>NC_079299.1:15788921-20788921 GCF_023638135.1 Falco biarmicus | reverse complement strand
CCTGTGGCAGAGCAGCTGGGCAGCCAGTGCCAAGCAGCCTGGGCATCTCAGGAAAGCGGTTTTCCTTTCAGAGGGAAGGCTTGGTGCCCCCCAGCCAGCAGAATAAAGCAGTGTGTCAGTCCCTCCACTGAAGGGCTCTGAGCTGCAGGCTTCCAAAGCTGCTGCACACTGCTCTCACAGTTTGCTGTCTCTGTTTGGCCCCTGGTAATGTGGAGCATTTACTTGGTGGCATGGCCTGGGGTTAAAATCCGTGCTGCTCCTGCTGGGCCTGTGCCCCTCACTCCCCCATAAAATCCTCTGTTTGCTTTCCAGACGGAGAGCAGCCACGAGACTGGGTGCTGACCTGTGCTGACTCCTGCCACACAAGATGACAGCAAGAGACGGGCCCCAAGATAGGTAAAGCCAGGCTCTGGTGTAAGTGTGGGGGCACATCGAGAATACCAGGAAGTGAGGGAGCACGGGGGGACCCAGCATCTGGGGGACCCCCGCTCCTGTATGCTCACTGAACTACCAAGCTGTCCCTTCCTCAAGATGCTCTATCAGTTTTTCCATAGCAATCAGGCTGTAAACAGTCCCCAGCACTGGGACGCGCCTGGGGAGCATGACTCCCTCCCAGCTCTGGCAATGGCCACTGTGCATCTGGGTGCCACCTGCTGAGGAGCAGCCAGCCCCCCCGCACCTTTGTACCCTCCTGGGGAGGGCCTCCCATGGCCCCTCTGGTGCCACATCTCCTCCAGCAGCCCAGGCCAGGGGCAGGGCAATAAATTCTGTCCTCCCTCCTTCTCCTGGTTCCTCCCGCTTAGGGATTGGGACAGTCAGAAGCAATGCCTGTCCCCTGCCCTGCCCAGTGTCCTGCTCCAAACCAGTTTCCTCCACAGGTACAAGGCTGTCTGGCTGATCTTCTTCATCCTTGGCCTGGGAACACTGCTGCCATGGAATTTCTTCATGACTGCCAGGGAGGTGAGGGCTTCCCTCCTGCTGCTGTCCGTGACACTAATTGTCCCCTGTCACATCTAGGGACCATGGTGTAGGTGTGGCAGAACAGCATAGAGCCTCCCCACTTCTGCACACAGGAGACAGAAGCATGGGTGACCTGGGTGGGACAAGTGGCACTGAGGCGACAGGAGGGCTGGGCATGGGGCTAGAGGGGGGCTTGAGTGTGCTAGGGGGAGGCTTCGCAGCACCTTGGCCCCACCAAGCTCCTTCTCTCGCAGTATTTCATCAGCCGTCTTGCAGACCCGGAGGATACGAGCCAGTCCCAGAACCAGACTGGTGCGGCTGCCTCGTCCCCCTCCTATCTGAGGTCCATGTTTGACAACTTCATGACTCTCTGCGCCATGGTGCCCCTCCTCATCTTCACCTGCCTCAACTCCTTCATCCACCAGCGGTAAGCCTTGCCCCATCCTTGCCCCTGCCACCCAGCCCTGGCCCATCCTCCTGCCCCAGCACTGAGTCAAGCTGCAGCCCATTCAGTCAAGTCAAAGGCAAAACACTGGTCTGCCGTGCTGGGGTTTCACTTGGATTCTCCCCATGGGAGAGCTTGGCCCCAGCCTCACAGGCTTCAGGGGAGTGGGTTTTCCTCACCGAGATCCTCTCTTGCAGGATTCCCCAGCAGATCCGCATCTTAGGCAGCCTGGTGGCCATTGGGCTGGTGTTTTTAGTCACTGCAATCATGGTGAAGGTCACCATGGATCCTCTTCCCTTCTTCATCTTTACCATGATCAGCATCGTCTTCATCAACTGTGAGTGAGGTAGTGGGGGGACGGAAGGGGGCACAGCCCAATGGCTAGGGCTGGTCTCTCTGGGAGAAAAGCATGAACCTCACTGCAAAAGAGCCCAGGAGGAGGGGGGACCTACCTTGCCTCACAGGGCAGGGGCCTTGGCTCCCTGCAGAGGTGCGAGTTCATCCTTGCCTTTGGTTTCTCATTTCTGCTCACCTTTCCCCTTCACAGCCTTCGGCGCCATCCTCCAGAGCAGCCTCTTTGGGCTGGCAGGGCTCCTGCCTGCCAGCTACACAGCTCCCATCATGAGTGGGCAGGGCTTGGCAGGCACCTTTGCCGCTTTGGCAATGATCTTCAGTATTGCCAGTGAGTAATCCCTGCCCTGTGGGTGACAGGCCCTTCCCAAGGGCACCACTGCTAACAGGGTCTGCTGGGGTTATGCTGGAGGGTTGGGGGGAGATGACAGCAGGGCCTTGCTCCTTTCAGCCCTTGTCATCTTCCTTTTTCCCCTTGTCTTTTCCCTTCCTTATCCTCCCAGTTGGCGCCCAGCAACCTGAGGGCTTCATTGGTTACTTCACCACAGCCTGTGTGGTGATCGTGCTGGCAATCTTCTCCTACATCCTTCTGCCTCGCATGGTGAGACCCTGTCGTCCTGGTGGGGAGGGGTGTGGGAACATGGGACCTTTGCACACCACAGCACAAGGGCTGTGGCCCACCGGTACCCCAGCCTTGGCTCAGCCTCTACCTTCTGGGTCAGGGCAAGCTCTCCTGAGGGAGCTCTCTGGGGTACTTCGCACCTCAGATACCCCAGTATCCTTGGGGTACTGTGGAAATGGGCCCCTGGGTGAGCAGGAAAGCATCGGTATCAGACGTAAGTAGAAGGAATACTTTGCCTGTACTGCATTTGCCCATATTGCCCATATCGCCTATTACCACACAGCCCCTGGCAGCCTTCTTTCCTCACATGTTAATGAGTTTTCCGTGGCTGTATCTCTGCAGGATTTCTTCCGATACTACTCCATGAAGGACAAGACAGAGTACCACGTGTACAATGCAGAGCTGGAGACCAAAAGAGACCTAATTAAGAAAGGTGAGGAGCGGAGAGGAGGGAGAGGAAAGAAAAAGAGGAAGAGCTGAGAGGAAGAATGAGACAGAAGGACTATATTACATCTCAGCTTTCTGGGGTCTGCTGTGCCCTACTTGTGTCTCTCCCTGCAGATGAGCCCAATGGGATGGAGCAGAGTAACTCAAAGATCATCCCTATCCACAACCCTGATGAGAAGCCCTCGGTCATTGCTATTTTTAAGAAGGTCTGTGAGTTGCCAGCAACCCCCACGCTGCCCCTCATACCGGGGGATGGGCACAGGGGTAGGAGAGCATGGGGAGAGGAGACCAGCCCTGCACTGGTCTCTTGCCCTGTGTTTGGTACCAGCCTCTTTCTTTCATCTGCCTAGCTCTGGGTCATGGCTGTGTCTGTCTGCTTCGTCTTCACTGTCACCATCGGTGTCTTTCCCTCCATCACAGCTAAGGTGTCCACTGTCCTCGGAAAGGGAAACACATGGGGTAAGTGTGGCCAGGGATGGGGTGTGGTAGGACGAAACTGGGAACAAGGTGAAATAAGAGAAAAGAAAGTGAGGCTTGAAGTAGTAGGCATGTGTGGTGGGTTGATCCTGGCTGGATGCCAGGTGCCCACCGAAGCTGCTCTGTCACTCCCCTCCTCAGCTGGACGTGAGGGAGAAAATACAACGAAAGGCCTGTGAGTCAAGATAAGGACAGGCAGATCACACAGCTGTTACTGTCATGGGCACCACAGACTTGACTTGGGGAAAATAAATTTAATTTATTACTAGTCAATGAGAGTAGGATAATGAGAAATAAAAACTACATCTTAAAATACCTTCCCCCCACCTCTCCTTTCCTCCCAGGCTTAACTTTATTCCTGATTTCTCTACCTTCTCCCCCACAGCGGTGCAGGGGAATGGGGAATGGGGGTTGTGGTCAGTTCTTCACATGTTTCTGCCATTCCTCCTCAGGGGTAGTCAGGGGGAGGACTCCTCACACTCTTCCCCTGCTCCAGCGTGGGGTCCCTCCCACGGGAAACAGTCCTCCATGCACCTCTTCAACATGAGCTCTTGAGTCCTTTCCACAGGCTGCAGTTCTTCATGAACTGCTCCTGCATGGGTCCCTCCCATGGGGTGCAGTCTTTCAGGAACAGACTGCTCCAGCCTAGGTCCCCGGTGGGGTCACAAGTCCTGCCAGCAAACCTGCTCCAGCCTGGGCTACTCTCCACGGGGCCACAGGTCCTGCTAGGACCTGCTCCAGCGCAGGCTTCCCACGGGTCACAGCCTCCTTCAGGCACCCACCTGCTCTGGCGTGGGGTCCTGCAAGGGCTACAGGTGGGGATCTGCTCCAGCATTAACCTCCGTGGGCTGAGAGGGGCAGCCTGCCTCACCATGAACTTCACCATGGGCTGCAGGGGAATCTGCTCCAGTGCCTGGAGCACCTCCTCCCCCCACTTCTGTGCTGACCTTGGTGTCTGCAGAGTTGTTTCCCTCACGTAGTCTCACTCCTCTCTTCTGCTGGTGCAGATATTTGTTTTCTTCTTCTTAATTTGCTATCCCAGAGGCGCTACTGCTGTCATTGATTAGCTCGGCCTTGGCCAGTGGTGGGTCCGTCTTGGAGCTGGCTGGCATTGCCTCCATTGGGCATGGGGGAAACTTCTGGCATCTTCTCACAGAAGCCACCCCTGTAGCTCCCCTGCTACCGAAACTTTGCCATGCAAACTCGATTCAGTATGCCTGAGGGGAAGAGGAAACCACTGTGCCTGATGATTTGGATGCGGACACCAGCCCGGCTAGGAGACCATTCCAGCCCTTAGTGGAAAACCAGGAGAACCTAGACTTGAAAGACAGTTTCCATGCAACTGGCAGGAGAGCCTGGGGCACCCTGGGCTCATCAGTGACCTTCTGCCCCTTTTTCAGGTCTCTACTTCATCCCTGTCTCCTGCTTCCTGCTCTTTAATGTCTTTGACTGGACAGGACGGAGTCTCACTGCCCTCTTCACATGGGTAAGCATGGGGCAGGGAGCAAACGCCCTGGCAGTCTCCATCCCCAGGCCCCTTGGCCGCAACTCTCACTGGGGCTGCCATCCATGGCTTGGAGCAGGAAGGAGGTGCAGAGCTGGCCTCTGTCTTGGCTTTAAGTCCTAAGCAGAGATTTACGGATCAGAGCCGAGAACCACAGTGTTGTGTTGTCCTCCTCCCTCTTTCAGCATGGCTTGGATGAAGCTGCCTCCTCCATTTCAGCCTCTTTGTAAACAAACCTTCACTCCAGCTATGCAAACAGTGAGACAGGACGGCGGCAGGGAAAGAGGGTGAAAGACAGGGCAGCCCAAAATAAAACCTCTGGCCTCGGCACAGGACACAGCTGCTTTAAAGAGCCTTATCCTGGGAGCAGGACAGAGCCATGCCATGTGGGTCACAGAGCTGTCTGTCCCCTGCCATGTCCCTTTGCTCTCATCTCCCCTGCCTCGCTTAAAGCTGCTGGAGCTGAGTGATGGGAGCGATGGTGGTGGGTGAGGAAGGGGGCTGTCCTGGCTGCGACTCTTCCTGCCCCTTCACCCACCCCCAAGTGCTGTTTCTCCCTGTATTGTTCAGGCTGTTTGTTTAGAGAAGCTTCTCAGCACCATGGGTTCTGTCCATGCCTGGCTTCCCCACGGCCTGGAGCCGCTTCTCCCCTGGCCACCACAGCTGGCTGCCCTCAGCCTTGGCCATGAGCCGTGTTGCCTGGTGTCCAGGCTACAGCCTCCATGGTGGGATGACCCAGCAGGAGACGTTTCCAAAACAGGGCTGTGTGGAAAGTCTGACTGCCTGCGGTTTGGTCCTCATTTCCCTGGTTGGGGCCCCGCTTGCTTATTTTCTTCTCAGGCAGGAGAGGCTGCTCCTGCCAGTTTGCCCACAGACATAGCAGCTGGCCCAACCTCAGCTTCCCCCCGTGCTCATGAGGCATCCCAAGGCTACACCAGCCCAGCGGCTCCCAAGGCAGCTGTGGGTCTCTCCTGACCGAGACCAGCGAGCCCTGCCATCTGCGACCCTGGCACCTCACCGAGGGGCCCCCAGACAGAGCCAGGCATGTCTCGTACCAGGGGTTGCCTTGGTCCCAGCCACAGGGGGATGCCGCCGCCTTCTTCATCCCAGTGTCACATGTCCAGGGACTCTGTTTAGGATCTGAGGAGACCGTAACTCGGTCTGTGCTTTTCCCAGCACTGTCTGAAACAACTCCAGCGTAATCCCTTTCTCAGATCGCTGGATCTCGCTCTGCTTGGCTGGGGGATAGCGTAGGAGGCTGAAGAACTGGTTAAAACCCCGTTTGCAGGCCCTGAGGTGCCAGAGGGGATTTACCTCAGCCAACCTTGTCCTACACGGTGGTTTGCTGCAGGAGCAGATTGTGTGAATATGCACAAGGCTCTCCTGCCTGCCTGTGTGTTCTTTCCAGCAAGGGCTTAGCAGTCGCTCACAAGCCCACCTCAGAATTTTGGCTCTAGCGCTGCTGCTCTCCAAGTCAACTGGAATAGGACTTTCAGTCCTGGTACGACATCCTTACCACAGCAGGTGGTGATGCTGAGACTTGTTGCAGTAGAGGAAGTCTCAGCAACTTTGCCATCTCTGTGGCTTCTCCACAGCCCTGACAGGAGGGACAGCCTCTGTATAGCCCCTGCCAGCATGCCGTGGGATGGGGAATGTCCATTTCTCAGCTGCTCAGTGACCTATGTTTTTCTCCCAGCCTGGGAAGGACAGCTGCCTCCTGCCAGTGATGGTGGCCCTCCGTGTCATCTTTATCCCTCTTTTCATGCTGTGCAACGTGCAACCCCGTGAATACCTGCCTGTCGTCTTCTCTCATGACGCCTGGTACATCATTTTCATGATCTTCTTCTCCATCTCCAACGGCTACCTGGCCAGCCTTTGCATGTGCTTTGGGCCGAAGTGAGTAAAAGCTCGGAACAGGGGAAGGGTTGGTTACACCCCCAGTTGCCAGCCCCAGTGTGACTTCTGGAGTCTGGCTTTGCCCAGCTCTGGGATCTGGAGAAGGGGATGCAGGTGCAGAGGGGAATTGCCACACCACCTCAGGGAAGAAAACCCCGGTGTCCCATCTCCCAGCCTTGTGCCTTCATATCCTAAAGATGAGGAAGCCATTGTCTGGGCTCTCCCATTTCCCCCACCTGCCACTCTGGGGAAGTGGCTGGGCACAGCAGGGATCTGGAGGGGAGCAAAGCGTGGCACAGCACCAAAGCAGGGTGAGCACCCTTGCCCAGCACAAGAACACAGGCAGCATGAAGAGCCCAGCCAGGGCTCAGCCAGACGGGCTGCAGTGCATGGGGGCAGGAGTCAAGGTGGGGCATCCCTGGTGCTGGCAGCTTCAGGGCAGCCTGCCTGATGCACTTTCTCTGTCTTTATGAGCCCATAAGGTGGAGGCAGAGTCTTGGAGCCAAGGTGGATTTGGTCTTGCTGCTCCAACAGCTGCTGGCTCCTCTGTGGCCTCCTATTTCTCTGTTCAACTCACAGCAGGGCTTGGGGCACACATCCCCGAGTATGGGTCTGACACCTGTTTCTCCCCTAGGAAAGTGCTTGCTCATGAAGCGGAGACAGCTGGAGCCATCATGGCCTTTTTTCTGTCACTGGGCTTGGCCCTAGGAGCTGCGGTCTCCTTTCTGTTCCGAATTCTCATCTAGCAGAGGTACCTGGAGGGTGCACGGACACCGAGAGACGGCTCCGCATCCTCCTCCAAGGCCCTGGATACCTTGGTGCCGTGGGGAGATAACACCTCACGCCTGCCCCTGCCAAATCGTACTGCCACGGCAGATGTTACACCCAGGGACGGTTCCACTCCTGTGGGGTTGGCCTGGCTCCTGCCATGCTCGGCTGTGTGATGCCTTCAGGCCTACGTGCCTTCTCCTTCCCCGTGCTCTGTGTGTGTGTAAGACCCCTGGGATATCACAGAGGTCCAGCTGCCTCCCACGCTGCATAATTTCCCCAGCTCCAGGCCAAAAGCCATTCTCAGCCGCCTCCTCTCTGACAAAGAGTTGAAGGCTGGTATCCAGTGTTATTCCCTCTATTGCCCTTGTCCCCAAGGCACCTAGGGACTTGCTGTCCTCTCCTCTTCTTCCAGGGGGGCCTGGAAACATCCCACACCACTTCCCCTGCTGTTGAGACTTGCAGATGGGGAGGAGAGCCCCAGCCAGCCTCCCCATCCCCACTCTCTGCTAGGCTTACATCCCCAGTATATATCCCAGGCTAGGCTCCCAGCAGTATCCCAGGAACGTAGACATCCATGTCCCACCCACATAAAGAGCCAACACTGTGGCTAGGCTGAGGGAGGAGGGGGTCTCCACACCACACCACACCACACCACCTCCTCGCCTTTGTTCCTTTTTTTTTTTTTTTTTTTTTTAATTTTGGGATTCTGCCTTTCTTTTCTTTCTGCCTCCCAGCTGTTTAACAGGAGGTCCCACTGTGGGCTGCAAGAGGAGAGGTGGCAAGGCCCTCCCCACCCAGGCTGCCTTCCCTGCCCACCTGTGCTGCGGGGGGAGGCCTGACCTCTCCCTTGGCTTTCCCATCCCCTGACTGTGTAAATGTGTCTATACAGTTGCCGTTTTCTATAAAAAGACCAAAAAGCCCCTTTGGGTATGTGTGTGTCTCCATCACCGCTGGGGAGGGGCAAGGGCTGAAGGGAGCAGGCACCATCGTTCCCTGGGTCCCCTGTAGCCCATCAGGCGCTGAAGTGGCCAGGGCACCCCTGGCAGAGGTAGGGCCAGTGGTTCTCCACTACGGGGACCTGGCAGCATGGGAGGGGGGTGCTGCCCTTGGGGTATGCCAAGGGACCACCAGCACCTCTGATAAGGAGAGGATGCACATTCGGGGGTGCAGCAACCTGCAGCACATGCACCTGGGAGCTTTCCTTATGCCTGGGAACAGCCAGAATGCCGCCTCCTGCTCCTGGGGGGGACGACAGACTATACCGCCCTGCCAGCAGGCCTCCACCCCACATCACTCTCCATCACCCCCTCGGCACCCCCAGCCAAAAGCTGTGGGGCCGGGGTCTCCCCACCCTACCCCCAACTTCCTTGGCCAGCCCGGCCTCTGCCCCCACGGGGAGGATGAGACATCACCTTAGTGCCCTCAGACTCCAGAGGCACAGCGTAACGCCGGCTCCCCAGGGGGGAAACGGGCCTGCTTTGCCCTCAGGCCCTGACACGACCCCTACAGCCCGCCTCCCCATCTCGGCCCCTGCTCACGCTCAGGGCCCTGGCCGCGCCCAGCCTCAGGCCGGCAAAGCCACACGGCTCTGGGCCCCGCGGAAGCCGCGGGACGGAGCTGAGACAGCGGCGCCCCCGGGGCTGCGCAGCCCCCCGCCCAGGCCCGGAGCCTGCTGCCGGCAGCAGCCGAGGCACCGCCCGTAACCCCGTAGAAACCTCTGGAAGTTCATCGGCACCGCTCCCCACCCGCCACGGTGCTCCTCCGCCACCCGTCGCGGGAAATAGTCCCCCGCGGAGGTGCGGACCGGCACCTGCGCGGAGCTGAGCGCTACGCGCCCGCCTCCACCGCGGCCGCTAAGCGGTAACGCTGCGGGGCCTTGTAGGGCGCCCTGCCGCGGCGCCTGGGGCCCGGAACGGCAGCGCGGCCGACCCGTAGAGGCTGTGGGCAGGGCCGATGGGCTGGGCAGGGCGGTAGGGAGGCGGCTCACGGGGGCGGCGGAGGGCGGGATGGGGCGGCAGGAAGCAGGGCCGTCTTAAGGCGGAAGGAGACGGTGGGCAGTGCGCACACACACCCCCCGTGCCTATAAAAGGCCGCCGGCGGGAGGCGTCCCCCGTCCGCTGGTCGCTGCTGCGGGAGAAGGCGAGGGCGGTGCTCCTGGCGCTGACAGCCGCCGCTTGCCTTGCAGATGCCTGAGGCCGTGCAGCATGAGGAGGAGGATGCAGAGACCTTCGCCTTCCAGGCGGAGATCGCCCAGCTCATGTCGCTCATCATCAACACGTTCTACTCCAACAAGGAGATCTTTCTGCGGGAGCTCATCTCCAACGCCTCTGACGTGAGCCTGGGCCTTCCTCGCCCCTTTGCAGGCGGTCTCCCTCTTCTGCTGGGGGACTCTGGGGGAGGGTGATGTCCTGCTGGGGGTGCCCAGGGAGAGGCTGGTGCCTAGGCAGCCAGCGAGGCATGTGCTGGGGGAGGGAGGCTGTGGCAAGCATCACCTTTTTCCCTAGGCGCTGGATAAGATCCGCTACGAGAGCCTGACAGATCCCTCAAAGCTAGACAGTGGTAAGGACCTCAAGATTGACATAGTCCCCAACCCCCGGGACCGCACGCTCACCCTGGTGGACACTGGCATTGGGATGACAAAAGCAGACCTCATCAACAACCTGGGCACTATTGCCAAATCCGGTACCAAAGCCTTCATGGAAGCCCTGCAGGTGGGTTACCTTTGGCTGCATGGGGTCCCTACGGCCTGGGCCTTAGGCTTTCACTGGGTTATAACCCAGCCCTGCTGTCTTCTGTGCTGTGGGAGCTGTTGGCCTACCCAAGTGCGCTTCCCCCCTTTTCCAGCAGCAGGGAGGAGCTGAGGGTAGGGCTGGCTGCTTGTAGGCACATGCCTCTTTTTCTTTACATGTTGACCCAGTTCTTTGCTGCTGTGGATCAGTTGCAGACATCTTCTGTCTCTTCAGTGATCTGTCAGTCTTTCTCTGCTTTCGTAGGCTGGTGCAGACATCTCCATGATCGGGCAGTTTGGTGTGGGTTTCTATTCTGCTTATCTAGTGGCCGAAAAGGTGATTGTCATTACCAAACACAATGATGATGAGCAGTATGCTTGGGAGTCATCAGCTGGGGGCTCCTTCACTGTCCGAACTGACCACGGTATGTATTGTACAAAACCCCAAGTGTATTTGTTTGCTAGAAGCACCCCTTTTTTCCTGGTGCTCCCTAGATCTGTGATGCGTTGTCAGTCATGCCTGTTATTGTTAGGTGTTAAGTAGTGTTTAGCCTTGAGGAGCTGGTCTCACTTGCTCTCTGCCCTTTTAACACTATGCCCTGAAACACTGGTTTTTTACCACACTGTAGGTGAGCCTATTGGACGGGGCACCAAAGTGATCCTGTATTTGAAAGAGGACCAGACAGAGTACTTGGAGGAACGGCGTGTCAAAGAAGTGGTGAAGAAGCACTCCCAGTTCATTGGCTACCCCATCATGCTCTATGTGCGTTAAGGGAGGGACTGTGGGGACTGGAAAGCTGGAGGCAGGGGTGGGTGGTGTTGGAAACAGGAGCCCAGAGGAACAGAGTACAGTCTCTTCCGTTCCCATCCATAGTTCCTGGCTGCTGGCTATTGAGCAGTGGTGTTCCTAGCTTCTATGGCCAGAGGTGTTTTGAGGCTGGGGTCTTACTGGAGGTGAAGGTGATGGGTACCCTGCCATGCTTTTGGCTTTGATCTGTGCAGCTGGAGGTCATCTAAACTACCTGTGGAGGGAGGAGGGTTTCCTGCCCCTGTCTCCTCAGACACAGCTTTTGGTTGCATGAGCTATGGAGGGACTCTGAGGGCTGGTTTCAGGAGAAGCCCTGGTTCCACATGTTGTGTTTGGTGGGCTTTTGAGGACTGTCATTTCTCATCTGCAGCAAAAGGATTCCTGGTCATAGTTGCTTGGGGCTAAACCGTACTTGTTTGTCCCTTTCTCCACAGCTGGAGAAGGAGCGTGAGAAAGAGATCAGTGATGATGAGGCAGAGGAGGAGAAAGATGAGAAGGAAGAGGAAGAGTCAGCATCTAAACATGAGGAGAAACCCAAAATTGAGGATGTGGGCCCTGATGAGGAGGAGGGAGACGTGGGCAAGAAAAAGACCAAGAAAATAAAGGAGAAATATATTGACCAGGAGGAGCTGAACAAGACCAAGCCTATTTGGACCCGCAACCCTGATGACATCACCCAGGAGGAGTATGGCGAGTTCTACAAAAGCCTCACAAATGACTGGGAGGACCACCTGGCTGTCAAGGTGGGTGCTGGGCCACTCTGGCTTCCCAGGAGAGGCAGAGGGCCCCTTACCAGGCTGTACCTAGAGCCACCACATGGTTGTACCTCAGGGGCATTGAGGGTTCCCGGGCCACTTGGTGGTGGCTCAGCCTGCACTGTGACTCCCATGTGGGTGGAGGCATGGGCAGTACCAGCTTAAAAGCAGGACCCGGGAGGATGCTGGGCTTCAGAGAAGCATGACTCCTCCGTTCAGGCCTGCCAGATGCTGGAGACCCCTGGCATGTAGGGGGCAGTGGGGCTGAGGAGGGGGCAATGCAGGCTGCTTGGATGCTAGAGACCCTGCTGTGCCCCCCTGCTAGCCCCAGGGCTGAGGAATGACAGTCCAGCCTGCCCACAGCAGGTCCTGGGGAAAGGGGTAGAAGGGAAGCCACCCCAGCAGCTGTTTTTCCTTCCTGGCTCTGCAGCACTTTTCTGTGGAAGGGCAGCTGGAGTTCAGGGCCCTACTCTTCATCCCACGCCGTGCCCCTTTTGACCTCTTTGAGAACAAGAAGAAGAAAAATAACATTAAGCTGTATGTGAGGCGTGTATTCATCATGGACAACTGTGACGAGCTCATCCCCGAGTACCTAAGTAAGAGTCCCCTGCCTCAGCCTCCCAGTGCAGAGCTGGGACCCCCACAGCCTGTGGTACCACTCCCAGTACAGTGTCTGGATGAGGCACTAGCTGGTGTGGGTCTTGGCACTTTTCCTCATGTGATGAAGCTCAGAGCTCTTAACCTGACTCCTGTTTTCATTTCTCCTACTCAGACTTCATCCGGGGTGTTGTGGACTCAGAGGACCTGCCTCTAAACATATCTCGCGAGATGCTCCAGCAGAGCAAGATCCTAAAGGTGATCCGCAAAAACATTGTGAAGAAATGCTTGGAGCTTTTCTCTGAGCTGGCAGAGGACAAAGAGAACTACAAAAAGTTTTATGAGGCCTTTTCTAAGAATCTGAAGGTGAGCTGGGCACACTGTGCCATGTCTTTTCTGCATGGGTGTTAAGATTGAGGTGGTCTTGCGAGTACCCCAGAGGGCCTTTGTGGGCAGCCGGCCCCTCTGGCTGCCTTAGGCCCAGCACTCAAATGATCGAGGGTGGGCAGTGATATTTGTGCCTCAGGGGTGGCAGAGTACATGCAAGTCCCATCCTGGAGGCTTCATGCATCTCTTCTGCCCCCAGCTGGGCATCCATGAGGACTCAACCAACCGAAAGCGCCTTTCAGAGCTGCTGCGTTACCACACATCCCAGTCAGGCGATGAGGTGACTTCGCTTTCAGAGTACGTGTCCCGTATGAAGGAGACTCAGAAGAGCATCTACTACATCACAGGTGAGCCGGAGCTCCTCTGTGCCCTATTAAGGTGGAGGCAGTTACCTACCTACCAGCCCTAACCTGAAGCAAATTTTTCTGGGTTGGTTGTGCTGCCTTCAGCAGGCCCTCCCTGCTGAATCGCAGCTCGCCCCTGGGGGCTGGGGAAAGACCACTGGGCCTGGAGCCCCGGCTGCAGCCAGTTTATGCTAGGGGTTCTGAGTGACTGGTGCTGTTTGTCCTGCTGTAACCAACTCTTTTAACATCTTGGTGACATCTCATTTCTACCCCCTACAAACACAGGGGAGAGTAAGGAGCAGGTTGCCAACTCGGCCTTTGTGGAACGTGTGCGGAAGCGTGGCTTTGAGGTGGTGTACATGACGGAGCCTATTGATGAGTACTGCGTGCAGCAGCTCAAGGAGTTTGATGGCAAGATCCTGGTATCGGTCACCAAAGAGGGTCTGGAGCTGCCTGAGGATGAGGAGGTGAAAAAGAAGATGGAAGAGAGCAAGGCCAAGTTCGAGATCCTCTGCAAACTGATGAAGGAGATCCTGGACAAGAAGGTGGAGAAGGTGAGATGGGCAGGGAGCTCAGCCCTGGGCTGGAGGGAGGAGGGCTGCATCCTCCGTGATGCCAGCAAGGGCCCCAGCTCAATGCATGCCTCTCATCTCCTGCAGAGGAGCCGCTAAAGGAGACTGGAGGTCCCAGCATGCACCATCTTGTTCTAAGCAGCCAGGCTGCAGATGAGGGGCACTGACCCAATTACATGCATTGATGGGAGAGGGTAAGTGTGGGAAACATGCAGTGGGTGCTGAAGGTGCTGGCTGAGCTGTCCAAACTAGTCTGTGCAGTGGTCCTGGAGCTGCTTGGAGAGGATCTCTGCTTGCTTTGGGGTGTCCCCAGGTGAATCTGGGGCAAAGACCTTGGGCTATCATATGAGCTGTGGCTGGGCCCAGTCCAGGGTGTATGGGGACCTTGCTCAGCTAACTCTTGGCTATGTTGGCAGGTAACTGTCTCAAACCGGTTGGTCTCATCTCCCTGCTGCATTGTCACAAGCACCTATGGTTGGACAGCCAACATGGAGCGCATCATGAAGGCTCAGGCACTGCGGGACAGCTCTACCATGGGCTATATGATGGCCAAGAAGCACCTGGAGATCAACCCTGACCACCCAATCGTGGAAACCCTCCGTCAGAAGGCTGATGTTGACAAGAATGACAAAGCTGTCAAAGATCTGGTGGTGTTACTCTTCGAGACTGCTCTCTTGTCCTCTGGTTTCTCCCTGGAAGATCCCCAGACCCACTCCAACCGTATCTACAGGATGATCAAACTGGGGCTTGGTAGGTGTCCATGCAACTGCTCAGTCCTGGAGCAGCTCCTGAAAGCAGGTTAGCTGGTCAGGCTCCTTTGTAACTGTCTTGGGGCAGAGTAGAGGCCAGTAAGTGAGCCATGCTGGTGTGATGTGCAGGGCTGGCTGTGTACATGAAGTGGCTATGGGCAGGTGGAAACCTGGAGCCAAGGTACTTTGGGAGGGCTCAGGGCTCTTGAGTGGCCTGTCCTGTCCTTCATAAGGCCAGAAGCCACCACCGGCTGCTCCCATAACAAGCTGAGGTGCTTTATTTCTTCAGAGTGAATGTCAAAAGTCTCTTATGGGTGATGTGGCCCATCTGGTGAAACAGCTTGTGCTTGCATCCAGCTTTTTTCTCCAAATTGGCTATTTAGCTAAAAATGTAAATCGGGAGGTGCTGTGGCTTGGCCTGACTACTGGATGCTAATAGCCCTGTGCCTTAGGCTGTGGGCAGGAGCCTTTGGGAGAGGCTGTACCTCTGGGATCAGGTGTTTCTTGGAGGCCTCATCTCTTCCTTTCCTCCCTCTCCTAGGCATTGATGAAGATGAGGTGACTGCAGAGGACCCCAGTGCAGCAGTTTCTGATGAAATTCCCCCACTGGAGCAAGATGAAGATGTATCCCACATGGAAGAGGTAGACTGAAGTAGGAGGAAGCCTCTTTCCTCACCTGCCAGGCCTCTGCCCTGTATCATGTCTGCTTAGAAAGGGGGTCTGCTCCCACCAGTTGCTACTGACCCCTTGGTGGTGTCTGTTCTTTTGAGGTTGTTTTTGGCAGGGTGCAGGAGGGCATGAATGCCTGTTTGTCAGTAGTGATACAGGCGGCCTGAGGCCTGTCTGTTCTGTGTCTTTCTGCTTCTGTAGGAACAGTTGATGGGGAGTGGAGGTGAGGAGGCATCAGGCTTCCCCCCTCTCCCCTGCCATGAGGTCTCCCGCTTTCCCAGTAGGCATCAAACACTGCCCTTCTTCCACTGGGGTGGAAGAGCCCTTTCTCTGAGCTGCTGCCTCCCTGAACATCCAGGGCAGGATGTTTGGTTATTTTTTTGTTGGATCATTTTTCTATTTTGTTCTACTGGAATTAAAAGTGTCAAAGAAATGTGGTTTATGTGGTGGGATCCCTTGTGTTTCATACAGATGAAAGGGTCTCAGCCTGTGACTCTTGTCTCTCCCCTACCCTAACTGTTTTTTCAGAGCTCTGTTTCAGGTGCTCTTTACCCCTTCCCTGCCCAGGTACCGCAAAGTGGGTAGGAAAAACAGGTGAGCTGCTGTGCAAGCGGGGTCATCTCCAGTGTGCAGTAGTTCACCCCCAGGGCACTGCATACCCCACAGCCCAGGGACAGACCTTTCCAGCTGTGCCAGGACCTGAGCCTGCACTGCTGCTGGCTGGTCTGAGCTGCGTGTCTCTGGGTGCAGGAGCTGTCTGCCTGTTCCACTGCAGGGCAGAGCCAGGGGGCTGCTCTTAGGCCAAAAGGTTCCATGCTCTAGACTCCTTCTTTCCTCCCATCTCCAGCCTGCCCCTTTTGGGCTTCTGCAGCCCTGGGGGGGCTGGCAGTATCTGGCCACCTCCTGGCTTTTGCCTGTTGCAGGTGATGAAGCCTGGGGCATCACCTCTGATTAATGTGCCCCTCGCTAAGCTCGTGCCCCACAAGCAAGGTTTGTCAGCCTTAGCCACAATGGCTCCCTGGGCTTTGTCAGGGAAAATAAAGGTCTGTCTTGCCAGCAATGATGGGCACAAAATAAGAGCGGGCTTTTGTCAGCATCCATCTTCAATGGGGTGGGGAGGAGGCAGAACCTGCTGGAGTCCCTCGCTGCCCACCAAGGCACTGTGGGGCACCGTGTTGCTGCTGTGGCAGCTGTTTGGGTGCAGGCTGCTAGAGCAGTGCTGCAGCTGAGCTAGCAAATGCCTTCAGGGTGCTTTTCTTTCCCTGGGACAGGACAGAAACATGTTTAAATGTTAAGATTTTTCTCTCTGTAGGAATGCTTTGCCAAATTGGTAGTCACTACTTTTTAACTTAATGTTTTGGGGTTGGGTTTTTTCTCATTTTTTCTTTAAATCTAGTAGAAAAGGTATCCCATTCCCAGCCTGGTAGTCAACCTATTTTCTTTCTGACCAAAGAGGGGGAAAAAAAATCTATTCCAACATCAGTCTGTCAGCAGGTGCTAGGGGCAGATATTGGGGAATTTATAGAGGCAGGATAGGATGGAAGGCCATGAGACTGCACAGGCACTTTCAAGAGTGCAGAGCTAGGAAAAGGAGCATAGGTAAAACTGCTGGAGAGCTAACAGCTCTGAAGCCTGGCCTGTGTTCAGCACCAGCTGTTATCCCTGCTGGCTCGGCTAACTGCACCGTGATAAGCAGCTCTTGTCCCTAGTCTCCTCCTCTGTTTCTTCTGCAGCCCTCACCAGTCTCCCTTTTCTCTAGCTCTGTTAGGCCAAGGGCCCATCTCTGACCACAGACCTCACCACTATTTGATCACATAGGCCTACAGTCAAGGTTTTTTTACCAGGCCTCCCATATGTACCAGTAGAATGTAACCACCCCAGTCAAGCCTCCCTGGCTCCAGTGTGGGGCCTGTGGAACTTGTGGTGGTACACATGCACCCCATAAAGGATGGGCTCCTCCAAAGCCTTGCTGCAGCACTGGTGCCCCTGACAGGCAAGTGTTCAGGAAGCCTCTGTACCATCTCTAGTACACAGGCTGCAGCTGTACCTGCTGAGGCTGCCCCAGCTGCATGATGCAGGGAATGCAGGAACCAAACCAGAATCAGGCTAACAGCTCTTCTACCTGCCCACCAGCACAAGCAGTAGTCCAAACCTGGCAGTGCTCCCCAGTCATGTGTGCAAGGATCTTGCATCAGGCCTTGTAGCTTTGGGTCCAACCCTGCCCAATACCTACCTGGGCAAAGGCACCTGTGTGGAAAGGAAAAACAGTTTTGCTGTCCCAGAGAGACTAGGGACAGATGAAGGGTTAGGAAGTTTCTCCCCTCCTTCCAGGTACATGGAAAAAATATTAAAAGAACATTTACCTCCAGGGCAATATGTGCAGCATATTTTTAATTTAATAAAATAAAAAGAGAAAAAAGTTGCCTTTTAAAAGTACCAAAACCTCCTGGCTTCTGTCAGGTTGTGTTGAGAAAAGAGTTGGCCAGTAAAACCCAGGCTCCCAGGGAAAAGCAGATTTCACTGCTCCATCCCCTACTGCCCGGAGAGCAGATGCCCACTCGCTCCATCCCCTGCTGCCTGTGGAGCAGGAACAAGGCACCGCAAGCGGGCTCTGCCCCATCTCTCCTCTTGACCCTTCAGACACAGTGGGGCTCTGGCCAGACCCCAGGAAAGCCTGGGCCAAAGCCTCCAGTTAGCAGGAAGAAGAGGGGCTATTTGTGCTTCTCTGAATGGCAACTGCAAAGTCCAGAAACCTGATGAAATGGCACTGAAACACCCCAAGGTGATGCTGGCTTTTGGGCAGTGCAGCCTTTGGCCTGTAACAGCAGCAGATGTAACCAAAAAGCTAGGACAACTCAGCAAGCACTGGGAACTGTAACAGCTAGTCTCAGTCTGCATAAAAATCAGCCCGGGCCAAAGGGAACAAAGTGTCTCAGAGCAGGGGCAATGAACTGATAAAACCAAACAGGGATGCTTTCACTGCAGAGTGCCCTCCTGGAGCAGATACCAGGTCTGGGGTAGGATGAGCTGGGAGTCCTTCCCTTAGCTGTGCCTGTCTTACCTGGAGCACCTCCTAGGAGGGGTGCTGAGGGCTCCCCCCTTCTTGGGACAGGCTCAGCTTGGGACTTGCCTCACATGGAGGTGTTTCAAAAAGAAAGCTAGTGTTTTGCTTGCACCTTCCTCCTCCTGAGCTCTGTAGTAGTGACAGAGGCAAGACAGTGCCAGGGAAAAGAGCTCCCCTGTTCATCAGTGACTTTGGAGAGAAGCCACGGGGCAGAGGTGGGGCAGGAGTACCAGCAGACCCACCCATGCTGGTTTGCCCCCAGGCCCATGCCTTGGCTAGAAGTCTTTGACCTATTAAGGCAAATGGAAAGGTTTGGAGCTGTGGCAGCCCAGAGCATTCCATGGGCTTGTTCCAGCCCCTTCCCCAGGAAAAGCAGGTGAGTCACTGGTCCAGCCTACCCATACCCCACCCTGCTCTTCAGCGGGTTCTGAGAAATCAAGCAAGTACCCCCACGTGGAGGCAGGACAGCAGGCACAGCTTAAATGCCATGGTCCCAGCTCCTTAGACCTTTTGTACGGGGGTCTCGCCTGGTGGGAGCTTCTTACTGCGCTTCTTCATGCGGCTGCGGGCATAGACGCGGAGGAAGAGGGCCATGAAGACAACAGCTACGCCCAGCCCACCCACGACAGTGACAGTGTGCCCGTAGATGAGGCAGGAAAGGAGGATGGCGAAGGCCTGGCGGAGTGTCATGATGATGGTGAAGACGGCTGCCCCGAACTGGTTGATGGTGTAGAAGATGAAGAGTTGGCCACAGGCAGAGCACACAGAGAGCAGCACGGCATGGGCCGTGAACTCTGAGTGGCGGGCCATGAAGCGTACCGACTCCAGCAAGGCACCCTGCTCCAAGAGTGAGCCCACCGTGAAAAGGCAAGAGAAGACATTGACGCCAAACATCATCTGCACAGGAGACATCTTATAGGTGAAGAGGGCATCCTGCCAGTTGGAGGTGAAGCTGTCAAAGATTATGTAGCCAGCCAGGAGGACTATGCCCGAGAACGTGGTGACAGTAGATGCGTGCCTGTTGGGAGCACTGGAGAGCAGGAACATGCTGACCCCCACGGAGATGAGGGCAGCAGTTAGGTATTCCCAGTACTCATAACTTTTGCGTGACACCAGTTTGCCCATCATCATCACTGGGATCACTTTAGAGGCCTTGGCTAGCACTTGGGTGGGGAAGCTGATGTATTTGAGTGCCTCATACTGGCACCAGCTGCTGAGGATGTTGGAGAGGGAGGCAAAGGAGTATTTGTACATAGGAGCCCCGTGGCGCGGCTGCTTGGTCAGGGCGCAGTACAGACCAGCCACTGTGAAGGCCAGGATGCGGTTCATGAACACCAAGAACTGGGAGTCCTTGAACTTCTCACCAGGGTCTGTTTCGGTGGCACCGTATGTTCTTGTCATCACACGCTCCTGGAGGACGCCCCATGTGAGGTAGGAGGCCTGTGAAGCGGGAGGAGCACAGGAAAGTCAGGACCCACAATGGCCACTGCAAGCAACCAGGGGAAGAACAGACCCCAGGAGATCCTTGCTTGCCCCAGCGCTGCGTCATCCTCTGCACAGCAATGCTTCCCTGAGACCCTGGGAGATGGGGCCACCCCCCACTCCACCCACCTGAGGGAACACACTGTCCCATGTGGTTACAACCAGGATCAAGCAAACCAGGCTCAGTTTACAGGCTCTTCAAGGGGAGAGTAGCCCGCAAAGCAAACATCCTGGTGTAGCAGGCAGTTACGCATTAAGTTGCCTGTTGAACCAGACTGACAGAATTGGGGAACGTTACCAATGCACAGCTGCAGTTTTGGTGCCAGCTCGCTGCGGCAGGTCCTGGCAGTTTTCCCAGTGGCCTCTGCATTGGTTTTCACTTCCAGCTCCCTGGGCCCAGTTCTTCCATCCAAATCAATTCTAGTTTCAAACCCATCAGATTCAATTGTCTTCCAGGAATGATCACTGTTCTGGCTGTCACTGCAACTACTTCTGGTGCAACAGTACCAAATCCCTCACAGAATTACAGAATTAACACAGACATCCTCTCACCACACATTCCCTCCTGAGAAACTGAGGCAGAGAGGTGGAAGGACTTGTTGGTGACCCGCAGCAAGCCTGAAAGGGCTGGGATAGCAAGCCAGAGAGTTGGTGTCTTCTGCTGGCTGTGGGATGTGTGTGTTTTTGTATCATAATGCCCACATTTCTATTTTTAATCTCAGACCCCAAAAAGCTGCCCCTCCTAATGATGCTCAGGTTGTAGCTGAGACTTGGGGAAACGAAGAATAAAAATTACTGTTTATCTGTAGCTGAATTCAGTATTTCTCTCCAGTATTCAAATCCAATCCATCAAGGCAGGACGCATCAGCCCCAGAAGGTAACACAGAGGAAAGTGTGGGATATAAGAGGGTTCAAACTATCTGCTGCTCTAACATGAGGGCCAGAACAAGAGCAGCCCTAACAATCTGCTGAATCACAGAGTTTTCCCCCTCCGTGGCTGCAGAGGACTGCGATCAGATGGACAGGAGGTCTCAACCCAGACTACCAGCTAAATGGACCTTCAGAACCCTTAAAGGTGACACAGCAGCTCTGGTGGACTATCCTGGTTGAGAAGCTGTGTGCCAGCCTCTAACCCTGCCCTGATGAAGGACAGCACTGCATCCTTGACCTTCAAGGAAGTGATGGCCACAAACCGACTGCCTGCCTCCTCCTCCCAGAGTGGGAAAGCCACACACACAGGCACAGGGCCCCTACCTGTAGACCAGCAGCACAACAGAGCAGCTTGAAGACCTGTCGGGCTGTAGAGGACTCTGTGGGCTCTGCTCGAGGTGGTAGGGAGCCGTCTTCCTGGTGTACAGACTTCACCTCAGAGCCGAACACACATGATTTGATGACAGGGAAGCAAATGCCTCTGCCTGTATGGGGTAAGAGAACACAAAGACAGAATTAACCACAGCCTGGGCACCACAAGCTACACCAGCTTGAGAGCTGAAGCCGTCTTCCCTGCTAGCCTCCACATCTACTCATGCAGGGGCCTTGGAAAAATTTGTTTCAAGGTAGCACCTACACAGCTCTAGGATACAGCTCTGCCAATGGCTCAAGCCTGGTCTGACAGAGCAGGCTGGGGAAACAACCTGCCAGTGCTGAACAGGGTTGACTGAGGGGGTGTGGAGAGCTCAGAGGGAGGTCTGATGTGGAAGGCCTTCCTGCCCTTACCTGTCTCCAGGTAATTCCTTCTCTTGAAGTACTGGATGAGGAGGAATCCCGGCACCACAATACTTGCATAGCCAGCAGCATTAACAAAGAAACGGAAGAGCCAGAAGTCCCCCCACGAGTCCTGCAGGGCAGGGGGTATCTCTTCACCAGTAGCCATCGTAGGGGGAGAAGCATGCACGAGGGGAGGGCAAAATCTGCAGAGAGAGAAGAGGCTGGTGGTGGGCTACTGGTACACAGCCACCTCTGCTCCACATGCCTGCACCACCTGCTGCCTGGCCTGCTCCCCAGCAGCAGGCAGCACCCAGATCCTACCCCAGTGACAACAGTGATGGTGGCAGTACGTGGAGCATGGAAAGCCCTCTGGAGTTGGAAAAGCACATGCCAGACATTTATGTTTGCTTCTGTTAAGGGTGTTTGTTCTGGCTTAGGTACACGTGGACTTAGAAACTTGCGTTCCCAGTTGAACACTGTTGTAACCACCTGGTTTTGACAATGCCCTCACTCCAAATGCAAGCAGCACCTCACATCTCACCTTTTTAAGTTAAACTTTAGCACAGTTCCCGAGTGGAAAAGGTCACCGAATGGAAAAAGTGACTTCTACCTAGCAGCTCATATTTCACGCCTGTGGCCAGAAAGGCCTTCCTCTGAGAGCAAACAGTTCAGAGCTTCCCCCTCTGGCTGCACCAGGTGAGTGGAGGAGAGCCAGGGAGTGCTCAGGCTGCCAGCTCCCCACCTCCCCATGCAGCTCTGGAAGGGAGCATGCCGAGGCGTTCCTCACAGCAAATTACCAGGGCTCAGCCGCTTGGCAATACACAGCCAGAGAGCAAGGTTAGGAAGGAACTTTCCTACCAGCTGGCTGGTTGGGATTTTACTAGGACTATCTGACAAGGTATAGTTGATGTTCTTCAGCTATAGCCCTAAGTGGTGGCCTAGTCATCTTTAAAACAATTTTAATAATCCCTGGAAGAGTTATTCCCTCCACCATCCCCTCCCTCACAGAGGCAAACCTGTGATGTTCAGGGGCCACGCAAAGAACAAGAGTACAGGTACACAACAGGATGGGCAAGCGGGCAAGAACTTCCTATACCCAAGGCCACCTGCACGCTCCCCTCACACAGCAAGCTGTGGCTTCCTGCATGAGGTTGGGCGGTTTTCTTGGTCCATGCTCCATCCCTGCTCATTTCCCAAATAGCAAAAGCCTCCCAATTGCCTTGGGAGCCAGGTGAGGGTGCTGTGGGGCTGGCTATATAAACATGCCCCAAGGTATTAATACCCCCTCCCCAAAAAACAAGGTCAAAGGAATTTAGACCCTTTTTAGGGGTGTACCTGGCCCCAATATAATAATAGCTGTGACCTCTGGTAGCCCTCACATGAAACTCAGAGACTTACAAACTCAGAGCTTTAAAGGCAAGGAAGTCCCCTTCCGTTTCATGAACAAGCTTTCCCCACCCTCTTGTCCCCTTGGGAAAGGCCTCAGGGGCTTTTCATATCTGCAGTTGTTGCAGCCAGTCCCCCAGAGTCCAACATCCTGACCTAAGCTGAAGCTGTGTTTCACCCTGAAATCTCCCTTCTGTGACTTAAAGAACCCAGAAATTCCCAGCCCAGGGAGAGATGCAAACAGCTGGGGATGGGTTTCTGTGCCTGCTTCCTATTCCCCCCTGCTCTCCCCATAGAAGACAGTTTGACACCTCCAACACTGTCATTCCTGCTCCAGGGGCATCATCGCATGTATGGGTGCTGCGGGATGCAAGAAAAGGGCTTGGTCCAGGCACCTGGGGCTGAAGCTGCCCATATCCTCCTGGGTTTGCCCGTATTAAGTAACCGTGGCTGATTGCAGCAGCCCTCCTGCTGGGAAGATGGCGCAGAAATACCGTCCACTTTTGCAGAAGTTGCGATATTTTTTGGCAGGGTCGGTTGCTACACTCACAGGCCACGTCTCCCTTCAACTTGACAGAGACCGAAAGCCAGCCGGCTCCGTTCAGCATGACTGCGCCTGCTGTTACCCTGCTGGTCCCCTCTGCTGCCACGGGAGGAGGACCAGCTCTGCTCTCCCACAGCAACCACGAAGAGGCTACGGAGGGACAATGGCTCTCTCTATGCCTGCGCTAGCAGCTCCCAGGCCCCGAGAGCTGACTCAGTGCAGCAGGCCCTGCCCGCCCCGCTGAGGCTGGAAAGGAACAGGGATGCCAGTGTTACAGGTAGAAATAGGGGGGGCCACGCCGGGCAAGCAGGCGACAGGCTGAGACATGAAAGGAGCCTTAGTCTGGGGCCTGCGGAACAGCCAGGGAGCTGAGACAACAGACTCGGCTACTGTTCCCCTTGGCACAGGAGAGGCCGCTCTCAAATGCACCGCTTTAGAGCAGAGCTGGGCCACAGCCCTCTGCCTGTGATGCAAAATTTGGGTCCTGGGCCACAGGCCTGAAAAAAAACCCCTGCCCACAGCCCTGCTCCTCTCGAGCGCATCTCTAGCACCTCGAAGGGCTGAGGCCAAACGCAAGCCTGGAGCCTGGAAGGCCATGCCTCCCACTAACGGCCCGGGATCCTGCGCCCCCCTGCCCCGCAGCCGCTGCAAAGCCGGGTCGCAGGGACAAGCGGCCGCCTCTGCCCAGGGGCTGCCAGCAGCGGCAGCCGGGCGCCGGGCTCCCCGCCGGCCCGCCGCAGGGGCACCCCCGGCCGGGTCAGGGCCCGGCGGGCCCCGGGGGGTCCCCGGGCCGGGAAGAGGCGTGCGGGAAGCCCCCTTCCCGCGCCAGGGCCTTTCTGCCCTGAGGCTCCGGACGGGGCCCAGGCACGGGGAGAGGCAGCGCGCGGCCGAGTGCGGGGCGAGCGGAGCTCCGGGGCCGGTCTCCGCCTGGCGGCCACGTCCACGATAACGGGGCCGGCAACGCGGCGGCGGCCCTCGCCCACCCCAACGGAGCGGGACGGCTGCCGCCCGCGGCCGGGCGCCCACCCCGGCCTCACCACCCACCCTCCGCGCCCACCCCGGCCTCACGGCTCACCTGCGGCCCGGCCCCGGCCCCGGTCCCGGCCGGCTCCCCTCAGCTCCGCTCCCGGCGGCGGAACCCCCGCCCGGCGGGCGCGCAGCGGCGCCCCACAGCGCCCCCTGCCGCTCCGGAGGGGCCGCGGCTCCCGCGCCCGCCTGCGCGGCGGCTGGAGTGGGGCTGCCGGCCCTGCCAGCGGCGTCGGACGGGTGCCGGTACCGCTTCCCCCGCGCACCGCAGTGGGAAACACTGGATCAGGCAGGGGAAGTCAGCGGATCGCGGGGGCGCCGGGGCCGGGCCGAGAACCAGAAGAGGTTTCCAGGCCGGAGAGCCGCCCCCTGCCCACGCCGCCCCACTGCCGCGGCCCCGACAGGCCAACGCCGCGGTTGCTGCTCAGCTCCGGCCGAGCCTGACGCAAGGGAAAAGCCCGGCTGCGGCGCGGAACCCGCCCCCGGCCTCCCCCGGCGGGCACTGCCCGGGGGCTGCGGGGCAGGATGAGGCCTCGGCCGCCCCCGGCTCCCCGGCCCGGCAGCCTCGCGCCCCGTCCCGGCCCTGGCAGGGCTGCAGAGCCGGCTGCAGCCATCAGGGGGCTACCCAGTAACATTTTACAAGGCATCTTTTTTTTTTTTTAAAAAAAAATTATTTTATTTAAAAATTAAACAATGCAGATCACTTGCTGCTCCCTTTTCCCTCGCCTTCCCACCCCGCTGCAGCCCTGGCCCCGCCATGCCCCTCTGGCAGCACCCGTTGCTCCTGCTCTTGGGCCACCCGGCAGTGCCCCACATCTGTGAAGGTGGCATGGGACAGCCCCGCCGGGCACACACTACGGGCAGGTGTTGGCCAAACGCCCGTGAGCAGAACGACGTGGCTCGTTTGCAGCAGGTCTGAGGCCCTGCTAGAAGGTGAGAGGCAAAGACTGAAAAAAAATGGAGCAATCCAGCCCAGGGCTACCCACGCTGCCTTCCCAACAGCATTCCTTTGCTATCCCTCCAAGAAGGGAAGAGGAAGAGAGCAGCTCACTCCAGAGCATCTTGGGCGATTGCGCCATAAAGGATTTGCCCCAAACAACAGCAGCTGCTCCTAGGCAGCAAGTGGGGAATTTCCCTGGCTTCGGTGGGGTCAGGTGTCCCCAGTGTCTCCATTCCCACAGCACCTTTGGCTGCTGGTTCCCTAATGCATCGCACCTGCTCCTCTGCCTTTGCAAGGGGGCAGGGGAAGGGTGGTGAACTGAACAACAGAAGGGATGCGGAGATAACCCTGCAGTCTCTTCTGCTTCCAGCCAGGGGGAATCTAAAACCTAGGGGAGACCCACGCCCTAAGTTTTTTAACAACCTTCCAAGCCAGGAGATGGGGCAGAATCTTTCTTTCCTCTTTACAAAAGAGAAAACTGCAGCACAGTAAGGCAGCAAGATGTCAGGCACAACAGCAGAAGCAGAGATCCACAACCTGATCTTCCAGCACCTCCTACCCTCTTTCTTCAGCCCTGAAGCCAGACGCTCAACAGGACAGCATGGGAATGCAGCACCATGCTGAGATCCCCCAGCCTTGGCCTCGAGCACTGGAAAGGCTCTGCAAGTGGGGAAGCCCCTGTGCTCCCACTCGCCTCCTGCTGTGCAAAGAACCCAAGGGAGTGGGTGCACTGGGGAAGCCCCTGCAGCCCTCACGTGCCCAGGCACCTGGGGTAATGCTCAGCCTCCTGGTGCTGCGGGGGAGCAGGGTGGGTTAGATCACATGAGACCTCAGGTGCCCGCAGCAAGAAAAAACATTTATTAGAGTGAGTGTTAACTCTTCTCACCCCACACTTGTTCTGATGGCATTTGGGGGTGCCAGAGGATGCTCCATCCATCGTACAGTGTGAAAAGGAGTTCTCTCCTCTCCTTCCTTGTGTAAGCTGGAGACCCCAACAAGTCAGACCCATAGCAGGGAGGGAAAATTCAGTCCTGCTGCTGGGCACAAATACTGAAAGAAAAGCCTCCCCTGTGTAGTGCTCATAGTGCCACCTTCTTTCCTCTGGGAAGGCAGCCTGAGGCCAACAAAACTTTTCCAAAGAGGAGGCGGGGGGATAAGTCTCCCAAAGTGGCTCGGCTCCCACTGAACTGCAGGCAGGCAAGGTCCCAGCGGGCAGCAGGGCAGCAGCGCAGAGCGAGGAGGCAGCCTGACAGGCCAAAGGAGTCCAGCCGCTCATTCAGAGCACACGACAGGCTTCCCTGAGATCTTCAGGTCATCGAAGGGCAGCAAGGCAAGGAGCTGCAAAAGCCAAGGGTGTGAATGTGTAAGGATCCAGGGTTGCTGTCTCCACTGAGCTGGGACGGGGGCCTGCAGCCTCCCACCTCCCCAGGAAAGTGCCAAGAAACCCTCTCGGGGCTTTCCCTAGCGCTCGAGGCAACAGGCAGTCACCCCACGCGCTCCCAGAGCCAACACCTGCACCCTGTAGGGGAGGACAGGCATGGCTAGAAACTCCTAAGAGGTCCCCCCACACTGTCCAACTCCTGCATGTCCTGACACACAGAGCCACAGGCCTCCCCCTGCACAGACTCACGTCATCATTGCCATCAGCCAGGTCCTGAGCTGTCTCATTCTCCATGTTTCTCAGCAGAGTGTCAGCTCCAGAGTGCGAGAGGATGGCGGCGATGGCAGCATCCTTGCGGCCCACAGCCAGGTGGAGCGGTGTGCACCCGTTGTACATCTGGGCATCCACATACGCCCCGTTGTGCAGCAGGAACTGGACAGCCCTGCGGTTGTGGCACTCCACGGCCAGGTGCAATGGAGTCTTCCCGCTTGTGCCCTCCTGCAGCCCACAGACCACAGGGTGTGGGTGCGGGGTCCCCTCAGATGGGCCCTGCAGCACCCACCCACAGCCCCTTGACAGGGTACAGAGGGGGCAGTCCCCACCCCGATTGCTGTCAATGGCACCCAACAGCCCCTCAAGGACCTTTTTGCTCTGCTCCCTCAAAATGCAGTGTCTCCAAGCTCCACAGCAGTGCCTGCCCCAAGACTGGAAGAAGGGCTTAAGGGAGCCATGCATTGCACCCAGCCTTGCCCAAAACCCACACCATGACCAGCCTTACCCGAACATCAATGTTTGCGCCACTTTCCAGCAGCAGAGACATCATTGGGATGTTTCCCTTCAAGGTGCTGATGTGCAGACAGGCCAAGCCTGAGATGGGGAGGCAGGAGAGAGAGCCACAGTCAGCCCAGACCATCCTGAGGCACACCAACCCCAGCCTCCTACCTGTTCTGCTGCACTCCTGGATCCCTGCATACACAACTCATGGTCTCTGACCCAACCCAGCCACTGGCTTTGCACCAGGCTGTCCCTAAGTCTCACCTTGCCAGTTCTGGAGCTGCAGGTCCTGGTGGTGCTGGACCATGTCCTCTGGTGGGGCCGTGCCCTGCAGTAGCTGCTGGGCGCACTGCAGGCGCTGCTGCTCACAGGCTAGGTGCAGCGGGGTGTTGCCATTGCGGTCCTGCAGCCTGGGGTTCACTCCCTTGTGTATCAGTGCCTGGATCACACTGGGCTGCTCCAGGTACACGGCGAGGTGGAGCGGGGTCTAGAGAGGAGGTAGGGGCAGAAATTAGGAAAGGGGGGGGATGTCCCACAGGACACCAGGCATGATGAGCCATGCCAGCCTACAGGACCCGGCCTGGCGGCATGGGCAGGCGGCGTGGGCAGGCGATGGTGCAGGAGCCCATCACTGCCCCAGGGCTCAGCGTGGCTGACACTGTGTGTGGGTGCAAACACCTTGCTGCCCCCTCCCCCCTCCTCCCCAGCTCAGGGATCACCTGTAGGGGCAGATGTCACTCTCCCAGATTATCTACCCTGCCACATTCAAGCCATGCCTACTCCACCCTCCAGGGCTGTATGTAATGTCCTGGGGCCTTGTAAAGGACCCCTTCACCCTGCTGTGCTGGGAGCTGTCACACCTCTCAGTGTATCTCGCACACCCTTCTTCCCCTCCCTGAAAAGGGGCTGTTCACGTGGGACCTTCACCGTGCTCTGGAGGAAGCAGGTAGGGGGTCCTAGGGAAAGGGCAGATGGATTAGGCATCTATCTAGGGAGCAGCCTGCAGAACCTGCCTTCCTCCCATCTTCTGCCTATCATATTCATATACCTGGAAAAGATCATTTTGGATCTCCAGCACCTCCCTGGGCAGCTGAGCAATGCAGCAGAGTGCCACATCTGGGACACAGTGGATAATGGCCAGGTGAACCAACCTAGAGAGGGGATAAAGGGAACAGGAGAGGAAAAAGGAAAAAAGATTAGTCCCAAGTGCCGTGCTCAGCAGCAGAGATCCTCCACTGCTGCTGCATGCTCCCCCCCTCCCCCATTCCCTTTCCCTTCCCACCACCTCAAAGCTCCTCTATCCTGTCCTCTCCTTGGGGAAGCTCAGCGGCAGGGCAAGGCAGCAACAGGGCCTGAGGCTCCCCAGGGCAGTCCTTCACTCCGATCCCCACAGAGAATGGACATTCCTATTCCCACTAAGCACCACAAGGTCCTCCCTTGGACCTCACAGCATGCATGGGGCTTGGACCCAGCACCACCCAAAGCCAGGCCTCCAACTGGTGCAGGTCTGAAGAGCCTGGAATGCATTTTGCAGAGCCCAAGGGACAGGTTTGGTGGCTGCAGAGGGAGGTCTGGGCTCTGGCGGCTGCCCGGGGAATTCCAGTTCCCCACTGCTGGCTACGCACCGCACTTCTGCTTTCCCCCCCACGAAGACAGGCAGCCAAAGCCAGGCAGGAGCCCGGCACCAGTCCAAGATCACCTGCACGGCACAGTCCCTGTGCCAATCTGCCGGCTGACACCGATTTCCTCTTCTCTCCCCCACATCCTTCCCTTTCAGCACTGCTGCAGCAGGGCTGGCACGGCACAGAGGGACACTGGAGATGTGGCTGTCAAAGTCTGGTGGCCAGCAGGCAGCCCTGGTCCTCAGGACCACGGCACCCCCAGCCACGGAGCGGCTGGGCAGCCTGGAGTCCCCCAGCCCAAAGAGAGGCATTATTTCCAGCTGGGTCTGACACTAGCCCCCACACACAGTCAGAACAGAAGTGAGAGCACGATGGAGGCAGAGCTGAGGGAATTTCCAGTCCCCTCCACCAATCTGCTGTGCTCCTGGGCCCCCCTGGGCAGAGGGACTGGCCCCCCATTGCAGGGCAGCCCCCTTGGACTGGCCCTGGCCATTGTGGGGAGCAGCGAGGAGCAGGCAGTGACTGCAGAGCATGGCAGGCGCGAGCTGAGCCTCCTGCCACCTCCTCACTGCTGCGCTGGCGCCTCGGTGGCTTTTATCTCTGGCAGGGATCAGCTCCAAATCGAAGGTGAAGGCCAGGTTCTAAGCAGGCTCCTGACACCTGTGCTGCTTGGGAGAGGTGAGCAGGGCTGAGGGACAGAGGATGAGAGCTGTGCCAGCCCTGGCAAGACACCCCACTCGCCAGACAGCCCAGCTTTGGGATGACACTTTCAGTGTTGGGAATGGACAGCATCCCTCTACAGGTGAGAGGGCAAGACCTGGCCCTAAAGCACTGCAGCAAAGAAGTGGGGCTGGGGGCTAGCTTCTTGCCAGCTGCAGGGGGGACATGAGTGTGCCGAGAAGCCCAGAGGCCAGTCCCCCAAAATGTCCCTTATCCATGCCCTCCCAAGCGCTGCCTGAGGGCTGAGCCAGCACCAGGGACCCTGGGCACCCTCAGCTGAGACCCACATTTGGTGGCAAAACAAGACTGGTTCCCCTCCATCCTGCTGCCAGGGGAGCAGCTGTGCCGAACAGGAGAGGCTGCATCCCCGGGGAAGCCCTGGGTCATGCCGTGGCAGGGAATTCCCCACTGGAAGTAGAGGCCACCCACATTTGCCTCTGCACCGCCATGGGGTGCCCCCTCACTGCCGATGGTCCCCAGGGCAGGGGAGGAGGTTGCGAGCTGGGGCCAAGCAACCCCACAGGCAGGGTCCGGCCACCTTTGGCAGACCATGGGGCAGAGGCAGAGCCAAGGGGCACAAGCCAGGCTGGGACAGGGGCAGGAGCGAGGGGCAGAGCTGGGGGACCAGCAGCAAGAGTACCCCTCCCCTCAGCAGGTTCTTACTGATTCCAGCTTGGGTATGATACAGGCAGGGAGATTCCCTGCTGGGTTTTGCATCAGGCCCCCGGTCCCCACAGCAGCACCTGCATTGAGGTATCCTTTGCCCACTTGCAGGGACAGCCCCTGTTTCCCCAAACCTGCTCCCAGGCACCGTGTATGGGGGGAAGATGCCAAGATCTGCCTTCTTCAGGTATGGCAGAGATAAGACTGCTCAGACAGGGGACTTTCCAAGGCAATTCGGCTTGAACTTTAAACCTCTGCTGCTTTCACTTTCCAGAGCCACTCTGGGCTCCCAGGGGAGAGCGCAGCGCCCAGGGTTATGCCCTGCTGCAGCCAGCCCCCGCACGCCCAGGAATCCCCTGGCCCCTCTGCCATGACCCACCTCACATGCTGGGGCAGTCACCTGGGAGAGGTGGAAATCCCAGGAAGCCCACTGCCAGCACCTCACTCTTCCTGCCTCGGGTGGCTTTGCAGCTCGATGAGGTGGCAGAGCTGCTTGAGGCCTGACATTGAGCAAGTCTGGGCATCTATGCCACAATGAGGGTGACCATCCGCACCTGGCCAGAGCTCAGGCTTTCACTTTGAAGCTGGGATGTGCCTGCTCTGAAGGATTGTTTTCCCCTCACTCCCTCTTCCTTCTCCACCCGGGTGCAGCCTCCTCCTGCTCTTTCATTTCTGCATTCGTTCCTCCCTTTCCTCATTGCCAGCCCTCAACTTCCTGAAATGGCTGCGAGAGCCGTGAGCTACTTGGGGGAATCACAGCGAGGCCACCAGGCTGGGATGAGCCCACCAAGAGCATGTGTGCACCAAGGCACTCTGTGCCACGGGCAGCAATGCCAACCCGGAATTGGGATTGTCTCCTGCTAACCTGGGAAACCTCCTATGCCCAGGAGACCTGAGGCGCAGGCATCGTGCCAACCTCTGCTTTCTTCTGGCCAAGGCTACAAGCACCCCCCTCTCTCTGCCATGGCAGCCATGCGGTCCAGCTGCCGACAGGCTGCTGCACGCTGGCACGCAGTGCTCACAGCCCCAGAGCCAGGGCACAGCGATGGACTCGCTTGCTGCCAGGCACCCCGCCTCACCCAGCCACGGCCCCATGCCTTTGCCAGAACGAGCCCCCCACCCTGCCATGCTCAGACCCTTGCCCTTCCCTTGGCTGCTTACATGCCTCTCCTCTGCCTTTCCCTGCTTGCCTGCTCCCTCCCTCCCCATGTTCCTGCCAGCAGCAGCGCTCCTGCCTGCAGCCATGGGGGCGGGTGCCCAGCGGGGACTTTTGGAAAGGGTGACAGGGAGTTTTGGAAAGGGCATGGGATGGAGGAGCCGTGGGCAGGGGAAATGTGGCCAGCCTAGGAGTACAACTGCTGGACTCGTTGTCAGCTTTTCCACTTGCTCACCAGCTCCTACCTGGCACAGGGGTCTCATTTGTGCTCTGAATCACAAAGGTCTCATGGGCACAGGGCATCCCTGGCACAAGGTGATCTACCCATCATCAGAGAGATAATGATCCTGGAGCAGAGGGGCAGACGCATTCCTGGGGATATTCCTGGGTCTGAGCACAATACGCCCAAGGTGGTCCTAGTTTAGGCATGAGGGCATCCACTTCCACAGTGCTGTCCCTCTCCTAGGCTTCTCGGTCACCTCAAGTGCCTGGTAGGAAAAGTGTCCACACCGGAGGACTGGAGGCAAGAGAATGGGGTAAGGGTGAAACCGAGCTCTGACACACAGGCATAACTGATGAAGTCCCACCAGCTCTCTGGCTATCCTCTTCCATCCCCCTAGAAAAGGGGCTGACCATGCAGATCCCCCCATCTGTGGAGCAAGACACCTTGTCCTCAAAGCAGCATCTCCCTTCACCATCTCACCCCAGAAACACCTAGGACAAGAGACTCAGCATTCAGTAGAATTTGCTTTGACAAGTTTTTCTCCCTTTCTAGAAAAGGTTTCTGTCTGTAGCAGTAACATCCACTCCTGGCTCCTTATTTTGGCTGAGCAGAGTGGTAGGAAATCCTGCAAACAATTCGCACAAGAGAAGTTTGTTCAGGGGAGGAAACGGCCCCAGCAGCAACAGAGAGAAGAGCGAGGGAGGAGGAAAAGAGCAGGGGAATTCCACGCTTACCCTGGTCTCCTGTTCCAGCCCTGTAACCTGCGCTGCTAACCGCTTCCTCAGCCATCAGCATGAACCTTTGCCAGCCGGCTCAGCAAGCACAGCTCCATCTTGCCCTGCAGCCCTCAGCCAGCTCAGCTCAGCTCCCTTCCTCCCCGCATACCAATGCAATGCTGCCTGGCTCCATAAAGTTGTTCCAGCTGCCCTCTGGCAGCTCCAAGGGAGCAGCGGATCACAGCCGCCTGTAGGCTCATCCCCATGTCCTCTGCTCCTGCCCTGGGTCTCCCGTTCTGCAGGTTTCTTCTACCCTTCCCTGGGCAGGGCACAGCTTCAATTGGAGCGGGGAGTGTGTGACTGGAAGGAGGCTGTGGCTAGCGAGATGCAGAGCCCCTTCAGTCACACTCGCTTCAGCCCCCCACACCGATCTCCAGCCTGGGCAGCAGTTGCTTCCCAGCCTGCGGCTCCTGCGGCCAAAGGGAGTGGTAGGAACTGATGGGCGAGCAGGGGAGACAGCCTCTGCCTTTCCTTGGTGCTCTGCAGAGGGTCTGGTCCAGGTTCTGGCGCATGAGGGGTGCAGGAGGCTGACTGGCAGGGGAGTCATTGCGAGAGGGCTGTGGGCGCCTCGTTTTTCAGTGAGGTGGGGGAGGAGGAGGAGGAGGTGGGGAGATGAAGGTGCCCCTATTCACCCACGTACAGCACCCCTGGCCTCACATTCTCTAGACTCTGCACCCACACATTTGAGCATTTTGCTCCATTTCTGAGCAAGATGATGGGTCTGGGATCGCAGAAGCACTAAACATCAGATGCATGCGGACCGGTCCCTGCAAAATGAGGGGTCTGTCCTGCACTACCGTCACTGCAGGGATGGGCCAAGCCAGAAAGCAGGTCCGCTCATCTCAGGAGGGCCCAGTCACAGGCTGGGAAGCCAGATGAACAATTGCAATAAAAGCAGCAAACATCCCAGAAGGTTCACTGTCTGTGGCAACTCCATTTCAAGCAGACCAAATTCCCATTCTCACTCACCAGGAGGCAAATATGTTGTCCTACAGTTTCTGTACACACAGAGATATCTTGAGGTCAGAACAGCCCCGTACAAGTGCCTGGACTTCACCAGTGCCTGTACAACTCACCCCAGCAATCATTCACAGCCCTAAACACATCTCACTGGCTCAGGATTTTCTTTTAATGAGACACCATCTGTAAGTCCAGGATATATTGGGGCTCTCCTTCAGCCCTGCATCTGTGCCAGTCAGAGGGGCTTCCCATCTCAGGGATGCAGAGAATCCCACGCAGAGCACTGAGAGTCACCCAGTAACCACTCCCACAGCCTCTCTTCCTACACAGTCATGCCTGAGCCCTCTTTTATCCACATTGTATTAAAAAAGAAACCCAAGACCAACAAAAATCAAAACTTCCTTTGTTAATTTAGCTGAGCTCAACCCTTTCTCAGCAGCAGCCAAGCCTGCCTGCAGAGTGCAAGGACCTGAAGCCCTCCCCTCGACTAATGTGTTACAGCCAGGCATGAGGCTTCTGCATCCCAGGACATGGAAATTTCCAGCCATTCTTTCCCTTCTTCTGTGCTGCAGTTCCCTGTGTCTCTCCCCAGCTCCAAGGCAAACCTAAGCAGGCGGAAAGTCTGAAGAAACTTCCTCCAGGCCAGGCTGAAGTCATACAAACAGGGAAAAAAATCTCTTCTTGCACGCATGATCTCAGAAGGCTGCCAGGACTTACCCACCTTATGCCAAGGCTGTACGTGTGTAACCCCTGCAGAAGCCAGCAACTTCTGGGGCATCCTCAAGGAGCCTGTGCAGAGCTGCTTGGCCTCGCCTGGAGGGGCACCAAGCCCTCCCCTGCTCTCCAAACTCCTGAGCACGCACAGAGCGAGAGCCAAGAGTCCAGGGACAGGGAGGCGGACGCAGGAGGTTCCCTTCTCCCTCCAGCCAGCCCCACACTGGGATTCATTTTCCTCCCTGTCCCACAATGACAGCGTGCTAGGGAGCAACTCGGGACAGACTTGAATTCCCCTGGCAATTGGGCAAGGAGGTTTCCAAAGCCACTCTGGAAAAACCAAGGGCATTCCAGTTTCCCATTAGCTATGGCCATCCTACTGCTGGGCAGCCAGCAACAGCTCAGCCCAGCCAGCAACCAGGTGTGCTCTCTGCATCAGACTTCTTTAATCCTTCTAAAACTGTGTCTCTCCAGTCTTCCGCTTCTTTTTCCTTCTTTCACAGTGGATCCCCTTTGCTGTCCCATGCTGAGCGTTCCCTCAGGCACCATGCTGGGATCCAGGGGTACAGGGGTTCAGCAGCACCCCTGTTCAGCAGGGCAAGCATCGAGCAAGCAGCTACACCAGAGAAGGCAGTCTGAATGGGGACAACCTCTGTGCCCCTGCACAGGGAAGATCTCTAGCGCAGGGCTACTTGAGGTGGGAGGGTTACGACAGGCACACGCTGGTGAATGGTTAGAAGTGGCTCTTGGCCCCAAAGGATGAGCCCTCACGCTCAGTGGGTACCCACGCAGGCAAGGGCTCAGCGGGGAAGACCCATTCATTGCCATCACGTGGAGGAGAGCTCAGAACATCAGCTCCTGTGGGGCCCCAGTTTTACGCGATTAACTGTCCCCGAGCCCTTGTTAAGGCATCTCAGCCCACGAGTCACTGGCACGTGATTTCTTATCAGCAGATGGGGCAGCATTTGTCTCTGGTGGAAGGAGGAAGTCAGGCTTCCTCCGCTCCCCTCCCTCCCCAAAACACGCACCAGACCAAAACCGCTTGCTCCCATTTTCCATCTGAAGGAGGCCGAGATCTCTCTCCCATGATTGAGCTGGGGTCCCCCGACCTTCACCCCTGCAGAGAAGCCGTGCCGCTTTGGATGGAGCCCCATGCAGAAGACAGCCACCCTCCTGCAGGGGTGCAGCCCCCAGCCTTTCACAGCATGGCATGGCCGGAGGGCTCAGAGCAAGACTGCAGAAGTAGCGCTGCCTAATTTCCCACACTGATGAGTCAGCTCTGCCTCTCCAGAATTGACAGAGGCTGCCATAAGCCCAAGCGAATGGGGAGGTTATCCCTTGTGCTGGAACACAACAGGAGATCCCATCATAGTTCAACCCACCTCGAAGGAGCTGGTCCCACACCCACCCCTTTCCCAGGACACTGGACTCACGCATCTGCCTGGCAAGGCCAGGGAGAAGGGGGTTTCCTCGGTGAATCCTAACAAAGGTTGAGCTTGTCCGGAGGCTGGGGCACAGCCATAAAGCTGCCTGCAGCCTGCCCGGAGCTAGCCATGCCTGCAGCTGGAAAGCCCCTCTCTTACTTCCATGCCAAGCAGTCCCACGGGACTCAGTTCAGCAGAAAAGGAGATGGTTTATGTGGAAGAGACAAATGCTTGGAAGAGACCACGTGGTTCACGAGGAAAAGGCGGATGCTTGGAGGAGACTGCTGGAGCACATAGGGCTTTTTCTCTACCCAGCCACGGAATAAGCAGGATATGTATCGCTGCACTAAGTGCACCCATCATCTTCTGCCATTGACCCTGTTCCTCATCCTTGATCTCTCCTGCCAGGCCAGCTCTGCCGCTCTCTCAGGGACTGATGTGCTGGTGCCCGATAACTGCAGCCCTGACTTGCCTGAGGCAGAAGCGCTGCCAGTGGCACTAGGGAGGTGCATGTGGGGCTGATGCTTGGGCAAACGATTCTTGGAAGATGGCACCCACACATTTCACTGGCCATCGTACTCCCATCTCTCTGTTGGCCAATTTCCTTCCTGCAGAAGTGAGACTCCTTCTAATTTAAGCACGGGAATTGCCAGTTTTAGCCCCATTGCTTCATCCTGCCTGCATTAACACTGCTCTCCCACAGAGGCAGACAGGAAGGTATCCAAGAAGGATCCTGCTGACACTCCAACTGCCCAAGCATATGCCCCTTGCCTCTGCCTCCACCTTCTATACTTCCTTCACAAGCACTAGGCTGACAAACACAGCCCCCTTATATGCACAGCTTGAGGTGGGTGAGCCTGGGGGAACTATGGAGAGCCAAGATTTTTGTCAGATGGAGAGCCAAGACTTTTGCAAGCTCCCTTTGTGCAAGCCCAGTGCTCCTCTTCACTTGGTACCAGCCAGGGAGGGCATCTGGGGAAACGGCAACTACTTGGCCAAAACCCCTGAACTTTTTGTATTTTTCAGAATTATAATTACAGGAAAGTGTTGTTGCCCAAGTATTCTGAAATATAATGACAGTATGATGTTAGTTCTCAGCCTGGAGCTGTTTTGTGGCAGACACTCAAGTACGGCACGCAAGGAAATGTGCTGCTCACTGAGATGAAAAGAAGTCGATGGATTTGTCTGTTGGGATGAAAGGGATGCAGCCTGTGGCCATCTGATCCCTCTTCTCTGGAGACCTTCTGTCACCAGATGAGCAACTGCTCCATAGACTTGAGCATTACTATCAGCTCTGACTTGTTTTTGCATACAAAACCAGTGGCATTCAATGTGGCAGTTCAATGAGTTGCTGGGTGCTCACAGTCTCCATTTGCATTGATCGAGTGATGGATGTTCAGCATTTCTAAATATAAATGCCGCCTACCTCTGCCACAGGGTCAGGAGGAGAGACAGGAATAGCAGAGGCAGAAATCCACAGCCTCACTGCCCTAACCACAAGAATAGTTTTGGGTTTTTTTTTCCCCAGTGCTGGGAGTGGATCCCAGGAAAGCCGGCTCCTGAGTGGACACAGCCAGCCCAGAGCTGTACGAGCTGCACCACCAACTGACTTGCTGCTCCCTCCCTCTTCACAGATTTCCTGTTCTGAACGGCACTGTGAGTGAGAGAAAACAGAAGAGCAGCTGCAACCGTTTGAAGAGCTCTCCGAGAGCCTCTCCTGCCTACAGTAACCGAGGCGCTGCTTATTAATGTTTCCCTAGTTAATGAGATGCTTGCATTAGGTCTCTCCAAGCAAGTCTGACAAGCAAAGGGCTCAGCCACCTTACAAGAAAGCTCCACGCAGCAAAAGCGTCTCCAAGAAGCTTCATCTACCAGGTTTACTAAAGAACAGTGAGTGGGGAGCCCTAGGCACAACCACGACAGACTACTCTGGGGGGCTTTTCTGAGGCGTTATTTCCACGGCTCTGCTTAAAAGACCCCTGGCTCCCTCCATGGGTACCTTGACTGTAGTGTTACAGCCAGGAAAGGTGGTGAAGCTCCTCCATGTGAAGGGGCCCCAGAGGCAGCCTGTAGATAGGACAGGACTAGAAAGCACTATCCAGGCGCCCATCTGGGGAGCGTGGGAGGCTGGGTTTAGTCAAACCTTGCTTGCTGTGAGACTTCCAGCCAATCCTCAGAGCAGATCCCACAGCAAGCATTAACGAACTAATTAGCAGATGCACAGGCTCCTTCCCAACCGGGAAGTAAACACTCAGGCTGGCTCCCAGCTCATCTTCAGCCTCAGAACCAGATGTGCTCTGCCAGGCAAGGACAGAGCCTCCCTGCTGCTCCCGCTACTGAAGACATTTGCCTGCTCACGTCAGTGCCTCTTAGTTTCTCTTCCTCCTGCACCATTACACAGTATTAAACTCCAGCCTGGGTTTGGGGCAAAGCTTTGCCCTTCTCAGCTGTGAGCACGCCTCACTCATGCTCTGCATGTGCACCCATGATGAAAACCTTCCGTCAAGGGAATGTACAACAGGCACGTGCCATGATTAGCTGAAGGCAGTTACCAGAAGCCAAACCAGCTAACTCCAGCGTGATGCCTCTGCCCTTGAGAGAGCATTACGGATGTGGGAAGGCCCTCCTCATTAAGAGAAACACTCGTCTCCATCACAGAGGCTCAGGAGGGGAGCCCTGCAGTGGGGCGTGCGTCACAAATGTGCTGAAAGCTGCAGCTGTGCGGGCGGCTTGGCAAAGCACGGCCATTTCCACCTGACACCAACAGCTCCGGGGCTGCTCGGTTGAGCAGCATCTGTGGCCCTAACACAGCCACCTCAGGTCTCGCCCTGCATAGCCTGTCTCGTTTCGTGTCTTGCTTAGGTGCCATCTCACCCAGCCGAGCCTTCCCCATTGGGGAGGAAATGTTGCACGCTCTGGGGAAGAGACGGTGTGGGGTGTGTGTGGGGGCTGATTTGCTCCCCCCCCCCCGCCCCCGTTGCTAGCAGCCCAATAGCAAGTGGAAGTTGGCTTCTTACGGCGGTTCGTTCTGTGCCACGTTGCCGGGGGTGCCTCTCCCCGCTCACCCTGCCGGGCCCGGCCCAGCTGCCCCACCGCCCCGACCCCCCGGGAGGGTGCCCAGCCCGCACTCGTGCGCTGCCAGGGCGGCAGGCTCGGCACAGCAGCTCGGGGCGCCCCCGCAGCCCGGCTGAGCGGGGATGGCCGGGCAGCGCCGCAGATAAAGCCCGGCTTATCTCCAGGCGCCGGCTCCCCGCCGCCGGCCGGCTGCGAGGGGCTCAGCCCGGGGCTGGGGGGGCCCGGCGCTCGCCAGCCGCCCCCGGGGAGGGGGAGCGGGCGGGGGGCCGCGGGCACTCACGTGTCTCCGTCCTCCGAAACGTAGGTGAGCGCTTCCAGCTGCTGCCGGCTGAGCCCCTCGGGCGGCGGCGGCTCCTCGGCGCTGCAGGCGGGCGGCAGCCCGGGCAGCGGCTCGGGCAGGGCGCCGGAGCCGTAGCTGGAGTCGAGCCGCTCCTCGGCGGCGCCGCTCTCGGCGAGGGTCTCGGCGGCGGCGGGGCTCTCGGCGGCGGTCTCCCGCCCGCCCGGCAGCGAGCGCAGCGACTCGATGCCCGAGTCGCACTGCCCGTCCTCGCCCTCCCAGCCCGCCGCCTCCTTGCGGCACTCGCCGCCCGCCGCCCGCGACATGGCTCAGCGCCCGCCGCCCGCCCGGCCCGGCCCCGGCCCCGACCCCGGCCCCGGCGCCGGGGGGCTCATGGCCGGAAAGCCAGCGAGCGGCGGCCGGCGCGGAGCCTGAGGCGGCCGGCTCCTCCTCCGCCGCTGCCCGCACTGACTCAGCCGCGCCCGGCCCCGCCCGCCCGGGATTCCCCCGCCGCCGCCGCGCCGGCCCGGCCCCCCCGCACCCCGAACGGGGGCTGCCCCCCCTCCGGCTTTGCCCGGGGGCAGCGCAGGAGCGCTAGGGGGGAGACGGCCCACCCGCGGGCACGGCACGCGTGGGCGAGGGCCGGCAGCCCGGGGTGCGCAGGGGGGGGCGGCTGCGCTGCGCTACTCTGCGGCGGTGTGTCCCGGCCGGCCTCCCCCTGCCCGGTTTGTCTGGGTTCTCCAAACAGCAGGGAGATGCACCGGGGGGGCAGAGGGACCGTGCCAAAGCTGAGGGGTGTGGGTGAGGATGCTGTTCTGGGTGCAGGTGGTGCCCGAAGCCGCAGGCTTTGTGGGAAACCATAGGGTGGGTGTCACTGGTAGCAGAGAGAGGTGTGAAAGAGTCGTTTGCTTTTCCCACACGCATTCTTTCACCCATTTCACCCACTGAGACACCTTCTTGTTTGTCCTCCCTGTACAGGCGAAGGGAAAGGCCAGGCGGTCACTACAGTTGGCTTCCAAGTCGCTTGGTCTAGCTGCTTCTCACTGTCCTGTGTGGCAAATAGAGACGCCAAAGGCCAGCGTGGCTGCTGGGGCTCACAGAAGAGCAGCCAGGACACGGAAATCAAAGCTGAAAAGAGAAACTCAAACAAAGGCCCAGCTCTCTGCCTGTGGGTGACTGACCAGCCTGCGTTTCAGTGCTCTCCTTCCAACATCAAAACTATCCAGCTGTGTTCCTCATAGATCTCATGAAGTCTGTGTAGACTTCATAGTTACTTTCCAGTATCCCAAGCAGCAGGCTTTCCTAAGAAGACAGCCTAGATAGCTCTGAACATAGATGACACTTCAAAATCACTTTCACTTGTTGCTTTTATCGCTTGATGTGCCTCTTCACCTCTGCAGGGTGCTCGTCTTTCCAGTTCAGCCCGGCAGGAGAGGAAGGATCTCTCCATGCCACACACCTGCAAGGGAGCTCACCTTGAAGAACCTGATGGTGAGTACGGGACCGAGTTTGCACAAACCACATGCAAAGAGCCAAAGACTTCCCCAACCCGCGCTGCAGCTGCCGCTTGAAGGTTTGCGTCACTCCCCCAGCCGCGGCTGCCAGGCCTTAAACCGCAGCCTTGCTGCAGGTGAACTACCCATGAAGAGTGTCCCCAGCCAGGCAGGAAGAAAGGTTTTGGGGTGTGAGGGCAGCAGGAGGCACGCAGGGGAATTCTCTGTTGGCATCAGTAAGTTCCAGTCACAAGTTTTCCTCCCACGTTCAGGATCTGTTCCAGTGTCTCCAGTTGTGTCCCTGACACTGCCTGGATGCGAGACTACAATCGCTAAGGGAAAGGAGCTTCTCCCACATCTTATCAGCTCTGTCCAGTGCAGGGCAGGAATCTGGGCCGTATAATCATATCGTTCCCTTCACACCCTGGTGGTGGCTGCATCCCAGCTCCTTGTGCATCTACAGCTGATGTTCCTGACCCCTACCCAGAATTTCTACTATTTCAGCTTTCTATACACAACTACTACTAGGTTACCCATCAAGTACCTTCCAAAATGCTTTTGCCATTTTCTCTAGTAACATGCTAGATGTTGCTAGAGATGCAGCAGCAGCATGGAATGGTTCCTTACTTTTCCATGGATAAAATCAGATACTGGGGAGAAAACTACTTGCACCAAATCAGCACAAACCTGTGCAGTGATGCACAAAGATTTCACTTTTCTGTGAACTAGTTGCTGCTTGGCTTTGCAGCAAGTGGCAGCCACCCCTTGGTTATCTTGCAGTGTCCCGTTCCAGCTGGGGCATAGGTGTGGACCCTGCTTCCAGGGCTAGCACAGGTCCAGGAGCAGCTCAGCCAAAGCACGGAGCCTGAGCCAATAAGCCCTGGACAAGCTCTGCAGGGAAGCAACTCAAGATCCACCACTTGGGACATTACAGTCCAGTCCACTGAAGCTGTCTATACCTCCAGCTACCAAGCAGCCCCTGAAGGTGACCCTTCTCTGCTGATGATGTGAGCTTAACTGGAGCTAGTGGTCTCACAGCTTCCCCAAGGTGAGCCTTGAACTTTCTTGAGCTGGCTAGTGCTCCCCTAGGGCTGTGTGGCAGTGACCTGCTGCAGCTGAGCTGTGGAGACCAGGCGCTCCCCATTAAAGTCAGCTACGCCAGCCAGGCGGCTGGCTTCAGCCACCACCTGCAGGTCCAGGTCCAGACCCTCCAGCTACACCCACTACACTATACCACACTCCAATTACACCTCTCCTTGCCAGCTCTCTTCTGGCTGGGTGTGCCTCCATTAACCCTTTGGACAATTTGACTGGAAGGTCTGAAAGATGAATTGGTCACTGTGCCCCGTTATTTGCCTTCAGTCACTCATTCAGCAAGGCTTGGGATCTGTTTCATGCTGTCTTCCTTTCTGCCTGGTCATGCGAGTTTGGGACTTTCATTGTTTTCAGAGGCTTTAAATACAGAGAGATATACATACACACATGCACATGCATATATATAACATCTATATCGTATACATACACACGTGCACATGCTTATATATAACATCGATATTGGCAGGTAGTGGTAGAGGGAGTAAAAACATTTAAATATAATATGAGGCCGCCGATCTCGATGTTCTGATTTGCTTTTGAGGATTTTAAACCCGAAACTAATTCTGGTCTCTCCAGTCCTGAAGATGTGTCGTTGAAAACGGTTAAAATTGCAGGGGAAAACTGAAGAGGAAGGGGTCTCTGTTCCCACTAGAGGTCAGTGTCAGCACACGCTGCTCCAAGGCACCCAGCGCTACTCCAAATAACCTCTCCTGCAAGAAACTGGGGCTCCCCCGCCACCCTGCGCTGCCGGGAGCATCAGGGCAGAGCCTGGACATGGGAAGGACTCCGCAGGCGACCTGTGACTCCCGCTGCTATCCCTGATAATGTCCTGTCCCCACGTACAGCCCTCTGATTTCCTAAGTGAAAGTGATTTCCCAAGTCTCTGCACCTGATTTCTGAACCCAGGCTCTGCCCACCTCAGTTGCAGCCTGGCCAGGCACCAGTGTCTTCTCCGCTGTTACTCAAGTTAACTGGATGACGTAACTGAGATGTGACTGAGAGAGATGGAGAAAGGGAGTTTATGTCCAGTCTATGTCTGGTCTGAGGAAAAATAACAGTACTTCATTTCCTCGCTGTGGTTCTCTGCCATGTTTAAGCAATATAGGTTACCTGAAATTGTTTTAAGCAGTTGTTGCCACAGTAATTCATACCAGGCAATGTGACTGGTGCTACATTCCCCCCATGCAGACTGCACAGCTTTGGTCCCATGTGAGCACAGGGTTGCCCCATTCCCTGGGGATGCTGCCCTTTTCCCCTGTCCCCAGCATCAGAAGTGCTGAGCCCATCAGAAAGGTGCTAGATCCCCATCTGAGGAAGCTTCCACTGCATTTTCCAGACTAGAGATGTCTCTGGGTGCCCCAGCAGCAACCCAGACCTCCACCTGTGGCTCCAGCTCGGGGAGCTCAGCCCAGAAGCCACACGTGCCAGGCTCTTGATTGGGAGCAGAGGCCCTGGGGGAGCAAGGAAAGCTGCAGGAAAAACAAGAGGCTCTCTCCTCAGACTGCTGTTGCATGTATCTGACAGCGAATCAGCTCTGTAGTGCACCAAACTGGGTCACTTCACTTTCTGGCCTAACAGAGTAAAGCACGAATGTGGCTTTTAAAGATTCAATGCCCAGAAGCGAGGCCAAGCTTTCTAACAGACCAGTGCGGAACAGGTTCTCCTCAGGTACCTGTTTGCTGGGGTAATTGGCCCAAAAACACTGGCTGCCCTCGTCTGCTAAGTCTGGCTTAAATCACAGGGTCACTTTGAATCTCTCCAAGGAGGCTGCTCTGGGCACCTGATTGCTTTGCAGTAAGGGACTATTTCCAGTTGGACTTTTCCTCCTTGCAGTCTGCGTTGGATGCCTCTTGTCCTGCTGCTGTGTGTCCCATAACATTACGAGACCATTGCACGAATATGGTGACACAACCTGGAGCAGATCGGGTTTGTCTACATGTGGCAGGTGGTCAGCAAGTTGCCCGGCTAATGCCCTCCCTGAGAAGGACACACGATTCCTACTGCTGCCCAGAGTCCCGTGGTGGACAGAGCAGTTTCTGGCGCTTGTTCACTGTGTGTACATGTGTGTATGATGTGTAGGAAGTCAGACAAGGAGGATTAATTAATTCACACCTAAATCACACTGCTCTTGGCCACAGCATTCACTTCCACAAGCAGAATGGGGTCAATATAAAGATACACTAAAAATCCTTGAGCTTACAAAGTGAATGAATACACACACACACACACACACACCCCCCAAATATTTTAACAAAATTTTGATCTAAATGAGATCCTCCTTGTGTAACTCCTGGCAGCTTAGTGGCTGCAGTACCAATGCTCCCTGCTTGCATCTGGGCAAATGCACCGCTGATAAGGCCTCAGTATGTATTTATTTATGTGTGTATTTGTGTGTGCAGCTGTGTGTGCTCAGAGCTCTCCCAAAGGAGATGGCAGATGTGGTTATGAATGGGAGGGGATGGCAGATGGTCTTGGAGAACTGATAATAAAACCATGCTTAAATAGATGGTGAAACTGTGCCCTAGGTGAGAAATCTTGTCACCTGGGGCTCCCTTTATAGCTAGTGGAGAGACAGACTCACTTCCAGAGGGTGGCTCTGATAACCTCTGTCTGGCCACACTGCTTTAAAGAAGAGTGCCCCTCCCTCCCCACAGAATAGCTGTGGAAGGCAGTGCTCCATCGCCGGGCCATCATTTATTCATGACTCTCTAAGCACAGTTTATCTGGCAAGGACTATCCAAGATGGAACAAAAACCTCAACTCACCCAACCATCCCTCAGCTCACCTTGCCAGAGAATGCAGGATGGATGCTGCCAATGCTGCATCCTGGGCTTTGGCATCACCACGCTGGACCTGATGGCCGTTGGAAAGGTGGATGGGTTAAATTTCATTTTTGAGTTGCTTCTGCTTGAGTTGCTTCCTGCTTCACCTCAGCCTCTCACTGCAGCCCCCCACCAGCCCAATTCTTGCCTCCTAACAGTGCTCTGAGTGGCTACTTTGCTGGTCCATAGCAAGCTGCACAGTGCTGCCAGAGGTACTACTCATGCAAGCTGGGCTCTGCTCTCAGGAGTGTTAAACATCCCAGCTGCCAGACTGAATTAGAGCTTGTGTCTCTCTGTGCTTGCATCAGGGTGATTTGGGAACAGGGTGGTGGAGCCACACTACTGTAAGCAAGTGAGTAGCCCAGGCAGGGGTTGGGAGAGAGGGGTGAGCAGGATGGCTGGCTCAGGGCAGCGGGGAGGGGTGCGTGAGCAAGCTGTTTGAAATATTCAAGTGCTGAGCAAGAGTACAGGGCATGCAGAGGGCAGGTGGTCATCCTTTGGGGCAGAGGAGTCCCGGTGCCATGAATAAGTGATGAACAAGACCGTGTTGCCCAGGTAACGGGTGCTCCTGGCACACCAAAGGTGGGATTGCAGCCATTCCCCTTGGAATTTCCATGGACCTTGCCACTAGCCCTGGCTGGTGCGATGGCCCCTAAGTAATGCAGCCAGTGCTGCAGTGGGCTTTTAGCCCCTTTCCTGGAAAAGACTCATCTCCCCCACCTGCCCAGGTCCATGTGGAGAGCTGGGTGGAAAAGGGATGCTTTCTTGGACCAGCATGTGTCAGCTTCAGCTGCTCAGCACTGGGAAGGCATATTGGAACAGAAACCTGTTTTCTGCTTTCAAGGAGGTGACTCCCAGGATGGTAACTAGGCATAGGCTAAGTTCTTTGAGCCATTAGTTTCCGTGGTTTATTCCTTTCAGAAGTGATGGGCCCAAAATCTCAGGCAGATTGAAACATTTGCCAGGGGAGGATTTAGCTCAGTTTCCAGGCACTTGGGGTGGTCGCCACTGCTCCAGAGCTGTATCAGACCAAATGTCCCGAGGACTCTCAAACAGCATCTGGGCAGCTCTGAATCTGCTTTTCATTTCTAGGGGGGATGTGAGGGAGTGCCCTGGGTATCCTGCTGGGCTGCTGCAGAGAGAAAAGTCATTTAACATGAGCCAGAACCTCTGCGAAGCCTCACAAATAATTGTGGTGATGAAGAAATAGTCTCATGGGGCTTGCTGGAATATAGGCAAACTGCACACAGGCAGCCTGTTGGGAAGGGAAGAATCAGAGCAGGGATCAAAGAGCTTGCAATGACAGCCGTTCTAATCTGTGAAATGCACCCCAGGGCAGGAGCTACAAACCCACCTACTTCACAAGGTTTAAGACTTTGTGCATTTGTGCACTGATGGCATCTTGCCCATGGAGATGCGGACCCCTGTCTAGTGATGCTGAACAGAAACTAGTTCCCCAGTCACAAATTAGTGACCCCTATGGGTTTCCTTCCCACAATAAAAAAGGGGTACACACCTGGATCTCCTCCCAGCAGACGTGAAGTCTGAGCGTAGTAGAGGAAAATGTAACTAATGACACAGATTTCCTTGAGGACAATGATTGCAGAGGTAGATAGCACCTGCGTAGTCAATACCACTGCTGGGCAATGGCAAAGCGATGCTGTTTCTGGAGCAAGAGGCACGTTCTTTCACCCACATTCCCCTTGTTGCATTAATAAGGAGTAATTCAACTGGAGCAATGGATTCTGGAAGGCTCAGGCAGCCAGTACAAAATGTCCTTGAAATTTCTAAATGTAATAGGCATTAGCTTCTGAGCTTAGAAAATCCTGCATCCTAACATGAGGGGATTCTCTGCAACACATCTTCTTAAGAAACAAAAAAACCCAGCAGACTGCTAGGAATCATCGACTGCTTCAGAACAAAAGGCTAAGTTTTGATCATGCTTAGCCTATTGAGCAAAATAAAGCTAAACCCAATGTTGGGTGTGTATATATACGCAGACACACACAGACACACAGACACACACACACACACACTGCTGCAAAATCCAGTTTTATATTCAGGCTACAAATACCAGCACAAGAATAGATGTCTATGGTCAACTAGTTCAAAATGCAGCCTCTGTCAAATTTTTTCCAGCAATTAAATGCAAATTTACTACATGGGTAACAACTAAACACATACTTAACCAGGAGTGAAAAGGCTATTTTCTACAACCATCAGAAGCAGAAGTGTGAGATGCTTTTTTTCTGGCTTGATGCATTATGGAAAGTGAATGAATACTGCTAATATGATCTAATGCTTTATGTCTGCTTGGAATAGATACAAATGTCTCTGCAGGGCAGCAGATACAGGGTATCTGGAGAACAAACCTATTGACATCCCAGTAAGGACACCACCTCTACTTCAGTTGCCGTATTTCTTAAAAGCCTCCCTGCTTCTGAAAATGGTTGAAATCATTTTGTCACATCAGAAATGCCCCTGTACCACAAATGTCCTGCTCTCCAGCATGATCTTCCAGTGGAGCATCCTGAAACCTACAGGAAAACCTGAGGGGGGGGGGGGGGGGGAGGCAAGAGGGGATTCTCACATATTAAAGCAAAGACACTTTCATCTTTTGCTCTCAAGGAAGGAGGGTTGAGTGTTCAAGGCAGTGTGTTATAATTAGGATTGCTGGGATCTCCCTCTGATGGTGACACAGAACAGTCTTGGATGTTAGCTGTCTTTCTTCAGTTTCCAAAAGGCCTATGCATCATATAGCCTTATTTCTCACAGTCTTCAGAGGGGGGGAGGTGGGGGCTGTGCTCTTTGTAATATGTTATCAGCCATGGCCTCCCTCAGGTTCCTATCTGAGGGTTGAAACCTGCCACATACCTGTTTCCCACAGAAAATGGCTGAGAACATGTACAACTTCAGTTTGGATGGAGCAGGGCACAGGACCTCTTTGTGACACCTCAGCTCAGAAATAGCATAGTTGGTGATGTGCTTGGCAGTATCATCTCCAAGATGCAGAAAACACGCTGCCAGGACCAGTATCAAAGATGCCTGATAGAAACCGCCCTGCTTCTGCCTCACCAGGAGCCACTGAATCCACTGGCAGAGGCTAAATTGCAGAGCAATGTGTGGGTGGCTCCACAGGGGTGGCAGCAGCCCACTTCCCAAAGGTTAGTCCCAGCAGATAACAAGCCCAAAATGAGCCCATCGAAGGAAGCTGTTCCTTGAGTCTGTGCGTGTGTTGTGGAACTCCACAGAATGCATGCAGCATCTACAAGTCCAAAGCTACCACGAATTCAAAAGTGAATGGACAAATTCCCTAGAGAAAAAGCCATCATGGGCTCTTAAATGCAACAATGTAAAGTTGTTTCATCTTTTTTCCCCCTCCACCCTTCTGCTTTTCTCTTTTTGGGTGACATTCCTGTAGTCCTTTGAGGGAAAACCAGAGCTGTTCCTGGAGGGTGATCATACCACAAATGCCTTTTGGTCTAGCTGAGGTCACTTCCTCCAGGAGTCCCTAGTGCTATAAAAAGCAGAATTGCGTATACATATGCAAATTGTTTGCAACTGTCTATTAGTGTGCAAGCAGTGCTGCTACAGAAATTGTGGCAGCTGTGAGCTTGTGCCTCTTTGCTCTGCCATGGTACACATTCACATTGGTGAGCTCTCCTTGGAGGCATCACACGAGGATGGGTTTGAAACCCTCGAGAGCCAAAGTCTGCTTAGGGGATTGGGCAGGGGGTGTCTGAGCGGTAGGCCATGAAATTCAGAGCAGGCTGCTCCTGCTTGCTGCTGTTCCCATGGAAACAGGGGAAGGCGAGAGGAAACGCATCCCCAGCCTCTTTTGAAGACTAGCTCCTTCAGCATCACCCCCGGCTGTCACACCTATTCCCATAAGAAGCAGTGGCTGGCAGTTCCCCTTGGATGTGTCTCCTTGAGTGAGACCATCAGGCCTACGGACTGTTCCTTCCCCATCCCGGGCAATAGAGTGGCCACTCATCCCAGCGCCAAGACTGAGCCCCAGAGCTCAGAAAAAGGGAACCAGTTCCCAGCAAATCCTGCAGCTTATGCTTTTCCCCAGTTGGGATCTGGGGAACTACCTGCAGAGACATCTGATTTCCCAAGACTGTCAAGGAAGCTGGGCTCTACTTGCAATATCTGGACCTAGATGAGTCTGGATCGTTCCTGGGCTCTGTGTGTGTCCCCTGAGGATGCTACTGTGAGTTTAGACTGAGGGTCTGAAGAGACTCTCACTCATCCCTGCAATGAGACAGGGTAGGCCTGTAGGTGAAATACACTGCAGTCAGCTCCGTGACAGCCAGTGAGCATCCTTAGGTCCAGTGGAGATCATAGCAGTGAAGACACTGCCTGACCTAAGGTTTTCCCCTGAGTGCCAGCGTTAGTGCTGATGGTCAGCCTTACCCCCCAGACCAGCTGGGGCTGCCCGTGGATTAGAAAAACAGCTGGAGCTCAGGCAAAGCGCTCCTGGTCCTCTGAGCTCTCCCACTTCATCCCAAGGGAAGGAAAACCCACGGGGAACCCTCACCTCCCTACCAACAGCCTGGCTGGGGCTGAAGCCTGCCCGGCTGCCCCGGCCAGCCTGACGCCCCCTCGGCGGGGCTGGGAGCGGGAGCCCCTCCCCGGCAGCGCCCGGAGGGCAGCTCGGCTGCCGGCTGGGCTCCCCAGGGGCGGCCGCGCAGGGCTCCCTGCCTGCCTGCTTGCCTCCCTCCTCGCCTGCCTCCCTCTTTGCCTGCCTCCCTGCCTGCATCCCTGCCTCCCTGCCGCCGGCGCCTCAAGGTCACCCACTGCCCCGCTCGGGAGGGCGTGGATCCAGCCGCGCCCCCATCCCCATCCCCTATCCCCATCCCGTCCCCCTCCTGCCCCTATCCCGGTCCCCGTCCCCATCCCCCCGCCATCCCCATCTCCATCCCGTCGCCATCCCATCCTATCTTCATCCCCATCCCATCCCCATCCCCATCCCGTCCCCCCGCCTCCGCCGCGGCCCTCCCACCGCGGCTCTGCCCGCCCTCCGCCGCGCCGGGCGCGGGAGCGGCGCTGCGCTGCGGCGGGGCCGGGGGCCGCCGTGCCGCGGCTGCGGGCCATGCCGCCGCGCCGCCCGCCCGCCGCGCCGCCCCGCCGCCCGCCCGGCGACCGGCGAGGCAGCGCCCGGCGGCGGGCGGGATAATGCGGCTGCCCAGCCCGCAGGCACCGCCAGCGGGGCGCCCCCGCCGCCATGTCCCCCCCCGGCCTCGGCGGCCGCCGCCAGCGAGGGAGGCAGCAGCACGCCGGTGCCTCCGGAGGAGGAGGCGGAGGGGGCCCGAGAGGAGGTGAGGAGAGAGCGGCCGCCCCCCCCCGGCCCGGGGCTGCCCCCAACCACCCTCCCTCCCCGCCCGCTTTGCATGGCGCGTTCATTGACCGCCCCGCCGCTGGCCGGGCCGGGCTTTGCCCGCACAGGTACGGACCCCCTCGCCGGGAGCCCCTCTCCCCTCCTCCGGCCGCGGGGCCGCGGTGCGGGCCGGCGAGGGGGGGGGGGCGAGGAAACCCGCCCGTCGGTGCCCGCCGCCGGCAGGCTGCCTGCCCGGCCGCCCCGGCCCCGCTTCTCCGTCGCCCTCCCGTGCCCGCGGGGCTGGAAGGGGCGCAGCGGGCAGCGCCGTCCGGAGATGGGGCGGGGGGCGGCTGGGTGCAGGGGCAGCGGGGAGAGCACGGGAGGGGAGCGCGGGGCGCTGCATGGGCTTGCTGCAGTGGGAAGGGGTTGTTACGCCTGGGAGGAATGGGTATGGAGGGCCCCCTTGCTGCGCTCCGGCTTAGGGGGGTGCCAGGGGGTAGCACGGCTGCCCGGGTCACCGCGAGGGAAGACGCGGTGGGCAGCGGGGGAGAGGGCTCGGGGACGCGGCGAAGCCTGGTGGCTGCTCCCGGCTGCAGGTTGGCTGGGGCGAGCGGAAGGCGCAGGCTGGGGCAGGCCAGGTACCGTACAGCCTTGCCTCCAGGTATGCTGCAGTCCCCCCGCAGCTGATGGGTTCTCTGGACTCCAGGCAGCGGATGCCAAAGCAGGTCAGGAGCAGGGTGCTCAGTGCATAGGGAGCGGTGCGGGGAGGCAGGCGCGGGAGCCCCTTTGTCTGCCTCCACAGATCCTGCTTGCAGCTTGGGCTTCCCAAGGGGGGGGAGAAACCAACTGCGCTGACTAGCAAGACCCACCTTATGCCATGGGGCTGGTGGTCCATGCAGGGCAGCTAGGCAGCATAGGAAGGGCAGCGTTCTCCTGGTGTGGTGGGTTGTCCTCACCGGTGAGACCACAGCTCAAAGGGCAGCTTGGGGGGGATGCTCAGAAGCTGGTGCATCACTCGTCCTCCGCTGTTGAGGAGATGCAGTTAGCAAGTGCTGCATAATCCTGGTATTCTCTGCCTCCTTGGCTTAGGAAGAACATGCATGCCCGTGCACAGTTATTATATATATGCAGACTTATATTTAGATATAAATAATTGCAGGAGAGGAATGCTGAAGTTCAAGGACTGGGAAGCTGTACAAATACCATATACTCTGCTCTGCGGCTGTTCCTCTCTTCCTGCTTCCATTCAACAACCCGTGGCACCCCGGGCCCAGGCTCTCCAAACGGATCCTGGCCTGGGTAGCTAAACCATAAGGTGCCTTTTTAGCATGAGGACATGCTTGTGCCATGCTTGGGACATGGTGTCTTGCCCCTAGTGCCCTGGAAGTGCTGGTGCTACATTCAAGAGGGCACCACAGCTTTTGAGAGGTGCCAGAGCAAGAGCCAGTTTGGATAAAAGAAGTGTAACAGGGGCACTGCCCGGGTGAATTTCCCTTGCCTACAGTGTCCCCTGGCTCGCAGGGATTACAAGTGGATCGTATGGCCTTTGATTGCTCTGTGGTGGCTGCCAACTAGGGTGTCAGTATAATCTTACCCTGTGGGAGCAGGCAGAAGAGCTGCAGTCCATGACCTGCACCGTGGAGGCTAAGGGCACGCTTCCTGCGGCCAGAAGCTATCACAGACTTGTGTGAAGCAGCTGGTGGAGGAGAGGAAAGCTGCAGCCTTTCCTGACAGTGCCATGGTGTCTCATCTGATGCAATGAGGAGAGACCTTAGTGGCGGGCTTGGATTCATGGACTGACCTAGGGCAATCCTCTTGTCTTCAGAAACACCAGGAGGGGAGGGTGTTGCTCCCCTATAGTGCCTGTGTAAGGCCACACTGGCAGTGTGATGTCCTTATTTCTGTCAGAACCAACTGCTGGTACCAACATTGCTGAGCGTCCTGGGAGTGTGGCTGAATACCACCTGTCCTGGGAGTGTGGCTGAATCCCACCTGTCCATTGGCCAGGGCCTGCAGGGAGCCAGAGGAGATGTCCGGGGACTGGAAAATGGGGCGCATGCTTTGTCCTGTTTGAAGGTGCTTCATCTTGACATATCTCAGATCACTGTGTCTAGGAGCCAGGCTGGGCTTCAGGTGCTGCTCAGCTTGTCCCAGCAAGGCAAGCAGCAAGAGCTACTGGCCAGAGCTGGCTGAGCCCTTCTTCCCTGTTGGCATCACATACATACACCTACACTTAATGGTGGTGAGCTGAATCTCACTCAGCAATGCATTTCCACCTTGGAGGGTAGGAAATGCCAGGGGACAAGCTCTTCAGCCTGGGAACAAACAAAAAAATGTCCTTGTCCTGTTGCTCGGGTGGGATCGGATGGAAGGAACCAGTCCTCCTCCAAGTTGGCGTGTAAAATGGAGACGTTGGTACCATTGCAGGAGCTGGCTGCTGGCAGGGTTCCCTGGCTCCTAGATGCTCAGCCTTCCCCTTTCCTCTGCGGTTGGCAACACTGACAGCCTGGGGCTGAGCCAGCTCTTCTAGGCAGGTAGTTCCTGAATCTGGGCTGTGGGATGTGATGGGGTTGTTTGCTGGGACCATCTTGGCCAGGAGTTGCCAGTGTCTGCCCAGGGCCTTGGAAGATGGTGCAAATTCCTCAAAATGACTAGATCCTTCCCACCTGCCTTGTTCTGGGGATTTGAGGTCAAAGGGAACAGGGCTTATTCATTTGTTGCATGATGTAAACAAATTGGCAGGGCCATGGAAACTGATGCTCGGGAGTCCCACTGGAGTCCCCTGCAGGCTGCTGCCATAACCTGGCACTCAGGAGTTACCTGTGCCTTCAGGCTGCTGCTCTATGGCTTTTTTGAATCATTTTTTCAGCCCGTAGAGGGCTGTCTCTAGGACAACTAACCCTGTGAACTCCCAGGCATCTTGTAAAGTGTGGGCTTAGCATTCTGAGGGTGAATCGGAGATTTCAGGCAGGTCTCTGCAGGGAGAGGCAGGTGAGAAGTGCAGGAGCTGAGGACACAGGAACACTTGTTAAACAGGGGGATGGAAGATGGTGCCAGGGACAGGTTGTTTCAGAGAGGAGCTTGAAGAGCTTGAAGGATTTCTGGAGTTGTTTAGTGTTCAGAGTTGCAGGGTCAAGGTTGTAGGAGTGATGAAGGTATTTTGGCCGATGCGCTTGGCCACTGGGGTGCTGGGCAGGTTTGTCCCCTTGAGGCTTTTTTGAGAAGAGGATTCCCCAACTCTCCTAGGAGTTTAGTGCAAGCAGTGATGGGGTCCTCCTCTTCTACTGCCTCTGCCCTGTGCATTGCAGGCATCTCCGTTTCCTTCACTGCTGCTCATAAGTCATCCTCTCCATCCCTTCCTGTGCATCTCAGAGCAGCAGCTACAGGTGCAGGACTTCATCTCCTTTCACTTCAGGGGCAATGTCAGAGGCAAACACTACGTGTGAGGGAGGGGAGGCTGTAGCAGCAGTCTACACCTTGCCTTTCCCCATGTGTGTTACAGTTAGCACCTAGGTGCCTGGTAAGAGTTGTCCCATGTGTTCTACATGGTAAACTGAAGCACAGAGCGGGGAGTTGACTGGGATCCCACAAAAAGGATGGCCAAGCCACGGCTGGACCAGTTCTGCCCTCTAGCACTGCAGAGATGTTTAGGTGTATCTGCGATAGTGAATTTGCTTACCCCTCTCCAGTGCTCAAGCCTGAGCAATGAGGGAAGCTCCCAGTGATGGAGGGAAGCCCTGTCTGCAGTGAAGTAGGGCAAGCCTTTCGCCTGCTTCCATCAAACTGCAGTGGGCAGATGATGACGGCATTTGTATCAGAGCCTGCTGTCCTCCTAGTGGCACTGTTCTGGGACAGAAAGGATTCCGCTTTCCCCAGCTTTTTCATCTGCATCTTTGCTGTGCTGGACTTCTCCAAGGCTGATTAAGAGCTCCAGGAGGCAACCTTATTTAGCTGCTTCTGTGGGGGGAAGCCGCGGAGCTGGTTGTTTGCTCCTGTGAGTCCTTTGCAGCCCGGGAGAGGAGCAGGGATGCTGCAGTTCCTACTGGGATTAGACTCTGCAGCTGGCTCCTCCTCCGTCTTTGCTGTGGTTGTATCCCGTCATTGGCACTTGATCAGCTTTCAGAAACCCCACCAGCGTGGGCTGATGTGTATGTGTTTTGCCTCAAAAACCTAGGACAAAACTGGGTTGTAAACAGTTTAGAGCAGGGGTTAGCGTGACCCTGTTAAAGCTCTGCAGTATCTAAATACTGCGTAGTCCTAGGAGGAGACTAATGTGTGGACTAGAGCCGTGCTAACACGGTTTCTGGAACCAAGCCTGAGCTGCATCGCGCTCCCTGCCGCCCTGCCCTGGGTGGGTAACCGCAGCAGGGCTTGCCTGCATCTCTGCAGGGCAACAGCCAGCATTGTCCTTCTGAGCAGGACGATGCAGGCAGTGCGGAATGTGAGGGGCCGGGGAGCAACCAGGAGGTGGAATTTGCTTTTCCGAGGTGGACCTGGCTGAAGATCTGTCTCACTGATGCCCCTTCCCCAACCTGGCAAACGAGCGAGCGGAATGCTTTGCTTTATTCTTTGTGCTCCATCTGCAGATCCGTTCCCCCAACGAGGTGCTGTTTCTGTGCAGGTCCTCTTGCCCCACAGACGCCCCAGGGTCAGTGTGTGCCTTGCATCTCCTGAAGCCCCCATTCAGACCCTCCCCATGCTCCTCCTTTGGCCTAGCAGTCCCCTTAGAGCCTCACAGCTGGGGCTGCTGCCGCTGGGGAAGGTTTGCAATGCAGAAGGCAGCTGTGGGAGAGGAGACCTTCAGTCCTCACTCCCTTTTCTCTTACCTGGGTTCATTCTTGCCCCGTGACTGTAAGGCTGCTGTGGTGGTGGGTCACACTGGGAAGACTGGGGTGCACGTGCACCCGTGCCAGAGCTGCTGAGCAGAAGCGCTCCACACCTTTCCCTGTTGCCTGCAGGCCAGCACTGCCCCACCTGCCTTCCCTGGGCTCTGTCTCTGTCACCAGCTCTCACTCTCAGCCAGTGGCCCCAAAGAGGGGAGCTCAGCACTACTGATGCTCAGGATCCTCAGCAGGATGTGCCGCTTGCTCTGCTCCTCACAGGCGGGCTGCTGGGGGGGCCAGGAAGGGAAGCTCCCTGCCTCTGGGAGAGAAACCTCAGTTGGAGATTTGGCCTGGATCCAGCCCTGCTAATTGCAGTGGCACAAGTCCCACTGTCATGGGGTGGGCCAGGCTTTGACAAGGTGTCGGGAGGAAGGTTTAGTCTGTGGGACTCTAGGGGACCACACCAGGGCTGAGGGGCTCTTCAGGAGAGCAAGGGGGACTTCTCAGAGGAAAGAGGTGGCCCAGATCTGTCCCTAGACCTGCCAGTGCCTTGTGACATCTGGTTCTTGCTTTAACTTCCCTTTTCATGCAAGAGTGAAAGTGCCCCCCTCCCCCTGACTTTCTAGCAGCATGAGCCCATTCAGCTCTTTGGGATCCCTGGATGAGAGACCTCTCCAGCCCAGTGCGCTGCGGAGCAGAGGAGGGATGGGGCCAGGCCTGGACTTCACTGCCGCGAGTGGTGTCATTACAGCTGGTGTTAGCCCCTGCAGTGGTGGAGGTGAGCTCAGGAGCCGTGCTGCGTGCAGCTGGGGAGGGACAGCAGAGCTGAAGGTCTCTTAGTGACTTCAGTGGCACCTGCACAAGGCTGGGGTTCTTGCCCCCTCCTTCTCAGGTCACACCTTTGGAAATTGCTGGATGAAATCTTTTGTATAAGAAAGCAAATAATCTCTTTGCATGTGTTTCCCTTTGGGTGTGATAATATCATGTCTCATTGACCATGCTGGTTCAATACTTGAGACTTCAGGGTGTTGCAGAGTGACAGAGGTTTCCTTAAGCCTTTGTGAAACCCTACACGGTTCCTATGGTGAAGGCACCAGTGCAATCCCTTTAAAAAGTGCTATTGCTGAACTTCTGCCCTTTTCTCACCGTGAAAGACCTGCGAGCAGTTTTTCCAGAAGTGTGGGCTGTCACCGCCGAATCCCAGTACAAGTAGGGACATTTGCTGGCGGCCTTGACTGGCCGCTTGCCCTCCCTGCTGCTGCAGATTGGTAGGGTGCTCTTCTCTTCCAGCCTGAACACCTTTTAGGATGTTATTCCGTGTTTGCTTTCTCTCCCACCAGAGGTCACGGAAAAGTACTTTCCCTTTTGTGTGGTTTATAAAGCACTTGAGAAGCACTTCAGAGCCCCTTGGGCTGCCAAGTGTTGTGGTGGGAATTGCCATTACCAGAGACCTTCCCAGTTGCAGGAGGTCTGTTTCTCCATCTTACAGGCACCCCAGGCTGCTTATGCTGCTCTGGTGGGAGAAATCTGAACGTTGCTGTTGGTCGTTACTGGGAAAGGGGGAGAGACTTGTGTGCCAGCGAGCGGTGAGAGACGCAGTGGGAGGAGCTGTGGAGAGGTGTTCAGGTGGGACACCCATCGGTTAGAGCTGCCTGTGCTGGTGGGATGGGCGCAGAAGCTGAGGTATGTGGGGGAGATCCTCCAGCCTCCATCTTGCTGTGCTTCAGCACCCCTCGCCAGGACGTGGAAGTGTGGGGGTTACTCCCCATTGAAGGAGGGGGATGCTTGGGGGGCAGGCTGGCAGAGTTGCCCTCTGCTGCTCTCCTCCATGTCCAGCTGGGCTCTGGCTGTCTCCCAAGGCAGAGCACCACGAAGGGAAGAGGGGGGTGACAGTTATCTGTGCTGCAGGACTGTCGTCCTGGGGGAGATCCCGGCCTCTGGCCTCCCGCTGAGCCTAGGGGCCCCATGGCATCTGCTGTTTGTCCCCATTTGCAGAGCTACAGATGCCACCATGGCCCCCTGCTACCTGCTCCCCTCCCCCAGGCCCCCACTGACTCCTCTCTTGTTTTCTCTCCCCTTCGCCCCGGTCCCCTGGAGCAGCAGCGGCCGGTGAAGCAGTCTCTCAGCAAGTCCCTGTGCCGAGAGTCCCACTGGAAATGCCTGCTGCTGTCTCTCCTCATGTACGGCTGCATGGGAGCTATGACCTGGTGCCACGTCACCAAGGTGACCCGGCTGACCTTTGACAGCGCTTACAAGGGCAAGTCCATGATGTACCACGACAGCCCCTGTTCTAATGGCTACGTCTACATCCCCTTGGCCTTCCTGGTGATGCTCTACGTGGTGTACCTGGTGGAGTGCTGGCACTGCTACACCCGCAACGAGCTGCAGTACAAGGTGGATGTGGAGAGTGTGCATGAGCGTGTGCAGCGGATGCAGCAAGCGACTCCCTGCATCTGGTGGAAGGCCATCAGCTACCACTACGTCCGCAGGACCCGGCAGGTTACCCGCTACCGCAATGGGGATGCTTACACCACCACCCAAGTGTATCATGAGCGGGTCAACACTCATGTGGCAGAGGCCGAGTTTGATTATTCCAATTGTGGAGTTAAGGACATCTCCAAGGACCTCATTGACTTAGAGAGCTACCCGGCCACACGGCTCCGCTTCACCAAGTGTTTCAGCTTTGCCAACGTGGAGTCGGAGAACTCCTACCTGACCCAGCGGGCCCGCTTCTTCACGGAGAACGAGGGGCTAGATGACTACATGGAGGCCAGGGAGGGGATGCACCTCAAAAACGTGGACTTCAAGGAATACATGGTGGCCTTTTCTGACCCAGACAACCTTCCTTGGTATGTATCCCACTATGTCTTCTGGGTGGCGGCTCTGCTGACCCTATCCTGGCCCCTGCGGGTGCTAAATGAGTACCGCACCTCCTACGTCCATTACCACGTGGAGAAACTCTTTGGGTTCGACTATGTGGCGGTGACACCGGCTGAGGAGCGCTCCTTCTGCCGGAGGATGCCCCGCGTCAACACGGTGGACAGCACTGAGCTGGAGTGGCACATCCGATCCAACCAGCAGCTGGTACCCAGCTACTCAGAAGCGGTCCTGATGGACTTGGTGGGGCTCTCCGGCTGCACCAGCTACTCTGCTTGCCGGTATGGGGGCTACCGGCAGAACTGCGAGCGGTGCCACAGGACTATAAGCAGCTCCTCCATCTTCTCCCGCAGTGCCCTGAGCATCTGCAACGGCAGCCCCAGGATCCCCTTCAGCAGCAGCCGCTTCTCCCTGGGCCGCCTGTATGGCTCACGGCGCAGCTGCCTCTGGCAAAGCCGAAGCGGGAGCCTGAATGAGCAGAGCTGCCCCACCGAGCAGACCCGCCTCTCCAGCCAGGTGACTGTGGAGGAGGAAGACCCTCCTCCTTACCAGGATGCCCTCTACTTCCCCATCCTCATCGTGCACCGCAACGAAGGCTGCCTGAACCATGACCACCGTCACCTCCACCGCAATGGGTCCTGTGTGGAGACCTCACTGTGAAAGCAGAGGGCGGTGAGATGTCGTTGTCCGGTGCCTGGCCCGAGCCAGTGCAGGATTTGGGGACAGCACAGGGGAGGCAAATGGCCTAGGAGGACATTAGGTTGGAGCGGACACGGCATCTCGCTCCGGCAGCCAGCAAAAGCTCCCCCTGCCATGGCTCTGACCTCCTGGAGGGGTGAGTGCCAATGCTCCCCCTGACACGGCACAGAACTCTAAACCGACCACCACATGCAAAAAAAAAAAAAAAAAGAAACAACCCAACCAAACCAAACCCCAAACCGTAATTCATGGCATCAAGATCCAAAGGGGGGAATAAAAAGACAGGCCTGATGCAGGGAGGGAGGTGCTTTGGCTCCCAGCCCTGGCTCCAGGCTGGCTCGTGCTCCGAGGAACCAGCAGCCACCAGAAAGCGCCCTGCTGCACCTCTGCCCACCCCGCTGCCCACGCTGGAGCAAGACCCCTTGCAGGGTGGAGGGGAGTGGGCCCCTTGGGAACGGCATGTAACTGCCTGTGCCTAAAGGTCTGGGGCATCCAGGCACGTGGAGCTGAGCGGCAGGTTAGAGCAAAGGCTGAAAGCCACGAATCCAGCTCTTCCCCTTCCCCCCCAACCGTTCCCCACCCTCCCCGCTTTTTTTTTTAGACCACGCTCCGACTGTTACTCTGTTCTCACTGCTGGGAATGGCACCACCTCCAGAGGATCCCAGGCTCGGCTCCTTGGGAAGCTTCAGCACACCAGTGACTCTGAGAGTCTGCATCCCCTAGGTAAAGGGCTTTCTGTTTGGGATTACAGCAGGCAGGCAGCACCAGGGAAGGGATGAATGTCCAAACCCAGATGGAGTGGAGATCTGTGGTACTGCTGATCCACTTGCTGGAGGAGGGCTCAGCTGGAAAGAAAAAGTGGGAGACCCCCTGGCGAGCTGGGGAAGGGGGGAAGGATGGCACTGGGACAGGCATTGTGGTAATAGGTGGGGTGTCAAGTGGCTGGGGTCTCCTCCTGCCTTTGAAGTGAGTCCTGGTCGGTTCAGACGAGCATCGAGGAAGGCTCTGGTAGGTTCAGGTGCAGTTCACCTATTGATAATAGAGCAGCAGGTTGGTGCATGTCTGTAAGAGTGAATTTTGCTTGCGATCAGGCTGGGCTCTGGTTTCAGACTCTGAACTGCAGGCTCCTGGCAGCCTGGTTTTGGCAGAGAGCTCTGAAGGGCTGGGAGGGAGAAATGCAAAAGCACGCTGGAGCATCAGGAACCTGGGCTGAGGAAATGAGGAGCAAAGGGAGTCCCTTTCTGTGGGGTCCCACTGTGGGTGCAGGACCCACAGGTGGGAGACAGGGAGGCATCTGCCATGAGGGATGCTCTGCAGAACAGAGGCTGGGGATATGCTAGAGGGGAACCTGCTTAAAACCAAGCAGTTCGCACCACAGAGGTTTTTACAGAGGGGTGTCAGGCGGTGAGAAGTGAGGTGGCCTCTGTGTAGCCCATTAGCCCCTGGGTTCCTCCACCTTGCTCTTGTCAGGGCAGGTTGGCCTGCTCTGAGCTTTGTGCTGCCCCTTCTATCTCGCTGGAAAGGGTCTTGGTGACATTGGGCAAGGAGCCTTCGTGTCACTGAAGCTGCATCAGTGGCTGCAGCATGCAGGCACCCAGCTTTTCCTTCTCCGTCAACACATCCCTGGATCTCATGTGTCCCTGTTCTCAGAAAAGCCATCTCCTTTTCGGTCAGCAGTTTGGGGGAGTGCATGCCAAATCAGCCAGCGGTTTCTCCAGACAGCACTGCCTCTTGGCCTCACCACTCTTCCCTTGTCAGCTGGGGCAAGCAATGGCTGTGAGCAGCAGGTCTTGGGTGACCAGAGCAAGTCCGTTAGCACCTGGGCATTTGAGCCTGGTGTCTGCCTCTGCATCCATTGCAGAAGGGCAAGACATAACAGCAAACAGTGAGCCATTGTATTTAGCCCAGCCTGTCTTCCTCCTGCCAGCTGTTAATTAAGGATCTGTTTCTCTAGTCGTACTGCTGTGCTGTTTCTCCTCCCAGGTCTTGGCGAGGCTGCAAATGCACCCTTCCACCACATCATTCCTCTTTTGAAAATCTTCTCTTGCTGGCAAGCCTGGAGAGATCAGTGCCTGTGGACATTGTAAGGCTCTGTTGGCTTTGCCCCCAGAGCCATCTGTTCTGCTTTTGTGCCTTGTGTGTCCTGGTCAGTGTCTCTTGCTCTTCCAGTCAGCTTGTCCTTCTGGATTTCAAGTGCTAGACTCCACCAAACAACAGTGGTTTGAACAGAAAGTCCCTTGAAATCTCACTCTGTTGTGATTCTGTCTTGTCATCTGCCCTTACTCTCACTACCAGACTAGAGATTGGCTTAAGTAAGAGGGTCCCTTTGAGAAGCATAAGGTCTCTGGTGTGTACACATCTCTCTACATTTTGTTCTCATTATTATCAGCACAGATTCAGACTGGGTGAAAGCAGCTACAGCCCCCTTGGCTGCCCTGGGATTTCCTTGCTTAGTGGTGACATTTGGCTTGCTGTGTGCTTGTGCTTCTCTCTCCAAGGGCCTAATGTGAGTCAAGGCCAATGCTGAGGGTCCTCGTGACTCTGGGGAGATAATGGTACGTGCTTGTATGTCCCAGTGAATCAGGAGACCTTCAGTCAGTGAAGCTGCAATGGGTCATTAGAGAGGAATGTGGTCTGCTTGTCCTTCCCAACATGTTCTCCTTGAAATCTCTTACACATTGTTTAAATTAGGCTGTGATGGCTCATCTTTCCATCTCTAGCCTCCAAGGTGCCTCGGACAGATGGATCTATATAAGATTTGGCAGGCCTTTTATCTCCCTGGGGCAAAGACAGTCCTCAGAATAAGGACAGATTAGTAGGGTCTCTGTGCCCCTGTCTTGGAGCACCTGCAGCAGAGTTCTGCTTTCAGGCGCTTTGTCCTTGGCTCTTTCTGGGTCTTTTGATGAGATTGCCTCCATTTATTCCTCTGGCCCCATTTTCACCTGCAAAATCGTATTCTGGAGGTGGCCTGTCCAGGTGGACACGTGTATCTTTGAGGCACAGCTGCTACTGTGGCCAGCAGCATCCACGCAGAGTCCTCCTGCGGTTGAACACCTCTCCCATGCACATATTGCCGGCTGCAGCCAGGTCCCAGATGTTGTCCCAGTGCCATGGTCTGTGGCCATCCCAGACCCACAGCACCCTGAGAAATGGGACCTCTAGCCAGTGCTTCCTGCTGCATGCCGGGTTTTCTTGGAGATCCCTTTCCTCATATGCTTGGTCCTGTTACCCCACTGCAGCTGGTGGGGCCGCCCCTCTGCGGTCCAGCCCTCTCCATTCTTGCCAGGTTGGAGACCCTCCTGCCCTGTCTTAGGCTCAGGAAAGAGGGTTGGCACTCTTGGGCATGTGAGAGTAGTAGGAGGGACAGGAGCTGCCTGGTGGCTTGGCACAGAAGTGGTGGAGCTGAAGAGAACAGGATGAAACTGGGATTATGCTCCCTCTCCTCCCTGCCTGCAATGGCAGGGCAGCATGTCTAGCCAGGCAGGGAAGCTCACGGCAGACAACTGGGCTCTCCCTTCGTGGTCCTGGCATGAGATGCAGCTGGCAGAAAGGGTGTGCATGTACGGGTTTCCTCCTAAGTGTTGGTGAGGGACCCCCATGCCCTGGGCAGCTGCTTTAATTCTCTTTGTGGCTCAGGTTATTAGCACAGATGGCCAGCGTGGGTCTGTCCCTGTTCTGGTGGAGTGGTCCCATCTCCCCAGCACACAGGCATCCACCCGCCACCATTCCAGGCTGAGCAGCAGTCAGGCGTCTGCTCTTCCTGCAGACTTGTGTCTGCTCTCTGCCGTGTCTGTGTCGGCGATGACGATTCCTTTGGCAGCTCATTCGATGGCCCAGTCTGCTCCTCTCATGATAGCCTGCTCCCTTATATCTAACCTGAGTTCTCCCTGCTGTATCTTAATCCCATTACTTCTCCTTCATTGACTGGTGAGTCTAATTGGCTCTGCTCCTTTTCCCCATGGCCTGCCTGACACAAGCAGGCGTTATCTGCTCTCTGCAGCCTTCCCTTCACCAATCCTAGGGTCTTCAGTCCCCGAGGATCTCACTGGGCAAACCCTGGCTTGCGTGGTGGTGCTGAAGTTTTCCCTGTGTAGCGAGTCTATGTTTTCTGCTCTGAGCCCAGCCTGGGAAAGAGGAGAGGGCCAAAGTTGCGAGCCATGCCTTGGTGTGTCAGGGTGGCTGTGTCCTTGTTTCTGGTGCAGAAGATCTCTTCAAAGTGAGCGAAATACGCAGAGCTGCTGGCCCCTTATGCAAGGAAAGCAGGACAGCCTGCATTACCCTCTGGGGAGGTGCAAGCCAGGTGCTTGTCAGTACGAGGGGGCAATAACTAGAGGATCTCCACAGTCAGGTGGCTTTGGTTGTTTCCATACATCGTTCACCCATCGGTTCACCCACTGCAGCTTTCCATGGGCCGAGAGTCAGGCCCAGCATTGCACTTGGCAGCAGGCTTTCCTCGCATACCAGGACGAGTGAGTTGGGAATGCTGCCAGCTCCTCTTCCTGGCTCTTCCTGGTGCTGATACCTCCCTAGAAGAGAGCTTAGTCCTTACTGCTGCAAGGCTGGACAATAAGTGTGGGCTGTCTGGTGTTTCCCATTGCTGCCGGTATACTTGCCAGGTACTTTAAAGTTCTCCAGCTTTCCTGAACTAGAGAAAGAGGGAGAATGTGTGTGAGAAGCTCTGGATTAGCTGATCTTCAGGATACATCACCACCCATTTATCCATCTTTGAGCACACGCTGGAAGCTTCCCAAATGATAGTGCTTAGCACTTTGCTTGTGCAGAACCCTGGTGACACCGGCCAGCCTGGTGATGCTTCTTGAGCTCACTGTGTATCATGCAGACCACACCAAGGAGGCAGATTTCAGAGAAGGCTTTTGGGTTGAGCAATTGTAGGGGGCATTCATTAGGGCAGGGAGAGGGAACCTCAGTTTATAGCCGAGGACACACTCCAGGCAACAAATACTCAGGATTAGTGCTGGGGAAGCTGCTGTTTTTCTGTTGTCAAGTGAGCACACAGCCCTCCACACCCCTCTCTTTATGCTCTCCATAAAATGCACGTTAGAGACTCATCCCGCCCCTGCCCTCTTTGTTGTCTCTTCACTCAAGAGGCTGCAGAGCTGTTTAGTGACTGATGGATGCCTATGAGGAGGGGACTGCAGGAAAAAGGTGTGTTAAGTGGAAGTTTAAGCAAGTGAGGTAGCATCCAATGTCAGTAAAACAGTGCCTGCTGATTAGCCTGTGGGAAGAATAATGCTTTTAAGCTCTCCTTCCAGCCTTTCCAACCATGGCTTCAGTGCTGCTGTCTAATATCACCAGGGCGCTGTGTTACTTTTAGCAGGGTACAACCTTGCTGCAGTGTGCTCCTACTCTGCTGCAGTAGCAGTAGGGCGTGGGTCTGAAACACACCACCACCACCAAGAAGTTGTGTTAGCAAAGAGCTGTAAGTCTCACTTTGTGATATGTGCTTCTAATCATGTTTCATTCATATTCGGTGGTTAGAATAAGGTCTATATGAATATGATCTGGATCCAGATAATCTCAGAAATGGGACGTGGTTAAAGTGTTAGCTCTGTTTGGTAATGCTGCCTCCTGTGATGCACGTGGGCCTAGAGTCTCCACTGAACCAGGTATGTTTGGGGACCAAAGTTCATAGGACCTGGGAGCCCAGTGGGGCCTTGGGGCTGAGCTGAGCCCACCTAGGACTTTTTTCCCTGTGGGCATTCTGGAAAAAGGGGAAAGGGGCTTAGTCACATTTCATGTAGAAATTAATGGGCTATGTTCATTCCTACTGTAATTTTATTGAAGCCAGCGGTAATATACCAGTGTGAGCTTGGCTTAGCAACCCCTCAGAGCGATCTGTCCCTGAGTCCAGACAAATTGATCTATGACAGTGTTGCTTTGATGCATAGAGTTCATGTTGGGTCTTGGCCAACATGAATTAATGTTGAATGTCTACTGTCTCTGCAAGCAGTGGGTTGAATTGTTCTGCTCTACTGCCTCCATCACAGCTGCTCCGCCAAGAGAAACGTTATGCCCATGGATGCGATCTTGCCAGCTCCCTCAAAAGCAAGCTAACAAAAAAATTGACCTGCACCGCACTGGGAGAGGAGCCTTCTCCCACAGGACCGTAGCCTTTCCGCACACGAGGGAAGAGAGGTCGCAAGGACAGAACTGAACCTGCAAGACCTATGGCCTCGTGGCTTCCCCTTCCTCCTTCCCTCCTCACCTCGTCTGTCTGTCTTGGGGGAGGGACAGTTTCTTTGTGGAGTTCAGCAAGCTCCTCTTCCTGCAGCTTATAAACAGTCTCTTCTAACAAGTACACCATCCACCTATGCAACACTTCCAGAAGCTGCCAAGTTTTCAGGAGCCCATTACGATGTGCAGCGTGGCCACCCAGCACTGAGAATAAGCACAGTGGCTGCTGGAAAGTTAAGTGAAGTGGGTTTTATTCCTCCCCCACCCTCCCCGAGGAAGACTGTTTTTGTTGGGCCTTTTTGTTCGTTTGGTTTTTGTAAACTCCATTTGGGGAAATGAAGCTTGTGAGAAATCGGTGCCCATCCTGAACCCTCCCCAGTCCTTCGAACTTCGGGAATGGATGGATCACCTACTGTGATTATAATTTAGTGGATTTTGTAGAGCGAAGTAACTTCACACACAGACACATGAGATTCTTTCACTCTCCATCAGCACAAGCTGCTTCTGCGATCTTAGCTACTCACATTAGTGAAAGAAAAAGCCTAGCTAGAATGTGGTGAGATGACTTAGTATTTTGTATCAGTCCCATGGTCCCAACGTCCATTAGCAGCACTGTCAGCTGCCGTGCCATGAATTCGGACTTTGGATGGCAGCCCGTGAACCAGTCAGGTTGAAAACGTTTGGAAAAACCGAAGCCCGAATCTATACTTGTCTCCAGAAGCGAGTGCAGAGAGAGGATCAGCTGAGAGCAGACGTCACCTCCTGCTCAGCCCAGCCAGAAGCTGGTGGGCTCTGTGCTGCACCTGCCCCCCCAGGGAGAGCCGGTCCCCAGGGGCCGAGCAGCAGGGAAGAAGAGTCTGATGAAGCAGCATGCACAAGACCGCTCAGCCAGCTGGGGAAAAAGCGGTGATGACTAGACCCCAAAATAACAGGATTTCACTTTGGAAATGCCAACAGCTTTTTCAAACTGAAATGAGGCTAAAAGGCTGTACCAGTTGTGGGAAGTGTTTCAGGTTGCTGTTCCTTGCTTAAAAAAATTAATATTTGATGGTGAGGTGGGTTTAAGCACTCCAGCCAGCTCTGTCAGAAATGTGCAGTGCTGGTGGAGATGAAATACTCAAGGAAGACCGAGATAGTGGCCCTGTGGCTTTGCAGTAGGGTAGGCTGGTCAGGAAAGGAGGCTGAAGCCTGAAGTCTTCCTCTGCCCTTGGAATGTGACCTGGCCGTCCACCCAAGCCTGTGTGCGTGGCAGGGTGGCTTCTGCCTGCTCAGGTGCACGGCTGGGACCCGCACGGCCCTGCAGAGGCTTCGTGTGTTTGTGGCTTCGGTCCGGTGTCACCCATCCGTCCTTGCGACAAGGGCTTTGCAGGGTGACAGAGCATTGCTTGTTCCTTGTGAGAAGAAACTCCTGACCTAGTTTTTGTGAGGAGATGGTGTGAAGTGTCACATTTGCTGCAGCGAGTGGCAGGGAGCAGGGATAAAAGCGTGGTGCAAGCTGTGTTTGAGAACAAGCTAATCCCTTGCTGGCTGCCTGAGACGGGATTGCTGCTGGATCTGCTCCCTGGCCAACACTCTCCAGCTCTTCTCACTCTCCCCAAACCTGATGTGCAAACTGTCATTCCTCTGAGCTAGCCAAAGCACCTCACTCCCCTGAGCTCCTCTGAAGCTGTGCATTTGCATCATTTTTATCCTCTCCCTGCCGGGCACCGTGGGCCAGCTATGAAACACCAGTGGATGCGTGGTGGCCTCAGGCACGCTGGTGGCCAGACCTCGCCATAACCTGCTGGCTCACCTGCGCACAGCCTTCCAGCAATGCTCCCTGCCCTGGCGTGCCTTGTGCTTGCTTGGTGGAGAGACAGCACAGCCTGCAGAGCATTGCAGCACATCCTGGCCTCACTTTTGCATCACTTTAGGCTTTCCCAGAGAATTTCACAGCACTTCTCTGAACCTTTGTAGGCAGGGTAAATTCAACAGACCGCGGCTGGAAAACAGATGGCCTTGACATTTTGATGGTCCTGATCTCCAGAGCCTTGGTGAGAGGCAGGTCGGCTGTTGTGGCAGTGCGGGACCAGGGGACAGCGTCACAGTGAAAGCAGCGTGTCTGCTGGGGGAGCCTCTGACCATGGGCTCTGCTTCTCCGCTGGGACCGAGGGCAGCTTTGCTGTGAGCTGAACAAGGTGCAGCTGATGGCAGAGCTAGGTGCGGAGGGCAGAAGAGCGTGTGAACGCTCCACAAGATGTGGAGAGGAGAGGCTGTATGAGAACAGCTGTAAAAGGCTTTGCAGATGTGGTGGTTTTTACGGGAGACACAAGGCAGGAGGCTGCTGTGCTGGAGCAGCAGTGCTGCGAGGCAGGCAGGGCAGGAGGGAAATGGAAGGAGCAGGGCATTTGATGGAGAAGCCCAGGAAAGAAATGGGTTTTCGAAGCAGGCTGTGCGTGCCCTGGCTGAGGAGACGGGCAGGAGGTGTTTCCAAGCCGAGGCGCCCAGACCAAGCCTCGCTGCATTGTCAGAGCAGCGATGTTGCCTCCGAGCCCGGCACTGACAGCTTGAGCACGTGTCACCAAACCGCGATGGCTAATGCAGCCACAAGGTGTAAATGTCACTAATGAATAAATTGCCTTGTGCCTTGGAGAGGCTAATCCATCACAGCCGGGGACAGGGATCTGACAGGCTTGGCTATTTCAGGCATAGCCTGTAGGGAGGAGGAACGCTTCATTTCTGAGCTGTCCCCTCCACCTAGGGAAGCCGATGCAGGACTTGGCTCCGCACCGCTCCCCAGCTTCCCAGCTGCCTGAGCTCAGGCTTCATTCTTCCTCACTGCTACCGAAGGAAGAAGCAGGAGGGGGTCTTGGTTAGCCAAAAGTGCCCTGTCAGCAGGGCAATGTGTGGGTCCCGGCTGGGGCTAGCTGGTGAGGGAGTTTGGAGGGAGGCTGCTGGTGCGGCGTAGGTGCTGAGAGGATAAAGCGGTGGGTCCCCAGTGATCAAATCTTACATCGGTTGCCTGGGGTGCAGGGCTGTGGCCCGCACCCTGCGTGTTTCAGGCCGGTAGTACTTGGTGCCATGTTTTACAAATGTGCCATGTACTACCCAGCTCAGTGTCCTAGTTTACCCCTGTAACCTGCCCCAGCCCAAGCCCTCACCTAATCCAGAGACGGCTCTATTGTGCTGTCATGGGGTCAGTGCACAGGCCTCCCCGTTTTCTCCTGCTGTGGTTGAACCCCAGCCAGCAGCAAGCTGGCTGTGCAGAGGGCCACTAGGTACCCAGCAGGCAGGGACAGAAGCTCAGCGTGGACAAATCCAGCTCCATGGGAGCAAAGGGAGGCTGAACACAGCAACCAGTTCCATGTACAGCCTCTGCCCACCCCCGTGGCAGCCTGCTCCTCCGCTCCGAGTCAGTGCTCGAAATCAACCTGCCGTCCTGTTTACAACATATGCCAGCGTGACACCTTGCAAATTGATGCCTGGGTCGCTGTGAGCAGAAGCCGCCAGGCTTGGGAAACCAGCCACTGGCTCCTGCTGCCGCACACGCTGTGCTCAGCCCTGTGGAAGCAGGGCTGGCCATCTGCTGCGGGAGGGAGCCAGCCGGGCGCCCCTGCTCCGGCCCGATGGGGCACCCACTGGCGTAGTCCAAGTGCAAGTCCTTGTGTCATTCCCCCTCCTTTACTTCCCGGCTACCCCGTGTCTCTCCCTGTCTCTCTGGCACAGACCCACAGGTGGGGGGATGCTCCCAGCTTGGCTGGGATCCCTCTGCTGCTGTGCTGCTCACGCTGCATCAGTGGATGGCATCAGGAGGGAAGACCAGCTCCCAGGCAAGGCACCAGAGGTCGTTCCCACCTCCAGATGGAGACCCACAGCTGACCCCCATCCTCAAAGCCCCGCAGTACTCCTTGGGGATGGATCTTGTGGGAGAGCTAAGGGGTCCGTACTGGCCCTGCGCTGGCACGTGCCCTTCCCAGCAAGGCAGTCCCACACCACGCTAACCGGAGCTGAAGCTGACAAGTGACCCACCAACAATGGGAGTGTTCACACTCAGACAACCTGCTGTTGCTGTCAGGGTTTTCATTTTTACCAGCTTGTACGGCATTTGAAATAGTTTCAGCCCTTGCAGACTGGCAGATAGGGGACTGTTCGTCTTGGGTGTGGGTGGGTGGTGCAGGCTGCTTGGTTTGGGCTTTGCTCTTTGGCCAGGAGATTGATGGGAGGGAAGGCAAAGGGTTCTCCAGGCGGCAGCTACCTGTCCAGGTGTTCCTGCATGTGGCAGCCCAGGACAGGGTTTGGAGAGTGCTCAGGTGGTGTTAACAGCCTCGGCCATTTGCAGGAAGAGGAGCTGTGAGTATCCTGGAAAGCAAGTCGACGTTTGTTCTGGTGATGATAGGTTTTCCTAAGCCCTTTTCTTTCCACCCCTGTTCCTCACTGGCTCTGGCAGCCAATTCCACCTCACACGTCTGCTAGCATGTCTGAGGGATCTCATTGCTGCCCTCCCAGCACGAGCTTTCATTGCACAACTGGCTGACCAGACACAGCCCTGTACTTGGCACTACAGGCAGGCTTGCCCAGGACCGGGCCACCCCCATCAAGTCTGCACCCCACCCTCGCTGCTGAAGCTGTTCCTTCATCAGCCTGATGCCGATCTGGGTCTTTTCTGCTGTTTCTGAACACGAGTTTTCATCTCATTCAGGTGTGTCATTCAGTGGAAATATTTTGTAAATGCAAATAAAAAGAAATAAATCTATTCAATACCTCGGTCTCGAGGATGGGAAACAAGGAGTGGGAGATGCCTGTGTGGGGAGCTTTCACAGCTGCTGCCGCTGGTTGGGATTTCTGGTGGATGTAGCCCCTGGAGCATCCATAAATAGTTGGGAAGGGAGCTACACGGACCTGCGAGGGCTTGGGGCTGAGCCCTGTCAGCACCCCTCACGCGGCCACCGCCGCCGGGGACAGCCTCACACTCCATCCTTTCTGATCTATAAGGGCATGACACGGCGCAGGTAAAGGTCCTGTTGGCTGGGGGCCGGCGGCACCGCGGGCATCTGTATCCATCAGGCAGAGCAAGAAGCAGGTAAATGGTGAACAAATTATTTTGTGAACACTGGGAAACAGTTTTTACTTTTCAACTCTGTCAATATGATCTAGCTCTGTCTGTCTCTCTATATATGTACAAACAGTATATCACAATGTTGCCTTTTTTGTTGGAAATATCAAAGTACAAAGATTGTAAACCAAATCGGTGTAATAAAAGTTTCAGATGATTCACTGAGGTGGCTGCCAGCTGTGGATCTGTGAGCGTTGGTGCCTGCATGGCTCAGAGGGCAGGAGGGGATGGAGGTCAGCCCGCTTGCTTAATTCCCCGCTGACCTCTCCGGAGTGGGGTGGTTGAAGGACTGAGGCAATCAGGTACGTGCCCTGTCCTGTCCTCAGGTGGCCACAGCCCCTGGGGCAGGAGGAAGTTGCTCTGTTTTCCTCCAAGCCCAAGGAAGCTGCTCCATTTTCAACCCTGTGGGCCAGCAGTCCTGCAGGGACCCCTCTAGCTTGGAAGTTATGTGAAACAGATTTTTTTGACAGGTTTGCACAGAAGAGCACTACTAGTTAAGGTAAGCATCTGGTTGTAAATAATTCACCTGTTTGCAAAGCAGGCTAGCACTGAGCAAAGGCATAGCAACCCAACACAGGAAACCATGGTGTAAAGACCTGTCATTTATTGGGTTGGGTTTTTTTTTCACTTTTCACCACCCATGTCTAAGACTCCAGACAGATTTTGCTATAAAAACAAATCCTTGAGCAGAGCAATAGCCAGAAGAAGCTGCCGAGAAACGAGAAACAGCATTCCCTCTATCCTCTATGCATCTCATGTCCTCCTCAGCAAAAAGCCTAAAAGAGCTGCCTGCTCTGAGAGTTAGGTCTGAACTAGACCATTTGGATGGTGGAGATGTCATCTTAGCTGCTTTAGAGGTGGAACAACATCCAGTTGCCTGCACTAAGGTTGCCGCTGGAAGACGCAAGAAACACCACAGGAGGTGGGATTTAGTCTCGGATGCAGTGGGAGAGGTCTCAGGGGGCAGACTGCTTCTGTGCTGCCACCGCAGCCCCACGAGGTCTAATGTCTGTCTCATTTTAAGTCACAGGTTGGATGATGGGGATCTGGGAGAGGCTGCGGTGGCAACCACAAGTTGCATGTTTCTCAGAAATACAAATGAAAACAACCCTCTGAAGTATCTCCAACACTGCACCTGCACAGCTCATCGCTCTCCGGAGTTCTCTTCAGAGGGGTTTGGCAGGGGGATGCTGCAGAGCCCCCTGCCTCACCGCTTCCCGGTTGGCCCACATGATCTGGTGAATGAGGTATTTGGTCTCCTCGCCCACCTCTGCCAGGCGGAGGTCAAACTCGGTCAGAGCCTTGTTATCCGCCAGCCCTTCAAGCAGCTGCTTCCCACCGTCCTGCAAATGGGTGAGAAGGGGGGTTAAAGCAGGAGATCCAAATGTGAAGTGCATTGCTCCCTTTCCCTCCTCCCCAGGGCAACTTCTGTGCCTGTGAGATGATGCCAGAAGGCACGAAGGCCTTCACCCAAGCCCAAAATGTTGCTCACGGGAGAAGTACAGGGAAGGAGTGTAACCTTATGCAGCGCTCGGTGCTATGACACATGCTAATGACTCCCTCTGGGTACCGTGTCAGGAGTCCTCAAGCTCAGGCTGGTTAATAGCACAGCTGGCGATGATAACCTGAGAGGAGTCTCTGCTCTCCCTTGTCCCCCCGTCCCCAGCTCACTGCTGGTTGGGGACAAATGGCAGCGTGATTAGTGTGTGGCTCCACAACTCGGCAGTGGCCAGAGCCCCGGTGCTGGCAGCCTCCTGCCTGGATGCCATTTCCCAGGCTGGGCTGGCTTTCCTGAGGGGAACATCTCACACGGCTGAAACCTAGCCTGTATGGGACAGAAAATGTGATATATATGGCCTTAGGGAGGTGAGTCACTTTGGGGTCACATCCCTCCATTACCTGAAGCACTTCTTTCAGGATGTGACAATTTGACACCCCAACCCACCCACCCCTCCCGCCCCAGCTATTCCCTTTCAGGTACCAAATACACCTCCTGCCCTATGTCCTCCATGCAGGTGGTCCCCTCATCCCAGCACCATGCCTCAGACCTTTTGCCAAAGAGGATGGAGCAAAAAGGACTGGGAAGGAATCTCTGTTTAATGGGGTAAAGAGGTCAGAATTTGATGCATTTCTAGCAAAAAATCCCATTTCCCCAAAGATAATACCAGCCCACTTGTTGGGCTGCTGTGGAGCTTCACAAAAGGGTAACAGAGAGCTTATCAGAAGGAAGCTGCTAAGCATACAGATTGTTATTTACTAAGCAAAAATCCTTCTATCCTTTCCAACCTTTTCCCCCTTGCATCATTAAACTCAAATGGTTTTCCACATCCAGGATCATAGAACTCACAAAAGGTTTTCTGCCATCATATCCTTTTAAAACCGTTGTCATACACATTGATGCCAATATTCCTGCCAGGAGGGACAGCTGGTCTTGCTGTCTCTTTATTCTGACAGTGAGAAAAATTGAGGCAGCGCAGAAAGTTTAAAAGCCAGCATGATTGCATTTGGCTGTCTAGTTTCAGATTTCTAAAGCTCTTTTTAATCAGCAGAAGAGAAGTGGTCTGGTTTGTGGGCATGTTGCATACTGCAGCTCTTAGGGATGTACTAAGATCTGTGGATGCTCCTCCGTCTAGAAAATGTAAGTCTGTGGTTTAGGAGCCACTTACAAGCAACCAGACGTGACACTTTTGACCTACTGCACCACTCCAGTGCTGCAGGGAAAGTTAAAGGAGCTCAAGAACTGAGCTAATTTTCTAACAGTCTCCTCTGCGCACGTGATGGGCAGGAGAGATTCTGGGAAGGGTGACACTATCTCTGTGCTGCTCAGTGACAGATGGCACAGCAGATCCAAAGCACAGAGGATATGCATAAGGCCCTCGCCTATGATTATTATCTACTCCCACGTGTGTGAAGTGGCTGTGATTTTTCCCAGACATACTCCCTGATTTTCAGTTTCCTGGGGGGAAATCCTTCTCTGTCCAAAAGCCCAAAGCCTGGAAGCCAGATGCAGCCCTGTGAACAGAGCTAGATGTAACAAGTGAGATAAATGCATGTGTGTGCACAGAAGATGCCTGTCTCATTTCTGCCAGTCTCTTCCCTGTTCGCAACTGATTATCACAGCAGACTGCAAAGCAAGGGATGCATTTGCCTCTGCAGCTTTGAGGCAGGGCAGGCTCAGCATCTGCTCTGCAAGGCCACCACGAAGGCTCACAAGCTGCAGGGAGAAGGAGTTTCTCTTACCAGCCCCAGGTGGTTGCATGAGAAGTTGATACTCGTCAGGGTGGTGTTCTGAGCCAAGACCTGGGAGAAAAGCACAGCGGTTGGCTCTGACAGGTTATTACTTCCCAGATGGATGGACTTCAGGGTGGTGTTGGTCAGCAGGGCATGGCCGATAGCCTCCCCGCCTTTGTCCTCCACGCAGTTGAGGCGCAGATTCAGGGAGGTCAGGGTGGAGTTTTCAGCAAGGGCTTGAGCAAGAGCCTGAGCCCCCACGTGATGGATCTGGTTGTTACACAGGTCAAGGGTTTCTAATCTGCTGTGGTTGATCAATTTGCCAACAGCTTGTGCCCCTTTGTCCTTGATGAGATTGTGGGACAAGTCCAGCTCCACCAAGCAGGGGTGATCCAGCAAGTTATGGACCAGCAGCCTGGTCTTGTCATCATCTACTTTGCTTCGCGTCAGCTTGAAAACCTGTGGGGATAAAGGACAGGGACACTAAAACAGCCAGCACTTTGGATTGAGCTTTGTACAAGACCTCAAGGGAGCTTGGCCTGTGGTCCATCAGACAGGTTTCATCTCCCTTCACTTCAAACACTTTTACCAGTGGGCTCAAGTAGTTGCTTTTGTAGTGGGCAGGTACTTCCAGCAGGGAGGGCATGCCACTGATGTCCCATACCTATTCTAGGGAGCAATGGTTAATTTCCTGCAAATGCCTGTTCCTCTCCTCTGACTCCATAGGATCTAAATTAAAATGAGATAAAGCTGCCCAAACGTCTGCAGAGTGCAATGGCAGAACTCACCCCAGATCACAGTTGAACAATGTCTGAACGAGCACGTGCACAAGTGGAAAACACAGCGTGCTCTGTGAAGGACAAGGTGGCCAGGGCGCTCTAATAGCCACAGCAGAGGTAATTTCGCTTGTGGAAGCCAAGCAGACCAGTACCTCCCAAAGCACACCGATCTGTGGGGAGGGCATTCAGCCAGCTTGCTTCGGCTGCACCCTGGATAGCAATGCCTGCTCATGTTTTGGAGGGGCTGAGTGTCTGCCCTGCAGCTGCCACAGAACTGAAGATAGTGTTAGGGTCCAGGAGGAAATCCCATCATCACTCTAAGGCAAATGTGGATATTTCCCCATGCTCTTCCAGGGCGTCTCTGCTCCTCTGGAGCATGTTGACATGTCTTTACTGAGCATAACTACCAAAAACTCCTCACGAAAAACCTTCTCTGGGCTTCTCCTGTCCTCTCCGCCAGACCTATGTGAGGAATTAAAATAGGAGTGTTGCTTTCTCTTGCACTGCAGGAAACACGTTTTGTAGGAGCAAGTATTTTTCTCACTGACCTCTGACAACCTTTTCTAACAAGGACATACGCAGAACAAGATACTCAGCACTAGGCCAGCAAGTTAACATCTCTGCTGTCTGCCAGACTGCAGCTTGCAAAAAGGTGCTGCCAGCGAGCAAAACCAGCCCCTGGGTTTCCATCCCCAGACAATTTGAAGATCTGGCTGAGGAAGGAAGGTTCATTTTGGGGTACATTACTTTCAAGTTGTGGCACATCTTCAGGGCAGCAGCCAGGTTGCAGCAGTCCTGGTGGGTGAAGTTAAAGAGGTTCCACTCGAAGTTCATGCCGCAGTCCTTCACGCCATAAGTGAGATGAAGCTCTTCAAGGTGAGGGAGAGTAGTAATGAGGACTCCCAGGTCATAGTGACGCATGAAGACCTCATCAAATCCAAAATCACTCCCTGTATCAGATAGGTCATCCCTCTCCTCCTTTTGATCCACTTCTATCGGTGGCAGAAACTGATCAACCTCCAGTTTCCGCACATAATCTTTGCAGAGCGGGATGAACTCTAGGACTTGGTTGGGGTCTGTGGTGTTAGGGATGAAACATTTCAGGATGTTCTCCAGGTGACGTTCAAAGAACATCCGTTTCCAGCTGTCTCCATAGTTGGAGATGTCACACACTTGCCAGCGCTCAGTGCAGCACCTCTTCCAGTAGTCCTCATCGCTTATCAGGTTGGCAGTCACAGAGAGCGGAAGGCCAGTGGAGAGCCTGTCCAGCACCTTTCTTTGGTGCTTAGGCAGAAGGCGGTCCAAAATCGGGTTCTCTGGAGGGGATGAAGAGAAGGAGAGGTTGGTCTGGGCTGTAGTAACCATGGCTGGCACTATAGTTCTGCCCAGGCTGCCAGCCGTGTGCCCACGCTCCCCCGGCGCTGATACTGCCTCTCAGTTGCCAGTGGCTGGTGCAGGGAAGCTAAACTGGCAGCAAATGTGTAGGATTCAGCTCCTACATTTCTGTGTAGGATTTCTAACTTTTACAATAAAACATCAGCATAATTGGATTTACTCCCATAATATTTGGGAACTGCATCAGAAACTTAGCTCCCAGTTTAAATTCAATTTGAATGCATTTTGTATTCAGAGCAGGACTTATGCTCCCGGGAGAGCTAATTGAGCCTTACAGAGATGGAGAGCTTAGCTTGTCATTTGCTGAACTTTCTCCCTTTTGTTTCTAAGCATATTGAAGAACAATATTTGAGAACAACTGTCTGTGTGCTCTTCATGCAGGTCCTCATGCTTTTTTATCTTAACTCAGGTATCTGTCTTACGCCAAGTTCTGTTCTTTTCCACTGAGACACACTCTTAGCCTTTAAGTCCACCTTGTTTAAATAAAAGGTCTCTTTTCCCAGGAGCGTTCTCCCTCAGTCTCTTTCCTAATGCTCACCCTAAGTCTCAGCTGGCTTCTGCCTGGTGGAAGTTCTTTGTGGTGAGAACTGCCAGAGAAAAGCCATGCGTGCTCACACCATGAATGCTTGGTGACATGTAGTGTTGAGTTACAGAAACCATCAGTGGAGAGGCCTACTTGCACATGGGAAATCAGGTTTTGAGGCACAAAGTGGGGTTAGCTTTATATTTCTTCTGTCTCTGTGGCATTCCCTTCCTAAGGAAAGGAGTTTTGCTGGGGTTGACCACAGCCTATTCTCCGGTGTCCTACAGCTGGCACCGCAGTGACCTTCTCTGCAAAGTCCCACAAGACAAGCAGAGGTGGAGCACGTATAGGCAGAACTGGGCTAGCTTCACTTAGGCTCACCCAGGCCACAGCAGCGGGCAAGACACAGCCGCACAGCTCAGGTAACGGCACGAGGGTCCCCAGGTCAGAGAGCACACTGCTTTTACATGCACACAATGTAGGTCCAATCCATTCGGCATCAGACTGACTGGCCAAGTTGATAGGACTGCAAGGGTGACCCAGCTCAGACCCCCAGGTACCATCAGCTCCTGGAGTAAAGCAGCACTGAGCCTCTCTGTACCGTCTTACAGCTCCAGTGTGGACATAGCCTGGGACCTGTCTTTGGTCTTTGCTGCCACTTCGCTGGTCAGCCAAAGAGACCTTTCCCCCTCCCAGTCAGTTCCCAGACGAGATGTGCTTCTTCTGTTTTGCTATGTTTCATCAGTCAACCTGCTTCAAAAGCACATTCCCTGCCTGAGGATATAACCTGTCACATCACCACCAAAAGCTGTGGAGAAGGCCCGAGACTGTGAGTACGATACATATTCTGAGATGGTAGCATCGCCAAGCAGGGAGCGATTCTCCACCTCTTTGCACAGCACTCAGCACAACAGGGTTCCATCCTCGAGTGCTACCCTAACACATGCATGAATCAAGGGAAGGAAAGAGTGACTCCACAGCCCCAGCCACGGCTGAGGTGAGTCCAGCAGAGCATGGAAGGAGGAAGACACAACAGGACAAGGTTAGGGCAGAGTCATATCCTGGATAGCAGCCCAGAGGACTACAGCCATCCCTGGAGTGTACAAGTACATACTTAGCAACTAAACAGTTTGTTTAACTAGCTGCCTGAGGGGATATTTCTCCCCATCTGTTCCTTTGGCAGGGCTGGGTACCACACTCTGCCTTTCACATGCCTTGTTGACCGTCCGCTCCCTGGGACTGATGCTCTCTCTCTTCATGTGTCTCAGGGAAAATGTGCTCCCACTTACTTTCAAAATTATGAACGATGTGCTGGAGGCAGAGCTCAGTGAGGTGGGGAACAGTGGCGAGGGACCACTCGGGATCCTGAACAACACGGTGTGTATAGTACGAGTCAGCAGTGAGGCTGGCCTCGGATGGATGACAGGGCAAGGGAACAGCTGTGCTCCTGTCACCAGCCGCTGGCTGCTGCATCCTGCTCAGGACCCACTTGTCCTTCAGGAGTCACAAAAGGAAAATTGCTTGAGTCACCACCATGTTTTCCAGATGGGCTGCCTGCAAAAGAAAAAGGTAACCTTAGAAAGAGGCCGGCGTTAAGAATGGTCTGCTCACACTGCTCTCTTGCAATGCACTTGGCCCCTGCCCTTTGTGGGCCTCCTCTGCTTGGACTGGAAGCACTGCAGAAAACAACTATTTTTCAGCCTTATCTTTATACACTGCCTTGTACAAAGAAGTCTCAAGGTACCACATGTAATAAGCAGATAATAACATGGTGTTAATTCAGAGTGCCGTTGAAGAGGTTGGGCAGGAACTGATTATTTACTGTTTTTTCCAGTAAAAGAAATAGGTGAAGCTGGCAGGAGCTGCATTTCAATCAAAGGAATACAATGGTTCTTCACACGGTCTGCAGCTGAACTGGGGAATTCCTTGCCACAGGACATTGTGGATGCTGAGAGTCTGTGCAGAACAAGTTCATGGAACGGAAACCGCTTGAGAACGATTCAATGCACAGAAATGGCATCTCACTCAGTGTGAGCTGACACAGTTGGAGGTGGGAGAGTGCTGGAGGAAACAAACACACATACTCGCATTGTTTTTCCTATGTAGAAAACAATGGCTGCTCCTAGCCACTGTCAGAGATGGGATACTGGGATAGACCATCCCCTGGTTTGATCCAGTATGCCTATTCTTAGGACCCTTTAAAGACAGATGCTTTACAGATGAGTACGCTGCAAGTGTATTCTTGTTTTTTCTTTTGTGCTTTTCCCAATTACGCTCCAGCTGAACTCCTTCCAAACATCCATTAGCTGATGAGCTGGATCAGACCTGTTCAGACCACACTGAGCCTGAGCAGATAAGAACTAAAAGAACCAGCCTGGAGCAGAAGGAAGGATGCACAGTCCTATTAGCTCTGTGGAGCTTTCCCAGACCAAAGTTTCCCATTTGCTGTTTCCTACTCCAGCCTCTGGACCAGCACTCTCAGCTGTCAGGATCTCACATGTATGGTAGTTGCCTGGAAGTCCTAACAGTGCTAAAGACTTGTGCTGATCCTTACTGGGGCTAACTGGACATAACAGGGCTGCAGCGCAGGGCTGGTCATTTAGAAACTGTGGAACACCTAAAAGAAGCACGAGGCAGATGGATGGATGGCGATGTCAGAGGTGAGGACAGCTTCCTGCAGGATGAAGATGATGCCGCCGGGTAAAGGTGGCTTTGAACCACAGCAGAGGCAAAAGGATCCTGTAGTAATATCCTGCACAGAAGATAACTGCTGTGTAGTATGTTCTGCCACAACATCCCTCAGCTCAACAATGCTTTGATCCCAAACACCTCCTCCTTTGTGTGAGCCAGACAGTGCTCCCCAGATGAAAGGTCTTAGGTGCTTCCCCTGCACAAGGCTGCTCCCTTCTCTGCCCTCCCAGTTTGTGCTGCCTCAGCCAGTGCAGGCTCCTCTCTCCCCGAACGCTTCGTAGCTGGCTTTGCTCGTGTTCCTCTCTCTGCTTCTTCCCCTCCAAAAGACATCTGAGGAAGGGCCTGAAAAGGAACGGGCGCAAGGAGGGAGAGAGGAGATCTGTGAAATGCTGAGAACTAGAGGAGGGGAAGCAAAATGATTCACACTGTACCACAGCAAATATGTGAGCAAAGCAAATATGCGATGCATTCTTCAAAAGTACTTGAAGCATATCTGAGAAAAGAGTAACTGTTTCAGAATGAGGGGAAAGGGCAGAGATGGCAGAGGTGGCAGGGCATCCTCCAGCACAAAGCAGGAGGATGCAGGGTGCCGAGGGCAGGGAAGCCGTATCCCCTGGGAGGCACTGGTGTAGGGATAGCAAAGGCTGTAGAAGAGAGCCTGGTCTGAAGGAGGGTGGGTGTGGTGGAAAAAGGAATGGGTGACAGGCAGATGTGAGGGCTGGGAGACCTTTCTCTGCAAAGCTCCCTGCCCCCAAAGGAAGGTGCTGTGATGGTGCTTTCCCCACTGAGGGGGGAAAGAGGCCTGATTCTCCACAGCACACTGATTCAGCTGAAACCCAGCTCTTCGTGCTTCATGGACTTCAGCAGAAGGGCAAAGCACAGCTGGATGGCAGTGAGGTGGCATTAATAGAGAAGTGATTGGGAAAAATGTTTTTTCCTTGCTCGGTCCATTGTCCTATTCAAAAAGCATCCGTGTCACTCTGTCACCCAGGCCAGACACAGCTGATTGGAGCTTCTGATGGCTTTCCTGACCTTTTAGAAGCAATTGTTAGAGGCCAGCTGTTGGGGAAAGCCAGTGCAGCATCAGCAGCTTGTCACAGCACTCTCCAAACTATCAGGCTGCAACAAAGTCTTTTACCATCTCATACCAGCATACTCTTCATACAGTCCCTCTGCTGCCATCTCCTTATCTTGCCTTATCCAGGGTGTGCATTCTCTCTCCTCTCGTGCATTCTCTTCCTCGGCTGCTCTCTCTTCACTGGCTCTCAACCACTTAACCAGCCACACCTGCACCTTACCTACATTGGCCAACCCACCTCCCCTGAAGTCAACCCACAGTCGTGTATTATCAGTGTTAATTAACCCAGCTTCATTCCTCTACAGTAGCCTAGGATTATTTCATGGCTGCATTCTACCAGATGATGTTTGCCAGTTTACCAATGGCAGATTGATTTTTAGAGGGTACGTAACCCATGGCACATGTGGGACTGCTAAAGAGGCTCCTGAAGACCAAGTGGGAGACAGAGCTGCCCTCAGACAGAGACGAAGCCCAGCTCTAGAAACAGCACAGCCCCTCCATACATTGGATGAAGCTCGCCTGCAGCAGGTCAGCCAGTGTGCTCTACCCAGCTGTGAGCCCAGAGAAGAGGCAAATAGCTCAGGGTGTCTGTGTCAGGGCTGCAGAGGAGCTTTCCCTCGACATAAGCTCCACAAGTCAGCTCAGCTGACTCTGCCATCCCTACTCATCATCTGGTGTGAAGCCAGCAAGAGCAAGGCTGCCAGCGTGCGACAGCCAGCCCGCAAGGCGTCTGAATCAACCCCACACCTATGGTACCAGCACAGGGAGCTCAGCCTGCTGCTGAGCTGCTGCTCCCACTGCACCCCTTCCCACCGCCCCAGCGGGAGTGCTTCCTGACAGGGGAAGGGCCCCTTTCACTGCTGCAGCCCCTCTGCCTTGGCTGCAGGAGTCTCGCCCAGCCAGAGCTAACATGCCAAGCCAGTTCCCATGGCTGGGTTTGCTAGGTGTGTATTTACACACCGGAGGAGCACTGCAATTCACTACCAATAGGCCAAGCCAACGGCATTGATGCACGCTCCTTCCCACCCACTCTACAGACACATCAGTCACCTATGCTAAAAACGCTCTGTTAAATGATATATAATGAATGGGGTCATGTAGTAAATTCCCAGTTTATGTCATTTAACACCCAAATTAGGCTGAAAGGTCTATGATATTAAAGCTTCTAAAAAAAAAATAAAAATGAAATCACGCTTCCCTTCCCAGGAAGAAGCTGCCAGAAATCCACTCACACAGCCAACTTACACAGCTCCCCAGCATGCCTAAAAAACCTTCTTCGGTTGAGCCTGTTTTGTTCTGGAAATAAAATATTTCTGCTCTTTTGATTCACACCAAAGCCCAGACAGACCAAAACGGAAGGGTTGCTTAGAAACCGGTGACCTTTGACTGATGCCTCCTACCAGCAGTATGGTGATCCAAGAAATGGAGCAACTGTAAACATCACGTTTACTGGAGAGTTTGTAAGTGCAGGAGAAATTCTTTCTGAGGGTGGCTGTGCCCCAGCCGAGATTGCATTCGCACTGAAGCTCAGACTACCCAGAAATTGTGGAAGCTCTCACATCACTGCATCAGCATCCTGAAAATGCCAGTTGTTCTGCAGGTGTCCTGGCCTTTGTGCGGTTACCTTTACTCCAGGCAGGCTAGCAGGGACATTGGCAAACGATCCTGAGTGCTGGCTAACATCGCTGATCCCGCTCCCACCTGCCGGGACTTGCCACACTCCCTTGCACTTTGAAAGGCTGATGCTAAGTGTGCATTAGGACAGCATATTGCAGGCTCATCAAGGGGCAGAGTCTCTGCGATGGACTAAGTAAGTTTTTTTTTAAAAAAGCATGCCAAATGAGGAATCTGTTTAGCTTCAGCTAAATGTATGGGGAGAAATGTAATGGGAGATTGGGCAGAATGAGGCTAGCTGGCCATTTGGGAATATGGTTAATGTCATCACTGTCCTCCAGGCGGAGGGAGGGCTGGCACCGTGGTCCTGGCTGCCTGTCAGCATGCCCAGGCTGGGGTCCCTGTCCCAGGGGGGTGTCAGAAACATGAAAGCCCTTTAGGACCAGAGCATCACCCGCTGCAGCCCCCGCCACCCCGCGCAGCCAGCCCGGTCCCGCCGGCCCCGCAGGCCGCCCGCCGCTCGCTCCTCCCGGCCACGCTCCGCTCCAGAGTGCCCGGGAGGCGAGAAAACCCGTTAGCCCGGCCGCTTGATGAACGACGGTACCTGCAGCCCGCCGCGGGGGAGGGCGGGTGTCCGCCGCGGCGCCGCGGGGCCACCGGGAGCGGGTACCGGCGCGGAACAGCCGCGGCCCCCGCTCGCCCCTCGGCCCCGCGGGTTCGGCTGCCGGCTCTGCCCGTGGCTGCGGGTGGGTACGGGCCGCCCGGCCGCCCCCGCCCCGGGAGCACCCGCCGCCGTTGCTGGGGACGCGGCCGTTGCCGGGGCGGTGGCGGGGGGCACACCGGCGGCGGGGGTCGCTCCGGGCCGGGCAGCTGGCACGCTCTGCCTGCGGCCGGGGGCTGCGCGGGGGGCGGGACACGGCGGGAAGGAGAGGGATGGGATCGGGGATGGCGGCCCCCGTCACCCCACCTCGCTGATGCTGCTGAAACCCGGAGTGCTGCAGGACCGCGACTGCGCCTGGCCGGGACCCCCCTTCTCCGGCACGGGAGGAGCGTGTGCGCTCCCCGCAATGTCCCCGCAATGTCCCCGCGCTCCCCGCGGTGCTGCTCCCGCAGTGCTGGGGGGGCGTTTGCCAAGGGCCTGTGCGCTCCTGCAGCGGCAGCTGCTGCGGCATCTCGGCAGCGTGGAAAGAACAGGGCAAGCTGTGCTCCGTGAGTGGTGAGGTACCGGTGTTCAGACGGTGTGTGCTTCCCTGCGCTCAAGATCCTTGTTTTGTCGCGTATGTGCAACAACTTAGTAGCTAAAGATACGCCGTCGGTGCCTGAAACTGGCTTGCTTCAAGGACTCGCATTTTGGGGCTGTTACCCCTGAATGACAGGTCGCAGGCAGGCCTGAGGGGGAGGAGAGCAAATCTGAGAACTGCGCCAACAGCAAGGAGGTCTTGGTCCATCTGCTGCCTTCCCATCTCTCCTTGGCCTGTTTTTTCTTCATTCTCTTAGTGAGCAGCCTCTTGTAGAGCAGGGGAAAGACCTGAATCCTCAGCAAGGCAGCAACTGCATGTATAATGCTGCAGAATAGAAAGAGTAAGCAAAGGGATGAAAACACGCATCTCCTCTTTCCCATTTCTCAGATCTAAGCATTTTGGTATTTGCCAATAGATTTTCAGACTGAAACGTGGCTTTGTTTTGCTCCTTCAAAATGCTGATGTGCCCAGTAGTGGGTACACGAGGAGCGTAGCCAGCCTGTGCCCTGTGGGAGCATACATAATACTGGTGCCAGCTCTGATGATAGTACTGCAAGTCCCATAATAGCTGGCATTTTTGGGAAGCTGCACCGACTTTCATATAAGATATACCTCCTGGTCATGAAGAAGATGTTACAAACGAGATCCAGGATTACCCGAAAGGCTCAGCAAGAAAACAATAAATGCAAAGAGGCACAGATTAAAAAAAAGGATCAAGATTTTGAGGCTCCCTTTGTGAGTTTCAAAGATGGGGAGTTAGACTTTGGCAGCAATGTACTTTTCTAGGTGTGGCCTGATTCTGTCACTCAGCTCCCAGGAAGACACTGACACTGCCTGTGAGTCGAGCTGGTGTTAAACACAGCGGGGGTGTCAGAAGCCTTGCAAAGCCCTTCACAAACACTGGCCCCACAATGACCATGTTATTCCTGGGAAAAACATCTTCAGGGCTTTTGAGATCTTGAAAAACAGAAATGAGAGTGATATAAATCAAGAAATGTTTTCTCCCGCACTGACTTCCATGCACGCATTCCGTTTGACTCCCAGATAGCAAAGGGGATAGCCAAACTGGCTCCACAGAAACAGCCCCCCTGAGCTGCCTCCACATTTGTGCTGTTTCTGAGGTGAGCCTTCAACAAGCCACCAACACTAAGACTTTAGCCCACCCCACTGCTAATATAATGCAAATGTCATGGTTTGCAGACTTCATGGTCCAATGGACTCCAGCTGTGTCTGGGCAGAGTCATTGATTCCTAGAGACAATATTGCCCAAGTATTGCAGCAGTTGTTGAACTGGATGCAATCAGGTGCTGAATCATATGCTGAAAACAAGGGGTGGTAGCTGTGTTAACTCTTTATCTACCTTAGCATTTATTTCCACGTGTGTGGATATTAGCATGTGTTTCCAGTGGGGTGTGCAAATGGCAGTTGCTCCTCAAATGCCATGGAGCAGCTGACTGTGTGGAGGGTAAAACACCCATATCCATTCCCATATCCATTCCCATTCCCCCTGTTCATATCAGAGGGAGGGGATGCGGGAAGGCAATGCTTCCTGGCCTTAGTGACTAGAGCATCACCCTACCAGCAAATCCCAGCTGCCCTCTGTATCCCTCCGGCTGGAAGATCTCAGATTTCCCCCAGACAGCGCCTGTGATGGTGTTGTGCATTATCAGCTCCACTGTCTTTGCCTGCAGTTTGAGGACAGTGTAACAATAGTCGAACTTCTCATCACAACAAATAAATAGGACAGGAGCCAGGTCCTGCAGTGCCTTGTGTGGGAGGGATATATCCCACAGGGCATCTGCTGCTGCTAATGCAAAGGTTTGGGTGCTGTTCTGCAGGAAGTGCTACGGCTGTAGGGTGACAACCTTTTTTAGTGTCCCAGGCATGATGGACTAGAAACATGTTACCCTACCTGGCTTCTTCCACTCTGATTTCTTTGTGTCTTTGAGGGTGCTTGTAAGGACTTGCTGGGAGATGAGCCATGTGGGAATGAAGGCAGCACCATGTCATTCTGGGAAGGGGAGAGAAAGGAAAATCCTTGCTTTATCTGCCCATGTCTTCAATATCACAACTGGGTGTAATTTCTAGAGCTGTAGCAGCAGAAGCTCAGGCTTTGTCAGAGCACCTCAAAAATCTGCTCCATCCACAAATGGTCTTTCATAGCACCCCAGGCTGCAGTTGCTGAAAATCATGCAGGAAGAGAGGCTGGTGGCCTGTACACAGCCTGTGTGCTGCAGGGACCTGCAGAGGTTAGAGACGAAGTTGCTCATCCATGGCTGGCCTGTGGAGCTCCCTCTTTGGACCCAAACATCTGTTCTTACATTTCCCTTCTCTGCCGTTGTCCTGGTTTCTTTTGGTAATAGGGTCCAGCAAGAAACAGAGCCTTACTCATCTCAAAGAAGATTCTAGATGTGGTCCCTCTCAAACTAGGCATCTTCCACTTCAAGGCAAGCAGCTGAGGGAAGGGGACCCAAGGGGAACCCTTGCCCCAGCAGCTCTGAGTGCAAGCATTGCTGACAGCCGTGCAGCTCTGGCAGTGAAACCGTGCTGGGTGTTGCTGGGTTGGGGACTATTGCCAGGCGTTGCCTAGTGCTGGAGCAGGAAAGGGCAGTGTTCAGGCACAGAAAAGTGCCTTTCCCTCCTCCCGCCTGCTTTGCCCAGCCACCAAGACACCCTGCAGCCAAGCAAATCTCACCTCTGCTCTGCTCTCCTAATCTGCTTCTTGGCTTCACCCTGGTGGTATGGCACCAGCACCAGCTGCCTTCTCAGGGACTGCACAAACACATCTGGTGAGGTTTTTGCCCATGGCAAGCAGCAGGCTGTTTGTTCACAGTGGCAGCTGGAGGTAGCAGGAGTGGAAGGGCATAAAACCCATCTCTGCATGTGTCCTGCTGCTCAGCTCTGCTAGTACATCTCCTGCAGCCCCCTTTGTCTTCCTATCATGCTGTGATAGCCAGAAGTCACCATACCAGTTCAGGATATAATTTTGAGTCCTTTATGCCATGTGGGGTATTTTCTTTAGCTGATGCCTTCAGCAAGACAACCCCCATCTGTCAGATGCGGTTCATCTCACCAGGGGGAAGAACTGTGGGCGCAGCTGAAGGTCAGGGTTGAGAGGAGGCAGTTGGTGTTTGATGTCTGCCTGACACCGAAGCGATTCACTAGGGCAGGAGCCAGCAAGGTTTGTCCTTGGTGCCAGGGGAGTCCTCATGCATGGATGGCTTCTACCCTTTCAATGAGGAGCACAGAAAGTTGCCAAAAATGGGGGAACTCAGCAAACTGAGGATGCTGAGAAGCAGGGACTGGCTCCAAAGCCCTGGCTCCAGGCCCTCCTCTGGCTGGCTCCCTGCAGCTCTTGGTGGAAAATGCTGCTTAAAAGTAGCCGGCATCTCCTGGAGTCCTGGGGGAAGCGGCAAAAGAAACAGCATACTGAAAGGAGGAAAAAGCCCCCTGCACAGCCAGTGCTGAAGGATGGAAGAGCAGGATGCTCTCCCATGCTGCTGCTCCTCCCAAAGCTTTCCGCTCTCCCTGGGTCCCAGCAGGAACCGTGCAGCTGCTGACAGCTATTAATAGCCTGGGAGAACGTGGGCTCTGTCTCTTACTGCTTCCTGGGATGAATGGTAATTACCCTTAATTAGACTGGATTTGGTTCCACCTCCTACCTTCCAGCCCCCTTGCCTGTGCTGGCAGGGAGAAACCGGCCCATCTGCTGCCTGTGTCGGCTCTGCAGGGAGCAGGGCTCAGCGGTGGGAGCGGAGGCTCTTCTCCCTGGGACATGCCGCAGGCGTTGCCCATGGATCTGAGCACAGGGGAGAGGGCAGAGCCTGCCAGCTGGCAGGCTGCCGGAGCTTTTCTCACCCTGGCCTTTCCAACGGCACACAGGAGCCCTGTGGGGGGGGTGAGATAAATGATCCCACCAAAGCCTGAGGGTGCAGGTGGGTTGGACGCTCTCTCTTTGAGATTCATTACAGAAACAAAACAGGTGAAGAAATAATCAGGGGATCTGCCCTGTCGTTATGGTTGGCATCCCCACCACCATGCATCTCACCAAGTTCTGTGAAAACGGGCATCCTTCCTCCGCTGCTGGTGCAAGCCAGTCCCAGGATACACCTGGACCTGTCTCCCATCTCCCACAGGGCACAGCCCAGCTGCCATGGGGTTAGTCAGGATACGACCTGCCCAAAGGGGATGTTTTTTTCCTTCTTATGCCACTCCTCCTCTGGCCTGAACTCTGAAGCAGGAAGGTTTCTTTTATCCAGGTTACTTTAGTGCAGATATAAAAATAGTGTGGGAAGTTTTCTTCATCTGCTGAGGCTGTGCCTCTCAGGAATCACATCCCAAGAAGATGGAGGCAAAAGTGGATAGCTGTTACATCTTTCCTGTACATCCCAGACTCTGGCTCTGGGGCAGGACACCCTCCACCCCAGTGTTTGCCCAAGATGCTTGGTAGGGCTACACTTTGCTAACCCCACCTCTGTGCCGTCCTGCCCATCTGAACAGCCACGGTGTACCAACAAATCCTTTCTACTTCCTCAAAACTTGGATTTATCCCTGCTTGGTTCAGCTCAGCAGCTTCCAGTAACACTTCCCACCGTGAGAACCCCTTTCCTTCAGAGACCCTTGCTGCTTGTAGCAGGGTGAGAGGAAAAGGGCAGACACAGTGCCTCATCCTGCCAAGCTGAAGCTCCCTACGCAAGACAGTTTATTTGCTTCTTCTTAGTTTTTAAATTCTTTTCCCAGATCATATGTTTTCTTGACTGAATCATGAAAACCTTCTTGCAGGCAGGATCTGTGCCCAGGGACCTACTGGCTTCTGTTTGCAAACGCCTCTCTCCTTGCTGCTGGAGCCCTCTCTCCTTCCCACTCTCTGAGATCCCTCCAGCGTCAGGCCAGAAGACTCAGGTCTCTCTTCTGACTCCCACTCAGCCCTCGCGTTGCATCCAAATGCCAGATGGCACACTAGGCTTGGGCAGGAGCTGTGCCAGGCTCCCCTCCCTTTCTCTCCACCCTTCAGTCTACAGAAAAGAGATGGAGAACCAGCACTGCCAGATTTAAGGCTGCTGTGTTTGCTCCAGCTTCCCTGGTTTTCAGGCCCAGTCACGGTGGGACTGACGTGGGAGGTGCTGGCAGAACCCCAGACCCCTTGGACCTGCTCTGCAGCTCTCCCCTGTGCCCACCTCCCAGGCTATGCTATAATCTACAAGCAATGCCTAGGACACGACCACAGCCGCAGCTTCCTCCACGCTCCTTCGCCCCCGCTTCCTTTCTTCCTTGTTGGAACATTTCTTGTTTGGACAGGGTTGCTCATCCCCACTGGGTGACTGCCTGCAAAGGTAGTTACAGCTCTGAAAGTCTAGCAAGCTTCTCTTGGGCAGGACAAGCCCCCAGTCCCCCCTTGTTGAAATGAGGAGGAGGAGGGGAAAAGCAGAGCAGCCGTCCTGCCAGAAAGTGTCTCAGGCTGAAAGCAGCAGAAACACCCTATTTGTGAGCCCTGCTGGGAGCATGGGGCTGTGTTTGGGCAGCAAAAGGGACTCAGGGAGGATTTTCTCAGATATTCCCAGCCTTTCTGCTTCAGATGGCTGTGTTGGTGCAATGCCTGCTACTTTTGCTCAGAACTGGGTGGCCTCTTGAGCAATCCCTCTTTTCCTGGAGGGACTCTGGCACTTGCTGCTGGCTCTTCTTGATGCCCAGGGCTGGGCATCTCCATCAGCGCTGTCTGCAATTTAGGGTATCCACTGTCACTACTGTGTCACAACAATCTCCACAGGTCCTGTCCCTGGAGCATATGTCCCCTCACTGCCAAGTCACTGTCATTCAGCTCCTTGGAGGGGATGGAGAAGACATCTCCCTTAGCACAGTCCAGGAGGAGATAGATGTGCACAGAAACAGTGCACAATTGCAGCAGGCTGGGCTATGAAGGAGGTAATTCATACAGAAATGCTGGTCACTGAACACTTTTGCTAGCCTTCCGCCCCTGCGCCTCTATTCCTGTGAAATGGGGTGCTGTTGTGTGTTTGCCAAGGGTGCCAGCTGTGGCCAGCTCCCCTCGGCTGTGCTGGTCACATTCCTGCCTGCTCTGTGCACTTGGCCACCGGCTGCAGGGCTCTCTGATGTGGACAGCATCTCCTCGCTTGGCAAACCCGGCAGCGGGTGTGTGAGCCAAGCTGGGGTGCCATGTGGGAGAGGAAAGCTGGCTGCATTTCCACTTGGAGGAGGGAGAGCATCTAGTTAGTGACTTCTATTCCTGTCTGAGCTTGTTGCAGCCTTCACGACAGTCAGAGCAGGTGTGAAGTTTTCCCTTCCCAGGCTGGGGATGAGAGTTAGTGGGAGGCTGTTTTCCAGCACTCTCACGGAGACTCTGTTGGTTTCACATGCTCTCTTTTTCCCCCGTTGTGGTCCATGCTTTGCATTTTAGCTTGTGACTCTGTGTCATTCCCTTCCCTGCCCCAATTTCCACTGCTCCCTGTTGTGTTGCGTCCTGTGTTTTGATAAACCCAAGGTGCTCGCGACAGTGGTAAGCGCTCTAGAGAGATGTGGGCGAGGGATCAGGTCCTACAGCACAGGCAGTTCACAGGGAGATTTTGAAAAGCCCAGAGCAGGCAGTGCAGCATCTTCCCTCGTGGGAACCAGAAAACAGCTCAGACGTCCAGGGGCTTTGTTATATTTGAAACGAGGCCATCATCCCTGCTTGCCTTACTTACCTTCAAGACCCGCTTGGCTGTGACGCCCCTTGCAGAGGGACACCTGATACCCCTTGCAGGGGGTCACCCCCTTCCCTTGAAGGCTGGGGATGCTCCTCAGAGCCTGACCCACAGAAGACGGAGACCAGTGGGGAGCAGGGTGAGGTCTTCTAGCACCCCTGGGACAGCTGGGCTGCGTGGGCTGGGGAGGTGGGGATGCCTGGGGAAGAAGGCACCTTTTCCATTTTGCAGGCCCTTGGTGCCCCCCAGCAGCAGCTCCAATACATCCTGCATCAGCAGTTGTAGGGTCTGGTGTGGGGCAGCTTTGGGGGACAGAAAGGGGACCCTGTCCAACCCATCACAGCAAGGACAACATCAGGGTGGTCACTGTGGCAGGAATCTCACACTGATGGGACAGGACAGCCTGGGAGCTTGCGCACCAAGGGCTGCTGAGTTGACACTGTCCTTCGGTGCCCTCTCCCCACCCCAGTGCAGCCTGGCATCGGCAGGGCTGAGGAGCTGCCAGATGCCATCACCGTCCCTCCAGAGCCATGCTCTGTGACAGATCTGCTCTGTGCTGCTGTGTCTGGCTCCCAGGCGCTCCCTGTCCCTGCAGCGGGGTGTGGGGGGCCCCGGCCGAGCCCCGGCCCCCTCTGCGATCCCCTTCAGGCCTCAGCCGGTGGAGCCGGGGAGCCCGGGGCACCATGCTGCGTGCTGTGGGGAGCTGGGTGCGTGCTGCTGAGCACCTCGGGCTGCAGCTGTCTGCCACTGCTGGTCTGCACGTCTCTGCCCGTCTGGCAGCACCGCAGGCTGCCTCGGGGAGAGCCAGGCTTCCCTCCTGCGCCTCGTCACTGCATCGGGATCACACTGGCAAAGGGTCCTGGGCTCAGCCCCAGCACACTGCAGGTTCTGCTTGCAGCTTTCCAGGCTGCCTGGAAACCACACGCTTGAGGGATTGTTCCATGGCCAGAGCTTGCCTGATGCCTGCAGGGTGCCTTTGAACCCACAAGGTGTGACCCGGAGTGTTCCCAAGGACTTTTGAAGTGCCAGTGATGTGCCAAGCCTGGCTGCTGCCTCTGCGCTTGGCCTGTCCCCGGGTTCTGCCCTGCGGTGCTTCTTCCAGGGCACTGTAAAGCTTTCCATCCCTGATTTCTAACTCCAGCTGTACCCCTTTACTGTAAGGCCTCCAGCTCCGCCTGCCAGGGCCAGCTCACCCTGCTCAGCCGTGCTTTTTAGCTGCACTGCTTGGTGGGTCTCTCCTTCTCCCACCTCCTTGGCTGGGTGCCCAGGGTGATGGTGCTCCCCCGGCGCTGGACCCCAGCCACAGTGCCCTCGCTGGCTGCTTTCTCAGCAAGGAGCTGCCAGCATGGGGGCTCCCTGGCCGTCAGATGTGGACAAGGGGTTCTCTTCTCCCAGCACCTGACTCCGGGAGGGAGCAGTGGTGCCCATAGCAGGGACACCCCAGGTATCCCAGCCCGTGCTGCTGCTGTAGGGCCAGGAGAGCCAGCAGCTCTTGTGGTCACCAGCCCACTGCAGGGAGCTCTTGTGGCTCTCCGGATCTCCAGTCTGTTCCAGGTGGGTGATTCCTGTGTTTCTAATAAGGCAGGGGAAGAAAATTAAAAGCCCAAGTGAGCAAAGCAGCCAGGCTGAGCCAGGAAACATCAGAGAGAGGCCTCTGTCAACACCGCAGCTGAGGCAAGCAGGCAGGTTCTTAATTATTGATGGTGCTTATAAATAAATGCTGGGGCAGGGAGGAGAAGGTTACAGCAGAGCAGCCGCTTCTGCGTGGGGGAAGGGAACCTGAGGGCTCACTTCTTTTAAAGGTCATGTAGTTTTTCCATCTCTTTTCCCCTTTCTCCATAAAACTAGGTGATATTTGAGTTGATGGATTATCTTCCTTCTTGCACCTGCCTAACCAGGCCAGCCAGGAAGAGGAGGGAGGACAGATACCCACAAGCGTGGGCAGCAAGGGAAGGAAGGGGGAGGGAGGGAATGCCATCTGAAATGTGGGACAAACAGGCAAACGAGGAGACAACAAAATTAGTAGAGCAGCAAATCCCAACCCAAGTGTAAATAATTCTTCACCATGTGAAAAGAAGGTCTACGTAGGCTCAGATTCCTCTTCCCATTCCTAGGGCTCAAGCCCAGGCAACCTCTGATACAAAGCAAGAGGGAAACGCGTGAAACAAGCTGGGGAAAGGACTAGAAGGAAATGCAGGGATCTTGGTTGCGGACTGGAATAGTAACCCAGTGTCTGCATAGCCTCAGGGACTTTCACAGTAGGTTTGGTGTGGAGTGTCCCAGAAAGACCAGACGACCTGATGACAAAAGCTCTGGGACAGGGATCCCATAGCCCGCTGAAAACACAGGAAGAGTTTTGGACTGGAATCACAGCAGGACTTTGAGACTGACAGCCCTTGTGGGACTCTTAAGTGATTGTGGATGGTAGGACTTCACAACCTAGTCTAAAGCCCCACAGCTTGCCAAAGTGACACACAGATGCTGGGCGCAATATGGACTCAGACAAGATGGAGCTGCTTCCAGTCTCCCCCACAGCAGACCCTGCAGGACAAGGTCTCCTTCCATCCCCTCTCCAGTCTCAAGGGAGCTGTTGCACATGGTGGGCAGCAGCATCGCCATGGCTGTAGTTTTCTTCATCTTCCTGCTGGGAGCCTGCTCTGGCTGCATGGCAGCAGGGTGAGCAGCTTTGCAGCACACTGCCGATGCAGCAGTGCGTGGCACCCTGGGTGGTGGGTCTGCAAGCAGACCAGGTAACACCACAACAGCCTCACTGGCACACCCCCTGCACTGATGTCCTGGACACCCACCAGCCACCCTCTGGTACACTAAGACCCAGAATAAATCCAGCACAAATCAATCAAAATTCACCCCTCCATTTCTGTCCAGATGACTGCACCCTGGCCAGGAGGGTGGGCTCAGTCCCAGGGTGCTCCTGACAGCGGTTGGGCCGGTGGCGAGGAGGATGGAGAGGGAGCAGGGCTCTTTTCCCAGCCCTGTGGGTTTTCCTGCTGCTTTCTGGAGGAGAGAGGAGCTTGGGTTGCAGCTGAGCAAATCGTGCCTCTCAGCAAGCGGCACGGAAACGCCAGCTGCAATCCAAGCTGCAGAGCTGACTGCAAGGCGCCAGTGCTCTCGTGCAGGGAACCGGCTAGCCATGAAGGGCACACAGCAAAGGCAAGCTGCTGGGATTCCCTGTCAAATGCCTCTCCTGCCTCCTCGGGCTGTCGGCATGCCATTCTGCTGTGGCAGAAACACAGCTTTCCCCAGCAATGCTCCCCAGGAGCCCAGGGCTGGAGGGGTGATCCAGCCATGGGGCTGCTCCTGCCCTGCCCACACGCCCCAACATGCTGCCTGTCCCTCCACTGAACGCTTCCAGTGCAGAGCCGTCCCCTCCTTTCCCAAGCAGCTGGAAGGCAAAAGGTAACTGGCAGCACCACCTTTAAGTGGCCCTGAGCTGCTCCCGAGGGACGGGATGTCCCACCTCGCACACATGCTCCAGGTCCGTAGCTCACCGCTGCAGCCTCGTGTGTGCTGTGCAGCAGCTGCCCGTGCACTCAGCGTGCATTCGGCACCCTCTGTGTGGCTCAGCTCCGCTACCACTGCCGTGATCCCAGTAGCTTCCTGGAGCGAGTCCCGTGGGACTAGCAGCCTGTCCCAGGGCTTCGGGTGGCAGCAGTGCCAGGGGGAGCTGGACTCCTCGCAGGCGCGTCCAGCCAGCCTCTCACACTGCAGCCCAGGCTATTGAGAGCAAAGCTCCTGAAGCAAAGTGAGCAAGAAAAGACAAGCAAGTACTTTCTGCTCCCCTTTTGCCAAAGTCAGGTAGTTGGGGCTGGCAAACCTTTGCATTGCACATGCCCTTAAGGGACCTCGGGATCCATCTGGACTTATGGATGTGTTGCCAACCTGACAGCACCTGTTCAAGCAAAAAAACCCATCGTCTCTTAATTAGTTTCCCACTTCCTGTGATCCCTTCTGTGTGTGTTTGGAGTCGCAAATGCATACCCAGGGTACCACTTGCACCTTAGATCCTTGATGACTGCAAGGGAATGTAGGCTGCCATTTCGGCCAGAGAACTATATTTAAAACTTGTGTTTCATTCCCCGAAGCCCTCCCAGCTGAGCATTGCTTCATCTGCTGCTGAAATGCAGGGTGTCCCAGGCAGCAATGTGGCAGCTATTGCGGCTGCAGCACAGGATGTGAATGCACTGTCCCTCAGCAGCAGGGAAAGGGGAGGACGGGACATAAGTCCGTTCAGTGGGGGTTCGCCAGGATGAGAGCAGGAAATGCTCTCTCCTAGGATCAGTGATGGCCTGGCCTGGCTGTGGCTCAAAATCCAGCATTTCTACTGCAGCGACTCACTTTACCAGCCTGGGATGATATGGGCACCACAGATGCCTCCACAGAACTACTCTTTGGTAGGATAAGATTCTTTTTCTCCTTCAATTACAGAGCAGGTTTAGTGCTACTGAGCTTATGAGATGCAGTAAAATCATGAGTTGGTTAGGCCGTGACCTCATTGATCCTTGCAGGCTCAGAAAGAGGAAGAGAAATACTGAACTTCATGCCCAGAAAGGCCAAGAGCAGCAAAGGAGGAGAAAGGAAATGGGCTCCAAGCTGGAAGGTCCCCCCAAGACTGCTTTCTGCATGGTTAGTTCAGACAATTTAGTTCCATCAGTGCTGGAGCATGGAGGCCTGGCTTCAGCACCACCTGTCAGCCTAACAAGGCTGAGCTTACAAGCAGAGTTGGACTTCTCTTCCCATTTCTAAATTATAGTAGCGTTTTTCATCAGAGGGGTGTCCAGAGTCCTGCAGTAGGATGGGACTGTTTAGACAGTGCAAGCTGACTTGCAGGGATAGAACGAACCCCTCTGCCAGAGCAGAGAAAAAAAGGTTTGCCTAACACAAAACATCAGGAGTCAGACACTCTCTACCCTTTAATGGCTTCAGTGTAACACCATGCCGTCTCCCCATGCTCCCACGGAGCCTCTGTTGTACTGGTCCTATGGCAAGAACTGCACTGCTCCAGGAGAAGCAGGATCTGCTGTTGCAGCTAGTGCTTTCCAAGGCTCAATCCCCATATGCTGATGCTGAGAACAGGCAGCATTGTTCTGTCAGTGGGATCAGGAGTGGGGTCTCTGCTGATCCCAGATGGTCAGAAATCAAGTGCTCCAATGGAGTGGTCGCAGCAGTGTTCAGTGTGGGAGCTCTAAACTTTTCAGATCAGCAGACTGTGCACTCTGCATCAAGCGTCCACATAACTTGCAGCTGGGGTACATACAGCTGTCCTGCCACCAAAGCATCACAGTCTACTCTGAGCAAACTCCAGTGCAGTAGCCAGGGCTCCTTGCATGCCCTTGACATTTCCACTGCCCTTAGCAACGACGGAAGAGCCTCCTGCCTTCCCTTCCATCTGTGTACAGACAGCCACGGCCCAGTCAGCAGCAGAGAACATGGGGAGGCAATTCTAGGGAAGTGACACAGAGAAAAGTCATTTGGACTGGGGAGCAGTCTGGGGAAAGAAAATAACAGCATCCTTCCCCCACCCAGCCTGGGCCCTTGCTAACCTGAGGCAGTCACGACTGAGAGGACTGACAAGGCTGAGCTTGCATGTTAATGCTGTGTCTTGCCCCTGGGCAGACATGGCCTGGAGGATCCAGGGATATCTGTGCCCAGTGCAGACTGAAAGCATATCTGGTCCCAGTATGGTCATCTCAGGTCCTACCCCTGCATGATTAACCACCAACACTGGGCAGAATCCCAGCAAAAAGCCTCAACTGGGACCTGCTGAGCAGTGGGTCCAGTCCCCCTTAGCAAGCAGGTTCCCTGTGTCTTTACCAGGGTTCTGCTTACCTTGGACACCTGACAGGCACAGAGCACCTCACCAGAAGCCTGAGGGCTGAGCAGCAGGACTGATGTGCCAGGAGACTGGTCACATAGCTGGTTCACTACCTTCATTAGGATCTGAGAAAGGCAGAGAGAAAGAAGGGTCAGGCTACAGCAAAGACGACTGGCACGCAGCAGAAACGTGCCCCGCAGCTCCTTAGGTACTGCTAGGCCACCAAGTACCACGGATTACTCACAGAGAGTGAATCAGCTGGGACAGTATCGACGATGACAGGTTGGCTGCAATGCTTGGCCAGCAGGCTTCGTGCCTTAGCTTCAGCCTGGAGGAGGGAACACAGCACTTGAGGGGCTACAGGTGGCACAGGGTGGGCTGGATAGGGATATATGCATGCAACATATAGATACACATAGGGAATGGAAGTGCTGCTCTGTGGGATAGATGGGAGAATTATGTTAGCAGAAGTCAGACTGGCAGGCTGAAACCCCCACATGAAGACCTGTACAACCCTCCTTCCTCAAAAGCAGAGATGAACCCCTGTCAAAAGTGGCAGAGACAGTGACCCACCCATTCAGTCTCCAGCCTCTCTCCTGGACCTACACATTGCCACATGTCTCGGGAAGGCTTCTGTGGCAAGATGCTCCTACTTTAAGAAAAGGGTAGTTCTTGCTGAGAAGTCACCAATAAACATTTCCAAAGGACTTTTACTGTAAATTGGCAGAACACAAACGCAGGGGGAAGCTGCAGCAATATCCATATGGCTGGGAGAAAAGTTCTGTCCTGCCACTGTCTTACTGCATAACCTTGTAAAGCCCACTCTCAGGGCCACTTCATCTTCTCCCTATATAAACAAGGAGGTGATGGCTAAATGCATGCTGGTGTTTGCCAAAAGTGCTGAAACGGGGCTCTCCATCCTCACAGGCAGAGGCACACAGGGATTCTGCAAGTGCCAAAAGCCCAGTCAGTCATTCACTGCAGTTTAAATAATGCCCCTGGTTAACGCCAGTGAAATCAACCCATCACAGGGCTTGTGTTGCACCGTGTGTGATTGTACCTGCTTTCTAACGGGCCCCTAGTGACCGAGTGGCTGTAAAGTGTGACAGAAACACCAGGTCCACTGGGTTTTGCCACACAGTGCTATTAGCAGACTGCAAGTTAGGGTGTTGCTGCCACAGTACCTGCTGTATCTCCAGTTTCTTGACGGCCGTGTTGGCTGTTCGCTGCAGCGCTTTGAGGATGGTCTGTAGTTCTCTTCTTTGCCACTGGGGCATTGCAGTGCTAGCCACCACCTGCAAGACAATTTGCTGTGTGAGGACAGTAAGCTGTACCTACACAAAAACTGCTGTTCTCTGAGAGGTCAGGCTGGAGCCTGACCTCTTCCTAGACCTCCTATACCCCATATATGATCAGCCCAGCCAGCCACTCTGGTGTGCAGCTTCCTCTTGTCAGCTGGGCAACTAAAGCCCTGTAAAAAGCCTGGGACCCTTTTTCACTGCTTTACCCTCCCTGCCAGTGCCTTCTCTCACATTCTATCTGGCAGCTGGTCATTCTGCAACAAAGGCACCTAAACACTGGTAGAAATCTTTGTGATCAAACTGGAAACAGAAGGTAGCAACTTGGCCTTGCTGTTCACCATGGTAAGATGTGAACCTGATAGAGAAGAAGTCATGTGTCTCAAGTGTACAGAGCCCATACACAGAACGGGATCTTTCTGTGCCAGAGCGTAATCCTTACTTTGGTCAACTGGCCCACTTCTTTGGAGAGGTTCTGCGTCTCGGGAATAGAGGTGCTCCTCTGCTTCATTCGTAGGGAGACAGAGTCCACTTCCATAGCCAAGTGCTGGCCTACTTCCCGGGCCTGGAGAGACAGAAAGAAAGAATGAACAGGGATGGGGAAAGTGGGGAGGGCAGCAGGGTCATAAACACTGAAGTGCTGGTCAGCAAGCAGTGCAAAGACACCTACAGAGTCTTTAAGAATGACTGTCCCCAAGAGACTCTGAAATAGAACATTTCTCTGGATTTGCAACCAACACTACATGGTCACACCCAGGAGACCAAGATGTCACGCATTTATGTTCCCTTAGTATCTTGCACCAAATCACAAGGATTTAAGTGAGAAAAACTTGGCAGTCCCGTTTACTTCTTCATGTTTCTTTTTAATTAGGAAATGCAATCTTGAAACTACCGACTGCAGAAACAAAAAAGAAACACTAAAACTCAAGAAACTTCATCAGCTGTTCAAGCTGATCTTGGCCACACTTCTTATTGCTTTCCCCAACACCAATGCTACCATTCATAAAAAAAGCTAATACAAGCTTTTTTCACCAGTGACAATCCTTATGGTTTGGAACATTTCCTCCCTGCCAGATCTTTGTGCTCATGATGGCCCTGTGAGACTTCAGACCAGGACAGCGGAGAGTATGTAAGAAAAGTTGTGGATAGTGAGGACTGCTCTGCCTAGCTAGGATACTCATCCCTTGTTTCAAGTTACTCCCTCATGCCTGCAGTCTCTCTTGTCTGGTTAACACATGCACACAGCTCCCCTCAGGAGCTCTCCAGGTCAGCACTTACAGCAGAGCACACAGATGTGCCCTGCAGCTTTTCATTCCTTTGCATGAAGAGAAGCCTTGCTAGGGACACAGATGCACAGGGGACAGCCAGCCAAAGAGCAACAGATTTACAGGGGTGGGTTTTGCCTTTAGTCTTCCCAGTTCCACTGACAGTGAGTCACTCTTCTCTGACTGCAGCCTTAAAGGAAGCAGGCAAGTTTGTGGGGCCCACAACACTTCCAGATATTCAAAGGACAGAGCGATCTCACAGACACAATAGTAGGTTGCTACTTTTTATACAGATCCAGCCAGATCAGAACGACAGCTTAGCAGAAAAAAAGACTACAGAAGCAGAAGGGCTGTAAGAATGAGGCCAGAGCCTTGTAATCATAAAGTGCAAACCCAACTGTGATAGGCAAGAGGTGAGCAGGAGGTGAAACCAAAGCACAAAGGACCACATCTTTAAATATCTACTTGGGGGCTGAAATTTATTGTCCAGAGGCTTCCTGGTATTTTGTGCCAAGTTCTTATCTTGGAAAAGGGGGTCTGAGGGGAGGAATCAAGGTCAAGGAGACAGGAGACTAGGATGGGGGTAGTGGAGGTGAATAGTGAGGTACAGCAGCAGGGCAGAGCCCAGGAATGAAGGAAGAAGCCAGCTCAGAGACAGCAGAAAGGCTCCAGCCAAAGCAGGGGGAAGTTAAATGTCTATGCAGGAACTACAAAGTTGGGTCCTTCTGGCATTGTCTCAACATGGCAGAAATCCCAGTTCCCCCTTTCTTACCTGTTTGGCTTGTCTCCCTGTCACTGCAATGACACGGCTAATTCCTTTAACAAGCTGACGCTCCCCGATGATGGTCAGATCTTCCACACCTCCTGTTTTTAGAAGGTGCCTGCAAAGTCAGCAGAGAACAAGGAAGAAAACAAGCTGTTCTCTGGAAACAGAAATCAGGAAGCCTGCTTTCATTTTATACAAGCGTCAAGTCCAACAGCCCCTCCCCAATAGCTTCAATCCTTTCCCATCCCTAAAATCCTGATGGCAACGCTGTCAGGCAAGAGTTAAGACTACTCCAGAGGAACTTCTGTGCTACCTGCCTAGCAAGCTGCTGTCAAATGGCACATACCAACCAAGTTCTGCCTTGCTTTCCCCTCCTTTCCCTCAACAGTAGGATGAATTGGGATTTTTCTCTTCTCCGCTGCTACTGAACCTTGTACAAAGTAATTTTTGCCTCTAACTCCACCACTCTCTTGTCAGGCCAGCAGACTCCAGTCAGAGGGTAGTTGTGCAGTCACAGGGCACTGGTAACCTCCCCTTTCCTTCTCAGCTATTCAACACTGGATAGGAAAACAACTACAGTTTGTCTCAGGTTCTGTTACCACAAATAATTATTTCAGACAGTTTCATAAGGATTGATCATCTCCACTCCCATGCAGTTTCTTGTCCCACTACTCCCACAAGAATGATCTCATGACTAGAAAATTGCTCATTTTCAGCTGTATCTGCTCAAAGGCCAATTTGTTCCTGGTGGGGTTTTTTTTGTGTCAGCATTGTCCTAAGATTGATTAACTCTTCTTTTACTCTCATTACTGCAAAAGCAGAAGAGGGTGAGGATAATTAAATAATCCAAGGTGTCTCAAGATCTCACAACCACCTGTCTCCTGCTGGGTCCCCAACCCTCCTACAACCCCAAAGCCAAAGCGTTGTAACCCTGGTGTGACAGGACACAGCCCCTTTTCCCACACTCTGCTGGTGCTCCGTGGCTTCCAGGTTGGTTTCAGACTATAAAGCAAGAAAAAGCACTCTGCTTTTCACCCTGGGACTTCCAAGGCTTCATAACTAGCCCACCCTGTCCTCACAAGACCTTTCCAGTGAGGAAACTTGGTTGCACAGAGACAGGATACGGAGCTTGCAAGAATGTCTCTACTTCAGCCACCAGCGCTCACAATCACAGCTTCTGACTGCAAGTAGAAGTCACTTACGTCCCACAGCAGAGCTCCACAGAGGTCTGCATTGCAGCCTCAGAGTCACGGGTCAGCACACTCTCCACAGGGACCCCCAGGGACACTATCCTCACTGGATCTGGATACCCCTGACAGAGGAGACAGGGGTCAGCAGCTAACAACATGGTCCTTCAGGGCCACTTACAGACTAACTATGTGGCTTCTAGTGTCTGCCTCACTTTTCCCCTATTCTAGAGGAGCCCCAGAGTGAGGGGCAGCACTGCTTCTCCCCTACAACCAGCCACCACGGGGAGACAGAAACAATTGTGTGACACTACAAGCTTTTGGTCCAAAGAAATGAACAGAAAGCCTATGCATCACCGGCCTCCATGTTTTACAACACTGTCCTGAGATCTCATCTCAGTCCTATTTTCCCTCTTGAGTTTTGGGAGTCAATTCCCTTGCAGCTCTTGTGACCCAGGTGATTCCTGCTGAAGGAGAAGGCTCACCAAGATATGTGCTGCCACCCTGTCATACCTCATCCACTGCACGGAGTCCCTGAACTCTTCTTGCCAGTGTGAGGGGGACCTCAGCCATGTGCACCACCTCATTTCGTTTGATCATATCCTGAACCACTTGCTCCACTTGCTGCAGTTGCTCCGCAGTCACAGGGCCCTGAAGAAGTGAAACGGCCACCTTCAGGAGAAGCCTCCTGAGAGGTACAGAACAAAGAAGGGAGAACTGGGGAAAAGCCTCCAGACAACTCAGCTTGAGCACACCGCTCTCTCAGTGTCTCATCTTCCCTACTTGTAAAAGGGAACTGTGAGCATCATGACTCTCCCACCCCCTCCTCCCATGAGCGATAAGCGTCAACCAAACTTCAAGAGAGATGCTGCAATGAGTGACAGGTTACCAGGGCCAGTGCTCAGCCTGACCTTTCAGTTCCCAACTGCTCTCACCTTGGATGACTAGCACAGGCATCAGGTATGTGCCACAGCCAAGGTGGTGAATCTCTCAAAGATCCCTTTACACTACTCAGGTCAGTCTCATGACCACTGGCCTTGCCAAGACTTTTCCCTTCTGACCCATATTCACCCCCTCGGCAAGCCCTGCCCAACATCAGATCAGTGCAAAGCAGAGCCAGTCACATCCAGAGGGCCAAGTTTCATTGCTTAGATAAAACATGACTTGTCTCTAAAGGAGCGATTACGGTGAGAGGAGAAAAATCCCTGAGAAGCAGCCAGTACTGGGCTGTTGGTACTGCTAAGAACAAGAAAACGCAAGTCCAGAGTCACCTTGGTATCAAAGTCGAAGCGCAGCTGCTCTGCTGTCACATGGGACCCTCGTTGCTCTGTGTTGTCACCCAGGACATGGCGAAGTGCAAAGTTCAGCAGGTGGGTAGCGGTGTGGTTCATCATGCAGGCCAGCCGCTGGGCCTGAAAGCACAGACAAGTTGGCAGGGAGTACTGGTTCTCTGCAGCTTCAGGAGCAGGGGATGGCACGAAGAGATAAAGGAAAGGCTGCATGTGAGGGGATGGGAGAAGATAGGAGGGAAAAAATGGGTAGTACAGCTGTCAGATTTATTGATGCCACAGGGCAGCTCTAAATTCTTTTCCCATGGGATCACCTCTGTAAAACAGCAAAGGGTAGGCTGGACACTTCTGGACAAACCAATGGCTCATAGAAGATTAGAGTCACTTGTGAGGTCTTCCCACCGCATATCATGACGAAGAGCAGTCTCAGGAATAAAAGGGACAAGGCTCCGCTGTACCCAGGTTACTCAGGACATCACAAGACTCTCAAAACGAGGCTGGGAAAAGGTTAAGAGCTGTAAATTATCACCTCATCCACGAACAGCTGCACTTGGTCACCAACACACAGGGTTTCCACAGCAGTGATCTCATGGATCACATAACCACCACAGAGCCGAACTGACTTTACAGGGAAGAGTATGTCCTGAGCAAAGAGACAGAAAGAGGAGTTAGGACATAGGGAAAATCCAAATACCTGTGCTAGATCCCTGCTTGATCCAACAGGGAAACACAACCTTCGCTGATCCCTAAAAGACAGGGATGGGGTGGGAAAAGCAGGGAGAAACTTACTGCAAATATAACCAGAATACCTCAGACCTTCCCTGCACCCAGCCACTCGCTGCACAGCATGTCGAGGCTGTCAGCTTGCAGTGGAGGGGCAGTAACACCACCGATACTCGTGAATTTTCCTAAGAAGGATGTTTGTCCATGAGAAAATGGACAGCAGCTGCCCAGGCACCTGTCTCGGGCATCCAAGGTGCCACGTCTGCCTCACTGGGCTGGCAATCAAAACTTGATTCCTGTTTCAGCTTGGGGAGAAGCGCTGAGCAAGACACTCACGTTCTACAAGGCTAAAAAGGCAGCATCAATGCCCGCAGTGATTCTCAAGAGCTGGAATGGGGGAAGGAGAAAAAGCTGCAACCCATGTAACTGCCCAGGAGAGGGTCATAGCTCTCCCTCTGGTAAGGGTGAGGGAACATGCTGCAGAAGTGGAGGTCCTCCCTGATGCTTTTGGGAGGGATAAGAGTTTTTGCACTGTGTCCCAGGTTGGACACTGCTTACAGTTGTGCAGGACTGGCCAGAGACAAGTTGCTGAGCTCATGGATTCTCTGATAATCGACTGCCTTCTCTCTGCCTTGCAACCCCTGCTAGCGAGAATGCAGTAGACTGAAGGGATAGCCAAGAAGACTTCACAGTCTTCCCCAGAAAAATGAAATTGCAAAGGGCTGAGAGACAACCAGTGCAGCAAGTACACCTCTGTGAAGCAACTGCTGCTTCTCCCTCACCCCACCAACCCTAATGCAAACCAAAAGGAACTGTCAAGAGTCAGCAGCTTGCAAATTAACACAGTAAACCAGCCCATCACTTGGGGAATTCTGCCTGGCCTCAGTACTCATGGTGGCCTTGGGTACAGGCAGCAAAGGGTCTTACCTGCTGTCCTAAACGTATCATGTAGCCTTGGTCAGAGGCCTGTCCACCCTGCTCTGCATAGAAGTTAGTCCTGTCCAAGATGACACCACAGCACTGCCCTGCCCCAACCTTCTTCTGGAGAGACTGATCTCTGTACAGCATCAGGACAGTAGCCTGGCATGGGCTGAACTCTGTCAGAGGGGAGAAGATGGCAGCAATTAGTGCATACACCCTGCCAGATCGCAAAAGGAAAGGCGCGGTCACTTCCCCATGCCAACTCTGCCTACGCCTAGTCTATACGGAAAGCTGGCACTTTTCTTAGCTTTGGGAGGAGAGGAACAGCTTTTGGCAGAAAGGACAACAGATCTGTTATTTGGAGCTAAGTCGCCACTCACTCACCTAGTGACAGACCTGCCAAGTAGCAGGTCAGCAGGCACGTGCACCCAATCTGGCTCCATGTGAGCCTGACAGAACCAGATGCGGCACAGACATCTGCATCTTGCTACACTAGCAAGCTTGGCAAACCTGCCTGCCTTCTATGAAGAGAAGACAGACTTGGTGGACAAGGATGACAAGGATGTCACCTTCCTTGATGCAGCAAGCTTCTAACATGCTCTCCTGCAGGCTCCTTGAAGCCAAATTCAGGCGATACGGACTGGACAGGTAGACCATAAAGTGGGTGCATAACTGGCTGGGCAGCTAGCCCCACAGAGAATTGGTCAATAGTTCAATGTTCAACTGATACTCAGTTACTAGTAGAGGTATTTAGTGGCTGATATTAGGACCGACACCATTTAACATGACAAGATGGGATGTACCCATATTCTCCTTGTATACGGCAATGAATTGGTGGAGACTGATTGATACACTAAAGAGCACGGCTGCTTTCCAGGGGCATCTCAGCAGGCTACAGAAATAAGACTGACAGAAACCTTGGGAGTCCTCAGGAGCCAGCTGAACACAAGTCAGCAGGGTGCCCTTGCAGCAGGGAAGTCTGCCTGCCTGCTGGGCTGTATGAACACAAACATAGCCAAAAGGTCAAAGAAAGGGGTTATTTATCCCTATTTAGCAGTTGTAAGACTGTATCTAGAGTATATGAAATTCTAGTTCTACCTAAATAAAAAACACTTTTCACACTAAGAGTGATAAAGAACAGGGAACGGAGTCTGTGGGATCTCTGTCCTTAAAGATACTGAAAACTTAAACGGACAAGGCTCTGAGCAACTTGATCCAACTGTGAAGCTGAAGTTCCCTTGATCAAGAGATTGGATACCCAGAGATCCCCTCTAACCTGAATTGTTCCATGATTCAGAGACTTGAGGAGGTGGGACAGTTCTAGCTTGGAGACTTCAGCCAATGTCACTGCTGGGCTTTTTTCCTCCTCTGTGCTCTTGCCATAGCATATATAGCTTGAATTGCCTCACTTTATGCTTAGTGTGTGCTGCAGCCAGCACACTGGGTAAGGGGGAGCTGGCTGTACACAGTTATCTCTTAATTGTTTGTGACAGCCACACCACCTCTTACTCTCTGTGGTTTAGCTTTATGCCTTCCCTAGAGCATCAGCAAACCCAGTTACCTTAAATGCTAAAAAGCCTGCCCTGCCATCTAACGGTTTGCCAAGCAGCAGCAGGCGCACGGCGTTAAGACAACTATCCAAGCCCCCTGCATAATTATTTTTCATTCTCCCTGACACTCACACTCAGAAGTCTGATTGTTGGGGACAGACTCATCTCTAGCAGAAATCAACAGTCCCTGCTTCACCACGGCACAGTAATACCAACCCAGAGCTCACAGCCTTGTCACCAGCCCAGAGGTCTTCCTGGACACACTCTGGCAACAGCAAGAAAAGCACCTACTTTGGCATGAGGTACAGGGGCGGAGAAAAGATGCATCAGCAAGGTGGACAGGTTCAAGCCACAAAGTACATGTTCTGCATGCATGAGGTTAGGCAGTAAGTGCAGTCTTGTGAGGGATTCCAGTGCCCGCAGGCAGAGCTTCCCTTACAGACAGGACCCAGCCACTTACCATACTGCCCATGCTGCCCAAGTGTGTAGGCGTACTTTGGAGAGTCATCAGTAGCAGGCACGTTGTTGCTCCGCAGCTGAGCCAGCGAGTGCACATCAAGGTGCGTATTTGTATCCTCCAGCTGCCCTGCCTGTGGGCCACCAGCCTTCCGCTACAGCAGAGCGAAGGCACAGTTATATGGGAGATACCTGGGGGCACTCAAATTGAGAACTGGAGCTGTAAGGCTAGAAAAAACTCCTTTCACCTTCCTGGAAAAGGCTTGTTTAGATCCAGGCTGATGGAGGCTACTGTAAACTAATCCCATTCCTTCAAACCCCACAAGCACTCCATACCACCCTATGCTAGCTTTAAGGCAGCCATAGGCAACAACTAATGCAACCCTCCTGGCACAGCTTGCTGTGTAGGTATGAAACTTCCAAGACATTAAAACTCCCAAAAGCAAGGCCTTGAACAGATTGCTGCACAGGGGGTGGGGTGGCAGTGCAAGCCTTCCAGCACTACAGAGACCAAGGAGATTTTGTAAACTCTTTATAAACCACTTGCTGTTTGGGCTAAGCTGGCTGTGCTTTGTGTGAGGATTTGGACTCCATGACTGACAGAGGAGACTCCTAAACTATATAATTCTACGATAACCTTCACTCCAGCAACAGTTAGTATCACAAAACACTTCTACTGATCTGAGAATCATCAGCCAATACTTCTCAGTCCCACACCCACAAGCAAAGGCATTATGACCTCACCGCTGTTTCAGACCCACCTCCCCTTCAGGGAAAAGGCACAGGGCCCTGTGATATATCTGAAGAGCCTCAGCAGTGAAAGGAATTTTGCCTCCATGCTGACAGGAGAGAGGTGAGGCTCTGAATTATGCTGACAAGGCAAGTCTCCCTCTTACCTTTGCATCTTCCAGAGCAAGTTCATTGAAAGCAGCTGAATCCAAACTGATTCCCTTTTCTTCAAGCATCAAGGCAATCAGATCCAGAGGGAATCCCAAATTCCCATAGAGAGACCAGGCTACTTCAGCTATAGGACAAAAAGAAGAACACGAACTCTGTGTGAACACAGCAAGCAAAGACATCTCAGGATTTGCTTGGGTGGGACCAATCTAGTGTGTGCCTTGGTAACTGGATTCACCTGTGTTGTGTGCAGCTGCACTGGTAATGGGAAAGGGAAGAGAAGCCATGCAGTTCTTGTATGGGACTGAGTATTATTGATGCCCCATTCATGCTAAAACTCAGTGCAGCACAACTAGACAGACAGCTGTGGTGGTTGGTTCCTGAGCTCCTTCTTTCAGCTGTGTCTGAGTTAAGGACCTAGTTAATCAGTCAACACAGCAGCAAGGGAACATTTCTAACTTGCCTGATGCCTAGTTTGTTGTAAGAACAACGTACTAGATAACAATTGCAATCTAGAGAAAGGAGCAACATCTGCTCCTCTGCCCGTGGCTAGAAGGTCACTGAAAAGACGTGGGGGAGGCAGACATCCACCAGTTTTGACTACAATGCTTGTGAGGATCTGGATCAAATCATCTTTAAGTGCAGCTTGTCAGAGGAGTGAGACTCACCCGGGAAATTTGTGGAGGGCTCCATCTGCTGCACCGTCCGCTCAATGATGTGCCTCCCCCGCTCGAGGGCAGACAGAAAAGCAGCCTCATTCTCATTGATGATATCCATGATCTGCCCAAGGATCAGAAGAAGGGTTAGCCACAACACCTCAGGGAGTTCCCCAGCTCAGCTCAGCCCTGTCAGCTAAAAGCAAATCAAGCAGGTGTCTAACAGAGGTACTGCGTCTGCTAGAACCAGCCTTTTTGTTCTGCAAGTATCCATCACAACATGGCTTCGATGCATTACTAAACAGCACCAGTCATTGTCCATCCTATCATCATTCCTGTCAAGTAAATATTGACCATCCACCTGGGGAAGGCTTTAGGCTGACAAATGCTCCCTGTCTGACATTCATGTCTGTGACCCAATTAAAACTGCATGGCTGGAACAGCCAGAAAAATTGCTTGTCACAGTTGCTGTCAGCAGAAGCAAGCTGGGACTAGCCTTAAATCACTAATCCACTTTGGAGAAAGGGAAGCCAGGCTAGGACAGGCTGTACTTGCACTCAGCAAAGTAGCTACCCTAGCTTTTTTAGAGTAACAGCTGCCTTATACCAGGGCAAGCGGTCCCTGGTAAGGATACAGTAGGAGTTCCCACAAGGAAATCTGCCACAGATACTTCTTGTGCCCAGGATACAAACATGTTCCCAGCACATCTCAGCCCACTCGTGAGAACATGGCTATGGAGGAGGCTATGCAAACTCCTCCACTCCAGCTAAGTCCCAAGGAAAGGCTGATTTTTGCCCCCAAGAGCAGTGCCTCACAAGAATAAGGAGAGATAGGGTTTCTCTTCAGAGGATTCCAACATTGCTTACCTGGTCTGCGTTCTTCGCGAGCTCTGGATAGGCATCTCCCTGTGGAGCGAGCCTCAGTTAGTGATAAAATCCTCAGCATCTTCCTCAGGGGATCTTAACGCATGCCACAAGCATCACAAAGGTTTCTCAGGCAGGTGAGTGTGAAGGGAGCCCCAGCACACAGCTCCAGGGACAGCAGCATAGGGGAATATTACACATGGACTTACAGTTGCCATCTCCTGGCTACCTCCCTGTGACTTGCCTCTGCTAGCCCTTGCACAGCATCTCTTGGCAAACACATCCATTCACAACAGGAAGAAAGCATTGTCTTTTAGGGTGCTGTTAGTACTCACAGGGACTAATTTCAGGTAGCTTTAATCAGATACGACAGTTTGGAAGCCAGTGTCCTCAGGGAAACAACAATGTGCACTTGCGCACACTTAGACACGTCCACTCGTGCTGACTGTCCTGTTGGGCACACCAGGCACCCCCCCTCCCACCACAAATGATCAGGAGAAGAGACTTTTTACTGCTGCGGTGCATAGCAACAGATACACCCTCCTGGAGGGCCTTCACATCCAAGACTGTCTCCTGACAGTGTACAGGAAATGGACATGGGGCTGAATAGGACATGTGTGATACTCTTTCCCCCACAAAGGTGGCAGTTTTTACTTACCAGCACTTCCACTACGGAAGGCACCAGGGAGGCCAGGAGCCCAGGTGGAGCATGAAGGACTTCAGAGCAAAAGCGCACAGCCCTGCGCAGGATCCGACGCAGCACCAGTCTGAAAATAGGGCAGGATTCGCCAAGCAGCCACGTGAGCATCCCTGCTCAGCTCCCACATCGAGCACATCCCACACACAGTTCCTCTGGCCTGATCTACCAACACAGGCCAGCTGTTCCCCACACTCTATACCCATCCAAGTACGAGCCTGCAGATCAGAACCTCTTCTAGGCTCTCGCCTTCCTGTCTCCCCAAAGCTCATGCACTCCCTATCGTGGCCCCACACCACAACCTCTCCCCTGGCTTCCATACTCCTTTCTAGACCTAACTCCCTGCCCCTCACACCATTTCCTTATGTTCTTACTCTGCTCCTGAGAAGCCTGGGTAGATGCCATCAGTGATGCACACACATAAGGTGCGCACGTGATCTGCCACCACACGGTAGGCCATGTTCACACGCCCAACATCAGCATCCCCGACCAGACCTTGGTATCTGGGTGCCCTGCAGCCCTAAAAAAGAAAGTAAGGACATAGATCAGCAAAAATTGATGGCTGCAGAAGGAAAAGTTTCAGTGCAAGAGGCAGCCATCTACACATGACATCATGCTTCTCAACTACCATCAAACCTCATACATCGAAGATGTCCCCACTAAATCCTTCCAGAGCATTACAGACCAAGACTTCTGTACCTGAGACAGGTCAGCCAGTGCCCCGGCACTGAGGAATTTAAGAAACTTTGGAGGAAAAATGGATCAGCAGCGTCAATATCCCAGCAGATTTCCAGCATGGAATTCTCCCCAGTTTCCCTAGAATGTGGCTCTGGACCTGGCTGGACATACCTCCTGTCTCAAAATACTGCACAGTAACATGTGTAGAGAAGGCTCTACTATGGTACCAGGCAAGCATTCTGCATTTAAGGAGCTTTTGCTTAGCTGTGACTCTGAGCAGAAGCACCATCACCTTGTGAATGGCATCCAAGATGGGAGTGAAGAGATCTGTGTCGTAGTTGGAACGTTTGTTCTGCAGAACTGCCACCAGCCTTTCCAGGCCCATTCCTGTATCCACATGGTGCTGTGGCAAGGGAAGCAGACTCCCCTGCACCTCTCTGTCAGCCAGCCAGGAAAAATAAAAGGCAAAAGAGAAGCAAGGGTCAGTTCAGGGGCAAAGAAAAGGAGCAGGCGAGTCAAAGAGAATGAGAGAGTGACAGGGCACGGAAACAGCAGGTGACCCAACAAAAGGAAGCTCAGGGACAAGACTAACAGCAGCCTGCCTTGGCACTGTCAGGCAGCCAGGATGGGACCATCAGATAGTCAGGACACACTGTAACATGGGGAAAAAGGGCTTCCTCTCCCTTTTCAGGTTTCTCCGGGCTGTTGCAAACTTCAGGAGACCTCTGGAATGCAGCAGTGAAGGAGAATAGACAGAAGAGGTTGAAGGAGGATAGGACAAATAAAGCAAAGGGGATCAAAAGCCACACTGGGCATCTCCACAGCTTCCCTCTTGCTTCTGTACTGCCACCTCCTGGAAAGCAGTGAGATGTCTGAGGATAGACATGTATGATGCTGGAGTCAGAAAAGGGGGAAAGGCTCCGCAGTTCAGACCAGATGCCTGGTACCTGCTGTACTGCATGAAGACCAGGTTCCAGATCTCCACCACATCAGGGCTGCCCTGGTTCACTAGTGCCGCAGCATTTCTGCCACCACCCACGTGGTCATAGTGGATCTCTGTGCAGGGACCACAAGGACCTGTGTCCCCCATCTCCCAGAAGTTGTCCTTCAATGGAAAAGGAAGCACGTGACTGGCAGGCACCCTGGCAAGACAAACAGAGGTGGCAGTGTTGGGAAATGCACACAAAGCACACAGTAGTCTAGATCACAGAGAAAGTTGGAAGGGAGGAATCCTTTCTGGCTACTACATACTCAATAACCAAACACATTATGATTCCTTTGCTTCTGTTCACACAAAATGACTCTTCCTAGCAGGAATAAGCTGGACCAAACCAGACAGGATCTTACTCACTGCCCAGAATGGCTGGCAGACACAGTCTGGCTCTTGCTGATGGAGACAGGCTCTCCACTGGGTCTGTGGAGCCGCCTTCTTCCTTGGAGGGAATTCCAGCAGAGCTAAGACCTGATCACAATGGACAAGGCTGAATACCAGCAGTAGCACAGAACTGGCTGCCTTGGATTCAAAGCCCACATACAGCCTGGAACAAGCTCCCAAAGCACAGCAGTGCTCTCTGCAGCGGCTTCATCATCACACTGAAGCAGCCATTGCTAGCTTTCAAAAAAGAATGTACTCACTGCAGCTCTGATGGAGAGAAAGCAAAGGATCAGAGATCCTTCACACACTTCATCCAAGCCCACCAGTCTGAGGTACTCAGCTCCCCAGACTGGTAATATCTGAGAAACAGCTTAAAGGTCAAGTGCCCCAGACCACTTGGAGCTCAGTCAACTTTTAACAGCCCAAACAAACCAGAAACAATATAAGTTTTAAACACAACTTTCAGCCCCTACATCTGATTTCCACCAACTAAAGAGCAAACGGGAGACTATGGAGACTGAAATGTCAGCACCTGTTGCTCAGAACCTCTTCCCTAACACACTCACCCCAGGCGGAGCCATACATCCCTGCACTCCTCATCTGCACTCAGCCCCAGTGAGGAGTCTCCGCCAAAATAGGTGACGTAGAGACGATCTCTGGGGATCTTGTAGACCTCTGTCAGGAGCTCCCAGGCCATGCTGCATGCTTCCTCCTGAGCAGGCAAGGAACATAAATGAAGCACAGTAATCCAGGATGCACAGCAATGGCAGGAAGGCTATTTAGAATGGGAGTCAAACACCAAAAAAGTTAATTTCAGCCACTCTCTCCCTTACCAATTTTAAGGCATATTGCAAAGAGCAGGATGAGGGTCTGGTGAGCAAGACAGCTCACCGCTGCCTGTGGAAAATTGACATTCCTAAATTGTTGGGAGAACTTCAGGATCACAGCATGGTCTACACGCCTCTGCTTACCAGCAGAGTTACAGGGATTATTTTCTTTCCAAGGGAAAAAATGTATTCACTAGCAAAAAGACTACCATCCTTTTTACCCTTCTTCATTTTCAGACTTTCTAGTTACAATCATCAAATGAACTGGTAACCTCTTTGCACCATATTAAATGGCCAACACTGGCATTCTCACAGAGAACTTTAATTTGTACATGTTGTTCACAGATTTGAAAGGCTGAGCACTTTGCGAGTCTGCAGGGCAACTGAGCGATTCTGCAGGCCAGCGGACTGCCTCTGCTCCAGGCCACAGAGCTCCCACAGAGCAATTCGGAGCTTACTAAAATGCCTCCTCCAGACAGTCCTATGGCACCGCGCAGCTCTGAAAGAAAGGCCGCATTTCTCCCTGGAGAGGGTTCATTCCTATTGCCTCACCTTAAAGTAGTCCCCAAAGGACCAGCTCCCCAGCATCTCGAAGAACGTGTGATGGTAAGTGTCTCGGCCCACATCCTCCAAATCGTTGTGCTTCCCTCCTGCACGCACGCACTTCTGGCTGTTCACCACCCGCCGATGTTGTGCCAGCTCGCTCCGGGGGTGCGCCGTGCCCAGGAAAATGGGCTTGAACTAGAAATCAGGGCAGAGAGACTGTGGCTAGGCCGGGGGCTGCGCCTAGGGTTCCTGGCACAGGCGGGGCGCTACCAGGGCCGGCCGGGAGGGAGGCGGTAAGCCCCCCCCGGAGCCCAGCCCACCGCGGGAGACCTCCGTGACAGGGGTCACAGCGGGAGACCTCCGTGACAGGGGTCACCCGCGGCGGGCCGCGCTCCTCCGGGGACACGGAGGCCCCCGGCAGCCGGCGGAGGGACGTGCGGGCGGGCCGGGCCGCGCCGGGGCCAGCACCTGGTTCATGCCCGCGTTGACGAAGAGGAGGCGCGGGTCGCCGCGGGGCCGCACGGGGGCCGAGGGCAGGCGGCGGTGGCCGTAGCGCTCCTGGAAGAAGCGGAGGAAAGCGGCGCGGACCTGCCCAGCCGGCGGGCAGTCGGCACCCCCGCGGCGGGGGCTGCAGCGCCAGCGACACGGCACTGCCAGCAGCAGCCGCCGAGGCAGCCGTCCGACCGCCGCCATAGTGGCGAGGGCGGAATCGCGGCGCGGCGGCTTTAGGAAGGGGCGGGGACAAAGGGCAGTGAGCGCAGGGGCCGACGGGATAACGGATGCCGCGCGGGCAACGGTTGCTTGGGGTTACCGCCATCTTCCCCGCTGGCCCCAGGGCGCAGGCGCGGCTCCGCTGGGCTCCGGGATCGGTCAGCTGAGCCGCTGGGCGGTGCGCGGCCGCTGCGCTGGCTTTTGTCACGCGAGAGCGCCGCTGCCGCGATTGCTCCTCCTGCCTGTTGCTGGCAGGCGCGGGGGCGGACGCTATGGCGGCTCGCGGGGCTTCGTGCCTGGTCTGGTGCCTCCGCCCGGTCGGGGCCAGCGGCGACTGGCTCCTGCTGGAGGCCGGCACGCAGGTGAGCTGGGTCCGGCCCCGCAGGCTCCGGCCCCTCGGAGTGGGGCGGGTGAGCGGGCGGCAGAGGCTCCGTCATCGGTGCGGCCCGGGGTGGGGGGACCATTACCGGTGCCGCGGGGCCCGGAGCCTTGTCGCGGCCAGGAGACACCCCCCCCCCCCCCCCGCCCCGGGCCCTCGGTGCGCCCGGTTTCGGGAGCCTCATTGTTCCTTGATGCGCTCCCTGGGCCCCGCCTGGCCCCGGTTAGCGAGCGGCCGTTGTGAGCCGCCGTTGGCCGCCCCAGTGCGGGCCCGGCCTTCCCGGGGGCGGCGCGGCTCGGCTCGGCTCGGGGCTGCCGCGGAGGCAGGGGCAGCGACCCGGGCGCCCTTCAGCCCCCGCCGGGGAGCAGAGAGCGGGCCTTTCCGTCTAATTTGCCAAGCCTTCGGCTCTTAATCCTTTGTAAGGCCTTAGTGTTTGTGTAGCAGTGCCGTAAGGGGGGGGCAATCCTTAGCCCAGGTAACAAGGTGGAGCTTTGGCGAGGGTGGCAGTGCGTAACGTGTTAGAGTTTTGTGGCCAAAGTTATATAGATGTAAATGAGGTCACGCTTTAAATCTTTTCCAGTTATGTCTCGGTATGGTACAGGAATAACCCTTTCTCAGCGATTGTGTTTTTTAATTGAAAAGCCCAAGTGGGTCCTTGTACTCTTTCCCTTAAACCCAGCAGGCAGCGATGCGTGCTGAGGTTGGGGCACTGGAAGAGGAGTGCTGGAATCAGGCAGGGAGGTGGTGTGGGTTCGTGCTGTACCTAATGCCTTTGCACTTACGCATTGCAAAAGGTCCCCCTCTTAATGCATCTTTCAACGCTAGGCTACTCTGTAAGCTAACGTATAGTTTTGTTACTCTTCCGTCATGGATTTGAAGCCATGAAATGCACAAGTATGCTCAGTGAAGGACTTGAGTTAATACATCTGCAAAACTTTAATCTCATTCAAGATGTTATCGCTCTGATTGTCCGCACAGTGCTGCAGTCGTTGTCACAGGCCATTGGGACTGATGGCATCCTGACACCGCAGGCTTGCCAGGCCACAGGCTGGTGTGTTAGCACAAGCTGTTTTCACTGTGGATTTAAATGTCTGTGCCAAACTGTGCTGCTGAGGTGTGGGGGTGTGCTGTGATCTGCCAGTACCTCTGTGGGCAGCAGCAAACTCCAGCAGGCAAATGGTAACATCTCGCCCCTCCGCCATGGTTTGTTCAGTTATGTGAACCCTGTTCAGTTATGGTTCAGTGAATGTGACCAAGGGGAAGTTCTGTGAGCAGCCCTACTTGACCTCACTGGTATTGGTGCATGATGCCACACAGGTGTGTGTGACCAGGCGCTAGGAATCGTTCACATGGATTAGGCATTTCTGTTATAACTGCAGGGACAAGTGCAAAGCCAAGTTTATAACTGAATCTACCTGAAGCGTGTAGTCTTTGTCCACCTGAGTTTCTGTACCTCTCACTTACGCAATCCATGTTGACATGATGCTAGTATATATGAAGCATTTAAGAGTTAGGGGCTGATATAGTTGTTGACTTCCTTGCATTTAGCTATGACGTGGAAGTCCAAGTTCTTGCTTTAAACTCGAGGTAAGACCTGCTCAGGTAATGTGCAGTGAATGAACTTTTCTTGACTGCACCATCTTTCCACCTTGTAGGAATTGGAAGGTGTGATGCAAATGAGTTGGGATTGCAGGAGATGGGATGGGCCATGGGATATGTTTCCAGCCATCTGGTGGTTGCTTCCACCACTGTAATGGTCAAGTCCACCCCTCAATCATGAGCCTGTCTGTATGTTGCATATCTTCCTTAGTCTCAGCAGCCAGATCTACCTGCTGGTTGTTTTGATGTTCTTCAGTGGCCCAGCTCTTGGGTACATGAGCATCTACATGACATACCTTCACAGCTGCCTTCCACCTCTGATGCTTTCCTACAATATGGCAGGGCCCGTCAATAAAGCCATATTGCTTTTCATTTTCTGGCAGTTTATTATACAGTGGGGCCTCTTCAGTACATGTCACCTCCTCCTCTGGTGACATTCCAAAATCTTTGCCTTCTGGCTAGTCCACAATCAATTCCAAGATTCCTGGATGACTGAGATTTCCTGTTTGAGCTCTATTTGCTGCTGTATTATGTTTGATCCATGCAGTTGTCTAAAAGACACCATAAGTTGAGTGAAAACTTGGGCAATGCACAGATGAATAAGGAAAGCATGTGTGATTATCGGATCTTGCAAAGGAGGCAGCAGAGGGAGGGAGAGTAGGGCAGAGCAGTGCTTTAAATGGCAGTCTGCAATCAGATCAGATTTAATAAGATACTATGAAATGGTACGATTAAGTTATGTCTGTTTTTCCAGAAAATGCTATTAGAGTCTAATCAGATTATTTAGATCACTCTCAGTATTGGTTATGAGCTGCATGTGGCTTAGTTTCTGAACCATAAGATTGATGGTGTGATTTACAAAAGTATTGTGCATTTAGGGCACAGTTACATTTGCGGTTTTTTGATGGCAGTTTTCTGGGCTATTTATTCCTGCAGCTTTCCTGTTCACAGACAGTTGAACAAATGCAACTAGTGAAAGAAGAGGGTAAGAAGTAATCTTGAGACCCACAAACAATTGTGTTGGTTTAAAGAAATGGTATTTAGTTAGATAATGACTAAGGTGGGACATGGATGGATTGAGAGTAGCTTTGAGCAGCTTTGCTGCTGACTTCCGTGAAATCAAGTCTGTAACCTGTCTTAGACTAATCAAATTTTCCTCAGAAAGATAATACTTCAAATTTTGTAGGTTTCAATTTTCTGTGTACTCTTGAATTTAAATGCAAAAAAAAAAAAAATTTAAAAATCCTGTTTGGAATTAGCTGTAAAATGCTCATCTAGATAGATTTCAACTATTCTTACATTGAAATGACATAAACTGAATTTACTATGTTGTTGCTGATTGCAGTTACTAAACTACTTTTATTTTTAGGTAACTATAGGCCGAGGATTAGATATCACATACCAGCTGGTGTCAAAAACCTGTCCCTTGATGATCTCTCGTAAGCACTGTGTTTTCCAGCAAAATGCAGAAGGGCAGTGGACTGTCAAGGATAACAAGGTACAGAGACTGATTAAAGACCTTGTACTCCGAGATTTGCTGAAGGGAATGCCCTGTTTGGGCTCAGATAATATATGGGCTTTGATATAATATGGTGTAAATGTGATAGAAGGTCCATGGGAATGTCTTGCCTGTTGTGCACTTCCAGGAGGAAGCTTCAGTCTGCTGTAATTGGAATGCAAGCCATATTGCTTTCTGTGCATAGATTTGTCTCGGTTTAGCTTGTTTCAGACAATTATAGTCTTTCCAAGGGCACTTTGCAGTCTGTAAACCTGCTTTGTGTTGCTTTCTTAAAAAAACCCACAAAACACCTATGAATTTTGGCAGTATTCAGAAGGATAGTGTTCTTGTACTGCTAATAAAAGGATAAATTCATACTCCTTATTGTAGTGACACAGTTGCTTAAATTATAATCAACTACAGCAAGGCTGTATTGTTAGGAAGAACCACGCTTCATGTTACGTTTAAACGAGTTTCTTCTGAAAAGTTTTCCTCAGCTGATTGAAGTGTTGACATCAGAGCCCTCAGCTAGGTCTCACTTTGAATTCAGTAGTCTGTTTTTTATATCGTGATCTCTCCACTTTCTCATTCAGGCTGAAACCTGTAAAATCAGTAACTTGCTTTAAAACAGAACTGGTAGAACAAGTGTTCAACACATCATGCAGATTTGAAGGGTGTTTGGGTCAACAGCATGTTAGTCAGAAAGGAATGCAGTGGCTACTATTGAAATTACACTGCTTTTAAACAAAACTGTTTCAGTACTTGCATAAACTTGAAAACTTATAGTTGTTGCATGACTGGAAACATCTATGGTAGATTAATTATTAACAATTCCTCTGTGTTACCACTGCTACCGGTTTGTTGTTTTATTGAATCTCTGAGTTATGTCAGTTGTTAATGATTCTGCAGTTCATCTTGCACACAGATCGGTTTTGTTGTTTTTCAAAACTATTTCTTGAGCTAGTCTACTGTCTAATTTAAAAACCCTTTTTCTGCTTTGAACATTATCTCTAGAAGAACATTTTCCTTCTTGTTTATATTCTCCCTGTATTTATGGAAAACTCTTTTTTTCTTTAAGCAGTATGAGCTATACTCCTTTTTTGTTTCTAGTTTCTTCTTGAATTTCAGGTGACATTAATTGTCAAGAATAATTACTGCAGTATTCCATGTTCTTGAGAATGATCTATCATGGAGTCTGTTTATTGGTTAGTTCTTATTAAGCTTTTGGGCAATTTTTTCCCCCAGAAGCACATATTAATGATGTTCTTAGTGCTTGTACACAAAATATGTAATGCAGGAATAATGCACAGTAAATAATACAATGCAATAATTGTAATAAATGGGTCACTAAGCCAATACATTGGATATTGCAAGGTTTATTTAAAGAACAGTGCTTGTTCTGATTGCAACACTGAAGAGGTTGGCTATGTTTACAGTTGCCAGAAATAACTTGCTGAGGACTCGGTAACTGCATATTAAATGTTGCTGATTCTCTGTTCATTTGCAGAGTCTAAATGGAGTCTGGCTTAACAAACAGCGCCTGGATCCCTCAAAAGCCTATCCTATTGCTGAAGGAGACCGTATACAGTTGGGAGTGCCTTTGGAAAACAGAGAGACTGCTGAATATGAATATGAAGTAATTAAAGAGGAATGGGAGAAAATCAGACCCTTTTTAGCCCAAAGGAATGACCTATGGAAAGCTAAGAGTTCAAGAACTAAACGTAAATTTAGTTTGGAGGAATTGGAGACATCTGGATCAGAAGGCCCTTCAAACTCCAGATCCAAAAGAGACAGAGTGTCCTGTGATAAAGAATTTTTGCGTAAGTCATGGGGAAGGGTGGAAGAGGCCAAACAGTTAACAGAGAAGATGGATGTCAAGCTGCCTTCTCCTGGACCAAGTGAGGAGGATAGTGGTCCAGTGCATAGTGGCCCTGTGCACTCTGAGAAAGTGTCTGTCCCCCATAAGGACCAGAAAGGCTCTGGCCTTGCACAGTCATGGACTGGCTTGGAAATGCTGAGGAAAACCCTAGTAGCTATAATGAAGCTGAAGATGAAAGTGCAAGAGAAGCAGACGGAAGTTCTGAATATGAAGCAGAAGCGCAGGAAGTGTGCTCAGAAGGAGATCCTGGCAACGGAGCAGGAGCTGCGGGAGTTGCAGGACCAGCTGTGCACGGAACAAGAGCATCAGCAGCAGCAGGTGGAAGAGCTGGAAAGGACATTCTTTAAAGAGCAGCAGAAGCTAGAGGTATAATGGTGGTAATCTTTTTGGCCTGTATCTTTTCAATTTTATGGAATGCCTAATATAAGCCATTGATCCAAAATAAGGTCTTGAACCATACACTAATGCAAATAATGTTTGTGTGAATTACTGCTGTTAAAATTGTCATGGAAATATTTCACTTCCAGGCATGTGTACCAAAAGAAAGTGCAGAGACAGAAGGGATTGGGCTGCATGGGGAATTAGGAAAAAGGCACAAAATAATTCTTATTTTTTTACAAACAGGATCATTACACAAGATAGTAAAGCATTTCAGTTAGTAAAAACATTGTGGTTTTAAATTAAAAAAACACTCTGTCTGATCTCCTATGGTTACAGAGAGGACAAGTTGAAAAGCATTCACCTGAAGTGTAAATTTCTCTTTGTATATGGCTGAATTAATGTCCAGTCTACAGGACAAATCCCTTCCTTTTCTAAGCAAGCAAATTACTGTATGCCTTAACCCCCAGAGGGAGAGACTTCCCCCCCACACACACTTTCAAAAAAACCCTATCTTGCAATCTGTAAGTGTCTTCAAATAGTATGTGTATGTTAATAAGTAGCTTTTTTAGATAACAAACTAAAGTCTTTCTATTTGAGTTTGCTCAAAATCTGGTTTAAAGGAAGTAAGGATACATCTTGGAGTGAATTTCATAATTTATCTGTTACTTCCTTTAAACTCTGCTGCTAAATGCAAGATAACTGTATCAGAAGTACAGAAAGGCTGGAGTTGTATGCTTAGGCACACTGGGAAGTTCAGCTGGAGCTGTAGGTATGACTCCACTCTTTGAATGTGCTCAGAGTTGCAGCTTTTTCTCATGTTTAAACTGTTGCTGACCTCTTTGCTTCTATGAATATGCTGGTGCCTTTAGAGCTAGAATAACGTGGAGGTGTTCCAAGTATGTAAGTGTGAATGATACATCCATTTTAACTCTTCACAGTGAACAATAGCTGTAATTTATGTTGTGGACATATAACACTAGAGTGGACATCTCCGGGTTTTCTAAAAACCAGCATTGGCATATCCTGTAAAGATAGTCTGCAAAGTAGTCATTTTCTGTCCCTTGCTTTCTTAAAACATTTTTTTTCCTTTTTCCTCTTTTTCTCCCTGCCCCCACCAGGGTGTAAAGCGGCAACACGGGGAAGAGAATCTGAAGGAGCAGCTGGCGCAGGTCCTGCAAGAGGCAAGTAGTTATAAATCTTGGCTCAGTCTAACTGTGTAACTCAGATATTTAAATCTTTCTTACTGCTGTGACCTCTTGGTAGAAGATGAGGACTTTGCCTTAAGTGCAGATTGGATGATCTTCATGTACAGACCAAGTTTCTGTCAGAAAGTGGCAGACCTCACTTTGTGGGAGCTGCTATTTGCCGCAAATATTGTGAGAATATGCACTCAGATTGAAAGCATTCAGTAGCTGCAATGATTATTTTTTTTATTTATTTTAATTTGGTCCTTGGGCTGGTGGGCTTTTTTTGTAAGGTCTGTCTGCTGAGTATCTGTTTTGGGGAAGTTATTTTGGCAATTTCAACCAAATGAAAAAAATTTCATTCTTGCTTAGGAATGTTTTTGAAAGACATTGCCACACACTTAGGTTTCCTAGGCTTTTCCAAAGGGAAAGGCCTTCTAGAAAAGCTTATCTGAAAACAGCTTTAGGTAACCCCGTACACAGTGACAGGTTTTTGTGATCCTTATGTGTCAAATACCACTTGATACTCAAATGTTTCAGATGCACTCAAAGTGGTGACTGTAAAACCTAACTGAAATGAAAGGGTAACCTGGGAGAGGGAATGATAAGTGCCACGACGCTGGGAAGGTCATAAATAAAATTGCAATGTAGTGCCAGTTAAGGCTAAACTGCCTTAACACCCCAGCTCATACAGATATGTGTTGCTCTTCTAGGAGATTAGGAGAAATGAGTATGCTGAACCTCATGATTATGGCTGTGTCTGTTTCATAGGATAGCTTATAATGGCACTCTTACAGTTTCTGGGATGGTATTTTTACAGCATCATGCTTTGATGGAAGAATTGAGCCGTATTAAAAAAGATTTTGAGGAGATAATCCGAGCCAAGAATAAAGAACTGGAAGAAACCAAGGTAAGGAATAACTGAATTCTCAGTTTTATTCATAAACAAAACATGATATGCTGTAGCAGAGGAAATGGTTTATTTAACATTTGTCTTGACTGTACTTTGTCTTCCATAGTGGAAAAACTGCATTTCAAGGTGGCAGCTGACTCTAGTTTCCAAGATTGTGGGAGGATACACCCTGCCCTGTTCATGAATTAGTGTTGAACAGATCTTTCTCAATCATAAGGAAACCCCAGAGCACCTGAACCGTGTGTTGTGCAGGAGAAGTGGGCCCGGAAGAGTGTGTGTGAAAAGTAAAGTGCTTCATTTTCAGTTAGAGTGTATTCTATCAAGTAAAACTGTGGTGTTCCAGCAGTCGTACAAGGGAGTGTAGGATTGAAACAACATGGAATTTGAATAATGAATGAGATAAGCCACATTTCTTCCTGCCCTTGACACAAGGTGATGAGTACAGAATAATTTCCTGTGTCTTACTCTTGGAAATGATCACTTTATCCACCTCTGGCTGTTTCCTTTATGGTTTGGGTTTTTTTTAAGTTGTCTTTACACCTCTGTTGCTGTTTCAAGTACAGCTTCAATTGGAAGAATTTCTCTGGTTATTTGTAGAGGATAGAGCAGGTACTTAAGATCCTAATTTAAGTCTAAACAAAAAAAAAATACTACTGGGCAGTTAAATGCAAATAAATGTTTTAAATTCTTATGCTTCCTTTTCTAAAATAATTGAGGTATCTTCTCTGTTTGGTGTTTTGTTATTCACATCAGACATCAAAAGAACTGTTCTGTTGACTTAAGCCAAACTCATGCCAGGAAAAGGTTGAAAGGGATTCTGAAGATTGATCCAGCTGGTAGTTTCTTTAGGCTGAAAGGGATTTTGGTAATGGCTGCTCTTCTTGCTTTAAGTTCTCTACAGTGGATGGGAATATTCTCAATACTGCTGTAACTACAAAGAGGAGAGGGGTTACAGATCTGGGTATGTAATACACACAGACCTGATATGTGGAGACTTGCAGTTTTGTGTTTCTCTACTTGTACTACTTTGCCTTGCACACGCACTTCCTGCCAATATTGTATTGAGTAAAGTGTTGTTCTTTGTTGATACATGGCCATGTGTACTTTTCCACTAGGAGGAGAAGGAAAAGGTGAGAGCCCAAAAAGAAGAGGTATTGAATCAGATGAACGATGTGTTGGAGAATGAGTTGCAGTGCACAATCTGTTCTGAGCATTTTATTGAGGTATGTTTAAATTGATATGGGTTTGCCAGTAAAGAAAAGACTTGAGAAGCTTTCCCTAGTTCCATTAAAGCAACAGTCAAGCATATTTTTTTACTTCGATAGTTTAAGATTCCCCACAGACCCACAGTGAGTTTTGGGAAAGGGTTGGTCCAGAAATCCATGCTGTGTGCCCTAACTCTCCTGGGCAAGTTCAGCTTTATTGTCTCTACCTGCATAGAGATGAGTGCTTAATCCTAAGATGCATATAGGCTTACGGTGGTTTTGGGTGGTTTTGAACTGGTGCTCTGAGCTCCTGCCGAAGAGCCTGCTTGAGGAAGAATCTTTTTGTAGTGGACCTTGCTTTAAGTTGGCTAGGGCTGGACTGCTTCAGGTTTAGATGTAAGAAGAGGTTGGTAAAGGAAGGGAGGTGCAGTGTTCAGTCAAGCCCTGAACTGTTTATATTGTTCAGATAAACTCTTTCTTTGAGATGGTGGCCTGCTTTCATTTGATCCTAGAAGTGATAGGCTGTGCCTGAAATGTAGACTGTTATTTCTGTTTGTGTTATGCTAGAACTTCAGTTTCATTATGTTTGTTTCTGCTGCAGGAAGCCTGATGTGTTAGCCTTGTTATAATGACTTAAGAGCTAGCTGAAATTTTGATTTCTGGTTTCTCGGTAATTTAAGACATTATTCTGTAAGATCTTTGTTTCTCCATAATTTATCCATTTCAAATTGGGAAAACATGATTAGAATTAGTTCTTTTTCTCTGTGTTTCTGACTTGCTATGACCTACAGAGCATCCATTAACTGATTATAAAACTTGTCTGCCCTCCGGCATGGGAGAGTTTTTGTGTGTAACCCCTACAAAGACTGAAGAAAAGGGACTTCGGGCTTCTTCCCTCCATCCCTTAGAGGGAATGTTCATCTAATGTCTTTCTGACTTCAGTATTTTTTTCTTGACTATGCTTGTGTGAGCATGCTCTGATAACTATCCTTCTGTGAAATTTCACAGGCGGTCACTCTCAACTGTGCGCACAGCTTCTGCTCCTACTGTATCAATGAGTGGACAAAACGTAAAGTGGAATGCCCCATCTGCAGGCAGGAGATCAAATCAAAGACACGCTCTCTGGTGCTGGATAACTGCATTGACAGGATGGTAGAAAAACTGGATGTGGAAATGAAAGAGCATCGCCTGACTGTTATCAGAGAGCGGAAAGGTGAGAGGTGGGTGGATGTGGCATGATGAGTACAATTTCTCATTACATCTATTTTGTACAACCTTTTGGCACCTATATACCAAGGAGATGCTTGAGGAATGCAGCAGAAACGCTAGAAAATTAATTTTAAGATAGGTTGTGTAACTAGCTTTACTGCATAGTAAAATAAAATTAACAGAAAGTTTGGAAAAAGACTTCAGTATGAACTCCATGGTTGAGCAGGGCAACTTAACCATGCTGCAGGTTACCCTGTTTCAAAGAGATTGCTAAATAAAAGCAAAACTGTACAGAATGACCCTTGAAAAATTTACCAGGCACCTTTGGTTGAACTATTGACTACATCATTGCAAAAGTTCAGCACGGCAGTGCCTGATGAGAAACTCTGAATTATCTTCTCTGTGCTGGATTTCTGTAGGAAATCTCTGAAGGGGAATGTTGGTTTGTCATGTAAGTCTATGGCTGAACTGGCAGTTGCTCTGCCTTGTTAATTTTTGTGGAATTAAAGCCACTGTGGCTTAAACACATAACCACATAGCTGTAGCTGAAAGATTGTACATGACAGCAACGGCTTTAAGTAAAACTCCAGTATGGGGTGTTCCTATTCTGCATCCCTCTTCCAAATTTGTTTCTAGGGCACTTGACTCTGGTATCTAGGTGCTGAAATGTAGAAGTCTTTTCCTACTAGCCCTTAACAAATTTCCATTGCTGTGTTCCCTTAAGTAATTGTCTTGTTTTCCCCTCGTAGAGGTGAGTGCATGATCCTTCATTTTGCAATGTGTCAAGCCTCTGACCTAATGAAAGGTGCCTTTGAAACGTTTCAGATTCTCCATGGAATGCCCATAACATAACAAAAATAACATAGAATGACATCACTAAACAGTGTTAGTTCAAACCTGAAATTCAGCCAACTCTGTCTGATTCCCTCAGGAAATGCGATGTTGCTCAGAGGCTGCCTAGCTTGGCTTTGTGAATTACTTTCACCTCTGCAGAACTTATATTGCTCTTGTGTAATACGCACATCTGCAGAGTATGCCATAGCACTGTTGAAGTATTTCATCAGGTAGACAATGGTGATTGGATAAAGTGGTCTCTTTGTTAGAGCCCACTTCATTTCTGTATCGTCAGCCAGTGACCTTCATGCTTGTTTGAACAAAAAGGAAATAAGTTCATAGCCTACCTTCATATGTGATAGATGCTCTAATTATATAAATGACTATTAGTAGGAAATCACTTAGCTTCACCACGACACATTTCAGGAAGAAGGATGAATTATTCCTGTGCACACTTTTTATTCGGTGCTGGAAACATTCCGATTGAGATGATGATAACGGTGTGCCTATTTAAACATGAATGCCTAAGAAGAAACAAGCTGAAAAAGAAATAATGATGCAAGTGGCACTTGAGAAGCTCAGTTGGAGCTTTCCAAGAAGCCTTTCCAAGAGTCTTAGTAAAATGGGCACCAATAAATGCCTTGTACTCTTAAAAATATGGAGGTTTTGATGGGGCCATAAGTATCCTGGACAACCGTTACTGGTTTGAAAACTCTTTACCACATCTTATTCCTTCCCTCTTTCTTACCTGGCAAGGCACCGTAATAGTTAGTCACTTCCATTGCCAGTCATGTGCCAGTGAAGGGATGGAAAATGTTTCCTCATCTGTGCTATCGTTACAGGAAAAGGCATCATATAAAACTTGTAAGAAAACAAACAAAAACCCTAACTCTTTGTTCTTTTAACACTGAAAATTGAAAAGAAAAAGGCCTATGCCCTGCAACTTGGGAGACCTATTGCAAACCGACAGTGAGAGGCTATAAGTGTTAAAGAGAACAAAGAGAATTTAACGTTTTTGGGTCCACTGATTGCTGCTAACTTTTGTGTCTGTGTGTTTTGAATGCAGAGATACAGAATGTGTTGGTGAAACCAGCCACAGACAATGACAGCAGTGTAAATTCTTCCATCTACTCCATCTTGTCGATGAGCAGTTGTGACAGCGAGGACTCTGAGGAGGATTCTTACTATAATGAAAGCTACTATATTATCTAAACACTCTTACTGCAGACTTGTTTGCCTGTGTGCTGCCCAGAACCAGCCTAATGGTGTTTGGTTGACTACTGCTGGATGAGTGGACTGGACATCTGGAAGGAGAGACTCCATGAAGAGGCTGGAGCTAACCACTAGCAGCACTTAGAAGAAGGACTTTTTTTTTTAAAAAAAAATGAATGTATATAAGTTTGATCTTCAAAATGAAATTGGGATTGTGGGAGAACAAACAGCTGTTATGCTAGATGGTTGACATACAAAACCTAGGCTTCCATGATCACTTGTGACCTGCTCAGTGTAATGTAATAGTTTGTGTGCATCACTGCCCTTTCCTTAGTGAATGACATGTTTAAATGTGTACATCAGCTTCCCTTATTTCAGGCAGCAATGGGAATGGCCCAAGCTATTAGAGAACTCTGCCATCCCCACCAGCAGGCAGGAAAAAGTGCCAGTATGGGTTTTCCTCTTGAATTTCATACAATAGCTAAAGTCGTCCCAGGCCTCTGGCTGTAAAAGTAATAAAGGGTGGGTTATGGACCCTGTCAGCCTTAAAGCGCTTAAATGCATTGTGTAAGCTGAGCTGCTGGCCATCAGTTTGCCCCAGTTGATCCTACTCATTTTCTGTTAGATAGGGGCGGCAAAGATTAAATCTTCCAGAATTCTGTAGCTAGTACTTTTTTCATATAGTATCTTTAGTTTGTTCCCTCTTCAGGCTTTTGCATAAAGAGTTTTAGAACTGGGAAGCGGCGCACTCAGAAGTTCCTAGCAATGACATTAGAAATCCATATAGTTCATCAGCAGCAGAGAGGAACCTCTGCCTCTTCAGAAGTGCTGCTGGCTGAATTAGTGAAATGCCCTGTTGGCAGTGTAGGAAAGCAGCATCTGTAGGCAACCACAAGACATGGAAGGAAGCATTTCATTTTACTGTTTACAAAATATTGCTGTTGAGCTGTGGGTTGTGCTGCCCTCACAGCAAATCACTCATCCCTAAGAGACTGAGCGAGTCTTGCCTCATCCTTCACAAATTTATCTATGAAATTTCATTTTCAGTGGCATATGCTTTTGACTTAGCTGTTATGTGGGAAAGACTTTTACACTGTGAGAAGAGGATGGGGGAAGGCCTTCTCATCTGTAATATTTCTTTGGCTATTTATGTACTTTCTTGTTTCTATGTTTATTTTAAAAAGGAAAACATAAATCCATTTCTGCATTAGTCGTCTTTGGTGCATCCACTGAGGTGTCTTTCTCCTAGTTTTAAATTTTTTTGAGAAAACACAGACTATATAATTTTTATGACTTTGCTTCATGTTTTGAATAACGTAAGCAGTGTGTCTATGTTGAAGTTATTTGAAGGACCTGGCGTATTCAGGAATTGATAAAGGACAACCCAACTCTTCAAGCCTGTGGCTATGCTAATGGTAATTTAGTAGATATAATAATACCCTTTGTAGTCTTCTACTAAAGAAAGATCCCACTAAAAGGTGCGGAAATGATGATGATGCCCTAAGCAAGCAGTGCATTCTGACAGATTTGATTGGTAGGACTTGAACAGGGGCGGTAGGTGTGATCTCTGTGGACTGGGCAACTTTCTTAAAATCTTGGTGTAAGGTTTCTTTGTCAAGGAGTCATTACATCTTCAGTTTTCCTCTTTCCCTTTTAATGTTTGTTTTCTGTATGTGCTCTTGAAAGTTTCTTTTGTAACTATATGCTCTCTAGGATGTCTGAGAGAAGAGGGTTCCTCAAAATGCTGGTGAAATAGGCTGACATTGGAACAGGTATTCCTGATGAAGAGGAGTTGGAGGAAAACACGCTGGTTACCTAGGACTGCAAATTCTACTGTGTATCTCTTCCATGTTGCTGCACTTTCTTTGCTCGTTTTGTTTTGCTAAATACGTTTGTTATGTTGGTTATGCATATTGCAGAGAAGGATAATGCTTTTCCTAGTAACAGAGTAGTTCTTCAGTGTAATTTCTGAGTGTGTCTCTTTTCACTAGAATATGGAGAACATAAGTGGTATGCCAAACCATTTCCACTGTTACTGGTAGGTACATAGTGTGTAAAGGTCCACGGGGAGAGATTAAGTAATAATACTGCTCACTTGCAGAAGCACTTCAGGGACAAGAGCAGACCTCTCCTTCCAGTTCACTAAACTACTCAGTAAAATTACTATTGGATACAGAGCTGATGGCTAAACATACAGAAGTGTCAGGCAAACTACTGAGCTTCTGGAAAAGATGGTATTTCTAATACCGTATTCTCCTTTGGTTTAAGATCTGGATCCTTTTTCCTACTTGATGGTACATCTGAATGTCCCCTTAGATGTCATGCCCTGAACTGTTGCCTGTCTTGGGAATGCATCACTTCTGTGATTTGAGACTATCCAGGATTTAGGTTACAACTGTGAGCTAGTTGCAGTTGATGCGCAGCAGGCTTGGTGCAGGTTCAAGACTTGATGCTTTCTGTTGGAAGACAGCTGTAGTACGTACATGCTACATGTTACATACGTGTATTACACACGTGTAATGTGATAACTGCTTTCAGAGCAATGTATTGTTTATCAACATCAGCAGCAATAATCGGGAAGGAGTGCCAACGGATTGCAGAACAGGACCATCACAGGGACAGTGTGCAGTTTTAACTCCTGCATACTTATGGATACCAAGATCAGTCTGACGATTGCTTTTCTCTTGCACATGTAATTTACCATGTTAGTGCTTTGTAAGTTTTAGCAACAAACATGTAACAGGCAATTTAGTAATCCAGTGATGCTCACCCCTACCCCCAATGTAAGTGTTGTGTTGCTTTTTTTTTTCCCCAAAGAGATGCTCGGGCTAGTGAATGTTTGCTTGTGCTCCGTCCCTGCTGCTAGTCTGTTTTCCTATAAGGTCACATAGGCACATACCTTACAACAAGTAGATAACCATAAACTATGCTTCTGAAATAGTATACTCCTGTCCCTTGGTGCTACCGTCCTCGTTTTGCATTTTAAGATTAAGCATTTGCGCCTACTGAGCTGTATGTCCCGGGGTTTTGAGCTTAGTGTGAAGTACAAGACAGCTCAATTAGATCATTTGTCATGAGGATTTGAAACGCTATAGGTACGTATTATATGTGTGTAAAGCTTTCATCCTCGCTGGCCTTACGAAAGCTGCTCTGGCTCTGCTGGAGGAAGAGAGAGGCGGGGGGGGGCACCTTTCCTGCGAGCAGCCCGTTTCTCGGGGCAGCAAGCTGGACGGCCCAGCGCCACGGGCGGGTACGGCTCCTCCCGAAGCATTAAAAAAGCCGGTTTCCATAGAGAGCGCCGCTTGTAAGGCAGCGGCTGAACTACCTGCGCGTTAACACACCTCGCGGACGTTTACAAGAGCTACGCAGCGTGGGACGTGGCCTCCCCCTGCCCATGCGCCGCGCCTCAGCTCCCCGGGAAGGCCTGGGGCGGGCGGCTGCCGCCTGCCCGGAGCGCCGGGCCCGCCGCCGCCGCCGCGGGGACCCTGCGGGCCGGCCCCGCTCCCGGCCCGGAGCTGCCGGCGGTGCCGGGGCCCTCGCGGCGGGCGCGGCCGGCGCGTCACTGCGGCGCGTGGCGTCACTGCAGCGCGCCGGCGGCCCGGGGAGGACCCGCGGGAGGGGGCGGGGCGGGGGCGGCGACGGCGGCGCCTCCGAGCGGGGAAACGAAACCGCTGGTGGCGGCGCAGGAACGGGCCCGCGTCCCCTCCGCGCCGCCGGGAGACGGAGCCGGCCCTCGCCGCCCGCCTGCCGCCGCTCCGCCTCATCCGCTGCCGTGAGTGGCGGCCGCGGGCCTGGCGCGCCGCTGTGCGTCGCTCCCGCGGGCTCGCTGCCCGCCGGCCCTCGTCGGGCGCCCCGGGCTCTCGGCCCGCCGGCGGGGCCTCCGGTGCCGGGGGCGGGCGGGGCCGGCGGGGCCTCCGGTGCCGGGGGCGGGCGGGCGCGGCTGGCTGAGGGGGGCCGTGAGGCGCGGGCAGGGCGGGCGCGGCCAGGCCCCGGCTGGAAATGCAGCGGGGACCCGGGCTGGGGGGGGGACGGACCTCGAGGGGAGGCAGCGGTGAAGGAGGAGCGTGTTACCCGAATAAAAGAGTATCTCGGGGAGAACGGGGAATTGCTCTCACACCGTTAGACGTTAGCCAGGGAGAAAACCCAAACCCTACATCGACACAAGAGCAGATGAGTATGAGTTGGCTGGAAACGAACGTCTGCTAGAAGGCAAAAGATCTCAGCCATCGTGTAGTGAAGTTGTGGGGTGATCCTGCAGCCAGGGTCATGGGGATGAATAAAGTAATTGGTCATAAGCTGCCCTGTATATGTGGGCAAACATATATGTATTTGTGGAAGTAAGTTTGATAACAGGGTTCAAATTGGTCACCGGGGGCATCTGTATAGACTAATAAACACCAATAGGTTTTTATTGCTTTTTATCAATAGATGGTAGAATTAGATAGTGCTCTAGGCATCAGTGCCTTTTAATTTTCACCTGTTTTCCTGCTACTTGGTCCTTGCCCTCTGCAAGCCTTCCCAGCTGGCTTCTGTTCACTCCGTCTAAAGTGTTAGTCCATTCTCTGGGTTTGCACAGGGTTTATCAGCACGTCCAGAAGCTTGCTATCTTGCCAGTGGTTCCTAATAAAAAACAACAGCCCCACCCCCAACTTGAGCACACATATTTAATAAAGTACTGCTACAGAAGTAATGTAGGAAAGCTCTTTTATTAACATTTGCAGAGGTGAGGTCAGACGTGTTCTGAGTCTCCTGTGAGAAATTGGTTCCACCTTGCATGTTCTCCATTAGATTGGTCTTACTTCCTCATTTGTTCGGTGTGGTTTGATAAAATATTTGATTCAGTAGTAGTAATCAACTCATATTTAAGCTAAGTGCTGGCGTCTGGCTTGTCTTCATTACTAGCATTTAATGGTAAATAGGTTGTAGAAATGATCTGAAATTCAGTTCATCAGTAATAGGGAAGCTTCTGCGCAGACTTGGTGTTTGTTTAGTTAGACTAGCTATTAAAAAGGGTGGGTGCAAAAGAAGCCAATATTTCTACTTGCAGCAAACTTAAGTTGAGAAGCATAATACTGAATAGTCCATAAAACAAGCTATGCTGCTGTGCTTTACTCATCGGCATACAGGAGAAAGTTAATTTGCTTAATGTTAATACGATCATCTTCTTTCAGCAAAAATGAAGAGAAGGACAGAACCTGAATTTAGCAGCCCCCAAAAGAAGCAGAAGAAGAGGATAGAAGACTTGGGATTAACCCTCAGTTCTACTTCAGATGATGAAACTCAGTTTAGTAATCATACTACTCAAGGTAAGGTTGGAGATAAGATGTATGCTGCTGCAGGGAATCTAAAGAATAACTAGGATTTTTTAGATGTGCATTCAATTCCTAATCGATAACCTGAACCTAAAGAGTATACTCTCTCTTTAGGAGAAAAACTATGTTATTTCTGTTCACAAACTTGAATTGGTGTGAATTTTTTTTAAGCTCTTTTATAATCTCGTGTGAACAGTTTGGTCTGGGAATTGTATGAATTCAGACATAGAAAATAGAACTTGAGGTAGATGACAAGTGCATGGTCCGAAGCAGTAAAGATTCTTTTAATTTATGAGAAGCATTCATCTTTTCAGTCTCAGTAGTTACTTCTGTTTTGGAAACTTTCTTTATGGCACAACACCCACAACTCACTACTGAAACGTCTTGCTTCCTCATAGTTTGAAAAATAAGAATTAAAAAATTCTGTAACTTTTGCAGATGGGAGAAATCGATGTGAATACAAAGGACAGTTGACTGGGACTCCTGCATTGTAACACCATCTCTTTTGTGGGCTCGGTGTGATTTTTAGGGGGACAGGGGAGTTGTGAGGGCTCACAGGTGTTTGGTTTCAGAAAGAAAAACTATTTCAGAGTTATCTGAATAAATTGCCTTCTTTTTCCTCAAGTCAGAGTATGCTTTCTGACCTGGAGCTTTGTGTATACCAAAGATGAGACAAGTGCCCTACACAGTTGGTATCGCTGTTGTGGGGTGCTTTAAACTCTACGAGAATGGTACTTCAGGTTGCCTCATGGTCATGCCTACTACTTCTGAGTTTTGGGATTTCCTGTGGTCATGAAGTGTTAGTGAGAAAGCACCTGAACACATAAAGAAGCCTTCATCTTGTGAAGATGAGTTGGGTCAGTTTGGGAGTAGTTGTAGTAATGGGATATGGTGTGTATACCTGTCTGGCAAGGTTGGAGGTGAGTGAGGAGGTTAGAGATGCCGGGTGGGAGAGCTGGGGTAGGGAATGTTGTGTGCACTCAAAGCTGAGCTTAAAAATTGAATATTCTCCCCCCCATTTTGATTATTGAATTCATATATGGATCAAAATAGGCTGTGAGCCTTAATGTGTAAGAAACAAATTGATACAGTTCAAGGACAGCATTTTGCATAGGGTTAATTGTTCGGTAGTTGGTTACACCAGTTGTGGTTTCTGATGAAAGAAAGAAGGTTGGGGGAGGGAAGTGATTTGAGATCTGATCTCAGCTGAACACAGCCTAGCAAATGTTAAAAGCAAGAATTGTTGTGAAGGGACTTATCTTGAGATTTATGTAGTGGGTATTGTGTTTGAGGCACATCACGAGCCTCTGGAAAATAAGACACAGCTCAAAAGCGGGTAGCAAAGTTAGTTGAAGCTGTGTATTGGAGAAGCAGAAAGCAGTAATTGACCCCAAGGCAAAATCCTTTGTGAACCTCTTCATGTCTAAGAACTTTGTAAAGCAAAGAGAAATGTAGCTTGTGTGACAGATGTTTGTAAATAAAGGTGGGTATATAATACTGCAAACACAAGTTAAATCATAGCTTTCATTGTCTCGAGCTGGGACCCTCGAAGATTGGTACGGTAAAACTCTAGCATAGTAGTTATGTGAAGACACAGTCCTAAATTTTAAAAGCTGATAGTTCAGCAGCAAGGATTGAGCACACATTAAAAGGGTTTTAACTTGGATTTCACTGTGGTGTCTCTCATTTTTACTTTCTTGTAATGGCCTTTCTTTACTAATTCTGCAATTGTTTCGTGTTACTTCATTGATGCTTAGTTTTCTGTAACAGGAAAATACAGAGATCTGTGAGTTGGGAGAGAAATAATTGTTTTTTTCTTAAATCACAAAAATATAAGAGAAGTTCAGTCCTTCTTTAGAGGTAGTTATAATGTCTTTTTCTATGGGGTGAATAATTTCTTTTTAAGTGATAAACAGAAAAAGATTAACTCTCTGCTAACAACAATTCTTCACATTATCTCAGGGCAGCGTATGAGGTTTTACTTCTCCTAGTTGTATGAAGTAGCACAGGGTGATTTCTAGCACTTGGTGAACAAGGGAGGCTCAAGAGGCAGAGGTTCAGTGAAGACTGTGGCTGTGCTTGCTGTGGGTTATTGCTCCAGTAGTCTGTATGGCCTGCCCCACGGTGTTAACTTTGGTGTGACTGATGTGGTGCTAGGCAGATTTCAGTAGGAAATTTGTGCCATTGCTTCATCCTTGTAGTAATAGTACCACAGGAGAAGTGGAAGGACTCAGTGGGTTGTAGGGCCTCCCTTGCTACCCACCTGGTATGGAGCAGGCCATGAGACAAATGATATGACTACCATGATTCCTCCCCAGATCCCAGTTACATCCAGCCCAGAGCAAATGGGTTTGGGCATCTCACAACTGTAGAGCAGCAGCAAGGACTATACAGCTCATACAGGCTGTTCCTCCTAAGTAGATCCCAGGGTGGAACAGGGCACAGGCAGAGCTTCATTGTTTGGTGCCAATGAATGCTCTGCTGCATCAGTTTCAGGTGACTTTCAGGTGACGGAAGTTTGTTTTGAGTGCCTGCTGTGTATGGTGGTACTTCTGACCTTGATTGGAGCATTGACTTCTTCCTCCAGCCTTTGTCTCTATCAGGGCATTTTTAAACTATATTGGTGTCTTCTGATGTTATTTTTCACTTGGGTTTGTATGCATCAGTAAACTCCACAGGTGAAAAACTGTCTCGTTTGCTGTAGTGATTTTGTGGATCCTCACTACTGAAGTGGGTAGTGGAGCCAAACTAAGTTTAATGTGGGGACTAAGGGATTGAATGCTCTCTTCTTTCTGCGGTGTTGGCCATGTGGTTGATGCCTGTGTACTTGATGTATTTTTTTTTAATTAAAAAAAATTAATCTTAAGTTAGGGATGCGTTTACACCTGTAGTTAGGTAGGAAACTGAGGAAAATCCTGTGTTTCATCAGGGTGTCAGTAATTGTCATTATTCTCAGAAGAGAATCTCTGTGGGCTTTCTCAGCAACTCAGGATCACTGCAAAGCTCAGAGACACCACAGTGTGCTGTTGTGGCCATGTTGTGGCCTGCTCTGCTGCAGTGATGGGGTTTGCTCGGCCCTTTGGGGGGCCTGGAATCCATTGACTCAGAGAGGTTGTGTGTGTCCCTGAGGCAAAGGAGCAGATGACCAGGTATTGGTTCCACGGGGTATTTTATTACACCTGCTTGCTTCCTGTTGCATATTTTGGATGCTGAAGTGTCCTCTCTGTGTGTGTGGAGAGGATTTAATGAGTCACACTATATAGTTCTTCATGAGATTACAGAGTTGTCTGTCTTCCATTTTCTTTTTATTTTCATACTCTATTTTCTTCCTTTCTCTTTTGTTTTCAGAGTCTTCCAGTAGCAGCAGTGGGTCTGACAGTGAGAGCGATGAAAAAAGACCAGTCTTCAGCAATGAGTTCAAGCAAGACTCTCTTGTGGAGGGTACTTCATCTCGCTACTCAATGTATAACAGTGTCTCCCAAAAGCTCATGGTAGGTCAAAATAGTTTTGGACCAAACTATTAAGACCTGATGAAAGCAAAGTGAAAAGACAGTCTGTTTTAAAATAATTTGATTCTGATCCTCCTTGTAGCAGGGTTCCCTGCTTCTTTGCCAGCTACTGAGTAACTGGGGGAGGCTGAGAGAGCGTGGCTGAAGGGGATCTGTTAAAAAAGAAAGTTAATTCATGTTCAGGGCGTAGGAGCAGGGAGGTGAATGTGAAGGAAAGGATCTCTGGGCCAGACAGGTTGCTGAGCTTTAAAAAGCATGTGTCATTTTGCAATGCTTGAGTTGACAAATGCCTTGTAAGAAAGGAAATTCTGTGATTGACATTAATTCGGTTGGTCTTGGAGGCTGGCTGGCATACCCTTGTAGAATTATTACATTAATTATTAAGGTATTTTTTCTTTCATGTAGTGCCGCTCTCCTTTATGTAGGGCTGGAAATTTCTTGGAAAGACAGGGAGTTGTGAATGATAGTGGCTGTGAAAACTAAACTTTGGTTGTGTTTGCCAGCACCTTGATTACACTGGATTAGTGTGGGGAAGAAAGTACTTTTAGGAACTTCTAAGGAAATGGTTGACTGTCTCGTCTCACGGTAGTCCCAGATTTGGCAACTTGTCCCTGAGTTTAAAGGCAACAGTAGGCCATAGAGAAAAGGAGTCTTTTTTTGGTGTGTGCTGTTACACTTACTTCCTGATGCAAACTTCATTACTGTGGTATTGCGAGTATCTCATAATACTGAAAGAATTTCTGTTCTTGCTCACAGAGAAACAAAAATGTTATTTCCAAGGGTAGCAGAGAAGATGAGATTGTATAGTTGTGTATTAATTGAAATATGACAGGAAGTTTGGAACTCAGCAGGGGACTGAATTTGGGTCTCCTTTTGTCCTGTGCTGGTGCTGTAATATCAGGAGCAGGGGTCAGCAATCTTTCCATGGTGGTAGGCCAACTTGTAGCTGCCTTTGCCAAGTTAGAAGTCCAGTCTTTGGCAAGAAGCTGGGAAGTGCTAGCTGTTACTAGGAGTGGGAACAGGGACATATTACCTTTCCAGGAGGTGGAACGCTGCTGGCCAGCAGGATTGTACCTTTACGTGAAAAAAGAGCTTTCTGGCTGAATTCAAAACTGAATGGGATCCAGAGGCTGAGAGTTTTTGTTTGTGCCCATCTGTAGTTAAATCCTGTTGCTGATCATTCAGCGTCTGTCCATGTACGTTTTTGGCAACTGTCCTTCACTTGGAGACTTCTATCCTGAGACAATTAGCAAACGTGTTTTCAATCAACACAGTACAGGAACTTTTACTACTGAATTTGGGAGGCTTTGTTGGTAAGGCCTCATAAATTTGAATATAAAGATTGATGTGATATCAAGTCAGGGTGAACGATTTGGTACCATTAGGTAAGTAAATGAAAAATAGTCCTTGATTCCTAGATGTTCAAAATTCTGTCCTCAGAAAACTGGTGTTTAACAGGCTCGGTGTGTGTCACGTTTGGTGTATGTATTTCAAGGTCTAATTCAGAGCCAGGTTGCAGAGGCAATGGGAAAACACTGTGTACCTTTGTGTAAAACCTGTCAGATGTTCTTCTGTTGTTTCTCATACAGATTGGTAGTAAACGATGTTTTTGTTGATTCTCACAGGAAGGTGTATATGGATAACATTCATTCAAAGTGAAACTTAATCCTTAAGTCTTTTATTTACTTATTATCTTGTAGATGCATACTGGAGGGAGTGAAATTGACTGCATTCATGCTTTCTGTTGTTGTTCTCTTGTTGCCAAAATTTAAGAAGAGAAAAGCCTGAAAACTAGCAGTTAATGGGCGTATTTCTTTTAACTTAAGAGGTGGGAATGTGTTTCAGGAGCCATATGTCTTGCATTCTTCCTCTGAGTTTTAGGTGAGGTTTTAACTGATGCTTGAAATGTATGTGGGTGCATGTTCACAACAAAGAAAATCATCACAACATGAAATTTTTCCTGTGCCAGCATCTTTTGTTTTATGAACTTTCCATGCTTACTGAACACTGTGATGAATGGCTCCAGGCTCCTCACTACTTCTCCCTCTGAGCAGGCTGTCCCCACGTTACTGAACCTTTTGTAATTTGCTGTCGTCTCAAACATCATTCTTCAGATCTAGTGGGTTTTTGTGTGTCCTGCCTCAGTGAAGTGAACACACTGTTAAGTCCTGAAAGCCACAACTGAGATGAAAAATGCTCAATGCCTTCAAGTCACTTCAGGGTGATGTGCTGTTTTCCCTGCTAGTCTTTGAATTCAGTAGTAGTACATAAACTCAAGTCTACTTGCCTCACTGTGCTCCCCTTGCTTTCTTTATAGGCCAAGATGGGCTTCCGTGAAGGAGAAGGTCTGGGAAAATATGGCCAAGGCAGGAAGGATATTGTTGAGGCCTCTAATCAGAAGGGAAGGAGAGGCTTTGGTCTGACACTCAAAGGATTTGATGGGGAGCTCAATATTGATTGGCAGGACGAGCCAGAGGTAAGTATTTCCTGTTTTGAGTCCCGTTTGCTGTGTTCAGGATTTGCTCTCTGGGAATGATGTTTAGTGTTGTCTGATACAATTGGCAACTATTAAGTGGCTCTGCTGGGTAGACCCAGGCCTTATTTTGTCCCAGAACAGCATGGCAAAACTTGTTTTCTGTCACAATATTAATGTTCTGGCACAAAATTGGCGTCAGATGGATTGTTGCTGTGGTCTGTAGGATTTGCTTTTGAGTTTGCAGTAGTGAATGTGATTGAAAATTGTTATCAAGCTCTTTTGGATTTACCCTTTTAATTTTGTATATAATTTTTCACACAAGTATAGGTGATTTTTTTTTTAAATCTTGATGTGTTTTAATAGTCCCAGATAAAATGCTCAGATGTTCTATTCCTGTGTCTTCTCAAGCTCTTCAACAGGGAAGAACATTAGGAAATAGAAATCGTAGATGGGTTTGCGTTGGAAGGGACCTTAAAGATGATCTAGTTCCAGCCCCCCTGCCATGGGTAGGGACAACTTCCACTAGACCAGGTTGCTCCAAGCCCCATCCAACCTGGCCCTGAGTGCTTCCAGGGATGGGGCATCCACAGCTTCTCTGGGCAACCTGTTCCAGTGCCTCAGCACCCTCATAGTGAAGAATTTCTTCCTTATACCTAATGTAAGTCTACCCTCTTTCAGTGTAAAGCCATTACGCCTTGTCCTGTCACTATCCTTGTAAAAAAAAAAAAAAAAGGCCCTCTCCAGCTCTCTTGTAGACCTCCTTTAGGTACTGGAAGGCTGCAGTAAGGTCTCACTGGATCCTTCTCTTCTCCAGGCTGAACAATCCCAACTCTCTCAGCCTTTCTTAAGAGGGGAGGTTCTCCAGCCCTCTGATCATCTTCGTGGCCCTTGTTCTGACAAAGGCGTGTCCTTATGTTGGGGGCCCTAGAGCTTAACACTGTACTCCATGCTGGGTCCTCATGAGAGCAGAGTAGAGGGGGAGAATCACCTCCCTTGACCTGCTGGTTGTGCTTCTTTTGACAAAGCCCATGATACAGTTGGCTTTCTGGGCTGCATCAACCAGCACCTGCAAGTCCTTCTCGGGCTGCTCTCAATCCATTCTCTGCCCAGCCTGTATTTGTGCTTGGGATTGCCCTGACCCACATGGCCTTGCTGAACTTCACAGGGCTCTCATGGGCCCATCTCTCAAGCCTGTCGAGGTCCCTGTGGATGACATCCCTCCACTGCGTTGACTGCACCACACAGCTTGGTGTTGTCAGCAAACTTGCTGAGGGCACACTCAATTCCAGTGTCTGTGTTGCTGACAAAGACGTTAAATGGCGCTGGGCTCAGTATTGACCCCTGAGAAATGCCACTTGTCACTGATCTCCAGTTGGATGTTGAGCCATTTACTACAGCTCTTGAGTGTGACTGTCCAGCCAATTCCTTAACCCCTGAGTAGTCCCTCCATCAAATCCCTGTCTGTCCAGTATAGAGGCAAGTGTGTCGTGCGGGACAGTGTCAGATGCTTTGCATAAGTCCAGGTAGATGACACTAGTTGCTCTTCCCTCATCCACCAATGCTGTAACCCTGTCGTAGAAGGCCACCAAATTTGTCAGGCATGATTTGCCCTTACTGAAGCTGTTCTGGCTGCTGTAACCAATCACCACCTTATTTTCCATGCGCCTGAGCATAATTGCCAGGAGGATCTGCTCCGTGACCTTACTGGGCAAAGAGGTGAGGGTAACCTTTCTGTAGTTCCCTGGGTCTTCCTTATTTCGCTTGTTAAAAATGGAGGTTATGTTTCCCCTTTTCCAGTCCTTGGGAACTTCATCAGACTGCTACGACTTCTCAAATATGATGGACAGTGGCTTAGCCACTTCATCCACCAGGTCCCTCAGGACCTGCATATGCATCTCATCAGGTCCCATGGAGTTTTGCACTTCAGGTTCCTTAGATGGTCTTGAACCTGATCTTCTCTTGTAGTGGGTGGTTCTTCATTCTCCCAGTCCCTGACTTCTGTGACAAGCGGTGTGGCTGGAGCACTTGCTGGTGAAGACTGAGGCAAAGAAGTTGTTGAGTACCTCAGCCTTCTCGGTATCCTGGGTAACCTGGTCTCCTGTTTCCTTCTGGAGAGGGCTCACATTTTTCCTCATCTTCCTTTTATCACTGAAATACCTATAGAAACTTTCGTTGTTGCCCTTGACATCCCTGGCCATATTTAATTCTGTCAGGGCTTTAGCTTTCCTAACCTGATCCCTGGCTCCTCGGACAGTTTCTCTGTATTCCTCCCAGGGTACCTGTCCTTGCTTCCACCCTCTGTAGGCTTCTTTGTGTTTGAGTTTGTCCAGGAGCTCCTTGTTCATCCATGCAGGCTTTCTGGCATTTCTGCCTGACTGCTTCTTTGTGGGGATGTGTCACTCCTGAGCCTGGAAGTGGTGATCCTTGGATGTTAACCAGTTTTCTTGGGCCCCTCTTCTCTCCAGGACTTTATCCCATGGTACTCTACCAAGCAGATCCCTCAAGAGGTCAAAGTCTGCTCTCCTGAAGCCCAGGGCAGTGAGCTTGTTGTGTGCCCTCCTCGCTGCCCTAATGATCTTGAACTCCACTATTCCAGCGTCACTGCAGCCAAGGCTGCCCTTGAGTTTCACATTCCCCACTATTCCCTCCTTGTTGATGAGAACAAAGTTGAGCATAGCACCTCTCCTCGTTGGCTCCTCTCTCACTGGGAGAAGGAAGTTATCATCAACGCATTTCAGGAACCTCCTGGGTTGCTTAGGCCCTGCTATATTGTCCCTCCAACAGGTGTTGGGGTAGCTGAAGTCCCCCATGAGGACAAGGGCTTGAATGTCAGGCTGCTGCTGTCTGTCTATAGAGGGCCTCATCTGCTCAGTCTGCCTGTAGCAGACCCCTGCTGTAATGTCACCTGTCCCTGCCCTCCCTTTAGTCCTGACCCATAAGCTCTTGGTTGGCTCCTCATCCATCCAGCCACTCCAGCAGGTCATTGACGTAGAGGGTGGCACGCTGCCTCCTCTTCCTAAAGAACCTTGTCCTTCCATCCCACCATTCCAGTCACAGGAGCCGTCCCACCACATCTCCGTGATGCCAGTAAGATCATAGCCCTGCAGGTGTGCTTATGTGTCTAACCCCTCTTGTTTATTTCCCATGGTACGTGTGTTTGCATAGGGGCAATTAAGTTGGGCCATGGCCCTCCCCTTTGAGTCTGACTTACTGGCTGGAGTGGCCGGAATTCCTTTGTGCTGCCCTTCAGGTGCTCTCCTGCTGACCTGCGATCCCTCTTCAGGCTCTGGGCATCTATTGTTGGCACTGGCATTAAACTGGTAGGAGTGGAATGGATTGAGGTTCCCCTCCCCTGGCAACTTTAAAGCCAGCTTGGCTGGTGAAGGTGTTGTCAGGAAAGTAAAGCCCAGTTTGGATGATATTTGGTGTGAAACAGCTGGTGTATATTTGTATTTAAAACAAAAAAAACCCAAACCACAACACTGAATCCTAGGGATCTGGCAGCTGGAGAGTAAGCCAGAAGGTCCCAGCCATTGTTAGTCAAGGGCACCAGTGCTTGTCAAGTGATATCTGGTGCATGTTTTAGTACTTTGCTCTCCATTCTTTGAATTGCTTTCAGCAGTTGAAAATAACATCAGAGGTTATTCACTGAGAGTCAGGAATTTGAGACCTGTTGTGTAGGCTCATTGGTTTAGATCTTATTCTCCAGTGTGTTTCTACAGCTCACAGCAGTTAAGTGTTCTGTATGATTGATAGGTTTATACTGCTATGATAAATATAAGAAGGTTAGTAGATGTTGGCAGCCTCTCTTTGTGGAGGAGTAGCATCACTTTGATCTTAACTGCTAAACCAATTCTTTCCTAAGATTATAAAAATTGTTCGAAGCCTGAATTAAGTTGTGGAATGAGGGAGCCTTTCAGAAAGAACTGGGAGAAGAATGTGTAAAGCACCATCAGGAAGTGTGGGGGTTTTTTTGGCAACTGTCTCTTGCAGTGTCTCTGAAATGTACCTTGAGAGTAATAGGTTTTTGCATTGTCTTGATTATGAGACTCTAATGAGAGGAAAGTGGTATGTTTTTTTTTGTGGTGGAGTATGTTTTTTTTAAATTTTTGTTTCATGGTGGTTTGGTTTGGTTTTGTTGTTTGTTTTTTTTAAATTTTGAATCCAAACAAGTAAGACATGTTTTAGACTAGGAGAAAAAACCCTCTGTGGTTGGTCCTAAAGTCATGGCGTAACCCCTTATGCTAGGATTGGGAGGCAGACTTCTGGGGAGCAATTAGTTGTTAGATTTTGCTAGCAAAACCATCTTTGGCTCTTCCCATGTCTTGTGTTTACAGCCCAGTGCCTATGAGGAGGTGGACTGGTGCCTTGAGTGTACCACAGAAATCCCTGATGCCCAGGAGCTGAAGGAGTGGATGACTGTGGGAAAGGTAATTTTTTTACAGCTCAGTACTTACCAGCCTAAGACCATGCAGGACTGCTCAGCCTGAAACAATTGTCTTGTCAAAGAGTTGAGGAATAACCTGGACTGGAGGGAACCTCTGGAGATTACTAGTGCAGCTTCCTCCTTAAAGCAGGTCCAGTTAGATCAGGTTGCTCAAGGCCTTGTTTGGTTGAGTTTTGAGTAACTCCAAAGATGAAATGTCATAACCTGCTCCGGCATCTGTTTTAATGTTTGATAACCCAGAGGACAAAGGAAAATTTCTGTATGGCTAATTGGCATTTCTTGTTTTGCAGCTTGTGTCCATTGTTTCTTGTCCTTTCACTGCCCATATCTAAGAGTTTAGCTCACTCTTCACTATGTCATGCCATTAGGTACTTGTGGACAACAACAGGATCTCCCTTTCTCCACTCTGAACAAACTGTTCTCTCAGTCTCTTCTCGTACACCAGGTGCTTCTGCACCCATGTCATCTTGGTGGTTGTCCTGCTGGGCTAGCTTCAGTATGTCTGTGTTGTACTGGGGAGTGCTAAACTGGATGCAGTATTCCATGTGTCGTCTCAAGATACCTAGTGGGAGAATAATTCCTCAGCCTGCCGCTACACTTTTGCTAGTACAGCCTCTTATGTGGTTGGCAGCATTCATCCATTACTGGTACACATTGCATTCTGAAATGACTGATACCATGTTTGCTAATTGTTAACTGTGTTCTTGTCCTGTTCCAGAGGAAGATGGTGATTGAAGATGAGACAGAGTTCTGTAATGAAGAGCTCTTACGTAATGTCCTGCAGTGCAAGGTGAGTCCCCTTCATTAGAGAGGAACTGAAGTTTTGGGAAAGCAAGTGAAATAAATAATTGAAGAGGATTGGGTAGTTTGCTTAAGTGATTGGCAAGAGCTCAGAACATCCTCTTTCGTTTCCTGCCACTGGTATGACCTAGCTCCTGGTTGTTACTGTCTGTTCAGCAACCTGTTTTACACCTCAGCCTTCAAAGAGATAAATGAAAACAGTCTCCCTTTCTCAGTCCAGCTGAAAAGCTGAAGACTTGTATAAGCTAAGTAAATGAGCTCCTTTTTGTTTCTTGGGTGTTCCGTCTTCCCTCTTAGATTTTATCATGCCGTTGTAAATTGCAGTGGAGAGCGAGCATATGCATACGCGTGAGAGAAATACCTTAGGCTGGGACTGCTTTTGCAGTGGCTAACCATATTATCAGGCTCTGGAGTGATTGGTACAGAGTTCTTTAGTGTCACTAAGTTTGCTTCAGAAGTGGAGTGGCTTAGAAGAAGGGTGAATATCATTGTGATGGAAAACCACTCTGTATTGGTGAACTAAACCCTGCACAGAGTTTGCTGTCTAAGGAGAAAGAAGCATGAGGAGAGGAAATACTCGTGCCTACCTATCCCTCAAGTCTGTGCCAGGTCCAGCTTAATTTTGTTTCTGTTTGTGCAGAGTGTATTTGATGAGCTGGATGGAGAAGAAATGCGTCGAGCCCGAACAAGGTCTAACCCCTATGAGATGATCCGTGGAGTTTTCTTCCTGAACAGGTTTGCAGAACTTCTGGTAGTGTAGCCCCATTCCCATTTATGTCCACTTTCAGCCTTGGAAGCCAAAGCTGAAACTTAATAGATACCTATTTACGTGTTCACAGGGCTGCAATGAAGATGGCAAATATGGACCATGTATTTGACTACATGTTTACAAACCCTAAGGACTTCCATGGGGTGAGGGCCTCTCTTTAACTTTCAAGCAGCGGTGCTTTCTCAGAGAATGGAGAAGGTGGGGAGAAAGGAGAATCTTTAGGATACTAGCTGGGAAAACAGGTGCTTGAAAGAGACTTTCATGACTGAGTAGTGCAGTTTATGGTGTATCTTGCTTGACTGATGGGAGCTGTTACTGGGTCAGTAGAACTTCCTCAGTTTCCTTTTGCAGAGGCCTTTAATAAAGGAGCAAGGTGCAGAGCTGCTCTACTTTGCTGATGTCTGTGCTGGTCCCGGGGGCTTCTCTGAGTACGTCTTGTGGAGGCGGAAGTGGCATGCGAAAGGCTTTGGCATGACCTTGAAAGGACCAAATGATTTTAAACTAGAGGACTTCTACTCTGCTTCCAGTGAGCTCTTTGAGCCTTATTATGGTATGTACTGCATGCATGAGTGTTACCTGATGTTTTTGCTTATGCTGCAGCTTCTGTATTAGAAGTGGGGCTGGTATTGATACCAGCATGGGGATCTAAGAGAAGCCTGTTTTATAGGGAACCATTTTGCAAGGTAGAAGGGGGCTGTCATCTGGGAAAAAGATTGAGATTAGTGAGCTTGCATATCAAGTCACATTTCCGCCCTGATTTCCTCTTTGCCCTGGGAATGCATAATCGTTGATACTTGAGTGCTTTGCTTATCTGAATGTAGTGGAGTGCTTTAAGATTGCTTGACAATATTTTTCCTACTTCACTGATGTCAGCCTGAAACACAGTGAGTGAGGTGACTTATCATAGAATCGTTTGGATTGGAAGGGACCTTAGAAATCCTCTAGTTCCAACGCCCCTGCCATGGGCAGGGGCAACTTCCACTAGACCAGGCTGCTCCAAGCCCCATCCAACCTGGCCTTGAATGCTTCTAGGGATGGGGCATCCACAGCTTCTCTGGGCAACCTGTGCCACTGTCTCACCACCATCACAGAAAAGAATTTTTTCCTAATATCTAATGTAAATCTACTCTCTTTCAGTTTAAAACAGTTACCTCTCATCCTGTCACTACACTCCCTAATAGAGCTCCCTAATAGAGTCCCTCCCCAGCTTTCTTTAGACCCCCTTTTAGGTACTGAAAGACTGCTAAAGTCTCCCTGGAGTCTTCTCTTCTCCAGTCTAAACCACCTCGGCACTCTCAGCCTGTCTTCACAGGGGAGGTTCTCCAGCCCCCTGACTTGCCCAAAGATCTGTTAGCAGTGCCAGCGGTAGAAACCTTACTTGACTGGCAGTATGCTTCTGTGTCAGACCTCCCTAGCTCTCTTTTGATAGTTGATCTTGGGCTCTTAGTAAAGGTAAATAAAACAGATTTGGGCTAGAGGCTGTATCTGGATCACTGTGACTAAATGTTTCTTAATCCAAAGAGGTTTAAGCTATTATGTTTTACCTTACTTTGAAACAGACTAAGCAGGTGTACACAGACAGCTGCTGCATCTCACCTCATGGATGGTAACTTGTTAAGCTTGCTGATAAGTTTGAGCCCTCTGTCTGCATAGCTTCTAGAAATAGGAAGAGAAATACAAGGATTGCTAGCATTCCTGTTGCTTAGTGCATGACGGAAACATGAGTTTGACTGTCTTGTAGAGAGGGGAGGGTGTTTGCTTTTCCATTGTTGTGCTTCCTTCTCCACCACCCAGCACTTTTGACACCTGACCGTGAACTCTTATAGAACGGTTTGTGCTTCAGGATTAGATCTGTTAAAGCAAAGGTTCATGGCAAGGGCAGCAAGGCAGATAAACACTTTGTTTTAATGGTTGCAGCATTTGGATCTTCATAACTCACTGCAAACTGGTGGTGTTATGGAGAAGGAGATACCTGGAGAAATGAATAACCTGATGACTTTGATGCATTTTCTTGATTCCTTTCTGTCTGTTACACTATAAAGTCTAGTGAGATGTGTACAAACTGTCCTCCAGTGATAGGAGGGAAGTATACTGCTGTGACACCTGTGTTGTGAAGAATGGTAACAAATTCTAGTGTCACTTCACTTACTGACAGGCTGGTTGATGAGGAATTTAGTTATCAAAGCACTATGATGCATCCTGATCTCTGCTGCTTGCTAGTCCTCCAGTTCAGTTAATAGAAGCTGTAGTTGTAGAAGATTTATGGGGACTAATACCGAATAGAAGTTCAGGCTTCTTCAAAGTCAGAATTGGTGAGCTCTAGAATACACCTTAGATTAGCTTTCTGAAACACCCAGTTGGGAGACAATGTACCTTTCTTTAAAGAGAGCCATATGGGAACAATTCCCATTTCCCTTTCCCTACTCCGTTTATAAACTTCTTTGCAGGTTTTTTTATAGGGGTTGCTTTTTTAAAATTCCAGATTACATTGTGTTTGGCAATAGAATATTGTATTTCTTTGGAATGATTTGACTTCTTAGCAGAAGGTTGCCAATGCACAATGTAAATAATTTTGCCTTTTCTGTAAAAGCATGTTATTAACAAGTGAGCTGTGCAGTGAGATTGAGCCTTACATTTTTAGTATGTTCAGTATTCCTGTAATGAGAATATTATGTTGTCACGTAGTCAGTTCTCGCCTCAGGGGAGGGCAGTGAATGATTTGTTTTTCACTGAGGCTAATGTACAACTCATCATTTGAGCATGGTTATTATATGGCTTTGTTTAGCCCTGACCACACTGGGCAAAAAGCTGGATAATTTTACTAAATTAACAAGTATCTTTGGTGGTGAACAAGGGAATGTGTTATTGCTTATTCACCTGTCAAGGTCTGTGTAAATTCTGACTCAATGTTGATTGATTACAATAGATCACCTGTACATACTGATCTTTTGTCTGTACTTGCAAACGTGTTAGTAATTGTCTCCTCTCTTCCCCTTAGGAGAGGGAGGGATTGATGGAGATGGAGACATCACTCGCCCAGAGAACATTACTGCTTTCCAGAATTTTGTTTTGGACAATACTGATCACAAGGGAGTGCATTTCTTAATGGCTGATGGGGTTGGTCCATGTCTTTTTCCTCCTGCACTAATGACCAAAACTGATACCTAGTCTGCATATAGTAGGATATTTGACATGTGTCCGTAGTTACAATGTGAACTTCTTCAAGGCTTGCCATTAAAATTCCTGGTGGCAGTGTAAAGAAACAGAAATTATCGTGATTCTTTGATTTAGCTGTACAGAATCCTTTGCTTGACCAATAGATCTGTGGAGATACTAATCATATGCTGTGTGCTTTGCAGGGTTTCTCAGTGGAGGGTCAAGAGAATCTGCAAGAAATCCTAAGCAAACAACTCATGCTTTGCCAGTTCCTTACAGCACTGTCCATTGTCCGGACAGGTATTTTTTATCCATTAATTTTCTTCCTCCTTCTCTAAGGTGTGGGTGCCATTGTGGAAGGACGCTGTACAATATTTATTAACATGCCATGAAGTCTGCTCTGCAGTGAGGCTAAGTTGCACAGAATTGAGTGTGTACGCATACATCCTGAGATGGTTGTCATGAAGCTAAGAGAACTGGGGCAGAAAAATAAGATTGTCTGTTTTGCTTTTAATTGAAAGAATGAGGTAAAATGCATTAGTTTAAAGCTTGTACAATGTGTTATGTTACGTAGCTGTCTCAGGCTAAGGTCACTAGTGTGATAACTGGACACTGTATCTGAGTTTTATGGCACTAGCTGGACCAACTACTTCCTGAATATTCTAGCAGGCTGGTTGGAACAGACAGTGGTGTTTATCCAGTTCATCCTTTCCTCTAACTTGTGGCTTTTTTCCTTTAATTCTGCAGTCTCTGTGATCAGAACAAGATGATGCCTCATGTAGTCTTAGCTGTACCTCACTGTTGCCAAATGATGAATGTTACAGCCTTCTCTGGTTTTGATGGCTCCTCTCTTCTGCTGAGTTTAGTTAGCAGTTGGTACTGATACAGAAGATAAAAATGCTCATTATGTTATTTACCTTTTGCCTTATGTTTAGAAGCTCCTTAGCAGTAGTCTCAAATGTGATAGCGTAAAAGGAACAACCTTCTCTAAGTCCTTCCTGTCTAGACAGAAAATTGACTGCTTTTTCCTTGGGGAAATTGGAAATCTTGTTTGGAGGCAAGGGGTAACATAGACTCTTTTCTTTCTAGATGGTGAGTTATTCTGTTTAGGTAACATTGGTTAGTTTTCTTCTCTGACTTGAGGTTTCCTGTTGCACCTATCAGAGCTCCTCTTCCACTGAGGCGTTTGCATAGCATGCTGCCATGCCACAGGGCACAGTTTGGGCCTGGAAGGGGAGGACGGGGGCTGTATAGAAGGTTTGCTCATGAGACGGCACGCATACTGATTTGGTTCTGGTCAGGGAAATGCTTTTCTCTTTGCAGCAAAATATGGGGTAGAAGGTTCGTGGAGCCCCATGGGCCCACTTCATGAGTGTGTTTTAGATACTGTTTGATTATGCTGAAAACACTCTTACCAGTTCTGCAGAAGACAAAGTTACTGAGGTGCCTGATACCTCCTTGTTTCCTTATAATCTGCTGGTATCGGTATGCTTCCTCTCTTTTCCAGGAGGACATTTTGTCTGCAAAACCTTTGACCTGTTTACTCCCTTCAGCGTGGGACTTGTTTACCTGCTGTATTGTTGCTTTGAGCGAGTGTGCATATTTAAACCTGTGACAAGCCGCCCTGCTAACTCAGAGAGGTGAGATTCTTGAGCACAAGGGACTACTAAAGAAACCCTGTCCTCTAAATACAGTCACAGATGGATTTGGGTAAGTCTAGTGGAAGCTCTGTGATCTGCCTTGATTGGCAACTGTCTTGGAGGAGTAAGCATTTTAGATGCTTAGCAAATTACAGTGCTTGACAAGGTAAAGAAGATACTTGCCAAATTACCCTTCTGGGGAGAAAGCAGTAGATATATAACAAATTCTGTTTTGCGTGAAACAACTATGGTTCCAATGAAGCTAGAGCATATGTGTGTTATCGTTCTACCTGTCAAGTTTAGCAGAATCTATTTACTACTTGATGGAGATCTGTGGGTTTTTTCAATAGAGTTGAGCTTCCCAGTGTAGAAAATTTGTCATGACTTTGTGATAGGTGAGATTGCACCTTTCTAGGGGTACCCAGGAGGAAGGAATTCCTGGGATTTGGGAAACTGCCCTGAAAATATGAATGTGGCAGGAAAGTTGGCTGTGTGGGAGAACTGAACTCCCATGATCTCTCTGCCTTGCTCTGCAGGTACGTGATATGCAAAGGGTTAAAGCTAGGGATTGATGATGTGCGGGACTATCTCTTCATGGTGAACATCAGACTCAACCAGCTGCGCAACTCTGACTTGGATGTGAATCTTGTTGTCCCATTGAACGTGATCAAAGGCGACCAGGACTTCTACGATTACATTATTCGGTCCAATGAAAAGTGAGTGCCCTTGAGCAATGAGGGCTGCTGGCTGTAGGCAGGTTAGCCAGCATGGCTTTCAGTTGTAGCTTCTTGCACTCAGGGAGGTACTTCCTGGTGTCGCTACACTGCTCTGCTCCCTGAGGAGCTTAGTAGAGCAGAGGGACCCTGTACAGAGAGAAACACCGTATGCTGTTAGTGACTCTTTGGCCTCAGAGTACTGTGTAGAAAAGAAAGGAGGCTACAGCCTCATTCTTTACAGTGGTCTTCCTGTCACTTTGAATCATGTTGGCAACGATTCCTCACTGCTCTGATCTAGACTGGCTTCCTCCTGTTGTCCCAGCACTCTTCCTTGTTTTGAACAGTAGAACAATCTTTGTAGTGATTAACTTGCTCTCTGACTGAAACTTGCCTTCTCTTTCAGCCACTGCAAAGTTCAGATAAAGGCACTGGCCAAAATTCGTGCTTTTGTTCAGGACACGTGAGTATATTCCTCTGGCTTTCGGTGAGGACTGAATTAACCTACTATATAGGAATTGCTTTGCCCTTCTTTAATGTGTTCTTGGTTTGAGCTGGTACTTGACATGGCCTTTGGAATCAGGAAAGCGAATAGTGCTTTTAGGTAGCTCAGTTTGTGTTTCTCCACGAGTTATTTGCAGAAACATGGGCAGCTGGAAGAGTCTTGAAAGTCGATGGTCTATTACCACCCTTGTCGAGAAGTCTTCCATACGTTGCATGATTTCTGATTACTGTAAGTGGGCCTGCTTCTTAGCAGGAACGTAAGCAGAAAAGTAACTCCCGGCTGGTATGTTCACTTCTACAGTAACCATCTAAACTGGGTGTATTTCATAGCTCTTCATTTTCTAGGAGCAGTTCAAAGCATCTAGGTTACACACCTAAAATTATGTAAAGCTTATGATTTGAATTTCTTGTGTAAAGGTAAAGCCATTGCGGTGTATAGCTTTTTCCCTGGTGTGACTTATCTGTGCAGATATAATACGTAGTAGAAAGCCGAGTGAGTCTGGTAGCCTGGAATTACCTTAAGAATTAATCCTAACGTTGGCACTGGTTTTTTGCGTGGCCTTCAGCCAGTCTTCATTGCTATTGCTATTTATAAACAGGGCTGTGTACCCTAGTTCTTGGAGATTAACTTAAGTTCATACTAATATAACTTCTTGAAAATATTGATGCCCAGTGGTACGTTCATGGGATGGAGTTGTGGCCGCTAACCAGTAGTGCAGACCGTGAAGCAAAGCTAAACGGGGATTGGAGATGGGTGGAGGGTGGGGAGGGAAGGCAGCATCCTCTTTTGTATAACCTGTTGAAGAACAGTGCATGTTTTTCATTCCCAAGCCAGACACTGAAAGATGCAGGTTTCGTAGGGCTTGGATATGTAATGCTGCAAGAGCAAGGAGGTTTCACCTTCTTAACAGTCTGCTGTCTTTATCTAGGACACTGATTGAGCCACGGCAGGCTGAAATCAGAAAGGAGTGTCTCCAGCTATGGGGGGTAAGTAAGCTGCCAAGCAGGGAGGTTGTGAAGGTGTCCTCGCTATGGTGAAAGAAGAATGGAACTACAGTACAGATAGGACTGTCTAGCCAAAGGTTTAATATGTTGTCTTGTGGGAAAGTCAGCGACCATTTCAAGTTGTTTATGTTGGCAAACAGGGTGTTTCTGATTTGTTATGTCCATGGCTTAACTGAGCAGGCTTCTTTGCTGCAGTTGAGAATGTTTCATCATACGCAGAGTGAGCTCAGCACCTACTTCCCAAGCAGCAGAGCTCTGCAGGGGGTGGTTTTTTTTGTGAGTCTGCAGTTTCTCTTCCCTGAGGCATTGACTGCAGTGGGGCCATAGATATGGCAGTCAGTTTCACAGGCTAATTGTATGTCTTTGATTAAATAGTATTTCATTGTATCATGCATGAAATAATAGAAGATTTAATCTGAAACTTTCTGAAGTTGCTTGTTGTTTCCTGTGAGATGGGATATACCTACAATAAATTTGCAAAACACCTGAGAACTTTTATTTGCAAAATGAGCTCTCCAGTAACTGGAATCCCAAGAGCAGGAGTTTCAGGGAGCAGGATGTTCCATCATGTACTGAATTCAGGAAGGTTCTTATGAATGTGCCAAAGAATTACACTAATTGCCATTTGTTTGGATTTGGGTTTAGATTCCTGATCAGGCCCGTGTTGCTCCTTCATCATCAGATCCCAAGTCCAAGTTCTTTGAACTGATCCAGGTGAGACGATGAAGCAGCTAGTCATAGAATCATAGAATTGTTTTAGTTGGAAGGGACCTTAAGGATCCTCTATCTGCAACCCCCCTGCCATGGGCAGACACACCTGCCACTAGACCAGGTTGCTCCAAGCCCCATCCAAACCGGACTTAAACATTACAAGGGATGGGGCATCCACAGCTTCTCTGGGCATCCTGACCCAGTGCCTCACCACCCTCAGAGTATAGAATTTCTTCCTAATACCTAATCTAAATCTACCGCCTTTCAGTTATAGCCATCACCCCTTGTCCTGGATTATTGTTTCATGTAGAAGTTGCATTTACCTACCTGTTGATGTATTCTGTCTAATTTGCCTATGCCAAACTTTGCTCTTTAGGGCACGGATATTGATACGTTCAGTTACAAACCCACTCCTCTGAATTCCACTACACTGGAGAAAATTCGCCAAGTGTTAGATTACCGGTGTATGGTATCTGGAAGTGAGCAGAAGTTCCTCTTGGGGCTAGGGGTAAGTGCTGAAAACAGTCTGGGAGTTTTGCTGGTTAATTTCATTGCTGCTATTTTGTCTTGCGGTTTCATCCCATCCTTTCCTGTCCTCAAAGGCCAGAAAGGATCCCCATCAGCAGGCCCTGAGGCTGATACACATTTTATGTTTCTTTCTCCTGACTTCACTGCTTTTCACGCTAATTAACGCTGTTTTTGTAATCGCAGCCTGTGAAGAGACCTGTACTCTTACTGATGTCTCTAATTATCTTCACTGTCCTTTTAAAGGTGTTCTATTTCTGGTTCTTTGTGTGGGTATGAAAAGTCATTGGCAGATTAGCATCAGTGGTTTTGTTCCTTTGCTGTCGAGATCAAAGTTTTCCTTAAAACTTCTGACAAAGAAACTGCCTGTGACAAAAAGATTCTCTGAGGGCTGCTCTACAGTTAATCAATGGTCTCTCGTCCACCCCTGTCCTCACACTGAATCTGACTCTGCCTTTTACACACAGAAATCGCAGATCTACACCTGGGATGGCCGCCAGTCAGATCGCTGGACAAAGCTGGATTTAAAAACTGAGCTGCCACGGGATACCCTTCTCTCTGTGGAGATTGTTCATGAGCTGAAAGGAGAGGTAGGAGGCTATTCTCTCCCTTATCAGTGGCCACAAATACAATGAGCAGTTTTGTCCCATTCTCGGTAAGATACTGCAGAACAAATGTTTCGCTGTGTCAGGTGTAAGGTTTTTTTGTGTGTGTGATTCTTAGAGAAACTGTTTTGGATTAAGCTCCTTCTTTCTGTCCAATGCTATGAGCTTTTAACAATATTTTGAGAACACTTTGGACCTGCTGCTGTTGCCCTACGTGCAGCAGCACATAGGACGTTGCCAACATGACTTAATGTGTTCTGTGGCTCTTCAGGTACATGACTGCTCAGTAGTGATTGCACGCTTTGGGAAAACGATTCTTGTGGTGTATTCATAGTGTAAGCTGTTGCTACCTGGGAGTTTGGCATCTCAAATGAGGATGCTGTAGCGTGCTGGGCTTTGCCTTATCAGGTATCACAGCACAGAGAGAGCTGGTGATGGCAGCTGTGGTCCTGCTCTCTCTCATTCCCGAGATACAATTGTGTAGTTGAGATACACCAGATCCTGGAGGATGGCATGTTACTGTACAATGGACAGCAGGGAATTTGTGTGCTTCTAATAGCTGGACAGGTGCTTTCTGGCTAGAAGAGAATGTTGTCCTGTCAAAAAACGGGTTATAAATCGAAGCTGAAATAGCAACAGTCTGAGTAGTAAGTCTCTGTATTGCCCTCCCTAGGGGAAAGCCCAGCGAAAAATCAGTGCCATCCACATCCTCGATGTCTTGGTGCTGAATGGCAATGATGTTCGAAAGCAGCATTTCAACCAGAGGTACGTAGGATCTGGAGAAGCTTCTTGTAGACTTTCATGTACGCTACATGAGTAGGAGTGACTAGGAAACAGTGTTCAATCTAAAAGCAGAACGCTGAGCACAGGGAGACAAGTGCATTCAGCGGAAACACTACTATAAAGATGAACTGTGAATGAACCCGCTCTGAAGTGGAGTGCGTATAGCCTTTTCCTACTGTACCTTCTCTGTGTATGAGGGCAGGTCTAGCTCCTTGCTTGGTCTGGGGTGAGCCAGGCACAGTCTGCGTAAGCTGAGCACCCTGGAAATATGAATCGGCACAGCTGGTAACTGGCTGAGGGAGAAGGATTGAGCCCCTCTGTTTCTTTCCTCAGGGACACGATGTCTCTACTAGTCCTCATTCCTGCTTATATCAATGTGTTTGTCAGCATGTGGGCTTGTAGAGGAAGCTATGGAGACCCACCCTTTCCTAATGGATAACAGCCAGTATCACTGGGCATGGAAGTGGGAGGGCAGGGGGGGGGGAAAGTCTTGCTCTGTACCCATTTGGGCTAGCAATGGAAGCAGTCTGCATGTACTGAAGTGTCTAATCAGTTATTCTGCTGAAACTGTTACCTACCTGCTGTGCCAAATCTTGCTAAATTGCTGGATTCTCCTCCCATTCTCATTCAGGATTCAGCTGGCGGAAAAGTTTGTCAAAGCTGTTTCTAAACCTAGCCGGCCAGATATGAACCCCATCCGGTGAGTGACGACTCCCTCAGCCTGGTGTGCTTTGGTTTCAGGGTGGTGGAGGATGAAGATGAGGAGCTGAAGGAGAGTTAAATTTCAAATTGAAATTCACAGTTCTGTTATATTCAATGGAAATAAGCTAAAAGCCCTTTAAATATCTAACATAAAGGTTGATAGTGGAGAAGCTGTGCCCTCCTTTTATATATCAGACAGTCATCTTTTCATCATAGGTGGACTGGCTGGTGCTGAGTTCAAGTATGTGTAGATCTAGCACCCAGTTAGCTTAATCATTGCAAAGACTTCTATGTCCATGTCTGCCCTGAAGGGTCAGCAGCAGTACAGAGATGCTGACTGTTAGTAGGTGAATGAAGTGCTGACCAGCATTTACAATGTCAGAACGGTTAGCCTGAGGAGAAGGCTTTAGTTACAATCCCAAGGAAGTTCCTGACAAAGGGCTTCAGCTTTGGTTGCCTCCTGACCTTCCATTTAATTAATTCTGCTAAGATGACGCGAAAGGGCATCATTGTGTTGAGTATCAGGTACTGTGGACGAAACAGCTTCAGTTTCAGAAGCTAGAAGCACCGTGATACTGAGACAAGCTGGTGGAAGGGGAAAGAGGATGTTCTTGGTGGCTTAATGAAAGATAATGAGTGGGATGTCAATTAAACTCAAGACAGACCGTTGCAATAACTGGAGGAGCTCAAAATGTTGGGGAGGACTGAAAGTGAAGTGAGGAGGAGAGTTTTAGAAATGGGTTGTAGAGGGGTTGTTTGCTGCTCTTGTGAAAAGTTGTTCCAGTTGTGCTTTTTGAAGCCTGTCATGCTTGTAGCAGCGTGTTGGAAATGGGTGGCTGGGGTGTCAGATCAGAGGCAGTGCTTTTGAAACTTCCCGATTGTCTCTGACTCAGAACAACAAAAACAAAAGCAGTTTGACATAATAATAAGGGTGATGACTGCAAATCACGTTTATTTATTTTACAAAAAAAAAAGAAAAAAAGAAAAAAAGAAAGAAGCTGTTTTTACCTCAGGGTGACTAAGAGTTTGTGGTGTCCCTGCGGATAATAACACTAAGATCAGGCAGTTTAGTTTTACTGTGAGGCCAGCATGCCAAGGCCAGAACCTGCCTGGGGCTGACCTTGGTGAATTTACCTCATGGGAAAACAAAAGCACCTGACTTTCATTGTTCTTCCTCTTCTGTGTACTCAGCCTGATGTAAAAAATGCAGTTTCCTAAGCAGCGAGGATGCTGATATGCTGCTTACAGATCAGCCATGAGCATGCATGTGTCAATTTTTCTCAGGCCAGGAGAAATAAGGCACAGGAGAGTGAGATTGAGGAGAAGGGTGAACCTCAGTTATGCCTGACCACCTCATGCTGTACAAAATGAACTGTTTGACTGCACCCTGGGACAGGGGGACAGCTGGGACAGAAAAAAGAGGACAGTTTTAATATTTTTTTTAAATTGCGTTTTTGTCTTCCCCCTAGAGTGAAGGAAGTATACAGACTGGAGGAAATGGAGAAAATTTTTGTGAGGTAAGTGACCGGCACAAATGAGAGACTTCGGGGCCCATTGAGCTTATCGGCCACCAATGCCCAGGAATGGGAGGGATGTGCTGATCTGTGCTTCAGAAGTCCTGGAGAAAGAGGTGTTAGAGCTCATGTAGCTGGTAGCTGCTGTTTCTGAGATACTGCTGACTTGGAGCATCATCCGGCTGGGTTCTAATGCCATAGATGTGGCCAACACACTGCAACAGTAGGAGTGTCAACGGTGCTTGAGCTTGTAAGCAGAAGTGTCAGTGGCTTCTCAGTGGCTTGAAAGATTAAGAATTCATACCTGAAATGGTAACTCCATTTGGATTAAGTGTGGTAGATCATCACAGATCCTTCATTGCAACCCTCAGTTTGCTCCCTCATCTAGACAGCTCTGGCTGGTTTCTTTAGCCGTGTGGGGGAGGCAAGAGACTGAATTCTCCAGGATGTGATGATTTTGTCCTGTCATGTGCAGTGCTGTCAGTTTGCACTGTGATACTCTGGAGAGGGTGTGCAGGTTGCATGTTGTGTGCAAGAGGACGGTAAAGGAAGAAACGGGAAATCTATGTAATTGCCTTCTCTCAACATTTAGGTTAGAGATGAAAATCATCAAGAGTTCAGGAGGAGTACCCCGGCTATCCTACACTGGCAGAGATGACCGACATTTTGTGCCCACAGGGCTCTACATCGTGCGGACTGTTAATGGTAGGAAGGAGTCCCTGGTTTTATTTAACTTTTCTGCGTATCTTCAAGTAAAAAGTATTGGTGAGGCTCGCTGCTGTTGTAACGTGGTAAAAAATTAGTGGAAGTAATCCAATGGCTGGAGATGAACTCTTTGCATGTAATGAGGGTAGCCTGGACTTGGTTAAGGCTTAGGGTATTTATATGATAGGTTTTTCTGTAGTGAGTTGATCAGCTATTGTGTGGCTAATTTAATTTATTTACATGACTGACTTTGCTATTGAGATCATAATTTTTTAATCAAGAACATATTTTTCAGAGTACATGGAAATACCCTATTTTAAATGCAGGGAGAAGGGCATTTTCTCAGGGAATAGAGAACATCTAGGGAAGCAGGCCTTCTTGGGGGAGGGAAGGAAAAAGGAGTAAGAGAAAGATCAGAATTATTCTTATAGATTCCTCCTCCTTGCTTGCACTACGTGTGTATTCATACTGTGCTTTTTTTTCCCCCCCTTTCCATTTTCTGTCTGATTTCTGTGGCTCTTCTGCAAGATCCCTGGACAATGGCATACAGCAAAAACTCCAAGAGGAAATTCTTCTTCAACAAAATGACTAAGGAAGCAACATACATCCTCCCTTCTGAATCCATCGCACCCTTTCAGTGAGTACAAGCCAGAGCTGAAGCTGTGGAAGGACAGCTGTGTGTGAGTTTGTGTGTGCCTCTCTATTCGGAAGGGAGTCCAGGGGTGCTGTGCTATGTTCTTCAGTTGTTTGCAGTGCAAGCACAGCTTGCTCACCAGCAGGGTATGCTGCAGAAGCTGGCGCCTTCTTAGACTTTCAGGAATCTGCTGATCTGGATTAGTGGATTTTGCAATTAATTGCTATGAATAACACAGATCTCTCAACTTTGTTCCCCTGTCTGCAGCAGAGTGCAAGTTGCTGAACCTCCCGGCACACAGGGAAATGGAAATTGAGCCCAGCAACTGTAATTTGCTGCATCTCTGTATTTTAAGATGCTTGATTGGAAGTTGGTAATTTACAAGTAAATCCCAGTTCATTTAGTCCAGGCTCTGGAACGAGTTGTAGGTAGCTAGGAGCTGTTTAAAGAGTGGGAGAGAAAAGCAGGAGCTCCTTGGGAAGGGATGGAGTGGCTTTCCATTGGACAGTCATTAACACTGTGGCTGCTGAACCACACCTGTATCTGTTGAGTACTGGGCTAAGGCCATGTCTTAAGTACAGCAAATCCTGAGTCTGTGTGACACCTCAGGGCTCACGGTGTTGGAGATGTGCACACCCTGCCCTCAGGTAGTCTTAGGAGATGCCCTTCACCACCACTACCCCGGACTGTGCCTTTGAGCCAGGGCTTGATACAAAACAGGGCCTCCTGTTTGTCTCACTTTGAACTCCTTACCTACCTTACAGCAGTGCTCTTAAGAATCCTTAAACTTTCCTTAACCAGCTAAATGGAAGAACAGGCTTAAAAAGCAGATGCACATGATGCTTTTCCCCCCTGTGTGTCAGGATGGGGTTAGTTCTGCCTGTGCACTCTGAAGCAGGCCAGCATGAAACTGCCTGAATGGCTGAGGAGGTGGAGGGAGCACTTGTGTGGGACTCCAGAAGGGATGTGTTGTGGTTAGTGAGTACTAATGTGTCTGTAATTAGCCGTTGACATGTGCTCTTGTCGCTGTGCTAGTACTGCTTTGTTAGAAGAGCAGCACTAAATAAGCTATGAATATTAAGTGTCAGTAATTGTACAAAACTAAAGGCTGCTGTGTCGGCAGTAATTAGCAGCTCTGTTTTCATTATGGCTGGGCCTATGTTGATGCAGTGAGGGAGGGCTGTGCTTGATGGATGAGAGATGGCGTTGTAGGACCGGAACTCTGAGCAGCCAAGTTGAGGTTGGTTATTTCACATGAGGGGAAAGAGGGGATGATCCTAGCTGCTTTTGTGCAGCGTGAAGTGCTGGTCGTTTGCAAAGCTCCATAGGACAGCTATTACTGATTCTAGTAGGTTTGTGGTGAGTGATTAGATTGCTGCTGCTGGCAGACTTCTTAAATTCTTCATTAAGGCCATTTCCATTGCCTGCAATGACAGTTTCATCCTCTCAGGAACTTGGGGGGAGGTGGGGTTTTCCCTAATGACCTGTCTCCTTCCAGCAAATACTGAACTGAATCTTGAGTGGAACTAGAATTCACGAGTTTGTTTCCATGGAAATCTCTTAGGCTTGGAAGTTGCTATACCTTAAGGGCTGTAGGGTTTGTAAGGTGAATGAATGCACTGGTCTTTTCTTTTTTTCTCTCCTTCCTCTATGGCACACCTCAGTATATCTCTGTGTAACTCCCACTGCGAGGGCAGCTGACTCTGTAGTGCATTTTGTGGCTGGGATGACAGCGTTTTCCTTCCCCTCCCCTGCCAAACTAATCTTGCTCTCCTCTCTGCCCGCAGCGTCTGCCATTACAGCCGCCTCTTCTGGAAGTGGGGGGAAGGTGTCAAAGTACACGACTCTCAGAAAAGGCAAGATCCAGAGAAGCTATCAAAGGAGGATGTCCTGTCTTTCATCCAAGCGTACTACCCCTAACCCTGCTCTCTGGAGGGGTGCAGCAGGGCTGAGCCCAGCTTGGATTCTTCAGGGACTGATAAGACTGGGGAGGCACCGCAACTTCTACCCTGGTCTTCTCCAGAGCCAATTTCCTGGAGGTGATTGAACCAGGGGGTGGTATGCAGAAGGCAAAGGACAAGGCTCGACCCTGGCAGTGTATATAAGAGTACAGCCCAGGTGGCACCTGCTGCTGGAGTACCCATGGTGACTCCCAGAGCCAAAGCCTAATGCCCTTTTGTCCTGACCTACTGCATGCATGAGGCCAAGGGGCTGGCAGCTTTCTTTGCTCCTGTTCAAACATTCAGCGAGGTTTGTGGAGCTCTGTGTTTGCCAGAATTCTCCAGGCTTGTGCTTCCTTGGCCATGGGGGAAGGAGCAGAGATGTCTTGGTGGCAGAGCTGGGCAACAGCACACTGAAGTGGCCCTGCATCGTTCCTGGCAGCTGTCTGTCTCCTTGGCCTTGTCAAAGGCCTACACTACCCAGTGGAGGGTGTTAGCTCATTGAGGAATGCTAGCTTTGGGATGCAAGTATGTATTCTTGTTGGTGTCTCCAACACCTCGGCTTATCAAGGCACTTGGCTGGCCTGGTAGTTCCTATGTGATGGTACCCTGCTGGATAAAGGCCAACCCAGGTGATGAGTAGAGTTCCTGGTACAGAGTTGATACGCTCAGTGCCAGGGCTTTGTCTCAGACTTCTAGAAGCTGCTGTGACATGGATTTCCGCTCTCCAGGTCAGTGACAGACCCTGAGCTGGAAGCCTGAGGTTAATTTGTGAACATGTCTATGCCTCATGATGCGTCTGAGACCAAGGTGCTTCGGTTCTTGGTACTCGAAACTATTACCCAAATCTTCTGAAAGGAAAGTGGATGTGGGAGGGAAAGACACAGGAAGGCTGGGATGCTGGATATCTTTGGAGGAATGATGGGAATGTCTGACTTAAAAAAAACAAAACAAAACAAAAAAAAAAAACCCAAAAAAACCAAAAACCCAACCAAAACCCAACACATCAGGGCTTTAGTGAAAAGAGATCTTGACTTTGACCATGTTGGTTAATCAGAAGAAATCCTGCCCCCTGATTGCCCACTGGAAACTTTTTACATGTCAGAGTGGGCTTTAAACCCCTCCATGTTTCATTTGGCCCTGGAACTGCATCTGGGGTGAAGGCGCAGAGCTGTGAAACTCTTAGCATGGTGTTTGTGTGTCAGCAGACTTCTCCATGCACTTCTGTGCTGGGCTCAAAGTTGTCTTCTGTTGCATGTTTTACCTTCACTTCTGGCTTCCATGGCACTCTTGCCAGGTCTTCCACATAAATCAGAAGATCACACACACAGTTGACAGCTTTTGGCCAAGCAACAAAATCGCCCCATTTGTTACGTTTTGTTCTTGGCTTGTTTTTAAACACAGGCTGGTAGTAGGGAGGAAAGTGATTTAGGGGTTGTCTGAACTGTGCCTTAAAGAAAGCTATAGTTCTGCTAGAATCTATAGCCATTGTGCAGATTCTTGTTTAATTCTCTCCACACCCATATGTATGATTTGAACAAGCTTTATGTAGCAAGACATGGGAATTTTGACTTGTGGGTATACAGGTGCATGGGTGCTGTATGGCCTACCCAAAGAATTAAGAACAAGGATGGCATGTTGTTGAAGTCCCACCTCTGCCCTCCAAGGCCCAGCATCATGCGTAGGTTTAGTGGTCACTCTCAGCACGCAGCTGAGTATCATCCTACAAGCAGGCTCTGCTCTCTGAGCCTGGAGCACTTCCATGTCTTCACAAGCAAATTGTCTCCATATAACCATGTATTAATTCTCTACAGTTTGGTATAAATGAACTTAACAGCTGCAGCTCCTTGCACCAGAGAAAGTTACATGCAGGCTTGATCACTGTGGAACACAACCCTGGCTAAAGGAGCAGCACAGAAGTTGGCACGATCTGTAGGTTAATGGAAACTGGAGGAGGCAAAGCTTGGGAGTGGATGGGAGGTTAGCTTACGAATAGATCGCCCTGCATATAGCGCAGGGGAGCTGTTGTTTCTTCTCAAGCTCTGGCTAAAAGTGAAGTGGGTCAAAGCTGCTTTTTCCACGTTGGTGACTGTTAGCTCCCAGAGGTCTGCAAAAGCAGCTTAGAGACGGCGTGCTGTTAGTGCATCCTCTTGCTCACCTGCAGCCCCCTCTCTGCTCTCAAGCATTGGTAAAATGAACGAAAGAAAGGATGGCCCTTCCTTCCCCGAAGAACAGGCCCGTCACTGGCAGTTTTGTTTTGGTAAAGGCACTTTTGTAACGGATGAGGCGCAATCCCTCCCACTGGGCAATGAAGACCCTCCAACTGTGTGGTTTCCAGGCCTGTGTGCAGTTGGCTTTTTAAACCAACCAGTAATTTGAGTTCTGGTGCTTCTTCGGACTACCATACAGCTATTCCAATGCCAGCAAAGCATGCTGCTCCCTTTGCCAGGATCCTTTGCTAAGTGTTGTCCTCCACTTGGGGCCGTGGTCTCCTGCAGGCTGGCAGACAGAAGGGTGGCTAGGAATACATTAGGGTCTAGAGTACAGGCCTCTGAGGGTACAAAAAAGCCTGGCTGTTAGCCTGCAGGCTAGCTTTTATGGACAGATATGTTCTGTTGACCTAGTTGCCTCCAGCTCCTCCTGATATTAATTTGTTTTTTAATTTTGATGCACTGAACCTGGATTCCCCCTTCAAGAAGGCAAGCATGAGCCACCATGCTACTTGCTTCTGTGTTGCAGGGTAAATATAGAGGGATTATGTGGGGAAGGGGGGGTGAGAAAGGTCTTGCCGAAGGGAATGTTTATGTACATTAATTGCACAATGTATTGTTATTAGGCTGTGTATCATTTTGCGTTGACACCTCTGCTTTCATTGTCTCTATTACCAATACAGCCCCTTTAGTTCACAACAGTGCTTGTTTACTTCACCTCCCCAAAACTTCTGGCCAGCTGTGTGGATTAGTGTGAAGACGGAGAAATGCCTTGCACAGCTAAATTTTCAAGGCAGTCCCCTTTTAAAGGCTTTCCTGGGAGCACACTAAGGGCTACCTGGTGTATGTCACTGCATCAGAATGAGATAGTACTACGGGGACGGTCTCCAGCACTGCTCTGCAGTGTGCTAGGCTGCTTTTCTACTCAAAGGAAGCAAATACTAAAGTAGGTTCCAGGCTACAGCAGACCAATAACCCACGGTTGAAACCTCTCTGACCAGGGATGTTAAGTGCCTAACCCAGCCTAGGCTTACTGTAGTACAACGTGTGCCGGGGGGAGATGGTAGGACGAGACTATAGTAGCCGAGAGGCATGCTGCAGAACAGGGAAAAAAGAAAAACGGGAAGTTAAAAGGTCAAATTATTTTATTTAAAGCCGTGCAGAGGCACTTCCACCCCTGGGAGTTGGTAGTAAATTCTCTTCTGCATGTTGATTCTCAGAGGCACAAAACGGCTACCAAACTGATGCACTGGTAGATCTTCTCAAAGCCCAAGCACCCACATCTCAAGTTGGCTGCTACCTGCTTTGTGGAGAGAGAGATGCCTACCTGTTTTTGTGGCAGTAGGATTTCTTTGGTCCTGTAAGTCCGTGTGGAGGAGGAAACATCTTTGTTTAGCTCAGCTCTGGCAACACATGGTGTCTTCAGGTCACAATACCCAAGTTACCCTTTGATTCAAAGAGCGTGGTGTCTCTTTCAGCTTATGGCTGAGTCACAGGAGCCCGGGGTGGCATGTATTCTGACTGGGCTGGGCAGAGGGCACTCATCTGCAACCACAGAGGTCCTCTCCAAAAGGGAGATGCTTTCCTGCATCGGGCTGGACAGTCTTCACTGTATTTTGGGTAAGACAGCACCACCCTGAGCTCGATTTCCAACAGCAAGAGCGCTTTGATTTCTGGTTTGTCTCTTGTCCCCCTCAGTTCTCAGAGGAACAGCTTCCTACGCTGAGGCTTGGAGAGGATAAACAAGAACAGCCATTTGAAATGCCGATCCTCACCCCTGGGGGAGGCACAGTGGTGAGAGGAGAGCTCCTTGCAGGAGAGTCGTTTGGTCAGCAGGGAGAATTCTTGAGTGCAATCACATTGTCCAGCAGGAGTAAATAAGAGCAATCAGCAACGCCACGGCCACCGTAAGGGCAGCATTCTTGCGATTTTCCTTACGAAGCACACTCAGTTCTTTCTCTGGGAAACAAAGAAAAGCCTTGCCTGTGAGTGTTCTTTGTGTTGCAGCTACATCTTTCAAAACTGTCTTAAAAGCACAACGCTACCTCAGCCATGGGCAGCTCTTTTGGGATCAGTATGCAAAGCTGCCAATCAGAAGATGTGCTGAACAGGAAGTAAACTAGCAGGAACCCTTTCATTTGCTAACCCTCACCCTGTCAATCGCGGTAGGTGCTTGAGCATACTTCAATATTCAGACCAGTTCCTCTTTGCAAACGACCTTGTTCTGGGACCCTACTGAGGACAGAATGGGTCATTAGAATAATCACTTGTTCCCCAAGAGAATTAAGAAGAGGGAGGGTAGACAGCAGTTTCTACTACCTTCTAGACTTAACAGCCTGGTACCTTTTCCTAGTGCTTAAATGTTCTTAAATGCAACTATGGACACCTTTGAGCATTGCAGAATCTGGGTTTCCTTGTGTCCCAGAAGGATGAGTATGGAACAAGTCTGAGCTTAGACACTCATTCTGTTGGGGCCTGCAGCTTTTTAGAGACGGGTCACTTTCCCTGGCCCTAGTGTACAAAAGAAGAAACAAGGAAAAACATGCAGAGAGAGGAACAAAGTTGCTACTAGAAGCATGATGTCCTACTGATCTCCATTTCTGTTGTATTCTCTTTACCAAAGATGAGAACCCCGTTCTCACTAGTTTTTTTCCACAGGACAGGCAAGAAGCGAGGCCTACAGCACTACACGCTGCCTGGCCAGACCACAAGAATTATTCTGCAGGGCAAGGCGGGGCGCAGGCTGCCTCCAGAGCCAGACTGCTCTTGTGTTTGGAGTTCAACTGCAGTGACTGCATGGGTTACTTGCCTCTACGGTTTGCACTAGCAGCCTCCAGCGGGAATGCCCTGGTGCTGGTATCAAGAGACTTTTAACTGTCCTTTCTGCCTCCATTCTTCATGTAATACGAGCATTGTCATGAACCATGGAGCAAACCGCTTGAATCGGCAAAGCCACAGAAGATGTGGTAGGGACAGGAGGTCACATAACCCCCAAACACTGCAGTGCCAGCTTAAACTGATGGAGCAACGCCATTGTCAGCAACTGCAGGTCACTGCCTCAAGTGTGTCAGCTGCACTAAGCACGCATTTAATCAGAGGCCACAGCAGTGATCTAAAAAGGCTATGCACGTGCACTGTCAGTTCCATTCCAGGAGAAGCAGCCACCACCCTTAGGTGAGGCTGTTGCTACTATCTGAGCAGCCTGTCAGATGGCTCTGTTGATGGCTGATTGCTGGTAAAAGGGTGGCAGCAACGTGCCATCTCTAGGGGTAGGCCCTTAGGGAACAGCTCTGAATCTGTTTAAAGTAATTGTTAGTCTTCTGGAAACAATCTTTTAACACGAGATAAAATTACAAATTTGCTGGCTGTACCCCAGCTTTCAACTCTCCAGGCCTAAAAGAAGACTTGTGCTTCTTCCTTTGTGTGAGCTCTGGAGCTTGAACTGCTGCAGAGCACTGTCAAGCAGTTAACCATACTGATCAATGCCAGGAGCCTGAAGACATGCAAATCAGCATCCCTAGTGGAACAGAAGTGCCGTCAAACGTGTGGTAGCTCAGAGGGACTCTCATTTTAACTGCCTGCAGCAGGACTTGCAGCAAGTAAAGATCCTGGCTCTCTGGAATTGTAGGTAGCACAGTGTGAATCCCTATGCTCAGGTGCCGAACAGCCCCAGAAACTGATGCAGTGAGAACCTTCCCTAAGGAAGGTGTACTTTGCTACACTCCAGATAGAAGCTTGCTAAGCAAGCTGGCAAGTGCTATTAGAAAAGAAGAAGAAAAAAAAAGAAAAGGAGGGGGGGAGGACGTTAAAAGCCACTCAAGTCAATCTGTTGGCTAAGACTATCTAAAGACTGATAATTTTGGGTATGTGAAAGGGACATCTTTCCTCCCTCATTAGCTGATGGTTATTTTTTCCCCTATGATAGCACAGCTCAAGCAGGAAGATTCAGACTCCTAATATGCTGACTAGATTTCCCTTGGTCTAGCTCCCTTTGGTTGAACCCAAATTCAAAGGCAGAAGTCAGAGGTGGCGGAGGCTTGAAGACGGAGCTAAGCTGCAGTACTGATCCCATCTAGCCCAGAGGGACCATTTTTAATGAAGCTCTTACCATAGTTGTCAGCTTTGGTCATTAGTAAGTTTCTCTCTCTCTCCAGTGACTTTCTGTAATGAGAAGAGGAGTTCGTTACCTGTGAGGCACAACACAGCCTATTTCTTTGCTTATATGATGGAAAAGAGACTGTCCCACTGCCAGGGATATCTGTTCATAGAATGAACCCCTCACCCTTTGCTGTGGAAAGGTAACAGTTTAGAAACCCCCCAGCTGTGCAAGAGAAGAGATGCAGCAGTTTTAGATTATTTTTTCCATCCCCCAAACTGCTTCATATCTCTCCTTTCAGAGCAACATTAGTGTATACAAGCAGGCTAGAATGTGTCTGTGTGTCAGAGAGCCCCCTGCTTTGTTCCCCCAGGTGGGGTAGGAAATTCTGCTACAGCTACAGGATGGGACAGGGTCCCTGCATGTTCCCCGCAGGACCCTGCCCTTCCAGCACACCTGGCTTAGTGCTGGAATGCTAATTCTTCTCACCCATTGAAACTGGGATTCCCCTGTCAGATGTATCCAATTTACACACTCAGGGAAGCAAGCTGAATCCAAACCCAGTAACACCACCAGTTAAACAACCTGTTACTAGACTGAAGACTCAGGATAGTAACAATAAAGAGCAAGTCAGGCCAACTCAGGCCTTGTCTTAAGCTGCACAGGATGATTAATTAATACACTCTTTAAAATATAAACACAAAACAAACTGCCTGAAAGCTGCAGTGTTTCCATTACCCAGTGAGGATGTGGTCACTCCTTTCAGGCTGTGCACATATAAACAAACATGCACTAACAAATGATCTCGTGGTTCAGAACAGACAGCGAAGACACTAAGTGTAACAGTTTGTTGTTCCCCTTGGGGCACAGCAAGAACGTGTAGGAGGAAAGAGATCCAAATCTATGTGTACAGCTAGTTAAGTAAGGGATGGCAAGAAAGCAAGCTATGTCAGGGGAGGAAAGGGCTCTTAAAGGCAACTGGGGAAAGGCAATGTGGAGTGCAGCCAGGAGGAAGTGAGAAGACAGATTTACCAGCACGACTGAGCTGCTACTTCGAAACTTGCCTTGTGAAGTGAGTCAAGGGAAGCGGCTTTAAGAATGAGACATGAAGAAACCATGACAACTGAACTTCAGAACGGCAAAAGCAGAGCTCTCCTTTGTGTACTACTCAGTGAATCAATAATTTTGATCATGCAACCTTCCTCCAGGGTTTCTCAAATGGTTTGGATTAGGACAACAATTTCTGTTTCCATCTCCACACAAGCTGTACAAATTCAGAAAAGGACCCAGGAATCCAAATTCCTAATTCTCTGCACTAGGCCCTATATTTCAGAGAGAAATCATACAGATATATACCATCTTGTCAAGTTACCACAGCTGTAGGTTTGGTTGCTGGCCATGTAAGTACCAGATAAAGAATACAGACAGTAAACATAAGAATTTAGGCCTAAAAAAAAAGGACTGTTGAGATGAGGAGCTAGAGAGATGAGGGACAGAAGGAGACAGGACCCTGTCCAAATATGGATGGGGATACAGAACCCCAGGGAAGGGAGAGAGAGGGGGAGTGGGAAAGAGGAACAAAGAAGTTAAGCTGAAGCTGGTAAGTATCAAGGTGTGATGTCACCACTGCTAGGATTATTTCTAACTGGGTTCTGTAGGACAGCACTGTAGAGCAGACACCAGGACCAACAAGACCGCTCCCTGGGCCTATGATGCAGCTTCCCAGCCTTTTTTGCTAGGAGCAGATAGTAGGATACTGGTGACTGGAAGAATGTCCTCAAGTGGGGAGATCTAGGATCGCTTGCTTCACACTCTACAGAAATAGCAGGTTCTGTCTGTGTCTGCTACAGCATCCAAGGTCTTTGCTAGAGTCCCAGCTCTAGAAGCTACAGTTGCCTCTTTACATGAGTGACAGATTTCAGGGGAATTCTCCCTCTTCCCTTTCTCAAGGAAAGCCAGTGTCACTGCATCCTACATCGAGACACATTTGCAATACAGGCACAGAGAGAGTAATTTCCCTCAGCCCCTTTTGCAATTGTATCCCAGCAGTACTTGCTGCGTATTTCCCCTGACTGAACTCGGGCAGCTTCAGCAAGGCTTGACTAGCAGCGCGTAGTGAATATTTGCCAGACTCACAGAGCTGTTCCCTAGCAGGCCAGGAGCTTGTTCTGCAAATGAACTGGTGAGTTTTGGGCACTGCCTGGCTGGCTATGGTGCAGGCTGGAGCAAGGCTGGTGGTTAAGATAAAGTTCTCCCCACGTGTCACTGAACTTCTCACCCTAGCGAGTTCCGCAAGTGAGGCCCAAGCTGGGGGAAGAGAGTCTCTGTCAGGGGGAACTACACACTCCCATCCCTTCAGGAGCCCTTGCTCAGTACTACAGCAGGAGGACAGCTAGCTGAAGTGCACACTGACAGATGTGAAAGGGGGTGGTCAATACCTTCCTTCAGGGCTGAGCTTCTCCCTGCGGAGTTTAAGATCCATCTCCTCCACGCTCCGTCTGCAACGTGCCAGCTTCTCCTCCAGTCCATCAATCTGAAAAACACCACACCAGTCACTGTTATTTCCTCTCCCAGCTAACATGGATCCATCCCCACTCAGATGGGAGGGTGGCAGCTCAGCTACTCCACCTCCTTCCTCCCTAAGTCAAGGGAGGGACAGGCCCAGCTCTGTGTAGAGATCACACCACAGAGCACCCATCACCTCCCAGATCAGCCTGTATTATACCCTCGGCAACCGTGACATTGCAATCCCAGACACAGCCAAGCCAGCTCTAACACTCCCACCTCTGTGGCTGACCGGCACCTTTTAGCTAAGATCCGATCCTGTTCCAGCCTGTCTACTTTCTGTGCATGTGGCTCCACAAGCAAAGATGTGATCTAAGGCATCTTTATGCAATTAAAAGAGGATAAAATGAGAGACACCGGCCTTCATCAAAGCCTGAATGACAAGGTCTTGATTTAGTGCTGTGAACAGATGCAGAATTTCATAGAACGTGACTACAAAGTACCCTCAGCTGCCTGGTTGGGTGAAGGGACAAAGGGGAAACACCGATACCTACACCATGTGTCTTTTACCCAACTATATCTACAACAGCAGCAGCAGTCTGCACAGGAGAGCATTCACCACTGCCTCCACACCTTTGGCCTGCACCAAGTTTTGGCACCAGCCTGTTCCCATGGAGAAAAACACTGGTCACCTCCCTGTGTGTCCTCATCAGACTTCCTAACAGGCACCCTCCTCCCGCCATGTCTTCTTGTAACTGTGGGCAAGTACAAGAGAGTTGATCTACTTGTGTGCGGATGGATTGCACAGGAGGGGATCCTACCATGGACAACACTTCTCCTGGGAATCATTTCTCTTTTCAGCCTGGCAACCAGAACATAGACATCTTTAGGAAAACTTTGTCTTTCAGGCTTGCTTCCAGCAGGGAAACAGTGGAACTAATTAGATAATATGAACACAACACCCGAGCCTGAAAGAAAACGGCCTTGGTGCCCTGAGGTGTCAATGACCTCTTTTTTAGCTATTTAGTGCAACATTCTTGCTGTGTCTAGTTCCCCAAGCAAGGCCAAGGCCAGCCAGATGGCTGACAGCATGGCCTCTCAGTGGTAGGATCCTTCACACACCAGAAACTAAGAGGCAGCACAGTCCCTAGTGAAGTACTGAGGTGGAATGAGACACCAGCTGCCTGGACATCAGCTTCAGAGGTGGCCCAGAGCACAAACACTCCCATAAACACTGACATGGGAAACAAAATCAAAGGTAGTGATTCCTAATTATTGCTGCTTTGGGGATCAGCTCCATCCTAAGCTCATTAGCAGTCTCACACTTTCTGCTCTGGAAAGGCAGGCAAGCGTTATAAATAGGCAGGATAGGAGAAAAGGCTTGATGCAAAGGGGAGAACAAAGCAGACTGCAACAAGGAGTTTAGCCAGCTAGCTAAACTGTGCCAGGAGCACAGCCGAGCTGGGGAGAGGGCCACATAAAACCAGGCTAAAATAAATCTTTGCATCTTACCAGACAGCAATTTCAAAGTCCCTTGTTACTAGGCAGCTCTGCCAGGGCTGTTGAGATGCCAGAGTTCCCAGAGGAACATGAACAGCTTCCCCTGAGCCCAAGGGGAGCACCAAGGCGTATCTATCACCTGATCTCAGAGCACAGGGAATGGTGCTTCTGTGTCTGACAATGCTTGGGTTTGCCTGGATGGGGACACAGACGTTTTTGAAGCATGTTAACTGAAAATGCATTCAGTTAGGGCAAAGATAATTGTCCTCCTCCATATCCAGCTGTGCCAGTTAAGAAGGTTAACTCCAGCTGCTCATTGCTATCTGTCATCCACTACAGCTCAGACAGCGAGATGTACTGCCTCAGTCTGCTTCAGGACCAAGCAAGGGCTTCCTCTAAGTTAGTTCTGACCAGCAAATTAATTTAATGGCAGGGTACAGCAGAGTGGAGGTTGGGTGTCCGTCCAGTCCAATTTAAAAATGACCATCTCCTTTACCAGTTCCTACCATTTGCAAATGACTGTCTTCTCAGCTCTCTTATCTGTTGAAAACCCTCACATACACACACAGCAAGAGGTACTTCATCATGTGTTACCTGGCTCCTCCTTAGCCAGTAAATCTATTGCAGTGCACCACGCCTTCTCTGGAAACAAGTTTGAAAATCACATTAAATAATACAATTTAATGAGAGCTTTGGTTAGTCAGCTGCCAACCCCACCACTGAATTTTCCATGTCATTGCACTTCCTTCCTCTCCTCCAGAACTGCTCCTCCTGCTCAGTTTGCAGTTGCTCTCACTCGTACATTCTCTGCCCATACTTCCGTCACTTTATGAGATACAACAAGAGGCACTCTGCCCAACTCTGCCAATGCTTTCACTTTCTGCTGACTAAAATTCTCCAGATTCCACATAATACTTTAAAAGTTTCAACTGGTTTTACTGCTCTTACATCAAAACCAAAGTTTGGGTCCCCTGCTGGAGAGTAGTAATTTGCTAATAAACCACATGCCCTAGAACTGCACCATCAGCTTTGCTGAGCTGCACAAGGGACAAAAAATAATGAAAAAAAAGCAAGGAAGGAGGAACAGATTGCTGAATGAACAAAATATTTTTTTCCTCCAGAATCTCACTGTTTCTTTTCTTCAGGGTAGTCTGGGGCATTAGGGTTTTAAGGAAGGACGAGTCAGGATTCCTGGATGTTATCCATTCACTGTGCCTCAGTTTCCCTACCTATAAATTAGGACAATACTATCTGCCTCCTGAAGGTAGTAGTTCATTTACACAAGGAACCTCAGACACCAACCCAAACTATGGGCAGAGCACTACCTTGATACATCAGTACCGTTGCCTCACCTGGAATTTGGGATCTGTTCCTGTAAGCTTGGAATCCCTCAGCAGCTCAGCCATCCAAGTAACTCTTCAGTGCAGGGGAAAGGCAGGGCAGAAACAGAGAATAAGCACAGGGAGTCATCAGAGTGATGTCTGGGAATTACTGATTACTCTGTGCTGCTAAGGAAACTCCCAGGGGGAGTCATAGCCTGTAGAGCTGTAGCACAAGAAAACCCGTAGAGCTCTGACATAATTCCCTGTAGCAGCTCTCCAAGACAGCAATCCTAGAAGCAGGTACACACCTGAGCTTGTTGTGGATGGAAAGCTTTCCCTCCTACTAACATGTGAGAAGGTTACTTGGGGTATGTACCTTGGCCTACTAGAAGCCCGCACAACACCAAAGAGTCAAGCTCACTTAGCTGAACCATCACTGCACCCCACACTGGCCTATCGTTTTAGCGGCAATCTCTGCACAGTGGCTTATGAATTGCAAAGACGAACCTTGCTCCTGCTGGCTCTCCCTTCCATGAAGAGGGTCCTCTGGGACAGAGCTGAAGCACAGCATGCAGAAAGCTCACGTGACAACTCCTCAAGTTCACATGCTGTATCAGGGACACAGGACTTCACTCACAGCAACATCTTTAAGCAGTGTCAGTTAAGAGGGGCAAGCAGAACAGGTAGGTCTCATCCAGGCAGTGGCTCGAGGCACACAGAGCTGCCCTTTTGCTCCTCAAGAGCCACTCCAGAAAGTCAAGTCCCAGCAGCTTTGGATACACACAGGGATCTAAGACCAGATGCCTCCCTTGCTCCAGAAGGTATGATAAGGCACTCAGCCATTTTTATTGAATTCTGGCAACACTCGCTTGCAATCTGGAGACCTTTTTAAACCAGAGAGACCCGGAGCAGATTTCGATCCAAACTGACTTACATGCTTATTACAAATCTCATTTGTTGGGACCATCTTGGGCAGGGAGCCCAAAACGGTTCACATAAAGGCAGAGACAAAGACAGAAGAGAAAAAGAAGCAGCTTTGCTTACAGAGTTGAGCTGGATCCCTTTTAATACATTTTGTAATGAATTAATAAAAGCTTTCTTTCCAGCAGAAAGGCTAAAAGCGCTTTTCAAGAACTGGCATCCACCCCCTGCTTTTATGAATTCCCTAATTAAGATACTGGCAAAGAGCCATATCACACATACATTAACATCCAACAGCATTAGGTAATGAGGTTTTTGTCTTCTGACCCTCATAAAACGGATCAAAGCCAACTGAAGAGATGGGGGCGAAGAAAAAAACACCCTTCCCCAAGCAGTCTTCTCATGCCTTGTCACCTGCCAGCCCACTTGAGCCATTCTTTTCACAGAAGAATTAGTGGTTCCTGCATCCACAAATTTGGCTGGATTATTAAAATTAGGCCAGCAGAGATGAATTCTGTTTAAATTCAAATGCTAACTTGCTGTTCACGGACACAATTCCATTTTCACCACGCTCTTGGAATCATTTTGCATGCTGGCAAATCATTTCACAGATGCTGTGCCCACAGCATGATTGGAAATATTTACCAGGCAAGCTACTATATAATAGAGGACTATCCACCAGCAAAGTCTAAGATGAATCTTGCAGATCAGCTCCCTGTGTTGCTGAAAAAGAAAGGGCTGGATCCTACCTGCACCTCCTCCTTCAGCCTTGCAGAGACTATCCAGTTAGTCAGCCCACCCTGCCTCTGCTCAGACCAGCAGCTTTGCAGGATTGCACACAGATGTGACCACACGGCACAACCCACAGCTTTTTGAAAAATCCTGGAAGAACAACTTTACTGAGTAAAGACTACATTGGCCTTTTCCCTATTCTTTATGCTCTTGCATTGACACTTACCAGCCACTGCCTTGCCAGAAGCAGCACTACACGTAACAATACTTTCTCCAAACACACACTCGACATTTTGCAGCTCAGGTACTGTGTGAGTGCAGGGTATTCTCTGTGCATTTAATAGCCCCACGTTTTTGCTTCCATGATTTTTTTTTCAGTTATTGTCTGAACCACAGGTATATTTTTAAGGGCTACAATATCCTCTGGCAAGCAGTTTAACAGCACAGCCACAGGTTACAGGAAGAACCAACTCCTCCTGTTCTGAGCTTGCTCGCTGCTAGTTTCATTTGATAGCCCTAATTTTGTATCGACAGTGAACGTTCATTCTTTGTTTAAAATTACAAATAGCATGCAGATGATACAGATGTGTATCAGGTCCTCTTGCAGTCATGTTTTCAAACTTAAAAGGACCTGCTGCGCTTAGTTGTTTCTTGCACACAAGTTTTCCACACCTTTGATTATCCTTGTCACTCTCAAGCTCATTCCACTTTCACTGTTTTGCTACAAAACAGACCAGTCTTCCCAGTTTCATTTTCCTGACAAGTTTCCTCAAGAAATTTCTGTGCAGCTCAGCACTGTCAATAGGACTGCCTGTTGAAAGACTACAGAGCTATATAAAAGGAGAAGTGGCATGAGTTTAAACTACCACAACATTATGGCAGAACATTTATATCAGTTTAAACCAGGTCATATCAATTACACCTGCAATCTGTAAATGCAAACTTATCTGATAAGTGTCTATATAGAAAATTGCATTCATTTAGCATCATGACTTCAGTTTAACAAGCATGACTCTGCCTAGATTAGGCCTTTCGAAGCTAGCCATGCATCATATCATATTAGGACTCATTTAGAAAGTTTTCTTTACAATCATAACAGCTCAGAAGGTAATACTGAACTGAAAAAAAATTTAAATTATAAAATCACTATCTCGGCTATCACACCTTCTGACACCTGCAATGCAATCCTCTCTTCCTCTGGCTTAAAGGGATTTTGTTTTCTTCCTCAACTTCTATTCAGCACCTTTCTCATCACTGCAAGGGGGGGTAGATTTTATCTTTTAGTAGTGTCTTTGCACAGAGTTTAAGTTTTCACCTGTAACACACCGAAGAAGTGTATTCTACAAGCCTTTCAAAAGAAGTATCTTCTATCATGACAATGTCTAAAAAAATATAAAAATCTAAAGCTACCAGAAGTCCCCAAACACTGTGCAAAAATTTTCTGTGGCAGCTAAAATCAGTTCCTTTTCATTCTGTGATCAGCAGGTCCCTGACAGGCTCACCCTTTTTAACACCTCTCTTTTTGTAAGGCAGGCGCTCCCTTCTCAACTCTCCTTGTCTGTCACATCTCAAATAACCACCACAAAAATTTCATTATTCCAATTCTCCCTGCTAGGCTTACTGAACAGAAGCTTGGACAGTCAGCATGCTCCCCTCTGGTGGTTATAATTTGGGTTAGAGTGCCCAGAAATGTCTGTTTCTCTAACAAAAGCCTAACTAGATGAAATAGACCAGAGAACTACTATAAAAACTCCCATTCATATGACAAGTAGGATGCTCACTTTTACACTAGCGGCTGATGAAGCATATATGGCAAGCCCCAAGCCCTTTCCCTGGCCTTTACGCCCCTGACTATCTTGGTCTGTTGAGCACATGCTCATCTAAAAAACTTCAGGACAGCGAGGTGACCAGTGAGATTCACTGAATCAGTTCTGCTCCCTTTCAGCCATTTGTCAGGAAGGTTCAGGCTGTTGCTTTCCCCAAAGTACCCACAACCCACAGATGTGAACTATGGGCTCTCCACTGCCTCCTCCAAGTCTGTCCAGATAGCACTGCTCCTCGCAGGAGCCAGGATGAAGTATGCTTCAGAGAGTCCTTAACTAATATGCCTCGGTTTGTTAATACAAATACAAAGCTTAAACAAAGCTTACTGGCTGCCCTCCTGCCACTCGGGAGATTGCAAAACAAGCAAAACAGAAAAAAGCCAGATTTAGAAGGAAGACATACTCTTAAAAACCAGCTTTTTCTCCTTCTCCTTGCTGTGATTTATAGGCATGCCGTGCGCTGGTTTACGGCTGGGCTCCTCAAAAGCGGCAGCCTGCGCCCAGCACACTGCTGACTTCCACCACTGCACACACAGGTCAGGCTACCCACGGTTTGCTAGCCAGGGGCCAGAGCTTGCCGCGGCACCCTCCACAGTCATTTAGGTTGGAAAAGACCTTTGAGATCATCAAGTCCGACCACTAACCTAACACTACTAAGCCCACGTCCAAGTTAAACCGTGTCCCTAATCACCGCAACTATGTGTTTTTTAAACGCCTCCAGGGATGGCGAGCAGTGCTCCCTGGGCAGCCTGCTCCAATGCTTGAGCGCCCTTTCAGCGAAGATAATTTCCCTAATATCCAATATAAAGCTCCGTTGGTGCACACACTCACTGCCTCCCCCTACCCCGCCTCAAGGGCTCGGCCGGAGCAGGCGCACCACACGCCACCGTTCAGGCAAAGGCCTGGGCCGGAGGACGGGCCGGCACAGGCTGCCCCGCCTCAGCCGCCCCCGCTGCCATCGCACATGAAGATGGCGGCCGGGCTCGGCACCAGCACAGCCTGGTCGGAGCGGCGTCCCCAAGCCCCCACCGCCCCGCTCCTCCCCGACACCCACCGCTCTCAGGAAAAAGCTGCTGTGGCGGTGGCAGCCGCCTCGCCTCGGCCCTGCCAAGCCCGGCCCGGCCGTGCCCCGCGCCGCTGCCGCCCCCCTCACCTCACGGGCCACGCTCAGCCCCTCTCGCCTCCGGCCCATGGTCCCCGCCCCGCCCGCAGCCGCGCATGCGCAGGGGCCGCTCTGCGCCACCGCCCGAGCGCGGCCACGTCCGCGGGGCGGCCGCCATCGTGGTGAGGGGGCTGCGCCGCGGGGCGGCCGCCATCTTGGGGAGGGCGCTGCTGCCCGGCTCCCTGCGGCGGAGCTGCCCGGGGCGGCAGCGGCCGCGGCCCAGCGGGCCGGTTTTGGCGTGGCGTGAAGGCGGACGGGGGCGTGCGGCAGGGTGAGAGCAGCGCCTGCCGCTTTGTGCCCGTGCTGCCTGCAGCCAGCTCTGCCTGCTGCAGCAGCGGGTGAGGGATGGTTTGGGAGGACCAGCGGGCCGGGAAGCTCTCGGACCTGCCTCATCCTGCCTCTCCGCTCCTCAGAGACCCCTGCTCCCAAGGAGGGGTATTGGCAGGGGTGTGCAGTGTCTGGCAGGGCATGGCCTCTGGGCCTGAGGCCAAATCCAGACCGATCAGTTGGTTTCCCCCCGAGGGGAGCCAGCTCCACCCTGCTTAGCGCTGCTGCGCTGCTCAGGCCACTCCAGCCCAGCTCTTACATTGCTGAGGGTCAGGGCTCGCCTAGGAAGACGGCAATCTCTCAGAAAAGCAAGGCACCAACAGGACTGCTGCTTTGCTGTGTGTAATGAGCGCTGGTGGTCCTTGGGGCTTCCATCTCAAACACTAACTTTATGCTAAAGCAGCTGCCTGAAAAGCTGGCTGGTTGATCCGCTAGGAGACAGCACTTTGTGCACACTAGCCAGTTCGTTGCAAGATGTTAATCGCAATGGCTCATATGCATGGCATTTTTTTTTCCTGACCCAAGAAAGCTTTTTATGAAACACTGCTATCTTGTATTAAAAACAAAAACCAAGAAACACCACTGAAGTGCATCTGTCTTCAGGGTAGGACATGACCGCTAGATGACAGAGAACAGCAGAGCTATTTGCTGACCAAAAAACTAAAAAGGAAGGCTGGCCAGCAGTAACATTTATTAGACACACAAACTGAATTTTCATTTTGGCTAAACACCCTCCGCTGACTGAAATTTTGCTAGGATGTCAGGAGTGCAGATGCCTGTCACAGAAGCAGCGATAATGCTAATATCTAATTAGTGTATTTCACTTTTCTTTAAAAAAAAAATCCTCTTTGTTTTACTATGGGAGGCTTTACTATGGGAAGTGGCATGTGTTGGTAACAGCATCAGTCTCATTTTCTCTCTGGAAAAAATGAGGGATAACTGTACTTTTCTCTGCTTCCCAATATGGTAGTTGACTCTGTGATACAGAACCTACAGTGCTGAACCCAAAGAAGCCAGAACTCCCACCTCCAAGGCGAGACACAGATAACTGCTTTCCAAGCAGAAGCAGCTCAGTCAGAAGGCAGTAAAGAAGCTGAGTAGGACCCAGCCAGCAGCCCTGGGGAAGCACAGTACCGGGGGGGGGGGGGGAGAAAACGAAGAAGCGGGAGAATGTTATTTTTCCCGTTAGACAAGAGACTTGCTTAGTGAGTGTAAATGCAATCTTAAAATGCATAGAGGTTTGAAGAAAACCCATCTGTTATGGTTTGCAATGGGGTGAAATAGCCATCAGTTCAGCATAAAGCATTTTCTCCTTTACAAAGGTGATTATTGATTCAGGGGAGGACTGTCAATTCTCACATACGCACTTCTCCACAGAGAGACATACATATAGCAATTTGTGGGCAGACAAGTGTGACCTTTGTTGTCACATCTTTTGGGAAGACGGGAAAAGGGAACTGGTTCCTCCCTCACCAGCAAGCTATCATCGCAAGCAGAAGTTTTCAATGCATGTGTTACTCCTCCTGGCCTTCCTGAATCCATCAAGCTGATAACCTCATTGTGCCTGTCACCTGGTCTTGGGTCTCCTGGTTCTGCCCTCGGCTGGCACCCTCTTTTCAGCCTTTCCTGTGTTACATCTTCATTTCCTTTCTAATGTCATTCAGGTCATCTATGTGCTGATGCAAGAAAGAAAAACTGTTCCTTTTCCTCAGCAAATTTCTAATCTTTTCCTTCTTGGAACCTGAAGAGCAAATCTGGAAGTTTTTCACATGCAGTGACAACAGCTTCTGTATTTTAGAATATCCACAGACATGAGTATGAATTTGAACTACTCTGTATCAACTGGCTGCTGACTGGCCAAAAGCATATTTAAGCCAAAAATCAGAAGCTTCTAGCTGTGAAAGAAATCAAATCATGGGCCACACCTCCTGCCAGAGGAGTGAGAGGGAAAGAACGAAATAGTTTTTAGTAAGCTCTTGAATGGGATGGTCTGACACGATGGCTGTAAGAGGAAGGCGCATGATGTGATGATGTATGGGTGAACACCAAATAACATACATATCTAGCAATGAGACTGGGTAAGGCCCTCATGAGACCCTGCCCAAGGTCTCTGATTAGGCTGTCCCTACTGTGTTTGGGGTCACAACCCTGCAGCCAAAATGAGTGATGAAGTGATGTTAGAAACTAAAAACTACAGAAGAGTCAGTCTGAAAGGAACATTCAGAAGTGACTCCATCTACATGCCCAGAGGCAGGGTCGGATAGACTGGGGCCACCCAAACAGGTAATTGCCTTACCTGCCCCCAACACACGCCAGGGATGCCACCACCTCCTCAGTACCTGTTATACTGCTTATTGACTGATAGCTGGGAAGGTTTCCCTCCTCTTTATAACCTAATTGAGCTTGTTGCTTCTTGACCTATTCTCAGGAGACATGGGGAACAATTAATTGACATCTTTCTTATAGTAACCTTTTATATTTGAGGTTTGTTATCATATTCCCTCTTCTGTTTTCTCCCGGCTGGACTGAATCCTCTTCTTTCAACCCTTTGCATTTTGCACCTCTTTGACTGTTTGTTACCTTCCTCCAGTCCAAACCTAGATTAAGCCTTTCTTACTGAGCCTCTCTAACTTGGGAGTATTGGGAAAGCAAAAGGTTGCTTCCTTTGTCTGATAGGCAGTATCCCCTAGCAATACAGCCAAGAATGAAATTTATCTCTTTATGCAATACCTTCACAATGGTGATTCATATTTGGTTCATGGTCCTGTAACTCAATCCGTTTCCTCGGTGCTGTGGTCTAGCCAGCTCTTCCCTGTTTTTTTGCTTGTGCATTTAATATTTTCCCCCCTTCTCAGTGCAGTATTTTGCACTGGTTTTATTGAATTTTAGCTGGCTGATTGTGAGCTGTTTCTCCAGTTCGTCAAGATAATTCTTTCCCTATCGTGCCTTCAGTCTTGCAAGCTCTTCCAGACTTGGGGCTGTCTACGTATTTTATAAACATAATTTATTTCATCATTCAAGTCATTGAGGAAACTAATTGATAGATCTGACCAGGCACCCCTGGGACTGATCTCGGTGAGTCCTCCTGGTCTGACAGCAAACTACTGATAACTAGTTTCAGAGCGCATACCCGTGACAAATATCATACAAGATCATTTCAAAAAGCCTTATCACGCATCAGGATAGCCTGCATCACTGGACCTGCTCTCTCCACCATTCCAGTTACTGTGACAAAGAAAGTTAACTGCTTTGACATGATTTGTTCTTGGCTTTCTCTCTGCCAGCTTTTTCTTATCACCTGATTATCTTTAAGTGATAACAAATTGATTATTTAATAATTTGTTGCACATCCATTGAGGAATCAACGTTTTCAAGAAGGTTTAGAGACACTTGCTAATTTTTATCAGAGCAGTGCTGACTTTGAAGGTAATTTAATAGAATACACATTAAGTCTTCACTAGTAATTAAGCCTTTACTAGTAAATTAAACAACATCAGCAAACGATCCCAGAATACAAACTCAATCATCAGAATTAAGTGTTAGCACACCCCTGGCATGGTTTGGCTTGGTCCCACTAGGACTGTCCCAGACAATTTCCAGGCATGATTTGGGAGTTATCATAGGCAGAGGACCATTCCCAATAGGCTTTTGCATGAGGTCACTCCGTTTCAGAGGTGAAGAGAGTTTAATAATATGGATGTGAGCCATATGGTGCTAGTTTGCAGGATGTGTCTAGGAGAATGTTCCTGGGAACTCCTGATTTACTATCTTCCTACCTCTTTTTACCTTCTCCATCTGCAAGATTCACTGTGCTTTGTAAGCACAAATGAATCAGTCCTCTGACAAGTCCGGGTGGAAGCTGAGGCCAGACATCTCACTTTATAGATGTGAAGAGTGAGGCAGTATCTGACCCAGTCTCTGCAGCAAGAAAGGAGCTGAGCTAGCACTGAATCCAGGGGCCTGAAGTCTTATCCTTGGCTATATCATGGAGAGCAGTCCTTTGTCCCCCCAAACATGTCCTTCCCCAGCTTGTCAGGCAATGCTTCATGGACAACAGGACAGGAGGGGACTTTCCAGGCACCTTCTGAGAACAGGTTTCCCCAGCGTAGTGGGTGTTCAGCTGTAGCCCAGTGCCATGTCTCCTATCCCTTCCCAGTCCTGCTGTACTAAATGCAGCTGGTCACTGTGGCCACAGAAGGAAGGAAGTCCCTGCTCCGTGTTAAAGGAGAAGCCTGTCAGCAGGGGAAAAACCTGTGAAGAGATGGAGGGAAGCATCTTGCTGCTGGGGGCAGCCAAGGGTGGGCGATCCCCATGACAGGATGACTCCCAGCGCAAAGGAATAAGCAGGAAATGTCACCAGGAGCAGAGATTGTGTGTTGACCTGGAGGAAGAAAAAACTGAGTGCAAGAGAGGCAGACAACAAGCTGAGAGGTTCTGTGAGCTAGATCTGAGCTATGGAGCTCTGGTTTTCCCCCACTTCCCTCCTATGGGACCAACACATGAATACCCTCCTTTCTCCCCAAGCCCTATAAACAGGGATGAAATTACATCTTTGTGACGATGACAAATTCCAGTGCAGGCATGTTTTCCCCTATGAGGGACAATTGCAGAATTAAATGCTGCCAGGGAACAGAAGAGCAACAGAAAACACTATAAGATTTCTGTAGGCTGAAAGACGCTCCTGTAGGGTGGGGTGTTTCTTTCCTCTGGGAAGAGAAATATAGAGAATCCAATGGACTGCATCTTCAGTTTGTGTGCATCATGTTCTCTGCTCACACCTTGACAAGCTCCACACAGATCCTAGGAACAGCTTGAGATGATAGAATTAATTAAATGAAATTAATCAAAACAACCTACCCAGAGACAAAATTGGCATCACTGAAATGCAAAGTTGGGCCAAGAAGGGATTCTGTAACCAGGGATGATGCCTGCCCTCATCAATAGATTCTGTCTGGATGAAATCCCACATCCTACATGCCTTGGTCAAACATGAAGGGTTCTGAGGAGCTGCATGCCTCATGCAAGATCATGACTCTCCACACAGTGCTGTAATTGCAATGGGAACAGATGGGAGTCCTGCTTTTCACAAAGCCAGGTACAGCATGTAATCATAGATCTTGCTTTGATGCTGAAGGAAGCTGAACTCCAGATCATGCTGTGTTAGTGTGGAGCGTGTGGGAGAACCTGAGCAATGGCTTTTAGAGATGTGATCTAAGAGGGATCCATGGGTCCTGTGGGTACATCCCACTCTGCAAACCTGGGAACAGGGGTATGGATTTGCCCAAATGAATTACTGAAAATTGAGATTCCCCTCTGCTTTAGTCTCTGCCCATTCTCCCAGGACATGTCAGCCCAAGTTTTCCTATTCCAGGTGCCAGTTTGAAGGCATTTTTTTGAGCCTGTCCCAGCCATTTATGTTCTTTGTTTTATGAAAGCATTGCCATCCTCCCAAAAACACACTGCATCACCTCCTGGATCTGTGTGGGCATAGTTCCTATCTATTGAGCAAGGATGTCTGAGGAAATATCAAGGAGAAATATCTGATCGAGTGTTGAGTACTCAGATATATTGTGGGGATGGGTCCCTTATAAATATCTGAGAACAGAGAGAGATATACCCAAGCAGCTTTATGAAGTGCTGTGTTATTGGGGCCACAGCCCCATGGCCGAGTTTATTCTGCAGCCAGCAGAGATGCATCCATCACAGAGGCAGGCACTGTGGTGCAGTGCCAGTACAGGGTCCCACTGGGTATCCAGCAAGTCATGGGGAACTGTGCATTTCTAAATCAGGGCATGGAGGAGTGGAACAGCATGCCCTGCTTTTAACGTTTAGCAGGTGTCTGGGGAGGAAAAATGTGGCTGTCACAGTTCCCCAAGACAAGTTTTCTTCTGACCTGCATGTGGAGTCTTGGAGATTGAGGAGACCTCCCTGGGCTTCCATGCCACTTATTGGGAATCTGGCTTTTAGCCATGTTGTTAACTTGGGGTCCCTCAGCTACGTTCCGAAGAGCCTAAGCCCTTTCTTGGAGATTTATCCTGTTGAACAGGCTCAGGGAGCCAGAAAATAATTATCTGGCAAATGGGCTACAGAGATTTAGGGTGGCGAGGTTGGCCTGGTGAGACAGAACTCACATGCACATCTGTGCTGGCATCAGAGGCAGCAACTGTGTTTCTGGTCCTGTGCTGGGCAACTGGTTTCTAGCTCAGTCATCTAGTGACCACAGTCTCCATTCCTGCCCCAGTCACCCCATTTTCACCTGTTCTATCTCCTTTGCCTGGCAGTCATTAGGAATTAATGGACTGCTGCCTGATTCTATTCTGTTTCCATCTTGACTTTCCCACTCAATCTATGTGTGGCATTTGCCCATCTCCTTGTCCCAGGGGCATTAAGATCTCCAGTTTTGGTTGATGGTGTTGTGAAAGGCACAAGAAAGCTGAGCTACATCTGCTTTTTGTCACAAGTGCCATGTTCTCTATCAGGATCCCATGGGGAACTTGTCCTACAAGGTTCTAGGTGCTGTTAGAGTAGTGAAGTGCTCAAGGATTTCACAGCCTTGCTGACAGAGGCGGGAGAAGCCAAATCTGTGTCTCTTCCTACATTGTCTCTTCTGCAGGCCTGTCATGTGGTGGACGGGCTGCTGAGTGCCGTGGCCTATCCAAACGGAGCTGTCACTTGTTATGAGAGAGGACAGCCATGTAAATGTATTCCCTGGCTCAGGCCTCTCTGCGAAGTCAGGCTGAGTCCGTTCCTGTCTGCAGGGACAGCGAAGGACTTACCCTCTAATGTGTCCTGTGGTTTCCTGGCTGGCAGGATGCTCTTTGAAAAGAAAGTGCCTCGTATTTATGCTAAGCACCGTCCTTCCCAGTCACTCCCCTGCTATAAGCCCTCTCTTGTTTCGCTTGGTGCTCGCTACTTGTGGGCAGGCCCCCGTGCTCCTAGGAGGACATGGCTGACCTTTTGCTTCTTGTTTCCCCTGGGCAATAGGAGAGAGGCTTGTGAGGACTAGGGGTGCTCAGGGCTCCCCAAGCAGGGAGAAGGAGTTTGTTCCTACACCGAGATGTCTGCAAATGGGAGATGACAGCTCTCTGCATCCCGGCATGCTCTTGTGTTGTTTAGGTGGAGAGTGACTATATCCTTCCAGGTCTGCGCTGAGCTCCAAGGGAACATGCGGCTCACCGCCTCTCATCAAGGGGCTACTAGGGAGTCTGGAAATAGCATTATTTCTCCTGCTATAATTTCTGCTTTCTCAAATGACTTCCTGGGTGATTGGTGGAGACAAATGCGCCAGAAATGGGAGCCTGGCAAGGAATCTGAATGCCCCCAAGTCTGAGACAGCCAAAGAGCTGAAATCAGACAGACAGACAGACACACGTCATTAGCCGCTAGCCTGCATGTGAAATGAATTGAGATTTCCTGAGCTGGGATCCAGCTGGCGCCCTAACGAAGACTTCCCTTCGTTCTTGCAAGCAGACAATAAAAAACAACCCAGATACACCCCCACCTTCCCCAGGCATTTCTGTTATATAAGTAGTCCAGGTCTTCATCAGTGTTTCTTTGATTATCTCAGTGCGCACACATAAATATACCATGTGTGCGCACACACAAAATCCATCTATTTATCCACCCCACAAGCCGTTTTGCTGGGAGACAGCATGGTCTCCTGAATTTTTTATGGCTCTGCTTAGGTTGGAAACAATCCAAGGGTCAAACACTGTGCTGTATCTCCAGTCACCTTGCCAGTCAGCACAGAGCATGGGTCTCTGATACTTTCTGAATCTCTGATCACCCACAGGGCACTAAATTACAGCTATTACACTGCAATTCGCTGTACAATTTTATTCTTTGATACACTACCTGCCTTTGTCTGTCTGCATAGCAGCGAGAGCAGTATGCATTATTTACCAGGCTAAGTACACTGCTGCTGCTAGTGTTGGGGGAAAAAAAAAAAAGATAAGAGAACTGGAACAGGCTTAAACTATACGAAGATGGCACAAATACAGCTTCCTGGGAAACAGTTTTGCAGTTATATAAAACTTCCTGAAATTTTGCAGTCCCTTTTGCCTCCCTGCGCAGAGGTGTGCCTGTGGCCTCCCAAAGCTCTTAACAAAGAACAGAGGTACTGGAGCAGATGGAGAGTCCAGTCTGGCCAGTGCCTGGGCTTCAGGAGGACCCCATGGCAAGCACTGCCTAATGGGGACGGAGAATGAAAGATACATGGTGAGGAGAGCAACATGCTGCTTTCTCCTCATGGGGTACTCCAAGGCCTTAACAGGTCTTAAGAGCCTGTGTTCTTGCTGTTTCGGCCAGAAGTCCTTCTGGGCACCAAGAAGCCATTTCTGTGTTACTTCAGTATATTCCAGCCTTTCTCTAATCTAACTGTGGTTTGTGTTCCCTCTGGGTTGTCCCTTGAACCTACTGGGACAGGGATTTGGGGAGTAAAATCAGTTCTAGAAGATTTCCATTTAGAGTTGATCAGAAAAGATCTCAGTCCTCTGCTTTGGCAACCTGAGAAAAGCAGGTGAGAGCTGGGCTTTGCTGCCTTATGTTAACTGCTGTGTCCTTTGGGCTTCCTTCCAGGGCAATGGTCTGTCTGCGAGGCAGCTTTTGGAGTGTGCCCGGGCAGAGCTGGCTGGGTGATGCTGTCCTCAGTTGACTGCTGAGAGGCAGCTCCAGGCTTCTCTGCAGTGCAGACAACTGGTGGGGGTGCCAAGGCAGAGCTGGATGAATCCTGGCAGGAAGGCAGGAGTGAGTGGCGGAGCCAAGGCCAGCCCAGAGAGGGAGAGCCTGGGAGAAGCAGGCTTGTTGCCTCTGTCTGGTGAGAGGAGGTGAAATATGCATGATGACCAAATTGCTGCTTTCCTTCCCAAACGCCCTGCAGATGTTCCCTTCACTTCCTCCTCATCAGGGGCAGCAACAGCCGGGCCACTTTGCCATGGCTCTGATTTAGGCGCTACACAGAGCGATGGTCAGACAGCACCTTATCCATCAGGTTGTGAGTATGCTGGGTGCTAGCCTGCAGGGAGAGTGAAAGCAGATGTGCACACGGTACCCGTAGGCTGAGCTGAGCAGAGTCACGCACTCAGCCCAGCTCCTGGTCTGTTATTTGTTGAGATAAGCTGCAGCCAAAATGGTTTTAAATCTAGTCTGTGGTCAGAAAAATGTTTGCTCACTGACTGAATGTCATGAGGCAAGTGTAAGGGGGAGAGAGAGCTGGGGCTCTCATTATTGCAGAGCTGGTTGAAGTGGCGTAGGCTTCTATTGTGACAGTCGGTCACAACAGACAGCTTTGATTATTTCCACTCTCCCCAGTGTTTGGGGGCCTCATTCACTTTCTCTCCATCTGTTTTCCATCTGAGCTGGCCCCATTATTGCTCAGCAAAAAAAGTAGATTGCAGGTTGCTTTCTCTGTTCGACCCCCAAAGCAGTCCTTACAGGAGATGGATTTCTGATTGAAATTCTCCCTGTCAATTGCTGCTGGGATTCTTCTGACACAGCATGAAGACAGTTCTTGTGAAATTGCTAGCATGAGAGGCTGTGTTTCCACAAGGTTCAGGCTCCCACTTCCTTCCTTTTTCTGGCAATGAGACACTGTCCCCGTTTCAGAGATGCTTCATGCCTGCTTCAGCTTTTGCCGGCCCCTGAAGCAGGAGCTTCAGAGCAGCCCGTGGAGGAGTGCCCCCAGTCATCTCCCCTCAACAAGCAAGGCTGGGGGCTGTGCCTCCCTAGATAGGCATCTTCCTGAAATCAATGCTGAGAACTGAGTATTTTCCCTTTCCTGCTGAGGGGAACCAGCTCTGGGTGAATTCCAAAGACTGTGCTTTTGACACACAAAGCATCAGCCATGTTCCTGTCCCTTGTGGGCAGCTGGGCTCAGGCCACCGTTTGTGTGCTGTGCTGGGCAAAATTGCTCTTCCTTGGGCCTGAGCAGTCCTGACTGTGGGAGCAGGAACTGAGCGCACACTTGGATACGATGCTTACAGGATCTCTGCCCTTGCTAAGAGCCCATTCCAGCTCTCCCCTTACAGCCAGCCTCTCAGCATTGCTTCAAGGTTGACTATATCTTTTTTAGCCGTGTCAAACTGTGATCAAATATGGGATCCCTTAGGAAGTTGGGTGAACCTGTGCATACAGGTTAAGCACAATCTAAAGATTGGATGGGGTCCTATGTCAGGAGCATCCTTTTTGTTGTTGGTTCTGGAGGCTGCTCTGTCAGAGCAATGTGGATACAGTCCAAGAGCTCAGCTGGGAGGTGGTTCAGGCGGTTTGATGTTCAAGGGTAACACGTTAACCATCAGGATGCTGATGTAAAAGAGGAGTTCCCTTTTACCCACAGCAGAGTCTGTGGCTGTGTGAAGCAGCCTAATAGCCTTATTACCTGTTCCTCTCAGATTGTCTGGCTGATTAATGTAAAGAAGTTAAACATCAGCACCATTTTCTCCATTCTGTCCTTCACCTGACATTCTCTACTTATGTCTCAGACCTGAGAAAATATTTAGATGTCCAAAAGCTCATCTGTCCTTTTCAGCTAGAGCAGTTGGAAAAATGATTCTCTTGCCTCACATATTAGGGATAAAGCAGCTGCCCTGGCTAGGCTCATTCCTCTCCCTGGAAGAATGTGACCACTCCATGCTCCTCTGATGGCTCTGGACATGGGGCAGCTTGCACATCTCCAAGATGAGGCCAGATACAGCTGGCTGTGCTGCTCCGGGCTGTGCCTCACAACCATCACCTTGGCTGTGAGTGTGGCGTTGGCAGGCAGCAGGGAGACCAGGGCATGGAAGAAAGCAGTAGGGGAAAGAGGCTGCAGCACAAGGCATGCATTCTTTTCTAATTTGGGATTTGAACTATGCGTGGCCCATGCAGGTGGGATTTGAATGCTTTTTGATGACTTTACAAAAGGACTCTACTGTTCCCAGATTTCAAAACCTGGAGAGAGAAGGAAATTAGCCAAACTACTTAACTCCAACCTCCAATCACCAGTCCTTGAAATGACGTCAAGTGTATTGCTTCAGAGATGCTTTCAAGGTTTGAAAGAGGCTGGAGAAGTGCCATGAAACAGGGGAAGACATCTATAGGGGTAACAAATAGACAGACAGAGCCACTTTGTGTACCAGCTGCTGCTAACACCGACAAACATGGCTTAGCCATATTTTGCTCTCAGGTGGAGAGTACTCGGGTGTTTTCCACACGTGTTTATCTCTGCAGTTTATCTTGGAGGGGAGTGCTTTGTCTCAGTTGATGTGCAACCCAGCAAACACCATGCCTTACTGACCTCGCTCACACTGGCAGATGCTCTTCTGAGGGCTTTATGGATAAACTGACCTGTATCTTACTGGAACATGTTGAGACCTTGACCCAGAGTACCAGTCTCTGATGTATTAAGGTTGCTGTAAATTCCTTTAAAGAAGGAGCACCCAGCTTGGGACTGGAGACTCTGAAATATCATGAAAGCGTGAGGTCCCAGAGCACTCCTACCACTCTACTCCTGTGAATTGAGTTGCTTCCCATGCAGGGAAATTCACAGATGGGAGATCATTTTGTTCCTTCCCTGAAAAAACATGCCATTTCCCTGCTTCACTCTTTGGACTCAGGAGTTCTCTGCCAGCATAAGAGCTTGCAGTGGATTAGAGACAAAAGCCCAGGAAATGATCCCTGTTCTCTTGGGATTTCCTACATGCAGATCCATGGGAGTGCACCCAAGGCACCACTTTTCTGTGCAGGCTCTCCCAACTTTGGGCAGCCCTGGCAGCTGACAGCTTTGTCCAGGCGCTGTGCGTCCAGTTGTGCCCAGCGCATGGGCAAGGAAGAGACAGCGTGATGGAGAATCCAGCTTGTGGCAGCCCTAATTCTGTGTTGAGCCTGCCAGCTTTTCCCTGGAGGCCCTGAGGGCCTGGGGAGTAGTGGAACATGGGTGAACTGATGTCAGGGTGAAAGAGCAGAGCAGGGGGAGCAGTGGCTGTGAACCCCTTGGCTCTGGGTTTCCCGGCCGTGGGGCAGAGGGGCCCTGGGGAGCAGAGGGTGCTGCAGAGGCTAGCTGCAGGAGTCCGTGCCACACAGGCTGGGTGCATTGCCCTGGAGGAGCCTGCAGCATGGCTGGGACCCACTGTGTCCTTGTCTCTGCTGAGGGAAATGCTTTTACCCAGCAGGCATATGTTTGGCGTATGAAGGCAGCAGGTATGCCAGCTGAGGTAAGACCCACCCTGTGAGCTGTCTGCATTGAGGCAGCACTCCTTCCAACTCCAAATGTGCTCAACAGGAGACCTGACTTTTAAATTAGCAAGAACAATTTGTTATGACTTTTCTTGCAGTCCCTGAGTGACTGCCAGCCCTGCAAGCAGCAGGGACCCAAAGCTGCCATTTGAAAGCCCCGGCAATGGGGGACTGGCAACAGAAATACTGGATGAGCTGCTTGGAGAAGTCCTCAGAGCCATTCAGTTTAGAGACTGGTATTAGCTAATTTTGCATTGTCCTTGTCATTTATTAGGAATTGGGAAGCAGATACTTCATGCCTTTGAAATGCCTCCAGGCTCTTCTCTCCCTATCTCCATCTGCTGTCACTGGTGTCCCAGGCTTCTCCAGGGAAATGAATGGAGAAGCTATGCGTGGCAGATTCACAGGCCTTGGCAGGAGAGCAGACACCAGGAGCTGGTAGCAGTTCAGTTCAGAGGATAATGTCCCAAACAGCAGCACTCCAGGAACACAGATGTGGGCAATACCTGCTATGAAAACAAAATCTACTCAGCAGGATGGTAGTTGCAGTTCACAAGGAGCCAACACCTCATTAATTTTCTGCTTTGTGTAAAATAAAGCTCTTTGTTAATGATATTTAGTCCTTCTTTTGCACCTTCCCTTTGAGGAGCTTGAAAGCATTTTGCAGACACTAATTAGTAATGGGTTGCAACTCCTTGGGAAACACAGTGGAAAAAAAAAAAATCAGTCTTTTATACCTGGAGAAGCTGAGGCACAAGGACAACGCTTTTCCTACATGATGCCAGAAGAGCACAAAGCAGCAGCTGAATAGGTTGGAGGCACTGTGGGGGGAAACAACGTCCTCGTTTGCTCAGAGCAGGGCAGCGTGGGAACACAGGGAGCACAGGGCAATCTGCAGCCATCTCCTGAGACAACTGTTCCAGAGTTTTTAGGAGCAGCTCGTGGGATTGTAGGAAATCCTGACCCTTGCCATCTGCCTCTCTCAGTTTGAACTGCAGTAGCTCTGGCTGCCCTTCTCTGGTAGAGGGCTGGAACCACAGATGAGCAAAACTGTTTTGCCTGGTGAAAGGCAAGCTGAACTTAGGACCTGCCAGAAAGCTCTGAAAGGTCGAAGTAGGGAAGAGGACTGAGGAAGAGAAGAAACCTCCTTGTCACTGTGTGGCTGGTGCCTCTCTAGAATTACTTTGTGCAAGCTTTTCTCTTCTCACTGCAAGCTTGGGACTTACCAACATGAGTCTGTTTGGTGGGCTGCAAACCAAGCACGTGCACCAGCAGGCAAACAGCAGACAAATTTCCCCCCCTACCCAGCAAAGACACCAAACGGAGTGCTTTTAACTGGCAGAGTGCTAGGAGCAGGGATATGCTCTCCAGATGACCACCCACTGGTCTTTAGGTGAGACTAGGTGTGTCTGAGGTGGGTTTAATTCCCGCCTGTGCTTCAGCCTGGCTGTGAGAGGGACCTGTGGGTGGAAGGCAGACAGTGACTTTTTTGTGGCCACTCTGGAGGTTGTTCTTTCAGAGCTTTATGGGCACAGCTGGTGATTCATAGGCCAGATAAACCAGTAGCTCATTCCATCTGCATAAAACAGGCTATAGGACCTCATGCTGGTCCCTTATATTGTGCCCAGCTGCAGGAACAAGTCACATACATTAACCATTGAAGACTGCTCCCTCTGCTCCTTCCCACCGAGCTCTGTTCCTCACTGTCAGCTGGGAGGATTTATTTCTCCTGCAGAAATGTTCCCAGCATTTGATTCTTGGCTTCCTCACCTCTGCAGTGACAAGCTTGGTGTTTCCCATCTCCTCTTTTACTGAGCTCAAATTCCACAGGACCTGATCTCCAGAAGCTCTGCTTAGATAGTTGCCCTGAGACCTAGCGTAAGCCCTGCTGTGAAGTACAGTGGGGTTTTGGACACAGGAGGCAGACGGGAAGTTATTTACATTTTATTTTTCCAGTCTCACCTAATTTCAGTAAAAGAGACCTTTCATGGAAGGGAAAGTCCAATTGTCCTCTGCTTTATCCGGGTGAGAAGAGATTCTCTTGGAAGAGTCTATTTTCTGTTTAGAAAAATCTTTGTCAGCTAATGTTATTAAGGCCTGGTGAATGCATGGCAGCTTCTGTGTGAAATGAGTTTGGCAAGCTCATTTTGCATCCTAGGCTGTAGATATAGGTGTCAGAAACTAGGAGTTTGTCTCTTGCCTGGCTGTGGTCAGTGAAGAATCCAGCAGCCTTTGGGATCTGGGGCTTTAAGAACTGGGGCTCAGATCCGTTGCAAGGCAAGGCAGAGGGAAGGAAGCAGGCAATATTAATTCTGTGCTTCTCTGGAGACTAATTACAGGCTTTCTGAAGGTTTCAGCTGGCCACCTTTGTCTGGGGCTACACAAGAAAGCCCAAGAAGAGGCATTTCAAAGTCTGACAGGCTCAACCTGTAGGCAGTGCAATGACACCATGCTTTTGCTACCCATTTTAGAAAAGGTGACTGATGAAGGGTTAATTGCTGCTGAAAAGCCTCCCCCAGGTAGCTCTTACCCTAATGTAGCAACAGCATGGCTGTGGTATCCTCTGATCCATTAGAGCCTTATCTGGAGTTCTTTATTCATCTTCTAAAATCCCTTTAATTCATGTCTTCCCAGAAGACTATCAACCCTCTTCTGACTTCATCCTACTTAGCTGTGTATATAATCACCTACAGTAATCCACAAAAACGGTCCTGATACCTTGCTGCTTGGGTTATAACAAAAATTTATCCTCTGTAGGAATAATATTTTTATCTCTTTCTTCCTTTTTCTTTAAACAGATTAATAATTTCTTGGGTTTATCACAACCTCCATGGGTGCTGGACTATTCCCCATGCCTGGTATATGATGTACTGTTCTTTGCTGCTAAGTGTGGCATCTCTTCCAATATTTCAATAGTGCTCCATCGCAAACCGATGCTTTGCATTCTGCTCTTTGTTCCTTCCTTCCCCACCACACTCCCCACCCCCCAGTATCACATAAGTTTGATTTGCTCCCTGTGCATGGCCCTGTGGTGTGACTTGGTGTATCCCTCAAAAATACTTGGGAGCAAGGGCTACTGGGTTCAGCTGTGCTTGGTGCATGACAGCAAGAACACATCTGCCACTTCCCTGGACCTACAAAGATGAGTTGATTGGTACCTCACCTAGAAGTACCTGGCCCCACAGAGCCCTGGATTAGGCACCTTGTCTTTCTGATAGGGAAAGAGAAGGTCACAGCTAACCCAGCCTTCTTCTGGGGCTCATACATCCACTTCAGTCTCTGCAATGCTCCCCTGAGAGCAGGAAGCAATGCCCGAAATGCAGCCTCTCCTCATGCTGGCTTTCCACTTCTCACCTGTCCAATGCAAGAACCAGGAGCTCATTAAGCTGTGCTGACAGCTGGCAGGTTCAAAAGAGGAAACATCTGTTCTTCACATATCACATAGCTAAGCAGTAGAAATCCTTGCCATGGGGTCTTGTGTGTGCTTAAACTTTACGTATGCTCAATGGGAAGTTGGATAGGTTCATGGAGAGAGAATCCGAATCAGTTTACTAAATATACAGAAACAAAGGTAATAGGCTAGATGGGCTTTGGTGTGACTGAACCAACCCCAGGGTGTTTCTTACACTCCTCACCCCATGCAGAACACGGGTTCAGCTCCCAGTGGTGTGCTCAGGGGGGCCAAGCTAAAATCTCACAGGAACCACCAAGCTGAACACCAGAGCTGGTGGCAATAGGTCATTCCCCAGCCCTTCTCCAGGGGCAGAGGTGTAAGCCACCCTTGGGCTTGCCGTGCCTTGGCTGTGCCTGTTACCCGCTGAGCTGAGCTATGGCGTGGCAGGGAATGCAGCAGCACCGTTTCCCCCCAGCTGTGCTTTTCATGGTGGCTGGCTCTGGCAGCATGCTCTGAAAAAGGCCTAGCAGGGGGAAGGAGGCAGGTGGAGGGTTGCCTGGTTGATGTATTGCAATGTTCTTAGCTGCTCATGGAGCAATAATTGTAGCTTATAGGCTCTGCAGGGATGGTTTAAGGATCTGTGTTTTGTGCTCACACATGCTGCTTAATTCACATGTTAAGTTTTCAGTTCCAAATGGAGATGGTTTTCACCCACCTGCTTCCTTGGCGTGTTGGGCTGCCTGGGTAATCTTAATGAAATGTTTTGCATTCTTGGGATGGAAGATGGTCCACAGAGGCAAGAGCTGACATGTGATCAGTCCTAAGCAGGGAAAGGTGGCCTTAGTGTGGAGGTCTAGGAGATCTGTTACACCTTTTCTTTTTGGGACAGATGGTGAACCACATTCCTCTGCCACATTCACTCCTTCTGGAAAAAGGGATAATGCAACCCATCTCACGGGGAACCATCAATGCTGATCTCAGTGATCTCTCAGGCTGAGCTCTTCTGAGAGAGGTTAAATACTGACAAAATGGCACAGAAACAAGTCCAGTCGCCTCTGTAAATCCATTAGTACATAAATACTTAGTCTCCAGATTCAGGTACAGAAGTTATTTTATAACTTTGCCTTTCCTATGAAAATGCTAAAGGTATGGGTGATGTCAAAATGACTAGCTGAAAACTGGCCAACTCTTCTGTCAAGGAGGGATGCTTTGGTTGCTTTGGTCAGATTTGCAAGAGATAAAACAACAGCCTCGTTTGGCAGAAAGGAGGCTGAATTCTCCTTTCCTCCAGAGACATAAAGCTTCTTTGGCCTGGCAGATGGTTGAACAATGCAGAGATGGAAATGAAAAACAGTTAAAATCCCTTCTACCAGAACACTGGAATATTCATACTGGAGCAGCTCTGCCATCCCTCAGCCTGGTATTTGTTCCCTTTCTCTTCCCTGCACCAAGAGTTGCAGAGAAGTGCGGGGCAGCCACTGTGGTGGGCATCCATAGGCTAGAACAGAGCATGTGCCCAGGAGACATCTCCTTTCTCCCCTCATATTCAAGCAGTGGAGGTCCTGGATGTCCTACACTGGGCCTGGAGGAGTTAAAATCCCTTCCAGAGAGATTTCATTCTGTCAAGTGTAATGGTGGATATTTTTATTATTCATATCAATGGCTTTTCCTGTTCTGAATGCTGCTAAGCCTCTGTCCTCAGTAAAATCCGTGGCAGTGAACTTTACAGGTTAATTATTCATTGTGTAAAAATAGTCTCTCCTTTTATCAGTTCAAAATGCATTGCCTTTCATTCTAATTGCATGTCCTCGGTTCTGGCATTATTGAGCAGTCTATATGAGGGAATGATTTACTTCTGTCCATCCAGACATTATTTTGTACCTATTTTTTCCATGCCTTGTATGTATCTTCTTTCTATATTACCTGCTCAATCTCCCTACCTCTCCCCATTCAGAAGGCTCTACTGGCTTCTGGCTGGTTTTGCTACACTCTCTGTTCCTGCTGTGTCGTTTTGGAGGCAGAGCTGCTACAGTCAAACCCAGAAGCTGGGACTCACCCCTCTGTGTCCCAGGCTTCAATCTCACAGAATCAAATAGGCTGCACTTGGGTGACACAATGACAGAGCAGGGACATGCTATTATCAGGCTTTTGCATCTTTATGCCTCCAGATACACATAGCCCAGATGGCATTGGTCTTATGGACACCTTTTGGGGTACCACATCTGGGTGTGCTTCCTATCAGCATTGCTTGCTGTGCCCCACTTGCATCTGTTGTTAAACTCCTGCGTCATATGGCTGTGGCCCCCCAACACATCACAAGGCAGGAGGCAGCTCTGAAAAAAAGTTGGCTTCAAAGTCATGTTGCTGTAAAGACTTTTTTTTTTTTTGAGTTTCCTTTTCTTTGGGTTTTTAAAATGTTTAGCAAATGGAGCTTCCAGCTTTCTTTTCTGTAATCATGTGGTTTGAGAATCTATAGGGAGAAGGCAAGCTGAGATGCTCAGGAAATAGTATGCCTCCATGAAGGGAGGATTTGAGACTCCTCCTTTTCCTAACCATTAAATAGTATAAAATTTACAGAGGAAGGGTGTTATGTACCAAATGTGGCTGATAACACAGGCTCAACTGGCTTTCCACAGTTTCCTCCAGAACTGATGAACACAGACACTCTTGTGTGATCTGAAGAGGTGGCAGAGGTACTCTTGTAATAGAGCTACATAAAGAGAGGAAAAGATTGCTAAAGTCTTGCTGTTGTGATCACTTGTTAATTCTATTACCCATATAACAGCTGCTGCATTTGAAATCCCTCACCAGATTGACCACTAATTATGTTTTAGCAGTTCTTTGAACCTGTTTTTGATTTTCAATAGCTGCTTACATCTTACTTTTGACTTCTTTGCTTTCAAATGGTGCCAGTCAGTGTGAAAAGTGTGGATGTGGGCTTTTTGAAAGTCCAAATAAACCACCTCACTTTTCCTTTATCTGCTGTTTTGCTGACATGCATAAAGCATCCTAGTAGCTGTGTGAGGCATGAATACTTTTGCTGAAGCAGTGTTGGTTTGTTCCTGTTATATCACCACTGTCACCTAGATGTTTTATTCTTTGTGCTTTAATTATATTTTCAGCTAATTTGCCTAGTTCAGGGTAAGGCTCATTGGTCTGTAATTCCCAGGATCACCACTAATGCCAATTTTAAAGATAGATACGCTTTTACTGCCCTCTAATCCTCCTTCAATACAGTAGCTTATTTTAATGAAATATCATAAGCATTAGAAGACATGGATAAACCATTGAAGCTCTGCGCCTTCCTGATCTGTGGATGCATTAGGTTGTTCCCATACCTACTCTTTCAGCCTCTCAGCCCTTTGCAATCTCTTTTCCATTTTGCTTGAAAAGAGTGATCCTGGACTAGCCTCATCCTGTCCCCCAAACACATGCTGAGATGGATGCTGAGGAGACATCACCTTCTTTCCCTCACTCTAGCAGTCTCTTTCAGTCCCTTGCAGATGACTTTTGGTAGTGCTTCCTGCTCCTGGCAATGCCATGTACACAGATTTCCCAGCCTTTTTGGAAGGGCTTCTTCAAGTACATCAGCAGGAGACGGATGACTAGGGAAAATGTGAGCCCACTGCTGAATGAGGTGGATCCATGGACTGACAGCTGTGGTCCCCCAGTGGTGGTACAGACCAGTACCCACCAGATGTAAGGCCTCAGATGGCCAATGTGCCCTCCTTACTCCTCTTTACATCCCCAAGGAGGGCATGAATGCTGTGGAGGGAAACTACCTTATTGCAAGGCTCATTGCTTCAAGGCTGTCTTTGCTCTCACTTTTGTGGTGCTGTGCAAGGCTTTTGGGGCCACCATTCCCCCTGGTCAGCTCCCCCAGTGCAGCAGAACTGCTGCAGGCTGGTACCAAGGCAGGAGCTGCGTTTCAGACAATGGGAACAAAGGGAGGATAAATTGTGTGAAATCACTTTCTGGGTCTGCAGACTGCTGCCGTCTTGTTTCTTGCTTCTTCCAGTAGTGCTGAGATCTCAAAAGGTGAAAGGAAAAGCCCCAGAGAAGAAAAGGTCTTCATGTTTTAAAGACTACGGGGTATGGTGCCTGACTTAAGTGGAGGGCTGAAAGGCTTGCTGGACATCTAAGCCAGGGCAAAGGCTGTGATGTGAGTGCTGCAGGAGTAAGTCAGAAGTCTTTCCTGCTGGAGGCTCAAGGTTGTCCAAACCCAGGTGCAGGAGCCTGAAGAAGCTTTGCATGGGCTATGTCAGGGGCTAGCACAGAAGTCTGTTGTCCAGCTTCCCTCAGCACCACAAAGAGGGTGTCACACATGCCAAGGGCCTTACAAACGACCTTACAGGTGAATAAAACCTGGGGCAGATCTCTTAGTAAAACTGAATCCTTTATGAGGCATAGGAAGAGGCAGGTACTTTGCTTTTTCCTTCACTTCCTCCCATGCTGAACTGCTCTTTTCAACTAGGATTGATTTATCTACATAAGAATGACATTTAAGGGCAATCTGTTCACATTTGGTACATAGCAATTTATAATCCATATCTGCACCTTGTTTAATCCTCCTGCTCTAAAGCAAGTCTCTTTATCATCAGCTGGAAGGCTCAGTAAGTGAAATGATACATCTTTGCTCATTAAAAACACAACTCCCCTTCTCTGTGATGAGTATGTAGCGTAAAACATTTTAGCATCCCATTTGCTTTTCATTTTCTCATACTCGCTATCTGTCAAATGAGTCTTTTGCCTCTTAATATACTCATTTTGTATGTGTATGCATCTGCCTTTCAACAGCCTTCTCCATCCTGGAGGCTGCTATATCAGAAATCCAATGGTCGTTTCTAAACAGTGAATCAGGTGACACCCAGCTGAATTTTCTCCTACCTTTTCCTGGTAATGTCACACCTGTGTCAATATACGTGTCTGAGACCTCTTAGTATAATGTTTAAACATATACTCTGTCTTGCTGGCACAAGATAAACTGTGGTGGCTGATAATGCATCTAAATCACACCATGATCAGCAGTGTCATATCTACTTAACTCTGTGTCCAAACCTACCTGGAGATGGGGCAAACGTGGTTTAATAGTATTATCTGTGCTCCACAGGAGGCAACCAGCTCAGCCAGCTTGGATTGTCTAATGGTTAGGGGTGGGATGGAGATGGCATCAAACATTCGGTGCTGAGAAGGGGCTTAGCACTCCCATTTCAGGCAGCAGGGATGGAGTCAAGGCAGCCAGCACAGTCTGGAGGGCAACACAGCTCCCCAGAGGGTAATGCCACACAGTGAGACATCCAGCTCTCCAGGCTGCATTGGCAAAGGTGGGATTTAGTTGCTGAGATACATATGCTTTGTGATATTTAAGACACCTTGGAGCACCCAGGGTGTTCTCACTGGACCCAGAGCCCCCCAAAGAGCAGCCCAGGGAGGCTGGCAGTCGTCAGAGTCATCATAGTAGAGTGATGAATGGCTTAATCATGTGGGAAACGTGTTGCCTTGAACTCTTATTCTGGGTTCAGCCTGATTTTGAGGTGGGAATATGATTATTAACATTAAGTATTAAGTGCTCATAGTTATTGATATAATGAAAGAAGGCATTGATATAATCTCAGGGTATGAACTCAGGCAAAAGTATCTGAAAGTCTTCACACTGCTGCATGCTAGATTTGCTCTCTGCAACTCCCTGAAAGGACGCTGTAGCAAGGTGGGTGTCAGTCTTTTCTCCCAAATAACAAGCAATAGGACAAGAGGAAATGGCCTCAAGTTGTGCCAGGGGAGGTTTAGATGGGATATTAGGAAAAATTCTTCATCAAAAGGGTTGTCAAGCATTGGAACAGGCTGCCCAGGGAAGTGGTTGAGTCACCACTCCCGGAGGTGTTTAAAAGATGTGTAGATGTGGCACTTAGGGACCTGGTTTAGTGGTGGACTTGGTAGTGCTGGGTTAACAGTTGGGACTGATGATCTAAAAGGTCTTTTCCAGCCTAAATAATTCTATGATGTCAAATTGTTTGGATGTGGAGAGTAAAAGTCAAAAAAATTGTAGAGAGCTGTCAAACTTAAAAATGAGAGTCCTTATGAATGCCATTAGAAATGCTCATTTTTGTAGGCACAGAACAAGCATCAGAACCTACTTTGTTGCTCAACAGGATTTCTAGTATAGACAGGAGGGAAAAAGGCATAAAATAAAGGCATGTTGTGATATCCCCAGCAGAGTGCCAGCTACCTCTTCTATGCCCATCCAGCTAATGCCCGAACACAGTCAGTGTCCTGAGGACATATAGTGATGGCACAGCTTCTGGAGAGCTGGATTATCACACAGATACTTTCTGGACTTTCTGTGTGTGCACAGAAAATAATCTGGCAGCAACACATACGAAACCTGCCTGGGTAGCTAAGGGACAAATGAGGACAGTCAGTTTAATTTTAACTGTCGATGCTACATGCTGTCCTCATTTGTTCCTCAGCCAAGCTACTAGCATGTTTTTCTCTTAATTTGATCTGCTAGTCCTAACCTACTTAATTTCTAGCCCAATCTTTCACCACAACAGCTACCCATCGGCCAGCTGAACAACATTTCTTAATGCAGGGAATAAAATAAAACATCTTGCTGGACCTTCTGAAAGCCCTAAACCAAACCTGTGGGTTGATGCCTGTAGAAAGAGCAGTCCTGGTGTCACCTGGGAGAATATCAGAGCATCCTGCACCTGCGGGGCACAAGCCACTGAGAGCTGCTGCCTCCTCATTCCCGCCTTGGCCCTTCTCACTTTGCTTTTTGGCTAGAGGTGGCTGTATTACACTCAGCACGTTCTCCCTCCTTAGATGGCTTGGCCAGCTGAGAGCATCAGGTACCAGACAGTCGAGTGATCACATCAGGGTGGAAGCCAGCTTCAAATGCTGGATGCGGTCAGTTTGGGAAGCACAGGTAATTTGCATTTCCAAACTCCAAAAGACTTGCATGCAAATGGCAAGCAGCTGGCATGGAGCTTTGATCATCCTTCAAACTGTAAGTAACACCTGATTAGAGATAAGCAAAGGTAATATCTCTAGTTAATAAGGGCAGTAAATGTGCTCTGGGCTTGTACATGGCCATGCCTGACCTCAGCAATATTTAAAGCTTTTGAACAACTTGTGAAAGATGGACAAATTAGAGGAGGTAAATGGAAAAGGTCATACAATGAAACATGAGTTTTGCCCTGGGCAGGTCATGGCAGAGCTATCTGATATCTTTCTTTGAGAAGGCAGCTGATTTTCTGGACAAGAGATGTGGGAGGTCTATTTATGCTTCAAATACATTTTTGATAGGATGCCACTGAGAAACCAGTGGAGCTGAAGTATTTTGGGATCAGTAGAGCTGACAATTAGTGTAAAATACTGGCTCAAAAGGAGATGACAGCAGAGTGTGTTTCACAAGAGTGTACTGACCAGGCTTAAAAGCAGTGTTTCTTAGGGGTGAATCTTAGGACTGATGTAATGTTTTCATTAATTGAAGCATAGGTGTCCTCTGGTGGAATTTGATACTCACACAAAGATGGGAGACATCAGCAGAACAGAAGAGGATCAGAACATGAGAAATTAGGTTACTTTGAAGACTGGAATACCAGAGAGGTACTAATGTCTGATACTACAAAATACAGTGTCAGGAAGTCTGAGGAACTGCTTATAAAAACTCAGCTATAAGCTGAGGGTCCACGTCTTTGAAACAGTCAGGAAGACAGAGATCCTGGGGGTGCTACAGCATCATATTGGCTGGCAAAAATGGTGATTTGTTGATTTCTCAGCAGTGCGTACAAATACCTGAAGGGAGAGTGCAAAGAAGGCAGAACCAGGCTCTTTTCAGTGGTGCTCAGTGGCAGAACAAGAGGCAATGGGCACAAACTGAAACACAGGAGGTTCTTGAACATCAGGAAACATTTTTTCACTGTGAGAGTGACCAAGCAGTAGCACAGAGAGGTGATGGAGTCTCCATCCTTGGAGATATTCAGAAGCTGTCTGGACACAGCCCAGAGCCACCAGGTCTGGGTGGCCCTGCTTGAGCACGAGGGTTGGACAAGATGACCTCCAGAGGTCTCTTCCAACCTCAATCTTTCTGTGATTCTGTGTGGAAATGATACAGGCAGGAGAAACGGAAATGCCTGTCCTCTCAGATAAGGTATTTCCTGCAAAGAACGGCAATTACTACTGCTGTCATAGTAAAATACATCTGCTTACAAATAACAGTAGGCTAGAAAAAGGCTTTGTAACCATCAGAAAGCAGTGAGCGTCTGCAGTAGTTTCTCAGCAGGTGTAACGGGGAGAAAAAGCTCCAGTGGGATTTGAGAAGGAGCTTGTCAACATGTAAGAGGAATATGGCCATTTGCTTGCTAGAGGGAGCAGAGGATTGGGCTCAGGTTTTTAGGTGGCAAGTCTGTGTTTTTAAACTGCCAAGAAGGACAATTCCACCTTTTAGGGTATTGCTTCCAACCTGAAGCTTCAGAGAGGGCCCCTTGGCATCAGCAGGGCAGTGTTATGTTTTATATTCTTTCATTTTCTAGATCATAATTTTTAAGCCCTTGCTGAAAGTTCATCTCTTCCTTTGGCTTCCTGAATCGGGAAAAAGTACAGACACAGCAGACTTACAATACAATCTTTCATGCTTTTCTAGGTTGCTGTAAGTCTAGGTTTTGGGAAATCAAATGTGTCACTGTAATTGGCCTCAGCTGCCTCCCTGATGCTGCCTTCTCCTTGCCAGAGATTCGTGCAGTATTTCCTGTTGTCAGTTAACTTCTCCCATAATATACCAAATACCTTTAACAGTGCTTTTTGGGAAAATGACTCCATTCAGCGGTTTCACACCTCTGGGCAATCTGCTCAGAAATGCAGCACTCTGAGGGCATGAGCAGTGAGCTACAGCCCGTTCTGCACATTGCACCAGGAAATGTTTGTATACCCACTTTGAATATTCCTGCTCAGTCGTGGTGGCCCACACCATTCATGGGTCGCTCTGCTTCCACCTTTGCTCTCCTGAAGTTGTCTTTAGCCTGCCTGGGGGGAGGCTGGCAGGGAGAGAGGCATGCAGGTCCTGTGTCACCTGGAGGTGACAGGAGCTGGGGGAGAGGAGGGTCAGGGACATCTGTGAGCTGACTCCCTGATGTGGGCTCTGTTGTCCCTCTCTCTATTTGCTGTGCCTCTGTATATACCTGATACAGACCTTGGTGTGTGCCTCACAGTGCGGAGCATCCTGAGCACAGCCAGCTTGCTGCAGGAATCAGAGCATTATAAAGCTGAGGTTTCCAAAACAGAAGCTGATTCCTGTGATTCTGTGATTCCAGGAAGGTCTGGACATACTCACCTTAGCCTCTGCCGTGAACCCTAAGCCAACCACTGCAGCCAAACTTACTGCTAGAAGTTTATAAACACAGGAGGGAGAGATTGAAAATTCAGGTACCTTCATCCAGGCAAGGCTGTGATCAGTGTGTCCCAGTGCCCAGTCCCACACTCGGATACTGGTCAGTGCTGTGTCTTACTTTAGGTTAATGGAGATGCCGTGCCATGGAGTTCACCGCAAGCCAAAGGAAGCAACAAAACACTGATCTATCTGTCAGCTGAGAAGGATAATTTATGTTTTTCCCTTTGGTATGGAGGTGTGTATTTTACTGACAGATTCAGCTGTAAAAGAGCAACAGAGAGATGTTTGTGCTAAGAGACAGTAATCCGTGACGCGCTGGGGATCTGTGCTACTCTGCTCTCTGCGTCACAGATAACAGCAATGTCACAGTGCATCTCCCCAGCTGAACGAAAACACCATCACAGCAGCAGCCCAGATGCTGCAGCTCAGAGTAATGATGCCATTGCACTTGTGACTATTACTCAGAGATACTCTCCTTGCTGTGAATATGCTGCATGCATTCAGCTTTCCCAGCTGTGGTACATGGTCTGGTCAAACTGGTGAGGCAGGCTTAGAGAGGCTGAGATATCAGCTTTTGTTTCAGCTTTCTAGTGCTTCTGGGAGCACACAGAATCTGAAAAATGAGAAAATATTCTGTTGCATCACTCCTGGCACTAATGGCATTTTATGACTATGGCCAGAGTCCCGCCTGGCCAAGCTTGCACCGGGTGAGAGGCGCAGCACCAGGAGCCTCCCTTGCAGCCAGTGCTCAGAGCCTTCCCCAGCCTTGCCTTGCTCTGGGACCCCATCGGAGCTGCGGGATGAAGTGGAGGGGGTCTCAGAGCTGCCAGCCCTCCCTGTGCACCACACAAGAGAAGACCGAGGAACGTGTAAGCTTGGCAGTGTCTGCTCTCTGGAAAAGGCTGGAGGAGCTTTTAAGATCTTGTGTTCCTGGGCTAACATCTTTTCCTTGAGGAAGGGCTGACAGCCACATTTGTTGTGCCAGTCCTCCAGTCAGTAAAAAGGGGATAATGAGTCCACTAGCAAATACTTTATTCACCTCCTGTTCCCCCCTGCCCCCAGTTTCCAGTTTGCATGGCTGTGTTGCTGGCTGTCTTATGTGAAGTGCTACCCTAATGCAAGTGACAGCAACGGGTAGAGGGTCACCCAGCAGATCCATCCAGTAATCTGTAGATTCCTCTTCAGTGGACTGCAACTTGAACAGCCCTGGCCCAAGAAGCCTGTGAAGGCAGCATGGCACCCAGCATGGAGGTGAGGGGTGTATTACTCTGGTGGGGTGCTCCTGGTGCTTCCTCAGAAAATAGGCGCAGGGCAGGGTCCTGTCCGTGTACTCAGCACTTAGTAAGTTGGAGGAAACCTTGGCTGCCTAGGAGCACACAAAAGCTTTCCAGGTGAGGAGGAATGTGGGATCAGCCTGGAAAGCTGCTGCATCTCCTAGCTTAGCTCAGAAGGAACATAAGTGAAGAACAAAGGTTCACCCACGTGCCCCAAGGCTCACTGGTGCCTGCTAGAGCAACACCAACAGCAGTGCCTGAGCTTCTCATGTGCAGGTGAATCATGTTTCAATGGACCAGGTCTGGAGCTTGTATGTGTCCTCACTCAGCCAAAGCCTGAAGCAACACCAGGCTTGCCCACTGTCTGTGCTATAAGCTCCAGCCTGGGCTGGGAAGCTGCCCCGGCACAGGCAGCAGGCTGTTATATGCTGGATCAATTGAGCCCAGACTGGGTCAAGCTTGGGTACAGGGGGTGTCCCAAGCTTGGTACCTCCCATAGACGTTGCAAGTGTTTTAAGCTTGAACTACCAGCAGCACTATGAACAAAAGCATGGATCACAGAGCCCTAATGGTTCATGATCCTCAGAAGCCTCTTACTGCTTTTCTCACAGCATGTAAGACAGGCTGACTGAAAAGGGAGAAACTTCCCCAGGGATAGGTTATACCTTCAGGTTTCTTTCTGTCTCCCTTGGGAGAGTCCAGCACTGGCCAGTGCCAAGGACTGGTCACACTGAGCCCGTTGGCTCCTTTTTCCTTGTGGAAGCAGGCCAAGCTGCTGCTTCTTAGGACACAGGAGATTGTAGAGAATATTTCAAGACTCATTGCACCAAAGCCTCCCTCGCTTCAGAGCTTTGATACGCAAAATATGGAAACAAACCCAAGTTTCGCCTTTTCTAATTACTGCTCAGTGCTTGAAATGTGTCTCTCACATTTCTGGCTGCTATGGGAAGGTGGTGATGTGGAAAGCTGATGTATATTAAAAGAGTGTGATTTGGCTCCCTGTTGCTGCTGGCTCTGCTCTCCGTAGAGCCTGCAGTACACCCTGAATTTCTGTAGATGTTGCTGCATGCCTGCAGTCTCCCAGCAAGGCTTTTCACAGAGGGAAGCCCACAAGTCCAGAGCATCTGGAGGATGCTGTGCTTTCAGAGGGGCTTCTCTTCCCTCCGTGAGCTCCAAAAAGTGAAGATACAGGCGTGGAGGCTGATATCTGCTGTCCAACAGTGAGTCTTGAGGAACTGGCTAGCTAGGATGGATTGGGATGGGTCCCAAAACGTCATTGTGTCTAAACCTGGTGGAGGTAAGAGTTTGTTGAAAATCATTGCCAGCCTTGCGTGCGGGCAGCAAGTCCATGTTGTATTGCCTTTGCTGCTGGGTTCCCACACTGGCGGGCAGTGCCAGGTCTGAAAACATGTCTGTTCCTAATGTCATCCTTCCATCCTGGGGAATCAAAAGGTTTGCAGGTATGGCATTCCCCAGTGTGTCCCAGAGCATCCCCCAAGTCTGAGCCTTCCTCAGCATTACGTGTATCCACCCTCTTGGGTTACAGGAGCCCACTAGCTCTGAAGCAGCACGAGGTCTGGGGGCAGAGTAGATACCTTTTATAACCTTAAACTGCCGTGGCCTCTGCAAAGTAATCTGCAGTTGCCAGCTGAAACTCATGGTGTGCAAGCCTGTACGCTCCCTGCGACAGGTCCTGCCCTGGGGATATTGGTTGAAGCCAGGTTAGAGATTGATGTGACTGCTCTTGATTGAGGGCGGGTAAGCAGGAATCAGCTGGGTCCCAGGGAACCCAGAGTAAATCCCAGCAGATGGGAAATACTCCTTTGTGACAGATGCAAGACCTTAGAAGCAAGGAACCTTCAAAGACGATTACCCTGAGATGTGATCTGTGCCAGGCACACATAGAGTGACTGGAGATGCTCTTGCATCAGTGCTCTCAGTGCCACATGTCATTGGCTCCTCAGCCCCACGCAATGGACAGAGTCGGGGCGGGGGTGTGTGGGGGTGGGGGGGAAGGAGCGGGGCAGCAGGCTGCAGCCATGCAGGGTGTTAGGCTGCTGCACAGCTGTTCTTCCCTCCTACCACCTGCAGCAAGCAATGCACCGGGTAATGGAGATGGCCGGGCTCTGCCTCCTTCTTTCTCTATGTCTCTCCCAAATAAGTCCACCTTGTTTAATTAATACAAGTCCCTAGTCTGCAAGCACAGGAGAAATTTCTCAAGGGAGAAATTACTTGCTCTGGTTTAAGAAACCGGACAAAGATAGATGGTGATGGATTTAAAGAAACAGCCCTGACTGAAAAACACACAGCCAGAGCTGGAACAAAGGGCTGACATATCCATGTCAGACCTGACCAGGGTCTGATGGGGCCGATCTGCACCACGTGATAGGCTTGGCACAAGTGCTTGGCATGTTTGTTTATAGATATTGTTTCTTTTCAATGTTTATGCCCTGAAATGAGGGTACAGTGTTTTGGGGAAGCTGGCAAGTCACTGACTGTCACTGTCCCAGAGCAGGGACAGAGATGTGAGCCCTGAATGGAGGCTGATGGTGCTCAGAATAATCAGAGGCAAGTACAATGGGAATGCTGTTACAAAACTATGGCCCTCTCCTAACATGACAGTAGCCAAAGGTCTTAGCACCAAGTATCTAGCCAAGGTTGGGACGGGGGGACTAGTCCTCCTCACCCTCACCTCTACATGTCAAAGCAGCCAAGCCTGACTGCTGGAGGGGGAATTGCAATATGTTGAAGGGAGCGCAAATAGTTACAAAGCCCAAGGAACTGTCAGTGCCACCCGCAGCAAGCAGGGCATAGAAGAAATGTACCACTCTTTGCTCATCCATGTAGTTCTCTCAGTCTTCTGCTCCCTGCCAGTGGCATAAGTAAGTCATGGACGTCCTGAAGAGTACAGCGGGGACCATGGGGATCTCAGTCTGGCTTGCTCAATAGAAGAACCTAGCTGGCTGGATAAACTTGCCACTTCTGCATCAGTCCAAATCCCGGAGCTGAGGGATTTTTGTTTGTCCTGCCTGCCCCAGGCTTGCAAGGATGCGTGGCTCCCATGGAGAATGAAGCATGGGAGCGACCAGCTAAGTGGCTTGGACTTGAACGCAGCTGCTGTGGAGGAGGCACAACAGGGCGTTCATGCCCTGCAGGTGCATGGGTTCACTTGCCATGCAGGTTTACGGGATCCATCCAAATGCCCGTCCAGCACAAGTATGCAGTGCAGCTGCTGCAAAATACTCTCCCAGCAATCTCAGCTCAGGGACTCTTTGACCAGAGCTGCTTAGTTAAGCCAAATCAGTAGCTTTGTCTTGCTTGACTGGTCCACCCCCTTTTGTATCCGTGTTGATGTTGAGCATCCCCAACACCCTGTGGCAAGGTGTCATGCAGCTTAACAAAGCCTTGTATGAAGAACCACAATTTCTTGGTTGCTTTGTACCAACCACTTCCTACATTCATCTCATGCTCCCCCGAATAGTTATGGTATCAGAAGAGACAACAAACACCTCTGGCTTTGGCAAATGCACTGAAATCTGCCCCGTCCAACCTAGACCCTGGTCAGTCTAAGGGCAGGCTTAGGCTACATTCAACTTTCGGGCTGTGATTTGCCCATCACTTTTAGGATCTGCATGTTACCTGGTGTCAGATGTCACCCTACAGCTTCATCTTTTGCAAAAAGAGGGAGACCTCACCAGATACATCTGCTTTTATGAAATGCCAGCCCAGAGTCCAGGCGCAAGCTGCTCAGGAGGTCCTTGCTCTGCAGGCATAGCTCGAATAAAGGCTGGGTGAGACCCTAGCTGTGCTGAGCTGCTGATATTGCAGCCCCCACCCTCCTGTGGGCTACCTGCCTGGCTGGCACCTGGTCAGCAGATAGGATTCCTGTCTGGCTGTGCCATTCGTGGGGCTTGAATACCTCACCCCAGACAGGGGATGAGGCAGAGACAGGCCCATTCTCCCTTGCACGTGCATCAGCAGAGAGGTAAGGTGGCCCACTAATGGACTGAGCTGCTTTCTGAAGGGCTGCAGGTGGGTGGAAAGCACCAGCGTCCCCTTCAATGAGCGGCAGTGGCGGCGGCTCATTTTCCCCAGGGTCTCATGTCCTTTCAGTGTTAGCCCTGTGCACAAAGGGAGGCTGCCTTGCATGCCAGCAGGAGCTAGCCTGGCCTTTGAGCAGCACAATCACTCCTTTCACTGCTTTCAGCTGCCTTGTTCCCCTCCACACCCCCATGAGGGGCTGGGAGCGGAGCCCGGGGCGCCAGAAGCCTGGGGATTGGAGCCCTTGGCCAGGAGATCTGCTGCTCTGTTGTCTGAAGCAGCTGCTTGGGTCCTTTTGGAACAGCAGTTCTTCCTACCAAGAGCTGCAGGACTGAAATGGTGACACAGCTACTGTAGGAGCTGGGGGAGAAATCTTGGCTCCATGCAAGGGCATGGTTTTGAAGTGGGTCATCGCCTCTCCTCGCCGGCACGTCCCTGTGCCAGTACTCAGAGGGGCAGTGGGTGCTCAGCGGTGCTTTGATTTGGCTACTCCCTCATCAGTTTGGGTGCCAAAATCTGGCACCCCTTTTTGGGAACTGGTGTGCCTGTTCACCCCGCAGGGACAGGGAATGGTGACCGGGCCCCTCTCCCTGGCTGGTCTGTGAGGTGGCAGCTTGGTTTGGGGAGCACTGGTGCTCAGGACAATGGGTCATTCACCCCCTTCTTTTATCTTCCCTGTCATGTCTTTCAGGGCTTCCAATCACTCTCTCTGGTCATTCATCCCCCTGTCCCAACATGTTGTTGTAGAAGTTGGCTCTCATTTTGGATCGCCCCCCCAGATCACCCCTGCTTCAGAGGGGTGCACTGGCGGGTGAAGGAGGTGGGAGAGCAGTCCTGGCAGGCGTGAGTACCAGCATCAATCAGGCTGCAGGGCAGGCAAGTCTTGGGGGGAAAAGTGGTAGAATTTGGTTTTAGGTTTTGATTGGGTTTTTTCCCCCCCTTTTTAAAGAATACCTTAGGACCTCCAAATCCTGCTTGGAAATCTGCTTTGTCAAAGGCCAGCCCTGCCTCCCAGAGTCTGCTCCTTCCAGTTTCTTTGTGCTTCTGAACAATCTGCTCCTACACATGTTAAGAAGCACTTAGCAAGTGACTAAAACAAAGACTCAGAAAAGGAATAACCTAAGGATTTAATAAACTGCAAATGAAATTATATAAAAAAATTTCCCAGGCAGTTGAGTTTTCAGTGATTAAGAAAATACAATTTCCTGTAATTAAATCTTAACAAGAAATGTTATTAAAAACACTCTGTCCTGGCTTTTGTAATAATTGCCCATTCCCCCAGAACAGTAAACAGAATTAGAGTCTGCAACACACACTGTAATCCATGTGTCATTTTGATCAAATTTGCCTTAATAACTTTATCTGGAGAGAAATGTTGAATCACAGTGTCTGAAATGGAAGCCCCTGCATGGCAAATGCGACATGTGGCTGCTGCTGGGGCTGGGGCAGGGGACAGTCAGGGCAGAGGCGGTGCTGGCACTGGCTGGAGGTGAGTACGCTGGCAGGGATGCTCTGTCCTTGCACGGGCTCCCTCCATGGCTGCTGCTGCACCTTAAGCCCTGGAGGTTAACGGGCTTGGTGCTCTTCTCCGTGTCGTAGGGCATGGACCCTCCTTGTGGCTCTACCCCTCAGCATCTCCATCCCAAACTTCTTTGGTGCCCCAGCTCCCCCCATGGCACCTCAACCCTTCCTCCTGGGAAGCCCTGCTTTGCAAGGGTCATTTGCTCACATCCATGGGTTTAGCCCTTTCCCACATGGTTTATAATGCCTGGTGAAGCACTCCTGGTGCTCCCTTTCATGCAGTGTTCAATGGCATGGCTGCTACCTGCATTTTAGGGCTGGTGCTCGGCTTTGTGCTGACATGTCCCTGTCCCCCACTCCTTGGGTCTGGCTGTTGGGGGGCTCTGGCTGTGTGGCTGCCACAGCCTTGCCCGTGCCCCTTCCCAGCACTGGCTGGCCTCGGCTGCAGGCAGAAGGGAGGTTTTCTCCCTTGCCTCGTTGTTCTCCACAGCATGCCTGACAAGGCATTGTGCATTTCCAATCCCCTCCAAAATCTCCTCCTGAATGCCGGGGCTGGGGATAAAAGTGGAGCGGAGTGTGGCATGGGGAGTGCTGGCACATCCTTCCCGGGCGGAGGAGACTAACCAGGGTCTCTGTCAGCTGGCTGACAATTTCCAGCCTAACCTGAAATCAGCCTGACAGCAGCTGGGCAGCCCACTCACCTGGGGGGTAATTTTTAAAGCTGGTAATTGGCTGTCATTGCTGTTGTGTCAGGCTGTGCCACTCACCCTCCGGCAAAGCCTGGGAAAGGGATGGGGAAGCTGCTTGCCTGGAGAATGAAGGTTTCTCATGTGTGCCAGGGCAGACACAGGTAGAGAAGGGGCAGTGGCTGCACTCGCCTGGTAGGGTTGTCCTGGATGCTGCTGCTCTGCATCTTGCAGTGGTGGGGGAAAATGAATGAAAATCCCTGCTATGAACGGGAGCTGTTTGCAGCAAATGTGAAAGGGGAATGGATTTTGTGAGCAGCTTTGCTGCAGAAAGCTGCTGGCAGATTTTTCTAGGAAGGGCAGAGAGACTTGGTCTGGTATCAAAGGGAGGGGTGTGGGCTTAGATTTGGAGTGGTCTTGCTTCTGACGCTGTTCCTAGCCATGGGAAAAGGCTGGTTTCTTTTGTCCAGATGTGCTACAGGGCTGTAGAGCCTCTGTCAGCAATGGCAGGCACGGCACTGAGCAAAACCTGGATCCACTATCTGCAAGGACTTCCGATATTTCAGCAGTTGCTTATATCCCCGGGTGGAGGTGAAATGTAGAAACTGGGGAGATCTGAGGGGAGCAGAGAAACTTTTGAATTACTATGCCATTTTTTGTCTAGAGGCAAACATCTGGACATGGCGTACAGTTCTGTTCAGTAGGACATACATTTTCCCACCCATCTTCATTGTGCCTCTGAGCTGTAGTTAAAGAACCAGTTGTTGTTTTCTCTAGTGATCCAGCTTCCCAGCTAGATATACCCCAACCCTTGTGCCTCCTGTGAGACCCTGTAACTCATGGAAGCTCTCCTTATTGCATTGCAGGAGATAGAGGCCAGCCCAAGCAGAGAGGACTCAGCTTCTCAAGGAGAATCTGAAGCCTGAACTACAAACCCTGCAAGGCTCTGTACTTACAAGGAAGCCTGGGTTTAAGCCAGAAAGACCTAATGAACCTGTTGTGCTCGATCTCCTGGCCCTGTCAGTGGGTGCCTGGCTGTGAGAAGAGGACAGATCCTGCCAAGATGATGCTAGCCAGCCAGCACTGCAAATAGGAGGAAGATAGACAGTGGAATGCCTCTATTTATCTCTCTCTATCTCTATCTCTCTACCTACCTACCTACATATTTTTCACTCCAACCTCCTTTTTTCTACAGTTACACCAATCCATCCATCTCTTTCTAACAGAGAAATGCTCCATTACACTGTGTGATGGTAGCAACTCCCTCTCTGAGTAGTGTCCGTAGGGGCAATCACCATAGTATCGAGGCATCACCTGCCTACACAAGAAAAGGCTCAGAAAGTGCTCCGCACCTGTGAAATATGGTGATGAACCATTTTCTAGCTCTGAAAACTCCCAGACAAACATACAGCAGATGCAGTTTCTCTAAACAATGCCTTCTTGCAGAAACTAAGTTATTTGCTGTACGGGATCCAGCGGTCCTGCTACCCTGCAAAAGCTGCATGCTCCCACTGGACTCAGTCCTGCATTATTTCAGGGAAGTGGCAGGGCAGACTCCACAGCCCACATACTCCATCAATGTGTTTTGCTGGCCAATTTCTTATCTGTCAGAGTCTAAAATGCCTGCTGCTGTCAGGGTGTTTGAACAAACTGCCAAATTCTTGCTCCATGTCACACTGCTGGCATCTGTTGCTTGTTCTGGCAATAAACCAGTTTATACCGTCACGATCCAACCCAACGGTTCTCCTGAGTCTGAGCGGGATGGCTTGGGAAGGCAGTTTCCTTTTCGTAAGGTTTTTATTAAAAACAACATTGGAGAGAGGAGTTTCTGTGCTGAGATGGTGGAAGCTGTTGAGGGATTTTTTTTTTTACTGCACATCATGCAGTCAGTATTTTATGTGCTTTCTTCCTGCAGGGGATGGCCTCGATGCTTCTCTTCCTTCCGCAGGTGTAAATGAGGACTCTTTTTAGTGGAGTTACCCTGCTGTGAAGCAGGTGTAAGTGAGAGGAAAACCAAGCCCCATCTAAAAAGAATTGGCAAAGATAAAGTCTTGGGAGCATGTCGGAGGTTGCTGCTTCAGTAGATACTTGAGGAATATTCTCTTTCAAGCCACCAAGTTTAATAAAACCCTGTCACAGCTGTTTGGTGGAAAGCAAGGCTATGGCAGGGCTAGGCTTCAAATACTGGCCCAGCCTCCCTGGGAACCTGCTTACCTCTTGGGGAGGGCTTGGTGTGACCAAGCAGCTCTGATGAGAAGCAGTGGGACCCTGAGGCTGGGTTGAGTACAAAATGGCATTTAAAAACAGGCAGCTCTGAACCTTCCAGCAAAGGAGAAATTATTTCAAAAGAGCCAGTGTCAGGAGTGAATCGGACGTGCTGCTTTGAAACCAAGCTTCCTGTGGAAACTCAGCACCTGAAATCTGCTGAGGCTTGAGTGGTTTGACGCTTGATGTGTCCACAGCAGCATTTTCAGCTGTGAGCCCTCAGGCATACAGAGGGATGTTGCAGACCCTCGTCTGGAAGCAGGGGTCCAAGGGTTTGGGAAAAGTTTGTTTGGACCAAAGGCAGTGAGGGGTCCTTTCAGCTGTCACCTGGTAGAAGTCCAGCTCAGGAGGATGAGATACTCCTGGTATTTCATCTTGTGCTGCTGTCTTGTGGAAGTCTAGCTTCATTGCCCAGTGGGAAGAGAAGTGACTGGAAGCCCATCTGGCTCCAGCCACTAGAGTATGAGGGTTTATTTGAGCAAAAGAAGGAGAAGATATACGGCTGGGCCACAGACAGTGTTCCAGGAAACACTTGGCTGGGTTATGAAAGCTGGAAGGTTAACACTGAGACCTCAGGTAGCGCTCACAATGAAGGCAGCTGCTGTACCTTGTGGACACTGTGCCTGTGCTGGAGCAGCCTAATGCTCTCACCTGTGCCTTGGGCTGCCACCCCCAGCACCCCTGCATTATTAAATAGGACAGTGACCTTGTAGAAACTGATCCTAAAATCTTGCCCATCTAGTGGAACCCAGTCTTGGGGACCTACCACTGGGAGGTGTAAGTCAGACCAGAGCTGTGCTGTTCAAAAGCTGTGGCATCAGAGACATTTATCCATCAGGAGACTGTCACACTGCTTTCTGTGCTGAAGGTGTCTTAACGCCGCTGCTGCGGTCCTACCCAGCAGCGTACGGGCTTCCCACCTCACCTCTTTACCCTGGTCCTGCAAAGAGCCAGTGCCTGAGCTCTCTTGGCTTGTACCTTACCTCCAAAATTACTGCTCCTCTTTCTTCTAGACAACACAGTCTCCTCTCTTCTCCACCTCCTCTAGAAAGGGAGCAGCATGATGTGATTAAAAGTAGAAGACTGGAAGGAAAGGTGGCTTTTCTGTAGTAGCAGATACAAACAAGAAAACCTACAGAGATCATGTGCCAGGCTCAGTTTCGTTAAGGTTTTTAGCTTTTGGCCAATGACGGGTGTTGAGTTCAATCACTCGGGTCACGTTTTACAGTCATTAAAAAAAAAACCCAACCCAACCAAAAAAAAAAAAAGAAAGAAAAAAGTGAGAGATTGTAAGCCATTTTCAGGAAGTCCCCTCACTTTGTGTTACTACAAAATTTTAATTATCTTGCTCTGCACTTTGCACTGATCTTTGGATGTTGAAACTGAGACTTTAAGCTAAGGATCATGCTCTAATTTGGCATCATTTTTGCATAGTAATACAGCTCCTTTGGCACTTTTTCCAAACCCTGAGTTCTCCTCATCCTGCACTGGTTGTAGGGGCAGCAGAGCTCTCTGCTGTGGCCATGGCTCTTTTGAACACCATCCACTGGATCTCCCCTGTCCTAGGAGGCTGTGCAATCCAAATGACATTGTTCAAAGCCAGCATGCCCTGCAGATGTATGCATGCAATTAGTAACCTTCCTACCCACCTGAATTTTTGGCATCAACCCTTCCATCCCTTTGAAAATGCCTTAAGAATGATCCCCCTGTGGCCTTTATCATCCATCAGAGCCACAGAGATCCTATAGAGTCAGACAGAATATGAAAATAACTTTTTCTGTAAGTGGACTCAATGCAGTGAAGATCTGTGGGACTTTGAAGCTAAGAATTCCTTGCCAGAGGATGTTAAGCTGCCAGAGTTTATCCAGGTCCAAAAGGAGACTGGACCCAGAGGCAGCTCCCAATGAGTACCTGTGCTCCTCCTCAGCTCTGACACCCCCTCTTTGTGGCTGATGGGTGAGCTGGGCAGATGCACAGCTTGCAGGCACACAAAACTGGTGCATGCACCTGTGTCCTGCTTCTCTGCCCATCTGGGGGGCAAGTGCATTCCTGCAGAGGGGTGGGGGGAGCAGGCAGGTGCGGGAATATATAAAGTTGCTGCAGGTCAACGTTACAGTGCTCATTTTCTGGAAGCTGCAAACAGCCTTTAAAGCACAAATGTGCCCGTCTGCTTCTGTTCATTTGAATTTTGCCTGGCTGTTTTTTGAAGGCTTTGAAAGGGCTCTAAGTTTGTACTGTGTTATGCATGTTCAATAATGCATTTCCTGCTCACAATGTTTAAATTGTTATCTTCATTGTTATTTATTAAAACATCTCCAAGAATGTCTGGACATTCATGGCTCTGCATCTCAAGTGATTCATTAAAACACCCACTTTCCCTGTCAGAAACTCCACTCCCGCATTATATTCCGACCTGCACCACTGCGTGGGTGAGAGGCCCCGTGTAAGGCGAGGCACTGCACATCCACAGGACAGGGGTGTCTGTGGAGTGTCTTGCAGATGGATGTGAGCATAGACTTTCATTTCTTCCTGCTTGGTTACCTGTGAGCCAGCTCTCCCCTAGTGTTAACCCCTGCTAGCAGGATGCTGAGCGGCAGCTGTCCTGCCCCTGCTCTCCTCAGCATGGCTTAGGAATTTGTCACACCTTGATAACCCAGCTACGTGGCTTCTGGGTTAGAGCTGGCTGCTGCTGAGCTCAGAAGGTGGGCAGGCAAAGACTCGGCATTGATATGCTCATGTAAGAGCAAAAATAGTATTTGCAAACCCAGGGAAAGTACGCTATCTTCAGTCAGCAGTCCCTGCTGTTTGGCCCTCGCGAGATTGCATCTGGAGTACTGGGTCCAGTCTGGGGCTCCCTGGGAAGAAATACCAACAAACTGGAGTGAGCCGAGAGGAAGGATACTGAGATGGTTGGGCATTGGAGCACCTGGCATGTGACGAGAGTCTGGAGAAGCAGGGAGCTGTTTGCTGTCTTCAGCTATCAAATGGGCCATTACAAATAGGGTGGAGCCAAGTTGTTCTCAGAGGTGTACAAATTGCCCCAAGGGAAATTTTGATCGGGCATAATGGAAAAAAAAGATTGTCCCCAAGAGGCTGGTCAGGCACTGAGAGTCTGTGGTGTATCCATCCTGGAGATATTTGCAGGAGCTGGAACTGAGTGACTTCCAGAGGTCTCCACCCTGAATTCTAGCTATTATAGCTGTAACCCCTGGTTACAGCTGTCTTGACTCTGCTGCTTATTAAAGGCAGCATTTCATAACCAGCTCTTCTCATAACAGTCCCTCTCTTGGTCTCCAGAGTGAGCTTACTCTTCAAGCTATACCTTTTGCCTCCTGCCACCCTTACACAAGACATAAATGGTCAGGGAAGACTTTTCTTGTTCCTAGTTCCTAGACATGCTGGCAGGCTTCCCTGCCTGCTTTTTGGTCTCCCAAATGCAGACTGCACCTTGCTCTGTTGCAGGTAAGACCTCTGTCATCCCAGCCAAGTGTCCCAAAGGGACCTTCGCAGGTCTGGGAATCAGGTCATGTTCCCTCTATCCTCCAATCCAAGAGCAAGCAGCATCAATAAAGCTGGTGGGAGCTGGGCTTGAAAGAAGCAAAAAGAGGTACCTCCTCCCCAAAGAGGTAAGTACTCTGCCTGGCTCTGCTGCAGGATGTTACGCTAAAGTTTCCATTTAGTCCAGAAGGGGAAACCCCGCAGGCGGGTAGTTGCTACAGGAAGAAACTGCCTCTGTTTGAGGAAGACTCTGTGCTGAAAATGAGTGGAAAAGAAAGGGATTAAGAACAAGTTTTATACAAGCCTGCTATGCTCTGCCGTGGCCACTGTCGGGGACAGGACCCTGGCATCCTATGGGACCCTGTACACATGTTCTTATGGAGGGGATGGCATCTTCCTCACTGCAAAACTTACCCCATTGCAGGACAGCTAACAAAAGACCTACTGTCTTCTGACAGGTCATTAGCTAACACGACAAGCAGCCTGTGTTTCTGTGTTTCTTGGGACAGTGTGCTACATGCATTCCTGGCAGCTCTGCAGTGTCTTGCTCTTACCTGGTAGTAGAGATCTTTGAGGAAAATGCCATTTGACTATAGCTGTGCAAATAAACACTGCTTTGGTTCGCTATGGGAACGGCAGCATTAAACCCCCCCACAACCAGGGGTCATTGTGAAATTAATTATTTTTCAGTTTCCTGCTGAAATGAAAAGCAGAAAAATCATCTTGTGTTGAGTAAATGAGTCAGTTTGAAAGAAAATGTTCTGCTTAGGCATCTAAAAAAAAAAGGTCTAATGGGCTGTTAGAAACCTGTAGAAGAACTGTGGTTATTTCAGCAAGAAAACTCAAAACCAGCTAATTCACAAAATGTTGAAATGGAGCCTTTGAACTTCTGAGTTTTATTTCTTTCAGTTTAAATAATTTGCTGATTTTTGAAGTGATCCATGACTTGGCTTGGTCAACCCAAGAATGTATCTTTCAGTGAGAAACAGTGACCCCCAAAACTGGCTCCTTCTCCTGCTCACGACCACCCCTAAAATGTACTCCTGCTCCTGCCATGCTGATTTTCAGTTGCTGCAGCTGCACTGCTGTCTTTGCCACTAATCGGCTCTCTGGCACATCCCTGAGACACTGCTTCCCTGGTGAAGGAAAGCTGTCGCACGTCTTTCTGTCTCATTTCAGCCTTCTCCTCCTCAAGGGTTGTTCTCACTTTACTTCTGAAGTGACTGGGTGGCTTTAGGTGTACTTACAGCTGTCTGGCACGCAGCACTTACCGGGGTCCGTGCCTTGCTACCTGGCACGGAAAGCGGCACTGCAAAAAAGCAAGAGCAGCAAGGGTTGCAACAGCCTTGTGGAGGCTGGTGTTGCTCAGGAGGGATGATGGTGTGTGCCTGATCTGGCTGGACGTCCCAGGATCCCACGGTGCTCATGCAGACCCACAGGATAGCTCCACATAGCCGGGCTCAGCTGCTTTAAGAGAGGACAGCATGGATGGTGAGCATTTGTTTTTAATCTTGCAGTGCTATGATGATGTGGAGCGGTGGGGTGCTGTGGATTGGAGGTTCACTCAACAGTGGCACATTCCAACAAGCGCAGGCAAGTGTGCGGAGTGTGTCCATGCTGTCATGGTAGCTCAGAGCTCAACTGCACGCCAACTCAAACTCCCTGGCTGCCCGTGCGGTGAGTCCTGAACCTTAAACTTGAAGCCTGCACGCAGACAGCACAGACACAGCTAGTTGAGCCAGTGACAGGGTGAGGGTGGGCCCTGCTCGGCAGGCGTGGGGAGATTAGCCAGGCCAGAGTGAGATTTTGCATGCTTTGCTGCAGATGGATCGCGTGTCCTTGGGAAAGTAATTTCCTCCATCTGTGTCTTGGCTCCATCTCCTGCGAGTGGAGCGAGGCGGGGGTAACTTGTTTCCTTGTTAGCATCCACAAGCAGCCTAAAGGTGTTGGCGGGGAAGGCTCTGGGGAGGGCAAGGTGGTGATTAGTCACTTGTAAATGCCCCACCACCATCCTGCCACCAGGGATCCGAGCACTCGCTAAACCAGGTTCCAGGCAAGCAGAAAGAGTCCCTTCTCTCAGCTGCTCTTCCTCTCAGCACCCTCTCGCCTCCCAGATCTGAATGCAAAATTAACACATTTATCACACACCGCCTGAAAAAAAAGAGAGAGATCAATTTAGAACAGGCTGTATTTGCAAACATCTGAGCCTAAAATAATGCAAACAAATGGTTGCATGACAACTCTGTGCTGCCTTTCATCCGAAGCCCTTTGCTAGAGCAGAGCGTGATGTCCCCTTGCCTTGCTTTTCACTGTCCTCTGGCAGGTGATGCAAAACACTTCCACAGGCAAGTCTCCAGTTCTTCCAGCAAAAGCTTTCCAAGGGGCACCAAATAGGATCTCAGCCAATGACCCATGAACACCAGCTGCCCCAGCACCCTTGCCTGCTGCATGGTGCATCCCATAGTAGTTTTCTCTACATGACATGACTGTGGTGTCCTTGGTGCTCTGATCCTCAGGAGAAGGCAATTTCTTACACAGCAGGCTCCCCACTTCCAAAGATCTGGAAGAAGCTGAAAGTGGCCGCATTGCCAGGCTGGGAGAAATGCTTTCTCTCCTGTAGGAAAAAGCAGAACCTGATTTTACCCGCATTTCCTAATAACCACCAGGAAAAGCAGTGGCCCTGGAGTCAAACGCCCCACCTCTGTGAAGCACGTACAGCACAACAGGAACAAGCTCCCGCTCCAAAATGGCACTGCCAGTACATCTGGCCATAGTTACCAGAGGTTCTGGTGGGGATGAGGAGCAACCTGAGCTGCCATGGCCCTCAGAGCTCCCAGGTGACACTGTCAAGGGGCTCTGCTTCCCAACATACGTTGTGACAGGGTTTGTTTTGCTGTGGTGTGGGTCTTCCCGGTGGGGCTGAAACCTGTTAAGGTGTCTGCAGTATGGAGATGTCAGGGCATCTGAGCCTGTATGAGGTGACTTGGTGGGCAGCCTGTTAGACCCAGTTCCCTGCTGCAAGTGACGCAGGCAGAGACCTGACACTGGAAGGGTCACTCTCAGGCAGGTTATTTGTGCAGGCAGGGTGGATGTTAAGGTACAGAGGCTGGCGGGGAGAGCTGTTTATTTTTAATCTATGCCAAGCCTGCAGAGCCAACTCCCTTCGCCATGCTGCTTTCTCAGTTCTCCTCTGTCCCACTCTCCCTCTTGTTGTCACTGTCACAGGCTCGTAAGGATGATGGATGAAAGGCCTTAAAAGCAGCTGGTTTCACATTTCATCATTGTCACATAACTCGCTTTCCCCTTTGCCTGAAACTGCTCCCGCCACCAGAAATGCCCTTGGCATCCCAAGGTGTGCTCTTCCCTGGCCGGATCCCAGCCGGGGACAGCCCGTTGGAGTCAGGTGCCTCTGTAGTTCTGCAGAGCCCTGGATGACTTGAGAGGAGCGATCCATCACAGCCTCTGCTTCTGGCAGCTGGAGATGACAGCCCTGACTTTCATCGCGGGATGAAGTGGTGATCTGAGCACGGCAGGGACATCCACACAGAGGTGACCGAATGGCTCTGAGGAGAGAGGGAACAGAGCCGGGCTGGGAGACTCTGCTGGGCCAGGGGCATGGGGGAATACCATTGGGATCTCTGTGTGCTTGTGCAGCTCCGCCTTCTGCTAGCTGTGTGCTGGGTGGCTCTGCTCGTGGTGAGGGGTGGCAGCTGTGCTTCTGAGGCATTGGGCAGGTGGGTGACTCCTTTGGGGGTTGGCACTGGGTGTCTGGGGTCCCCTGTGCCATCAAAGAGGGTTCCTATCATGAGCAGTGGCACCCTTGATGTGCGGGGCAGGAGAAAGCGAGTCCCACAGGGACTGCAGCACTGGCAGCCCTAATGCCCCCATGGATAACCACATCGCATCTCCCTGTCACCTGTGTGCCCCAGCAAGATCTTGCCATGCGTTGGCAAGCTGAGGTCCAAACCATGCCTCCCAGACAAAGCCCCAATCCTCAGGAAGGGTCTGGGCAGGGACTGGTTAGGAAATATTTCCACTGTTTCTTCTCAAGTTTCCTCTGCTTGCAGTACAAGCAGGTGAAAAGCTGGGTTGCAACCCCCCTGGCAGACAGCTGTGATTGAATGCCTGAGGAGGGGAGGGGAGGGAAAGGAGGAGAAGAAAAGAAATGATTGAATAACCCCACCCCCTAAAGTAAAATAAGAATCAGAGTGAAGCAAGAGAAGACATTGTAAATCACATCCTGCAAAAGGAGGCAGAGAGCAAACACTTCAGCCAGGTCTGAGACACCACCAGTTATTTATTCAGATAACATATTATTAGTGAGGAGAGACTCTCACATCTGGCATATATCTCCCAGTCCCAGAGAAATATGAAAAGGCAGCTGGTTCTACTCCTATCAGAACCATTCCAGATGTTTTCAGCTGGTGTCAAGACGCGCTGCTTGGCATGACAAAGCAAAGGGAAAAAAGTGAGAAAGAAAGGAGAAGAAATGTCATCGTCTTATTTTTAAAACACAAAAGGGAAAAAAATCATGGCTTCCCATATTAAATGTTTCCTCCGGCAGCCTGTGGTGTAGTTGTCATTAATAGCTGAAACAGCAAGAAAGAGAGCAGAACACAGGGCTCCTATTTACCATTGTTAATCAAGCACTAATTGGTAGTTTAGACGTTCTTAAATTATTGTGGGGAACATTTCAAAAGTGTCAAGAGCCCAAGATCCATTCTCAGAAGTGCCTCCCAAATCTGATTTCAACGTCTGAGTCGTTTAGATGCTTTTGAAAATTTTTACCTGAACAGTCACAGCTGAGACTGAGGCATAAATTTTGGCGCCAGGTGCTGCAGCACGGAGCAGCGGCCGTGTTGATGAACGTGACAGTAGGTGCAGGAGGAAGCTCAGTCACCCTGTTCTACAGCTGGTGGATGAAGTTATGCAGGGATTAAGGGTGGCACCTATATTGCTTTATTAGATGATTATGGAAACATCCCAGGCTGGTGTGTGTCCACACACTAGCTGCAAGCGCCTTGTACCCTCTCAGGTGGTGCTCGCTGATGCTGGCTGACACCCCCAGGCTCCTGCCAGGCCACAGCGGCTCATCGTGTGCTTTGGTGATTAACCAGCCCTGCTGTAAACCAGTGGGGACTCCTAGGTGATGAGCAGGGAAGGTGTTGTGCGAGGTCATGCCTTACCTGCGGACATCAGCTAGTTTGTGGTTAACGCTGTCTGCGGGGAGGGAAGGCTGGAAGGTGTTGCAAGACCATGCTTTCTGCCTTTCATTGAGAGAAAGAAGGAGTAAGCTGTGAAAGGAGCATCAGAGATAAACACAAGCAGTATTGAGGAGAGGCAAACATGGAGCTGGGATGCAGCCGGAGACAGTTACCATAGTTACTCCCCATCCCCGCAAGGAGGGAGGCTCAGGCAGCTGCCCACTGCTTTGGCATGCAGAGCAGAGGTATCGCCCAGAGCCCAGGGGTGCTGCTGGCAGTGGAGGCAGCTCTGTGGGGGGGACATCAGTCTGTCTGCTGTGGGCTTAACTCCTCAGCTGTGCTGACCTGGGCAAGGAAAATGTCCCTGCCACCCTCCAGCTAGCAGCCTTGAGGGTGGTGGGGCACACAGGACCAGGGGTTTTTGCTAAGGGGTGGGCAAAGCTGCAAGAGTGCAAAGAGCACCCAGAGGCTGGCTGCAGACTTAGCTGGCTGCTTGTGGTGTAGATGTGGGCCTGGGAAGCTGAGGTGAAAAGAAAGTTTCACTTGAGATTCCTGGTTTGGGATCAGGTCAGGATTTCCAGGCAATTGGCATCTCCTAGTCCACTTGGGGAGCTAGGCTTAGATCTCTTTAGGGCCACTGGAAGAGGTGCATGGAGGATCCCATAAACTGTTCACCCATCTTGACTGTGCAGATTGTCTCTCTGCTTTTGGGGTCCCTGGTGCCAAAGAAAACAGCCAAACCTGGGCTATGCTTTGGGCCATCAATGGCATGACACAGAACACACTTTACCTGCACTCGGTGTGAGCCTGAGCCCCAGGAAAGCCAGCTGGAAACTTGAGCCATGGTACTGGATGACTATGAAGAAAGGGCAGTAACTTCTTCCCGGCAACAAAAGACCTTTGGGTCACATCAGCTGACATGTGGTGATACCTCCTTGGCCACTGACTGGCTTCTCATCTCAGAAAGAACAAGAAAGAGAGACGTTTACGTGTGAGCGAGAGATAAGCAGTCTACAAAATGAACCACAAGGCCCTAGAAGTTGCCTGTTCAGCTCCAGCCCACCGCCAGGCACCTGCAGCATCCAGCTTGGGGCTTGTCAGCCCCACTATCAGCCAGAGCCGCTGGCACCAGCTGCCAGCAGTACCACTGCTGCTTGCCTTGGGTGCGGGGCTCGCCTCGGACCCTGGTGTGCTGGCCCCCTCGGTGTGTCAGGGCTGCGCTGAGCTCGAAGCCAGCAAGCGTGTGGATACAGGGTTCTGGTGCAGGGGTGGCCACAGAAGCTGTCAGTGGGGATGGTGCCAGGCAGCCCTCCCCTGGGAAGGGGGTCAGCGCGGCACACGGGGCTCCCAGGGCTCAGCACCCTCCAGAGGCTAGAGCTGAGAGCTGGTATCAGCTGGCTGGGACCGTAACCATGGCAGCAGCAGCTTCTGCATCTCAACATGGCTTGGGGACACTAAAAAAAAAAAAAAAGAAAAAGGACCAAAAAAAAAAAAAACCCAGGGAAAAAATTAGAAATTCTAATAATTATATAAGCTTGCTGGCAGATCAGGTTTGCTGAATGCCTTTCACCTAGGCAGGGCCCAGCCCTGGGCACCAGCTGAAGATGCGATTTCTAGAGGAAGCCAAGCATGTGCTCTGGGAAATCAGGTCGTGAGCGTTCAGCTGGAGCTGGGGAAGGGGCTCCGTAGGTTCCTGTGCTCCTGCAAGCTCTCATTACACTAATAGGGAGCATGGAGGGGCAGAGACATGGGTGCCAGCACCCTTGCTGTGTGCTTAATAAAGTGCCTGAAGCTCCTCTATGTATTTTTATTAAAAAAGTGTCAGTGCCTCAGTGAAAAGGCGGGGGGATGACTAAATTGCTGTTAAGCGACATGTTGAGACATGAAATCAAGCAGAGCGCTACATTTTTAAATTAGTTTTTGACAGTCCTTTCCCCAGCATCTCACCAGGCTCAGCTCCTGGGAGGATGCATCCCCTCCCTCTCCCATCCCCACTGCAGCCCCTCGGCTGGGATCCACTGTGCCAGTTTCTCCTGTTGTGGAGGTGGGATGGCCACGCTGTCTGATGGACCCTGTGGTCCTGGAGGCTTAGGTACCTGGTGAGAGCTGGGGAAAGCATAGCAGGTACATCAACATGTGTAGAGGCTCCTCTGGGCTTCACCAGCTCAGCTGGGGGCAGAAGCTGCTGCGTGAGTGGCCCCAGCCTGCCTAGCCCCAACACGCAGTTCATGTCAGGCGATGGGCTCTCTCTGGGACTGTCTCTTCCAGGGGCTGCGTGTGATGACCATGCCAAACTCCTGCTTGGCCTGAGGCCAGGCTGGATGGGGTTTTGAGCAATCTGGTCTAGTGGAAGGTGTCCCTGCCCATGGCAGCGGGGTCAGAACGAGATGACCTTTAAGGTCCCTTCCAACCTAAATGATTCTGTGATTCTGTGATTCATGGCTCTCTGGGATGTGGCCATCCCATTGCCAAAATCAGCTCTCGGTCCATGCTTACAGAACAGACCCATGCCCAGCTGCCCATCCCTTGCCTCATCAACATTTTGCTGTGCCCCTGCTCTCCTGCGCTGCAGCAGAGGCTGGGCCAGGGGATGGGGTGTTGCTGGGTGCGGGGTGTAGGTGTGTGGGACACTTCAAGCAGTGCTGTAAGCAGAGGGAACCGTATATCTGGAGAGGCAGACCTGTTCATGTTGCTCAGCACTTGCTGGAGGATACCCCCACTACCACCCACCCCGCAGCAGAGACGAAGGGAGGGGTGAGGGATTCAGCCCAAAATCCCAGGACTTGGTTTACTTCAGCTTGTCTGGGATTTTCATGTAGGGTGTTTAGCGTGGAAATAATGGCTTCAAAAGTTAAGAGTCGGGGTTAGGAGCCTCGTTAGCTATCATGGGGAAGACAGCAACAATGGAGAGGAGAAAGATGGGGTAATGAAGGGAATTTCAGAGGGAAGCTGGGGATCTGTGGAAAGTACTGGATGTCTTCAGGGTCACTCTGTCTCTCCTTCCCCAGCCTGGCACGCTGCAGAGCCCTGACGATGTCTGTGCAGGGCTTGTGTGTGAAGGGTAGGCATTGTGAGCAGAGGGGCTGTGCTGCTCTAACGCTATAAATGCATGTGGGGCGATGTGCTGGTGCCCGGGCACAAGGCGGTGTCTGCCACCAGAGCTGCTAGTTCATGGAGGGGCAGAGAGGGGCAAAGCCAGCAAAAGGAGGGAGATGCTGCAGCGGGGAGCAAGCGAGTCAGCAGGGGTGGTCTCAGGAGTGAGCAAAGGCACTGTGGAAGAGCGGGAAGCCTGCACGGCTGTCCCTCAGTGTGATACAACACACCGGGCACCCTGATGGCAGTGAGCTGCGTCTGCATGGGTGGGTGGCTGTGGGGGGCATGGGTGGCTGTGAGGGACGAGGCGGGGAGCAGCTCCCCAAGGGGCAGGTCTGCAGCAAAGCTGGCTGCCACTGCAGTGGCACCCTGGACTCTTGCTAATCCATCCGTGTCACCTCAAAGTGGTGTTAACGGATCCTGCCCTGCTTGCACTGTCAGGGCTGATCTCGGCTGGCATTTCCACTAGCTGCAGAGGTGAGAGTGTTTCCATCACGGAGTGACAGCATGTCCTTTTCCCCATCCCTTTTGGCCTTGATGTCATGTTTGCCCTCCTTCATCCCATGTTTCTGTGTTGGGAAAGACAGTGTTTTTGATCTTCATTTGATCACAGAGATCAAGAGGAGGAAAGACTGGGGGGTAGCTACAAATAGTTGATGCAAACGCAGGGACAGGCATGCACACGCCCAGCTAGGAGCCAGCATGCACGTCCCTGGCTCTGATATCTCAGCATCTGCATGGCTGTGGTACCTCTCCTGCAGCGAAGCAGCAGGGCAAGGGGTCCAACAAGCCCCATGGCACACATGCCTTCATCCCTGGCCAAACAGCAATGTCTTTGAGCTTAAACTTCACGAAAACATCATGAGCTGAGATCCTCCTGCTCCCTGTCAGACTTCCTCAGGGCTTTTGGGCTGCATTTCTGGGTGCAGGGAGCTCATACGTAAAACTTAAAACCCTGTCTGCACTGCATCCCGTGAAAGCTTCTTGGGTCCCCGGTGGGAAGGGAGGAGGCAGGCTGTCATCTTGGATGAGGAGGGCACAGCGGCGAAAGGAAGAGTTTTCTCCTGACACCTCCTCGCTTCTCTCATCCATGCTTCTGTTATGGACCATTAAAAATTAACTGAATCATGTTCATCATTAACATGCGTTGCCTTTGTTCTCCAGGCTCCCAGTACCCATTTGCAGAGTTTTTGTTATGTATTTTTCAGCACTTTGTCTCTTTAATTGCTTGCTTCCCTCTGATGTGCAGGGCTGTGGTTTGCAAGTCAGCTGCAGGAACAGAGGGGCATTTTTATTGCTCCAGACTGGAAGTCAGTGAAAGAAAAGACTCTGCAAGTCCCAGCTATTGCAGCCGAAGGAGGCCCTGCAGTCTCTGGCGCCTGTGATAGATGCTCCTCGCCTACCGGCAGACAGACAACTCTGGAGTCTTTAATCCACTGAAGGGGAGAGGGAGGGAGTCTTTTCTGAAACTTAGGCTGCCTTTGCTCCTTTTCAACCCTTTTCTCCCACACACAGTCCTGCTGCTTTTCTCACTCTCTGCTCATGAGGGGTGTAGCTTTTTTCGGCATCCCGATGCGCAGCGTGGGGCTGGGCTGCAGGTGCTGCTGCGCTGGAGGCCCTGGGCTCAGCTGCTGGCTGCACTGCAGGTGCTTGCAGGGGAAAACAGCAGGACCAGGCTGAAGATATCCCCGCAGCAGCCCTTTCCTGAGGTTAATCCCTTCCTTTGAACTTAAGTGCTGTCTTCGCTGGGGTTTAGCTGGGGCAGGCAGGTCTCCTAACAGCTTGTAAGGTTTGCTTCCCCATAAAACACGAATGCAGTGTGGTAGTGCCAGCAGCTGGGCTGGGACTGAGCAAATGCCAGCAGGAGGTGTGAGCAGCTGCCCTGTGTTTGAGGTTGTGGTGTGGGCATCGTTTTTGCTAAAGGGAGGTGGGCAAGCAAGACCGCAGTGGTCTTGCTTCCTCCTGCTGAATGCTCCAGGGGAAGAGGGTGAAACCAGAGAGTGGGCTCAGTAGGAGGCACATAGGCTGCTGCTGTCACCAGGAGATCTTTCTGTCTTGCTGAGTCTAAAAGAAGCCAGGAAAAGAGGCTGTAGGATAGGGTACCATCACTGAGTCTCCTGGGGCACCCATCGCTTGACACTACCAGTCGCTCTGGCAGTCAGCTGGAGAGTGTGCAGAGATGTGTCAGCTGTTTTGGTGCTGATGCAGAGTGACTCAGGCCTCTGCCCAAAGCTCCCCAGTGGGATGTGAGCAGAGCTGACAGGCGAAAGCAAAGCATCTGCTTCAAACCCTTATGCTTTGCAAGCTCAGCAAGTCACCAAGCCAAGAGCTCACCTCTTGGAAGAGGGGTACCCAGCAGAGAGGTACCAGGAGCTGGGGTCTCTGGTTTGGGAGCAGCAGGTTGTTTGGGACTGAATCCTGCCCTCTGGCAGCTTGGGCAGAGAAGAAAGAATTAGTTTCCCTTTGGGTATGGACAATTTGTAGCACTAAGGTTGGGACTCAGCTCATTGATCAACAAAAAACCCCTAGACACCATGTTTCTAGGCTTAATTCAAGGGTTGCTGGCTGCAGGTCAACAAACTATGCTATTAGGAAGGGCAAAGGTAATCGGCTGTTTCTTCTGCCCTGAACCTCTGTGAATCACCCTAGCGAGGAGGATCTTTGGTCCCAACTACCCTGGTTAGTGTCCTAATGTTTCTTATGAGAAAGGTGGTAGATTGCCAAAGCACCCGTGTTGTAAGAGCACATCAGTCTTTGGGAAGGACTCAAGTCCCTCTGAAGATGATGTAAATATTTTCCTTGACTTCATCAGGGTTTGGGTCAGGGCTGGGCTCATCATGGTCTCTGCATGGCAAGGTAAAGTGCCACCATAATTAAAACAGCCAGGCAGGGACTCAGCTGTGGTGGTGACGGCAGGAAATTTTAGAGGGGAAAGGCTGGTGTCAGCATTCCCTCTAAGAGCTTTAATGCCCAACATGTTGAAATTTAATAATTAAGAAGGTGCTTTCACATGTGGGTTTTTTTTTAATAGTCTAACAGCGTGAAATAAGCCATTCAATAATTAATTGACAAAGTTGAACCGCACATGCCAGCACCCGAGCTGAGGGTGTGGGCTCAGCTTTTGCAGACAAATGAAGTAAGAAGTAATTGCTTGATGAAGAAAAGGAAGATATTAACATAAGATTTGTCAGGTCCCTCGTAGGAATTCATCATAGTGGGTCTGGGGCTTTGAATGGGATTTGTGCTGCTAATTCATCACTAATTAACACTCTAAATTGGCCCAGACCTGAGGGGAGGGAGGGAGCTGGGCCTATCCTAGACTTTAGCGAGAGCAAGAGGAAGGAGACGGAAAAATATTTGTAGGGGACGTTAAATAACAACTCCTCCCATCTGCCACTTAGAAATGGCAAATCTACATACAATAAGAGGTGGCACCACGAAGCTACCCCAATAGTTTAAGTCTGTCTCACTAGGTTATCTGTCCGTCTGTCTCCGTACGTGTTTTACATGACTTGAGTCTCTCCTAATTATTTGTTACCACTTGGGACAGCTCCACTGGGAGAGACAGTGAGGGCTCAGTCAGTGTGCCCTTACCTGGCAGTTAGGGTACAAATTAAACTTGGGGTGTGCTGTTCCCCTCCATAATCAAGAACTGTGATTCCTTGGCTATTAGAGGAGCGTCACCTTTTCTGTGGTTTTCTTCTTTTCTTTTCTTCTTCTTTTTTTTTTCTTTATGAGAAAGCTCAAAAGCCTATTTCAGCATGATAAAAACACTAAAACCTTGAAAAATGTTCCTGAGAGAGCAACTTATTCCTTCCTAGCTCCAAGTTTATTCCCAGGGCAACAGATTAGTAGTGTTTAGGGCTGGAAAGGATCACTAGTTTAATCAATAGATTAAAAAAGATCACAGCCATTAGTGCCAGACTTTGATTTTTACACTGCCACTACATTTTATGTGGCTGCCTCCCCATCTGTGGTATTTTATAGCACTCAGGATACCTCTGTGTTACCCCAGTCCAATTTATGCTCTAATTGTATACTCTTCACCTACCTTTTGCTATCCGTTATCTCCTCAGATGTTCCTGGATCCATGTCTTGCCGTGTTTCCATCACTCATGAGATGTACCAGGTGTGAAGCAGTCCCTTGAGAGGCTGGCACTGTTTGTATGACACCTCCAAGGCAATGCAAGGGCAGTCTCTATGCTGGGTACTCTTTATTTCAGGACCAGTAACTCCTAATTTTGTCTCGAGGCTGACCAGGGGGGGATGATTTGTATCCCTGGACACTAGAGCACTTTCAGTCCTGAGCTAAGCCTCTCCACCTTGAAAGTGGTGGTGTGGGCAGAGCACCAGCCAGGCTCGGAGCACCTGAGCCAGCTGCCAGAGTCTTCCTAGATGGGACTTCTGGGAATGGGGTAATTTCTGGTGCAGAAAAGGTATTTCTCTGCTCTCTCCCTTTCCCTGTCTTACAGCAGCTGGAGCTACTTCTGTCTGCTCACCTGATGGTGATAACCCTGAAGTAATCTTATGAAGGACAAAGACACAGATTTCAGGCAAAATATATTGCTGTCGGCTGTTGCGGGGAGGCAGGAAACACTGCAGAAAGGTGGTGGCAAGAAGTATCTCTTTGATTTGTTTGCAAAGAAAAAGAAATGGATATAAAGAACAAACTTGTTTTCTCAGAAAGTTAGCTCCAAAGGTCCCCTGAACTTGTGTAATCTCTTGGCTGCCTCAGTGTGACTAGGTATGTGGGTGAATGGATTGGGATGCTGCAGCAGGACAGGCTACAGACAGAAATTAAGGCACTGACAAATTAGAGTGTTTCTTTGGTGGAGTTTATTCCAGAGACCTTGCTGCAGCTTCTGGGAAAGGAGTTAACCTTGAGGGAATGCAGCAAGTTTTAAAGTCTCAGGAGGTAGAACCTTTCAGAAAAATGCAATTGGCTTCCAGCCAGGACTCCTCTAAAGAGCATCTCAGTACCCTTTGGGTTATCTGTGGATTGTATGAACAGACATATCCCTTCCTCAAGTCTTATGCACTGAAAAGGAACATTTAGGTGGCAGCTGTTTTTATAACTTCTAGGTTTTTTCAGCAGGATGCATGAGGGTGAAGATCTCTGGTGCCTGGAAGGGAGAAGCCTTCCAGTGAGTACTCCGCTCAAACAGGACTCAGGCAAACTGGGGCCCATTGCACTAGAAGAGATTCCAGATTAGGAGGTGGGACTCTGCTGGCTGACAGGGATGCTGTTCCCATGTCTGTCATACCCCAGAAATGCTTGACTGGTCTCACAGACAAGAGCCCCAAAACATATTCATATCTCAGAGTGCCAAAAGTACTGAACCTTACCCATTTTAAATGGTATAAATCAGATTCCCACTTTCCTAGCAATATGGAAGCTGGATAGTCCTGCTTTTATTATTGCTTCACTGCGCCAACAACTCTGCATCAAGCCTATTACATTTACATTCCTGCTTTCTGAATAAGGAAAGCGAGTAACTGTGATGTACCTGGAAAATGCACGTTTAGGCTTGTGGCTCCCTGGAAAGACCCAGTGAACTGCAAGCAAAAGCAATACATTGGAGTACTGCAAGCAAAAGCAATACATTAGCTTAGTACAAGTGATAATGTTTCCCTGCACTAGCCAGCTCAAGCAGCTCTAATAGCTTTCCTCCGACATTCTGCTGAAAGGATGACTCTTAGCTCAAACAACAGAGATGTATCTTTGGGTAGGGGAGGCTCCCTCATACCAGATGCTGCTGTGAGCTCTGTGAGGGACACTCCAACACTTCCAAACCAGAAAATGTGCAATCAAAATGACCCTGAAATATCCACTTTGGTGACATGGAAAAGAAACCTTACAGCTTCATAAATCAAACTACAGTGAGGGAAGGAAGTGGCGATTATGAAGCCTGAAACTGAAGGGTTGAACCAATGGAAGGAGCGCCTTGGGCCGTAATGCTTGGAGTCAGCTTTATCAAACTTTTAGGAGTGAGCAATGGTGTCCTGGTTGTGTCTGAGAGTAAGAGGATGGATGGCTTAGTGAAGTCCAGGACAGGCAGATCTACAGCTGAGCAAATAGGGCTGAATGTGCAATATATATCAGGCAACTCAGCCTCCTTTCCTTCTAGGGGGAATGCCAGCCATCTGCCATTTCACTGAATCTTGTTAGCATTCGAAATAATGGGAGTGTCTTGCAGAGTGGGGAGATAAACATATTTTTTTGTAAGTGACAGCAAAAGGATCAACTGCAAGGCTCTGATCTGCCGTGGCTTGTGGCAAGGCTCTGGCATTACCCTGAGAACTTCTGCTACGCCCAGGGCAACATTTCTCCTGCCCTGCCTGGGGGAATGTGGCATGTGGGACTGGAAGGAGCCCTCCCTTAGACACGTGTAATACCTGCTTTGCTTCTGTCAGCTGCTTAGAAAATCGCCTGCCACCAGTAACCTGCCCAGGAGCACTCCCTGTCTATCTCCTGGAGATTGGTGCCTTCTCCTTCTTCCCAGTATCTGGGATGGGGCAGAGGGTGGGGATGCTGCTGGTACATCACAGAGCCATGGGGAAATGTCAGCAAGAGATGGAGGAACATCCCACGGGTGGCACCACAGAGCTGACACCAGCGGGCAGAGTCAACAGAACTAGACCAGCCAGGTACAGCAGATAGGTGTCACCTGTGCCTGGGGAGAAAGCTGTGGTGTGCCCCAGTCCCTTCTGCAGCCCCAGCTGGGGTGCAGCCTGGGAGGGAGCATGGTGGGGGATAAGGCACAGAGGGCAGGAGCCAACCGAACCTCCTCGATCCATCCTCTCTTCTCCATCAGCGAAGTGTGCCCTGGCCAAGAGGAGCCAAGGTGGAGGTGGGATAGCGCGGTGCTGCGGGGAAGGGGTGACCCCACTCTCAGCTGTCAGCGAAGTTTGCTGGTGGCGGCGGCAGGGCTGTAACTCTCCCCCTTGTAAACACTCGGCAGTTCCTTCGTTCAGGCAGATTTAAAAGGAAATCCGATGTGCGTTTACAAGCTCCCAGCCCATTAACGAACAGGTTCATAAAGCAGCAAACAAAGACTAATCAATATGCTGAGTGCAGGGGAGAGGGAGCCTGAAAGCATTCACTAATCAGGGGGATGCTGCTGGCCTTATAAATAAGAAGGGTCTCTCTCTGATCGGGAGTGGGCCCAGGGAGCAATTCGGCACCTTTCATCTCCGGTCAGCCCTAAACACCTCTCTCCAGTAATGAGCCCACTGCTACCCTTCATCCCCAGCACAGAGCAGATCGAGGAGGAGGAGGAGGAGGAGGGGGAGGAGGCAGGTGGAACTGCTACTAATGGTAACTTGCCACAGGGATCAATAGATGGGAAGCAAATTAGCTGGGCTCCCGTGGGAAGGGATTTGCTGATATGCGGGGTGGCAGGGAGCGACACCAGATTGGATGGCTGTGCAAATACCAGCCTGTAATGAACCCCTGAGGGAGCGGGAGGAAGAGGACCCTCCTGCCTGTCTGGGATGCTGCCTTCCCTCACCTCATCCTACCATTAGCATACACACCGCTTTGATTTTTTCCCCTAATGAGTTCTCTTGCTGCCTGTCTCCCTGTGAGAGGTGCTGCTCCCTCCAACAAAACTTCTCCCACAGATGCCCCTGGGAAGAGGGAAGGGTCCTTGGAGCCCAACCCCAACCCCCTTTGCTCAGGGTCCCTTACAGAGGGTGGCCTGGGGGCCTTTGCCTTAGGACATCTCTGAACCACTTCCTAAGAGGCTTGCAGCCTTCCTGCCCTGGAAATGTGGCATGTGCTTGAAAAAAGACCCTGACCTTTTTTCTTAACGTCATGGCCATCACGGAACTGTGCTGTGTGGTGGGAGATGGGCAAGGGAGGGCTCAGACAGGCATTCCTGCACCGAGCCCTTCTCCCAGCCCTGGGGGAGGAGGGATTGAAGCTGGTAAAACATGCTCCTTTCCCTGCCAAGTCTGGCGACTTGGTCAATCTTTGATATTTTTTTATCAGCACTTTCAAAGACTGAAGTATTCTCAGGAACCTCTGCCAGCAGCCGGCATGGGAGGCTGGAGGAGGAGGTTGCTTCCAGCCAACTGCTCCACAGAGCAACCTCATGGATGTGGGGCTGCCACAAGGCTAGGGTGACAGAGCAGGTGCCTTCAGCAGAAACTGGGGCAGCCTGTCTGGACTGTTTCTTGACCACAAATTTCTCCAGCTACTAAGTTAGGGAAACAGCCCTGATTATATTCCCTTGCACATGGGGAGCCTGGTACTGTGGGCATTAGTCCTGGGGTTCTGCACCTCAGCCTGCAGAGCAGGCAGGAGGAGGGTAAGGAATGGTCATCTGCAGGACCAAGCCTGGCTGGGAAAGGGCAGGAGCTGCAAGCTGTGGCATCTGCTGGAGGTGTTTCAAACAGGGTATTTGTGCACAAAGTAGTGCTTTGAACAATTGGAACAGATTTCATCATCTTCATGGTCATATTAGGCAGCCCTGGCAGGAGGGTGGGTGGATGGGAAGGACAGCAGCAGGGGAAAGCAGTGGGCTAAGAAAAGCAAGTCCTGAGCACATACAGACAGCAGGATGACCCTGCCGGAGTGTGAGTCATGTCTGCAGAGCAGATCCATATTTAGTACCTCTCCTTCACTGCGGACTTCAGGGCTCAGCGTAGCAAGGCACCAGTTGGCTGCTGAGACAGCCAGGGACTGGATTTCCCAGGGCACTCGGCCAAGAGAAGGGAGCCTCAGGGTCCTGGAAGCCACCGCTGGCCTCTTTGTGAGATGAACCTTGCACTGGGACGATGCCAAACGTTCCTCCTGGAGCTGACCAAGGAGACCCTCGTGGTCCTGGAGCTAGCCCAAAGCAGAAGTCATGAGAGGGGCCTGAGTCCAGCGAGTTTGTGGGGGACACCCAAGCTCCCTTGGGAGGCTGGGGGGTGGGTGGGCATGCCTGTGCTGAAGGTGCGTCCCTGAGCACGCAGAAGTGGGCATCCTATGCATCTTGCTCTCGCTACACGTGGAGGAAGAAGTGGGATGGAGGCCACCAGCCTCTTCTGTGGCAGGCAGCCCAGGCAGCTTTCTGGCAGCAAGGGATCTAAAGGAGCAGGGGCGATCTTCTGGCGACACTGCCTGTGTTGCTCTGGCAGGGAAAGTTCTCGCTGTGCTGGGAAGGGCGGCCCTTCTTCGACTGCCTGACAGCTTATGCCCTGGGGGGCTCATTTGGTGCAGATCCAGCAGTGAGTTCAAATCACATTTAATTTTTCCCGCATGCACGAAAGAAAAAATCCTGTTGTTTCTGCTGCTAGCTGCTTGACTGGCTGCCCAAGCAAACAGGCAAGATAAAGTGACCCTGGGCATCTCTGCAAAGCTGTGGCCAAGGCTTGATTGAGCAAATGAACCTGCAGGCAGAGAACAGGAAAGGCCAGGGGTTTGCTCTGCCTTGGCTGTCCTCCCTCCAAACACTACTGGTACCCAAAGGAGTGGGGTCCCCACACACCCTTCTTGCTGGGGGGCTGGGGGGGCAGGAACAGGACCAGCTTTATGGTAGGGGGAGAAGGGAAGGGAGTCCTCTCCAATTTGGGAGACCAGAGCACCGAGTGATCAGCATGTTGCTTGCAGGAATAAGAATAGCATCTCTTTGGGAGGCACGCTTTGTCCAGCCACTGGCACTACAGTTTATTCACCTGCTTCCTTCTCTGCTTCCTTCTCTGCTCATTGTCAAAGTCCCCGGTGTCTGTGAACATGCTTAGGAAGGTATGATTAGAATGCTGCTGTTAACAACTTGAAAATTATCCTCCCATCCCTCCTTCTGTGTCTCTCTCACTGCCTTCTGCACCCTGCTTTCTCTTCCTCCCATCTCTCCTTCCCATCTTGTTGCTGCCTGCCTTCCCCATTTTCCCTCCTGTCTCTCCCTTCCATTTATTTTCATCCGCCCTCTGCAGCAGAGCTGTGCCTTTGAAGCAGCTTGTTGAAGGGACTCGCTGAAGGAGCCATTAGTTGGAAGCAAAGTGGAGGCCTGTGATGCTGAAGACAAAAGGCACAGTGGTGGAGAGCAGGGAGGGAAGAGCCGGTCTGTATTATGCAGCTCTTGTCCGCTGCCAAGTTCAGAGCGACCCCTCGCTATACATCCATCAGCCCGGCTGTGACAGCCATTTCTGAAATGAGTGCAAGTAGTCCCATCTGCATTCTCTAATGAAGACAGTGGCTCACAGAGCCCCAGACACGTTGCCCCTCCCTCCCTTCAGCCCTGATATGAGAAGCATGAGCATCTGCTGAGGTTTCTGCTCCTCTGGAGGAGACCAGCTCTTGCCGAGAGCGAGGAGAGAGGAATGTGTGTGAGCATGAGGGGAAGGGACCTAAGAGAAATCTGAAGGTGACAGCAGAGGTTGGTGAGCTCCTGGCTCTTTCAGGCTGTTAGGGAACAGGTGAGAATGAGTGTATCGTCCCAGCACAAACACATTGCCATGTTGACATAGCATGGTCTGAGTGTGCGAGGCTCTCTCACCTCCTCAGCACTGTTAGCAGTGAGGAAAAATGGTCTGTGTACCAGAATGGAAAATAAGATTGGATTGGACTCCCTGCCTTTCTGTGCCAGCCAAAGTCCTTTGAGGTTAAAATGATGTCTGGATTTGGAGCCAGCTTCTGCTGGGACAGTTTGGCAGGACCTTCTGGGTGTTATCGCTCTTCCTCCAGTAGCAGTGAAACCTGGCTCCTTCCCCAGCACCTTCTGAGCGGTTCCTCTGCACAAAGCTCTGCCCTAGCAAAGAGCCAGTGTGTGCCCCAGGGCTGCCGGGTCGCACCAGCCCCCCGCAGCTGCAGGCTGGGGCAGGGGCTGGGAACTGCCCGGCGGGGAAGGGCCCTCAGCACTGGTGGGGCCACATCTCGCACCCTGGGCTGGGTTTGGGCCCCTCACTGCAGGGGGGACGCTGAGGGGCTGGAGCGTGTCCAGAGCCGGGCAGGGGCTGGGGACGGGGCTGGAGCACCAGGCTCACGGGGGGCGGCTGAGGGACCTGGGGGGGGTTGGCCTGGAGAGGGGGCGGCTCAGGGGGGACCTTATCGCTCTCTGCAGCTCCTGGCAGGGGCTGTGGGCAGGGGGGTCGGTCCCTTCTCCCAGGTGATGGGGGACAGGACAGGAGGGAACGGCCTCAAGCTGCCGCAGGGGAGGTTTGGATGGGATAGTAGGAAAGATGTCTTCAGTGAAAGGGTGGTCAGGCATTGGAACAGGCTGCCCAGGGAGGTGGTTAAGTCATCATCCCTGGAGGTGTTTAAAAGATGTGTAGATGTGGCAGTTAGGGACCTGGTTTAGTGGTGGGCTTGGCAGTGCTGGGTAATAGTGGGACTTGATGATCTTAAAGATGTTTTCCAGCCTAAATGATTTTATGATTCTGTCTGTGATCATGGAGAGCCTTTGCTTGGGCAGAGGGAGGGTGCCCACAGGGTGGCTCGAGTTCTGTGATCAGAGCCTATGTAATGCATCCAGTAAAATACTGTGATGCTATACGTCTAGGTCCATAGGACCAAGTGCTCAAAATTAAACAAAGGCAGCACTGTATCAGTCTTCACCTGTTAAGTGCTTTGAGATCCCCGAATATAACATTTGATATAAATGCAAAACAATTATTATTTCGCAAAAAATTATTCATTTTCTTCCATTATACTCACACGCACCAAGGAGTACGTTCCCATTGCCAAGCATTTCTGCATAATCTCTGGAGAGGGGCTTGTCTGATGTGTTTATTCAGTGTAAATAAGTTAAATGCTGGGGAATGAATGGTGCTACTGATTGAATTTTTTCTTGTAAATTTAATGCCATTCTAGCCAAATGTGCCATCAAAAATGTGCATTATTTTGTTCATCTGCATGGTCACCATTGAAATTCAGAGAACACCTCTGAAATCCTAGTGCATGGCTGGAGGAAATGGTCTTTCCAGCAACCCATGGAAATACTCTGTGGAATTTCAATATTTGTATATCCAGAATGACTACTTGCGCTCTTACAATAGAAAGAGCAGTGACTGCAATTGTAATGCTGAAATGTGCCCACTGTGAGAAAAAGTGCAGTTTCTTAGTTTTTCTTACTTCTTGCATATGCTTTCCTTTGGGGCTTAGAGTCCCTGTGCTAGTTCTTTGCCCGGGGAGGATTTTAAAGTAAAGAGGAAAAGGCCAAGGAAAACAGATAGGTTTTCCCACACTTGTTCTTCGTGTACATTTTAAGAATTATATCAGGGCATAACTCAGCACCAGTCCGGCATATTTTGCTCTAATTCAAGCTGGTTTATATCTCTTACAGAAAGCTGACAGCAATGAATGAGCTGTTTATTAGGACACTATTAATTGATTTGGAAGTCCTGAGTGCAGGAGTTTCTTTTTATATCTGAGTGCTAGGAGGGCCTGTTACGTTTCTTAAAGCTCTTCATCCATGTCTTACACCACAGTGGGTCATCTATCTGCTGCAAACCTGATGTGATCCTTTTGAGCTTGTTGCGTGGCAGTTCAATGAGATGGATCAGCGGTGCAGGAAGCTCCTGCAAGCCCAGCCCTAGGAAGGAAAATAAAGCAAAGCAGCGAACATCATTATGCCATTGCCTACGTGCTGAGTAGGGTATACAGCTCTGGCTTCTCCAGCTCAAACGTGTTTTACATAATAGAACTAAAAAATCCTCAGAGCAGGGCAGCAGCAAGGATGACCAAGGATGGGGAATGACTTGAGCCTGAAAAATGATTAACCGGGCTAGGAGTCCTCTGCCTGGAAGAGACAGGTGAGGAGCTATGAAATTGTGAGTACCGTGTGGAAGGAGAGCAAGGAACAATTGTTCTGTCCCAGCAGAAGGACTGGGGGTCAGTGGGAGCTGGCAGACAGCAGTTTCAGAAGAGACCAGAGGAGGTAGCTCTGTGGTGAGGTCATTGCTGGGCTATGAAATGCCTGGGCAGTGGGGACCTGGGGCATCCCAGGTTGTAACTGGGCAACTCTGTGGAGGAAAAATCCTTTGTGAATTATTATCATGGGAATGCTACAGGTAACCCAGGATGTCTCGGAGCCAAAGGTGGCTGGGAGAGTGATCTGGGGAAATCCCACAGTGTGCTTGCCCTGGCCTCATCTGCTGCCGGTTGGAGACAGACTGTGGAGTGAGACAGGTCTCTGGTCTTACCTGATGAGACCGTTATTGCACTTTCATGTCCATTGCTCAAAAAACACCCCATGGCAATCAGCTCAGCTTTAAGAACACTAAACTTTAGACACTTACGCAACTATTAACCACTTTATCTTCATGCTACTAAGTATCACTAGGTCCCTACTATGGATTTAGCAAAACCCCAGTGAGCCAAGAGGGAGAAGTAATTGCAGCCCACATGCTTGAAATCATCCATCCCACTAAGGACTGCAGTTCAGCTCATGAGCCATAATCACATCAATTAACCTTTGTTCCATTTAACATTAGGAGGGCCATAGAATTACAGTTTTCACTAATTAACCTCTTAAATAGGGATGCATCCAAAACAAAAAGAGATCTCTATGTCTCCCAGGCCCGTACAAAGGCAGGCAGAGAGAGATATGAGGGTTATTAAACAAAAGGAAGGATGAATTAATGTCCACTGAGCTCCGTTGTTGCCTTGAAAGGGGAAAGGCTGCTTTGAGCCCTCTGGGCTCGCAAGCCTCCTAGATGGGCAGCAGTTCTTCACCAAGGGCCTTGGATCCAGTGCCAGGGAAGGGAGGGACCTGGAATCAGGAATGGGGAAAGGGGGAAGCTCCCAGGGCCTAAGTAAGGGTGAATAAAGGAAGCTGCCTCATCAGAGAGGTGGCCTGTGTGGTACCTCAGCCCCTCCAGGAGCAAGTGCCTAGCTGAAGAGCCACGGACTGCTTAGGACCTGGTCTCTGCTGTCCTGTCAGAGGGTCAGATGGCAGAGCTAGCCTCAGGAGGGGAAAAACATGGAGCAGCCTTTTAAAGGGAAACGGGAGAAGATTCCCTGAGCAGCAATGGGAAAATAATTGAGCTAAACTAAAACGTAATTGGAAAATAATCATGGTGAGCAGAAGTTTAACACATTTTATTGTAGTCTGAACAGAAGTTGCTTTATGTGTTTGTGTTCAGCCCCATCTTGGGCTTGCGGTGCATTGTCTGTAGTGTAGACAAAAGACTTTTTCCATGGCTTAGGACTAAAGCTAGAAACAGACTCTACTCCCTCATCCTCACTGCCACCTCTGTCTCCATATGCAGTGCCAGGGCAGAGTGGGAAGAGGAGCCTGGTTTCTCCAGCAGCATGGCACAAGGATGGTGGTGCCACCCACAACAGGAGGTGGCGGCACCTGGCCCAGGGGACAATGCTGGGAGACCCCACTTGCTTACTGCGTGTTAGTCAAGAATATTTTCTGTCCATGCTTTCTGTGTGCTGTTCTGCTCCAAAGCTGCTTATGCAAAGCGTTCAATAAATACCCCCTGAAACGTGGAGGAGATGAACAAGGTAATGTGAAGAATAATGAAATGTCCCTCAGCCTCCGGGGAAACAGTATTGACCAGCCATGGAAAGAGCTCGTAATGAGGCCCACTTTACCCAGAGAGAGCAGTAATAGCCTTCCCTTCCGCAGCCCCCCCTCACCATCCTAGTAAATAGTGTTTGCTCAAGAAAATTATTTGCGCAGGAAAGGAGTCAGGCAGCAAGTGCAGACTGGAGGGGCCAGTGTGGAGGGAAGGAGAAAGGCTGGGGGGAGAGTCATGGGCCAGATGCAGCTCCCCAAGGTCAGTCACTGTTGCAGACAAGGTCTCTGTGTAAAATGCCCCTCTGGACCCTGCCATCCCAGGATCTCAGGGGCAGGAAACTTTGGGAGTGTGGGATCCAGAGCTGGAAGCAGTGAGTAGATTCTGTGCTCAGTGAGTGCAACCCTCGTCCCAGTCATGTTTTCCCCTTGCCTCACCCACGCCTCTTTGTCCAAACCACTGTTCTTTGTGCAGATGGTGTGATCTCTGCACCAGTCCCACTGTCCTGACAATTACCCCAGCTCCTGAGCAATGCCCCAGCGCCGGCCCCTGCTCTGCTGCAGGAGGCTCGCAGGGTGCCGCTGGATTCAGCGCAGTTGCACAGTGGATTCACTGGTTGCTCTTCCCTGGCCTCTTGACCCACCACTGTCTGCTGTGGAGATCCCCTGTGCTGTGGTACAGCATCCAGCAGAGATTGTGTTCCTGGGCAAATGATCAGCCCCAGGAGGAACATAACCTAGATAAACTGTGTGCTCAGTGACAGGGCTGCAGTTGTCCCACCTGCAGCAACTCTTGTTCCCTAGACCATGACCTAGGGTTCCCAGCTGCCTCTCCCACACCACAGTATCTCTTGCTTCAGCAGTCATGGAGATTTCTAGAAAGTACCAGCTGCTCACCTAGTTTTAATTGTGCTCTCTGTTCAAGGCAGCATCCTGTCTACATTAACCTTTATTGTGTTGTCCCTGTGCCTTCCATTCCTCATTTCCATTCCTTGCCCTCTTGTTATCTGGGGAGGCAACAGGTCTCTGTCACTTTGCCTTTTTGTTCTTCCCGTTCATTTCTCTGCCTTTTACTGTCAGAGCTTCCTTTGTCCGCTCCCTCCTTCAGAAGCATTCCAGTTGGGACTGGCATCTCATTAGACTGCAATTCCCTTTGCCTTGGTCCGGTGTACAAAGTGCCAGAACATCTCAAATTGAGCTGGGACTCTTTTCTCACAGACAGCAAGGTCACTACAATCCAAGGAGTTCCTGAGCCTGCGTATGTATGAGGTAGCCCACATTCACACAGTGCAAAAGGCAGCTCTGCAGACTTTAGAGCTATCTGAGTCCTTAAGCTGGTGCATTCGAGCACCACACACTGCATCATTTCTTTGGCAGATGGAGGAGGAGTAAGGATTTGTTTTTATTATCATTACTATTGTATCACTTGTTTCCTCAGCGATGTCCAGAGGACAGCCTCCTTCCTGCCTCTGTGGAAGGGTGCAGAGGAAAGCACTGGACAGTGGAGTGCTGAGATGAGGCAGGAACCTGCAAAGTGTCGTCTGGAGATGTGAAACTTCAGTGTGTAGTGGCTCACAGATACGTGGTGGTCTACGCTCTGATGTGGTCCACTATACGGTCAATCCAGACTGGGTTTTTCAAAACTTTATGGTGTCCTCCATGGTCTCACTCCAGCCCTTGGGAGAAGGGGATCCTCTTCCTGAGCTGTGGACAGTCCCACGCTGGCATCCTCAGGGGACACCTGGCTTTCCCCTCCAGGCAGGGAAAAGAGGGGTTAGGTTTCACTGTGCCCTGGAGAAAATGCTCTGGAAGCTGCCAGCCTAAAGCAAATTGGAAGAGCCCCCTACTGTGTTCAATCAGTTGATTAAAGCAGCAGCTGATCTTATTGTCATTCCTAACAGATCAGTGCTGAGTTTTCCAAGGTTGCTGCTGAGCCCATTGTTAGTTTGGCTGGTTGCAATGATCTGAATTTATTCTAAGAGTTTTTGATTTTTTGTCTTATGGTTTTGAGCCTGCTCAGAAAATAACTTCTTTCTCATTTTGTGTTCATTGGGGTTTCACTTGGAGGAACCTGCCAACCTGGCAAAAAACCTTTGGCCAGGAGTTACTGAGGGATGCTGAAGCAAATCCAACTAAGACAAACTTAATGAAATCAGAAAAAGCTAAGCTAGGGCCAAAAAGCCCAAATTCAGACAGACCCCATCCGACCATCCTCAGCCAGACCAAACCGGAGACCTGCCTTGACTTGAGCAGACCAGACATACCTAAATTAATATTTGAGTTAAGAGGAATAGAAAGGTATTTTCTTCCCTGCTTCCATGGACTCCAGGAGGAGACCTGTCTTCTGCTCAGGTGCAAAGCTCCCTAACGTGAGATAGCTGCTTGGAGAGCTTGTCACAATGCCACAGCATTTCAGAGGGGGATCACTTTTCTTTCTGTAGTAAAAGCAGAGACTCACACTTACCCATTATTTACTACCATATGAATCTCTGGAAATAACATGGGAAATGGTACCCATTAGTCTCACAGCAGTGACTGTGACTTTTCTGCTATGGTTGATGCCACATGCCAACCTTGATTTCCTCCTACCTGGGGGTGACCTACAGCCCTGATGTAAATGAAGGGGTTAGGAAGCTACGTGCCTATCCCATATGATCACAGTCAGCAGCACTGATTCTATGGCCTTGCTGCTTTCACAACAAGGTATGCAACAGCAACCCTGGATACAACAGGAACAGCGGGTGTTAAAAGGAACAGCTCTTTGGAGACTGGCTGTTTACCAGACTGTCACCATCCATTGAAGTCTCTTATGATTTTTTTTCCCCATAAAAACAAGGAAACAAACAAACAACCCGCCAGAAATAATTTTCTGTAGTCTCAACAGTTAGGATAAAATCTTTGGGTTTAAATCCTTTCTCCTTCCGCATGCTTCAAGTTGAGCTACTTACTTTCCCCGGCTAATTAGCATGCAGCCTGCAGGTTCCACAACACCAGCTAAATATAAACCATCCTTTTATTTTTTCCTTTTTTTTGAGGGCTGTTGACAGAGCTTTTTGTTCACTTGAAAGGTAGAGGATTAGCCATGTGAGATTCATTCCTCATGTCTGTCTCCTGTCATCAGAGGACAGTGGGTCCCATCCATTAGCCAGGCACATGTCCAAGGCAACGCGTTGGGCAAGGCTTCAGACAGGACAATGTCACAGCCAGGCTCAAGGCAGTGAGCTCCTGTGCTCTGACTTGGTCGCAGTCTAGTGCTGAGGACAGGAGCTCAGCTCTTCTCAGTCTTGGCTTTTCTTCCTCCTGCCTCTTGACCGTTATGGAGAAGTTACCTTTCTTCAATGTGCTTTGTGTTCTCTACATGGTGTTTCGAGAACAATCCTGCTTGGGAAGAAGAGTAGCTGAGGTCTATGAACAGGAGCGTTGCAGGGGGGTTGATCCCAGTCATCAACCTTTTGGTTTAACCAGCTGGTACCTGTAAAATTCTACAAGGTTTCCTAAGAAACTACCCTCTAGCAGGTATGGGGCAATGATACGTGTCCTCTCCATGTGCTTTCAGGCTTCTACTAACAAGCTGGCCCTTATATCTCATTTGTCTGCCAGTTTGTAATGCTTTAGGAGCAATGACATTCCAGACTGAGGAAGAGTGAGCACAGCATCTGATGTTAATTTCTCATCATTTGATGCCCCCTGTGTCTTTTTAATACCCATTAGGAGGACAGGGTGACATTAAGGGAGCCACAGACTGCATTTCAAAGCCTAAAGGATCCCATCTTGGCTGAACTGTAGCTGACATTTCACCCACCCTGGGCTTTAATGTGCAACAAAGACCCTCTGGGCATGATACACAACTGTTTTATAGAGCACTGAAACAGAGCATTCTCCAGCTGGGATAATAAAGGAGGGGATTTTTTTTTCCCAATGTCTCCTGTTGGAACATGTTATGAAACCCTTTGTGAGAGGCTTTAAAGAGTGCCTTTAAAATTAATTCAAATGAAGTGAGACTTGGCAGAGATTGAAGTGGAAGAAGCATGTGGAGGATGAAGAACCTCCAAACCAAGGGAAATAATTCCTGGAGCTTGAAGAAAGCTGTCTGCAGGGTTAGATCTCTTTCTTCCTTCTAACCCATGAAGCAAGGTGACAAGACTCAGATTTCCCTCCCTAAAGCTGGCTCGCAGTCGGCCAGTTTAGCACTGAGTCATTGGTCTGGCTTGGTCTGGTTGGTCCCAGCACCCACTCACTTCCCTCCAACCACAAACAGCTTGGTATGGGTCCTCAGGGTGACCAGGTGATTTGGCTCTGGTGTGATCCCAGATGAATGTCCTTTGGGGCCCACACCACCTCTGCAGCCAAAGGGTTCCTGCTCGCACCCATCCCACTCCATGGACAAGGCTCCTACTTATTTCTCTGCTTCCTGTGGGAGCTGAAAACAAACACTGCCATCCCTTATACCGTCTGTCCTTCTCTCTAGGGCACTCTCTGTGACTTCTGTCCTTTTCTACACAGTTCCATTTATCTGCTGTCTGTGTCCAGCATCACCAGTGATTTCAGCATGGAGAAGAAAGTGAGAAAATGGAAAAGACCCACCTTCCCAGAACACACTGTTTTGTAGGAATGTATAAAACCAGGGAGTCCAAATCTATCAGTTCAAGAGGAAAAATCTTCACCCTGTTGAGGTGATACCTCACCTTGCCTGTGTCCTGCTTGCTGATGCTTCATCCTGGCAAGCCCAGAAGGCTGGGCCGTCCACCTTGCATCCCAGTCCCCTGCTGCTGACCCAGGGCTGTGCTTCCCTCATGTGAGAACTGCAAGGGATGAGGGACAAGCCATCTACTGAGGGGACAGCATCACCGGCAGGCAGGAGACAGGGACATCTGTCCCAGATGTTTGTCTGACTGGCAGCCAGGGCTGTTGAATATCCAGAAGTCAGTAGGTCAGTGCTCAAAGTGGTAAGACTGGTAGAGCCAGCCGATGTGTTAGAGGCTTTCTGGTGCTTTGTAGTTCTGCTGGGCAACCTGGTGAAAGAAAAAAGCAGGTTCTTTCTGATAAAGGAGTTTTCTGAGTCAGATTAAAGAGTTACTATAAGGAGTAAGGGATGGAATTTGAACATAGGGATGAGCATGGGAATCTGTATGGTAAGGTCTCTCCTACATGCTGAAGTCTTCCTCAGGAGAAAGGAAAAAAAAGTCTCGAACTGAAGCACAAGACAGCTGGAGCCTGCTTTGCCTTTGGGAGAGGGAGTGAGTAAAGGAGTAGTGTTTGGGGATCTCTGTGCTCTGCCAACAAAGCCTTCTGGGGCAGTGCAGGTCTTGTGTCATCTCTGGGCTTTCCAACAGCAGCACAATGGCCCATATGAGGTATTCAAAACAAGAAGAGAAGCTAGAAATCTTATACCTTGACCACTAGCCTGACTCTGCTCTCTTTTGCTTAAATCCAGCCTCATTGCTACACAGGAGCCACTAGTTTCAAAACCTTGATACCTCTGTGCCTGCTCCAAAGTTGATCTGTATGTTAACTGTGCAAGCTGGGGTTTTCAAAGCTGGAAATATGCCTTGGGCTGCTTTAATGTTTCGTCTAAAGTGGGTCATTCATTTCTGAGGAGAAGATTAGAGAAAAAACCAAACACCGCTGCTTTGACCACACCAAACAAAATTCTGACAGATGGGTGGTTGGAAAGTGCAAACTTATATGTTGGAGATGGGAAATGATGTTTGTAAAATACTACTCAGCCTAACTAGAGCTGCCCCAGTGAAAAGCCATGCATCTTTGAAAACTCCCCAGCCCATCTGTTTTTTGTAGAGACCAGTTGCAGCTGGACCTCTCTGTCCTCTGGAGCACCTGCGTATGCTGAGCTTGTTCTGCCTTCCCATGACTCCTGCAGTCCAGTTTGACAGTACTTCCAACATCTACAGGGTGATTTTTTTGGGGCAGCTGCTACTCTGTTGTATTATGGTAAAGTTGTCAGTCCACAGAGCATCCTACAGCACTACTGCTAAAAGATGCCTCCCCACCTCGCTGTGCTCAGGAGTCTCCCTTGGGAGTGCATGTGGGTGAGGTAAGGCAGGAGACTGCTTCCTCTCTGAGAGCTGCCCTGGCTGCATCACATGGCAAACGTGGGAAAGAACTAAATCGGGGAAATGTAAAAAGCAGAAGGATGATCTCACACTATCCACCCCGAGGGAATGATTTGCTTTCTTCCTCTGTCACTGAGCTCCTTGCTGTAAGGGAAAGGCTGTATAAGGTAAGATGTTCATTGGGATCAACTCATTCCTTCTTTTCTGAGTAATGAACCTGATTTGTGCTGTCCATTATAACCAGATAGACTCATGCTTCAAACACATTAAATCCCATGTAAACCCTGAAAAATCAAAGTTTAAGATCTTTTCAAATCTAGCATCCCAAATTAATGATAATTTTGAATGAATTTGGCTTTGTTTCTCTCCCTCAGTTCATCAGGTGTGAAGGATAAACCCACCCAATTCAACAGGGAAGGTGCTGATGAATAAGTCATTAATACCTGTGGCACTCAAATGCTATCATGAGCAGAACTTAGAAAAGGCTTTGAGGAAGAGCTTTGTTCCCTGCTGAAGGCTGTGAATGAGCTGGAGCCAGAGAGGCTGAGGCAAAATTGGGGAGTCAACGTAAGCAGAGGGAAGAGACTACCTGTCATTGTGGTCTCTCAATCTGGAAATGTTCTCCTCAGTCCCTCTGAGGAGAGAAGGCATGGGGGTACTCGTCTTGGGGTGCCTGGTGATAGGACTGGAAGGATGCTGAGGAACAACCATGCCCTGGTACCTAGGAATGGACTGGATGGGGCAAAATGACCATCTCCATCGCAGCATCCTGTCCTGTAGTTTCCTCTAGAAAGGAGCACAGGGCTGAAAGGAAGAGACATTTGGCCCACCTGGAGGGAATGCAGTATTAAAAAAAGGAACTCCACTGAGCCCTGGCTCTGCTCTGTGCACCAAACTGCAAGGCAGGACAATGTCAGCTAGCTCACCCGTCACCAAGCTGCTGGCCTCCATCACTCCTGCTCCTTGTCTGCTGCAAATCCAGGCGTTAGACTGAGAGCAGTCTGCTTGTGCTGTCAGCCCAAATGCAACTAGCCTGTGAGGGAAGGAAAAGCATGTGTTAAATATATAGTAGCATATAGCCATTAAGCACTTCTGAGAAATTTCAGCTTGGGTGTGAAAACATACTGAACTGCTAATCAGCAGATTATCTGTCAAAAGGTATTTTACATCAACAGTGAATTACACGCTTGTGCACACAATGCACGACAAAATCATCCCCAGAGCTCTGCTCCTCAGCTGGCCTCCCCCCTTTTCTGATCCCCACAGAGACAGTTTTCCCAACCCCCAGCACTGTCTTCTCCCTTAGTGCCTTGAAATGGTGAGTTATTGAAGGATTTTGTTTAAAACATTGACACTGCAAAGGGTAGTTTTTTTTCTGAGAGATGGGTCACAAGCGAAAAAAGAACAGGTTGGTTTGGTTATAATGGGGTGGTTCTCCAGCTGCTGGGCAATTCAAAGCCTCTGACATACTTCTTCACATGGCACACTGGTAGTATCAGCTCCCTCTATCCCACAGAAGTCTGGAGGATTGGTGGAGGTACTACACATCCTCAGGTGATCCAAGCGTGTGAACCCAGGTGTCTTCAGCTTCTTCCGTGATATATCACCAGAAACATCAGGACATGGATCTGCAGGTGTCTCTTGTTTGTATTAGCTGACCTGGACAGCCTAGGTCAGGCCAAGCAGTGAGCTACTACTACCTTGCACCAGGTCAGGAGTTTTCCCTTTCCCTTTCCTTCTTTCCCACTTGGGAAAGAAGCATGCTTTGCAATAACCCGAGTAGTTTGAGCTAAATATTGGATTAAGAAAGTGCCACAGCAATGTGGTTTTCCACCAGAAAGCTCAGATTTATTGAAACCTAGAGTGTGTAACAATAAGAGCTAACTTCAGTGAACAGGAAAAAAATATATGTGCAAGAGTATACCTTTGTAGGGAAAGAAAAGTTCCCACATTGTCAAAACCAGGATGAAATATTTGGGGCTTTCAGTTTGCAGCAGCTTTCCATTCTTGAAATATTAGTTAATTCATACGTAGAAGAAGAAGGGAAAAAAAAAAAAAAAAGCCGTGAAAGCTCTAAAGGTTGAAGAGTCTGTACAAATAAAGGTCTGTAGCCTTGGAGCTGTCGGAGAAGCACGCTGGCTGCACGAGAGCCAGGCTGTCTGGCAGGGGAGTGATTATCTCCCATCTCCGGGAGGAGTGCTGGGGCAGGCTCTCAGCCCTGGAGCAGCAGCCAGCTGCTGGCCAAGGGCTTCTTCTGGGCACCCTCCTTCCAAAGGGCCGTTTGGCAGGAAAAAAACATGTTGCCACTGGGCAAAGGGAAAGATGCTGCTGGCTTCCTCCCCTGCTGCTTTCCCCTCCCGAGTCACAGGTGGATCCATCCCTCTCAGGCAGAGGGGAGGAGAGAGGGAAGACATGCTGGCAGGGAGGGCTGGGCGATAGCAGCCTGTTTGTAACCCTCGATAAATGCCACGGTGCAGCCAGCGTGAAATGAAGAAATATTGCTTCTGGTAAATATTTATTTTCTATCAGAAATTAGCATACCAAATGTAATTAAAACCAACTTTATGTGCACACACCACCCCCCACCCCCCCCCCTCAAGTCTGTTAAATGACATCTTAGAATAACTAGTCATAAAGAATGTGGCCTAATTATCAAGCATCACAGCCTACTGTTGCTGTTTGATAATTACCCTACAATGAGCTTCTGAAATTAGGATTTCATTCCCCCTCTCTGCCCTCCTCCAGCCAAAGCCAGTGCTGGCTGGTTTTCTTCCTCCCTACTTTTATTATACCTTTCTCCTGGTGAATACCTGAGAAACACACCTATGTGCCAGACCCAGCCTTGAAACCCCTTGCCTTGCTGAGCTGGTGATCTGCGAGTGACACCTGTCAGCAGAGCCACCCCCATCACATGGGGCAGTTTTTGGAAGGCGGGCGCTGGGGTTTTACCTGTGCTTCCCAACTCCTTGTCCAGGTGCCTGGGAGCCTGGCTAGTGCAAGAAGAGCAAGGGGATGGGAGGGCTGGGGTGGGGGAAGACGGAAGAGGCATAGGAAGGAGCAATTAGAAAGGTTTTAAAACAAACAGGAGAGTGCTTAATCCCAATCTGGCATGTGGCTGCTTAATTGCTCATCCCAGGGCTGCTCAGGGAGTGCCAGCATGCAAGGAGCCTGCTGCCTCTGTACACTAGGGTGTGTGTGAGATAAAACCCAGTTTTAAAGAGGGTTTACAAATCTTAAATCCATCAGAAATGACCCATCAGTGGCATTAAAAAAAAAGGAAAAAGAAAAAGAACCAGATGGTGCCTTCTGAAAGCCTTTCTCCTCTTGTTGCTAGAGCAAAACCAAGGCTGTCTTCCCCAGTGTTAAACAGGCTCTTACTGAGCTCAGGGAGAGGGGCTGCTGGCTGCTGGGAACCCAATTTTTGGGGACAGGAGTGGCTCATTTTGTTCCCCTGAGATTTTTTACTCTCTCCCAGTGATCCCTCATGCTCTTGCTCACTCTGACCCCTTCCTTGCAGATCCATCCCCCACAAGAAGCATCCACGGGCTCCCAAGGGTAGGGCGTGTGGAGGACAGTCCCTGGGGCAGGTCCTTAGGACACCTAGCAGGGACTCACTGCCTGCTTCAGACATCTCCAGCCTGCCTGTCTCCACCCAGATGGGCCCCTTGCTCCCTTCTCCTTAGGGGAGAGGACAGGGTGCTTTCAGGACCTGATTCGTCTGACTTATTTTAACATTGACTTTAATATGAGACAAATTTACGTCATAGAAGAATCTGTTTTCTTCACTGACTAAGCAGAGACCCCAGGGTGACTTGCTCAGATAAAAAAAAACCAACGGTGAAATGAATCCCATTCTGAGATCTTGTTTTCCCACAAATAGAGGCTAACCAAGACAAAGCAGAGGAGAGGGGCAGCTGGTATTAAAGAACAACAACATTAACTATAATGGGAAACATTTCCCAAGAGGTTTTTCAAAAGAGGCTTTTCATCAGCACAGAAGAGAGGTATTGGCTTTGTCTGGCTTTGTCTGGGATGCTTTAGCAAGAGGAATGAGGGCATGAAGAGCCAAAATTTTGGAGAGAGCAGCAGCTGAAAGGGACACACTGGAGCTGAGCTCCCTGGTAATTCAGAACTGATGCTGAGGCACCCTCAGCTCCATTGGCACACTGGTGGTTTTGATAGCTTGGTTGGGAGGGGAAGGTGTAAGACAACCAGGGACTTTGGGGAGTAACCTTGTGTGTGTCTGGGAAGGCCCTAGGGCACCTGTTCAAGCCACCCTACATCTCTAAGGGCAGAAGAAAAGCTTTGTCCTACCCACCTCTTCCATCCTATGTGGGACCAAAGAACTCAGATCCAAGCATGGATCAATTGCTGGTGGTGCACTTTGGGTACAGTGACCAGCACACTGGAAGGGCAGCTCAGTGGGAACTGGGAAGAAGCCGTGATGGTTTTGCTGGGTCTGAAAATGAGGATGTGCTTTGAGCAGTAGTAGGGGCTGTGACCCTCCTTGTTGCCTGCCAATGCTGAGTCTTGTTTTGTGTGAAGTTTGAAACCAGGTTTGGTGACCCCAGAGATGGTTCCCCAGCCAGACCCTGCCCTGCCTGGGTCATGCTGGGGCTGCTGCATGTTTCCAGCCCTGGGGTCAGCTCCGAGGCTGGGCTCTGAAAGGCCGTAGGTGCCATGAGGAACATGAAAAGCACCATGCTGCTGATGGGTTGAGACGTGCTGGCAGCCAGGAGGGAGGAGGGCAGGAAGAGAGGGGAAGTGACCTTGCTGGCTTAGAAAAACCTTCCTGAGACTCTGCGGTAGCCTCTGTCCCTGTGCTGGCAGCACTCTCGACTTTATGGAGACCTCCTCCTCTTCTCAGAGAGGGCAGAGAGGATCTCCATGCTGACATTGCAAATGCAGCAGCCCCAGGCACTGGTTTCCTAATTGCTGTGCATGGCTGGGTTCTCTTGGGGATCCAGCAAGGAGGGCTATTGAAGATAAAGAAGGCTGGCATTTCATTTAAGTTATTAGAGAGCTCCTCAGGGAGCTGGAGGGGAGACACGGTGAGAGGGATAGAGGGGGAGAGGGAGGGAGAGGCAGCAGGAGAGGAGGGAGGCGAGGAGCCAAAGAGGGAGTGAGGGAAGGTGTGGGCGAAACAGAATGGAAATATGGTGAAAATATCTGGAAGGAAGAAAAAGAAAGGGAGAGGGGAGAGAAAGGAGCATGGGTGAGAGACACAGGAGGGTGTCATAGAGGAAGGATGCCCCTAGGTTAGAGGATAAGAAAAGAAGACCTGGTGCTTACCAAACGCAAGAAGCAGAAGCACTGCAAGCCCCTTCCCCAGGGCGTGCTGTGCTGGGGCCCTGCTGGTGCTGGCTTCCTCCACCCCCCTTCCCTCCCGTTCACCCCGTTCTTTGTGCCACCTCCCCAGGCATTTTTCGCCCGGTTCCCCCTCTGCAGCCATCGCCCTCCTCTGGCTCAGGCAGCAACAGATGGATTTCTAATCTGGGAGATTTTTATTTTAAATTATGACAGCAGTGAAAGCAGCACTTAGTCTCCTTCACCCACTCCTAATTTTCTTTTTTTTTTTTAATCTTCCCTTTCCTTTTTATTAAACCTTTCTTTTCCTTTTTGTTTTGTTTTCCATTTTTTCTTTTCCTTTTTAAGATTTTCCTTCCTTTTTTTTTCTTTTCCTTCCTGCCTTTTTTCCTTCTCTCTCTGCCCCCCACCCTGTGTCTCTCCCTGCTTTTGGACTGCTGAGCTTTTCTCCATCTCCTTATTCCCCCTCCCTAATGGAAGGAAGCAGGCAGCTGCTTGCAGAGCAGGGGAAGGAGCAGACCAGCAGCAGGGTGAGCTCAGCAATGCAGGCTCTGCTATCAGGAGCTTCTAATAGGAAGTGGTTGGCTTGTTTTCTTTGGAAATGTTTTCTGGTTAAAAAAATGGCCCTTTTCTATACACATTTTTTGGGTAGCAGATTGTTGTTTCTGTCAAACATTATGTTGTGTAGATGAAAGAAAATAACAAATATGTATAACAAATATGTACTCTCTTTTCCTTCCCTTTTTCCACATGGGGAAAAAGAGAGAAAGTTCAACAAAAATGACATGTCTGAAAAAGTGAAATATTTTCATGGATTATTTTGAAGAAAGTGATTTTTTTGTTGTGTTTGCAGAGCAAAAGAAAAAAGAAGACAGTTTTGATGAATTCTTCTGGCTTTCTGAATAGACAAAAGGAAATATTCTTCTAGCTATTTCACTGCTGTCTTGCAGCAGGGGAAAGTGAGGCACGGACAGCTTCATGGGGTGGCTCAGAGGCAAGCTATGCGTCTGTAGGAAAGCGAGGCATCGATACTGGCTTGCAGGCAGAGCCATACCTGGATGTCTTCCCTGCTGACCATGAATTCTACCCATCTTAGCAGCTTACCAGCTCTGCAAAGCCTGGGGGACAGAGAGGAACACAATTTTGCTTCCCCTGAGGATGGGGGAACGGGAGTGGGGCTGGATTAACCTTGGCAGTCATGGGTAGCTGCCTTACAGACAATTACCTCTTTCCAGTCTAAATTGCACCATGCTTTTTCCCCAGTACACACAGTATATCTGCACCCCCACGCCACCCCCGGCTGTGTTCCACCCTGGTGCCAGCTGCACTCTTGTGCTCAGGGCAGTGGGCACACTGGGTAAGAGCTGTGCACCAAGAACGTTTCCTTAAATGAGGAATGGGAAGGAGCTTTAATTGCTGGAGCTCAGGATGTTTTCCAGAGCTTGAAACACAGACTTTCTCAAACATGGGATGCATCAAACCTAATTGCTCTCCAGGCTGGTCTGCTCCTTAATTAGAAAGTGTTTTAAAGTCCCATGTCAACTCCATGCTGATAAACCCACCTTGCAGTATGGAATGAGAACCAGCTGCCCCAGCACCTTGCAGCACTGCGCAGGCCAAGACAGGAGCACAGGATGCCTGGTCCTCGGCCTGCAAAGAATCCCCACAGGGCTGCAGTGTTGTCGGGTTCAAGGGTGCCCTCTGCCTCCGGCCACCTCACCTTCCCTCAACCCATTTCCAAACAGGAATATCCCACAGGATGTGTATACTTAGCTGGGAATGAAAACCTCTGGATAGAAATCCCAGTTCAGTGAGGATGTGAGGGGTTGTTACGGGTTCAGTCTTGAGGTTGGACAGCAGCAAGGGGAAGCAGAAGAGATGCTCCTTGGCATGGAGATGCTGCTGCACCAGCCCTCCTGTCTGAGCTGGTCCAAGCTGTAGCAGAGAGAGAGGAAGCAAACAGTCTCCAGCACAGTCTCCTACCTCTGAATGTGTCCCTCTCTTCTGCCTTTCCCTGGTCCCCCATTGTCATTTCCCACTTGGCCGGCTCAACAAACATCTTAATTTCATGCCTGCTTGTCAGGGCTGCTCTGTGAAACATCTGAATGACATTAGCACAGTTTAAGAGTGTGACAGACTGAGGAGCAGCAGCCTCTTGTGATCGCCTATTCCAGATGGTTAAGTGACAAATCTCACTTCTGATATCTTAACTAGAGAGGTGCAGGAGGAAAATGTCCCAGGGGAACACCAACCTCCCCGCCCCCTTCAGCTATGAGCCTTTTCTGGGACCAGGCAGTGGTTAATCCAGATGGAAGGAGACATGCAGCAGATGCCATGTTCTTTAGGGACCCTGGAAAGCTTTTCCCCTCCTTCTGACTTGTTGCTGTCTCATCTCAATTATATGCACAGCCATAAACATCTCAGGCAGACCCAGTGCTTGTTCCTGCATCTTTTGCCCAACTACTCTTCTCACTAGGGTAATGCTCTATCGTCACATTACCTTCTAATGGTATTTGCAGTCTTATGGGCATGCTTCAAGGCCAAAACCATTGCAGAACATTTTGGGGAAGAAATTCTGCATTCACACCGGTAGTGAAAGACAAAGTTTAGTCAAAAACTGATGTCCGTATCTGTAAGGAAAATGTAGCCCAGGCTGGTGAATCTCCTTGCTCAGGATGACACTGCAAGCTGCTTGCATCTTGACTGCCTTACTGAGTGCAGCTTTGCTGCTTTCCAATGCAGTCCCTCCTGACTCATATCTAGTTCCTGAACCACATTAGTGTAAGGGTCCCCTACTACTGTTACCTCTGAGTGTGATAGAAATGCATTGTAAGACTAGTGCTGACAGGTTCAAACTCTGCTAGCAAGTAAAACTAGACATTTCTGGGCCAGCACAGGTGATTGTGTGTGTCTCCGTATGTGTTTTTATGAATTGCTATTCTACCTGTTGAAATGCAGCTGACCCCAGCTTGGTGCACAGCATCTGGTGGGAAGGGCAGGGCATTGCATGCACCCTCAGTAAGTTCAGAGATGACACCAGGTTGGGGGGGGAGTGTTGCTCTGCTGGAGGGCAGGAGGCTTTGGCAGGCTGGGCCAATGGGCCGAGGCTGATTGTATGAGGTTTCACAGGGCTCAGTGCTGGGTAATGGCTGGAATTGATCTTAAAGATGTTTTCTGACCTAAACAATTCTATGATTCTATGATAGGACAGGACAGGAGGTGGAAGGGTAGGAAGTGAAGCGAAATACTGTGAAACTGGTAAGGGGTACTTAACGATCACCTGAAGCTGGAGTTTTGTGCCTCCTCTGCTACTGCAGGAGGTTACAACACTTACAACCTGTGTAAAATTCTTCCTTTTCTCCACACAATTTAATGTGAGTTTCCCATCCTGGCTTGGGATATGTATCCTGAGATGCTGCTGCAAGTGTATTCTGGGTCTGCAGGCCACAGAAAATACAACATGCAAGGTAAATACTGAGATGCTATGTCCTTCTAGGCTCCCGGTGCTGTTCCCATTGCTATAGTTACAGCCATGTGGGTGTTTGCTTGGTAAATGCCCTCACCTCCCCTAACCTCCACTATCACCAGCATCTGTTCCCAGGCTCAGAACCCCAGGGTGCCTGGTAGGGGAGCCTTTGCTGCCACTCACGTGCCTTGCTTGTGTCAATGACCTGGACAGGGAGTTGAGCAGCTTTACTACTGCTCAGACAGGGAAAATTGTCCATCCTTCCTACCCAGACTCAGCCTTCCAGCCCTGAAGTGAGGGCTCCCTGCCTTCTGGAGCAAGAAGCTGAAGTCATTGGCAATAGGTCTGAGAGTTGGGAATAAAAGACAACAGCTGATCAGAAAATAAAACCAGAGTCCAGAGAAAGGAAGCAAATCCAGCTTTTACGGATTTTACATAAAACAGGAGCAATCTGGTAGTTTAGGTAATTGCTTTGTAAAATGCTTGGATTTCAGTGTAATATTTGATGGTTTCCTGGTGATGCTATATGAATAAATTTGGAGTCTGCACAGGTACTGCTTTCTTCTTGGTGAGACATTTGCTTTTGGTGGCAGGTGACTCACAATTGCAACCGATGCTCTCATGTGCACTTGCACTCAGCTACTGCAGTCTGGAGGCAAGTCTGACTTGCACACTCCTGAGAAATGTTCACAGGAGGCATCCATCAGCATCCTGGTCCCTGCCCGCCTTCCCCCTGTTGTGGCAGAACGCGTCTGTTACTTCAGAAACATCGCTTGAGCCTCTTTGAAATAGAAATACATGGGAATTGGTAGATGCCGTTGAAACCCCGTCTGCCCTCTGCAGCTGGGAGGCAGAAATGGGGTTGGATCCAGCTAGGACTATTTTGGATGGCTGAAATGGTTCCCAGGCTGGTCCCAGAAGAATGATAGGCAGAAGAATGAGTGCAGGGGAAACAGACCTTTAAAACAAATGTTGCCAGTGGATAAATGTTTTAAGGTACACCCTCAAAGAAGAAAGGAGGTGTTCAAGGGGGCCAAGGAAGGTGACCTGGACTGACATAGTTCCTTTGAAGAGGTACTGCCACTGGTACATGGTGTTGCCCATCACTTCCACCCACTACCTCCCTCCCCAGGATCCTGGAGGGAAGTGACAGGCAGAGGAAAGTGGAACTGGCAGGACTCAGGAAGACAGCAGCAAAGCCCCAGCCATGAGTAAACTGTGCCTTTCTCAGTGTTTTTAATCTCCTTATTATGGTAATGGGCTGATAACTGATTGTGTAGTTAAAATGGAATTTGATACCAGGGCTGCAGTTCCTGTGACTTCAGAGAGATGCTGCAGTAAATAACCTGGTAAAAAGCTGTAAGAGCCGATGTTCTGCTTCAAACCTGTACTAATGGGAATCTGGAGAAGTGCAGAAGAATAAATGGAAGCTGAATTTATGTGGATAGATCCATCAAATGGCCCTGGATAAATAAAGCATGTCTTGGCCTAGAAAGGGGATGGTAAGAGAGGTCACCCTGCAGGTGAAGATGAAAAGGCATGGACAATAGAGATGCTGTGCAAATAGAAGGCTCTGGGGCCACAGTCTGCAGTGCACAGTGTCTGCACGCTCCTGCAGCAGTGGCACAGAGCCTCAACAGGCAACTGGCCTAGTTGAGAGTGATGGTCCGCTGTCTGCTTACCCCTGCAACAGCTCATCACCTTCTCCCGGCATGGCTCCTCTCTGCTTGGCCCAGCTGATCAACCAGTGTTTTAACTACACTTCAGCCTTTTCCTTCTGCTGTTTTATTAATTCCTGGCTGCTGTTTTTGTATTGTCAGCTGTATTGCCTGCTATGAGGTCCGGAGAGGCCCAGCATGTTGGCTAAGCATTTGACCTCCATGGATTTTCTTTGAATTTTTCAAATGTTTGGGTACTTAGCTCTGTTGCTTTATCTGATCTGACAGCTTTCTCTCCTCTCTCCTCCCCTCTCCCTCTTCTCTCTCTCTCCCCCTCCCCTCCCTTCCCTTCCCCTCCCTTCCCTTCCCCTCCCTTCCCCTCCTCTCCCAACCGATTGCAGATCCCCCTGTTCAGTGTAAGGCTTTTCCAGAAAACACAGTACAATGACTAATGTCCATGGCCCATGGTTTGTTCTTTTATCTTCACTCCTGCCAGTGGTTTGGCACCAAGCTCTACAAAGGAGGAAAGGGATCTCTGTCATGGTCCTAGCAATTAAGTTGCAGAGGATAAGAAACATGAATGTGACAGAGAGATGAACCTATCTTTTTCTCTATCCCCATAACCACATTTCTCCCACACTATAGAAAAAAAGGGTAAGAACCTCTCTCACCCTTCTGAGACAGGTGACAACTGATGAGGCAAATTGTGACCCCCTCTGCACTGCTGAGCTCCCAGTACTTTTGAGGGATCCTGAAATGTGAGGGACTGCAGGCTGATGACCTGATAGCTGCAGAGAAAATCCTTGTGTGGTCCTGCTGGGTTACACCAGCGAAGATCCCTGGTCTACCAGCCACTTAGACACACTCCATTTGAAAAGCAGAAAGAAAAAGGTCATCATTGTGAGGCTCTGCTTTTATTTTTTTTTAAACTCACAGTCAAGTATATTTGTATGGGGGAAAAAAGACCCATTGAATTTCAAGGTCTTGGGCAGCAGCTATTTCCTCCATTAAGCAGATGGACGTGGGGAAATGAGGGAAAGCCTATTGACTGATTTTACCAAGGTCCATTATAGGTTGTGTGGATATTGAAATATGAATCTGGCTTTGACATCAGGCGGAGAGGAAGCTGGGCTCCCGAGAGGGTGCTGTAATGAGAAGGCACAGGCTCGGTTTGTTGGTGGGCACAGCAAGGCGGGAGATGAGCAGCGTCCCCAGGTGCCACATTCAAAGCTGTGTTTAGATGCTGCATATAGTCCCCGAGTGCTCACAACCAGTCTCCCAGTCCATCCTCCTCCTCCTGAGGACTACGGGCAGTGTAGACAGTGTCCATGAAGCCACAGATCCCACTGTGAGCACCTAGGGATGGGGTTGCCCTCACTGCCCAGGCACCTCCACCTGTGGGCTAGCACGGGCAATGATACGGCTTCTTCACTGGAGAAGCTCAGGGGCTGCACTCAGCCTGTCCCCGAGTACTGGATAACTCAGGTGCCCGAGGAAAAAGCAATATTTATAGAGGAGTCCACTGGAACCTAAAGCCTGAAAGGTGCTTTTTAAGGGAAATACTGGATATCTGGTGTGAATAGCTGGGAATTACATATTTAGCATGGAGGCTTTTATCTTGATGAACTAGTACCCTCAGGTAACGAGAGGTGAATCTGCAGGCCTGCAGAACCCCCTTGCTGGCTTTACTCTGCAAGTGTTGAGAAGCAAGCAGGTCTGAGGGAATTAAACTACGATGCCCAACAAGGCTTGTGAGCTAACGGTCGTCTCACACTCACCTTCCTTCTCAGCCTGTTGAGAGTAAGGAGAATTCACTGTACAAATAAGAGCAGGTTCAGCTCCTTCAGCCAAAGCCATGCTGCAAATCAAGCTGTGCTGATGCACACAGCGTGTGCTAAGTGGTGGAACTCCTTGCCCCGAGAAATGATCTTGCTAACGGTGAGAGTAACTTCACAAAGCTTGATGACACATGGAGCTAGGCAAACCAGCATGTCTAGCAATACAGCCTTGTGATCCATAGCCTAAGGAGGAGGGTTTTTTTCTAACTATTAGGTCTGGGGTGCTTTCCCAGCTTCTTTTCAGCCTGCTGAACAAATACATCTTTACTGTAGGCATGGTTCTGTTTGCACCCATTTTTTTAGCAGGGGATTAGTAGAGAGAGGTGACAAATGTTTTTCATCTGTGGGATGCTGGTTGGCTGATGTACCCTGAGTCAGAGATGTGTAAACATAGCTAACAGGAGTTTATGCACTTCTCTTTTCTTCCCAGAGCTGTCAGTAAATCCAACAACACCATCAAGCCCCTTAACCAGCCCGGCTGTTCAAGAGACTTTGTAACCTTCAGCCCTGACAGTCACGAGCATGCCCTGCTGTTCTGCTGGGAGACTCTCCTTGTCCCTTTCTGTCTACATCCCAGCTCCCTCATCCCAAACTTCGCACTTGTCAGACACTGCCCATCAACTTGAAACAAATGGACACTGTTAGTTGCCTGCTCAGCTGCCTCCTTCATATCCCTGTCACTGTGGTTGCACACCAGATTCAAGGCAGTGTTCCCTGGTGTGAGCTGGTCTTTTCCTTCCACTCCACTGTGCATCGTTTGTGTCCTTGCCACCTCTCTGGTGATACGCTGTCTTCTCTCCTTGCCTTATCCCTGGCCTCTCCTTATTAGGTGCCACTTCCTGAGGTTGCATTGGTCTCCCTCCCTTTACAGAGCCCCAGGAGTACCCATTAGCATTAGACCTCCCCTCATTGCAAGTCACAGGCAACCCCACTCCTTCTGGACTTAACCTCTAATTTTAGCATCGCTTTTTCTTGCAGCTGCTCTTCCCATAAGGTCGGAAGTTTCCCTGCCCTGTCAGAGATGTTATTCTCTTGGCAGCAAGCAGGTAATTTGCTGTCGTACAAGCCAGCCTTCCCAGAACAAAGCAACCTTTATTGGGCAATGGGGATGCAGTGATTCATGGTCGCTAGGCTAGGCTGGCATGGAAAAGCTCACACACACGTGTGTTGTGAGCACGTACCTGCAGCTCTGCCCAGCATTGGCTGGGGGTCCAGCTCCAGCCCTGTGCTGGGCAGCAAAGGGGTCTCCCTCTGCTGTCTGGCACTGCTCTACAGCTCATCTTCCACAGCAACTCCATATGTGCACAGACCTGGATCATGTCATCCGAGCGCTGCCTCTGGGAGCAACCCCCTTTTTATCTTCCCATCTCCCAAACTGTAGGGAATCCCTGCAGACCTTGCAGGGATCTGTGCCTGGGGATGGCCCTGAGCTGCTCCTTACCCAAAGGTTATTGCTCTGATTTTGTGTTTGAGAAAGTTGCTTGAGCCCTTGGGAAAGCAGCGGTACCAGCAGAGCCTTCCCCTAGCTCCTCTGGGAGAAGGATGTGCTTCCCCAAACAGGAATTCCCTGGGTCACTCCACATCTCCTTGCGTATGGCTTTTCACAGAAATTGCCTCTGTCGTCTCGGAGTTGACTGACACCCTCTGTGAAGTGAGCTGCCTTTGGCAGCACTGCACTGATGGTGTGACAGGGCTGTGTATTGAGGTTTTTCGGGAAGAAAGGCAGCCTATGAATTATTTAAGCACCTCTGTTTCCGATTAGCTTATGACTAATGTTCATTGCACTAACCCCTGAGATGCTGCACGTTAAAACTACTGGAGACAATATAATGGAATGAATTGCTTTCTAGGTAGCAAGGTACACACAGAGCTTTTGTGGACTTTTCTGTGTTTGTTTTGCTTTTAGTTTTAAATAGGCACACTGAAAGAGAACTCAGAAAGTCTGCTCAGGGGTTGGGAGTCCACAATGTTTTTCAAGGGCAACAGGGAACAACAGAGAGTGACTACTACAATAGGCGAGGGAATTAAAAAGAAAGAAAGAAATTTTCTTTCTGATATTACATTAAGGTTTTAAAAGCCTTAAGACCAGGAGATGAAGCAGGGAATGAAGGGTGCATGAGCAACACCAGCAAATTTAACATGTTGAAAAAATGTAAAAAATAGCGTTGGTGGAGCTCAGAAGCCAGAGGCCAATATTACAGCAAGTTAATAAATGCTTGGTGTGTGCTGACCTTTTTGTGGTCTAAGGCCAGATTTGGAAACTCTTTCCTGCTGGAGCGGATATATGATTACCTGCCTCTTACCAGAGGGTGCAAGTCTCATGTAGGAGCTCAGCTATGAACCCCTTTTTAGATTGAAGAGAGCAGCCCAGAACATGACAATGCAGAGATTTAACTAGGTTTCACTTAGGATTCAAATACTCAATATTACAGTTTCCCAAATGATCCCTGTACCCATTAGCAGCCCCCTTGCCAGGTGGCAGGTCTGTCTTTGGGTCATTGGGGACTACAGATACCCTTTCGTCTGCTTCCCTTCTTGCCGTGGGTCAAAAGAGTTGAAAACTCTTTTGTGCTTCTGTATTCACATGCATTGACTGTTAACTACGAGTCCCTCTGGATACCTGTGTGCTGGCTTATTAATCACCTGAGTTATGTTTGCTAAATAAGGGTACGGTTCTTGGTCACAAAACCCAAGCAGCAACAAAAAAGAAAACTTAATTGTTCATCATATTATTCCACAATATCAGAGCCAGCTGCACCATGTTCCCAGCGGTGTGTTTTCCGCAGACTTTTCCATCAGCTGAGCTCCCTTCAGGTAAGACAACTAGAACAAAAGCCACGTAGAAGTTTGAGGTCCAAAAGGAACATGAGGATATCTCCTGTTGGGGACCTCAAACCAACTCCTGCAGCCTCCTTCAAAACTTGCATCTGGTTCCCAAACTTCTTTTTGCTGCACAGAGGTCTTTGTTTGGGTTGCCTCCCCCTTCTCCCTTCAAATAATATGTCTTGGGCCCATCAGGTTTGTCTGGAACCCCACTTAGCATTAGGAAAAAAAATAAGAAAAAGGAAATATAAAACAACAAAGGATTGAGGTCTTGATAATAGAATGTCCAATTCATTGCACTGATAAGCATTTTCAGAGGGTACTTCAGTTGCTCTTTTCACCTGGAATAGATTAATTTCTCTTGTCCTTAAAATGGCTTTTCTACTGTAAGAGGAGCCTGGCAGGATTATTTCACACAGAGGCATTTGTACAGTGGACATCTAAGGGGGTGAGCAGGAGGGGGCAGATTTTGCCCCTGGTCACAGAAACAAATCACAAAGGTGAGAGCTGTCACCCAACTCTTCTCCTTGCTCCCTCGGAAAGTTTTATGGAGGATCATCTTGGCTGCAGGAAACAAAGCAGTGTTTTCCAAAACATACCCAAGCAGAGAGTTTCTGACTCCCATTCAGACTTGGGAGATTCCAGCTTGTACTGGAAGGAAAGACAGCTTCAAAGCATCTCCAAGAGCTCCTCAATCCCACTGTGCAGTAGCTGTGCTTGCCTGCTTGGTGCAGGTGAGAAAGCCAAGGGAACATCTGATCGACATCTGCTTTTCCTGCCGTGGAAACAGAGGGTGCTGGAGCACAGGCTCTCCCTTCCCTGCCACCCTCGTATCTGAAGAAGCCAGCCAGCTCTGAGTTTACGTGGGTGTCTGTCGCCTGCCCTCCCTCATCAAGGCATCTCCTTGCTGTGTGGTGAGCGCTGGGCTTCCCGGCAGCTTACAGAGACTGCGTGTCTCAGATAATGCAATAGATGTGGGGACTACCCCTGCTCGCTCTCTTCATTAGCTCTGGGGGGCTAACTAGGTCTTTTAAACCATCTAAAGTCTTCAGAAGGTCTCTCCATTGTCAAGATTTCACTAGATCTCCTAAAATAAGCAGGATTTTGCCTGATTATTGTCCCTATAGGAAGCCTGTAAGGCACATGCAAAGCGCTAAAGCAAACAGCAGTAGCTTTCTGCGTCACTGGCGTGATCTGATGGCGTGAAGGGAAGCTTTGCTGTAGGATGAGCAATCTTGTAGCTAAATCCTGAAATACAAACTTCAGTGATGCCTTGACAATTTTTAACCCTGCTTTTGTGACCATACTGCAAAGTTGGTGACACCGCTTTGTCCACCAAGCTTCCCACTGGGGCTGATACTCTTCATTCCTTGCCTGATTTCTGCAAACTCTGCCTCATAGTCCACCCAGGGGCAGCTGCACTGCAGCATTAAGGGAGCCCGTTACTTATGGGAGTCCGCTGAGATGGAAGGTGCCGTAGCAGTGCCTTGGCGGTGGCACAAGGGAGGCTGTTGCTGGGAACCGGCTGATCTCCCTCTCTGCCATATGTCTGTTTCTGTATGCAGCCTGAGTGCAAATGGATTTTATTAAATAGAGACATTTTTAATTGAATGAAAGTCCCAAAGCTGGTTGGACTCCAAAAGCAACGTCAGTGCCAGGCACCGCTTTCCTTCTCTCTTTCAACTTTTAGCTTCTTAAGCCCAAACATCTCTCAGATATTGTGTCTTCTGCATTTTTAATTGGCAAGGATCACAGGGTAAAACACTTCTGTGCTCAGTTCCAGAAACAGCATGTCCTCAGCACTGTTGCCAGAGGGATGCACAGGTGAGACCATCCTGCTTCAGGAGAAGAAGGTTTAGCTGCATGGTTGTCAGCACCATGCCATGCTGTTTGCTTTCCTCACCAGAGAACAGGACCTGGCCTCAGAGACCAGGAGAAAGGGTATCTTGTCCTAGTCCAGCATTTCTGCACCGGGAGGGAGATCCTTCACTGCCACAGCTGTCCCAGGAAAAGGACAGAGAAGCTTTTCTGTAGTACTGGCGCTTTTCTCCTTGCACACATCCCTCCCCAGCCATCATAGCTAGGCTTGACCTGAGGGAGGTAATGTGCTGGACCAGTACAGGGCTCTTCCCACACTTTGGTTTCTCTGCAAGATGTTCCTCCTAGGCCAGCAAGCCTTTTGTGTCCTATGTCACACCCGACTGTCTTTCCTCAGAGTGGGGCTAGCCCTGAGCATTCTTAAATGGAATCCCCAAAGAGACCAGTTCTGCCTTGGCCAGGGCAGACAGCATGCTTTTCTGTGATGATAATACCACCTCACAGGTGTGTGCTTTCTGTAGCAAGCCAGGGCCAGAAGACACATATGCTAAGCAAACTCTGTTTGACTCTTCTACAGCCCTGGAGCTCCTCTGCTAGCAGGGACAATCACTGCCTGCCCTGTTAGCAGCCCGAGCTGTGCTTACAGCAGCACTGTCCTCACGGGGTGCTGAGGGCAGGAGGTTGCTGGGACAGAGAAAGGGCTGCAAGCTGTTGAAAGTGAATGGTAGGCTAAAGCGCTCAGAGCAGATATGTACTGTGTCTCTCTCAATAACATCTTAGAGGAAAGGCAACAGTGTGTGGAAGAGTGTCCTTCTCCCAGTATAGCTACAGGAGCAAATTTCTACTCTGTTATATTACAACCACTTTCAGCAAGGTCATGAGTCTTGCTCGTGTACCCCTGGTGTTGCTGCAAGGTTCTTTTCTATAGTGACCCTGCTATAAAACATCCTACTGAACCTGTCCTCTCCTTGATACTATCAATGTCACCTGCTAAAAGAGGAGACCCGTCCCTTTGTCACTTACAGTCTGCTAAGAAACCCCTCCCCCTGAAGGTCCTCATCCTCACACTGCCTATGCTGTGCTGAACTAGCTGTAAGCACAGGCAGCTGCAAGGGACACACACGGCCTGGAGACCCCCAGGTGGGCTGGTGTGCACTGGGCCATGCACAGGGTGCAGAGCAGCCTGCCTGGGGTCATTGAGGGGTAACCAGAGTATGGCTGGACATTTCCTCTGTTCATGTGTCAGCCTGTGGCCACCACACAAACTGGCCATGATCTTCCCACAGATACGCAGTGCTGGACCATTACAGAGCGATGTGCTGTGACACTGTGCATTAGACAACCTTGATGTACACTTAACCATTATTTCCAAACAAAGAAAGACAAAGGCAGTCATCAGTGTGCAGACATTATCTCATCCATCCACTCCAGCTTCCTCAGCATTTCTCATGGCACCCCCTCATCAGTGCACAAGAGGGTGGCTTGACTGCCTGATTACTCTTCACTGCACTTTGCTGCTGCTTGCAGCCAGCACCAGAAACAACCTGTTTTCTCTCAACGGTACTTTCAGACTTGAAATTAAAGCAGTCAAAAGCCAGGAATATTTCCCTTCTCTACAGTCAGGCTGTTGCCATTGAGAGCCTCTGTTTACCTGGGTTGAAACTTGAAAGCAGAGCTCAGGGATCTGCAATTGGAGCCAGTTGCTTCTATCATCCGATGCTTTCAGCACTCACCTGGCTGCAGTCCCCAGCTGTTCCTGCAAGAATTGACAACACTTTCATAGTGGCATCATTTTTTGCAATGAAAGTGCTTTACTTTTGACAGTTGTCCACACTATGCTTTTTGCAAGACTCTTGGTTAATGCGTTGTGCAGATCATACGATACTGTTACAAATACCTGGCATCTTCAGTACTTGTTTTCAGTGAAATTCCAATTTCTTGAGGAGGTTTGGGGTCAAATCAGCCTCACTCTATAATCACTGGTTGGGGGTTGTTTTATTTCCCTGAACACAGAGTACCCAGTTCCTTCATGCATCATTTATATTCCCTGCACCCTGGCAAAGCTCTGGCCATTTCTCTATTCCAGCCACGTTTTCAGAAATGTTCATTTTCTTTCAGATTCTCTTTATAAAACCAGAAATGTTCTATCATCTCATGTGACTGAGGATAGGTGATTTTGTAGATTTTCCACAATCTCAGCAAATGCTTTGTCTGCAGATTTAATAGAGACTGTTAGGCTATGTAGCAGATTATAAATTTTAGCCCCTATTACGATCAGTAAACTGCCAGGTGTTTTTTAGATGTTACACATTGTTCACTCTTATAGCATAGGGGGAGCAGTCTCCTCCCAAGCCAGTGGAAAGGCCTGTTTTGCCCAGTCAGCATGTTTAATCCTTTTTCTCTTTCCCTCTGCATGAATGGATTACCCGCAGCCCTGTGCCTGCACCATGCAGCTCCCCATGCCACATGAGTGGGTCTTGTGGTTGTCCTCATTCACCAGCAGGCCAGGAACAGGGCAGAGTTGCACCACAAAAATGGGTGGGGAAGAAACGTCTGTAAGTCCCGAGGGCTGGTCTGTATGAACAGCTTTGCAAAGGGATGATTTTGTGCACCTGTATGGGTTTAAGAGCTGTGCCATCACCTCCTCCAACCTTCTCTTGCAAAGTTACAGCAGAAGCTCTGCTGGTTCCTGCTGTGGGCTTGTACAGCATGGGCCAGCACTCTCATCCTGGCTGACACCCCAGTTGTTGCCATGACTCAAACACTGTTAACCTACCTGCAGGTTGCTAGCAAGCTGCTGCCACTTCCATGTCGGCCAAATGACAGCTTGGTGGGCTCTGTGCAGGTTTTTGCCATAGCTAGATTGTCTTCAAAGAGGAGGGTGGCTGCAAACCAAGCAGGTGTGGCATTACATGTACTCTCTTCCTCGTTCCCCATGCCTTGGTTTCTTTGTGATGGCTGAGTGCTGCCTGGCTGATGTAGGTGGCTGCTCTGTGAGCCTGGACATCTCTAGCCAGGAGAAAGCTTCCCACCTCTTTAGACTTTGCAGTCTGGCTGATGAGGACTTGCGAATGCTCAGCCAAGTAACACAGCTCCAGGAAAGCTTCTAAGTTCTCTCACCACCTCCTGACTCCCTGCCTTCTGATCCTATTGCTTTCACCTTACATTTCCTCTGACAGCTGGATTTTACTCCTGGTCAGCTCTGTCCTCCTCCTTCTGCTTTCTGCAGCCTGCAGTTAGTTCACTGGATGGAGGCATGGGGGCATGAGTGGGAGATGGATGGGCAGAGCAGCCTGTGTGCATCTTACTTGTGCAGATGGTGGGACCTATGAGCTACAATACAACTCAGTATCAAGAAGCTGGATGCTAAATGCCTTCATTCCTGTGTCATAAGATAGAGGCATTGGGACAGGCAAAACATCTCCCAGGCAGAAGCAACTGAAGCAGGAGGAAGGGTTTTTCTGAGGTTCCTCAGACCCTGGTCTCTGGGAAGAGGTGATGAGGGAGGTCACACTGCATATCCCACATCCAGCATCCCTCTGGAGAGCTCTCTGCTCTGGGTTGACATGTTCCCGGCTGAGCCATCCTGACCTCTGGAGACCTGAGAGAGATGGGTTAAGGCAGCGCATGCCTGAGCTGTGGGAGGCCCTGAGGTTGTGATGCAGCTGAGCAGAAAAGCAGTTATTGAGTCTGCTACATGTTTTATAGTGTATTCAAGTACTGAGCCCACTATCAAAGCTGGGCATTACTCATTTAGAGCCTTGTTTTTAAGATAAATGATAACTGTTTGAGGATGAGCTGCTACCAGGTGAAGGAAGGGGGTTGTATGCCTGGTATGGGAAGAGAAACTATACCAAGAAGGCTGAGGACTCTCACCAGAAGGGCAGCAGAGATGGGAAATCAGCTCACAGATCCTAGGTCTCTTTCCAGATCATGGCATGTCCAAAGCAAATTTTCCAGCCAGTGCTATTTTTGCAATAAACCAGAATTCTGAACCCAACACTCTCCCCATCAGAGAGGGTTTGCTTATGTTTTTCTAAAACTATAGAGGTAAGTAAAGCCTGAGTCAGTACAAATGGTTGGAGTAGGAAAGGGGAAATAAAAAGGACTGTGCTGGGTGCGGAACATGATGCCACAGGTGCTGGCATGCAAGGGGAGTCAGCACGGGCCTGGGGAGGGAGCTGTGTTGTCTGGGAATGAACTCAGGGATGAGTATGTTGTGGGTGAGAAGGAGCCATAGGTGTTTAAAGATGCGGGAGACAGCTGAGCAGTGGGGGTATAGGGAAGTTTGCACAGATCTGCAGGGGCTTGTGAGCCCTGGCAGGGGCGCAGCGTTTGGTCTGAAGGAGGTGCACGGGGCAGGTGACCAGCATTTATGTAACAGTAACACTCACTGTGTGCCCAGCCTTGCTCAAGTATACAGAAAGAGACAACTGCTGCCTGGAAAAACACACAAGCCGTGAAGCCAGGCAGTAAACAAAAGGCATGAGGGAAGGGAGAACAGACAGCCATTGTGAGCATGGGAGATGCCACGCTGGACAAGATGAATGTCCTTTTAGGCCCTTATCTCAACCCTGACAGTGGCTGGTATCAGATGCTCCAGAGAAAGCTGCAAAACCAATCTTCACAACACATCTGGGCATCAGTATGATAGTATCCCCACAAGGGCTCTTCCTGCCAGACCCTGTTTGCCGATCAGCCTATACACATGGAAACCAGAAGACTGAGAGCCCTTGTCAGTTTTGCTTTGGCTGATGTTGCAGCCAGAAGGACTTTCACTCACATAACCTGCTAGCCCAGCTGATTTCCTTCCCTGGTTGCACTATTCTGGGTGTCCTATGGGCTCCTCAACCCTTCTGGCAAGCGTAGACCCATGAGCTATGTCCCTCACCCTTGTGCTCCTGCAGACAAGCACAGCCCAAGGTGGGGCTGGACTATACCCTTTCTAGCTATGTCTAATTGCCATGAATTGAGGGCTCATCCGTTCTTCATCCCACCTCCTTTCAAGTGTGGGTAGGCAGCTGGAGCAGCATGCCACCACTCTTTGTCTGTGGGGGACCATTCCTTGAGGTTGGGTTAGCAGCACTGTGAAGAACAAAGCAGGTGATCCAAATACTACTGCCATGGACAGTCACAGAAGGACCAACAATGCTACATGGCCCAGCTGGAGGGTCTATACCAGCATCTGCAGGTGCGCTAAACATTAAGCCTGCTGCTTTCATTCTGCATGTGACAGAACTGATGAATAGAGGAGATACATCTAAGGAAAGATCCCAGGAGCAGATGACAAGCATCTGGGATTTACTGACAATTGCTAAGCAAGCTGGAGTGCAGTGTTATCCTGAGAGATCTTTGACAGGGCTAAGGTGTTACAGCACTTAAAACTAGCCAGCTGCAACAAGGTCTTTACCATCACATACCAGGTTAACTTCAATAAGTAGTTCCCATGCCTTGCCCCAGCACAGCCACCAATCCCCCACAAGGTTTCAACCATTCACCTACTGTTTGTGCTGTTTCTTCATACTCTTCAGGCTAGTCCCTCTGCTTCTTGCTTCTGCTGCATCCTTCTCCTTGTCCACCCAGCCATCTGTCTGTCTATCCATCCTCTCTGCTTCTTCCAGATCTCTCTTCACTGACTCTCCCTTTTCCATACCCCTTAGAGCTATTTAACTACTTAGCAGGAACCAGCCACAGCTGCACATTATCCACCTCAGCCAACCCACCACCCCTGAAGCCAGCCCACAGCTGTATATTATCAATGTTAATTAACCTGCCTTCATTCCTCTACACTAAGATACCTGAGTGTAACCTACAGAGCTATTGTACATAGATGTCTTCATGGAAAACCCACATTATCTGTTCTTACTCAAAGCACAAGGAAATTAAATGAGAATAATGAAAAGGAATGGAAGAACTTTCAAAGTTTTGTTTGTAAATGAGAGTTGCTCTGGGTTCTCTGCACAGGATATTCTTCAGGAAGATTTCTCAGCAGCTTAGGTGGCCACCTACAAAACCAGAGGTGGTGAAACTCTGTTTTTCTGGGCAAAGTCCCCATGGATCTGATCAGATGTGAGCCTGAGACTGCCCTGAGAATAGACCTTTCCTCTCCTCAGTGCTGCATGGGCAGTGGCAACATACACCACGGGGGACCTCCTGGCTCACGGTTAGCTCAGTTTCTCTGACACAGACTGCTGAACACACTAAGGGGTGTGGGGCTTTGTTTTTGGACCTCCCACTCCCTTGTGTGCATACATGTGCATGTGTGTGCACAAATGCCAGTGGTTTCCAAGTGCCATGTCTGTGATTTCTCCCAGCTGCAGGATTACATGCCCAGCAAGCAGAAATGGTTTTGTTCTGCTCCCCCCCCCTGCCCCCCAACCCTCCCTCAAAGAACTGATTTCGGTGAACACACTACACCAGTTCATTGCTATTCCTTTATGTCCCTACTGTAAAAGTGTTGACCATGGATCACAGCTCCACTGGCCTGTTTAATGTGTTCGGGTTCACGGCACTACAATCCCCAGGCAGCAGTTGCAGCCTCCCAGCCTTGCTGTGCCCGCTCACTGCAGGTGCCCCAGGGGAGTGAGTGCTTGGCTGCTCAGCTGCTGTCAGCACTCTGGATGCCTGCTCATGTCTCCCCTCTGCTAGCACCGCGGCTCTACCCCGCATGGCACATCGTGAGACACAAGGGACCACAGGGCTAGGTTGGGAAACATGCAGTGAGCACATGGTGTGGTGAGGTCTGTCCTGATCTGTCTGCCCTCCATGCCCTGCTGCAGCCCCCAGGGGAGGTGGCTTTCACTCCTTGACTGCTTGCATCATGAGGTCAGGGCTGTGTTGACTTTGCATTGTCACCATGTGGCATGCAAGCCCAGTGGAGGAGAGTAGGTCATTCATAGGAGTCTTAATGCATGAGGCTTGGCTGGGCACTCCAGCTGCATTAAAGTCCTTGGGAAGATAAATCACTGGCTCTCCAGGGATGATCTCTACATGTACCAGCCCTTTCCCTCTTCTTTCTCCTGGCCTTTGGTGTGAACCTTCTGGCTCTCAGGGAGGTAAGTAGGGACACTTGAAAACTATGATTCACGATTTTAGACTTATGCTGCCTGATTTTTTAAAACTCAGAATTATTTGCTGTTGGGACACCACGCTGATGCTCCAGCAGCCGCTTCAGTGCCGTTATGTGCAACGGCACTCATGCAAGAGACAGTGCCTGAAGCAACGCCTCAGCAAGACCCCAGCTCTCTGTGAGTTATCACTGCCCTTCCCCGGGCAGCTGGGACAGTGGCAGCGTAGCACACTGCCTTTGTGTGTGCAAGGCGAGGACACTGGGTAGTATCCCTCCTTGGGCTGCTAGTGGGTCCTGGTTTGGTTCATGTGAGCTTTGTGGTTTCTGGTACTTGGTTTGGAGCAACTGGCTCAGAGTGCCTAATGCAGAGGAGTAAGCAAAGCCTGTTCACAGACTACTTGAACGCTTGCACTCTCTTTCCCTTCCAATTAACACTTTCAGGTTGCCAACGTGGAGTTTGGCAGACCCCAGAGATTTGCGAGGGGTGGGGGGATGGTTGCCTTTTTTATCACTACTTTTGTGTAATTGTTTCTTCAATAAACATGGTTAGTTATTTTGGGGTTTTTTTTTTTGTTTGTTTGTTTGTTTTAGTGGTAGCAATGGATATTTCAAAGCTACTTCCAAAACAAAAACAAACAAAAAAAACCAACCCCAAAAAACCCACCCAGAATTACCCAGTAAGTTTTTACCAGGCTGGGAAAACCTACAAATGATGCAAAAGCAGCTATGTCCTGACACAGATTACTGAAGCATGCTAGGCTTCACCACCTGCCACTTGCAAGAGCAAAGCCTACAGTTAATGCAGACCACAAATTCATGAAGTGTTCCTTGCATGGTTAAAACAGTCCCTCCATCACGTTCTCCCCTTCATACACAGCATAATTCCCCACCCACAAAATAGCAGCTTGGAGCTAGGGTAATCCCACTAGACACACGATATGTATCCACAGCTTGAGAACTACACCAGCCAACTCTATACTGCGGCTCTCCAAGGCTTGCTGTGGGGCAGGGGTGCCAGGGCAGTGAAGGTTGTTTCTGTGCAAAGAGTTTGAAGCAAAGCTCGGGTCTATCAGCTTTGTGGAGCCAGCAGAGAATTTTGAGGGTGGATAGTCTGGAACTCAGAAAAGACATTTTGGAAGAGATGGGAGAAGGGCAGGACTGTGCCTCTGGCAATACAACCACAGATAAATCGAGTAAGACCATCTCAGTGTCACAGACTAAGTGTCCATATCCTAAAAACTTGCCTTCATTGTTAGTGACGCGCTTGCTGAGGTGAAGGACTGAATGATGGATTTGTAGCTCCCCAATTGCTCCTAACAAAGACCCCAGTACTGATCCATGCAGTGCCTGCTATCTGTTCTGTGCATAAACAAGGGAATTCATCCTCTGGGGATTCTCAGTCTAGTTTCGTTCATTAAGAATAAATTAAACATTTAAAAAAATGTAGAAGGAAATTAAAAAAAAGTGGCTTTTTGATTGGAACACATTTCTGTAAAGCTCTGAATGGAAGAAGCAACATGTAGTGCAATGTATTTCAAATAGATAGAAATAATGCCCTAAATATACCAGGCTAATTAGATGTACTTTTTCTACAAAACCACAATTCTAATGTTCCTGTCTCACTGTAATTAAAGAAGCATTTACCACGCATTGGAACTTTTAATTAGGTCTAACATCTAATAAACTTGGAGTAAACTAACAAATATTTTCTCTGTCAGTGGGTAGTTTTTAATCAATGTTTAGAGGTTTAAAATTTCAGATAGCAGACTTCAGAAAATCAGAGCACGACCCACAGGAGAGCTGTCAGGAATGACAAGATATCTCCTGGTGGCAATGGGGTTGCAGGAACCCTATGGGGAGAGCTCATGCTGGCTCTCTGGAGAATTGTGGTCCTTTCCTCAGGATGGGGCCTGGATGATGAGGAGGATGGAGGGGCCAGGGACACAGCTACAGCCACGTGCCACGTGCCTGTGTGGGGTAGGGAAATGGACCTATCTCTTGGTGACAGTAGGAAGGCCGGTACTCTATGCTAAGCAGTTTGCTAAGGCCACACTGGGGTTCCCGTGGTGGTAAGACAACTGGGAAAAGACATTACAGTGGCCATCTGTGTGCACAGCTGGACAGCAAAAGTGCATGGCCTGTGTGTGGGCTGACAGGTCTGAGACCTGGGAAGGAGGATGTCTGAGGAGGTGAGGTCACCACGGCAGGCTGCATTGGAGGAGGGGAAGGGTGGGCAAAGGAGGAGTACATCCATCTGCTTTCTTTCAGCTGCTCTTTCAGTGGGATCAGACCAGCATGAACCCTTCAGGACTGTGACTGGACGGCCCTTTTGAATCATAACGTCCTTCATCTGTTTCTTTGGAGGGCAGGGGCATGACGCCAGAGCAGCAAAGCACAGTCAGCATACAGTGCATCTTCTTGCAGCACCTTCTCCGAGCATCCTACGCTGCCTCCAGGCACCGGTCATGCTATCTTACCATGTCCTGCTTCTTCTACCTCCTTCTGGCAGTTGTTTCAAGTTAATGGTCCAGATGATGGTTTTTCTATTACAGGTAACCTTAGTCCTGTGGTACCAGGTCCTGAGAGACATTCCTACTTACTTATTTTCTTGGGAAAGGGATTTCCCCCCATTGTACCCAGGGGGGTGGTAGGACAAAGGGAGTGGGGAAACTGAGTAATGAAATAACTCAGAGATTTCCACATTCTCTACAGATGAAGAAGAAGAAGAAGGGGTGGGGGCACAGGATATAGGAGTGCGTGTTAAAGGAGCTATTGAGGAGGCAAGCAGAGAAGGCATGAGACAAGCAAAGGGCAAAAGCTGAGGGAACACTGTCTGGAGAAATAGAGTGTAGCAGGGGATTAGATGCAGTGAAGAAAACTGGGAGGATGGGAAAAGGGTAAAGGCTTTCAAATTTGGCCATGGAAATGGGGCTAGGACCGTTTGGAGGGGCAGGGTGAAGCCAAGGTGCTGCTGAAAATTGGGGGCACGAGACAGTGTCTGTGAAGGAGCCTGGAGAAAGGAAGACAGTAATACTTGCTTCAGTACAACTGGCAGGTGCCTGTGTTTTTGGAACAGAAGGTCATATATTTTGTGTGAAGTCTCCTGCATCTAGGGAATGACTTTAATGTAGCTTGAATTACCAGTAAGTGGAATAAGTATGTGCAATTACCAATAACAGTAACAGCCCTGGAATACTTCCTACCCATGGATCTCAAAGCACTCCTTTTTATGACTTATTCATTGACTCTTTACGTCCCCAGGGAGGGAGGGGATTATAATGATCACCCACTTTACAAGTGGTGAAACTGAGGGTAAGTGGCTGAGTTGTGAATAGAGCTGTGACTGTTCTCCGACACCATCAGTTTCCCAAGTCATTGGTTGGGAGGGAAAAAGCTGCAGCAGCTGCCAGGAAAAGCCTCTGGCATCACAAGGGGGGCAGCGGTGGTACCTGTCGGACCTTCCTGATGTGACTGTGCTGTGGAGAAGACAGACACTTGGGCACCTTGAGGACAACCTGAGCAGGCTCAGCCTTGTGCTGGGCAGCAGGTTCCCAGGTGCTCTGGCTCCTGTGCTGTGGGTCCTGACCCCACTCAGAGGTGCCCCAGCTGCAGACCTGCTTTGAGCAACAGATCTACACAGGTGGACCCCAGCTCTCCCCCCCCACTCCCGGGCACACAGGCTGGTTTCTCGCCCACTTGCAGGGGCAATTCATGAGCCAGACAAGGGTGGTTGGTCTGATATGAGAGTGCAGAGGATATCTGGGATCTGCTACCTCCATCTGACTATAACAGATGTTCATGTTGGCTCTTATGCGAACAGACCAAAGATAAAAGGTTATGGCACAGGTCCGCACAGCTCTGGGTCACAGTGCAGACTACATGCTGTAGTGTGTGCAATACATACAAATTGTACAGATTTAAATGGAAATTTGGTAGGAAAACCTATTTCTACTGGCATCTTTAATAAGCCTACGAGGAACTTACCTGGGCACTACCAACACTTCCTAAAAGGCAGCTATTCATAGCTGCGGAGATGGTTGTCTCCAGATGCAGAGAAAAAGCTTAAAATATTGATGTTGCAGTGGGAAAGCGCTCAGGCCCTAACTGGACAGGATACAGCTGAGTGGCTTGACCAAAGCCATTGAGGAAGCTGCTGGTAGTGTTAGTGAAGCCTCTCTCTTGCCTCCTGACACTTTCCACCAGCATGACTCCTTCTTTCCCCAGTTGCTGCCTTTACTGGACCTGACTGAAGACAGACACAAGAAACACAGACCATCAGAGCCAAGGTCCCAAAGACATTTTTCCAGTGGGGGCCAGCAGTCCCAGGCCCATCCTGGGGGCAGAAGGTGGCCTTGTCCCTGCCTACACTGGCTGGCTTTCTCTCTCAAACACGTATAGGCTAAAGCAAAAAGCCTGAACTTGCCTTCTGCAGCTGCGGGGTGGGGGTGGGGGCTGGGGGAGCTGTGTGGCAGCGCTAAGAGTTATTGCTATGGCATTCATGGAGCATGTTGCTACGAATCGATATCTCACCATAATTACCTCATTTGCCCATTTTTCAAATTAGATAACAAGGTTGAATGCTTGATCAGACCATCCCTCATCCATTTACTTTTCCTTCTCTCCCTGGCAGAGGAGGGGAGCCCCTCTTCTATTAGTTGGTAGGCCTTGGGATGAGTGGCGTTACACCCTGAAAACTCACAGCTCCTTTTGCCTCTCATGCCTGAGCATCGTCATCAAAAGGTGGGAGGCCAGGCCAGGCTGCCCCAGCGAGGGCTGGGGGTTGTTCGTCCCAGCTGGCTGACTGCTGAGATCAGAGGTGGAAGGGAATGAGCTCATGCTCTGTTCAGACAGTGACATTTCCATGGGGCAGGGCTCATCCATCATGATGTGGCTGAGGAGAACTGTTAACTGTTTCGAGCTAGCTGGCTGCCTCTTGTTCTGCAACCAGGGGAGCCCAGGACCTGCAGCATCCCCTGGGGAGCAGTGTGTGGGGTGGTCTGAGGAGAACCCAGACCCCTGCGTGGGGGATAGTAAGGAGGACCGGAGAACCCCACCATGACTCAGTGTTTGGGGAACACAGAGCATCCATTTATAGGGTCAGTCAGTGCTCCTGTTTCACCCCCATGGCCAGCACTAGGGAGGGTTTTTTCCCCTTTGTACCCGCTGTTTTCTTCAGAGGACAGGTAGACTCCCTCCAACACATTCCCCCAAGCTGACATGTGTCCACCTCTTACCTCAGGGTTTGATTCCTGGCTGGACCGATCACCTTTCCCCCCCCCCGCCATGCTGTGGCCTGGGCTTTTTTGTTTCTGTTGCCCGGCAAAGCACTGATGCTCATCTGGGTGGCCACTTGGCTTTTGTGAAAATGATACTTGCTCAAAAGCAGAAGGTCTTGTAGCTTCTAATGGTACCCTCACCCCTCTCCGTGCCCCGTCCTCCTGAGCCAGCTTCCAGGGCAGTACCTGTTACCAGGTATTACAAGCAAAGCAAATGCTTGTAGCCAGATGGCTCATTAGCTCCTGCTTCTCTGGGGATGCCCCAGTGCCTTTCCTCTGCACTCTCTGTGACAAATAAAGGACCCTACCTTATTCAGTGCTGCATGAAGAACAATTAAAGAGTCATTAATCTGCAGAAGGGAGGGCAGGTGGGGCACCAGCTGCTGAGCTGCTGTCACATGGCTGAAGGGTGGTGTTTCGGGGGCGGGTGGGAGTGCATCTTGGATCAGAGATGGGGGAAATGCGTTGTGCCCTCCCTGTCAATTAGTCCAAGAGGTTAGCCTTACCTCCAAGGAGCCAGGAGACCTTAGAGTAGCTCTCAACACCGCAAGCAGACTCTTTGGAGACTAATTGGGGTCTTTCACCTCCTTTTAGCTGCTTCTGAGTGATGTGCTCTGGAATGCAAGCAGGAGAGCAGGTGTTTAGTTTGCCAGAGACTGGGAATCAACAGGGCTTTACCAGTGCCCTGGAGCCCAAGGGGTAATAGAGAAAGAGTCCTGGGAGACATGGCTCTGAGGTCACCAAGTCACTTTCAATCATTTATCAGCAGTCCTGGCTAACGGGGAGGGAGAGGTCCTGGTTGACTGGAAGTTAGCAAATGTGACACAAGAGGCACCAGAAGGAGGATCTGGGGAACTAGAGGCCTGTCAGCCTGACCTCGGTGCTGGGGAAGGTCATGGAGCAGATCAGCCTGAGTGCCATCACACAGCCCTGGTGAGGCCACACCTCGCACCCTGGGCTGGGTTTGGGCCCCTCACTGCAGGGGGGACGCTGAGGGGCTGGAGCGTGTCCAGAGCCGGGCAGGGGCTGGGGACGGGGCTGGAGCACCAGGCTCACGGGGGGCGGCTGAGGGACCTGGGGGGGGTTGGCCTGGAGAGGGGGTGGCTCAGGGGGGACCTTATCGCTCTGGCAGGGGCTGTGGGCAGGGGGGTCGGTCCCTTCTCCCAGGTGATGGGGGACAGGACAGGAGGGAACGGCCTCAAGCTGCCGCAGGGGAGGTTTGGATGGGATAGTAGGAAAGATGTCTTCAGTGAAAGGGTGGTCAGGCATTGGAACAGGCTGCCCAGGGAGGTGGTTAAGTCATCATCCCTGGAGGTGTTTAAAAGATGTGTAGATGTGGCAGTTAGGGACCTGGTTTAGTGGTGGGCTTGGCAGTGCTGGGTTAATGATTGGTCTTGGTGACCCTAAAGATCTTTTCAACCTAAATGATTCTATCTGTGCTCTGTGGCAGGGTGGTGCCTGCAAAGACACTCAGCATGGGGGCTCCCCACCCCTAGCTTTCAGACTCTGCATGGTCACCTCCTGAGCCTCCCTGCTCTTCTGTCCTCCTCTGTGCCCAGGTCCCTGGGTTGACAGTCATTCAACAATAAACTGTAGGGGACCACCTGCTTTCTTCTGTACCTTCTCCTCTGGTGGGAACATGCATGGGGAGGCATTTATGCATGAAGGGGGAGCTGGTGTTTTACCAATATGCTGCAGAGGAAGAACACGTACATCCAGGTGGAGAAGCATCCCTTCCCCCTGCTGCTGCAGGAGGCTGATGATGACTTATATCAAAAAGTAGCGGAAGGTGTCCTGTGAAAGGGGAAGGGGAAGGCCTGTGCAGAGGTCTCCTCCAGGAAAGGTGTCTCCCTCAGAGGAGAGGAGCAAGGGGCAGAGTTGTTCTGAAGAGACGGTCTAGACTGCACCAGAATACGCCACTTGATGAGTTTGAATGGTGACTGGTTATGAGCCTCGAGGGTGGGCAGCAGGATTCAGGCTCAGTTATTAAGACCATAAATCATGGAGACAGTCATGGGGAAGGCTGATGGGGCGGATGCATGCAGCCAGAAATGCCGGGAGGGAGATGTGGTGGGCATTGGAGGCACACAGCTTCCCCACATTGCGTTATTTTAAGAATTTTTCATTTTTATGGCAATGCTGTCAGCTTTCTTAGAAGAAGGGACCAAATGATTTCAGGGTTCCTGATTTCCTGAAGACCCAGGCATGAATTCCAAGTTGCTCCTGATCAAGAGCAAGGGTTGGGGAGTGAGAGTGAAACAGCATTGGCAAGGGGTGCAGGACAAAAGCGAGGGATGGAGTGAGGTACTGAAATACCAGGAGGAGCCCATGTTTGGGGCAGGGAATGGCCAGGACTGAGGATGGAAATGTTTTCACTGGCAAAAGCCGGAAGGGGGGAAGGGGAAGCCAATCCGTAGCGCTGCCTGCAGAGGAAGGTGGAGCTGTCTGAGGTAGCTGGCAGTGAGGCTGTGCAAAGCCAGGTGAGCTGCAGCCCTTTGCCCTGGGCAGACCGTGAGGTGCTGCTGGCTTCTCTGCTGTCTAGTATGCTCCGGCACTCAAGCCCTGTGGTCTGTGGTCAGCGGTCAGCTCTGATATCTCTGTGCTATGCTGTAAATGTGATGCCTCAATATCTAGAGGGTAAAACAGGCAGATCCTTGTCCGCTTGCAGCTGTCAAAGACTCCTGCATCTCCTTATGAGCCTTCAGCCCTTTCTGGTTAGATGCTGGGCTCTCTGAAACATCTAGGCCAAGGAGAGGTAAACACATTCCCTCAGAGCTGTGCGGCCAGTGTGCCTGACAACTGCACTCCTGCCAGACTCGGCTTTTGCCCTGCACCCTGCAGGAGCAGCCCTATCTCTCCTGCCTTGTCCGCTCCCAAGGAAAGCCCCAGAGGAACATCAGTCTGGCTTTTGCATGGAGTGACCTGTGCTGCATTGTAGTTGTAACATCAACGTATCTGGCAGCCATGTGAAATGCAGCACCCTGCTCCCTGGGAAATGTTGGTGTGTGCCCCAGTGAGCTCCCATGCCACACAGCCCCCAGCTCAACGAGTGGGTGAAGGCTAAGCTCTCTGTCACACCAAGGAGCAATGGCCCTCTCCAGCAGTGTGCTCCTGTGGGGGGCAGGAACGGTTGGGGCAGCTCCAGGCTCCAGCTGCCAAAACCTTCAGCCTGCCCTGGCATCCCCCTGTACCCACCAGCTGTGAGGTATCAGGCACTGGACTAGCCTGTCTTTCCTCAAGGCAATGTGAAGTCATTAGCTATTAATCTCCATTCCCTCTCCATGGCAGGGATGAGTTACTGGCTCCATGCCAAACATGAGGTGCAGGAGCAGGCAGCGATTTTGCCTTATGCTAGATGAGGTAGCAGAGCTAGTGCGGAGAGCTCCAGCATCCTGAGCCCTTGGTGCAGCTGGGTACGGGGCAGCCAGCCCAGGGGACCAGACTGCACCATCTGCCTTCTCCCACCAAAAGTCCCCAGGGCAATTGTGATAGAAAAGTGCTGAGGGAGGTGGTCAGGGACAGTCAGAGCCCTCACGGGTATGGGCATGTGGCAGGTATAAGGGACCACACTATGGAAAATCATGACAGTGTGTGGGGAGAAAGGGAGGTGCCCCCCTCCATCACCAGATATCCAAGCATAATATAATCCAACGTGTCTTCCCCTTTCCCTGCACACCAAGCCAATGGACAAGGCTTTCCCAGCCAGATTCACAACCCAGATCTGCTCCGGGACTTACATGGGCTAGTGGGTTGCTGCTGCTGTGGTGGGCTGTAGCTACAGTCTGCATCTCTAAATCTTCTCTGCTTTTTAGGTCACTTTGTTCTGCTTATAAATCCTGGCCTTGTCGTACAAGCCATAAATCTTCTTCTCCAGTCAGCACCATTTATTGTTTTCTCTGGTCTTGTTAAAATAACAGGGTCAGAATGTTTTAAATCCAGATTGTTGCATTTTCTGCAGTTTTGGCTCATAATAAGTATTCCTTTCCTCTCTGGGAAACTGCCACAGACTCATGGCAAGAAAGAACTGCTTTGGAACTTGAGGGGAGAGAGGAATGGGGGAAAAGGGTTCCAAAGGATTTGCTGAAATGATCCGCCGCTCACATAGCCCTCAAACATATGCACAACCCCATGCATGCATGTGGCGTACCCAAGGTTGCACGCAACCTTCCCATCCCTGCTTTCACACACCTACTGCCTGGCTGACACCCTGCACCTGCCTTTGCTGAGGCACAACCTTGCACAGATCAGAGCTGCATTCCCCCTCTCCACCCCTGACCCCCGCACCCACCCCGAGATAGCTGGCAGGGAACCACACAGGTGGTTGCTATCCTCCCCCTTGCCAAGCAGGGCTGTGCACCCAAACCTGGTCCCCACCATCCTAGCTCAGTGCTTTGTAGCTTACCAACCTCCCCAGTGCCAGGAGCACCTTCTCAGCTACATCTTTACCCAACTGTGCTCCTCACCCCTTCCTGCTGCTGGGTCCTCCTCTGGCAGGAGCAGCACCTCTTCTCTGCTGTCTGCCTGGGGCAGGGGAGAGACTGTATGAGGGTGGGTTCACATGGTGGCACGGGAAATAGCCTCTGCTATGCACCAGGTACCAGGGCAGCCCTGCACGGGATCATGAGCCTGCCAACAAGTCATGTGTGATGGCGCAAAGGCAGTGCTCCCACACTCAGCCAGCCTGGAGCCTGCTGAAGTGCACTGAAGCATCCCTGTGTATCTGCATTACAGTCCTCTTCTTAATGACCCTACAATGAGTGTTTCTGCAGGTTTCATGTGAAGGGCTGTACTCACTTGAGCGTGCAGTCAATACTCCTTTCGATCTTCATCACTCACTGTCTGGCTCCAGGCTTTATTTATTGCACAGCATCAAATCACCAAGGGAAAGACAAAAATGGCTTGCTCCCTCGTGGCTTTTTGGTGGGCATTCCCAGTGATCAAGCTTTAACAAAATTAGCATTGCTTCTACCTTTAGAGGTGATACTGCTGTCTGCAGTGCATGCAGGAGGAGCTGAGCCATAGCAGCTGTACAATCAATAGTACAGAGCACCTTGCAGGAACCACCTGGACCTTAGTCTAGTTTCTAATTGCTGGCACGTCATCTTCTCCCTCAGGGAATAATTGGAACATGAAGTCCAAGAATATATGAGTGTGTAGGTTGTGAGGATGACTGTAGATAGGGTGTAAGGCACAGACACAGGCTAAAGTGTAAAGTCTGGGTTATCAGTGGTAATTCTCAAGGGTGGCACCCTGTTTGAGAGCCAGAGCCCATGCTTTTAGAGCAGGTATCATTTTATAGCCAATAATACCCTAAAAGATGTGAATGCTTCTGCAAAGCAGACCCTGATGTTGGGACATCTAGAACAGGTGGGATTAAAAAATAATGACAAAAATACAGAGTGACAGGACAAAAGATCAGCAGCGGGGCAGATTATAGCTCTCTGGGTGGTATTTAACAACGTCATATGTTCTTTCTCTGGCTGCCCCCCTGCAGTCTCATCTGTATCCCAGCCTGTGCAAGAAATGAAGACATGTTCCTGAAAAGTGCAGCCTGCTTTCCTGCCCAGCCCCTGTGCCCTGAGAAGGAGCCATGGCAGAGCTGGACTCTGTCAACACGTGCATCACAAGGGTGAGCTGAACTTGTGCAGGAATGACAGAGATGAATGCTATGTGCATGCATATATATGCATATATATATATATGTTGCATACATATATATATATGTGTGTATCTGTTTAACAGTGCTTTCCCTCTTTAAGACCTGGAGCTCCACAGTAATTCCAGCATGCAGCTCCCTCCAGACTCCCATCTGGAGCAGTTACTTTTCATTATGAGAATAAAGGAAGCATTTACTAGGCATGATTACTTCCATAGAACCATAGAACGACCCATCTGCTTTGCCAGTGGGTTTCACAACTGCTCACTGGGAGGAAAGCATGGGAGGTAGCAATGCTGGCTTGGCTTGGAGGACCCTTCTGCATTTCTTTGAGCCCTATCCCAAACTTTCTCCAGGCAGCCCAAGATGCCACTGACTGAGCATCGTTAGCACTAGCCGAAGCGGAGGGTATGGCTGTAGTTTATGTGATCCACTTGGCAGGTACCTGGGTGCTGTTTTAATGTTTTAGCATCTGTGGAGCTTCAGCCAACTGCTGCAGCTTGCGGTATGTAAAATGAAACTGTTTGGCTCTTACATCCAGTTCTCTTAAGTGTTGCTCTAACCACAGTGCTGGGATGAGGCAATTTTTACTAAGGCTCTAGCTGATTAGTCCTACAGATCCCGTGGCACAGAGAAGACACCTTCACTGAAGGACATCTACGGTATCACATGAGCCATGGCTAGCATTGCCCATTCTCTGATGGGTCTGTGGAGTAGCTGGACCCCAGAGTAGAGGGAGTACCAGAACAAAGGGACCTGGCACCATACAAACAGCCCATGGCTGCTGGGCTGTTTCACAACTACTAGTTTTGGAGCTGCTGCCCCACCTCCTCTCCTTAAGGCAGAGGTTAAGAGCAAGGGACAAAAGAGGATCAGCTTTGCTTAGTGGCAGCAGAAGCCAGCGACCTCAATAGCTGCAGGCTTGGAGCAGGAAGGAGAGGTTTGGGAAGGGCACAGCAGAGCTGGGTAAAGGCACATCATGGGAGGGCTTTGTGCCGCCCTCCCCACCCTCCCTTCACAAGGCTCCCCCAGCACCAAGTGCCCCAAACCTGCCTGTGCCCAGTCCCTGTGGTGGGGTTTGGGCAAAAATGAGAAGCCTTCCCCAGGGACCTAACCAGATGTTTTGGGAACATCCAAGGGTCAAACACTGGCATGTACCTCAGTGTTCAGCAGCAATATGAGCCCCTCCCTGCCCCAGCCACTGTGAGCACAAATTGCAGGCTGCACCTTGTCATCCCAACCAGGCACAGAGGGACACGCAGGCTCACCCACTCGAGTACTGCAGCTTTATTTGAATGAAACAATCCACGTTGAGAGTCTATAGGTTACACGGCGGGTGCGTCAGGGCTGCGGGTGGAGGATGGATGAGGCAACGCTTATAAAACATCTCACCCTGTTTAAAAGGCTCGGTTCAGTCCCTTTGTATTTTGTGCTTTTAACATTGTGGACAGCTTGGTATCGTGGTGGTGAGAGGGTCCCGGCTCCGCTCGGTGATGCTGATGTTGCCCTATCAGATGTGGAGCAGGGATGGGACAAGACGTGGTGGTGATGAGGGAGGCAGATGGAGGATGGGGCTTTGTTGCAGGGTCCCCACCCAGGTTACTGATGGGAAAAGAAAAAAGAGACACTGGAGGACACCCCCTACCTCCCAGTATCCCCAAATACACAGAGTCTGTGTGTAGCTCCTTTGGGAGGGATGTTTCTAAACACTTCTGTCAGGTCAATGCATACTTTCTACTGGCCTTGCTGACCTGGAAGCATGAGAGTGACATAGTTCCACTGGCACTGGATCCCACTGAAGTGGCTCACCATTCATTGGGCCTGAGCTGGTTCTCCCTGCCCCTCGCAAGCCGAGGACAGGATTTTGGTGTGATCCCCTTCTATGGGATCCAGGGATGAAGTCTGCTGCTGATCCCTCCAGGCTGGAAATGAAAAACTTGGTGAGGATAAGTACAGAGCGAGGAGATGGAGTGAAGAAGAGCATGGGAAACACTGTCTGATGCTCATTTCTGGCCAAAGTCAGGAGGTGCCACAGTTGTTTCCCTGTGAGACAGTTGTATCTTGGGTGATGGCCCCTTTCCTCCACTATGTGCACTGTGATACAGGCAGGATGGTTCTGGCTGGGATAAAAGTTCCAAGCACAAACATGCTGGCACCACATTTTCTATCCATTTAGAGATTGTCTCCATGCTGTCAGGCAAGGGCTGTGACCAAAACCACAAAGAGCCACGTATCTGTGGCATCCACATCTTTTGGGGCATGTCCTGAGAGATGAATGCATACTGTGGAGCCCTCTGGGGTGAGACGGTAAATCTGTAAGATCCCAAGAACTGGGAAAACATGCCAAGCTCATCAGTTTGAAAGCACTGACTCTAAGCCACTTTACCCAGTATTAATGCCGCCACTTACATCAATGCACTGAGAAGCTGGGACAGCAGAGAAGGACAAACATTGTGGTTTGATGGGAAGAAAAGGTTACCTCCAGCAAAGTCTGAGAGAGTCTTCTTGTCCCAGGATGTTACACACCAGGGCCTCCAGGAAACAACCAAATAAATGCACAGGAAAGCTCCTTTGCTTTCTGTAAATACCTTCCTCCATTGGCATCTGAATTTTGCCAGGGAAACCTCCAGTGCTCACAAGTCCCACTCTGCTCAACCTCTGTGTGGTACCTGCTGCCGCCTAGACAAAAGACCTGAACACTGCCCCCTGTCAATGCCTGTGGCATTTCAAAGACAGAATGAAATCAATTTTCTCCTCTCACCACAATTTAGTTGCTGTCTGAGCTAACCATGCTGTTTCGGCCTCTTCTGGCTGTTGCTCTGTTTATTGACACCCACAGCTGGTTCTCGAGAACAATGCCCAGTGAGGTAAGACACACCAGATGCCCCCACCTTGGAGGGTGCTCAGGGTTGGAACATGGACAGGGGGAGAAAGGCGAGGACTGGACAGAGATGATGCCGACTCCCAAAGGCACTTTCAAGTACTGTCTCCTCCCTGCTGCATTGCTGCAACACACCCACACCTCAGTTTTCAGCTCTGATCCCTTTACAAGCTGCTAAGATAAACACCTTCACCAGCGCTGGACCTACACTGTGCAAGGAACACCTGGAGACAGCTTCTTCTCAGCACCGTGTTATGTATCACAGTCACCAAAAGGAAAGCAGCTGGTACCTGCCACAGAAGCAGCGAGGCGGACAGGGAAGTGGGGCTGCACTCGCTCTTACCTGGCCGGGGCTCAGCCTGTGCCCTGAGCATCTGTAACGCTGCCAGCAAAGGAGTCACTGCTCACCTGGAGCGGCTGAGCAGGGCTGCCGACATCTGGCATGTTCCAGCTCCTGCTGAGGACCTGCTTTTGCTGATTATCTGAGTCATGCCACAGTTATGCAAGTTTTTAACATCTAGGAGTAACTCTCTCATAACAGCTGGGTTTTACACAACTGAAAGCCACTTTGCTGCCTAAATGGCAGCACTAGAGCCCAGCTCCCTCAGCCTAAGCAGACCTCCACTGGCCAGCAGCAGCATCGGGTCTTTTATCTCCCTACCGACTTGGCTGGTGGACAGGACATACGTATATGCAGAGCGGTACGCAGAGCGGTAGAGCAGCCAGGTACCCTTCACTTGGTTCAATGGTTCAGGCAAGGACCTGGCCACCGCAGCACAAAGCACATCCAGTGCTATGAGCTTTGGGCACCAGCACTGCTGGGGGTATCGGCACTGTGTGAGGGCTGCCCAGTTGCCCCCGCATTATGCTGACTTAGGCCACCCTGGGGCCAACGAGTCTCACTGTAAGCCAAGCATTTATAGCCAAATTCCTCTTTAGCACAACAGTTAATGGAAGCACAAAATTTCACCTCCTTCCACAGCAGCAAACGGTTTAAGGCCATACCAGATCCATGCAAAACCTGGATTTACCACAGACCTTCGCAGCTCTCCACAAAAACCTTTATTTACCCAGCTCTACCTTTGCAACAGCTGCCAGAAAAGATGGTATCTCTCCCTCTCCCCTTCCCTCATTCTCTGCCCTGTGCGGGAAAATCCTTACCACGAAAGGCAGCAGAGGGAAAGGCAGTGCTTGAGTGCTGGGACCCGAGCCCTACCTCCCTTTGCAGCTTCCCTGAGGGATCACCTGTGTGGGCACGGTGGGTTGCTTGGCTTCTTCACGCACAGATGTGCTGAGGATCTGGAGCTGGATCAGTACATTTTCTAGTACAGGTCTGGCTGGGAAATCTGGTCTAAGGGCTTTTCTTTAGTCTCTGTTGCCTAGCATCTGAGCAGCTGCAGGTCAGAGCCTGCCACCAGTGAAATGAATGGCAATGCAGCGTGGAGCTTGTCTTTGCCCTCTTCTTTTCAAGAACACCATGAACAAGCTCTGTTCCATCCTCTCAGCCACCCATGGGGCTTTTGTGAGCCCTCTTTTGCCTCTGATGAAGCCAGGAGGTGACCCACAGTAGGTCTCTGATGTGCCCTGAACATGTGCTCCTGTCTTCTGGCTCCACCACCACCACCCAGGCAGCCCCACCAGCTCCTTAGGCTGTGCCAGGGCTGGAGGGAGCAAGATACAGAAGGTGCCAGCCCAGATCTAGGTGATGCTGAGTGTAACAAGTGCCAGAGGCAGTTATCAGTGGGACCAAGCCCCCCCAGTCCCCTGCAGCCACACAGCACAGGGACACGGTGAGCCTTGCTAACCTGCTGTCAGCCTCTGGTGCTCTCTCTTGTTTTGAGGAAGGATGCTTGATGGCAAAGCAATTCAGCATGCACCTTATACCCAACCCAGGGTCTAGACGCTGGGCACACACTTCACTCAGCCAAAATGGAGTGGGATGGCACTGCTCTTCCATGGGCAAGAGGTGTCCTGGAGACTACAGTTCCCTGCAAGCTGCATTGCCTCCCTCTCTAGACAGGCAGGTTGGGTGAAGCTGGCCCTGGGCTGTCCTGCAGTACTTCTCAGGGTGTTTAAGGCCTCCGGGCCACAAGTGGCTGTCTGCAGTTTGATGTGACCATACCAGGCTGTAAGTAGCCATCAGAAGACCCCAGAATCCCCCTGTGGTGGGCTAGGTAGTGGCAGATGGTGAGCCAAACTGGTGTCTTCCAAGGGGAGTACTGAAAAACACATATATACCACAGCTATTATTTGGGATGCTGAGTGTGTCGGGGCTACTCAGCACCCTGCTGGAAACCACCAGCTGCCAGTTATTACCATGAAGTGTAAATTGGGTCCTGTTAAAATGCAATTTCCAGAGCTCTCCAGCACTTGTTTTTCTGCAAATGCCTTTTGTCTGCATTAAATGCCTTCTCAGGCCAAGTGAGATGAGCGGTTATCAGTGGGGCCAAAGCAAATACAAATGGTGGCAACACCTGGCTTCTCCTGAGCCTGCACAGGGTCCTGCTGCTGTACGCTTGCTGTCTCTACATACTGGGGTGCACCCGCATTGAGGGCAGCCTGGAAAAGACAACATGTCAGGGCAGTTTAATGGAGAAAGAGCGAGGGATCAAAACTGGTCTCTACCAACGCCAGGCGTGTGAGAAGGCCTCCTTTTTGCACAGGAGATAGACACAATGCAACTTCTTGTCCTCATAAAAAGCAAGGTCCTGTTCCCCGGGGGCAAGAGCCAGGCAGCGCTTGGCTGCAGTACCACGTCCCACTGCACCCAGCTCAATGCACAGAGCCCACCGCGATGTGCCCCTCCGTGCTATTGCTAGGCTGTCCGAAGGCACACAGAGTCGAAGGGGTGCTGCAGCATTTCCAGGGAAAGATGGATGTCTGCATGACTCTGACAGATGAAAGGGGACTGAAACAGCAACACCCTGAAGCAGCAACTCCCTGAGCTCTCTGTCTTAAGGCAAAAGTCTGTCTCTTCCAGTGGGGTGAGGTGGCACCATTTACCTCATCTAGGAGGGAAAATGCCCCGGTTCCTTTGTCTGTCCCTGCCTGGGGCAGCTGGGGTCCCTCAGGGCAGCGTGAAAGATGCCCTGACTCTTCCCACAGGTAAAACTCCCTGCCTTGGCCCCTCTGAGAGCTAGGGGGGGAGCAGGGCTTGCTCCTCCACCACCTTGCCCAAGGATTGCTTCACCCTGAAGACAAGGCTCAGGGCAGCGATGGTGTGGTGGAGGGATGCCTCTCCCACCCACGCCGATTGCTGCTCCCAGTGACTGTCCCTGCCAGGCTGACAAGTGCAGGGCACCAACACAAAAGCAGGGTGCTTTTCCTGGCACCGAGTGATAGGGATGGACTGGGAAGGAGGAATTCAGCCCCTGCTCTCCCTTTGGTACTGAAGCATTTCCATGTTGTTCTGGAGTAGTGCACCCACAGGATTTCATATCTAAATAAATTAAATTTCTGTACTCTGAATAGCAATAGGGAATAAAATACAATTTGTGTCATGTTTACTATACTCATTCATACATCCATAAATTATTTTTGCAAGAAATTCACCAGCCTAAACGTCTGCCCCCCGCCCCCTACTTTTTCCCTGATTGCCACTCTATTGCCTTCCAGAAGAAAGCTACTTCCCAAAGGAAAGGTTCCATATCACTGCTGCTACAGCTGCTCTTCAGGCAGCACACTATGCAGCTCTGCTGGGGCAGCTCTGCACGCGTGCCCATCACAATGCTTCACTTCAGGAGTTCCCGATCCATTTGTGCACTATGCAAAGTTTTTCATATAGATAAAATGCTTTTTCACTCCCATACGGCTGGGAAGAGTTGCGCTCAGGCATTCCAAATTACTTAACTCCAGATCAAATGAAACATATTAGCTCCATCGCTTTTCAGTGGCTGGTCTACATGGAAGGAAAATAGTCTATTGCTATTACCAGCCTGGAGTTGCTTTTCAGATCAAGTGGTAGGAATTGATGTTCATATTGTTAAACACCGTGGATTAAAGTCCTGTTGATGAGCTGTTATTTGGACTTGCACTGAACTGTGGAAAATTATAATAAAAAAGTGTATTTTTCAGAATACAATGCACAACTACAAAAAGAGGTTTCAAATGGAAGTTTCTTTGTAAGCCCCACTTGTAACTACACAGCACCATTCACTACTACTAATATCTACAACTTATACCCAGGAGCCTGCACACTCACATATTTTCTGTTTTATACCCTGGAAAAAAAAAAAAAGAAATCAAGTATATATTGGCTAACACCCACACAGCATTCTTTGTAATGTATTTCTACAACTACCAAGCAGAGGTCTCCTTGTAAATAAAAGCAGTCTCTTAAATTTATATTGCACTTTTCTTCTGCAGGGACTTCCATACTATGTACAGGAATAATCTCCACCATCACTGAAGTGCAGCCACTTCTGGAGTGGAATAAAGCACCTACTTGGTGGGCAGGGCAACATAAAACATCAGGAAGAGAAACATGATGTTGGAACCACAATAGATATTTAAGAAGACATTCTGTAATTAAGTTTAAGGACTGTAATTTAGCCAGAACAGTGAAAAGTGTGAGGGAATCTTTAATTGCAAGGGGTAAAGAGCATGGCTTTGTATCTCACCTGGGTTGGACTACCACCGCAAGGAGAATTGTCCTCTCAAGCATGGGGTAGTAAACCACAAATGCCACTGCCCCCAGAGAGGAGGGACATTGCCTCCCCCCCCCCCCCAGCCCCATCACTGCACAGCTTCTCATCCTTGCTGCTGAAGTGCCTCCTTCCTCTGCTACGCTCTCTCAGCACATCTGGCAGGGAAATGAGGTCCTTCCTTTTGGCCGCGGTACTTCTGAGAAGCTGAGGCACTTGGGTTAATGACTTTCCCCCAAACTCACCACCAGCTGCTTTCTGGCAAGAGATCACGGAACTGAGGTCTAAGCGGGAAGGGGCTCCCTGAAACTTTTACCGAAGCCGACAGGCCCACGCCTGACAGCAGGAGAAGGCTTCACTTCTGGCTGGGGTGCTGTCCTTGCTCTGCCCCGGACCCACTGCCACCAACAGGCTTCTTGCCCTCTGCACCACGGGTCATGTTGGTGAGGCATTTTCATCCTTCCTTGCAGGAGCTGGCAGCAGGGCTTGGACAGTCTCCCTGCAGGTGTCCATTTCTAAAATTGTGGTGCTCTTTTGCTGGCACTTGCCTCACAGATAATGCTTTTCCATGATCCTGAACATGGATTTGTTTAACAGGCAGCACCTGCCCAGCCCCACAGCACCTCTGCTGCCCAATAAACATTAGCAAGACATGGTCATGCTACCCTGGCTAAGCAGCCAGTAGAAGCAAGGCCACAAGGGTCTTTGTCTCAGAGCCTAAAAGGTGAGATGGTTGCCCTGGGCTATTGCATACTGATGGGGAAATGCTCCTGTCTCCACCTCCTGCCCAGCAGAAGTCCCCTGGAACCAACAACGTAAAACAAATGTTTTGCTGCTGACAGATCAGGAGCCATCATGAAGCACCCAAGGGCCCCTGGAAAGCACTGTCTCTCTCCTAGGAGTTAAAGTGGACTCTTACTGGGAGTGGGGTGATGACTTCTGGCCTCCAACAAGCATGGAGGAAACGAAGAGCATAGGACTGGACTAAAAGAACTCAGCTAAAAGATGATGGTGGCACTGGCTGCCCTTGAAAATGGCAACAGGCAGCAAGAAACAGAAATGCTGTTGGCACCCACATCATCCCACAACACTGCCTGGCCCTGGGAGACAGCCACAGGTCTCCTGGTCAAATGTGCAGTGTGATCAAGGTCTGGCTCTGGAAGGAGGAGTGGAGACAGAAAAGACTCAGTCCTTATTCTTGGAAGTGGTGAAAAGCAACAAGAGCAAGGGAGACCTGTGTCACTCCCTCTCACCGTCTTGTAAGGCCTCCTGCAAAGGAGGTCCCCTTGTCCCTCAGAGCTGATGTCCATCCTTTCTCCATTGGTGGCCAGGGAGCATTAGCACAGATGAATGCCCTGCCAGGAGCTAGAGAGTGATGGCTTTCAAGACTTCAAACTGAATCTCTTGGGAGTTAAGTAAGAGCTTTACCCCTCCATCAGTAGAGGAAATGAGGCACCAGCTGCTCCTGGAAGCTGAGCAATGCAGGAGGCAGCTAATAATATTCAGGTGATTTTAGACAAACACAGTTGTCTCAGAGAAGCTAATATATCCATCAGAAATGTGTAGGGAGCCATGGGTACTGGGGGCCCTGGTGAGAGAGCTAGCTCATCGTACACCTGTGGTGCCCCAGATAGGGAGTTTGGATGGGGTGTCCCTTAGGGGGGAAGAGTCCCACTTAATTAACGGCCAGAGCATGGGCTAGTAAACCCCAGTTCACAGTCCTGTGGGGATAACTCTGCCCTGTGCAGGGAGATAAGTCACGCCAGGAGCTGCCTGCAGTTGCAACAAGGTTATGACAGCTCCCATTTAGCTGGCGCAGGGCAGACCCTTCTCTTGGGGCTTCATCTGGAGCAGCACATGCCTCCACCCTGAGGAGGTCAGGCCAGACCTGCTGCAGGATTGCAGCACAGAGAGACACCAGCTTTACCCTTCCATGATGCCAGCAGGAAAAAGGTGAATTTCCCCCATTGCTGTTCCCCTATTCCTTGGTGGCAAATGGGGCCACAGTTTAGCACAAGCCCCTCTTTTGGGACAAGCATCCTGGCTCCATCCTTCTTGGGGCACTTTCCTGCCTGTTTCACCTTTCAGCTCCTCTGCCCACTGCTTTGGCAGTGGAAGCCGAGTGCCTGCAGGACTGCATGAGCTGACAAAATTCAGCCGCCTCTCCCCTGAGCAGTGATGCTGTTGCCGCGCTTTGCCCATGCTGCCAGTAACACGCGGCGCATGCTAAAAGGCCTCAGAAGGTGAGAGGGCAGCATCAGAGCTGCCTGAGCTGCTGGCCCAGGGGCTGGGTCATGGGCATGGGAGCCGCTGTCTGGTTGAAGAAGGTTTAAATACCTGACTCTTTCCATAATCCACAAGGTCTGAGGTGGGGGAAGTTAAGCAATGGAATGAAAGACCAAAATAAATAGGTACCGAAAGAGAGGCAGAGAAGCAATCCTGGGCTCAAGGTTGAGACGACTGTCATCCAACCATTCCAGAGGGCAGCCAATGTGCAACTGCTCTCCCCTTCCCATCCCGCCCCACCCCACCCCATCCCTCAACCCCACAGAGACACCTTTTTGTCTGCAGCTCTGACCTGCTCTCATAGTTTCTCCACCCAGCAAGAGTGCTGAGAGAAAGTAAGAGGCGCTCAGAGGCCAACGCTGCAGCCGGATCCAGCTGGGAATTCTCCACCACTTAGTATGGTCCATGTGATGGGTCCCTTCCTGCTCCATCTTCTTCAGGCTGGTGGGTGAGAAGCACAGAGTGGTGGGGAAAGGGCAAAGCAAACCACACAGGGGGCAATTAAATACATGAGAGCCTGGAAGATGCGGATGGATGGAGATACTGAAGCACATGCGGTGCGAGGCAAGATGCTCTGGCCACCGGCACGTGGGGTGGCTGCTGCCCCACGGCCGAGGCTGGCGTTGCTGCAGGGAGCTGCAGCTGGAGTGGGGCAGCCCCAGCCAGTGGGAAAGCATGGGGAGACGAGGGGAGTACTGCGATATATCATCCGCTAAGCTGTGGGCTCTGCAGTAAAGAAGGTAACTGTTCTGGTAGAAATTTGTGCTTTAATATATTTTTGTTTGTTTGTTTAAAACAAGTTCCCACTTCCCTGAGGAAGCCCTGTCCGACATTCCCAAGGAAACATGGGGGTGTTTTTTCCTCCTTCATTTGCTCTTCACACTTCTTCATTCCTATTTTTTGTCCTTCATTCCTTCTTTTCTGTGTGTTTCTGTTTCTTTCCTTCCTTCCTCTCTCTCTCACTCTCTCGTGCACGTGCTGTTAAAAAAATTTTGTCTTTATTTTTAAATTTTGTTCTAGACATTATGACTTTCTCAAGGAGTGCTCCAGTTCTGAACCAGATCCCTTTGCGTGGTCATGCCTGTCAGTCTTTGGTAACATATGGACACTTTGGTGTGCCAGTGAGGAGGGGAGGAAGAGGAGCAGAGGTGGCTGAGTAGGAAAGGAGCAGGAATGTCTCGGTCTGAAGACAGGAGCGCTCACTTGCCATCATCTGAGCAGCACGTAAAGGAAGAAAGTCAATGGGCCACAAAGACAAGGGCTGTGCAGGGCTGGGACGCCGCTTCCTGGAAGAGCAACCGCTGCCAGGCAAGAAGATAGAAAAAGAATTAGTGATGGGATGAATTCAGACCACATCAAACAAGTCAGTGCACATGCATGTCTTAGACTCTCCTCCCACCTTGAACCTCGAAGCACCTCCCAGATTTGTTGGAAGATCTTTCTAGCCTTCCCTAGACATTCTTAAGGCTTCCCAAAATTATTTATTTTCTAACTCGGGAGAAAAGGTTGAATCTTGGTTACTTTTGCGATCCAATCCTCCTTTCCTCCCCAGAAGGTTCAACTTGAGTCAAGCAAAAGGTTCTGCTTGTGTTTTGCTTAGAACCTGGCCACCCTAGCCTGAAACACACCTTTAAGTGCACCTGAAATTTTGAAACTTTAAGTGTGTTCTGATTTTTTTGATGTTTGTTTTCCCCTTCACCTTTGGAGTTAAGAAAATTGCTGAATGTGACTCTTCCTTAACAAGGTTTTTTCCTTCAAAAATAAATAAGGCAAATGGAACCTTGCTCACAAGTACCTGTCTGGCTCTGGTTTGCACTCCGAACATCTGCTCTCCTGCCCACCTGAGGCATGTTATCGAGGGCACAGGACTAAGGCACGAGGCACACCAGTGATCCCCACCCAAGGACTAATGCCTATGTACTACTTATGCACCTCGCTACGGCTTCAACCATCTCATTGGTTGAGTCCCACCAACATGTCAATGTGCTCTGAAATCAGCTGCGTGTCCCCACCACATGCATTCACATATGTACTCCCACCAACTCGTTTGCCTCTGAGGCACACACACTCTCACCCTTATTTGGTCCAATTGGCTTCCTTGGACAGTCCCCCTTTTTCAGAGTGACATCATCGATAGCAATGTCCCCTTCATAGCTTGAGCCCCGGACACCTTCGAAGATGATCTGCAAGCAGAGCACGGGACAGAGCCCAGCGTGAGACTGCAGTTGTGGAGGACCCTTCCCACACTTCTGCGGAGGTGAGCAGCGCACAGACCAGATCTTATCAGGTCCCCAAGTGAATGATTCCTTCCTGTTTTTCCAGTACTCAATAGGATCTGGAGAGCCGGATCCCACTGCTTACGGGACCAACCCCCGTGTGCTGAGTGTCTGCAGAGTAATAAATGAGCATGAAGAGCTCTGCTTTATTAAGTGTACTGCACTAACAAACCAACCAACACTGAACAGTGCTAGCAAGAGTAACTATTCTTATTTATTATTTTAAATAATAATAAGAGTAATTATTCTTACTTATTATTTCGAAGAACCCGAAAGCATGCTGGTTGTTTTGCCACAGTGCCACAGCTTACCAACCTGCACAGACCCAGCTCCCACGAACAACCCGACAACAGCAAAATAGCATGTTGGGCAAAAGCACCAGCAATAAACGATGCAGTAACAGAGCAGCCCACTTCCTGGGTGTGCATCCCTGACTCAGTGAGCAGACAGAGTGCCCAGTTTGTACTCACAAGCTGTCCTAGAGCCCTAAACCAGGGGAAGGGTGGGGGTGGGCTCTTGCAGCACATGCTAGAAGAAACCTCTAGGGCCCAAAGTCACCAACAAGGACAGCATGCCCCAGCTGCTGAACACCAAGAGACCTGTCGCAGACCTGGTACCAGAAAGAGCTCTTTGACAAGCAGTTTCCAGACCAGCAATAATCAGAAAATTTATAGTGCCAAACTGACGCTTGCACATAACACAATGGGTGGCTTCAGAGAGAAGAGGATTTGATTTCTGTTCATGCATCAAGCTTTTGCCTTGCCCCAGTTACCCTGGGGGTGCAGAGCTCCCAGTGCCCCCTCCCTGTGCCTGACCAGCCCTTGTGCCATAGAAGGAGACGTCTGCTGGGAAGTCTCCTAGAGCCCATGGCACACGGGCAGGACAGGTGGCAGGTGGACCTGACTTACCTGGAAGGGTCCAGGTGGGTTGATGGGCACGTGTGCCTGCTGCCACATGTTCCCCCGGTTCCCACTGAGCGACCAGACCTGAGTGTCGATGGCTCGCTTGTTCCGCACACGAACAAGCAGGTTCAAGGAGCCTGTAAGAGAGAAACCAGGCGCTGGCAAGCCAAGGCAGGCAGGCGACCCCCGGGCTGGTGCCTGGCATAGCTCTGAGGCTCTGCCTCAAGCCACGGCTTTATGCCCTGGCCGGCCCAAGGACAGCCTGCAGAGCCCCAGCAGTAACCTTTGGAGGGAGCCAGCTTTCTCCTGGGTCGATGGGCAAGTGCCACGGGCAATGTTTCATCCATCTGGGCTTCCCAAGGGAGGACACAGACCCAGATGAAGGCAGAGAGGACAGGATGAGGAAGAAGCAGTCTGTAGCATGGCTGGGGTGGCACAGGAAGGGGGTGGCAGAAATGCTAGCTTCAAGTGACCTTCAGTGACATCCCATGTGACCTCCTGCTTGAAGCTGTCTCCAGCTCTACATGAGGGCAGCACGGCTTTGCCTGGGCAAGTCTTGAAATCCCCTGAGGAAATCAACTTTTCCTAACGTCCAGTATGAACTGCCAGTGCTACCACATGTGGCTGCTGTTTTCTATTATATTAATACTACTGATAAGATTTTGGCTCTGTTTTCTTTGAAACTACCCTTCAGACAAAGGGGTGCCAAGGGCTGATAGCAGCCTTCTCTCTGCCACACTGAGCAAGTTCGGCTCCCTCAGCCTCGCTTCCCTAAGACTTCTGCTCTTGGCCCTTGCCTATCCTGATGCCCCACTGTTGGACTCACACCAGTTTCTCTACATCCCACTTGAACTGGAGTCCAGGACACATGTTTGCTTCTCCCCAGTCACCACTAACACCTGATATATGCTGTGCAGCTTACAGCCCTCTCCTTGCCCTGGCCCTGGCCATCAGCTGCAGAAACACAACCTGTGTCCTCAGCTGCCACTTGCCCTGGAAGAAGCCTTGGAGCAAGCAGCTGCTCTTTGCTACTGCTGGGTGGCATCGCCTGTACCACAGTGCCTGTACAAGCCCAGCCCCATATTTTCAGAAGGACACAAAGATCCTGTGAATGAACACCAACTTCGAGTTCTTTCAAACAAAACAATTCCCTAAAGGTTTCATCTGCCATTAAACCAAAACCAAACCAAACAAATCTCAAGGCATTTCCAGGTCTCACTTTGAAAACAGTGTCGCAGGCCCCTACCCTCCACCCACAAATGAAACCATCTCAGTTTGTCTTCCTGCAGCATCTTTTTAGTAATCCCCTCACCTGGCTTTTTTTCCTTTTTTGTTTCAGGGAAAAAAACTTTTTTAAACCTTTGCTCAGGGTTGACCTGAAATATTTTTTCCTCTTTTTTTTTTTTTAACCAATTCAGCTGGCAAACCAAAAAAATCAATTACTCTAGTCATGCTCTTGCTCATCAGTGTTTCTGGTCTCCATACACAGACATATTACACCTGAGAGCAGAGAGGCAATAATAACCTTTACGTACATGTCCATAGACTGTCTGCGCTTGGAATGCTGTAATCCTACCTGGGTACGCCCTTCTGAGAGGCGGCAGTGAGAGGTCAGGGGACAAGACAGGGAAAGAGACTTTCTCCTACACAACTTCCCTCCTACATGATCCCCTGAAATTCTTCATTCTTGGCACATCAGCCTTGGGGGCACTGTGTGAAGGACAGGGACCTGGAAGTACCACTGTCAAGCGCCTGGCTGTCAGAAAGTGAGGGATACATCACAGGGAGTTCAGAGATGCGTAATAAAGATGATGAAATGTTTAGATTCTGAGTGGCTGACTTACAAGAAAAGGTTAAAAGAATGAAATATGTGTATAATTTAGTGAACTGAGAAAAGAGGGACATGTTATTGCCTGGAAATATTCAGAAGCATTAGCACTAGGGCTAGCTGAGGAAACTAGACAGCCTGACAGGACAAGGGACAGTGTATCCAATTCCTTTCCCTGGTGGTACCCATTTTGGGATGCACACCACAATCAAAGATAAGAGTGAAATAACGTGTTTCTCTCTCTCTTGAGAGCAGCTGGCACTGCACAACCCTGGAGAGCCAGAGATAAGCAAGTGGGGTCTCCTTCCTGGAAACGCGGTGCCAAGGATGAGAGGAGTCACTACGGGAGCCTCCAGCAAAACCAGCTTTGAGCCACTTCTTTCTTGGTGTTGTTCCATCCCTCAGGAGCTTCCTACAAAGTCTCTCTAGCCTCTCTAAGAAAGAGACCTAGTCCTCACGGAGGCCCTTGGCCAAACTGATGGCCCACGCAGGAACTACATAACCCCATACATCAACGTCAATAGGAGTGTGTTCAGAACAGCTAATTACAGATGCCAGAGTCAGTGAGGTGTGGGACTCAGAGTTAATAAAGAATTAACATGAAGCTGCTAGCAATCAAAGGTTAAAAACAACCACTGTCTGTTCTACCCTCATTTGGGAACTTGCAGCTCGGATCTGCCATGAGAGAGCCTGGCTGAGCAACAAGCACTGGGACAAATCAGGCAGCAAATGACCTTTGATGCCCTAGGAAAAAGGTGAAGGTGAGCTAGAAGGAGACCCAGACAAGCATCTGGAATGCAAATTACTTCCCCCAAAGCACTAGCTGTGAATACCTGGCCTCAACCCAAACTAAGCCTGAGTATATCCTGGCTGACAGCTCCATGTCCTTGCAGCATCAGTAAAAAGGTTTCAACCTTTTGCCCCCCCCAAATTCCCTAATAGAACAATACCGAATATGATCAGGCATTCTTCAAATGGTTTGCAACTGGAAAGGAAGCTCCCTTATCTGCCCACCACATGCAGTGTTTCACACCCCTGTCCACACAAGGAAAGCTGAAGGACAAAACAGATGAGCAGCATGTCCATGACTACCTTACAAATCAGTCTGAGTTGTGAAGGGGAGTCACATCCTGTAGCCCTACCTGCTAAGTTACAGATCCTGAATCTGGGAAAGAACCACAACACCTCCCTTTCCCACTAATGCTGTCACTGGGAATGTGCTGGGAGGCATGGCAGAGAATCCAGGACTTCAAACTAAACAGGGATGAAGCCTCTATCCCATCTGAACTGGGTCCACAGTGTTGTAGATGTTAAAGATTTTGCAGGTCTTCTACTTTATTCCCTTTTACCACATGTCAGTCTGCCACAACCTGGCAGTCAAGTTTAAGGGCCTGTGATGGAGGTCCTTGGAAATGAACCTTTCAGACCTGAGCTCCAGGCAGATCCATAAAACATTGCAGTCCTGAACTACAGAGAGCTCCGAGTCATCTTTCCAATTGCTCAGAGCTTCTTTATCTCCACTTTTCAGTCTGGCCCCAAAAGCCAACTGTGTGATGGAACAAGTGCTGCTGAGCTTTGTGTTTTCCAAGGGAAAGCTTTGGGTTCAGCCCACTGCCCTAAAATCAAACATTGCTCCTGGATCCCACTTACACTCATGAAAATCCACAGATTAAATCTCAGGCTGAAAAGGGAGGTGGAGCCTATGCAGATATTGACATCCATAGCTCCTGAGCTCTGGTGAATTCACACCTGCCCACACTCGCCTCCAGGCAAACCAGCAGTACCCGTTTCATGTCTTATTAATTATCTTCACTCCCTGTGTAGCTTTCAGCATGTTACAGAAGTTCAGACCAAACCAGCCACCTGATGCTTGTAAGATGCCCCTCCTAGAGCACAGACTGTATTTCCAAATCCCACTTTGAAGGAGGTGGCCAATGCACAGTCCACACATCTGCAGAGTGTGAGGAGCTCATTCACAGCTGTGAACTGACCTGCCACATGATCCTTAGCAAACTGCTTTTACCTACTTTTATCTGCTGACATGATATGATGATGATAATCGAGAAGGATCACGACACACACTGACTCACTTAGAGGGGAACTCAGAAACACAGCAAACATTTCAGGAGACCTGAGCAAGAAGACACTGGGGAACAGAAGTGCCTGAACTCTCCTGCCTTTCCAGTGGTCACAAACTGAAGAAGAACCAAAGTGGGACCTGCTCTCCAACTCCCATCCCTCCACCAGTGGAGATGTGAAAGGCCCATCTGGGGTGTTCCCCAGTGCCAGCTTTTGCAGCCACCTCTTTTCCCTGGTTTTGTATACTACAATCATGCCAAATTTCCTATATCGGAGTCCAAATCTAGCTGGTCAGTTTTGTTACCTACTTCTGTCACTGTCACCCCTTCCCCATCTCCCCCCATCAGATGTGCCTGGGATTTCCTAAGGGCACCTGCTGGTGAGGCACACACAAAGGCAGGCCATCTATCTGCTGCTAAATCTCTCCAGCTGACCAGAGACAGACAAACACAAGGGAAATCCCAGGACACCAGCAATCCTGTTGTTACCTCTCCCTATACAAGGCAATCTTTGCATTTGTCTCGTAATCTGTATTATTCCTTCTTCCCAACCAAAAGGGAGAATAAAGGCCAGTGACAAGTGATGAGGAATCAGTTACAGGGAGAGTGAGCCATACCTTCTGCTGGCTGCCTTTAAAACCAGAGCTGGCATTTCAAAAGAGCGGCACTCACACAAAAGAGCACCAGCTGGGCTGCCAGATAGAGTAGCCCAAGGGATGCCTTTAAATGTTACCTTCTCACAACAAGAAAAGGTCTTCTTTCAGTTTCCATGGGATGGGGACTTCACTGTCACATTGAATAGCAGTGGAGATCCAGAAGAGCCGGCTCAGGCAGCACTGGGAGGGAGGCAGTGTCTGTAAGGGCAGGGCCACGTGCACAGTCCCTGCAGGATGGCAGAGAAGGTAGAGGTTTCCTCAAGAGCTCTCCATGGGGCAGCTGGAGGGGGCTAATGCAGGGCGATGCCGTGGGGAAAGGCTGAGATACAGCCCAGTTTACATGGCTCGGATGGAAGGCAGGCAGCCGGAGTGGCTCGGAAGCAAAGGGAAGATGATGCTGCATGCTGAGAGATGGGGTGCTGTGCCAAGTGCAGCAGTGTTGGGGTCTGCAGACAACTTAGTTGACTTCAAAGACTTAGTCGTGTACCTTTAAGACAGCCACAAATTGTCAGGTATGTAAACAGGATGTGAAGAATCGGAACTAAAAACCGCAGCATACGGGCACCTACAGCAACAGCAAACAGCAAGCAAGAAGAAGGACACAAAAACCTATCAGGGTCTGACACATGTACTGTCTAAGATATATAAATAGTTTGTATAAACAATAAAGGCCATTTTGTCCGAACCCAGCCATGCAGATATAGTGTTTTTTCAGTCTGCCTCGACCTGCGTCACCACATTTGGTGACTCCAACGTGATCCACACAGCAAAGCTCGGTGGAGTGGGAAGGGATGGCTGCTGGGATCCACAGGAGGAGCTGGGCTGGCCACACGCTTGCATGCAGCCTGGTCTCACTGTGCTGCACTCCTGCAGGATCCCTTCTCCAGCACCAGGTGATTTCAGGAGATGAGTTATCCGTAAGAAGTCCTGTCTGCAGCCCCAGTTTAGGTTTGGCACCCAACTGGGAATCCAGGGCTGAAAGCCCTTACGGAAATTCCCACAGCATTTCAGCTGCAGGCAAGCAGACTGAGATAAGAGGAAGAAACTGATTCATGGCAAGAGATGGGCAGTGTATGGCAAGAGATCCATGGTGTGGAGAGGGCTCAACCCGGCAGAGTCACCTGCAGACCCAGCATCAGGGAAAGAGCTCTCACCTTTCTAACAGGGGTTCTGAGCTCTTCTTATGCGTGGTTTAGTGTTAATACCACTGATCACAGACTGAAAGCCCAAAGCTTAGTGCAGGTAAATCCCAGGAGCGAACAACAGTCCCCACGAAGGATCTATTACTGTTCATAAACCTTGCAACAAACACAAGTCTCTCTCACACAAGTCTCTCTCCCTCTCTCATTTAAATGGATGTTAATAAATAGCAGTCAGTGTCAGGCTGGTATTCTCAGCTGCAGTGCTGTGGGGGAAAGTTACTGCTCTGAGAGCTAGAAAGCAGAGGGTGGAAAAACAACTGTAGCACAGAGAGAGATGAAGAAATAATATTGGCTTGTATTCATTTTATTCATTTCTAGAAATTCATAATTTCTAGAAATATAAGTTGTCTTCGTGCCACGATAGGATGTGTTTACTCGCTCACAGACTCTAAAGATGCTTCATACATTAACATATGTGCAGTAAGACAATGAAAACCTCTTGGCTACTTTCCACTCCCGATTACAGAGAACTTTATTTCTACATGTCTTTAACTGATCTCAGCCTGGTGTGCAGGGTCCCCTGTGTCCAGTCTCAAGGTCACCCCACAGATCCCTTCTCCTGCAGCCACTGCTTCAGTAACTTCAGAGTCGGAGGGTTCAGAGAGCTCATCAATAGCAGGAAAATTGAGTCTTGGTCAGTTTGGAAAGCACCGCTATCCCACCTCTACTCATAAGGCATCTCCATTGGCTTTAGAGAGGCACTGAGCATGTTCAGTGCTGTGCTGCAGGATGGCTAATTGCTACGGGACAGTCTCTTTCTGCTTCATTATGGTGGGGAGGCTATAGTGAAAGGGATCAAGGGAATCAAAGCCTCCAGTTTCCTGCTGTGGCTGGGACTTTCTGGGGATATAAACAGCAATACATTAAGTTTTGATTGGCAATGTTTCCCCTACAGCAAACCTGTGAAAATTACTTATATCTGGCTACAGGGAATTTTCTTTGGATTTTACTGTGGATTTAAAAAATCAAAGAAACAAACACATTTCCACCCCTGACCTCCTAAACTACCATCAAATGAGAACAGGTTTCAAGCAATATCCCCTGACGTGGCAAAGCCAATTGCACATATTGATCTATGATCCATCACTATCTATCTGACCTGTTTGGCATGCATATGAATTCTGGGATGGAGGGAATGCACCAGCAGAGAAGCCACAACAGTGCAATGTAAAGAGGCAAAGTGGACACACGGCTGGACCCCTGGGGTGGGGGGACAGGCTAGGTCGGGGGACCTGGGGCATGCAGGCAGTGGGGTAAATGCAATGGTATGGTCATGTCTGCCGTGTGATGAGGAATGTGAGTGCTAACGGGAGGAAGGCAGGCAAACTACAACTCCAGCTCCTTCTCTCCGGCATATCTCCACCTGTCTGTGTACACAGAGAGCAGATGGTGATATGGTAGAAGCAGACTTGCAATGGAGCTATGCTTCAGCTCCTTTGCTCATTTGATCCACGGTCTAATTAGAGAAAGTGTTGGCACAGAAAGATGAATGATACAAGACTTCCATCTTTGATGATGTGTGTATGGAACAAAATACTGTCACCTCCTTTTGATGGAAAATTCCCTCAGAGGCTGTTGGTGACCAGTAACAGGCTTTCTATGTGTGGACAACAGGAAGTGGTTTAAGGAATTTAAAAAGAGAGGAAAAAAATCCCTGCACTCCACAACATTAAATTTATCTATCTTAGAAGAACAAAGGCCCATCCAATATGTGGTCAGAACAGAGTGAAGGGAGTGTACAGAGCCTGGCATTTAAAAGACAAGAATCGGAGTCCTTGGGCTTCTTGCCAGCTTCACATCCGATTCATTATACCATCTTGCTTAATCACATCCCTTTCCCATACTTAAAACATTTTGCAGGGGACAATGTGGACAGACTATGTCCTTCGCTACAGGACAGACTGGGTGTCTGACTGTCAGCTCCAAGCCCAGCTGTGTTTTCACAGCCCCTGAACGCTGCCGTGGGCAGCAGCTCTGCTCCCATGTGCCAGCTCACCACGCTGCTGTGCTGCACGGCGCTTCCCATAGCCAGTGCAGGAGTCATCATGGCAATTCACAGCAGATCTGACTATGGGATCAGGCTAGGAGCAGGTTCTCACTGCCTAACACCTGCTGAGCTGTGGTCCCGCTTGCCTTCAGTCCAGACACTGTGCCTAGTAGCAACCAGGTCCTCAGTTTCCCCAAACCTCCTGGAAACCTCCTGCCCTTTGCAGGCAGAGGGAGGCAGGCAGGCAGGATGGTACCTACCACTCTCTCTCAGCTGGACGCATGCTTGTTTACAGCCCAGCAAAGCAGAAAACAAACAGCATCATGAGCTAGGTGAGTCTCCAAACACCTGCACTCAAGCACATGTCCCTCTCCATCACCAAGCCCAGCAGGGAGAGCGTGCACTCAGCCCACGGGGACCAGACAGACTCTCCAGAGCTTGCTCTTCCTAACCCCAGCTCAGGGGACACAAATGGTTTCCCAGAGAGGTGGTGACTGACTCACATCAATGGGACTGGGAAGCACACAGTAATCTTGGGGACAATGATGGGAAAGGATCTTAGTGTGTGTCCCCTGCTTCCTTACTGAGCAGGATGGTGCTCGAGCTGCCTTGCTAGTCTTTTTGCCCCCTAGCAGCCTCAAATGTGCTGCCAAGCCCCGTTCCTGCGAGGTGATGCTCCATCATGAGACGGAGATCCCCCCCCGGCATTCATCCTGCCTTGCTATAGCCCCCTCCACACTGGTATATGCAGCATGCTGTCAGAAGGCACTGCCCAGATGCAGAGAAGTTCCCATTTGCTCTGTGTCCTCTGTGCCATGATAATTCATGCTAACAGCCCAGCATCTTGCGTGACTCCCTCCATAACCAGTACGTCTGATAATTTTCAACATCTGTCTGTCCATATACCTCTCTACACAGAGATTCTTTCTCATGGGATTTCTCACTCTTCAGGAAATACCACCAGTCCCCAAATGGAGGAATCTGCATTACAAGAAAACCCATAGATTTGTCGGAAATGTCTCCTGTTTTTTTATGCTCCAGAACTGCCTCAGCTTGTTTTTATCCACAGATACTTGTAAAGGCTAAGGATGTGCACCCTTAGAGACCTCCACACCTAAGAAGGAGAGGATGTAGCCGTGGAAAGAAGTTCTTCTGGACATTCTGAGCAGAACTCCATCTCTAGAGACTGAGAACAACCTGTACCACCCCTTATCTAGGGCTTTCCCTTTTGCTCCTAGCAAGGATCCCCCATACAAAAACACACACAAGGTTGTAGCCTGCCTGAAGGCATGGAGCAGGGTGAGATATAACCTGGTCTAAATGCAGTTGTGCAGCTCCTCTTATATCCATCCATCCCTAAGAAAGGAGTTATGACCTTTCCATAGCCACTACTTCTACCTAAGTAGCCAGAGAGTTCATCTTTGCCTTTTGGGAGCTCTCCAAGCAAGCCTGCAATAACACGATCTGTGTAAATGCAGAGCAGGCAGAAACAGACCCTTCTTAAACAGCAATGTTACATTCCTTGCTGAGCTTGAATAGATTAACTAGAGTTGGATCAAATCCTTTTTTTTGTCTGTTTAACAGAAAGAAAAAAACCCCACCTTGTCAGTGAAATTCTGTTGGAAGGGGAGATGTACTAAAGGTCCAAAGTGTGTGGTCAGGGAAAGCTGGCTGTAGTAGCAGAAGGAAACAAGATTTCAGCAGAGTAAGGGGAAAGGGTGGTTCAGGGGTAAGCTCAGAGTTGGTCACTAGTCAGGGCCACAGCTGTGTATGAGCCCAGTGCTGCCTCTGACAGCCCCAGGCAGGGCAGAGGGAGCCCCGGGTGCTCAGCACTGAAGTGGAGGCCACTGCCTTCTCTGTGCAGCTCCTGGCCAGCAGGATGGGACGTGCTGGTGGGGATGCACCCGCAAAGCTCTGACTCCCCCAGGGCAAGGCGGGCAGCTTCTGTGGGCAGGAAACCAGCCCAGCCCTGTTGCCCTTATTGTGGTCTTAAACCTCCCAAACACAGCACCATCTTGCCCTTAATTTAATGAGCAATTGGGAGACTATTTCTGCACCATTCCTGGGGTACACGTGGGGCTGGGGGGATGGAAGGCATGTGAATTAGCCTTTATGGGGCATGGGATGGGGAAGCGGGGTTGGGCCCAGCTTCAGCTGCCAGCAAAACCACCTGAACAGGGGCTTGGTATGTCCAGACAGGGCTCCAGAGGAAGCCCAGGGGGTGACTTGGTGGGGTCAGACTCCTGTTTGTCCTGAGTAGGAAGACAGCCAGTGCTGGTCTTTGTCAGACACACCACCCTCTCTTCTCACCTGGCAGCCTGCATCACTCAACTCCCTCCTAAAGCCGAGTGCTGTATATTAGAGCATCTAAATTAATCTCAAGGCCCAGAATAAACTGTTTAGATTATGGTCCTAAGACCCTACAGAGAGTAGATGCCAGGTCATGACTTGTCATTACAAAGACCAAGTCCAAGGCAGGGTTTGAGACTTACTCTGGTGAAGCACCTGTGGAGATAAGCCTCCATAGGCAGCAATGCTGAGCAGCCTGTGGACAGGATTGTTACGCTTGCTCTGCGACTCAGGTGAGTGAGCTGCAGCAGCACACCTTTCTTTCCGTCCAATGCTTTCTGGAATCGAGCAGTCTGAAGGCAGCCAGGAAGCTCCTTCCCTCTTATTGTCGCCGTACCTGGTGGTCCCCAGCAGTGCTGGGGAGTATCTTAGGGAGGAGAGGCCAACCTGGGGGAAAATGGGAGTCCAAGGACCGTAGCAAGAAGGAGACCATGAATAGGCAACTTTTCCCATCGATTCTGCAGACTCAGCATAGCTGCTGTGGGGGTCTGCTTGCTCCTTGTTCACCCTCTGTTTCTTGACATGCCCAGATGCCTCCAGGCAAATGCTTTCTCTTCTCCCAGCTTTGATAACGGACCCTTTCATCTTTGCCACCAGAGACAGCTGGGTCCTTTGCGCAATTCATGTGCTCAGCCCTCAGACTGAGAGCACGCGCTGTGCTCAGCTCTCAGAGGAGCTGAAAGAGAAGTCTGCTTCATAGACACTGCCAGGTTTAAAAGAGCTCAACAGCCAGACCGGGGGAGTCTGCCTGCCTCCCTTCTGAGGGCAGGCTTCACAAAGACCTCAGCCAGAGAGGAGGGAGCTTCCCAGAGCCCCCAGGTTACAAGTGGTGCGTGTGGAACGCTTCCTGACAAAAATCCTGCAGAAGCAGATGTACTTATGCTGAGGAAGACATCACCTGTCTCTTCTCTATCCCTATTAACAACCATCATCACCCACTCTGTGGTCTCAGTGTGGGGAACCAAGCATGGGGCAGCTGCACGGCTGCAGGGCTTGGAGCAGATGGGCTGTTTTAGTGTGATGCTGAAGCCAGCAAGACAGAAGGAATGACCAGCTGAGATCACATATTCTTCCTGTTGAACTGAAGACACCTCTCAAAATGTGTTCTCTGACCTCCTCTTCTGCCTGACCCACGGAAACATGAGAGGTGACTGTTTCAGGCCTGGGAAGCGGTTTGCTGCAGGAGGGCTGCTGGAGTAGGCTGTGTTCCCAGCTCTGAGGCAAGATGCACTGTAGCAAGAGACTACTTTCCTGTTTCATGCCTGGCTGTACTTTTACCAGAAAACTTCCAAAAACTTCCAGGGGACTGGCTGAGACAGTGAGACTCCTGACCTTGACCCGGAAGCTCCTTCAGGTGCTGGGGCGCCTGTTGTCCCTGCAGAGGTCCCTTTGGGAGAGGCAGTCACTCCTGGAGGTAATGGTGATGACTGACATTTATTGAACATTTTTGATTTTCTGGGAAGCATTTCAATACATGTTACAAAACCATGTCTTCCTGAAGTTCAAGAACAGATTGGGGTGGTTGCCCAAGTAGTGCAAGATAGTTGTGCACTCTGCCCCCCCCCAGTCTTTATCCTGCCAGAACACTTGGGGGCGGGGGCAGTCTCCAAATGTGCACCTGGAATGACCGGCTTCAGTCTCCACTAGTACAATTATGGCACCGCTGAAATAGGCAATGGTCCATGGAGAGAAGGGAAGAGCGGCCTGGGAGTACTAAAGAACTAGCTGGATATGCACTGAGAGCTCCTGTTTCCTCTTAAGTGTCTGTTAAGTTTTGTATCTAGCAATTCCAGGGTCTGAATAATTGATGCAACATCTCAGGAGATAATCAGGTTGCAGTATATCCTTAGAGCTACTCAACTTGGCACAACACTGCTGCTGCTGCTGGGAGCCAAGTCTGGATGGAAAGATGCTTTGCTGAGAGCCTGGCGGAAGGGAGGGGGGATCATAGCAGCTTCCCACCAGACAAACAGCTCTGACTCCAATCAGGTGAGCAGGAGCAAAGATGATCTGTGAGGATTCAGGGCATGTGCAAATGAATTGGTGTCAGCAATCTGTGCCCCTGACAACCTTCCCAACAAATTCTGCAGCAGGAATGTGGTCAGATCATGACTGGTAAAACAGAAGAAGAGGACTTTTGAAGGCGGCAACATTTCAGTGGCTATTTGCACTGGGAACTTGATTCACTAATGCACTTTTAGCAAGGGGCACGGAAAGGCAGAGATCAGTGTACTCAAATTCAAGGTACTAGAGCAGAATGCCTGCATCAACAGGAAGACATGTTATTTGTGGAATAAAAATGACATGGAGCCAACCCACATCTGAATACCTTTCCCTCCTCTCCAAGTCTTCTTCAGCTTTACATGCCAAGATCTTTGGTTTAGGGATCAGTCCCACATCTGCACACCATGTCAAGCAAGCTGTTGGTGCTCTTTGTCAGTAAACATCCAGTGAAGGTGTAGACATACATATTTACTGGGCTGCAGCAAGCGTAACTGAAGGGAGTTCTCTGCCCTTGGTTATGCAGAAAGTTTGATTAGATGATGTATTGGTCCCATCTGGTCTTAATAATCTTTAAATCTATGGCTCTAATCCAAAGTCCACTGAAGTCTGTAGCAAAACAATGACTTTAACGGTTTTTGGTTCAGAGCCACTGTATTGAACCTACAGAGCTTGAATGACACTTTACAAATACGTGGTTATCTTGCCAGGTATTTATAATCCTTGCTTGTGATCATGGTATTTGACTAACTTCCCCCCAGAAACAAGCAGATACTACCAGAAGAGACCACAGTCTATACAAAGGGTCCACACCATAGCCCACAGGAAGCTACTGGATGTCTGCACAAAACATTAGTCAAATACGCATCTATTGATGGAGGAGCAAGTAAAGCCAAGAACCCATCTAAAGAAGTGGAAAGGTTATTAAAAAAACTGAATACATTTTTTCATTACAAACTGTTCACTTAATTCTAACTGCAACTTGTTTTCAAGAGCCTAGAGGGAAGTGAATCATACTCATTAGGAAAATCAGCCTCCCCTCAATCAATCCAATGATGTAATCTCTACTGTGTAGTGTTATTGCACTGGAGATAATGGCATGGATTTAATGAATGATGTATTTTTATATAAGGCAAACTTTACATATCCAACAGAATGCAGCTACCTCCAGAGTGCCACCTGTATAATTGTGTGCAGTAGCAGGGTGCTGTGTCCATAAACAAGGTCTGGGTAGGAACAAGGGAGCTATGATGCTGAATCTTACAAAAAAGGACATCTTCATTGTTCAGATTGCTTTTACTTTGATATATCTGGTACCTGTCAATCTGTGCAACCCGACAGCTCTGCCATTCATCAGAAACAAGATGCAGCCACGTGGCATGCATGCTAACAATGGCTCCCATGTGTGATCATCCACCACAACCTCTCAAACACCTTTGCACTGGCTGCATTATCTTAGTTGAAGAAGTAAAGAAGCAATTCAGTTTGGTGGCCTTCCAGTTCTGTGTTTCCTACTCAGCAGGAGGGTGTCTGTGGTGACACCACCAGTGTAAGTGGCTGCCTACAACCCAATTACCTCTGTGAAACAGCTTATGGCTTTCTTGAACTTGGATGCTGTGGCAAGTGATCTGATCAGGTCTCACTGTTTCTAGTGACTCAGAACCAAAATTCCTCCTAATCAGTCCCAAGCATGGTTCTTCATAGTATCTTGGAATAGGATAGGATAGGATAGGATGGGATGGAATGGCATGGCATGGCGTGGAATGGCATGGAATGGCATGGCATGGAATGGCATGGCATGGAATGGCATGGCATGGAATGGAATGGCATGGAATGGAATGGCATGGAATGGCATGGAATGGAATAGAAATAGAATAGAATAGAAATAGAATAGAAATAGAATAGAATAGAATAGAATAGAACAGAATAGAATAATTCCGTTGGAAAGGACCTACAACCATTACCTAGCCCAACTGCCTGATCACCTCGATCACCTCTCTAGGAAAGCTGTTCCAGTGTCTGACCACTCTCTTGGTAAAGAAATGTTTCCTAATACCTAGTTTGATCCTCCCCTGATGCAGCTTTGAACCATTCACATACCAGTGAGCTCACAAATCAGGAGGAGGCTAAAAAATGCTGCTCAGGTACATCCTACATCACTGCTTTTATGTAGGTACCCCTGTGAGCAAGTAAACTCTTTGACCCAAGTTTTTTCCCCATGAGCACAGTCTCTGGCTCACAAGGCAGGGAGCTATAGCGTCAGCAATTACTGTGTACCACCGGGATCACAATGGCCACACAAAAAGCTAAATCCACTGTGGCTGAGATGTCCCTGTCCCTCTGAGCAACCTTCCTCCTGTGGTCTGGCCATGAAGGCATCTTTGGCTGTAGAGTCTGAGAGAGCATCCAGCAGTAGGCAGGAGGCCGTGCAGATCACAACCTGGCTAACACTGAGTTAGGAGACATGACAGAGAGGTGGCAGGGGACTGCTGTGGGAGCAGCCCGTCAGTGACACTGTCCCCTCAAAGCATCCCCCTTCCAGGCAGCGCCTAGGAAGGAAGAAGAGTCCGATGGCTGAAGCAGGGACCTGAGGATCTTCTTGCAGCTGCGACGCTGACTCACCAAGCCAAATGGGCAAAGAGGCTTCCCGACCTCGGTGGCCGGTTGCTGCCCACTACAGCTAGCCTCCTCTCCTGAAGCAAGCAAGCAATTCCTCATTTGATACACCTGCACCTGCCACAAGCAAAACACCCTCATTCTTGAATGCCTGGTGGAAATGGATTTCTTTCCTTCCCCTCCTCCTGATCTTTGTGTTTGGGCTGGCAGGATTGCAGGGCAATGCGAATGCTTGCTCTGGAGGGGGCTTGAGAAAGGAAAACCAATGACCAAATAACTCCGGAAGAACAGGAATTGCCTCCAGGGAGCTCCCCTTCACCCTGCTCTCTCATCATCTGAGAGATATTCAACATCACCCTGCTCTGCTAGTCGCTGAATATTTTATACCATGGCTACAAACGCTCCATTTGTATTCCGTTTCTCTCTTTTGTCATATCTATTATAAACGAGTAGTGTCTGGGAACTCTCCCAGGGAAGATTTGCCTGGATGGCTATGGATATTTTATAGTCAAATTGTGAGAGTAAACCAGCTTTCAAGTTCTGTGGAGGGGGGGGGAAGGTAATAAAAGGGTTATTAAAAAAATAAATAAATGTCGGGATTTTATACAGCTTCTTTTCATAGTGACAGAGCTTCAGTTTGCTCCACGATGGAGCTCTAGCTGCTAGGAGAGCTTGGGCTGGGAGATGTCCTCTTGCTGGAACTGTCTTCCAGCAGCAGTGACCTGATATGCTCATGCTCAGTGCTGCGGCTGGCTCAGCAGGGCTGGCATCTGGCTTGGTAGGACTGGGCTGGCACTAGGTGGGCCAGGGGCTGGGGCCGTGTCCGCAGGCATCAGGGATAGCTGGCCATATGGGAAGCAAGACATGGCCCAGGGCTGCAGCCACCCCATCACTACCTTCACATTGTTGCATATGTGATACGGGTAGGAGGCCAGGGTCTGTCTCCTCATTTGACAGAAGTCCTAGCGAGGAGCCCTGTATCTAGGAGGGGGCACTCACCTCCAACCCAGGGCTAAATAAGAAGAGCTGAAAAAACCTTCTTTGCCCTCAGGCAGGCTGCCACTTCGCCAGGGGACTCTGAGACCACTTCAGCCACCAAAAGCACTGAGCCTGGCACCCTCTGAACAAGCTAAAGCTTTCCAGCAGGGTTTCACAACCTCCGCACAAGCAAAACCAGGCACGGAGTAACCAACACGCATTAGAAACATAGATCGAGCCATTAGACCTGCTGGTGAAACAAAGCCTGTCCCAACGCGGGTTCATCTGTGCGTGTGCAGGGATGAGGACAGCTATGCCAGAGTGCTGCCAGCATGGCAGTAAGGAAGAAGACCAAGCAGCATCAGAGTTAGTAAGCAGCACAGCAGGAATGATGAAAACCAGATGATTTTAGGATTACTAGGTATTCTGATTTTTCCTGGAGAGGTCTCAGTTTCACCCTGGTGCCCGATACGTAGAAGAGAAGCCGAAACGATTACAGAACACCATGACTGACTCTTACCAGGAGAAAGAAACCCCAGAGTAGAGAGCAGATACAAGGTACTGAATTTCAATTTGCAGACAGATACATTGTGGATTTGCTAGACCAACCCACATATTCCACAGGCCAGGAGAAAAAGAACTTTTCCTCATTTCTTTCTCTTTCATTCTCTGACTCTTATCTAGTCAGTGTAATTTTAAAATAATTTATTCACTCTCAGCTCAACAGCACCCACCCTAAAAATCATATGGCATTACAGAGTCTATCCATCTCGCACAAATTTATCAGCCCCTTTGTGCAAGACGGAATATGGGAAGCAGGCAGGGGCAGCAACACTGAGTATGAAGAGAAAAATCAACAGATATAAAAGGCGTCTGAAGCTGAGGAATAGAAAATGGCACTCGGCGGCTTGCTTAGGTCTTGGGAATCACCGTACCTTTTGATCTGCACAATTTGTTGGTGGAGCAAATGAATAAAGAGTTCAAACACTAAAAGCCAGAAACCTGTAATGAATTGGTTCCCTGGCACGTCCCGTCCATCCCCCTCTCCAGACAGACCGCCACATAAGAGCTGTAAAACAGAGCTTTCTTCCAAAAGCAAGCAAAAGCTGACAGGCTTTTACTTTCTCCATGAAATGAACTTGGAAAAATGACACACAGCTGTATTCCTAAAGGGAACAAAGCAAGAGAGGTCTCCTCCCTCCACTTCTTTCCTTGCCAGTCTCCCACCGGTCTGCGCCACCCTTCATTGCAATCACAAAGAATGAAATCCTTTTCAAAGCCTCTAGGAGATGTGCAGGAATTAGGCAGCAAGGCTGACTGACCACAATGGACAACTGCAGGGAGCAAAGGGAGCATGCCAGCCAGCATTAACAGCTGTACCCTGTCAGCTAAGCAAGGCCAGCAGGTCCATGAGAACCCAGTGCACACTAACACTGACAGTGCTCTGCCTCAGCAACCTGCCTCCACCAGTGTGCAGAGAACACGGAGCAGGCTGTCTGCAGGGGGAAGGCAGGCACATGCAGACACCTCTGACCTCGCCGGACTGCGCGCAGACAGCAAATATAAGCCCTCAGAGCAAAGACAGAGACGGAGACCTGCTCAGTGAACTGCAGCCCAGCCCTTACTCGCTGGCACCCACAGGGTCAGGGTTTCAGCCTCACCCCCACTGAGAGAAGGAGATCCCAGGCTTTGCAGCTTCACCTCTTTGCCGTGCCACACGTGCGCAAGGCATGGTGGCCAGACTCAGGAGCATGTTCCCTCCCAGTGACATGAATGGTGCCGAGCAGAGAGCTGTTAATTAACCCCGTTTATTGAAGGGTGGACACATTCCTGCCTGGGCCCTGATTTTTCAGTCAGGCTCCAGTCCAGCAGGTGATTAATAACCCAGCGTGCTGTGGGAAGAGTGCATCTATTATTCAAATTAATGAAATTATAATCAAGAGGTGACGAATTAGCAATTGCTCCTTGACTGGATATGGAAACTCATTAGTGTGCCAGGCGCTTCTGGGGTGCTTGCTGCACTCGTAAGCTTCCAGTTAGAGAGAAGGGAGTCAGACTGAGCAGACAGCCCCTTGGCACAGCAGAGGGAACACGCATCCTGCCCACCCCAAAACAGCTGTGGCCACCACAGAGCCCTCTGGTCCCACAAAGCTCCGCCACCTCTGTCTCCTCTCCGATGGACAGACTGTTCACCTGGTGTCCTGCTGCCTGGAGCAAGGTGGCTGTGGCCCTGAGCGGGGAAAATGTGTGCACATGGGTACAATGCTCTTTCTGTGGAGGGTAGGGAGCCTTACACTAGAGGAGTGAGCCAGAGGGGGAGGGGTGATGGCTGACTGCAAGATGTGGCCTCGAGGATGGGCTGTAACAGCTTCACAACCCTGACGCTGCTGGGGTGTGGGTAAGGGACAAGTATCTGAAAGCAACAGCCCACGCTGGCGCTTTGAGCACTGGAGTAGGACTCCCACCCTCCTGAATTGCTGGTTGCAGGCACAGCTGGTGGAGGAAGCGGCTGGAGGTCTTCCCTGACAGCCCACACTAGGCTGGGGTATCCCCTTCCCGAAGGGTACTCACCGATGTGCTTCCCGTACATGTGGTAGTAGAAGGAGACACAGTAATACTTGGCAGTAATGTTGTAGAGGGGGCTGATGAGCCGGGCTTTGTCTCCCGTCACCCGGGGCCGGGACGCCTCGATGAACATGTAATAACCTACAGAACAGGAGGGAAAGGTGGGGAAAGGCAGCATGCGCTTGGTCCCCCGTCCTGCAGACGACGGGATGCTGGAGGCTGGGAGACCACTCCTCCTCTGAGAGACATGGCCTTTCTCTTCCCATCTGCTCCGCACCCACTGTGATCCCAGCCAGAGACACTTGCAGGATGTCTGCAGTGCCTCCCCTGCCTCTGCAGTACCCAGGGGAGAGCAGGAGAGATGGGCATTGGCAGACCCGCTGGGACTGCATGCAGCAGAGGAGTCCCTGAACATGCACACACACATCTGTTTGGGTGCAAAATGAGCCCTTCTCCTGCAGCATGAGGGCCCCAGAGCTGGCTGCACTGTGTAAGGAGAAAACCAGAATAAGGAGGGAGAAACCATCCCAGCCTAATTTCTCTGCCTCAAGCAGGGGAAGAGAGGATTTGGTATATCTGGCCTAAACAATACTGTTGCCTAAAGAGAACAATACCAAAGTAGTTGTTAACAATCCAGGGAGGAACAGATTAGCTATTGAATTTGTTGGCATCGTTTTCAATGCTCGGTCAGGCTGGCATACTGAACACCAATGGGAAAAGCCATTTCCTTAGCTGGCCATTGGATGTTTCCTATTTTTTCTGAGTTCAAAGATTTGTGCTTGCATACAAATTTACTCTTTGCATTTAGAGAAAGGGGAAAGTAACAGCTGGCTAAAATGGGAGCATGTACTCCATGCATAGCCAGTGGGAGCAATACCCAACATCGTTCTCCTCCAGCTAGAGGTGAGGCACTTGCTGCCACCCTGCAGGGAGCTTTCACCTGGTCTCGGATGTTAAGGACATCTGTTTGCCCCACTGAGACCTTCTTTGAGGAAACAGCTGTCTAAAACTAGCAGGGCTGTTTCTAGGTGTTAGAGATGTTCTTCTACTTGTTTATCCTTTTTTGACTTCAAAACAAACATCAAATGGGACAAGGGCATCAGACAGCAGGCAATTAGCTTGTAACAAGAACTAATGCTCACACTATTCCCTTAAACAAAATTGTGGGTGTTTTAATTGTGTGTTTAATGCCAATCAGTAACATGCAAATTAACTGCCTGCGCCCTGCACCCCATGCGGAGGAGAAGCATCTTGTGCAGAAAGCAGATCAGCACTGCACCATCTCCCAGAGCCGTAGGACTCCTGACAAGTGACAGCATGCACCTCATCTCCACAGCCAAGCAAAAATAAACCCAGATGTGTGCCTACCCTCTGGCGTACCACTGATGTCTGTGGGGGGCCCTGTGTTGACGGTGCGCTTGGGGTTCTGGGTCAGGGCATTCTGCCGGGTCCAGTCAAAGTTGTCCATTTTGTCCTGGATGAAGCCGCAGATCTTCTCGTCCTCAAAGCGGCAGGTGTTATCTGCAGGGAAGGGAAGGGGCTGGTCAGCTGCTGCTTTTCAAAACTCCTCCCCAAGGCTGCCTGGGTGCTTGCAGCAAGTCTCACAGTGCTGCCACATCACCACCGAGGCTCTGCATGAACCTGGGGACAGACCGGCAGCCCCCAGCCTCGGGAGGCGGCTGAAAAGGAATACGTCCATGATTAGTATGATTATGGAAGGGTTAATCCAGGTTGATGGATATGATAGCCTGACGAAATGGAAGAAGGCTATTAGGGCTGAAGAGAAAAACATTCTGCCGGGAGGTCTGAGGGGGCATACATAGAGGAGGGCAAAAGGAGCACTGAAGGAAAACAGGTCACAAGGGCTTTTAAACCAGAACAACTTGATGATAGAATAATTTCCTCAGGAGAGAGGAAAAAGAACCAGCAGATGACCCCCCTTTGGGCTATATATTTAACTAAACTATGGCACACATGAAAAAAAATCAGCTGTGGAGAAGAGGTCTGCTCAGTGCTACAAATGTGTCATTTAGCTAGAGTACATCCAATTTATACCAGCTAAAAGGCGTACTTGATATTGCAGCTTATGCTGGTTCCCCTAACAAAATAAGTCATGTAGGTAAAAGATTTTTATGTAGGATCAACCACATGTGCAACAGGGCTCAGTTTTATTACTATCACAAGACAGTCACATCCTACAGCAATATTGTAAGACAGGTGAAAAATCTTGTGCATAGACATAACCCAATATGGACTTGCAGAGATTGGAATGAACTGGACTTGGGCAGGCTGAAGATGGTAAACTTTGTGGTAAAAAGGTAGTTCCTGAGCCACAAAAACAAAGGCCAAGAACCAGCTTCTCACTGATGATGCAGTAGGAGAGGGATGGAGGAAACAGGCAGAAGACAAAGATAAAACAGGTCCAAGACCCGATACGAAAATTGCTTTGTGTTCTGAAAGGTCCCTGTGCAGAAACTGGAGCTGGAGAGTTGGCTGAGAGTGGGATCTCAGACCACACGAGTGGCACAGACACAGTAAGCACAGATATTATACCCTCTGCATTTATATAACAGCAAGGGGGTGTGTCATGAAACTGAAAGATCAAGTACTTAGAAGCCATGAAAGAAAACATACAGAAAAGAAAACAAGGCTCTTGCTAAGGGCTTGGAATGTGCTAGAAACCTCATCCATGGCATGCTGATGCAAGACTCAACTTTTTGGGGTTTACCCCCCACACTGTTCCTGTTATCCCACCCAGATGAAGAGAAGCCAAAATGTCTACTTGGGCTCCTGCATTCCTGTATCTTCAGTGGGGGTTTGCTCTGGTTCCTGGGCATGAGGCGCTTGGTCCTAGCATGGGTGGCTCTGGCATGACATGTAGGGCAGAGCAGGGTCAGCAACCTACGAGCTGGGTGCCAAGATGGGGTGGGAAAGGGAAGCTTTCTGCGATGTCAGGGCCAAAGGCTCCAGACATGGTGTGTTGTGATGGTTAGGAGCTTCACACACCTACCGTGCACACCAAAATCTGATGTCTTGCACCAGAGAGAAGAGCCTACCCACGAAACGAACGGTATCTCGACTCTAGGATGCTGCACCTCCCCGTTCCTACCCTGTAGCTAAGGCCTTCCCCATCACCTCCCATTTGGAAATGACTGTCATCTGAACAGACGTCAAAAGCCTGCACACGCCTGTGGTAGGAAAATCGGTTCCCCCTTCTTGCCTGTCTCTCCCCAGCATTCCACCAAAGCAGTGAGAACAGAGGAGGCAGCCTCTTGCTGTGGCCTGCAAGAAGGTCTTGGCCACCACAGGTTGCGCCACCACAGGTTGGGCCAACACAGGTTGGGCCACCACAGGTTGGGCACCACGCTGCATGCCGAGGGCTCGGCAGAGCAGGGCAGCTGGGATTTCTGTAAGCTCAGTGGGAAATGCTGCTCCTGCGAGCTGAGGAGCTGAGCGAAGCCATCAGCCATCGGAGCCGGCTGGGCTGGCCACTTAACTGCTGATTAACCCTGGCTAAGTGCTTTCTATTCAATCCGCTCATTTCTAATTAGCATCCTAATCCAAATTAGCCACTGCTCCGCAGTGCAAGCACAGGGGGCCACATGGCAGCTGGAGCTGAAAGAGGAAGGAGAAGTCAGGAGCAGACAACTGGGCAGATGCCTGTGGAGTCTGAGGCAGGGCCGCTATGTGGGATGGGGGGGGGGGGCTCTTTCATCCCCAGCACAAGGAGATGGAGGGGGAAAAGGATGAGAAAGCAGCTTCTAAGGGTCCCCCCCCAGCCTTCGTAGCTGAAAGAAGGGAGTTCATGGCTGTACCAGATACCCATTGGTCATCAGAGATGGGGCTGGAGCCCACAAGCTTTCTGATACTGCTGGGCTGGTGTCACACCCCTGGCTTCTCTCCATTGGACTGAAGACAAACATTTGCATGGCGCCAGCTCACAGGTCGCCAGCTGCAGTTAGAAGACTGAAGTTGTCTCTTGCAGTGGCCTTATCCTACACACCAAGACCCACTGTGACTGTCCTTTTGCAATCAAAGGGACCAGGATGGTTTGCACCTCTGACCCTGTTCTGCACACGGACCTTTGAGGAGAAAGGTGACATCTTTCTCCAGCACAAAATTCACTTAACAGCGAGTATCAGCTGGAAAGCAGAGTGGAAAGCTGTAACAGAGGCCAGCCAGGCAACTGATTGAGAGGGAGCAAACCCACAAAAGACAAGGCACAGAAACCAAAGGGAAGGCAGACTAAGGAGAAAGCCCAAACTCAGGTGGAGATCAGAGCAAGCTGGGCAAAACAAGAGGACTGAGGACAGTATTCCCAGCTTAGCACCAAGGCCTGGTCATGCCAGCTGATGGACTGCTCTGCCTCATTTGTAAGAAGCCCTATACACCTGTGAGGTGAGACTGCTCAGAGCAGACTTGAAAGTTTGAAGAGAAGAACTCTTAATGCCAAAACAGGGCCTTGACTCCATCGTCTCCTCTCACTCATGTGCAGTTCTTCCAGAAGGCAACACTTCTAGCAAAGAGCACAAAATAGAGGACAGTCCTATGCACCACAGAGACCACAAGATGATCAAGTGTATGTGCTGTGCAGGAGTTTGTAACTACAACACGTTGCCTCTGCTTAGCTTGGTATAACTTTGCAACAACTAATGAACAAGGCTTTTTAACATCTCTTTGAGGTAGTGAGGCCTCTTTCTATATATCTCCTGCACTACATATGGGGAAACAGATGCACAAAAGTATAGAGAGACACGTGTAATGTCACAGCAAACAGTGCCAAAGCTGGAAACAGAACCCAGGTGCTCTGTCTCCTGGTCCTTTGATTTAAAACAAGCCACAGGAAGGCAAAGCTCTGGTATTTCTCTGAGCTAGAAGTGGATGTGCCTAGAATAACTAGATAGATGTTCAGGGTGGTTTGGGGCAAGTCAGCATGTCACCTCTGGATGGTTATCAGCTGGGCTCACCAGGAGCAGATTCTGGCAGATTCAGCTGAAAAGAAAACCTTTAAACAATCTGCTGTATCTCAGAGGCCACGGCGGTGATCTAACTGTTGACCTCAGCTGTGTGAAGCAAACCTTCTTGCAGATTCACACCATCTGCCAAAGATCCTGCCTCAGCACTGTGGCACAAAGGAAGCTTCCTATTTAAAAATTAAACAGTGGATTTAAATATTGAACACAGAAGTTGTTCTCTGGATTGTTAGAGGTGAGGTGGAGGTGGCAGGGGAGCTGGTTCTTCAAAAGCTGGAGTTAGAGCTGTCTTCACCAAACAGATTTCCTTGGCAGGCTTTGCAGTGGCGGCAGCTTGAAGCGCAGATATGTTTGCTCCAAGTTACAGACACCTCCCTACATGCCCAGGAGAGTGACCCTCTGCTGCGGCTATTAGCATTTTGTGGTGCTTTGCCTTCTTGAGAAACATAATGGAGGTTTTCATATCAAGTCCTTAGGGAGAAGACATCCCTGGTCCTGAAATTCTGGATGCCAGATGAATGCAAAAAATAATAATTCTATTCTAGCTGCAGACTATGGGTGAATAGCAGATGGAGCACACTTGAATAAAATTGCCTTCGTCATTTAGCTGTGGTCTGATGACTGAAACTGGCTTGGAACATAAGGGACCGTGCTCTGAGCCTCAGCTCTGCTGCAGACCTGCTGTGTGACCACAGGCTATCACTTCCTCTCCGGAGATCAGGTTCCCCATCCAGAAGATGAAGACAATTAAAACTGTATTGTGACCTCAAAGTACATTGGGATCTAAGAAAAAAGCATTTAACAGCCTTTTCCATGTTAACTTTCTAAAGCATTTATAACCAGTAATGGAAGAAAGCTTCTCAATACTGTAACTGGTTGGGTCACACTGGATGGCCATCTGCTTTAATATCTCCATCTGTGATAAGGAGATAATATGGCCCAGACAATCCTGTTTGCCATCATGATACAAGCAATTGGTGGCAGCCACCCTTTTTTAACCTTTGCGTTACACAGATTCCTGAGGAACGGGCACAGATTTGAGGAATCCAACTCTAAACACCAGGCTCACATTTCATTCCCATGTGTTCATATGAGGGCAACAAGCTCAGATGCCTCTGGACTATGAGGCATTATCAGAGACAGGACACACAAGCACTAGACAGTAAGGAATGAGCCAGGGTAATCTACAACAACCGGCATCTGGTACTGACCACCACCCACCGTACTTGTCTGTGATTCCAAAACATTTTAGCACCACACACAGCTAGACTGCAGATACATGGGAAATAAGTGTTGCTGATCTTGAAGGGCAAGATACCCTGGCCAAGAGAAAAAAACTGCAGCAATCCCATATGCTCCTTAATACCCTCATCGTCAAGGTTGGAAGGCTACATCTGCTAGAACCAGGGAAACTAAACCATCCACTGCTGATGAGCTGGAATATCTTGTGGGGCAGCGCTGCACGGTTTGGGTTAGAAAGTGAAAGCTATATCCAAATGACATTGCATGGGAGAGGTAAGAAGGACAGAGCAGATTCTCCAGCACTGGAATTTAGTCTTGACATTAAAATTATCAGTTATTCTAAGAGATCTTTAAGGTAATACCTTAGAATTCAGATAATTTTAAGATTGTTTTTGAAAGACAAATTCTGGTTTTTAGAACCAGATTAACTGGTTTTTAAGAGTTACAGTCAGTCTTACTGCTAACCTCTAAATATCTGAAATCCTCAATGTCTTTTGTTCACTTTCTCTGCTTTTACTTTGCTTTTGCTTTATAACCCCAGTACCTGGTTCTGTAACCATGCCACATGCATGCTTGCCCCAATGTCATTAACATCTTATTAGGCTGAGAGAGAAAATGCATGAAGAAATAATTGTATTAAGTGACTCTTAGAGTTTGTAAATTAATCACCATTGTGCATGCCCTTGGATCAGTCTGCCAGAGGCATTAATCATCTAATCTCTGCCTTTCACTGGAGAGCTCTCAATGTTTGCTCTCAGAATTTGGCTGGGCAGCCTAGCGTGAGGATACCTTTACAAACCTGTCCCAGCCTTTTTCCCTGGGGGTGGTGGTAGCAGGGGAAGTGAGAAAATAAGAGGTAATAGCAGGGATTTCCATATTACTGGGATGGGAGCCTGGGAGCTCAGCTGTGGCTCAGAGACAGAGCTAAGAGCCTCTGGGCTTATATTTCACTGGCAGCAGGTCTGAAGGAAGGGGCATCTCTGAAAGCAAGTGTGGTGGGGGTGAGTTTAGACAGTCATTTCAAGGTTTGAACTCATGGGCAAGACCCCGATGACTGGCCCTGAGGTCCCAATATCCACCACAGGCTGGGTAACTTTATCAAGGAGAAACCCTAAGTGTTTGGTTTACTCTATGAAAATACAAGCGTAGCTGAGTATCCTCCACCATAGGCAAATTTCATGCGGTTGCCTTGGTCTCAGTCGAGCTGCCAAAGCAGCCGTAGGGGAGCAGTCTGAAGGCTCAGTTTACAAAGACCCAGGAGACTGACACAATTAGGACTGAAGTTCCTCTGGCTTTACCAGTGATTTATGCTCTGGAAAAGAAGCAGCAAAAGGCCAGATTTTGTCACTTCTGTCTGTGGGCTGGGATGCTTGCCTCCTCTAGCGAGTACCAAGGGACACAGTCTGGAGTGGGTCCTTGGCAATACGCTCAGTGTTTCCCAGTGAGTCTTCTCTGGAGAATGTCTGAAGAGAATCAGGAAGTGGGGAAAAGCAAAGCACAGGGAATTCAGGCAGAGTATGGTTCATCAGACCATCCTCAGAGCATGAACTTGCCAGAGTGAATGCCTTGTGGCTGCCTTAACAAGATAACCTCATACCCTGATTCCTGGCTTCCATTGCCTAATCCTGGCTTCTCCTTCCCACTGCTACCCTGCAGTGCAGCAACAGCACTTGCCTACATATTCACAGAGTAATATATATAAAGACTGATTGCTGACTCAGCAGCTGGAAACAGGGAAAAAGGAACAGCTACATGGAACCACCTGCTCCCCATGGACCACCAGCAACTAGTCTGCCTGTTTCTGCCCAAGAGCTTTGCCTGGGCTTATATCCAGATGGAAGCAAAGGGAATTTGTTTCATCCCCTGAAGATCACTCCACCAGTACTTACAGCACACTAGAAACCCTCTTTAAAGCCTGATTGGCACCCATCATGTTCTTGTTAAAGACCACCTTTCTGAGATGTTGTGTATCCTGCTTTCAAAATCAATGGGAACCCTGGGCGCCCAAAAAAGGTGGGTCTGCATCTTGGCAGGAATGACCAGAAGGAAAACAAGCAAGTAAACAGTGATGACACTGGAGAGGAAGAAGAAAGGTGTTTGCAAGAGGAGCCAGATATGAGCTGGAGACTGCTCCACACCAGCCTGCAGAGATGACAAGTGGTACCTTTCCTGGTCAGAAGAGGATGGAGGATATACATTCCTTAAAGAGAGATACTTTGGGGAACATTTAATAACCTGCTTACTAGAGGCAGATTGCTAATGTTATGGGGAGGGTGGGTTCAAGATCACAGCCTATCCAGTCAAGGAGATATCAGGTGTGAGTGGGAGGCACATCTCTGGTGTGTATCTCCTGGCAAGAACTCAAGGTACAACAAATGGCATTATTTACTGGAAGCATTAGCGTATGTAATTTCATCCTCTTTTGGGGGAAAAGATTTGACAAAGTCAGCTGTGTATTCCAGCTGTTTGGCTTGCCTAATCTTCTGGAGCACTTGACCAACATGCATTACATTCAAAATATAAATATAAAGGTCTTGTTGCTTACCTGTTGGGTTGGGATAGTTGATTGCTGGAAGAGGAAACAGAAAAACAAGTCAGAACAGCTAGTACTCCCTCAAATCACAAACCACAATCAAAGTCTGAAAATAAAACAAACACATCAAGAGAGGTCATAGATGCACAAATCTCCTAGCAGCATCCCTATGAAATGGCAGCGCTCTGTGTCTGCCTTGGTGATGGAACAAGATGCTGACTCTCTGATCCAAACAGATCTTAGGAAAACCCCACCTAAGGGGTGATCCCAAGATTGCACAGGGGAACCCTTCCGGCAGCACGAAGAGTTTCTTTCTGGAGCACCAGCTGGGATAGCACCCACTTAGGTATCAAATCTTGGTATCTAAGAAGGACATCAAAACAGTTTGAGACACTGTGGAAGTTCGAGACAAGAGGTACGCTGGGGACACCAGACACACCGTCACTCCACGGGACAAGAGGGTTGTGTGAATTCATGCAAACATAGGAGGAGGGGCATCTCTGTACTTTCTGTTAAACACAGGGTCCAAACTCCTGAGGGAAGTAAAGAAATAATAGGGTTGTAGGAATGGGGAGAGTTGTAAGATGTTTGGATGGTGGGGAAAGTTGTAAGATGTTTGGATGGTGGGGAGAGAAGCATGGTCAACGTACATCAATGGGATCTGGGAGTCAGGGTATGGGACAGAGCTACAGGTTTACCGGTGACTAGTTAGGACAGGAGTTGTGCATGCAGCTCTGGAAAGAACTGAAGCCTCCTGAAATCCTCTTACTTTTATGGGCATGTGGTTAATATGCAGTGCCCAGTGGCTGTCCCCTAAAACATGCCAGTGTACCACAGGAAGCTGCAGCATAGCCTGATGGGGAACTGGGCTCTCCTGCCCACGGAGGGCAGGGTGCGAGCCAGAGCTGCTGAGTGAAGGATGAGTGGAGGCTGGACCTCAGAGGTCTCTACCTACTGCTCTGCATTGACGGCAATAGCCAAAATATGGCCAAATGTGACAGCACCGTGCCATCAGAACTCCATAGAGCAGAGGTCCACCCAAGGGTCGCAGAAGGCAACATCTACGCATGTCCCTAGGCCTGAGGCTCAGACCTGCTCTCGTAGCCAGGACCAAGGAGGAGACACCTACGTTCCATGTACCGGATGATGCGGGCAGCCATGTCTCCAGCCCCAAAGCTGGTGATGGGTGTCAGGCGAACTTCATAGCTCTGAGGCACTTTCAGGTTGGGCAAGATGTGCTCCAGCAGCAGGCCTTTCTCCATTTTCTGCACAGGAATGAAGGTCTGGATGGTGTTTCTCTGAGCCAGCTGCACAGAAAAAGAGCGCAGTGTTATGAAAATCCTGAAACTGGAAGCCTGGGAGATCCTACCCATCATCCAACACCCTGTTCCTCCTCTTCCTATACAGACAAGTTTATTAATGAGATTTTCATGCAGAATTGGTTTGAAAATTCCCACTTCTGGTACAGAACAGTGATCAGGAGCCTGAGCTCTCCCTGAAGGGAAGCCTTGGGGTCCTCCTGACAGGGAGCACAACCTGAACGACAGGTCCAGGAGCAACTCTGTCAGAACCAGTGTCTCCAAGAGGGGAGGAATGAACCCAGCTCACCTCCATGGCCACAAAGCACGACATTTTGCCAAGATACCCTTCAGTTCACAATCACTGCTGCAGAATTCATTCATTTGCTGCCTGGGCCCCACGGCATTTCATTTGGTGCCTCACTGGGACCTGTCTACTGCCATGCTTTCTCAGCACCCTTCCGCAGGATCCATCCTAGCCTATGCTGCCTCTGCACACCACAGCAAGGGGTCTAGTTCAAGTCAGTGGTCCTCTGGAGTCGCTCACAGGCTCCCTCTGAGGAAGGAGCCGAACCATGCTCGCTGAACCGCACCAGCTGAACCTTGTTCAGTTTGCTAAGGCAGCAAGGAAGTTTCAAGAAAACAATGGGAAAAATACTGTTGTCAAAATCACCACCACTAAAAATGATGAATTACGTGTCAGTGAAACCTCCCTGCCACAGTCACGCTTGCTTGGCAGGGGAAGGACAAGAACAAGGATTGCACTGTGAAGATACAATTTCTTGCCTGTTGCTGTGCAGCTCCTGGATTCTTGTGGCAATATATGTTATTGGGTCTGCTGGCCCTGGTAAAAAGACCTTTGGCAGGGCTTTCCATGGCCTAGTGTTCACTGTCCCAGACACTAAGCCTTCCCCTGCCTCAGACATATCCTCTAGGCTGACAGGTTTCATTGCAAAGGCAATTCTCCTGATAGACAGGCTCAGTGTTTGTCATTAACTCTGAATTTACAGGATTACTGGAACAGGGATGCAGGGAGGAAGGTTTACAGAAAATCTGTTGGTGTGGAAAGTGTGGGGCAAGAAGATGGGGGTGAGGACATGGCAGGAGTGAAGGCCATCAGCAAGGCAGGGCAGGGGAGCACTGCAGGCATGGCACCTGATGAAAACAAGCACATCAATCCCTCCTCTCCCTGCCTCCAGCCTCAATGCGCAAAAATGTGAATTGAAGCTCAGAAGCAACAGCTGCCACTGGCGATCTTCCTGCACCACTGCCCTGTTTGTTTCCAACACGGCCAGGACCCAATGACCCACCTCTTCACCAGAGCTGATCTGCCCACAGCTTGGACAGTATTCCCAAGCAAAGGGCCAGGGCTGGACCAGATCCTGCCACAGTACTGTGTCAGGGCAGGGACTGGCCCCTGCTAACCCAAGGCTGCATGTGGTTCTCACAGTGAACAACAATGCTGTACCTGCCTTACTTCAAAGAGACCTTTGTACCTGAACAGGTCAGGGCACAAGTTGCTTGAGGAACTGCTTTCTGCACCCTCCTCCCCCAGACAAGGTGGGTCAAAGGACCAGGAACAGCTCCTGCACCTTCCCCCAGCTCGGTGCCCTCCTGCTAGCCACCTCGGAGCAGCCTCAGTGGGCAGGACCAGGGCAGTGCCTCTGGGAACCAAGCATCAACTTGGCATCAGGATACTGCCAGGATCCATTCATATCAACAACGCCCCATCTGCACGCAGACAAGCTGGGTGCTGATCCAACTGGCATGCCTACCACTTAGCTCTCCCATCTGCCGGCCCTCCGCACCACTGCCTTGCCAAGCAAAAGTGGAGCTGGCTCCCAGCGACCACGACCTCACCTGGGATCATTAGCACCATACCCCCAATTATCTGGGAGGAGAGGAGTGGTCACAAGCCAGAAGCAGGAGCCTGGAGCGGTACGGCTCCTGGCACAGGGCTTTTTGGGGAGTGGAGCCTGACGGGGGAGACTGGGGGCAGCTCCTCCCCACAGGCTGCCATGAGCCGGGGCACTGGGAAGGCAGCCAGCAAACAGGAGGAGGTCAGGAGCCATTTCCCTTGTCTAGACATAACCTTTAGAAGAGAAACAAAATGGAGAGTCGGAGAAAAACCTGAGGGTGAGATTCAGACAGTGCAAATTCCACCTCAGCTGGGAGTTAGGTGGAATTTGGGTATCTAAAGCCTCTGGGAGCAATGTCAAATCACTTACTCCCCCATATCACCTAATCCAGGACAAACTGAGAAATCAGCCTCCAGTCTGGACTGCAAAGCTCTAGATCCCCCAGTTGAGTTTATCCTCAGGGGCATGTGGGTTTAGCCAAATAAATACCTGGCTGGCACCCAGGTTTGGCTGTGAAACAGAAAGTAATAACAGCACGTATGCCCTCCATGGGTCGTAACTGTCCTGCTTCCCAAGAGAAGCATCATTAAGTAATGGGAAAGGTACAGCTGGGGACTAGCAGGTACCTCCTCTTGGAGTGTAGGGGAAAAGTTTTACAAGGGGCTTTTCCCTCCATCAAATACTTTGGACCCAACTCTTCTCTCAGCATATGTCCTGTCTCTATTCAACCTGCAGCTTGGACAGACACAGCAACTATCTGCCAGCAAGGCTGCCTTCCATACATCCTTATTACAGTCTCTACAGTCCTGGCATCCTGACAGAACTGGTCCAGGATGTCTTTGGAAAGGCTGGCTCTGCTAGGTGAAAAGCAGCACGGGTTAAATGTCTCCCCTGGGCTAGCTGCAGCTGTCAAGAGAAAGGGCCAGGTGTGCTGCCAGCACAGTTTAAAGGGCATGAAATTAGTGCAAGGGAGAAGAAGGGCACAGCTCCAGCCAGCCGCTTGCTTGTGCGTGCTTGCAGTCACTAGCACAGGTCCAGCAGACAGAGACATTAAGGCCAAAGTCTGGCTCTGCCTCTCCCTCCCTAAACATCCTTTGCCTCCCTGATTGCCAGCAGCAGGTCTGTGCAGAGCTGCATGCATCAGTCTAGTAGGAACTCATTTTTTAATCCTCCACTTCAATCATCTGCTGTTGCCCTCATTCTCCTGCTCGGTGTGTCCTCTTCTCCCATACTACCCTGGTATCTTTTTCCCTCCACCCCCTCCTCAGCCTCCTTCCTCCTGATCATGCTGGCCCAGTGTTCCAACTTAATATTGCTGCAGTGCAGTTAATAAAGCAGAGACAGGCGCAGAGGACAGTGAAACACTGGCCACCTTATTAGAGATGCTGAAGCCTCAGTGGAGGATCTCACGCAACAAGCTCATTCATCACCAGGCTCAGGATGCTGCCAGGTGGGGCCAGAACAAGAGCACAGTGCAACGCACAGCCTCATCTCTGCCTTCACCACCTTTCATTTCGAGTATCAGAGGCAGGGGGTGGGAAAAAAACCAAACAAACCCAGAGCTTCTACCAGTTGGCTGTGAATATCACACAGGCTGCAGAGGGGAGAATGTTCTTGCGGAAAAGGTCCACTAAAAATGCCTTACAAAGGGCAAAATCAGCCCTGCGTGGGACACATGCATTCACATGCACAGTGTGCAACCTGTCCCTTCTCCTGTCACTTGTAAGCAGTATTAACCATCAAGGGAGAGCACACTCACATGTTTATATGTACTTAGCCATCAGGCCTCTGGGACCTGCAAACTAGGTCTGCCTTTTCTCATTCCTCACCATCACATTCTGTTGGTAGGTATTGTCTGCTCAGTCCCCTGTCTTATCATTTGAGCTGGCTCCTGATGCTTAGAGAGAGCTTGTCCCACCGTGGCCAGCCAAGCCAGCTCATGGTCCAGGAACACACACCAAGAGCCTCAGAGAGAAAAGCAGGCTGCCACACTACCCCTGCCCCCTGCTTCCATCCCAGCTGGGATGCTGTCACAGCAGAGGGGTCCAAAAGTATAACACTGCTACATCTATGTTTTCTGTTTATGTAGGCTGTTAAAGGAAAAAAAGGATGTTCTCAGACTGCATGATGTTTAAGCCAGTACCTATCAGCCAACAGATATAATAAAGCCAAAGGATATTAATAAACACATCTGCCGATAGTCATTGTTGCAGTCCTGCTCAAGAAACTGCACCATGGATTCATAAGACCACGATAACCTACCTGTGCTGGGAATTGGTGTGACCTGCGTAGCCACATATGTGATCTCAGAACTAGCTGCACATTAAGCAGCTGTGCATATTTGTTTGAGGGAGAAATTAGAAAGAAAACCTGTTTCATCACCAAGTCCCAGGGAACTGTTGCAAACGCCAGCTAGAAAAACATATATTAAAATCATGCAGATTCCCCAATAAGTTGATCAGCGCAAAGGAGCTGCTCTTTGGGCATCCAGCTTCCCAGCATTGCTATTCACTCCTGCTACCCTCTCCTTACTTCTCCCACTTCTTCAGCAATTTCTCAACTCAGGGCGTGAGTGCTAGCTCTGCTTTACAGTATCTCCCCTCAAAATCCTTTCCACACACACTTACTCTCCCTCCCTTTTTTCTTAGCCTCATTCAAATTCCCCTTGCTGCTCCTTCCTGCAGCACAAATGAGATGGGGGTTGCTGCCCGCACTCCCACTCTGTCCTCACCAGCTAACCACAGACGTGGGCTGCTGCAAAGGCTCCCAGCTCCCACCCCCAGCCACACCAGCCTCGCTGAAGGCAGAGGGGACGGCGGACAAAGGCAGGCTGGTGTGGCACAGCAGCCTTGCACGCAGGGTCCCTCCCTCTGACAGGATCTTCCCCTTTCTCTGTACAGCTCTGCAGAGGAGCACAACAGAGAAATGCTGTCCCCAGCATGTGTGCAGGGGGGGCATTAGGCTGAGTTCCCCCCATCCCACCTCTCCCCTCCCATCTGTGAGTGTTGGGACACTGGAGAGAAGACGTGCATGGAACCAGGAGCTGTGAGGAGCCTGATGGTGCAGGAAGCACAGGTATCTCAAAAAGGTCTGAAAAGAAGTATGGGGCAATAATGTGGAAAAAATAATCTTCAGCTGCCGGTGCAGCTGGTGGGCTTCACCCTTCAGCAACCAGCAATCAAGGTGGTCTTCAAAGCTCAGTGCCCTGACAGCAGCAGGTGTGAGGGCATCCACCTCTCTCATGTGCCCGGAACAGTCAGTCTCATCCAAGCTGCTCAGCTTCTCATCAGCCACAGACATCCCTGTTTAGTGCGGTCTAGGGGCCAGAAGGTGATAGCAGCAGAAAGGCACTTTTTCTCTGGCAGGCAATACCACTCAGGGTGTGAAAGAACCTCCCATTTTCACCAGTTCAGTCTGTTTGCCAAGAGACTTGGACACATTATATAGCTCTGTCTTAGTGTGCTGCAGGCATCATCTCATGATTTCCCCTGTGGCTGTGACTGCCATGAACTCATCCCAACAAAGTCCAGCTAAGACACAGCTGCTCCCTTCCAAAGGGAGTGTTGTTCATAAAGACCAGACACAACCACACCATTACCCTCACCATGATGGGACTGGTAGCATCCGTGGCCTTAAACTGGTGACAGCCAGGAAAGATACTCACAAGCACCCCATCCTAGGGACTGTAAGAGGCTGACCTTTGTTACGGTGCTGGTAGCAACTTCTGGGATCAACATGGGGCTCTGCAATACAAAATACCCTGCTACCTCAGCAGATGTGCCTTGCCCTCAGTTTGGCCCCCAACTGCACCTCCAAAGCTACAAGATACCTTGCAGAGAGGTAAATTCAAAGATTTCAGATGCCACAAACTTCTTAAAGTTAAAAAAAAGGATGATGTCAGGATTTATGTGTTTCAGAGTTTATAGCGTCAAAGACTGACAGCAAATTATTCAAAGGCCAGACCCATTTTCCGTTGCTGGAGAATAAGAGCCCAGAAGATGAGTTCCATGGGTAGGAATAAGAGCACTGCATATTCCTTGGAAAAGAGGAATGAAAAATGCTCAGAAACAGAGGCAGGAGGGGACAGGGAATTGTAGAATCTCTCCTGAACATGACACTCCAATATTTTTCACAGTGATGGAAAAATATGCCATAAATCTGGCCCTTCTCTCTCACTTCTTCCCATTCACTTATGACATATAGCAATGGATCGAGATTCTGGTCCTTGGCACCACAGGGCAGAGCAGAGGAAGATGGTTTGTCTTTGACATTGCAGTTGAGCACCACAGATTTGATTCTTGCTCTCTGTATTTTAGCAGAGGGATAAAACATCTCTGCACTGGCAGCCCCCTCCTATCCTCCAGGAGTTCAGGGAAGGGAAAAACATGGCCATGTTCAGGGACCCAGCAGGGGAAGTACACTCCTGGCTGACAGAGCCCAGTCCCCTGTCACCACAGCGGCTACCTCTTCTTACTCATTTTATGAATGTACCACAATCCCACCTTAAAAGCCGTTCCTATTTAGCCTTCTCCTTCTGCTGGACGGCTGTTCCAGAGCCTGACCACCCTAATGTTCTCATTTCCAGCCTGAATTTATTCACAAGCAGCTTGCACCCAGTTGATCTTGTGCCAATATTGTCCTTTAGCTTAAATGGCTCTTTTCCCTCCCTGCTGCTTGACCCCCTGATGTTTTTATAGACAGCAATCACACCACCTCTCAGCTTTTGCTTTGCTAGGCTAAACAAACTGAGCACTCAGAGATATAACAGAGATTCCCGCCTTCCCTGATTTACTCTGTTATCCTTTCCTGCATGATCCCACTTGCTGGAGTTCAGCATCCCAGCCCTGCACACAAGATACAATAGCAGTTCTCCACCTTGCCTGGAAATACCTCAGGCTTCACCTAGGAGTATGTTTGCCCTTTTTCACACCTGCATCTTATCAGCAGATCCTTGAAGTCAACTCACTCACCCACATCATTCCTCCACTTCAGTCAATTCCCATTGATGAGCTCTCAGCCTGTAGCAGATTCCTCTGATAGCACTCTCCACATGCATGACCTTGCATTTGTACCACTGCATTTCATCCCACCTGAACCACTCAAGTAGTTTTCCATCTTTCAGATCTTCCTTACGATATCCTCATCCTTCACTGAGGTGGCATTTCCTCCCTGTCAGCTGCACAAGATTTCAACAGCATGATCCTAATAGAGGATTCTGCTGGTATCAGCTATGAAGAAGATGCCTGGCCACTCTGGAAAAGGCATTCGGGTAAGTTTTGGGCAGTAGAGAAATTTGGTTTGGATATGAAGACAGTGATGGCGACGTTTCTTTAAAATTTCTTGTCAAACTTCCTGTGCCTGTCAGATTGGATTAAAACATTTTCCTGGGTTAGTACTTCATCACCACCTTGGATGGAAATGATGTCAAGCATTAATAGCATCAATTAAAGGGCTAGGATAAGCTTAAACTTGGATTTATTTAATTTTCTTTGCTTGACAACCATTACTCATTAGGGGTTTCCAGAGCAAATACTCACATTGCAAACATAAAGTTGGTATTTGCCAGACAAGCCCACCAGTGAACTGAAATTCATGCCTATGCTGTTCATCAGTCAAGCATACAGGTTCAGATCCTGGGGTTAAACAAGCCAAAGCAAATCCATTATTCAGTCTAAACACAGAGTCCCGAAAGCTTTTTTTCCTAAACTGGCCTTATCAGAATGGCTCCCTTTCTGGTCTGAAAAATCCCCAGCTCCAAAGAGAGAAGCAACTGCAACCTCCAGTAGCTACCTAGGACAGCCGGAGCTATCTAAGCCAGAAGACAGCCTCCCTCTCTTCCTCTTGCACATGCAATCAGCTGCCCATCCTCATTAGGTGCCAAGAGCAGCAGTTTACAGCTTCCAGAGAAGCCAAATTGGTGCTGTCATGAATTACTGTAAGTGCTTGTTCCACACTCTTCAGTAATGTCTTTCATTAGGGGCTGATCAGAAAGCAATATGTATTTTATTAGCATATGTTCCCTGGTCTAAGAAGAACAGACCTAATCTTCACTCTGTCAGGGAGACAGTGAAGTAAAAGCCTGAACTGAGGCACAGCATGACTGGCAACTTCACAAGCCATGGGCTTACTGGAGCATCGCACAGCTGCACGTTCTGAGGAGGGGGAGCCCAGGAGCTGGAGAAGAAAAGGGGTGAACTAGCACCTGAGTTCAGTGATGGATGGGAAGGGAGGGAGAGCCACGGACTCCCCAGTCTGTGCAAGGAGCCTATGCTGCTGTCATTGTGGTGGGCACTGAGCAGACAGGTTACGTGTATGCCCAGCTATGCTTGTTATCTCCCTCCTACTGTCTTACAGCTGTATCTTCGATCCTGAAGGCACATGTGGTCCTTCGGTTGAGAAAAGAAGTTCTATACTGCTGCTGCTGCAAGATCCTACATGTACTCGAGTACGGACTGCAGAGCCTGAAATCACCTGTCTGCAGCGTGGGCATAAGCTGAATAGGGGACAATATCCCTTGTGTGGCTCCACAGCCCACTGCTGCAGGGAACAATGGTTCCAGGCTCTTTTGAACTTCACATCTGGTAATCAGCACTAGTGGCTCAGTGCCTTACTGGATCCAGCTGTATACTTCATACCCATCCCTAATCTTAGTGAGCATAGTCTCCTCGTCCACCCATTTCTTGCAGTGGACACGACTGCTTGCAGCCAGACCCACGTACATGCCTACGCACCACGCTGTCAGCACGTGCGGCTCCAGGAAGCAAAAGCAATCTGGCTCTGCGTAGCCCAGGGCTGCCCAGCTGCAGTCAGGCTGAGCTCTGAGCCATTTTGTCTATAATATGGTTGTAGCTTACCAAGGAGACACGCTCCACCAACAGGAGTTGCCATCTCCCAGGCTTCTCTTTTTGGGTTGTCTACAGACCATGGCAGAGCTCTCTGCTAAGGCACCTTAACCCTTCAAAAAACAATCAACAAAGGATGGGGCTATTGCTTACTGGAGCAGAAATGGCCTTTGTGTGGGACTCTGGACTTCCCAGTCTGGTACGTGTAATGAAGGTATATAGGCAATTATCATTCCAGAGCCTACAGACCACCTCTAACTCAACTGCATTTGCAGTCCTGCCTCTAGTAAAGAACTGGCAGGCAGCACAGCGTGTGCAGGGAGAGCCATATAGCCCTTCACATCGCTCCATGCTGCCTGCACTGACAGCATGACTGCGTACATTTCATTTCTTTATGAAATACAGCCAAGACATCTACCTAGTGCCTACTCCTGCCTCTTTGTCACTAGCTACAGGAAAGACTACATCTCTTTTCCAAACCCTTCTCCCTTCACACACTTTCTCCCCTTATCTCCAACATGTGAGAGCCAGGAAAAGACACCCAAAACCAAGAACAAAACCAAAAAAGGAAGCGGAAACAAAAGAAAGAAGAGTTGGAAAATAGGAGGGTGAACAGGGAAAGGGAAGAAGGCACACAAAGAAAAGACTGAAGTAGTAGTAGGAACATGGGCTGACTGCTGAAAACAATGGATGAGCAGAGCAAACGGGAGGAAGCTGCACCACAGCCTATCAACAGAGACTTTCAGAAAGACTCAGTAACTAGTATGTACCCCTTGAAGCCACCGAAGGAGTGTGGATAAGAGACGCACACAAAGGACTCGCTTTTGTCTTTGATACCTGGCAAGCGTTTTTCATCCTGTGCTCAGCTTTGTAAAACACAAGCCAAAAGCCTGCTGGATACGAACAAGCATAATGGTGTGAAAACAACATCTCAAGCCTGCAAGGCTGATACAAGGGGTATATTGGTTGGGGGAATGTGATTATCTCTTCTCTCACATTGTCCGTACCCTGAATGAGCACTGAACAGTGGTGTTAGGAGCTAGAGACAGATGAGATTTTGCTACCAGATGTGTTTTAAGACCACATGAGCCTTTCCAGTGAGATTATTTGTGCTGTTTTTCTCAGGCACTGTAACTATTCCAAACAAAGCTAAGAGTGGTAGAACTGTTTGTAATTATACAAATTGTACTAGGCAAGCCAAACAATATCCTGCTTTCTCTCTTGCACAGTCAAGTACTTGAATTGCATTAGGAGTAGCACTTATGAAAAGTGAGTGTTGAGACAAAATCTCTGCTGCAAGACACCTTATGAATGGTAAGCCACCTCGTAAAACTCTCAGTTACCTTATGTATTGGGTCTGGCTGAGATGGAGTTAATTCTCCCCATAGCAGCCCTCACAGCGCTGTGCTTCGTATTGGTAGCTAGAAAGGTGGTGATCACACCCCGATGTTTTGGCTGCTGCTGAGCAGCGCTCTCATGGCATCAAGGCTGCCTCTCCAACCTTCCCCCCTCCCCACTAGGCTGGGGGTGGGCAAGATCTTGGGAGGGGACATAGCCAGGACAGCTGCCCCAAACTGACCACAGGGATATTCCGTACCATATGACGTCTGCTCAGCAATAAAAGCTAAGAAAAAGGAGAAAGGCAGGGTCGGCATTTGTTATTACATTTGTCTTTCAGAGCAATTGCTATGCATACTAAAGCCCTATTTCCTGGGAAGAGGCTGGACATCACCTGCAGATGGGAAGTAGAGAATAAATCTTTCATTTTCCTTTGCTTCCATGCATGACTTTTGCTTTAATAAACTGCCTTTATCTTGACCCATTAGGGTTTTTTTTCTATCTTATTTTCTCCCCCCAAGTCCTGCTGAGGAGAGTGAACAAGGGGCTTAGATGGGCACTTGGCATCCAGCCAAAGTCAACCCACCACACCTTCCTTACTTTGCATAATCAGAGAAGAGAAATGGTACCCTGAGACTGAGGCATAACTAACGTGCCACTGCTCATATTACCAGTTTTCCCAACTAACTGATTACAAATGATCTGTGGACCAGGGATAACAGCTCAGGAAAACCACGAATCATACTGAAGAGCAATTTATGAATGCAAAAAGACAGAATTAGTCAGACTAGTTTGTTAGGCATCGTTTGCTAAGCTCTTGTGGGCCAGGGGAAGACTCAATAGCAGCACGGGAAGATGTTAGGCAGACCTAAGGGGGAAACCTCATCCCACGGCTCCCAGCCTTTTCCACTGAACTCACCTAACCCATCTGTGCTGGTCAGGCCTGTGTTAAACTTCCCTGGCCAGCCTTATAGAAATGCCTGTGATCCTCTGACTGACGGGGCTAACAGCCACCATGGCTAGGCAGACACCTCTGCCTGCAGCGAGCAATTGCCAGGAGGAAAATCTCTTCCTTTGCGCTGGGTGGAGGCTCTGCTGTCGCTGACTTAACCAGTAAAGAACACATACATGAAATATGGAAAAAAACTCCTGGTTTCCCACCCCTACCAAACATCCAGCTGTCTTGGAGTCTTCCCTTACAGCACAGAGAGAGGGGAGTTTGCTCTCGCAGCTGGTCTTATTGACGTGTCATCCCCTGTGACAGATTGCTAGGGACGAAAAGAGAGACGGCTCAATGTACGGTCAGCTGCAGTGACTGACATCGTGTCCCATTTTCCAGCAGCAGAGAGCACAGCTGAGGCAGGATCCTGCCCTCTCCACACCCAAATGCCTGTGGCAAATTTGATGCTTTACCCCTGGGTCCTGCTTCAAGTACAGCTTGTCCATCAAATGCTATTGATCAGCCAGCTCTCCTTCCACCAGTGCATGGCTGCCACTCAATCCCACCACACATTCCAAACCTCTCCACCTCTTGCAGCCTAAAAAGGCAGCTTCACCTCTCTCTTCTCTTGCTTTCCTTGGCTTTGCGTCATGATGGCTCTTCAAACCAAGCAAACCTGTCCACCAAACAAACTTGTCATCGACACACTGGCTTCTTTCTGTATCCTTTTTCACCTCCCTCAGGGCTGAGTTCTGCACAGCATCACATACACCACTAGCACTACTGAAGGCAATTGACTTGAGAGCACAAATGTAATCTGCCTATTCTCACTGCCTGAACAAAAGCTGAAATAAAATAAAAAAAAAAGAGCATCGGTGGGGGAGATGGGAGAGTTAGAGATGAATAAAACCACCTTTTCTTGCTACAGAGGATGTCTCAGCAGGTAGATGGAATTGTGTTGATTTGACCTTGTCCCATATGACAGCAGCCTGTGATCAGACATCAAACTGGCAGCCAAGGCAGGCAAAAAAAGAAAACAGGACTAAAGAAGCTTTCTGGCAGATGTGACTTATAAGCCGTCCTACAACAGAAGGTCTGCTTTGAGATTCAGTCCTGAGCAAACACTGTGAGGCCAAGTCACTGCAGTCCTCAATCCCACACCAGTGAGACAGGACCAACACAACTCGTACCAAGTGAAATAATGAACAGTAAAGGGATGTGCCGTTTGTCACCCCCACAATTTTTTGATCCATGCAGCATCCTGCATGCAGCCAGGGCCACCATCTGCTGCTTCATGGGGAGTCACACTCCCTCACTGCAGCTAGTTGGGACTGTGATGCTCTAGGAGGGAGGAGGAAAGGAAAAGGGACTCACACATCCCTGTTCCATATGCCCTGACAGTGCCCCACACTAGGACATCAGACTGGGCTGTCCAGTTAAGCCGCGTCTCAGCAGGATTTCTCAGTGGATGCAGCACCACAGATCCTTTCTCTTTTTCCAGGTAACCCCAGGGCAGTGCACAGGTCACATTTTATCCAGAGCAGGATGGGTCCCTCCCTACTTCACAATCCCCGACTCCATCCTTTTAAGCTTTTTGTATTCTAGTATGAAAGGGATTTAGAACAGCCCTGACTGCTTTTTAGCTAAGCTGTCCTAAAACCTCACTGTAGCAACCCCTCAGCTCCTGCAGCATCCCTCAGCTGAAACCCCCACCACAGCACCAGTCGGGGGACACACAGGATGGGGCCACTAGGGGTACGGTACCCCAGAGAGCATCAGGATGAGGGCTATGGACCCAGGCTTGTCAGCAGCCCTGCCTGAGGCGGCCACCTGGGTGACGGGTGATGGCAGCCTTGCCCAGACAGCATGTAATCCCCCGCAGCCAGCAAAATGTTAGCCTCTGTTTGCAAAGGGAGTTGAGCCACCGCTGCCTGCCTTGCGCAGAGCTGCCCGGTTTCCTAGCCCTCGGCATGCCCCCGGCCCCTAAGTGCAGCCTCCAGGCAACTCCCCGAGGTGCCGCCGGCAGCTCAGTTTCCCGAGAACCTTCTCCTGAAGCCACAGTTGCCTCTGCAGGAGAAAAGGGATTTTGTTCACCTCCCAGAACACAGGGCTGGGCTGCTGAAAGGGCCACCACCCACTCGAGTACATCAACTTTCTGTGTTCACAGCCTTTTCCAAACCAGGACCTGACAAACAAATGGGTTTATAATGTCTAGAGGCAGAGAAAGAAATACTGCATGTATCTGTCTTGGTTTTATACTCTTCCCCGACACTGGGTACTGCTGACAATGGGAGAAGACAAGCTTCTGGCCTGGATGTGCTCACTCCTGCTAAGTACAGGGCTGGGTGGATTAGCTTGCTCTGGAACTTTGTTCTACCCTGGCTGCTCAAACCAGCTGTTTATTTTATCACAGGGTTACTTACAAGTACTGGAAGATGCATTCAGCTTCACTAGACCGGCTCCTCATGGGCCCAGGGCCACGCACATGGGTTCACCAAGCCACGGTGGTGCACAAATCGGGGAGACGCAGTGGTGGGAGTTAACCGCGTTCTCAACTAAATATTTACATAAAAGACCACGGGCTGGTGCACTGCTTGCTCGTCCTCCATTTTGAGTAATACCACCCCTGCTTGCTGCGTAAAGCGAGAGAGACCCCTGCCCCAGCCTGTGTGCCTCGGGGGGGGCGTCAGTGCCGTGCAGTACCGAAGCCAAAGACAGACGGCAGCTGACAGACGCTGCTGCAGTGGGCTCAGAGGAGAGCAAAAGAACAACTCAGAGGCAGACAAGGAGCAATACAGATCCACAGCCCATAAGCCTCGGCGTAAAACCTCTCCCACTGCGCTGCGATGGCCATCAGCAGAGTTAACCTTCCACTCTAATCACGATCATTAAATTCCTGCTAACGCCCCTGTCCTGTGTCTGTCCAAACAGCTCTGTTATCTGTCACCTCCCCACACGGTGAGCCCGGCTCCCCACTGCCGCAGCTCTCATTAATGCTGCTCTGGCTGGCTGATGAGGCAAGTGGCAGCCGGCTCCGGAGCCCAGATGAGTTTAGTAGACAGCAGGGGATGTTTATCCAACATGGAGGGGATGAAAGTACAAACAAAGAGAGACCGTACAATTACTCAGGCATCGCAGAGGGCCACTCTCATTAAAGACGGTGTCCCTGACAAGAATTAATCTGAAGTGACAACCCAGTGAGCTAGTTTAGCAAATGGGGCTGGGGCTTGGCCCAGTGCAATTTTCGGGGGTCTGTCTGGCAGGTAGAGCCGAGCCTGCTCGGAGGAGGGGAAAGGCAGGAATGTGTTAAGTTGGCCCCATTCTGGCCCAAGCCTGTGTATCAGAAGGTACAGAGGACACAGCAGCCCCAGGTCTCCTTGAGGGGCACAATGAAGATTAAACTTCCCTGCTGCACCAATACTTTCTCCTTCCTCTTGCAGCCTCAGGTCACAGATGGGTTCCAGCTCATTAAGCGCACAGTAATTCTGCCACTATCCCCTGTAACTGTAACCACCAGCCCAACTCAGATCTTTCCTCCAGGATGCAACCTGCTTGCAATATTAGATGGCTTTTCATTTCTCTTTAATGTTAGAGCAGAGCCCTGGGAGGGGATAAAATACACAGAAAGAAACAAGCAACTTAAAAGGCTTTTTATTTTTTAAGCAAAGATCTGGTTTGGGGAGGCTGCTTTGAATCCCCAAGCAATGAAAAACATTTTCAGTTGGAGTGCAGTGCCTCAGTGCTTTTCTATGCTACATGAATACATAGAAGAAAAAAAGCTGACCAAACCAATAGCCCCAAAGCCTCACTGCATCTGCCCACAACCAAACCACCCAAGGCTGTGAACTCATTAGGTTCGCTGGCTAAGGTTAAATAAGGTTGTCGGCATCTGGATCAGTTGCCTTGGAGCAAGAAAGTAAAAGCCTCCCAAGCTGTCAGGACCAACATCTGTGAGGCCCCTGCCATTCCTCAGCGGGAATGCTTTCCCCTCTGAATTGTCGCTCAACACAAAGCCTCTGCCTGAGCCTACCTGACCGATGCGCTCCGGGAAATAACAGCCTCTTTGCCCAGACATACAACAGAGGCTTTATGAGAAGCTTGCTCCACATTGCCATCGTATGCGCCTTGCCTGGGTCAGTGGCTCCAAGCTGTTAGGCTGTTTATTTGGTTTTAATTGAAAGTTAATTCTTATTCTACTGGAACTGGTACGTCTGCTGCGCTGCTCAGCCTGCTCTGCAGTGCCGGGAACAATCAGCTCTTGTGGAAATGCACCTGCTTGTCTTGCTGGGAGCCCCCATGCATCACTTAGGAAACCAAATTCCCCCAGTCTGCTTGCAATCCCCCCAGGAATGGCCAACCAGCCCTTGGAAGCTGTTGAACAGGAAGAGCTGGAGGAGCCACAGCACCAGCCAATTAATAAGCAGCACTTTTACTCTCACCCAGCCCCATTTTCAGCAGCTGCAGCAAGAAAATTTAATTCAAGGGTTCCCAGGTGCCTTGCAAAGCATCCTGCTACTTGGGGATCTTCACATTACATATGCCAAGAGCTCTTCAAGCAAACTGGGGAGAACGAAATGAAAACCAAGACACTATATTACAACCAGTGGGCATCCCAGCTGGTTGTCCTTTGGATTCCAGCTCAGCAAGAGTTAATCACTGCCCCGAGACAGCCCCTCACCACCCCAGGACTGCAGGCTGCTGCCGCCACATTCGTTCATCCTTAAGATGCTGATGAGCACCTGTCACGACCACTGAGGCTGGGGAGCTCCTAGGGCTGGAGGAGAAGGTGGGCTGGCTGACTGGATAAGCTTTCATCAGCTTGATGCAGGCAATAAATCAGCTGTGACTGGCCGTGTGTAAGGCCCATTTTATCTGAAGAGAATATTTCACTTCAATCCTAGATCTCTAGGAGGATTTTTGTACCACCACAGCTAGTACCTGGAAGCCAGTCTATCCAGTGAGGAGGGAGCACAGGCAAACAGCAGCTCCTCATTCAGGCCGACAAATCCCCTTTCTTAAGAGCTCTCCAGTCAGCAGTGCTTTTAAGCTTTCCAGCTTTTCACAGTTATATTCAGTAATTCAACTACGTTCTGCAGTCCAGTGATGGAAGAGCAGAATACAAAGCTTAGCCCAGGTGCCCCAGCACGAAGAAGGTGTGACAATGCAGCAAAGCCTGCAGGACGTGGAAGAGGGTGATGGCACAAGGGAAACAGTGAAAGGTTGGGAGGCATCACCAGACTGCTTGGATGCCAGGTCAGACATCATGGGGAAAACACCAGGAAGGCAGGACAGGAGCACAGAGGCAGCTCTGCGAAGCAGCAGGTTGGAGACAAGAGGTAATGCAATCCGCTGGGACAAGGAAACGCAAAGGGCTCAGTGAGCCCTCGGTACGGCACGGGGAGGCAGAGACCTCACAATGAAATGCAAGTGCCTGTCGGAGGAGGGCCAGGGGGAGGCAATGCCACGAAAGCCTTTTCCATCTCCTGCTTGTGCTTGGCAGAAGTGGGAACAAATCTCCCCTGCTTCCTCTTCTCCCTGCTCCCCCTTATTGAGACCCATGCCACCACGATGACACCTGCAGCCATTTCTAAGAGCCTGCCCATACACGAGACTGGGCTACAGCAGTGCCCTGGCGTAACACTCCTCTAAAGCACCCCACTCAATAGACACAGCTATGTGGTGATGATGCAAAAGAAACATTAACAGCAGTAACCGATGGGGTATGAACAAACCCAGCAAGGGTTAAATTTGTGTAAGCACTCAGCTTCCTTCATGTCATAACTTAAAGCAGAAATGCGATTTTCCCTTTTCTTGATCCCTTCCAGTAGGAGTTCAATGAGGAACAGATCCAAGATTACTTCTAGGCACTGTGCAAAAGGAAAAAAGCCTCAGCATTGCTGGAGAAGGATAAAAATCACAAATTAGTTCATTGAGTTGCAGTGCTGATAATAGCAGAACTTGGCTAAGAGGGAAGGGGCACTATGACAAACTGCCTTCATTATTAGAGGCTCCCCTGTGTCCTGTATTATTATTAAGCACTGACAATGTGCTCCACACAGTTTGAGTAACAAACAAAGGCTGTCCCACCCCAGAGAGCTCACAATCAAATGGAGGCATAAAACTGGAACCCACTGTGCAGAACTAGAGGGAAGAGACACTTGGATCTTTTTAATTATTTTGTTTCCTGTCTACAGTAAACAAACTTTCCTTGTGAGAAGCATTTGCTTCCAAGCTACTGCTGAATGGCGAGAACCACCAGTTTTAAGTGTCCCTATTTTTAAAAAATGTTGAATGCAGGCACTTTGCTGAGAGTGGATGAAAGTAGCTGGCAGTCCTGCTAGGTTAATGTGCTCTTTGAAAACATCAAGCCTCTTTTCCCTAACCTTCTCCAACCAGGGATCTGAAGAGATCCCTTAGTTGTCCCCCAACCGCACCCACCAGTATGATTTCTCTTCAGATTCAGAAACCTTGAAACCCACTTCTCTTCCCCTGCAGAGTTTATATAGTCCGAATAGCTTCATTAATGTGACTGCATGAAAGCTCTCTGCAACACAAACAGCTGATGACTTTTTCCTGCAGTTCCTGCCTGGAGAGCTCTTCAGCTTATTCCCTTTATTTCACATGAGTGAGGAGGACGGAACTCCACTCGCTTGAGTCTTTGGCCTACAAAATCCACAATACCTATTAATGACTGTGGGGTTTTGTTCACATTAAAGCCCCGTTCAAAACACTGAGCATGAACCGTCCGATGGGAGGCAGCAGGGCTTTGAAAGCCATGGATCATACCCAACACCAGACGTAAAAATGAACGCCGAGCTGTGCATTTGGCCTGTCTTCCATTCAGTGGGGAAGATGCAAGACCATCAGGATCTGGCAATTCCGTCACCTTCAGCTCTTAATCGGCAAGGAGACATTGACGTATCTGCCAAGGGCATACGCTGAGGCTCCAGAAGAGCAGACCTTACCTGCCGGACTTCCAGGCGGTACTTGAGGATGGGATCCACAGCATCGGGCTCCTTCTGTGTCCACTGCAAGACGTAAGAGTAATTCTTGGATTGCTTCTGGCTTAAGGTGGGGTTGGGAGTGTCATAGTAAAACTCTGGGCTGTAAGCTTTTGCTGGAGGGGGGAAAAAAAAAGAGGGAGGAAAGTAAAAGAGTGGGATCAAGGGGAACATAAATTACAAAAGAGACGTGGTGAGAGTGGAACAGCTCCACTTGCCCAGCTCATTCACTTGCCTTTGGCATGCCGGACAGCTTTACTATTGTAGCTGGTGCTGCACTGACATGCCATCATTTTCTGGGAATCACTTCAACTACTGGGAGGGTTAGCAGCCCTGCAGCACCAGTGGGGCATCGCCAGCACCAGAGAAGGTGGAAACAAGTTCAGTTCCCCACTTGGAACCAGCTCTAATCTTTCCTCTCTTGCTTTGTAGTTTAGACTGAGGTAACGGCTTTAAACTGCTGTTTCTCCTGTTTCATCTGCTGCTTTACAGAGTCTCCTGCTAACAAACCCTGAGGAAAGATCATTTGGCCAGTAGGTCATAGGAAAAGTGTTATTTATCTCACAGGGACTGTGGCATTAAAAAGGAGACCTTGCTCCTTCTGCATCTCCCCTGCCTTGGCAACACAGTGCTCCAGCCCCTTTGTAACACGACCGTCAACTCAACAGCAAAGGGGATGCTGACCTCAGCCTGGGTAAAAACAGCAGGAGCTTTAGCAGGGGTGGAGATGTCTTTTCTAAACCCACGTCTCCCCTCAAAAACAGGGCAGCAGGAGGAAGGGAAACACAGAACAAATGATGTACCAGAGAGAAACAGGATAGTTCAGAGAAGAAGGGATTTCCCATCATTTCCCCAGCTGCTGCTGCCCTGAACCACTACCAAATGGAATTTGAAGGCTACTGCCATGCAGCCCAGAGGCTGATGGACTAATGCACAGGGACAGAAGCAACTCGAGGTCTTACCCACAGCTGCGTTTGCCTCATTTGAAATTACCTTCATTTCACCCTGTGCACTTCAATTTTTGGCAGGTCCTGTCCTGGGCCAGGCAGGAGCTGGACATGAACCCAAACTCTCCTGTCTGGGTTGAGGTCCAGCCTGGACCTGCACAGAGCAGAAAGATGCCTGGGGAGCAAGGGATGCTGGAGAGCAGAAAAGGCATAAACACGATCTCCCCAGGCAACCTGTTGCACCTTTCCACTTGAATCACAGGCCCTGCCATTCTGCATGGCTATAATTAGGCTCAGAAGGATTCAAAGTTTATTTTTTATGAACTCAGACAGATAATATTGATGTTTATTTCCAAGTCCTTTTTTTCTTATTGTTTTTATTGACTTGAATTTTTGCACAAGCAAGAAGTTCAGAACCACCTCAAGACACTAATTGCTGCTTATTCAACTTGTATTGACTGTGGAAGTCAAGCTTCATAATGGATTCCGAAATAAAATCAGAACTGATGATAATCATCATCTTGCATGATATTAATTCCTTATTAATTGACTCCAAGTGGAAATGGAAGCTAATAAAAAAAAGCCTTCTAATGGAAATGCAGCACATCAAGATACTTTTGGAACTTCCTTTCTGGGAACTTTTACCATGGCTGGAAAGTTTTGCCTTTTGCTTACAGCTGACAGGAAAAGCTGAAGGTTATCCACTCCATCTTTCAGGGCTTTTCTGTGCCTGTGGCTAGTGGGAGTGCAGGCAGTGACCAGTATGAGGTGCCCTGCTAACTTGCTCAAGGGGAGAGGGCTGGATGTCTTGCTGTCCTACGAGGACATCTCAGAAAGCTAATCTCCCATCCATAGAAGAAACTAATCCCATCCTGGGTAGATTTATGTACTCTGTTTCCAGTACATCTGGACACCCCACAGTCACAAATGAGTCACTGACTCCCTGTCAGATAGGAAGGTTTATGGTACTGCTCTCACAGAGAAGAAACAGAAACAAAAAGAGACTATGCCATCCTCCCTGCTCACACAGGAAGGCTGTGGCTGATGGCAATTAAAACTCCAGCAGTCCAGAGTCCAAGCACAGCAGCCTACTCACTGGATTATTTTTCAAGTCACTCCACAGGCTCAGAAGGCCTAATTGATTCGTAACTGTCCAGGACACAGGCACAGACATCTGAAGCTGAAAAGCCACCATCAGATATCAGTGCCTTGGAAATGAAGAAGTGATGCAGGAAAATAAATGCTTGCTGCTTTCCTAATGAGTGTTCTCTAGGGATGAATGCTGCTTTCTGTTGAGGGGATCTTATCTCATGGGCACAGCACGGCACACCAGGTAGAAATATGTATTTATTACTACTTCCAGCAAGAAATTCTGATCCTGGGAGCATTCTCAAGCTTGCTAGGGACACAGTCTGCTTTGGTGGCTCACAGCAGGATATGGTTTGACATCGCTTAGTGACATGAGAGTTGCAAGCACGTGAAGAAAGTGTAGAGAGGGCCAAAGCTCTCAAGCAAAATCCTCTGCTGGACAGGTTCCAGGAAATCTCAAGGGGTGAGAGCAAGGTCCTGAAAAGGGGCCCAAACAGTAGAAGTGGTTTGGGCTTCCCCACTTCCTGAGAGCATCTCAGAGTTAGAGCACACCTGAGCTTTTCCAAACCCTGTGAAAGATCTGCTTCAAAATCAGGCTTCTCTGGATGTTATTTATTCTCATTTGTTCAGCCTTGACTTGAAAAGTAATATAAATTGGCCCTGAACTGAAACCCCAGTATTTTGTCTGAATTTACTGCTTATTAAGGCAACTTTATTGGACAGCTCTTCCAGAAACTGGTGCCCAAGTCAATTCTGGGGTCATGGGAGAAGCAGATTTAACGATCAGCTGGAGAGGCTAGGTCAGATGTGTGGGTTTAGATGCTATAACTCTGTCATCCCTCTTTGCAGTTCCATGCAGGAGAGAAGTCCCATTGCGGTGCCTGCTGGATTCACGGAAAAGTGTGAGCAGCAGATCTACTGAGTACTGGTACCCATTCCCAGCTCATGTTTGTCCTAGCAGGCATCATGAAACACAGATAGATGGGAGACATAGGGAAGGTGCAGGAATACATAACACAGTTCCTGTTTGTTTGTTTGTTTTTAAAAGGAAAATCAGATGATTTGGAACCTGCTGGAGGGATGCAGAGAGCCGTTTGCTCCCCCTTAGCCAATACTTATCTACGATACAGGCTGTCCAAGCTCGAATGCTGATGGCAGCCTTGAGTTTAAGTCCTGTATCTTTCACACAATCAAACATTGCTAAACTGTACCAGTGGCTGGCACTAACTGCCCCAGGCCCATCCCAGACTTGAAGGACTGCCTGAATGATAGAAGCTGATCTCCCTGTTGGCTTATGGAAGGTCATCCCTTCTGAACATAGTGCCATGCCCAGAGGAGGCAGCAGAGGTTGCCTGCATTGGCACCAGTTTATGGGGAGCAAGCTTCCCACCTCCATAACCCCAATGCGCACTCTGTGACTTACCAGACACCTGGAAGAGGCAGGTGGAGACCCCCACGTCGTTGGAAATGCTGCACTCGTAGCTACCGCTGGTCTCCCGGCTGACACTGTCCACCTTCAGCTCCGAGTAGTCCTGCTGCTCTGCCAGGGGCTGCACCAGAAGGGTCCCGTTGAAGCGCCAGACAGAGGTGGCCACCTTCATGGGGCTGCCCTTCAGCATGGTGCAGCGCAGGGTGACACTGCGCCCCATGCCCTGGCGCACGTCCTGGAAGGCCGGCTCCACCACGGGGGGGACTGGAGACCGAACAGAGCAACAGATGGGGATGCTGTCAGGGAACAGCCGTCTCGCTCAGCACGGTCACCCCAGAAGTGCCTCTGAGGAGACACGCACCTATGATTTCCAAGAGGCTAATTATTTTCTAGTAGGAGCAGCAACAGTCATCTGACATCCCCTTCTGACTGGGCTGGGGCCACCTCCCACCTCCCTCCATTTATTAGGTAGGGGTGGCCTTTAGCAAGTACTCATCCCACAGTGAGACACTGCTTGGAGGAGTTACAAAGCCCTGCTCTTTCATGTGAGAAGCGCAACTCCAGCAGCTGAGCGCCGTGAGTTGGATTCAGTCCTCAGATCCTAATCAGGATAACCAGAGTCTTCATACCCAGCATAAACTGCACTCCCTGAGCAGGCAGGTATGCTCCCGAGCAGTTACATCCATGTTCTTCTGGTCAGTGTCTGACAGGGTTATCAGGGACACCATGTTCAGATGGACAGATATGCACTGCCTGTCTCCACAGAGCACAGACGTAAAGGGGTGTTAATAAAGCCTCTCCCCAGTACATCAATACAACACATCAGGGACTGGCTACAGGGACTCTGGGTCCTATTTTTATCCCTGGCAACAACTGCCCAATGCTGGGAGGTGTGTCACATCTTCATGTCAGCTCCTCTGCCAGTACTGTGAGAATGGTGATGTGTGGCCGCCTCCTTAGCAAAGGGAGGCTACTGAGTCTTGTTCTTTAGCACCTGTAAAAATTTATAGGGACTTCACAATTTGGGTATGGTTGAGGCAGAACAAGGAGAAAGTCTGGACTAGTATTGCTTGGGTTACCCCTTATTCAATGCAATGGCAGAGGACAAATGTCCATAGCCATCTGATGGACATGTTTCACTTGCAATAAACTCTTAATTAAAATGCTACAGCATGGGAATAACCAGAAGCTCTCCCTCTAAAATGATAAAAGCTTCCTGAACACAAAACAGCTGTCACACTGAATCTAAAACAGGGAGAACAGATTTATAGCAGCTCCAGCACAATCACAACTCATCTTCTCCAAGTTCAAAGCACCTGCTCTTCCAAGAACAACTTCTATGCACTACAGATCTACAAAGCACCTTCCTCCTGTAAAGGTCCGCAGCGCTGACAAGCAGAGTCAGGCCCAAACCCCTGCAATACTGTGTGTTGCACCTGCAGTGCCACAGACACAGCTCCACCAGGAACCATGGGTCACACAGCATCCCCACTGCCCTGCACGCAGCGTGCCTGGAGGGCTCTGGTGCAGCAGTCTCTCTCCTCCCATAGCCCGACCTCTGCAAGACCCACCTACAGCTCTGTAACACTAGCAACATCTCCATCTTCTCCACAAATGAAGGTGCTGCATGCACCACCCCATAGGTCTGCACGCACAGTGTCCCCTCGCCCAGGGACACAGACGCATCCGTAGGTATGCAGCATACAAGCATCCCTTCCACCTGACAGACCTTGTTTGATAGTGGCTGATGGTTTTCTAGGCACCTGCTCTCACTTCTCAGGCTCTGGGCCCTTTGCTGCACTTAAGTGGATTAAAAGCAGCCCTTGACTAAGCTCACGTTGCCGTGCTGAATGGCATGGTCAGCTCATTACAGATGGCTTTGCTAGCAATGTGTCTCTGCGGGTGCTCCAAGCGCTGACTTGCCTTTGGCTCACACGTCTCCCACCTCATGGTGAGAATAATGTGAGAAGTTGTTTGATTAGACCTAGTGCCATGAATGTGTCATCTCCAACCCTAGCTGCTATCCCATTTCTTGGGTCACATCTGCTCCTTAATTGAAGCTGGTAGGGTCTCACATTATAATCAGGGCCAGCTGGTGATGGGGTGGAGGGGAGAGGAAAAGGGGAGAGAAAAGAGAAAGCGAGACTTAAAAAAATGGCACAGCAGCTCCAGATGTACTCAAAGCAATCTTATCTTATGAGGAGAGAGAGGGGTGGGAGAGCAGCTTCCCTCACTGCACCGAGCAGTGCCTGTGTACGGAGCTGGGACAGAGGGAGAAGAAAGGTGTGAAACTAGGCAGCGAGCCCCCCTGCAAGGACAGACGCTGCAAGGAAAGTGCCCCCTGGCCCCCACCGAGGGAGCATCTGGGCACAGTGAAGGTCACACAGGAGCAGGGCTGGGACACACCAGGTGCCTCCTCTAGGTCACAGGAACAGCAGGGCAGCCAAGGATGCACAAGATATTTAATCTTCTTCAGCTGAGAAATGGGATTTACTTGATTTGCACTAGGACAGTCCCTGGGCCTATGTTATCACCTTGCAGAGGGAATGTCTGAAAGTGCCTATAAAGTACAAATTGATTACGTTTTCTCCTCTTGTTTCTGGCACTAGGAAACCTCCAATGAGCAGTAACTCTGCAGGTAGTTCTAGAGTCCCTGGGTTTTCCAGAGAGAGAGCTGAAGCAGGTCATCCCGTCACTGCAAAGGATGCAGTATGATGCCAAGGGGCCACTATTCCTGAAGCTTGCCAGCAGACATGAAAGCAAAGCAAGGTCAACAGCAATTACAGAGCCAGACATGAGCTCTGGCCTCCAATGCCTACAGGGGAGCTCACGCTTCTTCAGTTAGGTTATACACAAAAGGGAGACCCACCACCAAGGCAAGGATTCCATCTGCAGATCCCAGCAGATAACAACATGGCTTTTTCTAATCCCTGGCTTAAACACAGAAGAAAGCTTGTTTAAATGAGCTACTGTTCCAGCTCCTCAGAACTGGGAACTGAACAGTTCCAGTACAGCTGAGGTGGTGATGGTCTCAGAGCACAGACTTCCAACACGACTCCTGCGCAGACACTGTTAGGGAGCTGCAGGAAATGATCAGGATTTTCCAGCTGCTTCTAATACTCAGAGGGAAGCAGCATCCCCGCTGGCTACAGGAGAGCAGTATCTGGCTATTCTGGCTCTCTAAGCTGTCATGGTGCTCTTTGGGGAGCTTAGGTATCAGCCCCAGTTTTTAGCCCAGTTCCAAAGGCAGGTCCTTGTCCAGAGGCTCCTCAAATGCCTTCCTGCATCTCCCCCAAACTCCATGCATGCAGCTGAAGTGCTCTTTTAAGCAGCAGCCATGTTGCAGGCAGCAGGTTGCTACATTTCAAGAAGGTGAAAAAACCTCTGCATATACAGGGCTTCGGGATCCCCAGGTAAGAAACACAGCAAACAAATATAGACTGTTACTGTTTTCTCTCAGCACACAGCTTAACTCTAGAAGAGATAGCCGGCAGGAGGAGTGATGGAAGGGGTGAAGAGGGCAGCACATTACCATTCTAGGCAACATTGAAGGAGCGAGGCTCCTCCAGCAACCTTGTTAAGATGCAGCTGCTGTGAAACACAAGGCAGGGCAGCCTGCCTTTGCAGCAGAATAAGCTCGTTAGGAGCAAATCAAATCAGCTGAACGCAGGCAACCTACTCCAGTGTGCCAGGCACCCTAAAGCAAAGCTGGGCTGTAGGCAGCTCCCTTGCTGTGAGCCAGAGCAGATGCTCTGCACTGAAGGGTTGCTAAGCCAGCACGGTGTTCACAATGAAGGGCAAGAGCAAGGGAAGCAAAACAGAGGAATGTCAAGTGTTGAGGGGTGCTGCTTTGTGTCCCAATAACCTCTTATTTTCTTGGTTTCACTGGAAATAACCAGGACTGAAATGCTTTTCCTGCTAGATGAGTGAGAAGTGATCTCTGGTCAAGTCTGTAAGTATTTGGTTTCAGTCTTTTTTTCTTAGCCTTGAGGAGGGGAGGAGTGTTCTTCCTTTGAAAAGCCGAAGTGCCTGCAGGGGAGACCACAGTCTCCTTGCACTGTTACTGTGCTGTCCTGCTTGGGCACAGGTCAGGAAGGGGTACTCGGTGATCCCAGCAATGTTGTCAGAATGCTGCAGGCTCCCATCAAATCCCAATGCCTTCAGAAGGCAGCGATGCTTCTTTCACCAATGATAAAGTCAGAGCATTCCAGGATGGCAGTGATGCACTATGGAAAGTTCTTCACTTGTGGAGTAAATAAATAACAAAAAAAATTTAAGGTTTTGTTGTGTGGTTGGGGTTTTTTTTAACTTTAAAAAATGGAGATGTCAAGAGGCTGCTCAATCTGATATGGATGAAAGGCAAAGAAAGGTTCATATTGGAGTGGACTGATGCACAGAAATCAGTAACAAGCTTAAACACAACTCAGCATCTGCAGAACAGGGAAACACCGAGCGAACAGACCTCGCATCAAGAGCTCAATTCTTGCCTGAGAAGGTAAAAAATCCTAGACACCACAGTACAACACTACCACGTAAGACACATGCCAGGTCTGCTTTCCTACCATAGCTTGAGGACTTTAAATAGCAGAATCTGGTCAATGCCCAAGTGCTGGCTCATTTTGAGAGGGCTGTCAGAGCTGCGGAGCTCACTCATAATCTGCTTTCTGACCCACAGGCAGCCCTTTCCTCCCTGTAGTCACCCTGACCAGCGGCTGACAACAGCCAGCTCTGCAGGTGGTCAGCTGCCCACGTTGTACCACTGGTCTATGCGGATGCCACGCGTGGCTGCACTCCCATTTTCCTACAGGGATTTACTTCCCACAATGCTTCCTCTGCTGCAAAGAGCACCACGGCGCAGCAATGTCTGGGCAGAGGAGCAGAGGCACCAGCAGAAAGACAACTTGCCTGATGTCACACGAACTAGCAGCATCAGACAGAAACAGCACAGGCGCCCCATATCCTGACCCACGCTTCAGCCCTCATCCCAGGCTTCCTGCCCTGTGATAAACACCCTCTACTCCACCCTCCAGAATCAGTCATCATTTACATTTTTATTTAAATCTAGAACGTGCAACACGTAACACAAGTGATGAAAATAGCAAGCCTTGCCAGATTAGAAAACAGCTTTATTTTCAGCTGCTCTCATCACACTGCTGAATGACTCCTTCCAAGCTTAGCCATGCAATCACAGTGCCAGTGGGACTCTGGCTTGTGGTCTTCACCTTATCCCACCTGTGAGAGCTAATTGACCACTCACTTGCTGTATTAACGTTGCAAAGGATACAGAGATAACCTGGTATGAAAGACTGCGCTGTGTGGTTAGTTACAATTAGCAGCTGTGTTTCATTATCCAAAGTGGTTAACGACACCAGGCAGTAATTTCTCTCTCTGGAAAACAAATCAGCACAGGCTGCTATTAGGGCCTTATGAGACCTATATGACCCCATCCAGCATCCATTTAAATTCTGAGAGGTACCCTTCTGCAGTCATACTGGATGCAGTCTTCTCTAGGCAACCAAAGCAATCCCAGGAAAAGATGTTGTTCTTATCCAGCCCCTGGTCCCATAATCCGTGGTAATAAAGATGTCACAAGCATCAAAGATACTGCACCCCTGCTTTTACAGCAGGTAGAAAACTCATAGTTTCAGCTCCAGGAGAGACCCAGAGCTCTCTATGCGAGCAAGTGGAAAGCTCTTTTATTGTCACAAGGCTGGGAAATCACAGCTAAGCAATTCTGTCCCCTGCAACAGCACTCACACCCCAAGAATACACGTTAGGCACCAGCGGTTTTCCATGTGGAGACAAATATTCAACTAATATTTACAAGGCCAGTCTCATCTGCTTTTTTCTGAGAGATGATATAATTGAGTAGTTAGAAGAGGGGAAATGGACGAAGGTTTGCCCAATCTATTACAGCTAAAAGCCAGAACTTCTTTCTTTCATCTTCTATGTCCTTTGCCTTTGCACTTCACTCTCCCCATGTATAAACAGACAAATCGTTTATTTTTTGTGAACTGCTTGAAAGCCAAGTTGCAAGTATAATTTCAAACAAAACAAATTTGTCTGAGTACATTTTCTGCTAGACAAGTGGGTGCAGGGGCCGGAGAAGCAGGGCTCAGAGCAGAGAAGGCTTAGCTTTGTGCAACTTGACTGCTCTTAAAAGAAGAGCAAGTTAAATGTATTCACTACCAGTTTTTCTGCTTTCCTGTTCTCTGAACTTTCCAAGCCAATTAGCTCAACCAGTCTTCACCTTGTTTTAATAAAGAAGGACTTAATAAAGGATTTCCTCTTCTGCATGATAAGCTGTGCTGATTAATACATGAGACCCCTAGCTCACTTTACAGAGTGCTTTGAAGAAAGTCCATCTCAAGTGGGAGTTGTCAGACCTTCTGGCTCACAGATATGCCTCCTCAAAAAATGATCTGTCCCAGACAAGCTGGAACTCCACTCAGACTCACTGCCCAATTAATTCAAGCTAACAAGACTCTACAAAGACAAGTATTCTCCTGCAGCGTAAAGCCACCTCCTTCCCATGCCTCACTTACCTCCAAGTGCCTGGTTTCGAAACAGTACGCTCCCCTAATTGAAAAAGGTAAGTGGGAAAAGATGGTATATGTACAGAAGACACAAACACATTTGTATGTGAAATGCATGCTGATAATCCTCCCTCCACCCACATGCCACCCAATTAGCATAGTTATGCACAAGGGAAGTAAAGACTGAGAGAGTGGGCATTTCGGAACTAGTACCTTCAAGTGCGGCCAGACCAGTATCATAACCCAAATCTAAATTTATTTTTTTTTTTTTTGCCACAGACTAACATGAAAATATTGTCTCTAGCTCACAGACAGTTTTGCTAGTTACAGCATGCTGAAGCAGGATGATGGCTGGGGTGGATCTGGGTTCCTCTTGCCCACACGCATACCCACAAGAGGGGAACCCTCCCATGCGTAGCATTGCCAGACCACCAGCTCTTCTCAGGTTCTGCCTCTCTTCTCTAGAATATAACAAGATGTTAGCTCATACCCATGCATCTCTTATTACATGCTTCTGTTTAACAAATTGGGCTGGCAGTGACATGCTGCTCCCAATAGCATATGAATAGTTTAGATCCAAACATTCACTAACAGTCAGCCAATGATACTCCTTCCCCAAAAGCATCCCATATGCATTAACTTTTGGCAGAGAACCAGTTATCTTACTCCTCAATAATTCATAGGTAAGCTACTCAGCTGGGTAGTTCTGGGAATAAAGCAAGTCATTGCCAGTGCAAACTAAGAAAAAGAAGAAAAAAATCTGCCCGGAAAAAAGAACCAAATAAGATTCTTCTTCCAAAACAGAGAATCCACATCTTTCCTCTCACCTCAGAGTTTATCACTAGTTTTTCTTACCAGCTAACCCAATTCCCTTGCTGCAGTTTCAGCCTACTGCAAGTCCTCCCCATAGGTGTTTTTATGTTCTAGTAATCAAATCTGTCCTACCCCTAGTAGCCCCCAACCTCAACAAATACTAGGAGAGAATTTAGTCTTCTTCCTCTCCCCAAGTCCTTGACAAGATGATTTTGACATTTTATATGTGCATATATGTATGTACACATATCTTTACAATTCCTCTTTCTCTCCTTCCTCTGCTTTTCCAACAGCAAAAGCACAGCTTTAGTTCCTATTTAGGTTTTATTTTCTTTGGGAAAAACCACTGTCCTAGGGTTTTAAATGCCAGGGGAATCACACACAAGAAGTTGGGAAAGGAAAAAATAAATGAATCTACAGCTCTGACTCTCCTCACATGCCTGGCAGAGACAAGTAGGGCACCTCAGCCTATAATGGGGCAGAGATCAACAGGTACCAACTGCAACCTTGTGAGCAGAAACAGAGCCGCTTGGCCCATCACAGCAGAACGCATTCCCTCACTTCCAGCCACAGTGTAAAGATGGAAAAATGGAGGGAAAACAATGCATCTGTGTGTTTGTCATCCTAAGATAGGTTCTCCACACTCCTGAGAAGGATTTGGAACAACTGAGAAAGGACTGATCACCCCCCCAGGTTTGAGAAAACCTGGAGCTAGCTGGAACAGGACTTTATAGCCCAAATTTATCCCATCTAACTTCAGGCTCTTCACTGAGGAGCCCAAGTTAGGAATGTCGGCTCCCTCCAAAACCACTGAGTGAGACAGACATCTCTAGAGGACAATTCAGATGGTAGGAATCCCTAGCTGACATCACCTCCCTCCATCCTGTGCCTGCACGGGGAGCCTCAGGTGATCCCAGCCCTCACATCTCTGCTAGGCGGGATGAATGCAAACCGAAGGAAATGCTTGTGTGACACCTGCACAGAAGTGGCCAGTGCCACCCCTCTGTACGAACCTCTCCAGGCACTCTCAGTGCCTTGTTTGATGAGTTTATCAGTGAACTGAGTTATAACGTGCATCTGAAACTTGGGCAGCATGTCCTGCTTTTGGACAGGAGACACCTCCTGTGTTTGCGTTGCTGCCTGCCACAATGGAGCTACTCTGGGAAGGAAAACAGACACCAGCCTGCACCTTCCCCATAGCAAATGTAGTGATAAACCTTTGGACTCCAGACAGCATCCAGCTAGTGCCACCACTAGGGCTTGTGTCCCGAGTGTGCAGCTGTCACCTACAAGGAACTGAGTTTCCTTCCCCTAGTCTCCTACGCAGGACCTCACCCACAACCGGAGGAGCTACCAGGCAGAGGCGAGCGCTGACTCCAACCAGCAATCCAACAGCAACGGCCTCCTATTCCACCACCAGCTGCCTGAGCAATTCAACTGCCTCCACATGTTTAGACCCTTTTAACAAAACAACTGAAAGTTAAGAGCAGGGAGGCTGCAGGAGAGAGTGTCTCCGACAACTGCAATCCTGTCAAAATAGGGAAGAGTCCCTGCTTTAGAAATGCAATGATTTGTCAGGGCCACAGGTGGTCAGAGCCTTCTGCTCACAGCTGGGCTACAGCACTACTTTACCTTCTGTTTTCAGTTTGAAAGCTAAATTGGGAGCACTAGATGATCCCTCCACAGCTGCTTTCCAAACAGGCAGGCAAAGCAAGAGGCAGCATAGCCAAAAGCAGAAATACTGTTTAAAAAAATCAGACCTGCTTTAATGATGGGTTGGTGGGATCAGAGCTGGAAAGGGGAGAGATCCAAGCCAGAAAGAGCCTGGTAGGGGAAAGAAGGCCATCCAAGGCAATGAAGATAATCAATTATTAACCAGCATTCCCAAATATGTTTACTTTGAATTCTTTGTCTGTACTAGTAAGCAAAAAGGATGCATGTGGCAAAGCTAGACCAGGAAGAGTTAATACAGTGATCCTCCGCCTATCTACAAAGTGGGAAGAGGGCAGGCTTCCCCAATACAAGCCAAGCTCTTCCTCAGCCTCTCCTTCAGGCCTAGCAAGGAATTTGGACTAAAGAGGAAGAACTCAGTGCAGAGCAGCACCCAGTTCTCCATCACTTCTCTATCCACTGTCTTGGAGTTCTGCTGCCAATTGTTTAATATCGTGCTCTGCTAACTGTCATTATCACCCCATTTTTCCATCCTTCACCCATGATTGATCTTGATTCATCTGAGGAAGATGACGACAATGAAAACGTAACTGTTCAGAAAGAGGCTGAAAGGATGCTCAGACTGAAAGATTTATGGCAAACGTTCAGTCTCATAGATGAAGCAGCTGAGGTCAACAGATATCAAAGCAATTTTTCCCATAAGAATTAATGTAACAAGGGGGGTGTGGTGCATACAGGAACTTCAGAAATGCATGCAATTTAAAAGCACAGGAGCAGTATATATAACAGAGAAAGGAGAGGCAAGAACATTTTTTACTGTAAGCATTTTTGCTGTCACTCTCTGGATGGTTACCTCTTCATCACTGTCATCATCATCTTCAGATGAATCAAGGTAGATCAAATCAATCATGGGCGAAGGATGGAAAAATGACGATAGGTTCAGGCGGTCCATCAGATGAAATGGCTGAGGTCTTTCAGAATAGTGATGGGCTCCAAAAAGCCAGCTGCCAAATAGCCACCGACTCTGCCATCTGAAAGTCCTGTCTTCCCCCTCCATCCTTCACACTGTTACCTGCATGCATTTAAAATGTGTGAATTTCATAAGTGCCTGTGCCCAACTCCTCCTCTATCTATTAATTATGAAAAAAATGCTTTATCTGTCATATCAGTAACTGTCCTAGCTTTTCATGAATGTATCCTCAACGAGTTGCTGGTTGCAGAGACTCATCCCCCTACACCTTACTCCCAAACCTGCCAACCCCCTACGGAGACAGCAGAGGATTTGGCAGTCCCATTTATTCAGGCTTGGGTGGTAACACCTGTCTCAGAGAAGGGCACGGACGTGAACTGTGGAGGACTTGCTCCCCCACTAGAAACCTCATGTCTTCCCTCTGCATCGCCACCGTGTTTCCAGAGGAGCCCCGCGGCTGAGGCAGGCACAGCCCTGCAGCCTTCTCTGTCCCTGTGTTAGGAACAGCACCATCACTTCTGACAGCCGCAGGTGGTGTGGGCTCCCAGAAATCGCTCTCTGGGGCTCAGGGTCTCCTCTGCAGCAGAGGGTGCAGGAAGGAGGCCAGTGGCAGAACTGGCAATCATTCAAGGACAGCAGCCTGCTCCCTCGACCTCCCCATTTGGCTATCAGCTCTGTCCCATCTCCTCTGGACTTCAACCAGGAGAGGGAAATTTATTAACAGCCCCGCTCACTGGATAAATCTGCTCTGACATTCGATTTTCCAGGCTGCTTCCGTGGCTGACCTCAAATCGGGCCAGCACTGCAGGAACCATTCAGAGGGGCGGCATCCCTGTAACATGCGCACATGCCGACCTCATGCAGATGCTTTCTCATGTTGACTGACGAGGACTCACACTGCACCAAAGGCGATATGCAGGACAAGTGGGAATCACATACTCCATTTCTTCTGATGCCTGGATTTTGGTCCAACAGATAAATGCCTGAAGCTGATTCCATAAAATTTCCATTGTTCACATTCCCAACTCTTCTGAGACCCAAAAGTAAGGCCATTACCTTCCTCATTCTCACCCACTGCATCAAGATCTGAAACTGGATCCTGGCCTGAGTCAATCCATCAGCAATTATCAGCCCGAGGGGTTGTGGCAGCACACACTGTAACATGGCATCCTGCTCCTTCCAGTCTCTTCATGATGGATAGTAACACCTCCCAGAATCCGACACCCCAAGTGAAAAGGACATTTTAAACAAATTTCAGCGATGTTTGCTGAGCCATCCCACTGTGGTGGGCAGAAAGAAGATACAATTCTGTGTACAGCTCTGGAAGGAACCTGCGTGGACTTAAATCTGGGAACATCTCTGGCTAAATCTGTGATAAAAACCAGAGATGATGGAAAGACAGGCTTCTCCATGTCCTGTTTGTAAGACTCCAGCTGGATTTGTGTACCCTGATCTGAATTCATCAGTGCAAAAATGGCAGAATAACAGACTAAAAACAGATCATAAAAATCTTAAAAATGCCATAGAAAGTAGGAAACGATGGGGGAAAACTTCACCTAGCCAGGCTTTTGAGGGGAAGTTTGCGATAGCAAACAACAGAGAAGATTAAATTATTCTGTAGCTTCCATGCATGTATTGCCTATGGGAATACAAACACAAATCAATCGGGTCAACGTAAGTAGATGAGACCTCAGAACAAACAGCAATAAACCTCTTTATTCCTCACTGATTCCAGAAAAAAAACTCATGGAAGATGAATGTCGGATGTAACTTTACAAGTTAAAAAATGAATGATGATTAATATAGTTTTATGGGTCCTTGGCAGACAAACTGGGTAGTGTTTGAGAAAGCAACAAGAAAAGTAACTATCTTGTCATAACATCCTCAGGCACTGGAAAGATCCTGGCTTGCTTCCACACGACAGACTAACTGAAGATGTAATACTATTCAAATGCAGCCCACATTAAGCAGATTAAAAACACATTAACCGAAAGAGTTCAAAAAGAAATTGTAAATGGGTGCAAGCACCACTGAGATCTCTCTAGTGAGAGGGAAGCCTTCTCTAGTAGACCTCTCTAGTAAGATCCCATATGACCTCTTAAAACTGTTGCTACCTCACCCCTTCATCAAGGTCAAAGATCTCTCCAGCAAGTTGGCACGGCTAAACCCTATCAGTTTTAATGGCCCCCCATTCAGGCTGTGTAGCCAACACCACACATAACCACCTGTGGTGTTTGAATGACCTCACGTGCATTTGCAGCTGGGGTGACTGGACACAGACTTTGGCACAGCTCTGGGATGTGGCTTGTGTTTTGCTTCTTTCCCTCCAGCACAAAGGCAGAGCTGAAATGCCCAATAACTTACGATACAATCCTTAAGTGCCTTCAGATACCAACATTTGTAGAGGACACAAAATATGCAGCAGTAAATAACATACTAGAGAGATACCTCACACGGGACAACTTGGTTTGCTTGATGGAATGGGCTTATAGTAACTACATTCAATTTATCTTGGATAGTCATTGAATAGTTTGGGTTGGAAGGTACCTTTAAATTTCATAATGTAAAGGTCTGGAAAGAAAACTCTTGAGGAAAGCATGTATCAGTCTTGTTAAGGAAGAGACCAGGACTCCAAGAGGAGCCTGAGTCTATGTAACCCAGTGAACATCAGCTTTCAGCTTAATTCTGTAGTTCAAAGATGTCCAAATCCTTGGATGATTAAGCCAAAGCTTACTAAACATATTGTGAGATGGGCATCACCTCTGCACCCGCATCGGTGCGATCATTTTTTAAAATCCCTTTAACACAGGCGACCACACTGCCAGAACGATCTTGAAAAAAACCTAAGAAGAGGGCTATAAAAATGAATCAAGGGCTGGAAAACATGCCTTGCGGTGAACGGCTAAAGAGACTTTCTGGATTGCATACTGAAAAAAGGCTAAGAGATTACTTGTTCTGGTGTCTGAGATTACACATGGAAGAGACCACTGATAACAAATAGCTCTTTATGTGAGAAGATGAAGGCATAAACAGAGCTTGTAGTTGGAAACTGAAATGAGACAGGCTTAGATTAAGTCATGACAACTGAACCATGAGCATAAAAAAGTGCTGAGACACACACTGAATTCTCTGTTACTTCAGTCTGGGAGTGGACGCTGCACTGAAAATGTACAAATAATCCAAGTTTACATCCGCAAAGATAAACGCACCTTGTTCCTCAGCTCCAGTAATGAAAGAGACTAAGCTTGGCATGTAACTAACTCTCCTGTCTAGACAAACAGCACAGAATGGTTAGAAGGAGATTCAAAGAGCATTTTCTTTCTCATAATGATGATGAAGATGGAGTCCCAGCATTTTGGGTAGGTGGATTAGAGCACTAAAGCTTCTCCAAATGTTATTTAAAAAAAAAAACAAACACCCAAACCATTACAGAATCTGTCTTTCCTCCTCTCTTTAAAGCCTGTATGTAGTTCCATTAGCATCTTTTCATTTATACATGTACATTGGTTCCTAGAAAGCTAATCAGAATGAAAACTTGCCTATTTACATGCATCAACTTGGCTTTTTGCAAGGCCTCATTACAAGCAGCCCAAGGGGAAGAGAAAAATCCCCAAACCACAAAAACCCATTTTGTGTTGCTCCGTTTTCCTCTTACACAGCCAACTGCCACCATCTTCTCATCCCTTTAGACCCATTATGCTCTTTGCAGCAAACCACCTTAGATGGAGGGCTGCTCCCTTCTCCTCAAGCCCCAGTTCCCCATTTTACAGCACACCAGGACGCTGGCTAAAGGGCCTGTATTATGCATAAGCTATGAACTGCTCAGAAAATACCAGCAGATCCAGCACTATTAAGCCGACCTATAGTGCATTAAGTTGTTATTAGCTACTGTATTCTAGTTTATGATTAGGACAGCAAAATATCTCTTTGCAATCAACACTTCGTAAGGAAAAAAACCCCAAAGCTATCGTTATTTATTGTTCTCGTGACCTCAATCACAGCCACAGTCAGGAACCCCGTTAGCTTTGGCACTCCAGCCACCACCTCCCATCAAATGCTTGGCTCAGCTGGGCCCAGAGTTGTAGCGTATTTGCAACAGATGAGATATATAGCACTCATTTCATCAGATGTGAGAGCAGGCCACGACAGATCAAAGGCCTACAAAGGGTTGGCTGCAATGGCCCTCAGTTGCCATTCTTTCTTTAACCAGCAGGGATTTATCCCAGATGCTTCTTCACAGAAATGGAGTGATTTTCAGTCTCTTCTACCTCCCATTCATCCCCTTGCAGCTTGGCAAATAAGCAAACAGTCTCAGAAGTCAGCTTCCTCCCAGTCAACACTAATGAAAAATTTCCATGGTTTCCTGTGATCACCACGACCCTAGAAACAAGGACTCCAAAATCATACAAAATGCAACAGGTCTGCACACAGCTAGAAAATTTAAGCACATCTGTCAATTCCTGGGGCCAATGATGGTTTGGTTGGTTCATCGCCGGGTTCATAAAAGAAACCCAACTGTTTTACCTCAAGTCCTGGAGGCCAATTAAATTAGAATCAGAAGCAAAAGCTGGGACAAGGTAGGAGTGTGTGCACACACATGCTTATTTGTGTTTGTGACAGAGAGGCAAAGAGGAATGGAAATCAGGAACTATATGAAGTGAAATAGGGTGAGAGGAGTGCGTGCTGGAAATGTGATCTCTGCTCATCGAGAAAACACTGGTTCCTGGCTTCCAAGAAAAAAGTTTCTTTCTCAGAGAAAACTAGAAACTGAACAGTCATTTCTCCACAGAATGCTCCAAAAAGCCCCTATGCCCTTCCTACAAACTGAGCCCTCAGCCTCCCAGTACAGTTTCCCAGGCAATAACTGGCAGCAGGAAGACCTGCTGGGATGTAGAGAAGCTCTGACCTAGTGCCAGGGTGCAGGAGTGGTGAGGAACAGCATGGGAACCTGCTCCTGCACTCCTCATAGGTGCTCCTTGACATGGTTTATGGCCCAAAAATCACGGGAGAAAAGCAAAAGGCACAGGTACAATGCCATGGCACCACAAAGATCTCTCTGGGAAGGAGGATGGAGAAAAAAGTCTCTGCTCCCCTGGCACAGGTCCTGTGTCAGGTCTGATGTGCTATGCTCCCCTGCAGGTGTGGACAGCTGTTTTCACTTCTCTGTGCCTCAGGCTCTTGTGCAGAGCCTGAGAGTTGTCATGAGAAAATGAATTGCTTTTTTGCCTGCTTGGTGTCTTCCTGGTTCCCCTAGTGAGCTCTGGTCTGTGCCATGTCAGAGCTGGGAACTCAACGTGCTCAGGTCCTGGTCACCGAGAGGCAGAATTTGATAGGGACAGGGCATTCCCTCCTTTCCTGTCCTGTGACATCAGCCTTAAAATACGAGAACTGACAGCAGTTTTCTAACTCACTCCACCTACCTTCCTTGCCCCATGTCTCCTGATGCCAGTGTTACCACATATAGTACATGCCTTCCCAGATCTTCTTTGCTGAGGTGTCAGCTGCAGCTCTCTCTTTTGCTAGAACAAATACGCAAACCTTCCCATCCTCTTAGCTCTCCCATCCCTAGAGTTCTTCACTAGCTTCTCTCTTGAAATATAGCCACTACACCATACCCACACAAGCAGATACCCTCTTCTCCTCTCCCTAATGTATTCCCGATAAACTCAGATCCCAGTCCCATCCATCACCTCTGGCAGAGAACATCCCACCACACTCCAGGATCCATGGCCCTTTCTCTACCTTGGCCCAGTTTCCACATTCCCTGGACACATACTGGTGCTGCAGAGACCAGGAGAGAAAGCTTGGCAACAGCTGCCATGCCAAGCTCACCATCTCTGACCTGCTGACTGGAGGCAGCGCGCAGCAGAAGTACTCCCTATGTTAGAGAGGAACCTGTGTTACAGCCCCACGCAAACAGAAGCGGAGCCAGGACAAGGTCTACCTCCAGCCAGGCTGCCTCAGTGCAGCCTAGGTATCACTGGCTGTATTGCCGTTCGGAGATCTTTGATACAGGTGGTTTACTACAGCCTAAACCCAAACAACAACAGGACACAAAACCAAAGCAGTTTCTTCAGAATGGCAAGATGAGAAGTACTGGGAAAGTGCCTGACAGTACTTCAGCAGCAGTGTGCTCCTGTGCCTTAAAGACAAGGACACGCTCAGGCAAGACACAAATATGCACAGCTTTGCAGGATGCCCGGCACAAAGCGAGAGGACTCTGGAGTTGTTTTTTATCCCAACAAGCTGTCATCACAGAACTGATTGTTGGAAGGGACTTCTGGAAATTTAGTTGGGTTGGAAGGGAGCTCTGGAGATCTAGTCCAACGCCCCTGCTAAAGCAGGTTCACCTACATTAGGTTGCAGAGAATTGCATCCAGGCAGGTTTTGAACATCTCCAGAGAAGGAGACTCCACAACCTCTCCAGCAGCCTCTTCACGTGCTCTGTCGCCCTCCAGGTAGAGAAATTCTTCCTCATATTCAGTAGGAACATCTTGTGTTGCAGTTTGTGCCTGTCGCCCCTTGTCCTGTCACTGGGCACCACTGAGAAGAGCCTGGCCCCATCCTCTGGACACCTGCCCTTGAGATATTCGTAGACATTGATATGATCCCCTCTCAGCCTTCTCTTCTGCATGCTAAACAGGCCCAGCTCTGCCAGCCTTCCCTCATCAGCGAGATGCTCCAGTCCCCTCATCATCTTCATAGCCCTCTGGTGGACCCTCCCCAGTATTTCCCTGTCCCTCTTGAACTGGGGAGCCCAGTACTGGACACAGCACTCCAGATGCAGCCTCACTGGAGCAGCGCAGAGGGGGAGGATCACCTCCCTTGACCTGCTGGCCATGCTCCTCCGAACGCACCCCAGGGTTCCATTGCCCTTCTTGGCCACACAGGCACACTGCTGGCCCACGGGCAACTTGCTGCCCACCAGAGCTCCCAGGTCCTTCTCCGCAGAGCTGCCTTCCAGCAGGTCAGCCCCAGCCTGTGCTGGTGCCTGGGGTGATTCCTCTCCAGGTGCAGGACCCTGCACTTGCCTTTGTTGAACTTCATCAGGTTCCTCTTTGCCCTGCTCTCCACCCTGCCCAGCTCTTGCTGAATGGTAGCACAGCCTCCTGGCGTACCAGCCACTCCTCCCAGTTTGGTATCATCTGCAAACTTGCTGGGGGCACCCTCTCTTCCTCCATCCAGGTTATTGACAAATAAGTTAAGTAAGTCCGGAGCCAGTACTGACGCCTGGCTATGTCCTACAGGGAAAATAGCTGCCACGGCAGGAAAACATTAAAAGGAGTGTCTGAATGCGAACAGTATGAGAAGTGGTGTTCAGCCGTGAAAGGGCCACAGTAGGTGAGCAATTGTCCACAGAGGGATGACCAAGATTGTCTGCCATCCACCATGTCTATACAGCTCTCTTCTCTCCTTTCCTGACAAAACCGTAGAGCTTGGATGTATCTCTCTCTCTTGATAAAATTAAGTTGCTCTTCCTGGAGAGTCTGGCCAAAAAACAGGATAATGGCAGCTTATGGAAAGTGTATTTGTGTCTCCTAACAATATCTGAGAAATGGATTAGCTGATTTAGACCAGTTCTTTTCTAAGCAAACAAATTCATCTCTCCAGGCAAGGAGCTCTCACGCAAGCTTTTACTCAGCCTATCATTACCGCCACAGAGGTGTTTAAAGATGAGCAATGAGCTGCACAAAGGCTGAACGGTAGAGCAGGCACAGGCTGCAATCTCAGGCAGCAGATGCAGGTGTCCTCTTTAGGGAGGGCTCCCACATTCCTGGTGCACGTATCTGGGTATCATCCTCTCTTCTTTCACGGTCACTTAGCCAGGGTCAGTGAGGAGCCCTGCTGGTACTTTGCACCTGACGTATGGTGCCACAGATAGAACGTGCCAGCTTTGCAAAATCTGCTCCCCAGCCTCCACTGCTCTGGTGAACTCTCCCTGCCAGCTGGGCCTTTTGCTTTATGTCTCCAGTCTCCTGTATCTCCTGGCCACCGCAGCCTGCAGACATGCTCTGCCAGACCAATTTCAATCAAAGAGGTAAATCAGAAAAGATCTTGGGGCACAAGGGAGACCCGGTGAATGGCAGCGCATGGGAACCTTCCCCACCAGGCAGCAAGCAGAGAAGAGACCAGGGTCCTGCAGACCTAACTGCTACACACTGAGGGGGGAAATTCAGGCCCGCCAAAATTCATGCAACCGCTTTACCATGTAAAAGACTTTTCCCTCCAAAGCTGCATACACCAAATGCAAAAAAATCAGCACTGGGAGTCCTGGGTTGCTCCACAAACATAAGGGTGGTCACAAAGAAGGTTTTAGCTAAGCATTCTTAGCCAACCAGCTGGCCCCTCTGTGCCACAAGGCTTGCAGAGAGGTAGGGCCAACAAGTCCCAGACAAACAGAAGCCATCCTCTTTTCAGCTACATTTGGTAGTACAACCCCATCGTAAGACCCAGTCTTAAACTGCTGTAAGTGCAGTCACAGCCCTCATCTGCCAGGCCCCAGGACCAATAGATGGTAATTGTTAAAACAAATCTGAGGCTTGCTAAGCCTCTGTTGTTACTGTGCTGTGAACCGTGGCCATTTGGGTTTACAGCCATGACAGAGTAAAACCGATTCCTCCTTCAGCCTGTCCTTAGACTGACAACTCTAATTAGCTGTTAGCAGCCCAGGCACCGGGAAGTAGAGTGAGCAATCCTCACGCCGCATCGCTGAGGACAGGGCTACGTGCACAAACACAAGCTCTAAGCAACTTAATCCCAGTCACAATACTGCACGTGGAAAGTACGCTGACAATCAGGAACAAAACTCTCTGCTCTTAACGCGGGGTGCAGCAGGGCTCGATGGAAACGGAGAAATAACATGTATACTTTCAGCTTAGTTACACAAACCTTTGTACAATAAATTGGGGGATAATCTGGGAGGATTTCCCATCAAAGTGGAACCTAACAACCAGGTCAGGCTTTGTTCAGACTTGTGGTTCGAGGTCATGCCCAGGACTGCAAAGGATTTTCTTCTTTTCACTAATGAAGGTCTTCAGGTTTGCAAACACTGAACTTGCAGAAGGCACAGTTTTCCCGTGGCTTTGAATACAGACACACCTCCCCCAGAACATCAGTTCATTCTTGTGCCTCTGATAGTCTAAAATGAACCAGAACATCCCAGAACTCTGGTTAGTAGGAGAGCCCAAGGTTTCCTTGTCTTGGGAGCAAGACCTGTGCCGTGTAGAACAGCAATACTGAAGCATGAATGGAAGGGCAGGAAAGCCTCAGCCACTGCAAGCATAGAAAAATCACTTTCTGCCCCCATGTTAGCTCCTGAACTGCACTCATCACCTTGGAGGAGGGTGTCAGGATGGACTTCACTGATTAAAATAATTTAAAAAATGTAAAACAGTCACTATTAATAAACACACTCAGAAATTAAACCAGCCAAGCCTAAAATTCTTAGCAGATGGCTCCATACTCCAACTCACATGGCCAAGCAGCAAGACCGACAAGCCAGCTCGGTCACAGACATGGGTCAGCTCTGGCCACGTACAGTCTCATTTCTCTTGGACTCCCTTCACTTAGGCAGGGGGAACTTCAGGGAGCACTCAGGAGACAAAAGACCAGTCCTAGCCACGCTGCAGAAACATCGCCGTGCCAAGAGCATGTCTCAAGAGCGTTTTTAACGGAGCAGTTAATATCCAAGCTTATGTTTCAGAGCGGGCAGGGCACCAGCAAAAAGCACTGACATTGAGCTATGGCTTCAACAGTTGATCGAAACAGTTTAATGCATTTCCATTTCCAGTTGCGTGGATCCAGCAATGCTTCTTACTTATTTACAGTATCGCCCACTCCTCTCCTCCCTGCTCTTCTGTTTGCTACACAGATAACAGGGGAAATTGATGCTGACTATTGCCCGCCTGATGTACAGCATTGCCAATAGGTTCAGCAGGATTTTAAAGAGGAATGAGTCAACAGTGTGTGACCAGGAATAACATTTGCCAGTGTGTGAGCTTGAATAGGAAAACGTATCTGTGCCCACCTGAATATTAGTTTAAGTGACAAGGGCAACAGATGCCCCAGCAGGACACGTTCTGGCTGCCTTCCAGGTTAGGGCAGAGCCAGACTTGCTGGTCACCAACCCTATGGCAATGCCTATGTCTACGACGATGCAATGGTTCCTGAAGTCCTGTTAACCATGAAAACTGCCCCTCCAAAGAGAACATCAGTCTACTTTCCTGATTACACATAATATTCACTATGTTTTGAAGATAAAGCACAATAATCCACCTGCCGCTTAATGTGGCAAAACTCTTCCTAAGGGCAATAAATGTAATCCTTTGGAGATAAATCTCAGATGATTGTGGACTATTATTCTGGATCCAGAAGGGGCCAAATTCACAGGCCGTGTTACTCCAGGAAAGGAGATAATCAGGTTGATTCCTTTTCTATTTTTTTTTTCCTGCCAAGATCTCACCTGCTGTGTGAACCAAAGATGAGAAACGGGATCATCTTTCAGGCTTGACTGCCCAAAACAAGGTCAACCCTACGTAAATACCTCCTCTTCCTTCTTCCCTTCTTTCTCTGGGCACTTACAGAGACCAAAACTTCTGCCAAAGACAAAAATGGCACCAGCAAATGTCTGCTTATCCAATCATCAGAACTGGGAGAACTAACAAACATCTCTCAACAAAAGAGAGGGGTGCTCTCCTACCAGGCCTTGGTGGCTATCCAGAGGGAGAACCCATTCAGGTGATTGAGCAAAGGCCTGAAACAGCAAGTAGTGAGTGCTGTGAGGGAGGATATCCCTGTTTGTGGGAAAATACTGGAGTAAGTTTATCAGGGATCAGGTGTGATGAGGAGCACAGGGCTGAGCTGGAATTTGGCTGAGCTGTGCAGTAGTTTATGACATGCCGTTCAGGACTGACAGAACATCAGAGCTGACATGATATCAGTCGAGCAGGATAATGTACTAGGATTGTAATTTACACCACACTGTTATAGGAGGCTATAACGGAGCAAATGTAATATTCACCCTGATACGACAGTAATCTCAAAGGCCAGTTCTAGCAACAGCTAGAGTTTAGAGTCACTACCAATCTTTGTAATTCATGGAAATAATATTTTGACCAGGCTTTTAGGATACATGGCTAATATATTTTTTTTGCAATTTCTTGTTATGTATTTGCTAAATTTGTATCTGGGTAGGATCTTTTTTAGTGATCCACACATACACACTTTCTTTCCTCCTTTCATACACATTGCCTCAAATGACACTTTGTGTTCCAAAACTCAAGAGTGCTGCACATTTTCAAGCCGAGTGTGTCTTACAGCCTTACGCTTTCTCATCTACTCAGGGAGATCCAGTCCTGATTTTAAACCCACCTCTGCAGAGGATTCATTTTTCTGCTAAGATTTTCTTGAGCGAATACCTGGTCCTGAAAAAAGCCTTGACAACAGCATCAGCAATAGCACTGATATTATTAACAACAGCACTCTGCCCTTCCACTGCTATTTTTTTTTCAAGATTTCAAAGTGCTATGTTTATTATGCCCCACAAATCCTTGAAGAGATGGGTCAGTTTTATTCCTGTTTTGAAGATACGGGAAAAGATGACAAGACACTGCCACTCCAAGTGGCAGCCAGATTCCCAGGAGTTCTGACAAGCTCAATCTCTTGCTCTAGCCAGCGTGCAACATTTCTTCATCCCAACCACAAAGCTATAAGGCTGCAAGCACTTTCATGAACTTATTAATCTTCCAAAGCTCTACAGTTCAGACCAAGAAGTCCAGGGAAGAGACCATCCAGCCTGTCAAGAGAGCTGATGATAGACAATTACAGTTCATAAGATAAAAGGAGAGAAACTTTCTCTGCTTGCAAAATACAAAAAAATCATAAGACGACCACTTTTTTTTTTTTTTTTTTTGACAGCTGACTTGTTTATTTTGTCTTCTTACTCTTTTTCCACTGTTGCAGTGCTGTTGGCAAAGCTATTTCTGGGCTAGTTTGTTACAGTAGAGCACTACATGCATGAGGGTGAGGGGAGAAAAAGAAAAGAGAAACACAGAAACAGGTTCTGACATCTAATCAGATCTGCTGTATTGATTTTGCAACTTTAGCTTTGGAGCAAATCAGAGAAACAACCACATTATCACCCAGAATTTGCTCTTCCCTTGAGTGAGCCAGTTCAAAAGGAGCTCGCACCTGACACATGACCAGGCATGCCTTTGTGTGCGCGCACACACACACACACACGTGCACACCCCACGTAAGCAGCTCTCCGGTGGGATGCGTGGGCTGGGGGAGGTGGGGGAAGTGCTCATCACAGAGGCTGCAGGAGCCACACGATCCCTGTTTCCAACAAGATGAGAATTCCAGAGCAAGCCACCAGACTAATGAGCTACCCACACTGGAGAGCAGCGTTTCAATTAACCACAGTGGCCCTTGCTGCAGCACCCACCTCCTTCCAGCTGCATGAACAAGGCGGAGAGGGATAAACAGAGACTGTGTTGTTTGACGGGTTTTTTTTTTTGTGTGGGGGAAAGGGGGGAGCCTATAAAGGGCACAAGGGCAATTCTTGCCCTACTTTCTTGGTTCGTAGTTTGTTTTTCATGCTGATGGAAGGAGTAAATTGTCAGCCCTGAGGCCAAAGCTGCTTGCTCAGACACAGAACAGGCAGCGCCACTGCAAGGTCCCTCCATAGTTCCCAGGCAGGAGGCAGCTCAGGTGTACAAATACCCAGTACACACCCAGCTCCAGCTACGGGTACACAGAACTGATGGAAAAGGGAAGAGGGCCATTTGGGTGGGCTGCCACATGGACAATGCCACCATTACTTGGGCAAGATCACGCTAAAATATTGTTTGGCCTTGGGAAGAACTATAGGAAGAGTATGTTGAGTTGCTCTTTACACAGATGTTCATCACATCTTTGCCTTCTTGGTGGTCACATCAAAGGCTCTACCCCAGAACAGACTCTGGCTTGTACCCACCACCTGTCTTGTGTGGGGAGTCATGTCCTCCCTCTCCAGCCCAAGGTTCAGGGCTGTGATCCCCCTCCAGACCACCCAGTAAGCCTGCATCCATCCCTGCCTCGGCACTGCTGCTCCCTCTGCAGGGGCGATGAGGGTCAGCGAGGACCACACAGCTTTCAAACACCATCACAACACTGGGGACCACCAGCAGGTCTGATGGTTCTTTGCTCCAGACTGACATTTTGCTGCATCTCCCATCCGTTCTTGGGGTGATCAAGAGTCACTGTCCCTGCCATGTCCCATACGCCTGACCCAGCCTGCCTTCCAAAACAGCTGGAACCAAGACACACCTTTCCACCTCGCTGTCCTGATTCTGGCTGGGATAGAGTTAATTTTCTTCATAGTAGCTAGCATGGGCTATGTTTTGTATTTGTGCTGAAAACAGTGTTGATAATACAGAGGTGTGTTCGCTACTGCTGATCAGGGCTTACACAGCGTCAGGGGCTGTTCCGCTCCTCACACTGCTCCACCAGCGAGCAGGCTGGGAGTGCACAAGAAGCTGGGGGGGACGCAGGCAGGACAGTTGACCCCAACTGGCCAGAGGGACACTACATACCATGTGGCGTCATGCTCAGCATGTAAAGCTGGGGGAAGAAGAAGGAAGGGGGGATGTTTGGAGTTATGGCATTTATCTTCCCAAGTAACCATTACGGGTGATGGAGCCCGGCTTTCCTGGGGATGGCCGAACACCTGCCTGCGACGGGAACTGGTGAATGAATTCCTCCGTTTGCTTTGCCTGCGTGTGTGGCTTTTCCTTTACTTACTAAACTGTCTTTATCTCAACCCACGAGTTTTCTCACTTTTATTCTTCCATTTCTCTCCCCCATCCCACCGGGGGGCGGTGAGCAAGTAGCTGCGTAGGGCTGAGCTGCCAGCTGGGGTTAAACCACAACACCTGCTCAAGGGAAGCTTCTCCACACATACTTACCTGCATGGAAACCTGCACACATTTCCCTGTTCCCATCCTGTAATTTAATTCCCACCATGCTCCTGAATGGACAGAGATGACTTTAAAAGGGCATCTTTGAATATATAAAGAGCCTGCAGCACTTTGCATGTCTCTGTTACTGCTGTGCTCCCAGCACTCACATCTGTGAGCAGTGTTCTGGTTGGCTTCAGCCGGGTTATTTGCTCTGGTCTCACTTTTCTTCCCTGGGGAGCAAGCTCGGGAGGAATGGGGCAGCATGTCTAACAAGCACTGCTGCGCTGTATGTGGAGGCTTGTCAGTCACAGCCCAATGCACCCAGGTGCAAATTAACCTGCTCCCTACCCATCCCGCACCTGCCAGATCCACACTGCTCAGAGGACTCTGCAAGAGCTCAGCAATCGCACTAACCCAATGGGATGAGGTCTGCAGGGAGGGTTACTCCTGCAGTCACAGCTCCTTCCAGACCAAGGTGTTTTACCCAGCTGCCTTCCCCCTGTCTGACTCAAAGTCTTCAAGGTGAGAGCACAGACCCCACATGTCAAAACACCCCTCAACAGCACAGGGGCTGAGCAGGCACTCACTTCTCTGAAGGGAAAAACCACTGCAGGGAAAGGATGGAAACAGTCACCCGACGTGGACATCAGCAGCACCCCTCCTTCTACGTTCACCTTTGTGCAGAGGTGGCACCCTTCAAGCAGGGCTGGAAGCACCACCCATCGCTGAAGTCAGTCCATACACCACATGCTAAGAATTAGCTTTCCATTACAGCTTTGTTGCATGGAAACTATTTGGGAGTATGCAGTCCCTGTTAGGGTCTGCCTAGCACTGCTTTTCAGGCAAAACGATTCAGGCACATCCAGAAATGACAGTTGGGGCAACTAAATTGAAGAAAGGATTGTGGGGTGGAAATGGTCTAATCAACATTCATTTACCACCTTTGAGTGCTTGACTTTACAAACTTACTAACATACCCTGAAATGTATGTATAATGCACACAAACACACACCTGGTACAGCTGCTGCTCTGCACTCACCCACTGACAGGGAAATGCAAAGTGTTGTACACAAACACACACAACACCTCTCCCTTCCACTTGCAACGTGCTGGCCATGCGTTATCCAGCCTTTAGCCTTGTGTAGCCAGACCAATTAAATATAAACTGTTCAAAGGTCCCTCAAAAGAGATGTGTCTGCTCAGCCCAGTAAGAAAGGTCAACCCTGCCTGAAAGCAGCACTGAGTGTATCAACCCTGCTTAGCCCACAAGCTTTTGAGTACACAGGCATTCAGACAGGCAGCCCAGTACTACACAGTTATACTCACACTGCACGTTGAGCTGCACCAGGGCTTCCCGAGGTCTGATGTTAAAGCCATTGTACCTGGCTGTCTGACACTTATAGGTCCCACTCATTTCTCGGCTCACACTCTCCAGGCGCAGCTTCCCATCATACGTCTCCATCGTCATTGTCCCTGAAGGCATGGGAGTTTCTTTATCTACCCGGGACCAGATGATAGGTGGCTTGGGCTTCCCTCGAACCTCGCACTGCAGCTCAGCCCTGGAGCCCTCCCGGACGGTGATGGTAGACTGACCCTTAGGGACACTGATGGTTGGTGGCACTAAAAAGGAGACAAGAAGTAAATTGTTTTACACCAACTTTCCAGCGAACAAGGAACGTTCTTGAGATGCTTGTGTTTGAGTCACACCAACAGCCCTGAACTCTGAAGGTTTCCACTTGACACACTGCAACCCCTATAGGAACATACTGCCCATGTAAGTTATCCTACAGGTAGGTCACAGCTTCTCCAACAATATATCTCAATACTGATGGCAAGCGTCAGCTGTGCTGGGAACTTTCCCCTAGCTCTCAGCCTCTGGTTGCAAATTGCTGCCCAGCAGCAGGGCTAACAATGAGGAACACAAAGGCAAAAGCCTCTTTGATCCATTTCTCTATTTCTGGTCAGTGAATTTCTCAAGTGGAACTGCAGCCTTTTGGCCAAGAAAGAGAAGTCATATCTACCAAGGTATCCAGCCCCCTTATCCAGGTCAGACCAAAACGAAGACTTACAGGATTAGTGCCTGCAGATTGCATCTCCAGCCTTATCAGACGTCCAGGATCCCTGTTTGCTCATAAACCACAGCAAGAAGCCAGCTGTGTTAAGCGTCTCTGCTTACTTTACATTTGAGATTCACAGTGCACTGGTTATCTCTGGCTCACTTGAGTGAGAGATGGGTCCCAGCAAAGATCACTTCTGGTATTCCTGCCAGGGTGGGAAGAGCTCACCCAGCAGAACTGCTGCCATGCTGGGGCTAGAGCTGGAGGCATAGTAACACTCAAGAAATATCCAGCTACCAGCTGACGAACAGAATTTTGCTGATAAACATTGCTCAAAAGAAACTCGGTGACAATAGTTAAAGGGTGCAGACGTGCTGGTGGGAAGAGATTTGTTGTTCACATCCCCAACTCCACCAAGAACCAAGGAAGGGGATATTTGTGCTAAAACCTATGTAATACTAACATTTTATTTGTATTAGGCTTCAGTGTTAACAGTTCAACTGAGGTAAATATGGCCACAATAATTTCCTGAAAGCTTCTTTTTCAACCCTTCCTCCTGACAGTAGGGATTGACACTTCCATAACTGCAAGGTCCCTGTACTTGGTTTCCATTTGTATCAAAGTTTAGACCTACAGAGGCTGTAACAAGCTGGTCCAACCAATGTTAGCTCAATTGAACTCCAGCAAAGGGGAGTGTGCTACAGTAATTGTAACATGTTACAGACCACAGCTGCTTTAGGAGCAAATTTAGGATGGCTCCAGCCTAATCTCCCCCTGCAGTGACCTCCCTATGCAACAGGGAGGCCACATTTTCAATTTGCAGGTCTCCTGTGGGCTGGGGAATCTCATCACACCCTGCCCCACACAGTGCGAAGGGACGACAGCACTCTTGGTGCTCAACTGGCAGCTGCTTACCTGGCAAGAGGCAATTTTCTCCATGGGGAAAAGCTGTAAATTGCATTTGAAGATTATTTTTTTTAATTAAAGCTATCTCCTCAGAGCTTCTCAGTGGAGGCAGCCACCTTAGCGAGCTCAAGTTTAGCTCAGTGGGGAAACATGGAGCCACTGCGGCTTGCCCTCCTGCTCTGATTCTGTGATCTGGGGAAATCCCACTGGGTTTTTATGTGGGAACCAAATGTTGGAGGTGGCTCACTGCTTTTCATGAGAGTTGCTACACACTGGACAGCCTCGGCTGCTGCATGGAGAGCTGCTCCACCAGGAATGGCTGTTTTCAGTCCCCGAGTCACAAAGCGGTCCTGCTGGCCCAGGCTGCCAAAGAGAAGCTTCAAAATGCCCCAGGCTGCCCCCCTGCCCCTCCCCATCAGCAGCACCCACGTGAGCATGTGGGCTTGCTCTCCACTGGACAGGCCAGAACATGGGGCAGCCTGCCACCACAGACAGCTCCTTTAAGGCAGCAACCCGCTGGTGCTTAGGCCAACACCTGCACCAACAAGACACTGCCCAGCCCTTTGGTGGGATCATCCAGGGTCTTCCCACCCTTTGCAGCCTCCTGCCCTTGCAGTCTTAAACACAATTGTACTCTGCCATCTAGTGATCTTGGGCAAAGAAGATTGCTCCTGCTGGCAGCAGCCACACAACGTCAAGAGAGCTGTGTTTGCACCAGGACCAGAGGGTTCCCCCAGTTTTCTTCCCTGCTGCTACAACAGGGTTGGTGTCTGCTGGCACAGAGGGGGCACTGCTTTCCGGGACTGCAAGCAGAAGAGAAGCCACTCTTCAGTGTTTAGTGGGACCATAGCATGGTCAGGGCTTGATCTCCAGGCTGCTAATGAGCACTTTCTGCTGGGAGACAGGGGCTTCAAAAAGAATTAAAAGCAGGTGCAGCACTTTCTGCTGGGGGGCTGAAGTGAGCAACATCCAGAATCCAGACTGGGACCAGCCTGGCCAGTGGATCCAGCACAACCAAGGACTGAGAAGAAACTTTCTGTGAAGGCTGAGGACAAAATCTGTGGGCAGCTGGCTCCCCCCAGGAGTCCTCACCAGATTACCAGCCCAATACTGCTTTGTGCTGTACCCTCAAGGTCCTGGAAAGGCAGCAAGACTACATCGATGTAATGAAGAGCAGAGCTGGATACAGCACTTCCCCAGAAACAGAAAGGCAGCCCTGAGACCCTGTATTTCAGTCCATAAGGTGACTGACAAACACTCTTATGGATTAGTCCTGTCCTCACCAAGCCATGGGGTGAAGCTTTGACCCTGATTTTAAAGAGGGGAGGCATTTAAAACACTTTGACTCCAAGAGAGTGCTCAAGACAGATTGCAGTTGCAATCTGGTAAACATTAAAGCTCTTCGCAGGATTTGCTCTGACAGATGATACCAATCTCCCGGCCACAGCTCTGAAAAAAGGAACATTCCTCATAAACAATGCCAAAGAGAGAAAAGAGCAGCCTGCTTTCTCTTTTACTCTTTTCTAAGCAAAGGGATGTTTGAAATTTGGTGAAATAACCGCTCCCTCTTTCTTCCTTCACAATTTGGAGGCTTCTCTGAAAAAACACACTCTAAACCTGTCCCTGTAGCTTTGACTGGACTGCACTCTGAACTTTTCATAGGGAAAAAACATGAAGGAAAATCTGCTTGGTGCATAACACATCTGGCAGAGAAGCTGTAACTATCACTCGTCTCCAGTCTCACCCAAACACTTGCCTGAGGGTGTGAGTCTCTTCCCCATTGAGATTCAAGACACTCAGGTGAGGTCCCTCAAAAAAGTCAGAGGCATGAGGGTGGGGGACAGTTAGTGATGCCAACCACTCCTGTGTGGTCGCCAGCTGCCACAGAGAGGCTCACCTGTCTCTGAGGAGATGTTCACCTCCACACTGAGGTCAGGAATGGGTGCTCCCTGGAAGGTAGCCACGCACAGGTAAGTGCCGTAGTCACTGAATCTCAGGTCAATAATCTCCAAGCTGCAGGTCACAGGTGGAAGCTCAGGGTCATTCCGGGTGATGAGCAACCGGTCTGAGAACCTGGCTGGTTTCCCGTTCTTGTACCAGGAATAGACAACCTTCTCCTGGGGGACAGCATCTACATGGCATGAGAGCTTCAAGTCCTGCCCTAACTGGATGGTCTCACTCTCTTTGATCACGTCAGGGGTGATTTGGAACGTGGCATTCTTCATGGCTGGAATGAACACAAGTGCAAAACTGGTTAGGGACGGAGCAAAGTGTCTTGCATGGGACAGGACAACAACTCTTTGCTCCTCAGGAAGGCAACATCTCCATGCAAAATCTATCTGAAGACCTCCCCCAGTTACATTACTGCAAAATATCCCCAGGGCCTCACAGGTAGCAGCCTGGGATCATTTTCCAGTCCAGGACAGTACTATAGCCTGGGATGAGGCTGCAAGCGGTGCTAGCACAGCAGTTGGTCTGGGAGCACAGAAGCTTGCATAGGCACTTCTCCAGAATGCTAATCACTGCTAAGTATCACATTCACCCTCAGCTGCACAACAGCAGCCAGGAGAAATGCAAATCTAGCCCCTCCACCCTGAAAACCCATGCTCCAAGAAAAAGAGCAACTTACACCGCACCAGCAGGTTCACTGTCTTCTTTGCTGGGTTCCCCACATTGTTGATGGCCGTGCAATTGTAGTAGCCTGAGTCCTCTACACGGATCCTCCAGATGGTGAGGTTGCCTCCTTGCACAAGGCTGTTGGGAGGCATTGGGCCAGGAGAATGAGACCAAACCAACTCTGGCTGTGGGTCACCGCCTGTCAGAGAGCACTGCATAGTGATGTTGTCACCGGGGTTGACCACCAGCGTCTCATTGACAGACAGCTTCAGAGCAGGTGGAGCTGGAAGAGTACAGAGGGACACTTCTGAGCTTGAAAAAGACCCATCAACTTGCCTGTGTACACCTTCAGACTTTCTAAGGTCTGTTCTTGAAGACAGCTGGTTTGAGCAGGGAGAGCTGGAGTGATCTGTGAGTTCATTACAAATACAAGGTTTCTGTGAACCTAAAGCATTACCATGTCTGAGTTTGAGCACTCTGCTCTGTTATGGTTAGGAAACACTGCAGGCAGGACCTCACACTGCCCCAGAACAGAGGTCATGCCTAAAACACTCCACCACTAGTGCTTGGGCTTGGGAAACAAGCTAGGTGTGATATTTTAGCAGTGTTCAGTGCAGGTTCTCTAGGGCTTAAGACTCAGGTTAAAAGAAAAGCCTGATGAACCCCCCTTCCACAGGCAGAAGCAGCAACCAGAGAAAATCTGGCAGCGGAAAACCTGAAACTAGAGGCTTCTTGACTCCTGACGCAAACAACTGCAGCAAGGCAGAAGGGCAATGGAAAGCCACTGCAGCTCTGCATTACCTACCTGCATGCATCCAGCCCACTCCTCTGCAGACACCACATCGCCTTCTGTTCTCCCCGTACTTAACTCCCCTGACTCTAGGCAGGCCCTGCAGAAGCAGCACTGGAGAAAATTCTCAACTGGTAGCTCCTACTAGAGCACCTGTATCTCCCTTGCTGCAACACTATTGTACCAATCACAGTTAATCTGCTTATGCCTTGGACAGGAACAGCACAATGCACTGAGCCCTGAGAAAGAAAAAAGGAAAAGAAAAAAACCAACCCAGACAGGAGAACAGGAGATTCACTGTCACAAAGCATGGGAAGTTGCAGCCGTGGATGAAGCCTAGCATCTCAGGACCTGATTCAAAGCATGCTGGGAAGCTCACTGGGATGTCAAGTGTTCTGGATGGTTCTCTCAGTCCCAAGGGAAGAGCACCAGGTGCATGCCCAGTCACAGCCTGCTCCTTCTGCTTGACCACTAGAGCTCCACCCTGGTGGAGAGCCGGAGGAGAAAGGACAGGCTCAGAGGATCCTGCTAGAACGCAACAACTGCTTGTGTTTAGGGACAGTTAGGATTAAACCACTCCTCCTGTACAGAGTTGTCATCCCAAGAAGGAGTTTTGGGGAGTTCCACCATGAAAAATGGACCTCATCTATCCCATGATACGCTTCTCCATGTCTCACACCCAACTAGACATCTTTGAGAGGCAAAGCCTTTGCCAGGCAGCTGGCCCTTGCAGCTCAAAGCCTGACACAGAGGACCAGGACCTGTTTGCACTGTAACAGTCCACGAAGAGTAGCTCTGCACTCACTCTTAACCTCCACAAGTGTCAAATACACTTTTCTACAGACCTGAGGGCTACAGACCAGGTCACAGGGGTTGTCTTTCATGCACAACTGAACGGAGACCAATTCAAAATGTCTAGAGAACCTCTCCTTTGAATACTCTAGTACCTGGTTTTGGTTTATTTCTGCACCCTTCTCACTACATCCCCCCTCCAGGAACTAATCAAAAAACCTTCCTTTTTATATTGTCTGTTTCACCCCAGGAAAAGCCTTTTAAAGCCCCTGTCAGCACCATCACCGGCTCCATCCACACAGAGCCGAGAAAGTAGCAGTCGCCAGCACAAAGGCGGGGAGTATGTTTTAAGTAACAGCCATAATAATGCAAAATAAGACATTGTTCCATATTCATGAAGCCTGATTTAACAGCATCATTATTTCTGCCTCTTCTCTCCCTGGACCCTGCGTTAATGAGCTGTGCTGGATTTGTGTTGGATCTCTGAATTACAGCCCATACAAACAAGGCAAGGAGGACTGCTCTCTCCGCCGCACCAGCACCATAATTTAGCAGCGCAGCTACTGCCATGCTAGGATATTGCTCTGGTGCAGTGAATTAAACGTCTCTCCCTGGCCACGGTGCATGCTGTTTGTGCCAGGGGTGGCCAGCTGTGCCTAAGGAAGAAGGTGGCTCCTCTGCCACCTGCACGGGCCATTTTGAGGCCAGTGGTTGGAGTCCTTGACTTTCAGGAGGCCACAGCCTGCACTAAGAGCCTTTCACAGGTCTCTTTGCTGGAGTTTTGGAAACGGTATGCAAGGGTTAATGTGCACTAATGAGCAAAGGAAGGATTTGTACATCCTCTCCAAGCTCCAGTCGGTTTCACAAGATGCTAGGAAGACCAAGAATGCAATAGCTTGACTCACTATGGTCAGGCAGGTCACATTCCTGACACTAACAGGCTGTCAGCTGAGTGTAGCTAACACCAAATAGCTGTTGCTGCCCTCTGACATTGAACTGGTCTCAGGTTCACAGGGCACAGACAAACTGACAAATGCAGCATCTTGCCTGGCAATCTCCATCCATCCCTGTCAGAGCCAGAGAAAGGCTGAAACCAGTCTATGGCCAGAGAGATGATGTCAGGGTTGGGGAGCACAAACCAGAGGTCCTGCAAGCTCTGGTTAAGATTTAGGGCTCTTGCAGTGCTCGATGTGCACGTATCAGACCAACAATCATCTTACCCAGTTCTGGGCAAGGCAACACGGGAAAAAAGTGACATGCCGGTGCCAGCACTGCCTCAGCACAGGTTGTGTGTGCATGCAAGAGGGAGGGAGGGCAACTGCAAAGCTGCCACCCGCACAGTTCCAGGCAGCGAGCCCTGTGACCTGCCCCAAAAGGGAGCCTGGCCGTGGGCGCCTGCACGGGCTCCCACTCCCACTCCTGTCAGCAGACAGAGGTTAACAGTCTGCAGACATTGCTATGCAGGAGATGAATCTCATTTATTTGTAACCTGTGGCAATTCCTTTTGTTCTTGGCTCAGGAAACCTGCTGGCGGAGTCTGCTGAGCAGCAAGGGGACCATTAAAAACAAAGAGTCGCTTTCAATTCCCTTTGAAGTCCAATTTGCTGCAGTAAAACTGCAGGAGAATTAACCAGCTGGGCTGCTTAATTTTGCAGAAATTGAGGAAGGGGAAAACGTTGGTCTGACCCTGCTGGAGCAAGTGATGGCAGCCCGGTGCTGAGCTGGTCCTGTGGCTCTGCAGACCCAACCTCCTGCTCCAGAGCCACAGCAGGACAGAGGAGCAGCAGAGGAAACCTCTTTCCCATCAAGGTTGTAGACCAAGAACCCATCCCCTGCTGCATGTGCCAAGCTGCTGACACAGAGCTTGGGAGAAGCACATCTTGCTGGAGACTGCGGGCTGCTCAAAGGCCGCTGCCAGAGGAGCCAAAGTCAGCCAGCTGAGGAACGGCAAACTAAGGCGGAAAAGAAGATTCCCTTGGCCTGACATGACCTGACCCACTAATTGCCCTCAAGGTCTGTAGTATCTGGGTCTATAAATATTTAAGAGATTGATTTCCATGCACCTCGGTGCCCTTTGGGTCCTCCTCAGTTGCAAAGGCAAAGGCATCCCAAGCAAAGCTGCTCAGGATTCTGGGCACAGCCAAGGCTACAGAGGCTGCTAAAACACAAGAGGGAGAGAAAAGACCTATGCAAAACAGGAGAGAATGAAAGATTTTTCTTTAAATATTTTCTCATCTATGCACAATACTACCTACAGAGTAAGTAAGCCAGATAATATATTTCCTGATAAATATACTTGGGTTATTTAACACAACCCCTGCTCACACCCCAATGCCAGTTTCATTTTCACCACCAGCTTTTAATACAATTTTCTAGGAATGCATTTTCCATGATGCCTTTGAGCTTGTAGTGTCAGGCTCCATCGTAACTATGTATAAAAATGCATCTACAACTAAACAACAGGAAAAAAAGAACTAGATGTAGGTGCTACATGGCCCCGGTTCAGAGCTTAGGTAAGTACTGATGAAGTTGGTATAAATTCAGCCATATCGCCGGCTTTTGATCTGGCTACAACCTGAAAATACATTTCCCCCGTTCACTCAGTAAAGGGGCTGAACTGAAATGAAGGGTAGTTTCCCAATGCTTGGGCTGGCAGGGGGGAGTGCACATGATGAGAAATTTGATTTTCTAAGTTTTCAAAGGTAGAAGATCTGTATGAGATCCCTTTCTTCATCTCGAGCACAAGATAAGTTTTTAAAGGGAATATCCCAGCATTCACTACAGTCTCATCCTGAGGGAAATTCAGGCAGTTGTATGAGCAGCTCCAGACACATTCAGAGATCTTACTACATCAAGAATATTTTTTTATGACATTAGCTACTTAGTTCGTTTTCTTAAGCTCATTATTTTTCTTCTTTCTACATGAAATGATGCAACTATTGTTCAGCACCTTGGGCTCAAGTCAGATCAATAAACGTAATTTATACAGTATCAACAATATCCCATCAACAGTTGGCGACATCAAAAGAGTTCTGTTTCCACTGCACAAAGATGACACAAGGGATGCAAACTGCATTGTGTTACATTAGAGAGGTGAATAATTCAAACAACTACAATGCCTTTCTTTCTGATCATGGAGTACCCCAGGGCTGGAAGCGATTTCCTGACATTTACTTATTATTTGAAAATATTCAACACATGTGGGGGCTTTGTGGGTGGTTTTTTTTGTGGGTCCAGTTTGGTTTGGTTTTAATGGACGGGTTGCAGTCGGGTTCTTGCAAGTACTTGGTACATGATACTCAGTCATCAGTCAGTTACTGCAGGTCAAGCAAGAGGCACCAGACTGATTCTGCTCACAACTGGAGGTGCACCCAAGCACTGCCAGTATGAATAGCAGTGTAAAATTTATTTGTTGGGAAGGCACCGGAGATGTTTGCTTTCCACAAACATCAGCACCAGCAGAGCCCATTAGCTCGGAGGTGCTGAGAGCACAGCCCGGCAAGCCAGGCCAGAGCCACACACGGATGAATTATTTGTAAGAACTGCTGCAGCGTCTGCCCCGCTCTAGACTGTATCAAATCTATTTTTAAAGTCACTTAGAATTATAAATAAATAAAAGTGTCTGGATTAAAAACTACATAGTGCCTCAACACCTACATGTACTCTGTTTTAATGATCTCACGGCAGGCCTGGTTAAAGCACCAGCTATATGCAGAGCTACAAGAAATCAGAGCATCCCTGGCCACAAGACTTCTACACGAAGGACTTGTAATCCTAGCAGCCGTGTACATGAACATGAGGTGCTGCAGGTCCTGGAGAGCATGCTGTGTTATCCTCCTGGAGGGTAAGGGCTGTTGAGCAGGTGAGGGGTTGGAAGGCTGCAGGGACCCTCTGCACCCCCTCTTACCTGTGGTGTTTGTGAGCTGGAAGGTGATGGATTTGTCAGGGATGCTGCAGACGTTGCGGACAGACACCTGGCATGTGTAACTGGCATAATCTTGGGGCCGCAGGTTCTTCAGCTTCAGGACTTTGGTTTCACCCTGGCAGTTGGGAAAAAAGTGGGGAAAAAGGATGTACAAGGTGTACAAAGCACAGATCATCATTGCAAGTCTGTAACCTGTCCTGAATTAGATTACCAGCAGTTTCCATCCAAACCTCAGCAAACTGCACAGACTCCAAGCCCCCCTAGCTATATATAAAGGAGACACAAAATGTTTGCTGTGGTAACTCCACCTCCAGGATTTCTCCAAACACCCAGCATCCAACTGACATATAAGCTGAAAGCACTGTCAAACAGGTCTAGGCATAATTTCTCATCAACCACCATCAGAATCATCTTGCGGAACTTGAAAAACCTTAAATGTTCCAAAACAGACCCTGAGATCTCACACTGAGATGTTGGTAGGAACCCAAGGGAAGTCACTGGGGTCTCAACATCGCTCAACCAAATGAAATCAGAGTATATACAAGCCTTAATGCTGGCCTAAATATGACAAGTTCAACAGTTACAGTGTAAAAATTTGCAGCACAGGGGAAAAAAAGGTAATTCATAGAAATATTCAAAACTTTCTGATCTGTCTTCTCTAGATTCTAACCTCATTTATGCTGGTGTAAATCTAGAGTGATGAGTGACTGCACAGACTTTAACAGCCTTTTCTCATACCAAGGTAACAAACAAATAAACAAAATCACTTTCTGGCACTCCATTAGTTACTGGCTTGTTATAGAAACATAATCAAGTTGTTAAATTAACAGTAGATGCATTCTTTTAGATTTAGATTTTTATTTATGGAATGTGGAAAGCTCTGAGATGCGTCCTGTGGTTTGCACACCCTGCAACTCGTATGTCTTCCCACGACAGCTTGTCACTGTAGTTCTCCTTGTGTTTGTCTAAATCTCTTTTGGAGAAACCATCCCGTAATTGCCTGCAAACGTGAGAAGGTGTCAGCACAACAAATCCTCCTAAGAACAACCTCAAGGGACTGGACGATGAGCTCAGGCATGCTAATATGCAGAGAAAAAGGATATGAACTGAGTAAATTAGAAAGATAAATACCTAGGAGACCAATAACCCTGTGAAAGTCCTGTCCCCCGGGATTTGTTGCTATGCCACACAAATGACAGCATTTACAACGTGCACATCAACTAATTACTTACAGGGTTATATGTATCCTGTTTATCGATTAGTAAATATTGGGTAGATGTGTAAAAACATGCAGTGTAACTTTTAAAAAGCCTAAAGAGTAAAGTCTTCACCTCCTTTTTAATGTAAAAGACTACCCAAACCTGACACTGATACCAGTTCATCTCTAAGACAATATTACAAACCCCTGTGAAGTCTGCCTTGTTTAACATAGTGCATTTGAGCTCCAGCAAGATTTCCCCATCCAAACAGTGTTGCAGAGGTGTGTTTTCATTAACTTACCAACCCAAACCACCAGGTCTATGCTGGTGCTAAGGAGAGGTCCGTAAGGGCGCACATGTGTGAGCACAGAAGCCCTAACACCCTCGCTCAAGCGCTGGGAATGACCCATCACGTTGGGAACATTCCCTGACAGGAGCTGCAGAACACTGGATCGTTTACACATTAATGCTGCAACACGGTGAATTTCTGCTAGATGCCTTATTTATCTCAAGAAAATATCTCAAGTCTTAAGACATCCTCTCATTAAGCAATGTCCCTTGTTAATTACACTGAGCTTAGTGAAAGCTGGAAGAGCCCGTGATGGCTTCCTTTAAGGCCAGGGATGTCCTACTCGGATGCCACATAGCACTGGACTAGACAAAGCTCCTTTCAGGGCCAAACAGCAGCACTGACCTACAGTGTTTCTGCAAATCTGCTGCTCACCAGCATCTCTCTTCTCTCCACTTATCCCCCCGAACGTTTCCATTTGGCTGCCCATTTCCATGACCTACAGAGATGGCATGTTTCAATAAAATATGAACATGACTACATTAACTGAAAAGCTGCCTGGGGCATCACTCAGAAATCAAACTCGGCCAGAATGTGCTCAGGGCCCAGCTTTGGGAGCGCAGGAAGGTGCGTGGGATGAAACAGGCACCCTGGGGAGCTGCCCTTTCAGCCCTCCCTCCACTGCCTCATGCTGCCTTGCTGGAAGCGCCGGCGCTGGTTAGCAGCCAAAGGACATTCGGAGTTGGAGCTCAGCTTAGGATAACATGCCCAGAGTGCCTTGGCGAAAGAAGAATTCCCTTTGGTCTCCCACTGCCCTGGCAGGCTAATTAGTGTGAAGACAGCGGTGTTCAGAGGGGTAATGTGGTTGTCCAGGGGCAAGTCCAGCACAGGCAAGCAGGAGTGCCCAGACAGTTCGGCTCCCCGTTACTTGTTGCCATTTGGAAAAACTCTATAAACAAGAAGGACTTCCCGATATACGCAGCTTGGACACTCATTTAAGAAAAAAAAAAACCCCACATTAGTAATGGGAGACAGAGGAGACCCAGTCTTGGGACTGTTTGCTTGGATTGTAGTCTCAGCCATCCAGCAGCCACGTAACCTCATTAGGGGAGCTGTGATCTGCTCTCGGGGACAGTGCCAGAAGGGGGAATGTACTTCTAGGCTGTCACACTCCATCCTGCTGCTCTGCTCCTCTTGTACCCTGGCAACACACATACAGAAGTAGGCTCTACCAGCCCTTTTGGAGACGGTGCTCCTTGCAGTGACCCTCACCCTCTCCTCAGCATCACAACCCATGCAAGGAAGGAAACATCATCTACTACAGAATAAGCTGCATCAGCAAGATGCTCAAGACAAGCTGGGGGAGGTTTGCTTTTTTTCACCTGTGTGTAGAGGGGTTCATAGATATCCACGCCATTGTCCTGACTGTGGGAAAGTGTCTCAGCTCCCCGTTTCCAGATGAAGCGAGCTGGTGGGTTGGAGTTGACAGTGCAGCGGAGGAAGACAGTCTTCTCCTGGTAGAAGCTGCCACGTACGTCACTGATGGTCTGGTGAACGGTGAGAACAGGTTCATCTAGATCTGGAAGGAAGGTAGGGAGGGCCGCAGCAGCTGTTAGTGAAGCTTGGTCTGCATGTACAGCCTGCAGAGCAGAGGATGCTCCAGGCACACAGAGGAGAGCGGAAGCTCCCACATATTTGACTGATGACAACTGCTGAATTAAGAGCTGATCTGAGGGCAGGTAACACAAACAATATCTAAAGGGAACAAACAGGAGAAGCCAAAACTCTCCCACTCACCACGCAACCTTCAGAGAATAGAAAGCACCCTCTGGTTTGCAGATCCCCATGTAGTCCTCAAGCAAGCCACCTGCCTACCACATGCCTCAGACCAGCGAGCTGCTTCACCTTCTCCAGTGGCACCCCACACCCAAAATCACTGCCCTCTACTTGAGGGGGAGGTCAGAAGGATCCCAGGAAACTCTGCTCTATCGCAATTTCTTCTGCTTCCACTTTCCACTTCCCAAATCTCTCCTGAAATCGCAGGGCTAAGCCCATGGCTGTGAGACATCCACACAAAGAATATGACAAACCTTCAAGTCAAGGGGTGAGAGTAAAAGTCAGGACAAGATCAAGGAGCTAAGATGGAAGGTCATCTCCTAGACAGGAGCAAGTCTCATGGGGTGCCATGGGAACATGAGATGCAAAACACTGTGACAGGTATGTACAATTTCTCTTCCTTCCTATTAACATATCCTCTGTGTATTTTCTTCTTTTCAAGGTTCGTACCGACTCTCCTTCAGCAACTTCTACTCGCTGCATTCCTATCACCCACCCCTGAAACTGATCAGACTCTTTTGTTTTCTCCCTTTACAGAAAACAGTCCTTCCGATTCCTTCACCACACCTGCACCAGACACAGCTGTCATGACTGAATCAATGGTCATCAGTCACTTCACTTGCAAGGGCACAAGCAATAGCCTCGCAGGGAGCATACTCTCTCCATCCACTCAGAGCACACTGGTCTCCAAGAGTTGCCCTCCTGCTAAAAAGGGATCATTTTCTTGAGCTTTTGCACCAGATGTCCATGTTTGAACATCAAGGAAGCATGAGGAAAACCTCAGAGGGGCTGGATCTTTCTCCTCCCAGAACCACTTTGAGACTGATGGGGGTTAAACCTAATCCCCAACTGGGTCCCTAAAAGATCTGCCCCTGTGCCCTTAAGCACATCTTAGAAGGCATCTGTTGAGCTCAGCTGAAGCAATTCTACATTTTCAAGAGCCTTATAACCCATCTTCACCTGCAAGGAAACTGAGGCACACACACCCACTATTGTCTTGTGCTGCCACTACTGTCTTCTGCACATGTTAGCAGCGAGGACAAGGACACATGGTCATCACCTCCTGCTCTCCTATGCCACCTGATCTTCACGGTATTTTATTTTAGAGATTTGTGAGTTTGGAGAGCTGACTCCCAGAAAGAAAGAGGAAAGCTGGGATAAGTTTCTGCTAACATGTCTCCCAAATAATGTATGTTCTCTGCTGAATCACAAGTGTCAACTTGTGGATTTGCATATTTTAATGAGCTGTATGCTTGGTAGGCAGCAATTGTAATGGGATCCGAGATCTGCCTGCTTGACCACGCCATAGCTCAGAGATAGGAGTAAGATCCGTTACCATAAAAACGAAAAGGCACAGCCACCCACCACCACCCCAAAAAAACCCAACAAAAAACAACCCAAAGCTGAAGAAAAGCACACATAGGTGGAAAAAAAGGCTCCTCTCCATACAGTGCTGTCTCCATGTAGAGACATAAGTGACTGAATTTTACACCAAATTCTCTTGGACGGGGACCTTAGGCACAGCCTCTCCTCTTTCCTCCTTCTTTGTCCTTAACCCTCCTTTATTTGTTCACACTTTACATGAGCAACTCTGCAGCACCATCCTTCTGAGCCTCCTGTTTCTCAGCAGGATGCATGGCAATACACTTTCCTTACTGATCAAAGATACTCACCATTCAGGTCTCCTGGCTCCCAGCTACTCCCCACACAGAAAACAACATCTTCCTTTTGGTTGCTAAACCTTTCCTTCCTTGAATCTTTCAGCCTTCTTTTGTAGCAGTCAGCTTTAAGTCTAGCCCTCCTGAGACAAGCTAAAATAAGACCTATGATGATACGCATGTCCTTGATGTACGCGTAATGCCACTGATGTCCGTGAGCTGCACAAATGATAAATTTGGCCAAAGGCTGCTCATGGAGATGATCACATGGGATGTTTCATGCACAATGTAAGCTTGTAAACATCCATTCTTTCTTTTTCTTTACTTTCTCTCTCTCCCACATGGAAATACTCGAAACAACAGCTGCCTGTCTGCCAGTATCTAACCAATACTTTAAAGCCTCACTTGATGCCCACTGGGGTAAAGGAATAACTTGCTACACGTTAGTGTTTCCAGTTTAATATCCTCTTGGCACCAATGCTGCTCTCTGCACAACCTTGCTGTCTAATACTAAAAGTATGAGTGAGGACTAGCACTAGCTGTCAAGGACACCAAGGCTCACATGAGGGTGATTACTTACCTCTTAACTACAAATTGGGATGTGGGGAAATAAGGGGTTTGTTTTCAAATTCTGATTCATTCAGCTGAAGGTTGCCTGGGTGAGTGTTCAACAAAAACTGTGGTTTTTCCTATGTGTTCCCTTGTACCTACTGCAAATACTAGCAGAAAATAGTCTCTCCTCCCAAAAAAACAAGTGAGCAGAACAGAGGTACATTACCAAGTCCATCTGCAGAGTAGATGTTAGTATGAGAAAGCCCTTGGCCACCCTATTAGCCCCATAGTTCTACAGGTCAGAGCTGCACGAGGGACCACGGGACACTACATCACTCTAGCTCCAGCCTGCACCCCAGAAGTAAAGGGAGCACCCTTCGGGCAGAAAGAGATTCATGCCGCAGTCCTGTTCCTAGAGACACAGGCCTTGGCAAAGTGTCATACCGAGGCTTGAGAAAAGCAAGTCCCCTTTGCAACAGAGAGTCACCATATGCCTCCACCACATGTAGAAGAAACGGGCAGAGAAGCCAAGCAGATCTACACGGGTGTCAGAACTCATTGAAACAAAACTATGTGGTGCCCACGAAGAAATGCTCATCCTATCCAAAGAGGCTGCTCATTAAACAATCTGTTTTCCCAGCCTGTAGGATGGTGCTCACACTGCACTACTCCAATGCAGGGCAGGGCACGGAAGGAACAGAGATGGGAGCTGCTCCAAGCTATATACCACAACTGCAGACCATGAACCTGCCAAAGCCTGAAGACATTCAAGTCTATGGCACACTTTGTGAGGGTCACATCACCGTAGGGCTAAAAAGAAGCTGTCAGGCAGCAGCTGCTGTTCGCACAGCTCTGCCCAGACTCCAGACAGGCACTGGAGTTCTGCAGCCTGAGGTTGCTCCTCGGAGATAACCACCATGCACCTCAGCACAGAAGGCTGTCTTGCTAGAAGCAGTGTGGGAACAGATGGTGACAGGTTCAGGGGCGGTTCCAGTTGCTTTATCCCACTTTACATCTTTTTAGCGTCAACTCTTGCTGGCTAGGCCTTCTCAGGAGATATGAATGATGAAAGGGATTTGATGTTACTTGGGTTGGAGAAAACTGGAATAGTGGATAGCTGAGGACAATGAGAAGAATGGTCATCTTCCCCAAGAAAGCAAATCTCTTCAAAAGTTGCCTAGACCTTACATCTTGGATTCCTCCCATAGGGGGGTTATGGGATGTTTCATTTCCCTCCCTTTTTCCCACAGCAGCCGAAGAATAAACAACATTAAGCCAGCATGAGAAGCCTTCAAAACTTGGGGCCCAAGGTGGAGAACCACTAACAACATCTCCAGGACACAAGAAGGATGGGCAGTGCAACCAGCCAGAGAAACACTGAGACACTGATGTCAAGGGGTCCTCACAGATTGCTTCACGTTCACCCCTTCACAGCTCAGCCTCCTCAGGTGCATCCCAGAGTCTTCTGCTCTGTTTCCCCCATGCTACAGAGGTAGCAATGCTGGGGGCAAGGCACTGGTTTCAGGAATGCTTCAAGCATCTGAGGCACTACCAATTTCAAGAAGCACTGGTTTGCTTCACACATTGCCAGTTTCAAAATGAAGACAAAGAAAGTGGAAGTCATCTACAGTGCTACATCCCAGACAAGTGCTAGGGATCCCTGGCGGTGACAGACATCACAGCACCTAGATAAGAATGACTCACATGGACAGCCAGAGCTATCTTTTTCTGGATGGATCTAATCTCCCAGGGAAAATGGACCCTGGGGACACTACTCCAGTCCCTTTGCTCCTGGATCAGGTGCGCACGGTCCTAGGGCAATGCAGCTCCCTACCAGCCCCGCAGCAAGGCAGAGACATGCAGTAGAACTGTGGGAAGGAATGGGTTGCCGCTAAATGACTTACACTGCACATCTACTCGAATGGACTTGATGGCAGGGACCCCAACCCCATTTTCTGCTTTACAGTAATAGCGGCCCCCCTGCAGCCTTTGGATCTTCTCAATCCGAAGTGTCTCGTTAAGCACTGACGTCTCTTGGAATTTGTCCGACGCGCTGCCAGCAGTTTTGGTCCATCTCACCTGCACGAGAAGAACAAGAGGAATACAAACAAGCAGTGACCCAAACTAGAGATGCCAAGGGACAGCAGTGCTCCCTTCACCTCTCCTCCCCATCCTTCCTAGCCACTCTCAAAAATAAGCCCTACAGCACCATCAGAACTTACCAAAGTTCACCTACTGATCTCAGTATGTCTCAGTAGACCAGCTGCTGATCCTCGTCCATCACCAGTCCCCGTGTCTGAGTGTCCAGCGTAACTCCTAAGTTCACCCAGACACACGCTATGTATTTACCACTCCTGCTCTGGTCCTGTACACCCAGCAGTTTGGTTAGTTTTATACCACTATCCGCACGGCACAGGACTTTCACCATTAAGCCCTGGGACCTCATGTGGCTGGCAGGCCACGAAGCTACAGCAGACATCAGCTCACAGCTACAAACCTTTTATTGCAGTCAACACTCTCTCATCTTTCTCTGGACAGCGAGGCTACCTCTGCTGTTTGCTTTTCCAAGTAAGAGTGAGAAAATGCAGTTGCTATGTGGCTCTTGCCCCTTTCCCTCAGGGAACCTCTGTGTATGTTATTTTTATAGGTCATCCTTTTGCAGGCTTTTACTTTGATTTTAAAGATACAGAGAAAGAAAGAAAAAATCCCATTAGATTTCAAGCTATCTTGCATTTTTTGTCTTTATGTTACATATCTTAAGATCCTGGCTTGCGGGGGCAACAGAGCTGCGTGGTATTTCATGGTGAATGGTGGCAAAAGGACAGTGCTCCTAAAGACTGTTATTCTTACATCTGGAATGAGGTACAGCCCTAGCAGTGGCAGTACAAGCTTCCCCCTTGTTTTCTGCAGTCCAGACAATGCGCCGGAGAGAGGGCTTTTCTCAGCCCATTGGTTTCCTCTGTCTGCAGCCTCCTTTCTAAAGGGTGCTGACTGGTGCCCATCTAGACTCTGGGACTGAGGTCCAGCAGGATCAGCCAACAGAAAGAAGACAAACTTTCATTTGGCATTGGCCACAAATAAGATGGACCAGGTACCTTGACCACTGTGCCAGACTTTGCCTCAAGTTCACTGCCATCACCTGATTGATGCTGATGCTCTGGAAAGAACAGGGGTGTCTACATTCCACTCCCAGAGCAGTAGGCTGAGCAGATTTTCAGAGCTAATGACCATGGATTTATTTAACCTTTGCAGGCTTATTAGGAAATTGTCTGAGGACCCTGGGACTCTCAGAGTCTTTGTTTGCAAGGACACTTCAGCCAGCTCCTTAATCTTTCCAATTTCAGTTTCATTTAAGTATTTTGGCCACATTTTCATACTTTAATGACTGGCTGATAGAAGGGAAAAAAGATTAAACAAACGTTAGGATATGAGCTTAGCTAGGGAAGAAATCTATCCATCAGGGGGGAAGGCAGAGAAAGGGCACATGCCACATTGTATCTGCATGGGTTCCAGCATCTCCAGTCATGTCCGGTTCCATGCTCTGGTGTCCCCTTGTGCATATCCAGGCAATGACAAGCCACAACGTTGCCCACCAGGCATGCTGTCTGCATCAGACTCTGCTCCAGCAATCTCTCTGGCTACTCAGGCTCCACTCCATGCAACCTGCCAGCATCTTCCCACACATTTAACATCCTTAGGCAGGGCCAGCCCTACCATCTTCCTCATTTCTGACATGCACAGCTATCATCTGCCCATCACTGTCACAAGCCTAGGCTGGTCATTTTTGCTGGCTTGGCTCAGATAGCTTCATTTTCATTGTTTCCAGGATATGCTTTGATGGATAAACCATTTCAAATCCTGCTGGCTGAGTCTCCCTCTCCTTTGTTGTATGTTACAGCCTCTTGGCCAAGTAGCTACTCACAAGCAAGTCTACGGAGGCACTGATAGGTGTATGCACATGCATGGCTTCTCAGCACAAATAGCTTTCACTAGGACCGGGGAAGGGGGGCAAGAAGGCACAAATATCATACTTGGCTCCCTTGAGTGTATTCTGGCACACCTAGCTGTGCTGTATGCACCAGCCGCCACCCGTACCACGCTCTGTCCCAGAGCGGGCAGACCCATGCTGTGGTCCAGTATCTCCAGAGACATTGCCCCCACTCTTGAGCCAGCCTGCTTGAGTATCTGAAGGGTGGGGGAGGTGGCTGCAGGGGGCTTGAGGCTGTGCAGTCCTCTAGGGACCCTGGGGAAGGACTAGAGCAGTTAGACAAGCTCAGCTCCGTACCTCTCCACTGAACTGTGTCTTTGACCACAGCATGGATATATCCCCCACTGCAAGTCTGAACCTGCCGCTGGTGGGTGGCAAGGGCTCTGCATGGGGCTCAGCGAAGTGACCTACAACCAACCTCCCAAACTTCCCCAAGCAGGTTCCTCTTGGCTGTACATTCAGAGAAGCTGAGAGACTGATGGACCATGAAGGACCAACTCCTATGGCCAGCACATGCAGGAAGCATCCTCTAGCCTGTTCAGGCTGTTCCTGCTTTGTAGTAAGAGGGTTAAAGATTTGAGGGTGATTTGTGTAATGGATTCAGTTTGGGCTTTCAGTTTTTTGGGGGACTTCACATACCGAAGACCACTAGAAGGTCTGTGTAGGCTCCTGCAAAGATTTGTGGACTGCTTTCCATGAAAGCAAGGATAGATGCTTCACAGCTTACCAAGCTAGCACTTGCACTATGGGCACCCCTACCTGACTCCAGCATGTAGGAGAAAGCTGGGCACCCTGCTGCCTACAATTCTCCTCTACATCGAGACTACAAAGACTACCATGGGGAGCATGGATGACAGGCAAAACCAAAAGCTCACCTGTGGCCGGGGGTGTCCTGTGACCAGACACTGCAGGACCAGCGTGTCCCCCTCCCGAATTGTGTAAACACGTTCACTGATGTTGTCCTCCTTCACCACACACGCCTGCCCAGCATGGATGATTTGGGCCTGAGCAGGAGCTGCAGAGAGGAAAGAAGAGGTAAAGAGGGAAACAAGCAGCACAGCCCCTTACGGTCACTGCCCAGGGTGGTGCTCCCACAGCAGGGTGGAAGAGCCACCTCTTCAGCCGCAGAAGGGAAGGGCTGGACAGTGCTGGGTATGAGACACAAAGGTCTCAGGAGGTAGAAAATAGAGCAATTTTCCCCATCCCCCAGGCAGCTGGTATCAACTGCTATTTTAAAACTTTTGGTCCTGTTAGGATGCGCAGCTCTAGGCACTGAAAAGCAGAATATGCAGCTTTCTGAGGGTACCCACCTGCATGGGCTGAGTACCAAAAATTCCCTGTTCTCTTCTCTCCCAGAGAGGCAAGTGGTTAAAGCAAGAACCTGGTCAAATCGCAAGTGTTCTACACCTATCCAATCCAGGCCTGATTACTATGATTTACCTTGCAGGGGGCTGGGATAATTACCAAGCAGAGTCAGAAAGGGCCTTCAAGATCTGTACAGCTTTCCGTGCACGTCCCTAGAGCAGGCACAGCAAGCACTGCAGGAAAAACAAGTCTTTCCCAAATTACACAGCAACCTGTCTCAGCCATGAGCCGCAGGAAACAGCCTCTGCAGGACTTGTAATCTCCAGGGATCTCTCCAGTTAAGGCTCCAAGTGAAGACCAGTTACTGCCAGTCTGGCCAGGACAACAAAAGAACAGTGTAGTGGAAAAATACGTGGAAAGAAAGTTCCCAGAACAAAGTTTAAAAACGTCATGATCCCAAACAGCAGCTTTGTCCCACTGTAGCCCTGATGAGCAGCAGAGAGAGACAAGCTCTCGGAGAACAGGTTTTTATAAAGAAAAAAGCCTCAGCTCTGGAGTTCTGTGCAGAGCCCTCTGCTCCCTACTCCAAAAGTGTTTGTGTGGTCACTGAAGCAGCTGAGATGTACTCAAGGTACCTGCACAGCCCAAGAGGACACCTGTGCTTGTTTGAGTGGAAAAACTTCAGCTGCACTTCAAGGAAGAGAAACCCACAAATGTGTCTAAGAATTAGTGCCTCAGTGACAGTCCCCCAGGATACTTCCCCACCTTACTACAATGCTTCCAGGTGACTGGAGTCACAGCCCGAGCTCCCATTAGTGAAATACAACACAAACAAACAAACCACTGAAGAGATGATCAAGGAAGTCAAAGCAATGAGCCTTGGCGAGCCTTCTGAAACAAGCGTGGATTTTGCACAACCTGTTAAAGCTGAACTGAGCATCCACTTTTTCCTCAAGGTTAGTTGAGCTTCAAAGACCACTTTTTTTTTTTTTCCATTCATTTGGCATAACCAAAATGTTCTATATCTAATCACCTGGGCAAGGGAAGTGCTCAGATTCACGCTGGTTTAACCCACCAGCAGCACAGACCTAGGGCAAGCTGAGCTCCGGCACTGGAGAGGATCTGCCTTTGAGGTCAGTCTTTATAAACTGGTGTCACCACAATGCACTGACCATGCAGCAGTGACACATGGGTGGACATGGGGCTAGTGGTGCCGCCAGAGCTCCACAGCCTTGCCACAGCCGCTCAGCACCCAGGCAGCAGCACTGCACATACAGCAAGCTACCTCTTCTTTTTCCATCTCTTCTGCCTTTCCAGCATGGTGGCACTTTGTTGAAAACATTATTACTATCCAAACCATTGACTAATAGGAGCAACATGTGTATTTGAATAATATGATGTCACAAACCCAGATGAATCCCTCAGCCTCTCCTATCTTCCCCCTCTGCAGGGCTCCCAGGAATGTGCTGGCCATGGCTCGAGCACCACGGAACGCTGAAACCAACTGTCAAACCTTCACTGATATGACTGAGCAGATGAGTGACCTTCCCCTGCCTGGATGGCAGAAGAGTCTTGTTGAATCCAGGAAAAAGCAGAAACCTATAGATGTGCTTATATACATCTGTGTGTTTGTATATACATACATGTATGGATATGCATACAGATATGTAAATACACTAAGTAAAATAGTGACTTACCAGGAAAAGACATCATGGATGCTTGTCAAGCGAACAGTGGCAGAGGAGTAATTCAGAAGCCTATATAACCTTTGCCAGTATATCTTAATCCAAATGACAGTCTCTGGTGCTGTTTCAGCCCTCAGATCGCTCCTCTGCAGACCTGCCATCACACCTTTAACCACATGTGCACTGCAGAGCATCACCTAAAGTGCCGAGCCCCAGGCTGTGATGCTGAAGAATCCCTGCCCTACGATTAAAAGAGAGACCCTGTCCCTTCCCATCCTGTACCATATCCCCCCCCATCCCTGACCTGTGCTGCCTGTATTTCAGTGGGGTCCTGGCACTCTGCAGCAGCAAAGCTCTGGTAACCCCTCTTCACACTCTCTAGGCTGCATTTGCCAGCTGGTGGCTCTATTCTGCCTTTGCAAAAATGACCTTGCTGCAAAAACTCACATCCAGCAACCCCATGGAGAATCAGAATATTTATCTGCAGCTCTAGTTCCCAGTTAAATGTTTCCTTAGGTTGCACTGCTGTATTCCACATGGTATACATGCAACTCTTTCAACTTCCACTCTTTTCCCTTTGGCCACCCCACTTCCATGTCACCTGGCCCGTGTAACTCTTTCCTGCCACTTGCCTGAAGGCAGTTCCACATGGGGAATTTCCACAGCAAAATCATTAGGTACAGTAATACAAGATTAGAGGGGGTCTGTGCAACTATTCTGGTGCCAAAATACCTTGTGGTAATTTGCTGGTGTCTCTCTGAGTTTGATAGAAACATTTCAACTAATCCTTTTTTGGCACTACAAAGCATTCTATGGCACTAGTCTACAGCAAAATGACAACTCTAGGGATAAACCCTGTGTCCTTCAATAATTTTATCCCCTTCTCCAAAGTTCTCTCTGAACTGTAATGAAGCTTACAAGCAAGGGTGCGCACATCCAGCTTTGTTCATAGGTGTCTTAACTTGTTTGTGTTACCATCACTAAATCTTTCAGCTATATTCATTGGAAAGGAGCATCACTTTAAGTGAATCCCCCACTGCTTAAGCTGTAACATCTCTCTTGCTATTACAGCACCAGGTTCCCAACAGAACAACAACCATTTTTTCATGTCTTAAACGCCACACAAACCCAGATCTCTCAAAAGGGAGCTTAGAAAGCCTGGGGTTGTCTTGGAAAGAAAAGCACTCAGATAGATGGCATAAGAGTCTGAGAAACTTTGCCTTTGGTTACAACTTGACATTAGTGAAGCGGTGGGGGCTGAGCAACAACGCAATCCAGCTCTTATAGGATTGCATTAAATCACAAGATGAGACTCAGGAAGGTCTCTGTTCCAAGCTCAGCCTGCCACAGCACACAGAAGCTGGGAAAGTCACCTCATGCCGTATTACAGATGGGCAGAGAGATTGTGAGGATTAATTGCACTTTTAATGTGCTTGAACAGAAAGAATACATTATTGTTTGACATCATCCCAGGTCTCCTGGAGGATTTCAGCTTGCTGACTGTTTGCACGCTGCCAGCACGACAGGATGGCAGGATCATGCCTGTCAGGGTAAACAGTTTCACAGAAGGCCCCCTTAGGAGGGGAAAGAAAGGCTGGAGCAGGAGGCCAGGTGCTGGAGACGGAGCAGTAATCTCAGCCATTCCCAGCAGTGCTCCACGAAGAACAACTCTTGCACAGATACAACCTGCCCTGTTAAGTCCTGCTGGGGCAGAGTCCCTCTCCTCAGGCTGACAAACCCCAAGGCAGAGGTCCAAGGAAGACCTCTGATGACCTCTACGGGGGAGGAGGGGACAGGTTGTTCCTCACCCTTTTTCCCAACATTTTGAGGGGCAGATGCATCATCGCTTCCATTCCACGTCCAGGTAAGAGATCAGCTTAGGGAAGGCTCCCAATACAAAACCCTCCAGAGAAACAAGGCCAGCCAAATATTGAGTGCCAGATGTTTTACAAGGCAAAAAAATCAGACTCTGAACCTGCAGCTTTAGGTCCTTCCTTGGGAAAGGGCTGGCTTGCAATGCGTTTGGCCTCTGCACTGAGATTTCCTGCTACGCTTTCACTTGATATATTTCACATTAAAACAAAAGGAAATTGGAGTGGGTAAAATAACTTTATTCCCAGTGCAGTGTACTGTACGATGTTATTATTACCATAATCTGGAAAGTTTATGAGACTCTTGGTGCTTAAAGGTTGCTAATATGATTAAAATGCAGAAAAGGAGAGAGAAATGGTCTTTTGGAGAGAACTGAGTAATCCGTATTTGGTTCACAGGTCTAGCCACTCATCTTTTTGAGCCTGAGATCCCATTGCTACAATGGCAACGATGACAACTCCGCTCACAGAGAGGGTGGTGAGTGACAGATACTGCACGGACACTCCCTCAGTCACAGTCAGCAGGGCTGACACAGGGGCTGCTCACCCCTTTTGCAGCACAGCATCAACTGCACTTCACTGCAGCCTTCCCAGCAGGCTAACACCAGCCATCACTGTTAGACGGCCCCACCACCACCTCTGCCACCTGCACGTGCCCTGCAGATGGTCTCAAGGGCGAAGCCCATTCATCTCCAAAGCTGCTGGCCCAATACCTGCAGCTACACACACAGGGACACTGAATCCACCCCCCTGCGCTACCACCTTCCTGCAGGGTGGGAACAGAGGGAAGCTGCACCTGGAGCCTTCCCTCTTCCTCAGGCTTAAACTACCACCCTGCTTTGCGAGCCGATGCCCTCCCATACATCTGCTGTCATTGTATTTCAGCCTCTTCTGCACATAAGCTAGGCAAAGGAGCCAGGGTCCTTCCCCATCCCTGTCCACAGGCTCCTTAGACTCACCTCGCTCAGTTACATGGGAGCAAGAGGTGGGGGCACCAGCTGCTAATCTGCTGCTTAAGCCTCTCAAGAACCTGCCTGTGTCTTTCCCTCAGCCTTCCAGTCCTGAGCAAGTGGCTTGAAGGGAGTTCCCAGAAATGGGAAAAATACAGTGTTTATGGAGCACATGGTGTCAAACTAGCATTTCATTACGGAAATCCGCAAGTGGCATTCCTTGCTGAACAGCCACTCTCAGTAACCGCCTGCCCATGGGTGGAATTGCCTGCAGCAAGATTAGTTACCGACCCTGCATGGCAAAGCACCCAGGGAGCATCTCATGTCTTCAAGCCACTGCTTTAGTTAGCATTTTACCCCATCTGTTCATGCCATGCACAACTGCTTGAACAGCAGGGGCATGCAGACACAAAGACCTTTGAGGAAGGGGTCATGTCCCCTTAGCAGAGCAGAAAGAGAAGCCAGTACACACGTAAAGGCGGGAGATGTGCTAGTAACACTCAGCAGGAGCAAGGAAGGTCTAGTAGGATGGGAAGGGTCTGCAGAGGCAGCACCCTGACGGTCAAACAAAACTCCCTGCTCATACCCACTCTGGGAGGGGATGGCAGCTGCCTTGTTGTGTGCTCCATCACTATTCAGCTGGTCTCATTGATCGCTCTGCTGTGGATGAAGACCACAGGCTTTGCTGAAACTTTCGACAAAACAAATTAACCAGGCTAGCTCCAGCCCACAATGCAGGGCATGATATTGATGGGCCATTCGAACAGGAAAATTCACTCCAGCTTGAGGACGATTATGGAAATAATAATACACAATCAGTGTCCATTAACACTGTCAGCAGGACTGTGGATCAATAGTGTATTAATGGCTGAAGAAAGACTGCCCGTACTATCGGCAGTTAAGGCCAGCACAACAGCAGAGGGAGCAGAGATGGCAGTGGGTGGGCGTAATCCAGCTCAGGCACTGGACATCTTTGCACAGCCTGCCCAGGGGAACCCCCACCACCCTCACCTTCTGAACATGTTCCCTGGCTGCTTGCTTGGGGGTCTCCCCTGCACTCCAGTCCCTCCCAGCCTCTTTGCCCAGCACAATGGCCAAGGGTGCACAGCCCCTGCAGGGACCTTCCCCAGCTCGAGCTGCCTGGTACAGTTTAGCCTGATTAGGCTCCAACTTCTAAGACAAGGCCAAGGCTAGTCCCATAGCAAGAGGGAGGCAATGCAGAAGCCCCCAGGGATAGCTGAGGAGCAAAGAGCATCCATCGGTTTCCTCCCACTCCTTGGATTTCTCTCTTGGCCAGGCTCTTCCTGTCGACTCTTCCAACACAGCATGCTGCCTGGGCAGCTCTGCGCTACCACAAGGCTGTCCTAAAGCAAAAACCATCAGGTAGACCTCTCTGCATGCTGATCTTAACAGTTACAACCCTGAGCAAGACAGACCTCCACGGAGGTTCTTTTGCTCCCATGCATTAGCGTTCTCTCTGCAGCCCAAACCATGTACTCAAAAAAAAAAAAAAAACAAACACAAAACTGTTTACTATACTCCTGGCCTAAATTTGTGGCAGGGAACATGTTATATTTCAGCAGCAAAATGTCTCTTGACTCCTTTGGTATTTGTACATTGATCATGATTAAAACACAAACATCAATCCACCCACAGAAGAAACACAGCCACTTCCGATATGCAAAGCAACCACGTCTCTAACCCCACACAACACTCCATAGCACTCTCGAGCAAGAAGAGAAGAATATAATTTTCAATTGGAAAGTCACAGAGAAATGACAGAGCTGTGGAAAGTAATCACAGAGCATGAAACTTGGCTACTTAAAATAGCATGGGATTTTTTTTTTTTTTTTTTGCTTGGAAGAGACCAAGACTACGTCTTTATATCTCTGCCTGATTGCATCTCCAGAAAGAATTTCCTTTTGCAAAGCTCAGCCAGATGATTTGCATGGTCTTAAAATAACTTTTTGGTTAATCAATGTCATTTCCTTGAAGCACCTCTATAATTTTGTTTCTTTTAGAAAAATGCCAGCAGCAAAATCATGTGAGATGTCATGAATAGTAGGTACACCCCCCAGCGACTGCAACACCTGCTCCTGAGACCTTCGTTCAATTTAAAACTAAAGAGGTGTTGTGTGCTTTACTAAAGTATCAGTCACTAGATCATCACTGACCCCCCCGTCACTCCCCAATCCCCAACTTCACTGCCTGCAGCAGCTCACTAGATTTCTTAGATGTTCCCAAATTTTTCCTGCATAGGTCCACCTAACTGCAGTGTCAAGCAGCAGAGCGCAATTTTTACAGTTGTTACACACCCAACATTGTGGTGGCATAAACTTTGTATCACTGCCTAACTCATATGCCTGAGTTGAATTTGTCTAGATGACTCAACGCCAGCAATGTGAAGCCGGTTGTCTTCAAATCTTTAGGAGTTTCAGATATGGTAGCAGTCAGAGCCTGCGCCTCAGCGATACTGTCCTGGAAGCTTCCAGCTTTGGTTAGGTAAGACAAAAAAGCGTGTCTGCCTCGTAATGGCCACAGAAGAGACTTGATTATCTTTCCCAACCAACTCCTCACTGTGCCAGCTTCAGAGCCTGAGCTGTATCTCTAAATCTTGCTGCAAAACCCAATGAGCCACAGAGCCATACTCGGGTGAGGTGATCCTGCCAAGCTGAGTGCTCAAAGCATTGCACTTAAAAAGCCATTTCTTGCCTGGCTGCTACTTAAAGCTCCTAAGCATTTTAGGGGAAAACACAAATGAGGCAAGCAGCTTGGGGGAAAAATCAGGCATCCTCTATTCTAGAGACCACTGACAGACTGACTTGTTTATCAGCTGGTCAAATACCCAGAAATTAAATGGTCCAGCCAGAGAAAAAGAGGTCTACAAAGACAGGAACTCAACTGGACATGGCTTATCCTGCCAATGCACTGCAGGAACAGTCCCCAGAAGACAGGCCAGCACCAGGCTCCTTGGCAGGTTTGATCCCTTGCTTTCTTATGGAAACTCCCACCAGGTCTTCAGTGCCCTGAGTCAAAATCCAGCTGCTCCACGCACCCACCACCCAGTGAAGGGGAATGAACAGTTATGGGCATTCAGAAAGCCTGCTGACCCTCCTGCTTTTTTTGTAAGCCCTCGTGCCCTCAGCTTTCAGTGTGCCCATCACCAGGAGCCTCTGAGCAGCCAGTTCACAGGAGGGCCAAGGCTGGCTCCGACAGAGATGCAAGTCAGCTGCTCCTTATGATCTCATGCTTCTGCTCTCCGTTTTTGCTCCTCTGTCACAGCACACAGGAGCCACTGAAGGTGACATCCCCACTCAACCAGGAAAACTGCCTTTCACAGGCATGCTGCAGCCTGTCAGCACAGGTATCAAAGCCCAACACGTGGCATCCCCAGGATCTGCTGCTAATAACTTTTGCAGGCAAATGGGCTTTGCTCAAATGATCCCAAGGGTTCTACCTCTCTCCTCTTAACCCTGAATTAAAGATCAGCTCATTCCCAAAGTCAGCATTGCTGCTGCTTGTTCCACTTCCCTCTTTATACTTTAAGACACTTTGGTACAATAGTGTCTGTTCAACATAGGTCCATGTGCACAGATGTATAAATCAACATACTTTGAAACTCAGCTGTTTTTTCACTCCTGGACCATTTAACATAGGAGATGAAAGGAGAGCACAACACAGACACTTCATCCCTTCAAAAGAGAGAAAAAAAAACGTCAATTTGTTAATCATCTGTAGACTAGATTAGCAGCAAAGGTGCATGGACTCTAATCAATGAATAACTACATGCTCCTTTTCATATCAAAAGGGGAAAAAAACATCAGGCAGCAGCTGTGGCTCCTGAATCATGAAAAATAAGGAAAGGCAGAGGTAGTGGTGTCAAACTGAGTTCTCTGGCTGGCAGGGCACATGGGTAATGCTCCAGACTTTGCTGGTGAAGACTCCACCAAACTCACAGACACATGCTAAACCCTACCCTGGAAACACAGGAAAAGAGACAGATTCAAGCTCCAACTCCAAGTATACTAAAAACAATAGACCAGAACAAAACCCAAACCAGTTTGCAATCAGAGTACACTAACACAGACTGGGTGAGGAGTACTTTCACGGAACTCCAGCTGGTGCCCTTCAAAATGCTAAACCCTGCGGTCCAAATTCTTCAATGCCAAGGTGGAAACTGGGGCTGGTGAGCAGGAAGATTGGCAGGGAGGACCTGCCAGAGGAGAGGACTTCTCTCTACATGGAGAACCAAAGGGGACGTTGTACGCTCAGGGCTGCTCACCCCAGAAAGTGGGTGCACAGCCATGGGGTTAGCAAAGCAAGGCACTTGGGGCTTTGACTAGCTGGTGCCCCAGCTCTCCTGCAGACCTCCCCCATCCACGTGACCAAAGAAGCTCCATCGTTGTCAGAAGAGCTTTTACAGAGGCACAGAGCTCGGTGCAGATCACAGAGCCCGTCTGAGAAGCTGGGTAAACACTCAGGCACTGATCCATGCTAAATTCTCACCTGTCACAGCTCCACCTCTTCCAGGACTCCAGCCAGCCAGCTCGGAGGGAGCTGGGGATGTGAGGGCAATCACATCACCATGGCAGTGCAAACATTCCCTCCATGCTGGAGAGGAAGGATTTCACAAATGGTCATGTTTACCTGTCGCTATACCCAGCTTCCACAGAAAGCGAAAGGCTATTTCAATTGTGAAATGGAGGGGAAGTAACTGCAGGAGAAGGTGACAAGAGCCACAAGAAAGATACTGACATAAAATTTCCCGAAAAGCCTGTTTTGTTCTCATCGTAGTTAAAAAGAGCTAAAAGTACAAATACTGCCCTTAATTCAAGCATCTAAAATCCAGTTTCACTACTCAGAAGTGGCAGGCAGCAGGGACTTGTCTCTGTCCACAGCTCTGTGAACAGAGGTACCCATCCCACAGGCACCCCAGGTCCCTGGCAGCAAAGTCACCTCCCAGGGGATGAAACCACAGTGGCTGCACGAGATCAGCTCACAGCTCCAAGCCACTTGGTGGGGGACAGACAACCATGGCACAAACCCCAGCACAACCACTCACTGGCAACCCTGGAAGAGATGCCAAGGACCCAAGGGACAGCTGAGACTTGGCACCCTGCTGCCGGGTGCTTATCTGCTCCCGGCAAGAGCAGGATTAGAGACAGGGGTGATGCTGGTGCTAAAGGGATGCTGCTAGTGATACAGCCTCTCAGTGGAAAGAAGTCTTTGTGCTCAAATGGGTTCTCATATAGGCTCTCACAAAACGCTGATGCTTGTATCCCCCAAGCAGGGCTGGTAGGTGGGGAGATGCTGCTACTGCACACTGCCAGCTGGGGAAGATAAAGAAATGAAATGGCTTGTCCATCATCGGGTGGGAAGCCTGAAGTACAGCCAGGGATCAATCCGTACCTAATTCCAGTCCAGAGCCTTACAATGCAAGGCCAAACTTCAGCCTCCATGGCTGCCTAACACAGCACTAAAAATTCAAATTCACAGGGAGCGGAGAAAGAAAACTTGAGCAACACTGAAGGATTTACTCAAGAAAACCCATTTTCCTCTGGATTTTCTCCCATATCCCTTTTTGCCAACACAAGGAACTGAAAACTACCGCCAGCAAGCAAAACAACCTAGAGAGGGAGAAGCAAATATGACAGCTTCACTCCACCCCAAAGGAAGAGAGAGAACACCGAAAGGGAACGCCAACAAATTGTCAGCAAAGCTGAGGAAACAGGGGCTGTGTGACACCCCTGGAAATCTAGCCAAGTAATATTTTATCTTGACAGCATCCTTTACATCCCTGCAGTGCCTTTGGTGTGCAAAACCCTAGAAAGTCCCTAGCTCTTTCCCTCTTGAGTACCAATAATTACTAACCATAACCTGGCAGACGAGCGAGCAATTCCCTCTGGTTCTGATAAGAGGAGCTGACATCTCTCTAACCCCAGCCACCTCCATTGTTTTATACTCATTGTTTATTGATCCTTTTATGCACATAATGCAAATTGACATTTAATAATTCAGCCAAGTTAATGGTGCTTAAATATTAAAAGGCTTTTCTCTTTTAATTAGCTGTAGCAAAATAGGCAACAAAGGAGTGCTAGACAGATGCCATTTAAAATGCTCTCGTCCAAGTTCCTTGGCATTTTTCTAGGGATGGGAAAGAACAGTTCAAGGGAAATTTTGTACAAGTCTCCCACTCTGGCTAGGAAGGTAACTAACCCATGGAAGCGTTTCCAGAGGCTCTGATTCATAGGGCATATTTATCTCTGTCAGCTTTGTTTTCTCTCCCTTCTGCTCTTCACCTAATAAAGGCAGAGGGGAAGGGAAGAAGGGGCAGAGGACAGAAGAAAAATCCTGCCCTATAAGAAGTGCCACCACTGGCATAACGCAGTGCCGATGCAGATGTGGAAGCCTTCTGATACGTCATAGCAAGACCTGCAACCAGGTGAAAACAGAACTAAAAGGAAGAAGTACACACAGCTAACTGAAGAATTACAAACAGCACAGAAATCTTGCAATTATTCCCTGAGGCAAGTATAACTAATTCAGGAAATCCTGAAAAAAAATAAATCTGGGTATAGTAGGGTAAGGGAACACACATTTATCTCTTCTGTTCATTCTGTCAAGGGTTGAGAATGAGAGGGAAAATACACAGTATTTTTAAACCTCAGATTCATCTCAGCTGGAGCCGATGGCAATAATACATCTTAGTCATAACGTTGCTGGTGCATGGCATCACAATTGCAAAGAGTTGGTATTATTTGGGGTGTTTCAACTACGCATTCCCCCTCTCTTAATTAGTGCTCATTTTAAATCCTGGATTGGTTTGAGTTTGGGATTATGATCCCCCGCATCTGACCCAGAGCAGAACCACATAGTCACAATAATTAGATATAGTAACTGTTAATAACTTCGTTTAATTACAACCTATTTTCTTCAAATTTAGCCTAGACATAAGATTTCAGTGAATTCTAATTACATGCCACCTTTGAAGAGCCTGTGCTATTGCATTATTAATTCCAAAGACAGAGACTGACAAACACTGAATTCCTTACTGAGGCTATTTTAAAAAGTTTATCTTCATTCAAGCCAATTAATAGACTGACTTGCAAATTCTCTGCGAATTCATTCTTCCAGTGACGACTAAGCACTGTAAAACTGTAAAGGGTAAGCTGCATTTTTTCACACATAACAAAGAGATGAAATTGCCAGTTTACGTGCAAAGTTGAGTTCATCCTTAACAGGCAGAGCTGCTGGTTGTATTTCCATGAAACACTGAAGTCAGCGCTCTGAAGCTGCCAGGCAGGACATCACGACAAAGGGCGTCCCCATGTGCAATGGCACCCAAGGACCTCAGGATGATGGCAGAGGGCAAAGCACCAGTCCATCAGCCCAGAGGTGACTGGAGTGTGCAACACAGCCTTGTTCACAAGCAGCATCCCCCCATGCACACAGGAGAGGGCAGTGGTGCACACACCAGAGTCAGCCCATTATCCTTTTATGACTCATTTTAAGGTGGGGAAATTTGCATGCAGGAACTGCTACTTTATTTCCCCGTGCACGCAAATGCTTGAGGAGGATCTTTCACAGCCCTCTTAGACTCGACGTACCCCCTGCCAGTTGCTTTGGTAGAACATGGGGAACCCCTCCCTGCCTCTGTAAGGCTCAGCACATAGGGAACATTTTCTGTCACTCCGCATCTGCCACATGTTGTTCATGCAGCGAAATATTCTTGACACCCTAACAAACAGTTTGCACTGTTTCTCTTTAATAGATTATCCACCTACTCCTCTCCAGCTGTGCAGCACATCTGGCCACACTGCCTCTCCTGGGCATGCACTCCTCAGCCCAATATTCTGTTTATTGTTGCTCAGGAGAATTAGAAAGTGATGGGGGAGTAAATGCACAGTGGACAAGATGCATGTCCAGGAGTTTTCAGAGGCAATAAAACACAAGCGTGTTTTCAGCCTCTGCAGCGCTGTTACCCGCTTTGCCTTGTGCAGTCTCCCTTCCAGCTGCAGCCGTTCTCGGTAAGATAGGGCCGCTCTCCGGGTGTGCGTGTGGTTAACTAACACAGCGCTGCGAGGCTGCTCCTGCAAATGGATTGAACTTTGGGCCACTACTACAGAGAGCTCTCCTCAACCCCAAGGGCCGGGGGTTGGGCTCAGAAGCATCCCCCAACCCCTGCGATATGAACTTTGCTCTGGCACGGCCACGTCCCGGCTACACTGATGGAGTTCGTTCTGACAAACAGCTGCAGCAGCTCAAACAATCTGTTCGAGGGAAGAAGAGCTAGAAAAGAGGGGAAAAGGAAAATGAACTAGTGAAGAGTTTTGCAAGAAAACCCCGATGACAACTAAAACACAGGCAAGGAGAACCAAGGCAGGCTGGTGCTGGCTTGGCTGTTCCCTGGTGAGAGACTGATAGTAACGAACTTGGGAGCGCAAGTTCCACAAAGCTACGTGATGAATTTATTACTCTGCATCTGTGCAGAGTCAAAAGATCGTCTGAAACAGCAGACTTGCAGAAGAAATTGGGGAAGCACTAATGCACATGGGATGGTGTTTAAAATAATTTCTCAGTTGGCTGACTGCACAGGGGGTAAGGACAGAGATTAACTCCCTACCCGAGATCATGCATTTGTGCAAACATTTCTGAGCAGCTTGTTCAACGGGGGATTGGGGGGCTCACGCAGCCCTATCAAAGCAGCCGGGGTCTAGCTGACAGCCTTGCAAAGGAAGCAAGATGATCTTTGACACTAAGGAAATAAAGCTCTGAGCGACTGAAATGCTGACAGGCACCAGCCTCAAAGCCGACGTGTGTCTGAAGAGGAAAGCTCTTTAAAGACTTTTGTTCTCCAACTCTCTTCTGCAAGAGAAAAGGCTTTGGCCTACTTAGGCAAGGCCAAGGGCAGGCTCAGACCCCAGCATATTTTAGAGTCACTTATCCTCAGCTCCATTTCATGTTCCCTCGATATCAGTAAGAAATACAATTTTATTTAAAGCACTCCCAGGCCTTCAGCTGTTTGTGGAACAGCACAGAGCAGCCTGTCCCACAGAGCACAATGCAGCCCCCCGGTCTCTGAAGGGGGCAGGAGGAAAGCAAATGCCCAAGGACAGCACAGCCTCGGACCAGCCGCCTTTCTTAGAGACCTCAACACCCCCCTGCTGCAGAACACCCATGGGCAGATTAACATGAAACCAGACAGTGGGCTTCCCGATTAACAGAAAAAGGGCGTGAAGAGGGAAAGAGGCATGGTTTCTGAGAACACAGGCTTACTTGAACCTCCACAATGTGCAAACTTGAACTGTCAGCCCCTAGTTAAGCCAGTCCCCTGTACTGCCCGGCCAGCGAGGAATTGGCTTACCTTCTAAAAGCTAGTTTTGCCTCCAGTTTCAGCCTGCTCCAATTGCACACAAAGGGGAAAGACTCCCAACCTGGTTATGCCCCAGAGAAGCACAGCTCTCCAGTAGCCCACCAGGCTGGTGGGCTGGCAGGGTCTCTGCAACTACCTCCCAGTGTTTGTCCCACAAGATGTGTCACCAATCACCAAGGCACCACCAGTCTGTTTCACTGAGATGGGCAGCACGCCTATCTTGGGGTGTTTCAAAGCCCAGTGATTGCTTCTGTTATAAATTACATTGGGGAAACAAACAAGAACCATTTAAGCCTTGCAAACCACTTCTGTTAATCCTCATCTGGAGGGACACGAGTTGGCTTGGACAAATTTATGGAACTGGCTGGGGAAAAAAGAAGTCCTGCCTTGTTCCAGTAACGGGTGCAATCAGGGCTGCGCCTCCTTCCACAGAGCAACCAGCACGTGTACTGCTGAGCACCCAGAAATGTGCCACTCTTGTCACAGATCACAGTCACCACATCTTCAAACTTCCCTCCCTGTTTGACCATGCCCCAAAACAGGCGGGGAAGAAAAAGTTCTGTTACCAGCTATGTGCTTTCCCTGTTGCTGCCTGCCAAGGAGCAGGCAGGGAGCCAACTGAAGTAGCTGGGGAGCTACTCATTAGCCACCAAGGGATTCCACTTGCAACAGCAGCAATGTTCCAAACCACCAGCCACCATCGAGCACTGACAGCAAACAGCTCTTCAGGACCCTGTCAACCACAAAGTTTTTCAGCCAAACTACCTGAGCTCCACCCAGGAGACATGGCATCCTGTATTTTTGCTCAGTTACATGGACCTAACGGTCTTCAGTTCATGGCCTTCACCCTCTACCACTCTCATATATCACTGCTCAACTATGACAGCAAGGAAGACAGAGTGGGAAAGAAACCCAGAAACTGAGAATAATCTTGAACGAGCACTTGATGCGTGACCTTGGGCAAGCACGTTCTCCCCTTGGTGTATTTTTGTCTCTCCATGCGTTATTTGAATAATTGCACCACCGTGTCATTTAAAGGGTACTTTAAAGCTTATTGTTTATACAACTTTTTGAAGATGGAAATCACCACATAAGTGTTCAGTATTACTGTGGTTATTACCTGCCTCACAGGGGGGTTATGAAGCTTCATAATTAATGTTTGTAAAACAAACCTCTGCCATTGGATGAAACGTGCTAAAGAAGTGCAAAGGATTAATATCCTCAGTAATCTGATGTGGGTTTTACTGTTCTGCGCAACACAATAAAAAATAATTAAAAACAAACCTAAGCTGATACTGATAGGAAGGATGAGGAGGCAGGGCCGAACGCACGTGGAGACAGACTGCTCACCATTAATTAAACCCAATACCATCAGTCTCCAAGACAGTGCCAAGTAACCTTATACTCCTGGTGATAATTACACACTAAAGCTGATTTTGGATAACCAGAACTCTTGAGCGACCCAGAAAGATTTGCACTGCTCAGAGGAACAGCAAGCACGGCTCAAGCAGCACAGCTCTGACCCCACAACCCTTTACACAGCAACTGCTGCCTGGGGAACTGGGTGAGCAGAGGGCAAACAGGTGCAGGTATGCTTAGGGACCCCACAAGCACCTAGAAGGGAGCTGAAAAAACCCTGGAAACCCACCCACAGGGCCCCACTCCCATACACCCGAAGTCCTGGTCTCCAGTCACGAGCCTGGCGGAGTAGCGAAATCTCACTCCTTTGGCTGTGCAGGATTCAAGTCCCCCAGAGCACAGGCAGCTACCAGTCCCATGCATCGAGAGCCACTAGCTCAGTGGCTCTGTAGAAATATACACCAACAACTTTCTATTTCTTTAGTACGAGAAGCGTGGTTGCTGAAGTGTTTTGCAGTACAACTACAGTGCAACAAAGATGGAGAAGCCTTTGGAGACTTTCTTATAGAACAAACACCGCCAGAGAAGGAACATTGCTGGCAATTGCTTTAGCTGCTTGAGTACCAGCTTTCTGCCCAGCACAGCTGATACAGACAGAGTAACCCCCTCCCAGCACCCCTGTACATGCATAAACAGAACAGCCCTCCAGATGCTTCATGTGACTGAGTTCCCACCACACATGCCCTTGTATCAGTATGGGCTATCCTGCCTTTACACACACTGGTTGTAAGAGTAGGTCCCTGGCAGACTCCAAAATCAACAGGACGTCCAAGCCCTGCAGATTTTTTGTGCAACTGTTAATTAGGCTTCACTCTTATTTGCTGCATTTGCCCACATGGTTTCTTCTGCTGCCAATTCTCCTTGGTTAACACCAAACTGTATAAAAGTGATACTGTTTTTTCCTGCATAAATGCATACAGATATGCCAACACTTCCCATAGGCAAATGGACCGACAGTGAAATTCAGATGAGCTACAGAAAGAGCTCAGGGAAGCACACATATTACGGACAGAAGAGTCCCATCATACTTGCTAGGTCATCTGCAAGCCTTCCTTACAGCTTGCTCCACAGTGATGAGCTTGATCAAGCTTTAAAATGTCCCCAGAGAAGCATCTCCACAGCTGCTTTCGTGTTTTTATGAAGGAACTTGTTTTGGCATTCAGCTCAAGTTGTCCCCACAGACGGCGGTTTAAGACAGAGCGGAAAACAGCACCCAAAGCACCTGTCTTGTAGAAGGTTTGTCGTCTTTTTGTTTATCACTTGAAGGTACAGAGTAAGGGGATCAGAGCTCACATCAGGTATTACAGTAATAGGTCTGATTATCAAGAATCTTGTTTGGGCCTGATACACCACCACAGCCAGGAAGACACACATGCTTTCTCTTCAGAGGGCTCCAGGTAATGATGGGAAGCAGAATATACCACCACAAGAAAGACAACAGCCACTCAAGGAGTCCATGGGATGGGGTGGATGCATGAGAAGCTAAACAAACGCCCTTCTTCACATAAGAGGCTTCACTTGATACTCAGTTTTAAATCCTGAGAAACCACCTCCCCTCTACACTGACTCACTTGAGACTCAAAAGGAATACAAAACACGTGTGGCACTATGAGGCAGTGTAACACCCCTTCTCTCTCTGCCCAGTGCAAAGGATGAAGCCAAACATCCCCTCATCACCTTCATTTTTACCGGGGAGCAGTTGGAGCGGGTGTGCTTCACTGGAGGATGCTCTCCTAATCCTTGCTATACACGACCAATGAGGGCAAAGGATTAGCATCACCAGCTGCTCTGCTAGAAAGTGCAACACGCAAAATTGGATGCATATATGCAGTGTGGAGCCATTAAGAACTGCCTCAAACACCTCCCCCTCCCCATACCGCAGTTCATAACTCCCCATGTCATGCCCCCTGCGTTCCCCTTCGACACAGCCTTTCTCTTGTCTCCTCTGCAGCCTGTAGTCCAAGTGCCACTTCCAGTGCTGCAACACATGCAACAGCCCTTTCCCATCAGCACTGCCACAGAGCGCGTCACTCCCGTCCCACCACCCAGGGCAGCTGCTGTATGCTGCAGAGTGAGCGGAGAATTCAGCACCTGCTGCAGCTTGACCGTAGCAGCGTGGAGATGCCAGACACCCCAGCTGTGAGACGTCACTTTACCACACATTACACTATCATTTGTCATACGAAAAAGACTTTATAAGTATACAGGTGGGGGAAGGGGGCTGCTTCCATGAGCAATAAAACACAGCTTTCTCTGAGGTGGAACATAGCTGGTTAACAGGGCTTAGGAACATTATCTAATTGCTCAGGCTAGAAAGGGAAAAGCAATCTGAACTGATTTGAAGCTTCAGAGGGAATTAGGGAAGCAGAATATAATTACCTAAGCTGGAATTTGGCCAGAACTCATGGCGGGGGGTGGGGAGCAATTCTGGTCTTTAATGATCACAAACAATCAGCAACTTAGTTTTCCATTCCTTTCCAGAGTGGAACAGGCATGCATTTCATCTCATTCACACTAACATTACCCTTTAAGAAGCAGCTTTGAAGTAAAGAAACATGCGCTGGATTTACACCAATATAGCTGTCAATTGCTTTGTGGCACCATCCTAGAAAGACTATAGTGTCTCACATCACTCAGGTGACCTCAAATTTGGGAATATGGAGATTTCCAGTCCTTGAACTTCACCATTTTTAAAATCCTCCAGCAAATCTTCAATAAAATAGACTAACAACCAACTGCAGCCAACCACTTTTCAGAATATCTCATACCTGTTACCTCAAGATTTTTCACAAAGTACCCATGGAAGAACAGCAGGTTTCCTATGGCCAGCTGTTGGCTGCACAGCTCTGGGTCCATGCAGCAGGTCAGTGGCACTCCCCTGGGTTTCTGCCCTGGCAGAAGACCTTGGTGGCAAAGGGCTTGGTCAAAACCTCCATCCCCAAAGCACGTGTCAGTACAGCTCGTAGCAGACCTGGTGTCATAGTGAGAAGAGACCAGAAAAGCATGCGTTATCAAGGCAGGGAAGCCTTCAATCTCATTAGCTCCGGCATGCTGTTACTTTGAAGCTTCCCTGATATTTTACAAGCTGTGAGAAGCAGCAAAGCCAAATCTGGTCTGTTTTAAAGGACATTCAGACTCCCACTCAGGTCTGAAAGACTACACAGCTGCTTGCAGCTCACATGAAGTCCATATGTGGGACATGCCATGGCTAAAACACCGCTCGTAAAAAGCTGCCAGCAATGCCAGACTGGCTCTTCTCCACCTCCAACCTCGCAAGCACCTGTGAACAAGTAGCAAGACTGGTGCCCTTCTGCTCAAGCCTAGCCAGAAACAGAGGAAAAACTCCACTCTGACGAGGTCTGAGCCTTGGCTATGTCTGTTGTAGGCATGGCAGGAACAAGCTGGAGAACACAGAAGACCCTGGACAGCAAAACCGACTTCTGTTCCTCCGGAGAGGGAGCTTGCCCCACAGCAGTCATCACCAGCCCTAACTCTGAGAGCTTGGACAGGCACAAGTGGGCACCAAGGCCACGGCCCCCATCATCCCTACTGGTCCCGCCAAGTGCCTGTTTCACTGACCCCTTACGGCCAGCCTTGTCCCACTGTTAAACAGCAAGGGCAGAGCTAATTCTGGGCAGCATTTGGGCTGATCCAGCTGCACTGAGCTTGATCCCTGTGCTTCGCTGCAGCAAGAAGAGTCTAAACAGACAACCCAGCACAAGCACTTAAGCCCATGCAAGTATGGGGATGTACTGTTAAGTTACACCCAGTGTTAGTGCTACATCAATATGGGCTTGAAAAAGCACTCTACCAGAAGGATTACAGGGGGACCAGGAAGGCAAGAACCATCTCTGCTGTTCAGTACCAATGACATGGCCTTGACTACATTGCTTTTCTCTTCTGAGGTAGAAGATGGAGGAGGTGGGACTGAAGGTAGCTTGTGGGGATTGGAAGGTCTGCCAGGAGGAATTAATTTCAACGTTTTTAGTGCTTAATATAATCCAACAAAAGAAAAAAACCCCAGGCCTTCACAGAAGGAAAAACGTTACAAACTAAAACACCTAAAAACCACGTACAAAAAAAGGAAACCATTGGCAGCAGGCTTTGCTCTCCACGCTCCATCACACTTCAGTTCTTAATGGTAAAGCACGGTGGTGGGAGACACTGGCACCTCCAGTCCACGGAGTGAAGCACTGGTCACAAACACTTGGAAAGGGTCTTGCACTGACCTTGGAAAAAGGTCCAGAGGAAGCCAGTGATAGGTTTTCTGTCTCTAATACGTATGGATCCAATTCCACCTTCCACTGCAAAATTGTAACTTTCACTGCAGTCGATGGGAATTACACCTATTTAATAGACGGCAGAATTGATTTTGTGATCTCAGGTGTCTGGGCCTGCAAGATTTCCAGCCCACATAACTTTAGATAAAAATCCAGCAAACCCCAAGATAATGAAGTCTTTGACATTCCACAAACACTGCCTCACTGAGCAAAGCTCAGAGGTGGCTGGAGCTCAATGTAATCACGAGCTTCTGCTAAATTACGTTGGGCCAGAAACATTGCAGATCAGGGCATTTCCAGCCAGGCTAGGGACTAATGTCATGAGAATTGCTACCTAAGGGGTATTTTTATCACTACTCCATTGCTCCTGGGCAAAATGCAAAGGGGATTATGTGTACATAGAGCTGCAAGTCCCATCTAAGAGTTGAGCGTAAGCTTCACATCAAGCTGTTTGACTTTACTCTGCAAGCTTTTCTTGTCACAGTGCAAACGCAATGATGTGTTTAAGGAGACTCTGTCACCAGACAGAAAGAGTGAAAAAGACAGCGGGAGCAGCTGTCACCTGCTGAGATGCAGCTTTGCAACTTAGTCGGTGTCACACTGAGGACTGTGAAGTGCCTGACAGGAGCAACAAAAGGTCACAGATATGTATTTTGGTAGTGGGTCCTGGCACCTTGATCTAAGCACCCTTGGGAAATGGGAAGGCTCCTCAGCTTTGCTGCCTTTTGTGCTTTCCTTGCTGAGCTTCTGAGCACAAGTCGAGGGCGAGAGGCTCTGCTGCGGCCAGCGGGTACTGGCAGCTCGGGGAGTTTGACGGAGAGGGCAGGACAAAGACCTGAGGTGTGAGGACAAACATCTACACCTTTTCTCCCAAAACATTTGGTTATTTCTGCAGCTCGGGAAGCCTCACCACTGTGCTGGAAGGGCACAAGAAGCACTACCTTCCCCCCAGCATCAGTGGGGAGGAGAAACTGGAGCCCTGCTGAGCAACAGGCTGGGAGCTCAGCGGGGCTCACCTTGCAGTGCCATGCCTCGGCAATGCCTGCTCCAGATCTAAATGCTACCCTAGAGTCCTAAAGATGAATTAAGAGCGTTCAAGCAAGATTTTGGCTTGCAATCCCTGTTCCCCTCACAGGACACAGCCTCTGCTCTCCAACTCCCTTGGGAGCACTCAGAGAGCGTTACTGCATTCAATTCAGCATCCCTTCTCCATTAACAATAACTCAATACCAGTGGACCCTGCGGACCTGGGTGACGCATTGTTCCCACTGCACAGAAATTACATTGTTTAGCCAGCACACTGGCAACAAGCTGCATCATTTTGTTGGCTCTTGGCCATGGTGATGGTGGCCCACTAGGACGGGGAGCGGAGGCAGCATCCAGGGAGTGGGCCCCGCTGACAGCGCACTGCTCATCTCCACAGACAGACAGCAGAAGTAGGTGCTGTGGCACCCTGCAGGAGCCCACACCATGCCTGGAGAAAGGGAGGATGGAGAAGAGGGAAACGGACACATCGTCTCCCCTCTGTGGAGGGCAAGCAGTTCAGACTGGAAGCATGTGGTTTATCACCCTTCCTTGCAGCCTTACACAGGCCTCTCATCTGCAAAGGGACAGATGCTCCTGCTCTCCCAGCAGGCTGGTCAGCAGTCACACAGGTAAGGGAACCAGGCACAGAGAGGTTTGGGATTGTGACCGGGACGCTCAGGCAGTCAGCAGCACAGGCTAGGAGCCCACTGCACTCATTTGCTCCCATAGTTGTAGCAGTCTTCAGTACCGTACGGTGAGGAACAGCCTCTTTGGTGCTTATCCTTGCAATTTCTAGTCCAGTAGCCCAGTGACATGTCTACTAGCCACCCACAAAGGGAATCACAGTGCAGAAAACACCACAGCCCTCAGGGCCTGTTTTGTGTAAGGTGTCCAGCACGAGTTAGCAGGCGCTGCCTGGTGCATCCCCACCCTACGGTACGTGCTCATTGCAACAGCTCCTGCCACACAACACCCCAACAGCCGAGAAAAAGAGGTGCTACATAGATGGAGGGTTTTACTCCGCTCACGAGCAACCCAATTTGCTGCTAGAGAGATACAGCCCCTAAGGAATAACACAAGGCAGAGAAGTGATGAGCAGGCAGTAGGAGATGGGGAAACAGAAAGCCTTTTTTGTCTTTTTTAAAATAGCGTCTGCTAGTCACCTCCTCGCAGCAGTGGCATTTATGCTGTAAAGCAGTGCCTTGAGGCAGAAGCCAGCACTTCTAGAGTAACAGCAGATCCCCTTTGAGATGCAGAGTGCAAATGCCTTGTCCCCACGGGAGGCTTCCAGCACACCCTCCTCAGCTGCAACTCTTTCACTTCCAAACTGCCCCAACACATGGAGCCCCCTCAGCCTCCTGGAGCCCTGTCTCACACTCCCACAGCTCTGCAGACTGTGCTGCCTGCCAACAAGGGCTAGAGTTTTGCACTGTCTGAAACACTCAAAGGGGAAGGGGCAGCTGGAGATGCAGGACACTGCTGCTGCAGCATCGGAGCAAACCCAGTAAGCGCCCCACAGCAACTGCCAGCACTGCCCTCCCATTAACCCAATAACGCACATTACAGTAGGCTGGATCCTTCAACAGGGAAGGCACAAGGTCTCCCTCATAACTTCTTCAACAACAGGTTTCAGGCTACTAAATACATGACCTGCGACAGCCTCCTATTCATCGCTTGAGCCAGATTCCACAAAGTGGAGGCTGATCCTTGCATGACAGCGTTTACTGCTTCTCTCTTTGCATGCCCCCTCCTTCGCCATAAAATTAAACACATGTAGGCTGTTCCATGGTCTGTCTCACCCAAATCAGTCCACCTGCAACAGAAACACATGCACGTGGGGGCAGAGCCCAGCAGCCGTTCAGTGGTGTGTTGCAGTACCAAACAACACTGGAGTAGGGCAGGAGAAGGAGGAACATTAAATACGATCTCACATCAGACATTAAAATCCTTCTGCAATCATAAAAAACCCACCTAGAACAGAACATAAACCCACAGTGGTTGGGTTTTTTCATGTTTTGGGTTTTTTTAAAAATCTCTAGGTAACCAGGGAAGCCGAAAGACTGCTGCAACACTGGACAGTCACACCAGCACAGTGAGTAAGACAGCATTTCGCCTTTCACCTCCCGCTGATGCTCCCAAAGCACTGGGAGATGCTCCCATCTGTTCCCAAACCAGGGATCTCCTGCTGTACCCTGTGCTTTTGCCCCACAGCACTGCATAGGATGCTCAGAGCTCTGCTTCATGCAGCTGAAGGAAGACAGGGTAAAAAAACGAAACCAGCAGCTAGTAGCAAAGGGCTCAGCGTGCCCTTGCATACACACTGATGGCAATAGTGCTGCTAGCGCTGCTGGGCAGTGTTACACCAGTTCCCACATAAAAGGCATGCATTAGAGACCCAGGGAAGGCAGCTTTCTAGCAGCTGTAAGGGACAGCTGGTGTCTCAGGGGTTGAGGAAGGTGGGAAGCAGAGGGGACTTTCAGTCCAAGATGCAGCCCCATCCCAAGCTGTTAGCACTCTGATGGGCGTTAGAGCGCTTGGGGAAAGACTTGCCTCCAGAGGCTGCCAGAACCAGCCAGGTCTGTAAATGGCTTTCCCAGGACACCATGGCAAGAAGAAATCCCAGGTTCATCTAGCTGGAGACACACATGCAGCTTTCCTTCCTCCAACACCTTCCTGCCTAATGCTGCTGGCTGCCAGGCCCAAACGAGGCAGGAAAATGAGGGTTTGTTTTGGTGAACAGCAGGAAAAAAGAAACAGCCTGCTCCAATTGTTTGGAGAGAATTAAGGTTACTCTCAGAGAGGAAACATCAGGGAGCAGCATCAAACCTGCCAGGGAAAAGCAAGTCTCTGCTCACTGGGGGGACGGTATTTTGTTCAAAGAGCATCTAAACCCCAGTTCTGTGCTCTGTACCTAAGACAGGAATAGATGTGGTATAAGGAGCAAATTTCATCTGGTAGCATGAAAATTGTCTTGGTTTTCCTTGGATTGCATTTCTCAAACTTTTTCTTCCCTCCACCCCCTCAACCCCTTCTGTAACTGATCCATGTCTCTTCTGAAGGTCAGCTTTGGACAGCTGACCCCAACTGGCCAAAGAGATATTCCACACCATATGATATCGTGTTCAATATATAAAGCTGGGAGAAGAAGGAAGGGGAGACATTCGAAGTTAAGGTGTTTGTCTTCCCAAGTCACCTTTACAAGTGAGATGGAGTCCTGCTTTCCTGGGGATGGCTGAGCACCTGCCTGCGATGGGAACCAGAGAATGAATTCCCCGTTTTGCTTTGTTTGCATGTGCAGCTTTTGCTTTATTTATTAAACTGTCTTTATCTCAACCCACGAGTTTTCTCACTTTTACTCTTCCAATTCTCTCCCCCATCCCACAGGGGGAGAAGTGAGCAACTGGTTGCATGGGGCTGAGCTGGCAGCTGGGGTTAAACCGCGACGCAGTGTCAGCATCAAGGGCCAGTGGTGGGGCCCGATCCCTCTGGTGTAGTGGCATCAGCCCCAGATAAGGAGGAGATGCAGCCCTGGACCCCACCCATGCACACAGGCTTGTGCAGCAGCAGATTCAGAGCTGGAAGAGTGTTTTGAGTTGAGCAGTGCCCCCCCCCCCCCCCCAGTCACACCAGGCTGCTGGCAATGCGGGCAGGCAAGCACGTAAACAGGCAGATGGGAGTGAAGCCTGCAAGGAGGGCTTCCTCTAGCATTTCGGGGAACTAACCCTGCCAGTGGTGTTACCCCACTTAAAAAAATACACCATACAAGACATTAAAAAACACAAGAATACACATCTGCAGAGATGGTGGAGGGAAGCAGGCGCTGTTTTCCAGTCCTGAACCAGACAGAGCCTGATATGCTTTCTAGGAGAAACATGATGAATCAGTCCTGCACAACAGCAGGGACACCAAGAGGTTGTTATTCTGGGGACCTGTCACAGACTGCTGTGCATCCCAGGGACACGCTAGGTTTCTATAGATACCTCATATGCTTTCCCAGTAGCCATTTACAAGCCATACCCCATAGTACATGCTACAAAACTTTAAACGTTAATTGGAGGGAACAGTTTGCCTCAGTCCTTATGATAACTCCTGAGTACAATGCGTCCCTCCCTATCTCCCCTCCCTTCCCTCAGCAAGGGAGGGTCACTCACAGGATTTTCTCCCTACAACCAAGGCAAAGCAGCCCCCAACAGCCTTCCTGCATGGTCCTACCCCAGCAGTCGCCTCCCGACAGGCTGCTGCTGGGCGCTGTGTACAGCATCCCCCATGCGAGCCAGCAAACTCCTTGTTACCAGCCCAGCTCCACCTCCCCGGCGTAGCAGCAAAGCACAGTTTGCTTTCTTTGCTGCAGGCACCAACACTGCAAAGGACAGGCAAAATGTAACACACACCAGAAGCAGTTCAGTTCCCTCCTACAGCTTGTGCCACAGCCCAGGAGGAGGGAGATAGTGGAATGAAAGGGCAACACATCCAAAGCAACGCCAAGGACCTGCAGCTTGACAACTCTGTTTCATGAGTCATTCTTCTTTCAGCTAAAGCCCTGGGAACTGGTCACACTTAGGGCAGGGATTGGACCAATTAACTGGCATGAAAGGCTTAAAATCCTGCACCTGATGGGAGCCAATCACTGATGCATGTCAAGCAAGTGGCATCTTGGATTTTAATTGTCCCCCTCCAGCCCATGTTGCTCAGGAAGCCTGGCACAGCACAGCACTCGCCCTGCCTGTTCTTCAGAGAGCCATGCTACAAGCCGGAGTATAAGCTGGAGAAATGGGGATCTTCTTCCCTTGGGAATGTGTCTGGCAGCCCTCCTGCAGCAGCCAGCACCCTGGCCAGCTGGGCAGAGGAGCGTGCCCTCCGCCAGCCCTCCCTCCAGCACGCTACCAGCCCTCTACTATGAAAGCAGCAACAGTACACTCCACAGCCCCAAGACTGTTAAATACTCTCCTAAATATTACAAAACGCTGCTGTCCTTTTCCCCATGCATGCTACCCTCATGCTATCGGCTGCAGGGACCTCTGCTTCACTGCTTTAAAAATCTCATAAACCTTCCCACTCTTTCTCAAAGCTGGAGTTACTGCTCTCCCTGGCACCCAGGCTGGTTCCTTGAAAGTAATGGCCAGGTCAACAATAAACTTGTGGTTTCAAAATTGCACAAATTTAAGATTTAAAGTACTTATTTCTGCCTTCCTATGTCCTCCCTCCCTCCCTCCCTCCCAGTGTTTCTGTGACCATCACTAAATTAAAGCAAGTATAAAAAAGGCTAAGGAGGATTTCAGAGATTTTTAAAAGCTAAAAAAAAAAATGTAAGGAGTATGTACCCATCCTATTAGCTTCCCCTCACACACACACACACACACACACCCCCCTTATCCTTTGGTTTTATATGTAGGAAGGTTATTTGGGCAAGTAATAGAAACGGGCAGCATGGCGTCACTGGTTAATGTAGAAGCCCAATATAAACTTAAGGATCAGGAGCCTGGTCAGCTAAGTTTAGAGGTCTTCTCCAGTTCTCACATTTCAAGATGATGTATTTCAAGACACAACACCAACTTTCCTGGCTTTCTCAGAGGCAGAGTGCATGCTCCTATGCATAAACAAGGGCTTTCTAAATCACCTCCCCACCTCCAACCACAACTTTACAACTGCCTCATTACCGAGACAGACAAGACCCCAGACCTGGAGGTCTCAAGGCTGGCACAGGGACCAGCAGGAAGCAGTTGGCATCAGGCCTGATGGTGACCCAAAGATGCTGGAAACCACGAGCCTTGCTAACCTTGTCAGCTGAGATTTCTGGTGGCTCTTGATAGCTGCAGGAATTAACTGGATTTAAGGGATGCTGAGACCATTTCCTCATCTGGATTACTTCCAAAGCAATAATGTAAGAGGCAGCCAGCTGGGAGGAACGAGAAGAGGAGCTCCACATCCTTATGGCACCCTCAGCACAGCTTTGGGTGGAAGCTGGGGCCTGGAGCTTATTGTTGTCAGGCAACCTCTGGCAGACCTCAAGAAAGCGTCAGGATCCAGCAACTCCTGTAGCAGGTTCCTAACTTGAGAAGCAGCACCCACACTTGCCCTCTCCAGCTAGAGCAAACTGGAGTCAAACCAGTTGTGAGCCCAGCTGGCCCAGGCTGAAACCCACCAGTGGAAAGCACCATCCACCCATCCTCCAATGAAACCTGTTCCTCAGCCAGCACTGGCAGCACATGGAGGGAAGATGCAGACAGGAGGCAGAGATCACTTCTGCCCTCTCTCTCCATCTCTTTAAAAGGCTGCAGGAAGGGCAGCTTCCTCCTCCCTGGGGCAGCTTTGACATGGCAGGTCTGTGCACCCTCCCTGCCAAGGGGATGCAGAGGGCTGCCCCACTGCCCTTGGCAGGCAAGCCTGCTGCCGTGCCCAGGTAGCCCAAAGAAACAGATGGAGGGTGCCCAGCTCAGGGTTTAATCAGGCATATTTTTCTGCCAGTTACCTCGATTCCCACTTGAGAAGCACCACCCTGCAAACCCCCACCACAGGGCCCCCCTTGTACACTGCACAAATTGGAATACAAATCAGAGGAAAAAGCTTTCTTCTGTTTGAACAAATTGCTATAGATTCACCCCCGTCTCAGGTCAGAGCCCCCGATGGGAAATATTTTCACTGGCTGACTGCTAATAGACTCTGGAGCAGCCACTGGATCAATACTTGAATAAGAAAATTAGCCAAAGCACACAATCTGATTTTGCCTTGTTTTGAATTACAGCAGGTTTGTGTTTATTTCGTTCCCTTTTTCCTCCTTCCCTCTCTAGCACACTACCCCCGTCCTTGCTCCCTGGTTACCTATCTATCAAATCTAGTCAGATTTGTGGGAATATAATAAAGCATGTGCAGGAAGATGTAATGCCTTTTGAAAAATGTTTACATGCATTAATATTTCCTAGTGAAACTGCAGCACAGCCACTCCCTTAAAGGAGATGGTTTGGGAGCAACAGCAGGATTTGCACACCCTCCTCAAAAAAGCCATATGCAAACAATACCAAAAAAATCTGCAAAGCAGAAGCAGGGACTGGCTGCACACTCCCTCTCAGAAAACACAAGAGGGTCAACAGCAAGGTTTCAACATTGGGAATTAAAAAGATAATAACGATTTATAAAACATCTCAGTCCTTTCATTTGATATTAGTAGCAATGGAGATGTGTAACCACACCTGGGCTAGATTTCAGATGTACAGAGGGCAAGACAGACATGCGAAGTCATCCCCATTCTTTGAAAGACTTCACCAGCAAGGGAACAAGCAGTTAATGCCTTTCACAGGGATTCAGTGCTGTGTTTCTGACAGCTGAACACATGGACCTTCCCAGCTTCCCAATCCCTTCTTGCTAGTTTAGAGCCTATTTCATTTTAATCTGGAAATGGCCCTACAAGAGGGGGAGAGAGAGGAAAAGAACACAGATACTAAATACATTTAAAAAAAAAAAAAAAAAAGCTACCAAACCAACTGTTCAGACAGGGCATGTTGCCCAGATAAAATTCAGTGGGAGTGAAATAATTCCTTCTACTTCCTACCCCAGCATCCCACTCTCCATGCCACCTACAATTGTGTCAAATGAAGAGAGAAAGCACGACTCAATCTTCAGCTTCCTGCTCCGGCACATCACGCTGTGAAGCAAAGCCACCAACCGGGCACCTATGGAGAACTCAAAGTGTAAAGAAACCCCAGAGCATTCGACGTGAGACGAGGTCCCCCTGCTACATTAGCACACCACAAGTGGCTTCGAACTAAACAGTCTGAGCAGGACCTGACATCCCCTTTACAAAACTTCCCTGAGGGACTGTATATCTTTCTTCCTACCCGGTCGTTTACCGCTACACACCAGGGACCGGACCGTCTCCTGACATGGTGCACAGTGCAGGGCATCTGCTGGACACTCCCTGCTTTTTAATCCGGCAAACTCAACGGGTATCCCAAGAGAGACCCTGCAAAATGCATCTGTATGTGTAATAAATATATCACATTTGCACACACATACACACACATGTGTGTACATATATACATACACACAGAGATATTTTACTCTGTGGTATGTGGTTAATGGGTTTATTACCCTTTTCCACCATCTCTAACCCTGTGTTTGTTTAATATTTAAGTTATACTTAGTGTTCTTCTCCAAGTGTAACTACTACCAGAGATTATGCTGCACATAATGGAAAATGTACAAACGTCTACCAGCACATCTTCAATTTGCCTGCTTGTCTGTGGCAGACTATGCCAGGAGTGTGCTAATTACAGCATGTTAATCATAGAACTTCAAAAAGAAGGATAGACCATAAAGCAATCCTTGCCATGAAAACACCATGTAGCAAGGACCATCTCATTGGAAGAAACCAGGAAAGACATTTTCCCACAAAGCATCACTCATATACTGGGTCAAGTCCAGTAAGGGACCACCAAAGTGATCAGGCAGGTGGAGCATGTGGCATATGAGGAAAAGCTGAGAAAAGTTTGGGTGGGTTTGTTTGTTGGGTTGCTTGGTTTGTTTCCCCCCGCCCCAAGCCTTAAAAAAAGGCAAGGGAGATCTTACTGCTATTGCTTAGTCGGGAGGTGCGCAGTGAAAGGAAGAAGGGCAAAAGGCACCAGATGCAACACAGGAAATTCCCAGTGGCCATAAAGACAAAAACTATTTCACCATGAAGGTGGTCACACACCAGAAGAGGGGCCCAGAGAGTTTATGGACTCTCCATCCTTGGAGGTGCTCAGAACTCAACTGGGTGAGGACCTTGACACCCTGTCTTAACTTCACAGTGGGCTCTAATATCAAACTAACCCTGCTTTGAGCAAAAGTCTGGACCAGGTGACTTCCAGCAGTCTGTCCAACCTCAGTTATTCCATGAAGTAATCAAAGTAAGAAAATACTAGATTGGCATTACACTAACTTTTTCCTCCAATAACAACGTCTTGCAAAATGGCATAAAATGTCTTTTGACAGGTTTGCCAAAAATGACCAGGAGAATATTTATGATCAAAATGCAAAAATGTCTTCACTTAACTTGCTTGCTCTGTTCCCTTGCCATCTTCAGTGGGGAGAAGAGCCCATACCACCTTAAACACACACACACACACACACTTTAGCTAACAGACTTCAACTTGGAGATGTGGAAGCAAGGTAAAATACCAAAACCATCGATGAGAAGTGTCAAGGACATTACAGTTATTAATAAAGTATTTTTCTTCTGCTTATATTTCTTTTTTGTTTGTTTGTTTGGCTTGTTTTTTACGATTTGTTCCACTGTTGCAGGTGTTGACAGAGAGGAACAAGGGTTTTGATGGTTTGTGGCCTCTAAACCAAGCTGCAGTCCAGGCAGCAGGAATTTCTGTCAGACCTTTCACCAAGATTCAGACTGAATCCTCAATTACAATTACTGTGGTGCAGGTTTCAATCTCTGGGCCTTGCTGTCTCCCAGAAAAAAAGCTAAGAGGAATGGAAAGACGACACAGATTAGATGCAAGCTCAGTCCCAAGGAAACAGAACTGTAGGGTTTCTTTTTTTCCTTTAAAAACAAGCATAGATTTCCCTCTCCTCTCCATATACAGTGTTGATTTTCACGATTATGAAGTTACTGTACTGTTTCCTCCCTTGAGGATCATAAAACCCAGAAAGAACTTCTGGGAAGGTGGCCACAGAGCTCCAAAAACAATGCAAAATGTCACAGCTTTCCCCAGGCAGGGATTCCAGAGGAATCTAGCAGATTATCACAAAGACAGAAGCAGTTTTCCCCAAATGGATAGATGATGCCTTTGCAATAGTGCCTACAACCGAACTGCTCACCTAAGGCACCTCACCGGTGCAGTCTGTGGGCATGCACGGTCCTGGGGGAGAGCCACCGAGTACTGGTGAGGATGAACAGACCAGCTGTGAAAGGGAAAGTCACACTCCTGAGAGACTGGAGGGGAAAAAAGAAAGGTCACTGTACAACTTAAGTAGATGAGGGCTTCCTGCGATTCTTTTCTTCAGTAAAAAGGACTGCACTTACCTCTATTCAACCTAACCATCCCCAGGTGCTGCAGAAGAACTGCAGTTTTACTACTCACCCAAGAAACAACAGAACAGTGACCCAGCAGCAATGCACATTATGAGCACACAGGTATCACAAGGAGCTGCTTCTCTCTGCCTGGGGAAGTTTAGTGCCTGGAGGTCATTCTGTCCTGGGACACAGCAAAGCTGAGTTTTGGCTTCATTTCAGTGTCAGCACTGGGCTGACAGATGCCCTGGCCCAGCTGCCCCCGACCAGGAAGGGCAGTGCTCCAGGACACACACCAACTCCAGAAGCACTCTGGCACCGACAGATCTAGAGCCTGCTCTTCTTCCTGGAGAGTGATGAGAAGATGGACACATAATCTAGGAACGTATCTTCCCAAGAAAGAGGCACTATATTTAAAAAAAAAAAAAGAGAGGCAGCGACAGCAATAATAATGCCTGTGTTAGGAATATCATGGACTGAATTTATGTGTGTAAGTCTGTACGCCTAGTTGGCCAAAGAAGAGGGTGAAGCTGGCAGATGTCTCTGGAAAGTAAAGCAAAGTGAGGGAGCACTGGGAATCGGAAAAGCTACTTGACAGGAAAAACAAAACAGCTGAAAGTAAGTTTATTCTCTCACTCTTGCTCTAAAATGGAAGCAGTGATGACTGATCACACCAGCAGAGTAAACCCAAGAGCAGAGATCGTTCGTGTGGCTACAGAAGCAGCCCTGGAAGACTGCAGCCCTGCCTCTGTTCCCGTTGGCTCTTACACACAGTCCCCAGGAGACACAGGAGCTGACCCTTGAAGCCAAACCCCCACTCCCCGATGACCACCAGGCTAGGTTCTCACCCCAGTGAGATGATATACTTAATGTAGAACGTGTATGAACAATTACAAAAATACTAACAGGAAGGAAAGAAGAGGCACAGACACAGAGGAAAAGTCCATCTGCTCTGGTTAGCAGGGCAATCTGAAAGCATTATGCCTAGATACTTCTCAGATATTTCTCCAACAGCAACAACTACAATCTGGCTACATTTGACAGAAAGAGCCTAGATTCACAGAAACTTGGGAGGCCTGTATCCACCCACAGATCCTCCACAGAATACAAGGTCTTTCAAAAATAATGACCAAAGCAGCAAAGGCAGGGTGAGGACCTGTGGCACTGCTCAGACCCTTGTACCTCCCACACAGAGAGCCACCACAAACTAGCCATAAACCCAGGAGGCAGCAAAGGACAGAAAGCTGTCCTGCAAGCACCACCTGAGGGAACATCCCTTGGTTGCAAGGGAAGCTTCTCCCCCCATGCTCAGCTGCCACATGCCACCGGCCTGTATCTAACTCACTAGAAGTCAACCATTCAGGCAAAACCCAGGAGACTCAAGCTGCAAATACGAGCCCTCCCAAACGGAGACCAGCCACAAGCACGGCGGGTCAGGCCACACACACAAACACCACGAGGCAGACAGATGCCCCAGTAAGGGAAAGGGACACAGGCAGAGCACTCCGCTGCACCGAGCTCTCCGATCACCATTCCTTCAGCAGGTGCTGAGGATAGCCTGTGCTTCTCCAGGAGTGTTTCAAAAGCTTTGTGGAAGGGATCAGGAAAATACCCCTCACCAGCACCATTCCAGCTAGTTAATCTTATTCACAGGAAAAGATCAAACCAAGCTTCCACCTGCTGTTCGTCTTCAGTGCTATAACTCAGTACAAAGGTATTGCTGGCATCATTTCAATGCCACTTGGTTTTCCCTTGCTGCTGCTCCGGCAGTAGGAATCGTCATTGTATTTGGATATTTGCATGCAGCGAAGCAGGGGAAAAGGGCTTTCTTCAGCTGCAGACCTCTTGCAGGATTTGTTGACATACCCATTTTATGTGCAAAAGCATACAGTTAGACTTCCTTTGCAAAGCCCTCTCTTGCAGAGCCAGTATGTGTATTTAAACTAAGTGATAATGTGTCCCTTTAATACAGCTTTTATTGTTCAAACAAATATTATTTTAAGCAAAGAGAATTAAGGAAGGATTCTGAAGGTGAAAAAAACAGGAACCGAGGAAAGAGAGAAGGCAAAGGGGAAGATGGTGGGGACAAAGAAGGGAAGATGGCGGGGACAATAGAACAAAGACTCCCCACCACCAGGCTCTTATCTCTAAAGCCAAGTGAGATCCTGAATACTAGCTCTATTTATGTCCCTTCCATCCAACTGTACTTTTTAAGGCCATGGGAAAATGCAAGGAACAAACTTAGGTGACAAAGGCAAGGAGAAAATATTTCAACTAGTGTCCTGCAATTAAGCAACAGAAAGGAAAATTCCTCTTATCCCAACATAACAATCCTGCAGGAAAGCAAAGGGGGGGGGGGGGGGGGGGGGCGCGGTGTAGAAACCCAAAGGATGGGGGAAGGGGGGGGGGGGAAGAAACCCAAAGGAGGGGGGGGGGGGAACCCAAAGGATGAGAGGGAGGCAGGAAGAAACCCAAAGGGGATGGGGGGGGAAGGGAAGAAACCTAAAGGGGGTGGGGGGGGAGAAACCCAAAGGACTCTTGCCAGCTGCCTCCAATTCCTTGAAGACAGCAAGTCGCATGAGTGAAAGCCTGCAGTCTCTAGGAAAGGACATTCAATAGTATCACATACCAAGACATACCAGAGAAAACAGCCAAAAACTTTTGGGGTAGGAAAGGTTGGTTTTCTTATTATTCCAGACTGACCAACGAAAGTGGAGGCATGACTTGCTGAGAGTTAAGCTGTAGTTCAAGTTTAATAAGAATTATCTCATTCTGGAATAATCACAAGCATAATGCCAGTCCTCCAGTTTAGTAAGTTTTGAAACCAAAGCGCCCAGGTGCTTTTCAAGCCCAGAGAAACAAGGAACCCTCCTACAGAAACCACCATCTCAGAGAGCAGATCCCAAACCCAGTCACCACAGAGCTCGGTGCCTCTGCCAGCCCAAGCCTCCAGGCCCGGCACTCCGGTGGGGTACCAAACGAGCACGCTTCACGAGGGGGGTTCACACCCAAGGATCTGCTCGGGTTCTCCAACAGCAGCTCGCTGAAGGCAGCGCAGGGGCTGCCCGAGCGAACGGCAGCAGCTCAGTGACCACAGCAACCAGCCGTCAATGGAAAGATGCTCATGGAAACTGCCACAAGCTTAAAAACGGCTCAAGTCAAAATTTAAGGGGGGGGATAAAATAAAATCAGATGTCCATGAAAACCTGTAAACTGCTATGACAGGACACCACACAAAAACTGAGGTTGCCTGTGCCCTCCCCCTTCACATCCAGATGGAAACACCTCACTGAAATCACCAGCTTCATCTTCAAAACGTCCGAGGCAGACAAACGGCACCACCTTCCACTCGCACGAGCAAAAGGCCAGGAGAAACTAACAGAGCTGCCTTTTTCTGCAGTTTGTTTTAAGGCTTTTTTTTTTTTTTTAAACCTACTTACTTGGCTTACACCGACGTCTTTAAAAAAAGTCATAAAGGAAGACTGGCAGCAACAGGATCCAAACCATTATGTGCAGCATTTCAGGCCAGCATTTATACCAGAGCAACAGCTCATCTGGATTTAACTCCCTTGCCTTAGAATTAAAATGCTATCTACGTGAGTTGCAGAGCAGAGCCAAAAATTGTAGTCAGGAAAGCGCATCCTCTAAGATTTCTCCCCACCTTGCTTCTAACTTCTGTCTTCCCAGAGGACCTGAAGAAACACAATCATTCCTGCTGGCCAGACTGTAGCAGAGGCTGGAGTAGGAGCCTCGCCAGCAGCTTTTGCTGATGGATCACGGGCACAAAGGCTGCCTGCTCACATCCCCATAGCTGCATCACTCCCCTCTGGACTAATGGGTAAAAAGTCATCTATGTCAGCAAGGCAAGCAGGTGTGACAAAGCACATGCAAGAAATAAGACCTTATATCAACAAAAATCCAATCAGCCAAATAATGCCTTGAAAACTAATTACAATGGCTAACTGCATCAGACAAAAAGGGAGAAATAAAATACAGGAAAAATCAGAAGAGTTAGTTCAGCAAATGAACCCCTTAATTAAAGTTATCACCCATGTTACACCACCCTGGGATCTGGGCTCCAGTCATGGTGTTACCTACAGCTGTTTCCCCACAGCCAACAAGAATGGTCACAGAGCATCCAGGACCTCAAAAAAAAAAAAAAAAAAAAAAGAGGCGTACAGGAGTACATATGCAAAAGCTACATTAAACCCTCCTGTTTCTTGCTACGGGGGTGCTAAGGCAAGTCCCCTTTTACACGACCCTGGAATTGCAGCTATCACCCTCTGGGAAATGTGCAATCCTGCTCAGGCAGGGCTTCCGCCTGGCGGGGACTGCGGTTCTCACTTGCTCTTCCAATCCCTCATTTTCAACAGCAACAATGTCATGGGTATTATCCTGAGGCCAATGAAAGAGAGAAATATTCTCACTCCTAGAATTTACACACCATCAACAGCATCCATTTCTTTTCTCTCTCTCTCGTTTTCGGGTTTTTTTAGATCTAGCAACAGCGAGACACATTTCTTTCTCATTTCCCTGTCTACCTCACCAAGCATATCACACATCCTAGTACTTTTTAGCACCTTCCTCTGCTTCCTCCTCCTGTGAAGCTTTTATTTAGGCCTAACAAGGAAAAAGCTCATACGGTGGCTTCCTTCCCCCACCCTCCTCACTTACTACTTCCTCTAGGCTTGCTTTGAGACAATCAAACACAATTCTTCAGTTAAAATCCGTTTATTAAGAATTAGTTCTGCTGGAGCTTTCCTGCGTGCTGTTCTACGCAAGGAAAGAAAGTTTGCGATGCCGTGATGCAGGGCTCGCTCCTCATCTTTCTTTACTGCTCTTTTATGTGTCTGTACAAAATGCCCTGCTGACCCATCTGAAGCTGAGTGATAAGCAGCTGATCTACTGTGCTTTACTGAATGTCTCTTATCGAAAACCATCTCCTTAAGCAAGCCATATGCTGCAAACATACTTTGAAATGTCTCCATAATAATCTGAGAAGCAGAACTGTTTGTCAAGTAGCGCACACACTACTGCTGGCCACTTGGAATAACCATCAGCCACAAGTAGGTACATATGCTCATCGTGATCTGCAAAAATCAGCATGGCATCTTTGCCAAGGCATAGCAAGTGCCAGAGTGGTTTCTAGTTTTGATAACTACCATTCACTTTGGCTAATTTCTCCTTCTACATGGAGTTTCAAGCCTGATTACCAACCACGAATATGTAACAAACTGCTCCTTTCAATTTGCTGTGGTGATATTCGTGCCTTTCACCCAACATCCCAACATGAAAGATTTATGGTATTAATCATGCACATCATAGTAAACAGTCATTCTCTACTGTCGATTGCATTTTTCTGCCGGAATAAGGATGAAAGTCCTGAGCTGCTTATCATTTGACCAGCCAGAAAACAAACTATTATTGTGCTATTTTAACTAAAGCTGGAGCTTAGTTTCTATGGGTAACGTCTTTAGATGCAGCTACATGGTTCAGGAGCTCGACTATCCCATTTTGAAAAACAATTTAGAAACTTAATCACAGCTAAATAAAGGGCTTGTCTATGCAAGGAGTTATTCAGGAACAGCTTTACAAAATTCAGAATTAAATATTAATTCTAGACCTGTTGTCTAGAGGCTCTCTTTCACAACAGCAAGCTGCATTAAGCCAGCTTGCATTCCAGCATTGCAAGCTATGCTTGCTTGAAAGGTACCACGGAGTAAGAACAACCCTGGCATTTGTCTCGCTAGAGTTAGCAGCTAGTGGATTGCAGTAGCTAAGCCACTGCAGCCCTCGAGCTTCACACTGCACCCCACAATAAGCCAGCCAGTTGGATTTATAGGATCGCTACCCAGCTGCACAGCCAGCAGGTGACTATATTTGTTTGTGCTGCAATCCAAAAGCAAGCACAAAACCTGGTGTAGGCACCCCACAACTTATTTGTCAAGGCATTGCACACAATTATGTGGCTGCCAGGCGACCCCAGTGCAGGAGGCTCAGCACACACTGCAAAGCCCACTCAGGGTGGTGCATTAATGGCTGGAGCACGGGCCAGGCTGAGCTCCGTGCTGTTACAGCTGTACTGTGATCAGTAACCCAAACAGCTAATTTAAAGCTAGCTTAGACTGCACCCACAAGTTATAGTGCTGCTTCTGCACAGGCATAGCGTGTGTGCACCTTAGGTCAATTTGTTTGCAGAAACATTCTGCTAATCCCACTGTCTCATAGCATTGGAAAGCTCCTGTATTCTTATTCCGTTTCCAAGTATTCCTCATTTCTAGAGGTACAGTGAATAACAAAGCACGGTCTTTCACTACACCTTAAAATCCCAACTTGCAGCTAACACCACTGCCCACTTCCGAGTCCCAATTTCCAGAGAGAAGTTCTTTTTATTCAGCCATTATTTGATGACTGATGAAGATAATCCCCTTCTCAAACACATACTTGGGAATTTTAATTGCTCTAAATATGAAAGAAAAATATCTAAAAAAAAAAACAACCAACCAACCAACCAAACAAAATTACTGACATTAATTCCTTGTGGCCTTTGTTAGCATTCGGAAAACAAACAAGTGTTCTTCTTCCTATCTTCATACTTGTAAGAAAAAACAGGAATATGGCTTAGCACATACTTAAAATAACAAAATGTGTTGGAATATTCAGACTTTTCTTTTGCTTATTCAAAAGCTATGCTCTGGCATCCAGCCTTCTTTTAGAGCCATAACTCTACCCTCATTTCCTCATTCTTATAACTTCTCCTCTGTCCCAGACACTGTCCCTCATTGTGTACCTATGATATGGTCCTTTGCTTTTTCCCCCCCATCCCCAGCCTCTGCTCCTTCAAGGCAAATGCAGACTTTTTGTCCTTCCCTCAGGTACCAGGAACGGTCATTTAATCTCCTCCATTGATGACAACAGCTTTTCATAGTAAGAAATACTGCTTCTCTGATCAAGTGCAAAATATTTTGAATTGCTGCAGACTGAGTCAACAGATTTGAGAACTAATCCAGTCCTGCACTTCCCTCAGAGCAGTTTTTCAAGCCACCTGCAGATTCACATAGAAAAAACCATGTATGTACCATGAGTGAAAGATTTCTCCTTCTCCCCCAGTGTTGTACAGTAAGGCTCAACTTCTGGAAGACCTCCAAAAGGTGCCCTCAAAGAAATCCTAACCTGTGAACAAATGAGCTAAATTAGTAGTGAAAGACAAAACATGTTTTTGTTTTCTTATTAAAAAAATAGCTTGATCCTGAGATAACTCATTCAGAGCCTGTTTTCAACAGCTTATTCCTTCTTATCAATGAGGTATCCACCTTGGATCTATCAGCCATAGGGACTGCACTTAATACCAGCTGCACATTACCAGAGAGAAAAGGATGGTTAAAACTTCACTGATGCTTGATTCTCCATTCTGCCACAGGCAAATCACTTAATCTCCATCTCATTTCCCCACACGCAGAGTGGAGCAACTGTAGGGAACAGAGGCATTGTAGAAGTGGAAGTTCATAGCTATTACAGTGATTGGAAACATATAAACCCACAAGAAATCCTACTTGCGCACTCTGAGAGGGATTTTCAGGGTCTAAAACTACAGTGGAAATGCCCTAGATCAGTTTTCTTAACACCCCAGGCCAGATTCACTTGCCTGGCAGGTGAGTTCAACCTCCTATCCTCAGCTGGCTCTTGCTGCTCACGTTAGTTTTATGAGCATCAACTTCTCACATTTCTGCTATTTCAAGGGATGCTCTGAGCCAGAACAATCCATTTATTAAACTTAGTGAGAGACAGTCATTCTTCACTCCAATTCTACAAATGCATTTTTCCACCATGCAAGACATGCAACAAGCACCAGAAGGTGAAATGACATTTGTAAGCAAAAAGCCATTTTGCCACATTTCTCAAACATCTGTCTGAATCACATCTTTGTTTTTCCTTTTTATTTCATCACAAAGGCACAGAAGAGATGCACAAGATTCCCATCTACATTTATTTTAAAACAATTTATGCCAATTAGTGAAGGACCATTTCCTTCCGAAACAGGAGCAGCGACAGCAAGCAGCTACTCTTGTATTAAATGTCCACCTGCAGACATCCTAAAGCCTTTCTCACAGCTTGACTTTAGCTTTCAATGTTATGTCAGTTCTTCTTTAGGCAATATTTGCTAATTTGTCTTTAGAAACTGCCATTCTTCCTGCACCTTTGTCAATTGCTATCCTCACCCTGCCATCATTTCCATTTACACGAACCCAGCAAAAGTATCTGCACGGTATTTGTCCTACACTACAGCTCACAGCAGAGAGAAACCACAAGCCAGCATATCACAGCCAGATGGATTTTTAGTTGCATCAGGGATATCTCCCCTATGAAAGCTAAAGCAAAAGGAAAACAGCCAACACCACATCCACAAGTGATTTGCAGCACAAGTGAAAGGAGCAACAAGAAAGCAAGAGGCTGGCCAGTTCGATAAAAGTTGCTTGAGGTCCGTGCTCAACACCTTGCTGCACCCTCTCCCTGGAGGTCTGCAGCCCAGCCCAGAGCCCTGACCTGCTCACAGAGCAGTGCTGGGGACTCCAAATCACCAGGCCACTCCAGCAGCACGGCAGTCCCCATCAGGCTGTCCTGTCTCATTTGCAACCACTGAAATATGATTGTGTCTACACTGCTGTTCATAACTAGCACCATACTAAGAACACAGAGTGCTTTACAGAAGCATACAAAGGGAACACCCTTGTCCAAGGAGTTTAAACATTACTAGACCATAAAGCTCTCCGTAGACTTTGGGAATACAGTCATACAAGCACACACTGGAGCAACCGTATTGCCTAGTCTAGAAGAACAAGCAGAAAATTCAAAGAACTAATCTTCACCTTCTATATTGAGCTGTCTCTCTCTAGTTCCCTGGTTAACTTCAGGCATCTCCCTTCACCAGCCATGGACCAGAGTATTTAGGCATTAAAACTAAAGGTTATCAGTAGTCAGACGCTGACCTGGGATACAGTGTGGCCAATGCACGAGTGCAAAAGCTCGCTGTAGGCCCCCACGATGCTCAGAAGGCGACGCTGCACTCAGGGCGTGTAAGTCATGTTTCCAAGAGCGAAAGCCCCAGCAGCAATCAAACAGCTCTGCCGGGTTTGGTAACCCAGCCCTGCTGCCCCACCGAGCCAAGGCGGTACATCGCAGCACTAATGTCCCACCTGAACACGTCAGGCACCCCGACGGCCAGCCACCGCCTGGCTGGCTTCTTCTCACCTCCTTCCAGAGGCAGCCCGTCTGTGAGGATCCCTTTTCCTTTGTATCTGTTCTGATTCCTGTAACTCCTTTACTCCCACCTTTTTGAGAGCCAAAACCAACCAACCAAAACGCCAAACAAACAAAAATCCCCCAAACACAGCTACACAGGAAAATGAAATGAAAAGAAAGGGAGACTATGGCTGAAAAGCTAATTAGGGATTTAAGAGGCCTGGGCTCTGCTGTATGATCTTTTATGGGAAGTGGATGAGATGCTCCTGGAAGGAAAGGACAGTGCTGTCCCGCTCCACCAGAGTATTACAAAGGAGAGAGAGGAAAACAAGCAAAGGAAAAAAAAGGATCACGAAGTGCATGGGTACAACGTGACAGAGCTCCAGACCCTCAAACAGACCCGAAGGCGATGCAAAGCAGCCCGCAAGCAGCCGGCACCCGAGCCGGGCGGCGGCGGCAGCAGCGCAGCCCGGCCCCCCAGCAGCCCCCGGGCACTGACCCCAGCTCGCCCGGCCGGCAGCGGCGGGGACCGGGCGCGCTGGCTCCGGGCGCTCCCTGCGCCCAGCCGGGGCCGCCGAGCCGGGCGCCCCCCAGGCGTCGGGGCGGCTTCCGTGGGGCCTGCCCCCGGCCGGCCCCGGCACCCCCCTCCCCGGGAAGGGGCGACCCCGGGAGCCCCCTCCCGCCGCCGGGCCGGTGCGACGCCTCCCTCTGCCGGGCAGCGGCGGAGCGGCACGGCCCTGCCGCACAGATGTGCCGGTCCAGATGTGCCGCCCAGCCGCCGGCGGAGCGCAGCCGCAGGCAGGCCGGGCAGTTTCGTTCTCCTTTCCCTTGTGCGGCAGGGAGAGCAGGTGCAGCCCCCGGCGACACGAGCGAGGAGTCGAAGCCTTCGCCCCAGGGAACAGCCGACACCGGGCATGAGAATCTGCCCCCCACGCACCCGGCGCCAGCGGACCTGCGGGCAACTGCCCTTCTCTGACTTAGAAAGCCGATGCCCGGGATCCCCCCTTCCCAGCTCCACTTCTCAAGTTCTTTCCTAGCTCTCTAACGCGGCACTTTTGATTGTCAGCTCTACAGGTTATCACGCATTTATAATTTCTTCTTTTAAACACTAAACAAGTGCTTGGCTATAAAAAATAGCTGTTCCTTCACCCTCCTCTCCAAATAAAGGGTAGATGAAAGCTTTTTTTCAAAACAAGTACTTTGGGTCCTAACAGAGTAGAGATCTCACCAGTTAAACATGGGCAGAGAAATACAAAACACACACTCTCCTCTCCCACTTCTCCGCAGCACATCAGTCTCTCTGGCGGGTCGTGGCAGGCCTGCCAGATCTGCATTCTGCTGCACGGTGTCAGTGCCCTATCCCTCCCCCTTCTTCCACAAACCCAGGGGGACACAGGCACATTATCCACTTCTGCACTTAAACACGTGCAACACCAGCAGACGATGACTGGCAAAAGGTAGCTGGGACATGGGCACTTGCTATGTTCACCTTGGCTGCTTGAGAGCAGAAATGGTCTCAGTGTTTTCTTAATAGCTTCAGTACACCAGGTATAGCCTAAAGAAACCCATACTGTGTTACCAGACGCGGGCACCCACAGCATCTCTGACAGCAAAGCAACATTTTCCACTGCCTCTTGTCTGGAAGACACATCTACCCCACAGCAAAATGTAACCCCCTCTGAGGACACAACACAGCAACCTCTCTGCACAAAAAATGCCAATGTTTCACCTACCCTGATGAGAACTTCGGTGAACTGTCTCTCCAGAGCTGCACAGGCAGTTGTCTGTGGACTTACGTCATGCTGACTAAAGAAGCCTCTCGCAGGTAGCGTTCAGGACATTCCCACAAATGGGAGCAAGAAACACCCTCTACCCCAAGCAGTCTTTCACCAGTAGAAACCACATCTCTATTGCTTTTGCCAGCACATTGGCATTGGGCAGGATGCAATTCTTCCCCATGCCCCATCTCTGCCCTCCTGATAACAGGCTGTAGCCATACAAGCAAGACTCCTAGCCATAGACCATGCTTAATGAACCGAGAGAGCATGGTGTGCATGGAGGGAGGGACTGGAAGCCTGGCACGACACTATTCAAGCAAGTAGAATAACTGTTAACTCCAGCCAAAACATGGGCAAAACAGTAGGGCTTCTGGTTGATGGGAAGTATCACAAGATCTCCGAGTTAACCAGCACTTGTCTTGTTGCTTAAAAATAAGCACAGCAGCCTCAGCAGCACAGCATCCCTACCGCACTGCCACTGCTGTCTGACTACTGAACCTCCAAAGCCATCTTCTGCCACATCTTCCACTTACTGAGAGCCACTTACTATATCTCCCTCCCCTCTCTGAAGCTCATCTGAAATACGTACATATATTTCAAAAAAATCCAGTGCAAACCTGACATGGTGATAATTTTAAAAGCTATGCTGCTCATGTCAAATTATTCAACATCTGTCTTCATGTTCCCACAAAAATTAGCATAGGATGGTGGTTTCTGATGACACCTATAGTGAAATATTTTGACTTCTACCAGCAAGTTGCAAACAACCTGTCAGGAGGATAATGTCAGTTTTCTAGTACTGAATATTAAAGCCAATTGAGGGCTTATCTGGTGTGTGAAGCTACTGACCTGACCTAAAAACAGAGGCTGTAATGTCACAGGAGGGTGAATCTGACACACTACAGCTGGAGAACAGCAAGGCATTCTGAAGCACAGGGCTGGACAGATTTAATGCCTTGACCTTAATGACTTGCTAAAGAACTATGCAAATCTTGGGCCGACCCAGTCCTTCAGGGAGAATATTTCTATATAGCCCTCCAGCTACAAAACTCATTCCTGTAACCAAAGGGCTACAGCTTAAGCCACCACAGATTTAAGGGCTAGACAACAAGGGGAAATGGCTGAGCACAAAGGATATGTGTACATATATACACACACATACACATATATATCGTTTGGAGGGCTGCTGTGCTCATACATCACGTTTTCCAAACAGAACTGGCCAAGGAGTGACTCACAGGAGCCAGCTCCACCGCTACTTCACAGGAGCCAGCTCCACTGCTACTTTAGGTGGCAATCTGCTCAGCCGTTTCTGAGGGCACAGGGTGCACCGGGGTAACAGCAAGTAAGCTCAAGAGCTCGGTGGTTGGACTCCTGTTCCTGCTGGCAAAACAGCTATAGGCAGAGGCAGGGGAGACTGATCCCAGTCACCAGGCTCAGGGTTAACATTAGTGTGTCTGTACCCCCAGCAACGGGCAGCAAAAGACAGGCGTGCACACAGGTTGCAAGGTGTGAGGCGTCCTGCCTTGAAAACTCTAAATAAGAGGTTTTACTTTACAGGTAAAAGGAGCAGGAAACAAATCATGTCATGCGTACATGAAATGAAAAAGTGTAGATGTTTATAGCCTAAACCCAGGATATGTTTTACCATGACATTCCTCCATCACAGATGCAAGAAACATTCTTCCACTAGATTTTTTTGGCTGCCTGTAGTGGTATCTCACAGGTGATTCAGTGATGGTGTCTCTTTAAAGAAAGAGCTTTACTGGGTCATTTATTCCCCAACTCAGAGGCCAGGGCAGGGCTGCTCTGTATTGCAAGTGCTTCTCCCCCACCAGTTTCAAATGCCCAAAGCAATGCAGCCCATCCAGCCCCTCTGATCATGGTGCCAGGCAGCTTTCCCTGCTGCCCAGCCTAAACCTTCCTTTTATTCCCATTCCATCACCTCACTGTAGCCCCTCATGACACACTGTGATGACCATTCCTGAAATGCCTTTTCTGCAGGTGAATTATGAGAGGCAGGGGACAAAAGATCCCACTCTCTATTCAGCCTGAAAGGCTTCTGCTGATCAGCTGGACTGTGCTAGTTGCAAGACAACCCAGAAATGTTAATTATATACTGCATATGGAGTAAGCAAAGCAGCAGCCCTGTGAACCAGAGCTACTCAAGTCCCAAAGTCTGCAAGGCTGACTAGGAAGCAAGAGGCATACTCTACACTTTGGACACCACCACCACCATCCACCACTCTTTTAGTCTAATATATAGCCTTTAAGTCTTCATAACTCCAAGCCTGGAAGGGCAGGTCCCCTTTCTCCTTACCTCTTCCTTCCTCATTCCCCCCCCCCCCCCCCCCAAATTCTGACATTTTCTAGAGTTCTGTTACAGCTTGCTCCTCATCTTGATCAGCAGCATTAACGCACCAGGATGGAAAGGCACATGCAGTTTGGGAAATGGGGCACCACAAAAGACTAACAGAAGTTGCCTTTTGGCAATTTGCTGAACTGCCTTCGGTATCAGGCCAGCCTTGTCTTACTGCAACAAACAAGGCTGAAAGGATGGGATCAGCTAATGAGAAGAGGGTTTCAGACACGCTTCAGTCATTACAACAAATGCCAATTTATTTAACAAGCCTCCTCAGGTAGTGGGCTAAAAGCACCTTGACTCTTAATTAAATTGCACCTCCACTGCAAATGCTCCTTTCCCAGAAACCCCCTTACACACATCTTATTTATACCATTCGTCTCAATAAACCTCTCCAACAACTCCGCTCTCCTAGACAGAGGTCTTTTGTGCACATCCATGTGGGTGTATTATTTAAAGGGTACATCACATGGATATTTTATCTTGTTTAATCTGATTTAATCTCAGCAGATTTACTAAAGTAAAATATATTTATAGACCCATATAGATGCCTCTTCCCATTCTCCATTGCCATAAATAAATATTCACAAGCAGAAAAACTGATCTGAAACATGATACTGGAGTTCCCTTAATTTCTACATTAAGTGCCACATGAGACCGACATTCACAACACAGAACGCTCAAGTACAGCTTAAAGCCATGGCAAGAGACTAACATTTAGGAATAACCAAGGTGGAAGGGACCAGCAGGACTAGTTCCTAATCCTGCTTTATTTATCCTGGCAAATGTAACAGTATCAATCCAGCTCTACTTGAGCCATCAATAACAAATCACATCCAAACAAACAGTGCTGACTGCACAAGGTATGAAATCAGTGCAGGGTAGTGGACTGAAGGCAGGATTGGGAAAGACAATATGAAAACTATGAGTCACTGTAGAAGTTTGTGGTGTGCTGATTCCACAAGATACTGCTCTGGGCTGCACTCAGCGACAGCGGCTTATTTAGGCTCCTGATGGTCTCAACAGATAGTCTGAAGAGGTAGGGGAGGGGAGAGGAAAAGAGACTGGATTTCTCCTTTGTATGGTTAAGTAAGAGAACAGCTAGAACTAGTGTACCATTTTGGCTTAAAAGGATGCCTTCATTTTAGTGCATGTCTATATATGTGCTTTCTTTTGTACACAGCTTCTCCAATCTCTCTCAGAGAGAAAAAGACAAAAACACCAGTAAGTTATTCTGAAGATCTAATTTAGCAGCAACTCTTATCAAATGCAAGTTCACTGAAGTGGATGAAAAAATACAACAGGCAATCTTCTAAAGCACATTTAAGCAAAACTGGTTTTAAGCTCTGTCCCTCCTGCTACGATCCTGAGCAGAGAGGCCATTCTACAGCAAGTGACAGCTACTCAGCAGCAAGCACGCTACAACAAAATAATAAAAGTTTAGCTAGAAGCAGACTACCTGTTTTAAAGGATTAAATAACCTGGCCTGACCAGGTTTCTGTACCACAAACTCATTCTGTTCCCCATCTTTCCAGCCTTCAGAGGGTCCTACAATTTTCCTCTGGACACGCAGATTAGGAGAAAACACATACACTGGGAGAAAGAAAGAAAAAAAAAAAAAGAAAGGATGCTAAGCACCCTCTGTTTAAAATGGTTGTTTTACCAAACAGACCCAAACTCAAATTAACATCCCAGCCCTCAAGGAGAAAGGAGGAATTGTTTCCATTAAAGAAATACATCATTAAAAAGTGACCTAAAAAGACTTACCCATAGTCAGTGAGACTGAACTGATCTTTGCCAGAGCTCACACAAGAGACTGGCTGCGTGCTGTTAAAAAAGGGGGAGCGGGGGGGCTGGATTCTCTCACTGGGGTCTCTCTTCAGCGCTCAGAGAGCCTGGCTTGTTAGAGGCAGAGGCATGCCTTCCAGAAGGACTTTACAGCAGCGCACAACTGAGTTGTAAGCCAAGATAAAGCCGGCTTGTTAGGAGAGGCAAGTCTTGTGGGTTGCTTTTATTTATTTTTTCCCCAGTATATTGGAAATGCAGATCTTGTAAAGCAAGAATCAAGAGCGGGCTGGGAGCGGGAAAGGGGGGCTGCACGGCTGGCTGAGGGAAATCCCGGCTGCTCCCTCAGCCCAGGGCCGGTGCTCCGAGGGGCCGCGGGGTGCCCCCCCAGCCCCTGCCACCCCCGCTGCCCTCGGACGCCGAGGGGCGGTGGGCGCCAGCCCTCTCATGAGGGGCCGCCCCAGCTTGCCATCTGCCACCCTGCCTGCACACAAGGAGAAGGGGTAAGCACCGTAACTGCAAAATTAATAAGAGGGGGGGAAAAAAATCCAGCAGCTCGACATCGGCTCTGCCACAGACCACCACCCACCCGCCCGCCCGCCACGATCTTAAGAAGAAAATCAGCAGCAAAGTTCAATGGGGTGAAAAGCTGCCTCTCCCCTAGCACCCCCCCGGCAGGGGAGGGAGCCCGGCGGGGCCGGCCGAGGGGCCGGCGGGGGACGCCGGGGCAGGGCGGCGGGCGGCCCCGGGCAGCAAGGGGACGCCCGGCACCGACCCCGGCAGGAGGCCAAGCCGCCGGGGCCCCGCGGGTGGGCGCCCTCCGTCCTGCCCCTGCCCCGAAGCGGCTGCAACGCGCCGGCGCTCCCAGCGCCGGGTCTGCCGGGCCGGCACCGGCGTGGCGTCCCCACGCGAGGCGGGTGGCGAGAAGGGCGGCCGGGCCGGGCCGCGGAGTCGCCCCCCGCCGCAACTCTGGCGCCCCCCGGCTCGGGGCGCGGCCAGCCCGGCGGCGGCCTCGCCAGCGGTCCCTGCGGGCCACCTCGGCGGACCCGTGAATCGGAGGCGGCCGGAGGGTTACGGGCAGGAATTACGAAGTAGCTACAGGCGCTGGAAGCCCCGTTGCTGCATCAGTCTCTCCGCTCAGGCTGCGACGAGCTTCGCCGGCATCATTTACTTTCTCCTGCAGGTGCTTTTTAACTTTGATCCCACCACCGCCGTCTGCGCCCTTGCTCTCCCCCCCCCCCCCCCCCCCCAACAGCGACCGCGACAACGTCTCTTACCGTAAACCCCTTGTCCCCTGCTGTACACCGGCACCAGAGACAGGAATAAAAAACAGATCATCTCCATCTTCAAGGCAGAGCCTTCATCGCCGGCGAAGAAAAGCAGCCAAAACAGCCCCGGCAGCATCCGGCGGGGAGCGAGGAGCGGGCGACAGCCTCCCGAAACGCCACCCCATGCGCCCCGCTCCGCGCCGGGCACCGGCGCCCCTCGGGCGGAGGAAGGGACCCCCCAGCCCGGGGCCGCCTGGGGGTAAAATTTAAAAGGAGAAAAAAAAAAAAAAAAAAAAAGGAGGGAGAGAGCGAGGGAAGGCGGCAGGGAGGGCAGGAGAGCGGAGCGCCGCTTCCCGCTTCCCCTCTCCAGGTTGCTCGAAGATCTCCGGGAGAACGGGCAGCCGCGCCCGCGCTCCGGGCACAGGAAGGCCAGCTCGGGGCAGCGGGCACCGGGCAGGGGCAGGGTCCGGGCCAGCCCAGCGCTGCCCCCCGCCCCCCGCAGGAAGGGGGGTTTCTTTGTTCAGCGGGAGCTGCCGAGCGCTGCCCCAAGTCCCGCGCTGCCCCAAGTGCTGCCAACTTGGGAGAGTCCTCGCCCTCCCTCCGCCCGCCGAGGCTCTGGCCGCAGCCCCAGGAGCGAACGGGGAGAAGGAGAAGGAGGTGGAGAAAAGGGAGGGGGGGGGGGGGGGGGAAGCGGGGGGGAGGGGGTAGGAGCCAGCTGCTGAAAGGCGGAGGGAGGGATAGGTGATTCCCTCTCCTCTTTTCCTGATCTTCTAGCGGGGAGGGGATTGTTGTAATTAATCAAATCCAGGAAGGATTTTATTTTTTTTTTATAGCGGCTCCCAAGAGCTCCCCCAGCTGCACTGCATCGCCCCAGCCAGCCTGAAGGGAGAAGCAAACGAGGAGCAGGCAGACCACGCACCCTCGCTCCGCCTGCAGCTCAGCCCGGCTCTCCTCTCCTCCTCCCCAGCCTGCCAGGTCCTTGTCCCTTCAAAACTTTCCCTGATGTTGTGAGCTGGGCTCGGGTGGGCGCTTCGCCTCCGCTGCTTGCCTGCTCCGCCCGCCTCGCAGATGATTTGCAGTTGAAGAGAGCTCCCTCGACGGCTGCCGGAGCTCCTGGTGGGAATCAACAGAGGCTGTAGCTGGCAGGGAGCCGACGAGGAAAGACAAGAACCTGGAGAAAGTTGGGTTACTCTTGCCAGACGCCGGCTGGAAACCGTTTGGCAGGTCCCTGCCCCACCGGTTTTCCCCGAAACGCCAAAATCTGCAAAAGTTGCCGGGAGCGTCACCGCTGCCCAGCCAGCTCCAGGCGCTGCGCGCCGCTCCGCCGCCCCCCGGGCTGGCCGGGGCCGCCTCGCCCCTCCCTGCCCCCTGCCCTGCCGGGCGCGCCGCGGCTTCTTCCCCTTTGGCTTTCCAGGTTTTTCCCCTCCCCTCTTCACCATTTCATTCCCCTTTGGGGAAAAGAAAAAAAAAAGAAAAAGGAGCCAATTAAAGCAGCCGTGCTCGGAAGAGCCCTGCCTCCTGCCCAATTCTGCGAGCCTCCCCTCGCCCCGGCCCAATTAGAGACAGCACCGCAGGGCTGGGGAGGACAAGGGTCTTGCTTCGGGCGGAGAGATCAGCCGTCAGCCCGGGGTCCCTCCATCCTCAGGACACTCGCGGCAAGGTCGGCTTCTCCCGGGTGGGACTTGAGATGCGAAAAGCCTAGGGGCAGGGGGCTCTGGGGGCGTCTTCTGGCTTGCACGGGCAGCGAGCCGGGGGTGGGGGGCAGCGCGAGTTGTCGGTGGGGGGGGGGGTTCTCCTGTGCCGGCGCTGGCTGGTGCCGAGAAAGTTTTTTGGCTCCCCCCCCAGGTAGGTTGCAGGCTGGCGGGGCTGCCTTGTGCATGCTGCTCGGGAGCGGCGCGGCGGCGGTGCTGCGCGGGCCCCCAGCTCGGTGCGTGGCTGCGGGGACCGGCGGTGTCCGTGGGGCTGCCGGCCCCGGGCGGTGCTGACGCCCGGAGCTGAACGCGGAGCGGCGGAACTGTGCGCTTCCCCCGGAGCAGGGCCCGGGGCTAGACCTCCGGCCGGGAGGAGGAAGATGCTGCACGACCGCTCCGGGCATCACCACCGGCACCGGGGGGCTGCATCAGCGCCCGGGGAGCGCCGGTGCGGAGCCCTCCTATCTCCATCTGCTTTGCTACGGAGATAAAGCGCTTCTTCGGGGGAGCCTAGACCCGCTTGCCCCGCGGGGATCCGGAGCCGCCGAGCCCACCCGTGCCCGGCTCGGGGCCGTAAACGAAGCCAGCGCCGTGGACCCCCCCCGCTTCGCCAGGCGTGCCGCTCCCGGGGGCGGGCGGGCTCCGGCGCGCCGCTCTCCCTCCCGCGCCGGGCCCGCCGGGGCTCCCCAGGATGGGCTGATGCGCCCCGTCACTCCGCGACACCGGGTCCCCTCCGCCTCTAACGCGGGGCCGGTCCCTGCGTGCCCTCCCGCCTCGGCCACGCGTGGGCTTGGCGGCCCCACGCCGCTCATGATGCCCTGCTGCTGCGCGCTGCCCCCGGCGCTGCCGGCTCCGCATCCCGGCCGCTTGCGCCTAGGGGTAGCGGATGGAAACCCGCACCTCAGCGGGCTCTGGGGCGCCGTGTGAACAGGTCACTCCCTGGATAAAAATGTAATAATAATAAAAAAAAAAGTGTCTATGTATAGACAGGGAGATGGCCCAGAGAGCGGCAGGCTGCTCAGGCATGCTCTAACAAGCAATTAATAGATATAGCCGCTAATTAGTAAGCAGTTATTCCTCCTGTAAATGGTGCTCAGCTGGAAAGAAAAGCGGTAGCGCACCAGGAGGGGAGCGGAGTTACGGGCAGGGCAGCTTCACCCCAGTGACCAGCATCCCTGCGCGCAGGAGGCAAGGCAGGCGGATTTCCCACTGGACCCTATTCCCTTACTTGTCAGGATGTCGCCAGTGTAAAACTGCTTTGTTTGCGTTTGGGGTCTTCCCCCCCCCCCCCCCCCCTTTTTTTTTTCCTATAAGCGACCTAAGGGAACATTTACCAAGAAACTGTGGGCTTCGCACCCTGAGGTGTCCTGAATTGAGCAAGTTTATTTTTTAATACAATAAACTCTTATCTGAGAAGGATTTAATCCTTCCTGCAGTGGCTGGCAGCAACATTAATAAAGGGCATAGAAGGAGGCAGCCAGCACTAGAAGACAGGCAGAGCAGCCCCTTTGCCAGGGCATGGAGAAAAGCAGGAGCTGATGATGATAAGACAAAGCAAAATTGTCAGCATCTGCATGAAACAGGCTGAAAGCAACACAAGGAAACGAGATGAAGAGATGCTTGCAGATCCAGGAAACTTCATGAGGGTAAAAAAAATATGGAGACATGAGTCTTGTTTTTTCTGCTCAAAATTCTGAAATAGGCTTATTTATGGGGTATTTTATAGCCTTTCCCTTAATTTTTTTTCTCAGGGATTCTCATTAGATTATGGAATAGTGCCTCAGAGTGAGAACGAGTATGAGTTACATATCTGGATAATGAGTCTAAAAAAAATAAATCCCTCAAATGTGTGTTTCACACCCCTTTCTTTGTGTTAGCATTCAATGCACATGCTCATGTTTCACTGGCACAAATGCTTATGAAAAATGAATTTCCAAGTAAACTGCCAAAGTATGTGAAACAACCCAGCTTTCTCTTAGCAAATACAAGAATTTGTGCCAAAAGTACCTTTGAACTCATCCAATTAGGGAGCAGTAAAAAACATAAAGTGAGGCTGTTTGTGAGCAGCCCTTTGAATTAAAGGGAAAAATAATTTTATAATAAATAATTAGAAAGAGCTGTCATCTGTCCATGGATATTCTGAGTGGAAATAAAAATACTGCCAAAATCCAAGCACATAACTGCATTTGCTAAGTAAGGTAATTAATAATTACTGGTTGAGGCCTAATAAATCGTAACATTCATGACTATGGTGTTTCTGATGGGTGACAGCAACCCAGCACTCCCATGCATGCTTGCTAAGCAATCTACTTGTCATAAGCAAACCATACCCTGTAGTGATTCTACTTGTCAAAAAGCAAAGATGAGGGATGTCTTTCCTCCCTCCAGTCTCTTTCTGCAGAACATATTTGTCCCATCTTTCCAGCTCAGAGTCAGTGTCTCCGGTCTGTTCTCAAGACCCCACTTGTCAGATTAATCCTGTCTCTTTGAAATATTTATACATACTACATCACCTATATTTCACAGCAATGTTAAGAGGTAGACAGTCTCTGGGACAGATGCGGTGTTGAAAGAGAGCAAATCATATGCAGCACAATGTCACCAGGCAAGAGGCGACTGAAGAACTGTGTGAGGCCAAGGTCCAGTTGCAAGAACATTAATTCTCTTTGTGTCAATGTTTTCATGCTATAGTCTGGTGCAGTCTGTCATTTATTTCTTTTCTGGGTAGATGCAGCTGTCTCTGGGCCCCAATGATCTCTTGAGCTTGTGGCCTGACATTTCTTTCACCTCTTTCCTGTTCATTTTCTTCTCAGCACCACATCCAAGAATGTCTCCAGGATCCCTGAAGTTTGATCTCTTCCTACACACACATACGGAAGTGAGTACAGCCCAGCTGGAAGCTTTGCTGCAGCATTTCCCTTGCTGTGGCTTACTAGTAGGGAGTAGAAATTGAAAGTAAAAAGGGAAAAGGAATGCAATGGGGCACCTTAAAGGCAATGGGCAAAGCCAGGGTGACTCCAAATGCTGCAAGGGAGGTGCAAATCGAGAAGGGGAAAGCCAAAGGACTCTTTAGCGCTGCAGCAGAGCTGTTAGCAGGGAGACGGGAAAACAAGGGAATTCTAACTGCAGCATAGGTCTGCATCGAGGAGCTGAGCAGAGAGGGTTGCTCCTGCGATGCTGCTGTGCCGGGCTGGGGGGGGGGGGGGGGGGGGGGGGGCAGGCTCTGCAGCAGTGCAGAACAGGGGCAAGTGTCTGACCCCGGGCAGTGAGATAGGGCAGCAGGAAAGCCAGAGAGGGGGAACTGGGAAAGGCAAGGAAAAGCCAGTGTGTGGAGCAAAGGGGGAGCCCTGTTGGACTGCTGTAAACAGACTAGTGGCAACAGCAAAGCAGGAACTTCTGGAAGATGGGAAAGCATGGGCAAAGCTGCAATGACAGGATGCAGTTAAACTCTCCACTGCCTATTTTCTTTCTGTTTAATTTGTCTTTACAGGAAAACTGTAAAAAAAAAAGAAAATAATTAAAAAATGCTAGTTTGTCATTATGAAGTGCTGGAATCAGCATCTCTTTGGGGAAAAATTTCCCCCTTGCCTAGAGAGTACTTCCCACCATCCTTAACACTAGGTTGGTGCTGCTACTGTCCAAATCCTCCTGGGTATCTCCTGCTTCCAGTATGAAGCATGCCAAGACAGGGCTATAAATCCCAAGGGATCTGCTTTGCTGTCCTCAGTTTTCCTCATCTCCACTCCAGGGAATACACCTATGCTGTGCTCGCTTTCTTCCCAGATGCATTTTACAGCACTCGTAGTACCTCTGAGCCTCTTGTGTTTTCTTTGCTTTTTTGATTAGCTCTCCTTATCACAACGAGTGTTTGGTACTGAATGGAGTGATGAACAGGGAGTCCCTCTCTATTCCTGACCCAAGGTATTCATCCTGCCTGAGCTTTACCACCCTTCCTTCCTGCACTTCCCTAGTGCAGCAAGTCTCAGGGCCATGCTGCAATTTCTGGCAGCTGGTTGCTGTCGGATTGGATTTTGCTTTTTCTGCCTGTACCCATTTATACTTTGACAAACCTCTGTTTCCTCATTAAGGCTTATATGAAAGCCACTGCAATCCCTTGCCCCTATGATCTCAATGTGTGGCCACTCTTTCCTCAGCTCAAGCACTCACCAACCTCACCCCACCTCCCACAACTCCATCTCACTTCGTGTGCACTAAATCCACAGGCTTTTAACTCAACATTTTCTACCAATCTCTATGCTTTTTAGCTTATATATCTAGTTTGCCAGAGATCCTGCTGGTTTTTTGCTCTTGTGCTTTAGGACAGATTGGGGCTGGTACAGGGTTGCAGACAAGTGTCTTGGCATCACTGGGAATATCTTTTTCCTGTTTCACCCTTTCTTTGATCTTTTTTTCCTCTCTGCCTCCTTCTCCTCCTGCATTCATGCTTTATTCTTCTTTCCCGCCCTCTCTTTCAAGTGTAAAAAGTGAGTTGAAAAAACATCAAGCTGGTGCTGGTCAAAAGAACTTGTTCTTCTTTTCTTCCACTTCCCTTCATTGCCTCAGCCCCCCTTTCCCAGCACAGGTTTCCCAGAGTGCTCTGGAGGGGGATGCTTTTTCACAGAGAGCAGATACAAAGGGTTTGGACATGATTCTTCCCTGTTCATGCTCTCTGCCACTGCCAGCAAAGGGTGCATCAATTGCAGATTTTGTCAGTGCCAGGCAGATGATCTCAAATGTGTGATCTCTGCCCTGTGGCAGAGGTGGTGGTGCTAGGGAGGGTAAAGGAGCTGCTCCTGAAGACGATGCCTTGAGCCAGAGGGTTGTGTTTGAACCAGGAGACTGTGCTACTTGAATTTCCCTTGAGAGGTTTTAAACACAGCTCACAGCCTGGGGATGATTGATTGACATGAGTAAAATCATGACTACATGGGACAACTCTCAGATGGGACTTTGCTGTTTAGACCTTGATGGAGACAGCCTTTGGCCACAGCACATTATGTCTTCCATAGCCTGACACGGGGAGGAAGCCATGCTGCAGAGTCACTTTTGTGGGAGCACACAGGCAAGGCTGTGGGCTTACGTGTCCTGAGACCTCTTGGTAGTGAGGAAACATCCCAGCTAGTAACTCCTCACTTCAGTTACCCAGTGGCCACACTTGTTTTTGGAAAGCTGGTCTATTATCAATACATTGACTTAAAATTACACACAAGTTCCTCAAGACCCTGTTTGTCCCCAGACAGAGCCATCCTCACTTCAGGAAGGTGAGCATCTGTATTTTGGATGTAAAAAAGGAAGCTGTAGAGAAAACCATTTTTCTGCCAGAATCTCCCCTCGCTGATCCTGGACCACAAGAGCTGGGAGACTTGGTTACAGAAAGATTCAAGTGTGCCAGGCAGGCTGCAGAAAAAAGCTTGCAATTCAATGCCTCAAGCAACCCCACTGCTTTCTGGGGAGCCATATATTGTTCATCAGTGGTGCAGCTCTCCACCAGCCTCTCACTGTAATGTGAAAATGAAAAAAATTGGAAATCCAAAGCTGTCAGGAGCTGCCACCATTCAAACAGCCTGGGCAGTCAGACCTTTACTGGTATAGGCTTTGTTTCACCCAGGAGAATGGGCATGCAGCCCCCAGCTCACCTGGGCATCGCTGGCTGTTTTGGCTGGAGATCATGGAGTCAGCCCAGTTCCTGGAGGAGGCTTCCTCCTGCGCTCTTTTTTGCAGTTCTCCAGCTGATGGCTATTTCTCTTCGCTACCACAAATCCACTCTCCCAGCCTGACACACCTTCCCTCTGCCCAGACTCCTTCCAGGAGAACTGTAAATAAGCACAGCTTCAACCAGAGTTTTGGAAATCATGGGGCCACGGCTCTTGTTGGAATTATAGTGGCTCCAGCCTACCTACCTCCTCCAGAGGTACTCAAAGCTGGATGTGGTCACTCGAGTTTTAGTTCAAAATAACTTTTATGGCCTGTTTCACTGTCACACCTTGCTCTGCTGGTACCTGTAGCCCAGGGTGGCAGGTGAATCCATCAGGGGGTTTCCAGGCTTAAGGAGAGAAGGGAAGGAGTTGCCTCACTGGGCAATGCACGTGTCAGTGCCCATGAACTTTCTTGTTTTGGATCTGTAAGCTGGTGAGGTCTGAAGGGATAGAGTGCTGCAAGTCGCACTGCCGTGAGGGTGGACTCTGAGATCATCTGCTAAAAATCTGGGTCTCTCAGCCCTCTTACACTCCCCAGCAGTCTGCACAGATACTACTTTCATATACATTATTTCATCTCCGTGTTTTGATCCTCTATGACTTAAGAGGAAACTTGGATTCCTGAAGTCCAAGTGTCAAGCAATGTGCAACGCAAAAAATCAAGGGTAGTTGGCCCTTCTGACTTAATCCAAAAGCCACTGTCTTCTTCTGACCCAAATCTAGCCCATGGTGCAAAACTAGCCCACAAGGTTCGGCTCCTCTAAGTGAGTTTGAGAATGAAGCCTCTATGGTTAACTTGTGCAGAAGTTTCCTTGTTGGGCGCTATATACAGACTATGAACTACCCTTAAAAGTTACTATTGCTTTTTCATTTTCAGGTGGTGTTGGCCACTGCTGGAGCACTTGACTCAAGAATCCAGTGATTTTTATCTTTGTGTGAACCTGTATGTGTACACACACACAGACACAGACACAGACACAGACACACACACACATCCTTTTCCTTCCTATCTCATTCCTATTAAAAATTACAGCGTCATTTTTAATAAGTCACCTGTTCGAGTCAATATACCTTAAACAATTCTTTGCACAAATCCAGAACTTGCAAAAGATATGTGCAAATAAAACATTTGGAACTGTGCCTGCTGAAGGGATGCTTTAAAGCACAACAACCCCCCTCCAGGTGTTGCTGCTCCCTCCTTACCTTTGCGGTGGGTCTGAAACACAATTCCATGTTGCCTCTATGCTTAAAAATACATCCGTAAGGTGCAGTGGCATCTTTGTCTTTTCTCTGTAACTTGATCCACTTTAGAAAATCCATGGTGAAAGACTGTTTAAACTTACCATGACCATTTATAACACAATTCTCTAGAAAACAAGAGTTAGAAGGGCCATTACTGTAAAACTAAGTAACGTGAGATGGTACATACAAGAAATTAACAGGAAAACCCTGTTGGGAGGAAATGTTAGAAACACCAATGGCATTTACCAGTGTGTTTTTAATTTGAGCTGCTCTAATAATTTCAGAAAAGATGGGGCTGGGGCTACCTGGGGACACAATGCAGGTGTGTGGGTGCCGTGCAGCACTGAAGCACGGCTGGTGCAAGGGCACATTTTACCAGCAGAGCTGGTCTTGCCAGGACCACCCGTCTCCCCATTGTCCCAAGCAAAGTGACAAATGAATCCACACTCACACAGACAGGTGTTGCTGGTGTAGCTGTCTCAGTCGTGAATTGCACCCCTGATCAAAAGTGAGTGTCAGGGAGCGCTCCCTGTGTAAGGAGCAGGGGGTGAAACACAAACTCGGGGTGTGAGTGGCCCAAACGCAGGCAGCGAGGCAGAGGCATGAGCAGAGCTGGAACAGACACTTTCTTCCTCATTTCAGCTCATTGCAGGCAGCCAGCACTGCCTCTGAACTGTGTATTCTGATGTATAATTACCTGCTTATTAGCTGGCTAGCTCATCACGCCGAGAAAGTTAGTGGGAATGTGGAGCAAAGACACTTCTCCTCTCCCTGTCTTTCAGGCCAGAGAAGAAACAATAGATCACACAATGCGCTGGGAACCTCCACCTCCTCCACCCTTTATAGGCTGGCAGAGGTTGAAGTTTGATTCTGTTACATCTAGTCCTCAGAAGAAAGATGAAAAGAGCTAATCATGCTAGCCTGATAGTAAAGCCAGGGACTGCGATGGCCATGGCTATTGCTGCTTCCAGAGTGACATGCTGGGCACACATGGCTGACGGGTGACCTCACACTGTGCCATGAAGATGTTGGGAGCAACCAGCTTTACTGCACACCATCGCTCAGTACCTCATTGCACACCATCGCTCAGTACCTCACAGGGGGGGAGGAATATAACACAGAATGTAAAGCCAAATACAGGCACACTGGAGGCTGGATAGGGCTGGATTTACCTATTGTGCAGGCAGCACTTTTTTTAAAGCTTGAAAACGTAATCCCCTCTGTTGCAACCTCCCTCTAGAGGCTCACCAGGCACTACTGTATTTTCATGCACAACCCCTCATGTCTTGAATGTTGCACACTCGCCCCGTGGGTTTCCGAAGAAGTTTCTCCATGCAGCTCCTCAGGTGGCTGCACTCCACTGAAGGATGAATCGATTCTTCTTGCTAAACCAACACCTGCATCCAAACTTCCCTGGGAAAACCAGATGAGGGTTTTGAGTAACAGCAGCAGACTTCCCTATTAGTGAAGTCAAGAAGGAAAATTAGTGGAAGGCAGCATAATTTTTATATGGACCAAATTATTCACAGATTACAGACACAGAAGAAACACTGCTGGTCTGACCTGTTCTAATCAGAGCACATTGTGAGGAACAAGCTCCAGTCCTGATTTCTGAGAAGCCTATAATAAACCATTCATTTGTATTTCACACAGAGCAGTGCCATGTTCCATCAGGATGCACAAACTGGTAATCTGAAGGAACAATAGGCATTTGGGATCTGATTTACAGCTGCTCAGTAGCCCTCAGAGTTGCAGGTAAGCCACAATATCTGAGTTGCTGGAAGGTTTCATGGCATGTGACACTGGCACTGAGGAATAAATGCCTCTGATTTTCCCTTTCTGATTTTTCCTGGTCTCTGGCATCAGGACTGAGTGAGATAAGAGCTCCACCCATCTTGAGGAAGGACTGGAGAAACAAGCAAGATCCAGGAGAGAGGGAGAAGCAGGTGGGAAGCCAGGGCAGGACTGACCTAGGAATTAATGGTGCTGGGCAGAGAAAGGAGGGTGTGGGAAATAGCCAGAAGGAGGGACAAAACTGGGACACTGGGACAGCTTGAAGCATGGGAAGAGAAGCAAGGACTGCTGGAAAGATGCTGAGGGCAAGCGGTCAACTGAAACTTGGGGAAAGCCAGGCATTGCTGGGGCAGGGACTGAGGACTGGGCTGAAATGTGGTCCTGGGCCATGGGCAAGGGGGGTGAGGCTTGGAGGGGTGGCTGGGCAGTGTCCCCACGACCTGGTAGCATAGTCCCTTCTTTCTGTCCAGTCAGCCCTTATTTTTCTGCATCCCACCTTCTGGCACCCCCTCACTGGCTTCGTGCCCTGCCAGAATTCACTTACGGTCCTGCCCTTGCAGGCGGCCAGAGGGGTTGGAGGGGCTGATAGGAAGGTGAAGGGAGGAAGGGGATAAAATGCACCTCCCTCTGCCTGAGGAGCCAGTTCAGCTACCCTGGACATACCCGGTCCTGGGGATAATGTGGAGTTTGACCACCTTAGCTGACAGGGAGTGAGCTCATCCCTGCTCCAAACATCCTGTGTGAAGTGTCCTCTTCATTCACCGTGTCTGGAAAAAGTACCTCTGAGCCCACATAAACAGCAGACATTTTGATGGAAGGTGCCTGAGAAATAATATTTCACAGGAACCAAGAGATGCCTGTCTCTCTGGAAAATGAGCATTGTCTGATCAAGAAATTACCAACAGAAATTTCTCATATTAACAGTTTTCTTTTATTTTTTTCCTTGCTTGTCTTGGTGGAGAATCACATTTCATTCTCAAACCGCAGTTCTACATTTATCATCCCTGATTTAGTAAATTGCCTTTTGCAGAAACAGTGTGGAACCTACCTTTATTTAAGACTTTGCAGGATAATGTGTTTATGTTGGACTCAGAAAGGGTCACAAAAAAGTGGCAGATGCTGAAAACATATTAAAATGGAGGTAATGTAAATGATTTTAGAATCAAAATATTCCTTCTCAAGTAATTTAACACTTTCAGAAAATATATTGTCACTGAGGCTTAAATCTAAAATCTTGAAGCAAGAGGAATTTTATTGTCTTCTTTATTTTTTTCTTAACAGGGATCAAAATCAACGTTTCAATAAGCCTCTCTCTGTAGCCAAAATAGAAGGAGGTGAAGATACCTCTATAATCAGAGTTGGCTCAAGGCTTATCAGCAGGTTAGGCACAATTTAATTTTGCAGCCCAAGGATTTTCTCTTCACCCTTGGGCAGGCAAAATTCAGCTGCGGGGCAGCAGCAGTGTGGGTCCCTCCTGGGATGTTTCTCTTTTTCTACCACCTTGATACCACACAGCTTGGTGGGGGGAAAGGCTGAAGAGTTGGCTTGTGCCTGCTGCAGCTGCAACCATCCCCATCCCTTCCAGCCCAGGCAAACTGGGCTACTGGTTGCCCCGGGCAGGTTCCCACCTTTGGTAGCTTTGCCCGTGCCCATGCCTGAAACCAGCCCTGTCGGTAATAAGGCAGAGAAATGTGCATCTGCAAAGCAGAGCTTGGAATCACTATCTTACAGCTGCAGATGTAGCCTCCCACTTAAATGAAAGGATGCAGATAATTGGGTTGTCTTGTATAAAACAAATTCTTCTGCCTTATAAAATGTAGCTAGTACACATGATGCAATCTCGCTGTGCCAGGCTGGAAAGGGGGGTGTATTGGGAATGGGAATGGCTTACCCCAAGCAGGAGGGAACTTCTCCTGTGCCCTTAGCACACACAGCTAAACTTCAGGGGACCGTGACGTTCACACGCATGCCCCCTTCCCATTTGAGCTCCATGGGGACACGATCAAGCTGATGATTTCCAGAGAAATCAATAAGAAAGGTAGAGGGCATCAACATAATCATTAATAATTTCTCTCAATTATAATCTAGTTTCTTCAAGTACAGCTGTTGCTGGAGCCTCCAGCCTGAATTAATGATACGGAAAATCTGAAGGACAGTGAACAACGTATTTGTGAGCTAGAGGGATGTGAACAACAGTAAACAAAAAGGAAAATGTCAAAGGGGTTAAATCTTTAATAAACCACTGCTCCCATATCGTTTGATAAGCTCTCCTTCAGATGTTTCACAAACATTCTGCCTTGCTTTCAGAATCAGCCTGGTCTTTTCCAAGCTAAACACATTTCACAAGACAAAATTGTGGAGGAACAGAAGTAGGCCTTTAAAAGAGAAATAGATTGTAACCTTATTCTTAGATTTTAAAAGCAATAACATGAATGCAAGATTACACATTCCTCGTAGCTGGGCTTCCTCATTCCTAGTAGGTACACAGCCTGCCCTGTGTTCAGCACACAAGTCGCTGATGTTCAGTAGTTTCTGCTGTTCAGGCTGTGAATCAAGCAGGTACATTTTGCAGTTGTTAATACTAAGAGTAATAATATACACACACATGCATCCACCCACATAAGCACAGAGAGGTTAATACCGATCTAAAAATATTTTGTATGGCAGAAAGAACATGAAAACATCATCAGCAGAGTTGTTGGAAAACAGCAGCAGTTAACGGGAGGTTTGTGGTCTTGGGCACATGAGTGCAGGATTTAATCTGTGTTCATCTGTCCAGCCTGGGCAAACACTGTATTTACCTCTTTTACAGTACTTATCAAGTGCTTTGGGATGAAAAAGGCCCCGGTCCCTGTAAGTCTTAAATAAAGTAGCCAGCAATGCAGATGAAAAAAGCACATTTATGAAGCCAAGGAAGGAAATGGTAAGTTCTCTTAGTCCTGATTTCACATTACAGGTGCATTTTTGTTACTTTTGGATTTGCCAAGAGTGACTCAAAATGCAGAATTCTAATCCCCCCAAGACGCAGAGACAATCCATCACTGATGAAGGGGAAATGCTGAATTCCCAGTATCTAGCCCTCTCTAAGAAAGCCTGTCGGCTGTGTAATGCAAACTAATCTGTTCCAAGCATCAGCTTTTTTGTTTCTTGCCCTGGTGCACACATATCTGGGGGGGGAGGGGGGGGGGAAGGCGTATCATCCACACGTATCAATGACTGCTGGAGTAAAAATAGCTACTACATCGAGATGTAGTTGGAGAAAGGTGGGACTGCCCTGCAATTCTCTGGGTGAGCTGCAGCTGAGATCGCTCCAGAACTAACAGAAATAAAATACTGCACAGAAGGCAAAAATCAGGGCATGTTTTTAACCGGCTGGGGGCGGGGGGGAAGTAGCTGTAGATTCTGGCTGGGGAAGCAGATGGCAGTGAATTACGAGAACAGGGCACTGCTGCTGCTGCAGCCGCTGCTGCAACTGCCACAGCTCAGCTCTTCCCATCTGACAGAAGGGCCTCTGGGCAGCCAGAGATGAGTCAGACTCGTGTGTGTTGTACAGGCATCTCTGGAGAACCCCAGTTTTTCCCTTTCATTTGTGTCATGCTGCTTCAGGGTTTGAAATGAGTTGCACAGCCCCTACATTGATGAGCACCCTTTCCCTTCTCACTGTATCTTTCCCAGCATCTGAGCTGCCGCCAACCCCAATGAGCACAGCATAGCTGGAGGGCACCATGCAGGAGGGTTCCCTGTGGTCTCCAAACAAGGGGGCAGTTAGCATCCTCTGAGTGCTGTACTGAAAGTCCTGAGCTAATGCCAAGCTGAGGAGAAGCAGCCTTTGAGGACCCTCATGTTGAAGCCACCTCACCTGCACTCCTTAGGAAGATCTGCAGGCTCCACCTGCAAACCCAAGGATGTGCAGCAGCCACGTTGCAAAGCTTCAGGATTTGGCAGACCTACTTAAACCTATAGGTTAACCATTAGCACTGGTGAATTATCCCCATTGGCTCTGGGGGACATGTCAGCCCCTGATCGACACTGGCCCCAGCCCCAACAAGGACAGTGTTTTGAGCTGGAGACTGGCCAAAGCACATACCCGTTACATCCTACCACACAAAAACCTCCTGGCTGCTTGCAAAAGAGAAACTATGCCAGTAACAGCACCCTGGCTTGCTCTTTCTACACAAGATTTAGCTGTTGGTTTGAAGCTGGTGAGGAGTTTGCTATCCTCAAAAGACTATTTTAAGCTCCATAGAGAGCAGTTGTTGTACAAACTCTGTTAATACAGAAGAGCAGCAGCAAATCCATTTCACCTTCTAACCTAATGGCTTCTCCTCCTGGAAAAGAGATTCCTGAGGTAAAAACCGACAGTGCTGTCTCTGCCACCAAGCCTGGCCTGAGCCCCCTGCAGCGGGCTGCTGCCCCAGGCAGGTGGGAGGGGAAGGGGCAGCTCACCGGTGGACTGCTCTGTCCTGAGTCACAGGACTGCAGGCTGAGTGAGGGCTGTGCTAGAAGCGAGGGAGATGAGCTGGGTGGGGAATTATTACCTTCTGTGCTTTGATACCTTCTGGGAAGAAATTAGAGATACTTAGCTGCTGTCATACAAACATTTTATGTAAATCTTATCTTTGTCTTCTGCATAGTGGTACATAATTTGCATCTGATTATCAACTTCAGGTCGATTGTTTTATTTTAAACAGAATTCCTGCTGCTCAAAGGTGTTGGATTGACAGCCCTGGTGAATAAAGTCATCTCTCTAACAAGCGAGTAGGAAAGGAACAGCTTCCCACACGGGGCAGTGCCATTATTCCCCAGCTAGGGCCAACAGTGAGGATGCCAGCCCTTGGCCTCTTCTGAACCTGCCAGCTGATGCAGAGCGGGGCGGTGAATGTGGAATCCCCGTGAACGTCCTATGAAGACACCCCAAAATCCTTTAAAAAGGAAGAGCTATTCTGTTGGGTTGGATTCACATTTGTGCTGTGCACACAAAGGGTTCCAGTACCTACCTGGCTCTGAAGTCACACCCAAGGATCCTAAGAAAGTTTATAGGGTGGGATCCTCACCCCCCAAATGCAAGCCTTTACGCTCTTGACCTGCAGGAGAGGAGGCTTTTGCTCCCTCTGGCTCGTGCACAAATACTGCCGGTGGCACAGAGCCCTGTCTCCAGCAGCAGCGGCAGCATGTGGAGTCCTTCTCCTGACTGTGGCAGGGTGTCTTGCCTTGTGTCACATGGCAAAAAGGTTTGCCTGGGTCTAAAGTGGCTCAAGCCCACTGGAGCCAGTGGCTTGACTTCAGTTCACCCTGGCCAAGAATTTGCCTCAGTTATACCACATTAGCAGAAACATTTTGGGGAAAGCCCACTTAGAAATCAATGATAACCAGAGATCATGGTCTTCAAGTCCTGCGACACATGGATCTCTGGAAAGATACTTTTCATTTGTCTTGGGTGGGGGCACAGGGCCCTCCCTGGTGCTGGGGGGGCACTGGGAATGATTCATGGTAGCTACAGGGTGAGGTGGGGACTGAACTACCATCCTTCCCTGCAACGCCAAGGCTGTTTCCGTCAAGCCAAAGGATGAGGACAAATAAACGTTAATCCCGATCCTTAGGCTTCAGCAGTCACAGCACCGAGCACTACGAGTCTGTCCACTTGACTTTGGGATGGATGGCTGTTCTAGCTGTGTTTGTCCTGCCGATAAAGTATTCAGCCCCAGTAACAGCTGTTTCTGTAAGAGTGCCAGATTAAGACAAATAATGCAGACTTAGTGCTCTTTACATGGATTGCATGGGCTGACCCTGCTGCAATATGCACACCCACAAATCTTCTCAGCTCATTACCTCATCGAACACGGATGCTCCTCGGTAAGGGCAGGAGCCGGGTGATACCTCAACAGAATTTGAACACGACATGCTAAGTCAGAGCTGTAAACAGCTGACTGAGAGCTCTGGGCCTGGCCTGGCAGGGGGGTGAACCCCGTCAGAAAAGTGCAGCCTCAAGAAGGACATGTGGCAGCCCTGCAGGACAGAACCCTTGGCTTTGCAGAGGAGGGGACATAGCTTTCCTTTTGCTAAGATATTCCTCATTATTTCTGCACTTGCTCTTTGCTAACACCCCCTTAGTATTTCAGTTCTCTCCTCTTCACAGCCAGTTCTGGGTTCAGGTGGCAGGAGTATGCATTGTATAAATAAAGTTTGTTGTTTTCCTTTGAAGTATGTGGGAAGGCTTTGAAAACCCAACTGTAGCCGTTCCCAATAATCTCAACTTTCTGCTCTATTTCTCTGGTTAACCTTGCTGACTCAAAACAACAAAAAGCATAGCCTGAAGCAAATAGTGCTCACTGCTTTCTTAACTTTCCAATGGCATTTTACCAGAGATATTTTCTTTTTGTCAAGATCTTTGAAGTCCATTTCTCTCTCTCTCCGCAGATTCCCATTGAGACCAAATGGCTCTCACCAGCCTGCTTCCTCAGGCATGGGGTAGGAAGCATGACTGCCTTCCCTAGGCCATAACTAGAAGGAAGACTCAGTGAGGGGGCTGCTGAGATGCCAGCAGTAAACAAGTCAATATAGAGATGTGTTTCATTTTCTCCCCAGAGGATGGTGGAAGCGAGATCTTCCCTCACACGTGCGCCCCAGTTAGAAATCCAGGATGTGATCTACCGTCTGGTAAGGCTGAACAAGTCTGTCTTTCATATTGCTTTGCAGTCAGCTCAAGAGGTCACTCTTGACTCAAGCAAACCTTCTTCCCCCACCCACACTTGCTTCCCCCCTCTGCCCCTAGCTGCATTTACAAAATGATTGCCTGGATGGGAGGAAGCGATGGGAACTTCACATCAAGGCAGACTCCTGCCAAGCTTTGCTAAGATACCTGCTGTGCAGAATAAGGTCAAATCTGCCAACAAGATCACTTGAAGGAAAGCAGGAACCTTTCCTTGTTCCCTTCCTACTACAGTACTTCTGGACAAGATTCCATCTCCTTCGTCTGGGCCCAAAGGGCTGCGGTTTGCTTGCCAGCCTCGGACACTTTTTTCAGGAGTTTTCCACATGCGGGTCAGTGGCTTGGGAGATAACCATTCCACGCCTGCAAGGCATACATATTGGTTCTGCTGAGATACAAGTCCTGAGCCTGAGGAACATTATGGAGAAGGGCATTTGTCACACTGTGAAGTGTGTACCGCACCATATAGCAGGCTGAAAATGGGAAAGACCCACAGCTGGGAGATGTTGCTGCCAAGAAAGCCTGTCCCGTGGGTAGAGCAATAGGGTCCATCCTGCACAAGTCAGCAGAATACACCACACACTCACTCACAAGAGTTTAATATCACCACTCCCTGCCTCTGTCTCTTCTCTAAGGAAATTTCTAGTTCTTCAGGGGAAGATGAAGAAACACACATGTTCTGCCTCCATAAATCCCAGCCCTTCCATCATAGTCGTGATGAATAAATGGAGGGAGAAAGAGCCATATAAACAGGCCCCTCGAACATAATTGAAGAACCAGACTAATTTGGCTTGTCTTTATATAATCGGCCAGAGCTGGGCACTAGACTTACCCACAACAGATAAAGATGAGTAACTACATAATGAGGTTAAAATATTCATTAAGCTAATTGCATGTTAATTAAGTAAATGATGCTATTAGGGATCCATTGAGCTCCATCTGTGTGTGCAAACAGGAGTGAGAATAATCGCACCAGAAAGCAGGAGAAAAGACGGTGGCAGCCCTGGGCTCCTGGCGCAGGGGAACCGGGGGTGGAAGGGACACCCAGTGGGGGCAGCTCTGGGCCCTGGGGAGCTGGCAGCCGTGAAAGGGGGGTGGTCTTGTCAGAAGGAGGGGGGCTGGCAATGAGAAATTCCAGGTGCTGTTGCCAGCAATCATGTTGCGGATGGGCATATCCTTTCCCCATGCTCCCTTTCCAGATACATAAACCAGGAAGCGTAGCCGTCTCCAAAGTGAGAACATTCATGAGAAAACTCAAGAAAGGGTCTCGCCAAACTCGCCTTCGCTATTGTATCTGCTGAGTCTATCAGAACTGCTGCCAGGGGCAGAGATCCATCACCCCTGGAAGGGCCATAGGGCTCAAGCCAATAGGTCGTAAGGCACCCGAAAGGTCCACTTTTGAAAATGCCCTATGAGAAGGCTAAAAATAAGGAGGCAGAAATTACTCTTCCATTTAAACTTCCTCTGTCAGCACCATGGAGGACAGTTTCTAATAAATACTTCTTCAAAAAAAGGAGAAAAAAAATTCCATCTGACATAATTATGGCCAGCCCTCCGTAAGGCAGAATAGGGAAAATGCCTACATATTTCATGTTAAAATTCATTAATAATGGACGGCAAGGATTAAATTATATAACTGCCACCTTTAAGTTAAATAGTATTTTCAGCAGAAGGAAAGGGAGATGGGACAACTCCATAACCAACACATTTATTTCAGCACATGAATAATTCAGGCAAATAATACAACAGCTTTTTAAAGGGGATAAGATTTGACGAGGAGGTTGGGTTAGAAAGGACTTGCACTGCATTTGGAGATTTGAAGGACTGGCAGAATAATTCATACTCAGTCATTCATTTGATTAATTTGTCCTTTCTTTCAGGCCATTAATGGGCAGATTGTTCTTTTCACAAATGCACTTACAGTTTGAAGTTACTGGAATAAATCTGGTCCGTGGTTCCCCTGGAATGGCCAGTATCTTGCAAGGAGTCACTGCACAAAATGGAAACAGGTTTGGATGGGGACGTCATCTCCTGGTGGGTTTCTGATCTCAGACCAGCTTCTTAAGTACATTTTGCTATGAATCTAAATTTAACATCTCATTCTCCTACAATAATCACTTAAAATTTCTGCTCCCCCAGGTAGAACTGCCAGCTCACCCTGCTCATCCTGCATGGGTACAAAGTAGAGGGCAAAACTGGAGCAAACATAAATGAAGCAAATCTGTTAAAAAGATCAGACTACTATTATTGAAAAATTAGTTTATTGTGTTAGCTTATCCCCAGTGAAACTGGCATTGATCCAAACTACCCTTCTGATGACTAGGAACGAGAAGAACTGTGCAAGCCATTCATATTTCTGTGGTGAAACCTGACAGATGACATTTTATCCAGAGGCTGGTTATTGTCATGGGCAAAACAAAAAATTCCCTGTAGATTCTGCTAAGTGACCAAACATATGTGCTTTTCTCCACAGCCCCAAAGCCTCCCAGACACACTCTGGCTCATGAAAGATGCCCCGGAGACCTGGCACAGCCCTTCCCACAGGCTCCCAGAGAAAACCAGCTGCAGAAGTTAACCAGATTTCCAGCTCCAGCTGCTCCAGCTGCTGGCAAGAGCTCAGCGTGGGTCTTGGGATGCTGATCCCTGCGTAACAGCATAGCTCTGGTGCCCAGAAACCATCCCTGTGACTGACTCAGCCTTAATCCTGATAATTTTACGGCTCTTAGAGGCCTGTGCCTAATGATTTTTTCTCTGGGGTGCCTGCCCATTTCCAGGTAGATAAATGTCTGCGTAGCGAAAACAGAAGCCCTGTTTGGCACCGAGGTGCCTGCCAAGCCAGGGATCTCAGCTGGCAGCCCCAGGGCTCGGTTCCGTCTCCACGTCTGGTGAAGACTGTTTTGCAGCAAAAGGGACAGCCAGCAAAAGGGAAACAAATACATGTTGCCTCTGCCTTGTCCGTAGTAGAAACAAGCAAAGAACATCCATCTTCAAGGATGCTAATAATTCTGCACTATATTCCTTTCATTTAAAGAAAAAATAGAAATGATTAGAACTCTGAAAATATTTGCTGTAGGTTTGGCATGTCAATGAAATCCAGGGAGTTCATATGTGTATGCAAAAAGGAGAAGGAGCAAGAATGAGTGAAAGTGGGGGTGTGGGTGAGCAGGAAGGGCGGCTGTTATTTTATCTGAAGTGCTTTATGGGCTAGATGACCTAATAAGTCTTCTCCATCTCTAATTTCTCTGCTTCACCTATCCCTAGTTTATCATTAAGAAATCACTTATGCAAATTCAATTAAGTATTTAACATTTTCCTTCCTGTAGCTCCCTGCCTTACAGACTCTTCATCCCATTTCAAACCTCAGTTGACAACATCTCTTACCTCTCTGGCTTGCATTTCTTTGCCCTTAGACTATTAACTCAGTAACTGTGTGATTTAATCCAACGAAGATTTTTGTGGTTTTCATTTTCTCACAAAGGAGAGACAAAATGAAGCTGTGGAGTACTGCATCAGCAAACCCCAGCTTGCAGCTGCTGGGGGCACAGTCCTACACTGCAAGAGATCAGCCCACTGGCCTGGCAGCTCTGGTGAGCCCAGTCCAACGCTGCATTAAATCAGGGATGAAAATGAGTTTTTTCCCTTCCGTCATTTGTGTTCACTTACCAGGTACAACATATGGGACTGAGTTTAGCAAACTGCATTTCTGAGCTTCGGATGGGAAGAAGCGGGCTGTGGCGTGGGCCAGAGGAGGGGGAAGAGCTCTGCATGGGGAGTTCAGGGCTGGAATAGCGAAAGGTGAACGGGTTGCATGATGTACAGCAGAGACGTGTAAATGCTGCACGGTCTCGGCCAAGAGTTACTGCTCTTCAGGGATTTGAGAAGGAAATTTTAACTGTTTAATACCTTGGGGCTTATGGGCTGCTGCTAGTCTTCTGGGTTTTTGCTCTCCCTGGCATACGCTACCCTCCCTTTCCACATACACACTAATGCAATTGTATGTAAACTTGCTCAAGTTGAAAAGCAATGTTCTAGAAAGGCTCAGGAGCAAGTCCCAGCTAAGTGCCTAATTATATAGTAATTGGAGTAATTTCCCTTTTCCTCTGAAAACGCACATTGGCTCTGATTTTCCTATCTGCAGATTGTAAGCTCATAATTAGCAGCAAATTACTCACACAAGTGACAAATTTTGTGCTTTCAAGTAAACAGACAAAATACAGTTTACAGATTGCCTCTTGGTGCCACAGACACCTGGCTTTTCCTGTTCCCATCTATCCCACTTGTGAGAGGGATAGATGAATCAGAAAACATCTCTTCAAGGAGCCTGGACGATGATATCAATTACTGAATTACCACAAAAAGCTATAATTGGCAACTGCTGAGCTCGTGCTGGCCAGTCCCTGAGGACCGTGTGGCTTGTGAGCAGGAGAGCGGGTGGCAGGGGCACCGTGGGAGCCGAGTTCTCCTGCAGCCCCAGCCTGCTGACCCAGAGCATCGGGGATCATCAATAAACCCTGGATGTAAGAACTGTAGAGGATACATCCACCCCCCTCAAGCAAGGGGAAGAAATGTGGAATAACATGTGGTCTGGGAAGCCGCTTCTGAGCACTGGAGGAAGTTGGACTTGCTGAGCTACTGTGGAGCAAGGGCTGGAGTTAGCACTGAGGGTGGAACAAGCTTCTTAAAATCCAGCCTGGTCTTGGGAAACACTGTATGATGAAGCAATACCGATACAGTTCATTAATCACAGTTAAACACATGTTTAAATTGTACTGATGTCTTGCTGGGGGAATAGCCCAGACAGAGTGGGTGGGCTTCACAGCAAACAACCCTGTGATTTTCCAGTTTTAAGAGCCATCGGCTCTTAGAGAAATGGCTCCTGGAAGCAGCCTCAGAGATGGGTACAGCTGGATGGAAAATCACCTGTCCTGACCGGGCACCCATCTGAGACTCAGAGAAAAGGCAACAGGCCCATTCCTCTGGTTAATGAGCAATATGTTTTCAGGGATCTGACCTGACGGTCATCAGGATCTCTGCCACATAGCAAGAAGGTGTCTCAGAAAAAATTGCCACAGTGATTATCAGAGAGGTGGAGATGACAACAGAAAAGAAATTACTTCTGAGGTCAAAAGGTAGCTTTTTGGCAATGTGTAAGCACAAAGGAGGGATTATTGGAACATGCAGTTAGGAGCAGAGGAACGGTAGGAAAATGGGAGGAGATGCTGGGTGAGGGGAGCTTGGCTGGGTCTGCAGTACCTTCAAAGAACCAGTGTGTGCAGTGGCAAGGTAAGCCCTGCTCCTTGAGCTGGGGCACTGCCATGGATGCTGCTCTGACAATGTAGGCATAAGCAAAGGCAAAAATCATACCCCAGTTTCAGCTTAATCGGAAATTCGGGGGAGAAACCACATAATCTACTCAGCAAGCAGAAAAGAACAAAAGAGGAAAAGAAAGGCATTAAAAATGGAATAAAAAAAATAAAAAGGGAAGATTACATAGAAAAAACTTGAAACCAGAGGTTGCAGTCGTCCTGATATCATAATCCTTTCGTTGTTACATATTAATATGTAAGGGATGCTTGCAGGGAAAAGATAGGATAAAACAATTAATCTAGAGCAACCATCCAAATAGAGGCAGTTCTTTCCTATGTATAGTATCGTGTGAATGCATTAGAAACAGGTCTGATCACAGAAGCATTTCATATAGAACTCACATTTTTAAAAGTGGACTGAAATTTTCTAAAAAGCACACATATATATATATACACATGTATTTAGGAACACTTCTTAAGTCCTTGAATAATAGTGCTTTGCATTTTCGTAGCATCTTCCTTCTGAAGGACTCAAAGGACTTTACAAAAATGAATGACTTAAGTTTCTCCAACACACTGTGAGGGAGATAACTACTTTTACCTTATTATACGTAGGGGAGGAGGGGAAACAGCAAGACAGAATAGTTAAGCAACTTGACCAAAGTCGCACAGTACATCTGATGGTCTGAATGAATTTAAGAATGAAGTTGCTAAGTTGCTAGGGGAAGTGTGCAGCCTGGCTGGTATCAGCTCTGAGAATCAGGGGGTGGCAGATGTTGCAGAAGCCCTCTGAAATAGGTGTTTGGGAAAGCAGAGCAGGGAGTGATGGTTACCTGCGACGAAAACCAGACTGGAATGACAAAATATCTGAAAGTTACAGATAGAATGGGGACTCTGGAAGGGCATTTGCAAAACCAATTCAATCTATTAGCACTCTTTGAGCGTGTCAGCATATATGGGACAAATGAAAATTATCTGCCTGTTTTCACTTGGATTTTCAAAACGTTCCCGACAGGACCCAAACAAGAGGGTAGGCAATCAGGTGCTCTATTAATGAGAACATCATGCTGCGGCAAGCAGACAAGCTGGCTAAGCATCTGAGAAAATAAATACGTAATTTAGCATCAAGTTTGCCATTTCCAACATGGCAAAATATTAGTAGCAGCATGCATCTAGCTCCTAGAAGGATCTGTGTTGGTGTGTAGATTAATGGACAATGCGGTATGAATAGTCAGTAAGGTGGCAATATTTGCAAATGGTAAATACTCTTCGTCAAACCTAGAGAAAGATGTGAGGAATCAGCCACGTAACAGTATAAAGTTTCTTGGTAAAAAATGCACCTTGGAAGGATTCTTTTGAAGCATCCATTTGTATTCCCAGGTTTAAAATGAGAAAAAATTGATGTCCTCCTAGGCTGCAGTCTACATCCTTGTAGCACCATGCTCCTCTGTGGTCAGTGTTCTCCATTTGTCGGGGCATGCATAAGGAATAAGGTGGAGTTTCTTGCTAAAAATGGTGTTAGATCAGTATGTAAGTGCATTATGTCCTGAACATTGTGTTCAGTTCTGTATTCAAATAAAATTATAGCAGAAATCAAAAGGGTCCAGAAATAGTCAACACAATTGTTTCAAGGCATAGCATGAATTCCATGTAGGAAGTGAATTAAATGGAAGGTATATTTATTTTAGAAATCATATGAATAAAATAGGCATTCAAAATAGTTAGAATAAATTATTTAGAAAAGCAAATTCAATGTTCCTATTTACCTTGTCTTTCACACTCCAGCACCAAAGGTACATCTCATTAAACTGAGCAATAGGGAAAGTGTTCCATCAGAGGGAATACTTTTCCTCAGGCATCCTCATTCACCTGTGGAAATCTCTGCCACAAGGTATCTCTGAGGTGCGGGGTGTGGAAGGATTCAAGTAAGAAGGAGATAATTGTGGATATTGAAATTTTCCAGATTTACAGAAAAAGTTAAGATACAAATGATGAATAGAAAAGTTTCACACTCTAGCAGGTAAGCCAACCACTAATGAGGATGCTAGGGAAGAGATTTCCCTAATGAGGGTGCTAGGGAAGAGATTTCCCTAAGCAATGGTTATCGTTAACTACCCAGCCTGAGATCCTGCGATTTCTTTGTAGCATCTGGTACCCACCAGCATCAAAGACAAAATACCAAACAAACGGATAATTGGTCAGATCAGATGTGGCATTTCCTGTGTTCTTGAACCTTCTTCTCCTCTGTTTCTTTCTGTCCTCAAGGCCACCCTTCATGTCATCTAAAGTGCATGGAGGCACCGCTGAATCATTTAACATTTCTATCAGTGTTTTTTTGGCTCTTTTAAGCAATTGAACTCATGGTGCCCAGCATCAGGCTCACTGCCAATTTTGACTTGACCTGGTCACGATTTTGCAAGCACTGTCAGTGCCAGAGCGACAGCTGAAATGGAAATTTTAATGGTGTTAATGAATAAAAGCTTAAGCTGTGCTTCCTGCACCTGGGCAGCAAAAGTGCATTTATAATTACTTGCCAAACAAGCCTCCTGGCTGCATTTTATCTGCCCCAGGCAAGCAGTTAACTGAGGTTCTCTCCTTTCACCAAGATTATTTTTGAGTGAATACTTCTGCCAGTGAAAGGTGTTAGATTGACAGCTCTGGAGACTGAAGTCCTCTATTATGTGACAGAAGTTAAAAAATCTGTAACAACAGTTTTTATTAGGTCACCTAGTTCATCCCTCTGTCAACACAGGACTGTTCTCTATAATACATTCTTGAGTGATTCGCACACACACACCCCCCTCCACTCCTTCTGCCCCCACTCTTAAATACAAATCCCTAGGTCTTCTCCATTTTGCTGCACAGCTCTGATCCTCACGGTCTCTTCCATACTGACACTGTCTGTGTGAGTGTGAGTGGGAAGATATGCATGTGCACCTTCCAGGCTCCCAGAGTTCATCGGAGAAGGGGCAACAAGAAGGCTGGGAATCTGCAGGGAAAGTGCTGAGAAAATGTCAGATTGTAATTCCTGTGGGCCAGTGTTTTTCCTCCTGGATATCTCCTGAAAGGAGACTTCAGATCAAACAATGTTCTTTTTCTTGCCCTGATGCTAATATACTACCAGTATTGTCTGGATGACCACCACCATTTTACCAGTGGAGCCCCCTGAGAACACATCAGGACAACTTTGCCTTTGTTTAAAGAATAAGAATTGAGGTACAGAGGGATTAAGTGACTTGTCTAAGCTCCCAGTAGGTGAAACGAGTCCAGATTCCTCCTTACCTTATAGGCCAATCCCTTTAAGACCCTCTGGGGACTGGTTCGGTAAAACTCAACTGCCGATGAACCTTTGCCCATGACAGGGTGGTGGTCCCATACCAATGCATTAGGAGCAGAGGAGCCCTTCAAATCCTGCATTGCATGGATTTCTGGGAATTCTGATCTCCTTTTAGCCCCTTCTCTCCTTGCATATTGCCAGAGCACAGGATTTATTGCCCCAGTATTGTAACATGATGGTATTTCTTCAGAATAGGTCTTTCCCTTGCATCAAAAGTAAACCAACCAACAGATGAAAACTGGAGCCTGCGTAGCCTCACGAGAAGAGCTCTGACAGCTGTTTCTATTTAGTACATGAATGGGAATGGGAGCAGAATCTACACTAGGGATGACCAGTTTACAGAGATGCATTTTATCTCTGTTCTGAAATCTTGTATTTACAAATCATTCCAGCAGCCAGCAGCAATTACCAGACACACATTCTTATCAGACTCTTTTCCTGCTACTAGTGCGCTTGTACAAGAACAGACCTGGGGTAGACACCTTCCTCCAGAGAGGCACCCCAAAACGCCTTAGGTTTGAAGGACCATTATACCAGTATATAAAATGGCTAGGACTACTGTCCCAGGCATAATCCAGTTTGATTAGCAGTTGGGTTCCTGCCATTTAATTCTATGCATCAGATTTATAAAATAACCTTAGCTGGCTAGTGTCAAACAGCAACCAGGTGTGCTCAGTAGGGGAATTACGACTGACTTATTCATTGCTGTGATAGTGCACACGCATGGATCCTAGACCATGTGCTCAAAAACACAGGGCATCTTCTGTTCTCACTCAGACTAGCGAGTGTATGTCCATCATGCAGTGCAGCTCATGCAGAAATTTCCAGGCTTGTACATCATGACGTAGCTGTGATTTCAAAGGCATGGGAGCTGCACGCTGTGGTGCTGGCTCCAGGGAGTTTGTCCTGCTGGAAGTAGTCTGCTGGCATTGCTCTGCCACTTCCTTGACCGAAGCCAATATTTCCATGCAGCGCTCTGCTGCTGGGCTCACTCAGCGCTCCAGCACAGCAGTGCTCTGTGCCCTCTGGATGTGCCCTCGGGTCACTTGCTGAAGTCATTTTGTTCCTTCCAGCTCATGCCACGGCAACTGTTACAGCATCCAGCTGCGGTTATTGAACAAGAGGGTGATTACAAGAGGATGCAACTGACAGTCTTGAGGACCCTGTACAGAAGAAGGGCTTGTTCAAGAAAGTCAGAGCATGAGCAGATATTAGAAAGGAGTCTGAGACTGGAGACAGCCTCCATGGGGATTTCTCAGTGCAGGAGAAAGGTACGTGCATGGGCCAGATTCAGCAATGAAAGAGAGAATAGTGGAAGTGCACCTATGCTGAAAAAGAATCAGCAAGGCACTTAGAAGGTGAGAATCTGGGATGTAAATACTGGTTGTGTCAGATGTCTGGACCAAGCCTGGCCACCTGGCCTCCTTCTGTCTGATATCGTTACTCTGCGCTCAGCAGAACAAGGGCTGGCTTGCTATGCAAAGACACCTGGAGCCTGCCCCGTCCTGGAAGAGATACACCTGGCTCCCAGCCACCCTCACGCACCACAGAGCAGCCAAGGACAGGAGCTGCGAGGACGACCCTGGGGTCTCGTCTGCACCATGCCCACAGCGCTCAGCCAGGATCACAGTCTTGTGCCCTGGCAGGATTCATGCCCTCTCTAAGTGAACAATTTGCAACAGAGTAACCCGAGTGATTCATTCTGTCTGACAGTCTTTCACATGTAAATATTTTATATTCCTATTGAATATTTTGGGATGATTATGAATTCTTGATGTGATGAGGACCTTGCTATGTTTAAGATGCAGGCAGCAGCAAGGACTCGACAAGGAGGAAAAGCATCCAAGAATAAAAAATAAGATATCATTACAAACTACAAATTAGAAAGAGCTGGGATAAAACTGCAGGCGCATACTGCTCTTCCTTCCTCGTTTGTCTGGTCACTTTCAGAAACTGTCTGGAGCTCACATAAGGAGATTTGCATGTGGATAGATAGGGAATTGGCTGCCTCTCTCTCCTTCCCTCTCTTTCTCTCTTCTTCTGATTTAGTTTTAGTTTCTTTATTCCTGTTGAAAGATGAAATACCAACAGCCCAAGGGTCCCAAGACTGAAGTCACTCCAGAGTTTCTGCTCTGTCTTCAGTTTGCCTCTGTGTCTGCAGTGCACCCAGCAGCCCAGACCGAGCCTCCACATCCGTGCAGTGACTCTAGGCTGAAGGTGGAGGACCACAAAATGTGAAAACATCCAGACAAGTCAGTGATTACTTTTATATCTTGGTATTGATAGTGGCAGTATGAGCTTCAGGTACAAGTACCGAAATGTCTCAGAGTCAACAGGAGGGACATTTTCTGGGTTGCAATGCTCACTCTCTCTCTAGGTCTCAACGATCCAGCTAGTTGGGACCTGCACACATGCAGAAGTGAAGGGGTGAAAGATGTTAAGTCTCGATCAAGTTAGGACAGAGTTTGTCAGCAGAAATGTATCCTCTTGATTTGGACTGAAATAACTAAAGGTATGAAGTAGAATTCATGTTGTTTCTCCCTATTTATCCATCCATAAGCTTGGCTTCTCTTCAGCGGGCTTCCCCATGAGCTAAGAAAGGGACTTGTATTGCCTGTTGTTGTCACAGTGCCCTGACTGGCAATGCAATGTCAATGTCTGTGGGTCACCACCTGCTGGCCCAGATCTAAAAGTATATGGGCCTAAGCCTATCCAAAGGGTATGCGGTTTACGTTGTCAGTATATCTAGCAGGATTAAGAGTAATACTCTTTCCAAGGTTTCTCCAGGATACTGGTTGTCCCCTGACCCCACTGGTCTCAGCAATTGCATCTCCATAGAAATCCCATGACAAAGAGCCACACTGCTATCTGCAGAAGAACCAATTCTCAGAACCCTCTCGTGAATAGTAAAGACACCTTTGCCTTATTTATGTGGTGACAGAACAGAAGCTAGCATTGGCTTTGCAAGAGTGGAAGCTAATTTGGACAGGCCCAGACTAAGAAGTTGACACAAAAAACACTTATCTGCCCCATGACACATCTTCCAGGCCCGTCCACCTCTGCTCATGCAGCCCTAAGTAGTTGTCTGCAAGAACAGCCCCCCATGACTGTCCATGCTTAGCGTGTTGCCTGCAAAGACAAACCATTCCACTGTGTACGAGGGCAATGTGGCTGACCAGCACAGTGAGGGGAGCGCTGAGCTGAACAAGCCCAGATCAGGATTGCACAAAGGACCCTGGTTCGCTGATCCCTGTCGTGCTGGCATCAACGTCCTGCACTGAGCATTAGGGTTTCCGTGTGTCCCCAGGGTGCGGTACACTGATTTTGCTTGAAGTGCAATTTAAGATTGATGAATTCACAGGTTTTAAATCAACTGCAAGCATCCGGGCTGGCCCCTTGATGGAGGCTATTAACTTAATGAAACTGAAAGGCTGTGAAGTCAGATAACAGACATTAGAGTCTTTATTTACCTAGAGATTTAAGGAGACCTTTCTGAGGTAGCAGACAACTTTTTTTTTGAGAAGTGTCAGCAAGTGCCTAACAGCACTTCCCAGGCACATGTACACACACACTTGAGCTGCCAGGAAGGCACTATGTGCTGACAAGTGCTCATTCCCTCTCACGTTGGCTGACAAGTAGTACGTTGTGGCACAAGAAGAAAGGCTTCTTTTAAAAGCTCAGTTTCTGCTGCAGAGGCTGTCCAGTTCCAAAGGAAGGATACACAGTGAGAACCGGGGTGCCCCCCAAAAATGATGCAGCCAGATGATTAACAGATGCTCCTGATTGGGTATATGCAAAGTCACTCAACAAGTCAGCAGCAGGGCCAAGGGCAGAGTGCAGCTCTCTTGACCACTGCCTGGCTGTGCTGGGCACTGGGCACCACAGCTTTCCATCACACACTTCAAAAGGACGAGCCAGAACAGTGAGTGAGCTGAGATTTAGTAGCAACTGGGATCCCCCTGCTCCCTACCTCATGGTTAATGCATACAGTATAGCACGTGCGTGCTCATTTTGTGCACAAACGTTGCACGTTTCATCTGCTATCTGAAGGACTCTCTCTGATAAGCTCAAGCCTTATGTTCCCTCCTCTCCCCAATCCCATACACAGCTGCAGTGACATGGTACATGGTTTGAATGCTCTGGTGGCTGTGCATGAGGCTTGGTCACCTGGCTCACTGCATTCGGGAGGGAGCGGGGAGCAGCAGAGCAAGTGCCCAGCACGTACAGCAGCCCCCAGTTCCCCACTCATGCAGAGGCAGTGCTGCAGCCTGCCCTGCAAGGCATCCCGGCATCACTGGCAGTACCAGGGAAAAAGCAAGGAGGACCTGAGTAGGATGGACAGCAAACAGATATAGCATCCCCACCCAAGCCCCTTGTCTCCTCAGCAGTCAGCTCAAGGAGGAGAGAGAGCGTTTGGAAAAAAACCATAGGCACCAGCTCCAAGTCACTGCCTTCACTGCAGCCAGCTTACATGGTGCTGAAATCCCACCAGACTTCACAAACCACACAGATTTGTGATGACAGCTGTTAGGGCTATGGAGTAGCCTCCTACAAGGCAGTAAGGATGTCCTGCTGCTGAGGTAATTTGGAAGAACAATCTTTAAGTGAACCACTGCTGGTTGCGTGCATTTGTAGTTACGCCTCCCTTGTTCAAAACAGCCAGCTTGCTCGCTCGCTGGGGTGCAACAGGGCAAATTCTCTCTAGGTCACCCCTGTCCTGGAAACCCCTCTGCAGAGCCCGGCCTATCTTGGTGAAATGTACTTGGAGTCCTCCCAGCACCAGACAGAATGACTCTCAGAAGCGTGTGATAGAGGATTTAAGTGTCAAAATAACTAAGGAGTATTAGTGAATTTATCTTAGCTAAATGACATGTTTCAATTTACATGAGGCTGAGGACTCTTCCACTCAAGCTCTTATCCAGATGATTTGCTCCTGTTCACCTAGATATTACTATGTCTTTTCTTAGAAAGTGCAGGGGTCACTTTCTGAAATAGTGTTTGCGTTCAATTCTCTTCAGGAAAAAAAAAAAAAAAAAAAAGCAGTTAAGGTTTACCTTTTAAACCCTTTCCAGTTTCCAGTTTTCTTCTTTTAGTGATGTAACACCTCTTTGGATTTTCCTATGGGCTGAATGCATTCATTAGTCTGTAGCAAAAGGATTACATTTAAATTCCAGAATAATCTTCCATCTGCAGGAAGTCGAAATCAAGTATTATATCTAAGTTCTTGTTTATGGGCACAGCGGCAACATGATTATGATTCTATGCTTCTATCTATAAAGCCATGAATCTGTTGTGAGTATCACTGAAATCATAACAGCATAATCCAAGAATCATAACAGTGTAATCTCCAGATCTGACTATAACAGAAAAAGGAAGTGTACTTCTGTATGGAAAAAGCCCTTAGTAATAGTAATAATGCATTTTAAAACTCCTCAGTTTGCACCCCTGTTCCTGGTGTTGTGCTTACCCTGCCACTGCTCTTCTGGGTCTTGATGGTGGTGGTTTCTCTCTGATGGGATGGGATGGGATGGGATGGGATGGGATGGGATGGGATGGGATGGGATGGGATGGGGGTATGCCATCAGCATCTGGAGTCCTTCACTGGGAAGAATATGATGTCGATGTTGATGGTTTCTTCTTCCTCACTCTATGGTCCTGTTTGGGCCTTTTTTTATATGTCTGCTTTCATAACTTGCCCTTTCTTCATCAGTCTGTAACTCCACATTACATCCAAATTTATTAAGTATGGTGCATTTTACATATGCTAGATACTTGTTCCTTGTTCTCTTTGTTGCCCAGAATAACTGTTTTTGTCCAGCTCCAGGACATTTGCCCGGCCACATTTCTTTAACTGGTCGTTGCCAAGTTGTTTACACCCATGTGGCTTCCAGTACCAGCCTCTGCCCCATCTCCTACCATCCCACACCTGTACTCTTCTAAACACCATACCCCCACTTCCCAAGGCCTGTTCTCCAACCAGACTTACATTTGTGCTGCGTTGTGATGTTAGAGTCAGAAATACAGTTATACCACAGAAAGGTTAAAAAACCCCAAACAAACTGGCCATAGCTACCCGGTCAGTTAGCAAAGCTGCTGCTACAGCTAAACCAGATGAAATAAATGTGCAGGCAGGTCAAGAAAGGCTCAGGCAGAGCAGACCTGACAAACCTCAGCCCCGAGGTCTCACAGACTCGGTGCAAAGCTGGTGACCTGTAGCAACAGCAATATTGCATTACAGGGCTACTGGTTTGCCCAAGGTCTTTCTGGAACTTCTTATATGAAGTAACTGGACTTTCAACCGAAAGTGCAGAGCTCCATGCCTACGAAGCCGACAGAGACCCACCTGCTGCACAGCCCCTCTGGTGCTGTCCAGGCATTTTTGCTCTTCACTGTCACAAAAATCTGGAAGACTGAACACAGAGACAGGGAGTTTTTTCTTTATAAATCCCTGTGGCTTTCATTCCTCCTACCCACTGTCTGCCACCTCTAATTAAAGTGCAAGGACCATGTCAGGAGGATGGTGAAGTAGTATCCGGACTGCAAAATTTGTTTCCTAGCCGTGTCACCAACTTACCGACTGACATCAGGCAAAACCACAGTCTGTGCCCTTTGTTTTTCCCTTTGTAAGGAAAAGATGACATTGCTTATATATCTCTGCAGGACTTTCGGAGGAAGGACAGATAATGCATTGACCCCGATGGGCAGATGTGCTCTGACAACTCAGGCAGTGAAGAAAGTGGCTAAACCAGAGTAATTATCTGACCAGTTTTTCATTGGTTGTGGTCCTGAGGTGGAGAAGAGAAATTCTGGAGACCACCGAATGGTAAATTTAGGTAGTCTCCGAGGGATTATTCACCTGCAGGGGATGGTGAAAGCACAGTGATTCCCCACTTTTCCGATATCCCTCACATGGTCAGTGCCAGGGATGGTCTGGGGATGACAACCTAATCCATGAGACCTGTGCCAGCTGTGTACAGGGAACTCCTCAGCAGTCAGGTACCCATCCCCTCTGGCAGGTCAACAGGATGGAGAAGGTCTGATAACCTTTCAGAAGCAGTTCTAACAGTGCTAAGAGGAGCCGTCTCTCTTGCAGCCTGCCTCCCAGAGTAAGGATTTCTTGCGGATGTTCTCATCCTAATTCACTGTTTCATGCCTCCTGGGCTGCAACTACAGAAGCATGCCATTGTGCTCACAAACATTTCTAGTGCACTGCTGCTGGCTCCATCATCAGAAAATTGTGCACTATCCACTGGTGAGTGACTTGTGTGTTAAAAGTCACCCATGGGCCCCTTCCCCTGTTCACACAGGGTGGTGCACCCTCTGGTTACTAAGAACCTGCATGTTGTTTCAAGCTGCTGGTAGCCCACGTTCCCTCTCCATCACTGTGTCACGCTGCCCACTGCATTCTAGTTGTAATACTGTGTGCCAGAGGGCTGCTACTGCTCACGGTTGTGCTGGTGCAAGTGGGCAGCGGTCTTACTGGAGACTGACAGATATGTTCCAATGTGGGTGAAAGCAGAATTCGGCCTTCTCATTCTTAGGCACATCTCCTGCAAGAAGTGCAAAAAATTTCCATAATACAAGTAATTACATCTCCTATATCTTAGCCTTCAGCATTAGTCATAGTTAGTGACCTGGATGTAGTCCATATCCTAAGTCAGGATTGTAAATTTTGGATTTTCAGCACAGCTGATAAAAGGCATCAGAGAAAAACCCTACAAAAGCACAATGAAATTATAACCATTCCTGCTCCTCTTCCCTGCCAGAGGCTTTTTGCCCTTTGTTTGTTGCAGAGCTGGAGAAATAGCAGACTGACTGAGTGTCCCATTTCTTCTCTGGCAACTGGCCCTCCGAAGGCAGCACCCTTTGCCCTTTCCTTTCCAGCTGGGAGATCGCTCCTTCCTGTGCCCTCATTACCGGTTTTCCCCCTGCTTGGCCCAGTCTATCCAAAGTGGTGTCACCACTGGGTGGGGGAATGGCATCCCCTTAGCTTGAAGACACTCTGGGGAGCTGAAGGTGACCTCTGTGAAAGATAACAACCAAATAAAATCCATTATCATTTGAGAGAACAATAATTATTAAATCCACTGTGAACTACTCTAACCTACCCCTCCTTTCCCCAGGTCTGTCTGGTTACAGGTCCTTGGATCACAAACGCAGCTTGAAACAGTCACCCCAAACTGAGATCAGCTGGAGTTACCTAGGCACACACCATGTCTTTGGGAACAGCCTGGCACATGAGAAGCCCCCTTGGGGTCTCCACCAGCTACCACAGAAAGGTAGCCAGCTGCCCTGCCCAGATACCTGGGGCAAATTCAGCATTTACCCTGTAACACCTGAGGTGGATTGTACGAGGTGTTCCTTCTGTTTTGCCCAAGACCAAACCCAGAAAACTAGCTGCAAGTGAGCCCTGGAGATCAAGGGCTGCTGCCAGCTGCTCGGGCAGGGTGGGCAATAGCCACGCAGGGACCGTGCACCTACATGCTCCTCAGAGATCGGGGCAGCCCCTCAGCTTCTGGGTCTTTGAGCCATTCACAGCCCTGCCCCGACCCTGTCTTCCCCATCATCTTCACCCCCAAAGGGGAAACGGATGGTGCTTCTCAAACCGGACTGGCCCTGCCCCATGGGTTTAGTCTTTTCACTCCGTCATAGCTGGATTAACCCTCCCGTTCATCTGGACAAGCTGATTAGTTAAAGAACTTGTTTCATCCCTCTCTAGGGCTTTATTTTTCATCTGTCACTTTCCTCTTTATTACAGTAAGCCTCTGCCCCTTCAGCTCTTTCCATGCTCCTCACTCACTGCCCCCTCCATTTCCCTGCCACCAGCCCTTGCCAGCCTTTCTCCACTGGGATGAAGGAGAAGGACCTTCTCCTTTACCCCAGTGTGATATGTCCCTCTATCCCTTCATCTCCTCCCTTCAGACATCCCCTTTCACATAAATTGAACTCCAGTTTATTTCTCCAGTTTATTCTTTTATACTCCCTTCTGTTTCATCCCCTGGGGCCGTGCTGGCCCCGCGCACAGGGCTGTGCTTGATACCCTGGTGCTCCTGCACATGCAAAGGCAGTCAGAGGCAGCCCATCGTCTCGGGGTCATTCCTCACCGTGCATGGTAGTCTTGGGTCAGGAGCCAAGGAGGGAGGTGTATGCAGGTAGTTGCCCTGTAGAAAGCTGCCACATTGGTGCTCGTTTCTGGCCGACAGGAGCTTTGAACCACGAAATGGAGGCTCCAGGACCTTGCAGCCCATTGGGACAAGAGGGGCTGACCCCGGCAGCCTTCCACAGCCTTTTGTGGGTGCAGCGACACCACCCTCTCAGCATCCTTACTCATCTCAGCAGTTTGAACGTGGCCTTAATTCTCCTTCTTGGCTCTGTCTAGGGTGTTAGTTATCTGATCCTGACCATTTCTCCCTCCTCCTGCCATCTCCTCTCTCTGCTGTTGTCCTTCCAAGTGCCCCTGCACATCTTTCTCCATTTCTGAGCAATACAGACGAACCCTCCAAATGGTGGGCAAGTGAAATGTATCTTTAGGGGAAAAAAAAAACCAAACAAAACAAACAGAAAGAGCCTATAATTATGCTGCCCCTGTGGCTGCCAGCAACAGCCCTGATCGCTTTGATTGTACATTGTGACCCCTTTTGCCATGCTCCATCTGTTTGTTTTTATAGTCTGTGAATCTGCAGCAGTAAAAGGACCGTGTCTTCTTATTTGTATCGGCAGGGTCCCCTGTGCAATCTGCCCCAGTTCTGACCAGGGCCTTGCTCTACAGGAGAGATAAGTAAGAATAACAATGAAGAGTAGGAGCTACAGCCAGCAGCGCAGCCCTGCTTCGGGAGCAGAACAAGACAATTAAGGAAAGGATTTTCAAATAATCCAAATGAAGAATACAAGGGAATAAATATTTAATACTCGGTCATGCAGCTTTATCCTCTCTAATAATCCCTAATGTTTCTACTGTGTCTTTCAGAAGAGAGCAGTGCATAAAGGGCAGATGCACCATGTGGCTCCGACAGGCGAAGATCCCCCTTCCCCCAGTGGGATGGTGAGTGTGCAGCTACCCCCAAGGCACGGGGGAGTCCTTTCAGGGGCAGCAGCACCCATAGCCCCATGGAGCCCTGTTGGAACAATATATTCTGCTTAAGCAGTAGCTATGGCTATAGTTCCTATTCTTACTCCCTTCGACTCTACGGGCAGGATCATGCAGGGATTATGGATTTTTCATACACTAATATTCTGTTCAAAATTAAATAAAACCAATTCACACTTTTTGCAACACAGTCCACATTCCCCTCTGTCTAGGGGTTCTGCAAGTATTGTGAGGGGCAGAAGAAAACACTCTTCATGTGGAGAGAGGGTGCACTGACCATAGCTCTCCTGCAAAAACTCTGCATCCTCCCAGACAATGTCTCTGCCCTCCTCTTCCCCAGGCACTTTCAGATGCCAGGCTCCACTCGGGAATTCCCAGCACACACCAGTGCCAGTACGACAAATATTGGTGACCAGGCTGGGTCAAGGGGAATCAAGGACAGTGGGAAGAGACAGAGAGATTGCCAGTAGGTTGGGCTGGCCAAAGAGGGCAGGCAGAGAGGCTGTGTATGCGTGTTGGAGGATGCAGAAGCCAGCACCCGTGATATGTGCAGTGGGAGTATTTCATCTCTGTGTGTGGAGAAAGAGAAGGATTTCAATGTTTTGTGTTTTAAACCTTTTTTCCCCTTCCTTGGATATCAGTTGCAATTATAAGCCATAAGGTGTTTTTCCACAGCTCAGTTTCAGGTCCCTCATCCCAAGAGGAAGACAGGCTGGCAATTCAGAAAGGCATTTTCCATCAGCAGTTTCCACGTGACCGTGAGTACAACACTGCATAGTGGCAACCTTAGGAGGAGAAAGGAGTAAAATAAAGATTTGCTGAATAATCCAGGTTAGAAGTGACCTTCCAACTTCTGCTAACCTCAGAGCTGACTTGGGTTACTCAAGGCCTTGTGCAGATGTGTTTTGAATATCTTCAGGAATGGAGATCCCAGGACCTCTCTGGGCACCTCTCTCATGACCATCCTCATGCTGAAAAATTTCTTCCTTGTGTCCAACTGGAATTTCCCGTGCTGCACCTGGTGATGACTGCCTTGTGCCTTTTCACCTCTGGGAAGAACATCTTCACTATCAACCCTTTTAGGCAGTAGAAAACAGCAATTAGATCTCCCCTTTGCCTTCCCTGCTTAAGACCAAAGAAACCAAGTTCCTTCAGCCTCTCTGCACTGTGGGCTGCAGCTCCCAGGCATCTTGGTGGCCTTGCACTGGACTCCCTCCAGTTGGCCAGGCTCTTTCTGCTACTGAGAAATTCCAGATTGGACGCTGGGCACGAGATATACCCTCACGAGTGCCAGATAGAGAGGACTAATCACTTCCCTCAGTTTGATGGTCAGCTTATCTGTCCAGATCTGCCCCTAATAAATCCACATCATGGATGTGTCCTCTACAGTTCTGTGTTACGCATTGCATACATGTCAGAAAAGGTCTCAGGAGTTTACTGATGAGCAACAGGCAGAATGTCTTTTTATACTAAAAAATGAAAACATTTGAAATAATTAATGTTTGAAAATTACCAAGAGGGAAGAGATTTTAAATGTTCAGTAACATTTAAGGGCAAATTGTGTGTGTATGCTTGTGGGATATAAGTGAGTAGGTGGCTGAGTGGGAGTCAGTGGCACTATAAAGGAATTCTTGATGATTTTTAAAATAAAAACCATTAAGGAGTAAGGAGCCAACAGCATGAAATAGCAATTATTATGAAGCGTGATCTCATTTCTGAATCTGGTATGAATTTCAGGCTCTGCAGTTATTACATTTTGAATAAATAGCAATTAACATCTAAGGCTTTTCTATTTCTCTCCTTTTTTTTTTTTTTTTTTTTAAATTCTGTCTAACAGACAAACTTCAGCCATTCTAAAATTCAAATACCTCCAAAGAGAATGTCAAGACCCCTACATCACCACTAATGGTAAAAAAAATATAATCCAAAGTGTGTTTGAGATTTTGCTGTATCTTCCTGGACTGACATCTACTGACCACTTGTGGGCTGTCACTTCCTGCAGTGCAAAATGCCTGCAAACCTTGTACTGACTTGGCAGCTGGTTGGTATTTCAGCTTCTTATTTTGGTGCCTCACTGCCAAGTTTAGACTTTTTTTCCCCTTGTTTGTACAATAAGACCCATAACAAAGTTTTGCAGACCATGTTCTACCATTGGGGGCATCTGAGCAACTCCACTTTCTGCAATTTGCTGACAGTGATACAAATACATATGCTAAGTCTCCAAATGGTGCCTGAAGAAGTAGATGTGGGATGCCACCAGCACCTCTGGAACTTGTGAAAATGCAGCACAGAGATGAAGCCTGGAGAGCTGGAGCTTCAGGTCACTCCTCCAGTCCTGTGTTGATGCTGTCAGAGACATAACATTGAAAACCAATGAAAATGCAGTTACCAAAGAAAACAAATCTAATTCTCAGATGGTACCATTTCCTTTCACTGGAAGACCTTTTCTAATCCATGTTCTTCCCCTGATATCTCTAGTCAGTATGTCTAACATGTACAGTAAGAAAAAAGCTTTGAAGATGAGATGAAACATCCGCATCAATAGATAAAGCCATTTTTTTAGTTTATGAGCTCCTTAAAAAAAATCCAGTGTAAGTATTATTTATTTGCTGTAGAACAAATGTAAGATTAGTGACCACATTCACGTTTCTTTGTTATCATCTGCAAGTCCTGTAGGAGCAGTCTATGGACTCCTACGAATCTGCAGAGCTCAGACTGAAAACTATTGCAGTGATGTGTACAGAACAGATGCACAGCCTGCAGAGCAGCAGTTAAATGGTATTCAGCAGGGTATGAATGCTTCTGAACAGACAAAGTATTTCAGTATTAGCCTCTGTTTAACAGAAAAGTGCTGTTGCTGGAAGACTGATACAAGTTTCACTTCTGAAGAAGCAGCAGTGCTACAGCCCACTTGACCTGAAACATAGGAACCTTACTAGGCAAGTTGTGCAAACAGAGACCACATGCTGCCTGTTTTTTTTAAAAAAAAAAAAAAAAAAAAAAAGCAAACAAAAAACCCCACAAAGGATTTCCCACCCCCTTTCCTTGAGAGGCTATTCCACAGCCAGATAGGTGCTCAGTCAAGATTTGCCTTTAGGCTGAATAATGCAGTTTGCTGTTATTTTATCTCCCTGGCTCTGTTTTACATATTGCCTCCATGTATACATTTCAGATCTCCCCTGAAGCAAGCTGGGGTGTGTGCAATACCCTCTGAGTGTGACACAGACGCCAGTTGTCCTTCTCCCTGTATTCCTGCTCGACTCTACATTACTGTCTGCCGGGCACAGTGGGGAATCTGGATGCAGAAGTTTCCTGGAATGTTTCCTCTCTGCAAATGCAGGATTTTCCTTCGCTGCTGCAGGGGTGCACCCTCTGCTGAGGTTTCCAGGGGGCAGAAGCAGGGAGCCGAGTGGTGTTTAAACCAGGGTCACTTTCAAACGCTTCTCCCTCCATGAAGCACTGGCTGTTCCCTCCTGGTATTTCATTAGATGGCAAGCGGGAGCCGGCAGAGATGCACTGGGGTGAGAACAGGGAGAGAGGGGCCCCAGCTGCAGCCCCCTGCCCTCCCTCAGCCCCTGCAGCCTCCTGCAGCTGGACCCCTCCCCAGGCTCACAGAAGATTAAAGCAACTATTTTTTGAGGGGTTTTGTTGTTGTTTTCATCACCGTTGTCGCCTTTTCCCAGTGCCATGCCCATCGTTCCAAAGAGAGGAGTGAATATTTGATTGCAGTAATTAGTTAATCAGTAACTGGCATAATTTTTTCCCTGATTAATGCTTTGAATAATCATTGCAGCTCGATCTGTAGGCAGTCCTGTTATCAGAGTCACTTTGAAAACAGCTTTGAAATGATAGATCTGCATCCTTACAGATAAAATTAGACAGGTCAGATGCTCCACCCTGTGAGAACGGTTCCTTCATCGAAGATGGTCAGGGAAAAAAAGATCAAAAATGCGTTCTCTTCTCCCAGCTCACTCATTCACACAACCCTGTAGGTACCATGCTGGATGGTCCTGGGGAATGGGTCCACATGGAAAATTTCAAGCTCATAGGGCAGATGGAGGCACAGGATGGGCCTTCCTTGAAATGAGGAGCAGGGAAAACATGTGTACAAAGACTAATCTGTATCTGTCCCTAGAGCTTATTTAACTGCTCCAGGGGAATGGTGAAACAGAGAGACCACATGCTGATCTCAGGGAAGGGTAAACTCAGTGTGGACTCTGTGCATTTATACATACATATATAATGTACATGCAGGTATATAAAAATATAATTGTAGATATAATATATAGTTCTCTCTATATAATAAGAAAAACATTAAAACTAACTTCACAGAAAGAAAAGGATGTGATCTCCTCCTCCCTGCAGGAGTAAGACCAATTCCTAAAGTGGTGTCAAAGTTCAAAGCCTTGCTTTGGAGGGATGAGCCGTGCTCACTGTGGATCCCTATAACCAGGCCTAGGTGGGAATTTTTCAACACCAAAATTTTTTGTAACAAATTATTAATTCTAAAAATCCGAATCTCTCCAGAAGAACATCCCAGCTTCAGGAACAGTCCCTTTGGTTCCTAAGCAGGATTTCTAAGAGAAATGTGAGAGAGACAATACAAGTGAATGTATGCAATGCTCAGAATGCTCAATGGGAAGGGCCCAACTTTCAAAACCGTGGCCTCTCCAACTGAGTTTGAAAACCTGGACCCCAGTCTTGCTCATCTCTGGTCAGTGCTGTAGTCTTCTGCACATGAGCTATTCTAAGCATCCACTCTCAGCCTGTCACTTCTCACCAAAACACATAAAAGATCGAAAGTTTTCCCTTTTTTACCCCACAGTGAAGCAGGGATGTTTCCAAAACCCTGAAGATGCTGGGACGATGGGATACCCTTTCCTGACATCTCCACCTGTGCCACCTGATCCCAGAAATTTTAACATCTGCAATGGACACATCAGTAGTTGTGTGATGTGCCCATCAGCTGCTGTGATGGGATCATCAGATCACAAAACCCAGATCAAGAAGACAGAAGGGTATTTTCCCAAGGTACATTTCTGTGTATTTGACAGAATGCTATTGTTTTTTTATCAGCCACTGTAAGCTATCAACATCAGCCATGGGAGACTAGTGATCCTTGTTTTGTACTTGTCACCAGTGGCTAGGTAAACAGATCATGACCTGCTGCCATTTGTGCTAGAAGAAAAGAGTGAGATGATGTCTACAGCAGGTGGAAAGAAATACCCCTCTGTAACTGGAGCTATCACTGCAGGGATGAGCTGGATGGGATAAAATAGAGATGTACCCAAACCTCCTTACCCAGATACAAGTTGAATCCCTCCCTTGAGTCAGTTCTCAAAAAACCATAGCACTTATTCGTATCAGGTGGAAATCAAAGGGATTTTTAGATTAAAGGAGAGGAGAGAAGCAGTAGATTTGTGTGAGGACTGATGCTACATCATTCAGAAGAGCTGGACCCAGCTACACTGTGTGACCCCACAGACATTAGCAGGAAAGGGTTGAAGGAACCTCCCCTATGAGACTAGGATTTCCTGTAACACATACAAAGAAATATATTTAGCTATCTTACAATGTGATACTACAAGTAAACCAGGAACAACTCAATACAGTTATGATCGAGCCATCTTATCTTTATTTAAACTCAGTTACGTTTTAACTTCAGTAAAAAATTGTATCTACTGGCTTCTTTGCAATGAGGCCATTTCTTCTGACCTTTTGACCGTGGAAAGCCTCAAGTCATTTGTCTCACACCTCCAATATTTCCTGGACATTTAAATTCCACTTAGGCTACCTAATGCTGAGTTGACAAAAGCTGTCTTGGTAATGGGCACTCATATGTGTGAAACTACTACCTATACTCCTATCGTATTCTATGTCTAATGATTATTGTATAATATTTCCTACTTTCTCTTATGCTTAATACTATACTTAGACCTACTAAAAGAGTCAGGATTAAATGACATGTGAACAGCTATCAAAATGGATAATGCTATACCCCTTGCATCAGGAAGACTCCCAGAATGATACAGTCTGGCTGGCCGACACATTTGTAGTCATGAGAAACTGAGCAGGCAGATACCTCCTCATCTCTGGCTCTGGAGAAAGGACAGCTGCTTAGAGCTGCTCTCTGGCTGCTTGATGTGCAGTGGCCACTTATACGGGTGAATGAAGTAGGACCCAGACAGTGACTGAAGAGGACCCTTGGACAACTCTGTCTCATTCCTGTACTTGGAAGAGGCAGGTTGCTTACTGGTAAAGCCAGTAAAAACTGGGAGATTCCTTCTCACTTACATGATTTCAGAAATAGGTCTCATCTTCCAAAGACTCTATCTGCCTTCATAATTGACCTGATCCTGCCAATATAGAAATACCGGCAGAGGGGAAAAGATGATCATTTACTGATCTTTACTCATTCTCGTCCCAGTGGGCATGCACCAGAGACAGAGGGCCATGGACTCCCTCATCGGTTTACTTAACCAAGGGAATTTGTGCCTGGAGCTGCCCAGCAAACCCGGGACTCCCAGACCGGGGAGAGCTAAGGGTGCTGTCCCATCCCTGCTGGTGGCAGCTCCACAGCCCATGGAGACTCAGAATTCACTGGAAATGCAGGAAGCACAAGAGGTGTTAAATTTAGGCCACATTTGTTTCTGCTGTTTGAGGGAAGAGGGAGCAGCTGCCTGTGCCCTGGATCCCACATCTGAGCTGTCTCTCCCTCACGCTTGGATGCTTGGGCATGCAGAAAGTCTGGGGACAGACTAGGGCTGGGGGCAAAGGCAGCAAAGCTGGAGGACCTCTACGCACTCTTATCCCCAGGGAAAATCTCCCCAGGCTTGGATGTATTTTTAATCTGTTCCATCAGCAATAACAAACACAGTCAGAAGAAGTAATAACAGGGATTTTGCTGTGTATGAATTTGTTATCATGAAATGTAATCTCTCAATCAAATTAGAGCTGTGTTCAGACATTCTCTTCATTGACCTTGGGCTCATCAAGAGAAAAACATTTCCTTCCAAAGGTGGTCTGTTCTTCACTCAGCCACCTAAACTTTCCCCTTGTAACTACCTCTTTAATCTGTTGAAGCCTAACCACATCTGCCTAACTCCGGCTGAGTCAACAAGCAAGGTCAAAGTAGCTTAAGATGTTTTCTTTAACATAAGATGTCCCATAAAAACCACCCTTGAGTCTTTTTAGTGTCAGTGCTCGTTACTTCCATGCCTGCACCAGATTCCAAGCCAGAAGAGTTACAGTCCACCTGGATTTACCCTATTGTCTTAGATGGCCAAGAGTAGCTCTTCCCTTCATATTCTTAGCCAGTACATAGCTATGAACCAAGAAGTGGCTGCTATAGTTCACAGCAGGGCTAACTGAATTTCAGTGCTGGGCCGAGTGCTACCAGTAGGTGTGAGGTGTAGTAAGTTGGTGAAGTTTATTAGGTGTCGTGGGTGGAAGACACTCACTCACCATTTACCTAGGCATAACGTCTCAGGCAATCATTTTGGGATGTCAGGCAACCTCCATCCCAGAGTGCCATTGCTTAACAGCTCACCAGGAGCTATTGCATCTGCTTGCTTGGCCAATGCTTGGTATGATGGATGCTTGGGAGGATTCCCTCCTGACCCCTAAGGCTGATCACACATTTCCCTGATACGGGTGTGCTGGGTCTTTGTCCAGTGCTCCAGCAGACTTGTCCAAACCCTCCCAGCAGAAGTTATAGGGCAGAGGTACCAAATGACCCTGCCATGTCCTTAATGTGCCAGCATGCATAATTCATCATCCTCAGATAACCTGCAGTTCTTCCACCCTTCTGGTGACTGTATCAGCATTTGCAATGCAGAGCACTCCTTTAATTTTATTTATTGAGGGACTGATTTGCACAGCAGGGCATCACTTTGTTTATTCTCTGCTATCATTGTTACCTTTAATGAAGACAATGAAGAATTTAAAATAATAATTAAAAATATATCCCCCTCAGTTTCCGTGGCAACAAGCTGGAGCTTTTTAACACTGCCACGTATTCCATCTGTTTCTTTCTTTTAAATGACAAAACAGCTTCCTCCCATACCAGCATTACATGGAGGAGAGGAGGTTCTGAGGTGGAGGAAAACAGAAATTCCAGCTAACAAACAACTGACATTACTACCCTGAAGGAAAGCCCCTTTCCAGTCAAAAGTAGTTTCCTCCCACCAATGCTGTCTAAAAAGTTTTTCTCTACACAAAAAAGGGCAGTCTGCTAGCAGCCAAGCCTCTGGGACTTCTCACACTCCTCCGTTGCAGGGCGATAAGTACAGTGGTGAATGTCTCCCTCCCTTAACTCCACCCCAAGCTAAATCAGACTCTATCAGCTGAATCTCCTTCATCTTGGTGCAAGTCTGGAGCTGGGTATGATTCGTTCCAGTTTGGAAGAGAAAGAGTAAGAACATTCTTGTGATACTGTGAGAGATATCACAACAAGGTGCCTTCCAGTAGATTCAGGCAATGCGGACTAAGGGTAATAAAACATCATTAAAGTGTTATTTTCTAGACTCAATGTTTCCCTCTCTAATCTCTCGCTCAGATTTCCTGGGTGGACTTTTTTCTCTTCCTCCTCTTTCTCAGAGTCTGTTTCCGGGCTTACCCCAGCCCATCCCCATTCCCAGAAACCTCTTGGCTCCCTAAAATGGACTCTGGTCTTGTCTCTTCCCTTGGGCTCCTAGTTTTGTTGGCAGATAAACCCTCTCCCCCTGAAGACTGGCTGTCTGCCACTGCTCAGATGTATGTCACACCTGCCTCCTGCTTAGCATCTGACTCACAGTTTAATCTGGAACCATTTGTTATATGAAGCCTCCATCTGAAAGATTCTGCTTTTATTTGCGTGGATGTAAAGCCAGAGCAATTATCCAAGATTTGGTGGAGATACTCCACCTCTTATTCTTGTGTTACCAACACCAGGGCTATGCTCAAATATTTGTAAGATCCCTTGGTCTTACAACTGATGGTCCACAGAGGAATGCCAATGAACAAAACTGAATGCTCAGAAAGCAAGCTGCGATTTGACCATACATCTCAGCAGAAGCAAGCCTTACCTTCGGAAGTATCTTTGGGATCAAACAGTTTGTAGTCTTTCTCGCTTTCTTTCCAGCTTCCAGGGTCATGGGCTTTTTCCCTGGTATCTACATGTCTCCTATAGTCTTCTGCTTTCCTTGGCAGTAGACTTTGCTTTTTTTGATCTTGCGTCCCAGTATTTCTCCCAGAGCCCAGTTTAACCACTCAGAATTTTAGTTTCAGGCAGGCTGTATAATGCTTTGGGGCTTTGCCTCATCTCATACAGTCGGTTTATTGGTTCCTTCTGTCCCCCCAAATAAACAACAGATTGCAGCTGTGGGGCAAGGGGGAAAGCCTGTTGGCTGTTTCTCTCCGGGAAGCAATCTGAGAGTCCACTCAGTGGCAGAGCAGCAACTCTAATCAAGCCTGAAATAAAAGCCAGCACCTGGCCAGGAGAAGTTAATGCCTTTCACCTTTGCACTTATGCATCCTGGCTAGAGCTAGGTCCCACCTTGACCACTAATAGTAGACATCAGAATACCTTCATGAAGGCGACCTCTGTTTGGAAAGATTTAGGGCTGAACAGCAGAGAAATGGGACAGACAATAGCAGGGATGCAGGAAAGCTTGGAGGTCACAGACTGGAGTAGAAGAAGGTGCTGTACCACTGACTAGGGTTACCCCAGGACACAAATAACAGGACAAGCACCCAGCAGAGTTGAAGGGACAACTGTGCAGTGGTTGCAGTGTAAAGAACTGTGGCAGAAGCAGTAAGCCTAGTCTGAGTGGAGGATGAATAGAAAGGTCTGGGTATGGGCACACAAAGAACAGCAGAAGAAGAGCTAGAAGAACAACAGACGTTGATGGTACCAAAATGAGGGAGTCACCACGATCATGGCACATCTACAGGTAGTTTTTCAAGAAACCCAGAAAAAAACACTGGAAAAATAAGGACAAACTAAAACAAGGGATATGACTTTTTTTGTTTTGATCAGCTCTGGTGTTCTAGCCCTGAAAGATGTCACTGCAGAGGCAGAAATACCACTAGCCTTTCTCTGTCACACAGCCTGAGATGTTCCTTCTCTTCTTCTTCTTCCCCAATCTTCCCCCATAAAAAGGAGGTTCACAGCAGTGTTGTGAGTTTCCTGGAGAAAACAGAGTTATGAGAGCAGCAGGGATGTTTGCCTGTAACCTTGATGACCTATGGAGCCGGGGTGGGGAGGGTGAAGCTCATCTGCTGACCAGCTCAGCATGGGGAGAGTGGAATAGAGCTCCTCATGAAGCAAGGACTGGACACTGTTGGAGGAGAAACAGAAGGGCTGAGTGAGTGGCTTTTTAAAAAGTGGGATGGAAGAAGCACTTGATGAGTAGTAAGAAATGGAAAAACTAGGCTAGTTTTGTGGTACCTTGCCTCGGGATTTCTAAGGGTAATGTGCAGTTTCTGAATGATAAAATACCAGCAACATGGGTGATACCAACCTTAAGAGGTGCTGTGATGAAATCTTTGAGCTAGAAAGGGAAAACAAATCTGTGACATCTTCTGTAATGTCACACCTGTGAGCCAGGAGCGCTTCGGGCAGAAATGCCACCATCCTCCCTCGCTCCTGCTGCTTCAAAATTGCCCATTATGGGGTATCTTACCCTTTACCCTGAGGTGTCCCTTTGTGTCCATTGCAACAAACAGGGCCCTGGAGCCAGATGGTCCCATTAGCAATCCCGAAGTTGGCAAGACATGAGCACAGCACTTGGCACTTTATTACCTTCTCCTTTACATTGTGTATAACTGATGGTTGTGCTGCTAAAGAAGGACAAATATGATAAACAACCATGGAAAAGAAATCTATGGAGATGGATATTCTACCATAAACCATATGTCTCTGTCCAGGGCTACCACACAGTCATTACTGAAAATGGCAGGGTAATAAAAGCAAGATTTCCTACATTTTCAGTAAAGTTTTCTGATCAACTGAAATATCAAGTGTTGAGTAACTGGCCAGAATTTCACCCTGGAGGCCAGACAAAACCTCCTCACGTCACACCTTGTGGGGCCTTTCGCTAAGGGGAGGGAAGCACTGCTGTTGGCCAGCACTTGCCTGGCACCAGACCCTCCTCCTCCTGCTGGTGGTGAATCTGCACCTCCAAGAGAAGCCAGTTTTCACTGCAGTCCTGGTGATCACAGAGACAAATGTATTGGCCCTTGGCATTAGCTGTGCAAGGACAGACTTGCTCAGAGGAAGAACACATGCACAGCCTGAGGAAAATCCAGACTACTAGTGACAGCAAAGAGTTAAATCCCCAATTTACCAGGATGTCACCCCTGATGACAGTCAACCCAGAAAATTCCTTTCTTGATCACTGATGAGGATGTCCAATAGGGAACAGCTTCTGGACACCCTCCTACCAAACTCCACTCATGGCGAGGCATATCAGCTCAGGTATTCCTTTGCAGATCTTCCTCTAATCCCCACAGAATCACCTGCCTTTGCTCTCTTAATCCAGCTAATTATTCACCTCAATTAACAGCCATACTAGGAGGATTTACCAGAGGCATTTCTGCTCTAATAATGCCCTGACCATCATCTTTCACCCTGAAGTCATCTGTAACACCTGTCATTGTCAAGCTTTCAGTCTATGTTGGCTCTCTGAATTCCTTGATTTATATCTTCTGCAGCAAATACTCAGAGAGTGAAAGCTAAAAGTGCTTAGCAAAGCAAGGACTGAGATCAATGAAATCACGTGGTTAGTACTCCCAGGTGAGCAGCAAGACATGAGTAAACACAATATGCTCAAAGTTAGTAGCAGTTCTGTCCCTTGACCTGCATCCAGGGAGACACAGTGAATGGGCAGTTAATTAACTGTTGCCCCCAAACATGAATGCTTTCTTCAATTAAAAATGAATTATTTTGAATCTTAAAAATCAGAAATGCAAGGTTATAGTGTCTTATTGCCCCATCACACAGAACACTGTGGGTAAGGAATCCATACAAATGGAAATAGTCAAAGAGTCATTTCCTCCTCTGCCCAAGTAGATGGAATAAAGAGTCTTTCCTCCCTTGAAGTCCTGGCTCTTGGGCATTGGCAAGCTGGGAAGAGTACCTTGTTACCAGCACCTGTGGGTGTAATAGGGGTTTTCAGCTGGATTTCTGCCCCACTGAGTTTGTAGGCATGAAGCATTACAGGAGAGAAGAGCATCTGTAATCCCTCCTTCCAAGTCTTATCATCTTCTCCTAGCTGCTTAGAGGAGCTGAAGGATTTGTTCCCCTACCTGTCTTCCCTGAGCTATTTTTCATAGTGGACTGAGAAGGGCTTAAATGTTACAGATGGCTGAAAATCTTGTGGCATCAGCACAAAAAGGTTGTTTCTGTTCATGCTAATAGCCTGAAATGAACAGCAGCAGCAGCAGCAAACCATTGTAAGCCTTGCTCTGGTCCCTTTAGTGTCAATCAACTGAAAAAAATGAACCAACATACCTGATGTCAAATACTGTCCAAGGCTTTTCTGGCCCAAATTTCCCACTAAGACTGCTCTGGCTCCCTCAGTGGTAGCTGAGCAAGTGGAAAGCAAGAAGGCTGCTGCCAACATTGTTAATGTGTTTTTTTAGCAAAGCTGGACCTAAGTGGCTGTATAGGATACTTGTGTGTTATAGGCAACTTTCAAAGCCTCTTGCTGTGTTTGAGACCAGTTGGCTACCAGGTCCCGTTAACTCAGCTCTCTCCGATAGCTGGGACCCCACAGGCCAGGGTCATGTAGCCTTTTCTTTGCTGCATGGTTTTGGAGCAGCATTAAATGTGAAAAGCACCTGACTGCCTTAACTGTTTTCTATCTGTTAACTAAAGCAGCAGATGAATGTGCAGCATCTTATACACATGAGCTTTCGGTTGGAGGACCTCTCAATCTGGCCTTGTACAAGTCCTTCCACATACCTGGTCCCTTCATGACCTGCCTCCTTTTCTTCTTCCTTTTATTAGAATGTAGCTGACTCTGGTAGGATAAGAAACGAGCCCAACAAGCTGATTGTTTTCATTCTCACATCAAGTAACAGCAGTAAATGCAGATGTTTGGTGCAAGAGCTCCTGTGACTGAGATCCATCACTGGAGCCCTGGAGCCCTCTGCTCTCTGTCTTCCTCTGTGCAAGACAGGTATTTGCCAGCAGACATTCGCATGCACATTTGTGTGTGTCGTCTCCACAGCCTTCTCTGTAACAGTGTGTAAGGAGGTGTTCAGCCTGTGTTTGAATTGTTCATCTCACAACAGAAAGAGTGATCCTTTTAAAAAAATATAGTGAGCCAGTATATTAATACTTCAAGAGATGTGTTTATTGGAGACAGATTCCAGGGTGCTCCTGAGAAGATGAACTTGGCTAGTATTAAGTGACAGAGCCTAAAATTCAGTTTCCATGTTTTTCTGCAGATATGTTTTTAACACCAACCGTGATTATGCCTTACATTGGCGTCCTAGGAAAGCAGATGGGTTTTGCTGGCATTGGGTTTCCTGGGTTTTTGGCTGTTGGAGTCTACTGCATCCCATTGTGAGGGGAATATATTTTCCAGTGCCGTAATGGGATTCTATCTATTTCCAAATATAACGGTTCCCTCCTAATTCTCAAGCATCAGCCACTGCCAGGCATGGCTCAGCCTGACACCATTTTACTACAATGCACATGTGAAAATAGCCTGATTTCTGCATTGAGTTTCCAAGCCAGGAATTAATTGAGCCAAGAACAAATAAATAATTCCTTGTTTATTCCTCAGTTAAGCTTTGCTTCTGTTGTCAGTCCATAACAGGTCAGGGAGGAGAATTTCTCTGTACCTCAAAGAAAATACTACTCACTATTACAGAAAATGAATAAATGGCAGGACTCCAGAGCAGGAAAAGGGCTTGTCCTACTCTTTGTAATTTGCACTAGCATTTAGTAATTTCTGCCTCTTAACTACAAGTGGTTGGACTATCACTACTACTTTTTAAAACAGTGGAAATCTTCAAGCCAGAAATCACAGAAAGGATGAGATGCAGGACTTCCCTGGAGTTTCCTCTCACCTCAAGACACCACAGTGGTTACCCCATGGGGAAGCTGTAGAGGTCAGGCTTGGCTTTAGGGGCAAATCCAGGGATAAATGCCTGGAAGCACTGAGCTTGTGAGCTGAACCTATACATTTCCATGCAGAAGTGCCAGGGAGTTGAACGTTCAACAGAACGTCATTGCCCCATTAAAATGATGGGATCTGAACCACAGTCTCCTCCTGAGGCTCTCCTTCTTGTATCACCCTGGTAGGAGGCAACAGGAGTTGGTACCCACAGCCCAATATGCTCTCTTCCTTCATAGGTACTTCTGAAAAGCTTTTTATCTTGTGAATCAGGTTCTGATCACTGGGAAGTTTACTCTTGGCTTTACATCTCAGGTGAGAGCAAGGACATTTTCTAGCAATGTGAGCAGTGCTTCTACACAGTGAGCCCTGGAAGGAGAGGTTTCCTCGGGGCTCAGCCTCCTCTGTTGCAGGCTGCTTCTCTCTGGCAGCTGAGGAGGCTGTCCATGGCTTCTGCACAGCAGGACAGAAGACAGGCAGCTCGGGAGCCTGGCGTGTGTCCCACCAACAGAGACACGTGCACTGCTAGCACTCTCCTCTGGCTGGGCAGTAGCCTGTGGTTGTGTGCTTGAGCTCACTACAGTACAGGGGCACTGCAAAGGTACTTCCTTGGCTAAGGTTGCCTTCAGGAGCAGGCTAAGTTGGAAGGGGCCCTGTGGGGACACACAACAGTCCTGCAAGGGAGGTGCCCAGGCCATCTGTCCCTGTTCAGGGCTGCTCAGGACGCTCCTCTGCTTGGTGAGACAAGGGGCTGCATCAGGATTCTGCTCCATGCCTCTTCCAGCCCTCCCTGCCCATGCCATGTGGCTACTGTTACCACAGTGCTTTTACCTAAATATTTTACGTTTCTGTTCTGCTTTTAGTTTTAACAGTTTGATGAGCAATGGGCCCCTTCCAGTGTGGTGGTAAGCACTGAAATAATTCACAATTGGTAGAGCCCAGGTGTCTTTATGTAACACGTAATTTTCCCCCAGTCTTGAGACAAATAACTCGTGGAGAAGAACAAAGTGGCTGTTTAGCGGTGTCCACTAAAATTCTGCAAGAGTATAGGGCAAAAAGCAAAGTGAAAATCTGCACTAATCTGAAGTGTTAGGGAGACTTAAAGAACAGGACTGCAATTAACCAGGCAGGAATGTGGCCAGGAAACCCTGTTTAGTGCCCCACTCTCTTTGGGAAAGGACTGAATTTTGTCTGTGCAGCAAATAATGGATTTACCAGAATATTAACAATATCCCCAGTCCTATATGACAGTGCATCCTTGGTACAAATAGAAAGGTATTGCCACCCACGGTCTATTGCCCTTGCTGCTTAAAGACCCCAAGCACTTTGCATTTTGCCAGCCACTTGGAATATATATACTAGCTATAAAATGATACTTAGAGAGTTCCTGCACTTTGTACAAATGGCTATTTATGACCTGCCATCAATGTTGTTCTACAGAGAGGCATGGGGAGGGGGGATTGATGGAGCACTGAGCCTAATCCATCAGTCACTTTGCTACAAACTCTGAACAGATTTTAATTGTGAGGCCAGATTTACTCCAGCCATCTGTATAGCAAACATGTCTCCCCACTGAAACAGAGAAATACTTTATCCTGAATGCTCTTTTGCAATGTATATATTGTCTCAATGTCAATAAAATATTTGTCACAGCAAAAATGTAAGCCTGTCCGCTGCATAACAGAGAGCCCCAATGGAAGGCAACACTCCCAGATTTAATGCTGACTAAACTTCTCAGTTTCACAGGAAATTAATGGGGCTGGGGAAAAGCCTTGCAATTAGAGGAGCAGGGCTACAAATTCTTGCCTTGCTGTTGGCTTTCTTTATTGGAACGATCTCAGTTCCCTGAGCAGCGCTGGGCTGATGGCTGGAATTGTTGGGAGCTTTTATTTCTCCTCAGAGCAAGAAAAATAAAGCCACTGGCATGACAAGCTAGTCTACGCCTTCAGCCCCTGTTCTGCCAGGGAACCCCAGGTGGTTCCCCACTGAGAGCCGTGGATTTACTCACCTCAACCCCTTTAAACCATGGCATCACTGCTGAGACTGCCAACATGGGAGCCAATTAGGTAGTGCTACAAAGATGTTGATGCTGTGGTCTGAGATCTATCAGCTCATCTCAAATATCCCTGAACTGCCATGAAGTGGTAGCAGCTTTTAATCACTGCTGAACTTGACTCAGTTCAGACCATTTCCTTGAGCTGTCTAGTCCTTTTGTCTGCTCCTGAACTTCCATGACGATTAAAACTCTGTTTACTGCCAGAAGACACCTTTTTCTTTAAATTTTATTCTTTTCTTCATCACTAGCTGTAACAGAATTGCTCCTAAAGATCCTTAGGTTAAGGATGTAACACATAACGTGCCCCTCTCTTGTGGTAGACCCAAGCTTGCCACCTCAGATCTCCAGGCAGCCCAGCACAGTCACCATGCTCGAGACCTGGTATCCAGCCCTGCCACAGCTCAGCTCTACTGAGCGCTTGGAGAGGCACTGAATTACACCGTCCTGTCTGTATTACCACAGGCAAACCCTCTCTGCCCCTCACAGATCTGTTTTAAACCAGGTAGAACAGTTTTTCTTTGCAGTTCCCAATGCACCGGCTAATGGTATGTAGCACAGACTAGAAGTGCCTTGTACAGCCTGAAAGCTTGTTTATTCAAGAGAGGTTGGTCTCCAGGACTCCTGGGAGCACTGTGCAGGTGAGAAATGTTTTTTCTGCGATCAGTTGACCAGTGCATGCACCTTTATTATCTGTGAAGGTGCAAATCCTACCAGTCCCGTCACGTTCGCATTGGTATTTTTCTCCTGTGCCACTGTGGGTACCACTCATTCATCTGTTGTGAGTTTTGGTTATTCACACAGCTGATAGCACAGGACTTCAGGCTAATTAACCTGAATGGATGCTGGCGTGCTAAGCATTGCATACTCTGATTTATAGAAGATACCTTAAATGTTTATCCTTGTAAGGCTTTTCAGAATCCAATTTGCTTTTCACTTTCTGCTGTTTGCTTGTTCCTTGGCATTTCTCTCTGATGGACAATGAAAACAGATGCCTGGGTTTCACTTCAGTTTCTAGTCAGATTTACTCTGAATTTTGTGCATTAACAGAGTAGCATTTGTGTTGCAAGCCCCCAAAGGGGATTTTCCCTTGTTTTTAAGTTTCTTTCATGGGATTTTTTTTTTTTTTTAAATGAATTGCTGTGAAATATTTTTATTGGTCTGTGGTATTTTTAGGCAGGCTTATTTCCTGCAAAAGCTGTACTGGGGGTTAAGCCCTAGCCTTGGCGCTTCCCTTAAAATGGTGGCCCCTGGCCAATAGTTATATGAATCTAAAACATTCATCACAGGCTTCCTGTGAGCACGTAGGGAAGAACAGATATTGACAGTTCTCTTATCTCTATTTCTGGCCAGCTTTGCTTGGTATCAGAGCAGCTAGTTCTCAAATCACCAGATGAACCCAGGCTTCTGCGCCGTGTGATTCAGAGAGGTCTGCCAAAAGAAGAAAATAGTAGGTCAGTGTCGGTTCTTCTGCATTAACCTGGTGATACTCGTTGCACAGGCAAGAGCACCGTCTCCTGGGTGATATTGAACAACCCAGGAACGACTCCAAACTCCTCAGGCTTTGCTCGTGCTAGGCTGGAAGCAAATTTTGCCCTTCTCCCGTTAGTGGTGAAGTGAGACAAGGAGTATATGGACGGGAAGATGAGAAGGGATCCCAGTGAGGCAGGCAATAGTTTGGAGGTTAAATTTACCATCAAAAACACTCTAATATATTCTAGAGGCATTTTAAGTGCACTGCATTAAACACAACTGGTAATACAAAAACAGAGCAGAAATATGCCTTTGATTTCCTTGCCTGTGTTTTATTGCTCTAGTGTGTGCTCTGTAAACCACGTGAGCATTTGCATCCAGGATAAGGCATTAAGTGACAGTGCAATTCAGTGGGCAATGTTCCTGCCTCTAGGCAGGAGGGTCAGATGTTCATATTTTCCTTCAAGCTCCTACCTGCTGGTAGGACAGCAGCACAGGGCTGGAGGGATAAGTTGCTTTTTGGACCAAGCATTAAACACAGAAATGTTGTGAGATGCAACAGGGTGAAAACGGGGACACACGTCATTCATTGCAGGAACGTTACAGCAGAGTATGTACATCTGACACATAACAAAACTTATTAAAATGACAGTACAAAGTCAAGCACTGAAAAATTAGGAAAAGGCAAGAATCTTCAGGCAACCATTAGTTTGCTCCCTTATGCATTAACTATGTGGCTAAACAGTGTTTTCCCTTCAGGGCCCTGTTTTATTCACTGCACAAGGTAGGCAGCTGACTTAATAAATAGCATTTCAGCATTTCCTTTCTCCTTGGTGTTCGCTCTGTTGCCTGCTCAGTCGGGTTCCTCATCTGCTGTGCCCCTCTCCCTTTTCTGGTCCCTGCACTCCCAGCCATACTCCCTTCCCTTGCTGGTGCCCCATGCCAGATCCTCTCCTCAAACTCAACACCCAGTCTTGCCGCCCCTTCCCATCAGTGCCTCCGAGTCACTCTGCCCTACTAGTCCCAGCTTCCTTATGTCCTCCTCAGCCCATACCCAGGGGTTGCTGGTGTCCCTGCAAGGTGCCGCCCTTACCTCCCCAACCACCCAGCCTCAGCCACTGAGGACTGGCCCCCCACAAGACCCTCACCCACCAGCCCCAGTCAGCCCCAGGGGAAGAGATGGATGGACGGACCAAGGAGTCAGCACTGCCTCCAGGGGCTGCGAGGCTTGGGCTGTGACACGGAGAGATGCCCCGCAGAGGGTTTGCAAGGCAGCATGGGCCCAGGGCTCTGCAGTACAGGCAGATCCCCAGCTCTCACCAACCTCCAAAGGCTTAAAACACCCAGGGGATCTGGCAGCTGATGTCCCTCCTGCAGGCTGTGAGCCCAGACCCCATCTGATCAAATGCAGAGGTGTCCTGAGCTAATCATCTGATAAGCCTTTTGTAGTCAAGGCAGAGAAAACACAGCAGTCCTGTGGCATGGTTCATCTGAAGAAGACACTTAATATAGGTCAGCTGAATTGTTCCCTGTGAGTGCCACTGACTGTAAACAGGAATAGAGCATACAAAGCTATGCAAAATGAATGCCACACTGATGGCCAGGATGGAGAGATGACACCATCACCTAGACATAAGCTCCATCTCCACAATTCCAGTCCCAGCCTGACTCCCTGATCCCACTTCCCTCACCTAGACCATTTTCCAGGCCCAGTCTCTTTGCTCGTCATGTCTCAGTCCTTCGCCCTTCTCCAGATCCCAGCCCAGTTTCCCTCTCTCTCTTGCTCTTACCAGCTGCCAGGTGAAGCCACTCACCAGGCTCCTGTGCAAATCTGCTCCCCCCGCAGCCCCTGAAAGGTGGCTCCACATGGCTACCGCCCTTGTACAGCAAATTCTGCATAGCCTGGGGCATCAAACATGCCCAGGACCCAATGACTCTTGGGGTAATATTGCTTCTACAGTCCAAGTAATTTCCAGTAGACATGTGCAAACTGCAGTTCTGGGAGACCAGATTTGGGGCAGGTTCATGAAGAGACAAAGGGCACATTCCCAGCTCAGAGACTACCCAAGTGCTCAATTACAACTCAATTTCAACTGTTTCCACAGCATGCTCGTTACAGAAAATTTTAAGAAAAAGGTCACCTTTATTTTTTAACATGGAAAAAGGTTTGCTTTTTTCCTGGCTTCATTCTTGAAAACTGCTACATCATTTTAGATTAATCACTCACAAATACATATACCCTAAAAAGGAAGACCAAGCAACCATGAAAAACCTCCACCCAAAAAAGGTCTTGCGTAACTTAAAATAAGAACTTATGATGGGAAAATGCTGGACAATCTTAATTATATGTGAGGCTAACAACCTGCACATAAAGATGAGGCACTGTCAGGAATAGATGTGTCAAAAGAAAAGATGCTAGAATATATGCATTACATTCAAGAGTTGCAAATCACCAGTCCGATGACTCAAACTAAAAAATTCTGAAGATATGTAAGAAAGAAATTTTGAAGGGAAATACACAATCTCTCAATAAAATTAGTTAGCTGGAAGATAGCAAACATTAAATCTACTATTTTCAGAAACACTAGGGTTTACTCACCCCAGGAAATACAAATCAATACATCTTACTCTGATAAACAAGTTTTGTAATGAAAATTTAAAACATAATTACAGAGCCACTGATTGAGATACATTAAGGTCTAACAAGTAAATTTTCAGCACAGGAAAATCATGTTTCATTGGTCTATTGGACTTTGGATAAAAAGGCAATGGAGAATGGGTTGCTACAGGCTATTGGATTCCTACAGAACTTTTGACAGTCTTTCTTAAGACAGTGTTGCATAAATTAAGTAGCCAGGAGCAAAGCAACATCATAAACTAGAGCAAGGATGCAAAGCAAAAGAAAATCAAGAGGAACAAATGGCCAATTTTCATTATGGTGAAACACCATTAGTGAGGTACAGTAAGGTTTTGTACTGGGAGATCATGTTATTTAACATCATCACTGGTGATCTTGATGTGGGAGCAAGCAGAATAGGAGCGAAATGAGCTGACGAGGTCCCTTTATTTAGCCAAGGCTGTGTAAGACTATGGGGGCTGATGCACGTGCCTGGGCTACTTAAACCTCCAGTGGGGCTACCACCACCAGCAGGCCAGAACTCAGGGCTATGAGCCTTGCTTAGAGCTGAATTTGCCTACACTGCTTTCACAAGCCTGCAGTTGCTCTGTTGCAAGTGTCCAACTTTAATTCAGAGTACAGCTGGCCTTCAAACAAATGCTTCCTTCAAAATTAACTGATAATATTTATGAAGCACAACCTTCCCTCCCGGGAAGCTGTCAAGCACAACCCATGCTGCACTTGCTCTGGACCATGAGGATCAACACTTGTACCGACTGGCTGCTTTACCTGGAAACCTTTGCTTCAAACTCTGTAAAACTTCGACCACATTTTCAAATAGTATAACATCATGTATATTTATAGCATTATAAAGACTGAAATAGTCTTTTTACTGCAACCAATCCACTCTAATCAAGGGTCAAGCCAACCCAAATCCCTTGTCCTGACATATTTGGATAGGAGACTCCTTAAAGCCCCTTCAGGGGCAGCCAAGCTGAAGCCAGGAGGGTGGCTGCTTTAATGTCTCACCTGTCTTTGCCTTTGAACTCTCTGCTTAAAGTTGCTGAGACCGCGGCACCTCTGATCCTAGCAGCTGGGCGTGCATCCATAGATCACAGCTCCCATTATCTTGGGCCTGACCCCACTTTTTGCTGTGGCACAAACAAATCTCCCAGATTGTGCACAGAGTGGGTAATAAACATGCCTCGTGCTCCCAGGTGTGCATCACTGCTGAACATGGACAGCCAGTGGTCTGGAGCCAAGGTCCGAGATATTGCGGAGGGGGTACCACAACTTGTCAAGAGCACTGACTACTGTCCTCTGCTAGTCTTTCATGTGGGCACAAGTGGGCAAGCCAGAACCTGGGCAGAATTGAGGAAGACTATAAAGCTCTGGGGGTACAAGTGAACGTTTGGTGGCCAGATTATTTTTCCTCCCATTTTACCAGTGAGAGGAAAGGGTGCAGCCAGAAAGAGGTGTATAATGCACATCAACTCCTGGCTTCACAGCTGGTGCCGTCGTGAGGGGCTTGGCTTTTATGACCATGGGACATTCTTTGGCTATAACCTGTTAGAGAGGGACGGGATCCACCTGGCCAGAAGAGGCAAGGCAACCCTTGGCAGCAGGCTGGCCAGCTGGGTGAGGCGGGCTTCAAACCGCAGGGCCGTGATCTCATTGCAGTTACAGAGACACGGTGGGACAGCTCGCGTGACTGGAATGATGTCATGGATGGCTACACACTTTTTAGGAAAGACAGGCCAGCAAGGAGGGGTGATGGAGTTGCTCTTTATGTGAGGGAGCAGCTGGAACGTATTGAGCTCTCCCTTGGGATGGATGAAGAACAAGCTGAGAGCTTATGGGTAAAGATGAAGGGGAGGCCAACAAGGGGGACACTGCTGTGGGTGTTCACTACAGGCCACCTGATGAGGAAGAGGAAGTCAATGAGGCCTTCTACAGACAACTGGAGGCTGCCTCACGATCACAGGCCCTGGCTGTCATGGAGGACTTCAGCCTCCCCGGTATCTGCTGGAAAGGCAGCACAGCTGGGCTCACACCGGCCAGGAGGTTCCTGCAGAGCACTGATGAGAACTTTTTGACACAGGAGGTGGAGGAGCCATCGAGGCACAGTGTGCTCCTAGACCTTGCACTCACAAACAAAGGGCGGGCTGGGGATGTGAAGGCTGAGGGCAACCTTGGCTCAGTGACCACGAGATGGGAGAACTCAGGATCCTGCGTAGAGGAAGCGGGGCAGTAAGTAGGGTAGCAACCCTGGACTTCAGGGTGACAGAGCACTGGAACTGTGCCCAGAAGGCTGCCCAGGGAGGCTGTGGAGTCTCCTCTGGAGACATTCAAAACCCACCTGACAAGATTCTGTGCAACGTGCTCTAGGTGAACCTGCTTTAGCAGAGAGTTGGACCAGATGATCTCCAGAGGTCCCTTCCAACCCTGGCCATTCTGTGATTCCACAATTCTGTGATGGGGAGATAGTTTCCCATGGCCTCAGAAATGTTTCTCTGTTGGGATTTTTCTCTCTTCTCCGGTATGTAGGAATTACAACACCCAGGAGTTTTCTGAAGCTCTCCACCCACAGCAGCTCCCCATAGCACTGCAAGTGGGGCTGTAGGGAAGGAGTGGAGGAGGAATAAGAGGCAAAATAAACTCATCAGGAAGCAGAGCCAGAAACGGGAAGCATTTCTAAGCCCTCACCTGCAACTGAATATTCAAAATGATCAGGCTGGTTTGGAGGCTGGAGTGCTGTGATAAAGTTTGAGAGAGCTCTGGAAAGAGCTGGACAGCCCCCAGCTTGGTGTCTCTGCAGTACGATGGCACTGTGCTCTATGGCTCTTCATCTCTGGGCAGTGCCAGCCACTGGCACACACAGTGCCCACGCTGTAGGATGCGGCTGTGTGTTTCAGAGGTGCTCCTTTCTCCTCTCTGTGTGGTCATTTCCTTCTTTGCTCACATTGTCCTAAGATGATCAAGTGGAGATCACGTGGATCTTGGTGATCTGTCTGCTCATTATCGTTAACTGCACAACACACTGTGAGGCTGCATTGACCTCCTTTCCCCCTTCTGCCTCTTCCTTGCTGTGTAAGCCACCAGGCTTTCCTCCTCTCTGTACAATCTGATGTTTGAGCTCAGATTCCCTTACGCGAATTCATATTTTCCATGTGTGACTTCCACAAGGGCCCTCCCTTTTAAGAAGTGAACATCAGATTAAGGTATCTTCCTATTCTCAGGCAGCAGAAAAAATAAATATTTACTGTTCCTCCAGCAATTTACAAAGGCAGGCAGATATCCCCCCACCAGCGAGGGCAGGCAGTAGCAAAACCCACACTTCAGGGTCCCTAAGGAAAAGCAGCTCCACAGAGTGGCTGGCTGAGCTGGGTTCCAGCGCCTCCTCTCTGACACCCCCCCCCCCCCTCCTCTCTGACACCCCACTCCCCCCACCCCCCCACCCCCCTGCCTTTCCCTTCTCATCCTTTTCTCCCAGCCTCCCACTGCAAAGCAGAAAGACAGCAAGTCTTCAAAGGTCAAACAATGATGCTGGCTTGCGGGTGGGAGATTTTGGGTGGAAGAGTTTGGTGTCTGACGTGAGATGTGGGGTCGTTATCCCTAGTGCCCCAGGCAGCATGACAGGCTGTTTCAAGGGTGACACCTTAGAAGTAAGATGGATATTCAGGGTCTGAGTTGGATGACAGCTGTCTAAGATTGAAAAGAAGTGTAAGAGGACAGTCATGTGGGCCTGGCAGCAGGGGACCAGCCCCCTGATGAACATCTTCACATGCAGGCTGGAAAGAAAGCCCTCCCCTCCTGTCTCCATATATGACTGCCTTGGAGACCAGGGAAAACATTTTCTGAAGCTCTTCTGGCAGAAGAGCATCCCTCACAGCAAGGAAAAAATGGTCAAAAGCAGGACAGCTCTGAGGCGTGGTACACTCAGGTCTCCCTGGAGTGATGTGCAGAAGGTACCAGCCTGAATGTGCACAGTTTAAAAAAATTCAGCTGCCTAAAAGAGAGGCAGCACAAAGAAAATAATGAAGCGTCTGTATTTGTGCCATGAGTTTTGCGCAAGAGAGTCTATATCTGGGATCACATGTGCCCGTGACTCAGTACCTGCTGTAAATAGTTGAGGTGCAGGGGAGGAGGAAGAGGCCATCTTTCCCCATGCACAACTGAAGATTTTGCTAGCTAGACCCCACTGTAATTTGCAGGCAAGGGGAGGTGGCTGGGACTGCTGCAGCTTTCCATGCCATCCCAGCATGGATGGATGTGGGTCATGCAGCTGGCAGAGCATGTCAAGATAGCTGCAGTCCCTGGAGAGCCAAAGCTAGGAAGAGCATCTGCTGTCTCCTGCGCTCAGACTCATGGTGGAATCAGGCCTGGCCATAGACACACACCAGGGTGTGCTTTGGTTCTGTGCATAAACCATCCCTGGTTTTGGTTCTGTGCATAAACCATCACTGTACATAACCCACACAGGGGTTAAATTAATGCACCTGGTGATATAAGCAGTTGAGACTGTTAGAAACTGAGGACAAGTCCCACCTTTTATTTTTCTACTTTGCACTGGAAAAAACAGGGACTAAGAATAATTTCTGGACCTGATTTTCTGACATAAGTTCATACGTTTGTGGGGAAAGCCAACAGCTAATGCTGTTTTTTAGGAGCTAATGCTCCTTTTTATAGGATATTGCAATAAGGCAAATGCTGGGGCCCCATGTGTGGTCAGGTGAAGATCACAAGCAGTGATTGACTTTGTGGTAGTGTCACATGCCCCAGTTAGCAACCTCAGGCTTCTTTGTAAAGCCAAGGTACAACTTTTCTTTTAGAGGTCAGGCTATCACCTCATCCTGCTCTAAGTAATACCCCAGGGGAACCAAAATAAAGTTCCAAGATAAGCTCTGTCAAGCTGTCTTGCCTTCAGCTAAGCTATCAGAGATGTTCAGCCCCACAGCATAGCCACATGCAACAGTTTTAGCTGGGCAAAATGTACTGAGTAGGAAGCTGGGAGAAGGTCTATCCTTTTTTATACCATTTTGTCAATGCTTTTCTCTATTAGACTTTTTCTTCAATAGCAATTGTTTCAATTTAGACCCTTAGGGATAGCCCACGCATAATTTTTCATACCAACTTAACTATATTAGCTTCAAAGCCAATGTAATTACAGTAGTATTCCCTCCTCTTCCACAGTCACACTTTAACTGGTATAAAGGGACTTATAATGGTACTGCTTACATGAAAATTAACTGCATTAATTCCTCCTTCTCTGCACACCTGTATTAAATCTGGAAAGCTGCAGCATCACCAGGGGATGGACTAGGGACAAAATACCGAAACCTTTCTGACAGAGTTAAACGGGTCCAAGTGTAGACAGGTAATGCTAACAAGGCACACCATCCTACACTCTGGTCTTACACTTGGGACAGGCTGAGAATCAGCATCTATATGTTTGAGGAAAAAGGACCTAGAAAAGTTGCATTTGGGAGCACACCAAAAGAAAGTGGGAGTTACAGCTTCTGGTCTCACACCAGCGTTAGGATCTTCACTCCTGATGGCAGAGCAATGTGGTGGTTTCAACTATTGCCTCTAACTATCTCCTCCTACACACAGCCCTGTCAAGTCTCACAACTCCTTGTCTGAGTGCTGAAGTTCACAGCCCCCCCCTCCACCCTCCCTGTCCTGCCTTTCCCTCACCCCAGACTTCAGCTCTCCTTCCAAAGGAACTAGCTGCACCCCGCATCAGGCGAGCACCTCTAAGTCACTGCAGTCCTCTTCCCTCCACAGATGCCAAACAAAGTGCAACACAATTTCACATTTGTCACTTTCCAGGCTCCTTCCCAGTCTCCCTGATTTGTGATTTCTATTTCAGGAGCTCTGCAAAGGAGCTCCACTGATTAATCCTCCCTCTACCAACTACTTTGAGTAGCTGTAATCCCAGGGCATGGGGGAGGGACCCTTAAACATCCCTGGTGGAAAGAGGCAGTATTAATTCTGGCATAGGAACAGCACTTAGCTTGCCTGCAGAATGACTTAATTTGTTTCTTAATGGACATGATGCTTTGCTGATAAAAGCCCTAAAGTGCCCTTAAAAAAAAATTAAGAAAGTGATTGTTCATTCTTTACCCATTGGAGATTTCATTTGTAATGTTTATACTCCCGCCTGGAAAGAAGAAAGGGTTATGCTCCGGATGGGGAGTTAACACATGTGCAGGCTCAAGTACTTTGTTAACTTTGACAGGGAAGGGAGAAGCCTGCCTATCATCGGAGGAATTGGGACAGCCGCTCCCTGTAGGAATTACTGCCCACCCAGACCTTCAGGGCATGTCTAGATGTCCAGGGAAATTTTTACCTAGGATCTTGTGTGTTATAGGAAGGAGAGATGGGAGATTAAACCCTGCATCTAAATTTCCCTAAACTGGATAGTAAGGACAGTCAGCTCCACCATGAGCCAGGTGAAAGCTGGCACCAAGCACCAGTGCCTGGGCAGAGAGTGTTATCAGCCACATGGCTCTTCCTTCTGATGCAGCCTTCAGGTGCTGCTATTTCCTTATAATTGCTGATATTTTGGGGAAATGGAGGATGAGGAGTGCTGGGTCCTAGAGATGGGAATAAGAAGGGGATTTTTAGATGGTATATGACATCAGAATATCAACCAAGTATTCAGAAACTGAAAATCAGATCACTGCTCAGCTTTGGATCTTGGCCCAGCATTTTATTTTGGCCATTTCTACAGGCTGAGTTTGTGCTGCTGACCACTGCCAGGAAGTCTAGCTCTGAGCTAGATGAAACATTTGTTTAATCTAACATGACAGTTCCTGTGCTCTGTAATGCACGATGGTTATTACATTTCTAGGGACCCCAGGCTTTCATCTTAGCCCAACATCCAGGTTTTGGTACCCAGCCTCAAGCACTGGGGCTCCTGCTTGCACTTCTTGCCACATTTGCCTGGAGTTGCTGAGGGAGTGCCAGCCCCAGCACTGCAATTTCTGCACACCTCCATGGCAGGCAAAGTCTTTCTGGCATCCCTTTGGTATGTGCTGTGTGCTGGGGACAGTGCTGCAGCAGTATTGCTCACGTTTCCTGGCAAGGTTAGTGGGTCACCCCCTCCTGTCTCCCCTGGTCTGGGATCCCTTGTTCAGTTATCCTCGGGCTGGACTTCTTGGGGATGCGTGGCTGACAGGACACCATCTTCTTTTATGCCTGGAAGCCTCATCTAATAGGATCAGGAAGGAGGGAAAGGGAACCTCTCCTCAGAGGTTCATCCCTCTCCCTAGGGCAGGGGCAGAAGACTGGGTCAGAAATGGAGGGCTTGGAGGTCAGTCCCCCCACAGCAGAGAACTACCTCCCTCCGCAGGAGATGAGGGTGGAGCAGCAGAGCTTCCAGGGGCCGGGACTAAAGTAGATGAGAAACCAATGTAAAGCATTTGAGCTCACAGAGAAAACTTGATGATCCAGGAGCATCAGCAGGATGAGGCAAGATCTTGCAGAGATCAGAGCTATAAAGTGCAATAAAGCAAAAGAACATGACTAGTTACTCAAAATAAAGCTTCTTGAGTCATATTGTATTAGCCCATTGACTTCAGCAGGAGGAAAATACCCTAGGTACAGAGCAACTAGGTACAGAAATCCTAAAAGAGGGGGAGAGTGAACAGGAGTCTCTGTCTTAGTGTCACCCTGTCATGAGCGCTCCACAGGGTTCAAACAGTGGGGGAAGCTGTGCATCCTGCCCCGGCAGGCAGAAAGGGCGCCCTTACGTCTGCAGAGCAGGAAGGACGAGCATGAGAGAGATGCAGGGTCTTGGTACCAGGCAAGGTGAGAATCCCTTGACATCGGGCAAATCCAGGTTGAAATCAGTGCAGGAAGCCCCGTCCTGTCTTGGGCTTCCCTTCCTCTTGCCTCGCAGGTCAATATGCTGCTACTTGCTCGTACAGGAGAAACCAAGGAAATCCCGTTCCTAAATGTGCTCTTCTCTGGCACTGAGCATCCAGCCCAAATCCTGATCTCATTTTTACAGGCATCAAGGCAGCATTAACATCATCTGAGCAGCTTCAGACTTAGAGCGGTGTCACCACAAGCAGAATCAGGCCTTCAGTTATCCCTGGCATGAGACTCTGTTTCCCTCCCCCTCTTCCTGCCTTTATTTTCTGCGGTCTATAAGATAATCTGCTAAAAATATTACAATGTGCTGTTTATTCTGGCTGCCTCTTCACCTCCTCCCCACCCCGCTCTGCGGGAATTTCACAAATCACTGCGGGTTACATTCACCTAATGTGGGGACATGCATCACCTCAATACCCTTTTCACAAACAGCCTTTCACCTCAAGGACAATAAGATGCTCCTGCTGGCTGGTCCACTTCTTGCCTTGCAGAGGATGAGTGAGGAAAACTCCAGACACAGCAGTATATTGATCTAAATTAAACACGCACACACAATCTAATTGAACTGACAGGAAACTGGTGTTTAAAGGCAGAAAATTAAAGCTGTTAATATAATAATGAACAGTTGTGCTTACTGTCTGTGCCTCTGACATTTCATATTGTCATCTCACCAGCTAATCACCGCCTCTCCCCCTTTTGTGGGAGTTAATATGTTTTCATCCATTCGCCCAACAAGGTAGCTCTCCAATTGTTTGACAGTTACTAATATATCCTACCTGCTAATGAGCTACCGAGCTGGAGCTGCACAGGTGATGGAATAATAACCACCCACCGCCCTGCAGTAACCCTGGTCAGGCCAGGCACGGCACACGTCATGCCCACTTGCTGCTCGCCTCGGCCCTTCAGATGAGGGCAGCCCCTGGGTAGCCCCACTTGCCCCCTCGGTGCTGAGGGGGGACAGACATCAGGAGCGATTCCATCCCAGCAGTGATGCTACACTGCTGCAGGAGGAGGGGAGAGCCACAGCTGCTGCCTTTGCCCAGGGAGGTTCCTCCCCAGCTCAGGGTTGGGATGTTGGACCCTGGCCATGGATGTGGACCCCAGCCCAAACTGCTGCACTGCCCATGGCTTTGCAGGGCACCCAGCAGGTCTGCCCATGCAGCTGTTCCCAGAACAAGCCCTGGAGGTGATGGAGCCACTGCGCTAGACACTGGTCCTGGCTTTTACAGGAATACAACTCCTCTAGCCTCCAGCCGAGAGCTGTAAAGGCTTCAGCCTGCAGCCAGCCAGCCTTCCGGGCTGGGCCATTTCAAGTGGTCTCTGCGATTTTGCTGGCCAGCTGCCACCTGCCTGCTTCATCCAGAATCAGGGGCATGAGCACTGGTGGCTCAATGGCTTATTTCGCCTGGGGAACTGCGCTCACTGGTAAGCAAATATCTCTGCTGTGCAGATGGGGAGACCGAGGAGAGGACAGGCTTGCTTGCAAGTCAGCAGCAAGACTGGGAAATGGACCCTTGCCCCCGCCCCCAGCGTTGCTGGTTTCCATCACCAACAGTAGAGGAGGGAAAAGGAGAATGAGGCTCATATGCCTTTCACGATGACCTGCAAGCTGATTTCCTCCACTGATTTTCCAATAAACTTGACACCATCGCTTGAGTGGATTCTTGACAGCCTCAGTGTAACAGAAAGGGCACTGCTCTCCCCTACGGTAGGCCCCACCAGGGCTGCACAGACTCAAAGCCTGTGAAATAAATGTTGCATTACCCAGGGCAAATCCTGCTTTGCACTGCCCAGCAGTCATGTCCTAGGTGATGCCTTGTTAATGGTAGAAGGATGAGCTCGGAGTTGCCGAAGTGATTGCACCTATGGCTATTCATCATCATGACTGGGTTCTACTTGCACAACCAGTGTGTGCAGAGTCCCCCGTCCAGCTGGGAAGGAAGAAATTCAGAGGAAGGTAGGAAGAAAAAGCTACCATTCTCTGGATCTGTCACCATGGGCTCTGGAGACTCTCACACTGCATGAATCATGAATCCGGGGGATGAGCGGGACCTTGAACTGGTGCTGTGGTCATGTCCTTACCGAAACTTCCAGAGGACAATGAAAAAAATTCTGCAGCATAAATTTATAAAAGCATGTGTCCCTTGGGGAAGCTCCCTGCACCACCCATCTCATAGAAACTGTCTTCTTACTATGAAGCATGAGGATTAATAGTTCATCTTACAAAATTAAGGGTATTTCCATAATCCATATTCATCCCTAATTTTTTATTTTGGTCCCATTCTGGTTTTTGGACACAATAATTTCTGACAGGCGAGGAGTTCCATGGACCTGGAGCTATGTATTACACAAAAATAATTTTCTGGCTTTTTATGTGCAGTTTTTCAATGTAATGACTCATCTGAGAAAGAAAATAATTAGGAGCATCCAGTATACCTTCTCTAACCCATCTATTGTTTTACCCCTGTCTGCCACATCCCTTGTTATGTATCTCCTCTGTTTGATAAAAAGATCCAGTATTTTTCACCGCTTTCCCAAATGTTTTCTGTCTGATTGCCAATTCCTTTTACTTCTCTGCCACCTTCCACCTTTTCTGGACAGATGTCCAGGGCTGCTTAAGTACTGTAGGTCAAAGCAAGCCATCTAGCAATATCATGGCATTGCCACATAGTTGATCTCCTATTACATTTCCAGCTGTTCTTTGCTTTGCTTCACCACCTTCCCACATGCTGGAAGGGTTTCTTGGAGCGCTCTGTACCCGAAAGCTCACTTTTTTCCTTCTCTTAAGTGAAGACACAGCAATGTCACTGAATGGTTTAAATTCTTGCTCCCTCCTCCTCCTCCCTGCTCCTTGCCCATGATGGCACCACTTCAGGAAACAGATTATTGGCTTTGTTCGGGTTAGCAATTTCCCATCCTCTGCATCTCTGTCTCCCGTCCCATTCTCTATTGACTGTCTCTGTTTATGGGCTGCATGAATTGCCCTCCAGTCCCCGACTCAGCCCCCCACACACAGACCCACACCAGCCACTGCAAGCAGCGCTGGATGGAGGTGGATGGAGAGCTCTTCCCCTGCACTTTGCCCTAAACCCTCCACTGAGGAGTTACAGGAAATCAGTCTCCAAGACCAGACTTCCCACTATCAGAGATGTGAAGTACAAAATAAATCTTCATTCCCCCAAGAGGGGAGCAGTACTCCTAGGTGACATTCAGGTTCCTGCAGGGAACAGCAAGGCTGTCAGATAGCCCCCGCTGCTGTGCAGCTTTCCTGGGTTTGCTTCAGTGCTTGGGTTGATAAAATCCATAGGACAGTCAGCAAAGGTTGCGGAACAAGCAGGGACAGCAGAAATCCCATTTCAGAGGGAGAGAGAGGAGAGCGAGGCCAAGCGTTGGGGGTCTGTCCTGTGGAGCAGAGCCGGCCCCACAGCCTGGCACCACCATCCCGCACAGAATCAGTGCGCTAGTCCCTGGGGATCGCTGCCAGTGAGGGGGATGCGCGGTGGAGATGCCTCACTTCTGGGCAGCCGCGGCCGCTGGCACCACGTACCACATGGTAGTCAGCAGGGATGGGAGGTGGGGATGGGGGCGATCAGAAAAGCCAAGGTGCCATGAGTTGTAGCAGTGAGTCAGCTCTTTCCCTGGCCTGGTCTGTCCTTGCCCACATGGAACAGCTGATGGACACAGGGTATGAATGACAGCTACTGCACCTTGCCTTTCCCATCGGCACTGAGCCCAGTAACATCCCCCTACAGATGGATCCCATCCTCTGACAGGTAGGTAGCATCCAGGCTTGCCCTGCAATTTGCTACTCAGAGGTGTCTTTTGGAGCGCTTTGCTCCTTACCTGGCCGACAGCACAACCAAGAGGAATGGAGGGAAAGATATAATTTCCCATTGCCCAGACAATAAAAGTATCTTTCCTGGTTTTATAGACACCTGCTGACAGGCTTTAAAAATAGGGGACCCAATTTCCATTTTCATGGTGTTCCCTTATATAATATAAAGGAGCTTTAAATTGGAGTGATCTATATTCATCTCATGGTTTCTTTCCACTGCCAAAGTGCTGTAAAATCTGTTGTAGTGTAAATGAGAAGCAGGTCCGAAATGTTCCTCTATAGCACAGAACAGCCCTGGCCCCTTCACGGTTTTGAGCAAGGTACCTGGGAAGGGGGAGAGAAGGAGAAATGCCATGGTCAAGGAGGGAGGGAAGTAGGAGGGCAGGGAGGGAAATGTGACCTTGACAGGTGCATTTGAGAAATACCCCTCTACCAGCTCAGGGCTGGGGATAGCTCTCAGGGATGTGAATGCTCAAAGAGGTTGTGAGTGGGTGAATTAATGCAGGTTTAGGCTTGTGAGAAAAATAGGCACCATGCAGGTAACACCTTCAGTGACACTGTGTATATGTATATATCTCTATGTGTATAAACATCGATATGACTGTGTTCTGGCAAATCTTTTCAAATTTGTTTTGAGTACCACCAAGATCCAGTGGATTACTGATAATTTAGAGTTATCCTTCCTGTACAAGGTAACCAGTTTCATACGCAATGTAAGCAAATGTCAAGCAATTTCTTGGTTCACCAGTCTGTAGCTGCCAGTCATGCTAAGATTTATGTATTAACTGTGTTGGATCAAATGTCAGCTCAAATGTTGGATAATTTGGGGAGGGAGGCCAGTGTTTTTCCAACGGAAAAGAGAATGTGCTGTAAGATGAACAGGACTGTGAGCAATGGCATAGTTTTACTTTTTTAACCCCTGACAAATGCCACAGGCAGCAGGACTGATCACCTCCCCTGTTAAAACTGGGAAGATGACTGTGGTTTTGGTGGATACCCAGCTTACCTGGAGGTAGCCACCGCCACGAGCAGTGCTCTCCTCTGGCCTCCTAAGCTATACCTATGGGTGCAGAGCCATAGTTGCAGCTCCTGGGCAAGGAGGAGGAGGAGGATGTAGCACAGCTGTCTAGAGTCAGAGAACAGCAACTGCTCAGCACCAGGTTTCCCTAACAACTGTCAGCCCCCACAAAAGACATCTTTTTCTGTCAGGGTGCCTATGCAGCCTCTCCTCTTGCTGCTGACGGATAGGCCAGCACATCTAGGAGGCATTTTGGTTTTATGACCAAGATCCGCAAATGCTCCCAAGACACTATGCATTTATCCTCCAAAGAAATTGGTATGGATAGAGGAGGGTAGCAGTGTCCCATCCCTTAGACCCACACTGGGCTTCAGAGAAACTACCTAGCCTGAAGAAATTGTGCCGAATGAAACCCTGGGACCTGCACCAGGCCAGCGGCTGAGTGGTGACATGTCCCAAGGATCCCCACAGAGGTACTTTGAGGACTGAAGAAGGGTAACCTCTCTGACTCCTGTGCCTTTGCTCTGGCTGTGTACCTCCTGCCCATCTAATTCCCTGTGGGTCTCTGAAACTGCTGGGAAAACCAGTAGATGGGCAAAGGGGAATCAGCTTTCACCTGACAGCGTCTCATCTGGAGCATCATGAAAAAGTCAGGTATGAGTTTCTGGGATGTTGAAAGTCAAAAGAGGGAAGAAGGGACTTTCCCAATCCAGTAAGGGTGAGAGGACGTGAAGTTTGTAGAAGGCAGCTTCCAGCAAAAAAGGAGGCTTTGCCTGAGGTCTCTGGTTTATTACAGAGATGTGCAAAGCGCAAACACACTGGCCAATGCTTTGCACTAATGTCCTCTCACCACGGAGTTACTGTCACTGGGTGACAGAACATTTAGGGTGAAAGGCAGGACCATGTGAATGTCATCAATGGCATGGGTAACAGAGCAGGAGACCCCATTAACTCTCTCCTCTCACGGACATCCGCTTCTGACAGTTGGATTCAGGCTCCCCCTACACAGAAAGCAGCTTCCTGGTGTCCAACTGGTGGTCTTCTCGTTCTGCAAACATTCATTGCTCCTCACCATCACAAAATTCTCTTCAAACAGAGAGGTCAGAACAGTTCAACAGCTATTTGAGCACTGCACATTTTCCAGCCAGAAAATGTGAAACAGCTAAATGAAGTGAGTGGGTTTGAGTTGGTCCAGGATGCTGGTACTCTGTCCCAGGGAAAAAAGCTGTGGCATTTGCCAGGGATTAAAGATATCGCTAGCTGTACAGCTCCTTCAGGTCTTGCTGACTCTTTTGTTGGGCATGGATTCAAAGGGCAGAGAGCAGCTGTTTCCTGCAAACACAGACACACCAAAATACCAGTGTCATTTTCCGAAGCAGCTAGGTTTCCCATAGTGGGGTACTAACGCAGATTAGTGCTGCTTACTTTGTAGGTCAGGCCAGAAGCAGAGCCCTGAATGATGCCATGTGCTTGTCTTCTTTCTGTAACTTCCTCTTGCTCAGACTGGTCACATCTTCCTCTGGCCACCTCGGCCATCATATCCCGAGCAGAGAGATTGCTGTCACCATCTGAGGTAGACCTGACAAAAACCCAAACCCAAACCAAAAGAACCACAGCACTCGGTTCTTCTAGAGCACGACCTGCCCACAGCAAGCCAAAGGATGAGCAGGAGTCAAGAGTGACTCTTCTCAAGCTCCCAGGCAAGGACCTGCTCATGCCAAATTGTGTTTCCCAGGAGACTTCTCTGGTTGGGATCGTTCCTCCAAGGCTTGGTTTGATTTTGCTATTTCCTAGCTCATATTTGACTAGCTAAAAGTTTTATCAGCCAGGGCCATAAATTACCATGACAGCTTCCAGGGAAACTCAGCCCTTTCGTCTCCTGCTCATTTCCTCTCTGTCCCTCGCCATTGATCAAACCAAAGAGTTTTAGACTTTTCAAAAGCAGAAACAAAGAGAACTCCAACCCTGTCTAATTGAGACGTGGGTAAAGTTGAAAAGCAGCCGCCACGCATGTATTTGCTTCAATTAAATTGCCTCCTTGATATTTCTTATAATTCCTTTTTCTTGTTTCCTTTTTTTTTAATAGCAGCTTTATGATTAATGGCCACTGTGATGTGCTGACATTTCAGCTTTTCATGTATCCCACACCCCTGCTAAATGGCAGGGGCTCGAGCTCCTATTTGCAAGGAGCAAGAGGACCGCAAGTTGTACTATTAATCAATGGGGTAATTCAGCCAGGGTGTGGAGGGAGAGCTCAGAGCCTGGCCCCTGGCAAACACGATACCCCCCGGGAACCTCGAAAATGTTTGTATCCAATGCACTCTGCACCTGAGAGCAAAGTGGCTCGGTTGAGTAGAGGGCTCGAGGCGGTATCACTGCACTGCTTGAAGGTCATTAATTTGTGTCTGATGAGGAAGAAAAAAAAGCAATGAAAGCCAATGCTTTTCCAATGTGTGGACTGAGGGCTCTAACAGGCCCTGAAGAGCTGATGCTGGAGAGCAGGAGTTGTGTTTCAACCCATTAAGCCCTGGCCTGACTTCCAATGTCAAAAAGGAGACGGATGATGGTGCTGAGAGCGCAGTTTCTTCACGCAGGAGTTTGGAGGCCATACAGTAGACTCTGTACTGGAGGGAGTGCGAGGAATATGAGGCTTTGCTGGGGGCTGCCTCTATAATAACAAGAATTTCAGTCATTGTAAATATCTCTGATCCTAAAGGGACCTCAACAAACCCAGGTACAGGAATGGGTCATTGTGCTGAAAAGGGAAGGGCTTCTGGTCCTGGCGAGAAAGAGTCACAGCGGTCTAAGGCAGCACCGCATGCCAGGAAGGTGGGACTGATCCTTGCATTTAAAGGGAGTGTCACCAGTCCAAAAGCAATGATCTCAGTCATGCTTAACCATGGCCCTAAAAGCACATCCTAAGTTGCTTAAGCACTACAGTTGCTTGCCAAAAAGCCTAAAATTTCCATAGTCAGGTTTCTTGGTCAGGTCTCTGCTCGGTCAGTCGTTCTGCAGCTGGGGAGATGGGGTAAGGTCGTAGACCGTGGTGAACAACGAGCTTCATGCACACACAAGCAAGGGAAAGCACAGCTGAGGGATGGGAGATGAGGATTCTCTCCTTCTGCCCCTGGCACAGCATTTCTCAACAGCGGTGCCAGCCCGGCGTTTAGCATCTGAAGAAGAATCAAAGCACTGAACATCCTTTCATCTGAACAGAAGCAAAACTGACTCCCTTGCTGTTGAAGGGGTAGTTACACAATACGGTGTGTTCAGCAACAAACAAAAAGACACAGGTTAAAAATAATCCTTCCAGAAAAGGGCTGGAGAAGCTAACCTTGATCTTCTTATCAATGCACAGCACAGCCCTGCAATCAGTGGTATCAGGACAACTGAGTGGGCTGCAAAACATGGTAGGAGAGCAGGAATTTCTTAAGTCAGCTTTGTGAGCAAAGGAAACTTATGATGTAATTACACCCTGCCAGCAAGCACAGCAGCAGCAGGCCTCTGCTGTCTCTGGATTTCTGTTCCTCCCCAGATGGGTGTAGTTATAGTAAAAGTAATCCAGGCAATCCAAGCTACCCACATAAAGTAACAGCAGTGAAAACAACAGCTGAAAGCTTCGTCAGCCGTGGCTGTAGCAGGCTTGTAGATGACCCCAGACCTAGGAACAGGAAAGGCTTCTCTAGGTGATCAGGACACCTATAATGACCATGTTGCCTAACTAGTGTGGAGATGGAAGAAGTCGTGCTTACTCTTTGGGAAGACTCATAAAGCAACAGCCCTCAGAGAAAGCAGCAGTGCTGGTAATTAGCTATTGCAGAGAACACTCTGGTTCAACACCACAACAGTAATTATCTCACACTGGCTGGGAAGGGAGCAAAAAGCAGCAAAGCAAAGAGGAGAAACCCCTGGTCTGTTCCACATGACTGCCTCTCTTTCTGAAGCACCAGCAGAGACACAGAAGAAGAGAAGCAAGAGCCCCTTCTTGGGCAAGTGCTTTCCCAACCCCCTGCCTTTCCTGCTGCCCTGCCAAACCCAGTTCTGAGAAGAACTGAACAAATAGCCTTCAACATAACTGGAGCAAGGGATGAGCAGCAAGTGTTTTCCCTGAATGGGAGCAGCTCCCAAAACAGGGTTTGGGAGGCTCAGGTGGTCCAACAGAGGAGGATTTAAGAAGGCTTTGATGTGGGGCTCAGGGCCACACACCTCAGAAGAGGAAACACTGGGGGATGTGTTGGTACAATCTACCTGGAGTGGGGAGTTTCTGGTGTGGGTAGGTGTCTGCCGGCAGAGACTCAGCTGTAATTAACCCTGCTGGGGTAGGAGAATGGACCAGCAGATCTTGTAAGGTTGTTTTTACTCCTATTTTCTGCAGCTGCTAGGAAAGGGGCCTCTTTGTAAATAAAATAAATCATTGTCTTAATTCTTCCACAACCAGAAAACAGGCTTAAGCAGAGCAAATAGGTTTACATATAAACCTCAAGGGACAGGCAGCTCCATTGGAGGCCATAGCTTTATCCAGTAACCCCAGCCACATCCTCCCTCCCCTGCTGAATAATTCAAAGATTCATTTTCTTATCTTCTCTAATCTGGGTTTGTACAAACCAGCTCTGCTGTTAAGTAACGCAAGTGAGATAAAGAACAACAAGACATCTTTGTGCAGAGGGAGCCTCAGTAGGCAACATACACCTCCTCTTTGTGCTGCCACGCTCTGTGAGAGAGGAACTGGCATCTTTCCTCCACTCTGGCACGTTCATTTCACTCCATTTTCTCTCCATGCTGCTTTCTGCACAAGGATTCGGTATGTGCCTAGGCTGGCCTCTACCTGGAGCAGGGAAAGTCAAGCAGCACTGGGGGGGAAAAAGGAAAAAAAAAGAGCCCCAAGCTCTGTAATAGACTTTTCATGACATTTACTAAATCTTTTAGAAGTTTTCCTTCTTTCTGCACTAAACATCAGTTGCTTAAGATAATCTGTGAACCTGTAGAATGACCATTAGGAGCTCCCTGGTGACTAGGTTAATTCGCAGTAAATTACAGTCACTGCCAAGGAGATTGCAGGGAGGTTAGGAGGAGATTGGAAGCGGCAGGCAGCAAAGCACTGTAGCATTTACCAAAAAAAGAAAATAGAACAATAATCAAAACTCTCCCTTGTAAGGAACAAGGAGGCCAGGTATTGAATGCATGTTGGAATATGGTCATTTCCAAACTCTGACTGATGCTGGTAAACAGTGGGCAAGTTTTCTGAGTGTCAGGCCAGCAGTAGCGAGTGTTGCCATACCTGGGAAGCATGAGGAAGAGCCACAGAGAGACTACCCTTCTCCTGGCTCTTTCTTGAGGGTAGAACCCAGGAGTGCCAGGCAAGAACCAAAACCTTGGCTGCACCAGGGTGGGAGGATGTTCTTCAGGCAAATAACAACCTTTTCCACTTTCCTTTCCCCCTTCCCTTTCTCCTCACCATCCTTCCATCCCCTCCCATTTTGCTTTAATGTGATGGCACTGAACTTGTCACCAGCCCCATCACTGGTGTTGCTGGGAGCACCTGGGCTCTTCAATAGCCCAAATGTTTGCTAGTGCACTGGGTACACCACGGCTCAGGGGCAGGCATTCTAGGTGTAGTCCTGGTGATGACCAGGTAATTTTGAGCATAAAATGGGGGACAAGTTCCCTGTGCAAGTCACACCTCACAGAGCACGCTTTGCCTCCTTTCTTCTGGCTCAGTTCAGAGCTTGAATCCCTCCCATCTGTCCGGCCCCTCTGACGCTGAGAATAAGTGCATTTCCATAATCACACTTGAGAGGGGAAAAAGGGGAAAATGCCACGATCCAGGCAACCCCCATATTACTGAACAAGAATCTAAGTCACATGCAATGTCTAAGCTCTGTGAAAAAATTGTGCCTGGAGAGCTTTTTGGAAATGGCCAGAGAGCAGTGTCTACTGTAGGACTGTCCCTAGCTAACTGGGGACAGAGCTGCCCCACTGCAAACCTTCTCAGGGCTCCTAGAACAATTGCGTGCATAAAAAAACTGTGTGGATTTTTTCACCACAGCTGCTAGACACAAAAGACTCCCTCGGCACTCTTGTACAGTGTCTGCATTGCTTCAAGAGACCAATGCAGTGAGGACCAACCTGACCCACAACAGCAGGGTGGCCAAAAAGAAGACACGTGGCAAGTGTCACCATCCTGGTGTGGCTTCTCTCCAGCCTCCCACTCAAGACACGTTTCCTTTCTCTTGACATTTCCAAGGTCTCTTGCTCCAGCCGCTGCTCTGGCTACCAGCCAATATTCACGTCCCTCTGATATTCTGGCTGTGGCTTCTAAGTGTACAGAAGCCTGGTACTCAGCAGAGTCCCAGTAAGCTGGTAGCAGACCGTCCTGCAAAGTGCTGGGGTTTCTTGCACAGGTCAGCTCAGTTCATTCTCCCACCTTTCTTTGAAATGGGTAACAGGCAACAAGGTATAGAGACCCCTGGAAATTCAGATATCACCTCATCCTCCCCTCCCTTCCTTTCCCTCCCTCCTTTATCAGCAGCCTCTGGACTGCCAGTTCTTTTAATATGAACTTTAATTTCTGCCACTAGTAAAATTTAACTGTACCAAAAAAAAAATAATCTGTGCCTTTTTGTTTTCTTCCTGAAAATATACATATTAACCTGTCGGAGAGGCTCCCTTTCTTCTGCCAACCGGTATCAACAGTCAATCAGAATCTGTCAACATAGCAATTTTGTCATCTCTGGCTTGGGTAGCAATGCAGTTGTCATGGGAACTAAAACAGTAACTATGGTGTAGCTGCCTTAGTAACAACAACAAAAAATGTGTTGGCATAAAATTGCATTTGTAGTAAATTTCAGTTAACACTTGAGAAATTAAACAGTCGCTGTGTGAATCCTGGAGTTTGTAAATCCAAGGGCCCTCTCCAAGGAAACAGCGCCTTTTAAAGTTCCCTGAGATCTAACCTTGTTGCAGGCCCCTTACGCTACAAGTTGAAAGAGAAGGAACAGAGGGAAACACATATTTTTTTTTTTTTTTTTTTGTATGGGCACCTGTGTAACATGAGATTAAGGATGCAGCATCGTTATCCTGCTTGAAGAGGCAACCTGTGTGCCTTATGTATAGAGTAAAAATTGTGATGCTGGAGAGAACTACTAACTACAGAGACTTTAAAGGCAACTTGCTTTAGTCCATGCGAGGATCCAAAAGAACATAACCATGGGCAAACAGCAGGAAGGGAAACACAGAAACTGCTGTACCAGAACAGACCTGTGGCCCAGTACTCTGGGGCATATCCACATTTCAAAGGAAAATGCATATTCTCAAAATGCTTTTGGTCACATATGCACAGATATTCAGCTTTGCAGGATAGTGGGTCATTCCCTTAATCCATTTGATGCTTACACTATATTCCCAAAAGCAAGAGAACAGAAAGGCAGGCTACGTTTAAGAAGAGCGCTTGCTGGGTTTTTCTTTTCAGAGGGCAGGTTTAATACACTCAGTGCTTTTATCTCCTCCAGACCTCTGGGTTCTGTCCTGTAACACCTTCAGAAATGGAAAAAGTCAATCCTAGCTTTACTTTGTGCGTGACCTCTAAAGATTCTGCCAGATCTCCTTGCATTGCATAGATGAACATGACTCTCTTAACAGCAAAGATGAATAGCTAATTTCTAGGACTGCTTTGTTTAATTTTCTGTCAAGAAGGTGACCTACTCAGCTGAGCACCAACACTACCCCCAGCAGCAGGTTCAAATCCCAGTACTGTCTTCTCTGCCCTGTGTCTGCTTATGGAAGATAAATCGTGTTCTCTACCATTGAAGTCAACAGGACACTCTGGACAGTTGAGAAGCGGGTTGTAAGGTCCCCAAAAGAGTAATGAAGTCCCTTCTGAAATGCCTTAGGGCTCTTTTTGCAATGACAGCACTATTTATTGCAGTTTGCCAACACTAACAAATATATAGAGACCTCATCTGACACTAAAAAGGTTAAGCCACAGGAGCCACTAGCTGCTTACACTGATCTTATATTTTATATCTTATATTTTCCTGAAAGGTCCATTTTTTGGCTCCTGACAGAGAAAAGATGCTGTGCTGTACAGATCTTTGACAGGCACAGTTTGGGTATTTTAATACTCTTCCATACACATGCCCAGTTTTTTATTGGCCAACATCCAAGGAATAGTTTTATTTAATCAGTGCTGTATTAAAATTGTGAAACCATTCTGATAAAAAAGGGCTGCATAGGTAGTTAATGTTTGTCTTTCTAGAATAAGAGTGTCGTGGTTTAACCCCAGCCGGTAACCACGACCCATGCAGCTGCTTGCTCACTCCCCCCGGGTAGGATGGGGGAGACAGTCAGAAAAGTAAAAGTGAGAAAACTCATGGATTGACAAAAAGACAGTTTAATAGGTAAAATAAAAGCAAAGCAAAACAAGGAATTCATTTACCACTTCCCATGGGCAGGCAGGTGCTCAGCCGTCCCAGGAAAGCAGGGCTCCAGCACGCGTAGCAGTGACTTGGGAAGACTAACGCCCTAATGCCAAATGTCCCCCCTTCCTTCCCCTCCCCCTAGTCCATATATACTCAACATGATGTCACATGGTATGGAATATCCCTTTGGCCAGTTCGGGTCAGCTGTCCTGGCCGCATCCCTCCCCGATTTCCCATGCCCCTCCAGCCCTCTCACTGGCAGGGCCCAAAAACCTGAAAAGTCCTTGACTTTGTATAGACATCACCCAGCAACAACCAAAGCCATCAGTGTGCTACCAACATTGTTCTCACACCAAATCCAAAACACAGCACTGCACCAGCTACTAAGAGGAAAATTAACACTATCCCAGCTGAAACCAGGACAAAGAGGTAGTTTAAAAATTAGTGTAATTGCTGTGTCACAGGATCACGATCCATTCAGTTTAGCACCAAGACACCCTTTCTTGGAAACAAAGCCATTGACACTGCCAATTTGCCACAAAGACCAGTGACCTAACCTTCAACCTCCTGCTCCAGTGGATCATTTCCCCAAGTAAAACACAATCATTTAGAATGGTATAAGTGGTGTACACAACTAAGTGACCTTTTATCCAGATGAGTTTGTCCTAGTGCCTAGTTACCTAGAAAGCCTGTGGTCAGAAAGGTCAAGAAAGCTTTCCACTCTTCCCCATTGTGAAATCTCTTTGTAAGAAGTGAGGACGCCTTGAGATGCTCCAGAGAAATCAATAGGAAAATTCTGCTTGAGTGGTAACACAATCTGTGTCATGTAAAGTGAATTTAGACTTCAGGTTTAATGTCATTATCTTAAAAGGACATCTCTCTACATTCTTCCCAGCACTCTGACAATACAGTGGAGAATGACCAGTAAAGGTGTTTCTCAAGAGGAGATGTGAGCAGTGGAGGTTTTGGAGGATTAACCTTTCAGTTTTGGAGACCAGGGCTCAAACATGGAGTTTGGCATTAGAGCAATGGCTATGAGCAAGGGAGGGCTGCAACGCTATCAGCAAGAGCAGAGCTGACAAGGTTACAAAACAGTCTGTGTGATTAGCCAGGAGCCACAGCTGAATCAGGGGCAGAAGTGAAAACAGATTAGAAATTGTGCAGCTTTGAAGACAGGAACCAGGACACTGGCTAGAGAACAAGGGTGGTTTGCTCAGAGGTGTTCCTGTGCTAATAAACAGGGGCAGGGGACTGGGGGGCACGGGGCTGTGAAGCTGATCCAGGGAGCAGAACTGCAGGTGGGAGAAGGACTGGCCTTGGAGGTGGTTGAGGGTGGCCCATGCACAAGGTTGGACACCCCACACTTTTACCAGTCTCTCTCTCTCTCACTTGCCCCTTCTTTTCATCCTGACATATGCAACCACTTTTCCAAGCAAAGGTGGGGGTGAGATGAGAAACCTTTGCAGCTGTATTGCCGGGGGGAGCGGAGCACTAGCCAGGGTGTTCAGGCGAAGTTGTAAAGGACTAATCAGCTTCAGTGACCATTTGCCAACTTCTTGTGCTTTCCCATGTCTGTGAACCACACCCCTTCAGCCCCTGGAAGATGATTGCTACCCTTCTAATTTCTGTAACATACACAAGTGAATTACGACTCCTTTTTGCATCGGGGAATTACAGGTTGACCCCAGCATTAACGATGCCGGGCTACTGCCTATAACATTCTCCTCTAAACCTCAAAAGGTTTCTGTATCCCACATACGCTACAATTCAAATTTTTTAGAGAGAGATTTAACCCCCAGAAGAAAGAAGCAGGAATATTCCATAAATCCACTAAAATCTACTGGCATAAGGAAGATTTCAGGAAGGGCAAAGGGAGAAGATTAAGCTATTTCAAAAGACAAATGGGGTAAATCATAGCATGTGCATGAGAGCCAGTTTGTCACTGTCCCTCGGTGCCACCTCTGGCTCAGGAGGTGCCGTAGCTGCAGACCACAGGCAGCTGAGGGGAGTGCAACAAGGAAGCCTAATGGTTTACTGCTGGTGCTCTTCTCTAGGCAGCAGCCGCTGCCAGAGACTGCGTCCTGCCTGATGTGGCTCCTGGGTCTCACCCAGAGCAGTTGTTTTGGATGGCTGTATCCCGCGTTCCTGGAAGGAGGCTCTGACTGCGTGAGCTGGAAAGGGAAGATCTCGGTCCAGGATGAAACAGTTCACAGCGGCTGTGCTCTAAAAGCATGTGTTTACCTTTGACACTTCCAAGAAGACGTTGCTGAAATCAGGTCTGCAACTACTGACCTATTTTTGCGGTTATAGAGTATATGATTTTTGAGGAAAAAAATGACCAAATGATGCCAGTTTTCCTTTATCTCAGAAGAAGGAGCCAAACGGGGAAGGCACCTGCAGGCCGTAGTCCTGCATGGCTGTGAGCGATGCTCCTTGTAACGCCGCAGCGCTCGGGTGGGGCAGAGGGGGGTGAAGCCCTGTCTCAGCCACACTCAGACCCCAGCAAAGGGAGAGAGCTCAGCTCCCCTCGGGTGAGGAGCTGTCTGAATGCCACAGCGAGAGGATACCCAGGCCTGCAACGGTCTCCCTGCCCAGCTTTGTGCAGCACCATACTTATCATTTAATGCAATTATGTCATAAAGTAATTTGCAAATTTGCATAGAACCATTAATTTAATCTTTAAATAAATAGTATGGATTTAGTGCTGGTGAAAGCACTGCAGATTAACTATTTGGTGAATGAAGCCATCCGCTTATCTGTGAGACAGCAGCAGGACAAGCTCTATCCACATGCTGACCTGCCAGCATGCTGCAGCCTCGATTGGACAGATAAGCGCAGTGCTTCGTCTGAGGCATCTGAGGAAGGAGCTCAGCTCCCTGGCTCGGCACATCTCTCCTGGGCCATTTAGTGCACACCAGGACAGAAAGTTGTTACAGAGGGAGCTGGCACTGAGACTCACCACAGTTCCTGTGCTTGAATCTCAGCATCCTTGGAACCAAAGTGACTAACGAGTTGTCACGGGGTGCCAGAAATGGCCCCTTTACAAAATGAACGCTACACAGCTGTGAGCAGCTGCAGCAGGATAACACTTTCACACATTCTCCCGCTGTCTTATTGTCCTATGCACCCCCCTCGCTTCAGCTATTTATACCGTGCTCTACGCAAGATGCTCACACCTCCTTAGAGACAGGGAAGACAGACAAGGCGTCTGATAGTAGCGTTATGACAGCTCAACTGATTGGATTACCTTGGCTGCTTGGAAGCTGCCCCCGCAACCGCTGCTCTCTTGCAAGTTGCAGAGAGAGGCGGCAGCTGGGTTGAGGAAGGGCAGAAGATCCTTACGTACCTGCTCGGTGGTGGATGGAGCTGGATTCCCTCATCTGCCTGTCATAGCTGGGTGGACTGACAGCTAACAGCCTTTCTCTCTTCAGCTGGAAAAAGCACCGGGCCTGCACCACTAGAGGAGGAGGAGGAGGATCCAGGCTCTTGCTCTGCTGCCTTTGTGAAATCCCAGGACCTCGACATAACCATGACAACTGCCGCTCTGCAATCATGGGACTGAGTACTGAAAGGCAGTGGTGGCCAGCCATGAGGAATGGCAGGCAAAAGTCTGAGGTAGAAAATTACCAGGAAGGGGGTGGCTTGGCAGCGCGCGATGTGAAGCCAGACCGTGCCATGGTGCCACTGCCAGGGAGGCAGGCTCAGCGCCGGGCACACCTGGACCAGCCAGTTGGCTCTCGGCTGCTCTTGTTATTCTCTGCAACTCTTCAGCATGACTCTTGACAGAAAAATTACCAAATGCACTGCACTTGTGACTTAGTTAATTTGCACCTGTGTCTAATTTCAGACTTGCTAGAATAACAGAGAAGTTCTGTAATCAAAACAGGAGGGGAAAAAACCCAAGAAAAAAAGCCAGATCTGCCAGTCATGGGCTGCTGCAGGGGAAACTGGCCCCACTTCACACAGGGACCCTGTGCAAGGGCTTCCCACGAAGGTCGCAGGCAGGATGCAGAGGTTTCCCTGAGAAGGGACACAGCGTGACTCCACATGCGGGACTCGGAGCAAGCCTGCGGCAGTTCGCAGCGGCAGCTGGCAGCACCGTGCCTGTCCCTGCTTTCCCAGGCAGGAATTGCTTCAGTCTCCTAAATGCCTCTGTGTTTTCATTCTGGGAGATTGTTCTGAGAGTTTACAATTGTCTGCTCATGGCTAATAGCCATGACTTTCTGGATGCCAGAGGGTGCCACATTTCATCATCAGAGAAAACACTAATGAGACAAAGTTCCTCTGGCCCATGGTTGTGGCTCATTAGGGTACTAGTCATGATGCCTCAGTTTCCCTTGCAGGCTCTGGGGAGCCACAGCAGAGTTCATGTGTTATTTTTAATCCTCTCCTCCAGTGTCTGCAAGGATCTAGGTCCTTTGGGGTATTGAAATCCCAAAACAAGTGATTTAAGAATGTTAAAAACACTTTGCTTTTAGCAAGTCTCCCAGGACCCTGACACCCCCCAGTGCCAGGGTGCTCAGGCTGGCCTGCTCAGCAGCTGGCCACTGTGCCATGTGGCCCACTGGCCCACAGACCTCATCTGGGCTGCCCCATGTGACCTTGGGCTGGCCAGCAACCATGGACAGCAGCCACCTCTCCATTGCCTGGCGCAGAGCTGTGATGGGAAAAATGTTCTTTCTGAAGGAAACCAACAAGGAAGGCCTTTGGTTTTCTCCTTGGCCAACTTCTTTGTCCAGCCCTCCCCAAAGCGGTCCAATCAATCTGCCTCGCTGCTGTCCTCTCCCTGCATGGACCCCATTAGAGCATCTCCAGATACCCCTTGCATCCTGATATCCCTTCACCCATGTGCAGCTCTACCCTGTCACATGAACCCCTGTTGCACTAAATCCTCTCAAGCCATACCCAGCCTTCCTCCTACACCTTCCCTCGATGGAGTCTGTGGCTCCTGTAGTACAGTCACCCAGCTCCTTCCCTGACGAAAGCAGTGACTAACCCCAGCCATCTCTTCCCTGAGGGGAGCTGGAGGCAATACAGACACATGTACAGCACAGAGCAGCCTGCACTTTTCCCCTTTGAAAGACCATCAGCCTACAGCAGAGCTGCACAGAGAAAGCAAATCGGGACATAAAACATTTTGAGATCATCAGATGGAAAGGTGTTAGTACGTCATTAACATCAATTTCTTTGGCTGCAACACATGTTAAGCACAGGACTGGGAATATGTAAGCCTGATGTTTTAACCCTAGCTGTCTTAGTGACCCCACATCTCTAACCCTAGTCATGCATTTTAATGCTTTTGCCTCAATGTCTTGCCTAAAAGGAGACCGATCCTAACTGCTCTGACCTGCCAGGCTGCTGCGGTTCTGTAGTTAGGTACAGCCTGCAGATCTTTGTACATGTAAAGAGCAGTATGTAAGCATTATCTATTTATAATAGCCTCAAAACTCAGCGTCTGAAGGTGGCGGGTATACCACAGCAACGTTCTTGCTGAGGAAATTGGTCCTGCCACCTCACAGCCTTGCTTCTCTCCACGTGAAAGTGCTCTCCTGGGCAGCCTGTGCAGGGGACAGCCACCCACCACAGCTGAAGCTGAAGGTTGAATCAAGAGGAAGGAATTTCAGATGCTGTCTCAGGATGTCCTCACACCACAAAGGCACTTATCATGCTGTTATCCAAAAGGCCTGCTCTGCACTAGAATACAATCCCAGGAGGTGGTTGCTCACTCACCAAGGGAGAACGGTGCAAAGTGCATCCATTAATCCATGCTGATCATCCCATCACTGCTGAGATTTCCTCCCAGTGATGCCCTGCGGCAACGGAGCTTGAGGGAAAGTCTGGGTGAAGGGTAATCCTCCTGTCTTCAAAGGGACAGCTGAAGCCACCGTTCCTGGCCTGCTACAGGACTACAAAGGCCATGAGCAGACCATGCCAGGATTCACTCCAGAACTACAAGAGAGAAAGACTACGGGGAGTGAGACGAGCCTGATCAGGGTACTGGGTGGTGTTGGGGGCTTTCTTCATAATATAACTGGCTCCAGCAAACCCTCTGCTGAAGAACTGTTCCACTTTCACTGGACAGAAATTCTTTCTTTTTGTCATTTCTATGCCAAATAGCCTTTGTGTGATACACTTTTCATATGCTTAGAACAAACAATTAGCACAGAGAACCCGGAGTCTTCTCAAGACACTGTAACTCACGAGTTGGTAATTACTTACAGCCCTGCTCCTGCGAGGCAAGCACCTCCTTGTCGGCCAGCACTGACCAGTCCTCTCACTTCCATCCTAGCAGGGAAGCCAAGCCTGGAATACACCACGGAAGCCAAACATCTAATCCCTAGAGGCGGTGCCTCCAGCGCACGGTTGAAGGTGTATTAGTGATACAGTGTGGGAGAGCTTTAGTTTATCTCAGGATCCAGAGCCATCAATCCAGTGCTGCAGTGGGGAGATGCAAAATCTTTAATTAACTTTTGCGCGCTTGCTCCCAGCCCTGGTGGAGGTGGGCGGCTGTGACTGTCGCTCAAGGGAGGATTCTTCCCTCCCCCTACTTTTGAATTCCCAGGTAATTAATGCTCTGTATAGCGCAACACAAATAGAGTTCCTCAAAACTGGAGGGGTTTGGTTTGGTTTTGTTTGGGATGGGTTTGCCCTCCTACCTGTTCTATCAAATATCGAGGAATTTATGGACTGCTTTGCATATGTTTGCACACACTTTTTGAATCTTAACTGACAACCTACACGCTTTTTTAATTAAAACCTTATTGGCTTTTCCATAAGTGATATACCTACTGTAAGTGAGCACAGTTCAGTACAGATAACGTGTGGTTTGTTTAGCTATCTTGCAGGAGATTATTTCTGTTATCGTTGTAAGTTGATTATTGTAATTATTGAAAGGGAGAGGGCTGAGAGAGAGAGAGCAGGCAGAAGGAAAATGGGGGGGGGGGAATTAAAAGATAATAATAAAAGATAATAACAGTCTCCTTTGTTCTTATTTCTTTCTCTTGACAACCTACTGTACATGCTAAATTCCAGTTTCATGTTAGAGTCAATCCCTCCTGTTGCTAACACACCCCCATCAATAACACAAAGTCTTTAAACCCTAGATGCCTGCAATTAACTCCAGTACCAAAGAAAGCCAAGAATTGTCTCTCTTGTTAGTACTACCAGCCCTGTGAGTATCTCAGAATGCTTCTTTTCACCTCTTTATTCTGAATTCACTTGACATTCTTAACCCTCTTTAGAAAGTGTATGGCTTAAACATACGCAAAATTAAAGATAAGTATTATGTATGTGGGGGATGTGCATGTACATGAGCATAAAAAGACTGGGGAAAGAGAGATTATACCCTGCACTGCTAACCATGCTGTCCTGCCATCACTTTGAGGCTAACGTGTGGGACGGGAAGGTGGAAATCCCTGAAGGCTGGTCCCGATGCTGTTGGTGAAACACTGTGCTGCCTTGCCCTAGTCAGGAGGGACATACGCTCCAGAGGCAGCGAACGTTCCCTGCTCCTGTGAAGTACGAGGCAATCATGGATGCTGGGCATCTCTGTAAGGAAAGGGCTAACTGTCCCAGCTGAGGAGATTTTGTCTCACACTTCAGAGGGACAGTGACCAATGCTTACAACAACTGGAGGAGCTATCAGAGAGCCACATCGTCCCCATCTCATTTTTGCTGCAGCGGGAAATAGCAAGACTCTGTAATTCAAGTGGTGCTGATAAGGTGACATCTTTAGATACTTTGATGCAGGCTACTAAGGCTTTCAAGGACTGAGCCTTTGAACTTGACTACATATTCTCTTAAAATGTGAAAGGAGGGAATGGCGCAACCAGCTTGAGCTCTTGAAATGTTCTGGGCTGCAACAATGATTCCCATACCCTGATGACTTTGTGCTCAAGTGGGTCAGCAACAAAAGGGAAAAGCATAGGTCCCTGTGGGAGAGCACCACATCCAAGCGTTAGCAGCAGAGGCATATGTTCACATCTCTGCTAACTGGGTATGTCTCACTGAACCATTCCCAGCAGACTGCAACCCCCCTCCTCAGCAGGGGCCAGCAGGGTTTTGTGGTCAACAGAGTCAAACACTACAGAGAGATACAGCAGGAAATCTGTCCTCTGGCCATCAGAAGCAAGTGACACAAAAGCAGTTGCATCTAATGTCCTGGCCTGACTCCATCCAGAGCCCCTGTGTCATTCCAGGAATACTGTGAGCAGCAAACCTCCCTTGGGTCAGGGGGTCAGTGCTGAAGCTAGCCAGCTATCAGCTATTCAGATGCTTCTCAGAAAGTCCTCCCAAAAGACCGCCCTGAAAAATTAAAACCGAGAAATCAATGCTGTGCTCTTTACAGTTTCTTTGTGGTAAATAAATACTGCATTACCTACACTGTGCTCACATTAAAGGATTTTCTTCACTATGGGTAGTTCAGCATATTCGGCGCTTGCTTCCCCTCTTTGCCAGAGGACCTGATTTGTGATGTCGCATGAAACTTCCCGATGAAGTGCAGCTCTCCCCTCCCTCTCATGGCAAAGGAGACCACCAAGCTGCACACCCCTGCCCACCCCTCCCAGGGAGGGAGAGCTACAACCCACGCTAGTGCTTTACAATGACAAGTATTTATGGTTGCAAAAGTTCTTGCCAGGGTTCCTCTAGTGCAGAGGAGAAAGGCAGGAGTTAAGACTTTGAAGGTCAAAACAAAATGGACCAAGAAAGTTGGGTTTTTTTTGCTGGGGAGGAGGGGAAACGGGGAGAATAAGCCCCTTTGAGATCATCTGTGAACATAAAAAAGCAGTAGGAATCAAAACAGATGATTTTCATATGAGGGGTAGAAATCTGGAGATCAGACTGGAAATATATTAAAGAATAATCAGTTTTGCCATGCCTTCATTATACAGGAGTGCCCACCCTGACCTGCATGTGGGAAGCAAAGGAATGAAAGAAACTGGAAGGCAAATATTTTTAAATTAACCCAGCTTTCTCAAACCACCGCAAATAAGCAAACAAACAAATAAAAAACCTGAACCATCACTCACTTCTTGGATGCAAGCTCACGTCAACTTTTATTTTTCGGAATTGATTTGCTTGTTTGTATTGCTTGCCATTTTATATTTTTTTTTGTGTCCCTGAAAATATTGTAAAAAACAACTAATAGGGGTACAAAATTGTAAGTTTTATGTACATTGCAAAAACTTGTATATGATGCAGTTTGTTAAGATCTCTGCCATTCCCCCAGCAGCGTGTCAGCTTTGTCTAACACCTGGCCCTTGAGTTACAGTTTTATGGTGCCGATTTATAGTGTTATAATTTTAATATAGTGGTGCATTGTAAAAGGGCTTTTTTTCCCTTAATTAATATTTTAGACCCCAGGAAAGCACCACAAGGGCACACGGCGGGAGCAGGGGTGTAATTTACAGAGTGCCTGGAGCACAGCCTGGAAAATCGGTTCCTAGTGATGGGCTGGGAAGAGCCCCAGGGCTCGGTGCGGCTCGGTTCGGCTCGGCGCGGCGCGGCGGTGTGCGGGGCTGCCCGGGGCAGTGCTGCCCCCTGCCGGCGCGGCGCGGCGCCTGCAGGCGCGGCCGCGGGCATTGCCTCCAGCGCCCGCTGCCCCCCCGGCCCCGCCGCCGCCCCCCGGGGCAGCCGCCGGCCCCCCGCGCCGGGAGCTGCCCGCCACAGGCCCAGGGCCCGCGGCAAATACACGTTGGGTGCGGGCTGGAGGGTCGTGGGGGGGTGTAACAGCGGCTTCAGTGAGTTTTAACTGAGCAAGCACCGTTAAAGAATAATAACGAGTACTGGTTAAAAAAAACCCCAACAACCACACCCAAGAACATGGCAACGAGAAAATAACCAAAAATGAACAGACACAACCACTTAGCTCCCTTTCATTGCTAATGTTGGCAGCAAACTGTAAATAAGTGGGACAAAAGTCAAAACGCGCCAGCCTCGTGCACTGGAAGTCAAATGTCAGCCATAGCCTCGAGATCTTGCTCCTGCACTTGCCTGGTCCTTCTGGAAAGACCTTGCTGCAGCTGGGATCGCGCCACCTGCCTGGGCCTTCGCCTCCCTGGAGCTCAACTCCAGCCTGACAGGTCTCCGAGATCCTTGGGGATGTCCGGGCAGCTCCAGGAAAGGCAGCAGCACTGCTGCTACTTTTTAAGCTCCAGTGAGTTGTTTCCCCACAGACCAGTGGGATCTTGCAATCTCACCTGCGAAACCCAGCCATATGGTCTTACACCGGAGGTGGTGTGGCAGAAGCAAGCTGCAAAGTGAAGAAGCTTCAGGGACAGAGGAAAGAAGAGATGCTTCGCCTTTTGCTGCAGGTCCTTTTCCATTAAGCCCCCTTACTCCAAACAGCCACTTGCCATCACCCCTGTCCAGCGCTCAGGTCAGCTCCTGCTTTAGTCCCTGCTCTGCTACTCTGCTCTCCTTCTGTAGAACACCAAGTTGTCTGAGTGTTTGCAATTAACTGCTGATTATTGTGCACAGAAGTCCAAAGAGGATAATTTAAAACAGCTCAGGCAGAGGCAGCGGGAAGAGCCTGCTGCTGGCAAGGAGGGAAGGGCGCACAGCGAGCATCCCTGCTTGCAGCAGGGCGACATGAGCTGGTGAGGACCAGCACGGCCGTGTGTGTGGGCAGGGCAGGGCTGCTGGCGGTCTCAGGGAGCTGGGACGAAGCTCTGCAGCTTGCTGCCCGTCTCCCAGGCACCCTCACACTGCAATAAGCACCCAGCGAGCCCTGGAAGATGGGTTTTCCCGGAAGATGGGAAGAGGGAAGAAGATCCATCCCGTTAACCAAGGGGGCCAGGAGCCCTGCAAACACAACGTGCGTTAGGTCCATGGCAGCAGCCTCAAAGCCTTGGGTGATTTTCCTCATCCTTGCTGGATGTATTGAACAAACCCAGCTTTCTGCCTTCTCCAGCTCCATCTCTTTTTAGACGAATTGTGGGTGGAAAACCTTTCAAGAAATCACCTTGCTGTGAAATACGTTTTTGTTGCTTGAAATAGAGGACACGGGCGAATGCTGGAGCCGATATTACAAAGTGCCCACTCAGTCCTGTGTCAACACAGATCATTTTTGTACACAGCAATTGACAACACGGAGTGTTGAGGAGAAGCCTGAGCGGAAACAAAGTACACATGATAAATTTAAACCTGGGAGGACAAGGTGCAGGAAGCAGAGTTTTATTGAGGTAGAGGGGTTTGGCCTCCCCAGTTATACACCAAAAAGACTCACAGGTGGATTAGAATGAAGAGGAACCTGCCCAGCTGTATGTGCTAAGCTGGCTCTAAATGCAGACCTCAGAGCCTCTCTCAGATGCCACCTGCCAACAGCAACAGCCTGTGGCTGCGCAGAGGGATGTAGGGTGGATGAGAGAAGAGGGCCTGGAGGGAGGGAAGCTGTTTGTCTCTCATAGCATGTCAGAAATGGAGCAAATAGCTTTTCCACTTAAAAAATGAACCACGTATCCAGAAGGGGCTACTGAACTTGCTCCCCATAGGTGAAACCAAGTCTTGGTCCATAGTCAGCTGAGGCAACCACCTGTTTCTCCCGAAAGGAAGGGACCTTCTTCCTTGCCCCGTTGCCTTTACCTCCCCACTTCTCCTGGTCCTGTAGGCCTGTCTTTTCCCTTGAGCCAATTCTTGTTGCTCACCAAACCCTGCAGTGATGTATGTGAATTGTTAGCCTGGCAGGAACAATCCTATTTTCTGGGGTGGTTTTCTGCTATCTTAGTGAGCTAAAGCCACTCAGGATATGAGACACACAAGGCAAGAAGAGGACAGATGCTGATGGAAGAAATAATAAATCTTTCTTCAAAGGGAAACAGCAGGATGACAAAGCCTGGTGAAATCTTTCAACATTTTGTAAGAAATAAACCTCGAGTAAATCCTAACCTTGACCTGTATTTGGGTGAGTGTCTTGTACCCCAGATACAACCAGAAATGCAGAAATGGGTAAAAATTAAGAATAAAAATAATAATTGACTGGCTTTGATTTTCAAAGAGAGGTTCAGGACAGCCCAACTGTGAATATAATGAGCATCTTTTGTTTCCTCTGTAGGAAATCTGTAGGGATACAGTTCCTATAAAGATATGGGCTTAGCAAACTGATAAGACATGATTACAAGAACTGTGCCATGCTGCTACAACAAAGTATACTTTGAGACACATATATAATATTTTCTCTGAAAAAGGTGGAGCTAACTGCAAATTCTCTTGGTTTCACTGAAATCTGCTTCTTGGCTTCATTTCATAAAGTCTGAGCCAAAGAAATGTGAACAGCTGGGATACCAGAGGCAGGCGGGAAGGAGCGGGAATTCCATGCAGGAGAAAATGCAAAAATCCAAACTGAATGGGGCTCAATACATCAGGGATGAACTCTCCTGTGACTTTTTTTAATAATATCCCACAGCCTAAAGACCTGATGCTAGATGCTGTAAGAAAATACCTCTCCTCTGAAGCCTGATGCTTCAAAAGAATCAAGGCTTAAAATCCCATTATATGTTTGTTTAAGGACTAATACACTTAGCAGCTGTAAAACCTAACTATAATGTCTTACTGTTTGCCCACTAAATCACATTACACTCTAGCAGTGGGACGTATACTCTGGTTTGCTGTCCTGCCTGTCCCCAAAAGTAGGGTTTCCTCAGTGAGTGTGCCACTAGCATTGTATGGTTCTTGTTCTAGACCTTGTATTCAGGGCTGGTCAAGAGGGATGTGAGAAACACCTTTGAAAGATGCCAGGCAGCTTAGGAGCAAAATAGGCGAGACTTGAGCCGAGGTAAAAAAAAAAAGGAACAGCTTTTCTTTTGTAAGAATTCAAGAAGCAAAGGGTAACTCCTGAAACAGAGAGCTGTGGGACACCCATTGATTCCAGCGACACAGTGTCTTCCCCACAGGTTACTGCTGTCTGCACCATGCAGTGATGGACAGGTCTGAAGGAATGAGGGTTCCTTCATGGCAGGCACTGCCCTGAAACAAAGCAGGCTGCCCATGTTTCATTTACAATTTCAGCAGGAGCTTTGCTCTCTTGAACCCAGTCTGCTTTGGTCTGTGGATCCTTTCCAGTGAAGACTAATGCACGTTTCACTGATGCTCGGCTACTCAGGGAATCTGTGATGGGTGGACAGCTAAGTCCCAGCCTCCTGGCATTCGGGCTGCTAAAATGCAACACCCTGAAGCCTCAGATCTTCAGGTCAAGCTTCTCATTTATACCAGTCACTGATAGACCTTCATCCCATTCAGAAAAGCTACTCTCAGTGCTTAGAAAGTCATCCTTGCAGCCCAGTCTAGCTTCTCTGCTGGGCCTCACAGCCCGTTGACAATTTTATAGCTCTGTCCCCTGCTGTGGATGTGCCAGGTCCAGAACTGACAATCCTCAGTACTCAAATCAATAAACGGTGCCCCCAAGTCATGAGTTTTGTCCAAAAGCTGTAAGCTCAAATAGATCACTTAGGGAAAATTTCCCTTAGTCCGTATTTCCCTATGAGTAGTTGGCTGGTGATTTGGGATTTTAAGAAAGCAGGAGTGAACAAAGGCATTAATTCCTTGTAATCACCCAGCTGCAGGAGACAGACCTGCAAGACATCAGAGATCCAGTAAATCCTGAGCTGGCAACATCCCAGCAGCCCAGGGGCCTCTAAAGAGCTGCTGGGTGAAACCAGGCATCATAGCTCATCAGCACAGAGCAAATACAAACTTTATTGTGTAATCATTGTCGCTGGAAGAATTATCTATCCTTTATCTCTGTGAGAGCCGGAGAGATTAAGTCTGGAAGCCTATTAGCCACCACTGAAATGCCATTGTTATCATTCACCGTTAATCATCATGCCCGGCTCTAATGCACTTAATCAGAGCAGCTGACACTTGAGCTCCAAATGAAAGTCAGCCAAGCGGGAAAGAGCAGGAAAATGCCCATGGCTGTTGCACCTTCTGCTCATGGCAGCTTTTGAGTCAAATAAAGATCCCAGCAGCAGGGTGGGAAATCCTGGCAGATTTTTCCAGATTCCCTAACTGATTACAGCTGGTCTTGGCAGTACATTTAAGTGGCATGGGGAAGTGAGCAGAAAGGCTGTCTGTCAGGACACATCCAACACGGGACTGACAGACACGCTGAGGAAGCCAGCCCCTGGCCAGGGAAAATGCTTCTTGGGGTCTTTTTGGAAAGTCCTGCCTGCCAGCTGTTAATGGATGGGGCTGAACTGCAGTCTGCATGTTAATGAGCCTATTATGAACAGCACTTCATCTTGTGACAAAGGTGGATTTAATGGAGTTGAAAGGTTTCCCAGAGTAAATTTCAAAATGTCCTAATAATGCAATGAAGACTCCATTAGTGTATTTATTAATTACAATGCAGCCATGTTTCAGCAAGATTGTTTCGGCAACCCAAGGTGTGAATCTCCCAGCAGAGGAAGCTCATATGGATGTGTCCTGCAACCTGCACACCAGAACCTGTGGGTCCACGTCACAGCCCAAAGGATTTCCCCATGGTTCTGGGCTTTGTGGGTGGACTGCTATAGCAAAAGATAACCTCCAATTTAGCCTGAAACGTTTTGCTAGAGCAGAGCAAACCAGAGGGTGGGAAAGCCTGCTCTATCCTGCACAGGCATGTGGAATGCCGAGCCAGAAGAGACCACTAAGTAGTGCAGTCTGACCTTGTAGAAGCCCTTAACATGATGTTCCTTATCTCATCTTGCACCTTTACTTCCACCCCACTTTATTTTGTGATAATTCAAGCTTTGATGTCTATCAGGAGCACCTGGTGCTTATCATCCAAATGCTTCAAAACACCTTCTCAGCTGATCTGTCACTGATACAGTTCTGGAGCAGGATGAGGCCTCATCTCATGCAGATTTGTAGGTTAGGGCCATATCTCACACCTCCCTAGGCATATCCCATAGCTTCTCAGAGCTATTTTGATGAGGCCTTTGCCTCTACCATGAATCCTCCAGCAAAAGTGACAGTCATGTCAGCTTCTACAGTGCCTGCTTTTACAGCCTACTGTGACATGCACCAATTCTTATTCTTGGCATGCCTGGGCTCAGATCCTTTAAAGTTCAGGTCATTCTCCAGACTAAGATGAATCCTTTTGTCTCAGGATTGATGCTCTCCTTTTGACCCTGCTCGACAGAGGCCTCTTCTATTCTGGATGCTCTTGCCAGGTTTCCATGAAGTTTGTCCAGAGGAGGTAGAGACCGTGATCACTGTTTTACAGCACTGTCAGATAGAGGATGTCTGCCTTTGTCTTTCAGTTTATGGTTTGGGTTGATAGTTAAAGGTGAATGACTGCAGACTTTCTGTGGGTCTGCTGGAGTCAAGATTTTGAACTCTTTCCTCTCCTAGGAACTAGCAAACTTGGAGGTGAGGAAAACAAGATGGGCAATTAACATAAAATTCTGGCACAATATCGTGATTCACAGTACCACCTGGGTTTTCTTTTCTGTGCTCATCACCTCTGTCTCTTACTGAACGCCCTCTGTGCACAGAATACCTATGATGCCAAGCTGTAATCCACATCACATTCAGCAACCATACACATGGTTAAAAAACCCATGAAAACAACAGTTCACAACATTTCACTGACAAGGAGAACGTGATCTTTCCTACCTCCACCAAAACCTCCCGTTGAACAACTTGCTGTGAAAGGAGCTGCACAGGTCTATAGGAGGTGCTCTCCTTCATGCCACTTGGCTCGTTAGTCATTTCAAAGTAAGGGTTTAAAAGTATGTTTCAGTTGGAAAAAAGGGACTAAATAGTCTCCTTCAACCTAGTTTCATTCCAAGCTCTCAGCTGCATTGTAGTTACCTTTACTATCTCCAGCAATCAAAGAGCATCTTCAGGCAAAATAAGCATTAATACTTCTATACTACTGTCTATCCAAAACCACTAATATCCCCGAATTATTATCATATCATCATACTGCCTACTGCCTTCCTTTTGCTGTTGGAAGAGCTGACTCAAGGCACTGTGAAGCAGCTTATCTCCACTGACAACAGTGGTGGGACACACAGACTCTGTCTCGCTGGCCCTGACTCATGTTCCTACACATTCGGGCTGTCTCGTTTGAAGGCACCATGAAAGGTGCCACACTGCATGAGCCCTGTTCAGTGGCAAGCATGTCTTGCTCAGTAATTCTGGATTTCATCAGAGGTCTAACAAGTATTAATGCTGTATCCAGAAGAAAAATGCCTGCATTTTGGTCATCTAACAGGAAGAAAGGTAGGATCATTCCATCCTTTCTTTACAGCGAAGAAATTGCTCTGAACATGGAAAGAGCCCTGTTCAGGTCATTCAGACCACCCCCTGACTCAAATGCTGTGGTGCAGTCATATAACCATGAACTTCAACATCATTACAGAAGGCTATCATTAGAGAAAGAGGTCCTGGTTAGCACAGGTATCCACACACCTCTGAGAAACAAAAGGACTGTGACAGATCTGGGAATCTCTCTTCTACACACTGCTCCAGGGGTAAATCGCAGGAGTCTTGGCAGGCATCATGAGGGAAACTATCAGCTTCCTGATGTTTGTTGTAAGTGACCAGAGAAGCTCATAAACCCACAAATAAATCAATTTGTACTGCTAAATCAGTCCTGCACATGGTGTTTTTTCTAGAAAATACAAATAATAGAAATTAATTTGTCAGTCTGTATTTAGGCCCCAGCCTGTTCCACAACAAAATGTTGAGGAAAACTGGTTGAAATAATTATTCACAACTTATGCAATCATTCTTTTTACTCCTGAAGGCTAATGGAGTGAAAACACACTTTCCAGACCTTTGCTAATGACAAAGTCAGAAATAATGATCGGGGACCCTTATGTTCCTCTTATAATGAGGAAAGCAACACAAAATGATAGGGATGTGAGTCCTCAACAATCACTTGTTCTTTATTTAAAAGGCAAATGGAGCATTCAGATGAGTTCTTTAAGTTAATGGAGCCACAAATAAGGTTCTGGGGCAAGGGGTTTTCACAGATAATGAAACAACGGGCAATACCTTCTCTGGCGGACAGAAATATTTACAGATGTTGGGATTTCACTGACAGAGAGGCAATCTAAAAGCCAGCTCTGTGAGGGTAAGCCAAATCCATCCTTTATTCCTCATCCCTGCCAAGCCTGCAGACACAGTCCCCCCGGGGTGCAGAGGCATCCGTGCCCAGCCTGGGTTTCAGGTGCTGGAGTGGTGCAGGAAGGTCACAGGCACTGTGAGCCCCAAACCAGATTCAGAGAAAGGGCCACAGTGCATTTGAAAATTAATCCTCACATGCCTGTCACTCAAAACTCATGTCCCCCCGCTGTGCACTTCCCTGCCCTTGACTCCATACCCTTGCCTGAAGCACAGATGCTGGCACCAAACCAGCTGCACAAGACACCCAGCAAGATGAAGTGACCCAGTGACTCCTGCTCAACTGCTCTTTGCTGGGGCTCGTGAGGTTGGACACACCGAGCCCAGGAGGTCCATCAGAGGAGCCCCAGGCAGCAGCTTGGATAGTTTTACTCCAAGGCTAGGAGAAGTCCGAGGGTGTCATCCACAAGATGCCCAGCTTGAGAGGGAAGTGGCAGTTTATGAGAAGTCCACCAGGCTCTTTGCTGATGGTCAGATGCGATTTCTTTGACATCTGGAAGCAGTGAGAGCCTAGAAAGACTTCTGCCCTGCAAGGTCCTTCTTGCTGAAGGAGACTTGTACCTGTTGCTTTCTCACAGGCTGGTGAAGGCAACAGCAGAGTGGAGACCCCATAACCTTGGGACAGCACTTCAGTTCCAGGTCTCTGGAGGGATCTATTTTTTCACCACATCACCACATGAAGCAGGTTCACATTTCCCTCCTGGTTCTTGTCGTACTCATCAGTTCTCCTGTAAATAGACCTGACACAACAGCCGTAGGCTGAGGACTTTTAGAAGGAGAGACTTTAACTCCTTGGTCGCTAGCACCACATACATTAATTTTACACTACTGCTTTTACCTCTACTGCAGCAAAAGGGCAGCCAGGCTTAGGTGCGATCTCTGTCATACAGTCCTGAGTCACCGCTCTCTCTGTAGAAACACAGGAGGGGATACAAAGTCCCTCCTTCACTCTTAGCAAAGCCTACCCTGCAAAGGGAGGATCCTCTTAGTCCTTCTCAGGCTGCTGATTCAGATGGTTAAAAAAATCCAAATGCAGGTATATGCCCACATAACTGATTACTCAGAAGTAGGAGGCAGTACATAATTCACCAAATAAGTTCTGAAAGATGCATAATTAGTAGAATTACAGTCTCTCGTTCCTTTCAAAATGAGATCATCACCGGGGAAAAAAATTCTGTAACAACCACTACGATATTTATAACTCGGTATGTATCATGAAGCAGTCTCCCAGAGAGAAAGAGATAATAGTTCACAGATATGTTTGGTTTTTATCAAAGCCTGCTCAGCATTTATACATTAGAAAAAGAAATTTAAACCCACTGATCTCTCAGGGTTAATGACAAGAGAAACAAATTTTAGAAACTGGTTCAGTTCTCAAGTCCCTATTTTAATAAAGCTAACTATTTTCCTAAGCTATGATCTGATCAGCTCTCACAACAAAACACTTCGTGGCAGAAGCTTTGTGAGTGTGTTCAGTGGAAGCCCATGAGCTTGTGGAGAAGCACCCTGAAGTGATGGAGGACAGCTGCCTGGTCCTGCAGGTCAGGACTTGAGCCCAGCACCCTGGCTGACATCTGCCTGGTGTAGTCATCTGTGAAAACAGATGTGAAGACAATGTACTCAAAATATGTGACCATAAAAGACTGCACAGAATTTTGTGGGTTTACATTAAGGTTAGTGATGTTTGGTTCTGAGGGGCAAAAAAGCTACTAAAATAGAGCATCTGTCAATTATTCCATCTTTATATGTGCAACTTCTCCTTTAAATTTTTGACTTTCACTTGAGATCCTGGATGGAATCAAGATTTTCTTAATATTTAATTGGAAATAGACTCTCCCTTTACTATCTTTACATCTTTCTATAGAAATATGAGTCTTTGACACTGCAGAGCAAACACCAGGTAGAGAAATTCTGCTACAACTTTCTCTCCCTACTCTGACCAACACAGTATGAGATGCTAATCACCCTTCAAACCTTTTAGCATGAAGACTGACTCTTGAGACTCTATTAATGAAGACCCAGCTGCAGTAAGCTGGGCTCGTGGTTTGAACAGATGGTACAAGAATGCCCAAATAATGAACTGGGAAGGGCAGGTGTCCAAGAAAGTACTTCAAGTAACTTTAAATGCACATTAGACTGGGTGCAATTTGTCAGCCAATACATGAATCTTTAGTCACAAGCATAGCACCGAGCTCAGGGAAGACACAACCTGTTTTAATCAGCTTGCCCCTGGGCAGGAAAAGCATAGTAGCAGTGACACTTGCTGAGTGTAGATAGGTCTCAACAGTTACCTGTGCATCCACCGCATCTGATTCACTCATTGCTGGCACCACACTGTCACACTCACCTGTAAGAGACTAACACTAACATACGCAACCAGCTAAAAACAGTCTGTGCTGGCAAGAACCATTGGCAAAACAGTCAGTGATAAGATCCAAACGCATTACCCTCATGTAACAGATATTTCAAGAGTTAAAAAAAATAAAATAAAAATCCTGTGTTAGGGCTGCCATGAATAAGAGTTGACCGGATCAAAAGAGTTCCTTGTTCCTGCAATCCAGATGAATGACTTGGCATTTGGCAACATTAAAACCCATTTTATTGAAACGGGCACTGCAGACTGCACCATCCTATCTCTCTGTGTAACCACTCTGTCCCCATCATTATTGGCTACTCCGTCAGTTTGTGTGTCATCCTCAGATTCTATCAGCAGCAATTTTATATTTATTTCCAGATCACCGATAGAGAAATTGAAATAACACCGGACACAGACTATTATAAAAACCTCACTCCCATCAGTCAGCATTCCCTGCTTTTTTTTGACTCTAGTCAAAATATTGCGCTGGGCCATGTTGAACACATTACAAAAGCATATTATCCCTCTGCAGTCACTCTCAACAACTGAATTTGCAATCACATAGAAAAATGAAAGTTGTTCTGCTTAGCAGGCTCTACCTCCTTGAAAGCTATGTTGCCTGATATTAATTATATTTCTAGTTAGCAATTGAATCTCATATTTCCCTGTGCGCTATTTTACCAGATATTGACTTCAGGTTGGTCAGTCTGTAATTACCTTCTCCACTCCTCACCACCCTCTAAAGTACTGGCAAAACCTAAGAACTTTGCAGTCATTTGTAACATTGCCAGCACTCCCAGGTTTATTAAAACCAGACGTTTCCTGAGCCAACCCTCTCAAGACTCCTAGGTATATGTTATCCTAACAAATGATGTTTAGCAGACTCTTCGGTTACTTCTTCTTGGAAGTAATCACCCTTATCTAAGCCCATATGCTGTGGCTTTTAAAATACAGAGTGGAAATCATGACATAATGCCTTTGACTCCCTGACTTCATTATCATCTCTTTAATTATCTCTGCCTGATAATGCCAGCATTCCGCCTGTTCCCAAACCTGCAGAAGGTCCTCATAGCCTCTACCCCCTCTTGCTCATGTGGTGTGTTTAGCTGTCCCCTGCTCCAGCAACCCCTTTTCTGCTGCCCCTTTCCCCTCTCCAACACTGAAGGGGTGTTGTGGACAAGGAACAGCAAGCAAGTCCTGGAGGAAGGTCAGGAAGGATTCCCAATAACTGCCTAGGGATTCAGAGGCTTACTGCAATTCACCTAAAGGTTAATAGGGCCAAAAGCCCTGCCTGCAATTAGGGGAAAATTGTACAAGGAGAAAAATTTGCTCCTATCCTCAGAGTCGCCATGCTGTTGTACAGGGCTTCTCTCCATCCAAAAAAGGTCAGGAAAGTAAGTTAACAGTTGGCACAGAGCCCATAACAAAGACAGGGACAGAAGTCACGGCTCTAAACTATTAATTTTGTGTCTTTTTCCCATTCCACTCCATCTTTTTTCCAAATTACCTGCTCTATCTTGTCTTCACCGCCACATGCACAACTGAACTAAAAGCTCTGCACTCAGAATAAATATCTACTACAAGGAGAAGCTTGTTATAGTACTAACACATTCACTGCACACACACTGCATTCTAATAACTATGGTCATGTAGAGAAATCCTCTTAGATCAAAGAAATACCGCAACGAATAATGAGAATGTTCAACAAAACTCTCTGAAGCAAACAGGGAAATGGAAAGATTGTTTGACCTTTTAATACTGTAAATACATCTGTAGTGCCCAAGGAATGGCTGCATCCCACAGCCTCCTGAAAAAACACCTGATGCCTCTAATAACACTGTCTTCCTGCATGTCTCTGTAACAGCCGCATGGCTCCTCTTAGTAGCAGGACAAGACAGCTGGGATTATGTGGAGCAGCATTTCCCAGGTTGGGGTCTGGGTTAGGTTTTTTTCTTCCAGGAACTGTGTCCACTTAATAGGCTAGGTCGTCAAATGCAGCATCCATTCCTTCTCAATAGTTAGGCAGTAGCAGAATATCGGGGATCTGTGGCTGCAGCCAACCAAGGGTTAATTTGTTAGTCATGACAGCCACATGAAGAACCAGCTGCAACAACACACATGTCCCACTGGACAAGCCACACTTCACTGGGAGAAGGGCGAACAGCCTGATCTTAGAGGTCTCAGTCCTGAAGAAGCTGTGAGGAGCAGAAGGGGGGTTTGACGAGTGCCCGAGGCAATGGCACCCGCACCTCCTCAGTATCTCCTCTGAGTGACGAAGGAAGCTGCCTCCATAATATTTCGGTTCACCCCATGCAGAAGTGTCTGCAGGAAGAAGGCTCTTCGGTGCATGAGGTTGGGAGCGAGCCTGTACACTCAGCAAAGCACTTTCTGTGAGTGGCAGTGACGGGCACAAAGCATAAACTGGTCTGCTCCATGCACCTGTGCACAGGGCAAAGACCATCAAGTTAATTCTACTCTAATTATCTCCCAGACTGGGAGAAGAATAGCTGTGAAGGTGCTTTGCCTTACAGCAGGGCTGATGTGCTGGGCACTGAAAGGTCTGCTGGATCTCTGGAAGCCAAGCTGTTGTCTGCACAGAGCCACACTGTGCCGTTGGACTCAACGATCTTAAAGGTCTTTTCCAACCTAAATGATTCCATGATTCTATGAAGACTCACCAGCTTGTTAAGAGGTACCAAGGCACAGCGCTGGGTCAGGTCTCCAAAAGAGTTCAGTTTCCATTCTGTTAGGTCTGTGAAACTCTAGTCCCAGGGATGAGTACTGATCTGTTTGCAAAATCAGCCCTAAGCTCTTGAAATCCGCCCTTTCTTATGTTCTTCCAATTACTACTGATCTCCTCATTTAAAAGCCTGTTAGTGCTGACGGGTGGTGTGATCTGCACGCTAATAGAAACAGGATTTTGGAGTCTGCAGAGCTACTTCTGGTTCAAATGTTTTAGCCACTCTTCCTTGAAAGTAGCATTAGAAAATAGTAACAGGGTGTTTAATATTACACTTAGAGAAATCAGAACTGTTTCACTGATCTCTCACAATTCTCTGGTCATGTCAAAGGAAAGCCATGACTTACTCAGACTGCCAAAATACTTTTGAGCAAACATCACACACAATAAAGAGAAACTGTAGGAATTAGACAGCATAGGGGAAGGGGGTAAAATATTGTTTGGATGGAACTGTAACAAAGAGAAAAGTGATGAATCAACTGTCCTATTTTCACCCTGGCAAACACCATATGCCTCAAGGCTTCACCCTGGATCCCTCACTGTGTAATTTGCTTGTGTTTATGAACGATCTAGAAAGGGATGGAACTGAAATAGCAAAAATGCACTAGCCACAAATTTTTAGGTGGGTCAGTAGTAGGAAAAATTATGATGACATTCAGGAAGACCTTAGAGAAGCAACAGGCCCAAGTAAGAAAATTCCAGTGCTGAAACACCAAAGACCTGTAACATCGGAAAGGGGGGAAAATTGCTTGCACAATTTAAAATCTAAATGGAGGTGGGCAACTTTTTCTTTAGTGGGGAAAAAAAAATAAAATTCTTTACACCCATCCCATGACCTGTACCCCAGAACTGCTGAGGCCCCTCGGTGCTGCACAGTGCATCCCCCCAGCAGGCGCGTGCCCAGCACCTCGGGCACAGAATGCCACTGCGACTGAGCAGTAATTGCCCCTGTCCCACCACAGGAGGGGACATGTCCCACAGCAGGGCAGCACCTCCCCTCCTGCCCCCCTCCCCCAGCTCACAGCATGGCAGGTCCTCCTCTGCCTCCTCCTGTCACACAAACATACGCCTGGGTCCCTCAGGTGCCCCTTAGCCACTGTCTCAGTGAGAAGCACCAAGCAGGAGAGCAAAGAGGGACAGAGGATGCAGCGGGAAAGAGAAAGAGGCTGTGGTGTTATAAGGTGGTGGAGCAGAAAAGACAGAGATAGAGCAGGGAGGAGGAATGGTCAAAAGAAGGGGCTAGGGAGAGGATGCTGCACTGCAGGTGGTACAAAAACATAATGAAGGTGACAAAATGAAGTAGCCCAATGCACCACTGTAGATATATTCATGTAGATTCCACATGTGCACAAATGCCAGCAGAGACCCAAAGTTAATTTGGAATGTAACACTTAAAAATGTTTGAGCAATTCTACATAAGCACTGCAGACCCAGCTGAAATCCTACACATAGCATCTCTTCCTAGGCTCTAAAAAGTTCATCGGAGATACTGCACTGGTTAAATGGGGTCATGAGGTGCAACAGGGAGGAAAAAAATACAAAAATTCCTGTTAAAGCAGGATTTTAAGAAGACATCCTAGGGAAAGAGCAGAAGAAGGGGCTAATGGCTAGGGTTAGGGTTGAAAATTACAACAATATAAGATCTGCAGATGGAGCAAGGGGGAAAAGGGATGCCAAAGGAACAGGGAGGCTGCAAAAGCATTCTGCGCTGACAGCTCTTCCACCTCCAGCGTGCCTGAGGGTCTTGGATAAGGCTGTGCTGATGAAAGGGCAAGTGAAAACATTAGGGTTAGTGTTGGGAGAGAGACAAAAACCACTGCTCCAGCTGGAGTCGGGCAGGAAAGCGTCTGCCAAGGGATAGATTGTCTGCAAAAATAGCGCTCCTACGAGAGCTTGCACATCCTAGCCATGACTGGGGAAGCTGGGACAAAAGTCAGCCAAGGTCAACAATTTGGACTAAGGTGGGGATTGGGGTTTGTGTTGGTACAAAACCTCTCTATTTTTGAGGGGGGGGGGGGGGGGGGGGCTGGAAACAGGCTGCTAAACCAATGCTTAAGCTGCTGAAAGAATTGATCCCCTGAGACCTTTTGTACAATAATGTGATGAAGGAACGTGTAATCTTTAGGGTATGCTCACTTTATCCCTACTTCTTACTTCATAACGTCAGGAAAAGAGACATGCAGTGAAAAAAATCACAGGGAAATCACCACAGGTAAAAAAAAAAAAATTAAATACTTTTTGCAAACAGGTGTTTAAGCCTATGTACTCATTGCTATAGTAGACCAAGGACACGGGATGATTCAAAATGAAAATGTATTTGTCTATGGATGATATTAGTTTCCAGACTCATGGGAGTTAATGACAACAACAATTTTTAGAGTATATTAAATGCCATTCTTCAAAGCTTAATCCAACTATTTAGGGATAAGGATGAGACCTAATGGGGCTTGAGAACAAGGTTGAAAGGATTGATTATCCTGCATTTGCCTGCTGTGAGGCTCTTACATCTTCCTCTGAAGGAAGCATGTGGTGCTGGCCAGGGTCAGAGGCAGGATGCTGGATGGGAAGGCACCCTGGATTAGCTTGTTTGTGCTCCCTCTGCTCTGCCTTGGCTGCAAGCTATGCAAGGTTTTATGATTGTAATCCACAGCTCTCCTTGAGGAACTCAGAGGGCCTCTGAAATGCTAAACAATCCAGGGAAAGAAGCTTACCTGAAGCCATGAGTAAACCCAGCAGTCAAACCTCTGGCATAGATTTTGGCTTCTTCCTCTTCTAAATGGCTCAAGGTTTGGATATCTTTGTTTTCAGCCCTGTATCAGAAAGATAAAGGAATTAGCAGGATTTCTTTAATCTTTGTGTTCTCCCAGATAAGTGTATTAGTGGAATTTTGTAGGTTATGGAAATATTTATTTTGAATTAAAATTAAAGCTGCACAATGCTGTGTGTTATTGTATCTTAATGTAGGGCACAGCTGAGCCATGCAGTCTGCAGTACCTGACTAGGGAAACATCATTCCTTTTGCCCAGACCTGGGCAAATGAAACAATGATGCTCTCTTTTCAGCAGAAGCCAGTTTACACCTGTTGTGACACAGAACACATGGAGTCCAAAAAGTCTCCTTAAATATTTTCAAAATTTAATAGGGAATTTGATTTTGGCTTTCAAACAGCAAAGACCTGGAAGTGTAACCTAGGGCACTATCGAGTCAGTGTTCCCAGTTATTGATGCAGGAGACCAATAATTGTATTTCTGCATAAACTTCTTTTAGTGAATATAAGAATATCTCGACTGGCTTTACCTGAGCTCTTTCCAGACAGTTTCCTCTGTTTTAACCAGAGGGAAGGTTGATGCTACTGTCTAAGATAAAGAAGAAACAGAAAAAGTGGTAGACAATTAACAGGCAGACGTGCTTCCTTACTGTGAGCAGAGTTGTTGCTGGTGTCCACAAAATTTCCTCTCCACCACCAAAGGAAATATGCCTTTCAGAAAAGATCAAGCCCAGAAAACACTAAATCTCACAGTCAAAGATCTGTGAACATATATCTGGGGTGCAGTGCTCCTCTACCAAGACAGAGGGATATAGGGGAAGGTAGGAAGCACAATATGAACCCTTCCCATCTCAGCAGCTGTGGGTCCCTCTGACTCCTCCTCATGACCACATGGAGCCCTCCCTGAACACCACAGCCCACCAAGCAGCATAGCTCCAGCACAAGCTGAACTTTCTTACCTACCTCCTCGCCACCCTATCATAGTCTTCAGCTGGTCTCCTTCACTCTTAGCCCTGGCCCAGGCAACACGTGGGGAAATGCAGTTTCATTAACCCTTTCTTACAAGGACTGCATTCAAGTACATCATCCAAGTAAGTACTAATGTTGGCTCAGCTCCTATTGCCTCAGTTTCTCCTGCCACTCTTTTTTTCCCCCTTCTGCCTTCAGTAAGCTCTTTAGATTCAAGCACTATCCTCAGGCCAATTTTTTTATTTCAAAGCTGGATTACTGCCTTAACTCCCTCTCCCCATTTTTCTACCACTTATCTCAATGCTCTCTGACTGTGAGGAAGTAACACAGCAACAAAGAACTAGGAAAAAGACAAGGGATTAAAGTATAAATGGATCTAAATACTTAATAGCTGGAAGGAAGACAAGTGTGACCTACATTAATCAGAGGTAAAATACTGACAATAGGCTTCAGCTGGCTGTATACCTAATTTTTTATTTATTTATTTTTAAGATACCAGGTAGCAAGAAAACATGCTTGAAAAGGTTTCATTCAAATGCAGCTTCAGACATGATTTGGAATTTTTTTACACTTTGGAAACAATCAGACGTCTTTTGAGGGGAAAAAAATAGAACTCACCTTTATGAGGACTGGCACTCCAGACAAGAGACAGTCAGGAGTTGCAGATTGAGCCCTCCTGTGTGTAAATTACTGAGAATTTTGTTTTATTTCACCATGAGGATCTTTGTTGCCAGTACCTGAAACTCATTCACATGCCTTTCAAACTGCAGGTTGAAGCTCCAGGCCCTGAAGTCAAGAGATAATAGGAGAGTCTTGGCTTCCATCACAAATAAAATTGAGGACTAACTTATGATTGTGAAGATAAGGTTGAATAGCAACTAGTTTCAGATACCAAGAAAATAAGAAAACAAACCCCTAGCCCTCTTTGGCTGAAGATTTTTAAAGGCAAACTCATAAGCATGGTGTACCAACTTGACTTCTGAATGGCTGGACTGAGCAGTGCCGTAGACATGGAGCCGTTGTAAGTACGCAGATCCCTCAAGGCTGTAGGCTGCATCCTTCTTTTCTCACGCCAGCTGCAACTGGGAGAAAAGACAGAAGATGCAAATGGCCACATGTCCTTGTTTCAGCTGGGATAGAGTTAATTTTCTTCTCAGTCGCTAGTACAATGCTGTGTTTTGGATTTAGTATGAGAATAATGCTGAGAACACACTCTTTTTTTCAGTTGCTACTAAGTAATGCTTATACCAAGTCAAGGACTTTTCAGTTATATAGGACCTGCCAGTGAAAAAGCTGGAGAGGCATGAGAAACTGGGAGGCAGCACAGCCAGGACGGCTGACCCGAACTAGCCAAAGGGATATTCCATACCCCGGAACACCACGGTGAGTGTCTGTCAGCTGGGGGAGTTGGCCAGGGCCTGGAGATCGCTGCTGGGGGACTGGCTGGCCATCACTGAGTGGGTGGTGAGCAACTGCACTGTGCATCACTTGGGTTTTTTTCCTCTTGGATTTTATTCCTCTTTCCCTCTCTCTCCTCATTACAACTGTTGTTGTTATTGTTATTATTTTATTTTAATTATTAAATTGTTCTTATCTCAATCCATGAGCTTTACCTGTTTCCCAAATCTCCCCCCCATCCCTCTGGTAGGGTGGGGGGAATGAGTGAGCAGCTGCGTGGTACTCAGCTGCCACCTGGGGTTAAACCATGACACCAGTGCAAACAGCTAGGTTTGTGCCATCTGCTGCCCTGTGGGAAGTCTGGGAAGAAGGCTTGCTCTGCTGAGGCTCCTTGGACTGCCCAAACCAGGGTATGTCTTTGGGGTTCCCGATCCTGAAGCAATGAGCACCTGAGAGTGATGCATTCATTGCTTCAACCTATATCTTATCCGCTACCCTTCTTTGAAACACTATAGCTTGACTTGTTGACTGTACTCTAGTCTCAGTAGCCTCTCGAGCTCTGAGCTGGATTGGGTTTCCTTAAACAAATCACCCTCCTAGCCCCCATTTTAACATTAATTGATTGGAGATGCTTTTAACTGTTCCTTCTGGGTGTATTAATTTTTTACAGATTGAATTTTGTCTGATGAGGCAGGAAACCTGAAACTATTCCTGGCATCTCCCGCATACTCAGAATAACTGCTCTAATGCATGCTGAGCAGCACACAGCAGCAGGGTGGTAACAGAGCAGGGCTGGGGAGAGGGAGGCAGAAGAAAGAGGATAGGGGGAGCATAGGCAGTCACCTCTCCAAAAGACATCAGTAAGTGATTGCTTACCTGTGTCATCTTTTATATTAAACATTTTTTCCAAGCAATGCAGGTATTTTGATCAGGCTGGGGCTGCTGACATTAACAGATATTAAATACACTCAGGAGAAATATGATCAAATGTTTGAAGTGTCTAGTAAATGTGCTGTTAGCCGCCCTCCCAGGGAGGCTTAGTGCAAGCTATTGTGTTTTGCTGAGTGAGAGAAAGGTTGGAATATTAGACAAGGAATCCAAAGGCAATTTTATCAGCAGTGTTATGCAGCTCTGGAACACATTGCTAAAGGATTGGAAGCTTTTCTATTACAGCCATCAAATTACTCGCTATTCTTAAACATTGAAATGCCATTTTGCATTTTAAACTCTCTGAGTTGGCACCTGTAAAGGATTGCTACACTCAGCAACAACACCTTATTCTGACACTGTGGCAAGGCTCTGGGCATGGCTGGGCTTTGACACCCTGCTAAACCACACAAAGGTTTCATCCTTCCTGCTCACACAGACAAGAGCGGGAGATGCACTTGGCCAAGCTCCTCTCTCACGTAACCCTGCTCAGCTCAGCACGTTTAACCCATAGATGAGGTTGACTGATTCCACTCCTAGTGAGATGCTCCGGATGATCAAATATGCCTTTTCCATCCCAGAGAGTGTTCATTTCTTCCTCCAACAAGATTTGCTATCTTTTTTACTTCCAAAGATGTAGTACCAGCAAACCCCATCATTACAGCTCAACTACTCTGCTCCTGCAGCAGAGGAAATAACAGATGAGAAGACAATTGGCAGAGGAGGAAGGGGTTCAGCCACACTGAAAGTTATGTGAAAGAACATCGTATCTCTGGAATTCCAGATGCCAGGAAAAGCATATCTCTGCACAGTGGCTATTTCTCCTTTGGTTTTCAGCTTTTGGTTTCATGAGAAGGAGCTTGAGGCTGCTTCTTCCTCTTGGCACATCTGGGATACCGTGCCTGAGCCTGTGAGACCTCTGTTAGGCTGGGCAATGTAAACACTCCCTCGCAGAGGTCTCCTCATCCTTAAAACGGCCTCTTAATCCTGCAGGACTCTTCCACAGAGTTATAAAAAAAGGAACCAACCGAAAATAAATGCTACTTTCTTTGGTAAAAGGCCAGGTCTCTCCCAGGGAAAAATGGTTGCAGATTACAGTAGACATCCCATTTATTGCTAAGAAATAAATTACATAGTTTAGTGATATGCACAGTATTTTTCTATCCTGGAAAGCATCCTCATTCCTTTAAAACTTCCCAATATAGCCAAATAATACAGCCATATCTGAACTAGATACAGCCCCTCAAAATACTCCTTTCCAGCCAAAAGTTCAGTTCAGTCAAACTGAAGGACTAGCTCTTTTTTTTATTAAAGAAATTAAATGCCATGTGTCTGGTGTACATCCACACCTTATCTGAGGTGGTCAGTCCAAGGGGCAGCCTGAAGCCTTGGACACTCCTGAGACCCAGAGCTATAGTTCCAAAGCACCCTTGTAAAGTACTTGAATTTAGTCTGAATTCAGTCCTGCCCACCTTTCCAACAGGTATATTAGTGCCCTGCTAGGAAGGACCTGGACTGTCTCATCTGTCCAGTCAATTATGTGATGTGGCCACAGGGCAAATAAGATACATGAGGACAGCAAGGCATGTGTCACACTCTGGGGTCTCCAGGTATGCTCACCCTTTCCCACCTGTACAGCACAGTGTGCCCTTTGTCACTCCTCCCTATAACCCCGGGGTGAACAGCTGGGTTAACCCAGCAGTACCCCAAGGCAGTGATTCAACAGGCTAGACAGTCAGTGTGATGAGCTCCATCCAAGGTGTCCTGGTTTAACCCCAGCTGGTAGCTCAACCCCCCACAGCCGCTCGCTCACCGCCCCCCCAGTGGGATAGGGGAAAGGGTCAGAACAGTGTAAGTGAGAAAACTTGTGGGTTAAGATAAAGACAATGTAACAGGTAAAGCAAAAGCCGTGCATGCAAGCAAAGCAAACCAAGGAATTCATTCACCATCTCTCATCGCAGGCAGGTGTTTGGCCATGCCCAGGAAAGCCGGGCTCCATCACACGTAACGGTGACTCGGGAAGACAAATGCCATAACACCAAACGTGCCCCTCCTTTCTTCTTCCCCCAGCTTATATATAGTCAGTGTGATGTTCCGTGGTATGGAATATCCCTTTGGCCAGTTCGAGTCAGCTGTCCTGCCTATGTCCTCTCCCTAATTCCCGTGCCCCTCCAGCCCTCTCGCTGGCAGGGCCCGAGAAACTGAAAAGTCCTTGACTTAGTATAAACATCACCTAGCAAAACCTACAAACAGTGTGTTATCAACATTGTTCTTACACCAAATCCAAAACACAGTGCTGCAGCAGCTACTAAGAAAAATATTAATTGTATTCCAGCTGAAACCAAGACAGAAAGCTTTGATACTTGTAATTAATCAATCATGATGGTCAAAAACTAATTGGCCAATGCACTGCAGAGGACTTTAACCCACTGCTGAGGCTCTGGGTACCAACAGACATTGGCTTCGGTAAACCAGTGGTCTCCAGGCAAAGCAAGCCCTAGGCCCTCCTGTTTGCTAAAGTAGTATGCTTATTTTAAATTCAAACCTGCTGTCTTTTTCTACTCTTCTTTTTCTATTGCTAAAAATGGTTTTATGACAGATCTTGATGGATATGAATTGTCTGCCATATGTTGTTTCCTTTCCTGACTGTTATCTCCATATGTCAAATGTACTTGGATCTGATGATCTCTGTACAAACTATAACAAAACAAACAGACAAGGAGAGGCCAGACTACAGGGGAAAGAATCCCAATCAGACAACTGAAATACCAGCAGGCAGCCTTTCTACTGGAGACTGTACAATTTACATGCCGTCACTCAGAAACGGTGACTAGTTACTCCTTCCAGGCACTCTCAGACATTAGTTGCTCTCTGACTGCTAAGAAAGGATGTGTTCGAGGGGAAATTCCCTGGGGATCCACCACCCTGTTTAGAATGTACAGTCTAGCAAGAGACCTTGTGAGTAAAGGTTGTTTTGCCTCCAGCATAACCAGTGCCAAGCTTTTTATAACTTGTTTCTGCCTGGTAAATTGGGTAAATTATCAGAAGTGTCTCAAATGACTTAAATTTACAAGGGATTTGATCCCCTAAATCCTTTAGACACTTATGAAAGTTGGGTCCCTTCTCTTTGCAGTTTTGCCTTTCATTTTCTTCTTATTGCATTGTGATTTTTTTTCTTTGAGACTTCTCCCACTCTCCAAGAGATCCAGCAGCAAGGAGTATTTAAAAAACAGAGGGTCATAAATACCTGATAATCCAAGGTCATATAAGGTGGAAATATTACTACATTGTCCCTAATCATGTTTTCCCTATTGGTTCCAGTTTTGATTTCCTAAACCAGATATGGGAATTATTGCTCGTCCTTCAGGCTGCTCCCTCTGCCACGAGCATCTGTGAACATGGGAGCACTCAGCTTGGCCAAAGTCTCTTTTTCACATCTGTTGCAAAGAGGACGGGCTATTCCCAGGGAGCCAGTGACAGTGAGGACAGGTGAAGTCCCATGCCACAGCACTCTGATCTCTGGTGGGAGCTTTTTCTCTTAGGCAACACAGATCCAGAGTCACATTGCACAGCCCCTGCAACCGCATTGCATCCCTGGAAAGGAATCATCATCTTTCCAATGAGAAGTAGATCTGCAGCCCTGCCCCCTTGCTTCTCTGCCCAAACTTTCCTCATGGAGACCAAGGCACAGTGCCTTTTTTCCTGGGTGAATCCAACAGGAATGCAATTCTTCCTTACAGGCCAAGGTAAATCTATGCAGCTCCTGAGAAAGAGCTCACCAGCAAGGCAGAAGTTAAAAAACACATTTTAGGTGTAGTAGTTTCTGACTTCCTCGAGTTCTGCTTCTCTGAATCCTTCTTTTCTTCCTGCTCCTCACAGTTATTGCCCTGCTGAGCTGCTCAAGAAGGGAAGTGTCAGAACAGACATCTTTGCAAGGTTAAAGAAGACAGCTTTCGCTTTAACAAATGGCGATCTCCACCTGTTTAGCATCCCTCTCATGTGTCTGTAACAGATACAGGCAGAATTGATTATCTTTACTTCAGGCCTGCTAATTAAAGCCCTCCTCTGATGTAATGGTACCACTAAAATTTCCACCTGGGTCATCTGTGTTTTTCTGTGGATCCTATCTTTTTTTCAAGACAGAGAAGATAATATTTAAGGGGGTACTTTTTTTAAGGGAGACCAGACAGAAGAAATGAAAGGAGCTGATTAGTCAAAACAATCAATGCAAAGGAGTTCTAAGATCTAGAATAATTCAGATGGGAAGGGATTTCAGGAGTCCATGTAATCCAAGCACAAGCTCAAAGTCAACTTCAAAGTAGATCAGGTTGCTGAAGGCCTTGCCCAGAAGTTGTGAAAATCTCCAGGGATGGTGATGCCACAGCCTCTCTGGAGGCTTGTTGCAGCACTTGACCGCTCACCTTGCAGGGTAAACCAGCAACCTAGCCAAGGGCCTTATGGCTGGTGTCTGTTTGAGCTATCTTTCCAAGGCAAAACATGGAAAGCAAGGCTGGCTGTGGCCAGGATTTGTTTGGGATTCAGCATCTACCCAAAAGAACTCTAACATCCCCAAGAGGAGCTGGTGAATTGGTGTTTCAAGCCATTGTTCAACTGTAAAACACATCAAGGATGCTGGTTCCTAGGGAAGCGTAGGTCAGCCTGTACAGCCATTTGGTGAACAGTGCAGTGAGAGAAAGGTCTGTAACAAAATTCGCCTTGAAAAGATGGTGGTCCCCTGGCCCTTTCCCGGTGAAGGAAAGGAGAGGGGCATGCAGGCCTTTGAATGCCCAGGGAAAACTGAGGTGTTTCTAAGAAGCTGCGATACACATGTAGTTTATTTGTCAATATACTAATGCCTGAGATAATAAAAAGCTTGCTGCTTCTCTAATGAAATAAAATTTTAGTGGCTGGCTCAGGCCAATACTATAGCAGACTGGCTGGGTTGCCTCTGTGTTCTACATGGTGGTTGTTATTAAATGTGTATTTAGAATATTTTAAAAAATGAATGTGATTTTCACATGCTAAGACAGCTGAAACAGTAAGTTGATCCAGCCAGACAGTGAAGACAGTACAACATGCTTGCACACACTGGGGTCCTTCTTTGTTTGAGTAATTCTAGCACCAACCACGCCTAAGATTTCAGTTTTTAGCAGTAAAGGTCACAATTGTTAATATTCAAATCTTCTAGGTCACTTGCTCATTAGCCACAAAAGTGCTCTGCTTGGAAGTGCAATATAAATAAAGAAAGGATAATGTATGTAATTCAATTTCAGTTCCAGAAAAAAGAACCTGAAGAGTTTTTCTTAAAGTCATTCAGCTTTCCAGGACTCTGGTTTTCTGACTGTGCTTTAACAACTGCTGTTAAAGAAACAAGCAGTTTAGGGAGAGGCAGTGGGATATGGGAAGGGTTGAGGACCAGGAAGGGGGCACTTTGGGTGGACCACCCCAGCACTAGCACTGAAAGAAAGCAACTATTTCAGACCCTTCTCCACCACAGCTCATTACCAGAAGTCTGTCTGTAAGGATTTACGTAGTAAATAACTCCTAGTTTTGTCTTTTGTACATCTCTGACCGTCAAGTACCAGTGTTATTGCCCTTGGGGAGCATATCATGTCTCCATCTATTTTAATTTCATATCATTTTGCTCTGGTTCTTTAGAAATGTAATTGCTTGCATTGCTTTGTTTCAGTCAATACCACCTAGACAGCTTGAAGTCGGAACACAAACTCCTTAAAGGTAATAATGCCCTGATACGAAAAGAAAATATTTGACTGCTTCATGCACTTGAATAGGAAAGAATTGAAAGGACCAGTACCAACATCAGACAAACTCACCATTTAATTTCATATTTCAAGAGCCTAATTATGTTTTGTTGTCAAACTCTTGCAGTTCAATTCAGTACAGTTTTTACCAACATACAGAGCACTTCAAAGCTGCTAGTGCAATTGTTTCTATTTAGGTGGTGCCCTTTAATCAACATAAGATCTAGCGTTGCAGACAGCGTATATGTAGAACCAAATCAGAACTCATAAACCTTCACAAGCTCAGAAAAACAGGCCAATCTATGACTGGAAAATAATAGAAATCATAAAGCTTCCCTAATTAGTGCATTCAGTTTTGGTGCCATCTAAAGACTGAAGCACGTAAGTCTCCATGCTTAAAATTAATTCTACAAGACAGAGAGGAATCACCATAGTGCACAAGCAGAGCCAGGAAAGGTGAGAGAGGAAGAACCGGAACAACAAAACGATCATGGCACTAATGATCATGGCTAATGACAAGATGTTGCAAGAGCTAAATCATCCAGAGCAAGTGAATAAGCGAGGGTATGTGTGTGTGTATGCATGGGGCTGGAATCAAAAGGGTGAACAGCTAAACCTCGGTGGAGTTGAGCAAATTATTTAATATAAATAACTTACTGAATGAAGTTTATCTTACAGTCTATTTACTTTGTACGAAGTGGCTGTTCACAGGTTTGAGATTTTTTCTGAAATTTATTAATCATTTGAAATTGTATCTGGAAAGCTGTTAATTAATTCAAATGATCTACAGTTCATTCGCAAACTGTTTGTTGCAAAAATTCAGTAGCTGAAATTGTGCTGGTTTTGTCTCAATTTCTAGAGGAGTTAATATACTTCTCTGTCCCTAACTGCTGCCCTTCATTAATTGCTTATACTGGTTTTCAAAAGCGGATTCTATTACAGATTCAAAATCCACTGTCTGAAAAAAAAAATCACACACCAGTTAATATTCCCAGTAAACAGCAAGCAAGGAAATTCTTCCTTTTTACAAAATGTCTGTGCGCATGTGCGCTCCTGAGAAGTCTGGCCTCCAGCTCCCCTTTGGAGAATGTGGCAGGGATAACAACCAAGTCCCATAACGAGGAAGGGCTTGCAAACGTCACACCAAGGGACTGTGTGTCGAAATGAAGGGTACGCTTGTGGGGAGAGCAGCAGTTTGACCTTACATCTCTTAACATGGGAGGAATTGCAGATAGATGTTTTGGATAAGCTGAAGAGATATTCTAAGCAAGGACAATCCCAGCAAATGCATTTAAAACCACAAATATTGATAGCAAGTTGATTGAAGAGATCCCTTTAATGGTTGATACTGCTACAGTGTTAATGACTGCAGATATCTTGAGTTTTAGATGTTACATTTCTTTGTACAGAAGGATGTTCAGGTCCCATCCTGCTGAAGCAGTAAATCTCTACATGCCACCGTATTTGGGATAATGACAACAATGCAGATATTGCAGCAAGTGGCTGCAGCTCTGCTGATGTTGAATTTTGTTAAGTGACATCAAAGGAGGACAAAATAGCTTCCTGCACATAATTGAAGATCATATATAGCAGAGTGGAAAAAGGCCAGTGTAAATGGTGTCTAAATATAACAACATGTCTGTATTGTGCTAAGCTGAATAAGGCAGTGAATCCAGCTGTGACATAGTGAGGACTCGGGCATGCCATACATTTTAACTGCATTACAGGCGAGTTCCCTGATTCAGCTGCTTAGATGGGCTGTAAAAATAAACTACTAAAATCTTACAGAGGATATCTAATGTGAGGTATCATGAAAAAAAGAGCTGGTGATAATGGGATCTGCCAAGCCAAGGGACACAATTGCAAAAGAAGGGGTAGGAACCACATTTTTGAGACACAGACATTCAATTTGATAGCTGCTCTGCACAGAGGCAGCTAGAGGGATGCTGAGTTAGTATTTTCCACACATAGCTATGACTTTCTAGCAGTGAGTGCTAGGAAAAAAAGAAACTTCTGTTTTCCTGAGGGTAAAACAATCTACCATTTTGAATTCCCTTTCTATGGCAGCATTTATGACTCCCAGAGAATGGGGTGGCATGTTCCCCACTCCTCTTACTCCCTTCCACAGGCAACCTTTCCCATGCTCAGCACCTCTTTTTGGTAATTATTGCTCCCTTGTCAATGATAAACCTACATCCATGGCTGCAGCTGTAGGTTATGGCATCAGGTTGGACTTCCAAACCCATGGAGGCAGGACTGACAACAGGCAAAAATTTAAATTAATCAAGATTTCCCTTCTCATTTGGAAACAACTCAGGGAAAACAAAAACCTTGTCATATCTGAAGGACGGCTTAATACTAGGCTCCTAAATGAGACATGACTGAATCTTAATCCCTCTGAGTGAAACTTGACTAGTTCGTATTAATAGTTTATTATCATTATCTCTGATAGTTCCCCCCCTCCAAATCCTTTGTGCATCATTTACATGGGATTTTTAAATGGCAGAGCAAAATCCACTTGGAGAGACATTTTCCCATTTTAATAACATTTTTACACACATCAGCTAAGTCAGTCACTGTTGCAAGCTCAGCCTCCCTTTTCTGCAGTGATCAAAATTAAATGCCAGCTGATCTCCAGGGAGGCTGTAGACTGAGCCAAGCACAGCAAGCTCCTGTGGTAGATACTGATGCTCTCAGTGAATCCCATCACTACTTATTCATGTGTTTAGCAGCAATTCAACACCACTATTTTTGCTAAGGGACTTTCTCTATACCCTGAGTTTCATCTCCAAGCTGCCTCACTCCAGCCTCTCCATTTCTCAGTGCCAAGATAAAACCTGTCTCCACATTTGATCAGGTGAAGAAGCAGCCCTGAAGTTAGCACAGGACCTTAGAGCTAAAGATGGGGGGCTCTTTCAGGTCAGGAACCTAAGAAGCAGGTGTCAGATTCAGCCTTTGCTGTTGTGTGAACAAACTCAATTATAAAGCTTTTGTTTTTCAGGAAGGAGCAGAATATAACTCCCTTTATTTCTCCATCTCCCAGAAGGGGTGTCTGTCTCTGCTGTGAGGAGATGAAAGGAGAATTAGAAACACCAATGTGCAACCTCCCTAACAGTCATGTCCAGCACTGCTTGGGGTAGCCACAGCTGGCCAGGGTTCATCCAAAAAAAAAACGCTGGGAACTCTTAGCCCCAGCCATGCCTTTTTACAGGTAAGATCCTTCTTCCTAAATGCTGCGTTCACATAGATCACACTTTTTTCCTAAGGATAATAGCCCACAACACCAAACAATTCAAGAACCTGTGCCATCAAGACCTCCAGGTTTGGATGGGCAGACAGCATATACACGTCCTTCTGAGGACACCAGAGGGGGCAACCTCCCTTGCAGAAGCAGGAGACATACTCAGTTCAGGGGTTCTTCCACAACTACTACCTCCTCCCGTGCCCCCCAGATATCTCTCTTCTTAATAACCTGAGCCCCAGCCCCTGCGCTGCTATAACAAAGCAATCCATAAGGGAGGGCACGCTGCCGTTGGCACTACTGTTACCCAGAATATTTTGCAGGACTATAAACCATTTGGAAACCACCCCCCCACGCCCCCACCCCGAATGTACAGGATCACTGTAAAATAGAACATCTTTCATTCTGTTTGAGGTATGAAATGGATCTGAGATAGCAGGTGTTTTAATTGTAAATGTATACAGAATCCTTTGCCATTCCTTCTGTGCTGCAGTTAAAGCTGATCATAGGATATCTGAAAATAATTGAGGGTACAAACCGGCAATGTTATCATTCCTATACAGGCTCAGAAAAATTAAATTTTAGTTGCAAATGAACAAGGCCATGGGAAGTGGTGTTTTATAACTAGTAGCTTTCTAAATTTATGTCAGGTTTGTAGGGCGAGGATTGTGCTCTGTCTCAGCGATCCTGTTTTCAGACAAACAGGCAGAAGAACTAAGGAAATGTGCTACCATGTTTTAGCATTTTCTAGTAACATTCTGCGATTTGGATTATTGTAGCATCTGAGCTAGTCTTGCTTTGCACCTTGCACAGGCATTCATGCCTGGACAAAGAACATACAAAATGCTTCTCTTCGGATTTGGCAGCATGTTATAAGTGTTTGGCACAACCATACATTTCAGTGTAAAGTGCAAGGCAACAAAAAAATCCAATCTCATTCACTTCACAAAGAAAAGAGAGGAAAAAAGAAGAAGAGTATTTTGCACTTACCTAATGGCAGAATTTGCCAGGTCTGAAGAGGTTTCTTTTTTTTTTTTTTTAATGTTCCTATCAGCCTTGCTTTTAAAACAGAAAGAATGGTAGTTGAGGGCAACTAATAGCTTACAGGGTCAATCTCAGCATTAGGATTTGAATGAAGAGATGAAAGAGGTCTAAAGGGAATAAAATCCCTGGACACAGAACTATGATCCTTTTGGGAATCGTTCCCATGGGGCCACTTAGCAACAGGCCACCATCCAAGCACAACACCCCTGAGAGCAGAAGAAAAACTTTCTTTATTGTATTTTGCCCTCTCTGTTGAAAATACTGTTTTCAGCTTATTCCCTGGGGAGTCAGTGCCTCATCAGGAAGAAATAAAGCTGGCCAGTCTGAGAATGATTGTCTCTCATGCTCTCCAAAGGCACACATTTCTCTTATCCCCAGGAAGAAAATTGCCTCATTTTATATTCAGAATCAAATGTACTGAAATTATAAGCAGTGGAATAATTACATTCAACATGACACACTAGTTCTGACCTTAATAAGACAGTCTGGTGGCCTTAACTGTTATGGGACCGGCTTCTTCCATTTGTAGACCTGTGGATCATTTCCACATTCTCCCTCCAGTAAAAATAAGTTATATGTGTCTTGCATCATGTCCATGTGCTCTGTGTGATCCTGGGGGCTAAAGCAATAACTCATTCAGTTCTGCTGAATCTGAGCGCTGACTTGGCCAGTGCTACTAACATGGGAACAAAGAAAGTAAACATTTACTTTAGAGAGACAAATAGACACAGCTGTGAAGTTATTTTTAACCTTTAATTGTTTGATATTGAATTTTAGCCATTCTAGAAGAAACTGTGGCTCCTCTGACACAATGAATTTGCGCTAAGTGCTGATGGCTTCGATGGAGTTAGAACATACCTCTTTGATGAAGGTATTTGGTATCAAAAGCTGTCACACACCAGAATCTGCCAGCTTCTTCGTTTCTGACCTCCCGGTCACATTGGTATTCCAGTGCCACCCACACACATCTCTGCCAATGCTGCTCAGTCATGACCTACACCCACTACTATTACAGCACTGAGCACCCCATGCGATGTAGACCACACATTTTTCTGATGGGTAAGTATAACACAAAACCATCACACAAGTTGGAACTGTTTGCCTTTGTTCTGAAACCTCCCTGCACTTAAAGGATGGAAAGCTGCAGGATGGGAGGGAGGGGGAGGAACAGATCTGTCCAGAGATATCCTTTGGATCCTGCAGATGTGGGGTTTAGTCCCTCTTTTGCTTGGGGATCAGTTAATCAAAAGCAAGTAAGAGATGAAAATCAAGATCCCACCTTTCTGCTGACTAACAGCAGCAGCTGAGAAATGTGTGCATATAATTGAGATCTAACAACTACGTGCAAATTCTACTCTCCAGAGAAGTGCAAACATGAATTTGCTCCCTCCCCCCCGCCCCCCCCCCCCCCCCCCCCCCGCCCCCGGCAGATTAAGTATTAAGGTTTCTGCAACTAAATGTCAAAAAACAGGTTATTGCAGTGCTTTCTTCTGAACTTTATGCCACCATTACTTATTACCAGTTCAGCTTTCTATGTAATCTTGGATTTCTTCAAACCAAAGACATGAGACATACTTTAGACCCCCTGCATTGCTATTCATTAGGTGTGGAAGAGACGCTCTAGTATTTCCTTTATAGGGATGCCAGAAGGATAATACTGCAAATGCTTGGGAAGTGTTCAGGGGCTGTGGTGTAGATGTTGTACATTATAAGGACATCAAAAAGAACTGACTCATGTCTTTATCAAGAAATTGCATGTGTAGGGGTTAGACCAAGAGACTTGTAGAAAGGATATCTGCTGTTTTCTTAGGTCTGTCCTTGGTCTTTTAGCTGACGCTGGAAAAAGCACTGTTCTTCTCAGTACATCCATTTCCCCAGCCATAGTGCAGCAACAGTACTACTAACCTTGCAACTCACGAGATCAGGAAAGCTGAATTTGCTCACCTGCAGAATACTTCATGATTTGCATTACAGGTTGTGGATGAGAATTAACAGCGTCATCATCCTGGTGCAACCTCAATGCAGCTGATTTTGAGCCTCTCATATTCTAGTGCTAAAGCAAGGAAAGCAAAAGTCATTCTTGCTTTAACCAGCCTTGAGCAACCCCTGCCTGCACTTTCTGATACACACCTTGGAAAACAATGACATGGCACGTTGTAGCCCATGTGTCAAGGAGAACTGCACAACATGCCTCTGCAACAGTGACAAGCCATAGCACCTCTTGCATGAAGCCCCATCCCTGCTCGATGAGCTCTGCGAAACAAACCATAAGCAAAACCAAAGGCTGCAAGAGAACCCCAAACCTCCATTTTACCTTTGTCCTCCAGAGATTCCCTAGCTTCTCTGGCAGAAGTCCCTCAGTGCCTATGATCTGCCTCGGAGAGCCTGGCAGAGCAGCAGAACACCTCGTGGCAGTTTGTCACTCAGCATCGCAGGCCAGGGGCTTGTGTTCCCTCGCCTGTAGAAAGTCTCTGGCAGGAATGTTTCAAGCTTTAGTGTATCCTTTGTCTCTGAGGAAGATCCATAATCTGAAGTCAGAGAGGGTCTCCTACACGACAGGAACTGGTCAATGCCCTGCTGCTTCCCAGTGACGGGGGTTTTGCTCCTTGTCATATTTTGCATGGCCTCAGCATTTATGGTCTGTAGCCTTCTATACACCCTGCTCTTTGCAGTGCCACCACATAAATGTATGTATAAACGTCAATTTGAATAGCCATTATAGTCCCAGTAGCAGCAATCTGCATTCAGTACCTCGGAGCCTGTTAATCTGTAGTAGTCATGAGGCTACTTATCTCCTGCTCCTTTCAAATGCCTCCGCAGTGGATACAAAAGGGAAATGGCAGGAGCTATTCCTTTCTGGATTCTGAAAGGTTTTTTTTTTCTCTTTTTCTTTCTATTTTTTATTTTATGCTGTACTGTTGCTACATTACCAAATGTCACATTCAAAACCAATGGCAATGTTTTCAAGAGAGGTAAGAGATGACAATCTCCCGAGTTTCTGCTTTTGTAAGACTCTTGGCCCAGGAAAGCAGTTAGTTGCAGGATGATATTCCAAGGGCCCAGAGTACTTGGGTATCTGTTAGCTAATTAAAGCACCATGATCTGAAAGCTTTGAAAGATTTAGTTCAGATCTTCCTTGGGGTCATTTTTAGCTCTACTCTCTATTTGCTGATGAATCCTCAGCTCCAGCCTACAGGTGTTGAGCTACAAAAGGATGTTTGGAGAGGTGCTTGTATGCCACGGATAGAGGTGGTGTTTAAAGATAAAGAGAGATGTGGCTCCAGAGAGACTTCCAGTGAGGGTAACGAGCTTAAAATGTGCAAAGGAAATAAATTATGAAAGAAAATTATAATTTGGATTGGATCTGGGCTGCTGCCTCTAGGGCTTTTATGGTGAAAAATTCAGGATGCTGATTCACTTAACCTCTACCACTGCTGACTTCCGAAGCTGAAGCCGTTTCAGCAGCCAGACCCTGGACAAGAGCTCTCCCTGAGAGCCAGCCCTCATCCCTTTTTACCTCCCCAAGTGGAGTGCTGCTGAGCAATCGACCACACTGCCCAGCCCTGGGAGGTCTCATTGTGTGGCCAAGTGTGACTAAAGCAAGGCCACAAAAAGAGCAGAGGCACAAGCTCCATGATTAACCAGCTAGGTAAGCTGGACACACTGTTTAATGAGGGACTGAAAAAAATTCGCTGTTGTGGGGTGAAGGGTCCCAGACAAGAACAGCGGTCTGCCAGATGCCATCTAGGAAAATCCAGCTGTGGGGGCAGGTTTACAAAAACAAGGGGAGGAGCTGGACTTACATGTCCAAGCACTGCTGAGCAGAGCTGGGTCCTGCAAACGGGGAATGACTGTAACAACTAAGGCAGGACAGAGAGTATTGCAGATGTGAGGGAATGAAGAAGATGCTGAAGATGCTTAGCAAAGAGGCCCAGAAGATGGGGGTGATCAGGTTCTTGTGAGGAGACACTAACCATAGAACTTTATTTTCTACATATAACAAACAAGATACTTAACAGTTCTTCCAGTCCAATTTAATTACTTTGTAAGCAAAAGACCTTCAGTCAAGATGTAAAAGGCGAAGAATGAAATCTTCATATTTACTGTCCATCACCCAGTCTTTGCTCTGCTTTTCTGGCTTATTTATCATCAGGTCTTGGTGAAAACAGCTGGCTCACTGGCCAACGGGAAAAGGTTCAGGGTCATGTGCCATGAACACCAGTACAAACAGGGATGTTTGCAATTTCCTGCTTGGATCTGCAGGAATGTTTCAGTACTGGCAGGCTACCTTCAAACTTCTTCTGCTCCTCCACCTTAGAAATAAACCCTTAGGTCTTTCTCTACCCACATGTTTTTTTCTAATTATCATGAAGGTAAATGTATATCCTATCACCACCAGCTAAGGAGATCAACCACTCATAGAGATGGGACTGGAAATCTCCTGGATCTAGAGGCTTGGAAGAGCTAATTTACTGAGGCAGAGGAAAATAAGGGGCCAGGGACAGTCATTTTATAGTACAACAGTAGCCATCCTTCCTACACTGCCTGATATGAACAATGCTCCTGTTTTCTCTTGCTGTCACACCTTTACACATCCCTGAAAAACTTTCTCATTCTGGAACTTTCGCTGGAAGGTTCAGTCTTAGAAACAAAACCTAGATTATTGACAGCAGCCCTGAGGAGAAAGACTTGTGTGTGTCAGTGGAAAAGAAGCCCAACATGGCCCGACAATGTGCATTTGCAGCCCAGAAAGCCAACCATATCCTGGGCTGCATCAAAAGAAGCGCGACCCGCAGGTCGAGGGAGGTGATTTACGCTGAAGCATCCACCACTGCCACTCAGGCAGACTGCCGGGCTGAATGGGCTCTTGAACCAGTGCAGTGTGACTTTTCCCTTGGTTCCTCTTTATAGAAGTGGTCAATAGGTAAATTTATGTTTTCAGAGTTAATAGCTTGAAATTTCATTCAGACTTGCCTTGCTGAGGCAGCTAACGATAAACTTAGCTTTTAAGGAGAACAAGCTTGTGAGCCTCTCCTAACTAGAGGGAGCTTAAGGCACATTGTTGCTTCCAACTAATCCAGTCTGCAAATCTAAACAAAAACTCTGTCTTTTGTAAGTAGGAGTCCATATAGACCAATATATTCATAGAGCTTCACTGATCTTTAGTTTGTTAAAACCGTCCTTCACCGCTGCAACTTCTGCAGCTCTACCAACGGCAGAACAGTGGAGGGCTAGGACAGGCAGAGCGGCAGTGCTGCCTCTGTCATGTTATCACATCATTTGGGCCCTCAAAAACCAATTTTAGGTGATATTGCAGTGTAAATGTCAGCAGCCAGGGCTGTACTGTTGCAAAAGAGTTGTGGTCTCTGTTCAGTCAGGCTGGCATTTTACACTAGAGATAAGGAACAAGGGGATAGCACAAGATTTTCTCTTTTTCTGCTGCCTAGGGTCCAAGAAAATTCAGTAAAGGACAACAGTGAGCTCCTTGGAAGGGACCTTTAATTCCTATTGAATTTCTGCAGGCACAGCCATATATAACAATAATCAAGACAAGACAAAATAAAAGCAAAGAGCAAGGCCTTGCAACCTAAGATAAACTGAGCTCCTTTTGCTATTGATCACCTCAACTCCGTGCTTTTGTTCCTAGTCAAATCCAATCAAAACACTGGAGAGAGAAACGACTCAAGGATTCCTGAGAAAACAGGCCAAAAGCTGTATACCTTAAAAAACCCAAATCTATCTGAAAAGCCATGGGCCAGAAGCAAAGAAATGAAGTCGAATTAAAATCTGGCTTTCTTCCCTCCGCACTTACCCCTCTTCCACTGCCCCACCGAGCTAATAAGCTTCTACCATCACCTGCTTGTGCAAAGGCTTCAGGCACCCTCCTTTTGCTGTGCCAGCACCATCGTAGTTACGTGAGCAACCACCAGTGTAGTAAAGGAGTCTTGTATTCTCTCCAGCGAGTCTGCCTGTTTGTCCAACCTGGATCGGTGTCTTTCCTTGTGCATCCAAATACACTGTGGCCCACTGTGGCTTGGCTGTTATTTGCTTTTCTTGCCTCACGGCGATAGATATTCAGGAGGAAGAAAGTAAATGAGAGAGAGCCCAAGGTGCCTCACAACATGATTTGGTTTGCCTCCTGAATTATTGCTGCCAGAAGCTAATGAGCGTTTCTCCCCAGACTTTCTCTCACAAGGACAGAAAGCTCGCTTGGTTTAACAAGATTTTCCACATGCCTGTTGTTGTGGGTACAGGCTATGCAAGCCAGAAATGAGAAATATTTTCTTGGTTTGAGGCAGCCACACAAAAGCAAGAGAAGCTTTTATAGAAATCAGGAGATGCAATGAATGAGCTCAGATTTGCATTCAAACTAAACCTCAAATCCTGAAAAGCAGAGAAATTTGTGGTGATCTTTTGAGCATGTTTTCTTGATGTCTGCTGCAGGTTCGAGTGCAGGAATACAATTTTTTGGTGTATGTATGGGTGTGCATCTACCTGCTGATTATTTATGTGAACTCTGGCATATGTATTTATACATATATTCAGAGCTTGCTCCAATGCATTTGGCAATACCAGTAAACCCATTTTCCAGCGTTTACCTAAACAAAGTCATAATCCAGTTGTACTCACAGCACTTTGCAGCCAGGACACTTGGGGCACTGCAGAACAACAATAGAAGCATTTTAGAACACAATACAAACACAGTATTAAAATCACCTTATAATTCAAACAAAACCTGCTGAGTTCCTGAGAGGTAGAGCAATGGAGATGTTAGAAAGGAATAAATATGTGGTTACAATGCTTTTGTTTCAGAGCATACTGTGAGAAAATGTGGTTTAGATGGATTTAGCAGGGAAGCGGCGGTGGGGTGAGTTCCTAGCGCTGGAGCCCTCTCTGACAAAGACTTACTGTAAAAGCTGAGCTGTGTCTGGCACTGACATACAGTCAAATTAAGCTTGAAGGAAGCAAGCCTGGGGTATGGCAAGGATCAGCACCGTAAAGGGCTTTCAGCCAGCAGTATCAGCGTGTGACTGTCAGCCTGCCCCAGGGGAGGCAGCCCTCGCACTGAACACAGGGCTTACGAAATGTAACCGGGGCTGTTTTCACCCACTAGTGGGGACTGAGGGAGTGACCTGCTAACCCATGCGGGAGCCATGCGAAGGGATGGGGAATGACGCCTGTGACCCCAAAAGTAAGTGTCGTGCCAGCAAAGAGCAAAACCTGTGTTTTGTACCTGTGGCCCATCCCAGGTACAAAACAGACATTCCCACCCTCCTCCTTTATTACACTTGGCCTTTACCTTCCCATAGATTAACCCAGAGAAACACAGATCAGCACACTGGGAGCACCAGCTCCCCAGCTTGCCTGTTCAGCCGTCTAGGGGCCCTGACAAATGCTGTCGGAGCCGTTGTTATTTCCCCCACGCAATTCCCCTGAGCACAGCACAGAGATATAACGCCAGCAGTAGCCTCACAGACAAGATCCTCGTGATTTGTTGAGAGCCTTCTCCAAGGCTAGCACTACGTAAGGGGAGCTGCATCTGGTGATAAGCATGTAGCTCCAAGGCTACGGAAAGCTAAATAAACCGATGTTTATTTGTTGTGCGGCAAGCAGAACTCTAAGCTGTTGTTCCCCGGTGCCTTCCCCATGTAAATCGGGGAGTTCCTGCTCAGATGCCAAATGTTAGAGCTGCCTTTGAGCGCCTGACATTGATTTCAATGGGACGCAATTGCTGGAGCTTGGTTCTCACTGAACAAAATGAAAGACCTTAAGCAAAGTCATGCCTGGTGGAGCTGAGTTTGGTATAGCAAGAGGAAGGCTGAACACTGCCCTCTGCCTTTTCAGCTCTATGCAATAGGCAACAGACTCCTGTAGTATTCCAGGAAAAATGCCAGGGAGCTTTCAAGAAGGAGTTTGGGGTCAGGGCTGAGCTCTGATGGTGGTGTGCACAGTGAACTAGAAATACTGGTGGGAGGGAAACGTACTGGAGAGGGGAAAAGCAGTAACCAGAAAAGCACCAACGCTGCACTGGAACAAAATTGTTCAGTATCAGCTTGCTCGGGGAGGTACAAGGAGCCCATGGGTTGCTCTGGCTGTCCTGTAGGAATCCCAGTGCCATTGCAGCAAAAGTCCACACAGCAACCCAGCCTCTCTGATGGTCTTGACAACTGTGTGTCAGAGTCCCACAGTGTGTGAGACCCAATGCAGTGTAAAAATAAACCCAATACTTCAGTATAATCCCACTGACATAAAGACAATCACGAATTTCACATGCCAATTCAATCATGAATGTGATATCCATATTTTTTCTCTAATTTAAAGAACATCAGATGATCTTGGTCCAAACTTTAATTTAATATAACCAGGTAGGGAAAGAGCCTTCAGTGTATAAACAAAATTACTTGCTTGGTTTATCAGAATAGTATAGAATACAAATTAGTTGCCAATATTTGTACAGCACTTAGACAATGACAGAGTGCTTGGGCTCTCGGAGTATTCTCTCAAGAAAAGGAGTCAAAAGACACTGTTCCACCATCTTTGCATTCCCTCCAGCAGCTGTCTCTGTGTGATGGGTAGGACGTGGGTCTGGATGGCAGGGGGTGTACTGAAATGTCTTCTCTTCCACATAAATGACTAATTGTTACATGAAGATGCAGGGTGCTGTATATCTCAGGTACAGCACTCAGGATCAGTACTCCCAGTGAACTCATCAGTGGGTCAGAGGATGACAGCTTAAGGTGGTATTGAATCAAGAACCAGAATACCGTAACAATTATACTATCAGAGTCATTACTGATCTTCTGCAGTCCATGCCTTAGCTGGAGAAGCTCCTGTGGCAATAAAGACACATCCCTGCAAGACTCCGCCAGAGGCTGAGGCTCCAAGCTGACCCACCCTAGTCTTGATTTATTAGGCAGGACCATGCAAGAAGAGCTAAAGCAGCTCTGCCATTTCAAGGTTAAATGTTTGAAATGATCTAATATATCAAAGAAGGTGAAACATTAGGATATATTGGGCCAATCGGTGTAATTAACCCCTATAGGAGGACTGATTTCCACCTGTCCAGAATCCCTTAAGTGCTGCCTTTCTTTCCAAAGACCTCCCATTATGCTGCCTCAGGTATTATTAGTGACATTAGACCTATATCTATGGCCTCTCTCCCTGTCATAACCCCTACACATCACACACTGACATTGTCCTTTCCTCCCAGCTTTCATAAGGAATGACACTTTTGACATCACCCTATGAGCAAGAAGTAAAGCAGCAGCAAAGCAGCAAGCTATTCCAGGATGAAAATGCACAGATCCACCTAGTTAGCAATCTGAGAGTTTTGCAGGCAGGTGATGTCTCCTGTAGGTTTCTTCCTCAGATGGAAGCAAAAAGGATACATGGAAGAGAGAATGTCTCACAGCCCAGGACACCTGGTGAGAAAGCAACCGAGAGTGTTCAGAAACTTCCAAAGTTCGTTTCATTCTTTTAGGGCACACTTATACTTTTCGGGTATTTGAATTAAACGACCTCCTGGGGCTTCCTTGCTCATTTTGAGAAAATCCTTTCTTATGTGAATCACTTCCCCTGGGCATTTGGGCATGAGGAAGTGTAGAAAATGTGCAGCCTGGGAGAGAAGCCTGGAAAGGCCAGCTATTCTAGGAAGAGGTTTGAAGACACTGAAAGACCGCTTATGTCTCACTGTGGACATTTTTGCCTTCCTATTCTTTTATTCTCCTTTTTCCCCTCCATTTTTCCTGAAAAGAGCTTAAGGTTAATAATCAGCAGTAACACAAATAGCAGAAAATGGTGGATACCTAGAAACTAATAAAGGAGATGCTCTTCTGGGGCTGGTCTGGAGTCCATAACAGTGCTGGAAATCACTGCAGAGCCTGACTGCCACATTGCTCCAACCTCTCCATGTCAGTTTCTCACTATTTTTCCTTGGTGTCAGCACTATATCTGTATGTCAGTCATATGTAAAGGAAGAAAAGAAGGACTCAATCTTTCCTCAAGCTCCTTCTGGAGAAAGAGCTGAATCATACTTAAATAAGGGATATGTAAATAGGAAACGGATAAATAAGTATGAAATGTTTCTCCTGGAATTTTGTTCATTCTTCAGCCCTCCATTTAGGTACAAACAGGTGAAAGAATGGGTACAAATATGTTCCAGACTAGACAAAGTAAAATTGATGGATACTACAGATGCCAGAGCAAATGAGATCTCTGAGGGCTTAGAAAGAAGCTCACTGACATACCCACTCAATATTCATCGAAATGAGCCCAGGGAACTTTGCTCAATCAAAGCCTGGTGGCGCGGGAAAGCAGATCCAAGCTGAACTCAGAAGTGGTTTTCTGGACCCATGAGATCCAGGTCAAAAGAGACATAATTGGCCAAGGGATCCCGTATGTTATAATGACATCTTCCAGAACTGGTGCTCTGGAGCACTCTGGCTTACTGATGCTCATCTCTCACAGTTCTACCAGCGATGCATGTTAACGCCTCTATAGCTAGCTTAGTAGCATAGCTATACCTATAAATGCAGGCTCCTGCAAACAAAGGGGACTTTTGACCCTACTAGTCAGTGAATAACGATTAGGACAGATTCTGGTCCTAGTGACGGTAAACCCACTGAATTCATTCAAACTTTGGCAGATTTACAGTAGAATAGACTGTTTTCGCATATTCAGCTGTGGTATTGCAAACTTACATTGTGTCCATTTCATATGGAGAGGGGAAACTACAGACAACCAGGGTCAGTGTCCCTCGTCACCTCCCCAGACTCCGTGTAAAAGCCCCCGAACAGGCTTGACTTTACCAGTGAAGGTTAAGCAAAACTGCACTGCCATTCTAAACAATGCCTGGTCCTGAGCCATATCGATGCAGTCAACTGCAATAACATCTTACATTTCTGTAGTGATCCCAAAGGAGCCAGAGAGCCATCCAGTTCAGAGGTTTCAGTAGAATGCTTTGACTCTCCTTTGCCGCATGAGAGCTTATTAATTAAAGATATTTTCAAAATCAGCACTTGCAGCCTTGTTCTGGCTTTCCTAGAGCCTGCACAGCTCAGGCTGAAGCTCTGGACAACAGCATCGCCCGCTGACCGCCCAGCAAACACCTACAACTGAGGCTGTGAATGAATGTGGAAGGCTGTCAGAGAAAAGCAGCACTTTGCAGGTGAAGATCAGACCAATCTCATTGCTCGTGCTGTGCTGTGATGCATAAGGTGGGTCATGAGTCTCAAAGCAATGGATAAATGGCCTGACCTATCGAATATGAAATTGGAAGAAGCACATGCAGAAGGCCCAGCCTAAGAGAGAATCTAGGTCAGATGGCAGCCAGGCAGAAGCTGTGCATTTTCAGCATGTTGCATTCTCAGACTACACCATAAATATCTAACAGGGAGAAGAAAATCTTCTGTGTAGGAATCTCACTCTTCTCTGCCTCCACTTTTAGTAATAGCTCTCATGACACAGAAAGCAGAATATAATTCAAGTGAATTTGATAACTAACTCTGGCAATAAGAGAATTAGAGCCATTAGTAAATCTTTTCACCCTAGAACCCAGACAAACAGGATCAAATTGCTATCTGGTGTGATCTAATTGAATTCCATGGATTTACAACCACAGATTTTAGCCATTAAAGAGAAGAATATAAATGTTTTATTCTGACATTTTTGACACCATAAAGTTAATATAGCTGTGCAATGAAGGGAAGATTTCAGAGCACATTTGTCTAATTTAACTCTCATTTATAATGGAAAGTAATTAAATACATTCCGTGAAATTGCAGAAAGCAGAAGAGAATGCTGAAGAATGTCACTTCGTTCATGGGACAGAGATGTACTTTGTTGTTTCCTGCTGTTTATCTTTTGCTCTGCAAGCAGGAGTTCCCATTTATGTTCAGCTATCATCTGCCAACCTAGAGCCCACTGGAAGATGCATGTCATTTCCAGAAGGATCTTAATAAACACCACCAGTGGAGAGACATTTCACACTTGGCAGTTCATCTGTCAGAGCAAGAGATAACTTCAAATTATTTCCATGACCGTTCTGCAACTATTTGTGGAAGGAGGCTAACACTAGGAAGGTAATATTTAGGGAAGATGCACATTAGGGAGGACTCACCGGATTCACTGGGGGAGAGCACAGTCCAACAAGCTCAGGGGTGACATTTGTCTTACCATTGATTTGTTACACCAAAGTCATCAGGCCAGTTGAAGAAAATGGAAACAAAACTTCCTTGCAATGAATGCACAGTGCTATCAACAGCACCCCATGGCTCTGGAGTGCCACTGCCAAACATTTTCTAACCATGTCATGTGGGGAAGAGCATCTGCAGGGGGACATAGGACCAAGGCAAGCACTTGCATCGCACAAAGAAGTTAAGAGGGCATCCTTCAGTCTCCATAGGATCCTGCCTCTATATGGGTGTCAAGAGTTATAGTCTTCTGTTTCTCTCAGAAGCTCTGGAAGTTCTTGAAGATGCTGCAGCTTAAGAATAAGGCCATAAGGTTCATACATGAACTAAGTGGGGAAATGTGGTAGCACTCACCCAAGCACTGCCCATGCCCCTTTGGACTGTGCTCCCACTGCCTTGTTTATCTGGCAGTGTTCCTCTCTCCTCATTTTCCCATCTCTCCACCATCTTCCTCCACTTCTTGGATAAAAGAGAGAAAGGGATGATAGTGAACTGGTAAAACAGGATGCCTGACTCACAAGCAGGAGGCAGAAACTGAGGTAAGTGAGTGTGTCTTGCAGTCCCTTTGGAGACGCAAAGGAACAAGGAAAGGCATGCACACACAGAGACTCAGGAAAGGTGTGTGTATAAGCAGTGTATCTAAGGAAAGGCGTGACTGAGAGGTTCTTTCTCCTGAAGCCATCTGGCAGAAGCTCCTGGCAGCTTTCCCTGCAGCATAGTACTCCTTCAGCAGCTTTCCCCGCAGCGTGGCACTGCAACCTGCGCTGGGTCAGGCATGGCAGTAAGGCAGCCGCCTTCACTTGGCATCCTGCGCGGCAGCCCTAGGCAGAGGCTCTGAATTTTTGGTTCTGGTGCTGAGGAGTAGAGATGAGAGCAGGGAGAGGAGCAGAGCACTGGCTCAGCTTGGATCCTCTCCTGAAGTGGGTTTATTCCTGGCTTGTGTTCCTTGTATTTGGGGTTGTTTGCACACGGAGCCTGGCGGTGCTGAGCAGAGTGTCAATGCATCTAATATTTTTGCCCTGGTTTTAGCTAAACCAAATAAGCAGTCCTCTGTGCCGAGGGTTTGCCTTGATTTATGAAGGACTTAATGTTGAAAATGGGAGAAAGGAGTCCACTTTGATGCCCTGAGGCCACTTAATTTTGGTTTAGGAAGTAGGGTGGCTGGATTTTTTTTCACACTTTATTCTTTGCTCACAGCCCTTGCCAGTGTAACTGCTCCAAGCACACCATGTCCACTCATCCAGCTTTCTCCTCAGTGCCTCTGCAGCACTGCAAGGCTGTAGCAGTTCTTTTGAAATAGGAGCTCTGTAATTCTGGACACGTATCTGGAGGGTTTATTGCTTCTCTGCTTGTGGCCGTGGATATCACTACATCATTACATCGCAAGTCCACCTCTCCCAGCTACTACCAGCAGGTAACTGCCTAGTAGGGGGTTACACACACACATACACACACACACTGAGAAATGTAGCTCTTCTCACTCCAGACACTTTGACAGCAAGGATGTTGTCACTTCTTTCTGTTCTAAGAAAACAAACTGCCCATCAGCTTCCCCAGCTCATGCAACTTTTTCCTGGGCACTTCTGTAAGACCTGCTTCATTCCACCAAGACTTAATGTGGAATGTGTATGAAATATATATTTGGAAGTCTGACAAAGGTATGGCAAAGCTGGAGTTACTGAGCAAAATCTGCCTGTGTGAAATGTGAACCTACTGTATATTTTTGCCCCATAGCTGAACGTAGCCCTGAGCCTCACTGGCTGGTAGAAAGGTGAAGTACAGGATCTTTGAACATGTTAAGGTTAGCAGATGGCAACAAGTTATGGCTCAAGGGTGAGGGTGATTTTGCATTCCTTCTTTAAACCTAGGTGCTAACCATACTGAAATGCAACTTTATTATGCAGCTTGGCAAGATTTCAGCGATTTTATTGAAAGGGCATTTTGTTATGTTTATTAGATTTGTCAAAAAGGCATTTTATGGTGTTTATGAGATAGCATATAAATTTATGAAACATTAACATTTTTGTCAAAAATAGCCTTTACTGAAAATCAAATAATGCAAGTAGTAAAAACTCCCATCAGACAAATCCAGGCAAAATTTTCCATCAGGCAAGGGACAGACACATCCGCAGAACAATCTGTGAAATACGGTCAATGAAACCCTTGCCGTAAGGCAGTGGGAGAGCTGGTGAGGCTGCAGTGCTCCCGGCTGGGTATGGATGTGGCAGTTCAGTCTGATGTCCTCACCCTACTACAAGTATGGGGGTTGCAGGGCATCTGCTGGTTTTGTTGCCCTAGCTTTTGCAGTGGGAAGGAAAAAGCTTCTGGCTTGTGTTTCAGCAAGTGTATTGCTGTCCATAATGAGCACTTGTCCCTCTGGGCTCCAGAGCACCACTGGCTGGGGTTGACATACTGTGCAGGAACGAGCCACAAGCACATCCTCCACCAGCTCTCTGTTTCTGTCCCCACTCCAGAAGCCCCTTTTGCAGTTTTTTTTCTTTGTTGCTGTTGCTTTTCATTTTCTGCTGTTCATTTCTGTCTCCCCCTGCCCCTGCTTCAAGTAAAAAACTGCCTTGTATTTCTGCTCAGAGAGCTCCTTTCTGCTCCTCATTTTTTCCCTTTGTTCATCCTCCACAATACCATCAAGGTGATGTGAAACACTTGATCTCTTCCCTTTTCTTTCTTACTTAGGAGGTCAATGTGGCACTCTGCAATTGATACTCTCCCCTTTCTTGGAGACTGTGATGTGGCAGCAAGACAGGCTGAGGAACTGATGTGTCAGCTGGGATCTCTGTAGCAGCCATGACAACATTTCCAAAATGATGATTTTGGAATGCCATTCCCAAGTCTCTTCCCCAGGCAGGGGAAGGTTTAGTGACAATATAATGCTTCCTACACTGCTTCCCCTTTGCAAAGAAGCCCAAAAGAGTTGCAGAGGTGGTGGGGATGAGAGGCATTGGAAGGTTAGGCAGGACAAATCCACACAGCGAAGAGCTGGAAGAGCAGGAACTGGGAGGGAAAGCAGTCAGCCCTGCCTGTGTGTGGAGGCAGGCTGTCCTGCTGGAGGAGTTCACCCTCCAGGGCATGAATAAGGCCCTGAAGGGCAGAGGAGGGAGCTACTTGAAAAGCAGAGGACAAACAAGGGGGATGTGGTCATTTCATGTGGCAGAGCAGTCCCCTCACAGCTGTAGCACTGCTTCACCCACAACCTTTCTGGACCTGCTTTGTCTTGCGCTCTTGGTGGGACACTGCAGCACTGTCTTTGCTTGCCATTCTCCCTGATTTCACTGGGGGACACATTCAAAGCACAATGCTGAGCAGGGTCCTGCAACAACCTGACCAGACCTAAACTCTGACAATGCCAAGAGTGTGACTGTAACTATGACCAGCCAAAGGGTATTTAATCTCCTTCCATTTCCACACATCTTGTTTTAGGAAATGTACCTTATAAAACACCACGGCAGCCGAGAGCCAATTGTGTCCGTCAAATAGCAAAGTGCCTTGTTTATTGTCCAAACTATCCCTAGCTGAAGTATCAGCAGACTTGGACGCCTCTCTTTGCCTATCATTTATCTATCTGAAAGTGCTTCAGTGTCATTAGTTTGATTGGGGTGGAGGCATGTGCTGCAGTGATTGGCCTAGATAGTACGCAAATACAAAAGGTTGGGAGAATGGGATGGTGAGGAGGTGATGCTGTGCAATTACCATGTAAATTTGAGGGGAATAATCATCACCAAACAGAACTTCTCTGGTATGGATGCTGCTTTCAGCAAACATAGCATCAAAACAGAACTTAAAAGCCAAACAGATTGGAGAAACGGCCTGACACTTGCTGGCCCAAAAAACGTCAACTGCTGGGCTTGCAGAATACATATGTGTGCCTTCCCTCAGCCCTCTCTCTATAATCCCAAGATACACTTGAACATAAAGTCTGCTACCACTATCTTGAGAACCCTCTTACTGCAGTGGTACAGCAAGTTTATGCTGTCTTTAGAGAGTGTCTTTGTCTAGGTCTGCCCTGGCTTTTTGCACAGGGAAAACATACTGGATTTACAGGAATTTTCCATCCTCATAGCCCTGGCTAAGTTAGGACAAGTCTCCTCTGTGCCACCAGCACAGGCCACACCTGTACACCTCCTTCTGCACCAAATATCGGACCCAAAGCCTTGGAGAAGAAATAGGTACATGGAACACTGCCAGAGACCTTGTTTACATCCTTGGGGGTTCCCCCCCCCATTTTTGCCAGAGTTTCATTCCTTCCTTGTTGCCATAAGCAATACCCTAAGCAGACCCTTCTCCATTCATTAATTTTAGTATATACTCCTCTATCTCCAGGTCACTCCACTCAAGTCTGAACAGCCTGCTTTCCTTGGGTGTAGGATGACCTATGACTTCTGGATGATCCCTCATGTATGCTGGGCAAGGAGGTGGTATATGAGATTTAGAGAGTATATATTCACAGGCTATTTTGGGGTACACACACCATTAGCTGAATATCATTAACTTGACCCTTGATCCAGTGAGAGCCTACAGGTAAGCAGATTAATCAACACTGGCATGAAGCAATATCGTACGGGACATCAGCAAGAGGTCAGGCAGAAGAGTTCAAAGCGTAGATGTGTCCACAAAAAATGTAATACACTGTGGCTCATCCAAAGATTTTCACACAAGCCATTTTTTAAATGAATCCAGTCTATGAAAAGTGAACACCGACTTGTGTTAGTTCACTGTGTGAATTCAGAGTGTTTCAGGTTTGTAAGAAGGGAGTAGTACAAAGCACAAATAGAATAAGCTGGCCATTAGGTAGCGTTTGTCATGTGGCTGTGATAACCAACGAAAGCATATGAGCAGCTCCTAAGAGAGAGCCACAAAAGAAAGGAGGATCAGAAGGGATGACAGAGCTTTTTCCTCTTCAGAATTTATTTAACCCACTGACCGCTTGTTTGTTTGATTCAAAATAAAAGATTATCAAAAAGCCTCCATGGTTCTCGGATGATATACTGAGGATACGTTAACTCAACACTTTGGGCTGGTACCCTCTGGACTGAAGGTGGTCTTATGCTTGTCCCAGCACAGTCCCAGCGCCTTCCACCAAGGTTCACCCCATTACCACAAAACTGATTCTGCCCTCTCTGGTTGAGGCCACGTAACTGTGCTTGGCAGTTACGAAAGCAATATGTGAAATAGGTATGACTGCAGTTTCATTAATTTTACTCCAGTCTGAATGAACTTGGAAAGCTTTCTAGGCAAGGTTTTGAAGTGAGGCAATATTAAGCCACCAATTTTTAAAATCTTTCAGCACTGACCCTGATGTAGTATTTTCCGTATCGCTTCGAACACCAGGATTCATAGTCAATCCGACAGTACCTTCAGAGGAAGCTGTCTGAACACTTTGAGGTCACAGAGGTCTTGGAAACCATGTCCTTAATATCTAAATGTTGATAACAGTTCAGAAGAGTTTTTTGTCCACTGGCAACTTCACTTTGTCTGTGGTAACCTGGCAGCTATTACCTTACCAGAGAGAATTTGCTTCCGACACAGAGCTGGCTCTTGCCATAACTGGTGAAGACCTGAGATCCACCAACGTCTGAAGCTTTGTTTACTGTGTGAACAACTCTACTGCACTGTGCTTTAGGGCCTTTAGAGACTAATCAGCGGGGGGTGGTGATAAAGAAAGGCTCTGAGGGGGTTGGTCAGCCCTCCCCAGTGCAGCTTGCATGCTTTCTGATGGGATGGGATCTGTTGGCTCAGTCCCACTTTCCCCTTCCTTCCACCTGCGCTGCCCCAGGTGCTTTTGCATCTTTCCCTGAATCTGTTGAACCCTCTGCTGCGTACTGTGAATCTCTTGATGCTCCTGTAAAACATGCGGAATGAGTATGTGAGAGGCTGGATGGGGTCCTAACGACTCAGTGGGCCAGCAGCTTGAAGCAGAGCAGCTTGTAGCTGGACAGATGGCAGCATTCAAAATACCTGGGCTCCCCGGAGCCAGGGGCTTGAGTCCCAGCAGGGCCAGTTCAGCTAGCTATTCCCAGTTGCTTAGCTGCAGTCCACGTATCTTCCTGCCTCTAACGCTCTAGCTGAGACCTGTGCATCCTGAGGCTGTGCCTGGCTAGTACACCTGCAGTATGTTTCGTAGCACTCTAAGTGAAAACTGGGTTTCCCCCAGCAGTTTTGGGTAATGTTTGCACCAGGAATGATCCAAACATCTAACTGGCAGGATTCCTAGACCTTCTGCAGAGTAAATTTCTGCCATTAATATATCAATATTTACTATTCTTAGGACCAAATTTGGAGTATTTTACTGAATAATTGAAAGAACTCACATATATGACAGTGCTAGGCAAGCGCTTTGGCCCTTGACCCTAACTTATAATGTGCTTTGGGATTAAAAGCACCCTATAAGATTATTATTAATAACAATATCATTGCATGTCCCAAAACAGCGAGCTAGGAACAGATACAGGGTATTCTGCATGTTTGTTAAATCAAACATAACCACTACAGGAGACTGAGTTATTCCTGCCTTTTATTAGAACGAAGCAGAGAAGTAGTATGAACAAATACGATTAAAAAGATCCTCTGGATTAAATGTACCCCTGATTGCTCTTGCAAGCCAAATATCAAATTTTGTGCTGTTTTTCTAGAGGTTGATTTTTACTCTACAGTCTTCATCTGATTTTACAGTCAGCATTATTTCAAGCTTATTACATTTGTAACAGGATACCAATACAGCACCATTAATTTAATTTTATTTACATTTCAGAGTTATTCAGCTGGAATAAATTGAACACAATTTGATTGAAACTGTCCTGCAGGACTGACTTTAAGCACATTAAACAAGAGTGCTTTATAAATAATGGCAGCATTTAGTACACAAAAGACACCCTCTTGGACTGGAGGATTTGCAGGAGTCATTAGTAGATAAGGGAAAAGCGACATTGCCAAGAACAGAGCTAGACTGAACACTTCTGCTCTGGAGCCCACTTTTCAGGGCACGCACCTTCAGAACACACCCCAGCTGCAGAGCGTTGATGACCTTCCATGTATATCTCCTACAGAAAGCAGTTACTAACAGGTGTTTCGCTAGCACACAAGCATCAGGACTCGGGTAAAGCATTAAGTGAACCTTGACAGGAAAGGAATGAGGAATATCAACGTTTGTTTTGCAGTGGCCCTTAGAAATCCTAGTCAATGATGGAGAAGCTGTTGTAAAGACACTTTGCAGAACCAAAAGATCATTCCTACCTTCAAGATCTGAGTATTTAAAAGGCAGTGGATGTATCTGGGCAGACAGGGCAGTGGATAGGATGAATGAACTCCCGTTTGTCAGTAGGAGCCAAGCTCTTCATAGGCAGCATAGGAAGAGAGGGTTTTCAGCAGGTTTGGAAAGATAATGAAGGCCTTTCACTGCTCTTTACCAAGATTCCTCCCAATAACTGCAAAGAAAAAAGCACAGAAGTGTTTCTATAAAAATGTTAACAAGTGAGAAATAGAGACTGACAGAATGATGAGAAGGGAAACGACATTGTCATAGCAAAGGAGAGCTCTTTGGCAGAGGGGGAAGGGCCTTGACAGGAAAGATAAATAGCTCGTGTTTGATGGAGTAAAGAAGAGGAATGTAGTAGAGAGGAGCAAAGAATGTGTAAAATCCTCAGACTGATGGATTAGGATGATCTTTACAGCAGTATTTTGTAGGGATGTGCACAGACTGAAATTACACTTGGCAAGACCAAAGATAAGGGTGTTTGAGTAATCAAAATGCAAGACAATTGAATTTTAGCTAGGTTAGATAAGGCCTTCTGATGCTTTTAAATGGGAAGGCTAGGCTACTAGCAGCATCTTTCCTATCTTGCCTGGAAGTGAAAGGAAGAGTTCTGAAGCAATTTTCCCTTCTGATTGTGATTGTTTCATTTTCGCCTGAACGTGTTTTGTTCCAGCTTTTGTCAGCCTGCAGCATCCGTGAGGCAATCCCATCCACATGTGTGAGAGAAGGACATGCTCTCAAAAGCTGTGGGTTGTGGGGTCTTTGGTGTCTTGCCACCCCTCCAACTGAATCTCATGTAAGCCCTGAAGGAGAGTTTGAAGGTGTCACTGCTAGGACAGGTAAGTGAGATTCGTTAGTGCTCATTTGGTGGTGCCTAATAGGTGGCTACTCCAGGTCAACCCCCTTATGGAGCTAGCAGAAGAAAAAAGGGATTCTGTTTCAGACTGCTGGGATTTTTGTGATCTGTCACAGTGAGATGTCTGATTATTAAGAAGCAGAATTTCCATGCTGTACCAAACAAATGGACCATATAGTTTAATAATCCTGCTGTGATACTGCTTGGTGAAATGCTTTAGATTAAGTATAGGGAACCTAGCAGTAGACAAGTAGAGAATGACTTGCCAACAGGGGAAGTTTCTTTTTAATTCTTATCAGTTAGCAACTAGCCTAGGCCCTGAAGAAATAGGGTTTATATCCTTTCATAACAAAAGAAAATATGTGTTCTATTTCATGAGAACATTCCCAATTACATTATCCATATAAATGTCTAATCCTTTTTTTAAATCCTACTAATCTCTTAGGCTTAATGTTATCTTATGGGAATGAGCTAATTAGGCATTGTATAATATGTATTTCCTTTTAACAGTTTTATATTTGGTGCCTTTTATTTCCATTGAACATCCCTTTGTCCTTGTATTCCAACAGGGTGAAGAACATCTATTTTTCCTCCTTCCTACCACCCACATTTTCCCCATCCCAGTCAGGGACCTCCTCTCTGATGTACAATTTTCAGTATTTCCAGACCTTCCCCATTTGAACACCATACTTACATCGTTTCGCAACTTCTGCCGCTTGTATCCGAGAGCCTTATTCAGTATTCTTACCAAAAGAGGAACATGGAGCAGGGCAAAAAGACCATGCCATTGACTTAACCAAGGGCATTACCATGACTGCAGGCTGGTTTGCCCCATACTCTAGCTAGACTGACGTTATTTACATGTTTGATCACCCCGTTATGCCTTGAGCAAGAGAACCCACCGTGCAGTTCTTTGCAGCATCCCGGCTCCCTTCCCGAGGTGTTACAGCTCAAGTGAAGCCCATCAGGGTGCTGGCTGCTCCATCACCCCTTCTGGAGGTGCTGCCCTGCGCCTGCCCCTGCCGGAGCAGGACCCCCGCTGCTGCCTACTCCCACCAGTTGCCTCTGCCATTGCTCCCGATGCGAGGAGACTCCGTGGCAGATCCCCCTCTTAGACCTCACTTTCCCTTTTCCAAACAGTTAAAGAGTGGCCATAGCAGGGATTAAGGAAGCACCTTGCTGCCAATCTTTATCAGTCTAAAACCCGATTGCTTATTCCTATGTTTTGTTTCCAGCCCCCACTCCAGAGGCTCCTCCTCTCACCTTTTACCCACCTTGCCTTTTTAACAGTATCTTGTTAGGGGGGTTGGATACGTGTTTTTAAATGACCAAATAAAATTTGACAATTTGTTCACATTCTATACAACCCTGCAATGGTACCGGAGTCATGATAGTAAAGCTTATTTCTTGCTAGAATATAAAGAACCTGTATGGAGCAGAATATAGAAATTGTGATTTCTATATTCTGGATTCAGTACAGCATTTCTTCTGGCTCCCATCCAAGCTTCTCCACATTGATTTTTTTTTTCAGAGCTTATACAGGAGGCCAAACAACCTTTCCATTGAACCCAGAAGTAAACTGATCACAAGCCAAAGATGAGTCTTCTCTCTGCAGCTACCTGAACTATTACAGCAGCATTTGTTGATTGTGCCTTTATTTTTCTGGTTTTAATCTGCTGTGTACTGACAGCCCCAGACAGATTTTTCTTAATGGATTTTAATAGCAATGCAGCACTAAACTTATATAGCACCTGCCACACCAAGGCATCCCACTAGACTTCCCAAATAATAGAATTTAAAGCTTCTGCTTTCACGAACCAAAGGCAGGGCTCAAGAGAGCAAAATTAAGTTTTGGATTTAAAATATTGACAAGCTTGACATTATTAATTTCAAGAGGTGAATTCATCACTGCTGGAATGGGTTGCAGGGGAGAAGCCAGGGGAGGATCAGCAGAGACAGCACTGATCACCTTACAACCACACACCTGGATGGGAACCCAGGAACAAAAACTTTTTCTCAACATGCAGCAATTGCATGTTTACAGCTGCTTAACCCACTGTAATTAAAATAAGTCATCCAGAAAAGCAACAGCAAGTCTGAAGTCGGGCTTGCTGTATGTAATTTTGAGCTTTCATGCGGTACCTTCTATACAATGGTCTCAAAGCATTCCACAGCTGTTAACAGGTTACACCTCCCTGGTAGCAAAAGCATTTATAGCTATTGCAAACCAAGACACATAAAGATCAAATGATCTGTGCAAATGAATTCATAGTAGTACTAACAGCAGAAACCCAGAAGCTCTGGTTCTCAGATTCCTCATCTACCCCTTAGACAATGAAGGTTTCTGCAACTCCAAGAGGCCAATGTGTCACATGCACAACTTTCTCTTCTTTGGGCCTAATCGTAAGAATGATTATATATGTGCTATTAAGGACACTATAACATTAATAGTTGTAGCCTTTAACTGGTGTAAAGCAGATGTCACTTCCTTTCATTAATAGGATTTCAGGCTTTTGAAGCCAAGGAAGCAGAAGAACCAAACCTTGTGTTTCCTGAGCTGTCCAGTCTTTCAGCAATCAATTAAACAAGTTGGAAACACCTTGCAGACCACCGGAAACAAGAATACAAGGAAATGCTGAAATATTTAGAACATTTATGAACACAGTTGAACAGATCCTGGTAAGGGATTTTACCTTTGTTCAATGGAATAGGAAACTTATTTCTTAGCTATCCGTGCGAGATGAAAGCTGCTTCTGAGCTGTGGCTGTGGAGTTCAAGACAGGTCACACTTTCCAATATGAAACAGGGCACGTGCTTTCTGGACATACAACCAATATACACTTTTTGGTTCTGTATTTTAAAAGTTAAATGCATCTTCAAATGATTACAGCTATCTTCTTATTCTCAAGTTACTTATCCCATGTCTAATAAATCTGTGAGCACCAATCAGTGCATCAAGATACAACTTCCCATTTGAAACTCCTAAAATATTTTTTTTATAATGGCAATAAATGATTTTGATTCAGACAGCATAAGTAACTGCAGCTTATAGATGATATGCAGAACTGAGCTTGGAAATAAGGCATTTTTATTTCTCTGCTGTAAGATTGCCCTCCTTGATTTTCAAACCATTCTCAGACATTTTGCTGCCAGGCAAAAGGTGACATGTAAAATAAGCTGTTGGAGGGAAAGGGTATGACTGAGCAAAAAGTATGAACAAAAAAGGCAAAAGACCCTCTCTTTGAAAGAGAAAGTTTATAACCAAAATCAAGCCATGGAAAAAAAAACCCTGGTCTGGAGATCAAAACTGTTATCATCCAATATATGAACTCCACCCTCCCCCAAGGTCATTCTCGCCTTCTGCCTGCTAAGAAGCCCATTTACAAACCTTTTTTGAGTGACTTTTGAAGGTGTGAGGAGGGATATAGCTCTGGACTGAGCTCAGTCTGCCTAGGAGCCTATTAGTGCCCTGCACCTAATCCAGATTTGCAGGATGACTTCTTTTCACCTACAGACAGACTCTGGAAACCAAAATGTTGAACCAGTGTCCTTGGGCTCTCAAAAAGTTTTTTGGTGTCAGGAGAATCAAGCTGGGTAAATCAGATAGCAGATATCAAAGGCCCAGTTCTGCACTTTAAGAAGAGGTAGGACCACTGTCAGTGCTATCAAACGAAGGTGGTACTTACTTGGGTTAAAGAGACCCAGCACATGAAGAATTAGTGCTAGTTCCTTCCAGCATTCATATGGGAAAATGATGAAGAGATGCATTATTGTAAATGCCCAAGCACCACAGAGGCACAGCATAAAACATGAGCACACTGCATGGCAGAGCTCCCCTCACCTCGTGCATCAGCCAGCCTGCGTGAGCTGGGAAATGGGCAGTAAAAAAAAGCCGCAGGATGTCTTTTCTGTCATCACGTCCAAAGCTGGGGCAAATAGTCATCAAGAAGAAGCTGATGCTGGTACTCAGTAATGGAGGAAATCAGTCCAGGATGGGTCATGGACAGTCAAAAGGATCAGGCAGAAGAAGGGACACAGAAAACTCAGTATTTTACAGGACTGACGTGTCTAATTGGGTGGCCCTTCCTGAGAGAAGTTGCCACCTGGACAGAGGTTTTGGTGGGGAACTGAGAAGCAGCTTTGGCACCTTGCAGCTTGTGCGAGGAGAATGGATGCTCACAGATTCCCTGGGAGAGAGCTGAGCTTTTTGTTAGGTTCTATCCAGGGTTGCCATATCATGGGAGAGCAAGAGAGGGTAGAGGGAGTTTAATAAGTCAGTACTTTAGCCTGGTTTTTTTAGTGGTTTTATATGTGTAAAGGATTTCATGTGTTTCATTCTGGACTCCAGTATTGCTGGGCACTGTCAAAACACAAACTACCACAGCAGTTCTGCCTTGATAAAGTTACCAGCCAGGAACAGGGAGCACAGGAGAGATCAATATATTATGTGGGAGTCATCGGCAAACCACCTGCTTAACCACCGTCTAACAGCCTGCCTCCAGAAATAGACTACATAAGACAAACACGGCTGTAAGGGATTCTGCGGTAAATAATTAAGGATTAAGCTACAGCTAACTATGGATAGTTTGCCTCTTATCCATTTTTGTACTGCCTCGCCTATGGCTGAAGTCTTCATGCATTTTACTTTGAATTTTATTTTCATCCTCCTGAAAAAAGCTACCCACAGACCTCTTGCAGGGGTATAAATTAGAGCCTAGGTTTCGGTGTAAGCTGAACCCAAACTGGACACAGCTGAAACCTAGAGAGCAGAGTTTAATTTTAGTAGTCCTTCAATGCCACTGCGCCTCCTAAGCCTGCATTTCCCAGCCTCTCGATCGCCCCTCCCTTTCCTCCAGCTTACTAGAAGCCACCTGCTTGTTTCTAGCAAAGCTGAAACCCAAAATATCACAACATGCTCCATTTCTTCACCGCTCAGCTCTTTTCAATGGCCCAAAAAGATACTGAGTGGGCTGCTTGCTGGGCTGGGTGCTCAGCCCTGGGTGCTCACTGGTGAGAGAAGGGCAAAGAACGTGGTCTGGGAGACACACTGACACCTGCATAAAAACAGCCACGGGAGGCTGGCAAACGAAAGGCTCAGGCAGATGGATGTCCTGCATCGGGACAGATTAAATTCCATTTGACCATCTCACTGTCTGCTTTACAAGACAAAGTGCTGCAACAGCAAGAGAGGCCACGAGGTCGTCCCACAGCAGCGTGGCTGACGGGGCACACGGTCAAGTGCTGATACAGAGTCAAAGAGAAGAGAGAACGGAGTCCTTGGGCGAGACCTTGGCGACAGGAGGACCAGAGAAGCAGGAACAGACCTTGGGACAGATTGTGTGATTAAATGGAGCTGGAGATAATTGTGTTTTAAAGATCTCCCTGGGAATAGGCTCAGAATAGATGCAGCAGCAGGGCTGGGTATTTAGCTATGTAGATAGCTATCACCGCACTGTTATCATGGAGAAGGAAATGAAGAACCATGGTCTACGTGGGTAAATTTATTTTCAGTAGGTCAGTGCACTGTTAGAGAGATGTGCCAATACTAGTGGCGTAACACTGTCCTGCACAGGCTGTTGTAGGTCTCAGGGCTACACTAAATGAAACCTTTGACAGGAATACTGGTCTCCAGGCATTATTTGTTCACGGCCTGATGTTTGGGAATAATGCAGGAAGCTGTAGAAGAGATGATTTTTTCAACCATCTTCTGGTATCTCAGTTCAGCGCCACCTGGACATTCGCCCCAGTGGTTCCTTATTCCTGACTGGATGTTTCCCATTTTTTTAGAGGAGAGAGTTGCTGAAGGCTGTGATATTCAGAAGCAGGACAAATGTCCAACAGCTGCCAGCTAGCTCTCTGTATTAATACATATGATGATCAGTCAACAGGTGCTGAAATCTCCCTTCTGAATAAGTAGATGGGTTTCTGTCAAAAGTCCAAGAAAAGTTACCTGCTCTCTTGTTTAGAGGTCTCCAGGAAAATGCCTTGCCAGTTTTCCCTAGGCTGGAGAAGCAGTAGAGCAACCATGGCAATGGGCCCTGCATCTGATTCCCTTAATGTTTCAAGCTACTCCCCTTGCCTTTTATTTCCTAGATTTGTTTACCTAAACTATTTGAAACCATGACAATAGTATAGGTGTGGCTGCTGCTGGTAACCAGGCTACTAAAATCCTTTGAACAGCCTAAGCAATTAACTGTAGGCATGCCTAGTAAGCAGAAATAGTAACTTGTGGCCATGCCATGCTATAGGACCCAAAATAGGATTTTCTTTCTCTGCACAAAACCAACATACCCTTTCACTGTTTTGATAGCACTTGCCAGCTCTGCCTGGCTAAGGCAGACATTCTGACCTTTCTGCAAGAGATTTTTGGTGCAGGAAGAGGTGTGCAAATGAACTCAGAGGGAACAGAAGTGCAAGCAAAGTCCAGTGGCTTTGTACATGTGCCTGAGTACCAGGAGGGTGAGAGGCAAAGAGAGAGAGGGGATGGAGAGGAGCAGGGAGTAGGGACAGGGAGAGAGGAGACAGGAGCAGGGCATGTAGGGCCAAGGAGGTACACAGTCCATGCGGTGTACGTAAAGGGAACAGGACAGCAGGAGCTTGAGTGGCTCATCATTTAAATGGCCATCAGGTGAAAACCCCAGCTACAGCACTCGTCACAGTACCAACTCCCACTGTAGCAACCGAGCACATCCTGTGAAGTGCCTGTGAGTGGGTGATGCTGGTGGTGAATTACCTTCCAACAGGCAAAAGTCCCTGTTCACTGCCCTGTCCCCTCTGTCACCGCAGGAGCAGACCAGGCATCCTGCAGCCCCAGTGAAACACCTCTTGGTGTCTGTAGTGGGTCTGGCTGAGCCCCATAGCGCTGTGCTTGTATTGGTGGGCAGAAAGGTGGTGATAACACACCAGTGTTTTGGCTGCTGCTGAGCAGCACTCACACAGCATCAAGGCTGCCTCTCCAACATTCCCTCCTCTGCCACCACTAGGCTGGGGGTGGGCAAGGTCCTGGGAGGGGACATAGTCAGGACAGCTGACCCAAAGTGACCAAAGGGATATACCATACCATATGCTGTCTGATCAGATATAAAAGCTAAGAGAAAGGAGGAGGAAGGGGAGGCATTGGCAATTTATGACGTTTGTTTTCTGAAGCAACCGCCACGTGTACTGAAGCCCTGCTTCCTGGGAAGTGGCCAAATGTTGCCTGCTGATGGGAAGTAGAGAACAACATCCTTTGTTTTCCTTCGTTTCTGTGCATGCAACTTTTGCTATTGCTTCATTAAATTGCCTTTATCTTGACCCACAAGGGTTTTTTTCCATCTTGTTTCCCCCCCCATTCTGCTGAGGAGGGAAGTGATAGAGCAGCTTGGTGGGCATCTGGCATCCAGCCAGGGTCAACCCACAACAGTGTCACAGGTCCTTTCGCACCAGATGCACTTCTGTGCTTCATTCTTGGCATACTTGGCATACTGCTTACTGGCAGCTGTAAAGATTTTCAGTATCACATTTGTTATTTTAAAACTTCATTATGCCTACATAAATTGCTTAGATTGGACAGTAGATCCATACATAAACACTGGGGAAAGATGCAAAAATAAGGAAGTTGTATCCAAAGCTTGTAATGAAACATCCAGCTCTTTTATAAGTATAAAAAGAAGGATAATGTCTTCCTCTACTCTTGACAGCTGTACGCAGCCTCACATCCCCCTACCACAGCAACACAGAAGCCACCCTGAGAAGTTGATCTTGAGAACACAGGTCACCACTTTGACACTTTGGTCCAGCCACAGCACAGATGTGCGCCTTTGCTGCTTGCCCATGCACACGTGCAAACTAGCAAGGCTTTGAACCCCTTGCTGGAGAACTCTCCTGACCTTCTCACAGATGTTGTGCAGATGCCCTGCTGCAGTAAAGATGAGCTGCATCCAGCAGGCTTTGCAGGCAGTGTGACCGCGCCTTCAATGCACCAGATGCGTGCACTAGCACCAGCTCAGTGTGCATAAACCGGCTGCTCCCAAGTGCTTTGATTTCAGCATTTAACTTCTTGAATCAGAGCAGTGCAGTCTGCTTTTCCTTAAAAAGGGATACTCTGCTTGCAGTATATGCAGCGCAGGGTCCCTTGCCTAGTTGCTGTTGCCTCTTTTCTCAATGCAGCTAAGAGCCAGGTGAAAGACCCTGGGTGTGAGAGTAGCTGTCTCCCTCTCTGCAATAAATCAGCATGGCCAGAAAGCGCTGGGATAGAAGTGAGAGGGTCACAGTGTGTGGCCTTCCCTTGGCACCCAAAGTAGGGAGGTGATGTGCCCATCCCAGAACTGCAGTGAGGCATGGCTGAGAGTGAGAAATGGCTGTACGGAACACCTGCTCCCCATCATGCTGTCTGGAGGACTTGTGTCACCTCCTGATCACACATGTGAATGAGCTCGTGGTAAGAAGACCCTCCAACTAATTGCAGGTAGCAACAGTACTTCGCTAATAAGCACAGTCAGCTCACACCTCAAAGCTGTTATCTATAAATTGCCTTCAAAAGCTGCTAGAAATTCCTGGATAGGCTTTTTAAAGCTTTTCTTTGAAACCAAGAAAGCAGAAAGCTTTCTTCCCTGGAGAACTGATTAGAAATAGGCCTACACTGACATGGTCTTATTCCAGCCTTGACTATGAATAACAGAATAGGAAAACAAAGCAGTTTGTTACAGATCCCATTTCCAGGTGTTAAAGAGAAACTGTCACATTGCTTCAGAAATAGATGCTATTACAGAAAAAGCCACTGTGCCAGCTTTTCCCTTGGCATCCTTAAACCTCTCGTGTCCCTGTTAACCACTGCTGGAGAGGGTTAATAAAGGAATGAGTAAACTCAGCAGGCAACACAGTCCCAGCAACACTGACCAGCCTCAGGAGGCTAATTGCAACAGTAAGGGCTTGAGGATCCCTGTTCAGAAGTCTTTTTTTGCACTGCTTTCCAAGAGCTTGCTTATGCCTTCCCTTTTCCTATCCTGTTACACTTTTCTCCAGTGCTATGGTTTCCACTTGTGGTATTTCACTGAATTATTTTTACCACTCCTCCTGCCTCCTCCTGTCAGCAGCCTTCAAGATGTACCCTGTAACCTGTTCCTCTGTTGAAAAGTTTTCTGTAAAATGTAATAATCATCCTGAAACCCATTTGCAAACCCAAATAGTGACTCATCCTCTCCTACAGGGGACAGGAGTGGTTAGACGTACATGATTATCCAGTGTTTCATTCTTGTGCCAGCACTCAGCTCCAAACCTGAGCGTGGATATTCACACCGGTCTTCTGGCCAAACTCTTAGTCCACCCACATTCTCATTTGTCTTGCGAATCCCCACATTCGTAGCCCATAGAGGCCAGACTCACTGCTGAAGTCAAGGATGAGGTTGGGAGGCTGGAGGGGTGAGTGCGCCTTCAGAAAGTGAAGTTAAGGAGCTGCAATGAGTCTGTTCCCATCTCCCCGCCCCGCTCCAGGAGCTTCACATCCCTCACCCGTACACAAACACTGATAGCCCCTTTCCCCTCCCACCAGCTCATAAGAAGTCCTTCCTCTCACAGCAGCTGACTGTGACTCCTGGACCATCTATGTGCGTAGGGTGTGTCCTACATGCCATGCAATCTGGGATGCAGAATCCCAAAGGCTGAAACAAGGCTTGCCATGCCTGCTGCTGCAGGAAGAAAAAGGAGGGCTGCTCTTTGTGCTGTGGGGCGATAGCATCACCCCAGCAGTGGCCCCACGCCGTACAACCTGCCCCTGGTAGTATCAACAGAGCTGTGCAGGAGCAAAGTGAAGATTGGCAGCTAGAGCCGCACTGCTGGCACTGAGGGCTGCGGCCACGTAGCTCAGGCGCTGCAGCTTCTCCGATCCCATCTGCTCTCTGCTTCATGTCTCATCTACAACTACAACACTGTTGTGCAGCACAATGTCTTTCTCTTGCAGCTGAGCCAAGGTGTCTCCCCATGGCTAGTATCTTGTCAGAAGCATCTCCCTAAGCACTGCCTCACTTCCAGCTTCCCCATTCTAACTCTCCCAGTTCCCTGGAAACCATTCTTTCACAGTTTGCTGCTCTTGTTTCTTATCTGCTGCTTTGCTCTCTAGGTTCTTGTCAAGTTTCCTGCCTGACTCTGAAACAAGATGGAGTATCCTGGCTTCAGCAGTAGCCTGCTAAAGTAAAATGCTTTGCAGCTTGCCAGAGGAAGGTACAGAGATCCCCTGCTGTGTTTCTAAGGAAAATTCAAAACCTCAGCATTCTCCTTACTCATCTTTGAAGAGCACCATCTCCTCACCCTCTGGCACATACCCCAGCTCCTCCAAACTGGAGTTGCAGTTCTCTCCTCAGGGTGAAAGACACCTTTGAATCTCAACTTTTTCAGCCCGGGGAGAGGAGAGCAGAGCACACCGCAGCAGGTGTGTTAGTGCAGGAGGCAGGATGGGACCCTCCAGCCGCCGCTCACACACCCGCCCCTTCTGCCTCCCACCCCAGCGTCTGTCCAAGGCTGGTGGATGCTGCCCTGGCCTGGGAAGGACCAAGCTGCTCAGGGCCACTACCTCCTCCAGCCTTTCCTGCTTGTATTCTGCCATCACCATGATGAAACAGTCAGCGTGGGTAACACCGGGGCTCTCTGGCAAGTTGGAGGTGTGACTCCCAGCCTGGAGTCAGAAGGAGGCATGGATGGGGAAGGAGGTTTGAGGACCACCACAAGCACTGGTCAGCCCAGCAGATGTTCCTGCGTGGTGTGACAGCTGTGGCTGACTGCACAGCATCCCTGCCTGCCAGCCTGCAAGGCCACCTGGAGTCTGCCCACCCATTTGCAGCCAACGGCTGGGGAAGTGCTCCTCAGAGAAGTTTATCTGAAAGGCAAAGGGACTGAGCAGAAGTGCGGCAGTTTGGTCGTACAGCATAAAGGAAAGCCGCCAGCACGCACACAGCAGAGGAAACTGTGCCATGGGTACAACTGTTAACACTTTAAACTTGTTTTATAACAGTGTCAGACAAATTTGAAACAGCTGCTCTGTATGCTCTTCATTTCCAGTGGCAATGTCTTTTTTTTTGTTTTACTTGCTGTAAAAGAAATTGGTGCTGCTGCTGTTTACAAAATTACCCAAGCTGCACTTGTGACTTCTCTTCAGATCTTGCTGTGATCACATGGATACCATAAACAGCAACATCAAGGTTTGCTCTGCTAATATTGGTGCCACAGCCCTGAAAAAGCTACACGTCGGATATGTTATGGGGGGGAGCAGGCAAGGGCAGCAAGGGATAACTGCCGGCTCCCATTTCACATTCCATAAGACCTTTTGTCATTGAACTACTGAACACTTTCTCTTGCCACTGAGCAATTAAGCCTCCCTGACACTGCCGTGCTTATGAGGGAATTACTGCTCGTCTCAGCCGTGCTCAGAAACACCAGGTCAGAAGTCAGAGAACTATTAAACCTATTGAGGTGCCTGGAAATATGTTCAGTGGCCGAGTTCCCAGTCTGACATCTTCAGAGCAGCAGAGGAAAGAACAGAAATAGCCTATATTTAAGCAGATTGTCAGGGGCAGGCACCTTCCAGTCTAATGAAGGCTGGACTATTTTATATTTATACAAGATGAGAGTTTTATTATGTTTGTTTATCTGTGCCACAGTAGGACCCAGAAGACCTAGATGCAGACAAGATCCCTGCATGCTAGGCTTTATGAAAATACCAAAGAGAAGCCAGGTAACAAAAACAGAAGAAATATATAAATATCACTGATCTTTTACCTTTCCATTCAACCATATACTTTTGGCCTAAGCTCCTTTTTCAAATGGAAGAACATGTATAGTGCTTTATTTATTTTTATCCGTTTCATTTATAAACCAAGGAGCTGTGGCAAAGATGATTTGGGACAACACTGTTAAGGGAACCTGGACCCTGGGGCAGAGGAGACAGGTCTTGAGGGTTGCTAAAGGAGCACCCAAGGCACAAGCTCTGCAAGCAGGCACAGACTCTGCATCAGTTACTATACTGGGAGTTGAACAACTTGAATGCTGTTACCAGATCTGCAGGTGCCTTCCTGTGTGACCCTGGGCAGCTTGTTTCACTTTCCAAGGCTGCTTTCTGCCTGGCAAAATTGCTGTAACAATGCTTACCTTTTTAAAAAAAGTGCTGGAGATCATTTGCTAAAAAAAGCTTTCAAAGGCTAAGAATTGTCTTTGCTGAGTCTGCTATCCAGCATCAGGAAATGCCTAGCACAATGTGATCATCATTACACATTCATAAGTCTCATGGTTTATAATAATAATAATAATAATTAAAGTGTCAGCTTATATAGAACACAGAATCATAGAATCATAGAATCATTTAGGTTGGAAAAGATCTTTAAGGTCATTGAGTCCAACCGTAAACCTAGCACTGCCAAGTCCACTGCTAAATCCTGTCCCTAAGTGCCACATCTACGTGTCTTTTAACATCTGCAGGTTTATTTTCCAGTGAGTGATTTCAGTATTAGTCACTGTCACATCTGTGTGGGATCACTACCCACTTTTGTTTTCTAGGCATCCTCTCTCCTTTTATTATATCATGCCTAATGTTTTGATTGTTTTAAAAAATATTTTATCTGGCATTTTTAGACTAGCCTAGAACGTTTGTTTGATTGCACTCCATTTTTTGCATTTGTGTTTTTCTCAAAGTGTCCTGGATTACGTGAGGACCAGGAAGGGGAAGTAATGCATGTGTGAAATAAATAAAAGTATTATTAATAATAATTACCTCTGGGTTAGTCATATCCATGCAAATTGCAGCTGGCTGTGTTAAGGAGTTTTCTCTTTCAGCTTGGACCCTCCATCCAGCCATTAGTTGCAAAGAAATGGCACCCTCAGTCACAGTAATAATAACAGCAGCAATTCCTCATTTCTAAAAATGCCATCCAATAAAGATTCATTTACTAGACCACCCATGAGATTATTATTGTTTCCATTTTAGAAAATGAAACTGAGGCAGACAGACTTAAAATAACCAGAAGAATGTCAAAGTCCTGACTCCAAGTCCTGTGCTGTAACTATTTAAACTTGTCCTTTAGTTTTCAAACATGTTTTATGTTTTAAAAAGACACAGCCATGAAAACCTTCTAATCTGCGTGACTCATAAGATGATAATTCACGGCTGATTACTTTTTTTTTTTTTTCTTTCAACACAGCCAGCTTGAGAGTTAAGATGAACTCAGCTTGCCTTCTTTAATCTGGAGACTTCCTTCAAGCAGTAAAGAAAAGCGGAGTCAGATGCATTGAGGCCCAAGCCAGAGGCTAAGGTGCAGGCACTTCTCTCTTCAGACTGTTTGCACTGACACCTAGCTTAAAGCTAAATGAACAAGCAAATCTTGAGCCATTCAGCTGGATCACACCCTGCTAGACCAGATGCATACAAAAACCAAGATATGCTTTTCAAATGTAGAAAATGAGAGGAGCTATGCATTGAAGAGCAGGCATTTGAAAGCCTGGCAGCTTTTGTCCTGATTCAGCCAGCCTTTGGCACAGTTTGGTCACCTTTTCTGGGGTCACATCTGCATGCTGACTTGCTGCAGGTTAATGTCTTCATGGTCTGTAGCCTATGCCCTGGGCTCTAGAGAATCATCAAAACTGTTCAACTTTACTGTTAGCTATGACTATAGCTCAGACATATCCTACCCGCTGCCCTTTCCCACATGCTCATTTTATTTTTCAGCCTCAATACAGGGTTTAACAAGAATGGTCTTCCAAAAGAAAAGATTTCACTAAGAATATCTGTCTACTGGAGAGGAATAAAAAGTGGTGATTATTTCAATCAGTTCAAGAGTCTCTCTAACAGATTGGCACCACATGAGTCACTTTTATAATTTTATGGTAATTTAGATCTCAAGATGAGAAGAAGGATGTACAATACTTGTGACGTTCTCCACCTGCTCCACTTCACGGTTGTGCACATGTATCTCCATCGGGCAATCATGTTTATACTAAAATAAACAACCCCCAAATGTTCTGATTATATACAGGTACAACCTTTTCTGGTATATCTGAAAAGAAGTGCACTTGAGAAACAACGGTATTTAATTGTTGCTTCTAAATCTGGTGGAGTTTTTCCTCCTGATCCTGTGAGGTCTGTTACCTCATCTAATCCTGCAACGGGGCACCACTGAGAAGGAGCCAGAAGCACCTCAGTAAGAGGTGAAAATCAGACCTCACCATAAGAATATTTCTTGTGTATGTCCTAAGCATTTCTCCCCTCAAAGACATCTCTTTTACATCTTTTACTAAACTCCATGTGTCCTGCTGGCTAATACCTTCTATTTTTGTTTGTAATTTTAGATAAGAATGTATGGTTATGATCTCTCCCCAAATGCAATTGTTACCAGGCCAAATGGCAAACATTAGATTTTTCAAGTATTTCAGTGTCTGCAGGCTGTATTTTGGTTGCTCTTCTCTGCATTCTCTGATTCGTCTGCAAAAAAGATGCCTTGAGAAGAGCTGCAGGGCCACTGGTCTCATTAAGAAGGATTACCACCTTCCCCATCTCTTTCATACATTCGGATATGCAGAACTAAAATGACATCAGCTGTTTCTGTTGTCTTGTAGTTAAACTGTTGCTTGCTACTCTTCTGGCATCACTGTTCTTCAAGTTACTTTCCCATCACTAAATAGGTTTCCCCTCCCTCACCTGATACGTGTTTACAATGCGTATTTGCTTCCCAAAGTTGAAACACACTTTGCTCTATCTGGACCATATGATGAGTTTCTGCATATGAATATTCCCAGCCCTATCCAACGAATGTGCTGCATATCCCTGCAAATGCTTCCAAAGTGCTTTTTATCCATTTTTCTCTGAATGTGTGTACATTAGTTGAGAAAGCATCCAGGGCTTGGACTCTATGGATGAAAAAAGCTAGTTAGCACTGAAACTCTTCAGGAAGCCCGAGGTCTGGCTCTACAAGAGATCTGTCCGAGGAAGAGCCCACAGCACTGAATGGAGGTTGCGATGCCCTGTTCATGACCGAGTTCATTTTAGATCAGCTGAACCAGTTTTCTCCCTGCCAGCCTCTGAAGAAGCATTGCACACCAGTACTTCCCCTTGCTGCTGCGTTGCACTGCAAAACCACACTTTCTGGTGGTTGCAAATGGATGGATATGATTAGTAGAAACGTGACACAAATCAAAACATTAAAGGGTTTAGAAAAGCAGGTACAGATTAACACACTAAATTTTCAGGAAACAATGCCAAATGGATACATCAGTAATTTAAATTTTGTGTTGTTGAAACAAAGTAGGAAATACCACAATTACACAAAACCAGTGTTGCAAAGTTGTACATAAAAAAACCAACAAAGACTAAATATATCATAAACATATGGCATGACAGCATCAAAGCACACATGCTCCCTCTTCTCTGTCCTATAGTATTTAACTGTACTATAATCCTACAGTTTTTGTCCCGCCACAATTATTGCTCCTTAGGGCATTAGTAGTGGACAGAGTTAGAGTTGTTCAGGTGTCTGCATTGTCGTCATGCTTAATATGTGTTTTGTGCAATAACATTATCCCAAAACTCATGTTTTTCTTGTGTTTAACTCTGGAGGGAATTACCACACCACTGTAGGGTTTTTAAAAATCTGAGCTGCTTGGAAAACTAGAATTTTGATGTTACCCCAACACAACTTTACAAAATCAAGAAAGGTTTATTTGAAGTGACGCAAGACTACCAAGCAGAGAGAATGCTTCTCATTGACATTTGTAATACTTGAAAGTTAACCCAACATGAGCTCCCTTTAATAGCAAATAAGGACATACAAACTAACTATCAAATAATCTTTCAAAAGCCCACATGTAGTTCTTAACTGAGGGGAATGTACAGACTCTGGTAGTAGTACAGGTAGGCTGCACGTAAGAGACAATTTTAATTTTTCTGTTGACTTACTGGTGTAAAGGGCTGCGTTAATGAGGCCAGGGCTATTTTGTTCAAGTACTCGCTTCTCTTGGTGCACTCAGCAGGTGCTGCCTCAGCAGCTAGGCTCCTCGGAAGGCTGTGCCAAGAGGAAGGTCTCATGCCTCGGTGCATGGGGTGGTTATGCAGCCACAGACACTTTAGAGAAGGCCAGCAGCTGGACCAGTTAATGTGTCAATGAAAACTCTCAACACACGTCCCATCTCCATCGTACCGCGCTGGTCTCACACTCAAGTTAATGTTACTGCATTCAAAGCCTCTGCTGAGAAAGAACAGCAACTGGTTGAGCTACCGAAGCATAAACAACCTGCTTGGTGCATCAGCAAGAGTCAGGTAAGCCCAGACTCAATGGTTACATAAAACAACCTTTACTAGTAAACTCTGTCACAAACCAGTCTCTTCAAAAGGACTTTGTTTACATGACTTCAATTAAATTACAACTTTTTATTAAAAAGTTTTAAGCATGTATGTATTTAATTACCATTTTTTCTCTGTCATGAATTAATTTGACATAAAATTCTTTAGGAAAGTTAATATTAAAGTCAAAAGGTCATTGGCAGAATTAATTAGCTCTTCACAAAGACCTACATACTCCAGACTTTGTTAAGGATGTTTATCATAAGTTACCTTGGTTTTAAGTGCAAAGCAGAAATCAAAGTATAAGATGGGGAGCAGCACCTCAGGAATAGATCAAACTTCCACCTTCATTATTGCCACACCAGTATTTTTCCACATAGCACTTTCCACTTGGATCAAAAGGCCGTTTCTAGCACAGGGTCAGCAATATTTCCACATCACAGCCAAAAAAACCAAGGCATGGTGAGTGCATGACTGTAACTTGCTCAAGGCCATTTGCTAAACCCATACCAGAAGTACAATCCCCATTACTCAGCCGTCAAATCCAGATGCTGGAAATTCCCGTTTCCTTTCCTGTCCATCAAAGGGCGGCAGCCGGTAATCACCTATGCACCGTGCCCGCTGTAACTTCGCTGCTTGCCATAGCTTACCTCTTGCAGGTCCCTGTCTCTGGGGCCAGAACACGAGGGCCAAAGCAGCCTGCCTTCCGCCGGCTTCAGCCAGCCCTCAGCTTAGCATCCTCAGGCAGTCAGTGTTGTTTACCACAGGCAAAAACCCCAGCAACCCACGTATGTCAGACACCGAACCAACCGATTTTATTTCGTACCGATGGAAACCCGAGGACGAACATCTACAGAGTGAGCCGGAACGAAAAGACAAGGCGTCACCACCTGGGCCTTCCCCGGCCTCCTGCCCAGCTCGAAGCAGAGCGGCCTGGCGGGAAAGCAAACGGAGCTCGTGGAGACCAAGGCCCGCTCCACCTCCCCCCGTACCGGGGTCTCTCAGAGGCGGCCACCGCCAGGAAGAGACCCAAGTGCGCACAGGCCGCTCGCCCCCCCGCACACCGGGCTGGCAACGACTAGCCCCTCTCGGGGAGGCGGCTCCCGGCCGTGGGCCTGCGCCTGAGCTCCAGCGGCTCGGACAGGTCCCAGCCCAGGGGGGGTGGGGGATGCGGGCCCCCCCAGGCCCCCCCTGCCCCGGGCAGCGAGGAAGGCCCCCGGGGACCCGCCCGCCGCCGACCAACTTCCGCGTCGAAGTCCGTCTACGCATGCGCAACCAGCGCCGGCACCACCACCCCGCCGGTCTTCCCTGGCTGTACCACTCTGTGCCTAACGTGTGGGTAGAGGCGAAAGAAGGACGCGGCGCCAGGGAGCTCTGCAGGCCACAGTCCCCCCAGTCCTTTTCACAAAGAAGCGCGTTGCCTTCTCGAGTCTAGAGGGGCCTTCTCAACCTGCCTTTCTCCTAATTCCCGCCCCCGATCTAACCCGTCTCTCCCCCGGGATGGGCTATGGTATATGCCACTCCCAGCTGATCCGGCGGCTCGGCGAAACCATCCCGCTCAGGGCAGGGGGAGTCAAGGCGCCGGTGGGGGGGGCTCATTGTTGAGTCACGGGCCGAACGGCGGGGGAGGACGGGCGCGTCCCGCTGTGACAGCGGGGTCGTTACGGACACCGGTGGGCGGGAGGGGCCGCCGCAGAGAGCTCCGCGCCGCGTCCCCGTTACCCTGCGGGCCCGACCGGTAGGGCGCGGCCGGACGCCTCCCGCGCTGTCCCCTCCGCTGCCTCCCCAGTGGTCGCGCCCGGCTCCAGCTGACCGGCCTGGAATCCCGGCTGGGAGCCCCGCGCCCCCCCGCCCGCCGCTGCCGCCGCCCCGCGCCCCGGCCCCACCATGGGAGACGCCGGCAGCGAGCGCAGCAAGGCGCCCAGCCTGCCACCGCGCTGCCCCTGCGGCTTCTGGGGGTAAGCGAGGCCCGAGGGTGAGGAGGGGGCTGGGCTGGAGCCGGCTCGGCCCGGCCCGGCGCGGGGAGGGGGGCGGGCGGCGAGGCGAAGGGCGAGGCGGCGGGGGGCCGCGGCCGGCGGGGGCAGGGCCCGGGCCTGGCCTGGCGGGCAGGGTGGCCGGGGCGCCGGGCCAGCTCGCAGCCCTGGGCTCGGGCCTGTCACGGGGGCCGAGCCCGCAGCTCGCCCCGGGGCGGGGGCGGCCGCAGGGGGTGCCCACGGGGGGGAGAGGGGTGTCCCCCTGCCTCCCGGCGTGTGGCGGGGCGTGCCGGGACGCGGGCGGCGGCGGCTCCTGGTTCGGAGGCAGCGGGTGACCCGGGGGGGGGGAGGCAGCCGCGTTGCCCCCGGGGGCGGGAGCGGCCCGGGCACCTCGGCGGCGGCCTTCCCTGCAGCCCGGCGGGGGCAGGCCCGCTCGCCTCCCCAGACACGCAGGTCTCCTGGAGCGGCTGCCCCCCCTGTGGGGCTGCGGGGCGGCGGGCTGCGCTGCGGGGCCTGCCTCGGGCTGCGGGTGAGTGAGGCGGCCCCTGGCTGCCCGGCCGGCCCGGAGCGCGGTGCCTGGCGCGTCCCTGCCCCGCCGCCGCCCGCTCGCTGCTGTGCGCGCAGGGCAGCGTAACTAATGAGGGGAAAGGGCTGAGGACAGAAACACACTTCTGTCTCCACCTTATGAGGGCAGGGAGGTTCACAATAGAGAAGGTCCTTGCTAGCTGTTGGCCGATTCCTCTTTTAGAAAGAGGGAAGTAGGGTCATTCCTGTTTGCCAAAGGTGAAAAAAAAAGTAAGCCTGTTCCTTGCTAAACTCACCCCTAGGGTCATTGCTGTTGAAGATGTTTCAATTATTGATTTTTTTTTTATTTTATTTTTTTTTTAAATCAGATGTATCATGGCAGATGGTATACTGGCAGATACACAGGATCATAAAGTGTCTCTAATGTATATCACAGGAATATTAGTCCCTAACATTCTTATTTATGGAAAGTTGAAAGAATATGTGACTAAATAGACTTTTGAGAGCCCACCTGAGATTTGCACTTGTCTATGATTGTACCTTCTTGGGATTTATGTCATACAATTTAAGGTACTCTGGGGAAGTGGAGACTGATAGAGAAGAGATGCAATAAGAATGAATTAGTGATGTCACTGTGCATTTGTTTGGTTTATTGGAGTGGCAGGATTTTAGATTAAATACTTTTTTTGAGTTATGACAGAAGCCTGAACTGCAACAAATGCCATGGCCCTGCTGGGAGTGGTCTTGGGAGACAGGTTATAAACATACAGTAAATTATTTTGTTTATTTTTGTTTTGGTAGGTTCCTGTATTTAGGCCTGATGTTTTCTGTAATGTAGCGGAAAGCAAGTTGCTGCTATCTCTAATGGAGTGTACTGACTTCTGTAACATGATACTGGTGTGAAAGGAGAGTTGCAGAAAGTTGAAAGTGAACTTTTTCTTTGGCCTGAACTTCTTGGCTAGTTCAGCACGTTGCGATAATGAGAGGAAAATCTGGTGCTTCAAGGATCTGCTTAATGGTGACAGGAGGCTTGCAAGAAAACCCGCTGTCTTTTAAAGCTGCTACTTTTTTCTTTTTTTTCTTTTTTTTCCTTTTTTTTTCTTTTTTTCCTTTTTTTTTTCCTTTTTTTCTTTTTTTTTCTTTTTTTTCTTTTCTTTTTTCTTTTTTTTTCTTTTTTTCTTTTTTTTTTCTTTTTTTCTTTTTTTTTTCCTTTTTTTTTCTTTTAATGTACAGTTTCCCTTGCACAAGCAGCTATTCAAATGGTATTTTTTTGCTTCCCCCCCTTCCTTCAGAGTGTCATCTGTGCAGTAGTGTTTGTTGTAAGATATTTTTGAAAGACGGCACTGTGGAAAAAAAGCTCACCTTCTCTACCAGTACAGTGAATAAACGAATGTTTTTCAGTTTACGTGTCTTTTTGATACATTTTGATACAGAGTGGCAAACTAAGTACCTATTTTGCCCTTAAAAAAACCAAACAAAACCCAACAAAAACCAAAACTCTGTCAGTTTCCAGATCTTTATGGATTGTTGTTTTTTCAGGACTGGAAAATACATAAGTGTCTTCTTGTCCTTATTTACCTCGGCCTTGCTAGTGCTTGAAAAGTTCGGATGGTAAATCCGTGTAGACATGCCCTTCTAGTGAAGTTGCGTTGGCAGGAGCGCTTAAGAGGGGTCACAGTTTTATATCAGCTTTCTGAAGAAAGTAAATCGTGATAGCAAAACCACATATGCATCTGAAGTTGGAATTCCACTGCTCTAGATGTCAACTAGGGTTATTACTAGCAACATGTCTTAAGACAGAGTCTTATCTGTGACTTTCATGTCACTTATATGTCTGTCAAGTCACATTTTGGACTAACAGGGCCATATTTGCTCTTTAACGGCAGGACGTTGAAGGCTATGGAAAGTTCTGAAACTTGTAATTTAAATGTAGTATTTACCATGAAATTGGTAGATAAAGTAGCATAGAGGAATAGTGTTGCTTTATCTTTCCCTGTCCCCATCAGTCCAACGGTTGAGAATCCTTTCACAGTTCTCCTTGAGTAAGCCTGAACCATGTAAGTAGCAGGACAACTCAGTGTTGGGGTCAAACAGTAAGGTCTCAATTTTGTCAAGTATAAAAGATGGCATTTTTAAAATATTTTTTATTGAGTTTTATGTAATGCTTAGCCCGGACTGTTTGCAGTAAGATGCATGCTTTCTACAGTAATCCACAGAGATAGGAAACATTAAGGAAAATACTTAAAGAAGCATTAAAATTTAAATAAGCTGTAGGTTTCTGCGCTAAAACTTGCCTATTGGTGAACAGTGATAGAAATAGCTCCCGAGATACACTTTAATAGTGGTGGCATGTGAAGAGATTACTAAAGACGACTGGTATGTACTATTGCATTAAAGTTGAAGGGATTCGATATTTCTTTTAAAAGGTTTGATTTTATATTAGAAATCAGATCTTGTAGGTCTCAGGAATCTCTAGTGAGTGGAGAACTACTAAACTTTTGATGTTTCAAGATCTAAGAGACTTAAAAATGAATAGCTGAAAGAAGACACTTGATGAGACTGCTCAGAACTTCTGAAACATCTGCTTAAGGTCAATGGCTAACATTTGCTTACGTTTTGTTGAAGATCATGGAATTCATCCTTAAATCTTCTGCAGACCTACTGTTCTTTTTAGAATGTCCAGCCTGTCGTTTCTGCTCAAGTAAAGTTCAAATGGAGCACTGAGATCTTTATATTTTACAAAACTATTTCAATTGGGAAACCTCATCTGTATTCATGTTATTTATGAAAAAGCCATACAAATTATTGTTTGGAAATATTTTGCTCCTCTTCCTATTTTTATATCTCAGACTTTAGTCAATGGCAACTATCTTGGTTTTTATTGGAATAGCCTTAGTATACAAAAATTGGAAAGGGTGAAGTATGCAAGTTGTTGCTTTAGCTTACTTCATCTAGAGTTTATGCTGTGCTTAACTTCTCATTCTTATAATCTCGAAAAATTCTTCTTTTCCTGATTAACAAACCATATAATGTTGGGGTTTTTTCTTAGACCAGTGCATTCCAGAAACCTGTTTCACTTTATGGCACATATAAAATCTTTAACTCTAAGTTAATAAATACATGAAAATATTACTATGTGTATATATTCCAGTTAAGCCATTTTGCTTATTAGAGATTAAGCATGATCCTTTAATGAACTACATGTTGGCAATTCCTCTTTGGCCATTTAAAGGACTCCATGAAGGTTTCATTTGTGTGTAGCTCATCAAAGGGCTGGGGCTTTTACTGTTAAAAGGTTAGATGCATAGATGAGACTTGTAAGCTAAAATATTCCTTGGCTAGTAGAAGCATATACTGTGAAGGAGTATGTCAGAGAGGGTAATACTTTTATGATTTTATTTGTACTGTAGTGACTGCTGCTTATTTTTCTTATGATCCAGACTGACACCATACTATTGCATTCAGTGCCTTAGAACCAGAAAAGAAGGAAATGTGTTAATGGATGTAAAACAAATGAATTCCATTCTTGAAATGGTTGCAGCCAGCAGGAAGTTGATTGAAAACACAGTATGATTAGTTTCATCTCATCTTATTTCTGGCAACTATAAGGTACTGTAGTCAGCTAAAACTGATGGCAATATTGTTTGAGAACATGCCAGCAGGGGTTTTGCAGGATGTTACCATTTGTTCTGCCTTTCTCTGACACTGCATGCATCATATGTGTGATGAGACATTGTGCCCCAAGCATTCTGTGCAGGCCCAATCCAGACTTTCTTTCTGAGTCTGGATTTTCCAGTCACTTATGTATCATCAGGTCCCTGCCATGCTGAGCTGGCTCTTTTCTCAATTTTGTTTACTAAAATTAAACATTTGATCAAATGGTGAATCATTTAACATAAGCATGATTAGTTTGTGACTACGTATCACCAAAGTGTGCTTTTAGCTTCTAAACAAATAATGACTATATATATATGTATGTATGTATGTGCTGTTAAGAAGCTTCTTCTCTGGCTAGCCTTTTCCTTTTTTTGGTGGTTACAGCTGTTCATTCCATATGACCTCTCCGTCACTGTCCTTTTAATAAGTATTTTCTAATCTCATAGGCTGCGTAGGTCATTGTGAATGCATAATGCCTTTGTAAACCTAAGTTTGATTTACTCACTGTTGAAACCTCACATAGATGTTCCTAAATAAGGCTTGAGTAAACTGTTGAAATGGACCTTTCCTTCTGAGAATTAGTTTTCACTGGGCTTGTATTGTGCAGTTCCTTAGCCAGGTTATCACTTAACAGGAGCTTTGGATCAGATGCTGGAATAAGCAATGAATTTGTCAGTTTATGAAAGGCAACATATGTGCTACCAGAGAGGTTATTGGTTATTGGGCCTCAGTATTAACTGGCGTCTTTGGGTGAATAGTGAGCAGTGAGGATCAAATAAGTTGCTTTTGGATAGCTGTGTGTGGGTACTACTGTCTGAGGGGGAGGGCTTCTCTACAGGTGTTGATGATCAGAATTGTCAGTTCTTCCCTCTAAAGTGAGAAATCAATTTAAATCAATAAATTAATGGCACTTATGTTTTAGAAAGGCTAATTGTACAAGACCTAACCCTTTTTTTTTTTTTTTAAGATAAAAGCTTATTTGTTTTTATTTATTACGAATGTTTATAGGCCATCTATCACAGGAAACTAGTTGGTTGGAACCAGGTAATTAATTTGCCTGCTGTGGTCCTCGTACTCTGTTTTGTTCTTAGGTTAAGACTAAAAATACTTGAACATTGCATTTTTAGTTTTGTTTTTTTAATGTTATGCATGGACTTATTTAATGCTCTGTCAAATCCTTGGGTAAAAGAACTGGAATCAGTTTGTAGTTAAAGGCATCATTAACTGCTGTAGCACATCTACTGGTGTGTTGCACAAATAGAAGTGACAAATTATTTAACTGACAAAGAGACTGATGAGGAATTGATTTATTTACAGGTTTTCCTAGGAAATGTTACAGAGGATCATAACGGGCATTGGAGAGACACCAAATGGAATTTCTTGCTTGGATCTTAATTTTTGAAGATACTGAGAATTATGAGACATAGAGAAGCTTTTAGCTGAGGAGGGAGTGGTGGTTGGGAATTGAACTTTGTCATGTTCCCTGCTTGAATAAGAATATGCAGGATAACGAATGCTAATATTTGAGGTTCCTGTGATTGCCCTCAGTCATATACAACTAGAAGAGCAGATAAACTAAAGCCAAAAGATAGATTCCCCCCCCCCCCGCCCCCCCCCCCCCCACTTTTTTGTACAGTGAGTAATTGCCTCTTGCAACCACAGTTGCAAGGTACCATATTCTGGATCAGGGCTGAGGTTTCTATTTGCTGCAGAAGCTTACCTTTAGGAATGGGGGTTATTGGCACTCAAAGTAAAAGCAGATGAACTGGATTTAATACTTTAAATGTAATAAGCTCTTTTCTAGGAATGTGAAAACAATGCTTTCTTTTGCGGTACTTAATACAATAGACAAAACAAAAAGGAGATTTTGTTGTTTAATGAAAACCAGCTGTACTGGATCAGACCAAAGATGCATCCAGCCCTGTTTCTGATTTGGGTGGTAAGTGATGCTGAGGGAATAAGCATAAAGACAGAGAAAGCATGCTGTGATGCTTACCTTGGTACACCTCCTTTGCTTCTGGCAGTCTGGCATAAGGTTGTCTTCTGTTTTATAGATTTATGGCTTAGTAGGTCTTACCTATTTTGTTATGAATTTGCGTAATGACTTTGTGGATGCATATGTACTCTTGACCCTGACAGTGTCCTGCAACAAGTAGTTCCATAATTTAACTGTTTTCTTTATGGGGGGAAAAAAAAAAGTAATTGATCTTGTTTCCTTTACTCTTGCTGTGTGGTAATTCTAAGGAGTGAATAAATTCAGACAGCTGGTGTATGAGGGTGTTTCATTTAAGAAGATCAAAAAATAGGCCTGCTTGATTAAAAATGTCTGTTCACTCCTTCAGTAAACCAGAATTTGAGAAAACACACACTTGCTTAAACCATGAATTTATTCAAAATCTTTGTATAAAATGTTTTAGAAATACTTTCTCATTGTGGATGGATGCTATGGTAATTATAGACAGATGTAACTAGCACCTTTTAATGTAACTGTAACTTCCTCATCAGTCAGAATGAAATTCAGTGTCATAGCTGCTGCTCCTACAAGTGGAATGAACAAGTAGATTGTGTGCTGCCTTTTGAAGCTTGGAGGAGTTAAAAGTTTGTGTCTAGGTCACCTTCCAGGTTTCTTTTTATCTTCCTGTCAGTCAGTACCTTCTTCGTGTCTTCTGTAAACTGTGATTAGTTGAAGGTATTATGATTTGGGCAGTGCTAATGATTATTCTACAGTTAGTGGTATGAAATATCTGTCTTAATGCTAATCAGTAAAATGTTCAGCTGTGGTATGGTCGCATAGATATGTTGTGTTTTGTATATTGCTCCATTTTGTTGAACATGCTTTAGGTTCTTGAAAGTTTCTAATGCTAAGTCCAGTCTGTAGACAGTTATATTATATATATCAGTTATAGGTATCAGTTTGAAGGAAATACTGTCACTGTTTTTTATTGCATAAATGTTAACCAATTTAACATCAAATTTCCACAAAAGTGGTAATGTTCTTGCTGCATGTTGGGCTTGAAGAGGTACTGAAGCCTGGAATTGATGAAGCATCATGACCCAGTATTTTCTTTAAGGTTGAAATCAGTGGTGCAAAGCATTAATTCGAGAGAATGATCCCCGATGGATATATTCATAGGAGATGTTTGGTTTTGACTTGAGTACATGCTATGCTAATTATTATTATTGGATTTTAGAATTATTTTAAGTTAGAAGTTGGTGCATATAAATAGAGATAGGCTTTTTTTGAGGCATTTGGTAGGAATTATGTACATAATATACTTTCTCAGCAAAATATTGCTTATATTCTTTGAAGTTTAAAATGTCACTGTGCTCCTCTATCTCCTCAAATATGCAACCTTGGCTGACTACCTTTGTATCTTAAAATGTTATCACAAATGTCTTGTGAATGTTTTTGGATAGTATTTGGTGTTGGTTATGTTGAAACCCTTATTTAAATCTTGGAGATAAAACTTCTTACTCAGTTTATGCTGGTAAATTACACTGATCTGTTCTCTCCCCCCCCCCCCCCCCCCCTTTTTTTTTTTTCTTCATCTCTTTTGCTGAAATGGAAAAAAATCCTTCCTGTCTATTCAGTATAGACAGCACTCACTGCTGTGGAGTCTCTTCTCTGGTTTTGGAAGAATTAAAAATCTGGCACTAGCTGCAGCATGAATTGACTTCTAGATGTCAGATTTGTGCAGGAACTTAGGTCAGAGTAGTTGCAGCTATTAGAAAGGCATCTTCTCAGGATACAGAAAAGGCCCTGTAAGAAAATACTGTTGAGGACACTATATGCAGCAAATGCAAAACGATTCTGAAAAATACTTTCTGAAAATGAAACCTTTGTGTGGATGACCAGCGGTTTCAGACCATGGAGGTGATGTTACATGCAGTAGAAGTGGGTTGGTATTTTTAGGTTCTGTGAAAATGCCCAACCATTATGTTCTAATTTAAGATGTTATTTATTTTTCTTTAATAATAGGGATTTTTATTTGAATTGGTGAGAATTGTATTTGCTTAAGGAGTGTGTGGTTTCAACTTAATTATTTTCTTTTAACAAATTTTTTGGGAGTCTTGCAACTTGGAAATCAAACAGTGTATTTAATATGCAGCTCCACTCACTAAATTATTCTTTACCTGGACACAGGAGAATGTATTAGTTGAAGAGTTACAGTATTCCAGGAGTTGGAGAAGGAAGACATTTGTAGTGTTGTGTACCAATTTCTCTGTTAATAGTGTCTGAGCAGTAGCATTGTGGTAAGCGCAGTACTAGTCTGTACAGAGAAGCTGTAATAGGAAATTGTTGATAGATTTTTACATTTAATCTGTTCTCTGGAGTCTTCTCTACAGCCGGGAATGGTGCCCTATGTTATTTATGAAAGACTTGTAGGTATCCTGTTCAATTCCTGCTGTTTAATCTGGCCACCGTGTGCATGCTCTGAACTTGAAGAATGTAGGTCAATGGGAGGAAGACAAATTTCAGTTTCTAAATGTTGTAGTATTTGTATTAGTGGTTTAAAGGAATTTATTTTTAAAATTACTTTCATTGGCATTATGTCCTCTAATAAATGTACTTCAGCTAGTGTTGGATTTCCAGTGTTTATTTGTTGTAATTAAAGAGACTAACTGGAAGTAATGAAGAATTTGGAATGGAGATAAAATCTGGTTTTCCTAAAATAATTTTAATAAGCAGTCAGACAAGGTAAGAGAAAAGGAGGTGGTTTGGTTATAACTGTCTTTAGTTTCTAGCTCTTTAGTCTATATAGTGCCTGCTGCTGGGAGAGTTGTTTGAGGGCCTGTTTTAGTAATCTAGATATTTAACTTCTGCTTGCTTGAAAGTCCTGCTTAATTCCTAAGCACCTAAGGAAGGGGGAGAAGAAATGAGCACAATGCTAGATTGGAAGTAGTGTTTAGGGAAAAAAAAAAAAGGCAGGCTGGTTCTATGATAACCCCTTAATTGTGCACTTAAGAAAACAGAATCCAAAGTCATGTCCTCATTGACTTAATTGCTAAAAGACAACCGGCCTTCACAATATGACTGTTACTGAGATCAACCCTGTCACCATAACAGCAGCATTTTGATCTCTAATTATATGTTGTTAGAGGTGTCTCAGAGGAAGTTGCATATAGAAAGTAGGCAAAATGCTGCCATTTACCAAGAGCCCCTCAGAAGTGGAAATTGTATTGTCCTTCTAAGTGTTGATTAGATGCTTTTTTTGGTCCAAAATAATGCCAATATTAAGGAATCTAGCTTTTGATAAATCAGTTAACTGTCTTTGAAACTTCTCTTTAACAAGTTTCCAACATGACTCAATGAAATGCATTTTTAGCTAGAGAAAGGTGACTCTTAGGTCGGGTATTGCTGACACCCGTTTTCAAGAGGAGGTATTCGTGCTGGATGTGGTAATGCTTGTTCGTTGTTTGATGTCCTAGTGTTACCTTTTTTTGGTAGTAGTCTTCAGTGAATTAATGGACAATAATGGTTTCTAAAATTGTGTTTTAATAAATGCTTGCTTATTTATGCAGACACGTTTCAAACATTCCCCTGAATCATTAATATATTAATAAGTTTAAAATCTAATAATTTCTATTTTTAGAATCGACTTTTGACTGTGTACTTCTTTGAAAGGGTGAAAGCATTTTTAACATGGTGTGTTTCCATAATATTGTCTCCCATTTTAATTTGCAAGCATGTTAGTCTAATTATTTAGTTTTTATTAGGAAAAAAATATGGAAAGCATTATGACTTGATTTTTTAAAATTATTTTAAATCTTCTAAAATTAAGATACAGTAGTTCTTTGAAGCAGCTGAAATTTTGTTTTTTTGTTTTTACATAGAAGTGTGGATGAACCATCAGCTGTGCTATGACTGATACAGGGCTTTAAGGATGAATCCATGTATACTCAGTAACTTCCCTAGGTCTTAACTAATTTTGAGCTTTCAAAATAAAACAATTAATAATAATATTTGAACACTTCAGATATCTTTTGCTTGGCATTGGGGTTTTGTGCTTAATACTTCATGGCAAAGCAACTGAAATCAAACTTGCCTTGGAAATAATAGTTAACCTAAGATGGAGCAAATTGACTCCTCATTTTATTTAAGACAGTGGACTAACTATGCTCCTTGTAACTCCTGGTGTTGTGAAATATGGGGTGTTTGTGATACTTCTAACATGCCTATTTTAGAATATATTTATTTTCCAGAATTAGTTAGATGTTAGAATGTCACTATATGTTCTTTTGTCTGTAGTTTGTTAGCATTGGTTTTATTTTGGACACAAGGCACGTTCCTGTTTTAACTTTCTCTTGGGTACTGCAATTCCAAGTGTATAGACGTTGTGCTCTAATGCTGGTTATGGGTTTTTTTTATATACATCTTACATTTATTACAAGAGTTTAGAGACTAGAAACCTATAAAAATGAGGGTAGTAGAATATTCCTTTTTTTTTTAAATAAAGGTCCCCTTCTTGGCATTTAAGTTTGGAAAGGATTTACTACTATTTCTGCTGATGGTGCACTGTGTGACAGTCAGTCCATGCTTTTCCCTTTGGATGTTTTCCTTTGTTAGTGAATCATGTATCACTCAATTCAACTGTGCTTTAGGAGCCTTGGATGAAAGACTTGGTAGCAAGGAGTATCTACAGCTTCTCCAGCCCTGTCCTTTAGAGAGAGGTGTTTTTTTTTAAATCAGAACTTGCTCTAGGACAATATTGACCGATTGACATGTTTGCAGGGATGTTCATGTGGAAGGAAGTGTTTGTGGTGGGTGGAGGAAGTTTCTTTCAATCAGAAGAGTTGCTATGCAATTAGAAGAGCAAGAACCGCCTGCATTACACATCTGCAAGTCTCAGGTGGTTTTGCAGCACTCTCTTGATGAAGATAGGACCCCATTATTATCCATTATTCTGTGATGCATTCTCTCCTTTGACTATTAATGTTCTCATGTGACTAATTCAGGAAAGACCAGAAATCTTTCTGGTGAATAATTAACACTTCCTGTCCTGCTCAAGTGGCTTGTAAAGACAGATTCAAAAGGTAAAAGAAAAACACAGTGATATATATCATTATATAGCAAACTAAACTGATGTGTTGCAAAGTAAACTAAAATACTGGACATTCCGTCACTTCCAGGCGTAATGAGAACTCTAGCGTTACAGGTTTTTAGTATTCAGTTGCCTGAGCTGACATGTCTTCTGAAGCGCATCCGAAATTCAGATAACTGAAATTACTGGTTGCTTTTGAAACTGCTCTAATTGGAAACCCAAACTAAACAAAACTAGACCAGGGCTTTGAGGAACTTAAGACTACAGCTTTCAGAGGTTGCTGTAATTTTAGTTTCTTTTTTTTTTTTTTCCCCCTCTTCACATAAGGTTCCCAGCATAGTCCTAGATGCCATTGAGACAGAAAGTGATCTAGCTGCTTTCTTCTTAACATTCTGTCCTTATTTCAGATTGCTGAATTAGTAGTTGGTTTCTGACTTCCATTAGCAACATGTTTGTGGCAAACTTGAATACAGAAGTGCTTTAAGTAGTCTTTATGTTGTAGTTGGAAATGTTGAAGTTGTGTGTGGATTTCTATTTTTTTATAGTTTTTTTATTTATAATTTTTTTTTAAATTTCTTTGCAACTTTTAATACAGAATTATAAAAACTGAAATGGCTGCTTTTGCAGCAGTCATGTAGATGGATTGTGTAGCTAAAGACTTATTGTAGCACAAGAAGATACCAATTTCCAGGGTGAAAAAGCTGTAAAAGAAACATTTTGTGTTTGAACATGACTTTGACTACTATTCTAGTAGTATTTTTCCTGGTATGTATGTCATAAAAATGAAATTGGAGATGATTTTGCTGCCTTTTTTTTTTTTTTTAATTTTGTTTGAGGACTACTTAAGGCCACTCAACCAATAAATACTTAAGGCAATTTATGATCCAAATGCATTTGTACTCATTTTAAGGTTATGTAGTAGGATTGTGACACAAATGGGAGCTCTAAAGACTTGCATTCTTTGGGTGTCTGTGAAAGCAGTTAGAGAAGAGGGTAAGGGAAATGGTGTACCTGATCCTCATCTTGGGATTCGCTATTAGCTGGTTAATCAGTGGTGCTTTCATCTGCTTAGCTTTCTTGTCCCTCATTATTATGCAGGACAAATTCTGAAGGTAGATGTTACATTTTTAGTAGCACAACTGAGTTTGGAAAGTTTCCTAGTTTGGAAAAACTAGACCAGCTTTTTGAGGCACAGGCTTTTTCTTCTGTGTATGGGGAAGCTGGTCTGCTTTTTTGAAGTGTATACCTAGATATTACCTCTGTCCCCCAAATCAATCTTGCTTATATCCTTAGGGCATCATGGCTGCAACAAAACTACTACTAGGACATGAAAGACAAGTGTCTTCTATGAGCTAGCTGGACAGATGGCCTGAATGAATGTTTCTGTATGTTTGTTTTCAGCTGTTTACTTGTGGATATTGTTCAGAAACCACTGTTTCTCCTAAAATCATGTAGCACAGTATGTAGCAAACATGGAATGTGGTGTTATCCTTACCACAAAAGATATAGGCTGATAGTTTAATTTGTACCATCTAAAGATAGCTGCAGATGTGTTTAATTCATTGCATATACATTTTGTTTGGTGGGATATAGATAGTGTTTCACCTTCCTGTAACAGAACAAAAACATCTACATAAATTGACTTGAGAAAAATGATGCTTAGAGAGCTAAAATTCCAAAACTTTAATTTGCCAGCCTACTGTTTGCAGGGAGTAGGGTGTTAATTAAAAGTATTGGGATGGGGGCAAGAAACCAATGTACATGAAGTTCATAATTCACGTATTTGCTATTCATTAGTTTCATAGTCGGAGACACTTTTTTTAAAAAAAAAAACACCTCTGAAACCTTCCACTTAATTTCCTAGACTACTGTGGTGCTTTGATGAAAATGGAGGGTGAGAGAAGATGTGGAATGTATCCCTGCCCATGGCAGGGGGGTTGGAACTATATAATATTTAAGGTCCCTTACAACCCACATCATTCTGTGAAGATTAGTGTGGTCTCCTTTCAGAAGGGGCTTTCCATCAGTAAAGGATGCAGCTGAAGAAGGTACAGAGATGTATGATTAAAAGCTTAAAGTCAAGCAGAATCGTGGAAACATTCATTTTTCTTTCTTTTCCTTTTCTTGGAGCCTAGACATGACTGAAGAGTTATGGGCTGATACTGCTGCTTGCTTAATTTTTAAAACTCCTTTTAACTCCTGCTTCTGTTCAGGATTCAACATTAATTTGACGTAGTTAATGAGGCACTAGAGTTGTAGTTTGCAGCTGCAGACTGTCACAGTGGTTAGGTAGTTAAAACTTCCTTGTTCTCATGTACTGAGAAGGTTACACATAGCTTGGATGAGAGTCCAGGATGAGGTAATGATACGGGGTTCATTTTTATTTTCTGCTGTTAATGATCACTCAGTGCTTGGTTACTGTGCCTTTGCCTAAGATTACCTTCAAAAATGCTTAAAAAGCTGATCTAACGAAACAGCCTTTGGTGTTTGCTCTGCGTGCAAGCGAATGAAATATTTAACTTGGCCCTGATTTCCCACTGTCTGAATTAGATGAAATAAGAGTACTGATTATGATTTATCCCTTCAGTCTTAATTTGTAGAGGAAAATAAAAAGTTGAGGCTTGTTCCCACACTTTCTCCATGCTATTTCGAAATAGGAAAATGGTGAGGGTAATGTAATGGTTTCTGCAAGTACTGCAATACCCTTGTTTCTGTTCATGTAAATAAATCTAGGCTGTCTACTTTAAACACTTAAAATAGTAAAAGCTACCATGTGAAAATGACAGCTGTGAAGATTACAGTTTACATTTGCATTAATCTGGATCACTGAAGATGGAAAAGCCAAAATACCAGTCTGTGTAAAGGTTTCCTTCTCCTGTCACGGGATGAAGGATGTGAGATGAAGGATTGTTTTTTCACTGTATGTTTAAAACCCTTGAACTTTAAAGCAAAATGTGCATGCTGAATTCTTTCTACCCTGGTAATTGAAATGCAATTGCCTGAGACCTGGGAAGTGTGCTGTGTCAAATAGGACAAAGGCACAGCACATTGAGTAGGGGGTCTCATCCCAACTTTGCACCTGACTCCATTGCTGGAGAGTGCTATTCCCTGCCCAGCCTTCCCCTGAACGGCACGTGTAGCAGCTCACTTCCCATGGCCAGGTGACCAGTACTAACTTAGTGCAGAAAAGTAGTACCTGTGCAGCTGGTCCGCGCTGCTCTCTGCAGTAGTTGCGGTCTTGCTTGGGGGTCTTTCACCTGAACAGTGGTGGAATAAGCGCTCCTGACAGTGAGCTTTCAAAGTACAACATGAGAAAGGCTATCACAAACGTCTACACTCAGGAGTTAATTTAGACTGTGGCAAAGTTTTGAAGGAAGTGGGAAGCGGGGAGGGTAAAGCATGTTAACATTTAGATAACTCCTTTAGTTTCCTTTTACCTTTTCTTCTATGTCCTCACAAGAAGAAAAGAAAAATGAGGTATTTTTGTTTTTGTCAGAGAATAAAACTTGTTTTGGGTGACCTTGTTCTCTCTGTCCTCCAGCCATCAAATTTTAGATCTGCTGTACTTGCATAAAGGCTTAGTTATAAATTTATAAGGAAAATGTCAAGTGGCTAGACAAAAAATTTGAGCTAGCTTGATAATTAATTACATAGCCACTGCAAACTTCTTCACATACTGATTAAAACTCTTTAGAAAAAAAACTCACTGCTTATGTGCAACTGTGTTATAACAAAGCAAGGTGCACATCACAGAATGGTAAATATCAATACTTTCTACAATTTTACTTTAGATGTTGAAGGAGTAAGTAGCATAATGGAGGGCAATATTTAAGCTGTTTGAGAGATCCTGGTAATTTATTTACTTAAAACAGGCTGCAAATGGACTTGTAGTTCAGGAGAATAAGCTAGTGCTTGTCTTGTGTTAATTGTATGAATTAACAGAACTTGCATGTTTAAAATGCAAAAGTGGACTAATGTAGAGCAAGCTAGTTAAATTTGGGAGTTTAGATTTGTGGGTCACTGATCAGCTCAACAGATTGCTTATGTCAAAGTTGTTTCCAAACAAGACTTACTGCTGTTGATAGCATGTTTGATTATTAAGCTAAACACTTAACCAACCCCCCTGTGATTTAGCATACATAGTGTTTACTTAAGTTGCATTTCTCATTAGTTAGATGCTGAGAGGAGATGAGATTAGCAGGTTTTATTTCTGTTTTGGCAGATTATTGTATAACACTTTCTTGTACTGCTGCACTGCTAAGATTATAAAATGAATAGGAAATGCCTTTTCGTTGTTGTAAAGAAAAGCTTTCTACTTGTTTCTTTCAGCTTTACATGATTTGTTATTATTTGTAAGTCCTAGCCATGTACACCTGGCTAGAGCTGCCATGGAAAGACTGAAATATAAGATAAATACATTTTTCGTTAAAACTTTAATTTTACTAAACCTGAATTTGGAGCAGCAATCATATGAAAATATTTATTTGTACTTTAGAGACACAGAGCCTTCTAAACTGGAAAAATAATATATCAAGTTGACATTTTACAAAATTGTCAACTGTTAATAAATCAGTGTTCTGCACTAGAATAGTACAAAATCCTAAAATGGAATTGCTTTCCAAAGTAATTGGGTAAAAGAGGAGAGAAGTGTGATACAACATAGACCAGGAAATACCCGAGGCTAGTAGAAAGACAAATGAGTTCAGCTACAGAGGTGTAGTTACAAAGTTGGGGGAAATGCACAGGAGATTGAAAGCCAAGTTATTTGTTATCTTACTGCAAACATAATGGGAGATTTATGAATGGAAGGTGCACGTGGGGAATGCTGAATGCTGTCCACTGGTTATGGCACTCACTACTTATAGGATCAAAATTGGAGTGGTGACTGGGTGAGAGCAGAGGGCAGGGTTGCTCATACTCTGTACAACCTGTAGGTACTCATTGGAGCTATATTCCAGAGGAAGTACAGAACAGCTTTTTGTTGCAGTGGATGGGTACTATCAAACACCAGCTTTGGGTGACAAACTGTAAGAAAGGAATCAAAATTTATTTTACCTTTCATATGTCATTAAGAGGAGTGAGGATAATAATGGAATGTGTAAGGCTGAAAGATTTGTAAGGAAAAATAGCTAAAACTTGTTTCTACACCTTGGAACATGAAAAAAAATGAATAACATTGATGGAGATCAGGAATCAGTGCACATTTTCAGCCTAGGGGGTGCCAGTCTCGACTTGCTGCGTTTCTCTTGCTGAGATTGTTCAGCCTTTTTGTTCACATTCAAATATTGAAAAGCTCAAGACTGGAATAAGGCCACCTGAATTCTACTCATGTAACATAGGGTGTAATGCACTTTGCTGTTTTTTTTTTTTTTTTTTTTTTTGTGAAGGTTGAGTTTTGATTTATTTACTGGGAGGGCCTAGTTATAGAAGCCCTGAAAATAACACGATTGGGTTCAAACCAAAAAGAACTCTTTATCTTTCATGGCTAACAAGGCAAACATAGTTCTTATAACTGAGTGTCCTTCACTGCAAGTTCAAATATAATGAATGATTTCAAGGCATTTAAATGACTTGTGTGTCAAATCCCATTGACACTCAGGAGCCTTTGAAAATGTTACGTTACCATCCGTGCTTATGTAATGTGATCAAAAAGTGATTGTAGGTTCGTAGGACTGAATCCAAAGCCAAAAATGTGATTAATGTCTTAGTGAGATGATTTAGTTCAGTAGCAGAGTCAGCATTTGATAGTGTGTGACTTCACTTAAGTGCATTTAAAATGTAGTTGTGAAGTCCTTTTCTTTTATAAAGCATTTATATGTTTAATATTGCACCAGTTGTTAAAAACTTTGAGATCAGTTACTTGTTGGAATAAATAATATGCTGCAGCATTCTAATGTTTTCCCCAACTGGCAAGATAACAGAGAAAAAACTGTTGTATATTTTAATCTGTAGTTTGCATTCAGTCTTGTAAAAATTCAGAACATTCAGTTAAAGCAATGCTATAAAACAGAATAACTAACCATAGCTCCATCCATAGTTTGACATTTAAAATACTAGTAAGTCACTATGTATTTTATGACTCATTTTCACATATACAATGTGAAATGTTTTTCTATGGCTGTGGACAGAAATTAATTATTTTCATTGTAGATGTACAATAATTATTTAATTTCATAAGGCAGTATTTTTTTTGGACTTCTTACTGGTTACTCTTGTGTGTTTAATTACTGGTAGAAATGATCTTGTGTATTTAAAAAACATATATGCATATTCCCCATCAATAGGATGCGTCACTCCACAGTTATCATTTCTGCTCACAAATTGTTTTGGGAGAGAGATGTTCTCAGCATTATGTTGACATTCTACTTAGGACTTATTTCTTTGACAGACTGTGTAGCAGTATACCTAATTTTTGTGTCATTTGACCTATTCCCAGACAATTGTGAGTTGGAGATGACTTCAGGTATTTGTTGTGCTTCAAAAAGACATAGTTGTTTTTCTCGTAAAAGTTACTGATTTGTTGCGTGAGTGTGTTTAGAGCCTGCGAAGTGGTTTACAAGTTTGAGGAAAAAAATTTGAAACCCTAAATTTACTAGGTCTGCTCTCCTGTTGCATTTTAACTCCTATACAAGTTTTTCTGCAGCCTCATCGTGCAATATGTTTAAGTATCTTATGGAAACTTTTCTTCTGTCCTTAACCCTTTTCCTTGTGCCTTAGACTGTGTGCTGTAATGTGTGGGGAGCCCTGACAGCAACAGGATTTTTCCTGAACAGGCCAAGAAGTAAATGGCTTGAAGTAGGGAACAAGAAGGGGTTACTGAACACACTGACTAGCGTAGGGGAAGAATTTAGATGACGGTAATGGGAAAAAAAAAGGTGTTTAAAATACAACTTAAGTTCCAGTATCCTGAATCGGCAGGTTTTCAAATTCACTTGTTTTCCTGTTAAATTCAGAGGAGAGGTGGCAGAGCAAGGGGGGAAGTGCAATAGCGCTGATTAGTATGGATGTTTAACATTCAATGCTATGAACTTAAAAGTAGTTTGGAGTATTTTTACTTTTAGCACCAGTCTTTGCCATAATAAAATGGTTGATAACATGCACCCAAAAAAAGCCCCTTTAGTTTCAGTGAGATATGGATGCCCGCACTGCGTAAGAGAAGAGTCCCTGAGTCCAAGACAGGCTGTAAGCAGTGACATTCCAGGGTATGATGTTTGGTTCAGTACAGTTTTAAAAGCTTCTGTAACTTGGAAGATAAATCAGTAAAGGAAAAAAAATTGCATTTTTCCATCCACACAGATTCTGCTTTCGTATTTCCATGCATTATTGATAGAATGTAAAGCTTTCCTACAACATAGCTTCTACGGAGAAGGCTAATTTTTTAGAGGTGTTCTGCTTTCCCTTAACCAACATATGAATTAATTGACATACTTCTATAAAATCATATAGCTTTTTTCATATTATATACTATAAATGCCAGAAGTACAGGTACAACCACTGACCTTCAGCTATATAATGGCAAGATAAAATTTTTCAAAATCTTTGGGCCTGATATGTAAAGGGCATTGCTTTGTACATCAGGAAAACTTCACTCAAGAGTGAAGACCAGAGTATTCCTCTGGTTAGTCCAATTCATAGGCTTTTTTTTTTTATTCCTTATTTTTAATCATGTAATACTTCTGTTCCAACTAAAAGTGATGACTCAAAACAAGATGCTCCCCTTTAAGCAACAAAAAGTACAAGGAAAGACAGATATGATAATCTGTCCCATTGGCAGCTGAGAGGAAAGAGGCAGTTTGTTCAAAACCTCTTTTTCCCTTGGACCATTCTGTCACTATTATTGAGGAGGCTTCTGGACCTTCTTGTGTGCTCTGGGTTGAAATGTTCATGGTGTATTACAGAAACAAACCCTGCCTGCATTGCGTGACTGGTTTTAGTATAGGTGTTATAAAGCAAAAATGAAAACTACTGCAGTGTAGTTATGGTTCTCTTGCACAGTAGCAAAACCACAAAAATGGATATAACTTTTGCTCCTCTGAAACTGCTAACGTAGTGATGGTTGTATTGCTGTAGCTGATGGGTAAACTATGACAGGTGAATTAGTTAAATTCAAGTTAGAATTTGTGTCTTAAAGCTTTAGGAAAGTGTTGGTCACTGATTTGCAAACTAGTAAGAAAGTTTAATTTTAATAGCAAAAATATTATGAGATTGTCGGGGAGATGGGAGGATTTGTGGGGTTTTTTCTTTTTTTCCCTGAATGAGTATTGTAACAAGAACGAACTTGTTTTATAATGTTAAAGGATTTAATTTCAAATGGGAGGGTTTAAATCTTAAATATGTTTAGAATGTTGACCAGAGAAAATGACTATTAAGCAATACATTTTTTCATATTATTTTGTACTCTTGCGTTGCTAAAACCAAGAGCTGACTGCATGAGCTTGACTGTTGCAGCGTGTTATGTCTCCTGTGCCATTTCTAGTCAGTTTAGGGCTTCCAGACAGCATGTTTTACAAACCATAAACCAATGGTATTAACAGTATTCTGATACAAAAATAATTAATTAAATAAATATACTTACATTGATGCCATGGGCCTTTTTTTCCTTTGGACATTCTGTCACTACTGTTGAGGAGACTTCTTATTAACTCAGATGTTTAAACTCTGTAGTTGACTTTAGCAAAGAAGCTGTTACCTTTTTTTAAACTTCAGGATATAGGGAAACAAAATGTGGTCATTTCTTGCGTGATGCATAGAAAATTAAAAGCTTTTTCAATGTTTAGCAATTCTGATAATTCTAATTCTCAGATGACTGATACATTAAACTTTGAGGAAGATTTAAGTCTGAAGCTTCAGCCAGTTGAAAAAGCCTGAGCCACTTAGGTTTTCACAAAGAGACTGCTAAAAGAAAGTGTCTCTCTTTTTTTCCTGTTGTTGTTTGAACCTTTAGAGAAACACTTAAAGGCTTTGAAATTTATCAGTAGAACTGTTGGGACTGTCAAACCACTTCTTTGCTTCTGTTGAATTTAAACTCTCGAGCAGAAGTGGGAGCTCTCACAAAACTCTACTGAAGGGAGCAAGAAGTGAGTTGAAATATGCGGTATTTTTCACTTTAGCATTGCTCAAGCATTTTGTGAATGCCTCTCATTCTATTTAAATAGATGAAATATTCATGTTTGGTTTCATGGATTATTATTTATATTTTTTTGTGATAATACTTCCCAATGTGTTCATTTTCACACCTTCTGATTTGCTAGCCCTTATGCCGAAAAGAGAACCAGGAAAAAATTAGCCCAGAAGTCTTGTATTTATTTGCCTCCTTTTTACACTACATTACATTTTTGTGTAGATTACTTCTGTTTTCTTCTGTTTACTGGGGAAATTTCCTGGATTATTTTTGCATATATGATACTGAATCCTATAATAAGTTATAAGATTTATCCAGTTTCTCTTAGTATAATATTCAGCATTTCCCCTTCTATGAATAATGTACAAGACCACCACATCAGTAGGTGTATTTGTTTGCGCTGTACTACTGTGAGGCTCTTAATAGGACAGTCCAATTTTTGTGAGTAGTTTTTGTTCCCTATAGATTTATTTGCAGCCATTGCAGGCTGGATTATCATATAGTAGTGCCCATTGCAGTTGGCATTCACTGCAGTCTTGCAATACAAATAGGAGCAGGCTGTCATTTAACTTGGATTTCGTAGAGCTGAGAGATGATCTTCTGAACTTGGTGTAAGTCCTACTGTGACTCACCCAAGCGTGGTAACCTGTTTCTATAACACATATCTTTTATGCAGGAAACTCTTATTACTGTTTCTGGTAGTTCAGCTGATTCGGTGTTTTCAACAGCAGGAACCCTTGTGTGTTGATAGTTTTAGTTCCAAAATGTTTCACAGATGTTAAGAGTACCTAGAGATTATAAATGTTCAGTGCAAACTGGCAGAAACCCATGGAGATTTTGTAACACAGCAGAAAGGCAGTATGATAACTTCTGTCCTTGGTGGGTACTTCTCTGTGATGCCAGTCATCTTAGGGGTCGTGGGTACAACCTGGTAAGTGGTAATGCCTATGGTATATTTGAAAGTATATAGGATCATCAGAGTTTTTATTGAACAAAAAGTCCATTTAATTTTGTGACTTTGGCTGTGTGTCAAGGCTGAGGGGAAGTAAGCACCACCTAGTATAAGATGAGCAGTCTCTGCCCAGCTTCCTTTGCCATTTTTGTATTGTTGTGTCTGATATTTTTGTGGTTAAGAGTTCTGCAGACTTTTTAAGCCAAGAGCTAAACTGAGATTTGGAGTCTAGACCACTTTCTTGACTAGGTCAGTTAGACACTGGAACAATTTGCCAGTTCTTCATAGGATGTGCTCAAGAAAAGACAGGTGGAATATTTACTATTAAATAACCTCCTGTATTAGTGGGGACACTGAGACACAGCTGGTCTTTCTTAGAAACTTTTGGTTTAACCTATACCTAACTCATACCAGAAACTTCTCTCAGGAAAATAAGTGATTTTAGGAATGCTGAAGAATTATTTTTAAAAGATACTTTTAAATTTGCTATAGTTGCATATATATCACACATCTGCATTATTTCTTTTGCTGTCTGTCACTCTCATGCCTTTAAGAAAATAAAAATTTGAGTTCTGATTAGAGAATGTTGTTGTTGTAGACCTAATTGCCTTTTCAGCTGGTAATCAAGTAAATAAGCAATAGGGTTTGATCTTCATGCTTCTGGTTATAATTTAACAAATTCTGAGCATCTGCTGGTTTGATGGGTGGTAGCTGGAGGTATGCCTGTGGGTAAGTGATTTGAATACGTTAGTAATAGATTGGGAGCAGTACTGATTGAGAGCATAAGGAATGATGTACACTGTTTTGTTCCCTGTCAGGAATAATAGTAGCAGCGTAGAAACTTTTACAGTGATGAGTGTGAGTTAAAATTCTTTTCAAATAGTGAGTCCTTTAAGCCGACGAAGTAAGTACACGCAAAATGTCAGCTCTTCAGTCCTGTAGTTTTTAATGTCCACACTTTATAACTTTAATTTCCTATGCTCTGTTTAGAAGATAACACCTGAAATTTGAATGCAAAAGCATGTAGCCTGGTGTTAGTCAAGACCTATTACATGCTTTAGTTTCTGTGGTCTCCTATGCCAGTAAAGAACCTGAGAGCTATGCAGTCTGGCATGGTAGTAGACTGAGTATTGTTGTGATTACTTGTTTTTCAGTCCCTTATACGTCAGTTGGTAGAATGGAGTTTGCCTTGCCTCAGTTTGTCTTCTACTTATGCAGGCAGGTTACATAGGTGACGTTTTGAACAATTTCATGTCTCAGAGCAGCATGTTTTAAGTTTAATAAGGGAGTCAAATTTAGACTGAAGACTAAATCCTTCCAATAGTTGTGAAGAGTGTGTTAAAAGCAAAATCAGAGTGTTTACCTATAATGGTCTGTGTTTCATTTTGGCTTTTACAATTTTTATTTTTTTAAAATTTATTTTTTCCTCCCCTCTGTCATTCATTTTAGTAATAGTCCAGAACTGATGGACCAGATTAGATTGTTTGCTAACGTTTTCCTTCTGTATCCAGTTCAGTATTTTGCCTTGTTTATCTTGTTCTCTGATAATGAGGAGATTTGTGAGCATGGGAGTGATGAATGAAGAGCACTGGAGAAGGAGAACTTCCCCGATTATTTTCTTATTTTTTTATTTATTTTTTTAAATTTCCTTTTATTGCTATGCAGAAGGCAAGCTGTATGGGGAAAGACAGCTGAAAGGCTTCTGTGGATCTGTTCTTTTCCCCTGATCCTTTCTGCTCTTCCCTGGGTACAGATGCTTATACTGGAGTGGAAGGGATTAATTTTCAGGCATGCTGCAGTTGAACATGCAGAAGAGAACAACTCTTGATCACCATTAAAAACAAAACAATTGAGGCCTCTGACAAGGCCCCCAGCACTTTGGCTATTTTAACTAAGAGTGTTTTATTGGGATAACTAGATATATTAACTACCCAATCTTGAGTATTTGGGACTGAATTGCTGTTGTTTCCTTTTGGAATTCTGAGAAATATGGTTTATATATATATTTTGAAGAGTTATAGAGAGATGAAAGATTAAAAAATAAGATAAACTCAGAATAATCTAGCATAAAAATGCCAGTGGAGCTCCATAAGGAGCAAACTCTTAGAGTTTTCCTGTTCAGCACTGGTACTGGTGGTGTGGGTTGGTTTTTGTGTACCATGCTCATTCTGTTTCAGTGCTAATGGAAGATACCTCATGCTGTTGACTTCTTGTTCAATGCAGTGACTGTGGTAGTGACCATATAGCTGCCAAAGAGAAGGGAAAGATGTTATTTGCCTATGTGAAAGAAAAAAGGAAAAGCATCTGTATAGTTATTAACAACAGTTGTATTTGATGACTCAAAATAGTTTTTAATTGTATCCTTTTGTTTTGATTGTTTCATTATTTACATAGAAATATGTAAATATGCAGACATACATAGTCAACTTCGCCATTGCAGGATGTTACACTTTCATTAGGTGTTTATTTTCAAGAGATTGTTTTCTCTGTGGAAGAAATGAATAAACATAAACTCGTAGTATGCCAGTTTTATTCAGATGCATGTTGTTTGGATTAACATGGGATAAAAGAAAATGCCAAAGACCAGAATACTGTCCACTAAAGGAATGCACAGGGTGCTCTTCATCCTGTTTTTGAAGCAGCTTTAGTATCCTTAGATGTTCTGTATTTGAACCAAATTGTATTGTTAGAATTACAGCAAGACAGGTCGCTAGACCCATGAGCTAACTGTAGTTAATGAGAAGCTTGAAAGTAGTAATTTTTTTTTATTTGCTGTTAGATCAGAGATGAACAAGTTTAAAATCTGTATTTTGCAAGTAAATTACACACACACATACCCCCCCCACCTCCCACGAAATTGTGGTGGAGTATTTGAAGTGCTTTTTCTTCCTGAATAAACTCCTGTACTATTACTTCTGTTGTATTTGCACTTGGAGATCAGGCATTTGCATTTAGAATGCTTAAAAAAAGCAAGACATTGACACCATGGAACATTAGATTATATTAAAAGAGTTTCCTGTTTTACGCCACAAATTCTGGATGCTATGGCTGAAGCAGTTTGGGCTTGGGATGTTTATTACAGGGATCCTGTATTTTAATGTGTAGTTCTTTAGTCCAGTTAAATGCATTTTGAAGCATTTTTCTATTCAAAGTAAAATTGAGAAGAGTTTTGAAATAATGTAGCTGGATAAAGTGCAAAGTTGAGGCAGCTGTTCCTCCTGGGCACATGAGTCATAGGATCGGAGGGAAGTAGCACATTTACTTGCAGCCCAGTTGCTGAACTCTACCACATTGTTGAGTCATTAACTTCCCAGCATCGTTAACTTGGAACAAGAATGGAGTTGACCAGTATGCCCCGGGTCAAGCTCAGGCCTCAGAAATGACATGGAAAATGTAGGGGGCAGTTGAAGTTTTTAGACATTAAAACATTAAGCATACGAAGGATATTTTAATCCCATCTTTAAGAAAAAAAAAGAAACCCCAAACCAACAAAAAAACCAAACAAACCCCCCAAAAGAACCAAGCACAAAACATGTCCCTCCTCGCATCAAAAAACCCCAAACGCCACCCCCCCCAAAAAGCCCAAAGCAACCCTAAAGAGAAATGTCATTTAGGTATCATGAATAGTATGTTGAATGTATGGATCATAAGTGGTGGGGGAGGCAGTGATTCTTCTTGGTGCTTGCAGGAAGAAGCACAAGCATAATGATGTACTGCATGCTGTCTTGTGTAAAGGGTTCAAAACTTCCATTGTTTGCAGTGTTCCCTCTGCTACTCAGTCTTCCAAGCACTTTCATTTCATTCTGCATTTCCTGACTTAACTGTGGAGATTTCTGCCCCCCATCCTTGAGGTTTATCTTTTAATTGGATGATTTGGGATGGTTTATAGAGCACATCTGTTGTAACAAGTGAAGGGTGTGAGGGCTGAAGGCTTTTCATGGCCAGCATCCTCTGGTCTTAGAAGCTCATGAGAAGACAGCTTTATACTGAACACTTATCTGAAAAGAAGATGCTGCTTGTATATAAATCAATGGAGCTGTAGGTAACAACTTCCCATGTCATCTTTCACTGAACTAATGATGCTTAGTGTACAGATTCTTTTGTATTTCTTGTGTTTGTGCCTGGACACACATGTATGGGGAAAAAAAAACACTTCACCTTCTAATATGTTCAGATTAATGTCTTGCTTGGTTTTAATTTTTCTGTTTCTCATTATCAGCCTAATTCTTGATTATAGTATTTTTGGTTGGTTTTTTTCTGAGGGCTTGTTGGCTTTTTAAAGTGATGTTGCCAAATATTTATGTTTATATTGGTTTGTTCCTTGAACTGTTTGTTGTAAATTTTACCTGATTTATTTAGTTTTTTCCAGACACCTCAGGAGCTGAACTTGCAACACAGAAACATCTTGAAGGAATTGTTTTATAAGCAGTTTTATGCTGGTTAGAAATGCTACATTCTTTGGAATTATGCTGAACTCTGGCTTTGTGGTAGAAAAAACAGAAGTTTGAGTATGAGAGTATGAGAGGACGTCTCTTCTAAGTTTAAATATCCAAAGTGTTCTTCTGGGTCAAGACTGAGTGAAGTGTTAGTGCAGATATAATTTTATAACATTTCTGCAGTATAGCAAGTGAGCGGCATTTAGTTTCTTTACTGTGGGATGTTTTTTGAGGCTTGGACTCTCTGTTCATTACCTGAGAGATGCAAGATCTGGTACAGACTTTGCACCTGAGAGCTATTAGAAACTTGAACAAAATTTCTAAGTGACTTAAGATAAGCATTCAAACCTGCTTGTGCTACCAGCAAGGTAGTTCTGGGTGGCTGAAATACAACTGAGTCTCCAGAAAGGACCTGAGTGGTTTTTTTGTGCTTGTTATGAGTTACCAGTGGTTTATTTCACTTTAGAAGTGACTTTTTATGTGGGTTTTTTCCCCTATTTTTCTTTCTCTTTTTTATTTTTCTTCTATTGTACCAGCAGGGCAGAATTGTCTTCTGCCAGTATAGAGGCAGCACTGACCAATGTAAGAGCCATGTTGCTTCCTGATTGTACAGTTGGGTACAAGGCTAGCTAGGATGGAAGAAAGTGAACTTCCTTCAGCGAACATCTAGCTAACCTTTTGAATACCTTACGGAAACCTGTTTTAAATGGGGGGGGGGGGGGGGGGGGGGGAAATGCCTGCTAACTTAGATACTGGTAGCTTCTTTTAGACGTGTTTGTGAAGAGTGTAACAAGATAGGATTGCAGACACCTTGTCAAAATTCTTCAACAGCTTTTCAAAAAGTGTTAAAATTCTACTGTAGTGTGCAGTTCCAGAAAGGTTCGATAAGCAAGGAGTGCAAAGAACTGTAAAAGTGAGTGTCACTCATTCACCACAATATGCTGTTACATTGCTGCTTTTTGAGACAGTTTGGGGAGGTCTAGGCAAGTGAGGTGTCATAGTCAACCTGCTTGCTGCTGAAGAGGGTGTAACTCCTTACCAGTCCTGGAACAGCAATGCTTTCTTGCTTTGCCCGAGGGTTACTCTTTCTTCTTCCTGGCTGCTTTATTTCTGGACCTCGCTTCCTGTGCTTCGACTCCTAGAAACGAATAGGCAAATGAATTCTTCAGGTTCTCATTCACCCTGTCACGTCTTTTGTATATAGTGCACCTTCAAGTGCTTTCTTTTGCCATGTTTGGGATGCTCAACATTTTTGCTTGTGTAATGTTTGGTTTGTTAGACTTTAAAAGTAGATCTCCGCAACAAAGGCGTTTATCTTCGAATTTTGATACTCTGCTAGCTTTTGAGAGAATACTTATGGCACAGTACTTAAACCAGACTTTGTTAGTGTGTTTTGTTAATACTGTGCAACAGCCCTTTTTAATGGGTTTACATAAGTTGTCCTTGTAAATTATATTTAACATGCATATAACAGACAAGGCCTTTGAAATACTTTGCAAGGCACTTTTTTTTTTTTTTTTGTCTGTCATTTCAAAGTTCTGACCATACTGTGCTAGGCATTTTAAAGTATTGTTTTGCCACAGAAAAATAACTTTGATTAAAAAAAAATAAAATACTTCTCTGTGCTTTTGCAGAGAGAGGAGATATGGTAGGCTTCAACTGACCAATTTTAAACTGAGAATTTTACCTATTATGTAAGCTAAAACTAGTTGTTTAGGTCAGGACGTTTTCCAGGACATTTCCTGGGGAGGTTTGATAGATAATTAGCTGTTCTTTTAAGTCAGGGGACAAAACAGATACTTTCTTGAGGTTTCTTTCAGCTTTTCTTTTTTAAGAATGTTTTATTATTTGGTATCTGTAACTGACCGTGTGGTAAAAGGAATAACACAAATGGAATAGGTTTTTGAATGCCACTGATCAGTGGAGTATTGGAGTGTGATCTGAAGAAAAATATAAACTTGGTATGATTTCATATTGTAAATCTGAAGATGATGATTATGTTGTCATAGGGCAAAGTTAGTTATTACTTGCAGTGCACGTAAACAATAATGTCCTTGAGGAATTTGTGGTAGGTGGGTAGATGAGACATTTCAAATTTTGTTCCTACTTTACTGAAGGACTCTGGAAATTACCTTGGACTCTGCTAATACTTAGTATTTCAACCTTTTTACTGTCCTTTAAATAGTAGGCTACACAACTTTGTTAAAAAGACTTGCAGAGGAATGTTTGGTATTGCATTTTGCTGCTGAGATATTTTATTTTTTTTTAAAGAAAGTGTAGAGATATGTATTCATGGGACTGTGAAGCATTTAGCTTGGACTGGTGGGCAGCAACTTCGTAAGCCCAGCTTGAAACCCAGTTGAATCAGATCTAACAACCTGTCTTACCTAGTTTAGGTGCATTGGATTCTTTGCAGTTTGTTGTGTGAATTGTTGGAGAAGGCCTTAAATTGAAACGCTATCAGTGCTTTTGTGTCAGAGCCCATGATACGTTTTTTAAGAGTAAGGAGCAACTTTTCTGTGTGTTTTCCTCATTTTCTTCTCTTAGTCTTGTGTATTTGTGCTCTTCTCTGGCATTACTGTCAACAAAACACTTGAGTGTCTTTGTATATTTAAAACATAAAAAGTGCTTCAGCCATAGAGCTTTAAAAGAATGCTTTACTGTAGCCACTGAAAAAAAATAATAAATCAGGATACTGCTACTTCATTGGGATGCGTCAGCATATCTTTTGAGTGTGGAAAGCTGCCAGAAGGGCATTGCACTAGTACACTGTGCTGTGCATAAAGTTTACCCTCCATTTCATTTCAAGTTGAGGTCAGGATGATGAAGTCCTTTATGAACTTGTGGCTCACTGAGGCATCCTTTTCAGCAGCTTAACAGAAATCTTGAAATGATATGCAACACTTAAATTGTTCATGGTGAAAATGAGGAGTCCAAAACCAGAATACTTGTATATTTTCCAAACAAAACCCCCTATAGTAGTAGTAATAATAAAATCTACTAATAACATTTTTCTAATTGCACTAGAATTCTTACCACTGAGTGTATGGGTATAGAACAGTTGATGAAGTAGAGGACACTGACTGCACTTGCAGAATGTTTAATTTCAGATTTTGGTTCACTTAAAAATCTCTTTCTTGAGTGTTTTTGAATATTTCTCATTGCCAAGTTCTCTACAGGTCCATGTGCATTTGACATGCTCCACTTCTTTGTGGCAACTGTAAGGTTCTTGTTTTATATCCCCTTAGCAAGATCATAAATTAAGGATGATCTATAAATATCACATTTGCAGCACATATGAAATCAGTGAGGTGACTTCTGATTTAGAAAGTAAAATGGCTGTCTTCAGAAGCTAGTGTATGGCATATACAGAATTTTCAAAAGGCTATTGAGGGTCTCATTAACACAGCCTAATTAACCTCCTTCCTATACAAGGTGAAGTGTTCTATGCTCTAAGCAAATGATGAAAAGTCTAAGGGAAATACAGAATTGGATCAATTTTCTTTTAATGATAAATAATCCTTCTAGTCTGGTTGGATGAAAGTAAACGTGTGGGCTATGGATTTGCTTTGGTTGTGTGCCAGGACTCAGCTCAGAATGAATTCTTCAGCAGAGTTAGAAACCTTTGAAAATTGCTTTATAATGGAAATGGTGACAGACCATAAACTACAGTAGTATAAATGCATTGATTTAACATATGGACAGTTGACCTAAGTTGCCAAATACCTGAAACAGTGTGTGCTGAATGTATAGGGAGGAGGCTTCTCTGTAGTTTTAACTAATTAATGACACGATACATATTATGTTAATGTTTCTCAAACATATGACCCCTGACAATATTGGACAGGTATCATTCAAGTGCTAAGATATATTTCTACTGTAGTGATGATGCGCTCCCACTCTTAATTGCTATACTGGAAGGTGACCAAGAAGCATTTAAGATGATGCGTTTGATCACCAATGCAATTACAGTGCCACTGAAGCAGATAAGTTTTCTTACTACGAAGTCATAGGAACTCTGAGTCATAAAGAATCATTCCCAGGTATGCTGGAAAAATTTGTTCCCAATAAAAGTGCAGAATCTGGGATTTCACAAACTTAATTAGCATCTGTGGTTTTAATATCTTAATATAGCATGCATGCATGCATTAGGTATTTAAAAGCATTTTTTCTCCAAGCTCCTTATTCTTCCATCCCCAAAAGAAAACTGAACAAAAATTATTTTCAAGAATGACTGTTATTCTGGTGGTGTTTTTCAAGCACTGAAATACATACCTGTACTAGAATCTTTACTTATTTTCACTCTGGTGCGGCTGTATGATTCTTGCTATTGGTGAGCATCTGCATTAATAATTCCATGTCACTATTATCTTAAAAAGTGTGTGAGACATCCTAATATAGATGCGACTGGGCATTTTCTGTTGCCCTTTGGCATGTGTGTGGAGGTAAGCTAGTATTAGTTTTTAGAGTTTGTGGGTGTTTTTTTTGGTGGTTTTTTTGTTTTGTGTTTTTTCTTTCCTCCTAAAAATGGGATGGGGAAGCTAGAAAGTGCCTGCTTGACAGTCTGCTGGAAAATGTAGAATTCTTTTACAAAGTGTTTACTAGGTGTGCCTACCTATTACGGAGACTGAGTGTTCTGAGATCAGACTAATTTCTCGATACTACTTTTTAACTCTCTTTGCACAAAATTTCCACATGCAGTTTGTTCTTGAACCTTCAGATTGAGATTGTCTTTTTTAGATTCCGGCTATTCTGACCAACTGCTGTACATCAGAGTGGGGAAAGAAAAGCAAACTTCCAGTGAAGACAGAGTAGAATGTGTATTGATTTGGATGGTACGTCGCAATGGTATACTGCCAAATGGCAAGAAAGGAAAGGAATAATTAGTAGTGTAGAGCATAAATTTGAGTAAATAACTTTAAGTGCTTTTAGTGGAGTCGATAAGACCACACCTTTGTAAGAATGTAGTGGAATTACCTTATGAAAATGGAATCGGGCAAGCAATCTTTTCAGTTCTATTAATCAGTTATATAACATACTTCATTATGTATTGATATTTTTGATATTTAAGGCCTCTGGCTGGCTTTAACTCTGCATTATGCACCTTTAACCAGAGATGCAGATGTTGATCTCACTGAAGTGAGCACCTTATGGTAGTCTGCATGTGCATCTGTCTGAAGGCTCAGTTTCTTTTGCTGTGGAAATTTGTAGGCACTGCAATGCAAGTAAGGGGTGTGGTTTTTATTTTTATTCTTACATGTCATTTATTTATTGCTTAAAGTATAATTAACTTCCAGGATTTCCCATTTCTGTAAATTTCTTCCTCTTTCAAAGTCACAGTGTCGTTGCCATGACTTTCATGGATGTGTTGTTAAGTGAGTGTTTTTGTTTGTTTTGTTTTTCTTTTGGCAGTGGAAGCTCTTCTAATGTCTGCACTTGTTTCAGACTGAGCCTAGTGGAACTGTTGCATGCAATGTTTTCGTAGCCTCTGGGGTTTTCCGGCTGGCTTGGAGTATCTTCTGCCTCTAAATTGCACTGCCACTTGACCTTCTGAGTTATGCTTCACCTTGTGCCTTCCAATCTACATAATAATTTTTTGTCACCCTTGAGTTAAATGGTTTCTTTTTGACAGGTGGAAGTACCTTCAAATAGGGTTTAACTTTATATTCTGTCTCAGTGACAATACCATTCTATTTGGCTTGATTTATGCATAAATATGAATGTCGTTCTGAATACCAGCTTAAATTAGGTACAAATGAAGATTGTAGATTATCAGTATAAAACTTGCTTTCTAGGTATATTGTACACATAAAACGTATACTGTAGTAATTCTGGATTAGGTGCTGTTAAGCATGAAGCTGAATTTTGAGGGAAACCTGGGAATTACCTTAATAAAGTCGAGTTAAAGACTGTGGTGATTTGGTATCTGTTTCAGAAGCATGTTGAATATCCCCAACCAAACTGTGACAGAAAGGTGTAGAAATGTTGGGTGTCAGCCTAAAGACTTGTAGTCTAAGACATACAGTTCTCATTGCCAGGACTGACTTTGAATTCTAGCTTCACTGTGCCTTATTCATCTTTACACTCATGACTTTACTGCATATTCCTAGAAATCAGAACTGTATTGCTTTCCCTAGAAGTCACCTGCTTGAAGCAGAGTTGGCTGCTGTGACCTTCTCTGTCCTATGAAGTGGCAACTGAGCTGTATCGTGGCCAGGACTGTTTGATGTTTTAGAACTTTTGCATGTTTCAAATAAAATTACCTCTAGAAATAACAGATATTACGAATGTATAATACATTTGAAAACGCTACTAGGAGCAAAGATATTTTGTATTTTGGTGTTCCTGCCTAGCAGTATGAGCTTTTGGTGAATGTTGGAGTTGGTAGGAAATAATCAATGTAAACCAGTGATGTGGTTCACAGAGAAGATGGAAATAATGCAGCTTTGGTCAGTGTTAAGAGTCAGATGAGAGAGCCCTTGTTTGCTGTAAAGAGAAGAGCCTAGCAATGAGAGAAGGGATTTGCAGGGTAACAGAGCTGTGAAACATATTTTACTTGACAGGCATTGACATGACTCTCAGATAACGCCTAATAAGTTTGACATGTAAACTGTTTAATGCATTTTTGTTGTAAAGCTTTTGCTCTAATTAAATATTGCACTTTCAAAGAGGGGCCAATTGGTTGATCAACACTATTACTCTGTTTCTAATGAAAATGCCATTTTCTTAGTTGTAGTGTTGTGCTGATGGATCTGCATTGACATAAGTAACTGTGTAAAAGAAACTAAGAAAAAAAACGCTCTGAAAGTTTACATCCTCATCTTACATAGCAGTATGAGACTGACTTGGATGTCTTGAAAAAGCATATAAAGGGATCGAAGAGAAAGTGATCCTTGAAACTCTTAACAGAGAGCTGAAGTTACGTCGCTCACAGGGTCACTTGTCCAATAGCACTGTCCTTTCAGAAAATCTGTTTTTTTGTGTGTTATGAGTAAATGGCAGCCTCTTTTCTTTTTTCACATAGCTGTATGTTTTGTGTGTGTGTGTGTTTTCCATTGTTGGTGTGCTGATAAGTAAATATATCATATGAGGCTTTGGACTGATATTTTAGATATGATTGAGATGGTTGATTATACCACTGAAAACATTTGTCATTGCCCGTTCCGATGTCATCAATATGAACCATCTGAACTCTGCCTTTCTTTTTCTTTGCTGCCCCTGGGGTTTAATGGCTTTGCAGAGAAGCTCCTGCCTGGCATATTGAGCTGCTCCAGAAGGTCTAACCCATAAGCAGTGAGTACTGAGCTGCAGCACACTAATGCTGTAGGTGTTGACTCACCATGCTGTTTTTAATTGCAGTTCTTTTGAAGGTAGATAATTTGTGCAACTGTCAACATAGATACTGAATTTTTGGGTATATACCAATTTGATGATGTATTTGTATGGCTACAAATGTTGTTCTGCTTTTCTTTTCCTGGGAATTAACTTTTTCTCCTGTGCACATACTGTTTGCATTTAAAACTAGCTTTCATGTGTCTGTGGCTCTTGCTATAGCTGGCAAATGCTTATGTCTCTCATCTGCAGTCAACTGTGTTCTAGAATTCCTGAGCCTGATGTAAACCAGCTCTCAAATTTGCATGAATTGAAAAGCATCTGTAATGTTTCGATATGATTAATACTAAGATATGATTGACCAAGTCTGTATTTGCTTAGTTACTGGAAAGTCATTCAAAATATCCATTCGCAAACTTGTGGGGTAGGGGGGAGACTTCTTTAATTCTGGTAGGTGTGTTCATTTGTGATGTAATTGCTTTGAAAAAAACGTCAAAACTTTTGTCTGGAGATAATAAAGTTTTGATTTTTATAATTTGTATATTGTAAGATGCAGAACTCATCTCAAAATTCCATCCACGTTTGACTGGAAATAGAAAACAACTCTTATGGTAGTCTCAATTGATTTTGTGTATGCATATTTCAAAAGATAAAGTTGCAATTAATTTGGCTAAATGATATGCTTCAGCTAAGGCTGCCCTGAGGAGACAAAAAAGGTCTTGTGGGCATGGACAGTTTTGGTACAATCTTCCCTGTCAATATGTACTTTCAGACTTGCTCAGGATGGTGTTAATACTCATACATAACAGAGCTGATTTAGGAATGCTGAACAAATCAAATATTGGTCAGTGTGCACAGAAACTGGGTTGCTTTTACTGAAAGAAATCTCAGAGAGCTTGTGAGAACATTCTGCAGCTCACTTTGTTAAGGAGATGTGATGTTAGAAGAGAACTTTCCATAAATGGGAGAACCTTTTTCTCCCATAGTATATTGCTTTGGGTAGTTTCATGGTAGCCCTAGAGAAAAGGCCTATCGCCCTAAATTTTTTTTTTTTTTTTTTTTGTGAGCCTGCTGATTTTGTGAGGGAGAACACTTGTGGCATAATTGCACAAACACTTTGGAGATATCTGGGAGGCTTAAGATATTCCTGTTGTTCTCCAGCTGTTTTTCTGTCAGCTGAAGGTTGCTGCCCTCAAAGTTGAGCCACACTAATGGATCATATGAACTGTCCTAGTCCATGTCAGTGCAAAGTCAGCCAAGTTATTTTAAATTACTGCTGGACTCAGCTGAGGGTAGTAATGAACAGCTTGAGGTAATAACTTCTTAAGCCATTCCAGCTAGACTTCCAAGAGCACATCTGTCTGTGTCTTTATAAGTGCAATACTTTAATCTCTCTATTGCTGTACCGTATTCAGGATTTGTCAGGACTGCAGAGCGGTTGCCAAGGGGAGTCTAATATTCAAGTCAATGTATTGGCTCTTCTTGTCTGTCATTGTTATCATATTGTGATAGATCCAAATGATAAGTGTGTAACAAATACATAGAATGGTAAAGTAAGCTTATTTTCTTATATAAGGTAAATGTGTGGAAGTCATGTTTTGGAAGCTCTTTAAATTGGAAAGAGATTGCCATATGAAGTCTCTTTTCTCTGTCCCTATTCTTAGTTCAGCCACTTCTAGCCACTTACCTTTGATTCCTAGCCATTTAAGTTCTTACCCTCTCTGTACCCTTGCTTCATTCCCAAAAAAACTTCCATGTATTGATTAGAAGTATAATGAATTTTTTAGCTCTATTTTTTTTTTTTTTATTTTTGCCCCAGGTCCAGCAAGACTATGAATCTCTGTTCCAAATGCTTTGCTGGTAAGTGCAGTAAAAGGTTTTGTGTTTTTGTTAGATTATTGAAACCACATTGTTGGCATCTCCTTTAGGATTTGTGCATGGGTTTCTCTTCCTTCAGTGTGTATATGTAATCAGATTTTCCTCACTTTGGTGCTTCATTTGTTTACTAATCAAAAACGTCTTGTGTAAATGCACCAATTGAACCTTGTTCTTGTTCTGGAATACCCTTGAAGTACAGAGCTCTGCTGTCAGCACAGCTCCTGTGCAGATGGTCTGGCTTTCAGAATGCATAAGTCTGAATTGTAATTTGGAGTTCTGTAGGATTTATTTTGTGATAAACTCTGAAATATATTATGGATAAAAAATGAAAAATTGTTATAGAACATCCCTTGTTCCATTTCTTTTTAACTTGCAGCCCTTGAACATTAAATCAGCTGTAGTTCATCAGTAGGCTAATTCTAATTGCTACATATTATTTTCTTATTGCAAGGTGATTGCTACTGTTTAAAATGTTAGGAATAGCTATGGACCTTTTCCTGTTAGCATCTTTGAATTTCTGAAAATTTTTGTTTGTATTAGTATTGTATACTTATTTTTAATTGTAATTAAAGTGCTGTCGTAGATCCATAGATCATGATTGTTATTTTATCTTGGGGGAAACAGGTGCAATAGTAAAAAAATCAGGTTTTTTTAAGACTTTAAAGATTTTTCTGCGTTTTTTTTTTTTTTACAAAAATAAATTTTGACTTAGATTTCAGATCTTGGGTTCAGCATGACTTCATTAAACAAACACATGGGAAATAAAGATTGTCAAAGGCTGTTCAGAAAAATGATGCATGTATTTCTCTGGCTGTTTTCCAAAACAATGGATTACTGGAAAAGGGTATACTGAAGAAAGTTCAAGTCCTTTCTTGTACTCTTTCCTTACTGATCACAGAAACAAGATACTAGGTTTTTGATTTGACTCAGTACAGCTGTTATGTTCGTATCAGCACTGTAAACAACTTCTGTGTACCTCAGAAATGTGGTTTTTCTGATCCTGAGATATCAGAATGGCCCATCCCTCATATTCTGAATTTAACAGAGTACCCAAAACTTCACTGCCAGTAGATGAGGCATTAAGCAAAGCATCTTTTATTTTGGTTTTACTGGGCATTCTTTGTTGCTTTGTTTGTTTTTAACATGAAGAAAAATTCTTGGCTGCTATTCTGTAATTCTCCTGACATGCCATTACCTCTGATCAAGTTCATTTTTTCTATTGTACAAAATGATATCTAAATATTTATGGGATTTTGGGTGTGGGGGTGGGGTAGGGAAGCTTGATTATTTAAAATTCTCAAGAATTTCCTTGCAGCCTGTTTATTTCAATGAAATAAGACTTTTGAAGAGTTTGAGTAACTTAAAAAGCTGCTGCTAGTTGGAACAAAACCAAGTATTGTAGGAAAAGGCAAATTTAATTTATGTTTTTTTAGATCTTAACTATGGTTCCTTTAACAAGTAGCACTCAAATAACCAGTTCTGTTTGAGTAGTAACTCAAAACCTCTCAATGTCATCGTTCCAACATAAGTATCTTTTTTCTTTTTTTTCCTTTTTTTTTGTGTGTGATATTACTCAAATATTTTTGTATATTTTTTTTATACTGGGCTTGCAGCCACAGTATTGAAATAGAAATATTTAGACTCTTGTTTCTGTAAATTTAAGCCCCACAGATAGCAAGATTTTAGGAAAGTAAGCTGTTGAAAGATGCTTTTCACTATTCCAGGCACTCCCAAAATACGATATGAAGGAATTTCCTCTTGTTTCTCTTTTAATATGGCAAGTTATTAATTCAAATGTATTGAAACAGATTTGTATGCAAGGGAAAATTGGGAATTATTATTTCTCTTGACCATCGTTTCCTTTCTCTTTTATTTTAGAAAAAAGAAATCCACACAACGAAAAAGGTTAGTGACTTTGTTAAATGACTGGTTTGATTATTTTTTTTTTCAGAGGGAAGGGATAGAATCTAGTCTTCTGTTGGTTTGTTTTTGTTTTTTTTTTAAAATTCATTTCAGACCCACAGCAGCAAAGCCCCTTACATTTGTGCAAGCATTACCTTTTTATATAGATCAAGGGAGAAGGGCAATAAGTCGGCAATAGATGAAAACGTTGTTGGGTTTACATTGCAATATGAGTTATGTGGAACCTTCCCATCTTTACTGTTTTTCCAGACTTTGAACTATGTACAATTTTGTAAATACGTGATCATGAGCTCTTCCTTGCTTCTGCCCTTCCTCTCTTTCCCATTCCCTGGGAGAAACGGTCATAGTTTGATGTCTGTGATGTTAATTAGCACAGAAACAAAACAAAGGGCAATGGTCAGGGGCTGTCAGTTTGCCACCCTGTTTGACCAAATGCTTGTGGTTTCTAAATTTATTGTCAAGATAAATTCACTGAATTTTCACTCCCATTGTTGAAAGATGAAACAAACAGCAAAAGCAACCAGATTATGTAGCAGGGAGACTGGAATTCCTTGTTTTGACTATCTTTGTACTTTTTCTACAGAAATACTTTTCACAGGTTATAATAGAGACTAAGTTGTTCAGCTTTCTACGGTAAGAATGAGCTGAATACTGCACAGATACATGCAACCCTTTGCCTAGAAAAGCCCAATAATTCGACCTAGATCTAGGAGGTTCACTGAGCTCTTCTCTACAGCCACAAATCTGTTCATTTGCTGCAGAATAGTTCTTGGCTTGCACATGAAGGTTGATAAATACTGGAGAGGAACTTGAAGTTAGCAGTTGTCTTCGGCCTGCTTTGCCTCCCCTTTGCCCCATCTGCCTATTCCAAGAAGGAATACCCACTTTGTTTCATTTAAGACCTGTAGAATCAGTGAACTCTGAAAAGTTCAAGAGCCTCTCTGAAATAATTCCAAGTTAATTGTACTTCACAACATTGTCTCCAGTGCTGACCATGTGCTATCAATGCCTCAGTCTCCTGATACAGTACAACTATAATCCTACATATTAAATTGCTTCAAATAAATTTTCTCTTCAGATAGTTAAGGCATAGTTGCTTCAGACTTCCTGCACATCCAGAATACAAATGCAATAAAGTGTCGGTATTTTTTAAAAAAATCAGAGCATAGGCTGGTAAATGCAAAAAGGCAAATTACAGCCAGAGTATCTCCCTTGGTGACACCACATCTTTTGCTAATACTGCAGCCTCTCTTTCAATATGGTGAACTGTGAAATCTGAATGATTAAAATGCAGGACAGTGATAAGTGAAATTTTTCAGAAGTACTCTTTATTAATCTGTCTTTGCTGCTGTTAGGTTTGTGGAAGCTTTAATATCATCTTCAGGTAGGGACATTGAGTACTTTGAAAAGCCACTTTTACAAAGTAGGCTCTTTCAGGCAGGAATTCTACATTCACAGAAACAACAGTTGGTACTTCAAAAACTCAATTTTAATTGGAACCTTTGTGAACAGTCACAGAACAAACTAATACAGAGTAAGAACAATTACTTAAATACAGAAAATAGTAAAACTAGACTTTCTATTTAAATCACCCAAAAAATTCTGTCTGCCTTTAATCCATTTGATTCTTAGACTAGAAAGTTTAATTTGTGTTACGGTGCTATCAGCATTGGAAAGAGAGGTGCGGGAAGTGGATTTCAGCTTGTGTGATAGTATGTGAAGCTGAAGGTAAGTGCCGTACTAGATGGTTTGGTGGAGAGGTGCACTTGGAAAACTGGAAAAAGACAAAATGCGTATTCATGGTTTTGTGAATCAATTTTATAGCCCTTCTGTCTGAAGGTGTAATTGAAACTTCTAGAGGTAGATGTCCATTTCTTTTCTTAATCCAGATATGCAATGTTAACGATCATGTTCTGTGAAGTGCTAGATTAGCATCACTTGAGAAAATACTTAAACCATTTAACCCAAGAATTCTCTGAGTTTTAGGGGCCTTGACTTTTAGTTTATTTTTATTTTTAGTTTGAAATCAAACACATTTTTTTTACGTACTGGTATCTTGATGAGTAAAAAATATGGATTTTTTTAATCTTCATCTATCAAGTAGGAGCTGGAACCATGTATGTATTTTCAATATTTACACTCAGCTCTATGCCAGATTATGAAATTTTAGAACTTCAATAGTATCTTTTATTCTCCTGAATTTGAAAGATCTCATAAGAGGGAGAAAAATAGACAGTCTTCTACATAACATCTGATTATAGAATTACTCGCTATTCTTTGTTTCTTGAATTCACTCAGATGTCTGACTGTAGAGTTATTTCATGTTTTTGTGCATCTTAACGCTTCTGCTTTGTTGAGCAGACCTTTATTCTGTCATGCCTAAGCCATGCACAGTTTTTGGAATTCACAGAATTGGGGGTTTTATGTGACTCAGAGTCACTTGAATAACTCAATTTCCCCTTCTCTCAGGCTTTGTAAATCCTAGGAGCTATTTAGAATGCTGACTTCAGTGGCAGTAATAAAACCTACTGTAAGCATGAGGTGGCAAAAATCAGCATTCCTGCCTGAATAGATTTTGCTGTTAATCAACTGTTAACTTGATCTTCAGGCAAGCTTTCAGCTTGCTTACTGGAAACCTTTTCAACAGGTCCATCTTGCATGTTGCTAGTTCATATTCTGTTGTCTTTGCTGTATCCTGTTGTATGACACATGACAAATTATGCTTTATTCAGCCCTGCTTCATAAAGTTTTCATTCCTAAATGAATGATTAAATATGTTATATTTGCATTTTCCATATCCTTGTAATTTCTTATGTGGATCCACGTCTTAGTACTTTGCTGAAAAAGCAGCAGGCATTTTCAGAAGTTTGAAAACAGTACTAAGGACTAATCTGTACACAAAATGTTTCTTTTTCAGTATAGTATTCCCTTTGTTGGCTCCTGATGGAAACTGGTGCCTCAATTTGTTGCTTCATTAAGCTAGAATTTGTTGCTGTATTCATGTCTGTCTTTGTATTTTGAAGTACATGGACTGCTTGGTACAAAGACCAGGACTGACTGGCTAGCACTTGAAAGTAGGGAAGCTTCATCTTCAACTTCTAATACACAGTCAGGCTTGCAGATAAATAATTCTTGGAAAATTGTATAGCTGGTTACAGTGGTAACAAAGATATTTCTAATTTCTAGAGTAATTACTAATAAAGAACTATAACATTCCAGATATAAACACAGATATTGTTTGGTATACGTTTAATTTCTTTAACTCTATGCCTAAATAATTTTTGTAAGTGGAAGGCTGGCAGGGAAAGGATGTCTTATCGTAATTGATAAACTTGAGATGTATGCTAAGTTGGAGAAAGACAATCACCATGAAATGGAATCAAGAAAAATAATTGGATAAATTACTTTAGTTTGACTTATCTGTAAGCTTGATTTGCACTGCTGACCCCAAAGATTCTCTTTACTCTGTTAGTATGCATTATTCTGTGGCTTTAAAGAAAAATGTAAAGAGCTGAGTAATAGCTCTGTTTGGGTTGTTAGAAGAGAGCAATATTTTATGGAAGGATTGGAAAAGGATTTATATGTATTTAGTTGACTCCTTTTCCCCTAACCTGTCTTAAAGGTTTGGAGCGGAAATACAAATTAATAGAGAATGAGTTTATTCAAGCATAGTTGTATTATCTAAGCTTAGGACTAATTGTTTTTCTTCTGTCAAAAATAGTACCGTCAACGAAATTATGCAGCATAATTACGCTACATGTTGCTAGTACTCAGTATATACAGAAGAACTGGAAATATGGGAGAGAAGGACACCTGAAGCTTTCTAGGTTTGCTGGAGTGTGCAGAATTTAAGAGATCAATTGTAAAGGAGGCTAGTATAATACTGAGGGGTCCACTTTTCTTCTGTCTATACTATCGTGGCATGGAAGTTGTGGAGTGCTTTGTGGCAACACCAATATGATTTTGCTATGCGTTATGTAGAAAGACGTTCCAGATGCTGTATAGAAGACACAACCCTCATCTGCCTGGGACCTGGCTTTGTAAAGGCGTTGTATGCACAGCAGAGCAATGTAGAGTGTGGACAGGGCCAATTGCTCAGCGGCTGGTTTGATCTGCTCAATTATTTTCTTCTTTATCTCCTCCTTTGTCTTCCCCCTTATAAAGTAGTGGGAAGGGGCAAGCCTGGTGGAGGACAGACCCATGAAGTATTTTTATTTTTGTACAATTGTTAGTGGAAGAAAGAGAATTTCTTTCACAGCTGGCACTCAAATGTTGTATATTGTGGTAGGACAGTTTTTTGTTTCTGACTACTACTAACTTCAACTTAGTAGGGCTTTTTCCAGTCACATTTGAAAATGTCTTTTCACCAACAGAGTCTAGGAGAATGGAATGCCTTCTTAATTAAGAACTTTAACATTTTACAGTCAAACCTATCAACAAACTACCCTGTGGGACATTAATGGCAGTTTCATTGGATTGCATCTTGCTAAATTCATAGTCTAGTGGTATGGGGCTCATTTGTTAAAAATATGAATTACACTCAAACAAAAATAAGACTGCTTCTCCATACTGGGTACCTGAAAAGATTGCCAGAAAGTCCTGATGTACTTTTTTCCTCTGTCTTAACAAGACAACATTGATATTTTCCGTGTGTTTTCTTTTTCTTATCTCAGGGGACTGCCAGTCCCATTTTACAGACTGATCCACACACAAAGAGCTCAGCCCTTTTTTGTCTCAGACTTGATTATTTTTAGTTTTTCATTGCTCTGTTTTCTTCTTTATGGTAAAGCCAGTTTCTTTCCATTTTGTTACTATCTTGTTCACCTTCTAACTCATAACCTTTCCAAATGACTCGTTGAAACACCAGCTGTAATTTAGTCTCTTGTGTATAGGTTCTCTGATGATGTAAAAAAAAATATGTTTATAAATATGACTTGATTACCATGATGTTTGCACATTGCCAGCATGAAAGCGTAGTTACCTATTTGAAATGTGCAACCCATAGGCTTCATTTATTAAACTTTTTTGTAACTCCATTCTCCTATAAATGTGTGCATAAGATAGGAGAAGGAATGTTTTTCTTTTTTCCCCATTTAGCCATTTGCTTGATTTATAGAAAAGTCTGTGTTCTGTGTATTTGCTCGTTTGGAAACCTTCTGTAGTTTATGGAGACACTAGTGATTTGTTCCTTAGCCTCCCTGTGGAGTTTGTTCCATATTACAATCTAATTCCATGTCCGTGTCGTGCACTCCTGAGTTGTTAATTTGTACATTTCGATGCAGTTTGTTTCATCGTGTTTTTGTAATCCAAACTGAATGTAACGAGCTGTGTGCTTTGGGGACCCAGCCTTGCCTTGCCAATTAGAACAAGTGGTTACTGAGAGAGAGCATGTTTTAAATAAAACATGGCACCTCTGTGTGGGACCGGCAGCCTTTGGGGAATAAAAGAGGATATTTTAACTCTTTCTCTCTGAGAAGAGAGGTCAGTATCAGTGAGCGCATTTTAGAAACATTGAACTCATTCCTTTGAGATACATGATGCAGGTTCATATTTCATCTTGCAAATAAAATTTAGTTTGTCATTGGAGATGTATTATGCAGTACTGCATGCGGAGTATTTAGGAATGCACAAGGATCTTTCTTGAGCTGACCGCATGTTTTCTAGGATTCTAATCGCTAACACCACAATGAAAATTGTGCAGGACTAGCAGCTAACCTTTTTCTTTTCCCCTTGTACTGCTACCCAGGAGGCTGAGGTAGGACAGGAAGAGTGCCAGGTGGTAGAAGAACTAGTGGCAAAATGTATTTTACATGGGAAGCATCTAGAAGCAACACTTATTAAATAAAAGCATGAAGTTTATGTGCTAGGTGACCGTGAGGAAGGGCTCATTGTTATTCTACCATTTTTAGTTAGCTGTGGAAGTGTGCCTCTGTGACCATCAATATTTGTGATTGTTACAGAAATTATCCAGCATTCTGCTGATCTTTATGCTAACTAAATTTCCTGGTGAATTCAAGCAAGACACAGCAATAATTTTAGAAGCTAACTCTACTTAGCATTCTCCTTCTATTCCAGCCCCAACAATTCCTTTCCTCTCTCCACACTCTCACTTGGATGTTTTACATGCTTGTTTGTCTTCAAAGGGAAGAAGTTACTGTCCACCATCACCTTTCAGCTAAGGACACTGAGAAAGAATTTAGGCAAACAGTTGTGGTGACTGACTCAGACAACATTTCAACAGTCCTTGCACACACAACCAAGGCAAGACCAAGAGAAACCTCCCTTGGGAAAACCTTTTAGTTCAGCAGCGGGATGTAAGGGAAGAATAACTGCTAAGGTGATATAAGCTGTTAGGTAAGCAGGTGAATAAGAAAAATGTGATCTGGTAATAGAAAAAAAATGTAACTAATGACTTTTCAATTGTCTATCGATTTTATATGAAAGGAATGTGATCTAGCAGCTAGACAGCTAGCTAGGAACTCGAGACTCAATTTTGTTTTCACAGTCAATGAGCATTTCTTTGTGATGCTAGATAAGTCACTTTTTTTGTCTTCCATTTCTGTTCCTCATCGGTTACTCGGAGATGGTATTTCCCTGCTTCACTGGAATGTTTGTGAAGGTAAAATATGTATGATGTTCAGTACAGTAGCAATGGTCATCTAAGGAGCTGAGGTAAATCTAGAGCCCTTTCTTGGGAAACAAAAGATCATTTTGAGAAACAACATCTGTATTTTCCAAGTCAGCTTGAAGTAAGCATGCCATTAGCACATATTGGAGTAAATTACAATTTGTCTGTCTTCAGTGGCAGTCAAGGCTCTCGGGCTGAGTAAATTGCCCAGACTCTGGGATAGAAGCTTGATCCTCTGGTTATATGTATAGGAGATTGATACCCTACCCTCACCCCCCAACACTAGCATAGTGTTAGTGCAGGAAATTAGAGTAGCAAATTAGTTTCAGATCTTATGGAGGAAGAAGACAGTTTTATTTCACAAAATCTGTATTTAAGTTGATTTTGTCTATTTTTATTTTCACACCCATATAGTCACAAGCCCCAAGATGCACGTCCAAGTAGTCTGGCCAACATAACCTTTGTGCAACACGGACAACAAGGAGCTCTGGCTATCGAGCCCTTGCTATGATGAAAAGCTGATTTTGGACTTGCCTTTTATAGCCTTCAGTAATGGATGCTGTGAGGGACCTTTTGCTTCTTTCTTTTGTCTTAGCCCTCATAAGTTTTAGGCAAAATTCTGGTATTTCAGTTCTCTTCTTTCCCATATGTGGCTGTTCTACAGTTGCAGTTTGGTTCTTCATTTTCTTCACACTTATCTTTTGTTCAGTTTGTTTTTCTTCTTAATTTGAATGAAATCACACTGCACTATTGAAATTAATACATACCATGTCTTTTAAATCCCTTAATGCTGTTTTTTGGGGAATCTGCAAACATTCCAGTCATTCTTTATTCTTACCAGTCTTCATAGATCTCTTACAAATCCTATATGTTCTCACAAAGTTAGTCACCAGAGGGCAAACTGCTCATGCAGATTTAGTCAATACAACTATAACTTTACCTTTTTTAAAAAAAAATCATCCCAAACTATTGCCTATGAATGAGTTTACATGTAGAATTAATTAGATGGAAAGTGAAAAGTATGACTCTCTTCAGATAACATACAGAAGTTAGTATTTTACATTGAATGAGAGGGAATTTTTATGTTAACATTTAAACTGTTTGACTAATTTGCACACTTCAGGGGTGGGGGTGGGGTGGGGGGCAAAAATTCCCCTTTAGATAAAATTTGCTATTGTGTTCACATTAAAATATCACTTAATTATTAGTCAGGGAGAATACTAGTAGCTTAGAATAGTTTCCAGCAGGAATCTGTCTTTAACCTTAATTGTGAGTAGATGAATCTCTGTAATGGAGGGGGCTGGGGGTGGGGGGGAGAGGGGGCAAATCTTATGCTGGAGATCGCAAAGCCTGCAGTACTGTAGATAAGGCCTGCCTTGAAAAGTTGACCAAAATAACTGCATGTCTAGTAACCGAGTGTGCAAGATTTTGTTCCCGTCCTTTGCAGGAAGCATAGATTGTTGACTGAAGATTTAGGAAATGACAAGACAGGTTACAGTGCCATAATAATTAATCCATTCTGTGTGTATGCATTATAACTGTCTTTTAATTACAGTAAAAGGAGCAAAGGGTACAGGAAAGTGTAAGATTACTGGCCTGATCTGGTTTAGATCACAGGTCATTAAATATCATCTAGGTAAGCTATGTTTGCTGAAAATGTCTCCTTTAAACAGATACCCTGTCCTGATATGAAGACACTGCGGGTTCTGTGTGCACCATGGGTGCTAGTATTTCTAATGAATAACTGCTCTCGCAATTAAGTAAGAAATAAAGTACATATTTTTAATTGCAACACTATAAAGATGTTTCCACAGAATCGTACTCTCATTTATTGTACTGAATAGGAAGCAATATAAGACATTCTGTCATGACCTATATCGTCTTCCTACAGCATTTGCACATTGACCTGAACAGACAATAATTATTTTATTTATAGAATTTCTTTAGAGAACTAATTAGCCCCCCAGTACGTTAAGAAAATAATTTACCATCTTGATATTTCTGTGAATCAAGGTGGTGATATTCTTGTTCACTATACATTGACATCTGTGCTTTGGATTCTTATCTAACATTCGCAGATACTGGATATCAACTTCGCAAAGCCTTGGGACGATAGTTCTTTCTTAATCTCTCTCCCCCAATGCATATAATTTTATGATGCTTTAAATGATGAATTCACAGGTCTCCCTACCTTTATGGAACTGCAGGGGTATTGAACGCTTCTGCTAGTGGGAACCCAAGATTACCTATTTGAACATCCTGAAAATAAATAGTAGTAGTAGGAACTTAGAGAAGTCATGTAGGAATTCTGTGGCAAAGACAGCGGGTAAAGTTCTCGTCATACGTTTTGAACATCTTTCATTCTACTCAATTAGCAAGTTAAGGGTCCTCTAAAGGTGAATTTCTATGATTGTTTGCATGCATTATGAAAATAATTTAAAATAAGATAAAGAGGTGAGATCACAAGTGTAAAAAAAATAAAAATAAAAATATTAGTACAGACACTTACTGGTTTCAGACTGCTTGACATTTTGAGCTTAGTGTAGGACCTGGCCATCCTGCGATGCCATCTTGCCATCCCTCTGGTATAAATAAATTCAGCTATGTGGAACTGAGACTGTTAGCCAAAGAATTTGAAAACCATGAGTCAGGAGTGTTGACTCTGAGCTGCTGGGCTGTAATCAGGTCACAGATTGGACCCAAATGCTCTTGTCTCACTTTTGATCAGAAGTGCTGAAGCTGAACAAGCAGTCTAGTCATAGTCTTCTACAGAGTCCACCTTCAGAGACTGCTCTTTTCTTGTTGCAGCAAGAGGAGAGCAAAGTAGCTCTGGTAATGGTCTTCAGACAATACTGCAACATTTTTTTCTCTCCTTTGCATTAAGACTTCTCATGGGGTGAATTTGGAAGGAGACTGCTTTGTGTATTTTTAAATGCTGATGTTACCCACAGCACTGAATAAGTGAACGCATAAATTTCATGATGAACAAGGTTAATGAACTCAGTGTGTAAGGAAGAAACAGTGGAACTTTCTAAACTTTGTTTTGTATTTATATCTATTTATATACATTAGCAATTCAACAAAATTGGTAGCATTTTTATTTGATCTCAGTTCCTAAATAACAGGAGCTTTTCTATTTTGGGATTGGGGCGTTTCTGCCCAGCTTTGTGGGAAAGTTCCCATATAAATGGAGAGTAAGTACAAACAGCCGATAGGTGCTTCCGGCGAGTGGGTTATAAGCATTAGAAATGACCAAAAGTGTTGTGTATATCGAATACGTCTAGGTTGCTCAAAGTGGACTTGGTATTCATTTGCTTCCAGTTAATTTATCTGAGGTGAAGTTTGCAGTGAGTGAAATCAGCAATAAGAGACGCATTTCTTAATTGGTAATTGTACAAGTTACAGGCTTCGCCCTCTTAACTAAGCACGGTGATTTTTTTCCTTCAGAGTAGGAAAAAAGACTCCTCCAATGCTTTAGATAGTGTCAGTGGAGGTAAATACCAGAGTCTGCCTCATTTCTAGACTGAAAATGAAATATATTGTGCTGTCTGCCATTGTGTTTTAGCAATGTTTAGTATAGTGTTACTGCCCTTAATAGATGAGCTTTCATTCACCTCTGACATATCCTGCCCTGCAATATGTGAAGACATAGAAAGCTGGTCCTAGTGTGGGTGAGTGCAGTCTTTCACCATGGCATTTTCTGTGCCTCAGCAAAGTCCATGCACCTCTTCAAGTCCTCAGCGGAACTGCTGTCTACTGAAGAGCTTTGAGCAGCAGTTTAAAAGCTAGATTTTACAATGCTGGCTCTTTTTTTTTTTTTTTTTTTTTTTTGAGACTCGCTAGTATTTAGAGAAAATTGTGATAGATGTAAATAATCCTAGAAATGCAGAAGCATTTAATGGATGTGGATGTCTCCCCAGTTGACAAAGGTAAGTTAATGTTTAGAAATACCTCAAATATTAGTCTTTATTCTGCACCATTGCTGTTAGTGTCTGTAATTATTATTTTAAAAGAGTTAAAATAATTCTGTAAGTGAAAACTTTTAACTGTAAGGGTTTAATTTAATATAGATGTGGCAGTCACTTCTTTTGATAAGCAGCACATGAAAGTTATAGTTATAACTGCTGCATGACTGCTGCTAGTCAGAGGAAACTGGATGGGTTCCAATGTGAATATCTTTTTTTCAATTCTTCTAATTGGGCTCTTGAATCTGTGAACAACTGAACTGAAAAGTGTTTCTCTGAAACCAAATTCAAGATGGCTGGCTGTGTTCCCTGAGTCAATATATATGGTAGCTGTGGGGAGCAGTAGGTCCTCCAGTGCATTTCTGTCCATTTTCTTTTTTCTTTTCTTTCTTTCTTTCTTTCTTTGAAAGGGTCTTGGTGTGCCTCAGTTGGGATAAATATATAGGAATATTCATCAAACAGCCTTAGAAATGCAGAGCACTGGAAGCTTTTGTAACACAACCTGTTTTTCTTGGTGGTAACCAAAAGAGCTTTTTTGATGTAAAGGTCAGATTGCGTGTATTTGTTCTCACTTGAACTCTTTTTGACAGAACGAAAGCTATTTTGCTCTTGATTTATAAGATATTTACTGTGAGTTAGTACTGCATAAATATCGGACATTGTGAGCAGCTCTGTGTTCTGCTGACCATGCCCTAGTAAATGGTGAAAGGAATTCTAAGATTTTTTTATTGGGGCTTTTATGTAGGTATGGTAACAAAGTACAGAATGTCCATTTACAGGAGAGTAGAAGTAATTGTTTTGTTTTTAACTGGAAACTGTTTTCTCTTCCACACAGCCAGGTCCAATAACTCCCTGTAGAGAGAGAATGAATAGTCAGTTGTGATGCTTTCCATACACACACCTGAGCCTGAGAAATTAGACCATGCTTTAACTGACAGGGAAGGGAAACTTACGGCTCACTTGCTTTTGACTTCTGAAGATGTTGTCAGTACTTGAGAGTATCTCCTTTTAGGAGACTTCAGAAAATGAAGTACTAAACCACATATACTATTATGGCAGCTTGTTCTATAGTTAGGCTTACCAAGGTACTCAAATGAGAGTCTGGCTGCTTTAAAAAGAAAATGTTAAGCAGATAATCTTGCTGATATGTGGACGCATCATTTCTATAAATTCAAATTGAAGATTATTTCTGTGAAGAACAAGAACAGTTTGTAACCCTTTCTGCAGTTTAGTAAAATTGATCAGAATCAATTTCACGGATTTTATGTAAGAGTTTAGTTATGAAAAAAAGTGATTCTAAATGTTTCAAAATTTGGAACAGATTTTTAATATATTTACCCATATAAAGGGTACTTTATATTACCCATGTAAAGGGGTGTGATGGTGGCATTTCAAGGCTTCTGTTATCAAGCAGCAGTCTTACATCTTCTTAGACTATACTTGAGTTGTGCCAGATTAAACACTCTTGTCTACATAGGTTTTTAAATAATTTTCTTTTGTGTGTAGAAAAATACTGAAGTTCTTTATCAGTTTCTCTTCCCTGTGGTGGTGTTCTGTGAGTGTCAGGAATAAAGTAAAGATCTCTTAATCTGGACCATATTTCTTGTGTGCATACATATTTAGTGGGGAACCAAGCTAAAATGTTGGTCTATGTTTATATAAATGTAAACACACAATCTGTATTTTTATAAGTATATACATTCTCTTAAGATATATGCTCTATATTTCATGTAAACATTCTGAAGTAACTTTTTACTCTGAATTGTATGTTAAATATTTCCCATTATAAAGTTACTTCACTTCTTAGAACTCTTTTTAACTTGTCACATTCCTAATCAAAATAATCCTTTAGAAACTGAAAGACCTCAGATGTGCCTAACCCCACGTACACTTGTTTGGATCAGCTAGCTTTTATCTGCTAGGTGCTGCAAAGGAGCAGATGAGGCATGAAGTCATAGAAGTCACTGGCTAAGCACTTGTATGGAAATACTAAACTGTCTCTAGTTAGAGTAACCTCTTCTGGAAGTGCAGAGGAACAGTTTTTTAAATTTTGGTTTCTTTTAATTATTTTAGTGATTAACATAGAATTGTGAAACAGTAGGAATGACAGTTATCTTCCTGACCCTTTTGCTTTAATCTGTAAACAGAGGCATTGGGAAGGAATATCCTGCTGGATGTGACAGTCTGAAGCAGTCATTTTTACTAACAGTAGCAGCACCTCTAAGTAAATACCAAGCATGTCTTAAATTTAAAAACAAAATAAACAAAACAAAACCAACAAAAAACCAAAAAAACCCCACGCAACAAAAAACCCAAACCCAAATCATTTGAGGTAACTTCATATTTCACCACATAATAAATTTTAAGTTCCTGTATTTGTGAACTTTCTATTAAATTCCAGGTGGCATTCAGATGTATTCCTACACTATGAATGGACAAATAAGCTAGCAAACAAGAAATGCCCAACAAGACAGGACAAATACTAAGCTTAATTATATTGTAAATGCATGTGGATGTTCTTTAAGTTTTTTTAGTTAACAAAAAGTGCTAAATTTCATGTTTAAACATGAACAGGACTGAGAATCAGTCTTTAAACTTGATCACAGATTCATAAAACATTTTGGTTTAAATCAGTCTTTTGTGAAACAGGGTTAGCTTAACATTTACTAAGTTTTAAATCTGACAATTCATTCTAGAGCTGCCAGGTTAGAACCAATTTTTTCCATTTCTCCTTTGCTACTGAAATTCTAAGGAAATCAGGACCTGAAAATTGCAGAAAGGTGTAAGCGAGTGTGGGATGGTGTTACTGAGCACGTGAAGAAATCCTGTGTTCTGTTCTGCATTTTCCACTAAGTCTGAGGCAGAGTAGCTGTAGAACCCGTATAAGCATCTGACTGCGAGAGCTGAGGTGTTTGCTGGTTTCTACCCAGCCTTCCTTTTTGCTTAGCCAAAAGGAATTTGATGTTCTTCAGCTTTTAGACTGTCAGTGGAAGCCCTTTAGCATGCAGCTTAGTGTATGTCTGGGTCACCTTCTGCCCTCCTTGATTCCGCGTTCTGTGTAAGGCTAAGGGGTGGTTGGGGGGAGAAGTTACAGTAGCATTTGCTGTGTCCAAAACTTTTTTTTTTTCCCCTCTGCCTTGTATTAGAAAACATTCGCCTTTTTAAACTGTGCCTCGTATTGCATACAGCAAAAGGCTGTGTTCTATTAAGGATGTGGGCACCGTTACAAAACACTGATTCCCGCATAAGCGGGTTATCGAAGGGAAAGTTTCCTGTGTTTTGACTGCACTGCAGCTTCCAGATGGAGCAAGGTTGAGTGAAACTAGTAGCAAATTACTGTTGTGACTTCTTTTGACCTGTGCTGTTCTGGCTTTCTAGGTACAACTTTATTTGCTAAAGCCTTTCTATGGTAATATTTAGTATCATTTATTAAATAGAGAATTAACCATGAAATTCAACTGTATATTAACTGCAGCTCATTTTCTGCCTTTTGCTCAAGGGAAAGCGAGTAGGAGGCTTCCTGCCTCTCTTCCCAGTTTTACTGCTGATTAGGGAAACTGAGACTATAAGAGTTGGGTTTTTTTCTGCTATATAAGTTTGTGCAGCAAGGTATTAACAATCTTTCAGTTGGGCCCAGGTCTATTAGTGGGAATATACAGTGGTATGAGAATGAAATTGTTGAAAATTTTATGCCTCCATGACCTACTGTAGAACATTATCCTGCTGTAATGTTATTAAGTCATTTTTCATCTCCTTTTAAATTAACATTGACGTTCTATTACTGGATTTGTTCTTCTCTTCAGATTGGAACATAAAGGAAAAAATTCTTATTGCTGGAATGTTAAAATTAATTGTTTGATAAGGTGTACCTTGCTTGAAGTGGAATTCTAGAAGGATTATAATGTAAGATCAATCTCTGCTTTACGTTTACTTTTATGTTTGAAAAAGTCCTTTTGGAGCATTCAGGGCATCAGGAGAATGCAGGAAGTATGGATGCATTGAAGTCATGGTGAGAAAGGGCAAACTGCAGAAGGAGAGACCCATGCCCATCCATGCTGGTATTACAAGGGATAGTAACTCTTCAGAGAGTTCTGCCTTTAGTAAGCATTATGTCTTTTCAGTAACTGCCTTGTGACACTGTCTGCTGTTTGGTGATGTGAATTTCATGTTATGTACAGAGAGGTGGGAAAGCTGTTTGCAATTGTCAGTCCTGGTAGTTGGGGTTTTTTTGTTTGCTTGAAAAGAGCCTTTTTTGCAAAACTGGATACAGGTTTGGAGCTGGTATTTTACAAATGCTTTCACTATAGATTTTCACTCTGATTCATCTTGGGTCAACCCTAACTAGAAGTTATTGATAAGGAATTTATGTTTGTCTATGGAAGCCAAATTGGCTTTATAATCCAGTTTCTATTTAATACTTTAATCAAAATTTCAGAATACTCCAGGTGAAGCATGTGTTCTTAACTTTAGGAAAGATATAGTTCTATAGACAGAGCTGGAGTGTTCAGCATAACCAGTAAGAGTTTGGGGTTGGGGAAGTGGAAGGAAGTTCTTTGTTCTGCTTTTAAGATATCACCACCCTACTTGGAAATTTACAGTCCTTCAGACGAAGCTTAGGCATAAATGCAGGTCAGCTGGTATTTGATAGAAGTGGTGGAGCACAGACTTCTACCAAGAGGGATGATGTGTGCAAGGAAAAGAACACTTCCACAAAAGGGGGTGGGTGGGTGGGGGAAGGTGAATGGCAGATAATTCACTATTTAACAGCCTTGGACAGAAGTACTCAATTTTCTGAGACTTTTTAAATCAGTCATTTCAGAACCTGTTATATTCATTTGGCAAGTGATGATATGCTTTTACTGTTTTGTATTTGTTTTGGTTTTTTCTCCTGGTCAGCAACACATGATAGCTGAGGAGGAGGAAAATTATCTTCAGTTTGTTTTGTGGGACAGTTGTGTTTTTCCAGGAGTTTTTCTAGTGTCTTGTCTTCTGCTTGCTGTCTTCTAGAGTGACAGCAGCATCACATAGGGTTTATATTTTAACACATTTGGTTAAAGTTAATGTCTTCAAATTATGTTTGTCTGGCTCAGATATTTACTTCACATTGGGCTTATTTTTATTTTGATAATTTTCTGCCTAAAACATTTTAAATTGGTACAAATTGGTGGTTAAAGTAGTCATGATTGGCCAGAGAGGTAAGTTGAGATTTGAAAGTTAGGGTTAGAGTTAGCTTCTTTCTTCTGACCCATATTGCTGAAATTTAGATCACGAAAAGGATAGTTGGAAACTTTTCTGCCGAAAGTCTGTGTGTTTCACCTGTCTGGCTGTAATGGCATTTATGAAGAAGAAAGCTTTGGTTTGTTGGAAGCCATAAACTAGTGAAGTAAAACCAGTTTGATCACCTAGTCCATCTGCAGGTGATACAAGATTTCTGATTACTTTTGGTGTATCATGTGGGCTATAGAAATTGCTTTGAGGGTAAAAGGCGAGTAAGTTAATGGAATTGCTTCATCTTTACAAAGAACAAAGGAAAAATGCTCATTTTCCTGATGTCTACCAAATGAAGTGCCAAGAGGAAGTGAAATACATACACTTAAAATCTGATTATCGCTCTGCAAGAAAATAGCCTTTTCTTCCTATATTTTCATGTCAGACACCATGATATTTTTGCACCTGAGCTAGATTTGGTCCTAGAGGCATTTAGAGAGTTTGTAAAATAAAGGCATCGGTTTGTGCATATGTTAGCTTACCAAAAAGAGTGCAAGATGTGTGAGCTTTCTTAGGGTTCTTTTAAAAATTTTTTTAATCTTCCTCCTTCTGAGAAGTGAGACCTTCACAGGACATCAAGTATAGCGTGGCTACCAATAGATGCAAAGAATCTGTGGTGTGTACCTTTAGAGCTGTTTTTTTCAAGTTTTCTTACAGTGGTGTCAGTCTAACGTAGCTTTCTAACTTGTGCCTTAGGCAGCATGTACTCATGATCAATCCTAACTCAGAATGGATCATTTTTATTATTTTTTTTTTAAGATTTGTGTGAAAGTTCAAATTATTCAGTTTGATCTACAGAAATTCTCAGAAGAAAATGGGGGATCTGTTTGAACAGAAAAAAACTTCTTTAAATGAGGGTCTGAGTTTGGGATCTCTGTGTTCCAGGTGGCAATGGTTTGTGCTGCCAGGTCTGCAGGTGTCTGCTGGAAACAGTTCCCTTACACCAGACAGTTCTTTGTAATGTCCTTGTCCCCCCCACTGTTGTTTTTTTTGGGGGTGGGGGTGGGGTGTGTGTGTTTTGGTTTTGTTTTCTGGTTTGATCCAGAAATTGTGATAGATGCTTACCTGTCAGTGTGGTGATACTGTACAGAATGCAGTACAAGAAGGTTAAAGGAAAGCATCTGTATGTCTGATAGCTTTCTGAGAAGCAGTTTTAGTCCCTGGGGTGTGATACATTGCCTGTCTCGTATGATCAGTAGTAAGTGTTCCTTACAAATCAGGCATTCTGTGATAACCTCTTTACATTCTTGAAATCCAACCCACAGTATTCAAGAACTGTAAAAGCAGTATTATAAGGCTACTTACTCTAAGAAGCAGATGTGCATTAAAATGTTAAGCGGCATGCTTCTAGTGTTTTCACTAAGAGAAAATAAGTGAAACATTAACAGTTTTTATACTTCGTTAATATGGTAAGTCATTTGTGATAACACTTCTTCCTTCCCCCTGTCATCTTCTTCTATGTAGGTTTAAGTGGGAAATGTGAGTTGCATTTTTGAAGGAGTTTTGTGCATCTGTGCTGTCTGGTGTTTAAATTGATTGGGCCTTTTCTTTCAAATCTTTTAATGAGGTTTCAAAACTGTTTTAGTTTCTGATCAAGGCTTTCAGATATGTTCACTCTTGAAATGTATTGGGCTATGAGTAGAGTAAGTATTTTTTCTCTATGTGTAAGTTTATTACTTTAAGGAACTGAAAATTGAAATTAAATCTAACCTGGCAGTATTGTATGCGTGTGATACTGGACTCTCCCATGATTAAAAATTTAGGATAAGGTGAAATTACTAGGTGTTGACAGACAAATTATGAAAGGTGTCATTGCTAACTGGAAGACCATCTGTAGAGAAACTGTTCAGTTTTAAAAATTCTTCATATTTAATCTTTCTTTGTTCAGTAGCTTGTATCTGGCTCCCCTGTACAGTTGGGGGAATCACAGCTGTAGCTTCCCTTCTGCCAGTAGCTAGTGAAGGGGTATGCAGAGCTCATCCCTAGAGGAGAAGAGATGAGAAAAGTGTGTTAAACAAAGAGAAAAGTTTGAGGATTCATATTGAATCTTAGGATACAGTCTAAACTTCTTAACAGACATCTGAGTTGCTCTTTTTTTTTTACAGTATTCCAGCATGTCATGCCGTACCACTCCTGTCAAATTTCTTGAAAGCACTGAACAATAGTGCTGCAGTCACTTATGTAGGGTTGGCAGCTGTGTTGGAAAATGACACTACTCTTTTGGAACCCATCAAAGCTGTGCAGTAATTAGCAAATTTAAAAATAATTGAGTCTGCATGAGTTGGTGGTACCATGTGATACCACTGGTAATGAAAAGTTATTAGCAAGCCTGAAAAACTTCTTTACTCCCTAGTACTGTAGTCACCATAATAAATCTAGATGATCTTCAGTAAAAACAATGATAAAAACTGGATGCTAATTTCAATGTCATTTTACAATGACAGTAGTGTTTATGGAACTTTGTTGTGTATATTTTCTATTGTTTAGGCAATTTGCTTTGTAATTTCCATGTGCTTCAGTCAAAAATAGAGCTGTGCACTATACAAATAAAAGTGATGGTTCACAGTCTGAGCCCAGGTGTGACAGCTAGGAGATGGGCAGTGTGCTTGGGAGGCAGAGGCCACTGGTAGGAGGGACATGCATTAATGGGTTCTTGCGTTGGGAAAAGTCCTGCATTCCTTGAAATTTTCCATTGCATGTCAGTAGCAAAAACTTCCACACGTAATACAATTCTGAAAGTTGCTTTTCCAGTGTTTTTTATATAATTTATTTGTAAAAAAAAAAAAAAAAAAAGTATATTTAATATTTAATGGATTAAAGCTACATTTGCATTTTTAGTGGAAAACATTCGTATAAGGAAGTTTTGCCTAGCTGTTGTCTGCTGTGGAACATAAATAACTGAATTATGTTTACTTTTGGGGTTCAGAGGCAAAGAGTAGATTTCTGTAAGATTGAAAAGAAAGAGAGGATAGTTGCTTCATCAGACCTCAGTTTGTGGAATCACCTTGCTTATGGATTGTTCTTTTCATGGGCATAGTTCAGTGACCATTGATCTTATCTTAGGTTGTGAACCTGAAAAAAAAGCATGGAGAAGGGACTGAACAGACTGCATGGAAAAAGAGATTTCTTTTTGAAGGGATGATTTGTGTTTCCTCCCGTCAAGGTGGAGCTTATGTGGGCTTTTGAGGGAAGTTTTCTGCATGGTGCAGGAGAGCAAGATGAGTTTTGATCACAAATGTGTGCTTGGTTTGAAATATCACCTTACAAAAACTGCCTCTTTATAAATGGAGGTAGCATTTTCTCTCTTTTTTTAATTCTCCTGTCATACAGAGGAACACTTTATGAAAAATTTTAGGGCAGGTTAAGGCAAGACACAAAACTCCTTGAAGACACCAAGTGATGCAGGATTTTTACTCGTGAGGTAAAACCTGGAATGTTGTGAGCAAAAGTAGCTAGCTGATGCTCCTGAAGTATATAAGCAAGGTACCATCAGTTTTTTTCTTTTTCTTGATCAGATGGCCCCATTTATAGCCTATTTTGGATTCATTAAAGTAAGCTGCTTTAAAAAGAAACGTTCCTTTATTGGCTTTTTAACAGAGGTCCTTTAGTAAGTTCAAATTTTCTTGCATTTGCCAAAGCAAGGAATTTTCAGAAAAGTGGAAGTGCAGGACTCAGTATTGGGGAAGGGTGGTCTGCCTGGGGCTGTAAAAGGCATATTTATCCTGTGAAACTATGTAGGATGTAATAGCGTATGAAAACACTGAAGGTGGCGAACCATTGAAACTAGTTCCGTCCCTCTGTGTCTCCCGCTCTTTTTTTTCTTAGGGCATGATGTATTGTTTTTAAACTCTGAGAGTAACTTCTTTCCAGAGTGTTCATTTGGCATGATTTGCTGAAATAATTTCTTTTCTGGTTTTCAAATTGTATTAGACTGTTGTGGCTGACTTGAGAGATAAGAGTGTGTGCATGTGTGTATGCAGGTTTATTTATATTTGCTTCCATCACAGTTCTATAGAGACGTTTCTCAGACCCTTTTCCCTGCCTCTGTTTTGGCTGTTTCCATATAAATAAGTGACAATTATTCCAATTTCAGTAGAAAGAGGAATTTTTCCTCTTTTCAAGTGTAATGCCTTGACTGGAGGTACTGTCCTTTCTAGGAGTAAGTACTGGAACATTTTCTCGTTACCTATCATTGTGCTTTGCAGTAATGAGAATGTTTTATCAATAAACTACCTTTTCATCTGCTTTCTAACTTATTTCTAACAACATATATGAAACACTTAACAGAATAACAGAATGTATTTGTAGTTCAACTCTTACTGGAATTCTGGATGGACATTTCAAAGGGACATTCTCTACTTTATGCATATTCTGTCATGCGTAAATACCTATTTTTTCCCCTGTCAAAAGGCTTATCAAATTCCATACCATTTATGTCATGACACATTTTCCAATACAACCTCATTAACCACCATCACCCTTCCCATCCTCTGATGTAATACACAGATATCATTCCCCTAGTCTATAGACCACCCCTTTAAAAATGTCTATAAGATGTCTACAAATTGTCCATTGAGTTCATTTAGTCCATGAACACAGTCTCTTATAGTGGTCAGTCAGGAGAAGAGAGGTTGTGTGTTTTATGGAGTTATCGGGCACCAAAGCCGGCTCAGGTTGGGTCACTGTTGCACTTGCCCTGCTTCTTGTAAGGCTTGTCCTCCAGTGGTTCAGGTGGTTCCTGCTGTAGTCATTTCTGTAACATGAAACTCAGATCATGGGTTACAACAGTTTAGAGGTATATCCGTTACAATCTCCACCCCTTGTCCCTTTGGACCAGCCTGTGGGGTTTAACATTGCAATGAACTCCTCCCCTTGCCCCTGCTCCAGCTTGTCTGCAGTCTTAAGGTTGTACCTGCTCCAGGTGGAGCCTCAGCTATGAACCACAGTCTCTCCAGGGGTGTACCTGCTGCAACCTTCTCATCCACAGTCACTTCGAGGTGCACCTGTTCCAACATGGCCTTATCCATGGGGCATGACCATCGACCTGCACCAGTGTGGCCTTACCCACAGCCACAGTCCCTTCAGAAGTAAATCAGCTCCAGCATGGCCTTACCTCTGGGTGCAACCCCTCCCGGGCTGTACTTGTTCTGTTGTGGGCTTATCTGTTGACCACACGCTTTGAGGTGCTCCAGCATGACCTCATGCACAGCCACTGATGCTTCAAGCTGTACCTGCTGTAGCTTGGGCTTATCCACAGCAGCAGATGCTTTGAGGTGTAACTCCTCCAGCATGGGCTTGTCCTTGGGCCACAATTCTTTCAGAGGCATACCTGCTGCAGCACAGGCATAACCATGGCCACAGGCACTCTGAGATGTGCCTGCTCTGGCATGAACTTACTCATGGCCACAGATGCTTTGGGGTATACTGCTCCCGTGTGGACTCATCCACAGGTCACAGTTCTTCTGGCTCCAGTTCACACTGGAGCTCCAGCCTGTCCGGTGCAGCAGCACAGAAACAGCAGCGATGCCCTGGCTATCTGCCAGCCCAGGCGTATTACCATTGCTGTTATCGGAATGTTCCCGGGCACAGCACGGTGAGACGATCAGCAGTGCAGCAAGCGGCAAAAGCAAGAAGCAGCCACTAACAAGCACTAGACTCTAATATACAGTAAGGGAAGCAAGCCTCGTGGTAAGCGCAGAAACCTGCCCCTTAATAGCTAAACAGCAATAACAGCTATAAATTTGATCTAGCACATTCCAGTGTAATCTGTTGTTATCTCCAACCCTTCGAACCCCACATTGGGTGCCAAAAAGGACTGTTGTGGTTTAACCCTGGCCAGTGACCAAGCACCACGCAGCTGCCTGCTCACTCCCCCTCACCCAGAGGGACGGGGAGGAGAATTGGAAAGAAATGTAAAACTTGAGAGTTGAGATAAGAACAATTTAATAAGTAAAGCAAACAAGGAATTCATTTACTACATTCCATTGGCAGGCAGGTGTTCAGCCATGCCCAGGAAAGCTGGGCTCCAGCACGTGTAATGGTGACTTGGGAAGACAAATGCCATAATGCCGGATGTTGCCCCTTCCTCCTTCTTCCCCCAATTTATATACTCGGCATGATGTGCCATGGTATGGAATATCGATTTGGCTAGTTCGCGTCAGCTGTCCTAGCTGTGTCCCCTCCCAGTTTCCTGTGTCCCTCTAGCCTTCTTGCTGGCAGGGCCCAAGAAACTGAAAAGTTCTTGACTTAGTATAAACGTTAGCTAGCAAAAACTAAAAACCGTGTGTTATCAACATTGTTCCCACACCAAATGCAAAACCAAGTGCTGCACCAGCTAAGAAGAAAATTAACTGTATCCCAGCTGAAACCAAGACAGTATCAGATGCTTTAATCAGAGTTTTAGTTCAAGTTTTTGGAAATCTCTATTTCAGTTGCCTTAGGCAAATCAAACTAAAAATTTCTGCAGTGAATTCAGCTTGGTGCTGTCTCTAGCATGTGTTTATTCTGCTGTGTGTGAATGTACATCCTAGTGCTAAGAGGTTTTCTCTGCTGGAAGGTACAGTTCAGATGTGGAATGTAGAAAATGTACCTTAAAGAATTGTTTAGTGAAACAGTAAAGAGCAGAAAAAAATCAATTACTATTTGCATAAGAACCTCAACATGCAATATTATGTTGGACTTAAATTCTCCTTTGTAAAAACCTCCTTTCTGCAGACATAAATAGGCATAGTTCAAAGCAGTTTTCCCGTTGATGATGATCTTGTAATGAAAACTGTACATTTTACTTTTTTAGCAGCAGATTAAAAGACAAACTTACACTACTTTTCTGGCATTTAAATCTATTTCATATTACTTAAATATTCTCATATACACAGTATCCATTTGGTTTTTGCATCCTTTTATTCTGCTGTGATTTTTCTCATTTAAATCCTCTATCATTTTTTCTTCAGTTCATATATGGCACTTGTCTTTGCTATACTGATTGCACAATACAAAAATTCTAAGCATAAGAATTGCTAGAAGAAGCTAAGAAGTATTAAAGCTGTACAGTTATGAAGTGTTGTTCCAAAAGAGAAATTTTCATCAGCTGAAAGATGAAAATAGTGGTAGAGAAGGTGGTATCAGTCATTGTCATCACAGATGCAATAAATCCCAAAGCAAGACGGTAGCTCCAAAGAGTAATAATGCAATTGAGTCTTGCTCTTAACTGTGGTAAACAAAATGAATGTGTGGTTAATATTTTAAAGTGTATCTATAAAAGAAGAGAAGAAAACAAATGCTTTTGCTGATTTTGAAGATCAGAGATTCTTATACATATATTTGCTTTAATTTATCAGTTGCCATACCCTAGTATTGAATATAAAAGATGGAATAGAATACCTTTGATGTGAAGTGTAACCATGCAAATAATTTGTTTTGGTGAAAGCCTTCAAATCTTAACACTTATACTCCATATAATTTTAGTGCTTGTCAATATTACAAGATGAAAATGAGCGTTAGTTTCCAGTTTAATGGATGTGAAATAAAAATACATAAAATCCTGTTTTTAACAGGAAAGTGTTTGTAAACAAAAGGGAAACAAGTTAAAATTCATGAGAGAAATTAAACAATATTACATGGTGTGTTTGAGAAAAATCCAGAGGCATTCTTTAAAATGAACTCTTTGTCAATACCAAGTATTTGGATTCTTTTTTATTTGATACTATTGTTTTTTATTATGGAATGTTATAAGAATTACAAGTACACATGCCTGAAGTTTTTAAAGTGTGTTTATCTGTATTTAAATATCTACAGAAGAGTGCTTCCAAGCTGTTGGCAGCTCTTCATGTTAATGTTCTACTCAGCAAGAGCACGTGGCGCTCTCTTAATTCTCTGTGGCATTGCATGATCTTCTGGAGGATATTGTGTTCCAGCATAGCTACTTGTCTGCCTCAAACATAATGTTTTCATAGTATCCCAGAATGCTAATTGTGTTAGCTCAAATGTGGCATTTTCTAATGAATTTACCTCCTTGGTATGGGGTTTTGTTTAATATATAGTTCTCCTTATTGTAATGCCTGAAATTAATTAAGCAGTGTGATTAACATCTGTTATGGTTGGTTTGTTCTTTCTTTCCCTGAGGTAAATCCTGTTAGGGCTGTTATTAAATACGTTATTTTATTCTCTACTCTGTGTTTGTGTTAGTGACAGCCAGATCACTAAAGTATACCTTGCCTTTAAAAAGGATACTGATAATATTTGCAGTTGTTTTAGTTTCTGTAGGAATTTGTTATGCAGACTTGAATTGACTGTGGGGAAGGAAGAGTCTGTGCTATGAAGGTGAACATCACCCTTGCTTTAGGCAAGTTGTGGTGTGTTGGTTCACTGCATGGTTCTCCTCAGATGCCTTCTAGTACCGTATTGGCAGATAACTGGGTTTCACAAAGGTAAGATCTGAGATTTCAACTGAATTTCCTGTCTGAGAAGCCAGTGAAGAGGTATGGACAGGTTTTACGTGCTACTCGCAGTATGACAACTGGAATATTCAGCAGTATTTGTAGTTCCATAAGGGTTTGGACTGTCAGCGTTGCTGCAGAGATCCAGGGTATGACAGAGCTGAATGTACTTGGGGCCAGGTTATCACCATCAGATGGAATGCAGCCCTCCCCTAGTGCAGCCGTTTATCAGAGATCGTATTTACCTGTAGGTGTTGATATATAGATCATTGTATCCTGTAAGTTGACAGTAAGACATCATCCATGATTTCCGTGGATGCTGTTGATTGGATATTTCATATGCTGTCCAAATCTTTTGTTTCTGTTCTCAAACAGCGGCACCAGGAATACAGCCTTAGTAATGGTAGGTAACTATCAGCAGGTAATAAGAGCAGCTTTACACAGTGAGGGATTCTTCATCATTGTTCAGCCTGCTGCATATTTCACAGAATCACAGAAGGCTGAGGTGGGAACGGATATCCAGAAGTCAGCCGATTCAGCCCCTCCTCCTCAAGCAGGGCCACCTAGAGCTAGTTGCCCAGGACTATGTATGGTGGCTTTTCAGTATCTTGAAGGATGGAGATTTTGCAACCTGCCTGGGCAATCTGTGCCAGTGCTCAGGCACCATCACAATGGGAAAGGTGTTTCCTGATACTCATAGAGCCTTCTGTGTTTCATTTTGTGCCCGTTGCCCATATTTTAAGGAATGTGGTTGTGAAGGAGCAGGGTGAGAAAGTGGTCTAAATAAGTAACCTCGCCATTCCAAAATAAGTATTTGTGAAGAGGAAAAATACAGTTAGTCTTAGTTGTTCAAGTTGCTTCAAGGAGTATTTATTGCTTCCTTGGGCTGTTGTGTGTTGAAGCCATTATGTGGAAAGAACAGTATTTTCGAAGTTCTGTTTGCTTTGGCATGGTCATGTATCTAAATGCATAATGGTATACCAGCCAAATATATCCATGAATCTTCTTTCTATGCTGCACAGCAGTATTCCTTTTCACCGAACTTTCTGTGTCTTAGAGCTCGAACAAGCAAAAGTATAGTTCCTGGTTGATGACAAGTTTGTCGTTCCTTGAGAGTTCAGGTGTTAAAGGTCATGTGATAGGAAGCACAGGAGAATTTGTCTTCATGGCTCCGAAAATGCAGTCATATGAAGCAGGTGGAGTTTTACTTGAGGTTTTAACAATAATGAACAGCTTTTCATCCTCTATACTATTTATGGGGATCTGAATACATCAAATCACATAATTAGGCTAGCTGTAATGATGGTTTTCAGGAGTCATCTTAATTTACATTGTGATATACATAGTTTAGTAGCTTGCCGTAAGGCAAGCGATTACTGTGGGCAAAATCAGTATTTGATCAAGTTCTTAGTATGTTAATTTTCCAGGCAGAGGATTCAAAACAGTGGCCCAGTATTGTGTATTGTCACTTCCAGGAGCTATTGAAGCATGTTTATAGGAACAGGCAAAAGTTTCTGTGTAGATTGCATGTAACGGGCAGAGAGAGCACCAGTGTAAAACAGTACTTCAGCCTTCTGTGCTGACCAGGATTTTGAGTTGCTGGGTTCACACTACTGTTTTACAATACCTTGAGATTTCACTGTGCTTTTTTCTAGTACCTGTTTCTTTACGACAAACACCATTGAGTTAACAATAGATTAGATGACTGATGCTCTCCAGCTCACCTACTAAAGATGTAGCTGTAAAACTTGACACTGGAACAGCTAATATCATTTCAGGTTTGTATTTGAATGGCTTTGAGCAGGAATGTATTGTGCCCTAGAGAAAGGTCAAGTTAATCCTCTGTATTGTGGATACTAAGTAATTTATACAGTGTTTCCAGTAGAAAAGAGTTTAATGGACCTGCAGGTAATGTTTAATAACTGAAAATGTAAGTTAAATTGACCATCTGTTACATGTCTCTGCACTTGCTGCCGTGGCATGTGGGATGGTAGGGAAATTTCACACTCATTTTGTTTCAGATTGTTCTAATTGTTTCTTTTTCATGCAAAGCATGAAAAGGCTTTTGCAATTAGGAGAATGCCCTCTCTAAATTAAATGTAAACCCAGACACTTAATCGAACTACTTTCCAAAGTACATTCACTCCTCTTCAGTGATGTGCCTTGAAGGGATGGTATGTAACTTCGTGAGTTGAAATAGGACTTCATTGCAAATGATGCCCCTGAGGTGCCAGCTGAGTTGCCTCTGTCACATTCCTTGACTGATTTGCATTGGTTAGAAGATTACAGTTTGTCCTGGATGGTTTTATTTTGGGTAGTTGCATAATAACTTGCACAGTTTTTCAGAATTCTGGTAATTTTCCTTTAGATGTTAATTTTGGACCTGTGTTTGAGGTCACAGGGCTAACTAGAGATTGTCAGGACAAAATCAACAGGAAATGGAATTCAGAAAAATTTAGTCCATATACAAAGTAACAGTAATGAATATGTTAATTTTAGAGACTCTAAATAATTAGGAAGTGGTACCATCCCTTGATGACTCTTGTATTCCTTGATGGACAGTGGAAAGGTTGCACCATATGCTAATGGAATGAATAGTACTTCCTCATTAGGAGAAGCTGTAGCATCTCAGTGTCAGCTAATTTAAAGAATGTCCAGAATGAAGTCATGCAACATAAGTGAGAGCTCTCTTGAGAAGGTGATTGTGAACTGTAATACAAGAGCACTTCTTAAAAATCAAAGTTACTTCAGGGATCAACATGTTAGTTGAAAAGTGCCCTCAAGCTGACACGTATTGGAGGGGAAATCAATGTTTTAGCTACAAAGTCTCTTTGGAAGTGTTACAGTTGAAATAGTGTTTATTTCTCCAATGTACCTAGAATTAAATGGAAACTTGTCCACACATATATATACTGTGAGCACAGTTTAACTTATACAGTGTTGGACCTGAGCTAATTATGGTTCAAACGCATGTAAGTGGACTGTATAAGGGATTGGTATGTACAGAAGCTAGCCTTGGCATAAATATGAATTGAATTTTCAGTAATGTTTCTCTTTTTTAACTGCATGATTTTAAGTGCTTTGTAACAGTTCTATATCAAGGAATTAGAAGGGGGGAAAACCAACAAAAAAATCTAAAGCCTACATTCTTGGTTGAAGTATTAAATAATTATTAGGAACTTTTTTAACCTAGTTGGTCAGGTGAGTGAACTGGCGGTACAATAGAAAACAGCTCCCAAATCAATTAAATGTTGTCAGTATTTGGTTTAGAAACACTGAAACTGCAAGACGGAAACAGTTTTTAAAGCATGTTCCTGGTTTTAGGTAGGCAAAATAAAGATACCCTTCATTTAAGGATTTAAATTACTATATGTATTTATATACACATGATTTTATTCCTGTTACCCCTTCCCTGACCCTCAGCAAGCAGCCTGTCCACATGACAAATGGCAAAAGTAATATTTTGCTATCTTGAAATACAGCTTTAAAAACATTAAAATCTGGGTCCTGTGCCTTATGTACTGGAAGGTACTTCAAGCCGTGCAGGGTAGCTGTGCCACTAAACAACCACTGATCACAGGTGGTGTGAAGCGTTAGCCATCTCTGTTTCTAATGGAAAGCTGATGTGGCATTGGCTATTTTCCAGAGAGGCTGATGATTGTATGAGGCGTAATAAAATCACCATCCTCCTGAAGGATGAATAGGAAATGTTGCTGCTGGTTCAAAGCATGCACTGAGTTCTGTGAGTGGGGAAGTCTGCACTGCACTTCTTAAGCTAGATGCTGATGGTGTACTTGTTCAGTTACCAGTTACTTGTCTTCTGACTGAACCGAATTACAGTACAAAAGCATCTTCTTGAATTTATTGGACTTTAAATATTTTAAAAACATAAATACTTATCAAGAAGCTTAGATAGCATCTGGCAATCCTTTGTTTTAAATTCTTTTTGGGTGGAAAGTGATAGGAACAAATTCTCAGGTGTGTCTGCCTTGGTTTTTTTCCCTTTATAGAAGGTATTTAAGTGCTCCAAGGGCTGCCTTTTAGAGGTTTCTATAAGAATGAAGCATTGCTTATGCTACTTGATTTACTAGAGCAAAGATTGTCAACCCCTTAAGGTAAATTGCTATTGATTGTTTCACACTTGTTATCGCAAGTTTCCTTTACTGTACATTAATGTTATACTAAACGGAAATGAGGGGGAAAGTAGCTGCATCTCTGCCTTCCAATGTACAACCATCACTGGTATGACAATTCTTACTGTTTATTTGAATTTCTTTTATATAAATGACACGGAGAAAATATTTGCTAATGTCCAGTGGGAAATGACAGCAGCAGTGTCCTATATAATCTCTCATGCACACGTTAGCATTTGTTAGTTACAGATGATATTTCACAATCCATATTCATGGAGCAGTATCCTTTCCAAAACGCGGCCATTAATCTGTTGAGAACAGGATTTATCTCCCAGTTCACCAAATGCAACTCGTACTCGCTGCTATTTGTAACAACAGGTGAAACAATGTAACATTTTAAAATCTCCATTTTACATCTGTTGATTTTGCAGCTTCCTGCCAAAGTAGGTTTCCGTGGTTTGAGACCTCTGTCGTGGTCTTCTAAACTCTTTAATTCCATTTAGGAAACCCCAGCTTTCTCATCTGTCACCATGCTTCTTACTACTAATGTGATAAATATTTGGGTGCTTAACAAAAGCTTGTAAGCCCCACTGCTTTCCTTACCTGAATTTTTAGTTTTGCATTATGCTGGTTGCCAATATATTTCACCAACTATGAATAATAGCAAATCATAAAATCCCTGTTGCTGCTAAAGAACGTGTGTCCTGTACACTTTCTATCCCAAAATTTTCTCCAGGAAAACATAAGTTTATAACTTGAGTGACAGCCAGCACTGGACTTTGCTCTAGTATGCTAGTGAATATGCTTATGTTCAAGAGATTATCCTATTGTTTTCACTACTATCTGGTAATTCTCTTGCTTCTTATACCTACTCATGGCTTGGACAGTATGGGAGTTTTTCAAGAGCAGGAATGACTTTCAGGTTAGAGAGCTGAGACATGTATCTTGGGTTCTGCTGTAATCTACAGTGTTGCATCTCTTAATTCCCACTTCTCTACCATAATTGCTTAAAAATGCTTTTTTTTGACAATATCTGTTTGACTTTGCATTGATACCTGCGACACATGGTTGGATTCTTTCTATTCTGACTTCTACTGTGTAACATAGTCAGAACTATGTGTTGAGCTCAGATTAAAAAAATAGTTGTTATAACAGAAGTACTGCACCATACCTGCTGAGAACATGCTTGGGTATCCCAGGCTGAAAACTAAATGTGGACTGCAGCTGTGGTTTGTAACTCATGTGGATATGGAAAAAATAGAGGAATTTCATTTTCACTGTTCTGGATATAAGGAAAATAAAAAGCAAACATGTCCTATAGTGCTCCTAAATCTAAAGAAATATGTTTTACCCAGATTCAGAATAGTTCAATAATTGTGATTTTATTTTTAGAATAGTGGGTAACACTCTCTAAAGCAACCAAAACAACAGGGTACTTTCAAGAAATGTAACACAAGTCGTCATTTTTTTCATGCAAAACAGCTCAGAAGTTCCTTTTACACAGGTTTGTGTATGTTAGTTTTCAATATGATTCGTTAGATAGAGGGCAAATAGTAGAGACTTCTGTTGTGGGTTTTGTGGACAAGCAAATAGGAGTAATGTAAATATAAGCTGGTTTTCCTGCTTGGGATTGATTTAGTTAGGCTGTCTTTCCATTATAGAGCTACTTCAGCTGGTATTTGAGGTTGGTTATTAGTGTGCCCAGCCAGCCATGTATCCAGTGCTTTTAAAATACAGTCTGAAAGCTTGATCTGCTTAGTTCCACTATATCAGTGTTCCTGTTTTTGAAAACACCTAACTGCCGCTCTTCACTTCATGCATACAGGGATGCAAGATGAATTCTGAAATGTATATTTATTCTTAAAGCTTTTTCTATTGTCTCTCAGCAATGTGGAAGCAATAGGAGGAAAATAAAATTCCACATCTTTGTAGCTGTTGCTTAACTTGAAAGGAAGAACAGAAAATCACATAACCTCTCAGAAGCTGTGGAGCTCACTGCTCAGATTTCTCCTAGTGTCATTCTTTGAGTTGGACAGATAATGGGATGGATACGAGTTTCTCAGCAGACATCAAACTGACATTATGATGTGTTCAATTTTTTAATCTCAAGGATAAGACTATCCCCTAAAGACATAGTTACATTTCAGGCTAGTACTTTTTCTGTAAATTACTTTTAGAAGGCCTATACTGTCTGCTAATTTAGTAGCTTCTTTTATCTAGTACCTTTCTGATCTAAAACTTAATTTTCCTGATTTTGTTTTAATTTTTTGACATCTTATATGACATGTAGAATTAGACAACTGGTGGTATATAGGTTGCTTTGTTAGACTTTAGGTATTGCTCTTTCCCATTCTTACCTGCTGAGCAGTAACTGTGCCTCAAAGTACTTAAGCTATTGAGTCGTCCAGTTTGCTTTTTAGATTTCTCAGCCTTTTTCTTGTTTTGTTTTGTTTGTCTATAATTGGGCCAGTCTTGCTCCCCCTCTCAGTAGCTGGTTCCAGGCTCAGTGTTGGGAAGTTTCATCTGAAGCTGCACATGATTAAGCTTTCTGTATTTAGATGATTGAAATCAAGCTAGCTCAAATTTAACTTAATTTTAAGTTACACTTTATTGAGTTCCATCAGTAATATGAACTGTTATAGGTAAACTGACTTAGAAAGACTCTCTTGCTATTTCCATCTGCTGGCATAGCTGTTTTGGCCACACAGCAGACTGACCTGGGAGAAAAATAACCCATCAAAATGCAAACACCTGGCTGAGTTCTGTATTCCAGTGTATTTTACGACTGCACAAGTAGCTTTGAGACCACAAGCTAGGGGGCAGGTTCACATTCGCCAGAATGGTTGGGTAGTGGAAATTAATAAGCTAATTACAAACTAAAGATATATTGTCTAATTGTCTGAAAATCTATTTAGGAATAACTAGATACTCTTGATTTTTTTTTTTTTTCTCTCTGCAACTTGGGGGAAAAAAAAAACGCTAATGACATATTCTAACATGTTTTGGACAGGGCAATGCTTAGAGGTAACTTCCAACCAAAGTAATACAGTGGTGAAAGCCAGAAGATAAAAATAAAGTTATGAACTCACTTCATTATTGCTGAGAGAAATTCAGGAATATTATGGAAATTATTACACTGAGTCAGATTGCATTCAGAACCTTGTCTGGAGTGGGAGGTATCCAGGACTTCTAAGAAAAGGAGCAAAAAAATTATCTAGAGCACAAAATGCACAACAGTCTAAGAACCGATAGCAAAGGGAGACTTATTTTTGACACCTGTTGGCAACCGATTTCCCTCTGGCACAGGAGGGTTTCATTTATAGTATATTTATTCTTTTATATAGAAGCATTGTCAACGTTGCCTCTTCTAAATCTTTCTAAAATGCTGGCTCCCATGATACCTCTGCCAAAGACATGCGTGGTTACAAAGAAAGGAATTTTGTTCTTTAGCTAAAAAAATCGAAGGGGTATTTGTGGAAGATGTATGGCTGATTTTAGAACATTTGTTACAAAAACTGTGTCAGAGAGACAGTAATATTTGCTTATGATTTGTAGAGTTACTTCTAAGTGTAAAGTATATTGAAAGTCTTATTTGAGACCATCATACTAAAAGATAAAGGTATTCTTAAGTTTTGCTGTTAGGAAGGTGAGCTGCGTGGAGGGGAAGGGGAAAGGTGAAGTGTGTTGACATACTGTCTCCAAGTATAGCACCATTCATGGATATTAAAATATGTATGCCTGTATAGGAAGAGGGTGTAATTTAAGAAAACTTTCCATTTAATTGCTGAAGCAACAATAACTACGTTACTGCATTTTGCAAACAGCTTGAGTCACTAAGAACATGACTGCTCTGCAAATTGGGTCACTGCTACTCTACAGATGTACTTGAAACCCGGCTTTAGTTTCAGATGTTTCTTCTGCGATTGATACAGTTTCAGGGATTCCCTGTTGTTTGTTTCCCCCTCAGTGTTGCACCGCCCCCCCCCCCCCCCCTTCCCCCCAGCCCTGAGTTCTGTTGTGTAACTGGTCTGGGAACTACGTGATGCTGGCCAGAGTAAAAAAAGATTTGACAACAAAAATGTGCTTGTTCTGTTGTGTGAGGCGCTTTGGGATGAGAAGAGGTGTTGCATTTTTTCCAAATTCAGATCAGTTTTCTGGTGTGGTTCATCATACTGTAATATCAGCTGAAGGCACAGTGTAGGAAGGTCGATGAGGAACATGTAGGGAGAGCTGCTTAAACTGCTGCAGCTGTTAGAAGAGATGTTTTCTGAACTGTAGCATGTTTCTCTCCTCAAGATGAGATTTTTAAATGATGCAGTCATCTTGGTTTGGATACGTTTTGGTTGGAAAGTGAGTAGGGTATTTTTGCATTGGAAGAAGTTTCGGACTTTTGCTTCTTGCAGATAATTGGGTGGGATAAGTTTAGGTTTAAGGTTTTTTTCTGGTTTGAGGAATAAAATCATCTTCAACTGGAGATTAGATGAACTGTATTTGAAAAGTGACTTTTTAAAAGTGAAGAAAGTCTTGGTTTTGCTAAGGGTGAAAATTTTCTTTTAGTATTGCAGCATGTAAAACTTTTTCTTTCTTTCTTTCTTAGTGTTGCCTAAGAAGTGAGGATGGCAAGGCTTACCATTAGCTGCATAATTCTAAAACGTCAGGGAATGCTGGATATTTAGGGGTTTATAGACATTTCCCCTAGCTCTTGGTATACAGATTTTTCAAAGAGAAGGTCTGGAGGAAGAGAGTGAGTAGTGGATTTACAGGTCACGTCAGGATTGTGTGTTCTGTGTTGGGAAATATCAGATCCCAGAAAACAGACAGCCTGACATTTTCATCGTTTTAATTGTTGCAGAGGATTCATGGACTTGAAATTTCATTACTCTGCAACAAGAAGCATGCTCTCAGTGCTACAGAAAGTTGCTTAAAAATTCTAATTAACAGGACGATTACCCTTTATACTAGATCATAAAGCAGTATAGTTTGATCTTTTATCTTAGTCACCACAAAGACAGGATCCCACGGAAATGTTATGGAATACTTTGAACTTAAGATTTCATTACAATACTTGAAGTACACTGTAATATCCCAAATATACTTTCGGCACTCTTGCCTCTGCATGTTCTCTTTTTTTTACACAGTACATTGTATGGTAGAACAGGAGCCCTACCCTGTTTGGGCTGCTGGTTACTACTGCAGCATGAATAGATGAAGCATTGGGGTTTTTTCTTGTTTAAGCATGTAGTAAGGTTTTGTGGTGATGTTGGGTTTGGTTTTTTTAAAAATCATTGTTGGTATGTCTTGCTCTTCATTTCCCAGTGCCAAGAGTTGGTGTAAGTCAATATACTGGTTTGCTTTTCTGTTAGTAATTGCAATAGGTCTGACAGTCGTTGAGGTTTGCACTTTGAAATGGTCATAATGTAAGAGAGAGACTATCATTTCTATTACAGCCACGTTCTGAAGTGTCAAGAAAACATGATACGGTGGCAGTGTTATTAACATGAAAATCTGCTTTTAACTCAAGCAAGTCTGTGACATGCTCTATCCAGGGAGCTTACAGATCTGTACAAAAGCATTTGTTTTGCAAAGTGAAGGCAGTGGTTTGTGCACTGAAGCAACAAGGCTAAATAAAATGACTTGTGAAATTAAAGACTGCCATCTCCTTGAAGAAATGCATCTTCTCATTTTCCCTCTCTCAACCTTTACACAGTCTTATGTTGTTCAGATTGCTGTGGGTCTCTTTGTTAAATGAGGTTTGTATCACTCAGTTAATTTTCTGCCAGTATCGCTTTAGGCTGACGACTGTGGGTGTTTGTGTATCCATTAAGCACACTGCCAGGACATGTCCACCACTTGCCACCTTTCCCATTAAATGGCTGTCAGCAGGCTTACAGACCTGCTTTCTTGCTTTGCATTAATTGCTGCAACTCACTAGATGCAGTGAAAAGCACCTAGAAAGAGAGAACACGGAGTTAGCCTTGAAATTTCTAAAGGTAAATAGAAATGCCACAAGCAGTTAAGTTGGATTTCATAGATAGTCATATCAATATGATTAGCAGGAAGGAAGTGTCACTTCTTTTTAAATTTTCTTTTTTCAACTAACCTTTCTCCTTGAACTTCCACCCCCATAAGGAAAAAATACTGCAAATGTAAACAAGTGAATGTCAGCAGATTCTTGCATGAGACTGTCTCATTGAAGTTGTATATAATCCCATGCTGAGATTTACAATTGGTTCTGAAATGAAAATCTGTTAGAATTAGATCAAACATTATCCTAGCTGAGATAAATCATTAATCTTCCCCACACTGCTTGTCTGTGAAAGTCAGTGTGTAGTAGGGTTATTGGTGTAAGGCTTTCCAAGAGATGTACTAAATGTGAGAGGGAGTGCTAGGTTAGCTTCATGGGCTGAGCAGGTGTGCTGCGTATTAATATGGTGTATTGTTGTAGAATAAGAAATTCTGATTCTAGTTCTTAAGACAAAGGATCTTTCGGGGGGGGGGGGGGGAATTTCTTTGTACTACTCAAAGCACTAAAAGCAATAATGAATAATTAAGTAATGAAGCAGTAATTTTGTATATCCAGACTTTTATTAAAATATTACTTTGGAAATCTACTGGTGAGCATGCATAGAAGGCCAGCACAAGACATGGGAAAACTTAAGTGTCCTGACTGGAGGTGTAAAGTTGAATCTAAAAATTTGGTATCTCTGAGAAGTACCTGAGCAGCTTTACTGTGCTTAACCTTATGCTCACGACTTCGGACTGTTATCTCATTTTCAATTTAGTTAACTTTCCTGAGTATCCCTTGAAGGTGAATTCTGAGAGCAAATCATTGTACTGATGAGTTTGTAAGCTAATTTGAGATGACCAGCATATGGAAAAAGTGGCAAGAAACTTACTTGGAGCTGACTTGTGCAACATCACCCGGAAAGCTGGTATTGGAGAGCAGAATAACTCCTAAGTGCTTTGATACAAATATGTATCCTCTGCGCTGGAGGGTGCAGTCTTCTGAAAATGGCTGCAATAAAAGTTCTTCTATTCATTCAGCTTGCTCTACATTTCCACACTCTGCAAGACTGTGAATTTTTCAACCAGAGGTGTTCTCTTCAGAATCTCTGTTCTTTTTACTCCTTTCTGTATCGTTGAAATGGCCTTTTGGGGGCAGTTCAGTGTTGCTTTTCAAGCAGCCAGCTAAGGGTACTACTTACCTCTCCTGCCAAACCTGCTGGGCATAAACTTTCTACTTCCACTGGTGATAGTGTATTGGTGAAATAAGCGATTTTTAAAGATGATTAAGACCTTTAATACCTTCTTGCAGTAATTTGTATGTTCTGTGTTTTATCCGTATGCAGTATTTCTTTCTACCCAACATCTCTGTTGCATACAAATACATATATATAAACCTAATCCTGGTGCAATCAGAAAATCAGCTTTGTCACCAGGCATGTTCTATTCTTAATAGTTCCTAGGCCTCTTGAAGATGTCAGTATAAAACAATGTTCATCATCAGACTTAAATATTTTGAGTTCCTTTCTGCTCTTTAGTAATCATTGCATTGTTGCTCATAAAAATTTTTGGTGAAAATTCACGATTGCATTAAATTTCCAGAGTCATTGTCTCTTTCATAGAGAGAAAAAAACACCCCTACCTCATACACATATAATTGCTCCTAAAAAACCCTGGCATCTCCTTTTTCCATCTACTCCTCCCATTGCAGTAGGACTTGCTCTTTTGACAGAAAATACTGTCTCTTGGGTTTTCTGTAGCTTTAATAGTTATTCTTGGTGCTCTTATCCATTAAACATGGCTGGTGATTTGTTTCTAGCCCCTGAGGAAGCTCATAGTTTAATGAGTGAAACATGATAGGTAATGAAGAAAAATGTTTCTCTGCATGCACCAGTTTAGAGAAATGAATCTTGTGAATGTTATGTACTCAGATTTTGATAATAACAAGAAAGGTCCGCTCAAGTTTCTAAATTTTGTTGAACACTTAAAAATCTATTGTGCTCTACTCCCATATAAATTAAAACCAACCAACCAACCAAACCCCCCAAAACCTTTTAAAAATGCTGATATTCAACTTCCCCATTTTCTCCTTCATATTTTCCCGTAAACTGATAGTGCATAAACTTTTTCATCGTTTATATTGCTTTTCAAAATCTTTGGGTTGCCTACTACTCCATCTTGTCCAGCATTAGAAGTAAATTATCTTTAAGGCACATTTACATGACACTTTATTTTATACAGGCTTCTTCACCATGAGTCACTATATTTTGAGCAGTTTCCAACAGTGCTGAAAAAGTGTGATGTCACATTTTCAGAAGTGACTTAAGTGACTTAAAGATGGTAGGATGCAGGTTTGCTAGGACTACTAGGTTTGTAGTCATTTAGGGTCTCTAATTTTTATTTTTATTATTTTAATTTTAATGTGGAGATAGATAGATAGATACGTGCACTCACTGATTAGGGTATTACCTAGGCACCTAAGTCTATAAAGCGATGTTACACAGTATAATAGAAGAAAGAAATGCAAATAGGAAAATAAAACGATCCAAAGATGTAGGCTTTGTTTGGAATTTCTTACAAATGACTTTATTGCTCTGAACAAAATTATTTATTTTTCCTACTTATGTCTTGTTCGTAAAAGGTGCATCATGAGGAATCAATGCCATTTAAGTATCTGAGATAGAAATTCAGGTCTGAGTACCATGTAAATAAATGTGGTCCTAAAAAATAAAGTGGTCCTTGCGCTAAATAGTGTACCATCCCAACAAGCAGGAAAAAATAGCTTTAATATTTTCCTTTATTCCAAACCTGTATTTCTGGCCCTGTGAACTGAGGATTGTTAGATATTCAGCTGTATGGAGATTACATCATATGTTCAGAATGTCACTGTGGCTTGAGGAAAATTTTGAACTCTGGATGCTTTAAGCAAGCAAGTTTAAGACTTTAACACTTACATAGAAATAGCAAACCATCAAATTTCAAATATATTAATCAAAGATCTTTGAGATTTTGGCACTGGGTAGCAAGATACTTCACAAGTACAAGGACTTGTTCCATGGTTGAAAAGTACTAATTCAAGTTAAAGCTGTCGTTGCTTAGGTGCTTGTAACTGAAATCTGATGAGTGTTTAACGGGTGTCTGAGACAGATCCATGCGTTTACTGATTGTAACTTGGAAACTGATGGTCAGATCTTAAAGCAAAGTACTGACTCCAGATGTCAGATACATTCAGTTACTTGTCAGTTCTGAGGATTTTACCAGTGTAATGACAATACTTGCATGTTTTCCAAATTACTTTTCTTCCCCTTTCCTCCTTTTTCGTCAGACCATAACTCACCAAGTGCTGCAAACGTGTTCTGGCTATGTTAAATGCAAATATCAGAAGATATTTTGAATAATCAAATTGCTGTCAAATTGGAAAAACCTGCAGGTGAACAATGAGTGGCAACCAAGGAGTTACTTCATTATTTTGAATCTGATGCAATAAAGAGGAAAAAAAATAATATTCACTTTGGAGGCATGTTTTTCCTCAACATCTTAGTGTCATTGCAGAGTTCTTTGCCACACAGTATCTCCTTTGCCACAGGATTTCTCCTATCTGCCTTAGCATGTTTTTTGTATACAGAAACATTTTGAAAGCATTTTATCCTAATAATTAAGTATACAAAGAATCAATGAACATTTAGAAGATTAAAATCCCAGTGGAATCTTGTAGCTAATTCAATTTATGCATTATTGGGTGAAGCCACAAACAAAATAAAGTTTCAAAGAAAAACCATTCTTCACAGCTGGGCTGCCTTTGTAGGTATAAAACTTAACAATTTATACAAAAGTCTCCTTTTTCATTGGAGACCATACAACCAATATGGATACCAGGGGGGAAAGGTTCTTAGTCAGTAAAAGAAAGATGTCATGAAGTCAGCAAAAACAAGTAGAAGTTTCTGAAGCCAAATGTAAGTTGCTACTCTTTTGCACTTCACTGCTCTAGCTTCTTTCAGCTTCTGTGTGAAAATTCAAGTTTTGCATTTCAGTATGGACTTGGATTTTAAAAAGGGCAGAGTAGCAGGTCTTGCAATTCTAGCTCATGTATTTACTAAGAATACGGTTTGAGAGTATACCGTGTATCACAGTCTCTGGTAATAACTGCCTGTCATGGTACTGAATTAAAATAACTTGATAGTTTTCGGTTTTTCAGGGGCGTTTATTGTCACTTTTTTGTCTTGTCTTTTTGCGACATGTTAACCAGAAGAAGCAATGTTATACTGCCTAGAGAACCCAGTAATTGTTACCTTCTTTGCTCAGTAAAGCCCTAATTAGGGTGAATAAGCATGGAAAATAGATACTGAAATGCACTAGATAAAGGTAATACATTGCCACAAAAGAAAAGCTTTCTTCATTGTGACCAAATTCTGGCATATTTAAAATATTAAAAGGATTAAATGCATGAATTAAATAGGTCTGCTGTCACACACCATTTACATTTGAAAAGGAGGACTATGGTAGAGCTTAGACAAGGAGACCTGTCCCAGCCTGCTCAAAGTCTCTGCAGGGACAACAGAGATGGGAGTGAACCTACTGGATTTCCTCACAAAAATTTTGCTTGCCAAATCGTTTTTAGGAGAGCAGAAGAAATGCATAAACATTATTAAATTCAAGATAGATTTATTGATATATCTTGCTGTAAACTAACCAAGCTAAATGGCTTTTTTAATAGTCTAGTGAGTGCTTGTTATATACTTCTCTAATAATTTTGAATCTTTGTTAACCAAGGACTATTTATTGCTTTCTTAAATATGACAAATAATTTTTTTTTAAATAAAAGCAATATGTAAATTGCATGCTGTTATTCCAATGTCTCATTCCAAGGCCCATTCTGATTTTTATTTTCTGGTAAAATTACTTTCAGGTGCATGATACCGAGGGAGCATCATTTCTCCATTAGTATATCTAATTATGCTCTATTCATTCTTTTTTTTCTCATTATGTTTAGTTGTTGAACAGAATTTTAAATAAATATAATACTTAGGTTGCACTTACAGTTTCAGTTGGAAAAAACACTTGAAGTTGCTATCATATGGCTGCTTTTCCATTTATATCTACAGATTTCTAACAGATGAGTAATTGAATTATGGAGTAATCTGGTATTTTTTTTAAAGAAACTACATGAGGTATTGGCACATACTCTGGACCTTTTGAAGAAAGAGCTACTGTTCTTAAGTGGATACATATATACCCTAGTGTTTGTTACTTTTCTGATGTGACTTCTAGTTCTTTAGCTTAGACAGTATTTCCAAAAGTCTGTTGTTTGCAGCTGTATACAGAATAGATGTTATCTTTTGCCTAAACAAGGCATGTAACCTCTGCTAAAAATTTCAGAAATTCCCAGTTATGGACTTTCTGCTTCTCACTCCTGGAAAACTGACCAGGTGTGGGTCCTGAGAAACTTCTAGGCATCAATGACAGGTCCATGACATACCACACTGTAGACAATTCTTCTCTTGTGAAAAATTACAATGTAAAAATAACTTGTAACTTTGTCAGTAAGACAAAAATTTGCAAAGCAGCTGTAGCTTGGTGGTTTTGGATCAGTTTCATTTAAACTTCAGTTAGACAGTCATTTTGTATTAACATAGAGCTGTACTTCCAACTTCTGTTTTTAAAAGCAGATGTTTTTAAAGATATTTTAGTACTCATCAGGCATCCAGGTGGAAAGCTACAGCTTTCTGTTCTTCACCACGTGAAATTTGATGAAAGCTTTTCAGTCTGCTGTCATTGAACAGGTAATGAAGATAATAGAAACTCTGCTTTCTCAGCATCAGAATAGCAAGCTAAGATTTGTTTCCTTAAAGAAACTATGAAGAAGAGTTCAGAATAGTGGAAGGATAGCTCTATACCTTTACTGAACATCCAGGTCTTTCTAAAGGTGATACTGTCAGAGCCTCTGCTTTTGACAGGATTCAGGTGCATTGGGACTGCTTTGCCTTTGCCTAGCAATAGCATGTTTTGCTAACACAGCATGTTAAAAATAAAGTTGCTCTTACTGACTTCAAGCCTTTTTTTTCCTTGTGCTTGATAGGAGAAGAGAATAACTAAAGAGAAGGAAAGTAGAATTATACTCAAGTGAGAAGACAATACAAATATGATTAACAACAGTGTTAATTTCCTTTTTGTAGAATATCTTTAAGATGTCATTTGTTTGGCGGTATTATCAAACAGGAGAGGGAAAAAAAAAAGTTGCAGGAAATGTCCATCAGTGTAAGATCTGATACTGCTCCCTAAAAATAAGTGATTAAAAGAAGTCTGTTGCTAAGAGGAAATACCTTTTATAGCACTGAAGGAAGCCTGGCAGGCAGTTAATGCAGAAAATCGTAAACATGAGTCTTGAATGTAGAAGCTGGTGACACATCATTTATGGGTGTGCACAACTGTCACTCTCCACTGAGCAATGTCTGCCTCAATTTAGCACGAATTAAGCAGAAAGCTCGAGAATCTAGCATTGCAGTGAATTTGACAGAGAAGCCTGTTCCTAGCAGTCTTTGTGACCAACACTTTTTAAAAAATCATTACTTTTCTGCTATTTAATGACCAGAGAACAGAAGTTTCATGTTTCTAAAACTACTTTGTTTTGAGGGAGTGTGAAAAAGGGAAGAGATTTCAGGTTTTATGAGCAAGAATAAGAGAAAGAAGCTCTAGTATCAGAAAGTGGTAATTTTTCCATACATCATGATGAGCTACTTTAGGGTCCTCTGGAAAAGGAGAGAAAAAGTCAGGCACTGAAAAGCTCATGCTGTCAGCCATGGTATTACTTTATTTGAATTTACACTAGTAATTTATTTGCAAAATAACAGGCTACTTAGGCATTGTTTAACATTTATAAAGGTGTTATAAGAGCTGTTTCTTTTCAGAAGGACCAGGTGAGCTCTTTTTCAGAAATAATTTAAAAAAAAACAAGTTTTGTTTGGCTAGAAGGGTCAGTATGACTAAGCAAGATACAAATGGCAAACCATACCATTTGCAAGAAAAATGGCTAATACCAGAATTTTCATATTAATTGATTTGTGGCATTGAATTCTTCACACACTATACTCTTGTCTTGTTTCTTTGCTGATTTCTGTTCTTCTTTCCTTAGCTTCATTCTCTTTACAGTGTCGCTTGCTCTCTTCAAACCATTTCTTGTGCAGAATTGAACAATTCCTAAATAATTTATGAAACTGAGTAAAAGAATGTTTGTACAGGGCCAGACAAAGCTATCAATAGCCAGCACCCTGTCATCAGTAGTGGCCAAGAGCACCAGACTAAGAAAACAGGGCAAACTGTTCTCAAGACTTTTAAGAATACTCACCAAAAAGACCCTTCCTAAATCTGAAATGAATGTAGGCTTCCTGACTTTGTCATGCATTTCCAGCATGAAATTGGGCAAGTGGCTTAACTTTCTTCATACACAGCTTTTCCCTATCTCTAAAGGCAGTTGGATACCCTTGCAAAATGGTTATAAAAAGGTAACTAACAGCACTGAAAGTGTATTTACAAATACTGAAAAGATCACTTAACAATAAACACAAACTTTACTTTCAGACATATAACACGGGATGTTTTTTACTCTAAATGATATACAATTCAATATAAAGCAGCTGGAAATAATCCAGTTGAATGTACTATGGAAGCTTGGATTTTATCTGTCACCTCTGCCACCACAGTCTCTTTTGGGGCACTGATTTATTTGTCTTGGTTTTTCAAAAATTCTTTTAAATGTGCAGATTTAAATCTACTATGCCAAGCAGCATCACAGACAGAACTCAGTTTGGTGGTAATTTAATAAAGCAGAATTCGACTCAGGACAGACTAGGCAAAGAAGTAGTAGCACAGCTGTTAGTATAAATGTCTGCTAAATACAAAACGAGCGTTCTTCCTAAAATTAAATATGAGGTATTGAAATCTTGTAATTGAAAGTTGAGCTTCTGTAATCACACTGTTCATCCCAGATGCAGCTGACACGTTCTAATATAGCCTGGGGAACTTAAAAATGAAGGAATAAGCAGGAAGCCAGACCAGTGTTGCAGTCAAGATTGAATTACCTTCTGAACTGGGAACTGGAGGAGATCGTAGATTGAGGTCCCAGTGTGTTGCAGAGGTCACAAATTCATTAACAAGGGAGTATGTTGATGGAATTGAGTATTTGTAGTGCTAATGTGTTCTTAGTCGTTGCTGAATTTGGCAGGAAGAAGATAGGGCATAACCAGAAACACTCTTGAGGCTGTGAAATCAAGTGCAGATTTGCAGGCTTGTCTTTGTGAAGCAAGATTTATGATTCAAAGTTTGAGTTCCTGCAGAATATCAGTGTAGTTAGCATACAAGCCTACAAATTAATTTCTAAGTTAAAATCTTGGTGAAAACATGAATCAACTTGGAATTTATTGCTAGGAAAAAAACCCTCAAACATTAAGCTGTAGATTGATTTAACCATCTGAAATACTTTCATTTTAACTCTGTTCTCAGTTGAGCTGCCGCTGTTATTTGCCAGAAATCTTAATATATTAACGTTTACAGAATCCTTGGACAAGTAAGGGGAAGATAAATATTCTCTAAAGTTGAATTCTAGAATATCAGCTGCAGCCCATTTTTTATTTAAATAAACATATAAAACATCTTTGTGTGTGTGTCAGTAGATCCTAGAAATAATCCAAGTCATAAGTGTTTCTAGTGTTCCTTTCCCATATAGAAAAAAAATATTCCATTTTCTTCCATTTTAACCTGCACTAAATAAATTTCTTTTGTTGAAGTTTATTTTATATATAGGCATAAAAATGTATCTGGTGTCATATCTTTCACTATGGTCCTACTATATGATTATGAGAGTAAAATCCATCCTTCAGAAAGATTCTGAAGTTGTTTGCCTCAGACATATTTTACTGTACAGACAATTAGGCAGCATTAAAATGTTACCTTGAAGCATTTTAGATGAGGAAGAACAGTGGGAAGTCAGCCACAGAGTGTTGTTACCTGTTAGATTTACTGCTGCTGTTTCCAAGCAAACCCCATTTAATAAGGAAAACTTTACTCCTTTTTTTTTTTTTTATTAAATACATTTATGCTTCTTCAGCAAGATCAGATTTAACATTGGAGAAGTCTCCTGATAAAAGCTACCATCTGACGCTCATATATCGAAGAACGTGCAGACTTGAATTAGAAATAGCCAGTGCAGTGTATGACAGGTTTCTTCTTCTGAAGACCGAAGTTGGTGTAACCTGTATTTGAAGTGATAGACACAGGAAAACCTAGTGCTGTCTTTTTCATCAGTGTTTCTTTTTGCTGTTAGTTTGAGTCTTGTAGGTATTAGCTGTTCAAACACAAGGGGGTTGGTTTTATTCCTTATTTGTGCAGAACAGGTGGAACCACTATAAAGCATGATGGCTGAGGTTGTGGGATAATTTATTTTTTTTCCCCATGTATAGCTGGGTTGCCCACCACGGTCAATACAGGCAAGTGTTTCAAGAGAGTGGTGTAGGCACTTAATATTGTGCTGGTTTTTCTCCTTCTGTAGGCATTCCAAATCTTTTTTGAGTTCCATCTGCCTTTGTCCACTCACAGTTGTGCACAAATGAAATGCACTTAAACATTGTTGGCATCATTCCTTTGTCCTTTAGGAAAATGTTCTTCTGGTTATTCCCACAAATTTATACAACAGAATTTACTGAAGATGAAATCATATCAGTCCTGCTTCTGCAACCCTTTCTTTCTTCTATTTAATTTATCCATGTTTCAGGTTTGATTTGCTGAACTGATTCATGCAAGATAGCAAGATGATGCCACTTCACAGTTCTGTGGTTTTCTCCCTGCTGAAGAATGTAGAAGTTTCTGTTTTGGAAAAAAAAATCTGTAGTGGTCACTGATCATATGGAAGATGAACATTTCTTTTGGCTTTGTGTTACGGGTCTGAACGAGAGGATAAAGGGCAGGGGGGTTTGTTGATTGTTTGAGGTGGAAATGATGGGTTAGTTGCCAAGTTGCTTCTGTTAAATAGATAATCGAATTTGTCGTAGCAGTAATTAGTCTAAAGTGGATATACATAACGAGATACTTCAGAGTGTCTTTACAGAAAATAGGAAGCTGGTTCCTACCGATGATGATCAAACAGAATGGAAATTGATGTGCAGGGAAGGAAGTTTTTGGGAAATGCAATATAATAGAACACTTCCCTCTGGTGGCAGGCGTTACATAGTCTGTTGTATCACACACTGAACTGGGAACTTCATGGGGGGGGATGCTCTGACTGCTCGTGAAGAACTAGTAGAACATTTTTTAAAGATAATTGAATGCATATAGGGTTTCCTGCCACTCAGCTCTTTGAGTATAATGGGGGAGGGTTGAGCTGCTTGACCCAATTTGTTCCAAGTTTGTCAGTTAATTACATTTTTCTGTTACCCTCCCGTCTTGCTGCTGGGTTTGGTTGCCTTTTGCCATTTTTGCTGGGCTGTAAGGATAGGCTCTATGGATGTTTGTGCTTTAAGAAGGTAATCAGAACAGCATGTGTGAAACAGCTAATAGCTTCTAGCAATCATTTGGCTCTTTCTGAAAATTTATTCATCCTTTAATTCATTCATATTTAGCTGTTTGATCTGAATTTTATGTGCCTGTCCTCACTTAGTTTCCAAAGTAGTGCCTGTAATTACTTGTACTTGGAACGCAATTAGCCACCCTAACTGGAGGAGAAAGGCTGTTTTTAGCTGTTTATCTTGTAGTTTATTAATGCCAAGAAGCAGATAATTTCTAATATTTTCTCTATAAGCTTTTCAGAAGATGGGTTCAACCTATCAATCGATACAATGTGAGCCCCTGAAGAGCCTGTATAATTGTTATTTCTAGCTCTGTTTAGGCATAACAAAAAATGCTTCAAAGAATGCTTTCAAATGCTTCTTGAAAGCATATTTGAGTTCATTGCTTTTCATGGCCATTGCACTTCGGAAAGTGTAACAAACTAGCTGAATGTGTGAGAATAACATCTTTTTGTCCTTTTTTTCTTTTTCTGTTTAGTAAGCATTTCAGGATGATTTTTACTGTTGTTCTTTCAGAGCGTAATGAAAACTGTTCTTCCCCTGCCACCAGGTTGAACACTCAACATATTTTTTTTGCTGGTTTCGTATATCATTAATAAAGAACCTGTGAAACCTTGTAAATCTCCTCTGAGGCTCTAGATGAAAAACAAAAAAACCAGGGCCTTTCTGTGAGTAGGAGTCCTAATTCCATGGCCGTGACACTGCTAAACTTGTAGAAACGGAACTTGGAACATGGAGCTTGGTCACATGAATCTGTTTACATGTGCAGAATCCCAACGTTACCAGCATTTAATTAATGTGTTGTTTAAGGTCAGCACTTCACTGCTTTTGATTTAGAGATATATGCTTTCCAACTGAAGACTTCCATTGAAGGGATTCCAGATCTACTGCGCCCAGTAACAACCATTTCCAATCCAGAGCTCTGGAAAGGGCACTGGTGAAAGGCTAGTTTTCTCATATCCAGTAACTTGCAAGTGGTAGCATTTGAAGAAGTGAGATTATATCAAATCACAACTCATGGACATGAGAAGCAAAAGGATCATTTTCTTATGCTTTTTTTGTTTATTGCACTTTCCCTCTATTTCCATATTAAAACATAGACAAGAGTATGTTTTTTTAGCCAGTTTCAGCAGTGATCCTCCAGCACTGTGCTTTAAATTCACATGTATTTCCTATATAAAAAAAGTGAATTCAGGAGTGTTTTTATCCTTCTTTTCCACTGGGGGGACAGGAATGTGTCATTCTGAGAAGAGTAGTTTTTCCATTCCTTTTCCTTTTCTACACTTCTTTTAATGTAAAGAAAGCAGAGAAGCATCTAAATATTGAAATAGTCAGCATTTGTAAGAGAAAAAAGTTAAAAAATCCATAAGCTTTAGATATGTACTCACTAAATTACTTATTTTGCAGCCATTTTATCCTGATTTCAAATTTTGAGATGTGCTACAACTATTTTCTTTGGGATTAATTGGCTAATAATGAGAATGTGTGTTGTCATTGACTTGAATTTAACATTTCTACTACCTTCTTCTAGATGACAATTTTATTGAATGAAATAATAAAAAAAAAGTTTTTTTTATTAACTCAAAACTTCAGCATGTTTTGTTGCTCACAGAGAGGCCTAAGCAATGTTTATTTTATTTAGGCAGTTCTTTGATATCTGCACATACTCATATTTTTGTTCCTAAAAGACTGGAAAAGAAATACATATATTTCAAGTTTGCTGGAAATAAGCGAGGAGTGCTTCAAGTGGGGTTGAGTTTCTGAGCTATAGTTTTCCATAGTGAGTATTTAAAGTAAAACAGTGGTTTGCAGCAGCTGCATCTAGTCAGTTTGCTGTGTTTGACCTTTTGGATTCATAAATCTAGATCAGCTTTCTTCTCCTTGGTCCTTGAACTTCAGCAGTTTTTTGTCAGCAGGTTGAACACCGCTTTTGTGCATTTATGTATGATTACAGAATAGGATGGAGGGGATAGTAAGTGGGAGACTGTAGCTACTTCCTTAAGCTCCTGGACTCCTTTGGGAAGTCAGTAAAATGTGGAGCTTGAAGCTAAAGTAAGAAGGTGTCTGATGAGTTTCCAGTGAGCTTTCTCACTTGTGTGAGATTAAAACATGACCTGGGTTTTTTTTTCCCCTTCATATTATTGTAGACTATTGCAGCCACTAACTGTTCTCATGAACTGCAACAATGGCAAAGTTTTTGCCCCCACAACTCTGAAGACTGACAGACTTGGGAGATTACTTTCCACACTTTTCTGTAGCTATTGCATACGAAAGGCAGGTATTTATTGCAACAAGTAGCATCACATTCCACTAATGTTGAGAAGGGTGGGAAGAAGCTCACCCTTATACTTCACCTCGCCATTCATTGTGCACAGGCGCACATTTCAAAGGCTTGGGTTGGCTGTGGGGAAATGAGTGCCTGCTCTCCCTTCTCTTCCAGAATGGTCTTTAGCTCGACCTTTGGGCTATTCAAAGGAGATTGGGGAAAAGAATCTGATAAATGAGGAATTCAGAGGGATGTTTTGAGAGTTTCGGTAATGGTAGTTATTAAGGTGCCTTAACTGGAGGTGAGGGAGAGGGAATTGATGAGGGGTTTGTAGGTTAGTACTAAAAAGGTTTAATTTACTGTAGAGGCCTTTCATCCCTTGTGAAAATCCTAATGGTTTATAGTACAGTCAAATATTTGGAAATGCTTGAACTACAAATGAGACTATTATTGGCAGAAAATGAGGCAAACGTTCACTTTAATTGAAACCACATAAATTAGACTGGAGGAATTAATTAAAAAATAATAGACATGCCTTTTCAAATTGGAGGGTTCTCTCTAGGTATTGGAAAGGGCATGATAAGGTGACTTAAAAGATAGCTCCAGTACAAGAAAAGCTAATTGAAACATTTCCTTTAATAAAACTATATTATTTCCTACGTGCCTGGTGAATGAAGTGTCCAGAATAAATATGAATGGTAATTAAATTCTGTTTCTATCAGTTAACAGTCCCATTTTCAAGATCCGTCATATATTACAAAAGCACCTCAAAAAGTTCACTTCATTAGTTTATTTCGTATGACTGTTGCAAAGTGCTTTGGTTGTGGGTTTATGAATCAGATCCTTCTAATAAAAGTGAATTATTCTTTTATTCTTCCCCTTTAGGAGCATAGATATAGATGTATTGTCACACTGTGAATTTAATTTGAAATGGGACATTTCTTACTAATTTGTTTGGTTTCATAAAGGGATACTAGTACTAAAGGAATTGTAGAGGTAAAGATACAGATGTTTAGGGGAGTGGTAGAGCTGCAGTTATTTGTAGGTTGTGTGCTGCTCTTAGTCAATTTTAAACTTAGACTTCTGAGTATTTTCTAGAATTTTGTCTTGTCTGGTTGTAAATGCTCATGTTACACGTTTTCCAAGTTGTATTTGAGAATAAATTCTGTAGATCACAGCTGCTTAGATGTTCTCCCCGGGTACTTTTTTTTTTTTTCTTTAACTCTCCTATATTTAATTCTATCATATCTTCACTGTTGTATTACCTTCAGATCATGTTAAATGATTGCTCTTCTTAAGTGCAAATGGATCCTTCAAATGGCAGCAGCCAGTTAGATTTACAGACTAATTCCGTGACCTTGTATCAGCTTACTTTTGTTGGCTGTTGGGTACCAGTTTCTTGTTTCTTGCTGGAGTTGGTCAAGTTATTGTCATGGCTATCTTTTGCAGTGGCACTATGTAAAAGTCCATGACAAGTTGCCCACTTAGTTGGTGTTTTACTAGTAGTCTGTTTTGGTAAATGTTCTTCCTAAAGAATTCCCACTCTACATATCGTTGCAAAATAAAATATTTCTTGCAGTCATGACCGAGGAGTGGTCACTTTGTTTAAAGTTGATGCTTTCACCTTGGATTATTGCCAGTATCCTTTGACACAGGTTCAAGGATCCGTACAGTGTCAATTAGTTGAGGTATAAATAAATTGTCTTAGTATCCTAGTTCCACTGTCAGATGCAGGTGCTGTATAGCTAGCCCCTCACTGGTTTTGCAATGTCATAGTACCTTTATATAGTACTTTCTCACCGTATGTGCTCTGTAATGAATTAAAGTATGATTGCTAACTGTGGACCTGAGGGATTCTGTAACAGGAAATTTAAAGTGGATTGTTAGAATAGTAGTTTACTCTTCATAGCTTCACTACTTTGGATCCTGTGATGACAGGCAATATGTATTCTTCTTTAAGTTGGTGAGTTTTATGGAATAATGGAAGTTCAGTTGCAATAATGTAAGCATGCTACTTCAAGTAACAATAGGAAATGTGACCAAGGGTTTTTAAAATGTTATGTACAGGGATTTTCAGTGACCTTGTAGTGGTTTGACCCTGGCTGGATGCCAGGTGCCCACCAAAGCTGCTCTATCACTCACCTCCTCAATTGGACAGGGGAGAGAAAATATAACGAATGGCTCATGGGTCGAGATAAAGACAGGGAGAGATCACTCAGCAATTACCATCACAGGCAAAACAGACTCAATTTGGGGAAATTATTTTATTTTTTATTCATTCATTCATTCAAATCAGAGTAGGTTAATGAGAACTAAAAATAAAAACTTAAAAACACCTTCCCCCCACCCCTTCTTCCTTCTTGAGGTCAACTTCACTCCCGATTTCTCTGCCTTCTCCCCCCAAGCAGCACAGGGGAATGGGAATAGGGGTTATGGTCAGTTCATCACACGTTGTCTCTGCTGCTCCTTCCTCCTCACGCTCATTCCCTGCTCCAGTGTGGGGTCCCTCCCACAGGGTGCAGTGCTTCAGGAGCAGCCGGCTCCAGCACGGGTCCCCTGCAGGGTCCCAAGTCCTGCCAGCAGACCTGTTTCAGCATGGGCTCTTCTCTCCGTGGGTCCACAAGTCCTGACAGTGAACCTGCTTCAGCGTGGGCTTCCAGCAGGTCACAGCCTGCTTCAGGCCCATCCACCTGCTCCAGCGTGGGGTCCTGCATGGGCTGTGGGTGGATCTGCTACACGGTTCATCTGCATGGGCTGAGGGGGACAGCATGTCTCAACATGGGCTTCACCACGGGCTGCAGGGGTATCTCTGCTCCAGCACCTGGAGCACCTCCTGCACTGACCTTGGTGTCTGCAGAGTTGTTTCCCTCACATAGTCTCACTCCTCTCTCTGGCTGCCATTCTGTTGCACATTCCCCTGCCCCATCTTAAATACGTTTATCCCAGAGGCTCTACCACTGTACCTGATTAGCTCATCCTTGGCCAGCAGCGGGTCTGTCTTGGAGCCGGCTGGCATATTGCCTCCATTGAGCTTGGGGGAAGCTTCTGAAGCTTCTAGCAACTTCTCACAGAAGCCACCCATGTAGCCCCTCTCCTACCAAACCTTGCCACGCAAACCCACTACAGCTTGTTCCCGGTCAGTACTGAAATAGCTACAGTAAACAAGTTGTTAACAGGCAGAGCAAGGAGTGTTTGTTTTGTGGGGAAGCTGCTCTCAGAGGATACTTTTGCAGGTGATAACAAAATTCCTTTCATCATTTCAGGATTTCACAACTACTTTGAAGGTGGTGGGGTCTTGTGCTGTAAAAATGGCAATTTTTTCCATTGCAGTCATGTAAGGTGTTATAAGCCTGGTTAATACAGTCACTGTAAATTCTTCTCACTTTTTAAGGAAAAGAAATGCAGTTTTGTATAAAAGATGTCTGCATATTTATTAATGACCGTGAATCTTAAGTTGAAGGTCATCTGTAATAATGTTATGCTTGTTGTCTTGCTAGCCTTTGTTTATTAGATATTCATGAATTTTCTTGCTAAATAATAGGCAAAATCTGGTAGTCAGATCTGATGCTCCTCTGTAGCTTTAGGAGAGAGTTATTTTATAGTGTCAGAAGAAAGAAGGCCTATTACAGAATGTCATCTTTAAGCAAGAGTTGTGGGGTTTTTTGTTTGTTGGGTTTTGGTGTGGTGTTTGGTTTTTTTTAGAGAAAAACACTTCAAAACAAAGTATCGTCAGATTTCCGGGGGGACAGGGACATAAAAAAAAAGAAAAGAAAACCTCCAAACAAACAAAACCCCCAAAAAACTTGATCATGTTAAATATCCCAGTAATTTTACAAGTGTGGCAGTCTTATTAGATAGCTTGATCCTAATTCCTGAATGATAAGTACATGTAATTGCAGCTGCATTCTCACTGTCTGTTTGCCACCCTTAGAGATCCATCTTTTTTTTTTTAATTTATTTTTTCCCTTTTCCTAGTATTTTTTCTACTTATTTGAAAAGGAAATAAAATGCATATGGAAAAACTCAATTTATGCAACATACAAATCTCAATATTATTTAAAACTATCAGTAATATGTTGTTATCTAAAGAAGTACAGCATGAAGGGTAACTAAGCATAAAGAACTCTTGAAGAAAAACTGGAAAAAATGAAAAGGTTTTATTTATGAGTAAAAACCTTAAGAGCTGAGGGGCTTTCTTGTACCACATGCTCACAATTCTAAATAAACCTCAGTTGTACAGAAAACCCATCTTTCTTTTATTTTTGCTGGTTTGTTAATTCTCTTTGTACTTTGTGCTTATCTGTGATAGTGGCGAGCTCTGCCGATACCCCATACAAGTATATACTGCAATAGTTATTTCACACTCTCTGGTCTAATTTTCAATTCATCCACCTATAGTTCCTATTATTATTGTAGATGTATTAAGAAATATCTTTTTGTATATGTGTATATGTTATATACTGTTTATATATTTATAAACATAATTTTGTACAGTACTTACCTCTGATTCTGTTTTATGATCTTAGTTGTCTTCTAATACAAACACTTGTGCAAATTCTGTGGTGCATTTCCCCTAAGGGCAGGATATCTGTGTTTATTCTGCAAGTGGGCTTGTGCACCTTTCTGCCTGTGTGTTATTTAAAAAGAAAAATACTGAAGCAGTCTTCCCAAGTGGAGTTTTATTGCTAGTCCATTATTGGAGCTTTAGATTGCATTCAGATATAAAGGAAAAGTTTTATTCATTTCAGTCTAATTTATTATGCAAAATTTAGTTATATATGAATGACATTTGAAATGTGTTCATAAGCTATGAAGCAGAAAAGTCCAGTGAAGAGTTCTCAATAAATTAGTAAATGAAATCTTTAGGACTTACAGTACTATACCATGGTCATATATGAACAGCTTTTCCAGAGACCTGAAGGAAAAAAAAATATGATGCAATAACTTAAAATAAACATTTCACTGTAGCAGTTTCAGTGTCAAAATATTTGTGTTACTTCCCATAGAGTACATTCAAAATGCAATTTCTTTTAAGTGTGGGACTGTTTTCTGATTAGAATAAGGTAGAAGTGTGTATGTTTTGTATGTTGGGATTCTAATGGACTAGCAGACATTTGCTGTGACACTAACACGTTAATTTATGCTCTGTAAAGGAACAAGATGCACTGGTAATAAAATGTGCAGATTGCACATTTAATGTAGTATAAGAAGCAAACACTCTCCAAATAACTTTTTTTGCTAGTTCATACTGTGAAGTTATGGGAGCTGTAGGACTGAAGAATAAAGAAGTGGTGTAATACTGCCCATCAACAAAAATAATTACTTTAAAGGCTCTAATTTTCTCTTCTTAGTATACTCTTTACTCTGACGCTTCTCACAACATCCGTAATTTATTTGAATGAACCCATTTCTTATTAATGAAAACATCTGTTTCGAACCAGAGAATGGGGAAGTATTTGTAACCTTGACTCTCAAAATAAACCAGAAGGATAGCTTAAGTTTAAGACCCTTTGGGAGTTTCATACATCTTATGATTTCTTATACCATAGCATGAGGGCAAATGAGAAAAAGCTCTGGCTTAGTATTAAGTCATTTCATGTAATAGTTTGACATGCCCCTCTTTTTCAGAATAAAATGCTTTATGACACACTGATACTGCTTTTATTTGCCTTTACCGCAAGTTTCAGCTGATTGTAATCACAGAAATTACTTGACCAGAAGCTGAAGGGTTGTTCCCTGCTTAGTTACAGACCCCATACAGTTAAGCAAAAGTGTGGACTCACTATTTCCTTAGGTGTTTTGTTGGATATTGATGGCTAAAGTAAACTAAATACTGGAATTGTGACGGATTTTTTGTGTCACTGCATCAGGAGTATTTTGGGTGATGGAAGAGGCTGGATATTTTAAATATTTGTTAGTTGGATGAATATATTGGGAAGGCTCTTTCTGATTGCTTACCCTAACCTGGTAACAGTAACTGCACAAATGTACCAGGGAGTTTTAGTCCTGTTCACAAGATGTGATTTTGCATTGCACCTCTGGTTTTATGGGTTAGAATCAAAAGCTGTAAAGGCAGTGGCTTTCGTTATCAATGCTACTTTACGAGTACAAATGGACAAAAGATTGTCTTGCAGAAGATCTTCTGAAGTCTGGAAACAAATCTGGCTTCTTGCCTTTCTTTTAGTCTAAACTATTTGAATTTACTGTCTATATGTAGTGTATGAAATGTTTGTCTATATATGCACATTTTCATTGTTTTGCTTACAAAGAACTCCTAAGTAAAAAAAACAAAACCAACACTCTTACTGTTCACATCTCGTGCATGAAAGCCCTGCCTGAGATTTTCTTCTCCTGCTGAGACACTGGGTGCAGCCCCCTTAAACTCCACAAAGCAAAAGGGTTTTGGGGCTAGGAGCCTGGCAGTGTTGCTGCTTACTACTAGCAGCTTCTTTACTGTGCCGTAGTGGTTTGTTGGATGTATTTCACATATTTTACTGATAGATCTTGCGTCTATCGGTATTCCCAGGCAGGAAATGGCTCATTTTCACGTTATTTTGGTGCTGACTCCATCTTGTACCTAACACCAGGATATTTTTTTTTTAAAAAAAATAATTAGCCACTAAAAAAAACCAAAACCCAAACCTGAAGGCAGTGGAGAAAGGGAGATAATGTTGACAAAGTGTTTTCTGGAAAAATTGAGAAAGTTTGTTTCCAATAAACTGTGTACCTGTGAAGTTTCTGTAAAAAGTTACAAAGTTGCATTGCACTAAGTAGGAAAGGGTAACGTGGGTTTGATGGATTTTTGCTCAGGCATTGTGCATTTTCACACAGATTTTGCTAGCGCACTGAAAGTCTCAGTAAAAACGAAGGAAAAAATTAAATGAAAGTATTTTGCATGCATCTCTAGTTAAATAGAAATTTATGGAAATTATGATTAATGTCTTGCCAACTCTGGTTCTGTTTTTCCTTCGTTTGAGACTATTAGGAGAGGTCATTGTTCTGTCAACAGAATTACATTCTGATTTTAGTCAGAATAAAGCCTCTCTTTCAAAACTTGCCAGGGTCCTGTGTGTGTATTTTTGTTTTGTTTTATTTGTTAAGCAGTTAAGGCTTAACTGGATTTATTCAGACACAGGTCTCCTGTAGTCGTTGCCAGCTTTAAGTGTGCTTGGGGGGAGATCAAGGTGATCTGCAAGTTATTTGTGTTAACAAGAAGCCTGGTTAACAGAAGCCAAATGCTGTCCACCGATACACAGAGCAAATATAATAAAGCTCATCCAGTATGTCATTAGAAACGTATTTGTACCAGGTAAATACTGGACCACAGATTTCTGAAATACCACTTTATCATTTGTTCATAATTTAGGTCAAATTTATTGTATCAACTATGTTACTGAATAGGTCTTGTGTTGCTGTTGACACCACATTACTAAAGCAACTGTTAACAATTTGCTGTAGTGTAAGTAAGTAGTACAACTTAGTTAGGGTTAGTATCTCTTGAGTGCTTGAGATCAGCAGACTCAACATTTCCCTCAAGTATTCTTGACTGCAGTGAAAAAGTGGTTAAAAAGGGGGGATTGGAGACATTCTGAGGTGCCACATAACTGAGCAGGCTAAGACTTTTTGGAAAGTTAATTTTTGCAATCTGAGTAAAAGTTTGTTCTGAACACGTGCTCCTGGATTCATGGAGGCAAAGAGCATTTAACTGCCATGGCAGGTTTTACTGCCGTGTGACAGGTCTGAACGGTTTCACTAGTATGCTTGTTGGGAAATGCTGTCACTGAGTGACCATTTTTGACAGGCTTTTATGGTCTCTTTGAAGTTGGAGAATTTATCGATAGGTTGCAGAAGTGAATAGTTTTCCACAAAAAAAAAAAAAAAAGGAAAGAAAAAGAAAAAAGCCCACCTTGGTCAATGTGCTCTTAAACTTGCAGCTTTGAGAGACACAATGCAGCAGTAGTACTTACCATACTATCACTAAGGGAGTGTCAGGACTTTTATCTACATCATTTTGAAAAAATGTTGTTTCTTTGGAAATGCTTTTTGTGGGTGACACTGAGCTAATGCAGTCTAAGTATTTGCAGCTGTCTAGCAAAAAAACCCAAAACAAAATAGTGTCTGAGAATTTTTAACTTGCTGGATTTAAATATATATCATAGTATCGCTGTTTTGTAACTCTATGCTTCCTTTTTAAATGCATTTTATAGATTGCTCACTGTGTATAATATTGAGCCTACCCATTATTTTTGCTCTGCTCCTTGAAGATGGAGTTGCTTCTACTTCTGGTACATGTGCACAGCACTGCCTTGGATGCAATCTCATGTAAAACACAATCATTGTAGCCACTTGACATTTGCAGGCAATGTGAAATTTTAATTTATTTTCTGTACTGGTTATTTATAGGCTGTTGGTTCCCAAAACACCTCCAGCTGTGAGCTCCCCTTCTGTTAGGACTGTGGCATCAGTAGAGGCGTGAAGAGCTGGGTGTTTTCTGGGGTGGTGGCTCCAGTTATAATCGCTGCAGCTGTCTGATTGTGGCTGGTGCAGAATCCCAAGTGCTTGAAGCTTTCTTGACTGCACAAACACACTAATAATATCCAGGAGCCCAACTTGGGTGCAACTATGTGCATGATAACTAGTGAGGCCTGAGTAGGACATCTTCCTGAGTCCAGTAAACCCATCCCTGACAAAAAGCATCCCACCAGTTTCTCAGAGCTGTGTTATGGAGGTTGATGACTTCTTGTCTGCTGCCTCTCTCCTCCTCCTTGGCTTTAAGCTTGTTCTTCTCCAAGCTGGACTTCTGGCTGACTCTTCCACAGCAGAAGTTACAGCTTAATTTGTCTGGCAAATCACTTAAATCCTAAATCACCATTTAGGGACTGTTTGACTACAGTGCTTCCCAATCCCAGTGAGTCATGTTGGCAACCTGTGTTTCTAACACATCATCATCCACAAATTTTTATGGACTGCTGTGTTTTCTTCTCTGTCATGACATAATAATGAGCAACCGAATACAGATCTATTTATGTGTTTGCCTAATGAATAAATTCTGCCTATGTAATATTTTTTTAGATGTATTTAGAAATACCAAAAAGTGATGTGCTTAATCTTCAGCTGTCTCTTTAAAGGGAAGAGGTGCCTTTGCATTGTGAGAGTAACTGGTTGTTAAGCAAAGCAAAATCCACTTGGCCGGGAGGGGTGTTCCCCAGGGGCATCCAGTGGCAGAATTGCTGGATTGAAACCCATTGGTGTAGCTGGTAGGAACTGAGATTAATGCTCTAATCTGTGGGGTATCAGGAAGTGTGGTTTTGGGAAAAAACCCTCAAGGAAGGATTTGCACTTAGAAAAGAGTATTTCCCCTCAGACCTGATTGTGCTTTGGAGGCAAGGTGAGCCTGAGGATGGCATCTCTCAAAGACATGGTATTTGGACTATGGGGGCAGTTTGGAGACTTAGTATAACTTGGGACTTGCTGACCAAAAAAAGGGGGTGGGGGGTGGGGAATGGGGGGAGAATGAGAACTTTGAAGCCAGATCATTTGTGCGAAGCTTTAATGTAATGTACCAGTTTACTTCCCATATCTATCTCCATGGTCATAAATCAGTGAGCAACTTTTAATATCAATGTTGGAGTAAGTGAAGGAAGGAGGAACCCGCCCCCGCCTCGCCCCCCCCCCGCCCCCCCAAACCCCCATCAAGCAAGTGATGCAAAGGCAATCCCTCACCAGCTCCCCACTGCTAACATGGAACCATAGCTGTCTGCACTAGGTTTCCCAAAACCTACTGGTGGGTTTTTACAAAACAGCAGCGAGAAGTATTGTTTTTAGAGAAGTGTAACATTTCCTTATACTTGTAGTACATGCCTTAGTTCTTCCCTCATTGGAAGTTTGTTCGTTTATGCATTTGTATGTGCTTTGTGTGAACTATTTTTAAAATTATGCTGTGTGCTGTGTACTGATAGATGCAGTGGTAAACTGTGGGTGCTCTTGAATGGCGGGGGAAACAAGACCTTTGTGTAGTTCTGAAAAATGTTTATTGTTCTTCAACAACCCATAACTTCTAAGGCATTGTAAATCTGAAGTAAAAACATGAAGGCTACTCTTTGTGCTGTATGAGATGTACAAATAATCAGAATGATGATACCTCTGGCAGTGGTTTTTGGGTTACTTTTCTTATGCTGAGGGGGAGGTTTTGTATAAAATTGGATGATTAGCTTGAGCAAATGGGTGATGTATGAAATCTTGGTTTTGATAGATTTCCAGAAGAAGCAGCCAGATGATGACTCTACTCCCAGCACAAGCAACAGCCAGTCAGATTTGTTCTCTGGAGAAACGAACAGTGACAACAGCAATACCTCTCTAACCACGCAGGCCGCTAACTCCAACCAGCAACTTTTGACAGAACTGAATGTAACTTCACCGAGCAAAGAGGAATGTAAGTGCACAAGTCCTAAGTGACAGCAAAGGAGGCTTAAACATTTTGCTTTGTTCTCAGGCTTGTGTTGCCCTGACTCCCTTTGGAAGTAAATGGCCTGGTATTTGGGGTGAAGAGAAGGGTTAGAAATTATTCACAAAATAGGCATTGATGGCTTTAACCAAAGGACAAATTGAAAGGGGTTGCAGGAGTTTCTAACTATACAGCTGTTTGAACTGCAGTACACGATTTAATAACGATTTTGTGGCATGCTCATTTTGAGAAACTCCTCGCTTTACTGGTAAATAAATACATATATTCTAGGATAAACACCAGTATCTTGTGAAATTTGACTTTAAAACCTTTTTTTTTTTAATTATTGCAATTGCACATAGCAGTGACTGTAATGCATGTTTGTCTAGACTGCTGCTAGGTTACTTGCATAAAACCCAAGTTTCATGTGGTAATCCATCTCTTCTTTCATGACCCATCTTTCTTCTTTATTGAACTCTGTCAGGCAAATATTCTCCCTGAAGGTAAGCTAAGATGTTAAAAACTGGCAAACACGGCGAGATAAAGTTGTCTTTTAAATTATTCTAAACCGCTATGTAAGTTTATCCTATGTGTAATATATTGAATTTTAAAATCTGCATTCTACAACTTAAGCTCAAATGTGTAATTTGTCGTTTCATTTTCCACCAACTGTAGTTTTATTTTTAGAAGGTGGTCTATGGAGAGAATCCCTCTTGAGCTGAGTTTACGTTGTGGTTGGTAAATAGATGTACACACTGCAAGAAAAACATGCTTATTTTTTAGTAGGAAATCTGCAAGAGCTACTCTGGTTCTTCAACCTCGAGGCAACTGCTGGAAATAGCAATGCTGACAAAGCACTAGAACTAAAAAAAACCTTTAGTGTGCTGCACTTGTTTTCAGTTGTGTTAACTGTTTGCTTAGGATGCTTTGGCTGAATTACTGAAGTATTTATTCTGTTTACAGGTATGTAGACTTTGCATATATATTCTTTTTACTTACCTAGATTGGCTGTGGACAAAGACAGAGTGTTGTTTTGGGATTGTGGTAGTCTGTTAGGCTACTAATATAAAATTTTTAAATGAAGTTATTGTTTTCTATCTCTCTGTGAGAATATTGTCAGAAATACAGCAGGGTTCAAATGTGAATGTTCTGATAAGAGTTCTTCTAACAATAGTAAATGTGCCATATAATCCTCGTCTCTCCTTAGCGTACACGGCTGCTGCTGACCACCCATCATCTCTTCCTTCTGTCCAGCACTTCTTCAGGGGAAGCCCGTAGTTTGCTGTAAAAACAAGGCCTTAAAACAACCTTCTTAGAGAATTCAGCAAAACATTATACTTCAGCAATACATGTGAGCGTTTACAGGGGCTTCAGCACCTCTGCTGGCCTATTAGCCAGGATCTACAGCGTTACCGGTGCTTTCTGCAGTGCTTACTGGGTCAGGTTATCTGAAAATGTGTTCAGTTAAGAATTAAATTGTGTTAACAACAAAGTGTTTCTGCTGTGACTGAGAAGGACTTGGGGGTAAGTGAGGTGGTGATTACAGGGATGGGAAGGAAGGAAGGAAATTAAATAGTGTCCTTCATCCTGAATTGCTGTGAGCTTGTGAACGTATACTGAAGGTGATGGATATTAAGGCAGCACAGCTTGCAGAGCATTTGAAAATATTACCTATAAAAAAAATTCTTTATGACTTCCTGCTGGGGTGATTTTAAGTGAAATACAGTGGAGAGATTTGTTTACAGCTTGAACGCTCTCTGTCTTCTCTCACATCCCCACTATCTCTTTAATGAAGCTTAATATCTTTTATCAGAAAATTATACACAGATGGAGATTTTCTGATTGTAATGGCCTTAGTGTGGAAGATTCTTTCCTGTAATGAAGAGTTCCCAAACTTTCAATGTCTTTCTGATTTTGAGGTTGTCTTTTTTTCTGTGCAATATTTATTTTGCAGCAAGTTCCATAAAGCGTGCACTGCTCTCATTACAACTGTATTCTTCAAACACTGATATTGTGCAGTGCCATGCGATGACGTACAGATGTGCTGTTCTGAATAGGACTGTGGTAATTCACCAGAAATCAATATATGGGACCCTATCAAAGTACAGAAAAACTGGGGTATGCGGGAAGGATTCTTATGGTGGATTCCACTCCCCTCCCTCTCTTTCTTTTCAAGCTTTTGAGGACAGTCTCACCTCAAGGTATCTGCCCTAGTACTTGAGTCCATAGGGTAAGCGGATTGGACAGAATTGCAGCAAGTCATTTAGGCAATTAACAAATTCCATTCTTGTTATGACAACTGAAGAGAACCATAGAAAGCCCGTGTGGTAAGATTCATATTCTATGTCAAAGAAAGGGAGGGTGTGCTTTGTATTTGATTTTAAGTAGCCGTTTCCTTTTTTTAACACAGAATAAATGATACATGAGAAAAGTTCCTTGGACTGGATTTTTCAAGAGTTCAGTTTGGCAATGCGCAAGTATTTCTGCCTTTGTTTGTTAACTGTTTTGATTTTATGTGAGAGTTGCATTTGCATTCCTGTCTTGTATACACAACTAGCTTGTAGTGACTTTCCATCTCCCGCCACCCTCAGACCTGAACAATCACCAACCCCAGTGGCTTCTTTGCTGATTAATAACTCTCCCCCTAGTAGAAGAAAGTTAGTTCTCAGTCTTACAGTTAAAATGAGCAAAAATGTGTTAAAGATTTATGCCCAGGGATAGTGACTCAAGCTTCAGGACTTTTTTTTTTCCCCTCCTTCACCTGTGTTTTGTTTTTATGAAGTATGACTTGTCACCAATTTCAAAAAAATGCTGTTGCAATTTAGAGGGGCATTAACATTCTAAAGAATTCTATTACTTTTTTCCTCCACATGTGCTTTTTGAGTTGCCGTTTTCTATCCAGAGCCTTCAGGTCTCATCAGTTGCAGTAAGTGTTCTGAAATAAACTTTTGCAGGCAAGGAGTATGTTGATATTAGTATAGCTTTTCTAGATCTAGATTTGCATGAATTTTAATGATCTGTTTCTTAACAGATGGTTAGATCAGTCCAACTTTTGTTCTGCTGCTGCTTTATGTGCAGATGTTTCTCTTTTCAAGTTCTTGTATAGTTTACATCTATTATAATTTTTCCTTTTCATCTTCTCTCTTCATTTCGGAGGTCCTACTGGTAGTTTTTTCAGTGTCAGTCACCATATGAGCTGGTTGCTCTGTCAAAGATTTCTTTTTCTTACTGAGTGGGCAGGGGTTTTGTGTATTTTTAACAGACAGGAAAAAACAGATTTGACAATGGCCTTCACTTCTTTCTTTCCCTACCTCCAGCCACTAGCACTCTTTAAAAAAACTATCTTGTTAAGGAAGGTTCTGTGTATTTTGGTAAAGAAAAGGTCACGCTGCGCATGGAATAATTTTGCTTAGTTTCAGGCCTTCGTTGCTTTCTTTGGGGCTGTCACATTTTTCTGTGTGAGTGGACCTAAAGCTGGCGCTGTGCAGGTTTAAAACTAACTGTGTTGTTATGCGAGAGGAGAAATGTCAATGTGAACAACTCTGATGCTGGCAGCTGGATCAGATTTGATATTTCAGTAGTTCTTAGCTTTGCTTGGCATGATTTTATTTTAATTATGTGCTTAACTCTTACTGGCCTCCTTGAGATAGCAACAATCACAATTGAAGAAGGACAAAAGGAATATCTGATGTTTCTAGAAGAGTTGAGCGCTCTACATTTCTACGTGGAAGACTTTATAAGAAGAAACGTAAAGATCTGAGATATTGCTGTAAATGTCAAAAAAAAATACTGGCAATTTCAGCCCAGAAAGACGGGGATGATTACTGACCATACCTTACCTCTACATATGCTGAATTTTAAAGGCCCAAATATGAATTTTTAGGACTGAATGTCTGTAAGTTTTGGCTAGTTACTGCATACCCTCCAGAATTTGAACCACTGCATGTCAAGCTAAGTGCTTAAAACATCATTAGTTCATCTCAAACACTTAAATTTGCAAGACAGGTTTGAAAAATTCTTTAAAACATTATTTTATTAAGTATTTGCCTGCATTGCAAGCCCTGAAATACCCCTGATTGTGAAGTTATTTTGGTGAAATTACTTTATGTTCATGAAATGTGCTGCATCTGAGACACATGCACCAGGCCTCTGTAAAGGGTCTCTGGCAGAAAGGTGAGAGACTGTTTTTTCTACTGCACCTATTGGATATTTATACTCTGAACTCCGTGGCTTGATGAAGCATGACTGTGTAAAAAGCTACATAGGCTATAGTACTAGAAACATAATTGTATTTTTTCTAATTTGGGGATTTAAAAAAATAATTACAGTTTTTTCAACATAACCTTATGAAAATTGGATAAACAAGGGCACTTTTCTTTCTGCTTTTGTTGAACGGCCTTCTCTCTGACACTATGCAAAAGCTTTCTACCAGTATAGAAAGACTTCACAGTTTTTGCGTTTTGCCTGGGTTTGTCAGCAGGGTCAGAGATGACAGCTTTCTTATGTATGCTCTGAAAATATTTTGTATTTTGGATTATTATTGTGATATCCTTAATTGCATTTTGTGCCTTTTAAGTAAGGACAGTGATTTTTAAAATGACAATTGCTCTTAGATGCTATCCATTTCGAAATGTCCTGGCTTTGAGAATTCAGTTGCTCATTGCCGTAGGAGTCAGTTTTGTACATCCTGTCTTTTTTTCTTTTTTCCTAATTCTGGCTATGGTGAACTTTGTTTTCTGACTCATCTCTGACTAAAAGTTATATGCATACCCACTTCTATAAAGTATTACATTTTCAAAAAGACCTAGCTACTTGCCTGTTTTTGTCTTGCTTGTAACAGATGGTTGTAGAAAATAATTTGCTTTGTTGCTGACCTGAGCTATTCTGATACTGAATTGTACATTTTTCTCTGATCCAAAAGAATACAGTAACTTTTCAAATTATGGTGAGCTACAGAACTAGCCTAGCTGACCTGCATGATTTAGTACTGCAATTAAACTTGTACCCAAACATAGCTGGTAAAGCTGCAGCTAGGTCATGGTGATGATGAATAACTAATTATCCTTATCAACTCACAAGATTGTCATGTGTTCTTTCTTCTTGTACTCAATTTTGTATGTCTTGTATCAGAGCAAGAGGGGACACACCTCTAGTCTAGTATAGAACATACACCTGGCTGGTTTTTGATATTACAGGCACCTCTGGAATTCTGTGCCACAGAATAATAACTAGTTATTTTCTCAGGCTTTTAATTTTATTGAGTTAGGTAATAGCAAAAGGTGTTTTGAATTGTAATGAATTTTTTTTTAGTCTTGTTTTCATTAGATGATATGTACATATAGGCTTTTGGTACTGTTTTTAATGTTAAAATTAATAGTGATTCAGTTTTTCGTTTGGATTATCATCAAAATTGGATTTTCTTGAATATTAATCACAAAATATGTATTTATTTTTTAGTATTGATGCAAACACTTTTTATCTGGGAATTTGAAAGAATGCTTTCAAATATCAAACCATATTGAATTGTGGGCTATTTGAGTTGTCACTTGAGAAGTGCCTCTAGAATTAGATGCCAGTACAAAACATAGGCAGTTAGGAATTTGAACAAGACAGTGACTGGTAGAAGTGTTGCCTTCCTTGTCTTATGATGGTGTGAGGATCTTTCTTTAAGTTTCAATCTAATCCCTAAAGTCCCAGTTTCATTAAAGAACATTTCTGGTTCTTGTAACATCTTAAGCAAAGATCCGGCACATAGATTTATTAAATGAACACTTCTTTCCACGTCTGTGGCATGGTAATTTTGAAACATAATAAAGACCAGCAGAATAGTACCACTGTTAATTGTTCCCTCTGATTTATAGTCACTTCACACTGCAGAGTAGACAGTGTATCCTAGGGTCCCGTTTATTAAAGTGAAAGGACCCCATGGAACATGAAACAGAAACACAGTCACATTAGAAAAATGTGAGTTTAAGTTGCACAGCTATCAAGGTTACGTAAAAATTATTTATAAAAATATAATTTAGCTGCTGGTTTCAAAAGCAGATTTTTACACTTCAACTTACATCTGGAAAGCAGGAAAGTATCATGTCAATTTTACAAATAAGGAAATACAAGTGAGATGACAGCATGGAAAAAAAGTGGAATCTGATTCCTGTTTCAGTTTACTTCATCACAGTTGTTAAATTTACCAGCCATTCAGCAGCAGCGAAGTAGTCCAGGTTTCACTTCTTTCTCCAAAAGCTTGATGTAGGTAAAATACCACAAAAGTAAATAATGGCAGATTTGTCAAACTAGATTCTAAAAAGTATGCAATGGTGTGTGCTATAATCCTCTTATCTTTTTAGTAATTACATCACTTAAATTATCATGCAGCTTACCAATTCTGCAGCAAATAAGCAGTTCTTAAGTGCTGTAAAGTTCTGTTTTTCTTTTTTCTTTAAAGAGATTGTATCCTGTCTGTGCAGACTGAATGTAAAGATTTATGTTCCTCTCTGTTTATGTATTGGTGTTTGTAATCAATGACTGTTTTCAAACTCAGTTGTGTAGATTAATTAGATTATGTCTCTACCAATTCAAGAAATGCATAACTAGATTACTGGTTTGGACAGGTTTCCAAAGGTGAGTTCTTTCCTGTATTGCAAATAGCCCTGAAATTCTCCCTGTCTTGGCTACAACACCGCTGTCCAAGGAAATTCAGCTCTTACTTGTTACCCTCTTCCAGCCTGTTGCATGGGGGGAGTTGGTGTGCTTTTGCTGGGAAGGAACCATCACAGTACTGAAAGCTCAAAGTGGTGTTTGGGTGTGCTTATGTCATTGTGAGCGAGTGTTATTGAGCATCAGGCTCCTTCACTTACTTTTCGTGTTTGTTCATTATTTGGTTAGCAGTTTTTGTGTTAACTGTAATTGCTTCAGTGTGTTATTTTAATCTTAGGCTTTGTACACTTGTGCCGAGCTTTGTTTCACTCCGTTCTATCTCTTTCACTGCTCAGTAAGTGCTTCCAAGCACTGTTCAAGTATACCTGACACATGTTCTCTGAACTTAGCATGTCCTTGAACAGCAAGGAGAGGGGGTTACCCTAGTGTTGTCCTGCACAGGGCGTTCTGACTGAGTCACTTCACTTTACAAAAACTTCAGGAAGGGGAAACGAGAAGTTACCCTGGCTCAGGGTATGTCCTGCAGGACGGGTGGTGCTTGGCAATTGTTCCCGTCTTTCAGGAGGGGAGGTGGACAATGCAGAAAGGCATTCTAAAAGTCAATTTAAACATATGGAAGTTATAGTAGTAAATAATAACAATATTAATGTATCTACGTAAAATTGTACTACTTTGGAGACTTAGCAGAGAAACTGGTTTTGAACAGTTAACCACAGTTAAATTCCCTTTAAACGCTTATTTTTGGGGGAATGAAGATACAGATGTATCCCAAATCATGCTAAATTATAAGCCTACCTATGTGTATAGCTAAGAAGGACTGGTGCTGTACTGTTATCTGACTTCTCTTTTCTTTCATGCAGAAATTTTATAAAAACTGTGGGAAATATACTGCCCTGTTTCAAATAATACAAGGATGCCTGTATTAGCCATTATATATACCAAAAGATTCAACATAATAACTTCCAAGTAGAATTGCACAGTCAAACCTGTACTACCTAGTATTGAATTATGCATGACATTTTTAACGGAGGAACAAAAACAGTAGCAGAAGGAAGTGCTGCAAAGGGTATGCTGCCTTTGCTGGTTATTAGGCACAGGTATACATGCATGCAAATACCAAGATATTCTTGTGGAACTCTGGTGCTGTGCTATACAAATGAAAACTATATGAAAGTAATACCTAATGAGGGAAGATTAAATAAAAGAAAAACTCTGACACAGGGAAGTGCAGAATACATGCCAATGTCCTGTACTTTAGAGTGGGAAATAAAGATCTCATATTAAATTGGATGCTGGAAGTACCAGGATGCTGGAAGTACCAACTAGTGTAAATATTTACAGTACAATAATTGCAAGGATTACTCTTGTTTGATAGTCCACGGTGATGATGCCTGTCAATGTCTATTCAGTGAAAACTGGGAGAATGTAACTACAACTATTTAAAGAAGAGCCGCTTCATCTTCGGAGGCAGCTGTGGTCTAAAGTCAGTTCAATGAAATTCCATACTCTGTTGTATATCTCCTGATACATTCCATGTCCTTTTGTATATATTGTTTACACAAAGTCTTTATTGAAACCAAATACTATATACTTGGTCTTTGAAAACTGAGACTGACTTAACAGACCTGCTGTGTGATTTTTTGAATATCCAAAAGGTTTCAATAGAAAACTTGGTGAGGGTTCTGTTGTAATACTGATTTTCTTCCCAAACGTGCCAAACCCTGGACTAGGCATTTTTTGAGCCCTTTACTATAGTATTACTGACATAGATCAAGAGGATATTTTCGGTTTTTATATTTGAGCTTAGAAAAAGGTTGTAAAAGATGATTTGAGCTTACTTGACCATTCCTGGTTATTGCAAAATATTTTTTGCTTGCTAGTGCTCTCAAGCCTGGACCAGCACAAACATGGTGATACTGGGATGCTTGATCCGTCCATCCAGTGTGCTTTCCTGTTGGCGCAGAGAAGGCACCCACCCCAGCTGCCCTGTCCCCCTCGCTGCAAAATCAAGCTTGGCTCTTCTCATGTGCAGACTTGACTCTGCAGCAAGGTCCCCACCAGTCCCCTCCACTTAGCTGTGGAGTTCAGCCATTTCTCACCAACTCCCTCCTTGCAGCCTGCAAAATCCAACCATCCCTTGCAACAACTGTAACTTCTGCCCTGCTGAGTGGCCCAAATACCAGCTCATTGGCCTTTCTGACTACCCCTCTACAGATTACCTGTTCCATGGTTACAAACTAGTGTATGTTGCCTGAGGGACTTTTTAGGAGAACAGGAAAACTCAGGAAGTTTATCAGTCCTTCTCTGGAAAACTGAAAACACTTGCTCCCAAGTGTATTTCATTGAAATCAAAAGCACCAAAATAATTCCCTCACATCATTCCTTTCCAATTGCAGAAGCTTCTTTTCTTTTTTCATAGTGTTACAATGCTATGAGTTTTACAGGGTAGACAAATTTACCCAAGACCTGATACTTATTAAAGAAAGAAATGAAAGAACAACTTGAAGGGGGAGCATCTCAGAGAGAAGCAAAAGGGTACAGTTTAATAGCAGAGCAGACTTGAAAATATTTGAGAAGAGAAAAACATTGCCAAAGCCACAATGCTGCTTTCCAGACTGCAAAGGCTGAAAAAAAATTAAGGGAAAAAATATTTTTCAGGGCATAAGACTCTACGTTTAAGGTTATCTTGTCATACTAAGCTCTGTTGCATTGCCAGAATAGTACTAGTATATCACCAGCAGTCCAGTGCAAACTTCATTATTGGTATTTTGATAGCCAAGCTCTACTAGATCTAACTTAATTTCAGACTCTCTAGCATCATCCAATTTATAATATCCAATTAGCAAAGCTATGATGTGTTGTTACCACTGGTAATGCTACTATCAATTTGTTTTGGCATCACTGTATGGAGTTTATTTTTATTTATTTATTTTTACTGCAAGTCGCTGAGTACACTCAATTGGTTGCTATTTTAACAAGATCTCTGGAGAACTCTTCAACGATGATGCATGTTAAGAAAAAAGCCAGAAAGCCATTTACTACCAAGCAGATACCAGATGAGTGGGCAAGAGTCCAGAGTTCAACAAAAAAAAACTTCACCATGGAAAGAGTTTGTTAGCATGTGCTTGTGCCACACTTTGAAAACATAATGAGAACAAGATAAGAGGCAAAGTCGTTATCTCACTGGAGTCAGTGACAAGGTTTCTGCTGACATCAGGGAAGCAATCACTTCATCCCTTGCGTTACTTGATAGGATTCTAGTTTTGTTCTGACATAAACAGTACCTTTGTCAACGTTGGAAAAATTGCAATTACAGTGCGTATTTGCCTAAAACTGCCTCTTGAAATATTTATAAAGTATAACATAACTTGTCTTTTTGTCCCAACTTGTCATCTATTTTTTCAGTGCAAGACATATTCGGATTTGACTGGGAAAGAAATACTGAGAATAGTAGACTGCTTCCATATGCGCTTTCCAAAGACAAGTGCTGCTCAGCGTTTTACATTCCTAAGTATAATCTTCATGTGGTTGTAAATGTTAAATGTAAGTGGTATTTTGAGACATATGATCTTCTCTGTTTCCAGGTGGGCCATGCACAGGTACAGCTCATGCCTCGTTAACTGCACCAACCAAAAGATCTTGTGACTCAGGTATGTGTTTTGTGGGGGTCAAGGGATTAGATTTTGTATGATACGTAGCTGTATGGTTATAGTTTAATAGTCAAGGGTAGTATATCTGGTGAATGTCCGTATATCAGTATATCACTAAATCTGGTGAATGCCAAATGAAAGTATTGTTGTAGTGCTGTCAGAAATGTATATATTTCTGTGTATATATGTGTATACAAATATATACAAAAGGAGTTGTATGGCAACTAGTTCATCTCAGAGTCCTGTTAAACGTAATTCCATAAATATACTATGGTTTCAGTTAAGCTTTGTAAACATCAGGCATACAGGAGCAATTGGTTTGATTTAAGTCTAATGATTGTGAATAGTGTTCTGGAAATCCCCCCTTTAAACGCAAAGTATTGAGCAGAAAGAAACCTGGAGTAAATAGACTTTCCTCAGTTGAAGATGCAGTATAGACAGCTGATGTCTGCATTGAGACTAAATTTTACCTGCTCTGGGTCCTTTCGATGACTTTATTTCTAGATGGAGGGGTACATGGATAATCTCTCACAGAGCCAGCATTAGTAGTGATGTGTTAGGTCATTGCCAGGCTGAAGTTGCTGCTTCTGCAGCAGATCTGTCGCAAAGAATCATGTGAGCAGTCATTCAGGCAGGCAGCCAGGTTACCCACATTGACTTAGAGTTTATTCAGACTTTGGTTTTGCATGGATTAAGGAGAGTTCATACGATCCTTTCCACCAGCACCACTGTGGGAGGCCATAACCTCATGTGGAGTGGCAGTGGCGCAGGCATCTAGGTAGCAGTAATGCTTTAGCAGGCTGTGTTTCCAAAATAACTTTTGCCTATATTTTCATTTTATGTGCCAGTTGAGCTGTATTGAGTGTGCAGAAAGCAAGGGTACTCCTATTTGATTAAGGGCTCTTATTCTTTCAGGAGTTCAAGGTAAATTTACTTTGAAGTCATTCTTTCAAAAAGTGTTTCAAGTTACTGTATGTTTAGCTGAACTGTAGTTATTCTACATATGCGTGTTGTTAGCTTGTAGCAAATGTGTGATGATGCAAGTTGGCTTCGTCTGCACTGAAGGAAGGTTAAAGAGAAGGTACGTTGCCTTGCGCTTGGTGCAAGTGCAGACCTCTCAAGTAATGCATGGTAATCTGTGACAATGCTGTGAGTGTTGTTTGCCAAAGAACTCTGTTTGGCACTGGAAGATACAGGATTCAACTTCTCCAGAGTAGGAAGACTGTGGGTTTTCTTTTCTATGTAGCCATGGAGGTGTGCCTAAACAAGACAGAATATTTGCCACTGTATCCCTAGAAAACTAACCTGCTTTGCTCATGGTATTACTAAATTGTATTTTCATCATACGTTAGCTGTTGTAATATTTAACTCTGGTTTTCATTGCAGCATTATTTAAAAGTTTTCTGTGGTGCTATAGATACTGAAAACCGAGAGAACTACTATGAATATTTTAAAAAATGTGCTTGTGATTAGCAAAAAGGCAAGTAAGTCCACTATTTGGGGTGTCAAATGGTAACAGTAAAAGCTCCTTTAGTATAAAGCAGATGAAGCTACTAGACATGTTGAAATATATCCACTAAATGGTTGGCTAACTTTGCTCAGTAGGTTTGTGCTCATGTTTGGTCCCTACATGCTTTATGTCAATCATGTGGTGTGTTTAGCAAGAAAATAAGGAGATCATCTTAATTTGATGTCACAAATCTCATCTTCACTCAACTAAACCTAATGATTTTATATTACCTCGATTTTTCCCAGTCTTTCAAATTTTTTTTAATGTTATTTGCTCAGTGATCTGCATATTTTGTCCCCAGTAAACCTGTTACTAGGAGTTACAGTTTTCCGCAGAGCTTGACATTTCAGCAAACTTCCATTTTTAAAATAAATTGCCATGTTTTCAAAGTCTGCATTTTGGAATCCAGACAAATATGGGAATTGACAAGAAAACATTGGCTACAAAATATTACTGAGAAATGGTGTGGCATCTTCAGGCATAAGCAGCAGACTATGTGGGTAAATAATTGTTGTGGTTTAACCAGAAATCTAAAGCATAAGCCTATACTAGCTACAGTGAAGAAAAATGAATCTATCCCAGCCAAACCCAGCACATTCTTTCACACTACATTCAATTCAGCTTAGTGTCCTTTCTTGGGAAGCTATTTAAGTGATCAAAGCAATAGTTGTCAATACTATAAATTGTATATAAGCCTCTTTTCTGTAAGTATTCTACATTTCTTCTGCTTTGAAGACCTTTGAAGGAAGAATTTTTGGTGTTGGTGGAATTCATCTGTGTAATTTCCCCCCACACCTTCAAGCATAGTTTTCTCCTGGCGTCTGCCATGTATCAGCACTTGAGACAGAAAATCAGAAATTTGACCTACTTATCTTGTGTGCAGGTTCCTATCAGGAGGATATTACAGAAGACATAAACCTTTCCTATTTTATTAGCATTAATGTAACCATTGAAGAAAGATCAAAACAATAGATCTGCCAAGACACAGGGAAAGTTCTCTTACAAAAAACCCCCCAGTTTTTACCTCATGCCCTTGTCAACTTGTGTGCTGGAGGAGCTTTTCAGATAAAACATTGTTATTATGACACCATATAGCAGTTTTTTTCCTCTTCCCATTCACCACAATCATCGCTGTGGTAAAAAGTATTTCTATTCCAAAGTGTGCCCATAGGACAAGGATTATAAAGAAAACAGTGAACAAACCCTTGCGATCATTAGTTTGGGTGATGCACCAAAGGTTTTTGAGAGCCAGCAGTCTAAATATTTTGTAGGAAAGAGGATGGGACTGTGTGGCCTACTGTATAGCTTCTTAGGTATTTTGATTTGTTTCTTCATGGTTAGGTAATGTTAGGGTTGATGGCAGATACTACTGTGAGGCTCACTCTAGTCAGCAGGGCATCCAGATCCCGTTTATGTTGGGTGCCTGTGTCATGAAAGTGCAGTACTAAGTGGCATATTACTCTTCTTACTCTGCTGTACAACTTTAATGATGATTTAATATGCAATTCTAAACAGCCAGATTTGAAAATATTTTCATGCAGTTTAAAGAAGCCCAGAAAAAAGTGGTGGAACTGTGTGAGTGCGCTCAGTTAACTTTTAATTGTGCAGTAGAGAAAGTAGTAGAAACAGGCAGATAAAATACAGTAATGATGCAATCAATTCATTCATCATATTCGTAAAGTCAGTGAGTTTTTAAGTACTTTATTTCTCAGTAGCAGTTCATCAGATATGTGCATCTTTAATATTTTGTGTAGGTATATGTGCAGATAGCTCACATTTTATGAGGATATCTGTTCTAGATGGGTGTGGTAGTATTTATATTGTACAAGATTACGGTATCTGTCTCATTACTCTTCTGCTTTTTCTGGTTTAAAATTTGAGTGTAGAAGATGCAAGTAACGTTCCACTGCTTGAGCAAAGCAGTTAAGCAGGCGTATGGTCCTTTCTAAGTTTCGGGTTTATTGATGTTCTATGAAGGTGTGTGCTTGATCATAGCAGTGCCAGAAATCTCAATGCGTTGAGGCTGAACCTGTACAGTCACGAGGGCAGCCTTTGGAGAGTTAATAGAAAGGGCAAGTTGTGGAAACAGAAGTACACAAATTTTCAGCCGTGGCCAAAACCAAGAAATCATTTCTTTTGTATGATCATTTTTATTCAGTCTTTGTGTTGAGTAAGGACAAAAAGACCTGGTATACCACTAATTAGATTTTTTTGTTTGTTTGTTTGTTTTTACATTGCTTTGAAGTGTTAAGCTCCTGAGCAAAATACGTACAACAGATTGTTGAATGAGGTTTATAACATTAAAACAACTGAGGTATGTTTTTCATTGGTGTTTCAAGGGATTTTTAAGGTGTTCTTTAGTGTTTGACTTCTGGAGGGCATTGTGTTAGGAATCCAGCCTCCTTGGAGCTCTCTCACCAACAGGAAACAGACTTTGAGCAGCAGAATAAATCACCCAGCCTTGGCAATAACAGTGCCCATTAGGGACACTTTTTTTTTTCCCACTTTTTTACACACACACACACACACCCCGCTCAGTTTCCAGCTGTACTAATAGAACAGTACATCAAGCAAGGCTGTAAATAAAAGTTATAACCTAATAGGTGGGCGGTGAAGTGGAACGGACAGGAGCTGAGGCATGGAGGCCTTATTACTGCTCATCAGCAATTATAAACAGGATAAAGTGCCTGGGATTTGTACTGATGTGGCAAGAGCTAATAGAGGCTGGAAGATGACATCTTACCATGATCAGATGATGTGTGTTGATGGGGTTTTACTATCTCGTCTTATTGCCTATTTCTGTGATGTGTTGTATTATCTGTTCTGTGCTTTCATATCTATCTGGATGGACAGATTGGTTTCCTCTCCTGCTCAAAGGAGCTTGAGTATATCTCTCACTTGCTTTTTTTCCACATATACTTTGCCTTAGTTGCCAGTACTGGTTATCTAAGAGCCTTCTCAAAATATTACGTTCATTGTAGGTTAAAATCCTCCTAATGGTAAGGATCATAATAGTCATATCTGTAAACAAATCTAAGGACTTGCTGCAATTGTAGGATTTATTTTCACTATCACCTTGTTCAACTTTGCAAAATCACCCTCATTCATTAAAAATAGTGGATATGGTCACCTGAATGATCTTTTACACTAAATGCATCCCGTGCATTTTAGACTAAGTGTGTTATAACCAGTGTGGTTGGTGAATCCAAAGAGATGGGTTTGGGGTCAGTATATCAAAAAGTTTGTTAAAAGTCAGCTACAGCTGTGATGATCCTTGCCTCCGAGTTATAAAAACTTCAGCTGTTCCTAGGAAGGTTTTTAAGAGCTTGTTAGCACACAATAATTGGTAATATTCACAAAAAAAAGTCTTTCTTGATCTTTTATCTATCACAGTCTAGCACATTTCTGTGCTAGACATCTAAATCATCTCTTTACTAAATGATAAAGTGGAAAGAAAAGCCTTGAAATTTAGCCTGTACTTGCTTTAATCTAAAGAGAAGTTTTGCAAGCATCTTCATAGTTCATACATTAATCACTCATGCTGTTCACTTCTGAAGAGAATTTTCTTCTGAGTAGTGGAAAAAATACAACATCAAGAAATGAAAAGGTGTGCAGCAGCATGACAGCATGTGAAAACAGTGACTCCTATCCTTGTCTATTCAGTACAGCCGAGATAAAATAAATAGATTATTTTTCTATCATCTTATGGTATTAGGACAGGAATACTTAGATCTGCCTGTGTTAAAGTACACTAAACTGAGATGAATGAAAACTCATCCTTTTCATAGTCGGCGTTTCTTTGAAATTAACTTTCACACTGGTTCCCAGGTGTTCTTTTTCCTTTGCATTGTTCATGAAGTGAGGAAGCTGGGTAGTTGAAGTGGCTAAAGGCACAAAAAATGTGATGTGACTGTAGAAGCCCTATTTCACATGCTGTATAGATAAATTAGAAATACTTACAATATTTTGAAGATGTTTATAAAATGTGCTAGTAATTCCTACTTAGGAATAACTCCTTTTCTCTAATCAGTCTGTTGAAGTCATTCATGAAAGGATTGCTGGCATTAAGAAATGAAACAAAATTACTGTTATGGAATAGGATAAATAGACTAATACTATCATTTACATGCTTATTAATGTTTCCCATTTTATAACATTGTATTCCGCAAAACTGTTCTCAGATTAATTCTCTTAAAAGCAAGTAAGGCAGTCATATATGATCTCTGTGTTAGTAGTGCATCCTTTCTAAAGATGACAGGAAGACCTTGTAACAGAGGATTGTGTGGTGTACCAGTGTGTCTCTGTAATTAGCTACCTGTTGTGGTTTAACCCCAGCCGGCAGCTCAGCCCCACGCAGCCACTTGCTCACTCCCCCACCCTGGTGGGATGGGGGAGAGAATCAGAAGGTTAAAAGTAAGAAAACTGGGGGGTTGAGATAACAACAGTTTAATAATTGAAATATTATAATAATAAAAACTTGTAATAAAAAAAGAAAAAAAAACACAACCAAACAGAGAGAGAGTAATAAAACCCAAGACAAACAATTGCTCGCCACCACTCAACCAATGCCCAGCCCATTCCCGAGCAGCCTTCCCCCTGCCAGCTTTCCCCCTAGTTTTGTATGCTGAGTGTGATGCCATACAGTATGGAATATTCCTTTGCCCGGTTGGGGTCAGCTGTCTTGCCTGTGTCCCCTCTCCACTTCTTGTGTCCCCTAGCCTCCTCGCTGGCATGAGATGCTGAAAAGTCCTTGACTTACTGTAAGCACTGCTCAGCAACAACTAAACCGTCAGTGTGTTAACATGATTCTCATCCTAAAGCCAAAATACCAGCTACTAGGAAGAAAATTAACTCTACCCCAGCTGAAAACAGTACAGTACCTCATGCAGAAAGTGGGATTTGACATATGCTAGTGTGAATGGCAGAAATATGTACCAATTTAAGTAGATTTTGGTTATACAGGGGTGCATAGGTTATGAGAAACAAGCTTTTCCTTCCTTGTGGGGAGAAAAAAAACCACCCCAGTACAACAGAATTTAAAAATAGTAATCAAAATGTATATGTGGATGGGGAATAAGGGTCTCCTGGCCTGTATTAACCTCCCAGCAGGTGCTGAGACACACATCTCTGTGTACCTCATAATGCTGCCAGCTATCTGAGATCACTGGCATGTTGTCAATTCATTCAGTGCCAAAATTTTCAAGTCCAACATCCTAATAGAGAACATCCTCCAGGTACTTAAAACCCTGCTACCTTTAGTTATCCTCTTAAATCACCCAAATTCTTCTCTCTTATCCTTTGTGCTGTTCAGATATGCCCTTGAACCTTCCTTTTTCATTCTTACATCACCAAATAACCTGTCTACGACTGTTTTGATTACTTGTAAGTCCGTTCCTCAGCTTTCACTTGTCTTTATTTATTTTTGCTGCTCTTGATTCAAATTTTTCATCTGTTTTCATTTCCATATCCTGAATCCTATTATGGAAAAGTCCACATTCCAAATAGAACAACTTTGAGGAAATTGTGCTTAAGTGAAGAGGACAGGATGATCTTTTGGAGGAGTTCACATTGAATTGCAAGCCAGTAGGAAAATTATTTTGCATGTTGAATTAAAGGCAGCACCAGATGGTAGGAGAATAGTAAATGCTCTCTCTGGATTAGCTGCGCTGGGAAGAGTATAGCCAGAAGATCAAAGGAAGACATTTTTCCCATCTAGCTGGCACTGGAACAGGTACCAACAGAGGCTGCAAAATCTTAGGCTTTGAAAATTCTTGAACATTTTGAACCAGACCCTGAGCAACATAATCCAGCTCTGATGTCTACTCTGTATCAAGCAGGAGGCTGGACTTAGGTGACCCCCAGAAATCACTTCCAACTTAATTTTTTCAATGACACTAACAGAAAACTAGTATGATCTGGGTGATTAAAGGTATTTAGTCTAACCTCAGTATCGTCCATGGCACTTAATGAGAGCTGGGGCAGGTAGGCTCTAGAAGTACAGGCCAGCGTTTAGTGCCTCAGGCGTTGCAGAGAAGAGCCAGCAGAGGGATTCTTGGAAAGGTGGGAGAGTTGCCAATGCAAAGCGAAGAGCTGCGACAACAGGCCTTGCAGCAGGGTTCTTGGTGGCCATGAGCAGGATAAGCAAAGTGTGCTTCAGTAAAGAAGATACTCTCCAGTTCTGAAAAAATGTGTGCTGCTGTCCTTATCACTTTCTCACCGCTTTTTCTGTATGGTCTGATAGGTGGTTTTCAGTCTAGTCTGGGAATTTCTTGCCAAATACAAAATTGTATGTTTTCTAAGATCATTATCTTTTAAAATTGAGATATGACATCTTTGTATTGAAGTCTTAGGGAATTACGACAAAGGATTTATCTTCAAATTTGTTGAAACAGAGGAGTAAATATTTTATTCTTTATCTGTATTTTGATTAAAATGAAACAACTTTACCTTTAAATTTTTTTTTTTTTGGTGGTTTCATGCCACGTTTAGTTTTCAGAACTATCAGGATCTCTGTGATCAGTTAACTGAGCTTTGACAGTAGGTACCTAGTTACTGTTAGAGAATATACATCTATTAAGCTTACTTGGCAGTATGCTCCCAGCAGCTCTGAATTCCTTGTTTTCATTACTGGCATTCGCCCACAGACTGCTGGAAAGCCATTCCCAAGTAACAAGATTGCAGCTCATTGCAGCTTTAATAAACCACATCTCTATTAATTTCAAGGGCAAGGAAATCAGGGTTACGCATCTTACATTTCCCACCTACAACCCCTTCTTCCTAAAATGTAATAAAACTATATATTGGAACAGGATTGGGAAAGTTCAGGATTTGCTTTAATCTTGATTGGGCTTGCCCAATGGCAAGACAATATGGAGAATGCCATAAAGAACAGCTGAGATCATTAACTTCAGATCTGTGAGGAACTCTGCCTCTTGGCAGCCGAAGAATTGAATTGGTTTTAGCTCAGTGTGTTGCAGTCAGCACCTTGATCTGATCTGTACAGATCAGACAACTTTCTTACCAATGTGTTTCAGCCAATGATGCACAGCCTCTTATAGTTTTAAATTTGTTAACTTCATTGCACTGAAGGTTTTTTTAACAAGTTCGGCATTAAATAACTGGCCTGAAATACATTTCAAAACACATAGCCGCTTAATTTGCTTTTTTTTTTTTTTTTAATTAAAACACATGTAATGTGCAGGGAGCTAATGCGTGATCCTGTTGCTGCTGTACTTTTTGATGTGAGGTTTCATCTGACTCTTGGTGAAGGCCTCTATTCTGACTAATAAGTTCCGACAGCATCAGACAGCTTTTAAGTACAAGTTTTCACTATTTTCCATTTAGCTATTAATTTTCATAAGGGCCTTAAAAATATATGGCAGTAATTTTAGAGTCTCTTGGAAGTATGCTGAAGTCTGCTGAGCATACGCAGGGGGAAGTGTATCATCTTACAAAGTGAGGGGTTTCATTTGTATGTTCACTGACTTGTCTTGCAAACAAGTTACCTCTTTTTCCAAGTTATTTTCCGTAACATAAACTACAGGGAATAACTAATGAGACCAACATCTTGGAGCAAGGAGGGTTGAAAAAGAGCTGGATATAAGATACAAGACAGTGCATGTACTGTTGCATCCTCTGAGTTTCATTGATCTGTTCTAGCTCTCCCTCTGTGTAAATCTGGTCTTTGGTTCAGGTTCATGTCGATGCTTCCCAGATATCTCCGTTCAAAGCAGTAGGAGCTGCCCAGTAAACCAGCCTGACTTCTGATGTACTGTAGGCAGCAATCAGGTGTACAGAAACTGTCTTCTATGCCAGGGCTGGTTGATCTTTCCCCACAAAAATTGCTAGAAAAGGTAACACAATCAAAATACAAACTGAATTTTAAGCTTTCTTTAAAATAACTGAATCACAACCAAGTATATTTTGAAGATGGATTAGCTGGACATTTTAGAACCTACTCTTAATGCATTCAGTAAAATTTTTATCAAAATACCAGAGTTCTTAGGTTTTTTCCTTAAAATCAATCACTCATAGTCCTTGGAATTACAGTCTCTTATTGCAAGATTTCTGTTGCTAATGGCATCACTGAGGTTCTGCAGTTAATGACAAATAAGTTTTTTGAAAGATAAATACTGGAAAAAAAATTTTTTTTCACTGCTAGCAGGCAAGAGTTCTTTACAATTCCTCTTCTGAATCTGTGTCTTAGCCTTGGAAAACCCTCATTACAGCAGTGGGGGGGAAGGATGTACTAGAAGAAACTTGGTATGTGAATGAAAAATAACAGAGCAAGTAGTTTCTGTATAGAAGTGGTTTTAGGCTATTAGTTTGAAGAATTACTTTCCTGAATACTGTATACCATCTGATCGATGAGAACATAGCTGGAGTATACTACTAGGATTTTGGAGCAGAGCAACACTGCTTATTTATGCACTCTTGAGCTGACTAGTGCATATGCAATATTTATGGCATTATCTACTCTTGTTAATCCAATATTAGAGAATTTCACAAAGCATAAGAGGGCTGTCATTAAAGTCAGCAAAAACAAAACTACGATACTGCTGAATGCTTTAGAATTTTCCATTTTATCAGAACCAGTGTAAGCTTATTTTTAATGTTTGTACATACATATTCATATATGTAAATATATGTAGTTGAATAGTAACAAGCGGTCTTCAGGTGCTGTGGAATGGCCAGGATGTCCATGATTTGCCCTCATAACTTTTTCATCACGTATATTTCCATGTTACAGCTTTTTTCGTCCTCCTTGTGTTTCTTTTCTTCCATTTAGCTATCTGTATTTGTGCGTTGTTCCTTCACTTATTAATCTTGTTCTGATTATTCAGGCCATTTAGGATATCGTTTGTTCTCTGGGTTTCACTGTCACCAGAATCTGCCTTTATCCCTCTCCCAACCCTAACCACATGCTGCGAAAATACATGATTTAATAATGAGAAAACAAGTTCAAATTGACACCTGTAAAATATCTTTTTGAAAACTAGTGATTTTAGTGCTGTAGTCTCTTTTTGTCTCCTGGCCCTTTCAAGGTTCATTCTTTATAATAGCCTGAATATATGAAGGGCTCGAGATGCTGTTTGTCAGCTATGTAAAAAAACCCAACCATTCAAACCAGCTTCCTTTAATATCCTTAGAACAGAACAGAATCAGGCTTCTATAGTGCATAAATTGCCCCCAGTAATCAAGACAATGGGAGTTCAGTCTTGTGCCTGCAGACACTTGCAGTTGCTACCTGTGTATGATTTTGCTGTCAGCTGCTGGTTTTAAACGTGTTCTTCGGCTGTTTACCCTTGTAGCAAGAGATGGACAGCAAGCACCAGGCCAAGTGCTCCACAGGGTGGTCCAGCCTCTTCTCTCTTCACAAACTCATCTGTTGTTGTGGGCTCCGGGGGTTTACAGACTTGGCCCATTGGTGTAATTCAGGAAAGGAACCCCATTCGCCTAGTTTTCTTAAATAGACAAGGTTCTTCTTTCAGTCAGCAGCAATAGGAGTGGCCAGTGCCCCAGGAAGTGTTTCAACTAATTGAAGTGCCCTAAGTTAATCCATCAAAGGAACCGTACAGTACAGGTGCCTGAATACATTTAAATATGTACTTGTTTACATCAATTTGGTATATAAATAAAAATGTTTGAGAAACAAATGAACATTTTTATTAACTCAAAGACTTGCTGATATCAGAAAATATAGGGGGGAGTAATTAAAGAATTTTAACTATAAAACATATGTAGTATAGGAGCCTAAATATGAGATGAAAACCAATTAGCTTTTCACTTAATTTAGCAATTGTAAAATGTATTGACAAGAAAGGATCATAGGCATTCTCACACTTCTCACACTTAGCTAAAATGCATGCAGTAGCCTATATAGTTCCCTGTTTGTTGTACAATTTTCAATGTATGTTTCATTCATCTGTGTTCCTGGCACTAGATTCATCCCTTTGTTTCATTAGAGCTGGTAGTTAAGAGCCTCATTAAGTTACACTGCAGTACAGTATACTTCCCGATGGATGGTAACACCAACAGTACAGGTTCAGGGGAAAACAAAAATTATGAGTGGTAGGAAGGAGTTAGTGTATAAATTTTTTTATTATTATTTTTTATTTTCCCACCCATAAATCTCAGCATTACAGAGTGGCTGAGGGTGGAAGGGACCTCTGGAGACCGTCTGGTCCAACCTGCTAGCCCAGAGCAGGGTCACCTAGAGGAGCAGGCTGGGGGCCATGTCCAGTCAGGTTTTCAGCACCCCTGAGGATGGAGCCTCCACAAACTGCCCTGGGCAACCTGTGGCAGTGTCAGGTCTCCCCAACAGTAAAAGAAGTGTTTTCTTATGTGTAAGTGGAATGTTACTAAAGTTATATGTTTATGTGTGGTTATGCTCCCGCATTTTTATGTTTTTCTGAAATAACATGCTAGCAGTAATATATGCATTAATACTTACTCACACACACATGCATACATATATATGTATATAGATATTTTAAAAATTTTAACTAGAGAGTGTTAAGTTTTGAAGTTTGGTGGTAAGAAACACAAATGAGGTGGATGAACATAAACCACTGGAGATGGAGGGCAGCTGCTGGCTTTCCTAAGGAAATAAAGCCCCCATAGTTTGTCCTGCAATAATTTATGAGTCTCTTGGATTATTTTAATTAAATTTCAAAAAGGTATCATGGTTTTGAACACACTAATCTCACACAAAGGTTTTATGAAAACGGGCAGGTGAATACTTGGAGGGGGTCGGTGTGTGCCACAGTGCAGATCAGTGTCCCAGTTTGAAGTGACCTGCAGCTGTGGCTGGCAGCCCCTACGCCTCAGGTTGCTCTGGGAGGTGACTGGTGGCCGGGGGACCCACCTTGCCCTGTCAGTGTTTCGGGTTGTCCGGATTCGAGTCAGCTGGAGCCCCTAGGCTGGTGAGCCCCTGGGCTCAGCCACAGTCCTGTGCTGTTATGCAGTGTATTTGCTTAAGTATAGCACTGGACTTGTGTGCTCTAAGACATGCTGTCAGTTAGCTGGGTACACAAGTTTTGTGATGCTCTGGAGTGTTCATCTTTGTGTTTTACAAATGCCTGTTATTGCTGTGCTAGCAAAGGGCTTGGTACTACACGAGTCTGATGTTCCTTTGCTTTCCTCACAACGCATGCATCATGTGCCAGCTCTCATTTGGGGAAATTAAGCTATGCTATTATTGAGCTCAAAAATTCCGCTTACACTCAAAGCAATATGAACGCTAAATTTCATTTCTTTAGGGATTCTTTTAGTGTTCATTAAAAATAAAAGAAGCCCAACACTTTAAGTCACTGTAGTGCAAGCCTTTTCCTTAATCTCTATTGCAAAGCAGGAAGGTGAATTTTTGGCAGATTTTGAAGCACATCAGTAATGTCTTGCATTTGGAATGTCTTGCAGCAACGCCTTCAATTAAGTATCTAAAGAGGCTAAGAGTTGTGGGGTTTTTGGGGTTTTTGGTTTTTTGGGTTTTTTTGTTGGTTAGTTGTTTTTACTCATTAGAGTTGGGAACAACTACTATTGAATGGTTTTGGTAATTGATGAGAAATAATAACTTCCGTAATGCTTATTTGTAGTCTCCAGAATTATAGCACAGGGAGCCTCCTGAGACAAAGCAGTGTCTGACGGGACTTGAGTTCTGTAGGAACTATTCCTGTGCGGTCTCCCTACTCCACATGGTATAGGGACTATGAGTGTTAGTGCAGTTACTTTTAAACTCTGTGGAGGGGAAAAAATAAATTAGTGAAATGGTGATGCTAAAGGCACTGCGATGATCCTAGAAAAGAGATTGCATGTTAATTGTTACAAAAGGGTTTATGCAAGAATTTGAGACATCTATCTGTAGCGTTTTAAGAAAAATTGAGGTGAATTCACAAAAGAAATTAATTTCTTATGAGCATGAGTGCTTCCAAAAGTGATGTGTGCTTAGGTTTCTGATGCAGCTTTGAGATGCAGTCAGGATTGTGTGAGAGGGCAAGATGTTTGTCTCAGTGTACATATCAGTTTCAAAATAACTGTTTCCACAGCATTACACAGCAACAGGGAGGAACTGAGGTGGTCACAATTGTCAAACTTGGCTCATAAGATGTTAATCTTGACTTTCTGTCTCTTCATTAATAGTCAACAAGCAGATGGGTTTTGGAACAGCTACGTTAATTTTAGGTTCATTTGAAGTAGAGGAGACAATTTTAAATGAAGACTTTGGTAAATGTGATATGAAAGATTTGTAACAAGGCAGTTTCCTGTAGATGAAATTTCTAATGCATAGTCAACATGGAGGGAATTAGGTAATGCCTCAGCTAAAAATGGAATAATGAAGGGAATAAAAAAGATCAACTAGAAACTGGCAACAAGATATTGCTCAAACTTCAGTTCATCCCTGTTATGTAGTTATTGTCTGTGACTGAGCAAGTTTCTTCATGGACAGAGGTTTTAACAGCTTAAGCTTCTCTTAAAATAGTTTCAGAGGAGATGGCAGTGATGTTTGAGGGTTCATTAATTATTGCTCTTACTGGTGTTTTCACAGGCAGCTGAGATCATAAATGTCAGCCTGCCAGCGTGAGGGGCTCTTTATGAAATGAAAAAAAAAACCAACCCTGAGAGCCTCAAGAGCTGTCACCAAACCAGAGATTAAACAGATTCCTCTCAATCTTGAAGCAAGTGGCAGTAGAGGAGAGCTCCTCTTTCTCTTACTACTCTCCCATCTCTTCCTTCGTTCTTCCTTCCCTGTTAAATTTTCTCAGCCCATGTCTCTGCAGGGCTTAGAGCGTCCCACCCCCTCCCCAAAATACCGCAGAAGAGCCATCATGATTGTTAGTGAAGCATGTACATGCAGCCTGCAAACTCCTCCATGGCAGGAGAGTTAAGAGTGGGATTCAGCTCTGACATCATTTATTTGGCAAATTTTGAGGGGAGAGCATGAGTAATGAAGAGGAGAACAGTGACAGTGAGGAACAAATGTGAGTTTCTGTCCGAGACAACAGAATTTTTAAGAACACTACTCTGCTTGTTGTTTCCAGACAAGCCTCCAGTTTGTGTCTTGCTCAGCTGAATTGCTTCTATTTCAAATGGGAGTTTGACAGAGTCACCACAATTAGAAGAATCTATCATCAGATATAGAAGTATCCTTCTTTCATAACTCCAGAATAAAACTGCAGTGGGATTGTGGCAGTTGCAGTTACTCTGCTGAGCAATTTCTTTGTGAAATTTTGGGGATATCTCATCTCTGTTGTTGGGTGTTTTCTACAGAAAGGTTTTATGATTTTTGACATCTGCAAGCACAAGGAAAGCATTCTTTCTTCTTCCTTTTTTCTTTCCTCAGACTGGGTATTTGTTGGTTTAGGTGTACTGCTAATATGCAAGTTGACTGTGGAAAATGTTTTTTAAAGACAGAGCAAGAAGTAATTCTTGTTGCACGAATCATCCTTCTAAGGAAAGCCACTGTCAGTTACTGAAACAATCCTCTTCTCTGTAGCCATTTTTGATTGTTTAATAGTTGACACTGAGAATTTGCTCATGTGTCTAGTTGCAGCACTTCATCCTGTTCCTAGGGTGTTGAGGGTTTTTTTCTGCAATCCAGGTAGTAAAGCTATGCATGACAATTTCCTTTTGCTATCAGATCTCTGTTTTAATGTTGCAAGATTCCAGGTGCTGGAAGACTTACTTTGCGTTCTGTATCGCTTGTGTCAGTATTGCGGAAGGCAACGCGATCTGGAAGACATGCATTGCAGGACTGAATCTGAAAGTTCTCAGTTCTGATCTATGCTTTCTCCCCCCTCTTTGTACTTGCCCACGAGAAGATGTAAGCATGTGTACTGTTGGTCTGGTTTGTAATGCATATTAGCTTGGGTTTGCGTGTTCAAGGTGCTGTGCGGCCAGGCATCAGATAGCTGGTATTGTCCCCGAGGGGCTTCTTACCTCGGTGTTAACATTGTTTAAATTACGGCAAAAAGATACGCATGTTAAAAAATGAGATACCTAAATTTTAATTTCTATCATATTAACCAACTTATGTTAATATTCAATTAGTCATTACCAATTAACAGGAAATGTAAAATTAAATATTTTAATTATAGGACTACTAGCCTGACTGAGGGTAGCTATTTTTCTCATTAAAGCGCATGGCTTCATTAACTGATTAGACACTGGGTGACTCATACACATGAATCCCTTATTCGGACTTTATTATAAGCAGACCACTATGGTTTCCATTGACTTAATTCAGAATGCCAGATTTGCTTCTGACAACTACCAGAATGGCGTATGTTTCCAGAAAGAAAGATGTGTGGGAGGTAGCTATTTCAACACAGCACTGCGTCTGTCTCTGAGTAATGAATAAACTACAAACCATGTCGTTCCCCACCTTTGGCAGCAAGGTGGGCTGGCATAGGTTTTTGCTGGGTTACAGTACACAAGCTGCCAGTTGAAGGTGCACCCTACCACATTCAAGGCTAGCCTGCTCTTCAGGCACTCTGAAAACCAGTCTGGGGGATAGGACCATAAGATATCCCTTGTTGCATGAGTTGGGATCTCGGTTCAGAGAGTTGGGCAGTTTTTTCAGAGGATCTTTCTCTTGGATCATCTTCTGCAGAGATTTAATTTAAGACAGGACTAGTTGCTCTATAACTGTAATAATTCATTATGTACTACTTACTTTTCCTTGTCAAGGCTCCTGCACAGCCAGGCGTGTAGAGGTGGAGTATGTTACCTACCAAATGTTTAGGCCTAATAGATGTATTTTGTAAGGTGAAAGGCACACATCAGATAAAATTATTGTAGCTTAATAAAAACATCACCCATATACTCTGCAGAAAACAGTTCACTTCTCTGTGAAATGTGAGATTCCAAGACTTTGTTCTCACTGTAAAGTGAGGAGGGCATTTTCAGCATATCTTAAGAGCACTATGACAGAATAAAGTAGACCCAAGTAAGGCAAGTTGTGTGTTTGTAATGGCTGTAGTAGTGGGAGTTCAACAACCGGAAAAACACTGTGAGACAAGGTCTGAAACACAGGTAAGAAAAGTGGGTTAGTTTATACTGTGTATGAGGAACCGGGGAAAGCTAATAGTGTCCCCTGGAGGGAGAGGCTAGCAGGTATTCCTGGTCTGACTTCATTAGCTGTTTGCTCAAGGAAAGTCATGGTGTTGATAAGCAGTGGATCAGATAAGATCATATAACTAATAAGGAGATGGGCAATGTTCTAACCACAGCAGTTATCTTTTCCTGGCTAACTCAGGACAACTAACATAGACTTGTTTTCCATAAGCACAGGACACCACACAATGAAAACTTAAAATAAAGGTAAAAACACAATCAATAGTCTACAGCCTTGCCAAAAGGATATAGTTCTCTTGGTACTTGCTGGATTGATGTCCTTTCAAAGTGGATTTAACTGAACTAATGCTTTTATTTTTCCTTGATCACCATTTTGCACTGGAACTGGCTGATTGCAGTAATGGCTTTCAGCAGTTCCCTTGCAACAGTACTACAAACAGTTTAATTTGTAGTACGGTTTGGGTAAAATTTATTTGCAGCTTCTATTAAAAAGAAATGGAGAACTGATTCTGCTATGCCCAGGTTTAGGAAGAGAAAATGTTTTTGCTAGCCTGACCTGACTTAGATTGCAGAGTGGCAGATCTGCTGAAATCCATTGCCTCTGACGTGCTGCAAAAATAAGGTTTGGGCGTCCCACGTTCCAGTCAGTAATGTAATGTGCATTTCATGAGCTACTCTTGAGCCCTGTCCATTATACTGTCCATTGTAAAAGGAAAAGAAAAAAAGGAAGCAGGGAAGGTACTATACTACGTGAAGTAACATTATCCCGAACATATCCTGAACTTCTTAAGGCTTTCCACATGCTATTTTCTTATAAGTTGAAATTTATTAAGTTATTAATGCAGGTAGTATTCTGACTAATTCTTTAAAAATGGCTGAGCACTTTGAATTTATAGCCTGCATGTACAAGTTGGGCTTATTTTGTTTAGGTTTGTATTGGTGTATACTAATTTGATTTAAATCATGATCCATGTGGAAAGAGAGGGAAGCACAGTATGGTGCTTTCGTGTATTGCCTTCAGTCATAAGAGATATAATTTACATGCTGTGCCTTAAAAATCTCCCTCCTGCCCAGGGAGGAAATAGTTTGAACCTGCTTTCAGCTGCTTTTCATCAGCAGCCTACTTGTGCAGGGAGAACAAAGAAGGTGCACAGGAGAAACTAAATGAGATGACAGATGAAGTCTGTAATTGTTAGGGTGGTGCGTACTCTACATGTATCTCTATATGACCCAGCCATGGCTGGAAGGAAGCTAATCACTTCATTTTACATTCAGTAATTGCCAGCAGGAGGGGTTCTTCTAGGGAACAATGGTAATTTGTCCTTTACTTGATGCTCATTTTGATTGTTAAGAAAATGTGTATATGCAATAGAACGGGGAGTATCATGCTGCTTGGTGGTGACCCCAGCTGAAAGCAATATACCTTCAGTCTGCCCAAACGGATGCCTCACCAAGGAAGTTCTAATATGTTTCCTAAAATATTTGTTGTGAATACAACAGATTCACAGTCGGAGAGTGAGGCTTCTCCTGTGAAACGGCCACGGCTACTGGATGACAGTAATGACAGGCCTGAAGAAACCAGTCGATCCAAACAGAAGAGTAGACGCCGATGCTTCCAGTGCCAAACAAAACTGGAGCTAGTACAGCAGGAACTGGGATCATGTCGCTGTGGTGAGTACTGAGTAGTGTCCTAATGCAGCCGTGCTCGGTTCCCTAACAGACAGAGGTGGAAATACAGAGAACACTTGAGGTTTTTTGTCTTTCAAAAATACTTTTAAACAGAAGCTATAGCTTCCACCGGTAGCAAAAAGTTATAATTAGTTCCTGTCTAATTTCCCCTTTAAAATGTTGGCCTTGATGTACTGCCTTGTCTCAAGAGATCTCAGATGTTAATGAATTTAGCTTCAGAAGTCCCTGTAAGGCGGGAGAGCATCATACCCACTTGACAGGAGGAGAAACACAAAGCACATCAGCAAATATGCAAAGATGACAGGGTTTTTACAGAGCTTAAAGGAACATAGGTTAGCATCTACATTCTGATTTTATAATTCTATTATTATTAAAAAGGTAAAACCCAAAAAAACCTCTAATTTGAAAATGTTTTCATTCTTACAGTTAGCTGTTGAGGGGAAGACTTCTTGTTCACCATAAACTTAAAATCATCCAACCTGGCTTTTCCAGAGTTGATGACACTGTTCAACTGATTGAGCTGAGGATGATAATATCATGCAGGCAGCTAATTTGGGGTTTCATATTACATGCAAATAATCTTTCTGAAACAATAATTAATAGGACTAGATTCCAGAGGAGATGCTTTTTCATCGTTCATCACTAGTTCAAATGTGCTCATCAGACCCAGTGATAACGCACATGGTAGTTTTACCTGCTGATTATTTTTTCATATAAGCATGTGTTGAAACCTTACACTTGTGCTCTCTGACCATGCTTGTATTGATATGTTTGCAGAAGTTTGTTCAGTTACTTCATTGTGTCTCAGCAGGGGCATAATTTCCAAAAGATTTGCATAGATGATAGGTGCAATTCACATTGCACCTGTGAAACATAGAATATTCTACTAAAATGTTTTCTGGATAGAAGGCACACCCTTGTGAGCAGCAGTGGGGAGAGGAAGGGTTGGCTAAGCTGGTTAGAAAGACCCAGTGAGTGAATTCTATACCAAATACCAAATATCAAGCGAAGAGAAGCAATAGAAAGTTGCAAAGATTCCATGTTATACTTGGTTTTTTTTCTTCATCACCTGTCTGTCTTCAGCCTTTAGAGATCAATGTTGTGTTGGGCTCTTTTGAATGTGAGGCAGGCTTTGTTTCAGATACCGGAGCCCTGCCATAGAACTAACATACGTTATCTGTGAAGCCACCAAACATGAAATCAAAAGCTGTAATGTTAAAAATTCTTGTTACGGAAATCACATGTCTGGATACTTTGAAGTATCCAGTAACATTATTATCAAACTGAAGGAATTCAGCGCTATCAATGACACAGTTTGGTATGGCTCTTTCTGCTCAGCATGGTAGAATCAGGAGTTTCTGCTTTTAGTCTGCTGCTGTCACATATCAAATGACTGAGGCTGCTCACAGGTACCTGACTGAAATAGAAGAATCCTCCCTAATATTGGAAGCAAGAGTTTTATAATCTTGGGGAGAATTGGAGAAAAGATGCCTTAGCAATTTGTTACATCATTAATCTTTGCTACATTCTGCAAAGTTAGAGCTATGTAAGAGCAATAAAATTTTATTAGCAACTTTTTAAAGTCCTTCCATTGATAATTAACGTTTTTTAAATTATAAAATAAGACCTGCCCTCCCCCCCTCCTTTTTTTTTAAAAAAAATGAATGGCAACTATATCTAGTTGGTTCCTCTCAAGTTTTCATGAGGTAATTCCACAATTCAACACTGTTGCAATATAAATGTTGTAGGAATTATTCCTTAAATTATTTCTACTGGATATATACAGCTTTATGGAAATAGCCCTGTTAAAGTTCATAAAATTTGTTAATAAAAGATCAATATGAAACCAAAAAAAAAATCGGAGTTCCTCAGCAATAAGTGAGGAAATGAAAATTTGCACTCCTACAGTGCGTAGTACATACTATATAGTTTAAAGTATGTGTAATAAACATTTCTGTTCCATGCACTTAATGACAGAAATTAGAGGCAGGAGTCTATTTCCATGTTCACAACAGGGCTGAAAAGACTGGAGATCTTTGGTTTATCAGTGCAGCTGTAATTTTTCATTAATGCTGTATTCAGTGTGTATGTGTTATCTGTAACAAAATGTTCTCATGTGATGTCAAAGTAGGCATACCCTGCACTACTTACTTTTAATAATAATATTAATAAAAGCAACCAAAACCGTACCACTGAGCAACACAGGGGATCTTGGCTTCACATCACCTGAACTGCTTTACCAGTGCTCATCAGCATGTAGCCTTTGTCATTTTAAAGCAGCTGCCTTTGCAACCATTCTCACTAACCTTGCCCTGCTATCTGTAACTGGGTTGCTTTAGGTCATGAATGACAAGCCAGATCACAAACCCTGGTGAGAGGGTGATGGGAAATGGGACAGAATAAATAAAATCTTTTTCATTTAGAAGTTTTCTAAATCCATATGTGATCAGGTTATCCTTTTTGTCATAATGTGAAGCACAATGAACTGGTGTAAAATAGGCATGTATATTCTTCAAAAGTAATGGTCAAGGTAGAACATTGTTTGATCTGGACTTTGGACCACTGCTATTAAATTCTTGGCGTCTTATTCCTTAACTGAAACAGTGGGGAAAAAAACCCAAGATGGAAAACCCCTCAACTTTAAACATTAAAAGAAATTCTGATAGTCAGAATCAACAAAAGGGCAGTCACAATCTTTAGAAGGACAAATGTATGTGTTTGCTTGGATGTAAGGAAAGAGGATTAACCACATAAATACCATGTTGTTCCAAAGCTGTGTTTGAAACACTGTTATTAAAATCCAAATTAACTCCACAGAGCAGCCATTTTATTGTTTGCTGTTACACGTGATCTTGTCTTAAAGTTCAAAGTACTGGAAATTATCTCCTTTTTTGGTGATGTGTCCTGGTGACTCTTCCAGTGAGATTTTTAGTGAGACATAGTGGAAAGAAAAATCTATACATACTGGACAATGTTTTAATATAGACATACCTGCAAATATTAATCCAGCATAACTGGGACTTGTGCGGCAGGGAACAACCTTTTTTAAAAGGGGACAGAGAGAGTGGGCTGCTGCTTTACACCAGATTCAGAGATCTTTGGGAGGTAATGCATTGGCTCTACTGTCTCTATAAGACCTGTGCAGAGGGAGGGGATGCGGCTGAGCTCGTTCCCTTGACACTGCATGGAACTGGAGACATATTTGACAGTGCTGCAGGGCTTTGCCATGACAAAAAACAATTCACTACTGAGAAGGGAGTTCCAGCAAGTTCTTCAAATTCAAACACAACATTTTTCAGATGTAGAAAGATCTGTTTATTTTCATACATGCATACTCTCAAGACCTTTTTTCATTCTGCTTCCCCTCTGTACAAGTTTTTAACTGCTGACAAGAAATTCACATCTCATAAATAATGCTTAAGAGCCATTGCTATATAAATTGAATGTGTTATGAATTGTGATGGGCCTTTTTGTAGTGTTCTGTGCCTGGAGCAGGAAGAACAGAGGATGTCATTTTCATTAATTTCTAATGAGGTGCCAATTAAAGCCAAGGAAGGAACTCAGAAGAGTCACAGAGCTCCCCTGAATCCTGTACCCTGGGGCTGTCAAACGAGCGTGCTGCCAAGCCTCCTCTGAAAGTTCCAGTAAATTACAAACTCATCCAGAGCGCACACAGACAAATTCAGCTTCCCTTTGATCTTCAAAAGAGCAATTTGTAAAACGAGTTCTGAGCCTTTTCACATGGTGAACTGGGAGAAGTGATAGGAATTGTTAATTGCTGATGCACTTTGCAAGCTTCAGCGAGAGAGAAATTTTAAAACGAATTCTCATTTTGTGCCTCTCTGATTGGATAACCTTTAAGTCAACACTACTAGAACAAAACTACCTTCCTGTGAAACACTTCTAGGTGACAGTTACACTAGGCATGTTTTCCAGACAGCAGTGTTCTCTAGTTTTGGGTGGGCCTTTCAATAGCTTAGTGTCTTATGATGGATAATAATTGTATTGAAATATTGTATTTATTTAATATTAGATTTAACAGGTAATTATACTGTCAAGGAGTTACAGGAATCATATTCTTCAAGTTACATTCTATTACAGCATTTCTGCTGGGAGTGTAAGAGGTCTGAAGTCAATCACCTATGATCCTTGATATGAAAATTGCCGATTCAGTGATGTTATAAGCAGGCATTTACCACAGACTGGCTTTAAAGCTAGGGGCAGCGAAGTTGTGAGTGAAAGTAGCTAGAGAACACAGACTTCTGGAAATGTATTTTAGAAAAAGGCAGATTGATTATTTGCAAATTACACTATAAATTTATGGGCCTTGTCTTAGTTGCTTGACTAGATTTATGTTGCTACTAAATAGCGGTGTACATTTTTAAAAGATCTGAGTTGTAAGCTTCTAAGCCATAGAAATTATTTGCACAGAAAGCACAGCTTAGTTTTATGGCAGAGGCTTAGAAGTATTTTACAGCAAAAAGTAGTTCTGGTATCACTTACTGTGTAAAGCCAACATGCAGAAGTCTGTAGTGGTCTTTTAATATTGTTGGAATCGCTTAAGATGTATGAGGATAGTCTAGATGGTATTTCACATCTGTCATGTTAGATCCAGCCCTAGTCAGCAATTAAAGAAAAATTACTGCAGCATGCCAGCCCTTCAGCAGGTTTTGTGCAGAATGGTTTGCAATTTCTAGGCCACGTCCTAATGGACACGTCTGTAGCTCAGGCTCCGGCTGTCCAGAACTCTTGGCAATCAGTGGGGTGGCCCTGGAGAGTAAGCCTAGCTTTAGCTCCCAGTAGCAGTGCCTTACAGAGATGTTGCTGACTTGTTTGTGTGCTTCTCAGATAGGAATCTCAGGGGTTTTGTGTTCTTTGGCCAGAGTAGGTGCTTAATAGCACGGGAGGATGTTGAAACCTCCCAGTTTGATCAGACTTAAAAACATCTGCTCAGTTGTGGTGCAATCTGATCCAACAGTTGTTAGCAGTATTTCTTGTCTGTGTGGATGGGAAAGATTTTCTTGAAGTGTTACTGGCTTAGGTTGTGTTTTGACAAGGTATAATTTCCCAGAATGGAGAGAGACTTGAACAGTTGCATACTCACTGCTGCTCAGGGTGCAGACACGGCAGTAACTACTAACCTCGGACACGGGTGAAGGCAAAACACGTGGCTTTGCAATTTTTATTTCTGAGATGTTGGCAAATATTAACGTTTGTTCGTTTCTTGATTTGAAGGGATGCATGTTCACAAGTGGCCTCTACAGCAGCAAGACTCTTGAGTCAGGAAATGCGAGTTTAACTTTGCCGGTTAGCCAGAGCGCTGCCGCGCTGTGCTGAACGCGTGCCATGAGGGTGTAGCACGTTGTTGGGGCACACCATGGACTGCTTCTTTATCAGGGCATAACTTTCCTTCCTAATTAGTTAGGAGCTTTATGTGGCTATAACTTTGTCCACATAGCTCACTGTCCACTGCTTATTGTAATTGAGATCTAACTACTGAAGCACGTCTCTAGAAAAAGGACACAGGTTTTAGCCTTTGCAGTATACAGTGTGCTGGGCATCTCGGAGATGGCGCTGAATGTGACTTTAATGCAAACTGGATAGATGCCATGTGAAATTTTTATTAGAAGTTGGTGAAATACCTCATCAAAATGTGAGCAGAGTGGGTAAGATTATCTTGATAAAATGGTTTCTAGTTCTAAAAAGTTCAATAGCAAGCTGCTTGCTACAGCTTAGCAACACAGAAAATTAATATGTCTGAATAGTTGATAACTCAATTTCTACCCAACTACTTTGTTGCTTTTTTTCTTGTAAGGTTAATGCATAAAACCACTTAAGATTCTTCATTCTTTGCTTAGATTAGAGGAGGGGACAGGAAGAACAGAAAGTAAAGAGGCCATAGTAGTACAAGATGTACACGTTGCATAGTACAGTTGGCTTGGATGCCAAATTCATTCATGTAGGAAAATGAAAAAAAGATAAAGGAGAAGCTGAACTGTGAAGGAGTATAAAACAGGGAGGTAAAGCAACAAACTGGGTAATCTTAAGATTACTTGTCTAGAGGGGGGAAAAAACATGTAAATGAATGTTTAAGTACTTAGATTAAAAACAAACAAAAAAAATTAGGGGCAGTGGGACAGACTATTATAAATGCCTATTAATTAGATGAAAGGAATCATTGACAGAAACAGAGGTACTTCGGTTGATTGTTAAAATAAGAGAAAAAAACTTATTTGAAACAGCTCATCAAAAAACATATGTCCAAAAAAGTATGTGAAGTCTTCGGATTAATTTATATACAGGTATCAGTGCACCACATTCCTTTCTGTGTGAACAGTGATCATGAGGGAAGTTAATCATGGGAACAAAATCACAAATTTCAGAAGTTATTTGAAAAAAGTAGCTCAAAGGAAAGCTGACCTTAAGGTGATGAGGGAATAAGCCTGTGAAGAGCACATTTATCTTGCACTAGAACAATGTTAAAACTAACTGGCATTATATCTCTTACAAAATATCCTACATCCCAAACCCAACTCCTGATTTAAGTCTGCTGCATTCTAAAGATAATTTAGTGCTTGCCAAATTATAAATAAATACATACATATATATATATTTAAAAACTTAACAGTGGAAAGGACTTTGAAACGTTGATGAGCAGATGCAAAATTAAAGGAGATTCAACCACCATGAGAAGGCCTTATAGCAAGTTGTAAAAATCTGTAATGTTGGCAGGGACAGGAACAAAACTTTTAAAAAATAATTGGCAAACATACCTTCTAAACCATTTGGAAACTTGTCTCTTGTATATATGTACACACATACACATAAGCATAGTAAGTGTAAGAGAGCTGTGGTATGTTACTATGCTTATTTTCTCACATCGCTGTTTTTAATTTAGTTCTATATAAATCTGTAATAACCTGGTGGAATTATTTTCTTGGGATTATTTAAAAGTGTCCATTGCTTTACTTCTGTTTTGGACTCCCACTAAGCAGAGGGGTAAGGAAAGAACAGACTCTTATCAAGCACTGAGCCATCAGAAACAAAACGTGTCCACGCAGAAGAGACGGTACCCTTTTTTTACAGATACTGTAGCAGCAAGTCTCGCTGTGATTCAGTGATAGAGCAAGTGGAAGAAAAACAGCTGCAGATTCTTAACTTGTATACTGCTCATTCATAAACACAGGAGATGAGGCACTTGTTTGAATTGTGCCAGAGTAAATTTGGAATGATTTGATTTACTCAGTTAATTTAAAAATTATCTTCAAAAGGACAGGAAGAAACAAACAAACATGAATAGATAAGCAAAAAAAAAAAAAAAAAGCAGCTGACAACTGCTTCATCATTGTACAAAGTAGTCCGACATGTATTGAAACTAATGTTTCTCTTAAAACTCAGTAAAATATTAAATCATGGTTCCATTTCCATTGAACCTTTTTCTGTGGAGGAGAATTTATAATGGTGCTAGTAAATTCACTTTCTAGATGGATAAGGTTTATCTGGTACAATGGCTTCAGGACATGATTATGTATTGGTATAATGGATGTACTTCCATTGATTAAAATTAAGTATGTGCACTGCTTCTGGAGATTGAGTCAACCACTTCAATAAGAAGTATTAAAGGAAAAATAAATCTTATTAGTAACTGGTTACATACTATAATTCTGGTGCGTCTTCCTGCCAGGCCTTAAGATGTACCCTCTTCAGCTGTCTTGTGTTGGCTGTTCTCCTAAGATAGCTGCTCCCAGAATAGTCCTTCTACCTCAGCCATTCCAGTAATGCTTAGCATCTTAGCTTACATTGCTGCAAGCATTTAAAAAAAAACCCCAACAAAACAACCAAACAAAATCCCAGCAAGCAAACACTTACCCATTATAGCTCGAATTCAGACTCTAAGGGGGTTTTTTATTTTGTTTTATTTTAAAAACATATTATCCTAAGATGCTAATTAAATTGATAGGGAATAGGAGCTGTTAACTAAGGTTGGTCTCTCTGAGTAATATGTATTCTGAAAATACTAGAAATTAAACAGTTAAAAGCACTTGACTAATTGGTGTATCATGTGTCTAGGCTTTAGAAAAACTATTTACAGCTTTAAAAGTGTAAATGGAGTTCATGGTCTGCTTATAATTAGTCATCATGAAATACAGTTTGAAAAGGCTCTAGTATATTCCCCCAGCTTGTTCAAGTAATGTGGGTTTCTTACAGCATGTGCTGGTTTGGATTTCTTCCACCCTGCTACCTACAGTTCCACAACAGGTGACTCTTAATTTATAACGTATACTGACCCTGTTAACAGTCCCAGTCGATACGGGTAATGAAAATAGGTCAGTCAGTCTCTTAGGTCCTCGAGTTCTTCTTAAATAAAACAAGGTAACATGTTCCTTTTAAAAACAAAACAAATAAAAAGTGGTTTTATTTTGATAGTACTGATGTGGTAATGGTGAGGGGGGAAAAATAAGGATTTTGTTGGTTGCTGCATTAGGTCTCTTCTTTCATACATGCTTGTGCTGTGGTTACAGAAGAAAGAAGCACATGCATAAAGTGAAAGGAGATACAATTTTAATTGTCTTGTATGCATGAGACACAACGCCTAGTGAACTTGAACATAAAAATCTAGCTGAGACTAGCTGATTTCTAATTCCATCTCCTGCAGAACCTTTGGAGAATCAATTTGCTCAGTCTTTGCGTCATTTTTTTATCAGAAAAAAATGAAGGTAATAGCCACCTACTTGCCAGATGTTAAAGGAAACATTTTTGAAGGTTAAAGTGCTCTACCTTTCTAATCAAAATTCTTTCTTCACAGTGTTCTTATTTATCCAGAGTCCCACAGGCACATGTTATAGCTTCACCAGAACTGTGCACCTTGAAAACTTCTGCCAGTCGGCAGGAGGCTGCAGCAGTCTGTTCTCAAAAGGAAAGATACGGCCTAGAAAGCATCCCCCTCAAAGTGAATCAGACATATCTGCCCATATGTTAATGAATAGCTATGCACCTATGTACTGATTTTACTAATGTGCTTGATATTTCAAGTAAACGTAGCAGGCTCAAAAATACGCCATAATCTGACAAATCCTGAAGGAACATTACCAGCTAGTTCAACAACTATGAAGTAAGGTTTAGGTAGGGAAGAAAGATGAGTGAATTTTGTTGGTGGAAGTCTTAATTCTTCATAGGAAGAAGTGGGGAAAAAACATCACACCATTTGCTGCATCAGAACTGGGAGGAGAAAGGATATTGAAAGGAATTGTTAAAAGTTTGCCTTGAAAAGTCAGGGTATTTTCCCTACAAACCAAATAACTAAAATATTACCTAAAGGAAAATGCCACCCGTGGCCTTGAATTCAATATCTAAGGTATAAGACAGCGTTGAAACTGGGACTGGAGTGAGACTACATGGTTCTGTGCTAGAGTTCTCTACTAGGTTGCTGGGACCTTCTAAGGAAATGGCATAAAGATTAGTGTGCACCTGTTCTCACAGGAATAAAAAGAATAGTGTTAGTGTCAGAGGCTTTTGCTATTAAGTATTTCTTGCCTTGGAGAAAAGTTTCAAGAGCTGAAAAACTGTATTTATGGATATTCTAATCACTAAGCTACAGCATTTTCTTCAGTAAGGTTTTAAAAGTGATACATTTATTTAATTGTATCATTTTATGTATTGAAGTGAAAATGTTTACCTACAGAAGTGTTCACAGCTGTTAAATGTTACTGAGTTGCTGAAGGCTGCTCAGATATATGCATAAGTGTTGTACAGGGTGTCCTGCTGTATTCGGAACAAGCAGGAGTAGGGAACGTTGTGTAAATCTTCGCATCCCCAAAAAAAGGGGAAGGGTGGAATTGTACGTCGCTCTAAGCATTTATTTTCCTTTATGGTATAAATAGAGCTTCTGAATGGAGCTCTGATTCTCTTTGGTTAGAAGAATTACTCCTGACAGATGGCAAGAGGCTACAGCAATAGATGATTTGCGTGGAGCAGAATGTGTAATCTAAGGGACCTTGGACATAAGGTGTAAATAGGGGATAAAGATGTAAAATAAATTTCATTTAGGTTTAAAAGAAAGAGAGCTACTTCTCTCCAGTGATTTGGCCAGCAAGCCTAGCTGTTGCCAGACTGTGGATCGATACGGTGCAACCTGTAGAAAGCTATTTAAACCTAAGGCATTAATAACACAATTCAGGAAATATATTGAAAATCAAACCTGGAATCATATTCAGCATGTGATGATTTGCCGTTAAAATATATGCAGGATCCAGGAGAACAGTTAGAATTAATACAACACGTACAGTATGTGCATATAGACCCTTTCGTTATTCATTCCAGTTCTTCATTAGTAGCCTTATCCTTCCTGCATTTTCATTGGGCTAAACAAAATGATACACATACATTATTGAATCACTTGGTATTGCTTGCAATTTTAATTAAGTTACTGGGTACGCTTTGGCTTTTAATTAAATCCTCAGCTTCTGGAAGAAAAGTATTGGCTCAGGTGGGCTTAGTGTAGAGAGAATTCTAGAAGTATTAATACTTACCCAGCTCTTTTGAAAAGGTCAAACACTCTGTGCAAGGCTCTGCATTGATGCTAGCATAGTTCTGTCACCCACCTGCCCTTTCTCGGGAGACTTTTTTGTAAGATTTCACTGCTCTCAAATCTAAATATTCTGGGTGAGAAACAAGTACTTCTTTACATCCTGGTATAGCCTATGGAAAATCTGATTTTATAAGAGTACTACCATTTACAACAGTGTTACCTATTATTATGGTTTACCTCTACTTTATTAGGCATCTACTCTGTGACACTAGGATGACTTTTTGGTGTAATTCTGCTTTTTTACTGCATATCCTGTTCTTTGGATTCATTGTCCCACATCCTATGGGATATAACCTTGTGAAACTAGGAGTGATACGGGACGTGCAGTGTTGTTTCAGTGTGTTCTCAGCCCTGCACACATGGCAGTGAGTGTTTCTTTTACAAGTGTAGTGGTGATACTAACCTCTCCTGAATATATCATTGCAAGATCGTATGATAATTCAAAAACGCAAACTCTCTTCACCTATTTGAAGTCCAAAATTTTAATTTGGAACCTAGCTTTTCCTCTCCCTCAAGTTAGTTGTACATTGTTTACTGTCTGGCACCACTGTTGGATGCTGCAAGTCGTTGGGAGCAAAACGTTTCTTTGAAAATTCTCCTGTTAAACTAAACATTTAACTGGATTGTTTTTGCAGTTGTGCAAGTCTTTTGGAAAAAATGTTTCTTTTGGTTATATTGAGAATGTATGTGACACATTAAGATGCCAATTTCCGTGAAGTTGCATCCATCACCATAGATTAACTGGGGTCATACCCCAGTTCTACAGACATTTCACAACAGTGGTAACCCACCATTTGTGCTGGCTGGTAAGTCAAGTTGTAGTGTCACAACTACTGCTTGAGCGTGACTGCTGTGGGTTGCAACTTAGACCGAAAATTAAGGACAGCGTGTAAGGTTGGAAGGGGAGCCTACAGATTAAATGTGTAGGTCAGTGACTTCTGAGGTACAAAGTAGTTTAGAAGTGAGTATTGATTGCGTGCGGTACCTGTGGGAGTAATCATGCACCTAAGTTGCTCCGTCAGACTGTCTCTGATAGATGTTGGCCTTAACTCATGAATCCATAGTGAGTGAAGGAGTTGTGTTGTAGTAGTTACTCTTACGTGCATGTGTTCTGTAGAACAGGAAGAATATTTGGTCCAAACCAAAAGATTTAACCACTCTTACTTTGTGGTACATAGCAGAGCTGAGATATGATTCTGATTGACACCTGTGGTATTTAGTAAGACCTGACCCACAGCAGACTTTTTTAATTTCAGTTTGCTATTACAAAGCAGGTATGCTGTATTTATCACTTTAATTCATTGTGGATACTTTGAAGTTCAGAAATAATTTACTGAAAACAGTTCTGTTCCTGAAGATGCTCCTTACATCTGTGTAGGTGGTGTCCGCTAGAGCAAAAGCAGGGCTTGAATCTAGGAGAGTGCCATATCTCAATTTTTCCCACTCCAAATACACTGTCTTCAAAGAAATAGGAAGAAAATTTCTTTTGAGAAGTTCTTAGTTCCAAAGTCAAGGAGTAGAATAGTGTCTTATGTTGAACTTCCTTAAAAATCGTGGATTCAAACAAAACCCTAAAAAATGAGCATGTGCTCTGTCCTCAAGTGGTATAAATTCTCTGCTCAATATTTGTGTCACATTCAATGTAGGAAAAAATGGTTTGACAGCTTTTTGCGCAAGTAGGAAGATAAATAGGAAAGTGAATTTGAAATTAGCACAAATTGGGATAAAACACAGTTTGTTTGCAGAGTCTCCACAGTGCAAAACCACATCTCTTGCGTGCTCCCTAAAGCGGCTTCCCAGGCTTATGATCTTCAAGAAAACAGGCAGAAGACACTTTCAAACACAAATTAGACGTGACTAAACTTGGAAATACAAAGTCTTTGCCTTGCAGTCTGAAGAATTCTTGCAGAATCTTTAACCATACCTGTCCAGTGGCTGTTACAGGATTAAGATGGTGTCATCTTTCTTTTGTATACAATTTCATCCATTCCTTTCCTGAGCATTTTCTTTTACTAATACCTTTTTTTGTGCATGCTCCACACATGCTGCTTTACCCTCTTTGTGGTACATAGCAAAGTAGAGCAAGAAAGGAAAAAAAGACCCCTGTTCCCTTATTTTCTCCTAAGCATAAACCCAGTAGTAGAGATAAAAAATGAATCTGCAGCATCTTGTAAGCATCCTGAGTCTCAGACATTAAATTTTATGTAGCATCACAGATGCCACAGGGCTGTGTGCTTCTAGCATGAAGCTGAGATTATGACTGATTTAAGAGAAGATGGAAGTCCCAAGTGCATGTCCAGTCTCAGGGACAGGTTGGCAGATTAAAAGAAACATTCTAAGATGTCTCATACCACCTTTTTTCTTTTCCACTTTTTGATTCCATTATTGATCATTTTGGTTGTCATGAGTGAGTATAGATGATCTATATAAAGAATAAAATATTGCAAGGCGTTGCAGTGACCATAGCAAAAGGTTAGAAAAATAAGTTAATAAGAAAAGTACACTTCTTCCTAATGTATGTTTCATGAATCTTTTGCAGCTGTGCTGTTTTTGAAGGAACATGGAACTGAAATGCCTTGAGAGGGCAATTTTTAAGATACTGTGCATTAATATTTGGAGACTTTTAACTCTGAGCCCTTCAGAGGTTAACATTCCCTATCCACTTTTCTTGGGGTGGAAATGATAGAAAGGACTGCCTCAAGCTATGTTTTGTGGAATTTTAGTAAATACATCTATTTGGTTGAAAAGCTTCACCATAATGTGGCTTACTCCCCTTTCCCCTTGAGAATGAATGACAAGATTCCTAGCCAAGTTATTCCGAACTACTTAGCACTTAACCAAAGTCCACAACATCTTGTAAATCTGGGAACAGAACAGTTTAGCTGACTTCTTTCCAAATGCATGTCGTTTAGTGTGTTGAGATTTGGGTTGGTTTGGTTTTATAGAAAATGTCAGTAAAACTGAGGGTTCCTTGAGTTCTATAGTGAAAGCTGACCATACCAATGCAGAGCACTCCCCACAGATGAGAGAGAAGAGGTAATTAAGAGTATGTGCAAGAATGGAGCCATCTAGAAGGAAAATAGTACAAGATATCAGCAGACTGGAATATTTTTATACTGTAAAATAGCAGTGCGTGTAGGCTACACTGGACATTTTGCGAGGCTGGACTATAGCGCACTTTTACAGCCTTCTGTAATAAGGTTGAAAAATCTCCAAAATACTAAGGGGAGCAAGCTGGGTTACATTCAAATCCAGAAAACAAATGTTTTCTGAGGTACTGCATGTACAAGTCCTTAGGATCTTGCTTTGTATCTTGGCAGCTATTTGTTCTACTCTTACATTCATTTCTTACCTATTTCAGGTCTTGAAAAAAGGAAAAAAATATTTCCTCCCACATTTTTTTAATAGCATGTACAGTATGTTAAATCATTTTTCCGGTTGGAAGGATGGGGAAGATGCGTAAGTGTTGTTTGGGGATTACTAGACACTTTTGGAGAATGATGTCCAATTATTCTGAACAGTGCTGCAGCAGCATGATCTAATCTTCTATGCTGGCTAATCTGCCTGCTTTTGCTGTGGTGTATGATATCTTGTAGGTACGTTCACCTTTTAAAGATCCATTAAAATCTGTTCTTGCACAGGAATCTGCATATGGACTCACACATACCTTGTTAGATAATACACCTTTGATAGAGAATTTTTGCAGCACCTTCATCTCTCAAGGTTACAAGGTACTTGTAAGTTGTTTGAACCTCTTGATTAGAATCTCAAATTAGCAAGAAAGGTAAAATTTCTTGTGAAGCATGTGAAGAACCAAAGCACACAGCACAGAATTCTGCACAGGAATAAGTCTATGACATTGTTAAGACTGCTTTTGACTAGGCTTTGTGTAGAGGAGCTATACAAACACAAGTGGTTTACTAAATAAAATTTGCAAGTGGCGTAAGCTGCAAATACTGGCAGTTTTGAACTGCCTTTTGACTTGGGAATGATAAATAGCAGTACTAGTGGGCAGGTAAGATGATTTAAAACTGTCAGAAGCTCTGATTTTGTACGGTAATACTGACTTCAGTTTCTTTTACCTACCAATGGGAGCTTCTTTGGATGAATCAGAAGGGGTCACTGTAGTATATAAGGCTAAACTTCCAGAGTGGTTACTGTATGCCATGAAAACATCAATGTTTAGCTTGAACAATTAAGGTGATCAATGGTACTTGGTAATGGCTCCGTCTTTTAACGTCAGCAATGATATTAGAATGGTTTAGCTTTTAGAAATGTAAAAATGTATCTCTACTTAAGCGAGGTTCAGTTTTCTTCAGTAGATAGAACGACTGTATTAACCATGTGACACATCCGCTGTATGGCAAAGTCCAAATATGCTCTCTGTCCTTAAAAAACAAAGTATGAATATACTGAATATCAGGGTACTTGTGGCAGCATGCAACTGCTTTTTAGATAATATACATCAAGGTGTTTCAAACAGGAACACTTTTAAATGTTTTTAAGTCACTTTGTAAATGACTAAGTTGTATAAATATTTAATAAGCTTGTTTGGAGCTTCCACCACTTTTCAAAGCATGCTCACAAACAAAACAAATCTGTCATCTTGTAGCAGCATTCTGACTGTCTCGTCAGTGAGATCAGGACCACAGTCTCTGGGTGGGAGAAAAAGGAGTTTCCTTTCTCTTACAATGCTCTTCATGTAACAGGGATCATTATATTTATTATGTATTTTATGTAACAGTGTGGTGTTTCTCTAGCAGTACATAGGAAGAGTCTGGGACTCCATGCCTGGCCTGGGACATCCACTACAGTAGTCCCACCAGTGTACTGTGCTTCTCCATTGGCAGTCTGCAGTAATCCAATTATTGGGTATTTTTGCCATGTTCCAGAAAGTCTGACCACATTCTGTTGGGTTAAAAAAGAGGGGGAAAAAAGAAATTCAACAAAATCAGGGACCTCCAAAATTACAATTTGGTTTTTGTGTTGTGGATGATTATGCCATTTAGTTGAATTGTTTCTGATGCTTTGCATATGATTTTATTGGTATTTTAGCAGCTTACTCTCTTCAGAATTTGAAGACAGAAAGTTAAGATTTGAATGTAGGTTTTAGATGAAGTACTTGCTTGTTGTCAGGCCATAGTTCCATCTAGCCAGTGCTCTTGAATGTAACAATGAGGGAAATACAGTCATTTTTCATCATCACTCACACATAGCAAACTGTAGTCTGTATTGTCTGGTCTTGAATATGGAAGATTATTTCGTTTTCTGTCCTCTCCAGTTGCCTTTTCCCAGCAGATTCCTCAGGAATAATGAAAGCAACTTTACAGTTGCTTGTGTGCAATCTTAAACTTCCTAAACACAAAATATTACATTTTTTGTATATGTCCTATGCAAAAGACTCATACACCTGTTTGGGCACAAGTAAGGCAGAGATGGTACAATGCTTTAGGGTTTAGCCATGTATGCTCTGGTGATGAAATGGAAATAAGGGTTTTGATGATACATTGTGAAGTAGTTTCTGGGGTACTTACAGGATCTCAAAGGTTTTGAGGCACTACATAATGTTTTTTCCAAAATGTTGGCATTAGAGGCCTGAGGAGTAGGTGATTCATGGTTTACTTCTAAGATCAGAAAACAACCATTGCAATGCTGTGAGATGTATTGTTACATTTACTAGATGGAAATCCTCTATGCTTGGAGTGGAACTCTAGCATATTTTTGGTTGATGACTAGGGTAAACTAACTTTAGTTGGCAGATGGATTCCTTTTTCCAGTGCTCTTTCCCCTAGCAGAAAGTGATTTATTTTGCCTTTAAGTTCTAGTGTGGTAAAGGAAGCATTTCTGCAGTAAAATCCTTTAGGGGAGACAACCTGTATTTGATACATTCCCATAATGAACTTAACAATAAATACACCGCAAGGGTTCATTTATCTAACTTGCTTTATAACCATAAAAGCAGAGTTCTCGGGAGAAAAGGTTTCACCTCTAAATACGGATTGGTTTTAAGGATCAAAATAGAAGAACATATATTGGCCTTCTGCCCCAGTGCACATAACTTAATAATGGAACTGTTGTAAAAACTGATGGTCTTGATAAAACAGCAGGCACCTGTGCACATGAAGACCACAGAATGTCCACTCTAATTTCCAGACCAGTGAAGAAGCAAGTCGTGAATTTTTGTATATATCCACTCTGAATTAATGAAAAATTGTTCAGAACTACTGTTACTCAACTTGATACTATATAACAGTATTCAAGTCCTTTAAATTTTAAATAAAATACACAAAGATGGTGACTTAGGCATTTGGAGTAAGGGACTAAAGATCTGAAGTCTCTTTTCGGAAATGAGACTTCCAGAAGATCCCCATTACTAATTCAACAATCATAAACCCCCTCCGTAAGAACAGCCAATATAGCAAAACCATTTTAATAGTGTTCAAAATGTGCTTGGGTATTCTTTCATTAGGTATTATCAGTTCTAATCAGCAGTACATACTTAAATAGATATGTGAATGACAAGTTTAGATCGTTTAGTTGCTGAAATTAGAAATACTTTTCCCATAGTCTGGGAATATGAAAATCACCTGCCATTCTTTGTGGACAGTTATTGAAATGCTGTTCAAGAATGCGTAAGGAAACTTGACAAACAGAAAAAGAAATAATCTGTTTCATCTGGAATAAATATAGCATGCAGTACGGATCTTCCTACATGAAAACAGGTGCTATAAAAAAAACTAAAAGGTGTTCAAAAAAGAAATAGGGGTAGGGCAAAGCACAGAACAGAATGTATTGGGGGTGGCAAATTAGAAAAGAACATCATGAAGTTATGCTCATCCACAAAAGGCAGGATGCTTTGTAGACCATGAGGAGATGGGGCAATTGAAAGGTCATGTTCAAAAGTGATAGGTCATGTTGTATATCTATTCTAGAGTTGTCAAAAGGGTCTTGTTGAAGCTGCATAGAAGATTGTAAACCTGTTCAAGATCTCTTCTAAATAATGTTAAATAGCATTTCTACTTGAGTTAATCATGTGCAGACATCTGTATGACTATCAGGATTTAAAACCGGTTTTTACCTACAAGGGACTGAAATTACTTCAGCCCAATCCATATATGCAGGGGTTCTTGCATGTGCTTGTTACACATCCGTTGCAGATAAGATGATGAACTTGATTTTTTGAGCTCATCTAGTTGGGTATTTATGTGTTCTTGTGCCTGCACTGGATGTTGGTTCAGTAATTTGAAGTCTTGCTTCAAGAAATAAGGGAAGCCTTCAGACCATGTTTTCTCTAAGAGAGAATTGAGTGAAGTGCCTGTTCCGTATTGAGATGATGGTCCAAGAGTGTTTTTATTTTAACATTCAGAAACCTTGAATTTTTGGCACCTCAAGAAAGGTATTTGGAGTGTGGTATGACCCAGATTGAGATGGAAGTGAAGGCAATGATCACAAGGGGCAAGATACGTATCAATTCAATCTGCATCTTTCTGTCCGTATTTCTGTATTCCACGTACCAAATACAGAAAACTTGTCTTTTTTGCTTTGTTCCTAGAATTGTGTTTCAATGCCAGGCACAGATAATAGACATGAATTTTCATAGCTGGTGCTTTTGAAACAAAGAGCAAAGATAAATCGGATTTTTTCCCCCATTTTTTTTTTTTTTAATCATTGCATGTGCGATACTTTTTCCCTTTCTGTTTTCTTAACAATTACACTAACATAAAGGTAGCCTGTTCTCTCCTACAATTGATGTTTTTATAGTCCAGGATCTTGAAATACTTTACACATGTATTTTAATATATGTTTGTGTGTATGTGTATATATATATATATGCACAAACACAGGATCTCTCAATCAGTCACTCATTTTTATCCTTTTTTGTCTCAAATATCATCATTTTATGGTTTTAATATTTTTTGAGCATTCAAGGAGCAGCAGTAACGTAAAGCATTCAGTGAGAGGCAGTGATGCTCTTTGCACCATCAGACATGAAAAATATTACAGCATGGGTGATTTCATACTTTGTTTCATATATGGTGGAGTACCATGAGCCCTGTAACTGTGTAACTCTTTTCCATACTGTATCATCTTAGTACTGCTTATCACTGTGTAACATCCATTTTAGAGGTAGAAAATCTGAGGCAGTTTCTTTACTGTTATAAAATGTTAGGGCTAAATAAGAAAGAAGCCAAATTTCTTTGTAGACTAGAAAGAGGTGGCTACTGAAGATGCCCTCCTCACCCACAGGAAAAATATTGACATGTGTTCCTGAATCACATGCTGCCTGGAAAACTGAGTAACATTGACTGCATTTAGACAAAGAGACAATAGCCCTCATCTTTTCCATTACAGACAAGATTATGTGGTTTGACATATCCCTATGTCAAATGCCTGTTCACCCCCCGCAGTTAGTGTCAGAACAGTTCACAAAGTGAAGCTTCTGCAAACTGGAATAGCAGCAGAGCAGTGAGCTCTCCTGCAGTCGCTGTGAACTTGGGGTGCTGGCAGTAAGGAGGAAGCAAGGTGCTTAGATGTAACAGTCCTGACTTGAATGCCTGCTTGGGAGCTCAGCCTGAAGTACCATAGGCATGAATTCCAGAAACAAGAACCAACTCCACATAAAGTAGGGAAGATTTCAGTGAAGATGATCAGCACCTTTTTTTAAAAAAAAAATTAGCTTTGTTACTGTCTGGGCATAGCTAGTTTAGATTATTTTGGGGGTTCCTCTATAAGGTGAGAGGATGGCAAATAAAGCCCCAAACCTCATATGACTTGAGCTTTGATACTGCATTGATAAATACTTTAAAAAATGCAATAAATAACCCAGTATTTATTAATAACCCATAGGGAAGATCAGTAAAAACTTAAAGCTGGTGTTAATTTTTGAGAACAGTCATCCGCCAGTAGATGATCCTTTACCTGTGATTCAGGTAAGAATCTGCCACTATAACCAAGTCCCTAACTGTTGTGGTTTTTTCTCCCTTTCCATGGTAGGTTATGTGTTCTGTATGTTACATCGCCTGCCCGAACAACATGACTGCACGTTTGACCACATGGGACGTGGACGTGAGGAAGCCATTATGAAAATGGTGAAACTGGATCGGAAAGTAGGGAGATCTTGCCAACGCATTGGCGAAGGATGTTCCTGAGTGCAAGACTGCAACCAAATGCTGTTCTCTTAGTTCACTAATGTTAGCCTTATTTAGGACAAAGTCAGCCAGACACCTTGTACTAGGCAAGTTTCAGACTACAGCCAATCAGTTTCCTTTCTTTAGCCAACCGTCCTGGTACTGTAGTTTAGGGTTGATGGTGGTTGAAATTGATTTCTGGCTGGTTACTAAGGTGCCTGCTAGCCTCCCTATAAAAATAAACCATGAAGAAATATTATTTTTGAGCATGGCTAGTGGTTTTAAACAAAACAAGAAAAATCCAAAGGCTTCTGTTATTGCTGGAGTCACTCTAAAAGCCTTATGCTGGAAACATTCCAGCTGCAGAGTTAAAACAAATAGTTGTATAGACGCTGGTGTAAAAGTTTGCTATGCACATGGCTTTCGGACAAACTGTTTAATGTGCAGCCTTTCACCTCTTCACTGCTAGTGAATCTTGAGGAGGTGAAATACTACTAAGAGCAGCAACTGTAGCTGCTTAAGCCCAGAAGACCTGACTGGTCACTCGTGCCTTCATCGCGTGTGGCTTTTGAGTTAGGCAGTGTCACCAGCATCAGGGATTCTTTTGGGGTAGGAACATCTTTCTGGTTCTTCCCAGGAAGCCAAAAAGAAAGGGGGACAGAGATTCTTATGAAAAATTTTTATATCTATCTTACTATAAAGAACCTATCAGGGTTTTGGTTTGTTTTTTTTTTTTTTGTTTTGGGGTGGTTTGTTTTTGGTTTTCTTTTTTTTTTTTCTCCGTTAAATTATGATCTCACTTTAAAGCAAACTCCATCCCAGAGCAGTAAATGGTGCATACTTTTTACATGGCATCCACAGAGATTCTATGAGTTGTGTGAACAGATTCCACATACCTTGAGCAGTGCAGCCATTCCCACCGGCCGAAACCTGATTGGCTCTTGTTTGCCTTTTGCTAAGTGCAGGTATCTGATAATTGATCAAATAAGGCTAATTCACAGCACAGTAGCCATGGCTGGATTCTACAGACTGACTTTCTGTAGCTAGACTTATATATTGGGGGAAAAAAAAGGACATTTTGTAGCAAACGGAATTCAGTAACAGTATTGGGGAACAACCGGTAAAACACCCTTTATCAGATTGAGTTTGTGTTCCTCGCTTCCAGAGTGTCAATGAGATAATCAAACGGGCGATGCCCGCCCGCTTTCTATGCAGCTGAACGCTCTCATGAAAATCTCTGCCCGCATCTATTGCAAAGCAAGTATAGCAAGCGAATGTGAAAAGCATTACATGGAGTAGAATGTTTTTGGATCTGTTTAGACCTATGGTTCTGTATTATGGTATGTCACACCGAGCTGAGCTGAGCTGAATTGCACCAGTCTTGTCAGTTTGGAAACAAAAAAGCAACCACAATAGCCGCTATGTCTCCTGCTGCCTAACAGGGTTTATGCAGGTAAAAAGGTTGTGTACCGATGTGGCCCAGCTTAATCCCGAGTGAATTTAGCTTCTCAGTCTATTAGTGTGGTATTAACAATCAGGTAAATTTGTAAGCAAACCTGAGGGAAGGAAGGATTTTGTCTTATCTTCAAATACTGGGCAGGTACAAAACATCGGAGGGGTGAAGTAACGCGTCACTTGAAAAAACCCAGCGTTTTGGGACTAAGCTTGTATGAGTCATCCTCCATTTCACTTGTTGCAGGTAACTAACTCCTTATAGGCCAAATTATATTGTTACTTCGGTAGCCAGCTAGGAGCATTTTAACAAGGAGACAACTCATTTAAAAAAAAAAAGAAGAGTATATATATACACGTCTCTCCACACACACTCAGCATCTGACTGTATTAGCGTTAATTAACCATGAAGCAAATCAGAAGTGTCCCATCATTATAAAATGCAAGCTATCCAAAAGGCAAGCTGTTTTGTTGTTTTTTTTTTTAATTCTTGTTATTATTCAAGAATATGAAACCAGCAGCAAAATCTTCTGTAATGTGCTGCATTTTCAGGAAGTGGTCCTGGTGAGAGGGACTGTCCAAGGATGTGATTTACATTTGCTGTGAGGAGTTTAAAAAAAACACGGATTTTGGCGGCTGCTGTGATACGCACTTTCTTTTCCTACAAAATCCTGTCATAGCATTTGATGGGCATTCTGATTGATACACAAGACTTTTCTGCATTAATACTGAAGATGCTATTTTGTTCCTTCTTAATATTCTCTTTAATCTCGTTACAAGTGCACAGACGGTTTCAAGGTGGCTCTTGAGAGAACACTACTTAAAGTTCATGTGAATTATGGACAATGTTCACTTTAAAGAAAAAGTTGGGGAGGGGGTTGTTCCTTTGCAGTATCTGTTCTGTGAAGTTTGTTAAACGTAAAGAAAGCTTAAGTTCTTGTATCTTAAAAGAAGATCTTATTTAACCCTTTTGTGTTCTAGATTTACTTACACATGTAGCCTAGAGCTCAGTTTTAGTTTAACATTGTGAAAATATTAAAAGAATCTTGTAACTTTATTCTTTTTCCTCATGCTAAAAAAAATTAAACCAATCAGATTAAAGTTTGAATTCCTTTCTGCCTATTCCAACAGATTTTGCTATTTTGCACCATTTCTGCTGTAATTTCATGTAAGAAATATGAATGGGGAAAATACCAATTTTAGGTCAGTAACGTTAAGCTGAATTTACAGTTGGTGGAAGGTGGACAGTATTTTCTGCTGGTTTGGAAGGGGAGGATAATATTTCTGCCGGCTTCAAGTTTAGTGATTTATTTTGTAAGCAGATCTGGCTAAATCTACTGTAGCCAATTTGCTTAATTTAATTTTGAGGTTAGGTACAGTAATCAAATGAACCAGTTGTTCATACTCTTAAGTCAAATGCATCCTGTACACTATATCATTGGCATCAATATTTTTTAATGTCTTAAATGTTCTTTCATGCATTTTGACAACTTTTGCACCTTGAGTACCTATATTCCAAGTCATAATGGGCTCTATTCCTAATGGATAAGTAGAATAATAACTATTGTTTCTTAATGATTTAGATGCTAGAAAGACAAGGCTAGTAAAAAAAGCAATGGACTGTTAGAGAGAGAATATCAAGGTGATTATTTAAAAACAATTTTGTAAGTCGTTTGGAATTGAAATTGTGTCTGATCCATGGGACGTGCACCCATTTTTTTCCTCAAATTCATATGGTACTCTCAATTATAAAACTGTCTGTGATTCTTGAACAAGATGGCTATGTTGTAGTAAAGGTAAGTTACATAAAACAGTTCTGCATTTTTGTTGTTTCAAACCTGTCGGTGGGTGTAAGCCAAGGCTTCAAGGAAAAGTAAGAATTGCCCATGAAGGTTGCTATGCCAGAGCTTGTCCTTAACTGCACCAGTTTCTGTTTTGAAGCAATTTAGTGTCTTGAATGAGAAACAATGCAACTGTAAATGAGATACCTGAGAACGTGAACTACTCTTCAGCAGTACACAGGCAACACCTGAAAAGAGTCCTGGTGCAATTACAGCAGTCCAAAAGGAATATTATCTGCTTTTTTCTGCTCCATGGAAGATGACAAATACATCCAAAACCTGAATTTTGCATGACTTTCTCCTTTTGGACAAACTATAATCCCCTGGCCTTGTGAACACAATGTCCTGTTTGTATTTGACTTTGTACTCATTGTGGTGTTCAGTTCATTCTACAATCATAGCTGTTTCTTCTGTGACTATGCTACAACTTAGATACAAATCTCTAAGGGATAAAAGCACTTTTTTAAAATCTTACAATAACTATTCCAGTACAAAGACTCACTAGGAAAGAAGACATACTATAATAGATTCCAATAAAGGCACCAGAGGAGTAATTGACAACACCTATGCGTACAGTTGATGTGTACATAGTTAAGTGCCCAGACAAATGAATTAATGTTCTCTTTGTTGTAGTGTGGTTACTGAAATTCAGTCATCAGTGGAACGGCAAAGAGAAGGTCTAATCAAAGTAATCCCTTAATGTCACAATGAGATTGTAGCCAATTCACACTGGAAATAAATGTATAGGCTCCTGGGAACTTTTATCCCTAGAAAACAAATGGAAATATTTAAGACAACACTACTTAAAATGAACTATTTCATCATGCAAATACCTGATTAGAATTCTGCACAATTCTGTAGTAAATTGTGGGTCAAGCCAAAAGCCGATGTGGTAGGAGCTGCTGCATGAGGATACACTTCTAGTGCAATCAGTCCGTAGTCTTATGCTTAGCTGTGGCTGGCCGTACATACCTGCTACATAAAGGACCACGCTGGAAACACGGTGCGTAACATTAAACTGTTAAAGTACTCACAGTGCACATTTTACATGGTGAGCTTGGGCAATAGTAGGCTTTATCTCTATCAGCAGCTTTTTCAGGAGAACAAACTTAAGACTGGCTCTTTCCAGCAGCCTTAATGTAACGGTTCCCAAAGACATCAGTGAGAAGGACATACTTTTCTTTCTCTTCCTAGTCTTCATTCATTTTTCCTTTTCATCGGGGCAGGCAGAATGTGCAGCTGGGCATTTGAAAGTAGTTCTGCTTGAATGTTGCTCTTTTTAGCTTTTCAGTACTTGGCACAGGAAAAAAAAAGCATTAACTTTGTTCTTGCAAGCCCCTGCACATTAGTTCAAGCACGTTGGTCTATAGAAGTGATAACTTCCTTGTGTATTTTACTACAGTGATAGGCTGTTTCTTCAATTAACTGAAACTTAATGCAGACGTGATGTCCTTGTTTGGATGTTAGGCTGTGGGGGTTTTGAATTTCAGTTCTGTGATATTGTTCATCTGCACCTTCCCGGAAACTCTGCATGCCTCATCTTCCAGTTGGAAGTTGAGTCAGGAGGAAAGAAGGCATGAAAGCAGGAGGCAGAGGATGCAAACTGGCAAGTGCTCAGTGATCATATCCACCTTCATCTTCAAGTCAGCTCAGATCATGCAACAGTAAGATGCAAATGATTACTTGCCAAGCAGCGCCAGCTTTCTTGATTTGGTGTTACAGAAAACTGTTTTGCTCTATCTTTGTGAATATACCTGTCTAGAGTTTGTCTGAGTCAGTTCTGCAACATATGTTATATGCAAAGAAATGAAACAGGACTGTCATAATTGGAAAACATTTTTGATGGATTATTTAGTAATAACTACGTATTTTGCTACAGGACCTTCCTATTTTGCAATATGTTGCTGTTTTCTTTGGAAGAAAAACAAGCAGAACTTTATAAGACTAACTGTAAATTATTTCAAATTCAATATATCTGCAGCATTAGGAAAAGATTACTGAAATTATATATAGTTTTTAAAGATGACTGCATCCTTTAACAGAAGGGTTTTGTTCTTCAGATAGTAGCAAGTGTTGATGGCAATGGTTTGACCATAAGCAGAACGTTCCTTTCTGCTAAGTTTGTGCAAAGCTAATAACATGCATAGGTTATTATAGCACAATAGGGTGCTGTGAGTTAAGAACTTGTAGCATGGTGCAGTGACTGTGTAAGTGATGAGAATAAAATTACAGAGACCTACTCTGTCTGTCGGCAGAAGATGGCACCCACTATTTCCTTGTTGCTTAGTCCCTTTTATTCTTTTCTGAGTTGTGGAAGACTCTTTCTCTCTACCAGGCATGCTCAGGGAGGATAGAAAACCACATTCTAACTAGAGTTTAGACACTTCGGGGTTGGTTATGGGGTTTCGGTTGTTCTTGTTTTTTTAAAAAAAAAAAAAAATTAGGCAAAAAGTTGAAATCTCTGAAAGCAAAGTGTTGAAATAATCCTTTGTATCAGAGATGCAAGACCAGAAGGAGCTCTCTTTAGGGTTCTCAGAACACTTAAAAATGTTGGGGTTTTTTCCTCCTCTTAGATTGTTCAGAGTCTCTTTGAAGCAAAGTAGCAATCCTTTAAGAAAAAAAAAAGTGTGGCACTGTATCATCCTTTGAAGGAAGGTGTGCACGATCAGCACTTGTGCATTAAGCAAGCTAAACAAAAGTTTTAAAAGTAAAAAAAGCTCCTGAAATGCTTAGTCTCATCGCTCTGCTTTTCAAAGCAGCAAATAAATGCAAGACTCTTAGAGAAGGGAGAAGAGAATCTAAGCCCTCTGCTAGTCCTTCTTCATTCTATTAATAATTTGTCTCTTCCCCCCGCCTTCCTCCTTCTTCTGCAGTGTTTAAAGTATACTATATTTGCTTTAGGTTCCCGAAAGCTTTATCTGGAGCAGTTTCTGGAGATGTCTTCTAACATACTACGTTTAGCAGCAGCATGCGGAAGATGATGAGCTCCAAGAATAAGCTGAAATTTTGAGTTAACTACTGTTTGCCAGCACAATTGTTCTTGTCTGTACTAGGGTTTTAAGACAACAATGGCTAGCTAAAAATGTTGTAACTGATCCTCCCATCTCAGCTTTGCATGAATCCTGCTCCTTTGGATAGTCTGTCACGTGCACAGCAGCCAGAGATGTTACCCAACGTACTGTCTGTGTGCAGACTTTCCCCTCCATTACCCACCATGTTTATATAGATTAAAATGCTAATCAGTTAAACAGCAGTTAGTTACAAATTCTATTACTATCTTCAAGTCACGCTGCACCCTTGTTTTCTGTTTTTGACTGTTTGGTCTCAGGTCTTCTCAAAAATAATAGTTCCAAATGGATCTTTCCGTACATGTGCATGTATACAAGTCTCCTGGGATGTCAGATGGCTGAGGCAGAATTACTCTGCTGGGCTAAAAACAACTTTCATTTTCTGCACACCCACATACATATAATCAGTCCTTGTCTGGCTTGTCTTCCAGGGAAATGTAGCATGTCCCAGTATCTCAGTTTGCTTGTTCAATAGTAGCTGTAGTTTAATCATTATCAACTACTATAGACTTAGTCCTGGAAGCACCATTATGCTCATTTGCAGTTCCATTAAAAATGCTCCCCCTTAAGAACTGAGAAGTTTGAGCAAATGCTACCAGTTGGGTTACTGATATTTTTCCATGGTGTGTGTCAGGCTGTTCCTGGGCGCATGGGAGTCTGAAGGATGCAGGTGTTAAGTGTAGGATCAGCTAGGTGATGCTGGCTGTATCCCAGCTGCTACCTTAACAGCAATACTTTGCATATGTTTGAGGCAGCAACTCCTGCTAAATTGGTGGGAGCAGGGAAATACGTGCTATTCCGATTCCTCTGTCAGCCTATGGGCTAACATCCGTGCAGGCCTTCATTTCTCTACTTCCAGGCGTCTCCATTTGCTGTAGGCCTTCTCCAGCATCCCTTCTGCAAATTCTCTCATCAACTGCAACACCCCCCACAAACTGTCATGTTCAAAGACAGAGTCTGTATGAAGACAATGTAATAGCAGAGATGATCACACCTAAAGGTATTGAGGCTTGTATTGGCAGTAGCTATTTCCAACTGTAATGAAAATGTTCTTTTTAAGTGTTAAATGACTGCTTCTGTATAGTATATGAAATTCTTAGAGTTGTTAATACAGTGTAGCGCGCACCATTAAGGCTGAGTTGTACTTCCAGTTTAAACTCCTTCTTCATTGCTCTTAACTTTCTCAATACAAGGAACCTTGAGGCTAGCTTGATACTACAGCTGCAAGAGGTATGCAAGCAGTGTTTAATAGCATCTCTACAGGTACCAAGTACCCATCCAAACCAAGAATACAAATGTCTTTGTTCTGCCTTTAATTCTTTCTGTTATTAACCCAATGTTGTTATTCTGTGGGTAAAATACAAAGCTATCTCTCATTTGCCAAGTAATGCTAAATGTTATCAATCACACTGATTGATTTAAAATTATTAGCATGTGGTTGATGCTATGGGTTTGTTTGGTTTCTTCTACATCGAACTTCATGAAGACGATTCCTGTTACAACTACTAAACCAGGCAGATTTGATTGACATAGAAACCACGGGTCAGGCAGACCCAAGTCAAACTCCTTATGTAAATCAGAACCAGTTCCTTGCCTTTGCTGTTCTCAGCCTGGATAATAAAGGTAAAGCCAATGATGCTGTCTCAGCTACGTGCATGTGCAAGGTGTCCACTGGGTCGGCGGCTGCAGTGGTACTCGGCACTGTTTCCCAAGCCCTGGAAGATCTCAGGATTCACAGAACCTATCATCCATGAAACCCTGAAGGCAATCAAGTTGTATACTGTACCTGCTCTTTCTAACCACGTTTGTTGTGTGAAACAATAAAATTGTTTATAAAGCGATATAATGTATTAACAAGTCGGTGCTGATCTGTGATTGAATTGTGCTTTCTGGGGTGGCTTTCTTTGATCAATTGCAGAAAGGTAGGGAGAGAAATTCAACAGCCTATGGAAATTAAATCACTCCACAGGAACTGAAACAAGTGTAAAGCCCTACGCAGTACGCAGACATCCCGTAAGGCAGAAACAGAAATGCAGCCTGCAACCACGTATTGCACACCAGCCCTGATTCAGTCACCCAGCTAACATCAACACGGATCAGTTTCCCTTAGCCAGCCGGCATTCAGCATCTTTCTAGAGTAAATGCAAGGTGGAGCAATATTCTGAGAGCATTCTGAAGAGAAAACATATCAGATAGAGCTAAATATCTACTAGAAGGATTACACAGTTTTGAGTAAAATCTACCATAATAGAATTCTAATACTGAAATGGGTTTCGAATACAACAATACATTTCTGATTTCTCAAAAAGCACCATGGGAGCTGAGATTGGGGTATTAATAGCAGAAAGAACAAAAGGCAATAGGCTTCCCACACCGTATAATTCTTCACGGTAAGACAGTCTGACCCTTGCTGTGCTTACTGTTTATGGATTTCTTGGTGTAATTTTCTGTTTGAGAGAGCTTAACGGTGATCTACACTTTGTGGACACTGTGTAATTCCATAACTAGATAACTGCTACTCCAAAACATATGAGAAGAATAAAAGCATTAAGTCTTAGAATAGCTAATTTTTATCCTTTATTTTAGAGCATATGGCTACGGGGTTGATCCCCTAAATACAAAAAAAAGCAGAAAAATGTAAAGTAGTAAATTCCAAGGAACCTGTGTAAACTCTTCCCGCACAGAATTCATCAGTGTGTTAATTCAGAACTGCCAGGTAAATAGCCTTCAGATTAAAAAAACCCAACCAACCATGATGGTGATTTGCTCGCTTCAGCCAGAAGCACGTTCTTCATGCCACGCTGCTACTGCGTACAAATTATTCAGTCTGCTGTCCAAGACTACCAGGGCCCTATCTGTGCCAGCATAACCAGACAAATAAGTACAAGCATTTCACCCCAACACCAATGAAGGCAGCTGAACTCCAAAGGTTCACAACAGGTAAAGGGTTTACACAATGCTCTTCTAACCAGTCTTTTGTATTACGTCGCTGCCAGTATGTAGGCCTTATGGAGCAACTGTAACAACTTCTTTTGTATTGGTGAAGTGCTGAGCGAACTAAGACTTAGTCAAATGCTGAAAAAAAACCCCATAATAATAATAATAAAAAAGATCTTTCTTTCTTTCAGGATATGGAACCTGGTCATATTGCTTAAGTTGCAACAGGCCCAGGACACTCGGGACAGTCTCTCACAAGGGCATTAATTGACCAGAGATGACAGACTGTGCAGCCTTCACCCGCAAGCAGTTCAGCAATTTGTTCATGTAATTTAGCAAGGATAGAGAAGTAATACTTGGCTTTTAAGTATCTACTTATTCCAAGTTTATTTGGATGTTGTAGCCAGCTCTGATACAGAGTTACAGTCCAAACCCACTCACGTACAAGAATCAAGCTCTATTTCTGTATTTGTCCATGCTGACTGTGCCAAATCAGTAAAAGAAATATCATCCCCCGTGTGATTGGCATACAAGTTCCTCATCACTCCAAAGTCATAGCTAGTATCAAGAAATTCAGAATCACTGGGCCAGGCTGAGAACTGTGCACCAAGCTCTGCAAAGAAAAGAGTGCAAACCCCTGCTACGGTGGAGAGAAGTCACTAGGAGCTTTTCCGTGCTGTTTTTGGTAGACAGACAGGAGAAAAGGGTAGTGATGTGTAAGATACAGTACAGTGTTTGTGCAGCACTGGAGCTAGTGAGGCATCTCCTGTTTTGGTTTCATGCTCTGCCCCTACATTACTTGGCCATGATGCAGACTCTGCAGACCCTCTCCTCCAGCAGTAAGCTTAAGACCTCCTCTGCAATAACATCCACCCATTTCCCCTCCTCAGACAAGCAGCAGATCAACACTGTGATAAATGCTAGATCAAAAGCTCTAGAACAGAAGGGAAAAGAGCAGAACAGCCATGCCACCTTGGACTGCTGAACTCCATGATGAAGCCTTCTCTCCCTCCCCCTCTCTCAAGTCTTGTTCCAGGTCCTGAACAGTTAGCAGCAAAGATCAGTGAGGGGACACGTGCTCCACACCAGCCTCCTTCCAACACCCCACCAGCTCTTGTCCAAAGTTGCGGTGGTGGCTTAGTATTTGATGGTACTGGGAGGCATGAAGGGGGATGCAAGACTTGGGTGGAATGTCCTGGCATGCAACAAGGGAAATTGCTTTGCTCTTTTTTAGGACTAGCACTAGCCAGACTCTCTTAGTAGCCAGGCTGCGAGCAGAATCTAGCAGTTCATTTAGTGAATTGACAGTGCCCACTTTATCATCTTGGACACAGAGCTTTCAGCAGAAGTTAGTTTTAGTTACTGGCCCAAACTGTGGGTACAACAAGACCAAACTGTTCCTCAGAAACAGAAACAGTAGACCTCTCTGCCGCAGTTCCACAGCTGCATTCTCTTTTTGCTCCAGATCAGCCCTGCATCAGTGACTGCACAGTGCCAAGATATGACATATATGACTCAATGCTGAACTAATGCTTTGGCTCAGTATTTGATTTTCACAAGAAATGAAAAGCAAATAGACATGGAAGATTACTGAAAGGACAGATCACTAGCCAGGGTGACTGGGCTCTACACTAGACTGACTTCTTACAAGCCATTTAAGTTTCCTAGGGTTAGCCGGAGTACTGTTCTCTCCATCACGCTAAAAGGGTGTTTGATTTTGCTTGCAATGTTGCAAATGTGGCTGTTCCCTTGCAGAGCTATTTGCCCTTTGGGAAGGGGATCAAAGCATGCAATCATATTTGTAAAGCACTGAAATACTTGTAAAAAAGTGTTACATACAGACTATTAAGAGGCTTTCTGTCAGTATTAATTTTAGAATAGCATAAAGAACCTTTTCTACCAGAAAAAAAGCTGCCTATGTGTAGGAGAAAGGGTCATACACTTATTTATTTCACTAAGTATAAATAAAGCCAGTGTGTGGCTGCTGAAGGAGAACATGAACAAAATAGACCCAGAAGCTGAAGGTTAGAGTTTAAAAGACTTCCATTTAAGTTTCAGCAGCCTTGAAAGTAGAAACTCTCCCCTATCTCACGTGGCTACCTCTTCCATAGGTTAGGTCTTTGGTAGCATCCCAGTTTCACATCTATATCTATCCAATGATCAATGGACAAAACTTACTGAACTGCAGCATTCAGCAGCTGAGAAGTAAGGGTGAGAAGAGATGTATAAAATAACTATGAAGACTTCTGGTATCTGGCTGAACTGAAACTTGTTCCTAGATAAACTAGCAGCTCCTTCAGTTTGACCATTAAGATTCCTTCCCCTTCCAGTGGTATTTGAAGAAAACCTCTCTGGGAATGCTGCAGCATCAGAGAAATTGCACAAGACTTCTGTAAATTTCTGGGTTAATAGTGAGAACTTAAAAAAAAAACAACAAATACTAAATGCCATGAAAATGAGTTTGCTATCATCTCTTTAGGCAGCAAAGACTACACACAATGTCACTCTTCAAAGAAGTTTTATATTTGATATTGCTAACAACAATTCTATAGACAGAAATCAAATGCACAACATTATGCAACTGTGTTACAATACTTCAGTATAAGGCATTCGACTTAAATGCTGTGGGAAATAAAGCAAGCAAAAGAAGAAACACTTCTTTAACAGCAATGAGAGGACCTGACGCCAGGAGAGAGGCAGCCATCCTAAAGGCACAGCAAACAACTGTGTAGTGCGATTGCACTGACCATCCTTCCACTCCACACAGAAGCAAAAGAAGTTCTGTACTTCACCGGAGCATTGCTCAGTGTGTGTTCTTGGCTTGCCTGGCACTGATCAAGCTAGCTTGCAAACCTGATGAACAGTTTTCAGGCTGTACTTGTCTACAATAAGTCTGGTTGAATCCTTGCCACCAATCTAAATCTGCGGGTCTTGGAAAAGTCTGATGCTGAGATCTCTTAACTGCAAAGTTGCTACCTATACAGTGCTCAACACCTCATATCAACAGACTATCACCATGCAACAAGGACAGCAGCAGCAACACGAACCAGACCAGAAAAAACTTGTATTACTTCTTATATTTGGCAAAATTGCCATTTTGGCAGCTAAACTGTGCCCAGCCTTGCCCTACTGAGCCTCATGGCCCACTCTCTGACCTCAGTATAGCCAATGCTTTGGCACAAGGACCATTTCCAGTCAGAAACTGGGCAGGGTCTTTTCGGCTCTAAGATCACCAGGCCACACCAGCCTGCAGCTGCTGAGCTCAGTCATCATCTTTGCTTTTAAAGCACTCTAGACAACCACAGGGCTGCACAAAACACACCCATTTATTTACCCAAATGACATTAGGTCTGCCTATTACATTGATGCAGCCAAACTGACGTTTTTATTGATCCAGGTACCCTGTTCAATGTCCCCTCTTCATTATTTTCCATTTGTCCAATTAATGTAAAAGGAGAAAAGAAAAATAGGCTGTGGCAGGACCCTGAATCAGCCAGAGCATTCATGTAGAACTACTCTCCACCTTTTCTTTCAAATGAGCACATCAAAGTACACCAAGAAGCTCCCAATCTCTAAACTGGAATATGCACGAGTTTATCAGGCTCGAAAATAAGCCCACTCTTCAAACAGAAAACTGAGGTGTGCTTGGTGAGGCAGTCAATAAGAGTTTCAAAGCAAATCCTCCCTTCCTCATCACATTGTCCTTGTGGAAAGAGGGAGGGATTCTGTCTTTTCTGCTGGAGTTCCCCTACCCGTGTCATTGCTCTTCTTTCCCTCTAAAAGGTTTCCGTAACTGAGAAGAGTGCCTATTGTTTTTTCTGAGAGAAGGTGCAAATGCTGCCAACAGTGTTTTGCGTGAGTGCAGCAGCTACAAGGTAAACGGGCAGCTCTTCCTCACTGCTACCCTGCTACAACACACAGCACTTGAAACAAACTGAACAAACCAGGCAGGTATACCCTGTGCTGCAGACGCCCTCCGTCTGGTTCCCTTTGCATCTACAAAAACCAAGAACTGCCCTAGCAAAGCTCAACTGACATGTCCAAAATCTGCATTAATGCAGTACAGTATACCCAAGATACTGAATTTTCCTTGCAGCCAAGGGTACTAAAAAGTCATTTAGCATAAACAGAAGACCTGGAAACAATCAACTCACTAAATTTAATTCGGTGTTAAACCCTGACTTTTATTGTCAGATTTAATGGGCAACTTAAAAATAAGCCATGAAGAGCTGTAAAGACAATATTCTTCTCCTCTTTACAAAGAAGAGAATTTACTAAACAGAAGGCAGCTGCCAATAAGGTAGCATTTGTTTTAGTCACATAAATAACATCTTCCATAACCTCCATTTCTTGATGTCAACAAATGACAGTAATAGAGAACCTGAGATAACAGCAGGTCTCCATGAGCTGAGAGGTAACGTTGGGTCTGCAGTGATGGACAGCTGAGCACTGTGTGCCAGATGGCCTTAAAACCTGTGCAGTGGCTTGGCTCATTCTGAATGGCTTCTTTTTACTGTGGGATATAAATGGTACATGTTTACTATGCTGTGTGGGAATCAGAGGGAGATGGTTTGTGTAACAGCTCTATTTTTTTTTTGTTGTTTTTAAATGAGATGTGTGAACCTGTAATCCAAATGTTTTTTAAAAGCTCTCCCTTTTTACAGCTTCCTTTCCCAGCTGCCAACATGTTTTATATCTAAAAGCTTTGAGAATTTTCATGATTGAAGCTATTACATCAAGCAACAGCAATTGTAGGGTTGTTCAGTGTTTATAGATATATTAAATTGGTTAGCATGGGGATGGCTTTGGTTCCTAATTTGTTCAATTTCTGTGTTTTCTGGTACATTTCTGCCAAGATCAGAATACCAGAAACAAACTGCACAAGCCAATCAATATCAGATGGTGAACCCAGCAGATGAAACTGTGAGAAGTACCTTTTGAAGAGTGAAAATAGATTTTTTTCTGTTAATTAAGAGTCATGGAGCACCCCTCTCGCTCACCTCCCCACCATCCAAATAGGACATCTGAGATGGTGTATTTGGGCTAGGCTTTTTTCTCTCATTTGGAGTCATTTCACCAGCTCTACAAAACAGGCACCCAGCAGGGTAAAACAATTACCCAGAAGGTTTCCCATTCTAAGGCAAGATAGGTTATAATGGCTAATCTTGGGGCCCCACCCTCTGTCTCTCAAACAATTCTGTCGTTCTAGATGCAGGTGAGAAATCATTGTAATTAATACATATTTCTCAGTGGTAGCTGCACTGTCCTACCTTGTATACATCATTTGTCCTCCTTGTTCCAAGAGCACAGCAGCATCTTACTTTCAGCAGTATAAAGGGAAGATCAAGTCAATTAGTTGTGAGAGGGAAAAAAAAGCAGTTTCTCTTGCATATAAGAAGGGGACAGCAAGTACTGCAGAGATTAGGTGGCTCGTTACATTCTTTTTTATCTCAGATTTTAAAAGGCAGCAAAAAATTGCTAAAATATCATCATAAGTATTTGCTATGAGTCTCTACAGTCATACCAAAGTCCAAATGCAACAAAGAAGTATTAGAAATCCCATGTGAAGCCTAGGTGCCCAATTTCAAATCAGAGAACTGAAGTGCTTCACGTGGCATTTAGAATGCCGCAAGCATCAGAGATATGCCCTTCAGAGATGATACGAGGCATTGGTACATCTCATTACCCCTTACACTTGAAAAATCCAAATGTTCACTCCACTACTGAAATTTTTCTGCTAGACCTAGCCTCACTTGCAGAGGGCCCAACCACAAAGAATTTGTTCTTACAGAAAGAAAACCTTGAATATGAAGAGCACTTTCCTTCCACTGAGTTTCCTACACTGAAGTAAACAAAGCCCAACCCTTTTCACACAGGAAAATCATCACATGTGTGGTGCGTGGATTAAACGCAGATAAATCACCCACTATACCTCTGAGCACACTGGCAACACTACGCATTTCTGTAGCATGAAAAAACTCCAATCATGTTCAAATGAGATTGCTGTCTCCATCCAGACTAGAACTGCAAGTGACTGAGGTACAGCAAACTACAGATCGTCCATCGCGCAACAGTAGCCAAGGCCATGTATGCCCTTAACCCATTGCAAATGCAAAGTAAAACCACTTCCACCTGGTTTAAGCTGAAAATTTATCCTAACTTACCATTTATCACCAGCACTTCAGTAACACTTCACACGCATTCTCCTCCTCTTGCAACCATAGTCCTTCACACACAGTACCTCAAATATTTGTTATTATGTGACTGTAGATTTAGGGAGGCAGCACTGAAGTTGTTTACATGGAAATTTGAACAAGCCATGCAGAGTAAGAGTCTCAGTGCCTTGGGAAGTTTTCAGCTACAGCATAAACCAGATGCAATTTTCATGTCATGCATGAATGATGGCATTTACAGAAGGACAACATCCCCTGTTATCACACCAAAGTGTTGACTGCCCTTGAAGAGAGAGAAATGCCAGCTCCTCCACCAAAAAAAAAAACACTCCTTGCAACACAAGATTTTCTCTTAGCATTCTCCCACCTAAGATCTGACCAAACTTGAACATTCCTTACCTCACAGAAGTTAGCAGAATCACAGCCTGTGGCAGCCTGCCAGCACTCCAAGTAAAAGAGTACTCTGATCTGTGCGGTCTGAGTGTCTATTTTCTCAGCCTAGGCTGATTGCCTTTGAGCTGGACCCTCAGCTGCAGTGACATCTTCAGAGACCAACAGCTGCAAGGGATTGCACCGATTACTACAACAAACTAGCACTAAAATGGCTGTGAAGTCTCACTGCATCAGAATGAGACACAGATAACCCACGAGGGAGATGTGAACTGGAATGGACAAAGACGACACACAAAATGAATACAGCATTCGCTGATGTTAAAGGGCAGTCACCCGCACTGTCACCCATCTTTTCCTTGACCTTTGCAAGCCCTAGCCAGATCCTATAGCTTTCTGTAGGGTCACTAGTCAGGATGAGAACAAACCAACAGGCAGCGTTTCGAGTCAGCCTGACTCGTTACACTCAAGGCACAGCCCCATGTTTATATTGTGTCCATAATCCTTGGGTTCCAAGACCTCTCCTAGACCACAAAGCCTCTGGGATTCTAGATTAAAGCCAGGGATAACGTGGCAGCACACAAGGAACACAGACTTCACAAGACAAATTTCTTAAGTTTTATGTGATACAGGCAGAGAACCACAAACCAGGATTCACAAACTCCGGTTCGGTGATACAGCAGCTTCCTAAGCCCGCTGACGGTGCTAGGGAAGAGCATGAGGGGCTAGACCTGCCCAAAGGCTTCAGCAGGTATATGTTCTGCCCAGCTCACAGGCTGCAGCTACTGATGCCGGCCTCAGCAGCAAGGTTCGCCAGCAGTAACTGTGGAATGGCGAAGGGGCCCATGCTAACAAACTGGAGCTAACAGGCTGTAACTGGTGCTGTGGGAGCGTGGTGGCAGCAGCCCCAGTGACAGTGTTGCACAAAGAAAGCCTAACGGGAGTGCTGGCTGGCATGCAGGATGGGGGAAGCAGCGTGGCACGCACCCTAAGAAACACCTGGAGTCCAACAGTGTGATTGGCAGAAGCAGTGTGAGGGCTCTGAGGGCTTTCTTTTGTCTTCAACGCAAGTGGTTATCGCCTACAGACAGTTGTACTCTCAATGGTACAGGCATGACCTGGGCCTGCCTAAGCTGCTGAAAGGAGCTCGACAGTAGAGACAATCTACTCAAAAAGCCAGTGCTTTCTAGACCTGGACTTGGACAGTGAGCCAAATTCTGTTTCAGCTTTACCAAGAAAAGCCAGGTGACCAGAAAACAAATGAGAAAAGCAGAAGTGGGATCACAGGGTGAAACTAGAGAAGGAGGCGTCTAGTCCAACAGAAGCTGCACACAGGAATCACACTCTCCTCTTCCAGATGTTTTCTGTGCTCAACAGCTGGGAGCAACTGGAGGTGCAATCTCTGCCCTTTATAAGGGTTAGGCATGAGCATATGCATGTCAGAAGTGGGAGAAGAGATCTCAGGGTAAACTGAATAACTCTGCTGTAGACGCTCCTCAGACTCTGCATCTTGAGAGACCCAAGCTAGAAAGTATAACCCCAGTTGGCTCTGCAGTCTAACTCTGCAGCAGAGGAGCTGTCTGCCTAATAAATAAAGAACTCCTGCAGAACATGGATGGCTCAGATGCACCTCACACACACACACACACACACACCCCTCACCCCTTAACTGTCAGTGTAGGGGGTGTTCTGAGCTGAGCACCCTCCCCACTATCCCAGGTGCTAACTGACACTGGGCTAGGAGAAAACCCCAGAGGTAAGTTCTGCCTTCCCCCAAAAGCCTAGTGTAAACCCCACTCACTAGACGACACTAAGAATGCCAGGGTAAGAGCCCGAGTGACATGCCGGAAGGCTTGAATCACTGCACAGCCTAAACATGCCAGACTTTACTTCCTAAAATTGCTTCTGCAGTTGTTGAATCATCAGAAGAGCTCTCCTCACACCTATTGCAGTTTAATTGGTTTGACTGCAGGTGACCAGGCTGTACACAACATTCAACGTACGGTGTTACAGTCTCAGCGCTTGCCTTTTTCTGCTGACAATACCTCACTAAGCATGTCCGGAAACAGGAATACAAGACTGAGGTCAGCACAGGGTGCAGGTACAGTGAGCTCCATCATAGCACCCACCATCCACATTCAGTTCATTGACGGCTCTGCTGGGGCAAAGGAACGGTCACCCTGTTTTCCTCTTTTCCTCAGCCCACTGGTTCCATTTGCGTTACTGCCACACAGAAAGCAATGGTCTTTACTCCTTCACAGTTCAGTCACCTCTACTGTTCTTCTCCTAACTTTGAGCCAAACTTAATTGTTCATCAAACCAAGTGTGCCTTAGGCCCTTTAAATGTGCCAGCAGTCCACGGCTTCAAAGAGCCACTGAAAATATTGTTCAGATCTCATTTTCACTGCATTGCCCACAAGATACACGACAATGGTTGGACAGACTGTGCTGTCTCAACACCGGTCACTCCCCAAGTTGCACTTTTTCCCCTGCTTCTGCTGTTACCCTGTGTTCCTCTGGCCTCTTTTTTCCTCTCCTATTTTTCTGTAATTGTTTAAAGGTCTTTGGGATGGGGCTTAGCTTTTCATTACATACACAGTAGAGTCTTGAGTCTGATTGGAGCTCTTAGATGCAATGATACAAGTTAATAATAATAGCTGCAGAACAGTGGTAATACTCTCTAGTTGTGATAGGCATGCTGGAAAGATTACTTGATGTTTATAAAGCTCTTTGAGGCTCTTGGATGAAAGTCAAGCTAGTGATACACAGGATTTATTATTCTATTCAGCACTTCAGTAACCAAGGCTAGCATCTATTCTAGTTGAAAAAGATTTTTACTATATTGTAAAATGGAAACAAAATGAAATATATAGAGTGCATGGTGCTTTATATATAAGGCACAGGCAGCACAGAAACAGAATTTCATTATTGAAATGGATGTAGCTGAAGCTGTTACACACAGCAGGTATAAGACCAGATTCACTGACCTCTTATTCCATTTAATCAAAACTGTTAGTATATGGTTTTCCAAAGGCCAAAGAAAATTTCTGGGGTTTTTTGTTTTGTTTTGTTTTGTTGAGTTTTTTTATCAGATATTTCATGAGTTTGCAATAAACCTTTGTAGCTGCTTATGATGTGAATCTCAAACAGACTTGACCAGCAATGAAATGACAATAAAGTGGATGTATGCTTGACAAACAAAACCACAGTTCTTCTGTAATACTGTGTGCATTTAACCACCAGATCGTAACATTCAAAGGGGCTGCACTCCCCCATCACAAGTTTCTGCTCATTTCACAGCATCCCCCACTGCTCTTTTTCGACACAGGTCCCCAGTAAGTTCCCCCCTCCTCCAGTTCTGTGCTTGCTGAGCACAGAGGGTAGATGATGTTGTTTTAATGGTGCTAGTTATGCTATATGTGGTCTTGCTGTTTCTAGGAATAGACATGCTCAGACATCAATTAACATCTAATTGCGGGAATTAATCTTGTTCCTCTGCCTCAGACGCCACAGAGATCAAACCAAGCCCATTTGCAGCTCTATTTTTAATTCAGTGGAATTATAGTTTTTCCATCCAGCGAAAACTAATTAAGTGACATGCTGTCCAAAGAATATACAGTTCAGGGATCAGGATATTTATGAAGAAATGAGACAAGCAGGAAGATTGTGCCAATAGATCGGCACAATCACTGTGCCAAAGCAAAAACATCTTTGTTACTGCAAGTCTTTCTTCTTCATCACACCTTCTCACCAGTATTTCTCTTCACACCTTCCTGCTTGAGTGATCCTCATGGAGGCAGTGAGGGTTATGAGCGTGGCTTCGGAAGGAGCTTAACTTGCCACTGTAGCAGACAATCCCTGATCCTCAGGGTCAGTCTGTGCATAGGGGCAAAACAAGCATGAAAAGATGATAAAACAAGGAAGTAGAGGGAAAGGATTTAAAAACAAGCACTATAAAAAAAAAAACCAAACCACAAACCAAAAAAAAAAAAAACCAAACAAAAAGACAAACCCAAAATGTTTTTGCAGCACTCACTTAAAGCAGTCAGCCACCTTCTCCATTACCTGCTAAAGAGAGAAACTGCAGGCCACAGACAAGGTTTTGTACTGTATTTTGCAAGTTTTTGTACTGAATGAAGCCAAGTAGTTTTCAGCAGACAGCTCCCAGTCTTAAGATGCTGCTCCAGTTTCCTATGTATATAAGCAAGGAAGACTTGAGCTTGGCTGGTGAAGTTGGGATAGAAACAGGCTGGATAATTCAGCAAGAAAAGAATAGAAATCTATATAAGAATGAACCTGCAACAGATAACAATCAGAAAGCTATTTGAGCCTGACCTTCCAAAAGGGCTGCATGAGGTAACTTGGTCATGAGCCTGCACTTTGGGGCTGGGTCACAATACCTTCTTATATTAAACCTAAAGCAGGTGAAGAAAACATTTATGTTCACTTACAACACAGACTAGTGACTTATATTTCTTACTGTATGGAAAGGGAATTTGATGGCTCCTCCAGTTTTCAGAAAAAGCTGAACAATTCCTGCCTCGCTCCTAGGTTAAATTGGCAAAGCCCTAGGTTAAATTCCAAGGTCAACTGACACGACATGTAGCTTCACTCATTTTTACTGCTTGTGTCAGTCCAATTATTCACTTGGCTCCACAGCATCAGTGGCTAGAGCAGAGCTGATCTCACCTGAGGCCATCAACCCTATGCTTCCTTCTTCTGTCATTTGCCAAATACAGCATGCCTAGTAACGAATACCATCAAACCCCTCCTTTGACTTCATCGTGCTAAAGGAGGATGTGGAGCATTCCCACTTCAATGCCTTCATAACAGCTCAAACTCACTCCAGAACTGCATCTTAAGGTAAAGGTGCCAGAAAGATTCACACCTTTTCCATTGGTCACTCTCTGTGTGAGGAGCCCATTTGGAATGGATGAACAATAGTAAGCCCTGCACCCACAGAAATTTCAGAATTTTCCAAGAAATAAAAAGGGTGGTGGAGGAGCGCCACCATTCCATCTGTGCTCAGACTTTCAAATCCCACTTTCTTACTTTAAGGAAAAAAAAGAAAAGCATGGTGCCTAGAGCTCTGGCAACCAGACTCATCTTTCCCACATTGCATCGTAGCCCTAAATGTGACAAGTGTTGGTGGAGGTTTGCTACATCACACCTGATTCAAGAAACTCCTGGTTCCTGCAGAAGGGGAAGATGTTCAAAAACGAGACCCAGTTTGGTGAAACTTTCCTAGGAACGGGTCAAATTTACACATGCTTATGTGTGAGTGAGAGACAGGCAGGCTGTTTGTAGCCATCTGCAGTAAGAAGACAAGAAAACCAAACCCATTTATTCAACGCACATCATTAGTTACTTGATTTCCTACCAAGCAGCAATAAACACTCTTCTGCTGCTTCCCATTCCCCTCCTCCCAGCGTTTCCATTAGGAGCTCAGACATCAGGAGTGGGAAAGGAGGGAAACAGAGACTCTAATTCCATAAACCAATTCCAAGTTCTCCAAATACTGGGAAGTATCAACCTTGACTTATAACCTCTGTGCCCCCCGCTGTCCTTACTCATTGCTGACAGTATAGCCCCAAACTACTAACACCACATCATGAGAACAATTTTACTTGATTGCTGCTTCTACTACCGTGTTGCTGGAGTTTTCCCTTTCCCTCCTAATTACAACCCCCAAATCACTCCTCACCAACAATCCATACCATCACAATCCAGTACTTTTCTGAAGCAAGAGAAAGTCATGTGATCAGTGAGAGAGCTGAAAGAATCCATTCCACAGTGTTTCACCCTATCCTACACCCAACATACTTCCTTTAGGAAACTGACATTGCAATAAAACAAAAACATGAAGAAAAGTGAACCCTTCCCAGCACAAAGTTCTTAATTCACTGTCACTTAATTCACAGGTGAAACCCCCACAAAACACATAAAGCAAGGACCATTGTAACTGAATAGTAATTACCTCTTTTGCAAATTACACAGAATTTTCTGGTAAGAAGAAGCATGTGCTATCACCTTGGAAATATATCTTATGGTACAGAAGAAAAGAAACAATACAGAATTCAAACTCTCTGATAAAGTGACCTTAATGTAAACCCTAAGCACAGAAACAAAACTGTAAAAAGTAAGCCACGCTAAGGCAAAAACATTCTCACATTCAGAGATCTCTTTTCTTTCTTTCTTTACAGACCTCAAAGGCACAGACAGTGACACCCTGATCCAGAGCAACCGGCTTACTTTTTCGGAGTAACAGATACACACCTGCACTCAACAGTAACAAAGTGTTACAGTTAAAGTGGTGCAAACATGAGAAAAGAATTCAAATTGCTAAACACAACATGGTTTGGGGAATATGCCACAGGCATGGAAGTAATGCTAAAGCACACCAGCACTTTCCACAGTATTTGTAAATAACAGCCAAGACTTTACTGACTGGGAAAGAAGGGTGTTTAGATGAAAGACTGCAGTATCCCATTTCAGACTTCAGTTGCAAAGCAAATCAAAACATGACTTACATTCCTACCTCAGTTTCTCATGTATATGGTGATGATACTAATATCCAGACACCTTTTAAAAGTATTTTACTATCTTTGTTTGACAAGTGCAACATTGATTTTTTCATGCTAGTCACTTCTAGCATATTCATTAGCTCTACTTGAAGACATCACAGCTTTACTAGAGACACCAGAATGCTTCATAAATTTCAATTACCTGAGACAAATCATTATTACTATTATTTTATTAACTCTTGTCTAATTGCCTGTTGTGCATACAATTATAAAGGTAATATATGTAAATCCCACTTTAGAAGTTATTTCTGTACCTTTTATCTGCATACCTAGCACATGTATACGCCTGATTAATTTTTTTCATTAGCTTTAAAATCTCCATCCTGAAATTTTCACTGTGCTTACATACAGTAGTGTGATTTAGACATTAAAACATGATTTTTTGGGTGATACTCTTTACTTCAAAAGCAGTCATTTGTGTCAGTGAAAAAAAAAAAATCATCTTACCATTCAGATGTACGCAGAAATATTTATATTCACAGGAAATCTTGAAAAAAGAGGATCACATCATTGTTTCCTTGGGGTTGGGTTTGGTTTTTTTCTTAGAGAGGAAAACAAAGGCAGCCACCTTGTTGAGTCTGGGGCATAATTAATGGATCAAGATCCCAAATTACTAATCAACAGCTTTCAGCTGTTGCCTCTTGATGGCAATGGTCTGCTTTTATAGCACATCTGACAACTTAAAATATACACCTAAAATAAGGCAGCATTCCATTTTAAGCGTTAATCCCAGGACTATTATTAATTTGTAAAATAACTATTGTGTTCCTCAAGGCAGGGATCAGAACTCTGGACTCCCAGGTGATTGAAGTACTTCGTGTGGGAGCCAAGCTTCCTCTCCCCATGTATTATTTTCTTCATGGTAGCACAGCTTCAATAACACAGGTAGCAAGTACTCTGCCTCTCTCCCAGTAAGCTACAGGCTTAGAGTATTTCTGGGAGTAGAGAGATGTGGCTTTGAAAGTCATGAGGTTGCAAAGAAAACGTCTCTCACTTTCAGCACAGTTTCTCTGACAAGGTGTTATATACCAAGATTACACCTCCATCTCTTCTTCTACAATGATACATTAAGGGGCGGGGGGGGGCGGGGAAGAAAGAAAACGCAGCTCTCTTCTCTTTGAAGGCATCTCTGCTCAGTAAAGAACTCCAGATGATATCCCAAGTGTTTCCAAATTAAACACCTGCACTCTGAAGAGAGACAGGATGGATGATAAACCCTTCCATTCAGAATTTCCTACTGGTTAGCTCTGTCCTGTGTTCAAAACACTGCTCTGAAAGTAATTTTGATATACCTAGCTTTTCCTACACCTCATTCAAGGAGTTCTAGTGGGATTTGATGCAGGTTTCAGATTCAACTCCAGGGACAGGTGATTAAAAAATAAAGCATTCCGACATTTAAAGTGCCACGCTTCATTGTGCTGAATTGTTTTTGGTACCTAGCTCTCAGAAACAGACGTGACGAAGCTGTACTTAACTTGCCTTCCCCAAAGTTAACAAGCATGTGAACGTTAACACAGCAAGGTGTTTTTTAAAAAAAAGTAGGTGGGGGGAGAAGGGTACAAAACTGAAATGATGGGAAGTGGAAAACAATGGTAATATTAAAATATGAGATTTCAGGTAAAACTATAGTAGTTTTACAACACTACACAAGCGTGAGCAGGTCCTGTGCAGACCCATACTCTTCCCTGGAGTGTGGCAGAAACAAGGGAACACACCTTGGGTGCCAGGATGCATGTCAGCCCCTGAGGGTTGGATGGGAAATGATGAAATCATGATGGGAAAAGCTGGGAAAACAAGAGATAAATCCCGAAGGAATCACGGGGCATCTCTTGTTAATAAACACGATGACGATGGAATTGGTGTCAAATGGAACCAAAGTAGCGTGTGGGCTGTGACTGTCGTGCCGTGACTGAGACTGACCTCGGCCCCACGGCCCAGCCTCACCTCAGCCCGGGCAGGGCCGCAGCTCCGCTGTGAAACTGCGGGTGGGGGGAGTCCTCGGCAGCGAGCCCCCGGCGCCGTGCCAAGGGCTGAGGTGCCGCCGTGTGCCGCCTCTCACCGTGGTATCTGATCAGGGTAAGGTGCCTCTCCCTGGGACAGATAAGCGACTGTTCTTGTAAAAAGCAATCCCGTTTTGAATCTGAATGGCCTCCAAGAGAGTAAGTTGTTTTTATCATCGAGTCTGTCTGTACAGAACACACCAGATCGGTTGCTGGAGATAAAGCAAAGGACAAGGTTTAACAAAGATACCAAAGGGTTTCTCACAAAGCTGTGCTCAATATACATGATGTCCATGGTTATTGATACCGTGGACAGAAAGAGGTGGCCACTGTAGATCATACATCTCCAGAGGGCAAAGGTCTTTCCACAGCATTTTTTTTATGTGAAATTTTATCTGGTGCCCAAAAAGTCCCAAACGGTTCTTTCAGCTGTGTTTCACTGAGGATCCTAGAACAAAATAATAAACCCTTAAATATGTGATTGCATTAAGCTCACAATGTCAACCTTAATACATCACTGTTAACCATCTGACAGGGTGTGTGGAGATCAGAGAGCGTTAAATAGTTAGTAGGTTGCTTTCCCGTCACCCTTGTCTTGCCCAGCGGTTAGGCTGCACTTGCTTGGGATACTCTGAAAGAAACAATGTGAAAAGAGCAAATCCAAACATTGCCTCAGCTTCCAGAATGCTGATGATGGTGAAGCTCATACCGTAGCTCAGCTGAATCTTCCTTTGAGGTCTTGGCCAGACAAACTGTTATTTAACTCACCTGCTTTTATTTTTTAATAAAATTGTCTTTAAAATGTATGAGGCACATCGGAGAGGACAAGGTGTACAAGGACAGAAAGTGCACTGTCAGCCAAATAAGCAGCTAAATGTAATAAATAAGTAACAAGAAGAAGCAGAAGGCTCTGAAAGATGGGCCAATAAAGTTGCGGGAATGCCCAGGAGAGCAGTCTCGTAGGAGAGCAAACACTACAACTTTGCTCCCAGACAGCCACCCAGCACAGAGGACGTGGAAGAGAAAGCTACGGCTGCTTGGGGCAGATGCAGTAAGACTCCAAACGCAGGCACAGGCACTTCCAGGGTTAGAATTATTAATGCTTTACATAGAAGTAGTCGGACAGATGCTAATTACAAGTCACAAGGGGAAGGACAATGGGTTCCTACTTGCAGTGACTCTGAGTTCTGTGTGAGTGTTCTACAGCAATCAGTCAGTCTGCTGTTTCAGCTCGCTAATAGCTAAGGCAAATTCAAGGAAACCTGGAATTGTCCCCTCTTCTTCCTTTCCCTTCCCCCAAGATGAGAAGGGCAACACTCACCTTTCCCTAATGCCCTGTGTCCGGGAAGTCGGAGATGCTACACAGGATTTCTAGACCTTTACAGAAAGGGCAGTAAGTAACATGCCCAGGCTGCTTGCTTGTTCGTAAGAATTTAAGTGAAGATGGAAGTGGAGGGAGGGACATGACTACGACCTGCCACAACTGATATATACAGAAGTACACAGGGAAAATCCCGACATCCATTTGTTGGAAAGTGATACGGTCATGAAACTGTTAAATCTGAGTAGTTGATGCCATTATTCCCAAATGTGTCACTGATTTGTTACATCGCCAAAAACCTCCATTATTAACTGCCCAGACTCTGTGTGCCCTTGGCTTCACATTTCTCCATTTAAATAGATGGAGACTGGGGAGATATTTTCAAAGAGGAGCTGTAAATTTAAACTATTTGATTTTCAGAGGTGCTGAGATTTCTTATCTGCCAGTGAAATGAATTGAAGGGGCATTTGCTCAGCACTGCTGAAAATTAAGGTGGTTTTGCTCAGGTAGTGCATCAATTTGAAAATAAAAGCCTAGTTTACACACCCAGGTTGAAGATTTTGACCATGATTTTTATCAAGCATCAGTCTAAGGCCAAGTGCAAGATGCATGTGGCACATGGAAAAAAAAAATCCTCTTTTCATACTTCACAAATATTAAGGGCAGCAATTTTGTCTCAGCTTTTCTTTTCAGTAGCACAAGGTGCTCTGGAGATTAATGGACCTGCTCCATTATGTTAGTACTTAGGTGCTCATTAACACAGTTGTCCCCTTTGGGGCAGGGTGAGGAGGGGCCTGAGGACTGATAGCTGAAATTCTGACACTGGCTGTGGAAAGCCCTTTTCTCTGTTCCTTAAGTGGGGAAAACCTATTAAAAGATTTGTTTTACCATGAAAATGCAGGAGGGCCTGTGGTACATTAATTTTTCATATGGAAAAGATAGAAACAGGTTGCAAGTTTAAATAATTTACTTAGAAGAGGTAACATCCCCTTTTTTATCTAAAATTCATTCATTTTTCAAATATAGATGTATCTGAGGAACAGATTACTGCTGGCTACTGAACAGTTCATAGTGGGTATGGTTTTGCTGGCTCAGTGGAAACCCCAGGTGATACACCAGCCCCTAATGCCAGCTCATCCCACCACAGCAGGATCCCGTGAACAGCGTGGTGAGGCAGAAGGGCCCTGTTGGTCAAGACTTCTGTAGCAAAATGCACAGGAGAAACTCAATAAACAATCCCTTAAAGCAGCCTAAATCCTTATGGTGAAACCCTTCTGAATTTATTCTCAAACTGTCTAAAGTTGATATTATTCCTGGACTCCCATCCATAAGGATTTCTGGGATATTCTTTCACACTGCAGTTATCAGGCAAACGGCAAGCTTTGCGGTGCTTTAGTCATCCTGCTTCATGGGGTTAAGCTCTACGTAAGGAATAGGAACACCTCCCAAACATTTTCTGGCTACATAGTACAGTATTTTTAAATCTGATAATTATGATTAATACTATGCAGAGGGGTATGAATGTAACAGTGCTAAATAGAGAACAAAACCAGAAAATGTTTGAAATGCATCAAAAACATTCAAAATACTTCACAACAGCAGAAAAATGGGAGACTGTCTTTTTACAAGCAGTCTCATCTTTCGGAAATCTCCATCCCAATACCAATGATGGAAGCCTTTCTTTGCCAATAGTTCACTCTAGTTAAGAGACTGAATCAGAAAATAAAATCTCCTGCTGCTTTCAACACCTTTTGCATCAAGAAAGAACATCACAAGCATGACAATAAAGTCTGTTTTTTAAGGCATTGCTCTCATGCTAGGAAAAGCATCTTTGGAAACGCCACCGTCTCGAGCCTCCCACCGTGTCAGGAACAGCATTAGCAAAGAAGCTGGCAGAAGATGAGCGTGTTAATCTCTGGGTGGTATTGGGGTGTAACCACTCACACAGGTCTTTCTACCATGCAAGGTCTACTAATAAGGAATTAGATCAGTGTCTCTCATCTCTCACTACAGAATGGCCTTTTAAAAAAAAATGTAGAATAATAATTGTTTTCAAAATTCCACATCGCAAAACCATCTAACAGATGGCAGCTGACAGGGAACGTGGCTGGTTTGACCTAACTTACACTTCTGAGGAGCAAAGAGCATTCTGCACTTGGGATGGATAGCTAAATCATGCTTATATTATTTGCTAATGATTAGTTTGTGAGAGCTGATTATATTACATACTAGCTCTTTCCCAACAGCTGTATGACCTCATGTAACAAGCCCATATCAATCTGATTTTATATTATGAACGTTACAGTGCCAGTGATGGCTATGAGTACAGTCCCTCTGCTAAAATTTTTTCACACAAAATGCTCAGTGAGTAGCTCTGGGTGTGAGATCCACTTACAGAAACTGTTATCTATTCAGAAACAAAATTCAAACTCAGTGGGTAAATAATTTGTTGCGGATAGCTCATGTAGATCAACAGTGGCAGGCTGGGCATACTGTCGCTGTTCTTCTCTGTACCCACAAAACCCACTTGTAAGGGTACATGCTGCACATCAGCATAAAGGACAAGCAGAATATCAAGCATTTTCTTTAGGGAAAAAGTGAATGTGATGCTTTTGTCAGCTGCTTCCAGCAGACAACGTGAAGCTGTGGGCAGGAAATAGGAAGCTCTAATACAACAAAGCTTTTCTAAAGGGCAAGTCAAGTAAATGCTCTTTAAAATTTCCAGAAGAACAAGCACATGTTTTTGCAGGTAAATCTGCTGTCCAGCTGGATCTGTTTACTACCTGCCTTATCTCAGAGACACAGCTGAAATAATAACAGGGATTTTGATGCTGGCAAGTTGCTTAAATATGGCTCATTAAATGCCAGGGTGACTTGGGAAAGTGAGGAGTTTGCTGTAAGACACAGTAGTGTCAGTATTGGGGACTGGTACATAAGACTGCCCTCGTTGCGGGCAAACTGTAAGGGCTGTGTGCTCAAGGGGCTGGAATGTGACTTGGTTTCACGTTGAGGAAGGGGCTTGAGGACATGGGAAAAAGGGCAATATGTATACATCTGAGAAGCTGTGGATGGACAACCTAGTCTACATCTTTACCAGTGTCACTGTCACATCAGATGGTGGCCAAGACAAGATTTACTCTTCCAGAGCTTTTATAAGGAGCTGAACCTTGGAGACAGGCTGGAGAGAGAAACGTTATGGTTATGACGTGGTGCTTTTCTCATTAAAGAAATGTGATTAGTGTTATTGCTTACTATACATCCTAACCTTGGTGATTTGAAATCTGTTTCATGCTGACCATGTCCCAGTGCGCAGGACCCTGCTGTGAAGGCAGTTGGCTACCCAGGAGGGATGGTTATTGACTCCTCCTCATCACCCTCACCCAGAAAAGGAAAATAACTTCTTTATCTGACCTCTGCAGGAAACCTGAAGCCTCTAACAGCCTTGGCAGCAAGGTGATCTAACTACTGGTCAGTAGGAATCCTCTCACTGGTATCTTTTGTCCACTGCTGCCAGCCCTCAGAGCACACTTGGCTCTTGCGCCCTCCAGGGAAGACTCACACTTTTCTACCAGCTCCTGAATCATCTTTTTACAATCACACACATAACAGAGCAAATGGCTATTCACTGAAGCTTGGGACTTTTAACCAGGACTTTTCTATTAACATTCATTCTGAATCCTTATCCACAGAGGTGAAATGTTGGGCTCATATTGTTTATTGCTCCACTTTAAGTAAAACAAATGATTCTTCATGGAAGGGAGGTACTGGCACGGAGGTATCAATCACAATCCTAGTCTCTAATCCACAGCTGTGTTAGCATGTGGGAACCAGAAGAATGCGTCAAAAGAATCAACATGCCTTTACCCTTCATTATATAGTAATAAAGAAGAATTTCTGAATCTGTGTCTGACTTCCTCTTTTCCCTTCTGTTTTTCTGAAGCAGGGCAACAGAACATACACACACTGAGGTATCCAAATCCAGTATTTAAGACAGCAGAAAACTGATTACCACACTATGCTCTGCCAGTTCTCCAGAGATCTTATAACAGCTCATAATTGCTAATTCAGCCTCAGAAGCCCCAGTGAGATAGGCTGGAGCCATTATTTTCATTTTTAAATATGAGGAAACAGAGTGAAAGGCTATGACTCATGGAGCTTTGCTTCAGTAAGACATCCTGGAAACGTAGCATTGCTGCATTAGAGCAGACTAGTTCATGACGGCTCGGCCCCCATTCTCACTGAACCCCAGAGCAGCGTGCACGCTTAACTTAATGGTGTTGGTCACACACTCGCAGTTGCCACCAACAGATAGATCAGAAGAAGCTATAAAATCCCAGGGCATAAAATCCCATCATTCCCAGGGCATGCACTAATCACTTTTACTAAAACCAGTCTCCTTCTTACTTGCTGCATATACCTTACGTTATTAGCTGTACAGCCACCAAACTTTAACAAGCCAGAGAAGGGTGCCTTCTTCCTACAGCTTGCTTTATGTCATCTTATGGTACCCTCCTGGAAGATAACTGGGAGGATCCTTCAGATGGAGAAGCTAAAGCTTGGCTATCCAGGTTTCTAGACAGGTGCTGCAACTGTTTATTTTTTTAAAAAAAATAGAGGCACCATCACAACTACATTTTAATGAATTTACGACTGCAGTGCTCAGTGCTGAACCCAGAGCTATTTGTGTAAGTTAGGTACCTATCCTTGGTGCCTTCTAGAGGAGGCCCTACAGCTTTTGTGTCTGGTTCCTGTTTCATCACTCTGAGCATTAGAATTCTGGATATCCTTAAAAAGGTAAAATTACATCTTCCAGTGCCTTTTTGTGTTCCCAGGACTGGACAAGCATTGGAAAAGGAGGCTGGGTTTGCTTTTGTTTTCTGCAGCTGTAATACTGAACCGAAGTGCCTGAAGATGACACACCTAAAAGCCCTTTGCACTAGCTCATCCTGAGCCCAAAGGAGGAAAGAAAACTGTACCTTACATTCGAGCTGTGGAACCACAGTAATTAGTCTTTTATTAGGGACCCCCCCCCACACACACTTTTAACTGCAGCCTCTGTGTTTTTTCCAAGAATATCTAGAACTTGAAATCAAAAATATTTTAGATTGTTTGCTTTGCCTGAGACCTACTGTTTTTTAACTCATCACCCACTAAAAAACTTCTTTGGGTCCTTTCTCTAGGCTCTATCAAAGGGATGAAAACAATAAGGGATTCTGGTGCTCATTTTTCTTTTACCTGTTACAGAATCAGGATAGTCTACTAGCACTGTTGTAGTGAAAATACAGCTCTCCTTCAAAGTTTTTAGAATGACAAAGGAGCTGATTTTTGTTGTTGGTTACAAATTAATTTTAATGGATTTTTTCTTCATCCCTCATTAGACAGGAAGGGGAATGTTTCAGATTACCACTGTCCCCTGCAGTTTTCCCTGTTCTCCCAGGGAGGTGAATGTATCCAGGAGGCAAACAAAACCTGCTTTGGTTCTCTCTAAATATTTGAATACTCGGGATTCCCTTCAAGGGTTTTTGATTTAGCTGCCTCTCCTTCTGCATATACATTTAATTTGATCTAAGAAGCTCATCCAATTTTTCCGCTGAAAATACTGATAGTCATGTATCTGATTTACCATGGCAGTATAGAAGACAAGCGTTTTTCCATGCTCAGCTCAAGATAGCTTTGTAATCCATCTTCTTCTCCTGCACCTCCGTTTCATAGTCATCTCAGCCTTGCAGGGCTGCAGTTTGCAGAAATTAATGCCATGGACATTACTATACAAACCACCTCTCTGTTTTCTGGGACGGGATTATTCGTACTGTGGTTTATCCCTAGTATGGCTGCGGAGGTAGTGCATTGCCAGGTGGGCTGTCAGGAATAGTGTGCAGGGACATCTTCCAGAGCCACAAGAAGTAAGACAGAGTACAGCTGTGCACAGCAGCTCTGCACAAGCTGGATCTGCACGGATGCCGTACGGAACCATTGTCTCCACACCTGCAGCTCTGTGCTCCTGGTTCCAGGGCTTGTTTGTTCAAGCCATGATGTAGCTGCAGACCTAGATCCTGGCTAGCACCACACTGGATTAATGAATCCCCTCTCTGGAAGACTGGGGAACACTAGTGTGACTGCAAGAGCCAACCTAGCTCTTGTCCAGTGCAGGTCTGATTTCAGTCAAGCTTATTATCTGGCCACAGACATTGGGTATATTATATTGTGCTCTCAGGTGTACCCAGTAATACTTGTATAGGCTTCTCATCTCACAGGTTCCCCCATTACCATTGATAATGGAGATTTTACTACAGGATCTCTCTCCCATCTCTTATCCAATAGTATCTGTGTATATGGGAAGAACAAAGGAGGCAGCTGAGATCTGCAGACTTGTCAAACAGTGCAACTGCAGCAGCTCAGTATGCATGTTTCCATTCTTAGCTGAATGCATTTTGAAAGAGGTTCCAAAGATGAAAAACTGTCCAGATATGACTTTATCAAACACAGCTTCATTCTTGGTTCATTTCTTGCCTCTCATGCTTTACTTATTTACACACAGGTAAGACAGATTCAACCTGGAGCAGAGCCTGTCCTACGTTTTCAAGAGGCTAGGGAATGACCAGGCAGAGTGCCAGGACTGAGCATGCTACTGGAGAAGACACCTGACACAGAAAAATGGACTGGTTTCTCTAGCAGGGGTGCTAAATTAATTAACTGTAGTTTATAATACATTTGATATGCTTTGGGGCTTTCATGTTCAGGAAAAACAACACTTTGGAGGGAAATAACAGTAAATAATTTTTGAACTAGCTAATTATGACTACTATTTCTCCACTTCCAGCTGTACTCCCAAGCCCTTGGCTGTCCTTTCTGCCCCATTTGTGTGCATGATTTCCTTCAGACTGATTTAATAGAAAGCATCTTTGCATGCACATTTTGTTTCACTTCAGTATCTCCAAAACTAAGCTTCTTTGGGATTTTTGGCTTCCTGTATCTGCTTTTTGCCACAGCTTCTCAGTTTTCTCTTTGTTTTGGCTGAGATACAAAATTTGAGGTTCTGAGCAACTTTGTTTATTGAGGTTCCACGTTTTGAAAGAACCAGAAAATAACTCATGTTTCTTCATGGAAATTCTATTGGCTGTTTTCCTTTTTAATGCCTCTTCCATCTCTGTCTTAAGGACATGTACTGCCCTTTTTATTTATTCTAGTTCTCCACATCTCTTTTTTTCTTCCTATTCTTTCTCACTTTCCCCCCACTAACCTTTCATTTCCTCTGTCCTTCCAGCTTCTCTTCACTGAGGAGTAGAAGCTCCTGTTCTCCTCAGTCCTGAAGGGTTTTTACTTGCCATGCTTTGCATGAAAAGCCTTCCACCTTTAAAATGCTTTTCACCTTTAGAGTAGAAAAGTATACATTGGTGTCAGGCATAATATTTGAATATAGTGTTGGATTTTGAGTGTTTGACTGTCCTCTGTGCTGCCTCCTCTTTCTGTATGTCATTCTCCAGTATTGTCCTAACTTCCTTGGCAAGCCATAAGGACACAGTCGTGTTTATTCAGAAGTCCCACTTGAGAGGTGAAGACAACTTCATGGTTTGCTGAAGCTTACAGGAAGTTTTGAGGTGGGTATTAGCTGACTAATAATCTTAGGAGAATTAGCAGTCTCCCAAGTCAAATCACTATCCTGCCAGTAGCATCTGACAGGCTGAGAAACCCATTTGAATGCAAGAAGTATGTACCCAGATTCACCAAACAGCATTTCAGGGGTGGGTGTTTAAAATTAAAACTATGTTTTGGCAAATAACATTTACATCCATAAAATGTAAGCCTGTAACTTTCCACCTGCAGCCAAATTACAGCCTGGTAGTCTAATCAGAAATGCAACTTTGAGTTTCACTCTTGAACCTATCAGACGAGGCATAGCTTTATCACTTTTGAGCTTGTACACTACAGAGAATTTAAACTGCCTTGCAGCTATGGATGGTAAATCCCTGACCTGACACTGTGGTGAGGGACACTTGTTTGCTGTTTCCCTGCTACAACCATTAGAGAGTGCTTTCTCTGGATCAGAGTTTGCAAAAGTATTTCCTACGGATCTCAGGCTAGCTGGTGGGTTAGTTAGCCTCTTCTCTTTCTGTCATCAAAAGAAGAGTATAGCATGAATAGAAAGAGACCGTGAACATGGAGAACTGCAATTATTTCAAGTTCATGTTTTTACCAGCTGTTAATCACACCAGCAGTTTCCTCCTACTCTGCTTCATTTGCTGAGCCTCCTCATTTCCTTTAGCCATGGATTAGTGCACTTGTCAAGCAAAAAGGCTCTCACTAAGTCCAAGGCTCTTCCGAATTTAGTGATTGTCAACCCTGACAGCCTTTCAGCTAAGTTATGTTTTAGCAACTCCATTCACAGTAAAACAGTCTGTCACCTAGCTGAGATACCACATTAATCCTTGCTGGTTATATTGTGGGATAGCCACTTTCCTGACACATCCTAGTGCCAAAGGGACACTTGCCATAAAATGATGACCCAAAAGAGCAGTAGCAAGGACCAGGAAGGAGGAAACAAAAATGTGCAGAGCTTAGAATTTATTCATGTAAGATACTTAGTTTTGCTTGTTGGTTTCTACTCCCTCTCAGCAGCAGTTTTTACCCTTAACATAAACGTTTCTTCCCACCCACGTAAATTGTAAATCTGATGTCCCAGGCTGAATTTAGTTGTGCCGTTTAGTGCAGGCACAGCAGGCTAAGCATCAGTATAAATACACAGACTTCTGTAAATGTCTTGATTTTTTTCCCTAGTGAAGCCATAAGTCTTGTTCGTTAATCTAAATCCTGCTAAAGGGAAATTTAGACAAAACAGTAATTGAAACACAGACATACAATAGTGAAATATGAAAGACAACCTCTTTCACCTCTAGTTATGAGTGAAAAAAAACCCTCAGCACCCCAAGTTAAGTTTCCTATGTTGTCAGATAGTTGCAGCAAATCTTGAGCAAAGGACAGCCTGGGATGGAATATAGTCATTGCTTTCTCTGGATTTAAAACTGCAATGAAAACAGGATACTGTGTTTTCTGCTGAGAGACCATTGTTCTGTAGTTTCCATTTTCGTGTAATAGACAATGAGGAAAGTCCATTTAAATCCACAATTCAGCCTCTAGTATATAAAAATCAACTTATTTTTCATTTGCTTCACAGATTTAAGTGCTTTGCCACAGATCTGTCTGTTGTTTTGCTACCTTACCTGTTATTTTGTGTTTGAAATTATATTTCAAGCTCCTTGAGACAGGAATCCCATGACACATTTTGCACTATAGAGATGTTTAGAATGCGTTCTTAAAAAATGTACAAAAAGGAGGAAACGTAACATGGCAATGATTCTGAATTTCACAGGCCTTCATTAATGCACATCTCTACCAGTTTGTACTTCTCATAGCAAGGATTCTGGGGTAGACTTGGAATTCAGGACTGCAGGTGGGTGAACTGTGAGGAGAGACTATAACCGTGTTGGTTTTTTTTTTAGTTATACAGATCTGCTAGTAGGCTGTCACCCATGTAAGTAAAGACAAATCTCTCCACTCAGCTAGCTGATCAGAAGTGTTTTCACCAGAGATATGACTTAACAATGGAAGTCATTAGCTCAGAAGGCTTTTTATAGTGTTTCTTGAGCATTTAAAGATCCTTTGTCTTGTGAAAATATCAGCTCTTTGGGAAAGAAGTTGCCTTCAAGCCACATGTGTTCCACTGTTTCTGTCTTTCTCAGACACCGAATTTTGCCATTGCTGGAACACTGATACTTCCTTCTGATTTTACATGGGGTTTTATTCCAGGCATTTTTTGTAAATCTGCATTATAGAAACTAATGTTGATTCAGTCACAGATTTTAATGTTACATTCTCAACTCACTACGCCTATCTAACCTAGCTAGGCACAGGCAGTGCTCAATTCCACGGTACTTGAATGCCCTGGCAGAAAACTCCTCGACAGTTTTCATTAAGAGTAAATAGAGTACGCCAGACAATTGTGCAGTTGTGAGATCAAGTCCTTCTCAAACCTGCCTATAATCTGCGCTGGCTGTGCCACTCTGCTGATTGCCTTTGCCAGAGTTCATTTTCTGGGTGACACGGGACAGCAAGAAGCAGAATTTCTGAGAAATCACTGCATTCTCAGTCTCTGGGCAGTGACAACAGCAGCACAAACTGACCTTATCTATCACTGATGAATGCTCCCAATAAACACAAACAATGCAGGAAAGCAGCTGATATTGCAACTTCTTTGGTAAAACTCTGTGATTTAGTGTGCAATACACTGGCGCTTACTGTGTAACTTTGCTATGGAACTCCAGGATTTACAGCAGTTCGCACTGTGTGAGAACATTGCCAAACACTGTGATTTGTGCAAGGCAGAACTGGAAGAGTAGAAACCATGGGTAAATATAATACATTGTATTTGCTTGTTTTACTACTTTGTTAGAGCTTTGATGTGCAATTGCCAGTTAGCTGACAGCCTTGGGGAGCTGGATCAAAGAACGCTCTCACGTGTGCATGTGCACCTGCATTTTTTCATACATACATGTGCATATATTCATACATCTTGTTTATCTAGAAAGGTGGGTGAGGAATTAGACATGTTTATACAGTAGTAGTTGTAGAATCAATATCCATGAGTTGATTATTTAATTGGTTTTATTACTATACTATTCCTATTTTTGTTAACTTAATGCTACTGTATTTCTGATGCTTTAGAGGTGTGACATACTAATGGAGTACAGGCAATAACTACAGATACTGCATATGCCACAGAACTTAGACTGTACCTTTTCCTGATTTATAGCCTTTGGGTAACCACCATCTGCCTGATTTTGACTAATAGGAGGGAGAAAGGACGAAGAGTGGATTTGGGTTTGAGGGGTAGAACATGACAGTTTATGTATATTCTGTTTTGAAACCACATGGAAGATAATCCAAAGACAGTTTAAAGTAATAAATTTCTCACGCTAACATTGTTTGTTACCATTAACTCATCTTTGTTGATGATATGCATACACTATACCTCTCACAATCATGATGGCATCTTTCAGTGTTGCTTTCCAACATCTGATGCCACTGTAATAAGACATTATATGAAACTCCTTTATGACTATGGCTAAGCATAGAAAAAATCTACTCGCTGTCTGAATGATAAACATTTAATGCCATAAACCATACTGTGCTGTGCTATGACAGGTCTACTCAGAACTGGAAAAAGCAGTGTCTACTTTGCTTGGGGTATTTTTTTTTCAGCTTGGTCTGAATTGGTGGTTCTTAAGCACCGGAAACCATTGCATAGGAGCAGTGCATAGCTCCTGTCCTGAAGAGTCCCACCTAGTTTGCATTTCTTTGGGCTCTGTTTTAGCCTTTGATGTCAGCGTGACCTGCTGGCTTCCCTGACTCCTGCTGCTCTCTGCAAGGTGAGCCTTAAGCAGGCCGATGCGCTTGTTCTTTCCCACTAGAGTCACTACACCACTAACAAGGACATTGCCCTAGTATGATGATGTGAAAATGTGAGGTCTTCAGGAAAAGATAAGTGAGGCAGCAGAACAAGTGCTTTATTATGAACAATATTTTTTAGATTGTTGGGGGTTTTTTTTCCTTTTATTAAAAATCTTCTGAGCACCCAGATTTGACATGCCAGTATCATTAAGAAACTCTCATATTTTGATGTTGCATGGGTTGTACTACGTTACTGTACTGCATTACTGAAATAGCTCAGAAAAGATCCTTGAGCATGTAGCATGTTGTTAATTTGCTGCAATGGAAGAAAATATTTCTGGTCACTTCAGGGGAAGGGGAGGTCTCTTTACTGTGATTCCCCAAGCTTTTCCATGGAAATCATGGCATAGTCAGCTGCGGGGAGTAGGAAGTCAAAGCTGCCTGCTTGTAATAGCTCCCATCTTTGAATGCTCCTGTTCAATATATGATGCCCTCTGTTTACTCTTTTGTGTTTCTCCACCTCTCAGTATTCAGATACTCAGCTTTAAAAGCTTCCCCCAATTTAACACAGAGCCCCTGATGCATCCCTAACTAGAAAGGATAATTAGATGAACCAGGCACACAACGATGCTCCACTAAGGGTTGTCTCTGTGGCAAACCTCTGAAAAGCAAAAGATAAACTCCCACTGGAATACACAAAGAAGCAGTAACCATATAGGAATTATGATGCTGAATATATCAAAGAAATCAAGAAAAATATATCTCAGGATAAGTCAATATATGCCACGCATCATCAAGGCTTACACGTTCTCAGCTTGGGCTGTGTGTTTCTTACGCAGGTCACAGAAAAAGTGTTAATGCCAGGAAAAAAAAAAAGAAAGATCAAATTCTGCATGAGTTAAAAGCATCTCAACACACAGGCACAGCAAGTAAGCCATGGAGCAAAATGAGCAGGGTGATATATTGCAAGCTGACGCTTATAACGCCTGATTGCAGCCACAGGGGTACAGCCCTTGGTTCCCCCAGCCTGCAGCCTGGTCTTCTGACCACTACTATCTGCATCATGAAGAAAGGAGTAATCAGACCCCATAGTGCAGGAAATCAGTCATCACATGAAGGGATAATTAGAATTTCTCTTTGCCTGAATCTTATACCAATCCTGATCACCAGGGTTTCTGAAAATGCACCTTAAACAAAAATTAAACAGTTGTTTTTTCCTTGCCTTCCCCTTCCCCTTCCCCCACCCCCCACCCTCCATCCTCTCCCCCTTAGGAATTGCTGTTTTTTCCTTGCCTTCCCCATCCCACCCCCCAGCTCCCCCGTCCCCACCCCCCCTCAGGAACTGCTTCCTGACTTGACTCTTAATCTTCCGTCCAGGACCACTCAACAGGTCATGCACGCTGACAACTCTTCCCTTCAACTGAGGCATTGGACACTAGTCCCTGCCAACAATAACTGATTTGACAGAGCAACACATGGGTGACAACATCTACGCTAGGAATAGTTTCCTCTCTTTTTGGAGGCAGTTCAGACATTCAAAAACTGGTCAGATTTGTTTTGTAATGCACCAGTCCATCATTCGGTGAAAGTGAGTTAGCAGTTTCCAAGGTAATTCCCCTATTTCCCTGCTGACAGCTCTGACAGGAGCCCCTGGGGAAATAGCCATTAAGCAAACATCTGTGCACTTCCTATCTGTCAGCATCTCACCAGCTTCGGGAGCGGGGGCTGACGTGAAGGACCTGCCAGCCTCACCAGAACCCACATTCTGAGATTAGCAGGAACTCTCACTCAACAGTGATAAAGACCCAGAGGTATTGAACTGCACAAAGTGGCAAAGTGCTGTTTTCCTAAATGTATTATGTTCACCTTGATACAATCTGTCAATTTTTACAATAAAAATTTCCCTTGAGAACCTGCTGCAGGATTAGTATTGTCATCTGTCTGGTGTCATCTGTCTGGTGATGATATGTTGTATTGTCATCTTGTCAAAATGATTAAGTGAGCTAAAAAGCTAAAATTTTAGCACTCTCATGATAAGTAAAATGCATAAAAGGGTTTTTTTGTTTGTCAGCATCTGCTGTGTTTTAGTCATTTGGCTCTGAAGGAGGAGGGAAAAGGCAAAACACGGTGGTGAGAAAGACAGGTAAGGAAAACCATTAATTTTGAGGAAAAAAAGACTGCGATCTGCCCATTGACCTTAAGATTAAAATCACTCAAAACCCAATGGGCAATTCTACTTTCATTTAAGAAGAAAACAATAAAGCAACTTGCTACTTCATATTCTCAGAAATAAAATCTACACAACAGCTGTTACCCAATAGTTTCTATAGTATTTTCAGGGGAGCAGAATATGTTATATCTTCCTTGCCATAAAGTGGACCAGCCAACCCTTCCAAACTACACCTGAAATACACCTTTGCATAGCACCTAACAGAGAATATTGTCTTCAGTTAGACCACTAGTGAAAATGTGATCTTAGATCACCCTTAATATTCATTAGAAACAGGGAGGTGTTGCAAGTGACATTTGTGAGGGGGGCTGTACTACAGTTATCTTAATACAAACGTGCAATCAAGTTGAAAATTTTTGATATTTTGGATTTAGATATTTCACAAGCTTCTCAACTGAATAGAAGTCAACCATTAAATTTGATGTACAACTGCTACAGGCAACCGTGGGGCATTCTCTATGGCATCTTAGATTTATGTGCCTACCGCTATGTCTCACCAAGACAGCATGGTTGATTTGGCCTGCCTCTGCTGCGATCAGCAGAGAGAATTAAAGATTATATTCAATACAGGTAAGACAGATATCCACCAGCTTCAGTGTTCAGCCTATTCCCACTACCTATGTAGTGACCCAGGATCCAGCAGCCTTGGAAAGCAGATGATCTGAACTATTTTGTCATCTCCTAACCTTAGAAATTGTTACAGACACCAACCTTACTTGTAGGTCACTTGGTTGATGTGGCCCTGAATATTCATGTTTCACCAGCTCCTTTCTGTCTCTTCTTCAGAGGTAAAAACCTTGCAACATATAAGAGCATCTCCTTGACTATGGGTCATGATAGCTTAAAGTGAAGTGCCAGGCCCTTTCATGAGCTCCTTCATAAACGTAAGTCGGGCCAAAGGACCATTTTCTGAAGATGAATAATAAGCCTTCCTCTTTACTTATCCTGTTGAGAGAATATCTGAAACGTGTAATAGTTAAGCTTAGAAATCATTGTGTTTAAGTTACTGGGACAGTCATTTCCCTAAACAGCTACCACTGGGAACTGTTCAGAATTCATGCTTGGAAAACAAGAAAGAACATGCCCTGCAGTATTAGTAAACTTGCAGCTTGTGTTTCTGAGGTTGCCAGTATTAAGGATAGAAAGGGAATAACATCATCTTCTTTGAGCTGAGGTTTTAATGGCCCTAGTCATGTGCTGTAACCCCCAAATGTTGGCCCATCACCCAAACAGATTATGTGCAAGCACGAGAGACAGTGGAAGTTCTTGAATACACCATCAGTCAAATCTGAATCTGGCAAATGCCAGAAGATTATGGGATTTCTTGCTCTAAGTCATGGGTCTTAGTCTAGTTTGAAACAAAAAGAAATATCAGTTTAATGGGGAATTCAGCTCTCATAAAATATGTAGGATAATATATGTATGCTTATATTATTACTCCAAATTCCAGAAAAGTAGAAACTGCTGGCTGTTCTAATCAGGGGCTAATACTACACAATTGTGCCAGTTTGTTTTTAAGGCTAAAATTACCAACCCTGCATCCAGCATTCTCTGCCCAAATACTTCTGCTGGTCTGCAGTTGGGAATGATGCTTTTGACAAAGGAGCTACCTGTATTTCCTTCCATTCACATAAACCTTTTCACCAGTCCTATGTGACAACACGGACAAAGAAAATGTTTGTGTAGTAATGCCATGCTTTATTTCTCTTTCAGTAGTTTGAACTTGAGAGCCAGAGAACAGAACTGTCACCAGTAAAAAGCCCTCCACGCTGGAGTTACAACAGCACAAAGAGGATTGAAAACTGCCAGGAGCAGGACAAGAAAGCATTAAACACATGGGAAAGAGTTAAATGTACAGATCAACTGGAAAGCTGTTGACTGGGAATATTTGTATACCCTTACTGTTATCTCCTGTGTTTTTGCTGAAAAACACATTTATTCTAACAGCTTCAATTCCAAAGGCAGCACTTTTTTATCCTCCTAGTAGGTTTTAATCTAGACAATACTACGACAACATTAAAAGCACATTTTCCTTTCCTTTTCCCTTTCCTCATTCACTTCCAAGGGTAGCTGCTTCTATCTGATATTATCATTAATAACCAGAGAAATCAAAAGCTTAAATGTTGGCAGCAAATTTCTACTGATGCTATATAGCTTTGAACATGGCTAAAAGAGCATTGTGACATATATTCCGTTTATATTAATAAACTCCCATTTATCTGTTTATTAATAGTGAAACTATTAGCTTAAAAATACATCTATAAAAGAGTGTCACCTCCATTATGTGATGCTGAAGTCTGAATGGTTCAAGTAGCAATAAAACTACACTATGTCAGCACCTTAGCAAAAATATCTTTTCACCCAGCAGCTGATAACAGAATGTGATAATGTCATGTCTGAGTTAAAACAACAAGGATATTTATGTAGTGGTCTAGCACAGAGTGTGCAGCATAAAGAAAACCTGTCAGAAATACATCTATTTGTAAAACATTCTCATTTCTTAAAATACACATCTTCGGTGTTCATTTCATTAGGCTGTTAGAAAGCAAGACCTTTTGAGATCCTTATAGTGGCATCAGTTTAATACATTGCAATGATGGATTGATAGGAAATTGCCTTCTTAAACATGATGGACTTGTAGAACTGCACTAGGGAGCCTCAGTTGTTCCTAAAGCAAATTTCTTACATTCTTACTATGCCCCTTATTGACATATTCAAGTACATTTGTTTGTGTGTAATCTCTTCATACATGTTGTGCCTAATAAAAACATGAAATCAGGCTGCAAAATGACGATCAAAAATAAATACCTCTGAACAGAGCTGAGACTTGGTGTCATGCAGTCTCCAAGGCACGGGCAATTTAGGGGTAATTGTTGCTAGAATCAGTTTTATATAGTTTTCAAGCAGCAATCCTGGAATCTGCAGCAAAGCTTACTACCTAAGAATGCAACAGTCCACATTTTCAAAGCTCACAAATTTTCTGAGTCAAATTAGGGATCTCTCATTAGCGAGGAGCGTGCATGAACACAGCTGGTTTGCTTGGAGCCATTTGCGTACATCAGGTATGCAGAAACGTGCAAGTATGCATGACCTACAGGTAGAGAAGTCTTTATATTAAATAAGCACAGCTGTGTCTCAACCCATCTTGTTACAGGTCCCACAATTTGAGAATAACTGAGGCACAAGGCAGTAGCTAAGGAGACAAGGGAGCAGACGCACTGGAGAGCAGTTGCCTCTCCATGAGGGTGACCAAACCCCTTGGCTATTCCATAGCTGTGCCTCCCTGGCTGGGATTGCATGCAGCACACGCAGGCCCTGAGCAGCAGCTCCTGTCTTCTAAAAACCACACTGCAAGTGGTGATGAATGACTGCGAATGAAACCAGGGACAGGCAAGCAAGTCTCAGGTGAAGGCATACTTATGACCCGACAGATCTGAAAATGCAAACCCCATTCCACAGCGCGCAGAAGCGTGGGCCATCTCTGCTAATAAATGGAGCTAAAGTTGGCACTGTGACACATCAAACTTCCCAATGACTCAGCTGCATGAAGGGAAAATTTTGTGATGTACTTACCAAATGGGATACATTGGTGGTTTTTTTTTCTACGCACCTTGGTTCTTCTGATGATTTTGAGACAAAACCCATGCACTTTTCCAGCTAGAAAAGAACAGCATTTTTTTAGGGAGAAAAAGGGAAAAAGAATGGCAAAGCACAGAAATACAGAGACTCAAGTAAGATCTTATATGATTATTTCTTTTTTGCCTTGAGCTATAAGGCAACCATTGCCTACTTTCCAGGAGATGTAATTTGCTTAGCACAGCCTACGAGGATATTTAAGCAGCAGTTAATAGAGAATAAATTACAATGAGTAACAAAAACGTCCTGTTTATGTGCATTTTGCTGCATACAGTGAAGATAAAATGATTGCAATCTGATATGTATCTGGTCTTTCCAACTCACACTCAAACGATGTGTCACAGTGTTTTAAGCTTCAATTGCCATTGCTCATTAGCAAGTGAGTCCATCACTTGGAATTAGAAACAACCTCGAAATAAATCCTCAGGCTGTAGCATCCAAACTGACTCTGCACTCTGCTACTCTCTGGAAAGGTAGCTGTATTTCCACTTCAGTCTGCATTCCCTTCACGATACCTACCTGCTGGCGATGATTTTACAAGCCTAAGGGCAAAGATGAGCTGGACCCTTACCAGAGCAAGAGGAAAGAATCTTTCTTCCTAGCTTTGCTCTTATCCAACTTTTTTTCCTTTCTCTCTAAGTATATTTTTTCTTCTAGTGTAATACATCCAACACTTGCTATGAATTCATTATGTTGAACACAATAAAAATTTTGCCTGAGGGCTGCAATGGAAACTTTCCAAAGCCCTCAGGAGGCCTCTGATTTGTGAAAATTTAGCAAAAATAATTTACCTTCTCTTAACTTGGGACACATGGCCTGGCAATGCAGTGGCTTCAGCACGCGCTGCTTCTCATTGACTGGATTGTACCACTTGCTGGCTTACATTCAGCCTATACTGCATTAGACAAACACCATTTCAAAAGCAAGGCTTCCTCACATCGGTGTTACCACATGCTGTGTCACAATTTAGTAACTGACCAGGGTGGCAGCTTGTGCTCCAAAATCCACACATCCATTTTTTTTTTTAAATGAACAGTAGTATCTGACACTTTAAGATCCCATTTTTACTCTCAAAATGTAACTGTCAAACTTATTAAAGGTTGTATGGCTAATCAACACACAAAAGAAATTAGATCTAATCATATTATGGCATTGTATGGTTTGCTGTGGTACCTTAGCTTGATCTTACAACTTGGTATCTTACTTCCATCTTTTGAGTTTGATCTCTCCGCTTCTAGGTAACACGGGTTACACACATTTATGAAAGGAATAGCATGACACACCTACAACTGCTTAAAGGGTAACACAATAGTGGAATGTATTGTTACTGGGGAACAGTCACTGCATTAGGGCATGAGGGTCTGAAATCCAGGCAAGGCTTACAAAAATTCTGTTCAGTATGTGAGGCTGGTAAGCCAGGCAGATAAAGGCTTAATACTGATGAATCAAACACTCAGTGCTCCCACCTTTCATGGTAGTGCAAAGGAAAGCAAGTGCTAAATACCTCTGAAAAGCTAATCCTTCTTTGGTTCGTTTGAAAACAGATTCCCAAGTCTCAAAATATTGGCCCCCTTTTTTGTGAAATGAAGTGAAATACTCATTCATACAGTTCTTCCAGAGAGTACCAGTGGCACATCCTGGTGGGAACCTCCGGCAGCTCTTGTTCTCAACATTTGCAGGAGCTTCATAGATGCTCACTGGCCTGAAAGTCACTGCGAAAATAATTTCTATGTTGATACTAAAATCATGTCACTAAAAGTTAATATACCAATGATGATGACATTAATTTCCTTGTCATGCCAGGAAATCAATCCAGTTCTGCCAAAACTCTTCTACTCGCACATGCAATACATGAGCAGCACCAGACAGGTTCTAGCATTATTTTAACAAAACTACAGACAAGCAATTAAACACAAAAAATGACTTTATTTCTCAAATCACACCCCTCTCATTCTTGAAAAGGTGCATTTCTAATTGTCACTATTTTAAATATATTTTATATTTTCCTGTGAAGTTAAATACTGTAAAGAAAAATCTCAAAGAAATAAATACAAGCCACAACAGTTTCACTTTATGATTTGCTTTGAACATTGTCTGGTCCTGCATCTACTCTGGTGAGTTTTGCTCTCTTCGAAACTCTTCATCAAGAAATCCAGAGCCAGCCTTCCTTGCTCTCTAGAACCCTCTGCTTATCAGCTGTTAATACAAACTGTTAATACAATGCTAGAGCATGCACAGAATAGGTTATAGCTGTTTAATAATTCTATAACTCTCATTACAAATACACACATTGTTACTAAGGATACAGTTGTGATGCTTTTTTTCCCAGATGCTCATAGAAAATTTCATGTTACAAAATGCTCATTTGATGATGTGCACGTCTGCTGGTGAAAAGGAAATCAGCACTAACAAGGTTTGCCAGGTTGTTCAATGGATAACTTGCAAAACCAGACAATTCCCAAAGTTATTGATTGGATCACTGCAGCACAATCTGCAACCATCATTTTACCTGAAACCTAATTAGCCCAAATGGTTGGCGATGCGTGTCTGTTATGGTATAAATTGTTACCGAGGTCATCAGAACATGCCATGTGGGGTTTATTCTCGTATGATGAGCACAGTCCGATGCAATAGCACAGCTCCTGCTAAAGGCCAGGAATGGAGGTCTGATGACACAATTTTTAGGATGGTTGTCACAGTAAAAGAGAGGTGAAATTAGTCCAGTGCAGGCAATATCTTCCTTCAAAGAGCTGAGACGAGAAAGTTGAAGCACTTCCCACATCAGAAGATGTGCTCCTAAGAAGTGTTTCTTGTAAGAGGCATCAGTATGAGCCTGGATGGGTGCGGCTGTGCATCCATCCCAGTTACGTACCCCATTTGAGAAAGTATTCCTGAAAATGCAGTCAGGGTTTGGCAGGCTGATTTCACTACATATATATGCACTTAAAGAACATTCAAAGACTATGATAAGTCTGAAAACTTTAGCTGAAACTTGTACCTGTTCACAACAAGGTCTGAGGTAGTTTAGAACCACTCTACGTTTAGGAAGTATGAGAAAGAAGGAAAGTGATTTAATGCACAAAACTCTCGAGATACAATGATAACTACTACAGAGCAGGGGAGTTTGACCATATAGTTTTAAACCACTGTCTATCAAGAAAGAGGAGCACCGACAGAAACGAGCGGAAAAGCTCATTAAAAGCTGAACTTCTATTTAACCTTGCTCCTTATATTTGATTTATGATCTTTGAAGGAACAACATTAACAGTCACTTCAGAAAGAAAACCAATGATAAGAACGGAATTGGACAAAGCAGAAAGGAAAGGAAGTTTTACAAGATATTGGGCAAGGTTAATAGACATGGGTGCAGAATTGTGAAGTAACGCTATAATTCTCAAAATGAGTTCATGTGCTCAGTGTGATGTTTGAATCTCTAGACAGCTGAAACACCTTCACACAGGAGCGCTGAAAAGTTATGAATTCTTTTGAGGTTCACTTTTGATTATGCAATTTTTTTAGAAAACAATACTTATGTACAACACATTGACCAATGAACAACTAACAAATTCAGTGTTTATCTGTTGCATCATGGTGAAAGAGAAATACTTAAATTTATATTTAAACTTAACTTAGATAAGCCTGCACAAAGCCTGAACCACTGAAGTTAACAGAAAACCTCTTACTGATTTTCCTCTTAAGGGTAACAAACAGATTGCAAACAGATTATGGAAGTAAAGCTCCAAAAAGGCTAGTATTTCCCATATCTGTAGATAGCCAAATAAAAATTTTGCTCACTAGCACTTGACAGGCTAGTGGAAGTTGCCTTTAAAGTCTGATGTGAATGAATGGAGATGAGGATATTTTATTCAGCATATGACAAAGAAGTAAAACTAAATAAATTTTTAGAAATCCTTATTGTATTACAGTTTGGAGGAAAATTCCAGGGAACACCACAGCAAGAGTGGTATGATGCCAGGTAGGGAGGAAAAGAAAAGAAGTAACAAGCAGACTGGTGCAAGCATGTAGGAAAAAGTAAGAGCTACGAAGACTGGAGACAAACAGAGCTAGCTCAGTCCACAAGAATCATATTTGAGTTGTTCTGCCCATACAAGCTACTAAAGCCTTGCTCCCTCCCTATGTTTTCTTCCACTTTCTTTGTAATGCTCACATTCAGATGAGTGATAGACTCCTTAATAAAATTCCCTGAATTAAAAACCCCAAACCGTAGAAACACATCTTTGCAAATAGGTACTTCAACTTCGGTAACACGTACATTTTCTTAGTTATACATGCAGAGATGCACACTTTTAAGTCCATACTGGTCTCGCCCCCAAACTGCTCCCTCCAAGTCTAGATCTTTCCGTGATATGTTTCTAATCTAATCATCAAAGTCCCATGAACTTTGTATTACTGCATAAAAACATTTAAAGTATTTACCTCTCAGAATTACTAAGTGACATAATTCCTGAAATAGATCCAAATCATGCAACACCAATGACCCATTATTAAAAATGGCATAAATAAACTCACAGAATGACTCAGATGCCATCATGGCCTGCAGGAAGCAGAAGAAACCTGCCCCTATTCTCTAGCAATGAACCCGCCGTAATTGTTTCAAAAGCTGTTTCTCAGCGTGACAAATCTCTATGAGAAATTCCTGTGAAGTATTCTACTACCTTTTAGCAGCTGAAAATAACTAAAAAACCCAGCAGACAGCTATAAAAGATGCCAAAACCCAAATTCTGTGGCTTGATCATGCTTCAAAAGCACAACCTAAAATTTTTATGTAAAGACCAAAACTTCTGAACACTTATTGTTAAAGACATTTATTGGATTCTAGGTACTAACCATGAATCACCTAACTACTATAGTTCAGGAATAAAAAGACAACAGATAGGTGATGTAGACCAAAAATGATACGAAGGAAATGAGGGATTTCTGGTAGGTGTGCAAGTTCCCTGCTTCCTCTCTACAGAAAGAAGCTGTGATGACTACCATTCACTTGGATTACATGGCACATAATTTTAGATGCAAAAATCCTCACCTGAACAGTAATACTGCCCAACTTGATATCTCAGGAGTCACCTGGTACTTTTTGGACACATAGCATTCACTGTAAAGACCACACAGGTCAGTTTTGTAAATTCCTCAGGCTACTTAATATAGACTGAGGTTGTTGCGTATCTCCCAGTTTTCAGAAGTCACTGGAAAATTCTGAAAATCACGAGAAACCTGGTTACCTTCTTTTAACTGAGGGATGTGTACCTGCACAGAGAACAGATGTGCCAAGATGATAAATACAAAATAGATGAGTAAAAGTTCTAATGAGGAAAAGTACTTACATTGCACCAGCAGTGCAGCTCTCCTCCATATGATAGCCCAAGGCCTAAAGTAGCAGGAGTCACTGGGGAGGTGTGTTTACACCTGTGCAGGGTGAAGTCACCAGTCATTCAGATTTTTAGCCAAAATAATCTGGACTTCAATTCCCATGACATTTATGTAATGAATCAATTATAATTTTTAACAGAAAACTGACTTGAATTATTCTATTAGGCTGGAAGGAGCCCAAAAAGAAGTCTCTCTCTGACGTCTGGCTGGGTGATGGCTAATGCCAATGGTGTGTAGAGCTGATTCTTCACTTACTTCCACCACCTGTATATATCATAGTCATTAAACACATACAGTATCATAAAACTGGTGTGTCGTTGTCCTGGCAGTCAGACTACTGGTAAATGACAGATACCTGCAGTTTCCTCGTATCGTACCACAGTTTTTAATTTGGGCTTTTTTTTATCTAAGAAAAGTTGCAGGGTGACTTCAGAACTGTTTTTCTAGTTAGCATGTTCAGAATCAAACACAGACCCAGATTCTATCATGGAATACAGGTGGGACTTTTACATTACCTCAGCCAAAATTTTGCAATGAAAGCTTGTGAAGGGCTGTCTGCAGAAGAATAGTCTGCAGGGCTTTTTTGAGCAGTGAACACCAGTCAAATGAAGGCTCACTCTGTAAACACTGTAAGCCATAGCACACCAGATAGCTAGGAGGAGTATAGGTGTGTTCTTTGGAGAGCACCCGTCTTTGAGATGAGCATTTAGCTTGCTGTATTTTATACACCCCACTACAGCCGAATTGCCAATACCTAACTGGGCAAAAAACAGCTTTGGACCTGCTCACCCATATCTTGTTTAGCCATTGGCACTTTTTAAGCAACCATGAAATAGTCAGCATCCTGCCATACCACAAATGTAGCATTTCACACTTGCCTGCACAATTTTTTTCTCTCCCTCTCTCTTTTTTTTCCCCCTTTTAGTTTTGGAGCTTTAGAACCTGTTCTAAATTCAAGGTAAATAGCTACTAGCTCAGTTTAACACACATATATATATATGTATGAGTATTTAGGTTCTCCTAAAACTTGAGCCAGGACTTTTATTGCTGTATACTGAACAAAGCTTTTGTGGAGCTTCTATATACATCTGCGATTACTAGTACAACTCACAACAACAACAACCAGTTCAGAGAGAACTAAGGATTCTAACCTAAATACACCATTAACTGTGGGGATGGGAACCAGGCCTCAAACATCTTCTGAGATCTAAAAATTATTATTTCTGAAGCATGGTTTAGTCCTCTGGCAACTGATACAATGCCATAAACCCCTAAACATTTACTTTTAAGTACACCAAATCTTACTGGCTCTGATCATTTGCCGACTACTCCAGCCACAACAACAAAATTACCAATGTGTTCTCTGTCCATTTGAGAGTATATTAACACTTGTCAAAATATAAGCCAATAAATACTTTCACAGAGAAACGGAGTGAATAGCTTGTCTACTTTGTGTGAAACCACATCTAAGTTCTAATTTTTTATTGAGTGTCTCTGAGTGGGCATCACTGTACAACCAGAACTACAAAGACACAACAATCAGACAAGTACGGCACTGACTTTGTCTTCTGATTTCCATACTGACTCCAGATGCACAAAACGTTGCTGAATAATGAGTAGATGCTCGCATGAATGAGGTTGGAAATCTTAATTTACTTAGAGTGGAACAATTATAGACATCTTTTGCTTTCTTTCATGGAAACCAGCTCTCATCAAGTCAGATACTAAACTGAAAATTCTCTAATGTTATAATTAGTAAAGATGAACATGTATTACATTCATTTGAATTTTTCAGCAATGCTGAGAAGCACTGAGCTCTTCCACAAGTTGTCATAATAAACAAGAAAAACTGATTTTCATGGAGAAAAAAGAAAGAAATAGAGCTCTAAAAGAAGGAAACTGCAATGAAGAACAGTTTTTTCTCTAACAAAACTGGTGATTCCTCCTTTGTATTGTCTTTTGCATTAGACTTGGATTAACTTCTCTCATTGTAATTTCATTTAACATGCCATTTGAACTTTTTTTGGAGCTGATTGGCAATAGAAACAGCTCTTGGAAACAGAGCTGCACAATTTTTGCTCACTTCAGAAATGAATTTTCCTGGATAAATCACTTTTAAGGAGTTGATATTTGGCTGTACATTTCTGTGAATAAAAATCTTTTAAATGCACTTGGAATAAGTTAATTAAATAAAGAGACTTTAAAAAGAGCTTGGTTGAGCTCCATATGAGTTGAACTTAAGTCTGAATTCAACCTAAGGAAGAAAAACAGAAAATGAGGCCTGGGGAATTTAAAGGTACTAAAGTACTGAATAGAACTAATGGCTCAATAGTGACAATATAGTTAGTTTCATCACACAGAAATCTCACAACAGCTCTATTTATAGCTTCTGACAAGAAAGCAACAAATACTTGGTCAGTTCTACTCTACCCCTGTTGCAAATAAAATAAGAGTAAGCGATAACACAGTTCTGAATCATAAAGTCATTTAGGTTGGGAAAGACCTTTAAGATCATCAAGTCCAACCATTAACCCAGGACTGCCAAGGACACCATTAAACCACGTCCCTAAGCATCGCATCTGTGTGATTTTTAAATGCTTGCAGGGATGGTGATTCCACCTTGCCCCTGGGCAGCCTGTTCCAATGCCTGACCACCCTTTCACTGAAGACATCTTTCCTACTATCCCATCCGAACCTCCCCTGCGGCAGCTTGAGGCCGTTCCCTCCTGTCCTGTCCCCCATCACCTGGGAGAAGGGACCGACCCCCCTGCCCACAGCCCCTGCCAGGAGCTGCAGAGAGCGATAAGGTCCCCCCTGAGCCGCCCCCTCTCCAGGCCAACCCCCCCAGGTCCCTCAGCCGCCCCCCGTGAGCCTGGTGCTCCAGCCCCGTCCCCAGCCCCTGCCCGGCTCTGGACACGCTCCAGCCCCTCAGCGTCCCCCCTGCAGTGAGGGGCCCAAACCCAGCCCAGGGTGCCAGGTGCGGCCTCACCAGGGCCGAGCACGGGGACGGTCACTGCCCTGGCCCTGCTGGCCACACAGTCTGTGACACCAGCCCGGAGCTGGTGGCTCCCTCGGCCCCCTGGGCACACAGCTGGCTCACAGTCAGCCAGCTTTTGACCAGCACCACCAGGTCCTTTTCTGCTGGCCAGCTTTCCAGCCACTCTTCCTCTAATTATAGTATTTCATCACTCTGATAAACCCTGATATTAAGCCCTAACAGCACAGCTTACTTCCACTGAAAGGAAAAAAAAAAAAAGGAAAAAGAAAAAAATGATTGCAGAAGAATATACAAGAACTACATCTGACATCAGGAGTCAATAAATACAGACGCTAATTAGAAAGAATGTGAACATTTCCACCAAACCACAAATCAGTTCTGTGTGGTATCTTCGTCACTAGTAATGTGTTGCTGACACAATGTTTAAGACAGGGACCTATAGTAGGCAATACAGATGTTAGGGGTCTTTGCTGGTGGGTAGCGTTAGAAGACCAAACAGAGCTCAGGTCTCTTAAACATTTCAACATTATTTCTTTGTATAAAAAGGTAAACGATTCCCACTAGAAAATATGAAGTTGGGCAGGGCTTGTCTTAAAAGCCTGGGAGCTCTGTGATCACACTGGACTCACGTCAGTAGCAGGTTCTAAGAGCAACTCAAAGAGAAGGAACAAAGACTGTGACAAAGGCCATGTGTGACTGAGAATCAGTCTGACACCAGAAATTTCTATTCACCTGTATGAAGGGCAATGCAAAGTTGTTTTTTGTTTTGATTGACTTTTGGGGGTGGGAAACTGGAGGGTCTATAGGACCTAAGAGTTTTTGCTTTGGGAATCTCTCAGATCTGTTTAATTCAGATTCTTGGCAGAGAGTGAATGCCATGGGAAATAAATACACATTTCTGTTCAACAGTGAGTCATAGGACTAGATCAAAAAGATTTGCAGGAGGTTATAATCTACAAGACTTATTTGTATCATAAAAATTAATTGTGCACATCAAAGATTACAAACTGAAAATCATGCTCCTTCTCTGAGAGCCTAGACTCAGAATAGCTGGTTCAAACTGCTTAAAATTTTTTTTTAACCATTCTCTACAATGGTGACTACTAAAGACTAACAGCTAGGAAGTTACGTCCTTTGCTTATCCACAGCTTGAGAAAAGCAAACTTGTGTGATAAAACCATCTGACACGGAAGGACTTATCTGCCAAAGACAAGACATGCTCCACGCATCTCAGTAGTTTCAGCATGGATTACAACCAGAATAGAAAAGTTTTCTGGTTTTACTTTTCAAAGCAAAAAATAATAATAATAATAATAATAATAAAATTCCAATTTTTTTGACCTAAACAAGAGAGTTGTGTCCCCAGTAGCTGGTCTCAATTCATTTGTGCTCCAAAGGCTGTTAAGCCATCAGGTAACCAGCAGCCCAGACCAGGTGCTGGCCAGCATGAGCAGTATCCTGCCTCGGAACTCCGGAATGTCTGAGGCAGCTGTGGCACATATTACCAGCTATATATAACGCGATGGGCTTGCATCTTCACCGTCAGGCATTCGCAAGTCAGAAGACAGCAGTGGGAAAGGAGGAGGTTGTACGCAAATGTCATAACTCAACTGCAATTTGGCACTGAAAAATACTGTAATATTATTGATAAAGCCTAATCAATTTTATTTGAAACAAGAAAAAGGAAGCTTTTCTCCTTCAAAGTTTATACTGATTCATTGCTATCACTTGTTATATTTCTTCCTGTTTTAGCACAACCAGTATCCAACAGGGAAATTCTTTCAAATTAAGTAGTGTGATAAATTAACATCCTATTTGCTATGTTGATATAACTCATTTTATCACTATGGCTATGCAAAGGAAAACCATATTTATCCTACACTAGCTTTGTTTTCTTCTGACAAGGCTATTCATTACCACAAGACATTCCAAGTTCATAAAACTGGATAGCTGACATTTCCAGTATAATATACTTCGTAAGGAGTAACAACTCTCCTAATCAATTTTGTCAATTACTTCAGTGTTTGTCTTAATACAAAATCTCTTTATCCCATACTGAAAGACCAATGTGGAGCTCTTCCTAAAAGTCACATAGATCTGGAGAGTAAGAGACTGTATCATCAGTGTGGAAACACTCAGAATAAGCAAAGTAGCTGGCAATGTAATCCAAACAGACATAGATGGATAATGGATTCTGTGATTGTAGTAAGAGCCAGATCTTTTACAATACAGTGTAAAACCATTATATTTTATGAAGATTATGAGAACAGTTTACGCACGTAAAGCCTTTGCATTTTTAGCTGCAGACTGTAAAACATTTTTTGCTTGGAAAAAAATAAGTATCAGCAAATTCTTCTTTTTGTATTCAAACAGCTGCTTGTAGTGACCAGATGCAGTTTTACTTTTCTAAACCAAACATTTTTAATGACCTGTTGCAAGCTTTCTTAGGATCAGAGGTAAAATTTAAGTAATCATCTTCAGGAGTGAGAAATTTTTTTCTTCGAAATGGATGCTGGCTTTAGGAATTTCTTTTTGGGTGTAAGAAATGACAATTTTGTACTTTGAAAAGTCAGCTAAGGCCAAGATTAATATAGCATCCATTAATTAGTTTGTTGATATCATGAAGGCTTGTCTTGTCATCCCACTGATGAAAGAGGGAATTTGCATCTCAGCAGGTAAACACGTTTGATACTTCCTTAATCTACTGCACAGCGTTTGCTACGGCCAAAAATAAGAGACAAAGTGGAATACAGAGTCAAAACAATTTAGAAAACAGATTGCTAGTTACAAAGGAATATGAATGAAGAATAACTTTTAAAAATAACATATATTCTGGACCGATGTGTTCCATAAACATTTTCTTTGCTAATGGAAGCCTCCAGGGAACAAATACTTATTTCATATGCCTTCCATTCTGCTCAAGTCAGTTTAGATTTCCACTGTAACTCTGCCTTTTATTTCCTTCTGTTCTCCTTGCCTTGGTTAGATTAGAGAGGTAGGGTGTTAATGGGGTACTTGATGAAGATTGAAGACCTATTTTCTCCCCCCTCGGAGACCAGCCTGATTTGAACAAATTGAGGAGAGTGAAGCAGTCTCTTCTTGTCCTTGGGAAAAGCCTTTTCCATTTCAGTATTTCCAGCTTTCAGACATGGTCCCCTTTGTTCACAGAGAAAAAGAATGAAAAAGTGCCAGCACAAGAAGGTTCTGAATAATTTCATATAACGTCAGCAGGGCTGCAAAAGCTCCCCTTCAATCTCCTTTATGGTTGGTGAGCATGTGAACGCGAGGTGGATCCAGGAGGGGAATGCAGGGAACTAGTGCTTGCAGCTCGAACAGGGTGAGGAACAAGCTGTTGTCCAACAGTCCCCACCTCTGTTGTTGCCACTTCCTTACCACTCTCATCCTTGTGGGTACTGTTTTGTGCTGGACACTCAAAATGCACACAGTGAAAAACCTGGAGAAAACAAAAAACGTAAGTAAAGCAAAACAATTAAATGCTGGCAAAAGTAAGATCAAAGTAAGATGAAGTCTATACGGAAGCATGCAGACCGGATCAGTGCTGAGGTACTTAAATTAGAACGTTTCACCATGAGGTCAAAGACATCTATCCATGGGCCATAAACATTATAAAGTGATACAAGCAGAGCAAGGGAAAGCCTTCAAATCATACCTTTACATATGGCACTAAAAATCAGAAAGACTGTTCCAAAGCGGATAGAGATATTTGCAAATGATTTTTTTCTTTGCCAAGTAGTATCTACTACATGCTATTGGATGATGACAACAATTATATTGTCTTCAACATATCTCATGATCTAATTACTTCCTCAAAAGACTGAATGCTCATCCACACTAGAAATGGAATTTAAATAATCGCCAATATGATTCTATTTCAAGATTGCCCTCTGCTGTAATAGCAATGGTAGCTCTACAGACAGATCCTGGAGGATGTAGAAAGGCATTCAGCGTCCAAGGAGGCTGCTGCTTCACCAGATGAAACACTCCATTTCAAACAGGGATTATTTTCAGATGTTTCAAACAATACCTGGGACCAGCGTACAGGTGACTGTACCTTAAAGCAAGAGGACCATTTGTTCAGCATTTTTTTCCAATTTATTTTCTACTTTACTTACTCTTACTTCTACTTGTTCTTGAAGTGCCTGGGAGGAGAAGGGGGAGGAACTCTTTAAAATTGTTACAAAACTTTTTTCTATATGATTTCTCATTGCTACAAAATGCACAGCTCTGCCACATACTAAACAAATAAATCTTTTTTTATACTGATTTAAAATTTGCTATTTTCTCATGCATTGTTGTTTTATAGCTAAAGCTTGATGATGAATAAAACCTGATTTTTAAAATTATTGTTTTAACTTAATTTTGTGTGCTTTTATGACATCTTCTATCGTGCTTTTTGCAAGCATATCATGCCTTTAAGGCTCTTCTCACAAAGAAAGGTAATCTCTTATAATCTTAACTGCCCTTTCCCAGACCCCTTCATGTTAATGTGGGCAAAATTAAACACCATAAACAAGACACAGGTATACTACATACTCATACAAGACTACAAAATATTATATTTTCTATCCTTTCTTAACACAACCAAAAATCTTATTATCCTTTTTGATCACCTCTGCTCAAGTGCACACTGAGCAAATGTCTGCAATGACATGTCTGCAATAGCCCCTGGGTCTTTTCTGAGGCAGCAGATAGTTAATTTGAATTCTGACAGCATACATGAAACTAATAAAAAAAAATATTCACAGTCACTGGGTTTTTTTATCCCTATTATATTTTCTTGTGCCTCCCAGTGTAAGGATTCTTGCCAGTTTTTATACAGATACACAGCAACGCATGTTTGTATTTCTATAGATATACACATGCTCACATAAAGATTTATTGCTATGCCTTTATATATACACATATGAACAGATTACAAATCTAAACCCTTACCCACACGTACACGCAGTACACAAAATGTTTTTTCTCTGCATTTCTTCTGGTGAATTTTTTTCTAAAGCTGAACTAATTTCTACTGTGGCATGAATTCTCTCCATCTGTTACAGTTCTTGAGAAGCCAATTTCTGGCATTGAGCTACGCTTCTTGAGAAGCCCTTTTTATACTCATCCTGCTCCCATGTTTTTAAAGTAACAGCTATTGTCATTTTTCCAGTTGTACTTATCAGCATCAGGATTTGCAGAAAAAAAAGATTCTCTCATCAGTGCACCTCTAGACGCTGCTTTCCTTGAAAGGCAGCACAGTCTAATGAACGGGATACAGGTCTTCAAAGTAGAAGATTCTATATTTCTACTGTATCCCAGGGATAGTGTTTCTCATTTAAAACTTCGCATAGTGATGCATGCTTTTTTAAAATATAGTATGGATACTACTGAAATTTAGCTAATACTAGTCTATAAAGTGTGAAGTGTCTGATTCTAGAATTGTAACTTTCATTTTCACAGATTTTTTCACACTAAATTCTTAATGCTCACTCAGCGCCTGGCACATCAACAAGCCTGCATTTACGACATTGTTTTCAGTTACTCTGCCACTTCAACATATTCAGAATACAGCTTGTGAAAGAAGCAGAGGGCAGAGAAGTACAACTGAGCTCATCTGCTTCATCCAATATGGGAAATATTTAGTATTACTAAATTATGTATTTCTAAAACAAATTATCCTGCACGTGTTTCTCTCAAAAGGCAGAGATGACAATTCAGCATCATCCTCTGATCAACGGCGTGTTATACTTCTCATGGATATTTATAAGAAAGGTCTGATGCACAAAGCAGGAAGGCCAAGTACATATACACTGGTGCAGTAATTTGTAAGATAAAGCTCTCACATTAGCACCAGGTGTCCTTTCCAGGTCAGTAACACTGAAGAGAAATAACAAGATAAAACTTACATAGTCAAAGTATCAGGTGACCTGCCTGACTAATAAATGATGACAAGCACTAAGGAAAAATAATTATTTTCTTCATAAAATGTAGGATGTCTGGAAGCTCAAGAAAACAAAAAGTTGCACTTCTATAATGTTCTAGCATACCAAAAAGCATTCAAATGCCAGGTCAAAAAAAATCTGTGAACGTCATGTCTTCCAAAACTTGGAAAACATGGCAAAGGAAAAGATGAGTTTAAAAGAAGAAATCATTCACAAAAATGGATAAATTTTATGGGAGTTTTTGCAATTCAAAAAATCAACTCTTTCCTTTGGGAAGTATAGATTGTACTTCAAAGTTCAAAGGTACATGTTGGTATAACAAGTAGGGAATATTTCTGTTACATTATGTTAACTATTACAGTAAAATTCCTTGATGAGAATTTGCTGCCATTAGAATCTTTTGTTTAAAATGAGAGTGATTTGACATAAAATACAACCAGCTGTGGGCAAATAATTCTGGAAACTGCTTGCATTCTTACTGAAGAGACTACCAAGACTCTATGCCAAGACTCTATACCAAGACTCCAGAACAAACCAAGACTTTGGTTGCACTGTTATTATTTAAATTGGAAGTATGAAAAATATCTTGGTGCCTTCTTTGGCCAATAAAAATTTAGGGCAAAATGTTACAGACCATCTGTTTAATATATATAAAATGTAATTTAGTAATATGTGCATGCTGATCATGTTCCTCCTTTAAAAGCTATAGGAGCAATAATTAAAAAAAAGTGTTGGGTACAGATTTTAAAGACAAGAGAGGAAAAGACCTAGAACAGCAGCATGTGTTTATAGTTCCGCTAAGCCATTACATGAATGGCTGTAACCTCAATTTGCACATACTGATCTTCGCTATAGTTACGCAGTGCTTCACATAAGTAACTACACAGGGTATTAAACTGCTTGGGAATAGTATCCAATTCAAAATTAGAATTGTGTTTAAAAGCCTATTACTCTTCAGGGCTTAAAGTTACCTTTAAGAATTAAGAATTGGAGGTAATGTTTCCTGTAGGCTGATTTGCTAAGTTTATGCAATGCACCTCCTTTTTTTAATAAAGGAATGAGAACTTATGCAATGCACCTCCTTTTTTTAATAAAGGAATGAGAACTTACAGACACTGGCATAAGAGCAAACAAGACTGTGTATGGATTAGTAATGGATAAGGCCCTCTTCGTACAAGTACAACAACCCTGGAGGCAGCTTCTGACTCAGATGTATTTCTAAGAACTCACTGATTAAGACTGAACGGTACAACACAAAAGACAATGCTTAGGACAAAAAAAATTGTATTCCCAGTTCAGTTGACTGGTCAGCTTCTTTCCAACTGTCTGCCGAGAACTAATGTTGACATCTGGTGGTTCACGTTTGCAATAATTGCTCTAAAATTGGATGCGAACTACACTATTTGACAATTCTCCCAATGCTTAAGAACCAGCAAACCCATATACTAAGTATGATCGGAAATCCTGACTCCTAGAGTTGACAAACTCCAGTTACCACAAATGTAATAGTGCTACCCAAAGTTCATTGTGAAGTGTGAAAGTACAATGTTTTGTGGTGAACTACAAGTGTGGGATGCAGACATGCATGCATACACACAGAAGCAGCAGGTTTTGGTGCCTCATAATCTTGTCATATAAGGTCCTAATCTCACAAAGACATATATATTCTTAAATTCATATACGGTATATTGTTTCACTGAAGTAAACTGTAAAATCTGGACTTCATCTGAGACAATACACAGCAATTATGAAAGACAGAAGCACAAGTGAAAAAAAGAGGATGATACTGCGCTTGGTCAGTTAGGGCAAAATGTGGTTTTTTCCTGTATAAAATGAACTGGAAAAAAAATTCTCTTGTTTGGCCATATTGGTTAACTGATTTACCAGGTATGAAAATTAATTATAACAATCTTTTATAAGTAAGATTTTCTTATGAAGGAGATTTTTCTTACGTTTTATTCGTTAAAAAGATAACATAAAGGTGATAAAACTAAGTAACCAGAGACTATACACATTTCTCTAGTGTACTAAAATGGTATTTTCATCATTCATCACAATAAGCATTAATTTAAAACTAAACCCAATAGGAAACTTGATGGCACTATGGAAAGTTCAAAACCAGAAATATTTTACTGTACTTTGTCTGTAAAAGCCCCAAAATATCCCCCAGACTGGCAACAGTGCTTCAGCTCTATAGGGAAGATGGTAACACAGTTCACAAATACTCAAATAAGAAAAGCATTTGTTCTTATTTTGCTAGATTGCTGGAGCAAAAAACTGAAGCACGTACATTTTAGAAGTCACTATCAATTTCAGTGCAAGATACAAAAACCTGTATTGTTATATATTAATGAAGAATATAGGTTTTCTTAAAAGTTCCTTACCTCATTAGCTGTGTTGTGAGTTCCAACTATCCTGATAAAAGATGCAGGCTGTTTATCAAAAGTGATTGTTTGCCAGGATCTAAAAAAAAAAAAAATATCCAGAAAGACACACAATTATTGCACATGGTCACAACAGCTTGCAGTACAAAATACAGACAATCCATTCAAGTGACAGTACATACTATTATCACTTAATAGGGCAAACACAGAAACACCTTTCATCACCTGGATTTCCAGCACTCCTTGTTCATTTTTATTTTTAAGGGCCTTGACTCTGCTTATGCATTTTCATACATATATACATACTACTATAATTTATATGCAGGTATAATATTCATACTATTGCTGAAAGGTAAGAAAATGGTAAAAATCCCCACCTGAATTAAAGTCTAAAATCCTTGACTAATAACTGTATTAGATAAACAAAAGATCAGATAAATAAAAGTAAATGCATCCACCTTTTAACTACTAATGAGAAATCATCACAGCTTGGTTGAAAAAAATTTGGGAACCACCCAAAAACTCAAAGAAAATCCTCTTACTCTAAGTGGAGCAGTGGAGGCAGAAGAGCCAAGCTTTCCTTGTATGGGCCAAAGCCCTTGAGTAAATTACAAATGACATTAAAGCATTTGCAGTCCAGGTTGTGAGGATTTCCCCATCCTGACACAGAGGCAGTGGGGAAAACAGACCACCCTTGCAGAACTGGAGTATACCTTTTTGGGCTAGAGGTGGATTGGGACCACTATAATCTCCCCTCCTCATTCATACTCTTCTGATCTGGCTGAGGTACACCACCTCAAGTAGCTTAACACACAGTAGTAAAAAGATGATTCCTACCATACATTTGTGCTCGCAAAACATGCTAACAGCAAAACAGAAGAAACAAAAAGAATAATAGGAACTAGAGGTTTCAGTTTAATGCTAGTTTTTCACTACGCTAGATTAGTACTTGAACACATTAGAATTTCAATTATTTTATATTCATAAGACATGAAAGCTAAATCCAGAATTTAACCTTTCAGCAAAACTAGACTCTATCACAGAAGGCTTCAGAAATAAAATGTAATTAAGTATAACTTGATGAACTCAGTACAGAAGAAAAGCACTGGGTAGTTTCCCTGTGCGTTCTGAATACCTTCAGAAGTGTTCATATAAGAAACAAGGGACCAAAGCAAAACTGGAGTCAAACACCAGCTGCCACCAGCAGACGACCCCAAAGCCTGGCAGCACGAACAGCCTGGTCACTGACTGTTTCTCAGGCACTTGAATTTTCCCTTAGCAGGAAAATCTCTTTGTCACAAACATAGCATTTCTGGCTTTAATTTAGTCGACTATTACTTTTATCGCTGCTGTCAGGTTAGATTTGCTTAAAGAAGAGTATGAGCCCAATCAAGACCTAATTTCAAGTAGTTTACTGGCATTACTACGTGAAGTAATGGATGTAATTAGAGCTACACATCATAATAGAAAGGCGCAGCCTGTGTCAGGCCTCAGAGGCACAGCAGTTATCTATCTAATGGCATGGTTTATTTTTATCTCTTATGTGGCTACGTCCTCCTTCTTTTAAAGCTCAGGCTGTTTCTTCAAGCTCTAAATAAAACATAAAATGAGAATGGACTATTTTCTTGAATGTCTCAAGATCTGAAAGACTGTTATGATTTAAACATTTTTTTTCCCTAAACAGAAAAACAATTCTTCTTGAGTTTCCTTCTCGTATTACTCTAGTATACCAGGCAATCTTCATGGCCAAACGTAACTCGCTACCTTGAAGTAGAGTCCCAAGGATGAGTGGCTGGAACAATCAGACTGCAACGCTACTTCTCCTAACAAAGTATTGCCATAGTTTGCAGTATGCATATGCTTTCCCATTTACATGCCCACGCTTTACACAAAGAGAGTGATGATGTAAAAATCAGATTTCTCTGTTTAGTGGTTTGGAAAATATTCTAAAGCCATTCTAAATAAAAGAGTTAAAAATCCCAAAGAAGCTATTAAGAACAGCCTATGCGTTCCTAGCCTCCACGGTAGAGTTCATGTTCTGTGACAAGAAAATAGTTAATTAGGGATCATAGAATAGAATATAAATGAGTCTGTATTTATTTATAGTACTTCTAAGCACTAGTCCAATACAGACTGCAAGAGTTCAGTGCAGATTTTCCAAAGATGGCAGTAAATGCCGTTGTCTGTCATATGAAGTGACAGCAAAGAAGCTGATGCATCTATCTGGTAATGCAGCTGAAGAGGATGACAGATATCTAAGAGAGGCTGAGAAAAAGACCTCTGAAGATCCTTTTGACAGCACACTTCTAGATTAGCTCCTCCAGGAAGCTCCATGGTTTTTGCACTTCCCACAGCATTACAGGTCCTTACTTTCTGCTACAATGTTGTTATTGAGATAGGATTATAATTACCCTCCTAATCATATTAAAACATGATAGAAAATAACAAAAAAAATAATTCTTGTGGATGTGAGACTTGAAGGGAGATAGGGTTTTCAATAAATTTGGTCCTAAGAATATTTACTGTTTTGGTATGTGTCCATTTTATTTCTTTCCCATTGGAAAAAGAAAGTAAAAATTATAGACAACCTGTAGAAGAGTTATTAAAATTCAAGTTATTAAAATTCAAGAATATTGTCATTAGGGAATTAATACTTGATGGGATAATGAGAAAATTAGGTGTCTCAGTTTATTTCCTTAGCAAAAAGGAAAAAACAAAATAGAAAATAACTCAAATGTATTTGGAAAAAAGCCACTTTTGAAATAAGCAAGGCAAACCTTCACTAGAAAGTTGCACTGATTCTGACTGTAACAGTACATTTGAGAACACAGGTACATACAAAGCAATACCCTCCAGTACAGAGATAATCATGCAAAGAGATCATTTATGCAGTGTAACTATACCCACGTGGGAAGAGAGATTACTGACAAAACATTATCAAGGCATATCTGCCCTCTTTTTGCATTTTTTGCTGATATAACAAATTCAGTAAGACTTCTATTTATGTATCAAGCCATAACAATTTCAGTGGCGTTCCTTGATTAAATTAAAGACATCATAGGTAAGCCTTAGGTTTCCTTTTAATCTTCTTGTTTTATTACTAGTTATCTCTTCTGATATTATTTTCGGTCTCCCTGTAGAAATTTTATTTTGCAAATTATTTTGTAGTCATGCCATGCGTATGTGCTTATTTTATACCTTCCTCAAAAGAGCTAGTCTTTGTATCCTCAAAATCGCTTGGGAGAGTCTTTACAAAAATTTCCTCCAAACTTTATACAGTCTTCTATTGATTAATACATAAGTCACTGTATTCCAGGAACAGTAGCATCAAAAAATATCATAAGCACCTCATTTTTGGTCTGGGATTCTTCTGTGTAGTAGATGCTACTTCTTCTGTGTAGTAGATACTACTTCTGTGTAGTAGATGCTATTTCTTCACCTTTACTCCCCATATGCCAAACAAAAAAATCTTTCAAGCTGGTGGCAATACATTCACCTTCTTTCCCTAGGACACAGTCATAAAGAAGCTATCAGAACTTCTCCTGTAAACTGATATTGCTGTCTCTGGACTTTCCACATTTCTGTACTCCATGTTAGTGACCCTATAACAAATAGATATTTCAGGGTTTAGCTTTTTTAAATATTTGGGAAGTGTTGATTTTTTTCTCTGCTTGCTGGTTTATTCATTTTAGATTTTCTGCTTAATCTGCAGCAGTCCCGGTCATCCCTTTCACAACAGCAATAATCACTACACGTAAGCTGAGGTTTACATCTCTAAGAGACAACTCGGGACTAGCAGCTTACTCTGGTTTATCCCAGGGTCCTCAAGCTGAAATGCAGCACTACAAGTTGTTTGGCTAGCAAAAGTCCCCCGATACCACAGCTCCATTTTCCAAAAGAAATTAGCTTTGTTACAGTCCTACGGTGTTTTATTTAACACTCTACATCTCACCCCAGCCACCCGACTTCTAACTCTCTCGTTCTGCCCAACTCCCCAAAGGAGATGCAGTAATTGATGATTAGCATTCCAAAGCCATGCTTGCATCCTGTAAGCCTGTCATATTTAATTACATTTTAACTATATTCGTCTTCTATAATAGCCTGAACATAATTTAGATAATTATCTTTTGCTCTCTTATTCTCTGACTCTGCCTGTCTCAGAGCTCCTTGCAATGAAAATCACTTTCTTGGCTCAAACATATAAACAGACTCTTGGGCCAAGTGCTTTCATCTCTCCAACAGCTGTCACTGAGAACTCAATGGCTTTGTGCATCCCACAATCTCTTCACCATATTCTATTCAGAGGAAGAGGAAAATCATTAGAAACCGCTCCACTTTCATGTTTCTTCCCGTCCTTTTCTTTTTATTAGGCTATTGCAAGAAGAATGCAAGAAATACTGATGTCCAGCTAAATTATAACAATAGCTTGGTATTGCTTAGGCTCTCTATAGCTCCAAAATAGCAATTCACCTCTTAAAAAATTTAATGGCTTTTCTCAGCATTTAGAATGCTTCTCTACTTATTTCTATGAAAAGCTGCCATCTTTCTAAAGATTTATTAGATATAATAGGATATAAATAGTGACCCTTCCCTGTAATTTCCTTCTTTTCCAGAAAGAACAAATTAAGAAAGAAGTGGAAGCTTATCTTTTATTGAGGTTTTCTAGTGAGCCACTGGCACTACAGAATACTACCACGCTGTGGGATCACCAGCACAGCACTAATAATAGCTGAAACCAAGTTCAGGCCAAAGATGTAAGATGAAAGAGAAAGCTGTTACATGTCACTAACATTCATCAAGCTGTAATAACCACATATTCATATCATGGCTTGCTTTGGGCTAAGCATGTACATTTTGTGTGTGCGTATTGTGCCTCTTCACTTTCCAAGGTGATATACAACCTCCATCTTTTGTTCCTCAGTCCAAGGAGAAAAGCAAATCAGAGTTGGAAGCAAATGGGGCGAAGAATAACACACCCTGAAAAATGTCAGTTACCAGCAAGTAACCTCCATTTTCCTTTCTAATGCTTGTCCACATATGCCTTGCAAGTGACATAACACTTCTCAGCTTATTTGGCTGTGGACTTTTTCAACTGTGACTACATGTCTTTTTAATGAAATACAGCATTTGTTACGATGGAATAGTGAGGAGAGATTTGTGAAAACAGATGACAGGAAAAGGAAAGAAGATTCATGTTGTCTTTCCATACACATCAGCCTGATGACTGTAGTGATGTAAACAGAGCGAGTAATCACATGTGATGCTGCCAAATCAAAAATTGCATGCACACCTAAAGCAAGCCAACTAAGACTCGAGAAGCACCATAGTATGTTCTGCCTATGTTTTATACCCCTTGCTTTATTATGCATTTTATGAATACCATGCTAACCTCTACTACGGAGTACCTACAAATAAACACAAAAATATGCACTAAAAATGCTGTAACAACTATTGTTACATAGAGGTTTTTTCCTTATAAAATACCAAAAAGTTCTATAGATACCTTATAAATTGCCTATAAAACCATGTTTTCCACCATAACAGTACTAAACAAGAAAGTGAAGTAATACTCCTCTCCTGTTAAAGCTGTAATTTAACTACTGATTCAGAGTCAGATCTATAGAGCACAGAAGTCAAACCGGGTGGCTGGCTCAGCCACCCCCCTTCCAGCCAGCCTCCCAAGCCACTGAGGGGAAGACAAAGCATAAGAAAGAAAATATTGTGAGGAATCAAAGGTCAACAACATTTTGGTTTTTAAATTAAAGTCACATTAAGGTGCAGTTCTACCCCTTGTCTACCTCAACTGAAAACTGAGACCTAAACCTGAGTTTCCATCTATTCTGCTGTCACCACGACAGCACTCTCTCAAGAGGTGGCCTGTCAAATGTGGTACTTCTAAGGAAGCAAGGCAGGTGCAAGCTAGAAGTAACAGCTTTCTCTCTGCAGCTTCCAGAGGCAGAGACAAAACTCACCTAACAATGCACCTTGGTTATATTTATGCTATAGTCCATTGATGAGATAGCAAATACACTTTACCCAGTCTAACAGGGAGGAAAAAAACCAAAAAGGACTTGAAGTACTAATGGCAGAGGTAACAACAATGGTTAAGAGAAATATAATAAGAGTCTAGAATAAATATGAGGATAATAAATACAAAAAAATAACCTGTTGCAGCATTTGTTACATAATGGCTTTATATATTGACAATAAAAATATGTATTCCCACTTTTTGGGAAAAATTCCCTCAAAAGTTTTTATTCTAAAAATATTTCCCATAAGGAAAAACATAATTCTGAAAGCATCTGAACAAAATTTGTATTTATTTCTGCCCTGCGATTGGTCCCTCCCACCAATCCAAACAAAATATCTGCCCTCTATAAGAACACTTTACTAAACTAATATGAATATTTTATTGCATGTGATTTATTGTAAAAACCAAATATGGGCTTGATAAAGCAGACCTATTAGAATAAAATTTCTGTCATAAAATAGATTTAATGAAGCCTATACCGGCTTTCTGACATCTTTATAAAGCTTCTAATGTAAAAGACTCCTTACAGTAACCCCTGCTTTCACAGCTTCAGTGCTGACATTTTTGCTGTTTTAGAAAAAATATTACATAAAGAAAATGTTAAAATATAGCAAATTGAGCAATGGTAACACTGAATGTAGTAATTATTTTTCTAGCTACATGTAATAACCAATTTTCAAAATATATCCACATGCCAATGTAGACAATCAGCAGCATTTTTGTACTGCATAAGCTCATATAATTTAGCTTGCTCACATATTTTTTCAATTTTAACAGTTTGTCTTTCTGTGCTTCCAGAAATACAGTTTATATTTTAAAATCTTTCACAAAATTAAATTATTAGCCATTAGCTGGCAACTGTCTGGCAGAACACCATGAGCCAAATTTCTATGCCATAGCAAGAACTGTGCGTATAGTATCTAGACATACATCATTGGGGGATGGCAGTGGTGATGGATGAAGGCTGTGAACCTGAGTAACTTGACCTAGGAGTTCATCTTACATATTTTTGTAGGATGGAGAAGACAATCCTAGAAGTTGTACTGCTTTTGGTTTTCTTACTCATTAGCAACAGTTATTGCTCCTGATGTTCACGTAGATAGCAAAGACCTGAGAAGCCATCCAATGCATTGACATATCAGTAACAGAACTAGTGGGTTGCTTTTAACTTTGAAGACTTCTCCACCCACCCCAGTCTTACAAGAGGTTGTAAGCTATTTTTATTGTGTAACTTTTCATACCAATAGAATAGTTGATTAAGAGCAAATATATAAACAATATTTTTAAAGATATGAGACAAAATCATGCTCTCAATTAATCAGTTCCTTTGTAGCATGTAGACTAATACTGTGTTTATGGCACTTCTCTCTTACATTCCCTCGGGTGTGATTTCATGGCCGACTCGTAAAAACTTCACATTTACAGCAACTGCCCTTCTATTACTGTTGATAACATCTAATTGACATGTCAAACCTCCAAGGAATGCAGTAAATTGAACCACAGACTCTAAGAAGAATAAAACAGTGAAAAAAGCAAATCAGCATGTGCCTCCTCATAACAGCAATACAAGCAATACTGAGGTTTGCTAATGGAAGGGAGGAAAACTGTAACCCTTTCTGCTACCACACTGAATTATCTATTAACCTCAAGGTCAGAAAACAAAGCATTGTGACCTCAGACTGAAACTCACCTAGAAAAAAACAATGAACCCACATTGATGACTGCAGTCATTTTAGACGTGAAACTAAAGTGAACTAAGACAGACACAAATAACAAATACAACTTTTGCTTCTGTTACTGTGTTACAGAACAGAAAAACAATAGCTCCCCTCCCAATAGTTTCTGGTAAACTAGATTTGAGTATTTAATTTTTAACTCTCTACCTTAAAAATTATAGACAAAGAGCTGGGTAAAATTCACAAACATTATTTTAAAAGCAGAGGAAACCTGAGTCATGATGAAAGAACATAAAATAAAGTCAGGAAAACTTGTTTAAGTAGCAACCAAGGTAACAGGAAAAAGGCAGAATGACTTTATAAATATGTAGTTGAAGTGTATGAAATCCATTAAGAAAGAAAATTGGTTTACAGGGACACAGGAAAAATGACAAAATGAAATGAGGTAACATGATGTTCGCTACTAGTATAAAGAAAAAAAATCCTTACTGTGGGAACTCAGTGTGATAGAAGAGCAAAGAGCAGAATGGAAGCACCATCCCTTCAAGTATATGAAACAAACTGATGGAGCATTATTCTAAAAAAATATACCACATAGTGCAGAAATCCCCAAAGGATGAACCTAAAGATATAATAATTCTTCCATTTTGTGATTTATGGATATAATCTGTCCTGGTAAAAACATTACTGTGAATAAATCAATGGCTTAATACTGCATATATCTCAACTCAGGATATTTGTAACACTAAAGACCATACCTGTTTTGGTCAGCATAAGCACATGCGTACTTTTCAGAGTTTTAACAAAACTAGATCCTGAACATCAACAATCTAATTAGGGCAAACCTCCAGATTTGATGTGTTACCATCTGACTGGCCTCCTGACTGTACAAGGTGTCAACAGATGCTATATTTAATGGCTTTAACTGCAAGAAAGGGCTACAGAAAATAGTTTCACAGGACACATCTATCATTCGGATAACTTTTTTGTAGTAATATTTATTTATAAAGGTGCTGAGGGTATGCATGCGGGTATGTGCATGCATGCACATTTTCAGATGAGAGAATATTACAACTCAGTGAAGGCAATCCAATGTACTGCCAGAACACAGAAGCAGTAACCCACATTGTTGAGTCCTTACCCAGAAGCTGCAAATCTGCTCCTGTGCTGATTGGAAAAAAGAAACCCCAAAATTTCACTTAACAGGATGCAAGAGGCAATTAGTATGCCCCTCCTAGTAAGGAAATTAGGATTTCTGTTACACTCAGTGAAGGTGGCAGTAGTTGGAGAAGACCTCTTAAGAGGACAAGCTCCATCAGAATTGCTTGTAGGTCAAACTAGGACCTAAATGTTTAGGGGAGGAATATTTAAGTACTCCAAGCCTGTATGAGCAATCAAACACAGAAGGAGGACGATAGAGTTTACAAATATCTGAGAGGGGCAAGACACACTAAGGTAAAGCGGAACAACAGAATAAAGTTACAAGAGGAATAAACCTACTATGAGCAAGTTTTCTTAGACTGTCAAAGAGCTTCTACGTGGCAAATAACAGAAGGTCGAACAGGCTGTATATTAAGTGGGGCTGACCACTGTAAACAATGGTGTTGTAAGACAGAGCAACAGCCAAGATTCCAACTACAGCTTGTAAGAGAAAATTAATGTTTACTCATAAAGCAAACTTTAATTCTGGCAAGACATTATTTATAAGGTTTAAAAGACACAGTTATTATTTCCCATCATCTTCACATTTAACCTGCATCTCCAAAGTAGAGTTTATGTACTGATAAAATATGCAATACGTAACTCTCCATCTTACTGATAAATAATATGAAAATACATTTCCTGAAAACCCCTCCCGTGTCTAGCACCTGCAGTAGAAGCAGCAGTTATCCATAAAGAGTGAGAACTAGCTTATACTTAGAATGTAATCTCTCGTAATAAGAACAACTTAAAATTTTGCTGTTTTATCACAGAAGCTTTAGAAAATCATCTGGCAAAAATCAAAAAGGCAAAGTCATTGGGAAGTGTAATTTCTACTGAAACATCAATGTAATAATAAATAATAATTACAAAATAATTATAATAATGAATAATAATGCTTCATGAAAGGAAATAAATGTTTGCTTTGGTTTTTATTTTAAGTAGAAGACTATGCAACAGATATTTCATACACACTTGATTACCACTATTTAAAAAGAAGTATTTTTCTAGATGATACATTATAAAGTAATGATACGTATATCTATCTATATCATTAGCTTGACAGTCTTTACTGTCCTCCAAAGAGATATTAAAGTCCTCAAAGGCATGGGAGAAAAATACAATGTCTAAAAGAAGCAGGTACTGATACTATGGGTGATACTTGGTATTGCTTCTTTTCTCTGAGGCAAAACAGAGCTAATATTTGAATTGATGTAGTATGATGTTTTGTTCACTCTCCTCACAGTAACATGCATGAAGAGGAGCTGAGAGCGCGCCAGCTGCATGGCAAAACGTTGGAAACCAAAACTTCAATGTGTATGGCGCATGCAGAGCTGCAGTGAAGCAAGTGTACGCCAAAACATTCAAGGGAGACTAAAACACTGCAGTTCCCAACTCCGTGCTACTCTGTTCAAGGCTTGTTCAAAAGATCTGTGCATATTTGTGGCTGAAAAGTGAGAATCACTGTTAAGAAACATGACTTAAAAGAAGCTAGATCTTTCTTCAATCAAACTAGACTCGGCTAAAATAAAAGCTGGCAAATGAAATGTTAGATGCAGAGCTTCCACACTTCTGAGAGGCGGTTAATGCTCTGAAATGGAATACAACTCTGGTTTCTCTCTGTGAAATCTTAATTCTTCGTGGTGGGTCTTAATTCTTAATAAGGTGCGCCTGTGAAGCTAGAGCCTTTTTCTTCTTTTGCCTTATTATAATCTTTCAGAATGTGAGCACATAAACACAAGGAAAAATATGTATTTCAATGCCTCTATCGTTCAGGGCTTTTAAGCTCAATAATTACACAAAATGACCCTTTAAATCTGTCTGACTTGCTCCAGTAGGCATTACTAGTAGCATAATGAACAGATTAATGAGAACCCTCAGTTTGTTTTTGTGAAGTGAGACTTGAAATTGAGCTTAACAACGTAGCAATTTCCCAGACATCTTGCCTGAATATATTTCATCTTTGTAGTGTACGAAGGTGGCTACAGTGAGTTCGGCAACTCTGGAGGAGGCATTAGGATTCCACAGAGTTGCTGTGAAATTTGTTTCATGTAAAATACGATGAACCATGGTTGAAATATATTGTTTGACAGACGAGGTACAAAACCAGTTTTGCTGTGAAATTAACTTCATGTAAAATAGGATGAAGTGTGGTCAAAATACTCTGACATTGCAGGTACAAGCGCAGTTTCTTTTATCCTGTTCCGCCCCACCACCTGGGAGCTCAGGCATGAGACAGAATTAAGGATTATACAAAAATTAGGAAAAAAATGTTATTTTCTTTTTCTCGGTATGACAGGACAGTAGGTGCATATAGTACTGATGGGAAGTGATGTGAGCATACAGTCAGTTGGAAAGGCAAGAGAGCTGAGAAATGTTCAAGATGTTTTGTTATGAGAGAAAACAGTCCTGTGAAAGTGGTTAAGAAGAAGAATGATGGATGAAAATGGTTGTGAGGGAATTTAGAGATGGGATCATGGAGTGAAGTGAAGAAACTTGAGGAGGACAGGAGGAAAAAGCTGCTATGTTTGTGGCTAAGTATAAGAAATTACAAATATGAGTAGGTAACATGCCATGTGCAGTTACAAGGAAAGGTATTCACACACTTCAAATATTATCTCTATAGCAAAAGAAATAATCACATCATGATAGAGATTAGCCTGCTTTCACGGAAGTATAGCCAGAAAAAAAATCCAAAATTGAATTTGTCACTAACATTGCGTAAAACAGAAATATTTTTTCACTTGAAATCCTTAGACAACATGTAAGCCAGTTTTCTGTACATCAGAATTGTTAAGACCATGACCTAGATCTCTCCAGGTGCTCTTTACCTGGGATTTTTTATCAAAGGAAAAACAGCAGTGCCTGAAAACTAGAAACGCATATAGTACATTCTAGGACAGAAATATGAAACACTGGACAAGAGCAGTAAATCTCAATGTTGAAAATAATTCTTGAAAAAAAGATCAGTCAGAAGACAGCTAATAAATCTTGCATTCATATCCCAAAGGGCTTTTCATGTGAAAGTACTAATTACATTAATATAAAAACTATAGAAAAAAATTGAGGGGAATTGAGCTGAGAGTTTAGGATTTCAAATAGCTATTATATAATAAAAAGATAATAAGCAATGGAAACATTAAATGAAGTTTGTAAGTTCTTAAACATTTATCATAACAGCAGTATACACTGAATAACAAACTGAGTACAGCAGGGAGAAAAAACCCTCAAAATATGTTATAAACTTTCTGAAAATGAAGTCATGCCCTTCACAGGAAAATCATAAAACTGTCCCAAACCAGCCATATAGACAGTTGATAACAACTACCTTAGAACTGCCCATCAATAAACAATATTCACTGTCTCCCAAATTCTATCAGAGTATTAGAACCTTTTTTCCTGCTGGGGAATTGGACATGATATGTCTGCTGCCAATGGATTAGATTCATTTCACAATAACTACACAAGAGAACTTTAAAGAACAGTACTGAGTTGATAACAAGTCGTGATAGCCTGTTTCATATTTGTCTTTGCAGGGCTTATTTTATTAAAAGTGTCATTAACTCTGAGGTCTGACTCCTACTGGCCTTTGGTATCTTCAGTTTTTCATCTGACTTTCAGCCTCTTTGTCAGCAAATTCTTCTAACAAGTGCAGGTCTCTACTGTTCAACACTAATACATTCAAGCCCACTTATCATAAATGTTTTAAAAAATAGAATAGAACATGACTGTTTTTCATTACTGTCATACTGTGTAGAGAAAAACAGCTTATTGTGGAAAAGAAAAAAAAAAATACCCTCCATAGAGCATTTGAAAATTGACAATTACACAACCAGTATGCATTAATTGGCTCTCACTTAAGGAAGGTACACAAGCTTTGCCTGTGAAGATAACAGACATCCAGTTTCTGTCTTCAGCCTTTCAAAACTGGGAGAAGGTTAGAAGTAGCCTGGCAGTTTCTGGCTTTGAGCCCTGAATTATTAATTTACACAAAATATTACATTAAAAATACCATTAAAACAACCCAAAGCAGCACATTGTCATTTTAAAGGGGAAGCTCATGCTTCAGTAGGCTGCCAAACCCAATATATGTTATTTAAACATAATTTAATTTTCTGTCTCATTGTTTTGTTTGCCACTTACTGATCATGAAAGGTGTCTGTTGAGGTCTGTGTTTGCTACCTTCACGGTTCGTTCTACCCCTTGTGCCAGAAATTCAGCAAGATGATTTGGAGACCTCACAAGCCACTTGCGACACAGCACACTAATGACTTTCACAAAGGACTGTAACTCCACGGAAAAACTGGGTAGACAGAAAGGCAGGCAGCAAACAGCAAAGGAAACAGCTCTTACCCACACGTCTTCAAAGACAGGGAGGTGAATAGAGAATATTACTAGCAAAGTAAATTTTCTCATTGCAGGTATTCTGTCTCCTCAAATGTGGGCCCCTGTGAAATTCTCCCATGTTCTAACTCTATCCACGTTCATTTGCTACTGCAGCGTATCCAGAAAAGCCAGTGAGTTATTTTTCTGGAGTCTACCGCAGTATAGTAAACACACAACTAATGCCAAAAAGGGTAAACCTGGGATTTTGAAACCTTACTAACCACTTAGACTCTACTCACATCTCCAAAGTTTGTAAGAGAAACAGATGTAACATGGAGTAAGCTTTTTGGAAAAAAAAAAATCAGTATTTTAGCCTGACACAAATACATGTATAATGCCTCCTAGCTGACTGTTGCTCTGAGGTACTCGTCAAACCGGCAATCACAGTCCCATACATGGACACACCTGCTTCTCATTTTCTGTAAACAAACACACATAAGCCTATGTGAGGACAATTTTTATACCAATGCAGGTGTAGTTCTTTTTGGGCTGGGATGTCAAGTATCCATCAAAAAAATTAGGATTTGGCTGACACAAAAAATAGTTGCAAAATTTGACCACATTAGCAAAAGATTTGTTTTGTTTCCTCCAGGCGAAAGAGAGCTGCGGCATTCGTAAACATACAGAGAACAAAATGATGAGGGTACTGTTGCTTCCAGCCCATTAATGCTGTAGTCTGGTAAGGCAAATTGCTGAACGCAGGAATCTTTAACTGCCTGCCTAAACCTGATGATGAGTCAAACCCAGGCACAGTGCATGCGTTCGATTCTTGCCTTTCCTTGGGGAGCGCCTGAATCACTTGACTAAAAGGCATTCAGAGGCAGATTTCTCTGCTGGAGCTTTGCTGTTTGCATAAAATACCAATGTAATCATGGTAAGAGGAAGGACAGAGGCAGAAAAAAAATAAGAAAAAAAATATCTATTGCATCCAGCAGGAGTATCTTTACCATTCACTATGACAGTAAACCAGACAAACTGTACCATCTCTGCCTCACTACAACATCTGTTAATTTTGGTTAAAATCCAACTTTTCAACTCCTCTGGTTGTTGTTCTTGTTAAAATTACATAAAGTGAAAATAACTTGTTTGTTTTCATGGCAGAAAATTCCATGTTTCCAATATGTTTTGAGATGATTTGGTTTTTTTTTAAACTTACAGAAACTAAATCAAAACCTGTTCCTATCAGTGAGTGGTTCAATATTTTCTTCTTCATCAAGATGTCCCTGTCACTATATCACAACCTCACCCAACAATTCTAAGTGAGGGCCTTCATTCACTGCATGAGTCACTGAATATCTCTTCCGTTCTACATCCAACTATTTTGAGCGCTATCAGTATGGCTTTTTAGGTCATAGAACCATGTTTTAGTATTTTTCAGCAAAATAAAACCGGCCCAGTTCTGACTGTATGCAGCTATGATCCTCTGTACTTTACAGACCTGTCCTAACAGTTGCAACATTTGGCAGTTACATTTTATATATATATATATTTACATTTATATATATAGTACATATTTTTCTAAATGACACATACACCTATTTATACAGTATTTAGACTTATCAACCTGCCATCACAATCAAAGTAGTTTTTGAGTTGAAGTCATTTCAGCATTGCTGCAAATCCTACTTGAAAAGAAAATCAAATATATTTAAAGGGTTTTCTGTGGTGGTGTGACTAAAATAAAAAGTCAAATTTGCTGATTTTAAAGAGAAAGAAACTCAAACTGAACATGAAAAAGTGCTGTCAAATGCAAAGAAATCACCTGAAAATTGAGGGGGAAAAGGTGTGTGGATCCACAAACCTTTCCACTTATCTCAGTTACAGATGACACAGTATTTAAATGTAACTACAGAGGATAGAAAACTTTTGAAGAGACTAAGATTTTTTCAAATTGGTGCTTTTCCTTTACAATTTTCTACTTGTTAAATTGAATTGTACTGAAATCAAATGAGCTTTTGCAATTGTAAGCTTCAGAACCAGGTCTTTGTATTTGTTTTGACTTACAGACAGTGCTAGAACACTGAGTTTGGAGACCTCAGGATTAAAGGCTAGCATTTTGCCAGCTGGATGCATGTCTCTCAGAGCAGGAAGTTAGGCAAAATGCAATTCTCTAATCTGTGTAAAAATAGTTCCTGCAGCCACAGCTTTGAGAACTTCCAGAGCACCCAGGTTTTGAATCAAGATCTTGAAGTATACCATGAGAAAGCAGCTATCTTTATTTCAGGATGCACGTACAGTTGTCCAAGGTTAAGGCTTTTAAAAAAAAAAAAAGTGTAGTTTGAACGTGGTGAGTGGATACCTGAACTGGGCAGTCAACCAGCAATTCCATCTGCCCTGCGCATACTTAAGCAAGGGCTCCTTCTGACTCTCATATGCTATTAGTATCAAAATGTACCAGCAAAAAGTGTAAAGAAATGCTGATTCTATGTCTGTCTGTCTTTCTCCCCCTGGCCCTCTCTCTCCCCCCTCTCTGTTTCAGCTTTTTAGTGCTCCCAGTGCTGGAGGCAGACAAATAGATGCATTTTATCTATTACATTGAGATGCCTTTAAGAATGATAAAGTCTCCTCTACTCTTTCGCCAGACCTGCAGGCAGAACCCAAGTTTTCTGCTCATCAATACCCTGCCCTTTACAGACAGTGGAAGGACATGTCAAGATCTCCTTCAGCAACATGTCTAGACTGCATTGTAACATGTTTGAATTGCACTATTTGTTAAAGGATGGAATATAAACTTCAGAAAAATCTCTGTCAGCAGTGCTGCTAGAAAGGACTGAATAAATCTCTTGCTTGATGTGACAAATTAAGATGGATCTCTGAATTTGTAAAATCAATTTTGTTTTGGTTATCACAAATACAGGATGGGTGGGGGCTGTCCCCATATGAGCTGATGACTTCAATTTTGTCCCAGAAAAGAAAGGAAAGCATTATCAGGGGAAACTGACTTGAGGAAAAGGAGGGAAATAATATTTTTCTGAGTCTGAGTTTCCCTGGGGATCCGCCAGGAGATCATATCTTATCAACATTCACTGAATGCTGAGCATACCTGGCTTCTGGATATGTAACATAAATTTGCAGACTGTCCTTTCAGTCCCATAACAAGTATCCAGGTCATTCTTAACTTGGAATTAGAACTATCAAATGGTTTAAGAAGGCTATCAACACTGGATCGTTCCTCCATACTAAAAGAATGGGTTTTATCAGCAGATCCAATAATTGCAGAAAAGGCAACAGCACTATACATGTGGACAGTATTCATGCTGGATTTCTCTTCATTTAAGTATACAAATGAAAATGAGACAATTTTTCTCTTTTTTATCTCTTTTTAAGAAGTCTTTTTTTTCTATGACATGGTCTTGTTCAGAAGCAGAATGCTCAGTGCATATAAGTCGGGTACTCTGCTTTTGAACAGAGGCAAGGTCAAGCTCAGGTAACTTTGATACTATGGTTTGGTCCCTTATCCTCACTCTCCCTACCTCCTTCAAATATCATACAACACAATTATATGCTCTGATAAGAGAGAGAGGCATTTGATTAAGAAAATCCTTCACCAAGCATGCTCTCTTTTCTCTCCTACCATGTTTTTCAAGGTGGGGTGATTTGACACCAAGGTCACTAACTATGTGAACTCTGGAGAAACATTTCAGTGATCACAAAACCAAGGGTATGGCAGGCAGACTGTTTCTGAGAATGTACAATCAATCAGATTGTTTGAAGATCCAGTACTGATGTGGATCTTCGGAACTTGATTCTTGTTTCAAAGTCTAGATATTTATCCACACTAGAAGCCGTTACCTCCTAAAGCTGTATTTACAAGGGTCTAGAGTTAGTAACCTACAGATTATGTAATGAATCGTTCTTTCACAGTCAGAAAGGCACCTATGTAAGTACTGAACAAAAGAATAAAAAAACCCCAAGTTTCCAGTTCTGACTTTATGCAAATAAATGGAAAAAACTAAACTTACTTGCAGGAAATTTTTGTGCGATCGGCCACCATAGTCCACTGTTGCTGATTCGTTGAAACCTCAATGTAGTAGCTGTAGCTCCGATCATCACAGTCCCAAAGTAGCAACCTGTGTATGAAGAAGTTGTTTTGTGATAAGTGAAATAAATATTAAACCAAGCTGCTTAATTTTTCCAGTCCTTTATTTCCTTCCCTTACTCCTTTATAAATACAGCTGGAATGTGCCTCTAACATTGAACAAGGTCTTTACTGTTTCTGTCATCTCAGACATGAGTGTCTCTATTCTTATTATCCTAAGGCCAGTAATAAACTCACAGAAATACAATAACCATCTTACTAACATTAATCTATTATATTAATCCAATTATTTTTAATTTATTTGAAAGTCAATAAATAACAAATTTATTTGGCATGTTGCATTGCCTGCTTTAAACCTGAATCAAAGATCTGTTAGGAAAGTTCAGTTTAAGAGGAGACAGAAAAAAGATTCCAGTGACTAAAAAGATTATGCTGTGTTCTTAACTGTATTCTCTTTTTTTTTTTCTATATATATAAAAAATATACCCCCCCAAAAAAAAAACGTAAGAAAATGGGAATTCCCAGTCCTGGTTCATCATAATGAGGCGAAAAGGCAATGAACTGTTGATCAAATTGCAAAAAAGGAGAAAAAAAAAAAAAAAGGAAGAAAATAGAGGTCTCAAGGACTTATTCCATACTCATCCTAACAAATGTGCAGCTCTTCAGGAAGGGCACTAAAGGACATATTGAACAGCCTTCAATTTCCATACTTGTTTCACAGAGGAGAAGATCTAAAGCATCAGGGATGTGATTTAAGTGCACCATTCTCAAAAAACACATCTGGAAAATGCTATATCTTCTCTACTACATCTCTTTATATGGGGATTATCTCCCTGTTGTAAGAGATATTTGAAACCTCAACATCATTCCTCAATTTAATTTTATTTCTAAGGATACAAATTAAAGCAAAACCAAGAACCTTGCCTCTCCTCTCCTCTCCCCCTCAGTGGATGAGATTGAGATATGTGTATGTAAGAAAGATATCTAGCACAGAATGCCTTCAGCAAAACCATGAAAAATTATATCCTGCATGTTTGCAAACCAATACGGAACAACCTTTTTTCCAATGAAAGATCCACAAATGTGAAGAGGGTATTTACACAACTTAACGGGCCAATGGACTGGCCATAACAGAGGCAGACACATCTGCAATTTCTTCTTAAAAAGCAGTTAAATGTTGTTCATATGTTGAGGAATAGATGTGTTTTGGCCTATATTTTACTTAAAACATTTGGCTGGTGTCTTTCCACTGATTAGCTGGTACAGAGTTTAGAAAACCTAACTGCTGTTCTTACTATTCTCATGTAAACTCAATGGCAAATGTGATACCAAAACCCAAATTTCAAAACTCTTTTCTATTTGAGTTAGAAGTGACTGGAGGCAAAACCAGCATGCTGCATTTGCCATTCTCTGAAACAATGCTCTCTCATCCACCTACCCAAAGTTTTTGAATTGCAGTATGCTAAGTGAGCAAACCACATTATGTCTGTCACGGAAAACTATTTTTTTCTGATTTTGTTTTTCTTAAATTTCTTACTCTCTGAACCCTTACTCAATACATCAATGGTACTGCAATATATTGGCTGTTAACAAATGCTGCTGTCTCTTGATCCTCAGATTCATGTCAAAGTTAGCTAACACTTACTAGAATTACTGCTTAAATCTGACCATGTGTTACAGAAGCAAATGAACCTGCTGTAGTCAACCCAAGTACAGCTAGCTATCCAAAATAGCTGTAACTGGAATGATGTGATGACCTAAATGAGAATAGCTACAGCCACATGCACAGAGAAGTGCGAAAGCCAAGTAATAGAGCTAACCGGGGCTCCTTCTCTGGCTATGAGGAAGAACTTCCACAGATCAGCATGTTTCAAAGTGCAATAGATAAGGAAACATTGATTGTCAATGAAAATAGCAGAGATACACATAGAAAGAAAAGGAAGTTGTGCCACACTACAGACTTTCCCAGACATGGAGTTTCAAGCTGTCTCTCTTCAATTGCCTTTCAGAAGAGCATCCAAATTTTGTATTATAAATCCCTTTCTTCCAGTTGAGAGTCTTTCTTGCTTTCAACTGCTACCTCTTCTGGGAGGAATATAACTGCAAAAATTATTGCTCACTCTTAACATTTAAAAAACCAACACTGCTAGAGGGAGGCAATAACCTAGCCAGTTGCTGAATGCACAATCCTTCCTCTTTAGAGAGAGGTGCTGCCACAAGCAAATGTTGGACCGTCTTTAGAATCTGGTTATTAAGAACACGTGTGTCTGCATCTTTGCCCCAAAAGCCAGTGCCATCACCTTCTTTTCAAAATAATCCAGTTTAGCTTTTTTTGTTTTAGGTTTCGGAATCCCAGCATTCACAGTGGAATAAGGTCTACTGGACAAACATTTAAAATAAACTCCCTAGATGCTCTCAACCGAATCCAGCTCATTAATATTAAAAAACCAAAAAGCTAACAAAAATAGCTTTAAGAAGCTAAAATAAAACACTTTTAACAGAAGCCTTTTAGCATATATTAATACCGTCTTCTTGCAAATTATAAAAATTCATAGGGATGACGGAGTAAAAAATAAAAATAATTCCTGGTGGCATCATGAAAGACTTAACACCCCCCCATCCCAAAACAAAGCCACCCCAACTTCCACCACTCTTCCCCTGCTTCATCAGATCCTCCCCATTCTGCTTTTCTATAGCTCGAAGGTCTCCAAATATTGAAGAGACTGAATGAAGCACATATTTTGTTTGAAAAAAAACCACCACCACCACAAAATCCTATGGATTAAAATTTTGGATTTGATAACTACTAATAATCAAGAGATTCAGAGTTGATTTAACAGCAATATTTAAACCAAGCCTTCTAAATGACAAAAAGAGGGAAAAGCAAAAATATACATAAATCTATTTTCTTTTAAAAAAGGCTATTAAAATGTAGCTAATTATGCTTTTCAGTAGGATGTTTTTCATCGGGGGGCTCAGTGTTGTTTCCTTGATTCATGCTTTCAAAGCTATAATCAACAGTTTGAATATCAGAAGCACACTGGTGACTAATTTCAACTAATACTAATTACTAATACTGTAATTAAAACACAATTGGCTGGGCTTTAGAGCAAAAGGCTAACAGGACATATGTGTTCCTTTTAAGAATGCATATAGTTGCTCTCCCCCAAAACAACCTAGCCCAAGTTAAATAGGTTTAGAAAAGCATATGGCTTAGAATTATTACAAACCAAAGAATGAGTAAATTCAAGTTGGCAAAATCTTTCCCAAAGTGACTTAGCATGAATGCTAAATGTAGATTTTTGTTTCTTAGGGACTTGTGAAACTAAAACCCAATTTCTTTCTTCACCTCCCTGCAGTAGGTTTTTTAGAAAAGACTAGGGAGGGAGACTGATGTCAGGACCTATTTGGAATTTACTCCACATGAAATACCTTTCTGGATAATAAGCAGTGAAAACCTTTTTGGTGATTACATGAATATTCACCAGTGTACACAGAGCATAAGGGCCACATTTTATGCCAGGTACAGTAATCTTTCAAACACATTCCAGGCAAACTACCAGGCTAAACTTTCATATAGAAACTATGTCTTGCTATGATGGATATTGAATGACAGGAAGAAGAACATTCCACTTTAAAAGTCAGAACTATACTCATTGGGAATGCATCTGTTCACAGCAAAATTGCCGTGTTCCTAGGACTTTCCGTATTAGAATAAAAAGCTAAATTAGCTCTTGTTAGTAAATCTTGCTTTTAGGATTGAGAGGGAAAAGTGAGATGCAGCTTCATCCAGCTCACGCCCTGCAACACTCTGAGATTTAAGCATATTTCTCATGTGGCACTTCTGTATCTGAAATCTAAGCCTGTTAATCATATAACATGGTACTGTTATCTACATCACATGCTGATAATGCCCCATTTTATAAAACAAAAGCTTTTCAAATATAAATAAGATTTCATATTACAGGTGTGTGAAACTGATTATATAGGCTACCTGTTACGTCAAAAGATGCTGCAGTACTTTTTTTAAACGTATTTCTCTAAATGTCATGCATTGCCCTATGATTGATTGTTCTGCATTTACACAAGCATTTTGTGCCATCTCTGATTGCTTTTTATTCTTAGATTTCTGTGAGAAAGATTGTCATGGTTTAGTTCAGCCTGTCATATAACTACATATACTCAAGCTGTTAGCAGAATACCAAACAACAGTCATGCACCTGGTGGGATGATACCTGCTTCTTGAATACTGGAAGTTAGTAGTTACCACATAGAGCATAAGTATTTGCTAGTACTGTGTTTGTAAACTACTTGCATACTTATAAAACCCCAAAGAACAGAAATTAAAACTTGAGCTAGCAACACTTGTTGAAAGATAAGGAAAAAGAAAGAAAATCAAAACTGTATGGAAAAGATACTTTTTTTTTTTTTTACAATTGTCTACATTTTTGCCTCCAGTTGTCTATAATCCCCTTTCATTTTCTACAGATATTTATGTTTCAGTAGTTATCTTGCAGGAAATCAATTTCTTCAGGATCCTACAGATAAAATTCCTCTGTGTCTGCTATGTGCTTATATGATCATTTATTCTGAGTTACAATTTCACTCTCAAGTCAGGCAAGCACAGAAAATGAGCAGCAAAGAAAGAAAAACTTCATAAGCAGAAGTGGTGTGGAAAATTAGGAAGCATAAGAGATGTATATGATGATGGCATAAACAAACAGGAAACAGATTAAAGCTAATTGATATAATTTGTTAATTTAAAAATTACACCGAATATGAAAAGCAAGACAGCTGGCTATCACATATTCATATTAGTAATAAAGTCTTCAAATAGATTAAACTGGGATAAGTTGTTAAAATACTTTTACAAAGATGCAATTAATATACTCAGAGTAAAGCTGCTATTCAGGACTGATTGCCAGCCTCTGGGAAGACTAGGGACATGGGCAAAAAAGAATCTCATGAAACTCAACAAGATCAAAAGCAAAATCCTGTACCTCACCCAGCCTAATCCATTGCAGTAAACAACGCTACGGTCTGTCTGTCTGTGCTAAAATTTTAGGGCACCTCCTATTCGATATGACTCCCAAGTCCTTAGTTGCCTGCGTGCCCTCCCAGCAGTGAAGGCTAACAGCATACCGAGCTGTAGGAACAGGTACTGAGCCAACAGAAGAAAAGGAAGAGATTATGCTCATTTATTTGACCCTTGTTAGATAAAACATGGCACATTGCATCCCATTTTGGACCCAAATACAATACTGCTAGACCTGGGCCAGTCTAGTAGAGGACCATCAGGATCGCTGGGAGGCTGGAGCACATGCACTGTGCCAGAAGCTGAGGAAACTGGCTTGGTTAGCTCAAGAAGGTTCCTTGCTGGCCCTAAACCTAACAGCACTCTTTGGTATCTGAGAGCAGGTTATCAAAAAGACTGAGCCAGGCTCTTTACTGAGGTGCACAACAGGAAGAACAAAAGACAACGGTCAAAAATCAAAACAGGATGTTCCAGATGGACTAGAGGCATAGGAAAAAAAGAAATTGCATGGAGGCGGGGAGTACATTGGAACAGGCTACCCAGAGAAGTTGTGGTATTTTCTTCCTTGGAGATATTCAAGATTTGAGTGCATAAAACCTTGAATAGGATGATCTTTCTTCATAGCTGACCTTCCTTTGAGGAACAAGCCAGGCTAGATGCCCTCCTCAAGTCCTTTCCAACGTGAAGGGTTGTAAGCTTCTATGACAATGGGATAACTTTTGCAGAAAGCATGCATACAAGATAGACTCCTGAAACATTACAACCTCTGTGCATTTCTAATGCATATTTGAGTACCAAGAGATGTTCTGCCTTTTTCATACTCAGAATTTAGTTGCCATGGCAACATGTTCTGACTTGGAGGCTCTCTCCAGTGGTATTCCAATTTCTATAGACTAAAAGGAGCTCGTACCCTTTTTTCAAAGGCTCATATATTTACGGTCTCTGACAGAAATATATTCAATGGCACATTCATGTCCCTGAACTTAAAACACATGTACTTTAATTCCTAATTATTCATTTAGAATCCAAACCCAGAGGTCTAATGACTCAGTTTCTGGGGGTACAGCAATTCATGTCATTCTGCAGTCATGCTGTACAGCCAGCCTCAAGAAAATGCTCCTGGAAATTTTTTTCTATTAGGTGGGAAGGTGAGATCAAGGCCATTTTCAAGCAAGCAAACAGCAGGAAAACAGGCACCAAACACTGTTATATTAGCTGTGGAAGACATTCCATTCAAAGAAATCTGTTGCTTTCATTAAGACAAAATATTAAGATTTTTTTTCTTTATGTTTATACATAATTTGATTTTCATATCAGTCACGGATCTCCTGGTGTTAAATAAAGAGACCATTGTCACCATCTTTAGCATTGCACAGTACAAGAACATGTTCTAGATCCTTGCCAACGCTGTAGTTACCACATAGTGAAACCTTGCTTCCCCCACTCAAGGAGGCATCTTTCCCTTGGCTGCCTATGATCTGCAACAGATGCGGCTGTAACTCAGAACACTTGTTCTTCTAGGTAAAACACAAAGGAAGAGATGACATAGTGCTAGCATTTCTGTCTCTAGGCAATGCAAGTAGTCCCCTCTGTCAGAAGATACCCTAGATGACGATGTTTATTATTGTTGTTTTTTAAGACAAGCTATTCATCTTGTTTCTACTATACATGCAGGAAAGCAGACAAAGAAAGAAGATTCTACCCTTATATGTGTACAATGCAATACAACATAAATCATTAAATGCCTATTAGTTTTAAATTATGTAATGCTTAGTTGTTGGTTTGGGTTTTTTTGTGGATTTTTTTTTATTTGCTCTCCACACTTGCCAATTATGCAGTTATCATTTGTTGGTAACCTAAAGTCTAGTTCACCTAACATACTAATAATGGAACATTAAAAATCTTCTGCTCAAGAATAAACCCTAGTAAGGTCAAATTTTTTGCACTGATTTGAAGAGATGGTATTATTCACCGATTGAAAGACAGCAGAAAACAGTAAGTTAGGAAGACAGGGACTATGAACTGAGAAACTACACATTTTAGTTAATGCATTCCCCTCTTTCTCCTTTATGTGGCCAAAGCTTCCTGCTGTTACTTACATTTAAGTTTAAAGTGGCAAGAAAATTATGTAATTACATTTTCAATTACCTCCTTTAAGAAATCTGAGTACTGTGTCTTCCTGTTTTTTTTGCTTGAGATGCAACACTTAATTGAACATTAAAAACACCAAACGAGAAAGCATAAAACATTCATTGTCAAATGCTGCCAACTACATACATTCTAATTCTTTCACGCAGTGCGAACAATGCCAGACTTGCATTATGCATAGCATCTATAGCTAGTATACAAACAAAACAGTACTTTTGTTAGGTTAGAGATTTGCCTGGATGTCTGATTTTAAACTTTATCTTCAGAGTTTTATAACCGTCATAACAATGCCTCAAAGCAAACCAGAAATTGGCAGTTATAAAGGAACTTTCAAGTCTCACTTGTTCATCAGTTAGTTCGAAGAGGCAACTGACAGCTGGACAGCACCAAGCTAGCTCCTAGCAATACGTACCTATGTACGTGGTCTCTGTTGTGAGCCAGTACCTCACCTGGGGTTTCCAACTTTGCTCACTGTTATTCTAACTTCAGAAACCTTTCTCTTTCTTTCACGGTCACAAAGAATACAAATCAAGTCCCTGACAACATAGTCTTAATTTACAAAGAACAGGAAGCCATTAAGATAAGGATTTGTATGTCTGATGTTATAAAACAAAAAATAATTTACAGTCGGAGATCTGAAGCTGGCAAGAATATTTTTGCCTTCACCTGTGAACAATCCCTCTCTCCAATCTACTTTCAAAGTTTCTACATTAGGCAAAAGTTCGTTCTTCGCATGCTTACAAACATCCACTGTAGAAACAGCCCAATGAACTTCAGTCCAGATCTAAAGATATTCACTAACCCACCGCTGTAAAGCAATGTTCAGGTTACGGTGCCCTTATTATATACTCCATGTTCAAGTAAGAACCGGTACTAATTGTATAGTGCAAAGGAAACCTGGCTGGCTCGAGATGATGGCTTTCTTCAATAACTGTTTATGTTTTCACAATGAGGCGGATATGAGGAACTGCACCTACTTTGACCACAAATGAGGCTGCAATTAAGTTTCTATTTTAATATAAGTATATAACTTTAATCTTACAATTTGACTATTACTATTATTAAATCTCTGAAATGTAATATTTTCTGGAATTGCTCTGCTGTATCTCAACACATAAGTCACACATTTAATTTTTAACATGCCCATTATACTGAAGTAAGAAGCCAAATGACAACTACTAAACTAGTCCCCTAATTACCATCATTTCCAAACATCATATATTCTAAGGAAAACAACAGTGTTCAGCAAAAGTTTCACTGCTGTCCTTAATTTAGAGAAAAATAAACCCTCTTACCGTATTGATCCAATCATGTAGGGCTGTGCTAGCTGTACTACAATAGCTCCGCTCCCAAGCTGATGGCATGTGTACCCAGAATCCCAATCATAGTTTTTTGTGTCTCCATTCAATAAGGCATTCCGACTGCGACTTACACCCTCTATCACACTGGCACAGTCTGCAATTGTTGCAACATTTTCAGTGGGAACTGTGAATTAAAAATACAAAGATGAGAGACATACAGTCAGAGAACAGTTCAGATACCAATGGTCTTTATTTCTAGCAAAGAATAGGGAAAAAGGAGAAAGAGAAAAAAAAGGATGAAAGTATGATCAACACAATGAAATTTAACTCTTATTTAATACAAACTATGAAACAGAATCAAGTGGTACAGATAATTTTTATAGCATCGAACCCAGAATAGCTTGCTAAATTAACAGATGGATTTCTGTCTTGGTGATATGAAATCAGTCCTTTAATACAACTGGGAGAAAAATACCTTATCTAGCAAAACTTTTAAAATTTTAAACTAACTTCTTCCTGTTTTCATGACAAAACACTTCACCCCACCCCCGCCACCCCCAAATAAAAGAAAAGAAAAGAAAAAGAAAAAGAAAAAGAAAAAGAAGAGAGAGAGAAATAAGTGGAAGATAGTTTAAAGCATTGATCTGGACTGTGGGAAGCCAGGACTCAAAGTCTTTGAAACCAGGGCTTGAAGTCTCACAGCTCAGGAGACTATCTCCAACCCATACCTGCTGGCACTTCTGACAGGCTCTCTGTCTGTGATCAGAAATTGCACCCCAGAAATTAGAAAATTTAAATGCTTTTTAATACTTACAAAATCCTTCAATACAAGTATTGGACTACAAGAGGGAAGGAGACCAATAGGTCTGCCAGACAAATGGAACAGCAAGCACAGAACTATTTCTCATTCAGTCAAAAGACAGGATAAAGAGAAGATTAAATGCCATAAAAAAGAAATTGTAATAGCCCAATAGCAAAAGAAAAGAAAGCACTTAGAACTCATCCTACTGAAAAAAGGAAGGCTAAACCACAGGACAATGAGTTTCCTCCAGGAGACAGTAATGGAATCATACAGTACTTCCCCCCCTCCCTCTTAATTTCATCAAAGATCTTTGCTGGATAATTCTTTTTTCTATCCTATATGCAGCCATAAAAAAATGCCAGCATGCAGTAGCCCACTATGTCAAAGAAAGTCAAAGATACTACTGCAGAATATCAAATTGCCCTTCTTTCATTCACCTTACATGCAGTTATTTGAATATTAGAGGGAAAATACCAAATTAGGGAGCTCAAAGAATTTTCAAATTAGTAAAAGCATTCCTGGGAAAATCACGACAAGAGGAAGGATGTTTCAGTGGGAAAAAAAGTAAGATTACAATTCTAATTGCACAGGCCAGTGCTAAACTGCTACCCTGTGCTGCAACATGTATAATGAACTTCCTTTCACCTCTACAACCCTCTTGCAATCAGTGTACATATCCAGCACTGTGGTCCATGTGTCAGCGTCCTCCAAGTTCAGTTCTTCCTCCTCCCTGGTACATCCGAAACTGAACTCTCTAGCTTGGAAACTGCTGTTATAAACCAAATTAGATAAAGGATAATATAACTCTTTACTAGGCACTTTTAGAAGCAGGGGAGCATTACATGCTTGGCAATAAAAAAAAAAAAAAAAAGGCTTAGCGTTGGGAGTTGTTATTCTTTAGCAAAGGATGTAACTTTAGTGTTGGTTTCCAGAAAGCTTCCCAAGGAGAGGAATGCTCTTCTTGTATGTACTTAGTCCTGCTTAATCTGACTTAAATCAACGCTAAGTAGTTTCCCCCTTCCTTTCAAATCAAACAATATTCATAATATAGTTAGAACCTGACATAATTTCAGCAATTTCATCAAAAATCAAGACAACAGCAGCTCCTCTGGGAGCAGGCTGCGAGAAAGAGGTTTATTTTCTTGCGCATAGAGTACTTTTCCAGCACTGTTTTACAAGCACTTCAATACTTGGTTTTGGAACCTCCTATTATTTCCCTTTGTTAACATTCAACCAAGCATGGTACTTTCTTTCTGTTTGTAATTTAGAAAGAATCCTGAGCTTTTTGAACATCACCTTCCAGCAGGATGGCAGATAAACATGAAAAAAAAAAAGAAAAAGAAAAAGCTATTTGAGACACCTTAGGTCCAGCACTTTACTAAAATGCTCAGTTTTTAGTTAACCTCTACAACTTTTCAAATTCTCTCTCAAAAAAATAAACAAGACTGAAAAATGATCCTCTCTGAACATGTAAAAATCAAGGTTGCCAGTTGAGCCTTTTTTGGGGAGGAGGTGGTGGTGGTGTTAAAAACACTGATTGCTTTATCTAAACGATAACAAAAAATCTTTCAGCACAGGCTGCATTAAAAAAATGCTAAGATTTTGTGTGACAGCCTCTGATAAAGGACAATCAATCTGTGTGGTAACGCAGTTTGGAAGACAGAGAAAGAAATAAGTTTTAAAAGTTATCTGAATGACAACGATCAATTTAACAAAATTTTCAAATTCACAATCTCTCATATAAAACATTTTTGAAAGTGAGAAAACCAAAAAAAATAGAATAACTAAGACTTCAAATGAACACTGTTGGAATTTTCACAAGAAAACAAATGATGTAGTACAAGTGCAAATGTACTATTTTAAGCTCACTGCACGCATAATAATTACATGATTTTAATAGTTGTCTGTAAAATATATATTTAAAATACTACAGCGTCTGAAAATGGCTGAAATATAGCTATGTGAAATTTCAGAGCTAATTGTAAGAGTCTCCAGCACCCAAAAAAAAGAGATAAGTTTCCATTAAAAGCTAGGATTTTACTTGTGCTGGTGGTGTCAGGAGCGTGACCTAAAAACCACCAACCAACCACCACATCATAAAACACACAAGGGAAAAAAGTGCAAGCTCACTGCCAAGTAATAATCCAAGGCAGTGGAAAGGCAACGGTTTCTGAAAAATCTACTGTACTATCATCTCTGCTCATAAAATATTACTAAACCCACCATATTATTCTTCTGGAAACCTCTTAATTCCCTATTACTGAAAAAAGACGTTCAGAAATCCCCAAATTCTTACAGGGGAGCAGGTGGCAGACATTAGAAGTACTTCACTGGGAACAGTCTGAATACAGCAAAGACTAACAATGCGAACCGAGAGCGCTGGCACTGAAACAGAGGTTGCCCTGGCTTCCTTTTCTTCCCCTTTTCCCTGGCAGCAAGGGAACGTTGAGTATCCATTTTACATAGGTATTAAAGCATCTATATATATTGCTGCTTTTTGTAGGAAGAGGAAACTACTGAAGTCTTGGTTAAAAAAAAAAAAAAAAAAAAGTAAAAGATGAAGTGTCAGAATCAATGTTCATGTTGAAGCTCTATGGCATGTTCCGGACCCCCCCCGAGCTATGTGAGGCGTTACCTGAACACAGCATTGAACACAGCACAGCTCTCTTCTTCCACCCTTTTACACCTTCAGGCCCTCTGAGCATTGTCCTGCTCTTTCTCACATCTAGATTTCTGCACTAATCCGTGACCTCCTACGATGATGTTACCCTGATTAGTCAAAATCCTTAAGAACCACCCAGAAACTGTCTTAGTGTGTTTTTAATAGAATTCTGTGGTCTTCCCTACAACGGTTAATTAGAAAGTGATTCTAACTAATTGCAGTGTGCGGGAGGTACCATACTCTTCCTTCTGTCTAGGGGGGGGGTCTGTCACTCCCTATTTTGAATATTCATTATCATCTTTTATATCCGCTTGATGAATTTATTAAAAATACCATCTGGTGGGGACTCTGCTCTGTGCTGTATTTTCAAGTCTTCTGGTTCTCTTCCTTTTTCCCTTTAGAATTCCTGCTTCAATTTAGGTCACTTGTTTACAAAAACATACTGCCAAAACTAACAGTCTTGTTTCTTTTTTTTTTTTTTTTTTTTTTTAATCTACCAGCTACCCAGCTTTTACTGGAAACAATGTTGTTAAGAGAAAATAAAAGAGGGGATTAAAATATGGAAATTATTTTTTCACACTGTTCATACAGCAGTTTTTCTCCAATAAATCTGATTTTCATTTATGGAAAAGATGTGTGTTAGCAAAGCATACACATTCTGTAAGCAAACAAAACGGAGAAGATTATTGAGGTTACAGGACAGTAGCATCAGAACATTAAAACTTACTATCTTGTCTCTTGGTCTTATGTTACAGTACAGAGCAACAAACAGCTTGGCAGTATATTTAATTCTAGTATAGTATTTTTATAAGGGATTGTCATTTTCAAGGCATGACTTAAGGGCCATCTATACTGGCTACATTTAAAGATAAGACAGATATGTCATTCAACTGTCCTCAGAGATCCCACAGGAGAAAAACACAGCAGGAGTGTGTGGTTGCCTCAGTCTTATTTATTTATCCTTTATGCTTCCCCACCCCGCCACCCCTTAATTTTTAGCAGACTTGATTTTCTTAGGAATTTTTTTTCCCCTGATGTATTCAAAAAAATTAATGCAGCCACTGTTAACTGCTTCCATGTCTGAAGTGTAAAGTTCTTCCTTTCACCTCCCAGCCTGGACAGGTCAGATTTTGCTTTCTGCCCATCCATTGTAACTTCACTGCAGTCAATTGGCTAATACTGGGGGTACGGGACGGGACAGGACATGATCACACAACAGAAAATCCACAAATAACTCTTTGCAACACAGAAAGGCAAGAACAGAATGGATGCCTGCACCAGCTCACAAAATCAGTCAGCAATGAACCTTAATTACTAAAATAAACATAGAGACAGCAGATACACTAAGTAGTCGTACTTTATAGGAAGGCAGTAATTTAAAGCATTATGGACTGTTGAATATACAAGCAACAGTCAAAGATTCTCAGCTAAAGTGTCATCATTGCAACACAACTGTTCATTTTACTGAATTCTCTTAAGACACAAAACTATGTCTTTGTGAAGAAACTATAAACAAGAAATTGTACTGGAAAAAAATAATTTTTGTTTTAGTTAATGTAAAGGAGTGATTTTTCTCCCATGCTGACATCTGTTAAATGCTCAGCTTTCAATTGCTCCATTTTTAATGGTACAATTGCATTCCTTCTCCACCTGAACATCAACTGAGCTGACAAAAGTTTCCTCACTAGGAAGCGGTGGTTAGATAAAAGAAGCCTGAGAGCAAAGAAAAAAAATCAGGAATGTCAGTATTATTCCAGGGTTCAATTTTATTGTATTAAATAAAAGATACTGGGCATTTGCTTTCATTATTTTCCACATGCCAGAAGATTTTTTAATTCTTACCTTTATTCATTTAGAATTAGCACTTGTTTATTTGCTACACAGTAGAAAATACTGAGTCTACAGACTTTTCAGTTAATTAGAAGTATAAAGTCCTGTCTCCTCTTCCACACATTCTTTCTTATTTTCTTGAGATGAAATTTCCTGATGATATTGAAGATTCAAATGAAATGTAGCAATCAAGAAATCAATCAAGAACTCAAGAAATACCAACTTCAAACAAATATCAACAGTGTTTCCACCTGTTTCAGTGGAAAGCTTTCTGCAAGCCATATTTAGCTGGAAAAGAAAACCCCACTAATATTTGTCTATGTCCAACTGTCAGGGTGGATTAGAATAACCTTAGAGAAGGCTGATTTTTCAGTTGATATATGCTAAAGCCTATGATTTCTGATCCAGTAAGTTAGAACAAACCCATTCAAGTCATTAGAACTGGCGACTGGCTGGCTACTGGGCTCCTTCATTAAACATTCTGCCTGAAGAAATAGCAACTGTTTCAGAAGAGCCCTAGTAAGTACACATCCTTCGTCACAGCACTGGAAATAGGAAGTATAAAACAATCAAATAAAAAGAAACTGGAGTCATACGGACAGATCTCTGTTGAAGAATGGGTAGCAGTAACCAAACCAACCATGTAGCTGCCCTTTCCTGTAGCAAGAAGAGGGGAAAAAAAAAAATCCCTGCTGTATTTAGATAGACTTCAAATTTTCATAATTTCCTAAGGCTATGCTTGCAGCAGGGCTGACTTATGTTGCTGGGTAAACCTGCATGGTTTTTAAAGAAGGCTAACCTTTAAAAAAGGAGAAGAAATGAAATACGATAGCTTTGTGTGGAGTCAACATTAAACTAGACACAAAAATAGCAACTCTCACTGCTTCCTTGGGGAGAGAGAGCATGCAATCTTTTTCAAAGCTGAACCACACACTAGGAAACTGATAGGACTCGTTTCTCTTGGTTATACATTTAATTATTATTTTTTTAGATAACTACCAGAAAGTAAGAGACAAGTGATTTTTTTTTCCCATTTAATACAAGTTCTCCTAAGGCACTGAACAGCACACAAGTGAAGGTTCACAATGATTCATAAGTACTGAACAGCATTCCCTAGAGGGTGACCAAGGACATTCCAGTGTTTTACATCCATCTCCTGCTCTTCAGTCATTATTCACTGTTCTCCCTTTCATGTGTAACGTACAAGTTACAAGACAGTCTGATAGACTGAGACAGACTACAGATAAACACAACTTCATATTAAAGCCTTCCACATCGCACTCCCTATGACCTTAACGAGGCTTAAAATAGGATGGTAGGCTGGTCAAACCCACATGCCTGCATAGTTCCTGACTGCTCCTCAGCACCGAGTACTGATTAAAAGACTAAGCATGGTTATAATTTTTTTCCAATTGAGACAGAAAAGAGGAAGTGGTTCCTATATTTAGGTGGAAGACCCCCCTGCCCCCCCCAAACCAAAAGAGGCACTACACAGAACCAGCCCCTTACACACTGTTGTAGCTTTATGCCACTGGGCAGATCAGAAGCTTTTATGAAACACCACGTCCCACCAAGTACTGCTTCTGCCTCCAAAGGAGTACGTCTCTTCCTTGTAACAATTTTCATTTGTTTTGGATTCTAGATTAAATATTAATGACTACAGACCATTCAAAATTTCAGAAACGGAAGTTCATTAAAAGCAAACAGTATGGTTTTGAATTTTAAAAAGATATTTACATCCCTGTTAAATGAACCAGTTATGTCACACTCATGAATCTAACACGTAGAACTGTTAACTTACACATTTAGAGATAGTACTATGCCAAAAGGAAAACTACATCTCAACCCTAACATCTGCATTAGGGAATAATTTCATTCAATGGAATTAATTTCTGTCACTTACTTCATCTCACAAGACAACAAAGTATAAACCAACACTAAAACACCACACAGTGCTAAGAAAGAGCATTTCTTGCTACTTTTACTTCAAAACTGTTACTCAACCACCAATGGGTCATGTCAGTACCACATCCAGTATTGTATAAAGTAATTGCATCTTCGGTATTAACTTTTATGTCATTAATAATTTGTCATGAAAACCATATACGCAAAACCACAGCAACATAAAATTGCTGTTATTATGAAAGAGCGCTTCATTTTTACTATTTGTTTACCAGCCTTCTAATCTTCACTTTACAGTGACAGCCATTACATAGGTACTATCCATCAGTCATAATGCATCTGATATATTACCCTCTTTGTATATACAGCTTTCTGATCAAGTTGAACAGGTTTCACAAAAAAAAATATAAATATAATTACTCTCAAATCTCCAAACAAGATCCCTGAACAAATACTTCAGTAGCCTTTTTTCTTTGACATGAGGTTTCAAATGACAAACTCTTTGCATATTATCTTCAGCATCATTTTGGTAGAAGTAAGGGTCACAAAGTTTCTCTGAAAGGACCATAGGGCCTTCAAGGGCTGACCAACATCACATTTTCTTAATAAAACAGGTTATAGAAACAGCAGCTGTGTTTGTTCTAACCTAATTTAATACCATATTTAATACTATACTGGACAAAAACATAAAGCCAGGAGTATTACCTAATACTGGTTTTCAAGGATCAAAGATTAAAGCTTCTACACTCAGTCAAGCTTAAGAGCAACCTGCTCTGATTGCTGCACTTATGTCTATTTTGTGGAGCTTTCTTAACTGCTTTCAGTTCACTCTACCCTATCAGGTCACTGCAGAAACAGAAACAAACATTACAAGTCCTCATTAGAGCAATAAAATAATTCTGTGCCAAATACACCATTGGTAGTCACACCGGTTTTTTTTACAGAAGTGGAACTGGGACAGCCTGCTTGATCAAGGGAGACAGACAACATGCTACCTTACAGTAACCACCACAGGTATGTAAAACAAAGCATTAAATGGAGATAAGGTCACTTTGATGGATCAAAGCTGTTGGGAATATTTTTGGATAGATAATGTTGATGGCCATAAATTCTAGTGAAACAGCCACTGTGCCCCTGCACCATTTCACAACCAGACTGCCCTGAAATAGTCCCAAAATCTTGCCATTTGTCCCTTTCTCACCATAAATTCTGCAGGGCCATGTATCCAACTGTTGCTACCTCATTTACAAACTGAAGTTCATCCACATCCCTCTTTCAATTAACTACTCACTGTATCCTTACTCTTTTAATTGGCCATTAATTGTGTTGACTCCCATCTCTTTAATATAAGATTATAATATATATAATTATATATTATATATAATATAAGATTATATATAAGAGGGCGATGTGATTTTGAAATGAAGGGGATAATGGCAAGGGTGTTGATTTCTAGTCCAGTCCAGGCTAGTACTCAGTGGTTACTTGAAATTGTGATGCTGTAGAGCCCTACAGGCCTCTCTTTGCTTATTGTAGATCACTTCAAATGACGTATGCATACAGCAGCTTGATTAACCCAACAGAGTGACAGCACAGTTCCACTGATCACCATGAACGAATACTTACTATTAAATGAGTACCCTATTTCCCTGTAAGATTCTGTAACTACAGAAAAAAAAACCATAATTGGATAAATTTTAATAAAGCCACATAAAGTCTCCATCCCCTAGATTATCTTTGAAACTCAAGAAATGCTGAAACAGATCAAATAGTTTGTCTCACCAAAATGCTCACTAAAGCCCAAAATGTCATGGAGTATCTCAAAGAAAAGCCAACCATGATACAAGCACACTTCCATGAACATGCACAGATTCACTTACTTGCCTGCTGTTACAACAAAACAATCTTTGAGTTTACACACACACAAAACCCAAATACATTATTTGAGTCCTAAATTAGGTATTTGCTAAACAAGACTGATAATCTTACATCAAATACATACAGATGTATGTACCACTTCTTTGCACACAGTACTCTAATTTTGTATTTTTAAAAATTCATAGCTGGCAGTGCTAAATATGAAATTTTTAAGGTTTTATCAAACTCAAAACATTTTGTTTCTCTGTTAACCAGCTTACTGAAGGTAGCTGTTTTCTTTAAACCCAGTTCGTCCTTAATGCTTATTCTATTTTCTTGTCAATAGCAATGGCAATACTGCTTGCAAACTCCCTAAAATAAAGGGAAAACGTTCTATTTGCACTATGGAACAGCTTGTACACTCTGGGGCTATATAACATAAAAATCAGTAAGGTGTGATTTGTCAGGCTACTTACTCCATGCTTCTAAAACAACAACAAAATTACACAGCACACCCCATGAATCAGGTGCAACCATGCAACGCCTTTATATAATGGATTGGGAACAGGCTGAAGGAGTTGGGTCCCATTTTTTCACAGCTAAATATTTTAGTTTTCTCAGAAAAAAATGTGAAAGAACTGTGTCTTATTAAAATCTTCCCTCTCATTCTTTTTTGAACACTGCTTTCCCTTCCATCTATCTTATGTGCATACTTTATTTAAATACATGTTTAAAATCAGCATGAACTCTGAGAATTTTGCTGAAATTCTCGATTTCATGCCAGAAGTAAGAAACTGTGGGAAATCCCACCTAAGCAGCTACTAAAAGGCACACAAAACTCTTCCCAATGGATTTCAGAATCTCACTTATGTGAGTTTATATGGAAGAAAGCACAAAAATCACCCTGTTTGGACTATTAAATCTTACTTTGACATAGTTCACCATTCAGTATTGTTGGTCTGTTGGGGATTTCTACCTTAAGTAATGCAGTACTATGTAGAGGTACTTAAATCAGTACTATATAAGCTGTCCGGAGCTCCAGAGGTAGCAGAGTGCCCCATCAACACAACGTTCAGAGAATAAGGGAAGCCAATATAACGTTCTGCCATGGCTAAGCGTGTCTATGACTCTTTGGGGGAAAATCAAGGCATGAGAGTTTACTTTCAGCAGTTGAAACTAGGCTGTATAAGAGGCCCTAAATGCCCAAATCCATCTTCACTGCAATAAATAGCTCTGGTTACTCCATCCTCATTACAGAATTCAGGCTAACCTAGCGGGAGGTAACATCAACCATACTATGACATGCAAAGAAAAATTGGATTAGCACCACAGCGTGACTCAATTACCAGTGGCTTTGTCAGCAGCGGTTGATTTAATTTGAACTTTAGCATTCCTGCAGCATCACTAATTAATCCACAGAACTGGAATTTCAAAGAAGTTGCAAGGACTAGCCAACTAATTTTATGCTTACCATCATTTAACTCAAGTTTTCTGTGTAGAGTAAGAGTGCAATAATGAAAAGACAAGTGTTTGCAACAGTTCATATAAAAGGAAAACAATTTTATCTCTTACCTATCAGACCTTTCTCAAGAGTAAAAGTTTTGTTCGTGAACATACATTCAAATGCCACAATATGGAAAACTTTGTTCACTGTGTTGTGGGTCCCAACAATTCGAATATACCTACAGGGGGCGAAAATAAAAAGAACAAGTAAATAGTACACGTTAAGCATGACAAACTTCTATGCATTAAAACAACAACAATTCGGTTGGATTATATTGTGCAGACCTGCAAGAACAGAGTAACTGTTAAAAAAATAAAATAAATTAAGAAAAGGATTAAAACCAGTATAAATTTCACAGCAAACTTGTATCTACTGTGAAATCTATATATCAAAAAAATCTTTCTGGACTGATTTGCCAAGAAAAGCAAAATGAAGGACCTTCTGGTTCAGAAATAGATGGTTAGTGTAAATGTGTGCTCACAGAGTCTAATCACCATCGTCATCATCCCTTTACCAACTGCTTTTCATCAGTATGAAAGATTTCTTACAGCCAGGACAAACCCAACAAATCAGTGAGGCTTCTGCACAAACACCAAAAATCACTTCCATTTTAATATGGCTGTTTCTAACACTGGATGTACAGGATAGCAATGTCTTTGCTGGTGTATCTTTAATATTTATTATAAATAATAATAATAATAATAAATATCTGAACAGTCAAGTGTTATGAAACAAAGCTAGCTCTGTGTTTCATTCCTGGTTGTATAATTTATACTTCTAGGCTCTAATTGAAAATCAAACAGAGCTGCTCTTGAACACTGCAACCTATTCACCTTCTGTATTACCCCAGAGTCTTCACCTTCTATAAACAGCCATTAACCTCGATTCAGCCTGATTCCTGCATTTTCCAAGTTCTTACTATAAATTTTGAAAAATCCCAAATGGAATATTGCATACCATCTCACAAAATGTCGAACAAGCAATACAGAAACCTACCTACAACAAATACCATTACCCCACAAAATGGGTTACCCACACCGCAGAAAGCTTTATATTAAATTAATTAATTTCATTTAAGAAGTGTCAGAATGTAAGAATCTTATGCAATATCCTCGGGTTTGTGGTACAAAACAACCTTTCACTTCGGTAGTGTAATTATAATTCCAACATAATGGCCATTCACCAACAGCAACATTTTGGCTTGTGTTCTTCATCACACCAAGTTGAAAAGGTACACAGCTTTCAGTCCTGAGATATTTTTTAAAAAAACAATAAAAAAACCCTCATAGCTCTTTACTGTACTAATGTTCAACCTCCTTCTACATTTCAAGAATTGAGTGCCTTATGACTTATAAGCAAGCCTCAATGACTGCTATTACTGATATTTGTCTATCACACAGAGAAAAAAATCTTCTAATAAAATAATTTTTAAAAATCCACCTATTACATGCAAATAACTGCAAGACAACCAAGTTACCTGATTATCATGACACTAAAATTCCCAAACTCTACTCCTTTTTGGTTATATTAGCTTCATTTAAAAACCCCAAAACTATTAACATATTTTGATTAAAATTACAAAACTCATACACAGTATACTCAAATTTTCACTTAAAATCTTTTTTCATCATCATTACTTGAAACAAAAAAGAAGGATATGCTATTCCCCAATTAATATTAACTTGCAGATCAATTAATTATCACAGTAGCAAATTTCCTGCAAGTCATTCTACGTAGAAAAAGTAAAAGATGTGAAACCGGAGAAAATAAGTATTTTTCATAAGGAAAAGGTGCATCTGTATTTTAAGAGTATAGCAGAACTTCGCCCTCATTATGTAAACTGTGATGAGTACCTGCAAAAAGCATCAAAAGAATCTTGGCTGACAGTCAGGGAAGAGCAGCTCTTGCCCCAGACCTGCCCATGTGAACAAGTCAGTTGCTGCAATACGATACGTGAAATGCCATATTTTGGGCAAAGCCACATCAGCTTCAGTTTTTCTTAACACACTGAAGATAATTTGCAGTGCTTTTGCAAGTGGCACACAGCCAGGTACAGCCACAGCAAAAGCATGGTAGACACACAGGAGCAAGCCCTCAAGGTTTCTACTCACAAACCTGACCTGCAAAACTGGCACTGATGATCCGCTGAAAACATTATAATCAAATTATTCAGGGGGCTAACAGTTCGCTGTTCAGAGAAAAATCAACCTGAAATTTGAAAGAATCCTTCAGTTTTAGGAGATCTGGCAGACATTTTCATCTTAGGTCCAGTCTTTTCATATTATTTTCTTTTTGTCAATTCACGAGCACAGTATGAACCCTAAATACACAGGAAATGACCAGGATCCAACAACAGCAAATGTTCTGATTCTATCCAGCATCAGAAGCACAGAATTCAACTAAATACAGGAATAATCTTGGAACATTTATCAGTGCACGGGGAGGCCAGCTCGCCATAGACTCCCTCATCGCTCAGGCTAGAAAGGTATTGATGGGAGTTGTGCTGCTTGGACAAAAGAGGCTCCAGGCTAACCAATGGAGCATTACTAATGGGGCTACTTTGACATACTTCAGTTACACTGCCTTGCTTTGAAGAGTTTAGAGAATAAACAAAGTAACAATATTAATAGGAACACAAGAAACTGCTTCATAATTAGCCTTAAAAGCTAATTTATTTAGACTTTTTGTGTTATGAAATTGGAACACCAGAGCAAACTTCTTGATTGTTTTTGGCTGGTTTGGGTTTTTTTTAAATGTATCAAGAAGGTTAAAGACAGACAAGGCTCAAATAGTTTGCCATGGGAAAAGCATCTTTATCATCCTGCAGGCTTAGGTTAAATAACGTATCATTCATTTGTTGGCAAATACTCTGCCAACAACTAGAAAGGAAGAAAGCTTACCCGTGTACGCTACATAGCCTTTAAGGCTTTTTGAACAACAGGTGACAAAGCCTCACATTGCTGGAAAGCTGAAATTTTGTGGTAGCATAAAACAAAATCCCATCCTTAAAAATAATCATGTATACATTAATCTTCTAAAGTATACTATTGTGATATTGTAATATTATTGCAAGGTAGAATATAATGATATGAGAAACCCCATCCTTTCTCCCCAGTACAATAATTTATTTTTTCTTTTGTTATCTCTCTCAAGGTCAATGATCAGCATGATTTCCTGCCTGAATCTTGCATTCTTCTACTATGTAGAAATTAAAATAATGTAATCTCAAAATTACTTTAAACGCCCTAACTTCTAAAATCACATTCTCAGATTTTGCATAAAAAATGTGGCTTATTATTCCACCTGATGCACGATACTAAAGCCACAATATCCTGAGACTGTAATCTTCCTTCAAATAAGGCAGAAATTATTAGAAATGCCCAGTATTGCCAGGTAAACAAGCTGTATCTGAATTTCAAATATCTCCAATGAAGAGCGGTATTAAAGGTACATAACCTGTTTCAGAAGAATCAGATGAAGACATTGTAAATTCTGCAGTAGTACATCTTAATGAGAAGAACACTAAACAATGGGTTGAAAACAAAAAGTTGGCTCAGAAACATGATAGTGAGAAAAAACTGCAACGTGGACTTCAATATGAACAACAAAGTCTTAATTCAAAGCACGTAAATTTCAGAAGTTTAACATGTCTATTATAGCTCATGACATGCTTGAAAATGTGCAAATTTTCCTAAGCAGTTTTCTGCCAGATGGAAATCCAAATGAATCATGATTAAAAATAAAAGTATCCTTCAGGCAAGCAGACTATGTGTACCACCTCATCATTTCCTGGAGCGATTTGTTAGCTGGAATATAAGAATACAGGCAACAAAATTAATATGAACAATTATTCACCAAGTGCAAATTTGACAAATGCTTAAAATGCATGGAACCTGTTCTGTGTGATCACTTACTAAGGTTTTTAAACATACTGTAGTGGTTTTGGCTGGGATAGTGTTAAATTTCTTCATAGTAGCTCACAAGATGCTTTTCATGCTGAAATCAGTGTTGGTAACACCGAGACATCTCCGTTCCTGATGAGCAGGAACAGCTTCAACAGCATTCAAGACCTTCTCTGCTTCTCACCCTGCCCTGCCAGTGAGTAGGCTGGGGTGCACAAGGAGTCTGGAGGGGACATGGCCAGGACAGCTGACTCCGACTGTCAAAAGTGATATTCCCTACCAGGAACGGGGCAGACGTTTGGAGTGACAGTGTTTGTCTTCCCAAGTCACCGTTACGTGACATGGAGCCCGGCTTTCCTGGGGATGGCCGAACACCTGCCTGCGATGGGAACTGGTGAATGAATTCCTTGGTTTGCTTTGTTTGCATGTGCAGCTTTTGCTTTACTTATTAAAGCGTCCTTATCTCAACCCACGAGTTTTCTCACTTTTACTCTTCCATTTCTCTTCCCATCCCACTGTGGGGGAACAAGCGAGTGGCTGCGTGGGGCTGAGCTGCCCACGACAGCGCACAACACCACATTACTGCTTTTGGCTCTGAATGGCAGATACAGATACCTGCAAGAGTATCACACCTGCAGATAATTAGGTACATCGACAGAGATGAGATGAGTGAGCAGACTCCGTGTACAACTATCTACAGCAAACTAGGAAGAAAATGCTCAGGCCAGATGTATGTTTGAAAATCCATCCTTCTCTCTATCAAGTGTAGGGAGATCCTTCTGCCAACTTGGGCTCCAAAGTTGGGACTCTTTTCTGCAGAACCACTGTGAATACTGGTGTTGACAATCTCTCTTCATGTAATGATCTGTTCTTTAAGGCATTTGCTCCAAAAGTGGTTGGAATTCAACTCCTTTTTCTAATAACAGGACTTCAAACCTAAGGAGTGGTCCCTCCTCACAGGGAGCCAGGCTAGACTGTGACTGTGACACCACATTCTCTGCCGCTGTGCTATGCACACCAGACAAGGTGTAAGGTCGCTCAGTGAATCACAGAGAAGTATCCAGTTCCTCACTCGGGAACCATAGTTTCATGTCCTATACATTGAAAAAGTTACAGGTTGAACACCATGCCCCCTCCAGGGGCTCTGGTTATGAAATGACTATATTATGAGACATCATCGTGAGATCAAAGGATACTTAATTAAGACTGCAGGAGTGAAAATTACAGTAACTATATATCTTTCAGAGTCCCACTTCGAAAGTTTCACTGTCTTAACATTTGCTTTCTATTTACATATTTATACAAAAAAACATATCCATTAAAAAAAACAATGAATCTTAGTTAACTTAATATTTTCTGCCTTGCAGCTAAGGGGAAAAGAAACAAGCAGCTGCAGGACTGGAAGTGCTGGAGCGAGTAACTTCACTCTCTATATCCTCTGTATGCTATGAACAACAATTCAACCCATATGGAAATCAAATAAAACCCCTAACTGCATAATAAAAAAATTTATTTGATTTCAATTCTTTTAGATACTTAAGTGCAAATCTTACATAGTCTTGCAATTACTTCCCGCCAGTTCAAGTAGTGAGAACAAATATATTCACCACCTCTAAAATGAGTGGTATTCTCCCACCTCCAACACTACATGCTTGCAATTACTAACCAGAAAAAACAGGAAACAACTAAAGATCATATTTTTAACAGACAAGATTTCCTGAAATACAATACAGGGATCTTCCATGCTGATTAAATCAACATAAATGTGTATACTAATTATTTTTGATAGTACACAAAGTCATTCTTCTGTAAGCTCATGTGTTTGGCAAGCATGTCATTAATTAAAAGACAACTACTGACCAGACTTACTTGTGTATGCTGAATTTTAAAATAATTTAAAAGCGCTGATTACCACAAGATGGAAGGGGTAAGTAGCAGAGAGCCCAAACCCTGAATGAATCAAAAACCTTTACAGCACTTTGTTAGTGGTCGACACAAGCTTGGGCAAACATGAATTATCTGAGACATAGGAATGATGAAGAATTAACTATATAATCAAAATCCCAGTGCCAAACTATGAATTTTAATTATATTGCTCACTGAGGAAGAGACATAGCAGACCAAAAAAAAAAAAAAAAAAAAAAAGACAGACATTAAAGACACTACAGGCACTTTTTCCAGTGAAATTAGAAATTTTTCACTTTCCTGTCAGGAACAAAGCAGCTTCATACAACACAAAGTTATCTATAAATCTTTGTGTGATAGCAGAGTAAAAGAGTCATAATCCAATGGCTAGACTAGCTCCTCCGTCAGTGGACTTCAAACACAACTTGATATACTGGGGGAAAGACAGAAAGAACCCTGAATCATTCTTTAAAGAGAAAAAACTTGATCACTTTGAGGGGGCTTAAAAGTACTACCCTGGCAGGTAAACAGGACTGCAGCATGAGAATTTTGCCCCTTGAGAAGACATTTTATTTTGGTTTCTGGCCCTGATTGAGAATAATGGATATTGATAGTATTTAGAGTGCTCTAAGAGTTTCATCTTCACAGACTTCTCGTTACAGTTAGTCATGCTACACCTGGCCCTGAAATTCCCACAACAGGAATACCAGAAAAATCTGTATTATTTTCCCCCCAAAAAAGAAAACTATTTCTTGGTAGAATTTTAAACTACTAAAATTTGAATTAACTACCTGGTTTGACTAATTAGGCACCCACCATCTCCTGCTTTTCCCAGAGCAATTCCTCACCTTTACCTGAAATTCTGACGGGCACAGTGTTGTAACTACAAATACATTTCTGAACAACTGTGTTATATTTTACTTCTGCTTGTTACATTTGTACAGCTGACACATTTAATTCAGATAACAGCTGCTGCTGAGCACATCACTGATTCAGCTCTGGACACCCTGGAGGACTACTAATACCAAAGCTCAGCTGCCTGCGTCACAACAGTACTTAGGATGTATGTGTCAAAACATAAAATTATGCAGACTCTAGGATCCATTTTAATCCTTCATTATAATAACACCAGTGAGATACAGGCAAACTCTGGAATACATTAAGCACAGATTCCAATCCCTTGAGAACATTGAGACAGAAGACTGAGTAAAGAGAGGTAAAGGAAATTAACGTATTTTGCACTGATATCCACTCCTAAGTTACTATCAAAGCAACCCAGAACAGCAACAGTGAACTAAAGTAAAGAACTAAATCCAATAAGTACAAAGTGAGCTCTTACAAACTTGGCATTTCATTTTCCTTGGTGGACCATTTGGTATGAGACATCAGTGCTAGCCCTACACACTTCATATCTTCTCTAACTGTTTAAAACCCGATAACATTCACATTCCGATCACTGTCACAGAGATCCATGAGATACAGCCCCCCACACAAGGGCATTAGAAGACATTCTGCCTGTCTTTTAGAGGAAAGGAAAACAGTGCTATTCACCGCCATCTAAACCTCATTTATTGACAACTCCATAAAACATATAATCCTTCAGAGTCACACAGCTGAATCAACAAACTCACGGCAGAAGAATAAAAAAAAAAAAAAGGCAAGGAGGAAAAATCTATTGCCAGAATTAAATCATGTGGAAGAACAGTGGACATAAATAAATATTTAAAATAAAGAATTAAGCCAGATCAAACACTGAAAACATTTCTGTCTTCTGACAGGAGACAAGTTTTCCTGCGTTTAAACAAGAAAGTCTAACAGAGTTTATTTTACACCAAAGGAAAACCCTGCTGCAAATATAGAAAACAACAGTGACAAATCAAATAAAACACTTACACAAGACAAAATCATTGAACTCTAGCGGGGAAAGCATACGTAACACCTGCAAATCCTGTACAGTAACAAACATTTTCACCTTTGCAACTGATGCAAACACAGGCAGCAGTGCAGGACCTTGAAAACACATTTCTCTTAGTAATTTGTTAAAACACATATCCAGATATTTTATGCTGCAACATTCAAGTGGCTAAAAATATTGATATACAATAATGACACAGGGTATTTAATTGTTTGTGTACTATATAAGCAACATATCAACAAAGCAACCATTGTTTCTGAATATACTTAACCAAATCAACACTTATGTGTATGGGAACATCAGTAACATTTGCATGATGTGATAACACATTTTGTATTCCATATGCAACAATAACAAGCTTCCAAATGGTAATTTTTTTCATTACTGTTTTCCAGGTATTTAAAAAAACTCAAACAATCAAAACCAAAAAGCCCCAAATTTGAGGCAAAGTTGCTTAAATCTGCATCTTCAGATTGTGCATCTCCAGTACCATCCAATTTCTAAAACCTGAACTTGGCTTTGCACATTTTGTTTCAGGTCAGAGCTCAACCCAAAACAGCTGTTTCCTGTTATGGGCAGGAACCTGTAATTTCACCTGATCTCATAATGGCCTTCCACCACGTGAATTCAAAATCTGGTAGGAGAAGATAGTACGACTTTGATGCCATGAAATCTGTATTTAAACCCTATTCCTGTTCTGACTTTGCAGCCAAACCCAACTTAAATATCACCTCCATTTATCTTTATGCCATCTCTGTTGAATACAGAAAACTGGACCCTAATAAATTTTATAGAAAAAAAATAATTGTTCTTTTAAACAGAGAAGAAAGCAATGTTCCTCAGGAAGTCTGGTTCTAGCACAAAGTGGACATAGGATTTAGAGAGCAGACATGAGCTTGCTCTGCATACCTTCCAGGATGGTGTGACATGGAGCCAGATTCTTTCCAAAATGCCCATAATCTTCAAAAGGACTTATTTTCCTTGAATCAGCATATCCTGACATGTTTTCATCACTTTGGGTCAATTTAGCTTAGGCTTCATTATACAGATACACTGTAGCATCCATATTTTTAATCAAATAGAACAGAAAAAAATACAGGAAAGTTCTGTTCAATGACATCTGAGAACGTTTTCCATTTTCCTCAGCTTCTCAAGTTCCATCACCCTTTGAATTTAGCATGCAATAATTGTTCCTTGCTCCAAGGACCACCTCAGTAAGAACTGTCTAGATCTAGACTGGAATCAGACTATATCTAGTATGACCAAGAAATACTTGAAAAGTATTAGAATAAAGTGATCTAGAAGCAAGTCGATGAAAAAGAGAGATCTCTACCTGCATCAAGGTAGCTCAACAAAGAAATAATTGTGGTTTTGACCTGTGTTTAAAGAAACATGGAATTTAGAAATTCTTCCTATAAAACTGTAGTGAAGATTCATACAGAAAATTGTACTCAGCTCTGGTGTCGCAATATCTGACAGACAGCGATAAAGAAGGGTGGATTTTTTAAAAGAGGATGAAACTGATAAGAGAAAAGGTAGCAATTAATCTAAGAACCCTTTTTACATAAGGTTTGCTTGGATGAATCATCACTAATCAGAAGTATAGCATGTCTAGGTATTTGAGCAGAGAAGCAGAAGAGAATAGCAGCAGACCTCCAGGGCTCTTAAAAAGAGATCATAAATGCACATGAAGAATGAAATGTTAAAATAAATAAATAAAAATTAAAATAAAACCCAACCAGGAACCCACACCCACCCACCCCAAGAAACAGCGTAACTTTTTACCTACTAAGAAATATATACAAGGAGATATGCAAGGAATCCTATCATTTGTTATGTTAAAATCATACCAGCAAAGTCCTAAGCAGTACTCAAGTGGAATTAGCTAAGTACTGGTAACATAAAAAAGAGTGGATGCATCTTTGAAATCAATATTTTTATAATACAAAATTTGTACGTACGGATACAACTCCTTGTAGTTCAAGGTGGTTAGAAAAATCAATGCAAAGTATTACTGGCTCAATTTTTAATTTGCTATACCAACAATTTTGGAATGTTGAAATGTGGGATAATTCATTAAGCTGAGTCTGCCTTACACATTTAAAACATTTATGACAAAGCATTTAGTGTTAATGTTCAAGTGGTTTAGATCTGAGGCAAGTACGGCTTTATTAATAGGTTTCTGAACTAAGGGTACAATCATACACTTATTAAAACCCTTGTACTATCCAGTGATTTACAGATTTACAGAGATTTACAGATGCCATGCCAACAGCAGCTGTCACTTACAAGCAACATCAACTTACATTCTTCAACAGCAGGAACAATGTTTATAGGAGCAAAACCTTTAAAAAGAAAAATAAATCACAAGTAATGTGCTGCTTAAACTAGTGGAATGTCAATTCTGATCGCTTTGGTGTTCTTTTAACATACTTAAAGTGTGCTACACCTCTTCTGCTCCTGACAAAACACAGCTTAACCAAACTCTTAACTATGACCATTCTTTAGATGCATTTCAGAAATTATTTAGTGAAGACAAATTCAGATGGAAATAGTATCGGACACCACAAAATGAAAGAGAAGTCTCATTAGAAACTATAAAACACATTTTTCATACGGTGAAACAAATGTCTGATGTGAGACAGATCAGTGAAAGTATCAACAAATTATTTCTAAATTCACTAAGTTCTGCATTTTATGAGAAATATCTGATATGGTATCAATTAGCAGCATCACCTGCTACATACATATATGGTTACTATCTCAATTAAGCGGTGTCTCTAATCTGCATTGCTTACACTTTCCAGCATATTCAAGACCTAACTGCTAACTAGTGCAGGCCTAAACTGAGCTATAAAATAAAGGACAAAAGAAGTATTATTTATGGGACTGTTCATCAGACATGGACAGTGCAGCAGATTCAATCTCATAAGCTTCACAGGTCTAGTTATTTTTACATCACGTTATGTTTTACTGGAAATAATAGATAACGTGGCGACAGAAGATTATAAATTTGGATTACAAGTAGGTCTACATTAACCAGCACAAATACTCCTACACAGCTCAGCAGCAGTAAGGACAGAAGAGAAGGGCAGTGACTTCCATTCTGTATACCTGTATACAGATAATAAAATCTCCAGAAACTCAAGTTCCTGTGAGAAGAAATGAATAATGGTTAAAGACAGAGCATTTAGGACACACTACCACTATAATATAAGTATTCCTTGCTCTTGCGGCTTCTCTTTTTCCACTTTTTTTTTTTTTTTTTTTTTTGTGATTTGTTTTAGCTGTAGAGTAGAACCACATTTATCATACACAATTTGTCACATTTTTCTTACTGATGTAATAAGCAGTCAGGAGAAGTGTTCGATTAATTCGGAACAGTGCTTTGCAACATTTCACTAATTCAACTGATTACAATGGATATTAGCTTACTGAAACACTACTATCAGGTTGGAGCAGTACATTGGGTACCATAATCCCAAGAAAATGTTATCGTTTTGTTAAAATGTAGTTCTTGATCTCCTACAATATGAAAATAATTTATGTTTGGCATATCTGTGAACTACACCACTAAAACTTGTGAGCAGGTAAGCAGACCTGCAGAAAACAGAAATATATTTACTGAGCTACTGAATTCAGGTCTCTCTAACCAGGTCCTTAACCAAAGAAAAATTTGATTTAATAACCAGTAATATAGTTCTCTTCATATGGTAGAACATCTGAAAATAATAAACGGTTTTAAATCTAATGTAAATCCTAAAATCAATTTGGAGGCAATGGAAGAACAGAATAAATGGTAACCAGAAAAATAAAGTAAGACTTTTCTTTTAAACCTTTTTTTTTTTTTTAAGAGTAAAATAAAGTTCTCACATGTCCAAAATTTGCTCAGCACTAAGCTGCAGATAGGTTCCTTCTAGGTGATACTTACCCATCATAATAAATAAGCACCTGAAAATTAGCCATGAAGTTTCATTCTGTTGAAACACTCCAAGTCTAACAGCTGAAATTGCTATGCTTTGCATAAAATGATTAAACTCATTACAATTCTGGAAATAAGTTTGGTTTTGTGTGCTCTTTGGCTCACATCTTATCTTTATGCTTATCCTATTCTGCACTGGAATAGTTTGCTGATGATTCCAGCTCAAATGAAAGACGACTGAACATCTTTACCAATATCTGCAGTAAAGCCAAGGTGCAATAAATCAAACTTCTGCATGTAATTCTGTATTAATGCATCTCCCTCAATCATCCACCAAAAAGCTTCCACTGTTTCTGTCAATATATGCAGCTCAATTCATGCAAGACAAACTGGTGCCAGAAATACCTAGAAAATTACTGAATGAAGGAGTTGCCTTTCATTTTGTCTCAAGACATTAAAAACATACTTCCATTGAAAAACTGAGAAGCTAGGATGTATTTACGTTCAAACAATGTTTCACCACAGTTATTGGATTTTTTCCAGGAAAGCCAAAGAGTTGCTGGTTGCCACACCATCACCTGTATCAGTGGTGGAAGAAATACCTCACTGTGGTGAATGCAGCAATTTGTCATTTATACAACATCTTCAGGTCACCACAGCTTACCATAACAGGACAGTAACACCACAATACACTCCGACTGCGTTGCAGTGAAGGGTATTGCCACTGTAAAGACACTTCTGTGGAGATAATTTTATGAAACTAACTGGGCACTGTTAAAGGAGATGACATTGTTTATTTGTATCAGTAACAGCAACAAATCTGCCTTGATCTTCCTTTGTAATACCTTTTAAATACTTAATAACAGATCCCACAGTGCACTCAAAGGACATGAAAAAGTCAGTACTTGCCTGCACGCAAATACTTCTAGCAGTTGCAGGATGACTACTTGTGCAGTGAAGTAAGTTTTAGGGTCATGGGAAAAACACCTGGAGTACTAACTTCCTTCACTACGAACAAAGAATCTTTTATTTGGGAATCAAACAGAGCTTTGTCTGGATATTTACTTAAAGACACAATGCATAAGCCATCATCCTGTTAGCTATCTATATGTTAAGGAGTGCCAGACAGAGGTTTCATCAGTTATTTCAAAAAAGTGACATAAGCTTGCTGTGGATAAAAAGTTCCTACTGAAAATACTGAAAGTCACAAATTGATAGGCTTTAGAGCCAAGTTATGACAAAATAAAGGCTTACTAAATAATTCTAATGGTCTAACGAGGATCCTGTAATGTAACAAACTTATCTCTTCTCCATAAAAGCCTGCCTTTTTCAATACAGAAGATATGTAGTACTCTGAAAGGATAAACTTCTTTTTCCAGTTTAATGCTGTCACTGAAATATTTTCATTGCTCATGAAGGTACTGTATTAGACCCCAATTCAGGTAAATCTTCTTCGTATTTTTTCCTGTAGCATTAAACATGTTCAAGACAAAAACCACTCAAATGTATCTCTAAATAACAATTTTTTCTCTATATATAAAAAGAAAACGCAAAAGGTATTTTAAGTGCTCTGATCCTTCTGAACCCTTACACCACAATATCCCTGATACCTTTTTATAAACTTTGGTCCCACATCTGTTTTCACCTCGATCGCAGCTGATAGCAGCAGCAGCAAAATTCTGCCCATAGAGCACATCTCTAGCACTGACAAACCACAGCTCCCAAAACAAAACCATGACTTTGGTCTGCTTTGGAGTATTCCTGAAGTTACATAGGTAACCCTTTAAAATGTGACAAACAACTATACTTGAACCAAAAAGTCAGAAGTAAAAAAAGGAAGGGGGGATAGATTTTTCAATAGTCCCTATCCTGCATAGCAAGTGAGATAGCGGGAATGCAATTAGTGATTTAGGATATTAACTCTAACAAGTTGTACAGCCTATCAGAAACCTACAGTTACACATTTGTGTTGGAAAAAAAAATAATAAAAGAGTTGAGCTAGTGTATTCACACGCTTGTTTCACCATACCTACCCTCAGTCAGTCTGAGAGCTGACTGTCGTTACTACCTTGCATCTGGCTTTCCCAAAGTGGCTATGAGCATACACAACTCTCTCATATGCAAAATCCAATTAGATCATTACAACATTACACTGGAACAACTGCCACTGAAAGGCATTAGCTTGTACCGCATCTTCTTCAAGAAGATTCTTTCCTCTAAGTAACACAATTCTTGCCTCAGAAGTGACAGCAGAGCTCTGTGGTAAACAGGATCTTTTACAGGAATCTTACCATGCAGTTATGTGAATCTCGATTCTGTAGACATAACCTTCATTAGCATATGAATTCAATTTATCTGAATGTGCTATATTACCTTTTAAATCATCTACTTCACTTTATTAAACTGATAATTTGAACTCAGTACTGCATTATTTTGATATGCAGCTAAAAGAGAAGTTTATGCATTTTATTCTTATATATTAACATAGTGAAAACATGTTTCAGGAGGCAGCTCTTCATTATACTTCAGTGCATTATTCCTAGCTGTAATTGATGTCAGTTATGACTAGGAGGCTATTATCAGGCTATACTATCTTTTCCCCCATAACATTATTATTCTCAGTATAATTACATAAATCTCTGTTTGGAAATAGAAGCAATCAATATTATTTATTGCTGTATTTTCATTAACTAGAAATTTACAGGGAATACAGAACCGTGACTTATTTTTGTCCTTCATGGAGTGGAACCTTTGAACTTCAGAACAACGGTTCCCCCGTAACATGCCCCTCTGGCCTTCCTTACCTATGCCCAAAGTCAAATTTTCATACTTCATTTTCAGACCTGTTACTATTACCTCCTCTTCTGAGCTCATGCCTGCTTTCCTTCACCTTGGCAGCTTACTTAGTGTTTCCCATTTCCCTCCTAGGTCATGTATCCTGAAATAGATGATATATTCGATACATTTAGAATGAATCTTGATAGACTTAGAATATAGCCTCCAAATTTTAGCTGAAATCAATAACTAACCTGTGTACTTTTCACCATAAAATGTTTAAGAATCCTGCTGCTTCCATATTTAGCCGGTAACTGTGGTATTGATTTATGTAATGTATGCCCTTTCATGTAATACCTATCTATCTACTTCATATCTGACCACAGAGCTTTCCCGACTTTCTGCAACTCCCAATGGCTCAATTATATCAACCCTAAACTCAAACTTCCTGATCATTTTTTTTTTAATATTACTTTATATCACTGGTGGGTTTTTATTACTCCAGAGAAGGCTGGTCAGTGTTTCTACCTAAATACACACAGCTGAGACTCAATATCTCACTTTCAGATTCTTAACATCAACTCAGGAGAGGGATGAATAAGCCAAAAGTCATCAATAGTGCCAAAATATTAGTGAAACATTGGGTCATAGAAACCTTTAAACTGGTTTCAAGGAAGGGGTGGGGGGGCGCAGAAAATGCAGTGAAAATTAATAAACAGGCAGTTCCATATTATTCTATACTTATTACATTCCATCACATCTTTTAAAGGAATTTTTTTAAAGTAATATTTAAATGTAACCAAAAAACCAAAAATTCTTTCCCCATGCAAATGAGATCTGATTTTACTGCGACACCTCAACATACTTAGTTTCAGACTTTAAAATACTCATGTTTTGTGAAGGGAAAAAAACCCACAAAAAACCACACACCAAAGCAAAAGAAAACCACCAACATTTCAGAATTGGTTTTCCCCCTTAGTACAATGACCTCATGTTTGAGTTTACCTGGTTGGAACCTACCTGGGCCCCATAAGGCCATTATGGAAAGCATAAAGGGGCATTACTACACTTCTTTTGCTTCTTATAATACAAAACTCTGTTCTCCTGCACTACTGCAGCATAATTTTGAAGATATCTCATCAGACGTGCATTGCCAATGTTAACTTGTAAGAGTTCAAAGATCACTTTTATTATACACTATTGTTGTAGAACACCAGTATTCTAAAAGGTAAACTCTCTGTATACACTTTTAGTTCCACACCTACAGCTTTGGTTTTCCACCTCTGTAAGTCGCACATACATAAACAGAAAAGGACATCTACAATGAATAAATAAAATGTAAAAGTATGTTTTATTACACTGCACATGGAGAGCACTGTAGCTGCACCTGTACTATGGCTCTAGCCATATTTGTTTCAAGTCTATGAACATGCCTATTCTACAGCAAAAAATTCAACCACAAAATTACTCACATTCTCATCAATACTAATGCTAAAGGCCTGAGACACATTTAAATTAGAACTCCAAGTTAAACCTTCATGACTTTTAAAATATTAAACCATCAAAATCAAAAATATATTTGTAGAGGTGTTACATAAATTTTTGCTGTCATGTGCCTTTCCAGAAAGGGACATTCCAGACCTGTACTTAAATAAAGTTTTAGACTCTAGACAAAACTTCATTCAAATACAAGGCTGAATCTGAAAACCTGGTGAACCCTTTGGTCTGGAAAAAGCAGCCTTGCTTCCACAAGAAACATATAGTTTAAACTACTCATTTTTGAGAGTGAGTTCATATGTGACTAATGTAGCCCTTTCTTTTTAAAACAGAAAAAATATTTGAAAGATTCCGTTACCAATTTTCTTCTATATTTATTCACATATTATTGTTAGTGTCATGGGGTAAAAATTAAGCTCTGCACCAGTAACCAGGTTAAGCAAGCCTGATTTTCCTTACTGTCCATGGATTAACACTCTTCAGCTTTTCTTTTTTTAAAACTGTTCAAGACCTCTTTAACATCAGTATTCTCCACAATATAAAGAATTCACTGTATTATTGATAACCAATACAGGCTTCACTCGGTGTTCTTACTTTATAATAAATCCATTCTGAAATTTAATATTAAACCTGTCCCATGCTGTATGAGCACGTAGTTAGCAAAAAAACCCAACCCCCTTTATTTATCAGTGAAGATTAGAATGATTATACGTCCTAAAACAGGATACATTTGGGACAGAAGTCATTAGCGCTTATGCAGAGAACAGAAATGTACCAATACCAGCAGCCGCCTTTGACGTCCCCATACTTGATACTTTGTTTTGAAGGATAACTTCTACTGCATGGTCAACACATTCAAACATAAAGAAAAAGTTTCTACAACTGTATCTGAAAACTAACTGGTGGAGACTCCTGAAGGGGGATCAATTATGTCAAAAATGTAGCACATCAAAAATGACATCATGAAAATATCTGCTCCTCCCACCCATTATAGAATACATGATCATATTCACTGGGGATACCTAATGAAAATTACATGGTGTGTAAATATATATGCATACACACACATATACGGTACACCTAAAATCACTAAAAAAAAAAAAAAATTAGCACAAAGCTACAGTTAATACCTAGAATGGACTTGATGTGTTAGGTAAGGAGCTTCAGATTTCAAAATAAGAAGTTGATTTAACATAGCACTCAATTACAAAGATCCAATAAAATGTTTTAAAGGCCTGAAAGAATAGAATTATGCACCTCATCTGCTCAAAGGCAAGCACAAAACCACAAGATCCTTATGTAGTGAAGGTTGAAATGACAACATGCAATTGATGATTGAAGAAACTTTATATAAATTCAGGCTCTCTGATGTTTTTGAGGTGGAAAGAGGGGAAGGTTAACTTCCACAGAAATGCAGGTCAATCAGATTACAATATCAGATACAAAGATAAATCATACTTGGATATTATTATTTTGATGTCAAGCTCCTAATTATTTTTTCAAGATTTTTGGTCTGCCTGCAGTGTTTTGGTTGGTTTATTTGCTTTGGTTTCTTAACATAAATGTCTTGATTCAGAATGGATGAACCTTACAAAACAATGCATTAGCCTCTTCCAAGCAGGAAAGAAGTGCAGAAGGGACATCCTGGCATTTAATTTAATATCAATAATATTGCTAGTTAATGTTCACATTCAATAAATTTGTAAGTGAAAATATGGAGCAGGTAACTAACATCTGATGCAAGTTAATTCCAACTTCACAAACATACTGGTTTTGACAAGGCCAAAACTCTTACAGCAAAGAAATTCATTCTCTTTAAAGGACACCCACACAAGACAACAGAAGATTTGCCAGAATCATAAAAACTTCACCTTATTTAAATCTTAACATACATGACAAACTTTGTAAACCTACCACTTGACAAGAACTATGTATTATGATTATTTACTAAGAGTTTGGGCTTTTTTTATCCACCTCAATTGGAATGAATCATTTTATGAAGGTACACAGCCTACAAGTTTAAGAGTACAGAACACAACAGTCAAAGGGGGAAGTTTTCAAGTACCAACATGAAATTACAAAGCAAACTGCCTCCTCCAGATACATACATTACTTTGTGCAGAAATCCCCCATCACGGAAGCAGGACCAGAGATTATCAAATGTAAAGGACAGATGACAATGACCTTGCCATTCTCAATCTCAGACAAAAGAGAACATGATAATGATTTAATTCTGTTTCACTATATTGGTTTGAGATTTTTTTGCTAACCTTAAAATATCAATGTAGCTCTTATTCAATTCAAAGTCTCGCCTCCCCCCCCCCCCGCCCCTTTTTTTTTTCTTTATAATGCTTGCTCTGCTGAATTTAATTGCCTTGGCAATGCCAGAACACTGCCTGATCCTAACAGGTCAGCATTGATCGCTCTAAACCAATTGGTTCCTTCATTACAGGGAAAATGAAGTAAAGAGAAAAGGCAGGTGTGCTCCCACACAGCCAGCTGGACTTGCCCTTCTTCTCCCTCATTAACTAGCAACCAATCGATCAGGAACCTGCTCAGAACCCACAAAAACTATTCATCACTTCTGACATGGAATGGTTTTAACAGGTCAGTAAAGTAAAGAATATTTGAGGTATCTATCTTTAGAGCCTTTAGAGCTCACATGGTTTTTAAACAGACATCCAAGAGAAAGGAAAATTGAAACGTTACACTCCTATACAGTTCTAGCCTAAACCTTGAATGCAAAATGAAATCTCTGTCAGTTATTTGCCTAAAACAAGAATCTGTGGTGTAGGGTACTTGATTTTAAATGTTCTTTATTGTGATGAACTTTGATGGATAGAGAGAAAGACCACAGCTGGGAGAAAGAGCACAGATGGCCCCACTCCCCCTTCCAGCTCGTTCTCCTGCACTTCCATGTTCTTTAGTTGTACATTTCAAAATGCCAGTGGATGTTCATTCTAAAGCTTTACACATAATTTCTACCTCCACCTTTTAAAATATTTGAACACTGTATTTCCAACCTTTGCACACCACTTTTTCCTAATAGCTTTCCTATCAAGCTCCAAGACTTCATTTGCCTATACAATTGCAACAGAACCTTTACCTCATTTGCTCAAAATTAAGAACTGTTTAAATTACCTTTGAAAAGTACTCTACTTGAAAAGTTATCTGTACTGATTAGCTCTTAGTTTAGTCAGTTATTCATGTTGGTTCTTCCCTTTCTCTGACTGTAAACTCTGCAGAATATGCCTTGCTGTTACGCTTTGCCCACGAGAACAGGTTTTTAATTTCACGTTACTATCAGTTCAAAATACTGTCACCAAGATGATTCAGAAGAAGAACTCAAAAAGATACTGTAATAAATATATAAGCAAGGAACAAGACATCAGAAAGGGAAAAAATCACAAACAAGTCCAGAAAAGAGCTAAACAGAGCATAAGGGAACAAGAAACTAACAAAGGGAAGAGGCAGCAGACAATAAACAGAGTGAAGAAACAAAGCAGAGTGGTACCACTTTGATTGGGAAAAAGAAAATTCCAATAGAAGGTATTGGATAAAACATTGCTCTTCTACTAAAAGAACCGGAAAAAAGAAACAGAATCAGTATGTCACTTTATGGTACACAAAATGTGAGGAAAAAAATTTAAGATGGCAGCAGAACAGAGGTGTAATACTTGTATTTCCAAATCAGCCTAAGAGCTATTTCTCTCCCAGTTATGTCTACCATCTCACAAATTACAAGAAAAGGTTATTATTTTGAAAAAATCCATGGAAATGAATTGACTGAATCCATAGAACATCATAAGGAAAATTAGGTGTTTCACCTGTGTTCTTTGTAATAGAAACAGGATATGATCGGTGAAACTTATTTCATCTGGGAAAAATTTTATCCTCTTCATCCATATTAATTGTTAATTATACAGTAAAATGGAATTACCAAGGATAAATAAATTAACAAATTCTTTTGCTAAATGTTTCCTCTCCTATGGTAACATACAGAATCAGCTTGCTTTCTGCTGTTGTTTTTCACATTTTCTCTCCCCCCTCCCTTCTCTTTTTAAACCTTTGAAGCAACCATCCTGCATATCATTCAAAGGCCGTGATTTCTTAAAAGATGGTATTGCTATTCAGGAACACAGTCTCCTGGGAAGTAAATCAATTTACCAATACATTACACTATATAAAGGGCTATTCACATGACCCCAAGTTAGCAATTTGGATTCTGCCTGAGCTCCAGAGGATGATTCAGGTTCGTCAGGTCTGGCTGGGTAATACTTTGTCATTGAATCACACACAAACTTTCATGAGTAGATATCTAACTTAAACAGAAATTGGATGATTACACCTGCTGTGACTATTTGGCAACATGTAAATAGTTATACAGATGTTGAAAGAGAAGTATGAGCAAGCTCAACAACTGTTTTAAAGCCTGTATGATGAGGGAACTTAACTGATCTTTCCCATGAATAGTCAGAAACTATCTTCTAATAATAAAAATACATTCCAGTAGATTTCTGACAATCCTACTAAAAGAAATAATAATAATAAAAAAAACAAACCAAAAATTGACATACTACTGAAGAAAAAAGACCATTTTTCCTTTGGCATTTGAAAAATCAGTTAAATCAAAGGTTCCCAAATTCTTTGGACAAGATGATCATCTTGATCTTGACAATCCTCCAAGTTTCTCAGACCTCTGGATACTCTATCAAACTTACTAGAAAGAATCTATCTTATAAGTATCAGATTAAAATAAGTGTGGCTTTCTACTGATGTGTCTCACAGACTTGATTGGTTTTGACACATGCAAGCTTCAAAATAGGTTTCTCCAAAACTGCGGTATTTATGAAGCTTTTTGCTGTCTCTGCCTGACCATTTTCTGAAGAAAGATCCTGCGATGTCTGATAATATTTAGGCCTTTTTCCGGTGAAGGCATTAACAGAATGCCTTTCCTATATTTGGCGTCCGTCATTACTTTATGGAACCAGGTACATACAGTATAAAAGAAATGTGCTTCACCATACTATGTCCCCACAAACACTGATCAGTATATCATAGTTTATATACCATGGAGCTAGATTATCCCATGAATCACTTCCAACTCATGATACACATGCAGACAACCAGAACGCCGAAGAAATATCAGCTTTTAGGAAACAATACCGTACTGACCCTACAGTTATCATGTTGTTTTTACTTGCATTACCAATTTGAGTCACACATAATCTAGAAATCAAGAGTCCAGCAGTCACAGGAAAAAAAGTAGGCTTAAAAGAGAATTTAAGATGCCATTTAGTCCATCCATCCTGTCACACAAAGACTAAACCACATTTATTATACTCCAGACAGATATCTAACCCCTTGTTAAAATTCTCCACTTATCAAGCTTTCACAGCCTTCACAGACTGTATTTAGCCAGTGTGACTGTTTCTTAGTGCCAAATCCAACTTTTCCTTGCTATAATGATGCCTATTAGTTCTTGCTCATTATGAAGATTATATTCATCTCTTGTTTTGTACAAGTTTTTTACCTGAAGAGGTTTTTCATGCCTCCCTTCAGATGTCTCTTCTCTAAAGCAGTCATTAGCAAGTTTGTCCATCTTTTCCTGTAGGTCTGACTGTGGTGGTTCTTGACGTTCCCTTCTAGACCCTTCCAAAGCTACTTGAAGTAGGAAATGGTAATTTCCTCAAGGGTCCAGAATTAGCAATTCAGGTGTGACTAATTTGAACAAATTATGCTAATTCATATTACAAGCTATATGCCTGTTCATATATTAAAATATAATTTTTTACAACAGCTGATACTGCAGTCCCATGTCCAGTTTGGCATTGACTAAAAACTGATCCTTCCGGTGCTGAAGTGCTATTCAGCCATTTGCTCCTCACCCTCATTCTTTAAACTGTATTTTCCTGCACAGGTATAGATTCTTGCACTTTTCTTAGGAAATTGCATTCTATTTATTTCAGATTGTGTCTCCAGTTTGTCAAGATACTTTTTAACTCTAATTTTGTCTTTTCACACAACTGCATCTCCTCTCACAGTTTCATGCTGTCCTCAAATTTAAGAAGCTATGATGGTGTTTTTCGTGTCTAAGGCATTATGCATACGCTAAAGCAGTACGGAACAGAAGAAAGACCCCATAAAAATCTCAGTTCTTATACCTTTCCATTTTCTATATCCATACAACTATGATTACAAGAAGTGCTGCTCCAGTTTTATATTCGCCTTACTATATTTTCATTTAGACCATGTTCTCCTTGCTTGCATACTGAAATATCATGTTATTGTCAAAAGCTTTACTAAAGACAAAATATAACATGTACTGATTTATTTCTTATCCATGTCCTGGTTTTGTGTCTTAGAAGGAAACTAAACTGACTACCTGTTATTGACAAATCCAGTTTAGCTGACAGTAATTTCTTTATCTTTCAGTGCCTACAAACAATTTGGTTCAATTACGTGCTCCAATATTGTTCTGGAAGCTGAAGCTGCTGTATGACACAACTCCTTAGCTCCCTCTTTTTGCTCCTTTTAAAGAAGGGAAAAGAACAAACTTGGTGCCCACTACCTGTTTTCCATGAGTTTATGAAATCAGTAACTTTATCAAGCTAATAGGCATAATTTACAGCTACTAGTTCAAAAGCTTTTTTCTGGTGACTAGAAAGCAAGTTATATGTTTATATAAAGAAATAAAATGGGAATTAGAATATAAATTATGGTACCAGCAGAACAACTTTATTCCTGGTTCTACGATTACTAATTGTTAACTGCAACTATTACCGCCAAGAAATTGGGGGCTTACATATTGCAAATTTTCAAGGACAATATCTGATTGTTAAAGTTTAGCTTATTAATCATATTTCCCAATGTGCAGAGAATTTTATGAATGACAGAACAAGTACTTCCCCTTCCTTAACATGATTATTGCTCCTTAACACCTCATGGTGAAATAAATATGGAATTCTGGAATTAATTTCTGCATGTCATGGAATTATATATAATATAAAAGTAAACAAACTTCAAAATGGAACAGAAAAATTATTCCTTAACAAATAATATTCTCTAAGGGGCACAAATTAAGAACATGAACAAAAGGAGGTAAACACACTGGCAATACCCTTTTTTCCTTTTTTTTTTTTTTTTTTTAAAAAAATCATTTGGAAGCACTTAAATTTTAAACAAAGCCTTTCAGTGAGAATATTCAGCCCTAGTGAGAAAACCTGAACATAAGCCACAGATGCCAATAGATCTGTTCTCTAATTTAATATGATGCAATAGTGTCCTTAACAAGACACCAGTGAAGGCTTTTCAGAGACTTCCACTGGAAGGCAGAGGAGGAGAAAAAACTTTAAGTGAGAGACTGCCATATTCTAGCTAACCTTTGTACAGAAATAACTTTGATACCTTTCTTCTCCTCCTCCTTCCCCCCTCACTGAAAGATATAGCTCGCCTTACTATTTACGCTATGAAAAAAACAAGAAGAAATCTCACAGCTTTCTGACGTCTTGAGAAGATTCTACTCAAAAGAAAAACCTCTGTAGGTGAGAGAGCACCTTACCAGGAAAGCACAGAAACTACTGTTCGACACACACCATGACCGAAGTTTTATACCTTTGAAAAACAAGCCAAACTTATTTATTAATTTAGTGACTGAAATTATTAAAGATGTGATATCTGATCTGCTGGTATCTGCAAAGTGTCTGTAAAGGATTATCCATTGTTTTCTACTGCAAACTTTGTCTAAGCATTATAGAAAAAGTGTCTTTCAAAGTCTGTCTCATCATTCCATATCTGGAGGTTAAAAAAAAAAAATAATTAGAGGGGAACTATATAAGAAGAAAATATATATATTTTTAATAAATGTAAATTGGGTGGTGGAAGGTATAACAAATCGAAGCAAGGCAATTATCTCTGTATTGTTCTTTCACTGTACAATAAAAATAAATATATGTTGAAGTAAAATGATGTGAAGTTTGTTTGTATTTGAAATAATTGTTTTATAACATGGCTAAATGGAAAGCAAAGAGAGAAACTATGGTTTGTTTCATGCAAACACCTGCATGTTATTTATACTATGGTTTCAAAATTCAGGGGCCCAAAGTGAGTAACCAGAAATTCAGCCCTGTCAGTAACAACTCCTTACATGCTTTGCAACAAAGAAGTGAGAGCTGCCTTCCCACTTTAAGCAAATGGCTGCTGCTTTTAAGATGTTTTTACACTTCAGTAACACCAGCCTATGGTGTTGGTAACAGATCAGCGTATTTCATGTCGGCATTCTTAGATTACTTAGATGCAGTAATCTTTGGGTAAAAGAACAAAACTCAAACCTGGGAGACAAATTCTTACCCTAGAATCCCTGAAAAATTATACTCTGATTAGAGAGACACTTACAATCCTGCTGGGGCAGCTGAAGTTACTGCCCTGCAACTAGAAGTTACAGGCTGTTCGTATAAAGCCGTTTTCCTCTGCATTACAAGAGACACAGCACACAGCATTGCATCTCAAAGAGACTCCAGCCCCTCTAGCAGAGGGAGCAGTAAATAAGAAAACATTCAGAGATTTACAACAAGAGGTAGTTAGATAAGACTGAGATAATAACATACGTACATTTGTTTAATGTAAGTGTAAAGTAAAAAAGCTATCTTCGCTCCTTTAGACATACTATATATTTCCTGACAAGAACAGCCTCACAAATAGCAAGAGGCTAGATAAAATCCAATAATACACTTCAGAAAGCTGAGTGCTTTAATTTTCAAAATTGTTATATCATCCTTTGATGACCATAACCAGGTAACAGAAGAATGAGCAGTATTCCACAAGACAGATTAATTACCCACTCTGCTTTTTTAAAGATCAGTTATTTTACATTCCCTTTTCCTCCATGTGATACATAAATCTTAAAAGAAACCAACAAAACATACTGTGATTTAAAAATATTATTTCAAAACCTGTCAAGTTTGAAAAAACAGAATGCAACAATAGACCAAGTTAGAATTGTGAGGAGAAGATTTCCATCTTCTGATCTCATGACCTGAAAGACATCTCAAGTTTTCCTCTTGGCACTGAGTGATGGGCCTGCCACATAGACATTGCTTGGATATTATTTTCTTCAAGATATTCTAGTCCTCCTAATGAGGAAGGATGCTAGGTGAGAGACAGTGATAGAATAAGAGTGTAAGTTTTCAAGGGTGACAGGAGGAAGAGGAACAGTTTCCTATTCCACTCAAACGAAGTGCATATTCTCAAATTTCAATATTGTATATAGATGAAATTATATACTGGTAACTGTGCATCATACTGAACAAGTATGAAGCTATGTCTTAAGAAAAAATGTCTTTAAGCACACTGAAGTTCTTACTTTTTGACTATTAGACCCCACAAAAGCAGCCTTACATAGGAGTCTTTAATCAATGCCCATGTACCAAAAAAATAACCAAACACTAAACATCTTCTCTCATTATTAAGTTGCACTACAGAAAACCATGGCTTAGGTAAAATCAAGCACTACATATTCTATGATCTAGTTACATGGAATACCAACCTATGCACACGCATTTTGCACTCTACCTACTCTTCCAGTAACTTGGTGAACATTGTCAAGAAGGATCAGGAAAACTCCCAGCCAAGACTTTAACAAGCACGGAAACAAGTATTTCTAACTAAGGCACAGAATGTCAATGTAGTGTTTGGAAACAGTGGTTTTCTTTACCGAAAGACCAGTGGTATCCTTAGTACAGAGTATAAGTATATAAGAATATAAGTATATTCTTTAAGTATAATTTAAAACTTTTTCAGTGTAAAAATAGATAAGGAAGTAAGGATTTCAGTATCTTTTACTACATTCATTCGCATTTTATGTTTTAGGCAATCGCACCTTACTTGAAAATTTTGCTTGTAGCACTTAATTGCTTTTTCTAATTTATAGGCACCTATTGTATCCCAAAGCAAGATTCCAAACATACATACTATAATCAGAAGCAGCAGTATATACTACATGTCAAAGAACACCACACTTGAAAATTATCAACAGATATTTTGGGGCCCAGTCACTAGTCAAGCTAAAGAACAACTGTTTGCAAAACCTATCTGAAAAAAACAATACTACTACTGGATCAAGAACCACACTGAATAATGTTATTGCTAAAAGATTGACACAAATCTGATTTAAAACAAAAAAAATGAAATAAAGATTAAAAATAAGAAGTAGCACTCAACTCCCAGTAAGTTCCGTTCCCTAACACACTTCCACCTGCAGCATGTTGAGTCTAACATGCTTTGTTCAGCTCAAGTACCCCAGCACATAAATGCTCCTATACTGCTTGCATATACTTGCATCTTCCTGATGTTTAGTCCCAAATAAGAGTTCCAAACCCAGTTCTGCACTCCAATGCCTTGACATTGCAATTCTGGAATTGTGACCAGGAGAAAGTACGGCATTGGAAGAGCAGTACTTCCATGCAGTTTTAACTCAGGTCCATTAAGAATGTTCAGCTCACATCCAGGCTAACTTCTGCAGTGCTGCTCAACCCCTTCCCACCCAAGTTTATTATATCACAACAAGCACAACACTGGCACACGTTACAAACAAAACAAAACAGGAAAAGGAAAGTGACTGCACAGCAGGAGTGGGCATTGCTCTCTGCTGGATCGTCTGGAGTAGGAAGGAACAGGGGGGCAGAAGCTTCCAGAAAGGTCCGTAAAAGTCTAGCTGAGTCTGCACAGGGTCTGAGATGGTATTATTGATCTACTCTACTTCTGAGCAGCTCTCAAATATACATCTCGAAGATGTCTCCATTGAACTTTGCAGCAAAATAAGATTAAAACCCAGGCACTGAAGAATGTTACCCATTATATTACCGCCCCTCCCATTTTCCTAATTGATAACTGCACTGTAATTTTAAGCCAAGGTAAAGGTATAGTCGACCTCCCAAAGTAAACCTGATGGTTCTTTCTCTGTACTAGTACACTTCACTGTAAGAAGCGAAGTCTGCACATCGTTAAATGTAACACCTTTCCTTTGACAACAGGCTGTTCAAACTGCAAAGTTACAGTAACAGTTTTCTAGCTTCAAGGTTTCATCTTCCTTCATTTCAGACTGTTAACAAAGTTTAGTACTAGAATTTCAAAGACTGAAAATAGCTGTACTGCACAGAGGAATTTACGGGTTCTATTTTTCATGTCATTATGGAGGACACTGAAATGAAAGTCAAGACACTGTGTTCATAGTTAATTTTCACTCTGGGATCATTCTTTTGTAGGAAATCTATTCACTATGTATTCAACTAAAAGAGCAACACACATCTACTTACTTTATTATTCTGCCAATAGGTAATTCTCTATTTGTAATACATACATATACATTTTTCTGCCAGTGGTTTGCTGTTTCCCTGTGAAAAAAAGATGAGCTCTTACCTGTGACCACAGTTTACCAGTTGACAATCCAGCCAACACAGTGAAAATGCAAAAGACTGTCTAGACTAAAGCCTTCAAACTCTGAGGCACTCAGTACACTCTGGGCATTACAGAAGGGCCACAGCTATCAAAGCTTCAGTAACCCTAACTTCTTTGCTGACTTTAATTAAGCATTAACTCCTTTTTACATGATATCTCAATCAAAACCTCTAAAATACACTAAGAAAAGCATATTTGGAAATCAAAAATATTGAACAACAAATTTAATACCTGAGATCCATTTTCGTATAAGCTGCTTGACAAAAAGCTTCAAGAACACTACATCTGTAGCTTTGACACTTGGAAATTTCAAATAACATCAGCAAATTTCACTTTTGAAAAAACACTATAAGTCCAAAAAAATGAGAATTAGTTATATTTCTTTACCACTCTATTGAGTACATTTTTTAGACTCTCTGCTGCTTTTCCCATCACCCACCACCTTCAAAGGGTGGTAGAAAGGACATCAGCAGCAGATTGTTTTGCTAGTTACAATACTGCCCTTTTGTTTGTAGCACAGACTATGGTTTTGATACGATAAGAGAATACGCAACAATGAATCAGTTCAACCTTTGCCTATCTCAAAGATTAATCTATTCAGCCCATTACAATACTATCTTACTAATAATATGGATGCAAGAATAAAATCAGAGCTAACAAAACTCATTCTGCAGCTTCCAGTCAGTACTTTATCTCCACAAATACTATTTCAAATTAGTTTTGGTTTGGTTTTTTTTTTCCTGAGACAGTAGGAAAGAAGAAGGTGGGCAGGCAATTTTTTCCAGTCAAACTTGTCCTTCAGTATTAAGACAATTGATACATTTAATGTACTTCCAGATCCAACAAAACATGGTTTCCAAACTAATTCAATGGCATGTTATCATTCCGACTTTCAATATGTTTATCTCCAAGAGATAAGGACCCAGAGCAATCACCTCAAATATGTCACTTTCCTTATCATACGATCCTCGGTAGGGGGTCAATTTTGGCGATGACATAAAAGACGATGCCGTTACAGCCTCAAACACTATTAACTTAGCAGGAATGGCAATGTCTCAAATACATTGGCCTCTCAGAGAAAGAAGATAAAGGTTAAAAACCAGGATGCAAAGAACACACCAGCATCACTACCAGACTCAGAGAAGACAGCTGCACAACTTGTGCACTATGAATGCCTAACTTTGCAAATGTATTTAAATCAGTTTTATTTTTAAGCTAAAATGGATATCTTCCAGCAAGAGATAGATACAAAAACTAATTTCAATTAAATTCTCTACTCACCACATTTGTTTCCGAACCAGCAGTATCACATGGAAAGAATATTTCTCATAGCATAGATTTGATTCTGGAAGTGTCAATACTTTCAGACATCAATCAAATCAAATAAAGACATTTTCACAACTAAAAACCCAAAACACCTTAAACCTATCTTTCAGAAAAAAGGCAGGATGTTGTTAAATAGATTTCCCTTTTTCTGAAGGAAGTGGATACTCCAGCAGATACATTAATAGTCTGCAATACACAATAAAAATTCCCAAATTCACCACATCAGATATTATTTTATACATATTTACATTTCTGCTCTCAATGTCAGTTATACAATAAACCAAACTCCCACTATTTGAAGTGTAAAGCTGTAAAATGCATTTTTAAAACTACATCATTATTCACATTGCTAACAAATTTCCTATGAAAAATATTTCTATGGAACTGTACAGCAGAAACTCTCAATTTACAAGGAATTTAGGAAAATTAATCTTCTGAAAGGGTAATAGAGCATCCTTTGTTTGCTATCACATTAGTCTGAACAGCACAATTATATTTAAGAACATATCTTTTGTCTAGCCATGTCGGTATACAGAAAAAATAAAACCAAACCCAAATTACATTCTGACCCACATGTCTATACCAGGGTGCAACTGCACCAGCAAAAAAATGGTAGGAAATTAGTATAATATATAGCAGGAAAACAATACTTTCTTTACAAATATTTGATGGTGGTATATTTATACTGCAAACTGTTAAAGACCCAAATAAGCCACTAAAAGTTGCTTGTAGGGTTAAAGCAAGAGCAATCGAAGGCTACTTGATTTCCACATGACAGAATCATCATGGTGATTTAAGATCCTTAACTAATATACACCAATCTCTCACACTTACGCTGATTCGCTCTGCAGCCCTCCTGGGTGATTCCCATGCCTGTGCAGCCTGAGAAGGAGCTTTTTACACCCCTCATAAAGGTTACTTTACTATACCACATCCCGCAAAGTATACTTTGTTATAGCATATAAAATCTGCGCCAGAAAGAAAAAAAAATGCTTCTTACAAGATACACACTACAGTAGACTGGTACTGTTGAAGTTCTACCAGGGGAAAAAAAAAAGGGGGGGGGGGGGGGGGGGGGGGGGGGGGGGAAGTGTAAAAATGTGGATAGATTCCTGAAAGCAAATGTTTTCTTCCCCTGTTATATTTAAGAGCAATAGCTACTTGTCACTTAAATTCTGATAATTTTCCAGCAGACCTACACTCTCTTTTCCTCTTCTCTTGCACAAGTGTTGGCAATAGCAGAACCTTTTATTTCTAATATACTGTTCATATTTGCCTGTCATTCATGTTGAGATTTAAATAATGAAGACTACAGATATTAGCAATGTTATGTCATTTTATTTGCAGTTTCTTTTGGCTCAACAGATGTACAGCGGGCTCTTCCAATATGCCATGTTTTATGAAAGTTAGCTTAAAACAAGTTATCAGTTAGTATATTTATTGTGCAAATTGTGTATAGGCTGGGTCTAAAGCTGTGAAAAAGTCTCTTCTGCTATCTTTCGTACCGCCTTAGTCTGCAAATAATGAACAGAATTGTTAAATCTCTGCATTGCACATAAAAATCCTCCAAGTCCTGCACCCTCACCTGAAAGATTCCTGTGCATCTGATGCCCACATACCTCAGCATATTCAAGTAAAACTCTTCCCTATGTTCCACGTTGCAGGGACTACATACGCCCCAATTCCCCACTCCTGCCCCACCGAGTTACTCATCCACCTTCCTCCATGGAACCTCAAGTGCTTCCACTTCTTCTCGATGCCCCTCTTCTACTTCAGGCACGCGATCCATGTGTTTCAACCTTTCACTTCTATGCTAAGACAGGTAATGCTATACTCTAAAGGGCAGGGCTCAGAGTTCATACTCAACTTCTCCCCTACATTTATTGATGTTTATTCCTCTCTACAAACAGTAGGGAGACTCTGTGTGTCTATACACATATATGAAACTTAGGCTCTGAGATGTATAAGCTAGATGGCAGGACTGTTCTAGACCTAGAGGATAGGGTATTAGCTGTTGTTTTAACTACTGTAAAAAATTCACAGAAAAACACAAGATGGAAAATATGAGTGATTAAAAAATCAGAAAAAACTCCAGCAGCATAGCCAAAGCTAAGCTAATATTAGCATCAAACTGTGCCAGTATGATTCTCCCTCACTTATTTCATTTTTTAAAAGCATTTATAGCTCTTCTGAAAAGCTTCAGCTCAGTGAGGCCAGCTAAAATGTCAGTGGGTAACAATTTCAAATTCACAGTGAAAAGACATTTAAAGTCACATTTAGTTATATGATTCATTGCTATTGCTTTAATATGCAATGAACAAGGCAAATCAGAAAACATATAATTCGTTCTGATATTTTTTTTACACATGCTTTACAACAAGAAGAAAAAAAAGTTACACCTTTTAGTTCTACTGAAATTTGCAAAACATTAGTAAAAGGGATAAAACCCTGCTGCAAAGTGCCTTGTGGGGAACAAAGGCAATTGCACATCGGTAGTAGGGTTTAGAAACTTGTTAGATATTTTACTCTATGCAGATGCCATACAAAATATCTAAAGTACTAACAAAATGTTTAAGTTGTAGGTTTAACTGAACAAAGCTTGAAGTATTTAATTTAGAATCCTCTAAGTAACAGTAACTGATTTCCTTTATATGTAGTATTCATTTCATTTATTAAGCTATTCAGTAAAGCTTTAGGGAGTCATAACGTTAAGACATACACATGTGCACAAAAATCAGTAAATATAACATTCTCAACTATGCTTTAACTTCAACATATTTTAAAAATCGAACAGTTTTTAAAAACCAGTTTAGACTAATGGATTTAATGCTACAAAAAGCAAGATTTTTCCCTAGCTAGAAGGGATAATTTGATGCCTACAGTGTGTTTTTGAGCCTGCTAGTTACCTACGTTTACCCCAAGAAGAGGGCCATTTATTTGTCAAAATGTAATGTACATTCCCTGGTTCCTCAAAGTAAAATATAATACAAGTCTGCAAACTATGTATGCATACAGTTGGAGCTGAGAAATCAGGCTGATACATTAAAAAATTGTAAGACACTGCAGGACACCTGCTCCATTATTGCTGAGGATGAAAGTAGAGAGTAAATGACAAACAAGAGTGAGGGACATAATAAAGTGGCATGATTCAGGCATTTGAATGCTGTATTGTAGGACTGGGCACAGTCCCCTGACAGGCTGCAGAGTTCTCAGATGATGCCCAAAACCTGAAGTAAAACAGGCTTTTCTCAAGTGCCCATCAAGTAGGACTCCCCAATATTTGAAGCCCGTGCTGTCACTTTATACTCAGAATGGGAAACTGAGTTCAAGAGAACACAATGAAATGGCAACTACAGTAAACACAATACTGTATTTTAAACATAAATTTAAGAAGCATAAGTAAGGTTAATATATATTAACTTGATTTTAGCATTTCTAAACTTTTAATTACTGGATTTACAACTTTGCAGAGAAAATTTACACTGAAAATTCACATGGAAAATTCAGTAGTAATTTCTGAATTTTAAAGCTAATACATCTGTCTATCATACAGTTTAACACTTTAATCCACGTGGGCAACAACACACGTTCATCATGTAGGCTTGATAACTGAAGTTAACTAAGAGGAACGAAGGAGAGCAGCAGATACTCATTCTCCCCCTGATTGTCAGTACAGGTGAACAGTACACTCAGCAGGTTTCACATACATTTGCTGCCAACAGAGGAAAGCCAACATTCCAGAATTATCGGAGCTATTTTAAAATCAACTGGATGAGGGAGACAGAGCAAGTCAGTCAGATGTCTCCTGGGTCTGTTACCCAACCTCTTCCAAGCCACCACCTTACTTGATATCAAAGTTCAAGATGTCTGAAGGTGCTACTAGTTACAAACAGAAATGTGGCACAATTAGCAGTGTTTGGTTTGATTTTGCTTCTACTTCACTTACGTATGCTCATACAGACTTCAGATTTTGAAAGGTGAGATTACTTTTTAGTTTGCTTTATTAGATTTCCTTTGTGTTGAAAATCCTTCTGCATTTTAAATGAATATACATGCTTGGGAGGGTACCACCAAGATATTTACCATTAAACCAATTACGAATAAGGTACTTACTATCTGTGTTGCTAATTTTAAATGGCAAAATACAGAAAAATATCACCACCCCTAAAATATCTGAACTTCATACTTAACATACTGATATTTTACCTCATTAAATCTGCCCATTCTGTCATTAGGCCTATGAATTTCTAAGAATCAAAATGAAACAGTGACTATAAACAGAAGAATCTATTTTATCAAGAAGTACACCTTCATCTGAAAACCAAAGATGAAGTATAGTTGGAAGGTAAAATATTTTAAAACAAGTAAAATTGGAATACAGTAAATTTGTTCACACTACCAATACAAGATATAATGATTTCTATAAACCTTAATAAAATACCCTTTTAAATAATATCAATTAAAATAGGCAAAAGTATAATTGCTGTTCACACACTGATGCATATCCTGACCTCTAAATGATGACAGCAAAAAAAGTAGAAAAAAAAACCACCCCAAATACCAGCAGATTATTGCACAGCTAAATACCTCCTGACTGCATTACCTCCTGATACACAATTTCCAACCCACCACTCAAAGACAGGATATTTCCTGACTAGTCAGGGTGTTCAAAGGCAAGTACAAACCCCTGTGAAAATCAAGTATCTCATTCCTCGCAGTTTTGCCAAAAGAGAAAAGAAAGGGGGGGGGGGGGGGGGGGGGGTGTGTGTGTGTGCGCAAAAAGGGATCACTATAGTGAAGTGTCTGTAGGCACTACAGGCTACAGCATTTTGATTGGCCAGGATTGTTCCTAAAAACAAAGTTTTTGGGAAAATAAGTCTCCACAGCTCTCCCCCATCCTTTCCTCTCTATGTCAACATATCCTGGGAAAAAGAAAGTATATCCTCCAGTGCCATGATGTTTTCAGATGAACAAGAAATCAGGCAACTATCATTTAGGGCATTAGCCACAACAACAAAAAACATAAGGGAAAGGAGATGGAGAAAGAAAAGCAAGTTTCAGGCTGAACCAAGTAACACAGTGTAAGCAGAATTTCCCTTGTTATCAATCACTCGAGTCACAAGAATCCAAAATGTTTTCCTTCTTATTTCAGGGGGTTCAAAGATGCAATATACAACCCACACACCAGCACTTCTAGTATACCTAAAGAAAAACTCTGCTTTGGCTGACTTCCCACATAAACTATTTCCATTAAATTATGCAGCAAGTGCATCCGTTTTTCTTTTGACCACGCATGTGCAATGTTAACCCTTACATTTTTATGTAAACATATGAATGCACCTACAATAATGCCAAACAGAATATAGTTATGCTATTGTCATAAAGCAGGCTTATGAGAAAAATCCAGACTATACAAAGCAAAAGCAGTTGCACTTCACTTACAAACAGCATAGCAAGTGTAAAAACAAATGAGCAGGATGAAGGTACCTGTGATGTGCCTATCCTGAATACTTTAGCAGCTTGTCCTATAGAAAATTTTTTATTACTGCCATTCTTATGAAGTCATATTGTACTGCAAGATGAGAAAGTAGATAAGGAGGAGAGTACGGTTAATGGAAAGTCCTCCATCAGCTTCTCAACCTACAATAATACATGGAAACTAATAAGCAGAATTGCTACTTTCTTTAACAAAGGCTGTAATGGTAGGCTTTCAGGTGGAGTCAAGCCCATGAAACAGGTCCAGGAAAACATCCCTCAGATGTGCACTGGAAGCTTAATGTCTAAAAACCTGTATGCAACACTTCTGTAGTTCTTGCCGTTCACTTAATGAAAAAGGAGAGAGAAAAATCTATGTGAGGTAGAGCTGCCAGGTGTTTGGGGTGGGAGGCCCTTAATATTAGGGGGTTTGGTGTTTTCCAGGACCACATAAAACATCTAGACAGCGCTTCTCCTAAATAATTCACATGACTCAGAGGGTAATTTTTTACTTCAATCCTACCATGTATGCAATATGATTTTTTTCTGACTCCCTCTTTAAGACAATCCTGGGAAGCTAGATTCCTTTCTAGAGTTTCCTCACTTCCTCCTTTCTCTTAATTTCCCCTACATAAAGCTTGCTGATATTTAAGTTACTGCAATTTATTTTTTTTTTTTGGGTGCTTTTATGCCTGAATACTTTCCTTCAAAGTTTGGGAAACTACATGCCCTCAAACACCACAGAACAGAAAAGCAGCAATGAAAGCATAAATATGCTCAACCCTTCTAGCTTGTTATTTCCAACAATAACTGTAAAGCTGTCCAACGCAAACATGAATTTCAAAATAAAACCTTATTAGTTAAAAGCAGAGAAAACAGTACACTAGACAATGCCCCACAATGACATATATTTCATGTTTCAATTAAAACCAAAACAAACAATGCACTCCTCCCAAAACATATGCTTCAACAGCTAATGGTCAAGTCATTTTTACCTGACCAACAAAAGATAAAAAGTAAATTTAACTAAGGCACAGTTCTTTGAAAAGGAAATTTCAGCTGTGGGCCTCTACTTTTTAGCTACTACTGTAATACACATAGTGCAGAAAAAGCAAAAGCTGGCATTTTCTCCACATCTCTTGGTATTCAACTGTTAAATTTAAAAACAAAGAGCTCTACCTTTCAGTTTGAGGAAATAAATCTAATTCAGAATTAATACAGAATTCTGTACAAATTCAGAATATACAGACAGAATTAATACAGAAGTCTAATCATCTGACAGGGTTAGAATTAAGTACTGTAATATAAAACATAGTGATAGGGACCAATAGTTGCAGACAAATTCAGTTCTACTGACCACAGATGAGCATGCTGTCCAGACACATTTGATTTCAGAATAGTGTTCCACACAGAAAAAGACTTTATTTGAACTTGCTGAAGACCAAATACTCTTTGAACCAAGCACTTTATATTCATGGATATTTTATTTTCCTTACATTCAAATTATCATGATGTGACTATTTGTTTTCTCCTAATCAGGTAACTCAACTTTCTACTGCTGACATTCTGAATTAACCTGCTAATTCTCATCATAAACTCTCATCAGCTAGCCTCAAAATAAAATTAGTAAAAACAGTTGAGCTGATCTAACAACTTCTCTACCATCTGAAAGGGGAGGTCTCACTCCATTTCCAAGCTTATTATTTCAGGCTTCTCACCACTTTTTTCTACTTCCAGCCAAGGAGTTCTACCTCTTTTCCTCGCAAGACTTCTGCTGCTTATCAGACTGTGCTTATTCACTTAATCAACTCAACTCATTATGAAGCAGAAAACTACGCTGTCATGGATCAGTGAGTTGAAGCTGTTCATGCAGAGGCCAGACATGCACCAGAGCCAGCACCGTGGAGAGAGGCAACTGATCACCCAAGAATGAGGAAAAAGATCTCCCATCCTTTTTGACATTCCCAATATCCAGCTAAGGATTGTACTTGCACATACAGCTAACCTATCTTATGAACCAATTAGTCTCTTAAATTGCTTCAAAGTGGTAGGAAACAAAGATTTCCTCACTACTGAGAAGAATAACACTGAGCATTTCAGGAGATTAAGTGAGGAGACACTATTCACATCGCCAACTTTGAGCACTTCGCACAGCATTGCAATTCATATGGTGCAGCTGATGTACCTGGGATGATAAACAACATACTTGAAATCACATAAGCACCTAAAGCAAAGTAGAGAACTGTACTCGACACTTAACTCCCATTTTAGTCTTTTAAAGGAGAATAATCTGGCTAGCCTAGCTATTTCTACACAGCCCTATAACGGTGAATCCACCTAATCCTAACTAATGAAACTTAATAAAGTTATTTAAGACTTTGTAGAATCCAAGTAAGCATCAGAATTCTAGACACAGGCATTGTTTTCCAGATATACTTTATATCCTTTTCTTTAAAAAGAGAATAAAGTAGGCATTTCCTTCCAAAATTGCTAAAGTGTGAGTATAACACAAATTGCAACGTAAATATATCTGAAGCAACGAAACATATAAAACATTAAATTATATTACTAAAGAGACGTTTAACTAAGAAAATTATCCTTTGCCAAAAATTTAGTAGCAACATTCATTAGTTCTTCCCCCAAGATGCAACTCTTCTTATTCACACTATGCCATTTCAGGTCTGATTAAAACATAAAATCTCTTTAGGAAACGTTAAGACTATATTATACCACAAATTACAGCTTATCTGTCAAACCATGATAATACTGTATTTCTTATCAAACAACCTGTATGTCATCTATTACTATGTATGAAAACTCACCCTAAAATAACTTCACAGTTGTCAGAGATGACTGTATAATTAAAAAAGTCCACGGTTCAGTAAGAAATACATTCAACAGATAATCATGATAGGTTGCACTGAGCTTTACATCGTATACCTGTTTAATGGAAGACATATGGCAACATTCACTCTTACTTCCGTCGCTCACTGTCTTGAGCTTTCCTCAATATTTCTATATGTGACAAGAAAAAAAAAGAGGCACGTTGGAATGTCCTGAACACCTGGAAAATTGGGTCAGGTAGCCGTACCATTACTGCTGTTCCTCCCCTAGACTAAAGATTAGTGGTGGCTAAAGGGAGCTTCAGTAATGGGGAATTTGAATAGTCTCGATTACCACAACTTCGAAGGTAATTAAAACTGAAATAATAGACTTTATGCAAAGGCTCATACCAACACTTTAACAATGGCAGAGTAACAACAATTCAAGCTGGCTTGACAATCTGGTCAAAGAGGCTAGAAAATTGAAAATGACAGATAGTGTGTAAGCACTGGATCACTGAGGGAAATGCTTAAACTGGGAAGAACGGGGGGGGGGGGGGGGGTGTTGGCTGACATACTGTAGTTTTAAAAACATGTATCAAACTTTCACTTCAGTAAACCAGATAGTTTTCATTTTTATTCATGGACACACCCCGATAAGGCATTTGAAAGCTACCCAACCTGTAGCCATTAAACATGCCATGATTTCTCCCCGTCCCTCCCAAAGAAAACGAATGACCAATTTTTTTTCTGGCTTTACCTTTGCTGTCAGTAATTTTTTTTTTCACCCGCTATAGCCGTGGTCTCCTAATAACAAAATACCATACTAGTGAGAGCTCACACAATGTAAACCATTGAATTCCAAAGAAGAAAAGCAGCCAAGACTCTTAGAGCTTTCCATCAGTTGTCTAATTTCAGTAAATTCAAACCTTTAAAAACTCTACAAAAAGGTGTATAGAAGTACTTTAATTACCTGAATCTATACCAAATAGAAAAAACATTCCTGATGAGATCTGTGGGCTTGAATGCTGAGGTTTTAACTTCAGCAATGGGAGACAGGAATTAAAGTACTACTACTGTAAGTTAAGGCAACATTTCACTCCCTTGTTTGGCAATTACACCAATCTTGTTTCAGCAAATGCAACATTCACTTCGGCTCAACAGAAGAATCATATAGGTTAAAAAAGCCTATACAACTGGTCTGCAGAAAATCAAGATTCAGTAGAAGCAGCACCTACATCGATTCAGTACTTGCTTCAAGTCTTGTCTATAAGTCTACTAAAAAATACACACAGGAAGAATTATAAAGAAATATAAAACTAAAGAGAAGGAAGAAAACAATAGATGCATTGAGAAAATACATATTTTTAAGAAGAAAATCTTACAACCTATGTTTATCTTCAAATTTACTTTCTAAGTAACTTCTCATGAACCTGCTTGCAAAACAAGCATTAGGAAGTCTTATTTTAGGTGTTTGCGGTAGGTCTGGTTTTTCTAATTGGTTGGGGTTTGGGTTTTTTTTTATTGGGTTGCTGGGTGTGTGTGTTTCTTTGGTTCTTTTACATGTGATTAAATTAATGCTAAAAACAATGCCAGCAGCATTTTATTTTGATCTAGCCATATATGGAATTACATGAATTTGAGCAAATTATAACCTTAAAAATTTAAGTAACTTGCAATGAAACCATTACTGTTATTCAATCAAGTTTCTACAGTTAAAGTCTGCATGTTAACTGTAAATTAATTTGCCATTTGAAGAATATTAATCATTTATCTGTTTAGCGTGAGGATGCAATTGGAGATTTTTTTTCTGCAAAAAAAAAAATTAGCAGTTGCATAGCACTCTCTAGTGGCAAAAGGTGTTCAAGACAACTAAATCTTTGGAACAATTCTGGCTGAAGAAGTTATCATTTACATTATAATTTATATCACTTATATATCGTTTCTCATTTTTGAGGAAAAAATATGTTATTTTGGAAAAGTGCTTAGGTTTGTGGTGGTTTTTTGTAATTTTTGTGTTGTGGTTCTTGGTTGTTTTACACTTTACAATCTCTCACATGCAACTTTTCTGACAGCAATGTTTCAAATGTCGTCTTTTTGAAGACTAGTGATGCTGAATCTAATAAGATTCAAACACACCACACCAAATCAGCGGGACTCCAGTTTTCCATTTGGAGGTTCGGGTATGAGATAGAAAGTGGCTCACCCAGCTTTCCGTCGGCTAGGAGCAAGCAGTGCGCTGCAACGGCTGACGGCAAGGGCTGAGTACACTCTGATCAAAGCAAACACAAAAGCCATAGATACCAAAGGCCCTGGGATGTAAAAAGAACTTATGTATCTAAAAAACTGATCTTGCTTCAAGAAAGCAATCAAAAAGGTTTACATCCAAGGAATCACCTAGTCCTGGAGGAATGTACAACTCACTGGAAACCCCCCAGCTGGGTTAGTTTCTTTGCATGCTTAAAATTTAGATGGACAAGCTCTGAAGCATTACTGACTTCTGATACTTCGTTCCAGTTGATGTTATGACCCAGTGACTTGCTAGAAAAGTCCTAATGAGCCAGAATTTTTCTTTTATTTTCATTATTATTTTAAAAGCTTTTTACATTAGCAGTAAGCAACTCCTGTTGGGAATGCAGGCTCTCTGAACACCCTTCTTAAGACTCTCATTGATTTTATTAGGAGTTCCTCTGAGTAAAGGTGTATATTTATTATTTTGAAAAGCTACCCTGGCAGTAAACAGGTACTTCTGACACATTAGTATCATAGCTTCACAACTTCTGGAAAACAACACAGATACAAAACCAGCCCTGAAGTGTACCAGTTTCTAACAGGTATCCAGAATGCCAGAGAACTATCTTCAGCATCAGTATTTCTTACGAACTCATTGCTCATGACACCTTAGGAAGTACAGCTTATTCCTTTAACAAGAGTTGTATTAGAAACATTCTGATGGTTTAAAAATTGCAGAAGTATTGAGATCTAATAAAAAGCCTTAATTCCACAATAAGTTAAAGCACTGATCATTGTCAGCATGCAAGTCTAAAACACAAACTGCTTCCCCATAAAGAACTTTTCTCTCTATCCAGTCTCTGCTAGAACAGTCTGCACCACTTAGTTTTCATTTTTAACAGAGTGAAAACAACATGCTGGAGGGTCATACCAAAAAAAAAAAAAAAAAAAAAAGTGGGCTTTTTAAAAATCCACGTTGATCCTTTTTAAAATTTTTACAGAAAATATTCTTATTTCAGGCTGTCATACATTTATTCCAAATTAAAAGATATTCTGAAGCATTTTTGATTTTTTAATTAATTTTAAGGAGTACATAACACTGAACATGCAGTTGTTTTCAGAAGGGTGAATTTAGGAAGGAAATTTATCAGTACTTTATTCTGAATTTCTTGTTACATTTTATTTAAGGAACAAATTCTTGTTCTTAGATATATAGTCTTCTAGATGATGAACAACTTTAAGTAGCCCTGTACTATATAAAGCATTTGTTTTAAAATATTATTACATGTGGTATCTAGCTAACTAGACATTCAATATTTCCAGTCCCATCTTAATTGTAAGCAACTTCTTAAACTTTATGTTGCATTACATGTATAAGCTGAGTATTATACTACCATAAAATGTGAATTTAAAACAATTATTAATTATATTTGTAACAGACCTTTATTTAATCTTCCTGAGAGTAGCCTTAAGATCCTTTTATGTAGGTTTATGTGTGTGTCTTCACGTATATATATATATACACACACACACATAAATATGTGCATAGGTGCTTTATACTGCCACTGAAATACTGTGAAAATACTGAAGGCCCAATCAATTCTACATTTGCTACACATTATTTTATTACAAGACAACACCAAAGGAAAGAGTAAGGGAATCAACTGCTTATGTAAGAAAATCAGTTTTATTCAACTGCTATTTTATTGTCAGTAAGAAGGCTTAAATTAAAATTCAGTACCCTGCGTGGGGTTAAATACATAAGATTCACAGTTTTGTTTGCTACTGAAAGACGTGACTGTACATTTCATGTTAAACCTCTAAATTACTGTAAGGATGTAATGAACAGTTTCTCACAGGCATCTTGGCTTTTGGTCTGAAATTACACCGTACATGTATGATAGCTCTTCTACACTTACTGCTCCAATATAGTGTCCAGAACTACTGCACAGACTAAAAAGCCCAGTCTCTTGCTCCAAGAGGTGCTCTTACAGTATTTTATAGGAATAGGAATTTAAAGTGTTAGCATGGTGTCTCAGAACTGTGACTAAACGTAGTATTTTGCTGGCATCTTTCCTCGCCATCACACTCTGCATATAAACAGTCAGAACAAAAATGACTTGCGATTTCCTGCTCACATTCCCATCTCAAAGCTGATCTGCCTCTGCATTGCAAATTTTAGTATAATACTAAAGCCTAAGGAGCAGCAGGGTTTTTTTAATCTGGTATCACTATTTTTATCAACAGGCAAGCAATATAAACCTAACCAGTTTTCATCCTCCAGCCCTTGTACTCCTCTCTATGTAAGAATGTAGATGGCCCCAGTTCAACAGAAAAGCATCCAACAGCAGAGACAGAAACGCCTTTCTGGGCCCTTAATGAGGTCTCCAGAGCCCAAGGCAAACCAATAACAAATTGTACTTTCTACACATTGGGAAGTGGGGGCTGTGAGGGAGGAGGGGAAGAAAACTCTGGAGCTTGTCATCTGAAATTAACTGAACTGGGCCATTCCAGGAAAACACTGGTAAATAAGCCCTCCTCATCTAAAAAAAGGTTTTACACCATGAAAAAAAAAATATTTATAGCAGTAATTTCAACCTGGGTTTTTCAAGAAGAGCTTGCCGTTTTTCTTGCAAACAATAGAAAAATCCCAGAGGAGCAATGCAGGCAGCAATAAGGCAGACTTCTAAAAAGATATCACTTAATTTCCTCACTCCTTCCCTTGCACTATTGCTCCTCTTCCACTTTTATTTAACTGAATATTAACTCTATCGCTGCAATATGCTACCATAAGGTTTCACATTCTGTAAAGGTAGTAACATTAATGTTTCACCAGCCCCCTGGGAGGGTATTAGATCTCTGCAGGTTCACCATTCGTTCCATCATCCTAAAAACTGTCAAGAGATGCTAGACAGCTTGGGATGAACAAAATGGCATCAAAGATCAAGCAGAAAAGATTTTAACATATTAAAATCTCAACCTGGACCAGAGGACAAACTTTCTATATAAGATTAACTGATACTGCATTTCTTATTCCCTAGAAACAAAGTGATCTTGGATTTGACAATTGCTGAATACATTTTGCTTCACTCACTTATGTATCTTACATCCTACTAAAAATCCAGCAACTAATATTCATTGCATCTGTTTAATATACAGCATCCAAACCCTTCATTCAAGCACTAAACCCAAAACTTTGCAACTTTAGATTGTTCCATAAAAAAAAGCAGATTAGACAGTATCTTTTAGCTTTTTCTCATCTGTAAAAGGACAACTACTACAAGCTAACAGAATTTTTAAGACTACCTGTATTCAGAAAAAATATTATCCATCACTCTACAAAACCTAAAGAAATGCAGTGACATCCTTTATTGCTTCACTCTGTATCGTAACAGAAAATGAAAACATCTATACAGCTCACATGTTATCTAGCGTGTCACTGAACAGCTTACACAGAGAGGCTTTTGGCATGTCAGGAAAATTACTACCAAAGCTCTCCAAATCAATCATTTAACAAGTTGAACCTCATGCAAAGAGCTTTCATAATCTCTAGAACACTCCGTTCAAACGAATTGCAGCCATGCCTTTAATGGACCTGATGGCTCCCATCTCAGGTGCGCTACCTCCAGGCTATTCCCCTGTTCTGCGCAGCAGTGATTGGGCACAAAAGCACAGGATAAACTCTTCCAGAATTTGGTCTTGAGATTATTCTGGCTACACTATTCATTTTTAAGGTCATCTGAAACCGGACATACTGTCTGCATTACTAAAGTGTTAGATCTGTCACTAGCACGACTCCAGTCCAGCCCAACTGGCGCTCCCTTCTAAAGCACTGCTTGGGTGGGGGCGCGCACAGGCCAGAAGCTATCGCCCCCATGGGCAATGAGGATGGTCAGTCCATTCTGGAAGATGAAAAGAGTTTGATAGGGTAGATGTGGCCAAACTGTGACAGTTCATTACAGGACTACAGAATGGACAATGGGGCTGTTTAGTTCATGAATTTTTAGATGCAGTTATAGACTACTTGAAAAGGTTTCAGAAGTTTTATACAATAGCTACTAGAAAGAACCATACTTTCTAGGAAGAATAATAAATTCTGTTTTTTCAGCATTCCTAAGCATTCTCTAGGCTCGTCTTGCATGACCACGTTTCTACATTTTGCACGACACTTGCTCCAAATCCCATCTTATGTACACAGCTTACTTCGCCCTTTGGCTAACACCCTCAGTTTAGAAGGCTTTCTTTACTTTAAAAGCTTATCCTCCTATTCTCCTCTTCTGTCCATGCTTTCTAAACCTCTCCAATCTCTTCTGAGACTCACAGGCTACACAGTTCTTAAGATCTTATTTAATCCCCCTGATCAGGCTAATACTGTATTTTTAAAGAAAGCCTGGAGAAAGCCAGCTGCCTTTATCTAGGATGAAATAGCTGTTTTATTTCAAGTAAAAGCCATAAAATTTGGATGAAGAAAGAAAACAGTGTACCATTTGCTTCCCTTTAAACACAATAATTATCAGACTGATTTTCTGATACTTTGAGAATAAATCAGAGTGACATTGACAAGAACTATATTATTGTGCATTTATGTATTAATCCAATTATGTTATCCAAAGATGCACAAAACCACTTTACAAATAATCTTGGCTACCTGACAGATGTATCTGCCATTTCATTTGCTGAAACAGTTCCAAATCTTATTTAGCACAAATATCACATTGTTTTCACATCAACAAAACATTCTTCCTAATTCTGTTGACACCACTTAACCCATTTATTACCTCTTATGTACAGCTTTGAAAATATTTACCTGCAATTCAGGAAGAAGTCCATTCTAAAGCACTGTGTCTGAACACCTGAAACACTATCCACAAGAAAATATAAATGACAAAAAAAATTTCTTTCTTCCTCCTACAGTGATGTTAATTTGTACATATTCCTCTTTTATGACAAGTTGTGCATCATTAAGATGACATGTGCTAGTCTATTCCATCTTCATGCAACTTTTGCTTGCTGAGTTTAAGAGTATTTTAGCCAACTTTGATGAAACCACTGTATTAAGTGGGCTGGAGCTCATTAACAACTGAAGAACTGACATGTTTGTATATAACCTTCTTGACCCATTAATCAAGATAACTACAAAGTCAACATAAAAGTTCTCCTTACAAGACCAGGTTGGTAGGAAAACTTCATAGCAATGTCAAGTCATTTCTTTTAGCCAACGTCTGAAGTAGTACAGACTGATTCTGAAAATCAGAAGGTGGGAGGAGGAGAAAACTGTAGGAGGAAGCAACCCAAAAGGTGTTCACAGGACCTCAGAAAAACTCGCCTTTAAAAAGGCCCCTAGAAATAGGAAAAACACTGCAGAGAGACCTTAAAAGCTCAGTGCCGATCCCATGCACCTTGTATAAAAGAACTCTCCATTGTTTGTGACTCCTACGGTGACCTCTGTTTTCTCTTAAGTACTGCAACTACTTCAAGTAATTTCCATGGTAACAGCATATAGTTCCCAATTTTAATACCCAAACTGAATTCTTAACTGAACAAATGAAATAAAATACATAATTTACCTCCTTATGCAGATATAATTCACTAGAAGCTAAAATGAACAAAGATATTCAAGTGCAGTTATGCCTTAAAAAGAAAAGAATGTAATTTTCCAGTTTTACAGCTTTCAGAATTCTGCCCGAAGGATTACACTCAGCAGTTACTCAGCTGCAAAATATTACTTCTATTCCATAGATCTTGAATATGAACTATTAAATCTATTAGATCAATAGTAATTCCTCCCATCTGCACTTACAAAATTGATATAATGACCATAACATTTTCATACTGAAACATTTCCTTTTTAGGTAATAAAGAAGAGAACAAATATATTCAACTTTTTAAATTGCATCATGGCAGTTGCATACAATGTAAGCCATGAAGCTACATAATAAAGACTAGATTATGAATTTCACCAAAATGGCAATTTTAAATAACGTACCACTGAGCTTACTTAAAAATAGAATGAGATAACAGATGTTCTTCGGTGCCTAGATGCCTCTTTCCCCCTGCAATTTATTTTTTTATTATTTTTACTGCAACCACTAAATAAATTTGGTGATTTGTTTCTGAACAGCTCAAACACTGGTCATCCACAGCACAAAATCAGAAAAAGTGTCAAGTAAGAGTAAACAGTCAAACAGACTTTTCAAGCAGAGTAAATAGTCAGAGAAGATACATTCTAGAGATCAGTTATTTTTTGAAGATTTTATAAAAGATATACCAATGAAGTCCTCCAAGTGCTCAAGAACAGTACTTCTCACTCTCCCCACCTCCCATAAAAAAAAAAAAAGTTTCAATGCCATTACGCCCAAGCACACAGAACAAAAAATGCATCACATTTTTAACTGAGGACCAATAATTGCCAAAGCTAATAAAGGAAACAGGCCAACCTGGACACACACTCAAGTTTGCATTCCACGGACTGCTTAAAGCAATTTTCCTTAGCCTACGCTTTGGAGGATTCTTTAACAATAGCTGTTGGAACAAATGTGCACTAAACAAATTTATAGCACAGAATAAAATGTTCAGTCAACTCCCCAGCTGCTAAATGTCTTTTTAGATTATTAATGTCAAATTAGTATTGTGTCTAAAATGCATCTTTTGAGAATTCCAACTTAGAAATGTATTTAATTCAAGAAGCCCAAACATTTTATTTAGTGTGTGTGATAATTCAGCAACTTGTTGGATAGAACCCACAAAACTCAGATTTTCTCCAAAATACAAGTATCTCCTCTCAATCACCTTATATCTGTTGACAAATACAAGACAACCACAACACAGAAATAGATGCCAGTAAAATACAGACTGTCCATTGTCCCTTGAATAAGAAGTCTAGACTCATCGGTATTTAAAAGATGAATTCCAGAGTTCCATCATCTCCCCAGTTTACCAGACACAAACCTAAGGGCTTTCCAGTCAAAACACTCATGGGTTTTTCTTTCACACTTCCCTTATCTCATGTTGATGTCTGATGTATAGAAATCCTAGGTTACGTGAGCAGAAAAGCCATACTGCCACCTCTATCTCCTACCTACATTCCCTTTAATTAATTTGTACTGTTTCTTCCCCCTCAAAAGCTTAAGCATTGCACATTAACTAAATTCAGAGCGCTGTTTCTGAAAATACTTTCCAGCAGTAATTTTCTTCCCCACTATCAATCAGTCGTTTCCTGAGCATGGGTCTTACCTGCACAGGCAGGCCCTTGTATTAACATGCCTCCAAAGTAGTATTAACCCCTTCCATCTCATGCATATCTCCAGTTCATAACATGAGCACTGCTAACAAGAAAAAATTCCTAAAGGAAAGAGGAATTATTTACATCATTTAACTGCAGGCATTCAGCTTGGGGAGCCACATTGTGGGAAGAGCCACCTGAGGTTCCCCAACACTATCAGTGAACATAAAAAGATTTCTCCAAAAGGCATTTGAAACACCACGTTGAGGTTCATGCTCTCTGTCAAGTCCTGCAGGAGATTCTCTGCTCTCTATTAATTATATGTGCAATGTAGCAAGATTAGCCTCCTCCAGCAATTTGTGTTACCTTACACTGGCCTCTAGAATTACTTTGCTGTGAAATTGGCAAATTATTATCCTTGTTAGACTATTTCTCTGAAACGTTATACACTTCTGTGCTGTAACAGATTCAACAGTAGTGGTGTCCAAACAATTCTTATGCGCCAGAAGATTAAATACCTAGCAGCATACTTTTCTGCAGAGAAACTCACACATCACATGAAAAATAAGGTGACCATCTGCACTTCTCCAGCAGTTGCACTAACAATAAGAAACAAACAGATACACAAGGAAAGCTGGCTTAAGAGCAGTCTCCGAAATTTTTCATTGAAGTCTCAGTAACAGAAGAATTCTTCATAATTTACTAGTTATGAAAAACATAACTAAACCAATTTTTGTCAAGGAAGAATGAACTATTGGCATGGATTTTGGCATACTACTACTCTGTAAACCAAACCGTGCAAGTTGAAATTGAGAAATGCAACTAAATTTTCTAGAAGAGAGGCATTTTCTAGTGACTTTGCCACAGCCATCAGCAAAACAGAAAGATGTGTCTTTTGAATGATCAGAACAGTTTGGATTTGATTTTCTTTGCATTCATAATAGGTGACCGGAAAAATGAAAAGTTTTGGTGGCTGCAGATACTTTTCCTGCTAGCTTGCTGGTGTATCATTGCTACAAAACCCACAAGCTCAGCTTGCATACGGCACTGTGAACTTTTCAAGGATGTCTCATTCTTTACGAAATGCTGAGACTGTCGGTCAGTTGTGGAAACCGCTGCTGACCCAAAACCTTATTGTTAGACTTACTTCCAGACACCTGTGGGGAAGACCAGTTAGGTGCTCCATCTGATGGTGCCAACACATGCCCACATGACAGAGGACAGTAAAGAATCTTCAGTATCTTCCCAGATCTATGCATCAGGTGATACACAGCTGACGCAGACAAGGCACAGGTAACAACAATCTTTCCATAATACAAAGGATAAAAAGGGTTTAAGAAGTCTGAACAATAAATTTTTTAACAGTGAACAGCAGCTTCTGTTAAAATGGTAAATTACATGCTCTTCTGTGTAAATTACATGAGAGTACGGTAAACCCCTTTTTCTTGACTGTAATTCAGTACTTGTGAACAAGTCTGACTACTGTTGATGACAAGAGGAACATTCTCTTACTACTAATCTGCAGTATGTCAATCCGCACCAAGAGGATAAAATACATTTATAGTTTCTGGTTTCACCCAAGAGTGAGTTATTTCAATTTCATTCATTGTCACTCCAACGTAATAATACAGATTTGCCATACTGAACCAATTTGTTTCCCTTTCATTTACACACTTACTATGAAGGCAAGATGAAATATGACAGAGGAAGTCATCTCTCTTTACAGCTGTTATATATGCTTTATAATTTACTACAAACTGGAATCATCACCAATAATGTCTTCCAGCCCTTCGCCCCATTTTGATCTACCGAAGTTTTAAACCCAGTTTTCATCTAAATAGACATTATTTAGATGTATATAGAAGAACAAATCCTTCCCTTAAAAAGAGGCGATGAAATACAGCTCAAATGGGAAGAGTGTCTATGTATACACCTATACACACTGTTTCACTCAGATTCAGTTTTCCTACCTATTAAATCAAAACCATAATTCATGGTCTTGTTTTTAAGTAGCGTGGGAGCTAACGAGCCTAAGTTCTGTTGGTACAGTCTCCAGGTCTGCAGATGAAAGTAAGCTTTTGGGGGTAGTCAAATGCCAGGGGCAAGGGATCACTACAATATTGCACATCATTGGGAAGGGGGCTGAGAACAAAATAGTGTTGTTCCGTCACTCTGTAACACTTTGATGCACCCGTATCTCAAGTGCTTGTGTAGAGTTATGGTCTCCACACCTCAAGGAGTACACAGTAGAGTCACTCAAGCTACACGGAAGATCCCACAATACCGGAACTAGAAGACACAAGCCAGTAAAAGAATTTTCTAAATGGACAAAACTACTTTCTTTTATGCAGTGGTTAATGAGCTTTTGGAATTTGCAGCCACTAGAAGCTGTGAAAGCAGTTGGTAACAGCCCAATCAGAGAAGGACCTTAGATAAAAGAACGGACAAGAAATCTATCAACATATACTAACAGGATCAGAGGGGTATAAGGAGAACCAAACACAGAGGATGGCCAGGCTCACAGTCTCTCCCTGACCAGCACCTCCTGCTCTCAGGGTCACAGACAAGACACAGGGTGGGGTGCCAGTTGATCTGACTCAACAGGGCACTTAAGTTGTTAATGAGAATGCAGCTTGATTAGCCAACTTTGCAATTTGCCATTAAAAGAGACAGGATAATTGAATTGAACAGAATACAGATTTAGAAATCAATATTTAATACACCTTCCATTGCTGCTGTTATTCCCCAGTAGAAACAACAAAGAAAATGGTATAAAGAAAAGTAATGAAGCCACTACTTTACTGATCACTACTGATGTTACTTACAGTATCTAAAATTTCCAAGATCTTTATTACATCTCCAGTGAAGTATAGAAACATTCGTCCCAATCTTACAAATGAAAAACAAGCATGAAAGCTGTAACATGAAACATGAAAGCTGTAAAACTGCTTCATGGTAAAAATCAAAACATAAATGCAGAATCTGGTGTTTTACAATGATCACTCTTTCTCTCTTTTAGAAGACATAACAAAGAATAATGTAACTGCTTCCATTAGCAGCCTCATAATGATAAGTTACACATGGTTTTCCTGTAGTTAACCCAACTGTAACACACTATATTAAAAAAAAAAAATTCACTTACACTGATTTTTCCAAATGTTGTATTTTCTGTCTGATCTCTCTTCTATTGCTTTCTTTTCTTCACTCACCATTTCTGTCAGTTGAAGATGCTTACGCACACTTTCATATGTCTTATCTCCCATAAATTTGGTTCTCTACAGCACCTAATTTGTTCATTTTTATTTATTTCAGCTTGATTCCTCATTTTCAACTGTTCACATGCTGTCTTCTTCCATATTAGGGGGTGAATATTCCTTTCATGGAACAGTAAACTATTCAAAAACTGCACCAAATGTAGCCATCAGCCTAATCCAACTGAAACTGAAATGAGAAAGAGCAAGGACAGTCCAAGCTCAAGCAGCTCAGGTTTACCACCAGTTCTACAAGCTTTTGTTGAAAAAAGGACACTGAATAAAGCAGTTTAGTTTATAGCTTTCCCATTCATACACTGATGTATACCTTTAAAAAGTGCTGCCCAGAAGATAATTTGAAATTTGCAAACAAAGAATCAAGTTTAACAACAGACAAATTTGCTTTACTATAAAATTTTTAATGTCATCTAAATTATTCTACAACCAAGACTGGCCTAGTGTTGGTTGACAGGTGGCTTTATGAAGTTCAAAACTGAAAAGTGATTCCATATAAGCGTATTACTTGGTTTTGCATATACAATTTGAGTATTCATAATGTGTAATTCTAAGTGTGGTACAGTGTTTCAGATACACGTCAACAAACCATGCCCATTATCTGCTGAGAAATGCAGAAAAAGAGAACTGATTTATACAACGGTATCAAACAACTTCAACAGATGGCCATCACTGATCAACAAACTAAAATAAACCAGAATTCTTACAAATCCAGCAAAACAAGATTTCCTTTTGTAAAAGCCTGTCTTTGTAAATACATATGGCAAGTTTTCACAGCTAATTCTAGCTCTTGGAGTGTAAAAGAAATCACGGAAGAGGATTTAAAGAGTGTTGAAGATGCCTTTTAAACACAGATTTGTCTTATGCAACATTAACTTCAAAATAAAACTTGCTGTAGAATTATTATGAATAATTTGATAATTTAGTGTTTAGGTGTATCTTTATGTATCACTGTCAAGTTGAAAAATTACTGATAATTTTCACCTATGTCAGATCTCTTAGAAGGTGAAACAGCTTGAAAACAGATCTAGAAACAATTAACAGTTTAAGAAACTCACAATGAAAACATCAAAATCCAGAATACATAGAAATTCTAACTACATTACAAACCTCCCTGCTTATTATTATGTCAAACATGAGAAATGTATTCTGGATCTCTTAAAAAGTTAATTCTTTCCTCTAAACTATAAACCAAAAAGAGAAAAATACACTATACTTTTTTATAATTTGTATCCAACAAACTGGATTGGCAGGCACTCTCTCACATTTCTCAGGTATTTCTATACAAGCCATATTGACCCCTCTACACACACTTTTTCAGACAAATTTCCATTTTCAGAGGATGAGTTGTCTGGCAGGTTGTTATTGACAGCTTAAATGCATGACAGCTTTTTTTGCTTTTCCTCAAATCTGTGCTGGGCTCTTTAGGTTAGGATAACTGAAATTGCTATGGCAGAGACAGAGAAGGAATTTGAGAAGAAAAAAGCTGCCTTGATAAAGTTCTTGATGAAAAGTGTTATTGATTACATCTGTAGAGAAATGAGCTTCTAAATCACTAGGACCACATTTGGAGCTGTAATTAGAAGTGTAAGCTTAAGATCAAAAGTATACATATCCTGAAATGAGGAAAGGGATCTTTTAAATCAGTAAACACTCGGTCGCAGATGAGGCAATAGCTTTCTTGATCCTGTGTAGATGATCTACATTGTTTGAAATATCTGAGACTATCACCTTATCTTAGGAAAAGAAATAAAATGCCAGACTGAATACATACCAGAAAAAAAGATGTTTCAACATGACAGACAGAAAGATAATCTAGCAGCATCTAGCCACTAAAATGGAGGCTTCAGGAAATAATTCCCTTGTATTTCACTAAGTTAAAAAGCAAGGTATTGGAAACATACCAGTAAAAATTTTCCAATATGATCACCTTCTACTAGAAAGAGTGATCAGCTCTTCTTCCCACCTCAAAAAAAAAAACCAAAACAAAACCAAAAAAGAAAACTGCATGCCTGCAGTGAAAAGTGATTTGTGAAAAGAACATCAGTGAAAACCCTCTAAGGTATGGAGTGACATTTCAAAATTGCTTTCTTTTAATAATATGTTTCTCTAACACAGGCCAAGATAATTTTTACTTATCTCTGGACATTACATTATCACTGTATTACACAGGAAAAGATGTTAAGATTTCAGTTATCCAGAAACGAAAAAAGCTAATCTGTTTTATGCAGCAAGGTGCTGGTTTTTTTTCTAAACTCCGAAACATCAGCATATCTGCACAGTTCGAAATAAAATATTTACACAACATATGCTTCCCAAAGCGCAGTACAAATAAAATAACTAATCAACATGTTGCCTATGCAACCATTTGCATTTCTCAAGTGCGGTAACTAAAGTAAAGATGGTTCCAGTTGCCCAAGTTTAATCATTCCATTTGCAAGAAGTCCTTTTATAAAGATATTAATGACTTCATGATGAAAATTTTTTCAAATGTTTTTCAGACTGACTGAAGCCCTTACGAGAGCTCCTGCCAGCAACTCTTAGTCTATGTTTTCTGGTTAGGTCAGTGATGTAGAAGGATTGCATTTTAAGTTAAAACAATTCTTAATTCAAGTTGAAATAAATGCTTCTTTTGGATGTCTGCATGCTTTTTCTGAACACCACTGTTCCCTACTAGGGGAGGGCAGAGGACGCAGAATTGCTTAAAAAAGTCAGTGCTAAATTAGAACTGCAGACACTGTTTTCTTCTCAGATTACTTCAAGTACCTGGGACAGTGCTTCAACTGCTTTTTCGAGTTAACTCCTCACTTGTTTCAACATCTCCTTAAACTGAACCATACTTGGAGCATGTTTGGCAAGTTATTATGCACTAAGTTTCCACCAAGCACAGTAAAACTGCAAAATCATTATCTACTACAGATAAGGATGTCAGAGACCTACTGGTAAGGCTGAAAGTGAGACATTGTTGTTTAATCAGTAGCTAATTTTAATGAGCAACTCTCCCAAGTGGAAAGAAAATTAAATGACTGTACCATAACCAATATAAAGTACAGGTATCTGAAGCTGCCTGATCAAGAACAGAATTAAAGAAAAAAGTCTTGTCTAGCCTGTATTTGAAAATCACATGTCTTCGCATGTCACTACCTGCAAAATAATTGTGCACAACTACTAATACTTCTTAGTTTAGAACTGTGTTAATACTGAAACATTTGCTCTCCCTACGTTTTGCCTTTTTCAATCCTCAGGAGACAGGAACTACAATTTAATTTGTCTCCACTCAGGCAGAGGGTTACAAATTGTGTAATCATTAGTAGCAAAAACTATTGAAGCACTGAACAAAAACCCCACCAAATATCATCAATGCTTAATAAAAGGAAAGGCAAGAAATCCTCTCTGCACTGATAAATACAGTTAATACACAAGTACACCTTTGAAAGCAAAATAATTCTGCACCACACTTTCTATACAGCCAAATACTTTAAGGGAAACACAAAGCACTTAAACATATTATACTATTACTAATTCAACCTACTAGTATTAGAAAATCTCAACATTTTTCAATTTAAATCAAAATAAAAACCAGGAAAAAGCATATGCTTAAATAATTTCCCACATTTACAGCATTACTCTACAGGCATCTAGCAGTTCTTTTAATAGAAACATACTTTAGGACCAAAAATTTATGCCGTAATAATTAATATTTCCCTTCTATTAGTCACATTATAACACCTCAGGAAGAGAGAAGACAATAAAATAGTAGCAAATGAAGATTAAAACTGACCTCTTTCATTACCTTTTCCAAATTCTGATATTACTGAAAAACAGCATTACATTTCAAACCACAGATTGGTCTGGCTAGGCAAATATTCACCTAATTCAAACTTGGCATCATCCAATGTCAGATGAAACATGGAAAACTGAATCGGGAAGAAATTCTCAATTATGTACCATCTCTGTACTTGCTCTCTGTATAGCAAAAACAGCAAGCCAGAACGAGTCTGTAAATCTGGGAAGTTTAGTATACAAGCACAATATACACTAGGAATAACAGTTTCACTAAAAGAGTTTAAACAGAAAGAAATTAAGTCTTCTAATCTTTTATTATAGTGACATCTTGTGGCTACATTTGACTTATTTTGAGACCTCAAATATTTTCATTTTCTTGTAATTGTTTTAATGAAGTTCTTCAAAATTTGTGGTCTAGGAAAAAGTAAAAAAGGTGAAGCCATAAAACAAAAGTGGAAGGATGAAAAAAAGTGAGAAGGATAACACAGAAGGCAGCACTGCCTGTTCAAAGATCTTTAGAGGTGTTAACATTCACTTAATGCATTTGCACTTTTTTACCCGCCAAAAAGAGCGCTATGGCTTAGAATCACAGCTCTGACTACGACCTTGATTTGAAAATCTGCCTTTTTTTTCTTTTTTTTTTAAATGAACTACTGTTGCATACCCATATACAAACTGATACCCACATGGGTTATGAAAAATAACCTACAAGCAGCTGTTACGATTTTTATCACTGATTTCTTGAAACAACACAAAACTGTCAGGCGAATGAACTAAGTGCTATATAAGAACTTTCTAATATAATAAGATGGTATTCATTATTTAGGTTAATGACAGGGTACAGAGTTGGCTTAATTAACAGGTGCATATTAAAAATACTTGGAAATAGGAAAGAAAAATATTAACCTCAAAAATCAGTAACAAACCACACAAGGAAAACAAACACACAGGCACTCTCTTCTACCTTGCCCAACTATATTAAGAGGACACTGGAATAACTACAAACCTGACATTTATTCCTAACTTTTGACAGGAACCTGCTTACAAGATTATTTTCTGTCTCCCATCTTCCCTCTAAACAAAGTCTTCAGCGCTACAGGAAAATTGCTATAAGTGCAAACAATGAAAACAGTTCCATATAAGAATTACCCTAAAATCCCGTGCTCTTATCTGCTTTTTCTGCATAGTATATAGCTGCCCGATTTTTAAAAGGTGGTGGAACAATGTCTTCTAAAAGCATTTAAAGGACAAAAGAAAAGTCTAAAATACAATTATGTCAATAAAAAGCCCAGGTATTATACCTAGCATTTTCTCCTACTTAAAAAAAAAATAATCCTCAAAACAGAGCAACACCTTCTCACCTGTTATACTAAGCTTCAATGCCTAAGAAATAAACTTCCTTGTGCAGATTAGTTTATATATCCAAATCAGGAATTACAACCTACAAATCACAAATAAATCATCTTCTGTGTGTGAGAAAGCATAAACAATCTTCTCATCTTCTTTTCATTATATAGTTTCAGAGGTTTTTGTCACTGCCCTTCCATTTTCCATCTACTAATCTAGACAAAGTTTATGGTTGGCAAAAGTTATTTAAACCTATTAGAACACAGACTGAAGCATACAAGTACGTAACAGGAAGAAGAAAAGAGCGTAAATAATCTTATTACATTACTTACTTGATTCTGCCTAATCAGTTTGGATGGCTTGGTACATGCTTTGCCAAGTACAAATTATATTTCATGGGCAGCACAATAATGCCCCCAAGGAACACTATTGTGAATATTCCATAACACCCCATGGATCAAAAAAATCAAAGTCATGATAGAAACTATGACACACAATACAATAAATTACTTGTTAAGGAGATTGAACTGGTCTTAATTCATTGCAGTATAAACTAATTTTTTTTAACAATTAAATGCCAGAAGGTTGCTTTTTTTTTTTCATCCAGCTAGTGTGAACGAGGCATTGATTATAGATTTGAAAATGGACAGATTCACTTGAGAAAAGCGGAAGGTTTTCAAAAAACAAACAAAAACCCCAACCTGCACACATGCAAACAGAAGATACATTCCATCAATTTTTATGCCCATGGAAATACCTGAATAGCTTCTTAGAACTCAGGTGAGCCCTTCTATATTAGTGTAGCCCTTGACAGCTCTCACCTTGCATAACTAATATTAATGTGAAAGGTAACTCAAAAAGTCAAATAGCCTTGCCTAATGTTACAGGGCTCATATTCTCTTTAAAATCTATGTTTGAACAATTTCTCTGGTGTATCAGACACAAACAAGCTGTCCTTCAACAATGTGTACAGAATCTGGCGTGTTCTACTCCCTTGCTTTGAAAAAAAGGTGTGTAAATTAAAAAAATAGAAAGGCAATAAACCTAGTCTCCAATTCTTTGTTGTTCCTCAAAATATCAATCTATACAGTGATGCCATAAAGCACTTTGAGCTAAAATAATACTTTTTTTTAAATTAAAAAAAAATACCATCTATCTAGACCTATTCTGGTAAGAAACTGCACTGTGAAGGATATTTAAGTATATCACCTTCTGCTGAAAGTGAATACAAACCTTTAAAAAAAATTACTGCACAGTTCCCTAAGTGGTTGCTGGCAAAAGACTGCTATTTGCATTACCAAGACAATGCAAATGCAGTGCACTCCTCTGGATTGTTGCCCATGAACAGGAAAATTTTAACACTAGGACTTCTCACACTGACTCAAGGGTATACAGCAGAAGCAGTGTTGAGCAATATGAAAACATAACTAGCTTTAAGTGTAAAGAATATATTGATTAACCTAGTGCTAATGTGAGTGATTTGCTGAGTTACATTACAGTCTTCCTTTAAAAATGGGGCAGGTATTTACATCATCAAATTAAATAAATGGGAGTTTTTTTCTAAACAGAGCATATAAAACATTTAAAACATATCTACCCTTTGATAAGCATGCATAACTTCTCTGCAAAAACAGAATATCAAATATTAAAATAATATATTCTGGCAATCTCGTATTAGCTCATATTTTAAATTGGTGCTCACAACACTGGAGATATCCCTTTTTTAGATAAGAAAAAACTGCTACATATTTTAGGATTTATATTTTGTGTATGGTAGCGTCCTAGAGATAACGAGTCTAACTCATTTAAGTAAACAAAACTACTTTAAATACATAACCACCAAAACTTGAAATTAGAGACAGAAAAAAAAAGTTCAGTACCCCTTGCTTACTTCTTTCTAAACAGAATATTAATTAAAAGATAGATAAAGAAAAAGTCTCCAATACTAATACGTATGCGCACATAGCCTTCCCCACACAAAGCCTCTTTTTTGGAGGTCATGTGGTCCAAAACCCTGACCAAAGCAGAGCCAACCTTCAAATCTGACCTGATTAATTATATTAATATAAATAAATAAATACAAATTCTTAAAGTGGAACTCCTCAAAGAACTGTTAGCAATTTTAGGTCTCTAATTACATTTTAAATAGACTTTTCTTCTTATTTGGAGGAAATAATACATCAAGAGAACAGTAAATTATAGCCACAGTACTTGTACTTTTGACTAGCAAATGCACTCTTACTATAACGTAGGCTTCAATTCATTGATGTAAAGACAGATTACAGAACAGTCGTATCTAAACTACCCTGAATTATCATGTTGACTCACAACTGAGAACTTGTATTGCCTTAAGGTTACTGCTCCCTAACAATAAGTACTCATAAACTTATGCTGCTACGTGACTTTCTCTTTAGCTCTTTGACTCACTCTTCAAAACAGCTGTACCTCCAGGGAATTCCCCACCACTCTGTGGACAAGATAACGAGGAACAGAGATTTATAGAAAATAAAAGGTTTACTGGGCATCATGGATCAGAACAGGAAAATTTTAGAGACATGAGGCCTATGCGATAAGGCGATCTGTGCTGTAGTTTCCTGGACAGCTATATACTTCAGATACCTGCTAAAACGAAACTGCAGGGGGGAGGTTTCCAGGTGAGTTTGTGCATGCATTTAAATAAAAAATATATAGCTGTCCTGGTTTTGGCTGGGATAGCGTTGATTTTCTTCTTAGTAGCTGGTACAGTGCTGTGTTTTGGATTTTATATGAGAATAATGTTGATAACACACTCATGTTTTACTTGTTTCTAACTAATGTTTACTCTAAATCAAGGACTTTTCCGTTTCCCATGCTCTGCCAGCGAGCAGGAGCACAAGACGCCGGGAGGGAGTAGAGCCAGGACAGCTGACCTGAGCTAGCCAAAGGGATATTCCATATCATGGAATGCCATGCTCAGTATATAAACTGAGCCACCTGGGAGCCACCAATCGCTGCTCAGAGACTGGCTGGGCATCAGTCAGTGGGTGGTGAGCAATTGTATTCTGTGTCTCTTGTTGGGTTTTTTCCCGTGGGTTTTATTACTCTCTCTCCTCTTTGTTGCAACTATTATTGTTGTCGTTATTTTTACATTATTTCCATTATTAAACTGTTCTTACTTCAACCCACATTTAAGCTTTTTTCTGATTCTCCTTCCCATTCCAACAGGTGTGGGGTATGGGGTTGGGGAGTGAGCAAGTGGCTGCATGGTACTTACTTAGTGGCTAGTGTAAACCACGACAATACCTATACACACGAACACACCACATGAAATGAGCTCACTCCTAATAATTTGCTCCTTCAACAGAGGGCAAGCCACTTACAGATGATTAAGAGATCATTGGAGGTCCCTTGTGTCAAAAAATGAGGAAGGTACCTCCCAAAACTCTGGAATAACTTCTCCCCTCCACTCTTCCCTCCTGTACTTTCAGGCAAGGCTACAAAAAGCCTTCACCAAAACAGAACAATGATGCTCCCAAAACATAGCGCGCACACACACACACAAGACAGCTGAGGGGTGTGTGTGATACACAGATAAACTGATGCTGAAATAGAAAAATCACTTGCTGACAAGTCTTTGGATGAGGCCAAAGAATAGCTGCCCTTTTGAAAGAAGATTAAGGAAAGTCCCACCATAACACCCTAGATCTCTTCAAATCTTCTTGGTAACATGATGGAACCAAAATAAAGCTGTGCTTACTAACTATCCATCCACTTTGCACCACACTGAGGTCACAAACACAAAAAGAATATCCCCATAACCTACAAACTCCATGAGGTACTTCATCATTGCTAGAGGATTTATCACAGACACCTTTAAGTAAAAATTTATCAAATATGCACACAAACTAAGGGACAATGCCAACCATTTCAGAAAGAGAAAACAGTAAAATCAGAATCAGAATGTTTACAGGGAAAAGATGAGAACATATTTGTCTGTATCGGGAAAAATAAATTTCAAGTCAGTTACACTCATTATGAACTTGAAGGACAAGAAGGCTGAGAGAGAGTTATTTGAGGACACACACACAACTGACCACCAGAAGATTCTTTCCCCATAGAATACAACTGCTTGCCAGCAACATCAGTAAAGACCAGAGAAAGAGCTCATTCCTTGGGAAAAAGAAAGCACTTCCCCTCCTTCGGGATTCCAGGAGTTGCTGTCCTGATTAAAAAGTTTATGTCTACAGAATAATTATTACAATAGAGGGAATTTCCTCTTCGAGCCTATGACCCAAAACATAATGATGGTAGTAACATCGTTAGAATCTACAGATTGTGGCCTCTCTATCAATGAACTTAATTCAGTTTTTGGGTAAGACAGCTTCCATGTGATTATAAGCTTTTTCCACAATTCGCAGCACCTACAGTAAAAAGACATTATCTATCACCTTAATAAAGATTAAACCCATCTAGCTCCTTTGGTTTACACAAAGCATTGCTCAAATCTCCTTAGTCCTAACTCTCCCCTTTCACTCTTTCAGAACCGTTTAAAAACTCTTCCAATGCAACAGCAGAAAATATAACAAAATACATAAAAATACATTTCCAAGTTCTATAGCAAGCATGTAAACATATCCTAAACTTTTTGGCAGTCAAGGAATTATGTTTACTATGGAGCAAAAAAACCTGCATCAGCTGCAAGAGGAAAAGTGCATATGACTCAAAAAAAAAAAAAAAAAGGAAGGAGAGAGATATGTAGTTAAAGATGGAAGCACCAGGGTTTTCAAAACAGGATGCCTGCAATTTATCACCCATATTTATATTACAAAAGCATCCACCAATACAGACAAATATATTTATTTTTAAGATAGTTGATGAAAGTAGTGTATATCATGAATAGCATATGTAGCAAAATCCAGAAGCTTATTCTGGTGTCTACATCATTTAATTATAGCCATGCAACATTACATTGATGAACTAACCTGCAGACACGGGCAGGAAAATACAGGTTCTGCCAGGACCGACAGAGGTATTTAGAGTGATCAATAACCCGAATCCAGTCTAATTCATCCATGGACACCTCAATGTAGTAGGAATAAGACCTATGGATTGTCAAAAAACATTGGTTAGAATACAAGCAGCCACATTTAAGTATTCAGTTTTAACTTTCTTCTGCATTTTCAGTTGTGCTGAAAAGAAGGCTATTTGTTCCTACCAACAGACTTGTTTCTAATACATCTAAAAGGTACTCCTATTTTCAAACTAGCTTTGAAAATAAATTCACAGGCAGTTATTGTAAGACAGGGATGTTCAACAAGAAGCCACCATGCACTTGTACAGTTGCTAAAACATCTCTTTTGGAGATATTATTCATGTCTCCCATGAGAAAGATGCAGTTAAATGGCTGGCAATTTAAATGACTAGAAGTGCACATAGGTTGGAAAGGATCTCTAGAAAAAGCGAGGACAATCTTAGAGCAAGTTCCTTAAGGCCTTGGCTGGTAAAGTTCTGCACACCTCCACGGGCTGATATCCATAACCTCTCTGGGCAAACTCTTCTGAAGCTCAGCTACCCTGCTTTGAATTCCTTTTCTAATATTTAATAGGAATTTCTCCTGTTGCTTGTGTCCACTGTTCTATGCCCTCTTAGCACACAGCTGTAAAGGAGAGTCTGGCCCTATATTCTTCCATTAAACAGGTGAAGACAGCAATAAGTTCCCCATTCTAAGCCTCCTCCTCTTAAAATGGCAAGTTCTCTCAAGACCTCCTTGTACATTGTGTGCTCAGGCCCTCATTATCTTGGTGTCCTGCTGAACTCACCCCAGTATGTCATTATCTTATACTGAGGAACCCACAAATGAACAAAGTACTCCAAATGCTTCCTTTTCTATTTATCTTAGACAGTTGAGCTGCTGGGGAAAAAAACCCAACTGGTAGTTCCGGTACTGTAACTGATAAGAAGCAAAAGAAAGTCCAACTGCAAACTTGCCTCAGAAAAAGAAAAAAAATCGTGATTACACAGAAAGAAACTAGATTCTAGACCACTGTACCCTCAGTATTTATGAGGGCAAAAACCCCTAGAGTACAGGTCTGTCTTGTTTGATAGTCTGCCAGCAACAGTGGTTTGTTCTACAAATTTCAGAGGAAGGGCACAGGACACCAAGCAACAGAATTTTTTTAATAAGCTGCCCCAAGAAGAATGGGTTTTCTCTGAGTTTCAGCAGCTGCTGATTAATGCCTTGCAGATGAGGGGTGTTTTGCTAATCACAAGCTCTCTAAAAACTGCTAAAGAAGTCCTCATTATTACTATATCTCTAATACTTTTTCAAATTTTATAAAATTGGTTGATAACTGGTTTGTAAATTCAGTTGATCTTATGGGACAAGTAGCAAAATATTGTATGAATTAGCTCCTTGTATCTCCAAAGTTTTACTTTTCAATGTTTCCCAAAAGAATAGAGGAAAAGCATAAATTTCAGTTGAACTGAATTAGGAGAACTTACTTGAAACAATTAAATAGCTAAAAATTCACGCAGTCTGTTTTGAATATTTAATAACTGTAGTTCACATGTGTAAATATTTTTGTTTATGAAAATAAAAATCAAAATTAATAAAACATTAGTACACTGTTCTAAAGTAACACTGTTTAGTTAAGAAAACAAAACGCAACTGTTTTGCAATTCTAAACTGTTAGTCTGGAAGTAATATAAAATTAATCTTTTATCAGAAATGTAATAATGTGTTAAAAGTATAAGCAGCTTGTTTTATTGTCTTTAATAGAAAATTGCTTATTAATATCTGCATGAGCTGCCTACTAAATTGTAACATTTTTGTCATGGCAAGTTATAAAATTAATATATTCAATTTGTCATTGAAAAGAGCATTCCAATTTTCCTACTTAAGCAGTCACTCAATTGTTCAAATATATATAATTTGATCTTTCATGCATTCCCATAACAATCTAATGTAGCTAAGCAAAAATTGGCCAAGGCATCCATGATAGCTCATACTTCATCAGTCTCACCATGAAATGGCTTCAAGGAACTGCTGTATTTAGTTGGTAATTCACATTTTAAATAAATTTTACTAACTCTGAATTATTGTCGGTGTGTTATTTCTTAACAATGTTGATATATTGAAAAAATCTGTATGAACATTTCTTCAACGTCTGGAATATAAATATTTTAAAATTATTGTTTCTGCAAAGGAACTAGAAAATTGTTTTTAAAACTAAAATAAAAGCAGTTTAAAACTAAGTGCCAAATAGAAAACAATATCATGTAAACCTTCATTAGTAATATAAATTATTTAATGAAGACACAGAAAATAAGTTAAAATATCATAAGTTAGTTTAGTATCACAAAGTATGTTTTGGTATGTAAGTGTCCAGAACTGCATTTAAAAAACAGGTCGTTTTCAAATAAAACTTCCATTGTCATCTCCAACACTGTATCATGCTGCTTCCAGAAAATATTTAATTAATATTTCACATTGATATATTTCACCAGTACAAAACACATTACCTTCCCTTTTTATATCAGCTTAGCACCTACCGACTATCCCTGTCCCACAGGAGTATTCGTATGTGGTTGATTATTGAAGGCTGGCCTAGTTTAATTTCAATTCCAGAACGGCAGTCATCATCGATCGGGTGTCGAGAGAAGCCATGATCCAAGTCATAGTTCTGAGTATCCCCATCCAATAAAGCAGACTTCAGCTCCCCTTTTACAACCTGTGCTCCATACTTCATTGTTGCAATATTTTCCCCTGGTACTAAGAAGAAAAGAAAATACTTAATTTTTACTCTGTCATATCGCAAATTAGATGTTCTGAACATCAAGTGTATTAGGTCATAACAAAGATTTATTGATAGTATCCTTTCTTGGCCACAAACACATGCTCAAGGGAAAAAAAACCAAAACAAAATAAAATGAACCTACAAAGAGAGGCATTTTAGAAATTCTGCTTCTTCCATTTCATTTGATGCCCCCTAAGTCTGTTACAGTAATAAGTAGTGATAATTTACTACCATGTAGTATCTATACTTCCGGTCCCCTTCATGACTTTACAGAATTGTATTAGACCTTCCTTATTCAACCATCACTTTCCTCCTGGTTTTAAAGTTTTGGTGTATTTAGTCTCTCCTTGTGACCAAGCTTTCATCATACCTCCCATCATTTTTTTGCCCCTTTCTTTCCTTCCACACACCCCCTAATTTCAGCTGTTGGTCTCTTTTGAGTTTGTGGTGGTGGGGTTTTGGGGGGCTTTTTTTAAGTGGAAAGAAACTAAAAATCACATAAAATGTTCAAGATGTGGATGCATCATGAATGTGCAAAGTGGTATATGTGCAAGGTATTTTGGTAGCTATACAAGCTTCTCGTACTCTGCAAAGCTAAATGAACCTGACAGAAAACTTTTGGCTACCTGGGCTCTGAACCAACACGGTGAAGCAAGATTTTATGCCATAGTTCCACAGTAATAAACCTGTTACATCCTAGGAACAGATCTTCCATCAAGATAACTGGGGATAATGATCCCTAACTCCAACTACAAAACAATACATTGATGAACCAGCCTGTTAAGAAGATATTTTTAACATTCTTGTTTGAGGAGAGACACTAGAAAACACGATCTGAAAGTTAAATGATGAAAAGCTGCCCCTGAACTCTTCTGGCAGGTTGGCAACAGAAGCATCAATTTTAACAGGATGTGAAGTTTAACATCTAAAGAATGGAATCTGAAGTGGTAAAATTTTAACTATATTGTAGTACTACTACATAAAACCATCAAATGCACAACTGTGAAATTGCAAGTGGTGTCAATGTCTCCACAAGAAGTCCCAAGAGCCTGAAGTAGTACTAAAACAACACAGAGATTTGATTCTCTAAAAAGCTGCAATTTTGACAAAGCTAGAAGCTTTGAGATTAAAAGCATATTATTATTGAGACATGAATATGCAGAAAAAGTCAGAAGATATCATTTAACTTTTTTCAAATTGATCTATTGCACCGTCAACAGAATGTCTTGCATGACAAGACTCTTAACAATATCCTAATATTAAACTCATATGTTTAAATATCAGTATCTAACTTCAGACAGAGAACAAAGGGAAGATGCAGTTCTAAGCAAGCAGTTATTTTCAGGGCTTATCACACCTGACTGACTACAGTGCACTCTCAAAGAACGCAGTCCTGGTTTCGGCTGGGATAGAGTTCATTTTCTTCTTAGAAAAGGTTAAACCACAAACATTCAACTTTATTCTTTGCTGCGGGGCCAATATTCTCTAAAAATCACCCATTAGACAGCAAACTAACAGTATCTTTCTAAAGCTCAGTGCTAGATACTCTTGCTGAACTAACAGAAAGCACAGACAAAAGTAAAACAAAAGGCTTCTCTCACTTTTTAGACTTCCATTAATATGGCTTTGGAAGATTGGTTTATACTATTTGGGCAAGCATGTAGAGAGGAAGAGAAAAATCGAAAGTAGTGGAGAAAAGATGAAAATCTCCATGAAGCAGAAAAGTCACCATCAACATAAAACAATTTAAGTATCATATATCCCACAGCCAATGAATTTCTATTTTTAATGTTTTTGCAAATGTTTTTCTATTGAAATAGTACTTCCTCCAGGAAAACACAGTTATTACAACATTCATGTTTGAACAATATCTGAGATACAAAGCAGCAAAGTATGTTGACTAATATTATTTGAGGAACAAAACATCAAGAACAGTATATAGTAAGATATTTCATTAAGTAAACCTTTTAAAACACGTAACAATAGATAAAACTTCAACACACAAATTAACCATGTCCTTCAGACAACTAAAATCATTAAATAAGAAAACAAACAAACAAGCATACATAAAACTTGATGCTTACTTAACATGCCCCTGTAGTTGAGGTCCATGTCCCGACTCTCAGAACGGATCTTAATGGCATCTAGGATGGCATCAGGTGACAACAATCCAGAAGGTCTTACAACATTTAGTAGTTCTGTTAGACTCATTAGTGGCAAACGCACTGCTTGCATGATTTCAGCATGGTCTTCCTTGGGGTTATGTTTACACCAATTCATCAAAGCTTGGAAAATGTCCTTCTCAGGAGCTGCAAATGAGTCCCTCAATACAATACTTAGAAGAGCAGCCTGGAAAAGAAAAAACAGGGGAAAAAACAACAAAGGAAAATTAAGAGAAATAAAATTAAATATATTTTTTAAAAAAAGGGGAGTTAAAATAAGGCAAAAATTAACAGGTATTTTAACTTGTAGTCATTAAAAATAATCTCCAAAGGAGCAACTAACTGAAACTGTAGCTTTAGTTACTTATGCAAGAATTCTAGAATTCATCATGTAAATAACAGGTAACATTGCAAAACCACTAGGAGAAATAAGTCAGACTTGAAATGTGAAGAACTATTCAAATAAATTTAATCCCAGTTACTACTTCAAATTTACTTTGGAATTTACTTTACAATTTAAGTAGTGATTTGGGGATTTGGTAGTACAGTTCAAAGCATTCCTTTAAACCTAGGCTGGCATAAGAACACTGATAAGAAAAATAGGCTTGGAATTGCCTTTTTAAACCATTTCTTACTACCCGAGATTCCCACCCCCTGACTCTTTCTCTCTCTCTCTCTTTTGGTACCAATTTGGAATCAGCAGGTAAAAACTTCAGTGGCTCTTACTCATGCAGAAAACCCACTGACTGCAAACTGAGAACAAAAAGATCTGAACAGCTTTTTGATTGTCACTTAGCTAGCAGAATAATTAAAGTTTGCCCAAGAAAAGGATAGATCTCTCGTATATATACCAGGACTGGCTATATGCTTCCCAATGAATAATGTTTGCTAATTTCTGTATTGATAATACGCTCTCAAAAGCTCAGATTTAACAAACTGCATCTGAAAGAGCACAGTAAAGAAAAAAAAAAAACAGAACATTTTTTTCCCTACACAACTAGTAAGTCAGCAGAGTGTTGCCTTATTCAATGAACTGACCCATCACAGCTTTTCAACTGAAAACACTTTAAGAAAAATAATAATTAAACCATCATTCATTCAAGATGCTCTGCTACTTCATGTGAACACCACTTGAAAACACTCTTTCACTATTATGTCCAGCTCAAAGGCCACTCCAGCATAAGTGGAAAATTTCATGTCGTAGCATAGCTTGACTCAGGCACAAATATTTACACATCTCACTACAACAAAACCAACACACACAAAGTACAAACCACCCAGCAACAACATATACTATGCAATTTCAGAACATGATGTCAATCAGCAATATAAATCACAGCAACCTCCAGAATGGTTTAGCTTACACAGTAGAAAATCACCCGTCACTGAGGCAGCCCATGTCAAGAAATTAACAGAACAGAGTATCTTCTACTATCTTCAAATCTTTGCTTTATATCCCCTGGGTAGCATTCAGAAGCCAAATTATATTATTTCAAGAACGGATGAAAAAAGACAAATTAATATTTGATTGCCTGCTCCCACCTTTTAGAATACTCCATCAGATTTACTTTATTCAGCTATACTGACTGGTCAAAATTAAACGCTAAACCATTCAGCACAGATCACCAGGATCTGCAGTTCAGCTTGGCTTGAACTGTGAACATTTCTAACTGTCACAGTTTTACCAGTATAACATGATACCTCTTAACTAGCATGTAAACTTGCATTTGGTTTCCCCATTAGGATTTCATCATGAAGATGTACACAGATTAAAATTAACATTCCTGCAGGGAAAAAATGCAAACAAAAGATATACCTTAGAAAGTGACAGGAAGCCTTCACTGGAGAGCACTTCTTGCGCATTTCTGTCCATGAACATACAGCACATACAAGTTAATTTGGGAAGGGAGTAAAGACTGGCAACATCAAATGTCATACAGACATTCTGAATATTAAGTATTGTGCAAAGATACTCAGATGTGGAATCCTCCAGTTCTGGGAACCCATATTTATGTGCCAGGCTCAGGAAGTCTAGGAGAACCTCCTCTTTCTCATCTCGTAGCGTAGCACGACCAGTGTAAATATATTTCAACAGCATGGTAAATGCTTCTGCAGTGGTGTCCTGAAGAGGGATTTCTGCTTCAGGCTGAGATTCTCTCATTCCACCATACAACAATGCTCTATAAGGAAGATAAAATTTGAGAAATTTATATCCTAATAAAAAACAGGCAAAAAATAGAAAGAGAAAGGAATAAATTACTATTTACAGCCAGGGGAATAAAAGGGAAGATGGTTTAAGAATCTACAAAAGAAAACCCCTTCTACTTGCCATTTAAAGTGCAGCTCTGCTCTGAAAGCAGCTGCACAGGAATAATATTCTAATGCATCATGGTTTTATTCTACACAACTGCTCCATCTCTACTTTGAACAATAGCTTGTGAAGCATAAACTGAGATATGATTCTCATACCTTATTTTTTTTTAATATAGTGAAATCAGCAAGAAAGAAAAAAATTAAAAACTTTCAGAAAGCAAGTGAAAAATAGTTTGCCACTGTAACAGCAGTGGCAGATTAACAAATATCAGGATTTCTTGATCCTGTTGATCCTCTATTTCTTACTGTAAACCCAGCACATAGCAACTCTGATGAAATCCTGAATCTGGAAAAAAAATCAAAGTACTCACAATTATTTGTTAAATATGATAGACAGTCTGAACACAATTTGCATTAACACTTCAGTTTAGTTATTAGCTTATCACTCTGACAAAATTAACTGGAAGATTAGCAGGAAGTTTATTAACTCCATCTAGAGTGAAAAATGCCCATCTCTTAAAAAAGTTGGATTAGTATTATTCCTAGGTTTAAGATATATGTTCTAACTTGCATCAGCCAGACCTCTTTAAACACTCAATTCCAACGCATCAAAATCAAATTTTCTAATTGAGTATAATCCATAGAAGCACAACATCCATACTCTGAGAAATCAAACCAATTTTACAGCAGAACTTCCCTGTTCTGAAGTTATCTTTCTCTTAAATTTGCGAAACTACCTTCAAAATCCAATTTAATGAAGGTCAAAAGAGTAACATCATGACATGGTATTTATCTTTTTATATTTGGACACAATGATTTGAAGTGCTGGGAAACATTCACACAGAAAAGGTCACACTCAATGGACAGATGATTACACCCTGAAAAGTTCATAGAGAAACAATGTTTATCTTATCTGCATGAAAATTTCCTGCCAGCCCGACAAAAAGCCATACTTCACCTGAAATAATGGCACCTAGCAGCCAGGATCACTCTGTGTGCCGGAAAACGCTTCTTCTCCACAATAAAGGTAACGTCACTATATTCTTCCCCATTCATCAGAGCGCCAATATGCTCTGACAGAATGTGAACGTGGTCAATCTCACCCACAGCTGTGTAAGGACGAAGCGGATGGCTGTTACTCATCTTGGAGGGATGGTGATACTGGTAGCCTAGAAGGAAAGAGAAAACAACCAGTATCACAGAGGGCACAAATATTAAAAAATAGCAAAGATCAAGCTGCAATTACCAAAAAAGCAACTAGTGTAAGTTACCATATATTACAAGAAAAATTAAATCAAGAGGTTTTCTATTGAAGTTCATTTATAACAAGATTTGATGCAGCTTCTATCAACAATTCTAGCCGACAAAATATTGCAGAGAATTCTATCACCTTGTTCTGTCAATCCATTTATTTAAAATAAAAAGATTTCAACAAAAGGAATTAAAAAATAGATTATTTTAATTAGTTACCTTTATAAAGCAATTTTATCTGAATTAAAATGTACATAAACTATAAAGAAAAATAATTAGACCGATTAAACATAGTCTTAACTCCCAAGTCTCTACCAAAATCAGTGACGAGTGAAAAATGTTCTTGCAGAATTCAATCAATTTTCCAGAAACGGGAGAAAATAAACAATCAGGACAAATTTTAATAAATAACAGACAAAGTCTGTCAGAGAGCAAGGCTTTACAATGTACAATGCAATTTTCTTACCCTTTCCACTCAGTTTTCTCGACACCTTCTTGTTCCCTCATATACATAAGAAAATAAGCCCCCTAAACCCTCTCAGTCATAAAAGTAGAAGGCTGTCCACTAACATACAACAGAGTAATGTGTTAGTCATATCTCCTATGGAATTACTGTGTCGCTTCTTAATTCACTAGAGATTTTAGTTTTGTTCGTTTTGGTTTATTTCAGCAACAGAGGCTTTCTGTAGTCTCAGTGGCAAAAGTATCCACAGGAGAATTTAGGTCTTAAATCAGCTTCTATTGTTACACTTTGGTTTTACTTTTAACTAAAAAGAGGCTGGCTATTTTAGATAATAATCATTCATATTTTCAGAGACACCTTCTGTGCCCCAATGACTAGCCACTTTTCAAAATAGGCACAACCCGAAGAAAGATGGTGTAGCATGAGAAGCAGGAAAATGATGAGGCCATACCCTGCACACAGCTAACACATTAATCTTTCAAGTGAAATATTCATGATCCGAATGCATTTTTAAGCTATATTTTTAAAGTATTATGAGAAAATACACATCTGTTTCCAGTAATTTCTACCCCAAAAAAGAAAAGAACACACACGCACATGGGGTTAGGTATTATTTGCACTTTTCTAACACCTGGAAATACTTAACCCAAAATCAAGATACTGGAGAAACAGTCCCAAAGAACTTTAAAATATATTACTTTAGTTTAATGATAGAAATAGGTAGATAAAAATAAGAAAATAAGATTTGAGAAAAATACAGCATACTAACTTGATAATACAGATCACAGCAGAAAAGGGAACAAGCCCCCAGCTTTCCTCAGGTTGTTTCTGCTACTTGAACCAGAAGCTGCGTGCCCCTGGTATGTAGCCATTACAGCATGGAACCAGCATTACTGGCTGAGATACAGCAGACAGCCTAACCATGGAGACAGAATACCGTGCAGCCACTATTCTTACCCTGACGTGAAAGTAAAATAAATTTTATGGTTTTTCATAATAACAGACCGTTTCTTCTATTTGCACTGGTTAATTCACAATTAGCTAAGACAACTCTGCACTGAAGAGTTCAGATATTTACCACAACATTATTATTTTAAAGTTTATAAACAATAGTAAATTTTAAATGCCCTCAAAATATAAAGCCTTTTATTACACCAAAAGAGCAAACAAAAGGATGTATTTGTTATTCAGCTGCAAATCTCAAGCCCCAGTACTCCTCCAAGACTTCTGTATCTTACACATCTGTAACTGCTGTTGTTGATCTTCATTCACAATAGTCAGGCAACCCAACTATGTGCAAGTTACGTGCACATTATCAAGCAACTCTGTACCATCTGTCTTCTGCTAGTTCCCATTTTGATTTATTAGGGAAGTTGATGTATGATACTTCACACATGTACAAGTACAAGCACATTTTAATTTTAAAATCCTACATCCTTCTTCTTTGTTTCCTTCATCCACTCTTACCTCTAAAAAATAAGAGCAGGTATTGTCTGCATAAAAACAGACTCTAAAAGTGGTAAAGATAAGGGAATGCCACCAGCTGCACACAAAGTTTGCTTCCAGTAGCTGTGGCTGTTGGCACATGCCAATAGGGTGAAAAGTTAAAGGGAAAATTGTTTCCATTTCAGGTTAAATAAATAAAATCAAAATGACACTTCCCTCTCCAAGGTACATAAACCTCTCACTAAACAAGGATCAGTGAATAGAAGAGGGCAAAGTCTGAAGTGTGGACACTTGCTAATAAGCTGATGGTGCCAGTTCTTATGAACATCAGGACCCTGGTCTACAGCAAGCGGTGAAAGTAGAAATTTAGAAATCCCTGTGTGTAAGCTGCAAAACAGATCTGTTTTGATCTTTAACGCTCTCCAAATTGCTAGTACAATGTACTATTCTAAATTGTCAGTCTCAAACAAGAACGCACTAGTCACAGGGAATACAGGCCTCAAAAGATGGCTAAAAACCTCGGGCTGAGGAGACTTTCAAAAGCTTGAATGACACGCACTGTTGGAAACTGGAACTTTATGAAACTATGTACATGCCTTATATGTTTCCTGTGAGTAACACTACTATATTGAAGAAGGGCTCAAACTCATTTATTTATTACTATGCATTCCCAATGCAAGTTTCATCTGTATTGTGGATTTTCCTTATAAAGCAGCCCAGTGAGAGCAGTCCCTTTAAAATACAGAATCAAACAATGCGTGACTTCAGATCTCCCCAGACTGGATTCGCTAATGGTACAAATTCAGTCAGGCTTTGAAGTGATCGGCACATTACTTGTTTGAGGAAGTAAAAAGTAATATACTGCAGTTGTGGCAAGGTGCTATGTGCTCACAACTTCCCCGTATAGCTAAACATGTATTTTTCTAGTTGCAACTCAAAGCATTATTTATGATTAAAAAAAAGATGGCTGCTGCCAGGAGCTTGGCAAAACCCTTCCTGAAGATCCCTCTGGCATCTTGTGTCATTAAACAGCATCACCTTTTCAGAGAATACAGATGTTCACTCTTCCTAGCAAAGGATACTTAACTTGAGAAAAAAAGGCCAAGCCATTTACAAGCCTTTTGCCAGCACCATAACCTATTTCCAGGAGGTATTCAGAGCTAATTAGCTGTTTCAGGAGTCAGCTGCTGCAGCTTTGTTCTTGCCACAGAAATAAACAAAACAAAACAGTACTCAGAGTCTGAGGCACCACCAAAGCTGCCATAATCTCAAAAGGCATCTGTTAAGTCTGAAAGCATACAAATCACTTCTGTCCAAGACTCTATCAGAAGACAGGCTTCTTGGTGGCCATCTTCAACAGAGAGCTCATGAAAAATGTGGCCTTGTATTTATTACATAAGGCAATATGCAGTATTACACAATGTGTGTCATGGCTAGAAAAACAACACCCCCTCCCCCTTCAGTTTTCAGCTTGCTATATTTCTTTTTAGTAAGTAATCTGTAACATGTCACAGCATCAAAAACATGATCTAAAAAATGCAGAAACACCAGCAAAACCCCAATGACATCTTTGCTAAACAACTCTCATACCAAAGCTGCAATAAAGACCAGTACTCAGTCACTTCCCTCCCTCATTTGGGCTATGACTAAAACATCCTCTCCGAAAAGCAGTGCTGTTTCAATGAAACATAGAGGAATTGTTGTTATACCAGGCAGAGAAAAAGGAATTTAAGACATTTTTCATGAATTATTTTGATTTTTTATATATATAAAATAAGTGAAAACTGTCTACATAATTGGTAACACTATTGATACTTTAGAAATAAAGGCAAGTGAACAGACTATTCATAGAATTTTAAATTTTATGAAATAAGCCTGGATTAAGAACACTGAGCAAATAATTTCATACCCTTGAAACATTCCATTCCTTACATCATCTAGTTGCAGCTGGCAAGATAATACAGATTTTGTCAGAATTACACAAAGGAAATTTTCTTAAATATAATTCTCCTACACCACTATTTTATTTAGAAATAGCAACTGGTTCTCAGTTGACTGGAAGGGATTTGAGTAGTATTTCAATTTTTTATAATTCACTACTTCATAAAATGTTTTTCTGGGCTTTAAATAAATTCCAGATAAATATTACTTTAATTACATTTTCTGTTAACAGTAGACTCCCAGAAGACGGTATGACAGTAAGGCTACTGTATAAACATGAAATTGTTTCAAGTCATATGGTTTGGTTTTTTAATGGATATACACATCTTTTTATACAAAAATACTTCATTTTCATAATTCTGGTACAACAAGATAACTTCTCAGGAAACGGGTATTTTTAGTAAATATTTCAACATACACTGAGTATAACCCAAATAAACACTTTCAGCCTGTTGGAACCCTGCCTACAGAAGCAGCTTATTTGTATTTCTAAATAACTGTAATGAAACTGACTAGGAATTTTGTAACAATGTAACAGAATGTAAATTGTAACAAAAGGAAAATAAAAACACTTATTCTGATACTTAGTATCCAATAATAATAATAACAAAATCAATGCAGTACAAGTGTAAACATACAGAATGAAAGGCCAAGTAAATGAAATTCACAGAACTTGTAAGTTTCATCCCTAATGTTAAAAGGAAAGCAGATGTTAAGTCCCCTTAATGGTAAATAAACACACCATTGAATCACAGCAGTTTAAAAAACGATTTAGTACCAAATGTTTTGACTTAAAGCATATGGGAAGTCCTGCACTGCTCATCTGCACACACATTCCCATTACTTAAATGTTCTAGCGCTAACATTTTACATTCTGCTCAGAGACATATTCCTCTGATAGAAGAGGAGGAGTAAGTTTAGCTAGGTACAAGGAACAACACACTAAATGCAGATTATTTATTAACACACCTATAAAATAGGCATTAATGCACTTGATACAACCTGGTTAAAACTGCATACAATTAAACCTTTAAGTTAAAGTCTCAAGAAAACGTGCTGGTCCACTCACCACTAAAGCTGTCTGAAGATCTACAGTGGATGTAGCTGGTAGGCAGATGACCAGCTTCCTGAAAATTAGGGTTCTTCGCCATTCTGAACAGCAGATAGATTGAACAGCAAGCTCATAGAAACGCTATTCAACAACATCCAGCTGCACAGCAACAACTGTACCATTTCCTGAAACAACACATGAAATATATACCATTAGAAACCGGGGCACGTAGCCTATGGCAAAGGTGAGTGAGATGTGTATTTCTCAGTTAAAATTTTTGTGGAAATAAATTCTTTAAAAAAACCCTCCATTCTATGGGAAAACTTCTAACAACGTTAGAACATAGCATTAGAATTTTTGTTTTAAAGGCATCACCATTTAATTTTGACCCTTCATTTTTTAACCATCAAAATAGTTGGTAACATATTGCCATTCATTTTTTCATTGTAAGCCACAAAAATTTCATCCTGACATTCTTGATATTAACGTCCCTGAGAATACCATTCTCCTACATGGGTGTTCTAACTAAACCAGGTCTATACAAACTCTATCATACGCATTTTATTTCCTACACATCCAGTGTTCCCTGAGTGTTCTTGCCTAGCTAAAGGTTTTGGGGGGTTTGTTTGATTTTGGTGGTTGTTCTTTTCACAGTACTTAAGGCAGCTGCAGGTCTTTCTCCCGTGCAAGCCTTTAATTTTGCAAACCGGAAAACAAAACAAAACTGTAGGGTGAGGAAATACAGAAATATAGAGGCTTTATTTGTTTAAATACATAACCAACATGAGTCTCTTTCAGCAAGTATAAATTATTGTTATTCTTTCCATCATACCCTCCAGCAGGAAAAATAAACTTTATTTAATTTGCTAAACAGACGATACCTTGATCTATGAATTCTCTCACAAACAACACTCTACTCTCTTTAAAGTATATGTTCAGGGGAACAAGGGAAGAAAAGGAAGAAAAAAAGCATTTTTAGGTAGTCTCATAAACTGGAAAGCAACCACATCTTAATCCAGCAAACTGAAAACAGGTATGTGACAACAAAGATCTCCTGGTGTGAGAGAATAACATGTGATATATAAATATTTGTTCCTACAAATAATGTACGTTATCAAGTTGGCTTATACTACTAAAATATATGCAAAAGCCATTTATGGAAACTCTTGTGGGTTGGTGTTGTTGTTGGGGTTTTTTTTTTGGTTTGTTTTATTTTTGAGTGAACAGATCCCAACAGAACAGTATACTTCAAGCACCTGACTTACAGATTCATAACAGAAGATGTGTGAAATACAGCTTCATTGTTAGCAGGCTCAAATTAAATCTTAAAACACATAGAAAATTAAGTGATTCCAGCACGGGGCTTTGTCAGGGTTCTCTGTGCTGTGCTTTAAAAACAACGCGAGCAAAGAGCATCGCTGGGCAAGCAAGATTACAAGCTAACATCACATTATTTATTTTTTTTAGGTCTGATAATATGACAGCTTCTTCTAAGTCGAAAGTAATTCCAATGAATCACGGCAGGGCGTAACTTGCTACTTAAGTAACTACTTAAGTAGTAAGAGCGTAGAAGAACCTGTGAAAATACCGTACGTGCTATCGAGGGGTCAAAATACTGAACTAATATAGGGAAACGTTCAGAAAAAGCCCCGACAGAGTCCGGCCAAGCGGCGGGGACGGCAGACGCGAGGCGCCTCACAGCGCCGGGGCAGAGCGCGGCCGAGCGACAGCGACCGCCCAAGGTCGCGCCCGGGGAAACCGGGGCCGCCCCCCACCCCACGCCGGGAGACGACCCCGCCCGCGGGCTGCCCCCGCCTCGCCGAAAGCCGCTTCGGGTGGCCGCCCCTCATCGCCTCATGCGCCCCGCTGCCTCCCGGCGGTCGGCGCCGCCTCGGCCCGCTCCCGGGTCGCCCTGCCGGTGGGAGCCCCCGGCGGCAGCACACCGGCCGGCCGCCGAGGGGCTGGGGCCCGCCGCGGGGGAGGCCTAGGAGCCGCCGCCCACTCATCGCGATCCCGCTCGGCAGGGGGGACGGGGATGCGGGGACGCTGAGCCGCGCCCGACCGCCGCCCTCCCCCGGGACTCACCGGCCCCACCGACGACGAGGCCTCCACCCCCTGCCCCGCCGCTGTCTCTACGTCAACCAGCGCGCTGACGCCACTTAGCAACCGCGGCCGTCCTCCTGCGTGCTGACGTCGGCCAGCACCCGCGGGAAGGGCGCGGAGCGGGTCCGGCGGCGGCGCGCGCTCGCCTCGGCTTCCGTTGTTCCGCTCGCGCGGCGCCCGCCTTCCGCTTCCGCCTGCAGAGCGGGGGCGGCCGGCGGCAGAGCGGCTCCTGCGGGCCGGGCCGGGCCGGGCCGGGAGACAGCGCTTGGGCGGGGCCGCGGGCGCCTTCGCTGGGGGAGCCGCAGTGCCGGGGCGGTTGGGAGGCCGGGCTGCCCGCCGGCACCGCCTCGGCGGCAGTGAGGGGCGAGCCGCCCTGCGCGCGCCCCGCGAGGAGGGGAACCGGGGGCGCTGCGCCGGCCCTTCACGGCTGCGCCCGCCCGCTCGCAGGCGGCAGTCGCCCCGGCAGCGATGCCCGCGTTTGTAAGGGACCGGGCACCGGCCCAGGCGGCGGGGACAGTTACCTGCCTGGCCCTCGCCAAACGGCAGCTGATGTTTCACCTGCCCCGTTGCTCCCACCTGCTGTTCCTGGGCTGCGTGCACAATACGCGTTCCCGTTGTCCAAGTGTAACGGGCCGCTTCCCGGGCCCTCGCCAAGCGGGATGAGGCCTCTGCGAGGGGAGCACGGGCTCGTCTCTGCGTGACCATTAATTTCTGCTGTGCTGCATGAAGCTACAGTTAGGCCCTCTGAGTGGCAAAGTGCTACATGCTATTTAATTCCATGCTTTAGTTAGCAGAAATTAAATGTTGCCTCGAAAGAAGTAAAAATTGCGTTGTCCAAAATCAGTGAGAATTTAAAATAATTTTTCACTAATTTGTACATCTAAAATCTTTTAACATTTTTGCAGGCTACAAGAATCACTAAGTTTTTCTGTAGTAGTCTGTTCTTGGATTTCATAACAGAAAATATGGGTTTTGATTAGTTCTCAGTATGGCAAGCAGCAGTAATTTTGTTTTTGTAAGAAAAACATACCTTGCCCATTTCACGATAATAATGTAACTAGTTTGTCGATCCCAGTGGGTTTTTACTAGTTCCCTGTTTATTAGCCCAGCATCTATCACATTGTGTACATTTTTGTCAAGCATCTAAAAAAAAAACCAAGAGCTATCCCAAGCTTAGCAAACTTGCTTAGAGTAACTTTGATTTGAGTACTAAGCAGAGAACCTTCAGCAATAGCCTGCTGCTCCTCATGTACTTGCCCAGTGAACTAACCATGCACACCCTTTGACTTACTCATCTGATTTATGAACTATCCCGGTTTTAATTACTGGATTCCATACAATTGGGTCAATAGCTTTTCCAGTCACACCTGTACTTTGAAGCATAGCGAAGTCTGAATGAAACACCGCATGTTGATAAAACATGAAGTTACATGCTTGTAAAATGTTGAGACTTTCCTTGCCAATGGTTTGGTCATAAAGCTTTAGATGATACCTCTGTATTGACAGAAAAAGTTTTAGACAATGTCACTTAGTCTAACTAATTTTTATACTCACACGATCTAATGAGAGATTCTGAATTATAAGTGTAGTTAGCACTTGTGCTTCAGATGTTTTATTTGATTTTAAGTTCCTACTTCAGAACACCAGCATCAGAGGGGATGTATATGGAAAACACAGTTTAGCCATCAAAACCTACGTAAGCTGGAATCAACTGACTGTTCTGTCTCATGGGTGTAGCTCTCGTGCTTCTTGGCCCTATTCTCATCCTACCAATTTCAGAAGATAACATACTAAAGTTATGCTACAGTGGTCTTCAAATTAGAACTTCTCTTAATTGCTGCTGTGAGGTGTTCTGCAATATTGTGTACTTTTTTTAAAAGTAGGGTGAGGTTTCATAAGTCAGCTGAGCCAACCCTTCTGCTAAAACTAACAGCTTTACTCATTCAGGAAATTAAGGAGCCTTAAACTGGCTCCTTATTTCTGCTTAATAAACTTGGCATAAAACCAACAGCACTCAAGAAAAATCTTTGCTACTTTATTAAGCTGAATTAGCCTGCTTGGGGCAGGGTGTGCAATGTCAAAAGCCCCACATCTGGGAGGAAGAGGACTGTGAGATCATGTGGTGACTGCTATTAAGACAGCTCACTTAACTCAGATCTCACTCCACACAGTGGTAACTATATGGCCCTGATAAAAATGACCTAACATACGGGAAACTGATCAACCACACAAGGCACAAGACAAGGAACAGGCTAGGTATTAATTCTGGAAGTATAGGAGGGTAGAAATAGAGACTGGAGCCATGAACCAACAGTGTTTATTTGTTGTAGAAAAAAGGCAACCTGGAAAATATTCAAGAAGGGAAAGAATCTATTCTATATGAATAACACTGACAAGGCACCACCTAAAACACAGTATCTGTAGATACTGTAGAGACCAGCCAGAAAATATCATACAAATGACAATTTGAAATATCGGGGTTGCTTCCCTAACAAACAGGAAACTGAAAAAAGACTATCTTTTGAGTTACTATGTCTACCTTCCAATGAATTTATGATTGCTTGCACATCCGTAGGTGGTATTAAGCAGAGCAATAGTTTTCGCATTGCTTTTTCTAACACCTAAGGCTCAGATGAAGCATATAATCTATTTTACTCATTTCCAAGAGTAAACAAAATTATCTTGGATTAAGTTTTATGAAATATTTTTTCATGTGGAACTGTAAAATTAATGAGTCCATATAAAATACCTTGTTAAAATGAGGCAGGCAGAATTAAGGATTTTTCAGATAAGGTGACAGGACAGCAACACTTGGCATTTAAGTAATTAAAATCTACATTAGCATAGTAGAAATCAAATGCAGTATTTTCTACATTTCTGTTTTAACCTATAGGCCAGGAAGTTATTAATTCCAGACATTATAGTTAAGTTGAAAGTTATTATTAACTCCGCACATTATCGTTGACAGTTATTATTAACTCCGCACATTATCGTTAAGTTACTAAAACATCCTGCTGATCAAGTCACACAGTTATCTTCACTACTGTACTCCCAATTCATACTCTTATCCCCAGATTTCTTCTCAAAAAAGAACCCACAAACCAAAACCAATGGCCTTTCAGTTATCTAGGATTCAACAACTGGCAAAGCAACAAGTCATACTGCTTTAGAATTATTTTGTAGTTTTCACCAATGCTTTATTTGGAAGTAAACTGCAATGCCGTTACACTATTCAGGTCACATAAACGAAGACTTAGCAGGAGCTAAGTGCTACTCAAACCAAAGTAAGATGGGACAGAGGGTTTTTTTCTTTCTTGGAACGACCAACAGGATTTCAAAGCTTGTAATGGTTTACCACTGTCTAACGGAAAACAGTGTAAAGTGAAATACTCTGTGTAACATAATACATGTTACGTTTTCCTGCTGTCTAGAGGTACCATTTCAGTAACCATCACTTATTTTGAGAAGGTAGATCAAAACATCTGCTAGTAGGAAACTGTTGTTTAAAATACTCTTTCTGATTCATTTCCTAATGCAGAATGTAAAGAGCATTTTAGTTAAATATAGCTCCAGACATTCATTGAAGCAGAAATTATTATTGGAAGACATGAGAAGGATCATTGCAAGTTAGCAACTATGAGACTTCTTATCCTGGCTCTCAATCCGCAGCCAGAAGCTGAAAGACTGAATTCTTTCTGCTGGATGATTTATTGCCTCCACAAAGTTTCTTGTTCCAGGCAAGGCTGTTTAAGGCTGCCCCTTAAAAGAGTTTTGCCTGGTATAATACTAAGTAGATTAGGACTTTCATAAACATGCTACTACTCAAGTCAAAGTGAGCCTGACATTTTATTTTCTAGTCTACAAACAGTGCATGAAGCCTTCAGGATCTTTTGACTTATTAAAAAAAAAAAAAAGAATATTCTGAAGGGCTTTTTTTTCCCCTCCCTGTTGAAGCTCATCAGTAGTAATACAGGAATTTTTCTTGTTAGTTTACATCTAAACAGCATGAAATCCAGTGAATTTCTGGTCGCATATGTTGTGATAGTGTTTATTGAAATATTAACATAATCAGTGTTCAAGAGGAGAATCTGTGTAAGCGCTCTTCCAAAAAAATGGTTGAGTATTCCTAATCGGAAACTAATTGCAGTGGCATCATAGGGCAAGAAAAAAGGAATTTAAGTACAGTGAGGTCCCAGGAGATAGCTTTAGAGGAGAGTGTGAACATGACTGATTCCTCTCCATTACATGAGAGTTTCACAAACACTGTTACAAATTTTCTCCAGGGGGCTGAGAGTGTGTATCTCTTATACAATATACTTTATTAGAACTAAGTGAGAGTCACCATGTGTTTAGGATTCAAAATTTCAATCCAGTAGCCATCCGGATCCTGAACAAAGGCAAGTCCTTTCATTTTACCTATTAGGGAAAAAAAAAAAAAAAAAAAGATGAAGTTAAGACTACATGACTAGTTGTTAACATCAAATATGAGTACTTGGATTTTTTTTTCCTTTTCCTTTTGCATGAGAATTAGTTCAAATTTAGACAGCTAAATCTGAAAACAACCAGATCAAGTTTTAACCAGCATTAGACCTTTGTATGCTATACTGTCAATCCTTCTCTAAAAAAAGCTATAGTTTAAAGCCACTCTGAAATTCTACGTCCTGTTGGTTGACATTTTCTGCATATGCCCCTCTAAAGTGTTCATCCTCTAAATTCAGAAAAATATTTTTGTGCTCCATGATGCTTTGACATATTCTCCTAAACTGGCTTTGCCAGTACAAAATCCTTTGTTCCCCTGCCCTATTCATACCCCATCATTCCTGCGTCCACACTGAAGTTTTATGTTCCTGGGTTTTGTCTGTTTCCCCCCACAGTGTGGTTCACAGTACACATTTACATCACTTCACAGAACACAGAAATGCAGGGCAGCACTGTTTTAAATATTACTGTTGGAAAAAATATTACTCATTAAAACAGGGTTCCCAAAAGTTGTCTTCAACAGTAGATCAGGATAGCAGAGCTTAACCTGTTATCTTAAAGTGTTAACCACACACTTTTAATTATACTTGCTTTATTAAGCTAATTACTGTAACAGAACCAACCTAACTCTCAATATATTCTAGCTGCAAAAACTTCTGAGAGAACAGTAGATGTTCGATCCAGTAATGTAAGAAAAACAATTAACATTAGGTATCTCAGCCTGCTCCACAAAACCCAAATGTGAAGTCCAAAACTTCCTCCCTCCTTGGCATTTACTGCATCAATTTTATTTCTTAATGTTAAAAAACAGCTTTTTGTCTCCCTGGCCCTTGACCGCTTCCAGAGTTCTTTCCTGTGATGTATTCCATTTACAGTCTAAGCTTCCCCTCCTACATACTTAAGAGTGTGCAGTGATACAGAAAGTCAGGATCTCTCACTTCAACTCTCTCAGGGTTCAACAGGTGTTGAACAAATTAAAAAGGGTTCAGAAACTCTAAAATGCTAGAAAAAGTTAATTTCTTAAATTAAGAAATCTGTGTTCAAGTTAAGTTCTCAGCTACAATTTTACATTTGCTTCAACTGAGAACATAGTGAGTAAGAAGAAAATCACTTGTCTCTTTTCAGTTAACTTGTTCTTATTCTTCTAATGAGGAATCTAGCAGATCAGTTCCAATATATGTAAACTGAAGCTTCATGTACTAATGTTATTTCCAAACTAAAAAAGCCCCCATCGTTAGTACAGGCAACAGTCTAGTTTCTATAGCCTGAAGGAAGAAGTATCACAGATTTGTGCATGCTACTGAGTGTTAGATGTCCATTTTGGAACGCATCAGTCATAAAACTCATGAGGTCTCTTCATGAAAAAGAATCCAGCTGAAGGACTCCTCACCACTGATTTCTGCATTTTAGGCTACTTTGACACAGCCTTTCTTTGTTTATGTACCTCTAGATATACGAGTTACACATTATACATTTTTTACCTAGTTATACAAGTCAAATATGATACAGACTAGTGAGGCTATTTCTACCAAAGCTGACAAACCAGTTAAAATGGTAACAGCTAGTAGGTGGCATTAGGTAGATTTAAATGAGAGTAGCTAGAAAAGTTAAGAATTACTCAGTTTTAATGGGTGGGAGTAATTATGTCTTCTGAATCATCTTATTTTCATACGAAAAGCACCAAACAGATGCGACGTGTGAATTTGATCCACATCAAAGTAAATTCTGCGCTAACTTCATACAGTAGCATACACAGTGAACTATGATAACAACAGAGCACGTGAATTTTACTGAAGGTCAGACTACATATAGAAGACATGTAACTGGATTGATTAAGTATTGTTATCAAGATGGATCTATTGCCAGTTTTGCCCACTGTGTAAGAAGGCATAGGGATAATTGGTTCTAGCACCTTCTGAGCAGTGACAACTACTAGAAACGTATTACCCAGCTTCCCAGAAGATCTACTATATAGAATATATTAAAAACAAGGAAAACAATTGACTTGCATTTCTGATCAAGACTTACCATCATCTGGTTTCTTCACAAATTTCACTCCTAATTCTTCAAACCTCTTACAAGCTTTATTGACGTCAGGGACAGCAATTCCAATGTGCCCTGTGCAACAAGGTAAAAAGAGTGAAGTACACTGTAAGTATTGCTGGGCGTTACAGGAAAAAGTTTGCTCAGCATTTCATGTTGTGCAAAAAGTTTACATGCTGTAGTCCACATAAGATGTAACGGTATACAAGAAAAACATTGCTTCCAGAAAAAAACCAGCATTTCAGGTATTAACATTATACTCCTTCAGAAAGTTGGCTTTTTGATAATGCCTTTTAAAACAGGAACTTTAAAGTTATCTCATCCAGTTAAGAGGAGAATATTAGATTTTCAATAGGAGAAAATGAGATTTTCAATCAAACTGTTTTATCTGTATTTCCTTTCTCCAAGCATGCCCACGTAAAAGCATTTTGTTGCATTTGCTCAGTTCAACAGTACCAGGAGTTTATCATTAACGCTGCACTTGTAGAGACTAACACTAGCACTATGCAAGGCCTGAGCTTACAAATCAATTCAGAAGCTTTAAATGTCAAGCGGCTAGACTGAATACGAAACTTACTTCACAAGCCAGTGACCTATCAAGCATTCAAAATATCAAATCAAGTCACATAAATACTATCCTCAGTGCTACAAACAAAATTCTTCTAGCTTAAAATGGGTAGTCAGTGGATTATAAAATAGAAATCCAAATGCAAATCAGTCTAAACACCGTGATAATCAGATACACAAGAGCAATTATTCTTCATTCAGTAGTTAATATTAGCATGTGTTTGCTTGCCAAAGGATTAGATTCTTTATAACTGTGCCTCATTACTCTGAAACACATTTGTTTACCTATTTTCACTGTCTTTCAAAGCATACATGCTGGAAGCGATAAAGGATGAGATACAAGTTCCCTTCTTTCCTAGTACTAGTATGTTTTCTTCAAAGCAACCTACTGGAGAAGTCTTTTCATCCATACAGGCTTCAAATATTTTCTCTGCTGGTTCTCATAAAAAAAAAAAACACCTACAGCATATACTTACCCAATAAACTTTGCACAGAATTTATATAGATGCTTTCTAAAAAACAGCTGAAACTCCATTTTCCCCAATACATGAGGGAAAAAATGTAATCACAATAAACCAAAGCTTAAAAACTACAAATACAAAAACTAAAGACCTACCGAATCCTCGGGGATCTGAATTGCCATTGTGATAAGACTGATTTTCATCATATTCAGTGCCCCAGTTGCTGTAAGAAGCAATTATAACATATTGAAGAAAAGCATTGAAATTAACAAATCCTAAATGTTCAGTTTCCTTAGGAGGATTTCTCTTAAGAAACCAGAGAATTTCAGCTGTTGGCTGTATTCATTAAACTATCAAGATTTTCCTTAGTCACAGGTCCTAGTGATAGTCTCGGAGCTAATCCAGTCATGTTCACAGCCCTTCACTAGTATTCAGGTTCTACCTCTGAATCAGTCAGAAACACTCCTGTCTCATTCAGACTAGAGAGCAGGCTGTGCTGCATGAGTCAGTTTATCTACCCATCACTAGGGAACAAACAGTGAGGGTAGTAGGTCCTGAAGCTAAGCATGACATCGTGGTATTTGGGAGATTTTTCCTGCAATTACAATCATTAGTAGCATTAACCAAATTGTCCTGTTTACGGGAAGGGTATGTTTTGACTTAATACCTCTTTTGATTAGATTCCAAAAGCAATAGTTATCTGTTATGAGGATGCTCTGGGGATCCAAAGAAAGCTCTAACCACACTGGGTTTTCCTAAATTCTGTGGCTTCCCTACGCAGACAGCATGCACACACAAAATATAGCAAGCATTATTTCATATTTACGTACCACTGTTCTCCTAGCACTTTGAAAGAGCTCTGAAAAGACAAAGATTAAGCTTGCCAAGTATTTTAAGGCTATATGACAGCCAAGATGTTTCCACAGTAATTATTACATTTTTTATTCAATCCAACAGGTTTTACACTCATCCACTTCTGTTTAATCGCTGTTAGCTAAATGTCATCTCTCATTATATTAATACTTACTGTGTCAGTTCAAGTGTAGCTTTTCTAGAGAATGTCCAAGCTGTTCTCTCAGTTTTATCTTTCGGGATATCATTTTTATCTTCATACGCCAGGAAATAGAGCGAGAACTTCATAGTAGGAAAGTCAAATTTTTGAAGCAGGCTAAATGGCAACAATTATTTTGCAATAGTAACTTATAAAGGTCATCAGGTAGCTTGCAAATAAACCAAGATGCCTCCCCCACGAGACAATTATCACTGATTTTTTGCCTTTCTGCCTGTAACCCACATCTTAAAGTAGCTACGTTTTGAACTATCAAATAGAAACACTCCAGAACACACTACAAACCTACACAAATGAGAAGAATCAGCTACTTAACAAGCCAAACTATCAGTAACGGAATAGCAAAGCCAGTACAAAGGCTCATGTCTTAAGGCTGCCTTTCTGTTACCTGTCTGTATTTCCTCAGGAAGATCTTTATGTCTATTCGCTTTAAAATATCACTAAGAAATAAAAAGATTTACTTTGAAACTTATTCATTACGGGGAGCTTGCTGACAAAGTTTAAGAACACAGCAGGTTTAAAAACAAACATACTTTTAGATGAAATATTTTTACAATTTTGATAACTAGTATAATAATAAAATCATTTCAGGTGTGACACTTTAAGCAACTAAAAAATACTTGAGGTATACATTTTTATGTAGGACGTTTAACCAGAACAAGCAGGCATGCAAAGTTAATTTCTTTTTGGCTTACTAGATTTATGGTTTTTTTTTCTTACACCCACATCTTCACTAAAGTGGAAGTAGTTTATTTTACTTTAGTCTGTACTCATTTCAATGTTAAAAATATGCTGGAATTTTGTTTTAAAACAATTAATTTCACATGTCAAGAACATGCAAAGAGCCTTAGCATAAATGTATTGGGCTACTGCAGGGCATCTGCCTCCTACAAGAGACTGAGTTTGGACCTTGTCTCCAGCTCCCATTGCCTTGGTCTCCTATGACCGGAGGTGGTCATAAGCCACCCCCAAGAACTAGTAAAAAACTTAATTTCAAGGCTTATGGTAATGATTCCTGAGTATAAGCACTGTCATAAAAGTTACCCGTTAGCTGCAGGCTCAGTGAACAGGAAGTAAGCAAGTTGTACACTGATAATTAATGATGTATTTAAGAAAAAAAGAAATTTCTAGTCAAGGCCAGTATTAGTTCATTTGCAGCTTAGTCATTAACTGTGCTGTGGGAGTTTGCAAAGACTGCCAGACTGTCCAGCTGGGCATCAGCTCATGGGCCAGCACTGTTTGTGTAGTTACACCAATTAGTATAATTACATCAAAATAACAAAACCCTTTTATTTTCAGAAGAATAGTAGGAAAAATCTAACATTGTGGCATACAACTTCTACTCACGTCATTCCAAGAACTCTTGTATAAAAATCCAGTGACTTCTTAGGATCCTTTACTCTTAACATTGTCTGCTGCAACAAAAAATCCTGTGGGGAAAAAAGATTTAGGATTTTTACATCAACCGGAATTTAGTTATGGGTATAAACAAAGATGCCAGTTAATTACAAATCTAAACCTAGCAGGTTTAGAAGCAACAAATTGAGTACTGCTTTAAGTGTAAATAAAACCTTTTGTCCTGTTCCTACACATACAGGTTTGTGTTAAATAAATATGTCCTTGTAACATAATATTTAAAACAAATAAACAAAACCACCACTGGAATCATTAGATCTATATTATCAGTGGTATCAAAAAAAGGGTATCAGTCATTCTTATACAGAGCTGTGCTGCATATGAACCAGTCTGCACGCAAGCACACCAGGCACGTGAATATTTCATATTGGGCTTCACCGCACAGAATTTGAATAAAGCTAAACTCCTGAACTCATTATTTTTATTTTTCCATTGCAAAGGCGTTGAACTTCTATCAAGCTCCATGATACCTAGGCAGCAAAACCAGCCTACAACTCTGTAAGGCTGTTTTCCTCAAGCCACTGGATAATTTTATATACCAAAGGCTAAGGAACATCTAAGTGGCTAACAGTGAATGGCAGGGCAGCCTTGACAGGTGTGCTAAAAATAAATAAAAAAATTAAAAAGACAGACATAGAACAACTGAAACGTAATGACAAGGTTCTCCTAATTTAAAAAATATATATCTTTGGGATGTTTTGGGGAATTTTTTATATTTTTTGGCGCCCCTGGCACGCCTGTCGAGGAGCCCCCGGTTGCCCGCGGCGCAGCAGCGCGGGTGCTCGCCCTCCTCCGCTCCTGCCCCGCACCAGGCGGCGCGGCGCTCCCCGAGCGGCAGGGCAGCCCCCGCAGGGCAGCCCCCGGCCCCCCCTTTCGCTCCCCCCCCGCACGCCGGGACCCTTCCCGGCCCCGTGCCGCCTCCCGTCCACCGCGCGTCCGCCCGGCAAAAAGCGGGGGAAAGGGGCACCCGGGGCGCCCGCGTCCCCCCCATCCGCCCCACCTTCGTGCTGGCATCCGGCTCCGAGCAGGCGCCGTAGGCCGCCTCGTCGGTAAGGCCGCTGAGCTCCGCCGGGGCCGCCATGTCGGGAGAGGAGGAGGAAGAGGAGGAGGAGGTGGCAGCGGCGCCTGCGGGAGGGTGGTGCTGCGTTCCGCTCCGCCCGCAGCCGGGCAGCCGCCTGGCAGGGCCGTCCGCGGAGCCGGGGGATGTCCCCGATCGGGGTCAGCCCTGCCTGTTCGCTCCCATAGGCGTCCCCGGCCGGGGCGTCGCTTAGCTGGGCGCGGAATGAAGCCGTGGGTGCCCCGCGCGGCGGTGACGGAGCGTGCCGCTGGCACCCGGGGGTACCCTGCGCACCTCTACCCGGCTCCCATGGAACGGGGCTGCTTCTGTAAATCCTTCCCACTGGCGGTGTCCTGGGGTGCTCTGGAAACCTGGCCTTGCACCTTCAGCCCCCCTTACACACACCCCCCGCTGCGCTCCTGGTGCGGGCGGGTGTGGGCTGCTGCCCCTGCCATCGAGCGCTGGCTGAAAGACTTCGAGCAGCGTTTGGCATCCTTCAGTTACCCAGTGACTTTTATATGAACAACTATCTCCGGTCTGAAAGACAAGAATAATATTTTAGAAACTCAGCATGAAAAACGGGATTTAATACTCTGGAAATTAAATACACTTTTGATAATTGAGAGGAAAGCACTTCTGCAGTGCAGAATTCTGGCTGCGTTACTTCAGTGACTTCCACAGCTGCACGCACTTGGGCAGCGCTGCAGGCTGGGGCAAGGGGCTGGGAACTGCTCGGTGGGAAGGTGGGAAAGGGCCCGGGGGGCTGGTCAGAGCCGGCTGGGCATGAGCCAGCTGTGTGCCCAGGGGGCCGAGGGAGCCACCAGCTCCGGGCTGGTGTCACAGACTGTGTGGCCAGCAGGGCCAGGGCCGTGACCGTCCCCGTGCTCGGCCCTGGTGAGGCCGCACCTCGCACCCTGGGCTGGGTTTGGGCCCCTCACTGCAGGGGGGACGCTGAGGGGCTGGAGCGTGTCCAGAGCCGGGCAGGGGCTGGGGCCGGGGCTGGAGCACCAGGCTCACGGGGGGCGGCTGAGGGACCTGGGGGGGGTTGGCCTGGAGAGGGGGCGGCTCAGGGGGGACCTTATCGCTCTCTGCAGCTCCTGGCAGGGGCTGTGGGCAGGGGGGGTCGGTCCCTTCTCCCAGGTGATGGGGGACAGGACAAGAGGAAACAGCCTTATGTTATGCCAAGGGAGGTTTAGATGGGATATTTGGAAAAAATTCTTCACTGAAAGGGTGGTGAAGCATTGGAACAGGCTGCCCAGGGAGGTGGTGGAATCACCATCCCTGGAGGTGACTAAAAACCACACAGATGCAATGCTTAGGGACATGGTTTAGTGGTGGCCTTGGCAGCCCTGGGTTAATGGTCGGACTTGATGATCTCGAAGGTCTTTTCCAACCTAAATGATTCTATGGCTTAAAACGAAGCCCCGCGCCAGGCAGTTTATGGTATCAAGCCATGCGTGTCGCTGCACACAGCTCTTGGGTCGCCAGCACAATCTTTACGACAGAATCACGGTTCAGCTTCTGGGGACCGAACCGTGGTGAAGCCGCAGCGGCGCCTCCGTATCTGCGGCTCCCGGGCGCGAGCCGGGCCGCGGCAGTCACGGCCCCGCGGACAGCTCACCCTTCGCACGCGGTCGTCGCCCTCCGCCGCGCTGTGTAGCCCCGGGGCCGAGGCGGCGCGCGGGGGCGGGGGGGGCGGCGCGGAGGGATCGCGCCGCCGCGGCCGTAGGCAACGCTCGCTCGGCCCTCTGAGGGGGCAGCGGCCGCTCCCCTTCCCCGCGTTGTGAGGTGTAGCTGCAGCCAGGTCGGTGAGGCTCTTCGCCTGCATCGCTCTGCCAAAGCAGCGGTGCCGGTTAAGGCACGTCAGCTTTTCAGAAGAGAGCCAAACGTCAGTGTCACTCATGCTCTGTGCTCGGGAATCCACGGCTTTTTCTTCCCTCCCTCACCTCATCTTGCCTTCTAAGTCATGTGCTGGAAACCAGACTCGCTTTTCTTGCATGAACAGGTCCCGTAGACAGGGTGTAGGGCACCCTGGAGGGGAGGAAAAATTTTTAACGTAAAAGCACGTTTGCTGCTAGGATTGGGATAGGTAGCTAGGTGGAGTTCATGATGGTTTTTGAAGAGGTGAAAACCTCAGCTGACCCACCAGGTGTCTTGAGTGCAGGCATTTGGAGAGTTCAGGGAGAATTCCAGCACACAATGTACTCTGTTTTTAAAGAAAGCTGTGAGACCCCCACCCCTCTCATCTTGGCCTTCAGGGGAAGGTATCAACTTGAAGACAGCAGTTAAAAGGCTAGGAAATTAACATCCAACCTGTTCCACCTGAGTGAGTGTCAAGGAGCAAAGCACCATGTTGACCTTATATATGACCAGCCAAGTCAGATTAAACATGAAGGAAAAGAATTAATTTAGATTTTACATTTTCCCTTTTTTCTTCCCTGCTTTCCTAAGTTGGGGTTTTTTTGGTGTTTTTAATGCAAGAAAGAAGTGAATATTTTCTGCAACATGATTGTATGCCAAAGTCCATATAACAGTGGCTATTTTGCTAATCATGGTCAAAAATAGGGAGCTAGTACTGGAGCACCCAGGTGTTGCTTTTCATGTTAGCCTCACTCCTGATTTTCTTTTTCCTGAACAAGGCAAATAATGGTTGGCTGCCCTAAGGTATCATAAGAACTACTAAGTAGTTCTTGGTGGTTGTTTTAATTGTTATGTTAATGATACTCTGAGTAGAATAGCAATTTCCATACTTCTGGTTCTTTCTGTTATACTAGGTATGACCTTAATGGCATATCTTAACATTCGTTTTAAAAAAATGTTTCTCTATTATAACATCCCTGTGAAACTGAACAAGTTATTTTTAAAAGAAAAACTAGACACACGGTAAGGACTTTAGATATAGCTTTACTGATGGTTACAGCACCTTAAAACTAGTTGCTCAATCCATGTGTAGATTTGAGCACGTTGAATAAAATGTTCGATTTTCTGTATATTTTTATGACTGATAAGATCTATTGAGTGGGACTGATGGCAGCCAGCAAATGCAAGGGGATGAATATGCCCCATAATAGGAAACATGGAGAGAGGATTTTGAAGCTTCTTTGTAGCCCTGAATTATGGGCTTGGGTTTCAGAGACTAAATTTTGCCTAGGCTTATGTTCTAGTGGAGTACAAAGGGAAAGAAAATAGAAGGACTCACCTTTGCATAACAGCATACTGCCTAGCAGTCAGCTGTGAATTTACTTCGTTTTCCTCCATTTTAGAAACCGCCATCTACAATGATTAACCTGCTGGTCCCTGGCCACAGGAGATGGACTGAGAAATTGTTTTCTGCTGTTGAAGAATGGCATCCATTCCCTGTGAACTGCAGTGTTGTAGGGCTTAGGCACAGAATTAAGAGAAAGTCTAACTCTTTTATTATGCTGAGGATGACTGATGCTAAAGTAAAGGTTTTCTACTGAAAAACACTACCAAGCACCCTCAATCTTGCATTACTTCTGCAAAACTTACAATGTTGAGAATATTATGCATGGTGAGGCATTTTGATAAAAATCATGTGTAAGTGCTTATGTGAGCAATGCTTTGACACCTGGTATGGAAGTGTATCAAGTCTTTTTGTAATGTCACTTGTTGAATATGTGTATATATTTTGCAAACTAAAATTTAAATGAATCATTTATATTCTAAACTATTTATATTTCTCAGTAATCATAAATTCAGTGAAATTATTTATATTTCAAAAAATTTGTTATATAGAAAGGTGTTCACTCCACAAAATATAAATGCATGGTATATTATTTTTAAAAAATCTTTCTGTAATCATCTTCAGACATTTGTAGGCTACCATAAAATGTATATAAATGTCTCTTGCCCTAAAAATCTGAAGAGGACCTGAAGAGACTATGTATATTTATATACATAGGAAGTTAATTTTGAGATGCTCTTGGGTTTTGTGGTTTTATTCCCTACCTTGCTCTTCCTTCCAATCTTTTTGAAAAGGTAGACTTGAACAAACTGGATTCTTACAATCACAATTATTTTTTTTTCCAGATTTTAGAATGGAGGGAATACAAAAAAATAATAAAGAAAGTTCAAACACTGGAGAAGATGCTGGGCCCGGTCTTGCTGCCACAAATAGTGCTGGGCCTAATCTTACTGCAGAGAGTTCAGTGCCTGCTCCTGTTACACCAGAAGATGCTGTAGCCAAATCTGTTTGCCCTGCTCCACAAATAGCAAGCTTGTCCTCTTCGCAAGAGTCTTTTTCTATTGCAAGCCAAAGGTTGTCTAAGTTTTGCCGGAGCACTAGTGGAGTCCTGGCCTTGCAAGAAATTTTAAAAGAAAAACAGGTTTAGTATTCAACCTTAGTTCTTGAAATAGATTTCTTTTTCATTTCTCACATGATTAAATCAAGGTTATATTAATTCTTTCTTTTTCCTTTCTTTTTTTTCCCCTTTCCTTTTAGTTTAAACTCAGGGTATTTATTGAATTATTCCTGGTAGAAAGTGACTGAGTGGTTTTTTTCAATGTTTGCAGTATTTTAATGTTTTATTTTAAAGTAGTAGAGGAAGGAAGCAGGCGATATTAACTGGATAATTTACACTGAAGCAAAGCTGTACTCATCTTAGTTTGTGCAAATATTTACCCACTCTAGCTACTTCAGTTTTAAATTTAATGTTGTGACCTTTCAGTATTAATATAATAAATTGAAATACTGATTATGAAAAGTAAAACGTTAGTGTGGCACACAAATATCTTAAATTCTAGGTGTAATAAATTTAATGTTTGCTTTTCCTTGACATATCCGCAACTTTATGTTTTATAATAATTCTTAATAATTTGTTCTTCTGTCAGCTTCCGAAAATTGAGGTCTTTTTAAACAGCAGGGCAGTTATGTAGTCTTATAGTACAAGACAGTAGATTTCAGCATTAGTTGCAAGTTAAGTAGCAGGTTATTCTTGTGATCACTTGGTATATTTTTAGTTTGAAAAGCATGTTTAATGTTTTAGGCTCGATACAAAGAAGCAAGAGAATATCGAAGAGCAAAAGTTGATGCTTCATATAAATACATATTTGAAGTTCTCAGTGTTAGTCTAGGTTTAGACTTAATAACTGTGGAAGAAATGATTTTGGATGCCCCTTCGGTGAGTCTGTTCTGTATGTTTGTTGATTTCAATTATTAGTCAAAATATGTAGCAGATTGCCCCTTTGATATGAAGTGTTATTCATCATTTTGATTGTTTCTGCCAGAAAATCTGATTAATAAGGCATACAACTCATCTAAAATGATATCTGACTTAATCATTCTCTTTAGTTTCCTGGCAGATTTGAAAATATTCCCAAGCTTTTTGATTGTGGCTTTTTCATCTTTCTCACCTCAGGGAAGTTATAATTACTGTTGTTATTTGGACCCAAGAGATTCTTGTCACATCCACCAGTTCCAAAAGTTTCATCCATCTCAGACTGACATTATTATATTCTAAAGATGATTGTTTTTATTTGCTAAACAAGTTGTTACTGAAATGCCAAAGATTCTGCAAAAAATATGTGTAACTTCATAGGAATATTTTGAAAATTAAGAGTGTTATTTTAGTAATGAGGGAAGATTAATCCTGCACCATTTAATTACTGTAATTACATTTGGAAAGACCCATTAAATACTTTCCAGTTTTGTGTGCTTGCTTTGTTTTTGAATGTTTAAAAGATGGGATAAAGTGTAGAGTGAGTAGATCCCAGACCTGTGGAACTTCTGAAAGTTCAGTCATTTCTGTGTATCTTTCATAGTATTTCAAAGAGATTGAACAAACAGGAGCAACCAGCCAAACTTTTCTTTTAGCAGAGTATCAAAACTTGGTATGGCTGTATGTGAAAAGATTCAGCACTGGCCTTCTCTGATTGCATGATGCTGTTTTTGTCTGTTAGAAAAATTGAACTTAGCATTAAAAACTCAGCCAGATATTGTCTCCTTTGACCAAACAAATCAATTGTTAGAACTTCAGCTCTTCAGTTACAAGACAGATTTAGTCCCAATCCAAATATGCTGTTTATTGTTTGATTACTGATATTTATATATCATAAAGTGTACTTAAACAGCCCTGGTTTGTCTTATGCTTACACACACAGAGGTGCTTTAAGTGTTGTTAATCAACTAACATTTCTTTTATTTTTTACAATTTCTAGATGGTATATACTGTTAGATGTTCCTGACTTCATGTAAAACTGCTGTTCTACGCTGAGTTTGACTAATTCAGAACCTTTGGGTTCTTAGGCTTTTTGGGTTTTAGTTTTGCTTTGGTTTTGGGTGGGTTGTTTTTTTTGCTGTCACCAGGACCATCTGAACATTTTTTATGGTTGGAAAGGTGCCCGTTTTAGTTTATTCATAAATAGTTTAGGTGTCTGGGACTATGTCAACATTGTTCTTTAACAAATTTGTCCTAAGTAAATTCTGATATACGTACATGTCTCTGACATACGTGAGTTAATTTTTACCCTTTAAAGCATTAGCCTATATATGGATTTGCACAGTGAGTGTTTGTACCACATGGACTTGAACCAGAAGCTGTGTGCAGAAGCAGCAGCCACAGGGACAGCTCCCATCCCACTTCCTGTGTAAAGGCATGCAAGCCCTAAAGTTACTGTTCGCTTTTCTCTTCCTTTCAAGCTGGAGTGCTTTTTCTAGTAGTGAATCTTCTTCTGATTTTTGTCACTGTCCTTTCAGTACCTTACTAACTTTTCTTTCACTATTTTGGGGGGGGATTTTTTCTGTATTTTTCTCAGTTTTAACCCTGTTACTCACTAGTGCCTATTAACCAAAGTAAAAGCGCAGCATGCATTTCTAGAGCTAGCTTGCTTTCATTTCTTTTATTTTTGCACAATATTGTCTTCTCAGAAGAGTGGGTTTAAATTCTGTCCTACTGGGTGTCACTCATTTTCCTATCACCATTCTGATTCAGATTTTGTATTTGTTTATATGGGGGAAAAGGTCATGCTCATAAGAAATGTACCACATCTAGAGGTGTATGCTTTGTGCTGAAACAGCTTACGCATCTCCAAACAAACTTGCTACCTGAATTTCTGACTTTTTTTTGATTGAGAGGAAACAGGAGGTCTCACTACCGAAGCTGAGAAGCTGGACAGTTTGAATGCCCAGTAACATATTGTTGAGTCACTCTTCCTTGCAGATAACTACAGAGATTGTGAAAGAAGCTGGATTTTGATGAGATCGGTACCTTCTGATCTCCTCCAAACCTTTCAGTGCTTTTCAGAGCGTTGTTCACTTCCTCCTAAGTCACATACCCTGGCTTTACCAAGACATGCAAGTTTCCCAGGGTGGTTTGAAAAATTCAGATTTTAGAATCCCTAGTGATAATTTCAGGCAAATTCTTCAGAATGATAATCTGTACACAAGCTGCATTTGTTTCAAAGCTTTGCATCCTTGCTATCCAAAGTAATTTGTATAAAATAACAAAATCAAAATGACCATCTAGAGACCTGTAGTGTTTTAGGGTGACCAGTTTATGGACGGGTACACCAAGCTAATTATGGGGCAGCATGGTCTCCCTCAGATATGATCTCATTGGCCTTCCAGAAGTCAGCAAAATCTTTGTCATCATTAAAAGATTTTGGAGCCAATGTGGCCAATTCATGTCTCCAGAATAAAATCCTCATGTGTTATGTTACTTGTCTTTTACAAATTATCAGGGGTAGAGTAGCAACAGCAGGGTATGTCAAGACATGCAAATCTGCTGTGTATGTTTCTAAGTCTCTTATGACCAGTTACTTCCAGTTGATACTTTGAACTTACAGATCTCTGTGAGTGATAGACTATCTTCCATTGTCTCTGCATTACTGGACAAGACTATAAACATTTGATATACAGTTATCAGGAGCTAGGTCATTTGCGTGTGCAGGTTCAGTAATTGAAGGCACTATTTGAAAAATCTGTTACGTTGTTTTGTAACTCCTCACAATATTTGAGGATAAACATTACAGGCCACCAAAACTTTCAACAGTGGCATGGTTGGTCAAATTATTTTGCATGTCTTAAAGGCACATAAATATATTTTGAGTAACAAGTATTCACTTTTTGATTTAACAGTTGGAAGCCTTTGATTCTTTTTTTGCCAAAGGGGGAAGTAAAAGTCTGAAAGTTTTCTATCAGGAAGGAGAAGCACCAGGAAAAGGTATCCACAGAGGACCTGAGAGTACCTCATATTCTCTATTTTCTGACTTACACATGACATTGTGTGATAGTGTGAATCTGAATAAACAAAGTACCTCAGTCACCAGCAAATTAACCCAGAATCACAAGCGTGAGCAAATTCCTTTTTAAGTGCAGTACAATGCACCAGTATTGATTTGTAAGACATATGTTTAGTGTAGATCTTTAATCGTGGTTAATTACAACCATGAATTCTGCTGATTTTGGTAATCTTACACACAAAAGAAGAAAATAGATTATTTCTGTGCTGCATTTTATTTGACTATACTGATTTAAAGAAGTGACACCTGTGAAATTCTTTTCAGAGTGTGGTCGGACAATTCCAGGAGTTGAAAAAGGAAGTAAAATGATGCGATTGTATGTGGACAACACACCAGGCAAATTTGTAGGACTATGCTTACATTTTGTTCGTTGTAAGAATGACAGACGTATAAATGCAAAATCTATACATGAGGTATTCTCTCATATATTTTAAAACCTAAAAACTTTAAAAGTAGCTATTTTTGTTTCATTATTTGTTTCACTATTGTCACGAAGTTACTGGTAACTGTGTTTTTGAATGTTAAGCTCTTAGCATGTTCTTTGCTCTGTTTTGGGTAGACAGTGAATAGCTGTATTACTTCATCGAACACTCAGGATATCTTTGGATTCAGTGTCTTATAGGACTCTTGTTAAATAAGGCAGAATTTAGATAAATTTCTCATTCTCCTTGCTGGTTTTGAAGAGGTTAAAGCCACTAATTAAATTTTAGATGTGATAAAAATCTCTGAACTAGAAGGCCTTGCTGAGAAGGCTGTTGCAAATACCAGCAGATGAAAAATTTACTCGTACCTTTCTCTTTTACCTGTCTTTGAATGTGTGAAATACGCGTTTATCCTATGCAAATTATGTAGCATGAATTTTTCTGCTTTATAAGACAAATCCTTAGGTAAGCGTGAGCTTCATTCTTGTTTATAGCTACATGTCTTAATATTCGGGCAGTGCTCAAGGGACTGTAAATTGGTAAGAATCAGAGCTGCATATGTATCTTCTAATTAATATGACTTCCAATTCTTCAGACAGAAAATCTACTATTAATTTATATACTTTTTATTTTATATTAAAATGTGTTATTGCTTTTGAGAGCTAAAAAGCTGAAGGGAGGAAAAGCACTATCAGAAGATATAAGATCTGTCTTTATCAAGAGTCTTAATATTGGTCATAAATATTGCCTTTGCATCAAATTCCTTACTGAAGTGATGAGAAAAGGAAATCTATGTTCAAGGAAGTTTGTTACATGAAGTCTGTTAATATTTGCACATTTGAAGGATATTTATAATATTGGAATATTAGAAATGGTCAGAACTTGTAATGTTTAGTTTTGGAGAGCAGACAGAAATTTCATCTGAACCAAAGTAATGTACGTTCAGTCAAATAACTGCTTCTAATGTAATTTCAGATATGGACATTCAGAACATTTTTGCTATTCACATATCATTAGATAGTACCTAATTGTAGATGGGCACATTTAGAATATTTTTAATTGCTCTGTACTATTTAAAAATTTCCAAACTTTCTATATGATAGGGAAATAACTGAAATTACAAAAATATAACATGGCAGCCTTTTAAAACTCTGTTCAATCATTGTTGATTTCCCTTTTTATTGGAAGCAGTATCTTATTGTCATGTTGTAGGTATCAGTATTTTATAAAGATTTTGTCTCCTGAAATTAAGGTTTTCAGTGGCATATTGGAATGCCTTTGTAAAAAAAATACACTGATTTTATAATACTGTTTCCAGTCTGAGCTACTGCATTACTGACAATCATTCTGTTATGATGCAGGATATATTCTTTGGTGTTTTGGATGCCACTGAAGGAGTCCTACGTGGTGTTAGGAATATGATAGAAAAGATTTTTCTCCCTGCTATCCTCACAACAAATAATTGGGGTGCTTTAAGGCAGACCAAACAAGATACAAAAGACAAAAGGAGTTTGGTGGAAACAATTAACAGATACCTTTCATTTTTAGAAGGTAAGCATTGCATTTAGGAAGCAATCAAACTAGAAGAATTCTACTTAAGTATCACATAAGCAAGGAAAAATAAAATCATCAATCACTTGCATAATAAATACTTGGGTCGATTTTTTACTTAAAAGTTACTTAAAAGTAACATACTACTAGAGTATTTTCTTAAGGAGGAACACTATTTAAAATAAGAATTTTCTGCTTTATATGAGTGCAGTAAAATGGCTATTACATTGAAACAGCATTGATTACAGACACATATTCCCAAATTTAAATTGCTTACACTGTTAGAAATTGATTTTAAAGTCTTAATTGGTGCTGTATTGTAAGTGTTTTTTTTTACAGGGGTTGTTTTGTTGTTTGCTTTTTTTTTTCAGGGGCTGCAATAAGCATTGAAGGAACTGTTGAGTTGAAAAAAATAGATTACATTGATTTTTCTATACTTCAGTCCTTTGAGAAAGTAACTGCAGCAGCTGATAATCCTGACATGATTCACCAGCTAGAGGAAGTACTTATGATATGGTATAGACAGATTGAACAGGTAAACTATTGTTTTAACATATCAATCCAGCATGAATATGGCTGGATATGTATAAATTATATATGAGACTTGCCTGAAGTTAGCTGAAGGCTTCAGCTGCATCTCCTCCTGCATAATACAAGTACTTCACTTCTACGCACAAGTGAAGTGGTTAGTCTTTATCCGAAGGAACTTTCAGTCTAGCAAGAACAAGTGTTTCTGAACAGTTAATACACAAACATTAAGAAGGTGAGAACAGATGGATGCAGGAGTAATAACACTGAGGGGGACCACATATATGTACAGTTAGGTATACTCTACACATTACATCCGTTAAGTTTCTGCTGCCGGTCATGGTATGAGATACTACTCTTTGAAAGGTCTTTGACCAGGGCTGGTATGGCATTTTTTTATCCTGTGTAAATCTTACATGATAAGGTCTCAGTTATCCAACAAACTAGTGTCTGAGGCTTCCGTGATAAAGCACAGAACCCTTTGTCAAAATACAGAATCTGTGTAGACTGGGACATGCTCTACTGATAAAGTCATACCATGTTTAGTGTGTTTAGCTCACAAGAATGAAAATATAAAAGACATGTAAAAAGAGCTGATTGAATATTTGTCAACATACAAATGAGTATGTTTATGACTTTATGCCTGATATTTAATGTTTTTATTAAAATAGTTCTTCAAGTTTTTTACAAATGAAGTTACATTTGGTGTATTTCAATTCATAAATTCTGATTAAAGAAAAAAATATGAGTGCATGCTGAGATTCACACAGCTTATGAGAGCAGTTGAACAGATGTATTAACTGCATTAATTTCCATTTAAGAATATGATTAAGTACAATTCAGACTTAGCATTCTTTTCCAAATCTGAACTGTTTTCACGTGTCATAAACTGCAGGCTTGTGCCTTTTTAAGTTAGTATCCTCAGAGTGTTTCTCCTCTTCCTTATAATGATTTGTCTATTCTTTATAGTAGACATTTGGTTTTGTTTTTTTCAAATTGGTTGCAGGCTCTGATTGAGAGTAAGCAGGTGAGGAAAGAAGCTGATGATTCAGGTCCACTGACTGAACTACAGCATTGGAAATGTATGTCTGCTAAACTGAATTTTATTATTGAGCAGATCAAGAGACCAAACTGCAAAGCTGTCATTAATTTTCTGAATGTTGGACATTCTAAACTACTAAGGGTAATTATTTTTCCTTTTTTATGTTGTTTTTTTACTATGCTAGACAAAGCTTCTGTTATTTATTTTGTTTCATTGCATCTAAGAGATTTTCTGAGGAGAATTGAGAGGAAAATTTAGGTATGGTGCTGTTACGCTTAATATATTAAGAGAAAGAACAAGACATTTTTAGAGAGACAGACAAAAATTATCAAAAATGCTAATAAGTTTTATTACCTGCTTTGACAATGCCTTTTAAAAACTCATTTCCTAAGATTTACTTCTGGCAAATCAGAAATTGTTTACTATGTATGAAGTTTTTAACAGTACTGTTTTCTCCCTAGATGTGGCAGGAGTTAGATGCCAGAATCACAGATGCAGCAAATGAAGCAAAAGATAATGTGAAATACTTATGCACACTTGCAAAAGTTTGTCAGCCACTTCATAACTATGATGTTGTAAGTATTCCTTTACACAGAATGCCCAGAGTGAAAGAAAGCCTTTTTGTATTGCCTAAGAGTAAGTTTTTCTAGTTTACTTTTCTATTTTTGTAATTTTTCTGATTTTTTTCTAAATGCCTGTCAAGCTAGATGTTAAAGCATTAGTTTATTATATTACATAAAACATAATATTTTAAAATATGTATTTTATCAATAAACATAAATACATGTGATTGCCTAGTAAGTCAGTCCTGCTGCCAATATTATTTTGAAAATGAGCTGAAACAGGTACATATTTTATAGTGCAAGAATCTTAAAATATGTCTTTCATTGAAGATTCCATGTGTCAAAAAATAGTCACACAGCTGTAACCAAAGTACCAAAAAATCTGTTATATAGAGAAAATGAAACCTAATGAGGTCCTAAATAGATAATATAATATTTTGCTTTTGAAAACAGTATTAGCTGTTTCTATTTGCAGAAGTACTAGCCAGTCAGAATTTAAATAATTTGTTGTCCATGTACATTAGTCAGCCCTAGTTCAAGTTGGTACCAGTTATTACATATATTAACTATTACTTATTATAACAGGTACATGTTTCAAATGTTTGTTGCAAAATAGGGTGATAGGAGGAAATACTGTGGGGAAAATTGTTTGTTCTGGTTTTAAGTCCTCCATGTATTGGTCCTATATGCTTCCTGTTCTTTGTCAGGAGGTGTTGCATTTCTTTTGAATTTCTGGCAGCTTAGGATCCTACTACGAAGTTTTAACTGAGGGGAAGTGAAAAGACACTGATAATTTATGACCTAGAGCTGATACTGCATGGAATAGTAGAAGAGTATGATAACATTTTCAGCTCTTCGGAGTATCACTAGAGGGTGCCAGGTACCAGGACATAATGATGAGCTGCTTCAGAGGAGCTGTGAAGAAAAATTCTTTTATCTTAAAGACAGACAGTCATCTGTCTTTAAATAGTTCATCATTTTACTAATACAGGATAGTTAAGTATAGTTCTTTGTTTAATCTGAAATAATTTGGATACATCTGAATTTCTGTTTACTCACTTGGAGCACTGTTACACAGATGAAGATAATTTAGGTGGGATTTTCTATGGTATGCAGCTTTAAAATAATTACATCCAAGTTAAATATAACCTCTTTTAAAAAAGAACTACATTCTGGATTGAGTTGAATTTAATATCTGATATTGAAAAGTATTTTAAGTATTAGTGGATCAAGAAAGATGTACATGCAGGTGTAATATGATATTTAATGTGGCATTTACTACATGCAGTATTGCAGAGTCACATTTGTAGCTGAGGTTGGTTATGAACTAGGTGTTTAACTCTGGACTTAGAATCAGAGAAATCTGTAGACAGCCAGTATTCAGGGTTTTATTTTTTGTCAAGGATTAAAAAGAAAACCAGTAGACTCAGAATCTCCTGATTCCATTTTGGGGGTGGTGATAGTAATGAACAAAATGTGGACACTGCGGTTTGGTTTTATACCACATAGCCTTTCTTTCACACTCCTGCCAAATGCAAATGCCTGCTATGTCTTTCCACAATATTAGTGTGTTCACTTTGAGTCTGCAGACCAAAATTAACTCCAGGAGCTTGACTTGTTGTTGAGGGCTGACAGTCAGAATTACTTTTTCTTGTTGCTCTGAATTGCAACTCTGATAAGACGTTGATAATGTTGATGAATTACCATTTTTTTACCTTTTTTCCCACTCTTTCTTTCCAAAATACTTTGGAATTGATTGAATTGCAGAATGCTTGTAATACCATAGTTTGATTTTAATGATATGATCAATGATTTCTTTAAATGTGTGAAAAATATAGATGTTTCATGTGATGATAGAATGATTTAGAGACTCATTAATGAAATTAACATTGTGACATTTATTTAATGATTTTTGTGAAATGTCTGAATGAAACATTTGATGTAATGTTGTTACCACAATGTAATCTCATAGACTACATTTAACAGCTGTATTGAAGAACAGAAGTATTAATCACAGACAACCATTGTCAGCTGCCAGAAGAATACTTGGTTTTGTGCCAAAAAATGCAACCTATACATTTTGAATCAATGTTTGATTTTGATCATCAAAATAGCATATTACAATATTCATGTTAATATATTTAATCTGATTTTTAACCAGAACATCTGCATTTTATTGTTTTTATTACTTGAGGTTTAAAAAATTATTGAGCATGATTACCTTTTATTTTTATTTTTTTCTTTTTACAAGAAACCTTTTGGTAACATGCCATGGCATTTTGAAATTGGTTCTTATGATTTAGGGGAAAGTGTAATTTAGAATTTGTCAATAGAACAGAAATAGAGCTGGTAAGAATAGGAAGTAAAATTTCTCTTAAAACTCCACTTTAAGGTATCAATGACACACGGAATACCAAACTTGATAAATGCTATACAAATGATTCACCGTGTTTCAAGATACTATAATACTTCTGAGAGAATGACATCGTTGTTTAGAAAGGTAAATACATTCACTGCAGTATTAATCATAAAAATGATGGTGTTTTTTTCAGGAAAAAACCCACATTTTCTTTAAATGAGTTTTTTTAAATCAGGACTTTTTAAAAAAATCGTAATAATTAGGGGGTTTCTGCATGGGAAAGGAAGAGAAGCCTGTTGATCAGGGGAGGATTGAACTTGGGTTAGAGTCTTGTCTTCTGGAAGGAACTTTGTTGTTATTCTTGGTTCAGTGAAATTAATTTTTTCTTACCTTCTTGATTAATCTCCTGATGTGAATTAATCTGCTGTTTCATAAATTACTGAATCCATAAAGATTATTTTATCATCTGCCTTGAAGACCTGTTAAGCAGATGGCTGTTGGTCTGACTAGGCTATTCCTCCAAAAGGTATGAAAGACAAAAGGTTCCTGTTTTCAGAAGCAAGTCAGACTTGAAAAGTTAATTGAATCTTAGGTCATAAACTTTGCCACCTTAAACAGAAAATTAAGACCAGCTGGGTAATTATACCAATGTCTTTTTCCGGAATCCAGGTATTCACTGCAAGGGAGGATTGTTTGTGTAATGGTTTTAGAACAAAGAAATCCCTTCATAACTAAAATACACACCTCCAGTAAGCATATAGGGGAAATTCCCAGCAGACCCTCATTACACCACTTTTTGAATAAGAACATCCCAGATTTTAGTGTAAAGTTTTGTTACAATTCAGTTTGAACTAGGATATTAAGAAATACGTACTTTTTTGAGGCTATATTTATCCAGGGCTGGGGCTGTTCTCCATACATCAGATGTTAGGTATGGATTATGCAGCAATGTTTATATTGCCTGTTATGTAATTTTTAAAAATATGTTTGTGTATTGATACATATTGACACTTGCTAGTGTCTATTATTGAATGATCTAAGAGATTGAACATTTCCCTACAGGGGCTAATAATAAACTGGTTACATGAAGTTGTGCTAAGAAAGAGCAGGGAAAAGGATATATTTTATTCTGTTGGCTTAAGGTCCCCTTTACTGTTTGCTTCCATTTAAAGCTCATCAGATGTGACACTGGAGGTCCTACCTACAGCTTCACCAGTCATTGTGTTACAGTGTGAGGCTGCCTTTGGTGCAGCAGTTTTCAGTCTACTCAGTTAAGGATTTTTAAGACCTGCTTACAGTACTTTCATGTGTCAGGAGAACTGTGTCGAATTGTGCATGTTATTTAATAGACAAAAATATTGGCTGCCAGTAGCTGTTCTCTAAGATGTGTTTTCTGTATCTGTATTCACTCTCACACTCCTCTCTTTCTGTCATTACAAACTTTGGATTATTGTGGTTGAGAAGTAGAAGTATGTTCTCCCCTTTTCATACCCATGGGAGACCAAGGTAAAGACATACTACTAGAATAGAAAATTGTTTAACAACAGTCTTTAAGGATGCACACACTACAAAGTGTAAAGATGGCAGCGTTAAGTGTAGAACAGTTAGAGTTCTATAACTTCTATTTGTTCTTGAGTTATGGTTGGTGACATTCTGTGTTTATGCATATGTATTGCTGGACTCATAGTACTTACAAATACTTCCTGGGACTTAAATACACTTCTGGAAGTGTTTTAAGACTTTTTATAAAGTGTCATGTATGTTATATATGCTATTTAACCACTGTTATACCCACTGGTGAAATTTATCTGAACTCTAGTACTAATACATGCTGTGGAAATGTTGTTAGATTTTGCAAAACAGGTAAATTTCCTTGTAAAATTGAGACCTACTTGTTTTCATTTGTCTGCACCAGGTTACAAATCAAATGGTCACAACATGTAGAGCATATATTACAGATGGTGGCTTGTCTCCTGTCTGGGAGCAGGAGACATCAACAGTCATTGGAAAAATTAAGGTTTGTATGGTGGCATTTTATTATTTACCTATCAAACCTATTGATATGCACAAGGAAGTCCATATCAATATGTATCAAGTACTTCACACCTCTTTATTGTTTTATGTTATGGTGGTTTTGAGTGTTTTTCCATTTTTTAGCCCATGGATGTTGTTTGAACTTAGAATGCCCTCATCTTTATCAGAGTGATCCATTGCTGATCTTGGAAATGGCATCTTTGCTGTATGTGCTACCACGGAATTTTGTCATCCAGCATAACCCACATTCTTCCCTCTTGGTAGTATCTGATATGGTACCATCTTCCTCTACCATGGGAAACCTGGTATTTGAATAGACCCCTGCTTTCTTACCATAGCTCCTTCCAATACCAGATTTTCTTGGCACACCATGAAAGTTCAGTGCTATGAGAGTCTTCTTCAGCTGGTGGTGACATATTAAGAACAAATTAAGCACATGCAATATTCTATGGTAAAAGATGTCCAGCTGTGGGTTACTGATTGCCGGTGCTGACTTGATTTCTACCTTCTCCTTTATCACACCTCAGCTACTGACTTCCTGTTTTACCCAGAAAGACATACGATTTCATAGTCCTTTAAAAATTAGGTCCAGAAATACAAAAGTATATGTATTGAATGTGTCTCTCCTGAACTGACAGGATGATATGATTCTAATAATTCATCTATTTAATTGAGGTTATCCTGTGGCTGTTCTACAGCTGACAAACCATCATTATTCTATGAGAGAACTATAAGCCCAGTTTCTAATCATGGTGATCAGTCTTCATTCTAGTATTCGTATATTCCTGAAGATCTGAACATTCCTTTCATTGAGGACCTTTTTTAATTCCCTGTCATTCATAACCAATTGTTATATATATCTATATATGCAGACAGTCTGGTTACTGCTGCTATATTGTGATTAAAATCTGCTGGTTTCCAAGAACTGACAGAAGATTTTGTATTCCAATGATTATAGACCTTACATTTCTCACCGGTCATTATTTTTACATCTGATAAGGTCTTAGTATTTTAAGTAAATAAGTGACTAAGAAAGACGTATTATTCTTCAATCTCACTTTAACTCAGACTTGTCAACATACTTTATTTTGTATAACCAATTTCCTCCAAGTCCCCTGGTAGTTCCAGACAGACTACCCTGTTATGCCAAATTCTGTCCTTATCCAGAGGACAATCTGACCATTCTTAATTAAACTAATGGCTTTTGTTAATATTCAAATGTCTTCTGTAGAGCAGGAGTCATCACCTGCTCTTCGCTGGCCTCTAAACCACTCCGTATTTTAGCACGAACTAAAATTTTCCTGTTCTTTTTTTGGTGACTCATTTCCCAGTCTTTCACTGTACTGTACTGTTGTGTGTTCATATGTTGTAAATATTTGCTACATGTACTGGAAGAAAACCACTACATGTAAGTCATTACTACCTGATGACTGAAACTAGACTCAATGACAGTTAATCACTTTGGAATGACAGTAGGTTTGAGTTCTCCAGTCTCTTACCCATAAGAGTAGCATAATGAGTACAGTATTTGTCCCTTCACTTTTTAGGACTGCATGTTTCTGTTGAAAGAATATCAGAAATGTTTTCATGAAACAAAGCAAGAGGTTTGGGAAACTCTAGGAGAAAAGGCATTTGATGTATCAGAAATGTATATTTTTGGAAAATCTGAAGCTTTTTGTAGGAGATTAGAAAAAGTGAGTATACAGTGCCCTGTTGTTATCAGTAGAGAAGGGGGGGCCTTTCCAAAGAACAGTTTTCAAGGTAGATGCTTGTCAACATACACGCTCTTAATCATCCTATGAAGGAGTTTTTAACTCTTTATTGAGATAAACTAGGCACTGGCACAAAGTAATCCCAATATTTTAGGCAATTACTGCACTATGTCTTTCTGAATTTGTCAGTTTGTCTCTGTTAGTGTGGAAAGACATGACCTAATTGATCTAGATTTAGATCATTATTTTAGGAGGTTTAAAATTACATGGAAAAATAATGCACTTTTGCTTTTCTGAATGGTGTCCTAAGGCATCAAAAACTCCTGTTACTGCCAAACACAGTTCTTCAGATGATTCTGCTACTTGGTGTGGTCTTAACATTTAGCTTGCTAACCTGATGAAAGGATTTTAAACTAGCATTCATAGAGTTTGCCTGGAAAAGATAATAGGTGCTCCTTGGTGCAGAATAAGGTCAGATGACAGATAAGAGGATAATGGGACAGTCATCACAGGGTAGGAATTCTGTAAATCTTTGATGTTTTTCCTTATGCAGTATATATACTAATCTGTATGGCTGCAATTTTTTATTTTGTGAGATCTCTTTGTGCCATCAGTATGTGTATGTCATGTTTTAACTCTTTTTCCATATTACCCTATTGAATCTAGCAGTCAAATATAAAAAAGAAATGCTTTATCGTCAAGAAAAATGAAGATTCTTTTACCTTGTGCTGGGTTGTGGTGAGAACTGGTAGTGAAAATGGAATTAGCTATGCTTTGTTGAAGATACTTGACTTAGAAGCTCAGAAGCAACACACTTCTGAATGTAGCAGTTAGAGAAGTGGTTATTGTTTATTTTCTTTTACTCAGGTTTTAGTTTATAGATGAAGTAACAAATAATATGTTATAAGCCTGAATATAATGTTTATATTTCAGATTACAGAGATGTTAACTGTAGTACAAACTTTTTGTACCCTGAGCCTGTCTGCCATCGAAGGGATAGATGTGGCAGTAGAATTCAAAAGTATCTACCAAAGTGTTCAAAAGAAACCATATGACATCCTTGATCCACAAAAAACAGAATTTGATGTGGATTTTGTGGACTTCATGACAAAGATTGAAGATTTAGAGGTAAGTAATATTGCTACCAATAATTTACTTGTGGAAAAATCTGCACTACTTATTCAGTATCTCCCTGATACTGAATGTCACTTAGACTTTGGAATGTGATTAGGCTACATTGTTCTTCTTCCAGTGAACATAGAGTTTGTATTATTTTGGAGGGAGGCTTTCTCTGTTCTTTCTTCTCCTTCCAAAGGGAGCTGTAAAATATATCATAAAGTCCTCACTGAAGGTTGTCACTCAAGCAGCGAAAACAACAACAATTATGAGACCTGACAGAATGATCTATGTGAAGGTCGTTTATTAGCCTGGAGACTGGTGGTTAGATTTTGCATGGAGCAAAGCTGCAACTGTTTTTAATACAATATAATTCTTCACTAAAATTGTCTGGCATTTTAAGAGATTACTTGACTGACACTGGCTATTGATTTTATTAGCATAGACTGATGAAGGCTGCTATTTTGTGCTTTAAGCAGTAACAATTTCAAATGCCACTATGTTAAGAAACTATCAGACATAAAAATAGTATTATATGACCAGCAAAACTATACTAAATTATGTACTCTTTAGATACGGATACAGACGTTTATGCGTAGCTGTTTTGGGAGATCTTTGTCTTCACAGCATGCTTTTCAGTTACTTCAAAGGTATTGGCAATTATGTTTTGAAATATTTTAAACTACCTTCAAATTACTCATTGGCACAATTTAAATAGCACAGCTAATTTTAGAACAAAGGGCGTAATCAAGGATTTTTGAATATTGGTGTTCTGAACCATGTAATTGTTGTAAAAGACATATTTTAGCTTTCTTATGGGAATCAATATATTCCTCTGATTTTTAATTTTATTACAGTTTATTTCATATATTGAAGAGGATGCTAAAAGAAATACCTAAACCCCCACCACAACAACAAAATAACCCACCAGGGCAGAACTTTTCAGCTTTCTGAATCTTGCTCAAAGCAAAAAAATTTCCCAGATCCAGAAGCATTTCCTAGATTTGTGCTTTTTTCATTTTATGTAATTTTCATTTACCCCAAAATAATAATAAAAAAATATTTGTGGTTTAGAAATATCATTTGGGGTTCTCATTTTTAATACAGGGTTCAAAATCTAGGACTGCCGTGCCTTCAAGAAAAAACAGTACATATGGTTAGTTATATTCTTCAACAATATGCAGCAGAACTTGAAGCTACTAAAAAGGTATCTCATTTCTTTGCAATACATTTTAAACATAATGTTAAAATATGAGCAAATATTTGAATAGGTTTTATTTATTCTATTTCATTTATTGTCAATGTTCAGTCATACTTCTGTTTTCCTGTTACAGAAAACAGACCTTAGTGTGTAGGCAAAATATGATATACATGCTTTTGCAGGCAAATGAATCATCACAATTTTATTTTTTTTAACCAAAATCTCTTCTGTACTCCTTCATCAACTAAAGAAAAAAAAAGTATGTTCTTTACTGGCTGTGTGCATCACTTGCATATACCTTTTGGTTTTTTTATTATATGAGGCCTCTACAGTTAATTTGCATGTGTACATGGCTATTATCTAATGCTGTAACAGTATAAAATAGATATAAAGTGTAGGTAAATTGTGTTTATGTTCATTATAAAGTAATTTTCCATGATTTGTGTAGCATACCATGACTGTAGCGTAAATGAGAATTAACTTCTGGAGACTGTTCATAGCACTTGACCTTAAACTTTTACAGAGGAAGTCATCTAACCTGACTTTATATGTCTGCAAAATAAACATCTGCCTCAGAACTAGACTTTCATACTCCCTTTTTTCTCAAGAAAGAAACAAATATTCTAGAGACAATTAATCTGATCTATTTTACTTGCTAACCTGAAGATTTAAATAATTCCCTTGAAATGGCCATTTTGCTTCAATGAGTATAAAGGGAATTTAGAAACTGATTCCAGTTTGATCATCCAGACTGATGCAAATATATATTTTTAGAGACATTTACATGAGGAGCCAAGTATCTGTAAACTGCACTTCCTTAGAAAACCATTTCTCCAAAAAGTGACCTAAAACTGTAGCTTGGCTTAGTTGCTCTGAACTACTCGTCATAGTTGTCCTTTCCCTATCTACTCACTGTATATAACACTTCCTGAACCTCTAATTACTGGCTTAATTTGATAAACATGTTTTCAGCAGCACTGCCTGTTTAACAAATCACTGACCCCACCCTTGGCTGCCTTTTCCCAGCCAAAGAAAAAAAAAAGGTATGTTTTCTGAGGGGGTTTCATCCAAGCCAGTTCCTCTCAAGTTCACCATGAAGCTGCTTTAATTTCTTGTGTTGGGACTGTGCAGGAGACAGTATAGGGGTAAGAAGACATACCAGTAAGTGAAGAGTTGTGTCTGCTTAAGCAGTACAGCTGTTTGTGTTATCACAGCATAAGTTTGTGTGCCTGAAGTTGGGTGGATACAAATATTCCTCTTTCTTCTGTTGAAGAATGTTGTCAATATACTGGGTAGTTCTAACTATTTATTAGATATTAATGGATTGCTATTTATCCTTGCCAAGCAAGTTTTTTCTAATAAAAAGTTGTTCCTGCTGCAATACTGGTTCTAACATACTTGAATAATTTGTTAATGCAAATTTTGTATGTGATATTTCTAAGCCGATTTTTTCTTTACTATAATGTAGCTGTTCAGTGAGCAGGCCCCACCATTTTTTATTTTTTTTTTTTTGGTCACCATGGGCTGTGTACCCAAGAGTGTCTATATGTTGATGAGAAGTTAAAAGAGCATATCAGAAAATCATAGATTATCCTGAGCTGGAAAGGACCGACAAGAACTATTGAGTCCATCTCCTGAAATGTCAGCTATTAGTCAAGTATACATGTCTGAAGAACAATGTTGATGTTTCTATTCAGTTAAAGCCTTTCAGTTAACAATACAGCTTAGGCCTCTTCTAAGGGCAGTTCCCAAGCAAAGGAGGAAAAGCCTGAAGGGTTCTCACAACACTTCCTTACACAGCTTGCTTTCTCATCAGATGGCTCCAAAGTTACACAGCTACACCTGTCAGGCTTGGCCTTGAACACGGGCTGCTCAGCCCCTAGGTTTGCAAGGCCTTTTGGTGTATGCAGGGCTCTGTCATAAGTAAGCACAGCTAAGAAGCAGCTTGAGATAATGAAGACAGGAGACATGATGGTAACAATGTGCACGTCTCAGAAGTGTAGCAAGTGGGGGAAGCAATACATTTTTCTCTTGGTGAACTTTTGTGTAACTCCCCACAAATTTAATCTGTTTGGGAGAGGCAGAAATTGTGATACCAGAAGAAAAAAATCGTTTAACGTTTCAACAGATCTTTCTGTGTGTTTAATGATACTGTTTTTATCATAGCTTTACCAAATTCAGAAAGATGACCCTCCTCTTGCTCGAAACATGCCACCTGTTGCAGGAAAGATACTGTGGGTGAGACAGCTATTCAGAAGAATAAATGAACCAATCAACTATTTCTATGTAAGTTGATGTGAGGAAAAATTAGGGGTTTTGTGTAACATTGAACTTTCTGGCTATGATGATGTCACTTCTCATATGCTAGGCAACCTGTTTATTTGTATGTGAATACCTAGTTAAAAAAATATGCTCTGTAGTAACGACTGTTGTAGATCAAAGATGTAGTGTTAGAATAGAATAGACTATTCCAGTTGGAAAGGACCTACAATGATCATCTAGTCTACCTGCCTGCCCAGTTGAGGGCTAACCAAAAGCTAAAGCATGTTACTAAAAGCATTGTCCAAATGCTTCTTAAATGGCATTGGCCACCTCTTTAGGAAGCCTGTGCCAGTGTTTGACCATAATCTCAGTAAAGAAATGTTTCCTAGTGTCCAATCCAAACCTCCCCTGATGCAGCTTTGAAGCATTCCCATGAATCCTATCACTGAATACCAAGGAGAAGTGATCAACACCTCCCTCTCCACATTCTTTCGTCAGGAAGCTGTAGAGAGCAAGGAGGTCACCCCTCAGCCTCCTTTTCTTCAAACTAGACAAGCCCAAAGTCCTTAGCCACTCCTCACAGGACGTGCCTTCCAGCCCTTCCTCCAGCTTTGTTGCCCTCTCTGGGTGTATTCAAGGACCTTCACATCCTTCTGAAATTATGGTGCCCAGAACTGCACACAGTATTCCAAGCGGGGCTGCACCAAAGCTGAATACAGTGGGATAACCACCCCTTTTGACCGGCTGGTGATGCTGTTTGATGCACCCCAGGATGTGGTTTGCCCTCTTGGCTGCCAGGGCACCCTGCTGACTCTGCTGACTGATCCTTTCTGCATGGCTGCTCTCCAGCTACTCCTCCTCTAATTTATACTTGTGCTCCTTCCTAGGTACAGAATCTGGCAGTTAGACTTGTTAAATTTTATCCCATTAGTCATAGCCCAATGCTTCAATCTGTGTAGTTCCTTCTGCAAGGCCTCCTGTACCTCAAGAGAGTCAAAGAGAGCACCTCACAGTCTGGTATCATCAGCAAACTTGCTGATGGCGCATTCAGCTCCTGCATCCAGATTGTTGATCAATATATTGAACAGAACTGACCGGTCACCAGCCAGATGTAGCCCCATGCACTACTCTAACCCTTTGAGCTCTGCCCTTCAGCCAGTTCTTCACCCAGTGCACTGTAAACCTGCTTATCCCACAACTGGACAACTTCTCCAGAAAGATGCTGTGAGGAACAATATCAAAAGCCTTACTAAACTCCAGAAAACCTATTTCTTTTACTTACCACTTAATTAGAACCCCAAGCTGGAAATCTGCAGTGAATTGTTCATATGTCTGTCTTCATGTTGCCCAAAGAACTATTTAATCATTCCAGTCAGTGGCATTTTTCTTCTTTTTTAAATGGACCAGACCAAGGCTTTTACATAAGACTTTTGTCCTGGGTTTTAACAGAGTAACGATCTCTTCTGTTCCTCTAGCCCCATACGGTTCTCTATGGATAATCATGTCTCTTTACCAAGTGGCTTCTAGAAGTAGCTTAAGGCATAAACATGGACTGCCTGACATCCTGAAATTGTTTGGTATATGTGTCTGGTACCAATGAAAAAGCAAGTCTATTATTAGGACCCACGCAATTCTGTAACTGAGAATCTGGTCACCAGTTTTACTGCAGATGATCTCTGAACTAGTCTGGGAACAGGGAATTCCATTACTGAACATCTCATTCTATATTTTCTGTACCATTTAATATACAAATGAAGATTGGTACCAGACATTTGAACGTTAGCATTATGGCCCTTAGGAATTTGTTGGTATTGTGCTTCCTTCCTTCATTGGAATAGTCAGCATCTTGCTATACTAGGATCCACTATAGCAATAATTACTCTTGAAATGTTTGAATGATTTTCCTACAAGGTATCTAGGGTCTCTTGCCAAGTTAACTTCTGTATGAGGGAGGTTTTCACTTTCCTGTTTCCCTTGGATGGGAATAATGATCACTTAAATCTGCTCCAAAGAAAACAAGCATAAATATAATTACTGATTAAAAAAGGACATTTTTAAAAAATGCATTTTTAGTTACTGATCAATTTGGAGTAGAACTGAGTAACCATTTTACTATGAATTACAGATGTTTATCACAGTATAATAATTGCTCTTACATGTGTTAAATATTTAGTACTTATTACAAGTTCTAAGTGACTTCATTGCCCTATAAATTTGAATCATAAATATTTGTTGCAGTTTTTAAGACCTCTGCAAGTATAATTTATAATAATAACTTATATAATATATAGTAAGTATTTAATTTGATAAAAACCCAAATAGTATGATTTTCTTTTGATATGATTTTAATTTGAATGTATTTCTGTATTTTAATAGAAAAAGTCAAATATCTTGGAAAGTCCAGAAGGTAAAGCAGTTGTTCGATTATACAACAGAATTGCCTTTGTATTGGTGGAATTTGAGGTAGTCTATCACAATGCATGGATGAAGGAAATTTCACAATTACAATATTGTAAGTAATTAAATAAGAACTTGGGGTTTTTTAAACTTTCATTAAATGCTAAGTTGACACAAATCAAATAAGTTTTAAGCCTTATTTACCCTTAAAATCTGCAAAATAATAGTGATCTAATAAAGGCGCCTAATAATACAAATCTCTCTCCCTTACTGACCTTGAAACTCGGTTGTGATTTAGTAGACTCTGATAGGTGACTGGAAACACTAAAAAATCTAAAAGCACACAGTTTTTCTTTTTTGTATTGAAACTCTTTATGTATACCACTCTTCCTGTTTTCTTCCCACTATAATAATTTATACACTTGTATTATCTCAGTCCCTCTCAGCACAATTATTGCTTTATGCCTAGAAAAAATGTATGATAATCAAGCTTTAACATTTAAGATTAAATGAGAATTGAAGTAAAAAAAAAAAAAAGGAGTAGATTTTTCATGTAAATTGTAGACAATCTGTGGGCTTTAAAATTAGGAGTAGATCTGTAAGAATAACATTTTATCATCAAACAGTCAACAGAGGCTTTTGTATTGCTGTTTGGACTTTTCTTTTGGATTTTTGCAATATCCTTATGTAAGCATTCATCCTCATCATCCTTCAAGATACTGAGCATCTCATAATAGTGTTGTTTCCAGGTCCTTAGAAAATAAATTTCATAATTTCCAACTTGACCTAAGAAAAGATATGCCACAAATAAGACTGGATCTGACGCTTGTTTAGCTTATGAGGAGAAAGGTTATATATGGCAGAAAGCTAATACGGTGAATGTCAGTTGTACATTTTCCTTAATGGAAAACAACATGAAGATATTTCAGAAGTAACCATACATATTTAATCACCATATAGCAATATTAGAATCTGTGTTCCATAATACTTCATGTAGCAGAAACAGTTGCCTTAGAAACTGATATAAAAATGTCTTTACAGCCTTACAAACCACAATATTTGTACGCCATCCTAAAACTGGGAAGTTCCTCATTAATTTTGATGCCCAAATTCCAGAGATTGTCCGAGAGACCAAATGTATGATAAAGTTGGGTCTGGAAGTACCAGAGCAAGCAAAAAAGTTGGTGAAAATAGAAAATAACCTGAAGTCAAAAAAGTTGCATTTAGAGGTAAACTTAAAAATTATCACATTTGCTGTTTGAAAAAAAAAAAAAAAAAAAAAAAAAAAAAAAGAATATCTGATTAACCATAGAAATTTTTCTATGGTTAAATAAAGATTAAAGATTGGTATGAAGTTCTTTAAGGTAAATTTGTGGAATGCACAAGTGGAAAGTGGACATAGAGGATCTCATTTGAAAAACCTCTACTAACTTCTGTATGGGCTAGTATATACTTAAATATAAGCATATATAATTCTTATATCCTGTGGAATGTTATGTATATTCTGGTGATGAAATAATTAAAGCTAAACAAGAAGTGTTCACTCTCTGAAAATCAATAAAACGTAGTTTTACAGAGTTTTTGAGAAACAAAGATTGGAATTCTTCTGGATTGGAAGATACCATGAGCCACAAAAACATCAAGAATTTTGCAGGTTACCTGCCAGAGTAGTCAGATTTCTGATACCTGTAGTATTTGCTATTGTTATAGTATTTTGAAAAGTTTGTATCTTGGGGATGAGGTGTACCATATAAGATTTTTGTGTGCCTAAGGCATAAGCCAAAAGGAAATTTTAAAACTGAGTTAATATGTGACTTGAATTATCTAAAGCATGTGATACTCAGTTTCAATAGGATATTGTAACTTAGAGTCACTAAAGCTTGAGCTGTCTTTAGCTCCAGATAAATATCATACTTGGTCTGGCTTTGTGCATAAAGAATGTGTTTCATGAAGGCTGCTTTCATTCTTCCTTGTGTAGCTTGATATGTATTCATTACATGCCAGAAACGATGTACATAGGTATGTAATGTCTGTGTGAAACTCTACAGTTGTTTTCAAATGTAGTCTTGTACTGCTTTCCATGTTTTTTTCTGATGATTTTATTGTATAACAGGCCGTTTACTTCAGAAAAGAAAGCACTTAAAATATTCTTCTTGATACTGTCCTTTCTAAAAATTAACAGGGTCTTCTCCAATGTTATGAAGATTTGTGTCAAGAAATACCAATGATTTTTGTAAATCTAATGGCACCAGAAATAGAAAAGGTTGGTATTGCAAAATACACTTCAATATACCTCAAAAGAAGCTAGAATAACTAAGTAACAGTTTATAATTTTAAAATACTTAGATGGATCTGCATGTTGTGAACTTAATGAACTTCACTCAAATCTTTTAAGATCAAAAATTTACTCTTTGCAACCCTCATACAGTGTTCAAATAATGTGTATTACAGTAGAATAATTTTAGTACCTATGACATGTAAACCCCATAGAACAAAGAATATGCACTTTGTGGGTCTATTTATCTACACAAATCTCCAGCTTTGGCATGGAAGTAAATTATCATTTAATATTTCAGTTTTAGAGGTTTTCATGGGAAGTTGTGCTTTTCATTTAGCTGAAATACTAAATGTCTTGATTCTTGTCATTGCATGGAGAGAATTATTGAGTCAGTCCCATCAGTGATGTGGAAAGGTTATATACTGCAGTAAAGGTACAGTTTTCAGTTTTATTGGAGATGCAGGATGTCTATCCTACAAGCTTTTTTTTTTTTTTCCCAGACACTTGCAAGCGTATGTATGTAGCTGTTTTAGGTAGCTCTTCCCTTTTTGGTTCTAAATAATAACATTAGAAGGTTGAAGAGTTTGCGTAAGTTTCTGTAACTACATAGTTGGCATTTACTGAAGTACGAGAAACAAAAAACTTGTCCTTGCTCTTAATAGATAAATAATAAAAGACCAAGAGATAAGGTGATGGTAGTCTTCACTGTAGTGATACTACTGTAAACATGATTGTATCATAGAGGGAATAACACACCTCTGTATTTTAGAGGAAACAATTGACAAAAGAGAAGGATGAATATAGTACAAACAACAGGAGATGGCAATGTTTATTGAAGAAGTCTTCAGTGTATAAGAAGAGGAAAGCACAAATCCAAAGATGGAATGAGAAAATCTAATCTATGGCTACATTGCTGCCATAATTGGACAGCAACTCATGTAGAGCCTTAAACTGTTTCTAGATTGGCTATGTTGGTTACCAGTAACAGTACCATCCCAGCATTGTGGAGTCAAATATATTCCCCAAAACATATATATTATGGTGATAGTAATGGCTGTATTTTCAAATAGCTGTGTGTCTATTTGAGTTGAATTCATTGTTTTAGCAGTGATATAGACATAGCAAAAAGAAGCATTAGGGTGGAGTCCAGGCTGTGACTTGGTAAACATCAAGATGAAAGAGCAGATATGATAGGTGGCTATTTAAAATTAAATATGAGCATAACTGGTTCAGAGTTTCTTCAGCAATTAAGCAAAATTAAACTTCTGTCATTTCAAGGATGATGGGGTTCGCAAAATATAAAATTGTGGTGGTTGTATACCTGGCAATCAGTGAGAAGTTTTGGAGTGCTAGGCAAAAATGTCAGGGGAACTCTGTGGGAGAGTCTGGAAAGATTGATTTTCATAGCCTGGTGGTAGTATAAGACTTCCTTTTCCTCGGCGTCCCACCTCCTTTGAAGGTACAGATTCTGCAGTGAAGGAAGGATTTTGGTGTAGATCATACAGTGACAGGGTAACAAGCTGATTTCAGCTAAATGCTGAACATCTTGATGATAAATCCAGTAGAAACAGACCACAGAGAACCAAGAAATCAGTAAGGGAAATGGTACGGAAGAGAGGATTTTTTAAAAAAAACCATTGAAGCTATAAAAAATTTGGAGAGGATCAGTGTTATTCAAAAGGGTATGAATGAAAAATGTCATTAGATATGTACCTGAAGTTGAAAGAATGTAATTATACTGTTGAGAATGGTCAAGATATATGTTAAAGGAGCAATTGTAAGATCAGTAGTGGACTTGATTTTAATTTTAGGAAGGAGTGGGAACTACTGAAAGAGACTATCGGGGAGAACAGGAAGGGGAAGATCTTTGCTGAGTGTGTATGCTTGACAGTTGTAGACAGAAGCTGTAGTATGCACTATCCTCTCCTTCCCCAATATTCCATAAATTTATTTGACGTTTTCCTTGAAAAACCATAACCTTCCTTTCAAAACTTAGGTGTAGCTCTTTCTTTCATCAGTGACATTAGTGATTCTAATAATGACATTTGTTTATAATTTTCTTTAAAACAAAAAAATCCCTGAAATTTTATTTTTATACTTAGATGGAAGCTGTGTTGACGCAAGGACTTACCATGTTGACTTGGTCATCTGTGACACTCGAAAGTTTCTTTCAAGAAGCTGATCGAGTTCTGAATAGATTTAAACAGCTTTTGAAAAAGGTATGCACCTGATCACTGTATAAATTAAATGACAGTTTAGAGAAATCATTTTTGGTACACTGCTTTAATTTTCTTTGCTTTTTAAAGTATGGTGGGGTTTGGGGTTTTTTTAAGAATTATATGTACAATGATTCCCTGCCATTATTGCCCTCAAATGTTTGACCTTTGCTTCTGTTCTTGCAGTAGAATATATTTCCATTCATCCTCAGATTCTGTGATTGCCACTCTGATTTTGAGTCAGCCTCTGATTCTCTTTGAGTGCTTGTCCCTCAGTGCAATTGCACACAAGATACCTCCATTGTCCAGTGGAGAACTTCTTAGCATTAACTGTATTCATAGCAGGCATGCCTTGAAACTGTCTCCTCTTTGAGCAGCCCATAAAATAATGAAGGAGAGCACGCTTCTCCCTCACAATTTTCTGCATACTGACTGAGTCCGAGCTTTTTTCCTCTCAGAGTTTGCCACATGATTCTGAATTTTTTTCATTCCATTAACATGCTTGAGGACTTGTATTGGTTCTTTTGCTTTTCAAGAGTTTACGTTGGCAGTCAGGTCATCCTTCTGTCTTGACGGTTGAACTGTACGGCTATGATCTCTCCTAGCAATATCATAAATTTTGTCTCCTGTTGTAGGAGATTGGTAGTTCCTGTTGGGTATATGTATGGCAGAAAAACATAGTTATAGTCAAGAGCTCTGTTTGCTGCTTAAACAAGGATTGGCTATGCAAGAAATTAACAGTTCTCTGAGCCTGAGTATATGTGAAATAACCATGTCTTTTGTAGGTATTTTTCTTAAATTTGTAGGTTGCGTACCTTTTTTTGCTTTCTTACCCCTCACATATCAATGCAAAAAAGTGTAAACCTTCTTGGATCCTTGATTACTGTGAATGGGATATTGTAAACAAATAGAGAAAAAGGGATGTAAAACAGAAGCATGAATGATATTATAACAAATATCCCAGAGATGGGATATCGCAGATGCAGAATATTTCAGGTAAAAAAAATAAAAATTGGACAGAATTTGGTTTTATTTGGATTCTGCCATGAGAAAGCCACTTCACTATAGATGACTGAATGCTGATAATGTATTTTAGAATCAAAAACTCAGTGAAAAGCTGTGTTGACTAAAAGAAGGAGAAGCACTGAAGACTTACACATCAAGCAAGTTATTGCAGGGACTGCCTTGCCTTGCAACTAGACTCATGGCCAGTAAGATCATGAGCAAGGATCTAATGATCTTCTATCAGCATAGCTTGTTTTGTTGCTGTGTTTTATTTAATCTAGCAGCAGTGTATCCTGCATAACTGGAATGGTCTGGGGTCTAACTTACTATTACTGCCTGTCTGCCTAAAACTGCTCTTAAAACAGCAAGGATTCTTTGGGAATTCTAGCATGGATGACATAATGAAGCAGGACTTCTCTTTTACTCCATCAGTTTCTGAGCTTTCAGGACAGAAGTAAAACAAGTTTAAAGAAACTACTCTTAGTCTTGGGACCGCTTTCTGATGAAGTTCTTGGGGTATAGGAGATATTTTTTTTCTTTGTTACTCATTCATATAATCTTCAAGACTGATCAGCTGAAAGAGCTCTCAAGAGATGCTCATTCAACAGCTAGATCATTGCTGTTATGGTGCAGAAGTAGAAAACTACTTATACTGTCTGTGAAATAATTTCAGTTACACAGTGAATTTAAAAATATGGTTCTGATAACCAGAAATCTGTGAAGTGTGTGGAAACACCAAATTCCTCTAAGGATTTCACTTTCTCAAGGATTCATACGTCTCAGTTTCCCAACACAGAACCAGCAGATATTTAGAAAATTACAAGATTTTGTTTTCAAAGGACTGCCTGAAATGAAATTGTGCACACTACTAATCTTTTTAGAATTCTGTTATCACACTGTGCAAGATTTAAATGCATAGAGTCCTAGCAACTGAGTTCATGTCTTCTGTGGCAATAGTAACCATATAATTTCCAGACTTATATCTCTTTTTTTATTGTTTGTATTCAGATTGTCTGCAATGAAACATGTTAGCAAAAGATAAATTTTTTGTAGGGTACTTGTCTCCCTAAATCCCTTCTGTAGATAATGGAGAAAAAGGATAATTCACAATAAATGTAGACTATATTTAGCCATTGTAAATATCCACTAAGTTACCATAACCCATGAGGCATTGTTGTGCTTCCTTTTTTCTGTGCTTTTCTCATATTAAAGTTTTTACTGTTAGTGCTTATACCCTGGTGTGTTTTTTTTCTGTTATGGTTTACTTTCTTAGAGGATTTTGTACTGTAACATTCTTGCATTTTCACTGGGTAGAGAGGTACAATTTTTTGTTTTCTGCAAACCATTGTATACCTGTTAGAGCTCTCTGAAATAGAATATGTTATGCTTTAAACATAAATGTACAGTATTAATACAACTTTTTATTTTTAGGTCAATGATTTAAGTGAAGTGCGTATTGATTTAATATTAAAAGAAATATCAAATACTCTTTTAATTGCCTTACCAGTAGATGGTCCTATCAAAGTAGAGAATATGTTGATCTCCAATGAGGTGTGTGCCACTTTACATCTTCAAATTTTAATTCTTGCGTGTGTTAGAAAAAATGCCTTAGTAAATTAATATAAACCTATAAGAGAATTCTTCTAACTGTAGAATTACAGTTTTTTTCATTAAAATATTTTGGTTAAAATATTTTATATGAAGATAAATTGGTACTTAGATATTTGAGATACTTAAACTGTAATATTTCATAGATAAATTTTATTTAACTGCTTCACAATTAAATGAGATAATTTTTCTTTGTAGGAAGCTACTCAGACATATGCAGCCTTTTTTCACCCCCCTGTTTTTTCCAAACTGTTTTTTAAGGGAGAAGGCAAAAAATACTTTCCAGCAAGTACATTTGAGAATACGAATGAGGCTAAAAATGTATTTAGTTAGTACATTGGTGCAAATAAATAAAATTATTAAGGACATTTGAAAGAATATTTGGGTGATTTCAGATTCAGACTGTGACCTTCCTTCAATATCCATGATTTTCTTCTGACCCTTAAGAATATCATTGCATTTCAAAGATGGAAATGTTAAAAAAAAAAAAAAAAGCAGCATTAAAAACATAGTGATAATATAACAGAAGTTTTTGATAATTTTGAATAAAGATTATTGGTTTGGTTTCTCAATTTTCTTTTAAAACTGTGGTTGTTCTGTTGAAATAGTCTCAGTCTGAAGAATGCAATATTCAGGGAAATGTTCTGGCTTTCCATGAAGAACAGTAATAATACAATCAATGATACTGAGATAATTCATTGATATTTTTATTTAACAGGCTTATACTAAAGAATGTTCCCAGTTATTAAACTACAAAAGCATGCACATTGAAGATGCTGTTCAAGAACTAATATCTATATTTGAAAAGAATTATGAAATTCAATATTCTAAGAAAACTTCAGAAAAACATGTATTACCAGGTAGATAATGTTGAATATTTCAATAAAAATTTCTGTCCATAATTATGCAGATTTAGCTAGCACATATAAAAATTTAATTGTTTTAGCTAATTTTCTTCAGACTTCTCCCTCCCATTAAGGTTTCATCCGTGTCTCAGTTCTGCCTTCATTTACTGCTATTAAACTAAACCACTAGCCTATGAAATACAGAGGTAATTCAGTATTGGTGGGGTTTCTAGAATTAAACTCTGTCCTGCTTAGATTAGCAAGATCTTTGCTCTAGAGGAGAAATGTTACGGCGGCATTTCTCTTAGGCACTCATTGTAACTTTTTTTTCCTTTCCATAAGTGAAATACAGTGTTTCCTTCTTAGCTATCTCAGGTATTTGGTACTGTCCTTCTCTTTGTGACTTTTCTGCCACAGCAGAATTGTATCTCAAATACCTGTGCTTTGCTCGCCAATCACTTTAAATTAGTATAGTCAAATAACTGCTCGTGTACGAGACTCACAGCTGATCAATATGGCTGGTTCCCGCTGCTCTGGGGTGTGTTACTAAGATTTTAGGAAGTCCTTTACCATTAGAGGAGAAATAGTTTATAGCTGGAGAAAAATGTTTTGTTTTAAAGAAAAATTTTGAAGCTTAATCAGTAATGGAGCTCCTTTTCTTACACAGGATTTTTTTATTTTCCTTCTGGGTTCAGTTTCCTCCAGGTATAGAGGCACACTCAGGGTCAACACTTTAGGTAGTTCAATATGATGCAACCAGAAAAAAAATGATGATAACATACTTCTCTGTGTTTTGTTAAATTGTTTTTAATGATTTGGGGGAGGGGGGCTATTTCCAGCTGATACATCCATGTCTGCCTACCTGTCTTTAATAACATATGTGTTGTGCATGGTGTTCATTAGACTGAGGCTTATAAACTGGGCTCTTAACCAGATTCCTGGTGTGAAAAAAATGGTGTGAAATACAACCAATTAGCTGATCCAGGTACTACTAAAATAAAAATCAATATTTTTTTGCCTGTAAAGAGGGGGGACAACATGCTTCAAAGGAGAACACAGTGTTCAATTAACAGAAAGTTAATTGAATGTATGTTTTTTAAATTTACAGCAAAAGTAACACATCTAGTGTCTGAAAATAATGCAGGAGAGAGAGAAAATACTACTTCTGCAGCTCCTCATAGTGATAATAACAAGGGCAATAAGAAAGACGATGAGTTTAAAAAGGTATTCTGTGATAAGATGGTATTTTTTTTTCAGGTCAATCAGATTAGTAAACAGTATCTTGAGTTTTGGTAGCTGGATATCAGTGTTACAGAAAGACATCACATAGAGAATATAGGATGTCATGTAAAAAATGATGAAATAGCTTCCTTAAAAAGTTAGTTTGGGGTGGATTTTAGCTTTCAAAAATATATTCCATGTTACTACAGTTATCACCTTTATAAAAAAAAATTCTCGATATATGGAAAGTATAAAATTTTGGAGAGGCTTTCTTTCTTGGGTGGGCAGAAACACTGATCCTTTCTGTCCTCCTTTTCCAAATTCACCCAGAAAGTTCGCCTTTCCTTGAAGAATATAATCTCTTCATATTCAGCAGAGAAGGGAAGTGGAAATGGAAAACAAAGAGTAACAAACTTGCAAGCACAAATGCAATAATGGTACAAGGTTGCATTCTGTTATTTTGTGCTAGTGATCAGTACATGTTGCTGTATTTTTATGTTCTTCTTAATCCAGTACAGTCAGATTTTACTGTATTTGCCTCTCTTTTTGAAAAGGGCAAGTATCCACCAATATTATTGAATGATTCATGAAAGGTTTTTTTAATACCTTTTAAAAAAGGTATTTTTTAATACTCTGAAGGAGTATGAAACTTCAGCCAGATCTTGGTATTCTGTCTCTGAATAGACAATTCGAGTTTCCTCAGTTGCTATACTCTCTTTTTCATGCAATTTCTACTTACTTATTTACAAGCTGTTCCTCCCACCCCCAGCTTCTCCCCTTGTTTTTCTTACGTAGCTTACAGCATAAATTCCTTTGGACAAGAACTATTATGTTTGATTTAAAACCTTTTGACATAATTTTCAGGTTCCTGTCTGAGCACAATATTAAATACTGTGTGTTTATTCATTACAGAACTGTAAAGAGATAGTTGCTTATTTCAGTCACCAGCTGCTAGACAGCCTCCAGAAAGCCACCCAACTGTCTTTGAATAGTCTTAAAAAAAGAATATTTGTTTCAAAGTAAGTTGCAAATGAAAGCCTTCAATAGTAATACCAGAGCAAAGTTATTTAACTACTGTGTTAATATATTAATACAAATACACATTCACACGTGTAATGATACATGCGCATGTATCATCAGTCAAACAGTTCCAGACCTTTTGGCCCTTTTAGCTCAGCCAAAACCTGGAGAGCACTCACTTTGTTACAGCGATGCTTTGGGCCCACACTTTTCTTTTAAGCTTTAATTCTTTATGTTGTCAGTTATAGTCTATGTACTTTGTTTTGGACAAAAAATGAAGTTTGTTTCTACTATTGTTTCCCCACTGCCTGCACCTTTTTGTTTTTATTCCCATATATTTCCATTGGGATTGCTTTTTGCTGTTAGTACAATTTATAGTCCAACATAAACAAGTAGAACTTAAATGACCATTCCAGGTCATGTATGGCAGTGAGCCCATATATTCATCTCATTTCAGATTACTTCTGCAAGCATGACTATGCACTCAGAGTTCTTTCCCATGGGTTAAAGATCATCCATGCACTCTTTATGCATTCCATATGATAATGGCAAGATCCATACAATTTTATCATTCTCTTATATTCAGTATAATTTCTATAGATTCTTCTCTGCTTGAAGAGGCATACAATTCAGAGACATAATTGCTTCAGTATAATACATTCTATGTTGAAAAGCCTACTTAGAATTCTGTTAAGAGCAGGTGAAGCTGACGGTGTTTTGTGATTAATGTATGTTGAAGCTGGTGTTACTTTTTCTTTTTCTAAGGACAGTTTTCATAGATAATGTACTGAAGTCCTGATCTTACTGAAGTAAATAGGAATTTATTTGGCTGTGTCCTTTATATTTGTCTATGCTATCATATTGTTGAATCTTCCCTTATTTGGTCACCGTGTCTTGTCATAGCATTTAGAAACTGTACTTTGCGCTTTGTTTTTAATTTTAGTTTTGAGTGGGTTCAGGGCATGTATTTATCAATTTGCAACAGCTTGTCATCTTTGAACCTTTTCTGTTCTGTTGACTATATCTAAAATGTAATGAGGTAACTTTTACTCTTGATAGGCTGCTGCATGAAATTGTCAGTAAAACCTTCTTATAACCTAGTCAAAGCACTAGCAGAGTTCCATCATTATTAAACTGAGATATTAAAATCCAGAATCAGAAAATATTCTGGATTAAAAAAAATATCATGAAAACAATGGCTGGATCCAAGGTAACCTTTGTCTGAATGATGGAGCTCTGGCTATTATCTTCCCCTTTAAACAAGAAGCTCCTATAAGTTTTGTCAAGTAGTTCTAACTCAATGTGAAAATTCTCCATGAAGGTTTGCCCAGAAAAAGTAGCTCAAAATTATATTTCTAAGATAATTTTGGAGGATTTCATGGTGAAGTATTTACGACATGTTTCAAAATAATTTTCAGCAAAATGACATTTGGGAGAACAAAGTTTTCTGCTCATCCAAACAGATCTGAAGAGGTTGCTCCTTTTCTAAAAGCAGAAGTACACCTTGCTGCTCCCAATGTGGTAAGTTACGTGTCATATCGTTAAGGTAAAATATGTGCCTTTGTTATCTCTGCATTTGCCCAAGCACAGGATGTGGGTGCACTTGCACTGAACCAACATCCGTTCCAAAGGAGAACAGTTGTTCAGGCCATTCAGTGCACTGAGAGCACTGATGAAATGTGCTCATGCTCTTAGTGTTCCTGGTTCCTGTCTTAGTGGTTCTTGCAGAACCTGGCCTTTTATTGTTCTTGTGTGTTTCAGCAATTATACTGCAATCTGTTCATCAGGTTTCTTTGCAGAATAATGAGTTCTTCTTTATGTGTAGTAGTTGCATTGCTGGAATAGATTTTTCATGTTCGTTTTTTATTTTAACTGTTCTGTTCTTTGTGTGATTTAAAACTTTTGTTGAATAAAAATAATGAACAAAATCTTTACTCAGTTTGGCTTTAGTCATCTCAATAGGAAGTAAGATGACCAGAAGGAGGATCGCTGGACAAAAATGAGAGTGTTCAAAACCAAGAAAAGGGCTGTGGATTTCTGTGTGCAGAGATCAAAAAGGCAGCTTGATTGCAAAGAATACATGCATTTGTTTTTCTTTTGTAGATAACTCTGTGTTACCAATATGTATTTTATTTTCTGTATGAGAAGGTAACAATATTATTCATTGTTCTTATAGTAAAATATTAATGAAATTATAATTAATTATATTGAATTAATATATTGAATAAAAGCTAATGAAATTATAAAAAAAGAAGCTTTTTATTCTAAGGTAATATTCCTTTGACATTGAACTGGTGTTCATATTGGCATTCTGTTGTACATTCACACTATTTCTGTGTACATTGGAAATATAAGGTCTGTCAAAGTCTATAATTTTTACATTGTTGGTATTTGTATAAGCATAAAACCCCAAGCTCCACCCACTGCAAAGGGAAGTGCATCTGTCTTTCCAGTCCTCTGAAATGCTTGGCTGATCCAGGGCAGTAATCAAGTAATGCTAGGTAAAATCCCACTTTGCTAACACTGATAGGATTTTGCAAGATCCTTGCTTTTGTGCATGCAACTGCTAAGTCTGTGAAATTGACTTATAAAACACCAGAGTCACTTTTAAACAGTTTATATCCCAGTTCTGAACACTCCTGTGGATGATTTCATCATTTTAAAATGATGGCTTGCACATGAAAGCTGTAAGATGATGTTCTAAGGACTATATTTGAGGATTGAGTATATCACAAGAGTGATCTTCTGAGATTTTACAAGAAACGCTGTTTTTCTATTTTTTCTGGGATCACTCTCAGGTAGGTTCTTCCTTCTGCTCAGCATTTTGGCGAAAATTATATGTGCCTTTACTCCATCTTATTCTATATAGAATTATTTTCAAGCAAGGACAGGACAAAGTCACAATTAGCATTATTGTTCCCAATACAGTTTAAAAAGTAAACAAATTAGAGGGTGTTCTTTGACCTCAAAATAAGCCAACGTGAAATGGTGTGTATCCACAGTAATAAATGCTTTTCATCCTTAATCCAAGAGCTTGCATTCAAACTGTGAGTTAGGAACAGCCACTGTCATGTTTTATGCACTAAACTGCCTGATTTTTTTCTGGGAGAGTGCTTATTTTGCATCATCCCAAACTATGCTAAGGGAGCATCCTAGCATTTATATGCAGTGTGGATGATGGCAAACCAGAGGTTGTGTTTTGACCCTATTCTGTTTGCCAGTTGTTTTTGATTCAGATCAAGAATCCTTGTTTTCCTTCCAGTTCTTTTTACCATGTACTCTGGTAGCTGAACATGAGTTCTCTTCCTCTTCTGACTCAGGTATTAGATGGCTGTCAGAAATATGATACAAAATCATTGCCAAATATACAAGTTGAGATTTTCAGGGCTACTGCATCAAGTGCCATTAATTTGCTAAGTGTTGTGCTCTTGCAAAAGTTTTTGAGGTAATGCTACCTTTAGGAGAAAAGCATTCAGCATTTATTCAACTAGGACCTTTGACACTTTGATCCAGGTGATTTTCATTGAATCATAAAATGGTTTGGGTTGGAAAGGACCTTAAAGATCATCTATAGTTCCACTCCTCCTGCCATGGGCAAGGATACCTTCCACTAGGACAGGTTGCTTAAAGCCCCATCCAACCTGGAACCTGGCCTTGAACACTTCCAGGGATGGGGCATCCACTTCTCTGGGCAACCTGTGCCAGTGTCTCACCACATTCAAGGTAAAGAATTTCTTCCTTATATCTAATCTAAATATACCCTCTTATTTGAATCTGCCTGAAACTAGTCATGGAGTCAATATATGTACGGATAAAGGCTTAGAAGAGGTTATATAGCTGTAAATCTTTAAAATGAGCTGTCCATATATATTTTTATCACCATCCCTCATAACAATTCTCTGTCTTAGAATTTAGGATCCAGTGGTTAAAAGCAACAGAGAGAACAATCTTGGCCTACAATTTTTAATGCTTTATGATTTTAGAATGCAGGAAACAAGGCTTGTAATGTAGTCCCACACACTATAAAAATTCATTATAGAAATGCTGTTTAAAATACACTAGGAATTCTAGAAAGAGATGTATTGGGCTTTTTACAATTATCTAGTTACACACTTGCTTGTCATTTTACCCAAAGTATGACTGTACAAATAGATACTAGGTCAGTACAGTATGTTTCATTTCTTTACAGGCAATTTTGAGCCAGACAAACTGTTAGATTTTTCAGGTTGTCTTCTGGGGCAAGTTCCACAATCCACTGTAGGTGGAGTAAAGCTGAAGTCTTAGAAAATTACAATCAGTTGCATTTATTTCAACAATATTTCAACTGTTTTAAATAGGTAATGGTTCCCAGTTTAGATGAAATACAGCAAGCTGTCAATCGCATGATTCAGTTAATACTGGAAGTAAGTCGTGGAGTCACTCAGTGGGGACAGAGACATTTGCAAAATTCTCGTTTGCAAGCAGAATCAAGCACACAGCAAGTATCATCAGCAGGCTTTGGATCACCACAAAAAGTAGCCAAAGAAGGGGAAAGTAAGTGGTGGCTGTTTTGTTGTTGTTGTTTTTTTTACTTTAATAAAAATGCCATGTAAAAGTATTTGTGAATAAGCTCAGTTTTCTTGAAATTGAATTAATTTGTTAGGTTTATTTTTCAGAAATAGCTTTTCAGGCTTACATAAGCATTAGAGCTCTGAGAAGCAACAAGTAAAAAATTAATCAGAAAAATTGATAGATTCCATATCTATTTAATCTGAGGCAAAGTAAGCTTGTTAATTTATCTTTTTACCTACTTACTGTGGAATGTAGTCATAATGATATAGTTGAAACCATAAACAATGATTGTAGAATAGCTCTCATTGGAATATTGAGATAGAACAAGAGCTAGCTTAATAATTAGATTTCAGTAAAGATTTTAATGGCTGGCTACATTCCTAGGATGGATTATGAAATGCTTCAAGTGTTTGTTCATGTGAATATTCAGACTGTAGACAGACCTGCATCCACCTTAGATACTTTTTTTCTTAATAGTATTTCTAAGTGTCTCTCCGTATGCTTTGCAAGCAGCCATAAAAGCCCAAATACATTTTTACCATCAAGTTCTGTCAGCTTCTTGACTCAGCCAGTGATCTGCAGTACAGTTTTATCTTTGTTGTGAATCCTTTGGAAAGTCTTTAACATCTTGGAAAGTTTTTCTTGTTGATAGTCCAGAGCTCAGACTTCATTCTTCTACTGCTGCTTTGTAAGACTTTAACCTCTTTTAATGGGCTTCAAGGAGGGTGGCAGGAAACTATCCTCATCAGATAATCATGGCCTTTCCCTCTGCTGTGTCAAAACACAACATCAGCAAGTAACCATTTTTATCACCCTTAAACTACTCCTTGGCTATACTGGGAGTGCATGTTAATATTTGGCTAAAGAGATCTATGGAGTACACTGATAAAGATGGATCAATCTGAGGCTTTGTTTCCAGTGACCAGACCTGTGAAAAGGTCTTCAGTCTAAAAGAGAACCTGGAATTGCAATAAATCCCTATCATTAAACAATGTATGTGGTGGGAAGAGTGGATTATTTTCTCCATTCTCTTAAATCTGGTTGAAAATGCTCAGGCATTGTTATGACAGAAGTGGCTTATTAGATCTCAGGGATATTGGTGTCTATGTTGACCCTGATTGTCTCAGTAATTCATCAAAGATGAAGGAGAGACATAATACATTGTGTGTATTTTCATTCTATTTGAGTTTAGTTCTTAAAGGAGACAGGGCTCCTGTTTCAACATCCATAATGTAACTGAAGCAGCAGCTACCAGTGTTCTAAACTGCCTACAGAGGTTTAGGAAAACCTCTGAACTGTTAGATTGTCTTTTTTCTTTTTTTTTTTTTTCCTTTATTTTTCTTTTGTTCTTTTGTCCTTTATTTTGTTCTTCATTCAGTTCTAACCTTTCAGGTGACAAGTGCAGCTCAAAACATGACAAACTTTATTTCTGCACTCATCAATATGTGACTTGGCAAAGTTTTGCATCTTTTTTGAACCCACTAGGTAGAATAACAAGTTATTTATTTGAGCATGTCAGAGTTCAAGAAGCTTACATTTTTTAAGGGGTTTGTACCATTAAAAAAACCTTTAATTATATGAATTTGAAAAACAATAAAATAACAAAGAATGTTTGTGAGGCCTTGTCACCTTCTAGTAACCATTACATTACAGTGGAGAAAATTAAGTTTGTGAATTAAGATTTTCTTTCCATTTGGAAATGTTCACTCTAGAATGATTTTACTCTAGCTGTGTAGTATCTGACCTGAACTAGCATTTGTTACTTTTCTAGTAAGCAGTCAGACAAACATTTGAAGAAAGATATTCAGCCTTACTGAAAAGCATCATTGCTTAATTTGGTATGCATAGGTTTAGAAGAGAATTCTAATCAGACTTCTAATGGTTCATTCATTTACATATAATTTTATTTTACAGAAGGAGCTGAGGATGTTGTAGTCATCAGAAAGCTAAGAAATTTTTACTCAGTTGTTGCAGAACATGAAGATATTTCTAAGTTAGTTCTGCTCCTCTCCTCTTCTGTGAATTCCATAAGAGAAGTAGCTAGTGAAGTTCTGCAGGACTTTCAGAAATATAAGGTACTGTGGACAGAAGATAGAGATGCCAAAGTTCAGGTGAGTTTAGTGATGATCACCTACAGGAGTGTTCTTCATTAATCTTATCTTTTGAAATAAGAAAATATTGATAAAAATAAAATTAAGCAAAAAGATGTAGAAAACACATTAACAGCTGAAATTTTTATTTTGTCTTTTAGTAGTAATAGCAGTGTATTTCTTAAGCAGAAGTAATAGCATGCTACCTAATTTTTGTGTTGGGGTTTGACTTTTCCTGCTTCTGTGCCATTCTAGATACTGATAAACCAGTCCTAATTTTTTTAATTCCTTTAATTTTGGTTTGTTGAACTCTGGATTTTAGTCCACAAGAAACTACTCCAGTCTGACATGATGTATGCCTCTCTGCAAACACACTTAGCATGGGGAAATAAACAAGTCAAGTTAAAGATGTGCCTGCAGGGCTATGATCTTACTGACATCATGGAGATGTGGTGGGAAGACTATGGAGGGATGGAATGGAAAGATACAGGCTCTTTAGGAAGGACAGGCAGGGGAGATGAGGACAGGGTGTTGCCCTCTATGTCAGTGACCAGGTGGAGTGCATGGAACTCCACCTTGTGGATGGATGCGGAGCTGACCAAGAGCTGATGGATCAGGATTAAAAGGAGGGCAGGGACAGGTGACATTATCGTGGGGTCTGCTACAGGCTGCCCAACCAGGAAGAACGAGCAGATGAGGCCCTCTATAGACAGAGAGAAGTAGCCTTACATTCACAAGCCCTGGTCCTCATGAGGGACTTCAACCACCCCATTGTCTGTTGGAGGGACAACACAACAGGGCATAAGCAACCCAGGAGTTTCCTGGAATGCCTTTACGATAGCTTCTCCAAGGGATAGAGGAGCCAAGAAGAAGGGGTGCTATGCTGGACCTTGTTCTCATCAACAAGGAGGGGCTGGTGGGGAATGTGAAGCTCAAGGGCGGCCTTGGCTGAAGTGACCACGAAGTGGTGGAGTTCAAGTTCATTAGAGCAGTGATGAGGGCACACAACAAGCTCACTGCTGTGGGCTTCAGGAAAGCAGACTTTGGTCTCTTTAGGGATCTGCTTGGTAAAGTACCATGGGATAAAGTCCTGAAGAGAAGAGGGGCCCAAGAAAGTTGGTTAATATTCAAGGATCACGTCCTCCAGGCTCAAGAGTGATGCATCCCAACAAAGACGAAGTCAGGCAGAAATGCCAGGAGGCCTGCATGGATGAACAAGGAGCTCCTGGACAAACCCAAACACAAAGAGAAAGCCTACAGACGTTGGAAGCAAGGACAGGTACCCTGGGAGGAATACAGAGAAATTGTCTGAGCAGGCAGGGATCAGGTTAGGAAAGCTAAAGCCCTGACAGAATTAAATATGGCCAGGGATGTCAAGGGTGACAAGAAAAGCTTCTGTAGATACATCAGTGATACAAGGAATATGAAGACTAGGGAAAACATGGGCCCTTTCTGGAGGGAAATGGGAGACCTGGTTACCCAGGATACTGAGAAGGCTGTTGTACTCAGCAACTCTTTGCCTTGGTCTTCACCGGCAAGTACTTGCTCCAGCCACACTGCCCAAGTCACAGAAGGCAAAGGCAAGGACTGGGAGAAAGAAGAACCACCCGCTGTGGGAGAAGATCAGGTTCAAGACCATCTAAGGAACATGAAGGTGCAGAAGTCCATGGGACCTGATGAGATGCATATACATGGGTCCCGGTGAATGAAGGGGCTAAGCCACTGTCCATCATATTTGAGAAGTTATGGCAGTCCAGTGAAGTTCCCAAGGACTGGAAAAGGGAAAACATAACCCCCATTTTTAACAAGCGAAATAAGGAAGACTGAGGGAACTACGGGCCACTCAGCTTCACTTCTTTGCCCAGCAAGATCATGGAGCAGATTCTCCTGGAAACTATGCTCAGGCGCATGGAAAATAAGGTGGTGGTTGGTTACAGCCAGAACAGCTTCACTAAGAGCAAATCATGCCTGACAAATTTGGTGGCCTTCTATGACAGGTTTACAGCATTGGTGGATGAGGGAAGAGCAATTCGTGTCATCTGCGCCTGGACTTATGCAAAGCATTTGACACTCTCCTGTATGACATCCTTGTCTCTAAATTGGAGAGACATGGATTTGATGGAGGGACTACTCTGGGGATAAGGAATTGGCTGGAAGGTCGCACTCAGAGTTGCAGTCAATGGCTTAATGTCCAAGTGGAGACCAGTGATGAGTGGTGTTCCTCAGCACCAGCACTGCTGAACATCTTTGTCAGCATCGTGGACACTGGGATTGAGCCCACCCTCAGCAGGTTTGCTGATGACACCAGGCTATGTGCTGCAGTCGACACACTGGAGGGAAGGGACGCCATCCACAAGGACTTTGACAGGCTTGAGAGGTGGGTTCATGCGAACCTCAAGAAGTTCAAAAAGGCCGAGTGCAAGGTCCCGCATGTGGATCAGGGCAATCTCAAGCACAAATGTAGGCTGGGCCATGAATGGATTGAGAGCAGCCCTGAGGAAGGCTTGGGGGTGCTGGTTGATGAGAAGCTCAACACAACTCTACTCTGCTCATGAGACCCCACCTGGAGTACAGCATTCAGTTCTGGGGTCTCCAGTGTAAGAAGGACATGGACCTGTTGGAGTGAGTCCAGAGGGGGGCCATGAAGATGCCCAGAGGGCTGGAGTGCCTCTCGTCTGAAGACAGGCTGAGACAGTTGGGTTGGATCAGCCTGGAGAAGAGAAGGCTCTGGGAACACCTTATAGCAGCCTTCCAGTGCCTAATGGGGGACTACATGGAAGTTGGAGAGGGACCTTTTACAAGGGCATGTAGTAATAGGGCAAGGGGGAATGACTTTAAACTGAAAGAAGGTAGATTTAGATTAAAGGAAGAAATTCTTCACTGTGGGGGTGATGAGTCACTGGCACAGGTTGCCCAGAGAAATTGTGGATGCCCCACCTATGGAATTGTTCAATGCCAGGTTTGTTGGTGGGGCTTTGAGAGAATAGGGTATTCCTGCCCATGGCAGGGAGTTGGAACTAGATGATCTTTGAGGTCCCTTCCAACCCAAACTATTTTATGATTCTATACCACTACCCACAGAAACTCCCACAGATCGGTGCTGGCAATTGTGCGCTTTTCTCTATGGAAAGTGTTTACTTTGAGTTTAATACATATTTTTGTTTACCACCCTTCCTGTAGTTATTTTAGGAGGCAAGTTCTGCATTCTCTAGTCCAAGAATCCTCTATTCAATTCTTGGTTGTTTGAATTCTAAATTGAATTTTCAGGTGTAGTAGAAAAAAGTATTTTCTACTACAGCAAGAAAAAGTTAGTTTCCAGGAACTGGAGGTCCGGCTTTTGCTTCCAAATATTTCACGCTGTCTTTCTACAGTGGAGTTGAAATTTTAAGTTTGAATTTAGAGGTTCAGTAGAAGAAATCTGGCTTCTTTATCTACTTTATTGAGCCTTTCCTTAACTGAGTTTTCTGTTCTTACCTTTTCTGTTTAATACGTTACCTTAGATATATGTAGATCTGTGAATATCACATCATGTTTTCAGTATCACAGTACAAGTTGTGCAGTTTATGTGGACTAAACCCCCCCACTTTATATGCAGACCTGAAAAACCATTAGTCTAATTAAAATTTTAAGTCTAATCAAATATTATTAGTTTGATCTAGTTACTACTGAAGAAAAGGATACTGCTACAGAGAAAGCCTCAATAATAATGCAGTAAGGTTTCATACACACATGCTCGAGCTTCTACATTCTTTCTTTAGCATTATGATGACTCTTCCACTGCCTGTCTGGGTACTCCTAGACAAAAGAATTTAAGTGGGAAACACCTTTTGGCATTTATTATTTGCTCATGAAATTTAGGCACGTTGAGTACAGCTGTTGTGTGACATTTCCGAAATGCAGCTTTTCAGAATCACAGAACCTTTCTACAGTTGAGTTCTGCTCATGGAACTACTTAGAAGATGTATTTTATTGTGATTATTTCACGTGTAATTGGTCTAATGGGGTAGTCTTTCTGTAAATGTGAGCATGTATTTTTTTTGTTTCTGTTTTGTCATCTGTTTTCCAAAGGCAGTAGGCACTTAGCATGTCTTAGATATGTCTGTTAAATTTGATTGGAATTTCCCAACAAGCTTGAGAATTACTGACAGAGAAATTGATAATGAATGCCTTATCACATGCATTATACTATGTTAGCAAGGCTACAGAAGGCTAAAACCAGGAATAATATTGGTATATATTTCCAGTAATTCCCAAATAACTGTTGCCACTTTTTTAACCAAAAATATGAAAAAGGACATTTGTTGATTGACTTTTTAAACTACACACAGCAATTTTTGGCTACCTGTCCATGTCTGACTGAAATTAAAAAAGAAATACTTCACTATGTTATGTTTGAGCAAGAGATGGAAGATTTTAAACCCATTATTCTTCTTGGTCCAATTGAACTGCATACAGGTATGATATTTTCCTATCATTTTATGTACAGAAAAATAATGAATATAATAGTCATCTTATTTGGTTTGTTCTCAGAAATACATGTATACAATATGACTTGAAATTACTAAAGAGACCACTCTAATCAGCCAGAGCTCACTCACACCCTTCTAAGAAATCTGACTTGAAAAAATCCTCCATTCCACTTGCCTTCTCCTCTTTGGAGTGGTGAAATTCAGTTTTGGCATGGTTGTGAACTTATCACGGAGTTTTGCTAAAGTGTTAATGAATATATATTGACATTTAATTTGGTCATCTCTGGCACCAGGTCAGCTAGTGATCATAAAGAGCATTGGAAGCATAAATCATAAGACTAGCACATAGCTGCGTTATCTTCTTTTTCACTTTTGGTGCTTGTTTCAGCAGGAGATGGCTTCTAGCCATTCCCTTGTTTAGCATCCTTAGCTCTCAGAGTATCATGTATTTTCCTGTCCACCTCTAGTGTCTTTAAAGTAAGAGAAAGCTGGCACCAAGACTTGGTGTTGGAGTATATTCCCTCATACAGCATGTGTTTCCTCAGTTCTATACTGCACCATGTTTCAGTACCTGGCCTTCTGTGGCCGTGACAACCTGGTGTACTCATTGATCATGTTACTCTAAAGAACAGTTAGGGGTGGAAAAATTTTTTCTCTCCAGACAACTGCTTGTTGAAGAATTAAGCTGTTTGTGCTGACAAAGAAGCAAGGATTTAAATGGCAATTATCCATCTCACCTGACAGATTATTACATAGCTAATGTCTTCTCTGAACCAATGTCACTCTTCTTTTGGTTTTTGATTTTCTGTGGCAGATGTTTTCACAGTTGCTATCTAGGGACAAGTAGAAAATGTTTCCCCAGAAACTCTCCAAATATCATTGTGGCCATGTTTCTAGTGAGCAACCCCATCGTCTGAGAGATTAGATTGAGAAATAATCTCTGCGCAATTTGTCTTCCTCGTACATTAGAGAAGACAGAAGCCACACACTTCCATTACTAGAGTTCATTTCAGAATCTTGGTGGCATGCTATCCCTAGCTTTTTTTCTGTGAATAATTAAAATTGTCAGACTGTATATCTTCATCCAGTTCCTGGATACAACTCTTATGAATGAAACCACTCTGGAGCCAATTAATTCACCCTGGAAAACTCTTGCTGTTTATTATTCTGTGACCAAGAGTGGTAAGAAAAAGTGTGTTGCAAAGAGTATGGATTTTGTCACACTACTCCGTCATCTGTGATCACTGCATCAGAGGAAGCCAAATCCTCCAGGTTCAGGAGCAAGGATATTACATGTTTTTATGATCTGGGGAAACAGGTTTGGATTGTTTTGTTGGGTTGTTTGTGTTGATGGGGTTTTTTTTGACTCAAGTTTGAGAATTGATTTATTATCATTTATGTATTTTCGCTTCTGGACAGGATACAGTACTTTTCCTGAATTACCCTGGCCTTTAGGAGTCAGATTTTAATGTTAATAGCCCCATTGTTAAAGAAGAAATTCGGATACAGTACTTTTCCTGAATTACCCTGGCCTTTAGGAGTCAGATTTTAATGTTAATAGCCCCATCGTTAAAGAAGAAATTCTATCTGCTCTAAAATTTTTGTGAGCAGAAAGGCTATATGCTGTTAGTATCTTTTGGTGTCTTTCACCAGAGTGAAAAATGCTGTCTACTAAAATATTAATATATTCTGATAATAAGTTACGGTGCCAGTGATTGGCTTTTCTGTCTGTTCAGTGTTGGTTTGTGTGTATACATTAACTGCATATGACGCCTCACAGTTTTAGTTGGGAAGTATTCCAGATCCCAATATTGAAATTCAAAGATGCCACTTCTTCAATGGGTATAAACCATTTAAATATAACTGAACTTTATGCATTTGGTTAATATATATCCAAGGTATTCTATGAAAATCTACATTAATAAATAAACATTTTTGTCATTATTCATCTTCTCTATATGTTCTATTAGATAAGCTTACCAACATGTTTTACAGATATCATAATGTACAATAAACCAACAGAAATATATTTAAGTGTAATTGAAATTGTTTTAAAATGCAGTAATTGGATTGCCTGTCTACATTTCCTATTTGCTGTTAAAGAACGATGTGTGATGATGTGGGGTTTTTTTACAGAAAATATTAAGATGTAGATTGAATAAGTTTTTTTCAATTTTTTATTTTAAATCAGGACCACTGAAAACAGCTTTAGCAATTGAAGCCAAAGCCTGGAAGATGCTCCTCTGTCATTATTTACATGAGGAATATAAAAAAAAAATGACAGACATGATGTCGTTTATAACTGAATATTTAAAGAAATTGTCTCGACCTCTGCATGACTTAGATGATGTCAGATTTGCAATGGAAGCTTTATCTATCATTCGTGATAATAAAATACAAATGGATATGACTCTGGAACCTATAGAAGTAAGATGATTTTTATTTTTTTAATCTCAATTAGTATCTTGATAATTATATTATATAACAGGAGTCATAAGATAAACTGAGAACCCAAACAATGAGTTTACTGTCCTGAAGGATCTAGGCTGAAAATGGGAAAGAAAGTAAGATTTTTGCTGTTATTTTTATTATAAATTATGAATCGATATCAGATACTTTGCTAGACACTTTTGTTTGTCTTCATTAACAAATCTATTGTCTACCAGTTAGGAAATTATAAAATATGAAAATGATAAAATATGCAAATGATCTTATTTTTAAATAATGCCATGTGTGTATGAGGAGGATAATAAAGCAGAAGATATGCAAACAAATTGCAAATGAGAACAAGCAATAAGAAAGGGTCATTCTGTAACAAATACTTACACAGGCATTTGACAGTTTGGCAAGCATAGTAATAAATATGTATAAATGGCAAAACATTTAAAAATATGCAGTGTCTGTAATTATTCAAAGTCAGGAAAAAATCATCAAAATCTGCATTCAGGTGGAATGTAGATCAGTAGAATAAAAATACCACTAGGATGATAAAGTTTATGTATTTTTAATATTAAAATTGTTTGTAGATTTTTTTCCTAGCATTTCATCCAATACATCTTTGAAGAAATACGTTTTGCTGTTGTTCCCTAGTTCTTCATTCATCATCCTTATTTAAAAAAATAGTAATTATGCCTAAATTACATTAACAGATTTTATTTGAAATGTTTCTTACAAATTGGATCTGTGTTCCTGGAAATGAACTTTAAATGCATCATTCCTAAGGTTTTGCTTTTTCATCTAGGAAGCCTATGCCATTTTAAATACTTTTGAAATTGACATTACAAAAGAGGAATCAGAAGGAGTTGATACACTTAGATATTCTTTAAATAAATTACAGACCAAAGCTGTAAGTATATAAAACTGTTACTTTCCATTTGTCTTCATGTGCTTTTTCCAGATTATAAATGACAATGTGGGACCAATTGTGACTTCACTCCGTCTTCTCACACGGCCTCATTTGCACACTAGTGTCTACAGCTTTTATTAGTGTGTTCTTTTTCTAATTTTATTTTTATAGAACTCTTCAATATTTAAGTATTATTGTACATTTTAGATATATACTTAAAACATGCAAGAAAATGAGACATTTATTATGTCCATCTGCTCTTTCTGCTCTTTCTCATTTCTAGTTTTTGTGTCATTTGTCTGATCAGGAAGATTACTACCCTTAGATAACCTCTTTTTAAGAGGTGCATAATTTGTCAGTGCCCTTACCCCTAGGTGGTGATTGCATTTTACCTTTATTGCTCAGAACACCCTCATATCCCTCAAAAGCTCAATGTTTATTGAATATATTCTGTAATGTGGAAGGTTAGATGGAAATACATACATATTTTGTTGGAACAATTAGGATTAATCACTCTGGAAAGGGCTCAAGCTCAAATGTATTTTACACTTATATGTCAACCAGCTTGAGAGAAAAACCCAAAAGCTTTTTAAAAAAGGATAAGGAAGTTGTTAAAGAGAAGGCTGAGCCATCCATTGAGGAAGAGTATTGTAACATTTTGGGTTTTGTGAGTTCTTTTGGAGTGAGGGAAACTGAGAAAGAGATTACAATATTCCACTCCCCCACCCCCCCTTTTTGTGTCCTTTTGTTCCCCCACCCCCTTGTAATGAAAGACATTCACTTAAAGATGGAGGGGAGATTTTCTAACAGGTTTTCGTTGGGGATTTTTTTCCACTTTTTGTATCAAAAGTTGAACACAGCACCATAAAAGGAAAGAAAATCTATTTAGCTTAAAATAATTATTTTTGTTCAGAATTAATAGTTTTTATTTATAATTTTGTTCTATATATAGTTCAAATATCTGTTCCTTGTTTTTTTTTAAAGAAATAACTTTGATTTTAATCTTTTGTATGTCAGACCAGAGTTCAAGATGAGCTGGTTCGAGTTCAGCCCAAATTTAAGAGTCATTTGCTAGAATCAGTCGCAGTTTTTCAGGAGGATGTGTCAAACTTTGAAATGTCATATGAAATGGTAAATGAATTTAGTAGTTACCTGTAAGACTTGTACGTAGGTTTCCAATATTTTTGGTTTGAAGCAGTTGGGTGCCAGAATTTTATTTTACTCAGCTACTGGATTTTTGATGCAGTGGTTGCTAAGCAGCCATCATTATAGGTCAAAATCTTCAGTATAAAGAAATAATAGTGCACGCTAATCTGTAAGGAAATTAAAGAATCCCTGGTGGTAAAAATCACCATGAAATCTTAATTAAGAAATTAATTTAGAAATTGATTTAGAAATTGTAACACATGTTGTGGCACCTTTGCTTGCACATCAGCATTAAAGAGATGATCTTGGCCCACTCACCGAGTATTTTATTTTCAGCAAAAGAACAAAATCTGAAAAATGGAAGTGTAATCTTATTGAGTTTAAGCTAAAGAATTTTTCAATTTCATAAAAATAACATTACCAGGATACAAAACTTGATTGGAATTTGACTACCAAAAAATATGCATTTTATGATGACCTGTAAATTACAGTAGCTTTCAGTCACTTTGAGAATTAATACTCATTTTTTGTTAACTGCTTGTTTAAAAGGAAGGACCTATGGTTCCTGGTATTCCACCTCAGGAAGCCAGTAATAGGCTGCAGATTTTTCAGGTAAGAAAATGAACTGTTGAGTTTCCAAATAACTAAAATTAATCTGTGGTTGCTTATCAAAACAACTTTAGAAAAAGACACTTCTACAATCTTTGATAAATGTGTCTTGGTGGATAGTTTGTGTATTATTATGTTAACTATAGTTTCTATCAGACAATTTTTTTTTTTAACATGGAAGGACTGATGATTGATTGATGTGTAACCTTGCTTTGTTCTTCATGTTTTGTGAGCATAAATTATTGATTTGAAATAATACAAGCAGTATAAGAGGGAAAAGTCAAGTATAACAACTTGATAATGACTGAGAAGAAGCCAGGTTATGTATCAGTCACATAACCCAATCCTTTAATCTTTTAAAGATCACACTTTCCATTAGATAATTGTCTTTCAATTTGATACTTGTTTGCTATGAACCTTAGTTCATAGGTCCGTAACCAGTTTTTAATCTATTTTTAATCCTTGTTCCTTTCTCTGCATGTAATAGTACCTTGAAGACTATTTTTCAGCAAGACTTCTGTCAGTCTCTTACATATCGTATAGACTCAGTAAAAAACAAAGTCAGAGTTTATGAAATGCACTAATAACTAACAGAAGGTGTTTAAACTTCCTAATGCATCTAATATGTACTGAAAATGAAGTGATTTTGGTTGAATTTACTGTATTTATTATTTTGCCAAGAGAATGCTTTGTGCTTATGGATAGTAACTGCCAAAATCATTCCTCATTCCATTTTTCTGTGGTGATCATATTCTTTGGATAGCAGTTATACTATGAAAGTAATTGTATTTTTTGGCACTCTTCAGTAGTTGTTTTCAGGCTGTATATTTTATCAATGCAAATATTTTCTTCTTTTTTTTTTTCCCTCCCTTGATAATGTGGAATTCATTTCACATCCCATTTTTATAAAATGCTTCTTCTTCTTACATAAACTTTCACTATCTGAATTCAATATATGGATTTGAGTATTACCTTACATGAGCCCTGTTCAAAATTTTAGATCAAAAATATTTTCAGACATTTAAATATGATCCTAATAGAATTCTTCTAAGACAAGTTTAGAACTGTTTAATTTATTATTAGACAATTTTAAATTTAAACCGAGATTATAAACATACATTTTGTCTGTACGAATCCTAATTTCATCAGGCTAACTTTGATGAGCTGTGGAGAAAGTATATCACATACTCAGCTGGTGAACAGTTGTTTGGATTGCCTGTCACAGACTATGGAGTTTTGCATAAAGTCAGGTAACTGTGGGAATACAGCTGGCTTAGGTGTTTAAGTATGTTAGAAAGGCTTAGGATACACCAAAAAGAGAAATAATTCAATATGGAAGGTTTCCATTGCCTTAAATAAAATAAAAAAAAATATAAAAAATCAATGATAATTTTAGAGGTCTAATGGTGTGCATATAAAAAAAATGTATTTTTTTATTATGGTAACAGGACCATACCAAATTATTTTAGTACATGTATATACTATATAAAAGAGCAGAACACTATGCCCCAGAAATATATATATAAAAGTAGAAGAGTAAATATAGTATTATGTATTAAGATATGGTACAAATAATGAGTAAGGAAAAGGCAAGGAAAGGTCAGTGTGTCATATATGAAAAATATAACTAGAGTTTTTATGAAAGTCTGAATTTTTTGAGCAGCTGTACAAATCAGAATCAGATTCTGACATTTTTGCACCAACCATTTCAATGGTTTGATGGTGATTCACAGCAGATGAGGATCTGACCCTTTCTGGCTGTTTTTAGATCATTGTTTTTGTTTGGATTCAGAGTGCTTCCAAAGTAAATCGACTAATTGTCCCTATTTGCCATGCTCTGCTTTGCACCACAGAGACAGCTCAGGGTATATAAGCTAGGTTAATTTTGGATAAATGGAAGTTTTATAGGACTAGACTAAAGGAAAATTTTCCCCAAATATGTTTAGTGTGTATATTAGGTCTTTAGCACCAACTGTCTGCTCTTTTTTGTTGATTTTATTCATGAAGTGTTCTTTTCTACATTAAGAAACGTAATGTAATTGATCTACCTGAATTTTTTGTAGTAATATTGAATATGCCATCTATTTAACTATTGAGAGATATCCAAATAGCTGATCAAAATTGTTATTATGATAATTTTTTATTTTCCCCACAGGAAAGAGTTAAGCTTGCTTCAGAAATTGTATGGATTATATGATACTGTAATAAACACTATCAATGGTTATTATGAGATACTGTGGACAGATTTAGACATTGAAAAAATTAATGCTGAACTTCTGGATTTTCAAAACAGGTATGTTCATAATATAATTTATAACTGATGTTAAATGCATTAAGATTTAGATGATTTCAGTAAAGCTTTTTTGATATCTTTAAATACAAAACTTCCATGGATAAGGTTTGTCATAAAGTAATAAGATTCTTCAGGGAAGAGTGGAGTAACACTATACTTGTAGTTAACCAGCTTTTAACCTGCAGTTTTGATAACTGAAGGGCATACGTTCAGTTGAAGAGTCAGTCTCCTTAGCTAAACCAACCAAGAGGTTAGGAGAGCTGAAAGTTTATTTGTAAAAGGTAAGTTCTTCAGTTTTTCAGCCAGGAGATTAGCCCATTGATTTTAAGTTCATTGGTTCTTAGGGTTCAGAAGTATTTTCAGACCTTTTAATTTAACCGTATTTTTAATTTTTTTTTTTAAATTACATACATGAATTTAGGAAGAAATATAATACAGAAGACTAGAACAAAGATTATTTTACAACAGAATAACAGCAGCGAGTGCAATTGCCAGCTCTCCAGCTACCTATTAGAGTCCTGTTATAAGCTTGGCAAAGTCCATCCTGAAACAACTCTAGCTTTCTCGGCACTATCTTTGCACCCCCCATCCTCCTATTAGAACAACATTCTAGAAACTTCCATTATTAATTTCCAAAATAAAGGCATGGCTAATTGATGTACATTTTTATTTGTGCCAGTATTTGGTATTTTAGAGTATATCTATACTACAGTTACAGAGTGGTGCCAGCCTGTTATAGCACCTGTAAATCAATCTTAGATAATGTTAAAGCCTAATTTGTGTTCCAAATTATGTTGTGTTCAAACACCACGGAGTTCCATAAGAGCAATACATTGTATTAGTCTCTGAAATTGACATTTGTTTAGTGTAGTTCAACTAGAAGTGTATAACAGGGCAATTACTTTTGTAACTGCAGTGAAAAGCCTTCAATATAAATAGTTTGTTCTCAGGCCATTAAGTACTTATCCCACCTATTTACCCATTATTTCCTTCCATTCTCCATTTTGTCAATATATCTTACCTCTTGGTCTTACTTTGGCAGTTTTTCATGGCTTATCACACTAACGCATTCTGTAATTGAAAATAGTAGCATAACCTTCCTAAACTAGGGATAGAGGATCTGTAGTACAGAATGCGTGGGGTTTTTTTCGTTATTAGCTTCTAGTACGTGTTGTCAAGGTAGTCTAGTAAATACATGTTTTTCTGAAGGTTAACAGATCTATAAAATACGCCATTATAAGGCATAAAATTGGTAAGTGAAAAATTTTGATATTTTTGAAATTGCACTTTTGACAGAGTTGAAGATTGGGTCATAGATTTGCATTATTTCTGAAATTTTAAGTGGAAAACATTAAACAGAGACTAATAACTTTTCAAGGAAATACGTGCCAAAGAGTATTCTTTCCCAAATTTGAGGTTACATATGCTGACAGGATTTCAGGGATTAAGAGTCTCTCAAAGAAGCAAGACATTGACAGACATCTAATTGGCAGTATCTGGTCTTTGGGTAAAACAGTATCTTCTGGTTCACAAGAATCAGTAAGAATAAGAGGGCTCCCTGCTCTGGACCCTGCAGTGTCGTTCAAAGTCTGCCTCTTTGCTGTGCCAGATTCCTGTCCCAAATCACTGAACCTGACATTAATCTATCAGCTAGCTTCAACTCTCAAGGCAGATTTCTTACAAAATAACCTTAAGTACCTATGAGTTTTGTAAAAGTTAAAACTTCACGGTAGTCCAAACCCACACAAAATACTTTTCCCCCTCGGAGAAGGGCAGGCAGGTATTAAACATTGTTTGACAGCAACCAGGGACATAATCAGCATGACTGTACTGGCAACCACACAGCACTGACATAGTTCTAAACCAGACACAGGCTGCTGTATTGTACTCGCTACAGAAAAGATGAAATTACATCAGTGGGAGGTAGAGACGTAAGTGACAAAGGCTGCAAAACCAAGGGAAATGGGATTCAGGCTTTATTACTTTTTTTGCTAAGGATGTACTTTATCATTTACATTAAGACATTCCTGTGGTGGGTCAACTGCTTAATTCTTAGTGTGTAGGCTCTGTAAAAATGTGTTCAAAGAGGTGAATATTGACTTAAATATTTCGCTGGGGGTTTTTCCATGTTAAAAGTATAAAATTTTCATTTTCTTTTGGAATCGTTTCAAGACTACTAACAGAAGGTAGAGGGAGAAGGTGGTCATATCTTTCCAATTTTCACATCTGTCTGAAGTGTATGTTAGTATGTGCCACGTGTATTACTGGTATCGTAAATTGAAGTAAATATTATATTTGTACAAGGATCACTTATGTGAATTTTAACAATTTGGCTTGGGTTTTTGTCAATAGTATCTGTGATGATAAGCAACACATAAGCTATGTTTTCATGCAAAAAGCAATATTACTGTTTATTTACAAAGAATATATCAATGGTTAAAACTTAAATATTATGTGGTTTTAGTAGGGCATTTGCATTTTTTTCTAAAAAGGTAGACTAATTGACACAAATTGGAATTTTACATAGAAAATGTTGACTTATATAAGCTACTTCATATTTCCTCATCTATTTTTAAAATGTTTAAACGATTCTTATTTTGACAAAAGAGGCATTTACTACTGCATCAATTGAACTCAACTGCAGGTGCTGTAGATTACCTAAAGGACTCAAACACTGGCAAGCATTTTTAGATCTCAAGAAAAAAATTGATGATTTTAGGGAGTCTTGTAATTTGTTGGAAATTATGACCAACAAAGCAATGAAGCAAAGACACTGGAATCGTATTGCTGAAACAACAGGACATCAATTCGATATAAAATCTGATTCATTTTGCCTTCAAAACATCATGGAAGCACCAATTCTTAAACACAAAGATGATATTGAGGTAGGTACATACATCTTTTCCCCCTCCTTGTTTATTTTAAATTGTCAGCAAAAATAATATGGTTGCTTTTAAAATTATCACCTTTTAAAAAAAGTTTTAATTCCTTAAAGTCCCTGACTCTCAATCAGACTATGCTAGTTTAAAATAATTTATATTTTATTTAGAAGTTCTTATCCATATGAACAAAGAGGTAGCAGCTGAAATCTTTGGATTCTTATTTCTAGGTAATCTCTTCACATTCTTGCTGGCCCTATTTTCTATGATTTTCTTAGCCCTTTTTAAACAGGGAAAAAACCCAAAGAATACTTCAAATGATCATGGTCACCTAATTTTTGAACTCTGTAGTTGCTTTAAAAATTTGTAAATAAATCAGAAATTTTTGAGGAAGGGTCCATGTTTATTAATATTTAATATTAATGCTTTTCTAGATCTTTATACATACAACTTCATGAACCACACATCTTCAAAAGAATCCTCACATAACCTTAAAAAACTCTCAATGGAGTTTGCAAGTTTCATAGGGTAAATATGCATGCAAAAGCTAGTCTTATATTCGTAGTTGATTTATATGGAAGCATTCCAAGGTGATCCACTTAATTTTGAATTAAGCTCTGGTTTGAATACAATATTGTACTTGGTCACCTTTCCAACCTAAATTCTGTGATTCTATAAATAGAAATGGGATAAGAGTAAGAGTTCATCTGTTGATGAGCCTACATCACTATCCTAAACCTTGTAAAAAAGACAATTCAGAAATCTTGTTATGCAAAAATAACAAAATATGAAGCCTCAGAAATGGTATATCCATGCATTTCCAAATGTGCATTTTTCAGTTATATATACATGTAATTTGAGTGAGTAAAATTAGTACCGTGATCTCTGCATGTGTGACACATTTCTGTACTATTTTATAAAATTTAATATATTGTTTTAAAATACTCTATTACTAGATGTGTACTATAAGGAAAGATTTTATTCCTGAAGAATGGAGATTTTAAAAAAATGGTTCTTTCTTTGCAGGATATATGTCTATCTGCTACAAAGGAGAAAGATATAGAAGCCAAACTATCTCAAATAGCTGACATTTGGGAAAGCCAAATTCTGAGCTTTTCATCATTCAAAGGGAGAGGAGAGTTACTGTTAAAAGGAACTGAATCATCAGAAATTATAATGTTGATGGAGGACAGTTTAATGATTCTTGACTCTTTACTGACCAATAGGTACTTCTAAGTTGATTGTGTATGGTGTTTTCAGAAACACACTGAGATAGAAACTGTATTATTATTAGGCTAAATCAGTAGTAAATTTGAATGGAATATTATTTTTTAATGAAACAGAATGTTACAACGTCCAATGAAGCAGCTTCCCAGGTGGAAGGCTTTCATGTATCAGTAGCAAACTATTGTCTCAATATATTTGAATGTAATTGAGCTGGTAGAAACTTTCCATGAGATTCTTCTTGCTCTAAGTGAAACAAGTGTTGTTCAGTTGTGGGGGTTTTGTGTTGGTTTTTTTTTTTTACCATTTATTTATTTTATAATCTATCTTATAATAGCTTTATTTAGAATTAAATAATTTCTGCTTCTCATCCTTTTTTAGATACAATACACCATTTAAAAAGGAAATTCAGAGCTGGATTTGTAAGCTTAGCAGCTCTACAGACATAATTGAAAAATGGCTGGTTGTGCAGAATCTCTGGATTTATCTTGAAGCTGTTTTTGTAGGAGGAGATATTGCAAAACAGTTACCCCAGGTAAACTTTAAAATGCTTGCCTATTATTGTGTATTAAAGGGTATCTGTATAATAATCATTATATTATATATATAATAAAAATAATAATTCCAACAGATTATGTTGTGAAAATACTTATGTTTTTGCTATATATAGGAAGAAAAGCTTTTTCAGAATGTTGACAAATCATGGGTAAGAATAATGCAACGAGCTCGTGAAAGCCCAAATGTAATTAACTGCTGTGTCGGGGATGGGACTATGAAGCAGCTTCTCCCTTATTTACATGAACAGTTGGAAGTATGTCAGAAATCACTTGCAGGGTATGAATTGTTTGATTTTTAATGCATTTTTTGTTTCTAAGTAGTTTATATGAAATATTAATAGTATTTCAGTCTTACTTTCACTCTTATGTAGAAAAAAACAAAGAGCTGAAATATTCTAATAAAAATCTTGTTCAATTTTAAAGATACTTAGAGAAGAAAAGACTACTGTTTCCTAGATTCTTTTTTGTTTCTGATCCTGCCCTTCTTGAAATTCTTGGACAAGCAAGTGATTCTCATACAATTCAGGTACAACCTTAGTGATTATTTTTTTTCCCCCTGCTTATAACAAAATGTTAGAATATGGAGAAGCATTTAGTAAGTTAAAATTTAAACATTTTCTTCTTATAAACTTTGCTAGAGGTTTTTTTTTTTGTTTGTTTTGTTTCTTGCTCTGTAGTCTTTAACAAAATATGAAATGGATATCTGTAATTAAAAAAAAAAAATCTTCAGAATTCAGAACCCTAGAATATGGTCCCATCAAGTGATTTGCTGGTGACTCTTCTCACAACTAAACTAACAGAAAGGACCCTGTGACAATTTCCTGCTTTGCATATTTAAAAATTAATCCAACTAGTCTGGGTTGTTCCTAGGGATTGATTGAGATAAGAGCATTGATATTACACAGTAGCTGATCTCTGCTCTGCTAGATCACCTTATGGAAACTGTAAAAAAACCCAACACCCTAGCAAATGGAGATAAAATTGTACACAACCATTTCTGTAATTATTACCTACAGATGGCCAAAAATTCATCTATAGGTTCAGATGAACCTTTGCAGGATAACCTAACTTGACTTTTTTTTTTTTTTCTGTTTTATAATGCTATGTATTTACAATGAATGGTTTCTGAATTATCCTTACAGCCACACCTGCCTTCCATATCTGACAATATAAATGAAGCGGACTTTCACCCAAAGGATTATGATCGCATACTGGCCGTCATATCAAGAGAAGGAGAAAAAATTCCAGTAATTCTCTGATTATTTTTTTTTTCCCAGAAATGTTGTTAATAGATAAATCATTCTATTATTGAACATAAAAGTATGCAATAAATTGTATTATTTTTAATTACAAATGAACAGTGTTGTGTCACAAAACTATAATAAATCTTCATTAAAAATTCCTAGTATGATTTATTGAAATTAAATCAGTAATTGTCTTGAATAGAAATGCAGCAAACATTCTTGAACAGTTTGGTAATTATGTTCTATTTTGTACCTTTTGCTTTTACTAATTTTTCAGTTGGATGCTCCAGTGATTGCAAAAGGACCAGTAGAGCTTTGGCTACAGGATTTATTGCATATGCAGCAGACTTCATTGCATGGCATAATTAGGGCAGCATATTACCAAATTAGTGACTCAGGATATCAGTTGCTGAATTTTCTTAATCAATTCCCAGCACAGGTGAGATTACAGGATGTGGATTTTTCTGTGCAGTCTGGATGGTGTGTGGGGGGAGGTGGGATGTAAAAAGCATATGGGAATGTCTATATGAGGAAGTTTTCATAGAGGAAACAAAGATAAGGATCTACTCAGTAAAAGTCAATCCTTAATGACTGCAATTTTGATATCCTATATATAGCATAACATTTTTCTTGTAATCTACTTTAAAATGACTTTTTTCTTCTCTTGGAGAATATGAAGTAGATCTTATATCTGCTATGATAGATATTGAACCCCTTTCAGATGCAAATAAAATTTTATGCATACAATGATTTCTCTTTCATAGTTTAAGATTGCAAGAACTACAGTTATGATTATTTATCTCCTAATTTACAAGACTTACCTTATAGTTCATATATTTGTCACTCCTGATAATGCAGTCCTAGTAGAAGCCTACCTTGAAGAATTCTAGTTTGCCTACAGACTCAATCATACTGATAATGTATGTTTCACTAACAAGTAATAAATTGTTTCCCATCCTGTACAAATTCTGACTCTCTAATTTTCTAATCTGTACAGTGCCAGGTGTTATTCTTTTAACAGAAATTCTGCAAATACTAAAACTGGCCAATACAATCTTAAAGCTATATTTATGATGTAATTATGTATTATCTCAGCAGTGTTTATTTTTAAAAATCTCTTACTTTTCCTTTAACAGATAAGGACTCTGTCTTGTCTGCATGTCAGACATTTTGAAGTGGCTTTATTACCATCTGCAAAGATCTTCTTTCCCATGTCCTGCTAATCCAAATGTTTTCTGTGCAATTATTTGGGGTGGGGGTTGGGGGTGAACTAGAAAATGGTCTTTGGCACAGAAATCTAAAGTACAGAGAAAGAAAATCTGTGTTATAGGACAGAGAAAGAATTGGGCAAAATACTGACAAATATTTGAAATATTTTCTTCAAACTGCTTTTTTCTTGTCTCTTTTGTTATTAGGTTGAATGAAAGAGTGACATTCAAAGATTTTTATTTTTTTCCTCTGCTAATTGGTCACTCTAAGATAATTTTTTAAATTTTGTTTAGATTCTGATGATGATGGCCTATTGGTTCTAAAATGGGGGGATATTTCCTGCTACAGTCTCTAACCATGAACTCATTACAGGTATAGGGAGTCAGAAATGTAAAAAGAGTGGTTAAGTCAAATTTTTAGGTCTTGGCAGTTTGTGTATATAGAAATGTGGCAAAAAATGGTATTGGTACGTTTGTCATGGATATGCCTGATCATCAAAATGATCTGAGGCAGTAGTTTACACACAACATCCTGTAACTCTAGATATATTTGGAAGCAAAATAACTTGTACTTCAGTGTGCTCTAGGCTGTACTTCAGTTGTGACAGCATGTTTGAAAGATAGCGATCCCTCCCATATTCAGTAGGAATGCACAGGAATTTTTTTTAATGTTCTTCAATTAGCTACAAAATTGGCAATGAGAAATTTTCAGGACTTCTCCCCACACTTCAAGACCTATTTACGTTTGCGATACTGGAGTACACTAAGGGACTGTAAGTGAATCTGAGACTCATCCGTAATCTGTGTGTATCTCACTATGTGACAAATTTTCATAAAAGCTTTTAAATGTTTTCTCAGGAGTTTCCAGTACCACAGCAGAGCCAATTAACTCAGGCACAATATCCTGTTGAGAGAGCATCGTGCCGGATGTAGTGATAATTTGGGAGTCTCTTCACTATAATTTATTGTCCCTGTTACACCTAAGACTTCTATAATAAGGATAGTGTTCAAAAAGTGTTTTGTATTTTTTTTTTCACATATTAAATTTGTAGGTTGGATTACTGGGAATTCAAATATTGTGGACACATGATTCAGAAGAAGCTCTACAGAATGCTAAAGAGGACAGAAAAATCATGCGAATAACCAGTGGGAGATTTCTGGAGATTCTGAATATGTTGATTAAGCAGACCACACGTGATCTTTCCAAGTTTGACAGAGTGAAATTTGAAACGCTTATTACAATTCATGTGCATCAGTGTGATATATTTGATTGTTTGGTAAAGTATATATTTTGATTTCTGGCAAATGCATTTTCTGTCATAATAATTTTTCTTACATGTGGTAGCTACAGTTACATGTGTATGTGTGTGTTTGTAAGACAGATATGTCCATAATCTCAACATAATAAAAATAGCACATAATTGCTTACACTAGAAAAAAACCCATCAGTTCTACCATCTCAATATTTGCTCCATTTTTTTACACTTTTCTTAGAATATTTTAATTTTCCACTTCCTCCTGCAAAACTATTTTGATAGACAAAAATGTTCCAATGTGTCCTTCATTTGAAAAAACTGTTGTATTACTCTTACTTGCATAACTAAACAAGTTGAGTTGGCTGCGGGTCTTGTAGCTTTATTATCATAGATAATTTCCTCATAGGTTGTTACAGAATCTTAGTAGTTGGTACTAGGCTGGACTTTAGCTCCGCCTATTCCAGAGTTAGAGCAATGATGGCAATATCTTCCATATCTATTGGTTTCTTCTTTCTGTCTCCCCTACACCTTCAGAGAGCAGGCTACTGGGATTTCTCTTTCTGGTTCCTAAGGAGAATACATAGAAGACAACAAAAACCCCTACTGAAATCAACAGATAACGCCAATCCTACTTCAGCTTTTTAGATTGTGCTAAATTGTTTATGTTCCATTATTCATTGAGGAATGTCATCCCTCAACACTACATCTCTCACGTATTTTTACTGCTGACACCAGCTTATTAGATCCTACATAATTTGCATTCGATGCATCAGTCAGATCCTTCCTTCATCATGCCTTTTGTCCTAATGTGTTTGGCAGATTCAGCAGTGTTTGCTAATTTCACTTGGAATGTGAGCTGCACTACCAAAGCAGTTTAATATTTATTTAACACAGGTGTTGTAAAAATCAGGTTAAGTGATCAGGAAATTTTTTAATATCAGTTTAGCATACATCTAAACATATGTGATGCTTATATGTATTTCAGTTTACTTGCAGAAGCTTTAGTTACAACTTACTACAGGAACTTTAACCTGAGTAATCACTCATTATTCTCATACAAATAGGCATTTTATCACAGTTATCAAAGACAATAAAAGTTGATGCTCAGTTATACACTTATTTACTTGCTTTTAAGGTAAAAATGCACATTGAATCACCGACTGATTTTGAATGGTTAAAGCAGTCTAGATTCTACTTTAAAGAGGATTTCGATCAAGTTTTGGTATCCATTACAGATGTTGATTTTGTCTACCAAAATGAATTTCTTGGTTGCACTGATCGTCTGGTTATAACACCTCTTACAGCCAGGTTAGAAAAACCAATTATACATAATGAATACTTTTAATAGATGGTACATTCTGAATTAAGTCCTGTGTGGGCTAGGTCATTCATGAAAATCTTCTCATACATTAATTTTTTAATTTGTCTAATATTCACAGTTTTTAACACACTAGAGTAACAAAAGATAAAAGTTTTTGCTTGTATAAGTAAAGTTTAAATGCTGTGTTTTGTGACTTTTACCACTGTGAACCTCCTGCACTCACAGAAATCAATGGAACTGCTTTATGAAGGAGTAATGTTTCAACATAAGAGTTACAGAATCTATCGCATAACTCATTGTTATCTTATATATATTACACATGTATCTTTCATATGATTTAATAAATTAATATGAATTAACATTTATAGGTGCTATATAACTTTGGCGCAGGCTTTGGGAATGAACATGGGAGGAGCTCCAGCAGGACCAGCTGGAACTGGTAAAACAGAAACGACGAAAGACATGGGAAAGGCTCTGGGAAAATATGTAGTTGTCTTTAACTGCTCTGATCAGATGGACTTCAGAGGTCTGGGTAGAATTTTCAAAGGTAAGACTTCTTCATGCAGGATAAGAGAGACCTCCACAGCTGCAGTTAGGGCAGGTTGCTCAGGACCTTGTTGATGTTAGGTTTTGAGTATCTCCAGGGATGGACATTCCACAACACCTCTGAGCCCCTATGCAAGTGTTTGACCATCCTCATAGTACATTTTTTTTATACTTTCATTGACTTGGAATTTCCCACATTGAAACCTCTGTCCATTCTCTCCTCTTCTTCCACTGCACCTCTGAGAAGACCCTGGCCTTCTCAGTGCCTCCTGTTAGCTAGTTGTGAACAGTAATAAGCTTTCCCCTTAGCTTTCTCTTCAGGCTCAACAAATCGTGTTTCCTCAGCCTCTCCCTCTGTGTCGTGTCCTCCAGCCACTGACCATCATGGCAGCTGTCTGTGGGACTCATGCAAGTATATAAATGTCTATTTGTAAGCCCCAAACCAAACACAGTACTCCAGGTGCTATCTCACAAGTGCAGAGTAGAGGCAAGCAATCATTTTCCTCAACCTGCTGGCTACACTCTTGTCCAATCTGCAGCTGGCTTCCTTTGATATAAGGGCATAATTCTGATTCATGCTGAATTAGTTGTTAAGCAGGACACCAGGTCATTTTTTACAAAACTGCTTTGTAGTCAGTCACCACCAAGTCAGTACTGCTGCGTGGAGTTATTCTGTTCCAGATGAAGGTCCTGAAGTTCATAAGGTTTCTGTCAGCTCATTTTTCAAATTTATGGTATTGCATGTACTGAGAAGCAAGGAGTGAAACTACTAATTTTAATTTGTTGTGTTTGGGGTTTTTTTGTTTGTTTGTTTGGGGTTTTTTGTAGCAAGCAAGTAATTATGGCATAAAAGTGCCTAAAGCTGTGGGTTTTAAATGTAATTAGCCCTTTGAAATTAAAGCTATTCATATTTTTAAAAGATCTTGGAGTACATGACAGAATCCCGCTAAAATTACTTAGTCTTCACTGCATAACAATAACATGCCATAAATTAATTGTATAAATTTTTACTTTTAAATAGCTGTCTTCCAGTATGCATGAAAGAAAAGCACTGCATACTGGTACTTTAGTATTATTTGGAAAAGAATGCTGCTACAAATTTTCTCATAAAGTGTTGCTAAAGGTACAACAATTCTCTTGTTACTTTTCCAAACTGAAATTAGGCAACTGTGAAATTATTCCTTCATGAAAATGTTATTGTTATCAATATAGTGTTTCTAGATTTCTCTTCCCATTTCATTTTCTTTCTCTGTTGTCCTCTTTTTTCATTCATAGACAAGTTCACACAGAGCATTGTCCACACTTTCTATGTTGTTATGTCCTATACCATTACATGAAAAACTTGCATTTTAGTGTGGACTTCAAATGGTAGTGCTTAGACATAGAGATATATGCTTGAAGATTAATATTTTCTACCTTGTGAGATTCAGTTTTATTTAAACCTCTAGCTAGTGAAAAAATAATCATAATTTTAGCCTTTATGATTTATAAGAGGGAAGTAAAAGGTATTGTGAAGGCTGAAAGACCCAAATGAAAATAAAAAGTGATTTTTTTTGTTGTAACATTTGGGGCCAGTATTTTGTACTCTGCACGTATTTTTATTTTTTTAGACTAACAGCTTTTTGTAAATAATTGAATTGTCATTTTAAAATAAAATAGTACAATCACAGGAAGATCTGGACAAAAGATCTGCCAAATGCCCCAAGACATCCACAGATTTTTTCTGATTCACTTTTAAGCAATTTGTATACATCAGCAAGTATTGATTCAGATTGATATTGAAATAGTCAGTTAGGTTGGGGGAAGATAGGCCTTGGCCACAGGGCAATAAATAAAAATAATCTTATTTAATTATTTGAGGCAAAAGTAATCTAATTCAGATATCTCAAATATGCATGAAGAACAACAGATAATGAATTTTTCTGTCCTTGTTTTAGGTCTTGCACAGTCTGGATCTTGGGGATGTTTTGATGAATTCAACCGAATTGAGTTGCCTGTCTTGTCAGTAGCAGCACAACAAATCCACATTATTTTAGCAGCAAGAAAAGAAAGGAAAAGGCAGTTCATTTTTTCTGATGGAGACTGTGTAGATTTAAATCCTGAGTTTGGCGTTTTCCTAACAATGGTAAATCTAGTAATAATTCTAGAGAAGTGACAAATTATGCTATTAATTAAACAGTTAAATGGCAAGGTGAAAATAACTGATTTTATTAAGTGATGCTGTTGCTATAGAATTAGACTGAACTACTGGAACACATAAATAATCTGAATATTCATGAATTGCACGTCTTCATTTTTACTTTAAGATTATTGAAAAGGTTCATGACTATGTCCCTTTATTACTGTATTGCAATTCATTGAGTAAGAGTTTGACCAAACCTTGAGAATTCTCTGTGCTCACTAAGAGAACTGAAACACTAATATACTTTAATTACTACGTTAGCTTGAAATGCCTTGACAGTATTAGTGAAGAAGATACTGTAGGAAAAACAAAAGAACATTCACTTCCAGCAGGAGATACAGGAAAGATATTTTTCAGTGACATATTTCATATCTAATGGGTGCTTTACATGGATTTATGAAAAGAATTCTTTAAGCCGATTTACAGCAGACATGCATGATTCTGGAATAAACCACCCTCCTTGTATTGTGGTGACAACAGGTCTTTTCAAAACCCGTGCAAAAAAAGTTATCAGATCCTTTGATTGGTGGTTACAGGATGTGTCTAAACTGGTAACTACAATGCTGCATGTCCACGTTTGTTCTTCTGTGGCAAAAGGGGCACATTCTGTTCTGTGCATCAATACTGGAATCAGTGCAGGCATTATGACAAAACCATGTTTCTTATATCATGAAGTTTTTATGGGTATTATGAGATACATTGTTCCCTGTCTTATAATGATTATTTGTTAAAAAGAACTGCAGCATATATAGATCAAAGTTAGGTCCCACAGCTGAATGGATAATCTGCGCAAAAAAGATATGCAAGGTAACACCTATAATTTTACACGAGTTACCATTACCCAAAGGAGAAACACAAACTCCTGGATTTAGAATATTAACTTTCTGAGCATGCTGCCTTGTTCCCATAGGGTTCCTGAGGCTTCATAGCACTAGTTCCTGTAATCTCATGGGCAGGGAATTTTATAGTGTGTGTTTCCTAATGCCAAGGCAGAAGGCAGTCCAAGATGACTTTATGGGAAATTAAAATCTTCATCGGCATGTTTGAGTGCAGAGTAGTAGCAGAGGAGGTCATAAATATATTTTGAGTGCTTCTCATTTTGTAAATGTCACCTGTGTGATGTCAGAGTTATCCCTCATGTTGGCAACAAGTTTCTGGAAATCTTCAATTAGTCAGACTTTCTTGGGCATTAAAATTTTATTTCATATGATTTTGATGTAAAGTTTTATGTTTAAATTTTGTTGACTCTTATTTTTACTGTGTCATTGCAACATATTTTTGGGTGTTCTTCAGCCATTATTAAAACCAGTTCTGTTAATAAAAGGGAATTACAATTTCTTACTATGATTCTTACTTCAGCGGCTAGGATTCACTCATAAACTATTGAACATTCAGTGAGATTTTGTACTTTAAGGCTAGCCTTTCAGGCACAAGAAATAGAGAAGGGCATCCTAATTTTCTTCACCACAGGCTGCTTGTTATCTCTCTTTTTTTAAAAAAATAATATTATTTTGGGTCTTGCTAGACACTGGATTTTTAATATGTTAAAACCCCTCCCTATTCTGCAATATAATAATGAAAACTTTGTTCACATTGGGAATACACTAAAAGAAATCCACCAACTAGATTGTATTCCATGAAATCTTAACTTTCTGATTTTTGGCTTGTTATGATAAAAAAAATTAGCTATTAGTCTGGTAATTATGCAATGGTTACTAATTCTTAGTTATGGTTGATGGGTTTTCTTTACATTTTAATCATAAGTAGACAAGAGTTCTAACTCTGAACAGATCTAGGTATTTATGCATAAATCTGTCGAACAATAAAAAGTATGTTATTTTGACTGTTATAAATAATAATGCATTATGTTTTCTTATATAGAATCCTGGATATGCTGGACGTCAAGAACTACCAGAAAATCTCAAAATTCAGTTTAGAACTGTTGCAATGATGGTTCCAGATAAACAGGTACAGTTTCTGAATGAATTAAAAGAAAAGTATTTTACTTTGCTTACCAATCTTTAGAAAAACTAATGGAATTTCTAAAAAAATTGTATTTCAGATAATTATAAGAGTTAAGCTTGCAAGTTACGGATTTAGTCATAATGTGATCTTGTCTCAGAAGTTCTTTGTTCTTTATAAACTTTGTGAGGAGCAGCTCTCTAAGCAGGTAGTGTTATGTATTCCCTTCCTCTTTGTCTTTATATTTACGCAATACAACCCCTTAGGTTTTGGGTTTGCAGATTGTTTTTGAAGTATCACTTTTATGCTTTTTACAAAATATTGAAGTAGCTTAGATATAATTCAAACAAGTATTTGTCTAAAATTTTTGAACAAATATCCGTGTTAATTCACATATATGTAGTCACATACATGCATTTGTCTGTTAAACAATGATAGTTTGTAGTTGCAAGTGCATGAGGCTCTCTACCTGAACATGGCAGCCAAGTGAAAATTGAGCTGGTGATGTAAGAATTATCCAGGGCTGGAGAAAGTAGTTGGAAGTTGGAAACCACAGGGGTAACATCTTAAGTTTGATTTAAGTTGCCCTTCTTCCCATAGCACTGCTTTGATCTGAAGTCTTGACTTTAAACTGCCTTATTTGGTAAGACCCAACCTGGAATGAAACTGTTATTTTTTTAGAATCCTGCTATACAGAGCTACAAAATAATTGCTATATGGCATTATAAATGTTCAAGTAAATTAAATTTAAATTAGAAAAGAAAAAAACCTCCTCCCCCTTTCCTGAAAATGAGCTGTTTATTCTTCATTTATTATAATAGAATAATTCCTAAACAACACCAACAATTCCTATTTTAGCTACCTTTTCCAGGCAGGCCAACTTTACTATACAATATGCAAATAAGGTTTGATGTACTTATGAAATAAATCTGGAGAACTTGTCACTGATGCATAAGCCTTTTCCCACTCTTTAGGTACATTATGATTTTGGTCTGAGGAATATCCTTTCAGTACTGAGGACTCTTGGATCTCAGAAGAGGGCCAGGCCAAATGAAAGTGAATCAAGCATTGTTATGAGAGGGATAAGAGATATGAATCTTTCTAAGCTGGTAAGAATCTAATTTTAGCACCACGTAGAGGCAAGTCTACTAGTTATTTCATGGGGTTTTGTAGAAGATTATGAAAAAACTCAAACATCCTTTTCTTTAAAATTGAAACATAATAATCATCATGTTATCATTAAATAGCAATGAGAGTTTATTAGACTTGCAAACAGTGCTCAAGGTGAAAAGGTTCAAGTAGGTTAATAGTGGCCTACTGTACTGACTTGTGCACAGACTGATTACTGTACTGTAAGTAATCTGAACAATTTGAGTGTCCACTAAATTAAACTTTTAAAGGTTTCTTTCCAGACAGGATGTTCTTTCCAATATATGCTGCAAGTGTTTTACAAATAGATTTAAAAAATAGATTCCAGTGTCTACTCTGTGGGAAATTTCTTTCAGTTTTGAATTTATTTCTCACATGGCATATGGATGACATTTTAAAAATGCTGTTTTTGTAGTGAGCTGTCCTGTTTGCTGGTTGTGTTTATGAACATAAGTGCCTGTATTTAGAATATATATTCTTAATTTTTGCTATTTTAAAATAGAGATTAATTTTTATTTGAGGACATCCTTTGGATAACCATGCTTTAAGTACTTAGTAACTTTTTTTTGGTTTCAGATAGATGAAGATGAGCCTTTGTTTCTCAGTCTTATCAATGATCTCTTTCCGGGGTTACAGTTGGATGGCAGTACTTACACTGAGCTTCAGGCTGCAGTAGCTAATCAGGTTGAAGAGGCAGGATTGATTAACCATCCATCATGGAATCTTAAGCTTGTTCAGGTAAAACATTTTTTTCTAAAACGTTTTTAACAAATAGGAGTCAGAACACCATGTTAGTAGTTAAACCATTGTCTCACTCAATGACCTGTGCTTCTAATATGGGAAAAATCAAAGGTTGTGTGTACACCACACTAAGGAAGACCAATCCAAGGGACTTGTGGATTTATTTCTTTAAATTATGCAGAAGAAGAAGAAAAAAAAAAGTTAAAACATGCTATTAACTTAGTCTTTCCAGATATGGTAGTGCATCTAAGTTATCTGAATGAAGCAGCAAGGCACCTACGTGGATCTCTAACGTGAGTTTCATAGCCTAGAGTAGGGATAGTAGGGCATAAGAAAGATTGGGAGGCATTTTGAAGGCCAAAGCTGTAAATAGAGTGAGAAGAAACATAGCCAGGGCACAACTCCTGCTGAGTAGGAGGAGAGAGCTAAAAGACTTTTATAAGGGCAAAGAAAAATGTAAGAGGTATGTATTTCTGACTTAAATATGTTTCTGTAATGGAGAAGAGTCTTCATCATGAGTTTGAGTGGACATTGCAATAAACAAAGTTTTTTTTCATGTGAGTTTTGAGAACCTATACACTGATCAGGTAATGATCCAGCTTACCTGTACTAAATTGAAAGAGTTAAAGTATAAGGACGCATACACCATATATGTCTTAGCATATGCTGTGACAAACTTATGGAAACCTATAACAAGGTTAAGCATGACAAGTGAACATACATGTAGGTAATATGAAAGAACCAAAAATAGTGTCAGTTACAGGAGTGACACTGTCATGCACAGGGAACTGTTTCTCTCAAGGACATGCATGACTGAGAGATTAAAGCTATAAAGAGATTTAGAGGCTTTCTGGACTACAAAGGATGTAAACAAGCCCAGCTGCTGTAAATTTGTATCCGTAATGTTCAAGGCAAGTATCCTTCTGAAGTGCATTAACCAACCTCAATATTGTAGAAAGATCTCACCCAGGTGGATTTATGTATCCCTTTGTTATCTGCATGTAAAAGTTTTAGTAAAAACGAGTAAGAAAATACATGGAACCTGAGTGAGAGACTGTAGCAAAAAGTTGTTGCAAACAACGTTGTTTACATAAAGCAAAAAGTTGCTTATTTTTGACATGAAAAACACTTGGTTATTGGCACTTGAGGGATACTGAAATAGACCTTGTGCACTGGCAGTTTGCTAGGAGCGTAGTGTGTTTTTTTTTACCTTATGTTGCAAGCTTTTTAGACCTGGGGTGTGTTCTGATTGTAAAGCAAAAAAGAAAAAATGGTTAAGGTGTTGCAAGAAATTCTTTTGATTTCAGCATATTTGTAAAACATTATGTTTAGTAAACTAATGATTTGATGACTGAACTGTAATTTGGGTTTATGATAATTTGTGTTTAGTGTGGGATCATCTTTATGATGTGTTGTTGATTAATGAATATGTATTTATTTAATTTGAAGGAAAAAAGATGCTTAAATGGCTTTCTGGACATGTACTCTGACATAACATTTAAATGGCTGACAGCTGTATTTCTGACATGCAATCATGTTTGAAACTAACTGAATTTATTATTAAAGACAGTTAACTCATGTTCTGATGAGCTTTATGCCAACACATTTCCCTATACACAACCTTCTTAAAAAAAAAACAAACATTCAAATGCAGCAGACTAACAACTCAAGAAAAAAAGATCAGACAGTCATTAACAACTGTAAATTGACAAGCTGGAAAGGTAACTAGAGCATTGTTGCTCTTTTGTCTTTTTGTTCTATTCTTTTTTGAGAACACACTTTAATTATTGGTGATAATGATGCTATTAAACATTATGGGTTTGTTGGTTTCGTGTGTTCTCTGATTCCTTGTTTTTTTCTACATGCAGGCAACAAGGTGTGAACGCTTTTTCTTGTAATACCATGCTTTAAAGAAGGATCAGCTTTACTTTATTGGCTGTATTACTCATTGAGATTAAGCTTATAGCCTTAATTAGTGAAATGTATTTTTTTTTAATTTCATTAATTGATCAAATTGATTTTGGTTTGTAAAATTTGTCAGCTAAAGAGGAACTATGTTTTCTTCAAATATTCATATTTTACTTATGCTTACTTTTTGAATAATTGTTAAACACTGTTAATGGTTAAGACTAATAACCTTTACCACTTCCAGTGGCTGAAATCTATATTGCTTTAGACTAATTTATTTGTCATTTTCCTGGTTGCCAAGCTAAGAGTACAGCTACAATAACTGACACTTAAGAACATTTTACCCTGTCGAAATATGTTTGCATTTTCTTGAAACACAGCCTCAGAATAGACACTTTCTGAAACTACAGGCCTTGAAGTCCTAGGAGTGTTTCTTGGCTGTAGAGTCATAAATTAGAAACTACATCATTGGCTCTTACAAACTAAGTATCTTAAAAGAAACTAGATGTAAACCAAGAAAAGCAATCTGACCTTTGTGCTTATTACCAGGTGTCTGAAATTTCCAAACTTGTCTACCTTAAAAAGAAAAAAACCCCAAAAAACCCCAACAAAACCAACAAAAAAGCCCTGCCACATGATTTTTTGAATGAGAGCAAAAGATACAGTGCATTACAGTATTCTAAAAAGTGCGATATTCTTCCTTATGTTACTTCACAGCAACTAAAATATCATGTCTCTGTCATCAAAGCAGAGTTATATTTATGGCTCTGCTCAGACTCCACCTAATTTACAGAAGGTTTTGCTCCGCATTCTGCAGGCTGGATCCATATTGTCCTTCACATAGCTTCACACTAATGGCCAGCATAATTTTTACACGGCAGAAAACATTTTTGGCCATCCTGCTTAAAGTCATGTTCACCATTTTATTCATGGCTTAATATTTCAATATTTAATATTCAATATTTCAATACTTAACAAATTCCATCTTCCACTGGGACTAAGAAGTTTGAAATTGTCAAGTTCATGGTGGATTTGATCTTAGTGTAGATTTGTGGTGCCTGTAGATCTTCCTGGACTGATACAAGCCTTTATTCAGCTTGCAGCAGCAGCTATATATGCTTCTCCTTACAACATTCTGTCATCCAGGAGGACTACCACTTATTGGTTCCTTTCGGTTGCTCCAAAAGGAGATAGTTGTGTAGGCAGACTGCCACTTCCATAGCAAGCCTATAGCTAATAGTAAAAGAAAAACAGAAAATTCAATAAAGAACTCTCCTGAACCTAAACCCATCTGCAATCCTGGAGGAAGTGTGGTCCCTGTGTTTATTTTATATACTCTGGTGTTTTAGTACTGTGGTGATTAGCCATTCCTTTGTTGCCTTAATATTTTGGTAACCATTCATTTTTTCCATTGGAATAATGCAGAAAATCCTTTTTAAAATCTGGTAAATTTATTTTCAGTTTCTTTGAAAAATTTAGGCAAGATTTAGCTGTGTAAACTGTTTTATAGTAAACCTGCTTGGTGCTTAGAAGATCAGGATGTGAAGGTATGTACTATTCCACAAAATACTGGAAATCAGGAAACAAATGCTGATTTCAGTTCTGAGCATATAATTTGTATGTCTAATCCATTTATAATCACTATCAAATGTATTAAAAGCAAGCAAAAATCTTCCCAAAACATTTATTTCTTAAAATATTCTGATTTTTTAATAGTTGTATGAAACTTCTCTAGTACGTCATGGGTTGATGACACTTGGACCTAGTGGATCTGGAAAAACAATGGTCATAAGTATATTAATGAGAGCACTGACAGAATGTGGCCAACCTCATAGGGAACTGCGTATGAACCCTAAAGCTATTACTGCTTCTCAGTTGTTTGGAAAACTAGATGCTGCAACTAATGATTGGACAGATGGAATCTTTTCTGCACTGTGGAGAAAAACACTGAAAGTTAAAAAGGGTATGTAAATACTTTCTTTACAGTATCGTAAACATACCTCTTGAATGATATGTTGAAAAAAGCATCTTGAATTTGCAAATGTAGTGAAGTTCCCCCTTGAGAGAGCATGGATGAGGTTACAGTTCAATCCTCAAGAAAAGGCAACAGTTTAAAAATTTATTATTTCAGTAGTACATCATTAAAAAATTTGTTCATTTCCTAGTACTTCAGTTCTACAGTAAAGATGTGTTTTTTGGAAGCTGTTGAAGTATAATTTGGATTTACTTGTACTAATTGCACTAGTTTTAAGATAGTGGGTTTTTTCCCATGGTTTTTCATACATTGATTACCCATGTATATATTTCAGTATTTTAGGATTGGGATACTGAAATTCATTTTCACAGTGATTCATTTGTATCTGAAAAAGAACATTTATATTAAAGAACAGGAATTATTGTAGGGAACATTCCTAGAAGGAGGTTCTTTTTTAAAGAAAGTTGAATTTTCTCTATTGGGAAACTTCTATATTTAAAACAAAGCCAGAATTGTAAAATTTGATAGCCAAAATTTAGGCATTTTCATCTATATTTATGTTTCAAAACAACAGAAAAGCAGCTAGATTTTCAGAGTTGATGAGTGATGATAGTTTTCATTAACTTAACTACCATCCTGTTATGTGAATATTCAGTGGCTTTTGTTTAGTGGCCCAAAGAACCTTTATTTTAGCAATAAAATGCTGAATTCCCCATTCACCCTGTGCTGTTAAGGAGGATGGGATGCAGGGAGGAAGGAGGAATTAGATTAGGTTGGGGAGGAAGAAGCTGAGTCTGGAAAAAGAAATGAGGTGGGGGAAAAGTGGTTTAGTTTTTTGTGTTTGTTTCTCGTCATCGAAGTCTATGTTAATTTGCAATAAATTAATTTTCCCTGAGTCTGTTTTGCCTGTGACAGTAATTGATAAGTGATCTGTCTTTACCTCAACTCACAAGCATTTTCACCTTATTTCCTCCCTCTGTCCTGTTGAGGAGGGGGAGGGAAAGAGTGGTGCAGTGTCTGTGAGGCAGCCATCCAAGGTAATCTCACCAAAGATGTCCAACATTATAAAGATATACTTGTGCCCTCATTTGCTGCTAATTGTTTCAAAAATAGTTACTCAAGTATGCAGTTTCTACAGTAATAAGCATCCATGGAGATGGCAGAAACTACAATAAATAAAATACATTTTTATATGTTATTTAAGTTTTAGACCATCTTTTGTAAACTTATTTTCTTGCTTTTTCAGCACGGTGATATGAACTGTATCTCTTGATTATTTTTTCAGGTGAAAATGTGTTTCTGATTTTAGATGGTCCTGTAGATGCAATCTGGATTGAGAATCTAAATTCAGTTTTGGATGATAACAAAACCCTCACTCTAGCAAATGGAGATCGAATTCCTATGTCTCCTACATGTAAACTGTTATTTGAGGTCCACAACATTGAGAATGCCTCTCCAGCAACAGTTTCTCGAATGGGCATGGTCTATATCAGTTCTTCTACCCTCGGCTGGAGACCAATATTGCAAGTAAGATGATCATTTCTGGGTACTCCTAACTTTACATTATACATTTCATACAGAAAAATATTGTGGATGTTTTTCAGGCATGGCTGAAAAAACGTTCTTCTCAAGAAGCTGAAGTTTTGCAAAGTTTGTATGATAGAATCTTTGAACCAGCATATAGATATATGAAACTAAACCTTAATCCAAAAATGGAGCTTCTGGAATGTAACTACATTATGCAGGTAAAACAATACTGTGCAAGTCTGTATGAGGTGACTGACTATAGTAAGCATGTAGAAATAGCAAATAGAACATCTAATATCAACAAAATTTAATTTGAAAAGATTGTTTCCTGACAAAGAAAACCTCCAACTCAGCATTTGTTTCTAAGGCACTATAAGAAGAACTGTTACAGATGTGCAGAAGAAAATTTTACTTCTCTTTGTTGCTTTCTATGTAGGCTAGTGTTCTGATGACTGGAATTTGCAGGCTTCAGTAAGTTTTCAGAAGCATATGTTTGATAAGCTAGTGGTCTCATTCCACTTCTTTCAATATTAAACAAATTGTGGTAAGGGTCAGTCTAACCCTACAGGTAGGGTCAGCAGTGAGTGTGAAGAATAATTCTAATTATCTTTCTGTCTCCAGATGTGATAGCTGTGATTCTGTCAGTCAGGTCTTCAAGGTCAATGCAGTTATTTTTGCCTGTCTCCTCCTATCAACTGGAATTCTACCTTGAGTGGAGTCCAAACTTCATCAGTGAATTATTAATAATAACATTATGTTTTTGGCAGATTTTGCAAGACTCAGTCCTATGCTGTATGTCTCCAGATGATTTGTTAATAAGTTTGTTGTCATCTGCAGTTTCTAAGTCACCAGAATTTCTGTTTGTCCATGTAATCTGTTTTATACTCACATGCTCATAACAAATCCAGTGGTGCCTTTGAATAAGAGGCTAGACAAGGTAATATTTTGAATAAGACTTCAATTTAATAATAGTCAATTTGCACCCAGTATTTCTTTACTATTTATTAGGGATTTAGTTTCAGATTTTCAACAGTTTGAAAATATTGCTGCAAATAATGTTCACAGTAAATGCTGCAAAGATTAGCTGTGCAGTATTAAACGGAATTAGGATATCTATAGAATTGAAGTCCACAGGCAGAAAGTATGTAACTTTCCAATTATGATGATAAACAGGATGGACATGCTATACACAAAATTTTTAGAGAAAGATATTTTTTTTCTTCTACTTCTGTTATCTGTGAAACCTCTGACTGAATTGATGTTATCTTCATGGAAGACTTTTCCTGGGACTAGAAGTTTCTATGTTATTTTTGATTAGGGCTTATTAGGAAGTGTGAGCAAGTCAGTGTTCTACTCTGTTTGGTCAGGGAAATATTTTCCTGATTTAACCTTTGTTGAATGTTTCTTCCTGTGAATGAAAATCTCTAGCAAGTTTCTTTTTATTTACAGTATAAATAACCCTTAGTGGATCTCCATTCTGGGGCTTACCTAAGAACCTGTGAGACCAGAGCTTTTACCCTACTTGATCATTGCGCAGATTCCCTTCCTCACTTGCTTCCCCCACCTCCAGTGTTATATTCACTTAGTCTTGATTTCTTCTCCCATCAAGGATTTTATTCTTGGTGTGGTGAAGTAGGGCAGAAAGTCATGTTGGTTTCTGTGCTGTGCAGCTGCTTGCAGCTACCAGGATTGGGCATTAATTGACAAGGTTTCTTGACAACATTCTGCATTAGTCTACATACGTCTGATTTCAAGGATCTTCCCCCATTTCCTGGATCTTTCCTCTAACAAGAATGTTCACCAAATTATTTCTGGGCCCCATTTTTTCCCTAAGACCACTTCTTTTGGAAACTCTTCCACACCACCTCTCCTTTTAAGATCCTGGTTTTGCCATAAATGGTCTCTGTGCAGAAGCACTGTACCTTATCAGCCCCCTGACTGCTGGCTCCTTTCTGTATCTCTTTATCAATTGTGGTGTTCAGGATGTCCTGCTTTTTTGTAGGTCAGGTGTTTTCAAAATGTATAACCATCTCAAATCTGTTGCGTATAGCAGATAGCAGACTTGTATTTGACTTACAAAGTTCAGTTTTGGATGTACAACCAAACATTCACATGTACCCAATTATCTGCCATTTCTTAGCATTCACTATTTAAGCTGCTTTTCCATCTCCAACAGCTTCATAATGGTTTTATATAAAAAGTGATCTCACCTTTGCTTTCCTCTGTGTAACTTCCACTGACTTTCTGTTTACTATCCTCTGGTCCACCTCCTTAGGTAGAAAAATATAATTTACCATAGGGGATTCAACACATGTTTTTCTTAGAGTTATCCTGCCTTACAAGCCTATTGGAAAAGTCAATAAATGTGTAGCTGAAGGAAATCTGATAGATATGGTCTGCATGAAGGAACACAGGTGTTCAATAAAGTTCTTTACCAGAGATTTACATGGAAGCTAAGCAGTCATAGCAGAAGATAGGAGATTCATTTCTAGATAAATAACTGATTAGAAGATAGGAAATGTGTGACTGGAGCATCAGTTCTTTGGAAGGACAGAGGTTACCATTGATCCGAAGGTACTTTTGCTGGGACCAATGCTGTTCAAAATGTTCATAAGCAATTTGGAAAACTTTTAGTTTAAGGAGTTTACTGATGATACTAAATTATTTAGAGAAGTAAGGACAAAGCAGCTAACCATGAAGAACTCTAGGCAGACTTTATGAGACTCAATAAACAGGTAATAAAATGGGAATTGAAATTCAGTGTAGATAAGCATAAAGGGGTTCACACAGGGGAAAAAACAAACTGTTCAGAGCCATGAATAGCAAACCTACAGAACATCTTGCCAGACAGTGTTATAGGTGATAAAAGTTTATGTAGGTTCAAGACCAGTCTTGATATTTTCAGGGTGGAAAAGTCTGTAGAGGATTTCTAAACCCATGAAAAGTGTATTTGGTTCAGAAAACCCCACTCGGAAGAGATTACCAGCAGGAAGTACCACCCCTAGTACCACCACAAGCTGAAAGAGTTTTTTCTTTGTTTTTACTCTTCTCTAAGGGTCCACTTTTGGTCACTATTGCAGATGAGATGCTGGGCAAGCTGAAGTTTTGATCTGATTTGTGGCAAACGTTTGTGTGTGTTTATAAGTCAGTTTAATTTTTTTCCATTTTCTTTCTTCAAAAACTTGTTACAGAACATTGCTAAGACCCAGAGGATCATGGGAAATTTTGGACTTGAGCTTGTATTTGAGGGAGAAAAAAGATTTTGTTCAGATAAGCTGGGACACAGCCTGTCCTGGAAATAAATAATTCTATTGTCCTCTAAAGAAAAGAAGTGACATTATTGTAATGTTGTGACATGTAATATTTCTCTTTATACTGAACTTTAAAGTAATCAGAAGTGTTCTAAGTCCTTTAGGCTACATTGAAAGTATATCTTACTGCATTACTTCCTACTTTAAGTATGAGATCCAAGACAGCATGAAGAACACTAATTCCAAGAGCTGATTGAAAATCTGCTTCACTGTTAAAAAAACATATTTTGAAGCAAAGTCCTTGACACTGCCTTGTATAGAAAAGGGAATATTAGTGACGTTATCTAAGACATTCAAACATCTGGTTTCATGAGTGACATCACAAAATTGTAGCTAGCAAGTTACTAGATTTCTGGAATATGGAATCTAGTTCCTTAGAATCATAGAGTGAGGCAATCATAAAATAGGATATTGTAATCTATTTTTAAAAACACAAAATGGAAGTTAATGTGATAGATACTTTAATTGACTGTAATTGAGATTAATACAATAGACAGATGTGGAAAATTCTTCCATGGCTAAAGATGGAAAGAGATGGATAGGCCCCACCTACTTTTGGAGTTCTGAATATCTGACTAAATATTATAAAATCCCTTGAAAAGCTGTTCTGATACCCTAGCTCTTAAATAATATTTATTATATAGTCACAATTTTAAAGGACAGTTGATGATCAAGTTACTTACATAATTTTAAAAATTTTTCCAGTTTTTTATACATATCTTTAACCCATTTTCTTTGGTTTGTAGTTCTGAATTTTATGTTATTCTTTGTACCCTGTATTGGTTTTCAAATTAGAATTTAAAGTTTAAATACATATAAATAATGCATGTGCACCTATGCATAAAATTTAAAAATTATTATGTAATATATTCTTAATGCATGATATTTTAATGTATTTTCAGTCTATTAATCTTCTGGAGGGTTTGATTCCATCAAAGGAAGAAGGTGGTTTATCAAGTATATTTCATCTGCATAAATTGTTCTGCTTTGCAATAATGTGGAGTTTAGGTGCCCTTCTGGAGTTGGACAGTAGAGATAAACTTGAAGCCTTCATTAGAGCTCATGATAATAAATTAGACTTACCAGAAATCTCCCTTGGCACCAGTCAAACAATGTATGAGTTTTATGTTACTGATTATGGTAAGTAAAAGTGCTAACATTCTGTTTTATAGTGGCATTTTAAAATTTATTATAGCTTCTTTGAAATTTAAAATTACTCCTTTAGTCCTTATTATACAGTCATATGAGTGGAGATTTTTGATGACAGTATAGTAGTAACACAGATTCTGTGTGCAATGGCTCTGCAGATGTGAGAATTCAGAAACAAGGGATAGAGTACTCATTGGTAACATTTTCTTATTTCTTTTGGTTTTAATTTCATTCTTGCACATTTCTTTCCTATGAACCTAACAAGCTTACAATTTTTAGATAATTTCTGCTTAAGCTGATTTAGTCTAAATTAACATTAATTTTGTATTTAACTTTCTCACAGATAATATTTTTGTTTAAAAATATAATCTGATTTTAATTCCACTTAATAATTATTATTTATCCATGCCTGATAATCAGTAATAAATCTTACAGTTTTATAAACTGTAGTAGTGTGATATTTTGAATATTGTGAATATTATTTTGAGTAGTGTGTAGGTATTTTCCATAATGAATTTATAGCTTAAGTAACACACACACAACCAACGTCACAAAGATCTTGCTGTTCTTTCAGAATATATTCTCACTTGAATATATCTATTTCTCTTGTATCAAAAGTCAGGTTATTATTTTTTTTGCCAGCCATGTTAATTTAGTGTACATATACGCAATCCATACTCCCATGTCCTATAATTTTTCACCAGCAGTGTGAGAATGAGTTTCTAAGTAAACATTCCTTTTGGTTGGGGTTTTTTGTTTGTTTGTTTGTTGTTTTGTTTTTTTTTTAAATTTAGATAGCTATATATAACTTCAAGAAATATGTGTATATTCAGTAGGATTGTAGATTAATTAGAGTTCATGACTAAGTACATCCTTTGTTAGATGTGTTTTATCTAGATTCGAGAAGATTTATCCTTTTTTATACTTTCTAGTACTTCCCCCATTAGCTCTATGATTAAGTTGGTTTTTTGTGTGCTAACAAGAACATGATCAAAATATGGTGAGATATTTTCCTCTTTTTTTTTTGGCCAATTCAGGTGACTGGGAGCACTGGAGTAAAAGAGTTCAGGAATACGTTTATCCAACAGATCATGTCCCAGACTATGCATCTATTCTTGTTCCAAATGTTGATAATGTCAGAACTCAGTTTTTAATAAACACAATTGCAAAACAACAGAAAGTAAGTACAAGATTATTTATTTAAGTATATACCTACTATACGAAATAAATAGAAACTTAAAGTAACTGGGGGTTGCAGTCATTCTCCATATTCTCTCTTTAGTCATTGCTTGCCAGGTGCATTCATAATTTACATATTGGAGAGAACATTCCTCATACAGCTTTAACTAGTAAGGAACAATCTGGTGTCGTGGCTTTTGACTCAGGCCACATTAAACAATAGTTATTAAAACATATATAGGCCTATTTTCAAGCAGAGGAAGATCTGGAAAATACATGTTTTGCTTTAGCACAGTGCTCTTAATAACCCTGGAAACTTCCTATGGAAATCTCTGTCAGCTTGTGAAACAGAAGTCAATGGGCTCCCTCCTACTGAGCTGGAGGCAATATCAGAAATACCACAAGTGCATGAGCCAGTGCTGGAACCTCTTTTTTTCTGTAAAATTCTAGGATTTGGACAGAAAACTTGTTGATTTGGTTTGATGAAACTGTTCCAGAGGTCATAATGTGTCTGTGTCTTTGATGTATCTGACACAGATTATGAAAACGCACAAAATCTTTGTATTTGGAAAAACATTATTAATCTTTGTACATTAATGCCTTGGGAGATATTGGTTGTATTTCCAAGTACATTCTTTTGGCCACCATTGCCATAGAAATAACAAACATTTGCATCTTCCAAAAAGAGTCCCTAAAACCTGGCATTTTCCACAATTTAGTTTTTCTGTGGTGTACAGTTTATATCTTACTTTCTTTAGTTGAAAAGTTTCAGTATTCAGTGTGCAGTTGGACTTGTCTGTACTTCGCTGTTGATCAGAATGTTCCCCTTCAAGGAAGCAGTCAGCTTTGTTTTCAAGCATTTTTTTTTTTCATTTGGTAAGGTTTGATTTAATCACATATTGAACTGTGATAGAGAAATATCTAGATATTTTTTTTTTCTCCCCTGGATCAGATCACAGCAGCATGAACTTTCTTTCTAACTACAGCTGAATTACATGCACTAGATGAAACCAAAGTGGTGTTTTACAGGTCTGACTTCCTTTGTTGGTTCTGTGAGTTTCTTACTATCATCTGTGCTATGATGTTGGATGTTCAAAAACAGGATGAAGAATAAGACCTTGTGGTATCATTGTGGCTATCTGTTGGAGAGCATTAATTTAAAGCAGGATCTAGTCAGTCAGGAGTATTTGAGCATGTCAAATCTGCATTATCAACTTTTGCAAACTGATTAAATTCCTTTTATGGGGTGGATATAATAATTAAGATAATACCATCTGTCAAAAAGGTAGGATGAAAATCTGAGGTACAAAAAAAGAATGGAGGAGTCTTAAGTGTCTGAAAATGAGAAAAGGGAGCAAGGTTCTTATCTAGCTCACTTTCATGAGATTAAGTTGGTGATTTCTATAAAAGGCTTAAGAGAAAAGAAGGAAGTATTAATCCTTTGGTTCAGCAACTTTCTGATTTAGATTCAGATTTTACCAAGACAATAAGGAAATGAGGAAAGACTTTCTTCTTTCTCAACACGTTTTTTTTTTCAGGGAAATGATACTTAGTATACAGATTAACCAGAAAAAAAAGGTCTATAATATTATATATTTAAATGTAAAGAGAAAGCTGAAATGAAATACCTGCTATCAAAAATACCAGCTTGAAACAAGAATTTTCTGCACCTTTAATTATAAGGAATAAGCTGCCAGAGAAGCGTAAAAATTCTTTGAAAAATACAAATATATATAGTGAGGCATACATTAAGATATCGTGAGTTGCAAGAGAAAAAAGTACCATATCAGAAGCATCAAATGCTCCTGTCGTATGTACTGCAGTGATAAAGAGACAGAATAATTATATTCTTATCAAAAGGGAGTTTGTTTCTGATAATAACACAATCAGTAAGGGGAAACAAATTTTGAGAAAAATTCCAAGATTTCCTAACTGTTCTGTGAACGTCCTTGGCCAAAATCTGCATTGTCCAAGCTTGATATCCTGAGTGATCTAAAGGCCCTATGCAAGAGCAATCTTGTTAAAAATATTCTGAAAAAAACGCATTGGTTTCATATTCCTGCATGGCTGTTTACAGAAAGAGGCACGTCCATGAGCAGGCAGGCAGCGAAATTCAGTGCAAAAAGCACAGGTCAAATTTGGTTCAAATTCTGAAAAACATACTTCTGTTAGAAGACACATGGACTCTTTAAGGATCCAGAAGGCCTTTCTTGCTAGGTCAGTTTATGTCAGTGTAATTAGGTTGGAGAACCTGGGTAATAGACATAAAATTCCAGTTTAGGAGGAGGGGTGGATAGGGACCACTGTTCCTTAAAGGAAGGATGGTGTTCTTTTGAGGAACGTTGAAGAATAACTGCCAGCTTTGAAAACAGGTAATGTGCCTTTGTTGCTTTTAAGTAGGCGTGCTGCTCAGTTCCTTTTGTGAGCGGAGCATAAAACACATTCCAGAGTTAAATTGTTTCCTCTCCTACGAGTTTCATGGGCCTTTCTAACAAGGGACATGAGCAGTATAATATCACTGCAAATCAATTTTATGTATCTCCTCAAACATTCAGTTTAGAGAAAAAGATTGGGTCAGGTATTTCAGACAATATATAGAAACATAAGAGGAGCTTCAAAAAGGACTGCATTTCCAGAGGTGGAAAGCAACAGTTTTTTATTAATCTAATTGTTTCCCAACTTTACTAACATTCACCACAAAGCTATAAATGTTTCTGGGTCAGCTAAGACTTCTGTACACAGTTCAGTATCTGTTATTCTTATTTGTAATTATTGTTACATCATGTTTTTACAGACCTGTAGAGTACCTCTTTTAGTAATATGCTTGAGAGGGGATATAGCTAAACCTAATCTACACTGTATTGTTGATTTAAAGACAGTGCTGGGAAGAAGGAATTCTATTACAAGCATGTGTCAAAAGGATACCTATAGCCAAATCAAACAGCAGAATTTTATATTTAAATTAAATGTCACAGACTACTTTCCATAGTAAAGAAAGCTTTTTCAGGGTCATCCACTACAAAAGACTGCTGTAGTGACTGTGTTGGTAAGTGGACAAAGTTAGGCAACTGGAAAAAAAACCTCTAGTTCATTCCCATTTCACCCTTTCTCTTTTGACTGTAAATAATGTTCTTGGAGAATCTGGGTGGGATGAAAAACACAAACTGTGTCACTGCATATGGAGACACAAAAAACCTAACAGAATAATGTATCATTCAAAAGTAGACACAGAAAGTATCCTTTTCTCTAGAAAAGGTCTGTTATATGTATTTAAGTTTTGACAGTACTTATGCGATGTAAATATCTGTTACAGGCAGTTTTGCTCACAGGAGAACAGGGAACTGCAAAGACAGTCATGATTAAGGCCTATTTGAAGAAATATGACCCAGAAGAACATTTGTCAAAATGTTTAAGCTTTTCATCTGCCACAGAACCATCTATGTTTCAGGTAAAAATGTAGATTTTAAGCAATTCCTGCATAAAATTTCCTTGCTAAGTATTTAAAGTGTACTTAATTCTGATCATAAAAGAAGTGATTTAGATATAAAGTCTAAAGGACCTTTTCCCTCTTTTTCCTTAACTCACTTAAACACTTCAGAATGTTCCACAAAAAATAAATTTTGCAGATCAGAATAAAAAATAGTCACACATAGAGATACATCTATTTATGATTGCTGTGGAATTCTAATAATCCATTTTTTGCTGAAGACCTTTCCTTTTCATTTTAGAATAACCAAAATTTTTGGTTATACTTCAGTTTTTTTCTTGATTTTGTCTTTTATAACTGTAAATTTTATTTTTGTTGAATAAAACCAGATTTCAACTCATAGATCCTCTTATTTTTCCTCAGCTCAGCAGGGACTACAGCCTCAGAAATCCAACCTTTAAGGTCCCCTGGCATGGCAACTTTGTTGAGATTTCCCTTTCCCAATATAACTGCTAAAAATCTACACAAATAGAAAAAAATACTACAGATAATATTTTCAAGTGATTGAAAGGATGATTTATGCCACTTTGGTATGGTTCAGTACTACTAATTTGCTAGAATGTGATCCTGTAAGTTGAATTGGCTTCATTACAAACTCAAAGCAATGAATTCATGGTGACAGTCCTCCAGTAAGATAAATCATCTTGGAATATTTCTTGATTGAAAACTCTGCTCATGGAGCAAGCCTTGCAAACTCTATTCCAAAATCTAGTGTCTCTTTTGAAAAGATGATGTAAATGTTATTAAGAAAATGGTGAAAAATAATGGCTTGAACATCTATTTCTTAAAATTCCAAACCAATGGAATATCTGCTGAGCTCTTCTGTTATGCATAAAATCTCATGGCGTGGTTTGTGTCAAACTGTGAGATAGAATAAGCCAGGCATCCTTTCGTGCATGCAAGATCAACTGAACAGTCAGTATCTCTGTCTCAGTGTCCATTACACAGTGTATTATGGGTCTCTAGAACATTACGGTCTTGAAAACAAAACCCAGACTTCGTCCTCTCTGGTACAGTCTGTGGAAGGATCTTACTGTGTCTTGTCTCTGCTACAGTCCTGTAATACCCCAGAAGATATGCTCTTTCTTTTCAGCTAGCTAGCTGAATACATAGCTCACTCTGCTCATTTCCAAGAGATGTAGCAGAAAATCACTTGAAATACTTCTAAACACTTGAAAGACACATTTAAAATAGCTTTTTATTTTTGAGTCATCATTCTGATGATATTTGAAAGACTGGATGATTTTGGATGTGTTAAATGTGCTACAAAGTTCTTGATTTCTTATATAATCACTTTCTCTTAGCAGTTTCTGTTTTTCACCTTAATCACATATCTCCAAAGTGGCACATTAATGCTAACAGTGTTCTATATGTGCTTATCTTAGAACACTCAGATAATTATTTTCTGTTGTGAGAAGACAGGGCAGAAGCATTAGGCAAACTTTGTATCTTTCCATTTCAAAAAGGCTATTCATGCTTCTATTTTTATGACGGCATATGCCACATTCCTCATATAGGGTGGCATTTATGCTTGTAAAACTAAAAAAATATTTCTCTAAGAAAGACTTGCTACTGTCTTGTAAGGTATTTATTTTGCCATTGTTTATGTTCCAAGTACCTTTAGAAAGACTGTAGAGCTTTGAAGATGTATTTCAATGTCTTGTCTATTGCATTCTCCTTCTTATTTAATTCAAAACTCAGTCTTAAAAGATTATTGCCACCAAAATGTTAAAATACTGCATTACTTGGCTTACAACATACCTGGGAAATCATTGTAAAAGGAATGTTTTTTTTTTTAAATTGCCTATATATGGTTTGCAGTTGTACTGCAAATATAAAAGAACTGAGCTTAGCTAGGGGAAATCCAAAGCAATCGTAATTTTCAGACAGTGCATGACAAAGTGTCTGAAAGTAGATTCCATTCCTTTCCAGAGCTACCCTTTGGAAAGGAGATTCTTAAAAAGTTTCTAAATAAGTCCAGTATTTATAAAAATTATGCTGTAGATAATGAAAATATTATTTCTGCTTGTTGATATTCTAACTTGCCCATAATTAATACAGTTTTGATAAATCCTTCATTTCTCAAATTGTGTGTGCTATGTTCCCACTGTTTCTTACTGATTTGAGAAGCAAAAGAGAAAACAAGATGTGCAATAAAATTCACAACTTCTGATCTATTAATTTTCTTTTAGCAATTTCTCTTGCATTAATCTTGATGTGTTTGAAAACTGAAATACAATTCACAAGAAGATGTAATATTTCATACAGACGTAGGGTATCATACTAAAGTTAAGGTCATTTTTGTTTGCTGACTCCATGATAATAATTAGCTTCAATACTAATAATTAAATAATGTTCAAGTTTGAAAATGTTTAAAAAAACTTCTTTGGTAGCCAGAGGTGAGTTGCAGTCCTAAGGCCAGGGAATTACGTAGGAATGAGTATGAGGAACAGGGGGAATAGGGTTCCTTAATAATGAATTAAAGACAAAACTACCAACAAAAAGAGGAAACCACTGGATAAGTGTTATAGCAGAAAGCAGTAACACATTTTTTAATAATACATTTTAAATATTGTTGCTTTAGATGCAAACCAAAAACTTTCATTAATTTTTAGAGGGCAATAGAGAGTTATGTGGACAAACGCATTGGAAATACTTATGGACCTCCTGGAGGCAGAAAAATGACTGTTTTTATTGACGATATCAATATGCCATTTATCAATGAATGGGGAGATCAGGTAACTTTAAGAAATATGACTTATTCTCAAATTGTTGTGCTTTTATATATATACACACACACAAATCAGTGGACTCCCTCAATATTTTAATTAACTGTAATTATTGCAAATACTTTCTAATTATGGTACACCAATTAAGAAAAAATGAGAGCAAATTAGATTTACTGAAGAGACATGTAGGATAATGGTATCATATCTTGCATTATCTCTACTTTCTCATGTTTTCGTAAGACTAAATAAAAAGTGTCACTGTACTGAAGTACCATATTATTAATTTCAAGATTGGCATTCATTTGAGAGCAACAGAAAACAAACTTTCTGCAAAACAGAAGTGTAATGATTTGGAGAAAGTAATAAAGTCTGTGTCCAAATTCAAGGGTAACACACTGACTTGTAAACTGGATTAAAGATTTTTGGCTTTTGATAAGCCCATCTACAGTCTGGGTGTGTAACATTCATATGCCTGTACAGGCCCAAAATTAGGCAAAAGTGTCTCACAGTTCCTTCCCATAGTAGGTCGGAAGTATTTCCAGCCCAGGATGCTAGGTCTTCTGGAATGTCTATTCTAACATGAAGACCAAGTATACTTACATGACTTTTTTAATTTGCTCAGAGTAAATAACAAATGAGAAACCTGGGGCTTCTGTACACTTTTGGATGCTCAGGCTCTCTGGCTTCTGTGAGGCTCACAGTTCGGATTAAAGCTGTTCATAGCATTGAACTGGTTTGTTAACAGTGTGGGTCTAGTCATGACAGTAGTCTTGGGCATGTATTTACGTAGCAGTATGAATATAAATAAATCTATGTAGACTGAATAGTTCATCCTCTTGACTTTAGAAGGCTATTTTTGTCAAAACGAAAGCCAAGCCTGTGTTTTTAGTGTCTCTGAAGTGGAACCTGGCCTTCTACCTAAATGCCAATATGTTTCTATTATTTGATTTGCATTGTGTGGTCTCACTTGAAAGAACTTTAATGGTTTTCTTTATTGAAATTGAAACTAGCATTGAATAAGTCACAACACTGAGCTGCTTGACCATAGTCTAGATCATAGGTGGCTGTGTTTGAGGAAAAGCCCTCACAGGCCCAGGCAGTGTTCAGTGATAGGAATGATCTCCATTATGGACCTCCTCTAGGTCTTTTGTTATAGCCCCAAGACATTGTTGAAATATTTTCAAAGGGATGATGGTTTGTGATTGGTGCCTTGCTGCATATCATGTGGCTTTGTTGGGGTATGTGAGCACAGGAGGCTTTTTGAATATCATTTGAACAGTTACTATGGGGACAAACCCTGATGCTTCCTGATACATGCAGATGCTGTAGAGTGGAATGTGGAGTGAATAAACTTTTGAGGATAAACAGCTTCCTGTTTCAAAAAAAAGTTAATGTTTTGCTTCAAAGGAGGCCTAAGGAAGAACTGAAAGGCATAACTTGAAAATGTGGAGCTGAATGTCCAGGACCAAAATTTGGAAAAGACCCAATTTTTTTTCCAGTTCATTGCCTTAACTTTATTTAGTTAAAAGGAACACCAACACATTTTGTTGATATTAGATAGTAGTACAACACTGAAAGAATTTTCCTGTTGCTTAATATCATGTAAACCAAGATGTCCCATATGACTAAGGAAGATATTTTAATCTGAGTTTAGATTAAAGTTAAAACCTCTCTCTAGGGATTAGTGGTACAGTTACAAGAAGAAATTAAAATATCAGGGTATGTTTTTTTCTTATTTGATTTTCCATCTGTACAAATTACATAAACTTACAGGTAACAAATGAAATTGTTCGTCAGATGATGGAAATGAAAGGAATGTACAGCTTGGATAAACCTGGAGACTTCACTATAATTGTAGATGTACAATTAATAGCAGCAATGATACATCCTGGAGGAGGCCGTAATGATATTCCCCAGCGTTTAAAAAGACAGTTTTGTGTATTCAATTGTACATTGCCATCCAATGAATCCATCGACAAAATTTTTGGTACTTCTTTCTCTCATTTTAGTACAATTATTTTTTTTCATAATTAGCTTAAAATGTATAAAAGTCTGTTCTCTTTGTCACTTCCACCATGCAAATTCAGAGTACTTCTAATAAAACAACTGAAGCTGTATTACAGCAAAAATAGTGCTGTGGAGGAGAAATTAACCCCTTGAAATGCTTATTTTTCTACTTTTGGACAAGAAAAATATTTACTAAGAAAGTAATGGCATTTCCTGGAAGAATATGAGCACTGCTATTACTATGTAGGTTATACTTTAATGTCTGTGCTGTCTGAAATGCCTTCTGTTGTTAAAGTTCTCAATTCTGTTAACTTTGTCAATATAGCATATTGTTAAAAAACCCAGCACTTGCTGCCAGCTGTTTCTATTCTTTTTCAGAAAAGCCATGGACAAGAGAGACAAAACTATTTAATCTGTAATTTGAAAGCAAATTAATGTTTTATATAAGGACTTACATGTCTTGCTCACAACCTAGCTTATTATATCCTACAATCTGAGATTAACTCTATATGGCATTTTTTTCTTTTCAGGTATTATTGGCTGCGGATACTTTCATTCCTGTAGAAAATTCAACCCTGAAGTATGTGATATGGTGAAAAAATTAGTCCCAACAGGCAGAATATTGTGGCAGTGGACAAAGGTATAAATTACAGAGAAAGTTCTATCACAATCAGTCTAAAGAGAGTACCTATTAATGCAATTTAGGCACATACTCGTTGACAATGTATCTATAATGAGAAGAAAAAACAGGAGAAAGATGGTCTGAGAAAGTTTTGGAGATATAATCTGGAAAAAATCAGATTTCAGTATACAAGGCAGATGAATGGAAATATCAATCCATTCTTTCCTATAGATTTATTCGTGTTACCCAAAGCTTTAAATACTATTGCTAAGGAACAGGCAGTGAAATTATTTATAAATTATAATGTTTAATTTATAAGGCCCAGAACAACATATGAGATAATTACATGTTATAAGAGTTGAAGTTTTAAATTTAGTGCTAGATCCTGCTTCCAAACAAATGAGATATATTTATGACTTCTTAGTTTGTCCACAGTATTATGTGTGAAAATTAGTAGTTTTGTTATGTATACATTTTATGTTATTAATTATACATTTATAATTTATATTTTTCTTGATTCCTTCTAAATGTTACTGGGTTTTAATATTAACAATATTTTTCTTTAGACAAAGATGCTTCCTACACCATCTAAATTCCACTATATCTTCAACCTTCGAGACCTTTCTAGGATTTGGCAGGGAATGTTAACTATAAAGGCAGAAGAATGCAACAGCAGCGCTGTCCTGCTAACACTTTTTAAACATGAATGTACCAGAGTAATTGCTGACAGGTATAATAACTATAACTTTTTATATTTAATAGGTTTAGACATTTACTTAATTTATGTTCATCAATTTGTATAACTGTAAGCCTTCTTAATATGATAACCCTTTTTTCTGGTTTCAGCTGTGATAGAGTTAATTTTCTGCTTTCAAGTTAGGAGCAATATTACTGACATTTACTGAAATGTTCTTATATTTTTGTATTTGTTCTGGGGAATTTAAAAATACATGAACGATATGTATTTGTACAGTTATGTTCTATATTGGGGGGTGGGGGGAGAGTGTTGCCATCCAGTGTCGTCTTCCATGCTGCTTTTAGATTCTATAGTGGTTAGTATTAGAATGTCATCACTAAGAACCTCAAACAATAATGAAGTATATAATATATATCTAGGCTTTCTCTATACCACAGTTCTTCAGGATTCTTTGTCTTATTTGAAAACGCAGAGCACTGTGTACATCTTTTTAATGTTTCGCCTACTTTCCTCTAAGTTGTATAACTGAAAAGGAAAAGAAGTAAAGATTAAAATTTCTTTTTTCTGTAGTTTGACATTCGAAGTTGGCATTTCCTTTTTCTGGGGTCAAGGTGGTTATCGCCTTTTATGTTTATCAGTTACTACTGAGTATCATTCTTGATTACTTCTCAGATAATCACAGCCATAGATAATTAGAGTCATCAAAGATCTTGATCTTTATTAAAATAGTCTTGAACCAATCAAGTGAGGATGATACAGTTTAAACAATGGAATGTAGTCACTAGTATTTGTATTTGCAGTCTTTTATTTCAATTTGCAGTAGTCTGCCCGGCCCCCTCCTCCCCACAGTGTTTATCCCCCTCTGTTAATTATAGATTTTGATGTAAGAGGGATTGAGAAAGAAGTCGGGTTGTAGTGACATACATTATCTTCCTTTCACTATTCCTTGTCTCATTGCAGTTTCATAGGCAGTACTGTAATAACATAAATTATGCTGTTGTGTGGCAGGTTGAAAGATGAAAAAGGTCACTCAGCAATGTCTTTTTCAGAAATCATTCATCCTTTTTCATCTGAGAAATTAAATGATCTGTCATTGCCTAGTTCTAGGTGAAAGTTGGAAAGTCAAGTTGGTTTTGTGTTTTATGTTTTATGTGATTGACTATTATACTTTAAAGTATGGAAGCATTTAATTCCTGTGAATATTGCCTAATTAATTTCTGTAACTATTGTTTAATATGTACTGCCTAATGTGCAGTTTTCTTTCAAAAGTTACAAGGTTTTTTTAGTATTGAATTAGCTGTTTTTCTCCCTACATAATTACAAATAAGTTTTTAAAAATTGTACTAATTTTGATTTTTAGATTTATTACTCCTGAAGATACAGCCTGGTTTGATAAAACTCTTAATAAAGCAATTGAGGAATATGTGGATACAGACTTAACAAAAGTACTCCAAGCTGAACCATATTTTGTAGATTTTTTACGGGAGATGCCTGAACCAACTGGTGATGAACCAGAAGATATTGTGGTTGAACGACCAAAAATTTATGAGAAGGTATTTTATTTTAGACCTAAAATACTAGGTGTCAAAGTTTTCCTTTAATTGTTAAGTATATTATATTGCTGAACTCCTATCATACAAAAAGTTTTATTGAATACCTACCACATTTTTTGTAAAGGTATATCTAGATTTTTCTGGTTAGTATGCAAGAAATCACGTTAGTAATGTTAAAGTTAATAATGCCATATAAATATAGTTTATTTGTTCTTAGTCTCCTTGCTCCTTTTTTTCCCACCATTAGCAGAAAAGTTCTGCTTAAACACAACTACAATCACGGCAGTGAATTAACAAGATAATCTCATTGTGTGTGGCCAATACAGGAGCTCAGGTTTGTGCAAGAATGTCAGTGCAGTTTTAAATTCTGAAGGGTCATGCTAGTATTGTTACTGATTTATTTTATTTGATTTGATTTTCTCTAGATTCCAAGCTTTGATTTTTTTTGTGAAAAATTGCAAATGTATCAGAGGCAATACAATGAATCTGTAAGAGGATCATTTCTTGATTTGGTGTTTTTTAAGGACGCTATGACACATCTTATTAAGGTTTGGGGATTTTTACTTTTTTATTAGTTTAACTGTTGCAACAGTATTCCTGATTTGGGCAAGCTATGATCAGAGGCCACATTCTGAAAAGTTACTCTTATCCCCAAAGTTGCTTGCCATCTTTGCCTAGTCATTTTAAAGAACTAGTAAAGAACTACAGTCATTTTACCTGTATGCATGTTTTGCAATAAATACCTTATTTTATATATTTGTTTAAGCTTCTCTGTATTCAGAGGTATGTAGATTTTCCTTGATAGGAAAGCTGAGGTCATAAAAAGGCACGTTTAAGTTTTGTATGTAGAATGATTTTTAATCATTAAGAATTCAGTCCAAAGGCATCTGTACCTGGCAACTGACCAAAACAACGTGAGAAAGAATCTGATTAGGTGAGAGACATTAAAAGAAACATAAATCGGGGCTGCAGTAGAATCAGTATGTAGGGTAGAGGAAAGTCTCAGTTTACAATCAGTTGAATGCCTATTCGGAAAGGAAGATATAAAGAAAGAATTCATCTGAAATGAGAATCCAGTTCATGGGGGGGGCGGGGCTCAGCTAAGCATAAGATCTCTTTGAAGTGCTGTGCCTCAGGTTTAAGAAGTTGTGTTAGTTATCTCAGGAATTATTTTAACTTCATGATCTGTTCACTGAAAGGCAAAAGACACATAGAAGCCACAGTGAAACCAAAACAGGAGATGGTTGGTTCTCTAGTTGACCTCAAGTGAACAAAATTATTTTGTTTGCTTTGCATTTAAACAGAAGAAAATAATTTTAATTACAGCTCATGTGATGCTAGGTGATTTTCAGAAGACCTTGAAATCTCTAATACTCCATTTCCATAGTCAAGTTTTAACCAGAATATCTGGAATATGAAGTTTGGTAGTAGAAAGGAGCCCTGCTGTCGTTATGGTGACAATAAATATAGTCACCCTCATAACTGCACATTTAGACTTCTATTTAAATATAGTTATCTGGATAGGCTGAGAGGGAGATGTGCGTAAAACCAAAATTTCTTCGAAGGAAAAATTGAACAGAATTCACAGGTTTGATGTGGATGCCAGTCTTTTGCATTTTATACTTAATTTACATGAGGACCAAAGGCAAAGCAAACTAACATCTTAAAAGTAATGGTGCACTAGCATATAATAAAACCAAGATGTGATATATACACAGGAGATGTGTAAAAAAGCAATAAGATAGTAAATTTGTAATCCTGCTTTTGTATCTGTGAGACTTGTTAAGAAAACTGTTTCAAAGGTAACATTGAAGGCAAATAAAATAGAAGATAACACTGATAGTTAAATGTGTCCAGGTCTTTCAGACTCTTAAAAATATTAATGCAGTGTGTTTATTTTTCCACCTATTTTTTTATTGCAATTTTTAAACATATTTAGGATCATACCTTCAACATAAAATGAAGCTTAAAATGTCTCCCTTTATGCATTTAAATCCTATGGGTAACTGATTATAACCATCTGAACCATGCAGCTTCTTCATTAGCTACACAAAATTCTTGAAGAATGTACAAGTGCTCTTTTGAGAGGAAGAATTTTCTGCAAGCATCCTTTTAATAATTTTACATTGTACCATAGTAAATAAAGTGTAGATTATAACAAATTTTTAATTTTGCTAATTAACATTTTAATTTAAATGTATTAATGAGCTTTGCTTCTATTTTTTCATGTATAGATTTCCCGGATAATTCGGACAGCATATGGAAATGCTTTACTTGTTGGAGTTGGTGGTTCTGGAAAACAAAGTCTTTCAAGGTTGGCCTCCTTTATTGCTGGCTATAAAATATTTCAGATCACTTTAACCAGGTAAGCAATGCAAGAAATAGAAATATATAAATCCAATTTATGTTATTAATTTCTCTTTACACAGTCATAACCTTATGTTTTTAACAGTTGGCGGTTTTTTTTCCACGTTTAAAATGTGGAAAACAATAAATTCTTAACATTGGATTATGTTTGAGCTGAAAAAGCTGGACCATGAGTTAGCTATTCCTGAGCCAAAATACATGTGTTTACAAAGGATGTTTGCACTATCGTTTATAAAACTCTATAATATGAAGATAGCATTATTCTAAGTTATTTTGAATTAACAAGTAATGTTTCTTATTCCTCCTAGATCCTATAACATAAACAATCTGTCAGATGATTTAAAATTATTGTATAGAACAGCTGGAGTAGAAGGACAAGGCATCACTTTTATCTTCACTGATAATGAAATAAAAGAGGAGTGTTTTTTAGAATATATAAATAATCTCCTGTCTTCAGGCGAGGTAAGAGTGTCAATATGCCAGGCAATGTACTTTAGAAGCAGGAAATTGCAGAATTTGTTTCCACTAGTTTATTTATTTTGGTAATAAATTGTAGAATCAATAATGATTAGCTCTAAAATATCTGAACTTTAAAAGTAAGGAGTTATGTTGGTATGAAGTTCTTTATTTCAGGTAGGCCAGAAAAAGATAAGGAGCTGTGGTGGGTATTTCAGTAGCCTTTATTAAAGGAGGATTCACTGGCCAGTCAAGATCCATACTCTTCCTGAGTTAAGACTTCCTAGTTTTTAATGGAGTAACATAAGACTAAATCACAGACGAATCTTGGTTTTATTGTGTCTAAACTGTATATATGCAGAGAAAGAAATACAGCTTTAAGTAGAAAAATATTTATAAACTCTATAATAATTACATCCATGCAATTTATTTTCTTATCAATTTTAATTTTATAAAAAGATTTCTAATTTAATTGCTCGGGATGAATTGGATGAAATCACCCAAGGATTAATACCTGTGATGAAAAAAGAGATGCCTCGGTGCCCTCCTACCTTTGATAATCTTTATGAATATTTTCTAACCCGGGCAAAGAAAAACTTGCATGTTGTCCTCTGCTTTTCTCCAGTAAGTTTTTTCTTCGTATCTGTCTTGCTTGCTACCATTAGCAAACTATCCTATAAGGTGCGACAGGATTAGTAAAGCTTTATATTTTTAGTGAGATTTTAATACACATTAAAATATTACTGAATTCCAATTATAATTGCTGAGATAATAAAAGTAATAGTGCAGTTGTCAGAATTTAAAACCAAAATACTTTAAAATTAGATCATTCTTTACATGTCAAAGTAATTTTCACTTGTTCCTCCTGGCTTATTCTTTCCTAATACAAATTAATGAACATCCTAATACAAATCAATGAACATATTTTTGTGAAATTCTTGCTTGTTACTTGAAAACAATAATTTAATGGAAATTAAAATAAGTTAATTGAGGTTTTAAAATATTAAGCCATATTTATGTTTGTCATGAACTTCTTTCTTCAAATTTCAGAAAATATGGAAAATTGGAAATTTAGCAAAATACTTACAGAAAAGAAAAAACTGCAGGATTTTCTAAGCAGAAAATTAGCACAAAAAAATAGCCTGTTTAGTGATTTATGCAAATTAAATATTTTAATGGACATTATTAAGTATCATATCACAAATTAACAGCGTTACTTTCTTTAGGTTGGTGAGAAGTTCCGTGCACGTACTTTGAAATTTCCTGGTCTTATATCAGGATGCACCATTGATTGGTTCAGCCCATGGCCCAAGGAAGCTCTTGTAGCTGTAGCCAGTTATTTTCTTTCAGAATTTAATATGATCTGCTCTTCGTCAGTTAAAACAGAAGTAGTGGAAACCATGGGTCTCTTTCATGATATAGTTTCAGAAAGCTGTGAGAATTATTTCCGAAGGTAATATTTTATACAAATGGAATAATTTATCCCCAAAGTATTGCTACTGATAGAGTTTTTTAAGCTCATGTTGTATGAATCGATAAATGTCTTTAAAGGCTAATACAAAAATAAATCTGCTATATCCATATTTGCAAAGGCTATGGAAAATAATTACTATTATGTTGCAAATTAATTATCTCAGTTCCCACTACTCAGCAATCTAATGTTGCTTTTGTGGATACAAAGCAATGTAATTGGAAGTAAGGATTTGCATTGTGAAGAAATTTTATATTGACTGAATGAAAGACTTGATTTATATAATCTTCTTTTGGATTGGAATTAATCAAATAGCTGTACATTCCAAAAATATGTATGAAGTTGATGTTATCAATATACTATATTTTAGGTATAGAAGAAGAGCTTATGTAACACCTAAGTCTTATCTCGCTTTCATCAATGGCTACAAAGAAGTTTATACTGAAAAATTAAAGAGTATTAGCGAACAAGTTGAACGTATGCAAATTGGTAAGCAATATAGGGATATATGTGTTTTTCCATGCATGGTCTCCAATGATCTGTGTTTTTAATATTAGTCGTCTTATTCAGTAATCACTTAAAATCAGTTTTGCTGGATCAGTCCAAAAGTAGCGGCCTATGAGAACCATTTCAAAGCCTTCTAGCTCTTACCAACTCACAACGATTCTCTTATAAAAATGCCTCAGAGAAGGTGCCAGCTTTTAATCATTCATCTCAGCATTATATTAAACTTTATTATTTCCAATTTAGCATTTGTAATAGACAGTAGAACCTGGAGATGGCCAGAGAGAGCAGCTGATTTACTACTGTAGAGTGAGGTATCTCTAAACAGTTATTAATTTACTTCTGGACTTGTCTATGGAAATTCTTGCTGTACAATTTGAGCACTTCAGAATCGATTTGTTTCAGATTTCTACTGTAGAATAAGTAGCTGTTATTTGTGGTCACTTTATAACTAGGAATCTGAAATACAGAAAAGCATGATTAAAATGTCCTTCTAATTTTGGATATATGTTTGAAATGGCCCAATTTTTCACATTAGATTAGTACTTCTTGAGTTCAGTATACATTTCAAATTCTCTCCGGTTAGCATCTAGACGTGCTTCAGTAAATCTGCAAAAGCAACTGAACAGCTTAGAAAACTTGGTCTTCTTGGGAAAAGATATTGTATATCAATCTAAAAGAACAGAGAATTCTACATAAGAATTTTCATACAAAGATAAAAGGTGTAGCATTTAGACTATTAAAAATGCAACTGGTACACTTCACATGAAGAACATAATAGAATAAGAATGTGTAGATATTTATTCAAAAACTGTTTACTGAATTAGAGTGGACTGTAGAGGAGTAAGTGATCCTCAATATTTTCACATTATGCAAATTTCCCTGTATGGATCTGTTGCCATTTCTAGAAGTCAGAACTTATCATCAGTCCTGCTTGAGATGCAAAAAAAGTCTGAGAACCTTGAAGATTTCTGACAATGAGTAGGGTTTTTTTAGTCTTTCTCCAGTTCTTCTATTTTCAAAAATAATTTAAAAGAAGTAACCAAAGTAGCTTCAGCTTTGTAAAAAAAATTTCACATGTAGTGAATTTGTCTCTAATTCCTTACACGGTCTTCCAAACAGGTGATGAGGTACATGTACATTATATCATTGATGCTCAGAAAATCATGTCTGTCAGCTTATGGGCAATACTCATGCCAGTTAGGAGGTATTCTAAATAGTTTTACTTGCATAAAAAAGATGTATTACAAACCAACAAAAATACTGGTTATCCCTGCCTCCAAATATACTATAAAGTTTATTGCATTCTAAGGAACTTTCTCAAAAAGTTTGTTATGTATTATTTTGCTATCATCTCACACATCCCTCCTTTAATCCTTAGTCCTTCATCGCTTAATGTCAAAAAGATTTAGAAGGTTAAAAAGAGTAACCTTGAAAGTTGTTTCAATTTGTTAGGAGTTTATCCTGATATGAGATTTAAATTTTATGTTATTAAACTCAGATGAGATAACATCGCTGTTTTCATCTCCTTGTTGAAATATTTTTCCTGTATGTCTGGATGTCTGGGACAATTCAGGATGCTTGTATTGCAACAAAATTGTAAGAAATAGCTCAATCAATACTGATTTCTAGAAAAGTCCCTGGTGCGAGCACACTGAAAGTATGCTTGTCAGCACTGTAGTATCTTATGAGCAACTTATTTTGAAAGATAGAAGTAATCTCTTTTCTGCTTTGTCACTTTGGGTGAGAAATCTTGTAAGAGAGATGAGGGAAAACTGAAATCCAATGACAAATACCATTATTTCTGAATGCTTCATGTCTTATGCTGTCTCAGAATCAGTCTGGGGAATCCTTGGTAGAGCACCACATGTGTAGATAGCATCTTTTCATATAGAACTGTGGTTCTACAGAAGACCTCAGTTTAGCTTCGACAAATTGGGTGTGTCATCCATTTGAACAACTTGTTGCTAGATCTGCTAATTGTCAGAAATTTCATCTTTGAGGTGCTGAGTACTGTGGCTTAGTATCTTACTAAATATTTTTATATTTTTTCTATATTCTCTATTTTTTTGCTAGTTACATAAGACATGGACAAAAGATGAAGACTACTTCAATTTTCTCTATAGGATTAAAATATATGGTGCCTTTTTAACTTGCTTAGATAAGCTGTAGCTGATATCAATAAGGTTCTTACTTGGAGTTCTACATATCCCTCTGAAAATTACAGTTCCAATTTCTAATGCCTAAATCAGGCATTCATTTATTACTACAAGCACTAAAAAAAAAAAAATGTTTCTTGTGATTGGAAGTATGCAGGGTACCTGAAAAAGCTATTAAGTTTTTTATTTGTAGCAGAAATTCTTCGGTTCTTCTTATTCTGCATGTTCCCATTCTTTGGCCATCTTTCTTTCCATGTTACAATCCTAGAGTGCAAAGAATGTTAAAAGAGCAAAGGCTATTATATCATTCCCTTTTATAGCTTCCCTTTCAGAACTTTTTTTACAGTGACATGAAGTAACAACCATATTGAAAATTGTTGCTGTCAGAGGAGTGGGAGGTAGGCGTAGAACGTTAGTGTGTATGTATGTATCCCTTACAGTATTTTAAGAAGTGTCATATGTCTGGGAAAAGGAAACATTCTAAGACATCTCTCATCTCCCACTCAATGTCTTTCAGTGAATATACCTTTGGACTTTATTGTTGAGAGTGGCAAAATAACCTTTTTTTTTTTTGAGGAGTAATAAAAAGCCCGTAGAATGGCCATAGCCTGATCATGAGGCAGCTGTGTCAGAAGAACAAGAAATGTTCTAGGAGACACTGCTCATCTGTGTGAAATGTGGCAACAGATAAGTGGAGAGTCATCACAGCGAAACATCACACATCAAATGTGTAACTGCAAATGGGCTCTCTCTGACTCTAGCTCTCAGGGAGAGAGGGATATAAGGGGAGTGCTTCCAGGCAAGTTGTAAGATTTTAAGATTCAGTAATGAAGAAGAGAGGAGAGGCTAGAGAGCCTTCAGCATGCAATGGGAAGCTCAGGATCAGCCAAAGATCTGTGCTCAAATCTATAAGCAAGACAGCATGAATGCATGGGAAAGACTATACGTATAATTGTAGAGGGAGCAAACTTACCTCTTTCTGGGAAACAGCGTAAGGCTGAACAGTCTCTGGATCGTTGCTTCAGCACACATAAAAGCTATAATGGGACTGGCCCTAAGCCAGGTGGGTGCAGAGGCTTATATGTGTTTTTCTGCACTCTGTCACCAGGGACGAGAGGGTAAACTTAATATGCAGGAGCTGGAGGTCATAATCTTGCTGTGACCTTTGGGTTCGCTTTTGTCTCCATTTCTTCCCTCTTCTTTCCAGAAATAACTCCTTAATGGAAGGCAGTTATGAATCCTAATATTTGTGTCATTTCCTCATGCAATCATATAAATGCAGTATCAGTCTGCTGTTCTGATTGTCCTGTGACTTCATAACACAACATATCCTTGACAGATCCCCTTTTTTCCTTGTCTCTACTTTTTTTCCTTTCTTTTCCCTTTTTTTTTTTTTTTTTTTTTTTTTTCCTCCCAGGACATCTATGTAATGAGCATAAGGATATATTTTGTTGCAAATAATATCTCAGCTATACACTTCTAGGTACTGTTTACAGCTATAACAAACTAAAACTAAGAAGTATGGATTTCTTTTTTGAAGAATCAAGTTTATTTATAATAATTTTGCACCTTGTGAGATTATTTATATTTATATATTATATCCATGAAAAGTGAACAGTAGGCACAATCATGATAGCATAACTATTTATACCCACTTTCTCTCCTTTACACAAATTAAATGAGTACACAAGGTACAAGGCATTTTGGATGTAGGGCTGGATTGTATTATCTAACTAGGAAAAGAACGCGTTTAATTTTCTGAATTTTATCTTTTATTTAATAGGTCTCTCTAAGCTGATGGAGGCCAGTGAATCCGTTGCTAAACTCTCTCAGGAGCTGGCCATTAAGGAGAAAGAACTGGCTTTGGCATCTATTAAGGCAGATAAAGTAAGTACTTAAGTGTTAAAGAGCAAAAAACAGCTGATAGCACCCAGGATATATATAGTAAAGTGCTATTGCAGAATCCTCTCATAATTTGTACAAGCCAAAAAATGTGTACCACAGTCTAAAATGCACTCCTATCTCTGTGGCATGTTGTTTCAGCATTTGCTTCTGAAAGTAAGGTACTTTAAGACTGCAAGAGGTTAAGTGCCTTCCTTGTTTTCCTCCCATTTCTTACCCACTTCTATGAGCATCAGGTTTCATTTTTTATTTCATGGGAGGTTTTTGTGCTTCATTGACATTTGTTACATTTGGGGTTATATGTGCGCTCATTTGCAGATAAGAAGTTAACAGATGATAACGGGACTTTACTGTTTAAAAATTGCTTAGAAAAAAGTTCATCACAGTTCAGTTTCATATTTTGTCTTTTACATTAACAAGGTGTCCATGTGTTCATGAGATTGTTGGTCTGGTAGAAATCTAGTTTCCAAAATGACTCTCCAGAAAGGTATGTTAGGGAATGTATTAATATAGGCATTCTGTTTTCTGAAAGATACCATAATGCTGTGATGTTGCTTATTTAGTACGCACCCGAGAGTAAACTTTTGGCCAGCAATGGCTAAAGGGTCTGCCTTTAATCCCATAAGAGAAAGTTATGACAGAAAGGGATGAAATCACACTTCTCACATTACAGGATTATGACAGATATGCTGTTGGAGCTCACTTTGTTCAATATTTATATTTGATACACATTTTGAAATAGCTTTCCGGCATTCATGCACATAGCCTCCTAGTTGTCAACTTTTTCAAGAGAGCACTACTTATGAGTCATCAGAAGTAGTAGGACCAATAATAAAATAACATACATGTATTGAACTGCATATATTATTGTTCACATTGTGTATATTTCTTCCTTGTCCTTAGTACTGAGTCCTATAGAAATCAAAATTGAATTAAAAAAAAATATTAAAAAAAAATATTGAGGGTTTTTTGGGATTTTATCTGTCATGTTTTTCCACTGGTATTTGACAGTATTATTTATGTTCTTGTAAATGCATAAAGTGTCAGCCTTGACCTTATAGCTGATACTGGTCCAAAAACATTCTGACACCAACTGTATGTCACACATGTACAAGAAAATTAAAAACATATTTACTGAAGAACTAGTCACAAATGGATAACTTCATTCTGTGAATTCATATGGGGCTGTTCTTTGAATAGGCTTATTAAAAGTGAGCTTTTTAGACCAAAGGAATAAAAGGCTGACTATTGGTGCAGATGGTTTGCCATCTTCCATTAGTTTTATTGGCTATACTATTGTTATCTGCAGATTAATAGTGAAAAAAGAAAATACTTATTTTATTGAAAAAGTATAGGTTCAAATAGGATAAAAATCCATCATAGGCTAAAAACCTGGCTGTAAAAGCCACTCAAAGGTCTTCTATCCATTATAAAAATAATTCATTTTTTAGTATCCAACTTCTGCTGGGAGAATCATAAACTATTTCTCTGTAGAGATTCTGTAAATTGTATTAATTTTTATTCCATATTTATATAATGCCATATATACTGTTAGGGTTAGCTTTATATTTTTCTATATAATAGCCTTTACGTACTGGTTTTCTTTTGTGTCTGATAACTTAATCACTTGTTCCATCATTTTGATTTATATATTTTATGTGTTTATAATCATTTCAGGTACTTGCAGAAGTCACAAAAAGTGCTGAAGCTGCAGCTACAGTAAAAAATGAAGTCCAAGGCGTGAAAGATAAAGCACAAAAAATTGTAGATGAAATCGATTCAGAAAAAATGAAAGCAGAGAGTAAACTGGAGGCAGCTAAACCAGCATTAGAAATAGCAGAAGCTGCACTGAATGTGAGTAAAATTCCCAACATTTTATTTAGTATAATACTACCTGAGTCACCTGTGAAAGAAAGGCTAGAGCCACCAACATGCGGCTGTCACTTGGGTTTGACTGCTGTCACCAGCTCTTCACAGTTATTGGTCATGTCTCTGATGAATATTTCTGGACCTCACATTTTTTCCTTAAACAGATACAGAGTATTTGAAAGTATTTGTTCTGCTTCCACCCTAATACTTGATCATTATGAAGAATTTCCAAAAGTTACAGATGCATTTAGAATATGTTATTCTGAATACAGGAGAGTACTTCTGTGCTAAGAAAAAAATGGTTTTTCTTCATACTTAACCACTAGTCTTTCTTTTAAGACCAATGAAAGGCTGCCTCTTCCTTCACCAAAAACCCCTTACTTTGCAGGGAAACAGGAAACAAAGGGGATTTGTGGTGATCAGTATTAGGTTAAGAAATTTGGAGGCATTGCTGTACTACAAGATTTCATTATTCTGCTCTGGACAATTAAAAAGTAAAGAATTATATATTAAATTTTTAAAGCCTTCTGTTCCAGTTACCAGAATTTGTGGCAAAAAATATTGAGTGGGAAAAGCCAGAAAAGGAGCATTTTTTGCTCTTACACTGACATTTAGATAATGAGATAAATGAAACTTCAAAAAATGGCCACAAAATTCACTTGCAAAATGTGTGGACTCATTCTGTGTTTTCTATAATGTGTCTGTAATTATTCCTTCTAGACAGGTAGTAGCATGCATGCATTTTGTAGACAGAAATTAATATGTTAGTTTTGAAGTTTGCAATCATTTATTTGTGTTGGTTATTGAACTAAGCAAAGTGTCAGTGATGCTGCTAAACATGAAGTAAAAAACCTGTATCTCATATCTATAACAACTTAAACCCCATCAAAACCAATAAAATCCACCTCAGAATAAATGACGCTTAACCCTTAAAAATCCCAAATACTACTACTTTACCAAGGAAACTGCTTTTAACTAAGTCCTATGCAATTTTACAACATACTTTTCTTCAGACACTTCGACTGACAAGTTAAGTTAATGCTGCTGTTCCATGTATTTAAATTTTATTTTGAGTGATGTCTTTAGCACTGGGAAAATATTCTTGTATAATATGTATTAATTAAAATTAATAAAGTTTCATGAATCTATGAAATTTATTAAAGTCCAGTTACTCAGTTTTTTGTATGTGTGTAGTACAAATTTGCCTCAGAGAAGGGTATGGCAAACAAACATTAAAATCAAGATTTTGAATGGGAAAGTAGACTAATGGTATTGATGCAGGATTCTGTTACATTTCTTGCCAAATAGACCATCAAACCAGTGGATATCGCTACTGTTAGAAAACTTGCAAAACCTCCTCACCTGATTATGAGGGTCATGGACTGTTGTCTGCTACTATTCCAAAAGCATGTGGACCCAGTTACCATGGATCCAGAAAAGCCTTGCAGCAAGCCATCATGGGGAGAATCATTGAAAGTAAGTAGAGTTTTCAAACATTGTTTCTTAAACATCAGAAATAACTTGCATATCAAAGAATTTATAATGCCCTTTGCTTAAAACAGGACAGAATTTTCTAAAAAGGCAAATACATGGTTTTAAGATAAGCATAGTATATAAACAGAGTTTATTTGGTAGCAAAGTAGTAGGTGATTTGCTTAGAGACTTTTGCCGTAGGAGCTTTAGATTTTCCTTGTCCTGTTCCTGGCGTATGACTTGATGGTAAAGAAATAAGTCATACTAAACATGTTAACCATACATGAGATAAGGGCATCCTGGAAATAAAACCTCTTTTTCCTTGGTAACTTGTATGTTACACTTAAACAGTCTTTTCTGATTCTTTAAGGCTCCTTGATTGTCTGAGAGATTATTTGACTGACTAAGAGATAGTCACTTTTCCTATTCTGCATTTCAATATTCTGTGGTCAGACAGTCATCTCTTCCTTCTGGACTTTGATCTTCTCTTAGGAAACCCTTTGTTTCCATGCCTTCTCCTGCCATTCTTTAAATCCTGGTCTACCTCTATTAGTGTGATAATTTGCCAATATTATTGCCTCATTTTTTTCGTCATGCAAATAAAGAAAAAATATGTATTTGGGGTATGAATAGAGCTCTTGCTTTTTCTTTAGCCTTTTCCTGGAACTAAGAAATCATCAAAACTTTAAATTTTCCACTAATATAATGAAATGGGATAAGCAGTTATTCCATGAGTTGCCTTTAACTTGTAAAACATTTGTTAGAAAAAAGTTAAAACCAATGATTTCCCTTTCTGGAAGAATTTAGATCACATTTCAGAAATGCATAAGCAGGGGGTTTTTTTGTATTCTTTAGATATGTATCTCTGAGGCTTTATCTTTGTTCAAGTTTTTTATGAAATGCTGCTTCTTAAATGCTTTTTAAATGGCAACACAGGAATATGGAAAGTACATCACTAACTTTCAAGCCTTGTTACTGGAGTGTAACTGCTTAAAACTGAAATAATTGAAGGCATGTGGGAGGTGTTACAACTGAATAGCACACTTATAATATTAACTATATGAACGACTTCTTTTTACAGAAGAATTTTAGGAACTTTTTTTCAACATCTCACCTACGAACAAGCTTTTGAATGTAAAATGTGTAAATAGCTTATAAATATCCTGTGTTGGTTTTTGCAGCTTATGAGTGGCCCATTCTTGCAAAGTCTACAGCAGTTTCCTAAGGATACAATCAATGAAGAGACAGTAGAATTACTTCAGCCTTACTTTAATATGGAAGACTATACACTGGAGCATGGTAAAAAGGTGTGCGGTAATGTGGCAGGACTCCTCTCTTGGACACAAGCCATGGTAGCATTTTATGGTATTCACAGAGAAGTCTTACCTCTTAAGGTAATACATAATTTCTTGCCTTGTGTTTCCTTTCCATGCAATTTAATTTAATTTCCTTTAATATTAGTAGGATGTAAAAAATATTTTTAGATAATTTTATTTAGATATAATTGCCTGTGACTTAAGGATGCCAAAAGCAGAAAAACCACATCTCCTACTCTTAATTCTAGACGTAACACAGAACAAAAAGTTAGCCTAGATTAAATTTATGTGCTCTCGTTTACTGTGTACAGCGAACGGTGTTTTCAGTCTTTGTTTTTATTATGTTATAATTATTTTATATTGTTTTCAAAAATTTGCACGAGGGTCTTCATTTCTCTTCTAGAGTCCTGCAAACACAGCTTTGCAGCTATTTCATCTGCTTTGTTTTCAGACAATAACTTAGAGGGAGTGCAGGACTGAGATCTTGTGTAAATATTGGCATTCTGGAGAGATTCAGAGCTCGCATTGGTAAAGGATTCATGTTGTGATAGCAGCAACCAAACTGAGGAAAACATTTTTAAGAGTAATTTTTACTTTAGTGTGGGTGTTCTTTTTGATGTTTGTGAACAGTTGAATAAAGAATTTTATCAGAGGTAAAGACCTTCTAAAAACTCTAAGGCAGTAATTGTTACTTTTTGGATTCTAAAACAAGTATTTAATCCCTACATGTAGCACAGCTTAAAAAAAAAAAAAGTAGTAAAAGAGGAAAAGATCTGAATAGTGACTCCAATTCTTTTCCACATTTTTTGTTCACTGGTAGAAGTGTTATTTACAAAAGCAACTGTAATGCAGGTGGATGATTCAAAAAAATTATTTAATGAATTTCCCATGTTTAGCATAAATATCAGTTTAGGAGCAATGATTCACTGGTTTTGGACCCTGATTTTCTAGTGAGTAAAAGCTATATTAGTGATACAGAACCAATTTCTTGTTGTTGTGATTGTTGATTGCTACAGAATATACAAATAAAAAAGGAATAATAAAGAATACAATCAAGCAAGAAGATTGAGTGATTGTTCCTCTAAGCTAATTAATATGTACAGATCAGAAACCTTACTTCCCTAATCAGCTTCTTCAAATGTAAATTTTTTTAAAAGAAATAAAGTTGCCAATATATAATAGGAATCTTAAGTACTACATTGTTACTTAACAAAGAAACCCATAACTGAAGTATATATATAACATAGTTTTCAGTTTAAATATTTTTAATATAAATATTAATATAAAAGATTTTTTTATATTATTGTCTCATGATTAAAAGCTAAACAGGCTTAAAACAATTCATCAAAGTATATTCAAATCTTGTATGATTATTGTTTTAATATTTCTTCTCTTTGCAGGCTAACTTGGCAAAACAGGAAGGCTACTTGAAAACAGCTAATGCAGAATTAGCAAAGGCTCAGGAGGCACTCGATGAAAAGCAAGCTGAGCTGGATAAAGTGCGAGCAAATTTTGATGCAGCAATGAAGGAGAAAATGGTGAGATAAAAGTATTTTAGTATTATGAAAAATGTTTGCATATAATGCTGTTATGTAATCAGGAATTGATACAAACACACATTTAGGGCCTTCTGCCTTGAATGACGTGGATAAGGTTCAGATATAAAAATAACAGATTTAAATCTGTGTTCTCCTGTATTTCCTTCTTTCTGTAAATAAAAACGTAGTAGACGATAGTTTATATATGCACTTAGAGTTCTCAAGAATGAGTTATAAATAAATAAAATAATCATAAGAGAATGAAAAAAATATATAAAATAACTCTAGATTTTTGCCTTTAATATAAAATTATGTAGAACATTTTTATTCCATTTTAGGACTTACAGAATGATGCAGAAACATGCAAAAGAAAGATGCAAGCAGCCTCTGCACTTATATATGGACTGAGTGGAGAGAAAGTTAGGTGGACTCAGCAAAGTAAAGAATTTAAATCTCAGATTAACAGGTATCAAATTCATCAGAGGAAAAAAATGTGTAAAAACTGAAGACCTAGTAAGCAATTTAGTAGATTTAATAGCTGTACGTAATTTTCCTCCTGGAAATCTTGATATAGTTACACAATTAAGTGAAATATCCTGAATTTTTTATTTTTCATAAGTGAATACCTGAGTGTTGAGTGCTTGTATTTCAGTTCAGAACAGTACCTCTGATTTTGGAACTTATTTCCAAAGGGATTATTTTTAGTACACTAATATGCCTGTATTACAGTTGCCTCTCCTGTCCCCCTAACACTGCAGCTTTTTCCAATGTTACTGGGGAAGCGAAACCTTCAGATAAGCGGGAGGTAGAGATGATCTAAGGGTGGAACTGAGAAGGAAGAAGGAAAGATTCTTAGCCTAATACTGAATAGGAAAAGAAGCATCCATTTTGATTTTAATTATGACATATTTGAATAAAAGGAGGAGGCTTGGAGACCAGACTCTTGTCCTGTAGTCCGTGTGTCAAAACACATTGGACTGTAGGCCTTATTCTGAGAAACTTGGGAGTCCCCAGTGTGTTGCTGTCTAAATGACAAAATGTTGAGCAGCCTAGGAGCAGAGGTCCTAGCTGTCTAGAAAACAGGTAATGTGTCAAAATGGTTGCTAAAGGTAAAAACCCTGAAAGTTTGGGCTTAGCTTCTGTGGAATACATCTGTTCCCATAAATTTCCTATGGGGAAACTGGGCATTTCTGGTAAAGTCTGCCCATTCCAAGAAAATTAAGTTGGTTTTTCTGATAAATATTGTATTGCAGGCATATTTTTAAGAAATAAACCAATTTCCTGCTTCATTATTGAAAGAAGGAATAGTTTTCGTCAGGGCCTTATTAACTTGTAGGGATGAAGATAATATTTTCATACAGTACTACTCAAGTTTTGCCACAAAAATATTTTGAAAACACAAAGAAACTATTTGTTGTTCTCAAAGAGCAACAGTTCTCTCCTTAAATTTTCTTCAGAACAGAAATGTTATGTTTCAAAAACTGGTTGTCTACATCAATAGAAACTGAAGTTGTACATCACCTTTTAATTATTATTTTGTTCCTTTTCTAGACTTGTGGGAGATGTTCTGCTCTGCACAGGTTTTCTTTCATACTGTGGACCTTTTAATCAAAACTTCAGGAAGCTTTTGCTTAAAGATTTATGGGAAGCACAGATGAGAGCCCACAAAATTCCCTTTTCTGAAAATTTGAACCTGATTTCTATGTTGGTAGATCCACCAACAGTAAGTTTTTGGTGCTTGCTAGGTTTCATTTTAATTTTAATTAATATATTCTGTGACTGTTAGCCAATTTACTGTTATGCTTGCTTAGAACAGAACTATAATCCCCAATATTTCTGTGCAGTGTAGTTCAGTGGTTTACAAATGTTCTTGGCAATTACCACTAAAAATTTGAGTACTGAGTCATTTTAGACAGATAAACAGGTGACATACTGGCAATTATATAATAGTACAATAATATAGTGCACTTTCAAGTACCTTATTTTGAAAACCCATCACCACAGCTATAGATCACATCTACTAAAGCTGTGAGTTTGGTTGTTAGCTTTTTCTGTCAGTATTATCTGGATCTAGTTTCAAAATTTTTATATTAAAGAGGACATTTAAAATAGAATTCATAAAGTCTTTTCACTGTGAATATATGAAAAATCAAACAGGAGACAATGCCAGAATCTTCAAGCTTCCTGAAGTCAATATTAAGCCCCCAAAATGCTCTCAGCCTGGGTTTCTCATACTTGATCCCAACATTTAATTTGGATGTCAAGCTGCCTTTCGACTTTCTTACATTTTTAAAATCTATTTTTTGTCATACTATATAAATGTTAAAAACATCCATAAAAATAAAAACAAATGGAAAATTTTTTCCATCTACATTAATAATTTTTCAGCAAGTTCAAGTATGCATCCCATTTAGCTTGATGTCCCCATTATTTCTTAGGAAAATCATAACTGAAGGATAGTTCCAGTGAGGTTTTATTCCAAACTACTTTTTTTTTTTAATTATTATTTATTCTATTCTTCAGATTAGTGAGTGGCATCTTCAAGGACTGCCTGGAGATTATCTCTCAATTCAGAATGGTATCATTGTCACTAAGGCAACTAGATATCCACTTCTGGTAGACCCACAAACTCAAGGGAAATCATGGATTAAAAAGAAAGAACAGGATAATGAATTACAGGTGAAGAGTGTTAAAGGAATAATGTGCTGTATTATATTCCTTCAAACATTGCTTTAGGGTGTGTTTGCATTTGAGTCAGTGTAACTCTCATACATACATATCTGAGATAACTTCAGATTGTATGGAGACTGATGATGGTGTAGATGCATCAGCAGGGAACTTGACAAGAGCTGTAAATCCCATTCAGGAACTTGGAAAAGATTATATATAAGTATACACTGGTATGAAATCTAGCAAGAACTATGAAAGAGAAAGAAGTAGCCTTCTGTTCAAAATTGGTGTGTTCCCTATACAGAGTGCAAAGTGGTGAAAAGTGTAGTAAAAGAGCATAATATGAAATTATTAAGTGGGAGTAAATCTGGGAACTATTAGTAACATTACAGGCAAAGGCAGAATAACTTACAGCTTTGAAAACATAGGCAAAGTACTTGAAGTGGTGCAGTCCAGAATTTAGAACCCGAGATGAAACTCATACATGAAGTTATGGCTACAAAAGTAAATTGAGGAGAGCCAGTTTAAACCAAACCCAAGACAAATTTGTCTATCCTATATATTACTGCAATTTGAATAGCTCTTAAGCCAATAGGGTTAAATGTCTGCTCATGAAGTATGATACAAAGATGTTCATGTGTCACCTGCACACAAATGAATTTTTCACAAATTGAAGTAGCATGGGAAAAGGAATCTGCATTTAAAATCGTTAACCTGAATGTTTCAAAATCTCATATGTCCTCCTGAATCTCAATATTTGGGGGTTTAGGATCTCTAGATTTTGAAGATTTTAAGTGTTGGAATAAAGTGAACATGAAGTTCATGCTTATTGTTTTATCATTAACAAAGCAAACTACCAGAACCACAGAAAAACTGCGGTTGGAAGGGACCTCTGAAGGTCATCTAGTTCATCCTCCCTGCTCACAGCAGGATCTACCAAAGGAGGTTGCTTTGTGTTCAGTTGGGTTTTGAATACTTTGAGGATGGAGACTTCACCACATCTCTGGGCAACCTGGTTTTGTGTTCAGTCACCCTCACAATAAAGATTTAGTTGGGTTTTTTCTTATGTTTAAGTGGAATTACCTATATTTCAATTTGTGCCCGTTGCACCTTCTCCTGTTACTCTGTGCCACTAAGAGGGGACTGTCTGCCTGTTTTCATTCTCACGCACCAGCTATTTATATACATCAGTAAATACCCTTGTGAGCTTTCTTGAGGCTAAATAATCTCAGCTTTCTCAGCATTCCTTATATGTCAAGTGCTCTGATACCTTAATAATCTTAGTGATCCTTTGCTGGACTCTCTTCAGGGTCTTTTATACCAGGTAGCCCAGAACTAGACAGAGGATTCCAGATATGTGTCTCCAGTACTGAGCAGAGGGGAAAGATCACCTTCCTCAACCTGTCAGTAATTTTTTTTCCTAATGCAGTCCAGAGTGCTGTTGGCCTTGGCTGCAAAGGCAGATTGCTTGCTTGTGCATGACCTGTTGTCCACCAGGACACTGATGTCTTTTTCTGCAAAGCTGTTTTCCACTAGAATGCCCCTATTATATATCTGCAGAGAAAATCTTGAAAATAATATGAGAACTTTCTGAAAGAAAATCTAGGAAGAAATACAAAATTAGTGGTTTATTTTGTATCCAGGTTTTTTAATGATTTCATATATTGAATCCCATTAATGATATTTCCAGCATCTGAGTTCATAATATTGTAACAGCAATTCATTTGTTAGAATGAATTCAGGTTTCCAGAAAGAATTTCTCAACACTTCAAAGCTAAAACTAAAAAAATCTAGTCCTCAGGACATAGAATAAAAAAATGTTAGGTGTCTCTGATTTCAAAAATATATGTAACATCTTCAATTCCCAATAAGCTGTACCAGTTTAATTTGTTACATTATTACTCTCATAATGAAGTTTTGTGTATTCTATTACAGCCAATCTTTAAATTCACCTTTTGATGGTACCTTTCACTGTACACACAAGAAGTATTTCTGCATAAATTGCGGCATGGTCAACATTTATTACTTTGTTTAAAATTCAACTAACTAAAACAACGGAAGACGTTTTCATAGTTAGGTCTGTGGTTTTCATATAAGGCTTTGAAGAAATGTTTTTGTCCTTACATAAATCTATAATTTACATTTTTAGGTAACGACTTTGAATGACAAGTATTTCCGCACACACTTAGAAGATAGTCTTTCACTGGGGCGATCACTCATGATTGAAGATATAGGTGAAGAGCTGGATCCAGTCCTTGATAATATATTAGAAAAGAATTTCATGAAATCTGGAACTTCTTTTAAGGTTAGTAATAAAACAAAAGATGTGGAATAAATAATTAACTTTATGATGAATGATATTTTGCCCTTTTATTCCAAACCTCTCCTGAATCAGGTAAACTTTGTATTCAGTAGGGTAGTGTGGAGAATCAAACTGAACTAATAAAATATTGGAGGCAGAGCCTCTGATAAGTAGTAAGTTCATGAGTCTAAAATTGCACTTTAACTACTGAAGATTCCAAACTTGAACCAGTTATGTATGTCGTATTGAAAGCTTACAATACTTTCTATGGATTTTTCGAACAATTTCATTTTATACCCTTTAACAGAATTCATAGAATTGGAAAGATCTCTCTCTTCCGACTGTGGATCACTGATTGTAGAAACTGCAAAATCTTTAATTTGGAGTAAAGCTGTTTACTGACAAAGAAAGCCAAAAAGCTTGAAGTTTTATTAATAATATTAAGTATATTCCTAACCTTGAAAAATCATGAATCTTTCTGACCTTCATTAAATAAAGAAATCACTCCCAAATTTTAAAAACAATCCCCCTTCAAACATCCTGAAATAAAATGACTGCACATGCACATGTCTATTTCCATATGTATTTTTCTCGAAGAATCTTAACTAACTGGCTGGTTTATGAGAAAGATGGTAGACCAGATTGTTGATGATAATGAAAATAAAGTGTTTACTATTTTTGTGGAGTAGTTTTACTTTGAATGTCACAGCAAACAATATGCTTAAGGAAGTGGTTTTGTCCTACTCCTTCTTGAGCTAGGTATTTGAAGTAGCCTTGGAGGCTCATACACAGTGATCAGATTTCCTTGAGCACATGCAGTTTTCAAGTTAGACTGCTGATTTGGAATATCTTAGCTTCTGTAAAAAATTCTGTGGAAAACTCTGAATAAATTTATAGTTCTTTTAGAAAGATTCTTTAAGATCTGCTTAGTCTTAAATAATACAGAATTAATTCCAATAATATATGTTCCATTGTTGGATCAAATAATTTCTTTTTTCCCCTGAGCACAATCAATGATTTCTCCAAAGGTCATTAGTTTCTACCTTTCTACCGCTTTCATCTGGGGTGTTATTAGTAGCACAAAACCTAAACCAAATGGTTCTGAACCATTAATTAGAACTCACAGTAGAACTAATCTCTATATTTACCTGGAGTGAGAATGCTTCTTCTATAATGTACCCTAACTTCTACCTTTGGTCATCGTTTTTTATTTTCATGACAAACTTGAATTGTGAAATAAACTTCTTCTCTTTGGCATTTCAAATAATGTAATTTTTTTTCCTGGTCAATATGATTGAGTCGAATGAAGCTCATTTTCCCCTGCTTAATTCTATTCTAACTTACTCCACAGGTGAAAGTTGGTGATAAGGAAGTAGATGTTATGAGTTCATTTAGACTGTACATTACTACAAAGCTACCCAATCCTGCTTTCACACCTGAAATTAATGCAAAAACATCAATTATTGATTTTACTGTTACAATGAAAGGACTTGAGAATCAGTTACTGAGAAGAGTAATCCTTACTGAAAAACAGGTAACCTAAGAGTACACACAAACCACTGATGTTTATTTTTTTATTATTTAACTGGTTTTAGTACATAGGGAAAAAGAAATGTTTAAATGGAAGAAAGACATCAGCCATTTTCTAAGAAATTATTCAGATTCAGTATAGAAATTTCCAAATAACAAAAATGCACCTAGAGGATCTTCTACATATGACTGTCAGTGTGACACAACTAAACACAAGCATTTGGCATTGATATTTCATAAGAAAAAACACTGCTTAAAAATAGAAAGGGTGTTATAAAAACATATTTTAGATACCCAAAAAAGTAAAATGCACATTTCATGATGGCATCCAACTCTTCACCTATATCTTCAATCACATTTCATGATTTTAAAAAATCAGCAGCTGAATTTTAAGTATGACTTGTAGTTACGGTCCATAAAGTGTTATGCCATTTTCTTGGTTTTTTAACAATAGGAACTAGAGGCAGAACGAATTAAACTCACGGAAGATGTAACTTTTAATAAGAGGAAGATGAAAGAACTGGAAGACAATCTTCTGTACAAACTAAGTGCAACCAGAGGTTCTGTATCAAAGGATTAAGCAAATAGGCAGATTAAGCTGATTCACTTTAAAAGCTCTCCATACAGAAATTGATTTATCCATCCAGGGTACAATAAGAGAACATCCAGTGGTAGAAATTTGAAGTACGGTGATTTACTGGGGTATGAGGAATTTGGTACTACAGTATGCCACTATATACAACCCTAGTCACTAAGTATTTTTAACACCTGAACAAGTTTTGTGAATCAAATCAATTTCTTGAGAGCTTTCTGCCCCTCAGATAAGGTATCTGATCACAGGCAAATCCTTGACCCATTGAAAATGCAAAGTAAAACGGGCTAGCTTAAATGATGTTGAAAGCCTTCTGCGGTATATTAGGAGACTGCACATGATCAATTACCATTTCTTTGGTGGAAAAAGAAGGTAGTAACTTCCAGAAAATTGATCAGTAAATACTTGAGATGCATGAATACTGTTGTGTGACCATTGCCTTTAGGACCCCAAGTCTTTTTGACTTGGAATGTACCAACCATCAGACTTTAAATAATTGAAGCACTGCACATTAATATGTATGTGATGTTAATGAAAAAGTTGACTGCTCTAGTACATGCCACAAAGGTGTTGGTATAGATACATTCATATTGACATAGGTTGAATGCATTTGTTTAGCATGTTGAATTTAAAAATAACTTCTACTATTACATATCCTGTTCAGTCTTCATTTTAAAAGCTTTCTGCAATTTAGTAAATAATTTCCATTTGTTGTAAATAATGCCTGTAATTTGGCCTTTCAATTTTTACATATATGAAGTGAAAAGTTTCTTACAAAAATGTCCTAAAAAATCCGATATTTGACTTTTTAGGTTCACTAGTAGATGATGAATCCCTGGTTGGTGTTCTGCAAACAACTAAGCAAACAGCTACCGAGGTAGCTGAAAAGTTGTCTGTGGCAGCAGAAACTGAATTGAAGATTAACACAGCTCAGGAGGAATATCGACCCGTTGCTACACGTGGAAGCATTCTTTATTTTCTTATTACATCAATGAGCATGGTCAATAATATGTATCAAAATTCACTGGCTCAGTTCTTGAAGTTATTTGATCAATCCATGGCCAAGTAGGAAGACAGAGATTTTTCTACTATTCAGATATTTGTCTTTACAATGTGTTGCTGTTAACATGCTTTTTTTCTGCTTTGTTTTCATGGTTCAGGTCTAAGAAGTCTCCTTTACCTCAGGAAAGAATCTCAAATATTATTGAGTATCTTACCTTTGAAATTTACTCATATTCTGTTAGAGGCTTGCATGAAAACCACAAATTACTCTTTACCCTCCTCCTGGCATTAAAAATTGATCTTGAGAGAGGACATGTAAACACCAGTGAGTTCCATGCACTCATTAGGGGTAAGTTTAAGAAATTGTGTTATATGTAGAATTAATTTCAACTTTTAAAACTTCTATACAATTTCGAAGTTTGATTTTTTTGGCTGCATGGTTTCTACCAATACCTCTGTGGGAGCTGCTTCTGTCCTTATCCCTGCCATTGTTCAGCGAAATTAGATGCGGTTCTCCATCTCAGTTCCACCTCTGCCATTTACCCAGGCTGTGTTCTATCCTGAGATCAAGATGATAGTTCTGCTTCTCTCCATCAATTGGTTTAATAATTGTATATTTTTGTGTTTAATTGTGTACTTATTTTTATAAATTAGGTGACTGCTTGCTCCTTTGCTTCTCTGCTTTGATGGAGCTAAATAAAGCTGTCTTCTAAGTCACCAGAACAGGAGGCATTACAATCTTTTATCAGTCTCAGCTCGAGCTTTCTCTTGACTTTTGCCAACCAGCTAACACTTTCAGAGAACACAATGTGTTTCTGTGGTTCTGCTGGCCAGGTCTGTGCCGCCTCTGTGCTCTGTAAATTTCTGTCTCTGCTGGAAAATGTTATCAGGATTGCTTATTTGGAGGTCCATATAGGACCTGTTTGAATTTCCAATGTTCAAATGAATCTTGCAAAGTTCTAATATCAAAGTAGTGAACCTAGATTTCAAGATCATTATCTGCCTTTAATGAACAAAATGGATAGGAAACAAGATGAAATTCACTTTCTGTTTTGCTTTCCAGTTTGTTGCAATGTTTTTATCCTTTAAGAATGGTATCCAGCTACCAATTTACCACTGATGTCAGGCAGGGCATGCTTGGAAATACTTTCAAAATGAACTGTCTGCTTTAGTAAATCATTAGACAAGGAACGATATTTCTTGGCTTCTCAGCTCATAGATTCTTGTTTTGGCAGAGGAAAATATGCCTTGGGCATATGAAGCAGGAAGTGATCACTTACTCCTTTTTACCTGGTGAGAATCTGTGATAGAGTACTTTTAGCTTTTTTTGTCTAGAACATATGATTGCTGTTTCCTGCGTAGCTTTACTATAGTTGATTTGATAGTGAGAAATTCTTCTGGTGTATAAAATGACACCAAAGCAACAATAGATTTTCTATAATTTTTCACAGTATATTAAAAAAGATTGGCAAGTGGGCAGATGCCTAGCCAAATTGTCCTGGACTCTTGGGTATCTTCTGCAATGAATGAGTTGTTCAATTTTCCTTCTTGGATGAGCAGTTCTTGGTGCAAAATGAACACCGTGTTACCAAACACCATTGGGCAGCTAAAGGATTTATTACAAAAATAAACCTTTCTTCCTCTTTTTTCTACTTCTTTTCTGGGAGAGCTTTCATGGTTTATCATCAGTTATATTATTAGGGGACGTCTCAGTGAAATAAGCATTATTTTTTGAAATGAAAAAGTCTCTAGACTTATTCAGCTAGTCTTAGGAGATTATGAACTCTAAATCTTTCCTTCTGCTAAAGTACATAAATTGAATTTTGTTCTGTTTACTGTATTCCATTAAAGCCAAACATGAAGCCCTTCCTGAATATTTTAATGCTACAGCTTGGAGGTAACCTTAAGTCAGCAAAACAGAGAAAGCAGATCCCCAGATTATGGGAAAACAGCCTCACACTATGGTGGCAAAGAATTTTTATTAAAACTGTAGAAAGAAGAAAAAAAATATCTCAAAGCTATGAGAAAATCTAAGGAGTTCATTGATGATTTTGTAGGTATCTTGACACTTAGGTAACCCATGTGCTTTACCAGTAGAAAGTGAGGGACTAGCACAAGTGAAGAATATGACCTTCTCCAGCAGCAAATATATTTTACTAAGAAGCTCTATAAATATTAGAAAGCATGTCACAAAGCATGTTTCACAACATCTTTGGCTTTGTTGACTGCAATAAAAGCCAGAAATGTTGTCAAGTATGCTATTTTGTGGACAAATAATGATTGCATTTTAAAATAAAGAAAAGTCTTCTTGCCTAAAGTGATTGTGATTGTCTCTCACAGAATTAAATAGTTTGCAAAAATATTCCGTTGGCTTATTGTATTAAATGTGCAAAAGATGTGATTCTAAAACAGGGTATCACTTTGTAATAAAAGTTCTAATAGCGGATTACAGATCTGTAAACTTTTTCTTATCCTTTTTTTGATTTCCATTATTTCAGTTTGCAGAGACTAAGAGGAAGTTCTGGCTTCCATACATGCAACCCAGGCAGTTATTTCAAACTATATGTCCTAACACCAAAGACACTTCAAGAGTATGCTTGAAGGAAACCTTAACAATGTCCATATGTGGAGGAAAGCAATGCACAAATTTTTCTAGATGCTGGAACTTATAATATATGCCTGTGAATGGCAAAATGAAAACTAACGAAAGACTTCAGGCATTGCATATTTAACTCATTAACATAACAAATGACTAACCGTAAGAACTTAGCAGGATTTATCAGAAGATTAGGTATGCATATTAACAGCATTAATATCAAGTATTACAATGACAAATACATTGTTTATACTTTTGTAATTCTCATTCTTCATTTAATAAGTATGCCTCAAAAATTAAAGTTTAAAAATTTCCCCAAAAGCCAAATCTAAGATGTTTACTGCCCACTCACTGAAGCTTTTGCTTTCTTTTGAAGTTAATTGTTCCCATTGGCCTACTAATATCCAGATTCAACATAGTGATTCTTGTGTTTCTACCTAAGGATATTTAAGTAGCTAGGAAAATAGCTAGTATTTCTAAATCATGTGTTAATTCTTTTAAAAGAAGAAAACCTGCTGTTTCCTGGAATCATCACTGATAATATAAATAAAATTCTTGCATCCCAGAAGCCTGCAAGAAAACATCTCAAAAAATAAAATCCTTCCCTGTAAAGTCTATAATATAAGCAGAATAGGCTTCAGAAAATAAGAAAGAACTTGTTGCATAACAGCATTTGCAGCACCATAAACTCTTCCCTATAATATGTTAGAACTTTAAAGTCTTAGTTCTTTAGCTGCATCAAAAATACTATGTATAATGTTTTCCCAGTAATTTCTTAAATAACAAAATTTGTTCTTTACTTAATACATTAATATTCTAATCTCCTTTTCACTCCAATGGTAAGTTTGTCTTCTTTTCCTTCTTTGTTTCATGATTCATTTTCTCTACATCTTTGTAGAGAATTTGAGGATAAGGTGGGTGCAGAATAAGAAGAAAGATCTCTTTGTTAAAACCTCTTGATATTCTATGGAATAAACTCCCTCTTGATATTGTATGCAACAATTAGACACAGTTTGTGAAACTCTTAATAAATTAATAGAAATGGAACTACATCTTTATGTATGTATTTTTTGGTAAGCATGTATGTATAATTTGAAAGTATTGAAATAATTACAGCTCATAAATGTAAGGAGTAAGTACACACACACATACATGCTCAGATACATACAAGTACTTAAAGATAGTAGTAGTTATTCCAAAGTGGGTTTTTTGCCAGTTTGTAACAAGTTCTTGAAATTCATTATACCAATGACCTAAATGAATAAATGATCTCGGTTCTGCAGATGACTGGTACAACACCTTTTCCCAACAAGTGGTATTAATTAATTTGTGGAGGACTGGGGAAGAGGCAACTACAAGAAAGAAATTATGATAAAAAGTTAAAAGTCAGTCTGTTTAAAATTGGATTGCACTCTTATCCCAGAGGTGTTCCTTTGTATTTCCTCTTCAATTGCATATCTGAGCATGTGAAACACGTGTATTATCTACTGGCTATATGGCCTTATATATGCTATTTAAAATGATTTGCACTTGTTGGGCTGTTCTAGGATTGACTGATTAATTCCATCAGTCCAGAGAGGTTCTTTCTTCTCTTGATGTATTTGGTCTTTTATTCCAGTGATCCCAGGAGATTACTTTGCTAATGTGTGTCACATTCTTGAGATATTGTAAATTATGCATTTCATTAGAGAAGAGGTAGAAGTTTGCAGTTGAGAAAATAAGTCTTTCTTTTCAATTTCTTTTCTTTTTAGGAATACTGGGATAAAACATAGACTGTCTAAGGGAGGGCCTTCAGAGGAGTATTTTTATCTTTCAGATAAATACAAAATTATCTTTGCTGTATTATCAGCACAGATGAAAAGGAAAAAAATCTTAAAGAATTTTCCTTACTTCCAATATAATCAATATTATTGTAAAAACTTAAAACAAACTAACTATATGAAGCACATGATTTAAGATGAGAGGCTGAGAGAACTGGGCTTGTTCAGCTTGGTGAACAGAAGGCTTACAGGAGACCCAATCATAGTATTTTAAAACCTGTGAAAAGGCCATTAACCTGGCTCTTCATAGTGGCATGCAGTAGGAAGATGAGACAACAGAAATAAACTGAAAAAAATACAGGTTCAACATGGATGTAATGGGATTTTTTTCATTATGAGGACAAACAAACATTACAATATATGGTCTAGAAAGGTTGTACAGTCTCCATCCTTGGAGGTTTTCAAGACCAGACAGGATAAGACCTGGTTTTACCTCATAACTGACCCTACTTTGAACAGGTTGGACTAGAGACCTCCTGAGGTCTCTTCCAGACTAAATTATCCTATGATCTTACGAAACAAATGCAAAGCACACAGGAGTGCAATTACTACCCAATGAAAATTATATGGCCAAGAAAACATAATTTAAAAAGAAATATCAAATATATCTTGACCCCTGGAATGTCATGTGTATTTTATCTGAATGTTTTCATCTACAGGAGGTGCAGCACTGGATCTACAGGCTTGCCCACCCAAACCATTCCACTGGATTCTTGACATGAGGTGGCTAAACCTAGTGGAATTGAGCAAACTTCCACAGTTTGCAGAAATTTTGAATCAGGTGATATCTACTAAATTATCTTTTTAATGTTAATAACCAGTTTCCCAATCATAATTGTGCTCCCATATTTTACCTGTGGAATGCATGAGAGGTGTACTTAAGAACAAGGCCAGAGACAATACAGACTAAAGGCATAGAAATGAACAATTAAGTGTCATGAATGGGGGTATATTTATTTGCTCTATATTTTTTTATCTGCTTTATTGTATTTTGTATTCTAGTCATTGTGATAGAAAGAGAACAGGAGCAAAGAACTAGCAAGAAAGGAAGTCAGTGACAGAGAGACAGAAATAAGGAGAAAGCATAAAAAAGTAGAGGTATCAAAAAGGCTCAGAAAGTTAATCTATGAGTGTCAGGTTTTAAATTACAATGTTTTGTCTTGAGTCTGACAATTTTACAAACAAATTGTTTGCTGTTTGGTTTTAAATACTCATTTCCATTACAAGATTAATTAAGGTATGATGAACTAGCTACACAAATACAATTTATTTTATTGGCATATACATGAACTTGTATGTACATAGGCTTGTGCCATGTTTACATTGGTAAATTTATCTCTTTGCTGGTGTAGTTAAACACTCCCTAAGCATTTCTTTTTCTGTACCTCCTAACCACTCCTTGTTAATCAGGCTGATAGCCAGGACACTAAGTTCTTGTGGTTACAGCATTGGTCAGCCAAGTCCCTTTTGTGATGGCATTTAGTGTCCTGAAGGGTAGCAGAGATTTTATCTAAAGGGTGTGTCTGGAAGTGGTCCTGGCTGTTTTCTAACTCTGCATCAAGGCAAGATCTGGATACATACCAGCCCATTCCCTCCAGGTTTTGGTTCCTGCAGGTATCAAACCAGAATATTGAGTTAGGACAAAGTTGGAAGAATTCTAGTTAGGTCTTCACTCTGGGGTGTTAGGACACAAGAACTCAAAATGCCACTGTACACTTGCTAATATTATTTAAATTTAACCATGAGGTTATGAATTATGTATTTTTCCTTTTAATTTGTAGATTGTAATGGGGCTGTTATAGAGCTTTTCTAGAGTTGGTGCAAACAAAATTTGAGACTCCAAAATACTTAGGAGATTATGTTACCCAAAAGGCCTCTCTTTTTATGAATCTTTTAGCACTAACTTAAAATTGCCATATATTTACAAGTTGAAGTGACAATTAGTTGGTTTTAGTAATAGATAGAGATGGAATCTGGGAGAGTGCCAACTAGGTTACAATAAAAAATGGAAATAACATCTTTTTATTACTTATTTGCCTCCATTAGATATGCCATTCTATTTGGCTCATCATATTACATACAACTGTTTCATTATTTACTTAGATAGAAACAGATAATTATTTAAAGTAAGAAAAAAAAAAAGCTTGCAAATGGTATGCCCAGTTCTCAAGAGATTGCCTGTGTTTTTCTTTTTTTGCCTGTTACAATTTTTTTTTCTCTAAACATTAAGTCCTCTGGTCCCAGATGCCTAACTTAATTTAACAAGGGCATATTCCTCTTTAAATATTTAGATGACACTGTTACTTTTCACAATATTATTACTTCCAGCTGTGCTTGAGTGACAGATGGTACAAAGAAATATGTAACGAAAGCTTAATGGTTTTACTGAGTCAACAAAAGATCCTTTAGCTCAGTAATCTATCTCTGGCTGTGGCTTAGCTTTGGGAAGGTACCTCCTCTGAATACTCTCCTAGCATCTGCTCAGGTTGATGTCAGTTAATGTAGAACTCAGCTATTTGCTTATAAAGTAATATTATTTTGTCAAACTTGGTTTATAGTTCAGAAAGGAGTATTTGGTGTTTAATAAGGAAAGTTTTATAAGGAAACTCTTGGAATGAGTTTCATTATAGGAAATATATGGTTGGAAGAGGTCCCTGTATGTTCATTTCTCAGTCCTCTACCAGTCCATTCTTGGCGTACATTGTTCTGAAACTACATCTATTTGAAACCAAGTCAGTCACCTGGACAGAGCTCCTTGGTGGGACTGTATTTCAGAACAGGTGGTATCGGTGTGCTCCTTGTTCTCTTTCCAGTGATCTCAGAATATTGCGGTAGTTGAATCGATCTGTCACTGCATAGAAGGTTCAACTGCATCGCAATTTTCACTATGTTCTGTCCACCAATATCCCTTCTTGTCTTAGGTCATGGATTCTAAGAGATGCCTAAATAATTATATTTGTGGTCAGATTTATTCTTTCTCAAGTCAAAAGCTTACTAGAGTCTATTATTTTTAATTTTGTTATTCTTTGGCTGGCTGGACAGTACTGGTACAGATTTTTCTATTCCTCTTGGTACTTTGTGATCAGAGGGAATAAATTTATCACAGTATGTTCCTTTTGTAGTATAGAATCCTTCTGCTAATGACTGATTTTTCTTCAGTAGCTTCATGTGTTTGGGAGGGGAATCCATGGATAACTGATTAGCTTAAGAGCCTGCATCTTAGTACTAAAATTTCTGGTTGTCATATCCTAATAGCAATTCACATGGCATATGTCTTAAATGCTGTAGATTCTTAATGTTACTTGTAATATATCCTAATTTAATAACAGACTGTCATTAAAATATACATTTACAACAGGATTTTACTACAACTGAAATATATTTATATGTGTGTTAATGTAATAAATTTAGATAGACCATAATGAAAAGGGATGGAAACGTTGGTTTGATACGGAGGCTCCTGAGGAAGAAATTATACCTGATGGATACAATGGTTCACTTGATACCTTTCGCAAGCTTTTACTCATCAGGTGAGCATCTTCAGAAATTTGGGAAATAACATACTTGGTTCCATCATGTGTCTCAGTCTATCAGTATGCTATTATGATAATAGCATAATTTAAAATTAGTTTCTGGGTGACATGATATATTTAATTCACTCACATGAAATATGACTTAATTTGCTCACTTCAGAGTTAAACTCTGAGGAATCTAAAAAAACCATTTTTTATAGCTTTGCTCTTATGTCATGGCAAATGGAAACTGGGAACCACATTGCAGCCTCCTCCAAAAAAACACTAAAAATACAGAATAGTTCAGATTGTTTTCAAAATTATTTTTAAAAAAATCTTTTAAAATGAGTTATTTTAAATAACTTTAATTTAAAAAAAAAAAGATAATGCAAAACAGGTATTCAAAAGTGCCATGGTTTAACCCCAGCTGGCAACTCAGCCCCATGCAGCCACTGGCTCACTCCCCTGATTGCATAGGGGAGAGAACTGGAAAAGTACGAAAACTAGTGTGTTGAGATAAAGACGGTTTAAGAAGTAAAGCAAAAGCCATGTACACAAGCAAATAAAAACAAGGAAATCTATCACTACTTCCCATCAGCAGGAAGGTGTTCAGCCATCTCCAGGAAAGCAGGGCTCCATCATGTTTAATGGTGGCTTGGGAAGACAAACGTCATATTTTCAAGTGTCCACACCTTCCTCCTCCTTCCCCAGAGCTTTATAGGCTGAGAATGGTGTCATATGGTATAGAGTATCTCTTTGGTCCTTTGGGGTCAGCTGTCCTGGCTTTGTCCCATCCCAACTTTTTGTGCACCCCCAGATGAGTCACTGGTTGGGTGGTGTGAGAGCAGAAAAGCCCCTGGCTGTGTAAGCACTGCTCAGCAGTAACGAAAACATCTCTGTATTATCAATAGTGTTTTCAGCACAGATCCAAAACATAGCCCCATACTAGCCACTATGAAGAAAATTAACTCTATCCCAGCCAAAACCAGCACAAAAAGCCCCCTGTGAAAAGTGTGGTATAAATTATTTTATTGCACTAGCTAGGATCTCTGTGGCAGGGCTTGGGATAGAATGGATTTCCCCAAAGCAGTATTCAACTGCCTGATGCATGAGATCATATCTTCCTACATTCATTGTATACTTTCCAAGTCCTGCAACAAATAAATCAGAGACACTACAAAAAACCCAACAACATTAATTACTTGACCATGATTTGTCTTTGGAGCAGATTCAACCTGTGCAGTAAAAAAAGCCAGAATCTGATGGAAGTAGTACTGTATTGTCATAGGCTATGCACCCTGAAAGGGGAGGGGAGCATCTAAGTCCTAAACATTTAAATAATATGCCTATAAATGAAGTTTTGAAAGGTCATAACTTTATCCAAAAGTAGTTGTTTGGGATTTTTTTTTCCATGGGAAAAATAACAACTCATCCCCAACACAAATGCAATTCAGTGCAAGAGAGTTCAGCCTGTACCCTAAAAGACTAACAGACGCAATGAAACATCTGCAGAATTTCACTAAAGGGCAAAAATAATGTTACATTTTGCTACTTGTGTTCTCAGATACAAAAGCTCTGTTTAAAATTAAAAATGACCCAACCTGGTAAAGGTACCCAGAACAGAAAATTTCAGTGCAAATAGTTTACTTTAAATTGTAAGTAACTGAAAAGTATTGAAAGGACTACCAGCTCTGTCTGTTATTACATCTGTAAAGACAACCTACAAACTCACACATATATATTTGTGTGTGTGTGTATATGCGTATTATGAAGCAAAAATCTCTATTGATAAAAATGGAATTTCTAATATAATTCTGATCTTTCAACAGGAAGAGGCAGTGAATTTGTATCTTAGTATATATTTTAACTTCTAGGTCTTGGTGTCCAGACCGAATGCTTTCCCAAGCCAGGAAATATATTGCAAATTCCTTGGATGAGAAATATACTGAACCAGTCATTTTGAATTTGGAAAAAACTTGGGAAGAAAGTGACACACGAACACCTCTCATCTGTTTCTTGTCTATGGGATCTGACCCAACGTTTCAGATTGATTCCTTGGCTAGGAAGCTGAAATTGGGTATGAAAGTAATTCTTCGTTGCCTTGTGTTAAGATACAGAAGAGTAATGTAACTGATTTCAGAGATTTATTTTTTTTCTGAAAAGTATTTCTTAAATTCTGTTGCACTATTGTTTGTACCTGAACTATCATCTTAGACATAAAATAATATTTTAAATAAGAGATGGTATTCTGAGAATCATTCTGTTACCGTTGGACAGTATGTTTTCAGTTCCTTTTTTATAAATTGTTATCATCCATCCCAGTGATTATATTTTTTTAATGCTTATCTCTAAGACAATTATTTTTTTTTTTTATTCTGGCATGGTGACAATACTGTTTTCTTGTTTTAACTCTTAACTGAAGGTAATGTAAAAATCAGCAATCTGCTTAAAATATTACTTTGTAACAAAAAATACCCACAAGATCTGCATTTATATAATCTAGATTTTATGTCTGTGTTATATGGAAACTTTGAAAAGATGTGCATACAGAGTTGGAAGTAGATTTATATATTCATGATGTTACTCACATTAATATGTTACAAATGCAATTTTACAATTAAGCGTTGTGCTCATTTATGTAGTTGTGTTATCTACACGTAAAAAAAACCCAACAACTAGGTTTGTATTTCAAATGCTGTGGCTTACTTGGCAAAAATTCCCATTGGCAATAACATTAGTCATAGTCTTTCACTCCTAAAAACACTGTAAATATTGTATTTTAATGCTTTTTTTACAGCGTTTCAACGTTTAGAAAATTTATACTTAGTAATATCATATGACGGTGAAGGGATTCTACTTTAAGTATATATTTCTGGAATAAAATATACTTAATTGTGCTGTATTTATATCACTGGGTTTTAGACTGAATTGGAATTCTTTTTCTCAAGAATGTAAGTTCATTATATACTGTTAAATATGTTGTAGAATGCAGGACCATCTCTATGGGTCAAGGACAAGAAGTTCATGCACACAAATTCATAAAGATATCAATGCAACAGGTGAGAAAAAATCATAGCAATATAAGTTGATTTTATATTCTATTATTCTTTTACGCCTCTTTTGCATGCCATCTTTAATATTTTGCATTTTCACCATACCATCAGGCATATCTCAGGGTAAACAAGTCTCCTTGAGTGTCTGAACTTAAAAACATTCCCCTGTGGGATATTTATGTGCTTGTGGAGTCCAAGTCAATATTCCTGGCAGCAGTGATATTAAGCAGCTTTTCAAAGGTAGCACATTCCATTCTTTTCACTATGCTGTTAACCAAGGGTAAAAGGACATCTTGGCCTAGTTCTGTCCTGCAGGACTTGAAGATCTCAACTCTGCTGGAAATCTTCCCCCCTCCCCACCCACTTCCCCTATGAGAGCTACCTAGATGTTACATAGTTTAGTATATTAAAATGGTGAGTACACACATAGCTGAAAGCTGTAGATAGGGAAGGATGTGCTGGCTCCTAATACCACCTCACGTTTCCCTCACATCTGTGCTAATGAGAGGGCCCCTTGCTCACCAGCAACTGTTTTCCATTCTTTGTTTCTTTAATTGCCAGTCCTTTTGGCTTTGAGTCCCAAGGATGTCTAAGAATTGCTAAACAATATTTTAAGAATTTTTCTTTGAAGTACTTTGCTGTACTTTGTTATGGCAGATTATATTCTCAAACAGTAAAAACATGAGAAGTCTAAGGAGTAGCCACAGAAAGATGGCAACTGAAGCATCAGATACAATATAAAAGTTACAGTGTGAAGGTAACACAGTCTGGTGAGCTGAACACTTTCAAAGAGTTGTGGACAATGTTGCAAATAAGGACATACAGCCATAGTTGCCTGTAAACTCAAAATATTCAGGGATTAGTTTTATGCCAATATTCTGAATGCCTAGAATATCTCCACTAACAGAGAGCAGAAGACTGCAAGTACTATATTGATAAATGAAACACATTTGTGACATGACCATTACCAACAGTTAGTCCTTACTAAACCAGGAGTACAGCACTGCTTGTGTATATAATAATAATTATTATTATATACTTAATATATCAACTAAAGAAACAACCTGAACTGACTTGTGTTCAGTAAAAGTTTAATTGGTACCCTATTACCTATTTGTTAAGCAGTATATGCTTTCATACCCACAGTGGGAGTATTCATCAAAAATTAGATAAAAAGCTAAAGATGGATTCGTTATGAAGGTAAAAACTCCTCAGAATATGTGACATTCATTAGATTTCCTGGGTCTCCGTCCTCACCCATTAGGGTTCTGGAAGCACAAATGGTGAAAATGAGATCGCAACACAGAACACTCTGCAAGAACAAATGTACTTTTGAGACTGTTGCAGGTCCATGATCAAGATCACTTCAGATTTCCATCTGAACTAAACATTTGTCACTTGATTCTCCAATGTTTAATCATAATGGGATGAGGAAATGCTTCTTTAGACCTCTACAAAGTCCTGTTGTCTTAATCTGATAGACTGAAGTGCTTCAGAGCCTTTTCAGGACCTCTTGCCTTTCATACAGAAAAGAGAAAAGGTCAGGGTATCGGTTCAAGGAATTCCAACTGTATTATAGAATCATTGTCCCCCTGTACTCGGCACTGATGAGGCCACATCTGTGTTCAGTTTTGGGACCTTCACATCAAGAGGGATGTTGAGATGCTGGAGCATGTCCAGAGGTGAGCACTGAAGCTGGTGATGGGTCTGGAGCACAAATCTTATGAGAAGCAGCTGAGAGAACTGGGGGTGTTTGGCATGAAGGGAGGAGGCAGCTGGGGAGGGACCTTATTTCTCTCTACACCTACCTGAAAGGAGGTTGTGGGTGCAGGGGAGGGGTCAGTCTCTTCTCCCAGGTAACAAGCGATAGGACAAGAGGAAGTGGCCTCAAGTTGCATCAGGGGATATGTAGCTTGGTTATTAGGAAGATGTTTTTCACTGAAAGGGTGGTGAAGCACTGGATCAGGCTGCCCAGGGAGGTGGTGGGTTCACCATCCCTGGAGGTGTTTAAAAACCACATAGATGCAATGCTTAGGGACATGGTTTAGTGGTTGACTTAGCAGTCCTAGGTTCATGGTTGGACAAGATGACCTTTTAAGGCCCCTTCCAACCCAAATGATTCTATGATTCTATTCATAGAATCGTTCTATGATCATAGAATAATTTAGGTTGGAAAAGACTTTCAAGATCATCAAGTCCAACCCATCCTGCAATGAGCAGGGACATCTTCAACTAGATCATTGCATTCTATCTGTAAAATAACTTCATTTGAGGCAAAAATAAAATCTTTTCAGATGATATTAATTCATCTGACCATAGTATAGTCTTCTTCATTTGTTGTTTTCTATTATGGACATATAATACTTGCATATGGCCTTTACTGCACACTTTCTACTGTACAATCCAAGGTTCTCTAGGTAATGCAGCCTTGGTTGTGGAAGTTCTCTATATTGGATCCCAGTAACCTCTCAAATCTTACCAAATGTTGTGACAGTACTGGAATATAGATGTACACCACTTTGAAAAAAGAGAAAAAAGAAATCCCTTTAGAGAAGACGGTTTTTTTAATGATGTGCAAATGCATGTGTATCTCATACTTCTTTGTGTTTGTATATCTAGAATGGTCATCATCAACTTCCAGTTCATTGTAATGGTGAAAACTGGGGCATCCCTGCCTTTCTTTTGCCCTTAATTAAAAGCAGAAGGATACTCAAAACCAGCACTCCAGGAGAGCTACTAGTAATAATTTCTGAACTAAATGACTTGGTGGTGCACATGTTTTACAGAGAGAGGGATATGTGAACATCACATTTGAAAGAACAAAACAGAATTAGTGAATATGAAGACAAATACATGGGGTTTTTTCCTACCTCTGGCCAAAAGTATATAATATGATTAAAACTGCTGTGCTTGTTACAGATAGATAAATTTCAAAAACTGACCCTGATCCATTCGGAAATGTGACAAGTTGATTAAAGATCTTCCTTTAAAAAGTGAATCCCCATAAAAGAAGGAAAAATATGCCTTCATTTAATCTTTTTTTTTAATATCCATCAATTCACCATAAATATTTCAATTGTATTTTGTGGCTAAATGTTATTTATTCCTTTTTAAATGAGCTAAAACAAAATTGCCAAAATGAAATTATAAGCTGTAATGAAATCCACACATCACTGTTTAGAGCTGATTAAATAATGTCCCATTTTAATATCAGGCTTCTGATTCATCAGGCTTCTAAAGTGATGCCACAAAAGCTGATTGAATTTAATTTCATAAGAAGAATTGCAGAGAGATAATAATAAAAATAGAGCTTTCATGCAATATGAGAGTTGAATAAGATCAAGATTAATACGTGGAGGTTGAATTTCATGCAATTGGATTTATTGCAGATAAATGAATTGCAGTTGAAAAGTTTTAGAGTCTTGTTGCTATCTCTTTACACTTACTTCAGATTATGTTATTACGAAGTTTTAAAAAAGATGTGTTTCTTAGATTTCAGCTGTTACTTTTCCACTCACATTCTTTTGGATCTGATGGCAGGATTGCTCATCACTGGTGTTTTGCTGGGAGAGGACAGGAATTACTTCTTTTTGCCACTAGGTAGCACTGATACTTTGCTTAGAATAGTGGTTCTGGTTATTTTCAACGAGAACAATCAGATGTGGAAATAACTTTTGCACTATCTTTTCCTATTTGCTTTAACTGTGCCAATATCATACCAAATCAAATGATAATACATATTCAGGAACAGATCAAAAGTAAAAAACAAAACAAAACCCAACCAAACAAAGAATAATTACTTGCAAGACCAAATGTGCTTCTAAATATAGACAGTTGGTTTTAGCACCATGAATAACTTGTTCTAAATTGTATATGGTAATAGTCTATATTCTTATTTAGGGAGGCTGGGTGTTACTTCAGAATTGTCATCTTGGACTGGATTTCATGGACGAACTACTAAAGATGCTTCTTACTGCTGAGATACAGGATGAGACGTTTCGAGTTTGGATAACTACTGAACCACATCCTAAATTCCCAATTACACTGCTACAGGTTTGCTCAAATTCACTCTGGTACCTCATGCCATCAAAATTATTTGAATTAAGTGTGAAAACAGAAATTAAATAAATGGGGGGGAAACCTTAGAATTCAAGAAAAAATGAACCTGTCTTACAATGCAAATATTACTTTAAACAGGAAGGTTACTTACCAGTACTGGAAGTTCTCAAAGATGCATTGCGTATGTGTGAGTTCACACTAATAAGAAACACTTGCATCAAAACTATCAGGCTTTACCTGATACCCTTTTTTTCCCAGCCAGATGCCTTGTGAACAGATTAATGCCCACAACTTGCTCTTAGACTCTTTCACCAGATTTCCCTATCTGAAATAAAGGATAAAGGGGACAGAACATACATGGACAGCACATCTCAAAGAACATCATCTACCAAGAAGTAACTTGTTTCAATTTGGATAAAATCTAAATGGTTGTTCTGTAGGTCTCAAGGAGACATTTTTCATCGGTAAAATCGGTAAAAAACAGGAAAATTGCCTAAATTCTTACAAAGTGCATTTAAGTCATTTACGATGCTTCCTAGCACTCTCACACCTGGTCATAATGCTAGTTAATATCTAGTGTAATAGCTGTGTGTTGCCACTTCTGTGTTCATAGACCCCTTTCCTCTTAAAAACAGTGGAAGTCATCTTACTGGTTCTCCTCCTTTCTAAATAAAAATAGATACCATACCTGATATCTAGGATGTGAAGGTGAGGAAGGGTTCCTTTCTTGAATGAATCTAGGAGACAACCTTCGCTAAGAAATTTATATTGCCATGGAAAACCACGGTGTGTAAAAAGCTAGCTGTATGGACCTACGTTCTTTTGTATTCTCTCAACAGAAAATTAAATCACCCTACATCTTCAGGGGGTTTATGAATAGTGAGGTATATAAATGTACAGCTTGCTAAAAGTGAGAATAGAGAACTGAGCGGGTCACTAGATGAATCTTCACTGCATTTATCTCAAATGTTTCACACGTGATTTGCCAGTCTATAGTGTCACATTATGTGTTAAAATCTTAACATATTTAGGGATTCCAGAAAATGAATAACTGACAAATCAAAGGTCAGCTCCTTCTCAGAGGAAAGGAGAGAATAATTTGCTTTTTTTTAAATCCAGAACACGCATCAAACACTGAACAGGATATGCTTTGAAATGTGGAAAGACTGGTTAGCAAGTGTTCCCATTCAGTCCAACACTCTAGTGTGTTCATGTGCAGATAAGTCCTTACAGAAGATGAGCTCATCTCTGAGACAGCTTGCTTGGGCTCTGGAGCCCAAAAATAATTTTGAGAGACTGAAGTTGAAAAGTCATTCCTTAAAAATATTTGAAGTTCTTTACCACAAATATGCAGACAGTAAAACTGCCAGGTGAATTACTTGTTCATTAATGCCTTCTGTTAAGGGTCTCAGAAGTAGAAACAGCTCAGAGTCACTCTTGAGTTCAGCCCACGAGCAGCCTGGCATTTGCTGTCCTTTCAATGCATGCTGCCGTGTTACCCAAGCCAACCAGACAAGTGCTTACTGTTGGAGTAGAAAAATACTTACTGTTTATTTGGCTTTCTCCAGCATTCCAAAGTGTCTCAAGGAAAGATTCTGGTAAGGCCAGTCTGTGTCTGAACTAACAGATTCACGTGTGCCCCATGATTGTTACCTAGCACTGGAGTTCTCTGACATGAAAACCTGTGTTAACTAACACTCTCCCAAGTAATGTGCAGGTATAGTTTGACAACCAAAATTTTGTAGCAACTATTCCCATTAGGCAGTTCGCATGAATCTAAGGGGCTGTAGCAGTTTACTACCACAAGTGTGAATTCCATGCCTGCTGACCAGAGGGGTCAAGAACATTCTCTTGTAAATCTAATTTACTGCTGCAGACATAGCCACAGGGTCTAGAGTAGCCACTGTGAACACATAGATCTGAGCTGAGGATAGGTGAGATTTCTTTTTATTTACTGGGAAATCCTGGGGCCAGACAGAACAGAGTTTTTGTCATCTACTCTGGGTAGCTCTTTTCCATCAATCATTGAATTAGGGGTAGAGAGCCATATGATGTGTTCTGATAAGCATGGCAACTGCTTCCAGGTTGTTGATGAAAAATCTTAGATCCATGGACAAGTGACAGTGATGGTTCTGACCAACATGAACTAAAGCTCTATGTTCAAAATCTTTTGTTGGTCTAATCTACTATGTGCTCCTTTTATGCAGTTTATAGTAAAAATACATATCAACTTTGTATCTACAATGCTTCAGATATTTACATTTTATTTACAGCTAATAATTGTGACGTTAGTATGTTGCTGCTTTTGTTTCAGTAAACAAATTCAATTCCTTTATCTTTTTCACATGACAGATTTCTATAAAGTTCACAAATGAACCTCCCCAGGGTATACGTGCTGGATTGAAAAGAACATTTTCTGGAATTAATCAAGACCTGTTAGATGTTAGCAATATGCCCATGTGGAAACCTTTGCTTTACACTGTAGCTTTCCTGCATTCTACTGTTCAGGTATTTCTTATAAGGTTTGCAAATAGTGTTACAATTTATGCAGTCACTTTATCAGAGGTTCCTGAAATATACATTCTGATATTTCTTGTAGCATAATGTTGCAGGGCTGAAGTTTTAATTTCTATAATCTGTACTGCAAGGTTCCTTATTCTCGTAATTGTTTTATAAATTTTACACAATTTTCATACTATGGACATTTAGAATGAGTTTCTTTCTCACCTAACTTTATCTGTCCAAGAGATAGTAATTTGGTGTAAGGGCAAAAATCTCTCTCTGTAGTCAATAGAAATAAGAGAGGCACTCTGAAAAAATCAGTTTATCTGTCTTGGCTATCTCTCTATAAGAGAGCAAATTATTTTCTAGAGATATATCACTCTTTCTGTCCATTGATTTTAGGCAATCCAGATGTCTAGCTTAGAGTAGCTGTCTACTTTCTAGAATGCTAAAATTAAATAAAATTCTCTCACTTAGCATCTTGTTTTTATCTTATCTATGTCAGTGTGTTTTCTACATTAATTCCAAAGTGAGAAAAATGATATTGATACCTTGTACTTTAAAGATATATGTTTTAAGATCACAATAAATATCAACATTTTGAGCTCTCTGAATACACCTTTTGATCAAGAATGTCAAAATAGTTACAGAATACATTTAAGCCTTAGGGTCTGTTGAGCTACTCCTATTTTCAGTGTTGCAAAGATGGTGAGAGAAGGACAATTTGTTGGAGGTCCCTATTAAGATACAGTATTCTGGTATTCTGCATTATTTTCCTCCTTCTACCTTTTTATAAACAGTGAGTTGTTCTGTGCACTGCCTCAGGATTACACTGTTCTTGTGAAACTAGAAGACCCAAGTTTATTCAACCATCAGTAATTTTAAAAATTATTATAGCTATTCATCTGTTCAGAAAATTTATTTATGGATTACGATCAGCAAGCAATATATATACGCTGCCCTGACATTAAACTGACCAATTCCTAACATCCTTTGGCGATAAGATTGCTATGATAAATATAGATTAAGTAGTAATTCAGAGAATTTGGCAGAAAATCATTATACCTTTCTGCAGGGTATTATTGGTAAATGCTGTCTCATCTGCTTATAAACAATACTTGATTTTGAAAAAGAGAAGTTTTTTTTCAGTTCTAGTTCTTTTTAAATATTGTAACTAAGGCACGTAAATGTTACTTAATTAGATGGCAAAGACTGTCAGTCATTATTGAACCAGTAATTTAAACTCTAATAAATATGTTATCACTTAGTTAATTTTAGAATGTCAGTATTATGCTGTTTATTCATTTAATAAATGTCAGCAGTATTCAACAATTTAATTCTTAACTTCTTGGATTAGTTTGTTCTACATTCTGAAAAAAAAAAAATCATTGAGTGATGTAACTGAGGTGGCTAAAACCAAGTTGTAAGAAATCTAATAGTTTGGGAGGTTTCAAATGTTTCATCTCAGATTATATTCTCTTTAACAGTCAACTGTTTTACTGTTACTGCAAGTATTATAATTTCATTTTCAAATGGGTATGCAATAATAAATTTGAATAATGTAGTGGTGGCAGCCTTATTATAAAGTTGTGAATTATGAAAAATACGTGTTAAAAAAATACAGTGAAACCATAAGTCAAAAGGGGCAACCTAGAAGCCTTTGGATAACTGAGCACCAATACAGGAGCTTGAAAAATGGAAACTGTCATTAGTAGGCAGTATATGTAGAAAAAAATGAAAACCTATAGAAATCAGAATTGTTGAATGTGCTGAAAATGCAGAGATTTGGCAAATCTTTAAATTAATTAATATAGAAATCTGATCATCCATACAGACATGAGGCATTTCAAACCTATGACTGATGACATTGATTTATCCCTGATGGTGTAAATAAAAAAGTTTGTTTATTACTGATATGTATGAGGCACATAGCGGTTTCCTAGGCTACCTTTCTTCTTCAGTTCAATTCTTTACTCCACTATTATTATTATTACTATTATTGAACTTTAATAATAAAACAAAATTATATGTTGTTTCGTAAACATGTTTGGTTTTTATTGTATTCCTAAGGAACGACGCAAGTTTGGGCCTTTGGGTTGGAATATTCCCTATGAATTTAACTTGGCAGACTTCACAGCCAGTGTTCAGTTTATACAAAATCACCTAGATGAATGTGACATCAAGAAGGTGAATACTAAAATTTGCATACAGTATATTTAATTGCTTTGTATAGCATCTGTAATTTTTTTTTCTTTTGTTACTATTTATAATAGTGCATCCATTGCTGTTCTTTCAGTGCAGCTTCTAATGATCAAAGTTTCAGATTCTCTGTATGAGTCAAGCTGAAATATTTTGGGTGCCTATCCTCCACGTAAAAATATGTAATAGTTAAGAACTTCTGCATTCAATCTTGGTTTTTTCAGTACCATATCCAAAATATTGACAGGTCTATAGAATATCTGTTTTGGAAAGGGAGCTAAAATATTTACAGAGTTTGACAGTCAATCAAATATCTCTTTGGATGCCATTTGGTCTTCTGTTATTTATCAGGGAATAACGTAATAGAATATCCATTCCTTACAAAGCAGCATTTTGCCAATAAAGAACGATGAGAAACTCGGTGCGGGGGGGGGGGGGGGGGGGGAGAGGGGCAAAAAAAAGAAATAGGAGAAGCAATAGCAGCTGAAAGTAATTTTAGGTCACACGAGTAATAATAAGATATATTTCTAATAGTGGGATCAAGCCCAACTACTGTAGAATTGTAGAGCTGAGCTCACAAAATACATTGGAAATAAAGTGTTACTTTTTCCTTCCAACAATGATCTTTGCAGCTTAAATTTCAGAGCCTTATGAGCTTCAGATGATGTTGAAATTACAGGCTGGATACCTTCTTCTTGTATAACTACAGTCTCTCGTTTGCTTTACTTTCATCCAGGGGATATCATGGAAGACAGTACACTACATGATTGGAGAAGTACAATATGGAGGCCAAGTCACAGATTACTTTGATAAGCGTCTTCTTAATTGCTTTGTAAAGGTAGGAGACCTTGAAAATACAGTTATTTGTAATTTTTTATTGGCAGCTGCAATACAAAATCGAAGACCTCCTTTCTGCTGAATATGCATGTCTTCACAGTTTAGAAGACTCCTCGGAGTGAACTGATTTTTTCAAAACATCATTCTTTGGCAGTGAGGTTCTTCCCCTTCGTTTCCTTTTAGTGAGGATCAGCAATTAGTAAAATGTTAGCTGGAAGTCAAACTTAGAATATGTAGTTCTTAATGATTTACTCGTGTATTCAAGTAAAGTTAAATATAGTAGCCAAAATATTTTATTCCCTAAGAATAAAAATGAGCTTAAAAAACCTCTATGTAGCAAAGTAATTGTGGGGTTTTTCCTCTGGATTTTTCACAGTTGTGGTTTAATGAAAAGATGTTTGACAGCGCCTTCTGTTTTTACACTGGATATAACATTCCAGCATGCAAAACCTTGGAAGAGTATTTTGAATGCATCCTGTCACTCCCTGCTGTGGACAGCCCAAAGGTCTTTGGTCTCCATCCCAATGCTGATATTACGTAAGTAGGTCCCAACACATATTGAAAACAGAAACCTTTTATTTTATTATTTGGAAACAAAACCCTCTGAAATACTCAAGAAAAGTATATTTTTCATAGGAAGGCTAGGGTTCATGTGAATTTCACTATTGAATGGCAACACTTGACATGTATGTACATGGTTATGAATGCAGTATCTTCAGCTACATTTTACATATTCTTTTAAAGCAGTTGGAATTCTTATTAGTCCCCATGGTTTTAGATTATTTTTTTTAACATCTGAAAGCATTATAGAACTTTTATATGAAGATATGATACAAGCTTCTATACAGTGCAACTAGAGAAAGTTTATAATATCTGCCTTCTGATCCAAGTAGTATATTATTTTTCTGTGTACACTTGTTAAATGATTCTCTGAATTGTCATTTGGTTTACAAGTATGCTTTTGGATGTAAGTACAATCTTTTGTTGGCATCAGTCCTGCCATTTCCATTATTAAAAGAGGCTTTTCAACCACACTAAGTACTATCTCCATTTAAAGTTTTATCTTTGACTTGATTCACTTTTTCATTCCAATGTATGTAACAGTTGACTTCTATTTCCTTCTGGTGTTATATGCCCTGTGAAAGGATATGAATCATCATTATATTTTTTTTCATGGATGTTCTTAATAATTCTGCAATGAATTATTGCATTTTCATTATGCCCACATTCATTGTTCGTTAACTTATCTTTTTGTATTTTTAAACAAAACAGATGTTACTCAAGTGCCCAGCTGCTGTGGAAACCTAGTATCTTCTAAAATTTTTTAACAAAACAATAATTTCCCAAAATTTTTCAGTCTCAGATTTCAGAGTCTGATGCCATATCAAAATCCCAGTATTCTAAGCATGCTGGGAGAACAGTACAGTTTTATTGTCAGTTCTGCCTAGCACCTACCATTGTAAATATATACTTAAGAGTAGGTTCTGTTTCAAGTCATTCTGTGATACCTGCAAGACCTCCCTTCCAGAAGTGATCAGAGCACAGCCAAGATTTAACAGAAAACTAAGTCCTGAAGAGAGAGATAATTTGGATCCAAATTAGGCTTGTAGGAGGGCTGATTTACAGAAAGAAAACTCGAGGGTAACAGTGCTGGGTGAGTTTCAGTGAGTTGGAACAGCTCTTTCATTTCTCTCTAGTACTGAATCTTCCTTCTACTTGGTACATCAGCATATTCCTTCTACTTTAGTCCTTTTCCTGGAGATTTTCTTTTGTAGGTATTTCTTTAGAGTTTTGGGGGAAATGTTCAACATCTTCATGCTTTTTTCCATGTCACAGTCTGTTATAGGCAGCTATGCATGTGTCTGTCTGAATTTCATCTTTGACACACTCGCCAAATGGGTTAGCATCGCATACAATATAAAAGTTGCATACAAATTATCCTTAAAATAACCTATCAAGTAATCTTGGAGTATGCAGAAAGCTAACTGCTAGAATTGGAACCCTGAGACAGCCAGGACCTCTCCATGTTACTATTACTGAGGACAAGACAGATCTCTCACTGGTTTAGTGGGACAGTTTACCAGTTCAGCCAAAAGCTCGATCCATTGGTTCCTTTGAATTGGATCCATTGAAGCTATAAGACTTCACTGAATGTCACTACTTCATCCACCTGGGATTAACACCTGAAATCACTGCAATTGGTTTTAACTTGCTATATGAATCATAGGCTCTGCTAAAGCACATAGATAACAGGCACCTGAGCGGGCAAGGAATATCCTGACCATCTTGTCAAAACCCCTTCTCCAATTGGTTCCATACTGAAGCCTTAAATCTAACTGAATTTTTGTAAAGCTAAAGCAAACTGTTATTAACCAACTGGAGATAGAGCAGAATCTCCCATTGTCCTCTGGTGAATGTAAGGTTCTGCATGTTGCAATAGATATTGCTGTTTTCTACCCAATACTGAGTAATGCTTCGGTCAAACTGCATTTGTTCTTAGTTTTAACTATGAATACAGAAAATTCCTAATGGCACAGACTCCAGCTATCATACTATAATAGGTTGCTGAATCCAAATGCTGTAAGAAAATACTCTTAATAATAGTTTCTGGAGCAAATAAAAATCCACAGAAAATTCCTTCTCTTTTTCTTCTTATGACACAAGTTGCTTTTCAATAGGGCTTCAGGAAAAAACAATATAAACAGGTATACAGTGCTTTACCTTACATGCTTACTTTTAGGCAACATTGACACTGTAAATGAGATTCATTTAATGTTGCTTTAGCTTCCTTTACCATTACTCAAGACTTCCTTTACTCTACAAACCTGTGCAATCTTTTTTTCGTTATTATTTGCATCTATACTTCAACATTTTATTTGCAATGTAAAGGAAAGTCAGGTTTTCCAAAGCCCAGAAAAATTTTGTTTCAGAGTGTCTTTTACAGTCATTGTGTACAGTCACTGTTACATGAATGAAATTTCTTGTTTCTATTTTCTTTTCATTTCCATGCTGGAATATTATTTTTAATTATGTACACATTGAGTTGCATGTTTGTCTTTTCTATTTTTGATTTAAAATTCTTTTTTTTTTAAATAAAAAAGAGGTTTTATATAAAACTCTTCTTGTTCAAACTACTGTTGCTATTCATGTTTGCTTCTTTACACAAGATTCAGGCAATAATTTCTCCTCTCCAGAAGAGTTCTAGCTTGTGTCATTGAAGAAAGGAGTATTACTTACCTTTGATTCTGCTCCTTTCTGGTTATTTTTCAAAAATTGTTCTCTGTTTTTCCCCAAAGTTTACATATTGCCTATTTTAAATTGTTTCTATTTTTGTTTAGATTTGGGGAAATACCATTTTTATAATTCTGTAATATTTTATAATTTAATTGCTGTTATAATCACGGGATCTACCCCTTCCACATAGAATAGTTTGACAGTGGTATTGGAAGGACAGTATTTGCAGTGTGAAGAGGAAGGTTCACATGTCTCTTATCACTAGTAGTTAGATCACAAGACCCAGAGTAAGGATTATAACTACCAGTTTGTCATCCAAATTAGGAATGAAGCCATGAGTCCAAGAGAAATTTGATTTTATCCAACCTTTCTGCTCATATGTGGTCTTGAATAAATTTCTCATTCATTAAATAGGATCATAAATAGAAAAAAAAGCTTGAGAGTTCTGAGTCTGAAGTCAAGGGTTATTAAAAACTGCGAAAGCCCCACCACTCCTACATTCACAGGAAGAAATTGTATCCTCTGAGACGCAAACTGCCAGTAGGATTTCTTCTGTTTTTCTGATGTATAGTCTTCCTAATTGCATTCACAGTGTGTGTTGAAATGCTGCAGTATCTTGCTTCTGAAGTCTTATGATACTGTCCCCAAAACTCTGATGTTTTAGGAGTTCATGTGTTCTATCCTGCAGCACAATCCTTGTGTTCATGCCTTATATAATTAGGTATGACAAAGTATATTGTCGTAGGAGGAGACAGGTGTTGTATGAAGGTTGAAAAGTAAAACTGACATGCAAAATTATATTCTGTGTCAGATGCATGCCGTATGTTCCTTATGTAGCCGATCCTATAAGGTAAAAGGAGGCAATGCCAGCACGGCAGTACCAACATACTGTTATGTTTCCTTTCTTACTGCCTTTCATAGCTCTATGCCATTAGATAGCATTGCAAGAAGAGTACTCCTATAATTCTGCTTGTGTTGAAGGACTGATGTGGTCTACTGTAATTTACCATCAAATGCCACATTAATTTAATTCACTTTTTTGTATTGACTTGGATCATAAATTTACATTAGCACTGCCAATGCTGTACTATGGAATAGAAGGTTTTGTTTTAAATCTCCAACATTGTAAATCTAGCAGCTTTTATTATTAATACTGAAATACCTCAAAGTAGAATTAATTAATTAATTAATAAAGGGGCAGCTTCCAGAATTCTGCCTCCAGCTTTTCCATCTTCTCCATTCCACTTTTAAGAAGCAACTAAATGAGGGAAATATTTTTCCTTGCTACAAAACCTTTGTTGCTTCTTCCCAGCAAGGAAGACTGCGACTGTTTAGAAGTCCTTGTCAGGCATATGCCATTTTCTTGTCTTTCCTCAGAATCCCTAGAAATCATGGCAGGATTTTCTGCCACCTCACATTCTCAGCTTGCAGAACTTCTTCTTAGCCCTGAATGAGAAAAACAGTAAGTATATAACAGGGGGTGTGTGGGGGAAGTTCATATTCTTTACAGACATGGAAAAAACAAATGTTCATGATCAATGTGTTCAGCCTGGGGCAGGATGTGAGGGAAAACTATTTCTTAGGTGTTTTGATTTAACCTGACAGCATGTTTTTTCTCCACTTTCAAGTTGTGCATTCTACAAAGTATCATTTGACTATTAAAAATCCCTATGTAATTTATAATTCTTATCCTCTCAGATACCAGAGTAATACAGCAGCTGATGTTCTAGATACTATTACCAACATTCAACCTAAAGAAAGTGGTATAGGACCTGGAGAAACTCGTGAAGCAGTTGTTTATCATTTAGCTGAAGACATGCTAGAGAAACTTCCTCCAGATTACATACCTCATGAGGCAAGCTAATCTTAGTTATTTTCTTTCTGTTCTCTCTGCTGAGTTTTCACATAAGGCATTCCAAAAAAGAAACCCTGAAATGTAAAGAAAGATCATATAGCTAGTAGCAGATTCAGGCAAGGAACCAACATCTCAAAGTTGCATGTGAAAACACAAAAAGATCAGTCTTGACTTTTTGTGACAGCAGTCCTCTGGGCCTTCTGGGTGAAGTCCTATTCTAGCACAATCATGAGTAATTGTGTAGTATCAGACACAAAAAAAAACCAAACAAAAAAACCCAAACAAACCACCAACAACAAAAAAACCCCAAAAACAAAACCCCACAAACCAACAACAAAAAAACCAAACTGCAATAGTTTTAAGGGGATAAATGTTAGTTGAATAATGTGAAATACAAGTCTACTGTTTACTTTTCTGAACACAAGAAAGTTAAGACGTCTTATATGAAAACAGTATTTCAACAATTCAGATTTATCTAAATTCCTTCTGTGTCCCTATATTTCAGGTAAAATCTCATTTAGTTAAAATGGGACATCTTAACTCTATGAATATATTTCTTCAGCAAGAAATTGACCGAATGCAAAAGGTGATCACAATACTCCGCAACAGTTTGAATGATCTTAAATTAGCCATAGAAGGAACTATTGTTATGAGTGAGGCAAGTAAAGCATATTTGCTATGTATGGAATACTGCATTTTAGACTATGACCTTGATTGCTTTAGTTCATGTGTTATGACTTAATTCTTTCAGAGTTTGAGAGATATACTTGATAATATGTATGATGCTCGAATTCCTCAAGTATGGAAAAGAGTGTCTTGGGATTCTTCAACACTTGGCTTCTGGTTTACTGAACTTTTGGAAAGAAATACTCAATTATCTACTTGGATATATGAAGGAAGACCAAATGTGTTTTGGATGACTGGATTCTTTAATCCACAAGGTAAGGTACTGAAAGGACTTTAGTAATAATGTATTGGATCACAATTTAATGGGTTTTACTACATATCTAGCTTAATATTGCACCTAGAAAAGATGTTTTCACAGCTATCAGAATATGTCATAGAAGCCAAGATGATAAATGAGTTCAAAAAAAGTGATTAGATAAAGTCATGGGAGACAGGTCCAATGATGGCAATAAACATGACTGTCCAAACTTAACCTTTGAGTTTGGAGGTCCCTAAACTCCAGATTGCCTGAATCTGGAAGAACATAGAAGGGAAAGGATTTATGTGTCATTTTGCCTGTTGTAATATTATTTCACCAAGCATCTGCCTTTGTCTAGTGTCAGAGACAGGATGTGTGTATACAGATGGTCTTTTAGTCTGACCCGTAAGCACAGTTTTTGTATTACAAGAAGGAAAACATGTAGTTAACTAATAAAATGCTATATCTTGTTGACATATTGTAGCATGACATGATGCAGCTTCTAAAGAAAATACACTTAATGATAATGATATTTTTAAAGAAAATATTCTTTCCCTGTGGTTTCACACTGTTTAACGCATTCCAAATTGTAAGTTGCGCGTATAGAAGAGTTTTAATCTAAAGCAAGATGTTATTTATATGCTGTACAGTAGGAACAGAAAGACTTTTTTTTTATAAAAGATTTAAGAGCAATCATTCACTGGAACAATATTTAACCTAATACCAAACAAACCCAAGACATAGATGGTCTTGAACTTGATAATTGCTTCAGCCTCTGTGTTCCAAAAAAATTAGTCCTGTAGATGGAGAAAGAAGTCTACTAAGCACAAAAGGTGCGCTGTGGCTAGGGGTAAGGTAAGTATAGTTACTGTATTCATAAAACTGCTTACCAGTATTACCTTTTTTTTTTTTTTTGAGTAAATCAAATCATACAGTAAAGTTTAAAAAATGACTGGTGTGAGGCAAATCAGAACTTGTACTGCCCGATACTGCCACTGCAGGAAAATCTAAACTGATTGCTCTAAATCTATCATAACATTGGCAAATACATTATAATGTTAAAACATGAGGAATGGATTTTATCAGTTTAGTGGAAAGATCTATTTATAATACTATAAATTATCACCAATAATTGTATTTAAACCTGTTGTGATTCTTTAGTATCATCAGTGTTTGTTTCCTATAAACTATCATTATTAAGGGAGAATGTATGTCAATGGTCATGCAATATCCCATTCAGTACACATGGCACTTGGAATGAACAGTCTTATAAAACAACAAATATCACATTATAGAGATATAATTAATTTTTAGGAAAATTTAGAAGCCTAAATAACACTTTTATTTTTATCAGAATATATAATATCTGAGAAATGAAAACATGTTCAAGTACTACATTAATTGTATTTATATCACATATGAGTATTTTAGCTGTGACAAATATCATAGCTTCTCATTGGTTTTGTCCTAATTAGCATGTTAAACCACTTCTTAAATCTTGAAATGCTGTCTTCTACTGCATGCCCATGTACTTTCATTATTTCCTCCCTGGTTTGTCAGTATTTCATTCAGTGGTTTTCTTCTCCTTGTAGATACTTGACAGCCCACAAAATGCTAGTCCTCTTTTCCTTTATGCCCTATCAAGAAAGAACAGATGCCACTTCACCTTTAAGTCTTTCCAGTAATCACTCTGAAGTATGCAGTTCTCCATTGTTAACTTTTCTCTCTTTGCCACAATCTCTTCCTGACAACTCCAAGTAGTTCTTCATCCAGTAGCATAAAATAGCAGCTGTTGGTTTTTTTGGTGACTGCACTGTCATCTTCTGAGACACTTATACAGAAACAACCAGGTGTTCGCTACAAGTGTGCAATTTTTGTAGCTTTTTCATTTATAACACATCCCAAAGTCTTTGCTGCCCAGTTATTTGTCATCTTGTGCTTATTCTATTCAGCTCTCTCAAAGCTTTTTTATTGCAAACCTCTGTAAAGTCTGTTCAAAACAATACTTGAAAAATCACCTGTCTTACTGTTTGATTATGTCATCCTATACCTTAATTTCTGTCTAGGACTCCCTTTTCTTCACTAACAAAACATAGATTTTTTTCATCCTTTGTAGGCACTGCCTTGTCTAGATTCCCCACACTCATATAGTTATTTTTATTATTACATTCAGACATACCTTTTCTGTTTTATATCAGTGAAATTTATTTTATTTTTCTGTCATCCTAAAAAATTGCCTTTTTCATAAGGTGCCTCTACATGAATACCAGCTCATATAATTGATATCTTGTCTGCCTTCAAATTCCTTCTTGAAACACACCTCTACCATGGATCCTGTACTTGACCACCTAAGACAATTAATAAGTCAGTATCCTGAGCACACATTTGTTAACTGAATAATTCAATAGAAAAAAAAAATTATGTGCCATTTAAAAATGGTTTTTTTCAGTGTAATAATGCATTCTATGCCACTTTCGCTGTTTGTTCTTCTTTTGGCTCCAAAGCAAAGTTTGCTGTCATTAGTCTGGGTTCCCATGGAACTCTGAATATCTGTCTATAACATTTGTTGCAGAACTACACAGATAACCGAGCAAGATTACTTTTCTTTTTGTCATGTGAGATATATACTAAATCTCTGGTTTAATTTCTCAAGGCTTCCTAACAGCAATGAAACAAGAAGCAACCCGAGCACATAAAGGCTGGACTTTAGATACAGTTACAACACATAATGAAGTGCTAAAGGATAACAAAGAAGAAATCACAGCACCTCCTTCTGTATGTATGGCATACAAAGATGTTTCAGTATTAATTTTGGTATTTAATTTATACTGTGCATCATTCAGTGATTTTGGATTGCTAGAGGAAAAAAGTTAATATTTTCTTCACAACATTTGTTTTTGCTCAGCATAGAAGATAATAGTAATTATGAACATTTTAATCTTTTTTTCTGCAGTTACAAAATTATTTTATTAAAAGAACCATTTCATTGTACCACCGCTTGATTTTTGGAATTTATAGTAAACTTTAGATCAAATTTTGTAGTGTTTGGGCTTTATTAAAAAACTTTTAGTGCCATCCATTTCAGTAGCATTATCCTCTGAAAAAGGATGATATTATATTTTTAAATTAAATAGTTTGAAAGGATTCAATGTCAGATATTTTTTACTGTAAAAAATATATTCCTTTTAATGGTTAAGTCAATTGGTCATTTTACAAAACAGATGCTTTATTTTGTGTGATATATCTGCTTCCTTTCCACACAGGAAGGAGTATATGTCTATGGGCTATACTTGGAAGGTGCCGGCTGGGACAGACGAAATAGAAGACTCGTTGAATCTACACCAAAGATTCTGTTCGTCCAGCTACCTGTGGTGCATATATTTGCTGTTAATAAAACCAGTCCTGAGGATCCCAAGCTTTATGCTTGTCCTCTTTACAAGAAGCCCAAGAGGACAGATCTAAACTATATTACAGCGATGTATTTAAGGACGGTAGTGTCTCCAGACCACTGGGTATTGAGAGGAGTCGCTCTCCTGTGTGACATAAAATAATTTTTTTTTCTTACCGTAACAGAAACAGAATATATGGCACATGTAACCAATTACATGCATAATTCTTCTACTGCTTTCTATTTTGTGCCCATTGCTTATTATACTAGAACTTTCATTTCAGTCTTGGCTTAACAGATTTTTTTCTCTGCTTCAAGTAAATTCAGTTTTTATTGGCTATTTGGTGATAGCTTTAAAGTAAAGTTTTCAGAATAAGTTCACTGATTGTAGTCATTGATGTTTCCATTATATTACTTTAAAAAGTATTATTTGGTTTAATAATTCAATTAATGTAAAATAAAATGTTGTTAAAACTTAAAAACCTTAGCTTTTTCACATTGTTTCTCATATACAGCTTTTAGCTTGTGTTCCAGTGACACACAATGACAACAGAATATAGAATATAACAAAATCTCTAGATACAAGTTTTAAAATATTCCTGGATTACGCATGATTTCCTTTGATTCTGCAGGAAACTTTCTAGTTAAAACAGAAAAGTATATTTGATTCGTATTTTTTCTTGTGGTTTCTCAGGGTGCACTTGTTCCTGTTAGACTATATAGATTAAGAAAAACTACATTAGGAATGTTTGTGTCTAGAATATCTGGCAGAGACCAGTACGTTCTTTGTCCAGTTTTGTTGTGTGGCAGCATAGCTACAGAAGTACGGTGCTAACTACTTAATATGGATGCTTTTGTAATTAAAATAGAGAGCCAGATTACATGCAAGTACAATTATTCTCCTACATCTCGTCTTAAATCTAAAATATAGGCTGGAATCCTTGGAGTGGCTATCACAGCACTATTCTGTGATAAACCTGATGAACATCCGTTAATTTTTGCAGTCGTAATTAGTCTCAAACTAATTCCATGCATGTAATACTAAGCAAGATATGCACTCTACATTACAATGGGGAAACAATGTGTAACCCTGTGAATGCCTCCACAGGTGGATGATGTGCATTGCTCCATTTACAATTGAAAGTCTTTATGGGAAAATACCAGGGAAGGTGCAAATTAGTAATGTGCTGAGTTACATAACTTACAATGAAGACGATTTTACTCTCTGTTCTGTATGATATCAAGAATAGAGATGAATAGTATATTGTTGAGCTGAACTATTATTGCTATATCTCAACACACACTGCAACAGATTCTTGAGAGCATCTCTTTCTTCTGTTTATCACAGTCTAGTCACTCTTTCCCATCTTCTCTGAGCCCGTCTATGGGTTTGTTCTGTTTCCTCAATACCATGTGTTAGTTCATTACTTCCAGGTTACAATGAATGTTAATTTCCATATAGTTTTGCAGTTAGTTTATGGAAATAATCCATGTTTTGTAACAGCAACAATCCACTATCTATTCAGAAGGTTCCTTTTTTGTTTCTGTGTGCTTTAAGAATATTCACAAAGTATTTCTCTGTCTGAGCCATATGTGGGATAGTATTCCTGCAATTAATTTGCTTACAGGCAGCTTTTCAAACATCTAATGAGGTGCAGTTAATTACTTGAATCACCACAAGTCATTCCTCCCAGCTGACATAATCTACAGAAATTCAAGACCTCAATTGAATACCTTTCACTCCCAGGAATGCTCTATACATCCAAGATATTGTAACAAGCATTCAAATTCCTAAATTAACTCTAACAGGTTTTTTTCAAGTTTGAGATACTGCCGTTCAAGTTCTGCAATGGTATTGTGGTGCTTGAATTGACAAATGTCAGCAAACCACAAATATTTAACAGATGGTCAAAAAAAGGCAAATACTTGAAATTGGACATTTAAGTAGTCTCTGTGAAAGCAAGGGTCTAGCTCATGAAGATCTGTGTTTGAGAATATAAAGAACATGTCCAGAATTAGCTGAGAGGGTGCATCCATAGTCTGTATTATTCTTTCCTCGCTTGGTGGAACTGTCACCAGGAAGAATTTTCCTACCCATTTCCTCTGATTTTCGGAGGTAACTTCAAGCAGGTGAGGCAAGGGAAGGCATATTCTTTCCTGCTGCTTTAGACTGGGCACATTAATGGAGCTTCATTGATCTGCTGGTATGCCAAAAGATACTCACTTGTCACAGAAGCGTTTCTTCTTAGCTGATGATTCATGAGAAGTCCGGAGCACGGCTGTATGGTGAGCTTTTATATAACAATGGGTAGAGTTTATAAAAACCATGGAAAAAAACTTGCAAATGGTGGCATCTGAGATTTGTTTTCTGGTCAGGCTGCTATATCTCACAAAACTACTGACTGGAACGGGCTTGTTCCAAGAAAGTAATATTTCAGCTAAACTTTAAATTAAAAGATTTGTTAATGCCATGAAACAATTTTCTTCCTCCACACTCTCTGTTTCTGCCTCTAGATTCTGGTTGGTTATAACTAAAAAGTGTTCAGCAGAGATTCAGAGTATTTATATTTTATGGAAAGGCCTACAGTTTTCTTGTTCAGTAATTTCATTCACAGACCATATCTATTCTTAATATTTAATTCATTATTTTTTGATGCTCTGGAAGAACATTTGGCAGCAGCATGTAAGTATAATTCTGTTGATTGAAAATCGAATGTGCGGTATATACAAGCTGCAGTTTTAAGTATATTGATGTTTCTGCTGATTTTTTAACATTTGAGTGTAATTGCAAAGCTGTGACAAGTGTCTTGATCAGATTTTTTTCAGAAGCTGCCAGTATTATTTATGCTCTGGGCAGACATCACACATACTAAACTGAACATTGTAAGATGCGGCACCTGTATCTGCGCCATACAAGCAGGGTATTCCTGAGGCAAGTCTAGTGGTATAAAAGCCAAGAGATGCCTTTTCCAGTGATTAATACTGCCTTCAGAGCATTAGAGAAACCTTCATAGATTAACTTTTAGAAATTCAGGAATACTTACTTTTTTTTAACTTAGCAACAGTTCACAATAAAGGTCAAATCCAAAACCAGACTTTGGAATTAGAAATAACCCATGATTCTTATCTAGCAGAGATTAGGATGGGGAAATAAACAATGGCTAACATGCACGACTTATTTTTATGCCTCTTTATTTCCATTACAATTTCTCATTTCTTACATATAAATATATGCTAAGCAAGGTTGTTAGGGATATCTAAGTCTCTGACTTACTGCATCGACTACTTAATGAAGGAATGACTCAACTAAGGTATTAGTTACATGACTAGTAATGGATATCCAGAATGCAAGACCTGACTTATTGAATTTCCACTGTCTTCACTCTCCCAAATGTCTAAAAGGATTGGTGGTTGTGTTCTGCTAGTTAGAAAGTCCATTTTTGGGGACTTCGACTTATTATCTTGATGATAGACCTATCATTTGCCTTATATTTTTGTATTCTTTATTATTAATCAAGATATTCTTCACAGCATTCAGATGAGGTTCAATCTTTAACAAAATTATTTCATCATTTTTCATAAATACTGAGATCTCAGCCATAATTTATCCTCAATGTCAGTTCCAATATTTACCTTATTTAACATACAGTTAGCAGTATTTTTCTCCCCAAGCATCATTCAGCTCCAGGGAAATGTGATTCCACTCTCTGGGTATTAGGAAAACACTACCTTTTATTCTTTCTATGACCTATCTATCATTCTAATGATACATATGATGTTAAAGAAGGTCCTCTCTGACCCCTTGCCTTTCTCGTCACCCCTGCCCCAACTTCTGGACTTTCCTTGTGGATCTGCAACTTCTAATGTCTTACAATATCAACAGGTTGACTCCTCCAATTCACCTTGCACTTCATTTTTCCAAAGCGATCTTGGCAGCACATCTTAACAGATAAACTGCCTGCAGCTTCCTGCATATATTCACTAACCAGTAATTCCTCCCACCAAGGTTTATATTTGACATTCAGATTAGTGAAGTGGTTGTTCAAGAGGTTAGCTAATTAAAACTCTTAATATTAATTTCTCAGAGTCTGCTGGCTAATCATGAAAGCGGGATTTCTGTGAACAGACACTCAAAGGCAGAATGATTATTTGCCTTACAGACACTGTAATTGAGAGAACTGCATTAAACAGACAACTGCCCTTCATTCTTGCAGCTTCAGATGATTTATGATCAGGCTGCTGTATGGTCGTGGAAATGAACAATGGTTAGGGTCACCCTCTTTCTGGGGGGATGTTTATGATGCAAAAAGCTATGGCCTCAAAAGACACTGGAATTAACAGTTTGTGATCTTCTCACTGGGCACGAGCACAAAAAAGGTAAAATTACTGTAATGTAAATGGCTGGCCATGTAAATGGGAAGGATTTAACCTGCATATTTATAGTCTAGAGAATTTAATCCAAACAGTACCCTTCTCTCTCTCTTCAGTCATAGCACATGGGAAACCCATGAAACAGGTTCCCCATCTCATTGATTCATCCAGGGGATATTTTTGATACAAAATGCTAGACTATAAAATATCACCTCTTTCTCAAGAGACACATCCTGCTGCTCTTCAAAGTCTGTTTTTCTCAAAAAACCCCAAATGCTGCAGACAAGATACTAAATGCTTGTCTCAGCATTTGGGAAGCCTTTTACTGAGGGAATTCAGGTCCTACCTACTAGGCACCTGGCAGCAGAGCAGACAGAAATCATCTGTGCCTCTTCGAAAAAGTCCAGCATTATGATCATTGGATGAGATGTATATCAAACCGTACAAGGCAGCTTTCCTTTTCTGTATCAAGGTTTCCCTTGGTGAGAAGGTATTCAATGGAGATTTCCTCACAGAAAAACCTACCACTACAGAAGAGAGATTTCTGTCAATTCTACTTTATAAAGAATAATTTGATGTTACTCTTTCCTTTCTTTGTTCTGTGATTCATAGCTTCCTACTTTCTCCTTGTGAAAAACGAGCAGAAAAACTGAATTCTTTACTGTCTGCTTCTTACCATCGTTTCCTCAGTGCTGGGATCTTTTAATTTTGTTCATCATAGCAGACTTCTATAGTCCAAAATGCAATTCTTAATAAAACATTCTTGAACAGGGGATTTTTATTTAGGAAATTTAATTAGGAGTCAGGGATTGTTGTAAGAAATTCAAACTGTAATAAAAAAAAAGTTGTTTCCTATTATATTACTTGGCCGCAAATAACCATTACATTTCTGTACTTCTAAGACTTTTAAATATAGGAATGTCTGGGTCACATTCACAAATCACTAAACACAGGGCCATATGAACCATTCAACAATATTTTATGGAAAAGATTTAAAGCAATTTCTTCTTTATAAGACAGAGAATGTAAGCTCTGTATTGAAATTAAAAAAACCTATCTAAACCATTCCCTCCATAGAATCATTACATAGAATAAGTTCCATGAGACAGTTAGACCTCAAAAATCAAACAGCTATTTCAGTTCATTAAGTAGTTTACAAAACTTTAGTTAAAAAAAAAAAACAAACACAAAACAAAACAAACCCCCCACCAAGACACCCCCCAAAAAATGAAACAGACAAAAACCCCAAACCCCAAACAAAAACCAAAAAAACCCAAATCTTTGCACTCATTTATTTGTTGTCATCAAGAAACGCATAGCCCAAAGTATACAAGCTGTACCATATGACAGCTGAAAAATGGAGCTGTCCATTTTGCTCAAGTACTAGTCGTTCTTTTTGTATATTTACAGCCAGGCCCTTACATCTGGAACTGCAACTAGCAGCAACTTATGCTCATTAATTCCAAGTCTGCATCTACAGTACTGGGTGATTTCAACCTGCACTCCAGCACTGCGCAGCTACCATGAGACATTTCTTACACTGAGCACGTTCTCCTGCATGTAGGCAGGTAACTTGAGAAACAGGACAATTATCAGTTATAAGCACTTAGCTAAAAATAATGAGATTTAATGTGTAAATGTGTACTATGGCCAGTTATCAGAAGAAATTCTCCTGCTTCCTAATGCACAACACATTTAAAAATTTTGTATGTTGATCTGTCGTATAACCATTTGCTGTAGCCATGTTCTCATACAAAATACTGTAAGATCATTATGAGTATTACTAAGATGCATAAATTACCCACTTCCCAAAGTCCAGGTTTCAAGGTGCAAGTCAGACAATTTAGTTTTTCCAAAGATATTTCAGTATATGCAGCTCCAAGACAAGATCTCTCTTCTAAACACCAATGTGCTTGCAATCACAGTTGTAGCTTATGTGTAAGTCTCATTTGCATAATACTGCTCAGAGCTACCTTTTTTGTCCTTTTTTCTTATCTCCAGAAGGCCTATGGAAGGATTCTGCTTAGATGAACTTTTATTTCAGTTCAGTAGGTACTTATATGAATTAGAATTCTATGGACACCATCCACATTCAATGATTCAACACTAAAATTCTTCTGCTTCCTTTCCTAAACGCATATTTCAAATCTTTTAAGTGATTTATTTGAATAACATTGTAGGTGCTGGTCCTCAGCTCAGACACTTTAGCCTCTACTGAGCTTGGAAAGATCTTTACTGACAGCTCCTCTTGGCTTTGTAATGAAAAAAATGAGCCAAAGTGTATTCACTGCTGCAGCACACCGCCGTTTCAAAACACAAGTGTAAATAGCCAGGTGCCTGTCAGGCACACAGGCAATTCTTACACAGCCACTATACAGGGCAGCGACTCCCTCCATTTTTCATCTAAATCCCGAGTTTAGGTACAACACGTCATTCTTCACATCTCAGCAACCCTGTACCCTGCAGCTTCACATACACAAGGTAGAAACGAATAAAATTTCACTAAGAGTTTAGATCTCTTTGCACTGCAGTTTCCAAGGTTTGTCTCTATCCCATAAACAAGCTTATTATAAAGGACTATGTTTATAAAATGTATAAAATTCATTTTATAAAAAAATGAATAATCACTGGTCATGGGGCGGCATGATGTGTGTAACTTGCACTGACAACTGATAACATTCTTTAGGATACTGCCTAAGACAACTTAGGAAAATGTCTGTTACTCAGCAAATGTCATAGCAGAAACATGCAATTTCTCCATGAAACAGATTTTTCTCTTTAGAAAGTTTCAGAGACAAATCACAGATGTTACTTTCTGCATATACGAGGCTAGTGGTTATCGTTTTCAGGTAGCAGAAAGCCCAAACTCTTGCGAAGGCTTTGTCTCTCACCCACAGGAACGTCCCGTGGTGAGCCACTGGTTATGCTGTTCCCACAGAAAAGGCTTGTCAGGGGAGGTTATTAAAAGAGACACTGAGCTTTTCCAAAATGCACCTTTGCCCTCAAAATATAGTAAATTGCATTTATAATGCTCAACAGTCATAGGAGTATAATAATGTCTGTGATGCAGTGTAACTGCAAGGTAGCTTCTCCTTAATACATCTCAGAGGTTTGGTCCAGCCTAGAGGTAAAGGAACAGGAAAGAAGCTATAGAGTCCTGCATTTTAAATAGCATTTGCAGTCATTCGGCTACAGAAAGAGGTGTTTGCCACAGCAAACAAAATCCTTAAGCTGAACAAAGCTTCCTCAACTCATTGCACTGTATTTTTTTTCAAACTGAAAGGACCCCAGGTCCTTTCAAATTTGGATAGTTTTAGTGCTTCACTTGGTTATTTTCAAACTGTTCTTTTCATCCACTAACACTGATAAAAGATCAGGTTAAATTTTAGTATTAATAGAACCATGAATAAATATTACAAAAAATGCAGCAGACCCAGGTTTTACAAACTACTTTCAGTGGTATTTCCCCCCCAAAAGACTTGGATTTATAGGACGAATACCTTTCCATCTCTTGAAAAATAACCTCCCTTTCATTACAGTGATTTAAGACAACAGTATTTGTTCAGTTTTCTAATAGCTTCTTAATGGGCACAATGAAAATATACCTGTTCAGTTTACTCTGATCCTTTTTTTTTTTCCTCTCCAAAAAATTCATGTAGATAACACTAGTGAAAGCAGTTGACTGCTGGCACACAGGTGCTGGGAGTCATCTTCGGAGCAGAAGTCCTAACTAAAAAATGTAATTAATACACCTGGAAACAACAGCAAGCAGTAGAGATTTACATGTGAAGTAGGTGCACCCCGCTGAAGCTGGTGGTGCTATCCAGGTAGAAAAGGTTTCTTTCCATTTATTTAAAGGTTTCTGTTGCCTGGCCCGAAGGAAGCTGGAAGATATTTTGCTCGGTTGCCCGGTGGTTTTGTTGGTTTGAAAGCAGATGTAGCATGCATGGTCTTCAGGTGCCAGGAGGAAAGGCCGACCCATAGGCACTTCCAAATGGGATCAGGTGTTGGGCTTCAAGCAAAACATTTCTGTGAGGTGTAACCATGGACAGGAGCCTCTCAGCTGAGTCAAACCACGTCAAACAGCAGCCACCTGTTAGTTTTCCTGGCCACATTTCTCAGCAGTCTGGTATTGCAGGTGCTCTCTGGTTGCTTCCTTCAAGGACGCGTGATAACTGCAGGTAAGAGAAATGCAGGTTTTTTACTGATGTTTCTTATATCTATGTGTAATTTGTCCTAGCACACACAAATACAGGTTCAGGTAAAATAAGCAGGCTTTTTCCTGTTTTATCTTCATCCCTTTGAGGCAAACAGTAGGTGTGCATTTAATCTTTTAAATCCAGGGGATCACTGATTTCTTTAAACATCACAGAGTCTTTTCATTGTTCCTGGTGACATCGCTGTGGCTGAACATGCTTTTTCAATTAGATCTTCATTCTTCGTTCCTTCTCACTGTTCCCCAAGTCTTCAGTAATATCTGTAGCAAACATAATTATTCTACAGGAACAGAGTATTTATTTTACTGGGATAGTAAAAAAATTCATCTCAACGAGCAACATAAAAAATATCACCTGAGGCAGATATTAGGGGTTTCAACTAACCCAGGGTGTTTGGGATCGTCTCTTTGAACAACCCCAAATGCATGTTCTTTCTCTCTTTGAGAGTAATTCCCCCACCCCACCCCTTCAATCTTTTTCTCTCACTTTAGAAAACTTGAAGGAAATATCTTTTTGGCCTTCAGTCAACTAAACAACCATGGCAAATTCCTTCTGCCTGGAGTTAGCTGTTGAGATGTAACTGCTGTCCTGGCAGCTCATGTGCTGAGGAATTTAATGATTTTATGATCTCACAGCATTGATGCTGTGACTAGTTACTTTCTCAAAGCATCAGTCTGGTGCTGTGTTCTATTTGAAATTAATAGACATCATCAATGTTTAAGCAATTTTTTTTATATATTCCAGCAGCATTTAACAGACCGATATGAAATCTTATCCCCAGTTCAATTTTGAACGTTTCTTCTATAATCTGTTAGGATCTGTACGCTTTCTTCTTCCAGATTCTGGTGTATAATCTCACCAATTACACGTGATTTAGGGAAGGCTTAGTTTTACTAGTCAGTGCAAAGAGAATAAGGACAATGACAGAAATCTAGTGCAAGGCAGATTTAGTCGCCTTTTCCCAGGCAGAGAAGCATTCTAAACCCTCCAAATTCACACATCATGCTAGGGCTGACCTGTGCCCCGACTTCAACTTGGAAACCCAGCTCAGACCTGACATGCAGCTCTGCAAATTCACGTTATACATGAGTAATTGCATTTACTGTTATTAAAAACTAATCAAATGTGGACGTCACGAACAGCATGAAGGCCACCGAGGCGCCCGAGCCTGGACAGAGTAGAATAATTTTTAAAAAGGCGGGGACGGGATCTCAGAGGCGCTTTCTCGGCTTTTTGGTGTTTTGTTTTTTCCCTTCCCCTCCCGAGGCAGCCGCCGCGCTGACGGCACCAGCGCCCGGGCTGCGCGCCGCGGGGCGACCCCGTCCCCGCACCGCACCGCACCTGGGCCGGCCCCGGCCCCGTCCCCGCCTCCGCCGCCGCTACAAAAGCGGCCGCCGGAGCCCCCGTGGCGCCCGCTCCCACGCCGCCGTCCCCCGCCGCGGAGCCTCCGCGGGCAGCGGGAGCCGCAGCCGCAGCCTGGCCGGGCCCCGCGCATGGGGGGCCGCTCCGGACATGCCCTTCTCCGCGCCGGCGGCGCCGCTCGGCTTCGCGCTGCTGCTGCTGGCGGCCGCGGGAGGGTCCCTCCCGGCCGGGCGGGTGAGTGCCGCGCCGTGCGCCCGGCCTGCGCGCCGCTGGGGCTCCGCCTGCCCCCGTCCCTGCCCGGCCGGGGCAGCTCCGCGCCCGCGGTGTCTGCGCGCCGCGGAACGGGACGCGGCTCGTGGCGCCCGGGGGACGCGCCGAGGCTGCCACCGGGTGCGCGCGCCGGCCGGCACTCGCGGCGGGACGTGGCCGCCGGGCTGGGGCGGGGGGCACCGCGTGCGCCCGCGCCGGGGTCCGGGGGCGAGCTGGGGCTTCGCGGGAGCGCCGCCGCCGGGACGCTGCCGTCGGGGGTCGCGCCCCCGGCCCCCCGCGGGAGCCCCGCGCTCGTCCGTAGCGCCAGAGGGGCGCGGGGGGAGCCGGGGGGGGGGGGGGCGCGGAGCCGGCTGCGGGGGGCGAGCGCGGAAGAAGCGAGAGGGGGGCTCGCCGTGACTGCCCCCGAGCGGGGACCGCGGCAGGCGGTCGCGCAGCGCCGCCTGCCCCCAGCGCCGGGCAGGGGCCGGGGGTCCCTCCGTCGCGGGGCCCGTGGGCGCGGCGGGGCGCCGGGCCGGGGAAGCGGCGTGTAACGAACTGTCCGCGCTGAGCAGCGGGAGCGGGAGACGGAAGGGGCGATGCGCGGCGGCGGCTGGGTACGGGTTGGTGGGGCTGGGGACAGAGAGCGACAGAGGGAGCGGGCGGGGATGGAGGCTGCAGCGCCGGAGGTGGCAGGAGAAGGGCTGCTCCGAGCTGAGGGCTGCGGAGGGCGGGGAAGGGACGGTGAAGCTGGTGGCGGGCCAGCCTGACCGTCTGTGAGGTTTCTCTTCAGCTGCCAAAAGTTTTTGAGGTGACAGGCTGACACGGAGCAGCGCTAAGGTCACCTGTTTAGTTCCCAACTAGGTCTCCAGCTGTAGGGTTTTCTGAGGTATTGGCTTCTGGGGGGGTCGGGTGGTTTTGTTTTCTTTGCTATGAACATTGGGCCCTTAAAGAAGCAACAGGCACAAGCTGCATCAGGGAGGATGCCAGCCAGGAAAATATCTTCGCTGTGAAGATGATCAGGTGCTGAAATGGGGCTCTAGAGAGGCTGGGGAGCCTCCATCCATGGAGGCAGCTGCTACGTGACAGGATAAGGCACTGAGCATCTTGAGCTTGTACCACTGAGCCCAGCTAGTGATGGGGCAGCCAGGGGTGGAGGATCAAAGCCTAGCAAAGCCCTAGCAAAGGGGTCTCTAGCTGGAGACAGAACTGGGGGAGGTGAGAAGAAAGGCTTCTTGGGTCTCAGCACTATGGTCACCCTTTGACTTCAGTCTTGCAGTAAAATGAGTGCTTTTATAGCCTTCTCTGACACTAGAGGGTCTTATCTGACAACTTGTCTGGAGCAGCGATTGTGCTTGTACGCTCAGAAAATGTACAAAATGCTCTGCTCAGTCCTGAGTACACAAAAGCACGGGACTTCTGCTGTCGGGAGTCTCTTCTCAGGTTAAGTTCAGAATAGTTTTAAAGATAATATTCAAAATAAACTGAAAATAGCACTGCTTAGGCAGTAGTGGATGGTAAAATCTAGGTGACCACAATTAGCTGCAAGGTCTTCTGGTTTAAATGGGCGAGACAGGTGTGAAAGGCAGGTAGAATGATTTGATGCAGTGTTGGGGGAAGAAGTATTTTATTGGTGCTGTGACTGTTGTTTTGCTTTGACCTTCCCGCTCTCTCCCCCAGCCCCTCAAACAAGTGAGAAAGGGAAAGGATAAAGCTGAGAATGTACGTTGAAGGAATGAAAATCTAAGTCCAGAGTTTTTATTTGAGGTGGTGCTGCTTACTTGCCATCAACTTAAATGCAGGGTGACTAGAAATTACTTAGTAAGTGTCTAGATCTTCCCTACTGCATTGAGGGTAGTAAAATGACCAAGAGCTGGTAGCACGCGGCTGCACTGCAGAATCTTATTAGTAATGACAAGCCCGTGTCCTTTCCCTGCTTGGCCTTGAGCAGTAACGTCCTGCTGCTGACAGAGCTGACACACAGCTGGACCCTGGTTCCCTACCATCGGGTTCTCTCTTGGATTTGGATTTCAGATTCCAGTTTTCCATGTAGTACTTATGTTCAAAGGTTTGATAAAATAATCCTGAAGAAAGCCGTTTTAATGCTAGTGAAGAGCAGACAGGAACTGTGCCACGGTTCTTAATCGGGGGTTCTATTCTTCAAACTACCCCGGTGCTTCTGTTCACAGGCTAAAATGTGAGTAATACAGGCTCCTGGGTGGAAGTACAAACAGTTGAATTCAGTGAAAAGGTTACAGATCTTTTGCTTTCCTCAGCTCTTATTTCCGAAGTGCTCTTGTATGGAAATAGAAAGTTCATCAATATCAACATTAGTTAGAGCATATGGATATTTTGGTATGGGTATATAATTGGCACTCTCAATTACTATGGTGTTATTCGGGTTTATTTGGATACAGGTGCTAATCTCTTTCCCAAACCAACGGTCAGCATGATTTCTTAGCTTGCAGTTGTTAGGGGTGCATATAGTTACCGCTACTTGCTCACCGTTCTGAAGCCTGCTGCGTCGGCTTCTAGTTCTGCAGCATCCGCTTCTTTAACTGTGGGTGTCTAGGATCAGGTTTTTGTCTCTGAGAGTGCTGGCCATGATGAAAAGATGCAGTGTGAGGGGGTGGGTTTGAATGTTTCGTTAATCTGCTGTACTCTGCCCTTGATAGGGCAGGGGTTCCTGTGTGAATGTCCCAGCACAGGCTTGCAAGACCGTGCCTATTGTGACTTCTTGCCTTCTGTTGCATGCCCTAATGCTGGGAGAACTTAGCTAAGGCTCCTGACTACCACTGTCCTGTAGATTTGTGTTCTTTAGAAAGGATTAGGGTGGGAAAATGTTTGTAGAGCTTGGCTGAAAAACAAATACAAAAGTGACCTGGACACAAGTGACTCCATGCAGAAGCAAGGTTGGGAGGTTGGACTGCATCTTGATTAGTTGGGTTTGTACCTGGGGAAAAATCCCTCCATACTTAGATTGGCTGGAAGTTCTGAGTTATTCTCCCTGTGTCGCACAACCCCCCACCCCCTACCCCCACCCCCCTTATTTTCTGCTCCCGAAAGCTTGCATGGAGCTGTTTTTCGTGTTGCCTGCACTCTGAAAATCAAAAAGTGTTAGACCAGTCTTAGCAGCACGTACTAGTGGTGGTATAGAAAGCGTGAACAGACAAGGTCTGACGCTGTGCCACCTTGCTGTAGTTATCAAAGGATTCTTGGCTGGCTTCTAGGTAATGGGCTTCTTTACCAGGAATCTGGCCAGGTTCTTAAAAACTTAATATTTGTAGGACACTTAAATTGATGACTATATTAGTACGGTGTAAAACTTTGAATTGCTTAATAATACAATAATCTAAATTAATACAGACTAAATTGTCCCAAATTACTGAAACCTTTATGTATTCATAAATAATGTGGTGGCTTTTGGTGGTTTTGGTTGGTTGGTTTTTAGAAACAACTCTAATTTTCTGGAAACTGTGTAAAGCTGGTGACTGTACATGTGCTATAAAGCCAGATGGCCTAACACAGCAGATCTGATTATAGAAGCTAAAAAGATATGTGTTTACTTGTTATAATATCCCAAACCTATGGGGGGGGGGGGGGGTGGGACAACAACAAACATGTCATGCTTAAGGGGCAAGAACTCCAAGGGCCAAAGGAAGGGACTGTATTTCACGCAGCAGAACAAGGACTTGGCCTTTGGCGTTGTTTTAAAGCTCTAATGTCTGGTCTGGGCAAGTTTAAATTAGTGAAACAGTTGTCAAATCTTTCTACCTTCCCCGTATTTCTAGTGCCATTCCTGTACCCCACCACCAAACTAGGCAGCAGTCTGGAAGAGTTTGGACAAAAGTGTTTGAGATGAAGTGTGGGCAGATAGAGCTGGGCATGGAAGGACATGTTCCGTGGCTGTGCCAGCAGTGGAAGCACTTGTAGCTCTCTTCTCCAAGAAGAAAAACTCATAAAGTGAGGGAAGTGACAGAGCTTTGCAAAACTGAAACTCCTGTCTTCCAGAAGTTGTAGCTCTACAGCTGCAATAAAGTTTAGTGAAACTGGGCCTGATATGCAAAACATAAACAGTTGTCTGCTAGCTGTCACACAGATTTTTGAAGGTATTGTATCATATCCTGTTTCTGTTAGCCTGTCAAACTGATTTGAGCTTTAATTTGCTGCACTGATTGATCACCAGTTACTTGAGAGGACAAACCAGGAGGAGTTGTTATCTCTGAAATCATGGGGCCTTTGCTACTTTACAACTTGGATATCCAAGTCCTTTGCGAAACTGATTGTTTCCTTCTGCAATGCTGTAGTGAAAAGAAAGCTATTATCTTTGTGTTCGGCTTCTTTCATTAAAAACTTCTGCATGTCTTCCTCTGTGGTAAACCAGTGTATGTACTGCCGCCAAGGCTGTCTGCTCAAGTTTCCTTGGCACAGCACACCAGTTCTATTAGTTTATGTCTTGACAAAAGTAGGTTTACACAATAGCAGATATGTCTTTGCCTTGGAAAAAAGTTCTCTGCTCATTAGATAAGTGACCTTCTATTTAAGCCCTACAATGTTGTTTTCTTGTGAAGCTGAATTAAAACATCGGGCAGGAACTCTTTTAATCAGATCTTCCTAGCCTAGCTAAACAAGAAAAAAACAAGTTTAATGCTTGCATTCAATGCTTCCCATCAGAAGAGGGATAGAGTAAAAAGTATCTAGGCATCTCTAGCTTGCCAAATGGGAGGTAGCCCCTTCAAATGTCATAGTTTAAAACAAAATGCAGCAAACTTGAACTTACGATAGGAGAATACAGGCTTGCTGCTGGTGGCGGAATGCTGTTCTTTGATGCCTCTTTTTGTTCAGTATTGGAAACTCGCATTTGTCAATTGCAACCACGCTGGTCTGTGATCTGCTGCATTCCAGTGATCCTTTGGTGTCAACGTGAAGGAGCTTATAAAACGCGTGCCAATCTTCACAGGTAGGAGGAGAATCTGCAGGCGGAGTTGCAACAGCATCATCTGTGGTTTGCTAGCATACGTGTGTGAAGTCCGCCTCTCTCACTGCTCAGGGGAAGCAGGTAACTCTACTCTTACTGCCACAAATGTGGACGCACGCAAAGGGAGACTCCCTGCGCTTTTATCAGGACTTCAGTAAGCCTTGCAGACCATGTTCTGGGGATGCAGTGTGACAGAACTCTGTGGAGAACGAGTGGATTTCTGCCAGTTACCTTCCCCTTAATCTTTATGGTCTTACCTTCTTAAAGCAATGAGCAGTAACCCCTGCCCTCCGATGTACGTGAATGAATCGATGCAGCTTGCTAAGCGCAGACATGATGGCATAAGAATCTCATTCCCAGATGCTTATGTGAAAACCTTGTGAGCAACCCTCTGCCCCAGGTTCAAGTGTGGCTTCTTAATAGTCTCATAAATACTGCAGCTGTGCATGGAATAGACACAGGCTTCATTTAATTGAATGAACAATTAAAAAATGGTAACTGGATAGAGGAAATTGTAGTTTACACATGGAAAAGAATTCCTTCAGCTGGTCATTTTACTGACAACATCTTATTGCTCTTTCACTGTAATTGGTTGTTAATGGATTGTCCTCTTAGTGCAGTCTGGTATTGACTGCTATTTTTCTTGCAATTGATTGCATTTCACTATTAGTTCAGCCTCTCGCCATCTTTCTCCTGAATTGTTTTATGCTGGCTTTCCTAATTACCGTATTTTTCTGTCTTGTGCTATTCTGTCCATTGAGCTCACCTGCATTCTCCTATTCTGTTGTTGCCTGGTCTCACTCATGCCCTGCCACAGTCTCAGTGCCTTTTTTGATGCCTTTGGGACAATTTTTGAAACTTGCTTTCTTGTCTTGATGTAGTTTTAGCTGTGGTTTGCTGCTGCCCTTTTCCTTGCTCTTTTGCCGCTCCTATGCACTCTCTCTGCTGCACTACAGGAGAGGTTCAGGAAAGCAAACCTGATTTCTTGTTGTGCCTTCGAACTAGCTAAAGAGTCAAGATCTGTGTGGAACAGCCTTCTGCAGATGTTAGACTATGAACTCCTTGAGCACATCTGCGAACTCTTCTGGTGTCCTGCATTCTTCGCTACCTCCTTTTTCCTTAAAGGACAATGCGCATGAATTAGCTTGCCATCTAAATTTTGCTGTACTTGGGGCATATTGTCTTCTCATCCACTCGTGCCTCTTACCATTGCTCAGACTGATTTTTTTCACCTGCCCCCCTTTGTGTTACCCATGAAGCAGTTTCTTGCCAATTGTTAAGCAAACATCTTCAGGGCAAACAGGAGGGGGGGTGCGTATGGACGTATCTGCATAGGACAATCTCTGAGATCTTGCTCTCTTTTTAGACTTACATTTCTGACTAGGACATTTTGGTAACCCCTCTGACATCTGCAGTTCTGGTGCTGCTCGGCACATCAGTCTGAGAACAGCCATGCTGAAAGGCCAGCCTGAGTAAAAAGATGGAGGAAAACGCGTGCTGTCATATATATCCTTCTCTAAGTGGGAGGGATGGTGGGCACTGAGACTTTTGCATTGCGAACATCTCTGGTGCTTGGCAGAAGCTTGTGGAACAGTCCTACACCAGAGCACGCTTTTGTGGCAGCATGCTTAGTTTAGACTTGACTTGTTCTTACACGTGGATAAGCCAAATGCAGACAAGAAGCTCAGCTATCAGAAGAGCTGCCTCTGGAGTGCTCTGGCTCTGTTCATAATGGGTATTTCTCCGATGCTTTGGAAGGTGGTCCAGCTGCTTGTGAGCATGTCCTGTGTTGAAGCAAGCTGAGGAATGGCAGCTGACGCTATAACCAAGCTTTACCACGCTGTCTACTGAGCTCTGATAATTGAGGGAGACATAAAAAACTCCTTCCGGAGGAGTGTGTGGATTACACCTCTTAAAATCAGACTCAGGATGTTTCAGGACATGTGGCATCAGTCTTCCTTTTCCTCTGAATTCTGCTGGCAATAAACTTCTATGTGTTTCTTTCCCATAGAAATCAACTGTCTTATTCTTCTTTTTATAATATTCCTACTTCCTTTCTATTCTGTAGATATCAGCACTGCTCGTGGTATTGACCAACATCTCCTGGATGCAATATTCATCCTTAAGTAGTGTTTTGTTCTGGAAACTGGAAAACCTTTTTTTCTCAAGCCTATTCCTGTTGTTTCATTGCAGCTCAACTCTTTGCAACTAAGCTTCAAAGAGTTTGTTTTTAATGTGACCAGATTATGAGTCAAATCTGGTATTTGCTCATCTCTTTCATCAGTCCAGTCTTTCTCTGTAGCTGAAGAAAGCCCTCATAAAATTAGTGTAATTGGACTGCATGACAATGTAGGGTGTGACAGGGGTGAGTAAAGGAGGGACAGCAAGTAGGTGACTTCTTAATTGCAGCATGTGTGACTCAGTCCTCTAAGAATCTTTTAGAGCAAATAAATCAGAGGATTACCTTGTTACCTTGTTAGGTGTCGAAACCCACCACCACTTAAAAAAAAAAAAAATCAAAACCCACCATAAAACAGAAAACAGAACTGAACTTCCGTAGCATTGTAGAACATTTTTTTTTTTTTTTTCTTTGAAGTCATTAGTAGGATAGTAGGTGAGAGGGTATGGTATGTTCCTGCCATTGTAAGATCTCATCACCAAATCTTTTATTTTTTCAAGATGACATAGTCGGCCTTTAACAGAGAGAAGAAAAGACAAAGGTCTGTTCTCAGTTAGATGGAGTGACTCTGTTTTTAAGTTAGTTGTTAGATTTGAGGCCATGTATGCACAAAGCATATGAGAAAGTATTTGATGTGCATGTTAGCAGCAGCCTTGGTGGATGTGGCTGAAGATTGTATTCTGTGCTGTAGTTCATCTCTAAAGCCACATCTATGGGGAGAGGTTGGAGACATTAGACTAGCTTTCTCTTGACTTTTGTCTCTCAGTGATATTTGTCTCTTAGTGTTTTGCTGAGTGGAAAATGAATCCTAAGCAGAGCGTGCCATACGTGCTGTCAGCAACCCAGCAGGGATTTTTTGCTCCCTCCTGTAAAGGAGACTAACTCAGAACTACTACAGGTAAAGTAATGGCAGAAGCCTTGATCCCTCTTGGAGGGTGTTTCTTGTCTAGTTTTCTGGTTCTGCAGGTACCTGGTAGAAATTCTGAAGTATGGGGTTATTGTAACTACCAAGCTGTGGTGTGAAAAGGTAGTAATTGCTGCCTTTCAGATCTTCTGGGAGAGTCTGACATGCCTGATACCTGTGGGCTGCTATCGCAAGATTTGTTTCCTGACATGCACAGACTCCTAGCAATGCAGTAGTCTTTTCATAAACTTTTTTCCAGATGGAAATTGGTAACTTTGTTTGCTCCTCTGTCATGCCTAGAGAGCTGTACAGAAGCTGCTGAAGAGCTGCTGTAAGACTTTTTGGGATACCGAAAGGGTTGGATGTACAGAAGCATTGGCAAGCATCAGGTGCCTTCATAGCAAATTGGAGGGGGGCAACCAGGAAACTTTCAAAATCCTTGGTTTATAAGTTATAGAATGCTCTATTCGAGTTACTACTTTATGAAATTAATCGATTTACTCATCCAGACTTTTTCTTTGTGTTGTCCAGACTCGGAGTGAGCCCCTTGCGAGCTGGAGTAGGGTGGCTGGCTGAGGTGCCCGCCTGGTTTGGGAGGTCCAGGAGCCTGGTGCCTTTATGTCTGGCTGTGACTCCTCTACAGACTGACTGATCATTGCACTGGGGAGTTTTGTATGCGGAAATCTGAACTCTGCGCCTATTGGACAGAATCCTTTTGTGAGAATTTAGGCATTTGCCTGGATTTTTCAGTCTTTCAGTGAGTGAAATCGAGGAGGAAGCATGAAGGGAACAGCAGCGTCTAGGGAGGCGACAGCCTGCCTCGTGCCTTGATGCCACTAGAGGTGGTACTGCTGTTGTGGAAAGAGCCAGATCCTGGGGAAAGAACAACACTTCCACGCAAGTCACCTATAAAAGTGTTGTGGATACTGGTACAGCTGCGCATGGGCTACAGATAATAGATGCAGTGCTGTATCAATGGATTAATGATATTCAGTTAAGTCAATCATCATTTTCCTCCTTCAGTCCTATTCCTCCCAAATAAAAATACTCTGGTGTTTGTACAGCAGCTAGTTACACAAAACAAATTAAGCTTTTAGTTTTTACCCCTTGAGAAGGGAAAATGAAAGGTATAGTATTTGATCTGAATTACTTGAAATAGCTGTTGGTGTTTGTCAGATGTTGTGGTGTCCTCTAATCTATTGCTCTTCTCATTACCGTTTCTTAGTAAAGAAAAATTCATCAAGTACCATTTGAAATGCATCACTATAAGAATATAAAAAAGTCCGTTCCTTTTAAGCTCAGTGACACTGCAAGCAGAGTACACTTTGGGAAAAAAAAAAAAGACAGGAAGCTATTATGTGGTGTTTACAGTGACACTGTGTAGTTATAAATTGCACATCAAATAAATTAAGATGTATTTGTAGTAGGCTTCCTTCAAAAAGCCTCAAATCCTTAATACGTACAGCTTCTCTCAATGAAATACCAAGCCTCACAGAGATGGTATGGTATAAAGGTGGTCAGAAACACCCTGTTCAAACAGTATTTCAGAAAACTGCTCCAACACAGTTTGAGAGAGATGTGCTTTAAGCCTAGATCTCAGCACTCCTGTTTAGTTGAATTTAGCTAAAAGCTATCACAGGAAACTTTTAAGAAAAAAAAACCCCTGCATTCAGTCCCATTCAGCTTAGCTCCTTGTGGACTTCCAAGGGGCAGCTGTTGTTATTTAAAGGACAAACTTGCATTAGAAGATACCTGTAAAGTAATTCAGTATGTTCTGAGTCTCGTCATTGCTCTTTGGGGATTAAAACACCTGGTAGTAATGAATAAGGCTATTAAAGCTTTCTAGAATAAAACTGATTCTGTTACTAATGAGATGTAAGGATAAAAGAATCTTAGCTTTATAGTTGAACTGTTAACTTAATGGCCTTGCAATAGTAGAGATGGTTGTAAATTGCAGGAGGCAAAACTGGAGTTTGAAACTGCATTTCATGATTTCTTACTTGTTTTGATGTCTGAGCTACATTAGTGTCTTGGGGCTGGAATCACGGAATGGCTGAGGTTGAAAGGAACCTCTGGAGGTCATCTTCTCCAACCTCCATACTCAAGCAAGGACATCTACAGTTGGCCTTCTAATGGAAAAAAATTACCGATTTATTTACTTGTGTGGTAAGATAGCATCCATGCCAATGGGTCATTGAGCAGCCAAAGAGCACTCTGTTTCCTAATTTATTTTCCTACTTCCTTGCTGCTTATGGTGAGTGAGTGTTGGGACATCCTCTGGTAACTCAAGAAACCTTTCATCTTGCTCCTCACTCCTACCTTCTTTTACACTCTGCCACCCTTCATTCTTCTTAATTAACTGAGAACTGAGTTTATATATTGTATTTCACCATTCAAAACTTTTTTCAAGGTGCAAAGGTCTACTAAATCTCTGTACAATAGACTTATGATCACCTGATTGGACTCGTAGATTTTTATGTGATTGCACCAGCAATTAAATGTTATATGAGTAGGGAAATGTGCACAATTACTTGGATTAATCTCTTCCCTTACATATTCATTTTAGAGGAAGCTGTTGCAGTTGTAGACTGTTAGATTTCTGTAAAAGAAGCCTTGAGTTAGTGCAGCTTTCACTACTAGGGTTTGGCGAAAGAGTGTCACAGGCTTTCCAGATGTGAACAGCAGTCTCCTCTTTAGACCTTTATGGTGATCTTTCAGGATGCTCTTTCCTTTCCCAGAAAGAAGATATAGAGAGGGGGTTTTGACTTTTGGGTGTGGTTTTTTTTTGGTGGGGGGCAGGGGGGTGGTGTATTGTGGGGAAACTTTCAAAATTTGTTCAGGATAAAATGTTTCTTGTTTTCAACTGAAATTTCTGTGTGGGAATGGGTGGGATGTACATACTTTCAGCTGTAAAAATTAGTTGGGGTCCTTTTTGGGGACAAGGCTCTGACATGGGAAAGGAAAGTGAAAATGGGTAACAAACTGTCTGTGTTATTGCTGTAGTAGTCGTGATTAGCTTGAGCCATCGAGGGACATGTGCCAACCAGGATAGTGGTTGTCGGTGGCAAGGGGTCTGTCCAAACTGAAACTTGTGGTTCATTCACAAGCTGTTGTCTGTTAAGTTTTCTTTTTCTCTTACATAGTGCCTGTGCTTGCAGATAAAGTCTTTCACCTGAGGGTGCTGAGACACTGGAACAGGCTGCCCAGAGAAGCTGTGGATGCCCCATCCCTGGCAGCGTTCAAGACCAGGCTGCTCCAAGCCCCATCCAGCCTGGCCTAGTGGAAGGTGTCCCTGCCCATGGCAGGGGGGCTGGAACTAGATGATCGTTAAGGTCCCTTCCAACCCAAACAGTCTATGATTCTAGAAACAGAATGAAATACTCAGGTGAGGAAAGAAACGGAAGTGGCTGGAGATCTGTTAAATGTCTCTGGCCCCTGCGCAAGTCTGGTGGAATATCTTGTGACTGATAGATGACAAGGAGTGTCCAGGTTTGGGCTTGGGGGTGGTTTGCTTTTTTCCCTTGGCAATCTTGCACAGAAAGATGTAAATTTTTAGTATCTTACTCCCTTCATGGTGTCAGGTGATTAACATGCCTGTGGACATGTGTTCTAACTATTGAATAGGGGAACAGGTTACAGTGTTGTTGTGCATTTTGCATAGAAAATAGAAGTGGTCACTCTACACTCTTAATAACAAGGTGGGACGACCACACATGCATGTTGCTTTAATTCATGTGGTAAGAAGACCCCTTCCAAATAGCTGTTTTGGGAAGGAGTGGTGTAGGGATGAGCTTTCTTCAGTGTGGACTAAATATACCAAATCTATGTGCTTGGGTACTAGTATGATGGGTGCCTTGGAAATATCAGTAATAGCTACAGAAAGCAGTAGAGCATGATTCCTTTTTTATATTGAGTTGAGGTTGAAGGGCTATATTTTTTTTCTGAAAATGTTCTTGGTTCCTGTGTAATTGATTTTGAGGGGAGGAAGGGTTACAGCTGCACAGTAGATGTCTTAATCAATCAGACTATTTGTACTACTAAACAGTACTCTTCAGAGCCAGGCACTTAACAGCAAACTAAGCTGTCAGTTGCTGCTACACATAGTACTTGGGGAGCTTAATTAAAGGCTGCAATATTGAGAGAACAAAGCTAATGTAAACATTGTTTGTAGTTCATGAGGTTAACTTTCTCTACTAGCTCAAGCTTTCAATAATTAGTTTCAGTCATGTTTGTCCCTTGTATTGCCCCGTGCTTGCAGTTCCCGGGTTCAGCAACTTGGTTCACAGCCTGGCTTTGCTCTTTGCTGTGTGCTCTCCCCTGTTGTCTTTGAAAATACTTCATAGTTTGTCTTCAACAGAAGGACTTACAGTCCTCTTCAATCTTGGCACCGCCATTCGATCCGAGCTGCTTGGCATAATGTTTAAATAAAGCTTTAAAGAAAATTCATATGTTCAGGTAGTTAATGTACTTCAGAGAAGGGGAGGGAGAGAAAGCCTGTGTAGTGGCTGACCAAGAGAAACTAAATTTCCAGTTAGTGTGCTAGAAAGAACTTGCATTAAGAAAAAAAATGAATTCCAAATGCTTTCTCTTGTCTCCAAATTACATCTGAGATGATGATCTTTAAGTTGATGATACTTTATGGTCTCTGGAGTTTCTTGTTTGTTTTTGTTTTGGTTTTTTTTTTAATTTATAGCTGTTCTTATTCTTCCCTCTTTCCACTATCTTTGTCATGCTGGAAATATTTGGAGCAATATCAAGCTCTGGAAAAAAACCCAGATTTATTACGCTGGTCGAAGTGTCTGTATCCTGCTCAATGGACAGCTGGGATCAGCACAGAAGAAAAGTGTTTCTTGAAAGGAAGCATGGACAGCAGGCTGTCACTGGGAAATGAGAAGATAATTTCATAGCAAATATGTAGCAAGCTTGGAACACTGCCAGGTATGGGATTGACAGGCAGCCGACATGGAAATATTCAACTTCCAATACCATTGTGAGTTAGCTGCTTTGTGCTTATTTTGCAATGCTTGTCTTTTATTTAGTTTTATGATCCAAACTGGAAAAGAAATTGTTTGAACAGTTGGGAATGGAAAGTGTCAGCCTATTTTGGTCTTGACTAAATCACTTTCTTTAGTCGTCTTTTCCCTGTCATCTGTCTTTTCCTCCACCCTGGCGCCTTTTTAAGTTTTTTGACCATTTCTGGTCCAAGTAATCTGACAAGAGAAATGTTCTGTGGGTTATTGTCCTTTTCATTAAAAGTTTTGGTAGAAACAAAGCAGACAAGCTGGCCAGTCTGCTGTGTTTGTCTGGTTGCCCAAGCTGCTCATCTAATGGGCTCCTCCAGGGAGCGTGTCCCAGCTCTGGCAGGAGTTGTCTTCCTGTCCTCCATATAGTGAGTTACTGCCTGTTTCAGTTACGTTGTTTCTCTCCTTGATTGAATTCCACGGAATGGACACTTATGAACAACTCCAGTTAAGGGTTTTAGAATTATTTTTTCTTTTGCTTGAAACGCTTGTTTGTGTAGTGATCAGCCTAGTGAAATCCTGTACACAACTGGAGTCTTGCTAAGTTGTGATAAACACTGGTGTTTCTTGTGTTTTTTACAAGCTAATAAATTTTTTCTAAAAAAAAAAATATTATTTTTAAACACTCTATATAGGTAAATGAGTCTTCGTTTTGGAGGTAGGAAGTGCAAAGGATGAAACTTCAATGAATTCATGACTTGCTGACTTTAATAATTGGAAACTAGTGTAAAGGTTTTTGAGAGAGGTTTGCATGCACAAAGAGTTATTCACAGAATCTGAATAAATTTTGGCTACCATATGGGAGGAGGATGCACCTTTAAAGTGACTTGAACAAAAGCTGTTCCTGCAGGTTGTTGAAGCACAAGGTTTTTCATGTACCTGCCATTTGTAGCCTGATTTTGGCTGCGGACTTTAAGAATATAGTCCAAGCTGACCGTTCTTTCCTTTACTTTGTACTTAGCACTTTTAATTCTACATAGGTAATAAGAATGTTTGGCTCACTAGGTACAACCTTAATTGCAGCATATTCTATGGTGTCTATGTACCACATGGCAATCTTAAAGGTCTGTCTGATCTGCTGACTGGCCCTTCATAGGGTTTAAAAATTGTGATTTTTATTACTTAGTGATGAAGAATAATGGTTTATTTTGTGGGCTAGGTTTTTTTGCTGGTCTTGTTTGTTTTTTAAAGAAATACTGGTGATGGCTTTCAGCCTGTTGAGAGCTAGGTGTGACACAGTAATAAGACACGGAAAGAGAAGCTGTGGTAGTGAGCTGCTTTTAAAATGTGCTTTTCTAATAAAAATGCAAGAGCATCTCAGACAGCTTTGGAGATATTGATCTTGGGTTGAGATTTGTTGTATTTGCATAACATATGACATAAAACTGGATTTAAGTATTGTACGTGGGTGCATGTGTAAGTAAGGAGGGTAAGGCAGCTAAGAAATTTAGGCAGAATCCAGTAATGAAAGTTAACAAGTGATTGGAGGCTATTAATGCTTCCATACTGTGAATCCACTTAAGGTCTTGTGCGTTGAGTCACGTTTTCCTAGACTCTACATGCACAAGAGGAAGAGGAAAGAAGATGGCAAGAAAGGAAAGAGACGTGTAATACTGTATTCTGTGGGCGCCTTGGAAGGGTGTAAGGGTGTGTGTGTGTACGCACACGTGTGCATGTGTGGCTGGTGAGATGTTTGAGCAGGACTTTCACGTACAGTGGCTAACTTGCCTATTTTAAACTTGAATGTTTTAGTGAACTTTCTGTCCTCAAAATCTATGCTGCTAAAGCAAAAAGATACCTGAGGTGGAAGAGGAGCTGTTGCCTGTAGTATATTGGAGTGCTACTGTGCTAGCTATGAGGAACAAACATTTTTTTGGGGCAAGGTAGTCAGGCATGAAAGCTTTTACCAATCTCTAGAAGCAGATGTGATCTTCAGTGCTGATACTGCAGCACTTCCATCTGCAGATTTTGACTTGTTTACTAAATCCATTCCTTCTTCTAATTGGAAAAGTAGAAAGAAATGTAAGCTACCATGTGCAGCTGCAAAGCTGAAAGAGTAAAACTTACGTGAAAAGAAAAAATCACTGTCTAAAAGTACAAATACTTTTAACTCTGAGGTGTTCAAGATAGTGTCCCCAGTACCTCCAGCTGTGTCGTCATCTTCTGCAATGACGTAAACCATTCTTGTAAGAAATAGAAGTGGCAGCTAAAATAACTCCAGCAATGATATAACAAGAAGATAAGGAAGATGATGGCAACAACTACAAGCCGAGAGTTTAAAAAAAGCTAATGAAGGTTAAAGTATCTGAGAAGTCTGTGTCAGTTGGGGCTAAAGGACAGCTGACTCCTTTGTCAGAAACCAACTTGGTCTCAACAGTGGTGGAGTAGAGGAGCCTGGTGGCTGCTCCACAGGGCTCCAGAGCAGAGTGTTAGCACAATGCCATATGGCAGCGATGCTATGAAAAATTAAATTTGTGTTTGCTTTCACTAGTGACTACTAGCTATTTAATCTGATACTCATCCAACAGTATTGTGAAAAGGCTGAAAAATTATCTATTACATTTTTTATATTTAATAAAAGTTAATATTACAAATACTAGCCAACCTGCTATCTAAGGAAAATTGAATCAGATGTATTTTAATTACATCAGTCCCATTTCATTAATTAAAACCATTGTGACCTACTTCATGTTTTGCAAGTTAAGTGCAGAATTCAATAGTGAGGGTAATCAACCACAGTAGCAGCTTGCCTAAGGGTGCAGTGGGTTCTCTGTCACTTGGAGTCTTCAAGTGAAGATTAGGTGTGTATCTGAGTGGTATTTGCTGGTTAAGCTAGCATGTGTGAGATGGATGCTGCAGCTAGTGTGGGGCTCTAGAAGGTGCTATCCAGGAAATTGATGAGATTATCATCATGGGTCCTTCTGGCCTCAAGGTCACTGTGGTTGTCATATACCTTTCCTAGTGGCAAAAGGTGAAAAATCATGACTTGTCCAGTAACGTAAGTAAGATGGCGAGGCCTTAAGGGCTATTTCTCCAAGAGCTTGAAGTCCTCAAGTCTTTGCTGCTTTGTGTGCAATAACCATTTGACTCCTAGCTTAACATTTTTGCACAGGTAGTGGGCTTGATTTTTAGGCTCATCTTAGTTCTAAGATGGTGGATAATTGATTATTCTTATGTCTCACTGTGAGCTGTGCTGCTTTTGTCTCTGCTTCACAGCCACTCTTACCCTCTTAAACATTTTGCCTGTTTAATTTCACCCTGGAGAAGTTTACCTGTCTGTCCTCACAGTGTGACGGCATGAGTGCTTGTGGTGGCAGAAAGAGAAGAGGGGAGCGAGGCAGTGGGGGAGGAGATCCCAACCTTCTCCAGGGATGGAGAAACGACTTCTTGCAACGGCAGTGCTGGTTTGTACTGTTTTCAATGCTGATAGTTATGTTGTAAGATGTCTCTGTGCTCCAGAACTATGTTTTAAGGATGAACTGAGATGTAAAACATAAGTCCCTTGCAGAGTAAGTTAGTTCAGAGAGCAGTTTTCCTTAGAAAACACATATCAAATAAAGCCACTGCTATTGAAGTTCACAAGTGTTTTTTTTTTTTCTCTAGCCTCCTCGGTGAATCCATTCTGTACCTACAAGCGCTGCTTGATTTAAGGTTAATGTCAGATGGGAAATATGTGACTATGAAATTACTTACATGGAACTAATGGAATTATTTTAATTCCTTTAAGTGACCTATCCGTTTTCAGCTTTATTACTGTATGGTCACTGCTTCCCTCAGTGCTTTGAAAACTGGAGCTGGGAGAGGGGAAGCTTTGTGCGGAACTTAAAATATTTGTTTTGACAAAGTTCAGACTAGACTGGAGGGGCAGCTCTTTTGTCTGTGTTTCCATTTGTCCAGGCTGAACAGCTTTCTTGGGAAGGTCTCTGCGTGTTTTTCTTGGCTTGGCTAATGAAGTTGTTTCACCCTGCTCTTGGGCTTTATCCTATCTCTTGCTTTCTGAAAACCAGCGTGCTTGCTGCCTGAACAGCAGTTTTCCTCTGTTGCTTGCTTTCCCCTTTCTTTTGAAGGCCTTCCCAAAGAAGGGTGGGAAGAAATGTAAGTCCACTCAGCTTAACCGTCAACACAATCGCAGTTCAGTTCGGTGGCTGAAGCCACAAACCTCTCTAGCTCCGTGTACCTCTGTGAGCGTACGGAAAGGAAAGAAGGACTGAGGGTGAGGCAGGCTGATTTCTGTGCTGAGTTATGACTGTCTTTGACTGTTGCCACAGTCCTGCAGGGCTGAAGGCTGCGATATCCACCTAAAGAAAAGATCCAGCTCTGGGGCGGGTAAGGATTCTGAATGAAGAAAATCCACCAATTTTTCCACATATTTGGAAAATGATGTGGTGAGACTCCAACTGACGAAGACTAAAGCATGCTAGAAGTGCCCTGAAGATAGGGGTAGGGATAAACTTCTGAAAAACTTGTGGTTACATCTTGCATTTGAGTTTCTGTCGTGCTGCTGTTGAGAGGCAGAAGCATGGCAGCGTATGGCATTGCCTTGCAGAACTAATGCATAGATTATTTGCACAAATTGAATCGGCAGCAGTCGGCGCCAGAATCTCTGGGCAGAAGAGGGACTGAGTATTAGTATTTGAATATTATGTGTGCCAGGTTAATGCAGCAGAGGTAAGAATGTAGAGGAATAGGGAGAACAGTGAGCTGATGCATGCATGGTACTGAAATGGGTTGCAGGCTGCTTACTCATTTTATTTCATACCCATTCAAAATACCTGGAGAGGGAATTGGGAAAATTGCTGGGGTTTTTGTTTGAGAGGTTCATGGTGTAGAATGTCTGATAAACTGGCTGGCCCAATATTGACTATTTAAATAAGTGTTTGAGGATTAGTTCTTGTTAATTTTTAAACTACAAAATCCCCTGAGCTTGAGGAAAGGGTATACTGAAGCAAGATCTCCGGATTAAGCATACAGAAGGATTTTTAATTAACTTCTCTGTCATCTACACATGCAGCTGTCGTGCTACTAACTTCAGAGAACCAATACTATTGTCATCTCCCTGGGGAACTAGGAAAAGATAAAACTCCTAGGTCTATTTGTGTCCTGGTCACCCATTTGCTTGCTGTTATGCTTGGCATCTCTCATAATTCTGCCATGCTGCTAAAAGGAAGAAACTAACTTATTCTTTTTGAAAGAGGTGTTGTGGTAGACTAAATTAGATTAGAGGAAAAGTGTGATCTGATTCCTATAGTAATAGTGTGGTTCGTAAGTTGCTTTGCAGTCCTAGAGTAAGTAGTCTGTGATTAAACTTGACTTGCCTGTATTTCTGTAGTCTCCTTCCCTGGCTGAGGGGGACTGTAGGAAAACTGGGAAGTAAATCTCTTGTGGATAAATTTGAAAGATACTTGTAAAGGGGGAGGAGAGAAGGGTGTTATTGACCTTCGAAATCATTTGAGTCGAAGGTGGTAACAAATGTTGTTAAGATGAAATACTGAACAGCTAAGAATTTAAGTTTGGAATATCTTGATTTCAGAGTCTTCATCCTCCTTAGTCCTATGAAAAGATCTAAAAGCATCAGTCCTGTATTAAAGGTATAAAATAAAAAAATAAAAAAAAAGGAGAAAACACTAATGTCAATTAATGTATGAATGAATTAATGAAAGCTTCTGGGTTTTATGGCTTTCATTCTTGTGTCTTGTAACTAGATGAATTCTGTCTGATTGTAATTTTAAGTATTGTAGAAGATGGTGATGACTGTCCTTGGAGAATGAGAAAGCAGAAAATTCAAGTTTCAGGCTGGAGCTGTTTTATTTTTTGCCTTCAAGGAAGCTGGATTGGCTTCTTCAAATAAAAGCAAATGTAAAACTGTGCAGATGTGAAAGCAAACATCGTAGTGCACTCATATCTGCTGTTGACTCTTGCTTGTAACATCACATCTGAAGAAAATGACTCTGTGGCCTTAGCTACCAAAACCTCACAAATAAAGCAGGCTGTTGTCAAGTTAAGATGATGCTCTGCTTAGAGGCTTCCAGGACCATAGCCAAAACCAACCAAACAAAAAAAAAACCAACAAAACCCCAAACAAAACAAAAAAAAACAATCCCTACCCCTGTACAGGGAAGATACACCCTTCTGTTCTAAAAGAAGGTAGAAGAAAAAGGGCATTGGAGGTGGGATGAAGGCAGGAACGCAAGTTCCATGTTTGCGTGGTCTGTGGAAGTGGTAACATCATCTGTCTCCCTCTGTCTGGGAGCACAGCTCTGAGGATGCTGCTGCAGTAGAGTGTAATGCCAGGTATTTTTCTTCTAGTTTGTGTACCCTATTGATTGTGATGTCCAGGGACTGTAAGATCTACCTCTCAAACACTGGGTAAAATAACATGATCAATCCCATGAGAGCTTAACTTCAAGCACGTTGATTTGGTCTTTCTTTGTCAACCTGTGTTACTTCTGTATTTCACGTGATCAGAGTGCAGACCCTGGGTGGCATCTCAGTACACCTTTTTGTTTGTCTTGTTACTCTCTTTTGTTCATTTTAATGTTTCTCCATATTGGGCTAAGACTCTAGCCTTTATGGAACATTGCTTCTGTCTTGTTGTTGACAAATCAAGCCCTTGGAATATAACGCTTGGCAGCTGTATGGGATGAATGCTGAAAACTGTAAGATTCTATGCAGGCTGTAAAACACCACACTGCGGCCAGCCAAGTAAATGTGAAATCTGCTGTATATGGTACCTCACTGCAAGAACGTCACTGTAGAAATTCTGTCCTGTCATTGCATTATGCAAAGGTGTAGTTCTGCATTGTCTTTTATTTAATATTTGGAAGGGAAACAGATGATGTCTAGAGAACGAGCTTCACTGGCAGAACTTCTCTTGTATGCTCTGTTCTCAAATGTGTCGTAACTGTTGATGAAAACGCTAGCAATTTGTGAAGGCGCTACATGTAACTGCCTTGGCAGCGCGATGGGTAGGCAGGAAAGAGCAACATGGCAGGGAACGGGACGGTGGACCTTGAGCCGCTGTGACAATGAGCTGCTGAGGGAGTTAATTCTTCTCAGTTTAAACCAAAATATACTACTGCCCTCAACTAGAACTGCAAAAGCCATACAGGCTTGATTTCGTTCTTCTCCAGCAATCTCTAGACGAGTATTTGCAGCACCCATGAAATTATATACTGGAGTCTTTGGGTTGGTGTATTGCTGTTTTTTAAATAGCTTTTTGGTATTGGTTTTCCATTAACCCCCCCCCCCCCCTTTTTTTTTTTTTAACTAAGTTTGTTTTAGGTGTAAATGGGAACACATTCACTATGAGAAAAGTCTGTGATGGTCAATCTGTCTGATTTATTTGGGGTTTCTTTCTTTGTATTGAGCTTACTGCAGGGATTGCGGTGATGGGATGGCAGGCTGGCCACCGGGTTTATGTTACTATAGGATTTGTGATCCTGGGAAAAATAGCTAACTGTACACCTTGCCTTCTGATCCAGCACCATGCCTCTTTAAGAGTGACTGTTATGTAGTTGTTTGAAAGCTGGGGGGAGCTTAACTTCCTTGGGAAGCTTTGGTGTGAAAGGTGAAAAGATTTAGTTTCTCTTGCCTAGTGAAAATACAGGTTTGCAATGGTGACATTCACTCAGTCCTTGAGGTTGTGATGACTATTATTTTTGGGGAGGCTCTTTTGTGAAGTCCTGTTTATTTTCTTGTGCTTGGAAACTCAAATGTTGCAATTCCCTGGCTCTACAGGACTGCAGGCTCTGCCTATGTCTCTGCTCAGCCAGCTGTGGGACCAGACCATTGCTGGCTGTTAAAGAAAAAACAGTCAGTTATAAGCTTAAGAAATAGATCCTGTTAAATGCACTTGATTCTGTATGTCATAAAGAGCCAGCTTAACTAATTGCATTTTAAACCGCAGCAAGAGGAGCCAAAAGTCCAGCTTTGACAGATGTTCTTTGCTTTGTTTTGCTTTAGCAGCTCAGAGACCTTCGGGATGAGTCAGTTGCCCAAATGTAGGCATCTAGTGCTGCTCAAAACTTCTGCAGTATCCAAGACCCTGTATGGGACTAACAGATTTGATGTAGGGTGCAGGGGCAACCTGCACCTCTTTGCAGCTGTGGCAGGAGGCATAGCGAGGCACTTCTACTGTTCCTCTCAACGTGTACGTGCCTCTGATCAGTTGTCTGGATTCCACCCTGAATCTCCTACTTTTTCAATCCCATATACCTTTCACTGTTCCTGTACTCCAGTGTGACAGTACGTGATTGCAGTGTTCCTCAGTGGTCCGTACTGGGACCAGTAGTGTTAAATATCTTTCCTAATGACGTAAGGGTATTGAGTGTGCCCTTGGCACGTTTGCAGGTGACACGAAGCCAAGTGATGCGGTTGATTTGCTTGAGGGAAGGCATGACATTCAGAGGGACCTTGACAGGCTTGAGAAGTGGGCCCATGTAAACTTCATGAAGCTTAACAAAGCCAAGTGCAAGGTCCTGCACCTGGATCAGGGCAATCCCAGTATTAGTGCAGACTGGGTGATGAATGGATCGAGAACAGCCCTGCAGAGAAGGATTTGAGGATACTGGTGGATGAAAAACTGGACATGAAGTGGCAATGTGTGCCCACAGCCCAGAAAGCCAGCTCTGTCCTGGGTTGCATACAAATAAGGATGGGCAGCAGGCTGAAGGAGGTGATTCTCCTCCTCTGCTCTTGTGAGACACCGCCTGAAGTGCTGCATCCAGCTGTGGAGCCCCCAGTGCAAGAAAGATGTGGACCTGTAGAGTGGGTCCAGAGAAGGGCCATGAAAATGATCCAAGAGCTGGAACACCTCCTATGAAAAAAGACTGAGAGCACTTGGGTAGCTCACCCTGGAGGAGAGAAAGCTTTGGAGGGACCTTATTGTGGCCTTTCAATACTTAAAGGGGGCTTATAAGAAAGATGGAGAGAGGCTTTTTATCAGGTCTTGTAGTGTGATAGGACAAGGGGTAATGTTTTTAAACTAAAAGAGGGTAGAATTATATTAGATACCAGGAAGAAATAATTTCATATGAGGGTGTTGAGGCACTAGAACAGGTTGCCCAGAGAAGCTGTGGGTGACCCATCCACGGAAATGTTCAAGGTCAGGCTGGATGGGGCTTTGAGCAACCTGATCTAGTGTAAGATGTCCCTGCCCATTGCAGGGGAATTAGAACTAGATGACCTTTAAATGTCCATTACAACCCAAATTATTCTATGTAATTACAATATTTTTAATGAAATGCTGAGTTCCTCTTCCAGTAGCATAGGCTGCATTTTGTCTCTAAATCTGTGAGGGTAGATCTGAAGTGCTCTTTTGATCTTCAGTTTTGTAGTGTCTCCTGCTCCCGTGTCACTGTTCAACTTTACCTTTGTTCGTGCCATAGCACTTCTAGTGCTACACCTTCTGTATCTGTCTAAAAATGCAATTTAAACTCTTTAGTCTGCTGTTTTGCTTGCTCTGTTGTATAACTGCGTCAATAAAAGTCTTTTTCTAAAGAGCACTTCACAAAGTATATTTCTAGCTTTGCAATGCACAGTAAAATCTCCTTGTACAGGACTCCTATGATAATAATTCTTGTGAGTGCTGGCACACTATGTCTCTCGCTAAAATTGTGAGATTGCTTTCCGCTCTCCAAGAGTCTGGGAGTTATAGCTGCTTTTGGATTTTGCTTTTGTTTTCTTTTGTGTCTCTGCATAGTTGCTCACTAGTTTCTTTTGTCACGTTTGACTGGCTGATGTAACACATCCTTGACAGGAACGTTTACCAGAACAGATGAAAGACACTGTAATGAAAATAACATTTTCTGGTAAAAATAGCTGTCAATTTAAACATGTGTCTGCTTCAACTGTAAGCATGCAGGTTCATGGGTCTTACAGTGACCAAAGAAGAAACTTCTTTCCAGGCTGGGAAAGCTCTTCATGGAGCAGAAAACCTTTGTAGGTAACTTCTCATCCCAGGTCTGTCCATCACTGAAGACAGAAACAATAGAATAACCCCTCAAACACAGGTTTGTACCGCATTTTCAATCTGTCCTACCTGGCCTACAGGAATTTTATTTGTGCCTTTAGAAGATGATACTTAGTTTTGCAGCATGATGAAATATTAGGCTGTACTTTATTCCCTTGATTTTTAGACTGTATGCTATGCAAGTTGATTTAGGTGTTAAAGAAAGTTTACTTTGATATCTATGCCTCTGAATGCCAAATACTTTGCCTTGATCCAGAAAATGATAGGGGCAAAGGGATATTATTCTCATTGAAATGCACTTGTCAGAACAAAAAGATTGATGGGTGTGAAAAGTGGTCAGTTTCAAAGCACGAGTGAAGTATCCCAAGACAGACCTGGGATGTTTGGTCTTGCAGTGGAAACCCTTGTGGTCAGGGCTGACTTCTGCCTGTTCAGACAGCTTATGTATTTGGAATGATTTGTGAAACGGTAACTCAGCTGAACCGGGAGCTGCCTGTGCCTAGTCAACAGAAGTACTGAGAAGCAGGAGTGTGCCTCAGGTCACTTTTGGTTTTGTAAAATGCCTTATCTGAAGCTCTGGGAGGAAGCACTCTGCATTTCCAAACCTTCTTCAGGAGATGCATATGCTTACCCTTTTCTCCTTAATCTAGCAAGAACAGGTCTTAAGAATGAGGAGAGGGGGCTGGTGATCAGTGCGCTGTTCCAGGCTGCTGTGGGATTGAGCACAACCAACCCCTCCTTCTGAAGCTGTGCAGGTGTGTAAAAGGGGGGGGGAAGAAAAAAAAAAAAACAACCCAAAAAAAAACCCCGCAGGTAGGGCAGGATGAGGGATGATGTGGTGCAGTAGTTATTTTCAGCTGAGAGAGGAATGCTGAGATCCAGCTGCTGATTTAAAACAAACAAACAAAAGACCACCACTGAAAATAACACAAACCCCAACAAAACAGATAGCACCACACAGGTGTTCTTATACATATTCTTGTCTTTAATAGTGTTGTTTGCTTTTTCAGGATGCTCCTCGTATGAGCTGAAATACTGTTTTGAAAGCTGCTCAGGCAAAGGATGAAATGGAATGGGGGGGGGGGCGGCGCGGGATCTTGTGTGTTTTGGGAAGCTGGTGGAAGCCCAGTGTGACTGTTCAGGACTGGAGGTGTGCTGGTGGTCTGGGCTGAGCAGCTCTGAAGAGGCAGGCAGAGGAGGAGTGTCTCTTCTGGGCATTGATCAGATGTAAGTGCCTGATGAGAGCTTGCTCTTGTAGCTTTGAGTTCAAAAGCTTGATCTCATGAAACTTGAAGTCTTAAAACAGTGACAGAATAGAGGGGTCTCCATGGTTAGACAGCTGGTGAAACACAGTTTTCAAGTTTTGCCTTTATCAAAATCCTGGGAGTTTTTGGTTTTATTGAAGGTCTCGTAAGTGCTAAGCTGCTGCAGCCGAAGAGAAAACTCAGCTGGCAGATGTCACCCGGGAGTTTCTCGCTGAATCTGGTAGCTCATTTTGTGGGAGCTCGTTTGCTGTTTTTCACTAGCAGGAAGGATGCTGAAAGGTTTCTTTTTCTGGCCCTCTTCAGCTACTGAAGTCGTTGGTTCGTTAGTTACTAGGGAACAGAAGCATTTACAGGAAAAACCCCTCAAAGCTGGCAATATACTTTTCTCTGAAAGAAAAGTTGTTTTGATCCCATTTGTTTTTTCTGAAGGGTGAGGGATTTTTCCAGAATGATCCAACTGCTGACAAAATATCTTTTAAAATATGACTTGGGAAGCATAATTAATGTTACAGCAGCTGATAAGTCAAGTAGCCCTACGGAAGGGACCGAAGATAATGACTTTACCTCAGAGGGTTGCTTAGTCTTGCCTAATGTCAAATGACTACATTGAACTCAATACTGGGCATTGTAATATGGGAAGAATGTGATAAATATGGAAATTTGGAGGGTGTCAGATGTCCTAAAGTATGATCTCATTTTATGATTCTCTGGGAAAGGTATAGCTCAGGTATCTTTAATGATACTACTTTTGTGTTATCTATAGTAGAGACAGCACTGTAATTTTTTTATGTACTTTCTTCTTTGACATAGCTTCAGTGCTTAAAGGAGAGTAACTGGACTGTTGGAGATGTTGCTTGTAATGGATTCCGAATAGTTCATTACACAGATGTTGAACTAAGTAGTTAATAAAATCAGGTTAAATCTCATCTCGGGGGGGGGGGGGGGGGAAGCTGGTTCTTGAACAACAAGCCTGCTGCCATACTAACACCTTTCTAGAATCTCTTTTGGGATTCAAAAAGCATTGTACTTGAAAGGCTTATCCTCAACAGGATTGCTTTGCCATGGGGTGAACAGTGGGTGTGTCAAAGGGCTCTATTCATATGAAGTTCAGTGTTGGGTGTTTTAGTTTAGTGCTGGGGTGAGTTTTTTCCTGCATCAGTTAAAGAAACGTAACTGTTCTTATGAGCTGGTGGTTGGAGCATCACTTGCAGGACTTTTTTGATAAATTTGTGGTAACTGTTGAGAAATGGGATCTTCACTGGCTGGCTTAGGGCAAGGCAGTGATAGCATGCTGCCATTCGTATGCTTTCAGATTTACTTCAAATTAGAAGTGAAGTGATGGCATTGCAGGGGGAGATAAGAGTGTTCTGTGAATGGCTAGACCTGTTGCAGCACTGTGCTGTGCTACAGCCTCTGTTTTTAAACTTCTGTTCCCAGAGGTTCTATTGTGGCAAGTCAAAGCATTTTGCAAGGTGGGAAAGTTCTTTCAGGAAGGTGACTGTATTTAAGCCCCACATGAATTCATTCATTCAGGTTTGAAGCCTGGAAATCATTCTTTCTCGGACTTGGGTTACATCCTAATAAAGGCAAATTTCTTGGAATCTTATCCCAGTAAATGCAAGGTGATATTGGGCCACAGCAAAGCATTCTGGGCTAGCAGTGTTGTGCTCTTCCCCATTCGGGCTCTGAACTGAAGACAGAACTCTCTCCTAAGTTCAAGTTTATGTCCACGCTATCAATTGAATAAACCAGTTAGGTGGCCAGCTTAGCTTCCACTCTGTTTGCCTTTATTGATGCAGACCTATAGCTTATTCTGATGTAACAGGTGATTTAAGAAAATCCGTATTACACAGAAGAGAATGTCAAGTCAGAATGAGCATAAAGCTAGTAATTCTTGTAATTGGTGCAGTCTTCACCAATTTTGGACTTGGTTGCTGTGCTGATCCTGAGCTGAATAGCCTTGAAATAATGTGTCACGTTGGACTGTTGAAAAAGGGCAGTATAATTTAAAAGTAACTCACTGTACTTCTGAGATAAAAGGCAGTAAATGTGATTTGAACCCCTCTCTCAGGAGGCAGGTATGTCTTCGTTACTGTCCAAGGGAAGAATACCAAGGCCATACCAAATTGTGCTTCAATGCCAGGTTGCCTAGGTTTTTCATTTGAAGACTAAGATTAGCATTTTGGAGGTCCCAGTGGTTGTAACGCTGTATGTGAGCCTTTAGCAGCATTTGAAGTCTTGCTTATTATCCTGAAATGTTAAAAGTCTGAAAAAGCTGTGAGGTAAGTGCTTGCGTTTGAAAACAGACAACCAAAGACATAAGAAATACAAATGTAAGGAGGAAATTCTCACTGTCTTGCATGTGAGACCTTTTATATGGTGATGGAGAAGAGAAGAAGGTAACCCCAGGAGCTGCCAGCTGCTTCTGAAGCCCTGAGAATCCTCCCTTCCACTCTGGATGATGCAGTTCAATGGCGTGTTTTGTCTGGCTCCAAATCGCCTGCAGGTTTATACTCCACGTGCTCAGGTTTCATCGCGTTAGAATAGTGCTTTTGTAGCCATTGATCACCATGGATCTGTGTCGATGTGGTTTTTGTCATAGCAGGGATAGTTTAAAAGATGTTGGGAAGTGATTTAAATGGTTCCTTTTTACAGTAGAGTCTATGAAGACAAATAAATGACAGCTACAGAAAGGAGCTTTCTAAAAGGTGTTAAGGATTTCTAAGGAATTCTGCTTGTTGAGTGAGCTAATTTATCACTGGATTAATTATACCTAATTGTATACATACATTGAAAGGCTCCCAGTCTCTGTGCTCTTGTCTGTCTTAATTTTTCTGGATCTGTTTTATGCTGCTTAGGCTGCACCATTACTTCTCTCCTTAATGTCATTCATCCATTCTTGCCTTCTGACTCCTCCCCATAACCAGTCAGACATGTTTCCATCTTCTCCACTATCCCTCTGTGAAATATTTTCACCACAGAAAAACTACTGCTATTTTTCCTCCAATCGTTGAGTATAACTGGGGAAAAATAAGCAACCAAACCTGCAACTAAAATGCAACACCCAGTGCTTTTAGCAACAAACATGCAGTCCTGAGTTTAATAAAGCTATTTGAACTTTTGCAGTTTGCTGCAAGTTTTGGGTACTGACCCAGGAACCTAGTCATCATATATATGTGTTTAGTGTTTTGATGTTGCAGAAGAAATTAAATCACTTTTCAAGAAAATATAGTCTCTCTTATTTTAATAACTACTCAGATTGTAAATCTGTGGCACTGTATAGCTTGTGATTCTTGCTCACATGGGCCAAAATCTCTGGGAAATGGGGATTAGCATATATTAAAATCAAATTTAAGTTGATGTGCTGTTTAGCTGAACCAGAGTAAACTGTTGTGTAGAGAGAACAGATTATGTAGCCTTGGAATTTATATTTGATTGTCTTATTGCCACAGACTATAGATAATAAAAACCTGTCTACCAAATCAGTCACTTCACAAAAAGGCATGTCTAATTATTTTACTGTTATAGTTTGCTAATCTCCTTGTTGGTTGTCTTTTCACATTATGAGAAACTAATATAAGTAGAATGTTTCTACTTTTTCATTAAATGGAGGGATAGAGGCTTGCTTTTTCCGAAGTTGTAATTAAGGCTGGTTATTCCTGCATTCATGAAGGCAATAGATGAAAACTTAATTTAGAAGAAAATACTTTAAGGCTTACTGACTCCAAAAGAGCTAATTTTCTTAATGCAAGCAGTTTTAGGATATTTTCAGGATATTTTAAAAGGTAGAGTCTTGTTTCTAAATGAAACTCTGTATGCATCTTTATCTTGTAATGTTTTTAAAAGCTGAATTTGGATTAACTTGATGTGGTCATCTGCATGCATGTTCAATAGTTACTTTTTTGGGAAGATGTATGACAGCTTCTGAAATTATTCTGAATAATAATTTAAGAGTTCATCCTGAATATATTCTTTCTAATTAATTTATTAAAGTGTTAACCTGGTGGTGAGAGGGTGGTGAAACAGTCCTGTATAACTTCCATAACCATCCTTGTAAAATTAAGACTTTTTAAACAATGCATAACCTGGAAGTTACTTTTTAAAGACTGCTTGAGAGAAGCTTAGGTTTGAAAGTTGGTTTTTTTTTCCCCCTTTCCCTGAACTCAAGTCATCCATCCTTATTCAGCCTACATGGATCTGTAGATGGCATTTTAGTTTGAGTTACTGGTTATGTGTTTCTCTAGACACACCTGTAGGCCTAATTTAACTGATGATGTTTTCTTTCTCCTTCAGGTATGTTGAGCATAGATCGCTACGCTATAGGTTTGAGTGTTTCCATAGGCACATGGGGTTAACTTTCAGTAGGACACATTCATTTTACATTAGGGACTTCAGCACAGACAGACTTTGACAGCATTTATTGGCATAGATAAGGTGATTTAAATCGGGCTCACAAGGGTCAGAGTTTCAAAGATCCACAGACTTGTGCTTGTTTGGACTTCAGGGTGAGCTGGCTAAATTCTTCTATTATTATGGCTATGAGGGTCTTAGCTACAGTTAAGTTGCATGTAAATATAGGCAGTTATTCTTGAAATGCAACATGGATATCTACTAAATGCTGTACTTATCATGTGTACAAGAGCATCTTTGTAATTAAGTGGTGGCTTAATCCAGGCAGAAATGTGATGCATGTGGTGTGGTGTTTTTTTCAAACACTTTTTTTTTTTTTTTTTTTTTTTCCCCTCTTATTTGGAAGGATACGAGAGAAGAGGACTTGAGAGGTCTGTAGTCAAAAAATGCCATTTCTGCTTCTGTTTTACACCAGGGTGATTGCACTGGTGTCTAAATTTTAGTCACGTTGGTTGTAGTGGACAGCATTCAATTTGGCTTTCCTGAAATGCAGTATAGGTTTAAAACTACTTCTTCATTTTAAAACAATCCTTCACATGCCCTGGCTTCCTTCTAACCATCTGTAAAAAGGTTTAGAAGCACAAATGGAAAATAAAAATTAGCAGTTGAAACTGTGAGGGTTCTACAGGGGTTATTTACTCTCATGCTTCACTTAATAAACTGATCAACAGCTGGGATTAAATGAATTTTCCTCCACCACTCAATGTATTGTACCATTAGGTTCATGCTGTTAATTGTGTATCTGGGGCATCCATGCTGGGCCTTTCTCTGGAAAAAATGCTGAATTATCTGCGTTATTGATCAGTTACAACCTGTTAATCCTGACACTTGCAGTTCAGTTTATACAATTGCGGAGAGGGGAGAGAAGGACTGATGTCTCTTTACTTAACTGCAGTGAGTAAACTGGGTCCCTGTGAGCCAGGAGGGCATCCCCCAGGGCTGAGTGAGCAGCCACTGCTAAATTTGGCAATTTAAGAACAGCTGATTTCCTTTGTGCTCAGCCAGAGTTTATACATACGTTTCCCCCATCTCCTTAGTACTTGGGATAGCTGGTGGTGGAACCTGCAGCCTGTGAAACCACACAAAAAGGAGGTCCTTGCCCTTTCTGTGGTTTCAGGAGAAATACGCTGGATGCAGGGAAAAGCTGTTGCTCATGGAAGGAAAGCCGACTTGGAAGAGGTTTCATCCGTGTTCTGGAAGTGCTTGGGGAGTATGCACTGAATACAATGAATTAACTTGGTCTCATTTATGGGAGAGCAGAAATACTGCTGTGGGAAAGAAAACCGCTCCTGAAAGGACTCGCTGCTGTCCCTGTCTTCTAATGAGATAAATCACGCAACTGGGGCATGTTCAAGAGAGTAAGGCTTAGCTCAGTTTGAGTTTCAGTGAGGACATGGTGTAGTTGAGGGGGTTTTCAGTTCTTTGTGGTACAAATAGAAAGAAATTTCTTCAGTTGCAATCAGGCAAATGCATAGCAGCATCTTGTTCCCTATATGATAAGCAGTGCTGTTTTGGCTTATGGTCGTCATTTTCACGCCTGCCTACTCAGGCTGCATGAAAAACAGCATTTAAATCCCTGCAATGTCTGAGGCTCATGATTTCTCTTTCAGAGTTCAGATGGTTCCCTCTCTGGGGTTATGCAGAAGTGGAAGGAGTATCAGCTCCAATGCCTGCAATACTTGTATGAGGCACCCCCCATTGTGACAGGTAAGAGATAGGTTGTATTAATTTTTAAAATGCATCGTAACAGCATCAAGGGAGTGATTATGAAATTTAAAATTCTTCTCCAGCTTGCTTTCCAGTCCATTTCTTTTTTATCCCATTTGCTTCCGCCTGTTCTCTGTGGGTCTCTTTCCTCTGCTGAGGAAGCATTTTATAGAACAATTTAATTGTAAAGATGTTAGTCTTTAGGTCCAGAGTATTTTTCAGTGGAAAGTGGTGGCTGTAGCACATCAAACCAGCGTACCCTGAAACTTTATAGGGGTCAGGGTTGAGAGAGCCACACAGGTGCTGGGAAATCTGGGACCATGCTGTTCACATTGACCTAGCAGTCTGTGGGCCTTCAAGTTGCCATGAATTATTTTGAGCATCGTAAAGTGCTGAAAAGGCTTTAAAAATATATATATATCTTAATAAATATGAGAATGCAGCTTGTCTATAGCAGTTGAGCTGCTGTAGTGTGCTGAGAGCAGCTGTGATGTGCCAGCATCGTGGTATTTAGAGGACACTGATGACTTGTCAGAGGTGCTCACAAATGGATGTGGTGCAGCCTCTTCTGCTTTTGCGACACACTGAGAAAGATAAGATGGGTCTAAAGTTGAGTCTGTGAAGAATTATTTCAAAACCGTTAATTTTCCTTCTCTTAACTACATTATTATAGCAGAGTAAGAGCAGTAGCTGATGACAACAATGGCAGGGAAACGTTAATCTCCCTCTACTCTGTTATCATGTTGAGCAGTTGAGTGCTGCCTTCTGAGAACGACAGTTTAATAAATCTGAAGTTGGAAGTATTCTCATGGTGATTAAGCTGTAACGCAGAGTTATGGTTGTGTGTGGGTATGTTGTTGAACAATCTATATATTAGGCTAGACTTTCCAACTGCATGACTATGAACCATTCTCATGAATGATTATCTACAGTATTCATGGCAAAAATGATTTTAAACTGAGACACATAAGGGGGTAAAAGACAAAAGGTGAGGATGGATCAGTATTGATTTACCTTTCTTCTTCCTTGATTTAGTCAAGGGCCCTAATGTGTTCTTCAGTTCCCCCCTGAAAAGACAGTTTCCTGTTGTGTGGGGATAAACTCTTTTGGACAAATAAATCTTGTCTAACTCCCCATCAGAGCTTAATTGCATAATGCTGTTACAGCTTAAGTGCATGTGTCCATGTTTCCTCTTATCTTCTGTTCTTCAGTCTTTTCCTCCTTGCACTATTAATACAAGGCAGTGGCATGACCCCCTCTTCCATCTCTCTGCAGAAGGCAAGTTCTGCAACAGAACATTTGACGATTACGCCTGCTGGCCAGACGGGCTGCCTGGTACCTATGTGAATGTCAGCTGCCCCTGGTATCTCCCCTGGGCTGACACAGGTAAGAGCCTTTCCTTACAAGCACAGCCTCAAACCAACGCTGTTTTCTTGCGCAGTCTTAGCAATGATGAAATTGGTTTAAATGGCTATGAGTGCAGTCAGTTTGCTGCAACGTATAAATAGGACTGAGGCTTAGTATGATACACTCTATCTCCATTTAGCAGGAGAAAATTAAAATGAGAGAATAAACTGTTCTGAAGGGTTGCATTTAGTTTGGAATTTTTTGCTTTCACCTGTTTTTGTTGCTTGAATAGTGGTGACTATTAAAATAGAACTGTGGTGGTTGTTGAAGATTATCTAACGATAATAACGGTGTAGTTTGAAAACTGAGATAGAAGTAGTAAAGCTAGACAGTAGGTTGTCCTGTGGTAAATAAAGACAAGAAAATCTAAAGTGCAAGTGTTTTGTGCTGCTTCCTGACATAAACGTATTTCTCAAAATGCTGCAAGATGACGGCATTGTCAGTGTTTGCAAAGACACTTTTTGCCTCTGAAGGACTGAATGTTGCCTTTAGATTTTACACTCTTATGTACATGCACATTTGATGCCACTTGAAGGCAATGTATATTAGATCACTTCATTTAGTATTCTGTGTTTGAAAACAATGACTTGTATAGCTGCTTCTTTGTGAAGACTTTACTATGTTTTGAAGCCTAAATGAAACAGTTTATTAGCTAGCTAACTTCGTGTGGTGAATTGGCTTTTGCCCCTGTCGAGGGTCAGAGGATACGGTTAATTGAGGATGTATAAATCTGACTGCTAGACATAAAGATGGTTTAAGTGTGCACTACATGTTGTAAGTGTTGGTATGGAGGAATTTCAGGAATAAGAAAGAAAAGGAATGGGATGGTCAGAGGGTACTTAGATGTATTGGATAGTGTGGGGCATAGGCATGATGCAAATGATATGGAATAAGGGGTGGACATTGTACTGGGTCTGGCTGGGATGGAGGTAATGTTCTTTGCAGCATCCTGTATGGTGCTGTTCTTTGTATTTATGGCTGGAAATGCTGATAATGTACCAGTGGTTTGACTGTTGCTGAACAGTGCTGGCACAGCATCAAAGCTTTCTTTTCAACCCGTGCCCTGCCCAAGACCAGTAGGCTGGGGGTCTGCAGGAGCTTGGGAGGTGATGCAACTGGGATAGCTGACCTGATCTGACCAAAGGGATATATTACCTAGCATAGGATGCTGTGGTCAGCAATAAAAGCTCAGGGAAAAGGGGGAAGAAGGGGGTGAAGGCACTCATGGATATGGTGTTTGTCTTCCCAAGTACTGGTTATGTGTGCTGAGGCTCTGCTTTCCAAGAAGTGGCTGGACATCTGCCTGCAGATGGGAAGCAGTGATTAAATTCCTTAATTTGCTTTGCTTGCACATGCAGCTTTTGCTTTCCTTCATTAAACTGTCATTATCTTGAATGGGTGGTGGGGGGTGTGTGTGTGTGTGTGTGTGCATAAATCCTCCCATCAAAATCAAAATGTTGTCAGAACACTAACAAAGCTGGACAAACTACACACACAATAAAACTTGACCCCTCGTCCCCTTACCGCTTTACAATACTCCCTAAAGTTATTCGTGCCTCTGGCAACATCCAGTACCAGTTTTGCCCACTACCTCTCCCAGCTGCTGTCTTATCTTGACCACTGAGCTTTCCCATCTTATTTTCTCCCCCATCCTGTTGAGGAGGGAAAGATGCTGGGTGGCCGTTTGCCAGCTGGCCAAGGTCAACTCATTGCATCCACCCGGTACATCTAGGGGCTGCAAGGAAGTCTCGGCTCTGGTGCCTGCAGTGCCTCCTCACCTCCATCTTGTCTGACCTCAGTGCTTGCAGGGCTGTTTCTCGCACTTTTTTTATTTTTTTGTTGTTCTGACTCTTCACTGACAGGCAGTGTTTGGCCCTTTCTTACATACATTTCCCCTGAGGCAGCACCATCTTGGCGGAGGGGCTCAGCTCTGCCCTGCAGTGGGTCCATTGGAACCGGCTCCGTCCAGGATGGGGCAGCTCTCCTCAGAGGCCACCCTGCAGTCCCCTGCTGCCAACATCTGGACAGATGCCCAGTACACTTGGTAACCTGCTGTAGCACTTAACAGCTCCTGCTTGGAAACGTACAAATGTGATGGTGTGTGTGGGGAAATATCAGGTCAACTCTTGCAACCCTTTAACTGTCTGGCTACCTTTGAGCTTGTCTCAGAGGTAAGTCCCTAGAACAAAATTATGGAGTCTGGATTGCTGTTTTACTCTAACTTGGTGCATCTTTTACATTAAGGTTTCAATAGTGTACTTGGTGTTTAGGGATATCTGTGGTGTGTGGGAGAGATGATCTGCTCCGCTCTTTCTGTCGCCATGCTCTAGGGTCCTGCTGCCTCTTGGTTACCTCTTCAGCCTTGACTGCTTTCCTAAGTGACCTGCATGCTTTGGCAGCTTTATTCCTGTCTTGTTTGTGCTGAACATCTATGTTGGAGTGACTTCTCCCTGCCCCCCTTTCAGATGTCTTGCTTTGTATTCTACTCGGTGTATATTACGCTACTGTGTCCATACTTCTAACTTCTGCACATCTTTAGTATTATCTCAACTGTCTTGGTAGTAACTGCCAATTTGACAACACTGGAAGTTTAAATGCTTGCTAAACCTTTTCAGATTGTTAACAAAGATGTTACGTTTTTAGAATGGGTAAAAAAGCTTTTAGAACTATATTAAATTAATATTTACTTCATAATTAACTGGCATAAAACTATTGGATGCTGCAGAATTTTTTCCAATAATGCTAATCTTTCTGGATATCTAAAATGCTTCACAGGATTAAACTTCTTTCCTCTAAACCTGTTTACTTGCAATCTGTAAGACCCTGGATACAGTTATTTGCCTTCCAACTGCACTTGAAACATCACTGCTGAAGAAAGTCAAGGTTTAACACAGTACTGCAGATTAATAAATTATTGGAAGGTGCAATATCTTTCGTACTTTTGAAAATAAGTCTTAAAAAATGAATTATCCTAAAAACAGTGTTTGTTTTCGGTGAAAAGAATAGCAGCATTTTGTATAACACCTTGCTAGGGAGGACTGCAGAAGTACTTAAAGTCATTAAACCACTGGACATGTTACTTGTTGTACGTACTGCGTGTATACCTCAATCTCCCTTTTATCAGTGAGGAATAAGAATGGAACAAGGAGGCAGCCCTTTACCTAATATAAACCAAGAAGTTTGTATTGCTGCCAGGTACACAGTTTAGGAGCCTGAATTACCATGACCTGGTACTATTTCATGACATCCTGTGGAGTCATGTTCAAAGTGAATGCTAATGTGCTGCCATGATGAAAAGGTAACATCTTTATAATGGAAGATCTAGAGCAATAGGAAATTGGACACCCTGTGATTTACAGTAATCACTAAAACGTGCTTATTACTTGTTCTTGCTTAGCCCCCTACTTGGAACTTGAAATAGATTCTAGCACTACAGAGCTTCTATCTCTTCACCTGATGAAAATGGAGAAAATGAAAAGATAAAAACTTGTTTGGGAAGTACCTTCAAAACATGTTCAGTGAAGTATGAAGTGCTTCAGCCAAGCTTGCTCGTTTAAGGCTGCTGCTCCTTTGATTAGGAGTCAGGTTTTCAAGTGGGTAAAAAGTTTACTGGGGGACTTCAAACTATACCTCCAGAAGTCCCCTGGGAAATAAATACTTGAAACTGAATACTGCTTATGATAGGGTACTGAAATGCAGCAAGCATTGAGTGCAAGTCTTTTTATGACCTGGACATTTCCATAAAAAGTGTAGGAGTTGGAGGCAGGGACAGGTGACCCAGGAGGCATATAGAGACACCGATCATTCAAGGACAGGATTCGGAAAGCCAAAGCCCACCCAGAATCTGACAAGTGATGTGAAGGGCAACAAACAGGGCTTCTAAAGAGATACGAGAGAAAATCTGGATCCACTGCTGAATGGGGCAGGAGGATTTTGTGACAAAGGATGCTGCCTTCATCATGGCTGCTACTGGTAAAACTTGCCTTCAGTGATCCCAGGCCACTGAAATCAGTGGTAAAGTCTGGAGGAAGGAAGACTTACCCCACAGTGGAGGACGATCAGATTATGGATCACTTGAACAGGATATACACAAGCCCATGGGACTTGGTGGGATGCGCTAACAAGTGCAGAGTGACCTGGTTGATGCTGGTGTGAGGCTGCTTTTGATTATCTTTGAAAGGTCATGGCAACTGAGGGAGATTCCTGAGAACTGGAAGAAAGCAATTGTCACCACTATCTTCAAGCAGCACAAGAAAGAGAATTTGGGAGCTATAGGTGATCGGTCTTGCATCAGTCCTCAGGGAAAGTTATAGAGCAAATAATCCTGGAAACTGTTTCCAAACACATAAAGGACAAGAAGGTGATTGGGGGTAGTCAGCATGGATTTATGAAGGTGAAATCATGCTTGGCGAACCTGATGAGATGACTAGCTCAGTAGGTAAGGGGAGAGCAGTGGATGTCTTTATCTTCACTTTAGTAAGGCCTTTGACACTGTCTCTTATAACATCCTTATTGACAAACCAGTGAAGCGTGGACTAGACAAGCGGACAATGAAATTAACTGAAAACTGGCTCAGCCTGCGGGGCATATAGGGTTGTGGTCAGAAACACAAAGTCCAGTTGGAAGTTGATCCCTAGTGCTGTACCCACCACCAAGGGACATCTTTATTAATGATCTGGATAACGAGACTGAATGTACCTTCAGCAAGATTGCAGACCATAAAAACGTGGGAGGAGTGACTGATACACCACATGATTGTGCTGCCATTCAGAAAGACCTTGAGAGGCTGAAGAAATGGGCTGACAGGAATCCACCAAAGTTCTGCAAAATGAAATGCAAAGACCTGCCCCTGGGGAGGAATAGCAGCATGCACCGGTACTGACTAGCTGGAAAGCAGCTTTGAAGAAAAGGCCCTGGAGGTCCTGGTGGACACCAAACTTGGCATGAGCAGCAATGTGCCCTTGAGGCAAAAACCACAACAGCTTCCTGGGCTGTATTAGGAAGAGCATCACTGGCAGCCCAACAGGATGATCCTTCCCCTCTACTCTGGGGGGTGAGACACATCTTGGAGTCCTTTGTCCAGTTCTGGGTTCCCCAGTATGAGACAGACACGGACACGCTGCAGCAAGTCCAGCAAATGACCATGAAGGTTATTAATGGATGGGAGTGTCTCACAAGGCAAGGCTGAGAGAGCTGATATTCTTCAGCCTGGAGAAGAGAAGGCTCAGAGGGGATCTTATCAACGGTCACAAATTGAAATACAGGAAATTTCCTTTAAACATAATTACTTTACTGGGAGGTTGGTCAAACACCTGGAACCAGGTGACCCAGAGAGGTTTTGGAGTCTCTGTCCTTGAAGGTGGTCAAGCCTGACTGGACATGGGCCTGAGCAACTTGCCCTAGTTCACCCTGCTCTGAGTGGGGTGTTGTCCTAGGGAATCTCCAGAGTCCTCTTCCAATCATGGCTGGTTTGTGATTCTCTGCTCCTGTTAATTTTTTTCTAAGATGAAAATTCTTGATAAGTAGATACTGTCAGTCAGGTGTTACTAATTTCCATTGGTGTTGGCCAGAGTAGGAGATAGGAAACAAATTTGCATGGAAGGGGTTGTAATGCTGGAGAATTCCTTGATCAATTACAGGCTTTTCAAACCTTATACTTTAACAGCTTTTATTTTTGTTTGTGTTCCACTCTTCTTGTCCCTAGTAGCTGTCAGTTGTGAGCTTGCCCTTCTGCAGATCTCAGCAGCAGATGTAGCTCAGCAGGTTGCCTAGCAGAGTGGTAAGCCGAAAATGATACGGAGAACTTTTTACTTGCTCAGCAGGTATGTGCTGTGTCACTGGTCTGATCCCCCGTGATGTTAGTAGGTTCTTGTCTCTACTTGTTTCCACAGAGATGCTCACTAACGTGTAATTTTCTTCCTTAATGTATCAGCTTCTGAATTACTGCTTACGTTGTTGGGCATGGGTTCAGCAGTAAAGATTTCTCCAGGTCTTTGGATTGCTCATCTCAAGGTACAAGAGCAATTGCAGGGATATTGGAATCTGTTAATTGAAAAACTCGAGAATAAAACTGGTGTTCTCAGTGCTGTACATCTATTCAGACTTTGTGTACAGAGACTCAAGACTTGTCTTTCACAAACAAATCCATGGAGGATGGGCCTGCAGGTCTTTGGTGCTAAGCAATTCATGCAGTTGCAAGGTTTTATCTTGCAGTATCACTTGCCATATGATCACATTATTCTTCTGGCCTTTTTCAAAGTGCTGCTTGCTAAGGCAGCCTATAAAGTACAGCAGGGACAATCAATACTGTCCTACTTGTGTGTCAGATCTCTTGAGAAATGCTAAGTCTGAGACATTTTGGGGTTTTTTGTCACCTACTGCGTGTCAGCATTCCTGCCAAACTCTGCATTGGTGTGCTGTCTGCAAGGATGGGACTCTGAGGGCTGTGAATGTGCCACTGATACTTGAATAGAAGAAAGACAGTGACATTAGACCAAGATTTTACGTCTGAAACCACGTAACCCTGTACTGCTACAGACTTGCTTTGTGACAGGCAAGTGAATTAAACCTGAATTTTTAGGGATTTTTTTGTTTCATAGCTCATGCTGGGCACTGGGTTGCCAGTATACTTTTGGGATGGGGCCCAAAGGTTTGTTTATTACATGTTTCTTCCATGGCACTTCACTACTGCCTGTTTGCCTTCTGTAGTTGTGCAGCAAACTACACTGGGAATTTCATCCGGCTGAAATGTGGGGTTTTGTCCTCATTCCTTTGAGTCTCCCCCCCACCTGCCTCATGCAGATCAGTTTCCTCACTGGTGTGATTGCAGCTGAATGCTAATACAGCATTACAGTATTAGCAGTCATCTGCTTCAAGTATACTGGGCATTGTAGTATTGTTTTAATTAACAGGAGATTGTGAAATAAGGATTTTATAGGCATCTGGGTAATAAGTATCACACCGAAGCCAAAGGAGCTGCGGTTTAGAGTAGCCTCTGCTTCAATGCAGGTTAAACCATCATTACTGGAATGAGAAATAGGTGGCTAATGTGTCTCACAGCACAGTGCAGGGGTTTGGTATCATAACAAGTGAGGAACCCATACACTGCTGGGCTGTAAGTACATGGTAGGAGTTCATAGTCATCTGTGTCCTTCTAGTGCCATATAGTTTTGTGCATGTAGTGAAGCCCTTTGGGACAATGAGAAGCAGTGACATTGAGGCAAACAGAAGATGGAGTGGAATCTAATTTTGGTCAAACAAAGCATTCTGTTCAGGACTCTGTAGTGAAATTAATAAATTTGCTCTTTGGAAAGACTTTTTGAGGTGGTGTTTTTGAAATGCTCTGAAAATATGAAGTGAAATCTGGATTATCAAAACAAACAGATGCTTAGTTTCTGCCATGAATTTTTCTTCTCCACCCTCAAAAAACCCAAAACCAAACCAAAGTTGATTTTATTTTTTTTAGCCTGCTTATACATGTTTGAAAGAGCAAATTACAACAATTTCAAGCCCGTATGGGCTATTTCACTCCAGCTCTGCTTTGCTTCTATTTGCTTTTATGCAACTCCCACTGTTGGGCAGGTCTTCATGGGGAGATGCTGAAGTCACAGGAGGGAGATTTTTGCTAAAAGGATTTGTTCTGTGAAGGTGCCAGCACAGATTTTGGACCATGGCCAAAGCCTGTTGAAGGCAAATTTCACGTACTTCTTGGCTGCCTGAGTCAAAGCTTTCTCTCCCATATGTGTCTTGGGCCAAACCTTGCCTTTGGTGAAAACTGAGAAAGGCTACTCAGTTTCTGGTAGCGTTGAAGTTACACCAGGTAAACTTTGCACATCTTGCTATCCGTGTTGTAGCCAGTGAGATTACTATATGCTATGCTAAGGCAGCGGCTGTCTCAAAGTCCAGTCAGTGCAGAAACCTCCAAGGGGAGCAGTATTCCTTTAAGGGACAGCGGGTACCTCACCTTACTGTCACTGGCTGCGTGCTTTTCTTTGTTACCTTCTTATAATTGAAGGCCAGCTGCCAATAACACCATGTGGATTTGGAAACTGTGGAGCTGCACAATTCATCTTGCAATTATGCCTCCTTTGGGGTTCTGATATTTTATTGTTTAATAGCACTAAATCCTTTTTAATTAAAAAAACCTTCCAGAGGTACTAGCTTCAGACAAGAGTTGCGTGAATAGTAGCTACATCAGTTGCTCCTATATGCACTGGGCTGCACAAAGGCTAGCCGCAAGCTTGTGTTAACACAGATGTAGCTGTTTTTTCAGATCTCAGCTCAAAATCTTCTGAACTCTTTGCTTTTGTTTTAGCTTAGAACCTGTCTGGTTTTGAGGCATCTGATGCCTAAATTAGCTTGACTGCTGGTCTGTATCTGTATTGGTATCTTGTTCTGGCACTGCAGTGAATTTTGAAGCAGCCCTGTGATTGTCCTACTTGCTGTGACTGAGTCAGAACAGTTTTGGGTTGGATTCTCTTCAGTCCTGGGTGAAGACATAAGACCTAAAGACTTGCTCCGTACTGCTGTGAAGTCTTCCAATACGACCTTACACAGGCCATTGGAAGACTCCTGAACTACCAAGCTCTTATTAAATCCGGAATGTTTCTTATGCCACGTAAGAGGCCAAATAGTTTGTATGCCTTTAACTGCTGTTGACCATAAGGCCTCAATGCTTTGTAATTCCAAGTGCTCTCTAGATCCTCCTTTCTCCTAGTTATAAATCCTTTCCTTTAATGATTTCTGTTGCCATTCACCTTTGCTTGAATCCCTTGTCTCCTATAATTCCCTTTATTTTCTGTATTATCCTCTCTTTACTAAGTTATGTGTTGCAATGGTGATACCTGCGCCTTTGTTCTCCCAGAAGAGCAGGCAAAGCACAGCCTGGGGACCCCTGGGAACAACATAGCTTTTCAGCCTGTGATGTGAAAGACCTGCGAGTCTCTCTGGTGGCAGAATAACCCAGCAGTACTAGCAGATGATCTCTGGTAGTAAATAACCTTGTGGCTGCTGCTGATTACTACAGATGCAGAGTCTGATTAATAAGTTGAAGGGAGTCATGGAGATCTGGGACCACAGCTGTACGTCGCACAGTAGTTTTGGCCAGTCACAGAGATTGCTTGAACTGAGCTTTGTGTGGGAATGTGGTAATGCAGTAATGCAGAGGCCAGAGACTGGATTGCTGCTCCAAAGTACCTTTAGGTGCAAGGACATGTCCAGGTCAGCTCTTTTCCATTTCCACCTGCTGTAACCTACATTTGAGACCCTTTTTCCAGCACTCCCTATTCCCCCTCTGGTGACAAAACTCTTTTCCAGATGGGTCTTTAGGTAGGTGTGGGCTCTGTGTGAGGCTTTGGGTGGAAATGGGGCATTACCTCAGAACTGCCAAGTGCCGGAGGTTGCCAGTCTGACTATGAGGGTTTTACGCTCTTTTTAAAAGTGATTTTCTTAGGGCTATGAGGTATAGGCAAACCTTCTTGTGGTGCAGCAGAGATGATGGAAATCATCTGCACAGTCGCCACCCGGCATTAGTGTCTAGCTTAGTCTTGTCTACTGTTTAAATCATGAACTCAGCAAACCCTCACACTTCCCTCCTGTGTGGTATCTTCCCCTCCCCAAAAGCTGTGATTGTAGACTCCTACAATTGCAATAGCATCATGCAGAGCAATGCTGCAGATCCTATTTCCTGTGACACAAGCAGCAGAAACATAAGTGTTGAGATGCATTATGTTTACGATTGAAGAGATTAATCTGTGTTGGTTGTGCCCACTGGGGAGAAGGGCTGAAAAAAGAAAGAGAACCTTGTGTTTGTCAAGGTGTTGCCTCGCGTGCTATGGGTCCATGGCGTGCCCTATTGTGACCCAGGTGAGAGAGGATTACTAGCAGACTTCTGGCTCTGCAGGGGTTATGGGTTGTTGACCGATGGTGGGGGTGGCCAGTAGCATAATGCCCTCCCCACAGCAGAGTGCTCCCATGCTGGGCAGGTGGCAGTGTGGTGAGGAGCAGGCGGGTGGTAAGCACTGGTTTGGTGTCAGGGGAGTGATAGAACCAGTTTCATCTATCTGTATCTATAATCTTGCTTAACTGTTGTCCTGTGATCAATGTGGTTCCACCATCTGCAGGCCACTGGGAAAGCTGCTGCAGCCAACTTTTTCTTGAAAGTGATGTAGTGCTGCCTTCCTCCCCCACAATGAAACATGATCATGGAGGGCTTGTGTTCGAGCAGCTGCACCCTAGGACATCTGCTGTGCTGCAGGATTAAATCCACTGTTCTGGTCCTCTTCCCTTTCCCCAGGGTTGCCTGAGTTTGGGCACTGTTCAGACTCATGGGAAGGAAGTTTGGGGACAGAGTGCTATAGTGCCACAAGCAAAATGCAGAAACAGAAAGAAGATGCTCGCTTTTGTTTGCGAGCCCTCCCATGGGTAATGATAATGGGATATGAGCTCTCCTATGGGTAGTGCTTGGATGGTGAAATGTTACTGTCACCTGTGTGAGACAGACCATAGGAAATAATCTATGTCCCTTTCTAGAGGGGTCTGTGGAAAGCCCTGCAGCTGAGGAAGCACACTTGTGTGAGAGTCTTTCTTCAGAGAGTTTTGAAGTATATGCATGACTGGAACATTTGGTTCTGGGGACCAGGTTAAACCTTGTCTGGTTTAATCTCTCACTTTTTGTTTAATCATTCCGTTTCATAGCTTGATCTTCTTAAAACCAAGATAGTTAGCAGATGGCTGTGTGAACATACAGCTAAACTGTTTGTCTTTCAGCATGCAAGCAAATAAATTTCACTTCAAATACTGGACACGGTGAAGATGATTAGACATTTATTGCATTTCTTCCCTTCTTTGCTCTAATTAAACCAAGTTTCCAGAAAGGTCCATAATGCTGGAAAGGAATGTGACCTTTTTTCAATGAAAAAGATGTTGCTTTGCATTTTCTAACTTATAAGCAATTCAAAATTTATACTTCCTTGTACTAAAAGCTGTCTCAAGCTAATTGGCAATCTCAGTTTGAAAAAAAAAAAAAAAAAACAAAAACCAAACCCAACAACCCTGACAGAAAAACATCCTAGTCTTTCAAGTTCACCTCTGCCTTTGTCTCCATCTGGTAGTACACCAGATAACTCCAGAACATATGCTGCTCATCTCAAGGGTACATACAGGGACTGTTGCAAGAAATAATTTTAAAAAATCCTGAACAGATAGATATTAACACTTATCTGTTGTGGGCCACGTGGCAATGCCATTCTACATTTTATCAGTTTTGTTTAAACAAATATTTTTAAATGAATTGGTTAATCATTAGATGGATGTACATGCAACAGGGCCATAGCTTATGAACTTTCAGCTGGGGTGAGATGTGAATTCCTTTGAGGGCAGTGAAAAGCTAAATGCTGTGATTCCCCTTCTGCTGCAACCAAAACATGGACATTCCTCATCAAATGTGCAATAGGAACAGGAGACTTTGCATGTGGCCAGCTATTGAAGTGCATATATGGGTGATGGGAGCAGCTGCATGTCGTTTATATATCGGGTACAGATCTGGTTGCCTGAGGCCCTCTAGGAAGAATTTAGTTTTCTGCTTTGCCAGACATGGCACAAATGCTGGACAGCCTTGCCTGCAGGATATCAACTTGCTGTGACTGCATCTGTGGGAGTTAGAGCAGTTGGCAGGATTGCGTGTTTTCCAGCAATTTTTCACTTCTAACTGTATAAGGGTTTTGTTTTGTTAAAGTAATTTCTTGACATGTACTGTCAAGGATATCAAGGCACACCTCTGCAGAGACATAGCTGAGCCTTGTCCTGCAACTGCTTGAGAATTTGCCCCCAGCTGATCTGACTGTGAATAGGATATTTAAGTGAGAAGTAAACACCGGTACACCCAGCTGCATGGAAGCGACTGGACTACCTCTGCGCCTTGCCCATCCTAGTCTAGCAGGTAGCTGGATGTGCTTGAGCTCACCAGTTGCCTTGAACTTCATCTGTGCTCTGACTTAAGGTCTTGCATAACTGAAGTATATATTATCTACCCGCTCTTATTTGCTCATATTACCAGTATACTCTGTGAAGTGGAGGGACCTCAAACCTTTCCTCGCGTTACTTGCGCTTAAAAACTTGCAGCTCTTAACTACAGTAGACAAAGGGTAAACTGAACTAAGGGACTGAATAAACATAGTGCTTGCGTGTGCTGTATAATAAAATGCCTTGCTGAAAACAGCTCATTATCTTTCTGGCTTACTTAACTGTTTCTAATTAGTAAATCTATACCACCACCACCCACCCCCAAGTCCCAAAGATGGGATGAAACAAGAATACCTGATCTTAAAACAGCATAGGTCGAGAGCAACTTGCTAGAAGAGCTCTGTGACCTACAGCCCATTTCTTTCTCCCTTTTTCAGGAATCCCTTGTGCTTCACCTTTAGGTGATGGGAAATGGTCCTCTCACATCCAACCTATTTGTGTTCTCTCACATAACAAATACGCTTCTGCTGAGATAGTGAACTTAAAGGTTATTTTTTGTCTCCCAAGACCCTCAGTTGGATTCGGTGAAGATACAACTCAATCCACTTATATATTTATAGAAGTAAATGCTAAAGGCAAATCACACTCTTTGCCTCTTGAAGTTATTAGGTCTGTGTTTGCTTTTTTTTTAATAATTTCATTTGACAGAAAAGTCTTGTGAAAAGTACGGACTGACTTAAAAGATGTCTGCATGTAGTCTGATTATAGAACATCTTCCTTTCCATGTCATTTCACAAATGCAGCTTTAACTTGAAAATGTGCTAAGCTATACAACGATTACACTTGTTAATCATGCGCACGGTTTTATTTACTTTACAGCATTATCCTTTTCTGCTTGTGTGTTTTGCTGGTAACTTTCCCCTCCAGAGTTTTCTGTAATAAACTAGATGTTCCCTGAGAGACCCAGGTCCCTGCTATGAATTTTGAAAGTATGTCTCATCCTTGCCTGTCAGACATCCTCCAAATGTTAACTATTAGGATTCCCATACATTACTTTAAATGTTCTTTAAATAAGAACAAAGTTTTTTTCTGGGCAACATGTATACAAGAGAACCCGGGTCTGTGACTAGTTCCGTGGCAATAACAATGATACAGGTGGTTGGTGCCCAGCCATGCTCATCTGATTTTTCTGGAACTAATTTACTTTTTGACAATTGGAATGAGTAGAAATGAATTAGGCAAGAAAAGGATCAAGTGCCCATCAGCATAGTTCCTCTGAAAGCAAAAAACCTGGTTTCCATAGCAAAACCTGCCTAATAATTGTCTTGGAGCTTAATGAAGCAGGGGGTCAGCAATTTCCTTTAAACAGAATGAAAATATGGGTAAAAATGTGGAAAACACTGTGTTTGTGTGGCTGATGAGTGACAGTGGGTCTTTCTAAGTTTTTAAAAATGTGAGGTAGCATTGGCAATGGATATTCAAGGGAAGGATTGCACCTTGGCAAGAAAAGAAAAGTTTAAATTGAAAAGATTATATGTCCATCCAAATACTTTCAAGCAATGAAAACCGAGTGGAAATAAAAATGGAATGGAAAATCTGTGGAAGATTACTAGTATAATGGTCTAAGAGTTCCTGATTTTTAGATCTGGGGTAGGTCCCAACTTTGGGATGGAGACTAAGAATCGGAGATTGGTGTAAAGATTGGCTTTGTAATGGGAAGTAATATCAGACATAACTGCAACTTTAGTGGCCTCTAGTCATTATTGATAGGAAAGAAGGTGGTTTCCATAATAAAAGCACTTGATGCTTTTTGAATTTGTAAGAACATATATTTACTAGCTTGTAGGTTTGCAGAACTTTACTTGACTAGGATTCAACACTATAGAAGTCTGTTTTAAGGCTGACGTTTTCCTAGCACATTTTGTCAAAAACCTTGTTCTGCATTTCAGCATGTGGATGAGGAATACTGCTCCTATGGTAGTGGTGATATGCCTCTTGCTGCTCATGGGGCTGCATTCTTTACCTGTGCTCCCTGGACTTTCTAGAGTTTGTACCTACAGTCTCCAGAGGCCATGCGACAGTGGAGCACTGGTCCTTTCTCCTCAAATTCCATGTGACTGTCAGGCCAGATGTGCTTTAGGCACACGGGACTTCTTGTGCCCTTGCCAGCCACAGTGGGCTCCAGGCGGGAGAGCAGAGGTGCTTCAGTGATGTCACCCCACTCACTGCATGGCAGGAGCAGGGGGAGCTGCTGGGGTGCGAGGAGGAGGGCTGGGGGATGCATTAGAGAGAAAGGAGATGTGAGAAGCTGGAGTCAGGTTGCAATTTTGTTTAATTACAGTGGTTTTGGAGAATGGCAAGTTGGATTAGGAGCTGAGAGAGGAATAGGCAAGTGCGGGGTGAAGGGGAATGGCCAGCAGTGGGTAGGTAGGTCAGCATAGCAGTGCGCGTTGCAGCAACAGGGAGGGCTGGAGGAATAAAAATGAAGAGGAGAACCAAGGAGGGAAATGCAAGCAGGTGAGAAAGAGGAATGGTGTGACTAGCTAAAAGGGGGAGAGGGGCAAAGGAGGCAGAGAGAAGAGGAAAGGGTTGGGAGAGGAAAGCAGAGAAATGTTAGTGTTAGGGTATATTTGCTACAAAGCTTGAAACTTTATCGGTATCCCTTTGTTGTGCAGCAGAGGAATCCATTGGCAAAGCAGGAGGATATATTGATGTGGCAACGGGCAGTGTCCTGAGTGGTAGGATCAAGAGCTGTATTTCTTCTTATACTTGAGCTAGCTGGGTTTGGGGTTTTATTGCGTAGTACTATCTTATCGTGTAGATGCAGCTTATATCTGTAGCACTAGGCCTGCAGAGAGTATAAGTGCAATGTCTGTAGGAAAGTCTTTATCAGTTGGTATAATTTTTCTTTACAGCTTCAGATGCTTTAACTTACGCATACAGAGGTAATAAGCCTTTAACCAATGCCAGAATGCATAGCTTGCTCAATAAAAATCTATGTCTTCATTCTCTGAAATACAGAAGATGTTTCATTGTATTTGTTCAGCTTTGAAGTATCCACTTCCTTGACCTTCTGTAGTTAGTGGTTAATACCTGTCGAATTACAGTCATCTCTAAGTGAAGTTTGGTCTGGGCTCCTTTTTATGGTATGTTTTGCAGTTGCCTGTGCTGAAAGCTTCTAGTTGTTTAGGATTTTTTGTTTATCTTTATAACTGTCCTGTGAGAAAGGATAAATAAGGACTATTGAGTCATTGATTCATTTTACTATTGGTTTTGAGGATAACTAAATATCACTAATCTCTCTGTTGCCAAAGATTGGCAGTTCGTTTGCAGCACCTGGCATTGGTTTTAGCTTGTGTCTCCTGGAGCTTCTTGTTTTGCTCAGAAGCTGCATCAAACAACTGGTGTCTATTTGCATGTGTACTTCCCCTCCTAGCTATGCGTATTTAACATGCTTGTTATCTGTTAGCTTTTCTCAAAGTTGTTTTTCCTTGCTTTAGCTCAGCAAGTGTTATGCTAATGATTTTCCTAGTTATTTCCTTTACTTTTAGCTTGTTTTTCTTTCACTGCCTGCATATTTTGTTTATTTGGGTTGTGGGTTTTGCTTATTTTTCTAAGTCCTTGGAGCATGGGCATAGTAAAATAGACCCCTATTCCTCTGCCCTGGGAAGACTTCAATTGTGTCTTCTGCAGCCTTTTAAGAAAACTTTTTATTGCATACTTTTTTTGCTTCATTTTAACACCCTCTAATGAGATGTATTCTATTGATCTAGTAAGAATAGATGTCTTCTAACTGATCCAATAACTTTAAAACACCAAACCTCTTAGCACTGGTTTTACAAGTTTATTATGCATTAAACTTCCAATCACGGTTTTTGTTGCAATAAATTTATTCCAACCCACTTTCATTTATTCTGAACAAAATTTTTAATGGTGCTTTTTGGTATCTTACCAAACTTTCACAAAGCTGTACCATTATCATAAATACTTGTTTTTCATAAACAACCTTCTTCTATTACATTAATTCACATGTCTTTTATAGTTCATAAACACTCTCTATTCAACCTAATGCATGCGTTTTCATGAGTTTTTAAATGTTTCAAAAAGTTGTTAGGTTTCACTGTGGTCTAGCATAGTTAATGCAGCTCTTGGTATAAGTTACTCAGCAGGATTGCTTGGAGAGCGTAGCTCCTTTTAGGGTAATACTTTCTGTTAAAACACAGTACTGTTTTTCAGGAAGATACTTTAATTTTTATGAGGCATTAACTACAACACAACAATGTATAAGGTTGCAACTTAATTCATGCTTTATGATTTGGCATCGTCTACTTTGCTCACAGAACCTTTATTGGCCACCATTATGCAAGTAGTTTTTAATTATGAAGCTGTATTCTATAATTTCTCCACAGGTCTCTTTCTCCTTCGCTATGCAGAATGGATCTGCTTGTGAGATATATAGCAAGGGGGGCTCTTCTCTGCAGGACCATTACCTCATTAGCTGTGGAAGTTTGTGTTGAGTGGGTCAAGATATTGCAGACCTGGCAAGGGTGATCTCTGCGCTAGGAGAACTGAATGCCCATGTGGAACAAATTTTGTGGTTACATAATTTACTGGCTTTACTATGTGACTAGAATATGTTTTCCTTTTTTTGGATCATCTGTGTACACGTATGAGATAACAGCACTTAGTCATCATGTGGGAGCTGAATTAGTGGTCTTTGAGTGGACCATACAAATCAGAAAACACTGTATTTGATATAAAATTAATTCAGTATGCTTAAATATGACTTGACATCTCATAATGGTAAGGACGAATAATTTCCCATTAAATTATTTTCCTCTATTCTGTATCCTGAATAAAACAGTGGATTCTGTTGGAAAAAATGTATGACTGTGTACGTAGCAACAGTGTTAATGGGTGGAACTAAAACCCACATAAGGAGCTTTAGCTTAACGGTTTCTAATTCTTGAATATTTAGGGTTTTTTTGTGTTAATTTCATTCCAAGATGAGTATTTTTAAATAACAACTTACATGCAGGCAATATCCCTTGGATAATGCCAAACAGCATCATTTCCATATGCAGTCTCCGGGTGTGCTTTTGGTAGCACAGGAGAGGATTCAGGCGCTGAGCATTTGCAGGGCATGCCGGGTGGGCTTGTGCAGCCTGTGGCACAGCCTGTGCTGGCTTTATTGGGTCTCCCCTTGCTCCATTTGAAGGTATCTGTTAGGTCTGTGTAAGCTCACATCCATCTCTTGGTAGAGTGTGGATGCATGACTTTTTCCCTTGTCGCTCTTCTTCGCAGTAATCATTTTTTCTGTTGGAGCAGGCTGGAGTATTCTTGGATCTTTCAAGCTAGGAGCTAGTGATGGGGAAAATTCACAGTAGGGGTGTTTGGATCTGTTTCCCCACCTCTCACCCAAAACATAGAATATAACTGAAAGTTACTCTCTTCCCACTGCAAGAACTTAAAGTGGCCACCAACCTTTCTGCCTTCAAGGCAAAATGCAAGATACAGCTGTTTTGCAGTTTTTTATATCATCACTGAAGCAAAGGAGCTGGGATGACTAATACTCTGTGAGGGAGGAGGAATAGTGGGAAAGGATACTAAATAAAGTACTCATAGTTAAACTGCCTGTTGAGGTAATATAGTTCCAGACAATGTGGCAGTGAGCCCAGCGTAAATGCACGTTTTGATAGATGTGATCCTGGGACAGCAGTGCAGGCTGGAGCTCCTCCTGCTTCCCGCGGGCTTTGGGATCAGGATGCTCCCTGGTGTTGTATTTCCAGCAGCATGCTTAGGGGCGAGTCCTGGGTTTAGGACATCCTCGCTGTAAGCAGCACCAGGATTGGGAGAGTGACACTTATGCAGCAGCTTTTACAGCCAAGAGCAGCTCCTTTCAGGAGAGCAGTGCCCAGGTCACACCAAATGATAGCTGCACAGAGCTGCTGACGGGGGCGCGACCTCCTAAACTCTGATAAATTGCTCTCCCTATCAAAGGGCAAGTTGCTCATTTCAGGAACAAACCAGCCTGTTTTTAAGACTGTTGTGAGCCTCTCATACTACAGAGTCCCTGATTTATGGACAAAATTGTTACCTTTTCCAAAACATTTCCCCTGCTGGAAATAAAGAGTAGGTATTAACAGAGGAGAGGTCTATAATACTTGACACACAGCAGCCAGACAAAACTGCAGGTCTCTCTTGTTCTTTTCCTCATTCTCTTGCTCATCTCTCTGCCTGTGTAGAATTGATTAGATAGGACATGCTGTAATTTGTTTTTACAATGAATAATGTTCCAGTTTGTCCTTAGGGACAGTTGGGTGAGTAATCTCACGCTGACCTTGACACCCTGATCTTGTAAAATTCAGAGCAGGTTGGTTGTTTTAAGCAGAGAAATCATTTGATTTGTTTTGTGTTGTTTTTTTTTCTAGTAAAAGGGGGTTAGTAAAGAAATATTTGTGATCCTCCTGTACATGTGATAACATATTTTTTCCATATATAAAAGTACTTTAGTTATAGTATTTGATTTGATTTACAGGCTCATCAGAGAACTAGATAGATATTATTAACTTCTGTGATAACTCTTAGACTCTTCTCTCTGTCTTTTATCAGTTTATAGAGACTGAGCTTTGGGCATCAATCCATGTTTTGATGTGTAATTCTAATGAGGTGCGATTGACACTGTCCAAATAAACCTGTGTCGTTAAGCTGCTGTTCAAAGGTTGTGCAACTTTGTGAGTGAGTGCATTTAGCTTACAGGTTAAATAAAATCAGATTCTATATACACTTGCAGTAGAATTTTGTTTGGTTTTTTTGTTTGCAGGTAGCCAATTTTAGAATGTAATCATCAGTGTGATTTGAAACATTCACTATATGGTAACAAAAAAACCATTGCAAGACAGGAATAAAAAGTATTGCAGGATAGCAAGGAGGCAGCAGCCACTCGAACATTCAAAAAAGGTCGTTCATCATGCTGGTCTATTAGAACTGAAGCTGATCGTTGTATGTTTAGTATTTTCACTGCATTAAAGGTAAGAAGACCTGAGTCACTCCGCAGAATTCAGGCATGGACAAATGTGAGTCACCTCTAACTAAACTACCTGCAAGAAGCTGAAATTGCTCAGCAGCTGAGGGGAAGCTGTGTGCACCTGCCTTCTGTCATGGCACACAGGCAGCCTCCAAGCATGTCGTTGTTAGTTTGCCTCTGTACGTATTAATAAGCTGAATTTTTTTCAGCAACAGCTTCATATGAAAGCTGAAGGAAATGAGATTCCTGGCAAGCTTTGGATCAGGGATACAGCAAGGAAAGGGTGTGTATGAATACTATCCCTTTATCCATTTTGGGAGGTTGAAGATCTCTGCTATCCTAAGTCATGACCAGCCATGCAGAGAGGGAGTCATAAAAAATCTGGATGAAAAAATTGTTTTAAGAACATTTATAGGTAGCTTTAATGCAAACCACATGCTTTCCTCTGAGCAATAAGAGTGGTAAGATACTTGCAGGGCTTGAATCAAAATGCCCCTAATTAATAGCCAGTGGATCTCCTTGAAATCGGTTGGAACAGAATTTAGCTTGTGTACAAAACAAAAAAGATCTGAAGTCTCCACTTCAGGCTTTTATCAGTTATTTTGGAGACGCACCAGTTTCTGATGTTGAGACTGTTCTCTGTCCCTCTCTTCAGTGAGGCAAGACCAGGGAAGAGCACTCGGTTAAGGTAACATTTGTTCTAAGCTGTCAGTCGTTAACAGCATTTTTCTTGTGTCTGGGCAGGTGGCTGCCTGTGTTGGAGCCTGTTGCTCGGAGGATGAGTGGATGGAGGCTGTTTGCCTTGTGCTTCTAGGAAACAGAGAAACCAGGAATGGCTGCAGGATGATGCAGTTCAGGAGAGGTCTGCTCCAAAGGCGCATCCTGCAGCAGCCATGCGGCACGAAGGCTGGGGCTCACAGAACTGTGGCCCTGGACCTTCTTTTCTGGGGGCCTTCTGTGGCCAACCATGCCGCCCGCAGAGATGTCAGCACCCCTGCGCTGGGTTTGCCTCACAAGTCTGCGGGGTGCTGGTGTTGGATGTGCCCAGCTGCAGGGGGTGAAGGGTCTCACACATGGTGTACGTCCATCACGGAGCCCTTCGCAGCCACAGCCCACACAGTAGACCTCTGCTGATGACAACGTGGGTTCTGTGGTGTTCAACACATAACTGAAAATAATCTGTTTCCACAATGGTGAGACAATTTCACGTTCCTGAGAGTAACTGGCTGCCTGCAGTCCATCAGCCCTGCACTCTCTTCATGTCGTGGTTTGAGCAGTCTCTCGACTCTTTCATGAGCATCTCTCTGTGTATCAACCAGAACCTCAATTCTGCCTTAAAGTCTAAGTTTTCTTTTTAACTTTTTCTATCTCATCAGCATTTTGGCTAATAAATGATTCCATAGACCAGACATCTCTTGCACTCTCATACACAGTCTCATCTATTTGGATTTTTGGTTTGATTAATTCTTTTACTTCTTAAGGCTCTTCCTGGATGCAGGCAGCCCAGCTGGTCTTTGATTGCCTCTGGGTCCTGCACTGCCACCACTGTTTTGGCAAGCAGTGAGGCTACAGCAACCTGATGCAGCTGGCTTGTGGCTACCCAGAGGTCCACCACAGCTGTCAGTCCAGCTTGAGTGTTTGTGACTCCTAGATGTTGCAGGAGCTCTCCTTTCCAGTGTAATAGGGTTACGTTTGGTTTTCTTCATATCTAAATGAATTGCTTTGTCTTTCTGTCTGATGGCAAATTTCATGTTTCGTTTACTGTAAACTCTTCCATTTTCCAGTATAAGCCAGGCTTCAGCATACAATAGATTTTCCTCCTTATTTCGAAAGAAGTGTTATCAAGAAAAAGAAAATTAAAACGTGTCATGATGATTTGGAGAGAAAATAAATACACTGAGGCTAAGCTTTTATCCCAGTTAGACCTTGACAGTAAGAAATACTGGAGGGGAAAAAAAAATCACAAAGAATTTCAGAGAATGTGAAATAATCTATTTGGGGATTTAGGGGGGGGTGGTTGTTTGGGAGTTTTTTTAATCATTTTTTTCTTAGCAAGTTTTTCTTTTTTTTCAGGAATACAGTGGAATTTCTTTCTGTGTGAGATTGTTTCTCATACTAATTTTGTCTTGTGGTACTTCTTGGTTACAGCTCATGCAGTGGCAGTCAGACTGAATTTCTGAGTCCTGTGACCTTCTGGACTTTAACCCCCTGGATTTCACCTTCATTGGCTTCTAATATATAACGTTTCCTAACTCCTAGAGCTGCGTTTGACATTTTGAATGGTTTGCTTTAATCTGTGGTCCGTTAATCTCGAGGGGAAAGAAAAATGATGCTTTCCTACTTACTGTCTTCCACCAGGTGTGAGATCCTTAGCATTATTCCAACATCCCGACTGAAGGAAGTGTTTGGCACTGGCAGCAGATGGAGTAGGTGACAAAATGTCTGTAGCAGTTAGTGGATGTGAATGTATCTGTTGCATATGCTGACCTAATCTCCTATTTTTGTGTAAATATATGTGAACAGATATTCTTAATAGTATGGAAAAACCTACAGCAAGCATAACACAATTTTTATATCATTTTCATATTATCTCTTACTGGTATATTCAGTACACCAATTACAAAAGCACATAGACTCTGCCTACCAAAACCATTATCAGTTACCATTTAGCATACTTATTAGAAATGGCTTATTAGAATATGAATGTCTATATTATTTTTTTTAAACATCATTCTTCACTTAAGGTACCTGCTACTGGTCTACCACTGACAATTATCAAACAAATTACCAGCTTCCAACTAATATGCAAATAGCTTACTGGGTTGTTATAATTTCAAATAAGTTTTACTATTTTCCCATTGAACAGAAGTGCTGCATCCTAATGAGTTCCAGTTTGCAGTAATGAGGGAGTTGACAACAGGATGAGGCTGCAGCAGGCAAGGCTGGCTTTGAGCAAAAGCGGTAATGGAGCAGCATGTTAATACCCATGTAGAACTGAATCCTCCTAACTTGGCTTCTCACATGTCAAAATGTTGCAAGCGTTTATTTCCGAACATTGCTTCAGTAGAGGCCTGGTTGAGGGGCTGACCCAGCACTGCTTTTTGACGAGCAGATTCATAACATAGAATAGGTCAGTTTATTGGGTCAGAAATGTGATTAGCAAGAAACTTTGTTTGCAAAGCAGCCGACATTATCACTCCAGCTATGCTCTGATACAGGTGCACCTCCAGGTTGCTTAAGTACAGCTTTAAAAGTTGTTAGACTTCCCCAGTGCTCCAGACATTAGAGAGAGGGTTTCTTTTGCTACACTGTGGTTGCGTGCTCCTTCCCCTTTGTGCTTTTATTTTGATGCTTCGGTCTGATGTGATTTTATTATGACCCATTTCATCATACCTGCTTTTACAAGATCAGGCTGCTAACTGCTTCAGAATGGTGTTTTATTTATTGCTGGTTTTGCTATTCAAACAAAATAGAAGAAATAAAAAGAGTACATGGGTAGTTTAGGCAAAGATTTACTGCTTCATTTTGTAGCACAGATGTTTGCATAAGCATTTACATTTTTACATTTTGGGGATCTTGTGTTAGCTTACCTAGTTCTGAGGTTTCTCTGTCTCTGGGTCTGCATGATCTCAGAAAAGAAAAAGCACATTTACTCTTTTTGCACCTTCTTTTCCCTGTGAATTTTGTAGCTGAGGCTAAACATTTCCAAGATGTGTGTGTCTTAATAACTGATGTTTCAGTGAGCTGGAATGCATGCCCATTGTAAAATCCATACAAAGATGGCAGTAACTGCTTGAGACTGTTGTTGCTGCTGAGCGGTTAGCAGCTGTCCTGGAGTACGTGCTGTCTGATCCCTTTGCAGCCGCATCCTCCCAAGCCGCTCCCTGGCCTTGAGGATGAGCAGCAGCAGCATCTGCCGCAGGCAGGGAGTGGGCAAAGCACTCCTTCCCCCTCCAGCCAGGAGGGTGATGGGTGAGGGAGGAAGGTTGTGCAGAGCCTCAGAGGACTCTGTGCGCTTTGCCCCAGGAGCAGGCTCTCCTCCTGTTAACCCTGCGGCTCATTTCGCTTCTGGCAGTGCTGCATGGGCAAGTGTACCGGTTTTGCACCCTGGAGGGCACATGGCTGCTGAAGGAGAATTCGACCCTGCCCTGGAGGAACCTGTCTGAATGTGAGGCCTCGGACCAGGTAAGAGTTTCCATGTCTTATTGCTGTTGTCTAGGACAAAACAGAAGAGAGGAAACATATAGTCATTGGTGTCCATCAGAAGAGAGGAAACACATAGTCATTGGTATCCATGCATTTTTGTCCTGTCAAAGTAATCTTTACTCCTGGGTGCCTCACTTCAGTGAGCCCAACGGTAAGGGACATCAAGGCTTTCCCCTTCAACAAAGGGAGCATGGAGGGTAGGTGAGAGCAGGCTTAAATGTCCGTGAGGCAGCCAAGAAAAGTGAACCAGGTAGCCCCAGCTGCGGTGCGGTGCAGGGGGCTCAGCTGCAGCCCACCTGAACCAGAGGAGTGACCTCATGTTATTCCTTTGCCTTTTCTTCCATTGGTACATCATTACGTAAAGTGACTGTTGGTTCTCTCTGTCTTGTTAGTAGTTATTAAGGTGATTAAGATGAACTGAACTGAAGGATATTTGCTTTTCACCTTTGGGCAGAAACCTGCTTTTTGTTTGTTTGGGGTGGTTTTGTCTTTTTACCTTAATTTGCTGTGGGCGATGGAATTAGGCTTGTCAGTGTTACTTTCTTGCCCTAGTGCTTTATACTCTGCAGGGAGCTGAGACGCCTGGCACCAAATGAAGGGGAGCGTAGGGATTTCCAGGGACTTTTTTTCAGCCATTGGCGTCAGCTAGAGCACTGTGTGCGTTCCCATGACACGTGATACCATTACTGCTGTGAGCCTCCAAGGGCGATGCTTTTCCTCACAGAAACTAAGCGTACTCTCTCTGTCCCTGGGTACTGTGAACTAGTACACACCTAGCCGAAACAGTTCAAGTATACAAAATTCCCAGGTGTTGTGGGATCTGTGTCCTCTGCAGTTCCCATTGCTCAGTGCCTCATTCTTTAGAAGAAATAAATGGCTGCAGATTAGACGGAGATGGAAAAAGGGATAGTTTCTAATTCTCCAAATATGTTAAGTTTAGCTTTTCCCTTTAATTCGCAGCCTTATTCCTTGTAACTTCCATGTTCTGGGGTATCCCAGCAGAGCATGTTACCTTAAGGCAAAGTGTAAGTCTGCTCATTTGACTTGTTTGCCATTATGGTTTCTTCTAGAGCTGTGTTGGGACATGCCAAGGAGGGATACCTAATGGTAACACTTGGTCATTTGGCACCTCCCTCCAAGTTCCCGTGAACTGATCTGGATTCTGAAGCCCTGAGAGCATGGTGCTGCTCCCTGAAATGTGAACAGCCATGTTTGGGCTTCCAGCTAATGTATACAGAGCTCCCTAATAACCTACTTTGGCTTAAGTATCTTGAACATGAGAAGAACAAGAGGTTGTTTTGCTAAGTTTGCTGTGTATTATGTTACAACTGTTGCTAAAACAAAATGCAAAGGGTTCGCGAGTGAATCCTTTTAAAATAACATTGTTTACTTTAAGCGTGTGATATGGTTTTGATCTGCGTAGATATTTTAAGTTGTCAGGGCTTGATAGCTTGCCTGAGCTTTGGTACTGAAGAGATTTTTCTTTTCTCTTCGTAAGGCAGCTCTCATATCATTCCCTTTAAAATATTAACCCAGCAAATCCCTGAGGAACAGCCTGTATGTTCATCTTAAATCCTCCTGGCTGTGCACAGTACATCTGAATAGCTGTACTTATTTCTGAAGTACAATAAATGTATTCCTTTGTACAGCACAGGTCTCAGGAGTCAATTGCAGAATTAGCAGCTTGAAGAAGGGAAGTAATATGCGTGAGTCTATTTAGACAAAGATATATGATATATGCTTAGAAATGAACCAGGACAGAGAATGTGAATGTGCCTCAGAGGGTGAGCAATAAAGCTGCGTTATAATTCAGATCTGCCTGTAGCTTTTGAAATGTTTGTCTTCTCCCTAAAAGTTTTTGGCCAGAACTTTCAAGCAAGGGTCTCAGTGGTCGTGCCTTCAGCAATGAATCTGAAGAGAGCCACAGCCCGGGACTGTCGGGGTTGGGGGGGGATGGTGAGCATCCCTGCTGCTCTGGCCCATGTTGGGTCGCTCCCTCCCAGGCAGTGCTGTGACACCTGGGTGACAAGATGGTGTTGGGCTGTGGTTTGTTACCAGGAGGTTGCATGGTTGAGGCAGAAGAGAGGCTTTTTTGGGGCAGAAAAGAGTTTATTTGTATGAATGCAAGGTGTGCTGTGCCTCAGAGTCAGTGGATGGGACCTGGCTTGTTTTATTTCAAAGTATCGATGTAGCCAAAGGACCCCCCTCGCTGCAGCAGTAAGGACACTTGCTTTAAGTGTACAAGTCTGAAAACGTCAGCTTTGCCATTTTTACTACAGGGTTGAGTTGTGCCTGTGCTTCCTGCCATCTGTTTATTACTTGCTTGTATGGTAATTCATGCCTCTCCAACTTTATTATGAAATAGCGTCACATTATCTATTTTCTAGCCTGGCTGCAGAACCCAACTGTTTGAGTGAACACCTGGGAGCAGCTGGGGAACTATGATTAAATTTTTATTTCTTTTGAGCATACGGAAAGTGAAAGACTGATTTGTCTATTTAAACTTGAAAGTAGGAGAATGACTACTGGTTATTGTTAAGAAAAGTTAGAAAGCAGGTGGGAGAAAAGAGCTGAAGACCATGAGCTCTGTCTTCCCCTGCACACACACACCCCCTTTTTTTTTTTTTCTTCTTTACATGCTCTCAGGATGCACCAGAAGAACAGCTCCTGCATTCGTCCATCATATACACCATTGGATATGCTCTTTCCTTCTCTGCCCTTGTAATAGCAACTGCCATTCTGCTTGGATTCAGGTAACTGGTGAAGCTCTGAACAGAGTGGAGAAAAGGTGTTATGCTTTTCTATATGATAGTATTGGACTTTGACAGAAACATTTGATTATTTTTTCCCTTCTTTCATCACCTTAATATTTCTCTACCTTATGTCACTTGTGTGTTCCTTTCTACAATCATTTGTTCTCAAAATGCAAGTAAAATTCCTAAATTTTTGCAGTGTTACCTGTATGAATGTGTGGAACAGATGCTTTTTATTAGTTGCAGTATTTTGTTGTGGTATTTTTTATTTCAATGAAATTTCCACTGGAAGAGATGGAAAAAGAGAGATTCCAGTTTTCCCTCGTGGTGTCACCTTGCAGATGAGGCACTAGCCTGGGGTGTGAGATGACATTTAGGACAGAAGTTTTCATCTTGCCTTGCTTGGAATTACATAGAGCATAAAGCTTAATCTGGTCTATTTCCCAACAGGGTGTATTTCAGAGCAGAAATGGGGTTTTGACACAATTTCTCTTCTTGGAGAAATTTCAGAAATTTTCATTTTTCTTTTGCAATATGGAAGAGAACCTGATTTTGAAACTTTAAAGGTGACTGTAAATACATTACTGTCACCTGGTCAGGTTGGCGTATTGGGTTCATCCAGGTATGCACCAAAAAATGGCATGGAGTGCATTGAAATTAAGAGACTACTGGTTGCACATGCCAGTGTTACACTGTGTAGGTTTCAGGGAAAAAACCCAAAACAAAACACCAAAACAAAACAAGAGGAAAAAATAAAAGAACACAAACAAACAGTTTTGCACTCCCAACAGAGAGATCTTGGGTTTGTGTTTTGGTTTTGTTTTGTTTTGTTTCTCTTTTTTCCCCCCTCTGTAAATGCAAGAGGTGTTTTGATTCCAGCCAGTTTTTCCTGCAGTTTGGGGATCATGAGCACAGGAGACATGATCCTGCTCTGTTGGGAGAAGGAAGCTCTGCCATGAAGTCCTGATCCCTGCTGCTGTATGTAGCTAGGTCCCATCATCCCTATTACATGCCGATGAGGCTGCCTCCTAAAAAGTATAATTCTCCATTTTCTGGTACTGTTATTTGAAATCAGGTCGGGAACTTTCAGTGCTCTGATCCTTAAGAAACTTTCTTTCCTGGCTAAATAATTATCATTGCTGGTTATCATTTGCTCTGGTGCCAACATTCTGCAAGTGTGGCACTGCAAGGGAGTCCCTCTCCTTTCCTCCCTCCTAAGTGTTTATACCCCTTCTGTATTTAAAAAGATCAGTCGTGCCTTTTAGCTTCTAATTTCCAAAACTGAAATGACACAAGACTTCTAATGTTGTCCCACACCTTTTAGCATTAGCATCCCTCCTCCTTCCAGTGGAGAAGCATAGGCTAGCAGTCTCAAAGATGATTTACAATGACTACAGAAATGGCGAGGCATGCTCACCGTCTGTGAATGCCACGTGGTAATTATGAGTTATACATGTTGTACCTGTGCAACTTTGGTACTCATCTGACAAAACCCCAGGTAGCCTTGAAGTCCCCAGATGTCTGCCAGGATAAGTGCTTTCTCCTTGTTTCACCCATCAGTGATGCTTTTTGAATGATCTTAACAGCCCAAAGGTCACAGAGCACAACCATATACTTTTGAAGGAACAAAGGAAGGATGCATGTATTTTTTGGCAGGGAACAAAGAGTAAGTTTGTCAGGAAGACCCAAGAGAGGGAATTCTGATGTCCTGACTTGTGGAGAGATGCTTTAGCATCTTTTCCTTTAACTGTGAAGCAGGGACTTGAGAAGTGTACATGACTGTGCTGCTGATTTTGAAAATGAGGTTTCAGAGCTGTTAAAGGGACTGAGAGCCTTGTTAAAGCTATGCCATCAATCCATTTTGTGCTTTCCTGTCTAAATTGTCTATCTGGACACAACCTAGTCCTGGATCTCAGGAAATACATGAGACCTACCCGTACGTGGATTGCAGTTGCTGGATCCTGACTGGATGCTCCACTTGTGGCCTCTGTCCCAGTAGCTGTGCGACCTCAGCAAATCAGGATCAAAATCTAATTCAGTGGCACCAAAATGCTAACGTCTTCCATTTTTGTAATAGGAAAGCCTTTTTAAGTTTTTAAACTACATAATAACCTTTGTATTTGTTTTTAATGATGATACAACAGAGGAAACAATATATCTCTAGTATCCAATTTTGCATCCTCTAAAAAAAATAGAGGGAAAGTTTGTAATTTCAGTGATGGAAGCTGAATTAGGCCCATAACTTCATGACTGAAACAATTTGAATAACTTGCATCGCCTGTAGCAGAAATACTCAGTAGCTACTAGCAACCTATTTTCTTCAATTGGCCAATTTACATAATTTTTTCAATCAGATCTAAATGTGTAGCAGTTCTGAAGGGTAGCAAGAAATAAATTTTGAGTTAAAGGAAAATTAATATTAATCTTAGGTAAATTTTGACATAAGCAGTGACTTAATGCAAAAAATTCTATTTGACCGGTGAAGAAAATTCTCCTTCCTTTTCAGTGCAAAACCGGTAACTTTCAGACCAAGTCTATTTTTCTATCCAAATTTATAGAGCAGTAAAAATAGACACGTCAAGCATAAGCTCACTGAAACTCTTGCTAGAACAATTTCTGCTTATCATATATTACCTATATCTTTTTAGCATCAAAAAGGAATCATACCCAGTGTAAATTCCTTTGAAGCAAAGTGTGTACCCTTGGAGTGCTGGAAGAAAAGCGTTTGTGGGTAAGGCTGGTAAAATATTGGCAGCACTCTGCAGTTGGATGCCATTTCCATGACTTCAGTTTCTTTTGCAATCCCTTAACATGCTCTTTTTTGACAAGTAGCAATTGTACTGTCTTTGCAGTTGGCTGCTGAAATTTAAGAGGATTTTTTTCTTTGGATTTTTTTTGGGGTTTTGTTTTTTTGGGTTTTTTTGTTTGTTTTGTTTTAAATTCTGAATGCAGAGGTGAAAATTCTGGTCCTTTTAATTCTACAGAAAGTATTTATAATTCGCCCAGGAGGCAATCTGAATACAGATTTTTCTCTTGTCAAAGCAGTAATTTACAGGTGGATGTTTTTTTATTGTGGGTTTGAGCACAGACAGAAGCTGTACTGCCTACCAGTTCCTGGGCCTTGCCAAGGTAAACCTGTGCACTGACACTGGGGTCAGTTCAAGGAGATTAGATTCAACATTACACAAAACTTGACCTTTTTTAGTCCTTTCAGATATGTCTTCTGAAAATTACTATTTTTACACTTTTTTCAACTTTTAAAATATTTTTTCCTTACACACTGATCTCCTTTCTTCCCCCAAACATTCACACTTAGGGCTGACATTTTGAATGTCTCTTCTTTGATAGCGACTTCTTCCCAGAGGTGGTTTGATATCCCTACAGTCATTCTCAAATTATAGGGTACCTCCTGATTTCCCACAGGGCTCATTGTTCCCTCCCTCGGTCCTATGTGTAATGTTGCAGCTTTTACTTAGTTAGCGCATTGTAACTGGTTCTTCCTTTTCACAGACATCTGCATTGCACGAGGAATTATATTCACTTGAACCTCTTCACCTCTTTTATCCTCCGGGCTATATCTGTCTTCATTAAAGACTCAGTGGTGAAGTGGATGTACAGCACAGCCACACAAGAGCACCAGTGGGAAGGACTTATCTCCTTCCAGGTAGGGGCAGATGCCGTGGTGGTTCTCAGGATATTGGAGTCATCACTGTTGTGTGTCTGTGTGACAGCAGGTGATTTAATTTTGTACAATGGGGGCTGTACAAAATGCTGTTCTTCAGTCCACGGAGTTTCTCTGAAACTTGCAGCACAATGTATACAGCTGTGGTTGTGCCACCTGGGGCTTGGTACAGGCAAGTAGTTGATGCTGTGGCATGTTTCTCTGCCTATGGGAAGTTTGCCCTTACTAGACAGAGGAAACATGAAAAGGTGGATTTTTGATGTATATACAAATGCCCCTGTCTTCTTTCCGTGTGGTAGGTTCATTTCTTTCTAGCAGTGACAGAAGAGCATTCATTTCCCTAAGCCAGCACCTCTTGTGATAGGACTGCCCATCTTGTATAACGACCAAATTATTTGGTCATTCTTAGAGATTTTTATAATCTGTTGATGATGGAAAAAGGGAAGCACCTGATTAAAATGCAAATTTGAAAGCATTTAGAAAAGCTTTGGAGGAACAGGCTAATTAAATACTTCTGATCGAAGGGAGAGGATATACAACTCTTTTTGTGAATATGATGAAAGCATGCATTTCCCTCTTCAGATTTGGAATACAAAATGTAATTGAATTGTCAAAGAAAGAGATTTTCATTATCTGTATAGCTTTTGTGAGCCTAGAACATGGCTACAGCATTTGCTGCTGCAATGCAGGGTCAGGGTCGTAAAGGGACGTCTTCTGACGCATACTTAGTACCATCCTTTTCTGATACTCCGCCTAAGGCTGAAGAGCTAATATCGCACAGTGAATCTCATACAGTGGTTGATTCCTTTTCATCTCCAATGTATAAATTGGCAGAAAATAACGTCGTAATATGTATCTTAAATGGTTGGGAAATGTTCGCGTTGGATTGGTAGTCATTCCCTCCTTCCAAAAAATCTTAGGCTTTATGCTTTCACACATGGTTAATCCAATAGTGGTTTCATCAGATCCGATGGGTATATTAATTAGGTAATCAGGTTTCATATTTATCTAAAGCCCTGCTGACCAGCTCTCTGTAATTTACCAGCCAAGAGATATTTTGCACTAAATGTGAGGCACTGGGCAATATTGCTGTTCTATCAAAAATCTTTTGATTTGGAAAATAGTCAACATTATGGCATACGCTGTTTGTGCCTTAATAGAGAAATTATCAGCTGCAGAATAGAGTATCTGGAGAAGCAAAAAGATGCGCCGACTGTAGCTGATACAGTGCCTTTCACTTGCTCTTCTTTTCATCTTTGTGTTGTGCTTTTCAAATTATAGTCCATTGCTTATTGAGAGAAGATGCAGAACATGTAACTTTAATTATTTTTTTTTAAAAGGATGGATGTTGATGAAAGCAGCTATCTACTGTGTATAGCTCCTATTACTGGCTTCTGGTCCCTTCAGTAGTCAAATGTGATTAACTTAGCAAGTGTTGTTTTGAGGAGCAAGAGTAGGATAGGGAACCCGTCTTTTGGGTTAGTATCCTTTTATTCTCAGCCCCTTTGAGCTATGCTTTCTTCCGTCACAGGAATCGCTCAGCTGCCGCTTGGTCTTTGTGATGATGCAGTATTGTGTGGCTGCAAACTACTACTGGTTACTGGTGGAAGGCATGTACCTGTACACGCTGCTGGTACTTTCAGTCTTTTCTGAGCAGAGGATTTTTCGGCTGTATCTCTGCATTGGCTGGGGTAAGTTGATCTTTCCATGTGTCTGCCTGCTCCAGCAGATGGTATAATAGGAAAATACTGTGTGTCTATCATAGTGCTGCCCAGTTCAAATCCTACATTTTCCATTCCCTTTTTGTTCCCAATCCCTTACCTGGTTTGAGCTGGAGGGTGCTGGACCAGCACAGCTCCTGGATGCTCGCAGTGTAGGGGCTGTGGGTTCATAAGGCAGGGGCTGTGCAGAAACTCCCCAAACCAGTGACAGGCCATGGTCCTTTTCCTGCAAGACATCAGCTTCCCAATACAGAACTCATGTGGGTGATTCCAGGTGAGCGTGGACTTTCCTGGACTGCCCTGCTTCACCTCCTGAAAGTTCCCCATTGCATTCAAAGATGTGTTAGCTACTTGTGGTGCAAAATAACAATGATACCTTGTATTTGGGTGTAGCAGCAGAGATGTGGTGACAGTATGAGCCAGGGGGTTGCCAAGGGGCTGGTGAAGAAGGGGCTGCTAGCACGGAGTTGTCAGGTTGGTTGTTTGGGCAGAGCAGCTCAAGTGGTGACTGTCGGACAAAAGAGTGGTCAGGGTGCGTGTGCCATGGGCATGTGTATGCTTGAGATCGAGTGTGGTGCCTTGAAATCAGTTGTTTGAGCCAGAGTTGCCTTCTGTAAAAATGCTAAAGCTTTGATTCTTTCACTGTCCAGTTAGCCTGAAAATATATTACTGTTCAAGATTAATTCTATTTTTTGAATGATCTCTTTTGTGCTTTTATTGCATTCTCTCCCTTCCTCCTCTTCCCCCTTCCCTTTTGGTGGAAATCAGGTGATTTTTGGAAAGCTGAAAGTAAATCCAAGTAGATACAGCAGCGCTTTCATAAATATCAGTTTGAACATTTAAATTGCTTTGACTGTCCTTCTCTCTCCATGGGTTTGCCAGCTGTGAATATTCTAGCAAATCAGTTCACTGGTAAAATGCACATAAATGGCTTACTGTGAATTATCCAATTCTACTGAAAGTGATGTATGAGGAGCAAAGGCTTTCCAGTATATTGATGGGAATAAATAAGTGCAAGTAATAGCAGTTTCTTGCTGGAGAGTTTTAGTTAAAAAGCTCTATAACTTCCATTATTGTTTTATATAGGACATGCAGCAGAAGCAACAACATCTGGTATAACATTTCAACTATATATGTTTTAATCATGTTTTATAAATAGCCATACCCTCAATTAAAAAAAAAGGGGGGGGGGGGGTGTGCTATCCTGAAGCACTGACTGAAAGGAACTGGAAAAGCAATTAGAGTGAAAGTATATCTAGCCAAATACTGAGGGTATTGTGGTGTTTTATAAATAAAGGATAGTAGCTGGTTTTGATCTGAATCACTTCTAGTTAGTCTCTTGCAAAAGCAGAAGGCAGAAACAGAAGATACTATTTTGGTTTTGTTCTTCCTTTACAATGGCAGTTTTGCTACTGTATATTGAATTTCTGGATGAGTTTGTGGAAATGAGTGGCAATGCCAGAACTTGGCACTGGTTAGAAAAGCTCTGCCCCTGCCATTCAGTCCTCATCTGTAGTTTCTTGCTATTCCAGACATGGCTGCATGTGCAAACCTTGCCAATGATTCTCCATCTTCAAACGCAGACACGTCTGCTATTTCAGTGCTCCCAGATTAGTTATACGAGATCAGTTTCATCTCTAACAAGTGGAAAGTTACGAAGATTATTTTTTTCCAGTCCTCCTTGTTTCTTCACTGGCAATTCCATGTTTTGGGTGTTCAGGTCCCTCACCAGGTGCCTTTCTGCTGTACGCAAGGAGATTTAATTTTTTTTGAGCAGCATGATGGCCTCAGCATAATGCCAAGGCTTCAGAGAGACAAGGCGGTTCCTGTTTGAGCTGAGAGGGTCCTGTTCTTTGAAATCTTTTATCAACTGTAAAAATAAAGCTGGATCAAAAAATAAATATCTTGTTGATTTTCAGAGCTGATTTACTACCCTAACCCTTTGTTCTGTTAATGAATTGTCGTTGGAACTAGATGATCTTTAAGGTCCCTCCCAACCGAAACCATTCTGTGATTCTTACAGGACAATTTTTAACTTGTTCATTACTCATCATTTGATAAAAATATTTATGTTTTAGATTTTTCAATATGTATTGTTCACTAACTTAGCAGGTGTTAGTCATTTCATGTTGTTATTTCTTCTAATTAACTGAAATTTGTGATCACTCACAGACCATATGGTATTGCTTTTGCTGTCTGAGTAGCTTCTGCAATCCCCCATGTGATCACATATGTTTGCACTTGTACTTCTCTCAGATGTACATACGAATAAAGCTGTGTATTCGCCTCAAATGTTTTTGTCCACCTGAGTGTTTGCATATACTCTTGGTTGTTGTTTGCCCTGTTGTACCTCTTTCGAGGAACAAAAGGTCTCAGAACAACTAACTATAGAGCAAATTTAATTCCTCAGGTAATCCCAAGCAAAACTGTAATGTAATGGCCAGCTTTCAAATAGGTAGGACTGTTCCAATAGCTATTTCTCTCCAAGCTTTTAAACTGCTGCATTTTCTTATAACAGGGGGGAAAGTCCATGTAATTGTGTAAATACAAAAAAAGTACTTCTCCTATTTTATGTCTATCGTAATTGTTTCTTTTCAAGTCAAAACATGGAAAGGGTAAACCTACTTTTCCAATAGAAATATGTAAAAGATACCATAGTCAGTCTGTGTTTTCCTAGGAACAGTTAGCATACAGTGAGGAGTGTAAAGACAAATGAGTAAATATTCCGCAAATATGTTTTTGCTATATGATAATTTCAGGTCAATTCTTGATGTTACTAGACAGTAGTTGATTTAGTATCAGTTCAAATGAGTAATTATTCTTTGCTGTTTAAGTGTTGTATAAGGGAAAAAATCCGTTTATCTTGTGTTACTGTACTTTGCAAAAACTGGAAAAGTTACAAAATCCTGATAGACCTAAGGAAGCTAATGTAGTTTCACAAACTGGGAGTCATTTTGGGAGTCACTGGGAGTTGTATACAACATCATGTATATTGATAGGATTCTATAAACCTTCCTGGTTTCTTGTGAGGTAACTGTATTCCTGTAATGGCCACTTGCTTGCTAAGATTTCACATCACACTAAGCTTTGAGATGGCAGCGCTGAATTTTTCTTGTTTCATTTAATGTGGAAAATGTTGTGCTTATGCCTTCTTTTCCTTTGTAAAAGCAGACTTTCATACATTTACGTCAACCCCAAGTGCCAGTTATCTTACTGCAAAAACAATGGTTTGTGCTATTTTCAAAGCTGATGAAAGAAAAAAAAGGCAGAAACACTAACAGCTTCAACAAACAAAATTCTTAAGCTGATGGCAGAGCAGATAGATGAGTTGTTCCCTTCAGTCTGGAGGTCAGCACAACAGCAGCTAAACAGGATGTTGGTTTAAATAGTCATTATCACTTGCAGAAAAAAAGGAAAAAAAATATCTGTTGCTATACATTGCTGGTACCTGGTGCGTCCTTCCTCTGGCGTAAGAGAAATCCTTGCCTACAGTCTCACCTTCTAGAGAGAGCAAAACACTTGCAGAAGAAGGAAGGAAAGCAAGCCACGTAACTATGGAGATCAAGATGATTACTTTGGGGGTTTGATTTGTTTCTCAGGTTGTGCAGCCTCTTAATCAGGGTGTCCAGGACACCTTTGACATTGACTTGAAGCAGATGTGTCAGTGCTGTACAAAGTAGTCTCTGGAGAAGAGCAGTTTATACTGTAACACTGCTGTACCAGCAGCTTTTAGTGAAAAAATGATCTGCTCACATTCAGGAGCAGGGAGGAGGGAGGAATGGGGAAACAACAGCAACATCCCACAGTGACTGTTTGCGACGTCCAGGCAGGAGGAATGGCAGGAGACAACTTTCAGCACTAAAGGCTAAGAAGAAAATGTTAATAAAAAAGCTAAACATTCTCTGAGCTTCTGTGGCAATTTTACACCCAGCTGCATTTGCAGCAGGGAAACTGCCATAAAAAATAAATAATCCCCTTCCTTCCAAACATTGGCAATCCAGACTTGCTCTAAGGAAGAGCGCTTTGAGGGAATGGAGCTATTAAAGGCAGGAAGCCTGGCTAGGGTGTCAAAATCTACATCCTGATTGCAAGGAAGATCTGACTGGAACAGAGCCAGTAAGAAACCTTCCTTCTGAAGCCCAGTGTGAACTCAGTGTGGCAACAGGGTGCATTCATTGCACTGACCACTTCTTTTTTGTTTTCAAATAAAAATTGTGTTTCAGACAAGGATGTGAAAATAGGTTTTGTGTCCAGGCTGCTTTTGGTAGGAAATGCATGTCAGGAGTGTCTCCTAATTCTCTTCACTCTTTGTCATGTGGATTAAACTCTTTCATGCTTTTTCTTCCTCAGGAAAGGAAAACATTTCATCTTTTCTTCTCACATCTTCAATGCTTTTACTCTTTCTATATCTAGACATATTTATTTATCACTTCTTTCAGTTCCTTATCACATATGTTCATACATCAAGCAGTTGATCAAGTCGGACCGTTCTGGATGGTGTCAGACAGCAAGAGGCGACTGGAGTTCTGACAGCAGCAGCATCTTTCTGGTTTGATGGCCTGATTGTCTCGGAGGTCGAACTTCTCACCACGTGGAAATCAGTGATGTCAGGTTACATCTGAAATACGGGCTTATACACAAACTCATCAGTCCTAAAATGCTGTATTTGGAATATGTCCTTATCTAAGGGTCTCTGCCGGATGGCAGTGCTGTGGTCCTACAGAGAAAAATTTACTTCAGGAAGAATCTCTAATCAGTACGTGAGGACGAATGGAGCCTCTCTTGCTCCTCATACATCTTTCTTCCTTGAAATTGCTGTTACGTAAAATGTGGTACAATGCAAAGCTAGAAATACGGTGTCTGTAAGAATGGGAACTTGCGTGCACATCAAGGGAAGGGAAAGATCGCATGGAATAGCGCCACCTGGTGACACCTTTCCATGGTAACTGCTACTTGGTGGGCTCCAGAACGAGCCCGAGTTTTTCTGCTCCGTTACCAAAATATCTCAGACCCATTAAATGCGGAGACTGATTTCTACACGCTGTTATCAGAACATGGTAACTTCCATTAGCAGCTCCACAAATTGCTTTCGTCTCTGCTCCTTAGGGACAGTGGAGCGTTGTGACAATGTCAACCAAATGGTGGTTCCTGTGCAGAATTTCTCACAGCTTTCTTCTCTGACGTATCCCATCCCATTATCCTTCTGGATAATGCCTGGTTTTCCAACTTCTTTTTTCTTGGTATGAAGACACCTGGTCAGGTGTAGAATATATAAGCTAGAGTGAAAATAAGTAGGACATGCTGCTTATTTATGCCGTGGGGTGTTAAGATGTTGATTTGGCAGTTCCATTACTTTCTCATCGTCTAATATATATATTATTATTGCAGCCTATAAATTCAGGTGCCCTGTCCTCTGTCATTTGAAGTTGAACTTTATTAGCTGAGCTGTCAGCATGCTTATTTCCTAATACACTTGACAGATTTCATAATCACTATGTAGTGTTCAAAGATTTTTGGTCAGTTGTCAGCCTGCAAGAATTAACATGGCAGACTATTACGAGCAGGCTGTTGCAGTTTCTGCATCTTCAGCAGTAATACAGTACAGACAAAAGTGTAGATGTTACCTTTTCCAGAATTCAGAGACCTTTCTGTGGTCAGTTAATTTGGGAAATGATCAACTTTGGAGCTTTCTGTATGACAAAAGGCAAAACTAGAAAGAGTTCAGCCTGTATCTTAAATAAGCGCATCCTATAAGTGGGTGCAGTTTTTTTCTCAGATAGCTGATATTCTTTCAATAGCAGCAGCAAGTGAAAGAGGTGTAGGACTGAAACTCAAATGCACCAAAAGAGCTGCGTGTTGGGAGCCCAGGACTGGATTACAGTGCTGATTCTATTAATGAATGGTAGTCACCTATAGTTTATTCAAGGAGCTGTATACAGTTCATTTCCACTGCCTGCTCAAGCCAGCCGTATTTTTCTTGACTGAGTGAAGTAACCAGAATAATACTTGTATTTGTGTCAGTTAATGCAGGTTGATTAGGTATCAAGATTGTAAATTAATCTGTGGAGAGCCTCAGTGATCCTTGCAAACTACAGCTACTGCAGAGATGTGTCTTTTGCTGTTGTGAATGACTTCTGCAGACTCGAGGTGGGTTAGGGAATTTTCCTGGGGCAGTCTGCTCTTTAGATCTTGACTAGGGCTTTGGAAAACTGGATGCATTCTCATTTGCTGAGACTGTGTCCCAGACAGTTTTCAGAGCCACCCGTTTCTCAGGGCAAGGCTTTGTCAGTTTGGTAGATGTCAGATGCTGTCCACGTAGAATATGCGATGATGTTCAAAGCTGACGTGTATGTGTTGCACTGTTAAATCTTTGTATGCCATATTAAAATGTGTATTGCTAGCATGGAAAATAACGTGACTGAGTGTTGCAACACTAAGGCACCAGGGGCCTGTGTTACAAGTGGGAGTGGGCAGAAGGTATTGAACAAGTCACCTTGTACATGTTACCTATCAATTTGTAAAATATTTGCATAGCAGGATGCTGGTGCAGTTCAATAATACTGGCCTCTTTCTATCCAGGCTCTTTTGAAATATAATGTTAATAACTGATTCACATTTCAAATGTCAGGTAATGTGATTAAATATGGGGATATTTCTGATATATCCAGAAGATGGAGATATCTGAAAATCATCATTGTAATCACTTGATACATCAGTTCCCTCCACTGACATGCACCCTTTGTGCTCTCAGTGTTCATGTCTTATCCTGTAAATTTCATATTAAGAAGTCTTAATTCTCAGAAAAGTCGAGAGAGGAATGATTCAAACTATATTTCGTTTCTATGAATCAAAGGCTCATTTGCATTTGGAGGGGATTTGCAATGAGCCTGTTCTTAATCCGTTATGCTGCTATCAAAGCAGCATGGAGCTCTCGGTAACTTTGCTCCCAAAATATTGTATACTTTACATATCAGGTACATCCATAGAACATGTTCAACTACTTGCCCCAATAATCTTTACTCAATTCATTATCTTTGCTGTTATTCTGACTGTTGGGTTTTTCTTCTTGCTGCTCTCTGTTATCTTTTTTTTTTTTTAACTAATTAAGGAGAATAATTGGTCTTTTGGGTCTGTAGTATTTAGCTGTTCTGACAGGAGAAGAATACGGTACAACAAGAGAGAAGGTTTTTGCTGATAATATCCACTATAGATAGTGCTTAGACTGGAAGACATCACAGATTCCCTGTGGAGCTGCATGTGTGCCCTGTGCAGTGCTTACTGCTGCACGCTGATGTTCTTATGGTCCCTTTCCATACTGGTTCTTAAAAATGCAATAACAAAGCACATTAAATGTTGCCTTTCCTATACAATGTCCATACAGCATCGGGCACTGTCCAAGGACGTACATATATATGAGTTAGAACATCCTGATCCATCCTTAGGCAGAAATTCCTCATCCTGCTCGCTGAGTCTCAAACCTGCTCTCCTTCACGGTGGGATTTTTTGGCATTCCCTGTGCTAAGTATTGCTTGGTAGATGCACTTTAAAATTATTTTGCAAGACCTAAGCATTTCATAAATGAAAGAAATTACTTTGAGAGCCTTTGACATTGTAAAGCAAGTAATACTGACAGTTTATGTGGCTTTTCTGTCTTCCCTTTACACCCCAGAAAAACTGACCAGCTGTAGCACATGCAGTCAGGTAAGCATAGGAGCAAGCCTGTTCTCAAGACCAGATGTATCTGCTGTCATTGCTGCAGCCACTCAGGTCCATGCAGCGCCACAGCGCAAACTTGGGACATCTCAGGGGGGTGGGGGGGGGGTGGGGGGGGGGCGGGTGCTGGGCACACTTGCTCTGTGTCGTGCGCCCACAGTCCCCTTGGCCATTGGGGGTACATGGGGCTCAGTGTGCCAACAGACAGCCTGAGCTTGGTGCTGCCCAACACAGTGTGGCTGACCCACAAGCAGAAATGTGGATGCAAATGTTCAGGTCAGAGCGCAGTGTGCTCCTCTCTCGTGTGAATATAGAGGCTAGTAGAGTTTCCAGGAATTTCATTCCCTTGTCACCTCTGTAAAACTTTCTACAGAAAAGCTGGTATATACAGAGTATGGTGGTGATGGTCTAGTGTTCATTTTTCATGCTTGTTAGGAGCTAGATGGGGACCCAGGCAAAATGAGTTAGATTTATGAGTTACTTGCAGGCTGGATTTCTCATCCCACCATTGACAGCCATCTGTGCTGGGTAGGAGCTGCAACCCTGTCACCAGACAATTATGTTGCTCATCATTATGTGGGGGGTTTATCCTCCTTTCTGCCTTTCCCTGTCTCTTAATGTCAGTGTCAACTTTGTCTCCTCTCTTCCCAGGTGTGCCAATGCTGTTTGTTATCCTCTGGGGAATTGTCAAGTACCTTTATGAAGATGAGGGGTTGGTTTAGTTCTGATTTTTCTAGCGATTTCGTTTGTGCTGTATGCGTGCGCCAGCAGGTCATTGTTTGCTTTGCGTTCGGTGTGGTTTGCTTTGGCAATGTGCTGAAACTTCACGTAATTGCTTCTGTTTTGTTTGAAGGTCTTGCATAACATTTCAGAAAGGAGCATATGTTTCTTTCTGATCAGAATTTTCTGCATGTCTGAATGAATCTATCATTTTGCAGGTCAAGGAAAGGTATGTTTTGTTTTTCTGTAGTTACAGTATCAACAGTAGAAGTCATCATACCCAACCAAGACCACTCCTGATACTATGCCTTTGGCAGTAGCCTTTACAGTTATGCTTCAGAGGAAGGCAAAAACCTCCCACAGGATTCTGCCTGCGATTTGTAGTGACTAGCTTATGCCTAGCAGCGGAGACGTGACTGCCTGTTCTTGTTTAAGTTTCCATTATTTAGATCTTCTTAAAACAAAGGCAAGTTCTCTGCCTGCTTACGTTAGTCTTGCTGGTCAACTGTACCACGCACAAGACTGGCAAAACTCAAAATACTTTTCATCCACTTTTACAATAGTGGCTGTTCTGAAAAATTGCCTTTATATATGCTTAATGTACCAAATAGCGTTGTAGTTTGTTGTGGGGTTTTGTTTGTTTTTGTTCTTTTAAGCAAAAGGGAGCAAAGTGGCTTCCTCTTCTCAGTGACAGTGACTGCCTGGAAATTCGGGTAACTTTCTTTGTGATGAAATAAATAACTTTATTCTATTTCCTTTTTACTCTAAGTGTACTATTTATGGGGTCTTCCTCTTACTTGGTTTCCAAACAACCCAGCCAGCACTTTTGTAGAGGGTCCTTTCCTCTTCCCCACCCAGACACAATCCTTGCTGGAGAGATGCTGCAATGTGAAAATTCAGTGTAGTCAGAGCCACCTCCAGATTTTTTTCCTGATGTTCATGAGTATTAAGAAATGTCTTTTTTTAAAGTGTCTTTCATAATACTGAACCAGTTCAGTCAAAGATGCCTTTTCTGGCTTAAGCAATGCTAGGATTTTCTGACTTTCCTTTTCAAGGTTGACTTGATAATATTCTGTAGCAAGATTGGGGCCATACTGATGTATTGCAAGTTTTGTTGAAATTATCAGACTAGGTATAGAGAACACGCAGCCTCTGAACAGGCGATGTTCCATGGGCATATCTTCCCATTGATGCAGAAAATGTATTCAAAGTGCTCATGCTGAGCCTCCTACATTACGCAGTGCTCAGAGCTGATTTATATTTTCTATTAAGGAAAACTGTCACTCACTGCCTTCAGCGGACCTTAAAAAGGGGTAATTTTGCACCTTATTGAATTTTCTAAATCTTGTATAAATATTTGTAAAATACAGCCCATAAATAACCACGTGCAGCAGCTTCTCTGAAAGGCAAGATTTCTGTGCCTTGGGCGGGCATTTGCTGGAGCAGCCAGGGATATCTTTCATGCTGTTTGTCATAGCACTGTCACCATGGATGTGCAGTGGGCTGTAAATTTAATTTGTGACTTAACTACTTCCCTGACTATGAGGAATAATGGGAAGTAAATGTGGTCAGGACTGGAAATTTGTGGGAGTCCTGTGAACGCTACGTAGCTTTTTGGATAAAACACTGAAGCCTGCAAGACATACTTGCAGGCTGGCTCCTTTCCTTACACATGCAAGTGTGGCTTACAAAGGAGCTGCTGTTTTAAAAAGTGGGCTACTGAAAAAGACTTTGTCTGGATTAAAAATAAAATTAAAGGTAAGCTGTGCTTCTTAGTTATTAGACTGTGCCTAAAGAGCTGATACTTAGACATCTTTGTTTCTATCCGCAATTAATTATGGGAGCAAGATAGCAAGCCTACAGTCCTTTTAAAAAAAAAAATGGAGTCATACAGCTGTACATCTTTAAGGTAAAAATTCAGTGTTTTCATTTTTAGAAAAAGAATACCAGATCGGTAAGCAAAGGCAGAAACTTCCCAATACATTTGTTTCACTGGGCCAGTTCTCCGTTTGTGGCTCTGAGGCTGTTAGTTAGGCCAAGCATCTTCTGAGTGGCGCTGAGCAAACTGCAGGGACAGACCCTAAACACACTAGAGGGTGATGTATTTATCAGTGTGGCAATCCCAGAAAGCACAAATGGACAAGAAATCAGGCACAGATCTATCAATTTTATTTTCTGGACACTTTAATGGCTGTGACAATTTGAGCTGTAATGACATTTTTATTGCACATATTTGTATAAATTTAAAAGTAGTTAAACTGCTCTGTGCCACAGGAAGTAAATTAATACACACAGAAATGTAGCTGAGTTAATGTAAAGAATCATTTTTCAGCCTCCATCATTATCAGGAAATTCTAAAATTGCCTCTGCTTCCACTGCAGCTAGTCAGAAAATTAGAACTGCACTTCTAGCCATGCCTATTATCCTGCCGGTCTTGAGGAGTTCAAATAAAATTAATTGTAAAGGCTCCATGAAGCTGGCTGCCAGTCACACGTACCAATTAAGAAGTTCTTCTGTTACTCAGGTTCCAGCTCAGGTACACTGACTGCACACAGTACATACACTTTTTTCTCCAGTATCTAAAATACAATTGAACTGTAGGTTGCGGAGTTGCTGGTTGCAATAATATGCTTGTTATATGCATTAAACTGAAATTGCAAGGAAAAATGAAATCCTGAGACCTTCTTGGGCTTGCAGTATCTGCAAAGGAATATAGAATTGCCACCTCCAAGCTGTTCCACTTTCCTCTCTAGTATGTGAGGGCACGTGGGTGTGTTGTTGTAGCGTGGATCCCTACCACGTGCTGCACGGTTTGCTAGTTTCTCTCAAGTTGACTGTCCCATTACAAGGTTGGGGAGGGTTTGCTTTCTGCCAGCATCGCCCATGCTGAAGTTTCATAGACCTGTTAAGAAAACTTAAGGAAAATTGAGCATATATATGTTTGGGCGGATGAGATTTGGAGATGGAGAAACGTGTTTTGTGAAGGAACCTGTTTTCTGCAGTGCTGTTTCATAGTTTATGTTTCACAGCCTGTGTAGCTCAGAAACCTGCTTGCTTTACTGACTGTTGCTTTTGAGTAATGCTTAGCAATATGGCAGGAGGCTAACAAAAGTTATTTCATAGAAATATTAAGAATGCTGTCACTGCAGCGGCAAGTGAAGTGGCATGTAAACACTGCCCTAACACATGGGCACTGTGCACTCACACAGCCCATCACAGTCAGGGGTGGCTGGCTGGGGCCGGAGTGCGACCTAAAAGAACTAGATGTACAAGCGCCCGAGAGTAAAGTTCACTTCAAACCAGTGACCCCAAACCGTGGCTTTCAGGCATCATTTTTCATGTGATTTTTCTCGAATGTTGCTCAAGGACATAGGAATTTAAAAAGCTAAAATGAGACTTATGGGGAGAATTAAGTATTATATTGCCTGCAGCATGTTACTTGGCAAAGGACTAGCTGGCCAACAAAAGTTGGGAACTATTGCTCCCATCTTTGATTTTACTTGCTTATAACCTTTAAAACTCCCTTTGGGCCTGAAACCTGTACATATATACTGAAGAAACTGGAGTTTGCTGCCTTAATTGCTATCTCCTGGTTGAAATTAGTAGGTCCTTTTTGAAAATAAGGACAAATAAAATAGATGACTGATCTAAATACTGATGCAAGGAAAGTGATGGTAGGTAATGGGATAAGGAACTAACAAACAGTTAAATAATAAGATAACCTGACAGTGAAGGCCGAAGAGTAATAAAAAATAATGCAGAAAGAGAAGGATAGGAATCATGAAGGCGAGGTATGACTCAAACAGATTCCCCCCCTTCTCCTTTCAGCCACATGACAAATTTGACCTTGGTTTTAATGGAGAAAATATTCATAATTAAGTGATGATAATTCATAGCAATATGTGGGGGAGAGCTGGCCATTAGTGAGCAAGAAAAGCCAGCAAGTAGTATCCAGTTGGATTAATAGCTGCAATAGTACAAAGCATTCAGTGTTTCTAAGAAGCAACTGCATCTGTTTCTATGTCAGCATGATATGCTTTCCTGGTATCTAGTCCTCAGTAGTGTTTTCCATTTGCATTGTTGTGACAGAATGAAAAACAGGAGATTTTAGTAGTGGACTGAGAGTTTTTCTTCTGTCTCCTTCTTTTTGCCATCTTCCTAGCTGCTGGACCAGAAACTATAACATGAATTACTGGTTGATCATCAGGCTGCCCATTCTCATTGCCATTGGGGTGAGTATGGCACGTGTGCAGCGAGCTGGCAGGTTTCCATGAGAACGGGACATGACGCAGTACAAAGACCAGATGTGGGCATGGCTGTTGTGCCATGTCCAAAGGAATAACCTTTGAAGGGATTGACATTTTCACTCAGAAATGTGATTTTTATGAAACCGAATGGGTTTCTGTCACTGGAATTCCCAACTAGTGTTTTGCTTGTTTAATTTGCCCACATGCTGTCATGTTGTAGTGGCAGCACACGATAACAAAACAGCATGCCACAGCAATCCAATTTAACACCCCTGTGTGCAGAAACGTAGTACAGGGAGGTAATATTCCAGGTACTGAGCTACAGAAGAGCATCAAATTGCGTGGCATTCATTGTGGAGAAATGCTACATTCTGCAGCCACACAATACCATGTCAGTCATGCCTCCAGATGAGTCAGAAAGACAACTCACACCTTTACTGTGTTCCCTCCCCAGAGACGTAGGTGACTTCCTCTGCTTTCGGTGAACTGCCTGTGTTTTCCAAGTTGGCTGGTGCATTCACAAAGGATGTATTTAGAGCACAGTTCCTTAGCAAGGAGTTGAGATCCATGGCAAATTCTGCAGCTGCACAGCAGCAGCATGCACAGGGACCTACACGTGCATACACAGCCCAGCTTTTTTGAAGACTTATGCACATGTGTTTCTTGATGATGATATAAATCCTTCTTTCATTTCTCCAGGTAAATTTCCTGATCTTTATCAGAGTTATATGCATCATCATCTCCAAACTACAGGCTAATTTGATGTGCAAAACTGACATAAAATGCAGGTATGTCGTATGATCTGAGACTTTTCATGCTCATCAAAATGGAAGTAGACAAGGAGGTACTTGAGTGGATTGACAAAGGTGGTTGAAGATCACAAACCTCGAGTAATGCCCAGGTGTGGTGTCGTGCATTATTATGACTACTTGGACAGTCAGTCTCCAGAAAAGCAAAAGCCTCCTGGTTAAAGCCAGGGCAGGTGTACACCTGTGTTACAGATTAACAGAAGGGTTGATCTCTGAGTTCGTTACTTTACAGTTTTCCGTAATATTGGATGAATATTAATTAAGCAGATATTTTTTAAATACTTGCAGCATATGCAAGTACTGGATGTGAAGGTCCTTGAATGTGTCCAGAGTTGGACAAAAGGTGGAAGGGCTGGAAGGCACATCCTATGAGGAGCAGCTAAGAAGGAGGCTGAGGGGTGACCTCTTCGCCCTCCACAGTTTCCTGGGGAGGGGAAGTGGAGAAAGAGGTCCTGATCTCTTCTCCCTGGAATCCAGTGATAAGATCAGAATAGGATAGGATCCAGTGACAGGATTCATGGGAATGGTTCAAAGCTGCACCAGGGTGGGTTCAGACAGGACATTAGGAAGCATTTCTTTACTAAGAGGGTGGACAAACACTGGAACAGGCTTCCTAGAGAGGCTGTCAATGCCCCAAGCCTGTCAGTGCTTAAGAGGCATTTGGACAATGCTCTTAATAACATGCTTTAAGTTTTGGCCGGCCCTGAGTCAGTCAGGCAGTTGGACTACACAATCATTGTAGGTCCCTTCCAACTGAAACAGTCTATTCTATTCTAGTCTAGTCTAATTTGAAAAAAATAATATGAGTAATAGAAATAAAAAATTTTGCTTCAATGAAGATCAAGATAGGGTTCATTTAGAGTGCTGCTCCTTATTCTTCTTGCTAATTTTATCGAGACAAGCTTTCAATCTTGAATGCATAGGATGTTCCAAGAAAGATGTCAGGGTTATCAGAGAAATGTTCAATTTTTGTTTTGCAGGCTTCACCCTGTCTGTGTCTGTATTATTCCTGTTATTTAATCACCTTGCTAAGAATCATGGTCACATTCTTCATTTCTGCATCTTGGAGAATACTTTTGTATTGCAGTCTGAAAAATAAGTAGATCTAACAAGTTAGCTATTGAATTAACTAGTGTGGAGCTACATGCTGTGGTGGCTGGACTGCTACTGGCAGTTGACTTAGTCTGAAGTTGGATATTTCAATGCTGCAGCCTTCTAAGCTAGACACAGCATGTATTTTGATGCATTCTCGTCAGAGTATAGTGTTGCTTTCTATGTTGCCTACCTTTTTTACCTCACGTGAGATTTTTGGAAATCCTAATGCGTGTTTAGAGCTTCAAACAGAGAAAAGGACTCATTTTAATAACCTGTAGGCTTTGCTTTCATGCCTACTGTTTTTTTTAATATATGTGACCTCTATTTGCCAGGGTAAAATTGTGATGGCTTGAAGCTATTTAAAAGCCTGACTGTAAATTTACCCTGTCAAGGGAGAAATCCCTTGCCCTCATGGCTTCTGCAAGCAACAGGAAGGTTTGATGCAGCTGAGCCATATCTGAGAGGTGCACGTTCATTCATTTCTTTGTGTTGTGTGTTAAAAAATCTGCTGTGTAAACAGCAAAACTTTATCAGAAAAGGATTTGCCTAGCAACAGAGTCTTTTTCACTGATGAAGTCTATGGTCTTGGTGGTCCATCTGGAGTTGGTGGTTATAGCCATAAGCTTTGGGGAGATTTTTTCCCCAGAAGAGTTCAGTGCACTGATATGTTTCTGATGGTAACAAGACCAGTAACCAGAGATTCCTGTATCAGAATTCCCACCCCCCCTCTCTCAGCCTTATTTTCTGCTCAAGGACACTAGAAAAGATTTTGGAAGGAGGGAAGATAGAACTGCTACGTTGAAATATGTTATTTTAAACAAGGACTAGTCGAGGTGCCCTATAAAGTCACTAGCTTAGGTACGCTTGTGTACGGAAAGGAAAAAAGAGTGGTTTGCTCTCAGGCCAGCCTTCCCTTCACCTCTCTCCTGTTGCCCATTCATTTGACAAAGAGAGAGCTAACTGTTCAGTATGGCAGCAAATCCCTTTTCTCTACAGAAAGTCTGGAATTGTGGAGAAACTTCTCCCCTTGCTCAGGGAAAGGATTTTCTTTAGGGAGGTCTTAATTACCCAGGAAGCCTTTTCGTTGGACTTTGCATGGCTTCCTGTTCAAGGCAGAGCTCTCCAAATGTCCCATCCAGAACAACCAGCATTCACTAAATAAGCTAGGGGACTGCTGTACACCTACACAACTCCGGTCTCTTTACCCAGGCGGTGTCTGCAGCATCAGCTTCAGGCAGGTGGTGGTGGAGCAGAGCCTTCATCACAAGACTTGCTGATAAGCTGCTCATTTAAACAAGCCTCCTATCCCCTAATGCAGTGGTCTGCCTACATCCACTAGAGGTCTGCATTTATGTTTACCTGTATGTATAACTTTTTTTATTTATTTAATTTCAATAGTTGCTTTGATTCACCATTCCTCGGTCCTTGTGTATCAAGGACATTGGCAGGCCAGTGGATGGGCTGACAGGAGCCTTGCATTTGTTGTGTAACAATACAGGATGGGCACTGGTGGGGGAGAAAGCAACTTTAGAGAAGACCCAGGGATGTTGAGGACCACATGTCGAACATGATTCAGTAGTGTGCCCTTAGGACAGCGTAGGCTGACTGCATACTGGGCTGCACTAGCAAGAGCATAACCAGAAGGTCAAGGGAAGTGACCGATCCCCTCTATTCAGCACTTGTGAGACTGCCTCTGGTGTCCAGGCTGAGGCACCCCAGTAGAAGGAAGACACTGTGTCCTGTCCCTCCAGCCCCATGGGACTTGCATCAGTTTTGCACCAAGCTAGTTCAGGGCCTGGACCAGGTGACATAGGTGGAGGTGCTGAAAACTAGGTTTATTCAGTCTGGAGAACTGAAGACTAAGCAAGGATTTAATTGCAGTCTTCAGCTACCCAACGGTGGTTATACCGAGAGTGGAGCTGGAGTCTTGTCAAAGGTGCACAGTCAAAGGGCACAAGTGGCAGAGTTCATAAGTTATAGCAAGAGAAATTCTCATTACTTGTCAGAGGTGGAAAAAAAAAATGCAGAGTGAGAGTGCTCTGATGCTGGAAGAGGGGCCCAGAGGGGCTGTGGAGGAGCTTGGAGACATTCAAATCTTGGCTGGACACAGCCAAGTAACCTGCTGTGAACTGGAGTTGGACCAGAGACTTCCAGAGGTCCCTTCCAACCTGGATGATTACATGATTCAGAACAGCAGCCAACAGCCCTAGGGCACGCAAGACCTGCTAAGTACTGACAGCCCTGAAAATTGAGTGATTTTGTATCTGCTCAATTATCTCAAGACAAGGTTGTTGTGAGGCATTGATAGGTTCTGTGGCCCAGGATAGCCCTATAAACTCCTGTCTGAGGCTCAAGCATCTTTCGTTATCCTGCTGGGTGGCTAGCTTGTATGTCTATCAAGAGAGTTCAGGACGATTCTTGTTAATGTTTTCCTGTGGTTCTATCCCTGAGCATTGCTCTTGCACAGGTGAAACATGTTTTATTTCAGGTCAGTTTGTCTTTTTTCCTTTCCTAGCTGTGTCTTTGAACTTGCCGTTTATATCATGGAGACATCACTCACTTTAAGACAGTTTAACTGCTTTTACAAAGTCATCTGCAGTTACGGTTAGTTTTGATGTTTTGGAGATTTAACACACTACAGCAGTGAGAAGGAATGGCAAGTACTCCTTCCTTTGCCAAGATATTTTTTTAAAAATTCCGTTATTTTATATGTTTTGTGTGTGTGCATATATATATAATTATATAATTTTTTATGTATTTTAAAAATTACTGATAGATTATTTTTTTCAGGCCATCAGCAAGGTAGGTTTTGGTCATCTTTCCCGCTTACAGATGGGGAAAAAGGATACACACACAAGATGACATCCCAGGTACAAGAAAGCTCATGGCTTCCTCCCGAGTTTGGAAGATTTTCCAGGTGAAATACAGCCAGCAGCTGAAGAGAGTGTTTTGCTTTCAGCAGGAAACAGTCTGCAGTGGACTGGGAGGGGCAGTTAAAACATATGGATATCTGCTAAGTTTATTTTGAGGATCTTTTTTGTGGGGTTTTTTTTCTGTAACCTCTGAAGGAGGACCCTGCGACACAAAGTGGTGCAGTGACTTACCAAAGCTGCCATTTGTGACAGAAGCAGAATGCAGAAACAGTGACTCCCAGTGATCATTGGGATCAACAATGATCTACTCAGTGGCATTGCTTTTTTTCTTTCTTTGTGATCTTAGGCTGGCCAAGTCTACGTTGACTCTGATCCCGCTGCTGGGGACCCATGAGGTCATCTTTGCCTTTATTACTGATGAGCATGCCAGAGGGATGCTGCGCTTTGTGAAGCTTTTTACTGAACTCTCCTTTGCTTCTTTCCAGGTAGCACTTGCACTGTGCCCCTGTCCCTAAGAAGTTTTTAAACTTCTTGTTGGGGACCTGCTTTCTCTTGCATTCATTGCATGTTCCCTGTTCTTTATATTTCTTAATTTAGCGTGGATATTACAGCATTATGATTGTGGAAGGGAAAGTATAAGGACTAATTTTTAACAGCCTACTTAGATGTTAGTATCACATACTCTTATTTTCAAAGTCTTAAATTTACCACAATAAACCGGTATTCCTATCCATGTATCAATATCTACTTCCTCTGGGACACTTCAAGGCAATAATGAAATTAACTGTGAGTTCCTGTAATTGTATTGTGGCCCTGCTGAAAGCAAATTTTGTGGTTTCTCCAGTGTTTCTGATACTCCTTGGAAAATCTGGGCTGTGAGAGGTAGCTGTCTACAGCTGTAACTGCATGTGAGGAGGATGTAGGTTTACTGTGATTTTTGTAGCTGTTGCCCATTTCAAAAGAGTCTCCTTGTCTAAGGGAATGGAATAATTATTTTTCTAGTTTCCCTGCCTACCGACTCATTCCCTTGTTTATCATGAACAGAGCTGTATTTAAGATTACTGTGAATCATTCTCTTCGGAAGTGTTTGTAACTTGAAATCAGGTAAGGAAAAAGAAGGGGAAAGGAATCTAGAAAAAAAAACCAAACAGGTTAAAGAAAAGAGTATCACCTTTCTCCTAAGACTGTGTGCTTTGAGACATAGTTTGGTCAGATCTCTCCTCTGCCATCAGAGCTGAGAAGGGACCACAGGGTGTCTCCACCTTTCAGTCTTATATGGGACATGCCAGTGTGGAGACTTTAGCCCTCTGCAAGTTTGTCTGGCAAAGCAAGGAAACTGCTCTGCTCACTTTTCTGTTTGTTTCTGTTTCTTATTTTTCTATCAGGGGCTGATGGTTGCAATTCTCTACTGTTTCATCAATAATGAGGTAAGAGAGACACTAGTTCTTCCAATTTGCCTTATCAGCATCCACTGTAGGAAAAGAAAATTGAAAATGGTCTTGAAATGCTGAATTATCCTTCTTCAGGATTGTTACTTTTTTTTTTTTACAGACCCTCCTCTGTACAGCTATACAGGATAACTCCTCAGACAAATGTTGTTGGAAGGAATTCAGGCAGTATAATTTATGGCCACTATTTGTAGACATGAAATCTTGCAAGTTGCCTTGCTCACAATTATATATAGTTTGCACTGCTGGAGCTTTTCTTTTATTAAGAATTACAGCTGATGCTCTTAATCTGTCTCACAGTGCAGCTTATTTCCTTGTTTTGGTGAATGTGGGAGTAGAGCCCATTTTATTCTGAGAAACTCAGCTCAGCTGGCTGGTGAGGTTGGAGAGTCCTCTTGGCTAATGCCTGTACAGTTTGGTTTTGTTTGGTTTCCCTGTGGCCCAGCTACCTGAAGACATCACCTCTCTCTCATTCAGGCTGACCTTCATGGAGTGGCAACCTCTCCCACAAACCCAGAAGAAACGTAGCAAGGGCTTTTAGTTAATTGATTGCAGGTACCATCCTCTGTGTCTTCTGCTGAATCGCAGCCCTGTTGAGGGAGAGGGTGTTTTTTTGTTCAATATTGCAGGAATCTCTCATGTCACCTAAGTGATTATTCATTCATTCAGCAGCCAGGTTTGCAAGGGAAGCAAAGACTACTAATTTGGCAGTACATTATTACGTTTAATGCACATCAATGTGTTTTACAGTCATGCTAAATCTACTTTTAAACATGACACGGTAAATCAAGAGCAATTTAGAGATAGACCTCATAGAGGAATTGGAATAAATAGAAAATGTTCTACTTGTGTCGTTATGGCCAGGCTGGAGTCAACAGACAAGCAGCAGGCATCCTGAATTAAGCCCTGCAGGAGACTGTTCACTTTTGTAGCTTGTGGGTAAGATTTTGTTGAAGTGAATTTGTTAATTGTACTGCTTACGAAAGTCAAAGGTAGTAGCAGCAGGCTTTGCTCAAGCATGAGTTAGAGAACATTTGTTTCAAATCCCTTGTACAGCTTTGCAGGTGTACTTTCATCCTGAAAGGCAGCACCGTCTGCTGGTACATATGTATTTCTTCTGATTCACTGGGGCCTTTGCTCATAGACCCCCTGTGCAGCCGCAGCCAGGCCTCTCATGAGGAATGCCCAGTAATTTCCTCCATGTGATACATGGGCAAAGTTACATCACAGCCCAAACTTTATTACAAACCCTGAAACAGATAGGCCTGTTTCATTTGAGGGAACTTACTGTGAAGTAGCCTACCTGCATTTCTTAGAGGTCCTCCAAATCTCTTGTTGCTATAGCTCTCTTGCCCCTGTAATATAATTGACAAAATTCAACCACAATGTGCTCAGCTTCACAGAAAGCTGACAGACAATTTAGGATGAATTATTTTGCTTGTTCTAACTCATGTTAAAAGAAGGGAGTAGGATTTTGTCAAGCCCAGTCATCAGTATCCATAAAATAAATCCATGTAAAAAGTTTGATTAGGTCAAGTCTCTTCTATTTCTTTCCTAAACTACACACGGAATTTTTCCTAAACTAAGTGAGAAACTGTTTTTCTTCTGACAGACAATACGTACCTGAAGACTATCCTTTTTTGCAATCCGGTCTATATTTTTATCTGTGACTCATTGACTCCTTTTCTTTTGCCTTAACCATACAGAATGTAAGTTTTTTTTGCCAGTCCTGATGCCAGATCAAGAGTAGAAATGATGCTAGAAGCTAAATTAATGTCCTCTTCTAGAATCTGCTTAGGGAAAACTATTAAAATATGTTCATGTTTCAGTCATATTTCAACTGAAAGATCCTGGATTTGCTCTGATATTGCTTTGAAGCTAACAGCAGGGTCTCATGAGATTGCCTGTTATCACCGGTGTTCTTTGGAAAATGAGCTGGGCATACATATGACCAGTTTTTCTGCAGTTGCTTTTTGTAAGAAATATTCTAAACCACAGAGATGTTGCCTCTTTCCACCAGAACTAGTTTAAGCTGGTTCAGGTTTCATTTTCTGTAGTCTTGCTTCTTCTTTTTCCTCCTTCCTATCACAATGGAAGTACACTTCTTTTCTACGTTAAAGAGTATGTCCTGAACTATAGGGCTCCGGAATTCTAATTACTGCCCAGTCTTCCCTTTTTCATTTCTTATCATTCTCTACGCAGACTATCCACTGAACTTTTCCACCAGCTCCATCCCATCCCATTTCAGAGCTACATTCCTTTCACTATGATTTGTTGAGATTTTCTTTTTGCTGGTGTAACTTTTTTGTAATCAGATTCCAGATTCATTGCTGCACTCTCAGCATCCTCGCCCATTAGCTGCATTAAGCTCAATCAGCTGCTGTCTGTCTTCTCCACCTTTAACCTCTACAACCATCTTTTCAAAGTTCCCATACCTCTTCTCTTTCAAAATACTCTACACAAAAATTTTTCCTTCTTCTCCTTCCTCATGGGAGCTTTGTTCCTGGTTCCGTTTTCCCTGTATACCTTATTTCTAGGGAATCTTAACCACCAAGGGAAGACAATTGGTTATTATACAAGGTTTTGCTTGTGGTTTTTTAGGGCTGTCTCCCAGACTCAGTATTTCACAATGAACAAGCAGGGAAGACAGACGTACAGCAGCTGGTTCCCTAGCAAGTTTTCCTCAGAGTATGGAGGTTCTAGCAGCCCGGGTATGATGACAAGCCTGTACTGGAACTGCCATCAACCTATTTAGTTTCTTGGTCATCAGCACTGGACCCAGTACCAGCCCTAAAAGGAAACAAAAAAAGAGCTCTCCAGAAAAGGCTCACTTGAGTGACACACCTATAGTGAATTTACTTCCAGGCTGAAGAACACACTAGAATGAATTGATCATTTCAATTTTGTTCAATTTTGTGTCCTCTGCCTTATGTGTTAAAAGCTAATGGAGGTTCTTACTTCAGTCAACTTTGCCCATGGAACAGGCAGATCTAAATGCTGTTCTTGTTTAGCAGTTACAAGACCCTGGATAAATTTCCGAATGAGTAGAGGTTACACAGTTTAACCCAGAACCTCTCACTGGGTGAGCATATTCCCTAGCTTTAGAAAAAGCTAGTATCTGGAATAAGATATTGTAATTTCTATTTAAAAAAAAAAAGGGGGGGGGGAGAGAAGTACAGTCTTTAACGTGCTTAATTGTTGTTTTTGCTATTCTGAATAAATCTTCATTTTTCTATGTAATTACAATTTTTTTTAAAAATATTCAAAGAACAAAGATAGTTCAAGACATGATACTGTTTAAACCAAACCAGAAGTTAAAACAGAACTGTTAAGAACATCTTAAGACAGTATTGAGCAGGAAGCCAGTCTTTTCCATCATTTCATGGCTGATAAGCAAAATCAACTTAATTGTTAGTACTGCTAGGGCATAGAGTACATTTAGTATTGCAGCTGAATACAATTTAGAATAAAATAATGAAGGTAAGATTTCCTGGTGCATCAAAGAGCTTTATTTCTGCAAGGGAAAGAGAATGCTGTCGTTATTTTAAATAGCGAATACCTTACAATGGACTAATGAGATAACTGGATAATTTGAAGCAGTAATATCACAAGTTTAAAGCACTGCCAGCTTTTCTCAGAAGTATGGTATCTTTATTTTTGCCTTGCTCTTTTCTAATGGAGTCATTTTAAAGATCTGATTAGTTCTACATTAATTCCTTTTGTTTCCTTCTTTGCTTCTGTTAGGTTCAGATGGAGTTTCGAAAAAGCTGGGAGCGCTGGAAATTGGAACATTTCTATGTTCAGAGAGACAGCAGTATGAAACCTCTGAAGTGTCCAGCCAACAGCATCAGTAGTGGAGGCACGGTAGGCAGTAGTGTCTACGCTGCCACTTGTCAGGCCACATTCAGCTAAGGTTTCTGCAGGTGAATCAGACTGAGAGCAATGAACTGTATAATATACCTGGAAACCCTCAAATACCCAAGCAAGTGGCTTAAGTATGCCATCTCCAGCAAGAAACTTAAGCATATGCTGCTCATTGCCTGCAGGCTGTTGGACAAAGGTTTCTAGGGAAAGCAATCTGCTAATGTAATCAACACATCAGAGGAAAAATTGATCATGTCTAAAGTAAGTTAAAAGAGTTTCTTCCTATTTGCACACAAGGCCTCCAGGTATCCAAAACCTAAGCATAGCATTGATCCGGTCTGAAACCACAGGGTCAATGGCTTATTATTGTTGAGTGGGTGAGCTGACTGATCGACCGATTGAATTACAAGGATACAGAATATCATTATTGCCAAAAAGTAGACTTAGACCTTTATGGAGATAGGGTGAGGTAAAACCAGTTTTAGAAAAAAAACACTTAGTGAGGCACAACTTGCATTTTAGGGAAGAATCAGTTTTGTAGTAGTAGTTTCCCAAAGCTAAAGTTGAAAATATGCTTACCTGTTTTCTGGGTAGGTGAAGAACAGCATCCTGAAGGTCTATCAATACAGCAGGTAGGGTGGTGTACATTTCATGCTCTTTAAGCTTCACTTGAAAGAACCAAAAACAGTATATGGTAGGGGCCTCTTCCGTTATTAGTAAGTATGCATTATATCAACACGGATGGAAATATCCCCTGAAGGCACAGCCCTTCCGTTTTTGTGGTACTCTGCCTCTCCAGCTGGAGCTGGCACACAGGTGATAACAGGGACAGAACAACGACTTGTGCCTCAAGAGGACATTTTCTTTCCAAGCTGTACTCTGCTGCTTGTGGGTGCAAACATGCAGAAGTCAGCTTGCAGCCATAGGTGGTCTTGGGCTTTCACCTGCTTGGAAAAGCTTGGGCAGGCGGCAGCGCGGGCTCGCTGCTGCTCCCGCTGCTGCTCCCGCCCTGCGCCGTCTCCCCGGGCGGCGGGCGCTGCGGTTCAGCACGCGGGACAGCTCCCGGACCCCGCCCGCCCCCCCAGCCTGCCGGCAGCGGGACCCCCAACATCCCCCAAACCGCCCTGAGCTCAGCTGGCTTTGGTCTGTTTAAAAGTGCCAGGGCTCCTGCAGTGAATGCATCTGCGCTGCTAATTGCGTTACCCTCCCTGATGCTCACAAGAGTTGCTGAGGAAAAAAACCTTAAGTACCTTTACAAGCAGGACATGATCCACTGCATCACTTAGTAACAAGCTTTACATCTCTTTACTCAGCTTTTACTCAGCCTCCCTTTACAACAAAGAGGCAAGGTGCCAAAGGCTAGCTCTGAGAATAGCCCTCTCCATACATTTCTTGTAATAAGTAACTTCCATGGCATAGCAGTGAAGACTACTCAGCAGACATTACCACCACCACCCCCGATTTTCAAGTCTCTCTTTGCACTTATATCCACAGCCCCATTGCCAAGAAAGTGGACTGGATATTCTGTCATTCAACATCTTCCCTGCCTGAAGCTAGATTGCTTTGCATGGGATTATTTAATCATTGTATTAGAATCCAAATTGCCAACAGGCTGGATTAGTTTTGCAATCATCAGGTTAGAATTGAATCAAGAGAGGATGTGTTACCTTCTTCTGCTATAATGCTTATAATTGAGCTCCAGGGGGAGGTGGGAAAGTCAGATGTGTTTTAGAAATCCACCACAGTTCTCAGGCTGGCTTACGTACGTTTAGCATGCTGGCTTCTGTGCAGGCCGTTTCCAGGCTTTTACTTCTAACAGCTGCAGAGCTGACCTTGGAATAAAGCACCTCAGGTTCTTCTGTAAATTTAACAACTAGCTTCTATGTTGTGTGACCATGAATACACCACCCGACTACTACACCCATATGTTAACTGCTGTCCTATAATTTAATTAATTAGCTTCCTGTATGTAGAGTATGCTTGATGTTTCTATTTAACATCTACCCTTAAGTGCTCTGAATAGGAAAAGACTGATGAAGTTAGTCACTGGTAGGTGAAAGGGCAGCATGATGACAGATGAAATTTATAGCCGTATGATAATGCACACTGGAGGGAATAATTTAACTTATGAATATTCAAGAGCGGGTGCTAGTTTCCAGGGCTCTACTTAGTTGTGTGCAAACCTGGAAAAAAAAAAGTTTCTGCTACTTGCACAGCTGTCAGCAAGCTGAGTTTTGCTATGACAATAAGAAGTTACAGAACTGTTTTAAATCACTATTATGCTGGAAAAAGTATATGTAACAAATGAAAGAGGACCGACGCAGGAATAGAAGGTATTTACACACATATAACAAACCTGTATTTAGTTGCTGTCACAAGATTCTTTCAACAGTTTGACACGCTTTTGAGTTACTAGGCTCTTGTCCCTCCTAAGAACTGAGGGCTCTTGGTGCACAAGAATAGCTCTAACACCAGGTGTCAAACTTACCTTGGTAACTTCTGCCTTGTTAGAATACAAGAGAAAAATAAGATGACAAAGTGAGATCTTAGCCAAGCAGAGGGTTGTGGTGGAACTTTTTTCTCTCTCTCTCTGATTAAGCTCTCACTTCTTCAAACCTTGTTAAATCCCCTCTAAGTACTGAGGGAAAATCTCAGTGAAAGCAAGTGCCACCAAAGCAGAATTACAGTAATTGTGTATTGTGGGAAATAGTTTTGGCAAGGCCTAATCACCAATTTCCCCATCGCACTTCATCTCCTTCAGTAAAACCTTTTACAAGCCTTTATTATTCATGCCAGCTCTACTTCAGAATTTATAATGTGCATTTATTTGAGTAGCATGAAATAAGCAAACCAACACAAAGCCCTGGAACATACAAACCGCGTGATTTTTTTTCCTGTGCCTTTCAGCTTCATGCTCACTTACTGTGGTAACTTGTTTCATGAAGCATTAAATAGAAAATAGAAGCCTATAAATTCACCTGGACATAATGTAACTAGAGTTTATAGCAAATGAAAACTTTACTTCCAGCACTGCTGCTATAAAGTTTTATAATTTCATGGATGTCACCTGATATTTAATATTTATTTGCATGTACTTCCTTGTTTTAAAACCCACAGAATCAAACTGAGATGTCAGATTATCAACTCCCCATAAACACCATGCTGATGTTTATTTTTATCCTTGTGAATAAAGTTTCAACTCTCAAAATCCTATCACTTACTGGTGTATTTACTTTAAGTATCACCTGACTACTTCTTACTCTGTAATTAGAATACTTTTTAAAAACGGAAAGACTCACAGTTCATGGTTCTTCCAAGGTAACAAAGCTTTTTATTTACAACTCATGTCCACTACAAAGAGGCCTTTGAACCTGCAGAGGCTATGTTAATCAAAACCAAAATGCAGCACGTTATTTGTCTAAAGTCGGAAGGACTCAGTAAGAATAATGCAAACTCTGAAGGCTTTTTACCAGAGGATGGTGAAATACCGGAAAATCCCAAAATCCTGTCCTCGCCTTTAAATAGCAGCATTTGGAATTTATACAGCAGACCAATACAGAAGCCAAGAGAGTGCTGCGGAGAGCTACTGAAAGACGCTTAGTAGTGTTAAACATATTACTTGTGCTTCAATCTATGATTCTCTTACCACAGCAATTAAATTCAAGCCAACAGTTCCTTATGTTTCCCCAACCAATGACAAAACTTGTGGCAAGTCAAACCTGAGCACTGTAACTGTTACATTACAAAAGGTGTAACAAAACCGGATTTGAAAGACCAGTCTGTGACTTTTCTTCTCACCTCAGAGGCACAAGTTCTACCAGCTGCTCTTCACTATGACTTAATAATGATGATTTATTTTATTACAATGACCTATAGACTAAAAATATAGGTGGATCATACAAGAAGTCCATTGACATCTAGGGGATGGTGGTGAGATACACCATCAGCTGTGCTGTGCTAAGAGGACTGTACCCATTGATCGGGCAAAGCCCCTGCCACCTGAAGGCCTCTTGCATTCCCATGTCAGCTACACACTCACCCTGGGGTTTTTTAACATGACAGTTAAAGAAAAATATGTTTTACCTGCCAGGAAATAGAAGTCCTTTTTGCTTCCATTACAAGAGATGGAAGCTGTAATATGAAGCAATACAAGTTCCCCATTTTAAGATCAGCTATTTGCGGCAGATGAGTGCCAAACAGAGGCAGCAGCCTGTTTTAGGCACACTTCACGCCATTTCTTCAAAAAGAGGGTCCTGGCCAGTGCTGGGAAGAGAAGCACTTCGTCATTGTACTACAGGTGCCATCAAGCGCCAGCCTTCCTGTCACCAGTGCCCAGGTCTGAGGGAGCTGACCCCCGCCGGGCCGAAAGCTACAGCAGCGCAAGGGCCCTGCTGCCCCTCGGCAAACCGGCCGCGGGGGCTGCTGCCTGGCCCCCCCAGGAAAGGAGACCAGAGCACATGCTTTGCTACGACTTTATTCGGGACCACCGCGCCCGGGGAACCCGGCCCCCAGTCCGGCGCAGGCGGCGTTCTGCGCAGGCACACCCCCGGGGCCGTGGGGCGAGGGGCAGCGGGGCCGGCCCAGCAACGCGGCTCGCCCCGCCGCCGGGCCGGTGGCTACCTGCCGGCGGCGGGCCGGTAATGCAGCTCCCGCTCCAGCTGCTCGGCCGTCAGCGTCCCGGCGATGGCGGCGCAGCCGGGGTTGAAGACGGAGTAGGCGCTCAGCTCGCCCCGCCGCCGCTCGGCCGGGCCGCGGGTGCCGGCGTACATCCAGTACAGCCCGGAGAGGACCAAGTAGGGCAGCCCCAGCTCCAGCTCCGCGAACAGCGCCAGCAGCACGGCCCACAGCAGCACCTTCAGCAGCAGCGGGCGCGCCCACACCGGCGCCGCCACCCCGCCGGGACGGGCCTGGAGGCGGCAGCGAGACGCGGCGTCAGGCACCGACCCGCCGCCACACGCCCCCATCCCGCCCGCCCCGGCGCTCACCTGAGCGCCGCCGCCCGGGCCTGCCGCGACGGCCCGCTGTCCCTCGGCGGCCTCTGGTGGAGCCGCGGCCCTTCCCGGCGGCTCCGCGGGGCGCGGCGCGGCGGCGGTGCTGCCACGGGTGGCGCGGAACCGGGCTAGCCGCCGCTCCACCGCGGCCGACATGGCCGCCCCGCGCCTGCGCAAGGGCGACGCGGCAGCGGCGGCGCGTCTGTGACGGCGCGGCGAGGGGCGGGGCGAGGGGCGGGCCCCGCCTCCGGGGCAGCCGCTGGCGGGAGGCGGAGCGCGCTGCGGTCTGGCCCGAGCGGGCGGCGGGACGGGGCGAAGGAAGGGGCGAGGGGCCGGGGCCGCCCGAGCCCCGAGCTGGGGAGGCGCGCACAGGCGTAGCCCCCGCGTAGGGAGCAGCAGACAGCCGGGTGCCCCCCGCCTGTCCTGAGCTGATAGCAAAGCCTGCCCATTAGCTCTGGAGAAAAGCTCTAGAGAATCGACAAAGGCCTGCCCTTGTTCTGGGGCTGGGTTTTTTTCATATTTAAACCTTAATGGCTAATGTTGACACAAGAAAGAAAAGGAGAGGGAGAGAGTAAAAGGCGGGGTGACCTAAGCCTGGAGACGGGAGTGAGGTGTTAGCAGCTGGGGTGAATAGGCGTTTGTGTGAGGCAGTGGGGCGGCCATTTTAGAAAAGCGCTGAGTGGCCAGGGAAGGGCAGCATGGCGGCGAGGGCACCCGTGGCAGGCACGGCTAGCGTGGCCTGTGCTCTGCGGGGCAAGAGGAGCTGGGACCTGCCCAGTGCCAGCGGCTGGCGGCCGCAGGGAAGGGCAGTGGGCTCCCGCCCAGGCAGGCCACGGGCCTTGCCGGTGTCCCTCAGCACCAGTGTCTGCTGCAATCGGCCTGGTCTGTCCCGCCTGCTCTTGAAACAAAAATTAGAAATCGGGGAAACCAGCTCTGTCACATCATCTTTCAGCTGGTGGTACAGCTGAGAAATAGAAATTTATTTACAGGAGCTGGCTCTTTAGCCTCAGGAGTAAGAGATTTATCACTCTCCAGCAGTAACAGTTAGCAATGAAACATCGTTTCATCCTGCAGTGCTGTTTCCAGTTACTTATAGCTTTCTCAGAAGTGACCTTTAGGGCTGAATATCTCATGCATGTGTCAGCTCAGAAGCGAATATGAGAAGTCTAATAAAAATCAATTTGGGTGTTCTTAAGTTATCTTAATGTGGAAAAAATTGTGTTTTTTCCAGCTAAATCATTTTTCAAATGCCTATTTTATGCTTGGTTACAAAATAACTTTCTTTTAACCTTCCGACTTTGCAAAAAGTGCCACAATGAACAACATTTTTCTCTTTATTTGTGGAAATTTGATTTTGAAATAACAGTAAAAAATGTTTTAAGATAGCCTGCACGGGACATTATTTTATTTCGGGTGGTTTCTTTCTTCCTCTTGTACTACTGCTGACAAGAACAGCTCCTCCAAGAAGTGCTGGGCAATTCCACACCTTTATGTTCTTAATTCATTTTCAAGTGTCTCTGCTCTTTCATGCTCCTTAAGGAAGCAAGAGAACTGAAAACTGATTTGGGGAAATATTTTTACGTGACAGAAGGCATTAGAACTATGGTGGCAAAATACCAGCCAGAGTTAAAGCAAGCATTGACAGCAACATTCGGATCCTGTGCCACCCTTTGCATTTATCCCACCAGCAGCCCATCACCACGTCTTGGCATCAGCAACCTCTTTATTCAATAGTACAGGCTCAGGGCCTTCGCTCAGTGGTTCGGAGTGTTGTTGCTTACTTCCTACAGCTGCAGATATCTGATCATGCACGCCAGCTTTTTCAGATATCAACAGTAATCAAGCCACATTAATTCTCTTGATGGATTAATCTAATTCATTGACAGGAGCTTTCTCCTTCATGAGATAAGCATACACACACACACACTGACTTGCTAAGTGCCATAAATGCAGACAGAAGGGCAACCCATTATTAATATAATGGCCTAGCTTAATTAGTTCAATGGAGCTGAGGGAGCATTAGCTTTAGTTGTTGAGGTCTTGGAGAACATTTACAAAATAGATTGAAGTGCACAGACTCACACTTGTCTAATTCCATACAGAGCTTTCTGCATATGCATTTACTAATCAGTTCTGAGCTGTTTCCTTTGTAAAAAACTATCATTAATTTTCCTTCCCAAAATAGCAGGGTATTTTGGCTGTGGACATAAAGGATTTTGTCTGTCTTTTCATTGGACTAGTTTAAGTTCTGAATTGCAAATTTTCACATCTGTGTGGTTTCAAAATGTGTACATTTGTATATTCAGCAATGCATGCTAAAATGATACTGCTTTATATTCTGAAATGGTCTAAAAACATTAAAAGATGGGCAAAGCAGAATTGTTATTTCTGTCACAACTCTGAAACATTCCTTATCATTTCATGGCAAACTTCCATTTGAGGAAAAGAAAACAGTAAATATCCCTTACTAGTACAGCGTCAGCTGTAAATGTCAGTTATTTAGTGAAATCATTGTAACAGAAAAGGAAGATAAGCTATTTTAGTACATTTAGAAGATAACACTCCATAAGAGTTCTAGCTAGGATTGTTTTGCCATATTCATAACTTTAATCTGACTCAAAAGTTAAAGTTTTTAAAACTGTTCTAAAACTTCAAAAGATCAGAATACTGCCTTTTGGTTTTTATCATAGAGTGAGGAAAAAAAATGCAGCTGCCACCTGAAACTCACTATAACGTAAGTGAAAGGAAGCCTGATTCATCTCTCCTGGCTGTCAGCGTTGTTAAGTTGGGTTCAACCAGTCCACTCTTCTCAAAACTTCTTAAAAAAATTACTTTGTAAGTTAACCGTCAAAACACTTTTGTGAGACTGGACATACATAAGGCTCTTTGGGCTTGAAATCAGTATTTTTTATTTCTAGGTTTGCATAGTGTTTAACCACAACAGTCTAACTAGGTGCTGTAGCAGCATTTCCCCCATGTTACAGACAGGGATAATGAAGTAAAGAGAATGTCAGCGAACATCTTAAAACCCATTCTAGATCTGAGTTCTGGTTCCACATCTACTTCCTTCAAATCCATTGGAGTTTAAAATACAGAAAATACTGTATGCCAGAAGGGGAATAAAGAGTGAGGAAGACATTACCCCCTTACAGACATACATACTCGGTCTTCAGAAGCACCATAAACTTTAAGGTTCACATTGAGTACCGGTTTTATACAGCCACTTCCACAATAATGCAGAGGGTGGCAGAGCACTGACTGGTTTCGTTTTCTAGGAGCAGAATGCCCAGAAAGGTTTTGCAACAACCTTTTCTCATACCTTCATATCTCTGCTGTATGCAATGAGGCAAATCATCATCGAGAAGCACTGAGCTGTCTTAACAGTTGGCAACGTGCATTCCAGCCAGCTAGCTGGAGCCTCAGGCTCTTGCTGATAATTTTTTGCCTGTAAAGAATCCAAATGGGGGTGAGACTGCACCTGCACCCCTGAAATAGGTATACCGGGCATTGGGGCTTAGTGTTATTTAATTCACACAGATTAGTCAGCAGAACAGAAGGTGAAGGCGGGAGATATCATGGCGGTCTTATTCCTCCTCAGCTTTACGTGGAAGAAATAAGCTTACCTAAAATAAAATCATTTGATATGCATGTCTCCATGTAATCCACAGGAAAAATTACTTCTGACAATTGTATGGAAATACTATCAGTTTACTCTTTTTGCTGGTTTGGTATCATCTCCTCTTAACACCAACACCTACACTGGATTTTGGACTATTTTTGATGATTGCCACATGAAGTGAAACTGCTCAGTCAGATCACAGCCAACAAGTGACAAAGGATAAGACCTCCCCGAGTCTTTTCAAAGACAGGAATAAACTAGCCAATCCACACAGAGAACTTTAGCCTTTCTGCATGACCTACAGAAACACTTTTCCCCAAATCACTATTTAAACATACAATATACCAAATACTCCTTTCCGAACTCTGCTACAGAATAGCACAAAAAGCTGATTGTCATTGCAACAGAATGTTTGAGCTCTAAGCTGCCCTCAGTGACGCACAAAAGTTGTGTGTAGGTGCACCAGTGAAAGATGGTGGACAGCGCGTGCACACGCACACAAATAAAAAACAGGTACACCAGTAATGAACTTAATCCCTAAATTAATCTGCCAGTTATGGAAAGAATTTTTATGGGCTTGTGAAGCCTGGGAGGAAGGCAGGAGCAGAAAGCTTTGTATCCCAGCAATGCAATGAGCGTCATCAGAATCAGCTGTGGGCATCAACTGGGGCATCATCAGAATCAGCTGTGAAAAACCTAGTGTTCAGTGGGGAAATACTCCAGCTGTTATACCACAGTACAAAAAGTGGGCATCACCACCAGTACGAAGTTCCCCACGTGCTCGTTCATTTTCTAATGGAAGTGGTGATTACTTTTTAATGCTCTGTGCTGAATCCAGAGCTGTCAGGTATCCCAGCTATGTACCAGTGCAACATACTACACCTAGGGATGAGCAGTTTGATAATCCCAGATTAATTTTATAGAAAATAGGACACGAGGATCCTCTGCTCAGTTAAAATGACAGCACTCTGTAGACACACAGGAGCACACAAGAAAGCTTTCTGGACAAAGCCTAGCTAATCATCAGGGCAAAGACTTTGTACATGACTGCTTTGGATTTCAGGCATGCAATCTAAATTCTGTCCAAGTCCCTCACCCATGTTTAGGTGACTGCATCTGCTCTTCATCTAGCATCTCATAACTGTCGTTATGGATTGAGTCAGAGTCCGGAGTGCAACTGATCTATGTTTAAAGGTCTAGTGGAGGTTTTGGCCCCACTCTAGGTAATTACCTGCTATTTTGGATCTTACACCCCAGATGTTGACTTTTAATTCATTAACAAAATACCAATGAATTTATCTTCATGATTGTAAAGAAAACACAGGAACTCAAGTAGATACAACTAGAATAAAAGGGGGAATAGTGGTACAGAGCTTTTAGGAGTCTGAGTTCCTTGCTTTGCGGGTGAAATTTAGTAGGGTTGTAATTCACAGACAGAGTATTTGTCATGCCAGTATTTATTCTAATAAATGGAATAAAGATCCAGAAGCAAACCTATGTGAAGCAAAATGGGAAAGAGAAGCAAGAACTAAGTATGTCTCAAATCCACAAAAGACTCACAGAACACACCCGCTACTAACTGCTGAAAGCTAATAAAAAGCAACTTTGCCTATTGAAACAGATTAATAAGTCTTTGGCTTAAACACATTGCCAACCCTGACTTCCAAAAAAATCTACTCAACACTCCACAATCCAATACATAATGCAGAAGCCTACCTCTGACATCGACAAAAGTGGAAAATCCTTAGTCTTCCACCAGTTACCACTGTCTCTTGAAGTTATTTCCATGGCATAGAGCTGACTGTGAGCCCAGAGAATACCCAAGTCTTTGCAGAACCATAGCAAACACCATTTCAAGCAGCGACTCAGCAGCAGTCTCCTCTGGTTGGTGATGAAGACATAGTATCACAAGTGTAAATCTATTTTGTGAGTAAGGTGGGACTAGATGAACACATAGGTAGGAGAGAAGAGCAAGGGAATTCACGTGAGAACAGCAGAAGTGAAGATGGAGACACTCCAGTGGATCTGAAAGAAATGGAGAAACCAAGCCAGACCCTCAGCTCTTCAGATACTGGTGAGACCCTGCAATGTGAAATCCTGACCCTGCTGAAGTCAGTGGGAACTTTGCCAGCGCTGCACTGGGGTTGGGATTACATCCCCTGATGGACCAAACAGAGCTCATACCTCACATTCTGCTTGATGAGAACTGTGGGCCTCACACACAATTCCATCACATTATTTCCCTGAAAAGCAAGCCAACACAATAACAAAAACTTGGTAACTTTTTTTTGGTGTGTTTTTGAGTTTTTTTTTGTTGTTTGGGGGTTTTGGGGTTTTTTTTGTTGTTGTTGGGTTTTGGTTTTTTTTACTGCGACAAATCCGGTTAATTTATTCTATTTATTATACTGTAAGTACTCCCCACAAATCTCGCACCTTATGCATACAGTCTTTTAAAATAAGATAAATTACATGAGGAGGACAATGAAGACCTAAATAAGGTCAGCTTCTTACACATCGAATTGTAAAGACAACCTGGAATGTGGCTGTCTTGTTTAGGACAAGTAAAGTTCAAAACTGGATCTGGCTGATTCTAGCGCAATCAGAGAATGTGGAGTACGCATCCTGCCTCTAGTGGGTTTAGAAACCACAGGCTGTGTTTTGGCATTTTGGGGCTGACCCTGAAGGACACTCGGCATCGGTGTTGCAGCAGGCTCAGCAAGTAACTTCACGCCTGGGCTGTCTCTGCAGTCAGACTCAACCCAGACTTGAAGTACTTCGCTTGTCTGGGGCCTCACAGGCCATCAGCAATCAGGTTTCAAAATGGAGGGGGGAAAACCCAAATCCAAGGAAACCATGCTTCATATGTGCTGGTTAAGCAGAGATTTCAGATGGCAGAAAAGGCTGAGGACTGTTTCCTGGTCATTCATTTATCTCAGAGGGCAGCAAAAGATGCAAGACGTTCTTTTGTCAGTTCTTCCAGAGAATGACTAAGTGCCTTTCATAGGCAGGACCTTGTGAATATTTAGCAATTTTATTCGATTATTTCTGTTTGAACACTTCAGCAAGGACAACTATCTGTGGCAGATGAGGTATGAATTCATGAGGGAGAAGTATTTACAGATTACAAATTCTGACATATATGTTTCTAGACAAAAGAGAACAGACAATGGCAAAAATGTCTACATTTTAGTTTTGTAAAATCAAAGTGCTTGTTGCAGAGCCTTCACATTTAGAAGTTGAGTTCTGGCCCTAAATACGTACCGTGTATATGTACTTCCTCCACCCGTGGTCTGGCTCCCTTCTGGGTAGCTTCCACTGAATTCTGAATGTCAGAGTTTGTTTTTTCAAGATTCTTGAGAGTAGCAACAGGAGGGGTAAGAGCCCGTCGCGACGCCATGAACTGAAGGAGAAATGATAGCACCCTCTGCTGTCATTTTCAAATATTACCTTAAAGATTTCTGTATTAACCTCAGTAAAAGCTGCCAGAGTATTTTGTTCATAATTTTTAGTTCATGTTAGAAAGACTGTGACTGCCTTGTGATCTATTTCTCTTTTATTGTTCTGTAAATGACTGTAATATTCCACAATTCATATCAGTTTATCTTTTGGGATCTAAATAGAATTGAAATCTGAAATCTATGCCATCTGCTTATGTGAGGTAGGATTCACCCTTCAAAATATACCTTCTCTTTCAGTAAGTGTGTTTTTTATCACGTGCACACTGAATTTAAGCATACATTTTCTAAAACTCACTCTCAGACTGACAAGCCCAAGAACTAGACAGCTTTAGTCTTCACTTCTGTAATTCATTCAGCTAACATTGGAAAGCTGCACAATACAAGTTGAGTTTACATTTCCCTTTTCCCTGCTGCAGACACCGCCAATTCAGATGCTGATCTCCCCAAAATATATTTGTGGATTTACTGCAGATGCCTGAAGGGATTTAATTCCAGGATTAGGGATTGAAGTACAATTTACATTACAGTAGATGAATGTACACTCCCTTGCTCTCTAATTCCTGTTTCCCTTCTGTGATGGACATATGTTTGTGGTTCTGAGGTAAATAAGTTCTAATATAAAAGTAAACTCACATATGCAGAGATCCCTTCATTAGGTATTTATGGAGGCAGACATACTTGCTGTAGAATTTATCTGATGGATCTCAAGTTGTTTTGCATTCACTTACACGCAGGAACAGAGTTAAATATATTGGATTTATACTATTGTGATGTACACAAAAGCATCTGTGTCTCCAGACTGTGGGATGCTGAAGAGGGACCTCTGGGCCAATTCCAAGAAAATCCTTTTCTTTAGAAACTTTCTGTGGTGTATTGAGCCAGAAATGGATCAAGTCTTCCTCTATATGTAACGTCTGTTTCATTAAATGGATTTCAGAGTTCAATTTCAGGTTTTCCAATTATTGCTTTTTCTTTCTGGAGGAATTCTGGTATTCTGTCCTCTTTCTTTCTTTTTTAATGTTCAGCATCAACATTTTATATTGAAGTGCTAGGAAAGATTCTCCTGTATTCATTAAAAGAAGCTGTTCTGCTGGTAGTGGTTCTAAAACTTTGGGTATCAGTACTCTTCCACATTCTTGAACAAAAGTGATTTTAAGAAATGGCAAGTAACTACTGATCATATAAATGAAATAATAGAATTTTTAGTAAGAGAGAACAAACACGTAATTATCCCAGCATTGCTTTTGCTCCATGTCATTGCTGAGATTTGCTAGCATGCAGTAAAATGACAAAACCAATGGGGCAGAACCAACTAGGTTCTCAGCAGATATCAGCTGGTGCGTAAAAATCACTAGTGCTGCATACACATAGAGTAGTGAGTATCTGGCCCAATATTCCTCATGGAAAGTACAGGCCTAATGCTAAGGCTCATATGGTTGGCTCAATTCAGTGTCTGTGTTTATTTCTGCAAATAAAGTCCCAGGAGATTGAACAAAATGGCATTTGCTCTACAGTTGTATTGACTGTGCATCGTTACCTGCAGACTACGTGGCCAAAAGAACTCGTGCTGTACCTCCAGACCTATCACAGTTTGGGTCTGGCTGTAGTTGCCGTATTACCACTGCAGCCTCAATTCACAAGCACGTTGGTTCCCTCTCCTGTTGTTCTGTTGTATTCTCCACTCTTGGCTGACTGCAGAAGAGTGGAATCCACGTTCACAGGTCACGGCCTCTGTTCTCCCTCCTCAACACGCAGCTGGGCCATAAGGTGTCCAAGGCCACTTCCATCTAATGGTGCTTCAGTACTTCATCGTAACTGCTCCTGCTAATGCTTTGCGGCACTTGCAGTTTTGGTGTATGCATGCAAAGACAGAAATATTCTCTCCCTTTGGTAGGTGGTAATCTCTTCAGGCCAAGGCCACCTTTCACAGCACGTAAATCAAGGTTCTTGATGTGACATACACTTCTCTGGCCTTCGGAGAAATTGCTATGGTGTTTTGCTGTTGCCGGCTGACACCTCCTGTGATGTGGCACTCATCATGGTCCAGGACATTCAGCAAAGTTTCCTCTGATCTCCTGAGGAAACCCAGTGCGGGGTCAGAAGACAGCTGTGGTCTTTCCTTTAATATAAGCAGTGCTGGGGACATCGTTGGGGTCTCAGGCAGTTTGACAGCACGCATCACCTCAAAGCAGCCAAGCACAAGCAAGCACCGGGCACCTGGGAGCACCAGCTGAAGGAGCTGCAGGGTCATGGCAGGCAGATGTCAGGTAAGAGCATGCCACAGCTGCCTGGGCCGGCAGGACCACCAGCGGGGTCAGGGCCCAGGAACGGCACCGCGGGATCGGGGGAAATGTCTGTACGCAGCTGTCCAGGCTCCTTCCCTGTCACTGACATCCACCTCCCTTCGAAAGCGTTTTATCACACGTGCTTGTCCCCGCTAGATGGTAGCAAAAAGGCGTCGTTGGGGGAGAGAGGCGGGCTGCTGCTCCTGGCGGGTGGCTGGGGGGAGCCCTGAAGAGCTGCGGTCTACGGACCCTGGGCTATGAATTTGCTGAAAAGTCAATGCTTCTCAAACATCAGGAAAATTCAAGGCAGGCAAATTGCAGCAAATATTTTTGCTTTTTCAGAATTACAATATGGGAAGAAGGGAGTGCTTGGGGTTTTTGGCCATGAAAGCAGCCCCAAAACCTGCAAAGGAACGCTCTGGTGCAGTGCTGGCCACACACAAGCTGTCAAATGTGTGGAGCTTTCCATGTTCAGCTCGTTTCTTCAGGGTATGCTACATATACATATATATACATATAGGGTATGCCACATATACATTCCCTAGGCCAACCCTAGAGAAAGCACTAGAGGTCAAAGAGGGGAGCAAGGCAGTTCATGGTGTTCTGATGACATTATTACTTCATTTAAAAATACCTACAATTAATAAATTAACTGAACTATCTGTTGGGATGACAATGCAGGCACAACCTTAAAGACCCAAACATTGATCTCCTCCTGCTCCACATCTGTAACACTGCTCGTACTGGAGCTTAGTGAAAAATTATGAAACTTCTGATCGCATGGAAGTTTTCCATATGGGGAAAAACTCATATTTTTTAAATAAAAGATGAGAATTTTTTTTTGGTGAAAACAAATCAAAAGAAGTACCTTAGGGGTATTTACATGGAAAAAAGAAAGAAAATAAACCAAGAAAGATACCTCATTCAAATCCCAGCCCTGTTTGATACAGGGCAAGCACTTGATTCCAAAGGGCAACTTTACCAGAGATGGTGACCTCTACGGTAGTGCTGCTGGGTCACCTCATGGGACAGAGTGATGCGGTCTGTCTCTGCCCAGCCTCTGCTGCTTTGCAGGTCTCTCTCAGCATGTTAATCTGAATTACCACACTACAGGAAACATCTTCTGCTGAAACATTCTTGCAATATATTTGGATTACAAAAAAAGCATCTTTTATTTGGAAAATTGCTCCAGGAACTCCTGACCATCTCTGTACAAGGGAGCAGGAAGGCCAGAGTGAAAAAGCAAAGCTCAGCATATTGCCTGACCTCCTCTTGTGCACATACAACTATTGCTGGAGCCTAGTAGAAAGGGTAGCAGAACAACTGTGCAGCAGTTTGGTACCCACCAAGTAGCACTGGAAAGGATGCAGGTTTTCCATTATTCAGCTTTACAGTGTTTAAACTGCAGCAGCTTGAAATTTTTGAGAGAAATCCTCACCAGACTGCAATTTAGTTGAGTTCTTACTGTCCTGCAAGAGAAAAGCAGAGCAAGGAAAAAAAAACCACAAACAGAACAAATCCAGTATCTCTTTATTAAAAATTAATTGGTTCAAGAGCAAAAATCCAGAAAATGTCCCAAGTCAAACAGGACCAGTTATATTACCTTTTCATTCCTGCATTCCTGCAGGTTTGATTCACAGGCAAGGTAATCAATAATCCACATTTTTTCTTGATCTTAGCAACATTCTAGAGGTAGTACTTTCACAGGGATAAACTGTTCAGCAATTTCTTCAGTATATTAATCACAAGCAAGCCTTTCTTGAATGACAGGCAGCCCTTCTGCAATTTATCTTTTATTTTCTTTTCTTTTTAAAAAAGCAGTATTAAAACCCAAAAGAAATAGCCCTGGCTTATTTGACTGTTACTTAACTTCACATCCTTTTCACAAGACAAATTTACCTTGGAACCCAATCCCTGTGGCACCTCCATTTCCTCATATAAATTGTTATTTATCACAGTTCCTGCATTTAAGTTATAACCCAGTCTTGCTCCATTTTTAGATTTCACCATAAAAAGAATGCTTTAAATCAAGGTGAATACATTTCTGTTACTATGGTGGACATCACAAAGGCTTTTCCTGATGTCAGATATTCTCTAGCCTCTTAACAAATACCATTGCTTTTGTAGATGAAAGTTTTCCCACTGACAGGATATGTAGCCTTTCACCTCTAAGATGCTGTTTTGAATCCTGCCCTTTTCAGTTGCCAAACAAATGTCAAAGAGCAGCAATTTAGATTGCAAGAGTTGAAGGATCTTGATCTAATTTCCAGGGAAATTAGAAAGCATAGGAGACCATTTGGCCCCTTTTTTTTGAAGTTGGATTGGCCTTGCTTGCCAAAGAGTTAATAACCAAAAACTAAAGTTAGACGATCAGCTCAGTTATGAAATAAAGTGAACTTTTTCAGTAAGTCATGCAATTAAGTATCTTACAGATTTAGCAGACTTTACGTTTTGTCAGGGTGAGGGTATTCAGTGACCAGAAGCACGTGCTGCAGGTGTCATGCTAATGGAAGCTTTAATACCTTTGCTTTACCTCCTGCTAACAAGGAGCTAGTGACTACAGCATCCCCTTGTCACGTCATAGTTGTTTGCCTCTGTCCTGATGCCTACCAGTGCTTTCTTGAAACCAGCATTGGCATACAAGCAGAAAAAAAGGTTCCCTTTTTGCATTCCCAAACCATACCTACCCCATGTTTAAATAGAGTATTCTATTATCATGTTCTTCATGGGTGATTGTCCAGGAGCGGCAGTACTAATAAACTCTCTTGCCCTGTGCAATTTCATTAACCTTGTTCAATTTGTGACTATGAGCCTTGCAACATGAAGTGTCACCTCATTTTCTCCTATCAGGTGCACAAGTTAGTCATGCACAGTTTTATTTATAAATGTAACATGACCTTGTTTATCTGAGCCCCAGAGCCTTTGGGTGAGCACAGAGCCTGGACAAATGGGGATGCTGGCCCTGAGCATAAAGTCCAACATTTTCTGAGCACACTGTGCTGCTGTTACTGAGAGTAGGGGCAAGCAGACATCCTAACCAAAAGGGAAACCATAAGGAGAGCAAGCAGGAGGACTTAAAGTTAAATCCAAAGGCTTTGCACACACACAGAGAAACCAACCACCCACACACAAACCAAAGAAAAACTCTACCAAAACCCATACATACCATGCACGGAGACAGGGAAGAAAGAGCTGCTCTTTGGGTATGACCCATACTGTGCTGGGGCAATACAGATAGTGCAGTTGGCTCTTGCCAGCCCTCCTGTCACTGCTTGCCATCTTTACCTTTTTGAGGGAACAAAGGAGGTTGCCAGCTGCCATGGGACCACTCTGCCGAGCCATTATACTCTTCTGTCAGCTGCAGTGGGCAGACAATAGTGTTCAGGAATTTTCCATGTTTTGCTCTACAAAAACGTCTTCTTGGTTCTGGCAGGTTTCTCTCTTTTCTTCCTGGCAAATGCTGAGGTGAAGAAACTGCTCTGTTTCCCAGCACTATCTAGCACATCCATGAACAACTTCCCCTTGGCTCAAGCAGTCTCTCACAGACCTTTTGTTCCTGACATAATTATAAAAGTCCTGCTTTGTCTTCACAGTCTTCAAGCCTTTTTTGTCACATTTTTTGTTACCTTCCTGACATTTCTGGTTTTGTTGAGCTTTTTCCATAATTTTCCTATTTCTTTGGCTTTGTGATGTTGCATTGATCCTGCTGATTTATATTTTTTACTTTGTGTTTATCTGCTCCACACCCCAACGTTGAGATAACTGGCCATTTTTTGCTCATCAAGTACTACTGACTTGGTAATAAATATCTGGACGCCCCTATTAGTTAACTTTCCCACTCCAAACCTAAGCTGTTCAGGGCTGTGCTCGGTGAAGTCCATAGCCCTCCCTCAAAAGGTCAGTGAAAGTCATGTTTGTACATATCAGGACAGAATTTGGCAACAAAAGCTTAAGTTTTTCCATGCTTTACTTTCCGGAAACTTAAAAATAGAAAAAGAAGGAAAGATTTTTCCTAATCCACATTTCTCACTAGAGCAGAGATGTTTATTACCTTAGTGGTGCATGTTTTCACTTGGATCTGCTATCCCAAAATTGCTATCCAGATGGGTATTTCTTAGGAGATTAGGACACGTGAAGTCAGTGAGTGTTTTCCGGGGACTTTCAGGGCCCCAACTTTGAGCGTTCACTTAGCTGCAGACCTGAGCTTGGTTGCTTTTCAAATATTTGGAAGGTAAATGGAACAATATGGGTTTGGGTAGTTACACTCATAAAAACATTCACTAATTTTGCCATATAACAAGAGTTGGATCAAGAGCTTCAGTCCCTTGGTCTGGATTCTAGCAACAGCTTACTGTGGGACACTGGAACACAAACAATTGCTACACTAACACAATGATCTTGAATTGGAAGATCTTATAAAAAGGCAACAGAAGATTAATTAGTACCATGCTATCCTCCATTATGCTGGGCTTAATGCAGGGAATGAATTTACTATAAAACATGAGCCTGACTGTGCTGGGTAGGCAAGAGGACATCCACTGCAGAGAGACAAGTAAGTCTTGAAATTCATCTGCAGGTGAAATTTTTCGTTTTCCCTGATTTTATTTACCACTGCATTAATTCGATAAATTCTCCATTCTAAGCAATATAATATCCATAGTTTTGCTCTTTATTCTAAAACAAACAAACAGAAAAGTAGGTGTCTTGCCTCAGTTTTTTGGGTAGCTAAATTGTATGTCATAGGTATGAGCACAATATCACCTTCAAATTTTTTCAGTTCTGGACACCATTTTATTTAACAGCATCAGTTAGGGCAAGTAACCAAGGCCAAGAGGTTACCTGAACCTTAACAGTTTTTTAGAAAACTGTTGTAAGATCAACAAGATAGACCTTAGGCTGCTGTATTAATTCAGTCCCATCAAAGAGTTTCTTACTCCATATCTGGTAATTGCATACCACCTGAAGGCAAACCTTTATTTTTGTGCTCTGAGTCCTGGAAACAAGATTGCAATATTTTTTATATTACTTTACTTGCAGATGTACTTTACTGAGGTCACGTAAACCAGTAATTTTTCATCAACATTCTGCCCGGGAGTTTGTATTCCTCTTTATACAACACCAACAACTCCACAGCTGCTTGCTTACGGGGCGCATTCACAGGCTGAGCTTCTCAAACAAAAGATTTCATGTTTTGTTCACTTTCTTGCTTTACTTTTACAAATTATCTATTTTAAATTGCCAGTATTGAAATGTGAAACAATTGAAACAAAACAGAAATATTAAAACTGGCCTAAGGATATAGTCACAGCAATATCTGTACATACAGCCTACATGGGAACTGTCTAGCCCTCCAACAAGATAAACATTATTTTTCAAGAAGAGTTGATATGTGCTGGGGGATGCATATACACTGACATTTCATCCTGTCCAACTTTTCATAAATGTTTCTAACAAATCACCCTATTGAAGAAGAATACAGATTCATTCAAAACAAAGCATAGTGCTCGTTTCTGATTGTAACATACATATAATAGTTTAAAGGAATTATCATATATTAGTAGCAAGGGCATGATGATACTTTCCCATGTTACCTGATAGCAAATTAGTAGGCGGTGTTTGCAATGCCTTTCATTTGGCGTTTAGTAATTTCTGTAGAATGCATTTTACAGACTTATTAAAACACACTCAGACTTTGTTAATAAAAAACATTTACTCTGAAAATAGAAGTGTGATGGCTTCTGATGTAGCGTTGCACCTGCAGCAATGGCAAACAATATGGGAATGTACAGAAACCAGCATGAATTTGTTCTTATCTCCCACTACCCATGGTTTATATTTAGAAACAAGAAATCATGACCAAGGCCATTGTTGTAATTCTGAACTGTGCTCTGCATGTTTGAACATGTGTTCAAAGGCAAAGTTTACCTAAAAGAAGCAGTCAGACCAAGATCAAACACTCCCCTTGCAGGGAGCAGGAAGCACCAAGAACTTTGCAGTCCATGAGTTTGAGGTTCTGCTGCGTCGCTTGGTGTGCAGCCTCTATGCTGTATGGAAGTAGAAGAGAAGGCAAGGACGGTGGGAGGGTTTCACAGGTGGCTTCTGCTAGTCTAGAGCAAGTGGAAGGGGCAGAGAGGAGAGACAAGAAAGTGGGTCTGAGTGTCTTTTGTTCCTGATTCCTATGTCAAAGTGTCTGAGAGAGGAGGGTGGGGACAAGAATTGCCAGTTGGTACTCAGAGTCCCTGCTAAGCCAGAGGTCCCTGCAGCCTTAAGCATCCTCTTAACCTATCCTGCTTCTGACCCACACTCCAAGCCCCAAAAACTTTTCCTCTTCTGACCCAGATGCCCCATCCCTCACCTCCCTGCACTGCAGTGACCCACTAAGAGCTCAAATGACCTAACTGCATTCACTCTGCAACTCTTTCCTTTGTCTTCATCACCCTCTTTCCTTCCAGCTTTCCTCCAATCCCAGTTCTCCCCACTCCAGTTTCAAATACCCCACTTCCCCTTCTCTCAAATGTCCTGTAAGTTAATCACAGTGCCCTCAGCTTCTCCAGTTCAGAAGCATCTCCTCACTTAACCCTCTTCTGTTTCAAATTCTTAGTCCTGACCCTGCAACCCACCCAGGAGCTTCTTACCACCCTCTTCTCACTCCTCCCGTCACCCCCAGTCCTCTATCCTGCTCCCAAATTCTCTTCCAGCTCACTCCCCACCCTATACACACTCTTTTATCTGCAACTCCTTTCCTGCCTACGCACTTGCCTCAGATCACCAAACCCACTGCGGCTTTTTAGTTGTTCTTGCTCAGCTTTGGTGATGTGCCCATCCGCTATGCTCTTCCCCTGTAGCTGGGTGGTCAGCTAAAGCCTTCCCCTTTCCTGGCTGTCCTTGCAGGATAAAAGGAAGGAATCAGAGCTCCTCCTTTATCCAGGATTTCAAAAGCTCAGTCTGCACTTACAGATGTCAACAAGAACAAAACAGTTTTCAAAAGAAAACAGTGAGGTGAGATAGAGGATGTAGGGTAGTCGTATTTATCAAGAAAAGTCTCTGTAGTCCAGGTATCTGTCCCTAATTCATCATAGGAATGGAGACTGGAGAAGGGAATTTACCTAGGGGAAGAAGTAGGGCAGAAAGCTTTGGGCAGGTCAGCATTCCCCTAAGCAAATCCCTGGAAGGGTAGAAGGGGTCAGAGCAGGACATCTCCATCTCCCTCAAGTCTGTGTTACACTTGTGTTCTCCAAGGCATCCAGAGAATCACAGCTCAAGCTGTCCTACATGTATCACGTGTCAACCCTGTCTCTGGACAGAAGGAAATGGGGCCCTGGACCCCCAAGTCCTTGGGAATAGAATGAAGCAAGCCATCGGGGACGTAACAGAACCAACAGGGGGAATTTCTGGTTTGGATTTTGAGAAGTTTGCAACACAGGCCATAAAAATTTCCCCAGAGCTATGTATGAACAACTGCACTGCAGCAGCCTAGTGTTAGTTGTAGGACTTTATGATGGCAATTGGAGAATTCCTTCATGTATATTGTTGCAAAATGGTACTGAGCAATATTTATGAGCATATCCTTGAACATTTTTCCACCACTGAAAGTGACTAATCCTGTGCAGGTTTAGCCAAACTTTCTCAGAATGCCAGGCAGTGCTGAGGAGCAAAGCAGTGGGACCACTGCATGAACTACAGTGTAGCTGTTAGCACTGTTAGCAAGGACAGCTGGCATGAGGGGGAAAAAAAACAGAAAGAAAACCTGTTTTCCTTCTGCTTGAGTAGAATTTCTTGACAACGTAAAATTCGTTCCTTAGAGAAGAAAGGGGCTCCTCACTATGACTGAAGAGGAGTGATTTCTGCTGACAACAGGCATCCAAATTCTGACGAAACAAAACAGCCAAACAATCAAGATATTGTAAAGAGCACTACACTAACAAACTTAATGTATTTACAGCAAATGGCTAGGACATACTCAGAACACACCAGATTCTTTCTCATAGATGTCACGTGCACAGACACTTCCCTCCTCATTATTGTACATGTGATTTGCAAATTCTTGTGCTGGCATTACTGAAATATCAGTTTTAAAACAACAAACAATATTTCCCCACATGCCAAAGAAAACAGGAATTTTAACATCTTAAGCCTTCCCTAGAGATGGCAGGATTCCCTTGGTTTGTGTGTTACTCCACAGAGTTGCATGTTACGCCAATGTGAGGGAGGGACGACTCCTCTGGTTTTTTCCATTTATTTCCCAGTGAGGAGCTCTTTGTCCACAGACTCCTGTGACAAGTCTTTTTGTGTCCTGGGGGTGCTCATCATTCATTTCAGAGTCTGCTAGGTAGGACAGTTTTGTACAGGGGAGGGAAAAAAAGGAATTGCATTTGCCCAGTCTCCTGTGGCAAACAGCAACTGGAAAGGAGGAAGCATGACAGGTTAAGGCTAGTTGGGTCTCCCTGAGCTTTGGTCCTTCTTCAGGAAACTCCTTTCCTCCTACCAAGCAAATGCTTCTGCACCTTATCTGCTCACCTCTCCGTGGAGTCTCTGGTTTCCCTCTGCCACCAAGGTCTGTGTGTGGGCTGCTTCTTGTGAAGGATGAATGTTCAGCTCCAGCAGCAGCCAACTGACCCTCTGCAATCAGGGCACCGCTCCTCTGCCTGACTCTGACTCAGAAATGCCTGGGGGCCCTTCTACCCTTGGCGCTTGGCTCCTCTTGCCCCAGGTTTGTCTCCCATCACACAGTGCCATGCTGGGCTGCCAAGTATTCCACTTAGGTAACACTTGGCATTTCCAGCCCCAGGGCCTCAGCACTGACGCAATTTCCAAACTCATTTTTTAAAAAAGCCACAAATATTTTTAATTCCTAGCAACTGAGAAACCCCAAAAGCAAGAAAGCGGCATTCTTCTGCCAGGAAGGGAAGAGGAAAGGCTGCAATGGGGAGAAGAAGGGTAGATTGAGAACTGCTTCATCTTTCTACTCCCTCTTCCTTCTCTTTAAACTTGCTGGTAATGCAAGGTCAGGGGAGAGGGCAGAAAGAAAGAGAGGAGAAACTAGGGTAGGGGGAAATAAGTTCTGCAATCCTTTCTCCAGGAGTAGAAGTAGAAAAGATCACAGAAAGCAATGGCTGCAACTTTCTCTCTCCTCTAGCTTCCCACCTCCATAAACCCCATGTATCAGCACAGGTGAGAGACAGATGTTAGTAATGTTTCCATTTCTTTCTTTGTTAAAAATAAATAAACAGAGGCATAGTTAATGGTTAATGCTGCTGAGTACATGGAGCAAACAGTTCTCTTTTCCCATCTTGCCTGTAGTTTAATTATGAACTTAGGCTGCCTTCAGGCTACAAAGGGCAAGAAAGCAAGGAATACATATATCCAGAAATGCAGTCAGTGTTTGATGTCTCTGAGCTAAAAAAAAAAAAATAAAAAATGTGAAGAATAAAAGCAATGTGCAAACCATGGAGCTTGGAGTCAAGGGGAGAAGAAGCAAAAAAGGGTCTGAAGATAGCTGAGCAACTAGTAACATGGAGAACTTCCAAATTCAGAACTAATGCTAAGAAGTAGGTTCTGTGAAGGTTGTTAGTAAATGACCTTCAAAATATTTACAGATTAAAAAATAAATTAATGAGCTGTGGGTGCTATAGGCATAGCACCAAACAAGTAAGGTAGGAGGAAAAAAATCAAGACCCCAGGGTATGGAGTCAGGAGAAGGACAGAAAAAGCCAGAAACCCTGTGATGGTGCAGAATGTGGTGTATCCCCACACTCCTCCAAAACACATGGGAAACTTCAGGATTGCCTTGGAGTATATGGTGATCTGAAGCACTGAACATTGAAGCTCAGTATTTCTCTGTCAGGGAGGTGAAAGCAGAGCTGAAGGACCACATTGGATAAGGGTGCTCATACAAGGCTGACACTCAGCAGTGCCATAAGCAGTCACTGGACAACTTCACAGCCACAGAGAGCAGGATGCAATTCCTGGTGCTGCAGGAAGGAGAGGGGGGCTTCTGTCCCCGTTATTCCACAGTGGAAAGGGACAGCATTTACAGAAGCCTGCCTGAAGGGGAAGAAGAATTTGGAGCTTTAGTGCAAATAGAGCCCAAAATATTTCCTGTAAGTGGTCCACAGTTTTTTGAGGCTCAAAGTGAATCAGAGCTCCTAATCTCAGCATCACAGCAAAACACATGAGATTAAGGTGTTGATCCAAAGTTCACTAGGCATCAGAGAAGTGAATTGGGCTTGCCTTTGGGTACAATAAAATACAGGTGACTTGCATTAATCAGGAATAAGAGGCACACACAAACTAGCTGACTTCACAGAACATAAAAGGTCACTGGCATTTCAAGAAGCCATAAAACACAATGAATAGCATAGATATGCTCAAAGTTGTTAGGAATGCAAAATTAATAATTACAAGTACCTGATAACATGTAGGTAGCTCGCTTTTTGGAAGTCAGGCAGGTAGGTAGTCAGGCCAGTTTCTAGGAGAAAGTCCAGGGAATGTCTCACATAGTTTAACACTAGAAGAATAGAGTACCCCAACATCAGACTGCTGCTAGAAATCCTGTGCATCAAAAGAACTGTAGATACTGAAGAAACAGCACCTGCAGACTCTCAAAACATCTAGCTGATGCAGAGTAAAAAGGTACCCTAACTTCACCCAGTTTGTAGAACTCGGAGAGCTGTCTTCCTGATCTGTGCATTTCCCTGTATCATCTAGTGAAATCTCCTTGTTAACCAGCACGAGTGTGCTAAAACAATTAAGTACTAGGTGAACACTATAGGAAGGATACAGTTTTGATGGGGAAAAAAACTGACTCCAAAACCGCTCCAAAAACTAAACCAAAACAAAACCCCAAAAAAAGAAAAATCAAAATAGCTACTTCACAGTTTTACCTCTTTAATACATAAATATTATATTTAAATGTAGATACTGGTATACAGATTACAGGCAGTAATATTTACATATGCATCCCAAAATCCAACTATTTTGATACAAAAAGAGTCCTTAAGCAACATGAGTTAAAAAAAAAAGCAACTTGTGGCACAGCACGTGATGACTTTGACATGGTGATATATATTTAAAACTAATACTGAAGGGAGGGGGGATAAAAAAAAAACTTTCAGTGATGTTGGAAGAACAGCCCTTGTTGTTAGAATAACCATGGACTTTCAAACAGGAGCCAGAGTGAGTTATTCAAGCCCCACTGCACATCTATAGTTTACGAAAGGAGAATTCAGGTACTATTGTGAAATAAGGTGGAGATAATATATACTCTTTTCTTTGGTTTTGGGATCATTAGTGATCAGATTAAAAGTGGGATGAATTAATTCTGAGGAAAAGAAAAGCATAATAGTGTATTAATGCATGGTCAAAGGACAACACACTATTAATATAATTATATACTTGTTATATTACTAATTGCAATGCCTTATTAAAAAAAAAATAAATCAAGAAACCCAATCTTTTCCTTATCAGAAAGCTGACTAGTGGGATTTTCATAAAAGCTGTTATGATTTACATACATTTTTTATTAAAATAATATTTTTTTGGCCAGTCTCTTCTCTGTGAAGGATCTGACCACTAGTTGGCATTGTTACTTCACTCAAATAAATAGCCTTTGGACGAGGTGTTCACCTACAAAACCCCACCTCTGTATTTTTGAGCTCTAAGTTTCATTTAGCAACTTCTAGGAAAGGTGGTGAGGCAAAAATGGAGGAAAAAGTAACTGTGATTGGAAAATTATTTTCCCCTCCACACCCCAGGTATCTCTTTCAGGGAATTTCTAGTTCTACCTTGAATTCTGAAAGAGAGACTGAAGCAATATCAAGTGCATTGGGGAAAAAGAAAGAAAAAAAAAAAGAAAAAAAAAAAACCCAACCAGAAACAAAATCCCCATGCCATAGTCACATGTACTTAAGTGGTAAAGTCCAGGCTGTGAGTGTAGACTCAGTGGTATACCGAGGTCAGGAAGCTTAAATAACAGAAACACAACTCTGGAATGCAAACATGAAATAATAGCACCTTATACCCCTGTGAGCTGCTCCTTCTGTTACAACTCCAACAGGCCAGTGCTACAGCGGTGCCTTATGTTCTGTTCTACCAGCTCTGAGCCACTGGTAACAAAGCAAGTGACATCTCCTTTGCATGGAGTTTCTGTTTATTTTTGGAATAAAAGGAAGGGGTTTTTTCCTCATCTTTGCAGAAGCAGCAAGGTGCTACCATTGTGAGTTAGAGTGCAAAGAGGCCTTTGGGGCAGAGTCTGTCCGTGCTGGCTCCCAGAATCTGCTCAGCCCTGAGTCCATTTGATCTGCATCTGCGTTACCACACACAGGATGGGATGAGGGGTTCCTGCTGGCTGTGCTACCCATAGCTCTGCCATGCAATACTGGGGAGCATCTCTGGGGTTCAGCAACACAATTGGTTACAGGGGTCCCTGCAGACAGGCAAGTGGAAAAGAGAACAGGCTGTGTCTCTATGCCCAGCCACTGGGCAAAGAAGAGGGGATTTTCACCTTTCTAGGGCTGATGTTGACACAGTTAGTATTTTGCTTTAGCTGCAAATCAGACTTCCTTTCAAGTAAAGTTACCATTTCAGTTACATAGAAGCAAGCTTTCAAAAATACCCACTTCTCAAAGGAAAACGAACACAACCTGAAAGAGCTGCTGCAAAACAATAAGGAAGATGTAATCTCTATAACACTGAAATCCTGGCTCGTACACAAACCCACAGACTGACACTACCAGCACATTAACTGTAGTGAGTCACAGAAAGGTTCTCAAATTAAGTCTTCATCTGCACTACTGACAGACTTTATGGCCTTAGGTATGTCTCATCTTCTGAGCTCTAAAATGCGCATTAACGCTTACCGGCATTAGAGAGATTAATTCATTAGTGACTGCAAAGTGCTAAGTAAATGTTTACAACAATTAACAACCAAGTAGGATGTTTTCATCACCAAAACAAAAAGAAATGTAAAATGCAAGCAACACCAATGTGAATGGTGGAAAATAAAATTAAAGCAAAAACTTCCTTCCATTCTAATGAATGTTTGAAAGCCAAAACAACAACAAAAAGCAGTCAATCAACCAGGCTGTGGTTTTGAGTAACCTGAGTAGCTTGACATCAACTCTCTAAGAAACCACTGTAGGCTGATATGTAAGAAAATTTAAACAGACTTTGCAAATGCTTTACATACACAACTTTGTAAAGTCTCATGATAGAAAGCAGCTGATCCCACAGTATCCAAGATATCCCCTATTGCTCTAGATTTAATTAAATTAAACCACTCACAAGATTTTGCTGTCCCACAAGGCAACCGTGGATGATCCAGAAACTATAGTAAACCATCCTCAGATTTTCCACTATCAAACATCTTAGCAATTGGTTTTTTTTGGAGAAGCTATACATTAGAAACACTCGGTGGGTTGGAGTTAGATGGAATGCTGCTTAAGGTACCCCTGTATGCAGTCTGATCTCACTCTTTGCAGCAGGAGGCAACTGAGGTATGTGTGGTGGCTCCTAGTTTATAACACAGACTGGAGTCTGATATCCAATTGTACTCATTATCAAAATCTATATAAATGCTGTCCAAATTATTTAGCATTAAAAGCTTCCATCCTTTGAAGATAAACAGGTTAACAAGCTTTAAATTCATTAATTAAGTAAGGCTTGAGGAATATCCTTCTAAGCAGCATAAACATTGGCTCAGCTAACATCTCATGCCATCAACGAAGAAAGATCACTAGCAGACTCAGGCCAAGATGCTGTGGGAAATAAGTGGAAGGCAATAACAGCTGGGAATATTTGGCACATACAATAAAGTTTTGAAACTCTTTGGATACTGGCTTTCCAAACTCTCTCTCTCTTTTTTTTTTTTTTTTTTTAACCCACAAAATATTTCATTAGCACTTGTATGAGAGACAAGGTCAACAGCACCCAGGTGTGCTATGACATTGTTACCTGCCATGAGATGATACAAACATCCCCCCTCTTTCCTCCTGCTCCCCCTCCAATTATCTATTTGCAGAATGCATGTAGTAGCACATCTTCAGAGCTAATGTTACATATCTGGGTAGGAATGCATATCTGTCTGTGTATATTGCAATTAGAAATCCAGTCGTCTTAAGGTGCTTTTCTGATTAAATGGACTTTATACAACGTGCTGTGCATCTGTCCTGCCTTGCATTTCCTCATGGCTTCTGAACACAACAGGCAGTTTTAGCCACATGTGACGGATGGGGTAAGGAGATCCCAAATTCCTGTAATGCTGTGGAAGATCTGCATGAGGATAGAAGATACCAGCAAACGCCCCTGTTGAGGGAAAGGCTGCAAGAGGGGATCAGCAGCTCCCTGCTGAGCCGAGTACAGAGGACCCATGCAGCTCAGAACAAGGCAGCGCGCACACTGCCTTGTGCCCATGCGGTAGTTTGGAGGAAGATTAGAGTATGTATGCAGGGAGCAGAAAGCAGGGAACACTGAAAAGGGAAGAAACATATTGGTGGGGGGCTCAGAAGAGGTACAACAGTTAAATCTGGAGGTTTCTTTAAAAAGTATTTTATTTATTTTTTTTTACTGGCAGAAAGTTGGGATGTAGGATGCAAGACTTGGGGGAACTTGATTTCTGCTGACCAGAAGAAAAATAGTTTCTTATTACTGCAGTGGTTCCTGACTACTTAGGCATCTCACGCAATCAGATGAAACCTGCTTATCCACCGATCAATGTGATGGGGAATAAGGAAAGAAATAACACAAATACAGTCCCAGTCACTGAACTGACCTGGCTGTGCTCAGTCCACAAATGTAAACAGAGAAGATTACTCCTGTCCTAAAAAAAATTACATAAATATTTTTCCCGTCTGTCCTAAAATAGTGAAACCCAAACTAAACATAAACCAACCACCCTCTTTAATGGTGATTATAGCCTTGCTGGACTCTATGCACAATAACAATGTTCTGAATTTGTTAGGTTGCAGGGAAAAGTACAGCAGCAAGACCTTGTAGCTGGCAGCATGTCTTTGTTCCTCAGTGAAAACATACGCAGTATCAGTGAAAACATACGCAGTAGTTGGCTACACAGCAAGTGCTTTTGAACAGTGATCTCTACAGGAAAAATTAACTATGAACTACTGAGCAACCGGCAGATTAAGGTCTGATGGGTACTCAGAAATTTCGTATTTCACCTGTGCAAAAGCCATCAGAGAAAAAAGGTAAATAACTGTGCTTGCCTGTGCATTCTAAGGAGGAGGATCACTCCTGCTGTCATTACGGTTACATACAGAGCTCTGCCATAACACTGGGACACAAGGAATATTTAAGGAATCCAGAGAGTGCTTCTCTCCCATGATGCACCAGAAAGGATGAATAACAGAAGCAAAATAAATTTGGATTCAGTCAGTACAGCGTGACAAGCACTCAGTTGTACTCCAGGCCTTTGCTTGAATAAACAGTGATGTGTCTCATGAAATGTTCAAAGCAAAAAAATAAATAGTCTTTAAAGACACAAACTGTCTGTATAAACAGAGGGTGGGGGAACACTACTGGATTACCAGCACCTTCTGAGGGAAAAAGAAATCGGTAGCTCTCCCTTTAGCAGGAGTGGGGAGCTGGGATGCAGGCCCTGCAGCCAGGCTTCCTGCAGCCTCAGAAAAGCACAAGACAGATGGCCAGGTACCCTCTGCCACACAAGGACCTAACTAACAGCTCAGACAAAACAGTTGTAGACAGCAATCAGCAAAAGAGAAGCTGAAGGCACCACTGATGTGCTAGATCCCTGCAAGAAGCAAGAAAATGGTTAAACAAAATTTGTTGAATGGTTTAGGGGGACAAATCCCTGCTGATCCCTACAAGAAAGGGGCAGATGTCTTAGCACAGGATTACAAAAAAATAAATACAGTGTAAGCAGTGATCTGGTTTCCTTTTGAACCTCACAGATACACATTAATTCTTATCTTCAGGAATTCTCCAAATTAGTTACACAGTCCCTTCCACTGGATTTATTGTGCTCAGTCTCCCAACAACTTAAACTTCTCACTCCCTCCAGTCCTGTTTGGAGCTTTACTCTACAAGCGTACAGGAACCCTCCAGTTTCCAGCCTAAATTAACCAGATAATAAACACTTGATCTGGGGTTGATATTATCCTCTCATAGAGGATTTTTTCCATCCTTGATAGAAAATTCTCCAGTCCATTTCCAAATGATTGTCCTATCCCTTTAGAAGTGTCTGCCAACTAAGCGAAACAAATCAAGGCACTATTATCTCTTTGTAAAGAATAACAGGAAGAGGTTTAATCCATCCCATTCTTCCAACCAACCTACTAATCCTCATCTGCACCTGTCCGAATTCACGGTAAACTTTGTTAAAGCCAGGTGATCTCAGCTGTACATGAAACTCTGTCATTGTCATAGAAAATGGCTTGGATACCTCTACAAAAAACATCTCGCTTAGTGTGCCCTAAAAGCACATTAGGCCTTTCACTGCGGCTTCACACTGGTTGCTTGTAGACATCCAAAAATTTGATTAACGGTTGTATTCTTCTCTTTTTTTCTCCTACGTTCTGGTTTCAAAAGCCAGCAGTCAGTACAAGCAAGGTGGTTCACTGCAGAGGATGGTGGTTGTGCTCCTTCTGCCCCCACCACAGGGCTTGTGAGATACACATTGTATTCTGCGCCACTTTCTTAAAACAAGAAGTGGGATTAGCACACTGGGTTTATGAATTATTTCACAAGACAGGTATTGCAGAAATGCAGTACTCCCCTGCCATAAGGAATTAACTCTCTCAATAGTCCTATACCTACAGATACTTGTGGTTACATGTAAATTGAAAGGGAAATATTCATGTAGCTTTGCATGCAAAACAATTAACAGGGAATAACTTTTGCCTACAGATAAGTGAGACCCCACCTGGAGTTTGGCATTCAGCTCTGGAGCCCTCAGCACAGGAAAGACACAGATCTGTTGGAGTGGGTCCAGAGGAGGGCCACAAAAACGATCGGATAGATAGAACACATCTCCTGTGGGGAAAGGCTGAGGGAGCTGACGTTGTTCAGCCTGGAGAAGAGAAGGCTATGAGGAGACCTTATTGAGGTTTTTCAATACTTAAAGGGGGCTTATAAGAAAGATGGGACAGACTTTTTTGTAGGGCCTGTTGCAGTAGGACAAAGGTCAATGGTTTTAAACTAAGAGAGGGTAGATTTAGACTAGATATAAGGAAGAAATTTTTTACAACGGTGCTGAAACACTGGCACAGGTTGCCCGGAGAGGCTGTAGATGCCCCATCCCTGGAAACACTCAAGGTCAGGTTGGATGGGGCTCTGAGCAACCTGGTCTAGTCCGGCTCACTGCAGGGGGTTGAGACTAGATGATCTTTAAAGGCCCCTTCCAAGCCAAACCATTCTATGATTCTATGGTACTCAACTACAAAGGAAGAAAACGTACACTTGTTTCAAGATTTTAAAAAAGTAAAAATCCATCCCCCACCCCACCCCCCCCTCCCCAAACCCACTATCAGGATATTGCTCAATGCTTTGACAGCAGAGACAACAGCTTGGCAGTGATAGAGAACACACCCGAAGCTCTACCTCAGGTAGCAGAAGTAGGACTTTTGTAAGTCAGAGAAATAGATCCATGGGTTTCCTGGGTCAGCCCCAGAACAGTTCATTATGTTTAAAACGCGTGACAATCAAAAGGTGACAAGCCCCGAGAAACAAAGGCATGTTTTTGTTAGTATGAAGGGAACACATTTACTCCAGCTCCAAAAAGACACCCCTATTCAGAAACAAAACCCCAAAGCCGACAAGAAGCCAGCCAGCTTTCTGCAGTGGCCTCTGGACTGACATTCAACGCCTCCGCCTGAGGTTTGGCAGGCGGGCTGCGGGTGGAAGGAGGGACAGCATCACTGGAATCATGCAGCTGGAAAACAGCAGCAGCAGCCCGCTCCCAGAAGCCCAAGAACCCTGAGAGCAGCTCTGCAAGATAATTTCGGGAATGGGGAAAGTTAGATTGGCACCACTTTGCCTCAGATGAAGCATTTATTTTGATGAAATTGTATCATTTTGTTTGAATGGAGGATACAGTTCATGACTTGGAAGTCTCAAGGAGAGCACAAGTCCATTTTCAATAGTTCTGAGGAAGGTAAAAGGCAAAGTGTCTGATCTCAGAGATCTTACAAACTTTAACGAGACCCACAGGGATGTGAAGGCACAGATCCAAGAAGTGCCTGATAATTGGGAAGACCTGACAAGCAGGAGAAACAGAAAAACTGAAGGTCATAGGAATTCACAGAAATGTGAGGGCAAAACCCTAGTGATGGCTTGGAAAAAGAAGTTTAAAATTGCCAAATGTAACACAAGAAACAGCAAAACACTCACCGTACTGAAAACTGGCCTGCAATCTGCACTGCTCTTTCATGGCTGCTGGCTACCACCAGAAGGCCTGCTGCCATGACTGACAGTGCAGAAGTAAGAACAAGATTAATTGCATAATTTTTTTATTGGTTGGTTGTTGGCTTTTTTCTTTTAGGTATACAAATTCATAAGACTGAAGTGACATGTTGCCTGTAAAAGGGTTTAACTAGCTTCAAACACGTGCACACGCTTACAGTGGTCTCAGGGAAAAGTGTAAGTCTTTGGCCTGCAGCAGGTCAAGGACATACCAAAGAATTATTGAACAAAATGAACTTAAGGTTGAGAAGAGCCAAAGCTAAGATTTTCGCTTCTTCTTGAATTATGACCTGCTTCTGGACTGCATGGCATCACAGGGGAAAGGAGTAAAATATTACCTAAAAGGATTGCTTTCAGGTGAACTCAGACTCCCAGCTCTTCATGACCTGCAGACAAGCGACTATGAGAACCGATCTGCTGTAACTGCTGCCCCAGGTTGGTTGGGTTATAGCACAGACTATGACACTGCCATCCAGGAAGCCAGGAAAGCAGAACCTCTTCTTCTTGGACACCTGGCTTATGAGAGGAGCATACTACAAATGCACCCTACTACCTATCCTGTTAATTAGCCAAGAGAGAAGGCTTTTACACCACCCTGCCCCTACACAAACTTTATACCACTACTAATTTCCTTTCTTTCTGATATATGCATTTATTTAAAAAATACATAAGCAGAGCACTACTGAGCACTAGAGGAAGCACTTTGCTCATGATGCTCCTTCCAGCTAGCTGAACCCTGAAAGCTCCTTCTTTCTCTCAACTTCATGCTTCAAATAAATCTGCTGATGTTTCTGTAGACTTTCCTTGGCTGTTGCTCTCCCAGACCCACACTTCTACAGGAAAATCAGCATCAGTTTCAGTTTTTATTTGGCTGCTCATAAATTCTGCCTACACAGCTCACAATGTCATTGAGCTTTCCATGAGACTTATACATTGGACAAGGGTGCTTGTTACTTTATCTATGCCAGAAGAGAGCCAAATAGCTTTCTTACACTTATCAGGAAAGTTTCACCCAACTCCTACCACTGATTTTTCCACGGACTCTATTCATGCCCTCCCCCAGGTCACAGGCCATTTCTGATGATCAGCTACAAGACAAGGCAGAGAACCATCCATTTTTCACCGTTGCTTACTGCTATGGTTATTTTCTGCCCAGGAGTCAAAGGGACAATCCTGGTCTTGGGCTTGAATCTAAAGTCAGGGCAAGTCTGTGTTCCCTTTCCTTTGGAAAAAGAAACATCTGGACACAGACCAGGCACCAGAACTACTGAGAGCGATGCAGTTAGGCAGAGCTGAATTACTCCCCTTCCAGGCCTCCTGCCCTCTGACTAAAAACCTTGGGAAAGCTCAAATCCAAGCTTGATCTCTAGGTACAATATGCGTCAAGGCCACAAAGTGCAAGCTTGCAACTAAAGGTGCTTTGAATACACAACAGATTTCCCAGATGGGAATTTCCTCCATTATTATTTTTAATTTTCCATTTCCTAACATTCAAATACCAAAGAATACATCCAAGTGTACTCGGCTTTGAAGAAAGCAGTTAAGCAAGGACTAAAGTAGGAAAGAACACTTGGCCTTCTGCAACATGGCCATTACACTAACTCCTCTGAGAGCTGGTCTTTTGAATCCAAACACAGTTTGTTTTTATAAAGTCACTAGTGATTACCAGAGGAAAAAAATAATTGTTGGGAAAAGCTTGGTTTATTCACTGACCAACATAACATTTAACTCCATCCCAAGCTTTCTTCGGCAAGATACATTGCAAGACGATGGTATGCTGTACGCCAAGGGTCAGGAAAAAACAGTCACCCAGAACTTGAGTTCAAAGGAATAGCATGGTTAATTTTTGGAATGGAATGACTGGTGGGCACACAGCACTAGGATTGAACTCTGGCAATATAAAAAGACTTATTTTTACATATAAACTAATTCTATCTGCAAGTTTAAGTAAGAAACATCTCCTCAGGCAGCTTTAGGATCAAAAAACCCAGGTTTTTTTAGAGCAGCATTTGAAAAAAAAAAATCTATTCAACAAACCCTAAAGATATGCAGATGAAACCTTAGACTATCTCAGCATCTTTGGTTTTTGCCTTCATTACCACTAAACACCAGGGAGGGGAAAAAAGAAACAAAAAATATTTTTTTAAGGACCCTTCCAGAGCAAGTTGTATGCATCAACTGCAGACTCCCAGATCTTCCTCTTTCAAGCCAAGATTGCTCCAGCTGAAAGCTGTTCACAATCCACAGTTAGATCAGAAAGGTATAGCAAAGGGGCAATGACCCGTATAATGCAGGCCTAAATGTAGCTTGTGGTTTTGCCAGTGAAAGCTGGTATTTTGTGAAAGAACAAGCACATCAGTGCCACCCAAGTTTAAGCTTTCAAATTAACTTAAGCTGTAAACTATTTTCACCTGAAGTGAGGTGTAAGTAGTAAGACTAAGTGTAAGTAAGTGTTGGCAGTACTGCCAATGCCCAGGAGAAGGGGCCATGCTCTTCCAAGCACACAAATATAGAAGGAAGCCCCATAACCTTTGAAAAATGCAAAAATGTTACATGAAGATAAAAATCCAACTATTGTTCTGAACACACCACAGTAAATTGTGCTTATAAAGCAGAAAACTTGATCTTTAGTCAGATGTTATAATCATTTCAGTAACTGGATGCTTCTGCAGTTCCAGGGCCACATTTAATTGGGTTTACTGATTGTGTTTTACGAAATGGTCACAGAGGGCCAAAAAGGGTTCTCATCCACCCTGTGTGCCTCTGCCAGCGTAACAACGATTTCTGCCTCATTAGGTACTGCAAAAATATGATGATGGGACAAAGCCATCTAGCTCCAGATGAAAGAAATGAAGGAAACCACAGGTGAATTTACTCTGAAATAGTATTAGGGAGGAAAAAGCATTTCCTCCCTTTTCAGAGTGTTTCTAATTTTTGTCATTGTATTATAGTGCAGTTTGTTTTAAATACAGAAAATGTTATTCCCAGGGTGAGGTGAAACTGAAATCCTGGAAAGTTCCTCTGATCTTGGCCTATCGGTGAAAGCAGTTTGAAATGTCTGCTTCTACTAAATGTTTTGTTTGGGTAACTTCCACTAGGGATTAAGTCTTAATGCTTTATTTCCATTAGAATGTCCTTTGAACAGGATTTTATAAAAGCTTAAATGAAATCAGAAAACACTTAGGTCAGAACTTGTTCATAGCAATGTCTCTTCAGGACTTTATTAGCCTGGGATTGAATGAACTGTATTGTATCAGCTGACAATCAGTAAATAAAAGTCTGAGTAATTCTGTTTTTTTCAATTCAGTGACCCTTTCACAGCAACTCCAGAGAGGGAGCTTGGTAAGCAGGAATGTGAAGTTGTTCACTAAGAGACAGTCAGAAAAGGGCATGTTTGCTCGCTGGTGCATACACAGTACCTCAGAATACAGTCAGCTGAAAATAAGTGCAGCCGATTTTGCAGTCTATGGCCCAAGTTTTGTTCACACTTGGACAGGCCTGTATCTAGGTCACATTTATAATTTCCCTGAATTTAAAAACATGACTAATCGTTCAGCCATATCAACAAAAGCACTGTCTGGGTCTCTGAATCCAGCAGAGAGAGTCAAAAGACAGTTAAAAGTATTTGAAAAGAAAATCATCCTCCTTTGGCGCTTCATTGTATGGATTAACAAATAACAATTTAATGAAACCATCAGTAGGCAAGTGTGAGAGAACATCACCCTCCCTATCCCACATACTTCAAGTCTTAATCCAATCTCTAGTTACTAGAGATCGGGATAAATCCTGTAATATGAAGTGTACCACCCTCTCCAAACTTTTGTTAGTATTATTTACCATGCCTCCTCTGCTATCTCTTTTTTCTTTCCATGGCAGGCTGTAAGGAAGTGAAGTACAGAAATATTCCTGTGGCCACAGCAGCCCTTAAAAAGCCCCTTATACAGAGCATTTCCCTGCAGGATGCTCCAGCTGGTTTTCAGCTTATGAATGAGACAGAGAACCAAAGCAGTAATCCCTAAAAGGGGGAACAGAGTTAAGAGAAATTTGTTGCCAGAGTACACGTGCTTTCCAACAGCACTGAAGAGGTTAATCGTGACAGCAGCAGAGCCTCTGACTCCATGGTTACAGCCCTGAAAATTTGTCCTACTATAAAAGTGTCTCTATATTTCTTCTTACATTGTAATCTTTAGCAGAAAAATGTTACTCCCCTGATTTGCAGTAAATTACAGCTCCAGGCAAGAACTTCACCAGAAGAGAGACGTTTCTGACCATCCACTTTTATCTATACACAAGATGCAATCAGTTTCTGTTGCAGAAAGCCTCCAGCACGTTGTTCCGTTATGATTTCATTCAAGGTTAACCAGCATCCCCCAACCCCCCCGGCCCAAACCCTGGGCTTGCCCTGGAGCTGCAGCATTGCTCTGGCACATGCTGGTGATTTTCCACTACCTGCACCACAGACAGACTCTGACATTTCTCAGGTGTCTTGGCTACATGGCTTGGCTCGGGATTTTCTAACCAGACAATCCATTTCTTTGTGATGCACCGCACTTAAAGCTCTGCCCTTTTCAGAGAAAGTTGCAAGTTCCCGCCTCTGAAATTAAGTCCTACCTGTTTGTTCAGTTTGTCCCAAGAAAATAAGTTATTTATAAGTTATTAAAATAGCTCCCTCTTCCTCAGTAGTATTGCTTTTAGTAGACTGTTCTTCCATATTCATTTGAAGTCTTCTCAAAAAGCACTGCTCATTGCTTTTGGTGACACATAGGAGGCAAAAGGAAAATATTTTATAGGACATTTTTAAACAAGTGAGGGCTATGGAGTTGGCTCAGTTTTACAGTGCTGTGAACAAGATGAGATTAAATACTACATAAGCAATTTGAGACTGTCCTCTTTGATGGCAGGGGGAAATGTCGTTAAGCAGAGGCCCTCGCTATACAGCCTCCTTCTCCCCATGCTTGCCTTTTCCTCCACCAGCCTTTAGCAGAAATGCAACCTGCTCTTAAGAAAGCAAACCAAACCCTCCCTATTTCAGCTTTTCATTTTCCCATTCCATCCTGACACCACCATCACTTTCCAGCCCCGGTTCCCACTCCTATGCTGCACAGCTACTGTGCTGGACCACGAAACTTTACAACCAGCCTCACCCTTGACTTGCTGTCTTTCTGATCATAGGCAAAGGTGGAAGAAATCGACTCAAACCAAGAGTCAGTTGAAACACTACACTAACAGCATGACTTTCAGGTACATGGGTGACTTTGGTTGTCACTGCCGTCTACCTGTACTACTTACATTAATTCCAAGTGCCTGCAAAACGGCTGGTGGCAGCTCCAGAGGGAGGCTGGCTGTGCAGCGCACTAGTGCCACTGACTAAACACTGTTCAGAGACATACCAGCTTGGGTTTCCTAGGAATCCCTCGACCCTCCAAAAAGCAACATGTCCTAAGGCTTGTTTACAATCTCAAATCAGCTTAATTTCCTGCTTTACTTTATTTGTATTCATCAGGCACCATCAGGCTTAGAGGGAGACTTCTTGCTGCAGCTCCCATGCAGGGGAAGCGTTTGCCAGAAGCAGAACTCAGAAGTCCTGCTGGAGTCAGTCTGGCACGTGTTTTTTTCACCCCCTCATCCTTGCAGAGGTCTTGTATCCTCCAACACTTTTTTTACCCCAACATCCACAAATCTGCCTTAAACTTCAGCAGTGTTTGAACAACCAGACGTGGCTTCTCTAGCCCCCTAGCAAGGCCCCAGGAGCTAGCGAGGGAGACACCTGACCAGCATCCTTACGTTTTTCCAGATCTGACTGAGGTGCTCACAGAACCTGAGCTTATCAGGAGATGTACACAGTCAAAAACATTTTAACTGTTCTAAGTTCAGAGCCACAATCTTAAGACATAGTTTATTTGTTTATTAAACAGCATTATGATGTCCTGGGAAACTTTTTAAGTTGCTTATATCCTATGAAGTGACATCACTGAAATGAAACAGTGGGTCACAGTGTCACAGCTGGAAACCTTGAACCCATCATAACAAGATCTTCAAGTTTCCAATTCAAAAACTCTGGAGTGCTGAAGTATTTTTCCTCCTAAGGGTATTTAGCTCAGGACTCTGTTTTCCATGGTTCATTGTGAATAGGATTTGGTACTAAACTATTGATAGCGTATCTTCTGGAAACCTTAGCTGTGAGAGCACTGTGTAAGGCAAAAGCACCGTGTCAGAAGGCATGGCACAGCCCTGACCAGCCCCAAAGGCAGGGTGACATTGCCATATTGCCATGCATGGGGTGTTTACAAGCTTCATAAGCATATTAAATACAGGTAAACAGTCCAAGCGCGATGACAGGTAAGCACAGGCTTAGGTGAGGGAGTAGGTGTAGGGCACAGATTGCTTATGGCAGAGCAGGAGTTACAGGCTTAGGATCAAACAAGAGATCCAGAGGGATAATTGACAAGAAGATCTATGTTCAAGAGAGATTCATTGAGGCAGAGGATGCAGCCATGCAGATAAATGTGTGGAAGAGGTCCCTTATGCAGAAACATGTTATGTTCAGCTTCTTCCTGTTCACCTGATGGATATAAACGTTTTTGCTTCTCTATGAGGTTACAGACAAAGAGACCGGTAGAAGAATAATGCTGAAGCAATTTGGATAGGTCTAAGGACTCGAGCCTTCAGATTTTTCACAAAGTGGGTAATCCTGAACAGCGATGCACAAAGTTTCTGCAAATGCTTCTGGACAAAGTTTAGCCTGTCTAGCATCACTTGTCTAAATATTCTCTTCTCTACTGAGACTGCTAATAGGGACAATATTTCTGTTAATAGACTTACTACAAAACTAGCATCTAGCTAATGTGGAAACCCAAATCCAGCAGGAGTTTTATGCCCATTCCTTGAAGGTGCAAATTTCCACGTTTTCTCACCAGCCACAGACTGGTTTACTTTTTCTCCCAAGCCCTTTTACTGACTACAGGTCACTTCTGAGATTAATATTTTATTGAAACTCACTGTAGAGGGGGGAAAAAAAATTAAGTCACCGGTTTTACCAGGGGGAAAAAAAAAAAAACCCAAAACCCAAACCCAAAACACATTTAGAAAAACCTTGCAAAGATAAACAGAAATTCCTGCATGGCTTAATGGCCCAACTAGGGTTAATCAGCCCAACCAGAAAGATTATTATACATTTTTAAACCACAAAAACTATCTGACAAACTTCAGCATGATCTAGAGAAAGAAGAATAATGGGTGTTCTTGCACTCACATAAAATACAAAGGTTTATTTCTTAAAGATAAAAGTCACAAGAATAATTATTTTAGTGCCATGTCTAGCTGTCTGGAGAACAAGGAGTAACCTGATACAATCTCAAGTAAGTCTGATAGTCAGGTAACCATGTGCTGTAGCCACTTATTTTTTTAGCCCTATGGGTTATGTGCTAGTGAAACAAATAAAAGGGGGGAAATAGTGGGAACTGAAGGTGCCCTTCAAGGAAGGAAAAGAAGCATGAAGCAGCTAGGTGACTCACATGAAGTCACCCAAGGCATTTTGGACAGAAAGAAGGAACAAAGTCAGGTCTGATTTCAGCATTAGTGACTGAGACAGAAAATAGTGATCTTTCTCCTCTTGTCTCTGTATCTGAAATACTGGCACCAAGACTCACTATGGACCAGCAGAGAATTTTGCCTATAGAAAACACCAGAAGGAAAAACAGTTAAGTACTCCATTTCTCAAAACATCAGGGTAAAATTAATACAAACCTATAATTCTACTTCCTGAAAAATGGGGACGATCTCAGTGTCATTCAATGCAGTACAGCCAGGGGGTAGGGGGGTGACAAATCCTTCCCTGCATAATCCTGAAAGACATCATCTTCAAGAGCTGCACAACATTCTGCCCCTCTATAAGCTATCAAGAGAAGACGAAATAAAATCTCTTCCCAGTGTTTCATGCTTTCACATAACACATTTAAAGAGAAACAAACAAGTTGTGTGGGACGGTGAAGAGCCGCTGAACAATCCCGCTTTTCATCAGGATCTAAACAGGGTTTCAAAAGCTGCTTGGGACATGCCTAGCTATTTCTGTTCCACAACAGTACAGTCATGGAAAGTTTTCCATGTACCACCGCAAGGCCACAGAGCAAACAGTTTATCACCAGAGTGTCTGAGCTTGCACAATAAAAAGCAGGGAGTAATATATGACAAAACCTTGAAAGCAGAATTTTGGGCTCTAATCACCTGGTCAGAGGCTCTTTTGAACAGGTTGTGTGGGCTAATAAATTTGTTTAGAGAACAAGAACAAGTCTTCTTTGTCTGGACTCTAATCTTGGGTTTATAGTGGATTGTTATCAGTGCTTTTTCCCTGGAATTTAGTTTCTCTGTGCAGATTTAAAAGAATAAGTCTTTTTCTGTTCCTTCAAGGCAATAGCATGTTGTGTAGCTGCTCCTGTATACTTTTTGCCCGTATTTGGGGTGAACAGCAATTGGCTTGAATTCCACTTATTTGGTTCCCTTTGGCTCTGGCCAGAAGAGCCTGCAGAACACCTACAGGCAGCCTCCCTCAACAGCACTGAGCTGGCACTGCGGCTCTACAGTATTTTTCACTTGCCTGTTGCTGTGCAAAGATTTTAGCAGGGAGCCTTTAGACACATGCCCTGTATCTTCAGGAGCTAGGAGAAGGGAGCTAAGAGCATTTCACAGGCAGAAGGTGATGGGGCTTCTCGTGGCTCAGAGATGTTGCCTGTGGGCCTGGCAGGCAGCTGTGCTCAAAAGCAAATGAGCAAATTCAAGCTCAGTGTTTCTTGCTCTGTCATATCTCACAGCTGAGGACCTGCACAGCTTAAAACTGCCCGCTGGTATGCCTTTGCTGGTTAGATGCCACAGCCTCTATGTGGGAACAGCAACATTGCTTAAGAGCTATGGTTTGGCTGCTCCCAAGACAGAATGATTTGAAAATATGAAGAATGGTAATAATCAGGATATGGGATTTCTCTAATTTTTGTAAAAATCTGGAAGAAATCACAGAAAACAAGGATGACTTGCCCCACTTTGTTATCCACCTTAAGGACATACGGAGTCAAGAGGACCAACGGCCTCTTGGTTTTATGCATCTCACTGAAGTCTTTCCATGTCTTCCCCTTCTTTTGTTTTCTACACCAATCTCACTGAAGTACTTGGGGAAGGCCCGCTTGACTGTTCTGTGATCATGTTATCACAAATATAAGACTTCTCCAAAAGAACAGATGTGTCAAACCAGCCAGAGGATGCTGAGCTGAATGGAAAGTACATGCTGATCAAATATTTACTATTACTGATGGGGAGGGAGCTGAGAAGTGGCATTTCCATGACATTTTGTTCCTGTAAAGCCAAGAACTGTTCTATAACCTTTGAATGTCCCTTGAAATTGTTAATCTCATACCAGAAGCAAATTGAGAGATTTGGAAGGGACAAGATTACTTATTTGTAGTCCATGGTATCACACAAATAGCATGTATTAGTGAATGTCATTAATACATAAATCCTCATGATGACTATGAGAAATAACTGATCATAACAAAAGGACAGCTTAAGAGCAGGGTGACATAGCAACTCCATCCAAGGTTATCTTGCTCAGTCCTGTTGTAAAAGGCACACGCGTTTATCTGAAAATTTATTTTTAAAAGCATACTTACATTCCAAAAATCAGCTAAGAATAGCAGTCTACAAATACTAGGTGTTTCCTTATCATCCATCAGCCAGAGGTCTGAGAACAGTCTTTAAGAATCAGTGAATTAAAAAGTTTTTACCACCTCCACCCTGCACTGGGTCATTTCTCATCCCTTTTGAAAGTTGCTGTTAGAGATGTGACCTGAGGTACAGGCTGGTGGGACTTGCACAGACAGTGAGGAGAGGAGGAACAAGAAATGTTCCTGCCATGTTCAAGGAGGTAACAGTGGAAAGATTCAAAATACAAACAAAATGTTCAGCACAAGAGATTAAAATAGTTCCAGCAGCTGATTTTTCTGGTAGAACAGAAGTCCTGTTTGTCTTTTCTAAAAATGCATGAATAGTCTTCTACTGAAGCGCCTGCTTTCACCCTTTTTCTTTCCGCTCCTTTGCAACCCTGTTGGGATGCAGTAGACATATATATGCACCTTTTTTATCAGGCATCACAAAACATGTCTTTTCTATCTAGTTCTTCTCCCTGGGAAAAATGCAAGACTGCTACCTGTCCTACTTTTATCAATATTAATGTCTAATATAGTTTATGTACCAAGAGATTTAAAACAGTAAGATCTGTAATAGAGGAGAACTCGGTGCATTTGGTAAATGGTCTCGTGTAAACCTGTAACAGCATGCTTCTACTAAGGGAGATCTGTTATGGAGGGGGGATAACAACCAACAAAACCCCAAACCAAAACAAGAAAAAAAACCATCCCAAACCCTCAAAGGAAAAAAAAAACAACCCCACAAGACCATAAAAATTGAGAATAAAAAAATCTGTTCACCACTGAGCCTAAAATCTTGGACCTGCAACCTGTAGGAGCTATAGGCTGGTTTAAACTATGCTTAGTTTTGTGACAGATACAGGTTTCGCTTATCCTTTTGTAGCTTATTTTATTCTCAACCTGCATTTCATTATCACAAATATCACATAACAAAAAAGAAAACCAAGATTGTTGGGGTGACCTTATACAGCTGTTTCTATTCTGCAGTCTGGTTCCTCCATGCCTCTGCAGAGATGCATGATTTATCACAGCAGGCAAAGTACTTTTAAAATTACTATTAATGAAATGCAAGTCCTGCACTGATTCCTCTGAATCCAATCCCTCATAAAACAGGGAATTACATAAAATTGCTTTCATTTTACAGAATGGGAGAAAGCAACAAGACAAATACAGGAGAAAGATTTTAGATCACAGTTTAACTGCAGATGCTGCCTGCTTCTCACAGCAGCCCAGCCCACCGCCAGCTGGTGAACATCACAGATTTTTAGAAGAGCTTGGAGGGATCCATACACCCCTCGCTAGACCATCATCAAATTCCAGTAAAAGTAAAAATAACCAACAGCCAACCCTCCACCCAAATGGATACACTGAAGTAAGTCTCCTATATTAACCTAGTATCACACCACAGAGTATGCATTTTTCTTGAACATTTTCTGAACAGGTCTATACATTCACCCAGGCTCGTGCATATAATATTTAGTTGTTTTCACTAACATCTGATCTAAATGCGACCATTAACTTCTGGAGGCTTCTTTAAAATGCAGTCTAGAAAATCCCTTCTTTCTGTCATTTTGTTGTTGTTATGTTTAAAGACTCTTCCCTCTGGGAATTTGCCTTGGTCAGAAGTCTTCATCACAAACTCACTGTACTACATTTGATGTAAAAACAAGAAGTCAGTGCCTTCATTTCCTTTTCAAGAACCATGGTTTATGATGTTTTAATTAATCTCCTCTTAGCTTGACAATTTAAGTACACAACTTCAATTCCACCGCAATTGGTACAGAAGCCTGGGTGCTCATAACATATCCCTAATCGGGTTCACTTCTGAATTATCAGGCAGCAGACTCTTTTTCTTCCTTAAGATGGTCCCATAAGACATAGATATTAAAATCTAAAAAGCGTGGAAAGAAGGGAGACTGCACTATCCTCCTGATCATAAGATCCTGGGAGCTCCAAGTAAAACAAAGGCAGCTCAAGCAGTACCATCAAATAAAAGCCAACTGTTTCAAAACCAGTGCTGAGACAGCTTTGATATTTTCAAGGCATGATTTATAGTAAAACTTACAATGGTAACAAGGATGTAAGAATGCCTAGCACAGGCAAAGCTCAAGAAGAGATGAGAAAGAGAGTTCAATGTTTCAGATAAAGGTGAGAAACAAAACCCAAATGAATCCAACTGTGCAATCTGGTAGCGAAATTACCAAAGGGTTAGAAGAAGCCTATCACTTTTTAAGTCTCCCAAGAATCAGAAGTATTTGGCAGACACGTGAGACAGGAAACAAATAAGTTTTATTTGAGGCCTCAAACATTATTTATAAAAATGTCAGCTAATAGTAATCTTCCATGAAAACTTCATACTATCACAGCTGTAAAATGTATATTTTAAGATGTGACTTTAGAGTTTCAGAGTTGCCTGAACCATCTGCATCTCTGTCTCTCATATGTGTGTGTGTTTAAGTATGTATGTATCTGTAAGGCAATTTGTTTGCCTTTAAATTATATTTTGCGTAAGTCAAAACACCCTCCTGGTTGCATTAAATTGTTTGGTTTAAATGTTGATCTCTAGGGCACTGATAAACAGTACTTTTGTGGGTTTGGGAAAGCTGCAAATATTTGCACTTTAAAAATCCCATATTGCAGAAAAGCAAGTTTCAGCAATCAAGAACATGGCCCGCTCTCTGAGCATGATTCACTGTAGCTAAGCCCCCAAAGAAGCAGAGCTAGTGGATGATCGCCAGTAGTAGTGTGTTCTAAGAAGGTTAAAAACAAGCCCTGAAAACACAAAGAGGTGCCGTTTAAAACAAGTTGTGCACAAGTACCATTCACAGACCAGTTACATCGGAGTCCAGACATAGATTACGTTTCCTCCTGGCATACAGGAGCGCTCCCATTAGACCTTCCCAGCCAAAGCAACCAAAACCAAATTGGGGTCTGATTACAAAGCAGTCTACTCTGTTAAGTTTAATCTCTTCTGGGGACCACATCCCGAGAGCGCCCTGCCCCGTTTGCTCCTTCCAGCCGCAGAGGGGATGGCAGCCCCCAGCCACGGAGGGGATGTGCAGCCAGCTGCTGGACCAGGCTTCCCCCTTAACATTTGCTGCTTTTGTCAGCCACTGACAAGGGACAAATTTTTGTCAGCAGTTTTGTAGACCGTATTGGGGCTGGCTAGTCAAATGCCTCAGCATTTGAATGACTCCCAGCTACCTAGCTTCTTTTGGCCTGGGCTCAGCACAGCTGAGCAACCTCAGCAATAGCGTTTGATATACAGCAGTGCAAGAACACAGCACCTGAAGCTCCTTACCGTAAGCTATATACCAAGAAGCACACTACAGACATTTAGCAGCCATATAAGGAACAACCCTGGCACTGATCTGCTGTTCTCATTTAAGTCTCCCCCACGTCACAGTGCTGCAGCATAGCTTCTGCCTGTATGAACTCCCACAGACTTCTGGGTTGCACAACCCTGTGTGTGAAAGCAGGAGTAGATGAACCCGGTAACTCAATGACCAGTTCTACAGTCTGCAACAAAACAAAACCAGAAAGCAGAACAAGCCCTCACATCTGTGCTTAGTTCTGAGCCCTGGTGCCTTCTTGCCAGACACCTCTAAAGCCAGAGGGTTCATGGCAAGGGCTGTCTTCTCGGCAGTCCTCAAATGGGCTAACTCCATGGCTCCCCAACCCTCACCAGGGCAAGCCCCAGAAGCACCTGTGGTACGAGGGCCCCTACACCCCCAGACCCTCTCGCTGTGGCAGGACGGCTCCAAATTGAGACCAGCTTGGGCTGAAGCTGCCTTTGCGCAACTTCTCCTGTTCCAACCTGCCCAGACAAACAGATCCTGAAGAGCTCGTTCCTCTACTTGTTTTTTATACAAAAGAAGAGATAGTTTTGCAAAACAGACTCTGCCAGGGTGATTTCTACCTGGCCTGCACAGCATCTGTAGGAAGGCACAGGTTATAGATATGACCGGTGCTTCCAAGGAAATATTGCTATCTCTCATTCCTCAGGGTCTGGACAGGGAGAGAGGGACCACCACAGCAAAGGGCAGCAGAAGTTCCTGCCACGTTTGTAGGGACTGTTACACATGGCTTTTCTGAAAGGGGAACACAAGCATTTTCCTGCACTATAGAAGAGCAGGAGACCAGAGAGGGCTGGAGCAAGAAGCAAAGGCAAATAACCTCTTTCAGCATTAGTCTTGGGAAGCTTTGTAGTACTCTGTGCAATACAAATAAGGTGTAACTGAAACTCACCTGCTCTCCCTTGATCTCTTTGACAAACCATTGTAGCTTCAGCAGCTCACCACCTAATAGAATATTAAATAAAATTAAAAAAAAAATCCAACATCAACTGAAATAGACCCACCTCTGTGCATCTGGTACTAAAAAGTTGGTCTGAGGAAGAAACAGATACCTCACCACTGGCCAGACAGCACAATCTGTAGAGCAAGGGACTTACTTCTGCAGGTTGCTGCTTAAATAGCAGTGTGAAGCCCAGCTGTAACAACTGAAAGCAAATAAGCAAGTGCATAATCAGCAGGAGCCCTACGCATCACAGCTTCAGGTGTCAGATACCCAGCCTTAGGGCAGGCAGTAAAAGTCCCTGTGAACTCTGGCATCTCATGTTCGATCCCTCCTGGAGATGACCAAACCAGCACTGACAGCATGTCTATAAGGGGCAGCACAGGAAAAATTACTTTTGCTCAGTAAAGGAGAATAGAGGTGGTTCTATCTGCACCCATACAGGCTATTTGTGTTGGTACAGAGATTGTGTAACTCCCAGGGAAAATGAAATTTCCACCTCAGAAACGCTTCACAGTGAGATGACCCTCTATGCTATTCTCCGGGTGAATATTGCTGAGAAAGACACAAGCGAAGGCATCTGGGCTATGAACTAAAGAATATAAAAGAATGTTTTGGTCTATTTCAGAAGAAAGGCATATTTGCAACTCTACTTACATTTTTTAAACAAGCAGCTAAAGAGCCTTTATCTCCCATATGAGAGACAGACAAGGAAGAACTTGTTTATTTAAACTGCAAATTTTATAGATGGTCTGAAGTTGGGGGAAGCATTTTAACCAGCTGAAGCTTGAGCTACTTTAGGGCTGGGAAAATACTTTATCTTCCATGTTTGATCTGGGAGGCTGTATAAAAGAACAGGAAGGTCTGATTTTGCAACATAGCCAGGCAATCTTGTTTGTGAGTGTCCCAGGACCATGAAATAATTTTAATCCCCCAAGTTACCCTTCCCATTGACCAGTCTCCAGACTCACCTATTTATAAACCTAGTTATCCATTTTCTCTCCAAAGTCAGATTTTGTCAGAGTATGGTAAAACTGCTGTATGCTTTTCCATGCCCCAAAAGGTGCTCTTTCTGCTTCCAGCCTTACCTGGCCATATGCGTGGTTTATCCTGTTCTAGCTTTAGCAAAGTCACAGGCTGCATGTGACCTAACCTATGTCTTATCTTATGAAGTGTCTGCTGCTATGATCTGAGGTTCTTCATATATTTGTATTGTCTTAATGAACTATTGACAGCAATATCTCTGAGTTTGATTTTTATTGTTTGTTCCTTCCATCATATTTGCATGCCTCTTTGTCTTCTCAAAGTTGACAGCCTTACACACAGTTCCAGTGTGTAACATAAGTAATAAAGTAAATCATCAAGTGAAAGAAAACCTTACCTGTATTATCCAATTGCAGCAGAAAACAAAGCAGCACATGGCTTTCTTTAACTACAGTCGATGCCTGATAATGCTAGGTATTTTCAGCAACTCTAGAGAAATGTACCACATTTTTCTTTGGATTTATCAGTAAACAGTAAAAAACAAAAGCAGCTCATCTGTACACAGATGAAGATTTTTCCTGTTTGGCCTCTCTTGTTTTCCGAGTCCTACAAACCAAACGAAAAAACTTGTAGGGCTTCTCTGTTTCTGCCAAAACTTGAGACATATATGATCGAGGCATGTATTTAGAATAATTCAGATGTCACTGATATGTCAGTGATAGGACAAGTTCCTCTAATTTTATTTACTGGAAATAAATGTGACTGCCAGATAGCAGTCTTCTCTCCTGTGTGTTAGCTGTGGCAGAGCTTTCATAAGCCATATGCACTTGAGGCCATATAGCTTTACCAGGTGAAAAGAAAAACTGAGAGGGGGCAGCTTCTCACAGCCTTTTATTGCAGGTTCCTTTGTGCGTTTGTGTTCCTTTCAAAAAGGGCAAAATCGTGGCAGTGAAGCAGAGAGAGGAGGCTCTTGGCAAAGCCTTCACTGTCCCACCTTCAGGTCCCACCCCTTACAAAATAGCTAATCCTGAGATTACATAGAGAGCTTTCCCCGGCGCTGCAGTCACAGGGGCATGTACAGAAGAGTTAAACAGCTGGGAAGGGCCTCCTGTTGAAGGGAACGCATGGATAGCTGGGCATGGGGATGGTGAAACTTAAAGAAGACTTATAATTCCTGGAGCTGCCAGAAAAGTTTTGGCCAGAAAATGCTGCTTTGATTTCATATAGAGGAATTCAAAGACAACAAGAATATTTAGGATGCTGGTATACCTACCGATACACTTTTTTGGGTCCATTATTCTTTTCATTATCTTTACTCCTGGCAGCACCTCTGGTCCCTACCCTCTGATACTAAACCTGTGTGTGGTGGGGGTGTTTACACTCTTTCCATGAGTGATGCTTACAGTTTTCAGACTAGCCACTTCCTCCACCCAGCCCACACAACTTACAAAACAGATTGCAACTTACCCTAAAACCTTCCCCAAAATCCCACACCCACTCATCCAGGAAAAAGCTGATACCCACAGGTTTTTAAAGTAGTGCTCCTGCTTAGTCCACGCCATGAAGGCAGAACTTATGATTCAGTCTGTATTTGAGTGTAAATTTATTCATTAAGCCTCTTCACAGCAACATTGATGAAAATGTAGTGTTGATCAGAGACACTGAATTGATTTACCCTGGACACAGAAGGCCTTTGCAGAATTAGAGGCAATCTGCTGTTGTGGAGTGTCCACAGGAGGTAAAAGTAAGACACGCTGAAACATGTTATTGGGAGTTTTGTAGGCTGGATAGCACAGGCTTTTTCCCACCTTATCACCATGTCTTTAAGGTTTTGTAAGAACAGACTGCTTCCTATCACATGTTAAATGCCATTAAAAAATCGGTAAGATTTTCCCAGCTTGCTTTTTTCATCTGGTTTTCTTTTGAAAACTCAGCTAGGTTCTTCTTCTTCTAGCTCAATACAATAAAATGCACTCAATCCTTTGGTAACAATTACCTGTGCCTCAGTATACAAAAGAAATAGTCCACAGGGATTAAAGAAGTAGCTTTCTCCCTGCCTCTCCCTCTTCTGCCCATACATTTACAAAACACATGGTTTTGACTTTTTTTAAATTATTGTTTACTGTCCTGTGGTTGTATGATGCCATTTCCAAAGCTGTAAGCTGACCTGGCTTATTACTGACATTCCTAATGCTGCTACTGCATTGGGAAAAAAGATTCCCCATTAACCACCTACATGCACAAAAATCCCTTTGGAGAAGAGGCAAAGTACCAAGTTGGGAAAGGATAAAGGTCAAATCCATAGCACGTAATCTCTCAGCAAAACCATCTGAGGTTTTGTGGTGGAAAAGTGACATGACTTTTTTTATCATACAGTGGGCACTGATGGTGTCATGGCTTGAGATATTATTCCACTTCTTGACTCAGCACTGACAAATGACCCAAAAAGCAACTACTAAAGGAATAAGCAATTCAGTGATAACTTAGTAGTGGATGAAAACTATTTGAGCAATGTGAGACACACAGTGTCCCAACCACAAGACTGCCACCAGATGTCATTTCTTGTCACCCTGTGACTCACTCACAAGGCAGCTATGAAAACCATGAAGCTCTCTTATTCCTCTTCTTCTCCATGAAGCTTGGATCCATTTACTGAGCACTTGGATGACAGAGGGTCTAATGCTGAGTGGTTTATAGCATCAGACTACTTAGAAAGTATAAACTAATGCTTCCTTCCTCTGTTCAAAGTCTTTATCATTAAAGTTGTAACTTGAGCCTTGTTAAAGCTCAAGTTGCTCCATGAGCAAAAGAGACTGAGCACACCAGCTGTTTCAAGCTTGTTGCATATGGGACTTGCAGTGTTAGGGCCCAGTTTCCAAAACGTGCTGCATTTCACACCTTGTTCTTCTGCAAAGCAAAGAGGAACAGGTGGTTGTGGCTTTTTTTTTTTTTTTTTTTTTTTTCCCTGAAATGAAGCTATCAGTATCTCAACAGAGGAGAAAGCCTCTGCAGAAATGTGGGGATGCACACAGGAACAGGAGATGAGATTCAGGCAGTTGAATTCTTAGGGACGGACATGCTGTTCCATGTTAAGCCATCTCATCCTGAAGGACACTGCTCTTAGCAAAAGCTTATATATGAATAAGTAATTGCATCACTGTCAGAGAACTTATTCTGGGAGGTAACGAAATTATAAAACTCTCTGCAAACAAGAGCAGCTGCAAACGCTGTATACAATGAAAAGAGAACAAGGCAGGAAATTCACTGGACTGGGGGCTCTACGTGCTTTTTTCCAAGTCCTGCAAATTGCACTGAAATGTGCTTGTGAAGGGCAGGTAAACACCAAATAAGTGTTCTTTATGTCTGGTCCAGTCAAGAGCTGAAGCCAAAGTCAACACAAGGAGCTAGCTTTAGTCATAAAACCACTCACTGTGTCTCGATGGCTTGGGGTTTTTTTCCTCCTTCCTTAGTAATGTTGTTATTACATGCAACAAAGAAATATTTCATGCAGTTTGTTTAAATATTAACTACTTATGATTTGAGAGGAAAACACTAACCACAGGCTTTGCATAAATATTCTACTGCTATATTCCAATGAATTACACATAACCCCTCTTCTGAAAGGACATCATGGTTGCCCTTTCTCAGTAGTATGCAGAAAGTTGCAACTACTTGGTTGGTAAGAAGAATTGCTTTATACTCCCATTAAGGGGGGAATCAGAATATTACAGCAACATCATATGCTGAAATATAATATAATGGGCAAAACAAATGAAATAGAAAACACAATACCTGGACCAACAGCATAAAAGTCTCTGTGGGAAAAAAATGGTTGCAGACTTTACATAGCATACATTGAAAACAATGAAGCCTTCATATAAAGGAGACAGATCTCATCTAAAAAAAAAAAATCTGGAGAGGGACTTTTTACAAGGGCATGTAGTGATAGTTCAAGGGGCGATGGCTTTAAAATGAAAGAGGGTAGATTTAGATTAGACATTAGGAAGAAATTCTTTACTGTGAGGGTGGTGAGGCGCTGGCACAGGTTGCCCAGAGAAGCTGTGGATGCCCCATCCCTGGAAGCACTCAGGGCCAGGCTGGATGGGGCTTGGAGCAACCTGGTCTAGTGGAAGGTGTCCGCAATGGCAGGGGAGCTGGAACTAGATGATCTTTAAGGTCCCTTCCAACCCGAACCATTTTATGATTCTATGATTCTAAACCTTCTTGGGAAAGAAAAACTAATACATTTCAAAACTTTACTGAAAGTCAGGAGGAGACATTTGAAACAATGAGAAACACTTGTGCTACACTGTGACCTTTACCGTTTTCAAACTGGAGTAAGGACATCTCCTTTGGGGAGCTGATCCATACCGATGCTTGCCAAACATGAAAATGCATAATTGAAATGCCTCCTTTTCTATATTACCAGATTTGGAATTGCTTGAGTGCTCATTCAAGGCACCACTTCAGGGCCCTTTTCTCTCTATCCAAATGCAGCTCTGGTGATGCAGACTGCGGAGCCTGCAACAAACACAGAGAATTCACCCAGCCCAGGGGCAGAGCAGCTGCCACCCACTCACCACAGCATTTGCTCTCCAACCCCAGCTATGGAGGCACAACTGAAGCATGTACAGCGTTTGTGTTACCAACATTTAACACTGATGAGCCATATGGAAATTAAAACAACCCACGCAGATTTCCTGTAATTTACACCAGAATGAGTGGGCAAGTGGATCCACGGGGAGCCAAGGGCATAGGTAGCACAAGACAGTTTTGTTGGCCTTTCCTTGGGCTGCATCTTTTGTGGAGCATAAAGCTGCCAGAACCTGAAATAAAACAGCTTAAGGACTACCACATTATGGTGGCTAATCATAGCTATACAAATGCAATTAATAAATGTTATTTAACTGCTGCATTCATCATGAACGCATTATATAACCACATTATTGCATGCTTGGGTTTTCACTTATGTCCTTGTTGCTTGAATACCATGACTCAGCAGAGAATAATTTTGCAGTTATTTTCCAGGTTCTTTGTGTTCTCTGTCACCGATATATGTAGAGTAAGAACTGAAAAAGACAGCAGTCAGACAGCTCAGACCCTGTCACTGTATGTAGACCTGAAGACCAAATCTTTCATCATTTTTGCATGCAGCATCACTCACTGATGGGAACCATTGTGCTGCTTGGCCCTGGTCTCATTCATTGGAGCTGTGCTGCCAGCTCTGTGAGCTATCAGGACTGAAGCCGCCTGAATCTTTCTCTCCCAGCCCTTAAGCAGACACTGGCAGTAGCGTTTCCAAAAGTGAGAGCAATACGAGTGCAGGATATGATGCACCCTTCCTCGCACAGGATTTGACTCAGACTCCCTTACCCAACGATCTCCTGAGCAAGTCCTACTTCTCCTGGGCCAAGCCCCTGACAGTCAGCTGCCCTCCTGGACCCTGGTGCCATTGGCTGGTGTTGCTCCTCCATCCGTTCCCACCACCCATGGTGGGCGTCTGCAGCGTTCACAGGGCTGGTCTGGGAGGATGAGGGGAAACGCGCACACAGCTCAGCACGGACACGAACTTTGCCATCTACAGAAAACATTCACTTGGATGCCCCAGAGGTTGCAAGTAGCACATGTAAATCATTCCTGGATCTCTGATTTTTATTTAAAAATTTAATCATGCCATTTTACATTTTCTACTACAAGATTTTCCCAGTGGTGAGCTTGAATTAGATCAATGCACCATCTAATCACACATCTTCAGAGCTGCCAGCTGGATCACTCAGTCTCCTACATAAACACATGTTTTTGAGAAGAAGATGTGTGTGTGTGCATGACATGACAGTGAAGCTGGACAGCCCTGGGAGTCACTGCTGACCGGGTGAAACAGCCCTCAGCTCCCCACAGGTTTTGAGAAGAGGTGCTGTTCTTTTTGGTGTGATTTGAACTAATTTAATAAACAAGGTGATGAAAGACAGAATGGCCACTACTCCCTCCTGTCAGATTTCTTCAGACTTTTCATAATGCTAGACAGCTGCCTTATCTTCAGTAAATTTAACATTCTTATCACACAGCCCCCAATCCTTCAGGCTTCAAAGTCACTCAGTGACTCTGCCTCGGTTTTGGGGGCTGAGAAAGAATTTATTGCAACAATGTTCTTTCTGAGTTTTAAAACCTACTTGGCTTTAGGTCATTTACTTGGAGCACATTTCAGATCTGTTATTTTTTCCAACTGTGATGGCTGGACTAAGTATTAGTTGTATGCTAAGGAAGAAGAGCTACAAGTAGAGTTGAGGAAGAAGAGAAGCTGTGGTAGCTGCTGGTGTTGAGGAGCCACCCAGCTGCCCTTGCTGGGGGCCTCCGGAGCCATCAGCCTGGGCGGCAGCAACCACAAGCAACCTACACTGACTTCCCATTATGGAAAAACCTTGCTGCAATATTTCCTATGCTTCTCCCATGCCAAGACAGCTTGAAGACAGTAAGAGACCATTTCAAATAGCCTTTTTTAATTCTTTGGGGGTTTTGGAAAAAAAATGTTCGAAAACGGCAAATGTTCAAAACTGAAACTTCAGGAAAGTATCTTGGAATGGCAGAAGCTGAAATCTATAAGGGCCTCAAGATACCGCCTACAACTTGTTTGATCCAGAAAAGAATAGCTGAACCTAGATGTTCCCTGGTATATCTCTCAGATGGTTTAAAAACCTCTGATATCAGACTCACCAAAACAGGCTATGTAGCTTATTCCTGAACTTAGAAAGCTCTTTCCAGTCCTGCAGATGAGTGCTGATCTCTTCACTTTTATGTTCTGCCTGAACAGGACTTGGGAGAGCAATTGCGCACTATCATCTTTGCAACAGCTTTTTTATATTTGAAATCTGTTATCAGGCAACTTGATGTCTTTCATCTGGACTAAATACATTCCTTCGAACTCCTCCACCTTCCACATAGCTGTTATCATTGTTCTTGATCATTGAAATTTGTTGTATCTACCGAGAACAGTTGTGCCTCTGCCAAAAGATTTTTGAAGGCGTATGCCACTGGGGATGCACTTTTACATTGTCTTAATTTTGTACAAATTTGAGACTTCAAGCCTTTGGGAAGCTCTGTTGATAGACCAGGAAAATTATTTTCCCCTCTAACTGAAGATTTGAGCTTCTTTATAACAATATACTTACTTGCATTACTTCAGGTTTAAATTACTTCCTAACAAGATAGGTAGCTTTTTGTGCTGATAGGCTCATATAATGCTTTTGTCCAGCAACATGTTAATTCATTGAACTTCCCTTCAATTCCATTTGTTCAACCCAACAAAAATCAGTGGTGATATATCACAGATAAATATTTCCACCATTTAAGGTTTCTAAGTTGTGCACCCATGGATTGGGTGTTTATGTGACCTTTATTTGCGGTTGTGTTATTGAATTGCTGTCTGCAGTAGGAGCAATTCCTTGATATTGCGTATCACTAGCACACAGTAAAACGGGATTAATAATACAGGCATGTTGCAAAGATTTGCTAACGGTTATGAGTATTTTTTTCATCCTTGTTCTTACACAGCATTTGGGCATCTGTCAGTCGAAAATGTTGTGCAAGTGTTTGGCAACACTGTGTTAACCGTCCTCCCTCGTGCAGTTAGAGCTATTGGCATTCTCCGTAGTAGACTTTGTTTGTTTAACGTAGTGATCAAAAGGCACATTGTACTGCCACCAAACCCTGAGTCACCCTCCCCAAGGAACAATCACCCTTTCTTTCCATTTGGGTGGAGATAGTATGTTTCTTACTAAGGGAGTGGTGACCTCAGTCCAAAATTTCTTGATAATATTTAGTAAGATGAAGCAGGCTATTTTATGTTGAGGAGACAAGGAAAAGGAGGCTTATTGCATGCACGTGGGTAACTCTTGTCATTGCACTACTAAGATCACAGCAGCAGTTTAGTGTCTCCTTTTCCTAGTGCAGTTACAAGAGGGAGAGGGAAGGAGCATCAGTATAGGTGGTGCTGCAAACTTTACAAAAACATCTGGCAGATCTTGGCTGTAGCAAAAGAATAGAAACATCTCTTGTTTCTTTCCAGACACTGCCTGTGCACCACCTTACTTTCTAACAGGGAAATTCTTCTGTGGAACCACTGGTTTTGACTTTTTTATGGTTGGGAAGATGTAGCAACATCAGGATACAGCAACAGCCACCCTGGCGGTGACTGTTTGCCTGCTATGGGCAACAGCGTGTGGTAGCAGAGGGAAATGTGGGAGGTGGAGGGGGATGAAGCTGTCTGTCTTGTGCTAGGGGGTGGGATTTGAGCATGAGGAGGATTGGTTTATCCTGCCCTAGAGGTCAAGCAGAAGACTTTGCAGCTGGATGCCACTTCCTTACGCTCCAAGATGAAAAAGAGGAGGGAGGAAGGAAGGGGAGGAAGGGCAGGCTTCAGAGCCACGGTTGCAGCAAAACTTACCCCCGGGGAGCTCCCCATTTCTCTCCCATTAGCTACTATAACCCTCCCAGCAGTCTGGTCAGGAGGAAGCAAAAAGAGAAGAGCGACTAAAGGAAAGCACAGGGGACACAGGGTGGCACATTAGAAATTTGCTGGAATTGGTCATTTGGGCTGGAACATGAAGGGGCTCTGGAGAGTTACTCATCATACAAAGTTTCGAAATATGTACAACTCATGCTCAAAAAATGGCTCGTGTCTGAGGGTGGGGAATGTTTTCCTCAGCCCCTGCTTGCAAGACAAATAGGAAATTGGGGGGAAATATTACTACAGTAAACTGCTTGTTTAAATAAAGATAATTGCAGGGAAGTTTGCTCACATGATGCTTGTTCTTGCTGCCTGCTTCTTAGAGGCTGTCCAGGGCAGGCACCTGACAGCACAGCTGGGTACTAGTGGGGCACAGAAGTGGAACAGGAGCACGCCTGGAAGCCCCAGTCTGGGCTCGGGAGGGCCTTTGGGGATTTTAAGTAGGCTTTCTTATGAATCAGGAAAAGTGATACTGAGTGACTTGTGCGTTTGGTTTTGGTTTTTTTTAAGGACAGTCTGTAATCACAAAGATTATTTATTTTAGCTGCACGGAGACAGTAGCTGGTAGGCAATAGTTGCCTTTAGCATATTGTTTTTTCTTATGTGAATTTTTGCTCTTGTTTCCCAAACATATAGAAGTTTGAATTTCCTTATATGCAGCCACAGTTCTTTACTGATTTGTCAAAAAAATCATTCCTTAGATCAATGGCAGTAAATCCTTCTGGCATACAGTATCAAATTTCTTGTAAAAAATTATTGGCTCTTATTGTTGGTCCAAATTTCTGCCTGTGTTAAACTGGGTACCAGTGCCAGTGCTTTACCATCACTGACCTGCAGTGATTCTCTCCAAGGTATTTTTTAATAGATGCCTCTTGCGTGCTGCAAATAATTCAACTGCGACAATCTTTGCATGATTGTGGTGTGACCAACAGCGACCAGTTACCTGGATTTCTCATAGGTGACAGAACCATGTTTGAGCATGATGGGAGGAAAGCAGCCTTCCTAGCCTGCTTCCCAGCCTGCCTGACTTTAAAAAGATCTTTGCTTGCCTCTGCCATGTATCAAGTCACTCTGACCTGCCACAGTTGGATTTCCATAAATATCATCTACAAAAGGAAATACTTGCTCTAGCTAATGCTGTGGGAAATTACAGGTCAATTCACCATATCAGTATAATATATCACTGGGTGCACACAGTATTACTTTGATTATTCAGAACAGAACATTGTTCTAAACCACTTAGTGCTCAGGATGTGTTCCTGAAGATGGCAAGAACCAGCAAGCTCAGGCTAAATGGGGGAGCTGTAATTTACTGTCAGTGACACTGACAGCGAGGTGGAAGCCTAAACTGTGGTGCAATGGGGCTGTAGTGCCCTCATCAGTGTAAAATTACCCTCCGGGTAACGTCTGGATTAGATGTACACCAGGAGCCAGTGAAGACTAATCTTATCTGAAGTGGGGATGCAAACTGAAGGGTGTTTCCCCTCCTTTGTCTCTGGCTCTTCCCCTTCCATTTCCTTCTGTCTTCGTCTGAAACTGCTGATACATAGTACCTGCCTTGCCTCTTCTGTAGCTGCCACTCTGGGGGGAGATGGGACAAGAAGCAACCAGAAATTAGCAATACATGCGAGGAGTTTGCCTACACAGTAGAGTGATAATATTGCTCTTTGCTCTGAAGCTCTTTTAATCTTGCAGATTTCAAAGCACTTCTCCCCAGGGTGGAACTGGACTGCTTTACTCCTTTTTCGGCTGGGAGAACTGGGGCACAAAGATGTACCAGAACATGTTCTAAGCCACCTCCTGAGACATGCATGACTTCTGAGCCAGGACTGGGTGCACCCACCATTCCAAAGAGCACTCGCTTTTTTCCATTAATTAAAATAATGTAGGGTGGGTAACTCTCAAAACTACATTTGAGATACATTTAAGGAAGCAAACATAGTCTTTGCAAGTGTCACATATACAGTAGCAAGGACTCTATGAGCTGGTAACTCTTTTCAAGCTCTGTTAGAGTCTGTCCCGATATTTCTGTCTGTTGCATTCTCTTCCTGTAGATGTTTTGAAACATACATCGAAAATATGCCTGAGGAGTGTCTTCATGATGGATACTCAGTTCTTCAGTGAAACCCAAAGGCAAACCTTGCTTCTGAAAGCCTGTTTAAGACCTGAAATTCTATGTAGGAATAAGGACCTGTCACAATCAAAGATTTCTAGCCCAGAAGACAAGAAAAATACCCCAGACTGATCCAGCGTGGACTAACATCATCACTCAGCTTACCTTTGTGCTAGGTGTTTCCATGAATCTGCTCTTCCAGAAGCAGAGGAAGCCTCTAAGTGCCACCTGAAGGTATTGGGGGTTGTCTGAAGAACAGCAGGTTCCCTTAAGTAGCTCGTTCTGTGATCCTGGTGTTCCCTTCCCCTCAAAGTACTTCCAAGTACTTTCATGTGTTTTGTGGTTTAGGGGCAAAGAAGCTATTGGATAATAGCATAGCCAGACATATCTTTAAATACTTTGTTTGAGTTTGCAAGGGTTTTTAGAGTGAACATTTTGGGGAGGAAAAGTTTTTGGTCATTTTAAAATTTTTCACTGTAGAGCCTTACAGGTTTCCTTACAGTACACATAGTAGGTGAGGTAAAAAAAGAAGGTTTCACCTATTGGAAATTCAGTTTTTTCTCACCCTGAGGCCTCAGAGAGTTGTAGTCCTTGCCACATGCAGCTCTTTATGATGGGAAAATGAAGTTCCATAACCGAAAGTCTTCATCACAAAGATTCTGGCAATGCAGTCACACTTGGATATTTACTTACATTAACTATTCTTTAGCAAATTAGACCCACTTACCACAGCAAGGTGTTTAGATATGGGCGCATATTGAATTGAAAGATAGAAAATTCAGCTGCTGGTCAATTAAATTAAACTGAACTAAGCATACATTGGAGAAAGGTTGCATAAAAATATTTCTGTGCATAAGTGAAATTTGGTTTATAGGTCCTCCACAATTTCAAAATTTCAATATGCTGCAAAGCCCGGCTGAAAACATGTGACAATATTGCAGAATTATCAAAAGGAGATAGAGCTGGAATGAGAACAGCTGCTTACATGAAGGAACGAGAGGCAGTGTGGGATAGGGATGATAAACAAGTTAGTTGGTTCTTCTTTCTGAAATCCACCAATATTTCATTTTCATCAAGAGGCACTAACTCATACCTGCTAAGGTGAGCAGAGTAGCTCAGAGTGCCGTTTTTCAGGTAGTTCATACTGATGCTTGTGTTCAGGTTCCCTTGCAATCACAGTGGTTGGAAACCAACTTTTCAATAAATGGAGGCTAATTTCTGAACGGGTTTTACACTAAGGGTAGATGCCCTATTGCAGGGTCACAGAAGTCATGCAGCATGCACAGGTCTGACATGAGAAGCCTGGCTGATTCCTCTCCAGGCTTTTTGGGGATTAGAGCCTTCCCCCACAGGAGGGGTGAGCTCAGTGTCTGGAAGGAGAGATGCGTCACCAGAGCAGCAGAAGCAGCAGACCTCAGCAGAGTGCCTGGCATGAGGCACCGCAAGGAAAGCAGTTCCTCTCACCCCTCTGGTGACAGCATCCCTGTTTATAGAGTGTCTTCAGAGCCTCTTAGGAGAGACATTTCAGATGTGCAGAGCCTATCTGGGCCTGCCTTCGGTGCTCAGCCTGCGTCCCCAGCTCCTGCTGTAGTCCCAAGTACTGTTACTCTTTTAGGGCTTTTCTCCAGCCTTGCAGTGTTGTCAGCAACCTGCCCTCGCTAGAGAAGGCACAACACTGCAGTTCTTTGCTAACAGAGATCCAGTCAATCCAGTCAATGCCATATAAACTGTACCAGAAAAAAAGACACTTCCTTGCTATTACATCTACATCAAGAGTTTTGCAGCTCTAGTTACTGTGGTTTTCCCTCCTGCCTTCCTAAATTGAGACAAGCAACATTTTTTTGCAGAGGAAATCAAGTCTTGCTTTTAATCTCTATTCTTCTGCATCTTGTGGGCTGTTCCCTGGAATACACAGGGTTTGGTTTTATTCCCTGAGAGAAGCTTGGGAAAATTCAGCTGAGTTAAAGCTGACCTAAAATTTGATGTCAGCTCTTATAACTGAAGTGTGTTAAAAATGCAGTGTGAATCATTAAGAAGCAAGTGACTGGTTCCAGGATTATGGTTCTAGCTAGAAAAAATGACAGCCAGTAAACTAAGGCTTCAAAATGATGCTTCAGCCTTGATGCATTTTCAGGGGGTCCTTGAAAGGGGAGAAGAAAGAAGTAAACACATCAGCTGATTACAGTATGAACAGGAGATAGACTACAGTTTATTGCTATTGATAAAATAGCAATAGTATTGATAGCAACAGTACCATGAGTTTATTGCTACAGTATGGTTTTCCTCGTTGAATTTCTTAGAGCAAAAAAAGAGTCTTTATTTGATGAGTTTTAATCTGTAAAAATACCTGACTACTGCTGTGCACACTGAGCGGAACACAAAAAGGCAAATACGCTAGTTAAGGAGAAGATAAAGGACATCAGCTTGTTTAGTCTAGCAAAATCAGGACAAATTAGTAGAGTGGGTATACAATTACTGTAAGTAAATACACCGGAACATAACACTAGAAAAGGAAGAGAATACTTAAGCTAAAGGACAATGTTAGCTTACTAAAAATAGGTAAGAATGGGTCAAGAATAAATCTGTGCTGGAAATCAGGTTTCTAAACCCCAGGGGAATGAGAGTTTGGAACAGCTGCCTTCTAGGGCCAGAATCCCTCACTAGTTTTAAAAGTAAGGTGGATGTATTTGTGAAGATGATAACCTGTGATGCCCATGGAATATGCCTGTTTGCACAGGAGATACTCTCTGCTCTGCCATTCCTTTTGGATGCATCACGAAAACATCTCAGAGAGAATGCAGGTCATATATACGCCTTGGGATGCCTTTGCCATACAATTACAAGGCGGGGTGTGTGCGCCCCTTGTGCGTCTGTCAGTAGGAGCTGGATCGTGGCCTACTCAAACTCAGAATTGTTCAGTCAAAGTAATCAAAACCAAATCTTCAACAAGTGAATAAAGTTACTTGTTTCTCCCCATGCTGTATTTTGTCCTCAAAGGGAAGAAGCCAGGAATGTATTGCCTTGGTAGGAAGGATGAAAGGGAGAACCTTTACCCCTTTGGAAATGACCTTGTTGAGTTTCTTCAGGACAGTATTGTTTTACATCTATTACAAAGGTTAGGTATTAAGACATGTTTATAGCAGTGTAAGCAACCCTCCCTAGTATGCCTAGGCAGCAACAGGAGAGAGGAAACAAAATACTTAATTTAATGGGAGTCAGTGAATCTGAAGGGCAGAGCTGTCAATGGGGAATCATGCCTGACAAACCTTTGCTACATCAGACCGGAGGTAAACTGCCTCCTCTGTTTTTCTGCTGCCAGTGCGATTCCTCAGGCATCAGCTCCGGTGAGATCATTAGCTGAACAAGGTATCCCTCTCAGCAAAATTAAGTCACAGTCTCCAAACATTCAGACATCATGACTCAGACATCTTAGGGGCACAAGCTTTATCTTTAAAAGGCCTTAGATTTGTTAAGTGTGTAATCTGATAAAACTTTAAATGCTGTTTTACCAGCCTTTTGCATAAAAGATCAGGACAGATTAGGATATGCCTAACCCTTGGTGTGAAGTTCTGACTGCTGCAGGCAGTGGGAGTTCTGCTAGTGACTTCAATAGACCAGATGCCTCTTTCGCTTTCATCTCAGGAACTCTTGCTACTGGTGAATAAAAGCCTCGTTTGCGAATTACAGAGGAAAAAATAGTTCTCTTCCTTTGTAATTGAAGAAATCGGTGACCAAATGGTCAATTTGAAAGACATTGTTACCCTATAAAAAAACGGGGGTGGGGGGTGGGAATGGAACTGCAGTTTCTCAGATATTATTACAATTAAGTTACATTACCTAAACTATCATTTCTTAGATCCTATGGAAACAGGGTGCATTTAGAGTTTATTATAGACAACCAAACAAGCAATCCAGGAGATGTTTCTTTGAGAAATTGTTGATATTGTGACTCATTTTTTCTGTCTACTGGACTACCTTGCTATGTAATTTCTTGGCCAGTGGGCTGCCTGTCCCATGAAAGCTCTGGTAATTAATGCAAGTTCACCAAAAGCCTTAAATCTTTTCTGTGGCGAAGCTTGACAATAATGTGAACATTCACATCCCAAAACAGAGCTTCTCCACTGTTTCTTCAGTGCTGCAGAGAAGACAGAAGCAAAGGAACATCTCAGTGCAGCAGGATCTTGAGAGAAAGATCTCTGGGTTGAAAAGGGCAGAAGACCAGAAGCTGGAGATAAGGATCAAGGTGACGTAAATAGCTGAGCACCTACATCCGTTCACACGTAGTATGGGACATTTCTGCATGTTTGCATGAGCAAGAGGAAGACATAGCCTTTGGGGTAACAGGATGGAGTATCTCAGATACCCCACTTGTCTTTCCAGCTCAGAGGAACAATCAATTCTACAGGGCACAAGGGCTGTGTAATGGTTTGATTTTGGTAGTAAATTAGTTCCACAAATTCCTTATGATCTGGAGGTGGAAAACCAATGGCAGAAAAGAAACAGCTTTTGAAGCTTATGCCAAGGTCTCAGAAACTTTTTGAGGTGTATGGTCTTGTGAGCCACCAGAGCATTAGCACTTCCAAGGGCAAAGCTACATGGGGATGATGTCTGGGATGCAAAGTTAAACACGCTGGCTCTGTCAAAATGTTCCAAATGGCAGCATGCCCTGGTGGTCAAGGTGGCCAATGGGACCCTAGGGGTACCTTTGGAAGAGTGTGGCCAGCAGGTCGAGGGAGGTGACCCTCCCCCTCTGCTCTGCCCTGGTGAGGCCCCATCAGGAGTGCTAAAGTTGTCCAGTTCTGGGCTCCCCAGTTAAAGAGAGACAGGGAACTACTGGAGAGGGTCCAGAGGAGGGCTGTGAAGATGATGAGGGGACTGGAGCATCTCCCTGGTGAGGGAAAGCTGGGAGAGCTGGGCCTGTTTAGTCTGGAGGAGAGAAGGCTGAGAGAGGATCTTGTCAATACATACCAATGCCTTAAGGGCGAGTGTCAAGAGGACGAGACCAGGCTCTTTTCAGTGGTGCCCAGTGACAGGACAAGGGGCAACAGGCACAAACTGCAAGACATGAAGTTCCATCTCAATATAACAAAAATCTTCTTTACCTTGAGGGTGACAGAGCGCTGGAACAGGCTTCCCAGAGAGGCTGCGGAGTCTCCTTCTCTGGAGCTGCCTGAGAGAAAGTGAGGAATGGAGAGTTTGCAGCGCCCTTCCCATTGTCAGGGCAGGGGTATAGCAGCAATGGCACTGCCATCCAGGTTTTGGCAAGGCAAAACACCTGATCCTGGCACATGGTATCCACATATATCCACAGTAACGTGCACATTGACAATGTCTCAAAGAATAATCCAGGTTTTCTAATTGCTGTTTTAAGCCATGATTAAATAAGTTATTTTGATAACTTTGTTTTAAACATATACAACTAAAGAGCACAAATGGCATCACAAGTTTTGAATTACAGAATATTTTGTCTCCAAGAAAACTATTGCTGTTCACTGTTGGAGCTATTTGTGCCATTGCTGGAGTTGTCCCTCGCTAGTTGTCATTACTGACATACAAATTGAAGGAAGAGAAGAAATTATTTTCTGAAAATTGTTACTCATATAGAATTTCATATTTATTTCTGATATGTAGAATTTTAAAAATAGAAAAGAATTATAGTGACTAACAGTAGTTTATTTAGCATTAGCTACCTATTGTAAGTTATTTTATATTAACAATCTTTTCTGTGAGTCTTTTCATAGTGTATTTTATCAGGTACTGGAATCTATTGGCTTTTGTGGCTGGGGTTGATATGAAAGATCCCTCCAAACCTTGCAAGACAGGAATGGATCAGCCTGAATACTGAAACTGTGGTCTAATTTTTCAGAAGTGTTGGTGTGCTGACTCCAACTATCCAGTAATCTGTTGCCAAGACAAAATGTCCACATAACTTCCAGTGAGTAAAATGCTTTTTCTACTTTGTCCCAAATGTCTGCATACTGTAGGAAGCCACTGCATCCCACCCCAAAGCTGGCTTTCCAGCAGTTTTCTTTTTTTTTTCCAGCACTTTAAGTGCAGCGTTTCAAGCCTATACTCTGTTTAAATACTGCATGAGCCTTCAGGATTAAAAGTGTGATCCAGGATTACCAGCCTGCTCTCACATCCATGGAGCCTTTTGAGTAATTTTCTGTGGCCATTCTTGCTCCCATTCCCTGAGCTTGCAAACCAGCCGGGGTGTATTATACCTAGAAATGAAGGAAAGAAACACCATGAACAGCAGCTGGCAGAGCCGCTTCTCCTTTTCTGGATTGGCTCGTTCATAAATAACCTGAAACCAAAGAGCACTTTAAAAAAGTGACAGATTTCCCCCAGGCAAACGTCTGGATGGAGTGAGGAGAAGGGGTTGCTGTGCCCTATCTCACCAGGACCTTCTGGCTGGAGGGGCTGGAGGAAGCTGCCCGCTGAGCTCCCAGGCAGGGCTGCTGCCCACCGCCAGGGCACAGGGGCAGCCCCGGCTGCACGTCGGCTCTGTGCCTGGTGGGTTCGGACAGCTGAAGCGATGGAGCTACTGCCCGGTGTGCTCCTGTATTTCTACAGGATGCCGGTAGAGGGCAAAGATGACTTTAGGCTTGACGCGAGAAAACACGCAGTTGCCCTGCAGAGCAGAACGACTGCATGAGTTAGGGGGCAATGGAAAAATGAGTGGGAGCCTGGGAAGAAGAGGTGCCCCAGGACTGCTTCCTCAGCTCTTCCTCCTGCCTTGCGAGCGCAAGTTTCCGTGCGGCGCAGCGGCGCCGTGACTCATGGTGGCGAGCCCCAGGCTGCGTGGGAGCCGGGCAGGACGAGGGGCCATGGACCCCAGACCCACAGGAGCCCGGCTGTCCTTGGGACACACGTGCCCCCGCCATGCCCGGGGAAGGGGCAGGCCTGGCTGCTGGACAGGCTGGGAACACCGGCCGCTCTGCTGCACTGGTCCAGCCCTCACTTCATCAGCTTTCCCTGTCTTTCCTCCATGCCTGGCATAACGCCACGGAGATACGGGGAAGGGTCTTCCATCGGAATCACGTGGAACCCCGTGGCAGTGGAATATTTCCTATTTCTTTACCAGGAAAGCTTAAATACAAAAGTAAATAAGTTTTTTGGCTCTAGTCTGGGGAAATGTAATTAGCTGTAATATAAACAATCTTTAAAGGCCTTGTAGTCCAAATAACCCCAGAAATTAGGACTCAGAAATGCAGATCTTATTTAAATCCTTTCCCTGATCTGAATAAAACATGATCTACATCAGTAAGTATTTCATATGGTCTCTAACATACCTAAGTAAAGCAATTTTTTCAATTTTCACTGCAATTTCAAATATAAGTACAGCTGATATATGATTTCGTTATAATATGCTTCTCTTCTATACAAGCAAATCCTAGAAGATTGTTTATTCCTTTGCTTCAGAAACAGAAATAGCTTAACATTTTGTAAAATTGTAGGAGTCTGTCTCAGGAGCTGATGTTAAACCTTTCACACAAAAAAAAAAAAAAAAAAGTCAGGGATAAAATTGGAAGTGAATTGTAAATAAGCTTCTTGTTCTTTTCCTGAGAGAGCCGTTTTCATAAAACTTCCTAACAGTTAGAGGTTTTGCCAGTTCTCTCACCCACGAAGGGAATGACATTCCTCTGAGATACCAGTTGCTTTTTAGCTGTGGCTGTGCAAAGCATCTGCTACTCTGGGAAGGCAAAGCCTTTCACCAAATGCCTTGCCTCTTTTTCCATCCCTTCCATTAACAGTGGGGTAGATGAGCAGGGACTTGCTACACAGCAGTGAAAGGCCACCAAATCCAGAATCTACAGGACTATAATCAAGAGATGACTTTTGTAACTTTACATGCATGATAACTAATGTACAGTACAACCACTTCATCCAAGTCACAACAATCCATACATGTGGTTGAAAAGCAATGGAAGGTGAATAAAGAGTGGGAGGAAAAGCTAGGCAAGGAGGACACACTGTTCAAGGAGAAGCTGCTTGAAAAGAAAAAAATCCTTGTTTCCTTTCAAGAAGAAAAACAGATGGAATACACTGGCTGCCTAGGCACAGCAAACTTTGCCTTAACGCCAATATATCCAAACACTTAGCATTGGAAAGGGATGCCAGACAATGAAGGTCCCGTTCAACATCACTTTCCAGTGGCCTCAATAACTAAGGAAGCTCAGGAAACAGAAATGATATGAAGTCTCCTTGTCTTTTTATTATTTACATGGTTTCATTCTTTTTAATGTTAGTACATTTGAACCATGTTAGGGCAGCCAATCAATCTTGGTAAGTGGACAACAATATTTTAGTTCTAAGATATATATGAAATACTGCATCTGATTTCTAACAGACATCTAACAGAGTAACCCTAATTATACAATATAGGAATAATGTTAGGGAGTGATAAACATATACCAGACCTCAGAAATGGACACCAACCACAGAAGTGTAAAGCTGAAAGGGACCTCAAAAGATTACTGAATCCACTCGTCTGTACTGGGGGATCTGTACTGGGGGATCTGTAAATGTAGCAAGATGATCCCTGACAGCTCTTTGCCTAAATTGTTCTCAAATCCTCCAGCAGTTTGAAGTCTATGTCCATCTAGGAGACATTATTGCTCTTGCAGTTGGAAAGCATTTTGCAGCATCAGGCACTTGTTTATTGCAATGTGAACACATTTCTTTTTTTATTTTCTCCAAGGTCTACAAGAAGCAGTTTAGACCCCGCTTAACACTCTTCAGCTGTCTTTTACCTATCAGAAAACTTCTGTGTACTAGCCATTTTATTTTCTTTTCCAGTCTGAGTAAGCCCATTTTTTTCAGCCTTTCCTAACGGTTTTCTCAGACATCATGCTTTCTTAAAACATTTTCTTGTTGCTGTGATACAGAATACTCTCATCTTATCTACAGCTTCCTTAAAATCTGATGATCTGAACCCGTATTAGAGCTGATACTAGCCCCACTGTCCTAGAGAGTGGAATAGTACCTCCCATCTCTCACACAATACTCTTGCTCATACAACCCAGGATAACACTCATCCTTTTGGAAGCCAACACACTTGCTTGGCTGGGGAGCTTTTATACCTCCCAGATCCTTTTATGCCATAGTAATTCTGATGCTATTCCAGATCATTTATTTGATTTAATTAACTTTAAAGTGCTTGGGATTATTTTCTTGAGGTGGAAGGATGGGATTTTAAGAATTTCCTGATATGGGCTCAATAGTGATACATGATGCTTTTTTTCTCATGAATTCTGTTTTTAGTTTCTTCCTATTTGCTGCCCAGAGGCCTCTGCACCCAGGGCAGCCAAAAATTAAAATTCAGATGAGAACAGGAACTAATTATTTCTGCTTGCTAATAAGAGCAGAAAACAATCATGAAATTAAACTGCAGAGTTGCATATTACACATAAGAAAAATCAGCCTATGTGAAATAATAATTCTGCCAAGAGAGATGGTGCAAACACTGTCAGTACATCCCACCAAAGCTACGACTAGCTGGCTACTCATTGTCAGCACACAGTTGTACAGGTTTGCTTACTGCAGACAGTTGTAAGTTAGGGAGGAAAGAGGTCTGCTCACACTCTTTGGCCTTCCAAGGCTATAAATAGCATTGAACAGCTGCAGAAGAACTAAGTTTTGTGTAGGGCTTCTGTGAAGAGGACCTACCCAGGCTCTGGTCTGATCCTGAGGGAAACAGTACCACTGCCTCCCCTGTGAGAAGATGGGTGAATGAAGAAGCAGCAACAAGACTTGACACACCTCATAGTTTGGAGCAACAGGCAACAAGGTTATCTCCTGCACAATTGTCAGCTGCCCTCCTGAAGAGTCTTCTCCACAGGAGAAGATTGTATGCTTCTTGTGAAGCATATGCACATGAGGTTTTGTTTACATTTCATATAATGGAGACCTTCTGAATGAAGATGTAGGCTTAGCTCCTTTTAACCCTTGAAGATCACTGTGCTGATTCAGTGGAAGAGAGGAAAGACCTCTCTCTACTGTTGCTCCTTGGGAGTAGATGCTAATTTTTTCTTCCCCCAACACCTTTCCCAGCAGATGGCATATGGCAGCTCATGCTCTACCTTCCCCTTTGGTGGACTTCTGTTAAGGGAACGTGCCACAGGGGTACTTGAAGAGAGGGGCCTTCAGCTCCAACAGGTGAAAGCGTCCTGAAAGTGTTGCATTTGCCCAAACTCATGTTCTTACCCTTCCCACTTCAAATACCAGCCAGGCCTAAACATAAGCCAAAGACAAGATCTGTTTAGCAGGACATGGCTAAGTAGAAGAATCTTCTTCATCCATAGTGAACAAGGCTTCTTATTCCCCCTCATGTAGGGTACCTACTGTATGCAGATGCTCTGGAGTGAGGGTCACTGCATTGTCCTCCTCCTTTCCCAGAGCTTTAGGTGATGACTGTCCCCATTAGCCATGTTTCTCACTCCCAGGGTTACATTTTTGTGTACAAATACAATTATTTTGATGGTGCTAGCTATCCCTGGTACTTGAAGACAACTCCTCTACCTCAGTTCTTGACTAGCCAGCCAGGAGGTATGCAATCTATATGAATGCCACCAGCAATTCTGCCGGGACCACTGGCACCTCCTGTTCATCATCTGTTCTTCTGTGTCTGTAATCAGCTGATTGTCCCTGTCTAAGATGTTCCCTTTATGGTCCCTGGCACCGTAATACACTAGAATTCAACTATGTCACATGGTAACAGCTATATCCATGCTATGAACTTGTGCTGTCATGCATGACTAGCTTTCTGTAGACTTTTTGATAACACAGATGGCAAATCTCTCAAAGAGGGCTTCTGCGTGGCTGTGGTGTGAGACCCCATTCCTGCTCCTGCCCTCTCACTGGTGCTCCGGGGCCGCTTACATTCAAGTGTTATGCAATACTCAAATGGTTCCCGACATCAATCTATGATATTTTTAAAGTCACAGTTTTGGCATTTATTTGGAATAACTGTAACTGGAAAAGTAGCACATATGGATTTCTCTAGTGCTTAAAAAAATTGTGCCGTGGGAGTTTTCTGTACCCTAAAGACTCGTCATGTAGGCTGTCTAGGTTACATTGGTTGCCATCTGGCTCTCAGTCCCACTCTTTGTTTTTAGTCTCCAGGCCATTATGCCTTTAGTAAATAATCAAACATATTTTGTTCTATTCAATTCCTTTTCTTCTGTTGAATTGTTGATTAGGAGCCAAAGCCTTATTTAAACAGGTGATAACTTTGCTGCTTACTTGGTGCAAGTGGAACATAGTTTTAGGTCACATCCACATGATAAATGGAGTCATGTCAAGCAGTCTGAACACACAGCAGCAAGCTGAAGTGTTTCTAAGGCTTTGGAAGCCTTCTGGAGAGCTCCAGACTAAAAAGAGCTAAGCTTTATCCTCCCAGTTCAGGGAGGGGGTCAAGCAGTAGGGAGAACTGTGGTCATAAAGTGGGATTGGGGAGTGTAGGAGTGGTGGTAAGGTTAATGGAGTGGGAAGAAGGGAAGGAGGAATATGGAAATGAAAGGGGTGTAACTACAGCTCACAAATAGCCACAGCCTCTTTCAAAAACTGTTTTGAACCCCAGCCTCACTAACATGTCTCTGCGAGTATTTAGATGGACTTGCCTAGTCCACTTCATGGCCACATAGTGAAGCTCTACCCTTGCCTTTACCAAACCACATCCCTGCAAATCTAAATCGACAGCAGATATAGATAGCATGGCTGAGAATGTGCAAAACCTTGAACTTTTCACTGAAGGAAGCCATGCCCACTCAGCTGGGTGCCTTGGTTGTTGAACCTCCTTTAGCTGAAGCAGCCTCCTTTAAGTCTCCCTTAGCTGAAGCAGTTCAGGCTGTCACTCTTTGAGTGGGAGAAGCCAAATCTATCTTCTGGCTGTCAGCCTGAAATGCCAAGTGGCTGTTGTGTCCTGCCTGAAGGCAACCACGAGGTTCCTAAGGGCCACAGGAACTGTAATGGGACAGATGTCACACAGTAGAGGAAAGGGAAAATTAAGACATATAAGCCAGGAAAGCGGTGGGAGCCAGAAGAGACAGACAAAAGGGGTGGAAGTGTTACCCTTCTGTGAAAAATGAGTTGGGTCGTTACTGCGTAGACCTGAGTAGAATATTGTTTGAAACCAGTCTCTGCTTTCCCCATCCTGAATCTTGCTGTTGTTGTTTTAAAGAGTGGTCATTTTACAGTAAATAAACTGTGATAACCCCAAAGCCTTTTCCTCCCTCTCTGTGCCAGAGGAAGCTAAGTTTATCCCAAGCATTTCCAAAACCACATACCATTTGAAGGCACAATAACATATAGGGTCAGAAACTTTTAAATAAAAGCCAGTTAGAGCTTCAATCCATTTCCACCTTATTTTCTACTTTTATTGCACTCTCTGAAAGAAAAAGCCTGTCTCAAGCCTACACATTTTAACAGGCTGGCAGTTCTTTCCTGCAGATTTTGCAGCTTTCAGCTATTATGCCCCCATAAGATTATACTCTTCAGCTCCTGATAAACATCACAGAATTAAACTGCCTTGGAGAAGTCAATATCACTTGACCAGACAACATCTTCAGAAAACCACTTGAAATTATTTGCCAGAAAACTTATTTCCTAGTGTTTTAGAGCAAATCTCCCCACAAATAACAGATTCCTCAGCTACTATAGCTCTAGGCCTCTGATTTCTTCCTGTACTTGATACAAATTGTGTCTCTTACCCTAAAAAAATTGTTCTCAATTCAACACCACATCCCTTTAACTTTTTTCTTTGACATGTTGGTGTTACCAGAGTGGGGACTAAATGTCAGGTGCTCTCCTCAGTTTAAGCAGCTCTAAAGGATAGAGAACTTGGAGGCTGAAGTTTAAAAATAGGTATTTGCTTTACCTTCTTGCCTTCATCTCATGCCTATTGTATGTCTCAGAGATTAGTATGATAATTTAGATTAATTTTAAGAGCTTCACTGTCTGAAGAAATGCAGCACAGAAGAAAATCTTTAAACCTGGACCTTCTTCCTTAAATGAAAGAAAGCCTTTCTCTGGCAAGCCTTTTTCACTTTAAGCCACCGGTTTCGTATCATTTATTAAAAACTGACAGACACAAAAGCAGCCAAAGAAGGCAGTGTCCCCCTCAGATGTCCAAGACATGTTGCTTACCCCTGCTCTTGTATTCATTTCCCATTCTAATCAGCAATTAAAAAGCAGACCAATTAGCTTACTATTTTTCCTTCCTTTCCAGCCGTGCCAGAGATGGAGTTGGCAAAACTCCCAGGCTAAGAGGAATAGACAATGTCTTTTGATATTTTCTGTGTCTCAGGTCTTGATTTGTTCCTTTACTTTGTGCTAACTGCCAATGTACAACCGACAAACAGCAGATATGAAGGTTGCCAGAGAAAGACAACACAGCTTTATGAATAAACGCTTATCCTCTAGCTTCAGAAGCTTGTGACATCTATTTCAACATGAACATGGATTTATTTTGCATTCGCATGCACATATTTTTCAGTTCTGCCCAGCAACTAGGAGTATGTAGGAACGAGTGCTCCTCTGCACTCAGTTTATTTTGATTAGTAGGGGTAGGGCCCAACCCACAAATGAGCACAGTTTTTTGTCTCTGATCTTACCGGCATTAGGGATTAAGATACTTCCTTATACACCCAGAAACTTAACTAGATAAACAAAAATGTGATCGAGTGCCCAAAACTGTAAGTCCACAGAACAGGGCAAAGCTGTTGACAGCCCTTGAACAGGATTTTTGCACTCAGTGTGGGACTACGGTCATTCATACAGAGTGTATTCATTCTCCGTACAATTAAAAAGCATATCATGGTGCCACACTCTGCTTTTATATTCAAATAAGATTAGAAGCATGTCAAAGTGCTTGCTTTTTTCCTGAATAAATAATACATAGATCTAATTTGAAAACACAAGTACTTTTGTTTGGCATATTTAGGAAAGGATCCAAAAGAATTTTATTAAAGGTTAGCACGGGAAATCTCAAAGAATGTCGATGGGGAAAAATGTTAACTTTTACTTTAGGTATTTTGTGTTTTAACCTCCTCACCCCAATCTCAGAACTCATACTTTCAGTTTTTTTGTTCTGCTTTCTCTGTCAGTCACAGCCCCACCCTAGCAAGGAGAAAAGTCGGGCAGGGGGCATTTTCCATAACTTCCTCCATGCAGAAAACAACACAACCATATAAAATATGAGCAGAGATTGTCACCATCTCCATTCTACTCTTTCCTATGGGCAGCAAGGAGCAACAAAAGGGAGAAAACTTCTGGTACCCCAAGAAAAAAATATTCTAAAAATAGAAAACGAACTCTTAATTCACAGTTGTTTCAGTTCAACTTGTGAAATTCAAAGCACTTATTAAAATATTTCCATCAGAATATTTCTCATGTCAATATATATATAATATTTGTTATACATATAAAATACATTGGGCTTATATATACAAAAATATAAAATCTATCTGTATTAACCAGAAGGAGTTCTCCTACAGGCTGTACTTGGAAACTTGGCCATCAGAGGAAGCCCTCCTAAATAAAGTGTGCTACCTGGCTTTCAGGGAGCCTCTGTGCAGGATAAAGCCTCCAGCATCCCAGTCCACCTCAATGTCCCTTTCCAGATAAGCCTTTACGATGTGAAATAGCAAATTTCCTTGATCAGCAAGCTGAATCTTTGTGGGTGTTTTGTTTTGAGTCTCTGTGCTATCAGTTGTAGTGCTACTCCCCGTGCTAGGGTGTCTGTGTAGTCCAAGATAACCACTGCTTGAATTTGTTTTCATCCCAAGACACAAAACACCTGCTTGGACACCTACCTGTTTTTCCACAAAACATCACCCCCCCAAAAAAACCCAAACCACTACCTCTTATGAGTCTGGTTTTCTTGGGAGCTGGAATGGAAATCAAGGCAGTAAGTGAAGGTCGGGAGTGCACCGCTTTTCCCCCAGAACTTGCCCACATGCCACATCAGCAGGAGTCACATTAGCTGCAATCCAGAAGGTATCTGCCAACATGCAAGTGAAAAGCAATCCTTTAGCAAGCTCTTCAAGTACCCAGGCTGTGCGAGTCCTGTAGGTGATGAACTCGTTTTTCATGGAGAGCTACGGGTCTGCCAGGGAAAGGCACTGTCACGGGTTTGCTCTCCGTGAGATGCACGGCCCTGGGCCCCTGGCAGGGCTAAGGTGCGGAGCCGACATAAAGCCACAGCCTGCAGTCATGTACTGGGAAGCCAGGCAGTCCCTGGAGGAAGCCCAGTCTGTGTGCAGGTCAGGGGGGCTCTCTGAGAGCTTTCTGGAACAAGAAGCAGCCAAAATTGAACGGGTGCTGTGCTCAGCCCAACCTTTTATTCCTAGATATTACAGTATTCGTTATCTTACCACAGGGAGGTTGAGCCTTCAAAAAAAAAAAAGAAAAAAAGTTTTTAAAAAACCCAACAAAACCCACCCAACCTTTGCTGAAAGGCACAAGGTAGATGTCATGAATTTAAAAACTCTTCCCGCTTGAACTACAGGGCAGCAGACCTCCCCCACCTCCCCGCAGGTCCTTGCAGAAGAGTTGAAAGAGGTATTTTTTGGGTGCTTCAGGACTTAAGACCAGCTATAGAAAATTGCCCTGAGTGAAATAGCATTTTCCTGTGTAAAACAGTCCTGAACCGCAACTCTACCTGCTATGTCACTGTCTTCATCTCCCAGAATTAACAGTTTTTCTTCATTTCCATGAACTGTGGGTATCATGTTGCACCATGCATTGTAAAGACCTATGATTAAAAAAAAAAAAAAACCCAACCTGAAATCTTTTCACTTGTGTCACCTGGTCTGCGATTTTATCTATTAAGCTATTGTGTTCAGAGGAACCCGCAGCCAGGCATGGACCTTAAGAACAGCCACTTAACAGATACAGGTTTATCCTGTTTTCCTACTTCTTGCTACCCTACCCCCTATAAATTACAAACACTCTACTAAAATACTGAGGGCAGAAGGTGAACAATAGTCTGTGGGCTCCAACCTGCTGGGAGCTGATAGAAATGTTATCAGGTACATACCAGACTCGATGTTATGTCCTGCCCTCAGCTCCATGAGGGGACCCCACCTCCCTCTTTGGCTGTTTTTGGCATCAGTCACCTGTCAGGCACCTCTTCCTCCTCTACTACTCATCTGTTGTGGGGCTAAAAGATAAGGGTAGCCAATCTCTACATTACTGAAATCATGATAGAATCCACCCTGCCCTCCTGTGCCTATGCATCTCCCTACTTTCCTAGCTCATGCCTCAGCAATTCCACTCAGTTGCCTAAAAGCCAAGGTTCAGTCTACTTGCCCTCAGGCTGAGGCTGTCTCCGCTTGTGCAGATGGCTCCATCTCTGTCACCGGTATCACCAAGTCACTACCAAGTCACTACCAAGTCACCAAGTTTTGCTACCCATTAAGGTAGGTATTATCCATTTTCCAAGGTGTTTTAAGGAAATTACTGGAGTTGAAGGACTGCAAATGCTTCTAGGTTGCAAAATGGTGAGCACTACTGCTAGAAATCTTGTGAAAATTCATAAACAGCTACTCAGATATTTTAATAGCTCTGGCATAAGATTCAGATAGCAGTCAGATGCCCATTTTATTTTCCTGGAGTACTGATCAATTCTAACACCTCCTGTCTCAGTGCATCGTCTTGAAAAACAGCTCCCTGAAAAAACACAAACCCTAGAATAAACTTCAGTTTCTCTTTCAACAGCTGTCCAAAACCCTCACCGAATAACACTTTGCTATGCTGTTATCTAATTGAAGACTAGGTGCCCTTGAACTGAAGTCATCAAACCCATACAAATTCAGGCATCTGCTTGCATAAAACTTGCTTTATCAGCTCCTTAGGTTTGAGCTCCATGGACCAGGACCAGTCTCATCTGTCATCTGTGAGGTGCATTACAAGTGTAGGTAGTTGTAAAAAGATATCTAATTCCTTGATTGCTATTCACATCATGACAGAGAGGATAAATTGTAAATTTTTTATTGCAAAATATTAAAATAAATTACATTTTACAAAGACTTAGCAAATATTTACATACAGTGTGATTCCAGTGACAATCAGCAACAAAGAACAGACAGACAGGCATATTATGGAGTGATAAGAGTCAAAACTGTACAAACATCAAAAGTCATATGAAAGACAAGCTAATTTTTTAAAAGGAAAATCCATCACAAATGGAATGAATCCCACGAGGCACAAAAATTACAAGTCTACAACAAGAGTCCTTGGTTTGGTTTTTTGTTTCGTTTTGTTTAGGTCAACAGACTTGTATATTGCTTTTTGCTCTCTTCATCAGTGACGCTTGTCTGTCTCTACACATACTCTCCCAGATCAACTGGAGAAAAAAAAAAATTCTCAACATATACAACTGTGTCACCATGGATCTGTTATCAGCCTGGTTTTATTTCTACACGTTTTGTGATGTCCATTGCCAGCAACAGATTCACAAATCATTAGTTCAGAAAAAAGTAACACACGACTTTCTGTATTTCCTCAGTGATTTCGTACCAGTGTATCACATGTGTTTGCCTGCTGTGAGATATGTATCTGAAAATGATGCCCTTCTGGTAAAACCAGGATTTAATAGCACAAGACAAAACCAAGAAGTGTCACAACGATGTCAAGGATGGGGTCACATAGTCTATAGCACTTAAAAGGGCTTTTGTAGGAACAGACTTCTGTTGTCACATTTCAGGATTCTTAAATTTTTTTTTTTTCCAAAAGTACTGGCTCATCTTGGCAAAATTATTAAGTTCATATTGTGAAAGTGGACCCATGCTTCACATGATGTGACTGGAAATACAATCTACTTGTATGCAATAGCTAAAAAGAAGTTTCCACTTCTATTCCATCCCTTCCTTATACGTGCTTTCAAATTTCTTTCCTTCTTCTCCTTTTTTAAAAATACCCTTTCCTCTGTTTCCAGGAAGAGATCTGTCTCACCTATAAAACCAATTCCATATAATTAAGGAAGCTATTAACACAATTGATTAGCTAAATGAAATCTTACATGGCATCCAAAGAAAATGTTTCCAGGTTGACCAGATAATTGAAATAACTACAAGACTTTACCAGGTAGCACTGGGGATTCACTCAGAGGCACTTTTGGGGCTGAACAGGCCAAAATTCAGCCTGAACACCCCTCTAACTTACTATATGTAAATCTGAAGGCAGAAAGACATTAATTTAGATCCCTCAGGCAGATGCTTGTCTCAAGACATGGAAGACAGACAGGCAAAAAGCTGTCTTGCTTAGCACTTCAGCAGTTCCAAGATGGCACCATAATTTCAAAAACCCTGGGAAATGGTTCAGCTTTTTGGAGAGAGCCAGTATGAAAGCTATGCGCTAACTAACCCCCCTCCAAAACACTGAAAACAAGTAGGGCTTAAGGAGACCAATTGTGTTGGCCCCTGTGTAAAAAGGAATTTTTTCCCAGTGTTAGAATTATGTTAAGGCACATGGTGGGATGTCTTGAGAACAGTTTTGTGAGGTGCGATCATGTTTCCCAAAAAAGCGGGAATATTGTACTTTGTTTTAATAAATTTAAACTATTACTTTAAATCCCATGATACTTATTATGCAGACTTATAGTCTACACTGACTCTACACTGGGAAAGGCCAGAGAGCCACATCTAACTTGATAATATGAAACAGATCCCATCCATTCTCAGCTCTGGCATACAAGTGTACTTCACTATGGAGAACGGAGAGTCTGGGTTCCAGTGTGCAACATCCCCTCCCAATCAAAGCAGCCCAGCCAAGTGTCTGGGTTGTATTATTTCTGTATTAGAGAAATTTTTTTTTCTTTAAAATGAAGACTGGACTATGCTTTCCCATTTCATGCACTTTCAGCAAGCCTTTTCTCTCCTCACTGTCCTGCACCTAACCGTCACTGAAACTTTGATGTTTGCATCAATAATGGAAGACAAGTTGGAGGACAACAAAAGTTATATGGAGTGCTTTCTCATTTTAAGTTAATGTGCACTTTTTTAGACAAAACAAAGAAAAACAGAAGGCTAGACTTGCTACACAGGCATCTTGTGTATCATGCATGTAGTCTTACCTATCATTTCTTACAGTTACAAAGTATATCTGTCAACCACAACCCTTCAGATACATAGAAATACTGAAAGGGCTTGGAGTAATTTTAAAACGATTCGGGTGGAGGTGTCTATTACAACATCTCGATATGGCCTCTCCCTCTTTCTTGTCAGATATAAGTCGAATTCATCCAGCCACCCCTTCCCCAAATAGCTGTAATATAATAAAATTTGATTTCAAATTAGAATCTCTTCAGTGATAGTATCATAAAATATAGATTAACCACCAAATCCCATGATGCCAATTCCGCATTTTTGCTAGTAAACAATTGGCCCTAACCTTGTGTTCCCTTTCTATTTGAAAAAATGTCATATAAGTGGAAAATTCTGAAAAGACAAAAAAAAAAAAAAAAAAGACCAGTAAAGTCAGTCACTTGTTTCACAGTAGATGACTTCAAAACTTCCCATCAAGACGCTATCCAACCAGAGTGCCAGTTTCCCATATGTCCTCCTTCTTCTGTGGAAAAGGCCAGCAGCTGAAGCTGCAGCCAATATCTGCAGTTATTAGAAATAGCTAGTAATTCAAGATTAGCATTGCAAGATTCCATAAGCTCCTCTTAAAGAGCTAGTAAGTCTGCCAGCATTACACCAAAAATGAAAACAAGACAACTTTTAAATGTTCACTGAACTTTGGAACATTTGGACATACTGGAATGACTTAAATACTGTAAAACTAAACAGAACAACAGAACTTGACATGTTAAGGTTCAAAGGTCTTGGCTATTTTCTGTTCCAAGCAAATTGGATACAACTGAAGTCAGTACCTTTTGCCAACACGTAATCAAGAGCCTCATTTGAAAGAGTTGTCAGGGTTAATGCACAGACATTGAAAAAGCAAGAAAAATAAAACCATGGTATGATTTTCTTTGTAGCCAAAATAATTTGGGCATAAATGTTGTGAAAAGACATACTTCCTTCTCAATGAGAAGCCCATCTCCAAGCCAAAAGATAGTACTTTCAGGAGCTTAGAGCCAAAGTTCCCTCTTTAAAATGTGCCTTATGGCTTTAAGTCACTTGATCACATCTCAGTTTGCCCAAGATTTGACATTGCTCAACCTTCTTTAAAGTGGGATAGAATAACCATTGTATGCACATAGGTCAAACTTCAAAACAAAACGAATAAGCAAAGTGTAATCAACTGTTTCAAAAATCATCTCTCGTTCAAGTCTAGTCTGAAGTACCAAGGCAGAGGGGAACATCAAACAACAATACTGACTAACACACTGCGCAGATCAGCAGCAGTGCTACAGGTCCCTTCTGACAGGCATTAGGGCATTTGGAGAATATCTGTGCCTCCCAAGGTGATTTTTTCCTCAGAAGAACAGTGTCAATAAAACTTCACCTGTACATAGATACTGTATAAGGTTCATTCAAGTATTTCCTCTAGGAAATGGACAGTGGAAGGACACTTTCAACATTAAAAAGTTCATTGCATCCTGCTTGTGCTCATACATCCTTTGATCAATAGGTCTTCCAGTCATTTTACTCTTTTAACAGTTCTGGGGCTGACGTGCAGTTAAGCAGTCCAACTGGTGAGCTTCATCCCAGATGATTCGTCCTTGTTAGAGGGCTCCTTCTCAAGCCATTCCTTTGGAATTCTTAATTTTAATATTTTATTTATGAAATTACAATTCACTATAATTCGACAAGCACTGACATATTCTAGACAGATGTTTCAGAAGCTTCCTCCTCAGTCTGCCAGCGCACCTCAGCTCAGACCTGTGGGTCCTGGTATTCCATCTAAAGCTTCTCATTAAGCACAACTAGTGGTTGCACCATTGTTTTTTTTTTTTGTGGTAACAACTTAACAATGGGCAACTTAAAAAAAAAAAAAAAAAGCAAACCCCTTGCTTTCATTTCTGATCAAAGCAGGATTCAAATCCAGGTTTTCAGAGGTGAAAGGCTAATGGAGTAACCGAACACATTTGATGCCCAAAACAGTCTCTTTGCAACAGTATAGTTACACTCCCAAACTAATTCCTCAATGAAATGCATAAACGCAGAGCAGGTCCAGTGTATTAACTAGTCTTTTCTTTTCTACTTCGTTCAAGAACCATGAAATCCAAAGAAGGAGCAGAACTCCAGATTCAATTGTTATTTTACAAGTTTTTCAGATAAGCAAAGCTGATGGGCTCAGAAACCAACTTAGGATGGGGAAAAGACACTGGAATTTATTAGTTTGGGACTTGCTTTCATTTTCAAAGAGACAGGAGAACCTGCAAAAACATGCTTTTCTCCTTGCTCTATTAACTTGTTCAATATGCACTGACAATTTCAGAAAACCATTGTCAAACATGTTCACGTTGCTGCTTTCACATTGCTTACTGTATTATACTCATTCATCAGTTGTTCGTAAGGCACAGAAAGTTCTAGCTCGTTATTGGTAAAGGTAGATTCATCAGAGGATGGGAACTTTACCAGTTTTTTTGCAGTTTCAGATTCCTCTGCAAGATTATCATCCATGGAGGATTTTGATGTTTCCTCATCATCTGAGATATCTTCCTCTTCATCATCATCTTCATTTACAAATGTTATATTGGCATTCTCAAATATTAAGGGTCGATAGTCTCTGGAATCCCATACTTCGCCTTCTTCTTCACTAATCCTGTCCAGCTGGTTTACGAACATGGTTCCTTCTAGAGGGCTGTCTCCAATGTGTTTATCATGCAGAGGTCTCAGTACATGACCATTTTGAATGTCCAGGGAAGCCTCATCATAGTCAAATGACTCTGTCTTTGTGTAAGTCACCTGGGCATCTATACTAGGATTCTGCATATTTTGTTTGGCATTTTCTACTTTAATCATTTTGTCATTGTTTGTCTTCAGGGCCTTCTTCCCAATTTGCTTAATAAGATCATTGTAGGTCTCTTCCTTCTTTGAAAGGAAACTGAAAATGTTGACATCCTTTGAGGTACCCATTTGAAGGGGTTTTTTAGACCGAGGATGGTTGTCAAATGACTCTTTTCTTTTTTTCCTCCGTTTCTTGATTGCTTTGTGGACTTCCACAAACATACTGACCTTCCAGTTAACAAAGAGTGAAAGCCAAGCTAGTCCCAGATAGATCCATAACTCCACAAAGTATCTGTAAAGGGCATGATAGTTTGCATCTGGATTTACACCTAGAAAGAAATAAAACCAAGAATGTTACTGAAAGAGGACTCACAGCTGATAAACTTTTGAAGTTATGAACCTGAGAACTACTCCCCTTCCACACTAACAGCCTAGCTGTTTGAACACTGAGAGGTGGGAAGGGGAGATCTGAAACCCATCTGAAAGACAAAGTTCATCCCAGGTCTTCTACTTCTTGGCTGCATGTATTGCGACCACTGGACTACAACATAAAATGGCAGCATATTTATACTCTCCTTGTTAGCTGTAGAAGTGAACTTTTTTCCTGTTAGAAAATTATAAAGCTTCTCCCTGACACTGAGATATGGATATAGTACCTCAAGGAAGGTATGGTACCTTCCTTGAGAAAAGGATTCAGAATTCCCCTTTCAAGGACCATCTCCAAAGCCCTGAACAAGGAAGAGGATTTTATATAAACACGAGATTTAGGAGGGAGACACCTGTACACTCAGCATTTCCTGTTGACCAGCTCTAGACAGCTGCACAGAGAGCACTGCCCAGAACTTGTGCATCCTGCTTAGTATACTGGATCCCATTCAAAGGTGCAGACTATCATGGCGGATAGGATAGCTCCTTGCCTGAAATAAGGACCTGGGACATCTGAAAGGGTTATGAACTCCAGAACTTGGCTCCAGAGTTAGCGCAATGAAGGTCTAAATATCCAAACCAAGAGTGAAGAGCCAGATCTGGTCCATTGGATCAGTACCAAGCTTTAACTGAATCTTCTATTCAGCAAAATGTCTTGGAAAAACTAAGAGAGCACCTTTTCAAATTACAGTTTGGAAACAGAATTGCCACACTATGCGTGTAGTGAAATAATATATAAAACACAATTACTGACCAGCAACAAAATCTCCAAATCCTATGGTAGTGATAGTGATGAACGAGAAATAGAGGCCTTCAATGTAATCCCATCCTTCAGTCACCATAAAAACAAAGGGAGGAATAACCAGATGGACCAAGACACCCCAAACAATGAAAATAGCTGTGCATGTTATTTGTGCTTTCCTCTGTAAAGGAAAAAAGGAAAAAAAAAAAGTCAGGAAAAGATCTCCAAATTTTCTTTTCCCACCCATGACACGAAGCACCATCTGACAGTATCAGACATTTCATCGTTTTGTGCTAACAGTTTACCAACCATAACTAAAAGTCACTGACTTAAATAAACACACACCTTTTTCTTTATGCAAAACTCACTATTTTTACATCTACTTGCTCAAACAAGATTATTTCCTCATAGTTTTCTTTCACATTCTTAAAAAGTTTAAGGAGTTCCTGATACTTTATAAATAATGATATAAATAGGATGCAGACATAGCACTCTAGTCTAAAAAGCAGTCAGCACCTCTGATTTTCCTTTTATTGGAGTGGAGAGGATCAGAAGTGTTTAAGATGCTTCTTTCCTATTTATGTTTCCAACCTTTTGCTACTCACGCAAGCTCTGCCCGAAGTTGCACACACACATGCATTTCACCATCATTTTCTGTACTTTCTTCTCAGGTGTTGAACCAAGAAAGTTCTTGCTCTGTTTCTGACCCCAGGACCTAAACCGGTCCCACTGTCCTCCAGCTCCAGGCACTATGGCCCTGCATTGCCTCCCATCTCTGTGCAGAGTTAGAACTGAGACAGAACTCATTCAAGGGGGGGACAACTGACCACCACCAAAAACCCAACAAAAAGCCACAAACAAAACCACCACAAGTCAGTAACTCAGAACAAAACATTACTTTCCAGTTGGTTCACTGCACAGCAGGAAGTACTCATGCTAGCGTAGAAGCAGGTTGGAACAAAGCGGGACAGCTTATTCCTGTGCCAGGGGAGCTTGCACAGAATGTCTGTGAAATGCAGCCTCACCTACATTTGTCCTACAGGTTTCTAATGTAAGGAGATACATGTCTCCTTAGAAGCTGCAAGATCTATATTTACAATCAAAAGTTTCTACAAGATCTCATTTTGCTAAAACTTCTTGCAAAACAAACTTATCAGGCTGAATCCCCCTTTACAGTTATTTCTATGCAATGCCATTTGTGAAATCATATTTGCACAAATTTTCATTTACTACAAGATTAGCAGGGACGCTTAATTCATGCATCAAAAATACACAGCACAAGGGTAAACAAGCAAGGGCCTTACCAGGCTTACTCCTCTTTTCGTCAGAAACTGGCCCAGCCTCTTGGCACGTCCTCCAAAGAACTTCCCCAGAGCACTGATCCATGTCAAGCAGAGAGGAACTCCAAAGAGCCCATAAAATATGCAGAAGAGACGCCCAGAGGGTGTCTTTGGAGAAACATTTCCGTAACCTAAAAGAGATAAGTATGCGCACAGTTGGCTCTTGCTGCAGAGAATTCAAGGCAATTCTACCTATGCACAGAATGTTGTGTGGGCTTCTCCTGTATCACATGCTTCTTGCTTCACCATCTATAAGGACTTTAGCCTACCCCAGCTGCTGATCTTCTGAATCTGGATGATTCCAGTTCTACTATAGCAAACACGTATTCCATTAATGCAAGTGAGAGGATTACTACATTTTAAGGGCTGCCTAGATTTTGTGCATCTTTTTCTTGACGTGATGAGATAAATATGAAATAAAGCCCATCTCAAAACTTCTGATGATTCCCCAGGCTTAAGCAGCAACTGTTAACAATGTGACTGATTCCACTTTATAGAAAAAAAGCTCAAAATTCATCCTGAAGCTAGCTTCCACATGAAAGATTCACTACACACATTTAACTTGGGACCTGGTACCTTTCCAGAGTAAGAGGTTTGTGAGTTAAGTGCAAGGTGACTTGTGACATAGCAAGGTATTTAAACTGAATTTAGTTCTTTGCTGGTCACAGAACCCAACAGGGCATTACAAACTCAGGCTCCAAAATCAGCATCCTATATTCTGCCACAGCTTTCTTATTTCGGTGTATTCCCAACTTCAACATTTTGTGTTGTGAGTTATATTATAAGCTGGGTATTGCGAGTTTCAAACAATAAAGAAAAACACAGTACTGCATTTGGTTTCACAGCAAGACTTTCATTTCTGTACATGTCCAGCCTTCTCTGGTTATTTTGCATTCCTGTTTTTTTGCACTGTAGTTGTAGCAAGGGTGTAGCAATACCATGTAGCAAAGATTTTTCTGTAAAAGCAGAAGGCAGATGTTGTTGAGCTCTGGAAATTTATATATCAAAGGAAGAAGTAGTCTTTCAGTGCAAAGGGTTTCACAAGCACAAATCAGGAGTGAGATTTAGAAGACAGCAGTTGTTCTACTTTGCCTTCTTTAAGAGATAAGATTGTTCTGCAAGCCAGAAACACTGATAATTCAATAGCTTAAGAGGATGCACATGAGTAACAGGACAGCTATACAAAACCCTCATACGCACATGCTTTAAATACTAGTTTAATAGAATGCTTTGTAACACTTTTGTTTCAGGATTTTTATGATTTGGAAATTTAAGTGCACGAATTAATGGAACTGGAACGGCAACAGTCATCCCCGCAAGCACTTTGAATCCATTACATATTGGAAAGACACACATTTCTCTTCTGTATACCCATGGAGAGAGTCCCAAAAAGCTGAGTTTTTTCCTCAATGAACCTGCAGCTGAACACATACACTAGGCAACTCCAGCCATGGGGCCTTCATTCAGTGGCCAGCTTGACACATAAATGGAAGAGTACAAACATACTGGAGCATACACAGAACTACAGTTAAGGAAGTTGACATAATATACACTTACCAATTGTAGTGATCACAGTAGCAGCAAAGATCACAGCATTAGGCCAATTCCAGTTGTTGAAAGTATTGTTCCCAGTGATGGCAACCCCCTGTCCAGCAGCATTTGACACAACCTGTAAGAAAACAGTTTTCAGTCATTCTTGGAAAACCTGGCAGCCTGAAAAAGAAATGGGTCTGTCCCTGTCAGGTTCTGCCCCTTTGTTCATACTTTCAAAATGACAACTCAAGTTTTTTGCGAAAGCTAGCCTAGTATAGTTACTAACTATAGTTACTAACTATAGTTACTAACTATTTTATGAAATATTAAATACTTGCTTCACCTAAGAAAAAGTAGTGCAGGTGCTCTGACATTTAAATAGGGAAGGGGGTTAATTAGATAAGCTTTTACTTATTTACCAGTTTAACCAAAATGGATCTCTTCCAGAGACTAAACACACTCCTCCAGACTGAACTAGCATTTAACGTCCAGTGCAGTTCTTGAATTTGGTTTAGAAGGGACATCTTCAGCACTACTATCCATTTCAAAACAGTTACATGTCCCATTGACTTGGGTATGAGGATGTCACAGAATCCTTGGCAAAGCTACTGTGATTAATGTTAATTGCTGCCCCTGGCAAAGCCAAACCATCTACAAGCCAATGTAAAACTGTACTTTTCAGCAAAGACAGACAAATTAACACTTTTCTGAAGTATTTCATGCCACAGGACTCCAATAATTGTCCTTGGATCAGGCCCCTTTCTTATTCCATCTTTGAATCTAGTATGCCATGATGAATGCAAAGCACTTGTTTACAGTATTTCAGGGAAGCGCATGTAGTTACTGGCATTTCCACAGAATCACAAGTCAATTTCTTAACATCTGCTCAGGTACTCAAGAATTCTTAACCATCTTCACCTTCTGCAGAAAGCGACTTGAAAGACCCAGCCTCCCCTGCCCTTCCAAAACTAGACTGCAGAAAATGCATCAATAAAAAAAACCCTAATAACTATTCAGTGCAGAAAGTCAAAGTTTCAAATCAAAATCATGCATATTGCCAATTCTGACATGTATTTCTACCTATCCAAAGTAAAAAAGAAAAAAGATTTATCATATTATCTCCTAGAAATCCCTAGTTATTTAAATCTTTGCTCTGTCACATCATGATGCAGTTAAAGCCTTGTCAGGTTACTCTGCTTTTTTTTCCTTCAGTGTAAACGAAGGTTGTCTGAACAAAACTCTGAGGCTACATCCATATACAGGAGAGGTGAAGTTGATGCATAACATTATAGCACTTGCTGTGTTTCTCTCTCAGTAAGTGTTGAGCACAAAACTATCTTGAGCTAAATACCTAAACTTGGAGGCAGTGTGTGTATATATATATATATATAAAAAATATTTTTTTTACATAAACATGACAGGTGAGGTTTATCTTAAACTGGTAAGAACTTATAGAAGTACCAACAACCAGCTCTTCCTTCCCTCATCACCCCTTCCTTCCTTCCTACTCGATTAAGGTCTGATCTTGGACCCAGCAGAGACTCAACACAAAGTTCAATCGCTACTGAAAACATACACAAGTTAACACAGGTTTTAATTATTCTTGAAACTTATTACATATCACCACCCTCCTACTGTAATAAAAATGCCCTCAAAGTGAATGTATTGTGCATATACGAGATGCAAACAATTTAATTAAAAAAGCACTTTCAACACACAAGCTATTATAGTAGATAAAAGGAAAAGCATTGAAAGTGAATGAAGGTACAGAACTAGATTTTTCCCCTGGTAGATGCAATATGTGTGCAAAACTGCATGCAGTGTCTTTCCATAGCCTACAGGCTCTGGGTAGAAAAGCAGAGAGTTCTCACTAAGGCAGTCATTTGTCATAAGAAAGTAGCATTGAAATGAGGAGTAGCCCTAAAACAGGCAGGTCGAGAGCGGGCAAGTAAACATGTAATGCCATCCTCTTCCAAAAAAAACCCGCAAAACCTGACCAACCAAACAAAAAAATACCTTTGAGGCAGCTACAATGGATCACAAGAGCTCATCTGAGTAGGGACCAATCAAAGTAACTTGGTTCATTTCTGCTATGGTCTGCAGATGAACTTACTAAAAGTTCCAAAGCACATCCAAAGTACCCGATAGGTACGTTCTGTGATCTATTGTCCCCAAGAAGATGCTGGACTTCCTCCACTGCTCAGCAACACTGCACAAAATGTCATATCAAACACCAGTTCTACAGCCATTTTCTATGCTATAAGCGCACTTGGATATTCTTTTTTTATTGTTATTTCCTCACAGAGCAACTGATCTCGTGAGAGGCGCTGAAGTATCTGTTTCCATTGTCACTGGGCCATTATCTCATCTCGTTACTCCACCTTCAGCCTGAGCTAACAAGCTCAGGTTCACAGTTCTGCTAAGATCTGCCTGCATTTGAGGTCTGGAGGTGTGAAGGGGGCCCAGACCCAAGGGGAAGAAGCCGCTGAGCTGAGTAGTACACAGCTGCCCTTCACACCCAGGCAACTAACAGTTTGGGGGACATGGCCAGCTCTGCATTGTACACGAACACCTTACACAGGGAATCACACTCTCCAGCCAAAGCTGCCACCCTTGTCCTGTCCCTATTTGCACACAGCTATCTGCTATTAACACACAACTATCTACAATTTACAGTCTAGTCTTTTAAGTTACTTTATGCCTGCAATAAGCCTGAATGCGCTATATGCATCCCAGCTGCAGGAACGAAGATGATCACAAAACATGCTTAGATAGCTTTGGTGCAGTGGGAAATATGTAGCTGCTTTCCAAGCAGCATAACTTTTGCCCATACTGAAATAATTAAATATTTTGGCTTCAACAAACAATGTGAGTGGACACTATACAACTGAACAGCAAATATGGTTTTGGTTTTTTCCTTCTTTTTCTTTATTTTTTCTTGGTAAATCTGTTAGGTGATGTCAGAGATGCTTTTATTTTCATATGCTAGCATACAGAATGTCCCAAGTTGCCTGTGCTGTATTTCTTAAATCACAGAAAATTTGCTCTAAAAAGTCTTTGGATGGGAAAATAGGGGTCAAGGAAGGAGAGGACGAAGGTAGATGGTGCAAGAGTTCTTAATATCTTGAAAGACGTCATTTAGAAAACACTTTTTCAAGTATGCCCAAATTCAAAAGCTGACAATAGTTAACTCATCTGGATTTACACATCACCTTAGACCCCATCTCATGAGTTTCTACCGATGAAGGCAGTTAAACGACTTTTGCCTCAGAGGAATCCAACCCCTTGTTCTCCCTCACTCCCCATCACTCCAACTCTGCACTTTGGCAAAGAGAAAAGGGAAAGAAGATCTGGAGTCCCTGAAGCTATTGCTTAACGTAAAGAAACTTGCAATTGCAGAGGGAGATTTAAGACACACATAAAACTAGTTACATCTTCTGATGACATTATCAAGCAGACAATTTGTTCCATTTGCAGGTGCTTCCCCACCAACAGACCCACCCCCCACTACTCCAATACACCCTTGTGTTTCCTGGGCTTGGTGACATTTTTATTAACCCTCTGATGACCAGGTTCTCTCAAGATTTACCAGATTTTTGTTAAACCTCCTCTATCTTGTGCAAAGGAGATGAGTTTCTCTCTGATGCTTTGGGCATATCCCACTTGCATCCCCTCTGCATGAGTAACACTAGGGCTGAAAAGTTCTCAAAACACAGCTGAAAACAGCAAGGAGAACCTTGACCCATATAGGTATTATGGACACATTCCCACCTCTATTCTACTTCTCCATTTCCTGCTGGGGGCAAGCCAAGAACAGCAGCAAGGTTTTCCCAAACTGGGAAGCTACGTGTATTTATTAACATTATTTTTTTTCCCTACTGGCCTGTCAAGCTTTGCTAGGGCACGTCTCTATGGTGATTTAAAAGCTTGCAATAGTCAGCAGACCCATCTTGGCTGTCCTTGTCTTTCTTTGTATTAGCAGGAGGGAAGGTGAAGTTTGACCAACACCACTGCAAGGTAAAATGGTTCACAACAAAATGACATTTAGTACCAGTAGAAGTAATACAAGGATACAAAACTAGGAGAACAAGCACAATAGAGATTGCCTCCAAGTGAGCTTTGTCATAACTAGGTATGTGGAATATGCCATTTTATTTTAGCTTCTTGGCTTTCAGAAGAAGGAAAAATGGGACAGAATTATCACCTTCTGCCTCTGGCATGAACAAGTGCACAAGGCTTTGTTTTCTTCCTAAGAAAAAATATTATTTTACACACTCCTTTTAGGTATTTATATACACTGATGAGATCCCCCCGAGCCTTTTATTCTCCAGGCTGAACAGTCTCTGCTCCCTCAGCCTTTCCTCTGGAGCACTCTTCAGTCCCTTGATCACCTTGATGACTCTGCTGGACTCTCTCCAGCACATCCCATATCTCTCTTATATCGGGGAGCCCAGAATCCGACACAGCACTCCAGGTGTGGCCCCACCAGTACAAAGTAGAGGGGAAAGACCACCTCCCTTGACCTGCTGGCAATGCTTTGCCTAAAGCAGCCCAGGATACGTTTAGCCACCTTTGCTGCAAGGGCACAATTGTTGGCTCATGTTCAAGTTGATGTCCACCAGGACTCCAGGTCCTTTTCTACAAAGCTGCTTTCCAGCTGCGTGGCCCCTAGCACATACAGGTACATGGATCCACATGTGGTTAGTGATTTTATTCCAAGAGTTAAGGACTGCAGGAAAGTTGTGATACAGGTTTTGCATATCAAGTAGGAATAATTTCCTATTTGGCATGAAATCCTAGACACTTTAACAAGGATTAATTGGGTCTGATAACAATGAGCAATAGGGAAAAAAAAGGATTTCTGGGGTACAAATGGCCAGATAGAGAGACAGGCTAGAAGAAAGACACAAGACAATAAACAGGCTATATAAACTACAGCAACAAATCCTGCCCTGCAGGCACCCAATTGCATACAAGAACAGCCAGATATTGATCAGTGCCAGCCAGGTCTCCTTTGAAGAGGCTGAAGCCTCCCTTGTTATTCAAACCATTCCCTGGAGATCTGACAAGTCTAATGGTAGTTTTAAGCTTCTTCCAGTGGTATGAACAATTCACTTTTGCAAATGTTAAGTGTTTCTCCATAAGAAAGGAGATGTAATTGAACTACTAAGCCTGAAATCAGAACCAGTGGCTTTCATTCTACTCTCGAGAGTATTACCGTGTACATACAGGACAATCACAGCTGGCTGTTGCATCCATAAGCAGTCCATTCAGGACTCCTAGGCTTTGTCCCCACTTCTGACACTGAAGGAACATGAGGTATTTTTTGCTTCTTTCTCAAGGTCTTTTACGAAGGATGTAAAGGTTTAATGCACAGAAAACTACTGAGAATTACAAACGTACCAAGTACTGTAGGGACCTTCCTACAAAGAATAAAACTTCAACAGCAATCTCTTTACACATCCAAATCTTTTATACAATTTGGAGAAACCAGAAAACTGTGCAGTAGTTATCTAATCACGGGTACATACAATACTGACAATTTAGCCATCATAATAAAATTGGCCAGAGTAATAAGGTTTAAATTTATAATATCAGATGGAACTCTATACTGCTGTTCATCTTTAAGCAGATTTTAATTTTAATCAAATTCCAGCAGCAGAGCAAAATAAATAGGTGAAGTGGTAAAAGAAGCTGTATGGACTCTTTCCATGGCTTTTAATTTCAAGAAAAGGCTTAAAGTAACTCCTAAGTTACTTTAAAAATAATTAAATAAAATCCATGCCATGCAAATTGCACACCCCTCTACCTGTCCCTCCTGGTTTCTGCAGTTACCTAGGTTTTCTGGCTTCAGCTATGAAGTTACAGGAGCAGTCAGTTGTTCATAATGATCAGATTTTCAAATGTAATCAAAACATAATTAATTGTTAGTGCTTATCTTTCCAATAAAAAGAAACTGAATCGGGTTTTAAGACTCCCAGATCAGTTATACATTCCAAAGTTCTGCTAACCTAGGTACTATTGTCTCAGGATTACATGTAAATAAAGAGAAAAGAAACCCGCTCAGTATCTCTTTTGAAAGAAAAAAGGTCTGTGGGTGGTCACAGCTAGACTGACAGAACAACTTCCTCAGACTCATCATGCAGACCGGCAACACAGTGGCCACGGCCAGAAATCTCCTGCCCTGTTGGTTGGCATATTGCACTTTTACATCTGCTTGCACATTAAAAGCAGCAGAAGCTATTTCACAGGCACAGTCTGAATATGTAAGTACTTTATAGCTATATCAAAAGTAGTAGATTCAGTCAAACTAGGAATACATTAATCTTGGATGACAGCTGTCACAGCTCATCTATTGAATATGTTTGTGTGTTTCGTTGTTAAGCAATAAATATATATTGAATATACTAATAAATGCCATAATCTATTGCTTTACGTTATTGTAGTTGGAGAAAGAGAAAAGAAAGAAAGAAAAAGAGAGAGAGATTCAAAGCCAACTGCCTTCCACCCACAGCCCTGATGTGTCCTGACTGAATGGAGGATACTGCCCTTCAAAGAAAATATTTTCGTCACTAGCGTATCTTGGCAGCTTGTGGTTTGGGTAAGGAAAGCGAAAGAGAAGCCAACTGTGCAACTGATGGTTTTACCAATGAGTAAGAAACTTTTTTCCCCCAAATTACTTTTCATGTCTAGATATACGAGGTGTATACATGTAATGATTTATTAAAATTTTCTGTTTGAGTTCTCCAAAACCTTCATATTAACCTATACATTGCTGAGACTAAGATGTTTCACCTCTCTTCCCAGCCTCCTTCTGCTTCCAAAGACAGCTGCACCACTGCTAAGAAAATCTTGCTATGCCACGATGCTCACTTTGGTAACCAGAGACACAATGTGGCAGAGCTGCAGAAAGATGACAGAATACACAGAAGGTTAAATGATTTCATTCAGGCAGCAGAAAGAGCAGCTATTCTAATGTCATCTTTAGGAGGGCTGCTATACACATGTCTGTGCACAGAGAAATCTAAGCTCATGGCTTCTCGGAGAGAAAAAAGCCCCAAAAGAAATCCTTTTATTAGAATACAAAAAAACCAGCCTAGAATACAAAACAGTGGCACCCCATTTGGACATGCATATTTCTGGCAGCCACTTGGCACCTGGCACATTTAGTATGCAATTGGCTCAAGGCAAGAATTCTCAGGAAGGATGGTAGTAACTACCTCTCCAGAGCAGCTCGAAGTCACCAGAAAAGCATATGCTTGTGGTTCCTGCCATCCTTTTTTTCACCTCCATCTCCAGCGTAATGACAGGCTTATCCTGATTGCTCACTTGACTCAAGAGTTCCCAGCTGACTGAAACATGCTGGCATATGACCAGGGCCAGTGCACAGGGCCAAACGAACAAGCCTTTCAGGCTGCCTTAGCCACTTGACAGTCTCTGCAGGCCTACGCTAACCAGCGGGACTTAGGATAGCTGACCTTTCATTTCCCTCCCAGCATTATCTGTGTTTGCAATACGAATTTCATGTTTGTCAGGACAAGAACCATGCCAGATGTAAAAAGAAGTCTTTCAGCTGAGTCCTGGATTTCCTACTTCACTTCTGTGGGGAATGGTTTGCGACCTTTTTTGTAGAAAGAAAAATAAGACAAGTGAACCACATTGTCTCGGTCTAACAGGCAACACCCTTGTGTCTTGCTAACCTGTGAAAGTTTTACTGTCCTTTACTGACCTATGCAGAGGGTTGAGTTGGAAGGTGGTTGGGGCAAGAGGTGCAGGATATGAGTCAGCAGCACCTGCATTAGAGAAGGATGGTGGGATTTAGTAAAGTCCGCATTTATTAAAGAGGATGTCAGTTGACTACATGAGTCCGATTCTGGATCAACTGAGCATATAGGAGTGAATCTGCAGTTAATTCAACTGCTGTGCACAGCATTTCCTCCCAGCCAGCCTTATACTAAGAGTAGCTAGGTTCTCCAAGACTTTCACTAATCCTAGAACTTGTATAGTCTATTTTAACTAACATAAAATCCGAGGCAGAAATAGCTTGTTTCCAAGACCACAATGGGGTTATATCCAGTGGCCACCTACCACAAGGCCAAAGTTGAAACTGAGGCAAAAAATAGGAAGTGGTCATTGAGGCAATAATGTTAATTTTCACTTCTAAAAGAATAAAAACCCCACAAGCCTCATGCTTGGTGTTGACTGTTGTAAATAATAAACCTAACCAAAAGTATACATGAACATTACCTGAAAAGCTAGAGATATCAATATGTGTATGCAGGTTTCCTTCCCCCTTACCTATGAATTGAACTGGGACAAAAATCAAACCCTGGAAAGCAAGCGTTAATCCCAGTGTTTACATTCCTACATAGATCAAATACATATCACATGGGAATTTTTCCACCTTGCTGTCATGATCAACCATTTTATAAAGTGCATTGTAAGGGTTATTGCAAGTAAAAACATATTTTGCATTTTCAATCAACATTTTAGTCTTAAAATATAGTTCCTATCAAAGCACAAACTTTTGAAAATTCCCACTTGGGAAAAAAAATCTTGGCAAAATATGGGTTTACATACTTTAGGGGAGGGTTTTCTTTCCAACAACAGCAAGATTTAATCCAGAATGAGATGGTATTTTCACACTCCTACCGATACAGCTGACAGAATGTTATCTTGTCAGTTTTCCACAGTCTTCAGAGAAAGGACAAGCTTTAAGTTCTCCTAAACAATTCCTTTTAACTGCTTCAACATGTCAGTGGGCTTTTTTGTTTTTTTTTTTGTTGTGCAGTGGTTGTTTTTTTCCTTAATAAGGCAATTACAAAAAACTTATTTAAATTTGCTAAAAGTGACTTTAAATGATCCACCAGTACCTTAGCATACAAAATAGAAAAGTATATGTATAGGTCACATGCACTGTAGATACCACATTTTATCCAAAAGGTTATAGAACAAGTCTGAACTTGCTCTGCAGAGAAAGGTTAGCTAAACTTGTTGATTCTTCATTTACCCAAGCAACTTCTCAGTGTTTCATTCTATTCATGCAACAGTGCTTCTCAATGCATAAATGAACTAAAGAGCCAAGACACTCTATTGCTTTCCCTTCATTACACTTAACTTTGGTCTGTCAGCAACTTGGACCTCCATCTAAGCATACCTTTTCTTACCTAATAGAGCCTCCAGCACATGCCACTTATACAGAGCTGTCCCTACATCTAAGCCTGATATATAAAGAATGCACGTAAATACATGCCTGGTTTTCACTTTGCATAGTTTTGTTATGTAACAGGACAGCAAACCAGACATCGTTTGTGTCTGTTAATTTAGCACACCCAGAGGGCTTTTTACACACATTGTGGTCTTGATTTCTTCATTAGGCCATATTGTCACAATTTTTTATTGATTTTTTTAATTATTATTTTTTTTAGTATTGGCAAAACTTCTGTTCCTAGAATTCATTTTCCTAGCACTTTTGCTTTTAAAGCAGCCTTGCTAGTTTTGTTAGCTGGTAAAAGCACAGAGTGGGATACATTGTCTTGTACTGGACTTTGAAGCCAGATTCTAATGAAAGTAATTAAATACATGCTATGAAGAAAGCCACGGATTAGAGCTGCAGATTCGTTTGCATTTACTGATTAGCCAGGGAAGTAGAACAGGCTGTTTAGTTAAAATACCTGAAGATCACAGCACTAAACACTGTCAGGCATACAAGATACTACCAAACACAGAAGTGGTCTTCAGCAGAAGGAAAACGCCGTCAACTAAATAACTGTGTAACTCTGCTGTAAAGAAAACCTGTGTGTGTCCTTCAAAGAACATGACTGAGCTTGAAGAGAGACTAGAAAGCATTCATATCTTAACCCTACACACATACTTTTATGCTGGAAAATATTCCCTATTTAGTGTAGCTCTGAGGAAGCTTCATCTGAGGTTTATTTAGGTGCTCAGAACTGAGGAAGAGCACAGAAATATCCCAAAGCAAGCTGCAACAGCTCATCAACAGTGAGCTCTAAGATACCTCTGTGCAAGAGACAATTTGTTGGATAAACCAATGAATTCACACCTTAACGTATATCACATTAGGTGTTCTTTTTAAAATTCACACTACCAAATCGCAGAATAACCTGTATATACAAAGAGGATTTAAATAAGAGCATCCTTGCTATATGTTAATGTACTACTGCATACAGATTCCAGGACTTCAGAAAATGTTGTGATTCAAAAGCACTTCCATTTGGATGCAGTGCCATTATAAATAAAACTGAAGAGATAATACCATCACAAGTCCCTACCTTTATTAAGTTACTGGCCTAAAAATCCATCCTAACCCCGCAGAAGGGACATTCTATCTATTCTGCTAAGTGGAAAGGAGTTTCTCCGCCTCTTCTCCCAAGCACTGATGACAGCACGTTTTTCCCTGCTCTGCCATCATTATTTTAACACATCACCAATAATGCATGTTAATGCAGGGAGCTCATCAGTGGACTGAGTCTCAAAAAGAACAAAGTGAAAATCTAAAGAAGTCTGGGCATTTCGGTTTTTCTCTCCTGGGTTTTGCTTTATCATTTTGCAAGTGCAATGTGAGTGTGGGAGCAATATTAAAATGATAAATTTGTAACAGGGACCAAGCATAAAGCTTTCTTAATCCATAACTGCTGACACTGACAATCCAGTGAAGAGAGGAAATAGCTTGTTTAACCTGCAAACAGCATTCTCCCTGAAGACAGTACTACAGGCACAAGCATCTCTTCTTGCCACTGTGTTCTTTTAAAGAACGAGGGTAGAGAATGCACAATTGTCACAAATAGGAACACTTGTTATTTCAGTCTTTTTTGTCCATTTGTTTTCTTGTTTTTCAATTACAGTTTAACCAGACTAAGTGATCCTTTAGAAAGGCAATCTGTTAATTAACCCATATTGGGCAGAACAAATCATGCTCTTCAAGCACAATCTTAGTTTATTAACCAGGAATAGCTCTAATCAGTCAGAGACAAAAAGGGGAATGAGGGTTTTTACATGCAGAATTAGAAGATACATGCTATGCCCTGGTTTTAGCTTGTTATCTGAAGCCCATGCAATAAATATTGAATTTAGAGGAGATGTTAAGAACCATCTTTGTACTTACTTGAACCTGAAAGACTCATAAAAATTTAATTGTGGCTAATATTTATGAGTCTGGAGCCCTCAGGACACAGTCCAGTGGAAACAATTTGTGAGTCTACAGTCAAATTACTTCCACATTATTCTTTGGAAATAGAAAAGGTAAATAATTGTGCCAGCTATTCCCTGCTTGGAAAGATGATCAGAATTAGTCAAAGCATGAGCAGGATGAAACAGGATTCAGAAGTGAGAATAAGTATCTTGGGCACTTCTGCAGTGCTAACATTAGATATATTGAATATTCTTCTCTCCTCCTTTCCCCTGCTTCCCCCTCTCCCCAGTTAAAGCCAGACGTTCATGTTCTGACTATTTTAGTAGTTCATATAGATGTAAATGCTGACCACTGTAATGAATTCTACTCTAGCTACAGCAAATCTTCAGGGCTGCTTCTACTTGCAGAAACAGAGCCTTAGTATTGCTATAATTGAGCAGGTTACCTGCTCAATTGGCACTGGTAACTAGCACCATCACCTCTTCATTCCCACCAGGGTGAACACAAACTTCACAAAATGTATTGGTATTTTTGAGGTTTACATGGAAAGTTACAGCTGAGTAATAAACCTAATCGAGAGAGCTTGCCTGAGGACATGATGCTTCCCAAGATGCAAGTACACTCTTTTTTGGTTTCTTTGTTTGTTTGGTTTGGGTTTGGGTTTTGGTTTTTTGGTGTTTGGGTTTTTTTTAAAATTTGCTTTTTATTGTTTTTTTTGTTGTTTTGTTTGGTGGCAGGAGGGGGTTTGGGTTTTTTTTTGGTTGGGTGGGTGGTTTTGTGTGGGTTTTTTTTTTTGTCCCTTGGCATGGAGAACAATGGCTGAGGGTTTAAAAGTTAAGGGAAAATATCCTGGGAAGTAATCAACATTGACAGGACAAGAGAATTACCTCCTGAGAGACAAACAAGTGGGAAGGGAACAAATGTACCACTTAACCCTCCTAGCTTCCCAACTTCTGTATTATCTGAAAATTAATAGAAAAACAGTAGTTCCAGGGAAGGGTCTTGATTTAACAACAGACAATGCCTGTCTGTAAAAATGAACCACTGTAAACCCATGTGATTTACCTGAATTATATACTTCCACAAGAAATAACAGGCTAGCAAAATACAGCTTAATATTTATCTAGTTTTCATAATTTCCTCCTTCAGCCTATGCTATGAACTGAATCTCTCCTTCAATTAGCCTGAAGTTAAGAGGAGAGTTCTAGAACTTCTGTATCTTGGAAGCGGACCTTCTTGCCCTTGAAAGCAATATAGGTTTTGTCATCAATATTATTTAGAAAAGATAAGGTCTTGTACAGGTAGCACATGGTTAGTGATAAGCCCTAGCAGTGCTGTGAGCTTAGAACAGCAATCAGTGGGCACACTGGCTGTATCTTGTAGAGCAATTTACTGGCATCACTTCAATTAGCAAGGACGGCACCAGGCTTTTCATTCATATTACCTATGTACTTGGGCACCCTGTAAATCTTGTGATATTACAGACCTTGACATGCCTTCAACATATAAACACCTTTTTCAAACATGTATTGCTTAGCTGATTTGAGAGGCCTGCAAACAGTCCTGGCCAATTGTACACTAAATCATTACTGCTGTAGTTGCAAGGATAACATATCTTAATGAAGAACCATGTTTCAAAAACTGGGTGGTTTTAAAGTCAGCTTTAAGATGTCCTAGACACCCACTGCAACTTATTCTGCCTCTCCTTTCCTATCCTCTTGACACAGAAGTGGTATTATACCCTACAGCAGTAATGGAAGGGGAATACATTTTTTCCATTACGTCTGATCAGTCCAGTCATACAGTTTAGGCATCTCAACAACAGAAGCACATTAATGAAAAGGAAAGGAGAACTTCAAGGAACAGCTATATGCTTGGAATCCCTTTCCTGACATCTTGCTGTCATTCTGCAAAGCACTGGTGAAACTCAGCTGGCACGTTTTCTACAGTTTCTGCAAAAATAAAGGCTGACATGGAACAGCATTGCTTTCTTTTGTATTGCATCAGAAACTGCAATGCAAGACCACAAACAAAAGCCATTTAAATCAAAACACAGTGTTGGTATAAGAACAAAACAAAAAAAACCTGAGCATGAGTAAAATTAAACTGTAAATTAAAAAAGGTTCTTAACCTATGCAATAGTTTTTAATCAAAGCATTCAGCATGGTAGCGTAGATGAACCTCACTGTCTAAACCAAGACCCAACTTAAGTGATTGATTTAGCTTAATGTAAATATTTCTACAGTGTGGCGTTACAGGTAGTATTTTGGATCCAAAATATATATTACAATTATAATGCATTGGGGAGCATATTATTGTTCTACAGGAAAATCCCCTTACTAGAGAGGAGTTTTTCAGACAGAAGTGAGAAACCAGAAACAATTTCAGCATTTTCTGTGGCACCATCCAAAGGCATGAAGTTCTTCCTCAAGGACTGACATGATGCAGAGTAGGTGAGAGATAAATGCTGAAGAGTAAAACAGAAACAACTGTACTGATAAATAGAACATTGAAAACTTTTGCAGCACCAGCTCGATTTATATGTTTTCCTGTTAGACTTCTAACGAGAGTGTCAAAAGATCCTAAAATATGGCTCCAGCATCAAAAAATATACGTCATTTCCTTTACTGAGTACACTAGTGGTTCTACAAAGCCTACACATTGCCCTACTGATTTTATGAAGCCTTATCTTAAGGCCACATTTAAGAGAAGTACAAGTCAACATTAGTGATTTTGTAATGATAATCTGCAGTCGTTACTTGTACAAAGTGCTGTTCTACTAAAGGTTTACAGATGGCTGTTAAGTCTACAGATACAGACATAATACAAAAGTAATTTTCTTCAAATTAAGCAAATTTTGCATGAAAATATTACAGCTGATAATAGAAACTAATCAAGGGTTGCAGCAGAAACACTACACAACTTGGGGTGGGGCGGGAAGCCACAAAGAAGGGTAGGGCCTTTGTTCTTTCATTTTGTAAAAAGCTAAGCAGGAGTTACATTTACCCTCGCACCTTTCCATCATGAACTTCTATTTTACAAAACAGTGTTAAAAATAGGCAGTTTGAGAAATTTTCAGTCAAAACACACATTAAGCGTTTTCTAAAAAGTCCTCACATTGTGTACCTGTGTGTTTATGGAAACCTGTTGTACTCTGCCCACCTGGGCTTTGGATAATGCTTATTGATTTCACAGTCTGCAACAAGTTCTGTGTCTTGCCTTTTCCTCCATTCTCATGGAAACTCCGCATTGCTTTCCCAAACTGCCTCTACTGAAAGGAATGCCCCAAGTCTGAGGCTTCAGTTTTCAAGCAGTAAATTCAAGAATAAGGCCACAGAAGGATGTTCAGCCTGAACAAAGTTGGACCTAAGCACATGTCCCTTCTTCCTTACCAAGGCAAATTGAGACCAAGCCAGCATTGCTCACGTGACTTTACAGAAAAACTGTTGAGTAGTCAGGTCTTTGGAAATATTTATTGCTGTTTCTGTACTTTAGTGTGTAATAATGATGTGTCTACATCAGTAGTCTTCATTCTTAGAAATTAAATCAAGCCCCTAAGAGAAAGCACAGAACTTAAAAGCCACCGTGTGATCAGAAATCAAGTTGTAAGCTGCTACATGGTGAATTTTGAGGGGTTTTGGCAAAGTAACCATTACAGTTGAATGATTAAGTTTCCCCTTGATACCTAACTACCCTTGCTGTCCTGCTGCTAACCTTCTCTTTGTCATAATAACTAGCTAACAGCATGCTTTATTAGTGACCTCCCAGCCCAAACGTGTGAAAAAGATGACCAAGGCTAAACTAGTGTAATGCAAGAATGAATTAATTCTGCAATAAATCCCCAAGTTTTGGGATAGTTTCTATTTTAGGATGAAATGTGCAGTCAAGAGAGACACTGGTGGTATGAGCCCAATAATTTTTTTTTTGTAAAAAATCATTTGAACACATGGAGGTCTACTTCCATTCTGCAGTACAAATAGATGTTACTGTTTCCTCTGGAAAAAAAGTTCTAACTTGTAGGGATATTAACCTCTTGGAGGCATGTCAATATTTTTACAGCATGCACTGTTTAAGACTTGCTTGTGTATGATGTATAGCATGGACAGTTAATTTTCCTATAAGTCATAACTCATAGGACAAACAATGTGAGGGGTATTAATGGAAAGAGATCAACAAGGTTATTTCCTTTTTGTGGCTTTCTGCAGAGTAAAATAATGTGAAACTCATAATTCAGCAAATTAGTTAACTGGAACTATTTTGTCATTGCAAAATTGAACACTGAAGCTTACCTATCTGTGATACATAAAGATCCTGTGTTTGAATGAACTAATGCTGCTTAACTTTATTTCTCCTTTCCATTTATGCGCAATGGATGTAAACAGCAACAGTTTTGAAGAGGCAGTTGGCTTCTTTGACAGATCATTGCCACAGAATTTAACAGCTGATATGGATTTTTTCCCCTATTAATTTTAGGACTAGATTCCAGTTTAATGAACTAGCTAATAAACTATTTTGATGAAAAGCATATTCAGTGCTTTACCAGCATTCCCTTGCTCTTGTGATTAATGCAATTATAGAACCGTTTCCTTTTCACTTTCCCAAGTTCCACATAGACATGTTTTGAAGACAAATTAACTAAAGGTTACTGCTGCATGAGAACTGCAGCTGTTCTGCAGATGCTGAGTGTCCCAACTTCTTTTTGGCCTCAGATTACTCTCATTCAGAAATAAAACCTATCAGACTTCATAGCTTTCATTAATACAGCTTAAATTTGAGGGCTTCTGTGCCAATATGCTAATAACACACTTTTCCTTGATTGTTAAAAAAAAATTAAAAAAAAGTATTTCAACTTTTACATTGCATCAGCTGAAATTAAGTAGTTGAAATAATCTATAATAGCAGATTAGGCTTCCTTCCTATCTGAATACATACATGGTGACTAATGTAGCCAACTCCCCTTTAAAAGGGCTTTGGAAAATGCTGTTGTCCCCATTTTAGAGATAAGAAAGTGGAAGCAGAAGAGTCAAGAATTTAATCAAGCCCTCACACCAGTTGGTGACCTATGTTAGGCAGGGTTAGAACCAGTGTTTACATGAGACTATTGCAACAGAGTTGGTACCTATTGCATAAGCATATGCTAACCCATGTAGCAGTTTCCAAAATAATACATTTCAGTTTAGCTGCAATTGATTTAAGTAGATTTAAATTGAACCAAAACAATCCTAGTGTCAATAAAAATAGTTTACTGAGATTGATTTCCTAGATGGGGAGGGGTTGGACTGTATCTTTGAAGTGTTGCAATTTTTTTCCCCCCACTTATTCAAACAAGGCCTCAAGATCTGAGCAGCAACCCAGCAATCTATTTTATCTTTGCAGATTCTCACCCATCCATAAAATGGTATAAACTGGAATATATGGACAGAGAAGCCTTGATACTACACAAGAAAAGTAAAAGAGGAAGCCGAGTTTAAAAAGAAGCTTCCCCCCTGCCCCCCATGTTTTCAGCGTGTAAGAATAGTTCATTAGGACAAGTCAAAACACCAGTGACCCAAGCCTGACAACTCTGCTTACAGAGGCCTAAATAAGCTTTTCAACTCGGTGAATGAATTGCAGCATAAAGTAACGTTGCATGAAGCAGCACATTATGCTTTCTCCCATTTATAGCCATGCCGAAAAACATGCTTCAGATTATAACATTTCCAGAAAGTCACTTGGTTAGAACACCCTAAAAACTGCTTGGAGTTTGTTTCTTAGTAGCTAGGACCAAAATGTTATTATATAGGCTTTTGGTTTCACAAGCATTTTTTTATTTCACCCCCAAATTTCAATAAATATTAAAAGTATTGCTCCTCTGAAGCCATCACACATCTCATTTCCTATTTAACAACCTATTTTAAGGAGAAAGAATTAAAAGAACCCCAAGAAGCAAACAGAAAAACAGAGAAGGCAAGCAGGTCCTGGTAAAACAATTTCTACTTGTCTGACAGTTCACTGAACTTAGACATGCTAGAATAAAATTCTGATCTGTCCCAACAGCATCAAATCAATGAAACAAAACTGAGAGTGATCAGACTTGGGTGGAGCAAAGTACTAAGCATAACAACATTGTTAATCAAGTAGACTTTTGAACCACAGAACAGGAGCGAGTAAGAGTCATGCTGCTGGCTATTAACTCTCTGTTAACTACACTCACCTTGTTAAGCTAAAAACAACAAAAGTTTCCAGGGTCAACCAAAAACTTTACATAACCTCAACCACACTAGTCTCTCTCCCTGTATCAGTCCATCACATAGCAGGAGGAGGAGGCAAAGCAAGGCATGCTTCCAATGTCAACATGGACAGGATGCTTGGTATGAATGGTGATGGGTTTGAGGTGATGGGTTTATGTTAAGAGGAATAATAAGGGGGGAAAACCTGCCACAGACACTATATTTGCTTTGAAATTTTGGCTACTATGTATTTTGCTTTATCAAGGGCTTAACCTGAAACTTTTTTTTTTTTTTTTTTTTTTAATGTTACTACAAATCCCTTCAACACTATATTAGCTCAAGACTGATCTTTAAGGAGGACTGGGGAAGGAGAAGAGGCTGCTCTGGAAAAATCTTTTCAAATATAGATGCAGAGATCTGTGAGCACAGTTATGGCAGGATAGAAAGAAGCGCAATCAGTAACAGAGATAAGCACACTGGGAAAAAGTCTGATCTAGACACTCTCAGACCTGTAACAGCATAACTTGCCTAGTCTATCTTGTTTCTTCTGCTAGGTGAGTGAGCTAGACTGGCAATAGCATCAGTTTGCTGGTAAGAGCTGCCTATGCATAAGAATATTTCTTAAAACACAGTTGTGTCAGTATAGGCACAGACCCCATTTTTGCCGGAATAAGTATAACATTAAAAACCACACACACACACACAACATGTACACGGGAACACAATCTTCCGCTATTCTACTATGTTCAACACTATACCACGAAGTACACAGAAGGGGCTTTCTTCCCAAGACAGCTTCCAATCAGTAACATTGATAAAAACCAAAGCACATACTGCTTCAGTAATTCTTCAGTAATCTCTTCAGTCCCATATCACATTTAGTTCCTGGGCAAGAACCAATGCTAAACAAGTCATTGCATGTATCCTGTAGAAAGTGTTTTGAATAAGTGAAAAAGCAAGTGTAGTCAACTGAAAAATATTTCAAATTTAAGACTATCAAACCATGCACACTTACAGATTCATAGTTTCCCGTGTATTTGCAGGTCACTCCTAAGCATGTAACACCAGACAAGTTGAAGGCAAAGAGTAATGTACAGCATTGACACGCGGCAGGTAATTAACACACCCTGTGCCCTGTTTGCCACTTCTCAACTGTCCCATCCCTGACGATGTAGAAAGCCAAACCACTTTGCTATCTTCTTGCTACTACATTGAAGGGAAGAAGGATCAGCTGACAGAAGCACTGTAGCTACTGCCTCACATTTGTTACATCTTTTCCTTCCTAGCCTGGATTTCCTGCAACTGCCACCTCTAACCACTCAGCAGGCATCTATTATCTTACAAGCTGAGACAGAGGAAGCACTTGCACATTGCTAAGTAGAGAACCCTCATGCTTTAAAGCTGCTCGGCATACAAGATAGTCATCAAAACCACAGAAAAGCAGCAGTTACCTCAAATAAGCGAGACTGTTTTCCTAAGAAAGGTGCACAGAATTCAGCTGAAAGCACCTAGGTCAATGCCTGGTGTGAAACTATTTTATTGCAGAGTTCCTCCACTACAAAACAACAAGCAGCCAGCTGTGGGGACATCTGTCCAAATAACCAACTGCCTCATTGTAGCAGAACTAAGCAAGCATTCTTAAAACACATGCAAATAAAAGCAAGGCACTGTCAGAGTGTGAACTATATTTTACTTCTTTTAAATGTAAGATAAAGACATCTATGTTCATTTCATTAATCAAGTTGACAGCTTTAGGATCTTGCAAAGACTACATAGCAATTTCATGAAAAAGCACAGTTATCTTATAGTCACATCCAGCTAAGATACTACCTTGAAAATCTAGTATTACTGTAACGAATCACATAGAGACACAATAAAGTTAGCTACGAGCTTTGCTGCTACAACAGAAGCAACTTCGAAGTTTTTTATTCTTTCTCTCCTTTCTATTGCCCTCCACCCCAAAAGTTGAAAATAAAATTGTCGGAAACATACAACTATTATTTTTAAAAGGCAAATTGATAGGGCACAGGTGGAAAGCCTTCAGAGTGCACTAATACGAGTAAGAGTGAATGACTTTCTAAGCATAAACCCCAGTGCCCTTCAAAAACGCTTGTGCCAACAAGGCAAGCGTTGACTACAGAACTGCCCTCTGATATTCTGGTCACATACATACCACTTACACATACCTGAAGGTTGAAATTCTAACTTCACTGGCAAGTTATCATAGTTCAGCTATCTAACTTGATTTTAACATATTTGCATTACAGTCTGTGAAGCTGGTTAGCAGCAACTGTAACAGCTGAGCATGCAGTAAGTTGAGGGCTCCAGCCAGACTTATTCAACACAAGCCAAGGGAGAAGTTGGTTACCTCCAGTGAGCTTGATTAGACCCCCTCTCTTTATACAGCTGCTTGGCTCCAAACACCTCCCCTGTTTCTTTGGTGCCTGGAGGAGACTCAGCTGCCTCACTTCACTCATAGGCCAGAACAAACATACAGCTGCTGTTTCTCTAGCATGGGACCACACGTGCTTCTTGAGCAACTTTCCTTCAAAGCTTTTTTACTCCCTTGGAGTAAGTTGGGAGTAGAAAAAAGGAACAGAAGTATGAGCGTTTGGAGATCACACACACAAGTCATCACTAATTAATTTTATATTTTAGCCAAGCCACCAAAAATATTGTATCATATCTGAGTATGCTTTCCACCTTAGGACTATCACAACCCTTTGCAGAATTATCTTCAAGTTCCATTAGCTACCACTCATTAGCTGCCATTATCTGACAATCTTATGACTTACTTTCAAGTCCAAACTAATGTTAAATAACTGACAGCTTTGTTGTTAAGAAGAATCAGAGTTCAGAGACCTGCGATAGGTCCAACTAGACTTTTTTGCACCTGTTGCAACCTCAAAAGAGACACACAGGTATGGTTTTTGTTTCTCAGCAGTTGGAACCTGCATACACAATATCTGTAAGATGCCGGCACAAAACAGTCAATTTAGTATTTGCCAGTTGACTCATTCATGATCTGCATCTACTTTTTCATTAAGGCAGAACTATAGTCCTACAGATGGGCTGATCTGTAGCAATTCATCCCACAACAGGGGTTAAATCACAAGAAACACTACAGAGATGCATATTGTTAGAAAAGGAACTCTATTTCAGATTCAACAGAGGCTACGATATACGGCCTATTACTAGTTTCCTACTCCCTTTTCATCACTTAGTCCTCTTAAGAAAACAGCTTTAAACACTGTTTGAGTTTAAAACATTCCAGAAGCTACTTTGCACCTAACAGTGCCTGTGATCCACAAGAGTTCACCCAAAACAATGCAAAAGGAGGAAAGAAAGAAGGAGAGAGGAAGGAAGGAAAGAAATTATAACTCCTTTACTGATTTGATATAAATAGAGATGCTAGGGCAAGGCATGCCTAGGAGGGGTCTCTCTTGCCTACAATTAAAATGTTGATAAGTATATAACTAACACAGTAATATCTAAGAACTCTAATATAAAGACATAATAAAATAAGATGTGTTGACACAGAAAACAAACTGCCAGTCTGAAGTTGCCTGCTAGATAACTTGGTGTTTTAAAGAAAAAATCTAGTAACACAAGAACTACCAGTGCTGCTGAATCAGAACGAAGACAGGAAATAAAGGAAGGTAAGCTACACCTTCAAGCCTAAGCCAACCCTTCAATAAAGAGAGCTAGTAAAAATGCAAAGTGCATACTGCATGCTATATTTTAAGGATTCAATATGCCTCTAAGTGTGGGTCTCCAGAGGACATCTGTAGCACTGTAGAGAGCTTCAGGTGTGATCACAGTGGGATTTTAATTTAGATGAAGAGTACAACTCTTCCAGTTGTCCTGTTACCGTGTTTTGTTTCATACTACAGAGCAGACTCAGGGTTTATGAGCTGTACTCATTTAAGACTGAAAAAAACCTAGAGACATACTCCACGAAGAAATTTAACTACTTGCTTATAGGCAGTCAATCCATGGGATCATACAATAGTCAGCAAAAAATAAAATCCCTACAAGTACAGGCACTGTCATCAGCAAGTCTATAGCACCAAAGAGCAAAACCATTCTCACTTGCTCCCCTTCTAATCAGACTATTGACTGCCACTTGCAATCCAGCTTGTTTCTGATTGTATGTTACTATGTTGACGTCTACTTGCAGTACCAGTATGAAATGTGATTGCTCTGAAGGTCAACAGCATTCAGAGAAAAAGCTAAACAACTCATTTTGTTTAATCAGTATTAATAGCAAAAAAATTTTTTAAAAAAAGGAAATCTGTACAAAGTCATCATTACGCTACAGAAAACATCTTGCCATATATATAGTATGAACCAAAACAGGGGTTCCAATATCTTTTAGGACAAGCTGCTGATAACCTGCAGATTTTCTTGAATACCATGATATCTAGAGCAGAGCTTGCCAGAAAACACACCTAGCAGCAAAAGGTAACATGTCAGGCAATACAAACATTCTGTCCTAAAGTAACAGAAGCAAAACATACCACAAGCACTCAAGGATTAAGCCCATAGCAGGAAAAAGGAAAAGCCATAGCAGGAAAAGTAAAACTTCTGATCGATTGCTATTGCTCCATCAGCAGAGAGTTGCAGTGTATGCACTAACAGCTTTGTTTAACTATGTTCCAAGAAAGTTTAAACAATGTAATGGTTAAACAGGGGAAAAGGGGGGAGGAAACCACAACACAACAGCCTGCTTACATTTGATTTTGCATGTAGAAACACACAGAAAAAAGCTGTGGAGTAACGTATTACTGCCTGAGCTCAATTTTTTTTTCTCCTAATGCTTACAGTAGCAATATCCATAATTCATAGTCTGAGATGTCACAGAGAACTGTGGCCAGCAGTCCTACCTTTTCATCTCAGTTCATCCCTGCTGAATTTAGAGAGTGCATAATTGGAGATACACATCTGACAAATCTAGCAATGCCTATTTCTCAGGCATAAGCTTTAATTTGTGCTGTCAAGTTTTTATATGAGTGGTATTGCATGTACTTGACAACTTTACAGTTAAAGATTTTCTATTGGCAGCCACTTGTCCTTGTCCAATAGCTGCTCAGCTTTACTTGGTTCAGCCCATGCAAAAGTCTTAGTCTTGAAAGAGACAGCTCATCTGGCATTCCAGCTAAGGAATTTGGTCTCCTCTTTGTCTCCCCCACATTAAATCAGGAAGTTAAAGACCAACCAACCAACCCCTAGTAGTCTAGAACCTCATTTACACAACTCCTAAAGTAGAACACAAGGGAAAGGAAAGATTACGAAAAAAATGCCCCTATTAACTTTAGGTTGGAAAACAAATCACTCTACAAAACATAAGTAAAAGCCATAATCTCTTTATTAAATGTTGAACTAATTAAAAGCATTTAAAACCTAGCTCAAGTGTTTCAGAAAACTATAATCTGCATACTCAAGAGTACTGCAGAATTAAACCTTGAGGTAGTAGCTTGGAAGTAAAGCATTATAGGGAACAGCGCTCAGAGAATATTTGTCAGTTTTATAATGTAACTTTAAAAATTCCAAGAATCAACAAATGTAGAAGCAAACTTCAGCATCCTCAAACACAACCCAAAATCCTGTAAATGCACCTGCCAGTGTTTGTGAGTAGACACCCTGACTTCGAAAAACTGAGGGGAGAAACTGCTATTAAGCCACTTGACTTACTTCCTTTAGCATAAACCTCCTGCATGCCATGTATATCCCGGCAGAAGCTCTCCTTAGAAGTCTTCTAAATGTTTGTTCACAGCACTGGGCTTTAGGTCTAAACGTTTAGGTTTCTTAAGTTGTCTCTCAGGCCTGTTAAGAGTCTTGCACCCTTTTCAAATAAAGACCTCAATTATTTTTTCTCATACCCAGTATGTTTGTCTGCTTCTCCTGAACAGAGCCAGTAGTTTCTCTTCTCATTTTATTGCTGTTTTCAAAGTAACCATTTTAACTAATTTTCACATCCTCCCCTTTCTTTTGACCAGCCTTGATGTTTATCAATGGGAAGCATTTAATTTTTTTATGACTGCAGTGGGCCAGTAAAAGAGATTTCCCAGGAACTAAGATGTGGCATAGTGTTGGCAAACCTTTGCTCATGTGAATAGTGACACGAGGGTCAAAAGGACTCCTCCTTGCATGAATAGCTCCTTTATCATTAAGCTGATGTTTCACAATCAGGATGGAGCAATAAAGAGTAAAAGTAAGGAACTGCAGAAGAGAGAAATTACTGAATTGCTTTATATTTGGCTTCAGTCTCCAAAACTCATTCCTACAGCAGGGTAGGCAAAGGTGTCATCACTGTAGATCTATGCCTGCTGCCCCTTCCTAAAGGAGCCCAGGACTTTGAGCCACAGCAGCAAGTAGCAAGGACAAGCCATAGAATTTTATCAACAGACAGATGTGTTACACTACTTTTAAGATTCTACAATGCTGATAAATATGGCACAATTACATAACGATTAAGTGTTTATGTTTGCAGATAGTCTACAGTGTTACAAGACATTTCTATTCCAAGGTAATTGTATGCAGTGATGAGAGATTACACGGTTCCTTGTGTCAATACATGGTTGTGGTTGAGAGTCTTTGGAGGCCTACATAAATTGTCACGTGAAGCATCTCTGCAACATTTTTATTTGAGCAATCAGCTTTACCCAGAAGAGCATGGGCAGGCAGCAACCAGCCCATACACTGTCCAGAGTGAGTCACTTTTAAAATCAGGGTCTACGTAGTATTACTCCACAAAGAGTTTAAGCACTTTCTTTACCTCTTATAGTTATGATCAGTAATAGGGTACTTACAATAATAAAAAACAAATAGATTCTTCACATAAGAGATTTCTAAAAGCTGTTTTTAAACAACTTTATTTTAGGTATTTCTCAGAACTGGGGAAAAAGGCTTTCACTCTTTAGCATATCCTACAATACTCAGCTTGTGAGTTTTCTGAAAGTATGTTAAACACATTTAGATAAACATTTATTGCAGTGTATTTCTAGTAACACATTGTGAAATCTTTATTACAGAATATAAACTTTAGACAGTATTTGACCTAATACAGCCCACTTAATAATCACTTAAACTGTTGGTACAGAGATACTAGTCTGTATGTGAATTGAGAATCTGTGCTGATAACCTACTTGTCTTTTTAAGTGCTTAAGATCACGCTACAGATCTAACTGTGTAGCCATTCCACACAGAGTTTCCATCATGCTTACAGCTAACTTTAGGCTCAGATGAACACACGAGCTAACCTGGGTGGGGAACAAGGGCAGCAGAGAGATCGGTCTCTGAATAACTCAGTCCTTGTCACCTTCCAGGCTGCTTCTGGAAACAAAATTGGTATTGTTAGTACAACTTGAACATTTCTTGGCATTCTTGCATATTACTAACAACCATTTAAAATTCTACAGTTGGTGATATTTCTTGAAGAACTTTATCCAGTGTGTTTTAAATGGGAATATTAAAAAGTACCAGTGAACTAATAGCAAAGCTCAGTGTGGCTCAGTAGAGTCACATGAGCATCAGTGGAGACTGCAGGCAGAGTGAGAGAAAAGGCTCCAAGATGAAGACTGAAGGCCATTTTGGGGAAAAAAAAAAAAAAAAAAAAAAAAAGGAGAAGAGCAGAGAAATTAGTCAAATCATGCAAAATCTCAAGAACAAGTTCAGAGAGTCCATGGAAGAGGCCAGACACGGAAGGTCAGAGGAACAAAACAGGGGTTGGGGGTGGGTGGGGAATGCACGTTTTTCAAGTCAACAATATTCTGGATTGTAAGAGAATAAATTTGGAGGTTTAATATGAGAACAGGATGATCAGGAATTGCCGAAAGACAACAGATGTTAGTAATGTTTTAAAGATTCAGCAGAACCCAACAGAAGCAGCATGGATAGTGGCTGCAAAAGGACAGCTACAAAGCCTGTTTCTGATAATTCCATAGTAAGCTGTAAAGTGTAAGTCTTTATGTCCTTACACGATTCCCCCCACTCCATTTAGCTTCAGCTAGGCTAGATTTCACCCTGCCATCCTCCTCTGTAAGCCTTCTTCCCGTCACTTCTCACGTAGAAGTTGACTAAGAACAGAAACAAAAGTGCAAGTCTGGAAGAAAGCTGGCTGTGAAGTTTCCACTTACCAGCAAGAGCAAAATAAGAGGAAGGTAAGACTTACATTTTAGCTAACATGAGCCTAAGATGACAACAGAATATATATGAGGGATAATCAGACCAGCAAGACTGGACATGGAAAGTAAGGTATGATTGGAAGCAGCAGAGGCAAAACTGAAATATCAGGTGAAAAATCACATGAATATGAGAATATTACCAGGAGCTAACATGCACTGAAGAGGGAAGGCTCTCCACATTGTGCTGTAGAGAGATACTCAAATCAAACGTTTTGATCTGGCCATAGTTTGCCTTCTACTACTTTTTTTTCCTTCTCACTGGCTCTGCACCTATTGCACATTCTACTGTGTACTCTATTGTACAATCCATTCTAATGAACTGCCCAATATTTTTTCATTGTCCTTTTGTACTTTAAGAAAAATATTTCTGCCACTTCAGGATTAATTGTGATAAGGATCATGGGGCAAAAACTCAACAATTCCTTCATACCAACATGAATTTTGTCCTAAATTGAGCAGAACCTAGATTCTGCATTATGTCTGCAAAAAGTTAAGTATGCCAGGCTTAACACACATCCCAATCCAAATAAGTTTTTTTTCTTAAGGATGTTAGAACAGGTTTGGGATATAACCTAGAGTAAGATTTCAGCAAGATTACGGAACAGTAAACGCATACTCAAAAAAGATGGCATGTCTTTCTTTTTCCAACATCCCTTTATAGTTTCAAGCCTCCATCCACCCATTCCACTGTGTACCACAAAAACACATTTAACAGGAAACTAAGATGCTAACTATAAGGACACTGCCACCAGAAAGCTCTGCTATCTGAAGCAGACACAAAGCAGCCACCAACAGAAGAAAGGCGATTTAAACCACAAACTTAGGATGGAGAACTATATCGTCTTCTAAGCTTGCACAGTATCAATTACACCAATTACACAACTAATGAGCCATTTTCCCTGTCTTCTGTCTTTTGAAATATTAGTACTTTTAGTGGATTTAAAAATAAAATAATAACAAGAAATCCAAAACACTATGACCAGAAGATCCAGTCAATATAAACATCTCTGAAATAAACTCCCAAATGATTAATTCTTACCACTGGAGCCCCACATATCTGGGCAGCCTGGTTTTTCATGGTTCGCCATTGCTTGCCACCACGTTTTAATGGATACCACGTCCATAAAATGGCACTAACCAAGCTTACACTGCTCTACGATTTAATACATACTATTGATTAATAATTACTTTTGAAGAGGCATCCTGGCAGATGAACAAGATAGGACGATTATCAACTCCTTATGGCTTGGAAAAAAGTCATTCTCCTAGAGTAAAAATAACAGCACAAGAGTTGCAAACATCCCTCTGTCGAGCCACTCAGCCTTTCCCCCTGTCACCCCGCCTGACCTCCGGGACCCGCACCCGGACCCCCAGGGGCATTTTCAGTATTTAGTATGAAAAAAATAGAAAGAAAAATAAGAGGAGGGAAATCGGACGAAACAGAAGATGACCAAGGCGCTTGATTTCACCTTGCCTTCCTCATAACACAACATCCATCGAGGCAGAAGAAGCCACCGCGGGTGCTACAAGAGCTGCATTCAGGGCTGCGGGGTTCGGGAACCGCCGGCCGTGCGGAGCGCACCGCGGGCGCCAGCCCCGCCAGCCCCCCGGACCGGCCGGCCAAAACCCGCGCCAGCCCCCTGCCCCTTCATCACCGAGGCGGCCGGGGAGGAGGGAGCGCGGCCCCATTTAACCGCTCTATCATTAGGTACAGCCTGCCCGGGTTGAGAGGCATACCCACGCTCCCGCTCGAGGGGCAGTTTTTAGGCATCGGGCATTGTGAGGACGCACCTGGGGTCAGTATTCCCGGGGAGCCGGCTGGCCCTCCGGCCCGGCGGCAGCACGTCCCCGCCGGCCCGCCCGCCCGCCCAGAGCCGCGGTGCTTCCCGCTCCGCGGGCCCCGCAGCACCTGCCGCTGCCACCGCCCGGCACCCCCGGCTCGGCGGCGCCCGTCGTACCTGCAGGATCTTGTCCAGCCCCTCTTGGCCCAGGCAAGGGAACTGCTTGAGCAGCTCCGTCTTCTGCCGCTTGTAGTCCTCGGTAGCCGAGCGCCAGTGCGGCTCCTCCAGCACCTCGAAGATCGCCGCCCCGATGGACAGGTAGAAGATGATGGCCGAGGTCAGCAAGGGGCCCCTGTCCACCATGGTGCCGGCGGGAAGGCGGGTGGAGCGCAGCGGGCGGGCCGGGGCGGCTGCCCCGCGCTGCGGCCGTGGGTGCCCGAAGCCGCCCTGTCCTTCCCCTGACAGCTCTGCCTTCCCCGCCGTGCGCCGTGCCTCCTCTCCCGGCCTCTGCCGCGTTCCCTTAGAGTCTTCCACGCTCCCCTCCCACTCCCTCCTCCTCCCTCCTTTCCTCCCTCCTCTGCTCCACTCCCCGCGGCTGCCTCCTTCCCCCAGTTTTCTCCCCTCCCTCCTCAGCAGCGATTTGAATTTGGTGCCCTCCCGCTTCCTCCCCCCAGCCGCCCGCGCATGCGGGGCTGCCGCCGGGGGAAAAGCCGGCGGGGGCGCCCCCGGGTGCTCCGGGTCTCACCGCCCCGGTGAGGGGCGGGCGGTCGCCGGGGGGCCGCGGGGCCGCGGTTGGGTCTGGCCACCGCCACCGCGCGGGGCCGCCTGGGGCGGGGGGAGCGGGGCCGCGAGCTCCCCCCTTCCCGCCCTGCCCGCGCGGCCGTTGGGAGCGGGTGTGGGGGCCGCTGAGGTGAGCCCGGCCCCGGGCGCCTTCCCCCTGCGCAGGGCGGCCCCGGCGCCGCGTTTTCCTCGCCCTGTTTTTCTTGAGTCAAGGGAAGAAGGGGTAGCGTCCCTCAATTCTATTGTACTTTTCCCCTCGCGTTGCCGGGTTCAGCAGAGCTCCTCGTTGCCGACGCTGGAAGGCTGTGGAACGAGAACTGTGGCTTGCCTGGCTCCAGCGAAGTGCGGGGTGCAGGCTAGCAGGAGCTCTGAGGAGAAAAGAAGGGGGGCTGTCGGCAGGTTTCCCCCCTTTCCCGAAATGGTGCCCATCCCTCAGGGCACGAATTGCATCTCACTTTCTTTGTGCGTTTTCTACGTTCAGTAAATGTTCCTATGGGTGCCCGCGTATCTGTGAGTTCAGGAGTGAGGGACAGACCCTGGCTAGTGATTTTCCATGAGATGCTCAAAACTCCATCTGGGCTGAATCTGTCTTGAAGCTCACCCTGCTCGTGAAGCCTTTCCCAGGAGCTGCTCACAGCCACGCACAAGAGCATGCTCCTCTGCATTCACACTTGAAGGTCGAAGGAAGGCAACCCAACTTTTGAAGCTGGAAAGGGGGTTAAATGGGTCAGGGAAAGAGTAAGTCAGTGAGAGGAGATCCTGATGTGTTACGCACCCGGGAAAGTGCTTCTGGTGTGGACATGGTTCGTTGTATAAACACTCTTTTTGTGGAGCTAACTTATTTTCTGCTGCCTTTAGCCCCACCCCCCAGGAAGAAAACACTCCAAACCACAAGAGTTGTCCATAACAACTGCATCATCAACACTAAGGATTTTGGGATGTAAAGGTAAATCAGCTGGAGTCCACACGCAAAAAGGCTGAGATAAGCCGGCTGAAATGTCTCATGCTGACATAGTTGAAACAGGAGGAGTGAGAATGGAGGAGAATGGCAGAAAGGAAGGGAACAAGAAGAAAGTACGCAACAGAGTATGAGAAAACTAAAAGGAGAGCGTGTGCAAGGCAAAGGAATGTGCCTTGGTTAGGTATCCAGAGACACCTATCTATAAAACTTCAAATCATGCCCGATGGATGCTCTTTTGAGATTGCCCACAGAAAATTGCATGGCCCTTAAGCAGTCCCTCCTACTAACGTGCGTAGGGCTCGGTGAAAATACATCTGCAAGAGGTTCCTGGCAGCCTAAAAGCAGGACTGGAGAAACCACAAAATCCACAAGCATGTTACGTGATCAGCATCGCTGTCTTTGCATGGGATTCCCCAGTTATGTAAAGGAAACGTTAAGAATAGAAAAGGATTGCCAAAGCAGTAGTAAAACAAACAAACAAAAAAAACACACACAAAAAAAAGGAAAAAAGGGCATTTAGAGGAGAAATCAAGTAGAAGGCATAATAAATATTTTAAAAATAATGGCTTACAGAGAAACTACAAAACCTTTTTATTAAGGCAAAAATGGGGTGTGTTTCATGAAGTTGTAAGAACAAACTTTCAATGAAAAGGAAAAGAAGAATTTCATGGTGCATAATTAGCCCTTGAAAATTGTTCCCAGTTGTTATCGCTTCGCCCAAGACCTTTGCAAAACTTGAAAAGCCATTGGCCACATAATAACGTGAGTATCCAGCATTGCTTCACTTAATTATTTAAACTTAAAGTTAAAAACTGCAAGGTATGTAAATATTTATGGCAAGTGACTGAAAATATTGAGGAAGAACTCTTCCCATAGGCAAACTGTGATATAATTTTCCTTTTGGTGCTCTCACACCTTCTTCTGAGTCACCTGCAAATGGTTAGGTTATTCCAACAGCAGCATCAGTAGCCTGACACGTTATAGCAATATTACACTTGTATGTTCCTGACCCTGAACATCTGTGCTTCGTAACGGGAAGGTATTTGATTAAATTTTGAAACTGTACTCTTCTCCATCTGTCTTTAAGTCTCTAAAGGCCCATTTATACCACTGAAACACTATCTTAAAGGCACAAGGAATGACCCTGAACCTACTGCAATTATAAAGTGCAGATGCAACCAAAATAATTTCAGGCATTTCATAGAATGTTTGTTTGCAATTTTGATTCAAAATTTCTCCTTTCCACTCTAAACTCCCAATCAGTGATTGCATAATTAACTGCTTTCAGTAACTGAGTCAGTGTTTAAAAACAAACAAACCTGTAAGTCACATACCATTTTTCCCTGTGTTGTAATGCTATTGCACTTGTTAGACTGTCTCCTTGTGTTTCAAAGAGGCGAGCCTGATAAGGGACACCATCCAGAAGAATAGTTGATTCCCCAGGGAACCATAGCCAACTACTCCTACAAGTAGAGGTGATCCTCTGAGAATCAACAAACTTGCATTTAGATATTTCACTTTGACTCCTTTGTCTTTTGCAGAACAAATTACAAGGCGTAATTTCATGCTGGTGTCCAAGTGAGTGTGGCAAGGAGGAATGTTTTGTGTAACTGGCCTCTCTTTGCACCTCTTGATCTAAAATGCCTCTCCTGACCTCATAAAAGATCCCATATCCTTTTATTCATGGCCCTTTTCTACTCTCTGTTTCCCTTGGATTAAACAGTACCCCTATTGTTAACCCATAGCACCTGCCACATAGGCCCCACAGCTTTTCATGCTAGCTGAGTTAATGAAAAGTCTGGGGTTATTCACTCAAAGGCTTTTAAATCTCATTAAAAAATCAGAGGAGAAAAAGCAGATAGCACTGTGGTGAGCAATACCACAAGTATCAATCATTTGTATTATTTGCGTAGGTCATTATTTCTGGCTGTCCAGTCCAAAAGGAAATCTCTTTCATCCAAGCTGTACGTCTAAGACACATTTGCTGTACAGATGTTTCCTAGAACAGCCTGAAATGAATGAATAAATGTCAGAAAATGTTTTAGACAGAGCAAATAAAAGACATTATTTGGGCAAAGGAAACCTGTCATGTAGTGGCAAAGACTGCATGTTGTACTGAGTATGAACAATGAATCTCTTTTCAAGCCTCTGCCATTTTTCACTCGGAAGTCTATTTTCGTCTGGTTGATTGCTCTGTTCTCGATGATGCCTGTCCACTCTACATCTTTCACTTTCCTTTATCCATTGAAATTTAGAGACCTCCAACATTGCTTCCAGGTGTTATACACCTAGGTGTGTATGGTTTTAAGTAAGTTGAGGGGTGTACTATCATGACAAGCAGTTTGGCTTTTTTGGTACAGTCTGGTACATGCAGAAAGGTTAAGGTTGGTCTGCAGATGGCGCGGAATTTTATATAAGACATTTGTAGAAAGTTCAGAAATTCTCCATGGTATTGTTCACACCTCTTGGCCTAAGTATTTACACATAGCATGTTTTGTGCCCTGAATGTACAGTAGCACATACTAAAGAGTAATGAAGAATAAAAACCTTTACCAAAACAACCTGCATACCACTGCAACAGAGTTCTTCACCCATGGACAGATAATGAGTGAACAAACACCACATGACAGATGTTAGTCATGCTGCTTAATGAATAACTGGTGATGAGTACATGTATGGAATGGCTGTAATTTGTTCAAGGAAAAATATGCATTTGGATCACCTGTTTTTCACTGAGATACCTACAGTGTACAAGAGAAGTGTCTTCATCAGGAAGTCCGGATATTTCAACATTTTTTCTGTGTGTATTTCCTTGACTGCCTTGTTCCTCAGCCATCCACAGCAGTCACTGGATCTTCAGAACTGGATGGTGAAACCTGGTTTCCTTCAAAATATTTTACAAAGAAAGGCTCTGGCCGCCTCTTCCTGTTTCACCATGGCCTCAGTCCTGCAGAGAAGCACTGACAGTACCCAACGCTTATGATAGTCCTTCACCCTAACATTCATGTCAGTAATCTAGACAGTTCAGCATACAGCTGTACAAAAAAACCCCAACTCAGACAATTTCAGTCCTGTACTGGGTTTACCATCATGATACCTGGAGCACATTACTATTCTAGATAGTATGCTCAAGGCTAGATGAGCACCATGGTAACAGAGCCAGTGAATAATGCAACAATCTGTTATTTTGTTATGTAAAACATAACTGTCGAGTCCTATTTTTGTGTCATTAAGAAGGAGTTAAATTCTATTGGTGAACAGTAATATGGATGAATGTCTGCACACTGCTCTGAGACTTGTTTCCCAAACCAGTTTAGCTTTCATCAATCTCATGTCACACAGTGCAAAAGTCTTGTCCAGTGTTACGACAACGGCCTGAATGTGACAGGGGCATATTACAGGGGGGAATTCAAGGAACTGTTGGAATCCCCTGTCTCCCAGTTGGGTTGCACAGCTGCATGTCTGTGTGCCAGGTTGTGCAGCAGAGGGGCTTGTGTATGACTGCACAGTTCCTACATAGACATCAGTCTCCCTTCTGTGCCTGGCATGTAATGCTCACATTTTGTTAGTCAACATGCCTGAAGAGGTGTTCCCACCTACCTCTTCCCTTTATAGAAACAAAGTCACAACATTAATTTTGGCAGAGGAAAAGCAGAGGGAAGGTTGATGGCTTTTTTTTTTCCCCACTTGGGTGAATAGAGTCTTGCGGATAACAAATGAGGACAGCTGTACACCCTAAACACATTGAAAAGGATCATAGTGTTACCATCTATTCTCTTGCTCCAAATGCTGTAGCAATAGCCTGTAAGGTTACGTTGGATTTTATCTGGAGGAAAAAGAGTAAGCAATCAAGAGAATTGGGCTACATACAGTTCACGGAGTATGAATATTTAGGAATTGTTTTCTATGGACACTAGTTGCTTTTGTGCCTGGTGTCCTGGAATGAAATAAGGGTCATGACCCATGCTACCCCCATGCATGTGCCTCTTCCTTCTAGAATTAAAGGAGTTTTGTAAGAAGACAAGAGTTCCTGGCATAGTCTACCTCCACAGCCCCTTCATCTGTCACGTGGTCCGTTGTGGTCCCTCCTCCATCTTGTGTGGTATTGGGAAAGAAGACAGCAAAGGCAGAGCCATAACACCCACAGCTGTGCTGCAAGTGAAGTGCTTGCAAGCCACCAGTGGCTTATAACTTATGGTTTGTACCCTCCTAGACCATTATGAGGAGAGGGGTTAAGAGGGCTTGGAGGGAACTGGGATATCAGTGTTTAGTGCCTTCCAGTGGTGCCTCCCACATGCCAAAACCTGGTGTAGAAGTAGCAAGCAAATCCAGGTCACTAGCAGATGTGACTCCAGGGAGGCAACTTGGCACAAAAATGACTGAGTTAGGACATCAGGAAAAAAAATCCACCTGGTCTGGTGCTTTGGTCAACAGCTAAGCTGTTGTCACTGCTGTAAGCGTTAAAGCTGCCTGCCAGTTATACCTTACACTGGTCCTGTTCTTGCGGTGAGCACCATGCTCGTGGCTCTCAATGGCTTTTCAGGGATGTCTGTGGAGAGCGTCACGGTCAATTGCAAGATAAGCCATGACTGAGGTGGTAAAGCAAGTCAGACGCTGGGGGTTTTCTTTGTATTGTGTAGCACCTCAGTGGTGCTCTGTTCTTCATTCTGTCCGATGGCCCGTTGGTCTCAGCATTGAAGCAAAGTCTGGGGAAACTGAGGAAACATCGAGTGAATGGAAGCAGATTCAAATTGCCCATGTTGCCGCTCTCCTTTGGGAGCTCCTGGAGAAGTCCTGGTAACTCAGTTCAGACTCACGATGGTGCCAGCAATGAGGTGTGGGAGAGTCCTGGCAGCGATCAGAGTTGAGGGAAGGCAGAGAACATAAGAATAGACAACGCCTAACTATACCTGGGTATCTGGTATACCTGCAAAAGTCTGTGGAGCAGTTGGTGGGGAGAGGGAGAGAAAAGGGGCACGGAAGGGAACACTGACCCCATGAAGATGAAGTGGTACTCTCTAAGGGCATCCAAACAGAGGTAACCATTCCTGGCTGCTCCTTTCACTCAAGAGGACCATCCTGAGCCAGCCAGAGATCCCCAGTGAATACTGAATTGTCAACATGGGTTATAGGAACTAATGGTTAGCAGGCTGTTAGAGGTTTCACAACTCATTTCCTTTGGATATTAGTAATTTCTTTTGCCAAAGAGAAAAGGAGAACAAGGGAGGAGGAGGAAATAAAAACTACATGGGGTAGTTAATTTATTTTAAAAGATTGAGTCAGTAAGGAGATGGACGAACTCTGCAGATGGCATTGCTTCAGTCAGGACAGCAAATTTAGTACTTGCATGTGTTTAAGGTTTCTTTGGAACAAGGAAGCCATATGCAAATAATGGGACCAATCTGCACACTCCTGCTCTGGTCGGCAGCCTTTGCTCAAGAGCTCTCACTGACTGGGGATACTTGTAACAATAAAGATTCCCCAGGCCGGGGAGCCTGGCTTTTAGGTCTGCCTCATCTTCTGCCCTTGCTTCACTCCCTACTCTCACCCCTGATCTTTTGCAATTCAGTGACAATCAGAGTTAATAAAAGGTGTGTCTGTGATCCTATAAAGCAATTTGCATCATCATCTTTTGTGATGAAATTTTCACAGGGGAAGGAGGAGCAGAAGCATTTTGCCCAAGTTAAGGTTGCCCTGGCAATAAACCAAGAAGCCTGAAGCCCTTAATTTTCATAAGAGATCTGATTACCGCAGCCCATATTTGAGTGCAGAGATGTGTCCTGCAGAAACTGTACCCCATGACCCTTCCATCCCTCACTTCCAAGATAAGTCTAAAAGTAGTCTAGCATTTACAGTCTTGCATTACTGCCACTGTGTCACAAGCACATGGACAGGCTGGGGCTGCCTTCCTGAAGTTATTGTACTGCATCTACAACAGACCACACGACACCTGCCTCTGCCCTACCAAAAACATCATTTTCCTTATCTGGGTTGAAGAAACTACTGCTTTCGCTAAAGAGAAGTGTCCAGAACCTGCCAGCTGACGTTAACTGTGTTGTATGTTATTTCAATGTGTGTCTATTATAAACAAATTACAATGCAACTTTCATTTTGACTAAAGGAACTGGTAATTGACACACAGCTATTACAATATGACGAACAAGCAATGTCTAAGCCAGCTGAATAAAAGAACTGTCAGAAATGTCTTTCTTCTGCTGTGCTGTCTAGTGCAAATACAGCAGCCTTGCTTAATAAACAAGGCCTCATTTAGTTCTGGGCTTGTCTCAACACCAGTCTTTTACAAGCACTTAGGACAAGATCATTAAACCTGCATGTATCAGCTGAAGGCCTACCTCTCAAATTTCCTTCTAATGCCGGGAAAGGCCCTAGTTACACAATTATACATTAACTAACAAATAATTATTCTCAGCAGTGGGAAGTGAATTATTTTGCATCTCTATTGGTGTGTTTGGATACCTTGTATGAAATCTAGACAGATTAAATTCCTTTGCCTTTCTTTGTAGTTGGACTGCTTGTCGGGCATGCTGCAATGCTGGCATCTAAATCTGCTTGGAGAGCGATGTGGAAAGATTACAATTGGAATATCCATTATCATGACAATGTGTGGAAATCTGGCACCCGTTAACAGAGCAGTGTGGGAAGGACATTACTGGGGCTCATAGGTAAAGCGCAGAAGGGATTTTGATACCTAATGTCACTAGTACAGAAGAGCAGGAAAAGCTGGTGTGGTCCTTCACTGACAAGACACTGTGGGGAGGCTGCTACTGCAGTAAGTTGGGTGCTGTAAGAAAGGGTGGCACTGGAGCCTTCAGGAGTGGCCATTGGAGGCCTTCACTGAATGCCTTGTAGGCAACAGGGCCACACGATGAACAGATACTACAGCTATCATTTTTATTTTCCAGAAAAAGTTTGGCTTTTGTATCTGGAGTAACTAAGCTAAAATGTCTTTTGTCCATTTAACCCTTATGAAAACTCCTATCTGTTTCTGAACAGAGATCCCAAGTTTTAACTTCCAGTTCAAATCTGAACCTTTTCTTTCTGTCTGGTCTCCACTTTGTGGAGAATGCCTCGGAGTCTGGCAGTTTTCCATATCAGAAATGTAGTATTGTTACTTTGATCATGGTTTAGACAGAAAGCCTGAGTTCAGTCCTGTGTGGATAGGAGGATTTAATACCTTCAAACAGTGTCAGAGAGAAAAAAAGGGAGAATAAAAATGCCTTGAATAATATAAAAGGTGCAATCTGGCACTGCTAAGGATGGTGGATCAAATAACCTCTCAGTCTTTTCCATGTGTGATTTTTGCAGTTCCACACAGACTTTTCACAACAGTTGAGTGCCCCACATCAGGACCAGGGTGCAGGGGTAAGGAAGGGCTCACACTAGCAGCTTGTCTGTTTGCCAATGCATACAGAAGCAGTACGCACCTTTCGGTTACTCACTACAGTGAATTATGTTTTCAGTTGTACCTTGCAGAGCGAATAGAAAATAACTTTAGACTGTAACACTGTCCAATCTGTTCCCCCATATGCACTCCTTTTCCAAAGAATACACCGTACTTTGCACTAATGAGGGCATTCAAATAACAATGGAAAGAATGACTCTGATATTCTCCTGAGCTAACTTCAAAGTTGCATATCCAGTTCTCTGCCTTTTTTGGTCAGTCTCTTTCCACCATTTATGCCTGGGTTTAAACAGACTGGGGAGAAGAAGAGATTTCAGCACACCCGATCCAACTTTTAAACTCAGCTCCACAGAAAGGCAGACATTAGTTGTACAGGGTAAAGTAGAACTGTACCTCTTCCTTCTAGAATTAAAGGAGTTTTGTAAGAAGACAAGAGTTCCTGGCATAGTCTACCTCCACAGCCCCTTCATCTGTCACGTGGTCCGTTGTGGTCCCTCCTCCATCTTGTGTGGTATTGGGAAAGAAGACAGCAAAGGCAGAGCCATAACACCCACAGCTGTGCTGCAAGTGAAGTGCTTGCAAGCCACCAGTGGCTTATAACTTATGGTTTGTACCCTCCTAGACCATTATGAGGAGAGGGGTTAAGAGGGCTTGGAGGGAACTGGGATATCAGTGTTTAGTGCCTTCCAGTGGTGCCTCCCACATGCCAAAACCTGGTGTAGAAGTAGCAAGCAAATCCAGGTCACTAGCAGATGTGACTCCAGGGAGGCAACTTGGCACAAAAATGACTGAGTTAGGACATCAGGAAACAAAATCCACCTGGTCTGGTGCTTTGGTCAACAGCTAAGCTGTTGTCACTGCTGTAAGCGTTAAAGCTGCCTGCCAGTTATACCTTACACTGGTCCTGTTCTTGCGGTGAGCACCATGCTCGTGGCTCTCAATGGCTTTTCAGGGATGTCTGTGGAGAGCGTCACGGTCAATTGCAAGATAAGCCATGACTGAGGTGGTAAAGCAAGTCAGACGCTGGGGGTTTTCTTTGTATTGTGTAGCACCTCAGTGGTGCTCTGTTCTTCATTCTGTCCAATGGCCCGTTGGTCTCAGCATTGAAGCAAAGTCTGGGGAAACTGAGGAAACATCGAGTGAATGGAAGCAGATTCAAATTGCCCATGTTGCCGCTCTCCTTTGGGAGCTCCTGGAGAAGTCCTGGTAACTCAGTTCAGACTCACGATGGTGCCGGCAATGAGGTGTGGGAGAGTCCTGGCAGCAATCAGAGTTGAGGGAAGGCAGAGAACATAAGAATAGACAACCCCTAACTATACCAGGACATATATCTGGGGATCTGATATATGTCCAATCTGTTCTCCCATATGCACTCCTTTTCCAAAGAATACACCGTACTTTGCACTAATGAGGGCATCCAAATAACAATGGAAAGAATGACTGATACTCTCCTGAACTAACTATAAAGATATCCAGTTCTCTGCCTTTTTTGGTCAGTCTCTTTCCATCATTTATGCCTGGGTTTAAACAGACTGGGGAGAAGAAGAGATTTCAGCACACCTGATCCAACTTTTAAACTCAGCTCCACAGAAAGGTAGATATTACACATCTGTAAAGGAAAAAGTCAATGGAACATTCCCTGCTCCCTGGGAATTTATATTTCTTAAAAGTTTCCAAATGATATGTTGGTAAAGTAGGTAAAAAAGCGAGTAGAAGGCTGCACATGAACTGGAATGCAGGACACAAAAAGTCATATCTTCCTCTTATTAAATATTATCTCACATATGGGAGGCCACTTCCAAGCAATATATATGAGAACTCACAATCCTTTTTAGGCACCTGTGAAAAACCACTGAAACCGACAGAGGCCACCTGCTACATGGAAAGCCCTCAGCTGAAACAGTCACATTCACAAAGCTGAGCTGTAACATCCTCTATACTGAAAAGTCCTCCAAACTACAAAGATTTATTGTTCTTCTGAGGGGGGAGTTTTAGGCACACAACTTACTCCCATTGAGCTCTGACAGTTTCTCATATTCTGTTTCTTCTCACAGTATCTTCTCTGTAGCCAGTCCTGCAGCCAGCTCTTCTTCTAGCTGGATAAGTTGTGTCTGCTATAATATCAACACTTGTTGGCCCAACAGGGAAGACAGTGGAACTAGATATATACATAGTCTAAGAATGGTAATACTGGTATATTATTTCCTCCTTATATTGACTTTCTCACTGAAGCACTGTGCTGCACACAGTGCTGGGTGAATTTCAGCCCTGTGTGCAAGGCCAGGATACAGTTTATATAGCACCTGATTTCTATTTAATCTTCAAGTTGCCTGTAAGTGGGATATATAACTCTTGTGTTACACTTCTGAACATGGGAGAATTTTAATTAAAGAGAGCTAAAGATTACTTGGGAGGAGTGGGGTTCTTTATTTTTTCTTCTTCCTCTCAATCTGGAAAAGAACTCCGAAGCCCTCGTGTCTGCTGAACTATGGAGACAAAGAATAAGGGTTGCAACTACTATGGCAGGGAAAGCTTTTACATTACACTCTGTCCCATTTGAGTGGTCCACCTCCATACATTGTTAATCCTTGGACAGTGCAGTTTCTATTCAGAAATGTTCCCGCTTGAGTGTCTGCTGCATGCAGTGATAGTTAACAGAATGTTGTGTCATATACAGTGCCCGGCAGGGAGCATTGGTCTGCCTTTCCAACCTGCTGCAAAAGGGCTCAGCTGAGTACAGTGGCTGTGATGACATGGGTCAAGGTTCCCAAGTGCACTTGCTGAAGGAAATGTGTTTCTCCAAAAATAGTGGCTCAGAATAGCTCAAACAAAAACGAACAAGCATCTCATTGAAAAACAAACAGCCCATTCTTTCAGATTTTTCTTCTCCTGTTGGTCCAGACAGGAACCTGTTTCATCTATCAAAAGAAAATTCTGTTTATGCAGGGGATGGATACAAGCCTTCCATACCTCTAAAACCCTCTAGGTCCTATAGACAGACAGGCCTTATTCTAACTGTCTTCCCAAATGTATTTTATCCTTAATACCAAATGAGTCTGGCTCAACCCTTTGCAGACCTCTGAACTGTCAAAAGTCTGGCACAGCAAGGCTCCTGGGTTAATTGCATCATGTGAGAGGGGAGGAGGTCGGAGGGAATCATCATTTGAGAATTCATGCCCACGTCTCAGCTCCTGTACATGATCTGACACTGGGCACGTCAGATCATGCATGGAGGAGATGCAGAGGGCCTGCCACTGCCAGCAGACGTGTGCTGTTTAACAAGGTTGCTTTCAATGTGGGCCCCTGCGGGGTCTCCTCCACCTGCTCCAGCTCCAGGCCTGAGCGCCTCGTCTCTGCAGCTGCACTGCTGGCAACAGCTCTTGCCTTAGGAGGTGCTGCCGGGAGGGATGGGTGCAGCAGAGGAGCGGCAGTGGGGTGAATCTCTCAAAATGCTGCAGGCTTAGCAGGGCTCCTATTGGCATCTACCAATAGATCATGTCACTGCCTTCCCAACTGCAGAAATAATGACCAAGGTTGACTTTTCCTTTTAAAAATGGAGAAATTTCATACAGTGAACTACATATTTCTGGGATGTTATTTAACTTGCCAAATGGCTGTAACCTGTCAACCTTCAGTTTCTTTTTACCAGATCAGCCCAAGGCCTTCTCTAAGCTCCTAAAAGTGCTGTGTCTTGTATCTTATTGCTGAAGGATTAGTTTGTTCATGCTAGGCTAAAGAGGCTCTTTTCATGAGAATCTGTTACCACAGTTTACTAAGCTCCTTGTAGCTTCCTTACAAAACAAATATTGTTCCCTTTTCCCTAGAAAAACATTGAAATTGTCAAGGGATTAGCATATGTTAAAGAATTAAAAAAAAAATTCTAGCAAGGAGGTCAGAAAATATACACGTTCTTTGGGTTCCTGTGTTTCAAAGCCAAAGTACTGAAAAGCACTTCTATTCCAACTCAGAAACTGCAGCTCTCTGTGCTCTCAGAAGTGTCAGCAATTGCAGAACTGTGGAAGAGGAGAGGAAATCTCATGGCGCCAGCTGAAGGAAGTGGAGGCAGTGAGATGAACAGTGCCCCTTCAACCAGCAAGAAAAAGAGGAACCACCAGCTCTGTTTCTGAACCACCAACTTTATTTTCTGTGTTAGCAAAATGCTCCTCCCAGCCCCAGCTTCAATTTAAATTTGTATTTCAGAGAAGCAATTGCAAATGCCCCAGGTGACGACTAATTTGTATCACATAAAAAAAAAAGGAACCCCTGAAGTCAGGGAAAAAAGGACCTGAAAAAGGGCTGAGTTTCATTGCTCTGCACTTTCCTTTGAACTTGCTGAGATTCAGTTACATTTAGAACTGGAGTTTTGGGGCAGACTCATCTTTGTTGTCAACTCACTTAACTGTTGTCATGGATTCATTATTACAGAATAGTATCCGCAAGATATCACTCAAGGTAAAAATGTAGAAAAATGAGTTGTAAGTGCAGTGACTGTAACAATTTGATTGTTTAAAATGCTTTAAGTAATATGCTTATGAAAGCTAGGGACAAGTACGTGTTAAGATATACTGTTTAAAACAGTGAACTTTAACCATGTAGATCTGCACATTTTTACAGACAACCACATCATAAACTCAAGCACTTTTAGGTTGAAACAGGCTGGATTCATTAGGAACTCTTCATCTGTGGACAGAACATATTTCATCAAGTTGGAAGTAGTACAAAATAATCATGGGCTGAAAGGGCTTTTACTGTGCTCTGAGTTGTAAACAGAGCAGGATTTGGCCCAAAAATATAGCATCAGAAATTCTTTGAATTAATGTAATAATAGATATGGTGGTCTTATACCTTTTATCTAATGTTCCCAAATCAATGTATAAACTTTATTTAGCATTAACTACAGCTTTGAGTTGTGGGAATGTGTTTTCACAGGCAATTCTGATAAGGTTGTGTGAATTACCCTAGGTCACAAAACTGGGAAAAAAAAAAAAAAAAAGAAAAAAGAACCATAAAACAAAAGCAGGTAGGTAAAGGGAAGCAAGAAAAGGACTGGAAGAACAGGGCCAGGGAATCAAGTGGGACTGGAACATGAGAATTTTGCCTCCTATTCCTGCTGGAAAATATTCTCTGTCACCACCGTTCTCACTAATTTATCCAACCAACATAGCTCTATATAATGTTAGTTTTAAGATTTTTTTTTTTATTTATCTTCTTTTTGAATGCTTACCAGGTTCACTCAGGGAGGGATACTAATGTCTCCCCTCAGAGAAGCCTAAACTGTGTTATCATACTTTAGGAATAGTTTCTGAACTCAGTTCCTCCTTAGATATAGAATAAGCTGTATTTGTCAAGCCATCTGTTTTATCCTTCCCAAGCATTGGATGTGTGTGCAGTGCTTTACATGCATACAATTACAGTGACACAATTGAAATAGTCTTTAAAAGTCGTTTTATAATAAGCCTTTGGGTTATTACTCAAGAGAGGTTACTTCCATTTCCGGCTTGTCACAAGAACCAGCCATATAGGAAATGTATGGGTCTTTTTCAAATGGGAGAAAAATTAATACTGGGAACTTTGTAACTAAGAAGATGTGGAGAAATGTGCATCCATTAAAGACTCTGACTAACAAATCAGGGAAATGACAGCAGACCACTGGTCGCTGTGAGAAAGATGCTCTTACAGTTACCGCACCCAGTAAAGGCTGGGTCCAAATGTTTGTTGTCAGTTACTAGAGAGCCTGTAACTTGACGTAACCAGGCACTGATGTCAGGGCTTCATGGCTAATACTGAGCTAAGATCTTGCCAGCATTTACAGTTAACCAGTTTGTACCACAGATCGATAGCATGAAGCAAACTTAAGTCAATGTTTACTGTTTAAAAGCAAGGAGAAAGTGAGAGAACAGTTGGTGGCTTCAAGACAGCTTGATAGCCAAAGACTAGTGTCCTTGTAAAGCTGATAAATAACAGACAGTCCAAATTTTTGTAAGAGCTCCAAGGTTTCCTGTGGGATTCCTTTAGATAAGAATTTGAAGGGCGCTGGTCACTTCTGAAGGTACATTCCCCTCTCAAGGTCCAGCATATGAGGAGAAACAACTCTTTTATTAAAAAAAAGCCCAACAGCTATTTGTCCCTTCTTTGCATAGAGATGATCTGTACACTGTCTCAGAAGCATGCAGTCAGTGGATGTGTAAAGCAAGAGGAACAATTAGACATGATAGTGGTGATTAGAAACATACAAAGCAATGGAACTGAAAGACAAACAAACCCTGCCATATGTAGCCTCCTGAGCCAGGGTCATGCCCTAAATACACCTCACTGTCTGAAAGTAGTACATGTAGTATTTAAACATACACTTGTAAAATATTTCCCAGATTCAGCATAATAGCCTTTTACTTGTACAACATGTTCCTTTAATAAGGAAGAGATGCCAATCCTGAACCAGTAGTCAGAGGTGCTTGTCTTAGAGAAGGTTCCTGGAACCATCTCGGCTCAGGTTCAAAGGCTACTCAAATGTTTAGGCTCAAACTAATCAAGTTAAGTGTGTTCTTGACAGATTATTTTCTCCCTTTCCTAGGTCTCCCCTGAGGGTTATTAGTCATAAACTCAGCAGAACGCCTACACTGCATCCACACAATTTGAGGTAGATTTTAAAACAATCCCCCACCTGAGCACACAAGTCTGGTAACTGTTCAATCAGTTATGAGATTTGCATGTGTAAATGAATTGTGCATTCACAGATGGATTCATATGTGTACTATGGATAGTTAAGAGGGGAATCTGAAAACTGTTCTGTAGCATTCATTTCCCATAATGGAATTTTATCACATTGAATTATAACCCTGTATTTGTATATATATATAGAGAGAGAGATATAAAGATGCACAGAACATATCTGGCTGTGTCCCCTTTACTTCTGAAGCTGTAACAGTGCTTAACCAATTGAGAATGGGACAGTGAAGCTCTGCACAAGATAGTCTTTGCTTGTCTCCTTTTCAGAATGTGAGTGGGACAGCAAGACTGGTGATTTTTTCAAACTGTAGTGGCCTATGAGAATGGCTGGTTTGGTACTCTGGGTGTTTGGATTTCAGATTGCACATCACTGCAACTTATCTGTTTTTTGGAACGCAAATATTCAGGTTATGCAATGCACTATTCAAATTCTGTATTGTCAGTGCTCAGAAAGGAAGTGTGTCACCAGTCCCACTGGCCACTTATTGGCACCGCGTTGTTAGCAAAGGATTGCCTGTGCTGGGTTTCTGGAACTGATCTTTTGAAATACTTTTTTCTTTAGAGAACAGACAAACACACAGTTCTAAGCTTCGCAGATGAGTGTAGGAAAATAGAGTGGCTTAAGGTTTGAGTCTGTCAACTCTCTGACATTTTCTATAGTATAATAAAAAGTGAAAGTATTTTTGCATGATCAGTCCAGGATAAAATTGGATGGTTGCAATGAGTGATACTTCACCTAACCTTAGAGAATTCAACTCTCAGCGATTTCTCATGGAAACAGAAATATCTTCCAGATATCATAAATCAAAAATATAACAACTCTCACTCGTATGTTTATAAAACAGTTTCCCTTTATGATTTTCAGTTTCTATATGGTTGAGAACTCCAATAAAGGCCATTTTAGAAGTCATCCTACGTTTCATGTTTAGTGATCAGATTAAAATTTGGGAATCAGTAATGGCACTACTAGGCTTTTCAAATTCCTCTTAGGAACCACAGAGTTACTATTAGGAGCCATGAATGTGGCTTTGCCTATATGCCTATAGGCATAGGTTTATATTATGGGCTTATAGTTTTATATATTTGAATATACCCTGTCAAATAAAAGAACATTAATCAATGTAAGATGTTAGGAATTGATCAAACCACTTGACTAATTCTCCAGGGGCATCTCCCTCATACTGAGCTGTTTTTGGATTAAATGAAATGTATTTACCTCAAATTCTGTTACCACATGGCCTTTAAAATCTTAATCTCAAAGATTCCCAGCATATTTTCTTCTTCAGTCATAAAAAACCCTCTTTTCTTCAGTCATAAAAAAAATAATATTTCAGTACTTTTTCCTTTTAGAAAAAAGAGCAAAATGATACCTCTGAATTCATATATTCTCTACCTTCTTGGTTTATTTTTTAGGAAAAAATAATAATAGCTATTTTAAGAATGATAAAATTTAGAAAAAGTATTATACCAGTGAGCAGACACTGATATAAGGCATTAGCCAACTAGAAAAATGAATGCTAATTAAATAAGGTGATGTAGACTCTTTTCTGCATGCTTAAAACTTAGTTTCTAGTTTGCAAATTTCCAATTCTAATGCCCTAAAAAGAGTTAGAAGGCAAAAAAGTCTTTGCTAAAAACTTTATGTTTCCTTCCTTCCTATTCTCTCACATTATTTAATCAGAGACTGATGCCAGTAATGCAAATAAACAAAACCAAAGGGTTCACTGTAAAACATCCAAGATCCCCAGAAAGTCCTGTAGCCAAACCAGTCCTAAAAAACCAGCACTGACAATTCATCTCAGTTCCAGAACTCACAAGAACTAGAAAAACTATTATTTTCCCTTTGTAAATCACTTTAAGGTCAGGGTATGTTAGTCTACTTGAAAATTTCAACCCTTAAAAAAGAAAGTGTCAAAAAGAATATTAATCCTGTCCACTGATTATTGCAGAAGACGTGCTGTTACGGGTACTCTCTGTCCTTTGCTGGTTTTTGGCTGCTGCTAGCTGCCCTTGTTTTTACCTACTGCTGGAATATAGCTTTATCATATGAGGTTGCTGTGTTATAGTGCTGCTTCCTACTGGTGTGCTCCTGCTTCATTTCTTCAGTTACTGTCTAATGTTTATGTCATTTGCAGTATATGAATGGAAACAGAAACCAGGGATGAAAGACATTGACAATATAGATAAAGCTATTACTCTGTATCTTCTTTTAGTCCCCTACTTCTGTCTTTACTATCCTCATATTTATTTTATTTTGTTACAGTGATAGACCGCATTTGTGTTTACCCAGAAAAAGGCCAATCATTTGGGAAGCCTTTGGTTAACTAAGAAGTAGGAACATTTTTTTCAGGCACAACAAGTGTTTTTCCATCCAGCTCTATCTTCACAACCTCATGATGTCTTTGACAGATGAGGTTATCTGTTTCTCTTTCATTTCCAGTATGGACTATTTAGTATTAGTATAATATTTTAGTCTGAGGCATGACTTCTGCCAGCACAACTAAATAGCTGAAACCTATAGGAAAAATGCAGCTGAAAAAAACAGATAGAATTTTCTGCTTTTCATATGGTAGTGAACTGCTCTGATATAAACACTTCACTGTTGATATATCTTCATCCACACTTTAGAAGGTGCTTGGAGCAGTACAATTTCTGGGTGGAAGCACGGCCCAAATGACTTTCATTCCTTTTAAACCCAGTTGGCTATCATGGTCAATGTGGAATTGTAATTTGGTTTGGTTACAGATGTATTTACTTTAAGTGTTTTCTTGAAAATAAATGTATTTTAAACCTTGACTTAATCTAAGATTAAGTGCTTTGCTGCACAGGAATTTAGGTAAGTGCTTAAGAGTTCAGCTGAATCAGAACCCAGTGGGTAAATGAATATCTACATGCTTTTTTTAAGTTCTTTTAGGTTTTAGATTACACATTCACAGGCTCAGGAACTACTGATGATTCAGCGCAATAATTATTATAGTTGTTTTTTACCAGGAAAGATGTTAAATGATACCATACACATAAAACAGCACCTGTTTTAAACCATTTATTATATTAATGATATTTTATGCTGTTAATATAGTATCCCCCACAATATGCTAGATGGACAGAATTCAGAAAAAGAGTACGCTTTTTCTGGGAAGGCAATGGTGTAAAGACAGATAGAAAACTTAATTAGAATTTTGGGGAGGGAAATAGTATATATGGATTAACCTTAAAATCTTTGGGAGGTGATGTGATGCTGAAGAAAAGAGTGTCATTAACATATATAAGATAATTTTATCTACTCAGACCTCAAAGGCAGAGAAAGATGAAAATCTTTGTGAAGGCTATCTTTATTTTTCTATTGTCCTTCTTCCTTGAAAATGACTTTTTGGGTGATCTACAAGCACTAGCAGAGCCAAATGAATCGAATATGTTGGGACAGACTGTGTAGATATGACAAAAGGTGATTGTGAAAATTTAACTGTTGAGAGTAGTGAGGAATTCGCTGTGTAAAAGGATTTTATTAGAAAATATGTACTTACAAACCCCAAAATATTTTGCAGAAGTATTTTCAGTGAATTTCTGATGAAATGCAGGCTGCATCCACTGACAACATGCAGCTTGCTCAGAGCCCAGCCAATAGGTCTGGAAAGTAACCAAGAACTTGAGCTTCCAGGTCCATAGCTCTGTCAGTGCCACGATGCTGATTTGGTGGCTCAGATTTAGCCTCCAAGGCTCCCAGCTCCCCTGCTATCAGCCCTGCCTGGCCATATAGGTTGCTTCAAAACCAGTGGTCTAAGTTTCCTTGCTTCCTGTCTTCCAGGTCAAGCACTGTAAGTATTGACAGCCAGCTCTGCTCAAGGGCTGTCTCTGAGTGCCCGTGCTGGGAATGCGGGAGTCTATGTAAAATGAGGTCTCTCTCAGCTGGAAAGAACTTCAGGACTCCCCGAGGTGGTGGGTGATCATATGCCACAACCGTATTCTCATTCTAAATGTATGCAATACTAAGGAGTTATTGAATTTAGGGTGCAGTGTGACATTTCAGCAATGATGATCTAGGGCCTGATGTCACCAAAAGAGGTGTTCACGTTTCTCAGAGCAGTTCCTTATGTAAAGTTACACTCACACTGCTATAAAGGTGGTGTTAGGCAAGTAAGTCTTATATTTGTACAGAAACTGATATTAACTGATGTAATCTGAGTGGACACAGCATTCTCTGTGTTGATTTAGCTTCAGTTAATTGCCTACTGGCTTAAGCTAAATCCTTAAAGCCACTCATAACTTCCTATATATCAAGGTGTATTCTGTCTAATCATTATAGTTTTCTTTCCTGTAAAAAGGTTAAGTCTTCAAATGCACTTCAGTGATTTAAAAGCCTAAGACTCCTTTTAGAAATTACTTGCATGTCTAGGAGCCTCAGTCTTTTTGCAAGACACTAAAACTTAAGCTTATCTTGAAAATAATATTGGCGGTCTTAAAATGGCAAGAGCCTGCACTGTGTTGTGCAGCATAAAGCCCTAGATTAGAAAACAAGTCCAGAGTAAATATTTAATTGAGGATAAACAACTAACAGTTCAGAGAGATCAAAGAGAGAACTCACGAATCTGACTAGGAATGTTTAAACTTGCCTGGCTGCAGGTTAGGAGCAGTGACCACTTCGAGGTCACCTTCACAGTCAGAAGCGACAGGAGCTTCAACATTTAAGCAATCTCAGATCTCCAGGCACAAGATCTGTAAAGACTCCTGAACTCCAAGCTAACTACACATTTTCCATACCTGGGGATTTCTCACGTCTCATTTAATAACCATCTCCAACCATGAAAGCCAGTGGTGATCACAAGTTCTTAAACTGTCAGTTATCTGGTATTTGCATCTCGTGTTGAGGGGAAAGAGCAGGGCGTGGAAGTGGGAAGCATGGCATGCAAAGTGAAACTGAAGTCAAAGAGAGATCTGCAAACACGCAGGCTGAAAAGCCAGCTGCTAAGCTATCCTATAATAGGGAGACTCAGGAAAAGTTAGGAATGGGGCATGTCTTCTGGCAGTGTCAATATACTAAGAAAGCAAAATGTTAGCATGGCTCAAGACAGCTTCATTAAATTAATTTTTCTTCCCTGCCTTATACTTTAATTTGATTAATTTAATATAACCAACTTTCATCTTCTGCCTCCCTTGGACATGGTGGTATCAATTCAAAATCTGAGACAAAAAGGTACGTCATCTTCATATATTCTTGACTAAACTTAAAGACCTCACCTTGTAATGTGAGTAACAACAATTTTAACATTAATCTTAGCTTTCTGAAGGCAAGTATTTTCCATCAGGAGGAAAGGTGATTTAAACAGAAAAATATCAAAATACCTACATAAGAGACTCATAGGATATCCTTTTTCTGTGTCTTGCTGGTGGAACATGGCCAAATGACAGACCTGGTGGCCTGACCATGCCAGCCTTTTATATTTGCACCATGAAGTTTCAGGATTCTGTTTGAGGCTCTGGGACAGCTGAGCAATGCTGTTCCAGTCAATGTTCCCCTCCAGTGCACTGCCTTGAAAATATTAATAGCAACAAGATACTTCCCTGTCAATTGAAAGGGCTATAATACAATAAAATGACCGAGATGAAGGTACAGAAGGGCCTTAATGTAGTTGAAAACAAAGACTAATCTGAGTGTGAATCAGTGTGAGAAGTACATAACTGATGGGTTTTTTCAGTTCAGAATGAAAAAGTCAGGCCTCTAAAATGATGATGAAAAAAAATTCTGTTTCTTGTGAACACTGTACAGCCTTTACCCCCAATCTCATTTGCCCAGCACGTGTGCCAGCATGAATGAGATGACATGGTAGACAGTTTCCAGGTGTCCTTATGATTACAAAATCCTACTGTATTGACACTCTACTCCATAGCCAGCATCTCTCCCCCGTCCCACTGCAACTGTTCCCTCAAGGTTAAAAAAAAAAAGAAAAAGAAAAAAAAAGATAGAAAAAGAAGCATTTAGCACTGAAGACAAGCCCTAAGGAGATACTGACAAGCAATCTGTCTTGGGGGGGTAATTTCCAGATGGATCCAGTGCAGAAACCACATTCCTGAAACTAGTAGATGAAAGCATGGCAGCTGATACAGCTTAAATTTGTGACTCGGGCAAATCTGTGTTTACCCAGGTAGGATTAATGCTGATACCAGCCAGAACTGCAGTCACTTAGTGGCAGCAGTAAGGGTTCTGGGGCTGTCCATCTAAAATGACTACTTGCTCTACTGGCTGCTGTGAATACACCACTGATTTCTTCATTTATTTAAAAAATGACAAAACAAACACTCCCAATACAATCCGGGCTTTCATTTGCAGGAGAGCTGAGCTGGTTCAGGCAGGTTACGGTAATTTGTCTGTTGACATTCTTCTGATGGACAAAATGCCTATTATAAATAGGTTAGTTGCTTCTCTGGCTCTTAGTGGCCTCTAGCCAAAAGTATGGTCTGAATCTGGCTTTAAGAGTTTGCTCTGCAGATACAGTGCTCGCCTATGCAGTGCAGATCCAAATATTAACAGAAAATTAATTAGACATACCACTAGGTAGAAGAGGGAATTTTAGAAGGTTAAATCTTCCCACCTGAGTGGAAGACATGGATGACGTGTCCTTCTGTGGCTGGTGAATTCAAAGCCTACAAAGCTTTTACATCCCATTTACCATTGGAAAAAAGATGTAAATGGTCCATAGGCCTGCAAATCGCCTTGGCAATTTCAAAAAAAATAACATAAAAAAGTTTTTCTTTAAACCAGATCATCTCACAAACCAGTTCATATTGCAGACATGCGAATATTAGTTCTAGCACAAGGAAGAAGGAAGGAATATGAGGCTGGAAAGGAAAGAATGGTGAAGTTAAGACTAAGGCTACCCAAACTTAAATCAGCTCAGGGTGCCTGGAACCCTACTCAGAGTTTCAGCATATGCTTTTCAAGGTCTCACATGCATTTGCTTTGAGACCAATACAAAATGAACTGAAACTGTATGTGCTTATTAAGCTGATCTATCTGCAATTTTAATAGTTATATCAGAGAAGTCAAACCTCATTTATTTCCCAGGGTCCCAGTTCCCTTCAAATTACATCTATCGTTAATGCACACTTTACTCAAAATCCCTTATGGTTTTCAGGATCAAAGCTTGCAGCAATAAGACGACACATGGTGATAGAAAGGTGCAGGGAAATTCCATCCCTCTCCCTGACCCCTCTGCTTACCAGTGGGAATCAAAAGTGGAGCGGCACCCTGCTGTGCCAGGCACCAGGCAGGATGCCCAGGGACTGCCATAGGGCCATGGCAAGCCACATTGCAAAGGCTGCTGTGAATCCAGAATGGAGAATGGGAAAGTATGATAAATGATCAAAACCTCTCACAGGAAGAGAGACTGATATTTTCATAGAACGGAGGCAAGTAAGAGCTACATGAGAAAAGTATATAGTATGACAAGTGGTCTGGAAAAGGGAGACTGAGAACAGGAGAGTATCTTTGATCTTATAGCTCAGTACTTAAACCGCTCCAGAGCCGATGGATTTCCATCTGCCTGTTGCAGGCTTCTTCTGCCTGCCTTGTAAACCTTTGGTCTAACCAGTCTCAGGTGGGTTTGGACTAGCTGGATATTCAGATTTCTCATGGAAATTCCTGTATTCTAATTGAACAAGACTTTTCATTCAAGGTTCAAATATGATTGCAGCAGTTATACTGAAACATATGTTTAAATGCCTTGTTAAACCAGAGTTTATGTTGGTACCTGTTTTGGGAACTGCAGAAGTTACACCACAGAGGAACAGACTTCTGGCCACTCTGGATGAGAAAAGATACTCAGACTATTAGCTCTGCTGGGTGGATGTTTATTTAAAACCATCTGCTCAGGTAATCTGTATAACTATCTGAAACAACTCCTGAGGTCAGGTCTTTTAAACAAAGGCATTGGACTGATGGTCAGCATTGCAATGCAGGTGGAGCACTACAGGCTTAAGGAAGCAGATATAATTCCAATATAAGCTTGAATTACCCACTTTTCTTGCAGTTATTGGATCGTTAAAGCTCTTGCATCAGTTCCCAGGCATTGCTTCTGGTAACATAAACCATATTACTTCATGCTGCTAGTAAGGTCTAGCATCCGGGACCAAACATTAGCATATATGCATTTATACAGTAGTTTCATTGCTCAGTTTCCAACTATCACCCCACAACTAGCACTGGGGTAGCTCATACAGCTGAAAAAGCACAACTATTTGAATGTGAACAGCATCAGACCCCTTCTAGAGGACTTGTCTTCTTAGTTTGCACTGCTATGACGGTTACTATGGCTGTGATTGGTTACTGTATCTTAGCTGAAGTGGGATGAAACTAGCCTCTGAGTGCTAACTTCTTACATTTACCAAAGATATGAGAACATCTGACTCTACACACTTATTACTTCTGCAGGCTCTGCCTGAGTAGAGTCAAGCGACAATCTACCTACCTATGTCACATTTTCTGTGTTTAAACAAGAAAGTGATAACACGTATCTGGCTCCTCAGTGGTGCATGCAACATAATGAGAAAATACACATGTATTTCAAAAACATCCATGGAAAAACAGATGTTGTCCAGGTCTTGTGAGGGTACCACATTGAGCATGGAAATCCCAGCAGAAAAGGACAAGCTATGTTTGGATATTTTGGTTGTCCTTGAGACTTTACAGAAATGTGGGAGCCAAAAGAAAGGTAAATAGCTAAAAATGTTTGTTTGTCAATAAGGTTTTCTATTTACATAAACACAGAAAAAGTGTGAAATTTCAGTAAAATTTGTTCTGAGCAACTTCATCAGACACATCTACCAGATGGTCCAAATAATTGATTTTGTGGCTTGACAGTCAAATACAAATTTGGGGGAAAATTCAGAATTTGAATCTCCTTGCCAAACAAAAAATAGAAATTGAATTAATTTGACATGTCATGTTCTAGCTAACATGAAATATTTCATTTGAAGAATTTTCACAGAAGCAGAAATATAAATATATAGAGGGAGTGGTTCTCAGAACAGCTGCTGGGGAGATGGTTGCCCCTTTATTTGGTATCTCAGGGGCTGTAGCACTTACACAGGACACGAGCTATCTAATTCAACTCCATCCTCTGTCGCCATTGCTCACCTCCCAGAAAACTGGCATAATCATCACATGTGGTTAAAGACCTGTTCTTCAGTTATCTGCTGATACATTTTCACTTTGGATAAGCATTTGCAGCTCCAGCCTATCAGGGAGTTTATCACACATCAGGTGGAGGCTCATTTCCGGACACTTTTCTGTGGTCTTTCTTTTGTAATATTTAAACATTTTATGCAAAGTGGACTTGTGGTGCCCAGGTTTCTCACAGCCCAGGTAAGCACTCCCAGGCTGTCAGATAAATCCAGTATCTGTCACATCCTCCTTTATCTTTGCAGTAAAAGAGGAGGAGGACCAGGTTCTAGTCAAAGATATCTAAGGAATTCAAACTGAATTTGTAAATAACATTAGGATAAATAATCCAAATACACTTTGCTGAAAGTTTGCCTAGCTCCAGTAATTTCTTTGCAAGCTCTTGAGGAAGGAGTGCATGTTATATATATTGTTTGACATGGGAAAGGTCAGAGGATCAAAGGAGGTGGATTGTGGTCAAAAAGTTTTAGTTGCAATTACATTGAATGTGTGCAGTATGTAATAGTCTGCATGAATATATGAGTTACATTAATTAGATATAAAATACGTTCCTGGGCTGGGCAAGAAAATTGAATGCAACATGTGTATTAAACTGATTGCCATTAAACAGTTTTACACTTCAGATGTACAGGGTCATGCCTCCTGAAAAAAATATTTTACACACAAATTCAATGGAAGTATAGTGATCCTAGCCTCTAAAATATGACATCTGTACTCCTTATCAAAATGGTTGTCAGTTAGTGACATTTAAATTCAAGAAACTGTGTAGAGAAGACAAATAGAAGACGTATTTAAGGGGTCACCTGAAAAAGATCTAAGAAGGCATGCTGTCTCATGTGTTGCTGCTGGTGTACAAAAAAAAAAAAACAACGCCTGGAAGAAGCTAAGACAGTGTCAAGAATGCTGGCATAAGTAGATGAATGACCAATGCCTTTGGGGCACTGATGTTTCATTAGACAGACAAAAATAGACGAGATCATCACATGCATTCACATGTAGCGGGAATGAGGAAAAATTCTACTATTTTCTTAATGTTAAGAATCTAAGCCAGGAGACTTTTTGAAATACATTGATAGATCACAAGATGAGGAGGAAAAAGCATGGCACGGAGTGGCTTTCATCTTTTTTACTTCTGTAAAAATCAATCAGTTGATGAAAATAAATCATATTTTAGACCACACCAGAAATGACTGCAGTCTACTGCCACCATCCTTAGACAAAGGTCACAAACCTTGGTCAAAAGTCATACCAAGATGTTTGTACTTGGATGCAACAGCTTATAAATGGGGCATAACTCAGTGTTGTGTATTCCTAGTGACTAGTGGTGGCAGGAAGAACAATCCCAGCCAAACCAGCTTCTGCTTTGTGTTAAACTCCAGGCTGCTAACATTGTACTTAGGACAAAACACCAGTGGTCAAGATTCCAGCAAATAGGAACAACTCAGTCCACCAGCCAGCCAAAATACCTGCTCAGCTACAAGCAAGCAAGTTGGCTGGTTCCCTAAGAAGCTAGCCAGATTGTGAGCCCATCAAGCAGTCACACCTTTAGCCAAGCAGCCAACTTGCCTGGCTTCTGCCAAAAGCTTTCAAAGTGCCATTGTGTCTCCAGAAAACAAAACAAAACAAAACAAGTAATTAAAAAAAGTTAAGAAGTTACCAGTGAAAAAGAGTTATTTTCTGGAAAATGTGTTTTGGTGGAAAAATTGTGACCAGGTCAAGAAGCAATTCTGTCTGTGGTGCTTAAACAGTCTCTGTTGCCTGAGGCCTGGAATCATTACAAAATATTGCTGCCAAATGGGAGGTACACACTGGAAATACGGTCTGTGATGTTGAAGGGCTAACTGGTGAGGTAGAGGGTGGTAGGACTCAAAGGCTAGACATGGACAATGTACAGAAACCTACCCTGCTAATGATACTCCACTGAATAAGGAGTTACTGTTCTTCATATTCTCATTACTAGCTGTTTTTACTCATGGGACTAAAACACTTGAGAAATTTTGCCTCTAAATTTGCATTCTTGCAAATACAGGCGAAAAAAAGCATTTGCTAATATTTGCAAACTTCATAAAGGTTATGTTTAATATGTAACAAGAGTACACCAAGAATCACATATGTTTGAGGTATAGCTGACTCCAGCCACAGCCCAAAAATCCTATTTTTATAAAACAACCCCTTTATTATTAGTCATACTTGGCTTGCGCACTTGTGTATCCTAGGTTGACCCTCACTTGAGGTGGGTATTGAATAGAAATCTCATTTGCCTCACACCTCTCTTCTTAAATGTTTCTTTTATGATGCTTCCATAATGTGTCATAAAAACTTAATGGTTGTCACTAGAACTTTATGGGACTCGAATAGTCAGAAGTAAAAGGGGCCATTGAACTGTGATGGATCACTTGAGTACCTTGGTGTACTTTCCACTGACAGAAGCCAGCAGCAATATCTAGCAGAGATGAGGCACATTCTCTGCATCACACAACCATAACAAGCTGGACAGTAAAGTGCTCTGTGTCACTGAGAAACAGCAACTTTACTTTTAAAGAAAATCTCCACTAGCACTAAATATTATTCCTGCCCTCATCAGATTTCATAAATCCTGCCACATACCCAAAGACCAGCTAGTTTTCAGTTCTTAAAGGGACTGCAGTTGGTACTGGAGCCTTAGCCAAGGCACTTAGCCAAGGCAGACCTTGACAGTGTCCCCCTTTTGTATTTATATTATAGAACCACTTTGCATTCCTCTAACACCTTTTATCAGAGGATTGATCTCCTTTACAGACGGTAATGAATTAATGCTCTCAATGCCAATGTAAATTGGGATTTGTTTTCCTTGTTCTGCAGATGGGAAAGAATGAAGCACAAAGATGATGCAACTCGTTTAAAGAAGGCTTGGCAGAGCCAGGCACAGAATCCAGATCTCCTGATACCTGAGCCAGTGCCTTCACCTCGCTATCGCCACCCTTTCACCTGCACGCTATGCAACAGGCATTCAAGCTGGACACAAATATAAAGAAAAGCTTCACCTGCTTTTAAAAATGGATGCCTAAACTCATAGTTAGACACCAAGTAAGTTAAATGTCCAGGACATCTTCAGGTATGAGATTTCACTAGTTCCAAGAAGCAGAACTTAGTGACTAAATAAGGATTAAGAACCCTAGTTGCATTCATACCGTTTTTTTTAATCATTCCCTTTTTCTAATAAGCACTTCTAAGTGGCTATGCTGACTATGACAGTATCACAGAACAGAAAAAGGTATTGTGAAAAGAAAAAGAAACTGCTTTTGCTTCACTAGTGTCTATATGTCTGTCTGAGGTGTCATTATAACCAAGGCTGATTTTATTTGTAAACATTTGGCAAAGTTTCCAGGAAACATGTGTATGGACTAGGCCTCAAAGTATGTGGTCTTGAATACAGATGCCCAAGTTTTTTCACAGGTTGACTACCAACAGAGCATCCTGTGCCATGTGTTCACTTTTTTATCCTGCCCAATGGCATTCTCATTTCACACTTACACCAACTCATATTCACATCACGTCTATGCCAGCCAAACAAATTACTAATATTTGAAAAGAGATAGGAAATCATAATTGACATCCTGTGACACTCAAATTCTATGTGCACCAAAAACTTTGTCATTTACTGTGACTTGGGTATATTCCTTGATGCAAGGAACACCTGCAAAGCAATATTCCAGTGGAAATAAACAAAAGCGGGTATAACCTCAAATGCATCCCCATGCCTACCCCTCCAGTAATTCTGTGGTCCTGAGCACTCTCTTTAATTTCATAACATGTTTGAGAGTGTTTCTGTTGCAGTCTGCCTGTTCTTGTTCCTCCTTGCACACAGGGAGGCATTGCCTACGTGAATCCACTGATTTAAGGGATACAGCTTCAAACCCAGCCTGTAATGTGAACTACTTCTGGGCCAAAAGTTTTTGCTTTTCAGCTCCTGTTGTTTCACAAAATCATGCTTAGAGAAGAGTTCTTGAGACTTCCACCGGTTTCATCCAGGGCCACAACTGTCTACAGGTTTGTTTTTTTTTTTAAAAAAAAAAAAAGACAAGGATTTAAAACTTTCTAGTTTAATAAAAAAGATAACTGGGAATAATAGACCCTTTTACAACACAGAGAGCTTGTTTTTGCTCTTGTAGACATCATTTGAGAGGTCAGCATGGGTTTCCCCATGACAATACTAAAGAAAAAGTTTGAATGCCACCATTTAGCCAGTGGGTTAGGGTTTTTGTTTTGTTATGTTGTTTTTTTTTTTTAAACTGTGTTTGCTTCATCTTTGTTATAGCTACTGCTCTGCTCTGCCATAACTTCAAGTCATGTACAGAATGAGTCCAACCTTGTCAGCTATAGCTGTTTACTGAGATCTGAGGGAGAAAAAAAAGTCCTATCAGTAGTGAAATACACTATGAAGGCAATTCACTCTAGCTTGAAGTTCTTGTCCTTATTCTATAGAATCTGCTTTTTTAATTAACAATTCCTTTACTTTCCTGTCTGAATGGTTTTTATAACATGAATATTACACTGTATTGTAAAAATCCAAGTGTCAGTTTTTCTGATGTTATCTCTGGCAGAAAAATCATTGTCAGTAAATACACCAATAGATTACTGTCCGTCCCTAACGTAACTCTGCTGTGAGATTCAGGTGTTGGGGTTGGTGGGGTGCACCACTGTGCTGTACATGCATACAGTCCAGTCTAAGAGCTGTTCAGGCATCCAGGCCAAATTCAGAAATTCAGAGCTTCCAACACCAAGAAAGCAAGTTGTCTGCAGTTAGGTGTTTGATGCACAAATACTTGATTTGTATCTGTACTACTGTTTATTAGCTGCACTGAGTAGGCATCAAATTATATATGGCCATCGATTCCTTGTGTTTTTTTTTAAAATCACTGATTCTAACATGTGCTCTGATCCTGGCTCTTCCTGCCTTGTTCTTTATGCTTTCGGTAATAGGAACAGTATTGCATGATATATTTGTACAAAACTGACCACCAGTCACTAATTTTTAGAGTCTGTTTCCAAGTCAGATTTCTGCTTTAGCCTAGCCTGGAGCCCTCAGTTCATTCTGTGCAAAGGATCTGAGATTTTCAAGCTATAACCATTTCTCAGGCCACAGACATCCCCTACTACCCTCAGTTTTGTCCTTCATCCGTTTCCACAGATATTCTTGCCACTTGTTTCTCCATTCCTCTCCTCTCTCTCTCTCATAAGAGCAGTCAATTAACCTTTGCAACAACCAGCCCTGAAACCACCCCTGGGGACAAGGCAGACTGAAAGCCTCACAGCAAGCCTCTGGAGGGAGGCAATAACCAGCAATCATGATGCAATTTTTCCATGGAGCCAGACTCAGGCTGGCTACCACATTAGACTGCATGAAGAACCTCTGTTATAAGAGGAATTTAGACTAGGTGGCTCAAAGCCCTTCCTTCAAGCAGAGATGCTTTTCCAGACTTTTGATTTTCCTAACCTGCCACTGATCCTGTTTTCCTCCTATTCACACTATCACCACCTCTCAAGCAGACCTAAATTTAGACAAGACCTGGACTAAACCCAAGTCCAATTCAGTGGCTTTAGTTTACACAGAGCCAAGGATGCTTCAGCTACTCTTTGCCATGGGGAGCTTTCAGGAAGGCAAGCCTCCTGCAGAAATGTCTCTCTAGTGAGCACCTGTATGCATAGCAGTGTTCAAGCAGCAAATACAGCCTATCTCTGGGATAGTGAAGTTAGGAAGGCAGGCCAAGGTTAGCTTGTTTAACCTAGGGCAGGGACAGAGGCATCTCTTTTTGGCTTACAGAGCACCACACACACTAATGATGCAGTTCCTGGGCAGAAGAAAGCAACAGGAAAAAAACCAAGCAGGTATTTTAATTTGGATGCTGGACTTCATGGAGTAATTTAGTTCAGAATTTGGTTTTCTGTCTTTCCTTATTTCTGTTTTTTCTTACAGGTCTCACTTTTTAGCTTTGAGGAAAATATTTCCTAAATAGTTACTATGCAGGTCATTCTTATTAATCTGTAGTTTCAGGTGCTTCTGATTTTAAATCCTGAAGTATCTCCCCTAATAGCATGTTTAAGGTTCACAGTCATAACATAGAAATATTTCCAGACACCGATTGTGATGATATATATACCTGATTTTAACCCTGTTACAGTGCAGCCATTTTCCTTCCTTGCTAACAGTCTGAAATGCAGTTCCCTTTAAATGCCCAGAAAAATATAAGTGCATTTTGGAAGATGAACTCCAGGACAGGACAGGACAGTGCAGCTGGGTGATGAGGATGAGTAATTAGTTAATGCAATTCCAGCCTCACCATCCCTAATGTCCAAAGGGGCTAGTAGAAATTTATCATCCCATTAGTTAACTGTGTTAGCTAATCATGATCCTGGGTTATGTATATAGCAAAGGTATTTTCTTACCTCATATAGGGTTTGAGGTTTGATGTTTGACTTCTTTTTGTGTAAAGCCACTGACGCATTAATTCAATGTGCTGGCTTAAGATCCCTAGCCATTGAAAATGAATGAGTGGAGGGTGGTAGTGACAAAATATATTGTTTCTGTCTTGCAAGGCAAGGTTGTAGGGCTTCTCAGGGACTTAAGCAGTATAGACAGTACTGGTTGAAATTAACATGCAATTAGGAGCCACAACTGTAATCAATCTTTATACAAATCTGGAACTGTGCAGAATACCTCCAGATTTTCCACTCCCCATTTTTACTTTTCTCAGTGAAGCGCAATTCATAAAAACTGGATTTCTTCTGGCCAAAATATATGGTAATACTGAGCAAAGACATTCTTAAACAGATAACTGTAAATATGCTTGTGTCATCAGAATGACTGTGTTTGGGCTTTTGGTTCTGCAAGATATATTTTAATTTCATTTATCCTAGAGCATGTGTACACTAAAAAATGGAAATCAGTGCAGGGATTCCTAATTTAGCATCTCCAGGTGGCTTTGTGTGGATGATAAATGCTCAAGACGCTTGCTGAGGTCCAGAAGCAACATGTATGATATGCAGGCTGATAAGCCTGGCCACTCCACAAGGCTTATTATGACCTTTTGGGACAGCCTGGATTTTAATAACCCTGTCTAAAGAGCATCAAAAATTCCTTCTGAACAATGATACGTTTGTAAATAACATCCCTGGGAGCTGGGAACCTGGGATACAGGAAGATGCTACCAATCAGCTGTCCCATGCAGCTGCAGGAGCAAGGCAGCGGCAGAGCTGGGCTAGGAGGTCTGGGCTGAGGGGCTGAAGGTGGGAAGGTGGAGGAGCTGGAGCCTGGCTGTGGGAGTGGAGGAACCATAGACATATCAGATAACAGGCAGTGACATGGTAGAAAAGGTTGCTGGGGACTCAGACTGAGGTCTGAGGAAAACACGGTGTAAGGAGGGGTAGATAACTCCGTGTGTCTGTGTGTGTCCAGACTTTCAGCAGCTGCAAGTGCCTGTCTTGGCTGAATGCCCTCCAGTAACAGCCCTGAGCAACGAGAGCTCCAGTTCCTTTCACAGCTCTCTGCCCTGTGCCACAGACACCATACCAGGATAACTGCACTAAAGCCAGTGATCTTAACTGCAGATACCTGAGCTAAAATGTAATCCTGTGATTTTAACTCACAGCATATGTTTTTCATTTGTCTGCAGCCCTTCTGCACTCAGAAGGTTATGTCCTGGGTACATGGTGTTTACCTACAAGAAATCTGAAGCATTTAGTGGCATGCCATCATCAGGGTAGTTACTGCCATGCTGGAGCTGCCCCTGGCTCTGATGTGATATCCCCTCTGAACAGTTGCCAGTGCTCTGGTCTTCACATCCTCTTAATCCATCAGAATTCATAATATTCATTTGAGGGTGAGCTGAGGCCATGTAATTTTGTGTCTGTTTAAAAAGTGCATCCTATGCACTATGAGATTCTCCTAGTTTCATCCACCAAATAGTAATGGGTTTTATGCGATGGCATAAGGATGGCCTGAAAAAGTCACTCTAATATAACTTGAGAAGTGAATTTGTATCCGTATGGGGAAACTGATACAGACACTGCCATCACAGATTTGACAGATGAGCACCAACAAAACTCACTGCTGTGGTACAAGGCTACTGCTCCAGCTATTCCCTTTGCTTTTGATTGTGTTGTTCAATAGGAAGAAAAACACGATGAGGATTTATTTTTATACCCACCTCTGCCATGAAGAAGGACATAATTCCCATTCACACAGTTACTTTGATGTATAATTTCTTCTTTCAAGTTTAGCTTTGGATGCTTTGAATAATTCAACACTGTAAACTGAAGAGACACTTTCCTTCTATAAAATAGGGTGCATAGGCAGTATATATTCTAGTTTAGGGAGGGCTCTCTTTTTCCTTTGTGGAAGTTCCCTAACAGAATACCTTTGTGTCATGAAGTGCATGAGCATTCAATACAGTAAGGCTCACAGGACTAACTGCACAAAATCTGTAGATTTGATCTGTACAAAACTGCTAGAGGTTTCTTTAGGTTTTTTTCCTTGTTAGACAGTCCAGGCAGAGCCATACCACTGTAGTAACTGGGCTACTGGGCATCTGGACACAATCTCTGGGCAGAAGAGAGGACACACCCAGAAAGACACGGAAGTATGAAACTCCTAAAACATAGATACTAAGTTAGGCACATACAACGAGTTGTTAGGAAGCCTCCAGAGCATAATTGAGTGTGCCGATATTACTTCCCTGCATCAATTGCATAATTGCCTACCTCTGTACTCTGGGTGCCTACATGAGGAAACTGTACCATGTTTGTCATTAGCTAATTATATGAAGATAATGAGAAAAATATATACCACGTAGGCAAACACTTAGGCAAATCTCTATCTACACTTAAATTAGCCACTAATATTCTGAAAATAAAAGTATCTATACAACCTTTTACATTGTTTAAAATATCTTCAAGTTAATTCAGAGTAGCTTTCCCTTACAGAGAAACCATGAGTTTCACATTGCACTGCAGATGAGTTGCTTCACACAGTCTTTTATTGTCACTGATTTGACATTTTTGCCTTTTCCAGGCCCTGAAAACTGCTTTTATTTCCTGATCTAGATTTTAAGCTGTTTGGGGCAGAAATCATGTTTGTGTGTTTGTACACCAGAAGCTGGTCTTGCTGTATGATTGTGGTTTGTAAACATTACCACAATATAAATACTATATTAATCATTAATTATATTGTTGATACATTGCTATTTCTTAAGCGGTGGCAGGCACTGTCTATGACTCTTTGGCTCCTCACAGAGATAAGGTCAAGACGTTTCCATAAGCAAAACATTTGTCTGAAATCATGGTTGCCCCAGATCTTCCTGGAACAGATTCAGAAACAGAGGCAGCATCCATATCACAGATTGGCATATTTTGTGAAACTTCAGAAGATTAAAAATTATTTAATTATAAAAATTAAAAAAGGTATATACATTGTCATGTGCATCTATACAAAATTTGGTGCATGTGAGAGTCTCAGGCTGCTTTGCAAACATTATTTGGCTTCCTATAATGTACAAAACTGCTATAATCTGAATGTAACTCCAGGATAAACTAGTGTGTTTGGTCAGCACATTCACAAAATGTAAGAAAGTGGGTAAACTTGTCCACTTGATGAGTGTAAGAAACGGGTAAATGCTGGACTCCACAAATTAAGTGCAGATATGTTCCAATTTCTTGTGATAGCCAATGCCCAAAACATTGTGTTCACTGTTATTTGACCTGAATTGATTTGATTGCCAAGGTCATGCTGGAAATCTGTGGCAAAGCAACAGAAAAGAAACTAGATCTCCTAAGGCTCACTAAATTAGTTTCTGAATTACAGCAGCTGATGTTTTGATCCATTATAGCATTTAACCACACAAAGAGCAATTTAAGACAATTTCCCAACTGATAGGCAGATAACTTTCAAATCTCATCTAAACTGCCTGCCTAGGGACACATAGCTTGGACTTGAGAAGCAGAGTTTCTGTCTGTAGAATAGATAAAACACCACAAATTGCCTAACCAACTGTGGCCTAGGAGACGCAGGTTCTCCCCTCCTTCCTGAGTCCCCAGAGACTGTGGTGGCATACTGTGAGTCCCTCTTGTCCTGTTGTTCCTTGCCACGTGACTTTTGTAGTCCTGGTCCTTCCAAAAGGAGAGTAGGAGGTGTCCCCCAGGAACAGCCAGTGCCTGGCGACAACAGGCTGTCCTGCAGACAGGGAGCCCTGAGTTCAATGCCCCTGAGGCTGAGGAGAGCCAGAAAGTAACTGTGCAAGAAGGAACCACTGGAATGGGCTGTTCTTCCACCTCATTTGCCTGCATTCAATTGCATGACTGAGATGCTGAAGGTCAAGTGCTGGTTTTGGGTTCTGCCTCACAAAAGTACCTAACTCCATAACTTTATACTACTAAACAGAGGCAAAAGGGAGAACTTCAGACACATCCCTTTCTCCAGCATTTCCAGCTGCCTGGCTCAGTGCTCTGAACACTGGGATGCCTGTTGTCAACCTCAGCTTTGAACATCTACCCCTGTTTGTTGTGTGTGGTGCCTCACTTGGCACCAGGGGTTCCCTTCCTGGAGGTGGGCACACACAATTTAGGTACTGAGTATCACAGCTCTCTAAACTTTTTAGAGAGGTCTTCTGAGATACCTCAGTAACTAGGCACTGTATTTCAGGTGCCCACAATCCTGCCTTGATATAGGCCATCTGGGAAGGTCTTCAATACACAGAGAAGATGCAGCACTTAATCCTCAGGGGAAGCAGGAAGCTGCTGCAGAAGAAATGGCTGGACTAGCAAAGAGGGACTTTGAAAACCTTGATTCATTTATTACTTCTTGCACAGTAAAACTATGTGCAAATGGTGTCTCAGTTCCTTCTTTTCAAAAGAAAAGAGAGTACTGGTGTGTCCTACATGAGTGCTGTGAGGATAAACTCAAGTGTGGAGACAGGATGGGAACAAAAGTCAAAGGCAGAAGTGATAGTCTCAGTGATTATGTCAAGTTAAAAGAACTACTCAGATGCATAGGGAGAAGTTACTGTGAACAAGCCCCACCTTTGATGAGGCTTTTTAATTTGTCCAGTCATTGTCAAGTTGCAGCAGTTTATCTGCTTCTGGGGACACACTGGCGAAATCATGAGTAAATTCTTTGAGCTTTACAGGGAATAAGAATCCCCACTCTCGAGCTGTGCCTGCCTGAGCCTTTCCTTTCTGAACATCAGGATCATTTGCTACTATTTGAGTGCCAGTAATCCTGCATGTCTTCATATGTAAACTATAGCTCTGACCTACATCACCAGCAGGTTGCCTCCATGTCAGGTGTCTTTAAGGCAGAGAGGACCAGGCTTTGAGAGGTATAGCCATTTCACAGGTGATATCAAAATATTGATCAGCAGAACATTAGGATCTGCATGAGTGCTTATTTTCTTTTCCATCCTTATCAGGCACATCTTTCTAAATCTCCTGAAATCAAGGCATAAAAGCAGTATATTATTGTTCATTATTAGAAATAACACTCATCCTTCAGTAGATGTATTGGTATTTCTCAGAAGAGACCAAGTGCAGCCATGTTTCTGGAAGGGATATGCCTAAAGGTTACACTTCAGACAACCAGTGAAAGCAACAAAGTAAAGGGAGGGAGGGGAAGGGTAGGACAAAGGTCACATTTTTCAGCTGGACAGGTAAAGTGAATACCCAAGTACTTTTCTACCCCTTAAAAAGCTGGTATTTGGTAGATAATGTTACAGAAACAAAGTTCTGGGAGAAGTCAGGAAGGAGAGACAACAGTCTTAGTAAGCAAAGAGAAGGGGAGGTGTTTCATAGCGGAAAAGAAAACAGAAATGTGAGATCAGCATAGAGTTTTCACCAGAGAGACTTCATTCACAGCTTGCAGGCTACGGGCCTGCCCTTGCTGTTCATTTAGAGGAAATCACCAAACTTTTCTTTAGTAGCAGTCATGCGTTTTATAGGGGTGTCTTAAATCTACACGCTTATCATATTCTACAAATATATTAGAAGATAATTAACCAGCTCTAATGAACCTTGGCACAGTCAAGTATTCTCTTTCAATATTCAGGTGAATAAAGGTCACCAGTTCGGAAAAATTAACTTCTTGATCTAATAAAGCCCTGCACCACCTATCATTTTGAAGTTGAACTTAAGTCATCCTCAGATATATTTTACCTGTCATTTACATAAGATCAACTCTATCTTGTTGTTTCTAGTACCTTACTTCTGTTAAACTCTTCTGCAGCATCATTTCTACACAGTGTTCACCTTATTCCTCCCGATAAGTCTTAAAAATATTCTCTCTTTCTGCCACCATAAAATCAGAACATTCAGCATTGAAGTCCTGGGAGAACAGGGTGCTCATTCTTGCCATTGTTGGAAATCACATTGACATTACAGTAATAGTAGAGAAGCAGCAGTGTGCTGGGTACCCAAGAGAGAATTCCTACCGCTGTGGAGACTGGAATACAACCCAAAGCAATGTGCTGTACTGTGCAATCCAATTTCACTTGCAGTCTAGTTCTAGCCAGTAGAGAGGGATAGGATCAAATGGGAAAAGTCTATGGGTTTAGGGCACTTGAATGAAAGAGAGGATTTAAGCATAGTTGGAAGGAAGGGGATGAAGCATGTAATTAGTACATTATATGGGAAGGAACTGGAAGACCAGAATAGTACAGGTTCAAAAGTAGTACGTGAAGAGCGAGAATTGTAGGATTAGGTATATGGGAATATCATGTGCTAGCCTGTTTTAAAGGTGTTCAGACTTGAATTCTTCATCTGAGCTACTAGTGGACAGTCCAGGGTTGTTTGATACATACCCAGACTGAAACCTTGTTTAGTTCTACTCGTCCCTGACAGGAGCCCTGAAACCCAGACAAACCCCAAAAAATCTGGGATGCCCACAATCACTGGTGTAATCCTATTTGAACCAGGGATACACTTGCATGGGCTGTTGCACGGTGTAGCTCAAAATTTTCAAGTCACACGATAGTTATAACAGCTAGTGCATATTACTGTCTCTTTAAGGGAATCAAGATCAACCACCCCAAATATTTCAGTACCCACTCCTATAAATAACAGAAGAATCACTTGGAGTTCACATGGCTTCCTTTATATTTAGCTAGTTGCCATAGCATCTCTACTGTAAAACTGTGATAGCTATGGCTACCTAAAGGATGTCTAACCTTTGTCAGGAAAGGAAATGAAGCTCCAAATAATTTTACTGAAGCATAGCTAAGACTATCTGACGAGGTCCTATGCCTTTTTAGAAAGTATCAAGTCAGAAAAAATTCAAGATTTTTTTGAACACTAGGAATGAAGAATTGAAGTACATGTTCAGGCAACCTTTACCCTGCCTCGCTTGTGCAGCCCCTGCTCTGGGAATAGCTCCCATACCGGAGCGGAGCGTGTCTTTGAACTGTGCAGGGCGGGTGGCTACGCTTGCCCTGCAGCCAAATTCCTGGCACACCTCACCCCCAGAACACCAGATCTCTCACATTTGATAAGCCCTTTGCTTCTTTTTTATATATCTCTTTGCCTTTATGCACTTGACGCAATCTAACCCTACACTCACCTGCCATTAAACTTGTCATGCACAGACAGCTACAGGCCAACTGCTGACAACCTTATTTATAGGACCAATTCAATGCAGTGCTTAACTGAGGTGTGTAGGAGCTCTTGAAGATACACAAAGCCCTCCTTTTATTAAAGGAGGGTCCTGTCAAGGAATTCGCTCCCCCATTCACAGATGGGAATGGTCCATCCAGATCACCTTCTAACGTGAATCACAGGTCTGTTGAACTGCTGTGACTAATGCTTTTGGTTAATCACACCTCACACAGGCAAGGCAGCTGGATGATCTGCACATAATTCCAGTGTATTGACAGGGAAGGGCAAGTGTCAAGGTTTTGCAGGCATGTCCTTTAATCCTTTATTTTCCATTTTTTCAGGTGTGGGAGTTAGACCTGAAGCCTGCTTGAAGGGCACAAAATACCAGCGGACAGCTCTAACTCTACTGGTGATGCTTTCTCCCACTGAATATAATCTGTCAACGAATTTATGAACTTCCCCAATGGGGGAGCTGGCCAAGGATCGTGTCTCCCACTATAGAAGTACAAAAATGAAGCAGAAAGCTGAGCTGAGAGATGCTAAATCATCAACGCTTTATCCATGTGATGCAAGGATTAGGAGACCAGGGAAATCAGAACGCCCTTCGAACCAGATGTATACAGGAATCCAAATTTACATGGTCTGAGGTCAGATTCCTTTTCTGCTATTATTTCTTTTCATGAAAAGACCTAATCCCCAGTAAGTCTATGGCAAAACATTTCTCGGCACTACTGCCTGAAAAGGAGTGTTTAATCATTTGTCTTTTAAAACTATACATCAGTTTTTATATAAAAAAGGATCTTTGTATGGGTTTCATGATTTCAAAGAGGATGAAATACAAAAGAGGATGAAATGTGCCTCTGTATGACAATCCTTCACTATTTTAGAGTTCTCCCTGCTCTAGAAGAAATTGCTTTTAAACCATACAAATGGTAGTTTGGGTTTCCTCTGTAGTACATCACTGAGCACTTTGGAAGCTCTGTGAGCTGAAGAAATAAGCAAAAACAACTGTTCAGAACAATAAAAATAGCCTCTTGCTCTGCTGTGTTTCCATCACCTGGCTGCCTTGCTGTAGGCCTCTTCCTCATGAGTCACTGTAAGCACTTCAGTTTGTTCAGCTGAATTATCTACCAGAGCTCAGGCTGTGTTGTGAGCACTGTGTGTTATAAATGAAGTTATAGGCAATGTGATGCAACCAAATATTTGCATACCACTGAGGTATGTGCTCTATAAATACATAAAAGCAAACAGACACGATGTTTTCCCTGTGGTCACATTGGTTATTTACTATAGCAGGTGTCAGCCTCTTGAACAATTAAGACACCAACTAAGTTTAGAACTGGTTTGTATTTATTTATGTCTGTTGGGTATGCGGGTAATATTCAGAAGTACCTACCATTAAAGGGCATTAGCCAGCACTGTCTTTTCCAAGCCAAGTCTGCCATATGACAGCAATACCTGTCCTGAGCTGCTCTGGTATTTCAGTTTCATTAGCACATAAGAGAACATTTCGGGTGCTGTTATTGGCATATAACAAAAAGTGGGATGAAAACTAAGATTATCATGTGGAAATTGCTAATGAAGTAATGTAAACACCTTTTCGGTAAATATGTAAGTTTGAAGTTAGAGTAAAAAAACAAAAGCTAGGCCTCCTGGGCTTTGTTCTCTGGTCTGCTGCTAATGCTGAGCATCCTTGGCCAAACCCCTTGCCAGGCTCCTAGGGCCGGCTCCTGAAAGCACAGTCCTGCATTTACCTCTTCTCTTCTGCCACCAAGGGTGCATCTCAGAGACATGAAATAGATTAGTCCTGGTATATGAGATCATCTAAAGAAAAGGACTGAACAAATGCATTGTATTGTTAGAAAGGAAATGTGTGTATGCTCACGCCTTTGCTTCTTTGCCCACTCTCACTCCAACACATTAAAGACATGACCAACACAACAGAACACTGCAGACACTAAAGACTCATCCGAGGCAACTCTGAAGACACTACAGGGTTATCAGCACTCACAATTTCTTTTACTATTTATCACATTTCTAAAGCAGAATCACATTTTAAAGCACTGCAATGAGTTGGTCAGCAGCTGAAGTAGTTCAAATGATTAAATTCTAATTGCTTGTTAACTATCTAAAACACATATTAATATCATAAAGACAGATCATGGACTTCATTTTAAGGACTCTCCATTGTTTCCATGGTAAGTGGAGGACAGTAAAAGTCTGTTTTGACTGCCGTAAACTTTTCACTGAGATTTTGGGGTGTATCTGGATGCTAGGCAATCCAAATCTTTTTTTTCAAAGCTGGATTGGTCCAGCTTTTGTTCAGTGACACTGAAGGGGGAAAAAAAAAAAAAAAAAAGGAAGAAATTGGTAGCGGGGAGAAAGGGAGAACATGGCAGGGGAAATATAAAGTGGAAACAAAAAGGGAGAAAGTGGGAAAAAAATCAGTCTGTTTGGCTGTTTTAAATTATAATACCTGTTTTCCTCTTTGCTCCCCAGCTAAGCTGTAGAGGTAATGACCTTCAAAAATAATTAATTACCTGACTGGATCTGCCCTGGGCAAGATTTAAACTTCTCTTTTCTGAAGGATGTGTGCCAGCATCTTGTAGCACTACAGTATAGAAAGAGGCTTAAGCAGGAGATAAATTGGTTGCACTAAGATGAAATTCTTCAGTTGGATTTTACAGAATTTGAACAAGGGAATTGCTACAATTTCTTCTGTCATCATTATCGATTAATTTATAAACATGGATTCCTCAAAACATTCTAACACTTTCCAGCAGCAAACATTTAAATCCAAGGAAAGATGAAGCCTTTTGTGAGAAATGTGGACAAGAAGAGATTCAAACAGCAAAAGGCCCACAGGAATAACTTTCCAACCCCCTAGCTGAAGCAAAAAACCCTCATGAGTGAGTCAAAAGGGAATAAATGTGGTCTTCCTAACATCTCACCATGGCATCCCTTCACAGGCTCTGTTGTAGCTGATATCTGTCCCTTGTCCTTCAGGTTTCCATCTGTGCTACTTCATTAGGCCATACACTGATTTGCAAGCCATGATCTACCACTCATGGCACTTTGATCAACACTTGGATTATTGGATGTAACTTCAATGATATATAAATCAATCATATCTGTTTTTTCTGTTCAATAAAGGGGCATACCTAAAACAAGAAAGACCATCAGTACCCTTTCCATTAATAGCACGTTTGATCAAAGATCACAAAGCCTACAGGACAGAGTAAGTTTGATCTCTATTCATTCCCAGTGAGCTGAAGTTCAAAGCAGTCTGCCAAAAGCATTGAAGCTTGCAGGGCTGCTTTGAGTTCTGCAGTCAGTGGCTTCATCTCTGTGGCTTCACTTGTAAACAAATTTTAACTTTTCTAACAAAGCACAGTGGTTTCCTAACTGCAGCGTAAACTACATGTGGCAGTTTTAAAAAGCTTCATGGAGTAGCTTTCACTTTTAGATATCTTTCAGATCCTCCTTCTCTTCCAAAACAGAGAAAAGAGGGCAATTATCTTCTTCCAGTAGAAGCAAGATAGAGCCTGTGATTAAACTAGACAAGGTCTGGAACATGGAAAGAGTTAGCAAAGCCAGTCCTCGTTTCCTATCAAGGCTAACTTAATACCTAAAGTGATGGTGGTACAGGAAAGGGGACTGCTGAGAACTCCACAGTGGTGGAGGTAGTGTTGGTGATGCAGGAGTCTGGGAACAGGAGAAACTTCGGATTTTTGGATACTATACATATGCGGTTTCCAGATGTGAAGGCCATCCATATCTAAGGCATATATTACCTGCGTTTCTGTTTCAAAATACTTCGAGGTTTTTTCCTCCTGTTTCAAAATACCTATAAAACCTCCCCCAGCTCCTCTCTATGCTGGGCTGGAGCAATATGCTCCTACCCCCACTGTCCAGAGCTATACCTATAAAACCTCCCCCAGCTCCTCTCTATGCTGGGCTGGAGCAATATGCTCCTACCCCCACTGTCCAGAGCTGTGGCTCTGACCGAAATAGGGCTGGAGCTGCCAGACCTACTTCAGAGCTCCAGGATCAGGAGCCAGCAGAGAAGTGTCTGGCAGTGACAGCACAGCATTCAGCTGTGCAACACTCTTACCCTCCTAATGCATTTCACACTCAGCAGATTGAATTGCTTTGGTCTTCTCATTTATTTTTCTTCCAGCAAACAAAACAACATTTTCCCTCCTTTTCCTTGACAAAGAGCTTTGCCATATGCTCCAAATCAATTTCAACCTTTTTGATGCTTTGTTACCGCCCGCATCTTGGGCTGCATTCAAAATAAAAATAATAAAAAAAAAATGGCAGCTTAAGCATTTCTGTTTCTGCTCCAACCAAACTAAAATTGAAACATTCTGTTCCTTAATTCAAGGGTTAATGTGTCTTATCACTCCTCTCTTACTCTATATACGAGAAACTTCTTAACTAGAACTGAACAAATTCCTTGCTGTAACTAACATATCTACCACGTGACACATTTTTGTCTTTCTGCATGGGTAGTTGTCATGAATAGAAAGGAATTTGCTCACATTCATTTACAGATCAACATTATTTATTTACTTAAGATATACTTCCCCATTTATCTTAATTTGATTTAATGCTGCACTTCATGCAGTTCTGTCTCCTTATGTGCTGTCACTAGTCCTTGTGTACACACAAAGTCAACTGGATGAGGGGACTGATCTAGGAAGATACAAAACCTTTTGATTGGTAAAACTCATTTTGAGCAGGGGCAGTTCCCATGTGAGCATTCCCTAATGAGCATCACCACGGTCCAAAGGATGGGCAAGACATAGGGGTGCCCTCAGCTTTTAGCAGCAGTGGGGTCTTAGATGAACTTCAGCTTCTGCCCAATTCTGGAAAATAGCTTTTGGGCTGTTTTATTCTAGGCATCACTTAGGGCATAAGGCATCCATATACTCTACTAACACCTAGTGAGGAGATATTTATAGCAATAGAATGGTCTTACATTCAGGTATGGTGAACTACCTATAAACTGACTGCACTGACAAAAGCACTTTGCAGAATGATTGTGTCAGCCCCTAGGGTATCTGCTGGCACAGCACATACTGGTGAGGAAGCATGCCCCTTTCCTCCCCACAGCTGATAAAAGTCAACCCACAGAAATCTATGGGGTACTTCAGGATTTATTTAGAGCGATAGGAATAAGAAGGGAAATATTCAGAGGATGAAAACTTCGTTGCTTAGGTTTGACCCAAGATTTCTGTCTCCAATACCCCACTTCATTCCTTCACACTCTTCCTCCAAGGGTACAGGCCACTGGGGAGGTCACTCTGTACCCAGGGATGGCAAGAAGTGATGCTAGTGCAGTCCCTCAAGCTGTGTGTCCAGCCTTGATGTACTATGAGTATTGCTTTGTATTCCCCAGCTGAAATGTGTTTTACAGGTACCTGGCTACTACTTTTCAAACTGGTTTCACTGAAACTTTCCAGTTATTTGATATGTTTGGGTTTTACCAGTTCCTGTGTGCAGTCGTTTCAGGAATGGAGAGTTGCATTTTCAAGTTCTATATTCATTTTTTATTTATCTGATATTTGTTGCAAATTGACTTAGTTTCTATTAAACTACTTGAATTTGCTGGTGAGAATTTTTATTGAAAGCAAAAGAAAAGGGATGTAAGCCAAGAATAAAGAATGAAAGATAAAATCATACCTCTAACTGACATAGATGCAGTTAAAACAGAGTAAGAAAAGGCAGGGGAGAAAAAAAGAAAATTAATCTTTTTATTCATCTAGTTTATTTAATTCAGCTCATTTGTTTACACCCATAAAGTATGTCTCTGTTAGGAAGACTGTTAGTACAGCTATCCTGGTATAATTATATTCATGGACAGAATCAATTTAAAAGTTGAAATGAAAAGCCAAAGCACATTTTTCCTCTACTGCTCCAGGTCTGCTTTTGCATTATGAGAGCATATGCAGCCAAAGTAACCTAACTTAGTTCAATTTACATCATGTGATAGAAAAGTGTTTCTGTCACCTTTTAAATCATAGAAGCTTTTTAATAGCCTTAGTACTTGCCTAAGGTAAAATACATTAAATACTTTCCTGATGTTAGTCCTCAAAGACAGCACAGGAATGTTATATGACTGCAAACAGAAAAAAACCAGTTCTTCTGAAAGGAAGGAAAAACTGAACCATTCACTGGAAAATTTGAGAACAGCTGAATATGATAGATAACATTTCAGGAAGAGATGCGAATTCTCCCCAGATCAACACTCATCTTAGCCCAGTTGATCCCGTGGAGCTAAAGCCTACAAAACAGACCGATTATCTTTCCCGTGCTATCTGGAGTGTTAGGAGTTAAGTTACTGATGTTTGTATAGTACCTTGGCTTCTGGAGATGCAGGCCCCATAGATGTATTGCCACTTCAAAGAGGTCAGCACCTCAAACCCAGGATGAGCTGAAATGACATGAGGCAGTGGGGTGAATCTGCACTCGCTCAGATTCACTTCAGATTATTATATTTATAAGGCACAACACCCTGAGTAGCCATACTTATTCATTTCAGTTCAGTGTTTACTTCCAATGGCTGTTTCCATAAATTTGCAATTTACGAAGGTAAAGACTAAACATTCAATCCCATTACATGGCTTGAAGTTTAACTTGGTTCTGGAGCTCAGTGTCCTAAGGGCTTTGTTCCACAAATGTCTGGAGAATTCACTGTCCTTAAGGCAAATTACACACTGTAATTACAGAGGCACTGCACAAGTGTAAAGAGGGAGCTACACCAGTGCTGATCTTGCTTGCAGTTTTCTAGATTCAAAATTGAAAATTTTGATCTACCTTAGACAGGTTATAAGTATGTTGATCGGAGGTGCCCTATCTTGTGTTTTGTCAGAAAAATGTTTTTGTCATTAGAAGCTCTAGATAAAGTTCCCTGAGACTAATATAAACTCTTTTGCTTCTCAAATGAAAATTAACTGTGCAGCACTTTCAGTTGATATCTTTATATTTGTGATAAAGTGTGGGGAGAGGTTGCTTGCTTTGACTATGCAAATACAGTAAAAGCTGCAAAACCTCCTAGCACTAAGAAGCCTTTGCTCATTGAACCTCCTTTCCCTCAATGCAATGCTTGTTATTCTGGTGAGATTTTTTTTTTTCTTCAGTGTAGATAAGGTTTTATCATCCTCCTATTGAGTGCCACATGGAGGGGCAATTACAATTAACTCTTTGCTGGTTGAAGGCAGCTGCAGGATGTGTCCCTGCAATTTCCAATTTTTCATAAGCATCAAAGCTGGAGAAGGAAATGGGTCTCTTTGCCTGCTCTGTAAGCAATAACAAACATGGCAGAGGAATGCTGTTTATTTGGTACAGCTGGAAAGAATGAAGATGATCTTTTTCTTTCATCCCTTTCAAGTATTCAGACCGCTGTTAGGTAACAAGAAAACTATGCTAATAATTTTCCACCTAAGTAAGCAAGCATTTCACCACTGATGCTGTAACTGGCTTCTCTACTGCTGCCAAATTGCACAGGTAATCGGTGAAGCTCATATAGTGATCCCCGAGAAACTCTTCTGCCTAGCTGCACTATAGAGATTAAAGCATTTAAAGATGCTGAGTAGAGGAAAATTCAATTATCCTTTTGGTTTTTTAACAAGGCTAACATAATTTCAGTGTCTAGCTTTAGGACAAGATCCATTGCTAGACTATATTCCTTCCCTTGCTTAGACTACATTCCTTTTTACACCATTAGATGTAAAACCTGGGGTTCTCCTCTTCAAAACGAGATTCTCAGAAGTAATGTTTTTAGGTTCTTTATTCAACTCTCCGGTTGCATTGGACTTGGGAACCTAGGGCTGGGAGTTGCTCTCAGTGTCAGGATAGCTGGGCATTAGAGTCTACTGCATGAAGTAGCATTGTGCTTTGTAGGTTTGGCCCTTGTCTGCTAGCAGTGATGAGGATGTCTCTAGACAGATGGGTGCAGGTGGTCCCAGGGCTGCTCTGCTTGCTCCCCAAGCTGCCTGGACATGAGCCAGTTCTGATACAGAAGTAATGACTTTAGCGTGGTACTTGCAACCAAGCCCAGATCCTCTGCCTCTCAGCAAGGCTTATGTGCTCAGGGGCAGGACCATGCTAACACAACTGCATCATTTCTGGTTTGGATCTGGCAGCCAGCAGAGACTGTGGGGATAGCAGATGTGTGGACGTTTGCACTGGAATGAAACAGTGCTTCAGTTTCATCACTAATACTAAAGGATTCAGTTTCAGAGAGACATGAGAAGACTGACAGAGATATTTTGATTTAGGGCTGATACTGAGCGTTTTTTCTCTAAACCACAATGTGAAGACCATGACTATGGAAAAGCAGTGGTGCAGCGTAATTTACTCAGTAGACCAACACATGAGCTAGTCATGTGGGCACCACTATCAGAAGACTGAGGCATGGAAGGAAGGGAGAGTCTTAACAGTGAGTTATGTGAGTGCCAGCGGAATTTCCCAAGGGATTTTGATGGAGGTCCTGAAGAAAAGGATCATTGTAGGCAGGAAACAATGCTAATCATGAAAGATTCTTCGTCGCTCCAGCAGATAAAACAGCAACACAGTTTCAGGAACCTGAGATAATCCTTACAGCTAAGACTAAGGAGGGAAGAGAGAAACTGCAAGGGGAAATGTTGAGGAACTCTGTCATTCCCTTTAACATGCAAAAAAAGCCTGGTTCTTGGCTAACAGCCTTAGTCCAGTACTTCTGCTGTTGCAGGCAAACCTGTAAGATACCTCTCCTCCGAGACTCCACATGCCATCTGCTCCATGCCCTACCACAGACCACAGATATCTACTACAGCAAATTTCTGTAGGGAAGACTACAACACAAGCTGTGCCATAGGAAGACATCAGGGTATCAAAGGGCATTACTAGTTCCCTGCATTATTTCCCTATAAAGGGTATATTAGATAAACAATATGCAGAAAATTTAGGAGTGGGGTCCTACATTACAGAAGAAAACTAGATAGATGGATGGATGGATAGATAAATAGAACAATTCCTGGCAGGTTGAAGTGAGGGAAAGTTTCTTCCAGACCCCATGTTTGGTAATTGATAGACCTTACTCAGACACTGATGTCATTTAGGTTTTCCAGTGCCAGTATCACTTGGAGTAACAGGGCATGTCAGTGGCTATCTGGCCAAACTGGGGGTTGCCAATAGATGCAGAGACCTACCCCAGCCAAGGGATAGAAACGTGGAAAATTCTGAAATGGGAAAACAGCTATTATGTTTCATCCTTCAGGAGATGGCTTACCTCTCTGACATATGGGGAGAATTAAGGCCAAACACAGTATTTTCCATCATATCCTGCTGATTTTTGAGGCATTTGAAACAGGGCCTGTCTTACTCCCTGTGTATAGCTGTTTGGCAAAATGGCATTCTGCTGCTAGTGCTACTGTAACACAACTCTGTATCACGATGCAGCCTTTAAAACAAAAGCCATATTTTCTCATCAAGACCTTTGCCTGATAGTTGGTCTCACTATCACAGGAATAGCTCACATCTTTTCCTTATCTCTCCTGAGTCAGCATGGCCAGCCAGTAATTCAGCACTGACCTGCCAGACTTCACCTTCAGCTGGGACTGGGTGTTGGTTTACTGGCACCATCTACCCAAGTTGCACTGACGTGATACGGAGATTTCAGCAATGAACCCATCTGGGGAGCTCCTGCCTCCATCCCACCCATCTCCGGCTGCAAGTTCATACCAGCCCTTCCACTGTGTCAACACAACCATTCATGGAGCTGTGCTGGGAACGACAGCACCAAAATTAACCTCAGTAAAAAAGCTCTTTGAGGGGAGAGATGCACCTATTTGCAACTCATCTGTGTTCAGTGGGCTAGGTCATAGCATGGCCCCACAAATAGTTATGTCAGCACAAGTGAGGGACTGGTTTGCAGAGGTGTGGGGATGGTGCTCCCCCAGCCACAACAGGGCAGGGCTACCTTCACCTGGTGCTGTTGCCAAAGCGTTTACACTGCTGTATGATGGCCTCTGTGCTTCCATTTCTTCCAAATAGAAGAGGAAGAGGAAGGAAATTGCTAATGGTCATCTTGTCAGCATGTTCAGATTCATAAGAAAGAGGCAAAGACTTATCAAGAAACTCTTACGTACTGTTAATTACTTATTTTTGACTGACTATAAATAGCCTAAACTCCCATTACTAGGTTGAAAATAATCTTGCATTTTGTTATAAAAGGAATGATTTTGTTCATAGTTTTATATGGAGGGTTTCATTAAACATGGGCTAAAGTAGAACACAAGAAAAACTAAATAAGCATATCTGGGTATGAGAGTGGGAAGGGAATAGCAAGCTTTAAACAGGAAGGTGTATTAGTTAAACGGTATGATGCTGCACAGATTTAGTTAAACAGTGCGATTCTGCATAAGGACATTCTGACATTGGCTTATGTCTTGTTTTCACTGGATGTACGCCACAGAAGACAGATATAAACTAAAACTACATGTGCCAGTACTGAGAGTTGGAATGATCTAAGACACAACAACATTATAACTTCAATTTGAATACAGCAAAACCTTTGAAAGATACATGTTTTAATTCCCATGTATATCATGAAACTGTATCTTCTTGTGGGATCTGACTAGTTCTTGATAAGGTCAGGATATAGCTTGATCTTGCATTAAATACTTCTGTGTAGTACGTTTTAAGCAGGTGCTTGTATCTTAGTGCAGCTATTGTATAGCCTACATCCATAGAATAACTTAACTAAAATCTGCCATCTGATTTGTGCTATAACCATGTTTGGTGCAGTGTGTGTGAACTGAATTGCATGCCTGCCAACTGAAAAAAGCCAAAAAATAGACCTACAGTATGGTAGATTTCTTAGTCTGTAAGTCACAGGGAGAATGAGTAAAAAAAAGACAGAAAGTCACAGCATGCTATTCAGTGGTCAATTAACATGCAAAATCATTTTGCTTGGTTGATGGCTGCTGACAACCGTGTGGTTGCAATAGCTGGGTGGTCCTTTTTCAGCTTATAAACACTGCAAATTCTGATACGGCTTGAGCAGAGTATCTGTGAGTATAAATACCATCCTCACAAAAGAAAATACAGGATGCTTGCTTTGCTGGCAGACCTTTCTCAGGCTGGGCTTCTCTGAGAGAGTAATTCCATTCCCAGGGTACATAGTCATGGATCAAAACTATTGCAGTCTCAGGACGCGAGGTGCTGAACTAATGCTTACCCTCTTTGCTGGCTCAAAGATGTTCAAAACATTTTGAAGGAGTAGCTCAGCAGGTAGGATCTGCTCTCCCGCAACTAATCTGCCCAAGATGGCATCCTGACATCATGACTTATCCATATCAAATGTGCACTGCCACATGATCCCACAGAAGACAGAAACTGCTATCGATGGACAAGGAACTGCAGCCTCCTTGTTCCAGATCAGTGAGAAGATAGTATAGTCCAGGATTTTCAGTCTTTTTTAGCCCAGACTCCATTTGAATTAATGAAGGAGCATTTTGCAGCACTATTCAGGGTGGAGTGGGAGCTGGGTAAGCAACGTCAGAGGTGAAATACAGCTCACAGACTAAGAAAGGCTTACCCAGAGGAAGAAAAAAAGAAGTCAAGGCAGACTCTCAAAGATAGTCAGTAGTAGGTAGGGATGGGGATAGGCCCCTGTGTTAAACACTGTATAATTTCCAAAAATAAAAACAACCTGGAGATGAGGACTACCAGGGCTGGTAGTTGTAGCGAGGATTCCAATTCCTGTTTGTTGGCTGATCAGATCTACAAAATAGTTTTACACTCAGGATCATGGTTATGCTATTTTGGCAGGCTCTTGGCACAAGAATGAAAGTTATTTCCTTAATATGAAGGCAGCATGAGAAAAAATGCCTGAGATGGTGGAGGTTTGGCTTCACTGCTTGCTTTGTGAGTATTTGTATCATCTAATGTTAAGCACTTAACGTCTGGGGTCCCTCTGTAATCAATGAAGGGAGATAAGGACTCCTGCTCTCCATCACTGGAAAGAGCTTATCTCTCACTAGTGACCGTAGAGAAAGCTCAAGAAGATGAGCTAACTGACTTTGGCTGTAGTTCTACATTACAAAGAGTTTCACAGCTATTCTTGTTTAAAGCATCATTTCCCTCCTCTCCTTACAGACCCCTCCCCAGAGATGCCTTCTCTCATTTACACCCTGTCCAGTGGCACGCTATCTCTCAGTAGTGCAGCTGTGCTGTAAACAGCCTTGTGCAACCACTTCAGTGAGAAAATTATTATAAAAGGAAATTATTTTTTGGATGGAGTATTCCAATCTGGTTCACACAGTGACCACACAAGCAGCTCTACCAGCACAACTGGTGCACCCTTGTCAGAGGCAGAATAAAGTAGTGAAAGGAAGAAGCAACAGTACTGGCTAGGCTAGTCACAATGTCCTACAGCACCTTAATCTGCCTCTGTGCTTCTGGAAAACACACTCATATTCCTGAGGCTGGGACATGTCCCAGTTATGTCCAAGGCCCTTAACAAGGTAAAGCTTGAGCATGCACCAGGCTCTCTCCTCTGTCTTTTTCTTCCCATTGTGCCTGTGTTCATGGGAAAAGAACCCAGGAAGCATGGGTGAGACCGGAGCAGGGGCATGCTCCTGTGCGATGGTGTGGAAGTAAGATCCTCCAGCACCTGTTGTTGAATCTACAGGTATCTACTGTAAGCCAAGTCAAGCACCTAAAAATTAAGTTGAGCAGTTTCAGTCACTGCACTGATGTGTCACCTTGGGTAGGCATTTGCTCAAGAATCTCCTTTACCCATGTCAAACTGGAACAATAATACTTTCCCACCTTTCCAACTCATAGCAAGAGCTGCTACAAGGACAGAGGCCACCACATCAGTGTGGTTCAGGCAAGCTCATAAAATCTACAAGATGACTGTAGTTCCTTTGATGCCAGATTTATTGATAAGAGAATTCAGTGTAAGTGGGAGCCAAATTCTGCTGGCTGCCTATTATAGGCAGCCTCCTGACAGAGCTCTCATGTGATGTGGCTTTACTCTGTAACTGCTGATCATCAGCCTCTATTGTAACACCATTCTGCAATAAGGCATCCATTCCTTGGGGGCAAAAGAAAATGGATGCTTTGTCCAGCAATGAAAGTGCCATTGATTTTGTTGAGACTTGTTATTACAATTATAAAAAGGTCCCTTCAGACTTGTACACTGACACACGAGGCAGTGAAAAATCAAAATCGCCCTCTTAACTGCAAACAAGCACTGTGCTGGAAAGGGGAGCAGAGTAGGGGGAATCAACTAAAACAATTATGCAATCATGTTCTGAGATATTGCCAGAAGCAAAGTTTACAGGGGTTTTCAGAAAAAAAGAAAAGGGGAGTGATAGCCTGAGTTTGATAGTAAGCCCAAAATGTATCAGAAAAAAAGCACCAACTTATACCAGAATTTTTAACTCCCTAAATTTTGGAAAAGTAGCACAAACAGTATTCAGAGGCAAAGTTCCAACCACCACCACCAAAGTCCCTTACTTTCAAATCAGTCTGCAATTCAACAGCCAGCACATATAGGTGTAGAGTTCTTCTATTATGGGAGGAACAATCTGGCAACAGATCTTCAGAAAGGATGCAGTCATGTGCACCTTCTCTGCTGCGTAAAACAGCCACAGGATAAACAGAATCATAAAATCATTTAGGTTGGAAAACGCCTTTAACATCAAGTCCAACCATTAAGCCAGGACTGCCAAGTTCACCACCAAACTAAGTCTCTAAGCACCACATAATAGGCATGTATCAGGTACCAGTTCTCACCTCACAACAGTTTATGAAGACATAGTAAAACACACATGGAGAGCAGGGGAAAAGAGTCGGTGAGCTGCAGTTACCTTTGTGGGTCTGTGTCACTTGACCCAGGTACTTGTACACCAGACTGGACTATGCTTATGGAGAGAGTACACACTTGTACCCTGCTACAGCTCAACAGCTTCTCTCCACCAGCAGACATAAAAGAGCAAACCTCTTAAAGTGGTCTCCATACAATAGCTAGATTTCTGTTTTCTCAGGCTGAATGGTGAGCTAGCACAAACACATCAGGCATCACTGGCATTACAAACAAACTGGTAGAGAGTACCTCCTCTGTGAATATTGGTTTAGATTCAGAAGAAGCCACTCACAATTTGTAGGAATCCTTGATGCAGCCACGCCAAGTTGTCCCACAGCACTGGTTGGCCTGTTTTTTTAATGTATGAAAAGGCAGTCATGGAAGCATCAGCATTTAAACAACCATCACTGATCGCCTCTTTTTATTTAGTTATGAAACACACCCAGATTTACCCCAGGGGGACAAGCCATTGCCACCTGGAAGTGACCACCTGAGTACAGAGGACTGGAAAAGTTATTGCATCCCTGCTGACTTTTTTTTTCCCCTACTGAACTTCTGCTTGTGATCTCTAGCTGCTACTTTAACCTTATTTAATCTTAAGTAATATATTGGATCTTTTGCTTTAATTTCTTATGATACCATTTTCTCATATAGACCTGTAATCTGGACACCACATTCAGTGTGGTTTATTTCCTTAGTCAGGTTGAGACTATATCTTGCAGCTTCTAAGAAATATTTCCACTTACACAGCTGAAGTTCTTTACTAGGCTATTGTCATTTCACACCTTGATGATTATCATATCCTCTTTTCCTTCCTGCTTTACTGTAAAAGCAATTTTTATTGAGCCCTGCTTAATTCTATGCTCTCTTACTAGCACTCCAATCTGGAGAGATGAGTTTTGAATGTTATGTTTGCATCAACCCAGGCCTGTGGACTCTGCCTGGCTAGGGGGCTTGCTGCCAGAGTGCAGAATCAGGGCTTGAGAAGAGACTCAGAAAGAGTATCCACAGCGGTATCAAGGAATTAATTGAAAACACCAATATGAAAATAGGGGAGAGTTTAGAAGGATGACATGTAAGATCTGATGCTTTTGCTTCTTTCAATATACAAAAGCTCACTTAAGTTCAAGTGGCCACAGGTTTATGTGAGGAATACAAGCATACACATCCAGCACAGCTCCCTTTGCTTACAGCCTTGTTGCGGCACAAGAATATCCACACAGAACACTAGCAAAGTTACTGCAGTTGCGTATGTATGTTGACAAGCAAATAGCAGTATATTTTTGCATAGACAACTCCTACAGTAATCAAATAACAAATGTTCAGTCTGGAAAGAACCCCAGAGTATAAATGCCACTGAACACAATAAATTGCTGCATATATTGTTGCTTCTGTTTTCTGAAACATACAATGTTTGGCCTATGTATTGCTTTCTACACCTGGATCCTCGACTACATAAGCTGCTATCATACATTTTTTTATTAAACTGTACAGTATTGCAGAAGAGAGAATCAGTTAGTTCTTTAGTTGAGAAAGTGCAAGGCTGGAGAGCCTGTCCCTGTGCAATGCACAGCAGGCTGTCAGCTGAAATTCCAATGCACACTAACAGGGGTGGGACTTGTACTCCTACAAGTAATTAAGCTGTTATCTAGTTACACACAGGCTGATGAGGGTTCAATATTGATAAATACCAAGAAATACTGTAAAGGTATGTGAGGGAGGAGGAGGAGTAAGACAACAGACATGAATATTTTCTATAAATCAGAAGCCAATAAAAAAAAATCTTACAAAAAATGGGAACTTTGAAGCTACACAACATGTAGTATTAAGGCGACCATCAGAGATGCTGAGGTCATTTTAAGTGAACTGATAGTTAATTACAGCAGGTAGCCTCTGCCCTAGAACTGATGAAACTGCCCTGTTGGCAGACATACCTGTATGCAAGTATCCCTCCTGAACAGCTTTCTTTTCAGGGCTGCAGAGCATCCCCAGATTAGGTGCATGGCAACAATGTTGCTAAAACTTTCATGACCCAATCAAAGCCAAAGCAGAGATCTCACTGCCATGTGGGAACTTGCAGGTTCAAGGGTCTGTGTAATCAAAGCTGCGCTGCAGCCAGGAGGGGAGGAAACTGGGCTCCGCTCTAGCATTGCACTGCCAGCCAGCTAAGGACAAAGTCCTAAGCAGCTGCTCTTGTGTAAGACATCTGGGTTTTGGCAGCTTTATATGCAAAAAATGTTTGTAGCTTTCTGGGCCAAGAGATAAGATGAACAAGAAAAAATGGAATTAACCTTTTATTAGAGAAATGAATCATTACTAGTGCATGAGGCTACTAAAGGGGCTTTTCTGGACTCAAAGTATGGGTATTAATATAAGGTAGAGCACACCACATCGTATCGTCAGGCACACTAGCTAAACAGGATGAATTGAAGCACGAGTTAGCATGCGTGTAAGGCTGTCAAGGGAGGTACATGGGAGTGGTTCTTTACATGACAGAAAAGAATGACAACATTTTGGGAGCAAATTTTTTTCATGGGAAGATATGGGAGCTGAGGCTGGTCAATGAGGACTGAATTTAGATTTGGCCAAGAGGAGGAAGTATGGAGTTCGGAAAAATCAGCCTTGCAAGCAGGACAGTGTTCAGACACCACTGAGGAACTGAGGTGAGCTGGCTGCTGCAAGGACTCTGTATGGCACTGCTCCACAGAAGGTGCAGAAGACAGACCTGGCCTGGGATGTCACACAGATCTGCCCTGTCATAAGAGACTGTCCTAAGGCCATTGTTGTGCTTTGCAGGGTGCTAGCTGAGAGTGACACAGGACATTCAAAACCCTTGGGAATATGCCTGTTGCACATTCAGTTTGCCATTTCCACCAAGTCTGGAAGATGAGCTAAAACACAGGCAACATTCATCATAACACATGAAGGAGTCTGGTGCCATTTCACATGCAGAAGAAAAAGTTAGCTATACCCTCAGATACTCAGGATGTTTCTAGAGAGACAATTTCTCACTTTTGCACTAGCGTTTGTGTAAATGTCAGCTGAGGGAATACCTGTGTGGCAACACCTGTGCTGCCACCGTGTTAACTAGGCTGGTCACCTCAGCTAGAAAACCTGCAGCTGTAAATATCAGACCGAAGAGCATATGAATAACAACCATTAATGGACTATTTTACACTGTGCATGTGTATGCATGTGTTCATGTGGGTGGTGAATGCATACAAGATGTTCCTACAGATTCTTGTAGAACAGAAATTTGAAAGTAGAATTGAAAGTGGTGAAATTACTGTGTGTTGCATGAAAGTAATAGAAGTATCGTGCAACCAGACGGTTTTTCTGTAAGTCTTTGCTATAGACTGGTATTGGCCTCACTATATTAGTAAGATCATGCTGGCTGGTAAATGTCCATACCAAACTGATGATGCATTAAGGAGTGGTGTTTTTAATCAATAAGTGTTTGTCTGTCTATTATGCTGATTTTTATTCTAACCAGCATATTCACTTTCATAGTGGAAAGATCCAAAAATGAATGAACTCCAGCATCAAAAGAAGATGTCAGGCCAATCTTTAGAGGCTAGCATCTTTTATGTGGATTTGAAGGTTTTAGTCACTTGTTAAATTTAGGAGTTAAAAGAGAACAGCTTTGACTGATGATGCAATGCAATGCTGGGATTGCAGGAAAAGAAGATCTTAGCAGAAGGCCAGCACACAGATGTGTCAGATGATACTGCATTCCATACACTAGAAGTCACGATCTCCTCACTGAGCCATCAGCAGCCTTGCTTCAGACTTCCTTACATTTGAAAGCATTCAGACACACTGGAAAATATTCCAGTCATTGCAAATACATTTAGCCTACTCTAAAAAGCCAGAAGGTTTTGCCTTGCAAAATGCTCTCGTTTTTACAGTACATAAGTAAACCCATGTTCTTCACCTGGAATCATGACCTACCAGACAGCAGTAAGCTAAGAACAGAACAGTCTGGTCCATTTAAGTGTTTTACTTTCCTTGATGGTTCTAATGGGGTAAGGGAATTATTTTGTGACTTAACAGTTACATACACTTTCGACTGCCTTGTGCTCTTTTACTCTTTGGGAATACACATAGGAAAGGCAGCTCATGAAAGACTCCCCAGCCCCAACACATAGAAGGCACAGAACAACAGGCTAATTCAGGCTGGAAAGCAACCCTGAGGCCATCTGACCAGACTACCTGCTTATAGCAGGGCTGGCTTCAACACAAGGTGAAGTTGCTCAAGGCCTTGACCAGCCACGTTCTGAAATCTCCCAGGTCTGAGACTCCACAGCCTCTCCGGGCACCTGTTCCAGTGCACAGTCACTTTCAGGATGAAATTTTCTTTCATTATATTCAGTCAGAGTCTGCCTTACTGCAAACTGCATACACTGCCTCTTGTATCTCTCCTGGTGCATCTCTGAGAAGAATCTGGCTCCGTTTCCTCTGTAGCATACACCTCACCGCCTGCCCCTACCCAGGTAGTGGAAGACAGCAGTTAGCTTTCCTGTTCCCCTTCTCCTTTTGAGGCTAAACAAACCTTGTTGTCTCAGTGTCTCCTCATGTGTCATGTACTCCAGTCATCCTGGTGGTCCTCTGCTGGACTCCCTCCTGTAAGCTAGACACAGTTCTCCAAATGCAGCCTCATGAATGCCAAATTGAAGTAATTGTCCTGCTGGCAAAGTTCTTGCTAAGAAAGATACTCCTTCCCTTTCTTGGAGGTGGGTGTGACATTTGCCTTTCTTCTTGACATTGGGGACTTCATACAATTACCATAATGTTTAAATATGATAGAGCATGGCCTTGCAATGACACCAGCCAGCTCCCTCATAACCCTTGGATTTACGCCATCCCATCCCAAGGACTTGTACACGTCCTCATGCTTGTGCTGATGCATTTGTTTACGCAGTCTCTAACTTAATCTTCCCCTGCCATTAGCAATATTCGTCTCTTTGTCTCCTTCAAATTCTGCCACAAGGCACACAGCTCTGGGAGGCTGAAGTCAGACTTTGACAGTCTAGACAGAAGGACTAAGGAAAAGAGATCTTCAGCTTTTTCCGCATCCCCCATTACCACATCTCCTGCCCTATCAGGGATTGTTCTGAGCTGGCAATTGTTTCTCCAGGGGAGGGTGTCCAAGTTCTGCAATACATTTTCACTTTTGAAAATCTGGACTGTTTTGGCATAATTTTAATAAAACGGTTTTGAGAGAGAAAAGAAAGCAGGAGGCTGTGAAAGTGAATTTTTGCAGAAAAAGAGTTATGGACCTAAACTGACAGTCTCTTGCTAGGCTGTTACCCATCAGATTATTCCTCACATAATGGCAAATATTTCCAATTTTAAAAATTCAGTTCATTTTTAAAAAAATCATTTTACAGGGAAAAAAACCCACAAACCCAACAACTCTTAATTTATTCCCCAGACTGTAGCTCAACACAAAAAGAAAACACAGATGTTTCATAACACAGCTGTAGAGTGAGCTTTTCCAGGTTTGTGAATTTGGCACCCTCCTGCCTCTTTGGGACCCAAATTAATGGCTTAGGGCAGATGGCCCCACTCTAGATGTAGCCCTGACTGTGCTGCTGCACTAAGGATCAGGAAGTAAGCACAAGCTCCACCAGCACAAGCTTTTAGGATTCAATGGAAACTGAACCTGAGATAAATTGTGTCACTGGTTTAAATGTTCAGGTTACCCCACAAAATCATAAATCACTTGCAACTACACAAGCAACGGATACTGACTTCACAGCCCTATGCAGGCTACCCAGATTAGAAATATGACACAAGGGGATTTGTAGGGCTTGTCACCAGTTTAGACCATTTGTAGAATATATATTGTAGAGAACAGGTGTAGCTTTTGCTCAATCCTTTGTGCATTAGCTGGAGTTGTAATCCAGTTGCCCGAGGGCTGCAGCGATTGCCGTTGGTATAGCTGTAAATTATGACTTGCTTCAAATGAAGAGAGGGCAGTAAGGTTACTATTCATAGAATCATACACTGGTTTAGGTTGGAAGGGACCTTAAAGATCATCTAGTTCCATCCCCCCTGACATGGGCAGGGACACTTTCCACTGACGAGATTCTCCAAGCTCCATCCAGCCTGGTCTTGAACATTTCCAGGGATGGGGCAGCCACAGTTTCTCTGGGCAACCTGTGCCAGCACCTTGCCACCCTCACAGTAAAAATTTCATCCTAATATCTCATCTAAATCTACCCTCTTTCAGTTTAAAACAGTTACCCCTTGTCATATCACTATATGTCCTTGTAAAAAGCCCCTGTCCAGCAGTCCTGTTTCTGTTGTACAAAAAGACTGCTCTGGAGGCAAACTGCCTTGATTGTTCCTGTTACCAGTGATGAGAACAGTGCTGTTAACATATATTCCTCGCTGGAGGCAGGCATACCTAGTCACAGTGTGGCTGCCCAATGTAGGGTTGCTTCCTACATGCATTCAGCAACCAGACTGAGAATCTGACTGCTTTACAAAGCATTACTTTTAATCTCTGCCACTCCACAACTGCATCATGCAGCCTCCTTCATTTCTCTCTTCCTGCAGCCACTTACTTCTGGATGAAAAGCCTGCAGTCCCTCTTCCCACCTCTCCCAAACCACATACAGAATCAAACACCTCACTTCGAATTCACCTGCATTTAAACACACTTTTTCATTGCTAAAAAGACTATAAATCTATGTCTAATAACAAAACAAAAAAAAAGACTTGTAGTTGAGGGGGCAAATTATAATTGTTGGAATGAATTCTCTGCAGTGTGATCCTGCAAAGCAAGCAGGACGATCAGTTCCTGCCCCCCATGCAAGAGTCAAGGAACATCAGTGTTTCATGGGTTCGGCTATACTACATGCCAGAACCACAGTACTAACAGGATTACTTGTTGGGCTCCTGAACAAAGATTTCCTACGTGAATAATTAAAATGAGTAAGATTAATGCCTTGTAGAAAGGAAGAAACTCTGGGTACCAGGCAGACCCCCTGTTCAGTAGTCACTACAGTTTATGCAAGGAAGCACAGCAATGCACTAAGCTTCTCCCTTTGGGACCACGGAAATGGATCAGTCTTATCTTTATGTGCTTTATCCAGATTTGTTTGGCACACCAGCAAGCGGACACTTACTGATTTCTTCTGAGTTCACAGTTCCACCATAATAGGGTCAGATTTTTCACAAGGGATTACTTAGCCTCAAGGGATAGGAGGGGACAGGAAAACAACATGACATTTTTAAGAATTAGACATTGCTTTTCTGCTAATAGAGCGCACAATGAAAGCATGTTTGATTTGCTTCTAGAAAACAGATGAAGAAAAGGATTTGTATCCGGCAAGAAGAAAAGAATGGGATTTGCTGGTAGCAAACAGTGAGCATTTTTCACCTCTTGAAATACCTAGCATGCTATTTGAAGCAGATATGATAATTATGAGTACTATGTCAGTGCCCAGAAAGATAGAAGAAAGGAGTCATACTGTCTCTTACTGGATAATTAACCTTCCATTACCATCCAAGAGGGTGGGATGAGATAAGCTGTGTATGTAGCAGGTGGGAGGAGCAGAGCAGAGCAAAGAGGATCAGAGATGTGTGAATGCAAGAAGCTAACCAGTATGCAACAATGAGAAATACGGGTCCAGTAAAAAGAAATGCTTCAGCTCATTGCCTCCTCTTTTCCCTATGGCAAGAGACACAACATCAGCAACTAGGATGTTCTCACCTCCCTCATCTTTACTTCACTTTAGTGGTGCTCATGCTCCAGACCTCCTCATTTCCTAGCAAAATCTTGTCATCATCCCCAAGCAAATGGGCAGTTATGATAGCTTTCATTTTACTTATAGGGTACCAGAGGTTAAAGACATAAATGTATTCAGCTATGGAAATCTTCTTTCTAGGATTTTTTTTCAAAGCATTAAGTCACCCAACAGTTGCTTGATTTAATGGAAGTTAGACATGAAAGCACTTCTGAAATATCCACTCACCATTTACCTACCTCTTTAGGCACATATATACATCTTAAAATGAGACACAAATTACTAATTTCTAAAAGTGATATAGAAGCTTAAGGATATGCCTTATGGGAAGCCTCCAGGGAGAAAGGTCATAGGAGTTAGGCTTTAAGCATCCTTACAAACCCTTTGTGGGTCCTGACTTTCAGCTTGCCTGGTAGGTCAAGCTAGTTGCTCAGCAAGAAACCTGAGCTTGACTGTTCATAGGTGTAAAGGAAAAATATGTCTGGCTAGTATAAAGATGACTGCATAACATCCTCAACTCAGGGCCCCTGGTTTGCCTAAAGAACAGCTATGCCACCTCTGATATGGAGTGCACTACCTTCTCAAACTCTTTAAAGGTTTATTAAGTGGAGGACCAAGTACCATTACAAGGCCCAGTTTATAAATAGGAGATGCTACATGCAGGAAGGCTGATTCATTTTGTCTGGCTAACTCTCCAGACCAAGAAGGGAGGCCTTTCACAAGAACTCACTTGGCTTGGCCTTGTGTCTTCAATTTCCCGGGTCTGCTTCATAACAATAAATTCAGGGTTTATAAAATAACTCTGGTGTGTTCCATATATTAATCTTGTTGAAAGCACAGATGTCCATTTCTTCAATGGAATAATAATAATAATAGCTTGTCTTCCTTAGAGACTGGAGTGGTGTGAATAAAAGAGCTCTGCTAGACAGCAAAGTATGCCAAATGGCATATTTTACTAGATGAGAAAAACAGCTTGTCACTTCTAATTGTTCAAATTATGTGTGATTCAGTTCTTCCTGCAGTTATTTTTAAAATGTTGTTAAGAGGGTATAATGTGCAGCTAAGAATAAAAAGGGTGTGAAATTGTTAGCCCCCCTGGTAGGTAGGTGGTGATAATGAACATTTCATAAAGTTCTTGTTAACAGAGAAATCTCTGTAGTGCTCAGGAAGTCTCTCATGGCGTTAACAGTCTCTCGCTAAAGTAATGGTTCTTAAGGAATACACATGGATTTTGATCTGCTGACTTTTTTTCCCCCCCCCCCCCCCTTAATCATGACTTACAGAAATGAGCTAGAATCACACTGAGAAGTCAGAACTCCGGGATACCAAGTGCTATGTTGGTGTCCCAAGAAGGCTGATTGGGACCCCAGTGCATGGTCTGCAGCTGGCTCACAGGTCACTGTGTGCTCAGCACTGTGCCAGGCTCTCCCCATGAGAGCAGCTGCAGTAGACACTTCCCTGCTGGTGTGGCAGACCTTGTAACCTGTCTCACTTTCACAGCATGTCCCACAACCCCGGCATTTGGGAACTACTGGCTTAGACCTTTTCTGGCTTGTTAACTACCACTCTTACCCTCATGCGAGTATATAAAAGGCCTGCCAAAGTAGCTAGGTTTGTCTAGAATATGAGAGGAACTCAGCTGACATTGATAATAAAGACATCAGGCAAGATTATTTAGGTTCCTGAACCACTACAGTTAACGCCAGATCTCAGCCTTACAATATCTGCAAACCTATGGGCAGCAACCTCCGCACACACTTGAGCTGTAGTCACCGAAACGCGTGTAGCAGTGCTTGAACTAACTTCACACTCATTAACATGGATGCAGGCAGATGTTAGCTTAAATGCTGGCAGTGTAGCTGTGGCATCAAGGAGCTCAGCACGAGCTAGCTGCACTAGCACCTACCCAGCCTCACAACAAGTGTTACAGCCATTGCTGCCTGCAGGATTATAGCAACTACAAATGGGGGCTTTCTCTTCTCCAGAGAGAAAGGCTAGGAGCTCTCTTTTAGATGAGATATTTGCTACTCATCTGTTCCTTCTGGGACACAGAAATCACTTTATGGGGCAGAGATTGAAATCTGGGATATGGAGGGGACAGAGGGATGGAAATGGCAGTCTGGAGCACAAGAATCAATGGAAACCTCATATCACATTCAGGCTGTCCCAGCACCCTTAGAGTAAGACTAACTCATAGTGTAGAGAGGGAGCAACAACTGTCTCTGCTACAGGGAACATCACATCCTCTCATACACACAAGTGCCCACAGGGCTTTCCTGCCTGCACCTCTGACATAGAGGCATTTACAGGCTGGGTGTATTGGTCTCGTAAACATGCCCTAGTCTGACTAAAGAGCTTTGTTTGCTAGGCTCCTGCATGATCTCATCCTGCTGACCTTCGTTCTTGTTCAATTAACCAACTTGGTGGATAACCAGAGCCCCTTCAGCCTATGCCATGCTTTGCTTTTCTGGCAGGTATCTTGCAAATCTTGTTATTGGCATTTTAAGTGCAAGCTTCCTGCAGGCACCAGAGCTTCTGACTGTGGGTCTTGCAAATGGTGACTTCTCCAGCATCCTGCAAATATAATTCCTTTCCTGACTGTGGGCTCTGGCACTACAGAGTTCGCTTCACAGGGTGACCTCCACGTTTGTACTCACCTTTTGTGTGGGATCTCATCCTCAGGGGGAGCTTATCTCATCAACTCTAGATGTTTATGATGTGAATCTGACGTAGTCATGCTAAGCTAATGGAAATAGATACTTTTCTAGTGAGATTTATCTGCTGTCTTTTCATCAGCAACTTGGGGATTAAATGAATCATGCCCTAGCTGTTATCTTTTTTTTCTCTCCATTAACAGGGGCACCTAGTATCTTGTTCAGAAGCGGGTGTCTACATTGCATGAACCTCACCCCATGCGACTCCCTCTGCCAGGTGCTTCTAACAACATCTGATTGTAATTTAGTTTTCATTGCTATAATCATAACTAAAAATCTCATTGGTTAGGTCTAGTTTGAGGTTAATGAGGGATTTTCTTCCCATGAAGAACTTGTCTGGGTATTGGAATTGTTCTGACCCACAAAGCAGAATGAAGAGGGTTCTCAAGGCATGGGAGTAGGCTAATGTTTTTTAAAAGATTGCCATGATGTCTCTTTAAAGAAATCTGGATCACACATGTTTGAAAATCACATTGCTGAGTAAACAGTATTTTAAGATTGGAATAACTGTCATAGAGACAGGACTTCCGAGTCTTACTCCTACCTGTAGCATTGACTTTGTGGCCTTCAGGTCACTTTCAGCCAGACAGTCTCTCAGGAAATAATGTATACTTGCAGCACAAACAATAAAGAAATAAAATGAATTCTCAGCATCCTGAAAATTAGTTTAACAAGAGTCTCAGACTCAGTGCATAACCGAGTAATGAAAAAAAAATAATCATAGAACTGATCTGAACTTGATTATCACAGCCATAAAGGGCTCTGTTGACCTAAAAAAAAAAAAAAAAAAAAAGACAAGAAATAGCAACCTCAGGTCTAATCTCACTGATGTCAACAGAGTTCCTGGTAGCATGATCTGAGTCTCCAGACTTATTTTAACAGTTAGTTATATTCCAAGCACCCACAAAATGCAAGGCACCTGATGGACAGTTCAATAGGTACATTTCTTTCTTGGAAGACCTTATCAGCCCAACGCATGTGCAACTTGCCATGCTCTGAGAATGCACCGTTCAAAAGCCAGTTATCTCTAAGGCAAAGGATTTTAACTCTCCACTCTTTTCTGCAGAAACAGTCCTTCTTGGATTCTGTAATTTTTAATGGTGTTAGTAGTGCCACACAAACTCTGGTTTGGAGAGGGGCTTATGAATACACAAGCTGAACAAAAGCTACAATATCAATTTTCTGCATAAGCACTTGAGAGGAATGAGGAAACAACACTTACTTTCGTTAACCGTCTGGTCATTGTTCAGGTTCCTGGTTCACACTCCAGATAAGGGTTAAATTATAATCCAATGTGCAAATTACTTTGAAAAGATTGATTAATTTACTATGGTGAATAACAGCTGTTTGTTTCATGGACAAAACACATCATTGGTCACATTTGTATCTTGAATTATAGAGGCCCATACTTAATGGTGTCAGGAAACAGCAATGTTTTGTGAAAAGGTAAAGGTATTCAGGTGGGTCTTCCTACATCTCAACAGCAAAACAGTCATCAACAATCACAGCTTTGGAGTAGGCAGAGTAACCTCATACACTAGCTGAGAAATCAGGGACAGCAAAAAATGTTAGTTTTCAGACATGAAATACTTGATATTTGCCAGCAATCATTCCTAAAAAAACCTGCATAGTAGTGAGTGATGAATCTTTCTCTCTTAAATTATTGGAGTGTTAAGAAATTTATGGAAGAACTGCAACTCCTGTCCTGCCTTGCCAAGAAAAGAGGCTCAAACCAGCACCAGTCATAGATTAGACAGGGTGTGAAAGGCTTGACTTTTGCAACACTCAGGTATCCCCAAATTTGAGAGATAAAAGGCTTTTACATTGAACCAGTAAATTTCTTTGCCAATGGTTGAAGCAATTCATATTAGAAAACACACATGGGCTACAAATTCGGAAAAAACTCACTGTGAAGTGGGTCCCAGTCTGATGGGAGGGTTTTGGTAGGGCTCTGCAGGTTTCCTGCCCTAGTGCAGCACCTCCACTGTTCCTGTGAGTGGGAAAGGGCAGAAGAAAGGGAGACAGCTTGGAAATCTCCAGAGCCAGTCACACAGGGGCATTTTGCTTTGGTACACGAGTGAGGCACGCTAGGCAGTAACTGGATGACGAAAGTTGTATGGCTTGCAGAGAAATAGGAGCTTGTCTTATACCTTACAAATAATTTTGGTGCCTGCTTTGCTTACCTGGCTCCTCCTTGGATGCAACACAGCAGCTACTGTGACCCCCTAGCCAGGGGTGTGGGGGGGAGGTGTGGGCAGGGTGCCTCTGGGATACAAGCAATTTTAGTCAACAGTTCTTGTCAAGCCAAGAATACATAACAAAAGGCATTCTCAGGAATCCACTGATTAGCAGCTGGGAATAGCTTGAGCTTTATCACTTAATCCAAGCCACACAAGCAAGACTTTTGTGCACAATAGTGGGTTTAGGCAAATGCACAGGCAGTAGCACAGCTTAATACTGCAATGCAGACATACCCTGACACCCTGATTCCCTTCACTTGACTACTTACACCCAGCACAGACTGTGAATGAAACCCATCAATCGGAACCGACAGGATGAATAGAGAGGTCCCAGGGTCAAGCAGCAGGTCAAAATGAAAACAGAGGACAGAATCCAGGCCTCTAAACTACCAGCTAACCACCCCGTTCACTGGCTTGCACTCACCTTTCTACAACCCACCTCCGAGGTTAACAGATGTGTTCTGCCTCAGTTAACACAGGCAAAGAAAACGCTGAGATTTAGCGTATGAAAGCAGACCTGTTTGGTGTAGATTTACATATAGGCATGCATGCTTTTATAACAAAAAGTATGATCCAAATTGATAATTGGCTTGTCTGTGAGAGTATGCATGAGTGACACAGGAATAATAAAGTAACCCATGCATAATTTGGTGTTCACAAACAACAGTTCCATACAAAACATCATACAGGCCAGTTCTGGTGGGCAGCTCTGCAACAATGAAAGGGCAGGCATAGCCCAGCATTCACAAATCACCATAAGGTAATAAAACCAAATATCTAGTACATATGACTTCCCCAACAACACCAAGACAGTTTGTACAGCTCCTGACTCTCCTTTCTCACCCCAGAGTACCAAGAAATTCCCACCACAGACAGGGAAAAGCCTGGATCAGGTAACCTTTATGCTGCAAGGCTGCAAAAGATAGAGATGGGAAAGACAGTGATATTGAAGGTAATGGAAAATGCCTTCACAGATGCCTGCTCCAATGAACAAGGTGTTTTGTCCTTGTTTCAGAGCTGCTGAGACCAGTAACAATAAGCAGTGGGATAACAGCAGGGAAAGAGAGGCATGTTTATGGCTGTTGTATGGAAGCCACTCAAAGGAAAATGCAGCATTTTACAGCCTGGACAACCTACAGCAGGGGTCCTCAAACTACAGCCCGCAGGCCAGATACGGCCCCCCAGGGTCCTCAATCCAGCCCCCGGTATTTACAGATCTCCCCCGCCCCCCCCTGCCCCTGCCGGGGGCTGGGGGGGAAACCAAGCAGCCACAGATGACTGCCTGCCACTTCATCTGTGCGCCGGCCCCCTGGTTAAAAAGTTCGAGGACCCCTGACCTACACTGAAAGCTGGACAATGCTGCCACTCATCCTCACTTTATAACACTTTTAAACTCTGCAAGAAGATAGAGTGAATTAGATTTCATCACTGCCTCATCAACTTCACTGCACTTTGCCACCGGTGTTCCTCTGCCTCACCACGACTAGCTGCTCTGCCATTACAAGACTCCCCTTACACAGAGCATCCCCAGCACTGCCTTCAGGACATCAGCTGCTGTAATGCCTGGGCTGCCTGAGGGAGAGGTCTTCCCACACGCAGCAAAGCATGTGAGGGACCTCCCAGCACTTCCCATAGCTGCAATCTCAGGAGCAGGACAGGGACTCACCTCAGGCCCCAGGAACATCTCTTATCTTTTGGTAGGCTGATGAAGAGAAGAGAGATGGATCTAAAACCACCACCGCCCGTTGTAGTTTAACTGTCATCCCTGCATTCAGCAGCTCCCCCCTTTTGTGCTCTCTTCCGTTCAGGTAACTGTGACTTCTGCACTCTGCTCACATCTCACCTGCTAACCTGCTCACTCAACTATCTCTCTGTTTCCTAATCTATCCATCTTACAAATCACTTAAGCTCACACAAAAGCATCCACTCAGACACTGATGTTAATTTCAATGAATCAATCTGGATCATCCCCTTGGGTCTGACTCTCATTTATATTTAAAATCACATTTCACAGATGCAGGAAATGGAAAATTAGATCTTTCCAATTAAATTGGCATTTTCCATTAATGCCAGAAGTCTGCTGTTTAGCGTAGTGGCAATCAAACAAGCCCAATGTTGATTTCTGCATTCTCTAACACTGTGAAGAAAGTTGTCTTTAAAGAAAAAGACTGGAAACATTTTAGCTGAAGAAATAGAAGAAGTTAAAGCATTTAATGCATCTGTTTAAAAAAAAAAAGTCTCTGAAGTCATGTTATCTGCTTTTGGTGTCTGATGGCATTATCTTTCAGCTGACTCTCTCATCTGCTTTCTTCATCTCTAGTGCCACTAAAATTGCTGTCTCTTTCTTATTCATAGTAGAAGTCCATGCTCAAAAGATACAGGGCAGTAAAACCTTTCAAGAGTCCCTAGATGGAAAGAAAACTAAAAAAGAATCAGAACAGGTATATTCCTGTAACTTGTATCTCTGCTCTCAAGAGACACTGGAGAAACCATCGTTACAAGACAGGTTTGTCCAGCTTGTTAACAGCTGGGTACTAAATTACATGGTCAGATAAATACATCATTTAAACCCATTTGATCAAAAAAAGAAAAACTGCTCAGGGTACAGATGGACTCATTGATGGGTTGGAAGTGGCTCCTGGGCTGCCTACAAGCATCCCTTAAGTTTAGTTTATGCTGTGCAAATGAGAATGCATACATCCCACACAAAACATTCCCTGAAGAACAACAACATAGACCAACCAAACTGTTTCAGACAGGTAGGTGGTCTTGTCCAGATTCAGTGCCTGTTTTGTGTCACAGGGACCCTTGTTTGCTTCAAGGGATGTAGCAGCTGCTGTGTCCACAAAGGAGAAGGAAGAGTGGGAGTGAAAAACAGAGGCATCGCTCCTGCGCCAGCAACACACAAGACACCAGTATTCTTGACTTGGGGCTTAAGTGGAATGAGCCCAAAGCTCCTACTGCCTGGCCTCCAGTACTAGAAAGACTAGACAACCCTGACTGACCTGCTGTCTAAATCTCTTACATTTATGAGTTAACTTTCAATTCTAGCTGAAAATGTGACTGTGGGCCTACATTCTTGGCTGAGATAAGTTTGTACAAATCTCCATTGTCTGAAGATGTTATCCACTGCCTTTAATCACAATATGCTCATTTATCCCATCAAGTATCTGGTGTATATTTAATGTTCTTCTACTATCTTGATCTGTAGACTTACGAGGGGCAGGAAGCATGCAGATTGGATCTGCCGTTTGACTGAGAACTTCTCAACAGGAAAATGGCTGAAGCGAGACTTGGCTTTTATAAACAATTTACAGACAGTGTTGGCTTTAAATACTCCCTGTGATTCCTCTTTGGAGGCCCCTAAGAACTTATTAAGGCTCCTAAGAATAGCACTCTCTGTTGCATGGCAATGAAGGGGGCGTGACAGAAGTGTGAAGTGATGGCTGCTGGCATGTCTACATCACACAGCAAAGCATGGGTGCAGAGACATCTAATCCAGCAGCGTTGCAGCCAGCAGCACAAGCACGAGGGCCAAAGTGTAGTACAGTGCCTGGGAGGGAGGGTCTTTCCAAAGAAGCCTGCTGCCTTTAAACCAAAGCTGGTTTCTCCAAAGACAGCTGCTGTGCATCATATGTACCAGCTTAGGTAGGAATAGGTCAGCAGTAGTCCATGTGCCTGTGCTCCATGGGGTCACTGTGTCCATACCTTTTCCAGCTCCCAGGATAACTAGGCTGTTAAAGAAGAGGTTTTTTTAAACTTCCAACTTCCATAAAAACCAATCCCAGAACCACACAAAAATCCTGGTTGAAGTGTGGAAAGAGGAAACCTTTAAACAAATGAAGGGTATAGGGATAAGCAGTTTGAGCCTGGAGCTTATGCTCTGAGATAGAAAACCAGAAAAATGTTTTACGAAGTGCAAGAGCAAAGAATGTTTGAGTTTTTATCTCTTTGTAAAGAAAATAATTGGCTTGGATTGAGACTTTCCCTGGGAGTGTTTGCAAACCAAACATTACACAGCTGCCAAATGCCTGAAAACCAAAATGTGAAACTGACCTAAAATAAAAGCAAAAGTGATTGCTTCATTTCCATCAACACAGAACACTAATCAGAGGCCTAGATGCAGGGCGAATAAAGACCTCTAGGATATGATTCATCTGACATCTTAGTGTGCACAATACCAAGGCCTCCTATACAAGTAAATGAAAGACATACACAAATGCTCAGGTGAAATTCATCTTCCTCTAAAAGCGGCTCAGACAACTCATACCCTTGAAGTCCTTTGGTTTATTTATATATAGATGCCTAATATTGGGTGAGATTAATTCTTTGCCTAGTCTTTAACAAATCGATCTGCAACATTACGCTGTCCTTTTCAGTCAAACTAAACATTTTAAAGAACAGTAGAAGGAGAAAAAAGAACAAAAATTTAGAGATGGGTGAGGTAAGGGGAGGCTGGAACTGCCCTTCAGTATTTGTGCAGTGACAGCGATTCCCTGGGTTTCTTGTACATCAAAAGATTTTTCCAAAGCTACCACCTTTCACTTGTCATTCAGGACTGCATGCCTGCAGCCACACACACTAGCTAGAGCTTAGCATGATGTACCTCTTGAAGTTTAAGGTGTGCTTAGACATCTTTTTCCTGCACAGAAATGCACTAGATGGGAATGAGATCACCTCTGAGAAACTGGCAGCCATGCAGACCACATGGCATTTTTCTCAACAGCTGCATGGGTGCTGTCACCAGCTAGAGACAACAGCTAGTCTAAGGGATCACATGAGTACTCACACCATGCTATCAGTACTCCACCACATTAAAGGAGTGCATTAGAGAGCTTATTTCCAAGATTATTTTACAAATCTTTAGTGACTTTGCTCTGTATTTCTGGGAGCTACAGAATAAGAAACATTAATTCCATTTTATGATTGAAAAAGTTGAATTACAGAGAAGTAAGTGCCTGAAGAGAGATCTTACTCCTCCTTCCAAGATTTGCCAGCCTAACTGTGTTGCTCCAGAATACAACAGTTATTCTAACAAGATAAACATTTATTTCCTTGGGGAAAGAAATATGAGCTTTATACTTGTTAGGAGGGTTTCCTTGTATAGCAATACCAATTGAAGTTAACTAGCAAATACTTCCTTGTGCAGATAAGGTTTGAATTACTCCAGGAACACATGCTCCTACGACACAGTCCTATATTCCCCCCACTATACTTCACTATTTCTCATTTGCATAACCTACCACATTCAAAACCCCGCTCCTACCATACAGGTACCGCTGCATGTGTCTGTGCATGTGCAGAGCTTCAGCATTCCTCATGTCTCAGGCTAGAAGTGCTCTGACCCACGGCAGCTTGCCAAACTATACAGCAAGTTAACAGGCATTTAAACAAAGACCTAAAGTAACCCTCCTGTACCCATCTGAGTGAAGGCACCTGTGTTTGTTAATCAACAGATTGCTCTGCAGGTCTCAAGCCAGATGTAAGGTTAATCACACTAGACCCTGCTTAATCAGCTGGCTTTGCTTAGAAATATGATAAGGGAGGGCAAGCCTGGGAGATGCAGCTCCTATTGGCAGTCTCTGACAGCTCCCTTTTACTGCAAAGCAAATGGTGTGGAAGCTTATAGGTGAGAGATTTGCTCACTCACCTACAGTTTGACTTTCTTTCTGCACGTCATTTATTTGTGTAATGGCATTGCACAGTTGTTCCAGCTGTAGGTACAGCTACATCCTTTGAAAAAGATCATTCGGGTCTGATGTAACTTAACTGAACTCATCAGAGCTTAACCAGTTCTGCATCACAGCTGGCATCCCAAGGGCTCTTCAGTAGTGATTGCTCTGTAGGTGCCTCAGCCCCACTATTTAGGGGCTAGTGACCTTCTAGTGACCTTCTCAAAATTGCTATGAGCTACTCAACAGGTGCTCACTTAGGATTTGGAGCTAGAATTTGAAGTCTCTTGCACCATCTGAACTGGAGCTGCTTGGTACCCTGAGTCAAGTTTTTTTCAGTCTCCGCAGGTATGCTTGTCTCACTTGGTGTAACTATTTAACACTTGTGGCAGTGGATCCTAAATGCCACATTTTCACATCCCCCGTACATTCACAAGAGAGCTATACAGTGAACTGCTGCCTTTCTCCATTCCTGCAAAAATATTGAGCTTAGGAGGCTGAGAAAGACTAACTTCTGTTTAGCCTGGGGCCTTTGCGGCGATACTGATTTAAACCCCTTGATTTTAATCACACAAAAATATAAACCTGCGTCACTTTGACCTAAATGACTTCCCTAACCATTTGGCTGCCCACAGTTTTGAGGTGTCTCTGTTGGGTTTCCACAAACAGAAAAGTCATGTATAGGTGTCTGTGTCTGCTGAAGGAATTGCAACCAAGTGCTGTGTGGAAACAGGTGCTAGTCAGTCAGACATTTCTGCATCTGCCTTTTGCTCTTTTCATTTCTGGTTATTTTTGCAAACTCACATGGACAATTCTTTGCTAAAGAACAAAGGAGGTGTCCCACTTACGTATCTAAGCATTCTCATGCATTATATGGAGAACATGCTTACCTTTCTCAAGGCCAAGGGCTCTGCTATAGGACAAGTCCCTCTAATTACCAAAATGTTACAGTGTCTGAGAACCAACAAGCATCTAGACCCATGAGAACTCACTTGATGCCATCTGTGCCAGCAGTCCTTCGCACCACTGGCTACTGCTGTCCAAACACTGGACTATTCCTTCCCTTCCTATTGCAGTCGTTCCCTAAGGGCTAAATCCATACAAAGATTTACACAAGTAGTGATTCATCAAGCCTGAGAGAGGGAAGGTAATAGCTCCCTACCTCACAGGCAAAGTAATAATTTATGAGCTGTGAAACAGCTTCAAGAGTGGCTGAGATGGCCTGCCCTAGCTAGGCGTGAACTTTAGGTAGGTGACATTCATGTCATACTGCTGGCTGCCCTACCCTAGTCGAGTTGGAGTGGAGACTTGAAAATGGGTCCCTCCTTCCCAGACATGAGTCCCAAGAACTTTATTTATTTTTTTTCCATGACAAAGCACTGGCTTTACGTCTAACATCTAGGCATAGCCCAGACAAAAGCACTTCATTATGCCTGAGTTAAGAATGGGGTCCCGTCTACCTGTTTGGCGGTTTGTTGGGTTTGTTGTTGTTGTTGTTTTTTCTTTTTTACTGGCTTGGTTAGTGCCTTTCACTATTTTCTGGATTCAGTGAATCTCACTGTTAGTTACTCCATACACAGCAGAGAATATTGTACTGTTACACTGAGAATTAGAGGTTATATAGGGGTAATGCAGACAGAGTGGTACACATCCTTGTTTGTGAAATCATGCAGAATTTCTGACAGGTCCTAAACTTTCCAGAGTTTTAGTCCAGTATCATAACAAGAACACTTTATACTCTTTTGTGGTTACTGGTTGTCATTATTGTATTTTATGTCACATCAAAAGATATCTGCATATTCACTCGTTGTGCCTTTAACTCATTGCTCAGCTGAAACATTCTGTTCTGAGCTCAAAAGCTGACAGTATCATGGAACAAATAGCAATAACATCCAGAGCTGCTGGATCTCAAGAGAGATCCCTGGGGAAGACTATTCCCTGCTCAGTTCCCTGGGTCACTCATTGCTGCACGATACTTCCTGGATTACTGCAGCTAATGCTGTCTCAAAAGGAAGGCAAACTTGTGTGAAGCCATCACCACCTTCCTTCAGGCTTTTCCTGCAGATCTTAAGTGTTGCCAATTCCTTCAAATTCTCCACAAGCCAAATGAGTTTGGAGCGTGATGGCTGCTGCTGACAACAAAAGTTTCAGCTTTCCAGTGAATTAAAACCAACCTGAAAGCAAGTCATCTGAGACTGTCTGGACGCCCCCGCTCCCCTCATGGAGACTAGCAGATCAGAACTGGTGCAGTTCTGCACCAGTTAATCAGGGAAACCTCAGCCATCTCCACAGTTGGGCTCCTGAAGTTAACATCACTAAGAGAAGAGAGTGGGAGCAGGAAAAGTAGTCCCTGCAAATCCTCTGCTTCTCCCCCTTCTCTTTGCTTTTTCTACAGTGCTGGCCCCAGCACAGCGAAGGAGGACTCGGCTGTACACACCTTCTCCTGGCACAGCAGAAGGGTTTCAGCACACAGAGGAAACATGAAGAGCAGAGCAGATTTTGGCCCAGGAGTGGTGAGGAACTCATGCAGGAGCAAGTCTGATTAGGCAAAAGCAAGACCAGAAGGAAGGATGAGAAAGAAACACTTTATGAAGAAGGAATAATGAAAGATTGTTTTATTTGCTGGGAAAGGGGTTGGATCTGTGTGGGCAATGTGCTGTAGGAATTAATGTGACCTTAAAATACTTGGGAACACCGGTAGCACCATTTCTTTCTTTCACACAAACATGCAGAGATGCAATGTTGTGCACTGCAGTAAGAGTTTAAAAGTCAAAGGGCAGACATTGATAAGTATGACTCAGGATTTTTCAATCTCTGGGCTTGAAAGTGCTGTAAGACTTCAAAAGTCCTCTCAACCAAATGGTGATGCCGCTTCAATTTCCTTAGTAAGATCTGAGACGAGGCATTATTTTGGGTGCACCCAAAGTGGTCATGTTCCATTAAAGTCTTGACTTACATTCATCGGTTACTAAGGAGCAATTCTCCCTTATTTTGAAGCCCCTAACTAATGGCCTTTGTTGACAGCAAAAGCATGTGAAATCAAGCTGCCAGATAGTTCCAGTACATCAAGCAATCATCCACCCCATTTGCCTTCTAGGATTATATTTTTCTGCGCTGTATCTCATAAAATTAGCATTTTTACATTCGAACCCAAAGCTTATTGATTTAAACTTGTATTTGGAAGATGCCTTGTTCATCTATTTGATGTGTAGTGGATCTTTATTACTAGGATAATGTTCTAATTGGCTGGATCCAAAAGAGTACTGGGAAAACAGATTAACAACAGCATTAATCTGAAGGAGAACTGAAATGCTTTAAAAACACTGTCTTGCAACTCTAACCTGTAAAAAAATTATGTAGAGAGTAATACCAATTATGGTACAATCATGAGTTTTTGATCAGTAGTTATCCAAATTAGGTTAATCCTAATTCTTAATTATATTGAAAGCTCCCTCGATTACCCATTCCTCATATATCATAGCCAGCTAGGCAAATGCTGCCTCAATGGATTTCTGCTTGCCTCAACTCATCCTTCCTTTTTGACCCTATCCTTACTGTGTGCCTCCTTGTTCAGTTTCCACATCTGGGTCTTCATCTTCTTCAGTGTTGCCTCTGGTGGCAGATTTGTACAACCCTGACTTTATGCATTGAGCCTTCCTATTCACTCAGGCACATGGCTGTCTGAAGCCTTTCTGTGATCACTGACTCAATACAGACCAATTCATTTATTTGAGAGATGTTTTCTGAAGGTATTTCAGAAAGGAAATGTATGAACCTAATCAAGTTTGATAAGCAGGCTCCTTAGGAATGAGTAACAAACTCCACAGGCTTCTCTCCTTCTCCACCTCTTCTTTCCTATTATTTCCACCACCACCACCCCCCTTTCTGTTTTCATTTGTTACAGCTTGATTTGGTAAGCATGCTCTTGTTTTAATTTAGAGATTTTGGAAACTTGTGTTACTCAAGAACTAAATGTTATGTTCCAGTGAGTTTAAGTCAGTAGCAGGGAAGAAACAGGTTACGTATTACCACAAAATTTAAAACCGTTTCAAAGCCTCTCTAACTTACACTGCATTGCTTCTGCCCGAAAGGTTAGCTCCAGCATCTAGACTCTAGCACTATAGATCCATCAAATTTTTACTGGGAAAGTCTTCTGGTACAACTTCCCTTAAAAATAAAGGATCCTCAGCTCAAAACTTGAAAAGGAATAAAAACTTTCAGAGACCCTATCTGCACATATATTAACATCAACAGCTTTAGAATACAATAAACCTTTGAAAACTTGTTCACCATTGAAGATCTTAAAACAGTTTCCGTGTGTTTTCTTAAGGTTCATTTGTCCTATTCCAGTATGCACATTTCTGAATGCCACGTTGCTGCTGTCTCCTCCAACAGCAGCGACAGCATTTCAGTGGCTCTTGCTGCAACACGCATTGACCTCAAAGGTATCAGAGATCATCTCTACCTGCTTATTGCTAGCCTAAAACGTGTATCAGTTTATCTCAGAAAAAAACTAAAGCCAAATCAGCTGTTTGGGTCTCAGTCCTAAGAGATGAGAATTTTTAAGGGCATAGATACTGTTCCATCTTTCTGGGAAGCTTTTGAATCTTTGCCCAGAACCACACAGTGTAACAGATAGTTGCCTAGACGTTCAGACTCAACTCTGTTTTGCCTGTAAGTTTCCACTACTTATATGAGATAGATAGATATACATTAAAGAAAAAAAAAAAAAAGGTAAAAGAAGAAATCTCCTAAAACAAAAAAAGTACTCAAGAGCAATTACAAAAATTATCTGCCTGATGCTACCTCACACACAGCCAGGACTACTAGAAGGGGAGACACTATCAAGCACATGGTTCCCTAAGGCATGGCGTAACAGTACTGAAAACCACCAGTTTTTATTGTATCCCTCTCTTCCATCAGCCAGAATATTTATTTACAGAGATGGCAGGCTCATATTATATTCCTAATTACATTACAATGTTACCCGGATTCAATTGGTAAGTAGCCACCTGTACCGATTTTAGTCTCTAATTCAGAAAGGGTAAACAAAAATGAGGTTTGCCTTACCTGAAGTGTGTCAGAGATGAAGCACTGAATCCTTTTTCTGGAACTTGCAGGCAGATATGACGGGAGGCTACACCAAGCTGGAAAGCTGAACGTTACTGAACATTTTTGGAATGACACAATGCTCTCTAAACATCTGGAGGACCCCCTCCAAAAAAACTCCACACCTGTATCTGCTCTGTACCACCCTTTGTATAAAGCTGTTCCCTGATTGTGAGATAAAAATAGGGTCTATGAATTGCCCAACACAATGGAACCTAAATCTTGGTTGATACCCGCATAGATAAAGGAAAATTCTACAAGTTTTTATGAAAAATGTACATAGATAACCCCACTGAGCTCACTCAGACTGGGAAGACCCATTTTTTCTCTGGGAAGAATCAAGTCTACCAGGCCTGCTGAGAGTCCCAGGTGAATGTTAATGGAGATACTTTGGAGAGAGTGGCAGGCTGTGGACTATGGACTACGAGGAGGGAGATGGCTTGACTTTGAACCACAGAATCACAAAATGGTTGAGGTTGGAAGGGATCTCTGAAGGTCATCTGGTCAAACCCCCCTGCTAAAGCAGGGCCACCTACAGACAGTTTTCCAGGACTGCCTTGAGGTGGCTTCTGAGTATCTCCAAGGATGAAGACTCCACCACCTCTCTGAGCAACCTGTGCCAGTGCTCAGTCATCCTCATAGTGAGAAAGTCTTTTGTGGTGTTCAGGAGGAAGATGCTGTGTTTCAGTTTACGTCCATTTCCTGGTCCTGTCACAGGGCACCACTGAATAGAGCCTGGCTCCATCCTCTTTACACCTTCCCTGCAGGTGTTGATATACATTGATGAGATCCCCTTAAGCCTTCTCTCCTCTAGGCTAAAGAGTCCCAGCTCTAAACTGAGCTGCGATATCAGTTGTACAGTAGGGTATCAGTTGTAAGATAAGATCTCATCAGCCAATGACCGTGAGAAAAACTTCATCCTGGATTTTTTTGACTCAGAGACCATCATGGAAAAAGGGCTTTTTTGTTCTAGTCTAGGGACCTTAAAATACTGTAGTCAACTGGACTATTAAAAACTGCGCAGTTGTGAGCAGTCTGCACTATGTTGCTGTAACATCTTACTACGTATTTATGGACATATCTTTCCCCAAGGGGTAAACATCTCTTTTGGACTAGCTGAAAGAGCCAGCAGGACAAACACTGAGGCTGAAGCCAGAACTTGTCCTCGGAGTAGGGGAGGTAGAGAGAGGCCTATTTTCTTGCTTTAAGGGATTGATTTCCTGGGAAACTGTATAAGGTCAGAAGCACATTATGCTCTATGTGATTGTGAAAAAGCCTCTGGACACTGATGTTACATAAATATTCCCAACTACCGTTACTAACCAAACCTGTTTCCAGCCCCTGCTCCTCCCAAGGAAGAAAACAGGATAAAAGGAAAGAATTGACTTGTGAAGAGTAATAGCAGTGAAAGTCCAACCTGAAATCATTAGTGGAAACTGCACATTTACCCAAACAGGAAAAAACATTTGTCCTGGTTTTGGCTGGGATGGAGTTAATTTTCTTCTAAGTAGCTGGTGCCATGCTGTGTTTTGGATTTCATACGAGAATAATGTTGGTAAGACACTGATGTTTCAGTCGTTGCTAAGTAATGCTTACTCTAAATCAATGAGTTTTCAGTTTCCCATGCTCTGCCAGTGAGCAGGTGCACAAGGAGCTGGGAGGGAGCAGAGCCAGGACAGCTGACCCCAACTAGCCAAAGGGATATTCCATACTATAGGATACCATGTTTAGTATATAAACTGGGGCAGGGGGGAGGGCATTGGCCAGGAGCTGCTTGGAGACTGGCTGGACATTGATCAGCAGGTGATGAGCAATTGCACTGTGCATCACTCATTTTTCTTGGGTTTTATTCTCCCCTGTTTCTTCATTACAATTGTTATTATTGTTATTATTATTGCATTTTATTTGATTTCAATTGCTAAATTGTTCTTATATCAACTCATGAGTTTTACTGTTCTCTGATTCTCCTCCCCATCCCACTACAGAGGGGATTAAGTGAGCAGCTGAGTGGCACTTAGTTGCCAGCTGGGGTTAAACCACAACACATTACAAAAAAAAAAAAATAATCAAGGAGCATCTGTAATTTTCCAATGCAGATTACAGCAGACTGCAAGTCAGCTGTGACAAGAATGATAACAGCACCATGCTTTTGTTTTCTTTATTTTACCCTTGAGCAGATAACCTTTCATATTTTGGTAGAGTAGACACATTGGTGATGATGTTTTTGTGATGTTGCAAAACTCCCCTTTCTTCTCATCCCTCTGGGAACAAATTATTCCATGTCATTTAACCACAACACAGCTTTATAAAGAACAGAAAGACTAGGGCCACAGCAGTTTGCAGGGATTCAGATACAATAATATCTATTGTCTGTATCAAAAGCTGCCTGAGGAACTGTCAATAAAAGGATATTCGTAAGTGAAAACATGGTAATTTGGCATCAGAGAACCCAGGCAGAGATGGTATTTGACCCACTTATTTCATATTTTTTCAGGTGATCCAGGACTCAAGCAGGCAACTGCAGCTCTGGAGGTACATGTGCCTTGCAAGCAGGCACCACTGCGCTGACGGTGAGCTGCTGCGTAAGACAACAGCACAGCTGAAGAAAGAAGTGAATCAGCAAGGATTGCTGGGGCAGATATCGAGTCACCTTGAGACCCAACCACATGCTTAGGTTTGTGGCTGAACCCTGACATACAGTGGAAGCACTGAGATCTGTGAAGAATTACTGCTTTTTCCTTTTTTTCAGGACCACTCCTGGAGTTCCTCTTCCTTTTAGCTCTCAAAGGTGTGTATTAGCTGTCCTAAGGCATGCAACTCTGCACTTCAGTGGGGCTAGGGAGCCCAAACTTCTAGGGCACTTTTGAAAACCTCATCCATGAACTACAAATGCATGGGAATATGAATCAGATGTGATTAATATAATAGACACTTGAATTGGAAAGAAGAAACTCTTGTCATTGAAGATCAGAGGTGGTAAAAATCCCCAGAGCCCGTGACATTTCAAGTTAAAGTTGAAACAGATTTAGCATAGTCATTCCCATGCTTTGCCAGTAGAAACTCTAACTGCCTTCTGGGCATCCAGATTTATGATACAGTTATATTTACTAAGTTTTGTACCTGAAAGAAGGTGCAAAGGATATGCATAGAAGGGTATCCCATTTTATGCTGTGGAACTGAGATTCATCTAAGTTTAAAGAAATACACCTTGGTCTTGTTGTAGGCCAGCCCATTATGAACATTAGTAAAACCTATTTTGTGTATCCATCAGTGAAATAAACAAGACAAAACACAGGAGAAACAGAAAAATTTATGTGAAAAGGTGTTAAAGAAATTACCCAATGTTCAAAAAATTGAAATGTATTTATTTTGCATATTTCCCAACTCTGACCTGAGATTTCCACTACGTCCCTTTCTTATCTCTGCTGCCCACTAAAACAGTATTTGACAAAATATTTATTAGTAATGGAGTCGGAAAAAGGCCAATGACAAAAAGGCTGAAAAAAGGTTGACAAGACTAAATTTCATCCAACAGATTCCTTTCCTGCATGTTCTGTTACAATCAGTTCCACCACATATCAACACTCAGACTGGCCTACTCTGGAAACATTTTTTTCACGACACATGTTCTAGAAGGTAAGGCCGAAGACCGTGAACTTTTCACTCACTGCATTTCTGTGAATCCAGCTATGGATTTCTAATTTCCAAGTCCTGTATTTCAACAGACCGTATTTTCAGTCTTTTCTTCACTGTCCATGGAGTGGACACATCTCCAATCTTGGTCCAATGCAGAACCTGAAGACCCACCCAAATGCTTCGTTCTGGTTTATTGCTACAGTCAAGTTTTCAAAGTTAATCCTCTAGGATGCAAGTGGCACAACAGGAATAAGAAAATGAGAAGATTAGATATGTGTATATAAATGACATCAGGAGTTAGTGTCTATTGGGCCTTTTGTAAATGGCATAATTTATCAAAAGATTTCTGATAATTTAATGGAATAAAAAAAAAAAAGAAACAAAACCAGCTCTGTTTCATGATTGCCACAAAGGCCAAATAAGCATGTCTGGCATTCCACAGATGTAGAGATAAGTTGTGCCTATATAAAAGATGTTAGCTAGAAAGATTCATATATGACATAAGAAGCTCGTCAGAATAGCATCTCTTGATTCAGTCTGTTTCTAGATTAAAGTAGCCCTTTGTTAACATTAGCCATGGGATAATGTTGGCACTAGCATTTAAAATTGCCTCTAGTCCTCCTTTTCTGGCTTCCAAGACAGGGCAAAATAAAAAATTATCTAAAAGAATTGCCACATTTAGCTGATGACATTTGGTCTACAAAATACTTTACAAAGGATGAGCCTACATTAGTTCTGCAATAAGGAAGCCTAACTACCTAACTTCTATTTAATATTCGTGGACCTCTGATGTAGAAATTTCTATTAAAAACCTGAATTATCTATTAGGCACCTCTAACAAGCTCTGCCTCATTGTCATCCACGTACTAATGATCAGAGAGCAAAAGCATGTTACCAGCTTTGGCAAGCACAAGCACACAGGCGATGGAACACATTTGCAGTGACTGCCAAGTGGCTTTAAATACTGCTTTTCGTTAAGTTTTTTAGCAACACGCAGTTTGTTTCCTGCATTAAACGGCACTTGGTCTTCTACTTTGCAAATTCTTCTGCATTTGCAAAATGCCATACTGCAAGAACTTTGCATCCAAAGAAAAGGACAACAGCTTAGTGTTGCATACAGATGTCAAAGCGTACCTCATACACTGAGGGGGACTGGTAGGTAATATCTCTGTAAATCTACTTTTGGCTAAGAGTCCACTGGTAATTATTGGTGGTGCTTCAAGTGAAACTTTTTTTGTCATTTTTTTCTCAATTCAGAATAGGGGAATTTCAAGCCCAACAAACAAGCCTTCACCCTGTGTGAACATCAGGGCAGTTCCATTTGTGCATTTCTAAGTGGTGCATCTCTGGTGCACTAAAACCTATGAGTTACCAAGGGTATATTTCTTCCCTAGAGTGCTTCTGTAGGAGCTGTGTAGGTGTGGGATTCATCTGGTCTTTTTGTTTTTGTGTCTTTGTCATTGCAGATCTCCACATCATGAAGTCCTGTCATACTATTTTTGTTGCCATCCATTAAGTCTTCTGCCATCTCTGTGCTCTTCTTCTTGCACTGACAGAAGTCACTGGAGGTTTCTAGAAAGTTGATGCAAAATTTGATAACCAATGCTAGCCAGGCCATCCCAAACAGGATCCACAGAGAGATTACATTCTTGTACCAGTCTGGATAGGTGCGGTCTGGGTTCATTCCTACAAAAGAATCACCCAAAACATTTCTAGATTGCATCGAGTGCCTCAAAGAAGACATTACATGTAAAGCAAAGACAGTGGAAATATGACCTAATATGAGTGATTTCTATATAAAACATAAAGATGCCATCTACTGAGCATGTGAACAGATGTTGTAAGCAAGTATGTTTCATAACATGTCAGCAACAGCCTAGAACTCCATGGAAATTGTAAAGATTACAGATAAGAAAGAAAAATAAATCCCGAATTACATCTGTGTCAAAGTGAAATGATTCACATTTAAGAGCACGGTTTCATTTCTCTGCATACCACTCAGCATCACATTATTCTATTGATATGTAACAGGGTTCCCCAGCAGGCAGAGAGGTAAGTGGGGTTTATGTACTGGTGTATGCATCTTGTTAAGCTAGATATAAGCAAGTGAGTGAGTCTCTAAAAGCGGGAGGGAAGGGGCCCGAGCAGCCCTAGAACCTCTAAGAACAACCAAGCCTTGGAAGACAGCTTGAAATTATGATACCTCTGTCTGGTTGCTCAGCTAGGTACTTTGCAATCCCTCTGGAGCAAAGCCATAGTTTTGGTTGTGTTTCCACAGCGTTTAGTACAAAGAGGTTTCTACAAGCTAAGTTAGTGTCAGTAGTAATATTAATAATAATACAGGCAAAGCAAAGCAATAAGCTCAACCCCAGGAAGTGCGTGGGCTACGTCTGTAAAGCAGGCTGGGGTACCCTTACAAACACAGGTAAGGTACAGGACATAAATCAGTGGCAGCAAAGTCTTTGCATGAGCTTTTTCCTGACTGCTTCTCAGGTCCCTTACTTAGCTTCCTTACCTTAGGAAGGTTTGGTTTAGGTATTTATCATCTGCGACTGGCTGTAGGCGGGAATACTGTCCAGTCATGACCCGTACAGACTAGCAGTTCCCAAATCCTGGTCCACGAACTGTTACTGTCTACAAGATTGTGTTAACAAGGAACTGGTCAGTGGAGCCATACTAAACAGCCAATCCTTTACATCCATTTACTGGGTGTTATTATGTGTTTTATAATAAATGTTATACGTGTTTTCAATGTAATGGGACCACAAGACATTTTGAGGTTGTCACTAAGCCACTGATAAACGTTTGGGAGCTAACAACTACTTCTTATGGCAACTACTCTTTGGGCTGGCTTTCTACATCAAGGTGAACTTCAGTGAGGAAGAGTATTACATTAATCCTTCAAACAAGCACCTTTCACTAATGCTGAATGCAAAGGTTTAAAAATTGTTTGCGTCTAAATAATAAATGAAAACAAGAGGGAAGGGCTACTTGAGGCTTCCAAGGAGAAGGCTTTATCCATTGAGACCAACTGATAGGTGCAGTCTTGGGGATTAGAAGATCAGAAGCAGTTTAGGACCTAAACGGCACCCTGTGTCCAATAGAAGGGCTTATGGAGTGTGTAAATTAACAGATTCCAGGATCAGTGAGAGAAGCTTACATCAATATTCCAAAATAAAACAGGCTAGGGACTACTGTATGGCTTCAAATCCAAGTGCCATCACCTGGCTTGTTTATCCACCAAAACCAGAACAGCTGTTTCCAAAGTGAACACTGCGCATCAGTCCTAGCATATGATATCCCCCAGAATTTATCTGGTTCTGAACAGTGCCAGAGATCACACTAGTGGGGAAACAGCATGACAGTCACTTGAACCTGTGCCCTGACCTTACATATTCTGGGACATAAACCACAAACAGGATTGTAAGCCCAAGGTGGTTTGGCCTCTACATACCACAGGTCACTGACTTATTCAGTTATTCCCATACTGAACCTATTCCCATACTGGTGGTACGCCAGTTACAAAGGCACCACAAGGGTGAAGGTATGTCTGGAAGTGGGAGATATACTAGTGAAGAGCTTCAAAATTAGTTATCAGGAACTGAGAGAAGTGAAGCTGCTGCAGCACAGAGTTCAGCATCATCTATAAAACAGCACAGGAAAATGCTGAACTGGCTAGCTTTTCTTAAGCTCCATCTGGCTACCCTTACCCAAGCTAACTTGATTCCAGCTCATTTAAGTGTGCCTACACAAGCTCTAGTCATACTTTTGATGCATTAGAGAAGTCCTAAGGTAACCGCCGCTAAGCTGGCTAAGCATCAAGCAAGAACTACGAAGAAAAGAAAATTAAGAATCTGTCATAAGATGTTTTAGTCTTTCTGTCTTCCAGGGATTCAAGGGTGCATGTGTTTCTATAATCAATTTGTTTTTAATGAGAAAGTCTTTATCAAAAAGGTGTGTCCTGTGTTTCAGCAAATGCATCAGGCATGGGTCCAAACCCATTTCCTCTGGCAAAGGGCTTTGGCAACCAAAACTAGGCTGTGCCTGGTGCCTGACAGTCTACACCTAAGTGACTTAAGCTGCCTTTTAGACAGCAATTGTCTGGGATTTTGACAAAGGAAATGGTCACTGTCCGCTAATGGTGATGCAGAGCGGCATCTGCTTAAAACAAATAGCTGCTGATGCACTGGAGCACACCAAGTGCACCATCTCTGACAGCTGTGATTAAAAACATAGCACTCCTGACTGCTGTTGTAGTCATTCATGGGACAGATCACCTGAATGCTGGAAGATTACTCATTGACTGGGAAACAATTTCTTTGCTCTTCCACAGGTGGCATTGCTATCTCAGAAATCATATCTTCTCCAACCTGTCAAATGCCGACTACAACTTATTTATCATCAAGTCTGTGGATTGCTAGTGGTGTAAAACTGCCAAGCTGGGAGCTTCATATGCCACACATTTGGCTTTGATGTTTAGTAGGTGAAAACAATGAGATGTGAACTACTCACCAATCACGTAATCTCCAAACCCTATGGTGCTGAGGGTAATGAAGGAATAGTAGAAGCCTTCTTCATAAGACCAGCCTTCTTTGTCAGAGAACAACAAGGGAGGTAGCAGGAGGAACAATAACAAGCCAGTTACCAGTGCACAGGTCTTAATCAGGAGGGAAGCTTTTTTCTAGTAAAACAGGAAAAAAAAAAAGAGAAGAGACTATTACAAGAAGGGTGGCAGTGAAAGTCCAGCTCAGTTTCTTGAAAATGATCCTGGACTCCATAAAAATACACAAACATTTACGACGTTCCACTAGAATAAATGGTGTGGCTCTCCCAGTCAACACAAACTGGGCATCACTTTCATGAGTCCTAGATTCATGCCAGTTTAAAGGCTATTCTGCAAATGATCCCACATAACTTACACATGCAATTCTAACTGTGAATGATTACAAACACACCAGATTTTCTAGGACTGTGCGTGGCTCTAAGGCTCTAGCACTTCTGTTGCTGTAGGGGAAGCCATTCATCACAGAAGTTCCCTCAGTTAATAAACAACCTTATCTGACACCTCATAGGGCTGTCATAAACTAAATTTATTTGCTTCCAGTTATTCCTGAGTATTATTGCTTTTTTTGGCCAAATAGGTAAGCAGGCTGTCCTTGTTAGTCAGAGGATCCCAAATAACAGACAATGCCCTTTCTGGTTTTTCTTTCCTGAACTTGAGGGTGAGGCATACCCGTCTATGTTGCTTACCTGCCAGTGAAACACCTCCTCTAGGCGATGGGCGCAATGCTGAACCCCCAAGAGCATCAGCTGCCCAATTTCATTCAGGAGTACAAGGTTCAAGGGGATCCCAAAGAGTGCAAACAAGGTGCAGAAGATTCGACCAGCCACAGTGCTGGGGCTCAGGTTCCCATAGCCTAGGCAGGGAAGGAACGAGGTGTTAAATCTAAAACATTCTTTGCTTGCCCTCCTCCCCCAGAGGGGTGAACCTCTATCTTCTACAAAAGTTAGACGAGAAGGTCACTGCTCAAAAAGGACATTTTTTATAAATAACTGTAAGTTACATCCATTGTTTGTCATATCCTCTTGTAGGCTGGAAAATAACATTTCTTTCCCTGCCAATTTTGCTTAGTTCCTTTTCCATTTACCAGTGAATTTCCTCTCCCCTACCCACTGTCCTGGCTGGGATCTGACGTAAATGCAAAACTTCCGTTTAGTTCAGTTTTTGTAAGCATTGTTGGCATAGGGTTTGCTGGTAAATGATCCTGCATGGCTATCAGATGGTCTCTGAATCACAACAATAGTGTTTTAATTATAACAACCTTTTTCTACCTTTGTCCTACAGGACTAGCGAACTTAACACTACCTCCTTCCTTATACTCCTCTTTCGCACCACACCTTAAGCTTAAATTGTCAAAATGGTTGCCTAGAGTCAATAAACCCAAAGAAATTATATTTAACCCGAGTAAAACACTTCAGACAGAAAAAAAAAATGTTTGAAATTTTGCCTTTTTCTTCTAGTCGTATGAACGGGTCTGATAAAAGGTACTGCCCTGCAAGCACAGCTTTGCTTGGATCCTTAAAGCATCATGACTTCAACATCACTGGGGCAATATTTGTCTTCTTTCCCCACATTTTCTTTTAAAAAAAATCCTGTAAATTTGCACTTGCACTTCCATAACTTCAAGTGTTTTATGCCACAAGAAAGCTGTGTTTAAATTTGGTTTATTTCACAGCATGCATTTTAAGACAGGGAAAGGACTAATGCATGACAAGAGATTCAGCGATGGCTTGGTTGGAAGGGACCTTAAAGATCATGTAGTTCCAACCCCCTGCCATGGGCAGGGACACCTTCCCCCAGACCAGGCTGCTCCAAGCCCCATCCAACCTGGCCCTGAGTGCTTCCAGGGATGGGGCATCCACAGCTTCTCTGGGCAACTCGTACCAGTGTCTTGCCACCCTCACAGTAAAGAATTTCTTCCTAATATCAAATCTAAATCTGCCCTCTTTCACTTTAAAGCCATCACCCCTTGTCCTACCACCACAAGCCCTTGTACAAAGTCCCTCCCCACTTTCCTGCAGGCCCCTTTAGGCACTGGAAGGCTGCAGTAAGGTGTCCCCGGAGCCTTCTCTTCTCCAGGCTGAACCACCCCAACCCCCTCAGCCTGTCTTCAGACGAGAGGTGCTCCAGCCCCCTGATCATCTTTGTGGCTTCCTCTGGGCTCACTCCAACAGGTCCATGTTCTTCTTCTGTTGGGGGCCCCAGAGCTGAACGCAGCACTCCAGGTGGGGTCTCACGAAAACAGAGTAGAGGGGGAGAATTGCATCCCTTAACCTGCTGGTCACGCTGCTTTTGCTGCAGCCCAGGATACAGTTGGCTTTCTGGGCTGCCAGTGCACATTGCTGGGTCATTTTGAGCTTCTGGTCCACCAGCTCCTCCAAATTGTTCTCCTCAGGGCTGCTCTCCATCCATTCTCTGCTCAGTCTGTATTTGTGCTTGGGATTGCCCTGACCCACATGTGGGACCTTGCACTTGGCCTTGTTGAACTTCACGAGGTTCACATGAACCCACCTCTCAAGATCCCTGTGGATGGCATCCCTTCCCTTCAGCATGTCGACTGCAGCACACAGCTTTCTGTGACTTGGGTGGCATGGCTGGAGCACTTGCCAGTGAAGATCAAGTCAAAAAAGTCATTGAGTACCTCAGCTTTCTCCATATCCCAGGTAACCAGGTCTCCCGTTTCCTTCTGGAGGGAGGGCCCACACTTTCCCTACTCTTCCTTTTACCACCGATGTACCTACAGAAGCTTTTCTTGCTGCCCTTGTTGTCCCTGATCAGATTTAATTCTGTCAGGTCTTTGGCTTTCCTTAACCTGGTCCCTCTGACTTAGCCAGTCAGAGACCTGTGGCCCTGACTACATTTCCAAATCACCTCCACTCATTAGCGATTTGTGTATGTCCTTATACAAGATTGACATAGCCTGGCAAAACTTATCTTTTCACCCCAAATAATGCTATCCCCTCCCACCTACACCCAAATGCTGGCGCAGTGCAAGCACAGAGGTGCTCCTGTCACTGATGTCTTGCTACCATGCTTGTAGGTGGTACAGCCCAGGGCAAGAGAGCAGCCCCCAGGAGGGAGACATCCAAGGGCTGAGCTCTGTATGCAAGGTAAGTGGAAGCACAAACATCCACAGCTGACTAGATGGAGTCCCATTCCTTCACTAACCTCTGTCCCATGCCAGTAAGCCACTGACCAACAACATAGAAAGGTGTGTGACAATGAGCTTGGGGCATCTACATGTTCTGTGCAAAGTTTTGCACTCACAAAATCTCTCCCTTGGCAACTCTGCAAACAGTTAATTCTGCACATGCACTGGCAAACTACTTCCAGAAAAAGGCCTGGCAGTAAACTGTTTCACAGTATGTATACAGGCTGTCTTTTCATCTCGTTCCTACCCCCACAAATTCAAAATTTTACTATCTGGAAGACCTTACCTCCAGTAATTTTGGGCTTGATTTGTGAGCCCCTGGGTTTAATGGATATCGTAACACGTAAAATACCTCCAAAGTGATGGCTCCAGCAGCCTGTCCCTGGGAGGGGGCAGAGCATCCCTTGGAAAGAATGGGATGCTGTTACTAACTAGAGATTGTTTTGAAATACAGTTAAAGTAAGGGGCTAAAATAAGCCTGTACAGCAGCCTTGATTCCAGTGCTATGTTCTTCACTTACAGGCAGCTCTGCTATGTTTACACACTTTTTGCCACTGCATCCAATTGCTGACTTCTGCCAGCTTTCACCATTTCTAGACTAACAGGTGCGATAGAATGAGACATATGCAGGCAAGTACAGCTGGTAGATGACCCCCATCTAAGTGAATTTAAGGGACATGTGCCTGGTGTGATCTGTTTCACACTGGTTATGCCACATTTCAGTGGATTGGTTCCAGTTTCTCTTCCTTATGGAATCAGGGTGCTTTGCAGGCTGGTCTGAACCCAAGAGAAAGCTGGGGGACATCTACTGCAAGGCTGGAGTCTGAACATGAGTCACATACATTTTTTTGTATGGCCAGCCATTCCCAAGGTTGTGGGTTTTTTTGTGCACTTTTTTTGTGGTTCTTTTCCTCCTCCTTCCCTTCTTTTCCTTCTATATCAAGTTTAGAAGGACTGTGTAATAGCTTTGGAAGTTCTTTTTACCAGAGCTTTCCAGGTTATCCAGTCTCAGGAGAAAAATGTCAGATGAGAAGACAACAGGTCCATGATCTCAGGTAACTACATGAAGCACAGCAGCCTTCAGGGACCCCACATAGCGATGACTGGAGAATATCTAAGGTTAAACTGTACATTACATTTAATTTAGAACACCAAATTCAATGATGTAAAAAAGTCCAGTGTGCACAGTAAGTCCAGCACACCAAACACCAGATCTGCTTTTCGTATGACTTATCTGGTTCTCCTTTCCCTGGGGCTCAGTAGCTCAAAATAGTTTTATTAAGACTTGGTAAGCAGTTGTTGTACATATGCCACAAATCCATGTTCCATTAGCTTTTTATAGAGGATACAAATTTGGATCAAAAAGCACAGGAGACTTCATATTATGCAAAACAGCCAGCAATTTACATCTGGCTAACGACACTCCCTTGCCTTTGGACTAGACAAATAGATGCCAACTTAGTTTTTCATAAGCCTCAATTGTCATAAAACTCAAGCAGGAATGAATAAATGAGACTTACTCTCTTCAGTAAACTGCAAGAGGGTATCAGTGTCTTATACCATTGAGGGCTATGCATTAGAAGACCCGAACCAAATTCAAAGACTAAACCAAAGTACACTGGCAGCTGTGTCACATCGCTCATGAACCTGCTGCTGGGATGTCACCTGGTACTCGCCTGTGCCAAGAGACACTAAGGGATGCTCTTGACTACACAAAGGTCCAAGTGTAAGCATTTTCACTGAAGGGGCTGGATTACATGCCTGTATAGATTCTCTCATTTTGAAATAAAGTGCACTGTAACTTAATTTTCCTTAGAAGGAGCAAGATAAGAGGGGTTTTATTCCTAACTGTTCATATCTACATGCTTTAACTTGTGTGCTGCTGTTACACATACTGAGAAGATTCAGTTTTATTTTCCTGCTTGCCCATTACATTCCTGTACATAAGGGATTCAGAGGCTCTGCAGACTGCTAAGAGGAGGAGACTGATGTGCAATTAACAGATTATTAGTAAAAGATCTCTTCATTTGCAAGCCAGTATCCTACTCGCAGTGCCCCCAGTTCAGCTGAGGCAACTGCTGCTTCCTGCTAGCCACAATGGGAGGCTTGTTTGGCTCCCATTCTCACTGCCCGGACATAAAAGAGTATTTAAACAAGAAGTGCTTAGAATGAAAAAAAAAAAATAATAAAAAATCTTTCGCAGGCTGAAAAGCATCTGCAAATTCACCAAATAATTTTAGCTGGGAGGGGAAAAAACCCACCCAAAATTAGATTTAAAACAAAAGCTGGAGGAATACCTAGTTACTTCTCTAACCAGTAACTTCATCAGTGAGCATTCAAACACACTTTTGATGTGATTTGGTTTAATTCTTTCTCCTACCTGAGTGGATACAAGCCTTCACTTCCCACACAGGAAGGACCTAATGCCAAATTTACAGAATGCTTTTGTTGACAGTGTTTTGCTTTGAACACTCAGCCAAGCCTGGGAGCCAGGTGTCTCACCTAACACACCAGCGCCTGATCCACAGGGCCATTGGGCAGTTCAACAAGGGGTGTCAGTGCTAGAATTACCTTATTTTGCGTTACACATTTAAATACTTGGAGAAAGATGGTCCACTTGGTAGTCAGGGTGATCTCCAGTGAGCCACAATCCTATTCTTGCAGGCACAGGAGGAAATTGCACAGTGGTCTCCTGCACCCTCAGGGAATGCTCAAACCACCAAGCTGCTCCCATCACCAGCTCCTCCAACACTTTTCAGGAGATCTAAACTTTTCTTTTCTCTGTGCTCCTTACAAGTAACCTGAATGTTTTAATCTGGGCTAAATGAAAAGTTTTGTTTATGATGAATTCAACTGTTGCATTGAGAAAAAACAAAAATATCCAAATTCCGTTTAGATGGAAAAGAGGTATTATAATTCAGCAGAAAAAGCAGAAAAAACCCCCTAAACCAACCTATCAATTACTCACACAGCCTTAAGACATGTTTGCCTGGTTCCTGAAAATGTGAGCATGGGCCCAGCTTAGCTGGGAGGTGTCCCTGGTCAAGCCCTCAGTAACCTGGTCTGACCTCATAGCTTACTGCTCTAAACAAAAGGTTGCACTAGAGACCTTCTGAGGTACCAGAAAACTTGAAATTCCTAATGTTTGTTAGGATCATAGGATAATTCAGAGGTCATTTGGTACCACCTACATTCAACTGAACATCAGCAAGTCTGGAGTTCCTATCCTCCTACAAACTTTCAAATCTCTCTGCAAGCGCTATCTACATAAAACAAATGAATGTGCTTGGCTTCAGGCTTCTCATGGTATTTCACATTAAACCCACCAAGTCTGCTCTCAGGGCAGGAACACTTGTCAGCTGGACACAGCCACTGAGCTCAGAACACCTGATCCGGGAAGTCACAGTTATTTCCAATTCATGCGTCCATGGAAGATGGCTTTGCTAAGACCTTCCAGTTGTGGTAGAGAGAGAAACAGGACTCAGAAGCCCCAAGCAGCTCCAGTACTTGCATTGGCACCTCAGTTTTATGAACAGAACAAACCAAAAAATTAAACGATTTGATTTTAAAAGCTAGTGGTGGCAGAATCTCAGAAACTGTGTCTTGTATTCAGAAGCTCATGGGGACAATACTCTTCCTTCTCCTCCTAGGCTAGCACAGACAACAGTCAGTCTCATCACAAATCCTTTCCCTAGCACCTTCTCTGAAGTTACACCACCCTGTGGTTGTTTGATTTCAGGAACTTTCATCTTGTGCCCAACTCTGAATTTGCTTTGACCTGTGCCCCATTAGTCCAAACTAACTAGGAGGACAGTAAACACAGAAAGGAGAGACTTTGGGACAGCAAGGGATAAAGATGTCAGAGATAAAACCAGCAGCCAGTTAGTCTCTCTTTCTTTAATCTTGTTTAATACTTCAGCTCCAAAGGAACTCTGAAGATGATTCTTAAGGCACTGGAGAGAGGGGGTCCCTATGGAAACATCTGCAGAAAGTGAGATTACATACAAGATCTGACATAACACATCAGAGACAGCAATGAAGAAAGCATGGAAGCTTAACAATGTTGACAAGGCATCAGCAGAAGGCCAGGACTGCCCTTCCCACATGATCAAAAGTTACAAATGCAGCTCCATTCAGATGATCAGATTGGCCAAAAACTACGTAGGCTTTGGGGCACTTGTTTAAACAACAGAATTTGGTTCATACATATCTGTTTTTTAAACCTTTGGGACTAGGGTAGCAAGTGTGTCCAGCTTGCAGGTTAGAACTTTGCTTTTTAAACAAAATTTGCATACTACTTTTAATCACTAGTGGAAATGGATGAGGCTTTCATTTAAATGTGTCCAGAGAAGGGCCATGAAGCTGGTGAAGGGTGTAGAGAACAAGTCTTACGAGGAATGGCTGAGGGAACTCGGGTTGTTTAGTTTGGAGATGAGGAGGCTCAGGGGAGACCTTGTTGCTCTCTACAACTCCGTGACAGGGGGCTGTGGGCAGGTGGGGGTCTGTCTCTTCTCCCAGATAACAAGTGACAGGACAAGAGGAAATGGCCTCAAGTTACATCAGGGGAGGTTTAGATGGGATATTAGGAAAAACTTCTCCACTGAAACGGTGGTCAAGCACTGGAACAGGAATCATCGTCCCTGGAGGTGTTTAAAAAAACCCATGTAGACGTGGTGCTTAGGGACATGGTTTTAGTGATGACTTGGCAGTCCTGGGTTAAAGGTTAAACTTGATGATCTCAGAAGTCTTTTCCAACCAAAATGATTCCATGATTCTAAACGGAAGAAGGGTACAGCACAGATGATGCTGAAAATGCAGGTGTGGGGGATTCAAACTGTCAGTGGAGAAGCTAATGTCCCTCAGCTGGTGTTAACAGGGAAAGAAGCTAACATCCCTTCCTGTATCCCAGTGAGAGAGTGTTCTGGTAAGGACTTGAGAAACACACTAAGCCTTCTGAAGGGCGTTAAAGCACCTAAAGCAGAAAACAGAAGCTGACAGAGTGGAAAGAACAACTCATATAGGGAAGTGATGAAGTCAAAAGTGAAAATTACTTTGGCAGTGCTGTTTGAGAAGACCAAGTTAAAAATAGCTGATGCAAAAACCACAAAGACATTATGGCATGTAAGAGGCCAGCAAGGCACAAACAGCATTAGTTGCAGAGAAAAAAAATGGAAGAGGCAAACAGGACAAAGAAGGACTTCCAGCAGCCTGAACATGTGGAGTAGATTCCACCCAGATCCTTCATCAAAGCCACTATGTAGTACCCCTAAACTCCTGAGACTCTCTCCTCCATTACCAGTATAACTCTACCCTTTCTGAGCTCATTTGCTAGAATGTCTTTAACTCCTATACATTAATCTTGTGAAGCTGGACCTGCTTTCAGCGGTTCTATACTCACAGCCTGGGATAAACTCTTCATTGCCACATAAGGACATAAAAATCTCAACAAACCTTCCTCAAAAAACCTTAGCTGTGTCATCTACCCCATAGTCATGCCTTGTACATGAAGCTTCCTGCTGCGAACCACGCCTCTGAACTTCATTGTGTTCTTTGGAAAGGACCTCATCTCTTTAGTTGACATCATCAATTACCCTTCTCAGTCATGCAGTGATGTCTGGGCCGATGGGGCTGCACCAGCCACTATCTCAAGAACCTGCATAAAGAGCGATGGGTAACAGACTCAAGGTGAGGCTCCGAGGCCATCTGTATTTTCCTCTTCTACAACATACTGTTACTGATGGAGTGTGAAGACATTAACCTGTACGCAGTTAACAATTTAACTTGAAAAAGCAAAATCAAGGGCCAAGTTCTCTGCATAGAGGTGACTTGTACAGCATTCTCAACTCCACAACTTGAAAAATCATGAACAAGTCCCTACGGTCACGGCATCAGCTTTAAAAAGATGAGATAGAGAGCTGTAATACTTCGTTCTTTTTATTTGCTCCTGCTATCAAGTCAGTGTCTTTGTCCTTGTGTGTCCCCCTACCCCAACACAGCAAGAAGAAAAAGGGAAAAAAGATCAGTTTAGGCTTTCATGGAGTCACAACCAGAAATGTTTAGTTGAGATCTCTGCCAACATCACAAAAACCCCCTTCTATTTGTACATGACAAATTCGATTATTCCCGAAATGAACTTAAATTGGTTGTGGTAAAACAGAGTCACTCTGACAGCTTAGAAACCGGTCAGGACTGACTGCTCAGGCAAGCAAGGCAGCTCCGGGCAGATGCTCCGTCCCGGCGGCGGGCGGGAGCTGCTGCGCTCGGTGAGCCTCCACCGCCACCCTCTGGTACAGCCCGCGCCCCGGGCCGCCTGCCCAGCGCAGGAGCTACACGTGCGAAGGAGCAAGGCAGAAAGATGTACTGAGCCACAGGAGGGTGACCCACCCCCCTTGCAAAAAAAACCCCTCTCTCCCCCCCTGAGCTCTTGTTTGGGGGCTTCATGTTCTGAAGCTAATGCCTCTTCAATAACGATCAGAGAAATCAAGAGTGCTCCACCTGGGTGCACAAAGAAAATTCTCGATCTTAAAAAAACCCCACACCAAAACATCCCCCCCCCCAAACAACAACAACAAAAACACACCCAACAACAACAAAAAAACCCACAACCCAAAAACAACAAAAAACCAACAAAAAACCCCAACAAATAAAACCCACGACAACAAAAAACCAACCAACAAAAAAAACCCAAACCACAAACTTTATGAAAGCTGAGAGATTCAACACAAATTATGAAACCTGTAAGGGCTTTTTGATATTCAGCCGCCATCTCTCCACACACCCTCCCCTCCATGGTTTTTATAATACTAGGTCACACAGTAAGAAAAAGATGTCAGGGTGAGTTATTAATTGTTTTGGGGACACACAGTGACAATAATTAATAGCACCTGCCTTAAGCAACACTGTACCAAAATACATTTTTTTGTTTCCATTCCCCCAATTATTTTCATCATTCCTTCATGGCTTTGCATTACTCAGCTGGGTTTCAGCAATGAAACCCAATTCATTTTCAAACGAAACCCAATTCAACTGAATCGTTTCAGTTATCCAGCCACTTGACTTTCACCTAAACAAGCAGGTCCTCACCTCATACAGGTAGCAAGAAGAAATAATTCATAAATATAGCCTCAAAGATTCAACAGCCAGTATTAAGAGTTTTTTAAAATCACTCCCTCTCCTTGTGACAGGAAAAGCTCATCTCAATGCACAACTCGCCTCAGACCTCTCAGGGAGCACGAGGCTTGGGAAAGTACAGGCAGTGTAGCACCATGAAGTCCAGGCCCCCAGACCTGTGTAACTTAGCAGGGATATGTACCCAGCTAATTATTGGCGAGTTGGAGATCATTACTGTGCTAACACTGACCAAGCATTTCTAGGGCTAGGTTCGTGGGTGCTTACCTATTGCATGATACAGACAAGCTACGTGAAGCCCCATGGAGCTGGAGGAGCATCTTACAGTACAGGTCCTCACTCCTGATCCTTTCCCACCTACGAGGCCGCCTTGCAAGCAGAGAACTCTTACCAATGGTCGTTATTGCAGAGATGGAGAAGAAGAAAGACCCACTGAAGTCCCACCTGCCCAGGCTAGTGGTGTTTCCCTGGAGGGTTATGCCGCTTTTGTAGGCTTGGATGATACCCTGCAAAGAGACAATAATATGAGATCCCACAAACCCCCTTATGGCAAGTTCATGTGACTGGCATCTGCAGTGCTGGCTGGTAAAGTCACAAACTACAACTACTTCCAACCCTGTTGTTTCCCTTTCAACAGAGCATATCCTGTGCCTTAGAGACTAAAGAGCTAAGAGGTCAGAAAAGCCAAAAGCCAACATACTGGTTCTAAGGACAAGGCATCTACAGCATAAAAGAAAGTTGCACATGCATGTGTTAGATCATACAGGTAAATGGAGAAGAGATTGGAGGGCAAGAACTACATAAAGGAAGCCTAGCCAGTCAGTTATTAAGACTGCCTGAAGACATATTCCTTAGGAAGATAAAGTGTTTCCAGATGGGGTATTCTGATGGCAGAAGTCCCAGAACAGCAAATATACATGCATATGTAAGTGATACAGATCCCTTGCCTGTACTGGGGAGGAATGCATATGTGTTGTAGGAGATGGAGACTACACAGAATTGCCAGTCTACCAGTATTGGGCACTATAAATATGAATAAATGGATTAGATTAGCATGATGCCCGATTCTGTCCAATCCACCTGGGAAAGACTCAGAAGTTGCTATGCCGAATTGTGCAGTTACACTGAAATAAGATGTCAGATGTCTTAACAGTGTCCACATCTGACTATACCTTCTCATTCTGATGAAGTTAATGATACTGAGTTGTTTCCAAAACAATGTTAATCACAATATGTACAATGAAATTTCACACCCACTGACCAAGAATCCTAGAGAGCTGGTTATCCTTGAATGCAAAGTGTAGCTGAGAATACACAAGATTCATCACCTCCGAGGAACGCATGCAGATACTGAATAATACTATCCTTATCCTAACAATAAGGCTGCTGATAAAGCTTTCATCGTTGAGCATAAAAGGACTCATTCTCAGGTTAGATTTGCAGCCATTGCAGGTTTTACAAAGAAGCTGTAGTTTATACATGTATCAAGCAAACCAGCACTTCAAACCTTCAAAGCAGCGAAGCTTTGTCCCATTTTACTGATGTAACACACTGCGAGTGAATTTATATAAACACTATACAGGGCTGTGGATTAAAAACTGTTTCCAGAGACCCATGCAGCAGCTTAACTACAGCAACTATCATCTTTTCTCCAGAGCTACTAGTTCTCACATGAAGAGCAGAGAGCAGCTCAGAGATCAACACATACTTTTCTGAGTAAGAAACATTGTTTGATAGTTGCATTCTCAGAAATAGCTTCACCTACTCAGAACTCGAGGAAATTTAAACCGTTCAAGGTCACATTACAATCTGCAAAATTCTAACAACATGGTCTTCTCCGCACAAGAGAGAGCAGAGAGCCCTTGCTCTGGAAAGGGCTAAGCCCCAGATGCTATAACACATTATGCTTCCTTCTGTGGGCAGTTGTTGCAACTTGAGTGGGGCAACTCACAGGAAGAATTAGTATGCAAGCATTAACGACATGAAAGAATCAAGTCCCCCTGCCAAAAAAAACCCAAACAACCAAAAAAACAACCCCAAAAACAGAGAGAAAAGGTTGTATCAGAAAGCCTCCAGTGGGATTTGTTTTGAATAGCTGTGTGTGATTTCTCCCCCACCCCTTCTTCCAGGGCTAGTGTCTGCACTGAGGTTTGTCAGGCTGCACGGGATACAGGCTCTGACCTTTCTCTGTTCTTAAACCTCAGGTCAAGTGGTCTAAGAAATTCTGCAGACAATGGCCTAGTCAGGAATCACCGTCCCCATGAACTTAAATAACTCCCAAACTAAACCACATGGCAAGGGAGACACTGGAATTTTATACAGATGACCTGTATTTTTTTCCCCTCCAGAAAGCGGTGCTTAAATTTGAAAACAAGCAGCTTGTTACTTATTCTCTCAAATGTTCCTTCTGTAGCCTGTGATCTCTAAGTAGCTAGTCTTGAACAGGTGCATACCTGCAGGAACAGCAACAGTCTGGCTCTCAGATAAATTTATTATCAAACTGATCACCACCAGGTACAGCATGCTCATTGTCCGTTCTCCTGCCTGATGTCCTGCTGATACAAGCTCAGCAGCTGACAATGTTACACACAGCATCAAGTTTTTAAAGCCAGAAACACCCAAGAACCAGAGATGACTGCAAGAAACCGTGGCTGAACTGACCCAAAGGAACAGAAACTTCCTTTCTGCAGGCAGGGGAAACGAGCGGCCCGCACAAGACATCGCGTGAGAAGCAAGCGGCACCACCCAAGTCCTTGAGCGTTTAATCTCACACCATTGCACCGCTTCCGCTCTGCATGGGTTGGGACCGAGCAGCTGCGAGCACCCACGCCAGCTTTGCGGTGATTTATAGCAGCACACCGTCCTGGCGTCGCTGTCTTAACTTTTCCTGAGGTGACACCGCTGCCAGCGAGTACAGCATTTGTGCCAAGAGCCTGCGGGTAGGCTGAAGTGTTCGCGCTAAGCAGCGCGATGCTCCTCAGGACAGGCAGGGAGGTACCGTGTGACCATCCCTGGCAAAGCGCAAGCCCTGAGCCCACCGCGTACCAGCTGCTTCCTGGGACTGGGCACTTGGGATGTTTGCAGCGGGTCTCCAAGTGCCTTCACGAAGAAGCCTCGAGCTAACCATTTCCTTGTTAAATCTTGTTATCAAGCATCCAGATAACATCATTAACCATCAGGCCCACTGTGCCTGTCACAGGGACCACTGGATACTCCTATGAATCAAAGCCACTTGAAGAAATGGACACTCCCAAGAGAAACGTCAAGTTCATTACTGTTAGGGAGAGTGAGCCACTGCTGCCATCCTTAGAGACAAAGGTGACAGAAAATTAAAAGACTGATTCTTCTGAGAACAGGAGAACTAATGGGGTTTGCCTCCCTACAGATACGCCCGTAGAGGCAGATTCATGGCAGACAAACTTCGAGATAGCTATGACTACACAGAAATCACTTCTGGCACAGGAAACCATTGGCCAGCAAACTCCTGAAGGCTGAGGGGCATTCAGGGTACTGGTGTACACTTGCCCTAATTTAATGTTTCTCCAGACTTCTGCTTTTGCCTAGTGCTTTTTTTCATAGAAAAGTTTAAAGTGGTTTATCATTTTTGATGGAATGCAAGAAAACCCCAGCTAATAAACACCCTAAAAGAAGAGCTGCATTCTCCCTGCTTTCCCCACTGAAGAGCCATTGATACATTTCTGCTGATGATTTAAAAAAAAAAACACTTCTGGCCTGTGGGTTCAAGATGCACTAAAAAAGAACTGAATCCTATACATTGGGTCACATCTACATGGCTCACTCAGCCTGGCTTTTCAAGAACCAGAGACTTTTTTTTTTGTTTTGCTTTACACCAATGTTGAGGTGAAGTCCTAGGGACTTTCCTTTCTCTCTTAATTAGGCTAGTCATTTATACAGTGTCTGCTCCAAAATGCAAAAAAAACCCCCAAAAACCCAAACACCTAAAATGCACCTAGTAGAAGTAGCATCTCAAATCCAGTGTTCAAGAGCAGATACTCATCTGATCTAAGACCTCAGTCAATACACCAGCTGCTCAAACACAGTGAATCTTGAAATTGCAGAACTTGGGCTTGATATTTTGGGAACTTGAAAGCTCAATGTGTGCAACTCAAAGAAGAACAGGAAGGAAACAGGCAGGTGTTTAATATAATCAGAAAGAAACAGAACTCAGTTCCACTTTGGTTTCTACTGACAGACAAGTTGCACAACATAAAAAAGTAATTTAATTTCTCTGCACTTATTTCTCCCCCCCCCCCCCAAAATAATAATTTAGAGTTCACAGTGACTACTGCATTCAGTTCATATTGTCTAGTTTAAAAAAAACCAAACAAAACCAACACACACACACACACACGCACAAAGTAAGGTTGCTGCTTCTACCAGGACACCCACTTAGGTATCCAGACTCAGCCTATAGAGTTCAGCTCCTTCCAGACATTTGAGCGTTACATCTTTTTCTTTCCTGCAAAATGTTTATTCTTTTCCATTTGCTGTGGAGTTGCTCTACCCTCCAACCCTACTCGTAAGTCCTTCTCATTTACTACGCGTGCTGTGTTATCAGTTCTGGGCAACTCCCAGCTTCCTCCACTGACACGCTTCTGCTCTTCCAGAACCCTCTTATCGCAGGCGGGCCCCTGACGGCTGCAGCATGGCTCCTCAGCACCACGTGCTGCAAAGGGGGCAAACACTGCTTACTCTGACCTCCTTAACAGCAGCTAAAAATTTACTCTTTCATCTCTGTGCTGAGTCACAACTGCACGTGCCACGGGGAATAGCTTCCAAAAAAAGTAGTAAGGATCAGTAAAAAAAGATCAGTAGTGAGGAACGAAGGCATATGTCAACTGAGATGCTACCTTCTTTGCAATATCCACTTTCTTCAGAAAGTGCTTCTCTTTCCTTCTACAATATTACAGCAAAAAATAAAATGTATATAAAGGATTGATCAAACTGATTCTAATTAACTGCCCTCCCATAAGAGCAGCAAGATATACAGTGAAAATAGGGAAAGTGAAGCCACAGAAGATTATGGCCCCATGAAGGATCTCCATAAAAATTCCTGACTCTCAGACTCAAAATTTCTTATTTCTAGGGAGGAGAAAAAAAACCCCAACCAACAAACCAACCAAAAATTGAGACGCACACAAGCTACTTTTTTCTGGAGGAAAGTATTACAGAAGGAGTCATACAAACGACCCTTTCATAAACCACAGCTCCAGTCACTGTGTTTCTGAACACACATTTGTGTGAACACACATTGCCCTGTGCTTCTGAACTACGGCATTTTGGCCAGAGGCCACGGTAATCTTGATATATTTGCAGGCAAAAGCAGTATTTCCTAGTTGTATTTGAAAGCAGTTCTCAAGGCAGGTAAAAAAACATGCAAATGGACTGGGGTAAGAAACTTAATTCCCAAATTCTTTTGAAGTTATATGTTCATAAACAAACAAAAAAACCCAACCACCAAACTTTTGCAGGGAGTACATGCCCTCCCCACAATTGTTTGCCTCATCCTGTCCTCACCATCACAATCTATCGAGGAGGGAAGGGAGATGTTCAAGGCACCAAAATACCATTTAGCTTAATGAGAAAATACAAACTCAGGATTTGTGACCTAGAAATCCTGTGCAGTGTTGGCATGTAAACATTCATTTATGTCTACAGAATACCAGCTGTAAATCAGAAGAAAACAGTTAACATTAACCTTGGTCTCAGATTGTAAGGACAAAGGTTATAGTCTGGTTTGGTTGGAAGGGACCTTAAAGATCATGTAGTTCCAACCACCCTGCCATGGGCAGGGACACCTTCCACTAGACCAGGTTGCTCCAAGCCCCATCCAGCCTGGCCTTGAGCACTGCCAGGGATGGGGCATCCACAGCTTCTCTGGGCAACCTGCTCCAGTGTCCTGCTACCCTCATAATAAATAATTTCTTCTTTATATCAAATCTAAATCTGCCCTCTTTCACTTTAAAGCCATCACCCCTTGTCCTACCACCACAAGCCCTTGTACAAAGTCCCTCCCCACTTTCCTGCAGGCCCCTTTAGGCACTGGAAGGCTGCAGTAAGGTGTCCCCGGAGCCTTCTCTTCTCCAGGCTGAACCACCCCAACCCCCTCAGCCTGTCTTCACAGGAGAGGTGCTCCAGCCCTCTGACCATCTTTGTGACCCTCCTCTGGACTCACTCCAAGGTCAATTAACTTCAAAAAAAATTAAAAAATAGATTATGAAACACACCTTTCCCAGCAACGAGCTCTTACCTCCTGTCCTTGCCTGGAGGAGAAACTTACCTGAATTCTGATCAAAGGAAGAGCAGGCACAAAGTGCATTATGAATCTAATTGAATCCACCTGGTTTAACTTCACACCACTTGAATAACCTGAGACCTGATCAAATAACTGTCCCCCCACCTCCCCCAACCATGTTTGCTAATATAATTAGTACTACTTCACCTAGGCTAAATGAGCTGTACTGGCAAATGCACTTTTACTTTGCAGCTGGGTCTGTACTATGGTTTCTGAAATGTATCTAGACTTATTCTTCAACTGAAAAGGAGTAAGCTGTAGTAAAGTACAGTAATGCTACAGCCAATGCCACCCTAAGACACTAGTACTTTTTATGAAAATTAAGCTTTTCTATCAAGGAAGAATCTGTGGCATGATTCATGGGACAAGGCACTGTTTGCTTCCCAAACCCCACTGTAACTTGAGAGCTGGACTGCAATGGAAATACGCAGGGTCTGTTGAAAGGAACTGCCTGTATAATCTGCAGAACAGGGCACAGCAGGTTGCTTTGCATCATCCTTGTAAAATCAAGAAGTTCTCTAGCAGCTATTTTGTCTTTTAGTTGCACATTTAAAAAGGATAGTGCATGATGAACAAGTACGTGTAAAAGTAACCCACATCTTCAAACAACTCGCAATTATTACCATTTCTCTTTTTAGAAGGCACCCCCCTCCCCTGGACTTTAGATAGCCACTGCTAGTGGTGTGTGTCAAACCTTCCTGCTGAGACAGTTATCGGTCAATTCCAGCTTGCTATGCTTCCTTACTTGTTACATTCCACCAAGCCTGACCAGCTGTAACAGAATGAGGTAATACCAAAGAACATGTCTTTAGGCAGAGGTATATAAATATAATAGGTTCCTGTGTTTCACCCCCCCCTCCTTCTCTTTTTAAACACAGGTACTAGACACTACATCATTGATCAGAAGACCTAGAAGCAAACCAACTAAGCAGAACCATGGGTTCATCAGTAAGTCCCCTCCTTACCTTCCAAGAAGTCCAACAGTGCTAGCCTATTGCCTTACAGAATACTATATGCCTACTGCCTTGGAAAGATTTTAACTTCTGTCAAAAGTATTCCATAACAGGATATTATAAGCACAGAATGCACTTGGTAAGGTATCCATGGTGCTTTTTAATTAATGGGTCTGGAGAACCACAAACTGGCTGTAACTCCTACGTTGGTTAAGTTCATTTTGATAAGAAGGAAAATGGAAAGAACAGTTACAAGGGATCAACCCTATTTCATCTGTGACAAGCCAGTGGCTATTTGACTAAAGTTGGTGCTGTACAGATGTCATTGCTTCACAATACCAAGAGCCAATGCTGTTCTTTAAAGTCCCTTATCACCAACAAGTGATCTCTGATGCTCACCCCTTAGGAGTCAGTCTGCTGCATCATCTGTGAGCAGGATGATTTTAGTAAACTTTGTTTGCAGGTTTGTATTTCCTGACAGCTGGCACAAATCTCTGCTGGTTCAATGTCAGTGCAAGCCAAGGTATTGATGACGATCTTTCAGTCACGTGGGATCTCATTGCTCTTGTAAACATGAACTAAAACTCTGAGTAGCTGTAGCTGTTGACTCTGGAGATAACAGTATCTAGATGCACCTGCAGGCTTTTAGTTTATGGCCTGCCCTTTAGAATTAGGACTTTTTCACTACACTTATCTTAAAGTCTTGCTAGACAAAAAAAAGGAAAGAATATTTCATTTAGCTCTGCTTTATTCTCTCCTTCCCAGTTTATGTACCTAACTGGGTTTAAATAACATTATGCATCTACCGTAATAGATAGTGGGTAGAACAATATAATACATTCAGGAGACAGCTGTATTAGAGAAATATGTATAACAAAAAGGATTATAGCAGAAAAGGAAGGGTACCATGAAAAGAATGTCATGGTAACACCCTAACACAGAAAACACACTGTTCCAAGTCTGGCCATATGGCCAATCATCTGACTGAAGAGATACTGAAAAGTGCAGCAGCTACAGCTACACCGGTGTCTGTAACCACTGCAAATGATGCAGGAAAAGGACTGAGTTTGAAGGAACGCTCAGCTGCAGCAGAGCTACACATACACTCACCCTAGGCAGTAAAACGGGGAGACTCACACACTAGAAGTCCATCACGCTGGGTAGTGTGTCTAGGTGTCCTCCAGCCCCAAAAAATCAGAGAGGGTCTCAGCCAGTACAGAAAGTACCCTCTGTGTGCAGCCTCACTTTCTGTACACTTCTCAAATCTGGAACCAACATATTTGCCTGGGCAGACACTCTTACGTACTTTTCCCCAGCTAAGTCCAGCTACTGCTCTTTGCTGTACTGAGGGTGTATCACCTGAAGCCTGCCATTCAAAGCTTATCATTGCATCCGTTTCCATTTTCTGCAAGTCTTATCACTGAGAGCTTCCTTTGCGACCTCACAGCCAGTAACTCTCGCATGTGAAAACCACCACCATATTTATAATAAAAAGCAAGATATTGCCCTCTTTGTATATTGCCTAATGACTCTTGAGGAACTGTTTGCTCTCGGTCTTGTTCCTGGTGAGCATGTGTTCACATCACAGACTGTATACAATGTTAGAAAAACAGCCTAGGGTTAGATGGGTCAACAAAACCAGACCTGCATCTTCCTTGAGATGTTACTGGATGCACAGTAGAAGACACATGGCCAGAATTTCTCCATTGTCCCCTATGATGTTCTGGTTCTAAACATAAGTACCAAAAGCCAAGAAAAATGCAAATCCATCTTCCCGATATACATATACATATATATGCATGTATAAACATACGAGCATGCATTTTTCATTTGCTTATATACAAAACATTTGCACATGCAACCCTCAACTATTTAGGGAAGTGAAACTCTTCAGCATCCCACAGGTGCTCATCCCACTGAGCCAGCCAGTCCTTCCAGGCAAACCCCCCCACCAAAACAGCTGTGGGAAACAAGGACCCACCGCTACAGATATCATACTTTCTAACACTTTCTCCTCTGCTGTTAAGTTTTTGTTGTTGGTCTGCTATTTCCATGTCCTTCTGTCTTTTCTTTTGTTAACTAGGAAATTACTTCTTCCCTGGAAAGGATCCAAGCCATAGAAATTACTGAATGAGAATTCACTGCTCTAGCTACCACAGCACGGTCTGTTTGCTTTTGTCTTTGTCTTTCCTCCTGCCCATCTTCACGCTGTGCTCTCCTCCTGGCTCCTCAAAGCAGGAGCTCTCTATTGCCCTCCATCTGTGCAAGGGCTGGAACAGCAGATTTCTACTCTCGGTCGGTAACTAGGAACTGAGCGATAAACAGGTTGTAAAATGATGTTTGTACATTGCTTAGCAAACTGGGATTTTATTCTATATTGGCCCCTATACACTTAAAATAAACAGACTTTACAATTATCTAGGATGAAAGAGCTGTTAGAAAACAATGAGGAACTGTCAGTAACATCAAAGCAATTAAAATTCACACACTGCTTTATGTTTTCACAAACACGCTTTATATGTCTTTCTTAATTAGCAAATAATCAGCCGTGTATCTAGAATACAAGTTTGTTATCTGAAGAGGGCCAGATGACAGTGCCTGATAAAATATGTTCAATTTACTGCAGTAGCAATTTACTGCAAAGAAAACCATCTCACTTTCTTGAGCACACCTACAATATCCAAGCAATTGCTACACAGGAAATTAGAAAGGGGCGTAAGAAAGCCGTTCTGCAGATTATGTGTTTAAGATTAATTTCTCGCTGTGAAAAAGTTATTACAAATAATACACAAAGCCTTACAAACTCAGACTATGGTTTCTCCAAGTATGAAGGTATGCGCAGACACTCTGTAAAATAAAATGCAACTTCTTTGTAACTTCCTCATCTAGGGCTTGCTTAGGTCACAATTAAGTACTCACACAGCTTATTATAACAGCGTCTAAAGGGATCTGGGCAGCTGTCCTATTCCTTTGACTACCAGACAGTATCAGGAATTAGCAGAGGTCACCCTACAGTAAAACAAACATCCAAATGACATTAAAAAGGCCTTTCTACCTATCCAGTTGTGATCATCATCTTATCTCCATTACTATCAGCTCGTTATTGTGATTCATCAAGCAAAAGCCTTCCATCCTCAGAGCAAGAGCCCTGCCTAGCACACACTGTTCAACGGACCAGACCACTGCTGAATGGAGCACAGCTCAGACCTGCCTCTACGAAGTGCCAGACTGGTCTTCTCTGGTGCATTTCTCACTTCTCTCTGGCCATATTCCCCAGACAGCGCAGTACACACCACACTATAAATAAGAGTAGATATCACACAGTAGCTTACAAGGGTCCAGATTTACATCATGTCTTCAACATACCACTGACTGCCACAGAGAATTTACCATCTAGAAAGTCAAGGGATGAGAGCCTGACGTAAGTTATCAGCATAATTCTGTCTGCCAGGGCCTTGCTGAAACTCCTGACAAGATTCTGTTTGATGGTTTCTGCATTTTCCTCTCTGTTGGAAAAAAACAAACCTGGAAACAGCCACGTGCCTTTTAGGTCCTTTGAATTCTGGTGGCCAGCTACTATGGTTTCAGCCACCACCGAACACTGCTTTTACAAAACACCCCAAGTTTTCTGTGTTTGTTTGGCAACATGTATTGGAGGCAGACAGACCAAAGCAAGCAGTATATATTCAACCTCCAGCGCCAGAACTGGAAGGGTTTGGGTAAATATTCAAGTTGCCTCAGTATCGTAGGGTTTTCTTTTTCAGACAAAACCTGAGCAAGTTGAGAACCCATTTATCCCGCTTTGCTGATATCTACATCATAAAAATGCATCCACTTGTACTTTAATAAGACTACCTTTGGCCCCCGTTTTGCAACCACCCTGCAGACATCCTCAGGATCATTATTAATATCCTCAAGTTGCGTTACCAGGATTTTCTGTTTCCCTTTCCCTAACAAGTAACAAACCGTTGACACCAGCGTAAGCACCAACTACACTTACCACGGCGAAACCTTTCCGCCAGCACGTCCCCCTGGGAGGATGGCACGGACCAGAAGGCACCGAGCCCCGCAGCCCCAGCACAACCCCCGGAGCCGCGGCCGGGGGCGGGACACGGCCCCCACCGCACGGAGCGGAGCGGGGCTGCACCGCCCGCCGCGGGGAGCTGCCCACAGACCGGGAGGCCTTCCCACGCCGCGGGGACAGCTTCCTCGGGGCCGGGCCACGTGTGCCCGTAGGCAGCGAGGGGCACAGGCGTTCCGGTTACTCGCAGGCAGGAGGCGACGGTGCTCCGCTGCCCCCCGCCCGCCCGGGACGGAGCGGCGCCGGTCCCGCAGCTCCCCGCCGCTGCCGTGCCGGCGGAGTCCGGGCTCACCTGGATGAGCCGCTGCAGGCCGGGCCCCTGCAGGCAGGTGTGGTTGCCCAGCAGCTCCCAGTGCTGCCGGAGGAGGTGTTGGGCCGCCCGCACCTCGGCCGGCCGCTCCAGCGCCTGCAGCACGCCGGCGCCCAGCCCCACATAGCCCACGTAGACCAGCAGCAGCGCCGGCACCCCCCAGCGCCCCCGCCGCCGCCGCTGCTGCCGCGCCGCCACCATCGGCCCCGCCGCCGGAGAAGCTGCCGGGCCGGGGGCGGGAGGAGCGGAGGGCTGCGCCGGGCAGGGCAGGGTGCCCGGCCGGCCCCCAGCGCCTCCCCCCCGGCCTGGCCCCGACCTGCCCCTTCCCACCGGGGCCGGGCCGGGCAGCTGGTCCCGCCGCCCCGCCCCGCTCCCCGCCGCAGGCTGCGCCCCGGTGCCGCCCGGCGGGCCCCGAGCCCGGCTCGCCCCCCCGGGGGTGCTGCCCGGCCCGCCCGCTCATCCAGCCCCCCGTACCGGCACCGGGCGCGGCTCGCTCCGGCGGCAGCTTGCACCGGCGGGGCTCCCCTCGCCCAGCTGCCGAGCCGATTCCAGAGGCGGTGACAGGTGTTTCCCAAACCCACTTTTCCATATCAAAAATTGTAAAGATGGCAAGTTTGTGAGCGTCCTTTTATCGTTCGTGGTTTTCCTGTGAGAGACAGGAGCGTTTTCTCCATATAGTTAGTTCCCAAGGCCTGTCAGAAATTACAGGGCTACACCAAATGCTCCCCTCCATCCTCTCACCAGCAGCAAACCCAAGCAAATCACTCTGAGCGTATAAAAAGTTTGCAGTTTACCTGCTTTGCTGCAGCACATGAGATAAAGGGGAATAAGCCCAGTGAACTTCTGAACACAATGCCTTTGTACTCCGTCAGATGGTAAAGCCTTCTCACACTGCCCTGTGTTGACTTCTTGGTTTGTTTTTGGTTTTAATTTTTTCTTTGCTGAGGAATGTCCATGCTATGACAAATCAGTCAGCCTTCAAACAGGTATTGTATCACTGGAATAGCTCTGATAATGTGCTAGTTTATGTTCTTCTGGGAGGTGCTTTGCATAAACTTGTTGCGGCACTATCAAAACTATCAGCCACAACAAGGTCTTTTACCATCACATACCAAGATACTCTTCATGCCAGTCCCTCTTCTGCCTTCTCCTAGTCTCTCCTCATCCAGGCCACGCTCTCTCTCTTCTCTCTGCTTCTTCCTCATCTCTCTTCCTCAGCCACCCAACCACTTACTGCCCTCAGCCTCTTAACTCCACGGCAGTAAGGCTTCCTTCTTTTTGATCCCAACGGCTCACCTTTACCAGTGTCTGATCCAGATCCCCAGGCTCTCTCTGCCTATCTCAACGTGATCTGGATCACAGGCTATCCTCACCTGTCTCCGATACGTTGGGCACTGCCATCACTGTTCAAAATTTCAAATGTCCCCTGGCACAGCCATTACTGCTGTCACCGCTCATTACACTGTCTCATAATCTGAAGGGCCTCACACAGGGCACCAATTGTTGCAGCACAATCAAACCAATAAACTGTGACAAGGCTTTACCGTTTGTCAGATTCTATCCCCTGTACTGTATCTCCTTCCTCCAGAGGTCAGACCACACTGCTCCTCCTCCATCTGACACACACACCCCCCCCCCCCCCCCCCCCATCCTCAGGGCTATTTAACCACTTAGCGGAACAAGTTACAGCTGCACATCGTCCATGTCAATCAACCCACTGCCCCTGAGGCAAGGCCACAGCCACATATATCAATGCTAATCAACCAACTACCTTCATTCTTCTACATAAACTCATGCTTTTACTGGCAAGATGAAAAAAAAAATATGTAAAGGATAGACCAATTCCAGTTTCAAGATATCATTCTGCTTAAAATGGAAAAGAAAAAAGGCTTCTATAAAAATATATAAGAAAGAGAAGATGCAAAGGTACTAAAAAGTATATGTACTCAAGTCTCCTCTTTCATATAAGATCAGGAAAAGGATACTTTTGAGCTTCATTTTGATATTTTAGCTGCATTATAATCAGATAGTTTATACAAAGCACACTAGGTATAGCCAACCTGAAACACTATGGACTAAACAGCATTTAATGTTTATACTAAAGATAAAATATGTAAAAAAAAATTACAGGTAAGACTCAGTGTTTGTAATTACAAGCAAGACTGGGATAACCCGGGACATCAACCACATGCGTGCTAGAAGGGATCAATATTCACCACAAATCTTCACAGAATCGTATAATATTTTAATGGCTGATTTTCTTGAATATACTCAGAAATGTCACTCGTGTGTCAGCCTTCTATTTACACCTCCACAGAGAACGGCTCAAATATTTGCAGATGATATTTTGGTGTTGTCTGGAAGGTACCAGTAATATCTGAGGATGAGGAAGGGCCTGCTAAGTAGGCTTAGAGGGTAAGTGCAAGCCTGGAAGGACACTTGCTTCTTGCCCTGCCCTGGACTACAGGTGGTAGCTGCTCAGGACAATGTGTGACTTTTCCAAATCACAGATGAACCGTGCCTGGGCCATCACTTCTGCCACAGGCTGCAGAGCTACATTCAGAGGCTTCAGAACTGCAGTTTTCCATGGATCTGAGCTGAGCATCTTGTAGCAGGTTGTGTGATCTCCATGCTGTGCAGGATTGCACCACTGGTAAAATGGGTTAATAAAAGAGCAGAAGAGTCCCTTTTGTGCACTCCTCTGTCTCCTAGCAAGCCCTTGTGATTGCACAGTTCTTCCAAGTCATTTTTCTTAGCTGATCAGTTGATACTTGTTGACTTCATTTTTGTTAGAGGGAGGAAGGGTGCTAGAAAGCACTTGATCCACTCACGCTCAAGAAATTGGCCAGTGCTCCCAGCATGTATCTCAAAGTAACTTTGATTACAGATGTGCATGATCTTTTGGATCTTTTCAGGATCTTGAAAACTTGACAAAGTGAGCAAGAAATTTCTATCACTCGTGTAACACAGGGGAGGTCATCAGTAGCTTTCTCTCTTCTGTTCCAGCATGGCCATATGCTTGATTTAAGGTGTCTTTCTGAGTCTTCCGGCAGACAGCTTGAGAGCTGCTGCAGCTACTCTTAGCCTTACTAAAAGTAGCAGTAGCAAAAAATTCAGAAGATAGTCTCACCATGCTGCTACTTTGCACAATCGGTATCAGATACAGGAGCAATTTTCTGGACTGCAGTAAAAACAGTGCAGACTCCCTGCTCTCAGATCTCAGGTAAGAATGATTTTAACAAACACTTTGCCAGTAAATGGTGCATGCATGCTTTCTATCCTGATAAACCTCATTATCATTTTTTATGGCATGCAGCATGATGTAAAACACTGCATAGGATCACCTTTAGACTAACGCATGTTTTGTGGCTGGCTGTGGCTAGATAAGTAAGTAAGGCATGGCAAAAGGCAAGGTGAAGGGAAGAGGTTAGATGCAAAAGTCAGCAGAACTTTAGTTTTGTCTTTCATACAAACAGGCCTGAAATGTCTTGTAGTGTTGACACAAGGCAGGTACAGAGTACAGCGATGGTGACGATGTTAACAAGTGCATGTGCAAATGTTATGTCCAAAGAATAGACAATACTGAGAGGGAAGGCTTCCCATGAGATTTGCAAAGATACAAAAAGCGGGACAGGAGAGAGTTGGCTGCTCTCTGTGACAGAGGCTACAAAGAAAGCTGTTGCACACATTTATAGGAATAGCTGAGGGCATAGAGAAAGATCAGTGCAAAAACTGAGGAGATAAAATCTGTGAGGTAGCTAGTGGTAAGACATGAGGGAAATCTTAGATGGGATAAGCATTTTAAAACTCAGTTTTGAAATGAGTTGAGTAAACCATAGCTGGCATTCTTATATGCCAGCATCTCAGGTTTGAGCAGCCACACTGTACTATGCAGCAGTCAGCAACTAGCAAAGAAAACAAGCACCAAGTTAGATGTAAGAACAACCCTCTTCAGAAGTAAAAATCTAGCACAGAAAGCATGCAGGAAGAGATGTGACCTACACACGTCCCCACATGCTTTACGGACACTCCCCCAAAATCGAAGCAGGCGCTGAAAGTTTGATGTTACTGCAGCCTGCCAGCCATGCCCATACATCCCATACATGCCTAGTCATATTTCACTCACACTTTACATTAAAGTTTCACTTATAAGTGAGTCTAAGAGGATTAATTGATGGTTACTGTGAGTTATAAACATACTGAATAAATAGCAGTATGTACATAATTACATGCATACCCATGGAATGTGTTAGTGATGGTTATAAACAATCTAGTATGGAACTCAATGAAAGGATAATAGTTTTATCAAGTTTCTATAGTTTATTTTAATACAGAGTATGACTATGGTTTTAGATCTCAGTGACTACTTTGTTATTAAGTACTTATATGTCCTTTGGCTTTTCTGCTTCTTTGGAGATGGCTGCTGCTACTTTTGACTTACAATAACTATGATAAAACCAAACGCCCTTTTTCTCGTGGTGACACTATGCAGATGACTGAGGATCAGATTTAACACGAGAGGCTTTCATCAGCCTTATTTAGAGGTAAATGGACAGCACCAGCTCTGTATGGTACATGATAATTCTTCAATGAACTGGCCCAAAGCAAACGCCAGACTCAAGTAATATTTGTGATCTGGCTGGAAATAAGAAAGTCTGGATGCATTTAGATTTAGTTTAAAGTGCTGTTTTCAAGTGGCTGTGAAATGAACAGTGTTAAGGATAAGGGCCTGCTTTGAGCTGTCAGTTTGTTCTGAAATGAATTGTAACAGTCCAGGCAGTGCTGGAGAGACACATAATTTCTGCACAATGTAAGAGAGAAACATTTTAGCCCAGGAACTAAAGAAATGTTATCATTTTATATGAAAGCTGCTGATTTCAGACAGTATCAAATGAATCTTAATTGGATGGATGTCATTAAGCAGATGGTCATTACTGTCGATATTCCTCTATTTTTTTGTTTGTTTTCTGACTGGAAATGAAGAAAGATTTCTGTACCTGACTTTTTCCACTTGAGATTCTTGGTGACATGGCTTCTTATTGGAGCTGGGAGGCAGTCACTCTGGATTTTTTGAAAATGAGTGACCATAAGAACTGAATTCCACTAGAGAAAGAGAGAGGATAATAACTGATTACTTCAGGGGAATTTGCCTTTGTTGAGTGAGAAGTGTAAAATGAATCCTGGGACAGTTGTTTTACCATGCGTGCTACTTCTTTGTAGGTTGTAATTGGCTGATGCCTGCATAGTGTGTGGAAATTCCAATGCATCTGAAACATTACTCCTTAGGAAACAGTCCACAACCTGCGCTTTAGTCCTTTATCCACTGGGCCTGCTTAGTGTGAGATATAGATAAAAGATAGGTTTTCAAGACTGCTTTCTGTGTACCTTGCTCAGCTAGGGATGTGGATTCTAGGTTGTTCAGGTTCATCTTCCAATTTGGTGGTGGCTCCTTCTGCCAAGCTTAAGCCAGGCTTGTGCCACTTTAGCTGAAGGAATTTTTCCATCAAGTCAGCTCCCACATTGAAGACCAGAGCCAGCCAGGCCAAGCCAAAAACAATCCAAATTGCACTTAGGCTCCTGTACACTGGGATATAGTGCTTGTTGGGGTTTGTGCCTGAAAAATCCAGGAAACTTTGCATGTTAATCTTGACAGCTTTGGTCTGCCAAACAACACACATACTCATACACCCTCTCCACCCCCTGCAAAAGCATATGTTTAACAAGTTGGTGTAATCTATGAGCATTCTTCTTTTTTTCTCTCTCTCTCTCTTTTTTTTTTTTTTTTTTTTTTTTTTTTGTGTTCCAACAATCCGGTTAAGCTTAGCCCAGTTGGCATCAAAACTCTGAAGCCGAGGTTATGTAATAAGAATAGTTGTATCTAAAGTTAATCAGGGATGTGCAAAATTGAGTGTTCCTAGCCACTGACAAAGAAAAAAACCATCTTGGAAAACCAATGCTGAATCCATATTGGCCATATTTTACTCAAGAGATACTCCAGGGACCTCAGGTGATTTAGAGAGATACATTTTATTACCTCAGTGATATAGCAATTGCTTTCTGTAGGGTGATATACCTCACTAACCAGGGTTCAAAATCACCTGGAGAATATCATATGGGAAGTGCAGCCATTTTAGGTAAGTGGTTATAGGAATCTTAATCTTCAGTTTATATTTTCATAGCAAGCACAATTGGTGCAGCTGATACAGGCACAGGACAGCACTCCAGCCATCCATTTAGTCTCTGTCATCCAGATCATCATGAAATTCCACAGTGCCCAGATTCAGCAAGGAATGGGTTTTTATCTCCTTTGGGGGCATATTTAGGGCCTTTAGGAGAGGAATAGTACTACTTGTGATGTAACAGACCCTAGTGTTTTTAACAAATAAACACACTATACATAATCTGTTAAGAACATTTGTTCAGATAAGTGGGTGGAAAAATACCCCTTCACGCGTCTCTGCTATGTCTCATCCTAGATCTCTAAAGGCTATGGAATCTCATTGCCTTTGTTTTCTTTCACAGGCATCCCAGGGTTGTTGGTAATGTTCTCCTCCTTGTAAGTACTGATCACTTACTGGGAAATGGTAGGCACTTGCTGAAACAGATGACTGTTAGGAGAGGGTGGTTCAAAGGCTTAACGCTGACAAAGAGATTTCATTTATATTTCACCTGTCACTCATGGATCACATTCGTACCAGTTTGGATATAGTCACTGTTCAATGGGTGTTCAGTGGCATACGTGAAAAGAGTTTGGTGACTCTCAGCTTAGCTGCCAAGGGAAAAATGCCTATGCCGTTTAATGTATTAGCTCAGTATTGCCTGTCTGGCTCAGCTCGCTGTTGTAGCACATTTACAGTGAAATGGATATCTGTGCTCTCTGTATTTAGCTTTATACTAGAGTAACTGATTTCAGCAAAGCTCAATCCAGTTCACCTTCTTTATTACCTACTACGTAGTCCCCAAATCCAATGGTGCTCAGAGTGATGAAGGTGAAGTAAAAACCTTCTCCGTAGCTCCAGCCTTCTACGTAACTGAAGACCAATGGTGGGAATACTAGAAAAAGCAAGGTCCCAGCAGTCAGGAAGATGGCTACTGCCAGTGTTTGAACCACCTGAAAGATAAAAGAAAGATGGCAGTTAAACAGCACGGAGAAGTTGTCTAGTGGAAATTGCTAGGTCTGTTTTGCTTTTGAATCACAAACCCACTCCACCTGGGAGCAATATCCAAAAAAGGAAGGATGAGCCAACACTTTCATACACTACAGGCTGACCTCACTCTTTACCCTGCACATAAATATTGTATCAAATCCTGAATCAAAAAAAGTCAAAATCAGGAAAGAAAGGATGATTTTTTTAAAGCTCTTTGCAATGAGTTTTTAAGTATGTTCAAGTCATATTTTCAAACTTATTATGGAAACCATAGGAATGAAATACTCACTTCACTATTTCTGTTCAAGTGGAGATGCTCTTGTAATCAGTTGGCTCCTGTCTTTGAAGAAAAATCACCAAGTATTGCATAACTTGTGATAGAAAGATTGGCAAGAACAAATTAGGGTTCTCTTCACCATGGCTGCTTCCAAAGATTTATATAGTGGCTTGCAAGAGCTCAGCCAAAAATATGTTTGGATGAAATCTAAGTGAAGTCAGTTTGCCTGCTTTTTTCACTTACAAGCATTCAGAGCAGAACTGTTTTCTGTCAGCACAGGGCAGATCTGTGTCTCTCAGTACAAACGTCTGCCTTCTGGGAGATAAGTTACAGCATATGTGGCTGCAATAGATAGGTACACAGAATGGTCAGGGAATGGGTCATGACAGGGGATTTTAGGAGTTTAGCACTGTGGATCAGGAACTCATGGATTTCCAGGCTACACAGTCTAGAGAACTTTTGACTAGTGATGTGTGGGCTGATGCAAACTCATTGCAATTGTTTAAAAATGCCCTCAAGGGCATTCAAACCAGAGTATGATTTTTCTATGCATGGGTCTATTGTGACTGGATGAAGAGCCAAACCACTCTATAAAAAGTAGAAGGCCCAGGTATCATGTTTTTCTTTCTCTTTCTGCTCACACGTGAAATACTCCGGTGAGCTTGAGAGACTTGGCGTGAGCCTAATGGGTGACTGACTTTGACAAATCACTTCTAGATTATGTACCATGTCTCTCTAGCTGTATAATAATACTTACCTCATTTGCAAAGCATTTAAAAATTACTGATTGACATGGTTATAGGTGATATCTGTTCTCATTTAGTTCATTCAGGAAGTGTGATAGCATTTAATTAGATAATGAAGTTTGCATAAAATTTTATGTTGAAATGCACAATATTACTTTTTATTCTGGCTTTTAGGAACTTTCTGGTACAAACCTATAACATAAGGGACAGTAAGTCAGGAATGAAGAAGAACCGATTGTAATTAATTTCCAAAAGCATGACTAAATTGTGTTTAAAAGGAGATGATGAGGCTTCTCAGAGTGAACAAGCAGATACAGGTCCAAAGTTTTGTCTGATCATAGGAGTTCTGCCAGAAATAAGTTGTTAATTCAGGAAGTGAAAAGAAAAAAAAAAAAAAAGATCACCCCCCTGAGGTGCTATTGCAAATCTCAGGAAAGATGCAGTTATACTAGCATGAAAATCCTGCTGGTGGTAGAGCTGCATGTATTTGGGGAACAGACGTAGGTTATGCAGCTAAAGAACTTCTTGCTCATATAAACCAAGTCTGCATTTGACAGCACCTTTATAGCTTTCCCAGCTATACCAGTAGGTAAAGGATGCAGTGACTCAGAGGTTTTTACAAACTGAGAAGAGAAAAAAACTTGTGCAAGAACTCTGAAATGTTTCAACATATCTAACACACCTACTCTCCCTTTTCCCTAACAAAAGGGATCAATTAATTGAACCTTTATCCAGAAACGTGTACTAGCTTTGTTATGAACGACCTTCATGTCTTTTCTGTTATCAACGCTGCCTTTATTCCAGTACATCTGGACTAGTTCAATTCACCGATAAACTAGAACTAAGGAGAAGGAGTATTTATTTACATTTCAAGAAAAGAAAAGGAAGGAAGTGCTAAATAGCTGGCACAATCAGGGAAGGTAATTCAAGTCAAATTAGCAGGCCAATAAAAACAAGTTGCCTTTCCACAGTGTAGAGCTAGATTCTGGACAGATGCTAGCATGGGCTAGATAAAAGGAGCTGGATTCAGCAATGTGTGCATGTGCATTTATTCTGCTAAGGGCACCAGAGCTTAAGGACCCTGCTCCAAACTGAGGCCATGACTGCTTAACAGTTTTGCTGAGTTGGGTTTTAAAAAGGTATATCTAGAGTCCCTAAAGCAAATTGCTTTAAAACCATTGTAGATAAATAGAGCATATCAATTTTCTGATATAGAGGGGACTGTAATTGCTGTGCTTCAGAAAAATGTAGGCACGCACAAGGAAATCCAATCTAGCTGCAACAGTACCTATCTGAGAAGAGTACTTTAATTAGTTTTAAAATAGTGGAAAGAAATGATAGATAGACACTGTACCTGGGCACGGCCTGGCTTTTGCACCCATCTTTCCAGGGTCATCAGGTGGGCATTGAGTCCTCTTCCCAGCTGGTTAAGGAAGGCCAGGTTGAGGGGCACTCCGAATAAGGCATAAAACACACAGAAGATCTGCCCTGCCACCGTGCTGGGGGACAGGTTACCATAACCTAGAAAAAAAGAAGAAAACAGCTACATGAGAATGCTGCAGGCCATCGTGGGAAGTTCCTAGGCTTGGAAGCTCAACTACGCTAAGGAACCTGCGGACCTATGATTTTCTGCAATTAAATCTCCCTGCAAATTACCGTATCTTACGATGGAGCTCTGTGGATTCACTACTACTAACAGAAAATTTAACACGAAAATATTACTTGAAAGACTATTGTAATTTTCTATAGGCCTCTGATTTTGGGGTGAGTGCAACTTAGTGCTTCAAAGCAACCTCAAGACGTGCTGTGCATGTATGAAATGATATTGCATGTACCAGGCAGGCACTTGGATTTTTTTGCCGGTATAATATGCCGGATACAGAAGAATAACAGGTATAAATGGAAACCAATAGAAAACCATAACCCACAGTAGTCAGGACTGTCTTGCAGATGTATTCTGTGCACCAGTCACATGTTTCTGGGGGCTTTACAGGACAGCTGGAGGAAACCCCAATTTATAAGGAAAGAAGGTACCTCACCTATAGTGGTGACAACCGTTCCTGCAAAAAAGAAGGAGTTGCTGAAGTCCCAGTTACTGGGATTTGTAGAATTTCCTTCTGGGTTGATCCCTTTTTCCCATGCTTCCATGAGGACCTGAGGCAGAAGAGGTCAAAGGAACAAAGATGAGCAAGCCATTAGGCCAAATCAGGAAAAATGTCAGAAAAAAAGAGAGAAATAAATATTTCTTTCCATCTTGAGCAAGCAAAGCAGTAAAAAGTATAGGTAACAGGGTAGAGTTTGACTGAAATGGCCTTGTGCTGACATGTCAAAACTTGGAAATAGAGCTGGCCAGAAACTTGAACTCTTATCACTGGACAACTGGCCAGTGAAGTAAGATGGGTTCCATAGGCAGCTGAAGGCTAAGGGGAAGGCAGTGGAGGGAGTTCCCAGAGTGATCAAACTGGGAAAAGAAATTGAGGTTATGCCATAAAAAAAATAATGGCAGTTCCTCTTCTCTCCTTCCCTGGTCTAGTCATCACAGTCCAGTTTTTAATTTGGGTATGTGTAAATGTATGGTTGTGTCTGTGGGGAGGGGCATGGGGAACATGCTTGTTTCCGTTTCCTCCACGTAAGTACTAGTGAGGATGAATTTCTGTTTTGGGCCATGACTTCCCAATAATTTTCAATGAATATTAGGCTTCTCCTAGTCTGAAAGTTAGCTAATGAAATATTCTATGCTATTCCAGAGAGCTCTCACCAGATGACCAAAACCCCTCTCTGCAAAAGAAATGCTGCTCCTATTTATGTATCAAATCTTGTTAGCTGCCTTAGTGAAGGTTGTGTTCCTTTGCTCTCCCTGAGGATTTCTCTGAAGGAGACTGGTTGCCCTCTGCTCAGCAGCTGGGGTTTCAAGAATCTCTATTTGTTATAAACCAGGTCACAGCCTTCATAATTTTGCCAAATGCCTGAAGGAATTACTTGTTCATTTCTTCTAGAGACTTTTGTATGATGCAAGACATGAGAAAAATTCAACAGCAACTCCAGCTTTAGTTGGTTCCAGGAGTAGGAGACCAAAGATACTCTTTCTCAATTCAAATGTTGACCACTACCAGAAGGACTGCTTATCTGATGAACATATTCATACGAGGTATCTAATTTGTCATGGGTTCTGCAATATTAGCTGATCAGGGCTGGTGGATTGAGTATCGTAAGTTCAATAGCTACTGTTATTCCTTCAGCAAAATCTCCCACAGCATTGGTCTAGCCCGTCAGGTAGGGCTGCTAGGTATTGTCACATGTGATCTCATGACTGAAGTGTCAGCAGAGTTTCTTTTCAGTATGACAAAGAACTTTACATTATCCATTAAAATCCTGTTCTTAGGAAGAATTTGACATGTCAAATTATCTAGAGCTGACTATTTTATTTACTGGCTAGAAGGAACACACACAAGCAACTGAGGTGTGAGCCTTTGAAAATGTTTAAAATAATCACAGGTTTAATTCATCCCTTTAAGGAACGCTTGTCAGTTCTACCCATTTCAATGCACAAGAGTTCAGAGAAGCTACATTCACATCATGAAAGCCAACATGGTAGAGTAAGACAATGTTGAATGTTGAACACTTCAGACATAGTCTGACAAGGCCAGATTTCTTGCCAGGATTGTTGCTTTTAAGTACAACCTGATGAAAGAAATGGCACCCTGGTGCCCAGGAGAAACATCCCTAAAGAAAGAGGTTCATGTGGGACAGTTATAATGGCTCCTAGCTGCTTTGCATCTGCAGCTCAGGTAGCTGTTAGGGCTGGAGTGTGAACAGATCAGCTGTCGACTGGTTGGTGAACATCAGCTGTTGCCTTTGGGAGCAGAAGTAGCCAGTAAGTAAAAGCAATGTGCTATAATTTACAGTGAGAGTATGAAGCCTACATAAAGTTATAGTAGGATGTGGAGACAATAAAAACTGCTTGCCGTTTCTGCTCCTGTCCTCCTGCCAATGCACATTGCAGCCACTTGTGGTCATAGACAAGGATTTGGTCCTCACTTTATATTTAGATCAGTTCCTTTGAGGCTGAAAAAGTATAGACAATCAAAACAGGATTTCAAAAAGGTATCTCCTTACTTAATGAATCTGCTTCTCAGTTATGCTCTCAGAATGGCATAATTTCCTGACAAAAGTATGTTTGACAGAGAAAGATTAGGTTGCAGAGTTTGGATTTGCCTTTCCCAAAGCTCCAGGCTGTTCAGTTTAGGAGCTGCAGCTCAGGGCCACCTCTCAGTTATGCAGTTTTAGCCAAGCGGAGCCAATGCAGTTTGTGGACATGGAATTGCAAGAATTTGCTTCATGCACAGTCAAGTCCATAGTTAATGAATTACAAGTGGTAACTTAGTAATCAGAGATATGCAAAAAGAAACCTGGGCTATTGTCAGATTCCAGGATTTAGGTTTAAAGAGCTGGCAATAAGACAAGACACCTTACTGAGGTGTCAGCTGAGGGGACTGAACCTAGTGGCTGTGTCTGACCACAGCCTGAATACCATGACTTTTCAGACCGGAGCTTCTGACATGATGAACAGACCTCCTTAATCATATAGTTAACAAAGTACAGAGAGATGATTGCTTTCCTGCATTAGTTTCAGAGTTAGAGATTTAATATGGAAAGACTTCTATTCCCTACTATTAGTAAGATCCTGACAAATTTCTTAAGAGGTCTTAAAAATGACAGGTAAGTAAGTATAAATGACAAGTAAGCAGAAGGTACCTGTGCTTACATTTATCTTGTGGACTATCAAGTCTAAATATTTTGAAGCTTGGTGCATTGAAGATGATAATTTGGTGCCCTCAGCCGGTTTTGTCTGGAACAGCTTACAAGTGAAATAGATCTAATTCAGCAGAGGTGCAGCAAGATGCGATTCTCAGAGTGGCGCAGCAGTGCTAAGGAAGCTCCATGGAGCCAGAGGAAAGAGAATGTGGACATGTGTGAACTCTCCCTAAGGTTTCTAGGGTACTGGAGATTCAGCTAAACCTTTCAATCCTAGGAAGTATCCAGTTTGGTTAGAATGAGAATCAGGGCCCTGATAGATAACACAGTTTTTGATGGTTGACTTTATCTTTTCTTTAAGGGCCTGGAAGTGCAGGACAGTTTTCAAAGGCAATAGACAAATTCTAGTACAGAAGAGGGGCGGAATTTGCACAGGTTTGGACTGGAGAACCTTGGAAAGGCAACCTACTTCTTGTAGGTTTGATTCTTGTTTTTTGTCCCCATACATAATTAATAAGGGAGCTGGAAACCATGAAGTTTAAATTATTGCAAGGCAGCACAAAGGTGCATCAGCAGACTTACATATTTTGGGATCTCATGACTGGGAAAAGAAAAAGATGCAATAGATCAAGATAAAGAGCTATGTGAATGGGCTTGAGAAACCTCTGCCTTTCTCTTGTACAGTTAGCCCTTTAATGTCAGAGACAGCAGATCAATTTCTGACATGCTTGGCCACAACAATATAATTTCTTCTAACCAAAATAATGCTTGAGCCAAAATAACAGGAGCCTTTTCCTCTTACCTGTACAAACTGCTCCAGGGCTTGCCTGTCCAAGCATGTGTAGTTCTGCAGGAACTTGAGCTTCTCCAGCTGGAACTGGTCCCGAAAGTGGGTCTCTGCCTGCTTCTCCAGCAGCTGGAACACCGTGGCGCCCAGGAGGAGGTAAAAGAGATATCCTAGTACCAGCAGCGGAGTCCAGCTGATCTGCCGGTTGTGAATGGTGAGGAGGGGCATGCTGCTGCTCTGCTGCTGCCAGTCCCTGCTCAGTACTTAACAGGTTACTGTTCCAAGATGTGTGCTACCCAGGACACCCAGGAATCACACACCCGTGTTCCCAGCTAGTGCCCTGGGGAATTTTCTAACAGAACATACAGGTATCAGGCCTAAGGCAAATTTTATCCCTCCACATCTTTTCTCTATCCATCTCTATCCAAGGGAGAGCATTAATGGCTCAGTAAGAGTGTGAATCATAGCGTTTTTCTCCTATTAAAACAACTTTTATCCAAAGATGTCAATTGAATGAAGCCTGATGCAAGCCCTCTGAGGCTGGTATTGCTTCCCAGGCTGGAAAGCTGAAGTAAAACTGTGGCTGAATGACTTACCGAGGGTCATAGAAATATAGAGTCACGGACAGGCTCTTAAAGTCTTGATAAGTAAAGCTTTACTCTAATCACTAGACTTCTGTACAAGAAAACACTATAACCTCTCTAATTACAGCAGACTTCCCAGAACAAAGAAGAGTATGGAGCTGAATAAATGGAAAAGTCAATAGCTGCTGACTGTACCATACAAACATTGCTGGCACCAGTGAAAGCAGCATGATAAAGCTCATAAACATCCTGAATTCAGCCTGGTCACAAGACAGGCTTCCTCTTTCTTGTCTAACCCTACTGAGATCAGTCCCCTCACTGCCTGGCTTTCCTGCTGCTTCTGAATTGTCTGTCAGATCACTGCACCCTTTAGTCCGTAGTGTTAGAGACTGAACCACTCATGCCTACTGCTTTCAGTCTCCGTATTGCCCTTTTAATCCTAATGCATAAAGGGGAAGGAGGGCTAAACGTTAATTGTTAGCTAAAAAACTATCAGAGGTTCACTCATGGGAGCCTTAATGATTATCATGCACTGGAAATGAGCTGGGCTTGCATATTTTTCTGTAGGAAGAGCTTTATGGCAAGTGTCACCTATGCCACACTGCTTCTGAAAGAAAACAAACACACAGAGCAAAAAGGCCACGTGGCTAGGACTGCAATTTTGTTATTAAACTCCCCTCCCATTAACATGTTCTGGATACTGATATCCCTCCTTTGCTCAGTATTCCGATTGTTTTTCACCTACCTTCAAACAAAAGGTAGTTCTCAGAGAAAAAACACTGAAAAAATGGTTTCATTCATATCCGTATCTGCGAAAATCCCTCTACTTGCCATGTGAACTGTGTGCCTTGCCTAGGGCCAGCCATCTCCACCCTGAAGAGGATGACTGACTGGCAGCAGAAGGCCTCTTGTCACTCTGAAAAGTGAAAAGTGTTGCGGAGAACTCTCAGAAGAACATCTTGGAACTTGTCTGGGACCAGGGGACAGAAAGATTTCAGTAGAGAAGTGCAATGTGCAGGGACACAGAGCCTTGGGGCTCTGGTGTTTCTTTTTGGCTGAAGTGAAACATTTGGGAGGTAGAAGCTATAGTGGCATTAATATTACTGAGCACTGCAATAACATTATGAAGCAAATCGATCTGAAGCAGCTGAGATGTCCAACTTACTTATCACTGATGGAAGGCCTTCCCTTTGTGCTAAGGATGACAATTACTTTCAGGGTATCTTAAAAGAACTTCTCTCTTGCATCTGATTTCTGTCAGGTACAGCTTGTTGTTCCACAAAATCAACTGTACGTGCAGAAGAAACTGCAGAGTAAATAGGAGTTGGAGATGAACCACTTTATAGCTGAATGACCTTACAGATAAACGCAAGAGCAAAACCATGAAGCACACATTTAAGAAAGTATTTTCATAAACATGCACAGTTCCATACAGGTGAGCAGAGCAGTGTGCTTTAAAAATGTGAAAGACAACAGCCTGTAAGTAGCTGATGCTGCCATATTTGTTTCCATGGAAAAGCTACAGAAATATGTACCTATAGTTTTCAAGTTACAGAAATCAGCATTCTGTTTGCAAAGTTATTTTGCTTGGGTTTGTTTTGTTTTTCCCTAGTGCCAGTTTGCAATATAGGAATAAAACAAAACAAGATTCTGTGCAGTATCCCAGAAGTTATGTCTTGCCACAGGAAAAAAAGAAACTCAAAGATAGACATTTAGAAGTAAATGGAAGACTCATGATTTCTGAGTGAGTTCTGAATCTGGAAGAGGGAACTCAGCATGGCTTACCACATCAGAAATTAAATTTGGCTTCTGGGTAAAAAGGCATAATATACAATATACCAAAATAACAATACGAGCAGATCCCTTTTGATGATGGGATGACAAAGCACACTGTCTAATCTAACTTCTGTTGTTGCTCTTATAATGTTCTTCTGATTAGAAAATAAATAAAACCTGAGTTCAGAAACATTAGAAATAAAAAATGCTGAAAGCAAAACTTCCTGAAAGTACCTGAACTTGGAAGTTGACTGTTCCTCAGGGGTCCGGCTGTTCCACTGCTCTGTGCCCATGTTAAACAGAGCGCATTTGGTCTAAAACCTAAGGAATGAATTCTCACAAAACACATTTTGAATTCGGAGCTGAACACGACCTCCTTGATTTTTCCTTCACTTACCATAATTTCCTCCCTCAATGCCCTTGTAGTATGTGACTGACCCAGTAGGATCCAGCTTTTCCCAGAGAAAACCTGAGCCATTCTGGAAAGGACAGATACCCAATATAACATCCTAGTCTACAATCAAGATAATGACTCACTTTACATGTATTACCTGGAGCAAATAGAAGGATTCAGGGTTCTCCATTTCTCCTATTGCTATTACAGTCCCTAAGAATTCTTAAACATGGATAGATGCCAAATAAAAGGTGAAAAATAATTGACATGATTTCCTTGCTCTGTATTTCAGAAGCCAGAAAAAATACCATTGTGATTAGTAGGAGTATAATTTACATAGATACAAATAAGGTGTTTCTAAAATGAGTAATTAAATGGTTTAAGATACCTTGGCTGATCCTGTCATTCTCAAACGTCTGATGGAGAGTGAATTTTTTGACTTGTTTTTCTGGAAGAAATATCTCTGTACAGAACTAGATGACAAACTGGATGCAAAGATCCAGGGACCCATCCTTCCACAGGGTATGCATTTCAGCCTGAACAGTTTGTATGTGGAAATACTGAAATGTTCTGAATTTGCTTTGCTCCTTGAATGACTTTTAAACCATGCACTTCAAATGAGTTAAGGAAATTATTTTAGAACCATGTTAAATATAAATATCAGTAACACTGCATTTCTTCAGGCATGACACTACCATCTGGCAATCTTCTACTTCCGATTTTGTTCTCCAAATTTAAACCAACCATTTTTACTTCCTGATTACACTCACATAGGTGAAAACATGAAACCTTTTCAAATAAAAGTTATAAAGAATTCCAAGATTTCAACACTATTTTTCTCAAATTCCATGAAAAAAATATTTCCTGGAGTTTTGTAGTTACTGTATTGGAGGTAAAACTTGTTGTTTCTGTTCTTTATCTGTATAAATGCATTTGGGTGGATCTGCTGGTGGCCCACAAATACAAGTTTTTGTTTAGTTCACTGTTTGCATCAAATGAAGCACATCAGCTGACAAAAAAAAATGAACAGAAGATAATCTTTAGAAAATCTCAAGTGCGGTCCCTGAGACTTCCCTCAAGGAAAAGGGAAAACAAAGTTTTAGTCAAAAGTCTTCAATTTTATTGTGATGGTGTCAAATCAAGGCATGGATAATACTATTATAAATATCTAGGTTGCATTGCTTGCCTTATTGGTGAGGTTTCAAAGCAAACAATGCAGGAAAAGAAACAGAAAACCTATTAGGAAAAGATCATTTAACATGGATTTAATCAACAATAAAAGTGATTCATATGAAATAATCTAAAAACAGGAGTTCGATTGGTGTGGTTATTAAAAATGGACTTTGAAAAGACAAACAAATTCTATACGAAGCTACTAAACAAGCTGTATGTAACTGGGCATTCGCAGATTTTCAGTTTGTTGGCATTCATATTTACCAGCTGTATATTTGGTACAGGCAACATTTACAAGGTTTTAACATTTTGCTATGTTGAAGTTCTCTCAGCATATACATTGACATAAACCACATCCTATGACTGATTAAACCAGGTAAGAACAATAAAATCTTTTGTTGGGAGGATATTACAATACATACTTACATTGCTACATGTGTGAACCTCATTATTCCACTTCAAAGCCTCTTTCATAAAAAAAAGCAGGAATGAAAAGGGGAGATTGAATTAGGTTTGTCCATCTTCCAAGCCAGAGAAACTCAGCATAAGGTTATGTCCTTTTCTCCCTGGAGCTCTCTGGAATGCTGCAGTGCCCAGGAAGTGATGAACATGGAAACAAATGCCCAAGCCAAAAGCTGGTAAACTCAAGGGTTTCACTAGTGTGGTCCCAGACTGTGTAGAGATCCCTGGCAGGCTCAGCTTAAATGAGAACAGACCCTTTGGCATTTATTATAAGTCTGGGTCATGGCCTGACCCTCCCAGAGGCTATGCTACTGTAGGAGACCAGCAGATGTCTATCTTACCCTGAAATAACTATATAGAAGGACTGGAAATGCCTTGAAATAAGAGATGAGATGATGCACAATGTCTGTTATAAATTAATCCTGGAAATATCTGTATGTTATCTAGCACTGTAGAGCACCGGATTTCCCCAAAAAATCTCCATCAAAAAAAGGTATTTAGATTTCTGGTTGGAGATAACAAATAAATGGTATTTACAGATTAACATTTAATCAGCCAGCAGCTAGATATCACGGTGAATAGACAGGAGCCAGATATGCATGAGAATCTCTCCGCTTAGCAATACTATTTTACAGGTGGCTTAGGCAGGAGTCAAGACCATTATGAATGCAAGCCCTGACTGTTTCTTCAGTGTGGTAAATGCTTGGGTTATTTCAAATTGATCTAGAAATTATATGAAGATAGATTACTAAAACAAGTAATTCTGTTCATCTATGGCCAGCCAAACCTTCCTGAAGCAATGCTTTCATGAAGACAAGAAGACTTAGAGAGGAAACCCAGTAGCCTTCCAACACCTGTGAGAAAGCCATCAAGAAGATGGAGCCGGGCTTTTGACAGGATGTCTTGTGAAAGGAAGAAAGAGAATGAGCAAAACAGAAAAATTCAGACTGGACATAAGTAAAAACTTCTTCATGGTGAGGATAGCTGAGCATTGGAACAGATTACTTAGGAAGTTTATGCAGTCTCCATCCTTGGAGGTTTTCAAGACCAGGCTGAATAAAGCCCTTGCTTTGATCTCATAGCTAATGCTGTTTTGAGGAAGAAGTGGGATTAAAGACCTGCTGAGGTCCTTTCCAACCTGAATTTTCCTATGAACCCAAGAGGCAACCTTTGAAGAGTGGAGTCAGTTTTTAAAAAAGTGTATGCTTTAATTCTTAAGACTATTACATACTGAATGAGCAATGTTTTCTTTCCACATGATATTATGAAAATTTCCAAAAGAAGCAAGAAAGGCTTTATATTTATTTATATGGGTTTATATATTTATATGTTTTTTTATTATTGGATGTACTTTAGTCCAAGCTTTTCTTATGTTTGGTATAATCTTAATCTCAGAACATTCTGCCAGTCAGGTATTACTTTGCTGATAGTGACTGAATTTCACACCAATTTTACAACATTGTAAAAAAAGGCTAGACAGTTTTGAAACAGGAGAGCAAGCAACTTTTTCTCTCTGTGAGTAAGATGTGTGGCAAACTGAGAACAAAACACCGAATATGTAATCATCAAGTGTAGCAGCGTCACATAGATTGTACTGGGATAGCGCTGAGATCCTTCTCTTAACCAGTCACCCAAAGGTATTGGAAATGCTTCAATGACAAAAGAAACGAGATGTTGTACCCGTAATTCTCTTTTGGCCAACTTCAAATAAATCCACCATAATGGGGGTTTTACTGAAAACCAAAGAAGACAGCAGCTTCACCCAGCAATGGTTTGGAAGCTCTGTTCTTCTCCAGCCAGCTGAGTTGGATGGAGGCAGGATGGTGGCCCTACTCTGCTCAATGAAGCTGTATAAATGGTAGTTCAGTGTATATTAAATACAGTGTTTATATATAACAGAATAAAAAGAATAAAAATACAGACAGACAGCTAAATATTCTGACAGAAGAAGGACATTTTAATATAAACTCTAGTAAAGCAAACATACAAAAGGGGGAAGCCCTGTGGATTTTCCCACCTCTGAACAAATCATTGAACTCTGTCTTCCCAAAGCAATGATAGATTTGACTTTTATTTCACCTTGTACATCCTAAAATCTGCAAAAAGCTTACCAATTTATGTGGTAGCTGTATTGACTTTTACAGAGAATTAAACTGCATTTAAACTTTCACATCTTATTTGTGTTTTACAAGTATTTGCCCAGATTTACTTGAAGCCTATAAAGTTTCATTGTTTATTCTGAAACCTGTCTATTGTGGGAGGGTGTATATTTTGCACATTTAATGTTTTCAAATGAAAAAAAGTAGTTGGGAAATTTTAAACTGTAGAATTAGTTTTTAATAAAAATTAATTTCACATTACAATGCAATCTCAGTATTCTAGTAATCTGATACAAAAACTAGTATTCCTTGGGGAAGAAAAATCAGCAAAAGGTCTCAAATGGAATTTTTCTAGAATTTTGTAACCCAGATAACTACTGTTTTTGCACAGACATCTCTGGATGCCAACTAGATGTAATTAATAAAGCCTTATGCAAATCAATGCAAACAAAACTACCATCAGTAGTAAGAAGTGTTCCTCAGATCAACGATGTAGAAGAACACTAATACATCAGATAATTGTAACATTTAGAAAACATAAAATCAATTCTTAATAACTAAACATATTTGGCAAACTCCTGACTGGTTGATTTATTTTTGCCTAATCTTAATGCAGGCTGAAGATAATGAGTGCAAATATTCAAATATTCCAGAGAAATGGATTTTGCTATGAAAGACAATTTCTATACCTTTACCAATTAAACCTGTACATCTAAAATACTTACTCATACCTGTTTCTAAACAGAAGAGGAAGGGAAAGACTAAAGGTCTTGAATGGATTCTAAAAGGAAATGGTCGACTGTAACAAGAATTTCATTTGTTCCCCAAGCCTGAAAGAAGATAAAGAATACATTAGACTATATTTCAGGTTGTGTTATCAGTTTTAAAACAAACTTCAGAAACACAAAACAAAAAGAAAGGAAAAAAGGTAACCTCTTAATTTTAAACTTTTAAGACAATAAATAAATAAATAAATCATTCATTTACACTTCTGCATTTTCATTTCTCTACCTCAAGACTGCACAATGGCAGGTTTGCAGAGCAGCCCTTTGCGAAACGCTTTCCAGTGTAGTTATGACAATGCTTTGGCAACACCAGCAAGCCCCTCTGAAGGTACCTGCTTTAATTCCGCTCTGTTTAGAAAGCAGATGGTAACAACCTACAAGCCCCTGAGGTAATGCGCACGGAGACCTCTTATTCCCTCCCCGGCGTTACTGTCAAGGATACTGAGCATTCCCACGCTTTCTGTTTATGAAACTTGTTTTACACTCCGCTGCCTTTCGCACACATTTATCCCCCCCTCCCCCCCCCCCCGCCCCCCAGCTAATGTAAAGTGGGGCCCTCAGTTTGCTTCTAAGATGCTGATACTGATAAAGGAAAGCACAGTCAGTATGTTGACATGTTTTAGTTCTAGCAGACATTGGTTTGGCTGAGCCTGTGCTTTCACACGTTGCTTGTTGCAGGGCACTGTGTGTGTCATAATTGTGCAGGGAATGAATACATCAGTGTGCAAATGCAGAAATGCTTACTGAACATCTCTGTTGAAGAGTTTGGGAAGGAGACAACTGAGCACGGGGCTGGGACTCAGCACATGTAGCTTCTATATGAAGCTGTCTGACTCAGCTTAGTGGCCCTGGGCAAAGAATTCGCTCTGGTTTATTTTGTCTATGTTCGAAAATTATTGAGGAAACGTTTTGTGTGAGACTGCTAACACATAACTTTTTCCACCAAAGTATTCAGTCAGAATACATGCCTTCTTGTTCTACTCTTCCTCTCTGCTTAACTCTACTTTGCCTCTAATAGTTTTCTTTTATAAATAAAACCAAGTCCCCATCCCCACCCCAAAAAAGAAAACCCTCCAGTTCTCCTTTGCTTTGGATGCAACTGTTATCAGAAACTCCATATAGCCAATAATGCACAAACACTACAGCAGTTACTGTGCCTGTTGCCTCCTTTTAGTCTAGAAACACGTCAAGGAAGAGCGATGTGCTTATGGGAAAAGGGAACTCATAAAGCTATCACAGATACAGGAATAGTGGAGTCTTGCAGCCCATGGTCTTCTCCCAGCTTGAAAGGCTACCACTGCACCTCATAAATGTCCTCAGGTTTCACTATGGTGCTGAAGTACAAAGTATTTCTTTAATAGTACTAATTATTAGATTTTACCCTCCTTCATCTTGCTAAATTAGAATTTACAGACATTTTTTGATCAATAGTTCCTGCTATCGGTGGCTCCATCCTTCAAACCTGGGAGGTTTCCCCTTTCTTCATAAGTAGTCAAGGAAGAAAACCTTTCTTTCATAGGCCAGGTTGACACCAAATCCTCCTTAGAACTTGCTGCTGAGGTGTCTCTTATCTACAACACATCAGGTCCTACATGTTCGATATACGCGGGTCGTACTGATGAAGCCTCTTGACTCTTTGCTCCCCTGCCTATATCTAGTGACTGGCTGAGTCTGGCAGCCCTGCACTGTCAGGGTGACTCCGTTCCCTTTCAGCTACTTAGGGCAGTATGCAGCTCCTCTTGTCTAACTAAACTCCAGAACAGTTTTAAGTGCTGACTGTCCTTTGTTCTGCAAGAATACCTTTTATAACTTGGGGTCTAATAGCAGTCAATGTAGATAATGCCTAGGTCCTTCTGAGACTGATGGATGAGGGCAGGTAATAGCCTGTGGCTGAAAAACAATCAGGATGGAAAAGGCATTTGAGAGAGATTCCTGATATGGTATAATTTAGGAGATGATCACAGGACAAGCTGTGCTTTTATTAGATGGGTTACTGTACTTCGCAGAATGAGTCAGTTTTGGACCTTCTAAAGGCCTGAAATGTTTGTTGTAAGACACTTACCTCCAACCGTCTTTTGGTGACCTGCCTATAAATTCAAGTTAATGTAATTTGCAGAAGAAAGCTGACAACAGCTTTTCTAAATAAAGACAAAAGGGATCCCAAAGCCTAAGTGTGTTAAGTGTTTGCTTTAGATGAGCATAGGGAAGCTGTTTTTTTAGCCACTGTGTCTTTACCTGACGGTTTTCTGATAAGCAGTGTGATACCGAAACCCCACTTTGTGACAGTGCTAACACCATCTGCCAGGTGCTGATAGCTTGCTGAATAATGCTGTCACCAGCACTCAAGTGCTGATGGAAAGTTATTGCTTGGGTAACCACTACTGCTTTCATCTTCTGTCTAATTGCTTGCTGCCACTAAAAACTCTTATTTAAACCCCCCCAACATACGGGTCGTTTTTCTTTGTCACAATGAATTACTTTTAGGCCACCTTGCAGTGCCACTGTGGTGTATTTATTGCTTTTTGCTTCCTGCCAATTTGAATTATCTTCACTGTAGAGTGAACTTCATTGCCTAACTATGATTGTTCTCGGTACCTGATTTGGTGACAAATACCCATAGAAAGTTTTGCTAGACCTAGATATAGTGAAATAGCTGTTAAGGTCATACTCTGCCGGGGTGGGCCAATGTGTATCATAAGGTAGGGTGCAGTACAATCATTTATGTAATCTTTATTTTGTGTCAGTTGTTACAGCTACATTTGTACCAACTGAAAACCAGGCCAGATAGTTTAAAGAAAAAGTATACAGAAAATTCTGGAAGTGTTTTAATCATCAAGAAACCACATTCAAATCCATTTACTTAAGTGTAAAAAATTACACTGTGCAGGCTGTGCAGACATGCATGCCCCAGAAAGTTTACTGATGGTGACTGAGAAAAACAGACAGACATCACAGTTTTACAATGCAGCATTGAACTACTAAAATAAATACATGTGAAGAACCTCAAGTGTTTAGAACGGCTGAGAACATAATGTAATATAACTTAAGCCAGAATCAGTTCTCACTTGCGTCAGTATAAATGTGGACTAAAGCTATTTTGGCTTTAAAATGCTGTACTGGAGATTTTGGTTTGGCTTCCTATGTTTTGGCAGGATTTACCTTTCTTTTGCAGGATGTTCTGTCTTGCTTTAATGAAAGCTAGGATGTCAGTATCAGCCTTGCTGTCTCCAGTCAGAGGAACAGAAGAACTTGGTGGGGTCCTGAAATAAAGAAAGTGTACTCGTGGACTTGAGCAAGAAGGAAGAAGTTTTTTTTCCTGTTGCGTTATCTCATCTCTTTTTTCAGCATGGAGGACTTTGTTCTTCAGATACATTGTTAGAGGTGGCACAGTACAGAGGAGAACCAAGCTCAAGACTTCTTAATGCTCTTACATAGATTCTTAAGATTAGCCAACATCTTTTTAGTTTGGTAGGGCTACATGCTTATCAGATATAAAACCTCTCACAAAGGGTGAAAAACATTTTACTGCTGAGTCAGAGTTACTGCCAAGTGGAAAAGCCTAATATAGCGAGTGTACCAAAGAAATGAGGTTGTGACTATGCCATGTGTTTGTTTGCTTCAGGAAAAAATGCTATTTATTTGAACAGATCAACAGTATTTTTGCCTACCGTAAGGGAATTAAATTTTCATGCATATACAGAAGTAAACAAACACATGACATTTGTGATATTTGCTGACAGTTGCAACTCCTTTGTGCTGCTGAGTCTCCCGTCCCAGCTGAGGTCTTGTATCTCTGCAGTTAAATCATGGACTTACCTCAGCTTTGGACAGATCCGCCAGTGGTGTAAGACGATGCAGTACAGCGTAGCTGTTCTAATCAGCTCAGAAAGCTATGAATTTGGCCCTGTGTCTTTAGCCTTGTTTAAAGACTGGGCACTAATGGTGAAATGAGAAATATAGTGGCAAAAATTACAGTATGGAAGGACAAGGGGAACTGAAGGGAGAAACATTTTTTTTAACATATCCTACCTTTGTAATTACAGCTTACTGACTATTGCAGTAGGATGTAATTGTGGAAGTCCGATATCCTTGTCTTTGTGCTATTAATTAAGTGCTCAGTGTTGAATTAGTGAACCAAAATGGGAAAAAAATATAGAATGAACTATGAACTTAATAAAATGTATCTTTTAATGTGATTTACAAGGTGATCTCAGAACACCAGTAAAGGACTATTGTCTTATTGAGTTTCATTTGATCAGCAACAATCTAACAAATACACAATGTATTTGAGAAAGTACTGACTAAATTCCATTTTAGCTTCTCTTTTTCTTTTTTTCTTAAACACAAATGCAATTGAAAAAAATAGGTTTTGGGGGATGAAATTTTCCATGATTTTTTGCTGTTCTAGAAATGGATTGTTTTGGAAAATGAAAGAAAAAAACCCTTGTGATTTGTTCTTATTAATGCAGTAGGAAAAATAGTGACTTAACCATATTTTCCTAAGGGCCTTAATAGCCAGAACTGTTAGGCACAATAAGAATGTATCTTCTGGAAGTATACTGACTTGGCATGATATTTTGGTGGGAGGAAAGAACATGGAAATGAGCACATTAGAAAAACTAGAGTAGCTGTCAAAAAAAAAAAAAAGGAAAGGTAGTTTCTGTTAACCTGCTAAGCTAATTTTCACAAAGCAGTACCTCTTTTGAGAAAACACGATGTGTAACCTTTGCCAAGCCTGACACACCCAGGCTGCTGGCATAATTTTATTTTACTAGAATAATTTATAGGAGAGACATTAAAAATATTTTAAGGACAAAATCATGAGAATGAAAAAATCTTTGCACAGTTCCTGCCTTGTATACTCTGATCTCTCTTCCTTTCAAATGTTTTTATTTACTCTTTCAGAGTCCCTTCTCTTGCTGAGAAGACACAACCTTGAGGATTCATGAGCTTATGGGGAAAAAACCCTCAGGTCAAACAAGAAACTACCTCTTTAATAGTGATAATGCAGCTACTTGGTGTAAAGCTATGGGACAAGCTTGGTGTTGTTTTGGAAGTTGGAGGAAAATCAGCAATTTCAGTTTTGTTTTTGTTTTTTAAGAAGACTGCTAAAGAGACTGGTAGAGGGTTATCTGGGCATATTACTTACTGGTTTGCTTTTTTTCTCTGAATAGCCCAGGTACACTTCTTACCTTGTTCTTAAAGTAGGACTACTAGAAGTGGTTGAATTGTTTTTCCCAGCTGGATCTTCATTAGGGCTGACTCTTGTGGTCTCTGAAAAACTGGAATGAGAGCAGAAATGAAAGAAAGAATATAGATATTGTGGAAGGAATACTAACACATGCTAATTAACTAAAAGGAAGCTGTTTTTCAAGACTTTTTTTATCTAGATAAAGCACTTGTTTACTGGAAGAGGATTTTCAGTTGAATGCATGTGATGATTAGGTTTATGTAGAGAATGTGGCTATGAAAGAATGACTTATAAGCTCATAAAGATTATATTTTTAGTATTTGCCTTCTAAGCAGGGCTTGTAAAGCACTTTGATGTATCTGATGTACAGTTTTTAATAGTATATTTAGTTCCCAAACTGACTATTAGTCAAGTGAGGCCTTAGCTCATTTTCCATTCTTCCTTTAGTCAGGCAAAAATATTACCAAAATCAGTGGGAGACTGGATAAAAACTCAGTGAGGACTTGGGATGTGGCTTGTTGATGATAGCCAAATATATTGCAAACAGCTGTTGTGCATTCCTGTCCCTGCAGATATCGTTATCAAGGAACCTCTCCACTAGGAAGGCAGATTTCTGCCATGGGATGTCTAGGGACTGTCTCCTTTCCCTGGTGGTTGCATATGCTGCTGGATCTGGTGCCAACCTTAGAGAGTGGAAACACTGGATGACTCAGGTTTAGGATTTTTCCAGTAGATGGCAGGATTGGCAAGATCTTGCTTTTCTAACTCTGCAGTAGTTTGTTCACTGTTGGCTGATGAATTGATATTTCTGGCAGAGAACTTGAAAAAGGAAAGAAATTTATTACTAAAATTTTACTGTATTACACTGTGCCAGGTTCAGTTTTGCCGAAGATATTGTGCCCAAGAGTATAAGTCATTTTCAAATGAACAGCTCCAGGTTTACGAAATGTTTCTCTTTAACTCCTCGAGTCCCATACCATTCACACCTGCCTAAATGGATTAAAACCCCCTTAAGATTCAGCCTAATTCAATTAAAGCAATATCATATTTAATGTTAATAATATTCTGTACTTTATTATGCCTAAACATTACAGGAGCTAGAAAGGATGTGTGATGTTATTACCTACTATGTGGTTTAACAATATCTGGGAACTTCACATCATAGTTCTACTTTAGGATTTCCTGAACATTTTTTCCATTAATTTGACAGTTCTTAAAAACTAAGTGATGTAGGGTCTTAAATTCAATTTTCTAAAAGGACTCTGTGTCTGTGCCCTGAGATACCTAGGCATCCAAGTCATATAACCATGGTTTAATAAATCACTACACATCAACTGAACCATAGCAACCATCCACAGCTGTCCTTAGCCTGCAACAAATGTAAGGTAATGTGACTTAATGTGATCCTTTTCCATTGCTTTATTTTCATTGAAATAAGCTTCTCTGCTTTTTATTTGCCATGAACAGAATGGGTAATTTTATAAATACTGTGAGTCAGCTGAAGTAATTTATTTTTAAGCTGCAGTAGTTTATATATTTGAACTAATTTCTTCCATTTAATGTAAGTGAAAATTATTCTCCAGAATTGTTAAATCCCCATTTTAAAGGGGACTTTGACCCAGATTCATTAAAAAACCTAGACACTACGGGTGTGACAGGGTTTGACCTCTAGGGATCTCACTTTCAAGTGGATTCCTGGACCCAGGACAATATGCCAAAACCTGTGTTAGAGTGCTCTGGGGGTACTGGGCACCTCAGGAAGGTGATATTAAAAAAACCCCTTAGACTGAGTTGGTGCTCAGAATCAGGAAATTAACATTACTGTGCTCAGAGGTGGACCTTCAACTCCTGCCCTCTGCCTGTGGGGATACAGACAGACGTTTTTGTCTGTGGGATGCAATCTCATCTCCTGCAAGTTAAGGAAATTTACAAGGAAGCTTATAAACATTTTTTGTAATGACTCAAAGTGCTGCTTCCATATAAGAGGTTAACAGTTAAAGTACTAATCTAACAAATGAGCCCCTCAGCTTGGCAGAACTCAAATCCATGTTTTAAGTATCCCAGAAATTTCTCTAATCCCTAGGTAGAGGGATGACCTTGGATGGGGATAATTTGTATCCTTCATGCTGAAGCTCTGATAATCTTTCTATGGCATTGCAAGATACATTAAATCATAAGGGAATGAAAAAGTGTAATTTTTCTGTGCAGTGGTTTGTATGCTCAGAGGAAGCTGGAGCCTAGCTTGTTCTTAGAAGCCAGGACTCTCCTCCTTCATCTGAGGGTTAGATGCTGCTCCAGAGATGAGAAAAGATGAGAAATTTTGCTAGTACTGCTCTAAATTTAATGGAAAGTCACTATGACAGCATGGGAAGGGGGTAATGATCTCCCTCTCTGTGTGTTAAGCCTGAAGGACTGGACATCTCAGGATGCTCGACAAAGCCAGACAAAACCATAGCTGACCTGATTTAGTGTGGTGCTAGTCCTCCTTCAAGCAAGGAGTTGGTTTGGAGATCTCTAGAGGTGCTTTCCAGCCAACATTTCTTTAATGTGTAAATAGAAACTCCTGGATTACAGTTTTGCATTTTGATGGACACACAAGGTGTAGAAGTCCTGCCTCTTTGTCTTTCTCCTGAGCTCTAATACCATTCATGTTCTGTTGACAAAGTATAATTCCCATTTTCATTCTGAATCAATCTGATATTTCCTTGAGTTGAATTTAAGAAGTCTCAAGGCACTGTTTCCTGACAGCTTCAGTGAAATTCCTGCTTCTTCTGGAGATTAAGGATGGTCTGTCAACTTCATATGTCTCAGTTCTTTTTTTAACCTTGCATCTGAAATTCCACCCTCTGGGTAATTGGGTAGTAATGGGATGGGGCAGCAGCTAGAGAGATATACGCAGAGTGGCTGCAGGAACCTAAGGGCCAGAGACAACCGTCCCATGGACTGATCAGCTCCATCAAGCCCATAGGACAGAGCAGCTGGAGAGATGATGAGTGTCGTGGTTGATTTGCCAGCTGAAAAAAAAGTGGAAAATCGGGTAGATTAAAATGGAAAGCATAAATTTTGAAGGTGTGCAACCTCTGCAATGTTAAAAAACCTCAGCTGCAGTTCTTCCATTGTCTGAGCCTTGGATGAGAGAGGAACAGATGTTCTGTATAAAGGCAGGCAAGATAAAAGATGCTTAAAAACTGAGCATTGTAGTATTTGGTTACAAATTTAAACTTGGCTTGCAGATTCATAGATAAATTGTTCAAATTAAGTTTTACCAACAGAATGTGAAAACCTTTGAAATATCATTAATCAATGACATTATTCACAGATTATATTTTATCATCATGTAACCCTGCATAAAATTGGCAGGAATGAAAAATTATTACAATAGAAAATGCTGCAATGTATGTATGTATGTGAACATTTCCCTTGTTTCACATAGCATCAATATAGGGCGTAAATTTTGCAATCCAGGACAATAAATGTTAAAAAATTTGATGCTTAAATCTATCAGAGAACATGAAAAGTTATCTGAAAATATCTCCAAGGAAATCTAGAGTGACAGGAATATTTTGAAGAAGAAGCTGGAGAGCCAAGGAGTCTGAGATTGAACATACTGTGGGATTTGCTGGAATAGGACAAATGAGATTCAGTAAAAGGGAATGAGCAAGGTTAAGAAAGATCTGATTGAATGAAAAAGAATCTATTCCTTTTGAGAGAAGGAAAAAAAGAATCCAAAAATTTTTAGAAGATTTGAATAACTATCCAACATTTGCTTGATTCAAGAAGAATACAAGAACAGTTCAACACTAGTGAAATTAAATATTCAGTGAGAGAAGTAACTCAAACAGACAAGGACCTGATAAATTTCTTAAATGAAAGCCAGTGTGGGAAAAGACTATATGAGGATGAAAAAAACACTGTGCTTGAATTCTGAAGTGGAGCAGACGTGGAGTGCTGAGCTCAACATGCATTTTAAGAATTTTTGCAGACTTCACAGGAACCCATTAAGGGACATAAACGTACATATAGTACAAGTTGCAGTTAGCACCACAGCTTTACGGTAGAGACAATATAGACAAGTAGGGTATTCTCTTTCAAGTTTGAGGGATTTTGTTAGGTATTCCTTTTGAATAAAATAACTTTTTGATGATTATTTTAGGTTTCTCTTCCTTTCTTTTTGTACTGTGAGTCTGGGATTGCTGATTAGACCCTTTTCTGTCTGAAATATAGAGATGGGTCATTCTTTCTCCACCTTGCACAGCTGTTCTTCATTTTAGAGTAATATATTCAGATCAGATGAGATTTAATATTTCTGCAACCTTCATATGAAAGACATATGCAAAGACAAATATGGTCTGGAAACCTTCTGAAGCTACTCAACAGGTTAATGAGTGTGAGTCTGTAAGACTACAATACACAAACTACTGGTTTCAGCTACTTTAGGTACATCAGATTTGGTAACGTGATTAACTTGTTCAAGAAATTATCTTCCTTATGTAGAAATGTTTTTCTTATGCCAAACCCACTAATAACCCTTATGTCACCTTTTTCCCCACTTGAGCTCTGTGGTCACTGAAATTAATGTTTTACTTCTTACTCTAGTGAGGGCAGGATCAAGCCTTACCAACTGTGGCAGAAATGCTCACTGTTCAACTTTTTTATTAACATAGACTCATTGCAGCACTTAACTATTCAGCCATTTTTTTTTTCCGATTGAAAAAGAGGCATGTTTGGCCATGAATCAACTACCTTTTATATGTGTGTATCCTTCTTAAGCCTCAAAAGGATTACCAGCTTCCGTCCTCTGTTATTTCAGTTATAAATTGATTTAATACAAAATGCGATGTGAGGCTATCACATTCCCTTCCCAAGGCTTAATTTTCTCTGGTAACATGATTAAGGTGTGTCAAACAATAACAATCCACATGCCTCGTGCACTAGAAGGTGATCAAAAGATTTTGCCTCAAAACCATATATAAATCTCAAGAAAGATTATGAATATACCTGTATCCTTTATATGCTGAGACAGGTAATTTATTACTTCTAATTTATATCCATTCACACTCAGGAGTTTGTCTGAATGGTTTTACTACATGCTTACTATGTCAACAGCAATCTTTGATTTCTGACATGCAGCCCATTAAGTTTTAGATCTCATTACTATTGAACACAAATGTGAACTGAATTCCATCTTGTAAATAGGTTTTATTTACACCGCATCATAACAAATATAATTCATGTCAGTTTCTGCTTTTGCGAGCAGTTATTCTGGGTGAAGATAGCAGTATCATTTCAGAGAAAGAGACTTGATTTCTAGGTGAATTAGAAGCCAAGAGCCATTTGTGCCTTAGGACTATGTAATTAATTGTAGACTGGACTCATCCTAAACAATCATGCGATCTGGTAAGCAAAGTTCCTGTGTCAACTGAGGTCAAGGAAATCCTTGGGAGATAAATATTCTACTGTTTTATAAGCCTAAAGCATGTGGAATTAGAAACTTTTACTCTATAATGTTATTGCCTCAAATAGGGGAAAAAGTAAATTTTCTTGCACAATGGGATGTTAAGCCTGCAGCTCCCACCTCACAAAAAGCAGAAATACTGTTTCTGCTTCCATATACATCACACTGCAAACATACCTATGTAAAATACATTTAAAGAGCCTAACATAAAATAAGATCAACTTTCTGGAACTATAAGGAGGAAAGAGCAGTTAACTTCAAAAGACCATTGTGACAATATTAATAGAGATGGGAAAACAAAACTATATTCATCGTGACTCCCTCTACAATATAAGTTCAAGAAGATGACTGTTCTGCCTCTATGATCTATACACAAGGATCATCCAGTCTCAGTCAACATATCCATTACTCAGACAAAGAGAAACTCTTCATTATAAAGAATGTGATTTTTCACAAGAGACCATGCAAGGCAGTACATGATGCTGAAATAAACTTGGCAGCTGAAAGCAGCCAGGCACCTTCCCCCGTTCTATTCCAAATGCTAGACACACTTTTCTGAGACCTGTCCTCCAGTAATAAATACAAATGGTAAAGACATTTGAAAGAAAAGTTTAAAAGAAAATTAAAAAGAAACCAGTTATGCAGTTTCGCTTTTGAGATAGGGTGGGGGATGCGAAATCAGTCTCTCATTGCACTGGAAAGTTCCTGGGCATTATCATATGTTCTTTTTAGTTCTAGCTCAGATTGCAAAAGATACCTCTCTCCTGAGCAATGCATCAGCACACCAACTGGAAATTGTTGCTCCCAAGAGCAATGAGGCAGAGACGTTGTGCAAGAGGTCCTTAGTTCAGTTCAGTACGAAGCTAAAGTGACAGTCATGGATTGCTTGAGCTAATTTGGCTGACTTTGTACTAAGCCAGACCAAAAACGCTCTCATGTTCTGTTCCGTCAGCTTTTCTGTGGAACAAGTAACCTTTAGCCTAAAACCAGAAGTGAAAAGCTCAAATTAGGCCTAAAACCTGCCAGCCATTTGCAAAGTGAATACTGTCAAAGTCTTGAGACAGCACAGAGTAAGAACTGAAGCAAAGTAGAGAAGACTAGAGTCAGTTTTCATCAGTTTGAGACATCTGAAAATGCCTTCTTAGACAACTTTAGAGGATTGTTTCATTCTCTGTACTGCTTATGGAGTACTACATTTTTATTGTAAACTGTCATGTATCTATAGTAAAGATTCAAATAGATTTTACAGTTTAAAGAAAATCCAGTATTCATTATTTAATGGTATATAGGATATATTATGTTTGCTGCAAAGCAGGAAATGTCATTTATGCAGGGTGTTGTTATAAAATAGTAGGTGAAGCCACTCATCAGAGAAAGATTAACTGTATAATGAGAAGGAGGGGGAGAGAAGGAGAAAAGGAAAGGAAGAGGGAGGCGGGGACAGAAAAAGGAAGAGGCAAGGAGAGAGACCACCTCCATTTATTGTCAATGACTATGGAAACCTGCACATTCAGGTATGTGTTTTCCTGCACTCTACTCTGCTTGAAGGCTATGAAAGGTCTATTACTGCAAATTTAAATTAAAGGCTTTGAAATCAGAAGTAGCTGATGATGAAACAACCATGATGATTACATTTTTCTACTGTGGAGGATGCACTAGTGCTTTACAATATCAAATGCAATATCATTGCAGAATAATATGCTGCATAAACGTAGCACCAGGACATTTTTCATCAGAAAATCTATCTAGGCTATATATTAAATAATTGGTTTGCACCTTCTTGAATACATTGAAAAGGAGATATAGTCTCCTCATATAGCAAAACTGACTGGTACCAGACTTGCCTTTCTTTGCTATCTGTCACGGGGCCCCTAGTGACAGATTTCAAGGATCCCAAGACCAAGTCAAAAAAACCGAGCTACAATAAACTACCTTCCAAATGACTTCAAAATAACTGAATGATAAAAATATATTTTCTACATAGCCATTTATTTTGTAACTGGAAACGTGGTGTTTGAATGTGGTATCTGCAAAAGCATTCTGGTGAACTGCACTTCTAAAATTGCATTTTTTTACAAGAAGGTAAGGAAGAGAAAGATGACCAATTTACCTGTTAGTTGATAGGTGTTGCGAGGATCTGATAAACTGAGGATGAACAGTCACGGTGTCTGGTGCACTAACCATCTCTGACTTTTCCTGCTGGGTTTAGATTGAAAAACAAAATTATGTAGGATAGGATTTTTTCAGAGTGCTTAATATTGGCCTACAGGTCTCAGCAATAACAAGGTAGGCAATGACTCATTCAGAAAACACAAAGTCTGAATCACACAGCATTTCTTCACTTGGACAAACACTTCTGAACAAAGAGAAAAGTGTTTAGGATTGGTTCAAGTATTTTTAAGCTCAAGTTACAGGTTTTTAATATGTAACAGCATGTGTTCACCGATTTGAGTTTCTTAGGGAGCTCAGATGTATAGATAGGTCAAGATCCAAGAAATCAATCCCAATTATTTTTTCCAGTTTTCTAATCTTCTACTGATGAATCATGAGAGGCTGAATCCTGGACCTCTCCTGTTAAGGGATAAAGAAAAATGTGCTCCAGTGGATTCAAGAATATTACCTGCAGCGCTTTGAAAAGCCTAAATATTTAGACAGGAGGGTGACTAAAACATTATCCTCTTTGCCACTAATGTGGTTAGGGATTTTAACCTGAAAAGTATTTTGCAACAATAACTCAAAGTTAAGCTAGTTCGGTGGCACTTTATGGATAACTACATTCCACGTGTTAAGTTCTGTATTTACTTTAGGCTGTTTCCTTAATAATACAGTTTAATTTATAATCATAAGAATTAAAAAAACCCAACGGCTAAACACTTCTTTGTTTATAACAACTTTCCCCAAAGAGTGAATCTTCTCTTCCAGTTAATAATAAAGGATATGGGATGAACTGCACTAGGCATTCTTTGTCATTAGGCTGATGTGCATTTCATGGCAGTGCTTTGCTGTGAGATGCCATGCCACTACTTGGAAGACATGAAAAATGTGTCAGAAGGGGAGCATAAGAAAGCTGTATTGTTTCAGTTGATCCCCCCCTCTGGACCCTCTTGTACTGTCTCCTGTGTTTGTGAAATTGTGTAGCGTTCAGACTGATTGTGTTATGAACTTCCAATACACAGTTCAAAATGTCATCTCGTCAGTTTGGTTTTGCACAAGTCATTAAACTAGAGCACTCTGTTTCTGCTGGGTTCTTAAACAGGCAATGATAGCAGTGGTGGGACTCAGCCAGAGAGTGAGGGGCTGTGCTGTGAGCTGCTGACCCTCTGGGAGCTTAGGGAAGCTGGAAGGTTGCTGGAGTCTTTGCAAACAAAGGAAGCTAAAAACCAATTACGTTTGCTGGGATTTGTCCATCTTACAGCTATGACTGCCATCTTTTAATGCACGTGTCATAAACCTGATGAAATCATAGTTTTGCTAGCAGTAAAAAAGATTATTTTTTCCAATGTCCTCTATTTGTTTTATGTCCCTTCAGAGTTTTTGGCATTTTGGGACCATTCTTTGCTTTCAATCAAGTTGTCTGGAGGAATGTCAAAACAAAAAATAAAGCAGAAAGCAAACGTTTTGCTTCATTTATGTTAGCTTCATACAAGTATTATCCACATTAGCTTTGTCTGATTTACATTGGCAAAGTACAGGTGAATCAGGCACCAAGTCCCATTCTTCATACTCCTTTCTATCTAGTCAATTAACTACTTCTTTAAGAAACGATTAAAGGTGTTACATTTAAATGAAAACGGAAGTGATTTCATACCTGTAAATTTATTGCCTCTTCAGACCACCACATTTCGAAGTCCTTTTGCAGCTTCATCTTGACTTTTTCTATAAGAAGCTCCAGGTGCTCAATCTCAACCTTCAGCCCTTTCAAGTGATTGAACATTGTTTTGTAACTAATATGGAAAAAGAAAGTGTGTTACAGAACTTCCAGCACGTCTGAACAAAGCTTTATCCTACCTAGAACAGTTACGGATTTAAACTACAGAAGAATATATAGTAAACAGAGATGCAGGGGACAGAGACAGATTGGTGGTCGGAAGAGACATCCCATATTATTTAAGAGCTTCACCAGACAGTAAATACAAAAAATCTCACCCCACAAAGCTTTTATTCAGTAAAGAAATTAGTGACATTCAAGTGGGATGAGTATTGATTAACAATTAAAATCCAGGTTCAGTCAAATCTGTCAATTATTTTGTTTGGTTTCTCAGCATGTTGCCATTAATAAACAACTGGTCACCAGAGCTTGGATTCAGGTAGGAGATGAGACCGATTCACCTTTCAGATGCAAACTTCATTGGCTAACATAGAGTTGGGGCTTTACCAGTAGTATGAAATAGCCAGAAGCTTCCTCACAGATTGCACATAACATAAACACTAGCAAGTTGCTTAAAACTGATATCCTTGCGTCTGTTTTCTTTTAGCCTTCTGGCTACATTGACATTAGAGTGAGAGCTGGTTAACCAGTACATATTCTGCACGTTATTTACACTTAGTCAATCCTGTATAGCCTAAAAGTTTCCCTTAGGTCAAGGAAGGCAGGACATTTCTGAATCAGCCAAAAAGGTTCACAACACATTTGGATTCAAACAACAAGTTTCTAATACTAATCCTCAGGGAGGACATTTAGCTATTTTTATTTGTTTTTAGCCATTAGCTCAAGCATAACTTTTCCCCACTCGCATAGCGGCATCTTACAGACAAACCAACTACATACACACAAATTTAAAAACTATTAGTGAACCACAAAGCTGACATTTTTAAAATGTCAGAGAAAACTCTGAGGGTAGCTGTGTGTACAGAATTGTAACTGGAATACACTATCAGTATAATTTATCTTCCGAAGGATAGCAGAAGTTTAAGGCAGAAGTAATACCTTTGCTTTTCTTCTTCAATTTGCATTCGAAGTTTCTCTTCTACTGGATCAAGCATATTTAGCTCTTCAGAAGGACTAGAAACAGCTGTAAGAGAAATGGTCAGATGTAAGCAATGACATTATTATGTCGAACCAAGCAACTTTTAATTAGGAAAAAAACCCCAATTTTCAAGAGGTAAGTAATGAAATGGGGGTCATTAACCATTTCTCTGGAAATGTTTCTTCAAATTGCTTATTTAGGCCTTAATATAAGAGATGCTTAATAACCAGTGATTTGAATTAAGTTGCTTTTAATATTTTTTTTCCCAGTAAAGACCAGAATATTCATTTTAGATATGAATAAAAGTGAGTTTGCCAGTTCATTTTAAAAGTTCGTCTTTGCCATAAAAGTCTACCAAATGCATTCAACCTGACCATTTTGCCTACAAGGACAAGACCAGGACAGCAAAGTTGTTGCAGAAAGAAGATACAGCAGTAGCTGTGCTGGTGCCTGGGAACAGCAGAACAGAAAGAAGAGTAAAAGAAATCCTGAAGGAGAAGTTAGCTTTGGTAAGCAATGAATTCAGGGAATTAGTATAAATAAGGAAGGTGTCTTGAAACTATGTGAGAAACTTGTCAAGGTAAAGGAGAACTGTGGAAATATTAAGAGTAGCCTCAGTTAACCTGAGAAAAAAGCTTAGGATTTCTTTGTCTTCTAACGGAGCTAGTTAGCATGCAATACACAACATGCTTACTCTGAGAGATGGCAAAATTGTCTTGCCATTATGGATTGTATGTTCAGCAATGAAAGGAAATGTAAGGTTACCTACTAGTATTACAACAGTTTCTATTTCTAGAATGAGTGAGAATAGTTTAAGGTTCCCAAGAAAACATGTTCAGCCTTTTTAACCGAAAAAAAATGAAAGAACCAAAAGATTTGCTCTACAATACATGCAAGTTTCCATCCTGATTATTATTTCTGCCAAGAAAATAAATCTTGTGTCAACCTGTCGTGAGGCCTGAGGAGTGTACCCTCTCTTTAAGGAGAGGAATTCTGTCTGGAACAAGAGGGCAGTAATGACCCCTCTGCCTGTCAGTGTGCCAGCTGAAACCATTAATCTTTTGATGTAGCGCCCTGTAGCTTAATACAGATGAAGCTGAAAAGCATTTTATTTCATTTAAAGTACTTGGGTCAAGCATGTTAACACAGACAGTCAAGGTGGACAAAGCACATGCACAATTCTCATTTGATACATTGAAAGGCTTTGCTGGATTTGCAGATTACAAAAGAATGATAGGGTGAAGACAGCTGTGGTGGAGAAGGTACTCTCAGAAGATTAGAAAATAAACTGCTTGGAATGTTGAAATGAACACACAAGCCAGGAGGTGCAAACATCACAGCAGAGGAGATGCTATGACAGTGGTATCAGATTGTACCTGAACACGATGGATAGTAAGGCAGCCATCATAATCACGCCAGAACCTTTAAGGAAAGCAGTAAACCTTTCAATGATTACAGGGGATGAGGATTTTCTGATTTGTCAGATTTCATCCTCTGGAGAAGGCACAATGTGGGAAAGTGCAGAGCTACACAAGGAACTTGTGGGGAGACACTCACTGCAGAGCTCCTGAGGCTTCACACTTGTTATGACCTTCACGGATACACAGCATCCAGGCTTGAAAGAAATGTGATCTTATGGAACAAACTGGAACGACTTAGAGAGTAACTGCCTCCCAAATGAGCCATGCTCACCAACCATGTGAGCATCCTTAACGTGTTCCTGTGCAAAGCTGGCCAGACTTAGCCAAAGCTGTCTTCAGCAGTGGTTAAAGGGGGCTCTCCTGAGCACACTGAAGTGTGTTTGACTTATCTGCGCAACCTGTTATGGTGTCTGAGGTCAGGAGGTATTATATTCCCTCTATAATGAAGGGAAATAATACAGAGGGGAAGACAGTAACATCTTAAAATGTTAATGCTGTTTCTGAAGTGAGGACTTCCCTAGAAGAAAACCAAATTCTGCTGGTTGTTACAGAGTGATGCAAGGCCATAGTATTGTAGTTTTCCTTCCCCGATTTATTTAGACATCTAGTGCTTGGAAAAATATTTTTGCACTAGCTCTGAAAGGGCAGCCAAATTTGGGTAGAATTTTGTCACATATATAAAAACACCATGAGAAATGTTTTTCTGTGGCTGATTACATGCTGTAGAAGGGATTATTTGGTTGTAAGTTACCTTCAGAATTAATAATAAAGCCTTTTACATGAGATGAGTACCTCTATCACACAAAGGCCCCAGCATCCTCAACCCTGCATAGAGCTACGCCCATTATCTCTAGCAATACGCAGGTGATGAAAGCAAGAAAAACAGCTGTGGCCAAGGTGAAGAGCAGAGTTTTGTATGTGTACAGAATGGAAAGAGATGAGTACGCTGCAAGCTGATGAGGTCCCAGCAGCAAAAATAGCACTGGCTATTTCATCAAGTAAATGGCTACAACTTAGACATGCATTATTGCGTTCCAGTCACAAAGGCAGAAGAGGTCCAGTGTCAGGTGAGGTGCAGTGGCAAGTCAAACCCAGGCCATGCCTAGTTTGGCACTGTTTTGTGAGTTCTCTGGTGTCTTCCCATGCTGTTGCAGTCTCCATTTCAGCTTTTTGTCACACCTGCTCATCGCAACAATGTGCTTGTGAACTGAATAGCATTCTGCTCTAAAGAGCAGTCCTTTTTGAATCAGCCTACCGTAATATATACAGATAAACACACAGCTTTTTCCTGATGTTCCAAGCAAAAGAGATCTATGTCTGGTGGCATGTATTTCAACCCTTTTGGCTGCTGCCAATTCTGCCTTCTCCTCATTCCCTGCTACTTCTGTTCTCTCCTCTTCGCTTTACCTTTCCTGAATCCCTGCAGTGGCCTCTTTCTGCCCCTGGGCTCCTGCTGCTGCCTCACACCCCTGTCCTCCCGCCAGCCCGGGCAATCTCAGCTACAGCTGAAGCTGGGAGGCTAAGGCAGAGGTTACAGGCTCTTTGTATCACATGTCTAATGTTAGCATTCTTCAGTATGCAGGCTCAGTTATTTTAAAATAACATGAGAGGGACAACTGAGCGAATAGAGTAAAATATAGAAAGCATAATACTTATACATTTAAGATAGATACCTAAGAAGAAATACTTTCTTTTTTGCCATCGTTTTTTATTCCTCTAAAGACTTTCTTTTTATTGTACATATCTGCCTGCCCGTTGCGGAAACAGAAAATGTTTATTGAAACATCAGATCATTTTATCTATGTATTAACCTCATATACATTTAAATTATGAAAACTTGAAAATTCACGAGACCAACTTTTGCCCGTATACATTAAAAATTTTGCAATACATTAAGAAGTGCAGAGGTGCTACTGCTGAAATATTAACTATCAGATACCATTTCTGCAGCTGCACAGAACACAAAGTGGTATCTGCTTTGTTCACTCACAGCTGACTTTTAATTCATTGCTTGACAGTTTGTCATATGAAACTTGATTGTACAGTCTAGCTCTATGCTTTTAGTGCATCAACTGATTTGAGCCATTCAGCTGATGTACAATATCACATGCAATTTTAGTGCCCCAGTGACTCCTCCTGGGAAACAAATGCAGTTGGTGCAATTTGATCCTGGATAATGCAGACCCAGGTTTCAGGGATGCAGGGGAGGTATGATGTGCATGTTCAGGAAAACACTGCCTCTGTGTATCCTAGGGGTTTCTGTTGGCATACCTCCATTTAGTTCTATACAACAGAGTTATTTTAGCAAAGTCAGCAATGTATTCATAAGGAGTATTAATTCCTTTACATCAGCATAACTGCATATACAGCTGAGTGGCAAAAATTATGAATCCTACTTTGTGAAGTCTTTGTTAAAAGCACTGAGTCACACGATGTAAAGAGGTTTTGATAGTGCTACACTGGGTAGTGAAATAGTTAATGACTTCTATATTTCTCTTCGGGCTAACTTTTTATTTCATTGTCAGATACTATCCATTTGGTGAAGTGAAGCAGAGAATACAATTGGTACCAGCTGCCTGCTTAGAGAGGAAGGTGAGCTCTGCATGAGTTGACGCTCAGTTCATATCATAAAGGTTTGTGGGGTTTGGATTTTTTTTCATAAAGAAGATTGTAAGAGGCATTTTAAGATATAATGGCTTTACTCTAATGAAAGGGCCAATTTTGGAGCACTGGAAGTATTAAAATTTACAACACATTTCACACTGCCAAATCACATGGTACCAGAAAGAAATGATAGCACCTGCTAACTGGATCACTATTTCAAAGCAATATGGCAAACGTGGTTGAAAAACACTATTTCTAGCATGAGATACCACGTGTTATCACCATAGTTTACTGCAAGCTGGCAACAACTTGAAATAATCTGGCAGATTCTTGTCTACAGTCAGAAAATTTTGCAAGAAACTCTCTGTGACCCTGAACTTTATACTCTCTGGGGCGCTCATATATTTCTCGACCTGAGTGTATCCTAGAAGTCAAACTCCGAGGGATTTATTGTCTTGTGCCTCAAATAACATTGTGCCCTGCCCTCTAGCTGTACTTTCACAGTCAAAGATTTTCATTTTTTCACTGGATAGTCTTGTGTTTATCTGCTTAAATTTATAGTCACTTGAAGTTACCAAATTTAGAATTGACTTCAGTATCCAGTTAATATTTTTACTGCTTTATTTATCAGTTTTGCAGCTTTTGGCAAACTCGGGCTGTAGTGCTTTCAAATGGGAACATATGCTGTCATTTGGTTTTTTTAAAAAGAACTACCCATCCATCGTTATTCAGGATCAGCTTACAAGTAATTCTCCCTTCTTTCTTATTCCTCCCCTGGGCCATGTCAACCTGTTTGTCACCGGGCACCATGTGTGTGCTTTATACAAAAGCAAAGATGGGTATGCACAATGAAACTCAGGAGAAGAAGAAAATACCCTAATGTCTGGAAGAGTTTATGTTGTGGGTTTTAGAGCAATTTTCCCCTTATACTAATGTAATAGATTTTTTTAAAATTTCAGCCACTTGGTCATGAGCACACATTGAAAGAAACTGTCCTATTTTCAGCACTTTACAAGTTAGTGCATGCGTGTGGGATTAAGGGCATGTGTATTTTGATGTTTTTTATTTTTATCACTGAATTTAGTAAACAGGTCCATTGGTATGCTGCTTTTCTTTGTACCATTGTATTGTTTAGTGTTTTACTGGCTTAATATTCCCTCAAACTAACTGACTTCCAATGCACACCTGGAAAGTGGAGCTGTTTTTTCCAGTCTCTAAGCTGTTTTGGCTAAATACAGACTCACACTTCAATTGCCTCAAGTTTCTTCTTTGAAACTAGTCATCTATATATTTTCTCCTGAAAATACATGGCATATGAAACAGAAGGCGTTGCCTTCATGTCAGCTGCACTCAAGCCATGAAAGTTTCTGAAACCATTGTGGCTAAAAGTTCTCTATTGGTTTCCAAATATACAAGTACAATATAAGGGGGGGGAGGAAGAAAAAAAAAAAAAAAAGAAGCCCAAAAAAGCAGCTTCAAGTTTAATGTATTCCATACATGCCAGCTGATCTATTAGAATAGTAACATAGCTGGGTCTTAGTCAGGAAACCCCTACTAACTCAGATTCTTGCCTAAACTTAAATACATTTTACCATTTGATTACATGAGATTATTGTTGCATCATTTATGTTGTTCACAGTATTAGATAAAACCATACCTGATATCTGAATGATCTTTCTCTGCCTCCCAAGAAGGAGTGTGGTTTGTCATCCATAAGTTTTGAGGTTTCATTAGCGTTAATTTCTACAATATCCAAGGACTTTCACAGAAAAAAAAGTTTCTTTCCTAAGTTTTGTCATGCTGCTCTTGAAAGAAAAGGATGGAAAAGACTTCTGAAGTTGCTTATCATGAAGCTAAGATATCTGTCATCAATGTGCAGACCACAGTTGCAGTACGACAGCAATGACTGTAACTTCTGTAAAGCAATGCCTGGTCAGGATAAGAACTTGACTGAGAATAATATAGCAGAAATTTACTGAGAATAAGAAATACCTAAAGGTGTTAAAGGTGCAGTCACACTGAGTGTCACAGAGCGTAGAAGAGATACTGAAGCTTAGTGCATCCATGTTTCTTCCCAGGGATTCCCAGATAAAGAGACACACAATTCTCAGTTCTGAGAAGTGCCAGCCTTACTGTGCATAAGCAATATACATAGGCATGCAGAGTAAATCCTGTGCTTGTGGGTCACATTTAGGAATGCAATGCACACAGCAACTCTGGGATCAATTCAATAGTTCTGATGTTTTCTAAAAATAATGGGTGTTTTACCTGTATTCTGTGTGGAACTTGTGACAGTGTACAGAAGCATTTATTTTGGACTGTAAACTGAACTGATAACAATGTCATTTTGAAAGAATATTAGGGAAAAATAAGCATACATATTTTATACTTAATTGCTTCTGTTTCAGCTGTGTATAGGTATAGATGCACCACGCAACTGACATGTCACTTCAAGTTAGACATTAAAAGGGGTTTTAACCTTGATTCAAGAGGTGAATACTAACCAAAAAATGTATACAGTAGTATCAGCTTGAACAATTTTGAACTTTCTGCTACAAGGTTTTTCTAAAAGACCATTCATCTGCAAGAGAGGAGTAGAGGGGATGGAAAACAGGAAAACACCACCATTGTTGGAGAAATCAATGTATTATGAGCATGGGGTTGCACTGTATAGTGTTTAGTTTAACCCTTGCCTCAAATAAGACAAAAGGTGTCAGGCCTGAAGCACCTCTGTCATGGATCTGATTTTTTTTTCTGTGCAAATAGCAAAGATACGTCTTAAGACCCCGCTTCAGTTAGGTTTACATTAAAGACCAAAGTACTACAGACGTTTTGTTTCCACTCTCTCGCCTGGCTACTCCACTAGCCATCTAAAAGGGTTTCCTAAATGCTTTTCTAAATGTTAGTATGATGTACGAGTTTTCCAGGGAATTTCCAGGAAATCCATAGGATTACATGTCGGCAGGAATGCTGTTCTTTAAGAAGATTCATTTGGATGTTGTTCAATGTTCTGGCACGTGGGCTAGATCAGAGCCATCTGTATACACCTTGGGCAGTTGTGGGGATCAGATTATGGTTTTGGGACCCTCTGTCCCAGCTGGCCACACTCGTACCCCGTATCAAGTGCCACACTTTTGCTGGTCCTCCCGTAAACATACCCGTTGGCTGCAGTGCAGAATCGCTAGGCTGTTTGTGCTAGGCTACCAGCTCAAGAAGGTGCAAGATGTATACATGTATTTAGGCATTTCTCATAACTCAGACAACTATGATCCATGAAGGAAAGGACATTGAGCTCGATGTTCTGGTAGCTGTCAGGTGAATTACACTGTACTGTATACTGAGAAGAGACAATCCTGACATATCTAGAAACTATTACAACTTATCCACATGATTCTTATCTGGAGAAATATATCCAACCTCTGCACATCTGTGGGATATTATTAGCAACTACTTGTCCCACATCATTATTTTCTTTGATCTTAAACACGCAAACATTTTTGAGCAAAGAAGTAGTGAATTAATTTATTTTAGCCGTTTCATCAAAATATAAAATGGAAGAAGTTTTTCACCAGATTTATAGCTTGTTCTGAAACACTGGATATATCACATTCACCATGTTATTTCTCATTCATCCCTTGTCCTGGGTTTTACACAATCAGATGGAAACTGCTATTCTAGGTCTGGCCTTTACCTTGAAAAAATCAAAGCAAATACAGATGTGAAAGAGCTCCATTTGTGCTTTACAGTTCATTAGATTACAGGACTTTTATTTATTACAAAGAGCTCTTGCGGAGGAAACCTTGGTTATTCTACCAGCTTTTTAGAGCCAATAGAAAGGCTACTCTGAGGTATACAGAAGGTGAAGCAAACAAGTTTAGGCTTGGAATCACTAGGCTGTGCATAAAACCTAATTTATTTTTTGCTCACTCCATCTCAAGTCCTGTTTTAGAATTACAGAATCATTCTGGTTGGAAGGGACCTTGTAAGGCTGCAAGGTCCAACCTGCTGCTCAAAGCTGAGTTTGAGCTGACTAGGTTGTCCAGACATGTTATGAAAAACTCCAAGGACGGAGACCCTGCAAACTTCTCTGATGACCTCTTGCCATGTGTAACTATCCTCATAGCATCTTTTTCCTAATATCTTAATTGTAGTAGGCTAAATTAGAGAATTGAGAGCTTAATCTCCAGATTCTGTTTTGCTTACTTGCTAGTCACTAGAAGGAGTCTCTAAATAATAATGCAATTCACACTGAGCTTTTCAGTATTTCAGAAAAAACACTTCATAGCAAGAAAGCTTGCAAAGACTGCAAGCTGTTCCAACAACAGTGAAATGCTGAAGTCAATGTCAATAAAACTGAGAACTGGATAGCTGTGCTACAAGTTCATGACTTCTAATAAAAATATCACTTTATCCAAAGATGTCTTTGCTCTTTTTTGAGATCTGATAAGCTGAAGTTGAGTGGGTCATGTGGGAAGCTTAACAGGAACACACAAGTAATGTCAGAATGTTCTCTGACAGATCAGGAGAAACTACTTGAAAAGATTTCTGGTAAAGATGCAGTGTTCTCTTTCTTGGAGAAACAACGAAAGGAAAAACTCATGGCTGCCTCTAGAATTTAGCATCGCACCTAGTAAAACCTGCTAAAAAGGGTTACAGTAAAAACTGTTTATCAACAAATAAAACTACAAAACACCCTAGAAAGATTGAAGAGAAACTTACAGAAAGAAAGAAAGGTCTGTGTGGGCTTGAGACCTGAAGCGACAGATGTAAGGTGTCTTATTCAAACATTCTCTTACAGTTTTAAACTTAATTCTTACATAGTAAAACCCAAAGCATATTACCTCAAATACTGCTACGAGGGAATCATTGCTGCTTGTCTAGCTGCTGCTTCGATTCCATGGTATTTTTCCTGATTGTGATCATCTTTATGGAAGAACTTAGTACATACAAAAATACAAAAGATCTTCAAGAACTCACAGTTTTAGCCATATACTGTGCTGGCTTGAAGCACAAAACAGCATGTAAAAACATGGGCATAAGTTTGTTATGGTATGTAACTTAACAGTCACCACAGGCTAAAATAAATGCTTTTTTTCCTCCAAGACAGGTCTGGAATAACTAAAATTACTTAAATACACTGCAGTAACAAGAACCTATGAAGATCCTTTAACCTACTTATAATATCCTATATAACTACTTATATATGTTTTCAAAATTAATGGTTCATCAGTATTTCAAGCATTTGCTTAAAAACTGATTTGGTAAATATTTCTAAAAACACTTCATATGTTACAATAATTGCATAAAGCAATCGAAAAGTAGCTTTATCTTTGTCAGAGTAAACCTTTTTTATTGCACAAAGAGAAAAGTGGCACTGGTTTCTGAATTTTCAGTCAGTTTTGCTATTGATATCTTTGTCTTAGCAATAGTGAAAAATCATAATCCTTTTTAACAAGTACAATCTTACCAGATTTCTGTCAGACTCAGAAATCCAAAAATAAACCTTAATGCAAAGCATTTATCTTTGATGGTTTGGTTTTTTTTTTTTTTCCCTTTGAAATAGGGCTGAAGAAATGAAACCCATCACAAGAGCGGGGCCGGTGACACCAGTAGAGGTCACCCTAGGAATAAAATCAGTGCGCACACGCACCAGAACAGCGAACTTTTATGAAAACGCTGCTGTTGCTTGATATTTCAAGCACAAATGTATAGAAGAACATAACACAGAGAAACATTGTGCATATCAAAATTATGAATTTCTGAGACAAATCTCGCTGTAAGTCTGAGGCCATTGCAAACCGACTACGCGGCTCTTGGGGTTTTTTTTTTTGGCTAAAAGTAGCATATTTTACAGACTGGAAATACTTGAACCCACCTACGTTTTAGAGGAAACATCTCTGGGTGCCTAGCAGCAGTGGGGACATGTTGCTTTATCTCTTGTAAAAAAAAAGAAAAGTCTTAAAATTCTGGACTTCAAACAGATTATTTCTCTAAAGTGCTTTAGTTAGCTGATACATAAGATACAATTTTTCAGCACCAGAAATAATGGTCTTAAAACAGGCCATCTATTATTCTCGATGAACTGCATAGGATTTGTGTGGGAAAACACAGACTGCCACTTCCCTCAGCTTCTGTCATTTTGTGATTGAAAACACTTGTGTCTCTTCATTTCACGGCATTAGTACAGATCAAGACTCTCCTGCTTCATATGAACAAAGTTAAGTCTCATCTCAGTTACATGACGTAAAGCAGTGAAAGAAACTGAGGTCATTTTATTTAAATATGGATTTATTTAAATAAGAGATTAACTCTGATGCAAACCAGCAGTTTGGAAGTGCTATGTGCTTTCCATTCACACAGATCACAGCAGAAAAGTTCAAGACAGTTATTAATTATTAGCCCCATTAATATTATAAATATCTAGTGAGATGCTGCTATGGTTGCAGAAAGAACTATCATACGCTTCCTAAGCATACCTTATATCCACACCATAAATAAACCATGGTGGTCTAGCTTTACTAGTGGCATGGGCTATACCGGAAGGGTTCAGGGTCAGGTTGGACAGGGGCTCTGAGCAACCTGGTGAAAGATGTCCCTGACCACGGCAGGAGGGTTGGATTAGATGATTTTTACAAGTCTGTTCCAACCCGTGTCATTCTGTGATTCTATGATATCTCACTCTGGACAAGTGGTAGCATTTTCCGATTCTACCTCTTCAGATACGCAGAAATGTGTCAGACAATATATTTGCATCTTGTCAGGTATAGGATATACAGTAGTGGCAGCTTCCTTGAGCACTGCAAACTAGTGCACTGGAGGAGTAGTTCCTTTGAAATTCTTTGCTAACACTGGCTTTATTATTCCTGCAGTAGTACCCTTAGGTACTACTATCAGATGTACCCTGATACAGCACTGTCTGTCCCTGCTTTATTCTGGTACTGATCACACTGTTCTGCTTCTAGTCAAGGAAAGGTGAGTTAGCAGAATGAAACACACTATGAAGGAACATGTAGCAGGGCAAGAACAAGGGCATAAACTGGTACCAGTATCTTTAGAACAGGTATGTAACTTTGAAAATGTAGGAAAAGATGATGTTGACAAAGCTTTAGAGGGAACAAAGATAAGGAGAAAGCTCCCTATTTTTTGCTTAAAAAAATGTGTGTTATAAATCCAAATATGAAAATAACAGATGTCAAAATCCTTGCTTTCAGGCATTTGCCACACTAAAGCAAATGCTGGTATGCATTTTCAGGGTTTCAGAAGTATCTGTTATTTCTAACTCACCTAGTCATTTTATTTTTTATGAGGAATGGGCTTTTTCAAACCAAGGGATAGTTTTTCTTTCCACTCTTTTCCTCCATCTTTTCTACCCAGAAGCATGCTGGAGACCCAGTGCTTTTTCTCTGTCAGTACCTCAACAGGGTGCACATTATTTAATTTTAAATCCTGCCTAAAAATGCAGTTAAGCATGTTACTCTGAAAGATCTTATTGAATAAAATAAGTTATCTGCATAATAAGGTATTTTTACAATTAATAAAGATGAAAGTCACACTGAGAGTGAATAATCCTTGCAATTTTTCACAAAGTATTCAACATTTCTGGCTGTGTACTGAAAAACACGGAGCTCTCCCTTGCCTCCAATGAAACCTCCCATCTATTTGTGTCCTTTGTTATCTCCCAGCATATGCTGTTTTAAAAAGAGATAGCTAAGAACAATGGGGCTAAGAAGAAATCACATCTTCAGCAGAGCCATGAGGGAGACAGATCTACACTGTTTAAAATCCAAGCAGAATAGCTTCTTAAAGAATTTTAACCATAAAATGCTTTAAGTTAGGAAAAAAAAAAAGGCAGCTGGAAGATGTTAACTTGGTTTCTAATTGAAACAATGGTGTGTTTTATTTCATGTTGGGATTTCAGCTGAGTCTTAATTAGACTTTTTAGCATGCAGTTTTCATTTAAAAATATCTTGATGACATTCTGGTCATGAAGAAGATCCTGGGAGACTTGACACCTGTTATTCCTTGGAAGAACATTCATCCAAAAAGGCAGGCAGGCAAATAATACTCCCCAACTCATAGAATAAATATTAAGTCAAAATATCCACAGTACTCAAAAGAATAACAAAAGAGGAAAAAAAGTCTGGAAAATACTTTGTGCAGTCCAGACTTAACGGTGATAAGCAGATAGCAATGCTCAAAACAAAAGGCAAAAGGACACGGGTTGTCTGCTATGTTGTTGAACACTAACAGAATATTTACAATGTGAATGTATAGCTGGTAAAGTCACTACTATGTTATTTCCTAAGGATACGAAGAAATTATGCTTACTTATTTTATTAAAAGCAGTTTAGACAGTTATTAAAAACAGCATTTGCAACACAATTTTCTATATAGTAAGAAGTCTGTATGCAAGACCAGCTGTTATCATGCAGATTGAAACATAGAGTCAGAAAATATTTTTGAAACACTGAACAATGACTTCTAATAAACAGCATTGCTATGATTTATCTTGATTTAACTTCATAAAGTGGCATAAAATTAGTAAATGGTATTAAAACCTGGAGTGAATTAAAGAAAGAATACTATGTTATACTGAAGATATAATCTTTAGATTGAACTTCAGGTACTAGAACAGAATAGTATAGAACTGAACTGAACAGAACAGTTGGATGGGACCTATAATGGTCATCTAGTCCAACTGCCTGACCACTTCAGGGCTGACCAAAACTTAAAGCATATTACTAAGGACAGTGTCCAAAAGCTTCTTAAACATTGTCAGGCATTGGACATCCATCACCTCTCCAGGAGCCCTGTTCCCGTGTTTGACCACCCTCTTGGTACAGAAACATTTCCTAATATCAAGTCTGAACCTTCCCTGATGCAGCTTTGAACCGTTCACACGCATCTTGTTACTGGATGCCAGGGAGAAGAGATCAGCACGTCCTCCACTTCTCCGTCTCATACTGATCAAAATAAACTCAGTTTGACTCCTGGGCTTTATTGACATGACAGCATTAATTTTCAGTGCTGATTTTTACATAAAAATAAAAAAAAGGATAAAGCTATGAAATAATAATATCATCAACAGAACTTGAGATGGATGGCTAAATTGCAAAGAGAAAGGGGAAATTACTTTGGTACTCTGCAGTAACTTATTTTCCTGATTTTTGGAAGGAAAGAAAGCCCCCCAGTTTTCTCTCCCTTACTAAAAGACAAATAGTTTGCTGTGTAATGTATACATAGAAACAAAACCACCAACTGCAACCTGGTCAAAGTTGGCTCTATCTTTTTTTGTGAAGAAGGTCCATGAAGGCACATTTTGGGATTCTTTAATGGATCTAAGTGAGGAGGGCTTAAACTGTTATTGACCTAGCAGTTTTCTGTCACATTTTAGCTGAAGTTTATTGTCCCAAAAGTAGAATTCTCATATGAACACTCCTAGGTTGTTTCAGTACAAAGTCAGTAGAGTCAGCTTAAAGCATCTCAAAGCAAATTTGGATGACTTTACACTTATGTGAACAACTTACATAGACACTTTTAGCTTCACAGCTGTGTCAACAGAAACTGCAAGAAATAACTTCTCAACTTCTATAACTAGATGTGAAAGAAATGACCTGTGTATGCCTTCGGTCCCTCTTGGAATGATGAAAACTAAAAAGGATGTCAGACAGATTGTGGCAACGTGGCTAGAAGCTCAGTCTCAGGACAAATCAATGTCTGTTAGTGGGATTTCAAGTTAGAGTCATCAGAAAGCAAAAAAAACCCCAAACCTAAAAATGAGGAGAGTTTAGATGCCTGTTCTTGTTTTGGTCACCCTGAAAAGAAAGCAAGCCAACATAAAACCCCCAAACCTGTGAGACTTTTGCATTATTTTTCTCACCACACATGAAATCAGAGGCCTTTTGAGCCAAATTTCTGGCAAAGCTCATAGAGTCCATGTTCTTTATGGTATGCACTACCGTAGAAATGTTGTGGCAAAAACTGTCCTAGAAAATACAACCTGCTCCACAAGCAGATTCAACATTGGGAGAGAACTTGTTGCCCCTGTTGTATCCTGTTCTGTTTGAAATGTTTTCCTCTTACCTAGAGCTGCCCTTTGAATGCGCCTCTGGGTTATCTCTCCTTTTAGATGGTCTATAAAAGACACAAAATGCAAATAGTTAGAATTAAAAACGTCAAATATCAATGAAGTCATTGCTTATTTCCCACCATTTGGAAACACCTGTGCTGCTGGCAAGTTTAAGGGGATTTTTTGTGATCCACAGGACAAATAGTTTTCTGAGCTCTCTCCTTCTCACTACTGCAAATAAGGAAGTAGGCACAAGTTGGCTCTACATAGCCTAAGATTTAACTTTATCCAGTAAGAAAGACTGAAAAAGAAGCTATTTACTGTCAAGCAGTTTCACAGGGTAATGATCTCCTGCTGCTAGATACAAAAGAAGTCCAAGTGAGGCTAGAAGACGTACAGAATTCCAAGTATTTGCTCAAACAGACTTATAGGCCTGGCGGTGGAAATGAGCTATGAGGTCATCCAGTCCACCTCTTTGCCAGTGAAGAGTTCGTTCCCTACAGCCCATTTTTTCCTGTTCATCCATTTCAGTTTTAAATACCCCATGTGCTAGAGCTTCTGCAAGTTCTCCTATTCAACAGGACCTACTGTGTAATGTCATTGGTCTTCAATCAAATTTTTTCTTTGATTTCATTATCTCATTATTACTAGTTAGGGTCCCATGCCCCATATATTTCACCTTTACCCTTCTTTTAGTAATTTCCTCCTTGATCTATGACACTGTTCCAGTTCACAAATTATTTCAAACCATAATTAGATTACCACATGGGAAGTCATTATTCATAGATATTAATGGAACCAATGAAGGAAAAACATAACCCTAAATGTGCAATTTCAGCAGTGTATGTGTTCTGAGGGAGGATGGGATTATGCTTTCAAGTTTTCAAATTAAAACAATTTCTAAGCAGACTTGTTCATAATCTTTATTAAGTTGTATATCTGAATATCAAGGAAAGAATAAAAAATATCCATGGTGGATTCACTTTTTTCCCCAGACCTGTGATTATTGCAGATATTAGCATGCATTCTGAATTAAAAGTATCCTTTTGTTTCCAAGTGAAGACTTGTAGAGTAAGCTAATTAGAGCAAATTAAGTCATTAAAAGCTGCCAAATGTCTAACTGAAAGAATGTGAAAAACCATTTAAATTCACAGGTTATTAGAATTAGACTGTTCTATGAGCACCGAAAAACCATGAAAAATTAAACTTCTTTAGGATTATATGCAATACACTGTAGTATAACAGACAAGTTATGTCGTTTTGAATATTTTTAGAAAAAAAACCAAAAACAACAAAACCCCCTACCTACTCCTTGTCTGTAAAACAGATATTATGATTCCTGTTTTTATGCACAAGAAGTTCTATTCTTTTCAATTATTTCCATTTAAACCAATGACTTCTTCTGTACTTAAAAGTAGGTGTAAAATTAAGAAAAGCCTTCAGCTGCTGAGAAACAGGTTAAGCCAAAGAAGTAACGTCACCTACCTCAGCTATACCAAATAAATCCTCTCTGCTGTAGTAACACTCTACCAAAAAACTTACAGTTAAGCAAGCTCCTCATTTCTGTAACTATAGACAAAACCCCCTTAATTAATAATTTTTACTAACAAAAGCCCCGTTAAATGATCAACACACACTATTCATGCTTTGAAAGCTTTTAAAGCAACTCAGTTGATGTCAATACTCAGTGAAATGTATTTAAATGTACCAGTTCTTTCCTCAGATTGCTTTTTGCTATACTGGATGTTTAGAACCTTGTATTCTATTGTACTGTATCACACAGGGTGATGTTACTCGCTTAGTATTGAGCCATAAAACAGTTATGAAACAATTTGTAGTAATCTTGAGATTCAGCTCAATGGATTACCATTACCTTAGGCTCAGAAAGACATCTATACATTATCTTCATGTAAGGGCTCAGAAACTCCCTTCCTTTACCACTGTGAGCTGCCACAGGCAATGCCACCATTATTTGAAAAAAATGGTTCTAATAGTGAGAATATGCTGTTTCTCATGAGCTAAGTGAAAATAAAGGTGACATACAAGTTCCCAAACCTGTCAATACGTGGTGTTAGTGGCTTTATTTCTCTTTCTTTAATCTTGCTAGAAACAGATCATCAGCAATCCAATGTTTTGCATCTCAAGTGGCAATGTCAACCAAAAAAGCAAGGCAAACAAATCAATGAAAGTAAGATTGAACAGACAGATAACAGCTTGCAATCAGTACACATATGTGGAAGCACAAGAATATAGGGACTGGTTTTTAAATTATTATAACCAAGAGGCTTGACTTTCAGTTACCCAGAATTTACTCTCAGCACAGCTGGGATAGAGAGCACAGATGCTGCAAAGCGTTTTTTTTTTTTGTTTTTGTTTTGTTTTGTTTTGGTTTTTTTTTTTTTATGGCAAGCTTTGTTAGGCCAGCCAGCAGTGTGGAACTGTCCCAAATGCTCCTCCCTCCCCTCATTCTAGCCCTCATACACCTCTGCTCCATCCATGACATGGACCATGATGTTGTAAGAAATCTTGTGCTTCTATCTGGAAGCTTTACAAAAGAATGAGAAGTTGGAACTGGACTACCTGTAATCAGAGAGGAACCAAAGAAAACTTCTCCTTCAGCTAGAAAAATAAAAATACAGTCTCACCATTCTTATAGCAAGAGTTTTATTTTTCTTCTATGAATAGAAATAGAAAGGTGACATTTACCCAATTCACATAGTCCAAACTGCCTTTTCATGACAACAAAAATTGAAGTTCATTTCGCAGAAAACTTCCTGAGAAGAAACTGTAATTATATTACGGGAAAAGAAACCCAAACAGGAATTCTGGTTCAGAGAACATGATGGTATCATGAGGCACCTGACTATAAATCCATACCAAGACTTAGCCAGACATGATTTAATCTTGCAATTTGTTTTAATCCAATTTGAAATTTGACAGTTTATTTAGATTTCCTTTGGAAAAAAAATTATGGTTTTCATGTAGAAACTCTTATTTTTGATGAAACCTTAATACTTTCTGTGCATGTTTTTGATTAAAGTAATCTTGTTCTGATTTCACTACAAATACTTGTGTGGGAGAATGAATGCTTCTGACCTGCTCTACTTTTCCGCCTCTGAGAACACCATCACCCCAACGCAAGACTTGAAGTTCGTAAGTGACACAAGTAGAGGATAATTCCAGTACTTCTGCCTGCACAGACCTTCCCATATAAACAAATGGAAGATTTCAATCTTTTGTACTGCCAGTTCTACAACCTTCATAAACACAAATATTTACCCAAAGAAATATGAAGAATCACATTCTTAGAAAAAAGCCCCCATGACTTCTGATTCCAACAGTGTAAAGCTGTGGACAAGGTAGTGCTTAAATGTGGTTTGCAGAAATTGAATTTAAGACTTGGGGAACATCTCTCAACATACGGCTAATTATGTTTTCTGAAGTTTCACCAAACAAGAAGCTAAAAATAGGTCTGCAGCTAATACCAAATAATTTTTTGCAGTGGAGTCATTCTTCATTTGGAGATAACAGTCCCAATAAAATGTTGAATGCTGCAACTCCACATGTTTTGGCAAAAAAGTAGTTTTGGGGAATTTAAGAATTCACTCAGCATGCAGCCAGCTGTCATTAAGGCTGTGATAAATCTGTTGGTTTTGGCCTGTGTTTCTGGACACATGTACCATCCTGAGGTATGGAAAAGATATGAAATGGTAACACAGAACTTCAGCTTTCTGACAGGAGACAAAAGCAAAGAGGGAAATGGAGAAGACAAACTGGAATAGAGAAACCTAATTAAGACTGATGTAAAGCAGAAGAAAGTATTCTATATGCTGACTAAATATGACAGAATCCATAACTTTAATAGTATGGCTGTCCTTTAACTTCTTGTCTTTGTGTTCTTCCAGACTGTTTCAAGGAGCTGAAATAATCTGCTAATTTATTACCGAGAATGAATACTGCATATGCTTCAAGGCGATACAAAAAATGAGTATGTTCCAATTAATAAAATATTGATTTAAAAAAAATGAGTGTTTTTGTTTTGTTTGAGTCCACATTACAGGTTTCAAAGCTTCTCTTATGTTTTATCAGACCTTCCATATAATACTATTATCAAGTTTCAAAGACTGCTAAACTAAAGGGTGAAAATACTTGACAAGATAAGAGTACACACACAAACTTAACTTCCTCCCTTTGAGAATATTTGCTATTATTGATGTGGATAGATCTTTAACTTGATGCAGGGTCTCTTCTGACTTAAATGACAAGCTGAAGCCTTCATCAATAACATCTCATTTCTTGTTATTTTTTAATATTTTTATATTATTTTACATTTTTCAAGCCTTTGTTGAGCTTAATGAGACCTTCTATCCAGGAGATCTTGAAGCCTTCACACCTAAACTGGGAAGCTGTATCTCTCTCTTCATCTTTAAATCATTGGTGTTACATAAAATATCAGGCAGAGCATCCTTTTATACATCCAGGGAACCTGTAATTCCTGGAATTCACCCTCCAGGGCATTTTGGGTGCCTAATAATGCTATATGGTCCAAGTGTTAGATCTTTTTTTTTCTGCTTCTCACCCCACCAGTGAGTAGGCTGTGCTTGCACAAAAATTTGGGATGGGATACAGCTAGGACGGCTGACCCCAAATAACCAGTGTTATCATATAACACCTAATGTCATGTTTAGCATAAAAAGCTTGGGGGAATGTGAAGGAAGGGGGGGACATTGAGAGTGATAGTATTTGTCTTCCCAAGTCACTGTTAAGGAGTGATGGAGCCTGGCTTTCCTGGGGATGGCTGAAAAATGGCCTGCTGATGGGAAGTGGTGAAGGAATTCCTGGTTTTGCTTTGCTTGCGCATGCAGCTTTTGCTTTACCTATTAAACTGTCTATCTCAACCCATGAGTTTTCTCACTTTTACCTTCTGATTCTCTCCCCCATCCCACTAGGGAGGAGTGAGCAAGTGGCTGTGTGGGGCTGAGCTGCTGGCCAGGACTAAACCATGACAGGAATTACTTGGGGTTATTGTTTGCAATGCAACACCCCTAGAAATGCAGTTGAACCCAGCTATCACCCAGCTATGAAGACCTACTCAAGACTCTGGATCTATTAAATTTGATTAAAAAGGTTGCGTGCATCCACTTGAGTCAGATAAGGAGTCCTGCTGAATGAGCACAAATTAAAGCTGTATGCTCAGCAAATAATCATTGAGATAGGCCTTTAGAGACAGAGAGCAGGGTAATCACATAACTTCCATGAGCCTTGTAGAGATACATTTTTAACTGAGCTTGAGGTCGGAGTTGTAACAGTATAGAAAGATATCTAAAAGTAGGAGACATTGAACCCAAATGGAGATACTCGAATGCAGCGAGTCTCAAATGCACAATACTCAGAGACAGTTATTGGAAATCTTACCAGATGCGTTAGATATTTTGAAAATCTGGTGCGGAACATGTATAAGAACACAACCTATGACAAAAAGTATCTAGTAAGAAAAGTCATGGAATAATAAAAAAAATAATTCTGTTCTAACTCAAAATCCTGCACCACTAAGAGCAGACAAACAGTTCAGCCTTTCTCTGACCCAGAAAAATATTTGGGCCAAATTCTGACTCTTCTTTGCAACCTTTGTCCTTCTCCAATGGCAAAAACATGTTAGAGGGCTCTATTAGGACAATGTGCAGAGGCAAAGTAGTCTGCACTAGTAACCTGGCTCAACGGTATTTCTGATGCAAATGCTTTATTTTGGGATACATGGTTGGCCAAATTCTCGTGTAATCTGACAAGTCCTAACTCTCAGAAAGCCGTCAGAGGCATCAGGAGAGAAAAAACACTGCTGCAGCACTCAGAGCCTCCTGACTATAGCACACGCATTTTTCAAGGTATGAAATACAGCCCTCATCAGCGTTAAAAAAATATTAATGACAATACTTGGAGGTAAGATATTGTAAAGTATAACCTGCTGCAGCAGATTTCTGCCTTTTGTTCACTGAAGAAACATCTGCAGTGGGTTAAGATTTTACTGGCTCTCCTTTCTCCTTTTTCCTCTCTCTTCCCTCCTTTGCAAGGTTTGCTGTCCAAGGTTACTGCACCCACAGAGAGTGCGTAGAAGCAAATGTCTGCCTGCATTCTGGCTACTCCAGCACAGTTTGGCATCTCAGCACAAACATATTGGCAATTTAAGCTGTGACACTATCATCAAGTCAACTGGAATGTCTGAAATACTAGCAAACACTCTTTTGCCAGCTGTGCTGGGAAGAAAGGATTGAAAACCGTAACTGCCAGCAAAGAGATGGGACAGACCACTGGGAGCAAGCAAGGTAGTTGGTGGTATTTTGTAGAACTGATCAGTCGAAGACTTCAGGAAAGATGACAAGTTCAGAATCGGGAGAACAACCCTGACTTCCACACCAAATCCATAGCTGCAAACCAGAGCCTAAACTCAGCCCACGAACAAACACACTTGAAAATACACAATTTCCCCAACATACTCTCATTCTTTGAAGTTTAAATATCCCAGATTCAAATGCGTACGTTTTATTGTGATGTAGGATACTGCACATTTTGAGATTACTATTTAAAACATCTGACCAGGGCATGTTCCTGTCCTTGCCACACTCAGCTGAGACAATAATTGTTTTTATTGACGCATTTAATACCTTCAAGCATGATCAAATTTACAGACACAAAGCTTATGAGACAGTCAGTCTCTGACACTCATTGCTATAGGACGACACTGTATTTGGCTTCACTGATTATTCCTTGAGGTACTCAATATATAGTCCTCTAAAATCTGTCCTATTTCTATACTCCATACTAAGTCTCCTCCTCATTTCCTATATGCTTTCATTAGTTTGGGCCAGATTACATCATACCTTTTTTCTCAGAAGATGATTACTTACACTTTCTGATCGATCAGCATTCCTCTAAGTGTTCATTGTTTGGCCTGCATTTGCACAGCATCCTTTATCCCACTTTTTTTCTTTTCTTTTTTTTTTTTTTTTCCCTCCTACTAGCCTTTCGTACGTTTTGGCTGTTACAGAAAAAAATGCTTTGATACGGCCATAGAGCAAAACTGTAGAGAAACTGAATTAATTCTTCTGGTGACAGCCTTCTGGACCTCTTCCTTCCTCTAAGTAGAGACACTAATTGGCTGCATAGGCCGTAATTGTTGAGGTGTTCCCCAAGGTCCCATTCATCCAGATGAGGGAAATGCTAGCATGTATCATAGCTCCCACTCACCCAAAGGCACAGGATTCCTTTCCGTAGAAAGTAGAGTATAGGAAGTGGCTAGTGCACATAAATTCCTAACATTCCACATACAGAACACTGGGATATCTAGGATAACCAACAGTAGGCACTAAGGGCTCTGGACTGCAGTTCAACATCTTGAAACTGTAACTCAGAACCTGGATGCTTTCTGAATTTAGAAACAAATGCTCAGAAATTTATTTTATCATCCTAAGGTTGGCTGTCACTACCCAGCCGTTTTATTTTTAAGTTGAACTCAGTGCTGCCTGGGCAGTTTTAGTCAAGCATGGATGTTTAGCAGCAAGCACACTCCAAGAGACTTCAGCAGGACACATCATTTCTGGATTCTCAATGGGCATGAGACAGGCAGCTCAGTCAATAAAGTGGTGCTTTTGTATGCACTAGCAAAGACAGTTTGTTGTATTTCAGTATTTTTAATTGGGTTTTGTTTTGGGGTTTTTGTTGTTTTTTGGTGTTTTTTTTTCTTTTAGATAGCTCTCCTGAATTTAGATGCTTGAATTTCATTTAAGCTATACCTTAGATGCCAGAGTGCTCCTTTACGTATTGTCCAAAGTTAACAAATACTCTGTGTATCTATCTTCTTCTCACATGCTGGAAAAGAGACAGAAATGATGCACATCTGGAAACTGTTACTCTGTTGTTTATCACATCTATTTGTTCATGAATTAATTATTAAGCTGGCCCAAAAAGCATGGCTGAAAAGCAATGCCATATGCATAAGGAATCTGTGAATTTAGTGCTCTGGATGCTCACATTTTAGTGCTCTGAATGCTCACATGACTAAATGCAGCTTACCTCTTGATTATTTCCGAGAAATTAATGTGAAAAGAAAGAATATGGAAAATTAAGTCAGAGGAACAGCTTTGTATACAGCTCCCCTCTCTCTCTCTCTTTTAATGTCTAAATTTAAGAAGCTTAAAAAATAAATAAAAGGCCTTAAAGCACGAATAGACAAAGTCAAAGGCAAACAGTGTTACCCCCAAGTTCTTCTGGTAATAATACACTGGCCTCAGTTAATATTTTAAACAGAGAATGAATATATTCAAATATAAGATGGACACAATTATTTTCTGTTGTAATACTGCCTTCATGGCTTCACAGTTTCTATGCAACAATCTGATGTTCAGTTTCATTTTTGGTCAAGGCTGTCCCATAGAAAATTAAATATAGAGTTCTAGGCTTCACTATATACTTCAGTTTCAGAACTATCTTACTCAAGAAATTGCCCTGGAATTGAGCTCATAGTGCTGTGCACCTTCTGGTCAGATGAGACATACCTAGATTGATGTTAGGAATCTGATAGACATGGCACAAAACTAAAACCCAAATAACTTAAGAACAAAATATGGTGCTGGAGCTGCTTAGATATGCTGCCTACTATGTTTTGAGGGCATGTCAAGGTTTCAGGGTGATGGAAACAAGGTCAGAGTGAGAATGGGTGTATGACTTATTTTTTTCATGCTCATTTCCTCATAATACCAAACCTTTGAGAAATGGCTTTCTGAGCGTTAGACATATATTAGCATCCCAGTAAAATCTGAAATAGTGTCCTATAAATATATAGTATACATTTACTGTTGTGGATAATCTCAAGTCTGCTTCTTGAATGGCTCAGCAATGTAAAACACAACCTGATTCTATATAACTGGCATAATGATGTTATCAGCTCTGAACAGACATCTTCCCTCAGCCTTAAATAAAATGCACGAGAATATCTTTGTAATATAGCTATTCTCTGTTGATTGCACTCCTGAAACATTCACAACCAGCTGTGGTGCCGTCCATAGTCCCACATGATTTAGGAACTAATTTGATTAGAAAAAAATAACTATTGTGCTTTAGTAGATGTAAGTATGCCTATACTGCAAGTCTGCATGAATGCTGTCCAGATGTGTAAATGAACCACAAGATCCTATGAAAAACAAAGTTCTATTTTTGTGCTTATGAAGGGTTATCATTCTTTGACAATGCTACTCTGAATAAGCTAAGGTCTATTTCTCTGGAGTTTGGAGGTTTGACTCTTCACTCATAAAATCTCCGGACATCCAGTACTAAAGACAGACATGATCAAGGAAAACTTTTTTACAAAAGACTGTAGGATTTAAAAGAACTCCCTGTAATACCACATTAATGATCATCTAGCATCTTTTCTTTAAAAGAGCAAATTTAATAGACTGACTTAGAACGTATTAGCCTAATAAAACAGCAAAATGCAGTGTAGCAATCCAGCAATGACTAACTGTTTTCAGCCTGCAGACAGCCTACAAGTAGAAAATCTGTTACTGAGAAGTACTTTTCCAAGTTTATAGTCATGGCAGTTCACAGCTTGATTAAATCCAATGAGCTTCATCCATTTGCTTTAGTTACTCTAGTGAAAGCCTTAAGTAAAAAGTGTTTACTTGGTTTCTTCCTGAGCATAACTTTTCCCCCCGAAAATAATTCTTTTTCTAAAGAACAGAACATAATCTGTAATAATTAGAAAATGAAAATATTTCCTACACATGGAGATTCCAACACAGATCCAAAGAAAACATTAACATCTTAGGCCTGGAGTGACTGTTACACTAATAAGGTTCCTCTGTTTAAAGAATAGCACATCAGGGGAGCATAACAAAGCTTTTCAAATGAATTCATTCAGTTTGGTATTTTCTGAATAAGTCATTTGACAGATCGTGTTTTCTCATTCTAAGGACCCATTCAGCCTATGCACTGTCACCCATGGGCATTGCCTATTGTTTGAAAGTAAAAACAAACATATGTAAGCTACTCTGAAACAATGGACAATATTTAGCATTGGCATAAACATATGCATTGCCCCCTGAAGCCAAAAGACTTGTACCTTCCAAAATAAGTTTCCTGAGTGCTGCTGCAAAGATGATTTTATATTATTGAAGATGGTATCCTCTTCTTATAGGGAGAAGCAGAAAAAGGAGAAAGGCTGCCAGAAAGCTGCTAGGGCTGCCTGGTTCTCTTGCTTGTCTCATCTCTAACAGAGCAGGGAAGACAAATCCTGCATGAACCAAGGACTGACAAAGACATAGCAATGACATCTTCCCTTCTGTCTTCTTTGACAATTGCGCAAGCATGACCTGCACTGGAGCAGTAGCAGAACAGGCATCTGTTACAGCTGCCATCAATCTAGGTGTACCTCTGAAGTGAGACAAGAGTCAGACTTATAATGTTTACATTGCCTACAGCAAGTGTAGCAAAGATGGATTGTCTCTCCTGATTTCAGAAAAGCACAGTAATGCTATTATAATAGAGTTTATATTCTTGTCTGATTTTCCTCCTTGTTTGCACATCTCAGGACCCATTCAGCTAAAAGTATTACTTTATTATTCACTGCTTAATCATAAAGTGTTAAGAACTATACTAAGCAAATGTAACTGCACTACTCAAACACAAAGTAAGCCCTACTCGCAGTGCGGTGACTTCTGAGCTTCTAAGCAAAAATTCATGTAAATCAAAAATACGATTTGTTGATTACAAACAAGGCAGTTAATTGATTACTCTGACTCACTATGAACACTGTGAAGAAACAAAAAATTCACTAACATGAACCTTTCACTGCTAGCAAGATGAAAAAACATATTCCTGTCACTCTCCCCTTTATATTACAAGCCAACTGGCTGCTCCTAGAACAAGAAAACAGGTTGTGGAAACTTTCATCACAGTGCTGAGTCTGCCCCAAGATGGTAGCAACCGGTTACCATTTTGTAGCTATCTGCCAGGCCTGTGTGAAATGCAAGACGTCTCTTCTGCATTACAGCACTTGGAGAGAGATCTTATGAGAGACGCTGTGAGAAATCACAGCATTTTTATATTGTGCTCTACAGATCCCTGGCTAAACTGAGCCCTAGAAATCGTGCCTGAAGTGAGCTGGGCATCGGTAGAAAAAGAACCTTAACAGTCAGGATGAAAGTAAGTCATATTTCATCCTGAAAAGAAGTAAGTTAAAATGGAAGAGGCTGTAACCAAACAAAAATAAGATGTAGCACCCTGCAAAGCAAAGTAAATCACATTTCTAACAAAGGAAAAAGTGCAGATGGTGACAAGGTGGTTAAGAAAATGAAATCTGCAGAAACTCAGCTGTTTTTCTGTTTTCAGTTCCACGCTTCCAAAAATCAAAATGTAACATTTAAAAAATAGATTCCGAAACTGCAGTCATAATGGCATGAAGACTAGATATTTATCCAAACCAAACACACATAGGAACTATGTTGTTTCAGTGTTAAGTTGCAAAACAGATGGGCCAAGAAATTACGGAGAAAGAATCTGAAGACTGTGTCAGCCATGCTGAATGGCTTCAGCTTTAACAGCTACTGCTATTTTTGGTGGACACATAAAGACGCCTCGTTTATTACAAAACTGCTTTGAAACTGACCTGGAGATCAGAAACAGATTGGGGCTTCTAGGCACTGGGCCATATTGAATAACATCCCAGCTGGGAAATTACATCTGGGGACTGTTTGTCCCCATGGCCTGTTTTCTCTTCTGTTTCTCTCACAGATGGCTGCAGGTTTTGCAGAGCTAATGTGCCTTGTTATATTAGTCCTAAGCGATATCCTTCAGGAGTAAACAGCATAGTAACACACCCGAGATTAAGTATCATAGAAATACTACTCATGTTCCTTTTCCTGACAGCACTGTTGTGTCCTGAGACCGAGACTGACTCTCTGTTAAGTGGCAGAGGACATCTGCAATATGCAGGCAGCTTCCCAGGAGAGAAGAAACCAGTGGAGACTATGTGTATTGAGGCTTTATTTTTATATATATCCCAGTGCTGGAACAGAAGTGGTGAAGCAGCAGACAGGCAATGTCTTCTTTTTCAGAGAACTTCCAGTCTACACTGATGTGTACTTGCCAAATTTCCCACTTCTCATGGTAAACTACCATTTCAGCTTGTTCTAGATTGCTGATTTGGCTTTCATCTGCAACTTCTCAGGTATTGAGCAGTCCAGCTAGGGTAGCACCTGCCAGGCAGCCAGAAACCCTGTACCCATAAATCATTGTACGTGGAGAATGCAGGCAGAGTGACACTGGGCAGGCTTTGCAGAAGTCATCAGGACACACACAGCACTTTTGGCACCTAGAGAATGTGCTGGATAGGTTGCACAGCACACGCTGACAATGCCCAGTTGCACGTACTTGGCCTATCCTGAGCGCGTTAGGCTCACCGCACTGCCCAGATCTCTGTCTGTGAAGGAAATCTGGAACCCTTAGTTTTTTAATGCCCAGCATTGATGGATATATTAACACTTTGTTCTCAGGGAGCCTTCTGCATCAAGAACAGACTCTGATCAAAGACCAAGATAAATAGTAAATAGTAAATTTTCTTGCTGCTGTTGCAAGTTGTCTCTTCTGACACAGAACTCAGTGTAATGTTTAAGGGCAGTAGACCACACTTCCATAGGCTGAAAGGCTTGTGAAATAAGAAAAAGCACTTGAAAGACCAAGTCATACCTGTTAAATCATTCCTGAAGACCAGGAATGAGAAAACATTTAAAGGTAACCGCCTTTTAAATAACGGACAGTCCTAAAGTGACTGGCTGAGTGCATGAAAATGGATTGCTCTCAACATCAGGAGAAGGCTGATCAGCATTAGTGATATAAAGCTTGGTGAAATTGTGAATGCAGCTCAAGGAGGCACCTTTGGAGACCTCGAAGGTGGAATATATTGCAATATATTTCACAGTAGAAATGATACTATTTGTGTGTTTAAAACAATTATTACTGTATCTAATGCTTTATCAACTAAAACAACAATGAAGCCAAATGTGGAATTTTCAGAATTTTCAATTTTCATACAAGTCGAACTCAAGGTGACCTTAGCTAGAGTTTTTCTTTAGTGAAGATTTCAATATTTCAAGTTCCACGGACTTTAAAGGTCTCTGCTGAGAACAGAAATTCATACTAAGCTACCTGAAGAATGAAATGCTGTGAAATGATATTATTATCTGTTCATTAAATCTGCATACTGAATTCATTTATTTATGAGTTGTTAGCATCTCATTTGAACCAGATTTGCCTGTGGAATGTAACCTTTCTTCTTGGAGTTTCTCAATCTTGCCATTTTTCTTCTGCACTAGTCATTTCCAGTAAAATGCACCAAGGACATATATCAGATATGTCTGTGTAAGTACTTGATATTTTCTGGAATTCAACCAGAACAGTGAATTATACTAATTAGCAGCTATCAAACCTCAATGTTTATTTCCATAAAAGAGCAAGTATCTCAGAATATAACACTGAAGAATGAAATACATTTCAAGGCAATTCCTTCCTTATTATAGCCATATTCATAGCTGAAACAATGTCCAGTAAGCTAATGTCTCTGACTCAGGACATTTATATTAATATAAAATCAATAGATAATACTAGCAATATTTCTGAGCTTTAAGAAAGGAACACACTGATTTTGATGAATTTTCTTTCCATACAGCAAATCATCACAGCATTTTCATTTCATTTCATTTAGGCTCCACGTAAAGCATGATATTTTTCTTCAATGGAAGAATTATATGCTTCCTAAGTACATATACTTCTTCAGCAAGTTTTAAAAACTGCTTTTTGCTCATGCATGACTTCCCTCAATTCTTTCAGTCCATATAATCATCACCTAAAATATGCATAACATACCTCATGTCATCGTTGGTGTAGTTCTTAACTGATTCTCCTTTTTCAAAGTTATTTATTGCCTGTGTGGGAAGCTAAAACAATGTAGGTATACAATGTAGCCAACAGAGTGCTCTCAGACCCCCTCTGCCTCAAAAACGTCACCTCATCTTATTCCATTTCTTATCAATGCAAAAAGGTTGCTACCAGTTCCCTTCATAAAATTGTGCTGTTATAAAGAAAAACCTTGCACAAAATATTCTTTGGAGTTTAAAAGTAGGTCTACTTGGCTTACCTCCACAGGGAAGTAGAGAGATCATAAAAAAATAATTTTTATGTATATGTACATAGTCTTTCACATAGAGAAAAAGGTGATTATAAATTCAGGTTTTACAATATTTAGGTTCTGGTTAGGTTTAATATCTACTTTACATTTGCAGAAACAACAGTGCGATGTACAAGACAGTGAATCAGAATCAACATTATCCTTGAGCAATACGATTTCTTGCCCTCACTCTCCTCCAGTCCTCACCATTTCAATGTAGCACTCCATTAACAGTGATAAATAAGGAAAATTATTTGAATAATTTGCAAGCAAATTAAATGAAGACACTTCAATAATCTTGCTTTGCAATACAAGGACACGTCCTCACTAAAGGTTATAATCGGCTTTGGTATCCTGTGATCTTTTACACTAAAATCAAAGCTTGAAATGAGTCAGAGCAGTGCAACATCTCAGCATTCCTGTGGGTACAGTTGCATCATCAACATCATGCACAGATAATCCACCCACCTACCCTTTTTCATTCCGACAGTGCCTGTTTCCTCATACAGTTATTATTCCCACATGAGTTTGCCCTTACTCTCCCAGCGTCAATCACAATGTTAGCTGATTTCTGGACAGACTAAAACCACCAGCTGCTTCCCTTTGGGGACTAAATACTGTTTAGTATGCTTTTTTTCCTTCAGGAAAAAAAATATAAATCTAATAGTTATATAAATACCCCCAAATACACAGACATTTATAGGGATGAACTGGAAATCTTTACTAATCTTACATGCATTTGACACGTAGCCCATTCTTGTATACAGGCAACTTTTTGGTCACTGAATTCTGAATGAATACATCAGTTTAATTTACACTGAGAACAGTAATTTTAATTCCCCCAACTCTAACTTGTTGTGTGATCAATGTAGTAGCAGTTGGACCTTTTTTGTTGTTAATGCTTTGCAGTTTGTTCAGATGTAAACTTCTCCCTACTGTCAGAATCCTTTCACACAGAATGTTCTTGGTAATCATGTAAACCCACCTTGCTGTAACAGCATTCTAGAAATAAAACTCCTGCTAGACCTGATAAGGAAAGAAGCTTTGTCTTCAGAGGTTTTGTCTTTCTTTCTCACCATCCAACTCTATTTTAATTGGCAATAAATTAAATTAAATTTCCCTGACTTGAGCCTGTTTTGCTTGTGATAGGAATTTGTAAGTGATCTCCTCATCTTTATCTCAAACCATGAGCTTTTTCTTCTTACTTTCTCCACCTGTTCTGCTGAGGAAGCAGAATAAAAGAGCCTGGCAGCCCATCACAATATGCTAGTCACAATCACTCAATTACTTGCAAGAAAAATTCCATACCTTCACTATTCTGAAATCAAATCCTTGGCTTCAGCAGCAAATTTTCTTCACTAAGTCTTTTTCAGTAATACCAAAAGGACCTATAGATCTTGTTAGAGACCCTAACTCTTTGGAAATGACACAATATAAAAAAACACTTGCAGTGGCACAGCATGTTTTTTCACAAGAAAATTAACGTGTGTTATACATATTTTTAAATGTGTATAATGTGTGACATACACATTTTTAAAGTTCTTAATGTTGGACTAGAAAGACAAAAATTTACTTGTATGTCAGTGCTGGCCCACTTTCCACTTCTCCTACACTGATTACAGAGTTCTCATTAGTTCACTGACCTCTCAGTTATTTCTTTCCAGTTTGACTCATGCTGGTTTTCTGTATTTGTCTTTTAAAGTCTAGTCCTTGAGTACATTCTCTAGTCATACGTAAACAATTCTGAATAGTTCACTGAAATCAATCCAGACATGTCTACGTATTCAAAATCCATACGAAGTGCCCCTCAATGCTCGCACCAAAGCCCTCTGCTCCTTTGTTTGTGCCTATACAGAGGTTTGTGTAATAATGCAGTAAAATGACCTGGCTTAGAACCACTTCCCTCTTTCTTGTCTTTTATTTATTTATTTATTTATTTTAAAGTATTTGAAAAAGACAGTTTTCATCCTACAATAAAATTCACTTTCTTATTTCTAGGAGGTCGTTGTGAATAGTAAGCATAATGAAAAATCTAAGACATACATATTATTTTCCATAAAAATAATGTAAAAATCTCTGCATTCTCTGAGTGCTATTAAACATAAAAAGAGATAGAATCCAGGAATATGTGGTATAGTAGCAAAGGCGCATACTAGCCACAATGTCTCATTTCTGATATTATAGTCACTCCACACTTAAACTCCAGCTTACATCTCAGCATTGTTTCCCTTAATCTTTTTATGCAAGCAATAACATCAGCAAAAGCCTACCATGAAAATCTTACTGCAAATTTCTTTTTCCAGCCCTAACTTCCTGATGTTTTTGAAGTGTCAGTGTAATTGAGAAGTGGTTGGAGCATTTTGTGTAATTTTCTCTGCCAAACACTAATATTTCCAAAGTCAGTATGAAAGGGTATTGTGACATAAAAGTTACAGCCAACTGCTGTCACTATCTCAAAATATAATGAGACTGCATGAAATAGGCTCTATGGCCTCTGTGGTACATAGTTTTATACTATTAAGTGTAGCTTAGAAATAACAGAAACTGATATTGATGGGATCTGTTCTTGATTGTGCACAACAAGGCAGCCAGGAATGCTTAAAGAAACCAAAACAACAATAAAAGTAAATTAAATATCTAGTTGCAGGCCACAAATTACTCTTATTTCTCCTACCACGTTTTCAGTAAAAATTTGGCACGTTAGTAACTTTACTTAGCATCCTTAATGGCCTTCTGAATATGTATGCTATGATGAGACAGACCTAACCAAAAGGTTTTTTTCAGGCTGCTAGTGTAATACAAACTAGTGTAATTGCATTGACTAAGCTGAAGAAGCCAGAAAGTGTCACACTGAATGCAAAGATTTAATAATTGTTAAAGAGGTGATAATAGGTAGATTTATTAAAAGTTATGACTAAAAAACACAGAAGGAACTGAAGGAAAGAATGTACAATATGATCACTCTCAAGCCTCAGACATCACTGCTTAAAAACCATCCACAAAGTAACGTACGTCTTCATAATCTGCATAGATCAGCTTAGGGATAGCTATAAAAGGATACAACATGGATGGAATTTCTTGCTTATATGGTAGAATTACAGTACAAACTAAATGAAAAGACTGTTTTTCCATTTTACAACCAAAAAAAAAATAATATTGAGAGAAATAAAACTAATTTTCAATTTGAAAACACTTCACTTGTAATTGAACTTTACATACCAAAACAAAACCAAAATGTGTAATTTTGAGCAATTTTTCTTAGAACTTTGGAGTCATTTCTAGTTTGACTCTTAAAGGAGCTTTTCAATATTCTTGTGGACTACAAGCTATTACCATTTCCTATAGGAGGCATATAAGCATTGTCAAGTTCAGCACAATGATACTGAATTGTTACACAGCTGCTTGTTTTGTTCAAGGGATCTGTTTGGTTTTTTGGGCTAGATATACATATGAATATGCAGATTTTTGTTCCGTTCCTGTTCCCACATATACTTCACTGCTTCACTTACAACACTGAAGAACTTAACCAAAAACAAATTTTGAAACAGATGCTTTTAATTGCAGGAAAAGCCATACTCTACTGCACTATAGCTATCAGAAGTTTTGTCTAACTTACTGGAGAAAAACCCACAACGATTCAATCCAAACCAAGGATTTATTTTAGATTTTGCTGGGAACCATGGAAACAGAGTCTTGAGCAGCTACATCTATGTTGCTTCAGTACATTATTTCTAAGAGCTGCCACATTAGACTCCTGCAAATCTCAGGAGACTTACAGACCACACAAGTCTTGTCCCAACATGACAGTACAAGTGGTACCTTCAGAACAGGCATGTGTTCCACCACATCGTATACTGTCTCCTACACCCTCCAAACATTTGTTCATCCCCTAAGACATTTGTAAAGATATAAGGTATATGTAAGGTGGCTGCTAGGGTTCTGTCTTCAAGCAGCACAGTTGCAGCCCCAGGCACTGAGAAAGATGTGCTTGTGTGTGGCTGCTTATTGCTGGTGTTCACTTATGCCTGCTCCAAAGTGGATCTCAACTTCACCAAGAGAAAGGAATTTGACACCTAGTGCTGACTTTGGCTTTACCTTATTTAAGCCACAAAATCTCTTGGGCTTATCACAGACAAATAAATCTAGGAGACAGAGGTAAATCAGGACAGTGTGGACTTCAAGATGGCAGCAGAGAGAAAAAGCTGGTATCCTGATGTGATGGCTCATGTTCACACCTGTGCACACCACTGCCCAAAAGCTGAAAGCATTATTCACCTTGGAGATGCTTCCTGTTACTTGGCATTGTCCTTGATAGTAGGCTTAACCTGCTCTTCCAAGTTTATCACGGGAGAAAGACTACTTGGCAGGATTTATGTGAGTTTATATGGACACCAGAGAGACCCATAGTTGCAAGGTGGATATTGAAATTCTGCTTTCATGGGCCAATCTGTGGATATCCACGCACAAGTTCTGTACTGACATTTATGTGCTGGCCAGTCTGAAGGAGACAAATGAGCCTACTGAGAGAAGGCAGGGTGAATCAAGTGTCTTGTAGAAATAACACGGTGTTCAGAACACTGCTCCAGCAGGGCTCAACACCTGATGTCTCTAGTTCTGGATCGCTTCCAAACACCCTTTGTGCTGCGGTTTGAAAACACAGTGCCAACATGGCTGAGGCTTTCTGCATAGCTGACATGACTTTAAATATACTGCATAATATCTCTGAGGGACTTGTGGTATACCCGAAGGTGATTGGGAGGGGAATCTGGCAGTAGCTACTGTCGCGACCACATAGAATATAATCACGGCTATGGTGAAAGTACAGAGCTCTTGTCAGGAATGCCATGAAATTTTTGTCCTTTCCCAGAAGTCAGCTACAGTTGTAAGGCAAGAAGTGATGATAATGACTTTATTGTGCTGGTGCCACCCAAAGAGGAAGGAGACAGAAATTGAGAGCAAGGTCTATATCACTGCACCTGGATGCCAGATTACCCTTAAATCTAGCCCCTCACAGCCTGTATCTGGAAGCTTGAAGAGACTTGGTTCACCTGAATGTGTGCATACAGGAGGACATGGACCTGATCTCAAAGGACTTCAGGGATAGAGGACAAAACTGTGTTTCACATCTGGCAGAGAGACTGGATAGACAATTCTTAGGAAAGAAGCTACAGGCCTTGAAACAACAGAACCCAGAAATCAACTACAAACATATCAAAGACTCCTAGGAGGATCAGATAAGACCTAGCCTGGGGCTGAATGTATATGTGAGTGATTTTTGGCTTTAAACAATCTGAAACTGGAAGCCAAGAGTATGCTGTTGGGGATTTATAGCAAAAAATTATGAAAACCCCCACGAAGCTGAGGGGCTCCTCAAAATTGTTCTAATTAATCTGTGCAAAGGAAATGCAGAGGGGTAATTCAACAATGAGATCTTTTATCAGAAGCTATATAAATTTATAGATAAATACAATCCTTAATCTGTCAATATCACAATTTGAAATTATGGTTTTGGATCCTTTTATCCCAAAATAAAATTCAGAAAACCCAGTGCTAATACTTTAACTTCTCCTTCTGATAGACTTTAGACATCCTGTCAAGCAAAGAACAGAGCTTTTTTTCACATGATAGTATTTGAAATAATCAAAACCAGTACATAAAATTATTACTGCTATCATCACCTAACCATTTACTGTATTGGAAATCTTAGTAATGCATTGACTCTTTTCTTTTAGAAATTAGATTCTCTTCCCATATCCTCTGAATGCTGTGATTTCATCAGCTAAAAGGTAAAATGAAGTTAAAATGTACTCACTTATTTTATTTCTCACTTCATTTAATTTTTCCCCAAGGCATTTAGCTTCAGCAAACCTGTCAATAAAAACATAATGGTACTGAAGTAATTTAAAAAACAAGAAGTTAAACTAGTTGTTCACAATAAAATACAGAATTACTTTTTGATTTGTCAGTAGAACTAGCTGGAAACAATTTTCCATCAGAAAAGATTGTCTGGTCTAAAAGAAATAATTTCTGAAAGAAACCATGCAACAAATATGTTTTATAGATGGACAAAACAAATTTATTTGACTTTTGTATTTTAAAAATTATGTTATTTCAATTCTAATGATTGGATTGTCTTAAATATTCATATTATACTACAGTATTAAATTTAATATGCTACATTACGTGCAAAGTGTTAACATACAGTTATATAAAAGTAAAATAAAAAGAACCCAAGCAAAGTCAAAACAAAATGTTTGAAAGTATTAGAACTTCTTCTCACCAGGAATTTTCAAATTTCAGCCTGTAATTTGCATATTGCTGATGGCTGCTGTTTGTGCTGTGTGAAAATGTACATCCCAGTCACCAAAACACCTCTCAATCAGAAATATGAGAAAGTATGACAAAACTAAATTATTTTTTTTTTCTACAGATAGTTCTTATGCAAATGCAGACTTTCAGATGATATTCAGCTACTGCTCAAATACCAACACAAGCCAAAGCTAGCCACATGAAGATATGCAAGTAGCAAGCAAGAAACAAGCTGAGAAGGATAGAAACAAATCAATGAATCAGGCTTTGGAAACTCCGTTTTTGTAGTATGCAAATAGCTTGACCTCAAATCAAAACTGGAAATCAGGTTTTTTTAAATTCTGAAATTCCCATCAGGTTCCAAATTAATTCAATGACCACTTCCTTATTATATTTAAATAATCAGATTTTCACATGGTATGTGAAATATGTGTCAGATCTAAGCAGATCCTTGAAAAACAGCTGTCTACAGAGCTTTCCAAATTCACTTATATTCTCTACATTTCCTGCAGTCTGCTAGAATTTGATGCCTTCTCCTTTTGTGCTTTTTTTTTCTGTAGTATTTTGATCTTTTACAGCAGTCGCTGTCATAATTGTTCTCTTACACTTATTCAACTCAGTACTATATAAAATTATTGATGACAAATGGCATACATATCAGGCTTTCAGATGCCAAGCATATTCTGCTGTAAAAATAATGACAGTCAATTCAATGTACAATGGCAAAGTCTCAAGAGTCTCTGACAGAACTGAGGCTTGTTCAAGGAAATATCCATTGTAATAGTCTAAATGCCAATATTTTAAAATGTAGGATGATTTGCTACATTGTGACATTTGTGTAGGACATTAGGCTTGACATGAAATTCTGAATTGTTACTTGAATATGTACAAGTTGAACCTTGCTGAATGTGGGTGTAGAACTGTAAAACTTAATTGTTAAACAAGTCTTCAGCTGATCGGGAAGAGTCTTGGTCTAGCCAAAGTAACTGAGGAAATCCACGAGTTGTATATCTGTCTAAGTCAAACAATGGCAAAACAGAGTAAAGAAATAAGACTTTCCTCTGGGGAGGTGGGGTTTGGAAAATTGCCCCTTCTCAACTAATTAGTCCTTTTCTCTGTAAAATTGGAACAAGTTAGAATTTCAGGTGCCCGCATTCCTACCTGCTCATGAACATTTTCTTTCAAGGCTGATTTCAACAAGGCTAATAAATGGCTGGAGCTGGAGGGTTTCTCAGCACTTACTGTTTCTTACATAGAGAAGGCAGAAGCCTTTGAATGATCTGTGAGACTTTTATATAAGTTTTTTCCACTGATGTTGTCCTAGAGCACACAAGCAGGCCTCGAAGATTGTGTAAAGATCAAAGGGAAACACCCGAAAGCAATTCTCTCTTTCTTTCCCTCAGCTCCCATGAGCCAAATACTAAGTTCATCAATTCCTTAGTAATTCCAGAGGTAAATCTCCTGCTGATTATTCATTCTGATTCATGTTCACAGAGAGATTTAGCAGGACAAGCTGAAGCCAGCTATCTATCCAGCCCTTATTCGTAGGTTCCTGCCAACAGTGGAATGGGCCATGCATCTGTTTCTCAAACACCACAGTTTATAAACTGGCACAATAACATAAACTGAAATTTGGCATTAATTTATGACAGTCCAAAAAATTCCATCTGTGACTATGAATCATAGTCAAATAAAATAAACCAGATAAAGACAGAAGATTTGTCTCTAATATTGAAAGGGGAAAAGCTATTTCTGACACTCCAATAAGAACGTGGCATTATTTTGCATAAAGGTGGTATTGCTATGAACAGTCATGAGTGAACAATTATATCGTTAGCTGAAAAGAGTTCATGTGTATCCTACATGGACACCACTCCACAGAAAGGCTGAAGTTGCCAAATCATGGCTTCTATTACCTACAAAAAAAATATTCCATGATGAAACCCCAAGGTGAACTTAACCACTAATTTTAGTGGAACAAGCATACTTGCAAAGACTTCACTCTTTGAATGTAAATGCCAATAATTAAAAAATAAATATTTTGAAAAACAAAACTCCAACTCATAATGTAAACCAACACAAACTCAGAGGCTGTCTAATGAGAGAATGGAGACATTTAGTGAATTAAATGAACATTCACTCATTTTTAATTACTAGAAATTACAACAAATGACCAAAGTGAAACTCATCTTTTCCATGAAACTCATCCATAGATACTGAAAACACAAGTTAGCTGCTAACCATCTGAAACACAGAAAGAGATGAAAGGAGAAAGTGGAAAAAAATAACGGAGAATAACAGAATGGAAACTAGATTTACATTATATCTGTAAACTCCGTAGGATTTTACTACTGGATATATTGTTTAGGATGGGATTTAAAAGCTTCGTACAGTATGCAATATTAGATTGAAGTGTCTCAGCTGGGAAGATATCTTGGTAGTATATTTCACCAGAAAATGAGATGCATTTTTCTCCTTCTCAGAGAAACAGTGCTAAGAGGACATGGTTGCATTGAGAAACAGGATATTATTTAGTTCTCTGGAAGTTAAGTATAAGAAGTCCAAACTGCAGAAATTGGATTCTGCCTGGGATTTCTTTTAAGCAGTGCAGCAGTTATTAATATATAGAAGAAAACTGAAAAAGGATTGCTTCGTATTACCAGCAAACTAAGCTGTAGAAGATCACTGTTTCGATGTTACAAAGCCACTTCCCATAGGCAACTGTCCTAATAGGATAGTGTGAATCTATTGCTTTTCACTTGAACAGTAAGTCAGTAAATGAGCTTCAGAGAGAAATTATCCTTAACTATATAAGTTTCCCCACTTTTAAAATACAAAGATGGTACTGAGTTACACCATGGCTTCACCAAGGGCAAGTCCTGTCTGACCAACCTAGTGAACTTCTGTGATGGAATGACTACACCAGTGGACAAGGGAAGAGCCAGAGATGCCATCCATGTGAACTTCTGTAAGGCCATTGACACAGTCCTCCACAGCATCCTTCTCTCTAAATTGGAGAGCTATGGATTTGATGGATGGACTGCTCAGAGGACGAGGAATTGGTTGGATGGTTGCATCCAGAGGGTACTAGTAAAATTCTCAATGTCCAGATAGAGGCTGGTGAAAAATGGTGTTTCTTAGGTGTCTGTATTGGTACCAGTAGTGTTTATTATCTTCATCAATGACATAGTGGGATGGAATGCACTCTCAGCAAGTTCGCATATAACACCAAGTTGAGTGGTGCAGTTGACACACCTGAGGAATGGGATACCATCCAGAGGGACCAGGACAAGCTCAAGAAGCGTGTCCTGGTCCTCAAGAACCTCATGAGGTTCAACAAGGCCACGTGCAGGGTCTTGCACCTGGCTCAGGGCAGGTGTTGGTACCAATACAGCCTGGGGAATGAAGAGATTGAAAGCAGCCCTGCTGAGAAGGACTTGGGGGTACTGGTGGATGAAAAGCTGGACATGAGCCAGCAACATGCACTTGCAGTCCAGGTGGCCAACAGTATCCTGGGCTGCATCAAAAGAAGAGTAATCAGCAGGCTGAATGAGGTGATTCTGCCCCTCTGCTCCACTCTCGTGAGACCCCCCTGGAGTACTGCACCCAGCTCTGGAGCCCTCAGCACTGGAAACACATGAACCTGTTGGAGTGGGTCCAGAGCAGGGTCCAGAAGGTGATTAGAGGGCTGGAGCACCTCTCCTGTGAGGACAGGCTGAGAAAGGCTGGGGTAGTTCAGCCTGGAGAAGGCAAGGCTCTGGGGAGACCTTGCAGCAGCCTTCCAGTGCCTAACAGGGGCCTGCAAGAAAGCTGGAGGGGGACTTTTTACAAAGGCATGTAGTGATAAGATGAGGGGGAATGGCTTTAAACTGAAAGAGGATAGATTTAGATTCGATATAAAGAAGAAAATCTTCACTATGAGGGCAGTGAAACACTGGCACAGGTTGTGCAGAGGTGGTAGATGCCCCATCCCTGGAAACATTCAAGGATGGGGCTCCAAGCAACCTAATCTGCTTGAAGATGTCCCTGCTCACTGCAGGAGGGTTTGACTAGATGACCTTTAAAGGTCCTTTCCAACCCAAATTATTCTGTGATTCTATGATAATTAGCAAGCCAAGAAAATCTACCCAAAATACCCAAAGGAAAAAGAAGACAGCTAAAAATAAGTAATTTGTGAACCAAATACTCTCTGTGGTATGACAGAAGTGGTTATGTAACTACAAACAAAATTATTAACATGAGAGGCCTACATATAAAGGGAAGTTATGGTAATCTTTAAACATGTGGTGTCCACACACTTCTTCCTGTGCAATTTGAACACTGGCTGGGTAACAGAGCTTTTGTCTAACTGGTAGTTCAGAGGCTGCATTCCAAATTACAGACTTGACTTTATATAAATCCATTCTAATTAATTTGGTAAACTTGGAGCTATAGGCATCTTTGCTAAAAATGACTGCAAATGGCAGGGGTAAACTGTCTTGCTCCAGCATATCAATATTCACACTAGTAGTGATTTCAACAATCAGCTGATGCATATTAAAAAGGGGTTACTCAAGGCATTAGTTTGAATCTCTGTCCTTTAGGGAAACCAAATCTGGCATCAAACTTTGTGGGTTCTGCCCATCTCTATTACATGTTCTGAAACCAGAAGGAAATACCGGTTTGCTTCATAGTAATATAAAACAGAAAATATGGAAGAATTGTGATTAACTAGAGGAAACACAGGGCATGGCTTAGAACTGTATTGCTCCCATTATTGTGTTGTGACCATGAAGTGTTCTGCTCAATTGACAGCAATGCCAGAAATGATTGCAGTGTAATTATTTGTGCAGTGATGGTGCAGTGATGTGGCATCATCTGATACACTGATCAGAAGAAAGGCATCATTAAACATCCAATTTACATGGATAAATTCTTACATACATCTAATATTTTGGCAATTTGTGTCCCTGTGGCCAAGTTATAGATCCAGGCAGAAAGTTAACCAGTTCAGGAAAGTGACAAATAGCAATATCTTGAATAAGTCACAGAGATGTGGAGAACATTTCTTGCCTCAGTTTCATGGAAGTAGGTGAGTATAAGACTCAATGACATTGAAAACAATGTCTTTCATGCCTACTAAGTGGGAAAATTATGTTATTAAAAAAGCAGAAGAAAGCAGGAGAAGGAGAAAACCCAAGACAAAAAAACCCCCAACAAACAAACAAAAAAACCCCCTGTTAGGGCAAATGTTAGTTACAAGAGTTGACTGAGAGACTGCTTTTGGCATCTCCAATCTCAAAATTTTGTATTTTTCTTGGAGTGCATGGCACATTAATACTTGAAAAACTGACACTGAAACAGTACTGTTATTCAATCGACATGGACAACTGTTGGTGGATTAATTTCCAAGATGATTAAAATCTGCTTTATGGAAATCGATGCTTTCAATGTTATGTTATTACCACCATCTTCACTGGAAGGTTTTGAAATGTTTTGCCAGCATTTAATGTGGAGAAGAAAAGTATTTTTTCTGTTTTTTGAGTGCAAAAGTGGCAGAGAGAAGCTAAAATCACTTGGCAAACAAGCTAGGAACAACAGACAAAAGCACATGTTAAACATCTCCTAGCTTACTGTCCAACTCAGTGCTGAAGCCAGTAAAGCATTTCTGACAATGGAAGTAGTTGCAATAATTGGTTCGGTCACATGGATCTTACTTCCTCTGGATAATTCATGATCATGAATACTATTACCCCATTGCTTCAACATGGCTATGAAGAAAAGATGAATAAAACCAGAGGAAATATGCACTAAGATTCCTCATGCCACTTTCATGTTCTATCCAGACTTTTATTCTGTCACCACTCTGTGCCTTCTGAATATGAAATATCCTCAGTAAGAAAAGGAAAAGTTTGTGTATCAAGTTCTCTACAGAAGCCTGGGATGTCTGGTGTAAAATTATGCATTCCTACCCAGACTCAAAATGAACTCTCAGATGTCTACCTCCAGCTGTATCTTGCTGTGATACTCACCTCTGTTTTAGAAGCTTTTTGTTGTCCTCAATGATTATGCTGTCAGCACGGTCCCGCTTGAAGACTTCAAAAGCTTCCTGACATCCAAGTGACATCTTTCCTCCTGACCCAAGAAAAAAAAATAAAGGGAATTACTTCAGTCTCATCAAAAGACAGACAATTTGCATTAATGTAACTCCTATTTAGATAAATATAGCAATTCAGCCCAGGGGTCTTAAAGCACCCAGATGATGTTCACTGTTCCATCAATGGGAAAGCATTTTTGACAAAAGACTTCTATTAACTGAAAAATAAATTTAATTTCACTCCACTTCTCTAAAGTCTGAATGTTTGAACTGTATAATTTCTCAAGACAACTTGAAATGCTCATAAGTAAAAACCAAACTTTAAAAATTTAAAATATGTGAAATATTCTTAAGTGTGAATCAGAGGTATTTTCACAACAGCAAACTGCAATTTGCTTTGGTATTTCTTTCATTCCCATTTCATAATGGCCCCTAAACATACCTTGAATATTTTCAGTATTCTTGGAAGGAAAAAACCCCAAGCTTCTTCAGTTATATATTAGTGAATGCTTTTCACCCCCTTTTAAGCAAAGCAGGTATTCTACCTACAAAAATGGTTGTATACTGCCTTTTACATGTTCAACATGGTGTTTGTTTCCTTTTGCGCACCAGAAGGTCAAGACCTATTTGGCCTTCAAATCTTTTTAAAAATCACTACCGGAAAGTATTACAGTCTGTATTATTTACCAGTTCTCATTGCTAGATGACCTAGAGATTCAAGTGAGAAATCATGCACCTGTATTATCATTAACAAAAAAATTTCAAAAGCTTAAGGAGAATTAAAGATTATACCAGCATCTGTGTTATCACAAGTACTCATATGTCAACAAATACGGAAGGAGAAAGGATGAGATTTGCACATAAAAACATTACAGTAATAAAGATTATTCAGGAGCAGAAAGCGGTATGACAAATTCATAATAGCTCCACCTTTAATTCAACCTCATGGTTACAACTTAAACATCAAAATGCTGTTCCATAAACTGGAATTTGATCTTCCTTAGGTTTTTTTCCTCTAAAGTCTTGTGTCCTATCACAAACATTCCTTCCTGCTTCACACCTACTGAGACCCCCAAATCCATTGTGCACAAGAGCTATAAAGTTTCCTGGGAGTTTTGCTGCACAAGAGTTTTCTACACATTTTGTGCCAATGGACCAGCATTACCAATAACATGTATGCATGTATGACAGTTATTTTCTGGGCAACCTGCTTTGCAATTTTGGTGTAAGTGGGGACGATACATTAACAAAACATGCCTGTAACAGGTTGGGATATGCAATACTGGGATGCTACACCTTATTGAGGTCTAGCTCTTTTATAGTCTAGCTGCATTTTATAGTCACTCCAAATACGTTCTGCTGCCCTTCATCATACTTATAGTATCAGGATTACCTCCCACTGACTTCAGTGAGATTTCTGCAGTGTAAAATGCTGTTTACGGTGAAGGCTGGTAACAAAAACTAGCACTCTGGGTTCAATAAGCAGTAAAAGTTTAAAAAACTTTAATAAAAATATGGTAGAAAAATTTACCCTCTGTTTCAGTCAAAAGAATCAGCACATCTGTTACTAATTTAAAAATTTTGAGTTGAAAATAGAACAACCAGGAATGTTTGAATGGCAAAACATGCAGAAATGCTCCACCCTTTTTGAATAAGAAAATCAAAGAAAGATACAGGGCAGTCTTTACTGCTGTGTGATTCAAAGGAGCAAGCGGATTTAGGAAAATACATTTTTCTGTGATGATGACCTGAAAATAGAACGTTCATGTTTCATGCTTGCCTTGAAGAAAAACAGGCAGCTTTGCAAGCAGAATTTTATAGGACATTCATCCCATCACTAGCACTAATTTTAATATGCAGCCTGAATTGACCCTCTAGAATTGCTTTTGTTGCAGAAAAGGTTTGTATTAAGTGCAGAAAGCCTAGATGAAATTCATGGCTGAGCCTAAAATAAACAATGAAAAGCCCTTGCTCATACATAACACTACAATGTAAAGTATTTAACCCTTCTGGCAATGTTGCTGCCTTTGAGAGTACAAGTAAAAACAGCAGAAGTAGATTTAGAAAACAAAACTATTACAGTGATTATTGGTTCTGCCTGGCAGAAATGCATCAACCAAAATTAAAGGTAATCTGATAATCATTTTCCAGCTCTACATTAAGAGGCAGCAGATTTGTACAGCCAAGCAAAGCACACAAAAATAACCCCCCTGAACTCTTGGGAAGGGGAAATTTTCTGTTTATCCAGTCCATTTTAAGAAAACAAAGAAATATATGAAATAGTAAACAACTACAATCTGAAAATGGTAGCTAAGGAAAGGAGCTTAAAAAGGACCATTAGGATTATAAACTAGTATAATAAGAGCATAAAACTCTACAGAAGAATGTTGCAGCCTGTGGGTAATGACGGAGACACTCAGGATGATAATAAGGGAATACAGTAACGTTAATACTAGTAAAGAACGGCAAGAAACATTGGAAACTTGATGGAAGGCTTGTATTTTCATTCTGTTCGGTAATAAAGATTATTCCTTCTCCATGACTGACGTTGTATCTTCAATCATGCTCTTTCCATTTCCTTAAATAATCTATAATTGCATAAATAGCTTCACCTTCTTTCAGATGGACTCCAAGTGCAAAGGTGAACTAACATTATTGTCATGCTTTTTCTCCTGGGCCTAATTCAAACAAATAAACCGCATGTTGTTTTAAAACAAGTTATTACTGAATTTCTGTTTCTCTCTAGCTGTAAATTGAAACCTATGTATAGCAATATATACTTGATATGACTAAAAGCAGAATTGAGAGAATAAACTATTGATGATAAAACATTTTATGGCAAGGTAGTGGAACAGTTCAGCTAAAACTGTTAGACCTGTAGAAAACAATTTCTTTTACTCTGAGGCCAAACAATTTCTCTTCTCCTTCTTTAATACCATGGCATAATGTTACAAAATAAACATTTGAAAATTCTTATCTAAGGAAGAATCATCATATCCTACAGGATGAGAACCAGGAAACACATGTCATCAAGTCATTACAATGTGAACTGGAATAATCATTACCATAAAAATAATTCAGATCATTGGAAAAAGCATAAAGTTTTCTTGCCATCACATTCATGAAATCCCAGTTGACAGGGTTGCATTAAAAAGTGATAAATTTTGTATTAACTTAATTTTAATTATACTCTTCCTGTTAGGTTGTGTAAATTAGCTTTAATATTAAACCATCTACAAGTATGTCCAACTCACAATGTGAAATTTACAACAAACCCAACATTATTTATAGCAAATTCAAACATCTGAAATTTTGGGGAAATTCAGGTTTGATCCGCACCCTGAATTTGAATGTTTAAGAACATTCACATTGAATGTTTGATTTCAGTCTGTACTTCTATCCAGTGTCCTCCACCAGCTTTCATATTAAGCAAAAAGTTTTGGTTCAATAGGCTCCTCTCATAAAATATACAAGTTACAGCTGTCCCACAGAACTTGGGTAAGTCAGAAAGCAGAATGAAAATGATGGCTCACAAGCTCTGAACAAGATCTGAAATGACCAAGAAATAGAAAGCTTGCTGTAGTATTGAAAATGGGCTAAACTCTTGAAATCAGTAATAAATCAAAACAAGCAGAGCAAAACTGTAATAAGGCTTTTGGATGTGGCTGATTACTTTTTGAGGTGACATGAAAAGGTCAAAGCAATTTCAAGACTCAGTTGTACACCTACAGCAGCTAGAAGCCTGCATATCAGCAAAGTCCCTGGCAGATATTATGCACCCTATTCTATCACTGACTACAGATCATTTATTCTATACTATTCTATGTAAATACAAAAATGCTATTTACAGCCATCCTGAACAACAACTGTTTAGTGCCTCACAAACTTTAATTAGGAAAATAAAGGAACATGTAGGGTGTAGCGTAGCACTGGGTGTTCAACTGCCAGCAGAGAAATTACAGGACTGAATGCTATTTTTAAGTTAAATAGTATCCACTGGGATTACTCAAGGACTATATCTGAGTAGGTAAGAGCATGCAAGTGTATAAACTTAGATGTTATTTTGTTGCCACAAGTAATCAAACATGGCCGTACATATTTAAATAATCACACTGATTTTTAAATTTATCCAACACCCACAAATACCATTGCAGCTTTCTTCAGGGATCCTAGTTTATAAATACTGGACAATGTTTAAGGACTTTATTGCAGTGTTTTTTCATAAAGACTAAAGAGTGCTCAAACTGGAAGCGGTACTTCCCGAGTGCTGAGTCCAGCCCCTTTCTTTTTTTAGGTTGGTTTGTTGAAACAGGCTTTAATGCTTAGAGAGAGAAGACCTTCATAAAGTTTAATGTGTGAAACCCACAGAAAATGTTTATATTGCTCTTCAATTAAGTCCAGAAAAATCTGTCAAACAATAGCATGAAATTGGTATCTTCTCAGTCAGAAAACAGAATCACAGTGTCTCCTCAAAACCACACCTTGTAACCAGACTTTGGTCCTGGTATGAGAGCTCCACAGGGTTTCCAGCAGCCCTTATGCCAGAGGCTGCCAGTTTAACCTGCAAAAAGAATTGGAAAAAAACTCTCCAGGAGAGAAGAATTAAAAGTTGCAAATTGAACTGTTCTGAGGGAGGAACATTAAAACTGTTAACAAAAGCAAAGTCTTGGGAATAGCTATTCTGACCATGTGTTCTGATGAGAAAGGCATCTGTCCACTTATCTGCCCACACATCTGTTTTGCAGAAACTACATTTTCACAGTAGAAGACTTTGTCTTTCCATTCCTACCAAGTGCTCTATCAAATAAGATTTGTAAAACCTTCCACTGAAAGCAATAGGAGCAAAAGTCCCCTTGGCTTAAGGGAAGCTCTCATTCAAGGAAAGGTTGTCTGAAGAATTCTAGGACGGCAGCTAACAAGAATTGTGTCTTCATGCTTATAAAGACTATCATTCTGTTCATGCTATTATATATTTTTACTTATCAAACTGAACAAAGGAACTGTGGACACTTCCAAATGAAGCTAAAGTAAAAGTATTTGGTAAGTCTTTGTAAGAGGATTAAGGTATTAGAAGTGTTTGCATGTAAGCATAACTAATTACTTCTTTACCAGGATCCCCCAAGATATCAGAGCCATCTGTTCAGAATGGAAAAAAAGTAGATGTAACAAATCTTGGGAATGATGAATCAACAAAGAACAAATATTCAGAAATAGGAAAACAAACTACAACCCAATATACAACAAATACTTCCCCACTGCAAGGAACAGCTAAATTCTTCATGAAAAGCATGTGTGTTACATATGGCTACCTTCATTAGACTGCAATGCAAAAATGGGAAAGACATAAAACAAGGTTTGGTCATGGTACCCCTGTGGTGTTGAGCTGCAAAACATACTTTTTGGGAAAGTCGAAATCCTCAAAGGAAAACCAGAATATTCAGAGTCAATGAATTAAATAAAACATTGGCATAATTCAATTTCTCTGCCTCTGGAGTTTCTTTGTTTATTTACAGGAAAGGAAGAGGGCAAAAAGAACAGTTTATTGAGATTATGAGCCGTTTGTTGTGGGACTGAACATCATTGATCTAGGCAGGTCAGACTGCACTCCACAAGTGAACATTTCTACTGTGCAAACCCTTGAGTTAATTGGTCCACAGACATTTACCTAGGCATCATTTTATCCACGTAAAATTATTGGGTTGGCAATACAAACTATTCCATATATGCTGAAATAATTTATAAACAGAAGACAAACCACCACTAAATAAAACACTGCAAATGCCTAACAACAAAGAACAAACTTGTACAGGAGTGTGTTAAACACAAATCAAAGACAAGTGCCATTTCTACTACAATGAATATTGTTAGAGGATATGTGATCATTAAAAATCGGATTGCTTTAAGATTACTAAAATAAAAGAATAAAAATACAATTTCAACTTTGTAAAAGTCATTTTTGATAAAGCTCAAGTGGAATGCTTCCAAAAAAATCCCTCCAACCAACCATCTACAAGAATTCCATTAGGAGTAGTTCTTTACATTAATTAATATTCCTGTGCAGGAGTAAGGGAAATATTGATCTGTATTTTAAAATCAAAGGTTAAATGAAGTATCAACTTTAAAACAAGATGAAATTGACTATTTAAAGATTCTCCAGGATCATAGAACGACAACAACGAAACTCCAAATGGGATATGATAGCTGAATTTAATCATGTTGACTTCCTTCAGTTTCATTATTTTAAGAAATCTCAGGCAGCAGTACAGGTAAGAAAAGTATTTTTCATATTAATCCAGCCGTATGTTTTTAATAGCGCTCCTTTTTGAAAAGAAGCCACTTGGCCTTTAATGCCTAATGATGTAATCAGAAATGCAATTTTAAGTTCCTTACTGACATGTCAGTTTCCTTACTGATAAATCTGACACCATATTGAACCTTACAGTGATCTCAATGTGAAAAGATTGAAACTATGGAAATTTCTTGCCTTCATTTGCATCTTCTGGAACATTAGTATACTAGTTTTTCTACCTGTCAAACATTGCAAAGCACAATGCCAGTGAGAATTACAGGATAAAATAAAATTGTTAATAGCAATTTAATATACCGTCATCACCTTCACCCGACAGAGCACATATTCTCCCAGGATGTGCTAGACTCAGTTAATAGGACCATTTTTAGCCTTATTCTGTTTCTGTTAATTATATATTCTAATAATTTCTCAGATTACATGGCATGGTTTCAAGATGCTGTGGAATATCTGCACTAGCATTAATGATTTATAGCATTCTTCCTTTCAAGCATTGGAACAGGCTGCCCTGGGAGGTGGTGGAATCACCACCCCTGGAGGTGTTTAAAAAACACACAGATGCAGCGCTCAGGGACACGGTCTAGTCTTTGCAGTCTTGGGTTAACGGTTGGACTTTATGATCTTAAAGGTCTTTTCCAACCTAAATTGTTCTATGGTTCTACTCTTATGTTACCTAGTTATGCTTTTATAATTTCTTTAAAGACGCAATGGACAGCAGAGTTGTCAAATTCAAAGTGGAAGTAGAATAGCCGAGGCTGGAGTTAGAAGCTACTTGGCATGAACAAAACGTTTCCAGATATCAGCAGTGAGGAATGAAGTAGTGTATCTATTGATACAACTAAGTTTTTCTCATGTTCTGATACGGATATTATTGCAGAAATATTTTACATTTCATGTATGACAGCTCATATGTCTCAAAAGAGAAAAAAAATAATTTTCAGCTGCTATTTGCAACCATTTACTTCTTTAAACTGCCTGTGAGATCATATTTGATTGTAGAATACATACACACATTGAAAGTCCTTAATTAGTAGGTACAAAGCGAGAGCCTGAAATGAAGCATGGTAGGCTTGGCAGAAGCTCAGGGGGTGGATACAAAGGAAAATATGGAGTCAAACCCACAAGAACTTTAGGAGACCCACCCAACAGTGCTGCCACTTCTAAATAAATAAGATTCACTTTTGCTTATGCTGGGGTCACACATTTCAGATAACTTCTCATAAAACAGGACATATATCTTATACTGGATTGTGCAGTTTACAATAAACATTGGATATAAGAAATGAACTGTGCATTTCCCTTTCTTTGTAGGAGCCTAAATCTGTTCCCTGCAATAGTTGATGCAGTTGTAAAAATTTTACAAAATATAAGAAAGGGCCAATACATTAGGCATGAGTCACCTACCAACTTTAGACTACTGTGCTAAAGATGAAGGTTTCAGTTACAACTGAGTAAAAGCAAATTAATTGTAAATGTTTTGACATCCTTCATGTATTTGTCATGTTGCAGTAGCAATATTTGCTGCTTCTATTTTAGACCTGAAAAAGGGCTTTTATGTTCAAAAATTTGTCTGCCTTTTTCAACCAGACCAACATATTTACAAAAAGATAGAATATTCTCAACATGATTTGGCTAATTTACATGTTCTATGCTGAGTGATTGATATGGTATTTAAATTCTCCCTTTGCATGTATCTTTCTCAATTTTAGAAAAATGATACTGAATGGTGGGATAAGAATATTTTAAGAGATCTACCAAATGACAACCTACAACAATGGAGTCATGAGAGCTTGGACCAAATGCAAGTGAAGTTTTTTATTAGGGACATCTGTAGAGATCTGCATGTATTTTTGGTGCCTGGAGAATCATCTCCACCATCAATCTTGCCAGTAACACCATAAACCACAAAAGAGGCATATTTCATTTCCAGAGCAGTTTAGCAGAGGAAGAAGGACTTGTTATAAACATCAGTCTGGTTTTGGAAACATACTGTACCTTTAATTTCAGATTAAATTTTAGCTTTATTCTTTATTAAGACACTGAGGTTTTCTGAAGTAGAACTCTGTATGCACTATAACTTAGGTAGACAAGTAAAAAAAACCGTCTGTAGCAGCTACACCATCAATTAGTGCCAGCTTGGGGCTACCTTAATATTTTATGCTATAAAATACAGGAGTGCAGGAGCTGCTTCATGAGAAATTGGTCTTTTGTTTTTTTCAGCAGGAACTCCAGCACCAAAAGAACAGAGTATGCTGAGGTAAAGACTTGAGAGCAGACACCATGAGATACACCCCATGGTAACCTATGTCTTCTCACCAGTCAGCACTCTAGATTAATTAATTTTACAATTTGCTATCTATTTACATTCAAGATGAGCAAGGTTTACCAGTCCTGTTGCTTACTCCTTTTGGCAGCTGACAATTAGCAATTAAGAGTGAAACTCTAAAAGAATGAACTTTGATTCTCTCTGTGTTGAAGCTTTATTGGAGTTTGCCTCTGAGGATGAACATGGTAGCATGTTGTGTACTACTGTCCAGATTTAAAAAAGTAATTAGACATGTTATTCCTGAGGAATGACCACACTAAATTTCAAGCACTCAGCTACTGAAGAAGCATTTTCTCCCTTCCTGAACAAGCCTTGTAACTGTTAAATTACTGACAGCATCCCCTCTTTCTCATGCCGTTGATGATGTTTTAAATAACACAGGTCAAAGCAGTCAATGTATATTAATTGTACTCTAAATACACACACAAAATGGAGCCTTCAGGAGTTTTAACTAGTTTTCTCAGAACTGAGGACTTCTAGGCATATGATAAACTCCAGAATTTCAGCATAGTCAAAATAGGAGTTCTGTGCACTTACAATAGCAGAAGTTTAGAGAACACTTGTGTAACTTTGCTCAGGTGCCCACTTGCTCTGAAACACCTACACTGACTGTGAGTTGCTGAATTTTCTATGGAATGAAGCACATTGTGCCTTTGGTGTTACACAACATTTGCATTTTAGTAAGCCTGAGGAGTTGGTGGTGCATGTAGAAAGAGAGTGGTTATTACCAGTCCCTGTAATACATACATATATTCAATTTTTATCTGTAATCGTTTTGAAATAGGAGCCAAAGTAGAAAAGGAGGAGATAAAAATGGGACCTGGACTTATACATAGAACAAATTGACTGGCTTCTTTCCTGAATTTTCACTTCAGCTTTTAAAAAAAATTATCAAATTGTTATTTACAAATCTTTTAGCTACTTTTAGCTAAATCTTCAGCTCATTACTGTCAACTCTCCTCATCTGTCAAAGGCTTTTTACTTAATTTTAAAATGCTTTTGACCATATGTATTTTATTCTGAATTTAAAAAAAATAATATAAAAATCTATCTTGAAGAATGGAACTGTAAACACCAAATCTTTGTATACCATAAAAAAACCTGTTATAAAACAACACTTCCATTTTCTTAAAAAGACTCTTTTCAGCTATTGACTCAGGTTGATTTTTTTATTTAATTCAAGGTGCTTACATGTAAACATGACATTCTAAATGAAATCTTACCCATGACTTGTTAATTGAGCTAATAAGCAACAATTCTTTCATTACATCTTAAACTCATGACTTTGCAGTTAATGCTATTTGATTTTATCTTATTTTGCCTATGTAATCCACAAAATCATGTATTCCTTCTCCCAGAACAATCCTTTTGGAGGAGTTTTTTTTTTGTACCACCAAAAAACCCACCCCAAAACCAAAACAAAAAGCCCCAAACCCCTGTATTATTTGTCATAACTTCTTCATGTATAAAAATATCCTTTCTACATGGGAACTCCAGCCATGGACATATATCACACTTCCATTTTGTGCTTGCTGAAGAATTTTGCTTTTGTGATTTCACAGAAGAAAAAGTTCTGAAAAAAACTTTCCAGCCATTCACAGAATCATAGAATGGGTTGAAAAGGACCATAAAGATCATCTACTTCCACCCCCTGCCATCTCCACTCCTCTGCCACACTGGCTAGCAGAATTGTTCATGTGAGTACTCCCTAACTGGTTTCACTCAAAATTTATCAATGTATTTTAAATGGTAAGTCTTTGCTAGCCTAACAAAGCCCAGAAAGGTGGATAGGACAGAAGCAGGAAGTCTGGCAGCTATGAACAGTCAGGGAACTTAACCTCAGCTGGAAGAGGATATGTACCTATAAAAACCTCAAGGAAGACTGCTGAGGAGCCATGTGTTAGATGCAAGTGGGATTGCATGGTAGAGAAATTCCAGCTTCTTTTACCATTGTTCCAATACAGCTAAGGCTCAAAAAATTCTAGGATAGATCCGCGGCTTTCTTTACACAACAGTTTACAAAAAACTTTGAAAAGTTGCATTTTAATAAAAATGTTATCAGACTTCACTAATATATCAACCTATGCAGAGAAATAATCGTGTACACTGGATGGAAACAGACTTTGTCACCATATATATAACTGAAAACAAACTCTATGACAGCTAAGCCATTGAAAGGTGATTTTTCTTTCTGGTTATAAATTAATAAGACATTAATTATTGGTACCAAATATCTACTTATATGCTTCTAAGTTCCTAGTGTGACAACAGAATTCCTATCATCTGATTGTATTCACTGATATCCCTCTTCAGTTTAAGTATGACAGTACTTTCGCTCTGGCAATTTTACAACAACAGAGATTAAAAATTGTCATTGTGAAGCCACAGGACAGCTGCAGAATGTCAACTGTGTGGATGTATTATTTTCTTAGTGTTGATATATAATAAATGGAATACTCGAAATGTGTAACTTCCTGTTTTGTGCAGTTAAAAAACTGAGTTAATTAAAAAGAAACGTAACACCTAAATGTCTGCTCAGAGTGAAGGAGGATGGAAGGAAGTTGGGCTAAAGTGCTATGAGGATCAATGAAAGTTAGTATTGCACCACTCACTCCTATGCATCAGCTAAAGGCCTCTGAAAACTTGTGTGTGATAAATTTGGGACTTCCTATGTATAAGGACAAATATGTAAACACAAAATGATACAAGCAAAAACCTCATTGCATATTTCAAGACTAAAAGTAATGTGTGGTAATAAGACTAAAAGTAATGTGTGGTAATAATTATGTTTTTGTGGTGTCCTTACTTTAGATTGCTTAAAGGAAATAAAAAATGCTTGAGACATTTCATTAATATTACAGAAGTATTTCTGGAATTCAAGCAAATATCCTTGTTTATTCCTTTTGGCACAAGCACTCCTCACAGAAGACAGAAACATCTAGAAAAAAGCCATCCAATAGGATTTCAACAACCCATCTGATTTAGAAGCAATACTTTAAACACTTTACTTTTAAAACTGAAGATATAATTTTAAAAAGGAATGTTAAGTTCCCCGTTGGAAACTTATTTTTAACTCAGCATTGGTGTAATTTCTGTCTGACATTTTCCCAAACTTCACTGCGGTACATTTTGAAGTGCATCATTGCAAAAAAGATAAAAGAATTGCATTGCACAAATAAACACAAAACTTCACTTTAAATAGAATCTTTGGTTTCCAATACTACTGTGAAAACATACACTCAATTATATAGGTATCTCTAGGTTTAAAATTAATAAGACTGAATGTGAGAGCTCCCCACTAGTAGTCATGTCATCTTGAAATAGCTAAAAATGGAGCATTCTTTACTACATAGCATGTCTAGCCCTTTGCGGCCAGATCTCAGCACCTCTTCCCTTCAGTCCGGGGACTCACCTGGACCTTCTCTTTGCACATCTATTTTTGGTGCACGACACACCCACTCTAGCATGGTGAATGAGGAACAGCTTTTATGTGTAACCACAGTACTGCTCCCAGAGGGGAGAAGGAATAGAAAGGAAACAAGCGGAATGCATTCCTTAAAAATTAATACTCCACCTGAAAACCTCAGGCATACAACACACTGAAAGCACCACACGGATGACACTGGTCATGAACAGGGCTTACACTATTGCTGCTGCCAAAAATTGGGAGTGAGGTTTTTATGTTAAATACATCATAATGGATTTGAATAAAGAGGCTACTACTTAATGAAAATAAACTTTTATATTTTGAGCTTTGAGTCAAAAAGCAATGAGCACTGTAAAATTACCGGACAGTAAATTCCCAGTCTCCCATACTCTGCAGGTGAAATCCCACCATGGATATTGGGCAACTGGAACAATTCAGGTATCTTCTTTGAGGGCAGGTCCACTGCAGAGAATTAATTTCTGTCTTACCAAAGGCAGAATGAACAGGCAGAGACAGCTGAGATCTCATAATTACTGCTAAGTTGACCAAAAGATCTGTGCTATCCACATTATTTTCTGTCCACAGAGAAAACATTAAAAATAATCATGTCAAGGTTTACAAATACCATTTTGAAACAAGTGTACATATTAACTCCAAATTTAATCCCTGAAACCTCACCACGGTAAAATTAATTAATCTTTTTGATGAAATTTCCGTCTTAAATTGTCCCTTGAGGCAGGAAGTGCCTTCTACCCTGCACTTAGGGTTGATGTAGTCTATCCCATTAACAGTAAATCCTGCTGCCATAACAATAAATATCCACATTCAGCAAAATAGTCATTCCTTGCCTTTATGTGCACTAATCATTCCTCAAGAAATATGTCAGAGAGCAATTTGATACTGCAGTGTGGTAAAATAAAGCCTAGGATTTGGCAACATCCATTTGCATTAATAATTCACAGAATGTCTTCCAGAAACCTGCCAGTGCATCTTTAGCAACTTCTTGACCATTTCTCTTTTTGTGTTATTGGAGGATGTCTATTTATAGAAACATATATTATCATTTAAATTCTATGAGCCTTGGCAAGATTATACTAGTTACAGATCACTTGCTATTAGAAGGGTACCTACACTACCCAATTACACATTTTTTTTGCCATCCTCAACACTGGTGATAGAAAGTAAATTAATTTAGAAGCTAAATTCCTGATCTTGTGAATTAAACATGTGCTGGAATTTTTTTCCCCATGTATGTTCATAGGAATCAGAAAGACAGCTAACATATGTACATGCACACATGGATAAGCATGGAGATGCAAAATCTTTTTCCCTCCTGACAATGAACAAGTAAAAAAAATAATAATAAAAAAATCTATAATATTAGAAGGCAACCTTCGTCATTTAAAATACAATTTTTTTTCTTTTATAAAACATGTATACAATTGTGCTACAACATGCAACACATTTCACATCCTTAAAATGTTCTCTACAGTCTGCTCCTACTAATTTATTGTCAGCTTTAGTTATTCTGACTACAGTATTCACAGTACATAAAAAGAGAAAAAGAAAACTGTAATTATTCTTATGATGCCTAATAACTCTATTGTATTAAAACTGAGAAGAAAAAAAGAGTCATGTAGTTTGGCTTCTCCTGCATCTTACTTATTTTTTGTTTCTGTAAGTGGAAAACCCCTTGGTTTAATCAAAACTGACGGCATTCTTGACCCAGTGATATTAATAGCAAAGCTGATGGCTCACAGAGGCAAGACTCCCCTATTGTCTCTCTGACACATTATACAGCGGAGGTTTTCTGGTGAAAATTCAGTGGTCTCAGTTGCTCGATTAGGGAACTTCACTTAAAAAAACCCCAATGTCATGTAAACTATTTGAGTGAAATTCCATTTCAGACTGGCAGAATTCCCAGTGTGAAACTGAATTCCTGCTTCTTTCAATTCCTTTGTAACCAAAATTTGTAACCAACTGAACTCTATGATTAATATGCATCAAAGGATCAAAAGATAATTTTTGCACCAATAACCTCTGTAGATCTAAATCTGCTTATGACAAGACATAGAATTAAGAGTGTTTTTACCCCTTGGAAATCTGTTGAAATAAGTGACTCTCACTAGAAAAATAGCATAATTCTTCCCGAATGCCATGTATGGTATGTTTATTTGATGGCTTTAAACTGCTTGTTTTCCTGTAGATCAAAATGGGACAATATATTATGTAAATTCCTTGTCATACAAACCTACTTCACTATTAAACATGCTGTATCTTAGAGCCATGAGCTCTTGTATTAGGCTTTTGTTAATTAAATAATCCTGCTGAAAATCAAAAGGATGTCTGCCTGGGACTCTGACTTTTTCTTCTAGTATTCCCTTCTGTAAAGTTGTTTTAATGCTCCTGATACAAAACTGAGACATTCTCCTTCAGTACCCAAACACTGGCCATTATTCAAACTCATGTCACTATCTCTCTCTGTACGCTTAAAGATTAAAGGAAATTTCTGAAATATTTAGAATTATCTCTCCCCAGAGGTAAAGCTGGATGTAAATGGCATAAATAGAGGTGATCAAAGTGGGGAGGTATTGCAAAAGAAAGGATTCATAATAAAAAACCCATCATTTTAACACTCAGAACTTTCCCAGCTCTCTTAGAGTACTTTGCTTTCTTTGACTGAGCAAGCAGAGATAGCTTTGCATGAAATAATTTGTATGCAGCTTACTCTTAGAATTTACAGTATCAAATATACTATAAATAGAAATGCTTACCCACGCTTGCACAGAATTTTAAGTAGCCGACATAACCTAGATTTTCAAAGAAGCTTCTCAAACAAATTAGCTATCAATAAAGAGAAGTAATTTCAAGAACTGTGTTGCCACTGTGTTGAAAATAAGAGTCAAGACTTCCAAGGTTTTATATTGGTTTCTGCTTCTAATTCACTGTCTTACTTTCACAAATCATTTCATCTGCTCCTCAATGTTAGAAAAACAAGATTTTGCACTTAAAGATGGCCTTTGAACATGAAGTCTCAAAGTGATCAAGAAAGATAAGCCACCCTAATTTATTTTTCAGTTGAGGAAACTGGTTCAGAGAGATGAGGTCACTTGTATAAGTTCACAAACTTAGTAAATTATAAAGACTGAAATAAAAACCAGATGCCCTGCTTCTCAGTCTGGGATCTTATTCAATGCAATGTATTCAATGCCTCTACAATGCAATGGAAAGCTGATTTTTTTTATTTATAATTTAAGCCCACACAGCAGTAGAAGCATGCAAACAATAGTGAAAATGAAGGAAAAATATGGCAAACAAAACCCAATAAGATTCCAAGCCAGCTAACAACCTCAGTCAGACAATACACTTTATCACAAGTATTCAGTAAAAAATCAGAAACATACAAAAGCAAATGTTAACAGAAGCTCATACGTTATTTGGGAAATATTCTTACTAAGAAGTTTCATTTCTTTAAGAATAACAAGACTGGCACAAGGAGTCAGTGAACAATACTGCAAATAAGACAACTGCATGCAGTTTCTCTGTGTAAGTAATGAAATATGAACATTACAAAGCCAAATTATATATGATTACATGAAGAATAAATATCGAAAGAAGTATAAAAAATAAAAAGGGAAAGGCAAAGCTTCCACCCCATTTACATTTACTGCATCTGCTATTTATGACATGGCAAGCACAGCCTTTGCCATTTGGGAACAGTATACAAAATGTTTGCTTAACTTTACTTGTGTTTCCAAAGTGTTTTTTCTTGTCTCTTCATCCACTAAAAGAACCGTTAATGACTTGAAAAAAACTCTACATAAATCAAGCTATACTAAGTAGCTTCATATATTTTCTCTCTATTAGTATCCAATTAAATCTAATATTAAAAGATATATTCTGATTTCTCCGCCACCTCTGAACTTTGTAGCATTTTTTTTTCTGACACTAAGATTTCTTCTGTCATAAGTATTCTACTTTTCTCGCTAAACTTTAGGGTTTTGCAATATTATTTATAATAAAATGGTAATTTTTTCAAGATTCCCATCTGATGCATCACAGTATGACTCATTGCTACTACATTTTTCAATGCACTGTTTTCCCTATTAGCAATTCTGATATAGACCCTAATTTCCAATAACCCTTTAAAAAAACATTTGATTACAAAACAGCTTTTCAACTACTGCTTTTCAAGCCTCTGAAAAAAATCTACGATTTGACCCTAAGATTAAGAGCACAGGAAGATGAAGGCTACACTTATATTATAGGCAGCCACTGTTACTGAAGTATTCAGGATAGCAACCTTAAGAAAATAGGGGGAAAAAAAAAAAAAAAAAAAAAAAGAGAGAAGGAAAAAAATAAACTGCTATTTAAATCCAGGAAGTTAGACTAGAATAAGATGAATTTGCAATCACATAAAAAAATAGCACCTGACCAACCAGATAACATTTTCATATTTTTAGCAGAATATGTTTAATGTTACATCAACTTATGTCTCATTTTCAACTAATAATTATACCTGACAACATCTACTCTCCATCAATTTGAAAAATAAATTATATGATGCAGTTGTGACTATATCTTGAAAAAAATGGAGTTCGACAATTAGAGCAAACTTCTTTTTAGAGGCTTTTAGGGGTGATCTTTCCTCTACCCCTTAACATCCCTCTTTACACTTTCTTTCCTAAAGACCACATTTTGCAAAAAAGCAGATTCCAGGAAATGAAGTTACTTGTTTGGATATAACTGCCAAAGCCACTTCCTGTACGCACTTGGCAGAAATGCTTGGGTAAAAAAAGCCTTATGACATTTTTCAATCCAACCAAGATGGGCATTCCATTCAGCCACACAAAAACTCAATTTAGCTCTAGAACTGTATGCCAGTGTTATATATTTGACTGCTTAAAGTATTACAGTCCAGTAATAATAAATTCAATTTTACATTTGTCAGGAAAAATAGCATCAAACAGGTTCCAAACAACAAACACACCAACTACTTCATCCATGACCTGATATTCCATTTTTGGTATTCTGCTATTTTTCCTTTCTTCTCTCTGTACTGCCTAGCACGTGAATGCACTGTGAAGAGTAACTCATGGAAAGTCTGCAAAGAGACCATTGATTCGAACATGGCATAACATAGTCATTGTTACATTTGGCATTGACGCTATTTACACCTCATTCAGTAGCAGAGAGAAAAGGGAAGTTTTATGAGAAAGTGTCTATAACAAACACATGGGCTGCTGTAACAGAAAAGCATCATATACATGATATTCATCAGATGAACTGAAAATGCTGTTGATGACTGAATTATATTTTGTTGAACTTTGTTAACAGGTGTTTCACCAGGCCTTGCCCTGCACAATGTGCATTATGACAAAGTCAGGTCTTTGACCGTAACAACATAATTTTTCTATAGTAAGTGATTAAAAGTATCTATAAAGGAAAAAGTAATCTGTTATTAATTTGATTGCTTTCACTCCAGACCAACCTCTTTATCTTAAAAACTAAAAAAATTGCCTAAGGGACTACAATTAGATATGCAGCAGTTAAAAATTGTAACTTTGTCCTACAGCCTGCCTGATTTAATGAAGCTCCATTAAATCTAAAACATGCCCCACGTCAGGCCCCTGTCTTTGACCCTTCAGTTCTTTTTGGGGAGCGGCTAATTAAGGGTGACAAGCAGTCATTTCCCAACTATTGTTGTTTCATTGTACGTGTCATTTCAAAACACGTATTACTGTCTTTTCTCTTTAGCCATTTTCCATTCAATAATTCTCTTGGGCTCACGTCTCATTCCCTAGTAGCTCAGATCTTGCTAACCTCCAACCTACAGTCTCTCTTATTCCTCATCTCTTTCCCAGCAAAAGTGGTACTGTAGGCTCTGACTAGTTCTTCACATTGTTCCCATAATGCTGCATAATAATCATCTGGATTGAGGTGGATGTGTTAATCCTCATTTAAATCTCAATCTCAAAGAAGCGTATGTTAAAATTTTTAATCAAAATCAAACATGTCACATTCCAATCTACAGTCCTTACTGAAATTCATTCAGCAGGTATTCAGAAAGTTCAGAAGCCTGTATCAGGGCCTTTTTACCCTGAGAAAGACCTGAAGTTTTATATCCAGCCTTATTTAACTTCAAATTCATTCAAAGACATGCCTAAGAACAACACATGAGAGCAACCTGCAATGATTCATGAGGGAAGATAAGCATGGGGAAGAGATCCTTTTGACTTAAACTTGCCTTTAAAAAAAATAAGGATAAATGCATGCACTAATTCACAAAGTAACAAAACATTAAATGAAGGTTCAATACGTGATGAGGTCCAACTGACATTATAGGGTAACAACAACATGCTTGTATGTACTCGCTCAAAGATTAAAACAGCATTAGTGGTGTACAGAAGCCCTGACAATAAATCCTGCTTGGTTATGCAATGATACAATGAATCTCATGACTGCCTTGGACCTACTCACCTTCTAAGCACTTACCCTTTCTGTGATTAACCTTCTTAGCTTTAAAGGCTACACCCCCAGACTCTAGACCCCCTGCCAAGAGTGGGAGATAAGATACCTTGTGCTACCCTCTTTAAACCATGTGGATGTTTTGATCATCAGGCCTTGATGGGATGGAAGCTGTTGTGCCCAGAAAACAAGCATTTAAAAGATTTAGTTATAAATGTCAAAGTACTTATCATTTTAAATATGCACATGGCCCTTAAGAAACCAGAAGGGGATTGGCCAGGTACATATATAGCATCATCATAGCAACTGAAAACTGGAAGAAATATTCAGTCTTGTGCTTTAGCACTGCAGCTAAACTCTTAAGTAGCAGACATCAGCAAGAAAGCAAACTGAACCACAAGTTACTGAAACAGCTGTTGGTGTTGGAGTTTTATACCTTCCTGTGAGGCATCTGACCTTGGAACTGATGCAGATACTTCGAGCACTTCTGTCCCCAGGAAGGGTTGCTGCTGTCTGTTTTTGCAGTGGCACAGGAACATGTCCTTACAACAGCCATGTCTAGGTACTATTTCGATGTATTGCTATGAATTTTTAGATTTTTTTAATTATTTTTTTTTCAGGAATACAAGCCTCACAGGAAAAGTGAGTGATATCAGCAGTTTAGCAGTCAGATGTGACAAGCACTTAATAAGAAAAAAAACCCAAACAATTCTCTATCACAGTACAGCTTTCTCTGTGCTGTGTTTACTGTAAGAGAAGGTTTTGAAATTCTTAAGAAAAAGAAAAGAAAGTATAAAAAAGTTAAGCTAGCTGTTAAGGCAATTTAAATATAAAAGGCTCCAATGAGATCTCCTGAAAACAGACATACAAATTTGCAGAATACATGACAAAACTCATCCATCAGAAGTAACACAAACCCACAAATAACATCTAAGGTTATGTTCTCTTACTGCTTGTCCTCTGAAAGCAGATACATTGTAAACAAGGACTGGAAAACACATTTAGTTTTATTCTTGGGGAAAACAGATACACAGACACTTTCAAAAAGAAAAATCTTTTCAAGATAAGGTTTTTATCTCTTTGTCACTTTGTCAGTTGGAGACATTCTGGGTGATATCCTCTGGATTATAAAAGGTTAATTGCACATTGACTTCATGGTTTTAAAGACAGTGATTTTGAGAGAGAATTGCAGTTAGTATTTCAAACTTTATTTTTAAATCCCTTTCATTGACATTTTAGATGCACATAGTTTTATTTGTATTTCATATGATATCGTTTGCAAGTATTTCCTTTTTGAAATGATCCCTGCAGCCTCATAAATACAAAAGGAAAAAACAAGCTTGAAAATGTGAGCTAAAGATAATGTCAGGAAGTATAAACCAATGCAAAGAGAAGATAGCATTGCAGTTGAAATGCTCCAGCTCTTCATTAAAAAATCCTGCATGAATCTGCCTTTTCTTTAAAGACAGAATAAATCAAGATATGTACAAACCCTAAAGGATGCCAAGATATCAATCTCACTTAGACAGTGAAAGTTTTTAAAGCCAAAGATTAAAGAATCTTGAACTAATGATATGATAAACCAGACTCTCCATCTTTGTATTCTCTCTATTGAGACATAAATATGGAGAAACTGGTTTGATTTCTGCTAAGGAATAAGCAAAAGAGAGACAGTGCTTTCCTAAAATAGTGTGCAAATACGTATTATTAATATTAAAGAAGTTAATTTCTCCGTTCATATTTTTAAGGAAGTTTATTGTTACTTCCAACATGGTAAGCTGATATTCTTAAAGGCTTTTATCTCTAGGTAATAGAAAGCCTAAAATGGCAGCAGAAAGCAATAGTTACATTGTAATAGGCAGAATAAAAGAAATTGCAGAAGGTTTCAAAGGCATGCATGGCATCCAATATTAACAGCATCAGATTTTCAGATTACTTTTTTTTGTTAGTTTTGCCTAGAGGTGAACTTCAGAATATAGTTTTTGAGACTATCATTATTTGAAGAATTACAGAATTACAATAAACAGTAAAAATATTAAGATAGTACCAGTAAGCAAGTTTAGCAACGCAAAGAGGCAGCAGTAGTTCGAGGGCCAGGAGATGACCAAATGGAAAAGGCTAGAGATTGTTACACTCAAGACAAAATAAAGTAAAAGACTGAGAATACTGATTATCGAAAATGATTGGAAACTAGACTGATGATTAGGACACTAGAAAAGACAGCAAAAGATGAAATTTAGTTTTTAGAAATTAATTCTAATTAGAAAATTAGAAATTTAGACTAGCAGGTCTAGTAAAAGTATGCTGAAAATTAGGTAGGGGTCTCATACTACAAGCATGACTATTTGTGCAAGTATTTGGCATAGCATCATTAACAACAACAACAAATTCTTTCAGCAAATATTTTGCTCAACAGTCACCAAATGACTCACTTATAGAAATCATATTATCAGGAAAAACTGAAAAACAGGAAAACAGAAAAACTACTAAGTGGGAGAAAATTATTCATAAGCACTGTAATACAATACAAAAGTAGTTTAGAATTTTGTCATGATGAGCTTCCACCATTCAATGTATCAGAGTCAGATATCAGTGGTTTGAAGAACTGGAATTCCTGCTAAATGCTTACCAACATTAAAAAATTTCTTTAGCCATACCACATTTGCTTCAGGAGAGTGGCCCATTATTACAAACATCTCAAGGATCTATGTTTGCACATAAGTTTATACATAATCGCTTCAAATTGTTGTATAAATCTATGCAATCAAACCAGTTTCAAATTTTACTTAACTGATAGAAGTCTTAGACCAGCTCCCACCTGCCTCTAGGAATAAAAAGATTAAAGACTGTTTTCAATGTAGCTTATTAGATGGTTACAGCAGAGCATCTCAGCCACAGATTTGCAAGACCAGCCCTGCAATGAAAATCAGTAAGAGCTTTTACCCACCCTAGAAGTAAAGGCTACCAAACTTAGTGCATAACGTAATGGAAAACCAAATATCACCTTACCTCCAGTAATGTTTACTCTTTTCTTTCACGCAAAAGACAATAGTGGTCCAAATTTTCTCAAAGTAACCTAAATACTAGATAACCCCCTGCTAACATAACGCTATTCTTTTACAAGTATGTTTCTGAACAGTGGCTGAAAACAAACAGAACAAAGGCACAGTTACTAAACAGATGTTCCAGAGTTAAAACCTAAGAGACCAAAGGACAATGTATCAGAGATAAGTGAACTGTACAACGTTAGATCCTGTCAGAAAAAGCATCCAAAACTTGAGACCCCATTCTCACTGAGGCAAAAAGTCATAGCTCCACCAACTTCACTGGAAAAATTGTACAATAACAGAAGCATGAAATTGGCCTGAAACATTTGTATGAAACCTGTTAAATATATTGCAAATACCAGGAAAAAGTAGGGGTTTGTGGGATGTTTCCAGTAATTTCTAGTTTGCTTTTATATTCAAATACAGTGAGAGCAGTCTCACAAGACTATCTATTTCTGTTACGAACAAGATCTGAAAAGGCAGTTTTTAGATTAAATACACAAACAAAAGCAAAACAGAACTCTAGACTATGCTATTATTTAGCAGAATTAGCAGTATCTGCACAGAAATATCTAAAGATTAAGCTAATAGGAATACCTTCTAGTCTTTTGTATTACCCATATGCATACAAATGTGCACATAGTGACTCTACTAAAAGGCACTGTAGTCTCTTGGGACTGATTTTCATAGCAATAAAAATATGGAAGAAGTTTTACAGATGTATTTGCCAAACATGACAGTCAATATATAAAGGAATTCAATCACCCTTCAAGTACACAGAAACTTTCAGAAGTATATTTTACCTCTAAAATATCAAGAGTTGAAGTGCTTCAGTCACAAACCCAAAAACATCTTTAAGGAGTTAGTCTGAAGGATCCAATAGCATTTTCAGACAGACAAAATATGGCCAATGAATCAGGAAGCCAAAAAGATTTGAAATAGTAGAGAACTTCCAGGGAACACTAGGTTACATTTCAGCAGACTAATCTGGATAAGGGAACAGTAAACTAGCATAGAAATACTGGAAAGTTTCCCCATCTAAACAGACTCAAGAGGAAGGCAATAAAAACTGCCAAAAGCATCTTTAACAAGCTTCCAAACATACGTTCCACATCAGAAGAGATTCCCAGCTGAGAAGTGGAAAGAAAGACATGACGGGCATCTTAGAAAAACCAGAAATCTTTTGTAAAACTAGATAAATGTGGAGAAAGAAAAAGCTGTTGATGGTCATATAAACAGTAAGTGGTTTTACATAACAGCATTTTCAATATAGAAGATAATTAAGTTTCAATGTTTGTGAAAAATTAATGAAAGTACTATAATGATCTACTCTCATTAAATCCTTACAACTTACAAAACCTGCCTTTGATGTTGCAAATGGAGACCTAGCTCCAAAAATCAAAATCTGGGCTTCATCTCCTAAAAATAACTCTATGTTCATATTTATAAACACTTAGTTAAGATGACAAAAATCGTAACACACAGGGCTTTATCATGGGATACCAATTGCAAGAGCTCACTTTAAATCTTACAACATGTATTTATATTTCTTTGTAACAAAGAATAGTCATCTGTTGTTGCTTACATAGCTATTTCCACAGAGACTGAAACTTCTTAACACATTCAGTTTTTACTGTTCACTAATCTCAGTAAGTTCAGTTTGAACTCCTCACTCAAACAAAACTCACCGTGGACTTACTGTGAATCCCAACAAAATAAAGGTCTTGGAAGCTGTACAGATAGAATAATTTTGGAAAAAACCCCAAACAAACCAAAAAAACAAACCTCAGAAGTCAGTCAAGTCTCCTATAAATTCACAAGAGTTGGTCGTCTTGGTATTTATTGCGATCAATGTACTTTTAAAGAAAGGAATTTTATTCTAGAAACTACTTTGAATTTTAATGTTTACTTTTTTTTTTTTCATTTCATAAGGTTAAAAAGGGAAATAAACCTGTGATCTTCAAGACACAGATACCAAAATATATAAAGCACATGACAAATTAAAAAATTCCCACAATTACATGCTACAAAACATGTGCCTGAAAACAGACATGTTCAAATTTATGACATAAATTGGAGCCTTAGCAATACAATACATGTTTTACCTTGTGACCTGAAATACCAGAAAATAACTGTTAAACTTACCAGAAATAGAGCCCCATAAAATTGTTCAAAAGCATATGCTGCTAACATTTGCTGAATTCATTTTGAAGGCTTTTTAAAATACCTAAACCTTAAGCAGTGAAGTCTGATACTTCCTGCTTGGTCCTTAAACTTGGCAATAATGAAAAATTTATTGTAGCAAATAATCACTTTACATTACAGAAAACATTTAATGCTTAAGAAATTAGCAAAACAGCATGTCTTATTTTAAATATTAGTTACAGAAGTTTAACAGCATCAATGAAATATTCACTACATCTTACTAAGACCTGATAGAAGCTCAACTGGAGAGCAAATGGAGTATATACTTTTTTTCAGGACCTGTAACAGAAAATGTAGCACATACTTCCTTTTCTGACTAATAACAAAGATCAACAGCAAGACTGAACAACATTCTCAATGCACCAGTGAGCTCTTTTGCTGACCAAATAGCAATAAAATGGGTACATCTGTTTGTTGACAAAAGATCTGTCATGAGCACAGTGCCAAGAGTCTGTCCTGATATCCCAAAGCAGCACCAGACACAGAAAAGACTCCAAGAAACATATAGGCTTCCTAAGCACTTAATTTTTCTAGAGGGTTGAGACCTGCCTTTTTCTGAACCGAAGGACACAAAAGAGATTCTGATAGAAAACCTCAGTCAATTCTTTCCATTAGGGAGATTTCTGTGGGTTTTCCAACAATAGAAGGAAGCTTTTTCCTCAAAATACAACATAAATATGTAAAATATGCAAGATAAATATTTTGAGAAGTCTTAATACAAGATGAAAATATTTAGCTTTCAGAATTAAGCAGTTGGTGTGTTATCATCACTACTTTCTCTCTATTTATAATCACCATCTATTGATACAAGCCATCTCTCACCTTTCCTTTTAGTCAGCTTGTCAGCCCTTCAGGAGGAATGCTCTTTTTTGTACATGCTTGCATAGTGCCTAGCCAAAAGTAATATTAAACCCTGAATGGGTTAAACAGCAGGTAACCTCTTAAAGAAACTTTTAAAAAACCCTCACAACTTCTAAATGAAATGTAAAGAAAGTGGCCAAAAATGGTCAAAACATGATCCTAATAAAATCTTTGGTGAGAGCAAAATAATCTTTCTCAAGCCCATAAGCATATACAAGTATTTGAAGCTCTCACTGACATTTATTGTGTTCTCTGAATGTCACAATATTCACACTGTTTTCTGGTAACCAAACTGTTTATATTTCAGGAGAAAAAAAAAATCCAGCAGGAGGAAAAATGAAATCATGCATCTCCTACACTGACAGAATTATGCTAAAAGCAAGCAGCAGTCTGAGATCTATATCAAAATAAGACTTATCTGTACAATAGAGGTGATATAATATGATAAAAAAAATACAACAAAATGTTTATCACTCCAGTGATGTGTATAAGTCAGATTTATTCTTTTTTTTGCCAGGTTCATCCATACTTTGATTTATCCTAAAACTACTAATTTGTAATAATTGACAACATCTCCTGAGAAAGATTATATATAGTTCCACATTTGAATTTGTACTTGACATACAATATCTCCACCAGATATGAATCATGAATAAAACTAAAGCTGCAGTGGACACTTTATGATGAACTAAATCATTGTATTACAAATAAAATCATTGAAGAATTTGTAAAGCTCAGGTTATTGTGCCAATAAATCATCTTTGCATTTTCCGGAATGCTCATCTGAAACATAAATTAAATTCATAGCCAGAGAGTTATGTCTGTTTCAGATTTATAAATGATATTATAATGCAATAAATAACAGCAGCTACTGAGTATGTTAAGAGTGTTTTGCTCACTTTTACTCATGTAGTTATGGATTTATAATTTAGAGTCTTTTGTGATTAAGATGGATATTGAAAAGTAAGATCTTCCCTTTTATGGTATAACACTTGGACTAGGATAAAATGTTCTGGTTTGTTCACTCTAAGCTGTCTCATGCAATCCATAAAACCTCCCCAGTGACGGGAGCTGGCTTGCCAAAACGTCAGCAGCAGGCAGCCTTCCACTGCTTCCAGGTAGCCTACCTACCACTCCCTCCAAAAAGAAGTCTTTTGGGATCCAAGAAAACAAATTTGTCAGCATGAAAACTGGTATAATTTTCGCTGCAGAATTCAATGCTATGTAACCCAATGTCACCAGTGAAACCTAGGGCATTACTAGGACACTGCACCTGTATAGTCCACTGCTCTAATCTTCAAGAACATCCTAATACAGACTGTAACATACACTGAAAAAAGCACAAACAAAACACAGCAACAATCCACATGTCCAGTTACAGCCATTCTTAATCAGGTCTTCCACTGGCATCAGACCTTGTGTTCAACAATATTTTGCTAACAACATTATTTTGAATACGATCCCTGATATTTAAACAACCAGTTAGAGACACACCTGTTCAGAAAAAAATACCATTTAACATTAAATCAACTCTCTAGAACTTAGTATTTATTAATAGTTTGGAAATATGTTACAATGGTACCCAAAGACTTACTTGGAAATCAAATCTGGGTGTTAGACTTTGTTTCTCATTGTGTTTCTACAGTCATTACTGTTAAAGGCTGCTATTCAGAGTTTCAGGCATACAGGAGGTGGGAGAAAGACAGAATGTATAGGAAAGTAAATACTACAGATATGTTAAGCCTTTGAAGATGTATTATATTAACTGAGTTTCTTCCGAAAGAGCATGCACATTCAATGCGGGATGGACATTAAAAAAAATAAAACCACAGGCATGCCTATATAGATGTGTACGGTTGTAGAAGTCACTCATTCGCCTTCCAAGTCAGCCTGTTGTGGGACAAATTTGGTCCAAGGAGTTTACTGCTGTGATGAACTCAAGACAAGAATTTTGCTATTAACACAGATTATTACCTCAACCTTAGCAGTGAAACAGTATTGCTGCATTTCTCCTGCTTAAATCAGTGTTGGGACAGGATAGACTAGAAACATGATAACCTATATCTTTCAATGCAGAAATGGTGCTAGATCATATGGCAAAATGTGGTAAAAGTAAGTTTCACCACACAGAGATAGCAGTTCTGTGACATAATATATTTTTTGCCATAGAGAGAAACAAACTTTGCTTGCCAAAGGCTTCCTGTATTCTTAACATTCATTACTTTTCATAAATTTAGTAGCATAAATTACTTTTTTTGATAGACTGAGTATCAGGTAAGTCTGGAGATTTTATGATGCAAAACAGCATCACATCTAGCATGAAAGTAACAGAATGAAATTTTTCTATCACAGAATGGTAAAGATCTGTTTCTGGGCAAACAAATAGTAAAGCTATACAATATATCAACTGCAAAATAAATGAAATGTTCTAAATTAAATAATCTGTCTACAGTTACTGGAAGATGCTTTATGTGGATTTTGAAATTAACAATTTGCTTGAATATTGTTATTTATTGTCATAAATAACCAGCTCAGATGATGTAAGGAGAGAGAACTGCAGTGCTTAACAGTTAAACCTTTCCAATTAGCCACTATAACAACTCCCTCACCCAAGACATACTAACTGGTGAATATAATTTGCAGTTTGAGTTGCTGTTTATAGAAATATTGAAGCATATACTTAAATCCTGTGTTACTAATTATAAAGATAAAGTGAAATATCCCTAAAATTTTGTAAACTCAGATTCCAGGAATGGCTTCAAGTAGTTCTGAAAATTTAGTATTCAGAGGAATATTTTCCAAAAAATTAACAGTAAATATTACTTATGCCTCTGTATCTTTTACAACTCACTCTTCTGGAATCTAATTGTTTGAATATTTAGTCTAAACTTTTAAGGTGCATGATTCAGTACTTATAACTTTTGGAGCTGACAACGTAAGTTTCTGGAATTTAGCAGCTGTATTAAGAGTGTAAGACAATATTAGAAGAATTAGCTATGAGTCCTGACAAGGTCTAAGGTAATTCCTAAATCCCGAGAAGAACATTTCACACTTTTGCAATGGTTCCTATCAAACTTTCCCATTCTTTCACATGTCTCCCAGCAATCTGACAACTTTATCTGTAATGCTACAGCAGGCTGTCAGAAAATTACCATGTTGAGAAAGCTTTTCAAATCCGTACAGAAATTTGAAGGTTAAAAGGAAAAACTGAAGTGAGAATACATATGTGCTGGATATTAGAGTATTAAAATTACATATTTGCAAATAACTTATTTTGTTATGTAAATTGACCACTATGCCTTTTGCCAGATGGTGTTCTTTCAAGATATTTTGCTTCATTCTTCGATAGAACAAATGGGATTAATTGAGCCTGAAGCGTACAAATGTGTTCAGGTCTGAGTCCAATAGGAAAGAGAACTATATCCTAGCCACCAGCAGACAGAGCTAAGAGTTTTTGTCTGCCAAGGAATGTACCAATGTATCTTTGCACTGTCATAGCTTTATAATAAAATAGAAAAAATAGTAATAACCACTTGAGGTTTTATGCTACTTTGCAGCTAAGGATCTCAAAACAGTAACTTGCCTACAAAGAAAGTGGAATGCTTCATATGGGTACAGTCTTTTTCTTCATGTGATATTGATCCTTAATTTATAGTTCTATTTTATTTTTTACTGTGGCATAGGCTGCTTGTCATAGTACTGGCTTTCTTTTTACTGACTTTTTTTTTTTTTTCTTTTTCTTGAGCCCTCTGGCCTTATTCTAACTATTACTGCATGTTCTCAAATATTTGTTTCATTTTTCCTAATCTTTGGGTCATTATCCATTCTGGATTTTATATATTATTTTAAAATCTCAAATACATTTAAAAAAAATCTAAAATCTCAAATGTAATTTTAAAGACTACAAAAGCTCTAATAATTCTAAAAAAATTTGTTTAAATTTCATTAAAATTCTCCACCTGTAGCAAAACAACATCTGATATGATGGCTTTATGTGTACTATGCATAAGTACACAGTGAGACCTTTCTCAACATTTTCTGATGAACTGTCTGCATATGTTTACAAGCGTTATGTAGAACACTTTTCTCAAACACGGCTCTTAATACAAATGGAGAATCAAACTGTGGAAACACTACAAGTTGATTTGAAAAATATAATCTCCAGTCTACAAAAATTTTGAAATAGAACAGTCACAATATGAAGATAAATATTGAAGCTTGTTACTTTCAGAAATGTAAGAAATAGAAGAAAGAGAAAAATAAATAATACTTATATATTAGGTAGAAAATACTGTCATTTTCAGAGACATGAAGGCACAAAAGAGCCTGGACACTCAGTTATATTCCTGCAGAGACAACTGGTCTCCTGAGGTTGGATTTAAGGCACACTGGCAAGGCTGTACATGTTGTGTTAATACATACATTTTTAACAGTGTTTCTGCTACTTTTTAATGTCTGCCATTCTAAGTATTCCCTGAGTACAATAACCCAAGTGTTTTAACAAATAATTTTTTAAGGCATTATCATTATAACAACATAAAATCTTCTGTAATGTATAGCTGTTAAGTCCAAATGCTGCCAATTGCACTGGAATAGGTTTGTAGCAGTATGTCAGGCCACTCTAAAGGAATGCAGAGATATATGGCCACCTAAAATAGTCCAAAAATAACTTTTTATTTATCTGTAACCCTCAAGCAACATGAATAAAAAGTTTAAAAATAAATTAACTATAAGTGAACCTAAAGGAAGAACTTCCATGTTCATACTTAGCATCTCTGTTATTGAGGACCTCATGGTTTTCATGTCCACATGAAATGACACAGAATATCACAACCTGACTCAAAACTGATTGAAAAGAGGAGTGCAAAGAAGGGAATAAGCTTCCAGCTACTTTCAGAATGAGAAAACCATATAACGTGCAATCCAATCGCATAAAAAAAATGTCTTATGTCAAAACATACTCATACTATCTTCTCATCCCAGACAGATATTAATTTACAACTCATTATCCAAACAAGATGGGAATCAATTACATTTACTCATTGATTTACCAAAGACAATACTTCATCATTGCAGCAGATTCCCTGTGCCAGCCATCTGTCTCAAATAGTTCTTTTTTCAGTGAACAGTATTTGATATGCTCACCTATTAAATTTTACAAAACAGCTCAATTAGAATAAAGCATGAATAACAATACACTGGCTTTACCATAAGAGAGAAAAACCTTTCATAAGTCACCTATGGACAAATAGTACTCATCTGCTGACAGAGTTACAGCACTTGGTAAAATGGTGTTGAGTGCGTTAGCTATCCTAAGTGAATTCATTATTTATGCTCAGCCCTAACTGATTGCAAATGATGTAAATTATTAAACCACTTGAGAAATAATTAAAATATATATTTTTTAAAAATACATCAGCATAAGAATTTTTACTTTATTCACACTTACTAAGGTCTTGCTCCAGAAAGGTACCATATCACTAAAGCCACTCACATGTATAAAAATGGAGCTATTTGTCATTTCTGGAACTAAGGTCTCAGTTTACTTAATAATATTCTTTTTTTTTTAACAATAGAAATAATCACCAAGGTTTGTTAAAAATGCTAAATAAAGCCCAGATATCTAAAGTGTATAATAAATATTTAAAAATCTTAAAGATGATCACAAAAAGTTTCATGTTTACCATCTGGTATCAGAGCTAGAAGCATAATTAATGACATTTCATTTTATTTGAATGTAAGATTTCTCTCCTAGGCTGAAAGGTTAAAAAAAAAGAAAATAAATTGGTTTTATTGGATTTCTTCTTTGTTAAAACTCGGTATTTTCAAACCTTCCAGGAGAAATTTATTATTTTCTAATACTTTTTAATTAGTTACGCTCAAAAAACACTTTTCTGAGAATGTGTTCAAAGATTCAAGGGCCAGCAACTAAATGTATACTTGGATTTTCAGGATATTCAACAGAGTATTCAAATCAGATTGTAAAAGCCATCAGCACCTTGAGGGGCTATAAATTTAAATCCCTGCATTTATGAATACAGAATTAGAGACCAGTACGGCTGATACTGAAAATAAAACTTTCCTGTTCTGGTACACATTTGAATGACAAGCTGTAAACCATTTGTAAAATCTAATAACTGCTCACTTAATTACACTAACCTGTTTGTCTTGAAAGAAAAGGAAGCCTATGAACTGAAGAGCTGAAATCTTTTGCCTGCTTCATACTAGAACAGCTAGACGGACCCCGATTTTCTTCCAAGTTTATAGGAAGAGAGTGCTCCAAGACTGTACAACCAGCAGAGGCAGCATTAACCTGGAAAGGAGCATCTCCTGCTGTCTTTTTTCCTTTTTTTAGCATATTTACCAGAATATCTGGAAGTTACATTAAGGAAATCATTAATTACCCTTTTTTTTTATAAAGCAACAATCATCTTCATTTATTCCTAAGTCTTTTTTTTTTTTTTTCCAAGTGGAACAATTCACATTATGGAATCCTATAAGTGAATGTGAATTTGAAGTTAGGCATATTCTTTGTAGTTATATTAATTCACTTTAGTTTTTCCAAACAGCAGATTCATTTTTACTAAACAGTAAAATTTACTAAATTTTACTGAAATTTACACATTGACCACAATTGTTGATTCCATTCAATCAATGCCTGAGAAAAGCATTTACAGACAGACAGGAATTAAAACTCTAGTATCTTATTGCCATTGTGTGACACTCCCCTTTTCAATTTTGTGATAAGCAAAATTTCAGAACAAAAGAAAAAAAACCCCTTAATTTACAGGTAGTCTGTTAAGTGCATTACATCTGTCAGCTTTTCACAATAAGGTTTATTAAAAAGCAGAAGAGGTCTTTAGGAAATTTCTTCCACTAACATTGTATTTACTGGAGTATGTTTGGTATAAACACGTTTCACCTAACAACTTGTAGAGGGCTTTTGATGAAAATTGCATTCAGCCAAAACCACAGGAGTCCCTGTGATATGTTTTTTTGATATGCTATTCATTTTAATCCTAATTAATCTTCTAAATGAACAGCAGAAAATCGAAGTAGTCTTTGGGGAATATTATTAACTGCACTAGGTAGTAATAATAAAATACTTTACAATTCAGTTGTTATGATAGCTCCTAGCTACCATAGGCAAGAAGGACCTCATAGTTTGACTAAATAGCTTCCATACTGCTCACCACTTCATCACATTAGACATGTTATTAATTTTCTAATGATGATGTACAGTCACTTAGCCGCTCCAGACTCTGTAAATCAGTGTTGTGTTCAAAGTCTTAGTTCTTATAGTCTTCCTATATAACTCTAACATGGATTTACACAAGTTTCTTCCCTGCAAACCAAGCTATATATATCTATCAAGCAAAAGTGCATTAGATAGAGATATTTTGCTTTTTTTCACTATCAATCTCATACTAATGAAATAATTTATTTCAGAAAGAAATGTTACTGGGAATGCAGATCTTAAAAATGATTTTTTTAAAAAAAGGAATGATAAGTCAGTGTTATATCTGGATTTATTGAAAGTGCATCTTGGAAAATGAACATTTTTTCTGTGACGGAGCAGAAATAAAGAAGCTTTCCTGCCACCTCTGTTCAGACTGGTAATATGCTACATCCCAAAGTAAAATGCCATTCTCATTTGACGTATAAAATTGACCTGGAATTGCTGAGCACAAAGAATGCAAGTGTGTTTGCTTTTTACTAATAACTGTGAAAGAATCTGTTACCTATAAACTCAAAAACTTTTTTTTCAGTTCTCTGCCATATTCAAATTTTATCCACCAAGTAGCCACAAAGTTAGGGGCATAGTGGTGCTGCCATCTGACCACAGTTCTGTCAACCCGCTAAAAATAACTTCCAGCCATTGCGCAACAATGCAGCTACTCATGTGTTTTCTGTGAGGCACTGAAATGGACAAAGCACGTCTGAGAAGTTTAATATTTTTATATGCAAAAAGCTTCAGGTCTAATTTAATTTTTAAAGTTGCATGTAAAAAGTACAACTTTTCTATTTATTCTAAAGGCAAATAGCCCAACAGCCCCCAAAGTAGCACTTCATCTGGCTAAAAATAACACTTAGAGGAAATTCTGTTCTTTGTAGGGTGATAAATTGGTCTTTATATAGCATCAGAGTTTCCCATTCTACAAAAAGCTTTAATTTGCTTGAGGAGAGTGTTTTAGGAGTGGTCTGAAGCACAGTATTTGGATCTTGGTTGGACAGTTCTGAAGCTAAGTAGTGCTCAGATCCAGGATTTTGGTTTGGGTCACAACTGAAATAGAAGGAGGTGTAAAGCAGGGGCTCGGCCACATAGAAGTTGGGAACTGAGTAATTGCTTTAAACCAGTGGGGTCAGTAGAGAGAATTTCCTTCCACACAGTTCATGCCTATCTCACACACACAAAAACCATTGTAGACAGATCAGCTCAAATCCAAATGTTATTTTTCTTCCTCACAAAGGATACTGATTTCATTGTCTCTTTGCTGCAGAAGTTCTTTGAGCCTTTTCAGTTCTTCTCCTCCTGATTCTTTGTTAGTGTCTTTTTCTTCAGAGATGTGTTGTGAGATAAGTTTTTTATCAGAAATCTTTGAATGATTCATTAGTTGCTATTAGAAGAAACAAAAAAAAGGGCACTTTCAACTTGAGCTCCAGCTATGTATTTATTCTATTCTGAGACTGTCTAACTATGGTAGAAAAGACAGAATGAAATGATGCGACCAGTCGACTGTCAAGTTATATGTGTTGTGCCAAGTATGGAACAAGTTGTACTTGTTGATCTTCACTACCAAGTGTATGATTTACTTTACTCTTTCTACACATAAATAAATTCCCATGTTCTGTATTATCACAGAACTTTCAGTATTAACAATATAACTAAACCCTAATTATTTAAAGACAATAAATAAAAATCAGGAGTGTATACATGTCCATATTGAAAAACTATATCCCAAAATACATTGCTTTCCCCGTTAATTTTACTTGTCCTTCTCAGTTTGAGTATATCTTGTTTGCTCCATGATTTAGAAGCGCTTACAACACCATCAGGAGAGTTAGTATAACAGATTTGGGGATATAGTTGTTTTACACTTTTATATCTTTCAATGTAGTTAGTCCCAAATAAAGCCTCCATAGTAATGCGAATACAGATAGATACATCTATCCATTACGAATAACTTGTCTGTGTTGTTTCCAATATCTTCCAGTGTCCTCCTACAATTTACTGCATGCTGAGATCCTTGCCGGTTTCCACAAAATGCTGCTGAATTTTTCCAAATAAATTTTGAATTCCTGTCAGTCCTCCATACACTTCCCAGTTCAATTGTCTTAGCCTTTTCCAATGCCTCTCAACTGCATTGCCTTTCTTTTGACACTTTTCAGCTATGAATGTCTTCCAATTATTTTCAGCTCCAGTTGCATTTTTGTCTATGTTTATAAGAAATACCTTTATACGAGTAAAGCAATACTTGATCTTGTGCATGTCAGCACCAACATCCAGAGTGCTATCAGGATCATTATCTTCAAGAAATGCTTCAATTAACTCATCCAACCTGAAAACAAAAAGCATTTTTAAGGAAAAAAAAAAATCACAACCAAGCAGACAACTATGTAAAGTAACGTGTCAAACACAACACAAGATTTACTAAGCTGAATGATATTGGTAGGCGATTTTCCTTCAAGGTCCATATAATTGAAATGTACTTTTGTTCCTGATACTAAAACCTGGATTTGCAGATTCTACAACTCCATATCAGGACATACTTGCACATGCTAAGGAATTGTTCTAGAATTAAAAGCATCTAAGATGTAATCTTTTCTTTTTCTCATTTATTTTATAACCTTCTGTTCTTTTACCATCTCAACTGAAAAGATCTAAAGCCTGCCCTCTCATGAGAATAGATTTTCAGAAGCTTTGGGCACAGGATGTTTTAACATATATGATTATTTGTGCAAAAGAACAATCTACTTTCTTTTCTATTACAAGTATCAGCAGATACCATAGCTTTCATACATAAAATTACCTGCTCCGATCACCAAGCAAAGGGACTTATCTTTTGATGAAGGTATTTATAGATTTCTGAAAGACCTAACTGCTCTTCTTCTGATAAATGAAATTTAGTTAGTATTTTATTCTCTTGCAATTGGTTCTTATTTAAAAACATCTGACATCTTCCTTAGGGAGCAGCAATTTTTATTTCAGTAATTCAGTCTTCATAAGAAAATTTGGCACACAGAAGCATCCTCTTGATTTTTTAAAACCAAATTAAAATATGAAGACTGGAAACCTACACAAGTATAATACAGCATGCCTCTGGGCTGGATGTCACAGCTATATGGATAGATGCATGCTGCCACCAGCTCTCCATGTCTTGCGTTCCAGAGTGCGTGGCAAATCATCAACAAAAAGAGCAGATGATTTTTAAAATAAAATTAGCCCTTAATCCACTTACTAAGGTAAATTTCTAGGAAACAGAAAGTGCAAGTTGGAACTCCATCAACTGGTTTTAGATTAAAAGCTTTTTCATGCCTGACAAATGCTGTTACCATTAACCTACTAGGCAAACGGTGGGCAACAATGACAGCCATATGCCTGTACAGTGTAATACTATGATTTTGAATGTTTATTTATTATCCTCAGAAGATGAACTTAGGTTCTGAACCTGAGTGAGCAAAGGTATCTAAAGTACCAGCATAAAGTGACCAACTGCCAGAGAAAGGCAGGAGTTCAGAATCATCTCTGTGCCTAGTGTTTCTTTTGAAATAGTTTTGCTCAGCTCCTCACTTTATATGGAAGCCTTCTGAATGTCGCTTAATAGTAATTTATCCCAAACCAGTTACAGGACTGGGAATCTTGTTGTCATTTGATTATCTGAATTACTTTGCTGCAACCACATACAAAAATTTTAGGCATTATAATATCACAGTATCTAAAGTTGACCCTAAAGTAGTGGTTGGGATATCACCTTGCTTTTGAAGATCTCTTTCTGAGATTCCTCACATTACTATACTGTAGTAACAATTGCCTGCTGGAGGGTGAAACAATGTGATACACAACAAACAGAAAAAAATAAATCATTTTCAGGATATAAATATCTGAAAATCAGTAGCTGTAATGCTGTAATGAACATTGGAAACCATAACAGGCAGGTTTGGTTATTCATCTCCTCCAGAGTTCATTGCGACAAAGTGTCAGTTCTCAAAACAGGAGAAAAACTAGAGAAAAGAAGACAGCAACCCTCAGTTAGTTGCAGATAAACTGTGCTTTCCCATTTTCATTATTTCAGTTAAAGAACAAGAGACAAATATGTTGTCTATACCATTCATTATATGTGCAAAATTCCTGACTTCTGAATTTATAGAACACTCCCTTAAGTCAATGTGAGCTTGAGGGAGAGGCTATTTTAAGAGAAATATTAGTTACAGAAGCATTACTGGCATTGACTTGCTTCTCAAGTTAAGAGACTACAAAAATTACTGGGTAATAGACCAAAATTTTACTTATAGCTACATGATTCTTTCTGCATGAAGAGTCCAACAGAACAGAGGCCAGTAGTACAAGAAGTTATTCATACTCTGCAGACGCACAATGTACAACAACCAAGAGAATTAATTCTTCATATGTGCAGGCAGGCATTTCTGTAAGGACTGCGAAAAGAGAGGCATTTATACTATTAATGAGTATGTGATGGTGATTAAACAGACACAGAGAAAGTCAGTATTTGTCAATATCTTAAGCACCTTACTGATTTCAGTAAGTAAAAGGAAACAAGTAAAATAATATTTTTTTATAACTAGACTGTCTAGACTGACTATATGAAGTCATCTATAAAAATGGGCCTTTAATCTTGAACTAGAAATTAGAGAGGAGATATTTTAACCTTACTAAGATTACCTGTTTGCCAGGGATTTAGCCATACTCAGACTACCACAGATTTAGACTATGGGAATCGATCAAAAAAATTACACTAACTTGCACCATTATCATTACTGGAATAACACTGCAGAAAGTTACAATACTTCAAGAGAAGGAAAAGAATATATAATTCCTGTAAAATAATGCTCTATTTTGAAAATTATTATTTGCCAGTCAAGAGACAAGGTTAATTTGTCAAGATTAGCAAAATAGAAAAGCTGTAGTTATAGATACGAGCTGCTATTTCCTTTCTCTTACATTACCTTTAATGTGTTTGGCATTCTTAAAAAAACACAACAGCCCAATTCATTTTTTGTGTCCCAAGGACTATGAAGAAGCCAAAACACATTTGAACACCAGAGGACTGAGTCAAGTCTGAAATAGCAGAAAATAAATCAGAAATTATAAACCAATTCAAGCTCTTTGCCAATTATAGGGAACAGCAGACTCTTCAGTGTATTTTCAGATACATTTTAAAAATTTCATCTTTAAGAATTAGAACAAGAACAGGCCAACCTAGCCTAAACACTGAAGAAAAAAAAAATAAAAAAAGAAAAGCAACAATGAAAATCCCCATGAATAACAGCAAAAGAAATCACTGCATCCCTGATGTTTTTTTAGGTTTCCATGTAGAAATTACCAGAACTCTTTCTAAAATAAACACACAGTCTGACAACACTGGATATTCTAGGAGTTCTTCCAGTATACTGAAGTATTAAACAAAGGTAAAAAACCTGACAGTGTGATACAGATGCAACTTGGAGTTTCTCTTCTTAATGAACAGGTCTTGGTTAACTGAAAATATTTGTCCAAATAATTTATCAGCTCAAGGATTATGAAAACAATTGAAAAATTCTCTTATGAATTTATACAATGGCAGATTTGCTGCTTTACAAATGAAAAACCCCAATGCTACTTCCATTTCATTTTCAGAGATATTCACAGAATAAATCAAGGAGACAATAAAAACTTACAGGAGGAGTGGAAAAAAAAGACAGAGAATAAAAAAAAAAATGGAATACTGACTGTACATTTCCTTTTTCCTAACATATATTAGATAGGTAGATCTGCTTGCTAGGTGATTCGGAAGCAAAGGAAAATACAATTCTACAAGAAGAATATCCTTTTCTTTCTCCTATTCCTGACTCAAACACTTTATTGTATTTATCGTTATAAATACTCATTAAAATAGAAATAAATCTATGGAATGTATGAAAACCTAAAGAACAGAATTACATAAAATAGAGCTGTAAAAGATTTAAGAAATTCATATAGGACATCTATGGTTACAGCTCAAACACATTTTTTCTAGTCAAAGCATCAGGCACAGGCTGTAGTCATCCTCCCATCAAAAGAGGCAGAGTGAGAACACCCTTCTTGTAGGTGAGGGAGAATGGACAGGGCTTTTGGTTTCATTCAGTTACCTTGAACAGACTGATAATACCTTTCTCCTTAGCAATAATAATATCTTCTGAGATAGTCACCTAAACTCTGTTCCTTAGTTATCTACCACAGGAATGCATATTAAACAGTTTTTCTCCAACTAAAGAATTTTGCAAGAACAGTCAGCAAGAGGCAAACCAGAAAAACACATAAAATAGCCCAGCACTGAACAAAGTTGGGCCTAGAAGTTCAAGAGGAACAAGAAACCCATAAAGTACAAGAAATCCAGAAAACCCTCTAGCAAATCTTTAGTTGCCTACTCAGAGTCATGTGTATGTGGCAGAGCAAAGGTAATGTGAAATCATGAGGTGAAATAACAATGTTCTTTTTCTTGAGGACCTTTTCCAACTCAGTCATAGTAGAATAACTAAAAGAACATAGGAAACAAAGTATTTTTGGTCAGTTGCTGTTGCTCAGTCCTGAGACCATATACTTAGACCTCTTAGATAGACAGCATGTTCTATTTCCTGGAAAAATTGATAAGTATAGTTTCAAAAAGACCTGAGCTGATGACCAGCTTCTCCTATTATGCCAAGGATAATGATTAATATTTCCATGCCTTTCCAGAACAGAAATTAGGAAATAAACCTGCCCAAAGAAGGGAGTTTTGTAAATGAACTTGCAAAAGGAATGAGCATGCTTGGCATGGGATACATAACATACATTAAAAATTTCTATATTTGTGACTGAGCTTTTCTTCTCCCAAAACATCCCAGGCTGAATGTTAATTTTCCCACTACACCTATTGCTAAAAGTCATTAGGAAAATAATTTTGAAAAATCACAGATGTACATGTATGTAGATTCTATGACATGGTTGAGGGTACCAAGGTACGTCATAAACTAGAGGGGAGGAAAAAAAGCCCAAGACGCTTTTGTTGAAGCTTATAATGAAAACCAGCTAGGATCAAGCAGAAAAAAATTAAATTAACCACAAAACATACAAAAGCCCCTTCCGCAGTATTTACAAACTTTGTTGCTAGCAGTATGAGGTTTAGGTTGGGTTGGGTTTTTTTTTTTCACTCTTTCTTGACTTTATTTATGAAGAGTAGGCACTACAGCAGCGCTAGACTTTTTTGTCATTATATAAGAGATGGACTGCAGAAGAAATAATTTCCTGTTTTGGTATTCTATCTTTTTATTACCAACTTACAAAACGAGCGTATTACAAGCACTTTGCAAGATACCCATCAGTATCAAAAAGTATAATCTCTCAAGGAAAATTAAAATAAAGATAATCAATGCAAAGATCAAGTAATAAAATAACAACACAAAGCCTAGTAACAAATACTTCTCACTCACTGGAGAAGAAACCTGAATAAAGAGATAGTCTCTATACTATTGTCTGGAGATCAATACCAGGAATTCTATTTCACACTGGAGAGTTCTTTATAAAAAATACTTAGCCCCCAGTCTTCTCACTGCTTAGCTTAGAAAGTCAAAGTACACTCAGCTTGATAGGAAAAAGCAATGATGGAAACTGAAATTCAATAGATACCTAATTATGGGTTTAGCTACAAACGCAGAATTTAAAATTACTGAATTGCTTACAAGACACACTTAGTTGCTTCAGTGGAAATATGCAGCATGTATCTTTATTTCAGAATTTGATATTCTTTTAACGTAAGATGGTCAATTTATTTAAATTTGAGGGGATTTTGTTATACTGGTGAGTTACATCAGAAAATCTGAATCTGAACTAGAAGTACCTAGCCACAAGACACTTGCACTGACAGTACTAAACAAATATAAAACACCCCTAAAAGTATATTTTAGAAATGCTAAAATCTCTATGTCTATGTAGAAATAATTATTAAACTAATAGTCTGTTATTTATTGTAGTTAATAACATAAGCAAGCCAGCTGCTGCATTCTTCATTAGTTTCAGCTTACTAAGGCACTCAGTAATGTTTCCATGCAGAATTTGTGCTAATCAAATCTGGAGCAGGGATAATCATAGCTAATTTCACGTGACAAGAAAAAATGTTTAAAATCAGTGTCAGATGAAGATGTCTTTCCTAACTTCTGGAGATCCAAAATGGTTCCCTTTTTTTTCCTTTTCTGTTGTATGTTGTTAGGCAAAGGAAGTTATAGACCATTAAATATTTATAATTTAATGTTATTAAAGAGGAAGCCTAAAAAGGGTATTTTTCATACATTTCTATTCTTCCTTTTAGGACTGTGAGGTTCTGCCCTAAGAATAGGAGGCCTAACTTATACTAATAAGAGCAAGGTTGTGTTGAAGCCTGTTTGCCAGAACCCTGCTGTATCAGGAAGAATAGTTTTCCCAACAGAAATTCCCCGAAGGAGGAAAAATATGGAAGTATCAAACAAAGACCCATTTTCTGTGAAAAACAGCAGTAAACAAAGAACAGTGTTTTCTTTCTCAGTGCTCATTGGGGGAAAAAAACCAAACCAAAACAAAACAGAAAACATAAGTAAAAGAAAAAAAAAATTCTAAGTCAATGCCAAGGGAACAGTATCATGTCATTTCTGAGATTAATTTAAAACTCTGTGGTAGTGGTCTTACACATACTAAGAAAGTACAAAAGGAAAATATTACAGTGCTAATCCAGGTGAGTTTGAAACACAACACCAGGCTGAAAACACAAGCTGTGTCAAGCACAAGTCTGTTCTCATACTGATGCTGGGAAGAAAACTCACTGTCAAACAGTTACAAACAGTTGGGATAGAAACCTGTTAAACAGTGCTCTCTGGTTAGTGACTGTGAATCAGTCCCAAATTCTTGCTCTAGCATTTCCCTCTTTATAGTTTTTTTTGCAAATATAAACACACACTGAACTGCAGCTCACAGACAGCTTTTACCTTACCAACGATATTTTTCTCCTGTAACTTTCTGCCCTTCAGGAATTCTTTTTTAATGAAGCCTGCTTACCATTTAGACCACACATAAATCACAAAAGTTTTCTATTCACATTACTTTAGATTTCATGCAATTTTTCTGATAGTGCTCATCTAATCATTCTGGAGTTGCACTGTGCTACTTCAGTTTTACCCGTTCATTAAATAAGACTTCCATCCTTTTAAAAAAAATCCACTTCTGAATCAGTCATATGTTTGCATGAACAAAGATGCAAATTACACAGCTGAAACGCATCAGAGAAGCACTCCTAGCCAACTGAGAGTATGTTTTTAAAGTTTACAGCTCTCAATAGCTTGCAGGATGCATGGTCTCAAAACACAGATTTGGAAGGACTCATTTTGACCTTGCTTCATGTGCCATGATTCATTTCTGGGAGAGCTTGCCTTTTAACCCCTGATCACTGACACTGTATATTATGTATCAAAATTAAGTTCACTTAAAGACCAATTAATTTTGAGTGTCAGCTGTGAACTTTGTGACAAGCAAAATGGAAATCCAAGTTTATGAAAAATAGGCTATAAACAAAGAAGCTACTGAAACACTTGAGATAATCAGGGAGGTTGCCTCAATTAAAGAAATTTGCTTACCTAGACATTTGCAATAGCTTTCCTATCAGTAACATACTCCATATCAATTTTTTCTTTATATCTTAATTTTGAAAATTATCTTTAATAATGATGCCTATGTTATTAAAAAAAGTAACTCCACATCTCCACATATTTCTTATCTAAAAATGCATGAAAGTTGAAGCAGAATTGTCATTATATTTAGTAAGTGTGCATCAGTATGGCAGGACCATAGAGATGCTAAGCAGCAAGTTTTATCAAGAGCACTATGGAGGACAGGAGAAAGAAGGGAAAGTATCTCCAGGATTGTTGCTAACAGCATGACAAAGAAGACAAAGTATCCAGAAAAAAACTATTAAGCTTTAATTTAACAAATGTGTGCTAACACCTGGGTGAAATAATAATAATCATGGTAACTAAATAACAGAAACAGCTATCTAAGCCTTTGAACAATTCCTTCAGTAGATATTTGTAAGAATACTTTTATTAACATAGCCTTGGAATTGGCTGCATTGATTTGGTGCAGTCTTGAAGCAGGGAAGTAAGAGCACTAAGTCCTTGAGAGTCTTCTGTGTCTAGAGTCTGGAAGATTTTTATACTTTTTTTCACTTTAAATATCTATATGGTGCTCTAACAACTGAAAATAAAATTATTACAGGACAAGAAAGACAAAGATCCCCTTTCTGCTACTGATTGCAAAGAGATGAAAGTCTAAACATAATACAATTCAATATGAAGTGTTTACATGTGTATGTATGAGGAAGTTGAGTAATAGTAAAGTTGCACGCTACAAATTCACTGTGAGCTTCTGTTTCAGCCTGTAAACTGAAAATGTATTCTAAGCCAGTCTATAAATAATGGTATTGAGTTATACCAGCAACTGTGTTTTAAGAAACAAAGATATGGGTGAAACTAAATTAATTGTTGCAGGTGGCTGAACTTCTGTGTTTTTTGAGGATTTGGGTAGGGTTTTTGATGGAGGTTTTTTGGTGTCTTTTGTGGGGTTTTGTATTTTTTGGTTTGGTTTGGTTTTGGGGGGGGTTTTCCCCCTATTTAGGAAATTAAAGGTTAGGTTCCAAGACACTAGTTGCTTCTCAATGTCATTCTCAATGGCATAATCAGTCAGACAGATGGAAAATGAACTGACTCTTCTGTCAGACATTCCTCCAGCTAGGCACTACAAATAACTGTAAGACAAAACGCCAAACACAATATTCTTGATGGGGTAAAATGAAACAGAAGTAGATCTGCAAGAACTTCAATAAAATATGCATTTTTTTTTTTTTTTTTATTGAAAACTTCCTCCCAAATTATGTATAAAAAAACCCCAACAAACCCCACCAAAAAACCCACACAAAACCCCACAAACTTTGGGGGCAATTTTCTAATATTTTCATTGTCTTGTTTTCGTAGTTGATTCTTGAAAGACAAAGAATAGTCCAAAAATGATCAAATTATTTCATATAGCTAGGCAATAGCAAATTGAATGAGAATAAGGAAATGTAAACCCTAATACTGATTTTTTAAATCCACTGACCTGACATTTCCCTTTTTTGTCTGTACATTAATCTGTGCACCCCTGAAATAAGCAATCATACCAAGTTATCTAACAGATTCACAGAATATTAGATTGTGAACTATACAGATACTCTAGAAATCATGCACAAGTCCAGAATTTTTAATCCAATGATATTATATATATTGGAGCTGATCCTGTAAAATGTTGACTTAAACTCCTTAAAAGCCTCAGATAATGAGTTGGAAAGCCTCAGAAATACCATTGGAAATCAGCTGAAAGCAAAGTACTACAAACCTAAATTATTCTTGAAAACAAATGCCTCAGATTTTCAAAATTTTACCACTGCTGTAATTTGAACCTCTCAAAGATGATTTTGGAGATTTCTTTATATATATAGAAGTTTGGAAAACTTCTGGCCTTTGAGTTGGTATAATGAAGTGAATCCTATGATACTTCCACAAGCAAATATTATGACCTTTAAACTTTCAAGTATCTTTTAAGTCTGCATGGATAGCAATTCTCTCAAATGGTGAAAATAAAGCTTGTGAGTAAGATTTGAATAGTGTTATCAGTAATGTTCCTGAAAAGGAAGTGATGATAGAGCACAAAACAAAAGAAAAATCAGTCCAAAATCAAGAAGTCATAAACATAGTAAAAATTTTAAGTTCTCATGTTTAGAAATGTAAAAAGAACAGGTGAAAATAGAAAACAACAATATGGTAAATGATTTACATGTATGGGGATAAACTAATTTTCAAAAACATAGAATGTTGGCTGGTTTTTATTGGTCTAATATGAACACGTTTTTTAGACCAAATGGTCTTTCCTAACTTTCTATTCCTAATTATCAAATATTTACAGTAAGGACCAAGTGCTTATAAAGCAGCTAATAACAGAGCTAAAGCACACTCTTACGTATTGATAATGAGTAGAAATAAATAGATTTTTGAATGCCACATGCATTTTGTTACTACTATAGGCAACAACTAGGATTTTTATGCTGCCACTTTACATAGGCAATAGGCTGTCATACAGAAAGACTACCTAAATTCAAAGCTGACGTGAAACATTTAGAGTTTTTTTTCCAGTTCTATCAAGTTCAGTTCCTGGAGGGTAAAAATTTTAAGAATAGGGCCTCTAATTTCGTAAAGCAATCAAAGAAAAAGTATACACACAGATTACACATTACATACACAAATACTCGCACTACACAGTACGGAAGCATACACCTATTACAGATATAATCCCCCTTTGTTTTTTTATTAGATATATGTGCAAAGCCATTTTTGCTACCTCCTTATGTGAGGAGATTCTTCTGAATTAGATGGCTACAATGTGGCAAACAGATGCAAAGAGTTTCTACACAGTTGAAAATCATTCATTCCAATGATGAAACACACACAGATCTGAATCTTTGTGTCATTAAGTCGCAGGGAGATTTGGCATGGCCTAGAAAAGGAACAGGACTGGTTTATACAGGGAAAAAAATATGCCTACATTAATGCTACACATGCGTGTTGTTTGCAGAAAGAAGTATGTCAAGTCGCTTGCCGAGCAGATGATTTCTTTCTTCAACAGCACTTTATAATAACAAACCAAAAGCACATACATAAAGAAATGCTGCTCAGTGCCAGCTAGTATTTGTGGCCATAACAGTAGTCATATTCTAATCTCTAGAGTATATGTAAAAGTAGCAAAAGAAAACTAAGCTTCAGTTTATCAAATTTAAAAAAAAAAAATATCTCCTCCTTCTAAGGAGAAGGTATCAAGAACTTAACATAGGACAAGGATGAAAACTACTTAGGAAGTCAGAAGGACTCATATGGATGAAGACCAAGACACTCCTACAACACAAAAGAAGTAGTTTTGAAAAATTTGTGTTGTGTCACTTACAGTTATTAATTAGACTTAAAAACTCAGAAGAAAGAGATTTTCAGTAAGTACTTAAACTGCCAAAAGATGCAAACAGGTATTTAGTGGTACTTTCAGAAGCAACTCAGCTGACCAAGTATCCAACGAATTTCAGTGAGGTTCAAAAAGCTGCTATGATCAAATGCTTTTAAACATACATCTTTGGAAATTGGCTCCAAGATTTTTTTCAAACATCTAAATAATCAAATTCAGCTATGCTATCTTTTCCATTTGGGTTAAACCACAGCATCCATACATCTCACTAGCCTGAGTTATACTATATTACCTTTCTTGAAACCGTGTGACATTAGATGACTGCTATACTTTTGAATATTAAAAAACAGGACAATAGTATCAATAGTAAGTAGCCTCCTCCTCCCCCCCATTAAAACAAACTTGCTAATCTTTGAACGACACTTAAAATTGTCTTTAAGTAGTTTCAGTGTACAAGGTCAATAGTTTAAATAAGATATTTTAAATAAGATATTTTTTTTCTAATTTCAGTTTCCTTGGAACAAGATAGCAAGATCAAAGAAAAGTATTTACAGTTATTTGAAGCATCCAGCTCAGGTACCTGCGTTGGGAACCTGAACTTCCTGTGCTGCCACTCAAGATTTTATAACATGTAATAGAAAAAATGACCTCTAGAGATATCCATGGATTTAATAGCATTCTAAATCAGGCATCTAAGTTAGATGTTGATGTGAGATGTTTTAAGACTACTTTATAGTTAAGGTAGTTTCTTTTCTCTTTAATATTGCCTACAGCTTATGTCAGCCTTCTAACTTCCACACAAATCCACTGTCTGCAAAGCTGTGTTGACATAAGGCAAGGTAATATGCTTCTATTTCTTTCACCTTGCAACTGATACTGAACACTGACATCAGCAAATAATAACATTTGCTCTGCTTTGTAAATGAAACCATTTGTTCAACAGCTTAAGTATGAGTAACTGTTAAAGCTCTATATTGTACAACAGTGCAATATTGTTAATACCATGATAGCATACAGATGTCACAATGTTGAAACAGAAAAATGAAAGACAGAAAGAAGTAATGAGAAATCCAGGACATGAGTAAGATGAACAATATATAACTGTTGAAGTAAAAAATAGAAGCGTCTGTAATAACATACATATCTGAAAGAAATAAGGTAAAGTTATTAATAAATTAAAGTGCTAAGCCAGTACTTCCGGTCCTGTTTCTAGAGAATTCCAACTGGCAAAGGCTCTGGAAGCGTGGGTGCTCTGGAACACAGGACCTTGATTTGAAATCCTGACTTTCTGGGCACACATTGTAAATTGCTAGTGAGCTCATTTATAACAAAACCAAAAAAAAAAAAAAAATCCCAAATGATTCAAACAAAAAGGGCTCTCCCTTTTACTTTTGGCATGCTTCTCAAAAAAAAAAAAAAAAACCAACCAAAAAAAAACCCACAAAAAAACCCACCCAAACAAAAAACCAAACTGTTTGAAGGCCTTATATTTCTAAAGCACAGTGCAGAAGCCTGTAAGAGTACAATTTCCTACTATTTGGGATGTATGATGCTATTTTCTACATTTTTAAAAATTTTTTACTAAACAAGAAACTAATTCTTTAGCTCAAAGAAATATTTAGAGATCAGCCCTCTACAGCTGAGGAAGTAGATGGTATGATCCAAAGCAAGCAATTCAGATTTTGGAAGCATTTTATGAACTACATTCTGAACCACTTATGTAGTCTAGCTGATTTTTTTTTATGCTGTGCTTTTTAAATAAACAAAATGAGAGCAGCAGAATTCATGTATGTTTAACATTTATGAGAATAAAATAATAAAATCAAAAAAATAGCATGGTAATGTAAATGCTTACCATTTAACACAGAATTCTGAAGTATGAATTCCAGACAGCTGTAGCTTCATTCACAGGACTGATAAGTTGTGTTGTGTTATAATTTGGCATTCACAAGAAAATTGAAGAGCATTTGTTTTTCATTTTGTTTTAAACTGAGTGAATGACAATGTGACATTGTAGTGATTATGAGGAAAGCCCATTTGACAGATGGGTTTTCTCCTTCCATTAAATGAATAATATAAAAAAAAAAAAAATATCCCTGAAGAAACTTCTTTGATTTAAGTGAGAAAACACCAGTGAAGAATGAACTACAGCTTATTCACATACTAACTTCAAACATCTAGCAATTTTAACTGCATTGAGCAGCCCACTGATTTCATTTGGAATGCCCTGAAAGTAAACAAGTGGAATGAAGCTCATTATTGCAAGAAATGTTTGGCATTTCTTGACTTACTAAGTCAAGAAACATACAAAATATAATTTTAACATAACGTTAATAGCTGTTTCCAGGGCAATCACTAACACTATTCCCTGAAACATAAGTAGAAAGAAAAAGATCTATGCGTTACCATAACCATTCTATTAGATTGAAAAAACATTATTGGATATACACATGTGCCACTGGATCCAGTTTCGTTTTGGCATCCATCTTCTACTGAAAACTGCCTGAGGTAAACACTTGTGCAGACAAAATAAATATGTACTTAGTGCATGGAGTTTTTCAGTGACATGTTTTGTACCTTTGATCATCTGTGTTCAGAATCAAAGAACAAATAAAAAGTCACAGAATACTTCCAAAGATTAATTTTGCTCTGACCTTCCTTGAAATATGTATCATGAATCAGAACAAGAATTAAAGCACACCTACTTTTGATGAGACGATGAGACTATATTTGGTAAGATTCCTCCTTACTAGTTAATTATTTGAGATTCATAATAACCCGAATTATGATTTTCTTTCCAGCATATTAAAAAAGCATCAATTTAAAAACAAATTATTATTCTGTCTGGAACCCCCTACAGCACACCTCCCCTAAGAATCGTTCTTGTGTGGTGACTCCAAATGAATCACAACACAGTATGTTGCATTATCACCCTATACCATTTCCCCTGGATGTCAGGGGAATTTGTTTAGCACTGGTAGTTTTCTTCCAGACCAATTCCAAGAGAAATTAAAATAAGACTAAAAATTCTCACAGCTTCAACTTGGTTACCATTAATATACTAACCAAACCAAACCAAATCTCTAGGCAATTACTACTTTCTTTCTACAGATGAGGCACAGAGATTTAATAGGTCCATTCCACAAAATCAATTAGCTTTTCAAAACTGGGAACTGACTTTCATTATTGTGAACATTTAGACCTAAGTAAATATTTCTACATTATACATAGAAAATTCTTACATGCTGTACTGATTTGATACAAAAAGCTTTAAAATTTTACAAGAGTTATGTGAATTAATTATGAATTTTCAACAGCATGCACAGTAAAAAATTTGAATATTTGGCTTTTAGGACACTGATTAATTGTGTATCAGAAATGCAAGGTTTCTCTTGGCCTATGTCAAACTAACACTGCAGCAGGATACTTCTCAGCAAAAAAAAAAATATTTCTTGAATTCTACTCAGGTTGTATATCCAGTTTTGAAGGAGACTGTTGTGGGTTTTTTTATTCTGCACTATTATACAACACTTTTTGCCTGGCATCTGAAAGGCATTCCCATCCTTTGCATTTACTTCACTTCCTCAAAGCTGAGGCTGCAAAAACATAGCCAGCAGCCTCATAGAGCTTTTCATGAAAAATTGCCATTCTAACCTGGCACCTAACTTCACTTATTTATGCACTCAGAGACATTTAAAACTCTGAAATGAATGTAAATATTTATGCCAACAAACTGACGAAAAGTAGCACCACAAAAGAAGAAAATGAAAACAATGTAAGCCATTACTGAAGTAGCTCTTCTTGTGAAAGCTCTGATGTTCTTTGCTTGCCAGTCACCAGCACCAGCTCATCCTTCAACTCCTGGATCTCCTTTTTCAGCTGGACAATCATCTACAAAGAGCAAGGCATAAACCAAGCATCACCTACAAATTACTAGCTAGTTTATGATTTTTGCATTACAAGGCTGAGTTTATGGAAATACTATACTTTGGTTTCCTCTTTTTTTTAAACATCTTTTTTAAAAAAACAGTCCAAATGCCTTAAATATATCAAGCACTACTTTTTTTCTTTTCCATTTATAAAAACAAGGATAGTCTTCCAGACTCAGTAAATTCTATGTGTTAGAAGACATGGTTGTACAGAAAGAGTTCAAAAGATTATTTGCAAAAGAGAAAAATAATTTGCCCTAGGAGTAAAAAAAGCTTTCTGACTCATTAGTTTTGCTTATTAGTATTGAAAACACATTTAAAATAGAACTGATGTCTGTGTTAGGGAAAGGCAAACTACACACCAAAAGTGATTATTTTTATTTTTTAATTTTTTTTTTACTTTCCCTTTAGAAACAGAAATTCCAAAACAATATCTTGGTATTTTAATCTTAACTTTTCTTCTTTTTCATGTAACATTCCACTCTAACTAGAATTATAGCATACTCTAATTGTAAGATGTATCAGTTGCTAACAACAAACGAGTAGTATAAATCAACATAATGAAATCAGATTGTATTCATGAATAGTAATGACTGAGAAAGTGACTTGGAGAACTGTACTAGATTTTTAAATTCTCATAGCTCATTATTGGAGCCTGTACTTTTGGAAAAGCATATGCATAAAATGATATTTTAGAAATCACTGGTCTCTCAGGGCCAAATTCTACAAAGCAGGGACAATATGCAAATCTCTAAGTCTAAAACATGAATGAGCAAGTTCTTGGATACTTTATGATTGGTCATTTTAAAGATGCATCACTTCATAATGGCTCAAATGGATCAGGAGTCCAATGATATTTCTAGATGGCTATGAGTACGCTGATTCCATGTGCAAAATAAGTTTCCAAGAGAAGAAAGTTTTCAAGGAAAAATGAATCATTCTTGATTGCACACACTTTCTAGAAATAAGATTGTTCAAATGGATGACACATTTTCACTGGATGTTAAAATTCCTTCAAACACTTGTATTTCTTTTAGTGTTTAAATTTAACCATGGCTTCTTAAACTTTGAATGAGTATTTTATGTTAAAAATCAAAATATCCTAAACATACATATAATTATTTATTTTAACTCTAAACTTACTGGTAACACATTTGTTACTATAAATATGAAAGGCTAACTTACAATCTTTTATTGAAGAATCTATTAAGGTAGTGAACTGTTAATTACAAATGTTGCAAGAGTGCTTCAAGAATGCCACAGGCCAAACATTTTAACCCGATTTTAGGTTGCCTCCCTCTGGTGTCACTCTCTGATGTAGTCTGTGCCAATTACAGATCTAATAAAATTTGGGGCTCAAGTACAGTATGGCAGAAAGCTGAACTGGCAGAACCATCCCTGTTCAATGTTCAAATTTGTTAGCATAATTAACTTCAATCTGGCAACAACAGAAATATTATTTTCAGGATATGGATAAAACATTCCTTTTCAAGATTAAGACAAAAAGAATCTACAGAGGCGTAATATTTTCGTTTCTATTTTTAAATAAATACCAGGGGAGATTAGATTTAATTCAGGCTCAAAAGTTTGGTTTTCAGTTTAAAACAAATCCTTTGGTCATAAGTGAGAGAGGTTCAAAGCTGAGTGACTGAAAAAGTATGACAGAAACAAGCTCAATGTCTTAGTAAAATACAGTCAGCTCTCCATTATGAAGAATAAAGTTTACACAACACTCAGACTTCACTCAGATCTATCCAGAGGTATTATGCATTCCTGTTATAAGGCATGCATTCAATTTACAGATGATAAATACAGCAAATAAATGGCATTTGATTTTATGAAAGAATAATTTAAGTCCAGCTTTTTACTGAATAATCAAATTGCATCCTGGGAATATAATTTAGGTAGTCAAGATGGGCAACAAATTACACAATGAGCACAGAACCATGTAAAGTCTAGGTACCTGTGTTCCCCTGCCTTTTCCACAAGAGGGGATGGTTTTCTAACTCTCACGAGTCCACTCTTGCTTTACTTGCTAAATGATCCTGCAGAGCGAGACATACCAAAATTGTGGAGTATAGCTCCACAGGATGTAGTAAATATTCAGGAGCCTGCATGTGTTCCACCTCAATCAAAGGCTTCTGTGGCCATGGAATACATGTTTTGCATGATTTGCTACTATAAAGCCTACACAGGAAAGAGAAAAGAGGGCAGACAGACAGAAATGAAGTTGTTCAGTGTCTACTGGGTTTATTTTTTGGCTGCTCTTATTTGTTGATTTTAGTTTTTTGTTACGTTGTTGCTGTTAGAAACTGTTTGGAAATAAACATAGAATAATAATAAAAAAAACCTGCAGAAGAACTGACAAGAATCCCCTATTCCCTTCAGACTTCAGGGACAAGAGAAAATAAAAGCACAATCATTAACATTAACTGAAATATGTTAATTACTATCACATAACAATGAATGAAATAATCAACCATCTAATCCCCAATTTTTAGACAACAAATGCTTATGTTATATAATCTAGAATTCTACAGTCTAGCATTCAAGGGCAAAGCATTTCCTAGCCAGTTCAGAAGGTCATATGAGAACAAAATACATAAAACTTGTAATTAAAAATTAGTCATGAGTAATTTAGAAATTCGGTAATGTTTTTGCTCATTAAAAAGAATGATGCTGTGATTAGTATATCATAAAATACAGGACCACTGAAAGTAGAGTATTTCATTCAGATTTTATATTCTTTAGGAGTGAATATTTCAATAAAAATTCATAATTATGTCGTTAACAACTACATTTTAAATATTATCTGTTTATATATAAAGAGAATAATATAATAGCTAACATGAACTAATTTTTCATTTGCTGTCTTTGTGACAAAGACAGAGGGTATGCTGAAATGCATCCACAGTTCTTTCTTCATTATATCCACATATGCTGCTTTGGTACAACCAGTGTAATCTCAAACACTTCCCAAATCAGAAAACATCTTTGATATACAGCATGCAACCTAGCTGATCCAGTAGCTATCATTATCTGCAACACTATGTTGAATTAATCAGTCCCTAATAGGTGTACTTATTATTTACAAAGGAAAGAAATTTCCCAGGTAATGCAGAAAATTACATTAAATAAACTAACAAAGACCTTAATATAGTAGAATTTACCACTACAGAGCACAGTTTCAAACAGATCTGGTATGTAACAAGCTAGAAGCATATAAAATCTTTCACAGGAAAGACTAATCCAATACTAAAAATAAAATGCATTTTTGTCATGCACATTAAAAGAAGAAACTTGTTTTCTTTATGTGGCACTGCTTTGTGCTTTACCAATGTGGATTATTACCTCTATTCTCTGCACTTCCTAAACCTCTAACCCATTCTGCAGAGCTCCTCTGCTGCTCTTTGGGATGCGAACATCAGCCTAATGCTTCAATATGGAAATCCTATTTTTGCATCTCATTTACGTGTCTTCCTTTTTTCCTAATGGTAACTTTACAGAGTTCTTTCTTCCTAGCTAAAATATTCCTTTGACCAATCTCAATGAAGGGCTGTGTCTGTATGTTTCTTAACTTTTTAATACTAATTGTTTCAGTGCAGTAGCATGCTACCTTCAAGGGACTAGCAGATTTTTTGTGAGCTTTAGGGACATCCAGTTATCTGTGACTATGATTTACAAACTAACACCCTAAAAGAAGCAGCACAAAGATGATAATGAAAGTGACCATTGCTCCTCAGACGCCTTAAGAGCTGAGAAAGCCTTTAGAGGTTTTATAAAGGTCCATTCAATTATAATTATGTCCAAAAGAAAAATATAAAAATAGTAGTTATTTTATAGAAAAATTTGGAACATGAATCTAAAAACTATTTAATGGGATGATTCAGTATAAAATTCTCAGCATCCATTTGACTGTTATTGTTTACTAAAACTTTAAACAAGCAATCTCCTTTCCTCTGCTCCCAGACAACTCTTACCAATCTAGGGTCAATTTCTTCATTAAGAACTGCTTCATTCTTAATAAGAGCAACTCGTTGTGCAAATCTGCAGGTTGATATAGATTCCTGGAAGAAAAAACAAAACAAAACAAAAAAGAGAGAGGAAAAAAAAATTTCAGTTAGCTTTGCACCAGGTAAGTCAGACAGACCGCTAATTAAGACAGCAAACTAAGTTTTTATTTTTTGTATATTTTACAGACATTTCACATTCTAAACCAACAATATTCAAGGGAAATTATGTTAGTATATGAATGACAGTGACATATAGAACTGACAAATCGTAGTACATGTTCTATTGACCCAGTCAATCCCCTGATCAACTGTGTTTCAAATGAGTCCCCAGCTGGCAATAAAGGATAAGGCAGCCATACTACTCAGAACATAAAATCTTTTGAATTATGAGAAAAAGAGAAAATTAACTAAGACCCCTTTTTTAGTGAAAATGGGACTAGAGAAGTGTATGTAAAAGAAGCTGGGAAAAAAGATGAAGAAGGGAAGAGAGGAAGTCCAGGATAAATAAGAAAGAAACTGGGAGATTTGGAACTAGAAGGCATATAGGAGAACTATGATACCAGATAAAAAAAACAAACTGTCAGATGAGCTAAAGTGGGGCACAGGAAGAGATGAAGGAATTAAAAAAAAAAATAAATTATACAATACTGAGTTGTGGAGAAAACTCCGTGACAACCAGTGTATACTCCCATCTAGGGCACAGAATAAATTTGAGGATCCCTAAGTATTGTTCCCTCCTTAGAGATCAGCTGATACAGAAGTTCTCTTGCAGGGTCTGGCATGTATCTAATGAATCAAAAGCTAGCAACTGTTCTCAGTTAGCTCAAATTAAAAAATACCATTCAGGAGTCTTAGAAATTCTAGTGATAAACTGTATTACAAAATTTTCTGAGATGCTTAAATCTGCATTTAAAATGTAAGAATGTACATATAACCCCTACATTAAGAGAACTTTACTACTGTTATAAACTTGTATTTCAGAATCAAGGTCATATCTTCAGTTTTCAGTCCTCCAACATATTAAAATACTAATTTAAACATACGATAATATACTCTTTTTTTTCCACAGGGCTTCTGCCTTTTTTCAGTCCTTGGAGGGGTGGTATCTGAATTAGCTACGTAATGAAAGATACTAGGGTTTATTGCCAAAGATATAATATATAAATGTAGAATCAAATAAGTCTTCAAGGAAAGGGAAGGAAGACCTTACAACTGAGAGAGCTACACACAGTCTTAGCTGGACTCTACCTTTGCCTCTGCTGTACAGTTTCTGTGCCATGATGATGTGATTTTAAATAAGTTCTATACATATATTAAGTACAATTATATGTACAATACATACATAATTTTCCACCAGATCACTTTGCCCTGCTTAGTGTGAACCATATGTTAAATTAATGAGTAGCTAATGTTCAATGTGTAAGCTTCTGCTATATTTATTCTATGCCATCAAAATTATAATCAAAGCTGACAGCTACTAATTTCCTAACAACTTTTTCTGCCATGCTTATTAGTACAGTACCTGAAGGTTTCACAGAAATTAATCAATTAACTCTCCAGGTATTGCTTTGCTGCAAGTATGTGGAATGACTACACTTAACGGAAGGGAAACTGAAGTCAAAAGTACCAAAAAAAAAAAAAGATACTTGATTATTGTCATTTCATGATCATCTGTTCAAAACAGCTTCCATTCAGCTTCAGTTACAGCTATAATAATTAATGTATCTACAATTCAGAATCAAGATCTTTCAAGCACTCCGCAAAACTAACACAAAAAATGCAATGTAGGTGATGTAAGAAATTGTATACAACCCTGGTAGAAGTAGGATTATAATCTAGTTCTCTAGGATAACATTCTGTTTGTGCTTTTCAGATGAGTGGCCTTTCTTACTTTGAATTCTCTGCTTCATTGCTTTCATTGCAAGAGACAAAGCTAGGTCCTTAAGAAAGTAGCTTTTACTATACAATTTCAGCTCCTACTGGGGGGGGGCAATTCTATCTCATGCTTCCTTTGTGAATGAAACATATACCCAATGGAAAAAAGCAAGCAAACAAGCAAACCAAACATAATTATGCATAGTGACTCACAAAACTCCAAATTATATTTATGCAGCTATCCTAATTCTGACATTTTTTAATGTTTAGTAATTGACTTAACATCTGTCTTAATATTATACCAGCTTTTGGGGAGCAGGGAAGGGATTTTGTGAAGGTCTGTTGTGTAGATGGTATATGTTAAAGCAAGAACATGAAAACTGTCAGTAGCCTACTCTGTATAATTGCTTGGGATAAATGCTCCCAAAATACAAAACCTAGATTGCAGTGTGAGATACATACACCTGATGAATCGATATACAAAAGAGTGCCTATCCCACAGAGCCTAAAAAAATTCATTAACAAACTTACAGAGACGTATTTGTAACCAGCCATCATGCTTGCATAATTACATGTTTACAAGTCTGAACTATCTGTTTTCATTTAACAGCAAAGTCCATTTTCTCAAGAAAAAAAATTCAACTAGATGAAGTACAGTTTTAGTATAATGTTTTCCGCTGTATTTCAGAACAGTCTTGGGCTTAATAGGTGTTTTTCCCTTGTTTATTCACATTAGAATGTTTTGATGTTATGAAAAACCAGGAAACAGATTATAAATGGTTTTAAGCAGGGTTCTATGTATTCATATTGCAATGTATTTTAGAATAGAACAGAATAAACTATATCAGTTGGAAGGGACCTACAACAATCATCTGGTCCAACTGCTCAACCACTTCAGGGCTGACCAAAACCTAAAGCATGTTAGTAAGAGCATTGTCCAAATGCCTCTTAAGCACTGACAGGCTTGGGGCATTGACAGCCTCTCTAGGAAGCCTGTTCCAGTGTTTGTCCACCCTCTTAGTAAAGAAATGCTTCCTAATGTCCTGTCTGAATCTCCTCCAATGCAGCTTTGAACCATTATCACACATCCTGTCACCAGATTCCAGGGAGAAGAGATCAGCACCTGCCTTTCCACTTCCCCTCCCCAAGAAGCTGTAGAGAGCAAGGTCACCGCCCCTCAGCCTCCTTTTCTCCAAACTAGACAAGCCCAAAGTCCTTAGCCGCTCCTCAAAGGATGTGCCTTCCAGCTCTTCACCAGCTTTGTTGTCCTCCTCTGGATGCATTCAAGGACCTTCATGTCCGTAAATTGAGGGGCCCAGAACTGCACACAGCACTGAAGGTGAGGCCGCACCAACACTGAATACTGTGGTGTAATCCTCTCATTTGACCGGCTACTTGTGGTGTTTGATGCACCCCAGGGTGTGGTTTGCCCCGGCTGCCAGGGCACCCTGCTGACTCTGCTGACTGAGCCTGCTGGCGAGCAGCACCCCAGATCTTTCTGCATGGCTGCTCTCCAGCTGCTCCTCCCCCAACTTACACTTGTGATCAGCATTACTTCCTGGGTACAGAATCTGGCATTCAGACTCATTAAATTTCATCCCATTAATCATAGCCCAATGCTTCAATCTGTGCAGATCCCTCTGCAATGCCTCCTGCCCCTCAAGAGAGTCAACAGCATCTCCCAGTTTGTTATCATCAGCAAACTTGCTGATGGTGCATTAAGCTCCTGCATCCAGATCACTGATAAATGTATTAAACAGAACTGGCCCTAGGATTGAACCCTGAGGAACACCGCTGGTGACCAGTCACCAGCAGATGTAGCCCCATTCACTACAGCCCTTTGATAAACATTACAGCTCTTCTGGCAAACAAAGAGAAGAAAACATCCCTACATATAGTTCCAGGGCAGGAAATTCGTGAAGGGAGACAAAAGTATTCAAAACATTTCGAAAAACCCCAAATCACCCCACTCCCTCTTCCTGCCAGCGAACTCTCCAGTTGTCTACCATACTCAAAGAAATCGTGCCTCTAAAGAAGTCTACAGAAATTCTGCCAAGGCTTTCAGTGTGATCTATAGCCTACTTACAGATCTTGCCAATATGTCCTGTGAAAAAATCCTTGGTAATGCATTTTTATAACTCAAAGATGTATTCATCAAGAAAACAGTAAATAAATAAATAAAAGTTATTACTAGGTAGGTGCAAGTTGTTTCCCAGCTGCTCCTTGACTCAAGATTATCTAGAAAAAAGCACATTTCCTAAAGGATTTGTCTACATCTTACTGCGATTTCCACTGATAAAGTCATATCCTGGAAATAAAGTTAAAGTATTTTCATTTAAGGATAAGTATGAAAGTTTACACACTTGAATTGCAAACTGTAATAAAAGCCAAAAGAGCCAAAAGATCTTTAGAGAAGTGAAAACATTTTTGCTGAAAATAGAAATAGCATACATCAATGTTTCTTTTGTCTATAGAGAGTGTTGCTATCATGGTAGTCATGCAGTTTCCTCCCAAACTGTCTCTTAGCACTGAGGTCATCATAGAATTTCGGTAAGGAATGTGGGACCGGTTTTTCTCTGCAACAGCAATTATTACCTGAAACAATAGTAAAAATGGAAAATACTTTTAAATTTACATGTCTATTCATGATTGACAGGTAAAAAGAACTTCTGATACAACAAAACTATGCTTATATACACAGTTAGCTGCAAACCCACTGATTTTATTGAAGTAATTTCAACTTAAATTTCAGTGTGTTTATATGTCTTTGTAGGAGCTGGACCTGAAAGACCAAATAAATTTAATTTTATCATACCTTCACTTTACAGCCTCTCAGCTAAGTGGAAACTGAACACAATAAACTAAAAAGCACAGACTTTCCTAAGACACAGAAACTTACTGAAAATCTTCCTTGTATTTTTTTCTATCATAATAATAAAGTATGGGTAGTATTAAAGTAAAAACTTCCTTAATATTTGCTAAAGCATGTATTCAAAATTAGAGACCTTAAAGCACGTGATTCTTAAAAGGTTCTGTATTTATTTCCTAGAAAATGTCTTGAAAAGTAAAACACAAATAAAAGGGTGCATGATTACAATGTACTGCTGGAAAGAAATAATTCAGTTTAGAATATATAAGCCCTGGCCAAAAAGGAAATGGTACACCTACTATTCTCATTTTCCCTTCTCAGCTGTTTACATTATGGGACCTAATTATTATTAAATAAAAAGCTAGATTACCTCATGATCTGTTGTGATATAAAAGATTTGAACTGTTATCTGGCCAAGGACTGTACTGAAAAACTGTACCTATATGAGTTGTGTAAGCTATTCTAAATGGTTGGGAGCTATTTTTCCTTTAATAAATGTTACACACCAGCATATATTTTGTTTATGCTACACTTAAGAAAATAGTTAATTTAGAAAATTTAGTATCAACTTTTTTGTTGGTACTAGTTTCTCTTAATGGTCTTCAGAAAGATAAAATTTCTTATTACTTTAAATCTTACACTGGCAGCCCTGAGAGGGACAAATGCATAATATGAAAATTACTATCTTGTAAAGGAAACTGGAAACCCATTCCTGGATCAAGGTTTTCAAATCTCATTTATTACAACTTTTTAGATGGAAATACATTGTATCTCTGGTAGTTTATAATATTGCATAAAAAACTCATAGTAGTCTAGCATATACTTTAATAAGCACATTCTCAGTCTCTGCCACATAAAGACTACGATCTGGATAGACAAGATAGGAAAAGAGACAGAGGGAAGATATGTTATTTCCATTAAAAATGGGAACTGTGTTACAGAAAAGCTACTTGTTTCTGAAGTTCATGCCGGAAGTCTGTAGCCCAGGTAGAATCTGAAGCCTCCCACACTGGCACTGAAAGGCTGGGACCAGTTCTCATGACGCAGAAGCCACTGTACTGTCATGTGACAGACTCACATAACACAGAAGATGATGGTTTTAAGTCCCTTTAGTAAAACCTCACCTAAACCACTAAATCAATCTCTACAATCCAATCAAGGAATCTTGAACAGAAAGAGGAGAAATCTGAAGGAGAGGGAAATCATGTTCTTTCACAAAGTGACAGAGACCACCTGTACATGATCTGAACCTGGATCTACTAACAGAAAACCCCAACTGTGATAATCAGAAAATTGTCTCACTCAAAGGTGTTATTATCCTTTCGATATTAAAAAAAAAAAAAGAAAAAAAAGATTTGGGCTTTGGTTTGGACAACATATGCTTGTCTCCAGTATTTGCTACAGGTCTTGCTGGAAATAATTCACCAAAACACAGATAATTTTATGATTATCTGATTTGCTAATCAGAAAAAAATGCAGGTGTTTGACTTCAAATTATTGAAAATTTCCTGTTTTCTCTGTTACTCTAACGTCAGTATATGTTCATTAGGAAATAAAACCAGAAAATTATGTTTTCTATAGGATGTGAATAAATCTAGGATTTGATGGCTGGCAGTGATTTCAAATTTTATTAGCAAAAACTCTGGTAGGTGTGGGTAGCAATCATTCACTAACAAATAAAATCTTCCAGCATCCCCCAAATGGAGCATTTGTTAAAATAACAGTTAATGGGCATATTCATCACAGCAGCGGGAACATTGTATTCTGCTATTTTGGGGCAATACATATAATTTTAATTCCACTATAGTGTCAAATCATGTGGCTGTATCACTGTTAATTTATAACTCTAAATTTGGTCCACGATGCCCTATGTTGTTTATCACAAGGGAGCATCTACACGTATACAAAAATCCCACAGTTGTAATTCCAGAACATGCTACTACATCTTACAGACAACAAAAACTACCCTGATATGGTAGTAGGGACTTTTAAGAGTACCTATGCATCACATTGCTGTGGACACTAAAACTGAACTGTACCTACTGCCATCAGCTACATCACACTGTCTCAACTTCAATTTGCTCTAGTTGGTCCCTTCTCCCAGGTAACAAGTGACAGGACAAGAGGAAACAGCCTCAAATTATGCTTGGGGGGGGTTTAGATGGGATATCAGGAAAAATCTCTTCACTGAAAAGGTGGTGAAGCATTGGAACAGGCTGCCCAGGGAGGTGGTGGAATCACCATCCCTGGAGGTGTTTAAAAACCGCGTAGATGCAGGGCTTAGAGACATGGTTTAGTGATGATTTGGCAGTCATGAGTTAACGGTTGGACTTTATGATCTCAAAGGTCTTTGCCAACCTAAATGATTCTACAATTCTAAGCTGATTTGGAGGAATCCTTGCACTTTAATATTAGACACTGTAAGGTCAGGATTGAACGGTACAATTGCCACTGAAGAAAAACTTATTTTCAACCATCTTCAGTGGTCTTTTATTCAGTATTAGAAAACATTTTTATTACCAATACACAATCCCAGACAGAACCCAATGTGCTGTCTCCAACTTTATTCTAAACTAAGTTAGAACTTGCATTGCAAAACTAATATTTTCTGCTTCTACAGCACTCCAAATATATCTCAAAACAGACAACACTGATTATTAAATTCAACCTCACAGAAGCTCATGCAATGTTGCATTATAAATACATAAAATCATACAGTAAATAAGAAGGATCCTGAGCATAATCTGTATGATTCTGAAGAGGTCCATTGTAAAAGCACTTATCCTTATGACTTCCCTTAAGTACAAATTAAATATGGACATTTTACTTCAAGGCAAAATTTAAACAAATGGGGGGTATAAAGAAATATCAGCATAATAGTAAATAACTGATTGCCACCTTTTGTGACAAGCTTTTTTTGACAGATGAAATACCTCTGATCATAGTTTAAATGAAATTTAAGAGATTTGTTCTTGTTAACAGAAAAACAGACAACACAAAAATGAAGAATATTCTTCCCAGTAAGTGGAACAGTCAGTTATATTTCCCAATCATAATATTGAAGAATTTTCAATTATAGACACACACAAAATTTTATGTTTTAATGGGTTTCCTCAACTGTAAATTTTACTAAATAACACATATACTGGAGTATAAATTAAAAGGGACAAATCTGAATACTGCACTTAATCATGTTATCCTCCCCCCACCCCCTGCCCCTTATTTCTCCCATGAAATGACTTGATATATATATATATACAACTTGATATTGTTGTATATAAAATTTTTTAAAGAAGCCTTAGGAAAAAATCATGTAGTCTCCAGCAGAATTCCAAAAAATAACAAATTTCTGGCAACAGGAACAGTGTTTACTGTGCTGTGAAAACAGTATTATGTATTCAATCTTAGAAGGAACTTAATTTCTCTCACAGGTGTGAAGTCTGAAATCCACACTTGAAAATCATCAATGATTGCAACTTAATAGAGCAACATCCATAAAAAAGATTTAACTGATTTTCAAGTGTTTCTTAACCTTGCTTGGTGTTTTATAGCATCACAGCAGATAAGGGAGACATAAATGTAATGTGCACTGACTTTTTGTAAATAAGCATAAATGTCTTTTAGCAATGCCACAAATACTAAGCCAAAAAGAAATACCTGAAAGGAATGCTATCAAAACCAGAAAATACCCATAAACCTGGTGAAAAGAATATATACTCGAAAAGAAGTTATCGGTGAGCGTGAACTGCCTTCACCATGATACCACAACCACAAAAATTATGAGGATGCTAAGATTCACATCTTATTTTTCTAATAGTGAAATGAAAATGATTGTATCAGATCAGTGGAGGAAAGATAATACAAAACACTCAATTATAATTATTATTAACAACAATAATAATTATTACACTGTTAACCAACTTCCTACTGAAATGTTTCATCTTTAAAGTTTCCATTCACCAGCACTATCCTAACCCGTCTTTTTTTTCTTAAAAAAAAAAAAAAAAAAAAAAAAAAAAAAAGAAAAGTAAGACTAGTCAGGATTAATTTACTCTCTCAATATTTGCCTTTTCCAAAGAGGAAAACTAAAAAGCAACAGTGAAAGGAGGATAGGGAGTTTAGTACACCTTAAATAAACAGGCTAAAACTTTTTCAGCCATAACAGCTGAATGATATAGATTTGTGGAGATTTATTACTATTATTGCAGCTGTATCTATGAGTCCTACTACTATAAAACCAGTTATGGTAGTTAATCCATAAATACATTAACAAATGCAACTCCTGTCTCAAAGAGGCTGAAGATTCACATTGGTAGAGGAATAAAACAACACATGAGAGAAAAGACTAATATTTTATCATATTACAATCCTTAAACTACATACAACTAATCAATTTAGTTCAATGATTCTTGAGTGATACATCCTGACCCCAGCCATGGAAGGGGAAGATCACAAAGGACATTTTTAGCAGAAATATAGCTGCAATCTTGTAAATATCTTTACTATTTCAAATTTAACAAGAAAACTATTTTTGAAATACAACCCTGTATACTTGCTATAACTTCACTGTTTAATTGTTAAGCTTTTCCCAAATTAAAATATGTTACTGCAAATGAAGATCTATCAACTCAATCATTTTAAAAACCTGCAATATCTATCCTAAAACTAAGTGAATATTGGAATCAAGATTTACAAAACATTGCACATTGGTAAACAGGAATGTAGTAAAGGGAGAAATATTTCAATCTATTCCAATTTTACCTGTTCTAAATAATGCAATGACCGGTTGATATATTTGGCTTCTGTTAATAAGTGACCTCCAACTCCAGTCTTTGCAACACGCTCTGATCCAGCAAGGTCTACTAAGTGTAACTTGGAGCGTCTGATAGTTGCAGATCCAGGTTCTTTGCTGGAGATGTGAATAGTAAAAATGCAGTGAGATCGGGTTGAGGCTTGATTCATTGGCGTCTACAACAAAAGGAAAGGAAGAATATGCAATGTTCATTTAATAAATAAATTTAGCTTTTCACAGCTAAATACTCTGGCAATTGAAATCACCTATAAATTTTTTTAGCTATCGTACATGTGATAAATATGCAAGCAGAACCCAGAAGGATTTACCTGGCACTCATGTTCTAGCCATATACTTAGATAACTTTAATCTGGACAAATTGTACAGCAAGCAACCAAGTACCTATCCTTCTTCCAAGATACTCTAACAGTGAATACATCAGCAAAGCAGCTAGCCTTACTATGCTGACGAACACTAGAAAAGGGTGCCTTAACTGCAGGGAAAGCTAATAATTCCTGATCTCCAAGCGGTTATCAATTTTCCCATTGGTAAGCCCACTTTTAATTTTTTTTTTCTTTCAAGATAGCCACCAGAGTAACTAAGACTAGGACTTTCTATAAGGCTTTAGACTTTCACATTTTCATTACTTTTATGAAAAAATTTAACTTGGCAAAATCGGTGTCAGAATTTTATGTGGCATGACAGAGTTTTCATTAAAAGTTTGGCTTTAAATACAACTATTTGGAATACCTACTGCCATACTTTCTTAACTAGATGCATGGAAAGTCTTGGTCAATTTTTAGAGATGCTCAGCTTTAGTATGACTTCAGTGGTGTTCCCAATATATTTGAAATGCCAAAGAGAAAATTTTGCAAACCTCTCAGATATTTAATTTTAGATTTCAAATGACCACATGTTATCACACATACACCCTTTTTTTCTCTTAAGCATCTAAAAAACTCTTGAAGCATCTAAAGCTTCTTTCATTTAGTTATATCAAGCTGCTGTTGGAAACTAAAACCTAAAAGAATCCTTTACTATCCTCATTTTATAAATAGCTAAAGCTTTAGAATATAGATTATAGGAGATTATAGGTATACCATACAAACGGTATTTTTATTTGTAACAGGTATGATTACATTGTTATCAGGACATAAATACCTGACTTGAAGAAAAATAGGGCAGTGAAATAAATTACTAAATATTATTGAGCTAGCACCTAAATCTATACTTACTTCTAGCTGTTTAAAAAGACAAAACATTCCTGGCTAAATTGTATACATTAATCTCATCTTTATTTTATTCCTCTTTTATTCTAGAGTAATTATTTATCTAGGCATACCCTGTGATTCAGACTAAATATACCAACATATTGGGTTTTTGCTTTTCCACAGCCTGCTATTGTATGAAACATTCTAGATGTTAAAATAGCCAGCTCATTGCAGGTGTTGAAGGTGGTATCTTGTTAATCCAGAAAGGACAACTCTTAACAGAAAGACTGCAACCAGGAATAACATGAACAGCTATTAACTTGTGGCTGAATTGTCTCCCCTTCAGTTTCCCAGTATTTTTTCCAGCCTTTATAGTGCCAGCCCAACTAAACTGTTTTTGGGAACTGATTCAGTTCAACAGAGGAAAAAAAAAAATAATAATCTGCAAACCATAGATATTTAGCCTGGACCAGTTTCCCAATTAAGCCATAGCATAGCTGTAGAAAGCAGTTCTGCTAGAATAATTGAAAAGGGCCGCATACAGGGTGTGAACAAGTAGGTGGTGTGCAGGAACAGCGTACACTTGTAGTTAGTTGTTCATGAAAATTCTGTAATGAAGTTACAGCCTTAGCACCATTTTATTTTTGGGCTGCTTTAACTAATAAAGCCAAGCTCAGAGGGAGAGAGAGAAGAGTTTTCATCATTAGTTTATACAGATGAGGAATTTTGGAATAATATAGGTAAACCACTGGCTCTGCTTAACTGCCTTGTTTCTAAGGATCATTTCACAATCCTGTAAAATGAGCATCAGAGTGCAGTTACATGCTATGCTGTCTTCAGAAGCAAAGCTGAACAAATGGAGGGGCAGTGAGTTGCAGCATGGGAAACAGGCTCCAGGAAAGGTGTCAAGCAAGAAAACACTCCCAATCATATTTTAAATGCAGTTATACTAAGAAAAAATTATATGCTGTTAAAATGTATTTTATTAAGCAATTCTGATTCCATGAATAATGAGAGCCAGCTTCACTCATTTTACTAGGAGAGCTATAATTTTACTGCTTGCAGCTCTGAGAAGCAGGACAGGATGTTTTATTTTTCCAGCTCAAAATCCACAACAGAATGAGTATTTAAGGACATTCTTCTCAACACAATTGATATTTGAGGACATTTTGCACTACAGTCATGGTATCAGTCACACTATACTGCAGATAAGTCTAAGACAGATTGAATATAAATACAGGTCCAGGTATGGAAGCATAAAGTAAAGGTTGCTATGCAACAAAACCTCAAGTATTTCAAAATGTGCTTTTAGTTACACCTGTTTAAACCCAACAGAGGGGAAAGAAAAATCAAAGGAAAAAGAAAAAAATAAAATAGTTTTAGGACTCTGAGTTCCAAAATCTTAGGGCAATATTTGACCTATTAGGTCTTTATTGTCTATTATATACTAGCCACAGCTTGGTTTTACATGTTCCAGGGAGATGTTGCTGGACTGGTCATTAGAAATCCCATTGCTTTTCTCTCCACAGCTTCTTTTTTTCATGTAAAATGAATGAAGATGATTTGGAAATCATTGCCTAGAATACCAAACTGCTATTTTTATAAAGACCATACACCAATAAATACAGAGTCAATACACCAATACTCCTTTTTTACAATATGATTCTATCTTCACTTTGCAGTTCCCATATGTAGAAAGCTTATTAGAACTCTTGCAGAAAGAGTAAAGCAATAAAAAGTTAAACTGTTGAATGGGATGTGATCATGAAATGTTAATTGCAGTCATAATCCCCCACACTTTGCTACTTTTACCACACAAGTAGATGCAAAGCACACAGCAACAGAAATGACAACTTGTCAGCATCCTCAGTCCAAAAATCAGCCTTTTTGTTTGTTTGTTTGCTATCTTACATATACAATTTCAGAGTATCATTATTCAGCTGTTCAGAAAGTTTGAAAACTGAAAACAAACACAATTTTCTAGACAGTGTCGGCAAGCCTACTAAAAGGGTCCTTTAGTAGCTTTCAGAGTTCATTTTGGCTTTGTTTAGCAGTATCCAAACCATATGTATATGAAATCATCCTCACACTAATTTGATGTGATGAAGTAAAAAAAGAAAGAAGGGAGTGGCCTGGCTCTCAGCAGATGGTTGCTATTGTGCAAGTTATATATAGAACAACTGATGAGCTGCAGTTACTTACAAAGAAATAATTTTTTCCAGGAATTCTGTGACATCATAAACCACATAAGCAGATTTCAGATGCTTTGTGATATCACATGAACACTACAAAGGAATTAATGCCAGGTTATCTGTTGCTGCCCATTATATGTCATGGTAAGAGAGGAATTCACTAACATTTCTTTCAGGATCATGATCTGGTAAAGCATCAATGATTTGTTTGATCTTAGAAAATATGTACAAGAGATATTTCAAGCTATGCAACCCAGTCTCCTTTTTCTCCAGGACCAGGATATACCTGCGTTCGCTGAAATAAAAACTATATGGAAGCTTTGTGACTTACACCATTAAATCCATTCACACAACAGTTGCAAGAAGGTGGTTTCTACTTAAATGAGAAGCTGCAGCACAGCTATACTGCAAGAAGCATCCAAGTCAGATGTTTCTGTCAAGGAATATAAGGTCATGAAAGGTCAAAAAACTCACTGGAGACTAAGTTATAGATCTAAATCTGAGTGTTGTCTATCCTAAATCAACAAAACACTGCAGGAGTTCCTCCCTGTACAAGAATTTATATATTTCCTAAATCCTTTATTTGTTGAAGCTGCTATTAAAAATGTTTTTACTAAGAATCGCCAGAAATAGGCTGCTACTGGTTTAAGTAGAGTTCTTAATAATTGAGGACTTAAGAAGGAGAAAGTTTCTTAATTAGGAGAAAAACATATAAAAAGCTGTTTGAAAATCACCATTAGACTAAGAGAAGCTGCTACTATCTGGGAGAATAGTGTGTTGATTATGGCTGCCAAATAAATTCAGAGAAAATGCATGGAAGAGTTCAGAACAGCTGGGACAAAAAGAATTCACAGGTGATAAATGCAGTCAGTCAGCCCATATTGCAAACCATCTCCACTTGGCAGTTTATACAGTTCCAGTGGAATCTTTCTTCTTTGAATCAAAACATTTGGACATCAGAAGAACATGATTTTCCTGTATGAGTGAGTTAGTGACTAGCCAAGGCATAAATGAAGAAAGGCTGATTCCGAATGTTTCCATTTTTTTTAGAGAATGTCTATGTGAAAAAGTGCAGAATTTTGTTTTCAGATGGGTTTTTCCTCTGAAGCTTTTTTCACTTTTAAATCTTTTAAGAAGGTCAAGGGAAAAGAGAAAAGCACTGCTATGAGCCACGGCTGATATCAAATTGATTTTCTCCAGTCTCAAGCTACAATCAGATGGATGGATACCTCTAGGAAGAAGTTCTGACAGCTCCTGTCATTTCACTGTTCAGATGGTAAGAAAAGTGTTCTTGTGTCCTACACCAATGATAATAAAGGAATATAACACAGTTTGTTTCTCTGGCTGAAACTCATCCTTAGAATAATCTGGTGCTTTCACATTGTTGGTTTATAGCACAGAACATCGTAAGTCTCTGCAAGGCTCAGGGAGCAGTTGTTGAGAAACAGTGGATATATCTGTTTAATTAATATAAACTCCAACATCTCCAACAGAATGATGCTATCTAAGTTGAAGAATAAGAAGTTCCTGCCTTTACATGTAGTAGATCAGTTAGACTTTAATACATCTTTAGCTTCCTTCCTGATTAATATGGTACAAGTGAAGGGGCTCTTCAGGTGTACTTAGGTACATTTGATACAGTTGAAATTGCAAATTTATTGTTAAAAAAAAATATAAGGATCAGAATAGGTGCAATCTGACACTTTCCTGATTTCTAAAAGCAATATATCTTTCGATATTTACTACAAGTACAGTTTCACAGTTAGACCATGCTAACTGAGGTAACTTCTAAAGTAACTAATATTCCCTGATGAGGACATTATTAAACTCTAGATTATACAATGCCTTTATCCACATAAATCCCAAAGTGCTTTAAGGACTATTCAAAGTAGTACATATGACCAGTGATTGTTTTACCACACACAGAAGTGAAAGCACCTGTGCTGAAATGATGATGCCTTTGGTGTTAATAATACTACAGAACAGGTTTGTCAGGGTGGAAATAAATTAACAGTTGACACCAATGAGCAACCTAGGAAAGCAGAAAGTTGTAATCTATTCTGGAATGCAGCTCTAACATGGATAACATGCCTTTTTGCCAAAAGTGCCATTTAATCTTATATGTTCACACATTCAAATCTTATTTTTCATATTTCATTCAAGAAAAAAATGCATTCAAACACTACCAGTGGCTTTCTAAATATATTCAAGAGAATACAAATGGACAATAAAAATAAATACAGAGGGAATGAGTCCAATTCAGAGGTCACAAGTCAGTCCCCACAACTATCTTTAGATGTTTAAAAGTTTCATTCTTTCTTGAAATAAACATATTCAAGCATTGCCAAAAGCTTACTGCTTGCCCCATGTGTTCCTGAAACATTTGAAATGATGGAGCAAATACTGTGTAGTATGCACAGTCTTCCGAATTTAAACAATGCAGTACTATATGTATAAAACCACGCACATTTACTTTCTAATTAAAATGAAGCAATTTTTCATTAAAGGAAAAACAAATGCTAACTATACATGCAACTGCAGTGTTCAGACCTACCAATCTCATATAAAGATATTATACATTTTTGAAATGGATGCATGGCCTTGGGACACTACTAGGTCTCCCTTACTCTGCTATTTTAAGAGAAATACTAAAAAACGTACCAAGAATTCTTTAAATTGCAGAGATTCAGACATATTATTTCAAAGGACAGTGATCACAAGAATTTAGAAAAGACCACTTCAGCTTAAGACATATTAGTTGTATATCTACCAAAATACAATGTTTTGTGAACACAACCTAAATGGCCACTTATTTCTGTACATGTGGTTTTTTAGATGCTGCTGCTACTATGTGTCATATGTGCAAATTAGATTTTGAAATCCTTTGTTTGTATGTGAGATACCTAAACCATAAAGTTGGTTTAAAAAGATTAAAATATAAATATTAAATTCAGATTACTTTATATAATCTGTTGCTGAAATTCTTATGCATTCAAATGTAACAAGAAACTGTTTTATGGGAAAAACAAACAAGGAAACAAAAATACATGCTTTAGAGTTGGAAGAGCTGCCAACAAAGAAATCTGCTTTTAGGGTTTGCTCTCTGCCTATTTCTCCCTGGCAAAACATAAGAAACAAAAACTTCCTATTTGGATTTTTACATTATGAAGTATTTGTGCACAGATGTATCCCATCTTGCCATTTCTACAACCTGTAGTAAGGTCAAAACTAGAGGAAAGGATCGGTCCTATATTGACTTATAAACCAATCCTGCACAAATTAGATTAGCTTCCTCTTTTTTTCCTTCTTATGAGCTATATAATTATGTGTGGGAAAGAAGTATTCAGTTATAAACGTCCCCTTAGGTTACGACATTTAATGAATGAATGTAGGCTACAGAATACTTCTGCTATTATGATCACTTTCTTTACAGCATAGTCAGTGGTGCAGCCCTCAAATCAAGTTAGGCTTCACTAGCAGAGGCATTGCAGAAATTAAACTGTCATTTTATTTTCAAAATGGTCCTGCAGCTCTTCAAAGAGGGCTTATCTCAGGGGTACAGCATTAGAATGCGATTTTAGAGGCCATGGATTTCATATATGATCCATGACAGTCGTCTTAGTTTTCCCATAGCCAAACTCCTCACCATTAAAAAAGATGAATCAAGCATTTCTTTAACTTTCTTCTCTATTTACATTTATCCATCTTCTGTCTTTTTCTTTAAAGTTTACTTAAATAGGATCCTAATCTTTTTTGAGGTCAGGAAGTGTTATCATAATTCAATAAGGTTTAAAAACATGGATCTCTGGAGAAGAAGCTATCATTGATGTTGTATATCCTCTTCCCTAGACCTCTGCATTAACGTCTCATTTCTGCAAACACTATTTTCTCATTCTGAGAAGTCATCATATAAAGTACCACAGTCACCTAAAGCCAAAAATGCCAGATGATAATGATAAATTCTGTAATGTCTAAAAGGAAGCAGCGCTCAGTAAGCTTATTGAACTGTACTACAATGAACCTGCTGCAATTGCAAAGAAACAATGTATGAGATAACTACATACACATAACATCTACAATAATATACACCTCATATGAAGTATTTGGAATAATATTAGCATTCAGGCTAAGCAAAGTAAATATTACTGCAATAGGTAGTAGTTATTCCAAGGAAGTATTCTCTGCATTTTTTTCTTTTCAGTACTCTTTGTTAAAGACCTATTAAACAGTACTTTTATAGTGTTCATATAACAAAAAACTCCTGCTGTGGCAAAAGCAGCAAAGCAACAATGGCATGCCATTTGCTAACCCAAGACACACAGATTAACGAATTCTCTGCTATTGGGGTCCCAAACATTCTCGTGTCTATTCTTATGCTTTCTTGCAAGTACTAGCATGCCCCAAATAAAACTACCAAGTTGCAGATTAAAAAATAAGCTAAAGAAGTTTTTTCTTTACACAACACAGTTAAGTCATGGAACTTTGTGTCACATGAGATTTCATGATAAAAATTTGCTGAAGCTAAAAAAAGCACCTGGGCAAATTCATGTAAAGAAAAATACAACAGAGGTTATTAGCTATAAATAGTCTGAAACACAAACTAATGAAGGTTAGGAGTTAGCTTTTTAAAAAAACAATATTATTTACTTGGTTTTTCTTTTACTCTTCTCTATATATTTGCTATTGGCCATTGTTCAAAATAGGAATCTGCAGCAGACATATCTTTGGTCTGACCCATTAAGAATATTTTTTTAGTTTTACTGAGAATTACTTCATCTTGACCTTTAATGACTTACCATCTTCATTAGTCTTGCTATTTGTTCATGACTTTCAGTGTTTGAGATATATTTTCTCTTTAGGCAACATCTTCCAAATATGTAATACAATTGCCCTTTACAATTGCTGATTTATGACCCTGTCAGCCAGCAGCACAATATTCTTTAAATATTCTCATTTTCACACACAGGTCCTCTAAACTGATCAGAGATATGTTGAAGACCTTTCTCCATGCAATAAACTTTCTTTTTCTGTTCTCATTACCAACTGTCATGATAGGTCTTCAGGCTTTTGAACTCTATGTTATCTTTTTGTGTCCTCTATTACACTTTTTCAAGTTCCTCTCCTCTATAAATTGTATATTTTTTTCCATTTCAATATCATTAAATGGTTCCTTGCCTCAACATTTGTATTTACTAACAGCCCTTAAGTACAGCTTACTTATCTCTTGCCTTAACATCTTTCTGCCTCTCAAAATGTCACTGCTGAAATAGTCTCCTTGAGAAAGAGAGTTTTTGGGCTATTTTCTGAATCAAATGCTTCTTCCTCTGTGCCCAGGTGTACATTGCCAACCAGCAGGAACAGAGAGCTACCTGACTATTTCTTATACTTAAATGTTTTTCCCCTCATTGATGTATTATATATCTTCTTGGTCAGTGGAAGAAACCCACAAATCTCTGTAATAGAATTAGCTTGTTGTAGTAAAGATACATTGACAGTGCTCCCATTATACAGTACACTTCTTATATTTACATTGTATTTTCTAGTATGAAGATAAGGGGGGGGGGAACCCTACAGATTCTGAATATGGAAACATTTAATTTGAATTTTCCAGAATCAGTTAAAACACCCTTGTCTTTGCAAATTGGTAAATATTTGTTTTGAATTTGCCGTGTACTACCATTTGGTTTTTTACACATAACACCACATCTTTATGCAATAAGAATTAAAAAAAGGGGGACTGCTAACTCTTACAGCAACTCCTTCAAAGGCAATTTAGTACTTCTGTGGGAATGTTTGACAATGCTTTGTAAGGATATGTTTTCTAATCTTTGCATGTGTATGTATGTTGATACATGCTATATTCAAAAGTAAGCATATGGTTTATGTGAAAAATTTCCCCCCACTATTTTAAATTGCAGTAAATTATGACATAAACAACCAGCAGATTCACTAAGGAAAAACAGAAAGCTCTTTGCAAAGTGAAAACTATCATCAGAGAAATGCTTATTTAATTTCACTGTGGAAATACACTCAGAAAGAAGATACATACTCCTTTATCTCCAAGGACTTCCAAAATATAAATCTTAGAGTGGAAAAGCTTATGACCATTTTAACTGTGGTGGTGCTAACTAAGATTTGCAGCAGCAATTCTCACCTCAGCAATCATTCTGTTGGTGTCTCCCAAGAAGAGTAGGTTTAAAGCTTCCTCTTCACTGGTTGCTTCCTGAAGAGACAAGTTTTTCAGATGAATGTTCTGGTCAGGATCTTCCATTATTACGACTTTTCTACATGACAAAAAACCCAACAACAAACACCAAGTCAAAAATTAAAATTAGAGTTGTAAAGCAATCTTTGTTCCATACTTCCATTTTGATTGTGCCTAAAAGGTGACACATAAAACCCAAAACCAATTATAAAAGAACTAGAAACATAAGTAAATAATACACATTAAAGGAAGTGGTTTGGTTTTTTTTACCTCTGTCACTATCTTTTTATTCCTTTATTATAAGCCTCCACTTAGTAAAGAAATATATAAAATCTATAACCTAGGAAAAGCTTGTTGTTTTTTTTTTTAATGATATAGTAAAATCTCAAGAGCAAGAGGTGAAATGAATGATCACAAACAAATAACAAGTAAAAGGTTTTTTTGCCATTACCACAGCTGTTTAAGCACAAATGGTATATAAACCATACCATATCCTTGATAAACAAATAGGCATGGCCTATTTCAGAATCAACACACCTGTAGCCAAAATGTTTGTAATAACACTTGTCAAGATTATTTCTCTTGTCATTCTTCTCAAATGGTAATAACTACAAATATAAATTATCCCTTTCTTAAATTAAAAGCAAGCAGATTTTCTTCTTTTCTTTCAAATTCTAAAAACAGAATGATTTTATCTGTTTTCACTGAGGTTACAAATGCTCTTAGTTGTACTGCTTTAAGACTTAAAATTCAGAAAAAGAACATTACATGGCAGTACCAAGGACATGGTAAAAAACTCCAGGAGAGCTACTAAATATTACTGAAACTCCTTTCCACTTCTTTAAATAGCACTTTTACATAAGATTTTTTTTCTTTTGATTAAGTGACTGAGAGTTAAACTTTATTGGCTTTACTGAGTAGCCATTAGGGTCTCCTCTGTCAGGACATACTGTAGTACCCAACATGGAAGCCAAGTAGTTGCATCACTGGATTTGGAGAACTGTCAGAGTGAGGAATCTGTTAAAACTGAGGTACACTAATTTTGAGGATGAATGACATGTTCTTCAGGGTGAATTACATGTTCTGTGACAACTTATAACAAGAAAATTAGAACTTTTTAAAGTTAGAAGTTCTTTAAAAAACACTTTCCCGCTTGTAAGTATAGATAATACTTTATATATATGTATACACATATATATATGTATTTGTGTGTGCATATATATACATACACACTTCCCCCCCATATTCCTCAAGGTTAACCACAAGAGGGAGTATGGGGCTTGAGATTTTCTCTCTAGATAGTCCTTGCATGTTAATTACTCCAAGCTGCTTTAAAACCAGGCTGGTTCAGTTATGTTCTGCTTTGCTCGTCTTTTTTTCTCCAAAGCTGACAGAATCAAATTGAGCAGCTAAGCAGCCTTCCGTTGTATTACTCTTAAGTAATAGAGAAGTAGTTCACACTCTGATGGTCAAAACATTGGAATGGATATACAGAAATTGAATACATTGCAATACACTCACTATTTTCAAGAAAAAAACACATGTAAAGTTACACAAAATGCTTCTTTAGTAGTCATAATTTTTTTTTTCAAGTATGATTGCCTCCCACTTATAGCCCTATTTTTGTGTGGCAAGGTAATAGAGAACTAGTACAGTCCCCCATCCAGAGCATAAACCCAAAAGCATAACTCTGCTCTCATATAACAATGTTTTGATAATGTCAACTTGAATTCTGTCTGCAATCCCATCTGTACATGCATCACATGCTAAAGCCCAGAGTGGTTCTGATTACGTTGTAATGCTTTGAATAATTTTAATATTTTGAAATTGCACAGTAAGCATTGTCTATCTCTTTTCTAGTTTAGGAAAACAATGCTTTTTTACTATGCACACTTGGCACAATATTTAAACTCCTAAAGATATTTTCAGACTACATATTGACCAATGGTTATAAATAATTTCCAGACAAGGAAGGTATTAGTTTGGACAAAAAGTTCTGGAAGATTATTGTCTTGGAAAGGAGACAGTGGGGACATCACAAACCACTGGCAGCCTCCTATACAGTGGCTTTGCAGCTGTTAGGAGGATTTCCAGATGGAAGTCTAAATTTGCACATCTTGAGAGGCATCTGTCAAAACTTCCTCAGAAAGACATGTTCCTAAACAACAAAACGATTTATTTTATAGTGCTAATAAAGTTACTGTACAATATTATAATACATTTCTATAGAATGTTCTCTGTATTAGTGAAATTTTTACATTTCATAGCCCAAACTTGGATCTTGGAATGGAAAAGCTCAGTTGAGTTATCCATAATGACTGAAAGAAGGCAGAGACAAGGTTTGGTTTTCTTTATAAACAAAGAATCTTTTCCATTTGGCTTAATGGATGGAATTTGTAGCTGACTAGGAAACCTGTAGGATGGGATCAGCCTTTTTTATACTGTTATTAACTCAAGTCCTTCCCTGCATCATCTGAGCTGCTGCCATTAATGCAAGGGAGCCTTACAAACTAAATGCTTTGATTTATGAAATTTCTGTTAGTAGCAATCAATGAAGTTAAAGCTTCCTTTGATTAATTAATATAATCTCATTCATTTGTGTAATATAAAAAATAAAAACTTAAATATTTTAGAAAAAAAATGCCAATTTGAAAAATCAAGTTTCCTATGATGATAACTGTCTCTAGGGTTTAAAACTGAAGAAATTAAACTTTATAAACATTTAAAAATTAATCATAATGATGTAAAAAAATAACATATGAGGATACATACCTTCTATGACAACACGTTAGCAGGATATAGTGATACTACTTCAGCATGAGTAGACCATACAGCCAATAATAAATTTAGGAAAAGGATAAAAGAGAAAAGCAGCAAGCATGCATCTAGGAGTCTGTCCCAAAGAACAGGATAAACTAATAGATAATTATAGCTAATCTTTATGTAAAGTTGCAAGGAGCTTTAGGTTATAAGGAAGAATGATCAAGATCATAATTTTATGTATCATCCAAAAAAAAAAAAAAAAAACCAACCCCAAAAAACTTTCAGACACATAGGTCTCGGAGTACCACATCAGAGGACAAAGTCAACAGTGATTCAAGAGGCAAAGTTTACAAAGCAAATTCACAGTTATTTAACTACCAGCACAGCTTTCAACAGCACAAAGACCTGATTTTCAAGTATAGACCTAGAGCATAATCTCCTTAGCTTGTGAGACATGGCAGAACTACGAGATAAGTAAGTATTGGTGCGGACTGTACTCCTGACACATCATATTGTGATAGGAAATCCTTCCCACTGTCTCCAACAAATTCAACATGTGAGACAGGAAAAACAGTTTGCTTGTTCTATACTTTATGGACACAGGAGTGTATTGATACTGACTGAGAGACTGTTGCACATTTAGGAGTTAGGATTCACATAATGGTTAACCTGAGCAGGTGCAGCTTGTGCTGTGCTTTCAGACCCGTATGGTGCTATAGGATGAATTCAGCCAGGTCATTACAACAAAGAGCCTGCAGGCAACTCCCACCTGTCATCACACCACCTGCCGCAAGAAGTTCTAATGAGAACACCTTTTAGAAATGGACCTGTTTTCTTGTAAGGAAATAATATAATAGCTCAAATGACTAAAAGGGAGACTTTCTCTCCACAGACAGGGTTTGTGCTGCTCTGCACAGTATACTGCGATGAAATCTAAAATCCATTCAGGCTCCATCCAATACTGCTGTTCGATGCAGGGTGCCCAGTATCTGGCAGGACACAAGATTTACTTGCCATCTATATTCCTTTTCTTAAACTGTCTTAAGCAGTTACCTTATTAACTTATTTGTCATCAGGCATTTCTTACAGAGATCCAGAAAGAGGCCCTGCACTGTCTTTCTCTCCCCTCTCATCCTACCATGCAGAACAAGGAATCAGAACTGAAACAATGAGATTGGTGGTTCATGTACAAGCAAAACATGTAAGAACTGTTAGAATTTGCAGGCAACTGCAATGATCTTACAAAAAAAAAGTCTGATATTCAAAAGTAAAACTGCCTTGAACTGCACAGCAATAACCTGAACTGAATTAATGTACTCATCTGATGCCTTTAGAGAAGTCACCTTAGGAAAGTTTCAGTGACTTCCTACTGTTTTTTAGGAAACAAATCAACATAAAAACTGGATGGGAATAAATAATATATAATGTATGGTGAAGGTATTTTACACATTTAAATTTGTTTGAACTATAATAAACAAAATCTTTGAAGAAATGATTCAGAACAATTTTCAGTTGTCCCCCCATTAACAAACAGGAAAGCTTAAATTTACAAATATTTGTATTCTCCTAATCTTTAGTATTCAGTACTTCCCCCCCCCCCCCCCCCCCCCCTTTGTTAAGCAGCACAGGAATTACTATACTAGTGGCTTTAACTTTGCATGTCAGTAGTTCACTAACTCTTAAAGCCCTTGGAGGGCAGTGCAGAAACGGAAAACCGTAAACTCATTTGATGTAGTTAACCAATATTCAGTTACAGATATTTTGGGTTTTTTTAAAGTTAATATATTTGACACTGACCCCATGAAACACAACAGTTCTAAATGTTACAAATATATATTGATATAGGTATCATTGTTGATGTTTGCAGTTAATTGGCTCTTCGCTAAAAGTGTCTTCCTTTTGTGGAATTGAGTTCATTAATCTATAGTTCAAATAAACTTCTGAAACATAAGCTGGGAGTGAGTTCTCAGAAGATTCAATACAAATTAGCTAGGGTTTCTTTTCTTTTAAAAGTCAGGCAGCATCACACTAAAACTTGTATGTTTCCCTAGGAAAGAGGACTTTACAGAATCTTCACACAAAAATGGGGAATCATTTATGTTGGATGGAAGTTTAGATTACATTTTCTCCTGGTCACATCACTCCTGATTAATGGTTGAGCTTCCTGTGAAGCAGCTCCTTGTTGTGATTTCAGCTGGGATAGAGTTAATTTTCTTCTTAGTAGCTAGGGCAGTGCTGTGTTTTGGATTTAGTGTGAGAATATTGTTGATAACACACTGATGGTTTTAGTTGCTGCTAAGTGGTGTTTATATTAAGTCGAGGACTTCTCAGTTTCTCAGGCTCTGCCAGCAAGAAGGCTGAAGGAACACAAGAAATTGGGAGGGGACACAGCCAGGACAGCTGACCCAAACTAGCCAAAGGGATATTCCATACCACTGAACACTGTGCTGAGTATATAAGCTGGGGGAGGAGAAAGGAAGGTGAGGACGTTTGGAGTTATGGTGTTTGTCTTCCCAAGCCACTGTTATGTGTGACGGAGCCCTGCTTTCCTAGAGATGGCTGAACATCTGCCTGCCAATGGAAAGCAGTAAATGAATTCTTTGTTTTGCTTTGCCTGCATGCATGGCTTTTGCTTTACCTAATAAACTGTCTTTATCTCAGCCCATGAGGTTTCTCACTTTTACTCTTCTGACCCTCTCCCCCATCCCACTGTGGGGGGAGTAAGCGAGTGGCTGTGCGGTGCTTAGTTGCCAGCTGGGGTCAAACCACAACAGTCCTCAACTACGGCAGTTTAAAGGCTGACAATTTAAGATAAAATAGCATTAATTTTAGTTTGCTTTCACATGCAAGAATGTCACCTGCCACAGTTCAGACAGGTAAAGCAGTAACTTATTTGTTGTCCTGACTTTATCTATGACTAACGATTCTATAATCTCAGTCTTTATTTTTGTGTTATTGCTCAATGCCAAGGAAATTCTTAATTTTTGTACTGCCAGGTTATAACTAGAGTGAAATTTGTTTGATTCAGTATCATGGAATTATATAAATTACAAATACACTGTAAAACAGAAAACCTGTTGGAGAAGAAAGCCTCTTGCACAACTGCAGAGCAAATCTAAAGAGCTTCAGAATAATTTTCCTGATTTGAGCAGTCCTGCATATCTTTTATGGAAACAAGAGATGGCAGTAAGAATTCAAATAGTCTTCTAGCAGCTGTGTTTTAAAGAAATAGTTTTATACTTCTTGCATGTTTGAAAACAATCATAATTTCCTTGTATAAACACGGAACTCTCTACAGCTACAACCAGAATTAGATTGTCAATATTAAATTCAATTGTTGCATTCTAACAAGTAAGATTCTTCAAACATATTTGTACTTGCATATGCTGTGCTTCGGCTACAGTGTCACAAAATTAAAACACTGTCAGCTTTGCATAAGCAAAACAATTACAATTGTAAACTAAGGCACATTGTATTTGAAGCATTAAGGTATATCAGATTATATCTTCTTTGGGCCACATAATACTATTACAAGTAAACATCATGAAAACAGGTTCTTTTCCTGTAAAAATAAATGTTCAATGGGATTCCAACCCCAAACTTAGTTGATGCATAAATATCTGTACCTATTAGAAACATGATCCACATATAAATCAATATGTATACATATATCTACATATGCATACATAAACAATTATGTAATTCTATATATGAATCTATACACATTTAGATATATAGATACATGAACTACATTCACACATTTGTCAGGAATTTATTTCCAGAAGTTAGTGATTTTTTGTGAAAGCCTCTTCCTTTCTCATCTGGCAGACTCTAATGAAATGATTCAGCAGTATTAAGATGAAAATTTAATAGTCTGCTGCAGAGGTCCTCAAACTACAGCCCGTGGGCCAGATACAGCCCCCCTAGGGTCCTCAATCCGGCCCCAGATATTTACAGACACCCCCCCCCGCTGGGGGTTGAGGGGGGGAAACGAAGCAGCCGCAGATGACTGCCTGCCACTTCATCCGCGCGCCAGCCCCCCGGTTAAAAAGTTTGAGGACCCCTGGTCTACAGAATATAAAATGGCTACATACAAAATCTTGAGTTCAGGAGCTGAGATTCCAAATCCAATAATGCGATGATTAGATGCAACGGGCAATATTTAACACTGTTATTATTTACTTTGCCTTATACATCAAATACAATTTAATGTCTCATTCTTCAAGTATTATCAACAAGTCTGTTGTGCGCTTTTCACAACTTCTGTTACTGTGCTATCACTCAGCGTTTATCCCTTCCATCGAACTGATAAAGTCATTAACATAGTTTGCTAGGCAGAAGTACATATCTTTGATTCAAATTTTACCCCCTTCTTTTGCAAAAATATGGATAACAATATTGTTCTGAAACAATATGCATATTTTACGAGGCTAACTCATCTTTTGTATACTGTTCTAAAATGACAATTATCTTCAACTCTTTTCTTGTCCATCCTATAGGTTATCCTGTATTTCGCTTCCTACCGCCACATCTTAAAAGGTCTCAAGAACATAAAATTCTCAGAAAAATTAATTGTTTTAAGTAATGAACACCTGATAGATTTTCAAGTATTCGATTACTGTTTACTTATGTGTAACTATTACTAGTCATTTACAAAAATTAATCAAGTAACTAAAATATAGTTCATCACGCAACTACCCTTTCCTGCAATTTTGTTCTCCCTTTTTAGCTCAGAATGACACTATATATTTTTAAACTTTGAATCCCTAAATTACTATCTTAAAAAAATTATATTTTATTGAACAAATACTTTCATACAATGCTAAATGTGACCTGTGAAGGTATAGTTTAAGTGTACAGTACATATTTTTCTGACAATGTACTGGAAACAATAATGACCATGTATAGTAAAACCATTAAGCACTTAAGATTAGTTACTCTGCAAAGAAAAATTTATTGTCTCACTAAAACCCACTCTGCAATAGTATACACTATGTAAGTTTACAGGTAATTATGATTATCCCAGTGTGCTTTATCCTTAATTGACAACCAAATTATCTCTCAACTTTTACTTTTTTAAAATAGACTAATACATAACAAGGAGTTGCTCTTTAGATTAATTGAATCACCATATATAAAATAATTTCAAGATTTTAAATGCATGATTATCAGTAATTATTCAGAACCTAGTTTTAAAAAGTGACGTAGTTTTCAGGGCATATGACCACCAAATAACTGTTTTAAAGTTGCATTTAAATTAATCAAATTCAGTTTAGTTCAATTGAGTAATTCAATTTAATAAAATGAATAAATGGAATGAGTTAAAATAAAATATTGCAAATAGCTTAATAAATGAAATTAATAATTTAATAAATTTAAATAACTTAATAGCACTAACTTTAATAAGCTGAATAAAAGCATAACATTAGCCTCTTTTTACACACAGCAAAAAAAATTGCACCTGTAGAAATGGGCACAAAAATTAAACTATTCACATTAGTCTCTGATTTAAAATTTCTCTCTGTATAGCACAGGAAGCAGATAATAAACAAAATTAAATTCCTAAACCTTACCATGAAAGACATCAGTAAATATAGTCCTTATTACAGCAATGTCATAAAGTGATAAAATTTAGCTCCATTTTATAGATGAAGAAAGCAAAGCAATGAGACCAGTATTCAGCCCAGTCTCATACTCTGAGTTTGTCTGCTGCCCTCCTTATGTCTAGACCAGCTTTTCTAAAGAAAATCTTGAATATTTTTTGTAGATATACATCCTAGATACTACATATGGTGTAGAAAACTAAAGCTATATTTTAAGACAACTTGGAAGATTTTTTTAAAATAAATAAAATAGGTTTAATATGTTAATAACATAATTAGAAATTTTAATATAAAATTCTATTGATTTTCTGTTATTGCTCCATTGGCAGTTTTCAGCACATTTCCTGCTCTTGTATCAGCAGTGATTTAACTGCTACTTACATGTTTCAGTCACCATCATGTTGAGTGAGAAAGTGGGTTGAGTGGGAAAGTGGTTCCCAGCATTATTCCAGGGCATTTGTAAATCTGGTCAATAACTCATTTATACATATTTACTGTTTTAAGAATAACACATACTATGAACTATTTTTTCAGAAGAAACATAGAAACTAGGATTTGAATTTTCTATACATAAGAACTTTAACTGCACCAAGCTTATGTGTTCATGATTTACAAAACTTTACAACCCTTCTCCATGTATTAGTAGGTGCTATTGTCTTATCAATGAAAAATATTATAACAATCATTTATTTTGAAGTAAATACATTGCCCTTTGGAGTTCCTTGTGGCCTTTTCTATCTGTTACTTACTTTATTTCATTATTGCTTATCCTAGAAAAATAACTGTCCTGGAAGGAATAGGTCCATGTAGAAGCAAGGAGTTTTTCTCCCTACTATTGCGAGGAAATAGTGCCTGTTAAATGCGTCTCTGCCACACACACACATGTGCATACCACATAAAGAGAAGGCTGTCATGAGAAAAAAAGTATACCTTCAGTTTTCAGTAGCTGCAATAGATCTCTTCTGCATAATATCAGTATCCGTTTTTAACACTTTTACCTTCAGTTACTCCCATTTAGTTTCCCTATCCTCCATACATAAAAATACAATTTAGACAGTGTCATTAAAATTGAGAAAATAAAGTACTTTGAGTTAATTAACACTGAGTTCAATAGCACAGTTTCAAAAAAGACCCCCAAAAATGCAACAGGACACACAAAAATTATTTCTGTTGTTTTTTGATGATTCTCTGTAGTTTCGTTACTTACGGCAAATCTTCCAGTCTGGAGGCCTCATGTCTTGGGTCCAGCAGATCATAACCACATTCATTGTAGATTTCTAAGTAGGAAACATGAGTTGTATACACCTTACTGCTATCCTGGATAAGAAAGAAAGAAAAAAAAAACACAACAGAAAAAAGGAAGAGCTGTAAAGAGATGTCAGAGCTAGATCAGAGGACAAATTCCTCTGAATAAAAAATTCATCACTACAACTTTTATGTTGCTTCCTCACTCTCTTTTTCTTTTCCTGGGTATGAGTTACATTGTCAATTCATGATACTTTTACGTTTTCTGTTACCGCAAGTATAACATCTCAAGAAGAAAAAGGAAAAACCACACCCCACCCCCCCCACCCCCCAAAAAACATACTCACACACCCATCCAAAAAAACCAAAACCCCACCATGCCAATGAGTTTAGTTTGGGGATATTTTATCGGTTCCTTATATCTGGAAAACTCTTTATAAACTTAGAACATGGCAGCCTGCTTCGGGAACCATGCAACATGCCATTTTTTCTCTTCTACAGCACAAAAAGAATGGTATAAAGAGGTAAACTCTCATGGATAGAAAGACTATGCTTAAAAAAACCCAAACAACACTAAGGAACAACAACAAAACAAAGATCTACTTTTAGAAACATCAGTGACATACTGCTTTCCACTCCCTTTATTGTAACATTTAATCACTGTATATGATGTTGGCTGTTTCCTGTATTTCTCATTTTTTGTATAATACATTGCCAAATGTAACTTAACACAACTAGGTTTTGCAGACAGAATTTTCTCCTTCCCCAAAGCCAAATCCAAACAACATAAACCTCAAAATAATGGGCTATGATTTCCAAAATAGTAATAATAAAAAAATATTAGTCACTACTTTTCAGCAGTATCACAGTAGCAGTTTAATAATCCAATCCACTAGAGTTGTTTTGCAAAATACTTTGAGATAGGAAATTTTCATTTTCATAGACTAGTTAGTTCCCATGGGGTTTTTTATTGATACTGAAAGTTCACTATTTCAAGGTACACCATTTAAAAAGACACACTACGGATGGATGGAAAAAACATAGTAAGGAACTGTTCAAACAGGAAGCTGTGGAAATAGAATTTCTAACCAATAAATTATTAAAACAAAGGGCCTGATTTGTTTCTCATTTTGGGCAAAAAGGTTTTTTTCCTTCTTTTCAAATTGCACTGCCTCAGCACAAGTAAGAGCTTCAAAAGTCTTGTATTTTCTGTCTCCGAATTCACTTTCTCTTGTTCCATCTTACTTAGGGTTAGGAAGCAGATGACTCTTCACTGTGTCAGCACTTTCCAAAGCACTGTTGTAGATAAAAGAAATGGAACAAGTGAAAGGTATGAAAAGAAAGGCAGGTGGAAAGATAAAGCAACAAGAAGAGATGCTTTAAGACGCACCAAGAAAGGAAACATACAAAACAAAGATTTTGAAGCAGGTAGACAGAAATATCCCTGTAAGCATAACTAAATAGAGCTTTTGATCCAAAATCCAGTCTGAAAAAGGAAACACAAAATAGAAAACAACGTCCCATACCTTCCGCAACTGATCAAAAACAAAAGACAGAGTCCTGGGAATGATGCCTCGATCACTGTAACGTTCTGCTCCTCCTGTGATGGTAAAAGTTTTGCCACTGCCTGTCTGGCCATATGCAAAGACAGTACCATTGTATCCTGCCAAAACACTACGGAATAAAAAAAAATGAGAAGATAGAACCAAAATATAGTTAACAGTAATTCCTAATTACATAGAAGCTGTCTTCAGTAATACAAGAATGAACTTCAAGATATGTGCTCTAGATTCAATGGAATTTAAGCTGTCTAGAACTGAAGGGCTTTTTGATGCCTTGACTTGCCCCATTGTTCAATGTCGTCATTAGTTGATCATATTTATTACTATCTACACTGCCTTTGTATGTTTTTTTTTTCTTTGGCTGATAACTTTTTGCTAGGATGGTATTTAGTCTGTAAAAAGACTGTAGATGTCAGGAATTGTGACCATTGATACATTACAGCTAAAGAACCTGGAAATATTTCATGAGACTTCATTACTTGCAAACAGAAAACTCATGTAAGGATACAGTTATATCAGCGGTGTTTTTTTCTTTCTGAGAATACTACTACACTAAACTAGCAGACTACTGCTAGCTTGGATTACGATATGCAGGAGAATCTGTGCTTGTATCAGTGTAGTAAAATCTTTATTTACTATGATAACACACAAAACCACACTGGTAAAAGCAAACTTTCCTGTTGGAACTGTGCCTGTACAAGAAGCTTCTGTGGAACAGCAATAGTAGCGATGCAATGGCATAGCTTGAAATGATATTTAGACACAATAATCTTTTTTTTTTTCCTCACCTTTTCTACTTGCAGAAGTGCTTAACAAAACTCCAGTTCAAATATCTTTCTCTAATTCATCGCAACCTCATTGTTAACTTCCACATGATTTCCACCAAACAGTAAATAAGCTTAATGACAGTGGTATAGCTATACACCGTGGAGGAAATGTGGGACTTAGCTGCAGCTGACATACAGCTCAGCAGCCATGGCTAACTAAACAGAATTTTCAAGTTGTGACTTAACAGATTTTTGGTCCTGATTTTGTTCTAAAAGAGAGGGCTATTAATGCAATGGACAAAAAGCAGTGCCCTAAATTATGGTAATCTAGATTCCATAGTCAGTAAAATTTGAAGGAGCAACTTTTACATACAAATATAGCATCTTTTTTCTTATTAATATATGGCAAAATTTCTTGCACTGTTTATGATGACAGTGTGATATCTTTCTCAGTTAAGTCCCCTTTGATTGTATTTACATTTCAGATATCAGCCAATGTTTCATTTCCTCCTTGATATTAAAAGTAAAATTTCAGTTATCCAACATTTAGAATTTCTATTGATACTCATAGTTCACTATCATGCATTTCCCTTGTACAGCTCTGTCTCAAAAGACAAAAATACTAAAAATCTATTTCCACATTTCTAATTCCATTTCTTGTTAATTATTGTTAAATGCCCTTAACTTGAAAAATATTTTCAGTGCTCTGAGGTTTTACACTTCACACTGACTGACTCTAAACAATGAGGTAAAAATGATGGAGGACAATTATTTTGAATTTTCACTTGTCTGTAAAAGCAAACAAACACTGTATAAAACCATCAAAAATTATTAAAATCAGAAACTAAGTAGCGATGAAATCAGTTACTAATATTTAGATGGCTAATCAAACCAGAATTCATAGGAGTCTATATTTGACAGAATATATGATTAAGAAATCAGATTAGACTTAAGTTTTTCATTTTCTTTTCACCAGCTGTCAATTTAAAAAAAAAAGTGTCCTAGATTCATCCATCTCAGAATTGTTCTACTATAATTCCAACATCTCCTGACAAAATATAAAGCAAGAGTATTTGAAAACAAATAAGTAATCACGAAAGATTTATTTTTTTGATAAAACTTTAAAAAGCAATATCTACTTTGTACTTGATTTACTATGCTTGAAGACCTACTAATTTTGCTAAAGAAAAGCTAGAATTTTCAATAAAAAAAATGCACAAGAATAAAGTGATAAATAAGCTAAGATTTTAAAAAGTAAAAAGGGGGCAAACAACCCTTGCATAAGAGGAAAAGAACCACATATAGATAGCTGCTGGTCTGGTGCCAAAAGAGATGCAATGGTTCTTAAAGTTTATTTAAAGGCCTGAGTAGTTGCCAAGTTGCTTATTTTAATCCATTATAGTAGGATGTCAGAGACAAAACCAGAAATACATTGAAAGCAACTACACTGAACATCTGTTTCTAAAGATCAAAATGCCCAAAGACAGAGTATATATAGATTTTAGATTCCAGATGTTAAAAATCAAAACAATTACTATTGTAAAACACCTCATTCATCTATCTTAGGAATTTCTAGTGCCCACTGTCACAGTACGTGGAAGCTGAAGCCAGTAACACATTGTCAGAATGTAGGGGGTAACAAAAGAAGCTCAGAAATGGCAGATTCGAAACAAGTGAAGGGAAATAATTCTTCATGCAAAAGGTAGTTAAACTGTGAAACTCCTTGCAGTGGGATATTTTGGATGCTAACAGTTCACACAGGCTTCAGTAGAGATTGCACTAATTAGTGAAAAAAATTCTCTCAGGACTACTAAACACAGAGAAATTAGAAAGTCTCTAAACTATGAACACCTAGAGGTCAACATAACACTTGGGGGAAGTCACTTTACATGCATGCGCTGTTTTGTTTTCCCCTAAACACTGCCTGTTAGTCCCCGTCAGAGATAGCATACTGGGCTAGCTGGAACTTTTGCCTGACCCACCACAGTTACTCTTCTGTTTTTACATCCCTGCTCTTTGGCTGATCCAGATCTGGCATTTCGGGTTGTTAAGTTTTCTTACTCCTTCTCTTCTTTAAAGTGGTTGAAGGTATATATTTTCAGCTACTGTGACGTGGCTCCTGCAGAAAAGTATGTTTTGCAATGTGTCTAAAAAAGGGGTAAAGGTGTGGCTGCAAACTATTAACTTGAGGTCCCTGTACTTCACAGAAAGCTGTTGATTAGGATCATCACATGTGACAGACATTATGCTGTCAAAACAGCTACAACAGTCAGTGCATTTTCTTTGTGTTATTTTACTCATATATTTCTTAAATGTATTGTAGTGCATCAGCACAGCTCTGAACGGTTTTCCAGAAAACACTGAAAGTTCAGAAAATGTGAACATATAAGTGGCAATAATGTATTCCCACAGTCCATTGTAATTACAGGTAATATTAACATTGCATTGCATAGATGCATTATGAAAGTGCTAGTCATGATTCCACAGTTGAATTCCACTTTAAAATCCAGTCAATCTTTTTTATATATAATTATACATACATGCATATATAATTTGCATCCTTTCCATATTTACAGCATTCATTTCATTCAGAGTGTATTAAAACTAACAACCAAGCCTATTTAAGAAAAGCCTGCTTGAGATGCTAAGGAAGCCTGTAAGGGAAGAGGACCACCAATAACACCAGCGAAACTGGTGGCAAAGCCTTCAAAGAGTGAAGCGCAACCCCATGAAGACAGGATGGAGAATAAATTCCCTTTCTAAGAAAACCACCTTTATAAGAGATGAGGGACTAGGAGTTCAAGCAGGACTGATGGAGCTCCTTTGGCTTAGAAGCAAGCTGAAGACTATGATCTTACCTCCTGAAAAGAGTAAATCAGAAGACACACCAAAAAAGAAAAGTCCCTACTGTATCAGCTTGTTCACAAAGAATTAAACGCAACAGAACTAGAGCTTATATGTGTACACATATATGCTTATGAAAGACAAATTTCAAAACTGAAGATGTGTAACCATCAGTCTGGATATAATATTCTGAATATTAGTCAATATCAGTTTTGAAGGTCTGTATGTGATAAAGTCTACATGGATTGTGTCATAAAATCCATGCCTGATGTTACTAATTCACACTTCTTTTTTAGGAAATTCTCTTGGAATCAATGGGAATACAGGATTTTTTAGCAGCAAGGCTTGTGGAGAAACTCTTATCATAGCAAATACTTGCTATGCATACTTTGCTCTTTTTCCAGTTTTAGGATTTTCAAGTCAAAAATAAATACCAAACTTAATCAATGTAATTTTAGTTCATTGTCCCAAGGCATTTTACACTGAAACAGTAACAGTATATGTAGGTGGACCAGTGACGAGCACCTAATCAATAAATCAAACCAATATCTATTTACTAAATACTCAGGAAGTTTAAGGTACGTACTTACTGTTTTCAACCTAAGATGCACAATCTCTTTAGGAGACTAAAAACATAGAAAGCTTCATAAGCCTTTAGCCATTCACAAACTGCTATTTAAAAAAAACAGTAATCTACACTGCAGAATTACCCTTGTCAACATGAAGCATCTCTCAGATGCTATGAGTTAGTATAGTGAGTAGAAAATCTGTGCATTCGCCCTTTCATCACAAAAAAGTAATTGCAATAGGTACCTAAAAAAGTTGAAAATACCAATTAGAAGATGACAAAAAGAGTGTATTTTCTAAACAGCATCCAGCGAAACAATCCTTGAAGATGCAAATTAAGTTTGCAAGTTAAAGCTGTCCCCAACAGTAGTGGAACTGATTCTCTACTGGGAAATGTGGTAGAGAATCAGCATGTCTTTTCTGCCTGTTCTGCAAAATCTACTTTGCAAGATTGCAGTTCACCCAGCCAAAATCTGCATCTTTGCTCTTCAGATTCTCCGAACTAAAATCCCAAACCTTTGTTAAACTTAGCATTTGAAAGTACACAGGCTGACATGGTTATTGACGGCAGTCTTGTAAAGACTTTAAAATACACATACATAAAAATCATACGCTACAGGGATATTTTCAGTCATGTTCCATCATCAGTGTTATCAGAATATCCAGAAGCTCGCATTTATTTTTTTTTTCTCCCAGGAAGCTGAGTTTTGGCATGCTTAAGGAAACACTTTGTTGAACAAATTTTCTCTTTACTGCTTCAAACAAAACACATCAAAGACATAATCCAAGGAGAAGCTTTGCTGAAACGATTTTTCATGAACTTATGCAATGTTGTATAGCTCCCTGTTCAGAAGTTCACGGACTACTTCCAAACAGATTAGCTAAAATGTTGCTGAAGAAATCTGTCTCCAGTATATTTTAGCAAAGTTACTCCTATTATGATTGTCAGAGTTCCTGGAAGGCCGCTTTTTTTTTTTAATAATACCAAGCTCAGTCAAGTCTACTACAGAGAAAAATAAGGTTTTAAAATATGACTAAAACTTGTCTGCATTTGTACATTTGTTTCACAGCATTAGGAAATTCAGAGACTTCATTTTCCTTACACACTATAACATGCAGGCATATATCTATAATATATTGTGACAGGCTTAGCTTTTATAAAAAGAAGAGAAAGTAATATTCATCACAAGCCACATAAAGCAATCTTTACATAGTAAAATGCATATCAATTTTACCTACAAAAATTTTAAAGGCTAGCTTTAAACCAAAGAAATACAGAAAAATATATACAAAAAGTCAGTTTCCAACAAATAATTTGTTGTTTCAGCTTTGCTTCTATTACTTTACAACCAGGTATGCCATGTTCCTATCTGGAAAATACGGACCAACTTAAATGTGTAGAGGAAAAACCTGAGTTGTCATGTGCATGAGCAGTAAATCCGAGTTGTTGGACTTTGTACCTGTGAACAAGATTCATTGAATATGGACAAGTGTCATTGGCCTGAACCTCTGAACATAACAAATCAAATCTTAATATTTTAGATTTAACTTATTATGCCACAATATTAGGATTTCCCAGATTTTGTAGCATAATTAATAATTGCGTCAATACATATTTTTAAATTGTGTATTTTTGTGTTTCTGTAAAAATACATCTCATCAAACCATATGAAGACTCACATATCACAAAGCTGTACATAAAAAAAATGTAATGTTGGCTGGATATATTAATTTGAAATTGAACCATGCAAACCCTTGTGGCTATATTTACATATGTTTGCTGTAATTAAAGGTGTGTTGGATGATAAATTTTAGTCTTGTTGCTTTTAATCACTGTAAGAAAAGTCAATTCAAAGCAAGATATTGGTGAGAAAACATCATGGTTACCTGCTAAGTATTCTGAATACATTCACAAGTGTTTATGTAATAAGCAGGTCTGTTTAGTAAAGTTTGTATCATTAAACAACCTGAAATTATACAACAAAGGTTTCCCTTAGTGGAATAAGGCAGAGGACGAAAATACACACAGAGAAAAGAAGAAGGAAATAGTCATAAACCAACAAGAAAATTTTAACAATAGCTAATATCAGTTTTAATGAAATAACAACATTAATTGCAGGCAAACAAGCCCAATCCATTAATAAGTATCATTTTATTACAGTCCTAAATCCTCTTTATCCTTTTATTCTGCAGTATAAATTCTAATCTAATTATATGCCAAATTCAAGAAGATTTTAACATCGAAAAAGGTTAGATCTGTTCTCACATTTTACTCAAAGAACTGAATGCTTCTTTTCTGCTTAAGCACTCAAAAAATATTGCTGGTTTTTAGAAATACAACAGCTTGTACTTGACCTTACAAACCTAAAGAACAACATTTTTTAAACACAAAGAAAATATAGACCATGTCCTCTAGATTGCATAGAATTGAAAGTATACCTTTTCCAAGCAACAAATAGTTTGAGCACACAACTAAGGAGATTAACTTGATCACACTGCTATATAGATTTAACCATATATTGTGACAGCAACATAATTTATCATGATGTGTTGGGATAAACCAAAAATGTTCAAGTTTTACCTCCAAGCTATGGCACAGACTACCAAGAAATCTCCCAAATGACAATCTTTGAGACAGAAATTGCAATACTTTCAGTATTTTCCTGTTCAGAATATTAAAAAAAAAAAAAAAAGCAAAAACTAACCCACCAGAGGTTTAGAAAACAAACTGAGAGTTCTCCACTTGCAAAGTCCCATTAACTAAGACCATGAACCAAAGCCTATTTAAGTCAATGACCACCTTTAAAATAATTTCACTGAGTTTTAGGTGGGATCCAAAGTTTGGGACAATTTGATGCAGATTTTTTGCTGGTGTAAATGCTTAAACACACTATAGTTTTTAAACATGCCTGCATGTATCAAAAGTACTTCTAAAGTACTTCTAATACTTTATGAACTCCCAACATACATTCTAAAAATCATTTTTTTCTGATTAACTTGGAATACTCCTAATACTTCTCTTGTTTCAGAGAAGAGACATAATAAGGCAAGCTGCAAGCTGAAGTAAATGTTTCTCGATTATTCCACTTTCAGTACAACCTTAAAACTGTTTAATAACCCAAATACTGTCATGTAATAAGTATATAAGCTTATGTAATGATGTTTGTTCAGGAAAATAAGTTTTGGCTTTATAAAAAATGAATTCTAACATGCTTTCTCTTCTGCCCTTTAGACTTTGAGAAACTGATGGAAAAAAAATTAAATGCTTGATTAAAATAGCAAGGGTTCAATATTTCAAAAATTCCCTTACCAGTTGTAAGACAGTCATAAAAAAGATCCTCACAGTCCAGAGACAAAAACCTGTTAATATGAAATTGTCATTACATGTAAAGACTTAGCCAGTAACACTGATGAAGAATAAATAAATGCTGTTAACAGTATAGCTGCAACTATGATGGTCTAAAAGTAGAAGTAAAACCAGCTATTTAGAGAGAGGTAGCATCTTTTATTAGACTCTCTAACATAACTGGGGTAGAACAGGACTAGGCTCAGGGCTTTGGTGGGTTACTGGTGTTTTGGTTACATTAGAAAGACCCTGCCTCTTCCCTCACAAACTTGCTAAGCAAAAGGTGTCACTACAACTTTGTATAAATTATCAGGCATAGGACAATTATTTCTAGTATGGACTCACATATGAATGTAGTTAAAGGAGAGCAATGCCATGTGTTTTTTCCCCCTCAAATTTTCTTACTTAATTACCAGTTAACTTGCACTTTCTAATTTATTCATAATTAGTGGCAATTTAAAAGTGTGCATAGTGAGAAATTAACTTTTTCTTTAAAAATCATTTTAGATTCCTATTTAAATAAATGACTGTTACAGAGTTATGTGCTGGCATTTTTCAGTCACTCAGCTGACTTGCCTCATGCCTGAAAGATGTCTAATTCCTAAATATAGAGTGTGATACAGAAGCATAACTCATGCAAGCAATTCCTTTTTAATTGATAGATAACATTATGTTTACAACTGCTTAACATTCCTCAAGTGAGAAATTCCTCAACTGAGAGCTAGACAATTTATGGTTAGTTACTACAGTTTAAAATATCATTCAGTACCTCGTCCTTGAGTATCTGAGACAATATAAATGTGGTATAAAGCCCAGTGACAGTAGACAGAGGTTGGAAGCAGACTGAGGTTGTTTTGTGGTTGGTTTTTCTGGCTACATTTTGTTTTAATTTCCAGTGAAGATCATTTGTTCTATTTAAAGTTTAAGGACACCGAAATTTTCTTTTGCTTCTGTGTTCATCGTTAACATGACTTCAGGGAGGCTTGTGCCTACTTGTAATGAAGAATTCCGCTTCCTCTGCTGCTACACCAGTTTTGCTGAGTCAAACAGAACAAGCAGAAGTTACCATCAGAATTGGCAAAAAAAAAAAAAAAAAAAAAAAATCAACAAAAAACAAACTCTCCCCTTTGAGTTCTGTATCCAGTTTTGAAATCCCCAGCAGAAGCAGCATGCTACAGAGAAACTGGAGTGAGCCTAACAGAACCAAGCTGGTTTGGACTGCAGCACGTTACACACAAAGAGAAGCCAAGGGAGGTGTTTTCTGTGAACGTGGAGAAGGGAAAGCTATGCATGTACCTAATTACCACCTGCCATTATGCAATGGATCGTTACAGAGATGGACTCAAACTCTTCGCAGAAGCTTACAGTGGTAGGACAAGAGGCAGTGGACATAAGTTGCAAGAAGGGAAATTCCAAGAGGGTACAAGGAAAATGTTCTTCATGATGAGAGTAGTTAAGCCCTGAAACAGGTGCCCAGATGTGTTGCGGGATCCCCACCTTTGGATATTTTCAGATCTCTACTGGACAAGGGCCTGAGCAACCTGATCTTGAAGCTAGACCTGCTTTGCTCAGGAGATTGGACAGGATGACCTGCAGAGATTCCTCTGACCTAATTATCCTAATTTGTTGGCAGTAGGCATAATTCACATAGAATCATCAGCAAGAGAAAGAAAAAGTAAATAGTCCTTAACAATCCCTGAAAACATGCTACAAACTGCTACAAATCCTGCTCTGCTTCGGACTGGTCTCAATGCATCAGTTTTATAACCACCAATGACAGTCTCTCTCAGGGAAGTCAGAGTGCTCTGATTCCTTTTGTGTTACTCCAAACTTCATTATGAAAAGGACAAAGAAATAGAACCTTATTTTCAAGTTTTTTACATTGGCAGGTATTACAGACAATGTGGAAATCTTGTTCCAGCAATTGGTAAATGAAACTTATCCTGAACACCAAAGCCATCACAGCAACGATGAGTATAAAGTCTAGGCAGAAAGATTCGCTTGTTCTGACACTGAATTCCTATTGCAAGACATAGTTCCCAATCTTCAAAAGGATTAAAGATCATTTAAGTAGATACATTGAAGACATATGTAATTTTTAATATTGTTTTGTTTTAAAATGAAAAAGTTCAAAGTAAGTGGTTTTATGAAGTTTATAATAAGCATAAATAAAACATTTCTAGAAAAGAGACGTTATTAAGTAAGGACTAAATTCTGTGTGTATATGTAGATAAGAGAAAAACCTGGAAACAAGAAACAGATTTCAGCTTTAAAAATTAATTACTTAGACTTTGTTAGATTATTTCAGCTTCATATTATTATTTTGACTTGAGTTCTGACACCATCATTTAAAATGATGGTAACAAATGCGTGTGGTTAGAACAAATATTCAATAACTGTTAAAATACCAGACTAATGAAAAAAGGAGAAAACACACCAGTATCTTTGATCATGGGAAACAGTCAGCCCTCTCCTCATCTCAGTTCTTGTTAATCTGAAATATTTTACCCATGTCCCTTACTTTCCTTCTTTCTATCTCTGAAAACCTCAATTCACAGTTATTTTATTAAAAATAAAAATAATCAACACAATCCTAGAAAAAACAGCCCTCAGACATGATATTTAAGACTAAAAGAAGGAAAAACGTCATTTGCAGGATCTGGAAGACAAGTTTTCAGGAAAGATTTGTCTTTACAGAGACTCAGTATTTAGGTATCTTCTATCATTTGGAGCTCAGATTAAAGTTTATGTTAAATAAAATAAATCATCTCAGTATGACATTTTTTTGTTATGCCTTTGCCAGATTTATGAAACAAATCTAATCTCAAAATGCCTCATCTTTCAAAAAACACCACCAATTTCCAAATTGCATGTAACTTTTCCTTGAGAGCTTAGTGCAAGCAGGTTTCCTTAGAAATTTCAAAAGGGCTTTCCTAAAAAGAATAAGTTGTAACACAATTTCTTATTTTAACTAAAAACTGTAAATATATTTAGAATTTCACCAGAAGCAGTGCAGAAGGTGACACAAAGGTACTCTGAACCAAAGCTATCAAACTGTAACCTATAATAAGCAGCCTTCTTGAACAACTCTAAACTGTGCAATCTAAGTCAAAATAAATATGAAGTACTAACAGTAATTTAAAATGAAACATTAATGAAGCTCTCACTTTTTATTATGTCATAATTGTACTCACTTCCAGGAATAACTGCTAGCATTACTGCTCTAATTTCTCAATTTAGGGTAAATTTTAAGCTACAGTTGTTTAAGGCTGACATCCAAAAAAAATGTGTCCTTTTACTATATATAGATTCCACAGGTCTTTTGTGCCCAAGTCACAAAATTGTGCCCAAATCACCACATTAGTAATAATGCAGCTGTGATGTGAGGTTGCCTGCAGGTGAGCCAAGCCACTACTTCCCACACTGTCACAAACATAACCAGGTCTGAATGGATAATTGTTCATACAAATATTTTGACCACATTTTCTGTAAGAATAAGCAGCAGAAAAAAAAAAACAGAAAAGAGTGAAGTACTTTCTGTATTACAGATGTTAATTCTTAGGATAAACACAGCACACCAGAAGAAACTAAAATCTGCAGCAGTAAGAGTACTAACGTGAAGACTACGAGATCTTTCAAAAAAAATGTTAAGTCATTGCCATTAGGTTTATAAACAGCTGAGCTGTTTCTTATTTGCATGATACTTCTGAAGATAAAATATTTTCAGTATTACATTTTCATAGATCAAGACAAAACACTGGCCATATCAGAATTGAAAACAAAACTCATCCAAAACACTAACATTTTCTACTCTTAATTTCTAATTGCATTCATCATCATAACACTAATATTTGAAGCATTATAAGAGTAACCTTGTTCTGTTGTTAGACTAAAACAATGCTTAATTGTTAACAAACTGTAAGAGATGGATGTTATTTATTTTCTGTAATTTTTGATAGAGTTAGTTTAGTGTTGCTTCTTAAAGATCAAGTTGGCTTTGCACAGAAAAAAAACACAAGAATATATATTTAAAAGGAAAAGCATAAAGCACAAAGAAATGACAAAAAGAAACCATGTAAGAGATGGCTTAAGCATAAACAAAACGTAATAAAAAAAGCAAATCACATGGTTATAATGTTTTGCAGAGGCTGGCACTTCCGACTGAAGAAGAAAATTAAAGTCTGGTGCCTCTGAAACCACAGGCAAGATTACAATTTAACTGGACTTAAAGAGGGAAAAAGTAGTGGCCCAACATCAAAGAAAGCACACTTAAAAAGAAAAAAAAAAACCAACAACCAAAAAGTTGCCTCCAATTCCCACCCATCCAAGAAAAAACTGGAAAGATTTTAGAATCCTGAACATTGCATTGTTGTTTTTAGTTTTAAAACGACATTGCATTGTTGTTTTTAGTTTAAACAATGTCCAAGATTTTTCTTCTGAGCATTCAAGTTTGTAACTGAATTTTGTCATGACTGTAAGTATGCATGGCAAAGAGCCTCAAAATGTTACTGAACTATTTCATTGATACTTTGCTGCTACTTTCCTTCCCCTGGCAATACACAGACAAAAACCATTCCCTTAGTAAAGTGACTCCAACAACAGAACTGAGTACATTTTCAAGTTTTCCCCTGCAATAGAACGTTGACTTAAAAAGAAACAAAAGAACACTTTGCTAGGAAAAACTGTCGTCTTCCAGAGTAACAGGGCAATTCTTATTCCCTAATTCCCACAATGGAAAGGAAAACTGAGTCATTAACTATAGAATGAAATACGTTTCAGGTACAGTTCAGGACTCCTTTAGCCAAGGAACCTCATGACTATGAAGAATTTTGAAATACATGTTTTACCTAAGAAAACATAAAAATCAAGGAAGAGGATGAGACACAGGAACATACTTCAGGTATTGCCTACTCTGATATAAAAACACAAGCAAAATTATCCTTCAGTATTATCAGTAACAACACAAAGCTTATATTCTAATTGACATTTAACACAAACACTCAGAGTCAAAATAGTCTTGATTCAGTTAAGAATGATTTTATAAATTGATTTTAACATTAAGGACTCAGCTGTTTGGAGATAACTGTATGCCTAAACACCACTGAATTTAACAGCATTTCAGTACTTTCAAGCACTTAAAAGATTTTTATAAATTGATTTGCTTCATGACATAGACTTAAGTTTTTTTAGTTATTTTTATCAGCCAGCACTGAAGTAAAGGAAAACAATATAAATTCCTGTTCACTATAGCACTGTATAGGTGAATTATCCAACTCAAAAAATTTCTGTATTCTAGCAAAACACTCCAAAGGAAAAGAAAAATATCAGTCAGTCTGTTGCTAGTTAGCTTTGATGCTCCAAGTTCTTGTTGAGGATAGTTCAATCCATAGTACGTAACAATGAGACTTTTAACCCTTCTCTTTCCAAGCACAAATAAGATAAAGAACTTTTTCTGCAGTTACCATTAAACCCAGAAATATTTAAAGTTAAGTAAATGAATTAACCTGAAGTTATATGTTATAAAGTCAGACAAGCAAAGAAATCCCTTCTGAGTGAAAGAAGAATATAACAAAAAATTTATATTTAACTTATTCTAGTGAAATTTCAAATTCACCTGGTCTTCAATTTCACTGTCAATTATTGTCCTGCTTTATGTGGGACTTTTAAGAAGAAAATAGAGGGGGAAAAATAATCAAGAAAAAATTCTGAAGAGCTAGCTATATTTTTACTTCCAAGTAACAGTTTGAGAAGGACTACGTATCCAGCTGAGGATGTCTGTTTTCCTACAGTACACATGACAGTGCGATAGACCTAAGAATAACTTGCAGAATCATAGCTTAAATCAACAGATGGGTCAGACAACGAATGAGAAAGAAGTTGGTAGCTAAAGTAATACTTCTCAACTTGCTACAAATTTGGATTCTGAGCAGTAAGTTTGATAAACAAACAAACAGTATGAAGAAATTCTACTTCCTCCAGTGTAGGATTTTCTCCCCCACTAAAACCAGTACTAACTTCAGCAATGTGGGCATAAACTGAGCAAAGAGAATGGCGTATTGGAAAATCCACCTGGTTCAGAGTGGCATTCAGTCCACACAATGAACGAAGAGTGCTTCTACGTCGGTCTTAAATGCTTGCCTTTGCAAACTTTAAAACATGAGCATTGTTTGATTATTATATGGAGGAGAAAAACAAAAACAGTGCCAAAATATCTGCCTCGCACATTAAGACAAAAATAACAAGAGCAAAATTTGAGAATATCTCCACAGGTATTAATTCAAGAGTGTCCTTAACGTAATGAAAACTAAACGGGGGGGAATAAGATTTTCATTAGGTTTACCCCTTCATGGAACAATATAGGGAATACTTTCCTAAGGCAATGAAGTGAGCTTATAGTATAGATAAAAAACAAATTAAACATGGATTTCTATGCCTATGAAAGAAAAAAGGCAACAGTAGCAGTGTTATTTTAGGAGTTAAAAATGGAAGCTTACCATACATAAAATTCTCAGGGGTTTATTGCATATCTCCTAGATTCAGACATGTCAGTCTTTAGAAAATTAAAACATCAATCCACTTTTATGGCAATGAGACAAACACTTGCCAGCTCTCCTCCAAGTAGTACAATGAAAGCTATTTTTGACCCTGTGTTACCCCAATTACTTGCAGGATCAACAACGTACCATTCTGCTACTGGTTTGGCAATGCTGTCAAAAACCACATCTTGTTTTGCCTCTTGATCAAAAATTTTCTGAAATCTGAAAATATTAAGCAAATAATAATTGCTTAGAATCTTAAAACACTACTTGATTCATACAGTTTTGTTTGTTTGTAATAGTCAATGTTTACATCATTAGGCTTACATAACTTAGTACAATGTTTTCCCTGTAGTCTTAACCACAGCGTGCTGTTGTGCTATTGTACATAAATAGGCTGTACACAGTGCTGCTTTGACAAGATCTGTACAATAAAATCCTCTGATAAAATGATGTGGCTTAGAAAAAAATAAATCGTATTTTAAAATCTATCAAGAGAATCAGTGTTTGTAACTAGCACCGCACTGAAACCTGGATAAATAGATTACACTATAAGCAAATACAGCATCCCACCAGTACAGCCAGGCTCACGTTATTTCATAACTACTTCCTTCATTCTGCTGCACAGTTACTGTAAGTCACAAGGAGACATTTAATTCAATCTAAGTTTTGTCATTTCCTATGTAAAATATCTTCAGTTGTCTTACAGAATCATAGCATACCTGAGGTTGGAAGGGGCCATCTGCTCCAGTCCCCCTGCTCAAATGAGTGTCAGCTAGAGCAGGGGTCTGTTCAGTCAGGTTTTGAATACCTTCACACATGGAGGCTCCACAACCTCTGTGGGAAACCTGTTCCAGTATTTGATCACCCCTCAGTACAAAAAGTTTTGGGTTTTTTTTAGTATTTCCTGCATTTCAGTTTGTGCCCATTAACTTTGTCCCATCACTGTGGACCACTGACACGCATCTGGCTCTGTCTTCTTTATTGCCTTCTCCTTATAAAGTGTTTATATACACGTTGATAAGATCCCCTTGAGCCTTCTCCAGGATAAACAGTCTGAGGTCTCTCAGCCTCTCTTCACATCAGATGCTCCAGTCCTTTAATCATCTTTGTATCCCTTCACTGGAGCCCAGAACTGGACACAGAACTCCAGGTGTGATCTCACTGGTGGTGACTAGAGGGGAAGGATCAACTCCTAATGCAGCCCAGAGGCTGTTTGCCTGCTGCAAACCTGCTTTCAGTCAGCCCTGAGCCTGTCTGGTTATTCCACACCAGCAGGAGGACTTGGCATTTCCCTTTGATGAACTTCATGAAATTCCTATTTGCCCATTTCTCCAACCTCTTGATGTCCCCCTAAATAGCAGCACAACTATCTGGTGCATCAATCACCCCTCCCAGTTTCATATCATCTGTGAACTTGCTGAAGCTTTACTTGGTCCCATCACAGAGGTCATTAATGCTAAACAGTACTGGGTCCCACTATTGACTACACTAATGACTGGCCTCCAGCTGCACTTTGTACCCGATGACAACCCTCTGATCCTAGCAGCTCAGCTCATTTGAAACACCCCTCACTGTGCACTTATCTAGGCTTTCCCGATGCCATACCTCAGACAGCCTTCCTGGGACACCTAATGCCACTCCCATCTCTTGTAAACTTCCTTTTTATTTTTGCATTTAGTCAGAAGCTGCTTCCTTATCCATGCAGGCCTCCTGCTGCCTTTGCATCATTTCCTGTTCATCTGGATGGCAATCTGATGATTCTTGATTTTGGAGGAGGTGATCCTTGAAAATCAGCTAGTTCTCCTGGACTTCTCTCCGGGGCTGTGTCATGGAATTCTTTCAAGCCGGTCCCTGAACAGGCCAGAGCTTGCTCTCCTGAAGACCAGGGTTATGATCTTCCTTTTTGGTTTGCTCTCTTCTCTCAGTATCCTGAATTTCATTATCTCATGGCCACCACAGCCAAAGCAAGCCCGATGTTTAATATCCCTGATCAGTTTTTCCATGTTTACAACTATGAGGTGCAGCAGATATAAGCTTTTTAATCTTATATTAGAAAGTTGTCATCCTTACACTCTGGAAACCTCCTGGACTGCTTGTGCCCTGCTGTGTTGTCTGTCCTATCTGGAACCATATTCTCACACAGAAATTCACGTGGTTTATAGAAAGGCACCATGGAGTACAAGGGAACACAGCAATACACAAAAAATAGACACATATATTCTATCTGCTAATGCTTTATCAGTCAAGTCATTAAAAAATTGTGTTTGATTCCCATATAAAAGAGTAAGAACAAAAAAGAATGTTTGAGGTGACCAGGATAGACAGTGCGTGAAAGCATGAGTTTTACGGGGGAAAACGGAAATTCTTACTCCATAGCATTATTTTTGCATTGTCTTAAGGATAACAAGGCATGATTCTCAAAATCCATCTCTAGAGACTTTTTAATAAATTAGAAAATCAGAAAAAAATATCAGAAATAATTATAGCTAGCTTTGGCATCTGCCACCTAAGCTAGTTTCACATATTCATCTAGTCAGAGAGGGCAGCTCCTCTCTTCCCAAGCAGAAAGTATTTCCTTAGCCAATGTAAAATGACATAAGTCTGAGCTGCCGATGTTTGTCTGGAGATCTCTTTTTGAATAACATAGAGCAACAAATTCACTTGATCTGGTATTATAAAAAATAAAAAGTATTCCACTTGGAAAAAGACAACCTCAGCCTTGTCGTTAGAGGTGTTTAGACATCTAGCTTTCTTCATCATCAAAATTGTAAAGTATGCCTCCAAATTTTCTGTTTAAAAGATAAAAATATTTGACTCATATTGCTGGTACTTACTTTTAGTTTCTAAAAAATATTTATGTTCTACAACCATGGGTTTTTTTCTTTCAACAATCTCTGGTTTTCTTTACCGTGTTTTGGTTATGTCTGAAACACAGTTTCTAAACAGAGTGTTTCACGTCGAGACATCTTTAGCTAGCCTATGCCAACTCATTATATCACAAGAGAACACACAGTCCTGCATTCAATCTTCACATGCAAATTCAAAATAAACTGTAAAAATGGAAGAACTGATACATGAAGATGCAATCTTTGAGATAACACTTAGAAATGTATAATTACTTGCAATGGATAGGCAAAAACTCCACAACTTTAGCAAATGCTATCAAACTTGTTCAAGTGAGGAGCATAATATGCTGAAGTATTCCTTGTGTTAAGGGAGTTATATAAAAATAAACCTAATTATACCAAACCTTAATTTTAAGAATAGGCTTACACATAGCGATATCAATCACTGTAAGGATAAGGCTTTTACTTACTTGAACCTGTAGCTCTCCCTTTTATTATTGACGAACCCGTCTGCTAAATCATGTGGCACGACAATCTCCAGACTGGACAGAGATTCCTCATCATTGTCAACTGAATAAATCTAATAAGCATGGACATGTATTAAAATAATTTTACCAGCAGAACAGCATAGCCCTTAAGTATAGAACACACGTGTAAGCTTAGCACCTGTAACTGCCTAAAGAAAAACTTCTTACAGATTTCACTCAGCATGTGAGCAAAACTTCCTTCAGCTATTATACAAAAAAGAAAACAAGCACAGATTAATGTTATCCTGTTTGTTGCCACAGGAACACTACAGTAAGATTTGAAACAGAAACATAGTCAATTTCACAGGCTTCGCTTACTAAACCATGTTACTATCTGAGCTGTTATTAAAAACAAAGCACAGCCCCTGGAGCAACACCCTCCAAAACGCCTGGAAGGACATTATCAGGAAAAACTATGACAGAATGAGTCAGGCTGGTTTAAAAAGATAAGACGATGGAGACCTAAATGCACGGTTTCTGAGGAACACTTCCATTATCTTTATTATTTCTTGCAAAGGCAGCTGAAGACGGGGAGCCACACGTTCCCCTCCAATGTTCGGAACAGCACCGAACCGCCAGTGACCAGCACCAAACGTTTTCCCTGGAGCCTTTCTGTAACAACTAGGCAGGAAAGCAGCTCCTCTCCCCCTCCCCCAATAGCTCCAGGCTAAGCTGCTGTACTTCGTGGTGTTACTAACTTCCTAAGGCTTCGGAGAGCAGCACAGGGCTGCGGCCCTCCGCTCCCGGCCCCGGGCAAACCCCGCAGCTCTCACAGGCCTGCGGGCGCGGCAGGGCACCTTGCAGGGGGTGCCCGCCCGGTGCCCGCCGCTTCCCGCCCTCAGGCGGCCTCACCGGACGCCCTCTGGCTCGCCCCGCTGCACCCCGCAGCAGCGCAGCAGCCGGTCCGCAGCCGGTCCCCATCCTACCCCCGCCTGCTGCCGCCTGCCCAGTGGCTTCACCCGCGCGTACACCCGGACGGCTTCCTGCACCATCGCTGCCCGGCACAGCGCTGGGCGGCCGGCGGCTAGCAACGGTAACCACGGCACGCTACCCAGCCTGCACGGCGGCGGGCGGGAAAAGGCGAGCGCGCGCGCCCGTGTGAGGTACGTCCCGCTCCCCTCAGCGTCCTCACGCCCTTGAGAGGCTTCGGCAGGGCTTAGAGGAGGAGGGAGCAACGGGGCTCCCTCTGTGACCGGTCACTGCCTGTTTAGCCCTTAATGGCAATTCCCCACCAGCTGTTTTCCCCCGAGGCCAAAGTGTCATGGCTGTGAGAAAAAGGAGCTTGTAAACACTGCCCACCTGAGAGGTGCGGTGTTTATCTCTCTCCTGCAGCACACCTGAAATTCCCTGCCAGGTCTGTGGGACTGTATGTTACCTGTGTGGCCACACAGCCCTCCTATGGCTGAAACCATCCATGTAAAGCCACTCGATTGAAGAGGAGTGTCTGTTGTTAACCAGTTGAAACATGAGGAACAGAAATTGTGGGAAAATACCTAGATTACACGCAATGAAGACATCAATTTTTTAAATTTTTATATCAAAAAGGTACTGAAAAACCTGCTAGTGACAAACAGTTTGTTGTCTTGTTAGGAGAGCTAAACTTACACACAAGTAATAGTACAACTCTGTTATTTTATGAAGTGGTTACCAAAAAGTCACACGAACAACATGACAGAATTTTGGCCTTAGTTTTGGTGAGACATAGTGGTAAAGATCAAATTACAGTGATTACAAGTCCACTAATTTAAATTAAGTGGAAAATCAGGGACTTGATTAAAGAAGAGGGTAGAAATTTCTTTAACTCAGATATGGCAAAAGTATGTTGAACTTGTATCCTAAATAAGAAAAACAGTAGGGGAAAGGTTTTCTGTCCCAACCGAACAAATAACTGTCTCAGAAAGCATATGAGGCATAAATAGTGAGCCTTCAGGGAATGAAATGGAAAAGGACTAATCACCGACTAAAGTTGAGTGCAAAAGTCAAAAGGGTAAAAATGAAAACAAATGGAAAATATTACTTGATGATTAGAGGGTGAAGGAAAAACAGGACATTGGAATAGGATAATGGAATAACTAGTATCTTCTCAGCATTTCTCTGAAACTATAAAAAAATGTTGTCCCTTGTCAGTAGGAATGGGGTTGCTGAATGTGATGTTAGAGGTTACTAATGTGATGTGTGATGCGACTAAACAGGAAGGAAGTGTGAGGTGGAATAACTGCAGCCAAGAGGGAAGAAGAACCCATAGAAATCAAAGAATTGAGAATCAGAATGGTTTGACTTTGAAGGGTCCATAAAGACTGTCTAGTTCCAACCCACCTGATACGGGCAGGAACACCCTCCACTAGACCAGGTTGCTCAAAGCCCCATCCTACCTGGGCCTTGAACACTTCCAGGAATGGGGCTTCCACAGCTTCTCTGGGCAACTGGTTCCAGTGTCTCTCCACTCTCACAGTAAAGAATTTCTTCCTAATATTTAATGTAAATCTACCCTCTTTTAGTTCAAAGCCATTCCCCCTTGTCCTATCACTGCATGCTTTTGTAAAAAGTCCCTCCAACTTTCTTGTAGCCCTTCTTTAGGGCCCGGAGCTTTCTCTTCTCCAGGCTGAAAACCCCCAACTCTTTCAGCCTGTCTTCAAAGAAGAGGTGCTTCAGCTTTCTGAGCATCTTTGTGGCCCTCCTCTGGACTCGTTCCAACATGTCCACTTCTTTCTTATGTTGGAGGCCCCAGAGCTGGACACGGTGTTCCAGATGGGGTCTCACAAGAGCAGAGCAGAGAGGGAGAATCACCTCCCTCAGCTTGCTGGCCATGCTTCTTTTGATGCAGCCCAGAATAGAGTTGGCTTTCTGGGCTGCCAGTGCACATTGCTGGGTCATGTTGAGCTTCTAATCCACCAGCTCCTCCAAATCCTCCTCAGGGCTGCTCTCCATCCATTCTTTGCCCAGCCTGTATTTGTGCTTGGGATTGCTCCAACCCATGTGCAGGACCTTGCACTTGGCCTTGTTGAGCTTCATGAGGCTTGCATGGGCCCACCTCTCACACCTGTCAAGGTCCATCTGGATGGCGTCCCTTCCCTCCACCATGTCAATCACATCACACAGCTTGATGTCACAAGCAAATTTGCTGATGGTACACTCAATCCCAGTGTCATGTCACCAACAAAGATGTTGAACAGTGCTGGTCACAGTACTGACCCCTGAGGAATGCCACTCATCACTGGTTTCCACTTAGACACTGAGCTGTTGACTGCAAGTCTTTGAGTGTGACCATAAAGCCAATTCCTTATCCACCAAGTGGTCCATCCATCAAAGCCATGCCTCTCCAATTTAGAGACAAGGATGTCATGTGGGACAGCGTCAAATGCTTTGCACAAGTCCAGTAGCTCTAAGGGGCATGGAAGAGGAGCAGCCAATGAAGAGAGACTGGGAAGGAGCAGAGGAAGGAGAGAGAGAGAGAGAGAGAGAGAGAGAGCGAGAGAAAGAGAGAGAGAGAGTGTAAGTACTCTCTGGATGTAGGAGAGATAAGGAGAAGGGGGTAAAAAGCAGGGTGGACTGGCCTGAATAGTATGAAAAAATGACACAAACAGTAGATGAACCTTTAAAACCTTGTGAGGGATTGGTGGCCATGCTGGGGCAAGGTGTGGGAACTATTTACTGAAGTTAACCTGGTATGGGGTGGTAAAAGCTTTGTTGCAGCTTGATAGTTTTGATAGTGCTGTGACACCCTCCCTTTAATGCTGACCCAACAGCTCTTGGCCAGGTCCTCATCCATCCCCAGATGGAGCTCCATGCACTCTAGCTGGTCATTGACATGGAGGTAGACACCTTGTCCTTTTCTACCCTTCCTAAAGCACCTGTATCCTCCCATTCCCACAGTTGTAGTCATAGGAGCCATCCCACCACATCTCTGTGACACCAGTAAGATTGTAGCCCTGCAGGTGTGCACAGGTGTCTAACTCCTCTTGTTCATTCCCCACGCTGCATGTGTTTGCATAGAGGCATTTAAGTTAGGCTACTGATGAGTCTGGCTTACTGACTGAAGTGGCTGGACTTTATGCTGGGTGACAGAGATTTGGAAGTGAAGAGTAGAGAATTTCAGTCCCCGAATTCTGAAACGATTTGATATTTAATTGAAGGTCAAGGAACTGTGGTTACTTGTTGCCTTGTTTGTTGACTGGTTTGGTTTTGTATTGAAACAGATGCAGGAAAATACAGTGTTCTTGGAAAACTGCAAATGTAACAGCCAAGTGTGTTATTTAGGACTTTAGCTGAATTGTGAGTTAACTGGGAAGTGGACACAAACACTATAGATAGCTGTGTGGAAAGCTGCTTTACATCTGCTGGTGTTCAGCAGCTGGAATATGAAGTTGGGTGAATGAGACTGTACTGCTTTTGGGACAAAGTCTGATCTGCAAATAATTTAGGTGTCCTTCTTCAACACGAAGTTGAGTTGTAAACTGAACCAATGGCACAGTGAAGAGCACCCAACTGAGTTTGTATAGGACTAGTCTGAATATGATATGGCCTACACAGAGAAGCCAATGAGACATCTCAGACTCAAGCTGCTTCCAGCATAAAAGCATAGTCTGATTTCTGAAAGGGGAGCCGGAATCCTTGACCACCTGCAGAATTGTCACTTGTACAGCTGGAGAAGAACAAAGATAACAGAAAAGACTTGCAATTGTTTTCTTAAACAGCTTTATTACACAGCTGCTCTTGGAGAAAAATTAGAGTCCTTTGTTGTGCTCCATGGTATATTGCCTTCAAGAATGGTGTGTTAGCCTAGTGAAATTTTCTCTAAACTAGTGTTCTTTTTCCAGAGAAGTTACAGAAGTGTTCTAAGTAGTATTCACAGATATATATATCTGAGGACAGAAGTTATTTGGTGCATTTAAAAGCCAATTAAAGGATTAATTAAATTAATTATTTTGTTTGAAGCTGTAAGAATAGTAACAGAAGTAACAAGTAACAAAACAATAACAAAAACCTTAAAATAACACAAGGCTTCCATTAGCCAAGACAGGTTAAGACATCTGTCTCAATCTGTTTTATTACATTATTTGACTGTATGAGTTACAAGATCTGGAAATTACATGTTTTAAAAAGGTCAGCCATTACAATCTGAATTAATAGTTATATCATCACAACTAATTGTCTGCCTTTACCATTGTAGTTTTCTTCCGATTAAAAAAAAAAAAAAAAGATGTCTGACATTACATCCTGGAGCTGGCAGTTCAAGGACTTGTGTTCCATTATGTCACCTAACAACTTAATATGCTTCCACATAAACAGCCTTGTAAGATTTATAACAGCCCAAAACTTCTACGCTATTTCTTTTTTTCTTCCCAATGTTTTACTTTTCATAGACGTTACTTATTCTTGGCAACTTTCATGCCATTTGGCTGAGATGATAATTAGAAGTTAGAACATTAAATTCTTTCCACAGATCAACTGGACCGGATGAGGGGCCAAAATTCTTGCCAAAGTCTGAGTTTGTCTCATCATCCAACTCCTGGAAATATTAGTGCCAAATGAGTTTCTGGTCATGTAGAAGATACACTTATTACATGACCAGAACTTAAGATCTGAAACTTGGCCTAAATTTATGTATGATTTCTGTAGGGTATGCTATATGAGCTCTGCCAGAAAGACTGTGGTAATATAGAAACTTATGTTTCTGGATTTGAATGAAACATGAATAAAATGTGGCAATGTTTCTGGTATTTCAGGTATCATCCCAAAGTCCTATAACCTTTGTTTATTTTGCTGATGTGCTCAGTATTGGAATGGGAATGCTTTTCATGTAAGCTGCCTTGTTCAGCATTTAATAGTCTAGCGGCATGAGAAAAGCAGGGGTATTTCTGGTTTTTAGGCTACTGTTACAATCTGTTTCTTAGGAAACGGTGCTGCATCTTCATGTATGTTAGTCACATTTGGAAAGTACCTTGAAATTTTGGTGTGGTTCTGATATTCTTACCAAACGCACTGAAAAGTTTCCTAAAAATGTATGTCATGGTAGACTCAGCCAAGACAGAAACTCTTGAAATATCCTCCTGGGGTCTTACATACATGTCTATACGTATATGTATTTATTTGTTTGGGGTTTTTTAGAGTAACCTAAAATTTCATGGAGAAACATAAGGATTCTTAGGACTTTGACTGCAAGAGGCAACAAATCTTTTTCCAGTTCGGTGGGTTTTTTCTTTTTGTTTGTTTGTTTTTGTTTTTCACATTTTCTAAATGGTTAACTGCATCCTTTGTTGCAAACTACAACGTAAGAACTGTTAGCAGGAGACATGAAAATACATCTAATGCAATACTGATTTTATCTGCACACTTTTCTCTACCTCCTTCCACATTTAACATTATAGTTTTTCTTATTCTTTATTTTGTCATGAAACCTTCCAAAATCTATTATTGATTTGTTTCTGACCAAGGAACAGATAAAATGGTAGGTGACCAATGAGTAGAAAAGACTGTGGGGTTTGGGGTTATTTGATCTGAAAACTGGTGAGAAATTTAGATTCTTGTGTTCAGTTCTGCTCAACAAATAATTCTTTTTATAGTCATTGTATAACTAGTTTGTATATGCTCTTGGTTGAAGAGGGTTACAATCCCATCAGTTTCAACAGAACATTGAGACATAATTATTAGACATCATTGATTTATAATAAGTCTTAGAAATTTAAACCATGGATTCAAAGTTTTGTTGAGCAGTGTGTAAGTTTAGAGTGAAAAAAAAAAAAAGATTCCTGTGTACCAAACAGCTTTTGCTATCCAAGTTTAGGACAGGGGGCAATGCAGGAAAATAAAGGAAAATAATGTGGAAATAGTCAGAGGCTAGGATTCTCTTATCAATGTGGTATACAGACAGCACTGTGAAGAGGTTTTGAAGAAAGGCAGGGAATTTTATTGATTTTTGGGAAGAACTCTTTGGGAATGAAAACTAACATAGCAGAAAGCAGGGAAAGATCTGTTTGGAAGCGTAACATGAAGCTGATGCTACCGTCATAGACAGAAACCCATCTGCAACTTGGTCATGAATAAGGTGTTACAGAATGGACAGGACCTTAAAGACAAACAAATTAATGTAATAAAGAAGGAAGAGTTACTGGAGGAGGCACAATTACCTGCAGCATAATGAGAGTGCTAACTGAAAAGATGATACTAGCAACAACAGTCTCAGGGTCCGTGTGTGGAGCTGGGAAGGGAAAGAGTATTCATTCATTTGGGCTAGGTACACATCAACAATGTGATGAAAGGAGATTACAGCCATAGAGTAAAATTAAGTTTTGTGGTTCAAAGGATAAAGGCATGGATCTCAGTTTCACAATTATCATTAAGTGAAAACAGATCATGATGCAGGGAGGTACAGTGAAGGAAGCTTGTCCTGGTTTCAGCTGGGATAGAGTTAATTTTCTTCTTAGTAGCTAGGGCAGTGCTGTGTTTTGGATTTAGTGTGAGAATATTGTTGATAACACACTGATGGTTTTAGTTGCTGCTAAGTGGTGTTTATATTAAGTCGAGGACTTCTCAGTTTCTCAGGCTCTGCCAGCAAGAAGGCTGAAGGAACACAAGAAATTGGGAGGGGACACAGCCAGGACAGCTGACCCAAACTAGCCAAAGGGATATTCCATACCACTGAACACTGTGCTGAGTATATAAGCTGGGGGAGGAGAAAGGAAGGTGAGGACGTTTGGAGTTATGGTGTTTGTCTTCCCAAGCCACTGTTATGTGTGACGGAGCCCTGCTTTCCTAGAGATGGCTGAACATCTGCCTGCCAATGGAAAGTAGTAAATGAATTCTTTGTTTTGCTTTGCCTGCATGCATGGCTTTTGCCTTACCTAATAAACTGTCTTTATCTCAACCCACGAGGTTTCTCACTTTTACCCTTCCAATTCTCTCCCTCATGGGAGAGTGATGGGGAAGTGAGCAAGTGGCTGTGCGGTACTTAGTTGCCAGCTGGGGTTGAACCATGACAAAGCTCTAGAAAATAAATGTAAAGGAGAACTCCAGCTAGTAAAAGCAAGCTGCATGTTTTAGGTAGTGTATAAATGAAAAGAAAAGAGGAGAATGAAGTATTATTTTAGAGACAAAGGGAAACAAAGGTGTCGGGCCTCTTGAGGGCTTTTTCCTCTGCCTGTTTATTTGGAAGGAAAAGACTCAAGTATGGTGTTAGTGTGGGGAAAGTGAAGAGACACAGGAGAGAGTAATTAAGAAAAATACAGAAGGATAGTAATTGATCTCATTAGAAGGTGGATTAGAATGTGATGGCGAGTAATGGAGTGTGATCAGATGAGATTTTTTTGCATCTACAGTGAAAGGAGTTGTACAAGAAAAGAAGGCCATCTATAAGGAAGCAAAAATTTGCATCAAAATATAAGTAGCATAGCTAAATCTAAGGGAGATTATACTGCCTGTGTACACTGATCTCAAGAAGCTATCATAATGAGCATATATAAGGACTTACACAGCCTTACTGGTACTTCAATGTGGATGCAATAATACGCTCCAGCCAGGTGGGCTGGACATTAACACATTAAGATGCAGAGTTGGTATATGCCTTTTTCTTAAATGGGGAAAATTAAGATATGGAGAAATTGAGGAATGTGTCCAATTGTGCAAGGAAAAAGTTTTAGTTTGGACTTGGGGGTTTTTTTAGCATCTAGTTTTTGGTTTAAAATCGGCCAACTATTATTGCTCATTCAACTCTAAAATGCCAGATGCATTTAAGGCTGGGTGATTTTGTCACATGCTAAACTTGTGCATCTATAGCTGGGAAATCTTATAAATGGGTAAGGGTTGGTATCCAGGGACTGCAGACATCAGTTATTTGCCAATGGGAAGAGGCAGACTTACTGTCTGAGTCACTATATTAAAATACAAAATGTTCATTTACATTGTTGATCTTACATCTCTATCTTGACTGTAGATTGAGCATTTAGCTGTTTAGAGTTTCCTAGCATCTTTCACTTAAGAATCCCCAAGCATGTAACAAACTAGTGAGTTTCAATTCTCTTGCATTTGGAATGAAATCCTCTTCAAATGAAGGCTGAATCTAGGACTCTGATATTACAAGCAGAAGCAACAATGCTTTACCTGTTTTTCATATATGGCTGAAGAACACAGAGGTAAATTGGCCAAAGCTGAAAATAGAATGAACCCTCTTTTCTAAGTTAATAACTGTACTGCACTTTATCTTCATTATTTCTTCACTAAATCAAAGTGAAGACTGAATTATTGTAAGCACTGTCAAGAATTTTGATCTTTCACATATTGTTTACAATTAAGATAGTGAGTTATAAATTCAACAACATTCTATATACTGTGGATCCTTGTTTCAGTAAATGAGGTTGCTAAAGACCTCGGAGGTAATTTGACAGACAAATACATAACAGCAGTTTTTGTTCATGTTAAGTTATTATAGACAGTAAGTTTAATAGTATATCTTTTACTGGAAATACTGTTCACAAAATCAGAAGCTCTATATTTTTTGCTCAAGTTTGCATTGTTCTGTGACCCCCAGGAGAGGGCAGCGGTTTATACATACTCCAGTCAGATTTTTCCAAAGTTAATAAACATCAAGTACTAGATACGATACTTGAAAACATAGGCCAATATGTGTATCAGTTTGCCTCCATGAATAATGGTTTTCAGCAGTACATAAATTCATTTTTGAGATTTTCATCAGAACATATTTTTTCTGCAAGTTACTATTGCACAGAAACTCAACACAACAGATAAGATTTTTAAGAGTTTCTGTTGTTGAAGAAGCTATAGTTTTGTGAACTACAAAAAAAACCACTTTTCCAATTGTATAAAACTAGTAAGATGTGTAAAGACTCCCTATAAAAGTTTTTGTATGTATAGAGGTTGTCTAATCCACTAAGATGCATGAATGCTACTTGAAAAACAAAAGAAATAAAAACAAATCCCTCTACTGCCTACTTTCAGGTAAATAATACCTTTTTCACCAAAGAACAGAAATCTGGGCGTATGGAATAGGATCAATCATTGTCAAATGGCATACTCCAAGAGTCTCACTTGAGAGAATGATTTGAGTGATCTAAAGAAACAGTCTTCTTGGTGAGCTACATGGCTAGTTTAACAAACTAGACTGTTCCTAGGATTAAAACATTTAACTTTCAGTGGAGCTCATATTATTTGCAGTGTCCATTGAATGGTTTATCAGAAAAGTTGCATAAGTAAAACATACATTTGGATACAAATGACAACCTACAAAAGGAATCTTACCTTGGAAGGAGGTAATGTTATTTTGGCTTAGTTTAAATAGTTTAAGAACAGACATGAACTTAATCCAGAAGGGCAGTTTAAGTATACCGGTTTTTAACTGCTTTTCTTATTAGTTATTGAACATTTAAAATTCTTATTTTACAGTTGTGATGTTTTTGCATGCCCTCATAGGCCTTACCTAGACCCTAGTGTATGCTAAAGCATCTCTAGAAGCTTAATCCCACATTGTTGAAGTGAACATGATTTGGATATAGTCCAAATGATGGCTACAAGAGGAAAAATGGTAGGAAGGATCGTATGACATCTCAGGAAACTGCTAGACTGATAAGCAACTCTTTAGGTTACTTATCGGAGCTTCAGAGTAACGCTGAATAAGACTGAATCATGTAAGCATGAGGCACCACAGAAATAATTGTTTTATATCACAATTATTAACCAGTTGGTACAGTTATTGAAATATTTTTCCTAACTTTTCAAAGTCTCTAGGTGCCAAGTGTATATCATAATTTTCTTGCACTGCACATAAAATTACTTAATGAATATTGGCCTGCAGGATTATTATCCTTCCAGCTAATTCCCAATCCAACTCAACTTGCCTTTTCCTGGGCTTCTTGCCACATTCCATTTTTCCCTATGCTATTGATGTTATGTAGGACTGAAACATGGAATTATCTACAGTTCATAAAAGAATCAAGTACCTTAGGCTGTTGTGTTCATCTATTATTAATGGACAGTAAATGCAAACATGAGCTAACAAAAGGCGAAGGATAAACACATTTAAGCCAGACTAGTTCCCAGAGAAATAATTTAAAAACTTGTCAAACAATTCTTGAAACATGGAAGAATGATGATTTCCCATAGATTCATTGTATATATTCTGGCACTGTAACTTTTCCTTTATATAATATTTTTTTAAAACTTGAGTAGTGATTTCCATTGGAAGATCTCAAAGAGATTTACAGATATGAACAGAATCAGACTTGTAACACCAGCACAAAGAAAAGAAGCTGGTCAAACTACTTGTTGCCAAAAACATATCCTTGTCCCAGTTAGCTTCTTTGTGCTGCTAGCATAAAGTTTCACAAAATGCTTCATTCACTGATTCCTAATTATTCTCCTGTATTTGGATTGCATTTACATTCCCTAGTTTCTGAGGATGCTCATGGCTAGTGTTGCAGATAAATTAATTACCCTCAGAGGGCTTGATTCTATGTGAAGAAAGCCACTTGTGATCCCCTGTACTGCTTCCAAACTTTTCTGCACTCCAGTGGTCCTGCACTTCTGGAATGACTTCGGAGGGCTACTGTGGCTCAGTGTGATATAGAGCGATTTTCATCTGGTTTCAGAGATGGGGAGAAACAAAACTGTCTTCCTTTTTTTTTTCAAGTAAGCCAGGCATCTGTGCCAGTGCTTAGTTGGCAATTTATTAGCTGTGATTTATTGTTCAGTAGTCCATACACAACGAATCCAGTCTCTTCCTGGAGGGTCTCTGGCCCTGCTCAACCTTTCAGCCCTCAACGTATTTTTCAAATCTTTTAAGATGCTTTTATTTGTATCTTATCGTACAATTAAAGCTTTAGAAAATACCTTTTCCCCCCAACCATATATTATCATAATTTTACAATACTATAATATAATGAATATTATATTGCATTATTATATATGTCAACTATAGACCATTGAGCATTCAGATGCTCTAGAGCATTTCCTTTATGAACAACTTGTGTGCCATTAAAAAAAACCAGGTAAATACAGAGCAAATGCATCCCAAAAGATGTATTTTAGAGAATATATCAATTTGCCATCCTGTACCTAATCAGGGCAAGAATCTTCTAGTAGCAATATTAATGACATAAATTTTATGAAATTACGTGAAAGGTTATAAATTACTTGTTTAAGCCTGTCACCTTTATGTCTGTACTTGAAATACTCAAAGGAAATTGCAAAGATACATACCCTCTTTTTGTGAAACTGGTTAACAAAGTTGTGTCTGAACTGGTTCACCACTGCTTATTTTCATCAATGGTCCATCATCTTCTATAAATGGGTATATCAGAACAAAATGGACTAATTTATAGCTCATTTGACAATATGTTGTATCTTGGTCTTAGAATATGCTGAGCATCCCAACTTTGTGTATTTCAAACTGCTTTGGTATCCTAAAGAACACATTCTGGGATTCAGGACATCAGTAGATTTAGACATACAAGAATTTTATCCTGGTTTATATTTTAGAATTTCCAGCTCATCAGGTTTTAGCGAAGTTTTGAATGGGTTTTTATTGAGTGAAGCACAATAGTCATCCCATTACATAGTATAACCCTAGTGAGGTACCCATTTCCCTTCTTGTGCTCCAGGGATATTTTTAAGCTCCCTCTCTCCAAGTTTCTTATCTACAATTCAAGTTCTTTTAAGCTTCCTTTGCTCCTTTCTGGTTTCTTCATCTGCTGCAGTTTAAATATGATGAGACAAGAGTCCAAACTCAGATCAATCTACTTAGCTGTGGGGCCATCTTTTGACACCTTCCCACTCTCACTGTCTTCAACGAAGTCAGTATTTGTAGTTGCCTGCAAGACACTTCTTCACAGCTGTCACCTCTCTTAAAGAGGCTGCAAAACTAATTTGCTGATCTTTGTATTTATGGGACTTGAGTCCAATTCTGTGTAGTGTTTGTGAAAATAATACTGAAGTAGCACTGGTCTCTTCTTCTAAGGACAGTCATAACTGTTCAGTGTCTCATTGTTTTGTTTGCTCTACTTCAGACACAAAAACCTGGTACTGTGGGATATCGAATATCCTGAACCATGGCTAAATCAACAGTGACTAGGACCCTGGAGAGTCATTATGCTCTTAGTATAAGTTTGTAAAGCTGTTGGTTTTTGTCTGTCTTCATCAGAAGTCTGATTATAGTGCTGTCACATGTCACTGCTCCCCACATCTAGTCCAAAACTGGATTCTTCAAATGAGTATTCTATCTTCAAACACTCATTAACTTATAAGATTAGGTTTTATTCTATCTGGAAAGAAAAAAGAAGTAAAAATCTGGAGTTCAGTGGCTTTCTGTTTAATCCTGTAAATTGACTCATTTCTATAGACTATCATGCAGGTGATAGAAACTTATGTTCACAATAAATGTATGTGTCATATGAGAATCATGTCTTCATTTTTGGTGTTTAGTAAGTACAAAGAAGACAGAATACCTAAATTTTATGGTTTCATTTTGTTCTATTTACTTGTTTCATTTCAGATATTATAAAAGATTATGAAATGTTTCTTGATATTATTAGTCAAGATCCTGTGATCTTATGCTATAGGCAGACTGTCTTAATTCCTTCTTCTGCAGGTGAGGTAACCAAGGTTACACAAGGTCACTTTTGGCTGGTCTGGTAATAAAACTTGGGGTTCAGGCATAGCAGTCTCTACAGTTCATCTATCTTCCAAGAATAATTTTGCCAAGTCTTTGTGCCTATGCCCACAATACTGCACCAGGCTTCAGAAGCACAATTCAAGAACTTTCTTATGTTTTTCTGCCTGAGAAGACACTTGTATATGTCATGGTCAAACTGTATTACAACTTGAAATGGCAAGTTCACAAGAGAAGAGCGGTATGGTGACATGACAACTGTAAAAGAAGAGACTCGAATTCTTATGGGTTACTCTAGGTTTGCAGTTTTAATCGGTCCAGCAGCGTTGGGTCACCTCCGCAGAGAGTGACAAGCTTACAAGATTTTCAGCTCTCCATTTATGGTCTCTACAAAGCATTTACCTAATCTATTGGTTTCAAACAAGTCTTTTATTAGTCATTATCTTGACAGTCAGTTTCACAAGTTGTTCTATATCTTGACCACTTCACTATTTTACTTTTTCTTTCAAGGATGATTGCTTCAGGTTCTGCATGTCTCAGTTCTGAGTAATCACAATGGACAATCTCCACCATCTCAGCCTCCTAGAGGTCAGGGTCTTCTGTTCTTAGAAACTTCTTTGAACTGTCAGGTATAGTCTTACTAATATTAAACTTTCATTGTCTAGCATCTATTTGCCAACGGCGCTTGCAGTCCTGGTCTGGGGCTATACAGGGAACAAAGCTGAGGTGTACAGCCTACAGCAGCATTGATCTAGCATTTTTCCTCCAACAACAACAGTACAGTAAAATTCCTATATTCAGAAGACCTCTGGGATTATGCTGATATCTCATAAATTCAGTAGGAAAACTGCAAAAGTTTTGGAACTGGTACATTTTTTTTTATTTAATTAGCAAATAATGAAGAAAGAAAACCAGTAAAGAGCATAAGCATTGATAAACCAAAGCACCTAGAAGTGTGGAAGTGCCAAAATTACAGCACCAGCTCTGGCTTATGCTAATGTTTTATACTTACTTCATCCCATGCATCAGGCTTACATCAACTGTGTAAGAGCTGCAAGGAGAAAATTGCCTTGAACTAAAAGGCAGGCACCTGGGTCCCATCCCAGGTTCTGCCACAGCTGTTTTACATGGGTAGTGGATAAACATACCTATATCATATCGTATTTGATATCTGTCATTTTCCAATATTTTATTTTCCAACTTTGGTATTCTTTCAGTGTTACTAAAAATGTAATGTAGTTAGCTGTAGAACATTACTCCTTTCAGGTTTACTGGTTCAACTCTGTGGGCCAATGATATACTCACATCCATGTCCACAGAAGACATTTTATGAAAAGTTGTTTTAAACTATTGTAGGAAGTGACTCAGGATAATTGCTAGTCTAATAGGCTCTCTTGGCTTCCTGGAGTCTTTTAAAAATAAATCCTTTGCAAGAAGAGAAAATGTCTAGGAAAGAAAAGAAAAAATTATACTAGTCAAGACACTTAAATTTGATACAGTCCACGTAATTTAACTGACCTTCCAACTCAGGCTCCCCTGGATTTTTTGTAACACATGATGATTGCTGTTAATATGATATATAATTGGTGGCATTTCTGTCTGCATGGTTGTCTACTGGGTGCCTATGTGTTTTTTTCTCCTAAGTTACATCTCTGGCTTCTTTGAAGCATCTCTGCTTTAACAGTTGTCAATCCAGTATGGATATGAAAGAAGCCAGGAAACTTGTGTCCCACAAAGATCTCAAAGGACACTGGTAAACCTGAATTCACTATATAGTTTTTGGTAGAAAACAAAATTAATTTAAGCTAGCTCTGGGAATAGCTATTTGGGCTGTGATATATTACAAAAATATTGTTTAACTCTGATATTATATATCTGCAGGACAAGTTTAGTTCACAATTGTCCAAATAGTCTGGCCTACTCAATCCTCTTTGGTCTAGTTGACTGTTGCAAAAGAGTCAGAGCTTAGCCACAACTCCCTGTGTGGGACAGAGCTCACTTTTTCCTGCCTCCTTTTCTGCCAGCAGTGGAGGCAAAAGTGTTCTCGGCCCTTGCTGCCTTCTGTCTACTTTCATGTGTGAGTGTTGTCCATCAAGGCTAAAACTGTTGCTAAATTTAGTTTGAGGAGTTTAGTCTGTCCCTCAGTCTCTGAGTTCAGTCACAGTGTACTGCAGGGATGCTGGCTTTGTAAGTCTTCCTCTAACACTGCACTAGTTTTAATTGGAAGTGCTCCTCCAGTTCTGTGAGCCTCATTCTCCCAATTCTCACTTTTTATTGACTTTGATACTGGAGGAAACAGGCTAAAATGCTGTCACTTCATTGCCTGGGTTTAAATACAGGTTTATCCAGTGGCATGTATTATATGATACTCAGACATTTACCATCCTTTGCACAATCCTGTGTGGTTAAAGGGACATCTCAGGTACACTGTGGTACAGTGCCAGAAAAAGTTTCCTTTCCTCTTTCCTGATATTCAGAGTAAAATTCTTTGCACAGGACGAAGATAGAATGATCCTTCTTGCTGGTGTATGTGTATTTGCAGTACCTCACCAGCATCCCTTCCCATTGTTTAAACTGTTTACTAGCACCTGGTTAGCCATGGTACTGCTTCAGGCCTTGGAAATGAAGACTTCTACAAGATCTGTAAGTGGTTTCTGTAAGTGGTTTCACTCTGGTCAGTGCAGTGGAGAATTAAATCTGAAGACCAAAAGTAGATAGACAATAGAATCCTGTCATGCAAAATGAAAGGAAAATCACCATGTGGATTTAAGAACTATGGCCAAGGCTGTATGCATCTGAGGACAGAGTTCTCTGCATGCTTTGGTGTATGCTATTCTTTTGAAAATATGCCATAACTTTGCATTTCCTGACTTCAGTGGATCTGAAAAAAACCTGGCAGGTTCCCAAAACTGAAATATATGCAGAAATAACATTCATAGGAATACCAGTGCAAGGGAAAAAAACCCAGCATCTGAAACAACCTCATGCTTCAGGGTGTAAACTGATCAACTGTAGGGTTCAAGAAAGAATTTATCTTCCCTCTTTATCCCCTAGTTCTTATGTAATATTCCTACCCACAGCTGGCTGGATGTAATGTGTTTTCCATTCTCCACGCTCTGAATTATCAGGTATCTAACCACTGCTTGAGGCAGTGTACTAGACTAGAGAGCTGAATGGTCTGTTCCACTATGGCAGCAAGAATAGTATTTTAATATGGTTTCATTTCCTTTGGTTTATTATTTTGTTATGTAGCGCTAAGGGATTGACAACTGGACTGCTGTAGCTGCTCATGTGAGCATGTATTGAGACTGGTTTGGATCTGAGGAACACATGCTGTCTTGTTTTGTCAGTCATGTGCTAGTGATGCAGAGGGTCTCATGCTGTTCTTTTTTTTAGGGCTGAGTAATGCCTATGTTTGTGTTGGTCCGGTACGCAAAGTTGATTTTCACCCTCCAAAAGTGCTTGCCTCTACTATGTTTTGGGAGAAGCCCTGTTTAAAATAAATTATGTTTAAAATGGAGCAAATTGTGCTCCCACATGCACACTCTCAGTCCAATGGATAGGGTTCTCCTGTATAGGAAACAGGAGTACAGATTGCCCACAGATGGGATCTTTATGCTCTTCATATTGTAGTGTTGTGTTCTAAAAAGGGCTCCTGTTCCTTCTTGTGGAATTGAGTCTTATGTGATTCAGTGCAGAGGTTATGAATAAACAGTGATGTAACTGGCTATTCCTTTCATTTCCATCAAGAAGTGCAGCAGGTTCATAGAGATACTGTCTTAATGTGCAGTAACTGGAATGTTGTAACACTTCTGACAGGATGGTGGTTTCTGTCTTAACAACTACATGTTAAGAGGCATATCCCTTCAGGACAGAAATTAAATGCTCTACTGGACACAGGTTAATAGCAGCTTTCACTGTCATTGTCCGTATCATGTGTGGGTAAACAGAGCATTTCAGACTCTTGGCATTTCAGAATATTTCAGTCTCTTGGCATTTCAATCTTGCTGCAAAGTCTTTTGAAATAAAGAAATTCCATTTGTGCTTGGGTCACACTGTAGGACAAGTTGTAATTATGCTTTTCTTCTGTGTAATAGTCAGGAATTCCACATTCCTCTTTTTCCACTCTAGGGAGAAGATGTAATATAATCCTATAAATTAAACAGAGAACACAACAGTCATGGATAGTCATCTCATCTTCAGCAAACACCAGGAGCTGCTACTATGCTTTAGAGAGTTTATTAACCATAGGAGTTGAGTCAATGAAGGCTGGTGGGAGGTAGAACTACCCATAAGGAACAACTCCGGTATCCTACAGAGAAGCCCTGAATCACTGCTCTTTGGAGTTCCCTGCAGATATCTATGGGAGAAGCTGCCAACAGGTAACAATGTAACTATAGGGTTGATCTTCAATAAGAGTAGCGTGCAGCATGGCAGGGTGGGTACTCATGCCCTGAATTATCCTTGATCTTAAGTAAGTGGCAAATCTGATAGCCAGAGGGGACAACAATGCCACTTGTTCAATGCTTGGATTGCATTATCAAAACTGAGTTATTTTTATTATTTATTTATTTATTACATATGAAAATGTTTAATTTCCTTTGCTTGACAGAATACTGCTTTGGGTCTCAGAATATTTTCTTGTTCCTGCATCTGCCAGATTCTTAGACCTATCTTGTAAGTTTAAAGGTAGAAATCTTTTCAAAGAGATACCATTTTCTTCTGGAATTTATCTCAAGTCTTTTGCTCACAGTGATGATATGTCGAAGTATGGGTCTAGCTGCCATTAGAAAATGATCACAGCAAACTTGATTATCAGCCTTTTTAAGTTGATCAGATGAGTTTTATTGATTTTAAAGAGCCCTGGTTAATTTTCAAAAGTGGTGGTGTTAAAGCAGAAAAGAGAAAGTATATGTATATGAAAAAACTAATCCACACAGCCCAAAATGGTGAATTTGCTCTGCCAGTAAGTTGCACAGAAAAAAACCCTGGCTTTACATTTTGAAATAGCACTCACATCTCCAAAAGTGGTACCAAGACACATACTTCTTATAACTGTTTACAAATGGAAATGATGAGGTATGAAAAAAAACCAAACCCCAAAACAGTTGCTTATAATAGCAATATATTTGTAGAATCCTCCAGAAAATGTTGATTAAGTTTTGGACTTCCTAAAAAGGTCAGTCTATAATCAGGCAAGGCTCACTCAAGGACTTTCAATGTATATCACTTCACCTTCAAACCTCGGTTTCCTCATCTCTTAGATGGGACTACTGATACTTACAGGCTTATAGGCAAGCTCAGCTCCTAATTGAGGTCTTATCAGTCCAAATTTAACATCACTTGCCTCAGCAGGATTATACCATGACAGTATTTCACTCTTCAAGTACTGCTTAGCATTAATGCTAATACTTCTGCTTCAGTTTTTGCTCTAGCATATCTTTACTTCTTTGTAATGTTGGCTTTCGCAGCAGGTGAAACATCATAATGTACAGTACTGAAGAAATAATAGAAACAGAGATGCAAATAAGCAGAACATAATAGAGATCAAAGATCAAATTAATTTTCTGAGCTGGTATTCATCTGAGATGAGATGCTTCTAGAAGGTATTTTGAAGTTAGGAGGGAAGCTGGCCCACATGCCTGGGGAGACATTCCAGCTGGAAGGGGTTAGTGCAAAACCGAAAGAGGATGTGGACATGATGCTTGGAAGGGCTGTTTCAGTCCTGTTGTAGTTAAATCCAGTCAAAGCCTAGACATAGCAGAGGGCTGTGGACTACAAGTGTGTGTGTGTGTGTGTGTGTTTCTCTGTGTGTGTGTCACCAACCTCTGCCAGGCTTGATTTGAACACTCTTTAGGCACAGTTGACAGACTGGAAAATACTGCTTTCCAAATGGGGACTTCCATGACAGATAGTTACATCCTGGGTGTGGATATAATATACCATGGGCAGAAAAGTACAGGGATTGTCTTCTGCCAGGGACTTATACAACAACATCTGTAATTCCCCACTGTTTTCTCCCTGATACCCCTTGGAGATATTTTCTATCCAAAAGTTTTAAAATTACAAATTCCAAAAATCTGCAATCTGAGATTTACCTAGAGAAACTTTTAGATCGTTCATTCCATAAATATCTCTTAGAGGCTGTCTGACGTCAGAGGATTTGGAGAGAGAGGCTGGGCTGAAAGTGAAAACAGCAGCAGTTCCAGTCTCACTATAACAGCACTGCCAGCAAGAGGAGCAGCACAGACAGTTCTCTATGTGGATTACTGGACTGCAGAAAAGGGAGGAACTGCGCAGGCACGAGCATTACAGTGTAAGTGCAGCTGCTGTAGCAAATCTTCTCATGTTTTTGCTTGTTTTCAAGAACAAATCTCTGCAAGTACTGCTTGTCTGTCTTGTCTTTTTTTTCTCCTCTGAAATATCCTGAAGCCAGCTTGGCAGCACACAGGATTCAGGTTTAGCTTGATCGTTTCTCCCAAAGGTATGCAGAGGGGCTGACAGTGCAAGCTTTTACACTCTTATGTATGTGGATGGGGGATGACAGGGGATGGGGGAGGTTGAAGGAGACAGCAGAAGGGAAGGACGTATCTTTGGAAGACTGCAAAATTGACTGAAATTCAGCTCCTTCATATTCTGGTAGCAGGACTTCAAAATCCCAAACAAGCCCTAGGCAGAACTCAGCTTCCTTAAGCAACTCCACAATGCAAGACTGCTTTTTTAACTCTTTAATCCCTTCTCATATTGTGCAGTTCCTCTTTCCTTATGAGGACAACAGGCAATTTTCTGGCTCCCTGACAGTGAAGTCCTGTCCCACTCTGCCAGGCTACTGACAGTAACAGATCCTAACACTAGCGTAGTGTGTTGCTTGCTAAATCTGACAAATTTAGCACCTTGAGCCTGTACTTGTTTTGTACTGAGGGCTTTCCGAAGAACCTGCTACTTCTGCAGAGGAAAGAGGTGTCTCTCACATCAAAACCTAACTTTAACAGGGTCTTACATGAAGGAGGCAGCTACTACAAGGAGAATATCCCTGTGAAAAACCTGCAGAGGTACTGCCAGACACATGGTGCAAGTCCCTTGGAAAGTTAGTGAGTCTTAATATTTCATATTTTTTTTACTTCAGCAGTCCAGAGATTCCCAAGCCTCCTCCATAAGAAGGTAGTATTTTCAGTGAGGCACTCAGCTGTATTTATTTACGGTTAAAATCCAGTTCTGCATTCATGTTATTAACCTTGCTTCCTCCACCTCACACCTGGATGTCCCTTCTTCATTCCCTGCGTAGAGATGGGACCACTTCTGGGGACAGCTGCCTCTACAGCTGTGGAGCCTCTACAGCTGTGGAGCCTCCACAGCCTCTTCATTGGCATCTTCTGTAATAAGACCCATGATAGAAACAGCTCATTTCCCCTGGTGCGTGGAAGAGTTTGATGCTTCCTGTATGAAGCTGACATATTCATTTCCCCTGGTGTGTGGAAGAGTTTGATGCTTCCTGTATGAAGCTGACATATTTAGCTGGCACTTCAGAAAGCTCTTTGCCAGTGAGAGGGTGGTTGGTCTGTGCAGTTTCTGGAAGGAGAGATGACGCCCTTGAACATAAACACAAAACTGGGCTGAGAAGCAGGAGCTATGTGAATTGCACAATATAATGCACTGTGCTGTTAGTAATTGGCTTCAGCCAACAAGCAGTCACAAGAAAGGCTGTTGCGAGTCAGCGCTCCCTGGGCTGTGTTGTTTTAGTAATGGAATAAGTCTGCAAATACTTTTGAGAGTGGTACAGTGGGTTGCTGGGGCAGGGAGAAGGAAGTAAAGAAGGAAAAGTAAAGATGGGGAGGAGGTTTTGCAGGGAAAAATGCAAAATGAAATTGAGCAAGTGCAGTTAGCTGTGCTGAAAGGAACTGCAGGTTGATGTAACCACTGTTCTGGCTAACGTAATAGGAGTAACCTTTACTAGGCAGATGTTCAGGGTCTAATTCCTGGTAAGGGATGCCATGCCATGTAAAGTGGGCTAGGCTGAGCTGGAGAAAAAGCAACCGTACTGACTGCGTGTGTAAGGGAGCATGTGTTCTCAGAGCCAGATCCTGTGGGGATGCACTTTTGAAGTGAAGTCTTCACTTGGAAGGAATTGGTTTGGGATCTGGGCTGCTTTACCATGACATATCAGAATCCTTTTCCTCTCCCTCTTTTATTTCTTATTTGATTTTGTTTCCAGTAGCCCAGCAGCTTCTTTTCCAGGAAGCTGCTTTATTTTCTTAGCAACAGCCTAACCACATTGGCTAGCAATATGAAAAAAAAAAAAAATATCATTGAGAAATGTAGTAACTTGTTAGAAATGTATATGCCCCAATAAAAACTTGAAAGTTGTCACAGCCAAGACAAGTGTCTGGGAGCCACAGACACTTTTACCTGGTTCAGTGGTTAGTCTGTCTGAAGTGCATTGGGCAATACAGAATTAATATATACAGAACTGCTGAAAGCTGAGAGGGTGAGAAGAGGAAATAAGGAGGAGAGAACTCCAGATTTGGGCTGTTTTAAATTCACTGCTTCCTTTCTGTCTTACGATTCTTCTTTCTGTCCTCCAGCTCAGCATCCCACTAGTGAGTGACACTATCTGCAAGGGTTTGCAAGTCTAGAAGTTCCATGTGGGCTGTTAGTCATGGTTCAGGGGGAAAATTGCACACTGAGTGGAAGTGTGGGAGGAGGAATGGGGAAGAAGATATTGATCTGGCAGGAGATAAATTTAGTGTCTTGTGAGAATGCATGGATCATCATTCAGCATCCTTGAGTTTGGATGAGATAATACCATCCAGGAAATTGCTAGTTCTTCTACAGGTGGACACTGACCCTGGAAGCAAAATAAACAAATACAATATGGACAAGGCAGACATCTTTTCATTTTTGATTTGTGAAACAGAAAGCAATTCCCTGTTGGAGTTTATGACAGTCCCAGTGCAACCCTGAGGTTTTTAAAGTCTATATTATGTGTTACAAAGTGCAGTCTCATGGTTTCACAGAGCTGAGTAAGCAAATTCTCTGGATATCCTAGTGGCCTTACCGCACTGTATCACTTGTCTGCTGCTATCACTGATGTTTATTTTAGTTGTGCTTCTTATGTGTAGTGGAGATCATTCTGTTCATCTTGAAATCTGTCACAAAAACTTTTCTTACCAAGTCCAAATGTGGCCTGCACTGACTGTATTTTATTGGCAGGGAGGCATGGCACGAGTTGAACAGCATCTTTAAGGCTTTAAACCTGGATAGTTTGGTTTTGCTCCATCTGCCTTAGTTGACATAAAATTCCCCCGAGGTCCAATGGAATCCCAGAAACCCATCTAGTCCCTCCAGGCCAGCCATTTGACCTAACAATTGAGCAACCAGGGGACACCATTTCCTGACACTTAGGGGAAGGATGTGTGGGAGGTTTGGCTCTCAATACTTTAATTGCTGTGAATTTTCAAACCTGGGTCAGTCCTATGGAGATCTGACCCTCTCTGCCTTCCCTGCCCCTGCAGCCCCCAGGCAAGCACAGCATGTTCCTAAATTAAAAGAAAGCCGACTGCTCTGATTTTCGTTGGATAAAAGAGTTTACATGCATTTTCTTGTGCTTTTTGTTGCATTGATGATTGACATTGGTGCCTCTTGTGTCTTTTCTATTTTACCAGTTGTGTTCCCTAATATCATGCTCCTTTGAACTGAGGCATTTGCAGAAAACTGGTAGTAGTAGGACTCAGTACATACACTAATATGCAGTGGATCTGATTCGTTTCTCATCTTTCTGCAATTCCACTTAACAGTGGAGTTACTTCTGTTTGTCTACTCTGAGTCATTAACAGGCTGAGGACTTGTTATCTTCCAGGCTCTGTGTAGGTATTAAATTTCATAATGCTATGTAAATGATTTAAATAGAATTTATTGGGTTGGATTCTCAGCTAGTACAAATAGGTATGGGGGCTTCAGTGTAGCTATGACAGATGAGTTCCAGCTGAGGATTTGGGCCAGTGTCTTCAGACTGGTAATGAGTAACCTGAGGTACAGACAGTGCAAGTCTGCTCTCAGGTGTATTAGTGAAGGGTTTTTTTAGCTCTGTATTGTTCAGGAAACTTATTCCAGGCTTCAAATAAAAGTAAATTCAAGTAGCATCAGAATTTGGTTCAGAGAAACTGAGGCCCAAGTTGTGCAAAGTAACCCGTAATTTTGGCTCTTTATTTTTAGTGTCTTGTTAAGGCACCAAGACACTAAAAATTTGAGAGAGCCAAAATTATAAGCTGCTTTTGAAATGCTGGCCAACTGACTTGGGCAAAGCTACACAGTGGATTTGATTCCTCTCACATACTTTTTATGGTGGTGTAACTCTCTGAAGGTCAGTGCAGCTACTGCTGTTTAACAGCAGTAGAAGTCACAGGAGAATGTGTCCCATGTTGCAGGAAGCTCCCATGAGTTTTGGTATGTCAGTCCTGTACTTGTGTTCTGTTTTTCTTGACATGTCCAGGATGTACCTGGCTTTGATATGCTGAAAACCATGTAGCCACATGGCCATGAACACATCACATGCTGAGCAATGCTATTGGTAGTGCATCCTCAAGCTTTCTTGGTGCTGTGTGTTAAATCTGTACCTGATGATGGTCAAACAGGCTTTTCCCTCCCTTAGGCTTTGTGTCCAGTTTGTATGTTGCCCAAACCATCTTCCATGTTAGATTTATACTTTCAATTTTCCACATGGTATTTCAACACTTGAGATTTTGGCTTCTCTGGTGATCTCTATGGTGTCAAATAATGTCTCCTAGTAGGAGGAGCTTTCTACACTTGGGACAACATAAAGTAACAAATCTGACCAGGAGAAGCTCATGGTTTTTGGATTTAGTATAAAAGTTGTTCTGATAATATGTTAGGTTTATACCATTGATAAGATTTCTCTGGAGTTAGGAATTAGAGAGACTTAAGGTGGAAAGAAGGAATCAGATAAGAAAGGGAGGAGATCAGAAGGCTGGCTGGAATTCAAGGAGTGGGAGCTGGAGATGGAAGGATGTGTTTAGATTGCGTGAAAATGGAAATAGAGCTAACCTTGAGGAACAGAGAAAAACTTTGGCAGCAGGAGAGGAATAGGCTCCCTCCCTGAATAACAGGCACTTGCTCACTTCCCAGTTTTGCTGGCTTCAAAGTAATAATCACTGAAGTTGGTATTTCTGCTCATGAGCTTTGAAGTTCACACTTTAAGAGTATTTTTCTCTTCACTGTGTCCCAAGATGACTTAAATTCAGGCAATGCACGTGCCAGCCCAGCTTTTCTTTGGACTGGGGACAAAGCTATTTGTGAGATTCAACAACATTATTCTGTCTCCTTGGTATATTACTTTTTTTTAAGGAGGCATAAACAAGAACTCATTTTTACTGTTAAGTTTTTTTGTTTTTTTTTTTATTTAAGGCAGTGAACAAGCCTGATTTGGGGGGGGGCTTTGTATTTTCTTTGCTGTTTGGAGGAGTAATGTTTTTAGCTGCTTAAACAATTGAATTATGAGCCGTGAAGTCTTAAGAGATGTAAATGTACACAGTGCCCTGTTCATCCTTGAAGAAAGTGGTCAGGTCGTATTTAACTTTTTAAGATCATATCTGAAGATGTGTTCTCAGCATATTTTCCTAAATTAAATACACAAACACATACACACATGTGAATGTGCAAAAGGGAGAAGGAACATTTCTGCCAAGGAGAACAACCCAGGTTAGATTTCATTGTGATGAAGCCATACAAGGATACATTTCGAAGGTTTAATATCACGTGGTAAGATTCCCTTCTCCCAAGACAAAACTGTGGGAAGAGATGAAAAGTCTTGGAGGATGGGTCCACTGGTAGCTATTAAACATGATAATCTGGCTGTACTCCCATCTCCAAGTCCTAGTCAACTAAAAGGATTGAGCAGGGGTAGGATCAGACTATATATGGTATTTTTATATGCTTTCCCTAACTGTCTGCAGCTGACCATTACTTGGAGATAGGGTACTGGTTTAGATGGACTTCTGATCTGACTCTGTGTAGTAATTCTTACATTCTGGTGGTCTTTGAGAGTGAAAACACTGAAGATCCTCTGATGTTTTAGCTATTCTATGAGGGAGAAAGTCATATCTGTAAGATGCGGGCTGAGGAACATGACCCAATACACCACAAACCTCCAGAAATTTATTTGCATTTTAGAGTCCTTGAAGTATCAAGCCCATTAAGAAACTATACCTTCATTTCTATCTCTGTCTTTTCTTGTCAGTGAAAAGTGACCAGCATCTCTCCTTGTTCCTCAGTTCAAAAGTAGATTACAGTGACATTTTTTTGCAGAAAGGATTTAATTTGCTAAGCCCCCTCCAGTTATTTTTAAAAATGTTTTGGTTTTTGGGGTGGGTTTTTTGCATTTAAATATTTCTGTAAATCTGAACATTATGAACAGGCTTACTCATCAATAAAATTATTGTTGCTCATATTTTCATAAATAACAAATATTTCGGGTGCTTCGATTTTCCAGAAAAGCTCAATGCCTAATAAAAAAACCCCAACACACTACCACACTATTTTTAGTTGTTTCAAGCTGGTCTTGAAAAATCATTAATCTCTTTGCATGTTCTTGGTCCTGCACTGTCATCTGTTTTCTTTCAAATCTCCAGAAGGCTGTGACAGAAATACATGGTAATTCCATGTTGCTCTGCATCAGCCTGCCAGTTCTGCTCCTTTCCTTGTCAGGTTGAGGGGAACAACCTTTTCAAGAAGGAATGGACCAACTGTGGAGCTGTATTAGCATCCTTGCTGATCTGTGCGTAGAAGTTTCCTGGACTCTTTTAAAGGTGTAACATGATTACCCTCTAACATGAAGCTATTTTTTTCCCCCCAAGAATGTTACAACAGCCCCGTCCCTCTGAAAACATGTAGTCAATAAATCATCAACCTACAATACAGTAAATTCTGTACTTTCTACTGGTTTAAAATTGAATCCTGAATGCAGTGGGTATTGTATGTTCATTAGCCAGACTGTTTCTGATGGAGCTGAGGCAATCGCAATGGACTGTTCCTATTTAACCAGTAGGAGTTAAATTATGAGACTATTTTCTTGTCTGCTATCATACACTACAAATATGTGAGCATAAGTCACATATATATAGTTAGATAAAGTTAGAAATTTATTCTTTCATTCAGCAGTTTCTTTTGGAAAATTTCCAGACACTTTCCAAATATTAATGCAGTTAACATTTTGGAAAACTGAGGCACAGCTTTTTCATATTCCTGTAACCTGATGGGAGTCTGTACTATCATATAAATACTCTCACTGCAGGTAGGCTGGAGACCCATTTTTTTTAATTTTTTTTTTTTTTTTTAGCTATCTTTATGTTCTCTGAAGTGTTAGTTTAACAAAGCCATAGCAATTAAGCTAAAATATTATAACAACATCTTTATCATGTTGCATTTAGCCTCCTGCCTGGTAGGCAAGCTGTATATTCACCAAAATCATACTTCTCACAGAATGCAAGTATATCACCCTATTGTAGAGTGAGTAATCTTCCCCTTTCTTTCTCTTTCCCTCATATCTATGTTCTGGCTTTCCAGAGCCTCTAGTTATAATCTCCAGTTCTTCTTCTACTCTCCACCCTTCATTTAGTTTTTTGTCTGCACTGAGAGTATGAAACTTAGGTACTCCTGATAAAGATTGGAAGCGATCTGCCTTAAGTAGATGGAATGAGTTTATTTGTTAGATTAAACAGCATACATCTGTAGAGAAGGTTTTCCAGGCTATCATTCTTTCTTACAAACATTGTCAGGAATGGAGCCATCCACTAGTGCAGACAGTCTTGATTTTCTCACTGAGTCACTGACCATTAAGTTGGGATGCCTGGACTGTGAGTACCCTGCTTAAATCCATTTGGCAGAACCCTGACCCCCTCCAGGCAGGTGACCCCATCAGCATCTGCACAACAGATGAAAGCAAGCAAGACCTTGACCAAACACGAGGAGACTTCAGTCCTTTGCTACTTTTGCAGCCGTATATACAGCAGGAACCAATTAAACTATGTTTCTAACAGCTGAATGCACAGAGAGACAGTTGGTTTTGTTCTTGCCTGTGCTCTGATCTGTCAGCATCCTCCTGCACTGTTATGCAGGGATAGAGTAATAACCATGGTAGGGCTCTGCCAATATGAACTGTCTTCCAGCTGTGCCCTACTGAGATATGAACTTGCCCTCATTGCTTGTTTCATACTTTTACTGCCCTATGGGTCAGGCATCCCAATGAGTGAATCTCTCTGGCTCTGTTGTAGAGGCCCTGAAATGTGTTGCCAATGACAGAAGTACAAAGCTTGACCTTAGCCTTTCATCGTCAGCAGGATTCAGGCAGTCTGTGTGAATGCTACGGTCTTTGGCACTCACCATTACTAAGTTATGGGGAGAAAAACAGATGCATTTTCTGACTAGGTGAAATTTTCCTTGGGAGACCCGTGAATTGTTTTCCAGCTGTGTCTGGGCTTATCTAGAATAGCTTCATGTACCTGCTGGGGAACATGTGTTAAGCTATAAATGTCCTACTGTGCCCTTCATGACACATTTTATATTTAAACAGAGGCAAAATTTAGCAAGCAACTCCTCACTGCCTCATCCCCTGCTTACTTACAGTGGTGATGTTTAGTATGTTCACATCTATCAGGACATCTCCTGAGGCCCATATTCATTCTGATTTACACATCTGTTAGTGTAGCTAAGCTACTGTGAAATGAAAGCCTTATCTTAAGAAAATGCTTACTGTAAATACAAGCTAGAGTTGACCTAACGTAATATATTAACATTTTCATATGGTATCACTATACTTCTAACAATAAGCAGTTTAAGAATGCTACTTCATCAGTCTTGACAGTCAATTTTTCCATTATTGACCTAAATTTTTGCAAGGTATATCAACATGCAATTCAGATTACGTATGAATACTTTGGTTTTTCTCACTTTGACAAAAATATTATCTGTAGCTGTATGTATTTTTATCCACAGAGCATGAATATTCAAATAAGAGTGGACTGAATTATGATCTCTAGAATTAGATATCAAAGGTTAGGGAGGTGATATTATACCTCTGTACAATGAAACACCTAATTTGTCATTGTCAGCTGCTTTAAAATAAGAGTGAAAATGGATGCCCTACTTCAGACTGGAAAACTTATCTAATTCTGCTTCCCACTGGTCACTTGAAGTCTTATATTAATGTGTGACAGTATTGGAATAAATGTGCTGTGGAGTCTGCTGGACTATGTGTCTATTATGCAGTTGTCTGTGATTGTAGGAAACAGGATATGATGACTTTGTAGTCCTATACTCCCATGAATGCACAACACAGAATCCAATTGACCACCCTACAGGCTCTGGTGACATGTGGGACTGCAGCAAATTAAAATGGAAGCAGATGGCAAAAAAAAGTCGCCTCTGTGTTTTGCCTTGTCTTTTCTTTCAGGGATGTTGCCTTGAGTCTTTGATCCAAATAGCCTGCTGAGGAAATATGTCTCTGAGCTATGATGAAATAACACTGAGAATGCTGTGTTCAGTTCTGGGTACTCAATAGTAAGTGGTTACACAGTGATGGGGAGAGATACACAATCTTCGTTTTTCCTTTGAGCACTCATTAGTCATGGTCTCTTGGGATTCTTTAGCTCTTTCAGGAATAAACTTAATTCATAGAAGCCAGAAGGAGCTGGGCAGTTTGGTGCCAAACTAGGAGGCAATGCCTCCAGAGAAATGGGAAATACTCTTTGACATCTATTAGAAATTCTCCCACTGTTAATCCTGGGCTTGCTTCTGCTGTCTGGCCACTGTCATTAACTTCCATTAACTGTTTGCGTGACTTGTGTCATATGCTTTCAAGTGTGCTATCTATCTATCTATTTACCTACCTACTTGTTTATTTGTTTGTTTGTAATAGAACAACCCAGGCTGCATGGATGTATAAGCTTTCTTTTCTAGGTTTCCTGTTTACACTGTGTGAACGTAAGTCCATGAGCTCTCTAGGTTCCTGTATTTGTTGCATTTGAACTTGTAAAGCCAAAGTTCTCACCATCATTTTTCTAGGGCCAGATTTTGCCATTTGATGTGAATCTTGTGATGCTAATGCGGTGGGGAATAATGAGCCCTGTAGCCACTGTGAAGTTCCCTGAGAAATTAACTCATGGGTATCACAAAAGCAGTTTCCCCAGTTCTGTGATACTTAAAAGCAGTCTAAAAAGTCTCCATGTAGAATAAGATGCCGTGCTGGATTTGTTTAGAATCTCTGGATTTCAATTATGTTCTGAGTGTCCCATGAAGCTTAAGGGTCACAGGGAATGTTGTACGACTCCTAGGCAGGCAAATACACCCAGACTTGAGTTTGTTCAGCAGTCAGCGTGCATAGTTCTTAAAACACAAAGCTCCCTTTTACATAATCACTTAGCAAAGACACAGTAATCACTGCATTATATTAGCGTCTGTATATCTGACACACCCAATGATTTGTTTGCAGACTTTCCCACACCCTCAGAGTTGACACTTTTTAGTTTGGGTCATTTTTACCATGGCTGTGTCAGATGACATTTTCCTTCCAGATATTTTTGGGTGTAGCTGATTGCAGCAGGGAGAGAGGACATAACATCTGCCTTTTGCAGCTCACCTGAGTTGCGTCATTAGGAAGAATTAAAACATTCAGGAAACTGGACTAGATAATCATCATAGGTCCCTTCCAACTGAACTATTCTGTTCTATTCTATTTTCCTGTTTATGGGTGTTTTTTGTTTGGTTTGCCTTTTTTTTTAATTATTTTTTTTTATTATTTTATACTATGTACCATCTATCTGTATGCTTACAGTTCTTTCTTTATGCCCTCCTTTCTTTGCCCAGCAGAGGAATAAGTTAGGCCTGAGAATCTAATATGGCCCTAACTAGACCTCACCATATTGAACCACTGCACCAAACACTGGGCCTTTAATTTCCTTACTGCCATTTATTATCAGTAGGAGGATTTTGTTATACTTCTATTCTATTGAACTGGTCTGCTGTATAAAAGTCTGTGTGATTATGTTTATTGGTATTTTATGGTTTTTTTGCCTTGCTTGAACTGTGTCAGCTATTGGATGCTGTAAAATGCATCAGAGCTGACTAAGTGGCCGTTTGTCCTGCCTGCTTTGCTAATTGTGCTGAGTCAAGTAGTATCTATTGGGTATGCAAGCTTGGCAGGTAAGGAAGGGTTTTGTTAACTCAGGGAACCAAATTAGTTGTAGATGGGAGCTATGCTGCTGGTTTGGCCAATAATTACAGGCTGCAGGCTTCACAGGTTCCCAAAGTTAAGCAACCTCCAGCTTGCTTAATACTTGGGTAAGATACCAAGGTCTGTATGAAGCAGTGCTGATCATTTAGAGGCATGTATTAATTTTGATTCAGGTTCAAGACCGAAATGTGAGGAATTTGATACTACAGGATATCAGAGTTTCTTGACTGTGCTCTGCAGTTCTATCAAGCACTAAACCAGTCATCTTTGAGAAAAGGAGTCAAGAGTTAGGAAACATAGCTTCCAGAATAAAGTAACAATTTTGGTCAGTACCTGGATCAGTAAAATGTATAGTTCTCAGATACTTATCATTAGGTGCACTAAGAATGAAACACAGTTTAATATAGCTGTCTTTGATTTCTGGTTTCTCTTTGTCTTCTGGCTGCTTGTTTCTGACTCCACACAGACCCTTAATAAACTGTCCTTTCCCCAAAAATATTAATATAGATGATCCCTTGGACTCCACCCCTCTGTGTCTGAGAGTTGTGTTACAGTGGACCCCACTTACAAAAATAGTTTTTAGCTGTGGATGCTTTAGGTTTTGTGTTCAAAATTTATATAATTTATGATATGACCCAAAACATCTCAGCTCTGGCAGACTTTGGCTTTGACCTGTAGGGCTTGTTTTTTCAGAATTGTTGAGCATCCACATCACCAGTTGACTTCAAAAGACTTGTGGGTGCACAGGCATTCAGTCACTTGCCCAAGGTCAGAATGATGGTCAGGATCAGAGCTCCACAGAGCAATTCCTGGTTCCAGGTAAATAAACACATACGACAAACTGGTAGACATTTCTGATCTGTGCAGGGATCTTGTGTAGCTGCATCTCTAGAAATGGGTCTTGGTAGCTGCATCTTTAGAAATAGGTCTTGTCTTTCTTAATAAGATTTAAACTACACTTTCATAATAACAGCTATTGCCACCTGTTCAGCAACAGTAACTACCAGCTGAGTAGGAACTGTTGTGCATTGCTGAGGTTATCTCTTCCATTGTAGTGATTATTCTTAAAATATCATGGATTGGAAATTGACTGGAATGTCCCTTCTGTTTTGGCTTCACACTGACCTGGTTGCAGACTGTGAACCAGTTTGGTTTTCTTTCCTGAGGACTTAACACAATTAGCTTCATGGAAAAGAGGTGGGTGAACAATGCAGCAAGCCCTGCTTTTTCATATTCACTGCAGTAAGTTTAAAGTTGCCTGGAAAACTCAACAGCTATAGAAAGCAGCATGTTGGAGTGGCATCACAGCCACATCCTTCCTCACAGTGTCAGCTGAATTGGCTAGGGAGTTCTGGCTGCACTTTTTCACAAAAAAACAGTAATTTCCCTGAGCTCTCATTAGCACACTCCAGTGATCAGGGTGCACCATGCTGTGCAAAACCTCCACATACTTCAGGAATAATGTAATCTAGGTTTTTGTCTGAGGTCTAAGCATGATTTGACTAATGGTGATTTAGAGCTGAAATAGAAGCAAGGCTAGAGAAGTGGGCTGAAACATTTTTTTCATTTAACTGAGTTGCCTAAACACTGGGGACTAAGATGAGCTTACGCAGAGCCTTCTAACATTGACTCTGAGTCAGGCATTATTATCCCTGTTTTACAGAGTACAGAGTCAGAAACATGAATTGGCTTGCCCATGCCCACACAGAAATGCACAGCTAGTGTCAGCATTACAACTTAGTTACTCAGAAGCATACAGGTGTGCAACATGTATCACACTTTTCCCCACTCCTGCTTGCTGTAAAGACTTCTTGCAAGGGATCAGTGCATACTCTGTTCCCTTGCTGCCTTTTGTGAGTATGGCTGTTCTCTTTTGGTGTAATTGTCTTCTTAATATAAAAGTCTTCATGAGTAAAGTAATGCTTTTCAGAGTGTACGGTTTCAAGGTGACTGTAAAAATACAGTTCCTTGAGTCTGAAAAAGTTTGTACCTGTAGAGGTTTCTGTTGTTGGCTTTCCTGGGTAAACCAGTCCACACTGGTGGAAAGTGAGAGAGGATATATGAAGATTTCCAGAAGTGGCTGAAGGGAATTTTCCTGGCCATAGCAAAGCACAACACTGAAAATGAGAGGATTAAATGAAACCAGTAATGTCTAAAAGATTTAGAAAACTTCAGGTTGATGTTGAGATTGAGACTTAGGTTTCCTGTCTGTTGACAATTTAAGAATGCTTTTACCTCTCCATAGATGCTGGGCATAACCGTTTGTATCAACTTCCCTATGGCCCAGAGCAGAATCTGCAGGCCCTTTCCTTTAAAGCCTTTGGAATTTACATAACCCTGCAATTGTAGCAATGCAAAATGTGGCTCTGGTTACAATAATAACGGTTTAGGGAACGCAGGGAGAGATTGTAGCGGCAAAGGCATAAAAGCAAAACAAAACAAAACCCTACATGCTGTTTTAATTTTCAGCAGCCACGTGAGAGCTGTCCTGCAGTTCCTGGCTATAAATAAATCTCTGCCGTCACAGGAAGACAAAAAACAAAACAGTTCACATTCCTTCCAAATTTTCTTAAGGTTATAAAAAATAAAGAAAAGGTAAATATTTCAAAAGCAAACTGTGTCTTTGCTGAGGAATGTCAAATTACTACTCAAAAGGGTTGATATTTACATCAAGTGAAGAAATTTGGCATTAAACCTCTCTTTCCCTGCTCCATCTCCATCAGCTCATTTGAGAAAACCACTTAGGACTGTGTACAGATAATGTGCCAGGCAATGCTTCTTGAAACCCCAGGGGTTCACTGCCCTAGTGTCAGCCAAGGCAGGAACTTTCTTTGAGATGAATGAGGACTACACAGAAGCATGCCTGTTGCTTCTTGTCAGATGTTACATCCTAGTTCTGTTACATGTTATGTTAGGAAGATTGGGACCAGGATCACTTCATTGCACAGTGGGACTCTGTGGCACTGACAGATGCAGACATGAATGTAGAATCAAATAGCCAGTGCTCCATACCAAAACTAATGCTACAGAAATAAGCAGGCCTGCTTGATAAGTAAGCTTTTACTCATTACATGTGGCTAAACAAATATTTGGTCACCTGTTCAAATCCTGTTTCAGTTGATCATAATGAAAAATTGTTACAATTGCAAGTGTTGTAGTGTAAGCTACCTTACGTTTAGACTCAGGGATGAGAAGATGTGATGCTATGTGAATCACATGACTAAGGATAGCTCTTTAAGGAATATAAGGATAGACTGATCCATGAAGCAGTAACATAGCGAATAAATTGAGATAACCTTTAGCAGAGTGCCCTAGCATAACCAGGACTGTGTGAGGGTTTCTCTACATTAATGAGATTGAAAGGTTTAGTTCAAACTTCTTCCTCAGCAGCTCAATGTCCAAGTCTTTAAATGTGGCCTAATGTGTCAATGTGTTGAAGTCGCAGGTGGCAAGACTGGAGATGGGGAAAGAAGAATCAACACCAACAAACTGGGAAGAAAATGTGGTTTGCAGGGAAAATGATAGATTTGACTCTGAGCTGTGATGTTGTTTTGAATGGGCATGAGGCCTCCCAGAATGGGATATCTTTGGATTTGAAAGTTTTCTGTGGAAAGCATAGAAAGGACAAACTACAGCAGAGGAGGAGCCTGATGTGCTGTGAAACGGTTGTCCAGTATATGATAGCATCTGCTTGATATAGCTCATCGTGGGGATGGATGATGAGCCAGTTGAGAGCTTTTGGGTCAAGATTAGTGAGCAATACAACAAGAGCAATGCTTTGTTGGATGTCTGTTATAGATTGCCTGATCAGAAGAACAAATAAAGGAAAACTTCTTCAGGCAAACGGAAAAGCCTCATGACCATCTCAGTATCTGCTGGAAGGGCAACACAGCAAGGCACAAGAAATCCAGCAGGCTTCTGGAGTGATGACAACTTTCTAACACAAATAATGGATGAGATGAAAAGTTGCTCTACTGGACCTGGTATTTACAAACAAGGAAGAATGGGTTGGGGTTGTGGCAGTCAAGGGTAGCTTTGGCTGAAGTGACCATGGGATGGTAGACTTCAGGATCCTGAAAGAAGGGAGCAAGGCAGAAAACACATCACAACCTTGGACTTCAAGAGAGCAGACTATGGCCTCTTCAGGTACCTGCTTGAAAGAATGCGACAATACACAGCCCTGGAGAAAAGAGAGCTCCAGGAGAGCAAATTGTTTTTTAAGGATCTCCCCCAAGCTCAAAAACACTTAATCCTGATGAGCAGGAAATGAAACAAAGGTTTCAAGAGGCCTGTATAGGTAAGTAAGGACATCCTGACTAAACTCAAATGTAAAAATGAAGTTTACAAGAGGTAGAAGTAGGGTCAGGTGACCTGGGAGGAATAAAGACACAGTATCTGAATATGTGAGGATGGGATAAGGAAAACCAAGGCCTACTTGGAGGTGAATTTGCTAAGGGACATGAAGGGCAACAAAAAGGGTTTCTAAAGGGAGATGAGCTGCAAAAGAAAGATGAGAGGAAAAGTAGACCCACTGCTGAATGGTCTAGGGGACTTGGTGATAAAGTACACAGAAAAGGATGGGATACTCAAGTCTTCTTCACTGCGGTCTTTACTGTAAGTACTCAACCTTCAGAAATCCTAGGCCTCTAAGACCAGCAGCAAAGTACAGAGCAAGGAAGACTTGTCCTTGATGGATGAGGATGCAGTTAGAGAATATCTAAATACACTGGACAAACAAAAAAAGTCCCTGGAATCTGATGGGATACACTCACAAATGCTGAAGGAGCTGTCTAAAGTCATTGTTAAGCCACTCTTGATTATCTTTGAAAGGTCATGGACACTGGGGGAGGTTCCTGAGGACTGGAAGAAAGGAGCTGTCACTTTTATCTTCAAGAGGGACAAGAAAAAGGATCTGGAGCACTACAGGGTGGACAACCTCATCTCAGTCCCTGGGAAGGTGATGGAGCAAACAATCCTAGGAACCATTTCCAAGCATATGAAGGACAGAAGGTGACTGGGAATAGTCAAATATAAGGAGGAATCTATAAAGAGAAATCATGCCTGACCATCCTAAGAGCCTTCTATGATAAGATGATTGGCTTGATAGATATGGAAAGAGCACTAGATACTGTTTATCTTGACTTTAGTGAGACTTTTGACACTTTCACATGTCATCATTAACAAACTGATGAAGTGTAGGCTAGATAAGTGATCAGTGACATGGCTTAGCAGCTGGCTGAGCTCCTGGGCTCAAAAGGTTGTGGTCAGCAGTGAACAGATCAGCTGTGGGCCACACAAATAATGTAACCCAGGGTCAGTGCTGGGATTCAAAACTGTTTAACATCTTCATTAATGGCCTGGATGATGGGACCAAGTGCATGCTTAGCAAATTTGCAGACAACATGAAGCTGGGAAGAAAGTTTGATAGACCATGTGGTCATACTGCTGTTTGAATGCCAGGTCCTCTTCCTGGGGAGGAATAACCTCATGCAGCAGTACAGACTGGGGTCAACCAGCTGGAAAGCAGCTTAGGGAAAAAGAACCTGGAGACCCAGCACTCAAGGGGCTGAACATGATTCTGAACTGTACCCTTGTGGCAAAGAAGGCCAACAGCTTCTGAACTGTATTAGGAAAAGCATTGCCAGCAAGTCAAGAGAGGTGATCCCTCCTCTCTGTTCACCATTGGTGGGACACATCTGGAATGCTGTGTCCAGTTCTGGGATTCCTCAGTGCGAAAGAGAGATGGACATATTGGGGAGAGTATACCAAAGGACCACAAAGATGATTGAAGGGCTGGTACATCTGACATATGAGTAGACACTGAAAGATCTGGGACTATTTATTCCAGAGAAGGCTTGAGGGGATCATATCAATATGTATAAATACCTGATGGTGAGGGGAGTAAAGAGAATGAAGCCAAATGTTTCTCAGCAGTGCCCAGTGGCATGATGGGAGTTTATGGGCACAAACTGAAAAACAAGAAATTCCATTTAAGCATAAGAAAAAACTTTTTTAATGTGGGCATGATCAAATACTGGAACAGGTTTGTCAGAGAGGTTGTGAAGTCTCTGTTCATAGAAATACTCAAAACCTGACTGGATGATGTCCCAGGCAACCTTCTGTAGTTGACCCTCCTTTGAGCAGTGGGTTTGGAGCTGGTGATTGGCAGAGGTGTCTTCCAGCCTTAACTGTTCTGTGCTCTGTGATACCTTAATTTGTCTTTTTCTCATGACTGAGTCAAAACAGATCAAGAACTGCAATCACAGCTGGCACTTACTATTTGGGGCCAAGTAGTATCTGGGATATGCTGTCCCACATCCTCTTAAAGTTAGTTATGCCAGGACAAAAATCAGGAATTGTGGTGGAAGTTTTTGGGGGTGAGCAGTAGAACTGCTTCCTCTGCTATACATAATTTCAGGTTGGGTAGAGGACTTCACTCATTAATGTTCCTGATGTGGTATCTTTCACTAATGTCAAATTCTTACAGAGGAGGGGAAAAAAAAGAGGTCTCAATTTGCCCAGTGTTGAAAGACCTGTGTTAAAGTTGATATTTGTACTTCAGTGGAAAATGGGGTTAATAAAGGGAAAACAAGGCCCTGTGTTTCTATTATCCCCAAAAGACAACAGTTTCTATGAATAATCTTAAGGCACCCATGGAGGAATTGACAATTTTAATGATGTTTCTCTTAAAACAGCTTAGTTAAATGCCTTGGGAAGCAAATAAGGAGAAGGTTGCTTTAATGGTATTTCCTAAAATGACAGTGCAGCAGCATTTGTGGAATGTCCTGGAGCACAATCATTTGGGTTTAATAAAAAATAATGAAAAAAACCCCAACAACAAGAAAATTAGCTGAATTATATACGTAAATTATAACAGATTTCTTCCTAAATCCTGGAAGTCATGTCTAGAGCAGCTGATAGAAAGAAGCTGAAGCCAATAGTTCTGTATCAGCAGAAAACCATCTTTCTACATGTTAATCATGCTCTGTGCAAATTTGTTTATTTTTCTCTATCAGTGATCACTTATGATCCCTATACTCAAAGTTAATTTGTAGAGTAACCAGTCAACGTTTTGTCTACAATGTAAATGCAATCATTGTTGAAGATACAATGGTACATATGAGGTGGTCATGTTAGGTTTGATTCTGGAGTGTATTAAAAGCACTGTTAAGTGCTTCAGCAAAGAAGCCTTTAAGTTTTTTTTTGCCTTTACATGTTCAAATAGTACCTGCTACCTGCATCTTCTCTTGCTTAGTGTCAAGCATGTGCTTCAAATCACTCTGGTGTAAGGCAAAGTAATTTCATCAGAACACTGGAAGACCAGCCCTGTGTTAAAGTTAACAGACAACATACAGGAACCTATGTAAATATTTCTATTGTAATTTATTTTGAAAGTGAAAAAAACTTTGGAGATGCCTTTTATATTGATAGAAAGCTAAAAGGAACTATTTATTTGCAATTGTTTCTCCAGAAGACCATCTCTACAGTCAAAACAGCTGTACTAACTTACCTGAAGGTGGGGCCTTCCTACTTGGTGAGGACCTGAACTGAACACAGACCCACAGAGAGAGAGAGAAGAGCAAATCAGAAACTACACAGATCATCCAGGTTAGTTCTAATTTGCTTGTGGGAAATGGGAGGGGAATGGAATATCAGACATAACTTCATTCACCAGGCAAAGGCAAGAAGAATCTTCTACCTATTGCAAGGTGGTTTTCAATTTCAGAGCAAAGTTACAGAAAACAGGTCCTCACTATCCCCAATTACAGACAAACCAGGTGTATTTAGAAGCAACAGATATCCTAATGGCATAAAAATTGTAACCTTCTACACCATCTGTTCTCTACCCCATTACCATTTCAACAGAACTTGTACCCAGGCTATGCTACTAGCATTAGTCATGCTGTTACTCAGTCTGAAAGGCCAGCATATTAATTTGTTTTTGATTATAATTATAGTCTAAACTGGAGGCATTTCTTGTAAGTTAGTAAATATGCTTATTGGAAATTATAGTTTAGTAATGTTCTTGATTTTATGCTCTGTTCTTCCTCTCTCTTTCTTTATACTGTCCTTGATTCTTCCAGAGTGACCACCAATTAGAAGAAAACTTAGTGTCAGCATCTTCCTCCTTGGTGCAATTTAGAATCCTTTAGGGTTTTACTCTGTTAAGAAGAGCTTGTGCATTCACTATCACAAAATCATAGAATCCTTTAGGTTGGAAAAGACCTTTAAGGTTATCAGGTCCAACCATTGTTGCGCATGAAGCCTAATTACACCTAATGTCTCATTGTTTTCAGTGTCCTTTCTATTAATGTGTTTGCAGCAGTCACTTACAAACAAAAGAATGTGAAACCTTTTCTTCCCATGGCATTTCACTTGATGGGATCTGAAATGCTGTGAAGTCGTGTGACCCAGTTCCATACTGCCATGCACTCTGCAGCAGTATTTACATGAGTGCAACATAAATGTAAAGTGCAGCATGAAGATGGTGCGTGCTTTGTACTGATGTAAATGAGTATACCAATGAGCAGGGCTGTGGTGAATCAGTTGTCAGGGTTTAAGCTCAGTCATGTTTCTGCTGAATTGAGCAGGAAGTTTCCCATAGTTGTCTCCATAGGCATGATGCTGCCCCTCTGTCAGTATCCTAAAGAGTTCCTACAGCTGTTAGAACCTCACAGCCAGCCAATACAAAAAATAGAAATGCTAAATTCAGATTCTGTTGCATGAAACAAAGTATGGCATTTTTCTGACAGCTCCAGTTCTCTAGCTGTGTATGAATATGTATTCAAGAGGAACACATTTACTCCCCGTGATTTTAAAGCATTACCATTTTACATCTTAGAAGTCTTCTCAAAAACCAATTCATTCTTGATTAGTTACATCCCTCAAGGTGACCAGTTTCTTCTCTGGCTTGTGCAGTAGTTCGGGAGAAAACAATAATTTTAAGGGCCCTGTCTCTGTGCATGAACATCTTGCACAGAATCAGGGCCACTACTTAGTTAATATGTGCTGCTCCCTTGGCATACTCCAAGTCTCCTTCTGGCTCAGACTACCATGATGGAATTATACCTTGCAGAATCTGGGTATGCCCCTCTTCATATCTCAGTGACCTGCTTCAGAGAAAACATCGTATTTTTTTGTCTCCAGAGCAACTCAATCTTTCTGGTAATCACATATACACTACTTAGCACCCCACTGGAGCATGGGTGCTCTGCATTCTCAGTGAACTGAACTGTCTTACCAAGCGCAACAAAGACGGCTTACATCTTTCTTCTCCCCTGTCCTCACCCTCACAAGAAGATTTCCAAGAAAGTAATTCAGCATCCTTTGCCTAGAAGTAAGGAGCCACTTTCCGTAGGAACTTTGTCCCATTTCCAGGACTCCTAAGCATACAGGAATTCCTGTAAAGAAAGTCAAGTATTCTCCAGGAAACTGTGTGTCACAAAATAGGACAGATTCTATATGATGGAAATTATGTCTAAGAAAAATCAGGGTGGGTACACAGTGGTGTAATGAAGGGGAAAAAGAATCCCAACCCAACAGCAAAACACTAAAGCCTCAAAAGCCAGAACAGAGAGCTTGCCCATCAAGTACTGAAACTGAATGTCATTTGCAATTAATTGTTATAATAAGGTCAGCTGCCTTCCTAATTGATTTCTGATTCTTACTAAGGGATCGGTGCTGCTAATTAGTTTGCTTGTAAACTTCAGAGGACATGAATAATCAGAGTTTAGCAAGCCACACCAACCATGACTAATCCTTCTAGTTCTTCTGCAAAGAATACACAGTAAGCAAACATCCCATGCCCAGCACTGCAGATGGAGCCAGGACTTGTTGCTCCAGCTACTTTTTTCCGCTGAGGTGCTACAAAGCACTCACAAGCAATGCAGACCTAGAAACCTTGGTCAGTTTTGAAGGAAGTGAGTTTCCTAGGTCGAATGGGAGCAGTGTGATAGCTCTGTCACCAGTATTGTAATGAAAAGGATATTTAGCTCAAGCTCCCTGCCTGCTAAGCAGCTGTTTCAGGATCCATGAGTAGCCAAGTAGCATTTACAAAACCCCAAGGCTGTTCTAAGTTGGCATCAGAGCCTTAACATACCTTGATCAGCTTATAGACCACAGAGTGGAAAAAGCAGTTTAAATACTGCCATTACTTCTGCACTCTGGTTTTGTGCTAACCAGAAGTAAACCAGAGTAAAAGATCTGGCCTAGACCCTCTATCAGAATAGAAGTGGAAATAGCCTTTCCCTTTCTATAGACATTTCTTTGATTTTCCTGGAAGTTGCTGAGGTCTGTGTGTTCATAGTTAGAAACTGACTTTATTTCTGACTGTATTAGTGCCCTATTCTTGACTGGAACAAGACATATTGATCTAAATCATTGCTAATTAAATAGTGGCCAATACAAGATCAGGCATTCCCTATACACTTCTAAAACTTAAAAATGCCCATGTGTCCCTCCCCACTGTGCAGCTGAACAAATCCACGCATATAAATCTGGGGAGTAAAAGGAAAAAAACCTCAGGCCATTCAAAGCCCAAACTGATTTAAAAATTATGGTTATTAGTGAAAGCCTATATTGCAGTGCAGCCCAAGGTGGTCTTTGGATTTTTTTCAAAAAGGAAAAAAAATCCCACTAATGAAAAATGTTGAGGAATGTCATTATACAGACTTTTGTTGGAACAGCTGCCTAGGGACAAGCTCACCCCAGCCCTCCTTGGTTCATATATTTAGTAGATCTAGCCAAGAACATGTGGTTACTAATGTTTGTCATGCAGATCACCTGTCTGCATACTGCACTTCTTGTAAGGTGACCATCTGCTAGAACGTAGGACTTTTTTCTGGAAAATAAGATAAATACAGAATAGAAGGAAGTATTAAAAAATGATGGGGAAAGCAGAGGAAGACTCCATTTAACAGATCAGTGCCCTCTATTTCGGTGACTGAAAAGCAAAGAGAAACCAAAAGGATCTGAAGTTCAGGTGAATTGTGTGGTTTTTCTATAACTCTAGTCTGTTATCCCTGAGAAAGTGTCACGAATAGGTTCAAAATGGTCATAAGGTGTTAGGTGTGAACACAACCCAAGTTTCTTCAAGGCAGGCAAATGAAGCCGTAGTGACGTTGCTGGCTACAAATGTTTACAGTAGTCAGGGACTGCTAACTACCTTTAATTGCTGGAAGATGATCAGTGTTTTGGTGGCAGGAAATTTAATGTAATTCTGGCTGATTATGTCCTCCTTCAGGGATCTGGGTTTGAGCTGGGCTGTTATCTGAAAAAAGAGTTGCACTTCCCAAATGCTTGAGAAGTACCAAGCAAAACTAAAGAAAGAAATGACAATTCTTGCAGAATTTTCACATTTTTTTCTTTTTTCCTTCAGTTGGAATAATCTCTGACTTTCACTTTCTAAGAGCTTGTAAACCTCTTCTCCTTTCTGATGAACAAATGCCTTTTTCTTCTTTCTATAGCTGTTAACCTAAGCTGCAGCAAATATTGATGCCTTTTCTTTCAAGCTTGCATGTTCCTTTCTCAGCAAACAATTTGTGCAGACCACTCACCAAATCTTAACCAATACAGAAGAGAGGGTTACAATGAGCTTGAGAAGCCAATGAAAAAGAAGGAACTGTGAACAAGAAAAACACAGGGAAAAGAGTGGAATTGAAATGTGCCATCTCTCGGAAGGTCCAAACCAACATCTTACATCTTATTACAACGGGTACAGACCTGAATATAGTTGTAGCTGACCTAAATGCTGTGGCATAACCCATTTTATAATAAGGAAAACAAATCTTTTTTATTTAAAAACAGTTGGTATGAGTAGTTTGATAGCTAGTATGTTGATGGAAGACATTGTCAAGGCAAGTTATCTTCATGTTGAAGGCCATAACTTTCATTAACTGCACAGCTCTTGCAAATCTGATAAAGTTTAGGATCTAGGAACCAATTTATTTACTTCTAACCTTTTTTTTTTTTTTTTAACTGAAAAAATAACCGCACCAAAACTAAATGTTTGTTCTGGGCTTGTAGTGGCAGCTAACTAAAACATACTTTTCCATGATGTCAAGAATGCTGCAGAAAAAAAAGTACACCAACAATACATCAGATGCAAGCTAAACCTAACAGCAGTAAGTTCTGTCGCTGTTTCACTCAAACATCTGTATGCATGCATGCATGTGTGTAAATACATACATGCACACACAGGTATGTACGTGCATCACGATTCATCTAGTGGAAAACAATCTTGTGTCATTAATATTTTTAATTTTTAATTGATAATTAACATTATTTCAGATAAGCATTGTCCAGATCCCTACTTTTTGAAGTTCAAAGCAAGTTTTCAAACTGCTGTATTAACACATTAAAGATGTGGGTTAGGATTGAAAATTTTTGGTCTGAAACATATATATCCCTGAATTGGAGCACAGTTCCATCCTTATTTATCAGGAAGTCAGTGGGAGTAGAATCCAGCCCTTAGATCCAATGGTGTGGTTTGAGTCCAAAGATAAAAATAATTTTAGAAGAATTGTATTAACAAAAAGAACATCTATACATGTCTGTACTCTGTTGAGTATATATGCCTCATTTCAGCCCTTTAGCAACAGGGAACAGAATTTCTTGTGGCTTTTTGATAAGTAAGGATAGTGATGGTTCCATCACCATGTTACATCCGGTGTCAGTGTATATAGTAGCAGTACTGCTCTGCATGTCACACTCAAGAGATGCTCAAAACATTGTGTGGCATTTCAGAGACTGGGAGACATGCAGAAGCAATCTCTGTAGGGAGGGTATGAAAGTCTTTCTAGTTCTGTAGCCTGTGGTGATTGAGATAGAGACCCTATAGCTGCACTGGGTGGTGGTGTCAGGCAAGGCATGCAGCCGAGCTCACAGAGCCATGGTGTTTACTCTCATTGTCAGATGGAGCAGGCAGCCTGGCACTGGATCTCCTCTCACAACAGACACTTCTGTTGTTAGATTAATATACCCATGTCCTTTTGTTTGGACAAAGGATCTAACAAACAATTTATATCTACAGAGGTAGAGCAACATCTCACAGAAGCTTTTGCTTCTGTGTTCTCTAGGGAATCGGAATCTGGTTTTAAGCAGCAAATAATCTATTTGGGTTTAGATGTCCCTTTCCCCCTTTTTTTCCACTTTCTATTAAAGGCCCTTATGCACAGATAATACTGTAGTGTTTTGGTTTTGATCTTGGTCATCAGAGCCTAAAAACGTTTTCAGAAATAAGCAGTTGATTTCTTTAATGGTCTTATTCCTAAATTCAGAAGGAGCTGCCTCTGTAGGTATGTTTATGCTGTCTTAGGATGTAGATCTTAGGTGATACTGCGTTCAGAAAGAGAAACATACCTTCTTTCTTTCTTGATAACTTTGGGATCACTTCTGGTTTTGCTGTCCCTTATAAGCAAAGACACAAAAACGTCTCCCAATAAATGTCATCTCTTGTGCAAGGGGATTGCTCTGCAGAATTAAACATTTTTGCAAACTGCAACACTTTTCAGTTTTCACTGAGGTATCTGCAGTTCAGTATTTAATAATAAAAAGCTGGCTCCTCTGTCATCTTTCAACCCAAGCTGTTACTAATACAAGTAGTCAATTATATAACACCGAAGTTTAGTGTACTATGTTGTTGTTGGGGAAACAGTCACAAAAAGAATTAGTGATTTATCTAGTTTCATTTACTGCTAACTAAATATCCAAGCATGCAGCAGAATTTGAATTCTATGTCCTTTAATATACCACACATTTTTCCTACAGCAAGTAATAGAAACCTGCAGTTGTGCTGTAACCATTAGACAATGCTCTGTCAATGGAACATCCAGATGCTGTGGTGAGCAGAGGAGCAGCTTTCACACAGGATTGTGAGGAGAGTATGGAGTAATATATGTAACCAACAGCAGATACTCTTTTTTATCTTAACATTTATGGTGGTTAGTTAGATCATTCTGGTCCAGTGGCACAAGCTTATTTCCTGCTGGGCACTTTCTGGTGCTTTTCCATGTTCTTGTTTTGTGTGCGCAGAGCAATGGAGCATCACTTTAGGTCCCCCCCTCAAACCCCAGTTTCTCTCCACCATTTGTTTCTTTGCCCTTCAAATCCCCATCCACTACAGCACCTTACCATGTTGTCTTGTAGACAGACTCTGCCTGTTTTGTATGTCTGAATAACCTTAGCTGAGGCATCAAGCAGGTGACCAGCTTTGCCTTAAAGATGAGTGTTTTGTTAACTTTTAACTAATGTTAACAAGTTTAACAAAGGCCATTTATCTTGGTTACACTGTATCATAATAAACGGTACAGCATGCTAATGTGAGGAGAGAGTGTTGGTAATGCAAACCTACCTATAACCCTTGTCCCGCTGCTGCAGGTTAGTTTCTAGGGCTGCATACAGGTCTCTGGCTCCAGAACTTTGGCTGGAGGAAGGAGAGGGAAGCGAGAGAAGGAATCAGTTAATCATTCCCACCTTTCAGCTCTTCTTTCCTCTTCCAATGAGAAGCTAGAGGGGAGAAGGCGGGGGCAAGACAGTTAGGTGGAGCTCAAACGGTGGAGGTCAGCTGCAGAAATACCAGGTATGCAGAAGGGGGAAACAGAGAGTAAAGGGTCAGGGACTTGGAGGATGAGATGAAAAAAGTAGTAGGCAGTGATGTGGGTGTAAAGTGAGGATTAATAGACCAATGGAAACATGTGAACAGAGGGAGGATTGATGGAATTATAAGATCTCTTTTACTGTGCATCGCGTGTAGTTTGCATTTGTAAACTTTCCCAGACTTCATGCTAGGGAAAGCAGGAGCATAAGTATAGCTTATACTAGAGGAACACTGATGAGTTCCCATGGTTTAATATAAGGCTAATAATGCTGAAGATTATAATTTAGTAATGTGGCTAAATGGCTACTTTGCTTACAGGGTAGAAGGTATACATGCCACTAGTTAGCGGATACCTACTGAGCCTGTTTGTGAAGGACCATTAGCATTAAAAGGGCTGGATTCACCTTTTGATTGGTACCCATATCCTTTTCCCATAGGACCAAAGAAACAGAAAGACTTCATGGCTTGCTGGCCGTTTGTCCCTGTTCTGTGCTTATAGTGCATTGGTGTATATGAAGGCAGACAGAGAGGACAGTGGTGACTTGGTCTCATCTCTCATCCTTGTTTGGTCTGGTCTGCCAGTCTGAAGGTGATTTTTTCCCTGTAGCTTGCTTGCTTTGGTTGTGCCGTTAAATAGATATATATCTGTGTATATATATGACTTTGCCTTGTGGTATGTATTGATTGGTGTTGTCAACGTGAGAGTTCAGTTATTGTAACAAAAACAGATTACTTACATGCACAGAGAGCAAACCATCTATTTCCATGAGTTAAAAAAGACACAGAGAGAGAGATTTTGCAGATGGTGTTACTATCTCTGAATTTCAGTGTTATTCTTTAACAGAGAATGTGGTTTCTTCTAGGGCAGACAGCAACACACACAAGGCAGACAACTCCCAAAATTAATCTAGCTATTCATATCAGACATACTTGAAAGTGAAGTCAGAAAACATGCTAGAAACAGTGGTTTATATGGGATTAAAGCTATCTGGAGAATGACTGAAGAGGAAAAAATGGCAAATTAGGGCTTTTGATTTAATTAAATCATATCCTTTCCAGCACAGGGAATAAAATCTCTCAAGGTCAAAATGATCCGAGTTTCCAGGGGATATCTCTAGTCCTAATGTCACTACAGACCAGGGCTGGTGTGCCGCGGAGCACAGCACAGAGCAGGGGGTGGGAGTGGATGCACTGCACCCCTCCAGGTCCCGGCCGCAGGGCGGACCCTGCGCCCACGGTCCAGGGGGTCGCGCGGCCTCTGCTGCTGCTGCTGCCTCCTTCGCTGTGCAATAATTACCACCTCCGTCGCAGGGGCTGTGAAGGAAGCAAAAAATTAAAACCGCAACACCTGAAAACCTTGGATGAAAAACTGTGTAGATGAGTGTTGTTCTTGTTCCCAAGGCAGATAGGAAACCGTCTCTTGTTGCGGTAGTTATCGCCCGGGTTGGAGGCGGCAACTCAGCCTTTCGCCGCTCCGGCTCCGGCCGCCAGCCCGGGCAGCCTCGGTAGCTCCCGGTTCGTGCGCTCCTGCCAGGCCGGAGCTTGTCCCTTTAAGAAAGTGCAGCACAGTAGCAGGGGCCGGCCCTGCCTCCCGAAGCCTGCAGCGCTGGAGCGGGGCTGGGGAATGGGAAGCAGTTCCTGATCTGGGTCCGAGCGAGCGCACGCAACAGCCGCCGAAGCAACGGCCGCCGCCGCCACCACCACCCCAGCTCCGCTCGCTCAGCAGCATCCAGCGTGGGGATCAGGGCTCTGCCTGGCTCCCTGACACAGGGTGGACGTTCCTGAGCATTGAGCTCATCTGCTGTAAAAAGCAAGTAGGAAAATATACAGCTGGATAAAATTGGTAAGTCAAACTAAAGTCACATCCTCCTCCTTGGGCTGCAGTTTTCCAGTCTCTTAATTTGTAGTTTTTTGCAGGCCACTTTTTTATTGTCTTCTAAGCAGAACAGCTGGGAAAACATGGAGGTAAAATAAAAGTGTAAAAAAAAGTTTGAGGATTTGTCAGTGTTTGTGCTCCTATTTTGAAACTCTCTTTCCACATTGACGCTCTGCTGCAGGAGTGGGGAAGGGGAAACCAGCAAGTGCTTTTGTATATGGGGGGAAAGAAAGCTGCTAAGAGTTGCAATGGCTTTTCTCGCGGAGATGATTAAAGAGGGAGATTTGGGGGGAAAAAGAAACAACATACTTTCAAGAAGCTTCAAGTGACTTGTCACTTACTTTTCCAAGTAAAAACAAATCTCATGTTATAGAGTTTTAAAAGGCACTGGGATGTGGCAAGCAGTAATAAGAATATTTTGAAAACTGTTACCAGTGGAAATCTGGATGCCAAAGTATGCCGAGCAAATGTTGCATTTGTTTGTTTAAATTTAACTAAATACATTGGCAGCTCTGGAAGAGCAGAGCATTAGATGCCATTTTCTCTGTGTCGGCCAGAGGGCGCTGTTGCTGCATCTGACGTAGTCCTCCCTGAACGGAACTGGTAAAAATTCAAGTGAAAAATCGAGCAGAGATAAGATATTTTAAACAGTTAAAATAAAAATTGTTCACACATGCAGAAAGCTACAGTACACAGCATGCAGTTAGAGCAGCCAATGGTCGAAGTGTTGTTCCCTCCCCCGCCCCCCCCTTAAGACGTGGAGATAGTTTTTGTTCTTTTTCTCACACACGCACCCCTTTTTTTTCTTTTTCTAAGAGTTGATCAGAATTATAAAGGAAAATACTAATTCTGTTGACCAGGTCTAGAAATTAGAGTCTGTTTATGATCCTGTTATCATTTGGAATGTGTGATAGGGTCAACCTGAATAAAGAAGGGGAGGGAAAATGTGGAATGTCTTGACAGAAACATTACCTCAGTAATTGTTTGTGAGATGAGGAAGGACTCTGTGTTCATCAAGTTGCAGGCTGGAGTTAGACATCTGATAAGGGAATGTATCCTTTGTACCCAGTACAGATGTGTAGCAGAGGTTGGAAATCTATAAGCTGAATAATAAGACCTGTAAACCCTAATGACTGAAGCGCGTATTGTCAGGTCGTTTGGGAAAGGGGGAGGGACATGTTCAGGCAGGCATACAGCTTTCTTTGTAGAAAGCCCAATACCATTACTGGTACAAGAGGTGGTACAAGATATTGTGCCATATCCTACCCATATATAATGAAGAGTTAAAGAATACAGTAATAGACTGTCCTTACCTCTGTGTGTGTATGCTTGTTTGTGCATACCCTGGTGTATATAATAATATTCTGCTGCTTTTAGAGTGGAAATTTGGGTTTCCTTGAATCAAAGGCTTTAAAAGGAATTAGGATATTATTTTAACTAGTGCAGTTCTGTTGTGTGTAAAGAAGGAGTAAGTTGTCAAGTCCCCGTCTGATACAACCTCTATAACAACTTGAAGTTTCGATTGTGATCTGGGGCTTTGGTTATGCCTTGAACAACAAGATGTTTCTGTCTAGCTTTATTTCTGTTACTTACAAATCACTTGCAGTGGAGTGGAAAGATCTGCAGATTTTGAGTCCTTAATGTGAGACATGCTGGGAAAAGCAGATTAAAAGAACTGAATGATCATATGGAACATGGTCATTCAGACTCCCAATTATTGTATCTCATTGAAAAGTTTAGACTGCTACTACCTCCAATGAATCAGTGGAGTATGTAAGCAGAAGTCAACTTTCTTACTACCTGCAAGAGGCAGTTAAACAGTTATTGTAAGGCAGTGCATCCTTGGGATATTGGTAGTTCTTCAGGAAAAAAAATAGACATTTCTTTATACTCCTTATGGTTCATTAGACATTTGGGTATGAATGGCCCTTTGAAATGATTTACTGGGTCAGAGGAAAGATATCCCTCTCCAGTTCCTCTCTGAACTAACAGGCACTGGTCAGATGCCTGACTGCTGCTTCAGTAATTTACTGAGGATCTCTTTCACTTTCCTTCAAACAGACTACTTGATGGGATTACTTAGCTGCCCCCCATGTCTTGTGCAGGACATGTTGGACCCCTGGGCAGTGGAGCAAGTTCATTGAGAATGATAGAGCTATCAGACTTCCTGAGACACATTTGACCCTAGCAGATGCTTGTCTTGGTAGGAGCCTCATTTTTTCACTGAAAGTGTGTCTCTGTCATCACTGATGTTCAGCAAGCTCTTATCATTTGCATCTCCCTGTCTATTTCATTTGTCTGCAAGACAAGTTTAATATGGTAGTTGAAATGATTTCACTTCAGTTCTCCTGCTTGCCTATATTTCAATTTAAATCTTTCCTTCACAAATGGACAGTTTTCTGCACCTGATCTTGTTTTTACTATGTTGTTTAGAAATTGACTTTAGTATGTGTTTTATTTTACTCCTGAGTGGTTTTCTTGGAGTTGCTTTGTACCTGAGAGTCCACACTATAAGTCTATCTGTGGCTGATGTTGAGGTCATACAGTTAACTCCTGCAGAGTCTCCAAAACATGAGCTTAATATGACCTAAATGTGTGATTTTTAAAATGTGAAGAAATCTTCCACCTATATTTATGCCATATTAAAGAAACAGGGATTCCTTGAACAGTTTTTTTCATTAGAGACTGCTCTTTTAACCTGCCAGTAGGTACCTAAATGTTGTTGGTGCTATAATTTCTGTGCCTGCCATTGCAGTGCTTGTCTACTGCTTGCTTATGCTGACAGTAACTCTGCTGAGTGAGCCTAGCCAGAGCAAGACTCATGGTTACTCAAGAAATTGCTGACAGTTTGGCTTCTAATATTATTAGTTTTGATCATTGTTTTGCAGAGGTTCATGTTCTTGTTAGTTTGACTTCAAGCATCTTATCATAGTGTATTTAATGAAGCCTACTGCAAAATCCTTTCTTTAAGAATGTTTTTGACTTTATGTAGTGAGGGATGTTACCACAGGTTAGGAAGGCTTGTGGTGCTCACACAGCTGAAGTGAATCTGGCCTTGTTCTCTGTCATAGATAAAGCCTCTTTTTGCTTTATGTAACGGAAGTAGGATCCCAACTTAAAACCTCAGTTTCATATCAAAGACTTACTGTGCTCATAGTGTAGTAAGCTGCCTTGCTTTTTGACAAGATTTCATAGACAATTTTTTACACTGAACAGTGATAGATGTGGGTTTATGTCCGATTTATTTGCCTATCTCTACTTTTGCAATCATTTGGAATGCCACATTTTCCATTATACAAGGGATATGTTTATCAGTATAAATGGAGACCTCTCAAGTTGTTGTCCTGTGCAACACCAAAAAATGTTGACTTGCAAAGAAGGTGAAGGAAAGTAAATAAGATTTAATAGCTCTGAAGGTGGAGATGGAAATTAATTATTGCAGGAATGTGTTCTCCAAATAATAATTTCAGTGGAGTAGATACCTTTATGCAGCTAGACCTGACTCTTCCAAACAGACTACATCAGATCTGCCAATGCTCACATGCATGAGCGTCCTCCAAGGAATTTATTTCCATCTTCACATATGTACAGCTGTCATCTTGTGTCTGAGACAGTCGGTGATTGAGCTGTTCCTTCTTCTTCTCTGTAGTTCCAAAGTTATTTTCTTCTTTGCTAGACTCATCAGAATCCTTGGAAAACTTCAATCTCTCTTTAATCGTAATCCATTGTTGAGAGTATTATTTCCTAAATGTAAAAAATGATGAAGAACAATTTTTAAAAAAGCTTCTAGGCACACTACCAGTTTAATTATACTTACAAAAAACATGGTAGTGACCTAATATATCATTAAATAATCACATTTAAATACTGCACTGACCTTGGCAGCCAGTAAATCAAAGCAATGGTGAAATCCCTTTTGTTCTCTTTGCTACACCCTGAAACCTGTGAAATAATCTGAGCGCTTAGCTAAAGTATGTAACGAGTCGATGTGTTTTGGAGCATGAAATTGGGAAAAAATATAGGAATTTCTAGATTCCTAGGGACCAAAAAAGGCCCTGCTGAGATCCCTCCTTCCTTTTTGTAATCAGATAAATTCAAGAGACCATGGATTGTAAAGGTTCCGTGAAAAGAAATGACAAAAGTGGCAGCTGGCAGTGCTGTTATTTAGTATGGGCTGCACTTCTCGGTGCCTTCATTAGAAAGGATAATTTTTATACTCAATGCTGTTTGCTTACTGTCTTGTCAAATTGTCCTTTTGGGAAGGGTGGTAGTGGTGGTGAACTGATTCACAGTGCAACTGCTGACTTTTAAAATGGAGCATAGAACAAAACTGGTTCTCAAGTCTTCATCTGCATCATTTTTAGTTTGTTCTGTTTGAGAGACTTGACATGGTAAGAAGTGTGGAGAAGCAGCAGGAGCATCAAGTAATGAACTGTCTTTTATGCCATGTGGTGTATAATGCAATATCCAGGTGCAGCAGGTAGGCTAAGGGCATCCTTTGCAACTGCCCTTTCCAGTTCTTTTCACTTGTGCATCATGTCTTTTTTAGCTGGGTGTTCTGTCATTTAGCCAATATGATGTGTTAGCCAGATCGTGTGTCTAGCTCTGCAGTTTCTTTCTAGATGTATCAAGACCTGTAACTTTACCCTACATCTGTCTATTGACTGGCATGAACATATAGCTATGTTTATTTTGAAATCCATGGAAAGTACATGGAGAAACACTGTAATTTCATTTCTCCAAGAGAATCTTTTCCAGCAGCTGATAAAACCCAGGCTCATGCCAGATGAAAAGCTCTTGTGTTATCATTTTCAGTTAATGAAAAAAATAAACACCAAATCCCTTACAGCCGTGGTTTTATAAATACTATGCATATGTATGCACATGTATGTGCATGCCTAAACTAGTGTTTCACTCTCATGTTGACAGCTTGTGCCTTTGACAGTGGGCTGGGCATTATCATACACTTTCAGGTACAGGACTCTGCAGGGATACAGGGGATGGATGGAAGGTTTGGTTTTGTTTTTCTTTTTTTCTTTTTTATAAATACACCTTACTGCAGCTGAAGCAGACCCAAACTAAAGTAAAAGCTTCAGTGTTTGCATCAAAATGGTAATTTTTTTGTTGGATTTTTTGAGAAAAGATGCAAAAGGCTCTATTTCATCTTCTGGTAGGCAAACAAAACATTTTTCTGACAATTTGATACTTCAGTAAAATGAACAGTAACTTGATTAAATGTGCCGAATTTGTGTGTGCTAAACGGCAGGAAGCTGGGTTTGCTTGAACAGAAAGGTGCATTGGCAGCTGGGGCTGAACTACCTCTTGGCACACACACCTATCTATTAAGTGCAGATCCCAGTAAGCTGAAGGATTATTATCTTTCAAAAATCTTGGACAGCTTCACCAGTGAGCTGGATTTCTTTTCTTTTCATTTTAAGAAGGCAAAACTAATTTAGTTTGGGTGAAAGCTGTTAAACTGACAGCTCTGGAAGACCACAGTTCCTTTTTTCAGCCATAGAACAAGTGATGCCTTGGACCATGGCCGAGTCAGCTTCCTCAGTGCTGCTCACCAGCTGTGCGTTTTGGTCCCATCAGAGGATCAAAACTGAAGTTCAGCATCTTTCTGTTCTTTTTTTTTGGTCAGCATTGTCAGATTGCCAACAAGGGGCTGACAGGTTAGATTTGGTATGGCTTCTTCTGTAATCTGTTTAGGTTATGCCAACAGAAATCAACCACTTTGTTTCAAGTGTCAAATAATACTGTGGCAGACTCAGTCACTTATCAGGACAGCCTTGATCAATTCATTTCACATGAGCAGCCATCAAATGGGAATCTTTTTTGTTCATTACCCAGAATGGATTCAGCCTGGTGACCTGGTGAAATTCAGTTGCCCCATGTGGTTTTTCAGTACTCCACTTGCATTACACAAGTCCTGTGTTTTTAGGTTCTGCATTCTTTGCCTGATTCAGAGGCCCTTTGGAAAGTTGCATGTGAGCTTTTGCATTACGTTCATCTAGAAGTTGAAGACTCTGACCTGCAGATACTTCCTATCAGACCGGAAAGTGGGACAGAGGGACTGTGTGTATGACGGTGGCACAGAGGCTCTGGTAGTGGTAGTGCCTGCAGGGATGTGTAATAACTTTAGCACAGAGTAAACTTATTGGCAGGATCTTGTATCTCTTTTTTAAAATACTTCTTAAAAAAAGTATGCATACTTTGTATTTTCATGTTTGTATATATGTTGTCTTCCCTTTTTCCCGAGATTTAAACAATAACTGTCTTTTAATCATAATCTCTAGAGAAAAAATCTTTTACTTCTATCTATAGAGCAGTTGGTCATAAAAGTATATATTTGTACTGGAAGCTGTTTTTCACTCTTTGTGCTGGTTATTTTTTAATTACACATTTCTCAGGTTATAGAGTGAAACTTGGCCAGGTAGTTCCAACATCCTGTTTCTTGTTCACTTTGCTAAGAGTTCTTTCATCATCTGATACTGTACAGCGTTTGAGTTGGAAGCCCTTCAGGGATTTATTTATGTTGAACAACCTTTTTTTTTTTTCTTTTTTTCCTTTCAATTAAGAAAAAACCCAGGAGAAATAATGAATTCTAGTGATGTTAGGCTTTAGTCAATAATGTTGTGCTTTTGCCAGCCATCCAGTGTCATGCTTAAGGTGGCTGACATAGGTGAAATTAAAATGGAAAAAAGAAAATGTACTCCAGCCAAGTTGTTTTTCCCTTTTTCATTTATATTTTCAAAGCACCTTAATTAGCTGGAAAGAAGGCAACTACTGCAGAGCTTTGACTTTGAGCACAACAGAGAAAGAAGAAGAAAGTGTGCCTGTCAGATTTGGAGGCTTATGCTCATGCTTGCTGCTTTAGCTTCGTTCATGTTCCAAGGCCCAGATAGTCAAAATAGCTCAAAGTTACATTTTTCAGTTTCTCAGTCTGAGAACCAAATGCCATTAATAGTCAGGCATCTATTATGCAAAATTCTTTAGGAAAATATAGCATCTTGTACTGTAGCAAAATTTGAACTCTCTTGAGAGTTTTGTCTCTCATCTTTACTTGGTGGTAATCAAGAGTCCATATTTCAGAAAGATTTGCTAATCTGCGCAGGGTGCTGTGAGATGCGTTGTTAGAAGTAACTGGTTGTTAATGCACTTGTATGTTTTAACAATATTTATTTGGGAACCAGAGCAAAAATCAGCAGGACTGGAGTTCCAGTACAAGGTACTTGCAATATGGCTGGCTTTCCAATCCAACCTTTAAATTGTGGTGTTTTTTCCCTTCTAAATCCCTTCTTTTGAATTGGTTTTTTCCCTTCTAAAAATTTACTTAATTTACAAACCACTTTGACTCTAAAAATGTGCTAGACCAACAGGGGACCAGTGCATCATTCTCAGTACTCAGAATTTCAGGACAGCAATCACAGGGAACTAGTGGGTTACTAAACAGGTCTAGTGACTCTGCTTCTGAGGGCCGCTTTGTATGTAACACAACTGAAAAACCACCAGAACAAACCAGCAGCACTGAAAGAAGTTCCTGTGTTAAAGGTTTGTGTTCTCTTTTGCTTTCTCAAAAGTGAGAGATCAAATCTGGTAAAATAGCCTTTGTGTGGACAGGGTTAGATAGCTACTGCTATATAAGAGTATGTAGTAAACTATGTGTATTAAAGAATATATAATTGGATGACTAATGGTATATGGATACCTGAGCTATGAGAGTGATCATTGCTTTGTAATTGTACAGTCTGAAGTGCCTTAGATGGATTTGATTCTACACATGGTCGCATGTGTGGAAGGGATATACATGAAGTTATCGTGCTACTTGGTTTATTGAGCCCCTTATCCCAGTGTCTGAAACCATGATTTGTTATGCTGTGATATGATCCGAAATAGAACCACAACTCACTGTAGCGGGTTCTTTCAATCCCCTGGGAATGTTTGTCTGGCTTAAGTGCATGAAACTGAAATGTGTAATACAGAGCTGCAGCTTATAGATCAACACTGACTCCATTTGTGGGAATGAATGAATACCTCATGTTTGATGTGCTATGGGAGAGTTCACAGATCACTTCTTATGTTACAGTACTATATTTTCCATGCTTTTTCAGCTTCTTTGCTTTTTCTTCTGTGTGTAGAATAGGGTGGTATTATCCTGGGCTTTTCAATGTAGAAATAGAATGTGAAAAGATTTCTCCCTGCTGACTCTTTTTTTTAATGGCATCAGACATTTCTTTCCAGTAAAATTTCAGTCATGTCTGAACAAGACAGGTGATTGTTTCTATACCCATCCACACACTTCACAGGTATAAAACTTTGTTTAATTTGGATTCTTCCTGAATGGTTTGCAATTTTCTTTTTCTCACTTATCTACTCCTTTTTACATTCCTCTGATAGCTTTAACTCCTGGATGCAAGTCTATGAAGATAACTTCTTACAGTCTAGTTTAATGACTGCATGATAGGTGGGAGGATTCACCTCCATACTGTTCTTTGCAGGTGGTCATAGATATGTAGAACTTTATTCCTGATTCAGTTTTCCTTTATAATCTAAATTTTTACCTGAAAATACCAAAGTCTCTATAAATGGGTAAATTCTGCTCAAAAACACCCCCATGAATTTGTTTAATAAAAAAAGCAAACTCATCCCCAATAATAGCTGTCCTGGTAATATTCCAATTCTGTAACACTTCATCTCTGGATTTTATTTATTTATTTATCCTGTCTTGGCTCAGGAGAGGATGAGGTGTGCAAGACTGAAAGAGACCTCCTGAGTCATGGACTACAGAGTTTCTGTAATTGCATGAAATTATGTTGCAGGATTCTCTTTGTATATTTATCAATCTCTGTCTCAAAATTAAATGGCTTTTGCTCCTGTTGTTTCCTATTGGGAAGCCATTCAAGAACCTCACTCCTCTGATGTTTAGAAATCTGCTTCTAATTTCCAAACTAAATTTGTTCATAGCCAGTTCATGCCCATTTGGTTTTGTGCCAACACTGGTCTGTAACTTTAATAGTTCTTCCCCTTTCATACAATCCTCCTGTGATCTGGGGAGGATTCTTGACTTTCTTTCCTGTTTTTCCCTAAGAAGGGAAGGTAATTAAAATTGTGCTTTTCTTTGTGATGTTCTTCATTGTCAGTGTCATTGTCCCTCAGTTTGATAAATTCCTTAGTCTTGAGAGCTTTTCAGTCTTTCTGCTCAGTTCTCAGACAGACAGGAGCAGGAAAAGGTGGCTGTTGGCATTTTCCCAGATAGGCAGAGAATATGTGTAACTTTCTGGTAACTGGGGCCAGGAAGGTGACATGGGGAGGAGAGAGTGCTTTTGAATCTGTAAAAAGCTTTCACTGGGGACTTTGAAGAATGATTTAGGTCTGAGGAGCTGGTTCCTGGGATAGGGGAAGGTGTTGATTCAATTTTTTCATCCAGTCCAGCTCTCCCATCCTTCTGTAAAAACCTGCTTGAAATGAGCCAGCTGATAAAACTTTTGGAGGGAATGTAGCTCACAAATGAGTTTTTGAGGGCAACTTTCCAGCTGTTTCCTCAGAAGGAATGAGGCAAGCGGCTCCCAGAGCCCCAGGCAAATGCCTGGGATCTTTCTTCTTTGGAGTGCATGGAGAGTCCCTGAGAGGAGCTGAGACCAGAGGCTGATGGAGAGATGAAGCCAAAGGCCTGTAGTGGGAACCTCCTGCCGTCAGGATCCCACGCTAAGTTGCAGTTGAGGGCGGGCATGGAGGGGAGAGAGGGCTAAGTAAGGTTTGCTGTGACCTTAGTATGTTCCCATACAGCTCTCTCTAGGCAGTGCTCAATGGCATCATTTACAAGATTCCTCAAATTCACTTAAACTCAGTAGAAAAAAATGCACAGTTCATTCAGCATGCTACTGTACTTAATACAATACTTATCAGGATGCGACTGATCTTAAATGATATGATTAAGGTTGGATGTCTCTAAGACAGCTTTTGATTTAGCAAAGTGTATCAAAACCAGGTCTGTTTTCAGAGAAGCACCAGTGTCTGTCAAACTGCCTGAGATTTAGGGTGGAATTTGGGGGCAGGAGGACAAAGGGTGGAGAGGAAGGAGAGCCAAAACGAAAGATCTGGCTCCTGGATTAGAGCAGATGCTAGGGAGTAGACAGGTAGAACTGATAGTGTGAGAATAGTGGGAGTTCTGTTCAGATCCATCACCTTAAGGTGAACACAGCGGTTCTGAGCTCTTCTGAAGTTAGTGTCTGTATTTTTCTGTGCATGCTGAGTTATTTTTGATTAACAAACAAATTAAAACACTTTTTGTTATTATTATTATTTTTGTTCCTCCATGATGGAAAAAAAAAATCTCACCCAACTTTAAATGGAGCAACTACATTTCTGGAAAAAGGTGTTGCAATATATTTTTAAAATTCAGCAGGACTTTAGCTAGGATAGCTTTACCCAAGCAGTTTTTCCTCTGTGCCCAGTTTTATTGTCTCCACTGCTCCTGTGGTTAAGAGGTATGAAGACACAGATATGGCAGCTTGCTGCATCATGCACTGCTTGTAATCCCTCTATGCCAGGAGTTTACCAAGTAAGATAGCTCTGGAATCCTCCTGTAATGAAGGTGCCCAGGACTGGTGGAAAAGAATGTTTGGGACTTGTCTGCTGATCAGTAATTCAAAACAATTGTTTCTTTCCTACAACAGATCTATTAAACAGTCTTAATCATTCATTGCATGAGGTGCCAATGCTCTGATAACCATAAGTAAACACATTTTAAATTACCTTTGTTTGACTGTGTACAAAGAAGCAGAACCAGTCTTTCTTTTTCTTCTCTTCCATCCTCGGTCTCCAGCAGGAAGAGTCTAAGCTTACAGGTAAAGTATGTCTCTAGTCAGTGCCTCCATAGACTGAGCAGAGATAGATGGAGGTGCCCTGTACCTAATAGTCTTTTTTCAGAACCCAGCATACTCTTCTGTTTTATGACAAGCTCATGTAGTCACTCATTGGTTCTTTGTTAATGTATAAAATATGAATGGCAAAGATTGGCCTTTCTTATGTAAGAAAATAAGCTGGTTGAAAATCTTCTTGTTTTTTATCTTGAAGTATATCCTTATTTTCTGATTGTATTTTGTGATAGTCTCCCAAGATGAAGAAGTGTAATAATTGTACTATAGCTATAGTTCTGTTGTTTCATTGGTAATGTGTGAGAATCAGGAGAGGATGCCTGACTGGGCTCCCTGTGTTACCCAGGCACTCCTTCTCCCATGGAGGTAATGCAAGTTTCATGCAGCTCCCATGGTTCAATTCAAAAGGCACAGTGAGGACTCCGAGTCCTGTGTGCAGGCAATAGGTTCTGAAGTTCTCAGGAGACTAAAAAAAGAGGAGGGTCCCTATGCTGTTGGTGCGTGGTCAGTACTCTCAAGGACTTAGGAGGCTGAAGTTCAGCTACATGCCCAAATGTGGCTTCCTGGGGACTCCAGTCAAACATCAATAAATGGTCCCTCACTGTTCTTTCTTTTTTGTCTTCTAACTTATTGGACAGAAACTGAAGAAGAGGGTCATGGACAAGCAAAGGTTGCTCTCTGAGTCCTGCTGGTGATTCTTGTTAGAGTTCCTTGGTCAGGATTAGTTGTACTTTCTCCCTCCAGAATCCTGGGGAGAGGGTTCATACAGGACAGGCAGTCAGAAATAAATGTGCGTTTAAAAGAAATATAATGTCCATAGAAGGAAACAAATGGCTGGATTCAGCTTGCAGGAATGACAAAATTCTTTGCTATTACCTTCTACCCCACATCCCACCCACCCCCATCCTGGCAAGTGTGATACGGAAATAAGTTTAACAGGCTCAAACTTTGAGGGCCTGATGCTGAGAATTTCTCCTGTGTTTTCTTCAATTTCTTAGTAATTATATACATTTGTAATACACTGAGTATACTGCACATGGTACTGTAAGGCTTACTTGCAAACGCAGCTCAGTTGTTTGTCCGCAGCTCACAGTTGCCATTTATTCAGAAGGCCAAGGCAAATGACCAAAATTGTCATTTTCCAATGTGGCAACACTTCCAGGAAGAAAAGACATACCTGAAAGCTCTTAGGTGTACGGCAGCGCTAATGCTGGGGAAAGGGGAATCTCTTTTCAAAATTAATGCAATAGGTGATTTAAGCAATGATATGAGGAAGAACGGTACTCTGGTCTGACCAGAAAATATAGACTTTTTAATTAAAGAGGTCCCCATATAATGAAAGTTTTTTGTTTTGGTTTTTGTTGTTGAGGTTTTTTTGTGGGTTTTGTTTTGTTGGTTTGGGTTTGGGTTTTTTTGGTTGGTTGGTTCTAGTTTAGTGGTGGTTTTTTAGCAACTTTTACCATTTTCTACATTTTTTTAACCAGGTCTTGATACATAGCCTGAACAAGAAGAACCTGATGGTTTGTTTTAAAAGAACACGACCTTCATTCACCAGATCAAGACATAGTGTTCTAAATTGAAAGACTAGTTGAATAGTGAAAAGAGAGTATTATGAAAGTTTCATTGTTAAAGAGGCTTTCAGTTACAATGATGTTTTTAGTAGCACTGTCTTTAGACTGGGGTTTGGGTTTTGGTTTTGCTGGGGTTTTTTTGGCTCTCTGATATTAACAACCTGAGATTTAGTTTCCAGGTGATTTTTGTCCTTCTGTTCAATGATATATCTTTCCATTCTGAATAAGAACCTTTTGCTAAAATGCATTTGTCCATGCCCTTCTTGTTATCTATCCCCATTGTGTGTTTGAGATATATTAATGGGAGTTTTGTACACAGCTGACTGCTTGGTCATTCTGACGTACTTCCTGGTAAAAACACCAAAGGCGTTTAATGTTTGTAATGTAGAGCACAGGATTGCCCTTGACTTACTGACAGCAGTCAATGCCAAGCCTGTAGTCAGAATAGCCACAGCTGTTGTCGGGTGCAGAGGTAGGAAAAAATCTCTTGGTAGGTCTTATGCAGGACTTTGTTTAATGTGCGCTATACAAAGATTATTCCTCTGCAACACAACTGAATTTCACAGTTAGATGGGAAGCAGACTGGATCTATTAACGCTGGAAAGAGCTGGCCATCAAACCAAGCTGGCCAAAATCTGGTTCTACTGATATACTTTAGAGCTTCGCCACTGACTTTGCTCTGACTATTTGTTATCCAAGATGGAAGTTTAGCTGTTTCAAGATGATTATCTTCTTGGTCAGTTATCTGAGTCTGTGGAAGGTTGACCCTGGCTAGATGGCAGGTGACAACCAAAGCTGCTCTATCACTCCCTGCCACAGCTGGACAGGGCAGAGAATATAACAAAAGGTTCTTGAGTTGAAATAAGGACAGGGAGATATCACTCGCCAATTACTTCACAAGCAGAACAGACTCAACTCAGGGAAATTAATTTAATTCGTTACTAATCAAATCAGAGCAGGATAATGACAAATAAAACAAAATCTTGAAAACACCTTCCTCCCACCCCTCCCTTCTTCCCAGGCTTTGTTTTGCTCATGATTTTCTCTACCTCTTCCCTGCCAGTGGCGCAGGGGAATTGGAGTTGTGGTCAGTTTATCACATGTCATTTCTGCTGGTTCTTGCTCCTTGGGGGAAGGCTCCTCACACTCTTCCCCTGCTCTAGTGTGGGGTCCCTCCCACAGCAGACAGTCCTCCACAAACTTCTTCAACAAGAGTCCTTCGCATGGACTGCAGTTCCCCACAAGTTGTTCCAGCGTGGGTCCCTTCCATGGGGTGTAGTCCTTCAGGAACAGTCTGCTCCACCATGGGTCCCCCATCAGGTCACAAGTCCTGCTAGCAAGCCTGCTCCAGTCGGGGATCCTCGCTCCATGGGGTCACAGGTCCTACCAGGAGCTGCTGCAGCACCAGCTGCCCACTGGTCGCAGCCTCTTTCAGTCATCCACCTGCTCTGGCATGGGGTCCTCTATGGGCTGCATGTAGATATCTGCTCCACCATGGACCTCCATGGGCTGAGGGGGAACACCTGCCTCACCACTATCTTCATGGCAGGCTGCAGGAGAATCTCTGCTCCCGCGCCCAGAGAACCTCCTCCCTCACTGAACTAGGTTTTTGTGTCTGCAGAATTGTTTCTCTCACATATTCTCACTCCTCTCTCTGGCTGAAGTTGCAATTGCACAGTTTTTTGGTTTTTTTCCCTTCTTAAATATTTTATCCCAGAGGTGCTACCGCTACCACTGATGGGCTCAACCTTGGCCAGCAGTGGGTCTGTCTTAGGGCCAATGCCAGCCAGCTCCATCAGACATAGGGGAAGCTTCTAGCAGCTTGTCACAGAAGCCACCCCTGTAGCCTCCCCCTTCCCCCCAAAACTTTGCCATGCAAACTCAATACAGAGTCTGATATTCAGACCTTGGTTTTGCTTGATAATACTTATACAAGGAACCTTGAGCTTGCTTGAGCTACGTTCTTAATACATAAACACAAAGATCCATAATATACATAGACAGCACTGTTACGTTATGAAACTGGCTTTAGCCTGGGCACTGTTCCGATTTTTCTTGTGAAGCAGGAATATTGGTAATTCTGAAAATGAACATGTTGGCATTTCAACATTGTGCAGATGGGTACAATTTCCTTAATTAAGTTCTCTCATAATCAGCATGTAGTTCTGCCTCTGATCTTTTTTCACTCATTACCAAGTCTTAATTTGTAGAGGGTTTCCTTTTTAAGTGGTTTTAAATGGAGTTCAGCTTTCCTGAGGCAGGCTGCAGTGACACTTTCTGGGCAATGTTTACTGGGTCTTTTCTTTATCAACATGAACTATACCCTGCCCAACCTGTGAGAACACAGTCTGGTTCTGGGTGTGTTCGGTAACCAGAGAGGTGAGAATTGATGGTACTTTACACTTTCTTACAAATGATTAAATATCTCTTAGTGGCATCTCTGGGCCTAACCTGAAATAAAAAATAAATCTGTCTTATCCCAGTTCCTTTGAACAGCTCAAAAGCAGCTCTTCTTCCTTCCTCCTTGTGTTAACTTCAAACATAATTATGATTTAATGTTCTCTTATGCAGAGATAATGATGAGTAGCAGATAGTACTCCAGTCTTACCTTTTCAATGCAACTTGCAGAAGAAGCTGCATTATTGCACTCTCTACGCATTCTTCAAGAGCGTAGCAGAGGGACTTTGGAGTCCTGACTTGCTGACTGTATTCTTGGCTTTAGGGTAAGGTAGGAGGGAATATAGTTTACCAGTTAAGAGTAGAGGATGGGTGACTTAGATTTCTGATTCATTAAGTATATCCTCTGCGCTTGTCTGTGTGGTATGGAAGAGCAGTGTGGGATTCTGAAGACTGATGCACTGCCTAGCTTTGGTGAATCACCTAACTATTCTGGGTGGGATCCAGACCTCATAAGAGTTGGTGCCAACAACTTTAGTTTGGCTTCTCTGAAAGTCTATTCTTTCCCAGTCAGTGAGTTTGATTTCTATGTAATCATCTTTTTGGGGGCTAGATTTTTATCAGTCTGTCATCTTGGCCTTATGTGTCAGAGATACAGGTGTTATTTTCCAAGATTTGACAGTCTGTTAACATTTGTCTCTGTCTCGTCTTTCTCTCCCTGCAAGAGAGGGTGGGCTTGAACTGGTGGACTCAATCCATTGAATTAGGCAGAATCTCTAGGATGAAAGAAATATAATACAGCAACAGAAATGGTGAATGAATTTGAAAGCTTCCTTCCTAATTAAAAGGGATGAAATCCATCTCTCCCATTCTTTTATGTGATAGTAAGATTGTGTGTTTATGTTAGGAGATTCAGACTATTCCATGGAGAATTTTTACTCATCCTCACTTTTATCTTGGATGAATACGTATGTGCACATACACACAGAGAGACACAAGCTCTTGCTCCTTACAGACCATGTACAACAACCTCTTCAAATCACGCTATACAGGACTGTGTTTTTCTCCTACCTTTTCCTGCACACAATAGCTAGAACGTAAGTGGCTGTGTTGTCCAAAATGAAACTTTTAGGGTATTTAAAATATACTCCTTGGGTTTTTTAATAGCTTAAAGAAAAAAATCAGAAAAGCTTCCATAAACCCCAGTGTCTCTATTATTTTTTCCTCCACCACTTTTTTATTTTCATCTGTCAGGTTCATGGAATTGGTGCACAGAATACGTAGAAATGACCCGGGCAGACCTTTCACTTCTTCATTGGCTTCAGATCTTCCCATTTCCATGGACTTAAGTTTCATTTAAAGTGTCCTCACCTTCTCTGTTGCTTTCAAAAATCTTGAACTAGATTTTTCCCTTGTCATGTCACAGACATTGTTTTGCTGTTATGGCAATGCTGTCTTGAGCTACCCTCTGCAAACTTTCACAGGTGTCAGATTCCCTGCTGGGTTGTAGGAGAAGGGTCTTTGAGAGCTCTGCTTCTGAGCAGTACCACAGCCATCTCACATAACTGTGTTTCTCTGAATTTTACTGCCGTAAAATTCATACTAATCTCATGCATTTTCCCCTTGGACTGTTATCTCTTAGTTCCATATTTATCTGGTCCTGACTGACTCTGCCTGTCATTAGCTTATGGTTTGTCTTTGGTTTCATTCCCTTCTTTCAGCTGTCTATTCTTTTTCCACTGGCTGTCTTTCATCTGAACTTAGTTTTGCTGTTCCACATTTAACCTTCTGATTGGGTCCTTTTTGAAATATTTGTTCTTCCAGAATTTTTGGCTCTGCTTAGTCTTCCATTATCACATTTCTTTCTTCCACATTTGACGTTTTTCCCAGCTTGTGCTTATCTGTTTGTGCATTCAGGCCTCCTATCTCAACCTTCCATGTAGAGGAATAGTATAGATTTTCCAGAAGTTCATTCTTCCAACAAGAAGAAAATACCCCTTCACATGCTACTTTCAAGACCATCTAAGACAGGTAGTGATAAAATAGCTGAGAAATATGATTGTTTTGATGTCCCACCAGGAATGATTTTGAATAACAAAGAGCTTCTGAGAGCATTGCTCGAGAGGATGAATTTACAAAGCTTGATGATCTAAACAGACATTTGCTTTTGTGAACATTGCTGTAACATAAACAGTAATCTTACTCTTGGCCATTATCTTTTCATCCTGAAGCTCTTTTCAACCAACCAATAAATTTGGTGACACAGCACTCCTCTGTGGAATGATATTACTGTACAGAGGCAACACAAGTTGATTATATTCCGTGATGGGTACAGTACTGAATACTTTACAGTCTCCTTTTCTTCCATCTCTAACCATCAGTATGCATGTTAGTTCATGGAAGTTATAGAAAGCAACAGTAAATTACCAGTGTAGTATTGTTTGCACCATTTAGGACAGGAAATGCATGATGTACACAGACATGCCTGAGATAACTTTAGTCTGGGGAGCTTAGAAATCAGTGGTAGTAAAGCTGCAGTGTCTTGAACCTGAGAACATTAGCCACCTGTGTTAAGTAACCTGACTTCTAAGCATGCTTCTTCAAATTTCTACAAAACTTCTACAAAAAGTTCTGTTGTGATCCCTCAGTGCTGTTTGACCCAAGAAACCTAAATTAAAATTAGGTGGCCATGATTTCATGTGTCACAATCGGATCTTTCATTAAAGCTAGAAATAACCCTAATTTCTCATATAGAAAGTGGGTTTAAAAGTACCTTGCTGTCCTTTTTGGAGGACATATTTCATATGTGTATCTTCATATTTCCTTCCTTTTACAAGAACAGTCCCTTGTTCTTCCTGTACCTCAGTTCCTCTGTGCACCTGTATCTGTCTATCTCTTTGTACCCTGAAGCTTAAGAGACATGAAGAGTTATGATCAACTGTGGCATAATTCCCTTGCATTAGCTTAGTTATTCACCAACACTGACGTCTTCATCTAATGACTCCAGCTGTCCCAGCTTCTCTGTTGACATATCACAAAATCCATGGAGGAGGGTTAGAAGTAGGTCACTAGAGGTTGGCAGAACAAGGAGGTGTTCTGTATAAACTTCAGTGGTCTAGAATTAAACACTGGCAATTGGAAAGCAAAAGATGAAATAACCACTCCACTTGTTTGTCTCCAGCTATACAATTAAAAATCCTAGTAATACAGATACTATTGTCCTGTAAGTAAAGTATCCAAAATGAAGAGCGATAAAGTTGAAAGAGCATGGACATGAGCACAGATGTAAGTGCCCAACTAGTCCTATGGTCACTGTGCAGTAACTTTTGTGTTACTACTGGACAGATGTCACACTGAAACCCTAACAATGGTAAAAAATCAACTGCGTATCTTTTTGGTTATCTTGGTCCATATAGGTGGTTCTTCATGAAGCAGAATCTAGGATGCACTCAGCTGGATGTTAAACCTCAGCTGGTTTAACCAAATCCTCAGCTGAGTGATCATAGACTCATGAAACAGCCCAGGTTGGAAGGGACCTTCAAAGATCACCTGATCCAATCTTTTATGGGAAAGGGAGTCTAGATGAGATTATCTAGTGCCCTGTCCAATTGCATTTTGAAAACCTGCAGTGATGAGGACTAACACATCCCTGGGGAGGTTGTTCCAGTGATTGATTGCTCTCACTGTAAAAAAATTCTTTCTTATATCAGGATGAACAGGTCTTTCCTTTGTATTTAATGTCTGATTCTGGTAAACTTTAAGCATTGCAAATAGATCTCTAGACATTTTATTTTCTTCTGAATATCTTTATTACTGGACAGGGTTTTTTTTCCTCTTTTTTCCCCCCTTTTTTCTTTTCATCTCCCAGTACTAAGAAATCCTTCCAAAGACAAAAAAGTCCTTAAACCCTTCTCAAAATCCTGCATCGTCAGAAGCTGCATTTGTCTTTCCTCTTTCCCGAAATGAGTGAAAGTGGAACAGTTTCAGCAGTGCACACCTCTTCCCTAAACAACAAAGGGTACTTTTAGACCTGGTTGGTCTGCAACATTCCCTTGATTCTGAAACCTGATGCCATTTATACAGGAATGTAAATTCTTGGATGTTTTGTTATGTTGCTTGTTTGTGATTCTTGCAATGCTCACAAGGAACAGTAAAATTTTTAACCATCACCTTTACATTTTGCCTCTAAATGTAAAGGTGTTAAGAAAAGGCTGCAACTTTACATGTTAAGAACACACTATTTTTTTTTTTTTTCAATATGGCTTTTGTATTTTCTCTGAAGCTGTGCCAAAGCTGCCATCCTCTGTAGAAGTGGCATGGAAGTGATGACATGGTGGGGAGATAGGCATTAAAAATAGCATGACCCAGGGATCATTCCCCTTCTCCTGTGGCATCTGAGCTTGAAAAATTGTCCGGATTACTTGCAGTCCACAGGCTTCAAAATAAAAGGAAGTTTTGCTCTTTAACCGAGCTTTGCTTAGAGGACAAAAGGAATTAAAGTGATGGTTATGTGATTGAGACCAAGGCAGCAAGCTGGAAAAGCTGATAAAACTGCTCTTGTATTTAGAATTGCTCTCAATCCCTTGATAATGTGTTCTTTTCCTCTCTGTACATGTAGCTGAACGTATTCAGGAAATAAAACCCGTCATCAGTTTGCACTTTTATCTGAAGATTTTGGTAGCACCTTAACCCTGATAACAAGCAGGAGTTTCCAATAGCAGACCTGCAAGATTGACATAGGTATTATTTGGTGCATTTGGTTTCTCAGTGTTTCAAGCAATGCATAGTGTTTCTTTCTCCTTTCAGTCTAAGCCCCCAAAACCCACCAAAAAACCCATCTCACCAAGACTGTGTGGCTGGAAACACTGTTGATTGATGAATAACTATCATCCTTCAGATGGTTTGACAATGAGGAGCTGCAGCTTCAGAGAACCCTTTCTTCTCAGCTTCCTCAGGGCATGCCAGTATAATGTTAGGGTTGCAAGCCCAGGACCTAAGACATATCAATATTTGCCAGTGGTAGGGTTCCATAACATTTGATTTCTGCTGGGAGTTTCTCGCCTGTTCAGAGTTGATAGAGATGACAAAGTCATTGTCTCTTCCTGCTGCAGAACATTTGTTAGCTGGAATATTTTCTTGTCACTACAAAGCAAAACCAGCTTTTAATTCTCTGCCTGGAATTCTGGTGGCGCCTGCTTAACGCTGCTTTAATGCCTGAGGCTCCTGTCGTTCTGTTGGTGGGTTAGAAGTTGGAGGGACAAAATATGGATCCTGTGGCACAGCTTTGGGAAACTGGAGAAGATAGGATACGTGGGTTTAGGGTCATTGAAAGTCTCAGATTGGTAGCAGCATTGAGCAGGCAGAGTAGATGTTCACATTTCCAAACCTTTGTTTCATTAGATGGTCTAGAATGGTCTAGAAAATAATAAATGTCTGTGAAGGAAGACACATCACAGAAGAACACTGTTTGGATTCTAATTGAAGCCAGTAGCCTAAAAGCATAGAGAAGCCATCCAAGACCCACAGCATTACTTCAAAGCCTCAGTTCAGCTGATGTTGTCATATAAAGTGAAATGTATATAATCTTCCCCTGTTTTTATCAGAAATGACTGGATTGCATTATGAATGTCAGAAGACCCAGGTTATTAATACAGTGCAGGCAAACTGGATAAAAGCCTGCAGAAGCCTCTGTCTTCTTCCACAGTCATCAAATGACCTCACTGTGGTTTTGACTCCACTGGTGTTCACAGGAACACAGATTCCCAAGTTTTCTCTTAGAGGATGTTGTCCCACGATTAAAACAGCTACATATCTTTCAGGGTCTCAGTCTTCATGGTTTAAGCCAATTTTGGTAAACTTGCCACTTTTCCTTCTTTAAAAAAAAAAAAAAAGCTAGAGCTGTTCCTGGAATATACTATGACTTCATGTCGGCAAGAGGTGCCAGCATGTACATGGAATGGAAGAGCAGCAAGAAAAATGGCTTTTGCAGCTTGGGTGGTATTTCCTACATGAGAAACATCACTTTTTTCTGACTGCCAAGTTATTGCACTCAGGCTCTAAGTCTGTGTTTTGTATACAGAGAAGAGGTAAGAATTGCATGTGTGCGAACTTGTGTTTCTGCCTTCATCCTGCCAGATCAACATGTGTATGCCTGAGTATGCGAATAGGCATGCGATCACACGGTTTTGTCCTGGGATACATGAACACATGCTCATGCTCTTCATCACAGATCTGCAAACTTCCTAGCATGATGCTGTGCATGAACGTCATTGTACAAACCCACAACCACATTCAACTCTCTCCTCTTCTAAACAGTGGGAACAGACACTTTTTATTTTGAGCAGAAGTCATGTATCTGGGACCTTAAACATACTTTAATGTTTTTGCTGTTTCTAAAAATCCTTACTCAGCTGCTGTGTTGTGAAATGTGGCTCTGTGAGAATCTCCTGACTGTGAAACATGAGGATTTTTTTTTTCCTTCTTTGCTGGTCAGCAATGGGATTTTGTGACCTCCAGTTGAAATCTGTACAGTACATCTTGTATGTGTGCATTAGTGAGGCAGCACAGTGCCTCCAGGAAATGCATTCTTTTGCAGTGGGCCATATGGGTAGCTTTGCATTTTTATAATGAAGATGAGAAGATAAGGTTTGTTGCTTGCTCTTTTTTCTTTCTTAAAACTCTTCAATTGCGTGTTTTCCCTGCATATTGTTGAGGCATCCTAAAAGTGTGCCTGAGATAAAGCAGAGCTTAGCCCCTTAACCAGTATTTGCAACAGACGGCTAGATGTTTTTGAGGTGGCTCCCCTGTTTAGAAAGACTAGTTTTTCAGTCTTGGCTATTGTTAAAAAACTTAACAGCAAACATACCAGCATAACCTCAACAGGTAGGCAGTTGGAGGCTTAAATAGTTTTAAACCATATCAAGACAGGGCTAAAGCAATTATACATATAAAAAAGTAGTAGTCTTCTATCCAAGTGCATGCAGGCACTTGTCCTGTGTTTCTGGCATGCAGAGATTTTAGGATATCAACATGAAAATTATAAGCTTCTATTGCTTTAGATAAAGGAGTAACCTGGCTAGTTACTTCTTCCTACTCGAATCCAGGTGGTGGAGAGAGAGAGAGAAATATTCATGTGCTAAGCCATTATGTTTCAATAGGAAATGGGGAGCTGATGTGGAAACTTGGACAGTCTTCCTCAAACTCAGGGGAAATAATTAGTGCTATAATAGTGCAGAACACTGTTTCTGGCCTGTATCTTACAAATGTTATCCACTATTGCTTAAAGTTAGGCAAAAAGACTGCTCCATAGTGTATGATAGAGAGAGGATCATGCTATACCAGTTTTGAGAGGAAAAAATCCAAGACCTTTGCTGCTGCTTCTAAAATCTTGCCTGACAACCAGCTTCCCATCTTAATGTAATTTGGAGACCACATTTGTTCTTTGATCATTATTTCAGCCCACTTTCATCCTTCTTTCTCCAGATACAGTCTCCATGGAGGAACTGCTGCCCCAAAACTAAGTCAGGCTCTCGGTCTCCCACTTGAAGTTGACTGTTAACAATAACTAAATAAAACCCTTCATTATTTCTATGTCCTTGCTTTCCCATCCATGTCCAAAATAGTATTTTGCTGTCTTTCTCCTTACAGAAGCAATGCTTAAACATATCTCTAGCTACCTGGAAAAATGAGCTTTCTGTGGCTGCACTTCCCACCCCCCCTTTTTTTCCCCCAATTTTATAAAGGAAATCTTTTCAAACTGTGCATTAAGTGAACACAGAAAACCAGAACTCATAGTTCTCTAGGACATCCCTGTTTTCCTCATTGAGAGATTTTATTACAGTTGATAATCCAGGACATTTCTCAAGACATATTCACAAGTTACTTGTACAGCCAAGTACAATGTTCTTTTCTGTGTTTTCTTTAACCCCTCCCTGGTTCCATTGTACCTTCTTTTCCTTCTGACTGTGGTTGGGCCCTATATTTCAGGACCTTGCATTGGCAGCAACTTCAACAGAAATCAATATGAAATTGGTACAGAAGCAGCAAGGTTAGAAAGTCCTGTTACAGTAGCAAAATGTAGCAGTTTAACAATTGTTGTGCCAAGAGGGACCAAATAATCATTTCAGCTGGAATCTCATCTCTAATGGAAGCCAATGCATACTCCTCTGCATTCCTTGCATAAGTAACTTGCCAGTTACAAGGGTAACTGTCCCTGCTCTCAACTTGTGATCAATTTACATCTTGAAGAATAATGACTTTGGCAAGGAAAATAGAAAAGTGTTATGCTCAGGAAAGGATGAGCTAAACTTCATTGTCCTCATCCTATACAAATCACACAGTTTAAGATTCCCATTTTTCTTACTTATTGGTAAAGGTAGTGTTTCTTGTCCTGTGTCCTGGAGCCATTCAGCACAGTTCCAGTCTAAGAAAACATCTCCCATTTTTACTTTTTTTTATCTTACCCACCCCCTCAGTTAAAGTGGTGGAGAGGATTTATTCTTTCTGACTCTTGTCAGAGGTTAGCTTATATCCTGAAGGTTACAAATACACTTTTTTGTAGGCTTTTATGCTAGTTACAGGGTCTCTCTCATGTCTAGCTACTATTATTTCCCACTGTATATCCATACTGCATACAGGATTTATTTAGCCATGGAAATACTTGTCTGTGGTGGAGATCACAGTTTGTACCAGGCACAGTGAAGGACCTTACCTGCTGTTTCTGAGAGAAGAAACTACTTCATTACTAAGTGAAACTGCATGGGATTCAGAAGACTAATACCAGAGTGCTTGCATTTGTTCAAAAGCAGAGGAAAAGACTGTATCTTTCTCAGAACATTGAATAGGGATTATAATCAGCCTGGAAAAAGAAAATTGCCTTAATAGGTCAAAAGGAAAGTCACTGGGTTCAAGTAGTGTTTACGGGAACAAAGTAATGGCATCATAAAAATTAGTGGGAATTCTACCTGGTAGTTGGGTCTAAATGACTTGTAGGCAATTTTGAGTCAAACTTCTTGCTCATTTACATCTTGCATCCCACTGGAGGCCAAGGGCACCTTTGAAATACCAAGAAAATCCTGCTGAAGGCAAACATGTTTGTACTGCTGTGACTGAGCAAAGAACTTGGCCAGAGGCATCAAACTTGTAGCTATTTCTTAGCTTTGTGGTAGTGTAGATGTTTTCTGGTTGCCTGTCACAAATACTTACTAGACTAGGAGGAAAATTATATTTGAACAGGATTCCTAAATATTTTCCCTGCGATATTTGAGAGTCAGAGCAATCCAGACCTGATCAACTGCAGTTTGCTAATCTACCAGTGAGCTGGATCCACCCGTTTGCTAAACTGTAGAAAGAAGTCTTGTGGTGAAGCCTGTATCCTGCACGTTCAAGGTTGTGCTGCACTTACACAAAGGCAGGAGATCTTTTAGAAGCATACAAATACAATGAATTTCATTGTAGTGTGGTGGAGTGTTTTTCTTTTTTTTAATTTATTTTCTCCCTTTCAGCTCAGTGCTTTACCCCAATCCTCTGCCTCTGAAAGGAAAAAAGAAAAAAAAAAAAAAAAGAAAAACAACAAACAGAACCCTGACTTGGTTGCTTGCATCTTGTTTCTCCTTTCACATTTAGAAGCTGTAGTGCCCCCTGCTAAAAGACTTGCTACTTTCTTTACTACCACACCATTACACGTATTAACTGGGTGAAATTCTGTAACCTGTTGCAGCAATGGACAAATTCTGGGTTTTGGGGAAGGACATGAGAAGGCACTTGTGGTGGCAAACTTTCTTTGCTGCTGTTCAGTATAGTGGAGGTCACAGGATGTGATTTTTGTCCCTTCTGGACTCTCCCATGAAAAATAATGAAACAATGAGAGGAGAAAAAAAAAAAAAAAGAAAAAGAAAAAGATGAGTTTTCTGCATTACTGGGTTAATTTAAAGGAAACTGCTGTTCCAAAAATGGAGCAGACCTTTAAAGTAGGACACTTCAGTTCTGTTTGTCTACGTATCCTGCTTTCAATAGCTGATTTCTAATTATGTTTCTTTCTCTGTGAAATAGGCGAAAAAGAACTTTTTTAAGCTATGACCTGTGACTAAATTCACTGATGCTAGTAAAGGACTTACTGATCCTTGGGTAAGGAGGGTCAAGTGGGAAGCTTGATCCAGAAATTGAGTGGTTATCAAACATGATTTGGTGAAGTGTCTTTGGCTGTTAAGAGATATCTTCTGGCCTTTTGTAGACAGGAATCAGAAAAAAAAAAAAATTATGCCATGCAGTGACAGCTCTGTTTCCACCTCTATGAGGAATAGTGCATGAGAAGTTATTAGGTGCGAATCTGCAGTTTTTGTACTGCAAGAGTTCAGGTTTGATGATCATAATGGTCTCTTCTGACCTTCTTCTTACAGGGATATCTTTCTGTTGGGTCCTAGGGGATGTAGGATGTGCATTTATCCATAAAGCATGAAGCTTAGAGCCGAAACAGTGTATAGAACAAACCATCTCCTTGAACATTAGTGAGAACAACACTTGCAGGGGGCCTTTAGGCTAGACTTGAGGAGGGAAAATGGGCATTTGCAAGGGGGTCTAATCCAGAAGGAGGAAATACAGCCATTTTCCTGTGCCTGGCTTTCCTCTGCCATCTGCATTACAGTGTTTAGACTGTTGGAACGGAGGACCTTGTGGTATAAACCCTTGTGTGTGTAGATATTGTAACCAATAAGTAGCAGTGATAGTCTGGTTTGGTGAACGTGATGTCTAGTACTTTGTATAAATTGAATTTGTTCATCCCATTATCCACTTGTTCATTGCGATGCCTTTCTCGGTGGTCCAGTACTAGCAGTGTTTTGGGAAGGTCTTGCGATGACTATGTGATCATAATCATTGGTTCAAAGGCAAATTCATCCCTCTGAGGTGAACGATGGCTGTACTTGAGAACACAGAGCAAGCATAAGAGAATATATTTAAGGTCAGAGCATTTCTGACGCTTTATCTGGGCCTGATGCCTGGCCATAGAGAATGTTGCCAATGCAGATTTTACTATTATTCTTTGTAGTTAAGCTCCAATGAAGAGCAAAAGGAGAAGCTGCCACTGCTCCAAGGACCTTTCAATATAAATAAGCGGAGGATCTGATACAGGAGAATTTGTGGGAACAGTACTAGTTTCAGAAGCAAAAATAGGTCTGGCATTGTCTTTTATGCAAGAGATGTTAACACTGTTTTACTGCTTGGAGGGGGAAAGGTCTAGTGTTTCATGAGTCTTGTCCAGGTGAGATTTCAATCTGGGCAAGGTATTATTGTGAGTTCTCCAAACACTTTCTATCTAAAAAGACTGTCCTGGTGCATAACTGTTCGAACATACTGCTTTGGTGGAACAGAGGGTGTAGCTCTAAGGTAAATACTTGCTTTCAGTTTCCCGGGGAAGATGTTTTTCATTCAGTACTAAATTGCAAATTACCCCTAAGTTCAGTCGAAAGGTGGAAGTGAATATTATGCCAGTCTCATTTCCCAGGGCTGAAGGCAGACATCCCACAAATGAATCCTTACCCTATCTCCTCAAGCATACAGCTCTCTGCCTGTAGAAGCCAAGGACAAATGAAGCCCAAGTAGTCTCGCTTTGGAATATGCAACAGGGTGATGGCATGCAAACATGAGGGTATATTCATCCAGGGGTATGCTCAAGATATAATGCTGCCTCTGCTCTCTCCACTTACTCTTTTGAAAGACTAGTATCCTCTCATCAGGCAAAGATGGTGGCCAGGGATTACAGATTACAGGAAAGCAGTGAGGCTTTCTGCTTGTCTTTGAAGCTGTGCCTGTTCTGCTGATGACATTATGTACTTGCTTTGTGGTTGCCTGGTAGTTTTAGGATGTCTGAAGCAATGAGCTTTTGAATTGTCTCAGTACCTGTCAGTGGTGATTAATCCAGAATTTCAGCAGTTGGCATGAAAGCATATGATACCAAAAGACAATGAACTGCTGTAATACTTAAACTTGCACTCCTGTAGAAGAATCCACCAAAGGAGTGTGTGTGGGATGCCTTGTGTAGGGTGGCTAGAAAGTATTTAAATAAGGAATATTTCCATTTGAAAACTTAGAGAAACACAAGGAAGGGAGCCAGATGTAGTTTCTGTTAACACTTGCTGAGCAACAGTGAATCCAGCTGCAGTTTTCTTAACACTATCTGCCACTGCATTTCAAGAAATGGAAGGATCCTGGGCCACTATAGTTGTTCCAACACATATAATCTAACTGAGAGGAAAAAATGTTCTGATTTACTCAATCATTGCATAGACTTCTAGTCCATCTATGTTTGCCTGTATGTCTACTGACGTACCACCATATAGTGCTGGTTTTGGCCAGTTTATTCTATTTGGTGTTCTCCTCTGCAAAATCTCAGTTCATAAAACAAGCTGAAGAATGTTATCAAGGGATGCTTCTCTGGCAGCTGTGTGATATGCTGCTATCTTGCATGTAAGGAATATGCACGGAGTCCTCCAAAGTTTGTGTAGACAGAATCCATGTGCCTAGTGAAGACACAGGGGAATTATGTTTCAAGCCTCACTTTCCAGGAAAAGTAGGATCTAAGTCCAGGCTTAACTTCTGCCTTGCTGACTTTAAGTTCCCCTTATGGCTTTCATCCTCATAATAGCTAAAGGAGATCTTAACTGGAAGTTTTTGTGTGTCATTATTAAGCAGTTCCAGGGTAGAGCTAAAGGAGTTGTAGGCTGAGAGGAGAGGGAGCAAAATAGTATCCAGCAAGTATGGCAAAACACATTTTGGTTATAACACAATGTATTTATTTTGTAATTGGACCAGCATACCAACAGATGTGTTCTTGAATGTCCTCTGTTCAGACCCAGACAAACATTTCACTAATCAGAAAACAGTGATAGGCTTTCTGTGTGCTACGTAAAAATGTTTTTGAGTCGCTCTTCTATTTACTTTGTATGAATCTAGCAATTGCAAAATCTCTTCCTGTGATCTTACAGAAAACTGGGGTTGGGTAGTCCAGGATTAATTGTTTAGGGAGCTGGAGAGAAGTGCACGTGGCCCTGGCACATGCATGTAAGAGATATCTTAGAATGCTGCTGGCCACAGGAGTTTCTGTGGGTAAATAAGATTTCTGTCTCAAGGGCTGTCCATATGGCCCCTTTCACCAGCAGTAATTCCACTTAGATTAACTGCACAGCACAAATATGGGTCAAAGCCTGGATTGTTGGGAGAATGAGTTCCTGCTTGCAAACTGCTTCCCACAGAAGTACTCGTTGGCAGCTGAGATCATAGTGGTCACACTCCTCACAATAACCCACTTTGAAATGTATTTAGAGAGGGGTCTTGGCAGTCTGCTTGCTTCTTTTCCATACAAAGTGTAGGCCTTGGTTTGTAATCCCACTCAGCATGTCAAGGCATTTGCTGCTGGGCCATCATCTTCTCTGGCTTTTTGTTTAAGTCTGAAATAATCTTCAGAGTCCCATTCCTTCTGATACATTCCTGTTTTTCCCAAATTCACTCATACTATTCACAAAGAGAAATGCCTTTGACCCAGACCTGGGGAGGTGCTTTAAGTACAGGGTACCCCACCTTAGAGTAGTTGCAAGTATAGGTTATAGGCTAGAACCTGCCAACACTTCAGTCAGTACAGAGGTAAGATTATTTCAGTGCCACTAGCCCTCTCATGTTTGTCACCTTCCTCTCTGGATAGACATATTTTTGACAGTTGGCTGGAAAATGAGTGTAAGTCATCACAACACAGAATACTCTGTCGATTTAGATGCTGATGATGGGCTACGACAACTCAGTAACATAGGCGTAGTTTTAATGTTAAGATGCTTACAGCTTGGTTAGCATAGGAGGTTTACATGCCTGTTTCTGGGGCTAATACTGCAGTATGGAAATAGGGGATACAGTGAAATTTCAGTCACTGGAGCTAAGGGCCTCGTGGACAAAGAACACAGGCAGGTGTTTGCTTCTTGCCTCTGCTACCAACCTGAGTTTGGACAGCTCTCACAATCACGTTCTGCTTGCATCTACAGTGCCCCCCTCCTCCAACTTTGTAGTTTAAAAACATTATTTTTTGAGCAGCTTAAAATTAAAATGGACAGAGCAAAGGTGGATGCAGTTTTGAGTAGGTGGTGAAAAGGCCCACCTTTTTCCTGGCCTTGTGGTGTCGTGACAGTGTGAAGCCTCATTCCATCCTTTACCCCCTTTCATTTGGTAATACAAGGCAGGGTGTCCACCATGGAAGTGCACAGGTGCCAGTGTGCTTCAGCATCCCACCTTCTAAGCAGTGCAGACACAGAAGTCAACATACCTGAGGAAGTTTTGTTTACTTTAGTACATGCAGAAATGATGATAGCTGCTTGTGCTGCATGCAGTCACGCTTGCAAAGGGATTCCTAGCAGCTGTTAGAAATTGGGTATAGAGAGTTGTTGTAAAAATCTTAATAGTCTGTGTGGCATAGAAGATGAGTGGTCTCATAAAATTATGTATTTCCTATGCATGGTTGTAAAACACTTTGGGATCATTAAAACCTAAATATTTTGGGGTAGTTTTGTTTTGCTTTCTTTATGAGACTGCACTTTTTTTTGAAGTCTTCTACTGCTGTTTTGAGACCACCATACTAGGAACTTTCTTTAGTATTTTCCCATCTCTTTCTTCTTATGAATGCAGGAAGCACAAAATATTCTTCTGGCATTTGAGCTGCAGTTATTTTGAGTGGCTCCAAACAGAGGGAAATGTGTTTCTGCGGTAGTTGCTGCAGAGAAAGAATTTTGCTGAAATGTCTCTTCCCCCATCGCCCTTTGGTGGCTGCAGAAAAGAAGCCAGTGTTTGAGGCCCCAGCTCTGTGCATCTGCTGGATCAGTTTAGGCCAATTTCTCCCCCCCTCCCCCTTCCTCTCTTTCCATTAGCAAACTAGATATAAAACAGAAGCTATTGGGTAAATAGGAAAAATGTGTAGCAGAGGAAGCCCTTGTGATTAGGGAGCTGTTAACCAGTTATTTCATGTCCGGCTTTCAGTGTATTTATAAAAATGATGCTATTCAGTGACACGTCGAATTACTATAAATGGCATTGGCTCAGTTGCTTTCTCATGGAAGCCAACTTGCACTTTATTTTTATACTGGGCCCACTGATTATTTTTAAAGTTAGTGTAATATTTGTCAAAGATGCTAAAGTGGCAAGAAAAGTGTGGGCAATATACATCAAATTTCCTCACACCCTGTCTTGCTGTGTGCTCTAGAGTCCTGTGGAAGCACTTTGAGAGAGAGCAGCTTGGTCAGTGTGTCCGTTTGCTGCTTGGCTGTTCTGAGAAGATGGCTGATTGATGTGATTAGTGGCAGCTGCACTGTTTGGTTTTGTGATGTGGAAGCTTGTCCATTAGGAGCTGGCCCGAAACCCAGTAAACTCCTCCTCCCTTTTTTTTCCCCCCATTGATCGCCAGCAGCCATCACATCGTTACATGCATTTATAATGTCCTTGTTGAGACTTCACTGTGTGCACATGGTTTAAATCATCGGCTTCCCAAATAGGGGGAGCAAAAGCACCAGTACCACCTACCTGCCTCCAACAACGCACTTGTAAACTTCAGGGACAGGGAGAAAGAAAAATACAGCTCATGGAAAAGTGCCAGGGGGTTCTGAGTCTACAGTTCACACTATGCTTTGGACAAAGAGGTGAGTCTTGCATCATGTTCTAAATATGGTGAGGCTTAGGCTTCCATGTGTTCCTTCTGGAATAATTTCACAGAACAGAAAGTGTTCTGCATGGCATTGTGGCACCTGAAGCAGGTTCTGAAAGCTATCTTTCTCAGAGGGAAGCATCTGGCAGGTCTAATCCACTTGATGAATGGTGGCTAATAACTGACACCTAGAAGTGGGTAAGGACACCATTGCAAGCCCGAGGCACAGGCCTTATCTCCCTTGCTTTATTTAGGAGCAGATTGCAGCTCTCATCACACTTGCTGGAGTTTCCAGATAGCCTTCAGGGCTACCACTCTTAGTAAATGAGATACCTGTGGGACTAAACCAGTCCTGGGTTGCAACTTAGAGAAGAGAATCTTATGCAAGTGCTAGGGAGATATTTCCATGCCAATTCAATCCCAAACAGCAAGCATTCATTCCAACAGCACAGTCTTCTAGTTTCCAATTATAGTCCATCAAGGATCAATACCTGTATAGTAGCTACTGCACATAAAATGGCAACACTTGAAATCTAGATTGAACTGATCACTCAACAAAATGTTGTCCAGCAGGGTGTTTTTGTAGTGGGACAAATCGAGTACATGTTTAGTATATCTTTCACTTCTTTGTTTTCTCTGGTTCCAAGAGATCCAGTGCCTCACAGAAAATGTTGCTTGCAGAGCATGTAGCCTGTCCTTGGTAGCCATGCAGTTTGTGTGTCTCAAGATCATTTATAATGTTTACATTTAATTTTCTGATTGGAATGGAGAAGCCAGCTTTTGTTTGTACATTTCTGGGGTGAGAAATAGAGAGCTTTTAATCATACCACAGAACAGCCTATTTGCTAACAGACTGTTTTGTAGTCTGGACATTTTATAACCTATTTAAAAAGAGGTCTCTCTTGGCTGAGATTTAATAGCAGATGCATTTGTCATATCTCCTCATTATTCAAGTATTGCTATTTAAGTAGTTGAAATGTAATTAAGAATAATAAAAATGAAATAATTTTGACTTATCGTTAGTTTTACTGCTACTGTAGTTAACAACGGAATTTAGTCCTTACAACCATCTAACCAGGAAATTACTTTGCCTTGTCCGTGTCTCAATTTTGTCATCTGCCGTATGGAGGGATGATTATGTTGCTTTGAAATTCTGTTTACTAAAGAAACTTTTTGTGATCCAGTACCCCTTCCTTGCTTGTTGTATTAATTTGCTTACTTGCTAGTTCCCTTAATTTAGTAGCTTCACAATTGTACAGACCCTTTCAGTGTGTCCACTAGTTGCATGGACTGACTTTGGTTAGGTAAGGGAAGTATAAGTAAGAGGAAAGAAGATAAAATAAGAAGTCAAACTATACTTGGTTCAGCATCCTGCTTGCAGCCCAGCATGGTTGAGTTGGAATCCTGCTGATGGAATGTCCTGACATTATGGTGTTTATTCCCACCACAGCCCTGAAATGTAAACAGGACATCGTTGGATGCTACTCCAAGGGGCAGGAAATGACTGAGAATCCTGGACTCTTGGGCTATTGGTGGGACACAAGGAAGTGATTTTTACAGAAGGATTGGCATATAGTACCAGCAGTGCACTGGACCATGCATCAGAGGGGGTCTTTTCACAAAGGGTGTTGATGTACGTTTACAGGGAGAAACAAAACGTAGCACTAGTTTCAAAAGAAGCGTGTCAATATATGCAGCAACTTGCAGGACATCTGACAGGTTAGGATGCCCTGTGCATCCCATCCTAACAGTTTGGAAGATATAGAGTTTGCCTTGAGCTCGAAATGCATACAGAATAAATGGTGGATTATCACTGTGGTATTTATTTTCACCTGTGGCTTATAATGAAAGAGTGAATTCAGTTGGGGAACATGAAAGTGGCAGAAACGGTGTCACATAGCATCTCTTGCTCCAGCCCTAAACCCAGAGGGCATAGATGGGAGGTAGCACAGTCAAGGAACTGTTGGTTTAAGTGGGTTTATATGTTACAAAGCCAGCTGTGCTTCTTTTAGGCAGACCTAAATAAACTAATAGCATGAGGATAGTATTGAAATTCCAGTCATGGCTCCCTCCCCCATGAAATGGAAAGGGGCATGTACAACTTACATAGGATGGTGGCTGTTGTGCTGTGTATGGAAAAGAGGGAGATGAGGCACAAAAAAGCTATCGCCGTGTTCTGCGGGGCACTTGAGACTCACATTGCTGGAAAGGCGGTTGCACCCAATTTTTATCCTACCAGGAGACCTTGACTCTTCCAAGGAGCAGCTGCTAATGCCTCCTCTGTAGTACCCCTTGCAGTAGCAAAGACAGAACTGTGTTGTAGTGAATATAAAGGGGGTCCTTCACTGAAGTTGCTAAATGCATACAGACCCTGTAATTCATACTGGCTCTCTAGCTTCCAGACTGGCTGACTGCTGCCTGAAGCTGCCACACAAGATCTCCCTAAGTCTTGGTCTGGCATCTGTAGCAAGAAAAGGATTGGGTAAAGAGAAAATGAATAAAGTTTTCTGAGCTGTGAGTGTTGTGCACTGTTTTTTGTAGCAACTCTCCACATACTCTGCTGGATGCATTTTATAGCAAGGCATAATTTTACGGTAGGGATCTTCTGACTTTTTGTGAGCATCTTGCTGACATGGTTGCCCATGTTGATGCCTTGTGAACAAAGCACTCTGAATTGTGCCTGTGCTATGCTGCTTGGGCTGGGTTTCCATCCGGATCTGAAATTGGAAATTTATTACTTGGAACTGGTTTTTAAAGGTGAAACTGACACCAGTTTCTTATTACTTACCAAGTCCTGAGGGCAGAGTTACATTCCTGACGCTGCTGTAGGTGTTAATGATTTCATCAACTTGAGAAGCACAGAGCCCTGAACCCTGCCCTTGGCAGCTAGTAAAGAAGGGAAACTGACTTTCAAATATTTTGTTTTTAAAGTTGTTTGTTGGGGTTTTTTTTTTTATGGTGTTTACATTAGCAAACTGGAATTCGTGGGACAGACTTACAATTGGAACTAAGAATTTGTTGACTACTTAGTTCTTAGAAATCAAATTGATAGTAAAGCCTCAGTAGGCTGCTGAAACTGGTCTTGCCAAGCACCTCTGAAGTTGCAAAAGAACAAAAATCTGTGAGTGGGCCTGCTGTGGGTGCAGGCCTAAGAGTTTCATTTGCTTGGTATGTTTTCTATGCCTCAAAATAATCAGGAAAGATACTATTATGCAGATCCCCAGATTTTTTCTATATTACTTTCAGTTGCATGCAAATAGCTCAAAAACCTTGCTCTAAATCTGGAGAGATTCCAGGATGTGGGTTTTTTTGTTTTGTATTTAGAATAGCTTCTGTCTTGTGTCATGCTGGAAGATGGCATTGCGAACAAGGACCAGGATTTAACATCAGAATTAACTGGCATTACTATGGGCTCTGTCACTTACTTGCTTTATGATCTTAAGCAGACCATCATTCTTTTCATACCTGTATTGTGATATCCTTGTGTCTTGCTAGGTTGCCTTGAAACATAACTTCTTTTGTTTTAAACTTGAGTAACTATTTTGATCCAAGAGCTAGCTGTTTTTCAAGTGACCGTTGCACATGTGATGGACTGCTGCAGAGGTAGTAAATAGAAGGTACAAAATTTAACATGGATTAATCCCGGATATTGATGGATGAGACTCAAAAGCTTATCCTGTAATTATTTATAGAGGTGCTTAAAAGGTGACTTGTTGATTACCATTTATAATTAGCTATACAGAGAACATTTGGCGATAGCATTCTTCAATAGCTAGGAAAAGTAAGTCAGGGTCCAGACTCTGGCAATTGAAACTTGGCAGATGAAGCACAAGTTTCTAAAGTGAGAGACAGTTAACTGAGGGTTGTGGTAGATTTTCTACTGCTGGAAATCTTTAAGTCAAATAAGATGCCTATTGAAAAGTTATATTCTACTTCAGGCAGGAATTAATTTATGGCAATCCTGTGGCTTGTGCTATGACTGAGGTCAGACTAGCTAATCGGTACAACCCTTTCAGCTTTATGGTCCATAGATTGTCTGTCAGATTTGTGAGTATATGTCTCACTGAGGCCAGTGGAAGCCAAATAAACCTGAGGCAAGTTTTACACTGCCCTCTATCACATTCTTCATGCTCCCAGCCTGTGTTTACTTGTTGCCCAGCTAACATGTAGAAATATCTTCATGCGTTGCTTTTATCTTCTCACTGCACGGTGCCACTTACATATGTTCCAATCTGCAATACCTTCCACATGTGCCTTAAAATTGTGGTATGATTGTTGTTTTGCCTGTTATTTCGAAATGAGAATTGAAAAATTTGAAGGTTTGAGCAGATCTAAAAGGCAGCATATCAAGTTGCGGACGCAGCTGGACATTCTTGCTCTGCTGCCCCTTTGGCAGTGATTGATACAAGGCATTCGTATGTATTTGTATTTATGACTTTTTAAAATCTGTTTTCCCCAAGCATTGTACCACTCAAAGTTGCTCAGCAAAAGAAGGCATCCTTGGCTGCTGAGTTACTATTCATGCTTCACACACTTGCCTAGAAAGATAGATGGAGATCCACTGTTACTTTCCCCCATGTACATTAAGGCACAAAGCACCAAGAGCAGTCAGTCTTGTTTGTGTCTCCTACTGCTGTGCTATAGTACCTGTTCAGAGTGGATGAGATAGCTCAGGGGTAAAGTAGAATCCATACTCCTGACCAAACTAGCAGCTAAATGATTGCTGTTACTGAAGAACCACAGCTGGTAAATAGCCTACAGGTGTTGAAGTTGGAGAGGGGGAGCACTTGGCTGTTTGAGTTGACTGTTCTGAGAAGACAGACTAGATCTTGGTAAGTGTTCATCTCCCTTACTGACACTGGTGGTTAGACTTTTGAAAGAGCTCAGTGTGTCTCAAGCAAATTTTTCCATTAAGATTTTTCCATGAAAAAGTCTCTTCTCCGAATTGCCAAATTTTGAAGAAAACAGATTTTCCCAGATGCTTTCACATTCTTATGAGAGCTGGATATTTCAAAATTTGTGATAAATCACAGAAGAAACATGTATTTATTTGTAACTGTTTCCTTCTTCCCCTTCTTTTTATGCTGTTGAATGCTGCACATTCAATGGTGATAGATTTTTCTAAATTCTTTTCCTTACTCTATTTATTTCTTTCGGGTTCAGTAGAAGGGGAAAAGATATTGGTGAAAGGGGAAATTTGCCTCCTGTTTTGCACTGAAATGGAATCTGGATAGTTTTGTGAAAGTCTGCTCTTGATTGCAAAGGCCAAACACTCTTTAAAATCAAATTCTAATTATTGTCATTCAAGTGTGTCTTGTACACGCATGGCAAGTAAAGTTTGTGGATTATGTGTATAATCCCCTTCCTGCAATTGGCTGTGCTGAGGAAGGTTAGGCTGCAGAGCAGACTGGTAAGATCAGTGCATTTAGAGAAAGAATTTCCTGCATTTCCTCTGAATAGTAAAATGTCCCTTTTATGGCGTGCAGTTGAACAGGAAAAGCATCAACTAATTGAGATGTTCTCTTCAATTAATCCCTGTTTTGAATGAATGCCCTGAAGGACCACATACAACTTGGAGAGGCCAGGCTAGATGTCTTTTCAGGCATCATTTCAGGTAAGCCTTTAGAACCGTTTTGTGCTGAATCCTTTTTACTCTTCAGGGACTAATTCTATGAAGCTACAACTTGGAAATGGCTGGATAAGTTCAGCTACTGCATGTTATGGGCCTGGCCCCAATGGAAATTGGGCAATTTTGCTGGAAGGAATCTTACAGCATCTCCTGGGTGTAGTCTAGCAGGCGAGTGCCCTGAAGAGACCAGGCAGCTGCATGGTAAAGGATTGCCTGAAGAAAGGTAACACCTTGCTCATGGTCCCTGGGGTCTACGTTGTTTTTCTGGCATAGGGGTGAAAGCAGCCCTGTTTTAGGATAACCTGAAATGTAAGGGTTGCTTTTGTTTTTTCTCTATCTTTTATGTCTTTAGAGATAAAAATCAATTTGTCTTGAGGGGAAGCCCTTCTGATTTTGAAATGGTTATAAAAAAACATTTTCATGGTTCACCAAAGGGCTCTGTTGGAGTCTTATCTGACAGATAATGTATGCAGTGCAGGAGAGTGGCAAGTCAGGGCCAAGTGCACACTCACTTGGTGCATGATGTTTTGGTGAATGAGAGAGTGTGTGTGATTTTGGGATCCCATGGGGAGTGGCTTTAATTGCAGCACTGGTGCACTGGTTTGGGAGTCAATAGCCTTTCCTTCAGACCTGGTTGGGAGGAGGTGTGCATTACCCGGTATGCTATGGGAGAGCCACAGGCAAGAGAATAAAGTTAGAAAGTAATACAGGACAGAGAGTGTGAGGGAGTGAAGATGAACAGCTTGCTACTGGAAAGCTGTCATTTTCAGCATCATGGTCTCTCTAGCCAGGTTTCTGTGGAGACAGTCCCTAGTACATAAACTGTCAGATGTTTGGGGAACTACATGCTGCTGAGCAGGAAATTGTTCAGATTCCTTATCTTCCACACAACAAGCTCAGGAGAAGTCCTGCCAGAAAGCTTGCACCCAGGCCTCAGGGAACAGGGCTTGACCTCTGAGAAAGAGTTTTTCTGGGGTTTTGCTTACAAAACCTGAATTCAACTACTTTCTAAGCATTTGCCCCAAAAAGCTTCTGAAGAGCAAATACTAGATGGTAGCAGTTAGCAGTCCTGCTGTGGCTAAAATACTATCCTGTGCCCACAGAAAAGAATGGTCAAACATCCACTGACTTCAGTGCAAGCAGCTGAGGCATACAAAGGGAACAATTCTGCAAAGACTTAAGCTTTTGGAGAATTCAAATCCAGACCCAAGGCTGTTTGTTTTTAGGGTTTGGTTTTTGTTTTTTTTTTTTAAGTTTGGATCATCTCCTGTTATGAAGACTTATTCCCAAGTGGTAAAATAATAAGACTAGATTAGTATGTCTAGGGAATGTCTTTGAGCAAGCCAGTGCAATAACAATGATCTTACTTTACCTGGTACGGGAACTAGTAGATGTAAAAGTCCATTGTGTTTGTCACTGTCACTGCCTGTGTTAATGCAGAGATAGTGTCTGCACTGTGGATGGTAGTAGAACTGAGAAACAGTAGTTTCATAAGTGTTACCAATCAAGAGCTTTTCTTTAAGCCTGCCTCTATTTGTTAACTCCTCTGGGTAACCACAGCTTTTAATGTTAATAACATTTTTGTAGTTAACAAACTTTGATAAGCGTTGTCAATCAAGAGATTTTATTTAAGGCTGCTTCTATTGGTATTAAATTGTCTAGGGATTCACAACTTCAAATGTTAATGACAACACAATTTTGTCATTAACATTAGTTTTGAGAAAGGATGGGGAAGATACCTAAAATACAGTGGACTAATAATCTGTGAAGACTCACCTTCTACAAATATAAGGAGTCTTTTTTTTGTTGTTGTTGTGTTTTTTTTTTTCTAATTGACAGCCTGTCTGTGAATTTTTGTGGTGTGAGAACCTGTAATGAGGTTGACATAAAGAAGAATGTACTGGTGTTTTTTATTTCTAATATACTTCTTCAATGTATGGATCTCTTTTTTCTGCAGCTTGTTCTTTTCTGTCATTATTGGGTGTTGGCTCAAGAGAGAATTTCTGCAACATTCTCTCATTATGCAACTAGTCTAGATCTGTACATGGAAGTAAGTCCCTTAAATGCTCACATAGAGCAGGGGCTTTGCTAATAAGAGAACTTTTGAGAAATTTGGCTCTTTGCTTAAGAAAGGTGCACTTTTTTTCAGCGATGCCCAGTGACAGAGTATGAGGCAATGAGCACAAATTGAAACACAGGGAATTCCATCTGAACACAAACTTTTTTTTTTCACCTTGAGGGTGGCTGAACACTGGCACAGGTTGCCCAGAGAAGTTATGACTCTGTCCTTGGAAATACTTAACACCCACACTGACACAGTCCTGGGAAACTTGCCTTAGCTAGCTCTGCTTGAGCAGGGGGGTGGACTAGACAGTCTTGAGAGACCCCCTTCCAACCTCAACTGCTGAGGTCAATATTGCAGCATTTTTCTTAAGAGCTGCCTGGCCCAGCCGTATTTCAAAAGCAGCAGTGATTTATTGTTACACCCAGTCTGTGAACCACTTCCTAGTGCTTTCCCTTTCCTCAGCTCCATAAAGGTGTGTGGTGTGTGTCTTTTTGGCTTCTGATCATGTGAAAGTTTTCAGCATGTGGCTTCTGGGGTCATGAAGCTGGGTCTTCCCTGGAAAAGGTTCTTGGTAGTATATGTTGCTTCTAAGTGTCCTCTTTAACCCCGATTGCAGACTAAAATGATACCTTTTTCTTAAAGGGGATATTTTGACTCATCATTTCACAGTTTCCTTTTCTTTCTCTTTTTTTCTTTCCCTCTACGAGTTGCTCAGAACTCATTTATCACTTTCTGAATGAAAGGTGCATCATGGTTCACCCCATCGCTACCTGCTCCAAGAGCTGTTCAGTCTTCCTCTTAAAGAAAACCTGTCAGATCTTTCTTGTCAACCTGGCAATTGTTTGGTTTTAGTTTTTCAATGGAGTGTTTGCAAAGAAAGAAAACTCTCCTTATGAGTGCATGAAAGAAGCATTGTTCCTTGAGAAAGACACATAAATTTTCTTCAGTGAGGCTGAAGGCAATGTTTTAATTTCATCTTCCCTTCAACTTTCCCCCCACCTCCACCCCTTTTCTTCCATATATTTCATATAGATTACCCTCTACTGTCTGGTAAAATAATGTGGACTTGTAACTTTTTTTACCTTCCAGAGATGGACAGAATAAAACATGTGGTTTGGGATTCTAATGTCCACTTAATGGAAAAATATAGATTGAAGTATAAAATGGGGCATTAAAGCCATGTGAGATGGGGTTCTTTGTGTGTAAAACCATTGTGGGGTGTAATCCTTGAGGGAACCATGACCTTTGTCTTACCTCACTTTAGGCTTTGAGGGGACCAAGATGCTCCAGCTATTCTGCTTAGCTCAGTTCAAAACTCTAAATTTGCATCCCCACCAACTTTTAGATCTGATGAGCCAAAGCAGTTAGTCACCTTTACAGCTTTATACAGATCTCCTCCCCATGTATGGCTTGGAAAATTGCATTGGTGAAGGAAGGTATGTCATAGCGCAGCCAAGCTAGGAGAGGACTCAGTATGGAAGGATGTACATAATACACATCATTATTCTTTCCTGCACTGGATAAATTCAGGTTTTTTTCAGGAGTATTGGGATGCTGGTGGTATGGAGACAGAAAAAGAGGCCTGGACCTTTGAGTGGGACTTTTTAAAGGAAAATTTTAGCACTGTGACCCTAGTGGGACTGTGCATCCAAAATGTTGGAGGAAAGCCACAAAACAAACCGGCCAAAAATAAACTTAGTGTACATGTTTTTGTACTTACGTCCCCAGCCACTTTTGGTGAGTTTATCAAAATATTGTGGAGTTTTGGAACAAGGAAATGAGATATATGTATGTGTGTAGATTATCTATCTATCTATCTATATGTATATATGTGGATCATAGTAAAAGCTTTGTTTTAGGCCCTCTATCTTTAAATCTCCTTACTGAAGTACTTCCTTGGCTGGAAGAAGATAGGAAAGAGGTATTGCAAAAAACTGTGCTCTCCATGTTGTAATAAAGCCAGTGTAAAGGAATTCCTTCCAGCCAATTATTTCTGAGATGGCTTGCAAATTCTTTTACTTTTGCTTTATCTAGAGGGGACAGAGAGCTTGAACTAAGGTGGTGTATTTGCTACACTGGCAGTCAGTGGAGCTTGAAATAAGGGGACAGAAGTCTGACTGAGGCTGTTTTCATTATTTTCAGATGGGAAGGAAGGAAGACTTGCATGAAAGATGTCTGTCTTTCTCTTTTAAAACTGCGTTGGAGTGTGTGTGGTTGGCTTTGCGACCCTGGAAGCATTTACTGTATAGAAACACCTTGCACTGAAAACAAGGGATATGTGACAAAAGCAGTGAAGGAAGCTTAGAATTTTGACTCTTATTTTAACATTGAGCTTAAAGTTTATGTTCTACCAGCCACACCTGTAACCCATTTTTAATGTTTAATCATGAGTTATTTGTGTGATCTTAACTGACTAGCAGAACAGGAAGACATTGTTTTACTCTTCATCAACAGACTGACAGGGCCTTAGGTTTTGAATGCACATATGTTGTTTGTAGATGGCTGATGCTGAACAGCTTATATGGTTGTGGAGCTAAATGTCAGTGTGCTGGCATTACCTTATTTCCATGGGGTTGTCTCAGAAGTGGCAGGCAGGTGAGAAGCATTTTGTTTGATGGACTCCAAAGCTATATCTGATGAAGAGAATCTGCATATAGAAGTAAGAAAAGAACATAAAATGTTCCTCTGAAACCAACCAAGAGACATGCAGAACACTGACATATCCCAAGTTCTTCAATCAGTGGGGGAAAAAGTCTGTATTTAAAGTCACTTTCCCATGTATGTGTTGTGTTAGTTACGCTCTCCGTAGCGCTGCTTACTTACTACTACTCTGTGATGCATGGAGAATCTATGGGTGAGGAGAAACAGTGAGTAAACTACATCCAGGTCTTTGCTGACAGTGGTGGTAGGGGTGCAGAATGGAGAGAGCTGAAGGTTGTTGCATGTGCAGTCCATGATGCACAACCCTGGCACTGGCTGGTAAAGGTGCAGAAGGTCTGCTCAAGACCCAGAGAGAAAAGGAAGCTTTGACTTTCTGCACAGCTGGAGGGCAGCTTCTGTTCAGTGGTGTCAGAAGCAATGATGACTCTGCCTTGTCTTTCTAATTGGAGACAAGCTGGTTCAGCTGTTATAAGCAACATGGAAGAGTATTCCTGGGCCAGGAAGGTTTAAGGGAAAGTGTGGAAGTATAGCTGAAGCATAAAACTACTGCTGACATAGGGCATATGTTGCTTTTCTGAATCTGTAGTCAGACGCTTCACAGAGTTAGGATTAAGGTTGAAAACTAAACCTTTTTTGAGCACATCTGCTTTGGCAAGAAGTCTGTGCAACATTAACCAAGTATACGTATGCTTTCAGGTTCCAGTATGAGATACTACCTCCAGTTTAGATTTAGCTTTCTGCCTCACTGCATTGCCTACTTCTTGAAGCGAAGAAAACAACTTTACAGCCCAATTGAAAGGGGTTTTTATCTTCAATCTAACCTTTCATTTTAAATATCAGTTACTAAAAGAAGAAAGTTTCTCTATCAACTCTGCTTCTAGCACTATCAGATTTTCTTTCGCTTTTTTAATTATAAGAGTTGCATGAGTGAATGCAGTTAAAAAGAGGGTGTTCATACTGGCCCCTACTGAAGTCTGTGTATGACTTAGAATATATTCCCTGGGAGTCAGAAAATGATTATTTGAATGCTCCAGCTTTGCTAAAATCAGCTCAAAAGGTCTTTGGAGAAAATGAAATATTTTGGGGACTAAATAATTTCTGGTGAAATGTCCCTCATTGGATTTGTGGCTGGTGGGTACCTGAGATTTTAACTGAGTCTGAGTTCTGTTTGGAAGAGTCAGTCTCTTGTTCTATGATTGGAATTAATAGGACTCTGTTATACCCATGGAGAGGAAACTGTATATCAAATGTATGTTGTTCACTCATCTGAGGAATGAAAGGCTTCTGTAAAGTCTCCTAACTAATCCCAATAGTATGTTCACCCTGAAATTACCGCCTTGGTAAGGCAAACAGAATTTTGAGTATTCCTTCCAATATCCTTCTGAAGAGAAGAATAAAATGCTGCTTTTTTCTCTCCCTGCCACCCCACCCCACCCCCACTTTTCTTTCTGTTCCTGATGACTTTGTCTGCATAAATATAGTTCTGGGAGGATTCTCTGGCAAAGGTCTGAAATAATTAGCCTCGCAGAATATAAGACCCTTAGTATATGATAAGAAATAGATTTCCTCTGGAGTGACCTCAGCCTAAATATTTGAAGAGCTGAATACAAAGGCATAAATTTATGTTCTGGAATGAAGTATTGGCTGGGTGACCCACTGGCATTACCTCCACACCAAGGGCCTTCCACAGCACGAGACTTGCTGTAGTACTCCTACAGAGCACAATGTCCTTTCATCTAGAAAACTGATCTTTCCTCTTGCCCTTTGCTCCATTTTCCATGATAAGTGGTTTCCCTCTATCCAGTTATTTAGTAATGGAAGCTTAAATTTTGGTCACCAGAGAAACTCTTTCCAACTTAGAGAAATTCTTTCTTTGGTGGCAGAGATCTAATTTCCAAGATATTGTCAGTGTTGGTTTCTTTCTATTAAATAAACAAGAAAAAATGCTTCTCAAAGTAGATCCTGTCCCATGACTGATTTTTAGTTTGGGTTTTGGTGTTGGTTCTTTTTTTTTTTCATTTGGGCAATGTTATGTTTCATCCTCTTTTGCATAGAGGAAAATTTCCGAGGTGCTATGAAAATCACTTCCTTAGAGAGCACTTCCAGTGTGAGCAACTTTCTGGGAAACAGGTAACTTGGTGGTTATCATGGGATTTGATGATTAAGCACTGTTTGCCATGTGGTCATACTATTGTAATTTAAATGGAGAGAAACTCTTACTATAGAAGTATTCCAGTAGATGCTGGAAATGTATCATGCAATATTGATATGGATATGAAACGTGCTCTGGGAATTAAGGAGAGCTAGTGCTGCTATTAGTAGGCCCTGTAGAAGATTATTTGTTTCCTTATCATGCGTGACCTCTTAAAAATGTAGAAAATTTTTGTCTGTGTTTGAAATCTCAGCATGAACAGGATATTCTAAGACCTTGTGGACTTGCTCCTGTCTAAAGAACCATTTTTTCTCAGGAACAAAACAATGTTCCTTAAAACTACTTCCCACTCTAACTCCTCTCTCTAGACTTGTGTTGCTTAATTTGTTTAATTCTTGGGTTATCCCAGTGGAGCTTTCTGTGATTATTAAGTGACAACACCTTAAACCCACACCTCAGGTTGTTTCCTGGACAGTAGTCATGCTTCTTACAGGCTGTGTTTGACTGATGTTAGGGTATGAACAGAACCAGCATTGGGGAAGAAGTCACCCTGAAAAGTGTCTCAGTGGTGTGGACCCAGTGTTTGCATTATACATGTGCTAGTTATCTTCTTTTCAGAGACTTGGAGATGGACCCACTTGTCTGTACAATTTTTTTCTGTTTTAAGCATTGCTAGGCACCACGGTAGTGTGGTGGACCCTTTGCTTGTAATAGGAATGACTGGGGAGAAAAAAAAAAAAAAAGTAAAACTTGGGGATTCAGTAGTGACAGTGCCATTTTCATCTTATTCACTGGTCCAACAGCCAATAATTAAAAATTAGTGATAGGCTGGCAGCTTGCATGCAGATTGTTGGGTTACATATAACATATTTCTGCTTGGATTTGCCATCCAGTCCAAATACATAGTTGGTCTTGATGTTTCAGATTTTCTGTCATTTTGCAGTTCCCACTCATTTTGCTGGCAGGGAGGTGCAAAGTTTTGGGTGAAAACTGAGGGTGTTTCCATGTTCAAATAGGTTTCTGGGCAGGGAGAAGGTCAAATGCTGCTGCTGTTTCTTGTTACTAGAAATATTTTGGTACTGATTGGCTGTGTCTTCTCTACAACAAGTAGAAAATGGGGGTAACAGCAATTTCAGTGTTTCTTGCAGTGGGAGTTATTCTTGCAAAGTATGTATTTTTCTTATAAATATCCCTGCCTGACCAGGGTAGCAGAGCCAAGACCTGAACTTGTAGGAGGCAATGTATGACTTCTTACTGTCTTTACTTGTATGTATTCCATACATTAATAAAAAATATAAGATCCAAGTAGAAATTAATGATTTAAGTTAAGTTTTAAATATGCTTCCAAAGAGTAAGGCAAAATAAAGTACAGTAGGTGATGATTTGGGTAAAATACTGTACAGTCTATCAAATCAGTGCTGTACAGAACTATGGACAAGTAGTGATATTGGTAAATGTTCTGCAAAAGCATACATCACTGCATATAATAATTGTGTTTGCAGCCCCAAGAGGACAAAGATGCTCCTTCTCTAATAGAGGGTAGACTTCTGTTCTGTTTGCATACAATGGGCTTTCTTTTTGAATCATGTCCAAGGACTATGTACCCAGATCAAACAGACATTTAGAAGCAGGATTGGGTTTGGTTTTTTTTGTGTTGTGTTTTTTTTCTTTCCTGTAGTGTGCAGCTGTGCTGGGGAGCTGAGGGAATTTTATACTGCAGTCTGGTTTTCTGTGGAGTATGCTCAAATCTTTATCAACAAGATGCAAGTAGTTTGGGCTCAGAAGCTGAAAGAATTTGCTGTATCTTGGTGCAGGCTATTGACTTGCTGTGGATACTTAGAAATCTAAATGTCTGCTGTATGCAATGTCTCTGAAGTCTTTTTTTCGGTATCTGGGCATACATTTCAGCAAATAACTTATCCTCGGAGAGTGTGTTGTCAGTTACAGTTCTAGGAAGTCTTCCCTAGATATACTCCATAATTAAACTTTTCTTAATCATGAACAGTAAAGGACCTTGACATGGACATAATCTCTTGCCATGGACATGATCTCTTGCCATGAGAATCCAGGAGACTAGAACTAGCTAGAATAGAGTTGGTGGTGACTGGCACAGGCACCACACCCTGGTGTACCATGTGCTTTAGACCACATAGATATGCATTGCTTTGTAAAGAAGATCCTCACATTTGAGTATGTTAGGGGTGTTCTGTTACAGCACTCTGCGGAATACTGCTGTTGGCCAAAAGCACCCGCTGATCGGGCAAGGAAGGTGGCTCATTTCACGTACACTTTCTTTTCAGACCCTCATAATCGTTCACAATCTGTCACCCAGAGCATCAGCTCTGTGGAATTTGACCTAAATATAGATGAGGGCTTGTTGACCATAGTGCCATGAAGCACTAAATGGTCCCAAAACCTAAAGCAGTAAGTTGCAGCTCTGAAACCAGCTTTCAGTGTTGGTGTAAAGTCTCCTGCTCTAAATATTACAGCAGCCAGAAAATATATTTTATCTGGATGCCACTTAAAAACACACAAAGACAACAACCCAAAATCCTTGAGCAGAACTCTTTCCAGATATCCATTCTTCATGAAGACATGTTAGGCTAAAAGTTCAACAGTTTCACCAAGCTGCTGGCTTGGAGTTCAAACCTACTTGCGTAATGTTGAGGTTTCAGGGCATTGAACCCAAAATATCCCTTGTTAGAATGTTGAACAAAAATAAAAATGTTGGAATAAAATGCTTTATATGACCTTTTCTTAACTTCCTTTTCTACAGTTAATTTATTTTTGGTGCCAAATTGACAACTGCAGAATCTGAGTAGCTTAAAAAATAGGTATATAAAATCAGTGACACTTTGTGACCCTGTCTGTGCCTTGACCTATGGAAACCATCTCTAAGATGGAGGAAGCATCAAAATCCCAAGACCTGTTCCCGTTGTAATACATCTACTGACTGTTTCTTCTATTTAGTGAATCAGTAGAGCAGCCTTTTAACTATCATCCCCTCAGTGGTTTTTCAGGGTGTATGGAACTGAATGACAGCCACCATCTTTATTATTTACAGGTTTGCAGTGACATGTAGAAATATACTGTACTTTGGCAGGGCACTAAGAAGGAAAGTGGCAGGTCTGCACCCTGGTACCTGGCTTTCCTAGATGGCATTGATGAAGACTAGTTTTGAAAAGATTCAGTGCCATCCACGAAAAACACATAGAAGTCCAAATGTTGTCTTTGCTGGGTTTCTCCCCAGTTATACTCATTTGCTATAAATACTGAGTTGCTTTTTCCAATGAGAGCACTTCAGGAAATTTTTACCAGTGTAAGTAATTGATTTGCCTGTCAATAAAGAAAACGCCACTTGTACACATACCTCTGTGGCTAGTTTCTAGTGGTTATAACCAAGGTATATTTCCAGTCAAGTTGGACTTAAATGTAGTGGCCCTGAATGCAGTGTGAAAATGGAAATCAATTTTTGCATGCTGTGATGACGTTGGGCAGCAGATGAAACACTTTTCTACTAATTGTCTGAATAAGAAAACAGCATTTCACATGGAAATGAACTGAAGTTTAGGAAGATGTAACTGGACCTTTACTGTTCGTTTGTTTTTCTTGGAGCACGCTGACAGTTCTTAAAGATTATTTCTCTCTCAGCAGAGGTTCTTTAATGCCCTCAGCTGCTTATTTTGTCTGGAAAATTCAGGCACCCAGGATAATGATGGCAACAACAGCAACATTTTGACTCCCAAATCCCCTGGCAAAATAGTTACATCATGTCTGGAAATAATTGGGCAGTGACAGAATGGAAAAATTACAATGATTCCAACAAGACAGGGACATTCTTAGTAATGGGGTTTTGTGTGTTCATTCTTCCAGGCATGGCAGTTCTTAGTGCTACTGGGAAACTCTTGATCGATATCCCTTGTAACTTCACAATAGAAATATTGCAAAGATTTCAAGTCCCTAGACCAAGCTTTAGTACTGGTCTTTTGACACAGAGGGCTGAGTGGGATAGCTTGTTCTTCAGATCACTCTATCCTTGGCTGCTTTCTTAAGATGATAAAAAATTTGGCTCTGGGGTGTGGATGTCTCATCTTTGGGAGCTGATCTTATGGATAGAACTGCCAGACATTACTGATTAGAGCCAGTTTCAAATCAATGACGTTAAGGGCACTTCATACCATAAGACCTGCAAAAGGCATCGGACTTCATCTTCCTGTAAAGGAAAACAGACTTCTGCATTGGAACTGAAGGAGCAATGTGCTGGTCTTGGCTGTTAATGTGCATGTCTGCCTGGCTCTATTTCACCTTCAGTCTATGAATTCTTATATTGAATAAAGGTTTCCTCTCACACTCCAGCTTCCAAGACACTTTGTCCTGTGAAATTGCGTCACAGGGTTGTACCCACCACCAAAAGAAAGTTAAGTCTAACCTGGGCTCTGCTGTCTAGATCCGTAGCTTGCAGAAAAGGCCGTTCAGATCTGCTTTGCTCAGTAGCACAGACATAACCTGGGTTGTAGTTTTGTCCTGAATTCATGGCCCTGACAATACAGTATATTCTTGGCAGGTCCTAAAAATAATATTTTTAGCACCTGAATACTTTCAAAAGTAAAGTCTGTGTTTGAAAGACTTAGAGCTGGATAGTCTTATCCTCAGTTATGATTCGGTCCTGGGGTGGCACCTGGGGGGGTTGTGGGATTCTTTCCCCATGCTTGCTTTTATGTAGCATATTTCCCACAGGCTCTTACAATCACAGTGATTTGAAGAACAATGACATAACAAACCAACCCATCTAGTGAAATTAATGCTGTGGTAGGGGAGATCATTGCATAAATTCCATTTCATAAAGCATAAATTTATCCACACTGGATTTGTGGACACTGCTAAATGCTGCCTCAAGAGCAGCATCATTAGTGGGGTGTGAACTGTCATGTCCTGGCCAGATTCCAGTTGGGTGATTATTTTTTGCTGTCCTGCTGGTTTTATTAGTATTTGTTTAGTACCATAGGTCTACTTGGCACTGTACAATAACAGATTTAAACAGATAACTAAGACCTTAGACTGGAGAACCTACAACCTCAGTGCCACAGCTAGGAAAATGGAATACAATACAACAAAAATAAAACATACTGGTGGAGTATAATACAATAAAAATAAAACATACACAGGGTGTGACACAGTCTCTACAGCTGTTATGCAGTTGGTGTCTCTTCAGAAGTGTTTTTCTCTTTAATATCTACATAAAAAAAGTTTTGCAATTTGAGGCATAGGAACATGCTACTAGAAGCCATTGCAACTCGAAGAGTTGTCATGAAAGAAAGTGAGGATATTGCAATGGAATGGTGGAGAAAACCAGCAGAGAGTAAAACTAAAGATGATAAAGAGAAGAAAAGAGAGAACTAAGGCTAGAACTGGAAAATGTCATTCTCTGCCTGGAGAAGTCGGGGTTTTTTTTAATAGAATGGAAGGGGGTAATCTTTAGTGAGGTATATGAATAAAACAAATATGGTTCATGGTAAAGAAGAGAAGAAAATTGATCTTGGTAATAGTCCAGACTTTCTGATTGAAAAGGAAGTGGAGGGTATCTGTAGATGTTGCTGAAACTGCAATGCTGCAACACTAGAAAATTTGGAAGTAATAACAGGGAGGGGGCAAGGAAAGAAAGACAGGACTCCAGACTATTGCACCTTAAACAGAAAGGTTGCTTATATTTAGGGGGTATGCAGTCCTGTAGGATCCACCACCATTGTTGGCAAGCCTGCCTAAGTGTGGAATTGATAAATTAGGATGGGAACGTGTGGTACAGCAAACACTAAGGAAAATGTATTCCTGCCCCCAAAACTGCTGTTTAGTAGGACGTCTCTGCTTCCCATCTTACCCAAGTTTCTTGTATGCTTAGACACTGTGGAGATGAAGAACGTATGTATTTTGGATAAACATTTAAGCTGTGAATTTTACTAGTTTTGTTTGCAGTTTAAGCTGCTGTGGTCACATCACCATTCAGAAACATTGAGGATGTGTAGATTTACTTGCATCTACATGACAGCTACATAGGAGGACAGATTACTTGTGACCCTGCAAATTTTTGTGTGGAGTCATTCATAGTAGACTAATACATTTGTGAAAATAAAATAACTTCTTAGCGGGTAAAAGAATGAATGGATTGTTCAGTCAGCTCAGGTATAAAAAAATAGCAATCTGTACTTGATTAAAAGTTGTAAAGAAATAAAAAATTATTACTAGCTGGATTTATGATACTGGCTCCAACTGCATTGTTGCTTTCTCCATTTTGTATTTTGAATCTTGATGTGACTGTTCTTTTTAAATTCATTTGCTATGAATACAGTTTGGATAGATAACTGGATTAGGAGGAGTATGACGAACCTGCTGGTATCTTCTTTTTCCTCTTTTCTTTTACTTTTTTGGGTTTGGGTTTTTTTGTAGAGTTTTCTCCCCTCATTCCCAGATGAAAACAAAGGAAGTGTTGCAAAATAATCTTTCAGAAGGGAAAGGCCTCTTACACTTCTTCAGTATTTTTTGTGTTAGTAAGCTGATGTCCGGTGAGAGGTTCTGGATTTGTGGCATTAACAGACTAACATTAGTGGTCATTAGTCATTCAGCACATCCTAAGCATTCTTAAGGTATTAAAAATAAACAGATTTTTGACAGACACATTGCATTAAGTAAGTTCACGGATGTAGTTACACCTGAAAGTCATCAAATAGCCCTTGCCTTTTCTCTTATCTCAGGAATATTTCCTAGGTAAATAAATGAATAAAAAATAAAAATTAAATGTAGTGTTAATAGTATATAATATTGTGTGTATAGCAGGAGGCAATCTTTAGGTCTGTGGAATGCTTTGACATTCTCAGCCATCTCAGTTTTGATGGGATGGTGTGTAAAATAGACCACAGCTGAGTGCCTGGGCTGGCTTGCAAAAAACTCTTCTGCCACCTTGGGATCTTCACCTTTGTTTTGATGTGTTGTAGGAGGGAAAATCCATTAACTGGCTTGAAAATGCACAGTGCATTTTGAGCTGAGCTCTCTCCTTTGGTGGAACCTTTAAGTATGGGCCCTGGCTTGCCAGGACTGAGTAGCCATTGCTGCATAAGGCCTTGCTCATTTTCTAGAATTTTCTTTCCTGTGATCTGTTGATACGTTTTGGGTCTGATGCCCTCCTGCCCAACACAGCAGGCAAGTGTGCTCTTCAGGAAGGACTGCACTACCATACTTCCTGAAAGAAAGGATTTAAATCTCTTGATCTTAAATAGTTGGGTATTTTGTTGCTGTTTTGTGCCCTGGAGACAAGGAAACTCCATAGTATGGTGAGAAACCCAAACCAAAGTACTTGTGTTACTGTGCGTCTGCAACAAATGGATTGTGTGCCTATCCCCTTTTCACACCTCCATGTTGCAGTTGCTTTCCATTGCATCTGACGACTGTTGTGTTATATGTGACATACATGGGAAATTCCCATGGTAATTGGAACATGCTGTGAAGCTCATAGTTTCACCATCTGTGTACTGGAGAAGCAATGTGGTCCAGGGAACTGAGCATAGGATCAGTACAGAGCTCTTTAGCTTTAGGCAATGTATATTTTGACAGTTTTGAGCACAGTGCTTTTTTCTACCACTTCATCAACAGGAAGTGACGATGAAGGTAGCTACTATAATACCATGAAGCTCAGGTGGTTTATTATTTAATAGTTGAATAACATAGACATTTAATTTGGATTTGGGAGTGGGGCCTGAGTTGGCTTATGTTCCAAACCAGTCCAAAATCAGGTTTCTTTCTACTTCTGTGATAATACATCACATTTATGTTTTATCCTGCCAGAGAGAAAGATACAGATCCATTGGGAAATGGAAGTGATTTACTTTGCTTCCTCTCCTGTTAGGATAAACCAGCGTGGACAGTGATTCTGCATCATACATTTCATCCCATGCTTTCCACTCAGGTGAGAGCTGTGGCTACATCCATCAATATTGTGTGTCTGTTGATCAGTGGAGATTCAGCTCTGGAAGTGAACACATCAGTTTTTTCCATTAATCCTTATGCTGCAGACCAGTTTTGCAGGACTGTGTGTGTTTAGTTAACCCACAGAGTTCTCTCCCTTTCTTCTGTTTTTCCAAAGGTGATGATACAAACATAATCTTTTCTATTTTAGTTACAGTTGTGCTCTGTTGTTTGCTGTGGTGAAGGACAGGACAGTGAGGTAAAAACTATGATAATCAGCAATCTTGCGCAGGAGAGCTGCTGGCATAGAAGTTGTTTCAGGTGTCTTGTTTGTGGAATGTTGCTTATTTAGGGTATGTTTGCGTGAAAAATGCCATTTCTGAGATGAGAATGAAGAAAAGAGTGAGACTGAAGAAACAATTTAGAACCTTCAATTGAAAGAGGATCCTCCTGTGCAGTTAGCATGGATCCCATCCCATGTGGTTAAACTTTCTGATAAGACTTGGAAAACTTGCATTAGCTTAATTATGTTTGGTCACTGAGCCAAATGGTTTAGAAATGAACACGTAGGCTCTGTTAGAGGAAGAGAATGTTGTTATAATTAGACCTTGGGCAAAGTTCCAGACTGTGACTCCTGACCTAGGCTGAACTGCAGATGGGGCTGGGAAGCAGGAGGGGGATTGCTATGAGGAGCGGGTGTGTGGTTAGCTGTTGAAATGACGATGTGTTTGTGTTGTGCAAAAGGGTAAAACAGTACAATTGAGAAGAGCTGTGGGAGGGAGTTCTGTGTAATAGTGGGATTCTCTCCAGAGAGAGATTTCTCATTGATTCTCACTGGAGGTATGTATAGAAATAGGTAATCACACGTTCTTCATCTTTACAATCACTGTACTTGTAAGAAGTTGAAAAGCAGTAGAGCTTTTATTGGAATAAACCCTCATCTTTTAGGTTTTTGGTTTTTTATTTTTTTCATGATTTTTTATTACAACTTTGTTACCAATTACCACTCAGAAAAAAGAAAAATGTTCTTTTCTTCATTTTCTTTGTTACCTCCCCCCCCCCGACCCATCCTTTGCAAGCTCATTTTCCCCAGATCTGATTCTTGACAAAGAAAAGGCAAAAAAGAGAGAAAGAAAAGGAAAAGACTGTTAATTTAGAGCCTGTTTATTTATTTGTTTTGGAACTTATTATTATTTAAATAAATAAATATTTACTTAAAATTATGTCCACCAAAAAATCAAGGAGTTGCAATTAATTCTTAAACAGCATTAACAGTGCAACTTAAGTAAATGCCCTTCAGCATCCTGTGACTGACAGGCTTAATCTTTAGAAAGACAGTGCTTCCACTTAGAAGTATCATTCATTCATTCAGTGATTCAATTCTAAAATATCTGTGCTGGATTCCTCTCTAGCAGTCCTCAACTGTTCTTAGTTTAAAAGTATTTAGCTCCCTCACAGTTACAATGTTGTAGCAATACAAAAGTGCCATTTAACCCCTCTATCAGTGTTAATTTTCTACATACTGCTTATAGACAGACCTGGAAAATGCCAAGTGTTAAGAGTACAAGTTGTGCAATGGAATGATGCTTTGTGAAAGTGAGGCAATACAAGGTTACTACTCATCTGAGCACTGTGTGTTTTTGCAGACTAGTAAAATCTGAGTAGCTTTGCTGAGTTTCTCAAGTATGGGTCCCAAAGAAGGGATGCCAATTTTGTGAAAACATCACAAGAACAAGCACTACCTTGTCGATTTTTTAGCATTATGGATGCTGAAAAGCCTGGACACTGACTGTTCACCTCTGGGGTGAACCTGCTTAAGATGAAAGCTGAGTGATGAACTGTCAGTACAGGACAACCTATGGTGCCCAGACCAGGGCAGTACTTACCCTGTAGAAATGTTGGCCTTCATATCCATTCACATAGTACTTATTTCCTGGTAAGGTACCTCTTTTGGAGGAGTGCTTACCAAAGCCTGAGCTCATAAAGGAAGATGTTCTTAGTCTTATCACTTCAATGTCTCAGCCAATTTTTCCAAGAAGGATTGATTCATCGTTTATGGCCCAGAGAATGCTGGTCTTTTGATGGCTCGTAAGGAAGCCTCTAGACAGTGGGCCAGAACTCGGTTACAACTGAATTGATGAAAATGTAGCTATATTGCATGTAAATCAGGTTTGTCTCATTGATCTGAGTTCCTTCCAAAATCAAGTTTTGTCAGACTAGTGCATTCTAACCTCATCGATGACCAGATTGCCATAAAAGGCATTGCACTCAGAGTAGTCCCTGAGAAGATGGTCTGTGGTGGACAAGTTCAGCTTCTTCTGAGGCCCTCTTCTGCAATATTTTAATAACTGATTCTTTTAGGTCTCCACCACTGAAAGGAAACAGAAGTTGCTGTGCACATCATTGTGCTAGATTTGAGGGTATTTTGTTTATTCTGACTGAACCAGTGTCAATGACCAGCTCCAGGGTTAAGTTGACCTTTGGCATCTCCTAGTGAGAGATCATCTCCCGTGTTCTTATGAATGTGCTTTTGAAGCCAGCATCACCGTGCCCTAGTGAACCCTGCTGAGACATATCAACCCTTGCAGAACTGGCATGGAGAACAAAGGAAAGTGGGCATGCTAGAAGACAGTGCTTGGTGCCAGCTCACTTTGCTTTCAGCTGCATAAGAGTTGCAGCTGATGTCCCTACAGTGCATAAGAGAAGGTGCTAAATAAATTAATTCCAGCATAAAGTAGGGCAGGTGATTCCTGCCAAGCACATGGTGCCAAAAGGGTGGAGGTTTGGGTGGTTTGGAGGGTTTTTTGTTGTTTGCCACTTTTTTTCTTAAGCGAGCATGCTGATTTCTACACAAAAAGACTTCTGGCTTCTGTGCAGTACATTGTCCCACTATGCAACTGCTGTCCTAAAGGTGCTTTTCCTAGCCCAGCTTCTTAGTCTCTATGAAAGCTCAAAGCAGCCTTGTTCTGGCAAGCAAACAGACCAAAGCATTGTGAGGCAGGTTAGGGCAGCAGCTGCTCTGATGACAAAGCTCAGCTGTGTTGCTGCTGGTGCACCATCCAGCATCCTGCAGTTCAGTTCACCTGCCACCTCCCTCCCTGCTCTCCTGCCCCTTGCCCAAGGAGCCAGGCTTCACAACAGACTTCAATTATTTACTAAGGATATGGCTTATTCTGCAGATTAAGTGAAAAAGTGAAGTCCTTAAAAAATATAACACAAATAAGCCCCTGAACTGTCAAACAACAAGTCCCTTAAAAGGGCAAAATATGCAGCTCTCTGTGAACTGCACAGCTCCCTCCTTTCAAACTACTGGCAGGAGGCTTCCTGTTTGGACGGGCTGCTCACAAACGGTGTTGTGTGGTGCAGTCAGTCCCTTCCCATCTCCTCCTTTAGGCCTCCTTTTGCCTCCCTTTACGCTCCTGATACCAAAGCCCCTCCAGCCTGGGTCCTGTCAAGATGGGATCTGACAGCTCAAATGTAAATCTGAAAGCATGCATTAGCATTGTGCAGTTTCTTCCCTGGAAACATAACAAAGCCCAAACTGGTTAGGTGTGTTCAAAAACAGAATAGGCAAAATGGTCCTACTGTGATAGTCCTGGCCATAAAGAGATGAGTGTTTGGTGGTTTAGCTTCAGAGTGATGGAAAATTGATTTCTGCTTCATTGTTTCATTGTTCATTTTATTTTGACCAAATGGGGTAACTTTGGAGGATTCTTCCATTTATTCTGGGTAAATTCTCCATTATATATATATATTTTTTTTGCTTCTGATATTTCAGTTCCTTTACTGTAGTAGTGAGAGAAAGGCCAATACAGGCATTCAGCGATAGTGTTCAACCTTGGCTGCTGAGCATTACTGATACACTGACCTGCTGGGAAATCCCACGTTGAGTTTGTAAAACTTTTTCAGAAACTTTAAGAGAAGTGATTCTACGCTGCCATACAAGAACACGTTAATACCATATTAAACCTTAGCTACCTTGTCTAGCTTGAACATTTCTTTTGTTCTTTTGTGTCTCAGTTCCTTCTGTCTACTTCCAGCTGTTGTACCAATGATAACCATTTTGACTGCACAGAGCTGTGCAGATCCAACAGTCTTATCATTTAATGTCTGTTGTTTTGTTGTTTTTTTTTCTTCCTGCAGAACATGATCAGAAGATAGCATCATACACCATGATCATGGCCCCGCGGAAGAGGAATCGTCATGCGTTGGGGTTTCTTTGTTGTTTTGGGGGTAGCGACCTCCCTGAAATCAATCTCAAGGACAATAACCCCCTCCAATTCCTTGAGTTTTCTGTCCCAATCCCACCAGCAGAAGAGCTCAATGCCAGATTCTCCGAACTTGTGGTAAGTTTCTGCTGGCAGAATGACATATTTTAGGGGCTGGATGAACTCTCTTCAAAGAAGGACTTAAGGGACTTATTAGGGATAGGAAAAAACCTTATGTTGAAGCTGCTTTTTTCAGGTTTTTTTTTCCCCATTCTTTTATTGCCAATTCCATGGTGGGAGAAAGGTGGCAAATGACAAGATGGATGACAGTGGCACAGGGTATAAGTACAACAAAATGTTTAAATATGATTATTCTCACAGCACTATACAGTTCTCTAGGCAGAGGACTGGGCACATTGGAAGGAACCTTAAAAGTTCTCCATTGAATAAATCCTTGATAGTAAATTTCTTCTTAACAACTTTGGGATAAAATCTGATGTATAATATAGTAAAATGGAAAGTCTTAGGTGTTGTGAGTCTATAAATCAAGGACTATACTGTTCTGTTGATCAGTAGCATAGCTGCTGGTGAGGTGTAAGAATCAGGTGACCATGCTAATTGTGTTTCATCAGACAGCTGCCTTTGAACTATGAAATAGTGCTGTCACAGCAACAGACATAAACAGGAAGGGAAGCAGTTATTTCAGATGAACTTTGTCATTTGCTTTTGTGGTAAACATGGATTCCAGCAGCAGGCACTGGCTATTCATGCCTGGCATCAAATGACTTTGCTGTCTTTGCCCTCTTGTTCAACCCTCACATACAACACAGGCAGAGGTCATAGGGCTGTAATGTTTTGCAATCTGAATCATAAAGGTGATACTCATTTGATGCAGCTGATTACTATTCTGAGATCAGAGCTTACATAAAGTCAGGTATCTGTAAAAGTATACGTGCCTGAGTGGTGCTACACAGATGTGGAATAGAACAGAAAATATTGGATCTCAGAATTATAGGCATTTGCCAGTAATCTTTCTATATTACACTTATAACATTAGCCCAGTAAGTTCTTGTCTCTTACCATGGCTTCAGAGTTCAATGGTGATGAAAATAACTATATAATTCGGGTATGCAAGTGGACTTTAACACATGGACAACTGTAGTATGTCATACCAAACATAGGGACAGCTATAGTTTGTCAGATCAGTGGTCTGAAAACCTAGCCCAGGCTCTTATTTCAAGATAGGATCCAAAACAGATGCCTAGGGAAGAATTTAAAATGTGGACGTAGGGTTGTCTTTTCCAGGATACTTACTCTCCAACACTCTAAGCATTTTCAGCCCAAGGACTTCCTCAGCTTTCTGTGTACATAGTAAATTGGTGTGGATTTATTTTCCATTATCTTTTTTTCTACTTTGCCTAGCACCCATGACAATTTTTTAGCATTTGCAGTATTCTATGGCAGGGGTGTGGGAAGGAGTCAATATTATTTGTAGCTGTTTCAGGAAGAATAGGGTTTGCAGCAGAGGATAGTGTACTTCCTCTGATTAAGTAGCAGATGAGGAATCTCCTCTTACTGAGATATCTCACAAAATTCAAGTCTATATTTAAGTCACTTTGCCTTTATCTGAGACTACTGGAATTTCTCTGAAAGTGCAACTGACTGTGCAGAATTCTGCTTGGTGACAGGTATCTCTCATGAGTGTGTAATCTGAAATCTGCTCTGCTGTCAATTTATTTCTGCTGTTTAAGTATTGTTTTTCACATGCAAAGCTTTAATTGCTGTATCAAAATTCACCTCTCTCCAATACCAAGATCTGTTGAAGTGCTTGATTTGGCCTACCTGAAGATATGACCAACAGATGTGCTTTGCTCCTGAACTTGGCTTGCTAAAACTTGAACTTGTTTACCTTTGGATCATAGTGAAAGACCTGTTTTAGTTGCTGCTGGGCTTCTGCTTACTGAGAAGGTTATCAGTTCCTGTGAGGAGTTTGAGAGCTTGTGGTGTTATTAAGGGTGCTTTTAGCTGTTTGTTTTATGCCTGACAAGTACTGGTACTCCACATGCTTGTGGAAAAACAACTCACAGCTGCCTTATGGAAGTCTATTAAATAGTATAATTTATAATGGTTTTGGTGCAAAATATAATGACAAGTATACATGATGATCTGTAAATATTTTTGGTCTCAGAAGTTTGTGCGTTGTTGCTTTATGCAATAACTTATTAAATGTGCTGACAGCCTGTAACTGGCATATACATTTCAAATAAATGAAGCCATTGCAATGGAAATAGATCTTATTAATGTTCTTATATTTAATAATAGTACCATAGCCATCATTACATGAGAAGTGAGCTGGAGAGAAAAGTGCTATTTTTCAGGACGTTAATGATGTAAATTGCACATTTTTATAAAGCCTCTCCGATAGGATGGTGATGCATGTCTGTCAGAGTTCCTGGGTAGGCAGGCAACATGAGAGCAGTTAAGGGCTTTGGGATTGAGAGGACCTGGGCTAGAAACTGGCCTGGCAGAATGCGGAATTTGCCTAGAAGGCCTAGTTTGTCCACAGGTCCGGATTAATGCATGTTCTAGGAGGCACTAAAATAAAACTGACTACATCTGTATTGACAGCTCAGATGAGATTTTAATTGGATTAGAAAGATTCAGTCTGTAAATGCACCAGTGTAAATCAGCGACCTGGAAGTGCCTGAGAGGGCTCTGTGCTGTGTACTAGCCTCCCTGCTGCTTATCCGTTAGGGTCTAGTCTGGGTGCGCTTGTGCTATATAAAAACCAGATTTGAGTGTAAAGCCTTTTGACCCAAATCCCCAAGTGAAATGATGACACCAACATCATCTGAGATCTGTAGTTAGAAAAGCATTTGTGCTAGCTCCCTGAAGCAGGCCCAGGGGGTATAGACTCATCTTGCCATCTGCTCTACAGAGGGTATAATGAAACACTGGTGTGCTTGAATGAATTTTTAAAAGCCTTATTTTCCCCCTTGTTGCAGTTAAAATCTGGGGCATTTTCCCACATAAGAGTTAATTACAAGAAGAGCTAAGCCTGGCTGTGCTGGAAAAGCCTCTCTTGTGATGAATTTTCCAGTCTAGTAAATATTCAATATGTTTCTACCTGCCTTTCTAAGGGAAATGGACATTTTGAGGGCCAGAAGCATGTCTTCTCTTGTTCTTGTAGTACTTAATTTAATATAATGAAAAGTGAATTTAGAGTTATCCATTTTGCAAGAAGAGGAATTATGAAAGTGTTGGTATCCTTTATTTGTGATGGAGTCACAAGACCCCTCCAGAGCTTGCAAACTTGCTCATGTAGGTGCCAGGCTGGGGGAAATGTATGGGCTGCTCTGTTTGAGGGATGCTCCCAGACCAACCGAATGAGCAGCAGCAGCAGCTGCCTATCTGGACTCTGACCAAGGCAGTGGTTGTCAAATGAGAAGTTAATGCTGATTTCAGATGAAATGTCCACTCTCAATGCTGCTCAACCAGAAAAAGGTTCTAGGAAGGATATCAGACTTTTGTGTCACTTGAAGTTGGATGCTGTGTTTAGGCCCTGTCCTCTCAATTAGAAGATTAGAACAAAAAGGGTTACTCCTGATATGGTCCACATTCAATCTTGATTTATTTCATTAGAAACCCATGTGGAGAGTAGGTCTAAATGAAGACTATGGCTCAGGGTGATTTGGTTTGACTTTGTTTGGGCTAAGACAGGAGAAGATGTACTATTTCTCAGGCTCTCTGCTGGCAGTGATTGCCTTCAGACTAATGCAGTAGTAACAGTACAGGTTAGTCCTTACTAGAAGCCTAGTTGTACAAGAGACAAAGCAAACAAAAATACTTGTGACCACAAGCTTTGCCCCTCAAAGGGCCACTTCTGTGCACCCAGCTGAAAGAGGGCAGAACAGCTGGGTTTAACATCTCCCCTTCAATGAACAGGCAAGGAAGAGAAGCTCTATAGCAGGGGTCCTCAAACTTTTTAACCAGGGGCCGGCACAAGGATAAAGTGGCAGGCAGTCATCTGCGGCTGCTTGGTTTCCCCCCCAGCCCCCGGCGGGGAGGGGGGGCCCTGGGGGGGTCTGTAAATACCGAGGGCCAGATTGAGGACCCTGGGGGGCCATAGTTTGAGGACCCCTGCTGTACCTCATAAGCTATAAAACTAGCCCTACTTGACCATTCAAAGCTGTCCTAGCCAGAGTCACTTCTGCTTTTCCCTCAGTCTCTCTTCTCAGCTGGCACTAGGTATACTGCCATGTAGTAAAGTACTGCTGCAGTTGGTGGTCTACTGGCAGGCACCAAGCTGATTTTGTGCCTGCTGGCAAAAATGGCTGTGCTAAGCACATGTGTTTTTCCTTGTACAGATTTATTGACTGAACAGGAACTGCAGAAGAGTCTGGAAGAACTATTGCAAGGCAAGGGGAAGTGATTTTTTTCATGAAACAACTTCTCCATGTCCTTGTTCATAGTTGTTAGCAGCAGTGTGTTCTTGCCACAGTAGATTCTGATTCCTTTTGCTCAATATTAGAGTCCTGGGCTCTTCTTGTTGGTTATGGGTGGTGTGCTGCTTGATACTGAAGATTTTTCCATCTAGATGTCTCACACTGGCAGACTGATCCCAGATTTGAACTCGTACCTTGCCAAGATGGGTAACTTCAATGCTGGCAATTCAGGGAAAGCAGAAAAATGTAAAGAATGCTAGCACAGTTGTTGCTCTTTTTCTCTAATAGTGGCTCTGAGATCATCATGGTATTTGAGAAGATAGAGTTCAAGTTTCTCTATTTTAGGATGGAAAGTCCATGGGGAAAAAGTGGGGTTGTCTTTTGAGTTGCTGTTTTCAAAGCTGATCCTATTATTACAGCCTCCAAGCTTGAGTGAGTTGCTTGCATCACATTAGATTCTTACGCTGGGAAAGATTTGAAAAATGTTTACTGTTATCCCCTCTTAGTCTTGGGTGCCTCTGAAACATTCTGGTGGGACACTGAACGGATTCTCCTGTCATGGTTTGTTTCTCTTACATTGCATTTGGACCTGTTTCTTTTCCAGTTTTCATTTGTTTTTTGGCACGCACTGGATAACATACCTTCATCAAGGGCCACAGGGAGATGAGATCTAAACCTAAATAACTGTAGTAGTGGTTCCCACTGCAAACAGCTGACTGGGAAGTAGCAAATTTCCTTCATGCTTAGTTCTCCCTTGCAGGCCATTTAATGTAATGGATACAACATAAACCTCAGATGAAAACTAGGCTTCACCACACTGAATAAATACTCCCATATATCACCAGTCCCCCTCAAGCTTGCCAAGTCCTAACTGTGGCAGTGTTCATGAGGCACCTCTTTGGCTCTTCACCCTGCAAGAATATTTACAGGGTAAAAAGTACAAGAAATGCCTCCATTGTGGCTCCTCATGTGAATGTAGATGCTATATGTCAATGTATGCAAGTGCAAGAAGGCATCAGCTGTGTTTCTCTGTGTTTGTTGATGGGTCTGGAGAACAAAGTTCTCTATTTTTCCACCAGCTCCCTTGTAATGTTTCTTGGGAACAAACACACAGAGTTGCCTGCTCTGTCTCTTGGCTCCCAGTGTGGAGCACCACCTTCTCAGAAAAGTATCCTCCATGTCTAAAGCTTATTTAGTTCTTAGTTTCTCCCTGAAGGTTTGTGGCTTAGAAGGACATGTATTTTAGGTTCTCACTTCAAAACCCAAACATGTGTTGTGTGTATTGATTACAGTATTTAATCACATTTAAATTCAGACATTACCAAGCTTTGAGTATTTCAGTTTCAAATTATCAGTCTTTTGAGTCATTCTATCATCTTTCTGGATTCTTCTGAAGACAAGGATTTAATGTCTTTGTCACTTGCTGTGCATGTAAACCATCATTTCAGACCACACCTCTGACAGGCCTGTGGCTTTAAGTTGTTGATCAATGCAAATTTCTCTGCAACCATAATTTTAAAGTGCCTTTATAGTGTTTTGCCTCTAAGAGGAAGTTATTTTATTCCCTCTGCTTTTCTGTAATGAATGACTGTGCCTAATCAGTCAGGAAGGTTGTGAAGTGCCAAATGCAACCTAGATCTGGAGAGGTCCTTCATTTTCATTTGCACATGATTAGCTCTGACTCCAGCAAACTAGGAGGCATTGCTGGCCTTGGCTCAGTGGAGACTCCCCACCCCTATTAATGCTTCCTTTCTTGCACTTAATGAGAACACTATAGTGGAGGCTGGAAGAAAATACTGATGATAAGACTAAGCTGAATTTTTCATGACCAGAGGCTCATATCCAGGAAGAAGGCCTAGCATCTCCATCCGAGTAGAAGACACTGTCTCTGAAGGAAGAAAAAAGCAAAGCCTTGAGGCAGCAGATTGCTTTCCTCACTGATGGGGACCAGGCCACAAAACCTTTCCTTTCTCTTGAATTAGTTTATAGGTGGCAGATTAACATTTTACATGAACTCAGATGCACTTGTCTTCTATTATAGTAATGGTAAAAGTACTGGGTGGTTTAAGATTTCTGAAGCAATTAGGGGACTGAGGCTTGGGATGCAAAGTATCATAGTCTGTCTACTTATACACAAATGTTCCTTCATGTTCCTTTTTCCTTTTAGTTGTCTGGATCCAGGATATTTTTTTCGTTTTCTTCCTGCTCTTCAAAGAGATTTTTCATAATGTCCAGCCCACTTTACACGTCCCATGTGGAATACATGTGTGCAAATCTCTGATTTTAATGCACATATCGCTACAAGCAGCTTTCTACAGTCACTCAAGTCCCAATACATAAGAAGTATTACATTTCAGGCTTTGTGGCAGACACAGCTCCCCTCTTCAGACACTCGCCTACAGATGGAGTCCTCTGATGGGCACAGGCTTATGGCACTGAGTGCAGCAGCAGCAGCACTTTTTCTAGGCTCCTTTCCAGTAGGTGCAGATGGTTGGCAGCTCCCAGCTCCCTGACCAGCTGTGTAAGAAGTAGCAGCTACTCTGCTGCAAATGTGTGACACCCAGATGCTGAGAGAGGAGCATGAGATGGGGGCCAGGTCTCACACTCTTGTGTCTGAGAATCAATGAAGTTATGTAAACAAATATAATTCCAGGCGTGGGCTTACATGGCAGATTTTGGGTGTGAAGAAGCTGGGGGTGTTACCACAGTACCTGTGTAGTCAAGAGGCTTTTGTGCAGGGATTCACTATTTTGTAGATCTTGTTGCTTTAGAATAAACCTTATGGACAGTTATCTGATGTAAAGCAGTTCAGTTCCACTGAAGACAGCAGTGCAATTATATCATTCTACGTTGCCTGAAATTTGGCCTGTGTGGTATCTTCTGTGTCTGTGGTGCTTGTTGGCTTCTGAATATCCCAAGCAGAGCATACTGGCTGCCTTTCTGAAAGGTGGGGAGGGTTGTGGTCATGGTTGGAATAGCTAAAGGGAATGTTTGAGTGTGTTCTGAGTATCGTTTACCTACAGTAGGCATGAAACACCTGAGAAAGACCTACTTATTGGACTACATGCTTTTACCAGGGTAATCCTGATTTCCCTGACTGAGGAAATGCCTGTAGTGCATCTAGGGCATTAAGAGGAGAAGCACCGGATTTTGGAAGAAGAGCAGGTATGTAGCTTGGGATGCAAAGAGAGGAAAGAACAGATCCTGCCACTAGAGAATGTGCCACTTTAGATGTGCTAAAATGTCAATTTTGTGTCTTCCTTCTACTGAATGCTTGGAAGCTGTCATGATATCCAATCTCCTAAGCCACAGATAGGGTGGATATGCTTACTGTGCAGAAATCTTGTACCCATGTGATTCTATTAGCTTATCAGCTGATTTGATAACACTATCTTGTTTTGGCATAGTGTTAGGCACTATTACATAAAAAGAAAAAAATAAAGTAAAGCTCTACTGTGGCCTTTTTCCTTAGTAAGACATCATTAATATTTGAATAGTTTTTGAGTTCCATTATGGCTATAACAAAGAGTCAGGAACTTTCTGGATTGAGTCTGAAGGGTGCTGAAGTGATAAAACACTAAGGTGATACTGATAATAGAAGTCATATTTGCTAGCTGGAAAGATCAAATAATTTTATCTTTATTTTAGCCTTCTGAGGCTTTTCCAGCTCCAACTGGGTGGATAGAGAGTAGACAGTGTCCTACCTTCCTCCTAGAATTGAACCAGAATTCTCATACTGTTTCTGCCACTTTGATGCCTGCTGACTTAGAGTAACAGGCTCTGCCCTCTCCGGTAGAAGTAAAACCAGCAGCAACAGTACAGGGATGTCCTAGTGCTCCACAGCTTTGAAATGGTTTCTCTGAGTATCATTGCTGCCCTTCTGCAGTTTCTGTCCTTTCTTCTCTTTATTAGTGTCTTATGTTTTTCAGAGCTGTATTAGATGACTTACAAATCTACTCAGAACATATTCCTCACCTTCTAGAGAGGATATTTGAATCTAGATTTGGTCTGCTGAGGAGAGATGGGAGACTTATGAATCAGATCAGAAAAGTAATTTGGGATGAGAAGGTGCATCTTTGGGATAAGAAAGTGCATCCAGAGATCCATCTGGGAGAAATGGCAAAGTACTACATCATGCAAAGAGCATGATGAGTAGGTTGTAACCAGACAGGACATGGTGATAAGGAGGGACAAAGTTTTCCAAAACATTGAAGAAAAAGACACAACAATTAAGTAGCTGTGGTGCTGAAGGGAAAGCAAAGACAGGTTACAAAGATGGAGGTGACACAGGATGAATCCTAGGCCAATATGATCTTTTGGCTGTGCTTTCGGAGAGAAAGAGCCTGCACAGTGATGAAGGGAGGTTGAATGATAGATGTCTGTTTCTTCTGCAGCTCACAGAAGAAAGGCCAGATCTGAGATGTAGGAGGTATGATTTTTCATTTAGCCTGATTTGAGCAGGAAAGGGGAAGCCAGGTCCCTGTGATGAAGACCTTAAAAAAATTATAGCAAAATACCTCGATAAAAGTAACCACCTGAAGCTAGGAAAGCAGTGAAGTTTTCCAGTGAGGAGGAAAGGTTGTGAAAGGGGATGGGAGGCAAGTGTTTTGGGATAGAAGTTATCCCTGTGGAAGTGTAACTAGAGTTAAGGAGGAACTGTTAACCAAACAAGATAATTGAATGGAGACATAGATAACAATAATGAAAGATCATCCATTTAATGTGTTGACTCAAATCAGCTTCTGTATTTGCTCATCTAGTAGCAATTTATATCATATATAATTATTGCTCAGATAGTGCATCATGTAGCCTGAAGAAGAAAGAGGGAAAGGGGTTTGTAATTAATTCATGCCTCTGTGTCCTTCTGTAGGTTGATTGTGTTGTCAAACAGTGCTCAAGGTTGTTTATCATTCAGGTGACCTGTTAAGGTAATGTAGGATAACTTTTCCAGTGTTGGAGGGAAATGACCTTTTCTTGGCATTTGCCTGGTCTGCGAGACCCCAGAGTGGGGAGCACAAGGTGGCACAGGTGGGGCTGCGTGGATGGAGTAGCAGTTTCTCAGGGAACAAAGGTTTTCAGGTCAGCAGTTTCCAGGTACCTTCCTCTGCACTGGGTAAGGGGCAGCTTTTGGTGTCACTAAATACAGGAATGGCCCTTCTGCTCATCCGTTCAGCACTGGGTGGGAGCAGCACATGAAGGCAAGTTTCAGGAGGTGCTTTTTCTGTCACTCTTTGCACTGGGCTGTCTTTTTGGTGTCTTTTGTCTGGAGAAAGTACAGGCAGATGCCTTCCACCTGGCACTGGAACACCACTGATACAGAGCTTTTAATGCTAGGTACCTCATTTTCTGCAAATGAAAAAGTCTGTAAACCTGTTGGGAGAAAAACATTTCAAGAACATTATGTCTTTTTTTCCTAGCTACCTCTACAAGCTTGTACAACTCATTTCACGCATTTATGAGTTTGTTTCCCTGGTGTAAACAGGGAAGAATAATGCCTCTTAAACCAGTTTTGGTACAGAATTGTAGTCAGATTAAAAAGATGCTGAAAAGATGCAACATGTGTAGGTTGTAGGTAGTGCAGGAGTCTTCCAGTGGCAGAATGTGTTGTATTAGAAGAGCAAATCTCTTGGGAGCAAATCTCTACTACTGCTTCCTGTCATAGACATTGCCTTGCTCTTATCTACTTGGGTTTTTTTTTAGGGAGAACATGATACAAGACTCTACAGTTTTCCTGAGCAGACTCTCCTTTCTTTCAACTGTGGGCCCAGCGCTGTATGCAAAAGGGCCCTAGTCAACATCTGTATATTCTATGGACTTCTATATTAAAAAACTTAAGGGCATATTTTCATTTTGCAGTTTCCCATCATTTGTTGACCACATAAAATTTAAGCTGCCCAGACTAATAACACAAACATCTTTTGAAAAGAATTTACCAATATGCACAACAATGTTATGCAATAGTTTATTAGGTGGAGGTTTGAAGAATAACTTCTCCAAAGGAAATTACAAGGGGAAAGCAGATTGCAGTTTCCCAGCTTGGCAGGTGTCCAGGGAGATCCCTGAGTCATGGAAAATCCATTGGGATTGCTTTAGTGGCTGTGTTTCAGCATTACATCTTGTATAGAGAGCAACAGCTGGATGAGTTTGTTGGTCAGTGTAAAGTTGTTGGCTTCTGCATTGATGATTCGAGAGAACATTTTGATTACAAACACTTAACCTAACAGTAAATGCAAGTATGATTTGCTGTTAGGAGATGAGTTTGTTTTGCAAGGCAAATGTTCATCCTTCTCTTATTTCTTCTGCTGTATATTGTGAAAGTTTCTGATAATTTCTTTCTTAGAAATATTTAGAGAAAAATGTCTTGGATGGTGTTTTATTAAGCCCAATGATGTCAGTGCAGTAGTTACTGTTCTGATCATCAGAATACTTGAGCAATGAGACAGGACAGGGTGTGAGTTAAATAACCAAATATATTATTGTTCCTTCAATTCAGTGTTTGACTATGGAAATACTCAGTTTATGTGAGTGAAGAGCATTGTGGAATTGCCCTCCACCTCACCCCAGAGAAGATAACAGAAGCCTCATATGTGGGTGTTCTTCTAGCTGGTCTGGACTGATTAGTAGTCAATACAGCTCATCTCCATTTAGTGAAGTAGAAGTTAACAGTTACCAAAAATGGGACTTATAGACTGCTCAGTCTATTCTGTGTCTGAAATCTGTGCTGTAGGCTGTAGAACCCAGACTGTTTTATAGCTGAAAGGTTTACCTTCTGTTACAATTTAAGCAAGTAATTTGTTTAATATTTTGCACTGGTGTAATTCTAAAGTAAGTCCACTCAAGTTTAATGGAGTTAGGGACATTTCGAACTCTGATTTGCTCTCTGAATTATTACTCAAGATTTAGTAGTGCAAGAGAAGAACTAAAGCCAGCTTCTGGTTTCACTTCTATCTGTGTAAACCTGAACTCATTCCACAAATGTTGATTTATTGGAGGTCTTTTGAGTTTACACTGGATATAAGTTTGAGTATGTGTGTCTGAACTGCACAACCAAAGCTTGATATGAAGTTAATTTTGCTCATTTAATTCTTAACTAACCTCTTGGTTCCTCCTGCCTTTTTATGTAATATTTTATCAGAGATTTAAAGGTCAGCCAAGCTCTGACTTACCCTTGTTTTCCTCCATAGGGGCATATGACAAATAGGATGCACACAAGAGGATAAAGCTGGGAGGAAAAGAAGTAGATGGCACTGACGCCCCTGGAAATTCAGCCTGCCTTTGGCACAGGGCCACAGCAGCAATTCCCAGCCCACATTTTGAGGGTTGAGCCAGCAAGACTGTGTTTGGGCAGGAAGTGATCAGAGAGGTGTGTGCCTGTGTGCTTTGGCACAGTGCAAGTGGTGAATTGCTCCAGCCTAGGAACCTCCTCTGAACTCATTAGTATTAAAACAGAACAGAAGAGACTTTGTAGGGAGGGAGAGGGTGGGGAAGCCGGAAAGGTAGCAGTTTAGACGGCAATTTCCTAATAACCTTTCCCACACCTACCTTCCCATACAGGGTCTCATCTAAAGAACCTTGGCATGAAAAACAAACCCTGGCACAGAGAGGGAAAGGGAGGGGGAAATGAGGGGAGGAGAAGAAAAGGAAATAAGGGGAGGAGAATAGACACTGTGCTGAAACAGCAGATTTTATTGTTATTTAGTGTTATATATGGTGATACTAGAAGTTCTGTTTGAGAGAGGTATTTGATATACTCTGTATAATCAGGATGTGGAGGTAAATACGGTACTTGCCCTAGAGAACTTGCAGTGAAGAGATGTATCAAGTAGAGGTTCAACAGCTTAAATTCTGTTTGGTGTTTTCATTTAATTGACTGGATAGTGGAATAAGCATACCTATTGAGTTTCCAAATCATAGACTGGGAACCTTAAAGATCATCTAGTTCCAACCCCCCTGCCATGGGCAGGGACACCTTCCACTAGATCAGGTTGCTCAAAGTCCCACCCAACCTGCCTTGAACGTTTCCAGGGATGGGGCATCCACAACTTTTCAGGCCAACCTGTGCCAGTGCCTCACCACCCCCACTGTAAAGAATGTCTTCCTAATATTTAATCTAAATCTACCCTCTTCTAGTGTAAAGCCATTCCCCCTTGTCCTATCGCTACATGCTTTAAAAAGTCCCTCTCCAGCTTTCTTGTAGGCTCCCTTTAGGCACTGGAAGGCTGCAGTAAGGTCTCCTCGGAGCCTTCTCTTCTCCAGGCTGAGCAACCCCAACACTCTCAGCCTGTTTCCAGAGGAGAGGTCCAGCATAGCACCTCTTCTTCTTGGCTCCTTTATAACCTGGAGAAGGAAGTTATCATCAACACATTCCATGAACCTCCTGGGTTGCTTATGCCCTGCTGTGTGGTCCCTTCAACAGATACTGGGGTGGTTGAAGTCCCCCATGAGGACCAAGGCTTGTGAATGGGAAGTAGCTCCTGTCTACAGAGGGCTTCATCTGCTCTTTCTTCCTGGTTGGACGGCCTGTAGTAGACCCCTACTATAATGTTATGTGTCCCTGCCCTTCCTTTAACACTGACCATCAGCTCTCAGTCAGCTCCTCATCCATCCCCAGGCGGAGCTCCATGCACTCCAGCTGGTCATTGACATAGAGGGTGACACCTTGTCCTTGTCTGCCCTGCCTGTCCTTCCTAAAGAGCCTGTATCCTCCCATTCCCACAGTTGTAGTCATAGGAGCCATCCCACCACATCTCTGTGACACCAGTAAGATTGTAGCCCTGCAGGTGTGCACAGGTGTCTAACTCCTCTTGTTAATTCCCCACGCTGCATGTGTTTGCATAGAGGCATTTAAGTTGGGCCCCCAGTGAGTCTGGCTGGAGTGGCTGGAATTCCTTTGTGCTGCTCTTCAGGTGCTCTCCTGCTGATCTGTAATCTCTCTCCAGACTTTGGGCACCTATTGTTGGTGCTGACATCAAACTGGTAAGAGTGGAATGGATTGAGGTTCCCCTCCACCAACAACTTTAGTTTAAAGCTTGGCAAGTCTGAGCCCAAGGATGCTCTTCGCCTTCTCTGACAGGTGGATTCCGTCAGCTCTGAGTAGACCAGGTTTCTCAAAGCAAATCGCATGGTCTAAGAAGCTGGACCCCTGGCTGTGGCACCAGTTTGGAAACCATTTGCTGGTTCACCAGATTTGACTGCCCCTTTCAAACCCCTTCCCTTTGACCATGAGGATTGATGAAAAATCTACCTGTACTGCAGAGTCCTTTACCACCACTCCTAGGGCTTTGTAATCCCTCTTGATACTCCTCAGGCTGCTCCTGGCTGTATCACTGGTGCCCATGTGAAACAATAGCAGTGGATAATAGTCAGTGGGACTGTACAAGGCTTGATAGTCTCGCAGTGACATCCCTAATAAGCAGCACACCTCTCTAGAAAGCGCATCACTAGGCTGTAAACACTTTGGATACATTAAAATATAAGCTTAAAAGAAGATGGAGAAGTTGTGTGAATAAGGATAGGATTCAATGGGGACAGTTAAAGCATGCTCCTTTTAGGAGCAAGTCTGGTAATTCAGGATGGGAAGCAAAGCAGCCAGGTGGGTACACTTCTTCAGAGATGAAACTAAGGATTATAGTAGATCATGAGTGAATGTAAGTCATGCAAGTTTTGAGGTTTCTTTTATTAAAAAAAAAAAAAAAAAAAGTAATTGTCTTAATGGAATATGTAACCAGGAATGCGGTCTGAAAGATGCATGAAATAATCTCTGTACTCAGCATTGGTAAGGTCTCAGCTGGAACACTGTCCCTGCTTTTGAACAGTGCACTTCGAGACATGTACTTTGACCAGGGAGAGCCTGGAAGTCAATTAGAAGAAGAATGAGAGGTCCAGAGGACATGACCTCTAAGAAAGACTGAAAGTGCTGGGCTTGTTTAGCCTTAAGAAAGATGACTGACAAGGGACATTACAACAGACTTTAATAGGCTTGAAAACTGTTATCAAGAGGAAGGAAAAAAAATTGCTCACCATGCCTGTGGTTGATAGGGCTGGAAGTAATAGACTTAAATTGCAGTAGCAGGGATTTAGATTACACATGAGCCTGACTATTCAGTTTTCATCCCCATTCCTCTCATTAGGCTCATTCCAATGCACTGACATGGACATGCAGCCCACCCTAACAGAAAAAGTGGTGTTGATAGCCAGCTGTTTGCATTGTTGTCCTCATATGCCCACCCATATCTATGGAGCTCCCACTTGCTCTACCCATATTGTGACCCTGAATATAAGAATGCATATCTAAGTCATGATCTCTCTTTTTCTCTCTCTAGACATCTCTGTGTATTGTTCCATAAACAGGTACTGGGTTTCCTCATTCTTTCTCTTTTTATTTGTCCCAGCAGATTGTTGTCTCATGCATGTGGTTTGTCTCTGAAGGGCAGAAAAATGAACAGCAGATTCTGTTTCCAATGGCCTGTGAAAGGGTACTGCCACAACAGGCTTTGCTGGTGATATGTACTTGTATGCTGTCGAGTCACAGAGAGCTTTGAGGAGCAGGATTTAGCTCTTCTCCAGGAAGTGAAGAAGCAATTAGCCAGTGATTAAGGAGGAAAAAAGGGAGCAGTGTAGTGTGTATGGCGGGTGTGGTGTGTGTATGTTTGGTGAGAGGAGAGGGCATTAATTGACTTTCTGTGAGACAAATTTCCCTACCAAAAAGCAGTGCCTTTGATGGATGAAAGTCCTATTTCACTGCTAGGGCTGAAGAATGAGTAACTTCTGTGTTGGCAAGGTAGAAAAGAAACAAGTCTTCCAATACATAAACTTCAGGTTCTTTCTGTCTTGTACTGTTATGACTGAGAATCAAGAGATTTAGACCCCTAGTACTGAAGGGGTTTTGAAGCTGCAGCTTTTTGAAAAAGCAAGAAGGAAAAAGAACAGGAATCGCAGCCTTTTGTTCTTCTGCTTTTCAGTTTTACAGTCAGATCTGTGGCAGTAGCTAAAATGTAAACATTGCTTCCTATGCCAGCAGGCTATGTGAGCAACTTGTGTGCACAGTGGTTTCATCATGCACAAATGTAATGACAAAACATTGCAGGTACAGGCAGGTGTTGTGTGTTATGTCTTATGTATATAGTTTTTGTGTATGTAAGAACCAAGTGGCATACATAGCTGCACATACACATACTATGTGTATGCAAATGTGTGGAAAATCAATGACCTTCTGGAGTGATCCACCTAATTCTTACCAGTTGGGAAAACGATGAAAATGTTACTCCCCAGCCTCATATGGAGTTCTGTTTCTGTGTGCTTTACAAAGGGTACTTTTAAGTCCAAGGATTAGGATAAAATGGAAGAGCTTGAGGGGAGGGAAGGGTTGGTTTGTTGTTTTGCTTTTTCTTTGTGGGTTATCAGTGGACTTGGGACATATATCCGTTCCCCAGGTGGGAACTTTTAACCAATGTGCTGCATCTGGAGATGAGCTAGCTGTGTGGGTAGTAGTGCTGTTGCCTGCTGAAAGAGTATCTGCTGTCAAGTTCTGCTGTGGGTATGGCCATGCAGTTGTGGCAAGCACAGCCCTGAGGAGGTAGGGATAGGAACTAGATGTCTAGAGAAGGAGGCTTTGTTTTACTCCTCTCAATGCCTGCCTCAATCATGCTCTGCTGTTTGCAGTTGCATATTAGGTAAAGCCTGTGAAATGTTTCTCTTTTTTAGGGGTCTTTGCTGAGTGGTACTTTTTTTGTACTGCTTACTGCTCCAGTTTGTATGTAAGCATAGGCAATTTGTGCAGTTAAATGAACCTCATTCTCTGACAGTTTGGACAGGCAGTCTTTCAGAATGCCTTATCGATCTCAGTATTGGAAATGAGCACTCTTCCAGCAGGCTGCCTCTTACATATCAGCCTAATGAGCTGGACTGAACAAAGTGATGGAAGGAAAACTGTAGGGGAACAATCCTATACTGTCCCCTGGAGGTGGACACAGTGATTAAATAGGGAAGGTTTACCTCTTCACTTGAAGGATTCACAAGCAATTCTTCTTCAGATCTCAGTCTCTTTGCAAATAATTTTTTATTCATTCATTGCAGTTATCTGTGAAGTGGCTTTCTGGACAGCTGCCTCTGGACCTGTGATGACTGTCTCTGCTCCTCCCTGACCTCCCTCTGTAATGGGCAGAGGGACAGCTCAAATGAGAGCCATCAGACCAACCTGTTTGTTATCTGCCAACAGAACCTGGCATAGGCACATGAACTGAAAAATTAAGTTCCCGGGCCTGTTGTTAATGTAAAACTAGCTTTCAGGCAGTGTAAGTTGTGTGCTAGCAATGTTGTCCTATCCAGTTCACTTGTTAGAGCTATAATAGTTTTGTTGGATTGGATTCTCTATTGCAGAGGCTTGTAGCTTGCTGCTGACAACCACCTCCCTCATCTCTTTCCACTGCTTCCCCTTCCTCTGCACTCCCAGACACATCAGTGCCATTTATCTCATGTCAGCTTGAGTGGTACTTCAGCATTGATTAAGCCACCGTCAACTGTTTTCTCCAAGTGATTGCACGTGAACATGAATCTTCTCTGTGGCCTGCCAGTGGATGCTGGATGGCATCCCATGGTGTGTCATAATTGCTGTTTACTTTGTACAACATTTAAATAAATTCGTCCAGGGCACAAGGCCATCAGCTGTGCTATGCCACTTGGGAGCATCAGTGAAACTGGAATATGGCCCTTTTGGGGAGATGGTGACAGACATCCATATAAATTACTTTGGGGAACCTGAGGCAGCAGGTATTGTACTGTATAGTGAATTTATTATACTGGAGACAGGGTGTTATACTTAATTTTGTAACTTGGGTGGGTTTGGTGCTGTTAAGAGACTGAGAAAGAATGATTGATGAGGTGGATAAGCGACAGTGCATTTGTGCATGACAGAAAAAGGGTCAAAGAGAATGTGAAAAAGTTTAGAGAGGGGGGAAAAGAAAAGGCAGGTATGTGCAAGAGAAAGGGAACAAGAAGGAATGGGGATGTGAACAGGAAGCAAGATAAGTGGTACATTTAACTGAAATTCATGTTGTGTAATGTCATAATGTAAAAATGAACATACCCTTGGAACCTAAATTTTTGAGGTAAGCGTGCAAGCAAGTTATTAAAATGAAAAGTCTTTAAATCATAGAGATTTTCTAGAGTGTCTAAAGGCATCCTCCTACTTTTTGTTTTTGTTCCCTATTGGATGATTCACAAAGTACCATTAAGGATAATGCTGATGTGACTAGAGCAAAAAAACCCCCAAATTTGCAAATACTAATGTTATCTCCATCTTGAAAGGGACATTAATTCACCTGCATCACAGAATCAGCCAGTTTTTTGAGGTAGGGAGTTGGGAAGTGTTTGACCATCTACAGAGTTTGCTCTATGGCTTTGTACTTGCAGGGCTCTTGCACAGCCTTCTGAAGCTTTTGGTGCAGGTCACAGGTCAGATAACTGCCAGTCTCATCTGTTCTGGAAGTTCTTATGCTTCCATTTTGAGTTTAACAAGGGAGACTAAAGTTTAACCTTTCTGGGGAGCTTTGCCAGTTTGTGTCATGTGAAGATTTGGTTCCCATGATGCCTGTTGATGTCGTGTCCTGCCTGTCCTTTTGCTTGAGTACCCGTGTGCTGTTGAAGAACCACACAGTGCAATAGACCTGTGATCAGACAGTCAAAACAGGCATCTCTGAACAGCAGAAGTGATGAAGCCTATTTGCCAGTGTATTTTTAGTGTTGGATTCTGTGGTGTAAATTAAGGACTGATTTCATGTCAAACCTGTTCCCTCTGGGGATGGTAAAAGGATTTCATTCCATAATAATTCCTCAATAATTGCATGAATATGTTTGTAGGCAGAAATAAACATTTAAAAAATGAGAATATGCTTTTAGATGTCATTAACTTCTCTCAGTCATAAAAAAAAAAAGCCATTAAATATGAAACACAGGCCTGTTATAGATGGTTATAGAAAAAATATGTTTTCAAGAGCATTTGTAAGTGAGAGACTGTGAACTACAGACAAAAATTAAAGCTTCAACTATCTGTAGCTGAAATTATAAGAAATTGATGAAATAAGACAGGTATCCAACTAAACATAAGAAAATAATAAAAATCTCCTCTCCCTCCTGGCAAAATATGCGTTATGCCCACATTAACCAAGTCATTGTCTGCAGTAAAATAAAACATATCATGTTCAGAATTCTATGCTTCATGCTGTAAATGTTGTGCATAATTCATTAAACATTTATGAAGACAAAACAAGACAAAGCAAAACCAGCACACACACCCCGCACACCCATCCCAAAAAACACTGCAAAGCCCCAACCCAACCAGCCTCTGAAGGCTGATTGGTTGTTTTGGGCTGGATGGTTTTTGTCTTTTACAGAGTGAAGCAGCTGTCTGACCTTAAGTCAGTAGGAAGCTGCCTGGTGACCAGGAATTCCAGCAGCCAGTGGAACTGGGACAAGTAGAATGAGAAACTGGAACTGAGGAAAGCTCCCATGAGCATGCAAATATCCCTAGAGAACCAAGATTGGGGGTTTTGGTCTCCGGCATTCTGATTTGAGACCAAGAGATGCTGGAGCCATGAAGCTCTGATACTGTGTATACTTATAGCCTTGAGGTTTCCATCCTACCCCTGTTGTGGCTTCAGCATCAATATGTTGAAAATTAGAAGCCTCATTGTGCCTTCACATACCTTTCAAACTGTTTCAATTTTTCCCTCATTTAAATTGCAAAATTCCTATGTAAGTCTTTTTGCAAGGCCAGGTGAAGTAGACTGGTGAAGGAGCAGCTGTTCTGTGACTCTGTCCCATCTTTCCACAGATGACGGTGGAGATGCAACACACATTTCAGTAGAGGTGTGGGTAGGCATTAAAGGCTCTTTTAGAGAGGCAATCATGTTGGTAGGTGTTAAAGGTTCTCCTTTGATGGTTCTCTGTCCAAGTGAACCACTCTTCTACATTCCCAAAGTATTACTTTTTCTCTATATTAATTTCATGTCACACCACTGAGAAAAGTGCTGCCCTTGGTGAGAAATGCTTCTCTGTTCAGCATTTCCGGCACTATGAGTGATACCATCATTGAGCTGATGGCTACCCAGCATCAAATCCAGCTTTGACGCTTTGATGAATGCTCCCGAAAACAAGGGACATAATGTGGTTTTAAATCCCACAAAATACTGGTTTTATGTTTCCTACCCATTCCTCCTTCTTGTTCCCTTTCTTTCTCTCTGTCTCTTATTTCCTTGGATTGTAGCCATTTTGAATGGAGGCCATTTTCCCTTTTGGCCTGAGAACTGGACTGGAAATATTTGAACCTCAAATCCAGCTCCAGTACATTTAAAATGTTTTATCATTGAAATTCAATCTCTCTAAGTAAAAAAAAAAAAGCCCACATGAAAGTGAAAATAACTGAATGTATCCCTCTCTCAGTAAATAAAATAAAATAGGAAATAGATAAAGGAGAGAAATATAAGGAATATTAACTGGAGGTACTTTACATCTCCCTCAGGTCAGCTTGGCAAATATCTTTTTAATCTATGTTTCATGAGAACACTTGCAACTTCAAGTATTTTTAAGAGCCAGGAAGCTGAGCTCCATTGTGCAGGGTCATGCTGGCATGAATTGCTGGAACTGAGCCACCCGTCCAAAGCACAGAAGAGCAGTTACTACATTTCTGTTGGGAAACTGGCACAGGTGATGGAGGAGGGCATTTTCCCTGCTTTGTTCTGGCTGAACCTTTTTTGTCGGCCCTCAGATTTGCTCCCTGGGTGTTGTCACATTGGTTTGCTCAGTCTGGCTCCAACTCTGACAGCATTCAGAGTTTGTAGTTCTTCCCCTTTCCTGCCAACCTTTGCAATTCCTTTCTCCTTCAATAGCTGCTTGCTGTCACTGAGCTAACTCTAGGGTCTGAATTTCTACATTACTGACAGATCTGCCTCTGCCATTGGGTCAGAATGACCTGTTAATGGACCAAAATACCCTTCTGAAATTTATTCTTTCTGGTTTTCCTCCTGCTTCCTTCCAAGGCAGCAAGTTCCCTTATGTGTCTTCTGTTAGAATCCTGAGTCAGAATAGGAAAATGGTCTGCCTCATCCAGGATCTTATTTCTTAGCTAGATCCAGGGGTTTCCTGTGCAGTCACAGTGGTCTTCTGATCTTCTGCTATAGAAAGGGGATGAGGATGGGAAAGGTAAGCTGATTTGGAGGGTTTCAGAAGGAGGGTTCGTGTCTCTTGTATTTTGCAGGGATTTCTTTGTGCTTTATAGAGTGGGATTCGATTAATGGTGTAGGTAGAGGGGGTCATGTAGGCTTCCTCAGTTCCTCCCACTCCTTTCTTCCTCTCAGTTAAGGAGCACACTGGCTGAAGGCTAACTTCAGGAAAGGGTGTTGAAGAGCTTGACTGCTGCTTTGCATTCTGGAGAAGTTGTCTCTTTCACTGCTTGAATATTCACGCTTGCTACCTGCCCATCTGACCTGGGGGTTAGAATGCAGCATTTTGCCTCCTAACAAAGATAAACACTAGCTGTTTCAAAAGGAAGGGTAATGCACCCTCCATGTGCTATTTTCCAGTCAGGTGTGTTTGGGTCTGCCTCTGGTGATCACGTTATGCCTGGAACCCTGAGTAGTTTCCTTGTTATGATGTTACCTGAGCTAAGGTGATGACTTCTAAAGTTCTTCTGGGTTAACTTACCCTCCCTGAGTCACAATACAGTAGGGTGTGGATGCACTTTGTTCCCACTGGATCTTACATCCTTTCAAACTACCTTTCTAGGCTTCTGTCCTGAAAAGAATGCCATGCTATCAGGATGCAAAATTACATGACTGGAAGTTGCATATTTTTATTGCCGCATTGAAGGCAGAGTGCTCTTTATGTCCCTGATACTGCCAGTGTCCAAGACAGTGTCTAGAAGCTATGAAGTGTCAGTATGCTGCCTTTTGGGGTAGTTTTAGTCAACAGGAGCATTCTTTTGATGAAATGGTTGTCTTGGACTGTATTGGTTGAGGTCATTGTATAGTTTTATGCATAGCTTATAGAAAGAACTTTTGCTGCTTGTTTGATCAGGCACCAGACTCCAGAAAGAGCAGTATGGATTAGAAAACCAAGTAGTTAGTTGCTCTTTATCTAAAAACAAACAAACAATAAACAACAACAACAACAACAACAAACCCCCCACAAAAACCCCAAACAACACCAAAACCAAAAAGGCCAAGCTCATTAAGCAGTTCAATAAAACAATAAAAAATTTTCTAAGAATTTATCTGAGCCTGGCCAGCTCATTTCAGGTGTGTATTCTGGCCTCTTTGGTGGTTCTTCTAAACCTGGCATTTCTGATTCCCTGTCTGCCCCTCCTTTCCCTGCCACATGCTTGACCTCCAACAGCATTCCTTCACTTGTCTTAAGACCTTACATGTCGTTTCACTCTCCCTCTCTCCCCAAGAATGTGATCCTGGCCTGAGCTTTCTAATTGTGTGTAGCAAGTATAAAACTCCTTGCCTTGCTTGGCTGCCCCCTTGTTTGGAAACTCACCCTAAACATTTCCACATGGTTTGCACTCTTTTTGCACAGCTACTTTTTTTTTTTTTTTTTTTTTTTTCCTTTAAGCTTTTTCTTGTTTAAAAAACCCTCCAGCTTCTTCTACCTTGGGCTGCTGGCACTGACCTTGCCTTGTTACTGTTTGCATTTCTTTTGTACCTTTTTGCAGCTGAAATCTCTATGGGCTTTTAAATCTGTCAGCAGCCGCTACCAGGCTCAGTGTGCAATTTAGCTCACTGTTTTCACAAGTTTCCCAGCCCTGAACGCTTTCCAAATGAGCCATTGTTGGGCTGAGTTAAAGAGGTATTGTCTCTGCTTGGGCTAGGTTAGTGTGGGTGCCAGAACCTGCATGTGCAGTGTTCTTAGTGCAGCAATGTCATCTTGATATTGAACCCCTGGACGCTTCCTTTTCCAAACACTTTAAAATATATAGGAAAAAGAAAAACCTGCCAAAGCTGATTCATTGAAACCTTATTGGAAGCTTGTCTTTATATTCCCAAAACTCTCATTTAGACATCTTCATCTGTCTCTACTCATGCAGGCTGCTTGCTATGAAGACGATTCTTGTTTAATTCCCATTAGCACCTGAAACTGACAGCTGTGATTGGAGCCCTGTTCTGGTCAGTGATGAATAAACACAGAGCAAGTAGCAGCCTCTGGTCTGATGAGAGACACATTCTGTAGGAAGAGAGCCTATTGTTATCCACTTGTTACAGAAGAGAAACCCAAGCTGGGGAATACAGTAGTGTATCCAGAGGGAGCTTGTTGGGAGTCAGTTCCAGATCACAACATTATCCTTCATTTTACAAATATAAGTTTGGCTAGGTTCTAAAACGGTGTGTTCTACTGAATTCACTTTTCTTAAGAGACACTGAATTTGCTGATCTGTAAGAACTGATGTGATGCTGTGTGGACATATGTTCTTTACATCTGAAATGCTGGTTGTCTTTTTGCTGGGGTGGACTGTGTGGTTCAGAGGACAAACATCTGGGCCAACCTTTCAACCTGTAGGTTGCTGTTGACAGTATGCTACTAGACAATTGTCTCATGACCTTTGTTTAAAAGACACAGTGATTTCATTGCTCTTTTACAGAAGACCAAGCTGGTACTGCAGGCCAGGAAAAAGGTGTACTGAATTTTTAGTTTCTAAGAGTTGTAAGGAGTGTCTGTGTCACATAAACCAGTCCTTTCAGTTTTTACTTCATGCCTTTCACATGATCTTTCCTGTCATTGACTAATCATTAGTAATGGAAGTTTAACATGGGAGTTCTTCATAGCTTTTCGTAGCTTCTGCTCTGACAGGGAGAACTTGCAGTAGTAAGGTAAAAATTATGAAACCAGTAATCTTTGTAGTCTTTGGGAGCCACTAAGTCCTCTGCCTTTTGATTGAAGGCTAGTCAACATACCCAGTCCAGATTCCTCTCACTGTTAGAAGTTACCAATACAGCTGTTGACTGTTGGTTTTTTTCTTTTCTTTCTGTTTTTCACAATCTGCAGGATGAATTGGATCTCACAGACAAGAACAGAGAGGCTATGTTTGCACTCCCTCCAGAGAAGAAATGGCAGATTTACTGCAGCAAAAAGAAGGTACTACTGTTGTCCTGACTGAAGTAGCTCTCCAGTAAATTCTGTGTGCATGTACATACTTAGTGATATACATCTAGATTTGAACTATGTGTTTATCTAATTTTTACTCAAGAACATGATTGAGTGGTGTAAGGATTTTTATCAGCATGAATATGGCACAATATAAGTAATGGATGCATGTGTGATTTCTGAAGAGAATTTTAACAAGTTAAAATCATGCATTGGCCTATTTTGAATATTTTACGTGTTAAGTTTTGGATGTGTTTTGGTTTTGTTTTTTCTTTGAGTTGGAAGAAAAGCTATCATGGAAATATTTTAAGGAATCTTTAAAAACTTTCATAGGTTGCTTAGAATAGAAAATGTACTGCTGAAATCTTTCAAGATGTCTTCAAATATCTGTATCTTAAAACTCGGTAGTTCAAGGCCTTCCAGAGCTTCTAATAAATGTTCTGTATTGCACGGGGAAATGAAGACCTGCTCCTATCAATTTCTATGTAACACTTCTTCATTCAGGGTCTTCAAACCTCTGATAAACCAGTGAGAGGGGCAGTTAATCAGAGGCTGATGTACCACACTGGCCAAGTGCATTGGCAAGTTGCGTCAACTGCTGAGAAACCAAAAGAAAAATTCCTGCAAATGTAGTGTGGTGGAAAGCTGTTGCTGGTCTGTGAAGGAAACAGTCAGAAACAAAGATAGCCCAAATAGCATGTGCTCATTAACAATGTATGTTAGGGAAATGAAGTGTGGTGGGTTTGCTGGTTAGCGTTCCAAAATGCAGAAGTCATGCTATGAGAGCATCAGTTTTTACATGTAAGTCCATATAACAGAAGCTGAAAGAGGAGGTTTAGATGTCAATAGTGAAGATGGCAGATTGAAACCCTGATGATGGTCATTCTGAGGTTGTGTTTGCTGCTTTCTTTGGGGGAGGGGATTAGGTTTCTTACCATGTATTTAAAGAAAACCTCAGTCAGACCAATTGGATGGGTGCTTTGCATGTGTGTTGCTTTTGGTTGAAATGTATCACACAGGGAAGTTAATAGCAACAAATTAGTTGCAGTGCCTCAGAGCTAGCAATAATTCAGGAAGTGCGTAAAAGCAGTCTAGGCTGAGTTGTCTTTGGTGTTTTCTCCATTCTTCTTCCTGCTGGTACACAGAGCTTGCAGTGGAGAGAAGGTGCAGACTGCTTTGATTAATGTCTGCTTTACATTTCTGCTGACTGGCTCAGCTGGTGATTTCAGCTCTGGTGGGAGAGGATCTATTTGTAGCCATCTTAGGGAACCACAGATTCTACCTCCTGAACCAGTCAGCCTTGGCAGGAAGGTTTAGACGTTAACATATTTAATATGTTCGTTGGGTTCACTATATTACGTTTTGTTTTGGGTTTTTTTTTTTTTTTTTTAGCAGTAGATTTCATGTAAGAATCTTGAAGACCTCCAGAGTTAAAGAAGCTGCATACTGGAAAATCTTTATAATGCATTTATAGTGCAACGTCCATTAGCTGAACTCCAGCTACCCAAAATGATGTGCTAACTGGAACAGAATACTGTTGCCAGATATCTATTCATTACATTGTAGATACTTTCAATTATTTGAAAACTTAACTGTCCCATGTTATTCATTGTTTCACTCACTAGCAGTCAGATGATTAGTGTTGACATATCTCTCTTCTCAGCCTACTACCTCATCCACCTATCATCATTGTTTTACATTGACAGAGAAGCTTGTTGCAGGCTTGCCTTCAGAGGAAAGTTAACTTTCCCTGAAGAATTTGTAACCTAATTTTAGCCACAAATGGCCCAGTTCCTCACTTGGCGGAATGCTGCCAGCCATCCAGGACAAGCCACCAGAAAGCTCTGTCTTGCTGATGTTGGGTTCTTTGAGTTTCCTGGGAAGTAAGGGCTCTATGCTTTGTAATGTGGCAAGTGAAAACACTGTGAACTAGAAGGTCAAGAAGTGCAGGCTGAGGCAACTGTTCACAATCATTAATCTCAGATACCTTTCCTAGTCTAAAAGTGATGGAAGGTCATAGCTGCCTAATTTGCTCCAAAGGTGGTGAGATTAGTGGACTGTCTTAAATAAACAAATGGCACTTGCTAAAATGAAGATCAGTCATTATTCTAGGCACACTCCATTTATCTTGGCAGACTTTGACTATGGTCTTTTGTACTTGTTCCCAATACAGTAGCAGAAAGTCACTATTGTATCAGAAAACTCATTCCACCTGTTTCTGATGCCAAGCATTTCTGAAGAAATAGGTGAAAGACATATATGTCTGTGCATTTGAAGTTATGTGCCTGTGGCACAACTTGCTAGTCAACATTCCATGGTTCTCAAAGGAGATTCAGTTCTGGATTGAAATTTCATGGTTGTGGGTGGTATCTACAGAGGAGCATTCACACAGTATTACAGCCATGATTGCTTTGGCCACTTTTTGCCATTCTAGGTTCATACCTGAAAGCATTAGTACTAAAAACAAATCACCAATGATTTGATCTAAAGGAATAGCTTCAACTAACAGCTATAGTGAATGTTTCACTCTTATTTGTGGAGTAGTTACTTGCAAGGAATAAAGGCTGTTCTGTTGGAAAGTGTTAATGTGTTTTCAGTCTCAGCTGTCTTCTACCTTGCCAGTAATCAGTACAAGGTGGACAATGAGAGATGCAGTTGTCTTAATTTGCATCAGAAGAATCATTATTCAGTCACCACCGATGGCACCCTCTACCCAAAACACATATTTTAGATTGCCTCTTTGTGGTATGAATTTCCCATGATACCATATTGAGTTCTAGGTAAAGTCTTAAGAAGACAGAATACAAATGATGACATCCTCCCCCAGTTCAGGTACTTTATTTTGGTTTTGTTTAGGATAATCTTCATGCCTCACTATCAGCTGGAATTTAGACTTGCATACAACATATAAGCCACTTCTGTAATTCCTTCCTGTAAGATTGTCTCTAGATTTCCTACTAGTTGTATGTTCTGCAGGAATTAGATCAAGCACTAGACCATGCTTTCAGATGTATTTACTTGTAAATTTCTGCTGTCAAGGTTTAGAAAACTGCTGTTAGTCAGTGCTGTTTTCCAGCAACTGATAGTAAAGTACATAATCTCATTAAATACTGATCAAATAATAATGTGAAAAGCAAAATTTGTCAGCTCAATTATTTCACCTGTAAATGAGCTCATACTGGGGATCCCCAGAAGGGTAGAAAAAGTAGATATTGTGCTACTTCAGCACACGTAGCTTTGGATGCAGTCTGCATTTTTAAGAATGAGTCCTCACTGTGCAGGCAATAGCTTACTGCCTTCTGCACAATCCTACAAGCTCTTAGACATACTACTATTAGAAAGTAATTCAAGTTGTTTTCTTTTTATAGCCTTTCCTGCCTCCAGAGACTAATTTGTAAACCTTAAGTTCAGCAGATTTTAGTAGGAAGCACACACATTGTGCAGAGTTAAACAAGTTTGGTTATTTACTTTTGTGTTTCTTTGAGGGAAAAATTGGTGGCAAATCTCTTTCCAAGGTACAGTCAAACAGGACTAGCTGTGTCCTACAGCTTCTTTACAAACAAACCCAGCAAAAATGACAATACTAATAACTATGTTGAGCTTTCCTAGATATTTGGGGTTACTCTGTACTCTTCTGATTTCTCTTGTATCCTAGAATAGCTGCATGTTGACTTGATTGTGCTTTATGTACTCAAGTGAGATTATTCAAGCTCAAGTAGTGAAGCAATAATGGGCACACTGCAGCTTTCTGGAAAGAGGCATTTAGAGCATCTGTAAAAGGAGTATGTGCTTATAATCCTTAAACTGATTATACATTTTCTGTTATGGGAAACAGACCTAGAGAAAGGCTTCTCTGCAATAGAAAAACAGGTTTTAAAAATTCTAAGGAAAATTTATCTGCACCTTGCGCTGTAACAGCCAATACGCAAAAATGAGAATTTTCTTGTGATTCCATCCTTTGCAATTACTTTTTTAGTATCTGTCAATTATATTTTTCATCTACTTGATGAATGAAAAAACTAGTAAACTGAATATGAGGATAGGAGCCAGGAAACTCCTTGGTTCTAAAATCTTTGATCTAAATTGTTTTACATTTTCAAAGAACTTGTCATTAATTATGTTTATATATAAATGCATTTCTCTCTACCTGAAAGAGTAGCAAAGTTAGGAAACTTTGTGGCAATGTACTAGCCATGCCATCCTCTCACACCTTTCCCTATACTATATACACATGCCTTGGCTGCATACAACATTCCTTTTCCACTTTCCATTTTCCTTTTCCTTTCCAAGCAATATTAAAAATCTGAATATATTTTCTGTTTAGGGACTGTTCCTTGTTTTATCTTGCTGCACCTTTCTGTCTTCTAAGGTATTCTTGTAGGAATGGATTTTGTGGTGAAGTCTCCAGACTTGGGAGAGCTTGCTGCAAGGAACAGTAGTGATGGAGTGGAAGGCACTTCTGTGCATTACACAATCATTAAGGAGTCCAGGTCCTTTGGACTGAGGTGACAGGTCAATGCTGAAACCAGTGAAGCTGTAGTCCAGGTGCAGAGGGTCCCAGATATACTTCTGGAGAAGGTTTACACCTCTCCAACAAAGAAACAACAAAGAAGCAGCAGATACTGATGCATGACCTTTTGCTCGGTTCCCTTTTCCTAACATGAGGGCAGCATCCAGCCCTACATTAGGCTTCAGAATGCCCTGGGAACCCTAGCCTTAGTCAGACTTTAACTTTCCATAGTTTTACTGCAGTCTTTATACCATTTGCAGCTCAATTTCACAAACTCCCACTTTGGTCCCGTGCTGGCTTCATCTAACATCAAAGAAGATAATGTCTACATGTGAGACCTGGGGTTTTTTTCTTTGAGAGTTTCTCTTTGAGCTTTGCCCTTGAGGTTTACATTGTCAGAAAAATGTCACCATAAAAAGTATAGCTTGATACTGTGCAGCTCGATATAAAGTAAGATACTTCTCTCCTCCACACCCATGCCCATGCTTGCCTCAGACTCTTACAGAGTTCTAAGCAAAAATTCCAATCCAAACCCAAGCTGCTATATATATATCTTACTGTTATAAACCCTGCTTGAAACTCAGCTACAGTTCCAGCTTCCAGAGAGTGCAATTCACCCTATACCTCTAATTCATCCTCCTGTTAAAATGACAAATATAAAAATTAATATGTATAATATAATTTCATATATATATGTGTGTGTATATATAAAAGATATATATGAAATCTGCTGGAAGAGTCTAAGCTGCTTTTGTAGCTTTTGATATAATTACCTTAGCCTACCAGGGACGAAGCAGAAGAGGGATGTAAATGCAAAACTTGGAGTCTTCGTTGCCTTTGGGGAAAACTTTCTGAAGTGAATGAAAGTTCCTGCACCTACTGCTTCTTCTTGGGTTGCTCTGTTCTGTGTTTTTTGCACTGTGAAGTGTAGTTTCAGCTTGGTTAAGATTGAAAGGCAGTTATTTCTCAGCTAAAGTGAACTAGCAGGGCTTTTCTTCAAAAAACCCTGACGTCTTTTCTTTGCATTTAACACTTCGTATGGAGGTTCTAATAGCAGGAGGCTGCATTACCTCTGTTCTATTTAGATAGGAATTCTGCAAGTCTTGCTGCAGGGAAGTGTTCATTTCTTCAGGCTCCTGCTTTAAAGTGAAAGATAGACATGGAGATATTCAGAGGATGGTAGATATTCCCTAAAGAAGAGGGAAAACGGATCTTCATCTGGTCTTATTTAGTGATACAATATACCAGATGAAGATCACACCATTGTGTTGTCTGAGCATGGGTTTTTGGTTTTGTATTGTCTGATCTGAGCTATGAAAGCCCTTTGGGGTTCATCCTTTCTGTATGAAGATTGCCAAGCACGTGGTTGTCTCATAATAAATGAAGTGGGTGGGTTGAAGTTGTATTGTTTTCAATTCTATCTTCATGCAATATTTTTTCCTCTTTGAAATACTTTCAGAGTCTGTTATTGATTTGTATATTAAAGTGTTTTGGTTATAGATTTATAGCTATAAGGAGGATTTAACATGTCCCTTATAAGTTCCCTTCTTTAGAGTTGTTATTCCACACGCTGTATCTGGGAGCAGCAAACATGATTTCCTGCAGTATTTGAGAAGCCATTTGTAAGGAGTCCCAGTCTGATGAGTCTTGCCTGTGACTTTAGGAGAGTTTTTCTCCCAGTTTTGCATGAAATTTTTGGAGGGAGTGTGGGTGGGTGCATGAGTGGGTGCTTCTACTCTCGTTTCTCTTGGGAAGTCTGAAAAATGCACACAGCATGTGTGATAGCCTAAAAGCAAAAGTAGACAGTAGGAGGCTGAAGAAGCTATGTGGGGCTTTGAGTGCTTAGTGCGAATGTATTGCTGGCTAAGTGATGAGGATATCTTATGGCCACAGGGCAAAGCTGGAGGACTAGACTTTATCTGAAGTCTTTGGTGTATCAGAAAATTGTTTCCCTTCCTACCAATGCTTTAGAATTTTGTGGCAGGAGCTCAGCTCTTCAGTGAACATGTTAATTTAACTTGGTATTCAAACCTTGAAAGTGACCTGAACAACCTGATCTAACTTTGAAATTAGCTCTGCTTTGAACAGGTCTCTTCTGTCTGAGGCCCTTTGCACTCTAAGTTCTTTTGTGATTCTCTGAACTCACCATAAATCAAACTAGGAAAGCAGCTGTATGGCCCCAAAAAGAAAGGGGGCAAGAATAAGGCTCTGTGAAACCTACTATCTCCTGTATTATTGCTATGAGACCAACTCCTTGAAATAGGCTGTGGCAGAAGATGCAATTTGGTTCACTCCCAGTGCCTGCAATCCATGGTTGCTTTTGGTCTAAGTGACTGCATGACTTCCTTAGTTCAGGAGCATCCTGGTGTAGTCTGACGTGGAATTTCTCAAATGAATTCTCTGAAAATAGACTTGCTTTCAGCTAGGCTATGGCTCAGTGGAAGTCTTGTAACACTGGTAAGTCACAGTGGGAGGATGTTGCCCTTTGCAAACCGCAGGACTCCTTCAGCTGGATGTTTGGAAACTGCCAGCAACTGGGGAGTTAACTTGCTTTTTTCCCACCAGCATCTGTTCCTTTTTCTGTTAACAGAATGACTTCATGCTCATATGTTTGGGATGATTTGTTAGCTTGATGCTAACATTGGGTCATTCCAATATCTTTAGTCTAGGTATGTAAGACAGGCATATGGCTTCAAAAATTACTCTGTTATTAATGCAAGTAGGTTTTAGAGCAGTAAATTCGGAAACTGTCCTATGAAAAGCACAGGACATAATGGGAAACAACAAAGTGCAGCAAGAGTGTCACTTATGCAGCAAATGCACACATTTCCTGATTAGCAGTATGCTTGGGTCTTTTCAATGTGAAAGAGCTGTTTAATTAATGGCACCTGTTAATGTGTGTTGTAGGCTGAAGAAGTAGCTCCCAAATTTGGGCAACATGGTTAATACTGTGTAAAATAAAGCCTAAGATGATATATATTTCCTTCTACATAATTTAACACAGAGAATGTGTTCTTACTGGAAGAATAAAAGTTGAGATTCATATAAGACACCATCTTATTTTTTTATAGTTCCATATAATGAATTTAGGCTTTTTTTCTCATCTCACATAAGTATAAATTTGTTGATGTTGACCCCGTTATTCTTTGTAAGTCAGCAAACCTGAGAAGAAATATTGGGCATTTTGTATGGTTTATCATTAAGTTCCTGTAATCTTGTAATCTTTTTTTTCTTCCTTGATATTTTCCCTTCTATAGCAAATATTCTGAAGTGGTTACTTTGAGAAAAAATATAGTAGCCTTAATGATGTGAGGGATTCCTCTTAAAATTTCTTTTTTCTTATAGTCACTCTTGTGGTGGTTTAAAGGATAAATCTGTTGTCAAGGAAGGAAAAATGTTTGCACAATTCTGCTGGTATACCTTTATCATAGCTTGAAATCACGATACCTAAAAGACCACATTGTAGCAGACATAAGAGGAGATAAGGAGTTTTTCCAAATCATTCATTTTACTTGGTTTATGTTTTCCATGCTGCAATGCTAACAGTTACAGACACATTTATTTATCCTGGTATAAGAGGTTATTTTAGGTCAGGGCCTTGAAATTATGTATTTATTTATGTATAATTGAAAAAGTCTTCTCTTCCCTGCCCCCCCATGGGAACAGCATGGAATATTTTTAGTTTCTTCCTTCCTCTCCCTCTCTCTCTCCAACAAGAAAGGTTAGCTGTTGCTCAGAAAATGCCTTCCTGGCTTGTTTGTTCAAACTGCTGAAGACATAAATGCCATAAACTTGCCATGGTATTTGCTATAGATATTCTGTGTATGTAGAATTTGAGTTGTAGAATTTGAAGTTCCAACTTTTTCAGGTGTGCTACTAGTGCTCTGGTTGAAGTTAGCATTCAACACTTCTCAAAAATCAGACCCAAAATAGACCTGAGTTTATACAGTGATAGTTGGAAAATTGTCATCATCATGCCTAATGCTGTGTTTCACATTTGGCTTGCATTCTGTGGGAGTATGGGAGAGCTCAGTGGAAGCAGATTTGACCCTACCATGGAAAAAAAGAGAAAAAGAAGAAGAAAAAACAAAAAAAAAGAAAACATTTATCCAGCTGTCATCCTACTAAAATGGTGTAATTTGCTGTACTTAAGAAAAAAAAAATGGTAAGCAATCTAATTTCACTGTATGGGAAGTACGTGTAAATGCTGACTGTATGATTTAGTTGCTGCCACTAGATTATATTCTGTCCTTGTCTGTCCTTTTGCAAAAGTTCTGGGTCTCCACAATCCAAATATGATTCAGTCCTGCTGATGGCATGTAATAATAATAATAAAAAACTGTGTACAATGCAGTTCTCACTGTTCAGATTTGTCTTAGGTGGATAAGCAAGAGCAAAGAATATGTAAATAACTAGCATATTTCCCTGGTATGTGAGAAGCAGATCTGGCAGAAACGCAGGGCTTACCACTCTCCTCTGTATTCTGAATTTCACTGAATGGCCTTTCAAAAGCCAGTGAATACTGATCCAGAAAAGTTGCTGAATTGCCTGTCTTTTCAGTGAAAAGTTTAGAAACGGGCACAGTAAATAATTGTTACCAGGATCTAGTGACAGCCGTGAAAAGGAAGAGATTTCCTTCTACTGTTCTGGAGAATTGTTTAATTTTCATTACAGTCAGATGTGACAGTTTCAGCTACACACCTGAACTGAGGTGAAAGTCACATTGTCTTCCATGATATTCAGTCATCTGTGGAAAAGTACCTGGCATCCCAAACATTTTGCAGATGTAACAGGTGAGAGAAATGGAAGCTGGGAGAAAGAAAAGTTTACTTGAGTTTATGGAAAGGGGAGAAATAGACAAAGCAACTGAAGGATACACTCAAAATATTGGGTTAACTACTTAAAAGCCATGAGTCTCTCAGTCTCTGTTTATTCCCTTTATTTACCTATCCAACAGCTCCTAGCTTTACTGTTCTTTCAGTAGTGACTGGGGTTAAATAAGTGAGACAAAAAATACGTGGCTGTTCTGACCATCCAACTGTCATTACTCTTAACAAAGGGCCCAGAGCAGAAATGAACTGGACCAAGCAGCAGTGTTACTGGAAAAACAGTTAGTGGACATGTTGTGGACAGTGAAGAAAAACATTTCAGAGTTTGCCATTTACAAATCCTATGTGTGCTCCCGGAAGGACATGCCCTAGTTATCTGTGCTGGCTCTAGGTAGGTAGTTCCATGTGTCTTTGAGCATAGTTAGTGACATTTCATTGCCATCATCAAGCAACATGCAGGGTGACTGCCATGAATGGTAGGTGACTTCAATTTATTTAGAAAAGATTGTAAGTGGTTGCTTGCTGGAGATAGAGCAGGACAAAAAAGTGCAGGCATGTGACAGACAGGAGGCTCGGTTACACAGGCTGGGCTCCTGTGGCTTTTCACATTGCCTAAAGAATGAGACAGTCCAAGCGACATAAATACTGGTGGGGTAAGGCTACAGCTGAAAACAATGTTATTGGAATGGGAACAAGGTAAGCTGGACATGTGAGGAAAGAGTCCCTTTCTGTATTGCCACCATATTGACTATAAGCTGAACAGGGTTAATGCTAGAATGGAAAGGTACACACAGTACTTTCACATAACACAACACAGAGTAAAAAGCAGTAGGGACAATGCAGAGCTTGGATATTAATAAAGCAGTAGAGTATGTCCCACTGCTGCTGCTTAGGATTTTTGGGGATAGCGACAGATTATTGGCTTCACCTGCGACAGGAACTACTGCAGAACCTTGACCCTGACCTCAAGCTTGCTGCAGGTTTGTAGGGACAGAGCTGTGGTTCAGGAATACAATTTGAGTCCACAGCCACACACTTGTAGAGCAGGCTGTGTCCATAAGAAATGTTTTGTCTTCTCCTGAAGACCCCCAGAATAGAATGATCATGAACTGACCTGCTGGTGGGATCTTCCATAGTGAACATGTCCCTTCACCTCCAAAAGAAGTATACAGAATAGGCTGAGGGAAGGTAGGCTCCTGAGAACTTCTTCACTGGATGTGCAGGGAATTCATGAATTGCCTTATTTGGCAGCTCATTAATTAGATTACACTTATCAAATGCAAAATATCAGTTGATTTATTTGGGGCTTGTGAAAAGTAGAGCATATAAGAGGTTTTAAACATAAGTATGGACTTCAACTAGTAGGACAGAATGATCTTTAGGCAGAAAGAGGTCAGGAGAAGATACCCAACAAGAGGCCAAGTTCCATGGCAAAGGTAAAATGTTCCATGGAGGAGCAATGCATAATACTGGTAGACTTCCATTTGGCAACTAAGCTTTGTCCTGAGGGCTCAAGATGCTGGGTAATTCAGTGGGGCCGCAGCTGTACATTTAAGTAGTTCTGTACATATAAGGACAAGTTGTCCTCTTGGTCACTTTACCCATAACTTATTGTCTGGTGATGGTGGGATCCCCATCCTACAGCAGGGCTAAATATGTTTGAAGAGGGACAAGCATGCTTGTATGATCTGTAAATAAGAGGAGGATGATGCAGTCATTGCTGGCAGCAAGTTTAAATCTGTCTTGAAATGAGATCCTCTTCATCAGTAATCGGTAGTAAGTTTTCTGCTAGACATGTTTATTATACGTATAACTTAATCTTGGTTTAAACACTACAACTATACAGTTCGTGAAAATCTGTGGTGAAGACTTCTGAGGTTTCAGAAAGATTAATTCTTATATTAAACCCAGAACGTTGCACCAACAACCTTTCTGCCTGCCAGGTATGACATTAGAGTCTATTTTCAGTGAGAAACTATCGCTGTGCATGCATGCAACAGATCTGGCTTGTTTTCTGGAAGATAAGAAACAAAAGCATGGCCTACATCTCCATTAGAGTAATGCTAATTAGAAGTAATTAATTTTAAGTGGTTTTGAGTACTAGATGAGGTTGAAAAGGACACATCACGTACATACAATGTACAGCTTCTAGAGTTGCTATATCTATGAGCTCTTGGGAAGCAAAAAAAAAAGTGACGGATGGAATAAGCAGTTCAAAACAAATCATATATTTAACTTGATGGAAAGATTTTTAGCTTGTGGTAGGGCAAACAATCTTTCAAGAATGACTGATGGTCTATTTTAATGTCTAAAGGCTGGTGATTTTCAGCAGCATTGTAGCTTCTCTCAGTATTATAAAAAAAAAAAATCTAAGAAGAAACCCTCATCCTTCATAAATGTATCCCTTTTTCACTTTTATGCTTTTAGTCTTTGCTGCATTTGGTGGCAGTGAGTTCCACAGTTTGGCAGTATAAGGTATTTTGTGATATAAATAACAACAGAAATATTTGATTTCTTCTTTGAAAGTCTGGTTAGTAACCAGCATCAGAGGTCATTATTAGGTCCATCAAATCACCGACAGCAGGACAGAGATCAGGCTAAATGAAGCAAAGAAATAAAACAAAAGAACACCACCACTGGTGGTTTGTTAGGTAAAATATTCCTGTGTCATAATCCAGTGAACTGGAAGCATGTATGGCTATATCTGACCTTTATGAGAGGCAATTAGAACTCTTCAGTTGCATGCTCCAGCTGGTAATTAATTAATATTCCCTTTCAGTAAGTTATATAGTAGACTACTTTTACAGCAGGGGGGTTGTTATCTGCACATCAATAGCTTAATTCCAGGGAGAGAAGTAATGTTTGTATTTCTCACTCCGGGTAAATTGTGTTTAAAATGCTTGGATATAGCTCCCTCCCCCAAACCCTGAGAATATTTGTGTAAATGCTAGTCATGGAGTCTGAGAAATGGAGCAGTGACCACATCTGTCTAGTGAATGGCTCAGTCCTATGGTCTGTCCTGTTTCAAAATTAGCATCTCTTGGGACCTGGTTGGCTTTTTGGAGGCGTAAACTGTCTGAAAAGCTTAGAAGTATTTTAGTTCCACTTCTGAATTAGTATTTCATCCCACAGCAGATCAAAGACATTTTGTGTCTTTTAATGAAAGTGCTTTTTATTGCAACTTTGGCTGCTCTGAACTGAGACACAACCAATAGGATGGACAGGGTGTTAATGAACAGGTAAACATTTCTTTGAAAGCTGAAATTTTTAAAATGAAGAAAAGTCAGTAAGTCTGTTGTGGAAAAAGGGAGAACTGTGATTTGAATGAGAGTGCAGTACAACTTCAATGTGGATTGATTCTTGGCTGTGCTACAGATTTCCTGTGTAACTGTGAACTAATTGCCTGCATCCCATTTTCCCTGTTTCTGCTGATCTCATGGAAAAAAGACTAAAAAAGTCTAATATGTTAATTTCTTTCAGGACCTTTGACAGAGTGCAAGGTGTTACAAGATTGTACTGTATTTAACATTAATAGCAGATGTTGTGATAAGTTGAGTCTTTTTTAAAATTATCTGGAGGAGGGTGGCACTTGCGGGAAATGAAGCACAAGTGATAACCATCTTCCACTCTCCAAGCAACCAAAAACCCCATCTTGTTTATAGTGGCCAGAATATTCATGTGGAGAGCAAGGCTCATGCACCTTTAAAACAGAACGTGGACATGAGTCTGAATGCTACACAGCTCAGATGAACATTTTAGCAGCTAAGCCGTTGTTCTGAAGAGTGTGGGAGGGCTTCATCCAGAAGCAGAGAATCTTTATCCAGCAAAGTTTTCATCTCAATTAATGTAAGTCATGTTAAAAGTTTAAGTTTCAGTGAACTGGCATTACCAAAAAAAAAATTAAAAAAAATCACAGATTCCCCAGTTATTTGTAATCAGGATCCCAATTCCCATTGCCTTTTAGCTGGAAATATGAAAAAAATAGCTGTAGGGACTTACTCAGTATGGCAAATAACATATTTAACTTTTTCTCAAAAGGTGGTAATACTTTCTTTAATGACTTGAAATCCATGATTTATTTTCTGAACTGTATGTGATGATGCTGACCCTTCACACCAGGTAAAATAACCTGTCTTTCAGCTCTGTGAGGTGCTAGAACAATGTGTTCAGGCTGTTGAGAGGAGGAACCATGCTAACCATAATGTGGCTTTTGCAAGAAAATACGATTCTTTGTGACCCAAGTATAAACTTGAGCATATATTGTCTGGACATGATACAGCGAACAAGCTGGAACAGGAATTTATATTACAGTAGCCTCATTTCATGGTCTTCATCTGTGTTTGCATGCTGTTTTTATTGATATAGAGAGAAACTCAGTGAAACTCAGTCATGGTTCCTTGCCCAAGAAAAATTTTAAGGTTTTAATGAAGTGTTATTTTAATTTCCACGTTAGAAGGCTTCATGAGTCATCAGCCCTGGCAATTTATCACAGGGGCATGTGTGCAGGTGCAGGCAATGTCTGTAATATTTGGACATCCAGGGATGCCAAGGACCTTTCGGACCTAGGGAGTTCGGATTTGTCTACATTGCATAAAACCAACCTGATATAAATGATAGTGGAAATAAGAGAGTGTTGGATTCAGTGTCAGATCAGTGTCTGTCCTAATTCTGCTAGTGGTTTCCTGGTTGAGTTTTAGTTGTCATATCACCATTTGTGTCTCCCTATCTCCATCTGCAGGAAAGAAGCTTTGTAAAGTTGCTAATTTTGTGGATGTATTTCTGACTGCTTCGACATGCTCAGATTTTCAGGACAAGCTCTAGAGAACTGCTCAACATTGTTTGGGGTCCGTTTGGTGCAGAGTAAAATACCAATGTGTCATCACTGGAAACTGAAACCCAACGCTCACCACAAAAGAGCTTCAGTGTCGGCAGTTACTGTTCAGCCTTTCCCTGTGCTGTTTCTTTCAAGACTAAAATCATCTTGAAAGAAGCAGCCACCTCAGAAACCACGTCCTTCATTTTCATGATCCACTCAGCCATGAATATTTGGCATTCCCACATGATTTCTGTAACACTAGTGTTTGGCACTTCTTTGTAGAAAGTTTTGTAAGAAAGACAGTGGTTTATAATTCTTGATTATGCCTCTTATGGCAGTCTTTGTATTGCAAATGCGTGTCCCACTGACATGGCATCCACTAAAGGTCTCTGCTCTCTAGAGAACAGCTTACCCAATGGATCAGGTCTCTGAGGATTTACGAAAAGGCTTTCAGGATCAGCTGAGCTGTGCACACAATACTTTTTTTTTAATTTTGTTTCATTCTGATTGGTTCAGATGGTCCAAATATTTGCAGAACTCCATTAAGTCCTATTTGGAATGAAGTCATAAGTTCCACTTTCCACCAAGGCATGGAGCCTGTCCAAGTTAGTGTCAAAGCCTATATAATACCTTGGCTATACTGCAGGCTTGTATAGTATCAAGATCCTGTTTTCACAGCAGTTACATACTTATTACTGCAGTGAAGAATGATATGGCCCCTTATAAAGTCCACAAGCTGACGTCTGTTTTTTAGTATAGTATTTACAGTATTCAAGGAGCTAAAAGACGGCTTTGCTTTAATAGATTCCTTCAGTTAATGTTTTCCCTTATACAGATGGGTTATTGTTTCCAGCTTTTGATACCTATGTGGCATTGTATATTAGGGCCTCTTATTTTGATTTAGCTTTTTTTTTTTTTTTTTTTTCTTCTTTCCCCCACTTCTCTGTGTCTCCTGGAGCAAGGGAAGGGTTTTGCCATTATCGTCAAGTTGCCTTGGAGTTTTGTCTGAGGTTTTTTTTTAGGGTCAAAACCCTGAAGACATTCAAAACAAAACACACAACCCCCCCAACACCCTGTTGTTGCTCCCTCCACTCCCCCCCAACACACACCCACACATGCCCTGAATAAATTGCTTTCCATTTTCAGCTTATCTTCCCCTCTCTGAAAGGAAACATAGTACAGCAATTTCTTTCCATAGGCAGAACTCACATAATTTAGGCAACAACATATTTTTTTTCTGGTGGCTCTAATGCTACAGATGTGAACTTGTCCCTCTTTTGAAAATGTTGCCCAGGTGATCGCTATAAATAGCAGTGTGCCACCTAATGATTTCATGGGGCTGAATAAAAATCTACATGTTCATCCCAAGTATAAGTAGCTTTCTGGGGCTTCATAAAAGAAATAGTGTGCCAGGTTTTAAGTACATAATCACATTTATTCCAGTGAAGTAAAGCATACGTGGACAGCCATGAAATTCTGGTCTGAGCAAGGAATGTGGAGGACCACTGAAATTAGGTGGACTTTTCTGCTTAATATGCTTCTGGGCTGAAATAATTTCAGAAAGTGGGGAATGCTTAGTGGAGTATCCGCTAAAACTTTTTTAACCTCAGCAATGTACAGCTTCAGTCTGGGCTTTAGCTCAGGAAAAAAAGCTTACACTTGTTGTGTTCCACTGAAACCAATTTTCTCCCAATTCTAATTAAAAACAAAACCAAAGCATAAGACACACAGACTCAGAGTTCAGACCAATTTGTAGTGGATGGAGAATGGTCAAATGCAGGGTATACCAAGGACCTTATCTTATTTGCCAAGCTAAAGACGTATGTTAGGGGATCAGAGTCATCTTATGCTTCGTTCTGATTGTGAAATGTCTAATGGTTTGGGTTCAGGTAGGAAATTATTCACAATGCTGATTTTTTTAGTGTATCTATCCTGATGCTTTTCAGCCTGAATGTCTAAACTAGATATCTAGAAAGGTTAGTTGCAGCATTCCAGCATCTGTACCTTTTTCTTTTCTCTAAATAATTTTCAGGAGAAAAAGTATTGTAGCTTAATTTGGGATGTAAAGGATGGATCTACAGGGAACAGACATATTCCTTGTTCTGATAATGTTCTTGTCGCCTGTACTCTGAAACAATTATAGCTGTCACTTGGACTTTTATAATTCTGTGCAGAGAAAAAAATCAGAAGGGCATATAAGCATACTTTGTATTTCATATTGGTGGTTCACCTTGGTTCCTTGCAAATTGACCTTACTTCACTACCTCTGGATTAGCTTCCCATCTATATTGTTTTCTTTGGGGATGATAAGATTATCTTATAAAAGCAATGCTGTATTTATGTATTGTATTCTTTATTTTTCCATCAACAAGGTCATATATTGACATTTGCACAGGAGGTTAAGGTCTGCCAAGTGAGAAACCATTGTCAAGGTTATCATTGCCACTAGATATTCTACATAGAAAAGGGGCAGCAGAAGACAGTTTGCCAATAACATGGTGTGGCAATTCTAACTGACTATTTGTAGGGAGTTGCATATTTCTGTAATGTGCCATTTGACATAGATTTGGGTCCATCAGATTCCTGCTGACTCTGGCCGGGAAAGGGAAGAAAGGAAAAGCAGTAGAACTTCTCACTCAATTTGAGAAAGTCACCTTGTTCTTAATTCACCATTTATTATCATGAGGTGGTGAGTGCATGGCAGCTGTGGATGTAATTGCTATCTCCTGCCACTTTGTCAGCCTCTCATATATTTCATATAGAGGTAGTTACTATGTGATGGTTTGTTTAAGTCTTCTGCTCTTTTTAATAGTTCAGCTGGATGCAAGAGCTGAATAAAGAGTTGTGATCTGTCTAGGATGTGCCTGTACTGCAGTCCTTTGCTAGATGGGGACAAATCTGTTTTGTCAGTATCGTGAATGGAGATACTCATTTAGTAATTCTGATTTGTGCAGAATTGTTGCAATGTGTTGGTATGTGGCCTGGCAGGAACCTGTCAGCTAACAAGGTGTTTTCTGAATGTGGCTCAGCAGGGGGCATGTAGAGCTATTTCTCATCTTTAAATCAAACAGTTCTGGAATAGCTAAGGTTCTATGATAGACCTAAACATTTAATATTGTTCTGTATATCTTCCAGAGTAACTTTTCTAGTATAAGTAAGCATTCATATGTAGAAAACATTGGTGAGATCCACAGAGTGTTCATACATCACTGGACATCCTTAGATGTCCTTAGTCAAGTGGTAATCTCTTACCATCTGCTAGGAGTCTTAATATGAGTTATTCGTAGTTTATAATGGGAAATTAGAATCCTAGAAACCAATCCTTATTTTGCCAGTGACTGTTACACTTACCTAGAAATGAATAGACCCATTAGAATAAAATCTCATTTTCATTGAGCAGCCCAGGAACAAGAAAGAATTGGTTCCTAAGTAGGGGTAGGTCTTCTTTTAGAAGTTGAGGTTGATTGAGCTTAGTCTAGCGAAGATGATTTCAGGTGGATTATTTGGGAAGTAGGAATAGAAGGATTAATACTGCTCCTACTGTAATTGAGGGGGTGCTGTTCTGTTTCCTTGGGTGTTCTGAGGTTGTGCTTAACTTTTTAGAATAGAATATTTCAGTTGGAAGGGACCTATACTGATCATCTAGTCCAACTGCCTGACCACTTCAGGGCTGACCAAAAGCTAAAACTTGTTATTAAGGGCATTGTCCAAATGCCTCTTAAATGCTGACAGGCTTGGGGCATTGACCACCTCTCCAGGAAGCCTGTTGTAGTCTTTGACCATCCTCTCAGTAAAGAAATACTTCCTAATGTCCAATCTAACCTTCTTTTTGGTTTACCACATTGAAATGAGGCAGTCTTTTGGCTTCTTTTCAGGTTCCTTGACTTGATTTTAGTGGTGGTTTTTTTCTCCATAGCAGATGTTAAACCCCTTCAGTGAATCCCACCATTGGTCTAGCAGTAGAGAGGCAAAATAATTTGTAAGGTTGTCAATATAAAGCTACAAAATATAAACCCATTATCTGTAAAGGAGCTATCCTTCTACTTGGAAACACAGTATTTTTTAAGGGAATGAGGGTTGCTGCTTAGATGCCTAGGATAACTGTGTCTCCATCAAACGTTATTATTCTGTGTTTAATAACCTTAGCTGAAGGGGATTCTTTTTAATCTTACACACCATGGTGATAGTGCTAACATTACACTTTCAGAAATGTTTGTAATAAGTGCCACACATTTATGTGCATGTGGGGGGAGATACCACCGTAAAAAGCAGTGCAGTGAAGAATCCCAGGTGGTTCTACAGTGGCATTTCATCCTGTAAAGGCTCCTTGTGTAACCTTGTTTAACTTTCTGTTCCAGGAACAAGAAGATCCTAATAAACTTGCTACCAGCTGGCCAGATTACTACATTGACCGCATCAATTCAATGGCAGCAGTAAGTTACCTTTCCTGCAAAGCAGGGAAGACTTCCTACCATAAAGATGTGTTTCTTTAGGTGGAAGTTCCCAAAGGAGAAGAATGTTAGCCCAAATGCATGACTGATTTAAAATAGAACTTCTGAAAGAAGATGAGTATCTGTATTAAGAAAGAGCCCTGCTCTAGCAGAAGAATAGATTAGAAAACACCATAAACATTTTCAGGTTTTATTTCTGCAATACTGAGCACTGAAGGCAATCAAATTAGATACTGGAGTGAAAATCCAAAATAATATTTGATGAATCAGAAAAGCAACTATTTGAAAAACACGTAAAGTTTTGCTTTGTTGTATGGTTTCAAATTGATTTCTAATTAACCTACAAAATAACACTGAGGTTATTAGTTTAGCAGAAGAATTAAAGGAAAGGTAGTTGTTTGTGTAAAATAATATCCAATTATATAAGAGCAGATAAATAGAGAAACATAAGGCTGTAACACCTTAGACATCAGTACAGGTCAACAAGATATTTGAGGAAAACTTTTTAATTACCTTTGTTCAATAACTGTGTAATATGTCTCTTCATCTGAAGCATCCAGTAGAGCTGGTCACCAGCAGAAGCAGAACACCTGCATGTAGTGTCTACTGATCTCCTTTGATATGGCAGATCTTTTATTTTGAAATTTGATCCTTTTACTGTTTTTATAGTAAAATTTTGCCTGCAATTATTCATATGCAATGTATACTCAGCTTTTTTTGGCAGTTGTGCAGAAGTGATGGTAGAATTCTTTTCCTGCATCATAAGTTTGTTTATTTACTTACATTTTATGTTTGATTTCTAAAGGCTTCTCTGCACCTTTTGTATCATGGTTATGAGCTATAAAATAATTTCATCTAAATAATGCCTTAATGAATGCTATATGTGTCAGTACTTACTAATGCATTCTTCACGGTGAAATATGTCTTGCTCAGTAAAAAAAAAAAATCAAGGTTTACAAGTTATTATAACTCACTGTAAGAGGATAAAAGACAAGCTGCTTTCTACTGTGAGTCATGAACTAACAACATGATCACCTTTTTTCATGCCAATTTTCTTAGGGCAGAGTAATGGAGTAGAAAGAATATGGACTTGTTTTGAGAAAAAAGGTTGAGCTTTTGTGACTGGCATGGCACTGTGCTTTGATTTCCTGACTAAACAAATTTGCTCTATGAGGGCCATTAAGGAAAAAAATAAGTATAAAACCTTGCAATGTCACTGAGCCAAATACTTCTGGTAGGATTTGATCCAAGGCCTCTTGAATCTGGAGAAAGTTTTTCCATTGATTTCAGTGACTTTTGGATTAGTTTTTAAATGATTTTGATGTAAACCTGGAGTGAATATGTACACACCACTATTGCAAATCTGGAGCAGTTCCATGGAATGAGACTATATTTTGGCCTATGCTTCTAATTTTAAACATGTTTTAAGAGCACCAATAAACACCAGCCCTGGTAATGTTGTTTGCCTCAGCACTGAATGATTGATAACTTTTTTTTGGCTTCAAGCCTTATGATTTACTCCGATGTTTTAAGTGTTGAGAAGACGCACTGGGGTTAAAACCCTTGCTTCTGATTTACCACTTTGTTGCTTTGTTTTTAGGCAGGTGAAACTTAGTTGACTTGATTTCACAGTGGAAAACTGGAGTAATACAGCTGAGAACCAGTTCCAACATACTTTAAAATACATGTTCTATTCATTATTATTTAGACCTCTGAGATTCTTAACTTTCAAATGGTTATTTTGGGTCCCTTATATTTTCAGTCCTAAATTTAGTGGTGGGGTTTTTGTTTTTGTGTTGTTGTTTTTTTAAAAATGCATCCAAGTGTAGTTGGCTCAGAACTAGTGAAAGAAAAACATGTTTTATGTTGCTTCCTGACACTGTCCAGTCTATTTCAGCTTGTGTCTCTAGGGCACTATCAGGTATTATAATATTTTAATTAGAAATACTACAAGAAGTATTAGAGTTGAAATGGTAGCAATAATCACAGAAGCGTTAGTTTAACATGCCTTAAATCCCGTTTTTTTAATAAAATTTAATCTTTGTGTCTCCTGTGAATTAATGGCATAAGAATCTTTTCACTCACAGCTTTCATGTCCTTTTCTATATGCTCTTAATTATTAATTTCTTTTTTATATACTAGCTTGGCAAAAAAGTTCTTCCCACCCTCCAATAAGATGGAATGGCCCCCTTATCCTGCCGATATCATTAAGTATCTTTCTGTGGATTTCAGCAGGCCAAGGCCCCTGTGCTCAGGGATCATTTTCTCAAAAGACACGCTACAGTATTACCCATCATATCTGCCTCTCATAGATTATGCTTGAAAGCAATGTGGTGATTTCTGACGTGTTTGACATTCCCTACTTGTAACCTGAGACCACTATGTTAGGTAGCACTTTAGGTCACAGATTCCTGGTCCAGTTCAAAAAGCTGTGCATTTTAGGCACAGTTCTGTTCCCACAATTATTTCTGTTGCTCTGACTTTTTTGACTGCAGTAGTTTTTAAACCCAGTTCTCAGAAGTGTGTATGACAATAAAAGTGGATCTCTTTATTAGTCTGTAGTGTGCAATTCCTGTGGAGGGACCGTCCCATCCTTCAGGTAGCCTGACTAAAAGGGGCCAAGCAGATCGTTGGTAGACTGTCTTCTAGACCAGCCCTTAAAAGGAAGAGACAGCTGCTAATGATGTCTAATTTAGAAGAAGGAGCCTCCAAATTTGCTCAGTCCTCTGATGTCTGCATGCTATAAATAATACAGGTTGCACACCCACAATTAGAGACTATTTCCATTATCAAGGTCATTGTCATCTGCTGATTCATCAACACACAAAACTTCTTTTCTTAAAAATGGAGCAGCTGCCCTTCAAATACCACATGTAAAGAAACCTCCCTGGCTCCTGCCCTCCTCACCCCATGACAGTCTGCTTGGCAGCACAAATAAACAGAACCTTCACTTTACTGGGGAGGAAAACTTCTGACAGCACCATGTCGCTTTTATGAGCTTGTCTGTGTATGCTTTTCCACAGAGAGACTTGCAGGTGAACAGTGGTTGCAGATCCAGCTTTTCTGGAGAGATGGCTCAGTTGAGAGTATGAGACAGAGGTCAAGATTAGTAAATACAACTGTAGCCAAGGCTTTTTCCCTGACGAAGGAAGCATTTGTTCAGGGCAGAGCAGATTGACAGGACATTAAAAATATGTATCTTTCAGCAGATTTTAGCAGGTAGATGATAAACTTCTCCTCCATCTGGGTTAGGTGACATCTATGTTACTTATATGCTTAAAAGTTCAGGTTTTTCAAATACATCTATTCATACTTTATGATTCATAGTATATTCTCTTAGTTCAGCCTTAATGTAGCTAGAGATGTGGTGCACCTTAAATTCCAACTGATTTGTTTTCTTTGAAAAAAGAAAGTTTTAGAGTAGTATTGTCCAGGTGTATTATATTAGGTATGCAATACAAATTTTTTTAATCGAATTTTGTTTTTAATTTTACCTGTATTTGTTTATGAACTGGGAATGATTTCAATAATGATAACACTTTGTTAGTTATTATTTTAGACAAGACCTAAAAAATAGCTTGGACTATCATGAAAAATCAGAACATCCAGGTTACTTTTTCACTATGTATTTTATTTGCATCTTTCTTCTTTCATTTAATTTGTGTGAGATTGTTAAGTTAAGCTTGGTCTATCAAGCAGTGTATTGCTGAAGCTAGTTCATGCCTTCCTACCCCCCCTTTTCTCACACATACTGTTATTTTGGTCTTGTATTTTCCTTCCCAGCAACTTAGGGGAACGATTAGCTATCAGGATAAGGTGTGGGAATTAATCAGTGCTTTTAATAAAAGTAAAATATTTCATTTTAAATGGAGCAAAATTTTCAGAAGTAATTTCTTGGACTGCCTGAAGTTTTACATATAAAATTCCTTGAGAATGATAGTTTTCAGAAAATTGTGATATTTTTTTTTTTTAATTGGCAAATCAAGTAACTAGATGCTATACTTTACTGAGTGATGCATTTAAACTGGAAAGCTAAATATGCAAAATGTGCTTGTTAAAAACCCCTTATGTATACCACTTTTTAGAGACCAAATAAGGACTATTTTGCTTCCTCTTCCTACTGTGTTTGGTTAGCTGATAATAACTAGCTGCATGCTCAGCACAGCAGACGTTAGTCCTCAAGTGCAGTTTGTAGTTCAGGAAAGCAATTCTTCAGTCAGCCACATTAAATAAATCCAGCCTCAAATACTGACAGTGCCCTCCCCTCTGCCTCCCAGGGACAGTTAAGTTTTCTGTAACTCTTGCCGAGAAAGCTATTTCATAATGCAAACGCGTGACCAGTCAGTCTTTAGTGAGGGCATGAGGTTGTGAGTTCCTGGCCATGCACAGGAGTGAGAAATGAAAGGGTCTCGGCTGCCTGCAGCTTTAGAAAAGGGGTTTTCTATAATCACCCTCTGTTGTAAAGGCAGGATTATTTGTATTTGTTTCATTTGGAAATGGGCCTTTTTCCCTCTGAACAAAATACTGTTGAGCACCTTCCTACCGTCCATTTGCTTTCCCCCCACAATGGCTCAGAGGAGAAATTAAGTTGTTGGAAGAATGGGAGCCTTTCAAAGGAGCATTTATGGGCCAAAGGAAAGATGACCAGATGGGCTGTCACCCAAGAAAATACAAATCAAGTCCCAAATCGCACCCCAGGACTCTGCCATTGAGATTCCATAATGCCTGTTCAGGATTTCTGTTTATTTTTTGAAGAGGGGGATCATATATGGCTTGGCTTAAGCATTTCAATTTATGTTTCTGGCTGTCGGGGGATGCTGGCAAAAGATAAAACATCATCAGCTCATTTTCCATCAGTAGCGCTCTGTCATTCCATTAGGGCAGGAAATAGCTTGCTCTGTTATTGAGTGAATTTGACTTTAGCGTGGATCAGAGAGAGGACCCCTAGAGTTAAACACATCTCCCTGTGCCAGCTGTTCAGCATAAGACAGCATCGGCTTGTAGCCAAATGACCACCCTCAGGATCTGACATGTGTTGGCACCACATGGTTTGCAAAAGCAAGCAACATGGGAGCACTTCCAAGGGTAGCGAGGTATTGGTCTGGTGGTGGGAGGGGAGGGTTAAAGGAAGTTCCAGTGAGAGGAAGATTTTCTTTGATGCTTCCTAAACAGTAAAATAAATATTTTGCTGTAATGGACCATAATTGTAGCTACTCACATTCCACCACAGAAAGGTGCGATATCAGATCCCTGATAGATGATACTAGTTCACCTCAGTTATTCATTTGAGAAGGGTTCAGAGCTGCTTTCCAGATACCACTGAGTGATATCCCCAAGAAGTCCTGCCAATAAGAGAGTTGTTTGTCCTCTCTCTTTTACAATTAAAGTGACTTAAGAAAACATGGCTGTAGACTAAGAATTTCCAGCATTGAGTCTTGACTTTTTGAAAAGTCACACACTGAAGCTGTGAGCCTGAACAGTATATGCAACCGGCATTGAAGAGTCTTGCTTCACATTCCAAGGTTGCAGTGGTGCTGAGTGTAGGGCTGGGGCCCTGATTTCCTGTTATACCCCCTTTTTTAATGGCATTATCTGACTTTGAGAACCTTATTTTTTGCATGTATTCCACTCATTGTCTGTCACCCTAATTTACAGTGACCCACAGCGTCTTCCGTTCCAGTTGACTGCAAGCTCTAGTTATCTCAAGCTGCATACTGGGGGAAAATCTAGTCTCCCTGTGCTTCAGTTTACTTGTTAAAAAACAGGGACAGATATTTTATGGTGCTCCAGCTTTTTACACTAAATGTTCCCAATTAGCAAGGGTGAATTTTATAGGGCAAATCAGTATCTTAAAATAAGTGATACACTTGGCGCAGGGAAGAAAAATCAGTCTTGTATGTACATAAACTGTAATTCAGGGTACTTGCAGGCTATTTAGTCACTTGAAGAAAAAGATTTTATGCTTTGAAACCTGACACACAAGTCTGGGGTTTTTTTCTTCTTTTTTTTTTTTTCCCACCCAAATTCCTCCAGCCATGTCAGTCTATTAAAAGATATTACCTCTCCCTACAAACTTTGCCTCACATATCCATAGATCACCACAGCAGATCTCTGTTCCAAATTAGGTACAGTTTTCTGAGGGCATACTGGCAAGTATGATTTTTGGGGGGTAACCTGAGAACCCTAGTTTAGCCAGTGTGGCAAAGTGGTATGCTGCTGCCAGTCAACATGAGCAGCTTCATCTGGATTCAGTTTTGTAGCTGAGGCGCTGCTTTCCTGGTGAGAGGTCAGCAGGCACCTCTGCATGGGTTGATTGGATAGTTTTTTCTCATAATTCCTCGCCTGTCTCTTAGCTTCCAGGCAGCCTGAGCTTTCCTGATTGTCATCTTGTTTTCTGAACAGATGCAGACTCTCTATGCTTTTGATGAAGAAGAAACAGAAATGAAAAATAAAATAGTTGAAGACTTGAAGACAGCTCTGCGGACTCAGCCCATGAGGTAATGTTGTTCATCTTTCATTGCAATTCACTGCCTCGCTATGGTCAGATCTGACACGGGAAAGAGTGGCAAGGACAGAAGCCTCATTGTCTCACCTCACACAAGCCTCTCTGATATTTCAGACAATCCACAGAGAGCCCTACAGCCCCTGCTCTGAACCTGCCTAGTTGGGAGGGCGCACTAATGCTGAAGCATGTAGCTTCAGGAAAATAAAAGACAGTCTGCTGTGAAAAACTCTGTGTCAGATATGTGCAAACACAGGTAATGACTATGAAGATCTGATTTTAGACTTTATAGGCCCCTGAACATCCCATGTAATTTGATTCATGTTGGGCAAAATTTCAGCCTCTGCTCTGAATTGAATTCAAGCTTCCCCTTATCTGTAGTAATGTGAACTGTTTGGTACAAAGCAGCTAATCCATCTGACATCACCTGGTTTGGCTTTCTTCCTGTTTTATGTATAACTGTGGTGTAGAGAAATGTCAGGAGACTTTACTGTGTACTGTGTCTTTGAAGAGAGGGTCATCTTTGTTTTTCTGGGAACAAAGCTCTGAACAGTAGCAAACTAACTAGCACAGAAACCTTTTCCATTTAACACTTAGAAGAGCACTGAGCAGAAGCCGTAACTATAGTTGTCGATATGATCTCAGGAAACACTTTGTCAAAAAGTTTCTGAATATTTTTGTATTGGGCCCAAAATGGGCCAAATGCATTTGTATCCACACTATGCTGAAGTTTTAGTTTCAGAGAGCTTCAGTAATGCCTAAGTAAACAGGTTTTTGTGTGTGGGAGAACCTAACCAAACCAAACGAATTAACTAAATAAATAAAAATGACCAAAAAATTATCTCAAATAGTTAATTGCAGTTATGTTAACTTGAAGTGAAGATATTTCTGAGACTTCTTGCAGGGCTAAGTGCTGGTTGTGCTTCTTCCCTTCACGACATTTAAAAAGTTGACTGCGTGGAGCTTCTTGCCTCATGACAAGTGTGAGGTAGAACGCATCAGCACAAAGCTCAGTTTTTACCTCCTGTTGTGATGGGGTGTAAGAGAGCACAAAGCCAAATTCTGATGCTCCTCTGAGGCATAAAGATTCATCAGGCTTTGGTAACTTTAGTATGTGGGTAGGGTGAGTGCTTTCAACATGGAAGTGGAGAAACAGTAGTCTATATTGAGACCTAGTCCAAGGATAAGTGACTGTTTGATCCTGCCTATCACTATCCTAAAGCAGAGAACACAGTAAAATGCAGCTGCACTTTATGTTAAAATGGAAGCAAGACAACTGCCAAACTCCCAACTCTCACAAAGATTTTAAACCAAAGTCCTGTGCTGTTGAGACTAGATGTAGCAACTCTATCACATTAGTGTAGAGCTGTTTTGATACTTCTTCTGTGAAAGTGATAGCTTTCATCGAGCATAGCCACAGCAGCAAGGCCTCCCTGCTATGTCCAGCTGAAGCACTTTGGTGGCCACCACTGGCTGTTCTGCTCTGTCATTTTGTATGCCTGGCCTCCTTGTTGAGAGCAAGGCAATAGAGAAGAAAGAGGAATGTCTTTTGCTCAAAGCCCTGCAAGGTTTTCCTTCTCAGACCCATATTGTTTCTGCTGGATCCCCTTGACAACAGCTTGTTGCTTCATCTGTTTATAATAACCCTAACAAGCTTCAGTACAAGCATCTATGAACTGCCTATAAAGTGTTCTCTTCTAAATCACTAGCTATGGTTATGGGGCACTTTTTTTTTTTTTTTTGAATACTTAAGCCAAGCCAAATTTTGAGTTAAGTCCTATGTCTCAACTAATTTCCAGCAACTCAATTCGTTAGCTGCCAAATGGGCTGCATGCCAGTGCCTGATCAACAAGCCAATTTCTTCTTGATGGAAAGGTTGCAGTAGAGAGGCCCTCAACTCCATCAAATCCCTCTTGTAAGCAGTATGATACCCAAGCCTTCAAAATACTAGTCTTTCTAGTGGAATTTGGACATCAAATCCTATTTTCCTTCCCACTTCTCTTCATCAGGCCTCTGAAGAAATGAGAGACCTAAATTCACACAGGATGAACTGTCTGGAATCCATTTGTAATGGTAACGGTAGACAGGGCTCTGATAGTTTACCAATAGGCTCCTCTGCTTGAATTCTCTGATCTAGAGGAATCAAAAAAGAAGAAAAAATGCATGTTTGGCTCTGTGTTTTATTTCATTGTAGAACTGTGTCTCTTCTAGTAGAAAATGCACTAATCTGTGCCTCTATTCCAACCCACCAGTTCTAACAACAAGAAAAACTGAAGCAGACCTACCCAAACTCAAGTTCTTCTCTTTGGAGAAAATGTGATAGAATCATCCCTGGGCAGCTAGTTGGCCCCCTTTGAGCAAGTGCATTTTGTTCTGGTATTTAGGAGCTGCCCTGAAATAATAAAGCTAGGTTATGTCCCAGCACGCAGGAACAAGCCCAGCCTTAGAGAACAAAAAAACCACATCTGCACCTTGTAAGGAAACACATTTTCTTTTAGGTTTGTAAGAACTTATGACTATAAACAAGTGTGATGACAAACTGCTGGACAGAAGCAGTGAAAGACGAGCTTTTCTTCTTGTATTTTAGTGCCCAAAAATGGAGGTTCAGAAAAGTAGCAAAAGTAAAAACTTACAAGGGACTGGAAAAACCCCCACCTTTTGGAACCCCAGAAAAATACCCCCTTTAGTCTGAATCATGACTAACTCCATTTGGTGTCTGCTTTTCTTCTTTAGTTTAACTCAGATTTGCCTCCTGATATTTTTGTTTCATTTAGCCATGTTGTATTCAAGTGTATACTGGAGATGACAATTTATGCATCCAGCAAGCAAAATCAGTTATGCTGAATTTTTCAGCAGTTCAGTAGTGATCAGGATTATGTGTGCCCCCTGATTCAAAAACTGGTGCTGCAGTGTAGCCTTGGCTGTTAACAAGGTGGGAACATCCTGCTTTCTGCACACCCACAGCATATGATCTGTCTTTCCTGAGCTGGATCAGGTCTCATAGGGAGGCTGTCCCCCCCCCCTACACTAGGAATCCATCAGTGGGTCATTACCTCTTTAGGCTGCCACATCTGTATTTGGATGAAAGGCTTGTTATTAGAGCTAGCTAACTCATTCTGATCAGCACTCTCTAAAACTTGAAAGACTAAGAGGTGCCCTGCCTTTTAAAGTGTGCTAAACTGGTCAAGTGAGTCTGAGGTGAGGTTAGGCTTTAATTTGCTTGTTTAGCACCTATTAAAACACACCCTGCTTTATTTACACTGAAATTTTTGAATGTGTTAGCCAGAATGCATTGGCAAATATGCTAAACTTTACACCTTACAGTCTAGAACAAGACCTTACTTTGCAGCATACAGGACATATAAGATGGCAGTTAGTTACACACGTGTATATTGTGAGGAAAAAGGTTTTTCATTTGCATGAGCTAAGTTTTCTTTCGCACATACACACAAACACATACACATCCCTACTTAGAGACATACAAATGCCAAATAGTCTAAGGATTATGGCGCTCAGCCTATCAGCTAAACTCCCACTTCTTTTTTTCTCCTGTACAGACACATACCTCCTCACACTGAGCAAATCCTCATACTGAGAGTATGTGTTAGCCCAGAAACTGCTATTGCCATTTCTTTATCTCTCCCTTGCATGATTCTGGCTTTTCCGGAGAATAGGGAACTAAGTGTTTTGGAAAAGGAAGGTGAAAAATCATCATTTAATTCCTGTTGCTGATGCCAGCTGAAATGGGAAGGTATTTGGGTTTGCCTTCCTATTGAATAATGCCACTTACTGTTTGCTTTCTGGACTAGGAAGAGCACAGGAAAATCCCGACATTGTTTTACATTATGTTATTAATAAAGGTCTGTGACACACACCACTTCCCTGCGCATGCCTCCTTTTTGGAATGACCTCATCCAAACAATCCTAGAAAAATTATTCTGCCAGTGAATTTAGAAAGGGATTGTACTTAATTGAGAAAATGTGACTTTTGTGCCCCTACCATTTTTTTTTTTCACATGGTCATCAGAACAGGTGAAAATGCATGGGAAGTTATAGTGCCTTGTTTGTCTTGTCATAAGACCAGGTGTTCCATCCAAAATTATGTTTAAGGGACCCTTTGTTCAGCTGCTTCTTCAGGGTGCTTTCTTTTGAAAACAGAGCTCCATATCTTCAGAAAGTTATTCATCTGAAGCCTTCCCTTACTCCTGGAACTGAAAAGCAAAACATCTGCTTCCCCTAGCCCGCTCCCCCCCCCCCCCTTTTCCCCACCTCCCCAAAAGGTGGAGGGACTAGCTAAGGTATATGATAGATTCATAGAACTGGACTTTTGAGGTGAGGAGGAGGAGAATTTAAAATAGTAGCTCAACTGTAGAAGCAAAGAGCAACTCTACTCCTTAGGCCCAGGGTTAGAAAAATGCTCAGAAGTCATTGGCATCACATTATTTGGTAACACATTGAGTTTGTGCTTATTTTGATTCCAAATACACCCTTAGCAGCAACTCTTTTAGCCATGAATGCACTTATTTCAGTCGTCTTTGGCATACCAACAGCTAAGTGCATTACAGAAACTGAACTAAGATTTAATCTTTCTATAATCAGTTTAAATAACAAACTGCTTCGAGTGACTTACGAAATTTCCTGGTACACAATGTTGATCCCACTCTTTGGCCTAGAGGCGGAGGGGCTTTTGCTCTATGATTTGTTAGGGTAGACAAGATGATGCATCCAAAGAATGTGCAATCAAATTTGTGTGAAACTTGGCAGATTGTCTTAGCGGGGTTCAGCTAAACCTTGTTTTCATTTTTAGTGCACACATGTTCCTGTGTGTGCTTGCCCTTACTCTGATTCTCACTTTGAAATTCAGTTTTGAATAAAACCCGAACCTCAGACCAAAACTGTTGAAAGCACCAGGCTTTGGCATGTTTGTGGTCAAACTGCTGCCCAAGTAAGCTAGAATTTGGTCAATCTCTCACCACAGAGAGCATAACTTTCAGGTAAGCCCTAAAAATTCCTGTGTGGTGTGGGATGTAACCACCAGAAGACCGTACATATGTCAAGTCAATATTATGCAGGAGATATATATGTGTGGCTCAGGTTTGTCTTGCTGGCGCAGAGATATGAATAGAGACCAGTGAAATTCAGTCTTTCAGTATGGTGCTTTCATTACTGATGTATATTAGGAATAGCATCTCACTTAAGGACAGAAAAGAGAAAGACGGTACATTAGGAAGTATCCAACAGGGAGGAAGAGGGGCTAGGTAAAAGCAGAATGACACAGACTTGATATTTTTAATTCGTTACATAGGTGGCAACCGTTAACAACTTTTCATATGATTGAGGTGGTTTTCTACATTATGCTGTTAGGAGTGTGGTCATGGACATGTTGGTGTATATGTTGGTGGACTGAAAATTCAAGTGTAATTCACATGGGTTTGCATTCAGACATTCTAAGAGCACCAACCTGAATGACCTATTAAAGGAGGCAGGTCATAAACAAAGTGATCTAGAGAAATTACTTGCATCCCTTTTCATATCTTTGAATCCCATTTTTAAGCCTTGGAACTCTAAATGAAACATTGCTAGAATGATTGGTTTGAACTGACATATAATTCCCTCCTTTTCTACTGATTTGTCTAGGAAGCTGTTTGCATGGTCTAATTTGACCTGTCTGGATTTTTTAACTCTGGTTTTCAACAAAACCTTAAACTTTTCCAAGGAGTTTCTCCTATATTGTTTTTATCCTCAGTTACTGTACTTTTAACCTGAAGAAGGGCAAATTTTATGGTAGAATATAGTAGAAACAGAACTCTAGTGATGTTAGTAGTCAAAACAAACCTGTCTTACTATAGGTTCAGTCTTCAATGTGTCATTTGGTAACTGGGTAATTCTGTATTTCCTCTGTTTGTGATTTTTTACTGTATATTTTGCTATTGCAGATTGTCAGTGGACTTGTTTGATCCTCAGTATACCTCCTCAAACTAAAAAAACCCAATCAAACAACAAAAAAATCAGCCAAGGCTATTATAGGAGTTTTGCCTTTTACTGAAGAACATATCTCTCTTAAATATAACATGTTCCTATAGGTATAGCAGAGGATCAGAGTGTGAAGTCAGTACAGCTGACAGACACATTGGTAATGAGTTTGCCTCTGTCAGTGAACCCATCTCCTGGAGGTGGAAGCGTATAAGTAGTACTGGCTAAATGTTTCATCAAAGTCTAAAAATGGCTTTCAAGATAACCCGAACTCATAATTAAAAGCATGGTGATGAGTCTGTATGAAAATGTATCTGGTGTATATTAGCATCTATGTAAGATGTAGCAATTTGGAAGAATCCGTTCAGTCTTGAAAATGCAGCAGCTATTAGAGTGGACCACAGCAGGTGTTTGGTGGTAACTGCAACAAAGAACAAGGTGACAGAACAGTGCGTCCATAAGGTTATAGGATATAGTTACCCTGAAACTATGTGACACACCATTATTAGCTAGTCTGTTTTCTCTCTTTTTTTTTTTTTTTTTTTTTTGGTTTTTTTGGGGGGGTTTTTGGTTGTTTTGTTTTGTTTTGTTTTAAATACCTGGGAATTATTTTGTGAATTTTAGGCTAAAAACCAGACAGCGTTTACAGATGCAGGGTTGAATAATATTGTGTCTTTTGAATAAATTGCCTTTGTTCTCCTTTCCTTATTCATTATTTCCTTAACCTTTTGGTTTGGGTTTGGTTTTTTTTTTCAGGTTTGTGACCAGGTTTATTGAGCTGGATGGCCTGAGCTGTTTGCTGAACTTTCTGAAGAGCATGGACTATGAGACCTCAGAGAGCCGTATACACACATCCGTTATAGGGTGTATCAAGGCACTGATGAACAACTCCCAAGGACGGGCTCATGTCCTGGCTCATCCAGAGAGTATCAACATCATCTCCCAGAGCTTACGGACTGAGAACATTAAGACCAAGATTGCTGTGCTAGAGATCCTAGGGGCTGTCTGCTTGGTACCAGACGGTCACAAGAAAGTCTTGCAAGCCATGCTTCACTACCAAGTCTATGCTGCAGAAAGGACAAGATTCCAGGTACAAGGAGGATACTTTGCCAGAAATACCCAGCATGATGAATCATTGCAGGGAGCAATTTTTACAGTGCATGTATTGCAAACTTGCTAGGTAGTGTAAAGGAAATATTTTTCATTTTGTTTTAGGAAGGGCACTTCCTCAAATAGTTTAAAGGCATTATTTTTTTTTCCCCCCCAAGATCTGATTGCTTGTCATTAGTGTTAATTTAAAATCCCCTATCTTTTACCTGAAAATGGGGGTTTGTGATGTTAAATGAAACCTGGTAATCTGTTCATACTCTAAACTGATGGCATTTCTGGGGTGATAGTGATTTGTTCTGCTCTAAAAGCCAAAGCCACAGGATTCCAGGAGCCTCTGGAGTGATTTTAAAGCCCTTAATTTAGTAAATAAACGAGCTGTGGATTAAATAATGGAGACAATGGATTAAATAATGTACAGTGGAGGCACTTCAATTGCCACTTAGCAATCAACTTGTGAATTGTCACCACTTAGCAGTTGTTGGCTCAGATAACTCCCATTCAGAACACAGAAGGGAAACTCATTCTCAGAGACCTTGAGGTAGGTCAGTAGATCATTGGCAGGCTTTTGTTGTGGGTACTGCTGGCTGCTGTTATAATGTTCCTCTTCCTAGTGAACTGAGCACCTTTACAAAAAAGTTGTTAACAGAATCTGTTGCTGTGTATGAAGCTGTAGCTCCTAAACCTGGGGATAACCTCACCCATTTACTATTCTTCCTTAGTGAAATGGTAAGTGTGGTGTTGGGCCAACAGGCCCTGGATCCTGGTTTCTCTCAGCCATTATTACCTGCCTCCTCCTCCGCTAATGCATCAGCGGATTTTGGGCTACAATGAGCTTCTGACTGTAAAAGTGAATGGGGAAAGAGTATGTGCTTATGAACACTAGCTGCCAACGTTATGTTTATTATTAGAACTGAATGCATATGGGATTCAGTAACTGTGACTCAGACCCGAGATGGGGATGCAGGAGATATTGGCTTGATATTAACCTGTATGTGGCACTGGCAAGTCCATCCCTTTATGGGCACTGCGCCATTTACCGTGCTTCTCTGTTCAAACTTGGTGTATGTCTTCAATATGCAGGTATGGCACATAGGACGCATGACTCAGAATGGGGTGCGATGGGTAGGTGGGGGCTTTTGATTTCAGCTGAAAGCTCTTGAGGCTATTTCAATAGAGAAAATAGTAATTGCAGTAAAAACTGGAAGATGAAGACATTACAGCTGCAGTCATAAGAATATGCCACCATTCTTTAGTACGGGAGTATGATGGGAATGATGGATGCAGAAGCAGAAAAGCAAGCCGTGTACATGGTTTGCAGATACTTACTAACTCTCACATTCATGAAAGAGTGCTTTGCATAAATCCTTGCTTTTGTCAAAATATTTTTCCTTCTGGGAAAAAAATGAAAGATAAATGGATACTCTCTCTTTTTCTTTCTTAAACAAAACAAACAAAAAACCCCGCCCAAACCCCAAAATGATTTAGCAGAAGGGATGTGTTCTTGTTTGCAGTTTCTAACACTTGTGCCTAGATACTGGAATGCGGTTTTCCACTACACTCAGCGATAGCTTGAGTTTAATTTTGAGGAGGTAAGGGCTCATCCAAAAACATTCCTCATCTATCTTCAGTAATTTTCTCCTAACAGAAAGACTGGAGATTTTTTAAATGCTGATGAAAGAAATGTGGTCATGGTCTTCCTTACATTTTAGTGGAAAATTCTCTGGTCCTCTAGGACTTGTTAGTTAAGAGGCTGTTATATCTCTTTGTCTTTTACCCTCCCACATCTGTGTCTCAGAATGGTCTTGCAGCTCATTATCAAGAGAAGCACCCACTGTAACTTGTATAGGAGGTCATTTTAAGAAAAGGATGAGCTGACAACAATTATTCTATGCCTTTACATTAAACTTCAAAGATGTGGTGTACAATGAAAGACAGTGAAAACTTGTTTTTCTTTATCCCAGTCCTGAGCGAAATCTTTGTAACCCAGACTTTGCAAGTATCTGAAGAGATCCTTTAGGTTTCAAACTCAGCTTTTTTAAAGATGTGTTCTTGTAGCTTGAGAAACTAGCAGCATCACTCAGTGTATTGAAGTGTCTGAACTCTTTAGAGCTTGCAGCTTTTGGTTGACTTTGACTGGCCACACCTAATCACTGTTATGTTGAAAATGATCCCCCACAACTGGGGATCTGGCAGAACCAAGAAAAGAGAATTCTTTTGGTGAAAAGTAATTAAAAATGAACTAAACTGTAGGAACAGGAGAAACATGCTTTGAATGTGCAGAGTAGGAATTTATTCTTTTGGCTCTATTGTTCATTATTGCAGACTGATTCTAATGGAGGGAAAAAAGAAAAGCTGGGAACTGTAAAAGCACTGTTCAGTCTTTCTCTAGATGTAGCTCTGGAAGACAGTAGCCAAATTAGAGACACAATACCCAAGAGAATAATTTCAGATTCTCTGTTTTGGAAATCAAACTCAGTTCTTGTGAAGTAAAAACTATAGGGCTTTCTAGAAACTATACTGAGCTTACGTTTATTGGAATGCCCAATAAATAACTTAGAGGTAACGCTGACCTCTGACAACATCAGTGCCATTGTTGCTTTTCCTTAAGCTGCCTTCCTGCCAGTTGTTGATAATATTCTTCAACCCTTTCAGACACGTCACTGTCAATTTATCAGTTTATCCCTCCTCATCTATGAAAGCTGATACTTCGTACACTATGTCTTTGGATTTATTTTCCCCTCTTGCAGACTGCAGTAGATCTAAGAGTCCCACTCTTTCCATATCATCTGTGGTGACAAGCACTATTTACTTTGAGGAATGAGGAGGTAAATGTAAGAAATACTGTTCCAGATCTACTTTTCCTCAACACAAATTATTTTCTGGGTTTGGTTGGTTGGTTGGTTGGTTTTTTGGGGCTTTTGCCTTCTTGCAGAAGAATATTAAGGCGATGAGTAAATATTTGGGGTCCATGGTTCTGCTTCTGCTCCTCTTTGTAAGAAGAAGGAAGAGAGGTTCAGAGGTTATTTACTGGTAACCATCTAAAATTTGAGCTCATGCATGAGCTCATGAGCTCTTGCTGCTGACAACTCTAGGTTGGAACACTGATTATTTTCAATTTACATGTGTTCAAGTGTGGTGGAGTGACATACAGATCATGTATTTGACACGGTAACATAAAATATGGCATGTTTTGTTGAATGTCAGAAGTTCTTGCTGAACAGTGTTCTAAGCACAACTCTTGCTACCTGGCGCAGCAGTAGTCAGAGGACCCAGCAACTGGTGATTTTGTAGACAAGGAAAGCTGCGGCTTAAGATACAGTTCTTGCTAAACTTGCATTGGCTCTGTCCTACTATAATTCCTACTATTTTAATATAAAACTTACGATGTTATATTAGTGTATCTAAAGTAAAAATCCAAATTAGCGAGATTCCTAAGTGATACAAACGCTTATAATCCCAGTTAATTTAACTAGATTGCACCAGGTCACACCAACTGAAGACTGCTAATCAAATTGTGCTCAAATATTTTGGAAATAATTTATTTGCATTTTGATGTATTCTTTTTTTAATTGAAGTTAATGGAAAATATAGCTATAACTTCATGAACATGAAAGACTCAACAAAATTTTGTATTTTACTCTGAGTGGAAACTCTGATGTCAAATATTGCTTCTTTCTAAATTTCCAGCATTTCATCTACTGACTGCAATTATCAATCTAATGCTTAACTCCAGAGAGCAGTCACTTTAAACCTATGGGAGATTCTCTGGGTCTTATTCTTTGTCGAGACTTCAGTCTTCACTCGAATGCCTTTTAGTACTACAGCTTCACCCTATATCTCCAATATTCAATGTGTTCACAGGTCTATCCGTATCATCTTTGTCTTGGCACTTGCCACAAGATTATATACCTTATATTTATATCTTAATTTATATTTCATTATTCCTATTTTCTAACATTTGCCACAGTTTTTGGCCTGAGCTGATCCCTTTGCCTGCTTTAATCTCTGACCCTTCTTTCATGCTGCCCTTCTGCCTGGAATAACTCTCCCTTTAATGCCCAACAGGCAGTCTGCAGTTCCTGTTTTAAGATACTCCTTGAAAACTGTCCTCTTCAGAGTAGTATTCTGTCTTTACTCAAATTCCACAATAATATAAAGGCATGCCTTCAATCTCCTGCCTCAGACAATCTGGAAAAGCTGTCTTCATCCAATTTTCATTTGAAATATGCTTCTTTGCCTACAAATTCTACTCTGCCCCTTAAAGAAAAGATGCAAAAGAAAACATTGGAAAGCCAGAGAATAAACCCTCAAAGCAGAAATGTGGAATTAGGAAGATGAGCCCTTGGTTTCGTTGCTAGGATCCTTTTCCATCTGATGTATTCAAATTAATTACTACTGTAATTATGTCACTGGTTCACTGTGTGACCGTGAAAGCATTGCTTTAATTGTATTTCTTAAGTGCTTTTCTTGTGAAGATGGAGGTTTCTAAAATGCTATGAAAAGACAGAAGGAAGAGTCTCTGATTTCAGCGTCATTCATGTCTGCATTACCCTACTTATGACTGGTTTCCTTTGTGAAAGGGGCATAATCTTATTCTTCCCTAAGCTGTTGCCTTTCTGATTATTGTTATGCTTACTGCTTCCCCATTGCTCCTGTGGAGTGAATGTATTGTGTTATGACATTGTAACATGTTGTACTTCTTAAGATGCCATATTTTGAGTCAAGCTAATATTGCAAAGTCATAGTGCTTTATTGGCCCAGAAAAGTGTATTAGGATGTTCCAGTGCCCTTCCAGCCTAGTTCACTATCTGAAACACCCACCCAGCTGGGGAATGCTGTGGAAAGACTTTTTCTTTCAGTCTTGAGAGAACCTGGGTGTTAGATACTGTCTGAAAGGAGGTGATTTCACTTGCTGATGAAAATATTAACTGGGCTGCTTTGGACAGAACACTCTTGTTTTCCTCCTCAATGCTGCTAGAAATTTTGAATCTTGAGGTGAAGGAATAAAGGAAGTTTGATATTGTTAGTTGAAAAGGTGGAGATTAGAAGCATGCCTCCCAGAGCCCCCTTGCCTGGTTTGTATTAAACACCATCAGTACGGAATGTAATCTGTAGGGAGAAATCTGATCAATTTGGAATTGTAGTAGAGGAGCTAACAAGGAACAAATTAAAATCCTGTATTCCCACTTGATTTGGTTCTTCCCCTCAAGGCTCATCCAAAGCCTTTTGAGGTTTGCTGCAGATTGACTGAAACCCTACTGGATGTCAGTGATGAGGAATAATGGGATTAAGTAAGGAAAGTTTTGCTTAAATAGTAGAAAAACCTTTACAACCATAAGATCAATTGGGCCACAGAGCTGGCTGCCAAGAGGTGTGGTGAAATCTTTTTCACAGGAAATGTTCGAGTGAAGACTTGAACCTCAGCCATTTGCAAAGGGTTGGAGACATTGGAGTTCAGCCACAGTGTGTGGGTGTAGACTCTGATCTTTAGGAATTGCCTGAACTTATCGTGTTTCCTTCTAGAGCATGAAGATGTGCTGCTTTCCAATTAGCTTAGTGCAACCCAGAACTTTTTTCTTGCCCTAAATTTGGCTTGGCCCCCTCTGCATTCTACTCCTGGTTCAGCTTTCTGAAATAGGGGGTAGAAAACTTCTGTTAATATTCTTTAACCTGTCTGGATGCTGTGTCTGATATGTTGTTGCATTGATTCTAGCATGTTCCTAAATGTCTGTAAGAATATACGGTAGGAATGAGACCTCTGAAGAAAATCAGCAAAACCATTCCAAGACGATGCATGTGCTTTGCATTTCAGCACCAAATCTGCCAGTAACAGAACTAAATTTTCTCATTTGTTTCACTTGTGCTTATTTGTCAAGTTGAAGAGTTGCTTTTGTTGGTGAATTTAAAGACTTCTTAAATAGTCTCCTGTTGTCATTGTTAGAGATAGGATGGTGGACTGGACTGCCCATCAGTCTGGCTCAGTAGGGCATTTCATGTAATTTTATGTAAGACTCATTCACTTTCTAACAAAATGGGGGAAGGGTTGGTATTTGATCAGAATATAACTATAGAGAAATCATGGATGTGATGGAAGTTCAAATGCCAGGGGCACAGCCATTTGTAAATGCCAGCTGGGCAATTCAGAAAATGCAAGAAAAAGGAGTTTATGAAATCAAGCTTGCTTGATAGTGAACATACTATGCTCAGATATCAAAACAGCTGTCAGTAGCAGTGTGTGACAGATCAAAAGATTTTTTACATGAAACCAAGAAAAGGGTTTGCATAAAGCTAGGGAGGGTATTCTTACCCCTGCAAATGCACAGGAGGGTATTCCCTCTGTTTCTTGAGACATATCTCCATAGCGAGGTCTGTTTTCTAGAGGAAACAAGATAGACCTATGAAACTAATGACTAGCACAGGAAAGATTTTGCTATGAATGGACACTTTCAGCAGTCAGGGACAGAAGACTGACTAAAGGAAAACGAACTTCCTTACTCAGCATCATAGCTTCAAAATATTATTTAGGTCATCTGCTAAGCTGAACACTAAAAAGCTATTTTTGTCTTCATTCTCCCTTTATGGCTGAAAGTTCTTGGGAAGAGTAAAAAGAATGCTGTCTTTTCTAGTGCATCAGCAAAGTAAATGTATGAGTGTGGGGTGTTTATCATTAGTGCTGGAGTGACATGCACACAACTGAACTGGCAGATCTCAAGTGGAATTTGTTACTCTTCCAGTAAGGAAAGTCAACCTTGGAATTACGAACTGATCAGAGAAGATCCTGAAGAGAAGATTCATGGTCATCAGCATAAAGCTAAAAGCAGAGTTGCTTTCATAGCTAATCAGTTTCTACATATAACCTCTTTAGTAAACATTCAAGTGGAATTAATTCTAAATAGACTGCATAAGACAAAGGCTACCATCATTATTTGTCTAGTCTTTTTTTCTCCTTTGTTCCCTGATGGTTCACAAGATTATCTGTGAAATATCTGTGTGTATGTAGAGATTAGACCAAAAGCATTTCTATGCTAAATACCCCCTGAATGCTAAATACCCCTGCTATTTGGTTAATAGGGGGGCATACAGACTCTGGGAAGACCTTATGGCAGCCTTTCAATATGTACAGGAAGCTTATAAGAAAGATGGAAAAAAACTTTTTAACAAAGCCTGTAGTGACAGGACAAGGGCTAATGTGTTTAAACTAAAAAAGGGTAAGTTTTGATTTGATAAAAGGAAGAGATTTTTTTATCAAATGTTTGGTGGTGAGACATTGGAACAGGTTGGCCAGAGAAATTGTAGATGCCCCATTATTGGAAGTGTTCAAGGTCAGGCTGGACTGGGCTTTAAGCAACCCGATCTACTTGAAAGATGTGCCTGCCTATTGCAGGAGGGTTGGACTAGACAGTCTTTAAAGGTACTTCCAACCCAAATTATTCTATGGTTCTGTAACATGGAAACTAGAGCTTAACTGCACTTGCAACACTTGCTGCTCCGTGTAATTCACATTTGAGCTTTGAAGCTGTATGTACAGGGGATATTCCTGTTATTTGCAAATCCCTAAAAGAGCTGACCAAGAGGTAGGTAATTGTATGTATCATTTGAAATGGTTGTAAGTGAAGGAACAAGGAGAAATCTTCCAAGGTTCAGGTATAGGTTTTACTCCTCAAAAGACAGCTTCTCTTTAGAATTCTCTCCTCCTGTATATATAAGTGCAGGCTATCCTGCTGAGATCCAAGAAAATAATGACATTTACTTGAGTGATGTGAGTAGAAAGTATATATGAATCTGATGCTATTTTTCCGCATGTGTAAACTCCCTGTCATATTCACTGTACAGAGTTTAACTGACTAGGAGGGATATCATTCTGCTGCTTTCTTAGATCATGTTGGCAAGAACTATAAAGGGCATCTGTTTTTTTTCTCAAATAATAGCCTGTTTAAAAAAAGAACTTTTGTTTTTCCTCCATTTAGAATCAGTTGGGCATTTTATTTCTACCACTATTCTTCATTTGTTTATTGTGGCATGCACGAAATTGCTAACAATCTTGTCTGAAAAAAATTATTTCTTTAAGCAAATACATAGAAAATCAAAAGAAGACTGTGTGCATATCCCATGAACAGTATGTAAAAAGAAATTAGATTATATCCTCTAACCTAGCCTGCTGTTCTGTTTCAGACATTGTTGAATGAGTTAGACCGAAGTATGGGGCGATACCGAGATGAAGTAAACCTCAAAACAGCCATCATGTCCTTTATCAATGCTGTTCTGAATGCTGGTGCTGGTGAGGTGAGTCACTGCCCTGGAAATTCCTTCTAAAATGTTATGCTTGAATTAATTTACCTTGGAAAGTATTAGTAGATTAAGTCATAAATCTTGTGTTATTGAGTGGATGTAGTTTCTGGAAAATAATGCTGAATTGTTAGTATCAGTCTTAGAAAGACTTCCACATTATTTCGTTCCCAGACTCTTATAAGATAACATAGACTACTTGCACTGAGATGATTGCTCAGGTATTTTTGGTGTGGGTTTATTTATTTATTTATTTTTAAAGCACTGCAAATCATTTCCCCCTTGATTTCAGCCTTTTAGAAAACATCTTGCTTTACCTTCAGAAATGTTTGCGATGTTCAGTTGTTTTGACTCGAAGCCAAACTCAAAATGTTTAAATTTAAAATTGTCAAAGGGAGACACTTCAGAAAAGACACTTTGTTGTTTTTCTTTCATTAAAAAGACTTCCTTTTGAGTCTTGTTGATAGTTTAAACTGACTATGTTTCATTTAAAGTGTTACTTTTGTTACATTGGGTTTTCTTTTTTTTGGTCAAACCACAACAAACAACAAGCTCACAGGTGCTCTGTCGGGCAATGTGTTTGTCTCTGTCTGTGGCAGTCCTGTAACATCCCACTGAACAGGTGTCAAGTTTGCCAGACAGGTAGTTTTATGACAAATAAACATAAAAATGAGGAGGAATACTGCAGTACTGTTCATCTGCAAGCAGGAGGTGGACCTCCAATGGACTAGCAGGATAAATACTAATAACTTTTGTACTTTATAGAACAAGATGGAACATGCTGTCCTTCTCACTGGGTATGCAGAACTCATTGTAGGTAAACAAGGACTGCATTTTTAAGTGAAACAGAGGCAAAGATTGGTGTCAGGATAGAGAAACAAAGGGAAGAACTGAGGTTTTAAGTAATATTTTTTTATAATGTGATTAAAAGCTTTTGGAACCCAATAGCTTGGTTTTCCCTCAATTTTTAAGGACAACTTGGAGTTCCGATTACACCTACGATATGAGTTCCTAATGCTGGGAATTCAGCCTGTCATTGACAAGCTAAGAGGACATGAGAATGCCACACTGGACAGGTAAGACATTTTTTCTGAGAACAGTTACTGAACAACAGAAAGAATTCTTAAAAACTCTTCTCTGTTTGGGGTTTAGATTTAAGTACAAAACTGTCTCTGTCTCGTCCTAAAAGTTACTCCCTTTAAAGACAGAAAGGAGATATGTCATTACAATTAAAATCAGAAGATGAAGTAGGAAATGTGCATATTGAATTGGCAGTGGCTGTGGCAAGGAGTTCCTGAATTGCTTTCCTTCTAAGCTGGGGATGGCAATGAGAATGAAAAAAAACCCTTTCTTCTCTTGTAGCAAAACTGGGAAAACAGCCTGTCCTGGTAGAAGGGAGGGAAGCCAGTAGTTCATTGAGTTCATTGAGACTGAGTAGATATGGTCAAAATGCAGGTTCTGAGTTTCCAATTTTTTTCTTTATGCTCAGTCTATTTTTGTGATCTAGCTAGTATCACAACCTCCCAAAGAGCGGCTGTGGTACAACTATGAGAGAAGAGGCACTTGCGGTGAGTGGTAGGGTAGAGATGCCAAGGGGGCAAGAGAGAAGAATGAGGAGCATCTTCAAACAGCTCTGCTACTGCACAAAATGTAACACTGAATGGCACCTTTAAATTACTGTGTTAAAAGTTATACGGATAATAAATGTTTTCTCCACTAGCAGTTCTGTGTTTTGCCACAGTAATTGGAGCTACTAATGACCTTAAATTAAACCCTTCACAAAGCCACATGCTGAAATAAACTTGGAGTAAACAGTCTGAACAATTTGACTGAGACACTTCAAGAAGCTAAAAGACTGAGGAACTAATGAGGAGCCTCGTAAAATCCATTTGCTTAACAAAATGAAGCATTTTAATGTGTAAGGGCAGGCAGCTGTGGGAAACTACCTTCTCCTGTGACCACATTAAGCTTTGCAGAGAGGCACTGAGCTGCTGATGTGCTGCTATCCCTTATTGTCTGCTACTCCAAGCCCCTTCCTACAGAGCAGGGCTGATTTGTAAGTGTCTGATATCTGGGATTTATGTTTGCCAAGGCACATAGTGCAAAACCTATGGGTCAGGCCTATGCCTCAGCTTACAAGGCACTGTTTTCTCACTGTCTGGGAGCTGCTATGGGGTGATAGAGCTATCCCTGGGGGCAAATGTAGTGTGCCTGAGATTCTGCATAGGCACTGTGTTAGCACCAGCTGCCTGTCATAAGGACTGGGCTCACATCTTTGAGCAGTTGGACATAACACACATACACCTGTGTATTAATGTCACAGGGAAAGATCGCGTACAGTTGTGTGTGTCCACAGTTTGCTGCAGAGCTGGAAACACTAATGTTACTTTTGATCCACAATATTATAACTGAGAAGAGAATCTCTCCTATAGGCAATCCATGTTGTAACCACAAATGTTTAGGAGGGGCTTAGGGGCACTTTCAAGTCTTACAAGTTACAGTTGTGAGGATAATAACAGAGGTTTGAGAGGCTCCCACATGCCTGGATTACACAGACTATATGCCAGGTCTATACAGAGGGAAGTGCCACAGCCTTTCTCCGCATCATCTGCTGTGCTCTGGTCTCCATGCAAGAGAAGTCCAGATATCAGGGTCCTGTGTGTCTCACCAGGTCCTCCAGATCCCAACAGAGGCATACTGATGTGCTTATCAATAGGCAAATGTGAAGACAGTTGTGAGCTCTGCTGTTTAACTAATCCACTGAATGCATCGCTACTCCACCATGCAAAAGAAACAACTTGTTAATGGTCTAATACATGGTTAACAAGTATGGCATGGGCTTTTTAGAAATATATTATCACTACAGGCATTGCCCTCATCACAAATAGAATATTCCTTTCCTACTTTATGTTTATTTTTAGCAGTTTTACTTCAACACAGTGACTTAGCACAAGGATTAAAGAGCACAAATACTTCAGCCAGCCATTCCTTTTGGCCTGGCACTGACCCCCATGAGTTGCCTTGCATATGTATCCCAGCACTTCATGTAAGAAAGGTTTGCCAGTTTCCAAGTGTTCTAGCTGGAAATGAGGTGTTGCTGCTTCTGTAGTGACATGCGTTTGACATTAAGTCTGAGTTACACCATGAATATTAGCAGGTTTTGTTTGTTCTGGTTTTGTTTTCTCTTAGGCACTTAGATTTCTTTGAGATGGTCAGAAATGAAGATGACCTGGAACTTGCCAAGAGGTTTGACCTGGTAAGTTTTTCTTTGGAATACCTGAACTTGCCAAAGCTGAGCATCCACTTTGGATGCTTGGTGCAACTTTCCTTTGTGTTCCCTGGAAACAATGATTGACTTTGGTGCTGAGAGTGGCTGGTGCTCTTGTTTTCAGTTTCTCATTTAGCAAGTAAGGGGGTCTGTGATGTGTGCATAATGAAAACAATGATCACAGACAGGGCTCCTGCCAAGTATCTTTGACAAAGACTTCTTTCTTATGTTTAGCTGAAGGTTCATGAGTGGAGTGTGTTCTCAGTCCTGCGCTCATGTTCTCAGTCCACATGATCCAGATGCATTCTAGTTTCAGACATCCCTTTTACAGGACTATGGGTGAAGCTTATGCTCTTCTCTGATACTTTTCCCAAGATTACGGGAAACTCTTCTGAAGACTGTCACCTCAGAGCCTGTGGAGAGGATCAGTATTTCAGACTGGGTGGATTTTAAAGATGAACATAAAACAAGGACAGTTTCCACAACCTTTAGCAAGAGTAAGAGGCTATAGGGTATAGAACAGTTACAGTTTCCTATTTCCATGACCAGCTCTTGCCACACAACAACACAGAACAACTAGCCCTTTCCTGCTTAGCTTCTAATATTTGTGCCACCACTTTCTAGGACCCAAATGCTTTCCTTGCTTCAGAACAGCTCTTGGTGGCTTTGCATGCCTCCCACCTTTCTAGCCCTTTACTTTGGGAATCTTTTTCATACTGGAGTGGAGATGGCAGTGCTGGTCTCAAAGACCCATGTGCTTGCTACTCACTGGAACTTGCAGCTGGACATTGCAGGAGATTCTACAGAGGTCCAGTTGCTGGAAATTCACCTGTCTCTGTGTTGATCAGATCTTTCACAGTTAGTTGGGCTTTCACTGTGCATAGTTTTTTCTCTTGTTCTTTCACTACCTTCTCTCACTGCAGATCCACATTGATACAAAAAGTGCCTCTCAGATGTTTGAGTTGATCAAGAAGAGATTGAAGCACACAGATGCCTATCCTTATTTGTTATCCATCCTCCAGCACTGCTTGCAGATGCCATGTGAGTACATCACAGTTCTCCAGAGCAAGGGGTACTAAAGAACTAGGTGAAGCTTTGGTGTAGGTAGAGGGTCACAGATAACCAAGGAACACACTGCTCGGGTCTTCCATTCAGAACTTGGCAGTGGCTAAGGAATTTGTTATCTTACCACTGACTCCATCCAGCAGATTTTTGTTGCAGTACTTAAAGCAGCAGCTTGACCTCTCTGCACTTGCAAATAAAATTAAGTAGCTGAGACATTCCAGTTAGTCACTGACAGAGCTTTTAATGATTTTAAACTGAAAGTTCTAAAAAAGAAAGAGCCTTTGTGCTTTAGACAGGGAATTCCCTGAAATAGATATCATTTTGAATATTAACAAAATGCACTGAGGAATTTTTCTGGTGAAACAATACAGCACTGAAAGCTGTTCTGTCACTGGGAAATTCCACAGTGAGTCTTCAGGCTGCTATCTCATGGCAATGTATTGGTGCAGAGCTCCTGAACTCAAACTGAAAAATAACACTGGCATTTGTTTTCAAAAGAAGCGATAGGAATCTTCTTGGTTAACTGTAATAAAACAACTCATTGATGCTTCCAGAGTGTAGCAGCTGAGCAAAGGCATAGCAAGATTACTAAAAAACTGCCTGCCTTGATCCTTTTAGGTATCAGATGCTGATCTTCATTACTTTCAGCTGTACTTGGGCAGTCAAAATGAGAAGGGAACATGGAGGAGATGTACTGTGGTGTGCTTTTTCAGAAAGTAATGTGGTATATTTTCAGGCACTCTTTAGGTTCAAGTACTGCCGTCCACAAATTCAAGCAGTTGTTTGTCCCACTGGTCTCCTTGATATTACTTTTTAAGACAGTATTTGAGCTTTAAGTATTGACCTGGATTTTTGGTGGCAGGACTAAGCCCTGCTAGGCCAGGAGAGGATTGTACTGGAGCAGCTCTGAAGAATCTGAAGGTCTAGGTTATGCAACTCAGGGAGCTGAGGTGAACTTTATGTTGCTTTGGCTCTTCTGGTTTATATCCATGCGATCAGTCCAGGTGGTTCAATTTCTGTTCTTTCCACACTTTTTGGTCGTGTTTGTAGAAATTTTTAATGCCAGTTGAATTTTGCTGGCCTGCAGATAACCAAGCATGCATATAGAACATCTGATTGTATTTACAGTGCCTGGTTACGATGTTACCTGGGTACCAAAAGAAAACCCCAGCATCAAGCCACAGAAAATACTGAGTAACAGCTATCACAAAGGAATCACTTCTATACATTTGAGGTGCAAGTTAGAAGTTAGAAATAGTCTGTCAAAAGGGTTACACAACCTGAATGTGCAAAATCAGGTGCAGAGTTGCCCGTGGTTGTTATGTGCTGTTCCCGTATGCCGGATGTTTGTAACTGATCTGCTAGCAACAGTTCGCAGTTAGGCTTTGTGTTCTACAGTTTACTCCATACAGGATTGAGTTGGAAGGTGGAAAGGAAGGAATGCCAGTCAGCAGACTGGCCAGCAGCAGGCAGGTCTGTGGACTTTAGCATGGAAACAGAAGTTCTCATGGGTTGGTCTTTTTCTATACAGATAAGAGGAATGGAGGAAACTTCCAGCAGTGGCAGCTGTTGGACAGAATACTTCAACAAATTGTTCTTCAGGATGAGCGAGGAGAAGATCCAGATATAGCTCCATTGGAAAACTTCAATGTCAAAAATATAATTAAAATGTAAGCTGCATTATTGTTGTTCATTTTTGTTATGTGGGTATAAGTATATGATAAGTATGCAGGTGCTTAGAAAATAAATTATCATATCTGAGGAGTTTCTTATTTTAACTTACAGCTTCTCATGATCTTGTTGGTCTTCTAAATGGTTTTCTTCTAATGGCATCTCAACTAGACAGTATTTTCTAGCAAAGTCCTTGCCTTTGACTTCTAATTTCTATTAAATATTAAGCTGCTTGGAAGAGCAGAAAAAATACCCATGATGTTATAACAAGGCTTCCTCATGTGCCTTTTTTCATTCAGAATGTTGATGAAAGTTTTCATTGATATTTAAAATAAAAAAAAAAAAAAAGTGGTCATCTCTATTTAGATTTCATTCCTCACTAATGAGCACATAGTTTAGAAAGATTTTGAATAGTGGAAAGCAGCCCCCACCTAGCACACAAAACTTTTTACCTCTTCATAAAATGTCTGCATGCTCTCACCCACAGACTTGGCTGAGGGCACGACCATTATTTTTTCCCATAGGATGCATCATTTGAGAAGTCTAGCTACATGAGCTGGCTCTCATCTCAACTTCCCTGTTCTCAGTCCTTTTTTAGCCAAACTTTTGGACTCTTCATTCCATCCATCTGCCTCTGCAGGTAACTCATGGCCCATTACCCTTCTGAATTATCCACTGAAAAGAGTATTTTATAGAACATAAGCCTCATATGAAACCAAATTCTCCTGTACTAAAAAACTTACAGTCTCCCCTGTTACAGGCATGAGCCAAAATCAAAACTGATTTCTCATTATGGAAAAATATGCTGGTGTTGATCTCTTTCTGTCTGCCTGGATATTAGACTTCATTGTAGACCTCGTGCCTGATCTTCCCTTTCTACTTTCATAGCTACTCCTCATTCTGCGTATCTAATCAATCCCCAGCATGCTCTGCATATTTTCTGTCAGTAATAGGAAATAGCTGTGCCAGTATGAGATATGAGTGTTGCCTTGTTACTGATGTATTACCCAACAGATAAACATCCTCCCTCCTTGTAAGAAAGAAAAAATAGAACCGCAGAAGTAGGAAAAAAGATGGCAATCTGGTCTTGTATTAAGGGTGGGGTAATTTATAACCCACAGCAGCTATGATTATTTTAGTGATGACTTCCTTCTTTCAAAATAAGTAGACCTGGCATTTTGAAAGCATTACCTGAAGACAAGAACATATCAGGATTCCTTCCCCAGGCATTCCTTTATTCCTTTTCAGGAATTTGAGCAACAGCCATCACATTTATATTAACTGTTGGCTACAGTATGGATCAGGATCTGGAACCAGACTGATGACCAGTATGATCCTGTAAAACCATGTAAATTCACCAGGTTCCCTTTTGATAATCACTACACAAAATGGCCACTTGCCTTTCAGCCTGGGTAGCCCAGAACAACTTGAAATTATCTGATTTCATCTTTCAGGCTGGTGAATGAAAATGAAGTCAAGCAGTGGAGGGACCAGGCAGAGAAGTTTCGGAAAGGTGAGTGTATCCTCTGTGCTTGGGAAGGCGAAAGAGGAAGCAAGACTGATCCTGATTCAGTCACAGAGCAGCAAGCAGCAGAGCTGTGCACAACTTTTGCTTTTGTGGACAAACCCTGCTTTGTTCCCTCTAGTAGATTTTTTCTCATGGTGATCAGTTTATGTGTTCAATAGGATGGGGCTTCCCTCAGTCTTCACATGAAGTGATTTTACAGTCTAAGTGGAACTTGGGCACTGCTGTCTTGATAACTGAAGATCACTGTCAAGATAGTCAGACTCCATTTTCTTTTTCATACTGTCATACATCCCCAGTTGAATATTTCAGTGTAACCTGCATCTCTTTGGGGACTGTTCATGAGCTTTATTTCACCAGCCCCATTTGCCTCTTACCCCTAGATCATGCTGAGCTGATGAGCAGGCTAGAGAAGAAGGAGCGGGAATGTGAGACAAAGACCCAGGAGAAAGATGAAATGATGAAGACATTGAACAAAATGAAAGACAAACTGCAGAAGGAATCCTTGGAGCTGCGCCAGACCCGGGACCAGATGAACGACCTGGTGGCTCAACTTAATGAGTTCTCGGTATGAGACTGGGACTATTCCCATCCTCTTTTGAGGCCTGCTAACTAGTGAATGATGAACAAAAGCACGTTATGAGTGAAACATTTTCTATGGTTGGTACAGAGAGAGTCTGTCTAGCCCGCTACAAAGATGAATATTTAGAAGCTGCTCAGCTTTTAGCTGGGACTGAAATCCTAGAGCTGGTGGTATAGAATGGATAATGCATGGGCTGCTTCATTCCTTCTCTTCAGCCACCTTCCTTGCAGAAGCTGCTGAGGCACGCATGTCCTCCTCCAGCCATATTTTTGCTGCTGAGTAGGGTGGCTTTGGTTGTTATTTCAGTGGAATACAGAGAAATCTCCCAGATATGAACATAAATTTAGTGAGAAACAGGATTCCTGTCATGCTTCAAGAGCATCAGTACTGTCTTGGAGCTCTGCAAAAGCAGCATTTGCAGTTGCTCCCTCCCGCTTGCTGCTCCTTCTGCCCCAGCAGTGTGCCTGAGCCTCAGCTCACCAGGACAAGGCCCTGAGGAGTTAGATATTGCAGAAAGCAGGTTTGTTCTCTCTTCTCCACTGCCACTTTCTATTAGTGGGGCCTAATGACAGGTATTCAGTATTTCAAACCTTAAGGTTTAAAACTCAGGAGTTCAAAAGTTCATAAGATAGAACTTTTCTCTTTTTTCATACATAAGGAGAAAATAATATATTTTGGCTTCTTTTACTAGCTTTCTGTTTTTCTGAGCCATTTATGGTTCCTTTTTTCAAGCTCTTCTCCACAACTTCAAGGGCTTGAAACTTTCTCTTAAATGAAAGCTGAGATTCCTCCCTTTATTGCATGGCTTTGAGTGCAGGAGGCTTTAAAGAAAACATCAAATATTTTGAATCTTGTAATAAAATCACATCAGCTGGCAACATGGAGTTATTGTGCCTTTTAAACTGTTTGCTTTCTTTTTTCTGTGTGTTTTTTATTTTCCAGCAAGGGGGCAGTATTTCCTTCCCACCCCCGCCACCGCCCCCTCCAGGTGGCCCATTAGCTTTGTCCTCTTCCCACACATCTGAGAATTTGCCACCACTGCCCCCTCCTCTGCCTTTCTCCAGCTGTCCCCCTCCTCCTGCTCCACCACCTCCTCCAGGAGGACCTCCTCCTCCACCAGGAGCACCACCTTTCTTCAGCATGGGGATGCCACCCCCTTCAACAGCCACCTTCAGCAGCAGTGGTACCAGCCTGAAGAAGAAATCTATCCCACAGCCTTCCCACCCACTGAAATCCTTCAACTGGGCTAAACTGAGTGAGGTAAGAAATTGTATGCTCTCAGCAATTAATTTACTTTCTAAGGATAACTCGGTGTTGATCAATGCCATGAAGTGCAAGGTGACAGAAGCAAGTGATACTGTGGCTTTCTGTGGGTTGAAGTCAGTAGGAGTCAGTAGCTGTCTTGAGGGAGTCTCCTCAGTTCTCCACCGGTGCAGTATATCTCCTGTGATGACCGAGGTGCTAGTTAGATTGAGGGAGCTGCAGTAGATCTGGGCATGCAATCTGTTAGGCAAAGCTGTAGTAGGACTGAATACTTAAGCCAGAGATGCACATCTCCAGGACTGGTGTGCCAGTCCCTCACTTGCACATCAAGGAAAAGGATGGTCAGAGCCAATGTGGGCAAAACATGGTGAGAACCAACTCCAAAATCAGCCTCCTCTACCCTGGCAGGAGATTTCCCCAAGGAGAGATAGGTGGCCTGATTCTCCCCACCATTTGTTCGTCACCACAAGGGAAGCTGCCCTTCTCTGTGCATGGTTACAACTGTCTCTTGGCAACCAAACTCCAAATTTGCAATCAAAACAGAGGACTTGGATTCTTCCTGTTGCACTCATTTTCTGCTACCTTAGTTGGTTCTCCTTCCCCTGCGCTTCTCTCTCTTCCTTCTCTGCCCCGCCTCCTTCACTTCAGGTTTTAATTTTTTGTTAAACTGATTTAGAAAGGAAAAAAGTGTCTGTGTTGAGCTTGGATGGCTGCCTAGAAACCCAGGTTCTCTTTTAGACTGAAACTCACCCAGGGCCCAACTCTGGCATTTGGAATGAGTGTCCAGGGACCTCTGGAATGCCACAAGAATTCTCTCTCCCCCTCTCTCCTTTTCTTTAAAATAAAGTGAAGTGAAATATTTGCTGCACCATCTGTGCTTGTCTGTCAAGGCCACGTGGGGGGTGTGGGAGAGAATGTAAGGATGGGGATTTATTTTCCTTTGCAGAACATGGGACTTAATGCTCTGAAGAAAAGAAATAATAACTAATATATGTATATATATGAATGTATATGAAAAAGAGAGAGTCACAGGTGTTTCTGTTTAATGTACAGTAACCGTAGGCTTATCCTGCCCTCTGGTTAGGAGTGAAGGCAGCTGTGCTAATAAAACTGAAGACCTGGGTGGTGAGGTGGGTAAAAGATGCTATTTTGAGGAAGGCAGAATAGTTGGAAAAAAGGGGCATAAGAGGGCGTGGGCTTAATTTTGGTGTGTTTGCCAGGGTTAGTGTTTTGACCTAGTAAGGTCTCTGCAAAACTGCAGAGCTGGTGGTGCAGACACAGGTGGCTTGCCTTGTTATTTGGGTAACACTTTGTTATGGAATTATTTAATTCCACTGACTCTTGGAGGAAGCACTATGTTTTTGGCCATCCTGATCAGTTATCCTAGTTCCCCTGCTTCAGTACCAGGCACTTCCTTTCTGTTTGCATGGATACGAATCCTCTGAATGCAAAGTGATGGGTGGGTTGGATGGCCTCATCTTGCCTTTTGTTACCATCACAGCACTTCTGTGGTTTTCTGAGCTGTCAAAGTAGCCATACTTAAATGAAGACTCACAAGCACACTGGCTGGGAGCAGTGTATCCCGAGTTTTTTGCGCACAGAAAACTGAGGCCTGAAAGTGTGCATAGTATTACTGTGGTTTGTGGTAGTGTTTAACTTCCAGTTCACACGAATACAAATATTCCCAACAAAAACATTTTGAGGAAAAATACATCTGACACCACATATATGTTTTTCTTTTTTGAAAAACCAGTCTAGTTAGCAAAAAGCACAGGCACATCTGCACCATGCAACACAGTGAGGTGAGGTGGCACAGTGCTGGAAACAGAACTGTATGCAAACTTAGGTCTGCAGCCAGGTGAAATATGTTATTCAGCTCTTAGGTATCTCTACATACTGTTTAGACCATCCTTCTCGAAGCAGTTAGTACAGAGTCTTCCTCCTAAGCTTTCTTAAGTGAGTGTGAAGATGATGCCAGGACTGAGGCAGCCCACATGAGAATGAACCTCTTTCTGTTCATGCAGCCTGCCTCAAGGGAGTGAGAGAAAGCCAGCAGAGGCCAAGAGGAGCATGGACAGGGCTGGCTGAGGGGCATTTGTCTGCAATATGCTTTCTCAGTAGTGGAATCAAGGCTGTCCTCCACGGCTGGCACCTTTTTTCCCAATGCTGATAGTGTCTTTGGAAGGAAAGGACTGAGTTGCTGGGTGTTCAGAGAATGATCAAATATAAACTCGTAGCAGTTGACGAAAACAGATTGTTCACAGTTCCCACGGGCACCATGAAAAAAGGTTTGACTGGAAAGTATTCCTGCTTCTAACAATGAAACTCAAGCAACCCACTGATATCCTTTGGGAATTAAAGATTTTGTACTAGCTTTGATGTAAGCTGGTGATCAAGCACAAAGCCATTTAGATGCATGGATAGGCTGAGTTCTGATGAAGCCCTTCTGCACCACAGCTCCATTCATACAGCACTGTAGCATCGTCTCTGAATTCCATTCATACAGCACTACAGTAGTGCTGGTGCCAAGGACCTATGTTTTTTAAGAAAAAAATATATTGCAGTGTAACCACTGTAATATCCTGGAAAGATTCCTTTCTTTGTTTCTGGACAGCAAGTGGAGTTTGCTCTCTCACTCTGAATTTTACACAACACCCAAGGTCAAACAGGGACCAGACATTTATGGCTAATCCAAATTATGCACAGATTTCAAGCACACTGGAAAAATGGATTAATATAATTACCTTTTTAATAACTATAAAAATATTGATTTGAAGTTATCAGAGTAAATATAGTCAACCTTCAACTGCACTGCTTGCTATCTCATGACTGGAGAAATAGCTTCCCATTAAGTGTCAGGCTGGTGTTGACTCTAGTCAATGATCTGAAAGAGCTTTCTTTAGACAGCCCTAAGTAGACATGGGTGAAATTGTCTCAGAAGAAAGATATTTGTTCTACATACCACATAGGATTTTTTTTAGAAACAATACCACCACCAACCCCCCCCAAAAAAAACATCACATAAACAGAAAATGTTCATTTTGACACTGAGTTTTCTAAAAAATGTTTCTGTAAAGTTATTGATGATCCTGATTTCTGGAACTTTCTTCCTGAAGGCAGCCTGAGGATCATGGCAAACAATGATGCAGGACTGCTGCCAGAGATTCAAAATTAATGGAAAGATTTCTACAAAATCTCAGTGTGAAGCTACTCATAGTAGCCTTGGTGGTGCCTAGTCCTACAGCAAGATAAAACAGCTGTCTCAATTAACAAACATGCCAGAAATACAATTTTTGCTCAAACTGGATTTTTCTTACACTGAAGAAAGGATCTGATATCAAGATAGAAATCTGAAAAACACACTCTGTTCATATCCCTTTTTTCAGATTCATTATGGAATTATGGATTAAAATTTTAAGTGGCTTCATTTTTTGATGGTTAATATTTTACAAATATTAACCTACTAGTAAGCAGAATTGCCTGCTCCAGTATTTACAGGACACTCATTGTTCCTATGGTTTCTGTGGACCTGCAGGACAAATGAAAGGCTTTCCCAAAGTACTGTAATTTTCACTCATGCTGTGAGGTTACTGAAGCATGATGGACTTTGGTGGCTTGCAGAGTATCATTATTTATCTTTCAGGGTAAATAAAATAATCTGTTAGATGTAGCAGAGGACAGCTTGTTATGATTTGTAGCTCCATGAAATACTGTCATTCTCTGTCTTGGTAGGTCTCAGCAAATTGAGCCTCATTACAAAGGTGAAATGATGTAACTGCAACAGCTACAGCAAGCAGATTGTTAAATGCAACGTACCCAGAACCTCAGCTTGATGGAACAAATGCCTTGTCAGTACTTGTTCTGATAATAAGAGGTTTACTTATAAAATATATGCTACCATTTTGCTAGAGGTTGCTGGGAAATGTAGTTCATAGCATTTGTTTCTCAACGGTGGCCAAGACTTTGCAAAGCAGAGGAACCACAGATCTTGGAAGACTTGTAGAAGGAGTAGATAGATAAGTAAATAAATAAATATGGGAGGAAAAGCATGTTATGGATGAAGTGACCTTTTTTTTTTTTTTTTTTTTTTTGTGTGTGTGTATGTGTGTGTTAAAGTGAGAGAAAAAGGAAAGAAGAAATAAAGAATTTACTTTATTTTAAAATTGATATTTAGGGACCATAAATACTTTTTATGGTGCTGAGGGAATCATTTATCATAGCAAGCACATTATGCAAGCCTGTTTCTCTTAAAACGCTCAGTCTCTCTGGCTGATGACAAGGAACTATCAGCCAGTTAATCTATAACTGAGTAGCAAGAGCTCAGTGTAGGAAATTATCTGGCAGCAACATGATAGTTTTCAAGGGCAGAACCTAGGGTAGAAATAGAATGGACAGCACCATTGCAAGTGTTTTGTGTAACTAAGGTTGTTTATACCTTTGCTTGCCTTTTTTTTTCCTTTGACGGGATTGAACCATTTGGTTTTTAAGCACTAAAATTGCATTGCTTGGCTCAAAGTTCTGTTTGTGTGCAGCATTGCAATGGTGCTGCTTTGGAATTTGTTTTTCTGCTACAAGTAGCATACAAACCATCCTGTACAGGACCAGATTCAACCAGGGTCTTAAAATGAATCTGAATTGAAATGAGAATAATTTTAACTTCCTTGGGTGGTTTTTTTTCTGGGAAAGCATGGTCAAGAACCATTATCTGCAATCCCTTTGTGAGTTTCAGAACTGCCTGTTCCAGCACCTCTGCAATTCATTCAGACTAGCCCATTCTGTAGCACGTTCTCACTGTTCTTGCCATTTCTGGGGAAACTTCACTCCCAGGAGAGTTTTGCAGCCAGACAGGTAGATGGGCAAGGCTCTCCAGAGTAGCTGTCTCTTGAGTCACATCCAGCCTTTGGCCAAACACAGCTTATAGCTTTTTGGCATCCTCAGGGCTCTATCCCAGTGGTGACTCTAAGGGCTGCTTCTGAAGCCATGTGCACTAGCTCCTGTCAAGAAATATTCTTCTACTTCAGTGTTTGATGGAACAATCTGAAAGAGTGAGGAACTCTGAGAACTGCTCTGCTGTTCAAATGCATCCCTCAGGATTTATAATTCAAGGTTTATAAAGCCAGTCTGGAAATTGAATAAGAATGAACGCTCCTCCTGAATGCTTCTGGCTAAGATTGGTAGTGGAGTCTAGGGTTAGAGTAAAATGAAAAGTAACTTTGTTTCCTATTCCTTTGGCTGAGATGAGCCTCCCAAACTCATTTGTCATGTTACAGCCACAGGGTCATGACATTTTTCCTACTGTGGAACGAAGAGCCACAATGATTGCAAGGAATGGTACAACGATATTGGTGAGCTTGTTCAGGGGTGGGTGCTGCTCCACTCTAGTATATGTTCTCGCTGTAAATAGCACTGCAGACACCCCTCCTTGCCCTCAGGCACTCACAGGCTGCCTCTGGAGGGAGGGTGTTGGTTTTCCTTCACAGTGTCTGCCCTGCCAGGAATTTCCTCCAGAACACTTCACACTTTTATTTCCCCCTCATTTCATCCTCCCATCAGGTTTTTTCCTTGCTCCTTGAGCCTTGTGGCTTAGCACATTTCTCTCATTCCTTTGATGATTGTGAATGGGAAGTAAAGCCTGTTCCTAATTAGTTCTGATAATGAAGTGTTAACACACTTTTCTGTGTAGGTACAAGTCAGGTACTTCAGAGCTGGAGCCTGTGTGAGGGTTTCGTTGCTATTGCTTGCTGTTCCTGGCTTGCTCTGCATCAGTGTTCTGCTGGCTCTTCACCTCCTGGGATTTGCTTAGGCCTTTTTACAATCCCTTCTGTCCATTTCCTTTTTCTTTTAATCAACACCTTCCTTATTTTTCCAGTTAATAAAGTACAAAAAATGTACACTTCATTAACTAAATGAACTGAAAGACAGTGTAGTCAGTTGTGAAGAGCAAGTCTTCCTTTTCTAAATAGGTAATTGCCCAAAGCTTGTCTCACACAACATGCACCTTAACAGTCAGCAGGAAGGAGAAGGTAGTTCAGCCTTTGTGTCCTCTGCCAGCAATGACATCTGTCCTGAGAACGTCAGCAGGAGACCCCAAGGCCACCTTCTGATTTAGGGTGACTGCTGATTAGCTAATTCATGTACTGCAAGAGCTGATTTGGTCCAGGGTTGGGTTGATGTACAGCAAAGCTGGAGGAAGTGTCTGTGCCTGTCTCCCTCCATGCTAGTCATTTGCCAAAAAGCTGGGATTCCCTGGCATTCGGGGGAATGTATCACACGGGCTGTTAACATTTCCAGTTAGTGTGGATGATTCTCTTTTAGAGATCTGGGTATAGATTGTATCTATCTGAGTCAACAAAAACCTTATGTAGACAGGGGAGATCATGTAATAGGAAACAATTAGACTTCAAAGACAGAGCCTTAAAAGTAAAATAAAATAAAATCTCAAAATACTTTCACAGATGGGCAGAATGAAAACCACACACCCTTTGGGCTTTACAACAGAACCTGGCAAAATTTGCAGAAGGGAAAATGTGTCTGGGGTTTGTCATGCATCAGTGCCCTTCCTAAGCTTTTTCCTCATGATGGTAACACTTCTTTCAGCATGACCACAATCATTGTGTCAGACAGATGGCCACTCTTGAAAGGAAACGTACTGTGGGATCATGGATATTGCTTGAGATGTGGTTTGCTAGTCCTGGAATGTGCCCTTTCATCAGAAGCTTGCTGTGATGAAAAATACTAAATACTCAGTATATTAAAAAAGAAAAAAAATAACAACAAGAAACCCCCCCAAAACACATCACTATTTTTTTCTCCTTTGACTCTTGAAACAAAGTGTGCCCTCTAAAATGACAGCGGTAGTACATGCAGTAGAACATAAAGGAACATGGCCGCTGAGCAGGAAAGAATGATCTGTCCAAGTGGGATTGGGTGTTTTTAGCTAAAAGCTTTTGCTGTCTCATTAAAATATGATCTTTTCTTCCAGGAGAGGATCCATGGCACAATCTGGAATGAGATTGATGATTTAAAGGCATTCAAGGTGCTGGATCTAGAAGATTTTGAAAAGATGTTCTCCGCATATCAGAGACACCAGGTAGGGGTGAATTCTTCCACACCTCGTCTTCCTTGAATTTCTGGGGAAGGAAGGAACACGTGACAGTGATCTGGGCCCTTGTCCACCTGCAGTCAGGCTGCATCATTTACTGCTTTGCCACTGTTCAAAAAATCACAAGGCCAAAAGAAGTGGGGAGAACAGCAGAGTATAACCTTCTGTTATCAACAGACTTTGTACTAATGGGCAGCTCTCAGAGGTAACAGCTCCTGACAGGTAATGCTCTGTTTGATCTCAGCAGCCACTGGCTTCCAAAAGCTCCCGAGCTTACATTTAGGTTTGACATCTATCTTTGTATATCTCCCATTCATCCACAGAAAAAGTGTCTGTAGTTGCCTGAGTACTGAGCAAGATGACTGAATTAGCTGTCTTTTACTTTGTCTATTTTTTCTTAAACAGCCAACTGACCTAACTGGCTAGGTGACAGAAACTGTCTGAATTACAGATTATAACACAAACAGCATACTTTAAAAGCAGCCATTTATTAGAATGTCCTTTTTTTCCTCCTCTTTTTCTTGGAAAGCAAGTCACCTTCAATTTATCTATCTCTGCTGAATGAAATTTAGCAGGAGAGGGATTGTACTTGCACTCCCTGAACTCCCCCAGCTTTCCTTGCTTTTGGAATATGTTTGGAGAAATTCAGTCTTTTGTACTCTGCAGAAATGAATCATTGCTCTGAAGTTTTAGGAAAAGACACAGACATGACTGCCATAAGCAGCCTTTATGATTAAGCTTTACAGTGATGATAACTACTTTATTAACTTATTTATACCTTAAAATTAACCAAAAAACCCCTTGTCTTTAGACTTTCCATCTGTTCCCTTCTCTCTCTCATTTTTCTATCTAATCCAATAAATATAATGAATAACTCTTTGATCTACTAGCTCACGGCCACATAGATAAACATCCCAACTTGAACTGTGAAGGATACGATGTTACCCTCCGTATGATGGGATTTCATTTCTCATTCTGCTCCTGCAAATAGCTGTTGCTGTTTCAGTGGATCCCTCTCTCTGTGAATCCCTGAAACAAGAACATAGTTCATAAAGGGGAAGAAAGGCACATGAAACTTCAGTCCTGTTAAATGATTGGTTTTAGATCCTGTGACCCTGTGCTAATGGCTTAGCTATGGTGGTGAGATCCTAGTTGTCTTGAAATATCCAGACTGTACATGGCAGCATCAAGGTGCCATTGCAATGTTTCAGGTGCAAACATTGCAGCTTCCTCACTAGAAATGACCTTGCAAAACCTTGCTTCCTTTGGGCCCCAAAATCCAAAGCCAAAGCTGTACTGGTCTGACGACTCTCAGTTAGAATCATAATATTTATGCCTGTGTTACTAGTCATGGAAAAGCAGCCTGGCCTGTTCAACCGTAAACTAACCTGACCCTTACCCCTGCCCACTGGAATGGAGCCATCATCTCAGTGACCTCCATGGGTCTCAGAACAGTTCTCTTCCATCCTCATTAAACAAACTTTATGACAGTGGCTCCACACACTAAAGTATCATTTATGTAAGCTACTCGTGTTTTTGTGTAGTTAGGTGTATTGCTGCCCTTCCAGCTTTCATTGAGGGGTTTGGGGTATTTTTTTCTCCTTTATATATTCCATTGTTATTACCGTGCTTTCTTTTTCACCCATACTCACTCCAGTGTGAACTGGATTCCTAATCAACAAGTCCTCATCAATTTACTTTTTTTTTTTTTTTTTAAAAGGCCGGGCAACCAAAATTGCTTTTGAATCAAAAGCTTATGAGAAGTTTTCCAGTTGATTCACACTTAGTCTTTTCTCCTCTTTTATTTTTGAAAACACTCCGCTCTGGCCAAATATGTGTTTACCCTGGGTTTGTGACTTTTAAACTTCATCCAAATGTCTGTAAAGAAAAATGTCAATGCAAAGCCCTGCTCTTTTCCATCTGAAATGCTGAATGGGTACAGATAAAGACATTTCTTTGCTGTTATTAACATGATCTTCATATTTTTTCCAGTTTCATTTACGTTAAACAGCTTTTCTTTCTTATTCATTTTTTTAATGACAAAGGGTCTCTTCTCCTCTCTCAAGCCCATTGTATAACTTCTGGTTGCTATGAGGGAAAGCAGATTTGTTCAGTGTACAGAATGCTGGCCCAAGAATCCTTACACTTGTCTTTTGACCTTGCTCCAATCTTACTGTGTAATATTGACCTTTTGATTCAGTATATCTGGTGTTTTGTTGGAGTATGGAATATATTGTGAAATAGTTGGCATCTGTCACCCAGTAGCACTGTAAGGCTTCTTTGGTGGTTACCAAGTGCTTTCAAACTACTGAGTTATAAGTTGTTAGAAGGTATAATGTGTCATTGAAACAAGCTGTTACTACTAATGGCAAATTGTGTCTGTGCATGAAGAGAGGAGAACTGGCCCTCATGTTTTAACCTTGGCAGTTCTTTCAGTAAGACTCCAGACTAGATTTATAAAGGTATTTAAGCATTATTCTAGTTAATGTTTCAAGACCTAAAAGATTTATATTTTGGAGACTGAATTTATTCTTTTCAGAAAAGACCTAGAACTCTTAGTCTCCCAACATCTGCTGATTTAAAATATGCAAAGAAATGCTGAAATACCTTTGAGCCATCTGGGCCTGTATTACTTGCTAAGCATTTTATTCTCTTCAAAAACAGTGTGTGTCTAAATTCAGCTGCCTTGTTAAACTTGATATCTTTCTCTGTGACTAATTTTTGGCATGTTTCCTTCTTCGTTATTTGCGGCTGCTGCCTGTATAGGACCTGCTAACTAACCCCTCCTCCTGTAAGCAGGTGAGTACCATTGTCTACCTCCTGGTCCTCTTGCAGTGTGTGGGAAGGTGAAGTCCGGCACCATGCTATTATGGGGTCATGACTCACCTCATGCTACTCTTTCATATGCCTTTGCACCTCTGCTTTTTGGATAGGGAAGGTGGTACAAAAAATTCTTTTTGTTGTATTAGCTCTGTGATAAGAAGTAGTTCCTGTTGTTTCACTTAGCTATAACCTCTCTGTGGTTTCTGCTGGTGTCTGTAATCCCCTTTTTGATGAACCTGAGGAAAAAGACCAAGGACAAAGCAGAATGTGAACTTGAACTCTTCCTTAACTAAAGGAATAGTCTCTCCAGCGGAGGAAAAAAAGGGGCTCTCAGGGAGCCTTCACTCCCACTGGTCCCGTCTGTGATCCATCTGCTTTGGACAGTACTGAAGTCTCCAGATGTATTCACTAGCCACAGACTTTCTGATAAAGAAAAAGTTTCTTTCTGTAGAACTAGAAGGTACTTTGGTTGGGCAAAAACATTTGTGACAGCTAAGGAGCAGAAGGCTTAGACTGGAGGAAAGCCTGTTTCATTTCAGACATCTGAAGCCCTCAGAAAGTTCAGTGAAAGACTAAAAAGGTGTTTAGATGAAGTAGAGATATCAGACTGTCCACGTGTCTTCAATATGGTTACCGCTCAATTTATACATCACCTTAAAATTCTTGGCCACACTTTTGGGAAGAGCAATGGTCTCAGAAAGAGGGTTGTTCAGGTGTCATCACAAGTGCCTCTTTGGAAAGTTTAGTTAGGACCTCTGCTGCTGGGTGAGGCTGATACATGGCTCTGGGTCATTTACCGACTTTCATCATGGCAGCACATACCATGAAACAATTAAATATGGAAGAAATATTTCCCTGAAGTACTGATAATTCCTAGAACCGGGGGTATTTGAAAGAGGACAGCAATATGATGAACACATTCCATATGGCTAGTCATTCCAGCACTGAAATTTTAGTTGATTTTTGAAATTGAAATTAAAATCTCAGACCTGAAATACTCTTTGAAGTACATAACATAAAGTTATCTCAGATGGAAAGTTGGTAAAAAATGATGGGAATAAACCTTAGGGATCTTGTCTGTCAGGTTGACAGCAGCTCCAGCTATTCTTGCTTTGTGTGCTTGGCCTGTCTCACAAAAGCAAGTCACTACTGCCCCCTTGCTCCTCTTCTGCTGTGTCTAAGAAAATGCAGATAGTCCATATGCAATCTGTTTTCTTTCAGTTAAGCTTGCAATCTGGCTTGAGTAAAACCTGAGGCTTCATCTGCTTTTGCTTACACACAACTCCAAGTATCTATAAATAACTCTTGCCTCAATACGAGTTGAAGAAAATATATTTTTAGATGAGAGTAGCCCACTCCTTATGACCAAGGAACGGGCCACGTCTGAACAGTTTGAGTTATTCATCTGTGCTGAACCTTGTGGGTTGGGAAACTGGAAATGGCACGGAGACTGTTATACCAATTCCTGCTGCATGGCTTTAGGGGAATCCATGTAAAACCCCACCCTACATATGCATCCAAACCCTGAAACAATTTGGTTTTTCCCTTGGGATAGGTGCTGGTTAACACTAACTATGTCTGCAGACATTAGCTAATGAGGGACAGTGAAGCTTTTAAACCAACAGCACAGACCAACAAGTACCTTTCTTACCTTCAACAGCTACCTCCCAGTTCCCCTGTCTTCCCACAAACTGAGGAAACTCAGGAAAACTTTGACATCTCTAATGCCAGATTATACCAGGGGTGCCCTGATTTTTGGTATTGTTAGTTACGTTCTCAGAAATAAGAAACTTACACGATGCCCAATTTTTTCCTTTTTTTGGAAAAACACTTTTTGATGTATCGAGTAACATTGCAATTTTTTTCTGCCAAGCTAGACACTTTGGGCACATCCAGCAGAACTATTGTGTGCGTGTGGGCAGCTGGTGTATTGTACCTGCTTATAAATGCCCCATTGTATTGGTGGTGGATCACTGCAGCAAATTTGGACATGGTTGTATAAATCCTTTGTATATGCAGGAGCAACACAGGGTCATTGTAGCTGATTGTACCAAGAACTCAAATGACAACTAGCAATATGAATCTATGGGTTACATTTAACTCTCAAATAATTGGATGTCAAAATTTCTTGCACTGGGTTAGTCATGCTGATATAAGTAAACCTTGAGCTGCAGAACCCTGAGTCCTAGGAGTGAATCCTGGGAAGCATCACTGTATGCTTGCCATGATTGTATAGCTTTCCCTGGGTATCTGCTGTTGACCACACTCAGGGGCAGGATACTGGGGGAGATGGACCTTTTGATCTGACTCAGCATGCTTGCTGTTATGTCCCAAGAAAGAAGTCATGTTGCTAATTTGATGGGTGCATTCAAAGCTAGATTATAATGATAGATCTCAAAATCACAAGGCATGGTATATGGTTATCATAGAAACACATTTTTGAAGAGGTTCCTGCAGCAGTTAGCTGGGAAAATAAAACCTGGCCTGTTTCCAATTCCCTTTTCTCTGTTGGTAACTAGACCACTATTATCCAGGATTAACACCTTTTATCATTACTTCTACTTCCCTTTAAGGAATGGTGCCAAAAGATATTCAGTAACTACAGAAAGCCACTCTCTGGAAGTGAAAAAATCTGATGCCTCTGGTGTGTAGGCAGGACAAGAAGACAGTGACTTTTGGATGGTCAGACTGGGTTTGCAAATAGTTTCTCTCCATAGTTGTGCTATGACAAACATTTGGGGCAGGGATTTTCCAGGTGATGAGTTTGCCAATGGGATATACAGAGAACTTTGAAAAAGGGTGTTTTCTGTATGATTAAATGTATTAATTAATTTTAAAAAGAGAGACTAGTTCAGATGTAGATGTTGACCATTTCGTAAGATAAATGCTATCTTGCCTATTGTTTGCATTTCTTGTATAATATGGATTGAACTAGTGCCATGGCAGCCTTAAGAGATGACGGAAGGATTTGTGCTGTGTGTGCTACAGCCTCTCAAGAATGCTATGTAACCCCTGCAGAGGGCATCTACTGAAGGATATACTGTGGCACCAGTGGGCTTTACCATAATGTGCCCAATTTTCATGCCAGTTTTGTACATTAACATAATGACATAACTGTTGGTAGAGTGAGTTCTGTGTCTAGTAATGAATTCTGTTTGTCTAGTAACCCAGGATCTACCTACATGTTTTCTGCCCTTCTAGCCTCCTTTTCTCACCATGTGGGTGGATTTTCCCAGGTTGGGATAGGTTTTGTTCATTACACTCACTAAGTCTATCAGTCTTGGAAGCATAATACTGATTGTTTTCCCTCCCTTTTGAATTATATGCAGAAAGAGATGGGTTCAACAGAAGACCTTTACCTCTCCACACGGAAGGTGAAAGAGCTCTCTGTGATTGATGGCCGGAGGGCCCAGAATTGTGTCATTCTCCTTTCCAAGTAAGTGTGCTAAGCCTTAGCTCACTGGGTATGCCATGGTCATTGTAGAGGCAAAAGGGGATGGAATTAAACAAATGGACATGTTTCTTTTCCCGACTAGACCTGCAGTCTAATACCTCAGAGCTTCAGTGAAACCTCTCCTGCAGTGTCATAAGAGCACGTCTCTCTGAAGAGTTAGCTCACTTAATAAACACATGCAGACAAGCATTTTGTGCATTAAACAGACACAAGAATTACTCTGAAGACTCATCACCAGAAAACTATCAGTACTCATAGGTAGATGAAGGCAGCTCTTTGGCAGTGCTTGCACTTTGCTCTAAGTGATGTGTCCCCCATGCTCTCTGTATGTCACTTTTCTCTCCTCTGTATGTTTATTTCTAAATGTTGCTTTGAATATCTCCTTGGAATACAGCAGAGTTAAGAATAATGTTCATCTGTGTCATTTTTCACTGTTGGTGAGAAGAGTGGTAAATATAAGAAGACATATTAAAGAATTAGGTCTTGTATTGGTAAATCAGGTTTTGGAAGCCAGAAGTTGCCTTTGTGTGCTCCTGCAAAGGCTGATGCCTTCAAATGCTGTGACATCAGGGCCCTCTATACGCTCTTCATGTCTTTCTACCAACATGAGTACTAGGCTGGATGTCTGTCACTGAATATCAAGTTTATGCAGACACTGATCCACCTGAGAAAGGTGCCTTTCATACCAGAGGAGTGACAGCAGGGCTGGGTACAGAACCTGGGAAACCTGTGGCAGCACTGAGCAATAAACTGTTTAATTGATCAGTAGAAAATGCAGGTTCATATGGATGTGTTTGTCTGTCTGTTGTAGCAGGCAAAACAGTTAAAAGCAAAGTTGCAGCCAGATCACCGGGACCGGAGTGAGTTCTTTCCATCGCTTAGTGAAGCCCATGGAGGCTCTCATTATCTCTCATTATGCTACTTCTGTGGCATTAGCCTGCATGTCATCAGGACCCCCACCATCCAAACCAGCAATGAGGGCAGGCTTACATTTCTCTCTTTGCAGCAGTTGCCAATGCATGTCTTTGCTGGTGTTGGCAGCTGACTGCAGGCTGGGGCAGAGGGATGGGGAGGCATAGGGGCAACACGATTTTCATGCTGTTTGACAGACCTGCAAAGTTGTGTGTGGGGGTTGAGATTAACTCATGTAAGTAGGTGGAACATCTCCTAGAAGTAGTAATATATTGCATGCAGGTGGCTGGGCTGAAGAGGATCCAGGAAGGTGATCCATGACTTGGTATGACACTAGATATTTATTTGTCACAATCTGCTATCTCCAATAAAAAAGCAGTGTGGATGGCAACAGTACGTTTTTCACCATTCACCTCTTCTGTTGTGCAAGTCTGGCTCACTCTTACCTGAGAGGAATCCTCTCTGAATGGTGAGAGAGAAAGGATGGTCTCTGTGGTTTGTCTTCCCTTCTGCTGCCTCCAGCAAAGTGCTATTGAAGCACGAACCTTGCACTTCAGGGTACATAGTGTGTGTTCACTCCAGGTGTGCCATGTCCACTTCAAGCTGCTAGTTCTCTCTGACTAGAGGTGAAAAGCTGTGTTTTGTGACTGTCAACTTCTCCACTAGGAAATATCCTGTTCTTATTATTAGCAGGCCTAACTTGGATGATAGAGATTTGGAGACTGAGCTTGCTGTCCCTAAGGAGCCTGCCAGCTTGCATTGTGCCCTGTTAACTCTGCTGTGCTGTGGGAAACACCAGTCACCAAGGCTACCACTGGCTTAGGTCATTTAACGTTTGTAACAGATAGTGTTATACCTAGGATATCAGAATATCTTACAGCCTGGCCCATGCTTGCTATTTGTCTCCAAACTTCCCTTTTAAATGCAACTAGAAAAGCAAAAAATCTTTGGGAACTAAAATGGCACCTCTACGTTCATGCCTTTTTCTGCTCTTCGTGCTTATATGGTTCTGTTATTAAAGAGAGCAATCAGTAGGACTGGCTGCAGACAAGAATTGAAAGGGGTTTGTGACCCCTTTGCAGTTTTTTTCATTACCTCACTTATTCCTCCTTTAGGGTAAACCCTGAAGGAGAGGCACTCCCAGCCAGATCATCGTGGCTTCTGCCATGCCCTTGCGGCTCCTACAGCGCACCTTACGCATATGTGGGTGTGCACACATGTGCAGTGAGAGGGGATTGAAAACTGGTGACAAAGAGAGTTTATGCAACCCTGAGCTGCAGCTCCAGCTTTCAGGTTGCCACAGTATCTGCCAACAGCTGTTTCCAATTGACTCTTACTGTGCATATATCCCTGTAGTTTATTCCCCTTTTGTTTACACTAAACTGTCGTGTCCTTTAAAGTAAAATAGCTGCATGGGTTGGGTTTTCTTTCCTTCCACTACTCAAATGTTTTTGTTTTACTAACACTGTGTTAGAAGGGGTCAGGCAGAGCTCGTATTTCATATGGTCCAACAAGCCAAAACCCAGCTAGAGTGAGAAATAGGTGTCTCTTGCTTTCTTTTGCAGAGAGACTGGAGCATGGTAGACTGGAAAGAGATGAAAATTGAATTACTAGTTGATTTTGCTGACAGTTAACAGATTTGTAAGCCTTCCTCCCCATTCTCATCTCGATTTTCATAAAAAGAGCTCTGTTTCAACTACTTGATAGCAACATCTTTCAGTTTTCCTGCAGTGGAAGGATGTAATTGTCCTTGTTTAATGGAGCCTGATGGATCCAAAACGAAGCTCTGTCCCATAGGCCAACTGTAAAGATTTGAACAGGCGCAAGATGAGTTATTTTGCAGTATTTCCAGTAGGCCATAATTCAACCAGAACATGGAACCATCTGCCTGTGGTGAGTCCAGGTGCCCACCGGCTTCAAATCTGACTTTCTTAATGGTGTTTCCAACTTAGTTATTTCTGTCACACTGGAAATCTGCTATCCCTCGTGAATTTCCTGATGTCTTCAGTTTCCACCAGGCTGGAGATTTAGTGTCAGACTTGTGTGGTCTGGAAGAGTCATCCCAGATCACTGTGTTTCCCTGCTTTCACCTAGCAGCTGGAATTTTTCTGACCTCACTCACCAGTATGGCTTCTCCCTGCCTCCATTACTTAAGTAACGGGTAGTATTTTTGTTGTGCCATATCTTTAAATATTCTTGCAGAACACTAAATGGTCCTTGCCAAACATGCCTAAGATATGCATTGCTTACTGTCTTGCTCTGTGAAATGTTCTGGAGAGGTCCAGTTCCATAAGACACATTACTCAGAAGAAGGCTGAATGTATAATTTTGGAACTTTTTACATGAATTCCAGCAAAATCATTATGTCAGTGTTCTTCTGAGATGTGTTTGTTATTCCTGTGGCCCAGCCAGTCAGCAGTAACCCTCTCAAGAGGCTGGAAACAGTAGGAATGCTAGCAAAATGCCATAAAACCAATAGTAGCAAAAGGCAGAATATGACTACACAAAAATAGTTTTAAATGGGAATATGACAGTAGATCGATATTAGCAGGCAGGTTTACCAAATTTTTGTGGCTTTCATGATTGTCAGTTCAATCATATATCAATAAGGGAGAAGAAAAGGGACTTGTGTAGCATTTCCAACCAGAACGCTAAAAAGACTGAGTGTTTTTCTCACATAACTGCCCTCTCAATGCTTCTAAACCCTTTCAGCTCAGACATTAAGAAGACAAGCTATTCAGCCGATGTCAGTCTCAGTGTACTGCCTCTACTCTGCCCACAGTCCCCATGTGCATTTCTGCCATGTGACAATACAGTTCGTGCTTATTTCAAGGTAGATTCCAAGCAGCATGATATTCTGGGGTACAGATCATATTTTGATACAGAAACAGTTCATTCAAATTAGGAGTTCGGTTTTGCAGTGTGCTATCTTGAAAAACAGTAGGCAATAAACACTGCCTCCTCGGTTCCTGGAGAGATACTCTATTTTTAAGTTAAGGTCCACAATCAATGGTTTTACCTGCTATTCCAAGTATGAAAAACCCCAAGGTTAAACTGAACATGTCAGTCGGTGCCATCTGCCTTAGATCACAGCTAGGCAGGGCTGTGATAAAAGATGAACTACTGCCTCATCAATACATCACTGTAATTTGAGGATTCTCAAGTTTGGTCCTGCTTTGCTCTTCTTGGCTTAGAAAGATGGCCATCCCCATATCCTTCTTGGCAGGAAACAGAGAATTTGGATGCAAAGTGGCTTGGTTACTCATGAGCTTTTGCTGAAGGAGGAAAAGAAAAGAGAAGCCTGTTTCTGTATGCACTTAGTAGAATACTTTCACAGTGAAGTGCTGAAAAGGCACTGGTAGATTTGTACTAACATGTTGATACAATGGTATAAGATGTACCTGGTAAAATGTCCCAGCTGTTGTCCCCAGAAGAAGGTACTGTCTTCTTCACAGCTGGCAGCTGAGATTAAGAGGATATGGAAAGAGTGGCAGCATCTTCCTGTCTTCGGAGTGCACATGCAGTTAGACAAGACTGACTCCAGAATGCTTCTTCTGAGAGCGGGGAAATATTTCTTTTTCCTGCCTTTATAGGGTAGTGACAATGAGCATTCCCAAAACACAGATATTTAACAGCCTGCAGCTTGACAGTTGTACAGAGCCTTAGGAGAGCTCAGGAATTCGAGAAGGCTTATGTCCCAGTCACAAAGCTTGGGAGTGGATTGATTAGATGCCTGTCTGAAATGAGTTGTGGAGATGGAGAATTCTGCAGTCAGTAAAAGCTAAGATTTGGGTGAGCTATACAAAGCAGCCTTAGGATGCAGCTAAGTATCAGCCAATACCTCTCACTGCCACAGCTACTACTGTTGGCATTGTTTGGAAGCACTGTGGTTCAGTTAACTTTGAAGTAGAAAATGGCCTTGATGCATGATAATCAGTCCCTTTCTCCAAGGCAAAAGGGTGAGTAGGACTGTGATCCCTGTGGTACAGGAACTTAATGTAGCTGTAACAAAACTCCAAGCTCTCCGGTAGTAAGGCAATCACGCTTCTTTCTCAAAAGCTAAGCAAGATCCAAGGAACAAGCATGTGAAGTAACTCACTTTTTCCTGTAATGGGAGTGAGGGTTAATGAGCAACAAGTATTCTGCTTTAATCCACGGGAGGGAGGAATGAAGGGGGGAGGTTACTGCGAGTTAAATCAATGGGTATATTTAAGGAGGAAAAATGAGCGAGCGCTGGATGTCTGTAAGGGAAGTTGATGTAAAACTGCAACATGTCTCCCAGGCATGTTCAGAGTCAGGCTGCTGGCTTTCTCCAAGAGGGCGAAACAATAAACCACTTGATGTCTGCAAGTGAAGCTGGTGTTAAATCAGCCGAGGTGTCCTGCAGAGATTAGTGATGAATTACTCTGCAGAGTCAATAGAGATTATTTATGAAGCCGAAGGGGATAGAGGGAGGCAGGCTAAGTACCATATCACAAGTTATTTGGTACTTGTTGAGCTTTAACATTGCTTGAAGATGACTCAAGCATTTGGACTTCCATATGCTGCCACCAGATGTATGGGTGAGGGAAGGAGGAGGGAGTATTCTCAGTAAAGATCCTTTCCCTTCCTCCTCTGACCAGTGTCAGGCTGCTGTTGAACAAAACCAGTCAATATCTGTGTTATGAATGAATGTGCTGCAGCTGAGAAATGGCCACCATGTTTTCCTCTGGTCACATTTACTTCCTGAGTTCTGATGCCAGGATCCATGATTTGGTGAAGCGTGAGGCAGAGGGAATACAGCTTGAACTGTATGCTGTTCCGAATTGATTTGTCTCCAGCAGCTGGAGGAAGAGTGCCTGGATCTGTAAATTTTGTAAGAAAGTCAAGACTTTCCAATAGATACTGAAATGTCATTTCTGTAGTGTAAATTTTCGAGCCATAATTCCACTTTATTTTGCTGTCTGTCTCATATGAGTTTTAGGCTCTGAGGGATGCCTCTATTCAGTCCTAAATGGAAAGATTTTATGCATCTGCTTTAGGTTCCTCTTTAATCAGTTCACCTGTTTCTGTTTAAAAGCAGCACAGCTGTTTCACATTACTGCTGGCCATCTTTAAGATCTACTGCATGGCTGAGCATGAGTTTTGAAAATAGAAGAAGAAACACATGATTAACAATACTTTGGCTATTTATTCTGCCAGTTTTTAACTGGGAAGATCCCTGTTTTGTGCTGTTGGTGCTTACAGCTCTTGAAATGCATCCTGCCCCCGAAGAGAAACAAGCCCACTTTGGAAGAGTAAGATTGTTTTGCCATAAATCCTTCTGTACTTGTAATTGGATTGGTAATAATCTAGGATGCACACCTGCAGGCACCACGACCCTGTTAGTAAGTGACTAAGTCAAACTGCTCCTCAGCAGGGGGCTGGCAAGCTTTCTGCTTCTCTCTACTGTGGGCTAAACCATCCAAGCCAGATGGTTTTATGCTGATGGCAGGGCACAGAATCATCCAAGAAATCAAAGTGTTTGTATAACTGTCTGTCTCTGGGGCTCTCAATTATTTTTGAACAGAACACGTTTTCCAGTGTGTTTAATGCTGATGAATGGCAGCAAACAGAGAAGCTTGGAGTCTCGGTCTCCTGGACAGAACAGCAAGACCAGCAGTAACATGTAGTACACCTTCTGTTGTGTTGACATATGACAAACCTGTCTATTTGGTCCTGTTTACTGCACCCCCAAACACACACAGAGGTACTTGCACTGTGTAATGGTGTGGGAAGTGTAGTAATTGCTTGAGTTATTTGCATGGAAAAAATGTGAAACTCACCCTCATTCTTTTTATCTTCAGTGAAAGCAGCAACAAAAAAAGCCCACCCTGGTGTTCATGGGTTAGCTTCTTGCATGCCGTCTGACAGACTGTGCCTGTGTTACAGACACAGCTATCTGCAGACTCCAGGTTCTGACAAATATAAAGGTGCTCTCTAAAGGATAAATAAGCAACAAAATGTAGTATTTTAAAAACTGCAGGCCCCAAATTGTCTGGGCATGTGTATATGTGTCTGCTAGGAGCCAGGACCACATCCACCAATATGCTTCTCAGCCCTCATGTGGTCACAGGGTTTGATCAGTTAAGGGTCACAGAGCCACGGACTTTACAATTCATGATTATTAAAGCCAGAAGAAACCCTTTAGTTTTTCTGAATGGGACTGTAGAGCTTTATGCAGAACCCCATGTATTGAGGTTTCTTGTTTTGATCATGAGTCAAACTGATGATCTAAAGTAAAAAGTTTCCAGCCTTTTCATTGTAAAACTTTTAATCCTTATATCTCATCCAAGCGTGGCCCAATTATGTAGCTTTTTTGGAAATTCAGTAGCTTTATCTTACTTAACTGGTACCAGTTTTGCCTCCTTTTCAAAAGGAGACACAATGACCAGCTAGGAAGAATGAGAGCAATTAGTTTAGAGGTATAATATTTAAAAGCTTTTGGATGTCTGCTGATTCATATTTTAGTTTCCAGCTGTTGGTTATATTGGGCAATATTAAAATGTTTTAAGTGTCTTAGATTTAGTAGTATTTCCTGTCTGTAAAAATAAACCCCTTTCTTTTGCTTTTACCTAGTTCCAAAAATATGATTCTATCCAAATGGCAATAGCAATGTGAAATTTCAACATGGAATTTCTTAGCACTGAAGACAAAAACATTCTGCCTCATGCATCAGCCTGTATCTCATTTATATTTGCATTTTTTCTCTCTGCTGTTAATTAGTTATATTGATTGTAGAAGGTCCATGGAGACTACAGACTTCACTCCTCAAATATTTCTTTTCACACTTTCTTGTTTCAGTCCCAAAATTGAGGTTTTCTTGTGGATGGCCTTCACTTCATGCCTTCACTTTATGGTTCATTTGATCCTCCCCTACTCTTCTGAAATGACTGATGAGGTTGTCATGGATTGGAGGTGGTGGGGTAGAATTTGTTACTTGTGCATTTCTTTGTTGACATCTGCGCTTAGAACCACCAAATTAATTTAATATAATCTCTCAAACAACCTCTCAGTAATCACATATATTGATGCCTCCTGGTCTGCCCTGGATTTCAAGTGGAGACCTTGAAAGGGTGGGTTTTTTAATTGATTCTGTGTTTTGTTGTAACTGATGACCCCTACTCATTGCACATGATGGACAGGAGTTGGTGGGAAGGAGATTGTAATTTGAATACCTCAGATAATGTTAATAAGCTCTTGTTTTCAGAGCTTGTTTCAACATGGATACATAGATGCTGTCAATTCCTTCTTCAGCTGTGACTGCTGACAGAGTGAACATACCTAGCACAGCCAGTCTTCTTACATGAAACCCTGTCCTCAGATCTGTAAGGGGAAGATCAGTCCCATTACTTCTTACTCTGGGAGATGCTTTAATATTCACAAGGTGGGGTGTTACATGGGCTCACAGTCACAAGTCACATGGATTTGAGGGGTTTTACTGTAGCAAAAGAATTTGATGAGGAAGGTATCTGATATGGGAGAAGCTGGAAACACTTTTGATCTATGAAGGCCCGATTGTTCCTGATCATCATCTAATTTTTGATGCGTGTTTGATTAACTGAAGAGGATAAAAATATATGATCTATGAAATATCTGCCTTTGGAACAGATTTGTTCATCTTACTGAATACTCTAGAATAGCAGCTTCATGGGAGAGCTCCCCGTGGTTCTTTTGTGGGTTTTAATGCAGCTTTTCAAGCTTCCTACTTTCTGAATTGTCAGAGTCGCTTAAGCTTTGCACTAATGGTACAACGTTGATACTGTTGAAAGGCTGAAGTTGTCTAATGAAGAAATCAGACAAGCAATCTTGAAGATGGATGAACAAGAAGACTTAGCGAAAGATATGCTTGAGCAGGTGAGAAAGATTACAATCAGATATATCTTATTCTTAAGTCCTTCACTGCCTGTTTTTTCACCTAAAGTAAGTGGATATATGTACTGACTCTGCTGGTATGTGTGCAGATCTAACTTGGCACTGTCATGTCAGTGGAGTTGTACATAGGAGCATGAGAAAAGTGGTTTTCCCTGGGATATCAGATATACCTCCCTTGTGCAACTCTATTTGTATCAGGTTGATTTCATAACAGTTTTCTCTTTGTGATGCAACATATGCGTGATTACAGTTGGTATGAGGTTTCCTTTCAGATCCTCTCTCCTCACCTGTGACTTTCCCATATTTTTTCCCATCTCTTCTTTATACTGCTGATTATCTTGTTGGTTCTTTTCTTTTCTCTTTTCTTTTTCTTAATCTCCCTTCTCTGTCTGCAGCTTTTCCATTGGGAAATGCCATGAACTAGAACACGCAGGTCAGCAGTTAGAGCTGGGACTAGAAGGGATCTCACATTCTAATGAGAATGGTTAGAAAGGGCGTCAGGGACTTCTGTCGCTTGAAGTTGGTTCACTGTGTAGCTTGTGAGAAAAACAAAAAACCCCACAACTAAACTGAAATTGCCCAATTTCCCCCATTAACAGAGGGTGAAAGATAATGCTTTGACCAAAGATGTATATGATAAATTTCCTTAGAAGTGTGCAAAATATTGTAATTCTGAACTGCCTGACAAATGCGATTCCTTCTTTGTGTGCAGTCACAGTATTTTATCATGTACAAAAAGCTTTTCCATTTTGGAAATTTATAGCCTACTTGTCATGTTATCTGAATGCTCACAGCTGCTCTAGAAGTCACTGCAAGCTTCTGATCCTCCACACCTTTGAATATCACATTTTTGGGGAGTGGGATAAAATATTAAAAAGTGATAGAAAGCAAAGTGCTTGATATGCCTTGTGAGCAGTTTTTGTGGGTGTGCGCTGAGGCTGTGTGCATGGCAATATTTATAACTATACTAAAGCACAACTACCCCCAGATATGTCAAAAATCTGTCAGAGTATGAGCTTTTAAGGTCAGCAAATGAATAGCAGCCAGTGTCAGACACATATCCAGTTGCTCGGTTATTGTTTATTGTTTCGGCAGAGTAGGGCAGACCCAAGAGAGAGATAGATGAGGCTTTGTGTGTACTCTAGGATAGGCACGATGGGTACTTCACACTGAGTGGGACACATCCTGCTCTTGTTTGCACCAATCTAAACTCCAAGTAATGCTGTGGGAATCAAAGTTCTCTCTGTACTTCCCCTTGGGTAAGTTGCAGTAGCACTTGGCCTTTAGGATTTAGAAATGGAAAATTCCCCATAGAATTAAAAATTAATCTAAATGGGGTCAGTGAAGGATAAAGACAGAACAGCAAGCAAAGGTTTAAAACAGGTCAGTTTTGTAGCCACAGCTGCACTTTTTTGAAGTTATGGTCACACAGCTGAGTCAATGTAATGCTTCCCCATGGTAGCAGGGAAATGAGGGCCCTCTCTCTCTCTCTCCATCAGGGTTTGTTTGTGCCTCTCTGTCCCTCTCTCCTTTTCCCTGGATCTCTCATCTCAGCATTTGGTTTGTGTCTGTCACTCTAGCTGCTGAAGTTTGTTCCTGAAAAGAGCGATACCGACCTGCTGGAGGAGCATAAACACGAAATTGAGCGGATGGCCCGGGCGGATCGTTTCCTCTTTGAAATGAGCAGGTCTGTTTGATACATTATAGGAAAGTGCATGGAGGGCTTCTTGGAAGGAGCTGTAATGGTTATTGAAAATGGATCATCTGGCACTGAGGGGGAATGTGCAAGAGATTGTGTGCCAACATTATAACCTGCATTTGCCAAAAGCCCACAAATTTTACAAAAATTTCCGTTCATTACACAAACTTTTTATTGATGATAAGCACACTCCATGCTGTCATTAAGGACCAGTCCCCTGATGACAAGCAGAAATCTAGCTCCTCTGCCTGAACATGTTCACAAAAAGTAGTTCAGATCTAACTGTCAGATGTAGTGTAGCCAGGAGTCAGGATTTCATATAGATCCCTTTTTCCATTCAGCTATCCCATCTTCTCATCCTCTGACCTTTCTTGTTCCAGCTTTGCTACACCCCTGATCAGGTTTAACATCTTGTTCTTCTAATTGAAATGCAGCTGACATCTCCCATAACTCTCATACTTTGAGAGTAATGGGAATTCTTCCAGCTCCTTTTCAGTTATGATCAAAACATGCCTTGAGGTCCTTCACTTTAATAACAAGGTTGATTATGTAGTGTTAGAAATTTGAACTGTGTCCGTAATCCCATGCCTTGTGGGTCTCAACATCCAACCATTAGGCAGCATACCAGCCCTGGGCTTCAAAATACAGTTCCAGTTCAGTGTTGGTTTTCCTCTACCCTTCATGCAGGATTGACCACTATCAGCAGCGGCTGCAAGCATTATTCTTTAAGAAGAAGTTTCCAGAGAGACTGGCAGAAGCAAAACCAAAAGTGGAAGGTATGCTTAAAGCTTTTGCTAAGACTTGGGTAGAGGGGCAGGGAAGATCAAGAGCGGTCTTCAAAGGAGGTGCTGTTACATGTGTGCTGCCGTTGTAGAGCCAGTGAGCCCAAGGTATGTCATGTGCTAAGAAACAAATTCTTTCTGACACTCTTTTTGCAACCATTGACTTAATAAAGTCAGTTTCATGATTGTTATACTGTAGATATGACCTGACAGATGTGACAGTGTGCTACCAGGCTGTGCTGAGCTGCCAAAAGCTTTCATATCCTTTCTGTGCAGGTCAGCCTTCCCTTCTCCCCCTCAAGTCCTTGCACCTTCCCTCTCCATGGGGCAGTTAGAATAGATGCCTCAGAATGGGGGTATTCTGGGAATGTGTAACTTACAAGGAGGGGGGGTACATGGCTTCTGTGCCACATGCATGGTTATAGCAGAGGAGAGGTGAGTGTATTCTACTCTGCATTTTCAGATGAGCTCAAGCCTTCCCCCTGCTCTCACTGGCTATGTTTTTAGAGTGGGATGTCTGAGATAACAGCCTTGCTCCTGGCTTCAGAGGACCATGCCACAGGCTAGATGTAGTGCATCTTCCTTCCAGTTGTCCTGGTTCTGGCAGGAGGGTGTGGGAAGGACAGTACACACACAGATGGTGTTACAGCATTTGCTAGGCAGTAGTCAGGTGGGCATTTCAGGGTACTTCAAATTATGGGCCCAAGCATGTTAAAAACAGCCACTGTGCAATAACTTGTTCATTTTTTTCTCTCTTTTCAAGCCATCCTTCTGGCATCTAAAGAACTCATCCGAAGCAAGCGTTTGAGGCAACTCCTGGAAGTGGTTCTGGCCTTTGGGAATTATATGAACAAGGGCCAAAGGGGAAGTGCTTATGGCTTCAAAGTCTCCAGCCTGAACAAAATTGCAGACACCAAATCCAGCATAGACAGGTAGGCTAGAAGGCCATAAATTAGTTACTGCGCCGCTGCATCTCTTATCATAGTAATGAAAGTGGGGTTTGTTTGTTTTTAGCTCTGTAGACCTTTTAAATAATGTCTTGATTTGACATTTACGTAGTGCTTTTCACTCTAAAAGATCCTGCAGCAGTTAAGACTGGCTATTGACACAGCACTCAGATTCTGCTGTTTCTTTGGATAATGCACATCTGTTGTTGGATTATGTTTCTGCAACACTATGCAAAGATGACAAAACATAGTATTTTACAAATAACTGAAATAAATTTGGGGGGGGGAAGGATTTCTCTGGAATGTGCCCTTTATACTGAAGTTTTATGGCCATGGTTTTGCAAAAAAGAAAACACAAAAAACTCCGACCACAGTTTTATGTCTCCTGTGAAACATGGCATATGTTTCTGATGCAGGACTGTCATAACTGGCTCACTACCTACACCAGTAATGGAACCACAAGGCATAGCTTAGAGAGACTGAGCCTGGTTGTATCTAGAGCAGTTAAAGGGAAATAGTTGGGTTTGGGAAGGTGGACCTTACTATTAATGGACGTGGGTCGTGGGTCTTCATAGTGCTTCCCTATGTTTTGCCCCACATCCCCATACTGGTTCTCGAAATTAATCCAGCTGAGACTGGGGAGAGAACACCACTTTTGGGCTCCAGCAGCACTAAGGTTTTCCTTGGAGATCTCCTGTACTGGTTCTTATTAACTTGCACCTTCCTTACTTGTGAAACCTGCTGAGACCGTAGTTGTGGTGAAATGACTTCAGGCTGCGACAGAATAAATAGTGGCAGTAAGAAGCTATAGGAAATTCATCCCTACCTAATAGAGTTTGAACTAACAGAGTTCTGTTTTGACTACCACAATGTCCTTTCCGTATTCCAAGGCTAACACTTGTGTAGCTATGTTGAACATTTCTTTGCCTTAATGTAGCTTGGCTTGATTTTCCATATATTAAATGTCCTGTGCAGATTCTGTTCTCTCACCAGTTCCCAGCTCCCAGGCTCTAGTCTGTGTGAAGCAGTGGCCATCTGCTGTCTAGCCTGTCAGTTAACCACACAACACCCACATCAAGTAGCTGTTACGGCTGGCTGGTCTCTCTACATGCAAAATTCACTGATGCAAAATTCATCATTTACTTTACAAATTTTCTTAAATCTTCTCCTGCATCTCTTACATCTCATTTCTACCCACTCCTAATTGAATTGCCATTGCTTTCGTAGTAGTGAGCCTCACCACTACTCATAAGCATAGCTGTTTAGCTGTTCCATTACTGTAGGAGTTTTCTTTGCAGCTTCTTCAATCTTCAAGAACCTTTTCCTCTTTTTAATTAACTCTTAGGTTTTTTCCACATTATTTCCGAGAACAACTCACCTTTCCTTTGCGAGTTAATGTCACTTTAGTACTATTATTTTTTTATTCTCTGAAATACCTGGGGACAAACAGTACACTGTTACACAGTTTTCTTTTCTGTTATACCATCTACACAGATAGATGGAAGCATGCTGGGTGCTTCTAGAATAAATCAAGGCACAATATATTGCTTGAGGAAGGATGGTTCATAAAGGGCTAATTCATTTCAGTCTGTGATACTTTTCTTTCAACAACAGAGCTGCTAACTGCTGATATATTGTTTATTTTGTTCATTTAAGCATACTTCCTACCCAAGTATTTTTTACTCATTTGTCACAATCCTCTCACCATTCATTTCCTTCTATCCAGCATCTTCCTTGTCACCTTGCACCTTGTCATCTCTCTCTCTCTTTTTTTTTTTTCGCCCCCACAGGAACATTACACTGTTGCACTACTTAATTATGATCTTTGAAAAGAATTATCCAGATATCCTAGATATTCAGTCTGAGTTGCAGCATCTTCCAGAAGCAGCAAAAGTCAAGTAAGTCCAGTTCTATTGCTTGTTCTCAGAGCTGGAGTTCCCAGTGATTTTTTTTTATAATGATCATCAGTTTTTTCACCGCTATCTTCTAAACTCGTGGCCAGCCTTACAGCTGAAATGCCTTTGCGCACATCTTTGATGTTTCTTGGATGTACATCAACAGAGAACTTTGGTCCAAAAACATTTGTAGATAGCTAAATTGACAGCTTTGCTCAGATATGCCTGTATCTATTTTATTTCTGAATCAGACATTGTAACTAGACTGGCTGTTGTTTGTAATTTGCTCACCATATTCTAGAGTGGTTCATCTAATTCACATGCTATTTTTTCTGGATAATTGAAGGTTTGTTTTTAAGGCAGCGTCAGTTAGGCAAGAGGCTGTAGTAAGCCCTTTCAGGAAGATCATTCAAACTTTTGCATAAATCAGTCTTGCACAGAAATGTGGAAAGCATCATACTTTCTGCACAAATTCAATGATTTTTTTTTCCTCATTTCTGTAGGTGTTTGTGGAAAGTTAATACACAAGCCATCCGCCAAATACCATCATTTTTTTTTGCCTTCCAAAGCACTGGTCAAAAATACCTTTGCATATTACTTGCCCAGCCATGATTTTTTGTATAGGGAACTACTCCAGCTAATGAAAGTCACATGAAAAATAAATGTAGGTTCACACTTGCAGGCATTTATTAAGGCTTTAGTGGTGTTTTTGAGATGTAAACTACTACTAATTAAATACTTGGAGGAGATGCCTGCTGACTCACAGATAGGTACTAACTAGTTACCTGGAAATGAAAAGTAGTTTTTTTTCATACAAGTCCTAGAAAAAAGACTCTTGTTTGTATGCGGTGAGCAGAAATTCAGTACAAGACTTGTGTCTAGTGAAGTGTGTATTAAACTAACAGTAGAGTTATATCCTCAGTTACAATGTAAGTTTGTAAGGACTACCATACCATATGGTAGAAATGCAGATGGACAGAACAATGTTTGGACTGTGAAGAAGGCAAAAATCACATGTAAATGTACCGCTAATGGGATTTAGTAGTTCAGTGGCTCAAGAATCATATGCAAAGAAAATCCGAGACCCCAGTAATGTGTATGCTAAAGCTGGCGTCCTTGCTTCTGTGTCAACTGATTATTGCAAGCTGGCCATGTGGCATACTCTCCTTGCTGGAGGGTCAGGCTCAGCTCACAGGGCAGATGTTCTGGGGGCAACCCCCCTCTTCTTCCTAGGAAAATCCCGATCTTCAGTGTGACCACAGGCAAGCAGGGTCTGCTTTATCTGACATCTCATACAAAAAGCAGCACAGATCATTAACAGACCCCTTACCCCTAATTTCTAATCATCTGGCATGGCTGGTGCCAGAGGCCAGATACCAGACTTGATGGGCCAATGGCCTGTTTTGCTGCACAGTTCCTGTATTCCTGTGTAACACTGCTCTTTTTGTTTTATCTGCTCTGTGTCTGTCTCCTGTGCAGCCTCGTAGAGCTGGAGAAGGAAGTCAACAACATAAAGACCGGATTGAAAGCTGTTGAAGCTGTAAGTATCTGAAGGTTTCCAAAGCGCCATACTTAAAATACCTCGCTCAGAATCAGGGGCACTATATATTTTATGATAAGAGAAAGTGGGCTTTCTTTTTCTGTTCCTTTCCATTCCATTCCAGAATGCATTAACCAAGAAAAAACAAATAAAAACTTCTCATGTCGAGCTCCTGCTGATGATCTTAGCAGACTTAAGCCTAATGAATAGCTTGTTTGATCTCAGCCTGGAAAGTAAAAGGACAGTTTGACAAATGGCGTGGACTGCAAGAAGAAATAAAATTCTTGCTCTTTCTTACTGAGGGATGGCTGGCTGCTGAGCAAGTATTTCACATGGCTATTGGACTAGTAGTAAACAAGTAGTACACTGCTATATGCAACTCTAATCTATCCTAAGCACTCCTTGGGAAGGCAAAGATATACTAGTTGAAGATGAGGGAGCTGAGCTGACAAGCAAAGCAACAATGATATTTTTCCCTGCTATTAATGAAAGCCTTTTAAGCTGGGCTTAGGTTGCTTGTGTTCAGTTTGTACTTATGTAGTGCAGAGCCTTCCAGCTCAACAGAGAAAAGTACAAATGGTGCGTTGATGCAGTTCTGTGCACTGAATTGTAAGAGTTAAAGATGAAAGGTGGGCCTAAATGCTCACTGGAGTCGCAAGTTTGTGTGTCAGCTGTGGTTCCCCTACCTGGAAGCCTCCTTCAGTTAACGTGTTGGGTTTGTTCCTGGGGAAGGACTTCAGCCTTCCTGAGGTGGGAGAGCACAGAGAGGGACACTGTGTTCAGCGGCAGGCAGTAAGAACTCTCATATTTGCCTCTTGCTCATGCCATTGACAGATGTGTGTGGCTTTGAACAACCCCATGTGTTTCCCTCCTCTCTGTGAGACTGCAGCTGCAAGTACCTACCTCTCACAAGGGCTGATGTGAGAAATGGCAAGTTAGTGTTTGTACAGCAGTTGAAAAAGTAGAGATTAAAGGCTAAAATCACTCTGCTTTCTCTGTCCCTTAATGTCTCCCATCATCTGCACAGATAAACATATCCTGACTGTAAGAACATCATTATCTCTTTCTGCAAGTGTGGGAAGAGAATCCTATGTTCAGGTTGGTGCTGGTGTCTCTTGCCTGTTGGATACACTAAGGCAAGGGTAGTGCTGAGAGACAAAGCAGACCTCTCTGGAACTCAAGAAGGTCCCTACTGTGTTTAGCTGTTTTTTGCCCTTTTGGATGGTTTTATTAGTCACACTTTTCAGCATCCCTCTATCTTCAGGATGTTTCACCTGTCTTTTTCAACTCACAATAGTTTAATGCTACTGGAGACTTCCAGATGGGAAGCATTCTGCAGTGGGACTGCTGGTAAAGGGACCAGTTGTTAGAAATTGTATTGAGTGGATTCTGTGCAAGGATTATGTATCTACAAGGAACTAACACAGGACCCTCCAGTCCTTCTCATTCACTATGAGACAGATAGTGATGACTTCATTTTCCTTTCACCTGGCCTGAATTTTGTTTGGCTCTGGGGGTAGAAGGGATCTTTGTCCTGTCAGTGGGCCCCAGGCTGTCTGGCTGTCTCCAGCAGTCCATCACGTAATTAGACAGTGATCCTCCCACGAAAAAAAAAAAACAAACCCAAAACCCAAACACTTTCCAAACCTTATTTCTGGATTGTCAGGGTAAGGGACAATGCAGCAATAAGAGATAGTGCTGCATACATGGAGTCCAGTGTTTGGGAATTAAAAGCACCTGTAAAGGGAAGGCTGACATGGAGTTCATGACATGAACAGAGGCCCAGTTTTGGCTGGGACATACAATTACCCCCATTGAAATGTGAGTACCTACTTCTGTTTTGCTTTCTGTGACTGGGTTATTTGTTCTTTGGCCTTTAGAGCCCATCTCTTTCCCATGCATGGGTTCCATGGGCAACCTCTCCTTCCCATTCAATCACCATCTTCCCTCCTCAGACTTTTCCCTGCCATGGTATTTTTCATCTGTGACTGCCAGCACCTCCCAGTCTGCTTGCTCAATTCATGGTTTTCTGGCGTGTAAAAAGCAGCACTATAGCAACAATAGAAGATCACTGTCAGGTGGAAGGGGGAGGAGGAGAAGGTGTGATTCTTGATTCCATTCCAGTGTGTTCTCACCACAGCCTTGGCTCCAGTGGCTGAGAAGTTTCTTCAAGGCCCCTTAAGAATAGAAAGCTAAAAATAGTTTCACAGTCAGATGTTCTTAAAGGTACTACTAACCCTTTGCTTTCCTGGACTTGCAGCTTATTTTTAAAAATAAGACGTACTAATTTTCAAGACATGCATGCAGCTGTTGCCTTTGTGTAGGATGCTCCCAGAAGGATAGCTAAATAGTTCTTGGTCTTCTCCAAAGCAGAAAGTTAATTCTGTCAGCACAGCCCTTCTCTCACCCAGCAGGGAGATCGTAACCACCGCTTCAGAAACAACTGCCATGGCTGAATCATTTCATTTTTCTAGAGGACCAGCAGCCCAGCCTGCCAGGGGCAGTGCTAGTTTCTGCTGCTGTGCTGTTATCATTTGTACAGGCCATTTCCAGAAGATACAGAAGAATTTCTTATTCTCTGGCATTGCTCTGGGGCTGATTACATAGTCATGCTGGTAACATGTGTGGCTTTTATTTTTTATATTTTTTCTTTTCTTTGAAGAATTATTCTGCGGGGAAGGACTGAATTTGAAATTGAAGGGCAGACCATCTCATCTTAATTTTACTTTGAAAAAATTGCTCTCCAATAGCAGTCCCAAATGCCATAGCTTTCAACAGTGAGTAAGGTGACAGAATTGTTATACTCACCTGCTTGGGGAAGCAGGGAAGCAGGGGGTAGAGCAACTTTCAGCTAGAATTAACTTAAAAATTTGAATGGGAAAGAGTGGCTGAAAAAACAGTGCATAATTCTAGAAGCATGTGAAATGACTTCTCTTGTACTTGTACGGTCCTATTCATAGTGATTGTAACACAGAGACAGTTCATTGCACAGTGATGTAACTGAGCAGTGCTGCTGGGACCGTCCCTTGTGATGTGTTAGGAAAACCACTGGATATAAAGCAGGGGAAGTAGCACTTCTTTAATGTGGACTTGTCTCTGGCCATCTGCTTATTGCTTTTCCTGCCCCTTTTCTGCCTTGTGGTCTTTCCTTGTAGTGATTACGTTGTCTTTCCAACTCACGTCAGACCAGAAGATATATCGCATCTGATTTTATTTTGTTGATGGCCAAAGTAATTCTTTTGCATTCAGCAGTGCTGTTGAGCAAGTCCCAAGGAGTTTCTCAACATAGATGCGTATAATCCTCCCCAATTGGCTCTGTGAGCCAGTATTTTGATGACCAGTAACAGAGAGCATCAAACATGCATGTAACTGGAGCTGTAGCCAGCACAAAAATATTTTTTTCCAAAGGGAACAGAGGGTCAGATTGCAACTTGACCTACTGTTTCATGCTGCTTTCCCTACAGAGAAAGTAAGGTTTTATCATTCCTACTGATTATTCAGCTGAGAATAAAGATGAAGCCCAGATTATGATTTCATTATTCCCATGAGACTGTCAGCAGCACACAAGCCAAGCACAGGGATGGGAGACTGTCAGTCTTACTGTAACTTGGTCATTCTGAGGAACTCTGTAGCTCTTTCCATGCCACAAACATGGTGAATAGAGTAAGGGAAGAGATAGCATTGGTAATCTTGGCTTAAAACTAGAAAACATGAGCCAGAAAGAATTAATCTCAAACATTTTTTTTTTCCTTTTCTGTAGGTAGTAGACAAGTAAAGCTTAGTTTCCTATGGTTTTCTTTCTTTCTTTTGGTTTTTCTTTCCCCCATAAATCTTATCGCCAATAGCCTTAGTTTATAACTGTGACTTTTACGACATCCAAGTTAATGGTTACTGGTCAGCATGATGCTAGCAAATGTTGCACCTGACATTCTCTGCTTGTTCTTCAGTGGGAGAAACAATTTTGAATGTCTTTTTGCTGCCCACCTAAATGCTTTTCAGAGAACTAAAGGGGAGATCCAGAGCTAGGAATTCTATAGACTGTTCACACATGTACACATTTCCCTTTTGAGTCACCATGGAAAGAGAAGATGGAAGGAAATTCAGTATAAAAAATTCCAAATCCACTTGCTACACAATCTGAGTTCTCTATTATTTGTCATTTTGCATAGGAAAAATAAAAAGCAGCACTTCATATACTGAATGCTTAAATTATAAAGTTGCTGTAGAAATTCAGCATGTTGATGGCTTTCTTTGGAGGTGTTGCTTGAGGATAAAGCAAACCATAACTAAGACCTTCTTTCATCCCACCTTAACCTTCCTGCTCATGCTGAAAAGGCAAAACCTTTGACTTAATGAAAAAGTGGTTTTTGAGTTACAGCTCTGGATGAATGTGTGCAGAGTGGGAGGAGAGCTCTGCACTGAATTAAACAGATGGGCTTCCCTGCTCCCTTCCTTGTCAGTGAGGTATCATTGATGCTTGTCTGTCTGTATCTCTTACTTCTTCCTTTTCAGGAACTGGATTATCAAAAGAGACGCATGCGGGAATCAGGGGACAGGTTCGTTCCTGTCATGAGCGATTTCATCACTGTGGCCAGTTTCAGCTTCTCGGAGTTAGAAGACCTTCTCAACGAAGCTAGAGACAAGGTAAGAACACCTTTTGAAGTGTTTGGGGTTTCACTGTCTCAGTCAAAAGCTTGAATCAAAGTGGAAGCAGCAATTTCAGATGCTGAAACTGTAGTGAAAACTATAATAGACACTGAAAGTGGGTTAGGCTGAAGTTTCTTACTTTTCCTAATCTGGTCTATAGCCATTTAGAATATATTTCAGGATTAAATAAGGTTCAATGCTCTAGCACACTTCTTGCGAATCTTCCTTAACATTACCCATGTTTGGCATAGAATTGTAGTGGCAACATCTGTAGCAGGACACCACACTGCCGTAATATTGAAGGGACTGCCTTTTTAAGCAATCTCTCAAAAAGAGGTCCTTTGGCGGTTACTGATAGTGACCTCATATATTTTACCTTCTGCTTCTGACTTCATCCCATTCTGCTCATTCAGCTGGGGAATTTGTGCTTCATTTCTTTCCTTTGAATATGCAAAATGAGTAGTTTGGTAACCCTGAATACCTGATCTTTTCCAGTTATGTTTTCCTGTTACTGCTTGTATTGCATTGCAAGGATAGGAATCCCAAACGTGCGTGGTTTGTCTGATGTTCTTGGATCCTTTTTACACTGCCAGCATCGTGTGCATGTTACTCTTCAGGTGCTGCTGTGATCATTTAGTCCTTTCACTGTCTGCATCTCCATTACCAGATTTGTACAACTAAGGAGGTGCTTGTTCTTTGCTGATGATTGGAGTCTGGCACATATTCCTCTCTCATCTGAATGAGGAAGAATTTATATGAAAAGATCATAAGCATATGAAAATGTTTAGAGAAGAGCAAGTTCTAAAGTAAATGAGACATAATGGCAAATCTGCCCTTGTTGGCTGGCATGTTAAAAGAGCTTGGCTTTATAAAGCAAATGGGTGATTTCTTTTGGATTGAATTGTTTCGACCACTGGTGTCAGTCCTTGTAGCATTAAGGGACCTATTGTATTATTAATGAAACCTGTGCTGTTGGATTGGTAGGCCTTAGATTTTGAAGGATAAGCAAAATACAGGCTGAGTATCTGAACGGTAAGACTCCTTACTCATCCAGTCACTCCACGGTAATGTCATTCTGTAATCGAAAAGCATTTCCTTGCTGTGGAGATAATTTGGTAGTACCGACTTGCAGCTGCGAACAGCAGGAGCTACTGGCTGTCACCCAGAGCTAGGTGCCCTGGTAAATGCCAGTGGGGCAGCAGTTATTACAGCACTCAGAAGGCAAAGCTGGGCAGTCTAACACTTGTCGATGTTGTAAGGAAATTTTGTGGAGAATAATGTGCCTAATTTTTTTATTGTTGTCATGTTGCTTGAGAAGATTCAAACCATTCCAACATAATAATATTCACACCTTACTGGCTTTATAATCACAAAACCAGTGTTTTACATTCCATGCCTCCACTAAATTTACTGAGAAAAGCTCAGTTTTCTATGGTTTGGGGGCTTCTGTTTTATGACTGGGTACATTTTTCAACTCCGTTATAGTTAGGTGCACATTTCTGGAAGCAAATTCACTCTGTCCTTGGCTTAGACTGCCCGCTTTTGGTTTGGTGTTATAGATGGTGGTGGTCCTTTCTTTTGGCATGCTAGGACAAAAACCCAGTGCAGATTCTTTACAAGGTCAGTTGTGGGTTAAAAACCAGCAAGTGGTACATGTCCAGCACAGCAACGCAGCTTTTCTTGGTCAGGCACTTGCAGGAAAAATGTTGTTCTTTTTCTTTAAGAATAACCAGAGAATCTCCCTACAGACAGACCAATATGTCTGGAAGTTGTTGCACACTTTTTTAGACATAGCCAACATAAAGCACTTGACATGAAGAGATATTTTATTTTAATGACTATAACATGCTTAGGAAACGTTTCTCTACCTTCTCCTCACACACCCTTTCTATGTTTGAACACATGCCTTTCCAGCTTCTGCTCAACCTATGGCTTTGGTTCTCCCACTGGCAAAAAGCTGCTTTTGGACTCCTAAAAGGGAACTGTCTGTCCTTACCAATGTTGAGCTATTTCTCATGTTTGCCTCATATTGTTTTTCCCCTCTCTTCTTCCTCTTTTCCCTCATTTTTCTTGAAGAAGAAGAAAAGGAAGAAGAAAGCTGGAAATTTTCAACAAACCAGATGTGCTTTGCGAAGCCTATAACATCTTCCAACCTCAATGGGCTCTCTGTGCTTGTTGATTCACAAACTTATTTCTTACCATGGAAACTTACTATAACTAGCCAATTAAAGGAAGAGAGGGACCAAGACATCTGATTATTCTGTTCTTTTTTGATTTCTTAGAGCAAAGCAAGTGGAAAAAAAAGGTAGTGGGAGATGAAGGGCTTTTAAAAATATCCTAGTGAGCCCAGAAAGAATTGGTCTGGTTCACAGATTTATTAATAATAATGAAGCCCTAGTTTTAACAGCTGGAGTTGGACATCCTTCTAAATATAGATGTAGCTAATTGATTGCCATGAGTTAATCAGAGCCATGTTTTCTCAGCTGGGATTTAAAACAATACAACTTATCATTTCAAACCTGGGAAGTTTATTTTAATTTTTTTTTAATGTCTTTAGTATTAGCAAAAGATTTCTTTATTCCTTTTAGTTATGGAAACAATCAATTACCAAGGTGTGGTGCTGACCTTCTTGGTAGAGGATATTTTACACCATCCTGTGCAGTACTTTTTTTGGCCTTTTTTACTTAAACAGGACCATTTACAGTTAGTGGCCATAGGGAGGAAGTGATATTTTAAATTTAAAGGGCCAGGTTGTCAGATGCAGGCATCCATGTTTGCAGGGGACGCCCTGTAACTGTGCTTATCTTCATGCCGTAAACAGATGGCTTCGTTAAGAGCTGATTGAAAACTTAGACCCTTAGACCAGCTCTTTAAACAGGCTCCCTAGCACAGCTGGTTCTTGTTCTTTTTGTGTTTTTCTCACTTTCAATGACACTTTATAAGGGAATATATAGATTAGATCAAGGGATAATGTTTTCTGCCATTTCCCATAAACTGGGAGGTGGGGGCAGGAGAAAGTGAAATTCTGCCCTGGAATCCTTCACCACTTTTTACATGCTTGAACAGATGAAAACCTGACTTTTTTACAACAGAAGGAACAGAATGGGGTTGAATTTTGTTTGTGAATTTTTTCCCCTGTGTTTCTGTGGGGAAGCAATGAAAATGCCCAGGCAGAGGAACAGTGACCTCCCATGGTATGAATTTTATTTTCCTATTTGAAAAAGGTGACATTCACCCTATATGAAGCCTTACAACATACTTAAATGTTGACAGGTATGAACTTAGATCACTTAGACTGCTTTGTAATTGTTCTATTTTGTGCTTGGTTTATAACAGACCTTTTTAAAAAATGTTTTGGATGTTTCCCAGAAGAACACAGTCTGCTTAGTCAGGTATTGCCATTGCTATGATGAATATCACAGTTAAGCCTCCCTATAGAGGCACAGTGGAGGCCACTGCCTGGGCAAGGCTGATGAGGCAGGTAGGAAAAGTGTCCATCCCCAGTCTTTCTCGTGACAGCTCCTCTCAAGCAGGCCGTTTGTCATCATGGAGAAAGGAGTTCAGATTCTGCATGTGCATTTAATAAGCTTAGCACATACAGTAACTGTTTTGAAGAACGAAGAACCGCAGGACAGTGAGAGCCAAAATCCATTTAAGAAAATAGTCATTAACGGCAGAATGCTCTGAAGCACACAGAAATGCTGTAGTCCAAGTGCCAGTTACAAGCTGTGCGCCTCAGTCATTCATCGTGGGGGACTAGTATTTTCTGTCAGCCACTGGGGCTAACAAATAAGGAATGGAGCAGGATGGAGACTGAGGAAGTCAAGACAAGGTGTGTTACAAAGGGCATGAGCTGGCACCACAGACTGCTGTCAGCAACAGCCCTTTGCTAAATAAATTACATAGCTGTCGCACAGCAACTTAGAACTGCAGATGCTTCAGGGCAGGTTGGTATCTGACGTATCAGAAATGTTTATAGCACCTGTATCTCAATGTTGGGGCTGCCAAAGTCACTCCTGGGAGAGTCCTTTAAGAGCATATAGGTGCAAGGAGAGCTGGGCCCAGCCCTGCCTGAAATTGGCTGGGCTCTTTCCATTAACTGATCTCAATCTGTCCCATAAAGAGAACAGACATTTATTTGAATTGCCTCAGTATGGGTTGGAGCCTTCATAACAGCAAACTCAAGATTACTTCTCTGGGGAAGACAGTTCGTGTTGCATGGCTACATGTTATAATTCATTCGTGCATTGGCTTCTCCCGCAATGGCAGACAGCAGGAAATTTTTACCATGGCTGTTTTTCCTCCTCCTCATAGAGTCCTATTCCTGCCGTTTCCAGAGCTCCTCTGCCACTGTTTAGCATTTCGTTGGCAAGTACAGCAGAGAGTGTGTGTGCTGCTGTCCCGCTTTCCCTCTCCTTGCTAAAATGGCTTTTTAAAATAAACAACTGTCTAAACGATTTGCTTTGGCAAGAGGATGAATTCAGTGGAAAGTTTGGCAGAGGAAGCAGCGCTGGCACTGAACTCATCGACCTGTTATATCATGGAGCTTGGGGGCCCTTATGGTGTGGAAATGAATTTTTTAATGAAAAAAAGAGATACCATCCTGTATTACAGTGGAAAACCTGCTGGAACACAGTTTTCCATCATCTTGCTTTTGCCTATGTCGTCTGTCCCCAAATGACTTCAAGAATAAGCAAGTTTCGGCTCCTGTTACGCAGTATTACAACACATCACAAAATTTGGGGAAGGGTTTTGCACGTACGAGGACTTAGCTACAGATTTCACAGTTGTGCACAAGAGCAGGTACTCTTTGGCAAAGAATCTGCCCATGGAGCAGTTGAGTGATTTGTACAGGATGACACAGGTCCTGCAGCAGAGAGCAGAAGAGGGGGCAGGGGTCCAGAGCACCTCGGTCTGTGCCATACTGCCTTTTACGCCCTGAGCAAGGCAGACAGTGTGATTTTAGCCACTGTAGGCAGGTAGGGCTTCGTACCAGGGTTGGGGAAGCTGCCTCCAGCAGTTTGCTGCCCCTCATCCTGGCACTGGTGCTTTGAAAAAGCACACGTGATTGCAGAACCAGAGCTAGGGAAACAGAAGTAATAAAAACAGAGAGGTCTGTTGCAGTTTAAACAGTGAAAAGCCAGTGTGGCTTTCTTTACAATAGTGCACTGAATTGACGTAGTGCCCTAGAGATGTGAGCAACTTTTTTTGCTGTTTCCTATATCAGATTAGTGGGGCAACACTTTCTGTTCTCTAAGAAATGGAGAAAGGACGGCTCAGAAAGGGAGCATGAGTTCCCAAGCCACATCATGGGCAGAGCTGGCAGCAGAGACTGGATCTCCTGACTTGCCTTCCTCTGCTCAGTCAGCTTTTTCCCGGAGGGCGTAGAGAAAAGAGGAAAATGTTTACTTCAGTGAACTGCAGATTTCTTTTTTTGTAGTTATTTTAGTACCTCTAACTCACAGATTTTTGCTTTTCATCTTTCACTGCTTTACAGTAAGCGTGACCTACTAAGCCATGTCACAGGGCAGCAAAGACGGGCCTGTTCACTGCCCCCTCCTTGCTGCTGCTTAGAGACCGCAACACCTTATTCTCATGAGTGTCTCCGGAAGGCTCCCAGGCTGCTGGGTCTTTCCAGCACAACAACACTCTTCCTCCTCTGAATGGTGGTGGGGAGGCAGTGGCAAAAGCCCCTCTGCTAGTGTGACAAGAACTAGCTGGTGCTGGTAATTGGGTGACAGGCCATGTGGAGAACATTTGCAGACAACACCACCCTCTAATGGAGACTTCCATGTATGGAGGATCCAAAAGCCCCAGGCAAAGACCCCCTCCTTTTCAACCCCCAGCCCCTGTGAGAGGCTGGGAAACCCCTATGGGCATTCATGGGCTCGAACCAGCTGTGCGCCCCCTCGCTCACCTTTGCTGGGCACTGGAGGAACGCAGAGGACGGAGGCCATGCACGGCTAGGTACAGTGGCCATCTCCTGTGGGCTGCCCCTGGACTCAGGCTTCGCAGGAGGTGGACAAGCCTTCCTTTTAGCTAGCAGCTCTAGTTATTGCTTTTAATTTGCACCTTATTTACCATTTTCATAGGAGTTAACCACAAGTTAAGTGGGAAGAGATTCCAGGTAGCACATCTGTGAGCAATGAGTGCTCAAGCGACAGTGGCAATGCCTGTGCTGAAACCCTTCTCTGACGTTCCTGCTCCCCTGGCTGATTGGCATGCTGGAGCAGGCAAGCTAAGAAAATATAGAGCATGGAGGTGCTTCATCTCCCTCTGCGATATTGACAGCCTCTATTCTCTCTGCTGAAAAGCTTATGCTTGTCAGTATGGATTATTGTGAGGCTGCTGCACTTTCCTAATATTCAAGAAGTCTATGTGTACATTATATACAGAGAAAATACGTACATGCAGAGAGGGGTGGGGAGAGGAAATCAGTGTGCGTATATATGTGTCTTCAGAGGTTTCACAGAAAAGGAGTTAAACCAGAGAATAATCTGTTGCTGTTTCTGTACTCTGAAGTCCCTCCATGACTTGCTGCTGTGGTGCTTCCTTCAACTCCTGCCATGTTTGGTAGCTCAAAGGAACTTGCATTTCTTCCAACAGTTGTTTTTTTCCCCCCAGATACTTTGGGTTTCTTTGTTTGTTTCTGGCTGAGAATGCAGCCCTTTTGAAGAAAAAAGAAGCTATTGCTTCAAACTGCTCTGTGGGCCTGGCAGGGAAAGCAGAGGAGGGGAGATGCAGAATATCTCAGGCTGTGCCAGAAGGAAGCTGCTTTCCTTGGAGATTTCTTCCCCCTGCAGTTGACTGGGAGATCTTGTTTATGCTTTACCTGGTACAGGGCCAGAGGATTTATAAGTCCTGCTTCCAAACTCATTTTGTGCTTGGGACTGGAGCCTGAACCGTTCTTACTGTCTTTTCCATTCTGCAAGAGCACCCACATAAGGAAAGGGAAGTTGGGCTGCGTTAAGGAGCTGAATACACACAGACGAGAGTCTGATGGCAGTCCATAGCCTGGGAGAGCCTGGGTTTGCTTTGGTAAATACTGAGGTCTGTAAGGATGCTCTGCTGCTCAGTGATGGTGTGTTAAAGTGCAAGCAGGGATTGCTAGGGGAGCTGCTCATGAGGGCACCAGCGCTGCCTGGAATGTGTTGCTGGTGCTGCCTGTTGCAATACAGAGATGTGTGAGTGAAGGTGGCTGGGCAATGATACAGCTTTTGGATGTGCATACTTATACAGGATTTAGGGGACACGTGCGTACATGCTGTTGACAACTATATATGCATGTATTTGAGTGCATTTTGATGAGTACAAAGGAGTGCTTGTGAGTGTGAGAGAGCAAGGAAGAGAGTACAACTACTACTGCAGGACTGATGTCCAAAAGCCAGGGGTTGCTGTGAATTTACCATATCCCAATCAGGACTACCCTGTGACTGAAGTCCCGCCAGTTGGCTGCCTCTGCATGCATCCTGCAGCCTCAACATTTGCTTTTTAAAATAAAAGCCACTTGTGATGTATTCACTCTCTTTTAAGTCTACCCAGGAGCCCTGGCTGCTTTCCTTGCCCCTCTCTCATGCCATGTCTGTCCATAGTCTCCTCTCTCCCAGGCAACATCCTGACTCAGAAAACTCCAGTGTGATGGATGACATGGCAAAAGGTTTCCGAGAGGACAGACTGTAATGCTATTGCAAAAAACACCCTCTAACTCCAGCCATTTTAAAAGTGGATTTGAGGGGAAGGTGGAAGGTGAAAGGATGGGCTAAAACTACTTGTTTGGTAGTTAGGATGGACTAAGGCTACTTACTTCCTCAGCTAGGTCACAGCTGTAGCTGAGATGTGGCCAGGCGGTCATTCTCTGAAATTACTCCATCACCCTCAGGCACTGAACGTGGGGGGTTTTTTGTGTAAGTGGACAACTAGTGCTCTCTAGCACAGTTGCCCTGTGTTGCCCAAAGGATATCCAGGAGAACAGATTCTTCAGGGACAGAGGCACCTGCCTTAAGGAGAAGCACTTCTGTTGCTGGGGGTAGTTTCTCCTCTCACCGCATGAATGCTCAGAGGATATTGGATTACATGTGTGGTTACTCATAAGCTTTCCTCGCTGTCTTCACCAAACTGCCTGCCTAATTGTTGCTCTTGTGTTTTCTGCCCCCTTGACAGTATGCCAAGGCACTGAAGCATTTTGGAGAGAGCGAGGGGAAGATGCAGCCAGATGAATTTTTTGGCATCTTCGATACTTTCTTGCAGTCATTTGCAGAGGCCAAGCAAGATCTGGAGAATATGAGGAAGAAAAAGGAAGAAGAGGAGCGCAGGGCACGCATGGAGGCCATGGTGAGGACCTGGGCACAGGAAGGTTTTTCCTTCTATTGCCTTTTCTTGTCTCGAGAGAGAAAGGTTGAGAGCCAATTCCAACACTCCTGTCCTGTCACTGTCGCTGTTTTATGTTCTTCTCCCTGCCACCCCTCTTTGGCATCATTCTCTTCACAAATGATGACATTTTCCTGCTGGCTGTCCTGTCAGCTCTCAAGGGCATACTGTTTGGCTCCTAAATTACCCTCTTTTGGATTCAGATACCAAATCTAGCCCTGCCTGTTGTGCACTGGCACTTTGCAGGATGCTGCTGCCCCTGCCCAGTGCTGGGCTATCCCGCTTTCAGACTGAAGCTCTGTGCAAAAGCTCTGGGAGCTGGATCTCTCCCCGTCCTGCCAGCTGGTCCCCTTCTGCTCTGACTCCACCATCACCTCCTGCATGCCTGTCGCCTGACACGGTGAATGCCCTGGCACCTACTGCAGCCCACGTTGGCAGTACTTCTCTCTGGCCAGCCTTAATGCCTGGATTGCTGGGGCTGCGCCTGGCCTTGATGCGGTGAGAGAGCTTTTGTGCATCATTGGTTTTGCTGCTGGGAGACAGACATGTGTGTCCCCAGGGGTTCGTGTGAACCAGCCTCCCCCTCTAACCTCAGCCCTTCCTGAGGCCTGAGAACAGCTCAGCAGTCCCCTGCCTCCTTCCCCCCCCCGCCGGTGCTTTAACCCCAGCTGCTGCCATGGCCCCAGGCCCCGCTGTGGGGAGTTGCTGCTTTAAATGTTTGCTGTGCCAAAAGCACCAGCCTGTGCCTTTCAGAAGAGGAGAGGTAAAACACCAGGATCTAGCAGCCTTACTGTTGGGCACAGGGATAAAATGCCAGGACCTAGGCTCAAGTTTCCTCTCGGCTAGCCTGGAAAGTGCAGGAGTTGCTGTTAAAGCACTAGGATGGTTTCGTAGCCTAATACACTGTGAGAGAGGTGCAGATTGTTTATGGAACCACTCTTCCTGCAACATAGAGCTAGCACACAGAGTGAGTGGCCTGTTTCCCGACAGCCACATCCATCGCTTGCCATTTCCACTCACCTTGGAGTAGAGCAGTGGAGGAGGATAACCGAGCTCCTTGGAGCCACCCTAGGGAGACTGAGGGCATCACATTGACAGGTGGACCTATCCAGTGATTAGTAAAATCAGCAGTTTTGTTTCATGGCTCTTTGCATTTATAACCAGTTTATCTTTCCAGAGTCGAGGCAGTGTGCCTTCCTCTTCCCATCGCTGCAACACGCTGCCTCCATCCAAACATGAGCTGTTTTGTGAATAGGGTTTCTGTTGATGTTTTGATATCTCACATAATTTTTATTCTCTAATATGTTCAGCTTGTGGCTTTATGTTATAGTGCTTTCTGGGGTTTTTCCTGTCTCCTTTTCCTCCTGTTGGACTGCTGCCTTTCTGCCTGTCAGTTTAGCTAGCTATGCCCCAAGTGCAAAGCTGTTCATGACTATATTTGTGACTGCGGTTTGTATAAACACATCCAAACTAACCTGAAACTCACTAGGTTAGGTACTGTCAGCATAGTAGGTGCTAACACACTAAGGTCACTGCAAGCCTGGTCCCAGAAGCTGGGTAATTACCTATGCCAGCATCACTTGTAGACTGTCATTTGACATGGCTACTTTGCTGGCACCATCTTACTATAAAATTAGTGCAAAACAGCAGCAGCATAGACTGATCCCATATGTCCTCTTTGCGCCAGGGTGGTAGTGCTTTGTGAGGCAAACACGATGCTACTCATTCCTCATCTCTCCTGCTCTCTGCTTGCCTGTGCAGAGGAAGGGAAACCCAGCGAGGTCGCCTGTTGCTCTTGACACAGGTGATGGCCTTGGGGATAAGCTCCTGACCTCTTTTTTTCCCCTAAACTGTACTGATGGATCTTAGCTGGTTCTTAGCAGTGTACCTAGTGTCTGGCATCTCGGTTAGTTAATCCTAAACCTCTGTGTCTTTCTCCACAGCTAAAAGAGCAGAGGGAAAAAGAGAGGCGACAAAAGAAAGCAAAAGCTGGAAGCATCTCTGAAGAGAGTGGGGAGTTTGATGACCTGGTGTCGGCACTAAGGTCGGGTGAAGTCTTTGACAAAGACTTATCCAAGCTGAAGCGTAACCGCAAGCGTTCGGGAAACCAAGGCTTAGAGACAAGCCGGGAGCGGGTGGTGACAAAGCTAAATTATTAATTACAAGAGGAAGAAAAAAATCAACCCAAAGAAGGTGATGAAAAAGTACAAAACAAGGAAGATGAATGTGTGCGATGGTGCCTGGCTGACAGCTGCCCCAAAGGATTTCTTTGGTCCATGGCTAGAGATATTACCTTTCCATGATCAGCTTTCCTCTCATCCCTCTTCTGTGTTCCTAATTTGAACCATTATAAAAGTGCCTCTGTGGAGCCAGCAGGGCCTCTGACTGGGCCATGCAGAGCTGACAGATTTGCTTCTGGGAGTTTATTGTGTCATCAAAGGCCTCGTGGTGATGACAGAAAGTACTTGGGCCTTGCAGACTGCCTCACAGCTGGAGAAAGATGATTTTCTGTGTGCCAAAGTAAAAACCAATCACGATCTCCATCTTGCTGATAACAAGCAAGGCTAGTTTCAGAGCTTCTGTAAACACCTGTCACTCCTTCAAGATCCAGGCTGGCCTTCAGGGGCTTGTCAAGATGTGGTTCTTGAGGTTTCCAATTGCCTTCCAGAATTGGATTTTATAAGCCATTGATTAGTACCTGAGAAATTATTTTGGTCTCATGTTCTGTGTAGCATTTTTGTGTGACCTACACTGTTCAAAGCAAGTGATGCTCAGAAGCAAGTAATCAGGTTCTGGAACAAACTGAAATTCAGGAATCAGGATCAACATAAAGTACTTTGCAAAAGTCTTTTGGATTCTGCTTTTCTAGAAGCGATTTTTCGGAATGTGTTGATGGTTGAGCCTTGAAGCTATGAAATGCATCTTCTAGGAAAGAAGCTCTGGCTTTTCTTTAGAAAACTGAGCCGCTGCCAGGTTGGGGTTACAGGCATATAACGGCGGAGCCTGTTGTTGTTGCTGGAGGCTGGGAGGGAAACAGCAGAATATTTCTTACCTGTTTGTGCAAGATTTTGTAGTGCAGCCCAATGGAAATCAGGAGTTCCCTAGTATCATTTGCAGGTCACAAGTAGCAAAAAGCAAACAGGGTCGCTGGCTGCAAGAAATAAGACTTCTTTTCCACTTCATGCTAGCTGTGATTGCTGTTGGCATGAACTGGTCTTTCTGTCTAACAGGCTGACCTTCACTGCACACCCCCCAATCTTACCTAGGGGAATCGCATAACTCAGTAAGATACGAATGGTGTCAAAAGAGAGCCTTGGAGCCCACAGCCTTTTTTCATTTTGAAGGGATCACTTGGGATGAAGCCACAGAGGATCCTATAATGAAAACTGAGAATTTTTCCAGGACAACACAGAAATGTATAAGCCAAGGAGGCTTTGGAGAGGGGTTAATCCATAAGAAAAAAAAAAAAAAGTATTTGTATTTAAGCTACATGTATGAATCACACAGTGAAAAAGCAAAGAACCCCAAGAAGAGGCCTGAATTCTGTATGTCTTCAAGGTTCTAGGAAACTGATTGGATTCTGTGGGCAGTCATGGGCTTTTCTTTTTTCTTTTTTTTTTTCTTTTTTTCTTTTTTTTTGAACCTTGTCTTTCTTTTTTATTATCTTCCCTGGAGAAGGAAAAGAGGAGTAGAAAGAAATGGTGATAGATTCCTCCTCCCTAGACAGGAAGAAAAGAGGGAACATTTGAGAAGAAGGATCCACCTATGCATCAGCAGTCAACAGCACAAAACATCAAGGAAACCCAGGGAAGTGAAAAAAAGCTCTATTTGTCACTTTAATCATTTGGTTTGATCTTTCTCTGAATGTGACTTAACCTCAGGCTCTGCACCAAGTCTGCAGAACAGAATTTCCTCTGCCATGCACGCTGCCTGATCAGTATTACATACTAACCGATATTGGAGAAGCAAACTGTGGTGGTTTTCTGAACATTTTGAGAGTAAAATAATTATGTAAACTATGGAAAGAAGCAAAAAAAGTCAGAATTGTTAAACTCTAATGTTTCATTGTTTACTGAATTTTGAGTCTCCCACCCCAGAATTTCCCTATTTACGACATTCCAGACTGCCGCGCCTCTGAATAATACTCATCGTAAAGAGCTGGTATCTTACAAGAGCTGGGTGCATTCTCCTCCCTTACTATCCCGCTCCCCTTCTGGGATTAGCTATTAACAGCAATGCCCACTGCAGTGGACACAAGCACCTTGTAGAAGAAAGACTGTATTTCATAAAGGGTTTTGAAAGTTTAAGAAAAACTCTCACTTTTTTAAGCATTTTTATTTTAAATTACAAAATGGATTTTTAGAAATGTCTCTTGTAAATTATATTAACAAGCTCCTTGCTGCTCCCTGAAGTAGACATGCTATATCCCAGCCCTTTTTGTTTGTCTTGTTTTAAAGCATGCCATATAACCTATGCCATGTAAGCCATATGAGAGGTGGTAATATGTGCCAAATTGGTATACAGGTGAGTTTAGATTTGGATAATCCCTGAATTCCAAAGATGATGCTTTTAGGGATTAGAACATTGTAGATTTTTTCCTCTCTTTGTTCTCCCTGGGTTTAGGACTCACCCAGAAATTCAGGTGTAATGCCAAGGTCAGCCCTGGTGCAAGGTGATGTGACTCATGGCTCTGTCCAATTTACGGCTGCTTGCTTGCTCCCCAGGTACTTGTTTGATAAGGCAGACTGTCAGCATGGCAGTGCTGTCAGAGAAGAAACACCTCAGGGCAAACCCCTTCAATATAAATACAGCATCCCCCCGCACCCCCATCCCCCCTGTCCTGGTATTTGTCAAACCAGGTTTGTGCTGTGCTTTTTGAAACTGAAGTCACTTTGCCAGGCCACAAATGTAGCAAAAGCAGAGAGAGTGGTAAGCCCTCTGTCCATCTGTGTACACAGCTGAGCCCTGATTTAAAGAGATCCTGTACGATGGTATGCAGTGCTCCAGCCACACTGACAGAGTCAAAGAAAGCTGCTGTAATTTTGCCACCTCCTTGACTCATACACAAATAATGATTGCACAACTCCTGCAGATCAGCTGTGGGATACTTACTGGGACAGACAGAAAGCTCAGAGTTATGCCCCTGATTCATTGCAGCTCAACTTTCTCAGCACTCCAGTGCCCCAGACTCCTGTTTTGAATCTGTGATGGTGTTCTGTTCAGCATGATGGACAGTCCCCCCTGGCTCCTGACTCCGTGGTGAGTGTTCATAAAGAGGGTTTTGGAAAAGCTCGGTTATACACTGAGGCAAGAAGTGATTTCATGTAAGTGGTGACAAGCAGAGAGGTCCATTAATAGGTCTACTGCATGAGATGAGGCTAGCCACACAGAAGATAAGGAAAAAAATTGGCTCTAGGGCCTGGCATCAGATTCTTGCTGAAGCCAAATTTGTCCTTTCTTCTCATCTCTTGGGTACTGTCAGTGCATCTATGCTCTGTTCTTCATCAGCAGTTGTGGTGGAGTTGCTGAGTGCTGAAGGAGAAATTAAAATCTTATTTCTTGTCCTCTAGTGCCAGCAGAGCCTGAGCAGGTATAGCAAGCAGTCATGAGATACAACGTTGAGGCATAAGCTCTTCATTGCACTGAGAGCTGGAGAAGAGCTGGGGTTTGCTGATGTCCTTGTACCTGTGTTTAGCACCAGCATTTTATGTGAAATCACTCTGTCTTTAGAAATAAGTGGAGGAGGAGATGTGAGAAAGAAGGTAATAATAGAGGGCTTGTTCTGCTTCCTGCAGAAATGTAGTCACTGCTAACTTTATGATTAAGTTCTTCACACCTAGAAGAGGAGGTACTCTCTAAGTCTGCAGACTTTGTCCCTAGAGGTCCAGTGCTCACTCACCTCTGTGTCTCAGCATTGTTCTTAAGCAGGTTGCATTAGGATGATTCCGGAAAAGACTGAAGAACTCCCTCCCCCTCCCACTGCCTTTGATCTGGGTCACTCTTCTCAATGGGTCATAAGTCTCTGGAAATGCTACAAGGTAAAGTGACTTCAGGGGAGCAAGGCCCTTCCATGCCCTGCAGCACAGCTACTGTCTGGGGACCCGTTCCCTGCAAGAGCTGAAGTAGGACTAGTGTTCAGGGGTGTGAGACTCCCCACTAGGGAGACGACCTGGGCATCCTTCAGAAGCATTTTCGTAACGTGTTCACAATGTCTGAGGAAGGGAAAGGAATTGTGAGGGGCCCTGGTGGGAGACTGTGGGGCAGGTGTTTCCATAACTGTAAGCCCCTCTGGCTGAATCTTTCCTCTTCTTTAGGAAAGCTCACACTCTGAGCTGGGTTGCATGGGAGAAGCTTGTGTCAGGAGTTTCCGTGAGGGGAAAGGAGATCAGTTGTACAGTTGATGATGTACATGATATATGCAGTTTTGTTTCTGGGTTGGTTGTTTGGGATTTTTTTGTTTGTTTGTTTTTTTGGGGGTTATATGATTTTTTTTAAAAAAAAAAAAGGTTTTAGGAATCTCTAAGGGGAACCTGTAAATCTGACACCTCTATTTATTTTGCCTTATTTTAGTTTGCTATGTTTGTATGTATACACTGCATTACAGCAAAGACTATTGAGACCGTGCCAGGGCATTACACCGGCTAGACAGCTGGCTTGGCTATTGTGCAGCAAGCTGAGCTAGGCAAGGGGATGCATCTGAGCAGTCTTGGTGTGGGAAGGGAGGGAAGAAAAAACCCTTTCCTTTTGCCATAATCACTTTGTCCCTGGTGATCCTGGCTCTGGGAAAGCATGCATTTGAAAGCATGTGGTGAACTGATGCAGGTTTATATTAAATATATTTTAATATATTTTCTGTAAAACCTGTTTATTTCTCGTCATGAATCACAGTGAAAAGATTGGGAAGAGTTAAGCTGTGCAGTTTCTCGTTCCAACTTCACCCTTCCACACAAATTCTGTCCGTAATGCCAGAGAAACTTGGATAGATGGGCAAAAGTGGTTCAAGCCCTGTAACTTCTCACCAGAGTTAACATGCTGGTGGGACAATCTGGGACAGTTCTCCTCCCTCAGAGCTAATATTCCTTCCTATCTTCAAGCCCAAGGAAGAAGGATCTCCTCTACTTTCCCCCTTTCCTCCTCCACTCCTTCTCTATAGATTATCCAGGGGAAAAAAAAAAAACCACAAACCCAACATCTTTCTACTGGTTAGTTTTCTACCTGTGGAAACTCTAGCAATCACCAGGTGTTTGGCCATGGCTCCCTGGCTTCTGCACTTGACACAGGAGATTTCCGGTTGCCTGCCATCCAAACAGGTAGCCTCCCTTGGCCACCTCAGTTTCTGTTATCAAAGGTGAAGAGGGCAACCCGAGTAACACAATTTGACCAGCTGAAAATACAGAAATTATATATATATATATATATATATATATATATATCTACTACTCTAAGCAGTAGTTTTGATGACCAGCATCCCCTGAGGTTGGCCCAATTTTGCTCGCTGTGCCTGCTGAGAAGGATGCTGTTAGTCTAGCATGGTGGTTTGGCGCCTTGTTTCAAAAGAGTCTGGATGCTTCCAAAACAGTCTTCTGTTACGGGTGGTAATGTAGAATAGATCCACTGTAACCAGTACAAGTTGCTCTGGGTTTACACCAGCATAATTCAAAGTAGCATCTGGATCAACACTCTCCTTGAGGCAGTTTCCTCTGTTTACAAGATGTTGCACAGAGCTTGCAAAGGGCTTGGTCCTCTCAGCTGTCTGCCACTAGGAGCTCTCACCCAAGCAATCTAGAAAAGCCTCTGTGATGAGCCATTTCCCCCGCTTCATGCTTCCTTTAAACAGGCTCTTTGAAGACCTTCGCAGTTTTTAGGAGAATTGTAAAGGGATGTCAGGTACCTGAGCTCCTCTGTGCTCAACACCAAACCATCCCCATCTTCAGTCATTCCCCTCCCCTGGAAGCCTGCTCAGCTTGAAACTCGCAGGTCACCTTGGGAGGTGCCCCTGCACGCCAAGCTAGAAAGTACAGTGCTGCTTATGGAAGCGGGAAGTTGTGTGCTGCTGTAATGCCTTGGCGTATCCTCATTTCTTAGTCAGTTTAAGACTATAAGTGAATTAAATGTACAAATCCTGTAGTGTCCTTTTTACCTGTATCTTTTTATAAGAATATACTGTAATACTAAAAAACAAAAGCAAAAAAAATTAAAGATATATTGCCCCCACTGCGTCTCAGTAAATTTCTTTGTAGTTGCATTTTCTGTGCATTTTACTGGGCGGTCTTGAAGGTGAGTTGGAGTCTGGGTGCACCTTTATGCTAAGATCTGGGTCTTACTCTTTGGTGAAGAGCATGCAGCTCTTCATGTGATACAGTTGCTGCAGAGCTGCTGACAAAATTCACAGTTTGTTCTGGAGGAACAAGCAACAGGATGGAACACAAGTGCATCCTCCCCACAGCTCGCAATGGTAAAAAGCTAATCATGGAGCCACCAGGTTACCATATCTAAGGGACCTTTTAAAAAGACCGTGAGTAAAGCACTTTTTCATTGCTTTTGCAGAAAAACACCGGGAACACAGAGATTCACTTAAAGGTTAAAAAAAAAAAAAAAAAAAAAAAGAGATGACCTACTACCTAAGACTTCATAATCCATGTCTGAACATAACTAGTCCAAGAGAGGAAGGGAGTGCAGGGCCATGGCCATAAGCTCGCTTACTTAAACTGAGCAACATCCTGACAGCAAGAGCGTGACTCAGAGGAGGAGGGGGCAGGAAAGGATTGCTTCAAAGGAAGGAGTTAAGTAAGGCCAGCTGAAAATAAGCCAGGAAAGCCAACATCAGGAGTGAAGCCTTCAGGGATGTGGGAGGGGAGACGGGAGAGAAGCTAGATACGGAACAGCAGGGTGAGCAGGAGGCACACAAGGGCTAGGGCTAATTTGTGGCTGAATTGAGGGTTGTGCTGAGGAATTCCTTGGAGCTCAGGGGCAGAACCTTTTTTTCATCTTAGACACAATGTGTGCAGCTGTTTCATTTATGCATGGATCTCCCTGTCTCTGTTAACGGAAATAGCCTCCTGACAAAATTTATCCTTAAGCCACAACATTTTGTGTTTATCTCCAGCCTATCAAAAGGTGATGTTTTAACTGTGAGCTCCTGAGAAGCTCATGCCCAGCTTTGAATAGGAGCTTTGCTGGCTGTGCAGCACATTCCTGCAGCACATGGGTTCCCAGGGACCCCAAACAAAGCCCCAACTGTTGGTTGTGGCTCTCAGGTGGGAAGGGCTGGGGAAACTAGCAAAAGTAATCAGGGGATAATTGTTTGCACAGGCTGAGAACAAACAGGCAGCACATGGGAGTTTGAGTGCTGTGTGGGAAGGTTCTTGGTTTATACCTGTTGAAAGGACTCTCAGTTTCCCTGATTTCATCTCTTTGCTAAAAGTCTGGCTAAGATGTTCTTGCTTTGCAGAGGTAAGGGCAGAAGCAAAGGGATATTTCTGAAATCCATGCGTTGCATGAGTGGCAGAGTGAAAGTATGGGGACCTCCCTGACTTCTCTAGCAGCTGGCTTTTAGCAGAGGGGGCCAGACCATTGCTTTTCCTCTTGTTAGAGGTGAAACCCATTTGAACGCTGTCTGCTTTGAACAATGAGAGGAGACCTGAATTCTAACAAGAAGATTTGTCTTTCTTTAATATTTTGACCTGGGTTGGAGCACACAGCCAGGGGCTGGTGTCCTGCCCTGCAGGATGGGTCCAGCACAGAAGCCTCCTTCTGTCTTCCTGTTTGGCGACTTCCCTGTCCTCATTGCTGCACAGAAGCAAGGTAAGTGCCCCACAGCTCTTTCTGAGCAAAACTAGTGTTGGGGTTTTGTTGCTCTGAGTGACTGGGAGTGAGGATGACAGTAAAGGGAACCCTTGCTGGGAAGAGCTGAGGGTCTATTACTCATTGGTTCTCCCTTCCTTTAACCTTCTGGCTTTTGTTTAAACAAAGATGATGTTTATCTCTGCCATAGCAGACATGGAGCTTTCTGTGAGAAACCTGCTTGGCCCCTTGTGAACAGATTTCTACTGCTGGGCAAGAAAATAAAGACTTTCCACCCTTTAAGGCCAATTTTTTTTCAACATTTTTGCACTGGATTTTGTTTTTTTGATGTTTCTGTAGCTAATGGGCTTCTTGCTGCTTTCTCTGGGACATAGCTGAGACATAGTTAAGACATTTTGGTAAGACCTCAACAGGAAGTAGGGTCCTTTTTTTTTATTATTATTTTTCATTCCCCCCCCGCCCCCCCCCAGTACAGATTGCTTAGGGGAGGGTAATGAGGGTGATGCTGCTTGTGGAGCCATGTTACTCTCTTAAAATTTTCCTTTTTATCTGATTTTGGAGATCTGTTGGTCTGTACAAACACCAGCCTGGCAGGCTGAATTTCCATGCAAGATGATGATGTAAGGATGCCTTAAGAAAGCAAAGTGCCTGGTTCAGATGTGCCTTGATGAGGGAATGAAGCAGAGGAGAAATAAACCAGGGTAGGGCATCAGATTGGAGTACCTGCTTTTAATCTTTTGGTTTGTTTCCTGGCAAATTATGTTTTTGCTGTTGCTTTTTTCTTTTTTTTTTAATAACTAAAGTGTCTTTGAAAGGAAATGCAACTAGGATTCTTTCAAAGGGCTAACCTTTGATTTTTAAGTATTTGTCCTCTTTTCCCAAAGCTGAGCTCCCCTCTTCCTTTCTATGTTTAATTAATGAGGAGAAGTTGCAAAAAACCCCAACCTTTCCAGCTATAATCAAAGCATGAAAAACGTAACAAATATATTGAGGTATTCCAGCTCATTTACTGCCTCTGGGCTGGATGCTGGCTGGGGGTGAGACAGGGACCTCTGGGTTGCATGTGGGAGTGAGAGCTGCAGGCAGCTCCCAGTGCGTGGGCTAAGGAAACCAGTCATGGGATGGGAAGGTTCCTGGGGTTTCCTGCTGCATGTGGTTATTTGGGGTGAGAAAAAGGGGTGCCAGATATCCCCTAGCAGCCAGCCTGTCCAGGGGAATGGGGCACCTCAATGCCTGGTCTCATCCCCAGCCTCTGCAGTCCATCCTCCAGGTAAGCTGCTGCCTGCCACATATCTGTGCAGGGCTGGAGCTTAGAAGATACATGGCTGAGCAGGACTCGTTTGCTGGTGTATGCCCTCATTTGTGCGATCAACATACCAGTCTCTTATTAGCAATGCCATGTTAGGTAGCTACTAGTATCTGTAGACTCCACCACACACACCGCCTTTATTTTTTTCTTTCTCCTCTCCCCCTCCCCTCCCCCCCCCCCCCTTATTTTTAAATGGTGGAATTTAAAATGAGCAAGTAATTGTGCTGCTGCCTCTCTCCCTCCAAGCCAATATTTCTTTCTGCTTGGTCTCGGAGGATCTTTGTGTGAGTTGGAAGGTTTGCAGTGAGCTGAAGGCTGGCTTTGACAGAACTGCTGCATCTTTCCTACCGTGACAGAATTGAACTCTGGGGGGCCAGAGGGGTCTGAAATGCTGTGATTAGTTTAATATGGGAACCCAGGAAGTGTTCTTCGCCCACCTTCTTTTAGATGGGGGGCACAATGGTGTTAAGCCAATTCCCTGCAGTGCTTGTGAAAGAAGAACGTGTCTCTAATTATATTAGCTAAAAAAACTAACCAGAAAATGGACGCGGGGCAATAGGGGAAAGGGTTTCATAATTTATTGCACAGTGCAAGATGTGGAAATAAGCTTTTGTCTGGCTGAAATGTCTATGACCAATAGCGGTTGGGTCTGTCATGCTATAGCAAGACCTTTGCCATCCTCGCCCTTCATGGAGTTACAATGGAAACAGCTACCCAGAGTAGTTCCACCCACGGCTGAGGCAGCTGCTAACCAGGGGAAGCACAAGAAGTCATGCGGAGGCTGCAGGGATCTGGGCAGCAGGGCTCACGTTAGCCCTGCACACCCCTCCCTGTGGGGCAGGCAGAGAGCCGAGTGTGTTATGAACTACGTGGTGTTGCTGCCTGTCCCTGCAGAGAGGAGGGCTCCCTTCTCATCATGTTCCTTGTGGAGCTTTTAAAAGACTGGGGGGCCAGGGGAACGGTCATTGTTAGACTTCTTGAGATAATAGGGTCCAAGGGACTTGGGAAATAGGGATGCTGGTTACTTGTTTGTTTTTGTAAGTAAAGGATTTGCCTTGCCAGTGGGTCTGCAGGGACAAAGCTCGTGTTTTATCATCCTCTAAAATATTAGGAGTATCGTAAGAATTGGTCTGGATGCCCCATGAGAGACAACCTGAGTACTGTGCCTGTGGTGAGCCCATAGCTCATGCTCTGATTATCATACTCTGCCAGTGTTTTGTAATTTGTGGTTCCTGGAAAGCCAGTGGCCTGTAAAGGTATTGAAAGGTGGTCTGTGGACAGTGGCTGAGGAAGGGAGAAAAGATCAAAAGCTCTTGCATGCTCTGTTGCCTACACAAGGAAGCAAACAAAATAGTCATTTTTCTTCTACTTAATACTTAAGCTATATTTCATTTGGTTATGGCATTGTGGCAATGCTGTGAAAGAACAAAGATGGATTCCCCAGCACCCACCTCCAAGAAGGTTAGGTGGTCACAGGATTCAAGAGATAAGAAATGGTGCTCTATAAAGCATCTTTTTGCTGCTGAATGTTCCTTGTGACACTGAGCAGGCCTGCCAGGCCATGCCTTGCTGGCTGCTCTTTGTGTGCGATGGCCTTTGGGCATGATGGAGACTGTCGTCTTGGCCCCTGCAGAGTCACGAGGTGTTTTCAGGGGCAGAACTAGGAACCAGCCTACTGCTCACCCACCCTTGGGCTCATAGTAAGGGATTATAACTGGGCACGCACGTTTCCTTGGGTAGCACAGACTGGATCTGCTCTTACTTTGTAGAAGGAGCTGGTTAACCCCCAAGGTTATTCAAGCCAGGGTTTTCCTTCCTTTTGGGCTCCCAAGCAGGAAAATAGCTTTTCAGAGCCATGCCCTGTTCTGTAAACTACCCATTGCTTCTGCTCCTGGCTCCCTTCAACATCTGAGCCCTGTTCACCTCCCTCTTGCGCCCTCACAAGTTCTTTCTGTTGCCAAGAGCTGGTGCCCTTTACCCGTGGCAGTAACAGCTGCTGGGGTGCCCAGGCTCCAGGTGAAGCCCCCCGCCTTGCAGAGGCTTGTCCCTGGTACAAATGCCCAGATGCCCTCGCTCGGTGCTCAGCCCGGCTTCGTGCACAGGCGCTGCTCTAATGGGGCAGGAGCTGGCAGGAGGATCGGGCGGCACTTCCCACCTTCCTGTCGTGCCCCTCCTGTGATCTGCTGGCGGTGTAGCTGTTGCTTATCCAGGGAGCGACCGGCAAACATGTAGCTTTGCCCTTTTAGAACGGTGGTAACATGTTGCCTTGCTCTGGACCCTGACGTGAAAGCTGCTTACGTGGAGAGGAGGCCCTTTCTGCAGCGGGAGAGCTAAAGCTGCCTCTGGAGTCACAGGGATGGGCAGCCTTTCACCGCAGAAATGGCTCCAGCGCTGAGGCAATACGACATCGGGACCAGAGCTAGCTGTGGCCTTGGGGATGCTGATCTTGTGCCAGCTCCTGGGGTGTCAGTGCTGGGATGCATCGGCAAGCATGTCCTGGACTTGTACCAGGGTCAAAGAAAGAGACTCCAAATTGCAGCTTGTCTCAGAGCCGCTATCTTGTCCTTGTCAGGCAGCTGCCAGTTCTCTGTTCCTGATTAATCCTCTCCCAGGGAGGTGCTGACCAGCATATCCCAAAGCGGGATGGGAGGAGGAAGGGGATAGATCAGATATTGAGGCAAACTTACTCTCTGATTTTTTAACCCATGCTGGCACCCTAATCCAAACAGGAAGGTGCAGGAGTTTGGACCGGGATCAGCAGACCTGACTTAGTGCTGCACTGAGCAGAATGAATATAATTATGGGCAAATGGACATAATCACAGAACTAGCTGAGCTCTGATGAGGGGCAGGCTCTTCCCTGAAAGCTTCTCCCAGGAGTAGTGGCCAGCTCTCAAACCTTCTTGCTCCTGCCCACCCTTTCCCTTAGTTCTGCAAAGAGTTTTGCCACCCCGACCATCTGCACTTCTTGCAGTCGCTAGGACAGGATCTGGGCTGTCACCAAGGCATGTGGAGGTTTTCTCTTAGGAGGCAGGGAGGTGAAATCTTCATCTAACACCTGGGAGAAACTGAGGGACAAAAGCCATATCTGCTAAAAGCAGCCTTGTCAATCTGGTGGCAAACATTACCTTCTCCAGATGCACGTCAGGAGCACTCAGGTTTTCAAATGTCTCCAGGCACTTGTGGAGTGCACAGAACAACAGGAAGGCCAGGCTAGCGTCTCCATTTGCAAACAACAATAATTTGAGTGACTTATCAAGCATGATGCTTTGGTCTGTCCCACATCCCTGTGGTCAGGAACTCCTGGGTCACGGTCCAGGCCTGTAGTGGTGGGACTGTCCTCTTCTTCCTGCCTTGGTTGCAACAAGCTTCGTGGGGTGCCACGGGCTGTCTCTTTGCTCACAGCTGCGGGAGCAGCAGCTCCTGCCTGCACTCGGGACAGGGAGCAGTCCCTGGTCATGGGGGAGCTGGCACGTGCCTGGGGGCAGCAGCTGCACAGGCACCTCTGACCTTGCCAGCGTTTTCACGGTTGTCCTCTGCAGCCATCCCAGTTTCTTCCACTGCTGGTTCTGGGTCTACTTCAGACTTCTTTGTCACCTTTCCTTGTCCCACATCTTCTGGAGCCTTCCAGTACAGGGCAGCGAGGTTTGGGGCTCAACCCCATCATCCCTCCTGTGGCCGTCACAGAGCCACCTCTGCCATTCCTGGAAGCTTCACTTCCCAAGCACCTCCAAGGTGCTCCCAGCCGAGCTCCCAGCTCCCTGATGGATGTGAGGGGCTCAACCAGTGTCCGACCAGTCCTTTGGAGAGCTTCAGCTGCACGTGTGTGCAGACATTTTGTCTGCGGGATGAGGCTAAATCTAGGCCGCGGTAAAACCCCTAAAGAGCAGCTCTGGCACCAGCTGCTCCCATAGCTGATGTGCTCGTCGGTGCTGCGCTGAGCTGCTCGCTGGGGTAGGAGCAGCCCCTATGCACGTGCGTCGGGCAGGGAACAGGTGCCGAGAGCATGTCTGGAGGGGGAATTCTTGCTGGTGCCATGCAAGGTTGCAGGAACACTTGGGTTTTCCCCTTCCCTTCTATAAATGGTTTTTGCAAAAACAGGTTTTCTTAACTTAGGTTACAACAGCAAGGGCTAAATGAGCTTCACTGTAAGGAGGAAGCTACCAGTGACACATGAACTGGAAGAAAATCTTGGCTAGGTTAGATAGGAGATGAGCCTCGGGAATGCAGCCTGTCCTCACAAGTTATGTTAAAGGGCTTCTGGCTGCACTCAAACCCGTGCCAGATGCCTGGTGGGATGTCCGCTCCCTGCAGCGGGGCGAGGGCTTTCCCAGGGCTGCCAGGGAAGGAAGCGCAATCTCATCCCCTGTCATGGAAGCGGTGGCACTCCTGCTTTTGGGAAAGGCGCTTGGCCTGCTCCTGGCTTCCCAGAGAGCTGCCTCCCTCATGGCTCAGGACACAGGAGGCATTTTGCCAGGCTCACCTGCAGCTCGGTGAGAGTGGGGGAGTCCGGGACACAGGGAGACCTGTTCCCGGTGCTGGTGGGAGCATAGGAGTGCTCACTTGCTTGCTCCCCGCTCTGGCCAGCTGGGTTTAATTTTAGAAACACAGTGCTATCTTGGGGCATCTTTTTCCATGGAATGCAAGTCTTTAAGTAAATAAATAACAGCTTTGTGGAGGTGGAATGACAGCCCGTAACCACACTGCAAAACACGCACTGAGGAAGCTGAGCCTCGTTTCGCTTGCATGTGGAACTACTTTGTACAGATACAGTGGCTGCACTGCCTCCCTCCCCTTCTTCAGCCCCCTCTGGAGCTGGCCATGTGCATTGATTAAAAAGAAATAAAACCACCTTCAAATACCAGCCTTGGAGAAGTGGAAATGAAACCCCTCCAGCTGCTGGGGTTCAGCTAGAGTTCTCTGGCACAGGTTTGTGAAAGCTATGGTTTACCAGCCATGGGCTGTTACTGGCCATGCCTTTGCTGCATCTGGGACATCCCAGAGGGATGTGCTCTGAGGCATCCTCAGTAAGCCGGGAGGGAAATAGCAGGCTATAAAGATGAACACAAGAATCTTGTGCTTAAATACCCCTCCCAGTGTGGCTGGCCGAGAGCCTTCTGCATGTAGTCATGTTGCTGATGGCTGGATGTCCTGGGTGTGTTCCTCAAAGCGTGTTTGCTGGCTGGAAAATCCCATTAAAGCCATTTTACCAGAGCAAGAGCCCGTTTTACTGCTTGGGTCCAGCAGCATTGGGATGCTTGCATGGCACTTGTTGCATAAGCTGCTGGTAACCCTGCCCCTTGAGTCAGCAAGGTGAGCTCTTACAGGGTTTCCAGTCTGAGCAAGACCTTACCACAGGGTCCTTCCTCTGATGTAGGGACTTGAGAGATGCACCTAAATCTGCAGGATGGAACACATGGTGTCAGAACCACCCAGGCTGCTGACTACTTGCTTTGTTCCACTCCTGCTGCACACTTCTGCTGCCGCTGGGACAAGACAGTGGCTGAGATGACAGGACACGGTGCTTATTAGGAAATCGGGTCAGGAGCACCCATCTTGGGTGCATTACAAGTTGGCAGTGGTGCTTCTGGGTGCTTCCTCAAAGCCAAAGGGGTGGCTAGACTGTGCCTAATCGTGGAGGTATGAGTGAGCTCTGGCAACAGTCTTTGTAGTGAGCAAGCTTGAAATCAGTGTCTGTGGCTTGGAGAGAGCATCATGTAGCACCCTGGTGCCACATGCAGACTGGGTGTCTGAAGACATTTTGCTCTGGTCTTTCTCTCATAAGAAGGTGAGCTTACCTTGTCCTTCTTCCTATAGCCCTTGGCAGAGGAAAGGTTTCTGGGCAAGACTCTGATAGTTTTGCATGTTTGTTCAGGGCTGGTTGTACAATCTGAATTTGCTGCAGGCTCTGGGGATTGCAAGCTGCCCCTTGGCCTTGTTGGTGCTTCCCCTGAGGATTTTCCGTGCGGTATGGTTCTGCCTGCTCCTCCTTTGCAAACTACCTGGCTAAGCAGCCTCCTCTCTTCCTTGGCTCAGCCTGCTGCTTCCACTGATACCACAGGCCTAGAGGGAATTTAATTTTTTGTAAAGCCTAGTGAAGGGCCGCTCCTGTGGGGCCAGGCAAGCTCTGCCCGTATTCTGTGTAAGCTGAGGATCAGGGCGGCCCTGGCAGCAGCCTGTCTTTTCCACTGATCCCAATTAAGATTCAGTCTTGGCAGGATGGAGTCTTTCAAGCTGCCAGTTGCAACAGGAGAGATGAGGCTTCAGGGGCAGCAGAAATTATTCCCTTCCCTCAGTTCAGCTAATTTCTTGGATCTGGGCTGAGGATGGCCCCAGGAGTTGATCTGCAGAAGCCAAATGAGCCACACAGAGCTAAAACATTTCCATTCAGCGTCAGGCCCAGGGTGGGGAAGCACAGCTCTCCGAAGTGCGGAGACTGTGGGTGGCAGCTGTGGGGGCAGCGGGAGGGGATGGGATGGGATGGGATGATGTGGATCCACGCACTGCCTGGAGACAGCAGCTGATTCCAGCCTCGCTGGAACTCTGCACACGGGGAGGCTTGAGTGCTGAACTGACCCTGTTAGTGAAGCAGGAGTTTGTTAAGGCCTTGGCAGGTGGCTGTAGGGGCAGGTCAGAGCCGTGCAGCTGAAACCCCTCTCTCCCAGCCCAGCAGGAGCAGATGCAACAGGACGGGTCTCCGCCTGGTGCAGCGATGCTCTGCCGATGTCGATGGAACTTTGCCACAATGTGTACCGGCTTGTAACTGACTTAGGGCACTACTAATGGAGTGGCTGTGTAGCTGATGGCATGTGTTATTTTCTAAGCGTGATATTAACGCAACTTTACAGTTGCCTGACCCGCCCGCTGTCTCCTTCTCTTCCTCCCCTGCCACTCCTGTCACACTGCAGCCAAGGTGCCCATGACATTGCAACTAGAAACTCTGCTTTTGCTGGCTTTGTGTCCTTTCAGCTTGCACCCTGGAAGTATCATGTGTTCCATGCAGGAACAGCTTACCAGTATTAAGAATTCTGGGGTTTGAGCAGGCTCTCCAGAACTTAAGGATAAGCTCTATGTCCTCCCTGTTGATGAAGCAACTGTGTCTGTAACACTGTTGCTAATCTGGGGTTCTGGAAGCAACCCTTAAGCAATAACGATGTGCGGGGCTTTGCTCCGTGGAGCAAGTGTTGTGTGTATGGCACCTTGGAGAGCCATGGACACTAGGCAGCTTGCTTGGCTGTGGCCGCGCCGTGGCTGTCAGGTTGTGCACGTGAGGCTGAGCAATGCCTGGTTTGTCGCGCTGCTCCGTCAGAGCAAAGCTCAGCAGTGTCCCAGGGCACCTGTCCCTCCCTGTGAAGTGCAGCTGAGTGCAAGCTCACAACTGTTATCTTGGGAACCCTCTGCTTCCCAAAGGAGCAAACAACAGGGTAACTATAAAAATAGACATGCTAAACTGAAAGCTTTCTAAACATGGCACTGGCAGCATGCAGGGGCAGGGGAAGGTAGAAGAGAGGTGGATTTGTGTCTCAGCTATCACTGTTCCAAGTTTGTTGTGCCCAAAATAAGCACCGAGCTCCCCCAAAGCCATTCAGGCACAGCCTGTGAGAAAGGATTTGGCTGCTCCACCCTGCGCCTTTCTGGGGAGCGTGCCAGACGTGTCAGGGGTTTGTCTGCAACTGTCACAGCTTTGCAGTGCTCCTCAGATCCACTGGTTTTGAGACCCAAGTTGAGGCTTTAACCTGAAGCCTACTCAGCCCACTGCCACCACCAATGTCTCCAACTGATTTTGGGTTCCCTGACACGCTGAGCTGCTCGTGCAGGAAGGCTCTAGTAAGTGGAGGGTAGTGAACTGTGTTTCCATTTAACTAATTAGTGGTCCTGTGTCTTGGCCAAAGCACACATGATGTTACAGCCATTTTTAAGCTGTTTACATGCCTGCATAACTGCTGCTGTGGCAGCCAGAAGGAGCTGCAAACCAGCGAAGGGCCAAGGAAAGGGTGGGATGAAGGGCCAGATTCTGTTCAGTCACATACTCTGTGAAGCTGAGTAACATCAGTGACTTACAGAGAATTACCACAGGTCACCGGTTGCTCAGAATAGCTAAAAAATTCGTTCCTCTTTTCAGTGCTCAGCTGTTGTTGCTTTTAGAGCCTGGTTTTGAGTGGTTCCCATCAGAAGTTCCTTCCCAGGGTATTTCAAGCTGTGTCTTCCCTCTATCCCCCACTGTTCTTCCCCCAGCACTGTCTGAAAGCACTGCTCTCTTTGACATAGATCTAATCTCTTTAAGACTACTTAGTGACCAGCTTCTGCTGGCTTCTCCTTTATGTGCTGCATCCCTTTTTTTCCAGGGCAGTCTGAGGGCGGGGTAGGTAGCCTTAGGATGTGGCCATGAAGGAAAGAGAGGCTGAGCTGCTGCAACAGACACAGGCTGGATTAGCAGTGAGCAGACAGTAACACACAAAAGGGACATTAGCTGGGACAAGCGAGTTTCCAGCAGGCACAAGCTATACTGTGCATGCATTGTGAGGGCTGCCATGATCTGCAATATTTGCACTTGTGTTACGTTTGGGAGGCAGTGTTCGAGGTGTGACTTGTGCTCTTATGGCACCCTTCAGGAGAGGAGGTCGTGGGCTTGGTCCTTTACACTGTTTCTTGTTAAATCTTCAAAAACCTGGTTCCAAATTGGGAAGCAGCTGCTAGAAAAAGAATGTAAAGCTTTGTGCTATTTTGTCCCAGGACTGGCAGCACCTGGAGGCTGTACCTGGAAAGGGAGAAAGAGAGCCTCTGGCGGTACAGCTGCTGTCTCTGCCCTCTTGCAGAGCACCTGCACTGGGGCTGGTTACAGTGAACAGCTCGATCAACTAAACTGCTCAGGTAGAAACAGGCCTTCTTGATAGTAGAAGTGGTGAGAGCCTTCCTGGAAGCTCAGATGGATCAGAAAGGGAGTTTCCTTTATTCATGATTCAGGAGGGATGGATTTCTATACAGTCACTTCCCTGGACCTCAAGTTTTAGTGCATGGTCACTCAGACTAAGAGGGAGAGCTCTGGAAGCACCAGTTCCTTATTACTCCACAGCACAAAGCAGTGTGGTTATACACAGCCATTGACTTGGAACAGGCGTTGTAGGAGAAGCTGAGATAATGATGAAAGATGATAAAGTATGATGCAAAGCCTATAGGATTACTCAGTTTAAAAACAGCCAACTAGAGATGAGTTTCACTCAACAAAGTAAGATTCCTTATAGTAATAAGTTATTGTGACTAATCCCTTGTAAACTGCTGACTAATCACTGCAACTTACAATGTCTGTCTTGTTGCTTGTCCTGAGCTAACTATTCACAGGAGCTCATGGATTAAAACATAGATGTTCATTTGAATGAATAAAAAGGGTATTCAAAGTAATATGACACATACTCCATTAAAACTAATATTTATTAAATACGCAGTGGACAAAAAATAGCAAGCCTCCAAAAAGTAGTCAATTCATCAACATATATTACAGCACTACCCACCCAGCACCACCGAAACATACGGTGCTATCAGCTCATTTCTCGCAGAATGTTCTATTGACTTATGCTTGGTTCATTATCTATAAATGTGCATAGTTTCAAGACTTGATAATGTCACATGACCATAAAATGGCACCAAAGCCTGTTTGCCCAAAGCTTCCAGCCACTCTCAACCCAAGAAAGTAGTGACATGTGCGTAAGCAGCAAGATGTGCGTGGCAGTCATGCATGTACTCTGTAGTCCCTTGTACGGTCTTGAGTGCTTTGTGTGAGCTTTACAGCATGACAGCAAACTTCTCAGAAGCCAAAGAATCGTATGCTCCAAAGCATCATTTTATTACTACTGAGTATGTCTAGCTTCCTCTTAAGTTTTCTAAACTATCCAGAAACTGGGTGAAGGCAGGGAGGGCAGGGTGTGTTGTGCGTGGTGGTGGTAGTTAAGTGCTTGTGTAAATCAGGTAACTTAGCAGGATACACACATGCTTCCTTTTCCTGGCAATTTGTTTTCATACTGAGCTAAAGAAACTCCTGTGCTATGGGCACAGCAGCTGCACAGATGAGCACGGCCTTGTATTTGCAGGGTCGGGAGGGAGTGTTGGTGTTCAGTACAGCAGTGTTCCTTCTCAGGAGCAGGGCTGCCTCTCCTGCTACCTTACAGACAGATCTGTGATGTCAAGGGAATCAGGACTGTAACACTGAATGTAGTGTACAAATGTTGGCAGATTTCAGGCACCAAGCCTTCCAGACTCCTTCCCTTTGCAGCTGTAGCTGCCATGTGTCATTCAATGCACAAAGAATTCACCTGCAATGGAAAAAGTGCTTTCTGTGGTAGCTAGTGTATGAGATTTGTAAAGGACCTGTTTGCCTCCTCATCTGTGCTTACTTTACGTGAGCAGGATGTGCGTGACTCTGTGGTGTGTGCTTTACTGGATGCTCACAGTAATTAAACCTGGTTTCATGTGAAGCTGCTACTTGCAAAGTTTAAGATGCTTTTTCAGTAGCCTATTTGACATTATTAGAGCTGTCTTCAACTCTCTGTGCGTACGGAGAGGGAGCACCCTGAATCATATGCAACTTCACATTAGCCATAAGCACTAGAAAACAAGTAAACCAAACTTGTTGAAACACCCTGTTTACAGCATTTAAATTAATAATATTTGAAAAGGATCCATCAGTATTAACAACATCAAGTAATTTCTTATCTAGGATAGCCAATTATCAAAGCTATTTAATGCTACATGACAGTGGCCACTGGTACATTTATGGGGACACTTAAGTACTCTGAGGCCAGAAGACCTTGTGAAAGCAAATCAGAGAAACATGCAGGAAAGCACTCTGGCCGAGGCAAAAGCAGCTACCTTACTCTTCCAAGTAGCTACTAGTCTTAAAGTCTGTTTTACCTGTCAGGACTACGCAGGTTGCTAGGAGGTGCACTGTAGGATTAACAAATTGGGAGTTTTCTGGTGTTTGGTGTGACACCTATTTCTAAAATCAGGGAGAGCTGACACCTACCTCGGTGCATGGTACAAATAAGCCCTTCAGCATGCAGACATAGGGCCTCAATGTATTTGAGTGCTAAGGTCAAAATGCTGGAACATGCTTCTAACGTTGTAAAAAGGCATCTTTCAGATCAGCAAAATAGTTCTTCCAAATCCAGAAATTCTGTCTCTTAGATAACGTTTTACAGAGTGTTTAGGCAGAGAACTGGGCAGCTGCCATTTTTTTTTTTTTTTTTTTTTTTGAAACTGGGACGTGGAGACTTTCCACTTGCAGGCAAGTTAAGTGGTAGCAATGTAAAGGGATGGGAGCTGCCCCTCTGACCCTGGCTGTTCCACAGTTACAATCTCTGCTGTATGGTAAGGTTCCCAGACTGTGTTCTTATCACTGTCACCTTCTAAATTCAACTGAGGTGGTCACGGGACAGATGGACAGACACAATTCTGAAATCTTAATCCTTGTCTTAAACATGGTTGCCAAATAACAGCACTTGTCTCATTTCCAGAGCTCACAGTTGCATAGTGTGATGACAGCAGCTGCATTTCACAGGAAAAAGAAAAAAAACTTCTGTGTTATTACTAGGAATCTTTGCTCAATCTTATGGTGAGGACACTGAAATGAAGGTATAGGGTGAGTGGCGAAGTCTATCCTCTAAAAAACACACACGGTTATCAACTGGGATAAGTGGCTCCCTTGTTGACCCAGCAGTAAGCTGACAGGGTAAGGCAAAACTGGAATTGTAGGGCTGTCATACAGTACACCTGCTGAGGTCTCCAAGCCTACCAGCTGAACAAAGTAGTTCTGTAAGAAGCTGAACATAAGCAGTGGTCACCTGGAGGGATCTGGAGATGATCTAGGCCCTTGAGAAGTCTCCTCTCTGTCCACCTGTCTTACTAAGCAACTTCACCTCTTCGATCACAATGTCATGAGTAACTGCTTTGCACATGTCATACACAGTCAGGGCAGCCAGGCTGGCAGCTGTTAGAGCTTCCATCTCCACACCTGTCCTCCCCCAGGTCTGACAGGAGCTACGAATCACCACTGCATATCTGGACTCATCCAGGCTCAGAGACACCTCAACATGGTTGAGGGGGATGTTGTGACACAATGGGATCAACTGGCTTGTCAGCTTGGCTCCCTGAATTCCTGCAATCTGGGCTACAGCCAGCACATCTCCCTTCTTCACCTGGTTCTGCCTCACCATCCCAAATGCTTTCTCACCCAGGCGGACCACAGCACCAGCAACAGCAATTCTTTTTGAATCTGGCTTCCCTCCGACATCAACCATTGTGGCCCGTCCTTCCTCGTCAGTGTGAGTCAAGTTGTCAGAGGCACGAGGTACCGTGGTGCAAGATCCCAAATCCCTGGTACAGAATTCAGATCCTGAACTCGCCTCTTCGGACTGACAGTCCACAGAAACTTGGCCAACAGGAGAAGCCTCAAGGCACTTTGTGTCAAATGTGGAGTCTGGGTCCTTCTGGAAGACACAGCAGCCTCTGAGCTGGGTTTGTAGAATTCCCATCGTTATCTGCCGCTGTTGCTCTGGGTAAGATCCTGGCAGGAAAAGTTGTCTTGTGAGCTTATTTTTCATTAATACTTTTCCTGTTTGTTTGGGTAAACTTGCTCTCGAAGTCAGCCAATGGCTAAATGTGTGGCCCCACTGTTTTGAATTTGGGGGATTCTGTAGGGCATCTCGGCACAGTGGGAGTGACATCAATACAGGCTCTGGTGGGGAAGAAAAAGTAATATGAGCATACATCTTAGGAACTGGAAAGCTAAGTTAAGTCTGCAGTAACTGAGAACCTTGGGACCTTCTGTGTTGTAAAAACCTCAATAAGCCTGCAAACATCCACTTTTCTCCTCAAGCTCTTTCTCTTTTCTCTCTCATCAGTTCCCTGCATTTGCTGGTTTGTTATTCCAAACCCCAAGTCTCAAAACATTTGTTTAGAGGTCCCTGACAAGAAGAAACAACTGATTATCAAAAAGTATCAACACTTACTGAGAAACAGAAGAGCTTATAGGAACACCAGTTCTGAAGAAAAGCAAGTCATAGCATCTCAGCATCCATTTGAGATTGTTCCAGTACCTGTCTGCTTTTGAAAGCCTGGGGGGGTTAACAGGAAATTCTTGCACTTTAATTCTCAACTCTGCCTTTCCAAACACCTTCCTCTCAGCAGGTGTGCTTCCTGCTTTCATCTCCTTCTGCAGGGAAGGGTCATGCCAGCACCTGAGGACAGCAGGAACCAGAAATACTGCATCTGCACCGTCTACAAGCTCAGAAGGTGGCTCCGTGATGGGAATCTCTCCTGTTACTGCCAGCTCTCACCACATTAATGACAGCTGAAGTTTAAGCACTGGAAAAACCACACTCCTCTCATTGACAGAGATTTTAAATCTGCTCAGAAGTATGTTCCAAGTTGAGCTGGCAGAGCTCCCAGTTGGCAGAGAGGTAATAAGCCCTCCTGCCCCTTTTCACCATTTAATCCCTTGGTTTTGGCATTTGCACAGGGCTAAGTGCCAGGTGTCAAGACAGAAGGCGTCTTTTTCATATAAAAGAAGTGATTTGATTTGTAAGTAAAGAGAAAGCACTACAGAGGTAAGTGGCTAGGCCCTAGTCTAACAGCCTCATTGATAAGCATGTTTCTTCGTTGGTTTTTTGTTTGTTTGTTTTATTCTTTTCCTGGAGCTCCTCTTCTTCTTGCTCTGAGAAACTTGGAATTTGGTTTTGCTCAATAACCTCCTTTGGTAGCTCTGGTGTTCTTCGGGGACTTCCTTACTCGTGAGTCTTCAGAGTGCCCACAGGTAAATCAGAACAGCTTCCTGGCCCCTCTGCACCTTGCTGAGCTACCTCTGCTGCCCAGACCGCTACAGGTATCACCTTAGACTGTCCACATGACAATAATAGACATAGTGTGGACAAAGCATTGGTTGTGTCCCCCTACCCTCTTTTTTTTAAAAACAAACTGATCTCTTCCTTGTTAGTCCCAGCCTCTGCTATAACAAGACTGATGCACTTAGCACCTTTTTCATCTAGAGTACCCTCCAAACATGGATCGGAAAGTGCCCATTACTGAAGCTGAAGTCAACCATAGGTTTCATGATGATTTTTTTTTTTTAAGTCACTGCAGTAATCTATATTCAAGCAAAGGTCCTGTTTGACCTACAGCTGATAGCCTATCCACTAAAATTAAGATTCCTGCATGTTAATTGGTGATGTGTTTACCCTCAGAGGAATGGGATTAAATGGACATTAAATGTTTTGACTGCAACGCTGCTCTGCTTTAGAAGAGCACAGAAAATTGCGCTTATTCCTCTGTTCTTTCCCTTTCTCTTCATACAGTGGGGCCTAACCTGAATATTCCTTTTAAAATCCAGAACTCAAAGTACTATATTCTTCTGGATTCCTTGATTAGCTTTAAAGGTGAAGCTAAACCCCTGGCAAGGTGTCTTGTCTTCAGGAGAAGCGGGACTGCAAAGGCAGGCAAGTACTTCCACACTATAAACACACATGGATGGGAGCAGGGAAGAGAGGAACAGTTTGCTCAAGTAGAGCAGTAAATAAAAGGACAGCAAGACAGTAATGCATGTAAAGCATCTTTGCTTTTCCTAACAACCTGCTTCATCTCTGTTTTAACCCAGATTGCTGATATGCCTACAAAAAAATAGGTAATTGTTTTCTACAGCACATATAATAATACAACTGAAAGCAGTTGACAAACCACCTCGTTACATCCCATTACTGCACCTGAAATTTAACTGTGTTAGCTTCCAACTAGCACAATCTCAGGAGGAGAGAAGAAGGTAGGACATATTTCAGTTATGGGAATTTCCTCCTTAATTTAAGCGAACCCATGAGGAGAACAACCTGCCAAAAGGAATATGTTGATTGAGGGAAATAAGATGAACTAGGATACAAAACATCTAGCAAAGGATCCAGACAACAGCAGTGTAGGGAAGAAGCCAGGTTTGGCTTACTGGGACTAACAAAACCAATTAGTAATTTCCACAGCATTCATTAAGTTTCATTAAATTAATTCCATACACACACACCCCCCACTGACTGCTTGCACGCCAGCGTTATTTGAAGTCAGTAACTAAGTAATTCAAAACACAATTAGGAAATTTCCTAATGATTCCTCATGTGTCACAGTGGGATACTCTCCACTCCTCTCCAGACTTCATTGATGCGGTTACTGCCAGCAGTTACGTCTTGAAGGGACATGGAACAGCTGGGGGAGGACCTGGACAGGCTGCTGCTTTTGCTGTACGTCAGACAATGTTAAAGCAAGTTTCAAAAGAAAATTAGATGGATTTGATCCGTAGACATCCAAACATTGCTAGGAAGGCTAATTTGGAGTATGGGGATTCTTTCTAAGGCATCTTGAAAAATTATGTAGGTCCCAGTGAGCTGTCAAGAATTTAATATAGTATTTTCATCTCAAAAAAAAAAAACAAACAACCAACAAAAACAGACCATTTTTTTTTCCTCATTCAGCAAGTCAATTCACACTTTAAACAATGGGTCCTCCTTCTCCTTTTCCTGGAACACAATGCAGCAGTGGCCAAATACAAAAGAGTAAAAACAAACTCAGAGAGACAGTCTTGCACCACTCAACATGCAAAATGACAGCCATTTAAAGAGGAACATCAAGTGAAAAATATTCCTAGTAAAAATATATGTTAAGACCACCTGTAAATCCTATTTCCTAATAAAGGCAACCGAACTGAAGTACAAGCATGGGGGTCTTGCTCTTGTTTAAAATGAGTTAGCAAAGACCTACAAATTAACGGATGTTACCCTCCCCAAGGGTACCTGTTTTAAAAGCTGTCTTTTAAGCTGCACAGCAGCTAACCAGCTCCAGGGCATCAATGAGGGAGGACAAGAGTTTGGGTTTGAAACATAATGTTCATCTCTTCCACCCTTGCTGCATTTTCCCCCTCCTCATTGAAAAGAAACAACAGAACAGCTTCTAGTTAATCTCACAATGCTAATTCTTGCAAGCATTTCTTAATTCTAAGGAAGAAAAAAGGTATTTTAGGAGATAGCTATCTTACAAAACAGTAAAACATAGGCATGGATGAGGTAAAACCACGCTGAAGGAGATACGAAAAATCAGTGAGACCACCCCAGCAGGGCCACATTGCTCATGAACAGAGCTTCAAGCAGAAGGGAGCCAGCAAACATCTTCAAGAGATACAACAAGGAGAAGAAAGGCTCTCAGGCTGCTCAGATACCAGTTTTCATGGTTATGTTTTGAGACTTTGCAGCAGTAAGAGGATATTTTGAAAGAACGAAGCCCCAAGTTTCAGATTCTGAAGTAAAGAAGTAGTGAGGTGGGAAAACCTGGATTTCTGTCAGGTTACTGGCACTATATATTATATGCAAAGTTGAATTTCTTAATCCAGGGATAAAAGTCCATCCTGCACCCTTTATGCCTATATGGCAGTCTAGTCAATCTCACAGAACTCACCCCAAACTGCCTTATATGCTACTATACCACTCTTGTTAAGAACAAAGGAAGCAGATAGGAAATGATATGGGAAAGCTAGTGATCTCTTTGAAAAATTTAAGAGCTTTCAAAATCAGAGAAAGCAAAACCAGTACTGCCAATCAGAAGACTGGATAAGGCTTGGTAGGGACATTAAACCTTTCTTCCTCTTCCACTTCAGCATGTTAATCACAACTGCCTTTTTAAAAAATCCATTTCTTTGCCTAAACCTAAGCCAGAACCAAACATAATTTAGACTTAAAAGCCCAATCCAATATACTCCCCCAAAGACAAAACCCAAACAAAATCATTGTATGTTTATTACGTACTGATTTGTCACCCACCAATCAGGATCATTGGCCGGTTTTTCATCTGGGAAATGTTAAACATGCCTAGAAAAAAAATAAGGAACACATAAAAATCCTAGCTTAAGTCATGCATCTGGTTTATGTATTTAGTTTTCTGCTCTTCACAGTGCAACCTGCATGCTAGGAAAACCAAAGCTCAATAAAGACCAAGGGAGCTGGAGGAGGGGGAATCTAGCATGGTATTATTTAAAACCATAGCTGCCAGAGTTTCCAGGCATCCAGCTGCTACAGGTCTATCACACTGCAGAACCCTCTTCCAGAAAGCCTTCCATAATCTGAATTACAGTTACCTACTACAGACTATCCTGTTTCTTAACAGCAGCATTTAACTATAGTAGTTCTTATGGATAAGCTGTTAACAGCACTCCAGTTCAAAAGTAGTCCAATCACAGAAGGCTCAGGGACAATATGAGGATTAACACAAACTGCAAGATGACGGACAGTCAGGTAAGTGCTGCTGACTGCAAAATGCCTTTACTAGAGGGGCAAACACTCTTCTCCCCACTCCACTTCCCTAAATCAGAAATTCAGCAATGAAGGGTCTCAAAGTAAAGGAACCAATCCCTGCACACCTCCCCTTACGTTTACAAGGCACTGTTTTAGCTGGGTCAGACCAATGTACTTTGCAAATTAGTCTATGCTCAGACTTAAAAACTTCCTTTAAATTTGTTTTATACATCATGAAAAAAGGGCAAACCCAACTGTTAGCAATCTGGCAGAATCTGCAAGAGAACAAAAGGGCCAAAACATATTTTCAGTGTAAAGGGGACTATTCCATGAGCATCAAGCCAGTTCACATACAGGAGATCAGCATTCCCAGCTGCAGCCAGATTACAAAAATATGGTTAGGTTCAGATGTAACTGCAATAGAGTTTATATCAAAATAAATTCAGAAGACTAACATAGCCTGAAGATGTGACTGCATCATCACGGAACTTGTGTCATGATCGTATACAGAGCACCATGAGTAGCTACAATTTCTGCATACTCAAAAGAGATCTGTCACATCTAGAAACATGTTAATGCAGTAGTTGGAGAGACAGCTTAATTTAGCTTTAGTACTTGTTTGACAGCAAACTAATTTTAAGAAAGTACAACTCCATCAAATTTTGCTTAGATTTACGCTTTGCTGCTGTTATTGTGAGCAGTGCATCTCTCAGAAGACTCAAAACTGACATCCAGATTTTGGGGCAACACAGGACTGGTACGTTACTAGCTTTCTAGCAGACAATACTCTTAACAGATGGGAAAATTCTTTCCTGAGTTAATACAGCTTTATTCAAGAAGCCTTCCCTTCCTTCCTTCTCCTGGCAAGCCAGTACACAGCCCACAGCAGTATCAGGACATTGTTCTCCCTAGTCGCTGCTGTTATTTCTCAGTTACGATAAACATACCAGCATGCTGTTTCTTTTTTCTGCCCACTGCTGCTCCAATGATTTGAACCAACTCTTCCTCTGAGGCACCTGACCGTAGGTGATCTCTCAAGGACACTTCTGAACTCCCAAAAAGGCACACCTGCAGCCAACCCACGGAAACAGAAGAGGAAAAATGAGAAAGAATAAAATAAGTGGCTTTTACAAGTATTTTGTACTAACTTCAGAGTAAAGTTTTGAAGAGGCCTATCCTACTGAAGAAAGAGAACATTTATGGAGATTGTTTTCTTCATCTCTCTTCTTGTACACACATGGACAGCCTGGGATGTTTATGTAACCTAAGCTTGTTGGGCCTTCAGGCTGCCTTGGTCATCTGACATTAGACAGCAACACAGCTGTTGTCAATATCAGGTGACAACACGTAAATGCCAATTTTTAATTGAAAACTGTAATTTTCCCCCAGGAACTGCCAGTTTCAACGTGGCAGGAAATGGTTATCCCTCCCCTTTCTACAGCCGTTGAGCTGTACAGGCTGCTCTTGAATGAGAAAAGTTGCAAAAAGATGTTTGGTGAAACAACGGGATCCTTGCGGAACACAAAAGCCAGGCCCTCACAGCTGCTTGGATCCTTTTCTAATGGGAAATCATCTGTTTGTCACATGTTTAAGATGATTTTGAATCAAAGATTAAAATAAATGTTTATATTTACTGGCCTTGCAACAGTGTTTTACAACTGAAGTTAACTATGTTAGCAAAACAGAGAAACCAAAAAAAGGTGATATAACATCTCCCTAACAGCTCAACAAGCTAGAACAAGAATACATATAGGAGAGATAAAACAGGAGGTAGCTGGTAATAATTAGCATCTTTACATCCCTGCTACTTCTAAGGGAAGAACTTTGCACCACTTTCGCTGCATAAAAACACAGAGATCCTTTTTCACTACCAACCTTTAGGTTCCCATCTGCTGTTATCCTCAGACGATTGCAGGATCCACAGAAGTGCTCCGACATAGAGGTGATAAAGCTGATTTGCCCCTGGAAATGTGGCACTTTAAAACTCTAAAGAAACGCAGAGGAGAAAAAAAGAAGAGTCAAATATAGTCTCTTCATTTTTAAAGCTCCACTTGCCCAAAGACCAGAAGACATTTTAACACGTATTTTCTTCAGTTCTAAGGTTACACAAGAGGAAAAAAAAATAAAGTAAAAATCAGCTTTGTCAGGGGTTCCAGTGTATTTTGCCCTGTTCCTGGAAATTCACAAACCTGTTAAATGTTTGCTCTTGTAGTTATCAATTGACAGCGGATGCCAGTAGGCATGTTCTTACTCAGGTAGCCATGAGTCATAGATTCCCATAGGCTAGAAATCCCCCATATGGCACTGCACACTCCAAAGCAATACTGTTATGTCACTGAACAACTGTTTCATCAGGCTTCTTAACATGCGGTCATACGCAGACATAGACTGACAAAAGTTTCAAAGGCTGTAAATATAGGATACAGCCTGACATTCTTTATATCTGACTGAGGCATCTAGTAAACACATTGTATTTCTAAAGGTAAAGACTATGATTGGTATTTAATAAAAGTCAAACCACAGGCAGCCAGCTTGACCAAAGTACCAGAGTTACTACACTGAGTATTTTTCACTCTGCTTGTCAAATATAAATGCTGAACTTAGGAGAATTTGGGGATTTAGGGCAAGGAAAGAATGCGGCACATTTCACATGTTCTGTTTCTAACCCCACCTTGGCTGTGCTGGAAGTTTCACAGGGCAATTTCTCCAATTCAGGCCATCGCTGTTTAATTGTATCAAGCATTTCTTTGTAGCTCACCATCTTCTTGAAGTTCCACTTATTGCCTAGAATTAACAAAACCGGCATAACTTTATTAGACTGTGGATTTTGTTTTTCCAATTAGCAGAGAACCACCTTCACATTCTCCATAAGTCTCAGTTTCTGTAGTTAGCCCCAACTAATACTGCTACTAATCCTTCTCCAGCTTATCCAGGGAAGATAAACAAGCTGCAAGAGATACAGCAATTCCTTATTCCCAAAAAGAGCTCACCAAAACTTCCAGAGACAGGACCCTGGGGTGAATAACCACCAGCCAGGTTCACCTATGACCGAGGCACACTCCATGCCATGAAAAATCTCAAAGCAGGACTGCTTACCATCAAAGGGCATGTATTCTATGAACCGCACGTCAAGGGGCAAATCCTTCGTGAAATCCACAAAGCTCAGCAGTTCATCCTCATTGAAGCCTCGCATCACCACACAGTTGACCTGCAGGAAAAGCAGACACCCAAAATTAGTAAGCAGAATATGACTTTCTTCCCTTTTACACAAGGTTTTACAGTCCTTGCAGAAGGCATCGTGGATAAAGAAAAGATGATGAGAGAAGCTGGCAGGATTGCAATAGTATAGATGATCATTTCTGCTAAACTTGCCTGTAAGTTTTTGCATCCAACCTAACTACAGTTCTTAAAGTTGCCTTGCTAAATGGAAAATAGCTTTTATTAAAAAGCTAGGTAACAAAGGCATCGTCTTACCCATCTAAGGTATTACAATTTTTACCGTCTAAAATGACAACTCCACTCCCCAGTCCTACTCTGTATAGCTTCTGTAAAAGCACTGGCAGGGTACCTTCTGTAACGCTCTTTACAGCGGATCATAGGCAAATTCCCCAGACCAGGAAGTGTTCACAGCACACTTCATAACCATAGGCTGCAGGATGACTAGCTCTGCCTTCCTCAAAAAAAAGGTTAAAATTAGTTTTCCGTACATTTCTCATAAACAATATTTACACTGGAGCCTCAGACCCTCTGTGCTTTATCTGAGTAACTACAGATAGCTGTGCAGTTGCTAAAACACTCCATTACTAAGGCAGACTTGTATGTCCAAGCATCGTGCATCACAGTTCTTAAGATCTTTCAGGAAAGCCTAAAAGCTAGTCTAATTTCAAGTGTTCTTCATAGCTCTGCAGCCTAAACCACTTACATAATAGATCTTCCAAAACACCGGTGAAAATGAAGGGAAGCACAGCTGCAGAACTGCAAACAGCAGAGTCTGCTGTAAGCAGTTGAAGGAGATAAACCAGGAGAAAATTAACACCTTTCTGCCGGGTAGTTTTCTGCCTGTTAACTCCCTTGGCCAAGTTCACAGCTGGGTCAGACAAATGCCAAATCAACAGAAGGGATAGGAAGAGGCAAGTACAGCACAGGACTGCCCTGTAGCCTGCAGGTAGGCAATTGATAGGCTCTGTGGCAGTATGAACCTGTACACTCAGCTGTGCAAGGAGATTTTATATAAATCTGCCCCATTACCTCTTGATGTGATCTTCATTCTACTAAAATTTTTCTTCAGTTTTACCAAAAATTATGCACGGGGTCTAGGATAATAAATTCTGTATCAGGTGAGCTGTATCTTTTATGACAATTTATGGTAAAACACAGCAGTTTGAGTACATAAACACTGGCTTTACCTTAACAGGACGGTAGCCAAGTTCAGTGGCTTTGTGGATTCCTTCCATTACCTTGTGAAAGCCTAAGATATAAAAAGAACAAAAATTTTTCTTGTTTAAAAACAGAATGCAAAAGGAGGTTAACTACAAGACAGAAAGATAACAAATAAAAAACAATCTGATTCAGTAGACAGGGCTGCAAGTAAAGAGACTTTAATTCTACACACACATCCTGCAAAGGCTGCTGGTGTTACTGTGGTCAAGACACAGAGATGAATTTTTTAACTGGTGTTTGGGTAGTCAGAAGTAATGGTATGCTCTTCTACATCTTTGGACATCCACGTATCATTACCATATAATTCTCCACTTCCCCATATATCAACTTTGCCTTGTGTTACGTTATTCTTAAAGGGATTAGAATGCATTTGTGAACTGCCTCCAGATACAATGAAGAAAGAATAAATTAACATTTATTTGATAAAATGGCACACATGTCTTCACTAAAATGGCAGAATCTCACTGTTCTGAGTCAGAGAGCAATATTGCTGAGTGAATTTTAAAAGGATCTTTCTGAACTGACTGTAGAGGGGAGTGGAGTTAGGAATAAACAAAAGCCTACTGATTCCTTATTCATCCCTGGCTACAGATGTAATTGGCTTCCCAAAGCTACTGACTATCCATTAGTCTGAAGACCACAGGCAGCATTTTACAGGATCATCAAGTTTATGACTAAACGTGAAATTGGTGAGCATAACGTGGGGGGGATTTAAGCATTTAGGAACGAAATTCAGTTGGCCTTTGACCCTTGAAAGCAAATGAAAATGTCAAAAACTGCAGTGACTTTAAGGAATGAAGTACCCAGCCTCACCCTACCATTTAGTGTGGCCTACACTTGTCAGCTGCTCCCAGACAGAGATACAGTTAATTTAGGGCAATTTCCTTCACCCCTACATGTACCTCTTAAATTTGGAAGAAAAATAAAGCAACAATGCAATTTCGGAATTCCAAAGGCCTTTAGGAAAGCCTCTTAATCATCTCATTTAAGCCACAGCTTCTGTCAACTTTAAACAAAGTTAAAACCTTTCATCAAGATACCAATTCTAGATTTGACATATTATTCCTTCCCTGCCACACTCACCAGCTGGCAGAGAAACAAGGTGATAATATCAAGAATAAGACAGCAAGCTACCAAGCGCTGGGTATGCTTTTCTGGTGAGTGGGTGTGCTCAGCTGCTTGCACTGTGTTTGTGAAAGTCCAATAACTGACAGGGTAGGAGAGACAAAATTCCTGTCCTGCTCTGCACTCTAAACTCAGGTATGAAAGACAAACCACTGTATGAGACTCGGCTCCTTCTTCCAAAGCTGTAGTCTTCAACAGCAGATACTTTACACATGCTAGCAAAAGGGCAGTATCTTCCAGAAGTTTGTGCTGACAGTCCCCGTGCTGTTCCTAGTCTTACATTTTTCTGTGTAGGTCCGTCACCCTTCTTTCCCATCTCTTTATTTACGGGAAACTCAGCTTTTCTAGTGAAAAGTTTATACCCTCATTAATCTGTAGGAACTTTACCAGAAATAAGCAATAACTCAGTAATAGTCTGTGCATACTTAACATTGGATGAGAAAGAAAAAATAAAAGGACAGACATGAAACTTTCACCTAACCGCTTTCTGGCTGGTAAAGACATTATAAAGAACGGACATAGGAAAGCAGGAGATGCTACCACTTTTATAAGCCAGTCCTAATGCTGCAAAAAGAGAGGTGAAGAGCAAGGAGAAGATGGTGAAATAACTCTTGCAGGGAACCATTTGAAGTTGTGACTTGTCACCCTTCTCCTTCATCACCTACTTGTTTTACACGTGCCCAGGAAGTTTGCAGCACTGGTGACAGACTTCATTCCAATTAACCAAGTTTGCAGGCTGAATGTGGCAAGAGACATAGTGATACACTGCTTATGCACATCCCAGAGCCACAAATGGGATCAAAAAAGCTCTGCAAGCTCACTGGAGAGGCAAGCAATAGGATTACAGCTTGCAATGCATCTAACTTAATGTCCTTCCCAGTTCTGCCTCTTACCTCCTGCCATGCTAGCACAACAGTGTGGTTTAGAACAGCTATCATAAATCTCTAGACCCAACAAAACCCCAGTGCGAGCTATTCTGATTAACAACAACTATGAGCTTGTTTCCACTAAAAGATTTTGGGAGCAGAGTTATTATTTAAAATAAAAAAAATAAATCTGTAAACATTAAAATATGAAATGCAGTAAGTTTTATGATTTTTTTCTTTATGGAAAGCTATTAGGAGCTCATTTGTATTGTTATACTTATTGAAACATTCCTACTAAATCAAAGTCCTTGTGTGGTAATGGAACGACAAAAAGAATAAAACGAGAACATTTCAAAATATTAGAGCAGAAATGAACACTAGATGTCTTTGTGCCAGGAAATATTGTCAAGGCTCAGAAGTCCTTTAAGTTTTTGTTTGACATTTCAAAATGACAACCCTTCTCCTCTTCCACACAATGAAAAATTTCAATATTTTCTAATTTTAGATTTCTGAAATCATAACTTTAGCCAACTTCAAAGCACAGAGAACCTTAGATACATCCAGAACAATCCTATGTGGGACAACACCTCCCAACATTTAATCCTTACAAGAAGAAAGGCTTCAAGCCAATGTTTAATGATTCAATTACAGTACAATATTATCTCATTTTCCTCGTACTGAACAAAAAAGAAGGGACAGGTTGTGAAACAGGTTAGACTGGCTACCTGCAAGAAAGTATTTTTCATTTGTCATCCCTTAGAATGTGGCAGGTGGGGAGAAGTAGAAATATTACAGCCCTCTATATATGCTTTCATATATCGGTGAAATCTCTGATCATCTCAGTCATTCCCTCTATCCCAGCCATTTGGGAATAAAAGCAGCTGTAATGCAGGTCACCTACACCAAAGATACAAAATTCCAGTCTTTTCTTAAAACCCTAGAATGAGTTTCCAGAGGAGAAGAAAAACTGATTCCGTAATTTCTTGAGCTCCTGCTTAATGCCACCTTTACTTTCCACAGAAGTTACCAGCCTGTAGGAGTCTAAGACCAGGAATCCCTCTCACCTTAACAGAGCTATATCTTGTTGCCTCTGGAACTGCCACAGGAGACAGGGTAGCACAGTAGGGCAGGCACTCTATTCTCTGCTCATTCCATACCTGGAAATCTCCTATTAAATAAAAAACCCTCAAAAACAATAAAAAAGTATTTTTACATAATTTCAGCCCTTAACAAAAGAAAAAAAAACCAACTCAGCGTTACTATTTTTACCTGAAATCCATTAAAAAAAATTACCTATGATTTGGAAACTTTATTCAACTCCTTAAAAATACTGAGTCATAGAAACTTCCCTGTTTGCTCTCTATGCTATTCAGCTAGCAATTTCTCTTTGTGGTTAAAGACTTTTTTTTTTTTAAAGGGACAGGAGGGAAAGAAAACATACATATAAATAAAAATTGCCCTCACCCCCCAATAACTTTTAGTTTACTTTATAAGCAGCACATTCCTAACAGCTTCCAATCAGACAGGAAGAGCTGTGGCCGTATAATTCAGGAAGCTGGAGGATCAGGTTTGCCCCTTCAGTAGCAAAGAAAGGGCTTGTTTCCAGTGAATGTCACAAACCAGGTAATACGCAAATGCAAAGAGCAGAAGGAAAGAGCAGAGCACAGTCAACACCTGCTTCTGATTACATACTCCCAGATACTTCTCTGGGAGCCAACTGTGCCATGAAACAACCAGATTAATGCAACAGCCTACAATGGAAGGTTAATGCTCCAGTCAGATTTATGACAGGAACAGATTTCTGCACCATGATGTAGAAACCTGAAGAAATGCTCCCAGAGAGACTGTAGACAAGGACACCTTTCTGCACCTGCCAACAGAACTTTGATTTGATAGCCGAGTGATTCAAACGTTGAAATCCCTTCTCACAGCACCCCAGATTTCCACATCCCTTGCCTTACATTTACCTTACGTTGTTGCACCATCTAGTGGGAAGTTGGAGGTTTTGTCTGAATTAAAAGTTCACAGACTGCCAAAGCTACATTACTGGACAAACAGAATGATACAAGGTCAAATCAGTTTTAGGTTAGAAGAAAGCCCAACCATGAAGCTGAACTTTATGATGAACTTTAGGATTCATTTAAAAAAAGAATTTGTAACACTGGGCACATCCAAGCATTTTTGAAACTTTGTTTGGAATTACTAGCTCAATTGGAGAGAATTTACAAATGCAGCCAGCAGCCCTCCTCAAATGATTTCAGACCCAGTTTATGTTTATTCCTATTAAAAAGTAGTGGAAGTAGGGAACATCACTAATTACAAGCGAGGCCACTGCTAGTATGCCCCACATCTAACTTCCAGAAACTGCTGCTATTCATGACAAGAAGTTCAGTTCTTGGGGTAACTTAGTCCCTGGCTGCTACGGCAGGAACATCTGTCTTTTGCACAGTATTAAACAGCACACAAGACCAACACAAGATTTGGAGAGTCCTCTTGATATCCATGACTAACCAGTAGTCAGCCAGTTACTGGCAGCTGTAGTCACAGTACCACTGACTGTGGCACGTTGAGCATCTTCTACTTCACCAGCTCCAACTAAAGGGGCTCTACCTGCCTAAGGGGTGTAGAAAGAAGGAAGAAGTCACTATCAAATAAGCTGGTACAGATGACTTTTCCTAGCCTCAGACAGATGGAAATTCACTCCTCTCCCAAAGTAACTGAATGTGAGAGACATAGCAAACAGCCCACAGCATTACTGTAAGTATTAACACAGTTGCCTTAGAAGACAAGCCTGTACCTTTCCTGCGGACAATGAACTCAAATTTAGCTGGGACCAAAGTATCCAAGCTAATGTTAATGGCATTCAGTCCTGCCTCCTTCAGCCGGGGCAGCAGTCTGGTTAAGTTGATCCCATTGGTTGTGACAGCAATGGTTTTCAGCCCTTCTAGCTTGTACAGTTGACCTAGGAAAATAAAAAGATGACGTTAAAAGAAGTAATTCAACTGTAAGTTGCACAGAAATACCAAAAGACTTGTGAAACAAACAAAAAAATATAACTGAGGGTGCGAGGAAAACATGGACACTTCAGTGCTTCAGCCTTCTTCCAGCTGTACTGGTTCAAGAGACCCATTTTAGCACAAATCCATTTCAAAAGGTATGAAAGAGTAGCTTATTGAAAGCAAAATTGGTTATAAAAAACACTGAAAATGCAGACTAATTTTATTCTCCATTTCTTAGAGTAAATAGCTACTTAATTGTTGGAAGAAGGCCTATGATTTTGTTTTCCTTCTTTTCCTCAGTCTAGCTCTGCAAACCGAATTCAGTGTTCTGCAATAACAATGAGCAGCAAGCCATCCCTTTTACACCTGAACTAGCTGCCTTTATCTAGCAACGCTTATCCTACTATGCTTTACCAAAACTCAGTTCTAATCCAGAGGTAGTTGCCAGCAGTAGCAACTTTAAACTGCTGAAATACTGCATATACTCATAACTAAACAGAAAAAGGTCAACATATTAGACCACTACAGAGAATCCAGGGCAGTGACATCCAATGGACAAAACACTTGCACTTGACAACCGATACATTTCCATTACCCACAGTGGTAGCCCAGCCAATGGAAGAGCACTTACGCAAGACACTAAAAAACGGCTAACAGAAGAAAACCACATAAGAAACAGTTAATATCATGAGACTAGGTTTTAGAAAATAGCTGACTCCTTGTAAGCCAAATCCAGAAATCCTCAGCATACCAGATCTCCAGAGAGCAGGCTTTCAAACCTCCAGTTATCATACAATAACAAATAGGGAAAAACCCTCATAAACCACTTGCAGAAGCAGAGCCATGGTAAAGTAATTTTATTTTCTTATTTTCCTTCCTCCCTTCTCTCATGGCCTCCACCCTAATTAGTTGAGAAATATTTGAAGAACCCTTACCCTTGAGGCAGCTTTGATTACAGCACAAATATTTTGGAGTCCCTTCTTCCCTCCCTATTTTACTTCTATTTGTTCATGTTGATAAGGGCTTTACTTCTGCTTTACTCATTTCCCAGCTATTCTCAAGATATTCACACTAAGCTGCGCCCAATGGGACAAGCCAGGTCACACCAAAGATGCTGAAGTTTACAGCAGCAGCATTTTGCAACACGATTAAGAACCCTGTGAAGACATCTGGAAAATGAGGTTATAACAAAAAAAGCTATCTTTATTATGAACTAGACTTTTCTGGCATTCATCTCTCAAAATCCTCCCCACTGATCAGGAATAACCTCTTGCTAGAGGATGAATGCTATTGGTCCCAGTTTGCCAAAGATTGTTCAACACTAGCAACTACTAGCAGCCCAGTCTTTGTGAGAGCACAGGATACACACTGCAGTCAGAGGAACGCCACTACTTTTATTTACAGCATCGCAACACACAGACTGCTCAATCTCCTAACACCACAGAGGAAAAAAAAGACTAGCTGCCATACAGACTTTATTGTTAGAAATGTAAAATGCATAAAGGCATTTAATGAAACCAAAGCCACACTGCAGCCTAAAATGGAAAAAATTAAAAAAGTAGCACCAGCTGATTAGGTCAGTTAGTGCAGGCAGCGGCTGTTTTCAGTCCATCTTCTTCCTCAGCAGACAGGATGAGGTACATGATGAGGCACTGGAAAGACACAAATATGTGGAACCACCTGTAATAACAAATTGGATAGAAGCCAACTGTGAGAAATTAGAGATGAAGACTTAACACTAACACCAATGAGTTAAAAAGGACCAGTTGGTACACTCTGCCTTATTTGTGCAAGCTAAGAAGAACATTGTGGTTGCTTGGTTTCTTGGCTTGTTGATCTCTAAATTCAAAAGGGATTAAAGAGATTTCATAACTTTGCAACTCACCTTGTGCCTGTATTAAAACTCTTTTCTGACCTTTGGTCACTGCTTTAGCAACAATCAGCACAAGCAAAGGCAACTGATAAAACTATCAAGTAGAAAAGGAAACAGAACGGATACTATAAATCAGTAACATGAAACTAACAGCTTACATGACAGGCTCAAGCTATCAAGTAAATGTTTTTACATTTACTTTTTCCTTTAGGATGAGGCACATCATCTTAAATAGACAAGTCGCTTACATATTCTCCTCCAATTGTTTCAGCTGCGCTTTTCCTGATTTGAGTCCTGGAAAGGTATGTGTATCTCCTAATACAGTAGTAATTCAAGTCTTGAAATACGTATGATGCTGAAAAAAGTCATCCAACTGTCTACCCCATGGAAAATACTTTTTTCAGTGGAGATGTGTACTTCTCAGACTATTAATAAACTGCCAGCACACAGTTGCATATCCAGTGCTAATTTAAACTCCAAGTATCCCAAAGGAGATGGATTCTATATTCTACTATCAGCTGCTTCAGAAAAGTCTCAAATATATGCTTTCAGCAGTCTCCAGGACATGATTTAGCTTTCAGCAAGTGTTAGTTGCTGATTCATAGTTTATGTATGTGCATGCATTAAAAGATTTAAAATAATCTGAACAACTGTAGCCAGTCTCTGAACAACATGGTCTCCTACAGTAGCTTCAAATCATATCTGTTTACTGAAAAAAAAAAAAAAGTTTTGAGTATTGGAAAAATACGATAATATTAATCCAACATTAATGCTTTTGAGCTGTATTGATATTTCACAAACCATTTGTGGTCAAGGGAAAGGGTTGCCAAAAACAAACCTAACTTAAATCTCCACTCTATTTAGCACCTCAGATATTGTAGCCAGTTTCTATAAACCATCTACAAATCCAGATGAATCTTATCCCAGCCCAAACCAGTACCTTGTACTAAGATGGCTTCAATAAAGGTTCCTAACTCAAATTCTGCACAAGACATTTTTGGGTTTGTTTCCCCTTCAGTGAGTTCTCCCATAGTTGTTACATGTGATATTCAGTTTTCAGACTTTTCTCTTGATCCTGAACCTGTGCAACATAGAGTAATACCAAAGCCTGAGAAGACAGAAAAGCGTCTATAGGCTTAATTTGCCATTTTTCAGTATGCCTTAGAAAAAACCAGCCAGGCTAATACAAATCCATGACAATGAACTAATGCAACAGGACAATCTTCTTAACATCCATTAACTTTACCCCCAAATCACTATTCTCTTGTCATCCATTAAAATGATCACTATGAATCTGTCAAAGTTCAGCTGTGAAGAACACAGGCAGAATAATGAAAGCCCAGTGGATCACAAAGATCCATCTCCCTCTTTTAGCCACAAAAATAACCTTTGATAATTCTATCCCTGCAGTAAAACAAACCAAAAAAACCCACCTTTCTAGCCTTCCAATATCAATACTTCAGAATCGCAGCTATGTGATAATTATTTTGCAGTGACCTGGCTACTCAACTTCCACCCTCAATGTCAGAGTAGTTTTGTTGAATATAAAAAGCCATCAGCTACTGCTAATAAATCAAAAAGGTGCATACATTAGGAAAAAAAGTTCTGCACTGAACTGATGACACTGTCAATTTCAACTCATTTTCATGCCAACACTATATGCTGAACTTTAAAGCTTTACTGTATTTAAAAACATAACCTATTTTATAAGTCTGCCCCCCTTTCGGCTGGCAAAAGCAGCTAAAATAATTATACCCATTATTACTAGAAATGGGGACTGCCTTCTTGAAAGGCACATAGCACTCCCAATCCTAAATAAAAAATAACCTATCATGTATGGGTAAAATGCTCCAGAGAATGGTATTCCAGAGTTCCAAAAAGATGTTAGTGCAGTTTCAGGACTCCCCACCATCAAGGTTCAAGGAGAGCCAAGCTAGTTCACTAACCGTACCTTTTCCAGCCATAAACAGGTCTGTTCTACATGCAACACTGTTCTGCTGCTTCCTTTGGAAAAGACCATAAAGGTCCTCCAAATCCTGAACAAAACAGAGCAGAAGCAGAGGCCAACTGTTTTCTCCACCAAAGTTCAGCGTATCAGTAGACAGTTACTCTACTTTCAGGACCTTCACCTTCTATATTAACCCTTTATCATCTTCAGGACTTATAAGAGTGTATGTGCAGAAACAGAAAAGTTCAGTTGCCCACAATCCACCAAGGTGTACCCACCTACATAGCCTTAATTGAATACATTACCACTACACAAAGCTATTGTAATGTCCATAACATATGAGACTTTGGACAAGGAAAAAAAGTACCTGGCTCAAGAAAAAAAAAAAAACAGGCACTGTCAGGCAACACAATACCAGTCAAAAGAGATAAATTACTGGGTAATAGTTGGAAGTCTATCGTCCATTAAAGTAATAGTCTTAATCAGTAACTGTAAACACACAGGCATTTCCACCATTCTTTACTAGACACAGACAAGCAAGTGATACCTGTTATCAAGAAAACAAAACAAAAACACAAACCAAAACCCCCTAAAAATCCAAAAGAAAACCTGTTTTGTTTGCAAGCATGTTATCAGCTGTTCCTGTCCAGTAAAGACAGTCACATCAGTTCTTGATTTTTTACCCCAAGGCTGCATTATTGCAAGTTATTCTAGTAGATGTTGAATATGAAAATTATGCTAGTTCAGCTGTCATAATATGAAGAGACATAAGTTCCATCCAAACAGGAGAGCAGAACTGGAAGCTTTCTGAAAGGAACATGCATTTCACAATGTTGGGAAAACCCATCCTCACTTAATGTATAGTTATTCTTCAGGTTGCTGAACTCTAATAGTTGATATTTATAAGTGTAGATTTTGGGTCAATATAGAGCAAGTCACTTTGAAACACACCGTATTTATTGGTAACTCACCCACAATATCAACCACATCGGGACGGATAAGTGGCTCTCCTCCTGTCAGTCGGATCTTCTCTACACCTTCTTTCACAAACAGTCTGGCTAGAGTGATTATCTCCTGAGCAGTAAGTAGCTCTGATTTAGGGGTCAGTTGAACACCTTCTTCTGGCATACAATACTGACCTGAAACAAAGAATATAGAAATACATGGGGGGGGGGGGGGGGGGGGGGAGGAATAGCCAGCAGCTGTTAATCTAATATTGATGAGCAAAATGCACCATGTGCAACTGTCTTTAATGGGTGTCAAATGACTCTGCTTTTCTGAAATACAGATAAGACCGCACACCAAATCTTACAAGCAGCCTCCTAACAATCTCACTTTTTTCTTCAGAAGAAACCCCAAGACTCATGATGGGTCTCAAAATTACAATGGATCCACTTTGAAGGAAAACCTGATCTTTTGTCTATCTCACCTGTATTCAAACAGACACACAAAACCGAACTAGCAAGCACTGGAACATAGCAGGGGGTTGCACTAGATGATCTTCAGAGGTCCCTTCCAACCCTGGCCAGTCTGTGATTGCCACAGACTTTGCAGACATAATTGTGGAAATACCTAGGTATGAGCTCTCATGCTCAGCATACACTTTGGGTATGGCATACAAACATCCACAAGCACCATCATCCAAACCACACCAAGTCTGATGAAAGACCTGTCACCCCCATTTGTCTGGCACATCCCTAGGCTTGCTCCTGCTTCCCCATCCCATCACCAGCTCAGCCCCAAAACAGTCTCTTATCTATCCTTTACCACTACTTTGTGAACACAAAAAAGAGCAGAGGGCCAACAAAGTGATAAGTACCCTAATTCAGTTCTTGGCCTTTGCACAACATGGTGCATAAGAGCTGTGTGCAACAGACACTTACACCTGAGGTTGCATTTCTCAGTCAAAGAAATTCGCAAGTAGTTGTGCTGACGCCCAAAGCTGTCCGTCAAAAAAGCAGAGAAGGGAGCAGCATGTTCCAGTAGAAAGCGTCCTCTTCCTGAGCTTTGCAATTCCTGCAACGAAAACAAGGAAGTGCTAAATATTTGAATAGTTATCCTATCAACTTGCTGTATAAATATTAATTTTGAACTCAACTGGTAATTATTATTCCATTTATCCCCACAGAGACAACTGCACAAGAAAAAAAAAAAAAGATGACTTGTCTTTATGGTCAAAACTGACCATTTATTAAGTTTCACACCCTACTTAATTCCATGGAACTATACTACAATTTTCCCTGTGCGTTTAAAGATACAGCCTCTTTGCCACAGGTGCTTCAGGCTTCCTGTGTACAATACTAAGCAGCTTTACAAATCTGCTCTTTACAAAGCTCTTTCCGTAATAACCCAGGACCACCCAATCTCACCACAGCCCTCAGATAAATTAAAACATACAGAAGGGTCCCTCCCTGCACTTCAGTGCAAGGGAACCAAAAGCTGATGAAACACTGCATATCTGCTTATGTGTCCACTAACTTTCACATGCAAGACATAACATCTTATAAATAGCAAAACCAAATTATTGCTGTGTGAAATAACTTTCATGCCTGTTTCTAGAAATTTCCAGCAAGGTCTTCTTGCCCAAATCCATGCAACAGAATACTTCCAAAAAGTTTGTCTTGGTTAAAAGACAATACATAATACAGGGCACAGTCAGTAGGATTGGAAAGGAAATGTACGATCCTGAAATTACACCTGTTCAAGCCTTCATAAAAAAGTTCAGAATTTTAATAATGTCTTTATTAACTATTATTAAGTGAATATTACAACTGATTTCTATTTACAGGTTTTGGGTTTTTTAAAGCACAGTGTAACCTATTCTACAGCAACACAGTTTTCAGGAAGTATTGCCCTCCAGAATGAGGACTGATCACTTTAGGTGTCAAACAAAATATCCCAAATTAGTAGCTGCTACTGGAAATGAATACAGTTCAAGTTTATACCAAGCATCTTTAAAACATCACTACTGCCAACAACAGAAAATGGGATAAAAATAATTAGAGGAACTATTTTCACCATGTCCTTGTTAGTTAGCCACATACAGACAATAATAGACAGCTAAGAATATGGGAAGAAAGCTAAAAGATTCCTGAACATGCAGCGAACTTCATCTCCACTTAAAAAGCACAGACAAAACCATTTCTGGAGACATGGTGGTCCCAAAGGTAAAGTGAGTGGGGGGAGGAAATCAGCTGCAGAATTGTGCCTCAAGTCAAAATCATGCTGGCTAATCTTGATAGGCTGCAGCAGGCAAAGGATTAAGTAAAGTTTTGACATAAATTTAAGATGTAGAATGAGGAACCAGACAAAATGACACATTAGCTAGTATTCAAACTGCTTAACTGAGCAAAGCTCATTATTTCCATCTAGTGAAAAACAGACTTGTGGTATCTCCAGCTATACTAAAATTGGCATGTATGGGATGATGCCAAGGGACTGGGCAGAAACACACATAGCCAAGGCCATCATCTCCCTGGCTCCAGTCATCGCCAGTAACCACAGTAGTTAATCCTGCACAGTATTTTGAAACAGCCTTTGCAAAAAAGTCTGGTAATGGTCAGCTAAAATGTTGAACCACTCAGGTATGCTCTCTTAAAACATTTTATTCTAAAAGCATTTGTAGGACAGATTTGGGGGTGGGTGGAAGACAGAGAGGACACCCTCAATGACCAGATCAGGCAGACAGCAAAGGTTATCTGGGGAGAGGCCCAACTTCAGCCATCAGCAGCTGCAGCAATTTTGATTCCAGCTGTGCTAACACCATGGCTGCTGCTAACTTATGAGCAGGAGCAGTGTTTCTTGGCAGCACAATCTTTCTACTAGCCTTTAAACAATCCACTACACTTCTTGATCCAAACAGCTTTGTGGTTAGGCAAGAACTTTTAAGAACATCCCTGACAGTGAGGGGGTTAGAGAACATAAAGGAGACACAAAGTGGCTGTTTCAAAGCCCAGAAAACATCTGTTTACCCCTGATAAAACAGCACTAGTTTCAACGTAATGCTTTTCAGCCAGAAGCAAGCAATCTCTTTCAGTTTCTGTTTCATAGCTTGCTGAACAGCAGAGAGCTAAAGGGTGCAAGGCCAGCCTTCCTTCCCTGCAGCACCAAAGGTGTCAGTGGTAGCCCCTCCACAGCCACACGTGCTGCTCACGCCTACACACGTTCCTACATCTTCCTCTTCTTCAAGATTCCTGGGCAGAACAGGTCATCGGGGTTTTAATCCCCTGGGGAAATGCTGCAGCCTGCATACCCGAAGGTTGTTTGTGAGCTCTGCGCAGCTTTAGTTTCCCCAAGAAATCCCAAGCTGGGAGCTTGCTTTGTTAGAAATGTTAACTCTGTTGCACTTACTGTGAGAGTTTCTCAGAATACAAGGCAGGGTTAAGTCAAAGAGCTCAGCTAAACATCCAGAGTTCATTTCTGCTTCTTACCCAGTCAGAAAACTCATCTCTAAACAGACTAATCTGAAGATATTTTAAATACTACCAAATGGAGAAAAAACACAACACAAAAGTATTTTTTATTGAAAACTGCACTGCTTTCTGACCTGGTTGGATTTCTGATGTTCTCCTTCCTGTTATTTTGGAAAGGTGTTCACATTTGACCAGGAAAGTACTCCCATTCTTACTGAAGTTATTCGAACCCTTCTTGTAGAAGCACTCACCTCCTAATGCTTTCTCAAGAATTAATTCTTAAATCTTTTTCAGGATCAGGATTCCTTACCCACTTCACTTGAAAACAGAGCAGTACGAACCTGCTGCATCCCCATTTTAGTGCGCACTACAGGGAGGGAAGTGAAAAGTTGTCCTCCCTGAGAGAAAGGAGGCAAGAGAGGGAGACTTTAATATCTGTATGTAATGGATGCCAAAACTGCATCCTTTCAAGGACAGTAATATGCCTAAAGTAATTTCCTATTTTCAGGAAGGAGCCAGCACTGCAGTTGGACGCAGGACACAATGGTTCTGTTCCCTGTCTGCCATCTGAGTGGCTGTTACTTTAGCTTCCTTGCCTGTAAGAGGACTTACTGGAGGAAGGAAAACTGCCCTTCATTAATTACTCTGAAGTGAACTGTCAAGAAGTAGTATTAAAAGAACAGGCACTCAGCAGGCAGTTGGTGTCAATATACTTTAAAGTTCCTATTGGAAATAAATAATTTTTACTCTCTTGCTGCAAAATAACTTCTATTGGGATGGTGAAAAGAAAAAAGTTTTCCCAGAGCTCTAGAGATTCTTTCCATCAGCTTCTTGTTGTGTACAGGGATGGGTTTGTCTGGGAGGGAAGAATGACTGGAGATGGAATTTTTAAGCTGTTATTTCAGTTTCTGTCCAGTTTGATGTCAGCAAGGAGGAATTAGGAGACACCCATGAGGAGTTCAGCAGCATCAGCTTGAGCTCCAGTGGGAGCAGAACCTGTATTACTAAAACAGCCACTGCACCCAGCACTGGCTCATATTTTTATCAATTCCACAGGAAGGCCAAATATCAAAGATGGAAACTCAGCTGCCTTCTGGTAACTCAGGGCAAGCCGAAGCACTCTCTCAGGCAGTCATTGAAGCAGGATTTTCCAAAGGGGAAGAACAGGGGGAGGCTGGACCTAGTCACTTGCAGCCTGTGTGGGAGCTATCGGAGCAGGGAGAAAGCAAAAGCTGTCTGCTACAGTCCCCAGGCTACCGGGGTAATTCAGTTCCTTGCAGTTGGAAAAGATGGGTGATCGTTGGTATTTTAATGTATCAATGCCCAACTGCACAACTTCTCACTCAAAAGGGCTTATTATAATCCCAAAATCCCTACTCTCCTTTCTCCATAGTTGACAGAAGACACTTCTGCACATCAGAGGAGTACACCCTGTCACATAGCGTGCTTTATCTGATCCATGAAAAAAACAGTTTTACTCCCTGGGCTGTCACTCCTATGTTCTATACTAGTACTGAAAGAATCAGAGCTTTGATGAATGCACCTAGTGGCTACATTTTGACAAGCTGTCAACACTTCAGACCTGCCAATTCACCCGTGATTTCCAGGAGAACTCTTCTAACAACTCAGTAAAATTGGGGGCCATCACCAGAGGTATTAACAACCACCAGGAACACAACAAACTGACAGATACTGGAAAGGCTCAGTTGAACACAAGGGGGAAGAGAACAGAGCTCTTACTTATTTATCAAACTGAAGATCGAGTACTATACTTGCTCCACCCTTCCACCTTCACCTTATACCCCAGTGATATTTGTGCACTATGAAATTAATGTTTGAAAACACTTCTGCACAGGCCTCAGGGACCACCACAACCTGTGTATTTATGACACTGTTAGTGCTGCTCCTGCACCCACTGGCTCTTGCAGCTTCTGCAGTCCTGTTGGGTTTGTGCAATGGCACTGCCGCCTCACTGTAGTACCTAACGCTGCTGTGCCAGCATCATGGGCAAAACTCAGCAAATCTCTTCTGTTTCATGCCTCGTCTTTAATAACTTAGTCTGTAGAGAAGTAGTGACAGTGTCCTTGTTCAACCTGGAAATTAGACAACCACAGAGGCTGAAATGGGTCTAAATAGGCCAAGTGCCAAAATGAGGTCTGAGCTAAGAAGTCCAAGACAAATGTTTTTCTGAGGGCTCAGCAGCTGCTGCCCAGCAGTTGACCTCAAACAACATGCTACAGTTCTGGTTACTGGCACAGAAAGCACTGCTCGGGGACCTTGACCAGCTACTCATAAAATGGAGCTCCAGGACACAGTTTCAGACATGACTGGCCAAGAAGGGACCATATCAGGTCTTTCTAGACAAGCTGGCCTCTCCCCATTATCCCACTGGTGACGACTTCATTGAGGCCATAGAAAATTTCAGGTGGTTATGTTTAAATTATGGGATCTACATGAACAGATGGAGGAAGCTAAAATGAAAGTTGTATCAGGATACAGAAGATCTTTACTGGAAATGATACATCTAGAGTAGGATATAAAAAGAATAATGCTCATTTCCTTAATGCTATTGCTCTTAAGCCTCACTGTCTTAAGAGTCTGTTCATCTTCCCCCTTCATTTCAAAAAGCTGAGGTTTTAGCATTAACTTCCAGCTTACAATCAAATAAAATATAAAAAGTACAAATTACTTTTCCTATTCTACTGAAAAATACTCAGTTTTGTAGTAGAAATATATAATTCTATAAGATTTTTTACTATTATTCAAGAGCATAATTTGAACATGTATCATCATGTGTTCAAGATGACAGGATGGCATCAGACTTCCCTTTGGTAACTGTGAATTAGTCAAGAAATACTTGCACACAGTCGATCCACCATAGAAACGTTGCTTTCAGAGTGCCTATTGCTACCTGCCCTTATCTAGTCCTTGAAAAAGGGACTCCACCCTGCACACATCTCTGAGACTGACAACTCTATCTAGAATACTAAGATACAAACAGGCTCAAATATATGGACTAATAATACACAGTCCAATAATGCACAGATCAAGCTCTATTTTTTTTTTTTTGTGAACAATTTAGGATCAGTTTCCCAGGTATGCCTGATTTCACCTTCAAAACTGACATAATCTGACTGGGAAAATAGAAGGCTGTGAAAATTTATCTGGTCAATATCATTTCACTTCTATAAATACATCAATTTTCACCACATATTTCATATAGAGAACATTATAAGGACTTAATGGACATTCAAAATGTGAATAAAAGCTACTATGTGTTTCTAGGGGACGGAGTCATTTACCAAGCATTCATAGGAGATGTTATTACAGACAGCAAATGCAGGATACAGAACAGATAGCATGCACACATTCTCCCACTGTCTCAAAAAACAGCATGTAAGAACAGGCTAAAAAGGCACTAAGTTGAACCTAAGTTCACCACACAATGCCAACACAGCAGCCATACTGACCCCATGGATTGTAACCTAACCTAAAGAATTACAATGGATGGTCATGGATGCAGCCTTTTTCAGTTGTCTCCTGAAGCTCCTGAGTTACAGAGTTCTTCCTTCCACAGCTGGAAGGACCATTTTAAAGGGGATGGAATACAGAGTCTAGTGCTATCTTCTCCCATTTGCACCCCCTGCACCCAACTGAAATCTCATGAAACTAAACAGAACCCACCAACATTTTCAGATCCAACCCAGAACAGCAGTATTCATCATTGTTTTGAATTTTTTAACATCCCATCATCTGAAAGCATGGTTCACTGTCCCCTATGTCTGTAATGCTAATTGCTCCTCTCCAGAGATGACATCTGGGAGAGACACAGAAGAGAAAGGAGCAATGGGTATATTATCTCTGTACAGTTGCTACATTTGCACCACCTTTGCTTTTGCATTAGCTTGCTTCTCAGGCCCTGCAGACTATCAGCCAGTGCCCCAGCATACTTGTCAGGGTTACTATGTCACACACACAGATCATTCACCACATTCTTCCAACCACTGTAGCTTTCATCCCCTAAGGGAATAGGGCTTTCAGAAACGGATGTTGTAACCAAGCTCTCTCAAAAGTATTCCTGAATATATGTTAGAACTAATCGACTTATAGATAGTCATTAGAAGTAATTCTGATCAGCATTTATAAAAAAGTAGATGGGTAGAAAAAAACAAAAGAAACTCAATAACCTTTCTAGATTCCCAAGTCAGGTAAGCATTGAATAAAGCAACACACAACTCCATGTGACTTTCTGAAATAAGTGCTAGTGAACACGTACAATTCTGGTGACACAAAGACTGTCACTAGTAGCTTTAGCCTATTTTCTTCTTGTTAAAGCCAGCCGTGCAATTGCAAGTAAATCAATAAATCATGTCCCAGCTGGGATTAGTCTGCATGTCGTGCCCTATTTCTGCTAGGCAGTTACAGACCCTTTGCCTTCCTGTGCAGCTTTTTCTCCTGCATTTGGAAAGAGACTGAATCCACCTGGGTGACTGGAAGTTAAACCGGGAGGAGCGAGATCTGGACAGCACCTGCGCTGGCTCCCCGCCGGCGCCAGAACAAGCAGCCCCGCGCAAAGCTGGCGTGACCCCCCGGACCGTGGGCACCGAAAGCTGCCAAACCACTCCATTTTCACCTGGGCAGATCAAACGGCATTGTGTAATCCCTTCTTTGACTGGGAAAGAACACGGAACTGGGTCAGCCCAAGAGACTGAACACCCTACTTGCTTTCAAAGTAAGGGTGACATTTTAACAGAGTAAGGACACAGAACGGTGTACCAGTAGGCATTTTGTTGGTTCTTCTGCCTTCCCCCATATAACCAGGTCACGGTCACCGCAGAAACTACCCATCGCTCCGGGACAGATGGCAAGGTGCCCGTTAGAGAGCCGGGGGCGGTTTCGGTGCCGCCCGCCCGGCAGCTGCCAGCCCCGCGCCGCCGCCGCTGATGGCAGGGGAACCCTCAGAGGCTGGCTGCCCCCGGGGGCCCCGCCAGGCCAAGCCCGGGCCACCACAAGCGCCCCTCCGCAAACTACGTTCTCCTAATTCGAAGTGCAAGGCACCGGCCCGGGACGCCAAACCTCGCACACAACCTCCGGCGGCCGCACGCCTCCCATTCGCCCGCCCGCTCCGGCGGCGGCGGTCCCGGCCCGTTACCGGCCCCAGACGCTCCGCTCGCCCCGCGCCGGCCTCCCGCGCAGCCCCCACCTGAGCCCCGCGCCCCCCTCACCTGAGCGGCGGCGGAGGGAGCCCTCACGGGCGCCCCGGAGCTGCAGGCGCGGCGCGAGGCCGCCCCGAGCGCCCCCCGCAGGAGCGCGAGGCCGCCGCGCCGCCCCCAGGCCGCCCCCGCCATGCGGCTCGCCGGCCCGCAGCACGCGGGGGGCTCCGCGCCGCCGCCGGGCTCGCTCCGTCACGCGGCGGAGGGCGGGGGCAGGCAGCCAATCAGAGCGGACGCAGGTGCGGCGCTGCACGCCGGGAGCCGTAGTCCGCTCCCCTGAGGCGGGCGGGCGGGCTGAGGGAGCGGCGGGCAGTGGCGGGCCCCAGATCCTTCGGCACCGGTGTGCCCTCCAGGGGCAGGGGAGCCGGGCAGCTCCTGTGAGCCCCGCGTCGCTCAGCAGCAAGGGCAAAACCTGCACTGGCAGCCTTTGTTGCCTGCCTTGCCCTGTCTTCGCCTCATCCCTCCAAAAGCCAGGTGCAGGGCCCGTGGCCTGCAGGCTGGCCCTGTCTGCTGGCTGCCTTCCCGGGCCGTGCAGGTGTTGAAGGACTCACACACGGGGTACGTGTCCCTGCAGGGACAGAAGGCCAGGAAACACGGTTACCCTCAACTAGGGAACATTTCTGGTGGAAATGGCGACTTCCACCACAGTCCTGCCCAAGTCTCAAGTACAATCTGTAAAACATTGTCAGAAAACAGGCACAGGAGCTAAATGGGGCACAATGGGTCTTATGAGGCATAAGAAAACAGTATGTTCATTTTCCAGACTGATATACTCTTCCCATATGCTCTCAGTGTTTCACAGACAAGGGGCCTTACAGTGAAGTAAGTGTCTGGTGGCCCACTGTGCACCCCTGGGCAATGGGTCTGCAGAGCATGGTCGCCCATTGCCAAGCTAAACTTAAGGCAGTTGTTCTGAACCTGTTTCACACATAAAAGGAGGGCTCGGGCACCCAAAATTTTCCTGTATCTCTTTCCCTGAATCACATCAGCTACTCTTGCAAAAGACACGTGTCTTCCTAAATTATTTTTACAGCTCTAGCCTTAGAACTGTGCAGCTGCTGTAGCTGTTAAGAGTAAAACTCACACCTTTATACACTATGTTGCTTCTGTGATAGCTCTTCTAGATAAGTAATTTTGTTTTCCGTTACCAAATTGCTGTGTCAGGGGTATTTGGGTTTGTAACTAATGGTTGTAAAAACATTAACAACTCTGTGCACAGTGTTAATCCTTTAGCGTTTGACCTGTGCAGTACTTGTTGATATATGAGTAACTGGGCCTTATAATTGCTTGTGTCAGCTGTTATTTCAAGACATAGTTACACGTGCTGGTACAGATTTGAACGTTTAGTCAGGTTATATTTAAACCTTTACTGTGTAGCAAGACACCTTCTTCTGTCCAATTCGGTCTTAAGCATTTAGACTTTAGACTTTATTCACTCTTTAGGCTGGATAGAAACTAACAGGAAAACTTAATGAACATTTCTTTGTGTTTGGGGTTTTTTTGTTTGTTTGTTTAGGGTTTTTTCCCTCGCAAAGCTGAAGCCATTTGAAAAGAAAACCAGACTTCAATGACCTGTGATGTGGCCAAATATCTATTCTGAAACTATGCTCGTCAGTATGATTTCAAGGTAACATATATACAGATCAAAACAATAGAGAAAATAACAAAGCAAAATACTGACTTTAATTACAGTTATCAAAGGATACAGAAGCGAGCTTGATGTTTGCATTTGCAGTAGCTTTATGAAGCATCACTTCTCCCTGTAGGACTGGAATAACTATAATTAGAGGATTTCCTAAATTTAATTGAACAGCAGGTGATAATGAAGGCTGAAATACAGAAAGCATTTTAGCTTCATACTAAATGTAGTAATTGCTTGATTCAGTGAACCTTTCAGTTGCAAAAAGGTTTAATTAGATGTAAAGTGAATAAAGATCAAAATTTGGTAGAATCTCAAAATAATAAAAAAAAAATCTCATTTGCGTAATTAGCATTAAAAGAAATCCACAGGTTCTCTTAATATCTTTCTCCAGTGAACGTTCTTTCTTATAATGAAGGGTCTGGTGCTATGGCTCTATAGTTACTTTATTTTACTTAAAGGCTATGTTAAGCTTAACTTACATCTGTAATCCAATTGAATATATAGCAGGGCTAAGCATATCAGGAAAGGTAAGAAATGCAATGTCTTTGCATAATTGAAGCCTTGTACTTTTCCAGTTTTATCAGATTGTACAAATATAGGCATATCACATTAAAACAGCATAAAATCAGCTTTTACACCTCCAAAGACAACCTCTTACTCAGAAGTAACTACTGCTGTCTCACAGAAACAGTTGCCCAGAATTAAATAAAACAAAAATAAATGTAATGGAATAAGAGCATCTGCATAAGAGATGATTTTGGTTTAACTTTACCGGGATAGAGTCATGTCATAGGTCATGAAGAGTAAGGGGGTTTTTGCACGTATGAGACAGTAGCTCTCTGAAGGACTAGTACTCATGAAGAATTAAAGGTTTGAGGTTTGTATATTTAGGCCAAGATGCTGCACAACACCATGCCCTTGCATTGTAACCAAATTCCTATGTGATACTCTAACCATGGCAAAATAATACCTATGTAACTACAGACCACTGTCACTCTAGTGAAGCTAAGAGTTACTCAAGGCAATTTTAGGATCCACAGAAAGTCTTGCCACTGGTCTTTCATTTGTTTGACATTATGCAGACATTCACTTGTGTTTGGCAGAGATTAATTCTGTCCAAATTCCAAGGAAAGAAATTTCCTGACCTTCCTGCTGTCACCTTCCTTTCTGACTTTCAGGCAGCCTAGATTAGCTATGTCTTATTTAACTATTTATTTGTTTCAAAAATTTGCTGAATTCATGCTTAGCACCTTACAGGTCTCATTCAGTACTCTTGCGCGTTCAGGGATTGACTAGCTTTCCTCAAAAGACTCTGCACTGTGCCATTCATAAAAATCTGTGTGCCTGCCAAGGAGCATTACATCCACACAGACAATTGAAGGGCAGAGTCCAGGCCATGTACCAGTGTCCTCTGTGAGCCTATCCCAGAGCAACACGAAAATGCAAAGTGCTGGACTACTTCCCATGCTATTCATGCTTCAGAAAAGCACTGAACTAGATTTTAAAGCTATGTTCATAATGAAATAATAATAATAATGATAAAGTCTCAGGAGAGAACAGCATGTGAGCTGGATGGATCTGCCACACTGAACCATGATTGCCTCATTGTCCAGACTAGGCATCTGTTAGGAGTTTCTCAACATCTTGCTGAAACTTTGAGCAACGTGCCTGGGAAAAAACAGGGCAAAGTGGAAGACCTGATCCTGTCCTCACTTGTGGCTGGAATACAGCCAGGGCTTGCGTTGGGACTGCAGTTAGGAAAGACTGCTGGAGCGCTTAGCCTAGTGCAAGCCAAGAGAAAGCCTCCATGACCAACTTCCTGCAAACTGAGCACAAAATGACTGTTAGATTTTGCAAGATGTGCTGATGGATTTGTCTATTTCTTGTATTGTCCCTCTCTGCGTTTGTTACTAGTGAGCAACATAGGCACTCCTTTAAAGAAACTACCACAAGGCTAGAGCTTCACTGTTAAACTTCAGGGCATATGTGAGGTACAAATGACTAGCTCAGGACATTTCACAGTTGCTCATGAGTGTCATAGCATTTTTCAGTTCAAAGCACACCACTGCATAATTATTCTTATCTACACTTGAGAAATCCATGTGAGCTGATACAGCAGAGGCTTCTGCTATAGTTTGTTTCCCTCATTACAAAGAGTCATGAGAGCCCTTCTGGTGTTTCTTCCTGGGAGCTGGCACAAAACAACACACAGTTCTCTAGGACATAATGCTCCCCTGGAATTAAAAAGCATGTTTCAAAAACCATACAGAATTACAAATAAGGATTTTGTAAATACCCATGCCAAGTCTCCCACAAAAACAACAGCCTCTTACAGATGCAGAAGAAATTAGAACAAGACCAGCATTCTAATCAAATTGGTCTGAATATTATTGGTATGGAACCAGCCAGGCTGTTAGAAAATAGGTGTCAATGCTGTCTTTTCCTGTCTCTCCTTACCTTCTCTGTGCTGGAGAAACCCTCTTCTCCCTCATGTTATTACCCTCTTCCCTTTCTGTATTTTTTTTTTAATGTCATCCAGTTTTTCTGCTCACAGTAATGAGAAAAGAAAAAATGATTCAAGTTACCAAACTCACAATGATGAAATTTTTGGCATTCTCTGAGCAGTATCTGGAGTAACAGGCTGTAGAAGAATACCAAGGAATCCAACTGATCCTACATATTAAAGCTAAGTCTATGTTACTTTTGCACAGCCACACTACAGAAAGGGAATTAAGAAATGCATAAAAAGCAGAGATCGATATAAATGAAAAAGGAGAAAAAAAGGAGGAGGAAAAGAAGGGAAGGATGGGGAAGGAGGAAGGGAGGAGAAAGACTTTCTGTGAGTTTGACATAACTTAGGCATAACCATACCCTTCTGTCTTGGCTTCCTTATGAAATATCATCATCAAGCTTTCAGCATTACACAACTGAGGAACAGCAGGACGTTGTGCCCTCCTGGTTTTTATCTAGAAGGTCTGTGCAGGACAGCTGCTGAGCTTTTGTTTGTCTAGCACAGGATTGCACAGGTCTACCTTTTACACAATGTTGCTGGTAAACAGGCTGTTTATGGGGTGACTGCAACAATGTTGCTGGTTTAACTGGGTGCTTATCGTGTTTAAACCCTGAGAACTGTGAGAAGAATGAATATACTGGCACAGAACAACCCCATCTAATACAGTTGACACGGACATAACCAAAGGAAAGTTTAAATAAAGTCATGCATTGTTTCAACTTAACTCTCTGCAGGCTTATTCTGCCCCAGGCAGCTCCAGTTGTGCGTTTGGGATTAATCTGTTAGCATGTGTACATTTTTTCATATTGAACAAAGTTCAAGGACATGGTAAAAGGAGGTACCTGAAAGTTAGAAAACACCAGGAGACTCCTTTTTCCTTTCCTACAGATAACCTGGACTCCCAATGCCCTCCTCTCTCCTCCCATGAGTAACTCCCATTGAATTCCTCCTTTCTGTATTCAAGAAACCCTGCTTAACATTACAGAGTGAAATTAGCTGTATGGGTGGTATGTGATGGCACCTTACATATCAGCACCACTAATACTCCAGGCATAAGGCACTGGGTCAGTGGGATGATTCTCAGACCTGACTATTCAGCTGTATTCTGAACAAAATGAATCATGATCTCCCTTTTTCCTCAAAGGGCAGATCTAGTCCTTGGCTTCATGTACTCTAAGAGAAGGAATTATGCCTTCCCTGCTCTAAAAGAAAAGTAGTGGTCTTCAAATGGGGAGAAGAGAAATAAACTCTAAATGGCCTTATACTGGCTTTGTCTTTAAGCATTGCCAAAAGTGTCTCTTTTCCAATACAGGTGCTGTCTTGAGGTCAGTCCCTGTATTTGGAATAGCAATTAATTTAGTTGAACAGCTGGACATATGATCTTATGAAATAGATGAATATTTCCCATTTAATTTGCTTTGAAGCAAGAAATTTCATCAACAACAACAAAAACCCTCCTTATCCCAAGAAAACAATAAGCAAGATCAAAGACCTTCAAAACTTTTGGTTGTTGTTTTGTGTTGGAACAGTTTGATGTGACCTGGAAATCAAGTTCTGTCAAGGCTCTAAAGTGTACCCATGTTGTCCCTTTCAAAACTAGTGGTAGTGCTTATAGCTGGCTTCTTCGTCTACCTATAATAGGATTTATTTTCTGCTTATTTCTTGGTTTATTTTGCTGAAACAAGCCACTCCCAGTCTGTTAAGCATCCCATCAAGGCGAGTGAAACTGTAACAAACAGAAGTCTGAGAAAGTTAATTTATATCCAAAGAACTATTAAATTAGAAAACCACAAGGCAGAAAATGGCACAAAAGAAAACAAAATAATAGTTAAAAAAATCAGGGCATCTTTATGGGTGTTGGCATTTTTGTTTTGTAAATGCTTATATCACAGGCTATATTTTTTTCAGCTACTGTTAGGTCACTTCCAGATTTAGCATCCCACAGATGTTTCTCTCACTGTCATATCAGATCCCCTAGGCACTTCTGTTCTGTTCGGTTCTTGCAAATCACAATGAAGAATCGCAATTAAGCAAACTGAATCTCACTGAATCTTTCCCTTTTTCATGTCTTTGGCTACCATCTTGTAAAAGAGAGGCAGAAAGGAGCTGTTTGCAGATTCACTGTGTTTTCTCATCTCTTTTTCCCAATGTTTCCCATATTGCCAGTTTCTAGTCTGTGTTTCCAAAAGAGATGAAAATGTGACAGTGCCTTGGAAGAGCTATGAGTTTTGGGACAGAGGATCATTAATTTGTTGTGCAATGTTTAGTCACTTAGGTGATGGAAAAGTGGGCCTGAGATGCTATCTTCAGAGAAGGGCATGCTGCTCTCCTGGTTCCTGCCACTCACCTTCACATAAATGATTACAAATAACCTGTAAGGTAACAGTAAATCAAGGCCTTGAGTGGCAGCTGTCTAAACAATGGCACTCAATCTAACCTCAGAGAACCTATCAGGCTGGAGGTTTCAAAGGTTATGACAACTATGCTCGCTACATTTGAGAAGTCATAGGCTTTATCTTCTGTAGTAGCTGCTCTTCTAAAGCTTTTCTCTCACTAGAGTGGTGATTGCTCAGACTTTGTGACTGGCTAACCACTGGGCCTCTTAAATATTCTGTTATGGAAAAATGAAAATGGGTTATTTTCTTTCATGGGAAAAAGGCATGTAGGATGAATTATTGGCCTTGTATTTTCCTTGTGGATGGTAATATATTCATTAGGATCCCAGCCTTGGAAATCTGGTCTCCTGACAGTTATTTCAACTTCAGATGCTGCAGGTGTAACAAAAAGTAATTATAAGATAAAACACAAAATGGAACAGGCTGATTTAATGATGACCTGAATGTTGCTGGAAAGTCTTTCCATCTTACCCAGTGGAATGTCTTCACTTTTTTCTTTCTTTCTTTTTTTTTTTTTTTTTTTTTTAAGCTTGGCAATTAGAGTCAAGAGGTTTTGTACTGCTGCTGTTTAAGTTTTTTTTCTTCCTCTGACAGAAGAAAATAAGTTTATCGTGATGAAATTTTCCTGTTCTAAAAGGCATGCAACAACATTTGGCAGTACTGGCCTGTCATTCTGCATCTTGCTGTTTTGCAAGTTCTTCATCCCCACCACAGCATTCACGTGATACCCATGAGAAAGGCTGAGCATGTTGGTTAAACACAGGATGGCAGAAAATGGAGAGAAAAAGAAGGATGAAACAAGGACATTGCAGAGAATTGGGACAGAGATATCTGATTTTAGTACTTACCTTAAACTTCAGATATAGCTGAAAATGACACCTACAATTAAGAAGCCTAGAGCCAAACACTCTTAAAACATATGTGACCTTACGTTTCCAGAATGATTTTACACCTTTTCAATTAAACTGTGTAATTGTTCCATTAAACTTCCAATGTGCTTTAACAAGAGATTGTTTTCTTCACAAAACCACAGCTGTCTCTGCAGTGGAACACGTAACCTCTGAAAAACTGAGTATTTAAGACAGGAAGGGAACAGGTGATAGAAAGATCATCAGTCCCAAGGTAGAGAGGGAAGTAGATTAAATTGCTGCTGTGTAATTTGTAATTTCAGATGTCCAGTGTTGGGAATCAACACCTCTCCCCATTGGATAGTGCTATTCCCCTTTGTTTTTGTATCCATTGCCCACCTTCCCTTAATTATAGAGTATTCCCCTCCACAGCCAATCCCTATGTTAAAGTTGCAAAATCAAGTACTTAGGGACAAAACAAACAGCCTTAGTTTTGGCACCCATCTCAGCACACTCCTAATTTATTCCCTTATATATGTGTCTTTCTCAATGCTCTTCTAACCGGATTTTTCCCTTGTGTGCAACTCTGCCTCTGGCAAAAAGGATTGTTTATAACCTCATTACCTGTACTTTCAGAAGGCTGCACTTGCAACATTAATTCCAGTCTGGAAATGATTTGACTCTCCCTGTACCTTTCTTAGGCTAGAATATGTACACCAGTCACAATGGCAGTTAACTCACTGTAGCAACAAAGACCGATAACTAAACAAAATAACTTCCTTCCTTGTTCCCTTCTTCCCCTTCAGTTTTCTAAGGAACATTGATTTAATCTGTCTGATCAAATCCTCATATTTCACCACAGTAACCTGATTTATTTTACCTTCATCCACTTGTATGACCTTAATTATGCACTTTTTCTTTGGTCTTTGGCAAAGTTATGGACAATGGGAAACTTACATCGTTTAGTTTCCTTCTCCAGTACTGAATTTTGAACAAGAGGTGACTTTAGGACAAATATAAAAGCACCTCTATGCCTCATTTCTTGGCAGCTCAGAGAAACTCCTTTTTCAGTTTACTCATCTTAAGAAGGATAACTGGCTTAAAAACAGCTTGTGGTCTCAGCAAGGTTTCCAAGGAGTAACTACGCTTTTCAAGCTGGACAACTACCTATACTGCACAACACAGCAGGGCCAGGACCCTGCTAAAGCTAATGGAAGGATACAATCACATGGTACCTCACCTGGATCAGCAGAGGTACCAGCTCAGATCAAGAGAAACACATAGTGCTACAGCACCTGCATCTTGACAAAGATAATCTGCACGCATGCAGCAGAACACTGGCTGAATTGTTCTGCTTCTGGGGCTACCACCTGACTGCTAGCCTGGGAATCTTTGCACTGTGCTTGCTGCTGACGTGATTTTGGAAGCAGTGACAAGATAGCTGTAATATAGACCAAACAGCCCTCTTTAAGGACGTGAAATAAGAATACTTGTTTAATTTTACTGCCTGCGCTTGCTTCTGCCTTCTCTCATCATTGTAAACTGGTAGATGGGATTCTCCAGTCCCTGGCCCACAGTGCAGCTACACCATCTGCCCACTTGTTAACTCTGCCTATGTTTCATTTATTTAGCTCCTAAGGGTAATGAAGAAGTAGTGCTGAAGAGAAACTGCTGCAGCACTGTCACAGGGTGAAGGTGTATCCTAATGCTTCACGCTCCAACAGCTAGGTGTGCATGAGTCCAGGGTAGGGAACAGAATGCACACGTCTGAACTCTGTTTCCTGCATGAGGAAAATTAACTAATCACCTTGCAGTCTAGACCTGCCATGACACATCAGCCTGTGGGTCCTTAGACTGTGGATCTGTACTTGTCATCAAGTAGTTACTTGGACATATTCTGGGAAAACAGAGAGAGACTGACCTCCTTGGTTGGTGCTAGCAGCATGCAGAGCTCCCGCATGAGCAAAACGACACAAGCAAGAGCACAACAAATCCTACTAAAGTCCTTCACAGGGAAAGTCATATTAAAGTCTTTGTGCTAAAGCACTCTATGCCTATAGGCACCTGGGGCACCAGGACCTTTACATCTATACTAGAGGAGACTGTATCCATGCTGAAGAACTAAGTTCTGACTTGGCAAGATGTGTGATGGGCGAAGGGCAAGGGAGATGGGGAAAAGGTATACATGGGGAAAAAAAAAAAAAAAAAAAAAGAATAACGCTCCAAACTTGCAGGACCTGTTGATAGTCCCTGTATTTCCACCTAACTGGAGTGGCACCACTTTCTGTAAGTTGCTAATAACGGGTCATGACAAAAAAATGAACAGTAGTTAATATATACTGTCAAAACATTTGATTGGCATAGAAAATTATAATCTAGAACACAGCCATAATAAAACATTCCCTTTGAGGCAATTAATATGCAAGGAAAATCAAAGTAAAATAGGCTTAATTTGGTTTTATCAGGACAAAACATAGCTGTAGGATTGAACGAAACATTCTGATCTCTGTCATGTTCTAATCTGTCATCTTTGGTCTGTAAACTTGATTGCCTTGAGAGAATATTTGGTTTGTTCATTTCCATATTGACACTTTATAGGTTTTGAGTGCAGATTTTTCCTGCTATATATTTCCTCTTTTTTTTTTTTTTGCCTACATGAAAAAATATGCAAAATATAATAAAATAGCATTAACCAGCTTCTCAGAAATTTCCCATAAAAATTTAGACTTCAAAAAAATTTTCAGTGAAACATGCTCCCCTTGGAAAAAGGTAATTCAGTAGCCAGTTCTGTTCATCTGCAATTTCAGACAAACTAAACCATTGAATGACTCACACTGTTAATTCAATTGATGTTTGAGGGGGAACAGAGAGTCTTTCTTTAAATAGAAAATATAATCCAAACAGTTGTTTCATCATTAACTTCTGCCTTGTACAATAATTTGCAATCTTCTTGTACGAGTAAATGACTGCATGAGTGAACAAGGCTACAGAGTACTGAGCCCTTTGATCCAATTTTGCTCCAGCTCAAATGAAGAAAAAAGTTTTTCCTTAGATTAATAGGAAGGATATGGCCATAGCACTCCTAATTTATTTATGATTAGGATATTAACGCAGTCTTGAGGAAGTTTACGAAGACTTTATTGAATTCACATGCAGACTGAGAGTCTGAAGAATGAGAACGCACAGACATTAATTCTAAGAACAGATATATTGCAACAGAGGTAAAACCAAATCAAAAGCCACCAGCATTTCAAACTCTCTCAGCTTACCTTCCCAAGTGACTCCAACTTACTGTGATTACTAGAGTCTTACAATCATATTTCACTGCCTGCTAGCAACTCTTATCCCCTTTTGAGATTGCTATGACCTCCAACAATCACAGGAGTATATATTAGAGGGGAAAAAATGAAGGGGAGAGGGGGAACGCTGAATGGAAATTTTCACAAAGAAATTTAAAAGGACAGGAATATACTTGGAGGATCATTGAGATGAGTCCACTGCTGTTGCAGATGACCACATCACAAACTTGCACCTTTACTGTTGCTGAGGAAGCCAGTTCAGAGCCAAGGAGCTCTGATGGCTATACACTTTCTAAGTTTTGACCTTAAAAATTTTTTCAGTAATTTATGCACAGGTTGGTTTCTTTCTTACATACTTCTTTTACCAGCTTCCCATTCATGTGTACCCTTTCTCAGAGCAGAGGAAGCACACCTCTTTTAAGTTTAGTTTCTCTTATTAGATGCATTGTTAGGGTGAGCAGATAAATGGAAAACCTTTCTCTGCACTTGTTCTACTGTAATTAATTTTGCTCTTGGGCGACTAAATCTGTTCTTACTATTCTTTAGATGCTGTGAGCCAAATAAGTGTTTCTACTTTTTGGCAAAGTCAATCCTGAAGGCCCTCAGCTGCAGAACAATGATATAAACTCCCAATGCCACAGACATGGCACATACATCGATCATCTTTCTGCGTGACCCAACATTCTCCTTGCACCTTTCCAGTATTAAGAAAGAAGAAAATCCTTTTCTTCACCCAGGTGGCTGGCTAGAGATACATTCTACGATACATCCTTCCAGTAGCTTAAGTCCAAACTCTGCCTTATATATTGAAATTAATCTTTTCTCAATACATTGGCTGCTGGAAACCTCTTTCCTAATATAATCCCAATATGTATTTGTCTTCTTTAAGACCATATCATGTTGGTGGTAATAGGCAAGCTATGACTAACTAGTAAACATAGGACCTTCTGTCATTTCATTACCAAGGAATGAGCAATAATGTAGGATGTAAATGCATGACCTTCTGTTTTGTGTTATTCAATTTCATCTCATTTCTATTACTCAGGGGCCCATGGTAATTCAGTTTTTCCTGTTCTCTGATTTGCTAATCACTGCAAAGTGTATACGATGAAATTCATCAGAGCCCCAGATTTTGGAGCCAAGATCATTAGTGAAAATATTTGACAAAAGAAGTAAGAAGACAGTTCCTGAAGAGCTCCACTAGCCACCTCCTTCTAGGCCTTCTCTTTCAGCAAAATACTCTTCGTAATATTTAGATAACATTTAACCAGCTGAGGTCAAACTAACAGACCAGTTGTTGTCTGAATCACACCACTGCTCCTTTCCTAAATAGAAAATGCAATAACCTATCCTCAAATCTCATGGCACCATATAAGACTAGAAAGGATAACTTTTTAAATGACCTTGCCACTAGCCTTGGGTCAGTTATTTCCCTGTTGAATGTGTACTTTCCATATCTATGAACTCATTCATATTAATAATCTTGCCCTTACTGCACTTTCAGTAAGAATGTGTATGTAAAACAGAGAACAAGGTATTATTCACTGTTTGCTCATATACCAGTTATCTTTAGTCCATAGCACCTTCATACATAGCAGCACCATTTCTTTCATTTATTAGTTTTTATTTCTACAAATAAGCAACATTTTACCATTTATTTTTGTAAACCCTGCTAGCTCTGACACACATTGATGTTTTCCAACTAGATTTGTACTTCCACTTTCAGATCTCCAAAGCATTACCTTCTTTTAAGGTCAAGGTTTTCTTCCTCAGCCTGTTATACTCCTAATATTCTTGTTAAAGTGATTCTTATCTTTGAAGCTCATCCTTAGAGATTTTCTCCCTTGACTGGGATATAAATAACAGGATTTATCAGCCCAGATGCAACTGTGGTCTGGCTAAGGGCTATCCAAACTCATGAAAAGCAACTGTTTCATGTGAGGCACTGCAGGAGTAGGTACAAGAGGAAAGAATAGCAATCCTTAATTCCTTCCTCCTTTTTTTTTTTTTTATAATAGGAAGAAATTCTTTGCCTTTTCAGTATTTTATATGCCTATGCTGCAGCAAATTTCTTTTATCACTAAGTTTGTCCTATTAACCTAAATAACTAAGGACTGTGATTTTAAATTAATCCACTCATGATCAGTATATGCAGTTATTGGATTCTTTAGTAAGATCCTCTGTCATACCAAACCCAAGCCTAAATAGCAGTGATCATTATCGGTTTAGGGACTTGTGAAAAAAGAACAAAAATAATAATAATAAAATCTTTTCTTCATTTGATCAAGCAATGTCTAGAAAAAGCTAATATTCAAGTCCTGTTACTCTTTTCCTTGGGGAGTTTACTCTGACTTTCTGGGCAGTGTCTGCCTCTAAGATTCAAAATTACAGAACCTCTTCTGCAATGTCATGGCCAAGTATCTCTTTTGTGTTTTTTGGTGGTTTGTTTGTTTGTTTTAATTTATGGAGATTCTGGTGAAGCAATATGGAAGGAATGAAGTGCCTAGCATCTTCTGACAACTGATTGCAAGGAAAAGGAGGGAGGGACATGACGCATTTCCCCTTTCCCTTTTCTTCAACAGTGTACTGTTTTTTAAGGTGTTCTGGCACATCATTTCTCTTGCCTGAGAAGGCAGGAGTACACCTCTTTGGCCATGCTCTAGTCAGAATACTCCTGTAGAGCACCATTAGTTCACCTCTGTTGAAGATGCTGTGCTTTACATGGAAGAATTAGCTTTTTAGCGAGGGGAAAAGACTCCTCAGTCTTACAGCTAAGTCATTCCCTTCTGTGACGAGAGGAACATGATTGCCATTTGCCACTCTAACATTTAATAATTATAATTATGTTTAGTAGGCAATGACATCTGAGTTGCAAGCAGATGCCCCGTGCACAAAACTCACCCATAAAGTTTTATTTTATGTAGAATTATATTAAAGCCTGTTGTCGTGATTTAATCTGGCAAGTATCTAAACACAACACAGCCGGTTGCTCATGCTGTGCACCCTCACCTGCCCCTGCCTGCCCCACCCCCCCACCCCCCCAGTGAAATGGGGCAGAGAATTGGGAGAAAAAAGTAAAATCTGTGCGTTGAGATAATGACAGTTTAAGAGTACAGAAATGGAAGGGAAAATTACAATAGTAATAAAGAATTAGAATATACAAAACAAGTGACACCCAATGCAATTGCTCACCACCCACTGACCAATGCCCAGACTGTTTCTGAGCAGCAGCCCCCAGCCAGCTTTTCCCGCTAGTTTATATACTAAGCGTGACACAATACGGTATGGAATATCCCTTTGGCCAGTTGGGTTCAACTGTCCTGGCTGTGTCCCCTCTCAGCTTCTTGTGCCCTCCAGCCTCCTTGCTGGTGGGGTGGTGTGAAAAGCTGAAAAGTCCTTGATTTAGTGTAAACACTGCTTAGCAACAACTGAAACATCAATGTCTTAGCAACATTATTCTCATCCTAAATCCAAAACGCAGCACTGTACCAGCTACTAGAAAGAAAATTAACTTTATCCCAGCCAAAACCAGGACACCTGTCACCTGTCCACTGAATGGGGTTGGGTATAAACTGCATATATTTACCAGATGTTCCCTGTCCCCCAGTTTTTATTTTAAAAAAGATAAGCATCGTTGTATTAGGCTTACTGAATCAGACCCGGGAAGTAAAATTACTATTTTGTGAATTCTGTTTCTCTGCTGTGAGATGACAAAACATCTGAATCACACAGCAATCTCCAGCCATGCAGCAGAAGCAGCTGTGTGTGTTCTGGATAATGGGGAAGGGTGTGGATGGAAAGGGAGCTCTGAATGCTAGAAATACCTAAGAAACATTTAGTGAAGGTGCCTGAAAAAGTTAAAGTGTTTACATTCCCCTTGAGATGCTTTCCCCTTTCAGATTTGCTTGGCTGTAGTTCTTTGTTCATGCATCCAAATTTTTACTCAGACTTATGTGAGAAATATCACTAAGGTCCATTAAACCCAGGGTTCCAAGGACTTTTCTTACTTTTATGCAAAGCTGTTTTTAACATACATCTGTTCTCCAATTCATCTCACCATGTTGTCCACGAACAACCTTGCTGACACAACCAGGAGACTCGTTTCAAAATGAGTGAATACAATGTTAACAAGAAAATTTCCTGGTGCTTTCTAAATGTTTGTGCCCTGCTCAGTTGTACTAAGTAATGGGTAGTAAAGGGCAGCAAAAGCACTACATGCAGATTCTTTAGTATGCATCAGAAAGAAGGGCAGGGCAAAAAAGCTATGAATGATGAATAACCACCCAGGGCATGATTTCCTATTTCTCGAGAGTCATGAAGATTTTGCAATAGCTTGTTTGCCTGTCAGCAGTTACCCTCACTTGTTTAGTCTGGAAGTGTGAGCCATTAAGAACAGTGAATTTGGTCCCAAGCCTTTGCCCTGAAATTCATCCAAAACCTTCCTGAAGATAAGGAAGGTTTCATGACTTGTTTGAATGTGTTCTCTTATTTCTGGGACACTTCAACAGCAGGGGCTGGGGTACCAGAGCTGTTAGGATGTAATCTTGCATTGAGAAGAATGCAATAATTTCACTAAGCTTCAGAAAAGCCTTTGTGTATAAAGCAGTTTAAGGAACTCAAGAATCAGCATCTGAATTTCCAAGTCAGTGGAAATGATGAAATGCAAGGTAGCATTACCTCTCTGCTTCAAACAAATCACCTTGCCATACTGCAAAAAGCCTTTCAGTATGCTTAATAACAATCATATCGCTCTCTGGTTAATTGCTAATAGAAAACTTGCTTGGGAAGGAAGTTTGTGTCTTTCCTAGTGTCTGTGGTAGCATTCTTTGAGGCCTGGATTATGAGATTTAAGGTGTTAGGACTATGATCTCTTTTTCACCTGTTTTTCATTCCTTCAGCTTCTAAAATAAGTCTTCTGAAGTACCAACCAGAGGACATGTGTGCAGGAGCTAGTTGCATGCTGAGAAAGCACTAGTCCAACTATGCTGAGGCTGTCGTTTGGACTTTTCTGCAGCAACTTTGATAAGGAAAAAAAAGTCTGTACAGTTTCTAATTCTAAGTACTTCTGTGCAATGGCATAAGTGAATTTTGCATCCATATTGCAAAGAGACAAGGAAGCTGAAATGTCTGAAATGTCATCTCTAAGAAAAAGAAAACCCTCAAACTATTCTTTGTTCTTTAAAGCATGTACTGCATCTTCCTCAAAGGCATTTTTCTGAACTCTGCCCGAGATGAACATTGGCAAAGAAAAACATCAGCTTTCTGTTCTTTCACCAAATATAATAACTATTAATGGTGCAATGATCACTCAGTCATGAAGACCTTTCCATTACAACTTAAGTATTTTTTCTGACTAAGTGTATCCAAGGCCACCAAGTTCATAAAAGACTCATTTTGTAAATATCAGATTCTACTTCTTTTATGCCAAGGTTTCCGGGAAACATATCTAGAGCAATGAAGATATTCATACATTTTGATTTATCTCCAGCCTGCTCTGTGGAGTTGGCTAAATAACAGCGTATTTGATTTTGTTCAACAGCTCTAAGAAAAGTCCCAGAAAAGAAAAGGAAGGCACATTGGTTTAGATTAACATAGAAATGAGTATCTATTAAAAGAAAATAGACAAAATACAATTTTGTATACAGTAAGAATACTTCTTTTGACCCCCTTGTTTCATTTCTGTGTTTATTTTTTCCTTTAAACTTGAAAAATATGGGTGTTTGTTTTTATACAAAAAATACATTTGTCATGTTTTTGAGAAGGTGCACAAAAGAAGAGACTATTTGGGAAGCTTGTTATTTCTTACTCCTTTCCGGGAAGTTGAAACTGCCAGATCTGATCCAAAGAAACAAATACTTATAGTTTCCACAAAACACCACAGTTTGGTACTCTTATTTTTCAATATTTTTGTTAAAGTGCTCCAGTTCCTACCGTAAAGTAAGTATATTTTTTGTGGTTGGTTTTAGATTCCTAATTAGTTTTTCTTTTGGGGGTGATAACACAGTTTTGTGATTTAACAGACAAATAACTTCAGCATGTGTTGTGGTTCAGAAGGAAGAAATATGAGTTAGGACCTTGGCTCAGATGATCAGTCTTGTACATAAAAGTGAGACCTAGGCAGCTGGGTTCTTTCCACCAAGTCATTGCACATAACTAAGGACTAATGCACCATCCTGAAACAGATCACTGAGATAAGCCAGCACACTCAGAAGACTTGGAACAGGTCTGGGGAGCCATAGATGAGACAATAAGTAGATATCTAGTAAATACTTAGCCCGATTCTTAAATCTAGCTGAATTAAAAAGCTGTTCTTTGAAGTGAAAAAAATAAATAATAAAAATACCACCAAGTGCTTGCAGCTAGGTGGTGCCATAGGTTTATGCAATCTCAACCAAATCAGTGATGCTTTATAAACGACTTCCATTCTACACATGATATTGTATGAAAGCAGGCTGTGATCTAGAAGTCAGAAACTGCTTCAGGGTCTGTCTTGCTGCCTTTAATCCTGCAGGAATAGTAGTCACTTTAGAATTATTTCCTGTCCCATGACACCCTCCAAATCAAATAGATATTACAACAAGACGCCTCTGTGGAGCAGCAAAATTGAGGTAACAATGGGCAATTTCAGTGACAGAGGAAGAAATGTGTTTCCTGACAAATACTGAAACTGTATATGAGCTCTTCATCAAATTCACACATACAAGTGCTAGACATGAAATAAGATCTGCCAGAAACACATGGCAGATTGTCTTGCTTGAATTAGAGTTGAACAGTATGAAATCCTAGGAGAAACTGCAGATGCTGATAATTTGCTTTAAAGCTTGGGGTCTTTAGCTAGTTGTGTACATGGAAGTACATGCTTTAGTGATCCCATCCTAATCACTATATTCAAATTTTATTCTTTACCTTTAATAGCTACCCAGTTCTTTCAGTCACTTTTCCTTGACTCCCCTAAACTCCTCAAAATTAGTAAGTGCTTTGTTAAGAAACTCCCACTGAATTCTCATGTAGTTGGGGGAAAACAGCAAGCTAAGTACATTTATAAGGTTTATTTTCCACATGGTGTACTTTCATACTGCTCCTGAGGTTCACAGAACTATTTTAGTTGAGTCTTTTTTGTGCTTCCTAACAATTTAGATTTTGAGGTCAACTTCTAATTTTTACATTACTATGTAGCACAGTATAAATGACACTGAATACAAATGCATCATCACTACTTGAATGGGTTTGACAGAGCATTCAAACTGTGTGGCTCACCAGCTTGAACCTGGTAGCAAAATCTGAAGAGAAGCAACACAATTACTAGAAGGCAGAGTTCGGTTGAACTAGGCAATGTGGTTTTCTTGAATCTCTTTCTTTATAAAACTTTCACCTTTCTAGAAGTCAGGCTCATTTTCTCTGTTGTTCTGGAGCTTACTAGAGTTTGTGTGGTCACAGTCCCTTTGGAAGTTGTGCATTAACAGATTAGGAATGGGACTCCATCTGAATCGAGACTTGTCTGAAATTTAGGTGCCAAAAGGTTCAATGAGCTATTGAGACAATCTGTCCTCAAGTGCTACCTGGAAATTATGCCCCTGTTTTGGGCCACAAGGAGGACCCTTAGTGTCTAACCTTGAAATCATTGATTATATTAAAATCTGGGACTTCCCTCTGCACTAGATGTGCCTCACAACTGAATTTCTTAGCTAATGTGACTTTTCACTAGTTCAAGCATTTCATCCTCATCTTCTGATGGAGAGCTGCATTCTTTCCTCCTCTTTCTACTTCTTCTACCTTCCTCCCTCCCTCCTCTTGAGTCACCACATCATGAGGAACCATATTATCAGAAGAAAAACAATTTATCTTGCTGCAGGTGATCTGTTCCTTAGTGTTCAGTACACTCTTTACACTTCAATAAGTACATGTTGTATATCTTTCAGTAAGAGGGCTGTTGTGTTTATTCTGTGCTTTTTACTTATTTGTGCCTTGATTATATACTTCTTTCTTAAGGTGACATTTGCAGTGAAAATGTGTACAGAGGAATTGTATGGAAAATTGTTACCTACTGCTGATCTGTGCTGTCTCTTGTTTATTTTTGTGCCTTTACCAGTCAAAACTCCCTGAATGTAAAGGAATGACTAATGCCATTAGAAACTCCATTATCACAGGGAACCTGAGCCAGACAGGGTAGCAATAGGAATGAGGAAGGTTTCTATTAGTGTTTCTCCTATTCATACTTGCAAGATAATGTGTGACAATCAGGTACCTTGATGTCTGACTCAGTGAAGGCCAGATCCAGTGGTTTTTACTCAGCCTCTGGAGATGTTGTGCAAACAAACCTGAGAACACAGCCCTTCATGTGTTGCAGTAGGATGGAGTATGTATCTGTGGGCTGACACAGGCTGCCCTGCCTCTCTTCTCCATGAGGCTATCTTTGCATAGCCTAACCACGGCCAGAACACACACTTGAGCAGCATGCTAGCATCCTGCCAGGCCCACTTATACAAGCATCCATCTTTGAGGTGGTAGGTTGATGAAGTGTCAAACAAAGCATGTATTATGCCCTTCTTGGACCATCTTTGTCACTGTAGTCAGTTATTTATCAGAGGATGATGCTCTGGTTTTCAGCAGAATTGTTTTCACACTATCATCATACAGCCAAGTGTTGGTCAGATGACTGGGTCACTGGTTATGCCTGGTCTTTCATAATGCAGTGCTTTGCACAGGCTTTTGCCAGTGGTTTGAAAGAGTTAATTGTACATGTACAGCTGTCATTATAAAGTCAGTTCAAGGTGCTCAAGAACAAACAGACTATAATGGTTATTATGTGCTTATTTTTCTTTAAAAAAAAAGATCAGAGAACTCTTGGCAACATGCCCTGTTAATGACCTTCCTTGCTGCTCTTAGTATATTACATTAATTTTAACTCATTTTTAGTGGAGCTGGCCAAATTCATTGAGACATTTCAGAATAAGAATAGGCAATACCCATTTCCTTTATGCAGTGCAAATGGTTGAGGTATCTGTAAATATTAGGAAACCTTTAGAGCTAATATGCAGATACCTAACATTGGATATGCTGTTGCTATAGATAACAATCCAAACACTAATTGGAAAGTAGATCCTCTAAATAAAAACAAGAGCATTCCATATAACTGAGTGCCAGAGGCTTGTTTTCCCCAGTGTAAGAGCTTCAAGGCATGACAGATGTAGCTCCCCTTGCACCATCCAGCATTTGGGAGTATCGTGTACTGTGCAGTATAAGCAGAATTCAGACTACAGGGTTTCTTTGTATCACATCTTATCTGCCGCAACACAGAGGCAGCTGTCAAGATGACCAAGGAGCTGTTATAAAAAGGTAAACTAACTGAAGGCAAAACTCCACAGACTATTTCTAGGCTGCAAGAATACAGTACAAACAGGCAGCATCCAGGTATAGCACATGATGTCACACCTGTCATGTCCTCCTTTGCCTACAAGGACAAATATCTGAAGTCAGCAATAATGGAGTCATTGAAAGACTTCAGAGAATGACTTCTAAGCAGGTAGACACAGGTGAATCAATTGTGTGTCGAGTCCTTCAAAAGACCAACAAAACTCTGCAAGAAGCAGTTCCTGCTTGAAGGAGGGTGTGCAAACAAAAAAAAAACAAACCAAAAAAACTACCCTAAAGAAACAGATACAGAAAAAACTAGAAGTTGCTTGCATGATAGGATTCATAGAAAGTGACAACTAATTTGTATGAACAGCCAGTTTTTTTTGTGTCCTCTAAAATCTTTTGAAGCAGCAGCAAATCATCCTCTGCCTTTCTGGCACACCTTCTGAGAGGCTATGAAGTTATTTGTCTTAAAAATCTTTTTTATTTTCCCTCCTACTAGAACCCTGTATTTCTAATGAACTGTGCAAGACCTTTAGGGAATTTATACAGCCATTTTGAAATGCATTCCGAAGTTCTCTTCATATTATTTTATTAATTTCAACTTCCCCTCTACTACCTCATTACAAGACCTTTCTCTATCATCACGTGACAGCTAAAACCATGTCTGTATCTTTCAGTCTCATCAGCTGAAAAAAAAATTCCTAATTTCTTCGCCTGCCTGGCTTTTAATTTCTCCATCTTTCTACCAAATTTAAATTCATAAAACACTTTGAGATCACATTTACATCAAAGACACTCCACAGGATACCTCTGCTCATGTTCTGTTCATTCATCAAATACTCACCCACCCTCCCATTTAGAACATACACTATTTAGTTTCTGCTTCTTTACAACACCAGGAGTTAAGAATGAGAAACAACCTGCTTTTTAAATTCCAAAGGTTTATGTGTTTTCAGCAAGGGACTTCACATTATTTGGATGGTTTCTCCTGTTTATCAGGAAGGTTTGCATCAACTGGAAATGAAAACATCAAGCTCCAATGGATTGAGGTGGTGACAAAAATTGAAAAAGATATAGAAACCTTTCAAAGACAGTAATAAAAAAAGTAACACTTATATTTCCTATCATTTGAATGACTCTGCTAGAAGTCTAACATTTTCTGTGCCTAAGTCCTGATTAGAATTTTGTTTTCAAGAGAAGAGCTATAGTCAGGTTTTGAATGCTCCTTGCTTGGTTGGTGTTTTGTTGGTTTTTTTTGTTTTTGTTTTTTTTCCTTTCCTTTCCCCCTCAACAGACTACATGAATGCAGTTTCCAGCATTACATTTTTTTGTATATGACCTTCCCTTCTTCCCCCACACGTACATCATGCTATGTTAAATTTCCTGGGATCTGTACACACTGGAAGTGCAATAAGTCAATGTTTTATTTGTAAGTATGGCAAATGCATATACCATTATATTATCTCAGCTAGGCTAGTTCATTTCAATTCACTCATTTCCTACGTAAGTCTGAAGTTCTGTTTCCATCTACTCTCCAATTTTGGCAGCTGTCTCTAATCACATTCTCTTTTGCTGTAATGTTCCTGTGGGTATGTAGGATCCATAATAAGCTTATCAGAAGCAGTTGTTTGTGTTCCTATTATCATTCATCTACTGATGGCATTTTACTTTTAAAAGAGGGGACTGGTCTGTGTGGCTTAAGCTTTGTGTAGTTTGGGGAAGTTTGCAAGTTACTCTATACTGCATTTTCCATCTTTGTCTTGGAGCACTATTATTCAAGTCCAGGAATTTCTGTTATGGTTGTCTGCCATACCGCAGTTGCGATTTATATTATTCTGCTCCATATGTAGTACTTTTATAACTCCTGTCATCTGACTGAAACAAACCATGAGCTGTTTTAACCTTCTCCCCCTGTAGATCACAATTATCATCTGCATTTTAGATGTGGAGAATTGAGGCAGAGTGGAGAGCAGAGGAATGTCTCTATAAACCCGAGGGGGATGGGGAAAGCAGACTAGTGTGACCAAATGCCTTGATCATGATCCTGTTTTCTTGATGGTCCATATTTCCATTATGAAGAAAGCAGTACACAGAATTTGCTGACATTTAAAAGAAAATGTTTTCAGTGAGCTGCTGTCAGTAATGAGAATCAGCAAGAGGCAGCAGAAATGAAAACTGCAAATAAGAGAAAGAGGAAGCCTGCTAATAGCCAGACATTTCAGTTTAATAGAAGAATGGCACAAGAAATGACTAGCTGACATAACTGAATGGGGTGGGAGTAATCCAGATTTAGACAGAAAACAAGAAATGCAAGGCAAAGTGCGACAGTCTGAATATATAAAGGCAATCTGTATGTTAAAAATTAGAAGGAAGAGAAAATACTCAGCTTTGATGGACAGCAATGGGAAATGTGATAGTTTCTTACATAAATTTGTAAGTCTGGAATATTTCCTTATTTCTGTGTTAATACACCTGATGTTTTCCATATTGTTTGTCTCCAGATAAACAGCTCACAATTAGAAAGATACATAGGAGAGAATGTATTTCACTTTTGAGTATTCTGGGAGTTCCCATCAGATGACTTAAAATTTCCTCGCCAAAGCACACTTTCACCCAACACAACTCTAAATTTGTATCTGTAGAGTTACTTGTTGCCTCATTTGTCACTATGTTGTCACATATTTAACTTACACTGTTATCTGTCACCACAATATTCAGGCTGGGACTGTATGATGAAATCTATCAGCCTGGTGCCCTAATCCATGTAATGTAAAGTAAAAAATAAATTGAAAGAATGAAATGGAAAATATTTTTAGCTGAGTACCATTTATTCTGTTCTATACTAATCACTCCCTGCCTTTGTTAAGTGACTCATTTTTAACACTATTATTAAACCCATACTGCTTAATGTTCTGCATGACCAGGATCTAGCTCGTGTTAGCCATTGAATCCCACAGTTTAGAAGGGACTGAAATTCAACAACATTCTCCCCCTAAAATAAACACTTATTAATGTATCCAAATATGCAATAGGAGAAGGAACAAGTTTGATTCTGGTCCAAGTTCAATGCAGTCAGCAGAATGACTCCTGTGCAAAACCTGCATGCAACCAGAACAAGACACCAGAGAACTAACAATGATTATTTCCTCATCAGATCAAAGTCCCCAAGTACACTGCACTGCTATTTTCTGACCCCTTGGTCCAAATTCCTCTTCAGGGTAAGTCCAGTGACATCAGTAGGATTTAACACAAGTTGTAATGGTAGGAATGCACACCTACTGAGTAATACACAGCAATTTGCAAAACTGAGTTAGAAATCATTGTGCAAAATTCAAAAGATAGTTTGCAAAGGCTTCAGTGGACACATACATTTGACTCTGGAGAATTCACAGAACCCCTTTTCCAAAAAGGAAAGAAAGCATCTCCTAGTCTTCTCATTATAGGCAGTGATTCAGTAAGACATTTAATGAACATTAAGGATTTAAGTTTCCTTACTCAAGTCAATAGGCTTACCATAATACTCAGAACTATGGTGAGTAGGTATTCCCAATCGAATCTATTTTAACGACAATATGTATTTGCTTTTTGCATTGTATACTCTTGAATCTGCTTGTATATAAGTTAACAAAAGCAACATTCAGTAAAACACTTGAATGCGTGCTCTTTTTCCCTCCTATAATGAAGTCAAGATCACGGCTAAATGTTTCACAGCACATCATTTTAAAAAAACAACCCAAACCCACCATATGCATTATTCATTTATTCCAAAGTAAAACTGAAGATAATTGCAAAGACAGGCTCCCCTTATTTGTTTGTTACTGAAATAGTTGAAGTGATTTCAATAAGAATTTAAGTATATCTTGAAATGTCTTAAATGTCTTGCATCTTTGCTCATGTCTTGAGATTCATGTGCTTTGTCAAATATCACACTTCCTACATCAGTTGTACTGCTTACTGTTGAAAAGAACACACAGGATTCTCTTTGGTATATCACATGGCGGGGGGGCTAGAAACAAGCCAAAAACATTCAAGCCTTCAACTCCCATACAAGACCAACTAGCTGGAAACCATCCTTGGATTGTTTAGCTTCTCCTTTTAAGCTACTTATGAAACTGATTCCACATTTCTAGATTGCCTGGCCTAGCACTTCATTAGTCTGCCTTAGACTATGCAACTCTATATTAAATCTAAATCTCTGCTAAAAATAAAGTCGACTTTTCTCATTTTCCCTTGGTATATATAGAAAATCTTTTATTCATTAGAAAGCTCATCTCTCTCAACTTTATTTTTTTTAAAGGTTGAAAACAAATTAAAATCTTTGAATATTTCCTAGTAGTTGTTATTTTCTCAGCCTGAGATTGTTCTGTTTCACCTCCTTTAGGCTCTTCACCACAACTATCTTATTGGTTTTAAGATTATCAGTGGTTTTGTGATTGCTTGTAACATTTTAGCTGAATATTTTTGTCATTTATAACAAACATGAAAGGACTTGAGTCACTTCATCTGCCTGTGTAAGGCAGGATTACAAACAGAATGGAATGATTGTTTTAAGGAAGGAAGAAGGCAGCAGAAGAGTTAGAACAGGAATGAAAAAGGTTCATATCTTTAAAAAAACTGTATTCCAAAATCATGATATTGCCAAGAGCCACAAGGCACATTTATAGGACAATCTGGTTTTAATTTGAGTGTCTTTCACTTACGTGAAAGTGCAGGGATTGCCTAAACTGATGCATGGTCTGATGATGCAGCGTTTACTTCTTTTTGCAGTTGTGTAATCTGACATGTGTTGAAGACTTCGGCTGTGCTATTTACATATTTGACCTTCTAGGTCTCAGTTATATACTTAAGAGGTTGTGTGAAGGCCTCCCTATTTCCTGTACAGCAGACAAACCTGCTACATAATCTACATATAAACAGAAAACTAGGATTAGACCTTTTATCCTTTAAAGTGTACAAGCCCTTACTGTCAGAACCAAGGGACAACTTTGATGGCCAGAGTTAAAAGTGTTCTTAGCGCCAGGGGCTAGGAGAGGACATCACTTGTAAATTAGAAAGATGACATGGTGCCACAGCTATGGGGAGAAAGTCTGCTAAAGTTGCTTTCTCTTAGCATGTCCACTGCATGGAGAAAAATCACATATTTTTTTCTGGATTCTTACCAGAATATGCCTTTTCTCAGACACGTATCATAGAATTTAAAAAACCCAAACACATGCACTTGTGTCATTAAGTCCTAGGTTACCCTTACATGCACTAGGACTCCTGGTCTCAGGTTAAGATATAAGCAGGACGTGTAGGACAGGATGATATTATTAGAAGCACAACCACTTGCTTTATCTGAATTATAGTGATGTATCTATCCCTACATTTTACCATCTTTCACTTATGAATAAAGCAGGATCAGCCTTGAGAAATGCCTGATTATCCTGCAAGATAACAATGTTTTGAATTTCTATACAGATCCACATCTAAGGCTTTCAGAAAGCTTTACAAATGTTAATCCATTAAGTATCAGTGTAAGGCATTCCCATGAGGCAGGTGTTTTTAATTACCTCCATTTTACAGAGCAGAAGCAAGCAAAGCACAGGGAGATCTAACCACCTTATTTGTAAAGTAACACAGCAAATCGGAGGACAATCAGGGAGAGAACCAAAGAGATTGTACACTCATGTCTGCTGCAAAACCCTCTCCCTTTCAGCACTTTCAATAATTTTTGTGTCTTAAAAAAAGAAGAGGGCACAGAGGGAAGTTTCAGTAAAGGGGTGAATGGTTAGATTTTGGCATGATGTTACACCATAAAAGAATTGGACAGAATCTTTACCCTATGGATCAATATTAAGCCTGCTGGAAAAAAGACGAAATAATAAAAATTTAAAAAAAAAGCAGTATTTGCTCGATTTCCCTAAAAGATAATGAAGGGCTAGACCTTATTTTACCTGAAGAAAGTAGCACGTATGTTTGGAGCCAGGCCATTTACCTGACATCAAGCCTACCATCAAGAAACAAGAGTCTCTCTAGGTTGTGCTGTTGGGACCTTCTTAAGCAATCTTTTTTAATGCAGTTGTAGAACATTATGATCTCACTCTTACAATCCCTCTCTCTCCATGCTATTATCTGGAGTTTCATATATTCCAGAGGAGGCAAAAAGGATAAGAAGGTGGCATATAATGCTCTTTATGATTTTACAATACAGACAACAAAACAGTCTTGATGAAGAAATGTGTCTTGGTTACCCTGTTCTAACAGAACTATTGTAGGGTTCATTTTCTTTGATATTTGTTTTCATAACTTTATATTTATGGAAAAGTAGATACATGCATACAAGCAGTCTTCTCTCCTCCCACAAGGTATAAGAATTTGCCCTACAGAGCACTTTTTGAACAGTCCTAACCACCTTTTTTTTCCCTAAACTCCTCACCCAGCTCTGTGTGATGGATAAAAAGATGCTGTTGCTTATTTGAAATTTTTGGAAACTGATTAGCAGAGTACTCAAGTTGGAGCTACAAGGAGAAGGCAATATATCAAAAAGAATATGCATAAGTCTTCGTTGGGTAGCCCCTGAATAGGCATAGATAGTTATGGGTAGAGGGTTTTTATTATTTATTTTTTTTTCGCAAGAACAAACCCCCTCTTCTCAGTTTTCACCCTAGCAGGGACATTCACCATTAAAACACACCTCTTAATAATGTTAGTCTTTATAATAATTCTGAATAGTCTTATCCTTTATTATATCTAACATTAGCTTAAATCTTTTTCTCTTCAAGTAGCTTTCCTGTGATTGGATCACTAAACACTGCATAGCTACAATAATAATTTTTTCTTTTAGGGCTATGTCATGTTGTGTCTTTCTTGGTACTTTTAAACCTTCCTACTACCCAGAGCACTTCCACTTTGAAATTAAGTCAAGCACTCGGGTTTGCACAGCACCGCTGCTGTCTCTGCAAGGTAGTTGCCATCAACCCGCACTCTATAGTCTGAATAAGATTAGATATCTTCAGTAGATGACAGCTTCCCTGCTAGTTACCATGCATAATTTTGATTATCAGACCAGCCCAGGTCTGCAATATTTGCAATATACATCAGGGGTCTTTTGATAAAAACAGCAGACAATCCAGGAACTGTGCCATAGTAGAGACACAAGAGGTATGAACCAAAATTCTGTGTAATGTCATCATTCTGCCACTTTCTAACTTTGCACTGCAAAGTTGCAACCTTAATAAAACACTTTTCACTTCTTACAGTGTAATAGATCTAATGTAAATCTAATCAAAAGAGAAGTGTACTTGTTGCTTTCCTAGCTATTGCATTTAAATCAGAGAGCCTATGCTTTATCTTGTACTACAAAAAACACAGGGCAGCAGTGCAAGCATGGGGAGCTCTGGAGAGGTCCCTGGGGGAGATGATGGACATCAAAGTGACAATTGGTTTCCATATGTTTATTTGTCCTCCTTGCTCATCTCTGTCCTGCATTATTTCTTTGTACTGAAATGTCTGTTTCTACACATGAATTGCCTTTCCTTTCACCTCAGTTTCATTCAGAATTTTAATTTGGACCCAGGGCTTTCTTTGATATATTTACTGTATGCATGACACAGAAAAGCTCTGTTCTCAGCTAGGCCCTCTGGAAGCTTAAATTTTAACTGTTGCCTGGAAGACGCAGAGTTAAGAAATCCTTTCTAAGCTATGGCAGCATGTGGCTATGGCAGCTACACTCCATCTCCTATGCTTCTGTACTCAGAGAGACAGCTCTTGTGGGAGTAAGCAGCACTGCCATATTGTAAACAACTCTATTTTTAATATATGCCATTAATCATGCAAGGAAAACTGAGGCAGAAATCCACATTTGACTTTGTATCCCATTAATCACAAGGCTAGTCCTCCATTTTTACGGTCCTGTTTGGATGGGTCTGTTCTATTGCAGCCTGTGAACGGGTGCAGAGGGCAAACGATCACATTCCTGTGCTCCTCCAACCTGCCTGGTACCTGTCACTGTCATTTGATGGTGATGAAGGTTGGGCAGCGACATATGCAGAGTTTTTAGGAGACACAACTTCCGTGATTGAGGCCAAAAGCTCGCTGCTGGCCGGGGTTGTAATAGGTGGCATTCTTCCCCGCTAGCACTCCTTATCGCCTCCTCACCTGTTAATGCTGTCAGTTCATCCCCAGACCGGGGGCACCAAGGTGCAGTTTTGCCTATGAACCACTAGATGCCCTGAGATCTCTTTGATTCAGCATCTCCTTCAACAACTAAAACCATTACTATGGCGAAGAAAGGAGCAAGCATCCCAGCTAAGCCGTGAGAACATGTTCACTGATGGGGGATATTTTCCACATTAGAGTAATATCTGCTTTATACATTTATTCAGTTCAAGCACTGAAAAGAAAAGCAGTGTACATATCAGGGAATTTATCAGTATCTCTGTTGAAAGAAGTTGAAAGATAGTTCCTCGGGGCCATGCTGATAGAAGCCAAGAAATTAATACTACAGAGATGAAAAATCTCTCAATTGCCCCCGAAAATACAGTTCTGCAGAAATTAGGCATTTCTGGCAAAGGTCTCCTTAGAAATGCAGTGCACAATAAGAAACAGTTAATACAGTCCAGTTCCGGTATTATTGCACAGTGGTATGAGCTAAAGCAATGCCACTGATTTCACTGGAGTTATTCTAGTTTACATCAGTGTCAAGTGAAAGCAGAGTGTGAGTCGAGTACTAGATTTGTGCTGGATCAGAGCTCAAGCCCTCAAGGCATGGAACACCTTTACCCAAATGCAGCAAAGCTTTTAAGCACATGCTAACCTGTAATTCCTTGCAGGGAGGTCCTTGCTGACTATAGCAGGGGTACCCTTCTAATTAAGCATGCATGAGCTTTGTTGTGGCATGACCAAACCCTTCAGCACACAGCAGCACAGATTGTGAAAGGGCTGTGATTCAGCGAGTAGGCCCTGCCTTGCCAAACCTAGGTGATCAGTAGCTGCCATACAGCATATAACGGAGCTCTGTATCTAGGGGTCTTTTTAAGCATGAATTCATCCTCAATCTACTCAGTGGGCACCTTGGGATAGATTTTAGTGAAGTGAAGATCAGACATCAGCTATTTCTCAAGACATTTAAAGACTGTAGATAAATACATTATATGCACCTTCATCTTGGGTGATTCTGTCTGAACTGGTGTAAGCTGAGAGTTCCCTTGATTTTGTCATGATCTTGTCACTCTGTTTAGTGAGGGACCATTCACCTTTCACAATATAGGTGATTCTACCCAAGCATTTCAGCAGTTTTCACATAGTAAGAAAATATTGGGAGGCCTGTTTTTAAAAAAGTGGGTCTTACAGCAATCAACTCTGCTGCTTAAAGATACTCAGCAAATCAGTCAAAGAGGTAGAAAAATAATAAAGCTATCTGGACTCCTACATTTTTGTTTGAGTGCTACATGACCCTGCTCCATTAGTACACCTGCAAAAGATCACCTTAGTCTATTCTCTGGATTCTCTGAAGAGCTCTATGAAACAGCTTGGGGGATCCCCACTACAGAAGAAAAACTCTGATAAAATAGGTAAAACTACTCTCAACTGAACAGTTGTTCCTCATTCCCGCAAAAGCAACCACCATATTATAGGAAGCAGCTGTGTCTCATATTGCAAAAAAGGATGTTGAGACAGGCCTACCTATGTCAACCTTTAAAGCACCACCTCTCCATTTTTTTTTTTTTTTTCTGATATTGGAATGCATTTGCTCTAGGCTGCAGTTTCAGGGGCTTTAACACCTCACTTTTCCAGGGAACTCCAACAATAAATCACTAAGCATGTGGTTCTCAGGATTAGCTAACACAGACACAAAACTCAGACAGGCACAATATTGTTGTATAATCACTGTAATCAGGCTTACACTTGTGAGCTTATACATTATGCATCCACCCACCTGGATTCTTCTCAAAGTCTGACCTTTCTGAGTGTGAGGGGTGAAAGCAGCTTAGTGACCTAAAGACTGTTTTTTTCAGCATGACTCAGAATGTACTGTCCCTTTGAGAAGTGTTATATTGAAATGGGACTTCATCAAGAGTTATTAGCTAATTTAGAAGTTAATTTGGATGCACAGATGTTGCCTATTTCCAAAAGAGTTCTTCACTCTTGAATATGAATGCACTGGAAAGCTTACTAGGTTGAGGCCTTATACTTGTCAATACAGAGACTGGATAAACTCTATTTGATAGAATCGTTTAGGTTGAAAAAGACCCTTAAGACCCTCAAGTGCAACCGTAAACCTAACACTGCCGTGGCCACCACTAAACCATGACCTCAAGAACCACATCTACATGTCTTAAACACCTCTAGGGTTGGTGACTTAACTACTTCCCTGGGCCGCCTGTTCCAATGCTTAACAACCTTGTCAGTGAAGAAATTTCTCCTGATATCCATTCTAAACCTCCCCTGGAACCACTCGAGGCCATTTCCTATTGTCCTATCGCTTGTTACTTGAGAACAGAGATCAACACCCACCTTACTACAACCTCCTTTCATATAGTTGTACAGAGTGATAAGGTCTCTGATCAGCCTCCTTTTTCTCCAGACTAAACAACCCCAGTTCCCTCAGCTGCTCCTCATAGGACTTGTTCCCCAGAGCCTTTGCTAACTTCATTGCTCTTCTTTGGGCACACTCATTTCCTCATACTCACTTGGGGATTTAAACCCAACTGTTCACAACCCTCTCCCTCCAGCTTTTCGCTGCAGCTTTACTATTGTACTCCCTTTCTGAAAAAATCTTTATAAATTACTCGCCTCACACAGACGCTTAAGGGAGATACAGGGCAGGGCAACTTTGTGCTCAAATAGCAGGACCATACAGAAGACACTGCTCTGCAACTGGAACCGTTAGCAAGATTCACAGATAGGGTCTTAAACCCCAAATGCCTGCTATCTTTACTAAAGGATTGCCTCTATTTGTAACCGCTGCAATAAAGCCCCAGCAATTCTAACCACAAGAGCAAATAAAGACTCACCTTTCTACAGACCTCCCCTCACCCACGTAGCACTGCAGAAAATCACATTACCATCCTTCTGCAAACCACTTTGTAAAATCTGTTGCAGCTTGTAGAGTATTTAATGGCTCTGATGAGCAGAGAACCTGTTAACTCAGGTGTTCTCTGTTAGGTGATTTCATTTGACTACGGACACCTGATTTTATAAGAGCAAAAGCAAAGGGGGAGTTCTTTCAGAGTTAGAGGGTGCTTTCTGCATCAAAAACACAGATACTAAAAGCAAAAGTAAGGCAAATCTTGTTTGATACTTTGTACTGCTAGGAAGGAAAGTGTTGTTTTACACTACAGCTCGTTGCTTGTGAAATAAGTGGTTAATATTTACAGATTTTCATTTTCAGAGAATGAGATAGAACCTTAGATTGTCATAGGCTTTAATACTAGACTGGACCATAATAGTTTCTCTGTGTGATTTTTCTGTGTCTCAGAGGGCTTGGGCTTCTGCTCTGATGAAAAGCAATGTCAGAATCAGAGTAAACTATCTCATTCTGTGATCTGTTTTTCTTCTCAAGGGCTTCACTCAGGCTTCAGAAATTGCCTTTTTCCATTGGTATTTAACTCATACTATAGTATGCTGTTTTGTGTTCCCTGATTGAGGTCTGCTCAGGCACAAGCTTTCCTCAGCTATAAATAGCCACACTTTTTAAATGATTCTGTGGTTCCTTTAAGATGCATTGGTAAGCCTGCCATCAATAAATAAGAGGACAGAATCCAAACTTTAATGTTAGTTGGGATTCAGAGAGTATTAGCCCTTACCTGGAAAAAGCCTGGAGTAGACACTGTTCTGATGCAGTTGTAATGTGCACACAAACATAGAAACATTTAGGTTGGAAAAGTCCAACTGCTAACCCAGGACTGCCTAGTCCACCACTAAACCACATCCCTAAGCACCACATCTATGTGTTTTTTGAACACCTCCAGGGATGGTGATTCCACCACCTCCCAGGGCAGCCTGTTCCAATGCTTCACCACCCTTCCAGTGAATAATTTTTTTTTCCTAATATCCCATCTAAACTTCCTCTGGCATAACTTAAGGCCATTTCCTCTTGTCCTGTTGCTATTGTTATCTGGGAAAAGAGACTGACCCCCACCTGCCTACAACTTTGAGGGAGTTGTAGAGAGCCATCAGGTCCCCCCTGAGCCACCTTCTTTCCAGACTAAGCAACCCTGGTTCCCTCAGCCACTCCTCATAACACTTGTTCTCCAGCCCCTTCTCCAGCCCCACTGCCTGTCTCTGGACACTCTCCAGCACCTCAATGTCCCTCTTGCACTGAGGGGCTCAAAACCAAACAAAGGATTCAAGGTGCAGCCTCACCAGTGCCGAACATGGGGGGATGGTCACTGCCCTGGCCCTGCTGGCCATGCTGTTTCTGACACAAGCCAGGAGCTGTTGGGCGCCTTGGCCACCTGGGCACACAGCTGGCTCATGTTCAACTGGCTGTTGACCAGCACCCCCAGGTCCTTCACTGCCAGGCAGCTTTCCAGCCCCTCTGCCCCCAGCCTGTAGCACTGCATGGGGTTGTTGAGACCCAAGTGCAGGACCTGGCATTGAGCTTTGTTGAATCTCATATAATTGTCCTCAGCCCACTGGTCCAGCCTGCCCAGATCCCTCTATAGAGCCTTCCTACCCTCAAGCATGTCAACACTCCCTCCCAAGTTGGTGTCATCTGCAAAGTTACTGAGGGTGCACTCAATCCCCTGATCCAGGTCATTGGTAAAGATATTAAACAGAGCTGGCCTCAATACTGAGGCCTGACGAACACCAACAGAATGCTACAGAAAGCATCTTGTCCATGCCTGTTCCTTACCCAGACATAGCAGAGCACTGATCCCTTCTGGATGGCAAAAGCACAGAGGAGAGAACAATGCTGCCTCTCTTCCTCATCACTATATAAAGGAAGCAATTAATCTTTAAACCAGTATAGGAAAAGCTATCTTGGAGTATCTGGAAGTGGAGATCCCAAACAGTATCACAAAGGAGTGATTTTAAAGTGAGCACAAGAGGGCAGGATGAGGATTAATACATTAAGAGAAAACACTTTAGCAGAACAGCAATTAATGAGAGTTGTTAGGTTATGGGATAGTTACCAAGGGATGTGATAGAGGCTCTGTTACGTAGGTCATTTGAAAAAGCAGACTAGACAGAGTGCTATTGAGTATACTCCAAGGAAATATCCTGTCTCTGCAGGGATCCTGACTGTTCCCTGGTTAGTGGCCTGATTTTCTAAATGTATCATGTGGCTATTTCTAACACTGACTTTAACAAGAGTTCTGGGTGCTGAATTCTTCAAGAAAATAACAGGTTATTGATCATCAATGACCCATTATCATTTTTGTGACAATGAAATCTGTGTTGGATTTTTTTAGTCATGCAACGTGCAGGAGAGTCATGACTTTTCCTGGCTGCAGTAGACCATGACACTCTTTGACGGGCTGGTATCCCACTGGCTTTTGCCTGTATCTGAGGTAAAATAAAGTGCACCAGCAGAAGTGCCTGGTGCCACCTGCCTCATCCGTATTGCATTTGAGCCACCATCTGCAGCTGCCTGGGGCTAGTAGAGCTGCCATGAACACAAGAGGTGGGCACATTGCAGAACCAAGCAGCCCCATGGAGCAGAGAGCAGCAGGGATGCTTTAGTTCTGTAAGATTTGCTCTGCCTTTCCTGGGCAGGGGATGGCATACGCTGCAGGCATTGTGATGCCAATACTCCAGTTAAACATTTAAATTTCATTTACAGGAGCAACATGGGAAGCTGCAATTATGTTTTACAGGGAGAAATATTTTCTAGCGTACAGGTTTATTTGTCAGATTCTTTTCTCCTTTTTTTCTTTTCTCCTACTCTTTTCTCCTCTCTTCGCTATTGTCACTCTTGATCCTCCATTTTTAATTATCTTTTAATTTTCTTGAGTGACAGAGCAAAAGCAAAAGGAGGAGAGCTGGAGGTAAAAAGTTTCTCACTAAACAATTTTGCTTCCGTGTGGAAGGTAGGCTTGGTTTTACATAAGTCCTCTACACCAGACCCTAAAGTTTTAAGGACCCCCACTGTTCAGATATACCCAATCTGCTATACAACTTGTCTTAGCATATATGGTCTCACAGGCTGTTTGTGGACTAAGCAACATTATTTCCCACCTGCACAGTAACAAAAAAGAAATAAATCTGAAGTACAGTCAATAAATTAAAAACATTGCAAATAGGCCAATTTCTGAGCTATTTAAAATATGGGCTGCTGGTGCCCTGTATAGCAATATATATACACAGAGAGCAGGATTTATGATGGTTTGCTATGCACTTTAAATATCATGAAAACCAGTCAATTTCATTTTGTTACAGCCTAAATCTATCTTGGCAGCTCCAGCTACAGCCTAGTTCCTATTGCAACATGGGGCACTGAAAATGGTACAGACTGTTTACTAAAAGATTTAGTAAGAGCGTCTGGTAAGGACAATGGTTCTTAGTTTTTTTTAAAAAAAGTCAGTAGGTGATACAGAACTTTAGAATTCAATCACTGCAAATTAAGGGACTGTCTCAGCTGATCTAAATGGATGTTCTCATCTCTATGTCTACATATCCTAACGTGCATGATCTGGCTTCTTACGCTAGTCCTTCACGATGGTGTCCACGTAGTTCTGTGGAGGAATGTGCATGCTTTACAATATGCAGTATGTGCTGCTCCTGCCTGAAAATAAATAATTTTCCCCATATATTTCCTTTCTTGCTTTCCCTACCTTCCTTGAGATAATCCTGTAAAGCAGATCTGCAGACTGCAGTATGTGGTAGGCAAGAGGGAAAGGCGTTATTGGGTGGTACCTAGGAAACAACTAGATAAGGAAAATCTAGTCTGAGCACCAGAAATATCTTCTGTCTGGTTAACTGTGGATTCAGCAGTGTCTCCAGATACATCCTGGGGACTAAAACTGCAGGCCACTGAATGCCGTAACTCTTCAGTCCTCACAAGATCAGCTCCAATGGAAGAGTGGAAACACTCTGCTTTTTTGAGAACTTCACAGAAGTGAGTTCTGTGCCCAAGTGATGAAGACCAGAGAACTTCACTATACTATTTACAGGACGGCACTTGCAACAATTTTCTTAACAGTGATAATGATGTATTTTTCACAGCTGCAGGAATCCTTCCAAGCAGTCACTGTCAGAAAGGTGTAGGACCCTGCAGAGTAAAGCTCTAGGGAGCAGCTTCCAGTTGGTCAGTTACACTGATCCTCCAGGAAGCTTTAAATCACTTGTTGAATAGACATGAGTAGACTTTTCTGCATTAACCAGAGGTGTCATCAACCAGGGGAAAGCTTGTGAGTCTACTGTACTGCAGCAGGGTGGAGCTGTGCTGCATTGCAGCAAGGCATAGCAGGAATCAACGTGCCTGGCTTGAGGCTACTTCATCATACATGGTTTGTAGATGTCTTCTTTTTAATGTCTTGGTCAGTACAGAAAAGGAAGAGTGCAGCTGTGGATGTAAGGAATTGTCAGGAAGTGTAGCAAATTTTATAGCCATTCTATTCTACCTGACTGTACAGATGGCCAAGTCTGGTCTTCATTAAAAGACCTTTATAGTCATCTTTTAGGTAAATATACAGGGGGACCAAAGCTGCCTGTTTAGGAAATCCTCACATACCCACCCAGAGGCATACCAGCCAGATGATCTCTCTGAATAGAGGAAGACCATTGCCTGATCATTTTGGCATTCCATTTGACACTGTTATCTGTGAAACAGGATTCTGCAGAGAGTAGTGTAAGTGTATGAATGATGGAGAGCTGTAAACAGCTTGTCTTTCAGGACAGCATTATCCCATATTCAGAACTGGTAATAAATCTATAAAGGTTTCTGTGTCTTTTAATTTATGTAGGCTATCAAATGAGCATATGGATGTCCTCATTATCTATGTAAATATCCAGTTCTTTCTTCAGTGCTGGTAAAATCTTAAGTTTTGTCGGTTTTAATGATTAGCATGTTTCACAGATTAGTTTGTTTTAAAACCTTTTTCTGCAAGAAGTTGTTGTTTTTATATATTTTCCTATAAGAATGTTTCCCTATACTAAAAGTCCAGAGCATCTTCCAGGAACTACCAGTATGAGAGCAAATTTGGAGAATCCTTTTCCACCATAGATTCTCAGTTTAGGCCAGTGGATCACTGGCATGCTGATCTAATGCACCTGGGCAATTATTCTGTGAAATGAGTTCCTGAGAGGCTTTCACTTGAGGTAGAAGAGCTCTGAGCAAAAATCAGGGCTTCAGTCCTTTACTAAATTCTGTACTTCTTGTGTTCCTGGATTTTAAAAAAGGTGAAATACTGAACTTTTTCCATGTGACCAAAACTCTATTGCATTTTTAATTCAGATGCAATGTTTCACTTTAAGTTTTCTCTAGGAACAAGGTGCTTCGGTATTTCTAAATCTGAACACTTTCTTGAAATTACTCAAATGTGTCCTGCAATAATTTGTATTTCCTTTGGGTGCTGTAGTGATGAAGATATTTTCAAGAGTGGGAAGAGAATGTATGTCTTGTACGTGTATTTGTTCTCATCTGCTAGGCAAGTTGCACTTTTTCAAATGCTTTTTTTATCCCCAAGTCATGTTGATTGAAACTTTCTTCTCAGATCTTCTAGATTTTCTCCCCAAGCAAATGTCCACTGTAATTCACACTAATTGTCACCCCTGTTGTCAGTTTCAGCAGTGAAGCTGATGATGAAGTGGTCATGAATGATGAACTCTCAGCCTTTGCAATGATCACAGTGGGTCTGGGATCAGAGACTTTGGCAGGGCAGCAAAACACAAACTTATGTCTGAGTGGTCAAACTGAATAGCATATTGAGACCCAGAGATTTAGGTGGGTTGTCGGGAAGAAAGAAGAAAAAGATTGCTGTGGTAATAAGTGAACTACTAGTAAGACAGAAAAAAATATGAAGAAAAGCATAAAAATGATTCGACGATTGAAGGATGAGACACAAGGAGCTAAATTTATATAGTCCAGAAGAGAAATAGTACAGCTAAAGAGGCATCAGTCTATATAAGCCTTCATCAGAGCCATGAATATTTGCACTATCAAATCATTAAGGAGAGGTTAATGGAAAGCATGTTGGATACTGCAGAGAAGTGGTCCTATAGGTTTTATTATGGAAAGTACAATATCTAATATCCTCAGATGTCTTTATTTGTGGTTTGTTGTTTGTGGATTGGTGTTGGATTTTTTTTCCTATAAAACAGTGAAAATGTGAGATGTTGATGCAACCACTTCATAATGCTGCTGTCCTCTGTTGGGCAACACGGCTTTTTTTCTTAAATAGACAACCCTGGTTTATATTGTCTAGATCAAATGCAAACAGATGGTAACAAGAGAGGCGATTTCCTCCTTCAAAGCCCTTTCCTGCTGCTTTCCCTTAAGACCAGGGATGTATCACAGAATCATTTGCCCCATGTAAATTAAGCCTGAAGTTATCTTTTTCCCTCTGGCAATTTCTATTTGCTGTTAGAGATATCTGTGATTTGAACTTCCCTGTGTTTATGAATTACCTAAACAGATCCAAGTGCCATTTTTAAGCTGTTAATAACGTCAAGAGAAGGGAGTTGATAGAATGGATAGCCCAGACACCCACAGGCTTTAGCAGCTGAAAACCCTCCAACCCTTCCTCTTCACTCCCAATGAAGTGTAAAGACAATTTGAGACAACTGATCACTTAGTGTGTCAATTGTAAATATGAACCTGTAGGTGCACTGCATATAAGTTCCTTCAAGATTCAGTGGTCCATACAACAAACTGATACTTTTTCCCACTCCTGTTGGCCTGCATAACTTGGAGTCCTGCGGAATCAGTACGTTAGGAGATGGGGCCTGGATCTCAGCCATCATCTAATGTAAAATCAACTTTACTTTCCTATTTTAAGATAAGGCTGTTTGAGAAGCTGATCTATACAGGCTTGACGATATTAACTACTCCAGCTGAAACCAGGACACTTTAATATCCTCAAGTCTGTATAGTCCGTCTGACTTTTTGCATAGCACAAGCCATATGGTTCACTAGTTAAATTGTGTATCAATTCTGTAACTCCTACTTGAGATACAAAATATTTCAATGCTGCAAGATAATTTTAGAAATATCATTAAGGATGATATCATCCATGACTTAGAAGTCAGGGCTGCCATCAGAAAAGATGGACAGATGGATTTCCTGATGAAGCAATGATGTGCAGTATCATTGTCAGGCCTGCCTCACCTCTCAATTCTTACAGTTTTTCTCCTTATTCATAGTTTCTCCTTTCTTGCAGCTGTTTTCCTGGTTATGATTGATGCATAAATGTGCTTTCTTTTGTCTTCTCTATTTACACTATTTCTCCACTGGCTACATGTTATGCGGCTTAGGATAACTCTATTGCTTAAAGTCTCATGACAAGATAATGCTTTTAAAGGACTTCTCTGGCCTCTTTTCTGACTGTTCCTCTTGTTTCCACTCTCCACAAGCTTCATATTTTGTGTTTGAATAATCTGGTAATGACTGGCAAATTAGTAAATAGGCTTTATTACAAAATAGATCAGGCTATTAACTCCTCCATGCATTAAACTTTAGCCAAAACCTGGCATAAAACCTGCCAGTTGCATATCCATACAATAACATGTTGTTTTCTGCAATGTGAAAGCTGATGACTTGTAACTAGAAGCGGGAAATGCTTATCCCTTTTTTTTATTTGACTTGGGGTTTATGGATATAAACTTTTAAGACTTGGGCTGTCTCCATGACCTCACAGTGATGCTTCTTTAGGAATAATAACTGCTCTTTGGTGAGCAGTTGCATGTGTCTTTTTTCCTATTAGTACATACTTAAAAAATTACTTCTAAGTTTCCTCCAGCGTTGGTGTTGCAGCTGGATCCTCTCAATGTAGGCATCATAGGTGTTAAAGGTACCACCCTTCAACAACTTCTCTGGTTCTACTGAAACATTAAGGAAGTGCAGATTTTTAGATTTTAAGAATCTCTGACGGAATGACATTTCCCTGGCTTTTAATTTTGTCTGAAGACTTAGCACCAAGGTTTAGTGCATTGGATGCCAATTGAAAAAGATTTTACATTATTTGATAGGCAGCAGGATAAATGCCCAAGCTGCCTAGAATACAGAAAGATTCTGTACTAATTTTAAATTAAAAAGAAAGAAATCACACTTTGGTTGGTGTCAGTTTTCCTCCTTCTCTTCCTACCTGATAGAGCTTTATCTGGCAATGCTGTTGAGCCTAAAGTTTGCCTTTTCTCTGTTGGATTGCTGCATTATGCTAACTTTCCAAGTTTTGAAGTACTCATATTCTGCCTTCAATCTGTTAAATTTTCACGATTTGAGTATGGGAAAAAATACATCTTCAGCCCTCATGTCAAAACCTCATATTACATAAATCTATATTCTGTTTCCCAAATAGAATATAGTGTTTATTGCATACTAACCTTTTCTATATTACTATTGAAAATTTCATCATGGATAGTTAGAATATTTTTTTTTCTAAAACACTTAATTTAACTTTGCTGACCAAGTATGGTACTTTATACACTTTGGCTTATCTTATCAATTTACTACAGCTGAATAGAGAAAAGTGATAGATCTCAATAGATGTAAACAATTTCCAGTAGTACAGGAAAACAGAAATGTTTTCAAATATTTCTGTTTGGAGTTTGGACAGAATATCCTTTTACCAGAATGACATGATGTAATCATATAGGGTGCTCCTGAAATAGTGTATTCATTGGTACTAATACATAAGGATATTAACTCCTTAAACTACCTAACAGAGGTATCAGGATGGACTAATTAGAGAAGAATTTTCCACCTGCATTTGATCATAGTTGAGTCACTCCTGGAATGTATTATCTTGATTTGATGTCTGAAGGTGAACAAAGATACTGATAAATCAGTTAAGTATTTCCACTTCTTTTTCAGATACTCTTGCACAAGAATGTATATCGCAGCTCTTCCTCCTCTGACCCAGAGATGAAGAGGTGTGCCAATGCCTTATCTCATTGTAATTATTATCTTCCAAGTAACTTCAGTTTATTTACATCACAGGTACTTCAGCTGCGGCTCCGCAGCATGGTGGAAGAGCACTAATTGCAAGGGAATTTTTTCTTTTAAGAAATTCTTTGGTTTATGCTAACATGAAATCTCCACCTGCATTTTTGGGAAAGAATTCCATGCCAGTTTTAAGCATGCCTTTGAACAAGGGTTTTCTACATTAAGAAAGGGACTTCACTACTTTTTCTCAAGGAATAAAATTTGGAACCACTGGCAGAAGTTTGTTTCTTTTTCATGCAAACCAGCTGCTGCAGTGGAACAAGGCACGTAGCCAGGATACTATAAACATATTTGTGTTTTTCTTCTTCAAGGCTTTCTCAGCAAAGTATGAGGTCTAAGACGTTTGTCTTACATCCACATGTCACGTTTCTTCAATTCCAGAAGAACAAATTTGACCTCCAACTTTGACAGTAGTGAGTAAAGATGCTGTTATCTAGCTGGGTGTAGTCTAAGGAAAAGTCAGCTGAATTGTAGTAGAAAAGAAGCTGGAATAGAGGCTTCTGTGTAAAGAAAGGTTAACAGTAGGTTTTTCAGCTTGCAGAGGAAGTAGTGTGCAAGTGAAAAAATCGGGTGGATGTTTTTAAATCACGAACCAAAAAGGAGAATATTTTTCATAGAATAAAACTGAAAAATTTTCTACTTCAGATTGTTGCAGAGGCCGAAAGTATAAGTTGGTTCAGGAAAAAATACTAATATTCATGGAGGACAATTCCATTAAGGGCTATGAAGTGTGAAGATGCAGGTACAATCTCTGGCTCAGGACATCTGTAAACTAACGATTGCTAAAATCTTAGATGTTATCATAAGGAAATGTCACTGTAGACTTCTGTTAATCTTATATTTCTTATATATTACTATATACAATATAGTTTGTACTACAGGCCAGTGGTAGTTTCTGGTTCAATATGGCTATTTTGGTATTTTTATTTTCAGAAGTAATACAAGAACTGTTATTTTTTATAGGCTCATTCAGTCTAGCTGGGGTAATGCTCTGCTGTGGTTTAATAACAGAAACTACTACATTCTTTCCTGAATAGTGAGCAGGATTGCCAGGGCTCTCTACAAGATAAAACTAGTTAAAGCTTTTTTAAAAAAGATAAGTTTAAAAAACAATCAATCAAAAAAAAGCATGAGTGAAATACAGCACCAGAAGCAGCAGCAAGTCTAGCATGTTGCAGGGGAAGCTTCATGATGTGAATAATAAATATAGTATATAAGATGAGAGTGAGGTAGGAAAAGTGATGTATTGAACAATCTGACTTCTGATGCTCTCAAAAACATAGTCTACTCAGCAGTGGCTTTGAAGGTCTGTTGCTGAAATTCAGAATCGGATAGGATAAGGGTACACATGCATTTTGCACAAGAAGATGTGGCTTTTGACCCTGGCTTTGCTTGCCCCTAAGAGACTGGTTTCTCTAAAGGTTAAGAAAATCTTGCTTATGGTTTAGACACATAAGCATGTTCTTCTAGGGTAACATGCAAAAACTCAGCAGTTGAGCCATGGAAGACACTTGTGTTTTTATTTTTAGCCAGTGGCAGCTGAGGATTACTTCATGTCATCTTACTTCCTATTGGAGTGTCTAATGGTTTAGAAGTAGGAACAAAGTAACATAGCTAACAGGTTATTGTGCATCAACTAGTCTGCAGTAATTGCCTCTATGCATCCTCTTAGCCTGAAGCGAATGCAAAATAATTCAACTTAGCTGAGGTCTCAGTGAAATATGGCTAAAATAACTCTCAATCCAACACCAGAAGATAACATCATGCAGGAAGCCTGTTCCATATTCCACCCATAACACCCACACATTCCACTCACAGCCTGGAGCTGAGCAACAGGTCTCACAAGAACAGAGAGACAGCTATTACGAGCTCTACCATTCCCATCAGTTTGATGGCCAAGGAATGGGATTCAGTTATCCCAATTACATGACCTCTACCCATATAAAATGGTAAAATCTGTAGGACCACGATGAGGGTTTGGGGATCTGGAGGAGGAGTGTTCTGGAAAGGAGGTCTGTCTCTACAAATAGCTTCTATTGGAAATACTTTGGAGCATATCTGGGTGTGCTCAAGGACTGCAATTGTACCTTTGTGTGGGGGCTGATCTGAAGCAACAAGCTTCTGCTTTTTTAGCTGACTGGCCTAAACCATCTCCTTTGCATTTCAGTTATAGGGTACTGTAGAGGTGCGTGGTGGATTTTTCTCTCTCTTTTTTTTTAGCTATTAATAACCTAATATAAACTATAAAAATTGCATCCAGATATCATGGTAATAAGTGCCTTAAAAGTGTCTGTAATGGTAAATAATTCAAATGATGATGTTCTTTATGAAGCTTTTAAAGTATATTAACCAGAAACTTATATAAGCAGTGAAACCTACATTACACACACACACACATGCATATGGAAAAACAAATTAGTAGATCAAGAAACAGCTCTGCAAGAACAGAACAATTTTTTTTTAACTTCTGCATTCCTCTTGTTCAGTCATTTGTTCGCTATCTTCCACAGCCCTCCCCCCTCCCAAAGCAAGTTAAAATCAAAGCCCCAACTCAATTTAGAAAATGAGTGTTCATAAATGGTAATAGTACATAATAGCAGTGTTTAGTGGAATATACTGTTCATGGTGGAGGATGATGTCTTTAGGAGCTTTTTAGATAAACTGGACATGTATGTGTTGCACAGACACTTGTGAACAGAGTGCTTTTTTAAAAAACAAAGCAAAACCGAATCTGTTGGGTTCTTTGGATGTAATGTTCATGCGAGGGATCAGAGCTTTTAGACAGGGCAGTCAGTTTTTGTCCAGACAGTAAAAGGAGTCGCTATTCCAAGGAGCTTTGTAATCTTCAGCTGGATCATGTGAGACATCCCTAACTGCTGTTCTTCTGAAGTCTTGTACTCACCTACGAAGTGTTTAAATTACAGAACTGCTTGATTAGAAGCAGGATCTTGAATTCACGTCCTGGCCATTAGTAATGGGTTACTATTACTATGTGCTCATCTGTCTGTATGTCCATTTAGACATATGAACATGTCTGTTTGTCTCTACATGTATGGAGAGGCTGCACTTGCATGAAACATTAAATATTCCCTGAGCCTGAAAGGAACAACACCTAATTCTACAGACCACTGAGTGATTTATGAGGGTACAGAAGTTCAGGTACTGGATCTAGTGACTTACCTTGTGCACTGTATCAGGAAAATACAGTGCTTAGGGCTAAGGGTTTCCCAGAGGACACAAAACATCCTTTGAGACCACTTTTCCTTTCTACATTCCTCTGTTCACTATCTATAAATTGGGCTCATTCCTTATAGACCTGCTAACCCCTATTATCTCTAAACAACATATGTTTCTGACTGGCAACTGGTAAATGTTGCATATTTACAGCAGCTTGAAAAATTATCCCCCTTCAGCATTACTACAATTAATTCTGAATAAAAAGATTAGACATGTTACTCAGCGACGAAAGATACTCCTACACACACACACACAATCACACCCCATTTTGAATTGCTGGAATTCCTCAGGGAATGAGTTTTTAATTTCTGTGAGGGAGTCTGTGACACACCTTCAGCCTACGATGAACTGAAAGTGAGACCGTTTCCTTCCAGAGAGACTATATCCAGGGAACAGCAGCAACTGCCTTCAGAATTGTGCTGTCTCTCCACTGCAGATTACAAGTAGGAATGAAAAACAGCCACTCCAGGCATCCTTCACCATCACCTTGCAGGTTTCTGGACATACCATATTGCTTTAAAGATGGCTGATGTGATTCTTACACTTTCTGCTTTTTACACTGCCTGGAGACTGCAGAGAGCCCTCAAAATCCTTTAGTAGCTATTCAACACAAAGGTTGGGTTACAACCTTTGGCTCAGAAAATCTTTAAACTGGGATGCTGGGATGAAAAGATGTAACTATTACCATAGGCATGCTCTGCTTTTGCATGTGTGGCTTGCCATTCTTTGTGATGGCACAGTGGACTTGAGAAACACATAGTGATCCTTAAGTTCTAAAGAGGCTTAAATTGCACTTACACTCACTTGAAATATCCATCAGACATCTAGAGCAGTGAAACAGACAAAATTTTAAAATGCGGAATAAGTAACAGAGTTACTTGCTGTATTGTCTCAGTTTTCAGGAACTAACAGGTAAAAATGGACATGAACAAAATGTGCTGTAAACAGCCACTGCATATTCTGCCCCAGAGAACTAACACAGTTCCAGAATCTTCCAGTAACGTTGACAAAGCATTCAGTACTGTGCACCTGCATTTAAGTTACCTTTTCCTCTGTCTTTGCCTTTAGGTTTACAGTTAAAAAATCCACAATACATTAGGAAGGAAGTCTAAGACTGATTGGGACTAACTGAGTAAGCTTCAGTGGAAGACTTCAGCAAGCTGTGATTTAAAGAGCCAAATATATATATTTAATTCCTGCTTATAAGGTTCATCTTTTTGCAGCAATCTAGTCAGACACATCTGTTCCAAAAGCATCAGAGCAAGAATCTGACTTACGCTTTTTTGCAGATGTATGACAGAGAAGAAACCAGCTCAGAGATCTGAAATTCAGAAAATGACACATGCAGTGGGTTGTGACTATTTCACTAACACTGCATGCATTGTAGGATCAGTCATACCATTCTCTTCCCATTGGATCCTCCCTGCAACTTTCTCAAGATTCATTCTTTTTCTAGAAGAAAAAAGGAAAGATATTTAATAATTATTCAGTTCTCCTGAATTACAGTTTATTTATACCTTTGTATTAAGAAATTAATTAGCTCCCAGGATCACTCACCAGCATTCCAAGTTCATTTTTGCTTTCAGCTGAGGAAAAATTGTGTGGTCAATTCACATAAAAGCAATTCACATAAGAGCATCAACATGACAATTTGAACTCTTCTACAAGCCACACTCTTGTAGTTTACTACACTTACAAAGTTGCAAGTTACAAGCACTTGGTGTCTCAGTTTATTTGTTGGCAAATGGGGATAACCCTTCTGACTGTCATTTGTGGAACATTTTGTGATTACTGTGAACATAATGTTGAAGAAGGAAGTGCAATGCATTATATGTATCCATCACTACTTTAGTGAAAATTTGCTGAAACCACATTTCAGGACATGTGAAGGTCTCCTGTAAGGTCACGTCAAACCAATTCAAACCAACAAGACCAAGGACAAGAACCTGGAGACAAAGTGTCTTTAGACAAATATGTCTGTGAGTATCTGTTATTGCAGGTGGTGCATGCAATACTCTACCTGTGAAGTAGGAATAATAATAGAATCAAACAAAGATTAAATTTGCATTCCCTGTGTTTGAAGAATTTGGGTACTACTGAAAACCACGTGATGAAGTAAGTTAATACTGCTTTCTGGTCACGTAATAGGGAGGGGCAGGGGGGGATGAAAGGAGGAAAAAGGCAAATACAGACTAGATAGCTGTTTGTTAGTCGTGAGATTCATCTAATTTAATTTAAATCTTCTAAAAGTTCTGTGTCTAGGCTAGTCATCGAGGGCAGGACTTGTCTATACTGTGCTATACTGTGTTAACTCCTACACTGTGCTATAAAAAGAGCATAGGCTGACTAGCTCAGAAGTGAACACCTACACTTGTAGACTTCTGAAGGTATACAAGGTAAATCTCAATGCTAGTCTTCCTATGCAATCAGTGCAAAGAGAGAAGGACATTTTCAGGTGGCCTTTTTGACAGCTTTTAACCTGTTCCCTTTGCTTTGTTCCTGAGAAAAGGTTTACAAAGTTTTCTGGCTTGAACAGGTTTTAATGGAAAAGCAAAAGGAACATCCCCAACATGGAGGTAACTTCAAAATATGAAAGAAGTCTTCTTTCTAGACCCTGGGGAACTAGAGTTTCCAAAACAATATTCCACAAGAAGTATACTAATGTGTCCAAAAATGCATTCTTGGAAACATTGAATTTTTCTGGTAGAAAAGTTAAATAATGGGCTTATAATCATGGAAATCAGGTTAGAAAGGACTTCAGGAGATCTCTAGTCCAACTTTGTGCTCAGAGTCAGGCATTAGATCAGGCTGGTTTTCTCAGGGTTTTATTCATTGTGGTCTTGAACAGCTCCAACGACAGAGACCTATTCTCTGATTGTCTGTCCTCATGGTGGAAAAGCTTTTCCCTACATCCTGTTTGGATCTCTCATTTCAGTTTGTACCTATTGTCTCTCATCCTCTCACTATGTACGACTGTGAAAAGGTTAAGTCTCTTCTTGATAATCTTCTTGTAGGTACTAGTAGAATGCTCTTACCTGCCTACAAAGTCATCTCTTCTCCAGGATGAACAAACCCCTTGTCCTCAGTCTTTTCTCATAGGACAAGTGCTCCTGCACCTGAACGTCTTGGTGGCCCCAGTGAACTTGCTCTAGTTTGTTGATGTCTGTCCTGTATTGGGGTCCCAAAACTGGATGCAGTATTCTAGATACAATCTAATGATTGACAAGAAAGAAAAATAATTTCCTCCAACCTCCTAGCTGTTCTGTTAATACAGTCCAGGTTACTGTTAGCCTTTTTTTTGCTGCCAAGGCACATTGCTGGCTCATACCCAGCTTACTCTCTGCCAGATCCTTTTCTGTGAGCTACTCCCCTGCCCATAAGTTACCAGTCTGTACCACTTCAGGGGCCTTTCCTTCCCCATTGCAAAAACTTTGCATTTATTCTTGTTGAATTTCCTGGCCAGGAAATTCAGACTATCAAGGTTCCTCTGAATGGCAGTCCTGCCCTCATGCATATTGACTGTGTCCACCAACTTCGTGTCACTTGCAGACTTCATGATGGTGTGCTCTCCACCTCCTCCAGGTCACTGATAAATCTGAGGATAATTGTTCAGGATAACAAATCTCAGCCTGGACTGTCAAAGTTCAGAAAAATTGTGAGAAATTGGGAACTGGGTTTTAGCATCAAGCAAATCTAATTCTATAAGGTATGGCCAGATATGCTTATTTTTGCTTGATATCACCTAGGAATTCCATTGCAGGCATGTGAGAACATAACATCTTTTGAAACAATAGAGCTTCACAAAGAATGGGGTTTTTTTCCATGCAAGACAAAAGTCTGGTATGAATTATGGCAGTTAATAACATAGAGCAGCATAGGAGATAAAAAGAATACAAAAATACATAGGAAAAAGTGATGACTACAACATCTAACAAAAAGTACAAAAATAGTATTATATATAGAAGAAATTTTCTTTTCCCATACAGATATTTTTTTCCTGTTGGAGAAATATGTTTGCTTTGGCCAAAACTTTGGTGTTTTAATGATCACAAGTAATCAGTCACACAGCCTTCCTCTTGCTGCATTAGAGGCACCAGCGCACGAAGCAGTGGTTCGCTACTCTCTGTGTATTGGCTATTTCTACCTGCAAAGTGCTAGTGCTACTTCCTTCCCTAGGCTATCTTCAGAGATTTGTCAACCAAATTGTGAACAAGCTTGACACCATTTAGTTGGTATGTTATTGCATGAAATCGTGGTCCTGTGTCTTTCTAGTGATACATCACACACGCCTTTCAAAGTTGCCCATGGGAGTTCTCCAGACATACATGACTGGAAGGAAACATTGCTAGTGAGTCAGAAAAGTCCCAGCTTGACTATGGATCAGTCTGCTAAAGTGGAGAAATTCCCATTAGTGTTTGATGGTAACAGTATCTAAGAGGCCAAACACTTCAGTGTAATAAATAGAAAACCAGGTTTTGTTGGAAAGACAGAAGATATCATGCATATATAGTCCTAGATATAACCTGTTAAGATTTCTTGTTCTGCCTTATTGTGTCCTAGACCCCAGGTTATCACTACTTAGTAAAGGCTGATTGTCATGACACTTCTCCATCCATCCGTCTCTGTCTAATCAGAGTGGTAAGGCGTCTATAACCTAGTTACCTTTCTCTCAGAGAAAAAGATATATGCCACTATCCTTACTTGGAAATCAAATCCTTTAGTAAGTCATGTCACTTTCCTGGTATCTCTCAGCAGAGTGCTGTCTTAATGGGAATCAAATCGTCTCCCTTCTCTTTAAAATGAATGCTCTGAGTATTCATTTTAATGTATCTCTCTCTCCGAACAAAGTATCAGAGGCAGAGCAAATGATTTTACCATACACAGGCTGCTTGTCATATATGTGACCTTCAGTCTAAATGACAGAAGACAAGATCAAGGCTACCTGGTCCAGATGGCACTTAGCTTTTGTACTATCAGAGGCTGTAGATCAGACAAGACTGACCAGAGGTTTGTTGCAGCTGTTCTGCTGGAGAACATACCCTCTTTGATGAAGGCTCAAGGCAGAGAACCCAGATAGGCCATATCAGTGCTGTGGCCACTAGATGTTGATGACCCCTTCCTCCTGAAATGAGACTGTCTGCTCGAAATGGCAATGCTCTTAGCATGTCTTAGCACGTACCTGCCTTCCTCAGTCCTTTGAAATGGCTTGGGCAAACGAGATGATCTGGGGCAGCATCTGGGACAGGCCAGGCATGTTAAAGACTGTGTCAGGTTACTTTTAACCACGTAAAGAGTCAGGCTTGGGAACGCTTATGTCTTTAGATTGACCCTTGCCACTACATTAGCTATTGTTATTCACAGAAAAGTATTTCAAGGGATGAAAAATCATTGCATTCCTTGTCTTCTAAACTTTACTATTATGGAGCAGGCCAAAGGAAAGAGAAGAGCGAGCAGAAAGGTAGAACTAGCCAATACTTGGATATTAGATCCTGCAATTTAGCTTAAATTGGCAATTTACCAATGTGAATACCCCCAAGTGGGCCTTAATACTGGAGTGGGTGGTTTAATTAGCACTGTGCTCCCATTTATAATTAGATTTCTGTTAGTTCAGTTTGAAGCATGATTTCATAATACAAAATTATTTTAAAAAATCCTGCGGGGATATTCCTGGTAAATTAATACTGTGGACTTTGATGAACTGATGCTTTTAATAGACTGTGGTATTTGGAAAGAATCTAAATCAAAGAAATAACATTGCCATCCCATAAAATTCAATGCCACATGATAATAAATCCACATGCAAGAGGGAAAAAGAGCCATAGGATTATCTGAGGAGAATCTGGACTGTGTGCTTCTCTATTTAAATTTGGAAAGCTTAAAAAATTTAAATCTGATCAGGAAACATTTAATATTTTCTTTCTCTTTTTTTTTTTTTAACAGAGTAATGGTAACCTCAAAACAAAATTTTATCTTCCCATTGTCCAAATAGATTTTTAATACCAAATTAAGATACATTTTTCAAAACATAAAAAATCAGGCTAAAAATGAGAAATGTGCTAAATTCTAGACATTCTAGCATGCTTTTTACCTTCAACAAACTGGTTGTTAAATACTCCTTGATCTATCCTATATGATTGGGATTTTTTTTTTTTCATCTGATTTTATGATAGTTACTGGAGAAGGGATGTCTGTAGAATAATAAATCATTGCAGAATGACCACAGAAAAACTAACCATGATTTTACTCTAGTGCAATGGAAAATTCATTTTTGTGTGAGGGGCAGTGGTGGAAGACACACTTAGATAAAATGAGATAAAGAAGTAATAGCTTAGTGAGAAGTTTGTGATGATCAAGTATTTATAAAAGGACACCCATACTAAAAGCATTTTGTGTTTACTGTTCTTTGTTTCTAAAAATAAGCCTACAAGTGCAAGCCTTACATTTGGAAAACATCAGAGACTATGACACTAGTGAAAACCAATTTAACTGAATTCTGATCTATAACTTCTGTGGGTAATCCCATGTGCATGATCTTTTACAGGCAGACAGGAAGATGAGGTTCTTGCTCCCAAGCATCATCCAGGCAAAGCCCTTAACATGACTTCCATCAGCTGGGGGTAAAATTCTCTGTAAACTTCAAAAAGAGGTGAATAAACATATGGAGGAAGATGAGTGGGAAAAAAGTATCACTTGAAACTATCTCTTTAGAAGTAGATAGCATGCTAGCCAGAGGTGTAGCAAACATCTCCAGCAGGCATAGCCAGGTCTGTTCACATCCAGGGTGGATCACTTTGCATAAGTATTCTTTTATTATAATTTTATTAGTGTGGATACTTATGGGTAGTGATTATTAAAAGCCCCTGTAGTATAGGAATTTACTTGCATTGCAGTTTGTCTTGTATCTGGCCAGATCCTTTCAGAGGACTTGTCTCCACCTGTGAAGTACCATGTGCATTTCCAGTAGCAGTATGTGCAAGTGAATGTTTGATGTTATGTCTGTGTTCAGTATGAGGTGCTGCACCTGGAGGAGATATTGCCTTACTTTACTATTAAACAGATGGATCTGAGCCAGGAATGATACAACCAGTTGCTCTGCTTCCAGAGGAAAAGGAAGTGGCTTGCAGCTTGTCTTTGCACCCTAAGGACAAATTTGCTGGAAGGGAGTGAGTGCTCATGCTATTCTTCCAGGTTGTGTAAAGAACCCGGGGTGAAGGTAAGGCCTAATGGGAAAAGCTAAAGAGAGGCAAGCCTAAAGTCTCCTTGACTCCATTTTTTTCCAGAAACTGGAATTTTGAAAGCCATCTTCCTTGTACATTGGATTCCTACTCCAATGCAAGAAGTCTTACAGGCCTAGCCAGGCTCCTGCCCTCCAGGCATTCCCCACCTGGTCATCCTTGCTAACCTCACCACCATGGAATGGGAGGGATTACCTGTAGGTTTGTGTCAATCTGGAAGCAAGACAAACATGGTTTTTGGTAGGAAAAGCAGCCATTAGGATTTTATTTTTGGTTGCTTTCACTCTTCAGCAGATTTAGCAGGGTGCATAGCCACATGGCATTTCATCAGGTAAATTATTCTGTATTTCATTTTCTGGAGAAGATGAAAAAGAGAAATCAAGAGAAGGTAAAGCATAGGGAAGCAGGGTCTATTGTGTATTTTCATTAGCTGTTAACACCTTACCTGGCATTTTTTTAAAGCATTTGGAGAAATGCCATAAGGAAAAACACACAGATGGCCAAGATAACGGGAGACTGAGTGTTTTCTCTCCTTGCTTGTTTTATTAAAATAATCTTAGTTTAAAGGAACAGTGGGAGCTGTTGCTTGCTATGGCATGAATAACAGAGGGCTGACTAGCCCTTTCAGATTAGATGGTAATAAACAGTAATATAAATGCTAATTAGTTATTTAAGAAATAGTAAAACAAATATTGAATTATTAAGATTAAAACTTGCCCTCTGTGCTCTTCATCCTCCAGAAAAAAAACACTATCCATTGTTTCTTTCCTTCTTACTGAAAGGTTAGACTAAACATGTATTCCCAGTGCCACCATACAGATTTGAGCCATTGCTGCTAAACTGATTATGTTATAATGAACATAACCATTTCAAAGAACATCAGTACTTTCTGCAGCCACACAGGGGTTAGAATGTAGTCCAAAAGACTTTGATGAACATTTGAGAGCACTTTAAGCTTGCTGAAGCCATTCTTAATTATGTTACAAGCTCTACCATATTTACGACAGCTGTAGGTATTGGCACATACAGGCTTGAAACCGAGTGGGAGATCCTCAGTTGACATAAATCCTGGCTCATACCTGCAAAACTGTCTGTATCATAGCTGTTTTATTACTTCCGTGCCCTTTCTTGACCTGACTTGCTGGGTCACTAACATACATTTATATCTCTAAGTTCAATTTCATGTATGTCTGATACAATAAGTCTATGCAGACCAGGTAAATTAAGATTCCAGCTCAGTGCCTTGGAGAAATCAAATCCCTACTTCCCCACTTGCATACGTCTAATTAATAGATAAATAAACTACAAGAACTGAAAGGACATTATGATTATCTCACCCAATCTTATGCCTGTAATAGGCCTTGAGGATTTCTGAAGTTATTTATTTCCCAAATGTTTTAAAAGTTTAACTCCCTTTCTGTTCATCATTCTTCATGACACCCCCTATGGAAATAGGTAGAATTTCTTAAGCTTTAATACTTCATAAGCCATTTCTAACATTTCTTTCTTAAACCTCTCTCAATTTTCTGTAATGTCTTGGGGAATCATGACACAAAGTTTAAGAAAACAAGCGTAATTTATATGGTATTAATTAAAAAAATGTCAGAGCTGTGGACTCTACAACAACCTCAGTACAATTTAACCTATATTTAGACAACCTACTGTTTAAAATACACTTTTGAATTATATAGTCCCTCTTTCCTGTAGTCTCTTTTTCTGATGTAAGAGGATAGTTTACAGACTGCTATGTGGTAAACCTTTTTGATGAGTTCTTGGAACCTCTTTTAGAAAGGCCTGTTTTCATTTCTGTGTCATTATTAGGGTTACTTTCTGAGCTTTCTCCAATTCTTTCATATCCTGCATCCTTACAGATCCCAGAGCTGGACATGCTCATGCAGGCAGTGTTATAATGCTGCTTATCACAAATAGGAGCTCTACTGCTGCTTGACCTGTTTATATGTACAATGGTCTAATTAGCCATTTTATTCATTTTATTTCATTTCCCTAACATTTGTGTTGTCTGAAAACCTGAAGATCAATAATTTTGCCTTTGTTTCTGAGTCACCAGTTAAAAAAAAATGAATTACTGCATTAGTGCATGCCTCATCTCCAACAGTGACCAGCAAAAAATGTTTAAGGAAAACTTATAAGGAGTAGAATATATATAAAATCATTCTTCCTTCAGTATACTCTCATCTCCTCATAAGACTTTCACAGTCTGCAAATACATCGAGCAAATAACTTAGGGAAAAAAAAATGAGTCCTGACTGGATGGCACCTATTGCTGGTCTTTTACAGAAATGTAATTCACAAGTGCCTTTTGTAGCTTACTAATTTGCCAATTCTTAATTCCTGTAATATATGCCTTCTTGATTTCATATAGCAGTAATTTGATTTTAAAACTTCCATGTCATACTATACCTTTTGAAATCAAATTGAAATACTTCTTATCTATGGTGTTCATGAGTTTTTAATTTTTTCAAAGTTCTGATGTTATCTTGACAGGATGTGCTTTTTATAAGTCTATTTTTCCTGGAGTTAATTATCTTTGCCTCCTTTAATTCTGTTTTAATCTGGACCTGTATCACTCTTCTGTCAGGCTGTGTTTGTGATCAGTGTCAGACTGACAAGGACTCAGGTCATTTCGTTTAAGTATCCTCTGGAAATCTACTGGTTTTCAAAGATTCATTGAAATTCAACATTTATGTCAAAGAGAACTTCTTAGTTTTCAAAACCTGTGCATACTAACTATGTAGGTTTACTGATTTAAATATATTTGGTAGTAGTGATTCTCTAAATCGTTTTGCATTGCTGGCAGAAAGTTAGGCATTGAATGATCATTAGGTCCTGAGAATACATTACCTGTTTTTTCCAAGCAGAGAATAGAAATATTTACTAAATGCATAAGTCCCTTGCACTTTTTTATCAATTTTTGTTCTTGGTTTGTTTTTTTGTTTTTTGGGGTTTTTTTCCTTTCTGGATAGAAATAAGCTAGGACCACATTCATGTTCTTTTTGTTGTTAAAAGCTCTTCCTTATCTGCTAAATTTCTCAGGCTAGAGTATATTCCCTTGATATTCTTTTACTGCCCCTACCAATTTTCTGCAATTGCTAGTATCTAGTAAATAGCTGATATTTATTAACTGCTATCAACTTTTATTTTTTCTACATCCATTTCATCTTTGTAGCCCTTTTCTCTAAGTCAGTTTTTAATTTAAGCTGTGGTCAGCAGAAGCACCACGATGACAGAAAACACTAGTTCAGGAAAAACTTTCGGATTAGATTTTGATGGTGATTAGCTGTACAAATGTGGATTCTGCTCAAACAATGCAAAACAGTAGAACCTCATCCTTTTCTCCCTGTGATACTTCCTTGTGTTTTAACCTTATAACTACCGGGAGACATGTGGAAAAGTATGCCCAGGAAATCATAATATTACTTTGTGGATTTTTCCAAAGTCATGGCTTGCTAATTCAAAGCATATCAGAATGAGTTTTTTCAGCACCATGGAGTAAATTCGCTCACTTAGAATTAAATGGATTAATCTTTTTTGAAAACTAATTAACATTTTGCCACCTGACTGAACAAGTCAATTCCATTAGGGCACCTTCACCTTTAGTGGTAAGGTAGAAGAAGAAATTATATGATGTTCTGCGATATGACCATATGAGAAGTTAATAAATAATGAAAGTGCTAACATTAAGACCATTTATATAATATATGTACCACCATCGTCATATTTACAGTTCTGTGGCAATATAAAATTTATTTAAAATCCCTCCAAAACACTGGTGAAATATTTGTATTCTGTTTGTAGGAAGGAGCTGCTTGCTTTATTTCACAGATGTTTTTAAGTAGGGAATTCACAACTGAAGACTTTCTTATATGGACTGTAAACCTAGGCAGAAACTGTGTTCCCACACATTGCCGTAATGGGCTTTGTTGTTGTTGAATGTTTGAATGATAGTTATCAATTAATAGCTTTCATAATATCCTTTGGCATCTCTCACAAATGAAAAAATTAGGAAGGCTCCAAGTCTCAAGTAATAATACTGTGCTTTGAAATTAAACAGAGCAGTCGCCTATCAGTTACAAACTGGTGCATAATGATGGTAAGAATTATGTCAGTTTTTCAGGTGAGCAGAGAGTTTCAAGCTGTGACATTCAGAGCCACACTTGAGGTCTGAAGTGGTTCTAGGGATAGAAAGAACCTCTATTCAGACACTCTGGGTGTGTGCTTAAATATAGCTACTCCAAATGTCAGAAGTTTATCTGGTAAAAAAAAATATTCATCTGTTCTCAAAAGAAATAATCCTTTTCTGGAGACAGAAATTCACAGTGTTGACAAAAACATCATTGACATTTTAAGCATTTTTTGACAGATCCTTTTCATCTGGGTCTTCTACTCATCTTTAGCCTAATGCAGTTCTTCCTGGCAGAGTTTCCTTCTGTATTTTTGCAAACTAAACCTGAAAATATCAAGGCTGTTCTGAAGTTGAGCACAATAAAAGACTGTGAGGGAAGCAGCTAATGCAAAGCAATTTGGGGAGCAAAGGTTTGCTAGCTAGAAATATGGGAAAAGTGAGAAATCTTGTTTCAGCCAAACCCACTTTTCTTTCCTTGATTTGAATCCAGCAGAATGTTGCAAAACATAATAATCAATACCTGCACTGCATTCCTTCAGCACTTATTAATGGCTCACACTCTCTTCCATGTCCTGAAACCTAAATCTGAAATTCAGACATAGTGAATGATTCAAAGACTTTGGGGACTGATTATTCATGGGGGAAGAAAGAGGAGTGTGTGTGTGTGTGTGTGTATATATATATATATATATATATATATATATATATGAATTGTTGTAGAATCAGTATGTCTTTTTGTCAGGGGTTAGCATTTATAGAAGTAATGCAATATAGTCAGAAATGAAGCCAGAACCTCTTCAGGTGCTTGATCTAGTCCAGACACTTTCCAAATAATTCTAATGACTTCCTGTGGACACTTGACTGCTCTTTGTCTTGTTTTCCCACTGGAAACACAAACTTTGCAATATGTATACTGACAGGGTGGTCAAGCATTGGAACAGGCTGTCCAAAGAGATGGTGGAGCCACAATCCCTGGAAGTGTTTAAAAAACATGTAGATGTGGTGCTTAGGGACATGGCTTAGTGGTGGACTTGGCAGTCCTGGGTTAACTGTTGGACTTGATCTCAAAGGTCTTTTCCAACCTTAATGTTTCTAGGATTCTATGTATGATGCAGGTGCTACTGTGAAGCATGCATGCAGTTTTAAAAAGCGTGAGTAATCTGTGGCACAGTTGAAGATCATGTTACCTGTCCTCTTTCCACTTCTGTTCTGCAAGGTTTGTTCAAATGGAAAACAGATTTCATGAGTAAAAGCTACCACTCTTCCTTTCTTGAAATTTCTGTTACCACCACTGTATTTCTCTGGGAGTGGATGCAAGTCACATCTTCAGCTTGCATGGTCAATGGCTGAGGACTGGTCTACAAAAGTCTCACTGATGTAAGGGGAGAAGAACCAGATATTCTGTTTGTAGAAGTATTTATTTACATTCATTCATTCTCTTTAAGGCTGATATGAGTTTTCTTTCCCTTAGCAACTGGCAGTGGGCTGGGAGGTAGCTATAAAGCAGAAAAGTAACTCATTATTTCTACAACTTACTGAGCTATCCCTTTAGAAAATACTATAGCGGGTCAGAAAACTACATTCCCGTTCTTCATAAATTTTGCAATAGCCGAAACTGTTTCATCTTTAGAAAGAGAGACCAAAATTTAAAGATGCTTGCTAAAATCACATTCCAAAGTATTTTGTTTCAGAAACGCTGCAAATTAATATTCCTAAAATAAACTTCTCCAAATTCTTTAAACCTACTTACTCAAAGTGGGGCTATTTCTGGCCAATTTCATAGTGCTCCAACATGAAGTTACAGGGACAGATGACTGCTGTACTCTCAGGGTAATTGGCTCCCCAGGCTGCAGTGGTGACATAGCCAGGGCCACGTGAAGCATGTAGCCCTAGGTCAGTTAGCCAGGCTGAGCAATGGAAACACTGAGCTCCTCACACTTTGTTCTGGATGGTGGCTTACAGGGTGACTAGGAGCCCATCCCAGACTAGGGCTCTGAACACCGTGACAGCAAGACTGGAAACCCTGTCCAATAAATTCTTCTCACTGCTGATGAAAATAAGTTTCCTGAGCATAAAAGGTGGCAGCACTTCTGTGAGGCAGATATCCCAGAAGTTTAAAAGCCCTGGGGGACCTAGGCTGTGTGGCAGTCCCTCAGGGAGCATCTGGGAAGCTGGGTAAATGAATGAAGAAGAGACAAGGCAGAGAACTAATGAGTTTTGTTAGCAGACTTGTTCAAATTGGCACATTTATGCAAAACATTTCACTTTTAATGAACTGTCATTTTTCTGATAAAGTTGATTTTTTTGAAACATTTCTGACCATTACCAGTCAAATAATCATGAAACCCCAGGAGACTCAAAAGCCCAGTTTGTTACTTTGTAAGAGAAGTTTATGCATCGTGCTTGAATTGGCATAACCTTTTTTGCTTGAACTTGTTAGGCTGCAGGTCCTCTGGGTACTATTTGTGCCTCCCTGCGGCTGTTCTGCCACATGTTATTTTTAACAGGACTTTGTACTAAAGCAATAGCCTGCATGTGTCTGCTTTGGGGATTTATGAACCATCTTGCAGCTCTGACCACACAGCTGTGCAAAGAAGTTGATGCTTTTAACAGTTCTCCCCAGACAGCAGCTTTTCCAGTAGCTGGTGCACACAGAATAAAAAGAGAAGATTCTGCTGCAAGCTAGGCAAGGGCTAGCAGAGGGAGAATTATTAAAGCAATCAGGGAGAAGGTGGAATTTTGCTTTTCAAATGAAGATTGACACCTTCACATTGCTTCACACACCCTCACTTAAGACAAAAAAAAACCCACAACAAAACCAATCTTTAACTCAACCTTAGGTAAATTAGATGACATACCAGGACTCAAAACTGATCTCTGGATGAAGACAGTGTTCTTTGCTAGCCCCAAAACACATATCACACTAGTACCAAAAGGGTAAACATATTCCTTCTTGAGCTTTCTGCTTTTGTTTTCACTTAAAGGAGATCCATAGAATGACCTACAGTCTAAGTTCTTTTCCCTTTTTTAGATATTTCTGAAGTTTCATTTCCATTTTGAAGCCAAACATCAAAGATTTTTTACCCTTTTTTAGGAGATAAAAAGAGAGTGAGCAAGAAAAAGAAAGATGTTCACATCTTCACACAAGTCCTCTGAAAACAGTGAATTCTCATCCTGTCTGATCCAGATCCATCACTCTGAAAACGACAAGTAGATTTTGGCTGTGTTTTAAGGAGCTCCCAAATGTGTGACTTCTCCAGCATCTTGTAGAAGATTACAGATATCTTTCTTTACTCACAGAATGGGAGCCATGCAATACCATATTTCCTAGGTGCTCTGCTTGAGCACAGTGTCTGGTTGGCCTTGTAGTTTGATTTTCCTGAATAAACTTCAGTAAAATTATTCTTATTAAAAACTGAATTGCCTGCTCTGCATCTGGCAGTTAAAAATTATGAGATACAAGCAACTCAGTTTCAATTGTTAACTAGATTTAATGATGCTTTGATTCAGGAAGAAGGTCTGGAATTAATCTCACATCCTCCACAGGGCATGTTAGCTACTAAGTGACCCAACTCTGGACTGTTGACAGCTCTTCTTGAATCAGAGCTGAAGCTTTCTGTTTGGAACTAGAAACTTTGATACAATTTCCCTATTTTTAAAAAGCAAAGGACAACCAATGACTTATGAAAGGTTACATTTTTGTTTCAGGTATGAACAAGGATACGCTCAGAAATCCGAAAGATTTTCACACATGAGAATTCTTAGCCACAGCTCTATCACAGCATAGAGATGCTACTTGATCTAAAGTACCACTCAGACCAGCTTTACGCAGTAAACAAATACCACCAACCATGATGAAATAGCAAAACATATTTAGCAAGGAAGATGCTAAAAGGACTGAACTGAAAGAAATAAGCCACTCTGTTGCAATCACATTTCTGTTTGTGGATTAAAGATAGCAGATAAGGAAACAATAGTTCACCCTGACTCCTTTTGGAATGTACATGAGATGATTTCAGGGATCTTCAAAAAGTTGTATAGGTATCATTTGAAACCATCAACTACAGGGTGCGTTATACTATAGACTATGCTAGACTGAAATTCAATATCACTGAATAACACCAATTTCAGTGAAATCATTTAAAAGAATTTCACCTATGAAATATTAAAAAAATGCACTGCTTACTCCTTTTAGTGCAATAAAATATTTTTGGAAAAAATGGAAAAATGTGAAATCCAGGAAAATAAATTAATATTTTAAGTCAATTTGATCAGATAATCTGTTTGGTTTTGGTTTCCTCTTAAAAAACAAGTAGCTGTGAAGAAGGAATATTCTTGAAGACTTTGTCCATTAAGTAAACATTAATGAACTGTTTGGGAGATAAAATATGATTCCAAGACTGGTATTCATCTAGCTCAAGAACTAAAACATAATATGGGATACATGCAAAAAGCATAATGGAGCAGTAATTTTAAATTAACAACATACTTAAGAAAACACTGAGTTCCTCAAGGATAATGCTCAGACAAAGAGGAAAAATGAGTTGAAATTATATTACTGAAGTCAGTCAGCTACTTCAGTCTTTGAATTGTTAAAAAGTTCTATTAACTTGTTTTTCAACTACCTTTTGCAATCCTGAAAAGTACACATAAAGGTATTTATATTTCTTTCCTTCTAGTCAAGAGTAGATTTTATTCTGCAAATCCGTTTTGCATTGTTCTTTTTTGCAATATATATACATATATATTTAGATAACAGAGGAAACCCACGTTGAAAAGCTATTTTTGTATTTCAGTTTGAAGATGTTTATATATGGCAGTCATTTATGCTTCCTTTACACTCAAGCTCCATATCCATCAAGTAGTTGCTAAATTGACTATACCCCCTGCATACAGATTACTTGTATACCTTGCTCTGGACGTTGTCAGTTCCACTATAACATCATGAGAGCCATAACCAGAGTTATTAGGTACTCTAGCAGGACTTCAGACACTTTTCTTGCTTCCCATAGCATGATGGATGAGTAAGCCTATCAGATGGTTTGTAAGGATGTTGCCATGCCTTTAAATAGTCTCTGGCACTCAGGATCCAAAAAAGTGATAACTTCCAGGTACCTTGGACCAGACTTCAGGAAAGCTGTGAGGAGGATGAGAAGATTTTAAACACTTTATAAAGAACATTGACATGAACGAACCAAAACACATTTGAAGTATCTCAGTGTTCTTTGTATAGTGGACATTTGTCTTCAGAAAAATCAAATAAGATGCAGATATTTACAGATGTAAACGGAGTATTATCCGAAAACAAGATCTTTGTTACTGGCACGTTTAGCTTCCTGTGTGCCATTCATCATATTCAATTCCAGGGCCACTTCTATGCTGACTAGAGAAAGTGAAAAGAAACCCCTCACATCTTAATTAATATGTGAAAGTGTATTTGAAAATATTATAAATGCCAGTCAGGGCTCAGATATAATAATAATAATAAAAGATCTACTGTTTAAAACATGGGCAGAAAATAACATACAAACTAAATTGTTTGGAGAATAACTTTTCAGATCCATGCTATTCAACTGAGGACAGATAAATGAAAAAGAAGCAAGGCTGAAAAAATCCAGAAGTTCACCACAGAAAGCAAATGAAATTACTTTGTAAAGAAACACAATAGCATTAAGAATCAATGTGTTTGGAGAAAAAGGGAGAAGGAAAGGGTAAGGTGAATTTTCAAATCAATCCTTGCCTGCTGTTTGCTGTATAGCACTTGTCAAAGTTAAGTCCCACCTTGTTTTCAATTCTAAACCCGGGCGTATCAGAAAAAGATCAGCAGGCTGGAAAAAGAATAAGTGGCAATATTTAATCACTTCAAGTCTGTCAGTCCTCTTCTGCTTTATTCTCTCTTAAATCTATGCTTTAGTTAAATCTTCTTGTCCACAGATATCCAGGCAGCTTGATGTTAAATGCCTAACAAGACATAAAAAAGAGGGTCATTGCTAGGATGCTGTATCACCCTCAGCAGTAAGGGTATTCTTAAACAGTAATTTCTTCATTGTTCACTGACTGTTAATGGTGTATGTAAGCCCTTGGCCACTGGGACTTTGCTCTGGAAGCTTGTAAGATTTTAAGTCATTCGCAGTCCTTAGAAAGGGAGTCTTGGCAGAGGAGGCAATGATGGGCTTATCCCCTGCTCTCACAGCTCCCACCTTGCTGTGGGAACTCCGCCTTCCCTGTGGAGTGTAGCCTCCCATTGCGGGAGGAATTGTACTGGTAGGGCAGCACTTTGGACCTGTACAAAATAATCCCTTTATTATTAGAGACTCCTCTAACGTTTAATTAATAAGTGTTTGTGAAGCATTCTAAGGCCTTTGGGTGGGGATCTTTGCAGGAAGTAATGAAGATTGTTCTAGACTGTCTCTGCCTCATGATGTGCCAAATAATGTTCTGCTGTCTCCTGTGGTCTGTTACCAGTCTGTTCTTAAAATAACCACATTACCCAAAGTGGGGCAGGGTGGAGGATGAATGGATTGTACTGATGTAGCAGGGCAGTGCAAGAGAAAGCCTTTGACACTGTGGTTAAAAAAGTCATGTTAAGTAGCCCTGGGAGACAGATGCGCAGCACCATGTCAAGATAATTACAGCGGACAGTGCCTACTGGTGTTGCCTTTATTGTTTATAAGGACACTGTCTGTTTGTGTTCATGTTCTTGTCTCTCAAGTTTGTTCCAGCATGCAAGTTCCTTATTAAAATTAACATTAAAAAAACGCAGACAGGAAGTCAGACTCCCATTCACACACACACACACACACACAAAATAAAAGCTGGCAAAACATGATATGTGGAGTGTCAGATCTTAGTTGTCAGTTTCCTGGCTTTTTGTCAGTTGTAATAAAATCTTCAGATAACTTAAAAATGTGAACTTCTAATCTTTCTTTATGTGTGCCTCTGTTTTTCATGCTTGTATAAATAGGATTCGGACTGAAAAGCAACACATTACTTATGGCCATGACAAACACAGACATCTTTTCCAGAATAAGGATGCAAAATCACTTGACTCCCTAAAATCTCCTAAAATCTTCCTACAATGTGTGACTGTTAAAAAACAGGCAGAGGGTTGCATGTGAACATCTTCCCTTTCCCTGTGTCATTAAGTTGATGGAATTACTCATGCTAAGGAAAGGCCATGCATGTAAAGCACATGTGTCATAAGGTAAATGATACTAGAAAGTAGAAAAACTGTTTGTGTCAGTTTAAATCTGTCATTGGCCATAGATACAGAAGGTGGGAGCTAAATAAGTCTGACCAACATTTAATGAACTCAAAATGTCATTTTTCCAGTTATTAGCAGTCAGTCTGTGTGGGCTTAGAGTGCTGGGTAGGCTTGCTGTCAGCTTTGTGACACAGAAGCTGACTTTTATGGGAGTAGTGATGAGAGTGACTAAGGTACAAGCATAACTTGTGTGAGGTAAACCAGTGGCAGAGTGGTGAATGGAATTCAAGTCTCTTAACTTTCAGGATTAGTGTCTGATCTCTACCTTGTGTTAACTTTACAGACACAAAGTATGTGCAATGGGATAAAACCAAGGGTTTGATTGCTGAAGCAGTGGTTTCAGCCAGTGGAGAACATAGAAGTTCTAGCCCAGGGTGTTATAGCTCAGTCTGTAATAAGATCGTAAGAGCCACCAAGAGATTAAAGAATGTTCTTTCAAGAATGTTGTGTTGAGGAGATGTGCATCTTGAGAAAGAAGGTAACAGCTGTTTTGCATTCTCTCACTTCTTCAGAGAGGACGTCACATTAACTTTTTCTGGTTAATTGATGGAGTGGCCAACACTGAAGTTTTGTGGAGATAAATCCTCAAAGGCCTATCTGTGTTGATCAAGAATTACCTGTTTATCATGGCTGCATTGGCATTGCTGCAAATGGACTCCACGTGTTCCACGGGAACTCTGCATTCTGGCAAAGGGCTTCAGTAGGCACAGCCCATTACTTTTGCCAAAAAAGTGATCTCTGATTAAGAACAGTTTTGGTCTTGGGATAAGAAAAGTGCTGAAGGATGCTGTAGGAACAGAGCACGCACTGCTGTTCTTCTTGTAAGTTCTGAAAACCTCATATATTCCACCTTGTGAAAGACAGAATGTACAGTTCCTGTGGGGTGCTTGTCTGACCAGGGAGAGAAAATATTTCCTAAAGGACCTAAATGTTGAAGGAACCACAAAGATTCAAATTCTGTCCCTTGGGCATGGTTAGTTCTGCAATAGTTTGAATCTTCAGAGCAAGACCTGTGAGTCTGCAGTGCCTAGTGTGAGTGCCTCAGCAGAGCTTCCTTGTTTGTTTATCTGATTCAGTGCATCTGGTTTCATTTGCTTCTAAAGGCTGGCCTAGTGAACTATAAACACCTGCTATTAGTGCATCCAATAGAGTTCCTTCTTTAGGTCAAGTGGTGAGGATTTATGCCTTTTGTGCGAGACTTTGAATCTCATTGGTGACCTCAGTGTCCCTGTGTAGGTATCATATACAGTCTAATGTATATATGATGAACAGGAGTAACACTGACCTTTATTTCTTGTTCTGAACCATATAATCCTGGTCAGAGTTTTGTTTCAAAACTAGCTGGTGACTTACTGCTGGGCTTGCTTTTACATATCAAACTGGCTTAGCTTACATCTAAACTGTGGGATGCAGGAATAATTCCCAGTTCCTAGGTTCAAGGCCTCTGTCTTCACCCCATTCTCCTGGGGAAAAAAATACTTTATGTGGGCAGGAAGAGAGCAAGAATAGTCCTGCAAGTATCCTAGTATGCATGGTCGGAGGACATCCCAAATGAACAATCTTTCGATGAAATGTAATCAGCCTGACATTATAAATTTTGCCTTTAAAGATCTTGTAGGTTTTGCCTTCACATGGAAAAAAGCATGGTAACTTTCAAAGTGGTAGAAGTTTTCAGTCACCCCAAATTCAGTCAGGCAGGTCTCAATCAAGAGTTCATAGTAAATGAAAATAATCTGTTCATTTCATACTGTTGTATTAAGTCATGAGATCAGCTGATAGTTTGATCTGAAATGCAAGTTGTAGTGTAACAGGAAAACCAGTCTGAGATTTGCATGTTGTAATAACTTTGGGAAGGAGCTTAAATATACAAAGGATTGAAAGTCTTGGTAATAGTTGAGTCAAGTACAAGAGATGGTACCTGGAACATGATTCAGCCAGTCAATACCTTTAGGGAAAGGGAGGTGGGAAGATGAAGAAGAGCTTTCAATTCCCATTACTTGCATTTCTCCAGAGTTAATAATTATTTGAAAGAAAATTGCCTTGAATCAGAGCGTTCCACAGTGCTGGCTCCAGTGCTTTTTATCTCTGGGGTTTAGAATCACTTCTACAAAGTTCCAAAACATTTAGTCAAAGTATTAAAAAACTCACAAACATTCATCTTAATGCAGAGAAGTGAGTGGAAGGAATATCTGTCTTCCATTGAACACTATTAAGCAGAAAGTCTTTTCACATACGGCAAGATAGAAGTGAGTCTAATTTAACTCCAAAGATTTTGATAGATTTTATAATATTGTTATAAATCAAGATTATGGGATAACACTCATAGACAGCCCAGGTTCCAGAAGAAGTATTCTGTTATGTGATTTGTCCTGCCCTTGTCTTTGGCTACTAGTACAAACCTAAAACCTTAAGTGCTTAAAGAAGAAACCATATTTGAAAAGTGAAATCCCAACCACAGTTATATCTCCATATATGTTAGTCCAGGTTAGAAGTGTTCCATTGATTTTACTGAGAAAAGTCAAGCTAAATTCAGGTAGGCGTGGGAATATTAGTAAAACATTGATTAAATGCTTCAGTGACCAGCAGTGGATGAAGTTTTCACTTTTATCACTTCTTAGTTCTTTCATTTCAAAAGTAGTATAAAATCTAAGTAAGCAGAGCACACCATCTTTTAACTTTATGGGTTGAGTTACAAGCCTCATCAGAGTAACCTGCATAATGTTCTGAATTTGTCTTGTTTCTGCTGGTTTCGTGCTTGCTGCTTAGGCTTTTCCTTCTTTCATCACTGTTGAAGTCTTCCCACCACCACATCTTTCATTACATGGATAAACTATACTACTCTCAATGGATGGTCAGTCATTTCAACTTTGAAAGAGATGATTATTAGATTTTTTGAGGGTCAAAATAGTTACTAGGCTTCCAGTTATATCTAAGATCTCTATCTCATTATTCATGCTGTCTTGAAACGATATGTTGTAAGTTATGAACTTAATGCAAAAGAATTTGGTGTTGATGAAAGATGAACGTCTTGCTCGCTTTCTTCAGGAAACATACGTGGTGTGCAATGTCAGGGTAGGCTTTTCTTTTAACTTTCCCTGATGTATTTCTGATTTGGATGCAAGACCTACAAGAAAACAAAGCTTCTTACTCCTTATATTGGTGGTAAGAGGCCACATGTAGAGAGGAACGACATTGTACTCTCTGATGTGAACAGATAGTGAAAGACAATGCTTATCCCAAAGGAGATCATGGCAAGTAAATGGTGGGAAACACAAGGTCACAGAACAAGAAAATACCCTGCTCCGAATCCTTATAACCAGCTCTGGGTTTTAACCACTCAATGTATAGCACTCCACCTCTGGAACTTGAATGTATTAAGGTTGATAGCACTGCTCCCTCATCATACAGGCTATTTGCCTCTTTTATTACATTTGAGTACTGTTTACTCAAAGACCTTAAAAAATGCTGGTGTTGTCATCAGTCTGCGGTGAATGTCATTAGTTGCTTCAAGGGCATGTAGGAAAGAAATCCATGGAACAGAGTAGAGCCGTACCTGCTTCCTCATTGTAAATACAGTCCACCATAGCAATAAAACTGCCTTCCCTTCCTTCAAGTAAACTGAGTATACCTTATGCATTATAGGTCAAGGACAACCTTTCCAAAAATGAGTGTCAGTTTTGAGATTGCAGTACAATTTGATCTTGCAGTTCTACACATTCGGAACTATGACATAAAATTATACAAATCTGGGGAAATGGGGAAAAGGAAGCTTGCAATTTCTCTAATGCAGTTGTCAGAGTAGGTAACACAGAATGATAAGCTTGCTACCAGGTATTGCCTCCCTGCTTTTGGATTACCAGTTCTCAAACAGCAGTATTAGCTATATAGCACATTAGATTGATATAGAGTGAATTTCTCTCAATTTTCATAATGTTAAGATTAAGGAATCATTAATAATTGTGACAGAAAAATGATACAAACCAATCCACTTATTTATAATGCAGTTATTTATATTATCATCTGACTTCCTCTGTCCTGATGTCCTTGATCAGTCTTCTGCTGTATCATGGAAATGACTCTGTGTTTTTTGAGGCAGGGATTACTAGCCAAATCCAATGTTGGCATGACTGTATTGGTCCTGATGATGCTGTATGATCTAATAATCTGATGGATTTATTTGTAACTGCCTGGAATACTGTGCAGTACTTCAAGGTAGATGACTAATTTATCACTGAAAAGGTTGAGTATTGATATAAAATCAGCATGGACATACTCTTAGTAATATATTGTAAACATTTATGTGGAGGCCAATGAGTTCCTGACAATGGGATTTCTTTTCACATTATGCTTACAGCCTCAAACTTTTATTCACACACACACCAAAAAAAAAATTAAAAAAAATTGTGAGAAGCACCCAGAACATCCCTGCTTTCCTTTTCCAGAATGGGCCATGTTTTCAGTGATGTCCTGAATGAGAAAATTAACTCAAATTTTAGTTATTTTCAATTTGTGAGGTGAAGACTCGTCTGAAAGTTGAATCTGCTTCTGATGAGATATTGCACTTCTGCTGATATGTTTTATTATTAAGACTCTCTTCATTAATTTATAGAGATGAAGCCTTCCAGAATCCAAATCCATGTTTTGTTGTTCTCTCTATCTGTATTACAGAAGTGGAAACTAAACCACAGGGTAACTAGGAAGTTTATCTACAATCTCAGAGTGAAGACTGTGTGGAAAGAACACTGCCTTCTTTACTTATACCCTTGTCTTCCAACACTTTGACTTTATCACAGCTTTTTGTTTAAGTACTCTCGGGACACTGCCCAGTTTGTTGTTGGATGGGCTTGGGTTATTTTTTGTAATTTCAGTAATGCAAAGTACTTTTTCTGCTTTCAGTAATTTTATTTAGAGCTCCAAATGTTTTGAAAACTTAGTGCATAGTGTCATGGTTTAAGCCCAGCCAGCAACTAAGTACCATGCAGCTTCTCACTCACTGTCCTACCCCACCCAGAGGAAAAAGGTAAAACTCAAGGGCTGAGATAAGAACAATTCAGTAATTGAAATAAAATAAAAACAACAACAATAACAACAATAATAATAATAATAATTGTAATGGAAAGGAGGGAGAAGGGGAGAGGAATAAAATCCAAATGGAAGGAGACAAAAACCTCAAGTGATGCACGATACAATTGCTCACCACTCACTGACTGATGCCCAGCCAGTCCCTGAGCAGGGATTGGCAAGCCCCAGCCAACTTCCCCCAGTTTATATACTCAGCATGACATTCCATGGTATGGAATATCCCTTTGGGTAGCTCAGGTCAGCTGTCCTGGCTGTGTCCCTTCCCAATTTCTTGTGCCCCACCCCCCCACCCCCCCTCACCCCCCAACTTCTCCACTGGCAGGACCTGAGAAACTGAAAACTTGTCTTAGTATAAATATTATACCAATAATTAAAAACATCAATGTGTTATCAACGTTATTTTCACACCAAATCCAAACCACAGCACTGCACCAGGTACTAACAAGGATATTGACTCTATCCCATCTGAAACCAGGACACACAGACTCTTTTTGTCATTGCACTCACGCTGACTAGTCATTCCTCTCCCAGAAACCTAATAGATACCAGTGCAGTTTATAGCAGTTAAAGGTATCTCCTAGTTTCCTACACAGTACCCCATGAATTGCTTTCAACTGTTAGCAGCTCTGATATTTAAAGAGATATTGAGAAATTGCCTGATTTTCTGCATCATACTGCAAACTAATCTGCTAGATAGGTTGTTTACAGCTGCCTTTCTCAGTTGCCATAATTTTGGAATCATCCCACTAGATTCCTCCAATGAGCATCTTAGCCTGAGATTTATTCTCCACTTTATTGACTTCTATTGGAGCTGAGGACTGCCTGGAAGAGAATTTAGTGGAATTCTTGAATCTCCTCTTTCCTGTTGTTAACTTGGGGAATACTCCTAGTCAAGACTGAATTAGGTGCCTCACTGTGCAATCCTTAAAGATCCTGACATGTTGCCACTGTAAACAAACTAATTTGTTTGTTGTACAGCTGATGGTGAATGGTTTGTATTTGAAGGTACAGCCTGGTGGAACTGTTTCTCCCAGTAGATGTTGGAGGTTATAGTTTGGTGTCTCAGCACTTGAAACTCCTTAGATTTGAGTGTGTGACAATGAGGTGAATCAGCAGGAAAGGCAAACATGGGAAAATGAAGTGCTGACTGTGAATTCCAACTTATGATGGAACTGTCTTGGTCAAACAAAGCACAGATGGAGAGGAATATTTATTAAGAGAGAAGAGACAGCAGGACAGACCATAGACCTGATTTACCTTATATATTTTGAAGTGAAACAGAAGCAAATCCACTGATGTCAGGAATTTCTTTTAGCATCAAATCAGTTCATGTTGCCAAGTGTAGGCAGGATGAGAGTAAATATACTGATTCTCTTTTTCTTAAGTAAGTGTCCTGGTTTTGGCTACAAAGAAAAACTCTATCCCAGCCAAAACTGGGACATTAAGTCTCAGCACATTCAACCTTTTCCAATAAATTCTCAGCACTTTGGAGAATCAGGTTTTAAATATAGAGTAATCTGAAACTTCCAAGCAATGCCAGCCTGTTTGTTGTATGATTTAGTTAAAGGGACAGTATATGGCTACCTGAACTGGCAGTTGGAGAGTCACACATGTTGTGTTCTCCTTATTCACAGGAACAAGACTGTGTGGCAGTCAAATAGTGTGAGCTAGTTATCCAAAGGACTTACTTCAGAAACAAGGCAAGGTTGAGAACCAACAGACAGTCACTAAGGATGCTTGGGAGACTTTGGGCCTAAGTGCAAATTCACTACTCTGGGCTTTAGACAAGAGTTAAACCCCACGCTTTGAGGCTCCTAGCCTGAACCTTTGGAAAGTGGGTGGCCTGGAGAGTATTAATAATAGGTGAAATACTGAAAGATCTATTATGTTCCCATTGAATTTTGGATATTAGCATCTTTAAGGGCCTGGCCAATTATTTGCTAATTTGCATGCACAATTACCTATTTTCTAGGACACTAACAGGGTTTTTTTTTAATGCATAATCACACTATTAATGAAAGCACAGAGCTCACAAAATGCTTAGAAAGGTTAAAGTTGGTACAGGGAAAGGAGAAGCTGATGACTAACTCCAGACATGAGAGGTGCTCTGGGGGAGAGGGATTTCATTTTATAATTTATGGACAGGAAAATGAAAAGAGAGGCTAAAAAAGTGATGAGAACTGCTTGGCTACATTCCTGCTGAAAACTTTGAAACTATACTCCCCGTCTTCTTATGGCAAAACAAAACCAACCTAACTGTTTAACAGATGATCCCCTTGCTATAAAAAGCTGCCAGCTCGTATCATTTTGGCTCATGTATTTGGCTTATACATAGGAACAGCTGGAGCAAAGCAAAAGGAAAAACCCCAAAGTACTCTCTTCTTCTCTTTGCTCATGGGCACTGAGCTTTAATTAACTTCATCATCCTCTTATTAAAATCAAACTCTTCTAAAGGGGCTCCCTTTCTTCCCCAGACTTCTTATTCACACTGTGTCGATACCAAGGAGTTTTTCTCTTGGAGGCTGAAATTATCTGGATATCTCTCCAAGCATTCATACCATCCTTCAAATTAAGATTGCCTCTGAGAAAGCCAATACGAAGATCCCATAGAGAAAGAAGCAGAGTCTTAAAAAATTGTCTTGAATGGGTATGTTATTTTTCATCTTTAGGTAATCTTCCTCTGTTAATTATATGGGAACACTATTAACAGGCTAAGAAAGAGTGTTTTGGGAATACAGAAGAGCTCCAGAGACAAAACAAACCAGAACTTTATCTCCATCAGTAGTATTATGTTCTGCAAAGGGAAGCACCATTCCTTGCAGGCTGTGTTAGTGATCTGCTTGCAAAGACCTTGGGCACACCTCTGAGTAATGTGTCCTATCGTTCCTTTATTGCTGTCAAAGTGAGGGCACCCGAAAGAGACCCTCAGATATTCATATCACTACCCCAACATCTGAACAAAACCTGCCAGATATTAAATGGCATTATGAGCAGCATTGATGATTTGCAGAGGGATTTATACTGATAGTATAAGCTCTCAAATACCAAATAGGCATACAAGCTGCCAGTCATCCTGTAGGGTGATAAGCTCTGTAGATATGCCTATTTCTGTGTGATAGGACAACACAAAAATGAAATAGTCAGGTTTGTTTTCTTATTTATTGCTTAGAATGTCTTCTATTCCTTTTTACTGCCTGAATACAAATCCCTTGTTTGTGGTCTTCTAGTTGCAAGTAAACATTGTTTATTCTCCTCCCATGTCTCCTCACTTTTCTTTTTTAGGATTTGCTTTATTTAAGAAAAACAGTGTTTCAGCACTAAATGAGTCTTGTATCAATCATAGATTCTGTCAAGTCTGTGCACTTTCATGGCTTGCACTCTCTAGCTGGGATTAATATGACATGTCAGGGTCAGGATAAAAAGGAAACCTTCACCTTTCCTGAGTGATGCTTCCTCTATGGATACCTCATGTCTGACTGTGTCCACATGATGCTAATCTGATAAACCATGACCTTTAAAAATGAGCTTTTCAATAATTCCACACTGGATAAGGATTTAAAGGAGAAGAGGCTATTCTGATTTTAAAGCTGTCGATGTAAAAGAAAATAAATCATAGGAAAGATGACTGTAGGAAAAGTGGACTTGGGTAGAAAAACTCTGACATACTCTCATGTGCAAATCTTTTTAGGTATCTGCAAGGAAGTATCCACTGCATATTTTTTCTCTTCCAAATATGTCAGCAGAATTATCAGGGAAATTTTTACAGAACTGGCATCCACTCCTCTGCCTGTAAAGCCAGGTGCCTTCATTATCTGATCCAAGTTTTTCAACATCATTGACTCTCAGGACATCTGTGAGTATTCAGCACTTTGGGAAAAAATCACACTATTTACGTTTGCATTCAGTCTTCCCACACATATCTGTACCTGCTGTATTTTGATACACTGTGTATTATCCAAGTGTTAAGAATCAGTGTGTCAGTTCCAGTCACACTGTGATCCCTGGTGAACATGGGAGGTACTGTGAAGCTCATCCCTTACTTGACTATAAATACCTCATGCTTAAGACTGATCCCATATGTTTTGATGCCGTCCAACCCACTTGCTTCCAGAAATGTCTCTACTGGCTGACAACCCTGTTTATTTCGATACTTAATAGCTGCATTCTCAGGCCATTTTCTTTTAAGTCAGTGTGCCCTGGTGTTCATTTACTGATTTTCGAATGAGCAAATGCTATGTTCCTTCTGTAGCAACCAACCTATTATAATCCAATATGAAATTAAGTAATCTCCCCTCCTTTTTAGTAACTGATATTTTCACACAGTCTTTGACACAGTACTCGAGATTTCAGTTTTGTAGGAATTGTAAGATAATGGAACAACATAGCTCCCACTTAAGGTAGGAAGAGTAGTGGAGACTGAACACTTTTTCCAAATAGGATCCCATTTGAATGTTTTTTTTAACACCTGTAAATTAGGGTTAGACCTGTATTAGCTTCAATCATTGCATATACTTTAACTTTATTAAAATCATGTACATTTGACAAATCTCTAAAACCCAAACACTGTCAGGTAGCAATTGTACAAATATTTGTTAAATAGAATTAATATTAATAGAAGTTTATATCCATGTTTTGGAAGCAACTTTACTGAAAGTCTCAAAAATACATGAAAAAACCCTTTTCCTTTATAGCAGCTTACTGAGTTTTAGCACATGCCTATAGAAACATGATATTTGCAAATGCATTACCTTCTGTAGTGGTTCTCCATATAGGATCACATCATCCGGTACATACCATTGGGAGATCCTTACTTGGTCTGTAGAAGAGAAGTCAGTTGTTTCGTTAACTTGGAAGATAAAAAATGTACACTTCCCATTTTGTCTCCAACCTCCTCCTGTCCAGTTTCTATTCCTTTTTTTGGGGGATGTCACAAAGGCTGTTCAGACTGTAGAGGACATCCCGACTGGAATGAAGTAAACAACATATTTAGAATTGTGACAGGCAAAGCACATACAAGTTTGTTATTGGACCTGACTACAGGTTATCTTAAAATTAAATTAACACATGGTCTTCACAAAAACAGAGTTTGCATTTCAAAGCAAATTCCAATTCTGCAATGATTATTTGCATAGATTATTAATTTTGAATGATAAAATTTAGGAAAAAATGCAAAACATTAATTCTGAAATGTCAACAGTTCTGTATTAAAACTAGTAGTTTAACATCTAAATCCTAACAATATATATTTCTGAGGTAACATCTATTTTAAGCATATCTACTTTTGTCCCAAAAAAAGTCAGAAGAGAGCCAAATGAGAAAATAATAATGAAGTACCTCATTTTGACATCAAATCACTTCAAAATTCTTTCTGTAAAATGAAATCAAAATTTAAACAGTCTAGAACAGACAAGACAGCATTTTGCCAGTGAAATACTGTTGAACTGTTTCTGATTAACACTGGTATGCAGTTTTACTTCAGTTACAAGAACAGCATGAAAGGTGATTTAGGTCAGTTTTGTTCCTATATAGCACAATATATCTTCTACCCCTTAAAAAAAAAAAAAAAAAAAAAAAAAAATAAAAGAAAAAAGAAAAAGAACAAAACAAGCTGTCTCTTGTTTAGGATATGGGTCCTGGAAGTAAGGACAGCAGTTTTGCAGGCTCTGTCACTAACTTCCATAACTCCTCAAATAGTACCTGACTTTTGGAAAAAGCATGGACTAAATTTGTTAACATTTGCAAAACATATTGAATCATCAAACAGAAATCACTTTCTATGTGCTAAGTATTATTTTTGACCTGAGTCAAAGTTAAAGTTGAGGTTAAAGCAGAGTGGAAAGAGAATAAGCAATGCCAGGAGTAAAATTCTCAGAGAAAATGCACAGTTTACTTTTACTATAAGTAAGTGGAAGAAATTGAAATAAACTTCAGGATTAAGTAGTTGTTATAAAGAATTACCTTTGTGATGTGAACACTTTTTATCCCCGCTTTTAGTATATTAAAAAAAATATTACAATGCTTTTTAGCCATCTACTGTAATATTCCTTTCTGAACTAGCTGTTCAGAAAAGGTGCAACACATCACAGGACTGAAGTTTGCACGTAAGCACCCAGTGAAATTGAGAAAGCTGTTGTTTCAGATGCAGCCTTTTGACTGTGGTCTGAGACTTACCCACAGACTGTCCTTTGGCACTTTGCCCCTTTTATCTAAGTATCAGTGCCACACATACTGATTGCTTAAAATTACCGTACTCAGTCTGAATACAGCCTGAGCTAGGCTGACTCTAACTTACTCTTTGGCACGATTGTGTGAAGGAAGGCTATAGTGGTTCTGTTAAATTTTACATTTCCCCTACTCTTGAGCTACTCAAGGAAAGGAAATTGCCATTTGAGGAAACTAATTTCTGGTTTAGGGATCAGCTAGAGTAGTCTGTGGGTGGAAGATCACAGAATTTGCATTTCGGACCCCTTCCCAGTTTTGCTAACTGCCCCAGCTCAGACTGATGCTCATGTTCTCTACCAAAATTTGCCATCATAGGGAATCCTTACCAGTTCTTTTCTGTTGTGCCTAATGCCTTTGTGTTGTGTTTGGATTGTACACCCCACGAATCTTGTCAGGTATGGATATGAAACTCATTCTATGTCTATACCGCAAGTGAAGTTGTGGTTGCAGAGTGGGTAGGAGTTTCCAGTTCATTTTATCCTGGCTTTCAAAATCTGTACAACAGCCAAACCTCCTGGGACAGCCAACTTTGAAGCATTTAACCATCAGCCTGTATAATCACTTCACTTACAGCCACATCATTTAGCAACTAAGTGTGTTTTTTCTTTGACAATACAGTTTGAGTACCTTTGTAGGGCTGACTGCATTCAAAATAAATGTTCTAGAGCTTTAAAAGTCATGGGGCCAACAATTTCCTTTTTTTTTAAGTGTAGAAGTGTGGGTGTATTACTGAAAGCAATTCATTCTTTGGATTTGGCACAAAGTCAGCTGATTCAATTTGTTTCTATTGCCACATGCTACAGGCAAAGAATAAAACTGAAAAAAAGGACTATATTGTGCCTGGGATGGGAGAATGTATTTAAATATGAGGCAGACCCCTGATCTGATCAGGGCTGGCATAATTCCAAGTGGGTGTTGTCTCAAAAATTGGAAGTTATCATGGTTTGCTGCTTGTACTCTCTTCACAATAAAATAAAACAAAACAAAAAGGAAAAATAATGTCACCATCTAAATGCAAATTTATTTTTTCGTTTGTGGGTTTGGGTTTTTTGGTTGCACTCAAGGGCTGCCAAAGTACAGTTGCCTAGGAAATGTCAGCCCAATTAAAATTTTAATTCTAAAACTGTCAAGATTTGTTGAGGGAGAGACGTGTTTCTAGAAGACCTACACAAGAGCAAATGGTGACTCTTTTGCACGATGTAAGACTTAATGAAACTGGACTCTGGTGGATAGTATGATAGTTTCTCCTTGCCCAATTCAAACTTGCAATTTCTTTGCAGCTTTAAAGTCTCATGATCTGGAATTGTGAAAGAGACAAAGGGCCTGGAAAATGAAAATAACTCTACTTGCTTGGCTGAATTTTTAAAACACTCTTAGACTTGTTTTTAAGACAAGACCACTTGTCAGAGATCTAAAAGTAGTGGAACAAATATGGTGACAAGGCAGGATTATTATTCTGAGAACCACTGTGAGCAGCAACCCAAAATTTTTGATGCATGAAAAGGGCTGAAACTACTTTTTCTTTGGGGCTTTGTTGTTTCGACTGACACTGTTGAAAGGTTTAGCTCAGCTCATTTAATTGTCTATTATTGTTAAAACTATTATTATTATGACAGTAATTTCTCAAGTGTGGACAAGGCATGCAGGAACAGATGGTGTACATCTCAAAATGCTTACAAGCTAAGTGTGAATGTGCTGTGAATCATCTCAATAATAAGCCACAATCTTTTTAGAGCTGTGACTAGCACCTGTTGCTAAGTGTACTGCTGATTTCTGCCTGGGGTACTTGAGTTACTGCCACAATAGCAGTAAGAAGATTAATATTAGAGCAAACGCAAAAGTTTTCCAGAGGCTTAGAAGCTGGAGTCAAACCTTCCTCTATTACTACGCCAGAACACAACCAAAATTTTTGCCAGTACATTTTGATGAGCTGGGATAATGAAGAGGACTTCACAATTTTCAGAGCAAACCCAACAGTTTCTCAGATCCACAGCCAAGCCTCACCGACACGAACTACAAATGAATACAACTCATGCCACAGTTTCAGAACCTGTCTGTGACTGGGTCTTTTGGAGGGTGATGGGTTGCCCTATGAAGTTCACTTCTGCTTCCTCTTCCTCCTCCCCTTTCTCTACCCTTTCCCTGCCCTTTTTCCTTTTTTTTTTTTTTTTTTTAAATAAAAAACCATCATAATGACATTGAACATTTTTTGAAGGCACCCTACTTTGGATTCATATCACCCCTGAATAAGTTATTTGACTATCTGATAGAAAAGACAGACAATTGCAATACCATTCCATATCCTTTAGAGACTCACAAGAAGTAAAAAGATATTTAATCTAGACACTCTTTGCTGAGTTTGATGACATCCTATCTCATCAGTTTCAACCTTTCCGGATGTTTTCCCTTTCCTTCCACTTAAAAAATAGGAAGGACTTGCAAGCATTTGTGTTTTCCAATTTAGATTCCAGTTATAATCGTCTCTTTTATCCAATAAAATATCCCACAGGGACTTTTTAAGGTTTCTTATGCTGAAAATAAATAATTTCAAACTAATTAATAGCATGTTTAGAACTTTGAAATCTTAGCTAAGTGATATAAAGGGTGGATTGCGCATATATAATTCTTTAGAAATAAACTATTGACCAAGTCTGGGACTAGGGCTGTATCCAGCTGCATCTAGACTCCTTTCTGAGAAGGAATTTAGAAAACAAGGGGGTCCTTTATGAACCTCCCAACTCAATGGGAGGGTGTCTCTGACAGTTTTGTCTGACTGTCCTCTCTGCAGTAAATAATCAAGTGTACTTGGCCATTGAATCTTGCTAAACCACTATAGCATTTACTATCAAACTTTTTTAAATCACTGTTTTATAACAGTAAACATATTGCTACTTCTGTCTTATGAGTGAAGTGTGTCACTCATTTCTGCAACAGAAGGCATAAAGGTTACTTCAAAACTAGTTTTTCACTGATTTGAATATAAACTGGAAGAGACCAAAATGGCCAGTTGATGGGATAGGAGACTTCTATGAAATATGGTGACATCTGCACTGCAGTGTATGGCTTATTTAGCCATATTTGTTTGGTTAGTTGAACTTACTGAATTTATGGTAAAGGCATACCCATATATTATTTTACCCAATTAAGTTTTTAATCATATATTTTTAATAGCAGGCCAGAACATAAATAAAATTGGCAACGTAACATTCAGTATATATTTATGCCAATTGAATGTGCGTGGGTGGGGGGTGGGGGGGAATAATTACAGCCTCTTTCATTCAAGCCCTTTGTCTATTCCCCATTTCCATATCTCTTTTTCTCATTTCAGGAAAGATTTAATACATTTATCATTGAAAAAATATGAGACTGCAAGAAGACAGAAACAAACAAATGACCTATTATATAAACTCACTGGAAAACACTGTCTGCATCTACTTTATATTGAAATGCAAACAAAACTCAAGACTATTCTAAGTGATCAAATCTTTGCACCAGAGGAGTGCAGTTTGCATATTGAATTAACTCACAGTTGTCAGTATGCCAGCTCATATTCCTTCTGTCCAGCCTAAACCTTGGTCACCACAGTGGCCATTAACTGTTTCTCTCTACTAAGATCTGAGAAACCTCTTCTCAGATCTCCCTGAAATAAGTGAGTCTGAGGTCTCTAATAACTTGGATGAGTTATTGTTGTCTAAGTCTCAGACCTTTGTAAGTCTGATGTTTCTGCAGGAAAATCATTGTATAAAGAAATGAAGAACAGGTATAAAGGCTGGTTTCAATCTTATTGACAGAATTCACAGTGAGTGAATTAAGATCAAGATAAATCAGAAGTAGCCCTCACCCTCTAGTGTCCAAGACAATTGTGGCATTAAGGGTGAACACATCTTAAGTCCTGCCTATTTTGATGCAAATTATCTAGGAGTCAATCAAATAGCAAAATAGCTGAAGATTAAGGAGTACTTCAGTTCTGACTTCCAGCCTCATTCTTAGCCTAGGAGATCACAGAGATTTAACTTCATGAAGGCATCAGATACGCCTGCTTTGGATAAATTTCTTTTCCCTGACTCCTTTCTCCAACTGAGTGGAAGAAAAAGTTTCTTTGGTTCTTTCAGCAGAAGCTGGTTGTGAAATCTCCTCTTTTTGTTCACCATATTCTGGAGTAGCATATATGCAGAAAATCTGTGACATTACCACCACCAAAACAATCATCTTCTGAATTTTGGGGAGCTAGACCCTAGAGCTGTTGGTTAGATCACAATTTTTCTATGAAACAGCTCTAGTGGATATTTTTTTGAACTAGAAAGAACCCTCATCACTAAGCCTCAAACCCTCTCTAGTAAATCTCTAGTGAATCTAATAAAAAAGTAGATTCAAATACTAGCTTTTCTGAGCTCTGGGTAAAATTATTTAAAAAGAGCATTAGGATCCCATCTCTTCCACAGTGCATTTCCCTGGAACTGTGATGGGTCAGTCATGGCATGTTCTTGGTGTAGTCTTTTTATTGGTGCTGCCCCCGATGCCTGTATGTGGTAGCTATGACATGCTGTAGTTAACAAACTAATACAATTAACTCCTCAATAGTTTCCAAGGTTACAACAGCAGCTGCACATCTGGATGACTGAATATACTTCATCATTTATTGTGGTGGCTGGACATGCATTACAGGCATGTAGTGTTTGGGCTGTAACTTGGCTTATAGAATACCACCCACATTTAAATGAAGTTTTTATGCAATCTCTGACTTTAATGATGGTTTGTGGGTTTTTTGTATTGCAACTAATAGATGGAGTGAAATATCTCCAATCTGCTATTGATTTGCAAGGCGAAGCAGCCAGACAAATCAGATGAGAGCCATTTGCCAGCTGCTGTTGAACAATAAATATTAGTCCCAAAATGTCATGTTTCTTTGCATGCTTCCCTGGAAGAAGCTGTCAATATTTTCATCAGGAGGCTGATTCTAAATCCTCTTCAGTGGTAAGAGTTTCCTTAGGGTATCTTGCACCTGTGAACAACAATTAAGCACCCCATACAGAGAGCATGCCCAGAGGTTTCCAGCCATTTATTTCTAGCTTGTAGGTGAGAAACTTGCTTGGCTTGTTAGCCGGTATTCAAACATCTGAGGAAAAATACTCTGGGTAGAAAAAAGCAAAGGAGAAAAACTCAGTGCCATATGAGAATTGAGACTTATTTATTTTTTCTGACACAAACCAGTGATTTAAACAGTACTCTAGGCACACAACTTGAATTATGATGCTAGAGGTATGACAGCAGCTTTATAATTGTTTATCAATCATTTAAAAAATACTGCACAGTGTCTGATGAAGGTCTTTGGAAAGTTTGTTTTTAATTTATTGCAGTTCTTTGATTTGAGAGAATGCTATAATACATGGACACATTTTCTCTTACCTACCACCTTTTTTTCTATCTGAATTCTGCCTTACAAGGTTAAGTAAGCTGAGCAAACTGTCTGCATAAACATTCTCTCCTATATACATCTCTATCACCACCTGTCTTGCTGTTCCTCACTTATGAATTTATACCCACAAAAAATGATTAGGTGCAACCCAGCTCTTCACCACATAGGAGTATGTTATCCTTGGAGGACTCTAAGGAAGCAAAGAGATGCACATGGCCACAGGAAAGAGGAAATGACTGAGGGAACATCAATGAATTTTAACCCTCCTCTTAGCCCTGTCCTAGTGCTATAGAAAACATAGGAATTAAAACATGATTTTAAAACGTCTTCTCTTTTCTCGGGTCCCTCCCTGCCTACAGTTGCCTCTCATCACAGCACTACAGTCAATAATTTTCCCTCACATTATTTCTTCCTTATATCTAATCTGAATCTATACTCTTTTAGTTTAAAGCCATTACCCCACGTCCTATTGCAACAGGTTCTACTAAAAATTCTGTCCCCGTCTTTCTTGTAAGCCCCCTTTAAGAACTGAAAAGCCTCCAATAGAGTGACGTTGACTAAAGTATGGTTGATAGCATGAGGGAAATAGAAGGCTAACCTCTAATTTTGCAATCAATTGGACAGGGAGACAGGGTAGAGGATTACTTTGTCTGTCTTCTACTGCTCTTGAGTTTTCTATGGCCTCAGAACTAGTCTTACTATACCAGGACTGAGCTGTGCATGAAGATCAGCAGATGCCATAAGTTCACAACTTGCATAAATTTGTACATTTATCTAGCTATAAGATATGTGGATTTCAGTTTTTCCTTACCTCCTTCAAAAAAGGTCTTACGTGATTGTGGTCAGAATCTAGCAAATCTGTGGAACTAGAGCCGTGTTTCTAATGCTCAGTTCAAGGTCTGGCCACCTGGGTCTTCTGGCTGGCTGTATGAAAATCCTTTATGGTAGAGCCTAGCTCTCTGTGATCCAATTGTCTTACTGTCTGGCTAAAATCAGCAAGTGACTGTGAAGCAACCGGCTAAGCCTAAATACATCCAAAGGGATGCTAGAGACAGGAAGGCAGGCAGAGTTTTGATGGTGCTGTCACATTTGTATGCTTTGACAGTCTCTGTTCCCAAAAGTCAAATTGGTTCATACCCTGAGACCATTTCTGAACTCCTTTGGTTCTTGATACAGAAATTTATTCTGATGCCAGAAAGGCATTTTTCGATCTGTGATTGGGAAAGGGACCCCTGTACCTCACTCTTTGGCCATTTTTCTGATCCAATTAACTCATTCTGTGTTAGAAAGCATACACAAATTATAAAATTCCAATTTGTCCAGAACAGACTAGACCTCTCCTGGAGCTATATCACTGGGTGTAAGTATATTTACTGAGCACTTTGGCTTCACACACAAGTTAATCTCAGGACATTGATACCCATCGTGGCATGATAATAAAACTACATAGAACGCCAACTCTCATTTAAGAATAAGAAAAATCTTATTGGCTGCATCCTACTAGAACTGTGGTGGTGTCAGGGACTGGAGGACCAAGCTCCTGCTATGTGTCAAACATTCAAACCAGTATCAAACCTATGATCAGTCTGGCAAAAGTTAAGTAAAGTAGTCCTGTATTTTCCCTTAACTCTCTTCTCTCTGATAAATCCTGTCTCTGTTAGAGATTCCCTTTGTACCATAATTTGTTTCATTTCTTTGACTCTCAGTTTCTTCTCCAGTAAATGAGCCAGATTTATTCTTCATTTGATCTAATTAGTCTTATTTGAAAATAATCTTTTCAAAACCGAAAGGAAAGTTGTGGCAGTTGTTGACATACTGGGAGAAGGGGTGGTGGTGAGGTGCTGGAATCCTTTAGTCTTTCACTGTCTCCTGATGCAGGGTGAGCATGGAGTGATTATGATTCAGAAGAGGTCTCAGCTGGCCTCATAGAACATAGAACTGAAGCAAAAACTTGTGAGTTTGATCCAGGAACTGTTGGGTCAAATTCTGTGATGCATATTATGCAGGGAATTAAACAAATAATTATGTTAGTCCTGTCTGGTGTGAATATAGAGTTCAGTAGTTCTTAGCTTTCAGTTTTATATACTCTTTAATGCTCTATAACACTACATTACACTCTATAACACTATTAATATTCCCACTAGAAAAATATATGAATAAATATCTTATCATCTAGATGATGAAAGAAAACAATGGAAGGACAGTATTGCTTCCTCCTCTTGCCCAACCACACATATTACTACTTTCAAGAAGGCCTTCTAGAGGCCCTCTAGCAGAAGAGGGAAACTCATGTTTGTGATTTATTTCTGATTTGCTTCTGTGCTTTTATTTAATTGAAACTACAGTGAGGAGGAATGTATTGCAGAGAATTTAATGTTAAAAAGTTGTTGCAAGATTAGAAAAGGTCTATCAGTTGTTAAAAGTAATATGTGCACCCAGTCTGAATTCTGTAGAATAACCTTTTTCTCATTAAGTGTAGCATTTTAATGAATTAAATTTATAACGGGCACTGCCTTGGACCTTACTGGCAATAAATTGCTTAGAAGAGTCAGACCTTTGAGCTATAGGAACCACATATTGTAGTTAATTAAGGCACATTAGTAGCAATTTTATTAGTCTGAAATGATAGTATCACCCTTGAAGCCTCTTGCTTAATATTTCTATACTAGCATTTCAACTAGAAATGAATCAACCTTCCAAATAAATATAGTCTAAGATAATACCATTAAATGATATTTATGTTGTGTGTTAATATTCAGTGTATTGACTTCTTTCTTTTAACTGATCTGCATCTCCAGAAATACATTGTGAGGAAAAATGAAAAAAAAAACATATCTTGAAATATTTGACCCAAAGTAAAGAATGGATCCAAAATAACTCCTTAAAACATCTTAGCCTCAGCTCCAGGAAGCTCCTCTGTAGCCAAGTGAAACCAATGACATCTCTACATGCTCACAACAAACCACATGCATTAGCATGACAGCTCTTGGTCATTCAACCTTGGGAAAATAAAAGGTGAGGAATGCCTTTAATATGGAATCTCTATTGCATTAAGAAAATGGTTTCTCCAGTAGGCAGGAACTAGAATAACTGAAAATAAATGCTTTGTTTCCAAAGTTCTCTTTCAAAGCCTGCATACGGGCTTGGAAGAGCTTCTGAACACATCTGCAAACATCACAAAACTTTTCACTTTAGAAAGATTAAACCTGGGATCCCAAGGCATCCTATTTTAGATACTTTAAGCATAGCAGTACTTAAACATCCAACTGTGAAGAGGGAAGGGGGAGCGTACTACAAACAAGTGAGAGTCTGTGACTTGGTGACTTCTTAAGTTAAAATATTAGATGTTCTTGAATATTCTGAACATCTTCAGCTCACAAGGGTAACACATGTTCAAAATATTAGAGCATTTATGTCTTATCAAATCCGGGCCCATATAGAACTCCAGCTATACACAAACCTGAATTTTCCTGTAGAGGCAACAGTAACTGATTTGAAGCATCAGGGACATCATTCAAGAGACAAGAAGGGGAAAATCTGAAAAACAGTTTTCACTGTTGGATCATTGAGATGCTACTCATATTCCACGTGACCTTTTAAGGAAAGCTTCAAATACATTCAGATTATGTGGTATTGTCCTTTTAGGATTTTGCAGCTTACCCCTGTGCTTTCAGCATATGTACCCTCTTCATTAAAGACAAAAGAAGCTGAGGTACAAAGAAATATTTGACTTTTCAAAGAGCTTTTCTGTAAGACAGTTTCAGAAATGAAGTCTGCTATATTTTCTTCTCAAGTTCTTTCTAGGCACAGATCTTTGAGTCATTAAAGTTTTCTTCTTCCTTAATTCAAAAGTAACCTACAAGTTTTTTTAAGAACAAATATAATCTCCTCCTGAGATCCTGCCATTTTTTCTCTGAAGGGTCACTCAGCAGTGTGCTGTGTAGTTCAATACAAGGTACAGAGACGATCAGTAACCTTCAGAGGACCAAGTTCAAATCCCACTACAGTCAATGGGGTATTCAAAGTCTGATGTCAATAGGACTGAGCTACAAGTGCGTCACTGCTGTTTTGTATGCTCTACTCAGGTACACCAATCACACACTACCCAAAATATAAAGACATGCAAGTTTATCAAATCTTGTTTCAAGTATCTCTAGAAACCACATTAACAGAAATCACAGTAATTGTCCTAGTGCCCAGATACTCATGTGTCAGCTGCTTCTACTTTGCATCACCATTTTCTTCCAGAGCTGCCACCTCTGCTGCTGGTAGAACAGACAGGGCAGACATTCTTATTTTCAAAGGTAAACAGAGAGGTTAAGAAAATTCAAAATCAGCTGTGGGTGATACCTGTGTCCCCTCTAGCCACACGTTCTTTATGGCAAATGGTCTTTGGTTGCTTGGTATTAAATTCTCCCTTATCATCAGGTTTCAGTGATGCTCATAGTACATTTTTATACTTGGGGGTCTTTCAATCTTCCTTACTAAAAGGGTTTACTTTAAGCCTTTTTCCTTTTTTTTTCCTATTTATGTTCCTAGTTTATGTGACCAACATATTACCAGCTATTGAGTCATTTAGCTTTTCTTCTTAAGGCTTCCACCTGCTCCTGGAAATATGTAATATAATAAAAATAACTGAGAATCCAATCTCTCCCTTGAGATTATGGTGTAAAGCAGTTTTCTAGTTTACAAAAGCTGAAGACCTGCCTGTAAAGTCTCAGACGCAGAGTGTAAGCTAATGCATTTAAAATATAAACAAACAATGATTTTTAACACTTTTTTATAATTATCCAGCATTCTGGTTCCTGATGCTGAACACCTGATAGTTAGTGGTAAGGTATGGGAAAGGTTATATGGATGTTTGTTTACTTCTTCTACCTCAAGCTCCTATCTTGAGACAAAAAGAAAAAAAACAGGCATCTCCAAAAGGTGCAATGGCATGCTCCTCAGTTTTCTGAGTGCTACTTTCTTCAAACTCAGTTATTCATTATCCCAAATCCTTATTCTTAAACTACAGACATCTTGTAAACCTCCAGTCTCCTGCTGTCAACGCTTCATGGCAACATACCTAAAAGAGAAGAAAGCATCCCTTTTCACAAAACACACATTTCAGCCAAAAGTTCATTACCCGGTTGTATGAGCACTGTAGCATTTTCATTTCTGGTACTTGTGCACCTGGCAAGGCCTAATGCATTTTGTCACAAGGATAATTTTGCTGTTTAAAAATTCTATTGAAAGAAAGAGCATCATAATGTATAAGAAATGAATACACTGAAGATGCTGTTCATTTGAAAACATTCCTGAATGTCCTGTGGTTTTCTGCAGTTCAACCATTTGCCAGCTTGCAATTCAGAAGGACCCATACCACTTTCATGTGTCTGATCATATGATTCATGCTATAGGGCAGGGGTCCTCAAACTATGGCCCCCCAGGGTCCTCAATCCAGCCCCTGGTATTTACAGAACCCCCTGCCCCCCCCCCCCCCCCCCCCCCCCCTCCCCGGGCGTTGAGGGGGGAAACCAAGCAGCCACAGATGACTGCCTGCCACTTCATCTGTGTGCTGGCCCCCTGTTTAAAAAGTTTGAGGACCCCTACTATAGGGCTTTCACTTTATATTTGGCTAACTGTAAATCATTTTGGATTTAAATGCTTGCAGAAAGTACATTTAAAATTATTTTTGCACAAGCATTCAGATATGCAGGTTAATATATATATTTTACATGAATATTAATTTCAGAGAAAATCAATCATAGGAAGTGCTTCACAGAACAGGGAAATGATCACAGAAGTCAAGTACAATGATATGAGCATACAGGTACTACATGGAAAATTATGATTCTCCAAAGACCTAGTTACAATGTAAAATCTTCAAGCACCTCAGCTTTTGCCAGAATGACTTTCTGAAAAAAAAAAAAAAGAAAAAAAAGAAAGAAAAAAATCTTTCTTTATTGGAATGGATAATTAGTTTAGGTTGCCTTTTCTTATCTTCAGTCTCTGACTAATCTCCTAAGCTTTATAAATTATTCCACCTTTCTTTGCCTGACCCAACTATTTTATGCAGAATGCTATAGCTTCAGCTAGAGAGAGTGAAAGATCATGCCTTTCCTTGGTTCCTTGTCCTGTCCTCAAACCCCTTACCCAACTTCAAAAAAGAATGCATGGGGTAGCAATAGGGCCCTTCCCAAGCTGTGGAAGAACCTAACTTAATAAACCTCAGCCAGGGAACAGCTAAGTTAGGTATCCAGGGACACCTAAAATGGCAATCAAGTTGCCTAGCATAAAATTTACTCTTACCCCCAGATATTTACTGAGATCTACTTTTTTGTTCTTTCAAAGAATCCTATAAGAACAGCTTTTCTTAACATAAATCAATTTCTCGGTGAAAATAGTAAACCAGAAGAAAAATAATAATCTATCTGTGTGATCAGCATGCGTCCTTGTGACCAGCTGTTTACACTGACCGTGTAGTTGGTTTGGTTCATTTCTTTATCCTGGTTTGAAGGAGGTGCTGCTACTGTTCTGGGAAGTGTCTTAACCCTAAAGTGCTCCAGTGTGATGGGTTATTAGACACTGATGTCAAAATGCTCTGAACCTCTCCCATTAAAACTATTCTACTGGAAAAAACTATTCACTGAGACAGGACCTGAACTAGCTATGATCCTAACTACTGGTCTGCTTAGTCATTCGTATGCTGCCATAAACACTTTGTATTGTTGATACGAAATAGGAAGGCTTCAGCTGAAGAGAAGAGGAAAGATGTACTTCAAACTACACATGGTGGCAAACGGCACTTTCCTATATGGTGGATGTTGATTTCTTACTTAAAATTAAAGACTAACTGGATTTAGGCCTGGAATCTGTAAGAGTTTGCATCACTCAAACACAAGTGAGGAGAAGTACTGCCTTTCAGCCCAGATGTAAAAATGTCTTTGGGACACATAGCCTAAGTAACTTCTTCCCTAATCGTTCTCCTCAGCTGACTTCTGCCCTTCCTCAGCTGAGCTATCAGCTTCCTTGAATTAAATTGTAGGTATCTTTCTTTCCCTATGTGTTATTTAGGCCTTTTTGCTCTGATCTGCAGCTGAATGGCAAGCCATCTACAAACTACTGTTGGAGGGGTAAATATTGCTTCCTGGAGATTGCCCTGTGGAAATCTGGACTCTTGAGGTGTTTTTATTAGTGACTATAATATGACCCCTCCACTGTGACCAGATTCCCCTGGTAGGTCTTCCATTGTTTTTAGCTTCAACAGTCCCATGAGATACAGTAGTATGGAAAGGTTCATTGGAGAATGTGGGAGGTAATGATCCATCACCTCCATACTTCCCAATTGTTTTACAATAAAGGATAAAGCATTACAATGCGTCACGCTATTACATAGTCATGTTTTCACTGGCGCTATCATTGCACAGTTCATAAATTCCTGCAATGAAAAAGACTACTAAACTGTCTATACAGACAATGTTAAATTCAATGCATTGCCTTCCGTTTCATCTCAATTAGCAGCAGCTAAATGGTTGGAACCAATTCTGCATCTTCATTTGCACTGCCTGTCTAATAGCCTGATTTACATCAGCAGCACCAGCACAGAATTTTAGTTAATTGGGATTTCAGTAGCTAAATGGCATTTCATTGTCCTAACAAAACAAACACGTGTTTATGAGTTTTTAAGTAAAACTGTAAAAGCTTCAAATGATGCTTAGTTTATCAAGCAGCAAAACTGCTTCCTATTACAATTCACTGTTCATAATGATACACAAAACACTAATGTATCCATTGGGAAGGGGATGCCTACAGCCACAATAGTGACAGGAAAGGTGTAAACACTGCATAGAAATTCACCTAATAGTGTTTTCATAATAAAACTGTTCATTAGATGATCCTGCTGTACTGTGGAGGTGGAAACTTCTCTTTGTGAGCAGAATTAATTCAACAGAAACTGTGTTTTTTTATCACAAAGGCTTAGATGCATTGTGATATTCACTTCTTTTTATGCTCTGCTTGAATCCTGCTGACACCCAGTGGGACCTAGAAATGGCTTCCTAGCTATAAGATAGTGTTTGTTTTATTGGTACAGTATTGCCTAAGGGCTTATGCTATGATGGAGCCTTGTTTTTACTGTCACTTGGTATTGTTAATTCCAGGCATTATAGAATGATGAGTCATGCCCTTGAAAATCATAAGATAGTGTTAAAAACAAAGAATTTAAAAAACTTAACAATAACATGCTTTAGGGCTTTATTATTTTACCTCCATTTTTTGAGATTAGAGTGAATAAGAGTCCAACGTTATTCTCCCATTGAAAAAAACAAACCTTACATTGTCAAAGTATAAGGGTGATATATTCCGCTGATTCTGGGAGGCAGGGCTTTTTAAGAAAATATCAAATTATGCAAGGTCTTTTTGCTCATACAAGATGTGTAAGCATATACTTATCCATAACCTAGTGAATGTATGATGGAGAAGACAGTATTTAAAGTGTAGTTGAAGTATGCTTGCAAGCAAGGTGAGGAGGGAGGACAGTGGGCCAAAATGGACCAAATTCTCAGCTTGTGTAAATGAGCAAGTTCCCACTGGAGCTAACAGAGACAGAGCAATCTGCATGCACTGAAGCCTGGCCTGCTCTGTGTACAGCTCCTATCATGTCAGATGCAACACACACCTTGTGTAACCTTTACCTGCTGTTTGCCTCCAGTAACGTTTGAAAGTGTATCATAAAGCTCAGTCCCACCCTTGACCTAAGGCAATGCAGCAGTTCAGTCAGTCTGCTCCCCTTCTTGTTTCTGTGATTACAAAGAAGAGAAGAGACCCACACAGGAAACAGATGACAGTTCATATAAAAAAGATATGTGCAAATGTGAAAGCCTTCTAAAAAATAGTGAAGGTTCTTTATAAAGATTTGTAATAAGTTGAACGAGTGAATGAGGAGAAGAGTCATATGTAAAGATGGAGAGGAGAGGAGAAATGAATCTGCAGCAATTTAAAAGGAAGGGAAAAGAAGAAAAAGTCATTAGAAACCTTGATTAGAATTCAGCACAGACTCAGATGTCCTGCAAGGGACAGTTGCATATACTGCATGAAGTGTCCTCAAGGCATAGCTCAGAATAAAGTGACTGATGACTATAATAATGACCATTATTTCAGTTCTCCATGTCAGCATTCAGAACTGAAAAAACACTCCGGCTTAGAGCTACAGAGCACATTAATGAAAATGCAAAAGACAAAGTCAAGAATCTCATTTTACCTTGGGGAAGAGGCAGTTTAATACCTTTCACTTTGCAGAAGTGATAGGATTTCTCTAAAGTGATGACAATGTTGCAAGTTGATGACTACTTCACTGAAAGTCAAAGAAATCAAAGCCAAAGAAGTCAAAGACAAAATTTTGGATGAGAAAACAATTAAAACCCCAACTCTTGTGAAAGATCTTGGTGACAAAGCAAAAGAAGTGCTGAATTCTCTGAATCTCAAGGGAACACTTAATCAGACCTCCATAGGCACTAATGAAAGGTGCATAGTGAAAATCCAGTGCAATTGTTTTAAATCTGTGCATGTCAGTGCTAGGTCAATGAATAATGATAATGAAAAATTGATCCACAGAGTTTTCAATTCACAATAATATTTGTCTAATTGATTTTCTTTTGCATTTACAGTGGAATGTATAAAAGTTAAAATTGAAGGGAAATCCCTCAAATTTTCCATCTTGAAAATGAACACAATGTGGATGAGTGTTGGACTTCTAGATTGGAAAAGCAACAGCTTTGAGTGATTTATAATACATCTAGGACTGTATTCATTTATATACCACTGTGTGCCTCAGTTTGGTCTCGGGAAGGGAGCAGTTCTGCTAGGTCCATATTGTTTTCTTTCAGTAATGCACTGTGCTTCATCAGCAAGAACATGTCTGCATTATCAGGTTCTTTGATTCTACATTCATGGTGTAGACTCAATAAAGCTGTTTTTCAAGAGTTTAAGGTGGTATCCAGTGCTGGTAGAAGAACTGATTGCATTCTCATGGAAGAGTTCTCACAAAATCTTTTCTGCAGCAGCAAATGCAATTTTACCAAAATAATTTTTTTGGCTGGAAGCAAAGATTATGTGATCATGTTGGCTGTCTACCTGCTTGTTCATCTCTTTGTCTCTTAATCCTTACCTAAGTAACTGTCAAATCTGTTGGCCAGTTTTAACCACTTTTTGCAAGGAAGCAGAGACATCAAAGCTAACTGCACTCACATATGTTTTGTGAAAAGTGGTGGGTGAGGGGTGAGACCCAAGTTAGAGCTCCCACAGAGGGAAAGGCTGCAGTGCAAACTCGATGGTTAACTGTTCTGCTTGACCTGCCTCTGGCAATATATTGTGCACAAAGCTTGGAAGCTGTTTGAGTACATGTCCTCAGTCTATTAGAGGGCAGTTAGTACAAGGGTTAAACTGAGTGTGGAGACAAATTCGTCTTTGTATTGGAATGAAGGAAAGCAGGAACATTGAGGTATTTCAGAGAAAGATAAGATTTTCATGGTCACAGGGGTAAAGGAAGGCACTGGGGTAATTGCTGACAGACACCACCAGACTATAAGAGTTGGTATCTCCTTAGTTCTCCTACTTGTGGAACAATGTAGTTTATTTCCCCCTGGTTAAAAACCTGTCATGGTTTCCATCAAATTATATTCAAATGCTGCTATGCTGTGATATCCTTTTCAGCCTGATGAACTTCCTCTTGTGTATTAGCAAGCTAATATTAAATTTAGAATTTTTTGTCACACTGGTGGGAATCAAAATGTTCCTTTTTGTCATATAAAATAAGGAAATCTTTACTTTCTGGGTACATTCATAATCAGTCTACATCTTCCTGCGCCACTAAAATGCCCCATGTTGATATCTCATGCTGCTGTTCTCCACTGGCAAGGCTCCAAATCCTGTGATGAAGTGTGTTTTCCGTAGCTGAAGTGCTGTAACACTTCACTGTAGTCTCATGACTGCAGTGACTGGGAAAAGTAGTCACCATCTTGCTAGCTAACCTTAAAGAATATTTTTTTTTATTCTTAAGCAAAGGAATAAAAATGTAAATGAAATCTGGAGGCAGTTTACAAATTATAATAATGCTTTACCAAGAATAAATTATATTATATTTCAATAAAAACAAACATGGGAAAAAATCCCAAACAATAGTACTTACATGAAAAATGAGATACAAAATAAGATACTAAAACTCCAGAGAGAAGTATGTAAACTCACAGGCATCTACTTTATTATTTATACAAGTGTAAATTAGTAGTATCTATATTGGTATCACTGGGGTCTCAGTCTGAGGACCTGGAGTGAGAGTAGAAATTGGCTTTGAAACATTTTTGTTTATCTGGAAATACTTCTGCAGATGACAAATTTGTCCGTTAAATTTCCTTCCTCCCAGTCACAAAGGGGAAGGAATCCACAGGAATCTCAAAGGATTGATTAGAAAACCAGTAAACGCATTAGCTAAATTTATCCACAGGTATGTCTTAGACAATCTGTATTTTCAGTCTCCTGTGACTTGTCTGAGTGACAGTAGTGTAACAACTGAAATCTGTAGAAAGTACAGAAGTTGAGAATTAGAGTTGTGTGTCTTTCTCTTTGCTCTTGCTTTTGTTTATTCAGTTTATTCTTTTGGCCTTTGATTTAATTTTTCAGGATATCCAAGGACCCTTAGTGGACAAACTGAGGAGGTTTTGATTAAACTTTTTCCCAGACATAGTTTCCTTCTGCTTTACAGATCCACATATCTGTTCAGTTCCCTCTAATATTTCTGTTAAGAAAAATATTAAGTCAGGTAAAGTGACGCACCACGGAGATGCTGCCACCACCAGCAAATAGCTGTCTCACTGCATTGAAATCACTGAAATTAATGATGGAGATATGATGAATTCATTCATCTTGTCTATCCTGACTGTCATAGGAAGCATTCAGTGCTTGTACTGCTAGAACTGTTCAGATGGATAGATATAATTTGAAGTGCTTGGCACACTGCTTTACCTAAAAGTTGGAGCTCAGATCAAAGTGGGAAAACATTCCATAAATAGTCCATTCAAGAATAAACCAACTTTGAATACTGAGGAGAAATGTTTTCTCTATGTTTCTTTCCATAAACATTTTCATGTGCAAAGTTTTGTTCATACATCTACACAAAAGAAAACTCAGAAGCCTATAAAGAGATGTGATGGCCTGACAAGGCTTACCCACTTGAAAGAGGCTGCTTCTGCTTTCTTGGGTTTGCAGTAGGAAGTGAGAAGAGTGCCTATCCTTTGTTGTTCACAGATACAATGAAAGTGGGGTAGAAATTTTTATGGTTGGCTTTTTAGTCCTTCCCTGAGAATAAACAATTCTGAGGAACCTCTGCTGCTTCCAGTCAGCCATAGTCACAAAGCAAACTGAGCTCAAAGTATACATATTTTTGCTAGAATGCTAGAAGCAGTTTTGCAATAGGCATTAACAATTGGACATGTCAGGACATGAAGCTAGAATGTGTTCACACCAGTGGCATGTCTGCTGGCTCCTGTTGCTATGTACCTTGTACCCTGCACTATGGCATGCAGGTTGCTGACCATGATTCTGTCATTTTTCATTCAGGCTGTGGATTAATCAGGTCCTGAGCAGCTCCCTGCCCTGGGTACCTCCAGCTGCTATGCTCTGAGGCACAGAGTACACACCGCTCACCCAGTTTTGCTGGCTGCTGTTTTAGCTCCTTGCTTTAAATAGAAATGTGCTTTCAGACATCATATAATATACATAGTTTCATGTTATTCATGTTTTCCTTTTGTTTTGGTTCTCTGATCTTCCTATGTTTGAAGGCGGTGATGGGATGAGCAGCATGGATTGTGTTACATGTACCGTCAAGCTTCTCAAGGGGGCTATTCAAAGCAGGGGCGAGGAGCTGATGTCACTAAGGAGCTCTGAGATTTACTATGAAAAGACAATTGAATCTCTAAAACTGGACTTGAAGTGTAAGACCATAGTTTCATGATCACAGAAGGCTGGAACTGTTCAGTCCTTCCCATGCCGAGACAATGTGCTGGTATCTGGTTGTTCCAACATCTTTCGGTCCCTCTCCAAACCTGAAGAGATGGGCAACACAGGTAAATATTCTGATGATGGTGCAAAGTGTGATTAGAAGCTGTAGCACCTGTGATTTTCATAGGTGAATGGACTGAAAATGGAAAAGATTGTACTGATGGTCTCTGTCCAGGTTTATGGGCAAGTGAGCCTGTTGTAGTTTATATGTGTAATATATTTCTCAGGAATAATTTTGTAGCAATTGTGTCTCTGTTCTGAGCTCAGAACAGCCTCCTGTTCAGAGTGCAGTCTTCTGCCTCTAACCTCTTTTGGATAACTTTAAATGAAGCTCCAAAGTGGGAAAAGTATTACTCAATTCACAGAATCTACTAATATCCCCTTTCCATGTTTTTTGATCTACTTCAGAGTAGAGGTGAAAAGGCACTGTCGGTTCCAGCTAGAAACACTCCAGGCCCCTACCTGTGTGTTGAATATTTGTTGGGGCCGGTTCGTTCCTTTTATTGAGCTGCTTTGGAGCTCCCACATTAACTCTGCTATGACTGAGAATTTGCCAGCAGGACAAAAGAAACAAGAATTCTGGGAGGTAATTAGTTGAAGCCAGATTCAGATCAGTAGTTACAGATGGAAAGAGTTAGTAGACTAAGTAAATTCATTCCCTATTATAGCGAGTTATATTCACTGACTGGAACATTATTGTACCAATATCATTGCCATTATTTTCTATTGATAAAATGCACTTACAGCAGCAAATGATGATCAGGTGCCCTGAACACCTCCTTTTTTAAGTAAGCTAGACAAAGAAATGCACATGTCAGAAAAAGGCGGTACAAGGTCTATGCATTGAGCTAATATGCTAAAATGTGCAAAAAAATATTCTGCAGAAATGTGAACTTCTAGGACGCAGAGGTGTGAGCTTTACTTGCAGCTGCCTCCTGTGATAGACCAGCTGTATGTCATTACTCTGTTTTAGAGGCCTTATACTGGTGCTCTTGTGAGTAAAAGACAGTCCCTGAGGAAGAGGAGTAATACAATCTCAGTTGCAGTGCAATTTTATAGATTTTATACCTGCACTTCTCCTCCAGTATCCCATCCAGCTGGATGATGGATAGTTGGTCCAAGAGCTAATTTTCACATTTGGCTTCATGCACATCCTGAAGAATCATGAGGCCCTGCACACAAAGTCCATGCTCATAGCCTGATTAAACTGCAATCTGTGCTCTGGCTATGGGGCCCTGAGGAGGGGGGAACACAGATACCCTCAGCCTATACTTTAAAACTTTATTGTGTGCAATCCCAAAATGTATAAGAGAAAGAGATCACAGCTTTATGCTGCAAAAATGTAAAGTGTGAAGTGAGACCCTGTAAGCACAAGGCTGGTAGACAGTGTTTGAATCTAGATGGGGTTGTCTTGGACTCGCTCCTTGTTTTGTTTCACAAAAGTTGCTAAAGCTGGAGGACAGCTACCATCATCATTCATTCTGGTAGCTGCTACAGATACAAAGGATTGGATTTTAATAGAGGCTTCTGTAATGTTGAGAGAGGAATATATACTAACAGGAGTGACATTGTGACATTGTGAGAGGTTTCAAGTTCTTATGTATAGTTTGGAGAATGAATGCTATTAATAAAATTAGGATCCATTTTTTCTCACATGAAAGGTACTATAGATTGTAGATTTACATTAGAAAGCAATGAAGACATAGATGAGCTTGTTATAGAGAATCACCTTGGACTGAATGCTCACATATCACTATAACTGAAATTGAGTAGAAGGATAAATAAAAAAGAGCACTTGTCACATACGTGAGGTTTCTCACTTGTCATGTCTTGCCTGTTGAGAAAACTGGGTTCTGAGTTCCTGAAACTTTGAAACTATTTTCAGAAAAAAACTTCTGCCATTTGCCAAGAAGCACATGAAACTCTGTTCATTTATAAGCTCAACTTGTGATCAAATTTTGGGTATTTTACACAATTCACAGACTTTAATATATGCTTAATTATGCAAATTATAGCTTGATATACATAATTTTACCTGTTTAGTTGCCATTTTCCTTCTGTTCTTATAAAAAGTCATACATTAATTTACAAAAACATAAATACATTTATTTGTGACTGTATATCACTAGCTTCTTTTTTTTTTTTCCTTTTTCTTTCTTGCTGATTTTTATATGTCTTGCCTGATTGTGCTTTTGGAATCTTCCAGGATCTGAAACAGTTCCCAGTTGTCATTCTCTATTTAAATTCTTTCTTTCATTAGATTTACCTTGGTGAGTTACAGGTTTTCACTGAATGAAACTGAACCTTCAAAAAGTCAATACATTCCTGGCTGGTATGTAATTCTTGGACAATTAATGAATAAAATGCAACCTCTTCCTAAATAAAGATATCTTCTGTTGCCATTATCTTGACCTCCTCTGATGTCTTCTAGATTATTTAGGAATGAAAGAGAGAGAGAGAAGATATATGCAATCAGGAATTTCAAGCATGTTGTGTTTGGAAGTATAGATGCCCTGCATTTTCCAGGGCAGAACTGACTACTGATTTTTCAGGTTTTTTTTCCTGAGTGTGTAAGAAAATGCTTTATGATAAATGAAATAATCCAGAAGGTATAGGAAATGTTATGTCTAAAATATAAATTGCTGTTTATCATGCCTATTTTATTCCTCCCATTAGAAGACAGAGCACAGCCTCTTTTGTGCAGTCTCCTACTTTTCCAAGCTATTATGCTTAAAGTTTTCTGAACAACAGTTTACAAGAATGCTGTCAAGGATATTGACTAGCTTTCATGGGAAAAAAAAAAAAGCTTCTTTCTAATGCCATAATCATTTGTATCAGGGTGTCTTTTGGAGATAAATGACCATGCTTTTCAAGACAATCCATCAACATCAGTGTTATCAAAGCTGTCATGGGAATTAAAGGGGTTTAGAAGTAGGATCTTTATATTTAAGGGGAAAAATTACCATTGATCAAAAATAAAATAATTATATCAGCTTTGATTGTAGACATTTTATTAATAACAGGTTCCCTTTGTAAATGAAAGCCAACACACATAAAAATTGATGCGGTAATAATGAAGGAAATTAATTTTGCCCAATGTTATTGTTAAGTCTGACACAATCCCTGTTACCAACAGGGACAGTTTTACAAGGATCAGTTTTAATCCTGAATATTGAAGACATCTCTTCTACTGTAAGTGGCCCATCAAAGGCAGTGAGTATCATTGACTGGGTAAATAAAAGTTCTTGGAGATAAATTGATCAATCTAATAAGTTACTTGGAAAATACAGTGTATGCCAGTCTTACAGCAATACATTAGCAGTCAACGAAGTTCTTCTGTCTCCAGTGGTGCTCCTAAGAAAATCTTTCATCTGGCTGCACTAGAACATAAGTTTATGATACGGAAGACCTGCACATAAATATTAATTGTAGAAACTTGTTCTCTGCTCAGAAAATTCCAGGCTGAACAGTCTGTTTCTGGAATATGCCACTTCTTGTCTTTTTCTTTCTTTAAGTTAATCTAAATACACATGTGTGGACATAAATAGGTGTGAAGGATGGAAACGTGCTCAGGAACACAGAGTTTGGAGTTGGTAGATGAAATTGCAAAATTTATGCTAGTAACATTAACATGGGTCTCCTCTATCGCAGCTTCTACAAGGGTCACTAACAAGGACTTTTTCTAGATTCCTTCTTGTTACATTCATACTCATTACCTAAATTTTGAAATACATTTAACTGTGCCTAAAACTGAGTACCTAGCAGCTGAAGATCACAGAACATACATTTGTACTACATACTAACTCTTCATAATAGTTTAGATAAGGAAGAATATATGTATTATATTCAAATGTCAGGTCTATTTACCCAAATCTGCAAATGAAATTTTGCAAGTAAATCAGAGTTAGAAGATAACATATATGAAGACCCCATCATCTTCTAGCAACTCAGTGTAGCACAAACCTTGGCTTCCTATCACATCTGGAAAAGAGACACCTACCAACACTAAAAGCATTGGATATTTCCTGGCTCAAAGCCTTGATTGGTATCATAATCTATGGCACCTGAACACTCCTGATGGCAGCACTGTGATCAGGAAGCTAATTAGCTAGAGAAGGGAAATATTAAGTCATCAATTACTGATTACTATCCCATTATGTAGGGAAGCAATCATGCAATGGAAATGTACAAGCCTAGAGGATAGGAAAGGCCCAAAGTAATTTTATGAGCATAAATTGGTCCAGATGCAGGAGGAAAAGAACAAATAAGAGGTCAAGTACTAGCACTGAGGGGCTTATTACACTCATGAATAATCAGCTTGTTTGAAGACGGTGCCTGCTAGTGAGAGTTTCCACCGCTTTAGTAAATCAGTGACCTGCCTGTAATGGGGAATGCTGCAAGAAAAGTGAGTGGGTAGATTGCAGCCTCTAAGGTCAGCAACACAATGTGTTTCTCTCCCCAGTGTTTGATAATAGCAGATAGAGGAAGCAGTACTGTGAAGTTCTATGGCTGGTGTGAAATGAAATGTGAAAGATTTCTTTTTACATCTCTTTCTTTTTTCTTTTTTTTTCCTTTTTTCCATTTTTTTTTAATTTTTATTTTTTATTTTTTATTTATTCTTCTTTTAATTTTTTTTCTCTCTTTTTTTTTTCCCCACTTGTGCAGACCCACAGCTGGAGAAAAGCCTTATAAGTATGTTCTTCCTTATGGAGCTATTTCATGTTATGTCAGCTGCTAATCTGGCCTATTTATGTCAATGGAAATGTGACTTACGTCAGAGTACTGATCTGTGGTACTGATTCTAGTATGGATTTAGATCTTTTGAGGACTGTATCTAAAATTAGCTCTTTTATTTCAGAGTGACATTCCCCTTTGGTTACATGTTATTCATATATATTTTGAAAGTGAAAAAATAACATCTAAAGTAATTTGACACACATATATATTTTTTTCTACTCCTCTAGAAGAATATGGAATGATATAACTTTCCATGAAGCACTATGGGCCAACAACTCTTGGTCTTTAACTCTTAATGAAATTAAAGTCAGTTCTCTGAAAACATTCTGCAACAGTTATCTAAAGCTTGTCTTTAATCTAGCAAACTCCCTTACTGTAATCAACAGAGATAGTAAACTAAATAAATTACCAGTTGAAACAGGTCTGTTTACCATTCTTGATGTCTTAAAAACAGTTTGTATTTGCCTTCTCTGGGCTGAAACACTACTCTGGATTTGTGTTTAGGGAAGTACTTAATGGTCTTTATCCTTACTTTCTATTATTTTGTAAAGTGCTATTAATATTTACTCTGAGCCCCAGTTTTTACTGCTTTTGATGGTGCAGAATAGCACTTCCTTACTTAGATAATACGAATTCTCATGTGGAGAGTGTTATTTAGTGACAGTGAGATATATTGATAGACTATGAAGAGTACTTGCCATTTTACAAAACCCTATAAAGTGTATTTTACATGTTTAAACAGTGGTACTTTATATGAAGTTGCATATAACGTTACTCTTCAGAAAACTGGGAGAAGACAATGTTCTTTCAAGAGCATATAGCAGATTTCTGAGGACCATCACATGTTACCATGGAAACCAAGAACTTCAATTACTTTGTGAAACTGCTAAACAAAACAGGTTGATAGAATGATAAAAGCCAAAACATCAGAGCTGGTCAAACAGCTACTCCAAAACAATTTGTTTGCCATGGGGAGATGCCACTTAATCTGGACCAAACCTTAATTGAAGATCACAGTATATAACTTCACACCTGTGGATTTATGTAGGCTGAACTCCTGGCCCCACACTGTGTGATGGACCACAAAAAGGTGTTCTACCTTAGCATGGCAACCCTTGGCTGATAAATCTCCTTTGCTAAGCATGAAATCATAACTGGGTGTATGAGATTTAAGGTGTTCAGACCTAAGAATAGCTATACTAGTAAATGAACCATATCAAGTCGTTTAACAGTCTGTTTAGCTCAGCACACTGCTCTTCACGTTGTCCAGTAGACACTGAATAGGAAAAAGTATATGAACAAAACAGTACAAAATGGTATTTTCTCCCATTATTATTCCCAGATTCTGGAAATCTGTAGTGTTAGGATTTCCTGAGAAGGTACTAAAACTTTGGTTTTGTGTTTAAGAGCACTTGAAGAATTTTCTTGCTTAAATAAATCTAGTTACATCTTTTACCATTTATACTTTTGACCCCTGTACTGTCCCAAAGCAATGGGTGCAGAGAATAATGATTTTAGTTTAAGACTCTTGCTCAGTCATTGTATTGGGTTCTCTATAGCTCTTGTGTTATGTGAAATGGCAAAAAATTGGTCCCTTTTCACCTTCTCCATGTCAGTAATGATTTTGTTGTTGCCTGTAATAACCTTTTCTTCTGTCTCATCTCCATTATTAAGATCTGTTATCTTATAATTTTTCCTCATCTGAAATCTGCTCCTTATTTTTCATTGGCCTCATTTAACTTTTCCAAGGAATTATAGCATGCCATAATGCACTTTCTCTTTTCTTTTTCCCAGTATTTCTTTATCACCTCTTCCTAATAATCTGTTTCCCTCTTTGGCTAATGCTGAGCACTGAACTGATATTTTCATTGAATTCCAGGATCATTTCTTGAGAAGTAAGAGTTAACTTACAGGCCAACATTTTAATTGTCTAATTAAAGTTGTTCTCCATGTGCCTCAGTTTGCATTTATTGACACTGAATTTCATCTGATACTTTATTGCTTAGTTACTTAGCATTAAGAGCCCTCTGCAACTCCTAGCCATCAGTTCTGGTTTACACTGCTCTGAATAACTTTGTGTCACATCGTATATGAATACCTTGAAAAACATTAGGACCACTCTTGATATCTTTCCATTGTGAAAATTAAGCATTTCTAGCTACTTCTTTTTTTCCCCATCTTTTATGCATTCTCATGAGAAGGTCTTTTCTTATGCCTTGTGGTAATGTATCTTCCAACAAACAGTTGGATAAACTGCTCTGGAAATCAGACCAGCTGGAACTAAATAGTGCAGTGAGAGACTGTCATGTGCTTTTAGGTTTTTCAGGAAGCTGAGAATTTGCACCAGTATCCTAGAATAAATCAGAAGCAAAAGCCCCAGCTCTTCAGCAATAATACCATGCTTGGCAAATGGAAAATATAGATATGAAAGTGAAGTCCATCAGCACTGCAGAGGCATCCAGCACAACATGGTAAAACAACACAAATGAGCTTTAGGCAGGAATTTTAAGAAAAAAAAATATTGTCCTTGTTGATAGAACAAAGAAAACTGCACCTGCTTTTTTACAATACTTGCCTTGCATTTTGGAGAATGTAAATATCAAGAAGTGCCAGTTTTACTCCTCATGTGCGGATCAACTACTGTATTTAGACCTGTCTACAGCTAGCAGGGCTTGAGAAGTGACCTGGAAAAGTGATTTTTATATGTAGGATGCCATAAGTAAAGTAATTCATACAGCCCACTCCCAGCTGAACCTCTTCTTGATTGGTCTTGGGACTAGGACAAGCAGTAGAAAGTGAAATTCAATAGTCTGTACCTGGGAGCTCTTTTACATCTTAGTCCCCTCAGTCCTTCTTGTGTTGGTTGATCACACACATAATGTGTTGTAGAAAAAGGTGCTTGGGGGAAGGTAGCCTACAGAAAAATCCATCCTCCTCTGCAAACTGCTGTTGGCTCAGACTGAGACCTCTGAAAGGGAATCCAGAAGCAGGCTACAGACTGAGTTAACTGTCACATAAGGCTACAGATGGCTTGTGGGCTGAAATCCCTTGTAGCAAATGATAACACGGAGTATTGTTTCATTGTTAAGTGCTTATTTAATTCACAAGGTAAATTTAGAATGATGGTTTGAACAAATCACTTGAAATGTTTTCATTTTTTCCTTTAGCAAAGCAAAGTCTTTCAGCATTTAGATTTTTTTATCTTCAAGGTCACTGATGAGTGGTTGACCTGTGAGTGGAAAAAAAATGCATATCTTCAGGTCACTAGCTTTCAGATGAGGCCATCTGCTTCAAACTGGTGGGGGAAAAATGGCAGTCTCTTGCTGGAAATTAATAAATTGATTCAGACATGCTCAGGAAATTGTATTGTGCCACAGGGAAAAACTTATTTATGATCTCATCTGGAGATCACCTTCTGTCTCAAGTCGAAAAGACTCTAGAATTATGCTGGATAAAGATATTGGAACATAGTTTCCATGGGAAAACCTGCCATTGGATGGACTGGATGACCTATAGAATAGTCTTTTGCATCTCTAATTTTGAAGTGTCTATGATTTACAGCCATTATAATCTCAATCTAGCTAGTGTCACTACAGATGCAAAACTTATTCCTGTGTGTGTCTTATCTTGCCTTTAGATTTATGAAAACTATCTGCTTTGATCTTGTAAAATCAGTCAAAGGAAAGGATGGGTCAGTATGTTTTTCTTTAATTTACCGTTTTGTTAGGTATTGCACTTGTACTTCAGTGTCCTATACCAACTCTGTGAGAGAAGTACTTTCTTGCTTTCTCCATTTCGCCTATGACGATGAAAGGTCACACAGGATATCTATGACACTGCACACATTTCAGCTTGGACTTCTGAGCTCCAGCAAATCTCTTTGTCCACTTGCCCATCCCATTATTTGCAGGTCCAGGAAGAACAGCAGACACTTGCAGGGCTAAGAAAGGGAACTGGTTTTGCTTATAAATCCAAGTCTCTTGCAGAAAATTAACTAGAAACATTTTTCAATGTGTTTTAGTCATGCCTTTTTCAAATTATCATTTTTGGGGGCAGGGAAGTAAACATAGCTAATTAAGTTATCCATTGAATTTGCAAGGATGGATGTATGACTAATGAAAATTAGTGGAATATATGGGTAGTGTATCCTCTTCTGCTGCATGTTGTTCTGAGTGGCAATGGTGAGCAAGCATGGTGATTTGAATAAGAGCTCTGACACGCTACAAAAGCCTCACAGTCTTTCAGGACCAGAAAAATGTTGCCAGCAATTTCTTTAGACAAGAGATCTGCCTTCTGGAGTAAGCACTTGTGAATGAAAGGAGCAGAAATAGGATGATGAGGGTATCTGCAGACTAGGAAAATAAGCTGAGGAATGGGCAGAGGATTTGAGTGTGTAAGAGAAGTAGCAGCAGTGTGAGAGCGCTCTGCAAAGCCTGAGGGTAAGCAGGGTAAATAAATAAACTGGAGGAAAGATGTGAAGGCACTTGAAGAGCAGGATGGCTTGCCAGTTGCAGTGGTTAAAAGAAAACATAATTTTGGTAATTGCATTGTAGGAATATGGAACTAAGGAAGAGAAGTAGTGAGGCTAGAAGGGTTAGGCAGCAATAGCCCAATTATAAGCATATAGACAAAAATTCCCCAATGGGCAGAGACTGGGGCATGTCAGACTACTCCTTGACACAGTACCTGAGTATTCTGGCTGGAAAAGAGACATTATCAAGCTCTTGGTTTAGTTAGCTGGAACTTTTTGAATGTTGCTTTCTGTCTCTCCTACAGAGAACTGATCCTAATATGAATCTTGGGCCTCAGCTGAAATAGGGTTGGGAACTCCGCTAGGTCCTGAGAGCACATACTGCTGGAAAGTGAATTCCCACTGCAGCCCTTCACTTTGCAGCCTCTGGAGGAGAATCAGGGATTTAGGCCCAACTGTCTTCAAGTGCCTGGACAATGCAGAGCTGGGAGAGGTGTCTGAGTCCAAGACCCAAATATCACCTTGATGGGCCATTTTGAATTCTACTTTTACTCTGTCTTTTGTTTAGGTGTTTCTCAGCACCCTAATCCCTTCTCTAAGAGTGAGGCATAAAGATCTTAAAAGCCCTAGAGAGAATGATGTTGGGAGGAGAACTAAAAAATAGTCAGTTTCCTTTTACCACAGGTCCTGCCTGTCTTCTCAGAAGCATAATCCTAAATTAAACTGATATTTAAGAGAGGGCCATGTCCCCTGCATCCTTCAACGTATTGTACAGCAGAGAACTGTGGCATTGGATCCCAACTAAGCTGGGAAGCAGACCTGGTTGTCCCTCCCAGATTTCACATCTGCAGAATGCTGACCCTAGCTTGAACCTAATCCTACATTTATGAAACATGACATTTCCCTTCCAAACATTAAATAGTACAGGTGTGTTTGGCAGGAGTCCTGGGCTATATCTCACTTCCAGGAAGGGTTAAAGCAACAATGGAGGTTTTGGCAAGGAAAAAGTCTGGAGCTATACTGAGAGTGCAATTTGCCACAGTAGGCTGGACTCTACTGCTAGGTTTCCTACCTAAGGCAAAAAACCCGAAAAAAATAGTCCAGAGGTTTCAAAGGGTCCTTGCTTAAATGTTACCCTTCCTGGCTATTCAAACCCTGTTGCTATCATCTGTCCTGGCTTTCTCATTCTCCAAACCCTTACCCTTGTTGGAGACATTATCCCCAGCTCCTACTGAGGCTGTGTGCATTCCCAAATTATTGCTGGCAGGATAATTCTACTGATGTGCCTTTATTTAGTTCTGCAAACCCTTTTGAGCCACCTTTTCCTCTCAGTCTTGTTTTTCCTTCCCCTAACACCTTCCCCTGAAACAAACCGTAATCCTAGGTTCTGGCAGTATCCTGCCTGTGTGTCCATACTCTGCACTGCTAGAAGAGGAATTCTACCTGCATTCTTCAGTCTCTTCTAGAGGATCTTTTGTCTCCAGTGTGAAAGTCTTTCCTGGCTTTCTCAAAACTCTAATTCTAAACTCTCTTGGAGCCAGATATTTGATCCCACAAGGTAGAACTTCAACCCAGTTTTTCAAAACATCTGACAATATCTTTAATGAGATAAAATGTTAGTGAATCTTTGCATTTTAGCATTGTCATTATGCTTGCCCTGCTATATCTGGTACAATATATACGGGCAGGTAAAAGCAGTCCCTAGCCCATATAGTTTAATTTACGTAGACAAGAAGAACAGAAGAACACAGAGGATGTGATCAATCTTATCTGTCAAGGCAGGTTGACAAGAGCACAGAATGGGGAAGAAATGACTGCAGATGTGCCCTGTTTACCACCAATCACAGGATGGAGAGCAGAGGCATGTATAAGGGCCAGCTGCACCAGTTTCTTCCTCACACTGATCTTTCTCCACCTAGATTTTTCTACCAATTAGTTTGAATTGAGAAGCAGACTCTCCAGCACCAAGCAGATTTTGGCAGTAATGGAAATAAACCCCACAAGTTAGAATGCACCCAGAAAAAGACAGACACTGTATGTAGAAATAAGTGACAGCAGAATCATCCGGGCATGAATTACAACCTTGGTTGGCAGCAACACTAGGGGAGTGGAGCATCAATCAAAATGAGATGAGCCATGCCCCTTGGATCTGAGACTCCTGACATTACCAGCTAGTGCCAGACACATCTAGGCAGACAGCCATTCTCCTAGTAATGCATTCCTGTTGAATAAAGCCTGTATCTGTAAGCTATTAGCTTAAAATTGCTCAGAGATTTAATAAAAGCTGTGAGGAGAAAGGCAAAATAATAGTCATTTAGATAAATGATAGGACTCTATCCAGAGCAAAGGCATTTTAATACGAATGTGTTGCCATCAGTGGTGGTGTGTGTACTCTGCTGTAATTAGGTATTTTCTATTGAGGCAACACAAAGCCAGCTGTTTGGCCCATTGCGTATACCTCCATTCTCTCAGTCTTAGTTCTGTGTGATAGTCATAAGGCACAAAAGACTGGTTTAGTATTGAAAATATGAAAACAAGGAAACACACACAATAAAATGACGGGGGTGGGGTGTGGGGTGTGTGTGTGCAGATCAGCAATCACACAATGAGCTGATTATGGAGTGCTAATAAAAGAAGCAGAATTGCTAAATTACTGCTAGATGGACCAGGTAAAGCTGCTCATGAGACACCTGTTTTACTGGCATGTGAAGCAGCTCTATCCAGACAGCATATAGCTGCAGTGTGGATGGATCCAGACAATAGTGCTGGGAGAACACACATACTATGTAGATTAAGTACCAGACAAGTGTGGGGTGAGCCATGTCTGCTTTATTGAGTTTTAAAATTTGTTGCAGCTCGGATCTTTCCTACTGGGCTGGGTAAGTTCCACTGGCTAATTTTGAGTTCCTGAAAAAACAAAACCTTCTTTTAGAGAGTGAGGGTTTGAAATTGCAATGACTCATATGGTGTTTTGAAGGTTTGCTGCATACAGGATATAATACATTTTGACCTGGGTGCTTGTCTGATGTAACCTGTCAAAACTAACCTGGTATCTACCATGTAAGGATTTACCTCTGCATAATTCTGAATATTATAGAACAACACTGGTATGAACAAGTTCTATGTGAATGCAAAAGCCTTAAACACGCTCCTGAATACTTCGAGGTTATACATGTAGATTGCATCTACTAGGTACTGTGTACAGAGATCCTGCAAACAGCATTGCTGAACTGTTATGTGTAACAGAGCAACTGCAGAGGAAAACACCTACTGAGTTCTTGAGTATATCATGCTCATCTTCTGAATCCACTGATCTAGTATCAGTCTTTCTATAAAGGGAAATACAGAAGATGTAGTGGAGGAAAGTCATGCCAAGGTGAAAATACTCTCAGCAAATTCCTGTAAAAGAATGATTTCTTGTCTCAAAATATATGCACAGCTTTAAAGTTATTCTCTCTCAGATGCCTTGAAGGATGTCAGTACTTGTTTCATTGATTTTATACTGTTGCAACCTTCCTATCCTCAGAAGAGCAAATCCTGATTATCTCTGGTATAAGAAATAAGAATCAGGTTTTTCTATATTTCTTTGTGTGTTTGTTTTGTTTTGTTTAGGTCTGAGTAATAATGAAGTATACAATTAATAAAACGTATAATGAAATGATGCTGTGAATGCCATCCCCTCAAATATTTATAGGGAGAACAAGAGAGTACCAAAGCAGAAAAGTGATTTGTTTTCTTTGCCATGTGGGTACAAGACAGGTGCTTTGAAAGGAACATATACTACTAGTAATGGATTTTGTTGTCAGTTTGCACAGTAGTATGAGGATGGGTGAACCTTATGCATTCAAATCAGCAAAACCATGGGACACTTTCCTACATTTCTTTAGTTTGCATTCTTTTCACATTGCAGCTAATAATTATTAAGAAAATAATGAGGGGGAAGAGGTTTCTATTTTTAAGAAATGATTCTGCAAATAAACCTTCCTATTTTTATGATTATTCCTTTATCTCAGTGCAGCATGACCAAGCAACTATCTAATAACATGCAGCTAGCCCATGAGGACCTTGGAGCCTGTGTATTTAAATCATGTGTTCTACTTTTCCAAACTTGCTGAGAATTACAATAGGGTTTAATTTAACTGTTTGCTCTGAAGTGAATATTTTCATTTAAGTGATAGCTCAATAAAACTCACAAATATAAGAATAGAAAGTGCTCATTAAGCAATGGGAATCTGTCAACTATGAGATTACAGACCAGAAATTAAAGAAGTAGGGGAGAACTGGACTGACATACAGACAACTGGTTGGAGTGAATTTTCTACCTCAGCTACCATGTATTTGTGAAAGTCTTATGGGCCAATTTTGAGTAGAATCTGAAATGGAAGTAGAATGCAACAAAGTGGGCTGGTTAGTACTAAAAAATAAATAAATAAATAAATTACTTTTTCAAAGTAGGCAAAGTTAAAATGACCCACAAACTGGTGACCAAACACCATTCAAGTGAATTGTGGTTAGCTAAAATCAGGGCTTATATTGAAGTTTTGGAGTGAATTTAAGTGTTCTCATCTGGCCATCTGTAGTGAGGCCATTGATGTCTGAAGAACAAAGGAGATCATCCAGTTCTGGCTTATGTAAGCTGAAGACCAACTGCCATGCTTTTTGAAAGTTCAAATGAAAAAAAAAAACCCACAAAAACCACTCAAACACCAACACTCTGTATTTCATGTTCTGAAACATTTTTATGTTGTACTGGGAGAAAGAAAAGAATAAGCAAGGAAAGTGAAATAAGGGAATTCTTAACAAAGTAGAATATTGTTGTAGGCAATGGTTTAGTTGGCATATTAACTTACCTTCCTATTGGTGGCATTTTATTTGTCCTCATGTTGTAGCCACTGTGTAAGCCTGCAGGTAAATTCTTATGATGCATCTCTGATTCTACTGTATTATTATACTTCTTGAATGTGAAAAACCAAAAAAGCCCCATGTTAGGCAGAACTGAGAATTAAAAGAACAATAGTTCACCTATGGCTAGCTCACAGCCAGTAGTTTTACTGGCTACGTATCATAATTTTATAATGGTCACCACAACAGTAGACATTCTTATAGTATTCTAAACCCTCTACAACTAGCAAAGTATTACAAACCCTACCTCACATGATAAGAAGAAAGGGGATTGAGGAAGTTATGTTCTTAATTGAACCATCTGCTAAAATCTAACAATTTCTGGCAGTTACTTGCAACCTGTCCACTATGCACACAGCTATTCAAGCCTTTACACTTACATTTATTGCTTCAATAAGTGCTTGGGTATCCATTTGCCTGCCTTAGCTTCTGGGACTGAACTTGTGGATGTTGCTTTGAGCATGCTGAAGGAGCAATCAGCAGGAAGAAATGCCTTTCTGTCTCGTACACAAAAGCTGAGCTGCTGGAACTTACCTGCAGTTTGCGAAATATGGGTTCATATGCCTTTTTAATCTATTTTACAATAGGGATTTTAAAGCAGAGCCCTCCAGAATGGTTGCAGAAGCCTGTTGTGTGGGGCATTGTGGGTCCTGTGCTTCCTTACAGTTCTTCTTTTGTAGTTATTTGTTGGGTTATTAGAGATTACCGAAGTTCACAGGATCACTGAAAAAAAAAAAAAAATCTTCACTATTTCCTAGGAAATGACCTTCAGAAGCATGTATTCAACCTCCTTCTCCAAAGCAATGCCCAAAATAATCCTGGAGGAGGTTTGTCTGTTTTATGAAAACATCCAGTGATGATGCTTCCATGGCTTTCTCAAAGGCAAATGACTGCAGCACCAACATACCCTTATCACTTGAAAGCTTTTTTAAACATTTACCTAAGTCTTGCCACCTTCCAATTAAGCCCATTTCTTCCTGTCCTAACTGCTTCCTTACAGTTCTTCTTCATTGTGTAAAGCAGAGTCTGAGTTTGTGAATTTTGCTTGACACGGGACTCCAGAAGTCACATTGTACCATGCTGACTGTTAATATCGCTGATCCTTCCTCCTTGTGACACTGGCTCTAAGTGCCTGGCTGGTGGATTGAAATGGCTGTGGCTATACAGATATTTTTTCCAGTAGACAAGATTTACCTCAGTGATGAAGTTGGAAAGTGCTTAGAAGTTAGCTATTCTCCCTAAACTTGGCCTAATAACTTTCTGTTATCAGTAATGAGAGTGGTAGAGAAGAGAAACACCTCTTCTTGGTAGGAACCTAGACACAGAACAAATCAAAGACCAAAGAAGTCATGCTTGTAACAAAATTTGTCCACATTGTGTTTTAGGACCTAGTCTGCATGAAGATTTATGTGCTGATATTTCTTTAATAGTTTTTGCTGTGGCTTTAGATTCTTTAGTTTAAAAATGTCTTTGTTTTTCAAATATTTTGAAAGGTAACTGCAGGCTGCCTCAGGTGAGAGTTAACCCACACAATATTCTTTTACCAAGGGTTCTGCAAAATCAAACAAACATGTGAAACAGACTCCTTCATTCATAGACCAGGATCATAGGATCATCTGTAAGGAGATGTTCACTGGGGACAATAAAAAGCTTCAGGGGAAGCCTGCATAGAGACCTTATACTATATACCTTTGTTCATCCTTATGTTTATTCAGTGTGTTATTCCAAACAACCATGTCCCTATGTTTGGATCTATCCTTCTTTGCCATCTGTCTTATTCCCTGTTTCTGCCCAGAGCAGTACCTACAGACAGTGGTGGGGAATGAGAATGTCATGGTTTAACCCCAGCCAGCAGCTAAGTACCATGCAACTGCTCACTGCTCTGCCCGGTGGGACGAAGAGGACAATTGGAAAAAAAAAGGTAAAACTTGTGGGTTGATAAAAGAACAGTTTAATAATTGAAATAAATTAATAATAGTAATAAAAAGGGGAGAGAGAGAGAGAGAGAGAGAGGAATGAACCTAAGGAAAATAAAAACAAGGAAGTGATGCACAATGCAATGGCTCACCACCTGCTGACTGATGCCCAGCCAATCCCTGAGTGGGGACCAGCCAACTGCCCCCAGTTTATATAGAGCAGCATGATGTTCTATGGTATGGAATATCCCTTTGGCTAGTTGGGGTCAGCTGTCCTGGCTCTGCTCCCTCCCAGCTCCTTGTGCACCTGCTCACTGGCAGCAGAGCATGGGAAACTGAACAGTCCTTGCTTTAGAGTAAGCATTACTTAGAAAAAACATCAGTGTGTTATCAACATTATTCTCATACTAAACCCAAAACACAGCACAGCACCAGGTACTACGAAGAAAATTATCTCAGCTGAAACCAGGAGAGGAAACTTGTTGATATTCCTCTTAACAACCTGACAGAAATATCAACACCTTGATGCTGTGTAATTCTGTGGCAGAGAATATACAGTTCTCTACTGATTCCATAAAAATACAGAACTGGTTTTAATGACTATGAAACTTCAGTGGCTTCATCCCTGGTAAATCCTACAGAGGTTTTCCACAGTAAGAAAAACATCGTGATAAACTTATAAAACAAATGTATCAGAAGGGACAAATGCAGACAGCTTTTGTTCTTACTCCCAGCTGTTTAATTCTCTTGATGGAGGACTAAAAAGGGGACAGTCTCAGTTTATGTCTTACCAGGGCTAATATACGGCATTACAGAATGATGAACAGAAAATGATAGTGCTATTTTTCAGAAAAGATACATTAGTATTCATTCCTTACTGTTATGGGTGTAAAAAGACACATGACTAAAGAGTAAATTCTTGTGCCCTGGCAAAATCACTAATTTGTCACAGCATATCCAATGCACCCACATAATTTTTTCCAGCAGTTTCAGTTGTGAAGTCCTTGTTTGTACTTGTCCTAAATGGACAGGTAGTGTTGCTTTGTACCATCCCAGAGCTGACTGCATTTTTGTGGTGAAATCAATGTGGTTTCCACACATACATAGATTCTGCCTTGGGTACCTTAAGTGTATTTCTTCTACAGAGAAACTAGCATTATTCCTCTAATGAAATCAGAACTGCTGCTGGGCTTTCCTTTTTCAGCACTTGAGGACTTTCAGGGGTTGGTGTAAGGTGCATGTAACGTGAGAGACGCAAGGGACACCTGTGAGCAAAATAAACTGCCTCAACTCATCCTTCATCTTTTGTGTAGCAGTTATGTGTGTGAGGAGAGACAAGAGGATGAGATTCTGGGCAGCCTCAACACAGAGATGCAAGAAGAACCTTGCTGGCTTTCTCACATCACACCTGGAGCCTGGTGCTTCCCTGCTGGGTTAGAAGTTAGAGTCTAACCCCTGGTTTGTAAATCTGTTCAAGCTTGCAAAAATTTGGTGTGGGTGTGTGTAGGAAAAAAAAAAAAAAAGTGTCTGATATCTCTACATGTTATTTACTCTGCTTTTCTGCTTGTTAATTTCTCCTCTGCCGCTTTTCTGGCAAGGATCTCAAACAACTGAACCTTTCAGCAGAGAACTTTGGGTTTTGTTCTCCACTGACTGCTGGTCTAATTGCCCTCCAGCCCTGGGCAAGGAGATGCAGTTTAGCATGAGGACCCAAGTAGTTAAAAAGACAAAGATAATGATGACAGCCATATCAGTGCTGAAAATGGGAACTCCCAGATGTCAAGAGCACTACAGTTCAGTTGACTCTGCTCCCCAGACATAGCCTTCCTGAAAGATGATGCGGTTGTCTTTATCTGGACAAAGAATCTTTTCCCGTTATGACAAAAATGACATCCACCTCAACATGTCTTATTAAAGGCACAGCTTCCAGCCTAAGAAGATACGCCTTTGTGAAGAGAGGTTGTCATGGTGCTGTATGCAGTGCCTAGAAATCAAAATTGCTGAGGATTTATTGTAGCTAAAATGGACAAGAACTCGCACGCTCCCTTATTACTTCTTGTCAGCAAGTCAGCCTGGGGTTGCAGATTGAAGGAACAGAAACGTCAGACTTAGAAACAGAGCTGCAGATGATAAATTGCAATCTGCCATGTGATTCTTGTACAAGACAAACACTTGTGGCATCAAAAAGCAGAGAAAAGCTAGAAAAACTGCAGTAGATGCTTGTGCCTTGCAGTGGTGCAGGCTCGGGTGGAGTCACGACAACACTGCTAATGGTACCAAAGCACGTCACGACAGTGCCTTCTGTAGCATTGGGATTTGTTGAGGCAGGTACAGCAGCACTGGCAGCAGGAAGAGCTGTCAGCCAGACTCTCCATCTGGGCTGGAGCTAGTGGCTGGGAAAAGGTTCAGCCTCCCTTAGGGGAAAGCACACACATACAGATGTTCAGCTGGGCTCAAGGATGCTTTGCTGCCATGGGATCCCTGTGGTATCATAAACAATAAAGCAGAGGTGCCATGTGTGAGTCTGTTCCAGTGCTGCTACCAGCTGCAGCTGGGGCACTGAACAGGGGCCCCTCTGACCCAAAAAAGAAGTGGGAGTGACAGGATATCTGCAGGCAATGGAAAATATGGGTCTTGCCCCAAGTGTTTTTAAAAATTGGCTCTTTGGGCATCAGAAATTGTGGAATTAGTTTCAAAACAATTGATAATAGCTCTGTACAAATTGTGATACATTCTGAATAGTGGGGTTTCTCCACAGGCAAAATTCTTTTAAAGATACTGCATTGAGCTTATGTAAAGTAATTATAAATACCAATGATACAGTTGCAAAACATACCTGGCCAGGAGAAAAGGGTAATTGTTGTGAACTTAAATAGGTAAAAGGAATGTTTTAATCTCTGGGTCTCTGGGAGTGCTCCAATGAAAGTTCAAAATTTGCATTGGTGGTGGAGTCCAGATGTTAAAGAGAAAGAGCAAGGGGCGAAAGTGATGAAGGAGTGAGGAGGAAAATAAAATAAAAGGAACAACCTGTTATTATATTACAGGATTAGTATTCAGGAGACTTGGCTCCTTTTTACAGGCTGGTAGCAAATGTGTGATTTAAATATAGACAAATAATTTTCTCCAGTACTAATGTCAAGAATAAGACTTTAGAGAATTGCTGAGAGCCTTAAGAAATTGCTTTTTATAAAGAATATCAGTGCCATGAATGTGAGTCTCACTTTATGATGTAAAGATATGATAACTGGAATTAAAGTAGAGAGTTAGAACAGTAATTTTTTTTTGCACTGGTAATCAGATTTAACCATTGTACAGATAGAACCAGTATTAAGCATTAAAGAATAAAAGTGCTGAGCATTAGTCACAGCACATTCTTCTGAATTCTCCCCAAAATCTAGTATTGGGAGTAACAATTGGCAAAATGGAACTAAAGGCCTTAGAATAGAATTATTTATTAGTTTATTGTCAACAGGTCAACTAGTCCAAAGTTCCCATGCATCTTATTTCTTATAAAGGGCCTTAGGGTTCTTGCTGACCAAAAATATCTCTTAAATACCCTCACTGCAGTGAAATCATAGCAATGAAGCAATGAGTAAGTCAGCACTGCCCCTGTTCCTAATGCAGAAGATAAACGATCATGCAGATTTCTTCCCAGATAGATTATCCATCCTAATTAAACATTTCCTCTCCTGGGCCTTTGCTTTTTCCAGTAGCTGAGAAGGGTAATTAATCATGTAGGTACTGATGCTGGAACTCAGAAGTATATTCTGTCCCCTGAATTCCAAGTATATCATAAAGCAAAGATTCGTCTGTTTAAAATCCCAAATGTCTTCTAAGCCTTAACACACAATGCATTTTTTGAGTGCAGCTCTGCTTGTTGTGCCTTTACCTTGGATTGGCAGTTGCTAGTGAAAATAGTGTCTTTTATTCTGTGTTTTCCACCTTTTGAATTTAGGCTTGTGATTTAATCTAAGCTTCTAGTGGTGTCTTACGCAAATTTTGTAACATCTCTTGGCTTTAATTTCTTTTCTGAGAGTGAAGCTGAGCAAATGTTTTTTTGTGTGTTTGGTTTTTACTTTTCCCTTAGGGGAAAAGGCAGTAAGTGTGGGAGGAAGAAAAGTTTCATCAAATATGTTTCTGTTGAAAATCTTGACCCTTTCATACACAATCAGAAATATCAATTTCAGGAAGAACCCGAAGGAATCTGGCTAAACCCTGCAATTTTTAATTATAAACTTTGGAATTAAAATTGAAAAACTGTTTATATCCATAATATTTATCAAGCAATTTACATTTTCAATTATATTTGGAGGTAATCTAGTGTTTGAAGTCTGACTGGTGCCTCAGTCTTCTTTCTTAATAAAACAGAGTTCTTTGGATGTAGAATTCATTAGATGTGTTGCATAGGTGTCGTTGTCTGAGTCAAGAGTATTGAACCTGAAGAGAAAAAAAAGAAGACTTTTCTCCATTTTCAGCTCTGATTTTCCCAACTTTTAAAAATGATGCATTCATCATCTATCATTACCTAGAACTGACTGAAAAGATTTCCTTTTTTTTACCCGATGTATGACTTACCTACTTAAATTGCAGAGTATACTAAGCCCTTGATCTCTGGCCTTTGTGTCTGGTTGCCAGGTAAGAAGAAATATAAGTACATAATAACTGCTTCTCAGAAAGGAGCATCAGGAATGATGTAATTCACTGGGAAACCCAGCTTGCACCAGAGAACAGATGCTTTGACTTGTGCCTTTGGTTCATTTCCTGGTGCATCCCAAGGCCATACTCTCCCAGACATCATTATTTCATTAATATTAATTTGTGCCTGGGAAGTGGATGTGAGCCTCAGCTGTGGCACAGATGTGTTGCCCGGTATTTCTCAGTTCTCCCAGATGTCTCTATTGAGAGACTGGCTGGAGCATGATACAATCCTTTTCCAGCCTGAACATCTATTTTTTTGTTGTGGCAGGTGTGTACCCTGGTCTTGTTCTGACCTAAAGGTAGGGCAGCATCAAGACAGGTACATAGTAATGTTACTGGATTAAGCTTTTACAATATATGTGTCATATAATTAATTATTATTCTTTTTTTTCCAGTCACAGAACTACAGGTAGATTATATTACTTAATGTGCATTAAAAGGGGAATTAATCTATTTATCTGTGATTATCTGAGTCCAAGGTCTAGTAGGTCCCATTTTATCACCCTTCTCACCAGAAAAGAAGTCCAACTTGTGGTGTCCTCACTATCAAGGTGGTCTTATCGCTGTTAATGAAGAAAGGGGAGGTGACTGATTTAAATGGCTCTGATGTCAAACCTGGATGATTACTGTTAAGTATGGGATGTCCACACTCCTGCACTTGCCACTCCCTGATCTAGCACATTTTCCAGCTAAATTCATGGGCAAAAGTGTTTGGTGTTATATGTTGTGGACCAGGTCCTCCATGACAGCCCCTGTGCATGTGGTGTTGCTCTATGTAAATGACTGAGAGGATTATAAGATAAAATTTAGTTACTTCAAGAAATCTCCTTCTTGTATTTCAGAACCAACATGTGAAATAGGCCCATTGGTGTGACCCTCTGCTCTGCAGAGCTTAGAAGAATCAAAGTGATAGAGGACACTATTATTTTCAGACTCACTCTCTGGTTTTTATCTATTAGATCTTCTTTGCCATTAGTTTAAGATAGATAGCTAGCACTGGAAATCTTCATGGACCAATTTCACACATCATCTATTTTAAATGGTGAAAATTGTTGATTTCTTCTTTATATGCCTATACAGTGGACATGAATAATTTCTCTGGATATATGTATATGTGTACATATATCCAGAAGTAGTACATATCTCAGGAGTAAAAAGGCAAATCATGTTGCTAAATGAATGTTACACAACACACTTTTTATTTCTAAGCCAGCTGTGATCTTGCTGCTTATCCTTGTACTCTTCCAATTTCTTTCTATGAATGCAAGGCATGATCACGCTAAATTAATCGTTTTTTCAGTTCCAAGCATTCTCACAGGGGAGACCTTAGGTCCAGAGGACTCTTTCTTGTGCTTGTTATTTATCTTCATGTCCATAAGATGTTTACAACACACTGTAAATGGAATGAATGCATACTGCATCTCTGTGTCCTACTCACTGTGTCATGTATGTTTATTTCCCCTTCTCTTCTAAACTCATTTCTGTGTTAACAAAATCCAACTTCATGCTGAAATTTATTCTTATCCTGATTTTCCTCATAAAATAGCCATTTTAATAACCTCTAGTGGATCTGAAGATTTTGGAATATACTTCTATAAAAATTATACTTCTGATGAATTCTGACATTTTGTCACAAGCTGGAGTCATTCAGAGTATCTGAGGATGATAAACTAATTATCTCTTGCCCTTCTCTTGCTAACATAAAAAGATTAAATTAATCGCATTCAGTTATAGCTGGCATTAAGCACACAGACGTTCTTTTTTAAGGTGAGAGAGAGAAAGACATCAGTGGCTTTTATTAAATGTTTTTCTCTGTATGTCAAAATCTTCTTTTGCAAATTAAAAGTGCTAAAGTAGAATTTTGCCTGTTTTATATTAATTTTAATGTTTCCATAATCTTCATCAGAAGACTGACTTCTCTTATGGCCTGTTTTTTATAACCCACTCCTAAATGAGTAATTCTATGTCCTGTGTCACTGTTTGTTGGTTTGGTTTTGTAGTCTAACAGTCTTTGAGCTGTGCAGTGAAAGGACTGACTTGGCAGCAGATTTGGCTTGAAGAGTAAAAACAAGTCAGAATTATTTATGAAAGTGCTAGTGTCTGCAGTCAGAAGGTAACCTCTCTGGGAACCTTTAAGCTAACTAACCCTAACTTTGAGGAAGCTGTGTCTGACCATTGCGTGGTCAAAGATGGGGGAGCTCGACACAGGAGGAACTGGAATAACTTTCTACCAGAAAGCTGAACAGATTCCTGGAATTGCTTGAGGTGGGGTTTTGTTGTTGTTGTTTGCTTGCACCAGTTTTAGACAGAATTGCAGTACACAGCTCAGTACAACAGTACAGCTTGCTACCTTGTCCAAATAATTTGACTCTTAAGACCTGATCTGCGCTCATACACTAACACAGTATTTGCTTCTGTTGAGAGGCCTTGTTGTCTTAGTCCACTCTTCCATATACTGAGTTTTGGTAATGGTTAGTAGACATCATCTGTATTTGTTTGAGGTATGTATATAGTTTAGTCACAGTGGTATGAGGCTGAACAGGGTTTATCAGGAACAAATGACAAAAGATTAATCAAGAAACACCAGCTCTTCCACATGGATTCATATATTGTAATGTGCAACAACTCACCAAGGTAAAGACTTTAAGTTGTTTCCTGTAAAAATCAGTTCAGGGTCCTTTTTAATGAGACAAGACATAATTGAAATTCTACAACAGCACTTACTTAATTGTAAGTCTCACTCCAAAATGTCATGCACACAGCTTTGTGTTCTTATGCTGCAGTTTTAGTTTGGTACCAGATACCATGGCAGACTGTTAATTCAGATTACTCCTCCCCATTTCTTACAGCACCTTCTATTCTTTCAGTAGTCTTGCAACCCTTCAGAATGAGATCTGAACAGATTGCTGTTGGCAGTGGGGGTCTAGGGTGATGGTAAAAAAATTATATTGTACCACATACTTAATGAAATTTGGCAAGTTCTTGTTATCTGTCCAGGAAACCTTTCCTTCAGCTGGTAAATATTTGTACCTGGGAAACTTTTGGTGTTGTCCTGCTATTGAGATGCTGTGTGTACATTGCAGCAAATGACATGTTATTTACAAACAGCTTAAGTGGGACACCAGGTGATTCACCCTCAGGGACCACTTCTATGTAATGGGGCCAGAGTGTAATGGCAGGGGAGAAGAGTGACCTTCCTTCCAGAGCCCCTGGTACCCACTGACAGCATGAGTGATGCCTTCTCCGACCATCCCTTCTGAGTCACAAAAACCAACCCTGGCAGAGGGATAGCTAAGCCATCCATCACAGTTCCAGATGCATTGTCTTAGTTTCTGAGTAAAAGATGTGCTTAGATGTAGAGTTTTGCGACCGCTGATAAACTAATGCTCCATTGGAGACTGCAGATTGTAGCTCTGTGATGGAGTCATTTGTAGTATAATTGTTTATTACCTATTCAACACCACAGTGCTTCCAATTCCTGAAATTTTGTGATGGTGGTTCTGATATTTGATGTTTACCTTGAAGTTACAGCCATAGATGATTGGAGGGAAATTTCTGTTAAAACGGAGGCAGGAGGAGAACTCCCAGCTCTCATGGAAATTGAAAATACTGCAAAAGTGCCAGGAAATATTAGAATCCAGAAGCAAACAAACTTACTTGTGAGCCATTCTCACAACCAACCTGTTTCGCAATGGAGATTGCTAAATGTTACATAGGTTGTTTTTGGTATAATGCCTAATGCTGTGGAAAACAGAGAAATTAGGAGAGTCCGGTTCCAAAGGCTACTAAAGGCTTTTTGAGTGACAGCATGACTATAGTGACTAACTTTGAAAGGCTGCTTCAGCTGACACCCAGAATGGCAGCTCCCACCCAATGAAATAGATTTTTCTCCCTGTTGAAAGACACTGCAAAGATAGTAATAAAATAATGTTTTCTTTTGGTCTTCTTTTAATTCCAGTTACATCTTGGGAAAGGCCAAGGATATAATGTGAATAAGCAACCAAAGTTCAGAAGTTTCTCTAATTCCTTTGATGTGGATATTTAACTATAAGTATCTCTTGAGATATCTTCTTGCTCCAGGTGTTAACACAGCTGGAAATGCTCTAAGACCAGCCTTCTTTGTAGCAATTTTACAGCTAAAGCCACAGAATTTAGAGACAAAAGGAAAATTAAAGGGAAGGGCTTGGAGAGCATAATCAAAGGTTCACTCTACAGAGCTTGATGGGTAAAATTTTGTAGGCATTGCCTTATGTACTTACATACGCTGTTTGAAATCCTACCAATAATACCCTGAACTTCTTCTAGAAAACTTCAGTGTATTCTTAATGGAAGATGTATTATATCAGCACCTTCTGCTAATACAGTACTTGAGTTGGCACTATATAATCATTGCCTTTGCCCCCCTCAACAGGGAAACAGTCCAAAATTTTGAACTCTGCAGTCCTAAGGTCAAAGGACCTAAATACTGTCTCCTACACCTACAGTGTGAAATATACAGACTGTATTAGAAATGCCTTCTTTCTTAATAGCTCACACTTACGCAGAATCACAGTTGCAGATGAAACTGCTGTTGAAAACAATTTTAAATAGTCCTTCACAGGCTGCCTAGCCTAAGGAGAGTCTGAGTCTAGGGGTTAGAGGACAGGGCAGGGAACATGATTAACGAGGATGCACACTCCAGGATGGAGAGGCAGATGCAACACATAGTTCTTTCCCCAAAGTGTCTGTATGGACCGTGACAAGGCATGGGATAGGGTCTTCATCACTCCCTGGGGACAACTGTAGTTCTCTGTCATGTTTGGGGCAATAAAGTTGCACACTAGAAGAATGATGATGTGAATAACAGAGCAAGGATGTAAATGACCAGCAGCTCTTTGAGATTCAGTTTACCCATTCCACAGACAAAAATATGCTGGAGTTGGGAAGGCAGATTATAAGTGCAATAACTGAGAGCATTTAAAAACTAAACAACATCATCCCAACACCAGTACCAGAGCATACCAAAAAAAAAAAAAAAAAAAAAAAAAAAAAAGATTACAATGTAAATCTTGCAAGTGACATGGTTAAAAGGCATTCAGGCTTCATGACTTCGCAGGACTTACTACATTTATTGGATTTTTATTTACTGGTCACAAACATTGGTTCTTTGGTTTATCTTGGCTGAAATTTCCTTTATTCCCTCTGGCTTGATTTTAGGAAGATTCTTGTGAAATTGCTGTTTGGTTGTTTGCCCCTCAACAGCAGTGTTGTTTCTTATGACAGAAATGTATGTTTTTCTAATGTGAACACCTCTGGTATTTCTGCTGTGAAGAGGATGGTGGTGCGTGATTGAGAAGGTGCCCTGGGCCTTTGGTAGCTTCATGGGCATTATAACTGCATGTTTTAGCACTGTCTCTACAATGTCTAGATCTTGGACATATCCTGTTGTCACACTTTGAGGGCTTACAAATTGCCCTGTCATAGGTTGTGAGGCATTGTGTAATCCTAGAACCAGCAGTAAATAGGTATGCTTCTACTTATGCTGTAACTATACGAGTAAAGTTTAGGAATCTGATTAGTAATAATTTCTACACATTTTGGCCAAGTTATGAGTTAGCCTTACCATGAAAAACTGAATTAAAAAGCCATCATCAAGGTAGTCACCCAACATAAATTTTAAACATGATCTTGCCTGTGCAATGAACAATATGCTGGATTAATACTGGAATAATGTTGGAAAGCCTGATTAGTTTGTTTATTTATTCATTTATTTATGCATTATATTTAGTATGAACAATGAAACAGATTACTTTCAGGTTTTTTTATAGTAGGTTTGCATTCCTGGTTGTTATAAATTCTCCAAATGCAGTAACGTCATTTTCCAGGGAAGAAGAATGTTGCTCTTCAAAAAGTAAATGGCTTCCACAGAAATTTTGTGAACCATTTCACAGTAGCATTCCTATTGATGCTTGATGTTGTAATAGCTCTTTCAGCTCTTAGGAGCTTGGCTTCATTGCATTAAAGTAACTTGACTATATTTCCAAACCAGGAAAGGAGTGCAGAATGATGTGTTTGTGAACATGTGATGCCCATATCTGTGAAACTGTAGTGTGTGTGTGTGTGTTTTGTTTTGTTGGCTTTTTTTACATCTCCCCATGCCCCTTTTTGATATGGACCCTCTTTAGGGACTTTACCCTTGATTTCTTCCTATTTTAGATTTAATTATATATATTTATTTTTACTTTTTATTTAGACTAAAAGTCCCTTAAAATTCTGTGTAGCCTATATATGCATCTGTACCTGTAGTTACATATCTACATTAGGTAAATGTATTCAAATTATTTCATGGGCTTGGCAATATTTGATAATACCTATGAGTTGTGAAAGCTGAGAGTGATTAACTTGTTCTTTATGGAGTTATGGATGGAATGCATTACAAATAAACATCCAGAAAGAGGCGAAAAACAACTGTGATTTTTTAGGGTCCAGTTTTCCCTTGTCTCATATTGGCTTCAGCAGCCTTTTGAGGATCTTTTCTCTTCTGTGGCTTTCTGCTGTAGTCTCTGATGAAAAGTCTAACATAATTCCTGCATCAGTGAAAGTCATCTAATACCACAGACCTTATGACCTTGTGTCATCAGTTTCCAGAGATGTGGCATAGATCACCCTTTCCTCTATTATGCTTTTATCAGGAGAGCTATCAGACAGAATTTCTACCAGAAGGATAGAAGGTCAAGAAATCAACCCATGGGTTATTTCATATGCATGCTCTCTATAGACAATTTTTTCACTGGGGAACTTGACATTTATTTTAATACCAATAAAGTTTTGTAAAGTTAAACTGTTCTTTGATGTTGGTGAAGGAAATAAGCTTTTTTAACAAGGCAAAATGCAATTCTGAAAACAATTTTCATCCACTCTTATGTCTGTCTCTCACCCACTTATCACCAGAGGGGTGTCCAACAGGGTTAGTTCTAAAGACCCTTGCAGAAATCCCATACTCTTCAGCTTCTTTTTGTCACCTGACATCACTTTCCTGAAATGCAGTATAATCATTGATAAGAACTAGAATCTGGCCCCAGCAAAAAAGCATCACACCATTTCAATTTTCAATATAGCATTTGACTGTAATTCTGGTAAAGTAAATAACACAACTGATCCACTAAATGTTCGTATCTTTTTCAATGGATGGGCATTTTCCTGGACTTTAAGATCTCCTACTCCTCTTCTCAGTGATGAAAAATACTTTAATTGATCCTCTTAATGGTAAAGTACTCATTACTCTATTACTGCAGTCTACAAATATATATTTATCTTCTGATCTTTACAGTAGAAAAGGAGCTAAGGTTAACATAAACATCCATAACAAATCTAGAAGTGTGAGGGTCAATAAAGAAATCAAGCACTGGAAAGGAGAGGAGCTTTTTCAAAAGAGCAAATGATCTGATCGTGCAGTGCAGGAAGGACAGGTCAGCCACCACCTCCACCACAAGTCTGTGAAGACCTGCTGTTTGTTCTTTCATTTTTATTTATTGTTTCTGATTGAGCCTTCTTTTGGTCTTCCATTTTCTGGCCATATGAACCTTGTGTTGTCTGGTAACTTAAGGTAAAGATATGTATTAAATGAAGGAGTATGTAGGGAGTCAAGCATGATGGAGACATAGGAATTTTCTTGGATGTCTTTTTAAACAGGAAGTGTTAGTGGAGCAGTGTATCTTCTTTTGCCACAGATAACTGAAAAGTGATAAGATCAAATTCCCTTTAACAAAAGACTGCTATTTCAGTAGTGTATTTGTTCAAAATTAATCAGATATAGTAACATAATATTCATTATATCATGTCATAGTAATTCTACTTAGGTGCTTAAATTAGCACTAACTTACCTACAATGGGGGCAATAGTCTTGATTTAGCGGCTTTTATAATCAGTATAAAGAATCCTACTAGCTTCAGTAATGAGACGTGACGCTGAATTCCTTTGCAGCTTGGTACTTTGCATTATTATGAACATTTAAATATTCTTATTCTGATATTACCAGTATTTAGACACCCTGGGTAATATGAATCTCACCTAATTTTGAGCATCCAAACCTGAACTAGTCTCCCTAGGCTGCTTGGCATATGATGGCTTCTCTTTTGGTGTTGGACATTTCTCTTCATCTAAGTATTTTAGGGTGATCTGCAGGCTTAGATGCCTAATTTTCAGACACAGGAATTAAAAGAGATGAATCCGAAACCAGTCTGACCATAGGCAACCAACCTGATGTAGAAATTAGAATCAAAACAAAAGGCTGACAGGATCCAAATCTTTGCAAAATTATTTAAACACTACCATTTTTACCACTGCTTTCACTGTCTTCCCTGGAACACATATATCTTCAATATTGTTTACCTAAATTTAGCTTGGATGGAGGCTATAGCTACAAGTAAAATGTTTAAGTGGCTATGGAAATAATTTTGGAATGATTTCTGACTATAAACAATGATCTCTTTGGAGCATGACTTGGAATCTGAGAAACACGCATGCCGTTTATGTTTCCCTGTCTTTCTCAGTGTCTTTTTCCTCCTGGGAATCAGCTAGTAGGAAGTGGCACTGATATCGTTACATTTAAAATAGCCCTCACATCCCTGCACTCAAGTACAGCATAAGTTCTATAAATTAAGTACAAAAACTTTCAGTGAAAGATCTTAGTGAAAATCTTTAGCAAAAGATCTGGTCCAGCTTAGAACAGGTATTTCTGTGGGTTTTGTGGTGAGGTTTTTTGGTTTGGTTTGGTTTGGTTTTTTGGGGTTTTTTTTGTGTATGTGTGTTTGTTTGTTTTCTTTTTTTAATTCCCACAGAGACATCCACTTAGATAATAATTCATTTGGTGGCTGTGAAATCCAAGAGATAAATCCCTCAAGAATCAAAGTGATGGTAAGGGTACAAGATCTGTCAGTCCAGTACTTGAGCCATAGAAATCTCCTAATTTATTCTGAAAAATGTATTCTGCAAAAGAAGTTCTAGTGTCTCTGCCAGTCTTTCACTAAAACAACAGAAGCATCTTTATCCCTGTCTAAAAGGTGTGACTGAAATTTCAGCATATAATGGGCTAGCTCCCATTGCTCTGTCTTGATTTTTCAGTTCTTTGGTAAATCATCTGTTCTGGTGAAAAGCCTCAATTATCTTTATCCACAATAATCATGTTTTGTTCCATGTAAATGGGAACTGCTGATAAGGTGATGCAGATAGGATCAGGTTTGACTCCATATTCATGATATTTTTTGTGCATATGGATTGAGGAACAGCCTGAAAATGCTATCCCAGTGGCAATTAATGTCTCTAATCTGGGGTAAGCATGACGAATGTGAATTTTCAGTATCATATCCCAGAGCACTGCAGTGCGAATCAGGACTTTTCCCTTGCTGTATCTGGAGCTTCAGTATTTGACCACCCTATGCCTCAGTAATTACTTATTCATATTCCTGAAATATCATTACAGTGCTTTAGGAGGTATTACGTTTGCTCTAACAAGCAACTCAACATATTAATATATCCTCAAAAAGCAATAGCTCTTTGGCATTGTCCCTCCTCCTTCCTCACTAGCTGGGAAAAATGGAAGAAATAATGGATGAAATAAAGAGCATTAAGAAGGAATAACAATGCAGACTCTCAGCTTGACTCCATCTTCTCTATTGGAGAATGTTAACAAGTGTTAGATATTGCAGGTACAAATCCACCTAACACCCATTTGGATTGTATCAGTTTATGGCTGGATGAGATGTGCTATTGCCCAGACAATCCAGTAATAATTCAAGTGAATCCCTTGTCTTTACCAATTTCTATTTCTATTATCAATTGAGAAATACTGAAATGCTGAGATTCACACCCCGTTTCTGCAAGTGATGACAGGAGGTCAGGTAGGAATGACAAGTGTTAGAAAATTTGCAGAAAGACAAAAGAATGGTTTGCTGTGTTTCAAAGGTGTTGGCTGAAAGAAATCTGAATATGGGAGGAAATATTTATTTATTTATATGTTTGTAGTTGGTATACAGATTTGCCAATGCTCGCAAATGAAAGAAGCAGTGCTCTTCCTTCAGAGTCAGGTATGAGGGCAGGATTCATAGGGATGTAAGGGGTCAGACACTAAAACTTTAGTTGTGGTAGGTTTTTATATGATTTACAAGGAAAACGCAGCTCATACTTAGTAATTAAAATGTAATAGGGGTTTCCTTTCATAACCTTTAGTTGTAATCATCTTTGATAGTTATATTCCATATCCTACATTTTTTCATATACATTAGAAAGTATTCACCACAGCTGCATTCTGTCTCCTCAGTTTTCCCCTGATTTCTCAATTTGTCAGATTATCTGGATTCCTAATTTACAGTGTTTTAAAAGATTATTCTGTTACTCATGTAAAAAAATATTGCTTTCAGTAACATAGAACTTGATTTCTGATCTGATGCTTTTTTAAATTCTCAGTTACAACTCGTAAGAAGAAAAACAAAATGTTATGTGAATGTAAGTTCTAAGTTTTTTTGCTAGGAATTCATGAAACTTTGGGTTGTTCATGTGTTCTGTTAGATTGCCTACCAGTAATCTGTCATGTCGCTTCTGATGCCAGGAAGCAGGGCTTGGAGGATCAGCAGTAATCACAGGCAAATTGTCACAGAAAACAGCTCTGCATCACATACAATATGCCTGACACATTTAAATGCATTGAATTCACTGCATGATTTGTTAATCTGCAAGTATGCAGTGAAGCCAACACGTTCTGGATGCAGTGATTCATTGTAGATGTATAACCAAGCTAGGAGAACGCAGACTGGGAGGGTGTTTGATCATCCACTTTTGATTTGGCCCATGTTGACAGGGCTCTGATGAGTAAGTGTCTGCACAGCCCACTGAAGTTTTTCACAAATTTGTGTGTAATAGCAATTAGTAGATTACTAAGTGTAGTTGATTTTAATGCCATATTTAGCTGTCACACCTTGCAAAGTGTTGAGCTGGACAGCAAGGTATGCTCAGAGAAACCGAGAGAAAATCGTAGGTGTTCAGCATTTTCAGAATTCGTGCTTCTCAAATAAATATTTAAAGAGTATTAAGAACTTGGGTGTGACTAATTTATAAATCACCTGTGTTAATGGGAGATGTATTGAATGGTGCAGTATAGAGTTACAACCTGCTGAAGAGGAGGCAGAGGTGAGACAGTATAGGAATTGCGCATAGCTAATCTGAGTCACAGGTGAGGCTGCACAGCATGCACAGAGTGGGTTTTGTTCACAAACAACAGATCACATATTTAGCTCTGTAACAGAAAACTGAAAAAAATCTGTTAATTTCTAGCAGAGGTGTCATCTCTGCTAGAAGTGAATGGGATTGAATTGACAGGCCCCCAGGGGCACCACTAGGGAGGTGCCCTATGCCCGCAGCTGAGATGGCTGCTGTGGGTGCCCCCAGCTGCCCTGCTACCTCCCTGCCAGCCTGGGGGTCCCCCACAGCTCCCCCAGCCCCAGGATGCCTCCGGCCCAGGCACTGCCCTTACCCACCTAAAGCAAAGTTATGTCGTATGGTGACACAAAAAAGTAATGATGAAAGGTAGGAAAAACCCATGGAAAGGTACTACTCTGTGAACAGAATTTTTCTGAGACAGAATGTTTTTTTAAAGGTTTTTGTGTGCCTGAGCCTCTCAAGAAATTGACAAAATAGTGCCTTTGGCTTGCTGTCATTTTCAAATTTAAGGAACAATGTCAAAAAAGCACAACTGTCCATAAAACTTCAGGATGAGCGGCTGTCAGTCTCTCTAGGAGAGTTTGTCCAAACAATTCAGCAAAGATTTCACTTTACAACCAGCTTAATTAATGTACAAAATTTTAGAAAGTGCTTCCTTTTTGAAAGAGCCTTTTGTTGTCCCTGTGTGACTGAAAAGGTCTGTGAGTAGCACTAAGACTGTGAAATCTCTGGTGCAAATGAAGTGGCACACTGTTAAACATGACTATTAAACTATTTTCTTGGGAGTTGTTTTTGATTCATGTGGAATAGATTAAAAGTCTGTTCCAAATCCCACAAGATTTCCCATGGAGTATAATTATACATGAAACAGAATAAGAAATGCAGTTCAACAATTACTTTAATTAGATGGTGGTTACTGAAGCTGTCAGTGTGCCTATTCTTACAAAGAACTAAAAAGGAAGAGTTAGGTAGTGGAATTGTTGATAAATGTTTGCACTTCAGAGGAATTAATTATCTGTGTAAATAAATAATGGGCCAGAAAAACTGCAATCAGCTGATGGGATCTTGCCCTTCAACGTCACTGATGATATAATACCTATCTTAAAGACCAATTTGCTGCCTTAATAAAGCAGTCCTCAAAGGCCTGCCTTGCTTCCTTGGAGCAATACGGTTTTCTGCAGTTTTATGGGGCCTGACACTTGAAATAATAAGGCTTGGCTCTAGTAACAGTATAAGCTTGCCATTGGTAGAACAAAAGATCTTTTTTTCTACTAGCCATTTTGTCTACACAGTGAGTTTGACTACTTGTGAATGCAAGAGAAGGGGTGAAGATATTAATTCTCCTTGACCAGTCAACATTAATTTTACTATAGATGCACTGTGGAGCCTCTGCCATTGCTCTGAAGCATCTGCCAGAAGAGGAGATCAGGTGTAATAGACCAGTATTTAGTTCTGGACTGGAGGTTTTTATGTTCCTACATGTGTGACTATGCCTGTACTTCTACAGTGGTACATTGAGAAGCTGATAAAATAGGAGATCAGAGTCTTGTAGCTGGGGACTTTCAAAAAAACTGTAGCTCTTCAGAACTGAGCATCAAAAAAGGTTGAAATCCTCTTAGCCAATGATACAGTTGACCCTGTTGTGTGCATGTGCTCCTTTGGTGTCTTTACAGCACTTTAATGGACAGTCCTGGCTGAAAGAAATGGCCAAAACCTTACAGAACCACAAAGGCCTTCCTTATTACTCCCATATTCCTCAAAGATTTGTCCTTTCATGACCAGAAATGAAGTACACTGAAGGCAGAGGACAGGAGCAGTACTACTGTCTCTGTATCTAAAGAATGCCACAAGACAATTTATGTGCAGGTCCTTCTCCTTTGCGCAAGGTAAGGTGTAGCAATGGAGACAGGAATGTAAAGTAACTCTGCTTTTGATGGGGAGAAGCTAATGACTTTCAGCTGTAGGGAAGGCAGATATAGCTATTTGAGTGTGCTCACTTTCCAGGTTGTTAGATGGTATGAGCTTGCCACATTCCTAAAAATACCCCATTGCAACAATAAGCTTCAGTCTTGCATGCTGCTGATCCAGCTGTTTTCACTACTCTGTTCAATCAAAGCACAATAAATAGTGTACTGTAATCTCCAAGAGGGAGTTGTCAGCAGATGCTACTTGGGCATGACAACATTTCAATGGCTTTTAGCTGTGAAATCCGAGTTATTAGTGTTGAGTTTGTACAAAAACAGAGGAGGGAAGAGTACCATAAGAGAAAGTGTTCCTTGGAGAATATATCTCGTTCTCAGCTGTAAGCCTTTTAGAGAGTTACGTAGCTGAGAATGTGTTCTTGACACAGACAATAAAGCAATTCCCAGTTCTGTGAGCAAATACCCAAGATAGGGATTTAATTCCATAGGTTGCAGAATCTTGCTGTTTGACTCTCAATTAACCAATTTAATTATGGTTCATAGTTTCAGTGAATGTAAAGAGAAATACTGGAATAAAATAAAAAATCTCACCTTGCTTAATTTCATATTAAATCTTCATAGACAAGAAAATCTGAACCTCTTTAGCGAGGCTTTAAGGCACATAAAAGTGTATGGGTAAAGATAAAGTAATGTACTGGCACCCTGAGTAAATGAAGAACAAGTGAGTATCAGTCACAAATTTCTTTTCCACCTGTTTCTTCCTTCCTACCACCCCATCCTGAGCAGGGAGTTGATTTATCAATAAATACATAAATGTAATTTGCATTTTTTTCCCAAGAGCTTCAGTCTGCAACATTAACAGTGTTCTCTTCCATGGTAACGTAATAAGAATCTCAGAAGTGGGATTTAAAAATGGTATTTAGGCCCCTGATTTAGGTTACAGATTTTTAGGGGTACTGTAATGCATAAGCGAATTTAAACATGATGTTTGAGCTTTACAGATAGTCCTTTGCACGTGTTGGGCAGCAGGTATACACTGCACTGAGGAGCTATTCTCAAAGTCTATTCCCTTAGAAAGCACACAACTGGAAGGGGTCCAGAAGAAGCAAGGAAGGGTGGGCTCAAAAGAACAACCTTCTGTTGGCAACAGTGATGCTAGCATCTCCCATGATGGGGAGTTGGAGTCAGCAATTGCTTGGACCTGATCACCATGCTTTTACATCTTAATCATTCCACAAAAGAGTTGCTGATGCGCTCATATTAAGAGGTAATTTCTGATACCTTCGCACTTTGCCGGGCAGGATGGGCAGAAGAATCTGCTGCACTTTCTGGAAGTCTGGATGTGCTGATGTCTTGATGGCTTAAGGAAGCCAGGGAACAGCAAGGATGTTAAACTAATTGAAAACAGGCATTTGTAAATATTGGACTAAGCAAAGAAGGAAATAAGAAGAGCTCTATTGGTGCAAAAAGCTTTTGTGTTGTGTTTTGGAAGACTTAGAAGACAATCTTGAAAGTGTGTGGTGAGATGGGGAGGAATTGGTGAATGGATGGGAAGAAGTGGACATTTAGTGAATGGATAGGATAGAACAAATTCCATTTCCAGTTGGATGTCCCAGTAAGTTCTTTACTGTCTGTTCACTGCATTGCTTGATACCAACCCAGGACCTTCTTAACTCCACTCCCCTGCAGGGGATTTCCTGCTGTGGGGAGTTAGTCTCCGTAAATAGCAATGAGCCTGGATAGTTAATGACCTTGTTCTCTGCAATACAGGTGAGATTTGTCTGACCATAGGATGGAGTCTGGGGGAAGGAAAAGGTCCCTCCAACTACTTGGAAGCCACATGTTCTTCTTTTTTGTTTGTTTGTTTGGGTTTGGTTTTGGGTTTTTTTTCTTACTAGTATTCCACCAGGCAATAACCAAGTAAGCCTCGGTGATTAGTGGAATGATCAAGCAGACCCAACATTAGTTTTCATTAATTATTCAGCAGCTAAGTTCCGCAAGTGTTCTAAATCCTGCTTTTTTCATTTGCAATTAGTGCTTTTTAAAGGTGGGAAAGTGAGGAAATGTTTCCTTTGCATTACTCCGCCTTTTAAAAAACTTTTCCTTCTTTACTATGCAGTCTCTGTTTTATATTTCCACCTCTTATATGCCATTTCATAGCCATTCAATAGGTGTAATATGCTTACCCCTGCCTCTGCAACATAGTCAGCTTTCATGGCAGGACAATAGGTTGAAGAAAAGAGCAAAAGCATACCACTTAGAGCAGGCTGCCAAGGGAAAAGTTGCTTCACTTAGCACAGCTAGCAGTCAGGAAGTTCAGAAGGCTAGATGAAGTCCCACCATTAACAAGCTGTGAAATGTGCTGGCATAGTCAGAAAGGTTTTTAGTCCCATCACTGCTGAAAGCTGGGTCAGGCGATGAGCGGAAGTGGGGAGTCAGGAGGATGAGCAGACTTGTTGTCAAAGGAGTAAGGGTTATAAGCACTGCAAATATTATGTCTTTGTGAGGTTTATCAGCAGCTGATTACCTAGAGCAGGTGCTCCGTCTTTTGGGAATTGCATGTTGTAAGAGCTGCTTATGTCATGCTTTCAGAGTGAAGTAGAGTTTAATGTACAAAGCATTCCTGTCTGTTCCCATGGTGGAAGGAAACAACATTGTCTCTTCTCATCTGAGTGGAATATCTAGTGTTATGACCTGATATGGTGTAATAACAAGAATGATATTTTCCTTTTGAGCATACAAGGGGAGATGTTGATGATGGCTATATGTGCTGCCCAGCTGAACTGGAAACCATTTCTCAATGTGTGTATGTTTTGGAGGAGTAGGTGGATCTCTAAATGGGAACAGAAGCTCTGTTAAGAAACAGCTTGCTCAAAAAAGCTCTTGAATCATTATCTTCCAAGAGTTCATCCCCATCTTTAATAAAATGAGATTTATTTTTGCCTAACAGGTATGCAGCATTATGACTACCCTTGAAAACCTCTAATCAGTATGTTCTCAGGCTGAAGAAATCTTTTCAATGGTTCTTTCTACAATAAAGTGGCCTTTCTCTCTCCTTCCTTCCCTGGTTTTCTCAAAAAGACTTAATAGCAGTATGTGTAAATCAAAGTTTCTCAGAGAGGTTCCTTAATTTAGGCTAAAGTCGTTCCCTCAGTACAAGTTCTCAAAATACATTTTTTGAAAACCAGTTTTGTATACTGTAGTGCAGGTTCACATACTAGCATCTTAAATCAGCTGTGCCTATTCCTTTTTTCCCCAAAGATGACCAAACAGCTGTAAGGACAAGTGCACTGCCTGCTATGCAGCAGCCTCTGATGCTGGGCATTGGAGGGAGATGTTCTACCTTGCTGGGAACTTTTGAAAGTGAGACCTGGAATAATACCTAGACCAGGTACTCACCAAGGTGCTGTGGACTACATGGTCATCGAGATACCTTGATATGAGATCTTCAGCTTTCCTACTCCCTCTGTCAGTAGTCAGTCGATTCTGGCTTGAATTTCATGCAACCTCTGATTTGTACAAAATAAGACAGAAAAGGACCTTGCAAAGTCAATTGATCCTTCCTCTGAGTCCAATGCTGGACCAGCTATCTGTATCTGCAGAGGCAATCTGTGTCAGTTACTTAGCTAAGTTGGGCTTCATGGAGCAACTGGGGGATGGTATTACCCCACCTCCTCTTCTCATGCTCTTAGATGTGTGTCAGCCCTCCCCTTTCTCACCTAGTTGGAGACCACTGTCTAGAAGGAAATAGGGTGCCTGTGTCAGCAGAGATGGAGAAGTGCAGAAAAAAAGCATACTGGGATGTGGCATTTGGTGGTGTTTTTCTAGTGAACTAGCTGATAGTGTAAGAGAATAAAAATTATATGAATGGAGTTATCCATTATTCCAGGTTTTGTTTTGGCTTAGGGATTGGGTTTTTTGCTTTGCTTTTTGCTTCTTTTCATCTCTCCTGACTTGCCTGTGAAGCTGCCCATCCTGCAGAGCCCAGCCTGCACATGTTTCTGAGCAGAAATGAAAGTGAATGAAAGGAAGCCATGACATTATGCAGTTACAACATCACTGTTAAATGCCAGGCAAGCACACAACAGAGTGAGTGCCTTGTAGGCAGATGCGTTCCCTTGAAATGCATCTTCCTGTCACCAAAGCTATCAGAGCTTTATGATATGGAAATGTGAGAAAAACAGCAAAAAAAAGGATCTTCAAGGATGCAGTGGAGTAATTTAGATGTTGATAGAGATAGAACTGTTTTTGTGTTTATATGAGGTCCCCAGAGTAAACAGAGATGTGACTCAATTCTACCATCTTCCTTGCATGAATAGCATTTGTCTATTGTTAATAAGCTTGATATTTAATGGCGCTCACTCTCTCCCCACCCCACACCCAACCCCCCACCATGAGCTAATAATACATCCCCTAGAAGTTCATTAAAGCTGGCATGTCTCTTTGCTTCACTTTTGTAATGCATGAGAACACAGGCCTTAAATAAAATCTTTGTGAAGCACTTGCACTTGTCTGAAGATAAAAAGCATGTTCCTACATTTGCATTACAAAGAAACCCATATCAGCATCTTCTTATTCTGGCACCCTCCTTCCTCTGGACTTGTATCTGATGGAAAAGGCAATTTCGAGCTAATCATTCTGAAAGCCTGTCATTTGTGTCTGTAAAGAGAGGAAAGAGTTTTTACTGTTGATTTTCAGTGGGCATTAGGCAGTGGGATTTGTTGCAGTCCTGTAGGAGAGTGCAATACACAGAAGCACTACTAAATTCTCTGTGCTCTGTGTAAGCATTTCTGTTCCACTGGGTGACACTGAATAGCCTGGGATTCCTAGGAGTGGGAAAAAACATCTCAGAATGGGAACAATTTTACATAACCTCTTCCTAATGCCAAAATTTCTTTCCAGTCACATTAGTGTAAATCTGGCATCATCCTACTGATGACAGGGGAGTGACTTCAGATTACGCAGGGGCAACTGGTCACCAGGACATGGTGCTGGGCAGCCTGCTGTTAGGTGATCCTGCTTGAGCAGGGAAGATGACATCCAGAGGTCCCTTCCAACCTCAGCTGTTCTGTGAAACATGTCAGAGTTGTCTGGAGTAATTCACGTCCCTTGTGACATTTAGTGACATTTCAAACTGTATGTGGTAACCAGCCCAGGCTCCAGCTGACCATTTCTAGAAAGGGGCAGTTTTTCCATTGATGCTGTGTCAAACCCTTGGCTCTTGTGCCAACACGTGAGTACTCTAATGGTCTAAAATGGGACTGTGAGACCTTCTAAATGTCACGAAATCAGACAGCAACCTTGTGCTAACACACACAACACAGAGCTATCACATCAATATTGGTTTATTTTGGCACCAAACTTCTAAGAATAGCCTTTATTGCCTTGGGAATAATTAAGGCATGCAGAGTAACTGTAGCCCTTCAGAAAAGAACTGTTATGGTGAAGAGGATTTTGACTGGTAGCCTTGGCAAGGGAGAGATGAGAGAGACTATATGTTTGGGTGTGAGGAGCGAGAAAAGCATACTGCAGCTTAAACTTGCTTACCTGTCCAGTACAGCATAACATGCATTCTGGTATGCAAAAAAAAAGCATCCACTTGACATGTCCTAAGTCTGAGGTACCCCTCACAACATTGAAACTGCACTCATGTGCTTGCACCTTTAAAAAGACTGCCAAGAGGATCAGCTGTACTTTAAGGTTTTCAGGATTAGGAGAGATTTTGATCTCCACAGAGCAGATGAACACAGTTTAGCTGGGAGCAAGGCTGTCAAGGTCATGGAATTTTCTAGGATGGCAGCACAATCTGGCTGGTTTTGCTTAAGATCATTCAATCTACCAAAACAGCGGTCCATTAGTTTAGCCTTCCTGGCTGCAGAATCCCTGCAGTGCCCAGAGGCTGCAGCCAGCAGTAATAAAACTCCCTGAATGCATCTTTCAAGGTGTGTTTGACTCGATGCCAGCTAGTTCTTGAAAGGTACCCATGTGTGGCAATTCATGGCATTGTTCATGCTCTTCATATTTAATAATTTCATTACTAATTAATATGGTCATTACCACAGTGGGAAGGGAAAAGGTGATTATTAAAGGTTAATGTCATTGCTGCTTATATCATGCCTTGAACTGTTACAATTCTTTCCTAGGTATTTAATTAAACCGATAAGTAACAAGGCAATTACATTTAATAATGTAATAGCAACCATATTTATTTGTTCCTCTGTAAGGCCAGCAACTGTCTACAACAATGATAGAGGTAGAGAGAGGTATATTAAATCTACAGTGTTTTTGTTTTCCTTTTCATTTTGCATGCTCATCTGCTTTCTGCTTCTCTCTTGTTGGGTCTGCCCAGAGGTGAAGTTCTGAAGACACATGGCCATGATGAAAAGCCTGTGATATAGTTATGGGTCAAAAATATTACTTAGGTGTAGTGGCAGCCTAGCTTAGGGACTGGCAAAGATCTTTGCATATATTTTTCCCCAACTATATCAACTATAGAGTGAATTTCATCCAGGATTTCAAAACACTAAACTTATGAAAACTTAATGAATCAAGGGTAAACCAAGGGGCTGCTGTACTTTTCCTGCTTTGACAAAATTGACTGTTGCTGAACTGACACCAAGTGGCAATGCCACAAGTAAATCCACTCTTCTTTTTCTTTTCTGTCTGGTTGCAGACAGCACTCTGTGATTGGTGATACCTGGAACCTTAAACCGAACCCACTTGGTTGGCTGCTAACCCACTCTCTGGAATAGCTGAGATCTAAATTAAAGACTATTTGTGTCACTAATTAGCACTGTTTCAAGTATTCCTTCTAGTAATGCAGCTAAGTTAAAGGTAGCTAAACAAAAAAACTGCTGTTCATCACCATCTCAGTCCTAAGGCCTTGAAAACAATGTCATGGGATCAGCACTGGAAACACAAATCAGTCCTGATTCTCCTTTCAAGAAAGGAGAGTAACTCCTATACTAGAGCTGGGAACATTTTGAAAATTCTGCTGACAAACCACAGTGAAACACAGAATGCATGAGATCAACAACACGGACACAGAGAGAATGGCAGGCTCCAGCCTGCACTTGAGCTGATATTTCACATACAGACACGGGTCTTCCCTCTACAGTGCAAGCAATTTGAAGGCACGGTAAAATTAGAGCAAGGCAACATAAAAAGGCCATGCTGATATGTGGGTGCATATTCAATATCCCCGTTTTTGCATGTGGAATCAGGACTACACAGGGGTGTCATTGATCTTGTATTGCTACCACTGTGAATGGCGTTTGGAGGCAGATGACTAGAAACACTGTTTCGTACACATAATGGCAAATACTACATCACAGCTGGCCAAAGAACAGTTAACAAGATTTTGATTGAATATTTATGCTAATAATTTGTACCTAGAGGACTTATATTTGTAATTCATCTGAGTTAACACTGCTGCAGAGATCATAGATTGTAAAATTCTCTGCTTTTGCGTGTTAATATGTTCAGATTCACTGCTATAATTACTATAATTTTCAAATTCTCTGTAGTATATGATGGAAGGAATCAAGACACATATAAGACCTGAGAAGAACTCATAAGGGCTGGTGGAAAGACTTTCATGATTTCCACAGAGCTGTGGATCAAATTCTGTTGCATAAGGCCACGTTCCATGTGGAAAGCTCCACTTCTCAGGACACCTTAGTACTGAAAGAGGCTTTGGAGAGCAATGGCAGTGTACCTGCAGCAGTCTCCAAGCAAACAGTTGAAATTTTGTGGAGAGTGACTGAAGTTCCAGAAGATTGGAAATAAGCAAAGGTAGAGCCTTCCTTATAAAGGGTAGGAAAGAGAGCCCTAGAAAACTAATGTGGTGCTTAACTTTTAATGCCTGGAGAAATAATGTAATATCAATCTGTTGGCAAACCTTCATGGGCTGACAAATAATCAACAAGTCTTTGTCATGAAGAAGTCATGAACATGTCACATCCTGTGAACATGTCACATCCTGTGACAGAGAAGTAGATACTGTATCTCTTCAGGTTATTGACACTGTCTTCAACAACATTCATGTAACCAAGAAAATCTAGGCTGCAGAAACAGCTGCACAAGTGTGAGTAATAATTAGTGGGTCACAAGTAAACTGAAAAGATACAGCCAGGCAGGAGACCCTCTGGGTTTTTTATGTCTGGTATTACCTAGCATTTTCGTGAACTAATTGGACAATGGAAAAGACAATCCCATTACTTCGCTAGTATTTAATTCCAGTCTAGAGAAGGGACATGGTGAGGCACACTGAAAGGCAGATTTAGAATTATAAATAAATATTAATAATTTTGATTAACGAGTTGAAATAAATAGGGTACAACTTAATAAGGAGAAGAACAAAGTAAAGTGCTTCAGCAAGAATTCTCAGCTACACAAAAGTGAACTGGGGAATAACTGGCACTGGACTGGGGCAAGGGGAATGGCAAACTGAAAGTAATCCAGCATAGTTTAATGAGGTGAAAATAGCAAATTCAGTATAAGGATGTATGATCATTAATGTCACATACAAAATATTCAAAGTAATACTCCCACTGTGCTCAGTTCTAGGCTGGACCACACTGTGTTTGTTTACTTTTAGCCATAACACTTTAGGAGAGATGTGGACTGTCTGGAGAACTAGAAGGGAGTAAGAGTCATCCAAGAGCCATGATCTTGGAGGAAAGGCTGAAAACATCAGATTAAGAACAGTCAGTCAGTGTCTGTGATAGCACTTGTATTTTGATCCTAATTTGAGGAGTGGTTTCAAGTATATGACCTCTTGATTGTCTTTTGTATTTTCTATTATTTCTGTGATTTTAAATTAGTGACAGTTTGAATTGTATATAAGAATTACAGAGATCAATACATCCATAGGTGTTTGTGTGTCTGTGTCTTTTGTGACTTGGTAGAGTCTTCCTACAAAGAATACAACAGTGACAATCCTATCCATTTTGCTATCTCACTTATCTATCTTACGTGTGTCAGGGCAAAACCAACACCTTTAGAAACAAACAAACAAAAGAGAGAAGGGAGGAAGGGAAGAAGGAAGGGTATCTCTTCCTCTTTGTTCCGAGAAAGCTTTACATCAGATGTTTATGCAAAAAAGAATGAAAGTTTCAGTTTTGACTAACTGATACATGATGAAAAATAATGTTTCATCAAAAATTACCAACCTTATTTTGCATTGGAAGGTAAGGGATGGAATGAACCGTAACAATAAATGTCTTCCATGACTGTAGACCATAATTAAAAAGAACATTAACAAAAATCCTGCAAGCCAAACTGCAGGGGACAGATTGCTCACAGCTTCCTTTCCAGGAGATTTTAGTGTTTTGATTCCTGCAGAGAGTGCTGAGGAATAACAAAGGTCTAACTATGTTGAATGCCTCTTTTAGCTGACTCAGTTGCAAAAAGGTTAAGAATACAGACATGCGACAACACTGAAATAATTTTGTTATTAGGCTGCCCCTCCTGGAGGTATTCCAGGGAGCCCCATAGCTTTTCATTGTCACCAGAGAGGGGAAAGGAGGAGCTCCAGACTGAACTACAGTGAGCAGATGCCCTCCCTCTGGTGTTTAATTTAATTAATTGATGTTTGTTGAAATAAAGGCAATTAACCTGGTTTATCTCTTTATCAATCATGCTTCTGCTGCCATTATTCAGCTGGAAAAATGGCATCATGTGTTTTATGGCAGACAGCAGGAACAATTAAAACCAACCTGTGCTGTATTGCCTGCACCAGGCTTTGCAAGGGAAGATGAGAAACACATTTTGTGATGTAGGACAAAGCAGTCAGGTTTTTTAGTTTAACTGTTTTCTGCCTCTGAATCCCCTTTAATTCTTTTCCATACTGGGCTGAGGATGAACTGAGGTATATCATACAACAGTCTTGCTTGGTGTCACAGTGAGCTAAATCTGATTTCTGGACTCCTTGGTCTCAGACCCCTGTTGTAGATAGTAGGAAGCACACTGCACTCCAATGATAGGAGCCATCAAAGGATGCTGTACTTTGAGATCAGCTGCAGTACCCATCTGCAAACATCAAAGAAGTGATTCATCATGTATATCATAAACAAATGCAGGAGAAGTCCACATTACTGATCATGGAACCTGGTATAAGCTACCATTCTTTTATCTTCCAGCAGTTATACCCTACAAAACCTCTTTCTTTCTTGTGCCTCGTCTAGACATGCTGGCGAATGCAGATACAGGAAAAAAACCTTTCTGCTGTATAGAAGCATCATCAGGATTATTTAAAGCTAGTTTTACCTTAATTTAACATTAGTACGGCTACATAGGTGTTATGCTCCTCTTCATGTGTGTGTGTTGGATTGAGTAGGGCTCTGCCTATTTGATTTCATTTCTGTCTGGGTTTTTTGCTGTTTCAAGGAAGAGTTTTTTCAGCCTTCAAGTTTTCCAGGGTGCTAATGACTTAAGGGGAAAGTCAGGGAGTACCGCCTGGAAATGGTGATGGGATGGTCCAGTGCATAGATCTGAAGGTGAGGTGGGAAGAGGGACACACTACTTTCTTGCCTGCTGTCAAAGCAACTGCAACTGTCATGGGATAAAACTTTCTATATTTGTGGAGTTAGGACATATTTTGGTGATTTTGTACTTGCTGGTCCTGGTAGCAGCTACCTGCTCTGGAAACTTCAGTGGATAATTGTTATCATTGATTCCCCATTAATACCAAAATGCACTCAAAACTGGAACAGTAATATTGCTGCCTGTAGAGTAACCACTCTGGAATACTGGAACAACCACTAACTCCTGCTGAAAAAATTCCTTCTGTACACAAACTATCACGAAACATTTGCTTTCTGGTGGTGAATAACGTACATGGAGATCAGTGCCTCTCTAGAATGTTTCTTTCAGTAAAACTTGAACTTTTTCACAACAGGAAAAGGAGTTTGGGTTTTTTGTTTTTGTTTTGGTGTTTGTTTGTGGTTTGTTTTTTAATTCAACCCTTTCATTTTGCTTCATTAGGATAGTTCTAGATTAGTCATCTTTTTGCATGATACTGTTTTTCACTCTGACTGGACACCTTAAACTTTTCGAGTAGAGAATACTAAGCAAGCAAAAACCAAAAAAGCAAATAACTTGTCTGCTGCTGCAATTTTAGATGATTTAAGATTGCTTACCATCATATTACCAGTGTTTTCATTTTTATGCTAATTTTCACATGAAAAGATGAAACAGAGGGGTTTTTTATGAGTCTGATTATTTTTATGTTTACCATTGCTACGGATGTGTTTAGATGTAGCCAACAATTTGTACTATTTCCATAAAGCACTCAATGCATATAGATTAAAACTAGAAATCAATTACTGCCTTTTGCAACAAATCACTGCTAGCATTCCAGATATGTCAGTTAAGTTAAAGCTGATCTTCTAGGATTCGTGTGAAAAATCATTGAGGGCCTTGAAATATGTTATAATTTTCTGCAATTTCTCATATTAGTTATAAAATTTATGTGTTGAAATGACCAGTTTGAAACTTTTGTAGGTTGCTTCTGGTGTTGGTTTTTTTTTTGTTGTTGTTGTTTTGGAGGGGGGGTGGTTTTTTTAAAGAAGAATTTATAAGAGAAAAAAATATATACCTGAATAGCACAGGTTTCGTGGACAATTAATGCTCTGTTAGTTACAGAACAAATTAAATACATTGACCTCCTCTCCAAGGGATAATTTCACTTTGTATTTCACGCCTTCTTTGGATAAAAGGAAGCTGAAAAGTCATGAGCAAATTCCACTGGAAAAAGGTGCAATGCACATCTTTTTACTTTTTTGCTATCTGAACAAAAATCAAAAACAGATGTGCAACTGATTATCAGTGTCTTCTTCACAGAACCACAGACCTTGAGACAGAGTATCAATAGGTAATGAGTGGACTGGGTTGCTGTAGGAAATTTCCATTTAGTTTGCAGGGAAGTGTAAGGGAATCTATTAGGAAGAAACTGTTGATCTGAGACTTGTATTACATATGTAGAGCTGTCAGGACTCGGGCCATGAATTCAGTACAATGGAAAATATCTCAGCCTCACGGTCTCCAGTCACAAATCCCAGGCTGTTGAGCCAGACATTGCTCAGCAGCATGTTGCACAATGTCAGCTGACTGTACCAGCTCTTGTAGCAGGGCTTTCCAGAGCTGCCAGGGCAATAGTTTCCCCTTATTTTTTTTATGTTGCTGTCCCTGTGTAGTTTTCCTGCTGGTCTTGCACCCAGAAGCCCATATACCAGCCTTTTGGCAGGTTCTCATGGGATGCGATTGTTATCAGCATGGTGAATCACCCCTCCTGCCCCTTTCCTAAATCTTGTCTTACAGCTTTTACTGTATGTTAAGGAAACACAGAACTCAGAGCACAGTGAAGTACAGTGGTCATCTAGATATCTGGTCAGGATTACCCAGTGAAACACATGGACAAAAGCTTAACAACCAATCTGTGTGCAATGCCTATGCCCAACTAAGGATGCTCCAGGCAGTACAGAGAGCATCATCAGTGGAAACAGCCCACAGGATCTGGAGCAAGTCCTGATGGAAAGTACAAAATATTGGGAAACAAGGATGGCAATGGCTTGTTATCCTGTTACTTACTGCTAGCGCTGGAGAGACTTCCCAGAAGGGGACACTCATTGACTCATCTGTGACCCTGTCACTGCTTTTCCTAGCTGGCTGTAAGGAGAGGTGGTTTGTTCATCTAAGTTGTGGTGGAGTTTTTTGCTTCTCTGTCTCCTCCTGCTCAGTTTATCCCTAAAAGTAATTGTGATGGTAATGTATGGCATCAGCTACTGACCCCACTAACAAACCTTTGTACATATAACCCTGTCTCTACCCTTATTAACAAAGACTGTTAAGAGGAGATGGTCCAGTATCAAGTATATTTACGGTTAAAAAAATTAGTTTTGTCTTCTCTATTGGAAGAACTGGTAGAGATAAAACATCCACAATGACAGTCACTGCTATGTCACACTAGTTAGTTTAACTTGCTCAGTGAAAGAGATATAAGGCTTCAGAATTTCCTTCCTAGTGGGCGGGTTAAGTAAGTGCATTTTCCACTTGGAGCAAATAGGAAGGATGGGTTAAAATTAAAATCAGAACACTACAGACAATTCAAAATACTAGCTTAGCTTTGAGATTGTACACCCTATACCCACCTAGTAGGGACCATCATGTAGACATAGTACATTAGGCTTTTTGATCAGTTGAGGTCCAGAAATAGAAAGGATAAAACAGTGATTGTTTTTTTTACTGATAATTTATTCTTTTTATGCTGTAGCCTAAGCATCAAACTCAAACGTTACGTTAATTAATTGTTAATATTGTATTAGTAGTGTCTGAATCCCAAAGAAGTCTAGAAGGCTACCATACAGAAATCATAAAAGAAAGAACAACCTAGAATGAGACATATGGAAACTGATACATAATATAAAAAAATTTAAAATTTCACATCATATAATATATGATAAGTGTATTGTTGGAAAGAAAAATCTGTTGAATGTCCACATTTTTCTTCTCTTCAGCTTCCATTTCTTAAAGTCCACAGAAATCATAGGTGTGAATAAATTAATTTTCTGTTAATCTTTATAATGGTATCTATGACATAGCTACACTCAACTTAAAAGGATTGAGGAGCCTGAGAAGGAGGATGTTTTGGCCCAGACAGAGTTGTATTAGGTTGTCTGGAATCTACTTCAGATGTTTAGTAAAGAGTCCTCTTAGGGAAGTTGTGCAAGCCCAAACACTGAAAACTCAACTGCTTTTCAGTAAAATCAGCGAGACTAAGATGCAACTGGGTCTTAACCTCCCTCTTTCTCAGTGAGATTGGCTTTTCTTCAAGGCATTGTGGGGAAGAGTCTAAAGTATTTGAGAAATATGCAGATGCTACCTCAAATGAAGCCTGTGACTGCGTTAATGCCATCGCCTATGGGCAACTTCACAAAAGTTAACAGTTCATGTTCAGAAGGTGTTTTGTGTGTTTTGCTTTGAGCATGTGTTTGTGTCTAAGAGGAAGTGAAAACAGTGGATTTTTTTTTTGGGGGGGGCACGTTTTTTGTGTAAAATCAAGAAATCAGTAGTAATATGCTCATATTAAATCTTCCCTTTGGTATGCTATATCTTAGGGTATGGACCCATCAGTAGGACAAGCTGCTGCGTGAATCCTTTAGCTCAAGTCTTTGAGATTATTTATTCATGCCCTACTAATTAATCTTGCTAAGCATGAGCAACATTGTATTTCATTTGGTTGTTAAGACATAGCCATGTTTCAGCCATATGAATGTTATCACAACTTTCATAAAATGCACAGAAAGTATTTCAAGTATTTCACTACAAGTTCCTGGGAGAATGTGATGATACATTTGTCTTCAGAAAGATAAAAATCGAATGAACATGTACAGTCATCCAGTAAAGGGAACATTTTGTGACTGCATCTTGTTTTTTGAAACACTTCATACAGAGAAAAAAGAATTATACAGAGCCACAAATCTACCCTGAAGAGATTTGAAATATAAACTGCATAAAAAGCTATTTCACAGATTTCAGAAATTGCAGCAAGAGATTAACAGTGCACGGTACAATGAAATTATTATATACCTCATAAGAGAGGGAAGTGAACACAGTTGATAGACAGAATGGCAGAATGCAGGAGCTGAAGTATTCAATAGATTATCTATCCCATCCTCCATCCTGACACAACTGTGAGATTATCTTCTGTGTGGAGGTGTTTTATCTTAACTCCACTTGGTGATGACAGGGTTTCAACATCCACCATAAGAAAATCACTGTATTTTTCCACTGGCAAAATATGGAAATTCCCCTCTCATTTCTTTCATTAATTTCACCCTCAGAAACCTACTTCTTTTTTCCTATTGGCAATTATATGTCTGTCTCTCTTACACTTTCTCACACGCATTCTATTCTTTTTTTCACACCCTGTTCTCCTTTCTTTAAATTAAGTATTACCTGTTAAAACATGCTGCTTTGGCTACTTGCTTTTGAATATTGACTTGATAGATTGTGGTCCCAGTGTTAAAGTTTCAGCTGACTCTGAAAGTGGAAGAGCCTTCTAAATGAGTTATAGTCACATAGATTTAAGGACTAATTTTCAGCAGTCTAGGGTCCCTAGCTGAACCATATTTTCCTGAAGAGCACCATGTTGCAATTTTTTGAGGTCTTTTAATATTAAGTGTTAAGTTACAAATGACTGGATCCATTTCGTAAGATACAGCCATACCTGAACCACATGAATGGGATCTGATTTATTCTAAAAGAATACTTACAAGTGATGTATAGGGAAGTCTGGCTGCTGACCATATAGATACGTAAACCTGGCTTTGTGTTCTTGGTGAATTGAAAATGTGGCCGAGAGAAAATTTTTCAATATGCTTAACCATTAAAATGTTAACGTGTCAGCATGAGGGTATTGTCAGAGTGTGAAATGACACACATATTTACACCATTGACAGTATGTAATATATGATATAGAAAATTACTAGAACTTTATTCTTTGATAGCTCAGTTAAGATCTAGGCTGGTTCTTAATTTCTAAATACCTTCCCAAACTGACTTTTCTTGCTCTGCCATGTCTGTGTTTTCAACTCCGAAGTAAATCAAAAGAAAGTGCCCTTCAAAGAACTACCTGTCATTTTTACGTTCAACATGTCTCTTTAGTTATCATTAAAGTAACAGCTTTTATCAAAGAGCAGCTTTTAAAGTCCTTGAAGTTCTTGAAGGAACAAGTTTCTGCTAACCACTAGACTCTTTCTCATAGAGCTCTCTACAAAAGCAAATGCCGCTCAGGATACTTTTGGAATGAATGACCACAGGTATCAGATTTAGTTCTGAAGCAAACAAAGCTGAGTGCAACAGGGCAATGAACTCACAACGAGAATGGGGAGAGGTTATCACTGCTCTTGCCTCCTTATCATCTTCTCAATCTGAATTGCATAGCAGGCTCATGCTGTCTTACTAAACAATTTTGGTTTCCGTTCCAGATCTGAGTAATTTTGGGTGTTATCCACTGAAGATGAGGCTGGTAAACTAACAAGCAGAAAGGCCTCGGAATATAGAAATTCCTGGATCCACAAATCTGGCCTCCAATTATTAATGGTAACATCATTATCTACCCAATTCATAATACGATTGAACTGCTTCTTAAAATTGTTATTTCTTTCCCCATTATTCCTATGGAAAGGCTGTTTTAGAATATCATTGGAAAAATTCTGGGGTTTGGCTTAGTCAATTTACATTCTTTTTTAGTGCTTTAATTTAGAAAGTTGCCTTGTTGTTTTAGCAGAAATGGCTTCTCTCCTTCATGAATATTTACTTTGTGTATTTATAGCTTTTCCCAGACTCTCAAACAGAGGAAACCAAGGCTGGAAGATGCCATGGCAGGTTATTCAGTTCTCCCTCCTGTTTACTGAGGTTAAAGGAGCTAAGCTCCTCTTGTCATTCTTGAGTTGTCCTAGCACCTCTTTTCAGCCTGGCCTTTGATTTCAGCTTCCTTGAGTATATTTCAGAGGCTGTATATGCATCTCCCACGTCCACACTGTAATGATGTCTTGTAGTGCCATTATAAGTAATACATCCACTTCTTGATCTTTCTCCTTTTTGCATGCTGACACCTTGTTTACAGCAGAAACTCTGTTACTTTGAGGGCATGGCATGCAGCGAGTGTTGTTTCATCTTCAACTTGAAAATGCCAGTTAATCCAACTCCTCCCATCTCACACCTCCTCTGTAATGATAGTGCCTTTCAAATCCAGCCCAGTAAGAGTGGTTAGACCCAGTGCCTAGGGACAAAGACTTTCAAGATCTGTATTCAGTTTTACTATTACCTCATTGAAAGTCTTCAGGAGAGAAAGGATGGTGGCCTACTGCAAATCACATTCATTTGCTACTCTTTTTAAAGAGTTTCTGACAATTTGGCATGAAGCTCTTAAATGTAAAGTGTTATTGAACAGATATCAGCTAAGATCATAGAGGTGTTAATTTCTTCCTTTGTGAATAATGAGACTCAGCTAGCTATAATAATAACCAAAATTACTGCAACAGTTTTGTCACAGAAGGCTGTGGAGGCAGATAGTATCAAGATGCTCAATAAGAAACTAGACAAATTGATGGACCCCAGATCCATAAACAAGACACTGAAGGGGATTGACAGGGTTATATGCTCTATTATCCTTAACACACCAAGTGTGGATACTGAAAAGTATAAAGAGAATGGATTAAAGAAAAAGCCGAATTCCTTTGCTCTCTTAGATGTTGTCCTCTATGCTCACTATCAGAGGGAGAATTTGGCTAGACATTCTGGTGGGCTGATCCAGTGAGGCCATTCTTATGTTCTCAGAATGACTTGCAAAACTATGCATTAATAAGAGCTGTCAATACAGTTATTTCCAAATAGTTGTTAAAACTTGTCTGTCATGCCTATTTTTCATTAAAGAACCAAGATTATACATATTTTCCATATTAAAAGGATGAAAAATAGAATTGGAGATGTGATTTATCGTCTGTGGGTACATGGATATGTATGATTAATATATGGAAAATTGCATGTGGAAACAGAAGTATCCTCGAAATCTTACATTGAGTACACTGACCTGGGTGTTTTGTTGGACTTTTGGGTTTGTGGTTTTTGGTTTTTTTTTACTTCTCCTCCTACATATTTTATAGTGGCAATTCATCACCATCTCTGTGACCAAGACATAGACTTCTCTATCTTGAACTGCAACTTCAGTGACAGATTGGAAATCTGCTTTTAGGAGCTGCCAAAAACTTGATGTTTCTGAAGATATTGAGTCATTCATCCTCCTTGGAAGAAATATGCTTATGCAAAACTCTATTAGTGTTTTTATTATCCATAAAATTACCTGTTCCTGCATAATTCAGCAATATTTGACCAGATGACCTCCAACAGCTAAGGCAGCTCTGATGCACCTGTTATAACAGTGCTCCATCATACGAATCAAAAGATGCTCTGATTTAATTCACATCTTCCTGATCTGTTATTTAATAGTCATTCCTTTAGCACTATGAGGTAACTAAGTTTTCATTTGCAAAAGTTAAGACTGCTGCTTCCAGTTAAATGCACAAGCCTACTTTGCCCATGTTTTTTTTAATACAGATATATAAAAATATGCTATGAGTTAAGTCAAGAAATACTAAAATGAATTTCAATGAATATGAGGCATAAGTTGAGACATTATGGCTCTATGGGATTGTAGTGGGCACCTGCAGACATTTAATAACATCAAAAACATCAATTTTAGTACCAAGTGAGAAAGTAATGGAAAATGGACTAAGTAAAGGGCTTCCAAAGAAGTACTTAATTTAAAATAAAGCAAAACAATTGTAAGTAAATTAAACATTGATCATGAAGACACTAATTAAGATGTACTAATGATATTAAACTTAATTCTTATGCAGTTTATGCACAATTACTCCTGAACAAATATTTAATTAAGTTCCCTTTAATACCTTAAAACAATCTTCCCTTCTCTTTTGCACTCTGTCTCTTTATTTCTAGCTGTTAGGTAGGAATATGTGAGCTCTTAATTGGCACAGAGTAAGAGTGATAGGTATTAAGGGAATTCAATGCACTTTTATTTTTAGTTCTTAAAAGTTAGAAGGGAAATGCTTTTTGAGTGGGTGACTTGAGGAGTGTGTAGTGTTTTTACAGAGTAATTGTATTAATTAATTGAGTTAATTAGCAGATATTTTCAAAGAGCTTGTAAGACATAGATTGCAATGTAAGCACTGTGTTGATTCTATTGTTATTATTAGTGAATGCTGCTGATGCTTCACTCTAGAAGCTGGGCTGGCAAAGCCTTCAGCAGGAGCAGTAATGATTCAAGAGGAACTCAGAGAGAAAATAAAGCTTCTTACTTCAAGTCCCATGTCTAAAGTAAAACAAATGCAAAGTGTTAGTTCTGTGTGTGTGTGAAATCCAGTGGCCCGACAGAGGTGAGGCTGTTGCAGCTCCATACCCCGTGGCTGTGCATGGATTGCCGGTAGGCACACACACACAAACACATAAATACAACACATATATAGACAACTGGACACACAGATCAGTACAGACAGAGAAACTCAGCACTGACACAAACATAAACAGTCTCATTGGCCTCATCCTGTTCCTCTGTCTGGCTGATCGGAAAGAAGATCCATGAGTGGGAAATATATATATATATCTATATCTGTATACATCTGAATACACGTACAATGCGTATCCTGCCAGCAGTTGGCCTTAGGCAGTACCTGACCCCTGGATCCCAGTATCCCCAGTTCCTGACATCTAGACATATGAACCCCAGAGGTCCACAGCTCCACTCCAGCTGCTGGTAAAGACACGTTTCTCACAGAAACACACACGCACACACACAGAGGTCACTGGCTGCTGGCTGGGACTCCCATGGTCCCTCTGGTATCCAGCTCCTCCCATGGTCTCACCCTCAGAGACAGAAGCACACCTGACTCCCAGGCCACTTCAGCACCAAGCCTGGCTTGATATTTGCTATTGCTCACACGCTTGTTCACACACCTGCACTCCCTCCAGTTGCTGGAACCACAGACACATGCAGCCTCTGACCCTTGATCCCACTCTGGTCGTTGGCACTTAGACCCCTGCACACGCTTGCATACAGAACAGAAAAATAGTTAGAAAGGGAATTTAATAAAATGAAACAGACTGTGCTGTTTGGACACCATGCATCGTCCTGAAAATGCATTGACCAGCAACCTGTGTACAGGCAAACAGCTCCTTTTATCTCCTTTTCCCTCTGTATTCCCATGCTTGTTCCTAGATCACCTAGATCCATCTCTTTCCCCACCTTTGGTTCTTCACCTAAGCATCCCATAATAAGGCTTGTGCAATACTGAAATGCTTTTCACGTGCATTCACATAATGTGTCCCATACGCTAAAGCAGAGACTCCCTCAGGATGAAAGGTGCTCCAGAGGGATGGGAAAGCACCCATCAACTCAGCTTGATGGGTGCCACTTCTGGACCACAGAGCTGAGCATCTCCTGGGGATACCCTGACAAGGGTCTGAACAAGGTGTCTCTTCCTCTGAGTGTGTAATTTGGGTTCCCTGTCCGAGCCTGCAAGGTGCCAAAATTTCCGTGGTTTATAAAAAGCATTTTTTATAAAGAGTGTTGAAGAATGTCTTTAATTAAGAGGTTCGTGAGGCTTTCAGATGAGCCAAAGAACTTTCAGGCTGAGCTGAAAGGAACTTTCTGAAGGGCATCCAAAATATTAATCCATATGCAATTTGCCTGAACTCAGCTGGGCATTTCTCATTCTGCGTCCAAGTGATTTTTCTTTCATGTTTTTTTATGCATCAGTATTAATGCATAAAGAATCTAAATGATGACCTTGGTTTAGAAAACTTTTTCACTTCCAAAGGCAGTAGATTGTTTGGATTTCTCAGAAGTATGTACCACGTCCTTACACTGATGGTTGAAGTATCAGATCATTTATTACCAAAACCCTGTCCTCTGGAAGATTTTTAACATGGGATAGATAAGCTGGAGAATCAGAGGCATTTTCTGCTTTGGAATATGTACCTGTTGGTCACTTAGTTGTCACACATAAGAATTCAGAGTTACAGAAATGATCTTCAAGAGAAGACTAAAAATTAAGCATCATGGTAGAATCGTTCAGGTTCACCTTTATAAGTGAGGGTATGCACAGCATGTATTGGGACCCACTGCACAAAGGTGAACTGCAGTCTTGGAGAATAACGATAGGTAACAATTTTATGCAGAAAGAATAAAATTTTTATACTTTCCTCTTAATAGAAAAGAATTTTCTTTCCCAGTACTACTGTAAAAGTAGTACTAAAAAAAAATAGTACTGTAAAAAAAAAAATCCCAGATAAATGAAATAATATTTTGTGCATACATTTATATATATATATGCCTATATATGGAGAAACAGGGGGTGGGGGATGGGGCGGGTATTCTTTCCAAGAGCAGGAGAATAAGTTTTGATCTTCAACTGTGACTTCAAAAAAAGAAGGAAAGAAAGGGAAAGGGGGAAAAAAAAATCTCATCATGTGGGAGGAAGCCTTGTTTACATACAGCAAAGCAAATCAGAAAGGGCAGAAGATGCAGCAGACTTTGGGAATCTGCTCTTCCCAGCAGGGGAATTCAAACAGGTGGTGTGTGATCTTGGAAACTAAGATTAATTTTTTTCCTCTGAGGCAGTGCTTTGCATTGTTAATACATTTATTCCTATGCAGACCCAAGCTTTGCCTATTTATCCCTGTAGCAATAATTATATAGGAAGGTCCTATAATTTTAATATTCCACCTCTCCTGAACAAGCTCAATGGAGGCCTTGGAGGGGGACTTAATATTATTCAAAAGAATTAATCCTGCAGTGCAGCAAGTGCCCTACAGAAATAATTTTTAATGGAATTTCTGAAGGCCTAAGTGTCCTGTAGATAGCTTTGAAAATCTCCATCCTAACGTCTCTAGTGCTGGGCAGACATCAGTCCTTGTACCACATGCTTTCCTGGGATAGTAGGAGGCTTATACCAGGTGAGAATTAAATTGTGTTATTTTGATATCATGTTAGCCATTTTGCAAAATAGTGACATTTCAGAAAGCAAAATATTGCACCAAATTGCAACGAAGTATTTAATCTGGATTTTTGCACCTCGGCTCCTGAATACGATGCCTGCAATGAGAGAAAAAGAATAGCTGGTTGGCTTTAGCTTCAGCTCAGGACTGAGCTCATGCGCCTAAGTGGCAAAACCTTCAGTCATTTTGTCCTATAGTATCCTTCCAGGAAGATGTGAAGTCTTTTTGTCTGTGAGAAGGCTGCTCATGAAAACATATACTTGACCTCTGTTCTAGGAGATGCCCAGGCCCTACAGAATATAATGGCTGTGTGTGTACACAAGGTATGAGAGTAGGGGGCAGACAGCTGAAGAAGATAGCCTCTGTCAGCAGCTACAGGGAATGAAACAGAGCTGGAAATGAAGTGGAACAAGAATAGAATCAAAGAAGGATTTTTCAGTCAGACCCTGGGGATAGGATTCATCTAGACAAATGTTAACATTTGCAGTATAGACATCTACAGCTGAGCTAGACGTAATTACTCTCCACTGTCGCTTTTCTCCAATGACTGTAAGGAGACAGTAGGGTGACCATTTTTGGTGCAGCCATCTGTATTGCAGATGTTGAACATCACAAGAGTTGAATACTGTTGTGATTTAAGTCTCTGTAAAACTCAGGTGCATGGTATCAGGACGGAGATAGGGCATACAGAATCTCAAAATAAAACACACATGAAGTAGGGGATGTCTAGAGACGCATAAGAAGGCCAAGAACTAAGGCTGATTAAAGATAAGCTTTTTAATGAACAGAAAGGAGACCTGCTTGTGTTCCATGTTTAGCTTCAGCTCTTTGTTGAGTTGTATTCACTTTTGCTTCTGTACTCTGAATTCACTAATGAAGTGTAGAGCTTCATTAAACTTCTTGGCAGCAACAGCCAGGCAAACAGACTGACTAAATAGAACGCAGAAGTAATTTCTGTCTAGATTCGTCCCGTTTTGGAAAAACCTTGCACCTAGCTATACTCACAGTAATGTTTCCCTCAGTCTGGAAGGTGACAAAGCACCAGAAGGAAAAATGAAAAGCCATAAAACCTGGAAAAGATTATAGGCTTTCTATCAACTGTTCTAAAATACAATCAGTATTGTCAAGAAACTGACTTTCTGGGTGTTTTGTTCTGTGTCTATTTTGGAAGGGGGAGAAGAGGATGAGGTGGTGGGACTAGAAAGGATTCTCTATAAACGAGTTTCAGCTGTTTGATTTGATGATGCATTTTGAAAAGGGAACATGTGGCAAAACAAATCTCATAATCTTACGAAAAATGTTTTGTAAAGCAACGTTTTGGGCTTTGGAACAATTATTTTAGTTCTTTCCACATCTCAAAAGTTCACATAATATTTTTTTCTTTCCATACATAGCTCTTTTAAAGCTTTTCTTCATTCTTTTGAAGTGCACTCTAAATACTTTAAAGACTAGATTTGAGAAGATAAGTGTTTTCTTGGTAGCAAGATATATGCTTTTTTCATATTGTCAGCAGCTGATGGTGAAACATGAGGGGAAGCCTGGTTTTAAAACATAGAATTTCTGCAGAAGCGCTTGCTTGTTCTTATGAAAATACACCCTTTTTCTAAATATAATGGTCATTTTAGGTTACAGTTTTTGTAGTTATGTTAACCTGAAATTGCTTGTGATTCAATTCAGTACTGTATGATTCAGCTTACAAACTGCAAAACATAAGACTGAAATTTACTGTTAAGTACAAGGGTAAAACAAGTAACACAAAAGAAGATGAGAATCTGAAAGGATGTTTTTCAGAATCCAAAGAGAATCACTGAATATTCCTGGCATATTCTTTATAGACTTCTCCCCATCAACATGACAAATCCCAATTATAACTTACTTTCTGAGCGAGAGCCTGTAACTATGCAGTCTTACTCTTTCCACAAGCAAAAAAGGAGCTTTAGAGAGTGTGGAAACCTCTACAGTGTTGGAAACAAACATATTCAGATATGTGGTATAGCTAAAGCTTAATTCATCTGGCTATAGGGATTGATGGAATCAGCAAAGTCCTGGAGAAAAATAAAATGGGGTGAAAGGAGAAAATTCTTCTGAGGTGAGGATAGAAACAATGTAGAGTCGTGAATAAATTTAACTGTAGAAGGGTAAGCTTGATCAGCTGTCAAGCCACAAATAATATTGATATTAGAAATGTATATGGATAGTTATCATTGTATTTATACGAGATGTTAACTTTCACAGTGAAATTGCTTCAGAGGAAATTTGCATTACATGGCATTAAAATGAAGCTAGCTCTGTGTGGAACATTGCATCAGTGCAGTACGAATGGTGAGAGGCACTGGTTCAGTGCTGAAGCTGAAGAAGTAACAGCAAAGCACACTTATGGCTTTAAAGACTGACAATAATATTTTCAAAGGGGACATTCGCTATCGCAGCTACTTTTCACAGGACACATTCTGTCAGAAGGAGACCTTAGAAGCAACCTGCTAAAATTCATTTCTGATTAAGCTCAAAATCAAAGAAGCAATCTCCTCCAAAATAATTATGTTAATAATATCACATATTTTTTAAAGCGCATTGTGCTCACTGGCATCAATGAATTTTGCAGAAGGAACATGGCTTTTTATTGATAATGTCCATACAACCAAGGCAATTGTGTTTAATTATGAGAAATCACTGACCCTTTTCCAGTAAAACCCTAAAGGGAGATGGAGTTCATCTACTTTATGTATGGAAGAAATGGCTTTTCAGACAGAAACTCACGCTGCATTTGTTAATTGCTTCTGTACTTGATCCAAAAAGGGGAGACTAAATAGTTTGCTCATTGCACACACTGCATGTATGATGTCTACCTGTCTCTGGTCACTCATAGGAGTGGTTTCTGGCTGGGTTTAAAATCAGTGTGAGATTCTACTCATGGGAAGAGTGTTTGCCATGCCATGGAAGAAGAGGCTGCTGTTCTGACTGCATGGCTTTCCTTGGGTTTCTTGTATGAAAGTGCATCCTCTGTACAGGCTGTCACTGAACATTGGCTTCTAGCAAAATATAAGCAATAATGTGTTTATTGCCTGGTGTAAGGAACACTGAAACTCTTTAGCACAGAAACAGGGTGGGAACTGTGGAAATTGCCAAAATCATGACTGTGGCTGTCCTCTCCTCAGCCATAAATGCTCCAACCCTTCTTCCTTTTCAATATCAGATGTGCAGCACTGCTGAGATCTTTCGTGCCACCCATGTCTATGGCTGGTTTGATCTAGACCATCTGCCACACTGTATTTCATAGCTGTAATAATGAGTGACAAAAAAACTTGTCTGTAGACAAGGATTTTGAAGATGGAGCCAGAGTGGTCTGATTGCGACTGTAGTCAGGCCATGTAGTCTGAGCTGATGCCTGGAAGAACTTCTGCTTTATGGGAGAAGCAGGTGGTCCTGTAGGTGCAATGGCACTGACAGAGGAGAACAACATGAGGTATTCTGAAGTGCCTTCTTCACTGTGAATATATTTTGTTGTTATACAGTCACATCTTCCTCTTTATTTGACAATCCAAAATTAATTTCACACTTTAATGCTCACTTAGTTCTGTGCTATAGTGTCTCTCTGTGCAAGGAAGAAGTAATCAAATAAGAAAAAGGCACTTTTTAACTCCCCCTGAGATGGGCCTATTTGTCACCTCCCCGCACTATGATCTTCCAAAGCAATAAAGGAATAACTCCAGAGACCAATAGTGTGATGATATGAGCTTAAGACAGTGCAAACGTGTCATGCTTACAAAATGGGTTTGCAATCTAGAAATTGGTATTATATAAATAATAAGAAATAATTCATTTAATTATGGTCTTGTGTTGTCCACCATACCATTTCCACACTTTTCAGCACAAATTATGGCTTTTCCTTTGCTCTTTAGTGGGCTGACTAGAGATACTGAAGATTATAGGACCATGTGTTTAATTGTTTGGGTTTTTTCCTTGAGGACATGGATTATTTTCAGTGATTTGCATTTGAAATGCCAGTGGCCAATAGATATCTTTTCCTAATGCAGTAGAGGAAAAACAACAGAACACAGCTTACAGATGTTGAGCTTTGGAGCAGTCAGTGAGTAATTCCTGCTACTCTTAGAGCTAGAAGCCCTTATAGTAGCCAAAAATATGGCATCAAATCACACTAAAATTCTTTCTGGAGAAAGAGTGCAGCAGCTGTCTAGCAGCAGAAAGAGAAAACCGGAGTATTACGTTTGGCATTTTCAAAGTTGGCGAGGGCAATGAGGTTTAGTACTGAATCTAGGAACTACACTGCACAAACACAACTGTACTGGGTCAGACCTGCATCTTTTTAAAGTCCCTAGCCCATCTCCAGCAGCTGATTCATGTCAGAAGAATGTCAGTATGGCTCACTTCTTCCTGGAATAGACCCACTCAAGTGCCAACAAACTTTAAGGACTTACTGAGTTGAAGATTGTATCTAGAACATGATGTTTAATAGACCCCAAATGACCTAGTTTTAATAAATATGTCATTGCTTTTTAAATCTTTCTTTGCCCCCTACAACATCTTGCAGTACGATGTTCTGCAGATTTATTTTGAGGTATGTGGGAAGTTCCTTCCTTTGTTTGTATTAAATCTTGTATTTGGGCATTATATCAGGTGGACCTATTTCTTTTGCTACACAAATTATTGAATAATTATTCCTTAGTTCATTGCTTTCTTTATTGTTATGGACTTACTAGTGAAGACACTTGAAGATATCTGCATTTGTAGGTCTCAAAGATGACAAGGCCAAATTCTGCTCTAAGTGGTCCCTGTGTATCTCGCTAGACAGCAGTGGTTGTATACATTACACAAGCACACAGAGACTGGATTTAGGCTTGGAAGCACCTCATGTCATGCATTCAGAGAGGACTATCATGACTCATATCCTCAGGAACAGCATAGCTTTGCTTTTGAATGCCAATTCTTTCTGCTTTTCTGAAGTTGTTCTGAACTGGACAGGAGGAGTTGCTGAGGCAGTCATGGGAAACCACCTTACAAAAGTGTCATAAAGCTGGAGATGCCCCATCATATCAAGGGCGGAATTAGAACTGGGACACAGATGTCAATTGACAATGGAAATCGATCTTCAGATTGTGCTTTGAAGCCTTTGGACAGTACGGCTGGGAATCAGAGCTGTTTGAAACACCACTCATCTCAGGAAGCTTCTCCCACTTAATAAGCAAGAAATGTGCAGGTGACAGAAATGTGGAGACTTGTTCTGATGTCAATGGGTGCCATGCCACTCTGGGATGTTCTAAGTCCAGTTTTTAGTTTTAGTCCAGGCTAACTGCAAACAGGGTGCTAGATCTTGCACACTTTCAACCGTATTGTCTAGATGCAGCCTGTTTCTGCTTTGCGAAGATTAATAAGAAAAAAGTTACTGCCATACAGCCAAAGGAGGATCACTCCTTTGATCCAGGCAAAAAGTTAGTGACTGGGAGGAACTTGCAACAAAAATGGATATTTTTTCCTCCTCCTCAGCAGAAAAGATACCCTCAACAAGTGCTGTAGGACAAGCTTTCCAGTAAGCAGTCTCTGTGTGTCCTGCCAGTACTCTTACTTCTAGATTGTCTGCGTTACCTGCTAGATTCTATGGAAGGCAAAACCCTGATCCTGCTGACTTCTAAATTTCTCCTTCCACTCATGTGCAATGAGAGCTGGGCTCAAGCCCCTGTTTTTGCTGACGGTTCACTATGTGCTTGAAGGCTGTTACATCTATTTTACAGATCATATGGAGCCGTGAAGCTCTAAGGATAAGGAGAAGCAGGAAAAACTCCGCATAGCTTCGCATGCTTGCAGTGAACATCATTGTTTGAACAATCATTTCCACAGCAGCAGCAGCACATTTCCCAGGGGAAACCTGCAAAGTGTGAAAGGCTTCCCACTCATCCTGTTATTGATGCTTTTGTATTGATTCCTTCATCAGTGCTGCTGCTCTGAGCTACTTCACAGGCAGCACAAAGTCAAATCATACTCTTCAGCTATATTTCTTTGACAAAGGAACCTGTTTCAGACTGGTGGATTTAGACACTAATGGAAACTGAAAGAAAGTGAAAATAAGGAGCTCTGCTGTTTGTTAAGGCTGGTGTTTATCTCCATAAGGTAAAACTATCATCCAAACACTCCCTATATACAGACTTAGCTCTTGATTTGCTAATGGCACTATTATGGGCTCAGAGCATCCTAGAAAGAGAACAAACCTCTTCCACGAAAGGGATGTGATTGAAAATGTCTCTTCAGGAACCATAATGGATAGTAAAGTTTGTAACCACTAGCCTTTAAGCTGTGAAAGCAGCTCTTCTTTCAGACTCAGGGAATGTAAACCAGGCATTATGGTCTTTTAAATTACATTCAATTCCATGAGCATATATAATAGCAAGAATGGAGAAGAGCAAACTGTTTCGCTGCTGTTGCAATGATTCCCTTATGCCTTAAAACTGACTGAATTCTGTATAAATCCCCAGTTACCTGTGTTACTGTTTTTAAGGTATCTCAAACATTTCTAGACTCATTATTTATGCATCATAGAGGATTAATTCTTTATTAATTTGTGAACAATAAATACATATACCCACCTCTTCCAGTTCAAAACCATTAAGCTGTTCATTTTTCAGGCCCCATGAGACAACACAGAAAGCTGGCTTGGGTAAGTTTTCAGTCGATCACATGTCCCTTCATAGAACTTTTCCTTAGCCAAACCTAACTTTCCACTTCTGGGTACATCACTTGCCCTGTTCATGGAGTTTTAAGCCCTATTCTCTGTTTATGCCCTTCTGTATGGCCCTTTTGGTTCAGACATGGCAAGTAAACAGATCCTCGCTTAGGCTGCAGGAACCTTCTAATGTGATCCTCAGCCTTCAGCAATTTCTGGGCTGGGTGAAAGGAGGGCCAGGCAACCTCTCATTTGTTGTAATAACTGTGTGTGAAAGTCCTGCAGAGGAGCCAGCACTGCAAGTGATTCATGGAGCAGCACTAATTGTGCTGGCTACTCACTGATAAGTTGCACTCTCGGTGAGAGATTAGCCCATAAATCACTGTGGGGAGGTAATTTTTTTGATGTAATCAGTTAGGTCTGCCCATATTGGCGGCCTCCCACTTACTTTCTTTTCCTTTTTTCCTTTTTTTCCTTTTCTTAATGAATCTCACCAAAGGGAACAACCACATGTCTTCTCTCATTCCCTGCTCCAACCTATATATCTTGTCTCCTGCCCAGCTCCCAGGTCTTTCCACTTCACATCTTCTCTTCAAGTGCTAGCTTCCAGTGAGCTGTCAGTTGCATCTTTCACCCATGGTCTTCAAAGCCATTTACAAACATATGGGAGTTCAGGCTCTAAACCTTTCTGTCTGCCTCATTTTGTAGGTGAAGAAGCTAAGGTATAGATGGCTAAGGAAACAATTTGCCCAAACTCAGAACACTGACAATATTTTACACCACAGTCAGTGATATCGCAGTAACTTATACAGACTGGACTACTATAGAGCTGCTTTGGATGCTGATTGTCACAGGTCTGTAGCAGAATGAATGTTGCAGTCCTTTATAAATCACCCTACTCGTTGTATTTGTTAATGTATTTCCCAGGTGATAGAAGGTAAAAACTATTTCATAGATGAGATTTCAGGGCAGCACACAAAGGCAACACAACACTCTTGATGCAGTTTGAGAGCCTCCCCTGAGGCAGGGGGTGCTCTTCCTGGGCTCTTTATACAGCCTTGGAGCTGATGTACCCACAGACATTGCAACCCTTGCTCTCACATTCTTGGTGGCCTGGTTGCTTATGTTTGAGGCCATCATAACCAGAACTGCTCTGCTCTTCTCCTTTGGGTACTATGGGACTGTGTCCTGGCCAGTGAGGGCACTGCCTTGCCAGCTTTACTGTCACCCTCACTGAGAAGCCTACTCTTGCTGCTCCTTGGCAGATCATGTTATGAGTCCATTCCAATCAGTCATTGAACCGCTGCAATAGGAGCAACCTCCCTTAGACCACTGGAGACAAAATAATAGAGGATTTTTAATATGGATAAGGCCTGTGGAGTGGAGGCAAGTCATGGATTACATGGCTTCTGATAAGCTATTTTCAGATTGTTTTATGACTTTCTAGTCTTCACTTGCAAACTTCAAAGAATATCCCTGAAACCTTGCAAGATCGTGAACAAAGACTCAAAAGGACAGTCACACATCATTATCACAGGAGTTGCTAGGAGATTCTAGGGAGCTGGAATACCTGGAGCTGTGGATGCAGGAATTCAATGAGCTATTGCTAAACAATTTCTTCTGTGTCAAAGCAAGATTGTCCACCTGAAAAGCCCTGATTTTCTGTTCTTTGAGTCATGCACTGTGTAACCACAATGACCTGATTCAAAACTGGCAAAACTTGGGTAATCATGCAGATGCATCTTATATTTTCCTATTTGTGACTGTTTCAGATGGGAAAATTAGCAAAACCACAGCAAGAGTCTGCTTGCATTATAAGGGTTAACGAGATATTTTGTTTTGTTAGTTGTTTTTAAATGAAAGCTTCAATTCTGTGAATAATATAGGACACCCAAAGTCAACCGCTGTGTGGTCTACCACTGATTTTCTGCTAAATCAGCTATGTTTGCCAGCTTACCCTTTCTGAGGGAAAAATACAAGCGTTGCCTCCAAACAGAAACTACATGCACGATAATTTTGCATGTAAAATCTTGTCTGTGCAAAAAGGGCACTTATGGATGTAAAAATACTTTTGCACATAAAAATGTATGTATAGCTAAATGTGTGCAAAGGTTTAATTTAACTAGCTATTTAGTTAGGGTATTTTCAGTACCAGTTTACTAGTGGTAATCCTTTATGTTATTCTGATATTACACATGAGGACAACACAATTGTCTATCTGTTAGTTAAAGTCTGTTATAGTTATAGTTATAGTCTGGCTATCACTACAAGTGATCTATTATCTATGAAGTATCTAAAGATAAAAGTATCTATCTATGAAGTCTACATAAACACTTATAAATAACAAATAGAGTTTCAACTCAGTTATTAAAAAATACCAAGGAAATTAAGCTATTAATTGCATTAATGAAAACTAATAATTCACTTCATTAGCATGACAAAAAGACTTAGTATGAGATAAAAATCACTCATACAAATAAAAGACATATACTTCTAGAGAAACCATTAACACTTCATAACAAAATGAACAGCAAGGGACCAAAATGAAGGTTTAAATATAAACTGAAAGACAGTTAGAAGGAATATAAAGAAAAAGTATTCTGAATGACCTCAGAGTTGTGTCCTTGTTCCTGAAGCATCCTCATGCCACCTTCCCTGCAATGCTGTGGGGTTAGAAACAGCTCCAGTGAGAACGAGCTCTCTTCTGTTGACTGACTGCTGTGAAAAACCATTTGAAAATTGTCATGAAACTTTATTTTCAAAAACCCAACAGAATAAAAAAAAAAAAAATCAAGGGAAGAATCCAGCTTCTGTACAGCCTAACAATGGACAAAGTGAAAAGACACCATAAAACCAGCTTATCTGATTTACATCAGAACCTGGTGCAAACAAATGTTGGCTGTACTGGGGGCTAGAGCCTAAATGTCAAGACAGCATTGCTTTCCTTGGTCTTTCACCCACCAATCTTGGTTTCAAATTTCCCCACTTTACAACTGTAGTCCTGGAGCTATCTTGAACCATGATCTTGAAACTTATTACTCCATCACACTGGCAAAGGGAACTAGTAGGCATCTATGTGTTGAAAACTTTGGGAGCATATTCCTATCTTTGTTTTTAGGGGACCTATTAGCTTTGATTTGCAACAGCCCACTGCTTCCAATATATCACAGTAATTAAAAGCTACTACTGCTGATAGTAATGGGTACTGATATCAAGCTGCATAGATGTGCTTTTTTTAATCACCTGGTCTGACAATATAAACTCCAGAGAGAAGGTCAAGAATATCATGCTGATTCTTGGGGAAGCATATATGAATGTAGCTCATGGCATTAACATCACCCCCCAGAAATATTCCTGTTGCACAGCCAAAACTTAGTGTCATTATTGAGTCAACACGTAGAAACTTTTACATAGTGTGGTCTTTTCCTTGTGATTGATAAATAAATCTGGGAAAGTCATCCAGAGCAACAAACAGATCTTAACATTCAATCCACAGCCCTTTCTTCAGGGAAGAGTCAAAAAAGCTTATATCCCACTGGATGTTTCTAAGATACTATCAGGAGAATTTGACCCAAGCATCATATCGAAATTTTTTAAAAATCAGGTTAAAAATCAAAGAGGATTCCCTTGGACAAATATATCCTCTTCACCATTTAGCACAGAAAGAAATTATAATATATTGGTTTAGCAAATACTGCTACAAATAGAAGATCTGTTCATGATAGCTTTTTCACTTTCGGAAATGCACAAAGGCCAATCTCTACCCAGATATGCAATAGGAATTCTGTTCACTATTGACATGCCTTTAACAGTTTACAATGAGCAAAACTGCCTTGTAAATTGCCTTCCAATCTTATTGAAATAGCCTGCTACAAACTGCACTCTAATTGCTAAATTAGGACTGTGTTCTTTGCTGAGCTAATTTCCTTGCTAAATTGGCACGTGGTGTGGCAGTTAAGGGCTTTTTATCAGGTTATTACAATGAGGGATTATATGGTTTCAATGTAATTGAATTTTAACGAGGAGGACTCTTAAGCAAATACACCTCCATAAATGATGCAGCACTGATGCTATGCTGAGCAACTGAAGATGGTAGTTCAGTGGAGCCAGCTGGACCTAGGGGAGTCTTTAAGGGTTTAATTAAAAGCAGCAAAGAGTCTTTTTTTTTTTCTTTTTTTTTCTTTTTTTTTTTTTTTTTACATTATTCTTAGATGTGTCTTTATTCCTGCCCAGCCATAGAGTCCAATGGATCTGAAGGGTATTCCTGCTTCCATTTCCAGTTATTTCAGAATTGCTGAATGGGATTCTCTGCTCTGAAAGTCCAGCTAGATTATCATTCATTTTTTCTTAGATACACTTAGCAACAAATGCAGCAATGAAAGCAATTCCATCCAGCAGTCTTAATGGCCTACAGCAGATAAAGAAAACTGTGGAATACATTGCATAAGTCTTGTCCATGTGTAATGAGAGCTCACTTGCTGCCAGAAAGTTCAGACTAAATTCTAGTGGTAGGTTTCAAGGCTAAACCTTTCCTGGAGGAGCAGTGAGTGTTATTTTTGTATGTGGTAGCACAAGAGGTCTGACTTGCCCCAAAGACACAATGTGTCACTGAGGACTGAGGCATTGTGAAATTATTGCATCCATAAGACTGTGGAAGAGAAAAATATCTGCCTCAAAATATGCTTTGATTAAGAATAAAATAAACCTCTCAGCTATGCTGATTAATGAGGAAGGGGAGGAAGATGTATGTGCTGTTATGCAACATCTGCGATGGGATGTCAAAAAAGACAAGCCAAACCCAGACATGAACCTTTCACCACCAGCAAAGTAAACCCTAGAAGGCTGGGTTTACAACAGCATTACTTAGCCACTCTGTACTTGTAGTAGGTAGTACTAGTGTATTGCAAATAAATGGCATGTGACTCATTTCTGACAAAGAAATATTTCTGAAATGTTGTGAAACGGATAATGGAAATGCAAAGACAGTTTGGGAAGCTCAGAAACTCCCAAAATGCAAAGTAACTAATGGATCAGATGAGATGTCGATGTTTGTCAACAGGGATTGCAGATATTTCCGCTTATGAATATGGAAATAAACCAAGCAACTCTCCAAAAAGGAAATGCTTTGATAAGCTCTATAGCTATTGTGTTTTAATTGCTGGTAAATGCCAGCTCTTATAATGGAATCTGCTGTGTACCTGAGCAATCGAAGTGCACTGGGATGAACTAATGACTGCAGAGCAGAAGGCTGGCCTGCAGCCCCTGCAGGTGTACACCTTAATGAGGGTTTCATGGGGAGAGAGGTGCACTGAGCAAAAGACTTCTGAGACTGCTGTGGAGATCAGCATGGGCCTGTTTTACCCAAAGGAAGATGCACATATTTTAAGGACATTTGCTTGGCAACTGCTTGCCTCACATGCACACAGACATAAAACTGGCTGTAATGCAATGATATGCTCAGATGCAGAAATATGTCTGATAACAGTTACCATAATGAATATATTAGACGCTGCTCATTGCATCCTTGAAAAGCAACCCAGGCCCAGGTCTCACTGAACCACAGTGAATTCAGCATTACAGTGCTGATACAGAAGAAAGTGGGCTAATGGCAGCTGCTTTTATCTTTACATTTTCCGTTATTAATCTAAATGCTTGCTGAGAATTAAGGATTAGCCCTGTCCTGCCCCATCCCTTACCATGTGGCTCTGGTGGCTTCTCTAAGGATGGCTGTGGAGCATAATATTAAGAGAGCTCATGGGGAGGAAACAAGAATATGCTCAGAATTGTTCCAGTGGTCTAAGTATCTCAGGATGACTTCAAAATTAAGACATCTTGAGGCCATTCAAATACCTAATCATTAAATTAAAGATGATCCCAAATCAGATGGCAGCACCGCTTAGTGCTTTAGGCACCAGGAAGCCTGGATACTTTCTGTCCTACTGATGGGTCATGCACCCTGGAGAGAGTCCTTTCACCTCTCAGTGTTCCTTTTTTCTTCCTGCTTTACTGTACATGCACATACTGAGGTTCAAGCTGTCTGCCTATGTGACCAGGGTGCAAATGACACTATGTTTAGGGTTAGAGAGGAATTAAGGTCTTCTGCTCTAGGGTGTTATTTCACATGCCACTTGCTATAAAAGAAAATTATTTCTAAATCTGCCCAGTCAATCTGTCATTTTATATTCAGATGGTAAAACCTCCCTAGATTCTTAGGAGGCTTCTTAGGCTCCATCCTTTCTTCTGCCTTTGCTTCTTATGGTCCTTTGTGGTCCACCACCTTCCTTGGGTCCTTCTCCCTGCTGTGTTTATCCTCATCCACTCCTAATATTTGATATAGTGAGTACTGTGTGTGTGTTAGTGAAGCTCTTTTTAGCTTCTGAGAGGATTACTAACTTTCAGTCTTAAACTTCCCTATAGAATTGGACTTAGAATTCCTTATAGAACTAGGAGAAAGGTGGATACGGTATGTCTGACCTGCCTTAAAACTGCTTCTGTTTAGGTTCCAAGTCTCTGATGACTGCTGACTCCTAAAAATGAACGTTAAGCAAATGCATAAGCAAGAGGCAAAAAAAGAACTCAGCATACAATGCTGAGTGTTTCTCTGAAGCAGTGTTTCAGACCTAGACAATGTTTGCAAAAAACATTGTCATCACCATCTGAGGGCTTTTTGGTGGAGTAAACTGAAACTACATTTTCCAGTGTCTAGAAGTTATAAAATATAAGAAACCTACCATATGGCAGGATTTGAGCCTGAGACCTGTGCTGAGTCATTGCTACCAAACATTGTTTTAGCACAATATCCTTTTTTTCTTTTTACCAGCTGTACAGTGTTAGTTTCTAGTGATGCAACGACTAAAGGAGGACACCATGCTGCCATTTACTCTGATTTGCCACTGACAATTTCATCAGAGAAGCAAATGATTGAATATATATGGAGAATGAAGTAGCCTCTTAACTGTGAAAGTGCACTTTGCAAAAGAAGGAACTAGACATGTTGATTCAAGGCTCTGTAGGAAAAGTTTGTATTTCGCTTTGTTGTTATATTGAACTGACACTCTAAAGATAGAGATGTAACAAACAATTAATAATAACAACACAGCAATGTCCTGCAGAGCCATTGAACCGATACGCTCATTCCCCAAAGCATACCCACCTCTTGCCTTCTTCCCTGTTCTGTGCAAGTGCCATTACACCAGATATGTCTGTATTATGTAGCTGTGGAAATGAGATTCTTTCTGTTTTGACAATTTGATTACGCACATACTTACTCTGGGTATAATTCTGGAGTCTCACTCCAGCTTAGTTAAACTGCTGTGCTGCAGAGAGGGAGCAGGGTGGAGCAGCTGAACCGTACAGCTCTGTGCAGCCTTGCTCTTCTTAGTGCCCTCAGCCTGTGGGGCTCTGCTCCACCCTCATCTGCAGTCAGGAGTGATAATGAATGGCAGCACCTTTGCTGCACATAACAGCATATGCTGTACTTCGACCTTTCCTTGCTATCTAAATAAGGGTAGACATATCCATTAGCTGATAATTCACTTAAGGCCATTTTTTAAGCTGTTGCATGTGTCTGGGGACAGATACTTACTACTGAAGAAATAAAAATGGCAAAAATCTTCACTCACTGTTTCAGCTTCTTGGTAGGTTTAACCCTACAGGAATTTCACAGTTAACACCTTGCAGCTGACCTAGTCTAGGGTCAATACCATCCATCATCATTTCCCATCTGTGTGGGCTAGATTCACTTGAGGGGGTTTGGTTTATTCTTTTGGGGTTTTGTTTTCTTTTGGTTTTGGTTTTTAATTTTTACTTCAAATCATACTTACTAGAAGATGAAATTAACTTTCCATGTTCTCTCCAGTGCAGTGCACTTTCACTAGAGGTGTTGGCTTAACAAGGAAAGTATACACCACAAGATTTTTAAGCTAACTTTTGTAGTTTAGTTACACCTAAACTTTAGAAAGTTAGAAAGGTTACACCATTCCTTGTATGAAAAACACCAATCCCATGTGAAAGACTCTGATTTCAGAGTAATTGAAAGAAGGAACATGAAAGCCTGAAGTTTTAGAATGGAAGGATGTTTATTTCAAGCTTTTCTAAAAGGCTTGGGTTCAGGGTGGTAAAAAGGTTCAGCTTAAGGTCAGATCTGAAAACCTTTGGTCAGTTCCAAATATTTCACTTAGGTAACTTCAGATGGGTTCTAGTATGCTTAACACAAATCTGTCTGCATTTTAGCTAGCTGGTGAAGTAATGCTGAGACAAGTGCTGCAGATGTCTAGCTATTTGGGGAATGGAACTAATATTTATGAAGATCACCAGAGAGTGTCCACTTAACTTAAATACTTCAGCTTTGCTACGCTGAAGGTCACTGTCTCAATGAAGAAAAATTAGGCACTCTACTAGATGGCATCTTCAAGCACCTAAAATGTAGCCTGAAGTTACGTCCCGCTGCAAGGCAGCTGGATAATTCCTGCTTTTGGTACAAGAAGTGAGCATCAAAAGTATTGAAAATTTAACTTTGTGTTGTAAATAAACCTCAGTCAGCTCAGCTTTTGATAGAATGCTGGTGGTTTTGTTTTGAAAGACACCACTTTCCTGGTCAGGCTACAAACCTTGCTTTATATTGGTACTGTTTATCCAGGAACTGAAAACAAATATGGTCACTGTGATCAGTGGAGATGAAGTTGCCCTGTTTTAGTGTAAAGATGGATGTCTTCAGAAGCTGGACTTGTGGTGGGGTGGGTTTTCTTCTGGAGATGGCTCCTTCTTTCCATCAGCAAAAAGGCTCCAACTGTGAATGTGCTTTGTTTAGTTATCTAAAGTTGGATAGGGTGAATAGTGTTTCTGGGGCTTGAATAATTTGAAAAATCTGTGCTGTACAAATGACTAAGCCAGATTCTCTTACTGTTAGCCTTAATAATTTGACAAGAAAAGCACAGACCATGTCTTTCTTGAGATCATTGCCTTGCACAAACTCCAAAAATTCGATGATTTGGGCCACGTTTTTTTATTATAAAGCACTAGAAAAGGCTTGTGTACTATTGGTAATAGGGAGAAATAAAAGCTAATGACTTAAATGACTTCTCATTAAAATAAAACCAAACTCCTTCCCGTTTCTTTACTCACTTTGTTTTGACATTTTTCAACTGAATTTCCCAAGTATACTCTACCACAATACAAAAAGATCTTATTGATAAGAGAAAGAAATAGCTCGGTGTCCTTCCAGTATTTGATTCAGCCACCCCAGATGAGCAACATTAGTCAAAAGCCATAAGAATTACTGGCCTGAACCGCTCTGTGGCTACAGCTGAGCAGGAGCTGAGCACTCAAGGCAGAATGCAAAGCACAGCACTTCTGGCAAAACCAAAATAAATTCTCAAGTCCCCAGTAAAAATTGTTTGCATATATAGTTCACCATGGTTAGCTACCAAGAGGAATAAAACATGGAAGATTCTGCTTTTAGCTGAGGGAGCACAGCTTGACCTAGATAATAAAGGATGATGGTACAGGATCTGGAGCAATAAACACCATATTTTAATGAATAATTATTTAAAAAAATAATAGAACACAAAGTCATTATAAGCGTTATCCTTTTCCATCAGCAACCTGTTGTGTTTCTGGCAGTAACCTTGACCTAGATTTGTTTACATTATACTAGGGACTTTGAAAGGGGTTGCTATGGCTTGTGATTTCAACACACCTGGAAAGTGGATGCTTGTTAGCACCTTCACACCTGGAAGGTGAAAAAGGAGTAATCAAGAAGTCAATATATGGGAAGGGGCAGTCAGATGTTATTTTTTTTAACCCTCTGTGGGTGATTGAGAGATATGTTAACTTAGACAGAGCAGACAGGGTTCTTCAGGGGCTCCCTGTGATCTGTTACTTTGCCTGTAGCCTGAAGCTCCTGCCTAACAGAGAAATTCCGAAAGTTCAGTGAAAACTTATTTCAATATGGTAGAGTAGTTCTTGGATTTTCTTTGGACCAATTTAGAGTTTTTTTAATGTTTGTTTGGGGTTTTTTTTTCCCAAGGTTGTCTTAGTGGTATTTTTATTTAGGCTCTATGCTTGTTACTGAAAGGCTTACTGTTTTGTCCAGTTTGTACAGAAATTCTGTTTGTCCTATTGAGAGGGTGTCCTGGTTCTTTGCAGCTAGTAAGTTTTACAAGTGTTGTAAAGCAGGTATAAGCTGTCTTTTCCTGGTTGTGGTCAGAAACGTTTGTTGTTGACTTAGGAAGGAGAAGGTTTAAAATAGACGAAATCACTGTTATTGATAGCTTCCTTTTCTTTAGTATAGAAGTCTGCTTTTCTTGTAAGATCACCAGTTTGGGGAGGGGGAGGAGAAGAGGTACTAACATGATTGTTTAGGCCTGGTGTCTTGTAAGGAGAGAGGATGATACCTTTGCTTAATAAGGGCCTCCTTTCTCCTTTGTCTTCATGCAAGCTGTCTTTGACATCAGGCTGAGTTGTGAGTAGAAAGGAAAGAAAGACAAAGTGCTCCTTGCCTTAAACCATACTTGGGGGCAAGGTGAGTAGTTAAAGATGGCACGTGAGCACATAGATCCTTGCAAGTTGAAACACAAAGTGAGTGTGTGTGTTGAAGGAACAGCAGGAGGCTAAAGATACAGTATTTGGCTCAACCCATGGGCAAAAGGGTTAAGAACTATTGTCTAAAAGACAGATCTATCTGCAGAATGGGAGCTTTATTATTTTACACTTTGCTTCTTGAGGCTGTTGCGGTTTAACCCCAGCCAGCAACTAAGTATCACACAGGCTCTCACTCACTGCAAACCCCCCCCCCCCCCCCCTCCCTGTGTAGGGATGGGGAGGAGAATCAAAAAAGGTTAAAACCCATAGCATGAGGTAAGAACAGTTTAATAATTTAAAAAAAGAAAAAACAACGAAACCACCAATAATTGTAATGAAGAGCACAAGGAGAGAGGAGTTAAAATCCAAGGTGGGGGGGCAACACCCAAGTGATGTGTAATGCAGTTGCTCACCACCTGCTGATCAATGCCCAGACAGACCCTGAGGAGTGATCGGTGGTCCCTAGCTAACTGCCCCCAGTTTATATACTGAGTATGATGTTCTATAGTATGGATTATCCCTTTGGCTAGTTGGGGTCGGCTGTCCTGGCTCTGCTCCCTCCCAGCTCTGGCGGCAGAGCATGGGAAACCAAACAGTCTTTGATTTAGAGTAAGCATTACTTAGCAACAACTAAAACATCAGTGTTATCAACATTATTCTCATATGAAATCTGAAACGCAGCACTGCACCAGCTACAAAGAAGAAAATAAATTCCATCCCAGCCAAAACCAGGACAGAGGCTTACACAAACTGGAAACTGCTAGGAATGAGCATTAAGAGGGCTGGTAGGGGAAAAGGTTTCCCAGGCCCTTGAGACCTGGGAATGAGGTGGTGGTATTTTTCCTGTTTTCTTTTGAGGGCTGGGAAAGAAGACAAGTGAGGGGTTGAATTGGTTTCTTTTGTTATTGAAGGGCAATCTCTTCTCTTTCTCCTTCCAGACCTGCTAGTTCTCAATCCACCCTGGTCCCAGAGATGATAATAGAGAGCTTTCATATGCAAATATATCAATTTATTTCCACAATAGCAAACCACTGAGAGCTGAAAGGGAAGCCACTGTAACGCTGACAGTTACTGTGTTCCAAAACCACTCTGCTCCTCAAATTCAGGAAAAGAAGTCTAATCAAAGGCCATTCAAGTCTCAAAACTGCAAGACTTGCCTTCCTCATCTTCTTGATGCTTCTCACCTTCTGCAAATCTTCCTTCATATCAAAATCACCAATGCTTACTGCTCAGGTCTGTCTGTCTGTGTTACATTAAACTGTCTGGTAGACCTGAGGATGTTTCTTCTCTGGCCAGAGAAATGCCTTTGATCCTCTCACTCTGTGGTATCTCTAGAGCAAAGAGAAATGGAGGGCAGGGACATGCATTTATCTATGTGTCTTCCTTTTGTCTCTGGCTATAAAAAGAAAAGGTTTAAGAAGGCATGCAGGCTCCAGAACAGAATGCTTTACTTTAGGGTGCGTTCTTTATGAACTCAGTGCAACCCTTTTCCCTATTCATATGTAAATAGAAATGTATGAATGTACCAAAATGTTCTGCATAGACCATGATAATAAAATATTTGGGTCCTTTCCTGAAAATAATACTGTTTTCTAATGGGCTTACAAATATAAGTAAGGAAACCAAAGGACCTATTTTATATCACTAAGTTTGACACCTTCAGGCAAGTTGAGAAGAAATCATAATTTTTCATAACGCAGTGAAAAGCCAACACAATACCAAGTCTTGCTCAATCTGGAAGCAGGCTGGCAGCATGTGCATGTCACCCAAGCTAGATGGAAGCTGCCTGCTAGCATGGAAGTATTTCTAGGTCTGAGATGGCTTGAGCCAAGTCAGTGGGAAGGTTCAGTGCTCAGCACTTCTGTGTCGGTGATTAGCAGGGCCAGAGCAGGCCTGTGTCCATCACATTCCCCCATTCCATTCTGTCCAGTGCTGCAATGCAAGTTCTATAGCAGCCAGTTCCTAATGCTCTCAGAGGGACTCTGTGTGTGTTTAAAGAAGCTTTGCCTATATAAGGAAACCTCTTATCCATTGTAAACTTCAGAGTTAAGGAAGACACAAGGAAGCATACTGTCTTTGCTGTCACTGAAGCCAGTGCTCAAACTAACCTAGACAGTAATAAGCAGACTACAACATTAGCCTTAGTTTCCCAAAATGTAGGTAATCCCTGCTACTCAAGGATTTTACAGCAATACCTGTGGCTTTAAGCTACTTTCCTTTCTCCTTGTCATCTTTTCCAGAGTCCCAGTAGCTACAGAAACCAGGAAACTGTTTATGTCAGATCTTGGTAAGCAGGACAATGATTCATGATTTTTAAAAACGCAGCTGGTGAACAGGGATGGATTCCAACAGTGGGCAAAAATCTCAGCTTTATTGATTCAGGAATATTGACACCATGAATGTCCTATTTCCTCCTACCTGTAGAGGCCTTTCTGTGAGAGAGAAAATTAGTGCAAATCTAAGTGGTTTAGAAGGTGATTTCCTAGTGGTCAGCCCTAACAGTTTCCAGTCATCCATCATGTGGTTGTATTTTTCTTTATTACAAATATTTATTTTCAAGTTTCTTTATACTAGATGTTTTGAGTTGAACAGGGTTTTTTTATGCAGAGCAGTATATCTATTCACCATATATGGGAAATCTCCAGTATGATAAGTAGTAAATCCTGTTTCTGAACAATCTAAGATCCCTTTAAGACAAACTCTTTCAAACCCAAACTTTCAGGCCATTACCCTCTTTGCCTGGGAGCCACAAAATATCTGTAGATTCTTTGTTATATCTGTAAGGGAACCAGCAGATTTTTGGCTGAGTCTGAATGTAGCATAAGCAAACTTATCTCAGTGCTTGACAGCATCGTCTACTTCTGGAGGATTTCTGCCTTAGTTGGTATTGATTATGGAATTTCTATGAACTCATTTTTTTAACTAAAAAAGTGGGTTGTTAAAAAAAACACACAAATTTTTGATTCACTGCCAGTTAATTACCAGGAAGTGGAGAAGCATGTGCTTCCTGCCACAATTAATTAGTGTACTGGCTGTTTCCTAGCTCACATAAGCCTGTATTCTAATTATATGGAGACGGTGTCTGCCATGAAGCATTAGCATCCAGCCACCAAGGTATATATGCAGTTCCACAGATTTCATCTGCTGGGTCAGCTGTCAGAAACAAAGATGGTGAAGGCCCATTAATCATCTTGTCCCATCCTCCTGGCTGGCACTGGTTTTCTTGCTTTTAAGGATTCTGTCCAGCCTACACTTAACTGATTAAGGAAGGGAAAGAGAATGCCTTACTGCTTCTGAGGGGAGAAGTACATCCTAATTTGTGGGCCATGACCTTGCAGATACGCAATTCATAGAAAACACTGTAATAGTCCTAGAGCAAAGAAAATAAAACATCCCATATAGACTTTGTGAGAGGCAAAACTTTCCAAATATGAGATGAAATATGGTAGTATGTATCTCAGCCAGACATACTGCTGTCATGTTTGATATATTTTTATTCTTTTTGAGCTAAATGTAAGAGATCAGAAAAAAAAAATCTTTATTTTTGGTTTATACCCGAGAAGAGTGACAGATGTAGTGATGGGGAATATTCTAGAGACTCTGCTACTGCCTTTGCTTTTGTTTGGCTGGTGTCTTTTTCACCCACCTAAATTGTTTCCTACTGTGCAAAGAGACTAGGAGCTGAGGCAGACTGGACCCTGAAGTCCCAAGATCTTGTCTGGTCAGATGTGTCCCGAGCCATCACTGAACAGAGGAGTTTCCTGCACCTGCCTTTGGAGACTTGAAGCTTGCAGCTTTCAGCCTCACTTCAAAGCAATCTGTGTTTTGCTGCCCAGTTCTCTTTTTACCTCCCTTCTTGATCTGCAATCAGTTTACACTGAATACCTCTGCAAGTCAATTGTTTAAAGTTCAGCATCTGGGCAGACAAAATCAGTCCATTTGCCTATTAAAAAAACATACATTAAAGACCTTAGCGTAACATGCGCGTAACATGGATCAGTTGCTGAAGATGAAGTTACAACACTCATACTTAAATATCTTTCATCAGATTACTGTAGTGAGCATCTTTATTCTTGAAAGGAATCTCAAAATGTTTGACAGGAGATTTTAATCATGTCAAATATAGTTCCTGGGAGGATGTCCACTCAGGAGGCAAAGAATTTGGCAGAGATGTAGAAAACCAGGTTTTTGAAAAGCCACAATTGGTTGGCTTTTTTCTTCTCCTTGCCATGATATAGCACTTACAGCACTAGTCACCAAAGCATTTAATCATGTGAAGAATTCTCTTCCAGTTTAGTAAAATGGTTTTCTGAATGTGGGAGTTGATTTTAATACTTTCCTCTGTTTCACAGTAGTAAAATGAGGATAGAAGAAGTTATTTTCTGTGTCTCTCTTCTCTGTGAACGTACAGGCGGTGTATGGGTGAACTTGAAAGTGTATGTCTTTGCTACAGAGGGTCGCCAAGCTAAAAAGTTGTAGTTACTTATGCATTAAGCTGCATGCTAGGGTAGAAACATCAAAGGCTGGGTACCAGAAGGATGCCACTTTGTCACATTTCACATTTCCTCTGTTTCTTAAAGATCTGATGTCTGGAGTCATGTAATTAAATGTGATTTCCTACCTTATAAAACCAAATGAACAAATGAAATGCAGTTGCTGCCAACAGCTGTAGGAGAAGAAAATTTGAAGTTAGGGCTTGTGTATTGCTTCAAGAAGTAGCAGCCAGAAGCAAATCCATTTCCATTTATTTTTAAGATCTCACAGTCTTTAGTGTTATGATTTTAAGAAGGTAAAGAACAGTCATGTGTCTTAGGGTCTGAGTGACTGATTATTATAAAAATAAAATTAAATCCAATGTAAGACACTCAAAGTTAAATAATAAAACTGAAAGTTTAAGAAGAGTTAAGTTTTGCTGCTTAATAGAGGCTGGATTATGCTAGTTTTCTCCCCCCTCATTTCACTTTTCAGTTAATCCTTATTGCTAGGTTCTGACTGCAGGGGTTGGTAACTATTTTCTGACATCATTATGTTAACCAGATAAGCCATGTAGTGTTTTGGGAGGCAGAGGGGAATTACCTGTGTAGCTACAAGACTGAATGGCTAACCTATTTTTGACAAAGCAAACACATTTTGTCCCACCTGGCAAACTGGGGGGATTGGGGCGGGGGGGGGGGGGACCAAACCCAAAAAAGTTCACTTTGCTTCAAATGCAACTACTCTGTAGCTACTCGCCATGATGACAATTGGACATACCTTTACTTTTGGCAGCTGGTAGAGCATTTTGGGAAAGGCGGTGGAATAAGATTGAAGTTTGTCTTTTGTTGCCTTTCACCTAGAATGAGTAGATATGCATGAAACTTTATTTTAAAATGGATGTTTTGGGAAGACTTTTTTTTGTTGCTGTGTTGCTAGTTTGCTTTCTGTAAGTTCAGAGTGACCCATGCCATGGCTCATCACATGCCAGATGCTTTTACTCTGGGCACATCAATTCCAAAGAAAAGCTGAAGCTGGTGCCATAAACAAAAGCAGCTCATACGGGTAACCTATTGTCAGCCCTCTGTATGTCACAGAGCTTTTTGTCTTTGGTATGTTCTTATTGATGTTGCATTTAACCTCTTGAATTTTTGTCTTGAGGATTTCTTGATAGTTTACCTGGAGAATACAATCAGCAGCTATCTCAATTCTGACTATTAAGAGCCTTTACCTGATGCTTGGACTGATCTCTACCTTTCTGAATTTCTGGCTATTTCTTTCTGTCCTACTGTCTTCTAAGGGCATGCATTAATTTCCATCCTTAACCTATTATATATATATCTGTAAGATATCAGATGCTAATCTTATTCCCTGATGGTTTATTTTTAACTCTTTGACTTGCTCTTTGTGTGGTTTATGCTCTGGTTCTTATATCGCTTTATGGTTGCCTTTGGTCTTTATTTCTTTCCACTCTCCACATTTTTCTAAATTTAGAAGAGAATATAAAGTGTTCAGTTCTGAAGCCTCAGTTGCATTGCAGCTGTATGAATTGGCATTTTCACCTCCCTACTTTTCTGGGTGTTCTTTTCTTGTGCATCTGAGAATATTCTAGGAGTATACAGCCGTTAGCCCAAACCTGCTGTCAGCTGTGTCAAGAAAATGAAGATGAGGAATGAATGAAAATAAAACCACTTGCAGCCTTTGGGGTTGCCTTTATTTTTATTCTGAAGACTTATAAAAGAGCAGAAATAAAGCAGAGATCTCAAGGGTAGATCAGAAAGGCAGTTTTAAATCAGAGAAGGAAATACAGGCTTAAAGTGATGTGATGTTCTATTGAAGGTCCCAGCAGTGGCTGGTAGTTCTCTTGGAGAAAGTTGGCTGGATGATAGTCAAACTGACTAAAGCACTGATAGATTGATCTGTTCCGTTCATAATATTTCTGAAGTACTGAAGGGAATTATATCTAACGTCTTTAGTCCTCCAGTGATAATTCAAGTGGAGAGAGGCAAAGGCCCTAAAATCAGTCAAATCTACTTACTACCACTGTCGGCTATGAATCCACTGAATATCTGTGTGTAAACACAGCATAATGTGTCTGTTATACGATGTGTTTATCATTTAACTTATGATGGTGGTCCTGGGTCTGAATGGGTACCCAAGCTTCCCCATACTAAGGAGGCTGAAATTGGAAGTCTCTGACTTTATAGGTTAGCATGAGTGAGTGTGTTTCTCTTTCTAAAAAATGTTCTGCAATTAAAAGTTAAATAAAAGGTAGATTGCATAGATCTGATTAGACAAGAGCAGGGTTGGAGATCATTACTTTGGGGATCACGCCAATGGGAAGGAAAGAGAGGTACTTTGAAATCAGAAGAATTGCTCTGGGTTTTTGGGAACATATTCTACTTCATAGGAAAAGGCTGATACGCAAATGCACTGTGGGATCCTGAGCAGAGTGCTGGGGAGGGATGGTGGTGCTCTTTTGGTATGAGTTGAATTTCTGATGCTGGAGGAACAGAGGTCTAGAGTACAGTCAGCTTCAGCATGCTGACCCATCTGATTTTAAGCAGGCAAGTAATTTTGACAGATACATTTATTTAGGAGGCCATCTTTTCCTGAACCTCCTAGGTTTTCTGTTACTGCTTCCCTACTTCAGCTAATGAGAGCTCTCCTCAACTTCTCTCAGGCAAGGTCAGGCAGGTTAAGTTACTCCTCATTTGCATCAGGAGCGAACATGTGAATTCAACTGGACCGTCTAGCTGTGTGCACAGTAATAAATTCAACGTGCTTGGGAAAGTTTGCAGGCACTGAGTTCAGCTGGCAGGGAGCGACTTTCAGCCACGCTAACATGTGCTTTCACACTCCTGCACAGGCAGTGCATAGAGACTGCATGTTGGGAGGGATCCCTCAGGTGGTGTGTGGGCTGAGCAAAACCTGGGCTCCATATGTGAAAGAGGTAGTTGGCATGGGCCAGCAGCATGTCAGGGAATGTTCCCACAGGTTATTAATGAATAATATAACTGTATTCTCCTGCCTGGAAAGGTCAGCTGGATTGTGGAATTTCTTGCTATAGATACACCCTTATGTGTTATAAACTCTGATGCTATAATTCAGGGAACAATTTCTATTTAGTATGGCATTTAAACAAATGCTTGCCCATGTTCACATGCTAAACTGCCACTAAATCCATGTACTTTGAATGACAATCAGTTATTAATAACTCCCTGACTGTAATGCAAAGTTGCTTTAGTAAAGATTCTCCCTATGGCATATGCACATCACAATGGAAGTGGTTGAAGCAGGACCTCTTGGCACTGTTGTTCTCAGGCTTTTGGCCACCTTGAATTGCTTTCAAAGCAGGTTTTGTCAGGTTATTTGCCATTTGTCACCTCTTCTCTTACCCTTCCTTACCCATCTTTACTTTTCCTTTCATCTTGTTCAGTGCTTAAGCTTTAGAACAGACTGACAGGACTAATAAGAAACATGTCAGCAAGTAATTTACATGCCATCCAGAGCTTTTTCTTGCCCGCTTGGAAGAGGCTCAGTGGCCAGGAATAGCTGCTGCATTGTGAGGATGCAAGACTAATCATGTCTTGTTAGATGAAGGGGAAAAACAGTAAATGCTGTAAATAAAACATCATTAAAGACTAATGTTCTTAGGTCAATTATTCTTATCCCCAGGCACCTTTTGTGCATTGTTCTGCTGAACTCTTCTATTCTTGTAGATTTTTAGAGATGGAAATTACTTTAAATCACGCACACTATCCCTAGGGGCCAGATTAAGATTATTCCTTGTAATATTCTTAAATCCTGTCCACTCTTGTTTGGAGAGATTCAGCGTCCCAGAGAGACCTGAAGCACAACCTTATATTTCAATAATTGTAGGAATTGCTATGCACACAGTTTCATTCACATGTTTATCTACTTATGTTGCTCACGCCTTTGGGTGGGGAGCTTGTCACAATGGTAAAATAAATAAAGTTGTCCTGCCTGTCATGCAAACGATCAAGGACTTGTTCAGTCTGCAGCTCCCCTGCTGAGTGGGAATGCATGAGTCAGCTGATGACCAAAAGTTTTCTACAGAAAGGTTGTTTGCTGCTGGAAACTGTCACGATGTTAGTGGGTTCATTTCGGTGAAGTTTCCTGAACAAATTAATTCTTTACTGGAGCTGTCACTAGGGAGACATGAAAGATGAAAAATCAAAGGGAAGTGGGGATGGGAGAGCAGAGGAAGGAAAAGAAGAAACTGTATAGCTGTGTATAGAGCTTGTTTCAAATTTTGTACTTGCTCAAAGATTAGACCTATTTGTGCCTGTTGGTTTGATTCACCCCCATGTTTAAAATTAGTTTTGAAGCTGTTTTCAAAGAAGTCTGAAGGTCCTAGTTCCTTGAAATGACCTCAAAATACAGATACAATGCTTCTAATTTTACCTCCTAGAGTTTACCAAACAGGTATTTGCAGACACATCCAAATACACATGCATCAGACTGGACCAAGGATCCAGACTTCCTTATTTAAACTATTCAGGGGACAGTAGCTTTCAAAATGTCAATAGTGACTTGAATCATATAATTAGAATATGTTCCATGCTAACCAATCAAGAAAAGTTAGTTCTTGCTGTTAATCTCATTCACATGCACTTGAACTTAGACTGGGAACTATGGCATGTACTCTGATAAGATAAAATGGTTTCTTCAGGATGAAATGTGAAATTGGCAGCATAACATGCAGTCCTGATAGTGAAAGAAAATTGCCTATTGCTTCAAGTTTTCATAGCCCATCATCTCAGTGCATGAGAGCTTGGTTTTATAGCTCTTTTCCAGCTGCGTTTTGCATCCCTTCATCCAGGTACAACTAGAAATACAACTGTTTTATCACTTGTTGGTGTCACCATTACAGCTCTGTAAGGAGAACATCCATAATCTTGGTACTATATGTGTAGATATTGTATGCACCTGTACATCATGGGACTCAAATGCAGCTCATGACATCTGAACTCCACCTACTGATGTTAATGTGTTTTTAATACTATGCAACTTGCCTTGTTATTGAGATTCAATCTTGATAGTTTAATGATACAGTAGCAGCTATGTTTAGGAGAAAAAAAAAATGCCCTTGGATGTGTGATTTCTCTTTACAGGTGTTGTGATAGGTGTGCAGGTTTTTTTCTCTCTCAAAGAATGGTTATGAGCAACATGTTAAAAAATAATCTCCTGTGGCAATAGCTGGTTTAAAAGGGTGGTAATACCGCATGGTGGTTTATTGCACAGTCAGCAGTTCGAGTCCACTCCAGCTCATTGTCTAAACACATTAAAAAGAATGCATCCTCTGCTGCCAGCTAACTCAGAATATGCATCTACCTCACCATAGCTGCTAATTGTCTCCCTTGGTTGTCAAACTTGGTAAAGAGGCAGAGAGGTGAGTGAGACCATGAAAAATGAATCACTCTCTCTCAATCCCATTAAAGCATGTTAGCGAGGAATTAGGTGCAGGTAGGAAAGGGGAAGCCTGCACCTTCGATGCTCCTCACCAACAGCAATATTGGTCTCTTGTAGTTTGCCTGTAAGAGTACTGTGTTAAATATAGATATATTCCTTTTTCTATGGAAGAAAACTAGTTAATGGGAATAACTGAATGATGGCGCATCAACATGAAGTGTAAATGGCATGTGTCTGTCCATATGACTGAGCAGTGGTACAGACCCTGGAGTCTTGCAGTCAGTGCAGATGAGATCACACACAGTTCAGGTTAGCAGAGCATGAGGTCTCAGCATTGTACCCTGCAACTCATGAAAGCAATGGTCCCCTAATTACTCCGATTTCAAACAAGACCAACAGGGTTCATATTGTTACAGCAAAATTAACTATTTGTATGCAGTTGTTGCAGGCCTGGATAGGAAAAGTTTGCCTGTGATGATAATGAAACAGAAATGGCCAAGCTGGTTAAATGAAAGGTTCATCTAGTCAGTACTCCATTTTTCGGCTGTCGCTGGTTGTAGCCATACAAAGTGCGGTTACGAATAAGCAAGAACAAGGTAAACATACTTAACACTTATCCCTGTTACTTCCCAAACCTCTGATTACTTTTCCAGACTGACATTCCTTAGAGAGATATTTTGATGGCTGTAAGCAGATTTCAGATGCTATTTGATTTTTCTTTGTCTCATGTACCTTTTCTCTTTCCTTGCTGTGTCCCATCTGTGCTCATGTGCCTCTCTGCAGCTCTGCATCCCGTGAGACCAGGCGAGATGGTTTGAAACACATGTATCAAATACAAAGCCTGGAGTTTTGCACCTCTACTGAGCGTTAAAACTACTGAATATCTACTAAGCAGTCTTTACTGAATGCTTTCCTCCCAGACTAGATGAGTTATCCCATTAATATGCCAGGCAGGCTAGGATTTTTTCCTAACAGGACCTTTGCATTCATTTCCATAATGAAATAGATACAGGCACTGGTTTGGAAGGCAGCACCTTCAGATCCTGATGTGACTGCTAAGCTAAGCAGAAGTAAGCTGACTTTGAGATTCTCGAGCTTTCAGTCACAAGCAGGTTTCTGTGGCTTGGCACTGGGAGAAGGAATGAGAAGAATGCAAAATATTTAGGGGTGTTGGAGGCAGTCAAGACCCCTGCTTAATCCAATATGAAATGGCCTAGGTGCAGTCAACGCTTTGGCAGGAGCTTTGCAGGCAGAGGAAGCTTGTAAAGAAAATTGGGAATGGGAGTCAAGGTTCCTTCTTTCTTCTGTGACTTTTGCTATTGCCTTGAGTAAGTTGGGACAGATCATTTTTGTTCTCCCTGTACCTTATTTTTTGTGTCTAGTTGATGCATATTTATAAAGATTCTACAGAGCTTTTATGTCAATTTAGTGATGGGCAAGCAGAAAACCAGAGGTGCCAGATTGCTAAGTGAGAAAATAATTTGTTGGGTGTAGAGCACCTGTATGTGGGGTGTCCTGTCCTTGATATTTCAAGGCTGTTATGTAGGGTTTCTTTGTCAAAAATGGAACGAGTGAACAGATAATGTCAGAGATCAAAAAGCTTCTGTCTATTGCAGATAAACAGAAATTGCTGGTTATACCCTCTTCAGACATCAAGACTTCATGGGTTAGGCCCAAATGAAGAGACCAGGATGGTTCAATTCAACAGGTTGCATCCTGTCAGTTTGTGAGTTTACCTTTGACACACAACAGGAGAAGGAAACTGTTGTGTTATGGGTGTGTGACAACTGGCTGGGGGAAAAAGCTCACCTCTCGAGTCATGAGGTTCAGAAAGGATCCTCTTGCTTTCTAAACTCCTTCTGAGAGGAGTCTAAGTGTAGCTAGATCCAGTCCTAGTCTCAGACTTGGAAAACAGTTTGGGTCTAAAAGATTATATGTATAAGCCACTCATCAGAGTGAGTGTTTGCCTGTCAGAGCCCTCTCAAGGACTTTCACTGAAACAGTTTTGCAAAGCTGAAAAGATAGATGATTTATTCAGGCGACATAACAAATTCAGAATTGCCACTGATAAATGCACATACTGCAAAAATTGAGCTCAAGTTAAAAGTCCAGTGCTTTTTATTATCAATACTTTCCTGGTTAACATCCAACATAGTCGAAGGTATGAGTCTTACCAAAAAGGTGTTCCTGCCTGGGGAGGAGAGAGGTCCAGGCCTGTTGACCTGTCTAATAGATGAAATTTTGAATGTCTTCAAATTAAAGGATTCTAAATGTCAGATTTATACTGATAGTAAGGTGGGATTCAGTTAATTTTTGTGTGCTGACTGGCCCTTGGCAATGATTGTCAATTCTGGAAGGCCAGAGAGGCCCAATGGTTCAGCATGGGATGGGGGCACTCAGTATGAATATATGGGGGTCTTTCTGGCTTTTACTGAAGCAACACAGGGCTTTGAAGCTCCCCCCCTCCTCACCCCAAGTGTCACTCAATTTGAGTGTTAGACCACAGCTGTTGGATCTGTTTTGAAAGACAAACATGTTGCTCAAGCCAAACCCCACTACTCCCTTGCTGAGTCTCTGTAACTTCTGAAATCAGCACCAACAGCTCCAGTGTCCCACTGAAACTGGCAGCTGAGACCCATCAGAACTATGTTTAATCAGAGCAAGAACTGAGTTACAGGAATCAAAATCTCCATGAGTAAAACATCTTCAACCTATTTTGAGTTGACATTTTAAAGACTTTCTGAATAAAACTATTTCAGCAATGCTTTGGGAAACTGGAGGACTGGGGAGCAGTCAGGAGTCAGGCTTTAAGAATGGAGAGGAAAATGCCCAGAATGTGGGATACCATCTTCAGCATACCCCACTCCTGTCCTCCCTCACAGTAAGGAAAGGGTCTTCAGGGAATCTACATCCCGCCAGCCTACAAACATCCTGCCCAGAAGTATCTTGGCTTTGTTGTTGTTACTGAGGGGGATGATCTGGTAAAATAAATTAACAATAATAATATATATATACACTCTTGGGTTTTATTCCTCTGCAGTTTATTCCAGAGGAAAGATCAGATGCAGCTTAGCTTTCCATCTTTATTTAAAGACTTGTAAAATAATTGGCCCTTTAATTTAACTATGAAACAGCAAATCTGTGCTTGCTGAAGGAAGGAAGAAGCTCTGGCACTACTCTGAATTCATGATAATACTTTACCTTATGTTATTTGGCTGTCAGCCACTCGAGAGGACCTCTTATGCTGTAGTCTGATGCTGCTCTAGCCAATAAAGGTGATTTTTTTTTTTTTCACAGATCCTTAGATGCAAATTGAAGAGAAGAACTTAAAAACTCTGAATAGTACTAGGCTTGGAGAGGCATCTCTGCTTCTTGCCAGGCATCATCAGCAAAGTGGGTGGAAACACCTCTATGATTTTTTTTTTTTTAATTCACATTGAGTAGAGGAAGAAGCTGCCCCCAGACCCCCCTTCCCCACCTAGAAGTGAGCAGCACAGTGACTGAAACTTACGAGGCTGCTACACTCTCTGCCAACTGGCAACAGACCCAGGAGCAAACTTACACAACTACTGAAGTTTCTTCTGACTCATCTCCTCAGCTTTCCTGTACCTAGCACCTGGTGCCTCTGGTTTTGCATGTTACTGCAGCCACAAGGCCAGCCTGGGATCATCTGCTAAACTGGGCAGGCTGAGGAGGAGTCCTGCTCAGTTTACTCCCGAAGAAGTGACTCAACTCGTGCAAAAGTCATTCAGTGAAAAGTTCAGCTTTTCCTTCTTTGTGGCAGTTATGGTGCTATGTGGCATATTTTCTTCTGTGTGTTCAAATGGCTGGGCAGGTGTTGAGTCCCACAGGAGTGTGAGCTCCCACAGGACAGGAGCAAAATCTTCATCTTTATTGTCCTGTGGCAGCAGCCAAACCTGAGCCCTTGTAGTGGAGGGCATGGAGCTGTCAAAGTTCTGGTGTTATCTACCTGCCTCTGGGTCCACTGCTAAATGTTAACACCATCACTGAACAAGTTTATTGTCAACTTAAGATGGCAAAGATCTGAGAAAACTATGATGTAAAACCACCTAGCCTGCACAATTCATAACACTGGATGAATCCTCAGCCTGTTGTCAAGGATTTAGACCATTTTAAGAAGAAGGTCCTACTTAATGGTGCTGCATTGCATTATGCCAGTTGGGAATTTTGCCAGAAGATTGGAGGCAAAGTTTGAAACCAGTGAGATTTGGGTATGCTTCCCATCTATACCCATGCACCATTCTCTGTGATGGCATGATCAGGTGTGTTACCCTGTGCATACAAAAACTTGGCAGCGACACACCCTATTGTGGCAACTGAGCTAGTAAATCCTTGGACAGTTGGAGATCTAGAAAATGCACTGGAAAATAGCAGAGAAACTCTGTCACTCAGATAGCCATGTATGATGTGCTGATGATGGTGGACTTTAGTTTCCAAGCATGATGATTATACAGGTTAATAGATTTGAAAGCAAAATAATATCCTGAAGATATAGCTTTAAGTTAGGCAGTATGCCTGGAAAATTCTGGTTTATATTAATACATGTCTCTTCATTAGAATAAACAGTTTTTCTGTGATATGCACTGAATTATGCCTCTTTTGGATTAAACACTAGTCATCAAAAGATTTTTTTACATAGCTTTCTAAACCTAATATCTATGTTCTTAGTGTCATTTGCATGAGTGTGTTGCCTAAGGCTAAGTTACCTTGCCTGGAAGAGTTTTGTAAAAGATGGGAAATAAGGAAGAAAAAATGAAAAAAAAGCCTTGAATAACTGAATGAGGCAGGGAGAGTAAGATGAAAGGGTACTCACGAAACTGTTTGCTTGTATTTGGCAACGTGACCATTATCCATGTACTTCACAAACACCATCAAACAAGGAGTGGACCCGAAGACAATACTGTCCATGTTCAATCCAACAAGGACTTGTTTACAAGGGTGAATTGTTTGCAGGGAGCTGCCTAATGTTTTGATGATCCAAAATGGATTAAGTGGTTCAAAGTGCCAGGACTTCTGAACCTTCCTTGAAAAACTGAAGGAGCCATTTTGATTCTCAAGAACAAAATACCTCCTTGCCCTGAGTCTTTAAATTTGATTTTAATCTACTTTCAGCCTTTGGCAGTATAGGACAAAAGAAACCAATGTAGCTGACATAAACCGTATGTGTTCAAGGCTTCAGGTTTTTCAGAGGTGTCTCTCTGTGTATGAGTATGTGTGGGTACCTTCTAAGAAGGCCTTGATCACTTGAAAAGTGAAGAATGTGCTCATGGGCCACATTTTGCATTTAGGTGTCATTATCCAGACACTTGGGGATGTCAGAGGAACCAGAACAGCCTCAGCAGTAGTTCTGCATAGCTATTTGAAAAATCACTTTGTGAGCAACTGATTATAACAGGAGGGGGCTGCAGACAAGTAAAATCAGACCCACTGATTTCTGAAGGTGGTTTGGTTTTGTTTGGTGGAAGGATTTTTTTTGGTGTGTGGTTTTTTTTTAGCTACTGTGACAGTCGTCTTGATTCATCTAGAACCAGTTCAGCCACTAATGGGTTGGAATTTCCTTTACTTTTTTTTCCTTTCATTTCCTTTGAGAGTTTTTTGGACTGATTGTTGAGTTTTAGTGTCTTCATATTTCTGAGTACAGCTACGTCTGCATAAAATGTGTCATTATTGTATTAAAATATTTATGTCTGTATCAACTACATAGACAGATCAAGTCCTTCTTTCATAACTTCCACTTTAAGTAACCTTTAGGCACTGAGTAGTGCCTGCAAACTATTGCTACTAAGCCGGAAGAAATGTATTTGGCTTCACCTCTCATCTTTTATCAAAGATGTAGGAATTTAAAGGCCATTCTATTACTGTTTTCAAGGTCCAGTAGACATGTAGTAAGAATAAAGATCAGGGTTTTTTTTAAAACAATCTAATTCTCCACCTGATTGCTCTTCATGCTTGATTTGTGCACACAGCATAATAACGTTATTAAGGGTAATCAGTACTGCTATTGTGATTCAGGCAAAGAAAGGATACTGCAGTATTGAACAGCTTTTCATATCTGAATCATGTGAAATAATGTAGCTCATAGAGCGTTCCTGTGGTATTAAGTACACTAGGGAATAACTTAGGCCAGAACTGTGTTAGGATCTGAAAGAACACACAAATATTAATTATAAGGATGGTACATACAGCCATGGGCAACACCTTTGTGAGAAGCCATACCTTGTGTGAGGACATACTTTTCCTGTGATTGGTACTGTATGTGCCTGAATCATGCCAATACAGGTATTCATAGATTCATTTATGTTGGAAAAGACTGTTGAGATCATCGAGTCCAACTGTTAACCCAGGACTGTCAAGTCATCACTAAACCATGTCCCTAAGCATCATATTTTTCCTACTATCCCATCTAAACCTCTCCTGCTGTAACTTGAGGCCGTTTCCTCCTGTCCTGTCTCTTGTTACCCGGGAGAAGGGACCGACCCCCCTGCCCACAGCCCCTGCCAGGAGCTGCAGAGAGCGATAAGGTCCCCCCTGAGCCGCCCCCTCTCCAGGCCACCCCCCCCAGGTCCCTCAGCCGCCCCCCGTGAGCCTGGTGCTCCAGCCCCGTCCCCAGCCCCTGCCCGGCTCTGGACACGCTCCAGCCCCTCAGCGTCCCCCCTGCAGTGAGGGGCCCAAACCCAGCCCAGGGTGCGAGGTGCGGCCTCACCAGGGCCGAGCACGGGGTCTGGCTGAACATGTAAAAGTGAGGTAAGATAGCAAAGTTAGGAAATAAGGAGCATGTGGAAAACCCATAAATAATGTCATTTGCTTCTCATACGGTGCTTTCTATCTGCATTAAGAATGCAAACACACAACAGAGACCATGTAGGAAAATAACACTGACAAAATAAGGCAAAAATGCCCACTTTTCATTTGATGTTTTATAAGAATTTTCTTTTCAAATTGCCCCAGTATTATAAAACTTATTTTTAGAAACAAACCCAGGAAACCGTAGAGGCAAAACCACCTTTGTTTCTTATTCCTCTCAAGATTTCAGTTTGATCAAAACACAGGACAATCTTTTCTGTTTTTTCAGTTAGTCTGATGGAATTGAAGAGCAGTTTTAAATTTTAAAAATGTTTTTTGTAAAGGGCAAATGTAATTAATTATCTAGACTGTATATAAATTAGGGGACATAAAATAGTAAACTAAACATAAGTACAATATTTGTCCAAATACAGGCTTCTTATCTATCTTGTTTAGCTGTGTGGTGCAAGCAGTGGTGGTCCAGTAAACCTTACATCTAGGTAATTATAATAATCCCCAGCCTTTTTAAATTTACTGGTATTATCAAAGCAATGGAGGCTAAGGGTGGTATTCAGGCCTCTTAGCTACTGGTGTTTGATTTGGCAAAGATATTTTGGAATGGTTGAATCTGATGGTTGTAAAATTTGTTTTAAGGCAAAAAAGAATTTCTTGTGGTTTTAATTATTAGAAGAACTTCAAATTCATACAAAATGCAAGAGAGAACATATTGCTAAGAGCAGGCTTACTCAAGTATTGCAGTCTTCCTTTTACTTTAAACTTAAGCATGTTAGGTAGGTAGCTGACAGAGTTTACTTTCTCCATAATCACAAGTGTCTGCTTTAAGCAAACTTTTCTGATCTTGAATTTTGCAGTCCTCTGGCTCTGAAGGGTGGCTGCAGCCAAACTCACTCCTTCTTGCTTCTTGCTGAGATTTTTCCATGGCTCTCTTTGCTTTACATATTTCAATTTAATGCACTGTTAATAAAGGTGGAGATTTCTCCTGTAACCTTTTCATTGAAAGGTATTCAGGTTCTTAATAGAATTCATGCTATGCCATACTGTAACAGGGAATTTCTCTGCTGTAAGTCTCGCCCCCAAAGCCTACAGAACTCAGTGGGGATATTTCTATTGCCTTTGGTGTGCTTAGGATAAGCACTAGTGACTGAAGAGTACCTTGAACACATAGTAATGACTCTGACTTCATGGCAGCCCTGAGAGATCGATATCACTACCTTTGTTACTGATAAGGGAATAGAAGTCTGGAGAGCTTACGTGAAATGCCTATGCGATCGTAAAACAACCCTGTGGAAACACTGAGATGCAAATACCTGTCTCCAGTCCTGTCTTATCTGGAAGGCCAGTCTGCCCCCTTGGCATCACGCTGGCAACTGTTAACTTGTTCCCAGATCTTCCCAGAGTGAAGTAACAGCCTCTATAATCACTACCTGCATATCCATACTTGGCTTTGCTACAATCCTGCCTCACCCATCTTGCATATTCATCAGATCCCAAAGATCTCTCTGGAGAAGCAGCTGCCTATCTGAGTGCCTGGGGACCTCTTGTCCTTCTCTGATCTCCTAGCTGTGGTGGGATTGAGGCAGGGCAAGAAGAGTGGTTTACTGAGATGCTGGTTCAAAATGCAGCTGTTTGGCAGCTGACATGGTGAACCGTCCTGTAGCTGCTCTGTAGTGTTCACTGTATGCAGCAGAGGGCATTAGTGTTGTTAGTACTACAGAGTTTATCTGTGGTAACAGAGGTTCAAATACAAATCCTCGGACAGCAAATTAATGAACAATACAATAGTTGGTTGATTGTCCATAAATACAATATCTCCTATTGTAAATTGCAAGATCAAACAAAAGTGCATCTCTCCAGGGAGGGCCCGGCAAGGAATTTGGGTCTGTATAAAAGGTTTGATAAGAGTTATTAGGCTGATGTAATGCTTATTTACTGCAGATAAACGTAGTCAGACTGTGCATCTGCTTCCAGAACAATCTAGAAACACTTTCCAAAGTGGCAGGGCACAAATGACACACTACTACATGGCCAGCATGTTTCCCATGTGCCAGAAATCTTGTCTTGTAATTCTGCACCTTTTTATATGGGCTCCCTGTGCAAGCACTAAAGTCAAGTAAAAAGCAGTTAATGCACTGATCCCAGCACCTTCAGTGTTAGGACGGATTAAAAAAAAAAGTATGAAGATCAAATGACTAAATTAAAGTAAAAATAGAGTACTCTTCCATTACACTATTCCTAACAAGCTTCAGTATCCCTGCACGAAACAAAAATCAATATGCCCATCAGAGGCACAAGTTTAATAGTACTATTTGAAGTAGGAAAAAGAATCCTGAATTTCTTATATTTTGCAACTATTCAATAAGACACTTGAACAGGCAAGTGTCGCTGCAAGCAGAAATGCTCACAATGTCATTTCAGTCTGTACTACGTTTGCTGCTCAGCTTTGTCTGATAATTTAGGACAAGGAATCTGGCAGATCTCTCTGGATCTTAGTTCACTGCTGCGTCCACAGTCATTCCTCCCCTGAGTTCAAGTGGTGGGACTGTCCCTGGGGACTCAGCTTGGATACTTCTGCTGGACTGTCTCTTCTGGGTTTAGGGACCAGAGTGCCAAGGGCTTGCTGCTATGAAGAGGATTAAATTTCCTTTTCTCAGGGAAAGATTTGGGGCTCCATGTCACTTGCCTCTGGCCTCTTCGGATTATGTTTTTTCCTCTAAGCTGGGTACCTGACCTGAGACCTGCATCATACAGGTCAAGCCCAGATTTCTGGCACGTCTGCAAGTTGGACTTCCAGTTAAGTGTTGCACAGGGTTCAGCTGTTCTCTGTACCTTATTGTTGGGAAGGATCTGCATTGTGCAGGCTCCCAGAGGAGTTAGCTGTGTTTAATGCCTGCCATTTGGCTCTGCTCTTCCTGGGGAATGAGATGAGTGCTCATGCTTGTGTATCTAGAAACAGGATTACACTAACACCAAGCACCAACTGAAACAAGGTCTCCACAGTCCTGTGTATACTGTAAACATGGTAAGAAACACCTTATCCCCGTGGTGGTTACAGCCTGCATAGCAAAAGAACAAATGATGGGGAAGGAGGGACACGGGTAATAAAAATTACTTGAATCCACACAGAAGGTGTCTCTCCATGGCAGCACAAATTTTCAAGGTCAGAGCCCAGTGGGTTAAGTTTCAAGACTACGGTTGTTCATACTGAATTTGTTTGTGGACCATTCTGTAGGGGTCCGCTGCTCCTCTTGCTGTGTTGGAAGGAAAAGGAAGTTTTTCAAGAACAGCCTGAGCTCAAATCCCAGTTGGTCTTTGGGGAAGCCATTGTTTAGACCCATGGTTGTCTTTCCATTCTTTTTTCTTTCATCTTATCAAGTGAAGTATCACCATCCCTCTACTTCTTGCCCCTCCTCCTCTTCCCCAAATCCCCTGTCATTACCACCTTCGTCTACCAAAGTGGTAATGCCCAGGTAATTTCTCCCAAGCCCTCAGAAATGGGTTCCAAGCTGCCTCTGTGCTGTATTTTGCTTTCTGCAGCACAGTTTAGCACCCTTTTTAGTATTTCTGTCCAAAGTAAAGAGGTTGAAGAAGGGTGGAGGTGGATGGATCCATCAAAGTTCAGAAAGAACAAACTGAAATATGAACATACTAGGAAACAGTAGTGTCAGATATAATCACAAGGTAGTGTGCTAGGAGGCTGAAGTGATGTGCCCAGTGAGAACAATCTGAACTGATTTGTTCAAGTTCAAACTATTCTATTTGGACACCAGCTGTCTCCAATGGCAAGTACACTGACTGATTAACTGGTATAAATCTGCATAATTTGTCGTTATACATAATGTAGCTAATTTACTTCAGGCTAAAACTTTAAATCTATTCACATTAACACATTTTACAAAGAACAGGAGAAGGGCACTGGATGACATCTGCCCAACCCTTCAATGGCTCTGGGTTCCTGTGCTGCAGGGTAGCAACTTGGAGCTGGCAGTGTCCTGGGGATGTGGGGAAAGTATCTGCTGCTGCTTTGGGGTTGCTGGGAAGAATTTTGTGAGGGCATGAAACCTTTTAACTTCTGGGTTCTGTGTGAATGCAGACAGGATTTTAGTAAGATGATTAGCAGAGCTAGGTTGTCTCCATCTCCAGTCCTACTTTCTACTTCTCACCTGTATGTGAGCTACTTCCAAAATTATTAGCAACTCCACTTAAAACTACTACCAATGTAATGCTTGAAGGGTTGTAAAATACCCTTAGCTTCTACTATTTAAGATGGTTTGGTTTAATTCTTTGGTGGCTGGGTCTCGTTTGTCTCACTGTGAAAAGGCTTCTATTAGTATTGCAAATTAAGTTACTTGATTGTGGATAGAGCTATCTTTATGTTCCATGTTGAAAAGTGAATTAATATTTCACTCTTACTGGGATGAAGATGAGGTGTCAGAGCTCTCATATTTAACAGCAGCTGGCTGTCCCTGGCTTGAGCAGGATATAGAGACTCCCCAATTGTGTTAACTAATGGTACCCTAGAGGAGGATGAAGGTTCCTTGAAAACGCACTGATAGCTTTTCATAACGTTCAGCATAAGATACTGATACCTTATAAGATAAGATACTCTGAAGGCTGAGTCTGTTATGAGAGATCACAGTAACAGTGAAAACAATGGGAAAATCTATTTTCTGGATACTCTATGAGACTAGTATCTTCTGCCTGGCTCTGATTTCTGGACTGGTTCTAGTGGTGAAATATTGGGTAAAATCTCCTTTGCGATTATCTGATGTTTGGATCAGTTTTATGGAAGCTGTGGCTTGGGTGTATTTTTGCTGATATCTCCATTTCTGTGATAATTTTGTGTATACTGTTCTAATAATCTCATGTACCTGATACATCTTTAGATTTTATTTATATTGAATCTCTACACGTACTTATTCATTTATGATTACTCAGTCTTATGAAAGCACAAATGAGAAAAATGCTTTCTTTGGATGAACAATAGTAATTATATCTATTAGCAAGTATAGAGAATCCCTTATAATAGTTATGGATTAAGAAGCCTAAAATAAGTCAGGTGTTCATGACAAGCAGAGGAAAAAAAAAAAAAGTGTCTGCCTGCCCACAGAAATTTTTCTCCTCTTCTGGTAGGGATAAACCAAGGCTTCTCCAGTAAGTTTTTTTTGATGAGAAAATTAGAAACAAAGTAATAAAATAATAATTTAAAAAAATAAGCAGGAAAAGGACCATAGAAACAAACATACATACATATATATGTGGGGGTGTATATACATGTATATACACACACATCTGTATACAGTTAACACCTACCAGAGAGCCACACCTTTGTGATTAAAAGTTTGCCTGAGTATAAGGAATTCCAAACTCACAATTCATGCTCTACTTGATGCTAGTCCTTGGATCTCTTCAATAATCTGGCAAAAGTCTATTTTTCAAGAAGTCAAATACTGGGTCTGGAGGTGTGTGGAGGAAAAAACAAAACCAAAAACCTTTTTCCTAAAGTTTATATTTTGACTAACTACTTCTGGGGAGGGGGAAAACATTGCTGGAATAAATATTCAAACCTACTGTAGTTAAAACAGCTCTTCCCAGCTCTCCTCTCAAACTCCAGTGCATTGTTGATATTCCTCCACAAAATAAACTGATTGGGATTTTCATCTGAAATATCTTTACATGCATTTTTGTTTCTGATTTCTCATGATCCCCAGTATTTTCCATAGGTGACACATTAAAATTCGGGACATTTGTAGATTCTGATACAGCTGTGATGCTGACAGCATATCGGGTCTACGAACAGTGAGGTCTGGTCATATTTTCTGTTGTTGAGAATATGTTGTACTCTGTAATCCATATTAATTAGGTAGTCGTTCAAAGAAAGCAGGAGCTAAGCAAAATATCTAGAACCTCATTTTGAATTGGTCGCTACAGTTCTGGTATTAGGAGCCGTCATTAACAAATCCATGTTTAATCCACAGGACTGCGTAGGACAGAAGCCAAGTTCCAGCTTCAGTGTGAAGGAAATCATATTATTTATAGTGAACATATTGATAGCCACCATGAAGAGGTGTCATGTAGCCTAATTTTTCAGGTTCAGAAAATAAACCTGGGAGCTGAATTAGACTTGTCTTGAACAATAGTCAGGTAGAGCAGAAAAATGTAGGAAGAAGAAAAGGTTTGAAAAGTAGCCTAAGGCACAGGCAGGACCACTGATTTAACATAGCAGACTAGAAAAGGTTAAAACTATGAATGGAGAGACTGTGCCATGACAAACATCATCTGTGCTATAAAGCATGTGTTTTCCTCCCTCTAGAACCTTGGTGTGGTTTTCATTTTAGTGGTATTTTCTTTTTTGTTTGTTTATTTTGTATTATTGCTTTGTGTAGGCTGGTAGGGAGGTGGTAGGGCTCAGGAGATATTGGTTGCGTACCTGCCTTTCTCTGAGCTTTCAGTGTGACCTTTAGGCTGTGATTTCGTATCTCCTGTTCCTGAATGCAATCAAAATGAAGTTTCTCTACCTCATCAGGATGTTATGAGACTAAACCACATCTAATAACTTTGAGATGCTCGGATATTTGAGTGATGATAGCCATATCAATGGCTATCAGAGAGAACTAGGCAAATCTCAGCTACCTCAGTTTACCCCTCCTGAAATTTAATTCAGCTGGCTAAATTTTAGAATTTTATTACACCATGATGCAATAAGGTAAGAGTGGATGACTTACAATTTTTTTCTCCTCATGGATGTTCCTGCCTGATAAATTAATCTACCACTCATGGCTGTCTTATCAATCAGTTTCAACAACTGCTACGACAGTCACCTTGTCTCAATTAGTGCAAAATAAACCAGACCTCCCTACGCTTTTTACTGTATCTTCTTGGAGAAGGAGGAGAAATTTGCATTTTTATATCCTTTTCTAGAAACCCTTTGATTTGAGATCAAGATTACTCATTAGATATAACCTGGCTTGTACTGTCAAATATCTCTGGGTCTAGGATTAAACCCAACAAAGTCACGTAATAAGAGGAAAAAAAAAACCCAAACCCTTAAATAATTTAAACTCATTATTCTACTAATCCTTCCATTCTCCTAGGCTCCCTGGAGGTGTATTAGGAGGTAATTGAAAACACTTTAATACACTGAAAAGACATTTGAGACTAATGTAGTCAGCCTTTAGTAACTCTACTTCTTTGCTGGCTGCTTAGTAATATGGAGGAACAGCTTGCTTAGGGGGCGGGGAAAAACCCCAAACAAAACCCAAAATAAAAAAACCCCTCCAACATATTAAAATAAAACAAAACCACTTAGATAATAATGTGCTTTTACCATAAATAAGTACTGAAAAGACTTCACAGTGTTTTGGGTGTTTTTTATAAGAATTTACCGAGCGTTTAGAAGAGCACAGGTAGAATGGGACAGAGTGGTATTTGATGCTTGATCCAGGCCACTATCATAGGATGCCTCAGAGATCTGGTCTTCAGCTCTGTTGCCCTGTGCGCAACCCTATGTGATACCTCTGGGAGCCAATGTCTAATTTACTTTGTGTGCTGTTGCTGCCTCTTTACCTCACAAAGCTTAAATTAATTATTGCTTTTAAACCACTCTGAAATCCTTGGATAAAGTTGCTGTAGAAGTTGGAAGTGTTGCTATTGCTCCAAAATCCTGCAGCAGGAAAGGGGTTTAAATGTCAATTCTGATAGATAGAGCTTTGGTACAGGGTTGAACTGCACCCGTAAAGCACTTGCTTGTAATAAGGACACTATAAAGCTTCACTTCCCCAAGGAGAGTTTAAGAAGGAATTATTTCAGCTTTTACCTCTAGTTAATAACATATTTGACACTTGGCAGGGTGTGTTTGGGGATGGGAGGTCTTTAGAGCATCATTAGACACTGTAGTGTGTGAGAACAGTGATTATCTGGTTGCAGTCAATTTATGATTCAAAGAGACAGTTTCATCCTACCTATAAATTTATTCCCATGGTTGTGTTGCTTCTGCCAGTTCACAGATGAAACCTGATCCAAGACATCTGAGCAGGTCCTTGTTTGGAGAACAATACTTTCAGTTAATAAATCTTTCCTATTTTTTGTGAAATTGTAAATCTGGGCACTGAACAGAACAGGAAGCCAGTGGAAGATTAGGGAGGCTTTTTTCCTCTGGATCATATGATTTTAAACCTTGCCTTGGAAAGTAACACTCAAATAATTCTTGTGGAAAGACTGGCCAGTAACCTACACAGAAAGGAGTGCACTGGCTTTGCTTCAGTGCTAGGACATCACCGCACCCAGGATCTGTGGGCTGTCAGCAAACCTGCAAGGACTGGAATATTTTTCAGGTGCAGAGCTCCCTTATCCTAACGTGGCTAGCTAGTCCAGCAGGCCAGCGAAAATCAGGGAGTTATTTATTTCTTTATACATCCTTTTGTTATCATCACTAACAGCTCTGAAGGTTTTAAAATTCTGCTGTTTAGTGTTGCATAAGGTAAATCAGCTGAGTTCTATTTAGTGACAGACCTGGCGATTTACTTACCTTAGTTCCTACTTGTGTCTCTTGTTATTTACATACGTTAATATATTAAAATATTACTACATATTAAAGCAGGATTATTGTGAGCATTCACCATGGCTGGATATCTCCCTGAATTAGGTGAAGCTCCCAAAGCATGACTGACTTTTGGGGAAAAAAATGGGTTCTTTAGGGTGCAGATACACAGGGGGAACAGAGGAGAGAAGTGAAGCTCCCTTGTTCAAATACTCTTAGAGACTGGAATGGCTCCCAAGGAAAACTGGAGTTACACCAAATCACTGCCCCTGTATTCCATTGCAGAAGCATAGAAATATGGAGCAGACAACCCACTGTGGCCATCACTGCTTTCCTGCCTCTGTCCAGCTTCACGCTCCCTGATTTACTTCTACATTACCCACAGGTGCCCCTTGTAGCAAGAGGGGGAAGATGCAGACCTGGGATACTTGGTTCTGCACTGGCCCTTATACTGCTGCTTCCCACTGCAAGAAGAGGACCAGTGCCGACCTGTGTCAACTAGATGGGCACAATTGTCTATAGGGGAAAGATAAACAAGATTTACATGTAGCTGTCAATGACCAGAAAACAGGACCTAATAGGTGATTTCAATTCACTTTCCTTAGTAATTAATTTCCTTTTATACTTGGGTCATTAAACTGCTTACCTGAAACTCTTCAGTGCATTTAGGACTGCCTTCATGCAACTTCCCATTGTAAGGAATGGAGCACAGTGTAGGCGCCCAGAGTGTCACAGCTGCAGCCATTTCTGTGTAACATCTCTGAGGCAATCACAGCTATTTCTACTGCTGGCAAGTATTTAAATACTATTTGTTTGGAAATGTAATTTAGTAGCTGTTAGATAGGAAAGATCTTAGTCTTTGCAACTCATTTGCTCTCTGTAAGCTCCCCTTCTCCTAATAAAATAACCCACAATAACAATTAAGAAGTTCTCATTTTGTAAGCGCAGGCTCTCACATAATATAATACTTTAATTCCTGCTTTGATTTCAATGGCATTAACAAGTTTTACACGGCATGAGGAACTACCCTCCACATTGTAATGCTGATGAAGGCTGAAGGCTGATCATATTTCTCTACTGCAATTTCAAGAACTGTAAAAAAGAAGGTAATAATAATATTGACTTGCATTCCTTCAAGGGGTTTGGAGGGGATTGGTAGTGTTTGCAATGTGCTCTGAAACTGCTGCTTGAAGGGCTACTAGGAAGCTGCCTTCCTGACAGCTTGACATATTTTCAGACAGGAGTAATGCAGCTGTGTCAAGCCATTGAGCAAGCAACCCTATATAAAACATCTACATAATACAATTTACCAAAAATAACTTCAAAAGCCCCTCTCCTTTTTGTAATGCACTGAAAAGTGGAGAACCATTTTATGTGTCTAAATACACCATTCATCGGTCTGGACTTTCAGCTGGAACGTACTGGTGAAGAGCTGAGAGGTATCAGCTTCATACAGTACCAATGCTGAGTACTGTCGTTATGCCCAGTAACAGTAATGCTGAGACTGTGGCAGGCACTTCTCTTCAGAAAATGCTGGGCCTAATTCAGCTTTTCCTTACACCTGTGTAAATCTATAGTAGCATTATAAGAATGAAGATAGTGTGCTTTGCATCAGTGTGACTGAGAGATGACCCAGATTCTTAAATAAACTTTGCAGGGATTAGATAATTCAAGTGTCTAGGTTCACAGCTAGTGAGGAACTGCCCTGTCGTGACAGGGAGAATGGCAGAAAGGTAGAAATGGGCGATATAACAAACACTGTACCAGATGACTGACTTCTCAGTTACCAGGAAAGAGCAACTCTATGCCATTGTCCAGCAGCCTCAAAATTCCTCTGTCTCCGTAGTTGTGACACTTCATAATTTCAAAATCTGCATGTAGTTCCCATCAAAATTAAAAAGAAAAATTATATATGTATGCTTAATTTCTACTTTAATTATTTTAAGTTTAGCTGACAACTTAAAGATTGCACACAATTGTTTGGGACTGAGTTAAAAAAAAGTCCTGTCACTTTTACTGCTTTTGTATTTTTTTATAATTCTAAAATACAGTTAAAAATTGTAGATGCAACATTACTCTGAATTAAAATGCAGTAGAAAATAAAAAATAGAGATGAAAAATTTTTTACTAGCTTTTTTGTCCTACCTACTTTTGAGTTGAATCATCAGGTAAAATAGCACGAGCTTATGAAACAGTTCATGATGAAACTGTATTTAGGAACCATTCCGCAATTGCCCCCCAGCTTTTAGCTAAAAACTAGTTAGCTCAGATCTACTCTAGGAGTATAACCTCAGCAGCTCTAATTTCTACTTGGACTAGGCAGCCCAGAAAGAGAGCGGTGATTGGCTGATGCCAGTTCCTCCCTGTCCCATGTCTTCCTCACACTGAGCTGGCATCTGATGCTGGGGAAAGAAAAAGCCTATGTATGTACATAGATATAAAACCTTTTGCCATGAATGTCTATGATTTTTTTTTCCACCTCTTCATTGATTTTTAGATGTACTCCAGAGATGACTGTCAAACCCTTAAAGTGATATATTTCTATCGTGGAGAGCTGTGCTGCTCGTAGCGTTTCTTTCACAGAAAGAAGCTGGCGAGAAGCCACTGCTTCACAGGCCTTGTACTTCTAGAGATGTGAGCTGTTCTGCAGGGGATGCAGCGCAGTGTGGGTGGTCTCGGATAATGGACATTTTGGCAAGCTGTGTGAGGTGCTTTACTTATTCAGTTAGAGATTCTTGCTTTAATAATATACTTCTCTAACACCCGTGCTGCAGGATGCTCACAAAGCTACCATGCAATAACCTAATAAGCTAGTGCAGGGAATCGCTGTAACCTTCTGCTCGGTTTCAGGTCCTGCTGGGAACATACCGTAAGTCCATATACTGCATTACCTCCCAGCCAGTTTCTGAATGTGCTTCTGAGACCTCACTAGTATCTGTGAGAAGCTGAGACCTGGCTGTTTTGGAAGTGACTTTTTTCTGTCTCCATCAGTATAGTCATTCAGGGCACTCTTTTTGGCTTATTGAGGAGCTGAGATTTGAAGTACCTTAGAACAACAGCTTTTTTCTGTTGATATACCATGTTATTTTGGGTTTCCACTCGAGAAGAATCTTGTGTCTTGCCTCTTGAACTGGTCCCTCAGTGTTTGGTGTATTGCAAAATTCTGCAAGGATTTTTGTGAGATTGATGACAAGGTCAGAAAATGGCACTTCTGCCTCTTGAAGTATATATGTAAAAGGCCGGTTCTGTGTATCTGGAAGAATGCATCAAAATATATGACCAAGTAGGTAAATGAAGATATAACTGGGTTAAAGGTATGTATAAACAAGTTTATTAGTGAAACTTGAGTGTATTCATTGTTTCTTGAATTTTACAGAAGTCACCAATGTTCTTTATTTTTTTTAGTAACTTGTCTTTTAAATGTATGAATTGAATATGATAGAGGTAGTCATTAAAAGATATAATGAAGACCTTTATCTGTGGGGTTAAAAGGAACTTTTAGACTGTGGTTGTTGGTCTAGTAAACACAGCTTTTCTGAAGACTAATTTTTTTCTCAGAAATCTTAATATTCATAGCTGCTCTTTAGCTGCCAATTAAATGTAATTAGAGTTTTGGTTTGTTTTAGGTTTTACAGAATCTACTATTGACATCAGTGTATTTAATCTTTTCCTTTCAATAGAGGAATTGCATATGCTCCTTAAAATTTCTTTGTGGTGTTTCAAATATAGAAAACAGGTTTAAGTGTTATTGTAGTAGTGTTGTGTAGATTTCAAGTCTAAAGATCAAAAAGACTTAAACCATTATTGTCATTGTATTTGGTGAGAATCAGATCATGCAACTTTTTCTTATCCTAAGGGAGCTAAATTAGGAGTAATTAAGAGCATAAATGATAAAAAATAAAAATTAGATCAATGAATACTCTGCCTGTTTTAAAACCTGAGCTAAGGATGTTATTGCCATTTTAAATAAAGGTATTATGGGGGTAAAATCCTGTCAAAACGAAATAGAGCAAGTGGTTATGTACTTCAGGAAACAATTATTCTTTGGCAACAAGAATGGACCAGAATAGCTTTTTAATAGTTTTTATACAGCAATTATTTAAATACAGAGCATTCCAATTAATCCCCCCTGAATAGAGGCACAATTCCAGTAAAAGAATCCCCTTGCCTACCCCAGAAGTTTTCTATTGTTTATTTATCTTCTGGTTCCAAGCTCATAACGAGTAATTTATAAGCTTTAATGTAAACCACTGGTTAACAGTGGTAGATAGTAGAAGTTCACATTTAATATATAGAAAATCTGAAATTATGATGTGTTACAGCTAAGGCTGGCTGAAGAGAACAGAGTTGAACTAAGAACAAAATTCTGCCTTCACAAGTGACCATTCCCTTTTGATTTCTCATACTTTGACTTGTGGCATATTATGACTTGTGGATATTATGGCAAATGCTGTTGGGTGCTGAGTGACATGTCCATTGAATTCACTGGCAGAGCTACTTTTAGCTTCAGTGGCATTCACTGTCAGTAGGGATCAATGGATCCTGTTTCTGTCTTATTTTGATATTGTGGGATAAAAACTTGGGCATTAATACTTAATACTAGTAGTACTTGCAAGTGTGTACAGAGGTTTTAAACGTTACAGAAAAGACTGATGACAGGCAGTATCCCAGCTCAGAGCTGTGAATGAAGTACCAATGCACAACAAATGGTATCATAATAGTAATGTCCCTCATGCTCCCTAATGTTGTGTTATGTGTTGGTTCTAAGTTTGCATTGCAAACAAGTATGAGTGTAGGGGCCTTGTTTAGGTAGTTGTTTATGTATTTGTCTTCAAAGTGTTGTGCACAGGTAGATGAACATGAAGACAACTTCCTTAGTTTTCTTAACATTTCCCCCTGTATTTAATGTGCTGCAAAGTCCCAGTGACCCATTGTCACTCAGACTGTCTGCACTGATGAGGAACTTGGTGCAACAGGACTTATTCAGTGGATTGAAAGAGCTGGTGCTGAAGACCTTGCATTTAAGTAATATGAAGTTTAGAGGGTGTAGGTCAGACTAAAATTAGTCTGGTACCCTGGACCAAACGTACTCACTATGTCAAGAGGTTTGGAGCTGTTTGGAGTCACTCTCTGTGTCCCTATCAGATTTGGAGTGCATCTGGTGTAGGTCTGGCACAGACCTTCTGGTTCAGTTTCTTCTGAAAGTATCTAGTTTGCACCAAAATAAGCTCTGTAAATGTAATCTGTGCATGATGAATGGGTACACTAAGAAGAGTCACCAAAATGCCCTGAACCATAATGCTAATATTAATGTAGGTACAGCCTATGATTGCTTTGCTCGTCTACATGGAGTCTAAAGTGATGGTAGGAAATGCTAACTGCATGCCAGTTTGAGCCTTTTAATTAATTCTCTTGTAGCTGCCAAAGAGCCAGAGGGATACTTGTGATAATAACTGTTCCTAACAGCTAAGGTGGTTCTGATCTGTACTGATAATACCGAGGAAAATAGCTATATTAGTTTTTACTAGTTCAGTGAGCCATTCAGCCCTCTGTTCAGTTGCATTCCCAATAAAATAATAATTAAGAAATAAAAGTAAGCTGTTATACAGGTTTAATTAAAGTTCTGAGCTAATTTCACAGTGCAGCTTTGGGTCTTGATAACAACAGATCTAGAGTCTAATTACTGTCACACCAGGTGGCCTGCTTTACATCTAATTGATTCCCTTGAGTCTGACAAGAGCCTGACTTGGAAAGTCAACTCTGTTTCCAATAGAATATGATTTTATCATAGATAAGGAAAGAAGGACAAAAGTAAAGACTCCTTCCCTCCAGGTACATGCTTACCTAGGTCTTGTGCCTTGATCATGCCCTGAAGTCCCTACTGGAATTTTGAATGATGTTAAACATATAATTTCATATATTGATATCTTTTTAAACTCACCCATTCCCAACTTGTACACAAGGTTTATGGGAAAAGGACCTGAGCAGATAGTTCAAAAAGAGGTAGTAATGATGAGTAGTGTTTAAATTAAGACAATAAGAAGAGGGAGAATAGGTACTGTTAACTTTAATGCTGGTTCAAAAATACTTGCTTATGTTTGCTAACCAGGACAGAACTGAAATATTCTGGGCTGAAAGCGTAAAATGAAGGCTTTCACTAATATTCAAATTGGATTCAGTATCTTCTGTAACACTTCTGGTAAACAAGCAGGATGGAATTGTTTCCTGCTTGAACATGTAGAAAGTTTTATTAATTCTTATGTCCATCTGGGGTTTCAGAGCTATTCTGAAAAAGGGTCTGGACCTGTGGGAAAGGGTGTTAAAGCAGAGGAGACAGCTTTAGCACTGATCAATAGTACTTGGAAACACAGGGATTTGTAAGCGTTGAAGGCCAGCACTTATTTTCCCCATGATCTAAGATATAGGGCTTGTATAAAGAGCATTTATTTAGTCATTGAGAGTGAGAGTGTCAGCAATGATGCATAGTAGGGCTGAACACAAAACACAGCTATATCAAAAGACGATAATATCAAAAGAAAAAAAATTATTGTTTTGGTTCAAGTCCAAGCTCTCTTAGTTACTGAACTTTCACTATAAGATTTTGCAATAATTATTAGACCTCAGAAATAGGTATACCCTCTGAAAAACTAAAAAAAACCCCCAACAACCAAAACCAAAAAACAAACCAACCCCCCTCTTTACTCCAATGACATCTGTTAATAATCAGTTAATGTTTTTATTGTTGGGAAATAACATTTTTTTCCTCTCCTTTTTTGCTAGTGCTATTATCTGAACTTGATTTTCATAAGCTATTCCATGTTCTGCTCAAGGCAAATAGAGTTGTGAACAACTTTTGGCTTGGGATACAGGCAAAAAACCTGATATTCATTTTCAATGAATGTTTATAAGGGTAGATTTCTAGTGGTGTATTTTGAAAGAGGGACAGAAAAAAGGACTAAAAAAGAAGTCAACTGTAATCTTATAGCTATCTCCAAAATGTGAATATTTAATATGTTTTTACACTGTGGCCAACTAGTAAACAATTATTCCTTAAGATGCACAGTCTGAGGGCAGACCATGTTTGTACCACTTGAAAAATCAATGGCAGTACATTGAGTTCTTGTTAGGCTATCTCAACACAAATGTCTTTGTAATAAACTTCCTTCTCTTCTTCCCAACCACATCCTTTCAGATCAAACACATGCTTTAAAACTGTCTTTTTTAGCTTGGGGGAAGAAAACAGCGCATACACTAAAAAAGTAGTGGGGAAAAATAGCTGAATGATTAGGCAAAGAAAATCTCTTCTTAACACTTTCCAAAGTTTATTATTCAGTGCATTATTCAGAAGAGATGAAAAAGAAATAACAACATAGCATTGCATAGGTACGTGTATATGCATACAGTATGCTCACGTGGAGGTGGGAAAGCTTGGATTCACTGGAAGAAGCCCAGTTTGAAGCGTGCTGTTGCAGGGGAGCATCCAGTGAGCAAGCTGCTTCCTGGGGCTGGGAGGCAGAGCTGCCCCACCACCTCAGCCAGGCAGAGGACAGCTGAGGCAGCCCCAGTCCCGGGCACCAAACACCTCCCGGGGACCAGGCTGGGACATCAGCCCACAGGTTGGGGTCAGGCTCTGGATCAGTGGGGCCATGGCTGGGCAGGGCAGAACAGCCCCTGCTGAGTCCCACCACCAGTGCTGTCTGGAGGAGCGTTGCCCCAAGACCACCAGCAGCATTGGCTCCGTGTTGGCCCTGAACCCAGGCAGACAAAACCCCAGGATGGGGAGGAGGGATGTGCTCAGGGCTCTCACACATCTTAAGTGATACACTCTCCATCCATGCTAACTAATTTTCTGAGTGGCCTATTTGGTGCCAGGGGATAAGTGTTTTTTAATATATTGCTATATATTTTCAAATGAAAAAGCTCAGCAGCCTGTAAAGCAGGTTGAAAACAAAAAGAAATTAAGACTAAGGAGAGAATCTTAAGGGCAAAAGAAGTGGGAAAGATGATGAAACATTTTACTCTAGCATTTAGTACAAGGCGATCAGAGCAGCACATTTAGAAAATGTTCGTTGGTGTCTGTGCCATCATGGTAAGCCTCTGTCTTTTGGGTCAGGTTGTGTGCTAAAATAGTGTACATCCTCAGCACTGAGGTCAGTTGCAGTGACAGAAGCTCCTTTTGGCTCTAGAGGTGAAGCCACCTCTCTCTGTTAGCCTCTTGTCTTGGAGGTAGTTTTGAAAAACGCCTTCATAGCTCTCAAAAGCAGGGCGGGAGGAACCCAGATAGCTGAACTAACCTCACCACAGCTGGACATCCTGAAACATGATGGTCTCTGATGTCAGTGGCTAAAAGTGCAGGGCTGGCTGTTCATGTGGTGTGCTGGGTTGGGCACCAAAAATATCCATGTTCCCACTGTAGCTCTGGATTTTCTGGGAGATGTTCAGCAGATCACTTGACCTTCTTCTGGTTCACATTTGCCATGTTGGTTGTATTGGCTGATTAACTAGCCAATTCTCATAGTGTTGTTTGAAAATGTAATATATTACTTTACTGTCACTGCCTATTGCTATAGGAATTCACGGAATCATTTTTGTGATAGCTTTTTCTTTGACCCATCACATTTTCATTCCTTTATCTGATTAGAAAATTAAGATAAACAGATGCCTTTTGCTTGTATCTGTACAATAAGCCTGAATTTATAAATCTTATTGCATCAGTAATGATCCTCCTTAGTAATACGGTAGCTGACTAGGCTGAAATGCTGAAAGAAATCACAATGCAAACAGAAATGTGTGTTAATATGCTTATTAGCAGACAATTATTAGAAACATTACTTGCTTGAAATGATGATAGGTCCTTGCCTAGGAATGAAACTGGACACTTCCTTTCAGATGAGAGATTTCAGCTTAGCACTGCTATAAACACTAACTAAAACCAATCTTGGCTAATACAAAAACCAGAATTACAGTTTTGTAATGTTTTATTTTTATGTGATTTTTTCGCCTGTTTGTAAAATGCAGCCACATAGCATCTATGGTAACTAGAGAAGGTTAGAGAGGAGTCTATGTAAAGTTTTGGTTTTTCTACACAGATATTGTAATGCTTTCTTCTAGCATTACAGAACAAACCACTCATCTACATCAAGACCTGTATTCTGAATACAAAAGAAGAATAATTAAGATTATCAATAATCTCTTGTGGAAGTGTAACAATAAAAGTAAACAAGAAAAAAAAAAAAACCCAAACCAAAAGAAACAACAAAACAAAAGAAGCACACACACGCAAACACCAAAGGGGGAATAGTGTTCTTTCCTTGGAGCAACCCCTTTAAGGCAGCTGGGGCAGTCAGACACTAACTTCTGGGCAGTATTTCCAGGCTATCTTACTGTGAAAGGTCTTCCATCTCTCATCAGGCACTAATGGAGAGACAACATTTCTCTTAACCTAGGGTAAGTCTTTTTTTAACAGAAAACATGCCATTGTTATATGATCAGATCTGTCTTGCTGTATAATAAATCACAGGTACTTAGAAATCAAATATTTCCAGGCAAATGCAATATTAAGGAAAGGTAATCTGTGAAGCCCAGTGCTGTGCTGCTGCTGCTGTAATGCAAAGTGTCTGAGAACCGCAGCATGCCTGTTCCTATACAAGATACACACATTCCTAAATGTGCCAGTGGTGTTTGAGGGCTTTGTCTCATACAGAAAAAGTAGTCTTACTGGTTTTGTTTCAGGCCTATAATTCACCAACACCGAAGTTTCCTATCTCTCACAAATCTATAAGCACAATTTTAATGTTATTATATTTTTCTACTTGGAAGTTTATTCCAAGACATTTGCTCTAAATACTTTAGCTTTGTTGGCATTTGGATCTTTCTTCATTCTGACTTTTTTGTTGACTGTGCCCTGCAAGAACATTCCATGCTCCACATTTTTTCAAATTTTGTTTGTAAGGTCATACTCTTATCATTGTCATCAACAATGCTGAACTGCTCTGGAACAGGGCTAGAAAAGTTTGTGGTGAAAGGACATCAGAGTCGGTGTCATGGACTTGCATGTGTATGCAAACTCCTTTGAGGTATAGTAAAGTACTGATGTCTTTAGAGGTAAATGCTACCTTCACTTAAAATAACAAGTTTTTTAACTTAAACCCATGTTGAACCAACTGAAGTCATGGCTTTAGTGTGGGCATTTATACAGGTGTGGTTCTTGCTGCAGCGTATGGTGTGATGTAGAGATGTTCTTACCAGAAAACAAACAAACAAACAAACAAACAAAAAAAAAAAACCCTGAACAATGCAAACTTTTCACAAGTCCAATGCTGTTAATGAAGCATTAATCTGTGTGTACCATAGATACTTCCTATAACTTAGAACTTTAGCAAGTATTTATGAAGGTAACTTTCTGAAATCTATGTGCTTATTTTGATTTATACTAGGCTGGGGCTATGCATCTCTTCTGATATCTGCAAGCAATTTTTGGAGACTGTTTATTGTAACGGATGTATTTCCAAGGGTGTGAAGATCTTAAGAAATATATGTTAGTTTAGTATAGCTCACCTTTGAATATATGAGCAAATAAATGAATATGTCATGTAAGGAGACAGTTAACTATTTTTAAAGAAACGTAGGTATAAAATTTCACAGGAGAAGGTTGTCACCAGAATATAGGTACTTCCCTGATCCTGGTCTTGCTAAAGCTTCTTTAACTGATGTTGTCAAGAAACTGTAGTGGAACTGAAAACCAATAACAGCAAAGTTGTTGGGGGCACTCTCACTGATTATATAGATTTCCCTGAATGACACACTTAACCTCCGCATCCCTTGGTTCTCAGGAGGCTGTTGTGGAATCCTGTCACTCAAGGTAGCTTTGCAATGTAAAAAATCGGCAATCACTGCTGGATATCATAAACTTACCATCAAAAGCAATTTTTCTACTGCAGATTACATGCAAATATTTGATAAGTGTTTGACGGTGCCTGCTGGGTTAATAAATACAGCATACTGTATAGCTGTGATAGCTGTGAATTGTCTTAAGCAAGCGAGGAAAAAAAAAAAAAAGGGTTGTCCCTACCTCCCCATTACTATTTACAACTTGTGCATTTAAGTAAGTCTGGCATGTTTTACATTAATTAGAAAGCATGGGAGATGCAAATGGAGTTGTTATCACATTGTTCCCAGGGGTGCATGCTTTGCTCACAAGTTGAGCAAAAGGTCCAAAGTGTATGGGCTGCAGAAGTCTTGTCTATCGAACAGCAAGATCTGCAGGTGGTTAGAGGGAAGGCAGCCAGAATGCGGAGTTCTGACTTTTAACTCTGCCACTGCTATTTTGTATCATCTTGTAAAAGTACTTTCACCACTCTTAACCTTTTGTGATGGGAAAGTAACGCTACCAAAAAAAAATGTGCTAGTATTTTTCTAAAGCCATGTATTTAATGATCTTTCCCTCAGTTTCCTATCAGTGAAATGATATTTCAGTGATAGAATATTATATATCAGTGAAAGAATATTAAATACAAAACAAATAAAGCATAGCTCAGAGTTTCTGCTAAATGACAAATTCAGCATCTCTGTTAATATGGGCTCTGATATTATCTGAGTTTTCATTAAAATGCCTCAAATTTTACATCCAGATGAGGAGGTGTAATTGGTGTTGTCATTGAATTACAGCAGCACGGTGTCTATCAAACAGTGTAAACTATTTTGCCAAGAAAAATAAATTTACCGTGGGAGAAACTAGGCAGGAATTGTTCTTTACATTAGGGTCCTGCTTTTTCACTGTCTGCACATCATGATGTAGATAGCTTTAATTGCACAACTCCTTGTCCTTCAGAATCCTCTGAGAATTCTGGCAGGAATCCATGTCTCAGTCAATACTGAAATTAAATTAATGGTTATTGTCACCCCTCATTAAAGCTGCAGACTTACTACTGACATCAGAACCACATAGGAAACAAATATTTTTTCATATAATATCTAGGCTTTAATAGTCTTGGTCAGCCATTAAATGAATGGCTAATCTCTGAAGATGTTATATTTTATTCATGCCTCTACATTTTTTTTTTTTTCTTTTTACACCATTCTGGTTGGTGTGGAGTAAGCTAAAATTAAGCACAAGTTCCAATTGCACCTTTTAAGATCCCTTTACGTGTTCAGGACAGAATGAGTCCAAGCATAAATGAAACAGCTTTTTTACCCTTACCTGCATGGGGAATCCAACTGATGCCCATGGAATCAATGGGCAGAGTCTCATCACCTTCAGCAATAGCTCTATCAATGCCTATGCATGCACTGAGAGTGGAAGGGGAAACAAATGCATGCTTCTAGTTTTTTAGAATATGAGGCATTTAGATGCTTTGAACTATGGCTTGGCGTCCTTTGAAATACAGGTTGGGTTTTGTGACTTTAAAAAATTTCACTGTTTTTCATGTCATCAAAGTGTCTTAACTTTTTTTTTTTTTTTTTTTTTTTTTTTTTTTTCCAATTCTTACTCCTGGTACCCAAAAACAGTTCCATTATGCAAGCTGGGACAAGGGGACACTGGGCCACTTTGGAAGTTGAGTTGCAGTCAAAGTTGAGATATAAAACCAAACTTCACAATTCTGATTGCTAGAAAACCACAACTGGATTTTTCTTGCAACAGTAGATGTAGATGGCCATCTTAGTCCAGTTCAAACGCAGACCATTACGTCTGGTCTACCAAATCTTCTCTGTGTGTGTCTGGCAGCCTTTGTTACCTCCTGAGCCCAAAAATGACTGTTTGGGATTTGACTTTGGTTACTGGCAGGAAAGAAATGCTTCATTACAGTGTGAAAGGTGACAGTAGCATATATAGAGATTATAGCTACTCTTGTAATTGACAAGATATGAATCAATTTCTTTACTGACAATTAGTGTGACTGGCAAAGCGTTCTTATGAGAGGTTGAACACTCCCTTGCCCCTATGATAAGGGGCAGAAAAGCTAATGTGTTTTATAGCTGCTGGAGTCTGTCTGCTTTAGCTTTATTCCATACCAATCAGGTAGGCATTTTTTCTCTCCTGTAATTGCAAGTAGTAACAACGAGGACTATAACATGTTCTGGAGTACACAGGCAAGAATGAGTCTGAGCAGACAAAAAACTCACCAGATGAACTTTAATGTTTACAGAAGAAATGAAGGGTAATTTTCATCTGAGATGAAAGTAAGTGTCTGAAAAAAATAAAACACAGTAAAACAGCACTCCTGTCTGCCATGCCTGTGAACTCCTTCCACACTGGGAGGGGGGTGAAGGGAATGTCACCTATTATGTAATTACAAAAACACTTGTGAAACAAAGATGATGATGACATTCCCCTGAAGAGTTATCATCTCCTGCCTTAAATGACTTGTAGAAAGTAAATTCCAGTGAGACACAGTAAGTCCAATTAAGATAAAACATAATTTGTACCTTTTCCTAGATCTGGAGTAGCAATTTTGATGTAGTGCAGGTGATAACTACAAGCCTAGCTGGATGGGGCAAGACTGTGAAAGCAACAAACAACTGTCTCCATGAACCTACAAGCCTTTTATTCATTCACCTAGGGCTTGCCAGCCTAGCTCTTTGGTAGGCTGGCTATGAATGACTGCATCTGTTATGTGTGTTTCTCTTTAGGTATAGTTATTAGCAACAGTCTGACAATCAACTGGGAGTTTTATGTGCCACTCTGAGGGTGTCCTGGGAACATGTATAGGGCACTAGAAGATGAAAACAGAGCAATGGGGAGGGAAACGATAGTGTTGCTTGTAGCATGTTCCTTATTTGCTGTTGTTGACCTTGCACCAATGAGGCAAAGGCTACTCTGATAGCCTGTCTGTTGGTGGCCCTAAGAGAGGTACTTGGAGGTGACCAGGAAATGTTCTGCTGGGGACACAATCTGAAGCCATGCCAGGCTTTTTAAATCTCCTTTCTAGACCAATTGAAAGTGCTATTGCCCTTGATCCCAACCAGTATGGCCTGAATGTCGCAGAAAGACCCTGGCTGGAGTTTCCTAAGCCATCCATTATTACTTTCTTGGGAGTTTATACCAGCATGATGGTTTTGTAGGAATTCTCTGGCCAGTAATGCAAGGATAAGTATTTCCTTTCCTATTCCCCACTCTCTTTTTTGCTCCTTCTTTCATTAATTATCTTCCTCATTTTGCACACACTGAATTCTCCTGGAAGTTCAGAGGGGAGAAGAGTGCAAGGGAGATGGGACAGCTAAGCTCTTCTAAGCTACTCAGGAAACTCTTATTTGACTACAAATACACCTGTACCATGGAGGATCTATACTTATAGCAAGTGTCCTTGCTGGTTAACTGAAGAATTGCCAGGTAATGTCATTTTTGCATCAGTAGATCTGTTTTTACAGCACTGACTGGTATTCCTTTCCTTTCTGACTGCTCACGTTCTCTCCTAAGGCAAATAAAAGTGTGCAGAACATCCCCCATTGCAGCTGAATTAGGGGCAAAGGCAGGGTGAATGATTTTTGATAATTTCTCTGATGTATTTAATTCTGGAAGGAGAAGTTTGTTCAACACCCAAATGAAAAAAAAAATCCTCTGTGCATGTAAAATTGAACGAGCGTGATCATTCTCTTTATCATTTTTATCTTATCCTCTTTTTAAGGTGGCTGACTCTACACCTTCAGGAGTAGCTGTCAAATATGAGGGTGTTATTCATTCTTTCATATTTGTTGGTACCTTAGCCCATCTTCTGATGTTTCATACTGGGTTAGTTAGAGAATAGCATTTGCGGTACAGACAGCTTCTATTTAGCACCTGCTTTTCCCATGAGATATTCCTTTTGCTGATAGACTGATTAGAAATGTTACCTTGTTTGTAGATCTTGGCCCACTTGATGGTGACTATGAACAAGTTTCAGGTGGCAGAAAGCATCTTGGTTGCTCTAGAATGCCAAGACCTTGAGCACAAGGAATGACTAACTCAAGGAAGGTTCTGCTCTCCTCGTTGTGGTATCTTAGAGCCTCAAGTGATCACAGAGTATAAGGTATGAACATGGGAAATAAAATAAGTTTACAAGGTTACAAAGGACAATAAAAACCTTTACATGTAGTTAACTAATAACAGTCTCTCTCTCCCATCCTCATGAATGGAAGATTATATTTTTCATTTTACTCTAGTTCTCTAGGCTTTCTGATTGTCCAGTATGGACCTGATGCTGTGATTCAGCTGTGAGAGACAATGCAAACTCCATTGATTTACTGAGGGTAAGGAACAGAATGTCTACCTGTTTTGAGCCTGACACCTAGCCCACTCAAACATGTGAGTGAATTCTTCATAATGTTTAGGGATGCAGAACATCATTCCAAGATTACGGGAGTTATTTTCCAGACAAGAGGAAGTTAATGAATAAGACAAGGTAAAAATTAAACATCAGAAGTGCTTTAGTAGGCTGTGGGTAATAGCCACATAAGGCATTGATTCAGAATGTCAGAAATAATCTCTAAAGAGCTTTAATGATGCTAAAAGCAAGAGAAATTCCTGCTTATCTTATCAGTAAGATGACAGCTTGCACATAACACTGACCAAACATAACTGAATCAGCTGGAGAACAGATTTCTGAATGATTGTTCCTAGGTGTGTTTTCCTTGGAGGTTTCCCTTCCAGAGATCAACTTCAGCCCTGTTTAGCTTTTAGGGGGATGTGGCTATTGTGTGAAGCGGTAGCACTCCAGTCTGGAGTACAGCTCATCTTCTGTCTTTCTACAGCCACATATTTTAAACACCTTTTATGAGATTTGTCATTCCTTTTCACTGGGTTTTATCAGCAGTCATTAACAAAACAAGTATGTGCTAGTAGCTTCTAATGGGTCCCAGAGGAAGCTTTAAAGGAGGAACTTAAACCTAGAAAAAAAGATAAAATCCAGGGCAATGTTCAGTCATTGCATGTGCTAGGGTTGTTTGACTATTCTGCTTAGTCTGGAAGACATACATGGGAGCCTTTTACTATGTCTCCGTGTATTATGTGTAGATGTGACCTTTATTTTTTAAACATATGTAGATTAATTCTCTTTTTTTTTTTTTTTTTTTTTTTTTTTTTTTTTTTTTTTTTATCTCTGCAAAAATGTTATGTCCTGCTAAGGACACCAGCAAGTTAGATTAATGTGTGGAAGTGAACAAAATAAGAGGAGGGAGCAAAAGCAATTTACTCACCGTGCTGTCCACGTTTTTACTGGAGACATATTTATTAGGACATATGGATACAATCATGTGAGTTAGCATGATACCTGGGCAAGGTACCTAAAGTTCCAGCCACTGTCTGTGTAAAGCTGCAAAAAGCTGGTGCCCAGATGATCTTTCCTAGACCGATACTGGTGCAGGGAGAAGCAGCCTCAGAACTGTGCGGGATCACAGCTCTGCATGTCCCGGCACCCTGTGCCATCCACATACTGAAAGCAGCCACTTTTGCTGTTTTAAGGAAAAGATCCCACTTCCACTCTCTGCCTTCCTCTGTCTATCATTCCTTCTCAGTCTGCTTCCTACCTTGGGCTGTGTTCAACTTTGCTTGCTGCATGTCTTTTGTTTTTCTTGCATTACGACTCCACCCTTCCCTTTCACTGTGCCTCCCTCCTCCCCGGTGCGAGACTCCTTTCTCTGCACAGACCTATTCCTGACAGGCCTGGCTGCCGACGAGCCTGGAAAAGGTTCTTCAGCTGGCTACAAACTATTAGACTCCGCATGTGATGCTACCTGTGATATACTGGAGGCTTTGATAACTGACCTGATACCCTAAACTTTGAAAGGAATAGTAAAGAATGATTACACAAATGTTTTTTTGAATTCTATAATATTGCTTTAGTGAGAGATGGAAATTTTCATGCTTAACGATTGCATGAGTATTGCTGTTTCAATACTGGTAGAGGATGAGGTGGAGAATGATGAATGTTAAAGAGGAAAAAATTGACTCTCACCCACATTCTCCCTTTTTAGGACAAGCACCTTAGGGGAAAAAAAAAAGGTGATTAATTTTCAGTTTACCTTTTCTTTAGCGTAACAAACTTCCATTTGAGGTTTAATTGGATCTGTTCTAGGATGCAACAAAAAGTTAGTGGAAGATAAAAGGGGCATAGCAAGAAAAAATATTCAAAGTGAATAATTTAAGATCACATCCATAATTAATGGCATTTGGAAAGCTTCCTCTAGTGCTCTAATCATATCTCAAAATGTGCTAATTAGAGCAGTTTGGTACAAAACAGAGTATGCAGGTGTTGAACAGCTTCTTCTGTTCTTTTTTAAGAAATGTCTTGGCAACTGGTTCTCCTGGCATTAGTGTTCACATTTAATAAATGTCTCCCCATTTAACATATATTTGACAGCTGAAGAGCATGCATATAAATATTACCTTGTTAAAATAGGTTTGATCAAGAACGCAGAACAAAATCGGATATTTTTAGTACAGAAACTTAAGCTTGTAGTAAACAGTGGGGCGTCCTATAACATCCATTGGGGGTGTAAAGTTGAAAGTGAAAAAGATAAAAAATAATCAGTTATTCTCGCCTGGAAACGGCAATCTACATTCATGTACTTCAAAATAATGTTACCTAAAAGTAGTTCTGATACTTCAGCAAAGCTAATCCTTTGCTTACTGCTTGGACTGTATTTGTTACTATCTTTTGGCTGGGCAGGATTTTGCTGGTCACTTCCTCATTTGTCTTGGAAATCAATGATGGCAACTGATATCACAGTTCCCTCTCTCTAACCCCTCTCCAAAACTAATCAATATGATCCAGAAGAAATGAGCTGTGCCTTCAGGTCTGTTTGTATACATTTGTGCATACATTACTGCTCTGCCATAATGAACCAGCAAATGCTGAGGAGATGCTTAATGCAGAAGTGACTCTGAACCCTCCTGACAGCTCTGCATTCCTGGAACAGGAGCTGGCGGTGTGGGGCCGCAGTGGCCAGCAAGCAGGTAAGGGTACTGTCAAATAAACAAGTAAATCAAACTGAAGACCTCAGATTGTCTTTAAAATGCATGTATCATGACTCTGCAGGATTTGTTTTATATGATCATTCTAATACAATGTTTCACTTTGCTGAGGTTCTACAAAATTTAGCAGAATGAAACATAGTTCTGTAACCATGTATTGTTAATAACTGTTATAATTTCCTTTAAGGTTAGTTAACCTAGCTGAGAGCAGAGCTTCTTTCTATCACATGCTGCACATTCATTTTAAGATACTTTATTGGAGAGTGTACATTCTGAAATATTAATCTTGCACAATCTAACACATGAGCTTAAACCTAAGGTGTGTTTTCAAGAGACTCAGCAGCATCTAGCTCCTTTTTTCCCAGGCAGTCAGCAGACTTACTGCCATCTATGAATTGGCTCTTCTTCTATGCTATGTTCTCCTTTTTCCTACCCATTAGCATTCAACACTTTTCTTTCTCTTTTGCAGTTAGATGAATTATTCCCTGAGAACAATTCATTTGACAGTGAAATTTGCCCTTTTTGCATTTGTTATTTCTCCATGAGCACATCACAATTTGCGTTAATTAGTTTATTATTTGAAATTGTTTGATGAATAGTTTGTTCCAACCCATTTCACATATGTAGCTAATATTAATTTGAGTGTTTCATCCCAGTGATTTACCATTCAAACTGTGTCCTATTGTATTGTGTGGTGATTGTTTCTGCTCCTGCTCTGGATGACATAACTAGAGTCAATCAAAAAGGTTCATGGAAAGTTTTCAAAGAAAAGTTTAGTTCTGTTCTCTTACTATTTTCCACATCCTCCCCCCACCACCCCCCCACCATCCCCCGAGAAAACACTCCATACTTTCAGTTATGTATTGTGCTCTTTCTTTTTCTGTTTCAAAACTGCAAAAACATGACAAAACAGGGATTTTAAAAAGTCTCTTTTTTGTACTCCCTGTTCAAGGAGATGGAGTAAAATAAACTGGGGTTTTATTTTATCCATTAATAAAACATTTTCTCAGTTGGGGACAGTTTTTAATCCAAAGATGCTCTTTGCAATAGATTATTTTTTTTTGACCAGTCCAAGTTATAAATTTTATAAACAGCTTCTGCTTTCCTATGAATTATGATTCACCGGTACAAACAATATCTTGTCATATTAAGTAAAATTCTGATGAAATTAGAATTTTCTTCCAATACCTCCATTTGAGGAAAAAAAAAATGACAGCATCCGAAAAACTGCAAATATGGGCACCAGAAAGAGTAGAATAAGATTTCAAAATTCACAAGCATGATCACAAACCCTTTCTTTCTGCTCAGTGTAGAGTTCTGATCTCTTGATCTAAACTTCTAGTAAACCTTGTTGTATAATGACCTTATTTACTTCTCCCAAAAAAGGTATCATCTCTCTGTACAGATCCAGTCTGAAAAACACCTTAGGATGAACAACAATCTATAGTGTTCCATATATACCTGTGAATATCTACTACCCCAAAAGAAGCAGAAAGCTATAATCAGTCATATATTAGAAATCAGAGTAATAATGAAATCCTTCCCATTCTAATGTTAATAAGGCATGTTGAAAAACAATTTGAGTAGTTTCTCAAAAGAAGGAAAAGAACAGGTAAAGAACTCCCTTAGACATGGATTATTTTTTTAAATAATTTGAAAATATTGGGATGTTTCATATATAATCTTATGCATTATAATTTTAATTACTTAAAGGGTTCAGCAAGTTTGCCTAGGAAATCATAAAGCAACCACTTATAGCAAAATCAGGGAAAGGTAGTGATGGGACACAAACGGGAAAGCAGAAAGGAATGGCAGTATAATTAATGCCATCAGTATGCTTTTATAGAAGATAGATCCTGTTAAGCAAAGAGTGTCATTTTTGAGATCTTTGATGCGTTCAGTGAACATATGCCTGTCACATAATATATCCAAGGCCCTTTTGAGACAGGTGATATACTTGCACAATGTTCGAATGAGAAAGTTACTACTAAACAAAACCAAGAGAGCCCTCAGAAGCAGGCTGGTGTCTGAGTGAGTGTAACTGCAAATGTTCCAGTCACAGCCCCATGGATTGGTTTCTGGACAGATGTTGCCAGTGTTTATTTTTGACCCAGTCTAATCTAGGAGGACTACACCTGTAAATAACATATTTGTAAAATTTCTGATGACACAGAATTAGTTGAATGAATAATAATGATAAATTGCATATGGGGTACAGAGGCTGTTCTGGATCACTTGAAGAAGCGAACAAGCACATAAACACAAATGTTTTTGTGTGGTCACCTTACGAGGTTATATTTTCAGGCATGTAGAAGGTGTGTCAGTTTTAGAAAACTGGGACTTTCCGTTAAATCAGTAACTGAAGAGCACCAGAGTGGTGAAAAAAGTGAACATGGGTGGGCAATGTGATGTAGCTAAGGCTCAATACTACTTATGAAGAATTAGTTGGGAAGTATTGCATATTAACAAGGGACTACCATTTTTACAGTTGTCGTGGCATGAAGAGGGACTTGCATGTTTCTTTTTAGCTATTTCAATTGCTTAAGTGAGAGTTATAACTGTCATGAGTCATGAACCTCTGGCACTAATGATACACTTTTGTTTTGAGTTCTAATAGTCATCCTTCAAAAGAAAAACCCCAACCTGATAAAGAATTGAAAAGGATTCAGAAAAGAATAATAGTAAAACATTTTTTTCCTAGGGAGAAACCAAGAAAATTTAATCTGTTTAGTGCATCAAAGAGAAAATTAAGAGGGTGATAATGGGAAGAGATAGCTTATTGTGGGTGGTATTTCTGTCAGAAAGATGAATCCATGAGATTCAGGAGCTGGAAACTAGACTAAGGTAAATTCAAAGAGAGTAATTAATCAGTGGAACAACTTTCCTCCAGTTATGATGGATTCTCTGTCACTGGCAGCTTTTAAATCAAGTCTTAGTGTCTGTATAAAAGATATCTTAATGATCAAAATAAGACAAAATTCTAAAGAAGAAATCATTTATGTGAGATTTTTGGCTCACTGTGTAAAGGAGGAGAGGAAAAAAGATCTCTAGTCTTAAAATCTATCCATGAAACTTTCTTTTGTAGTTTACATGTTATCAATATTTAAGCATTTCAAATCATTCTGAGATGTGTATACAAAAGACACTGTATGTCTTACCAGAGGGAATTAAATATTAACCTGAAAGCACAGTAAATATAATTATAATCAAATTGGCAAATGAAAGCAAAACAAAGCTATTGACTTCCAGGTATACCAATTCTGTTTCTCATGGCTGGGACAAAAACCATATTTCTGCTGCAAACATATACAGATTAAATATATTGGAGGTTTTCTCAGAAAATGATCGATATGGTCATGTATCTGAAGTGCTTTACCACCAGAGCTCCACATTAAGCAATTGAACAGCAAGTCTTTCTGGAGCATCAACTAGCCAAAGAACCTGAATGATGACAGCCACAATCTAAAGAATTTTGTTGGTATATGCGATATTGTCCGGGAGCTGTGGGCCATGTGGAAGTCTTTTCTTGTTGGTAGTGAGGCAGGCAACGTTGCTTGGCTAAATGCACTCTGTCTTTACGGTGGGTATTTCTGTGCTGAAATGCCACAGCAGGGTATTGTTGTATTGAGAAGAACCTACAGTCACTTCTGATAAAAAGTAATGGCTCAACACTGTGTGCGGCTTTATTGTAAAGCCTTTTGGTTTATGCATTTTTTTCCTGGTTTGGAGTTTAGCATTTTAGCATCCTTCTGAAACTGCACATTGCATTTGTTAGAAAGGCTGGTAGAAAGCAAGAAGTCCAGTGGCCAAGCAATGGTGTACTTCTGGGTGGCTGGAAAATACCCAGGGTCATTCCTCTGGACCTCTGTTTTGTAAATCAGAGGAGAAACCTGTCCACGTTCAGAAAAAGAGAATAGGCAAGACTAGCTGTGCCAGCAGACAGTGGGGCTGCTTGTTTCATTGCCATTTGTCAGACCTGTCAGAACCAGCTGTGACTATGCTTTTTAAGAAATAGAGGAAAAAAAAAAAAAAAGGTAGAGGTGGTGGTGTGTGTTTCCATTTAACAGGGCTTTCTGTAACATTACTGTGCATGTCACTGGTGATGTCTGTAAATAATGCACCCTGAGGGATGGTATGAAATTTAGTTAGGAAATCATCTAATGATTGGCCATTAATCTGTGGCATTGGCTTACCTTTTGGGTGCATAGAAATGGGCTGGAAACAAGCAGCTAAATAAGTGGATCAAAGTGATAGAAGATAACTGCTTCCCATGGAAAAAAAAAAAAAAAAAATTCTGCTTTTACTCGGTTTCTGTCCTGACTATGTGTCTACAGCTGTGATGCTCTTTTTTCTTCATTGCTCCTTTAATTAAAAGAAACCTCCCTGCCTCTCTGGGGCACGTCCCTGAGGAGAGATTGTTTTTGTATGAGAAGCATATCTGCTCTTTTATCATCTTCAAAACCCAGAGTTTGTTTTCACTGTGTTTGTCAATCAGCTTGAAAAAGATTTTTTTGCTCTTAGTGCACCGGAAACAAATACAAAGACAAGACAGAAAGCTCCAGGCAGTTCTACCGTGGGGGAATGTGATGCTGATGTAAAGCTGCAGCAGAAGTATGCCTTAATTAGATGTTAATGAATAGACAGGTGCGTATAAGTGAGCAGCTCTGAGGGTGTGGAAGGAAGCAGAAACATGGGGCAGTAAAAAGACTTTAGTATTGCCTGAGTAAAGGTTCGTTTAAACATTCCTCTGTCTGCTGCTGTTTCTTGTATCCAGACTGGATTTTCCCATCACTGTGTGGCAGCAAATCATTTTGTTTCTTGCCAATACAGGGAGGGGAACTGAACTGCATGCTCTCCTTCCCTCAGCCATGCTTTGAATTGCTTCAGTTCTCCAGCTCCAGGAGAGACTTATCAAACCTGAAGTGGCAGAGATCCGTGCAGCAAAATTTTTAACAAATCTTAGGTGTCAGAATTATGGAGGAAGTTAAGGGGGCAGCTGGAGAAAATAGAAGGTGCTCTGGACTTGGAAGGATCAGGTAAAGAGTACAGGCAGACATGAGGGGCAAAAACAAGATGCAGAGGCAGGCAGAAGAAGGAATTATTTCAGGCACTGACATCACAAATGGCCTTTGACCAAACAGGTAAATTAGTGTGCAGAATGGCTAATCAAAGCCAGCATAAACACCCGAGACTAAAAATACCTGTGAAGTAGGGAGGCATGTATAAAAGAAACCAAATACTGTCAGATCAAAACTCTAGAGACACAAACAGCACAGTAATAATAGTGATGATAGATTTAAACACTCACTATGCTGCTCATTCAGAGGAAAACATATTATTCAGTGCATATAAATCTCCTTGGATGTATTTTTGGTGGTGGTTTAATATCTAAAATCAGGGCATTTTCCTTGTCTGTCCTCAGTGCGGCGTTACAAATCTTATTTATGGATTAAAAGCAGCTCTAGACTCCGCGGTTTTCCCAACAAAAGGTTTTTCTCTCCTGGAGTTCATGCAGCTGATGAAGATCACAGATCTGGTGTATGGTATAGCTCCAAATTCCTGTAGAAACTGTCACTTCCCAAGGCCAAGGCAGTGAGAGCAGTCTGGGAGGAGAGGTTCAGTGGAGGAATGGAGATGTGGCTGAGGACACAAAGCTTTTCTTCATAGAGCACTGGGGGTCAGAGGCTCTGTTTTGGGAGGTTTTGTTTTCATTTTTGTCAGATGTGCAATAGGATGTGTTGTGTGCATCCTTCACAGGCTGCAGCAATGGACCTCACTGGCGATGAAGGGATCCAGAGACTGAAGTCCAGTCTCAGATGGGGATTGCAGGCGGAGGTGGCTGCTGATCCTGTACTTCTAGTGATGCATGCTGGTGAAGGAAGAGTATTCTTTGCTTATTAATTTATTTGGAAATATATTTGGATTAAGTTCTGTGGAAATACATCCTAATGTGGACTCTTAAGTACTTGGACTGATAAGCGGACCAGACTGTCTTTCTATTTGTTCGCCAGTCTTGCTTGCATGCCTATCTATCTATTTATCTGCCTTTTGATCTGTTTATCTACATTTTTAGTCTCCCAGTGGCACAGACAGACAGTCTCTTCTGCTAAACAGGGACTCCCTTTCTTAACATCCTGTCTGTTTGAAGCCAGTACAACTTCAGTATGACAAAGAAGTTTTACTCCTTGTAATAAAATAATCTTTTTTTTTTTTTTTTTTTTTTTTTTTTTTTTTTTTTTTTTTACCTTTACAGTGCATGAAAGTCTCAGTGCCCTTTGTGAAACCCATTACCTGCAACAACAGACTTCCCCCTGCCCCTTCTACTGGATTAGCACCTACCCATAGTACTGGTACCACCTTGCTAATTTTGGAGCACAGGGTACCCCTACATATTCTGAGACCAACTTTTAGACTTTCATGTAGCAGAGGGAGCTCCTGGGCCTTGTGCCTGGAAAGGATAGAGTGGGCAAATACAGTGCAGAATATTTGTGCCTGGTATTGGGCTCAGAGAGGTCAGGAAGGCTGGGGAGAATCAAGAACTGGCTGGTAAAACAGGGCTACACTCTGTTGCCAGACACTGTGGCATTGATGCACACTCGGCTTCCTCAGCACTGCCTGGATCCCCGTGCAAAGCCTTGTTTGTGTCCCGAATCTCACGAACACTGGCTTGCTGCAGGACTGGCTCAGTGTGGGAACTGAAGGGCAGTGTCAGGTGGTGGGAGGGCTAAGGATATGTGGAAGATACTGGTTTGCAGTCATAACATGGAGCTGCACAGGATTTCGAGGCACATTGGTTTTTTACTGAAGTAAAATAGATATAGTAGGTTTATGATCTTGGACATGATAAATATGTCACAGTAAATACATTGCATACAAGAAGAATATAGCTGGTATATGTAGCTAAAGTTTTTCATAACACTCACGTTGTATATCTTACAATGCCTAACATTGTTCATGTAGAACAGCATAAGAATTACTACCGAGTCACAAAGTTGCTACAGCCTGCATTGCTGCGTTACTACCTTCTTCTTTGTAAACGCGACCTTCCTTTTGGAAAAAGTATCTCTTTTGTGCTTGCTACTGAGCATGTTTGCTACTGATTTCTACTTAGTATCAAACCCTGACAGTTCACAGAAGTGATTTGGTAACGGGCAGGCATTCCAACATCTTGGCTACTGCCAAGCGAGCTGAGTCATCCACATTTATTAATCCTGTAGATTCTGTTGTAACATTCATTTTTCAACAATAAGAAAAAAAAAATAATAATGTAATCTCCTGTACAGATGCCTGGCAGGTAATGTGTAGCAAAAAGCCACTGTTTGAAACAAGATTTTCCCGTCTCCTTCCATCCCCAGGTCCTTTATCAAATGTGTAGGCAAGAAACCAAGAGATAAGTATCAAATTAATTGATTGCCATATCATTTCTCCTCCTCCCTTCTCTCCAGAATTTGTAGAGCTGATCCATGCCTAATGCTAAGGAGACACTGTGTTATTTTCCTGTGGTAGAAGCAGGGTGAATACTGTAAAACTAATGCATTTTATCTGTAGGGGAAATAAAATCTGTAATGATTTAAAGAATCTGCCAGAGAAAAAGAACAAGCTGGGATCCTTCTAGGAATCTCATCTTCAGCCAGGAGCATTTGTGTTCTATTTAAAAATGCAAAAGGAGCATTGACATCTAGTGTTTGTTCCAGTATTTTACTAAAGAGATTTAATGGTCCACAATTCAATTTGAAGTGAAAGTATCCCCCAAATGACTCTTTATAAAGTCTTTTTGAGACCAAAGTCAATATCTATGGGCCTTTGGAGATGCAGCAATTGATTACCTGTCCAAGTCAATAAGCATTAAAACCCAAAGAGATTCAGAAGACATTTCACTGTTACAAAACCTCACCCCTGATACCACTTATGTACATTGACTGGTCCATGGTGAAGTTCAGTATATAAATAAAACATCTTGTTCTGAGACCTAATTGAAGTTTTGTAACATCCAGAAAACTGTAAGTTAACACCTTTGGCTGTAGTGCCGGTATGCCTGGATTTGTACCTTTAGTGCATGTCTCAGTGTGTGATGGGCATAAAGCAGATCAGATTTTGGAGTCACCTATTCCTTTGTCTGCTAACACTGTTATCCTTCGTTTCCTGGTTTGTAGAATAACATCACTTTGTCTCCTCAAAGAGGAGCTCTGCCAGCAGTATGTAAGAATCACTTAATCCCTTCTCAAATGAAGTCAATTGAGCAATTGCTCTGTGACTCTGAAAGGCAGGAACTGTTTAAGAGAGCCAACAGTTTGTTACCGAAAAGGAGAAAGAACAGAGTGTCCAACTGTAGCTGCATATGACAAACTGTGAGTGACAGAAGCTGGTGCTCGGTAGGGGAAGGAGTTGATTCAGTCTTTTGGAAAACAGAAACACTTCTCTCAGGAAATTGCTAACTTTATGAATTTAGGATCTATGTTTTACACTTTACCTGAAACACATCTTTTATCAACACTAAGTTAGGGGAGGGGATTGTTGCAATAACTGAAATGGAAGTGGGAATTTTCTTGGAAATCTGATGTTGTCACTTTCGCTTCCTTTTCTGCTGAATCTTATGGCCAAGTCCTAATGATTAAGCAAGATTTCACTGGAGGGGAACTCATTAGGTATTCCAATTATGAAACTCAATTCAAGGTCTACTGTACCTAACCTGAATGTACCTACCATTCCCGAGAGGTCTTTGACTAACTGTCATCTCCTAAAATCCCTCCGGGGATGGAGATTCCACAGTCCTGGATGACAACACTTTTAAGTACCACTGATGTCCAAGCAACATTTCCCTATCATGATCCCTTCTAGAATTTCATACATGCAATGTGTATGAACTGTGTGGCACATGCCAATGAATGTCCTGCCCATAGAATGTCCTGGCCATAAAGTGTGTGAGCTGCACTGTTGCTCAAAGCACGCTTTAAAAGTCCCGTGTTTCAGAGAAGTATCAGGCTTTCTGCACAGTACTGACCCATACTCAACTGCTTCTTGTTTCTGCTTAGCTCTTAGCAATAATAAGAAATTATTATTTAGTAGTTCAATTATTTATTAATATTTAAACATATATCTTTATAAATGAATGTACTATTAAAATATCTCATTATAATAATTATAATGATAAGATAATAATCAAACTGCTCTTGTTTTTTTGAGATCTAGCTGAGTTTTGTTTGTTTCTATAAAAAGAGTAACGTATATGAGGAAATAAATGTTGTGGTGGCTAACTTCAATAGAAGGACATTTTGCATTTTGTTTTAGTGGGGAAAAAAAGAGATAACTTGGTAGTGTACCAGTGTGTGAGTTTGAAAATCTTATCAAGTGTGTAGCTGAGATCCTGCCCATCTTTTTAAAAGGTAACAAGGATAATCTGGGCTACAGGCTAGCTGGCCTCCCTTCAGCCTCCAAAAGGTTGTAGACCACATCTTGATAGAAGCTGTTTCCAGGCACACAAAGTACTAAAAGGTAATTTGAAGAAGCCAACATGGATTTGCCAGGAACAAATTGTGCCTTCCATGATGGAATGACTGATGTTGTGGATGAAGGGAGAGATATTTCTGTTGTTTGTGAGCACATGCCATTTAGCATAGCTTTCTACACACTGTTCCATAGCATCCTAGTAGGATGATAGCAGCTGAATTGAAGTGATATTGACTAGGGGGTAGACAACAAGGCAGGTGATGGGTTACAATTTAGAAATGTATACAAAATGCACATGAAATTATCAAATAAATATGACATACTGTCTTTCTCAGAAGCGGTTGCTAACATCTGTCCTTTCCTTCCTGTCTACCACAGCAGACAAATGTAATTTAAAGACAACTAAAGGCTTTGCTTTATTGGAAGAATCACTTTATTCTTCTTACTCTCTTTCATACTAATAATATATGTTGATTTTATTCTTCAATATGTGATATTCCTATGGTGGTTTTTCACATTTCTTCTGTTCACAGAAATATTTATTGCTTTTCTTTTTAGTTACTTTTTGATAAGGTAATCAAGAAATGTGTCATAATTGGACTTACAATGTGTCCTGAGATATTAAACAGCAGCAGCAATCCAGCTACAGAAATCCCTTTTTTATGAAGATAAAAGCATAGGCAAAGATTTTTTTTTAAATTGCTTTAATTAAATACATGAATTTTAAAAATACTGAAAACAAAGGGTAATGAAAAGAAAATGCAGTGTTTCAGAAATATATTTGGAGTATTTTATTTCTTCTAGGATTATTGTTTCTTATCTTTCCCAGAGAGTTAGTGCATGAATTCTGTTGTATTCCAGAATGGGTTCCACCTGGAGGCTGACAGAGCTGAGCCGCTTTTTCCTGCTGGTTACTCCTGTTTTTTTAAACCAACAAAACCTCAACAGTCCTGGTCCATTTTTACATAAATCCTGATTTGGTGAGTATTTAATTGATTCAGTCGAATAATTTAAAGTCGAATGAACTTTAAACATAGCCATAATCTCACTGATACTTCTGGATTATTCATAGGCCTATAAGAGATATAAATACAATTAAGGACATAGCTAAATCAGATGTGTACTCTGCCACAAATCTGCTCTTTCAGTTATGAAAACTTTGGGAATTCCCATGTGACGGAAATACTTAAAGTTAGTGTAGAGACATAGATCTATGCAGACCTGTTGGAATTTTACTGGTTTGGCAATAGTTTCAGACTTCCACTAGGCAAAGGAAGGAGGCTGACCATCTCTAAAGTCTTTGGTTGTTCATAACTACTTCTTAGAGTCCACAGAAAAGTGTACTTTTTACTTTTTTTACTTCAGTTTTGATAGTTATCTAGCACAAAATAGTGATATTTTTTTTTTGAGGTTAGAAATAATTGCAAAAATATTTTTACTTATTTAGTGTTTTGGTGTGGAACAGAGAGTGCTCATTATCAAATCAGGCCCTCTGCCTTATAATCCGATGACATTTTATCTTCCCTAGACACTGTCAGAATTTGTAATATGTAAGTGTACACCATGGGGAAATAGCAAGTGGCAACAAAAATGAAATGAGATTTACTTTGGGAAATGTTTCAAACCCAGATTCTCCCATCTGAACTGATGTCTCAAACAGTTTGATGAACATCTATTGAGAAACAAAAACTCTTAATTCATTGTCTGACCACCAAGAGAAAGGTGTTTTGTTCTTTCCTGGGGATTTTTGTGGGGTTTTTTGTTTTTTTTTTGTTGGGTTTTTTTTGTCCAGAAGAAGGAATGCTGACTACATATCATGACATTTATGGCTTATCAGTCAAATGTTTGTGTTTGGGAAGGACCTGGAGAGAGCAATATTAAGTGATTTCAAAGGGCAAAAGAAACATACAGATATGAGGTGTGACACAGCATTAAATCTGCCTGGGATTGAGGGTAGCTGATCAGAGAATTTCACACAATGCTCTCTTTTCTGAATCTGAATCAAGAAAGTCAATGAAGCTAAAATCAGTAGATAATTTTTGACCTCTGGAGATGAAAAGGACTCAAGAAATAGTCATATTTTCCAGACAGATATTACCAGCCCTCGACCCAGGAAATAAAAAGATTAACTAAGAGAAATGATAGAGCCAAATGTGCCTGCTAGGTGACAGCTGTGTAACTGAATGCTCCCAGCCAAATCCTTTCTTTGTTTTGGACAAAACGTGAGGTTTTTGACTATTTGGAATTTCTGGAAGCTTGATGCTGAAGAGGCATAGGAGATCTGACAGAAAGGTGGATTTCTGCAATGGTGAAAGGCCGTACAGGTGGCCCTTAGATATCATCTAGTTTTGCAGTCTCACAGACACTGTTGCTCCTACAGAGAGAGGCTGTGTGTATACAGTAGGTCTAGTGGCCTAGGTTGAGTAGACAGCTCATTTAATGTCCTTTCCATGTAAGTTTTTGGGTATGGGAAATCCCAAACTAACATATGATGTGCCAGGCTGAGGCAGACACCAAACTCAGTGCCTTGAAGGAAAATCTGAGATGAGATGGAGTGGAGGAGGGAACAGACTTGGGCATGCAGGACTGACAACCCTGAAGTCCAATGTTCTCTCTTAAACCACTGCACAGGCAGCAGAAATGGCTCTTCCTCCCGCCGTGCTTTTAAAAGCTCTGAATGTGCATACACAGATCAGTCATGAGCTGAAGAGAGGAGCCTGAAGGATAAAGGGGGTGTCGGTGCACTTAGACACTTGTATCTTTGCTATTGCTGCCAGCAGAAATGGAAGAGTTGGAACTGCTCATATGTGATTTTTTTAAAAAACTGCTTTTACCTGTTTTAGAACCTTTGAGAGAAATACATCCAAGCTATTCCTGCGCACCTCATGAAACTTCAGAATTTTTTTTTGGTCTCCTCCAGCCCTCCCAGGAATTATTTGTCCATGTTTTTACTGATCTCAGACACAAAGAGTCTGATTTGACCAGTGATACACAAGGAAATTTGCAATAGAGCAGACAGTAAAACCCAGCATCTATATCCCACACCACCCTGCTTCCCTGTAAACAGCTGTTTCTTAGTGAATGAATTAAGAGGCAGAGTCCTGTTTAGCAGCCATAAAGCTGCCAATTTAAACCAATGAACTACTGGGGCAAATCTCCACCTGCCTTTTTGATCCCAGACACCCCAAACTCTAGGAAATAAAATGAAAAAAAACCTCCACAATTACATCCGCTGATAGTGAGAGATAATTCTCCAAAAAGATGCAGTTCACTCTAAGTCTTGGACAGAAAATTTCTCTGCTTGGCAGAGGACTTGCTCTTCACCATAAACCCTGTTTGCTACTGTCATAAAGGTGTCACACACAAGATCAGGGTGAGAATGAGCTGAATTTCCTCTCCCTGATCTCCTAACATAGTCAATGTGACGAAGGTTAATTAAAACTGCTGTCACTTGACTGAGGTCAATACACAATAGCTTCTCCAGTTAATGCTACAGACAGCTGATAAAGAAAGCATAGGTCGGTCGGAGGGTTAGTAATCCATATTTGCTAGGGGTACACTTTACTTCTGGGAGAAGAAAGTAAAAAAAAAAAAGAAGAAGAAAAGAACAAACAACCACCAAACTAAACCCCAGACCAATAAAAGAGAGCTGCTGTGAAGTGCAAGTCTGTGACAATGATTGGAAAAGCTCTGTGTATCTCCCAGCTGAACTGCAGGGTGACTAGTGGGGAGCTCAGATAAGGTTTGTTTGTGCAGTAGCCCAGTCCTCTGAGCATTGGGATCTTGTTCAAAGAAGCACACAAATATTCCACTCCTTATTAACAGCAAATGTCCAGGAAGGGAAGGTGGCACTTTGTAGCAAAATGCCAGAGCTGGAAAAGAGATGGGGAAATTACAGCTAATGCAAGCGAAATATCAAACTCTGACAGTTGTTTGCCACAGGGAGAGAGCTGCTAATTCAAATCAGTGCAGATCATTTTGCCTCAACACTGACCTGTTGATGTTTAAGAAGAACAAACTCCATTCACTAGAAGATGAAATATCAGATTACATCTTGATATGAAGATTATTGCAGCGTTATCAAGATCAGTTTCTACATTAACACATGCTGCTGGCCAATGTTTGCACAATAGTCAGTCTTCTCTCTCCCCAGCTTAACAGCTTCAAGCCTCTCTCATTCTTAGTCCTCCTCACAATTCCTACTTAGATATATAACACACAATTCTGGGAAGCGTTTTGAAATACAAAATTAAACCTAAGTTATGCAAATCAATGAAAATGAAAGACACTTATAGTTTTGCAAAGCTAGCCATTAAGGCGCTTTTTTTGTGTTGTGGTTTTTGGTTCAGCCCCTCACCCCTCCCCCAGCAATCTTTGAAACTCTGTGCAGAAGTTTCAATTAGTAGGGGTTCAAGGGCTTTCAGGCAAACAAATTGTTAGGAAGGAACACTGAATGGGGTTTCCTTCTTCTTCCTCCTGTCACACCCCACAAGACAGACCTTTTCAGAATTGCAGCAACATGGGTCTCCATCTGCATATTTGTCAGCTCTGAAATGAAACAAGTGGTGGTGGTGAATGGTCCTGTGTCCACTGCTATAGAGCCCCAGGAGAGGAATGGTGCTGTTCTGCTCTCTGCAGGATGTAGCTACCTTTCACTGACCTGAGCGAGAGAATGAGACCCTGGGAGTTTTGTAAAAGTCAGAAGTATTCTTCTATGATGGCAACTTCTGAAAGAAGAAAAAGCTGGATGTCCTCACAAGAATGTCAGAAACAGTTTGCATGTCTCCAAGTGGTGTTAAAGACTAGTTTTTATTGAATTTTCTTTCCTCTATGTATGCTTGTTCTCTTGTGCTCTTTCTCTCTCTGAGGGAATCAATGCAGACTTCTAACAGGTGAACTTTGAAACAGAAATCACAAAATTATTTCCTACGGTACTTCAGAAAGATTTTTTGAAAAAAGGAACATGTACAGAGAAATGACAAGTCACGGTTGTCTAAAGCCTTAGGGGTTTGATGGTTCAGTCTAGTTTGTATATGAAAAATTTTCACAAACGTATGGTTAGAGAACCACATGTTTAAGACTGCAAGAAAGTCTGCACACAGTTGCCCACATGCCAAGTAAATACCTGGTTGCATAATCAGTTTGGGAAAAAAGTCAAGCCATAAATTTATCTTAACAATGTTACTGATTCAGAATGGGACCTGACTTACAGGTCTAGAAGTTTTTTTCTACCCCTGTTCCCACAATCTGTGGTTTATTTGAAAATCTGGCTATATTTATATGATGTCCTTTTCACTGTGAAGTGTGAGTGTTTCATAGTAGCACATCAGACTTTTTCAGTTCCAGTTCATCCTTCTAAATCTCCACTCACACCTGCTGAATTTGCCCTCAGTTGTCGTCTTTCTTCTATTCCTTCACAGTCCAGCTAAATACTTTTTTCATCCTCTGTCAGCTCCTCAGTTTACCATTGTTCTGATGTCAGCGTGCCTCGGTCCCCCACCCTTTACAGCCATGCATAGAGCTTTTCTTTTATGAAATATGTTAATAGTCTTTCTCATCCCCTCTTCTTCCTGAGGCCAGATCTGGGTGTTCATTGTAAATTAGATCTGTTAAAGCTGGGCATTAGTGCTCTGTCAGATCACCAGCTGCTGGCCAGAAAGCAACTTCTCCTGGACTCCTGGGTTTGAAGGCTTTGGGAGGACTATTGTTTATTGCAATATATTATATTCTAATACACATTTTTTTTCCTAGTTCTCTTTTCTGCCTCTGGTCACTGGGTATTTATTTACATGGAAAAGAAATAAGATCCTGGATCCTCTCTGCTGTCTGCCTCACAAAAACATCTCTGTTAAATTCCCTTGACAATCCAAACTGTCCCGTGTGGTCATTGTCAGAAGTACTCAAGCTTGCTTTTAAATCTGCAAAGTGAAAATGTGGAAAGTATTTATTACTTTTTTATTTTTAAGTTACCATCTTTGAGCTGGTATCTAGTTTTAAACCTTGGTGGGTTGACCTTGTCTGGGCATCAGGTGCCCACCAAACAGCTCTGTCACTCCCTTCCTCAGAAGAACAGAGCAGGAAAAAATTAGGTGAAAAAAACCTAGACTTGTGGGCCAAGATGAAGGCAGTTTAAAGAAGCAATAGCAAAAGTCTCATGTGTGGAAGTGAAGGAAAACAAAAGACGTTATTCTCCCCTTTCCATCACAAGTGCTGTTCAGCCATTTCCCAGGAGGCAGGGCTCCAGTACACGTAGAGGTTGCTCTAGAAGACAAGGGTCAAAAGTAGCAAATTCCTCCCCCCTTCCTCATCCTTTCTCCTAGATTTTATTGCTGAGAAGATGTCACGTGGTATGGAATACCCCTTTGGTCACTTCGGGACAGCTGCCCTGGCTATGTCCCCTCCCAAGACCTTGCCCACCGCCAGCCCGGTGGTGCGGAAGGGAGGGTGGGAGAGGCAGCCTTGATGCTGTGCGGGAGCTGCTCAGCAGCAGCCAAACCACCGGTGGGTGATCACCACCTTTCTGCCCACCAGTACACAGCACAGCACCGGGGGGGCTGCTGTGGGGCTCAGCCAGACCTAACACAAAACCTCACCTCTTTTGCATACATAGAAAACTTGTTCTTCCACTGAAAACTCATGTACTTGGTGCACTGTAGAATTCCAGTTGTGTAGGTATTCCAAATTTGATTGGAAAATATCAATTATTTGATCAATCTGCAAAATACCCTACTAACATCCAGGTGACCTGGGTTCAAATTTTGCCTTGGCAACAGATTTCTGTTCGTGGCTTTGCGTGGCTCCCTTACTTTACTCTGTCAACTTCCACCTCTCTGCTAGAAGCAGTATTATTGCCGAAGTTTCACTACTTCGCAGTACTTCCCAGGAAGTGAACTTCCCAGGACATTGTAAATGAAAACAAGTCTTTGAGGTATTTCTGAGAGGAGGGACTATCTAATTAGGCAGATAGATGTAGTTAATAATGATTTGGAGACACAAGCAATGGCATACTGACACTTCTAGCAGTCTCATTGCCTGTTACCTGCTGTAGCGCATAAAAAAAGATTAAAGTCCCACAGTGAGCCACGGAGAGTCTGTGCTTCTTTATCCTGCTCATTTCTGGGAGTCATCCTCCTCATTACTGCTTGATTTAAAAGAAAAATTGACACATATGATGGTTGGTTTAGATAAAGGTATGCTAATCACTGACTGTTTCGAGTTTATAAAGGCTACTGCATTGTTAGAAATTTCATCCCTAGTATGTGGCTTTGGAAGCCAAGATGAATTAATTGCAGGTGGAATACAGATGCGCTAATGAAAGAAAAACACAGATTTAGGGAGTAAGGAACAAATTACGAAGGGTTTGGGGTTTTGATTTTTTTTTTTTTTCCAGTGGAAGATGAGGTCATTGTTAACAGCAAGATGGCTCACAGAGATAGCTGCCTGCAGGAATAGATTGGGGGTTTATCAGGCTGCCAAGCTGTATCATTGAGGATTTTTGAAGTGAGAAGAATGTGTGAGATGCTTGTCCAAATGCTGAGTGAGAAAGCAAGCCCTTGATGAATAAAGCCAGTGTAATTTTTACTGAAATAAATCTAGCTCTGGGTAGAAGCTGGAACTTCAGTTTTTGCCTATGAAAACTGTTCTCCTGTCCTGTTTTTTTGATGAGGCCTAGAGCAAAAGCATCTAAAAATAGTAGAGCAAGTTGAGGGAAAAAAGGAAAACAAACCCTTCCAGTGTGGAACTTCTAACATGTCTTGTTTTTCTCTCTTCTTTAAGACAGGAATGTTTCCTTAAGCTGTATTAGTCTCATTGTCAGCACAAATCAAATGTTACTATTTTTGTGATTAATACTATAAAGATCTATTAAGAAACAAATTAAAATGACAAATCTTTATCAGTCTCACATATAAAAATTACTGCATGCAGATGCTATTGTGTGCGTATATGTACATATAATACTACCATTCTTGAGCAGATTTGCAGTGTTCATTGTGTGGAAAAGCTAACACACAAGTATTATTTACATTTATTAAACTCTCTTCACAGAGATGAGAAAGTTCTCATCTCATCCTTGACAGAGAGAAGCTCTTTACTCAATCAGCTTCACTGGTTTTATGCTGAAATTCCACAGGCCAGTTGGATTCTCAGTAGGCAGCAGCCTGACCTGCTCCATCAGATCCCCAGGGCACTGTCAAACTGACGGCTGTTGCTGAGTTTCTCAAACATACAAAAAGCTGCTCCTGGAGATTATTTGGAATTACGCAGGCTGCACTGTCTAATCCCTGTCTGATGTCAGAAGGAGCTGCTCTTCCAAGGTGCACCCCTTACCTTTACCTTGGGGCCAGGAGCTGTTCTGCTGTAGATGATAGGGATGCTCAGCCGACACTTCTAAATCCCCACTTTAAAAAGGCAACATTACCCAGTAATTGCACCCTGGGTTCTCTTCCCAGTTTCTGATGTCTGTTGTGGCCTTCTCCATTTCACCTCCATACGCCTTTCTGTTTAGCTGCTTTTAAACAGGCATAAAGATAGTGACTGTCTCTGTAAAACACATTGAGTGCTACAGATGAAAAATGTCTTGTGATCTAAGTAGTTATTTTGCAATTGGTTGCTTTTTGTTTCATATTTTGGTCTTGAGTAGGTGAGTATGATTTCTGATTTTCTCTTTTCAGCTTCCTTTTTGTTGCAGAGAGGCTGTCTTACTAATAAATCTTTTCCCATCGTTTAAGAAATGGGAATGAATAAGGGTGTTACTGCACCTGAGACTGAGTACACATTTGGATGTGCACATGTTTGAAAAAAAGCTGTGAATGCTACTGCACCGGCAGACCTGAAGCAGCAAGCTTTTAGCCTGTTCCACAAAATAAATCAACTTCAAGAAAGAGAGATAGATATATTAGGTTAAGATGACAAAGCTTAACGTTCTGCATGTGTGCACCTGTAAATACATCCGCACATGGAACTGCTCAGAAGCCAACTTTATAACTGTACAAGCTGTGCTTACATTGCTCTCAGGAAGAAGGGAAATCTTCATGACCTTCAACACTTTAATCTTAATTTATGCTATGATTACCTGTTTTAGTATTAGTACTGAGGCCTTAATTTTAATGTAATTTAGAATATTTTTCAAAAATGTGGTGGCTTTTGGTCACATTTACATAGTGTTCAAAATATCTACATTGCAGGAAAAAAAGACAAAAATTTGCTGAAAAGACAGGCTGCTAAATCAGTCACTTCAACAACTACAAAATGATAAAATTGAAGTTTCCTCTATAATCTTAATAGCTGTCCTTTGAATTATCTCTGTCCAATGGACTTTAGGCTGTCACATCTTCGGTACTATATATCTTCTACCTCAAGCTTCCAGTCTGAAACTCTTCTTCTGGCTCTTTCTCCCAGGCTTTTTCATCACATGAATGTGAGCTACAGCTGCCTGCTGAACCCTCCATTCCTAGCACCATGCCCTGCCCCTTTCCATGGTACCCAGGTCTCTTCCTTTTGTTTTTTTTTTTGCCAGGCAGTTCTGCCCTCTGTAACATGGCAAAGCTTGTGGGTGCCCTTGGGAGTACTGGGGTTACATGTGGGGAAAGTCCAGCTCACCATCACTTTGTTGTCAGGCTGTAGTGAGTCTCTGTTGATCTATGTCATGCTAGGATTTCCAAAGGAGTGTAATTTATCCAGTGCCAGATGGGTTTTCTTGGGAGTGACAAAAAGTGAAATCTGCATACTTGAATTAATCCAAATCAAGAGGTAGGAATGGAAGTCATTTGGAAGCTCATGAGAAATCTGCAACATATTTTAATCCGTGTTTTGGAAGCATTCTTGGCTGAAATAATTAACCTGTAACCTGCAGTCAACATAGAAAAGTTCAGACCACAGTGAAAGCTAAAAATTACTGTCCAAAACCTGGAAATTTTTTATTGGGAAACTGTTAAATTTTGACATTCTGTCTTCTATCCCACTGCAATTAAGTGTTTCCACTCTAAAGTTCAGATCAAAAGTAAATTCTAAAATATTTCATTTCAGAAATCTTCAGTTGACCTTATTGAAGGCTTCAGTTTGGTATCATCCAACTTGTTCATTTCCACTTTATCGTTGAGACTTTTGTGTATTTCTATGACTCTTGACACTGACCCATCTCACTGAAGGGAAGATGTGTTAGCTTTCTTATGCTCACAGCAGGAGCTGATATCCCGCTAGAAGCCTTATTGTTGCCCTTTGTGTCCCTTATCAAATTAAAAATCTGTGTGGGCTTTGGCTTTCCTGATGTCATCCATCCCTGCATGCTCGGATGGCCTCTATTCCTGGACTCTGCTTCCACCTCCTGTACCTTCACCTTTTATGTTTCAGTTTAGTCAGGAGCTCCTTGCTCATCCATGCAGGTGTTCTGCCACCTTCGCTTCATTTCCTGCTCATCAGAATGGACCGTTCTTGAGCTTGGAGGAGGCGATCCTGAAGATCAACCAGCTCTCCTGAACCTCTTTTCTCTCCAGGACAGTTACCCATGGTATTCCTCCAAGCAGCACCCTGAATAGGCCAAAGCCTGCATTCTTGAGGAAAACCAGCATATAACTGGATTTTTGCTATTAACACTGTTTTTACTTGCAAAGTCTTGTCTGGAATTCATTTTTTTACACTTTATTAAGAAATATATTTCCCTATTTTTAAAAATGATTGTTCATTATATTGGGGAAATAATTTGGTTTTGCATGTCATTATAATTCTAAAGGTAAGTTTGGCAAGCTAAATTTGCAGGTGTTAGATTATATGGTTTATGTGAAAAGAAGCAGTAATTTTCCATCATATATGGGTTCAGAAATATTTCTGTTTATCTAGAAGCCCTTTTCAACTTATAAAATATTTCAGTTAAATTTTATTGTCTGGATCTGTTAGCTACATCTTTTTCTTCATGTAAATATATGTCTTTGGCTTCCAAGAAAGGAAGTCCAATGCAACTATCAGATTCAGATGGGAGGATTCTTTAACAAACACCTGAGCCAGTTGCTTTTTGCTTTTTTTTTTGTTGTTGTTTTGCTTTGTTTTTCTTTTTTGAGCCTTGCTAAACTTGGAAGCATGGGGAACAAGTTCAGTGGGATTTTGGATTAAAAAATTTTATCATCATGCTATGGCTGACATCTTTCCCAGTGTCACTTGTTTTTTGCAGAAAGATTATGCCTGATATGGAATTTCCTGCAGAAGTCAAACAGAAAATCAGGCTGCAATGTAAGTGAGAAAAGGTAAGAAAGTTCAAATAAACAAAGGGAAGTAGAGACAGGCATGAAGCCAGGCAAGAAAGAGCATTGAAATACCACAAAACCTGTGTATTCAGGTGGCCAAGGATAACTAAATAAACTAATAAGAATGTACTATCCATGGGCTATTTTTCTTGCTAAAATTGCTGCAGTTACTTTAATATTCCCCCCTTTAGGTTGCTGAAATGACAATTAAATTTTTGGTTCTGATGCTGAAGATTATGAAGAAAAGAAATATGTCAGAAATGAGGGCAGGAGGGAAGCAAACAGAGCAAGAAAAATACTCATTATGACAGGAAATATTTGAAAAAAAAAGCAGAGTCAGTAATTCTGGAGATATTAAATCTATATATTTGGGGCACTTCTGCTTATACAGTTTTTGTTACATTGTTATTCCCTGCTTTTTCTTAAGTAACATATTTAACATGACAAATAGAATTTAGACATATTTATAAAATGCTCTTCTGTTATGGGGTTTTATTCCTCCTTGAAAAATTGTAGGAGATCTTGGGCCCAGAAGAAGGGGTACTGTTCAGTAGTGGAATTTCCTAAATTGTCCTTATTGGAGAGCCAGGAAACACACTGACATACTGTTATTTCACTGGGCCACCACACAGGATGAATAACTGGGTTTATGATATATGACTGCAGTCTTAGCCATGGATGCTAATGCCTATAGAGCCCTCTGTACAGCAGCCAGAACTTAGCAGCACCGAACCTTTCACAAAGGTGACACAAAGGAAGAAGCTTGGTTTCAGGCTGGGTACTGTTCACTTGGATACAAAGAAATGCCACATTTCAGTCCTCAGCTGCCATCCCATGCCCTAGGCCATTGCTCTTCCCCAGATGTTCACTCTCTCCCTGCTGCAAACTCTCCGAAATGATCAGTCTGTAACTTAAGCTGCAAAAACCTGAGCATTTGTTCCACTTTGTCTGAACAAACAGTGTATTCAGATGTATGGTATTCATCTGTTGATTGTGGAAATCCTCCTGGTGCCTAGATTTCCCCCTTCAGCCCTTATAACTATAAAAGAATAATGTGCCTGGTTTATGTGAGACCTTATCATTAATCAGCTGGGTCTATGGTCATGGATCTAATACTGATGTTCCAAACCAGTGCAATCTTTCACCATCACCTATTTCCTGATAATCTCTGGATGATAATGCATATTTCTTTTTTTGTTTCCAAGAGCTGTGTTGTTTTATTTACTCTTTTCCATTTTGTGATGTATACTTGGCCAAAGTCAGTATCACTAATCAGGAGACGACTGGATGTTTGCCATTTGTTTGTCTGTAGAATTGTCTCTTCCCTGCTTAATATATTCAGCAGCACATTTCTTATATGGCATTATTTGTTCCACAGATACAGCGGTTTATGCAGGTGTCTTGGAATTGTGTTTCGCTTTGATTTATTAACTAAGTGCAAAGGTTCTGTCCTTTTATTGCTGTCTTTATTCATACAAGTCTCGGCATGTTTCAGCAATTCCAGCTACAGCTCATTGAGGTCTGGTTTTTTTTACTCTTATTTGTTTCACTTAATTACTTTCACAATAACTATTTTTAGTTTTTCAACATTCATTTTTACTGAGGTAGTTTACTCTTTATGTGGTTTTATATACCAGTTGGTCTCTCAAGTGCAGTTTCCCAGCTGTGTGCATTTAATTTGTTCTCGAGTAATTACAGGAGACCTTCACAAAAGGAATGAAAATGTAAACATGTGGGTGGCATGTGTGTGGCATCCGAATGATGTGAGTGAGTAGAATATAGCTGTAAGAGTGGTGGGCAATGCAGATGAACATCTGTATATGGATACCCACTTTCAGATCTTACCTGGTGCTATGAACTCTTGGTCCTGTATCATAACAAGAAATTGGACTAAAGGCTCCCTTGAGAGTCACTGTAAGCCTGCTTTTCCTTATTGTTAATAATGTAAGAGAAACACATTGTTCTATTCTTGTCTCAAAAAGATGGTTTCAAAACTTGCTTTTCTAATGGGCATATAAAATGGATTCTGTTGGTTCTTAGATCCATCATTGTTACTTTTGAGTTCCCTAAACTTCCTAATTTTTCCTGTGGCAAAGAGAATAAAAGAACTAAAGAACCAATTAATGATAGTCACAGCTAGCCAAAGCCCAGAATTGTTTTCCCACAGCTCCCTTGAAATGCCGGTAATGACAGTACACTTAGAGATTGTGTAGGTTTTGTTTGTTAATGTCACTAAAGCGCTTCAAGAATCCTGTGCAGGGAATGACAGATACGATATCCGAAGGCAGATAGAAAACATTTGTGCCTTAGCAACATGATTTGGATCTGGTTTCTGAGCTCAGCTTATTCCAGTAAAGTTCAGGGTGTTCATGGCCAGGCATTGATTCAGGTTTGTCTTTCTCATCAAAAGAATTCCAGGGAAATATCACTTACAATGCATGGGCCTCACTTCTGTGAACCCACAGTCACTGCAAACTTTGGTGAATCAGAATAGCGATGAACCCTTAGACAATGCTTTTGCGTGTGTGTGTTTATTTATATAGTATATGTATTTTGTGTATACTTATAAAGAGCAGCAACATATTGCCTTAAGAACATGCAATTCCAGGTAGCCAAGCACACAATTCTTATCAGTTCAACTGCTGGTTTGAACCTGCATCCCACTAAACACTATTCATATATTAATCTTACCTTTTTAGAGGAATATTTCCCATGTATTTATATGTAGCTTCCATGATCTGTTAGATATTTTTCAAATATGAAATCTGTGCCCCCAAGGAATGTCCAGCATAAAGGATGAAACTGTCCCTGAGCAGAGCCTGGTGGCTGCCCCAAGCCCCGAGTCTTTAAGAAGCAGGATGACTCGGGTGCTGTGCTGAGCCAGGCAGAGAGCACTGAACCTGTTGTATGTAAATGGCATCGTTTCAATATCTGCTTATCAGCTTTCTGGTAAAATAGGAAAAAAAGTGTGTTGCTTTTATCACCTGTATGTGTGTGTGAAGTTAGTAACATTTGCAATTGATAAAAATATTTTCCACAGTTTTCTAGTGGTAGGACAAACTGCTAATTATGCCTAGAAGCCTCTTACACAGTGTACAAGGCAAAGAGAAAACTGGAATGATCAGACAAAGAAGCTGCTAGAAAAGGATTTCTGCAGGTGATTAACCTAATGAGCTCCAGGATTTTCATATAGACTGTCAACTTCTGGTGTTAGTACCTAAAGCTCATGAGTCTGATTCTTGCAGTTCTGCTTCTGCCTCTCATATGTGTGGTTTTGTTTTTTTAATGTTACACAGCACTTTTGCATCTTTTTTTTGGACTTGGCTTGCTTCTTCTCCAAATGACAGTAGTATTTACTTACCTTACAGAGTTACTGTGAACCTTAACTAAGCATCCCCTGAGCAGCATGGAGAGGGTTGGACAAAAGCTGCTGTCGAGGTAACAGCAATTTTCTGGGACTGAAGAGTGTCAAGCACTGTGGAGTATTTCATATCCCACCTTTTGCCTGCCACTGTGTCAGACACAGGGATGAGATACTTGCTCTGTAGATTAAGAGGTAGCTAGTAAAACTAGACACATTTTCAGACTCTTTTTTGATAAATAGGAACCTTGCAAAATTCATTTGGAGAGGTTGAAACTACACGTGCGTTTGGCTCTAGCTGGAAGACTCAAACATCATTAAAAAAAATTAAGGAGAAAGAGCCCATTCAAAATATGGCAAACACATTTCCCTTAGCCCTTTTCCCAACTGAACTGTTTTCCCTTGTAAATGGCAACTTATTTTATTAAAAAAAAAAAAGAAAAAAAAGCATGCTTTGACTTTTCAGTCTGAAACATTTTTCATTTTAACATTAACATGGTATCAAGTCAAAACTATCAGGTTTATGTCTGTATGGGCTGTAAATGTGTGTCATACCTTTGTGAATTCAGAGCATGAGAGAGGCTTTACCCTAAGATTTATATATCTTTTCCAGCAGGTGGAAATATAAACAACCTCACAAGGGGCTAACCCATTTGTTAGTGCTCTAGATGAACCCCAGATAATCAGCAGTTGGAAGGAAGCTAAAGCAGTGGTTACATGACCACATTAATCTTCTGCAGCTCCAAAAGCAGCAGGCTCAGCCTCATCCTGGTCCTTACCCCCATCCCTGTTGCCAGTGCTGAGTATCATTACCACCTTTTCTCCTGTGCCTCAGACGGCATTGTGGAGCCCCATGGTGATCAGGGTGAGGAACAGTTCCACTGACCTCTGGTTTTGACTTACAGGTTTGGCTTTCACCTGAATCCATTACTCAGTTTGGTTTTCCATCTGGCTGGATGAAGGGAGGAGGCTGGATTAGGTGGGCAGTAACCACATTCTCCTTTTCAGGAAAAGTCTGGATCAGTGGTGGTCTAAAGGGTTGGTATAACCATCGTATAAAAATACTTCCTGATCAAGTTTTACATCAAAGACACTCAGGGAAAAAGCAGGGAGTTTCATATGAGTGGAAGCCCACAGTGGATTTGGGATATAAAATTAAACATGTGTCTATAAAAGTAATCTTATTCTTTTTTTCCTTTTTGCCTAAATATGACTTGTATAAAGGGTAACTTCAAGGAGATTTATGAAGAGCAAGGTGTCCTCCCCTTTGGGTGTCATAATTCATAAATAACATCCTATCCCCTTGCAATCTCTGTGAGATAAATCAGGATTTGGTGAGATGGGGGGTTCTGCATAGAGGACACATCCCTAGTGCTTAGCATTGACCACAGTTCCTGCTGGCGTATAAACCAACAGTGGAAAAAGTACATGAATGCTGAGGATCTCTAACGAATATGTAACACCCACATTAAAAATAGAATCTTCAAAATATTATTGACTAATGCATATTTATAATAATATACTTGTATGTAGAACTTTATAACGTTATGCACTTTGATGGTTAATTTTTCTTTTAAAAATAAATAAATAAATGGGTTTTCAAGTGGGTTGGAAAATATGAAAATGGCAGATTTTAGCTGAGTATAGTGTTTCAGGTTTAAACCAAAATTAAATACTTCAGAAATAAGCTGTGCCATATCATTCCTTTTAGCTTAATTGCCAAAGTATATGATCTTGAGGAAAACAACCAAAGTGATAAGGACCCTGAGCAATCACCCGAGGGTTTTTTGCCAAGTTATGTTCTATTCAGGGCAGATCAGCAGTCTTTTCACAATCTTGCAAAGTCACATTGATACTGGAGAAAATAATAAAAAAATCCCACTTTGTTTTATGGAAAATTGTAACTGGGAGGATTTAGTGTTATTTAGGATCAGTAGCAAAGCAAGGGAACAAAGTAATTATATGCTTAGTTGAAGACAGATTTAAATTCATATGTCCTTTATCTTGAGCCTTGCAAAGCTTATTTTATTCAAACTTTTTATTTTTTTTGCTTGTTAGTTGCAGGTCTTTTGATCCCACTGTGGCAGAAGAGTTGTTTGTCCTAGAGTGAGAACCAGGTGTAGAAAGAGGAAAGAAAAAATGGAAGCAATATGTGAATGATTCCATAAAATTTAATGGAGATACCAAGATACATCAAAAGAAGACAGAAAATATGGAGAAAGTTAGTCACTGCATACGTTAGATAATGAAAAATCACAAACATCTTTTACCTTCACCCTTCTGAAAAAGATAAATTGGGTTCCAAATGATGAGTATGTTTGCCACTATTTGGTAACCATTTTAGAAGCCAACAAGTAAGAATAACTGTATTATGTATTGGGGGTGTGTGAAAACTGAATGATTTGAAATGTTTCTAGTTTAAAACTAGATTTTCAAAGGACCTCAAGCTTAACTAAGCCTTCAGTTCACACTGCTTTTGATAGTACAATGGCATTTTTGAGGCACACATCAAGTGTCTTTAGTAGCTATGGCCTATGAGGTGCGCTTTTCTTGTGGACTCTGCTCCATGGTAGGGTTTTTTACACAGAACCACTTCCCATAGGGATGCTGGGAGGCATTCTGTCTTAGCGGTGTGATTATGGCTTACACAGCAAATTGTTCTTATTGGGGTTCCTGGTTGCACTGGGAATGAAACAGGCAATGTTTAGCATCATTTGAAGGATGCAGAACATTTTCTTATCTCCATCCATACAGGCAGGTGTCCTGTGTGTGGAGTAAACCAAACTCTCTTTCTGTCTGCTTATCACCCCACCACCACCCCCAGGCTCCCGAGATGGTGTGTTTACCATACCATCCCACAATGTTCCCAAATACCAGGCGGCAGATCTACCTTTCTGTAGCCTGGGTAGCCACAGAATGCTAAAGGCAAAAAATGCAGGAAAGCATACAATATGATGTCTGGATGCCCTCCTCATCCCTTCTTATTGCCTGAGCAACGATGTAAGAGCAAAGCACACTGTAGCACCAGTAACTCAGGTAATTCTTTTCATAAGGCTTGAGCACATGAATAAGATTACATTACTCATGTAATAATACCGAAGTCAGTGAGGCTATCAAGGAAACAGGTTCATTGAGATGCATCAGTTTTGCAAGACTAGCTCCAGAAAGCAAAAATATGGATAGACATGGATATTCTCAACTGGAAGGAACCAGAAACTCTGGAGTAATATGAATTAAAGTAACTTCTGCCCTAGCAATCAGCTAGCCAGGCATCACTACTAACACAGAATAGAGAACTCTCATAAAGAAATAATATCTAAGAGAGAAAGAAACTCTGAAACAAAGCTGCTGCATGGTCTTTGCAAAGAAAGGGTTTCCTGGCAGCTGCTCTCTCTCTGGCTCCATTAGGGAATGTATAATTGATGTAATAAGAATAATCTATTTGTTTGCATCTTAGGTTTAATGAGTGGTGCTGTGTAATAAAGACAAGAAAAGCAAGCCACCAAACCCCAGGCTGCTGCAGGGGATGCCTCCTGCACAGCTGCTGGTGGAGCTGCAGCCTGCCTGGAGCAACAGGGCACTGTGAGAGCAGGATTCTATCAGTGGGCATGTCAGGCTTCACATGGCAATATGGCTCTCTTTTCATCCAATTATAGACAGTACACTCATCAGGGCTATGGATGTTTGAAGACAGAGCTGGTATTTTGGCTGATTCAGGGACCAAATTGTTCTCTACTTACACTTCCATTCCGGTCAGGTCATCTGAGTTATTCTGCACTGGCAGTGATATAAGGGGGATGGGACTCAGAGTCTGTGAGTGATGGTTTTGGAGTATTCCTCCTGTATTAACTTCTGAACACCCTCATGCTTGTGAGCAGCCTTACGCAAGCTTGCTCCAGCAGTACAGGCAACAAGCATAAATCGTCCTCTTTGCCAGTGTAGTACTTTTGTTTGAGGTTCTCAAAGAGCTCTGTAAAGCTTAGTAAGTTTCACAACTTTCAGTATTACCCTTCTTAATGTCTGAGAAAGCTGGGAGTAAAAAAACATAAGACAGCATCCTCAGAGGTATCTTCAGCGGCCCTTGCTTCCCAGCCTGCGATGCATGCAAGGTGGATGTTCTGAGGTGCCGAGTCCTTAATCATCTCAATGGGATTCAAGAGCTCTCAGGCTGCTGCACAAACAGATGAACAAGTTATTTGTAGCCACTTCAAGGTGGTACCCTCAAGTTGCTTGCTCTTGCTTTTGTGGTTGAGGTTTCTTGAAGGGAAAGGTTGAGAGCATGTTGAGTCAACAGAACAAGCTGGAAACGCATAGGTTTAACCTGAGTACTGGTAACACAAGAAGTAATACACATCCCTGCAAGCTTTTTTCTAACCAAACTGCTGGAAAAGCAACAGTGAGACAGAAGCTGTTCTCAAGCCAAAGGCACAGATCCTGCTGGGGGTGGTGTGGGTCACTACGATGTCCTGTTAAATGGAAAATATTTCCAGGGCTGCTGCAATATCTATGCTTGGTTCAGCAGAGCTATTCATTCCTCTGGTCCGGGCTCTGACCTGGCTCCCAATTCCTAGCCCTGCCTTAAAAATTACTTCTGGCCAGATACTTCTGTGAACAGCAATTTGTTTTAGTAATGCAGTTTCATTTCCATACCCCCATGACCGAGTTTTTAATCTCTTTTATGGCAAATTAGCCTCACCCTCTACCCTCCATATACTGGAAAATCCTAATATTCTGGTAGTTTTTATTGATGCACCACATCTGGCCATTGTAATCACGTGCCCTGGTCACCATACCAGTTTTTTTAAAAAACATTTTAAAAAATTCCTGGTATAGTACTTGGTCTATTGTATTTAAGGGTATATTCTCACTGCAGGACTAAACCATCCACAGCTTGTGCTTTTCTGATATTTGGATCTCATTGTGCCAGTGGATAATATGTGATCTGATACTCACAGATCCTGCTAAGTTGTAGAGTCTATGTGCTTTAGTCACTTTATAGACATGGGTTTCATATCAGTCTGGACTTAGTTTGGGTGGGGTTTCTGTCTTTTTTTTAAACTTTTATTGATTTATTTAATTGCTCCTTTGCCTCATCTATAAAAGGTCATAATCTTCCGTTATTATTGTTTAAGATTGAATGTGAAAACATATTTTATCTTCTTCATGGGAGAAATACAATTGCTATACATGACTTTGCTTTCACTAAATGGTTCCAAACTATTGGTATTAGGAAGAGGTTAAGTGGAAGTCAAACTAACTGCTGAAAACCAACTTTGCTTTAGGGCAATATTGTTATAGCTGGAATGAATGGGCATCTTCATACAGTCATGATGCCCACTGAGACTGAGACCATTTGCAAGGAGCTAAATGAAAATTACTTGCTCTGCTGTCAGACTGTGCTGATGTTGCCAGAACCATTTGCCTTCATCTGTCAGCTAACTGGATTTATCAAGTTCAGCTAAAAAGACATGCAGTCATTTTTGCTGTGTTATGTCTGCGCAATATTTTACCTGTCTAAGACTCTGCTGTCTAAGGCAGGGCACTGCAAGTGAATCAACTGAGTATTTTGTAGATATAGAGGAGTCATAGGATTTCATGATTTGATGCTGACTGGGTTCTCTCTCTTTCTCTGCCTATTTGATACATACTGGGTTACTTGCTGGGGTATGTGTCTTATCTCTGGTGGTAGCTACCAGCAATTAGCTTTCCCCTCACTGAGATCACTGACCCTAGAAATGGAGCAGTGCAATTCACTGAGCGGGGGAAAATGATTTTGCTGACAGCCATTTTTGGTTGTGATAACGACAGACCAGGCGGAGATGCCCCATTCCAGTTCCAAGGTAATTTGCTTCGGGCCTTATAGCTTGCTGAGTTTTTCAAATGTCAAAGGAAAGTGAAGAATAAAGCTGTGTTAGTCTCCAAAAGCATGAAGTTATTTGGGTTGTTAGCATTACTAATGCTGTGAGCTGTTAGTGAGGTAGAGACGTGCATTTGTGACTTCTGCAGTGTTTCATCTGATTCAATCTGCATCTCTTACAGCATTCCACTCTTAGGAATTTCTGCGTGACTGTGGAAGATTAAAACACCTCTTCCTTGATAAAAGGTGTTATGAAAACATGTGCTAGTGCAATGCCAAGAGTAAGTGCTTCTCCGTGATCAGAGCTTCTCCATGCAAGGGACTCCTTGCCCAAGGGTATCACAGGTAGAAACAATTTACACAGGCTCAGTAGAAGATGGGAGAGGAACTTGGTGGAGATATTAATTGGTGGTTGCTAAATAAAGAAATCACAAAATGCACAGGAAATCCATAGACAAGTATTAGAGTAGAAAGTATCATCCTTGCTTTTCCTGGTCTCGCTTTTCCTGGGTTTCTGCTAGGGAACAGTGTTGAGGGCAGAATACTGGGTTAAACGTGTTCTGAAGCCAGAATATACTCATGTTCCTTCCAGCTCCCACCATAGCCTGTCCTGCTCAATACCCCAGTCTTGCTCCGTCTGGTCTAGGTTTTAGGATTCTGCAACTTTTCCAGTATAGGAGTTTCCTAAGCCAGCCACTGTATTTAGCATTTCTGGTAACCTGTAATGTTTAATTTCAGCTGTTCCAAGCACCGTACAAGGAGAGCCTTGAATGTTCACTGGGACATGCCATATCAATTTTATATCACGCTTTGTTTAGCAGAGGTACCTTTCTTTTCCTTTCTACTCGTTTCAGTCCTTCTTATCAACATGACACTGTTTGAGGCTTTATCCATCCATGTAGTGTCTGGTTAACAGCCTTTTTTTTTTTTTTTTTCTTTTTTCCCCCTTTGTTTTGGGAATTCTCTAAGAACTTGCTGTTGCTACTTCATAAATTGAACAAAAAACGCCATTATTTTCCCCATAGTTATGACTTCTGAATTGTGTTTCGAATCAGTAGATAACTCATATATATTTTAAAAGCTTTTGAGAAAAAAAAATACAGTGAATCATTCTGTCATCAAAATACATCTGATCAGTTTTGGCATTGTAAATCACTGATCTTTATTCACATTGCAAACATACTGCTAGAGCTGCAATGCTAGAAATTAATATTCTAGACAGAATTTGTACAGGAGTGTAGGATTACAGATGTTACATGTTAAGATTGAAGCACACCAGCAACTTACAAGGAGTTTAAGGCTGGTATATTCAATGGTCTTAAGAACCGGGCACTGAGACAGCCCACAGAAGTGACTGGGCTGTCTTGATGCTATGGGGATACAGAGTCTGACAGTTTTATTTATCTGAACAATCATTTTTACTGAATGTGACTATTTTATATCAAAGCAATTCTCAGCATGGGTAAGAAGGCAGAACGATGTCTCTGTCCTGGCCTGGAATGCGCAGCCATAACATTGGTGAATATTTGGACTGTGCAAGTAATGACACCAATGTCAGTAGCTCTTCAAAATGAATGAGGTTGTACAGATGAGTTCTTAGACTCATCACAGCCTGCCACTATTATGTTCCGCTCACACCCTCTATACTTAAAACATCACCTTTGCATGTAGCCTACTGTGTCCATCAAGGTAGTGAGTTGAAGCAAATACGGCTGAAGCCAAAGGGCTAGAAGAGAGAAATCTGAGAGAAAAAACATTTTAAGACATAGAAGGTTAGTTCTGTATCCTGAAGAGGTCGTGGTAACATTATGAGTCCCACTTAAATGGTTTTAAGTGGGACTTTTCTTGATAAAAGATTTCTTGAAACCTTTTTTAGAGGTTCAAGGTCTAAAATCCCCTTTGCAGCACACTGTTGTGTGTTTTCTGAGAAATCAGTGTTTGGCTGTACAGTGCCTCTCCTGTCACCTCCAGATTGGGCCTTCACACTCATCTCACACACATATTTGTATCTGCCATCTTTGATTTTCACATGTGCAACAATTTTGCTTGCCTACACAGTCCTTTATTTCTAAAGGTTTGTTGCTGAGCCACGTTACTGGGTGCGGAGGCTCCTTAAAAATACCCTGGGTGAAGTGCCTGTTCCTGCACCATGGGGCAGTATAGGGGAAAGGGAAGAGTGCAGCTGAGATGCTGGGGAAGAAGGATTTGTTGTAGCTTAAGTTGGTAACTATAAATGCATATACACCATTTTTATTTCTTATATATATAATTTATACATAAAGCATTGCATTCAGTTTTCCACTTAGAGAGAAAAAAGGGAAAGGAAAAAAAGCTATACATGAGATGGCACAAGAAAGAGGGGAAGAAATAAATTTGAAATAATGAATTACAGATGTGGTTGGGTTTTGTAAAACACTTTGTATTTAGGTTGCTGTTGGAAGACAGAAATCATTGCCCAGAACAATAAATAGCTGGCATCTGCTTTACATTCTAATTAAAATTTCAAACATGCAGCTGGGATACATGTTCTCTGTAACCAACTGGCTGTGGTGTTTCAAGAGCTCTCTGATGAGATGAAAGCTGCAAGGATGTAAAGGATTTCATCTGAGTTATACCACCACCAGCCTGTCCTATCAGCCAGTCGTTGGTATGATCAATTATTTGTGTGGCGGTACCACATTAAGGCCCTAATTTTAATAGGAGCTCTGTAGGTATTACTGACTACACGAGACAGTTCGTTTCCCAGAGTTTACAGCTGAATGTACACTCAGAAAAAAACATGAGAGAGGAAATGAGCACAAGGAGTTAAAATGAGCTGAGACAATGATGTTTTCCACGCTAGTCAGAGAGATATGAATGCAATCCAGAATATTAAATTCAGAGTCCTATGCCTTAGGTACAAGAGAACAGAATACATGTCGGTGCACAGTGCTTGGCTATGATACCGTTAATCTTGTGAAAGTGTTTTCAGAAGCAGTGATGACCTGAAAGACAACAGGGAAACCGCAAGAATGGTCCCTGGTCCCTGAGAAACTTCAGAATTATATCCATCGTGTACATGCATAAACTGTTTTTCTCAGCACTGATTTTTGTTCTTGCCTGGGAAGGTCTAGGTTGAAGCAGAGAGATTTACCTGGCTTATGCAACAATGGAAATAGGCAATAAGGCTCATTCGCCACAAGAAGGGCTAGTATTAAACAGCATGTGTTGAAAATAAACATTTTAAAATCAGTAGGTTAAGATAATTTCTGCAAGAGTAGTAAACAAGCTATGGAGTTTTGTAAACAGCTTATGTTAATATCTAATATCTCTTGAAAAAGAAAAAAAAAAAGACTAAAATGCTGGAGGACTGCCATTTATATGATTTAGATATGTTAAAAGGGAAAAAGGAGATAGATGGGTGAACAGTAGATCACCTAGGCTGATTCAGTGATGGCTAAGTTAATGGAACAATTATTTTGGGACTTTATTAATGAAGCATCATAAAACAAAAACGTAAATAATACCAGGCCACTTAGTTTTGTGGAAAGTAGGCCTTGTCAAACAAATCTTTATTCTTTTAGAAGAATTACAAAATTGCAAGTCAGGTTAGTGAAAATCACTTTATTGATACAATGGATTTGTTTGATTTCTGCAGGGAATTTGATTTAGTGCTACATAGTATCTTGAGAGAAAAAAAAATGGAATGAACAGGGCACACTGTGACCTGAAAAATGGAATGAACAGTGGATTAAAACTCTCACTAGCAGAGCTGAAAACACAATAGTTAATAGAGATTATCACCAAGCAAAAACTTCACTAGTAAAATAATTTATAGGTACAACTCTACTCCTTTTGGTTGATTGTTTTGGTATATTTTCCTGGCAAAATTCATCATCGGCATAGACCCTTCAGAATGACAAAATTCTAAGGATGCTGTTAAATCTCATAATTTTTCTGAATTACTCTGACATGATGCAGAAGGTGAGATTCAATTCATTTAACAGAGAAATTAAAAAATCAGGTGCTATTTCAAGTATCCTAAGGAACTGGATTCAGCTGCTTGGGACTGGTAGATATGGCACAGAACATACAAGAAACCCAAACCTTTTAGAAGAGCGCCTGGGACCACGTGGGATGTGTCCTAGCAATCTGAACAGGATTACACACCCATGTTTAGGCAAGCAAATCCTACCACAACTAATGTCTGTCAGCTGGAGGTTTCTCTCCCCAGCCACGGCTCCTACTTACAGTTTGATACAGGGCTTGCAGTCTAACAGGAGAAGGTCACTAGCACCTAGGGATGCCCAAGGTGGACTCTTGAAATTTTCAGTGCACCCTGTGATTACTGCTTGCTAGTAAGAGAATACTCAGTGTTTGCCAGCCCCTTTGAAATCACTTTTAGCTACAAAGCCTTTACACTTAAAGAAGAGCCCCAAAGAATAGGGCTGGAAAAACTCTTCCCATGTGAACTTCAAGAAGTTTATTCTATGCAGTTTAGCAAAGCAAAGATTGAAGAATTACGTGACTATTTTTTTGAGGTCCTTAGACATGGAAAGCTTTGATAATGTGAAGATTTGCAGGTTTTCAGGCAGAGATATATTGAAATCCAATTTGCTGGAAGTCATAGAAATTCAAGCTCGAAATAAAACACATTTTTGAACACTAAGGTTAATTAAGCATTGGAAGATTTTCCATGGTGGAGGTGACAGATTTGCCACTGCATAGAGTCTTTCAGGAAAAGCTTTGGTTTTGGGCACCTTTTAGTCCAGTCTCTAGGAAAAAAATGCCATGGCCTCTGCACAGAAATTTTCAAACTAGGTGATTATAGTGGTCCTTTCCGACAACAGAGCACATGAATTTATAAACAAAAGGAAGTGGGCCCTAATCTTCCAAGAAAGTCTATTACTGAAAAATTTGTCCCATCTAAGAAATGAGAAATATTTGAAACCACTACAACAAAATCCTTCCTTGGAGGAATGTATGACTATTCTCTCAGCCCACATTTCTTGAGATTGCCTCAGTAGCTGTCAACATGGTATACTGCTCCTCCTTTTGATAAGCATAAACTTGGAAAAAATTAAGGTCATTTGAATAACAATCTTAGGTAATGGAGTAAACACCTTTGCCCCTGTATTCGACTGCATGCTCAAGCACCAGTTTTTACTGACTGTTGATTTCTTCCCTTGTGCATTCTTATCCTTGTCAACATCACTGTTCAGCAAATGCATTTCCCCCTCTTCCACAATTAATCTCCCATAATTATCTTCTTTCCCAGGCATTTCTGCTGTTTCCAGAAATGCAAAAATGTAGCCAAACATTTCAGTGTTCCCTCATTCTTGAATAACAAAGAGGAAATGCGTTTCACCCCAGCTGTGAAGAATATCCGTGCTTTAAGGGCATGGGTCTGAGAGAGACATCAGTTGTAAAGAAGGGAGCCTAGCAGGAAAACCTGGATGGATGCCTCTGAGAAGTAATAGGTATGATTTACTATCAAAAGTGCAGTAGGAGTTAGTGCTAGACATACTAAAAACATGAAAATACTAAAATCGAAAGGATTTCTGTGTTGAACTACAATTCTTGTTTATCATTTTATCTTTATCAGTTGACTTGTTCTTGCTTCTTGGCCAGTAAGAAGACAACAGAGGTTTAAGATACACACCTGTGTCTAGATTTGTATTTCAGATCCAGGTTTGTATTTCAGGTTCTTCCCAGTGGTACAGACATTCAGCTGTGACAGTACAGTTCACTGTGTTGTATCACAAGGATGATTTATGACTGAAAGCTAGATTTAAATTCAGATCTCATGTTATTTCTGCAGAAAATATGAACCACTTCTGATTTTGCATTTTAAATATCTTCCATCTCACCACATGCATTTGATTGAAAACTGGATTTTATGAATATATGTATAGAATTTCTTTAAACGTGTTGAAGTAAATTGACAGTGGAGGGCTGGAGAACCTGCTAAGTAGACAATGGACAGTACAACAGATTGATAAAAAGAGTAATTCTGTGAATTACACTGTTTAGTTTTGATGTAAGAACAGATTGATTCAGTTTAAGGGAAATGGTTCTTCATTGTGATCACAGAAGTGTGTTTCTGGAGTAGCATCAAGGTTTTAGTTGCTTTTAGGTTGAGCTACTGCATCTATGAATGCTTGCTGCACTGTTTTCCTTTTAGGTCCTTCATCGGGATTTGTTAGCTCTGTACTGGCCTGGTGATCCTCATGCTCTAAAAAGAGTGCTTCACTAAAAGAGGCTTCTTTTCCACAACTTTGTATATGATGTTAGCCAGCTGCTCATCACCAGTACTTGTCTTTGCAACTTTGAATCCTGGCTAGCTGTCTTGAAGCAGGGATTTGTACACTGCTTAGCTGTGTGTCCTATGTCTTATTTTCAAACCTTTTTCCCATCAACAGCTCTTAACTAGCCCTGTGGCACCTCACTTAGAAAATGGATATTAGGAAAACTTTTAACATCACTGAGGCTGCCCAGTGGAAACAGAGAGGAGAGATAACCTGAAACTGATTCTCAGGCTGCATAGTATCAGGGTTTACATTACTTAGCGCATGAAATCTTAAATCACAGACCTCAGTCAAACTGCCCAATATTCACAGCTTTGTGGGGCAGTGAATATAGGAGAGGAACATCGGTACACACTTTGATTTCTTATGATGAATGCCTCTTTACAGGAATAAATGGGTGAACCAGGTAGTAGATGTGTATGGTATGTATGGGTAGAAAGCTAAAAGAATGTTAGGAATCAATGGATGACTAGCTAGATGGATGTATACTGCTGCACATACTGAGATAGTGTGCTGACTACAAAACTATTTCAGGAGAAACTGGGAAGTTTCTCATACAGTGATCTGAAGTTCTGCCCTTTGTGTCAGCTTAACAAAAACAAAATAAAAAAAGGAGATATCTCAATTAAAGGCCACAGCAGCTTTAAAGGAAATGTGCTGATTTCAGTAAAAGCAGCTGAAATACTCTCTACCATGTGGAGGAGGGTTTTGGCATGAATCCTGCAGCCTGTGGGAAGAGAGTGCCGTCAAACTTTGCACCTCCACAGAAAGATAAAATAAAGTGTAGTTTAAGCATTTAAAAAACACACTACTCTTCTTATTTTTCACATTTAAAGAGGTGCTGACAGGTATGGAGCATCACAGAGAAAAGTCTTACCAGCACAATCAGTGCTAAGTGGTTGTGCTTTTTATTTACATTTCCTTCATTCTCTTCTTTCTTTTCCTTGCAAAAGACTAAATTGATTACCAAATTTTTTTTCTGATAAGCTCCATCTTTCGCTACAAAATCGAGATAGGAGTTCATGCCTTGATTTTAAAATATTTTTTTGCTGCAACTGTGGAGTCATCACTCTTCTTTGGTAAGACTTTCAATTTTTACTTTAATGAAATATGTCTTGTTATATCAGAGGTGAAGAAAAATCAGTCCTAATTTTAGCCAGGTACGTTGAGCCCAACAGATGAAAAATATGAGCTTTGAACAGACTTGTGAATTCCCCTGAAAACTTTCTAACTTACATATTCTCTGTCACATTCAAATTTTAGAGTACAATTTCAGCCTTCTTCACTGAATTATGTACTTTAAATCATTTGAATTGGTTCATCTTTAATAAGCATCATTATTTCTACTACATGCCTAGGAAACTAAATTCTTTTGAACATAAAAAGGTACCTTTTAGTGTTTTCAGATAATTCAATCCTGGTAAAGGTTTCACAAAATCACAGAGTGGTTGAGGTTGGAAGGCACCTCTGGAGGTCATCTTGTCCAACCCACCTCCTCAAACAGGGCTACCTAAAGCAGGTTGGCCAGGACCATCTCCAAATGGCTTTTGAATATCTCCAGAGATGGAGACATCACCACCTCCCAGGGTAACCTGTGCCAGTGCCTGATCACCCTCACAGTCAAAGTGAGTTTCCTGATGTTCAAAGGGAACCTCCTGAGTTTCAGTTTGTGCCTGTTGCCTGGGCACCACTGAGGCTCTCTCTTCTTTGCACCCTCACTTCAGGTATTTATATACATTGATAAGATCTCCTCAAGAGCCTTCTTGTCTCAGGCTGAGCAGTCCTAGCTCTCTCAGTCTCTCCTCACAGAGGAGATGCTCCAGGCCCTTAATTGTCTTTGTGACTGTTTGCTGGACAGCAGTTTGGACCCCTCCACAACAGACTTGGCTCTTTCTGCTGCACATAGTCTTTCATCATTACCTCAGCAGGCCTTGCCCCCCCATTTCCCACTCTCCCTCTTATGCTATGTTCCACATCACACGTGCTTGATATCATGGTATAAAACCCATGCATTTGGTATGCCATAATGTTTCAGGCACTTTGGATTGATAAATCACAGATGCAAATAGAATTATCCCAAAGGTGTACACACAGAGGACTCATGAATATATGGGGCTCATAGTAGGTGAAAAAATAAGCTGAGGTTTCTCCAAAAGCTGGCCATGCTGTGCAGTAAGGATAAGAGCCAGTCTACAGTACTATGCCTGGCTGCTCAGGATAGCTCCCTGAGACAGGTGCCTTTAGCGATGTAGGCATAGCTTGAATGGAAAAAGTAGTCCTCAGGGATGTTAAATCAGAGCATGACCTTTCAGCAGATGGCAGATTTTTATAGCTGAGCTCTGTGTCACACAGGAGTAGAAAAACTCGGCTATTGCTTGTGCTGAGAACTGCTAAAGCTTCACCATCAGCGAGCCCCTCTGTGGCAGAGTAAGTGAAGGCCAGATTTCCGTACTGTGTCAGCTCTGGGACAAGGTCACAGTTCCATTTCTGTGCCACTGAATTTCCCATGGTGCAGCAACAATATTTGGAGGTCCTACATAAATACAGGCAGTAGAAGGTTGAAAGAAACTTGCAGATGCTGAAGTGGACATTAAAATATAAATAGCAAGAGAGAGCGGTTTGTGTAAGATGAGGCTGAAAAATATATATGATGATTATAGAAACTGATGTAATGAAACATGACAGGGTGGGGCCCCAGGGCTGAAATAAACTAGATTCCACTCTTTAAACTACATTATTCAGGAGCAAAGATATGGAAAATGGGAAAAGTAATGCAGTAATAAAAATGTTTTGGAAAGTGAGACAGGGTGAACTAACAGTCTTTTACCCCACATGAATTTCCTGCCAGGATCTTTGAATATGAGTTTTATCTTGGCCTTGTTTATTTCAAACTTGTTTAAATTTTGAAAGGATTTGTGGTTTCTTTTTTTTTTTTCTTTTTTTTTTTTTCTTTTAACTGAGTAGAATATGTAAATAACCCCAACAAAGAAGAAATTATCATCAGCTGAATCATATATGGAGAACTTGTATTACAATGTGATCTGAGTGCTTGCATTCCCTTCAAGCCCCTTTGCAATCCACCCATGGATAAGTGTGTACCTTCATGCACAATCATGCAGACATGTTTCTGCTTAGATGTTTCAGCAGACACAGCAGCAGTCTGAGAGCAAGGAAAGCAATGCAGAGGTCTGCCCTCGCATGGGACAAGGACATGTGCCCTACTGACCAGGGCTTACCACCAACATCGGCAAGGGTCCAGTCCCTCCACCTCACTGCTCCTTCTGCTTTGCTCTATAAACTTATGCTTTTGTGATCACAGATGTGTTATATTTATGACAGATCTGCTTATAAGCATGGCTGTGTTTATTATACGGCCCAAATTTGCTGCCATGGAAAGGACTTAAAAGCTGGTCTGGCCTACAGCCCGGTAATGAGTTGCATCAATCAGTTTCAATAACACTCTGGAATCAAATACACGGCTCTCAGCATGCAGGGCCAGCATTAGTGTGTTTATACACCCATGAAAGAGGTACAGGCCTTTTTATTTTATTGACTGGGAAACTGAGTCAAAAGACATCAGCAGCCTGATTCTGTTGCCATGGAAGTTATTAGCAAAAATCCCTTTTACAGTCACAGAAATGAAAGGTTGGGTGAGAATTGATACATCTCAGTAGAAATGCCAAATCTGTTGGCTCCCAAGCTTTTACAATTAAGCCTATCTTTTGTTTCATTCCCTGTTAGGCACCAATGGTCTATCATGTTCAGTACTTTCTCTTGCACATCTGTGATGCTTCAGAAGCAAGTGACTCTTTTATCTGTAATGAACTGATAAAGATTTGCAATCCTGTATATTGGAGGAAAGGAGGTAGAAGTGGTCTTCTTTAGTGAACAGGATTTACTCTGGAGGAAGAATTTAGGTTAACTTAGTATAGGCAGGCATTATTTGACACATATTACTGATGATAGAGATATTAAACTTCTAAAATCTGTCTTCTCTAAATTCTAAAAAGATGGTGTATTGGATATATATTCAGTTACTGATATTCAGCACAAAAGGTCAGACAGCACTGTGTGGAAAAAAATGTGCCTTCCTTGGATTAGCAGTACTGTTCTTTAATTTATTGAAATCACACATGAATCAAAAATTATAGGTAAAATTAAAGGAGTGAGAAGTCATCATTCTGCAGTAGCCCTCTTCATCAACAAGTTGCCATCTGAACATAAAAGGACTCTGCTGTGTCAGAGCAGATTAAACCCTTTGCTCTTTTTCCTCTTTTGTTCCAAGTACAGTGCCGGTACTGTGCATCCAGCTGTTTGAACAGAGAGGATTAACCTTCTCCTGGGGCCAGTTACACAGCCCAGCTATCTGCTGTCACTGCAGAGCTGCCAAGGAGCCCAGCCAGGGACACATGTGGCAGGGTCCTGCTGTAATAAGCATCCATGTTTCAGCTGAGGGCTCCTGCTGGTTCCCAAGATGTGGGTTTGGGTAGCACACACCAGCTGTTCTGCTCTCGTGATGATTTCTGGCTGCTGAGGCTCAAGGCTGGTCACTCCGCCCTGGCAGCCCAGATGAGGAAGCCACAGATCCAGGTGTGTTGAGGTCAGGTTGTCTTTCACGGGGCTCTGTGCATCAGCCTCACTATGGGTCAAAAGATGAACATGTGAACGCTGCTACCTGGGGCTCTACCAAAATTCTGAGCATTGCTGAGGCCCTGGATCTTCAGTCTCTGTTCCTAACTATGGGATCTTTCAGGTTGGTGCTCTAATGGGCCTCAAACACCAGTGGTTTGAGCCCCAGCTTATACATGATGATTATCCCCACCACACTTCCTATGTCAGTGGTAGAAACACGGCAATGATAAAGGAAGAGTGATTGCAGTCACTGCTGTAATCTTTGTATGTCTGATCAAAATTCACTTGCTCTTCCTATTTGTACAAGGCACTGAAATATAGTAACACAGAACATCTGAACAAATGTTTACTAGACTAGCCACCGGTAAATGTGCAAGCAAGAAATTTTGAACTGTTCGGGGAGCCAGCCTCACCTGACAAATACATGGACAGGAGGTGGACATTTCTGGAGGTTTACTGCCTGGGGGAACCTCCCAAATCCATAAAGAGTGTTTGGTTGAAAAATCAAGGAGAGGCAGTGAACAACGTTTTCCTTTCTCACTGTCCCTGCAGCGGTGCACCCCAGGACCAGAGGTCATAAGTTGTCACAAAAATCAGTGTAGTTTTCATTCTGTTGGCTGCAGATGGACATTTTTTAGTCAAACATTTATTCTTTGACTTTTCTTTTGAGTGCTGAGGGAGGATGGAGAGTGGGGAGAAGGGCAAGGGAAATAATGCACTGAAAAATGTCTATTTAATTGTGGGAAGAAGTCCTTGAAAATTAAAAGGCAGTATTGAAAGTGGTCGATTTTAGGAAAATGACCTTGTTACTTTGGAAATATTTCCCAGCTACATTTCATATTGTATCAGGATATGGTGAAGCATGACTACAATACAAGTTTGCAAATAATACCTTGAACTGCAGCCACACCTGTAATGGTGAATGCTAACACATTTTGAAGGGGGTGTTAAACTTTAAACCTATTTGTAACCATTAGAGAGCCAACTGAAACATAACAGAAGACTGCTCCCAAATCTGCTTGCAGTGAGCTGCTTCTGTAGCTTCCCCAGAAGACTCTGTCAGGTGGAAGTTTTGGGTCTGACTGAGTTGTTCTTGTTTTCTTAATTATGGCAATGATTGCAAAAATCACTTTAAATAAGAAATCAGGAGTCACCTGCATGCTTATATTTGTGTTTTTCCATGTGCACTTGCTGACCCAGATCTCTATTTTTTCAGTGCTTTTCCCATGCATAGTAATAACAGGATGCTCATGTTCATTTCTGACATGTTTGAAAACTGGAAGATGCTGGTCCATGGTAATCTAAGCATAATGGAGCTGTCAAGCATGGTTTGCAGTCATTTCTCTTAACACTGTAAGAAAGAATGCCCCACTGAGAATACGGGGATTGTACGTATCAGCGCCCATAAAATATGCTGATTATTTTCCCACTGAAGAAGAGAAGTGCTAGTAAAAAAAAAGAGATTCTTTATTAGAATCTGCACCAGAGGATTTTAAAGGGATTCTGTCTCAGTTACCCTGCAATCATAAATTAAGACTATGGATACCATGAAATATTCAATCAATCTGTTGACCAAAGGTTATTGATATGTAGGGCGAGGATTACTGTTATTTCTTTAGAGCTGAAAGCTGTTATATATCTAGTGATGACAGCAGTTACATAAAAAGAAAAGGCAAAGAGGAAAAAAAAAAAAAGAGATGAAGGCAAACCAAAACAGATACGACCAATCTTTCGAAACTGATGGGAATATTGTCTTTCCAATACTTGAATTATGCATTATGAACACTTCATCTGATGCATTTAGCCCACACTCCCATTTTTAATTTCTGAATCATGGCAAAACAGTCTCATATTTCACATTATTCGCAGATAACCTAAAACCACAATATTAAAGTTTTGCTAGAAGCTCCTAAACTTCTGGATCTTTACACCGCTACTAACTCTACTATCAACATATGCATCCAGAATGAAGAAAAGGACTTTTTCTTAATGTGCCAGGCATCCAAGCAGTCAAATTCACTAAGGGTTATCTCACATGCAACTACTGGCTTGTGGAACATGACTGAGGAAGCACTTTCACAAAAAACACTTGCCCATGGTTCTGTTAGACTGGCTGTGAACTGCAACAGTTAGACAGCCACCCGCCTTTCTGGCCTTGCTGCAGCCTATTGCCTCAACTGTTTCATTACCTATATAAAATTTTGATAACAGAAAAATAGTCCCAGCTGTTACAAAAGTGTTCTCCCTGGTTTGAAAATGGAATGTTTTTGTATAAAAACCAGGTACATCCTGCTGCCAGGCTCTGGTTCAGAAGTAAAGAATCATGCCAGTGGCACAGATGGGGCTGGACAAATTCAGAATGTACATGGATGGTTATTTGTAACTTAGTATGGTTTAATGCCAATATCATATGAATAGGTACACGGATCAGAATAGAATTATCACTTCCCACATTTGTGAGGTCTGACACCACATTTTTAAAATCTAGCCTAAAATAATGCTGATTGAATTTTTGATGTGGAGCTCCCAATTACTTGCCTAGAATATGATTGCCACGTTATCATTTCACTTTCTTCTTCTTAAGGTGCTTTGCTCTACATCAGATGAGTACCAAGTACATAACGCTTATCTGAAAACGTGGCATTTGAAAAAGAATGGACTTAATGTTCAACATGACTAGAGTTCTGGGCAGTTTCTGAGTGAACCAATTATCGTGGTAGAATCCTTCTCACAGTATTTGTGCTTCTTCTGGGTTACAGTAGAAACCAGAAGTTCTCAGAGGTGGGGGGGAAATATCCATACATCATTGTGACTGACCATGCTGACAGTGCTGATTGAATCTATCAGGACTTGAGTAGGGAAAGTACCCAGACATAGAAGGCAACAGAATATAATTGTATACCTTGAGTTTTGTTTGGATTTACGTGCTCTGCTGAGCTGTACATTTGCTGTACAAATGGAGTTCCTATCTCTCTTGTCCTTGTGTTGTACTCGGTAGGATTCCAGACAAGGGCCTATCGATTATGTTTTAAAATCACCATGATATTATGAAGAGCAAATAATAAGACAGAGTTATAATCATAATTAAAAACCTATTTTTTTCCTTGAAGTACTTTAGTTTAAATTCAGTTGAGCTACACAGAGCTCAGTTGGGCCTATTATTTCCTATTAGATTTTCTGGCAGAGCTAGGATGTCATACAAACACTTGAAAACTGAAAAGAACACAATTACTACATGCCAGTTCTGTGTTCTAGAGACAATTGGGCCAATCATTCTGAGTCAAGCCTGTAACTAAGCACAGTAAAAGCAAAAGAACTGCAATGAAAACCTAGCAGTTAATTTACTATGTAGAAGTAAAAAGCAGCCAAGCTTATAAGTCTTCCTCAAATTTACTATCAAACAAAAATGACATGTACTGTACTGGAACGAACTGGAAGTACAAGAGCTCTATCAGGTCAACACTGCAAGACTTGCAGAGGACATGTGTGTTGAACAGGTATTTGAGGGTAGACACCAGCAGAAATCCTCTCTGTATACACACATTTTTTGTACATTATGCATGTGTTTGTTTACAATGCATGTATATACATGTACCTATACACATATATACAAGTGTTTATATAGGTGCATATTCTGAGTTCTTTGTCTTCGAGCATTTTATACCTTGCTGACTTACTCCAATGAATTCACAAGCTCTGAGAGCAGAAGCAGGGCAGGAAGAAGCAAATTTATTACAATGCTCTCTGATTTCTGTGCAGTTTCTTGTGGCTGTGAATACAGTCATCAGAACAAAAGTCTGCCTGAATTCATGACACGTGTTGCTGCTGACTGCAGCAAAAACCAACCCTTGAGTGACTGCCAGCAAGACTAAGCATGGGATGAGCTTCCTGCCTGTACCTAAAAGGTTTTCATTATCAAATGTCTTCATTTAATTAAAACAAGGGGGGGAGAGCAAAAGGTCTAACTAATAAAGTAGCTGCATCCCCCTGTGCTTCCAGCAAGCCCAGCTGCTCACACAGACAAGCATAAATTCCAAACCAATTTTTCATTAACAAAATTTTCCATTCCAGCTCCACTGATGTAGAGGTTTCCACTTTCAGGCCCCTTACTGTGTTGCAGAGCTTATTATTAGTTATTATTCATCTGTCCTCAATTCAGTGATCGGATCAGTCTGTTGCTGCTTTAGGAGGCAGAGATTCTAGCCAAGCTTACTGAGAGAAAAATATACAGCAGGCAAACAGAACCATTGCATGAAGTGCTTTTCCTGTGGGCTGCCAACCTCACCCTGACATCCTGCAGATCAGGAATAATTTTCAATCAAAAAAGACAGGCCCATTGCAGATGAAGCCCGAGACATACAGAATGCAAAGTCACACCGTCCTCATCCTTAGCTGAGCTGATCCTGAACACTTTTCAAAGACACAGGTGACTGCAAAGTACAAAGTACCACCCCATCAGAATTTCCACTAACATTCTTCATAATTTTTCCTCTCACAGTGCAAGCAGCTAAGAAGGTGTGAACAGGAATATTTAGTTCTCAGCAAGGCAGAGGGGAACTGTCCCAGCAACCATTACTTGCTGGTATGGAAAGGCTAGACTGCTGGCAACACTGAAAACGAAGAAAGAAAGAGAGACACATGTGTCAGTCTTGCATATATACTGATTCCAGCCAGGTGTGCTTTACAGTGAATAAGAAACCTCACTCCTCAAGCAGGTAATCTCTGCTCAGCTTTTCAGGGCTTGAACAAGCTTAGGTCCATGTGTCTGCTGTTTCTGCTACAAGGAATGCCCTTTGCAGAAATAAAAAGGAGAAGGCTGAGGTGGAAATTGTCACAGAAGTGTGATGCACAACTGCTTTTAGGAGGAAGTTTCCTGAGGTTCTGCCTGGCCTTGGGAACAGGGTCGTGTCTGCTCCCCTTCATCTCTCCTTCCTGGAGAGCTGTTCAAAACACCCCACGTGAAACAGTGTGACTTCCAAGGCAGCCAGCTGGGAAGCTGGGCTGCAGTCTGAAACAGGAGCCAGATGCAGGTGACATGCAGATAGAAGGTCCTATCTTGTGTAGTCTGGCTGATCTGGCAGTGCCCATGCAAAGTGTGGAAGCGCGCCCCTGCCTGAACCGCCTCTAGCTGTACATTTTGTGATCCAGAAGCGCAAAGACCTAACAACAGCAGAACCATACCCTCAGTCTACATCTGGGTAAAACCAGACAGAATAGATAGATGAGTAAAAGTATACTCAGGTCACTAAACATGATTAGATTAATGAGGTGCAAACACAGTTTTATACTTCTGAATGCCTAAAACATGCCTAGTTAAATGTCTGTATGCTAAACACTACGCCTTTTCCAGGTACTTGCTGAGCGCAGAGATTTGGACTAAATATCAAAAGTAAAAATAATCAGGGGTAACCTGCAGGCCTGACAGAGCAAGTAATGGACATAATCAGTCTGCATTTTTTGGCTTCACCAAGAGCCACTCAAACTAGACAAGGACATCCATTTGAGAACATTAATAAGTTTTGACGTGTCAGCCACAGATCGGTGATCACAACCGTGCTGATCCATGTTGGCTCACACATCATCATTAATCTACCCTACTGTTTATTTATTGGATTATAAAATAACTTATAAACTTAAATGACTTGTATTCCCACATCTTGAAAAACTGTCCACTTCTGGTCCTTTCAGCTGGAAAGGGTATTTATCAAAGCCAGGAATTGTTCAAAGAAGGACAGCAGGAATGACTGAAGGGATGGCATGGCTGCACTAACGGAAAACACTGACATTTGAGCCTGGAAATAGTGAGCACAAGCCTCCAGAACAACCCCTCATCATATTTGACAATACATACCCATGTCTCAGTTCTACTGGAAGCCTTAGCACTTGGCTTAGCATCCCTCACTTTAAATGTAAAAAGAAACTTACACTGAAGTTCAAATGTGTGGCCTGAAATGCCTTGTTATGAGGAACTGAGCAGAAAAACCCAGGCAAAAACTCCTGTATGTGGGAGGTAGATATGAAAGTAATTCTCTGCTGTTTTCAGCCAAGGGAGAGCTGGGTACCTGCTACTTTGCAAACCCACAGATTTCTGAGATTATCCTTTGATGAGCAGACGTTTTCTTTAAATAGCATGCTGGAAATTAACAGTTCTCAGAAAACTCTTTTGACAAAGTCCCTGATAAAGTTTCTTTCTTAACCCTTGAGCTGCTGACTTGGAGTGATTAATATAGTGATAGGAAAGGGAGGGCCTGATATAATGATTTCCCCTATGGTTAGTAACCTCACGTGGCAATGTAAGAGTGGGAGATAGTATGCTTGTGATGTGGGAGACAGTGGATAAATTTTGAGCTCAGAGGCATCTTGCTATAGCTATTTTCTCTGTTCCAAGGCAAATTTCAGGATGTTTTAAATTTTTTGCTGTCCTGAATTATGACAAGTGCAACATATGCCTGTGAAAGAAAATTCAGGACAAAATCTTGTTTTTATTCAGTCCTGCTCACAATGAATTCATTTAAATGTTGAAACAAAAAGGAGTATTCAGTTATGTAGTTCACAAAATCTCACATAATTTGACAAGTTTGTTTTCACTACCTGTTTTAAAATCTTAAATTCTTCAGAAAGAACCTTTTCTGGAAAACAAGTATTAATATTTCCCTATGAAAAGGGAAAATTGTTTCATTGAAAATGATGTGCTACAATGGAGAAGAGGCTAAAATTCCAATTTTTGAATGAAAGCATTTCATATTCTTGCAAACCAAAGCACAGTCATCACTTCCACTGTAAGAGGCAAGACCTCTACATGTTAATCAGCGTAATCCCATATCTTTCAATGAAGCAGTGTGAATAATGTTGACAGCAAATCACAGCCCTGGTATTTAAAGCAGAATTTCCTGCCACAAGTAGATCAGACCTTGGCTCTATCAACATATTTTCTGTGTCTCCTTACACTTTTTCCGCATCAGCCATTGCTATACATCTTAGTCCTGAACTGTAATCACCATGGATTTCATCACAACATAGGTGCTGCTGATTCTTCTCAATGTGTTGCATAACAATATTTATCACTTTCTTTAATCAAAATGCAGTTTAGACTTTAAAAAAAATTCCACGGGCACTTACCCTGCCTGATGAAGATCCATACCTCATCTTCCGTAGAGTAGTGTTTTCACAATGTTTTTCATTCACAAATAAATACAACCTAGGCTAAGCTTTGTTCCTTTATTCCTTTTATTTCCTCCTGTTTTATTTGTTTGCTCACTTGCATGACTGTGGGTGAGAGCACCTTTGTTTTTTATCTTTAATTTTTCCTCTGTGATCATCTCATGGACCACTTTCCAATGTCCATGTCTCACAGACTGCCACCACTCCATAACCTCCAAGACAAGAGTCACTGATGTGTAACACTGCAGTGCTGTTATTTTTACCCCTGAGGACTGTATTTTCTGTGTTTTCATCAGGTTTTTCTTCATAAAAGTAAATCATCTAAGTCCAAGGTCTTTTGCCAGTGTTGTTTCACTGAGTTTTGGAGGATTTTACTGGCATAAATGGGAGCAGAACACTGTCTCTAATTGAGAGAGACAGGCAAGTCTATCTGTTCTCATAGAAAGGCAAACTGATGAAAAGCTGCCATCAAATAATGTGTACTGTCCAAAGTCTGGGCTGTGTCAATAATATCTGCTCTTCCAAAGCTGTTTCCTTTATTATTCTCTCCCATGTTCAACCACATACATTGTCAGTAGAAAAATGCTAGAATAGCATTCAGTATAAGAGAAAAATACAAAGGAATACCTTCTTGTAGCACAGTCATAGCATATTGCTAAGAACAGAAGGACCAGACTTCCTAAACGGGCTCTGCAGATGTCTTTGGCAGCTGCATTGCCAGAAGCTCTGAGGACCTGTTGGGTTTGCAGGCTTCAAGACAACCCTGGTGCGTATGTTCCTCAGGGCTTAGGCTGTGGAGGTGGAAGAGAGCAGAGGGGAGGGCAGTCATTTGCTTAGCTACATTTCAGCCCAGGTGCCGAAGGCTGTACTATGCTACCCTGCTCCCTGGATAATCTGTTCCTCAACATAAACATAGAAACTGAGGACTTCTAAAAGCCTTGGGAATTCATCTCTTGTTTTGGTATTTACAAGGACTCTGGCTGAATCCAGAGCCTTGGTTTCTCTGTGTAAGTGACGGATATGGATCTGGCTCCATTCCTCACACTATTGCATCTCAGCTCAGCTCCTGGGCTCTCTTGTGCTAGATTTTATGTTCTTTAATATCTCGTGTTTTGGCAATCACTATCCGTTGATATTTTCCCACCATATTCCCCAACAAGAAGCTTTCTTCAGGTTATTTTCTGTGCCTCTTAAATGTAAGCACTGGGATGGGGAAATTCAGTTTGCAATAGGTGTACGTTGGGGAGGTCTGGGACAGTCACAGCCAGCATCTGAAATAAAAAGAAACTCTGATGGAGAAAACTAGGCAAAAAATGGAAAACAAAAATTCTATGCACACTGTATGTAACACCAGTTGTACTGCAGCTGCAATTATCCTCAAGAGTACATTAAAAAGCTTGGGACATTGAATTACAAATACATAATTCAGGCCATTCTTGTAAGTGGGCCTCACTGTAATATTATGCATATTAATTCTCTCAAGTCTCATCACAGCTCCAGTTTATTGAAAATAGCTTGCTCTCTAGAAGCATAACTAGATGATATTTCTGTAGAAATATTTATTCCAAGATGTATGTCTTTATTATATAGAGACAATCAAACAAAGACAGCATTTACTGAATTCACTAATTAAACTAGTAGAAGCAAAGGCTTTGTCTTTTCCACTGAAATCAGAGTCCTGGGAGCAGGACCTTTACTTGTTACTTATTACTTACCTGTCCAATGTCACAGTTGCTAGCAGCAATGTGTGCATCGCTGCTTCTCTCTTCTTACTCAAAAAGAGTCATTCATTAAACAGAATATATTGAAAATACACCGCAGATAGATGGTGCTGAGGTGTGCCTTTGTCAACAGCTTTTTAAAATGTGCATTGTTAGGGCCTCAAAGACCCGCTATGCTGAACTTTGCTATGGTACCTAAAGAAAAGTGTGAACCGTTGTTTCCATCTCCAGGAAAGAAAGAACATGGGAATGCAAGGTAATGATGTTCTTGAAGGCAGGGACACAGTGATGGTCAATTTGGCCTTCAGCCCAGGCTTCAGCTGCCCCTTTACACCAGTCAGGGCAGAGCCAATAAGAGTCAATCAGTTCCAGCTGTATCCTCCGCTAGACCTCTTGTACATTATCTTTCAAAGTAACATAGAGAAAAATTATCATCTATTGTAATGTACCTTTGTTTGAATGAAGAGGACTGAGGAAAATTAATTTGTCAGGGTACTGAAGATAGAACAGAGAAACTTTAGGCAGTGAGTTTTGTTTCAATTAATAGCACAAACTCAACTCAGTAATATGAGACACCGCCTAAGCTCCTTTCTTCGCCTGCTGAGCTTCTTTGAGCTCCCAAATGAGCCAGGTTTAGAGGAAAAGACACAATCGAAGTATTTTTTTTTATAAAGTATTTTTTTTTATTTATTGCTTTAATATCTCTGCTAAGTATTTCACACTGTAAAAATTTAGAAAACCTTAGAAGATTTTGTTGTGAAGATCTTATTCTTTGGATGACAGACATGACAAACAAATGCAGAGCTGGTTTACTTTCCTGTCATGTGTGTAACCTCCCATTTTTCTCTTAGGCTTTTACCTATCCAACACAATAGACCTCCTTTTGAAGGCTGAATTTTTTATTACAAAGGACTGTACAAACTGAACAATAAATTATCTAAAGCACAGTGCATGCAATTGCAAAGCACCATTGCCAGCTATTTTGCAGTAAGCTAAGAAGGTCAAAGATGTTAAAGATTTATCTCAAGCTCACTTGAAATCTGTATCCTTTGTTTGCAAGAGTTTCAGCTCTTTAGCTCTAATTATGCAGCTCTTTACTTTTAAAATGCTTCATTATTTTCTTCGTATACACCACTTTGTGCTGTATTAAACACAAGGAAGCAGAGTTACACAGCAAAACTACAGTGACTAGTTTTAGTCTTGAGATACTTACATATTCAAGGAGAATAAACTAATTATTTTCATCCTATCTGTAAATCTCTAGCTGTCTACCTGTCTGTCCATTTATCTGCTTGTCCATGTATCTCAGTTTCAGGTTGGACAAAATTTTTAATTAATTTCAAAATGGAATATACCATTTTTTTGGAAAATTACAGAGTAAGAATTTAGGAAAGTTATCTGTGTCTGCATGATTCACTGAAGTCAGTGTGAATTGGCAGATAATTTGGATACATCATAAGCTTCAGTATTTATAAATTAGCATACATATTGCAAGAACACAACTAATCTAAAAAACAAACAAAATGCATGCAGCTCTAATAAGAGGAAAAAAATTAAGTATTCCATTCTTACACTTCCACGGACAGCCCCGCTTGGTAATCTGAAATTCATGCCCCATGTTGCCTGATTAGTCCAGTTTAATATGATATTACAGTGATTTTGACATATCTTTTTCTCAGGTTAGTCACAGAAAACCAATAAAGCAAGTGAGTCCTTTACATGCTAAGAGCATTCCAGCTGCACCAAACAGAGCAGTCTCTTTTCATGAGATACATCTCTGTGCTTCATTAATTTTGTTAACAAACATGCATGTCTGTGGGGGAAAAGAGAGAGACTGAAAGAGAGTCAAGCAAATGGAAAGAGGAAAAAATGTTGCCATAGAATCTTAACACATCAAAGCTTTCAGGAAAAAGTCACATTGCTTTAGACTATCTAGGTTGTGTTGGGTTTTGGTTTTTTTTTCCTTTTCTGGTTCTAAAATTAGACACATTCATTTCAAAGGAGCCATCTGGCCAATCCTAAGGAAAGCGAGAGAGACCAGACCTGACATTCTCTGAAGCTCAGTCAACCTGAGGAAAAAAAAAAGTAATTTATCTTCTTTTTCCTTGTCTTTCTGATTTGAGGAACTAAATAAAGCAAAATGAGACAAGAGAAGCTCCTATTGTGAAGCATAATAGAGAATATCATTGCAGCTTTTCCCTAGATGATTCAAGGAACTTGTCCTACCAGCATCTATCTGCATTTATTTTATAACATAAAGGCAGCCAAGAGGTTAAATGTTTGATATAAGGATGTGATTCAGCAGGCTACCTCCATTCAGAAAAAAATACTGAAGAGCTTAAACTCTGCTGTGCTATTGGTTTCTCTGCTAGGTTTATACTCTTCTGAGCAGGAATCCTGGAGCCCAGTACTGACTTTATTTTTCAGATGTCCTAGCCAAGTACAGGAATGGCTTAACCGTAGCTATCTTAAGGATAAAGGAACAGTGAGGTAATTTATCCTGTGTATTTCTGATGTGGACAGATTTTAGCATATTTTTGTACCAGGGCAATCTTTTTGCCCTCTTAGAGCAAAAAGGCATAATATTTTCATATTCACTCTTCCCTTTCCTGTTAAAGAGTAACTCTGTGGTGAGTGTCCTTAAGTTCAGTGAACAACCTGTGGAATAAAATAACACTCCAATGGAGTCAAAGAAGGCAAACCAAACCCTCTAGAAGGAGGGAACTAAAGGGTGGAACAGAGGATGACAGGCAGCTACTCTACTGCAGAAAGCAATATGTAGGCTGGATATAGGAGACCATTTGTAGATGGGAGACCTGTCCAACTTCCATAGCTCCAGAAAGGGCAAGCAGGGAAGTTTTTTGCTAGGATTTTTTATAGCCAATTGGTCCAGCTTCTTGAGAACAGAGTTTACAGTGCTTGAGGGAAGGGATAAAATCAGAAAGCACAGAAAGTACCCCAATTGCTTTTTGTCCATTCAGTACTGGTGCTCATCAAATGGTAAATTGGTTGGTTTAGCTGGCATTGTGAAGTGTAGAATTACCTTTACTACCTAACCACAAAGGTAGCTATTGGTTAGGGACTTGTCAAGTCCTTACGTAAAACAAACCATATTAATTTCCTTAACTTCAGTAGCATTTCCACAGTTCTTCCCTGCACTGCAAGCTCTGTGTTTGCTTGTTTGTATTTTTCTCCATTTCTCTTTCTTTGGCCTCTCAATTGTTGATATTTTTCATTGAATCCTTCAAAACTTTAAATATTCCCTTTAAATCTCCCTACATATATTTCAAGCAGCTCCCTTCCAGCACAAATTATCTTCATTACCTCTGAATCCAGCCAGGCCCCTGATCCCTGCCCTTTAAAGTATCATTCCTGAACCACCAGTTTTGTTGAAATGCTTCAGTGAGCTGTGTATTATACTGTACAAAACTTATAAAATAAAATGTTCTTGGTTATCCTGTCTCCCTGGTTTAAGACACCAAACACTCTGTTTGCACTCAAGTTCACAGGAGACATCTGCCTCATGCAATGTCTAACCTAAATAAGTTTAACTGTGCTCATCCTAGCTTCTGAACTGCTTGTGCTGGCTCCTCCATTTCTTTCTCCACAGAGCAGCTGGCTGCTGGGCTTAGGTACCATCAAAGACTTTGATTTTTGTGTTGTGTCAATGTACAATATTTCCTGCTTATCCAAGATTAATTTAATCTGCCATCATGCTGCCTAGATCTCCAATGACTTTAAGTACAGCAGGGGAATTCCAGAATCCTCTGAAGGCTATTAGCTGAAATAACCTTCTATCAATTTTCAATAACTTTCTGTTGACTTCTTTTGCTAGCTTAGTAATGCATTAAAAATCACTGGTCCCAATATTGACCTTCAGGGCACTTCTGTATCGACCATCTTTCAAGCTCAGAAACATTCATTTTATGGGTTCTTAGAATTTAACATACTACCTAATTTCCAACATTATCTAGCCTTCTTAGTCTATTGATATTATCTTTATTTTAAATCTATACCAGTATTTCCTGTACAGATGATCATCCTAATTGCTGAAATGTCCTGAGCTAGTTTTATCTATGTGTAGTTTTTAACCAGTTAAAGAAAAAACAGTAAAACTCATGGTAGTGCAAAATTACTATCATTATGAGTAAGATTACTTTTTTTTTTTTTTTTTTTGCTATGTTCAGTGGTTTGAATTGTAAGATCACAAAATATTTTAAGAAGGAAGTAAAATCTTAAACATTCCAATTCACTGATGTGGAAACTAGTACATGTTGTACCTAAAACAGCATAGTTAGTGGCAGAACTCAGGCCTTCCAAATTCTAGTTGTCTCCCCACTGATGTGTGCTGCTTCTCTTGCTGGCATGTCACCAGTTTCCCTGTTACAGAACCTCAGCTGATGTAAGGTATGATTTCTCATGCTTTCATACAATCACTTTGCATTGGGGAGTGCCGAAAGACAGTGCAAAGACATGGTGTGGTGTGCACAAAGAAAAGGTAACTCACTCATGTGTTGGCTTAGAAGGCACTCAGCTACTGTTTATGGTGAGGCTGAGCGGGCGGGAAACACCAGAAATAATAGGAGATGAAAGAAGTGGATATTTTTTTTTTTTTTTTTTTTTTTAATAATCACAATGAAGTAATTTTATGTAGCTATGGGTAAGAGTTTGATTTGGTATAAGTGTGAAAGAAAGTGAAATTAGCTGGATGGTTAGCGTGGATTTGGAAATGAATGAATGACCTCTGGAAGTAAAATTGCAATTCACACAAAATGAACACTTCCATTTTCTTGTTTCAAAAGGTTTCTCATGATAGAATGTTTTGCAGAGAACAATTGTATTCAAGAAAATCCATACGTCTTCGAGAAAAAAAAAAGGTGTGTAGAAAATGGGTGAAAGAGGAGAGAAAAAAAAGAGTTTATAGGAATTAAACACATTTAGCTGTATAAAAAGCAGCACATATAAGATCCTGTTCCAATTTCTAGACCCATCAGATAGCTCACCAGGGCCATTTAGAGTCCCACACACGTACTTTTATCACCACAGCTGGAGGAGAAGTGATTGGTACTAACTAGAGGCCATGTGGCATCCATTTAGGCAGTTCCGATCCCAGGAGAGAAAATGGTTTCTGTTCAGTGATCAGTGTTTTTTCCCAATGATGTACAAACGGATCCTTCATTTGATTCTTAGGTGAAAATTGTATTCCAAACTACTAATTAATTCTGTAAGATGTTTTTGGTTTGTTTAATTGTTCCCACCTCCTCCTGTCAGCTGAGATTGCAGGGTCAGAACTGTGATAGTTTCCCAGGGATGAGGGTGAGGCTCATTATTTTGGGAAGCGGCCAGGATCCATGGTGGCTAATAGAGAGACAGGATCACTCTAATGGTTTTTAAAGCCTAATTATGGAGACAGGTATCACAAGATCTCCTGTTTACCTTGCTTTTTGTATTTTCATGCAAAATGACTCAAACTATTGCATACCTACACAGTTTCTTTGGAGCTCAGTAAGGAAAACATGGAGGTAGGAGGCTGTCTGGGATGTCTAGAACTCACTTGTCCCACTCCCTGAACTGTTTGACCTTGTAAGAATGGTAAGTTTAGCCCATTTCTAAAGCAATGAGATGTTAGGACTCTGGGCTGAGACTGCTTTTTAGAGTAGATTTGCATAGTAATATACGTGATGGTCACAGTGTCTGGTTTTGATGCAGAATCAGAAGTGTGGTTAATTTGACATCGCTTAGGAGACCTGTTCCACCAAGCAGAGAGGATATGCATTAGCGTGAAGCTGTAGGGTGGATCAGTGTTAAAGACATACCTAAAACTCCTGCATGTTGCTGGTCTGACTCTGAACCACTGCACAGCTTCCCATATTTTCATTTTTCTTCCTACCTGAAAGAAAGAGGTAAGGAGAGGAAGACAAGTGAAGACTGTTAAAAGATAATTGCATGAAACCTCATCATTAGTCTCAGATTCCTTTCTAGGCAAAGGCACAGCTCAATTTTAATCCTAACCTTTCCAGCAGCTACTTTCTCCTGTACTTGCAAATCACCTGAGAATTTCTTGCTCTCAATCTAAACAATGTGCATCCACCAAGTGAACTGGTAGTTAGAGAAAGACATTCCAGTGCTGCCCACGTTATTAAAGGAAAATGTCACCACAAACCACCTAACACATTCCTTGAATTACAAAAGCTAAGTGTACACAGCATCTATAATAAATGAACCATTTCCTGTGCAAATTCTAGGAAATCCAAGAGAGATTAGCCTGAATAATGGAGTTAAAATCAAGCTAATTTGTTTGTGAGAGTATTGGCAAATCAAAAATCTCCTCCACGGCTTTGTTAGGGAGAGGGGAGGAGAAAGTCTGTGTGTTAGGCTCAGAGGCAATCAATGTAAATTTGTTTTTACCAATATACTTGGCTCTACTGAACAAAATGAGCTATATTCCCATCTGTGTGGCTGAAACTGGACAAAGTCCAATGCAACCAAAGGTCTACAAAAAAAATGGTTTGGATCTGTGGAAGTATAAGATGAGAAAGAGGAAGGAGGTCTGTGAACAGCTCTGGACCTGAATGGGGGTACACCGAAAATAGAGGGAGGAGCAGGATCCACAGTGCTGCTTTACTTTTGTCTGATGTGTGCCTGACAACATAGGAAATGATGCTCAAAATGTGAGAAAAAACTTGTCCTCATTTTGGATTTTTTAACTCTGTGTAAAATGTTAATGTCTACCCACAGCTCCTTTTCTTTTGTTACCCATTCTATGCCCTTTCTTACCTCTGCCTTCCTTTCAGACATTCTCACAAATGCCTCTTATTCTTTTCAGCCACACTTTACAACATCCGTCTCTTCATGCTTTCTGCACCTACTCCGTGTTTCCCATGACCAGTCCCACTTGTTCCCATCTCTCCCCTCTGCTGTCCTTGCTTCCCTCCCCTTTCCCTTCATCGCAGATTTGAGTGAAAAGCAAAACAGCTGAATTCTTCATTCCTAGGAACTGCCTTGTAGCTTTTCTGTTGACTTCAGTAGTTGTAAGTGGAAGCCATTTGATGAGATGATAGACACAGAATTCAGAAAACCTATGATTTTTCATCCTTCTTACCTACTAAAATGTCCCTTAGTGTATCTTCAGCTTCATACGCAGGTAATAGGGTTTTCCACTTAAAATTTTTAATTGGCTTGGAAAAGTTTAATCTTCAAATTAAAATTCTGAAACAACATACAGCTTTCCTTTTATTTCAACTGAAAATATCTTATTTGCTAAGGTATTCAGTGTTAAAAAGCTGAAAAGCAAGGGTGTAATAAAGAATTAGACAACTGGGAGAAGACTCATCTGACCGTTAGTAGGTGTCTCTGCTGGATCTCCATTTGAGATAGTCTCTGTAGTCTCATACCATAGTCAGCAGAGAGAGAGGGTAATTTTAAGATCATTATTCATCTTAAAGTAGATATTTAAAATAGGTCAGATGAATCACACGTTAAATGTATCTATTTCTCTCCATTGACTATAAAGGAAACCTTGGGTGACTAGTTCTGAGGTTGACGCCTACACTATAGATGTCTCAAGTTAGGTAAAACGAATGCCACCCTAACTGTCATCTTAAACACCCATTGTAACACGTTCCTTTTTTAAAACTGAAATTCCAAAGCAGAACAACATTTTAAGAAAAAATGAAAAATATTTCAGCTTGATACTTCCTATAAAAAGATCAATTTTTGTGTTGGATTTTGTATTTCCCTTGAAAAAGTTTCAGTCTTGATAAAAGTCCTTTTTTTAAAATAAAGAAAGCTTTTTAAATGAAAAATGTGACCTGACTCTCCCTGGCACATAAATAGCGGAGGGAGTGTTCCACCCCACTTGTCCTTGGGTGCTGGTGTTAATACAGCTTCATTGGGGCCAATTTGTGTCAGAAGTGGTAGTAATTTCATGACCAAGCCATTAGGAGCTGGGCTAAGAACTGCCAATCAATTTCACATGGATTCAGTTCTGTTGTCAGGTGGCAATAACTTCTGGTCACTGTTGAACTGGACTGGATTTGCACCAGTGGCCTAGAAGAGAAAAAAGAAATTTATTACCAGTTCTTTAATCCACCCAGTTCAGCAAAATAGCCTTGTATCAAAATGTATCATTTATTTCCTTATACCTGCCTGGCAGGAGTGTAACTATAACAAACCACCTCAAACAGCAGTAGGATGTAGTAATATAGAGCAATTTAAGCATAATGGAGCTCAGAGCTTTCTAGTACTGTGAGACGACAGGTTTTGGAGGGCAAGATGTAAGGTGAGGAACAATTGCTTGTCTTATCCCCAGCCAGCAGTCACTGTCTATAAACATCCCACCTATTCATGTTTGCTAGGTCACGGGGGATTTTCAGAGTGCTTTGAAACCTGCATTAAAACTGTCTTAGACTTTGAAAAGGCCTAAGGTAATTTTCTTCTGCCTGCTGTGACTTTCTTTTTGAAGTCCGGAAACTGCATGACTGATAGATGGACAATTTCTGAATTTCAGCTTACATCCTTCATCTTGGCCAGTAACAAACCTGAGATACGTATCCTGGTGTGGGGAGCAATTGTAGCTCTATGCATCAGTCTACGTGCTCCTTTTACATTTGTCCATTCAACACCTCTGCCATTTGTCTTTCCCAAGTCAGACTGAATGAGTAGAGAGAAATCAATGTCTCTTTGTAACCTCTGAATATTTTTTCCCAGCTGAGTACTTCCCTAAAAAGTGGTTAAGTTGAACAGCAGGGAAGTCAAGATTTGTTGTCACTAAGGTCAATAGCAAATTCTCCATTGGATCAGTCATTCATTTTCTGTCACTTCACTTAGTACCAGCCCAGGTATTTTCTTCATTCATCTCTTTCATATGTTTTTTTCTCAACCTTTTTTCTCTGATTTAAATTTTGCTTGCAGTCTTTTATGATTAAATGGTAGTTCCAAACCCAGCTTAGTTTTGGCAGATTCTGTATTTTTGCTTAGAATGGTCCAATCTCTCCAGTGAGCAACTAATAATAATAAGCTTGAACTCTCTTCCTGCCTAGAGCAGGAAAAATGCACTCAGCTCCGGTAGAACACCTAAATGTGTGAAACACAGCAAAAGGTGCAACACACCAGGATTTTTAGTCCTGGGGAAGCCAATTCAACCTTAAGTTTTGGAGAAGGTACTCATGGATGCCTAACAAGTGTAGTTTAAAACTTCAGAGACTTCTGAGTCACTTCATTTCTGTATATTTCAGTTCCTCCAGAAAAGTTGACACTAACACAGTAGGATTTTCTTTGATGGCTACATTTTGTCTGGATAGTAAAAGAGACTGGCTATTTCTTTGTGGTTTTTGGATGCCCTATTGCAGTTCACTCAGTCAGGTTGTCTGATGCCCTAAGTTCAGACACCTTCTTCAAATCTGAAGGCACATATTTGAGGAGTGAAATACTGGCTTTACTTTTTCTTATTTTGGATGTTTGAGATGCAGCTTAAAATGGCCAGAAGAGTACAGTGTGAAAGGCTTCAGAGGGTAACTTTTGTGAGGAGGCAGATGACCATCCCACTCACCGACACACCCAAGATTAGCAATGTATAGAGGTGTGAACTGCTTTCAGTCCCTTTGAAAAACAGGTTCACCACCCCATGCTGTTGTTTCACATTTGGAAGAGGGCTCACAAAGAACCAAAGTGCATTCTGAGTCCATCTTACAGAAGTATACGGATCAGAGCAGATACCTGTTAATCTTTATGAGAAGTATCTTGTTCTTAGATCCTGAGTGACTGGGGATGGCTATAGGAACACATTTCAGGAAGCTCTGCATACTATCAAGTGTTTTCAACAGCACCTTGTTCCCTGTCATGCAAAACATTCAGGATCCCACCTTCCAAAATTAGCAGGAGTTGCTAGCCCATACCTAGATGCCTTTTGCAGAAAAGCATCAGGTGTCAGTTATTCTTTCCACAGCTCCTGATGTTCACAGGCATTTTAATTTCTCCCTTCCTTGTTTATTTCCTGTTGTTGACATTTTTCAGTCCTTGAGTTCTGGTAGGTGGGATGATCTTCAGGGGTGAAGATGATATTGCAAGAAACCAGCTGGTCTTGCTGACAGCCACATTGGTTTTTGTCCTCCTTTTTCTATGAAAGGTTAGTGGTTCTACGTAGTCCCTTATTTTATTTATTTCCGTAGTTTATTTATTTACTTTTGGCTCTGAGCTGTTCTTGAAATTAGACTCATTGAAACAACATAATGTGCAGACTGTCTGCTGACTGTGTCAGATCAAGCTTTATAATATTTTATGGGTATTGAAAGAGCATACACACTGCCAGTAATAAGTATGCACTGCCCTTGGGCCCAGCTCCTGCTATGTATTACAAATCTCAGAAATGTGGTCATTACTTTGTCTTAGCTGCAAAATTACTTTATTGAATTGCAGTTAAGGTATCCTGTTATGTGCTTTTGTTTGGTTATATTTTTTTTTAAGAGTTTTTCCACATTCCCTTTTCTCCTCCATTTCTGGAAACATATTAATGCCATTTGATCCCTGTAATGCTCCGTAGCTCAATTTTCAACCCAGCTTCACAATCTGTTTCATACCATATGAAAATGAAAAGTAGTGCTTGCCCAACTATGTTTTATCATTTTTGCCAGTATCTGGGTTAATACATCATTCATGAACCAATTTTTTCCATCATGTTTGTAATTTGCAGCTTTTCATAATTTAATGTGAATAAACCATTTGTAGCCCATGGGTGGTTTGCAGTGCATTTGTTGAATCACATATTGTATGATTGACCACACAGTGCATTGTTGTAACATTGTTTTCACTCCATTATTGGCTGTTCCTTTGGGGTTAAACTGAAACTTCCTAGTTCAAAGATGATTAGTCTCCCAATAAGAAATACTAACTCCATTTTTTTACAACTCGTGTCTTGCATTTATGGCAAAAATATCAAGAGCATTTGGGATCTGAATACTGCTATTTCATATGGTTATGACCAGTATCAGCAAATGTGATACAAGGTGAAAAACAAAGCAAAACAAAAAGAACCCTCAACAAACACTTAGGCAACAGTTTATGGGAATGTTTTCAATACTCTTTCTCACACCCAGGTTTTGTCCATGGAGTTGATATGTAAAGATTCTCTTGTCTACATATGTCTGGTGAAACTCTTTTAAATAGAAGATAAGCCCAAACCTGTTCTCATGCACTGAGATGTAAGTGATGGAAAGGTCTGTATGTATACTTTATGAATATCATCTATAAAGAGAGACACTGATGCAAGCCTTCACTTGAAAAGGAATCCTTTCAGAATGGTAAACCCTATTTTGAGAACTTTCTGGCATTGTGTTTTGGGTATGACATCTTATTTCAATAATTATTCTAGGTTATTACTCCGTCCTCTATATGGCTGGTATATATATGGCTTTTTAATGGTATCTTTAAAAAGATGGATTCCCGTAATAAAACTGAGTTGGAATACTGAGGTAGCACTCAGTAATTTTTCCAAATCAACAATTTGTTTCTATATTTGACCTAAAGGAGTTATAGCTTAATTATGATCCAAATAATCCATCTTTCAATAGGCAAACTGCTTTTTATTTTATTATGTGACAAACAAAATAAATAAAGGGAAAAAATTTCCTACTGTTAGAATAGAAAAGGTTGAATTTCAAAACACAGTAGAAAGAGATAGAAGGAATCTTGAGAACACATATCACCCATGCTTTTGCTCTGGTGACATAAACTGTAATTATCTGGGGCAAGTTTGTCCTTCTTGTTCTTAAAAACATCTCATAGTGGAGATTCTATACTAACTTTGGTGATTCCTGAGCTTTACTGTAGAGGAATGAAGCTGGGTTAATTAGCATTGATAATATACTGCTGTGGGCTGGCTTCAGGGGCGGGTGTTTGTCCGATGTAGATAAGGTGCAGCTGTGGCTGGTTCTGGTAAGGGGTTGGGCAGCTAGTGAAGAAGGAGCAGCCAAGGGAGAGAGGAAAAAGCAAGAGAAAGAGTGTGCCCTGGATGAGGTGAGTAGGAGAAGGCAGTAGAGGGACTGGCATGAAGAGTGTGCTGGTAAAAGACCTTGTTTGTAGCTTGATAGTTTGGAGAGTGCTGTGACACTTTACTACTAGAAAGCTTTTTTCAGTGTTTTACCTGAATCTCCTCTATTGCATTTTAAGTCCCTTTACTTCTTGTCTTAATCTCATGGACAAGGGAGAGCGATAATACCCTTTGTATTTGGAGCATCCACCTGCATGTTAGCAGGCTGTTTCCATATTTCCTTTCATTGTTCCCTCATCTAGACAATCTTTCAATCTTTTCTTATAGGTTATTATTTCTAGACCTCCGACAATTCCTGTTGCTTTCTCTATCTCTCTCCAGTGTGCCTGTATCTCTTAAATGGTATCCTATAACTATAATCCATGTTTGTTTTCACAACTTCTTTTTTGAGCTTTTAAAATTGACATGTCTGTTTCTTAATTACTGGAGCACAAGAGAGCTGCTACTAATAATGTATTTTTTATATTACTATAGTGGTAAATATTTATTTTCTATGGCACTGTTGAATTTGTGGATCTTCAGAGTTTTCTGGATTATAAACTTGTTGTCTGAAACAAAATCCAAATAAATCAGAAGAGAGATTTTCACTGAGTTAATGAACAGGACTTTGATTATGGTATAATTTATGTCAAGTTTAGACTAGCATGACACTAGTAACATCATGGAAGCTTTTCAGTGGTGTGAAATGAACCTGAACTACTCTTAATTTTAGGAACATCTCACCTGCTGTCCCACAGCACCCAGCAGTGAAAGATGCTTGTGTCGGGCAGTGTAAGAGGGAGAGCCTATGTATAATTTAGCCACTGAGTGGGCTGGTGGCTAAGCCGCTGAGTGGGTTGGATTAGTGGCAGAAATTTATCTTTTATATGAAGGGAAAAAAAAGGAATCAAGAAAATGTTTTGTATAGGAAATCATACAAGTTCTTTCCATTCTCTGCTGCGTTTGAAATCTGCATCTCTAGCTCTCTGCTGGTGCATCTTGGTTTTTTTTCCTAGCTATCACTTTGACAGTGGCTTTTGAACAGTCCAGGGTCATAGTCCTGAAATGAAAAGAAGAGCTTGTTTTAGGCTCTCTTGCCATTATAATCTGTACATAGTCCTTCTAACAAGGCATAAACATTATCTGTAGATTGTAATGGAAGTCTGCTGTGCTGCTGTACTTTGACCTCTTTTTTTAATTTATACTCACATGACTATGGATTCCAATTTGTTTGCAATTCTGTTCCCCTTCCCCAGTGTTCATGGGCCCTTGCTAGCTATTAAAGCAAGAAGGGAGCATAGAGTCAGTCAGTTAAATGCCTAGTGCTTTAGTTAAATGGTATTTGTATTGTACTCAGTAAAACACATTTCTTGGAGTGAGCTGTACTACAGACTCTTGATGTAGGTCCCACTTGCCCAGGTTACGATACAAAGCTCATGGCCTCTTCAGCTGTGGGGTGGAAAGAGAGGAACTGCCTGGGAGCATTGTTAATAATATGTGTGGAAATCTAGTGAATAAATGGAGTACTGAACACAGTTTATAAGGCATACCACACTGTGTCCTCCTGCTCACCAGCAACAGACTCTCTCGGCCAGCTCTGTTCTTTGCTGCATTGTGTTTCCCAGAGGCTGCTCTCAACCCAGGTTTCCTCTTTTAAATAAATCAAAATGGTATTAATTGTTCATGTTTCAGGTTGCTGAAAGGGGCTTATTCCTAAAGCACATGGTGAGAAAAAATGAAATCATACGTCATGACCTTGTCAGATTAGGCACAGCATCTTCATCAGAAATGCACAGGAGGTATTTCTCCACTCTAACATACGACTGCTTTGGAGGGCAGGTCACTCAAACTTAGGTGTGCTATCCTGGGCTAACTACGATGCTCAATATGATACAGTCAGGCCTACCATCTGTGCCTTTTCTTCAGCTCTGGCAGTATGGTGGTGAAGTGTTATGGCTCCAATTCTGTAAAATTATTACAAATTCTAACATGAAACTGAAAACATTTCTCCAGGAAATAAGGAGTGCTGTTTGGCTTCTCATGAGGCTAATTCACTCTTCTTCTGTTGTGGGTAAGTGGGGATCTAGTGATCCAAGTGGAGGTGTCACAAACCCCTGCAACAGCGGTTACTTAACAAATGCAGTTTTATTTTCCTTTCTGATCCACTAACTACCTGCGGGCAGAGCTGGTAAAAAAAGAGGCCATTTTGAATATGTTCTCATTTGCTGACTTTCAAAGAAGTCTTTACCAGCTTCCCCCAGTGAATGCCAACATGGCTCTGGGTAGAGTGGTTGTTATTATGTGGGACCCTGGAGAATGCTGGAGGTCAGGGACAGAGCCAGGGGTTTACTTTAAACCCCTTTACTTCTTGCCCAGATGATAATCATTGTGCTGGGGTGTCTCTCAGAGGCATAAAATACTACGTGTACAACCTCGTGCACTCACACCCACACATTCTTCCTCCTCCTGTTTTGATACATTTGCCTGGATGATGGATAATCCCTTTCCTGTAACCCCACATTGCCTTTCAGTTGGACATAGTATTGCTTAATTATAACACATAAATAAATAAAATCCCTTTCTACAGCGTTTGTTTAGAAGGGGAGGTTTCTCCGGTCTCCACGGCTCCTTTATCGTATGCAATGGAGTTACAATGTTCATATGTTTACAAAGCTTTCTCATTAGTAATTATTTTACTCTCCTACCAGAGGGACTGCAAATGCCTTTCTCTTCTTAGGCTCATGCTTAATCTGCTCTTTGTTACCCACATTAGAGCTGACCCAAAGCTCCTGTCTTAAAATGACTTGGGCATGACTTACATGTGTATCAGCTTCACAAATCCAGCATGGAGGAACTGTGTACCTTTCATGGTTTTTTTTTTTTTTTTGGTTTTGTTTTGTTTTTTTTATAACCACCTTTATTTAGTGTGAACTACATATTTTGCATAGATATAAGAATTAGACTTATATTTTTACACCTTAGAGTCACTTCATCTCCAAGACTCTGTGAGTCAAAAAGTGATTTCTCCACCTCCATTTGAAGGAAAGAGCAAAACAAGCAGCATGGTTTCCCCTCTAGATGAAACAAAATTGAGTGCTTTGTTAATGCATTGGTACCTAGACAGTCTAATAGTTATGGTGAACTGCGTAGTGAACATCATGTACTTGATGGTTTAACTCAAATTCTCAAAAGTCCTAATCTAATGTCCCATTCTTCTTCTCAGCAGTAAATAGGAAAATTCACACAGAGCTGGACTGTTAACCACTGTACAGCACCTTTACATTTCTTTTCTCAGTAAAAGGCTCTTGAAATGCACATAAACACAATTTAAGACAATTTTATTGTCTATGTATGCTCCCAAAGAGATATTAAGGGGTATTAGTATTCATTAATCGTTACATTCAGACCTACTGACTTGAATGATAGTAGGTCTGAGGTTCCTTCCCAAGGAAATGTATTTTTCCTAGTTTTCCCTACTTTTCTGTAAAGTTTGTGAAAAGGGTTTTCTCCCCAGGAGCCTTAATACTTTTTGCTTCCAACCAGAACAAGTTTGTTGTTATTTTTCAGTTCTGCCTCTTTGTCCTGCTAAAAGACAAGGGTCAGAATACTGCAATAGATAATAGAAGAGGGACCACCCTTTGGGCAAGGAAGACCTATTTCAAATGAAAAAGCCTTTGAGAAATATAATTCTGAAATTAGGAAGCTGACTGTGTTATCTAATAGCTCTTTGCCCTCTTCCCTAGTTTGCATGAAGAGAAAGAGAGCAACCAAGCTTTGGTCTATATTTTCATTGGTTTTTGTGGTGTTTTTTTTTTTTTTTTTTTTTACCTTTAAAGACCATTTATTTGGAATGTGAAACCCAGTTTCATTTGCGTTTTTTTTTTTTCTTCTCCAGATGGATCCATCTAACATACTGACAGCCTGTAATTTTATGCAACCAGTGATAGGTAATAAGCTTTAGGTGTTTCTTGCATGAAATAGGATATTTGTTAGAACTAAATGGTCTTGGCTGCAGGCAACAACCACGTGAAGGACAGGACAGTCATCTTTCAAACAATGTGTTGAATAAAATAAAATAGAGCTTCAACAGGAGTGAAAACAACCACCATAATTTCTCTGATTTGTCACAAATTTAGTGTTCTGTGCACACTCCAGGTGAGCGCTACAGATGTAGCCTTGAGAACAAGTAAAATTTTCTATCCATCAATATATCAGTGTTCATTGGACTTCTGATGGCTTTGGACCACTATTCCACCTTCTCTTGCCTCCAGAGTTTTCCTGGGTAGCACTTCCTTGGATATGCAACAAAGCAGTAGTCATCACAAAATGGAAATGCTAGGAAGCTGAGCTAAAAGGCAGCATTTACGATATCCCAGAAGCTGCAAACAAACTAAAACGTTTGAATTCTGGATTTAACCCATGCTTTACCATGATGATAGTCAGCACATAGTTACCACAAGTGCAAGAAATTCAATTCCTTCGGAACATGATTTATTGCCTATAGTTTACCAAGCCAAGGTGTCAGGGTATCAGAGCAATTTGTTACATGTATTTACTTTTTTTTTCTTTCTTTTTTTTTTTTTTTTTTTCTTTTCATGGTACTTCTACTTGGCTATTGTGTGGGTGGCAGGAACACTTCATTCAATACTTCCCTTTTCAGTATTGTGCCACTGGGCTTTTTTCATCTGTCAACATTTTATCTGTTCCCTTTGCACTCATCTTTCACAAAAGCTGTTCATTTCATCATAGCCCATGCACTGAGATGTTTCTCTTTGATAAAGCTGGGGAGATGTATAAATAATTTCATTAATGCCTTGTCGTTCTTGAGGAGAATCACAACAGAACATCCATAGGCCAAGCTAGAAACAGGAGAGTTGATCCCAAGTTGCCAGGTGACTTTGGAGTATTTACCTTAGAGCCCATCTTTCCTCCAGTGGAGTGAGTAGGTGATGGTATAGTCCTACTCAATGAGAGTAAGAGAAATGCTTGAAGAGATTCTCCCATTCCCCCTGTGATGAACAGATTATAGTGTAAGTCTACATCGGCTTGAATCTTACCAACAACTCAGTGGGTAGCTGTATTTTTATGAATTTCAGTGCTTTGGGATAAGTAGTAGTGTGGACAAATAAGATAGTAACTGCTAGACATGCAAGTTCTCCAGTCCAAACAGCTTTATTGCTAACAACTCATCATTTGCAACAGACATCAAGGGTGCATCATTAGGCAGTGTCATCATTTGACAGTGACACTAATCCTAAAATTTAATTAGTTGTTACAAATCACCATTTCATTCAGATGCCTCTTCAGTGCAATTGCACAAAATGACAACTTTTCTTTAGACCTTGGCAAAATAAGAAGGTGTGGCAAGGTAGTAATTAAAGAAGAAAGTACAAAGGATCATGTTAATGGTAAAAAGCACCATTAGTACTATGATTATTGAAACTTGTAGGTGTTTCAAGGAAAGAGAATAGAGGAAGAGAGAGAGGTAGACTGGAGGAGGCTGAGTTAATTTGTTCCTTGGCTCCAAAGTAGATTTTGGTTCCTGAGATGCAGTACTATTCACTAGCTAACAAAGAAAACCTTGGCTGATAATACTTCCTATGCCATGTGGTAGGTACATATGCTGCTTCTCACTTGGACAGCGTCAGATGCCCACTCTTGTGCTGCTTGCTCTGTAGTAATTTTGGACAGGGGTAAGTGTACACACATGGACAAACACCCATTTGTACATGTGTAGACTATATATCTTTCTGAGAAATTGACAAAATATGAAGCCACAAGGTGTGGGAACTGTATTTGTCTACCAATGTTTTCACTCCTCTGGTGGTGCTTCTGAGAGGTCCTTTGCTGAACTATAGCAAAACATACAGAAGAATATTTTAAGCCATTTAACTGACCTGCTAAATAGGAGCCCAGATGCTTAAAGAAATTGGGGAGGACTATAAAAGTTACCAACTGTACTATTCTGTGATTCTGACCACATTAATTAAAATTGCTTTCATGGCCCTCATCCAAACTCCAATACTCAAATCCCAAATCAGTGACTGATTAGAAGAAAAATTCTATTGCATACTTCTTGCCATGGCTAAGCATAGATGCTCTTTTAAAAAGCAAGTTAGATGGATGTTCATTTGAGATAATAATCAACTAGATGTCTGAATATTTTAAAGGGACATTAGGTTTTGGATGCCCAGCCTGAAAAGTAATAATGGGCACTCATTTTCCATAAGGTTCTGAGCCTGCCTTTTGAAAACCAATCTTCTGAAAGTGCCTCACGTGGATCTTGTAAAGCAAACAAACACAAGTCCCCAGACATTGTTTAAAACTCTGGGCACCCCAAGTTCATAATTAGAAAAACAATGAGTTGTCTTGGAAAATAAATTCAGAGGCTCAAAATTAAAATGAAATCCAATGATAGATATCACAGATGTAGACACCAAGATCCACACCACGGCCTCTCTACTGGAGACTGCCACAGCTAGACTTGCATAAATATATTTGAAAGCCCAGACACAGCCTGTCTTTTGTTGCATGGGTTTATGTGCTGATAAACTTACTGTGTCAGCGGTAGAAGTGGCAGTTCTACCTAATAGGGGCCAATGATTTAAAAAATCCACCAGCTGACAAAGTCTTCAGCTGCTATATTGTACCAGGTTTCTTCCCTCTCACTGAAAGTGTATCTGTGATAAAGCAGGTAAAGCTTACCTCGCAAGCTGTAAATTAAGGTTTTTGGAAAGACTAAGAGAACAAAACAGTAAAGAACTGAAGTAGGGAAGTATCTGCAAAACACTGGCATCTAGGTATTGTACTGCGACATGATAGGATCCTCATCTGCTTGCCATTTGTAATAAAAAAAAATGGACAGTGGAGTGTCAGAGTACCTTGCAGGTACATTTGCCTTTTCTAAAATAAAGCTGAAGCTAGTAAGCAGATTTACTCAGAGCTGCAATGTCTTGGATTACCTAGAACTGGTTTGGCTCCCTCCCTTCTTTCTGCACTAGATAAGTTGTGAAGATAATGATTTACAAATTAAAATATGCTTTCATTAATAGATATTCAACAAATGAGTATGGAGGGCCAGCCACACAGGATGTTATTTTGTCCATGAAGAATGATGCACTTTATAATTAGTTTCATTTACATGTGTTCAGTGGCCACTGCACAAGTAATTTGTTATCCCTATCTCCAGAAATAATCCTCAAATAACTACCTGTATATATGCAACACTGATGAAAATGGAATAACATGATGTCAATGCTGGAGAACATAATAAATTATTCCATCCCCTGGAAAGTCATCAACCTAGATAAGGAAATTGCAAAGGCTGATAGGCCATTGTAATTATTTTCTTCTTTGTAATTAAATGTCTAGGCTAGTCAGACATTCAAGGAACTGAAAGGTTTTATAAGACAGGTTTTTAATTCTTGACAACTAAAGCTATGTCCTAAACCATTCCTGTGCTGTCAGTGGAAAAGAACGTGTTGATGAAACTGGAGGCTGTTGTGCCCCATGCAGAGCTTGGGACACTGGAGAGCTCCCGCTGTTTTCATCATGTTACCATGGGCAGATACAGGAAACTAAATCGAGATTTAAAAAAAAAAATCAACCTTTAAAGAAATGAAACTCACTATTACATTGCACTAAAACTACAGGAAGTTTACCTTTTTCTCACACACACACGCATATATCTGACTTCCCTCTGTTCTACATCTTTCCTCCTCCAGAAAACCCCTCCATAGAAAAGTACTTACCCAGCCCACGGGGCTTTGACTGTGTTTGTCATTTGGACCACAGAAGTCTTGGAGGAATTTTCAAACCCTGCTGAAGCCACTGGAGGTACAGCACTGTGGCACAGGATTAGCCTTCTGAGGATAGGCATTGTTATTTGTTGTATGCTTTACAGTCTGAAACAAAACGACCCACTTCTCAGCTGGTATTTAAACATTACTGGAGTAAAAGGGAACAACAACAACAACAATAAAATGTTTTCATAAACCAGCACCAGTTACTTTTATTCATTTATTTTCTTGCCATGGCAGTGAATCAAACTTCTATTATTTGCATATCCCAAGAAGTCTTTTTCTGAAGCTGGGAAGACTGCCATTATCAATGATTTCCTGGGATTGTTTTTTTGTTTGGACATAAACCTATTGGGTTACGACTCCCTAACAAGAGATTTGTTCTGTTCTTGTAAAGATGGAATCCAGGGAAATCCAGACAGAGAGGAAGATTTCAAATCCCTCAAGATACTTTAAGTAGGATTTGGTGCCGGTTTAAAAATATTGTTGAATTCAGTACACTATCAAAAATTGCCATCAGGGTGTAAATGGAGAAATCTGGTCAAATGGAAAAAAAAAAAAGGATGGCTGAAAGCTCAGGATTCTCCCAGCTTGTATAAGAAATGTCAGAAGGAAGAGGGCATTGGATAAATAATTTTAAATATGACTGAAAATATGCATGAAGACAAAGAGAAGATAGTTCATGGGAATGAGAGTTTGGAATTAGAAACCGAATTTGAGAGGAAAGTAAACTCAAAGAGTTGAATGCTTTCAAGTGAAGGGGAGTAGATCATCTCCAGCCCAGAAGCCTGAAAGAACTGTCAAATGAGAAATCTTCATTCAGGAAGGAAAGATTTTAAATGTGCACTTCAAGTTGGCAATGGTACAAAACTAGAAAGAAGAAAATGCAATGCCTTTATGTAGAAAGAGAAGTGTCCTGGGAAGCAAGAAATCCTGGTATATTAAGAAATGGAAGTATATTAAAAATTTAAAAAGAAAGAAGAGTCGTTGAAGAGACTGTGAAATAAGATATTACAAGGGTTTATTAAATGTAGATACTGCTAGGATAATCTGGTTTCTTTCTGTGATTTTTTTCCCCCCTATACAAAGGAAACACACCTGATCTTATCTAGACAGAATTACACAAGTGATCTCAGTTATGCAGCTGTGTGAGGAATAACTAGTTCTGTGCAGGAAGGTGTAGGTTAGCACAAAACATGAAATTGTTAAGAAGGTGGCTGAAGTCAGGCCAGAAAAAAGGGTCCTACTGTTAGAATAAGGATTGTTGGGCTTTAAAGCAGTGACTGGTGGATTTTCTCAAAAAGTAGTCTTAGAGGCCATCTGATATGTTGTTTTTGTGAATGATCCTGATCCTGGAACAGAAAAAAAGAGGAAACCATGACACAAACACAAGAAATGGCAGCTAGAGAAATCAGCTTTGGAATATTACACATGAAGAATTAGATGTCAAAAGATTCAGGGTATAGGAAAGGGGAAGAATGAGCTACTGTTTAAGTTTAACATCATGCACCAGGGGACAAGCAACCAGAATTTCTGAAGTGCCCTGGGATCTCGCTGCCCAGAGAAGAAAGAGAAGGAATACTATCTGAATGTATCTGTTGGTTCCAAAATGACTGTGAGCCACTGATATGATGCCATCATTAAAAAGTCAGATGTTCTCTTTGGATGTATCAGGAGACATATGGGACTGTTAATAGCAAAGTCATAGGGAGGTGTTGTTTGGAATACTGAGAGTGACTCTCACCACCTGCAAGGAAGATTAATTCATATGAGAGCAAAGAAAAAGGAAGACCGATAAAATGATTAAGAAAACAGATATCCAGTTGTGAAAGAAGAGTAAATGAGTGTAGGCTGTTCAGCCTAGCAAAACACAAGCTAAGGAGTCAGATGATTGCTACCTAGGAATAAAACAGAAGGATAAACATCAGTGAAGGAAGAGAGCTATTTAAACTACAGGACAGTGTTGACAAAAGGAAAAGATAGATATTAATTTCCCACAATTAGATATATGCCAGATGTGGGAAACTTTCCAATCATGTCAGTAATGATGTTCTATAGCACTGACAATTCTGAAAAGTTATAGTCAAGAAAGATTAAATCAACCTGAAACAGGTGCAAAAAAGAGCTACTAGATGAATAACAGAATGATGAATTTATTGCTCAGGAGGCACTAGAAGAAAACATACCTTACACAGCCTAACAAAATAAAGATGGAACAGAATGTTTCTGTTCTTTACAAATATTCCAAGGAAATAAAGATCAGGGAAGAAGAGGAGCCATTTCAAGCTAAAAGAAAACGCTGGTATGAGAATAAATAGATATGAACTGTCTATGAATAAATTTAATCTACAAATTAGAAAAGTGTTCCTAAAGGTCAAAGTAGCAGTCACAACAGCAGGAAAATGAGTGAAATTATTGGTGAAATGTAGTGAAATTTTGGGGTGACACAAAAATTACTCCTGTTTGCTAGTTATAAGAGGTTAGTACTTCTGATAGCATGGAGTCAGTGACCTAGGTGACCTAAATGGACATCTTAGATGAAAAAATTTTCAGTTAAGTTCAGCCACAAAGTTCAATCAGAAGAAAGAGGCATTAATTTGACATACATTGCATTTTCTTGATCTCCACTTGCCATAAGTTCCTATTTTCATTTCTGTCCCATATACAATTAGTAAAGAATCATAAGACTCTCCAGACTCAGCTGGAGAACAGACAGGGTTTTCTACATAGGTCAGGTATGTAGGTCTTACACAAACTGCATAAGTCCATCAGATCTACTAAAAACTACACTGAAGGTCCAAAGCAAATGGTTTTCCTTACTTTTCTGACTCCAGAGAAGGCAATAAATTTTAGGTCACTTTTACTTCTCTCTGTGCATCATCTACTTTGGCTTAAAAAATGGTTAGAGAAGAGGTGGAAGGAGGATAAGTGCGGAATCCAGTTTGTTTTGCCACTGTCTGCTCTTCCAATGTTTTTTGACACAAAATGTTGCAACAGAATTAGCTAACTCTTAGTTTTTGATGCCAACATAATATCCACAGTCTAACTGCAAACCTTCTAATGTTCACAAATAACTATGGATCTCTCTTTTTACATTGTTGCCATATTTGCATGGCAAAAGCTTTTCGTATATCAGTTCTAATCCAGCACAGAGTTCAATGCTGAGATAAGATAAACACATAGGAGCAGGGTGTTTCCATTCATTTCTTGGATCTCTCTGGAAATATTCCTAAAGTTACCTTTTTCTGAGATTTCCAGACCATTGTGAGTCAGCTCAAGCTATAAATACATAAAGACTTTCTTGTGGTGTTTAGACACCTTATCTTTGTGGAAGCCAGCACAAAGCATTAAAAATAACTGTGAAGAGAGAGAAACAAAAGGTTTCAATGTTTTAAAATGCAATATTTTGATGGCATGTTGAGTTTTCAGGTAGACATTCGTGCAGATCTCATTCTTGTTACTGCTTTTCTCTTTACAGGCACAGTGGATATGATGATAAATTTCTCTTTCGGTTGTTTCCAATTACTATACTTTATTTACCTTAAGAATCAAGGGGAAAAGGCTGCTTCATGAAAACGCACAGCTCTGCTCGATGTGTAGAAAGAGACTTGAGGAGACAATCAAATGATGTCAGTGGCAGGATGATTCACTAGGATCCAGAGTTTTTGAAAGGTCAGGCAACAGCCTGATTTATTTCCCTTTTCTTGAGTGATAAAACAGAGTGAATAAACTGAATAGAAAACAACTGCTTTAATTGCTATACAGGGACACAATTGTTCACTGGGGCCATACCTGGGGCATATTTTTTTCTTCTGATTGGTCTTTTCCTGTGCTTTTTCCCTTCTCTGGTTCATTTTTCAGCAACAGTAGGAAATTAAAATCACCCCATTCAAATCACTTGCTTTTTTCCCCTGTGAATTCCCAGAAATTTCTGTTCTTTCTCTTTTCTTTGTTTCAACAGGGCTTTTGATTGCTTTTCTAGTACTTTGTTGTATATGGGGATATAGTCCCAAATATACCTTATAACTTTACCCTAAAAAAACCAAGAACCCAAGCAATCATTTCACCTATTCTCATATTCAGTAATTTTTGGAATGTCAAGTACTGTCCAGGCATGTTTGGTGCAGTTTTCCCTAAGCTATGGGCAGGAATAGAAGGACGGTATCCATCCTACCTTCTACCTAAGCTCTAAATCCCACAGGGGTTTCTTTTGTTTGTGGATTTGGGTTTTTTCCCCCACAAACTTGAATCTGTTTTTTATGCTACTTTTTGTCTTCACATTATTTCAGGGTGTTTCTCTCAAAACATCAGGCAAACTTAGTGTTCTTTGCTCTGAGCAGTCTAAACTGGTTGTCTGGTTATCACTAGAGCACTGGAAGAAGTCAGAATCAAGCTTTACATATCCTTTCAGTCAGGGATACACTGAACATGAGCTGTTTGTATCCAGATTAGGCTTGAGTTGGAGTTGTGGGTAGGTGGCTGGATCATGTCAGGGTTTCAAGTTTAACAGAAATGGTTTGATGTTGATTCATCCAGTCAAATATTTCCTCACAGAAAGAGAATAGTAAATTTTTGTAAAGTGATTTCTACCATCTCCTTCCCCAGACTATTCTGAAAATAGTTTGTCCCATAGCATTTTTATTGTATGTCTGAAGAATAAAAAATGCATCCCCTTCAACTGTTCAGCCTAGTTACCCTGAATAGTGAATGGAAAGGTTGAAGCCACAGCTGTCAAAACTAATTTTGATACTAGGATATTGTGTAAGTAGCAACATGGTAGAACCCTACACCGTTTCTGGTTTTATGACTTTCTCTGGAGAGCCTAGTGAATTTGGTCATGTTCACTACAGTCCACAGCCTTGCAACAGAAATAAAATATATGGGATTTACGATGTAATGTGCTACAAAATTGCTCCTAACCTTTTCTTGCAGGAAATAAATGAGACTGGACTGAAACAAAAATTGCATTCATCATTGGATTAAAATCTTTCACAGCCCAGGTAATCCAAATGACTTTATGAATTACTATCACTGGGACTAAATTTTGGAGGAAGGATAATGAGAAGTTAAAAAAAGTGAGAGTAAAAAAGAGAAAATCAATGGTAAATATAATGCTTACACAACAAATAATTCATGTTATCATTAATTTTATCAATTATTAAATCAACACTTAGAGACGGTTGTGTTTTGAAAAAAAAATTCTGCTCTGTGATTCAAAATCTCCTTTTTTTCAAACTCCTGAGTGACTTTGGTCTGGCACTTATACCTGTTTTGCCTTTGTCTACATTGCTTTACTGAGATATCAAGACTTCAGAGGATGGACTGGCTGTTTTACCAATATGTATTTCTTACATATCACTAGGACACCTAGTTAGAATTTTAGGAAAGGAAAAGATAAAAAAATATACGACGACACAGAGAAAAATATTTAGTGGGATGAGGAACAGGGTTCTGAACCTGTGGAGATCAATCCTGTCCTGCAAGTCTGACAGTATTTCCTGCTCTTCACAGTACTAAAAATTGTACCAAGGGAAAAAATTATGAAAAAAACAGACATTTAGGAAAGATATGGAAGCTGTAATCCCCAAGCATAAACACTGGCCTTGATTCATATGCATTGATATCTTCTCTCTTCTAATGCAACGTAATTATTTTGCAAAGCAGGTACATTTATATTCCTTTCATGCTTACAAACTGTATATATAATATCCTTTACATTACAGACATTTCTTTTTCTTCCCAAAATCTTTCACCTCTCATGAAAAGCTATTTTGCCTCCACACCAAAGAGGCAATTTCATCTATTGGCATATTTATAACTCAAGAACCACAGCCATCAGATACTGAGAACCCTAGCTGATTGGTAGCCAACCTTGGTATGATTTTGGCTATAAGCACATGGTGCCTAGCAAGTCTTAGTTTTTATGTGAAACTTAAGCCATGTCTTCAACCTCTTTGGTACCCAATGATTCACGTCTTTTCATCCAGCGCTACACAGCCTCTCAGCTACTGATTCAAAAGCAAGCAGGAGTTAGGCTAATTCTTTATATTTAGTTAGTGTCTTAAGTCTTCAGCCTTAAGTGAATTAATACTGTCATTGATAATGGGAATGGACTCACTTCAGGAATCACTGCAGGACTGCATCCTAATCAGAAAAAAATAAGACTGAAGCAGATGGTCTAGGTTATAGTGATGCTACTGCCACTAACTTGCTGGGGGAAAGTCACAAAATTTTCTCATGCTTCAGTTTTCTATTTGCAACATACCAGGTTTTCCTCCAAGTGTACTTAGAGATTAACCATTTATGAAAAGATGGCTATCACAGATTGTTTTATTATTTACAGTGTCTTTTATTTTTAATAATCATCCTCAGCTAGGAGAGTCTCTCCAGATGCCATGAAAATAATTAAAGAGCACAATACAATAAAGATAAAAACTTCTTTAATTATTTTTTAATAGGGCTTTGGTTGGATTACAGAATGTCACTGAAGTAATAATAACAGGCAAGAAAAGATTTGTTTCTCTCTTTGATTTTCCAAAGCCAATGATCTGTAACTGCCTCTTAGCTGTTACACAATCGTGTCTCTAGGTATGCATTTAATACTTTAAATATGCCCCTGATTATATGAAAGCTTGATTATTCCAACACCTTTCAGGTTCTGTATGATAATCAAGGCTGTGTTGGAAGGACCTGATCTAATGCCAGCTGATGTCAAAGTAAAGCACAGCACTAAATACTGCAGGCAATATTATAGGTCTTCTAAGTCAGTGTGTCCTGAAGGGAAGCTGTGCAGCTCCAAATTGGACAGTAGTGGGTCTCTCACAGTTTTTCTTTGATGTTTTCCATTACATTGCAAAGAAGAATTTCTTAACTTTTATGGCTGCAGTGAGCTATTCAGAAAATTTAAAGTGGTGTAATCGGCCTCATGACAGAAACAGTATGTTGAAACTTCCCCTTAGCTCATCCCCACTGTTTAACCTCTCAATAATAACCTTGTCTCCTCATGGTTCACCTGTCATATGGTCTGCAGGACAGAATCATAGACCAGTTTGGGTTGGAAGGGACCTTAAAGACCATCTAGTTCCAACCCCCGAGCCATGGGCAGGGACACCTGCACTTGTGGAAGTTAACACAGGTACTTAGACACCAAGGTGACTGATAACCTGAGAGATTCCTTAAAATTTCTCTGCATAGGGAAATATATAAATAGGCAAGTGTTAGAAAACTAGATAAATCAGTAGATAAACAGTGGATGAATAGGTAAATAGGCGAACAGCAGTAAAGATTTATTATGTTATCCTTATTTCCCTGCCAATGTAAAATAGTTTTTTTAGTATTCTTGCTAATGTTTCTGCTCTTCATAGTTTAAAATGCCAAGCAGTAGGACCTGGATGACAATTGTCATCAAGCGCTATGTGTAACATCAGTGGTTACAAAGTTTCTTCTTCTCATTTCCTTCAACCTTCTAGACCAGTTGCTCCAGAAAAGAAATGTCATAATAACCAATGTCCCCTCTTCCTCCTCTTTTCTCCTAGATTTTATTGCTGAGAAGATGTCACGTGGTATGGAATACCCCTTTGGTCACTTCGGGACAGCTGCCCTGGCTATGTCCCCTCCCAAGACCTTGCCCACCGCCAGCCCGGTGGTGCGGAAGGGAGGGTGGGAGAGGCAGCCTTGATGCTGTGCGAGCGCTGCTCTGCAGCAGCCAAACCACCAGTGTGTGATCACCACCTTTCTGCCCACCAGTACACAGCACAGCACTGGGGGGGCTGCTGTGGGGAAAATTAACTCCAGCTCAGCCATAGCCAATACAAATAACTTAGTCCTCTGACCTGAATTAGACATCTGCTTTAGTGCAAGTTGAATGACATCCTAGGAGTGCCCTTTTATAACCATTGAATATAAAGGTAGGGTAGTTAGTGAAATGGTCACGCTGTAGACATATGCAGTCAAATGAGGTAAGTACTATCCTCATATGCTCCAACTTTTGGCAGGACTTCTAGGAAAACTCAAAGTTTTAGTAAACCTGGATGGAAAACAAGGGCCATGGTACCTAACCCAACAATGATAAACACTAAGATGTCTTATTTCTGGAATTATTTGTTTTTCAGATATGATTTTGTAGCTGAGATCCTGTTTCAGGATCCTTTATCCCCCTCCTCCATAATAAACGCCTTAAGTTAGTCATTAATGTTCTAGGTGATTTTGGAAAAGTCATCTATTCCATTCTCTTCCTTTAAAATGGGGATAATACTTTCCTCTCATTGTACTGCCTGAGGTTGAAGTCCATCCATCAGTATGAGGCATCAAACAGTGCAGGGTGAAAGTGGTGTCATTAGCTTTGTTCCACATCTTGTGCTTCAGTACAATCTTAGACACAATTTCTAATCACATCTGCAACAAATTGATTTAAGCTGTAAGCACTTTGAAATACTTTATACTGTAAATGGAAATCTTTCCATAGTTCTGAGCTCTAAAAGCTAGTTGCATCAAAAATTCTATTTGAAGTGGGTATTTTTCCTCAAATAATGCCAATCTGACATTGCTTCTTATTATTTCACATCAAAAGGCTCATCTTTATCTGAGGCCTTTGCTCCAGTTCCTTATTTTCTCCCCTTGTTCCTCTGTCCCTGCATACATTTTAAAGTCTAATTTAAGTTCCCAATACCATACTAAATGTTATCTGTTCCTCTAGATCCTTATTTAACTGTTCTTGTCTTAATTTCATCTCTTGCAATTGTAACTCATTATTCAGGTTATTTCTCACAAGATTGATTTGAGTATTAGGGGATCATTTACTTTTCCATTATAGCAGCCACTTCAGGTTATAAATTCTGACTGTAAGGAGAAAATGTGCCAGAAAACTGTTAAGTTTTGTCAGCATTTGTGTGAAACAGGACTGGGCTTGTACTGCAGAGACTTTCATGACTGATACATTTTCTATCTTTGTATTTTCTGTGGATAATTCAGTCATTGCATCTCCTGCATGTTGAAGTATGGAGGAAAACACTTGATTTTTATTGTCATTTTCCAATGTGAATTGAGGATATGCCTGAAGTGAGAAGATCTTTCAATCTCCTGCCTGTGTTGACAGCTGCTACTTGGGGGAGCAGATGGTTCAGGTGATTGCTAGCTATGGCTTATGTTGCTGTTGTTGGGAACAATTATGGCTTCATTTTCTGTGTGTTGCATCTTTAAACTTCCAAGTGTTTGCTGAGGACTGCTGCCATTTTGTGTTCATTTCAGACAGCGTCTGTTGCAGAAGAATCTTTGCTATCCAGCATGGGGACTTTCGTTCTTCCTTTTTGTTTGGCTCTCCCTTCATCCAGATTAAATTACTGACAGAATGAAGCACGAACTGATTTTTGTGCATGTAACAGGAATGTCTGTGGAGAGTCCCAAGCTGGGTTTCTGGCTTGAAACTAGCTTGGATTCATAGTAGCAAACAATAAAGCTCCTTCCCAGCCTGGAGATGCGGACTCAGAAAATCATGATCGAAGTTGCTTCCCTGCCCACAATATGTCTTACTGGTTATTTTAGGTAACTCTTCAAGCAACATGTTGAATGTTGTTTGTCTGATGCTCAATCTTCCAGGTCAGTCATTCTACTAAGCACTAGCAGAAGGGGTTTGCAGGGGGGTGGTCTGATATTAGCATTGGATTTCAGCAGAGAGTCCCCAGATAAATGAAAGGAGCCAACTTTGACTCTATGTTTATTAACATTGTAGCTGTTACTTGACTAGCCCTTCTCCACTGAACTCAGGATAGCTTCATCAATTTTTGTTACCAAGGTAACACAAGCTTTGGCCTAGCCACTACAGGGGTAATGGACTTGCAGCAGTTTTGCAGCAGCGCTTACCTATCTGAGCTGTGACTAGAAAATTTGTTTTTAAAGTCAGGGCCTCCCTCATTGTAAGAGCCCTTCACAATGTCCAGAGCAGTCCCCTCTATCTGCCAGGCCCCTTGGGGTACTGCCAGCCCTGCTTGCCCTTGCCTTGTCCCCCAGGGCTCCCCCAGCCTTTCCCAGGGCCCAGGACCCCATGCCAACCCCCCGGGACAGCCTGCGCCTGCCCCAGTCACACCCAGCAGGGCCAGGCCGTCTCCCCACAGCCCTGCTCTGCCCAGGCGTGGGCCGCCCCAAGCCAGGCCCACCCCCCAGCCTGGCCTTGGCCTGCCCCATCCCTAGGGAGGTGCCTGATGCCTAGGGCCGGTGTCCCACCGGCTGCCCTGCTCCCTCCTTGCCAGCCCCGGGATCCCCCGCAGCTGCCTCACCCCTGCCCACCCGCACGGCGCCATGGCACTGCCCGCTCCATTGCAAAGCTGCTCACTGCATGTGTCAGCCTCACTCACATCCCCTGACAGTGAGGTTTTAGTGCTGGTTTTATATGAGTGATTGCTGGGGAACAGCTGGCACTCATAAAATGAAACACAGAAGATCTTGTTAATGACTTGTCACCATTTTTCTCCCTTGCTTTATGGGACAGGGGAAAGCAAACAGCTACTGGGGTCTGCACAGAAGGGGCCTGCAGCCGTCCCTGGCTTCCAGACACCAAAATTACATTGATTGACTGCAGTGCCTTAAATTGAAACTGCAAAGAGTGCCTTTACACTGTGGATGCATGTAGAAAGCCACTGGGTAAGAAACATGACATATCTGGAGGGGAATGGCAAAGCAGTAGAAAGAGTTTGCTGACTTGCCTCTCTTGTCAATTATTTACCAGGCCTAACCCTGCTCCAAGCAACTCTCATCTGTGCAGCCCTCGAAATGCCAACGGCAGCACTGCCAATGCTACAAGGCTCGGACTGGTGTTGGCACTGGGGGAAAAATACTTTAAGGTGTCCCCGAAGCAGACAAGGCCTAAACACAGGGGTTTCCGAAGCTGCAGGTCGTCTTGTTTGCTACTAATCTACTGTTTTCTCAGAGGAAGTTCCCATCTATACTAAGCCTCCCCGATGTACTGGAAATGTCAACTGCTTTAAAATACAAACTGAACATGATTCTCAGATTGAAAGTCCTTTATTCCTATGTCATGTAAAAGGAAGAGAAGGAAGTACCCGCAGGCAGCTGTGGATAAAAAGGCTGAGTTGGGGTAGGAGTGCTTCAGGTTTAATAGGCATGTTTTGGTGGCTTTTGAGCAATTTGTGTAAAAACCTAAACATACTCTCATTCCAATCTGAATATTAAGGGATTGTACAATTGCTGGATTGGCATCTCTAGGGAACAGAACTCTATTTTTCCAGCAAGTAGGGAAAAGGAGACTGCAGAGATTGCTTGCTCGGCTCACCAGCAGTAGACTTCAGCGCTGCAACACACACCACTGCCTTGAATCAAAAGTGTAGCTAGTCCCTAATTGGGGAGGGACAGGAGCATTTGGAGCATCTCTTCAAATCAGTTATTCAAGCCAGTAGAGAAAAAAAGGGAGGTGTGTTATGCCATTTCCTCTCTCTGCCATCAAATACTCTCTTTAGAGATTTATCTGTCTTTGATCATTGGAAAATCTTCCTAAATTAGTGATGTAGGGGAGAAAACCTCTGGCCTGAACTTAGAAGTGCAGTTTATGTCCTAATTTGCCCATTCAAAACCTAATGGGAGACAAATGCTTAGAGGCATTAAGTACCTAAATACATTTGTAGATCTGAGCTCTTCTTCCTTTTATTAGTACACTGACTCTTTATAGTTATCTAGTTTAATAAGAAAAACAGGTTTTACATGGAATTTTATAAAACTAATATATTGTTTCAATACTAGATTGGAACAGCACCTGAGGAGCCATACTGTTCTCTTGGGTGTAAAGAGGCATTCAGGCAGCTACTTAAAACCGTATCATGTGCTCAGTTCAGAGCTGTTCCAAGCTATCAGCTGCATCTGCATTTGTATGTACAGCATATGGTATTTAACTTTTACATCTGAATTGTTGCAGTGATGTTATTGAGATGAGTTCCTGAGATTGTTTCCACCCTGTGGCAAATGAGGGATATGCAGGTTTCTGAGCATAACTCCATTCCAGATTCAGAGATGTCTTCTGTTAAACCAGTCTATTACTCAGCAATTATCTTTTACACTCCCATTTGTACTGAGCCATAAGCTAATAAATGCATGAGCCTTTTTTGGTGCAACTAATGCACTGATGATCCAGGAAAATAAAGCACCTTTTAAACTAAGAATGTTCAAGTAAACTGACCCATTAAATCTATGCATGCTAAGCTTTGTCAGAAAGCCAAATGGACCCATTCAATGCCTGGTCAGTTGAGATGGACATTTAAGAAAATACCTAATCTGTTCACCATGAGTGGGATTTAGCTACCCAAATAGGGATGTCTGATACTGTTTTAGATGTCCAGCTGCATCCAAATCAACTGCACAACTGAAGGGCATGGGAGGCAAAATAGGCTCACTTTACCTTCCAGTTGACAGTCTGGAAAGGCGTGGCATCCCATAGGTCTCACATGTCAGCCCCATATGAATACTTCTTATGTAGCTGGGCTTTCAAAACAGTTACTCATGTCTGTTGTCTGAACCTCGAACTTTGGGAAATACCATTGCTGCACAGGAAAGGAAAGAAAATACATTTCTAAGATACCAGCTCTACCAATGCTCCCTAAATTACTCATTTTCTTTCTAGCCCCATGAACAGTGAATAAATGTCAAATCTTTAATGAGGGCAGAGCAGGGAAGGGTCAGTGATGTGCATGATACTTGCCATTTCAGAATAATTGCCTAAAAGTGGAGAGTTACTTTCCAAAAACCTTGTGTCAGGTGCTGAAGGTCAGGAGAAGACTGGAATGTAAATCGTCTCTCAGAGCTTCACAGTTGTTGGCTACAGAGAGAGATTCTTAATCCCTGAGACATCTGATTCTCTCCATCTACCACAGAGACAGCACCATTGTCATGTGTGGGGGAAAGCCAGGCAGCTGGTTCAGCATTAGCTCTACAGCACCTGACTTCTAGGTTTTTAACTGCTTGATTCCAAATTTCATGTTTGTTGAAATATTATTGAGTTATATAGTGAATATACATATACAGTATCTACCTGTAGTGTATATATTGTGGTTTTATATATACAGTGTGTATCTATAAATAATACGCTTACATATTGTGTATATGAAAAGAAAAAGAGAGAGAGAGCTATATAGCAACAATTGCGTATATATTAATGATGATGTAATGGGTTACAGCCTACTTTGATTTGCTTTGTTGATGTATTCAATTTTTAGCATGTGAGACAAAGCAACTGTAATTTTCTTAGATTCCAAAAAGCTTGTAAGTCAGAAAACAAGGCTTTGGAAGTCAAGACACCATCTTAAGTGCATCTGTCTCTAAAACTCAGACCAGATTTCTACCTCCTGCTGAGTGTACCATCCCTGATAGAAGGGCTTCTTTTTAGCATCAAGCTCATTATTTCTTCATAGTGTTTACATGTTCAGAATTGTTCTTTCCACTTTCCATTTCTAGACAGTCCTGAGTGGGAACTTTGACAAGACAGGCTCTTCTCAGATGGTCTTCAAGGTCTTCATCTGATCTCAGAGCTTCATGTTAGCTTGTCTGAGTTGGCTGGAGTGCTTTCCAAAATGGTGCATAATTCTCTGAAGTTCATATATTTTGGTCTGTCTGTAAACTTACATTGCAATCAACACTGCAATATTAGAGTTCTGAGCCACCAACAGCTAACGGTCAGGGCAATAAATTGTCATACTATGACTTTATTATTGATTTTAGTAAAAACATGCGATACTGTGTAAACCAAACAATACTGGTCTACACAGGACACAAAAACGTTATTCTGCTTCTGCATGTAAAGCATTAGTTACATCTTATTGAAATGTCCTATCTGTAGGATTATCCTTGATTTAAAAGTGATGAGATGGAAAACAAACAAGCAATGCAAACGTCCAATAGGAAAATTGTGTTAGTGAAGTGTATGATGGTTTATTAGTGCTATTACGGTCTCTAGCAGAACCTAACCTTTGCTTTTATAACTTTAAAAGACATAGTCCTGTGTTTAAAAACTAAGATGTGCTGGCCACCTCTTATTTGCAGTCCCTCAATTATTTACTTTGCAATAGCCTTGAGAATATCAACACACTTGAAGTCTACAGTGATACAACCAAGGACAACCATTGGTCCCATTTTTTGGAAGTATCCATGGACAGTAGCTTCTAGTTGTGAGTAAGGGGCCCGTGATGTGGATCAAGATAAGTGCAAAGAAGTCTACAAAGCTTCTATCAATCTTTTTGTTTGGAGGAAATATTTCTATCATGGCTTTTCAATGCACGGAATAAAACATTTTCACCAGCTTAGTCCAAAAGGCATTAGAGTGCTAAATCAGGTGGTGAGGCTGGGGTTCCATCTGGTTAACCAGATTTGTTTCTCTAACAGCAAGGCTAGATGTAGGAACCACTAAACTGAAACCTGTGACAGGTTTGACTGTATGTATGTATTTGTATGTCTTAGGGTTGGGTTTTTTTGCTTTGTTTTGTGGTATCGTGGAGGTTTTTTAGCAGACCAGAGTAGATCAGCTCTGATGCTTCCTTTTGTCCTTAAAAACTCTCTGCTTCTTCCTTCCTGTCTTTTTGGAAGATATTGGTAATGTTTGCCTTTCTTAAGTAATTAGACACCACCCTCAGCTGCTATAACTCTTCAAAGATTATAGAGCATGACCTGGCACCACCAGTTCCTTCAGAACCCTGATGATGTTCACTAGTTACAAAACAGAAGAACCCTGTTAAAAGTAACAGTGTCTGTGATTGGATGCTCCAATTTAGAGATATCTCTTGGATGTTGTGTATCTTTACTCCAAGCTTGTGGGGACCTATGATTGGCACTTCAATGTTTTCTCAGAATGTAAAACTCAGTAAATGGATGTTGAAATAAACCAGATATTAATATTTGAATGAAAGAAATTGAAGTGTTGTGTGACTTGCAAACCTCACAGAAGTAATGTCAATGCACTTGAAATGGTGCATTGCCCACAGCAAACCCTGGCCTGGTTTTAAGATATATCGGGATGTGCATTGAAGAGAACTACTAAGGGAACGATTACTTGAGTCCTCAGCCCAGGGCCTGTGACAAGGGTTAATTAAAATTAAGGAGGCAGATTTTACTTATCTGGGAGACAGCTATTCAGTGTGACTATATTAAAATACACTAATGTGACCACAAGTGTTCTCAATGTGCTAAAAATACTAGTCAGTGGTCTAGATCAAAGTGTGGTCAAAAGCAAGAAACTGGCTGGTATTCAGAACATCCCATTTTGTGCATATCATAAGTGAGATAAACCTGATCTTAGAAGAACTGGCCTCAGTTTTGTTCCAGATGTATATCTTTCACACACACCCCACCCACCCCCCTCCCCAGACCTGTTGAGATTTTTCACTTAACTTTCTTAGTTAAATCTGAATATTAACTGGAACAAGTCCAGGCCACCTGTGACACCATGGGAAGTTATTGGGGCTGTGTTCACTTGTCATCTGTATTACTTTGTGTTTCTCAGCACTCCATTTTCCTATCTGTGAAATGAAAGTAATACTTGCATAGCTTCTAAGGTGTTTGATGCTATGCAGGCAAAAAGTGCAGTGCTGTCAAATGTTGTGACTGTACAGTAATTTTTATGCTTGTGGAACAATGACTACATAAAAATTTAGAACCTTGCCATCACTATACAAGATAATAGGTATGAAGCACAATGAATATCAACCACTTGTTTGGCTGCCTGATAGAACCCTTGCTAATTTAGCAGTTCAGATAATCTAATATCTAAATATTCCCCTTTGGGCAGATACCAAGCATGTTTTGTCTATTGCTTTTTTGCAGAAATTAACACTGGACTGTTAAAATAATTGATTTCTAATGAAATCTGATTGAATTTATGTTGATTGTTTTTCTTATTTTTTACAAAGAATGAAGGAGTAAGCACGTGTTCTACTGTCTTCTAGTATTGTTTCTTATGCTCATAGTTTAAACCCTTTGTCAGAAAGATTGACTGGTCAGGAGAATGATGAAAGGAAAGGACTGAAAGATTACCTTGTAATAAATTCTTGAACTAAGAAGGTTTCATTCTTAGCAGTACTCAGTGAATCAATTGCACCTTTTTTCTTTACCTGAAAAATAAGGCTAACCAGTATTTTACTATCTTACAAGTATATTGGGAAAATTAAATAATTATTAGTTTTTCAAAAGCTCTATGATTTTTTTTTAGTTAGAACACTTCAAATTGCAAAGCTCTGTATTCTCATAATCATTATTTATGGTGAAGGGATTCTTAAATTTTAGATATCCTGTTGCTACGTGTCTTTTCTAGTTTTGGTTGTCTCTAAATTTCCTGAACATATAGGGGCAGGTCTGTGCAAGTTGTATGAATACCTATAGTTCTGTTGTGATGTAAATAAAACCCCGGTATTGTGATATAAGACGTGACCACTTCCATGTATTTTGCACTTTTGCATTTCTAGAAGCTTGTTATCTACTGGAGGAGACGACATTTTATGTTCATTTTAGATGTAGCATGTTACATGTTACAGAGGAGAGGCATGTGCTGTGCCTTTGCATAAGGTATTTGTTTTCTTGTCTCCTTTTTTTTTATTATTATTATTGTTGGTTTATCCCGTAAGAGTCATTCAGGGTACGAAAATAAAAATACAGTTCTTTGTTTATGGCAAACACAGCATTAATCTGTATCTTTCTCCTTTGTATTTTCTTTCTGATCTTCCAGTAAGCAGAGCAATTTCCTTGCTAATTCATTGAAGGCTGCTTTTGTGAGTCTGTCTGAACACCCAGTAGAATAGGAAAATTTGCAAACATAAAAATGCAGAAGTGTTTCCTACACTAGCAATTTAGAAAGATAAAGTAGGCATCTCCAGCAGAAAGGTTACATCATGTGTAAGAATGTAACAGAGGCTGAGCAAGGATCCTCTTGCTGCTCAGAGGGGGAATTGAGGGCAAGGTCACACATGCCCTTTTGGCTGGATCCTTCCTCCACATTAAAACCTTTCCTTCTTCCCTTCAATTCTTGTAGTTCTCTGATGAATTATTGGGTGCTAATTTTTATCCTTTTCTAGTCAGTGACTATTTCTATGGCTGGCTTTTGCTGATCTTCATGGTTTTGCCTTACGGGAGTAGGTGAGTCAACAGGAATCTGTTCATCTGGTGTACCTGCGAGTGAGGAGAACGACTGAGCAAGCTGCCATCATGGGGCAGAGACTCATCATACAAGCTGATACTGAGGCCTCAGTACAGCATGACCCAAGTCGTGGTACCTGACCCTGCAACATGCAAATCATCCACCAAGAGGCACGAGTTTGCGCTGCTTTTTCTACCACTTAACACCTATGTACTAACAGCAAAAGGCAGTAACCTTACAGATGAATCAGGATTCTCTATTACCATACTGTAGGTGTAGAGGCAAATTCTGCTTAATTTGGTACCCGTGTCCTCATATACTTGCAGACACTTCTTATTCACCTGCTCTTTTGGTGGTTTCTCTGCAGGTTTATTTTTCCTTTTGCTCCAGGCACTGATGATTGATTCATAAAGCACAGAGCTGTGCTTTGCAAGGTCAGCATCAGCAATGTTATTACTGTGTGCATAGTTTATAACCCAAATAAACTTATTTTAAACATTAAACACAGAAGGATACAAAGTCTGTTAATTGGAAACCCCCATGTCTCTCTCCTTTCTTTTTTTTTTTTTTTTTTTAATGTATTACTAAAATGCAAGCGTTCTTTCTTGTATAAACTGAGAGGCAAATTTTATTTGCATTGTGCCTTCACTAATGGTTTATGACCAGTTAAGCTGAGTCATGACTGATAATGCATGTTTTTTGTAGGAGTTAAGATCTTCTCACGCTCAGAGGCCAGCAGAAGAATTTGGGAAAACATGGTTGAAGATCCAGAACGTTTGTGAAGTAACATGGAAGAAAAGCTGTTCTGGAAATGTGTCAGCTTGGTTCTCAGTAATGGGTTGGTTTTTAACTCTCTGTGAACAGGGTTTAACTGGCACAGTACATGTCATGCAATCTACTCAAACATCAGGGGACTCACCTGTGCCATTGAATTTGGTCTCCCTCACTGGACTAAGTAGAATATCTTATTCTGTAAAGTGTCCAAGAATTTAATTATCCATTCAAGGTCAGAATAATTTGATTCAGTTATGATTTCCTGACCTGTTAACCAATGGCCACTTCTCTCTCCTCTGTCTAAGGGTATTCTAGGGAGAAAATCTGAAATGTTCAGGGGAAGAATAACACACCTTTGCCACTTAGCTTCTAAAGGAAGACAGTAGATCTGGTGATCTTAGTCTGTACTGGGTGAGAAGGAAGATGCTTATTCCGGTGAGCCAAAGGATTGCACTTAGCAGCATAATCCACAAGGCGACCAGACAACCTGCTCAGATTTCTCATGGAAATTAGAAAGTCCTGATAGATCCCTATCTCCATGACATATATAAATAGCCTTTTCTGAATTATGTATTCCATGTTTTGCCTTGGACATGTTGAAAAAGAGAAGTGTGTGTAAGCACAATAAAGAAGGGGAAGGAAACTTGACAAGAAAGTAGGGAATGAAGCAAAGACTGCATTATCAGAATAAAAAGAATAACACAGTAAAACCCAAGATGTGTATATGTGAAGATGCAAATTCGTATCTGAATGTCTAAAGCAGGTGATTAAACAGGAGCATGAAGTGAACAAAGTGCAAGTGAGAAAGTCAAAAGGTTATGCAGAGTAAGTTTTAAAGAGCTGTTTCAATATTTTTATATTATACCAACTCTTTCTGCACAAAATATTGTTTCATTAAATCTGATTTCAGCTCAATGATTTGATTTTTAAGTATGGGAATGAAAATGACAATTTTTTTTTCAGGTTTCATTTTACTTTAAACAAATAGCAAGTGTTGTAAAAATACACGTATTCAATTTTGAGGGAAACAAAATATGACACTTTTTTCAATTTAATTGAAAATACAAACATTTGTTGTTTGGAAACTTTGGAAGCCAGATCGCAGTATTTTGCAAAATTGTAGAACACACTGTGTTTGGTACGATGGGTTGGTTTTTTTCTCCAACTTGAAAGAAAAGTAATTCTGCAATATATATTTCTCCAGCCAAAATACATTTATTTTAAAATGCACAGTGCCTCAGCTACCACAATCACTGCGAGGCTGAGCACTTTCCACTCGCTGCTCTGCAACCTGTCTTTGCTCAAAGCTCACTGTAACTGTTCACCTGGGCTTCTGTGGCTGGGCTTTCCTGTGTTGCCAGGGTAGTATTTTTTCCCTTTCTGTTTCATTCTGTTAGTCTCACAAGGTTTACCTCATGGCTTTGTACCTGCAAACCCACGTACTGATCATATATATGGTTATTATGGAATGCAATTTCCATTGGCATGCAGAATCACCCTTCCTACCCTTTTTCTACAGGGCATCTTATAGCTTTTAGTTTATATTAGGGAAACCCAAAACTTAGAGCATAGCAAAGTAAACCGTGGTTATCTAGATACTCGGACAGGATTATCCAATGAAACACATGCACAAAAGTGTCATCCATGTGCAATGCCTGTGCCCAGCTAAGTGTGCTACAGTCAGTATAAAGAGAATCGTGAATGGGAACATCCCATAGGAACTGTAGCAGATCCTGATGGAAAGTACAAAGTCCTGGGGGACAAGGATGTCAATGGCTAACATCGCTATCATAACCTGCTGTACTGGAGAGACTGCAGAGGGGGGTGTTCATCTGGCAATGACTCCTAGCCGGTCACAGGGACAGCTTTTCCTTTTCCTTTCCTTTACTTTCTTTTTAACTTGTCTTGCCTTGCCTTCCCTTTTCCCTTGCCTTCCCTTTCTTTTCCCTTGCCTTCCCTTCCCTTCCTTTCTCCTTCCCTCTCTCTCTTTTCCCATTGTTTTTAATAACTTTGGTAACTTTGAAGTTGGTGTAACTTCATTTCCAGCCCACTAATAAAGACTGCATTAAGCCTCTCTCAATATCCTTCATGCAACATATTTTGGACAACTGTAGTATTCAGTATAGGTTGACTGTTGGTAAATGTGATTTGTTGTAAGGCCCACTTACTCTGAGCAAGACAAACACACCTCTCCCAAGCTCTTCCTCACTTGAACAAAAAAAGAGTTTTCTTCTTGCAGGGTATCAAAAGAACCCAAAAATTTATCTATGTCCTTATGTGGGTTCTGTCTCATGCATTTCTGTTGTTTTCTCCCTACACAGAGTGAATTTCAACTTGAGAGGATTGGGCAAACCTGCACAGTCACAGTATCGATTGCCAAGATTGCCAGGAAAGATCAAAGCTGAAACAGAAAGCCAAAAACGCAAGATGTTTCTCACACTCCCCTCATCACTGTTTGCTTGCTCACCTATGTACATTTCTACAATACCTTCAGGTTTAAACACCTTTTGCATAAAGTACTCCATCCAGGTCCTCTGACAGTGTTAATATACTCCTTGGCTAATACTGACTAATATATAACTGGTTAAAGGCAATGGAAAGAGTATGGTAGTTGTTGACTAGAGTCATGTTTTGCGTTATGTGCAAATGGATTTCACTTGGTTTATGGTGACCACCTAAAGAGTTTATGTGACCTATTTATGGGAAACTGCATCACCCTAATTCTGTGAAAGACACCCCTACGTACTGCTGGTGGAGTGGAAAGGATTGATCAACATCTTGAAGTGCATCCATCTCTCTGCACAAAGGCTGCAGAGGGAGCCTAAATGACTAATATGTCTGCTAGGCACTTAATTTTTAAATGGCTAAAAGTAGATAAGATGAATCCTGACCTAAGTGCTCTGCTCCTCTTTGTTGTCTGCTTCTTCCAACAGCGCTCCTGCTCTTGCCTTATCTAAAGAGCATGTAGCAGCACCATGTCCTGGCAAAGCACTTGCTTTTGCTTTCCTTGAAATCAGTGGCAGTTTTTGATTGCTTTACATAACTGCAGAATAAAGCCTAATAACCCTTCTTTTTGATAAAAATGCAAGTATTAAATAGCAAAGACAGACTGTTATCCCAGCAGCAGAGCACATTAAAGGACAGCCCTTCGATCTCCCTGTGCTTCTTCGGGCTGCCCAATTCTCTCCCCACCCCAGCTGGTGCAGGAGATCACACAGAGTAATTATGCACATTTGTTTATTTCCACTTCTTAATCTAACCAAAAATTGATCACTCTTAAAAAGTAGTTACCACCCCGGGGATGGAAATGGAGCTGCATTTTCCTCCTGATTGGGTACACCTCATTAGGTTGACAACAGCCTTCGGCTGAACTCCCTGCCAGGGTAATTGGTAGTGACAGTAGTATTGTTTTGCCACATAGCACTCACCATTGGCAGGAGCAGCCAGATCAGAGAAACATGCAGGAGGAGGTGAATCAAAAAGATTACAGAGATGTCACGAGATTAGTAATTAAGTAAGACCTCCAGAAAGGCGCGTCTTAATTTTATTAAGAGCTGTTGAGGACAATTATCTGTTTTAAGTAAGAGATGACTGAGCATATAATTATGAATTGCCAGTTAACAGAATTAGCAGCAGACCACAGAAACTTCCAATACTGGCTGCAAACAGAGCTCAATGGAAGAGACAAACTGATCTTCCTTTTATTTTCCTCCTGCTCCAGCGCCTGGAGCCGCCCCTGCCCCTGCCCTGGCCTGGGGGCTGCAGGGCTGGTGCTCTAACATAAGCTCACCCCTTTCTCTGGCTGCAGGTGGTTGTGCAGGTTTTTTTCCCCTTCTGAAATAGGTTATCCCAGAAGCACTACCAGTGTCACTGCTGGGCTCAGCCTTGGCCACTGGCAGGTCCGTCTTGGAGCCGGCTGGCATCGGCTCCATCGGACGTGAGGGAAGCTTCTAGGAGCTTCTTACAGAAGTCCCCCCTCTAGCACCACCACTACCAAAGCTTTGCCATACAAATCCAATACATGGTGACTTCAGCCAGCCCTGTTAGACCTGTTAAACAGAGTCTATAGTGAAACCAAAGCGTGTTGTATTTAGCTTACAATGACACAGCTACTGTGAAACCACTACTCAAGCTGTCAGAGGTGATACGGCAAGGCTGGATGGACATTGCTCTGATCCAGTCTGATGTCTGCTGTACTGCGTAGGCAATCCCATTTGACCTTACTTGTGCCACTTACATATGAACTTGGTGCCATGTGGGCAATTAAAAGACCACAACAGGCCAAGTGTTCGCTTATTTCCATAAACAGGGGAGATTTTCTCAAAAAAATGTGTTGTTTAATTTACAAGCAGAGGTGTCAGGTGTGATCAGAATCCAGGAATATTTTGATCATATTTTCCGGGATTATTCTAAAAATTTGGCTTTAATGTGGTAACAGATTTTTCTCCAAATTTATAAATTAATAGTTAACAATTATATTGCAGTAATGCGTTGTACCACTACAAGAGCCCTTACAGAAGTAAAACAGAAGACAATGGCTGTCACAAGGATCATAAAATCTGAATATCATAGACGTAAAAGATTTGCCTGCACAACTTTTTACTACTTTAATTATATTAGATACAGAGCTGTTCAAACAATGTGTGGACCAGCCAAAACATATGCTAAATATATTGTTTCTATTATGCTTTGCAGCGTAAACAAACCACATAGCACAGCATGCTGTCTGCCAAAAGCTGTCATGTGGCTAATACAGTCTTGAGGGACATATAAAAATAGAGCTTTTGGAAGTATGGTATTTTTTATGTCAAAGATAATAGGATTGAAACAAATAAGATTGATTAGCCATATATAAGTCTTTATTAATATTCCATAGGAAGTGGATTTCTTGTTTATGAAAATTTAATACTAAAAAAAAACCCCCACCATTCCTTTCCAACTGGAATACTAGTAATAAATATATATTACTTTATTTTTTGTTCTTGAATTTTATTTTGTTTCATTTAATAAAAGGAAAAACCCCACACCTTAAATGGAAAACTATGACTTTTATTTCTGAAAAGGAGCTGAAATGTTCTGTTCTGACAGTTCTGTAACATTTTCCTGAAAAATTGTGTAAATAACTCAGGAGGAATGGCCTACTCACATATATTATTTTTTAATTTTATTAATCAGTAATTTCTGACAAGAAGTGTCAAAAATATCCTCTCAGTTCTAGTCAATACCTTTCAGTTCTAGTCAATATATTGTATATAATCTATGATAATTCCATTATCTTTAATTGCTTGTATTTTTTCTACTGTAAAAGAGCTCAGTATCATGTCTCTCAAAATTTCCTTGAAACTGTGTAAATCATTTAACCTTCCTGACATAACAGTGACATATCTTCTCTGATAAAAGTGTATTTTTGCCCAAAATCTGGAACGAAAAGGCATTTCTACTTCTTTTTTTTTTATGACATTTTCTGAATCTTTAGTCCTTTGGTCTGTTGTGTTTCTGTTGTCTTTTTTTTTATTTTCATTTGTTCCAACCTTGCTCCATTCTCCTGCATGGCACCAGCTTCCCTGTTCCTCCTCCTTTGTTCCCAAACATTAGAAATGCAAGGAGAGCCTTAACTTTAAAATAATTGAACTGTAGGTACAAGTAACATGGAAAAGTGCCCTCTACGTATTATTTGAGGATGCATGTACAGGGCTTGACTTTTGTTGGAATGGTACATTTCAGTCTCTAAACTAAACATGGGGACCAACATGTTTATTAGATAAGCATTGCTTGACTCTTCCCTTATGTTTTACAGTGTGCTTCGTTCACAAGGAAAAGGGGACACCTTTAAGGCAGAGTGAGCAGCTGTTTTGCAAAGGAACAAGCAAAGATTATCTCTACTAAAGGGGCATTATATAGATGTAAAAGACATAAGTAAGTACATCTACTGCCTCACAAATTCGAGTGCTGGGCAGCCATGGTGAATAAAGACAGCTAGTTTCAGGACAGTCTCTCAGAGAGCAATACGTATGTAGAAACCAATCAAAATAGTGATGAACTGGACAAAAAGGACCGGCTCCTGACACTTTAACAACAGGCTTCTCTACAGTTTTTTTTTTGTTGTTGTTGTTGTTGCTGTCATGCCAAGGTAACCACCTAGGGAAGTCAAGAAGGAAACAGAGATTTGTCTCCTTCAGAGATGTGATGGGAATCGTGCTTAAGGACATATTGCCATAGATTTGCCCATTTCCCTTATGTGTCTTCCTCTCTGTAAAGCAACTATGAATCCAGTGCTATTCGTACTGATTGCTTTGCCTGCCTGTGTCTCCCTGACTTCAGAAAATCCTGCATGGAGCTTTTGGTACGTGCCCTGATTTTTTTTTTTCTTTGTGCTGGGGTTATCAAAAGAAAGACTGCCTGCCAAAGTGTCATATCTCATTTAAGGGGTGTTTCTGTTACCTGACTTTAGAAGCTGTTCTTGTTAACTGCCTTTCCCTAGCATGTGAGAAAGGCAGCTCTTTCTTCTAAGCCATATTTCACATGGGATAAACCTATGTCACACAAACAGCAAAAAGGGATTTGCCTATGCTGTGTCTTTAATCCAATCTAATTCAGAGCAGATGGCTCTGAGAGCTGTGCACCGGGGCACCTGCAGTACAAGCCCATCCCTCCCCATGCCAGCACCTGCTCTCCATCAGCAGGGAGGTCCTCAGCTACCCATGCAACCAGGGGGTGGGAGGCTCATCTGCTTTGTCCCCCACTTTGCAAGACTCATAAGCGTCTTTTCATATGCCTGCCTTATCTTATTATTTGTAATCTTCTGGAAGAGGTTAGTTAACCTTAAACCTTTTTCTGTCCCTTAAAAACCTGTGACCTGGAGGATGCGGAGGAGGAATGCTATCCAGTTAGTGGCTTAGGGTGCACTGAGGCTGGAGCACTCAGCAAGGCAAGGACCTGCAGGTGCCACATGTGACACTCAGCTGAGAGGCAAAATCAAATCAATGGTGAGAAGCAATGGGTTAATTTACTGTTTTCCTTTTTCAGAATTAGATTAAGCACAACACGCTTGGAAAATACCCAGTGGTGGGTTTCCCTAGCAGGCCCTGACAAGGAGTGACTGCCCTAGTGGGTCTCCTGAAATCTCTAGTTTCAGTATCCTATAGCTGGCTGTCAACTCTGCCAGATGCTGTAATAGACAAAGTCAACAGGCTGCACATAAACTAAACTTTATTCTGGAGAAAGGATGCGGTTTCCATCTGACCTAGTCTGGTACACAGAGTGGATGACCTTAAGTTTTCAAAAATAATGAGCAAGACTCACTCCAACTTAATCACAAGATATCACGGTGCCAAAATGATAAATTTGGCATCTGAAATATCTTCTGATTTTCAAATTTAGTCAAGAGGTTTTTTGCTTCAGTCAAGGAGGGCTAAAAACTTATTTTTTTAATGGAAGCTGACAATCTGTCAGAAGAATAAGTATAGGACCTTTATGAAACACACCAAATATAGCAGCATCGTGATAAAAATCACTGACACTGGATCCATTTTTTGCCCTGAAACATGCAGAGTGACAGTCCTTAGAAATTTTATGCCAGCAAGAGTAGCTGCAGATCCTATCGTTATTTACCTAAATGAAACATATAATCCTTTTACTGAAACATTTACAGCTAGAAATAAGCCCTAATAACTTAGTGGATTCAGCCCAAGTACTTATTCTGTCCCTATCTGAACAGCTCATAAAATTAAATATGCTAAGAATTTCAAGGTCACTGCCTGTTAGCAGTAATTAAGGTAGTCTCTCTTTTTCATGAAGAACTGATTTCTTTCTTTTTTTTTTTTTTTTAACACATTGTTCTGCTCTTGGTTATGCATGTGGTCGGTCAATGCTAAAAGATTATGGGATGATTGTGTTCAAAGACACCAGATTTGAATATGAAATCAGGATAATTTGTGATTTAGGTCATTAATTGTTCAGAGTAAGGTCATCTATTCCACAAAATTTAAGTGTGCTTATGTCTGTCTTAGAGGGAAAAAAAATATCTCTTGATCCAGTTGAACAGAAATGTTAACAGTGGCCAAAGGCTAGGGAAGGCAAGACAGGTTTTTTTAAGTGTCCTATTTCTATAGCAATGAGGATGTGAAAAATGAGATCAGGAGACAAATACACATGAAGAATGAGATGTCTAAAGTGTTAGACACATTGTGGATCACTTCCTGAATTTGGAGATTTGAAAAGCAAAATCAATAATCTAGATCATTTTGTAAATTTTATTATCTTCACAGTTAGAGGGGCAAAGGCGCAAAGGGGCAAAGGCGCAGGCAAAGGCAAAGATTCAAATTCCTGGAAACTCAGCAAATCCACCTTTCTTTATGCTAGGGAGCCAGCCCCCACCGCTCCACTGTGAGGTAATATTCAAGTTATTGTATTAGACAAACCTACTTTGCTTTGCTTGATTCAGAGATCAAAGCAAGGAGTACAATTCTTTGGTGTTTAATACATAAATCCCTCCCACTTAGAGGCATCCAGTTAGAAGAATATATTGCCCATATATATGTCTAAGTACACATAAATTTAAGAGATTACACTTCCCTCACATGGCAGATGGAATGAAGAGCAGAATATCACATTAAAAGGTATATCTAAGAAAAGGAGAAACAACTTTGAATTAAATATTTGGATTAAATATTCAAATTACAGTGCACCAGGTGGAGATGAATTTAGAGATCCAGCACTGATGCAGTGGATTTATTGCTATTGAGTTTAATTTTTCTCTTCTGCCCCACAGTGTGGAAGTGAAGAAACTAATGGGAAAAATCACATAAACAAAGCCTGACACAGACAGACTTACCTGTACCTCTGTAAAATTCTCTTTAAAGCTGAAAAGAATGTAACATGGGTAGGTGCTTCATGGCTGCATAGCAGGAAAGCTATTAGGGAGCAGCCGTCCTAAAAGGCACTCCTGATTCTCAAGTCACTCCATTCCCATTGAACTCCCCAATCCCTTTTTTCAGCATCTTGGACAGGCAGTGGAGGGAGCTGCAGTGAGGAGCCTGCCAGGAGCCCTGCCAACTGCAGGTGTGTGATGACATGTGGTAACAGGGGTGTGTGAGATGTGAAGGTGAAGACACCTGTGCAAAGTACCACTGCTGCACCCATGAGTCAACAAGCTCGCTTCTCCTGCCCCACCTCTTGTTTTCCTGTCTCAGACTGATCTGACTCACACTGGTCATGCAGCAAAAGTAGGATTCTGATCCCTGAAGGTTTTTATATACTCTGTCACCATGGAACCGAAGAAGGAAAAGATACCTAAAGGGCTGTTGGAGTAGCGTCTGAAGTTCTTGTCTCTTTGCATGCATCTAGTGGGAATGAAGTGTATGTGTAATAAAGAAGTAGTGATGAATACAGTCCCTGATATTAAGGAAGGATCAGTGCAATCAAACAGACAGCTGTTAGTGCAGTGTGTCTGCATTCAGCCTCTCACCTCTCACACTGTCCCCTTCTGTGACCATGGCCATTTTACTTTTCTTTGGTGCAGAAAAATGAAAATTCCATGGAAATACTTTAAAAGACTGGCACTGGAGACTGACAGAATTATTATATATGTGTGTGTGTGTGTGTGTGTGTGTGTAGATACATCCATATGAATGCACACATTAGTTTTATTTATCAGAGTTGGTTTTATTCCAGACATTCCAAGTATATGCATAGTCAAAGAAAGCAAACAAAAACCTGTACATATGTAAAAAACCTGTAAAACCTACATAAAGCATATCCTAAAATGAAAGTAGTGGTTTGAAATCTCCCTTGGAACTAAGAGAATATTTGCACTGTCAGTTTTTGAATCAATACAGACCTCTGTGGTCTGTGAGGTTTCAGTCTTAGAGAATATATAGTCTTATAAACATACCTACCAGAGGTAAGAAACATAATAAATTGAAACAGAAAATTGGTATGTGTATGAAAGAAAAGGGAAGAGAGATCAACGAAGAGGTGATGGCATATTTCATTTCTGCCAGTTCTTACTGTAAGCTTAAGGAAATACCCAAATCATAGAATTATATAATTATAGAATGATTTAATTTGGAAAAGACCTTTGAGATTACCAAGTCATCCAACCATTAATCCAGGACTGCCTAGTCCACCACTAAACCATGTCCCTGAGCACCACATCTATGTGTTTTTTAAACACCTCCAGGGATGGTGATTCCACCACCTCCCAGGGCAGCCTGTTCCAATGCTTCACCACCCTTCCAGTGAAGAATTTTCTTCCTACTATCCCATCTAAACCTCTCCTGGTGCAACTTGAGGCTGTTTCCTCTTGTCCTCTTGCTTGTTACCTGGGAGAAAGGACCGACCTCCCTGCCCACAGCCCCTGCCAGGAGCTGCAGAGAGCGATAAGGTCCCCCCTGAGCCGCCCCCTCTCCAGGCCACCCCCCCCAGGTCCCTCAGCCGCCCCCCGTGAGCCTGGTGCTCCAGCCCCGTCCCCAGCCCCTGCCCGGCTCTGGACACGCTCCAGCCCCTCAGCGTCCCCCCTGCAGTGAGGGGCCCAAACCCAGCCCAGGGTGCGAGGTGCGGCCTCACCAGGGCCGAGCACGGGGACGGTCACTGCCCTGGCCCTGCTGGCCACACAGTCTGTGACACCAGCCCGGAGCTGGTGGCCTTACACTGCTGGCAATCACCTGGAGTCTTCCTGTTGCTACCAGTGATCAGAAGACTGTAAATCCTGTCTTCAGACAACATCGGAACCCTAGAACAGCCAGGCAGGAGTGGAGACAGTGCCATTTAACTTTTGCTTTGGTGCCTGAGATTTATATACTCTGTAGGCCATTGTTTGTTTGATGTGCTGAATGCATATAATATATGAAGACTACTGAAGAAATATATTTTCATAGAAGTTAAAGATCTTATACCACACAGTGGTCTGCAAAAAAACAAGCCTCCTTTTTGCCTGCCTCCTATTCCTGCGACATCAAGATATTTCCACCTGCTCTCCAGGTTTTCTGCCAAGTACCGCATTGCTAGGCATTGGCACACTGCTATCGTGGTGGCAGAGACCCCCAAGAATCCAGGAGAACTGTAAAAAAAATGCAGATTATCTCCCAGAAACCTGGATGACCTCGTTCTGGGACTGGGAAGGGTCCTAACAAAATTTGTGGAGTTTGAATTCACTTAAAAGTCTCCCATTTGAGTTATGTTTGTCTAAGTGTTGTAGATTGTCTGTAGTGATTTTTGAAACACTGGGACTAGATGTCTCATGCAGCTTAAGAAGTCAAAATGCTGTGAATAGGAGACCAGGTCAATATACATGTAGTAGTTTGGTTTTGTCTGCTTACTGGAGCAAATTAGTTTTCCTAGGTCAGCAAATTTGTTCATAGATTCCCTAGTCCAGATTCTTCATTTGGGATAAATTGGCAGAAGTGTCTTTGAGATTATGCCTGTATATACAAACTAAGAAGTGGCCCTGATGCCTCTAGCATTTCTTCGCTATGTTTTAAGAGAACCCTGCCTTTGAGGGAGATGATAATACAGCCAGAAAAAAGTATGAGTAAAGTAAAACTTGAAAACAGACCAATCTGGATGTTTTTATAAAGTCTTGCAGACTTCTCTCCACAATCCATTAAGTCCTAATTGCCACACTAATGTTATTTTATATTGTAAGTGCAGCTCCTGAGTCCTGATATTATGGCACCCAGTGGAATTAAAGCAGGCACTTAGCTTTACCACCTTCTCTGCTGTAACCTTTTGAATCTGTGATTATTATTCTGTCAACGCATGCTTGTTCATTATTACTTAAAGGTGTCATCTCTTCCACCAGGATGACATGCTGCTGTGTAAATTAGGGCCATAACTAACCTGGTTCACTGCTGAAGCAAGCGCCTTTCTTCTGACAAGCCGTGAATTAAGCGCTTCTTTCCTCCCAACGGAAGGAGCCTCTCTCCTTCATTCCTAATAAGGGCAATGCTGAGGTGGATTTAAAAGGTTCTTTTCTATTAAAGGGGTTTGATCTCTGATAATCTTCCATGATCTGGAGACTAGGAGCAAACTGAGCATTAGGCCTGGATTGCAAATCCACTCTTAGCCTTTTTTTTTTAATTATTATTCATTTATTTCAAAACTTATTTAAATACAGTACCTTCCTTTTCCCTTCCATAAGGGACGTTAAGGAAATACCTTTCCAATTAGGATTCAAATTTGATTAATTGTTACTAGCTAATCCCAGTTCTGGTAATTGCATTCCTCTCTGAGGAATTTCACAACCTTTTTAGAAATGGTACAGTGCTGGGTTGCAAACTGCATGCTATAACTCTGTGTTAGCTGCACAGCTGATTTTCTTGCTCTGGCTGCATATGGAGTAGATGGGAGCACATGTATACAGAGTAGTCCAGGAAACATCATCATTTCCATTTAAACTCACCATTAAAGCTCTTAGACTTACATTTTGCAAATAAATCATCTAATGAATTTGATTTGTTTTGTTCTTGTTGTGTTTTCATTCATGAATTGCTTGTGACCTACCCTAATGTTAGCAAATCTTAGTCTCATTTGCACATAATTTTGGAGAAAGACATTTTATTTTAGGATTTGTGATTATATTGCTAATTTCAGCTCTTTCATTCCCTATATAGCTATTTGTGGTAGATCAAATGTTATTACATCTAGTCCCTTGCTGGGTGAAAATAACTTTTTCTATGGTCAAGTAATGAAGAAGACATGATGAACAGCAAATAATGAACGGAGAATACTTGTACTCATACGGGAATACTATATGCTAATACAGGCAGTGGTAGAAGGACCATTCCCCGTGCAGTCATATGAATGAAAAATAATTGACATCAATATTTATGAGTTGAAGATAACATGCGATAAAGAAACCACACTGGTACCAAGCACATTTTGAGTCTGGCTGGGTTTTCACCAACAGAGGTGGTAGAGAGTGCCTCATTCCCTCATCAGCTGCTTTGTACCAGGTAAAAAGCAGCAAACAAAACAGCCAAGGGAGACTCTTAGCAGTTCGGGAGAAGACTGTTCCCCAGCTGTTTTGGGAAGGGCTGCTAAACAAATCCTGCTGAGGATGACAAAAAAGCAGACAAAAATTTCAATCTGTAGAACTGCTATAATTTATACAGATCTCTAGCACTGGCTAGGTTATGCTGGGGGTTACGTGGCAGGTTAAGACCAGAAGAGTGCAGATGCACCTCTGTTCAGCACATTTGGGCTTGAAGTTTTGTGCAGAAAGCATATGTGAATATTTCTGTGAAGAGTTATTTCATATTTAGCTCTAATTGTCCTGCTCCAGTTTGTGCTTGGGATATAAATCCAAAATAAATCCGTTCTTGAAAGACTGGAGATTTACCCTGGTGGACTTTGGAGGATATGTGGTCTGATGTACAGGATTTCATTCTGAGCATTCATATGGCCCATCTATACCCACCACAAGTAGTACAGATAATAGGAACATGCCACACTATACCCTTTATATGTGTGGGGATGAAGTTATATAGAGATATAAAATAAATAGATACATCAATTAGCTCATTAAACAGATAAAGCAGATTCTCAAAAATATCCAGGAGACAATGCGGCATCTGAAGGGTATGAGATCCTCTCCTCACTAAAATGCAACCCAGGTCACTTGTCCTAGAGATTAATTCTGAAGCTCTTTACCAGGTATCATCCATATTAAAGCCAGATACAATTTAAACATAGTGGCATTAACAGTAAAACTAACATACCCGACATAGCAATATCTTGTAACTGTTTGAAAACAGGGTCACCAGTTTGATATTCCAAAGGCCTATATGCTTTTTTTCCTGCTAGAACAATGACAAACCAATGGGTCTGTTCAGTTGCTGTATTTATGGCCAATTAGTTTGTTCTGTAGTTGTTCTGATGGAATCATCCTGAAATGGCCATCTCCAAACTACTAATCAGGAGTAAAAAGGTAACAAGGTCCCCAATATTGTACTGTGTTCATGCCACCTACTGGGAGAACACTGAAGGATGACAGATTTCCTTTTAGGAAATTCAGGTTCTCAGTTTGTGAGTGATGAAGAGGCTCAGTTCATCTGATCATCTTGTTACACTGAATATTTCAAACAACTGTAATTGTAATCATCAGTCGCTGTAGTAAACAGCAAAGTTGCAGCAGGGTAACTGAGAAAGGAGTACGGCCAGAAAGTGCATCAGCCGTATCCAGCCTGCCCATTCCTCTGTGCTGTGCAATTACCTCATAGCACAGATGGGCTGGGGTGTATGGTAGGTAAAAAATAACCTCTTGCCTGAAATCAAATGATAAATCAGTGAAGAAAGGGAATGGAAGAGGAATGAAACTTGGCACTGGAAGGCCAGGCTAGAGGTGTGCAGTCCTCCCCTCTCAAATAAACCCAAGCTGTCATAGGTTGATCTAGATGGCAGAAAAGGGGTTCTCCTTCCGGGCTGAGGTCCTGGAGGGATCTGTAACCTGCATTCCACAAGGAGGGAAAGGTTCCTTAACCTCATTCCAGATCATGCTTGCTGGTCTTTGTGGAGGAAGTTCAACTCCAGTGGCTCTGACCCTCAGCCTCTGGGTGGCCAAGGCTGGCAGCACCACAGTGATTTGGACACCCAGGGGCATGCAGATAACTGTAGCCAGAAATTGCAGCCAAAACTGTATTGGTTTCATCTGTATTCATGACTTCTAACCAATGCTAACCATTAGCCAACACTCAGCATATTATGGGCAGTTACATTTCAATCATTTGAATCTGTAGTCATTTTGGTAGTGTTTGTGTAGCAGCCCGACCACATAGCAAGCTGAGGCTCTCTGGCAGCTGTTAAAAACATTTGTACTAATGGCCCCAGGACTGTCTGCATTTTCATGCACATACTGAGCTTTGCATTGGCCTCACAACCTGATTTTAAAGGTCCACAATTCCACTGGGGTTTCTTCAACAGAAAGCCATCATCTTACGGCTTGTACTAAGCATGAAGACAGTATCTCCTACTGACTTTAAATCTAGGAACATCAGTTTCTTAGGATCAAGTTGGTGCTATACTGAGTATTACCTGCCTCATCTCCAAATGTTACTCCACAACCTGGTACTTTACAACGGTCTCTTGGAAGATGGGATCTTTTTTCTATACAAATTTTGCATTATATGCATATCCAGAAGGGTATTTGAATGGAAGAGGGAATATCTGATCTTTTGTTTCTCAAAACCATGTGAGAAAGGTACTTTTTCAGGTGATGCTGGGGTTTTTTTACATTATGACACAGCTTCATATTTGCTAACATTGTTATTAGTTTTAATGTTGTTGCTGTTGCTGTGCACTTTGATCTGTGTTTAGTGACAGTGAGACACACAGGAGGTACACTCTGCCCTTCCTGCAAATGAGGGATGTTCTCATCATCTCTGTAAATACTCACCTGTCCATTTCCAATCTTCTCAGGCAAACCAGTCTCAGATGACAAGGACTGTCTTTTAAGTCAGGCATGACAGGCTCAGAGGCAGAAACTCCAAAACAGGAGTCATCATTCAGAGCTCGTTCCTGTCCCAGGTTTAGCTCTAAGTTGTGCATTAATTTTCAGGGTGGGAATTTCAGAAGAAATTATTTACTTCCATATGGAGACTAGAATAAGGACTGCCAGCCCACGAGGCTTTGGGACAGACCCCTCTGAAGTTTTCCTGAAGGTACTTTCTCTGAAGTGTTGAACACTACCACAGGATACTAAAATAAGAAAGATTTATTGGACTAGCCAGGTCTGACATGTACCTACATCACCATGCCTCCTCTCCATGTTGTCACTGGTGCAGCAAAACCCTCCTGCGGATCCTGCTTCACCTGCCCCAGCCTCTGTGTGTGACACCAGTTCCACCAGTGACCAGCACACAACTCTACTGCAGCAACACTTGGATCGCGTCAGTCCAACGAGTGACATTTTTCTGTCTACGGTACATCAATTTGTGAGCCTTATTATTTGAAGTTTCACATCTCTGAATCCTGTTCAAAGGAAGGAAAGTTCACACATCCACTCCCTGGATTTCTGTGTAAGACTTATTATTGCAGGGTAAAAAGTAGACATTTCACCATATGCAGCCCTGCCTATGCCTTCTCAGATCCCACATTTCGTACTGGTGTACCAATAACACTGGCAAAGAGAACTTACTTCCCTAAAACAACAGAATTTCTATTTTCCTGGAGAGACACCTGTCCTTTGATTTCACTCATAAATGGTACAGGTGGTAATTAACTGTTCAGTGTTAATATATTGCTACATTGTTCATTGCAGGGAAGAAAATAGGAGTATTAATACTTTTAAAATAAATTAGTCCCACAGAAGGAACTTGGAAAATGTCACAAAAGGCATCCATTCAATTTCTCATTGCATGAAAAACATTATGGGCAAACATAGCTGAGCAACTTTAAACATAAATTGATGTCCACCTCTGTAACTGTACAGGTAACTAATAGAGCATTCTCCTCTCCTATTTCCAAACTAAGATTTATGGATTTTAAAGTCATGATTTACTTTATTCTAGTACAGCCCATTGATTTTTAGTGTTTTTGTTTCCCACCCATTTCTCTAGCCTACGGTCCAGGCTCCTCATATGATTGACTGTAACATGTGATGCTGCCCTCTCCCCAAAGGAACCTCCAACTAAGAAACTGAATCACAGCATTGTCAGCGCATTTAAGAGCACAAACAGGGGCAGCGAATGCAGAACAGTAGCTCCCTGCAGCTGCTTGCCTCCCTGCCAGACATGAGTCCTCAATGACAGGACACTTACCTGCAGCATGTGATGAAGAATCAGGTGAATAAATATCCTGACTTAGGAGTTGAGCCTTTGCTGTGGTCATATGAAATAAATTAATCCTTTCACCTCCAGTTATGTTCGTATGAAGCAATGAGCTCTCCCAGCTGGGATGAGATGCAGATTATCAACTGATCTGCTTCCCAGAAGGAAGAGGTGTGTTCTCTCTTTCTCCCATTAGTATTTAATAAAAAATATAAATGTTCCTTTATTACCAAGCTAGGAGATCTGTGCATTGCAAACCATATAATCAAAGAGCACAGCATGTACATGTGTGCATGTGTCTGCATGCACATGTATGCACAAATACAAATGCCCACATTTGCTGTTATATCTATATCTGGATATATATTTATATCTCTGACATTTGCCATCTGTTGGGAGTGTAATACCGGGAATAAGCATCTGGCACTCTTTTGTATAGTAAGGCCTTTTGACAGCTAATGCTCGGGAATGCTGTACCTTTGGGGATTAAGGAGTAATTAATTAGAACAAGGAAAACATACTGTAGAACATAAAATTCCTATATTGAAAGCAAGCGTTTCAAGGTACTCTTTGATGTAGTTTTCATCTGGCCTACAGCCTAAAATCAAACAATGTAATGTTTTTTGGAGGGATCCCCTTGTTATGTTTAGGGGAATTTAAAGGTGAAACATGTAAAGTGTTAATAACATCATTTGTTAATTCCACATCCAGAATAGTCCAGGTATTGAATTACAAACACTGAATACAGTGGGGAAAGAGTCATTGAGGAAAGGTTTCAGAGAAATAGGCTGCAAAGGGTGGAAGGGGGTGTTGTGGGTTATCCATGGGTTCATGGGTACAAAGCATTGCAAACAGATGTGACATTCAAGGTATTCAAAGACTAAAATGTTTTCTTGGTTTTCAGGTGGAATAATTCATTGGCCTCCATGTTAGAAAGTACTTAAATCATTGCTGCATTTATTGCAGTCACTCAGAGACCTCCAACGGGTCTTTTTGGTCACCTGTCTACGCAACTCTTTGCTGAGTGAAGAGTGAGAATAAAACAAGCAGAGATTTTTGGAATATTATTTTCTTCTGTTTCCAGAGCAGATCAATCCCACAGTGTGGGATATAAATAGGTTTAACAAAGAAAAAGCTGCCACCTATTCAGCCTTGCGTTAAGCAGGGCAGAGGTACATTCATTGCTTTGGTGTTATGCATTGCTTTTTGAGTGAGTTAATCCAAACTGTAACCCAGTCCTGGGTGTAGTTTGGAAACACATAAAAGGTTATCTTCCTCTAAGGATATGGGGAAAGCAAATTTGTTGCAGTTCTCTACAGCTGGGAAATGCAGAAAAGACATTTGAAAACAGAAATAAATTCCAATTCATGAAATCTCTAAAAAGGGGTATAAATCGTAAGCAAATAGTATCGTCTGCTTTGCTATGCATACGTAGACGTACACAGGCACACACACTTTTATTTCCATTTCATACAACTATTTGGTTCCTAGCAAACATCAAGTGAAATCTACATCATCACTAATTTCAGAAATCTCCATTTCATCATCTTGTCTAATAAGCTCCAGAATGATATTTTAGGGATTTGGGCTGGGTTTTTTTAGCAGGACTGCGTGCAGAATTTCACAGTGGACTCATATCCTGTTCTTTCAAGTAAATGGCATGTATTTTTAGGAAATAAGTTTATTCCACTGTTATAAAACATGTCAAAAAATAACTTACAGTGGTTATGTACCCATATGCAGTTGTTTTTAATTATGCCCACAGGCTTCACTTAAATTCTCTAGCACCTTTAATTTTCTAGGCTTCTCTTTCAGAAGGCTTTTGTTTATCTCTGTTGTCCTCCTTAGTATCTGCTCTACCCAACGCTTGCACCTAAAGCACAGTTGGTGCAACCGTGTGTCACACTACTACACGTTCATTTGTGTACCACCACTGTTACTTCAGGCCTGTATAAATTTCTCGGTGTAGGGTTGTGAGACCAAGGGAACAGGCCATTGGAGCTAGCTCAGCCCTTCGGTGATGTATGAAAATATTTATTACATCCAGATAAGTGTCTATCTATATATAATTTCACCAGCCACTGACATGCAGTCGCACTCAGAAGTGGAGCAAGGAAAAATCCCTCCCACACAGCAGTACTACAGAACAATAATCAAATCCAGAGATACTGGTGAGGTGCACACATGAAAATGGAGACAAAACGAAGCAAGGCAGATACTGGTCACACAGGGGAGATGGGGGGGACAGGACCCTGGGGTCACACTTGTGCATTAGCAATTAGGGGATGGATTCAGGATGTAACCCAAAACACAGAGCTGTGTTCAGCAGCTCTTGAAGTAGTACATCAGTAGGAAAAGGGTATCTAGGGAAAATATGTGTGAGCTAATGATTGAGGTGGGTGTCCTGATAACAAAGGACACAGAGCAGGTGGAGTTACTGAATATCATCTTTGCTTTAGCTTGCACTGCCAAGGGAAGCTTTCAGGAATCCCAGACCTTGGCGGAAAGAAAGGAAGTCTGGAGAAAGGAATATTTTCCCTGGGTTGAGGAGGATCGGGTTAAAGATCACTTAAGCCTGGCACCCACAGATCCATGGGCCCCAACAGGGTGCACCCCCAAATCCTGAGGGAGATGGCAGCCAGCCATTCTCCATCATCCTTGAAAAATCCCAGAGAACAGGAGAAAAGCCAATGACACTGTAGCTTTCAAAAAGGGCAAGAAAGAGGACCCAGACAACTACAGGCCAGTCAGACTCACCTCCCTACATCGGTGCTGCAACACAAGTAAAGCTACAACAAGGCTTTACTGTCAGTCAGAGTCTACTGGCTGTGCTGTTTCACCTTCCTCCAGAGGCTGAAGTACACTGCTGCTCCTACATCCAGCCATACCTCTCTCAAACTCCTCAGGGCTATTTAACCACTTAGCGGGAACAAGCTCCAGCTGCACATCGTCCATGTCAATCAACCCACTGCCCCTGAGGCAAGGCCACAGCCGCATATATCAATGCTAATCAACCCACTGCCTGCATTCCTCTACACATGGGGAGGGCTGTGAAGATGATGAGGGGACAGGAGCATCCCCCTTACAAGGAAAGGCTGGGAGAGATGGGCCTGTTTAGCCTCAAGGAGACAAGACTGAGAGGGGATCTTATCAATACATACAAGTATCTTAAGGGTGAATGTCAAGAAGATGGGGCCAGTCTCTTTACAATGGTGCCCAGTGATGGGACAAGGGGCAATGGGCACAAACTGCAGCACGTGAAGCTTCATCTCAATATGAGGCAGAACCTTTTTACCTTGAGGGTGACAGAGCACTGGCACAGGCTGCCCAGAGAGGCTGTGGAGCCTCCTTCTCTGAAGACATTCAAAACCCACCTGGATGTGAGTCTGTTCAACCTGCTGTAGGCAAACCTGCTTTAGCAGAGGTGTTGGACTAGATGATCTCCAGAGGTCCCTTCCAGCCCTAACTGTTCTGTGATTCTGTAGTAAGGGGGAAGCCACAGGATAATTTCAGAGGTCTGCTTGGCCGGCTGTATAAGCAGGGCAGTGTTTGGTGGCACTTGAAGGATGATCACAACCCAGCAGGTACCCAGGCACTAGCACCACCACACTGGGCTGGCTCCATCCCTCTCTCAGGGCTGGCCACTTGCTGGCTCAGTGTGGGGCTCCCTGCCTCACCTATGAGTCACTGAGTCCTTTTCTTCCCAAATGCTGTGAGCTTGTTTCATTTTGCTCAGTATTTGCAAATTTGCTGATGGGGATTGAGCCTCATTCATTAAAGCTAAATGAATTAAAATCATAATTAACAGTAAAATATGCAGCTGTTAGGTTGTGGACTTTATTACCTGGGTTCTTTGGCAACTATCCACTATTTTAAAACAGCATCTGTTGGCTTACTTCCTCTAATCCTGTGTGAGAAAGTGAGAGATATGTTTTCCTTTTTAAAAAAGAAAATACTACAGGATATTGCTTTTGAAAATTCACAGCTGCATATGCTACTAATATTGATGATGAACTCAATAGCCAAATTAAAAACAACCTATATGTCATGTTCAGAGTGAAGCATGAACATAATAAAAAAGTCCAAATGCACCACAGTGTAACATGGAAAAGAAAGCAATATCTCTAAAAGTCTTCAGTACAACAAAAATATAAATGTTATTAAGGGTTAATATGAAGATGCCATCTGGACAGTTGGATGGTGTAGATTCTGGCACTAGAGGTGTCATTCCTCTTGGAAAGCATGAGAAAACCAGTGACTGTGAAAGATGTTGCAAACAAACTTTGACTAGATCTCTTTTGAGTATTTAATGTTGGCAGTGAGCAATAATCTGAGCAGAAACCTACAAAGTCAGGTCCTAAGCCTAAAAAGGCTTCCTCTTATTTCTGCAAATTTTGGATCAGGTTTTAAAACACATTACTGATATAGATCTGTATAAATGTAACCACAGAAAAAGAGGTGAAATGCCTGTTTCAGAAGATCTTTTCTCATGCGTTCCAAAAAGTATGTATTTCTTCATTCCTACCTTATACCTAAAATCCTGAAGTCAGAGATAGTTTGAGGGAAAGAGAAGGCAAACATTTGTATTTTCAAGATGATTTAAAAAATAATTACAGCTCCTTACTTAGGTTTCAAAGCAGACCACAGAACAACAAATAAATGAAAAGCAGGTACTTTTCCCCAAGAATGTTTTTTACTGTACATTTTGTAGCAAAAAAAAAAAAAAAGAAAAAGAAAATAAAGGAAAAAATATTCTGATCACAGGGATGTCATTTTCTAAAACTCCAAGTAGGAAACGTGACAAATACAAGATCAAGTACACAGCCATGTCACAATATATCTCTGCACCTTTAAAAAAAAATATACATAGGTTTTTCATGTGTTATTTTCTCTGTGCCTTGCAACCTTTCTCCACGTCTTTTACAAAATCATAGTAACAGTGTGCAATTTCAGAATGGTTCCCAGCAGCTGATCATTGGGAGCCAACAAATAAACAAACAAAGGAAAGGACAGTTGCAGTAGCCATCAGAATGCTGGAAATCACAATAAAGTTGTTAAGGACAATGAAGTCAGCTTGGTGGCCCATGAGCATTTCCACAACCACAGCAATGCTCCCCAAAAATGAGTCTAAGAATCAGTTTAGAAGCCCTGAAGAGCTCCTGTTCCTAGCAAGTACCTTAGTGAGGGTGAGAGACAGGGGGGCAGGAGTACGCCAGGGACTGGGGAAGGGCTATCTGTAATGCAGGGAACCCACCAGAGATGCCCTGCTCTAGACACCCAAATTTAACTCGGTTTCCATGGCTAGTTGGGAACTTATCCAACCCCTCAAAATACACAAAACCTTACATTTCCTGTGCTGCTGCTGATACAGTTAAGCCATGTCATGGCGACTGCACAGACAGCACTTTTGTCACAATAGGGTGAAAGTCTGTGTTTTCTTTGTCAGTTGAACGTAGTGACAGTGTGACATTTGTCAGAAGCCATTGGTATTCATAATGTGGAGAGTTCACGGGAGCTACCTTTGTTTTCCCTTTCTTTTTCCTTTAATAGGAAACCTTGATTACTACTTTTCCGATCTTTGATAGCAACACCCGTACAGATATCATTAGCTGCTGTAATCTGCCTTTGACAAGGGCAGGCTATGAAGAAGATGGAAGAAAGAGGATGATTTTTTTATTAGCCCCTAGATTTAGTTTTTCCTAGTATATAAAGGGTCGTATTGGAGGTGGGTTATACAGTACATCAGAAATTTGACCTTTGTACATATCCTCCTTTTCATCTGAGGTATTAGATGAGACTGAAAACACAACCAAAAAATGCATGGAAACATACTTTCTGCTGTGGGCACAAAACAACTTAAAAGCAGTAACGAGGCAAAACAGAACAGAAGCCATTAAATCCCAACCAAAAGCCCACTCGATAACAGGTATTGTTTTCCCAGTTGTCACGTTACCACCATGAGATTATGCTGAACAATTTGCTCTAATCTGTCCCTGTGGATGCCCTGCCTGCACTTTTCAGAAAGTCACTTGCAATGACAACCAGATATATCCTAGCACCAATCTTATATCCACAGAAGTGTATTTCCATGGCTAAAAGAAAAGAAAGAGTTGCCCTTTAAAAAAAAAACAACGAACAAACAACAAATCCTATAAAATTATATTTGTGCTGTTAACCCCCTTTTCATACTCCCTGTTTAATCTTGTGTGGTCGTTCACCAAGAGTCTGAGTAAGTTTTGGAAAGCAGTGCTAAATACAACTAGTAAATTCCTTGAAACATTCAGGCATGGTTTAGTTGGGGCCAGACAAGAATGGTGCCATACGTGCCTATTCACATTTCATCACCTTTCTTCCCTTTTAGTATCCCTGTTACTTATTTGTTTACCTATCTTTTTGGCCAGTACAACTGAAAATGTTTCCTCCCCTCTCTTCCTAAATGCGTGGCCCTGCAGCAAACCAACACTTTATATCATAAGGGTAGAAGAGGAGCAGGGAGACACTGATATTTACACTGTGCTTTCCATTACCCACTCTGAGCTCCCAAAAGTCCCTTTTGCCCCTGTTAGGTCATTGTCATCATACTGCAAAAGCATGCCGTTCACCGAGAGGCTCCTCTTTGTCCAAATGTTTGTTATCTTTTTTGGGTAGGTGCAACACTGAGATGTGGCGAAGTCCCCCATGTCAAAAGAATGGCTACGTTTAGTTTTGCCCTCCAGAGGCAACGTGAGGAGGCTGCGAAATTTTGACTCTGGCTGGCCCAGCAATGGCTCTTTGTCCGAGTGGCGGGCCACCGTGGAAGTTCTGGAGTCTGTCATCTCCTCCTTTTTCTGACATTTCAGTTCCAGGGAGGCAAAAGCTCCCATTAGCCGGTCAATGTTGTGTTTTGACCTGGAAGGAGGCCTCCACTTACTGGACAATGTGCCCTGTTCACTTTGGAGGCTATAGTCATCACAGTCACGGCTGTTTGCGGAGCTGGAGGAAGAGGAGATGCTGCTCCGCGCAGACTGACAGTTAAACTCCATAAGTTCATTTCTCACCACCACTTTGGGGTTGACCTGGGGCAAGACTCCATTCTGAACTGGTTGTGCTCCATTTGTCTGTGAGTAGACATTGCTGACGTTAGACATCTTTCCTTGGGAATTGTTGCAGACCTTATAACGGACCATGAGTATTACAATGAATACCAGCAGGGTTGCTACAATGATGCCTCCAATGATGAGAATCATGGTCCCACCCAGGAACTGACTGTGCATCGACTGGCACTGAGGGTAGTCTTCTTTGGTGAAGAACTGGGCACATCCCACAATATTGGTGGCAGTAAGGGTCGTGGCCGTGTCATCCCACATTGCCAGGACACAGAGGTCATAGCCTGTTCCGGAAACAAGGTTGTTTACAACAAAGGCTTTGTTTGTAGCTGGAATCATCCTTCAAACAAAAAAGGAGAAAAAAAAAGAAAAAAATTGGTTATTCTTGACAGTAAGGAAAAAGAGAGGAGAACAGACATAAGAACAGTGTGGTGTTTACTGTTCTGGGTACTGGCAGAGAGAAGTTAGAGCCATAAAATTCAAACAAGCATTCAAGCTTCCCAGCTCCTGCAGGTCCAACATCCCAGCATTCAGGCACACACAAGTTTTGAGGGCCATCTCTCAAGTGTGAAATAAAGGGAATAAGAAAAAGCAGACCAAACTAGTCTGGAGTTTTTTTCTCCTCACTTGCATCTGTCCTAATCTTAAATATATTCAAACCTGAACAAATAACTCAGAATAAAAATATGTGCCTACAAAGAGCAGTTTTTTCTGCGTGTGCAAATGACCCTTGCGCTTGCTGAGTCTGAACCTGGCAGCTGCCACATTGCTTCACGGGTGCCTGAACATTCACTGTCTAACATCAGCAGGCTGCTTACTTTGTGAAGACAAGGGGCTACATTCAGTTCTCTCATTTCCTGAGAATGCAAGGCAGGCAACCACTTCTCTCTCTTTCTCCACTCTCCCACCTACTTTCCCCATCCTCCTACTCCCCACTGTGGAAAATATCTCCCTAGAAATGCAGCTATCATCTTCTTTGCCAGAAATTTCTTCTTGCAACCACCTTTCTCTGTGTGAGTGAGAAAGAAATACTGGCATTGGCAGTATGGGCTGTGGAAGTGTGAGGAGAGGTAGGAAGATGCAGGGATGGAAACAAGAAGGATTCTTTAAAATATGTAACTCTACTCCAGCAGAAATCCACTTTCAAAAACCAATTACCTAGGCCCAAGCTGAGCTCCAGTTTGGTCATTTATGGATATTATTCCTTGCTGCCATAAAACTTAAGCAGTCATTTGAACTCATGCAATAGAGCATCACTAGCATTAAAAATTAGCAAATGAGAATGCACATGGCCTAGCCCCTCTTCAAACTGGTGAAAATTGCAGCACATCGGCGGAATACAGTGGAGAATCCCCGATTCAGTGCCTGGTGGGTAGCCAAGAATAAAACCAAAGAGATACCCCATGCATATTTCTTTTTACTTCCACATAACAGACTTGAGTGAGAGAAAAAAGCTGAAATTAAAACCAGCCCGTTCTGACTTAGAGCTGCAATTCTTTAGCATCAGCAACGAGGAAGCCCTGCAGGCACTAACACCACACAGCAAGCTGGTGTGACTGTAATTGGGACGGTAAGGGCTGGCCAGAGGTAAAAGGCATACTCCTTGTGAGAGTGCCAGGCTCTCTCAGCCTCAAATCACCATCACAGCTAGCATTAACTGCGGCCCTGCAGAGGCCCTTCTGTGCAGTGGGAGGGAACAGGCCTGCACAGAGAAGCAGCAACGTCAAGGCACTGCAAAGATGAGCTTCTGATCATCTTTGCATTTACGCATTCACGCCACTTACACAACCCTTCAGTCTGGCCACAGGTGAGGATGTGGCTCCTTTTTAAAAAGCAAACAAAACCACCAAAAACTCTGTAAGGAAAAGAAATATTCATGAGAGACACCTGGAATATAAACATCACCTGGCACATTTACACAATGCTATATTTGAGATGCTGTGATTCTATTATCATCCTAATGGAGACGTTTTGCACAGACATAGATGAGCTATTCAGAATGAGCTGAGAGGTCATAAAGCAGCCCTCCTGGAAAATTCCAGATACAGTTGCTAAAAGAGTCAAAATGGTTGGTCTTAAGCAATTTCTAATTGTTTTCCTGTCCCTGTGGCTCTGGGAACAACACACCACAGCGGCTGGGGCAATGCCTGCACTCTGTTCAGTTGTTCAAGGAGTTTTATATGCACACACCAAGGATGATATATGGAATAACAGAATACTACTGATCTTCAAATGTAGGATCTTCAAACTCTTGAACACTTTCACCAGTTGTTTCATACCTCCTTCTGTATCACCTAGTGCTATCTATACTCCACTTTCCACCATCACTCACAGCCATGTGCTTAAAAAATTCTGCAGTGCATAAGTCATTCAGAAATTATTTTGCTGTGAAACCTCATTACAAACAAGTAGCACTGTTAGCAGAAAGAATAGTCAGCCCTATAAAGTGGATCTGAACTTGTGTCATAACTCTCAAAAAACAGAGCTATAGCACCATCTGTAAGAGCGGTTCATTTTGCTTTGCACTGATGAAACAGAGACCTCTATATAGTCTCCAAGCGAACAGCAAACAACTGGGTTTACATAGTATATAGCTCTGTACGTATCTTATGTATTTGGAAATACATTCCTTCAGCCCAACACACTATGCCAATTTATACAGAGTGAACACTGATTAACTTCAATCATTTACAACTTGTTTTCTTCAAATATGATTACACTTAAGCTTCCAGGGAAATGCTACTGCCTGGAATATCTCACAGACTGGCAGGTAGTGCTAGTGACATAAAATGTAAAGCCAGTCTATTTTTAAATGTACAGCAGTGAGGCCATAACCACTCCTAAAGCTCTGCCAGGTTAACTGTATTGAAACTTGCCATAAAAGCTCATCTTAGCCTTTAGAAGAAACTGAGTCATTTCTAAACTCAATCAGTCCTGGAAGCTACAGCTGTGATAATATTGGGACTAATAATAGCTTTATAAAAGATCACAGTTGCAATCCCAATTACGGAAAAAGCAATCAACTCTCCATATACATCTAAAATGAAGAATTTTGGATGTTTCCATAAATAAACTTCAAATGTTCTTGTAAAGTATTCAAATTAATGTTATTGTTAAAGAACAGCTGAGCATAGGAATAAGCACCCAATTTCAAGAGTACTAGGAGTTAAGTAATTAATCTCAGACTCAGTTTTCTAGCTTGCAGGGAAGATGATCTTGTTTTCACGAAGTTGCCAAATTGTAAGAGTATTTTGGCATTCCTCCGTGCTTTAGTTCACCCTCCCCAAACACACTGCCAGTCAGCTATGATGGATGACATCTCTTAGCGTTGCCTGCACCTAAAATCGATGAAGACACATTTTCACTCTGGGCTATTGATGACTTTTTGATTGTCCCCAACACGGGTAGCTACAAGATGCCACTTCAATCTTTGCTTTGCTGCCTAACAGGGGCAGTATCTTCATGGCTGCTTTGTATGTCCAGCACCCTCAGTTATGGACCAGCATGCCCTGTCATTGGAGCTCAATAGCTAGGAGTTGCCACAAATCTGAAAGGGGCCATTTAAACTGTGTCTAGTCAGAGATCCTGCAAGGCTTTGTTCAGTCAATTCATTAGCTTAACACAGAAAGTTGGTTTCAGGTAGAAAGAATCTATAGCATGGTTCACTGGAGATCAAACACAGCTTTTGAAAGTTGTTAGCTTTTGAAACTCAGAAGATCCTAGTGCTCACTTGTTAGCCCTCAGATAGCAAACATACAGCAGTATCTTGAGGCAAGAGCCTAATAGTGTCCACCTGCTCTTCAGCCTGCACCTGATCACACAGGGCAGTGTGATCTTGTAGAAATGCTTCTTATCACGGAAAAGGAATAGAGATCTGAGTTTGATACTATAAGGAAAAAAAAGACTAACAGTTGACTAACTACAAGATGAGATCAACTAGCAAAACATTTGCTTATTTTTAAACTGATGATAGGCTATGATAGGTTTTAATGTTTACAGTTAAAGGAGCCTGGGAACAGTGAGGACTGGGAAAGCAAACAAATACTCAAATATGTTAACACTGTAAGTGTAAATGTCATCCCAGCTAGAACAACAAGAAATCTGAAAATCTTCTTATGGAAATTTCACTGTCCAGACACATAAAAAGCAGCAATTTCTGTCTTTCTCCTCTGGTTTATTTTCTTTGGGGTAGAAAGAGCAGGCAAATCTCCTTAACATTAGTCCCAGGATTTTATTACCTGATTCTTAAGCTAGTTTCTGAATCCTATCTGAAGGTCAAATGCCCCAAGGAAAACTATTCATATAAGAACATGGTTCTGACCTCTCTACAAATCTTGCCTCTAAGGAATGAAATGAGCATAGAAGTCTTACAACTGACCTTCTTAATTTAAAAAAAAAACACCTCTTCTCTTGCCCTTTGGCACAACAGCATCACTTATTGGAAGAGGAGGAGACCTATGGCCAGGATTAGGGCATGGCATAAGCATCTGAAATAGAACAGCAATAGACAGATGCTCCTATGAGAGTTTATGTGTGATGAAGGGCTATGAAGCTGAGATGAAAGTTTCCAGGGCTTTTGCAAATAATACATCCCCTTCAATCCATGGAGATTTAGGTCTCATTTTGTGAAAGCACCAAAATAAGACCATGAGACTCTTTTTTTAAAAACAATGGAAGGATAGTGCTAGCACCCTTCTTTGAAGTCAACTTTATTTTCTACCATCTCCACTAAAAAGTCCTTGTGATGTCCTTGTCGACACAACATACGGAAAGCAAGCAATTTTGTAATTAATTATTCACTTCAGTGTGTGGTGATATTAAGAAAATTAGAAAATAAATTACTTAGAAATGCAGGAGAAAAAGGGTTGCTGCAGACTTTACTCATAATCCCAGATGCAAGTGAGCACTGAAGCTTGCAGGGAGTGAACTGTGATGAGAATTTAGGAGATGTGATTTTTATTCTCTATTTTATCAGTTACACTGATATCAGGCTCTACTTTATCAGTAACTCTCAGTTCCTGAGAAATCATTTTGCTGTACTGTAAGTCTCCTCATTTATAAAATGGGGATAATGCCAGCAATCTCTTTTCAAAAGAGGCCTGTAGTGTATGGAAGGAAATTAGTAGATATTATGATTACACTGCAATATACAAATGGGTTCTTTTCTTCTTTGTAGCACTGGGGATTAGGAGGAGTGAACTGCTGGTTAATACTGTGGTTATGCAAAACAGACAAATTAGAAAAAAGACAGATTAGGTTAATTGTCTAGGCAATTCTGTTCCTTTTTTCCACCGAAAGAGGGGTATGATACCATCTAGTTTTAGCCTGAAACTGCTTTAATCACAGAACTTGCAGGGAACTGTCAAGCATTCAATTCCTTTGGGAAGGCACTTGCAACTCCCAAAACTCAGTTTTATACTGACCTGCTAGACTGTGTTGCTTTTCTCATGGACCTTTTTTTTGTACTATTCGGGGCCATATGCCATCTGTATTGCAATATGATTTCTCCTTTTGAAGTAAATGCTAGGAGTTTAAAATGGAAAGTCATGCTAATTTATTAAATGCTTGTATCTCAGGAAAAAGAAAAAAAAAAGAAAAAAAAAGCACCTAATTGCCTGAGTGTGAATTTTCTGTGCCTAAACTGCTCAACCCAAACTCTTCCTGTAAGATTCTTTGTCTACATGCCATGTCCCAGGGCAGACACCTCACAAGAAATGGTCCATGACTCCGCTGCTAAATCTATATATCAAAACCAGCTCTTGGAATATTATCTCCTGAACCATGCTGGAAAAAGCATCAAGGAACTGTACCAAGATGTTAGCAGTATAGGTGATGGGGTTCTGGGTCATGGGAATGTTTCTGGGCTCTCATTAATTTGTCAGCACAGCTGTAGCCTGGACATTATGAAGCAACTGCTCAATGGTTGTGCTGAATTGTCACCATGCACTATAGTTTGTCATGAAGAGGGGAAAAGGAAAACAAAGAGAGGTGCCAGGGTGAAATAGCTAGTGTCCTGTAAAATCATATTCCAGTTAGTTAGCACACTAACTTTCCTGTCTAGTAATGCCTTAGTATGAAACAAACTTCCTCTTTCACAAAGTTGAATTCACAGAAGTGCAAAATATTACTCTGATTGCTCTCAGAACTAGAAACTGATCCAGAAAAGGTTAACACTTGAATTTTCACTTACGAAAATCTCAAGCCAAAAATGCTCATTTATTTCATCAATATTTTTTTTCCCTATTTTAAAATCTTTGGGTTTTTTCCTTTGTTCCAATTTCACAGGTAATTCTAAAACAATGATGAATCCAGCTAATCTTCTTTAAAAGTATTGTAAAAAGGTCTGATAGAGTCCTACTTCTCAGGTGAAGTGTCCACCTTCATCCCCATGGGATTAAAGTAGGATGGTAGAGAAAGGGGAAAGGGAAAGTATCAATGGTGACACATGGAAGGAAGACTTGTTAAAGAGCATGTAAAAAGAGGGGGTAATTGGAGGGTGGAGTTCATTGCCTGGTGGATGTAGTTCAACAGTACACAGACCTTGCTTCTTACCCAACAGAGATAGTAATGAGGTGTTATTTCATTAAGGACAGGTAAGGAAAAAAAAAGGAGGAGAAGGTTGAAGTGAGAGAGAATGCAAGAAGAAAAGAGGATAATGAACATTGGTGGCTCTGACAGTGCTAGGGCATTAGAAAATGATAGAAAGACAAAGCAGCCTTTGGCAGGGCATGATCAGGCATGTGGCTACCATCAAAATGATGGAAGAAGTCCAGGTGGTCACTGAATGGGGACCAAGATCACAAAACCAGCTCAAACATAGGTGAAGGTCTTTCAGCAAAAACAAGACAATTAGAAAGATAATGAAGTGAATCAAGGCAGCAGAAAGTGTTCAGATAGTGGACAGATATTAAGGAGGCTGGAGAAAAAGGCAAAAAAAGATCGGAGGGAGAATAGAAAGATCTAAATTGAAGTGAAAATGTCACACATGATGTATTGCCTGGGAGCAAAAGGATGTAATTGACAAATTTGGACTGCACACTTGGCATTCTTCTCTGCTGCCAACTTTTGTAATTTCCTTGAAAGTTTTATGGTGTATCCTGGTGTCATTTTTTGCTGTGTTTTTATCCCAAAAGCCCCAGTTTCTGCAATCATGGAATGAAAGTAGAATCTAAAATGATATTAAAAATAAAGTAAGCTAACAATGGAGATTAATTTCTGACCCTTCAAACTTCTAAAAAAGCCCTTGACTATATAACTTCAGATCATCCTAAAGCCTCAGGAATCAAAAAACAAATACAAAGTACCAAGTATATTACTGTGCGATATCTCAGTCTTTTGCCACCTGATTCAAGGTTTTTTAATCTAAGAATCTGAGAAAGACTGAGACCTACTGTGACCCTCATCTCAAAAAAATGACAGTTGTATTTCTGGTGTCCTGGGAAAAAAGATAGTTGTTAGTATTATCAACAGGGTGTAATTCCTCTGTCAGTCATGCCAACATAAGGAAATGTCAGATAATACCAGGAGGTAGCCAGACTTGCTCAGTAAACACTAACTCAACCCAGCATGAATAATTTCCTGCATTTTTTATTTTATTAGTTTTTGGGGGGTTTATGACATACAATCATAATTTTGCCTTCAGATGGAACATTTATTATTAAACACAAATCCCTTCCTGCTTTTCTGAATCTTGTCTCCTCATCACTCATGCATCTAGCTGCCCTTCAGAGAATCTGTCTTGTCAAGTGAAACACATAGTACATATAATTTCATTATTATTTCCTAATTTGCTTATGCTTTTTTCTGCTCATTTGGAAAAGTGGGATGGGAGGTGGGGAAGAGAAAACAGAGCCAAAAGCAATTGATATGTCTGTCACAAGATAGTGAGTGAGGGAGATACTGATAATGAATATATCCCCTGTGCTACAGGAGAAAGGAAAAAAATAACCCAGACATTAAACTACTAGCTCAGAGAATATAAATTCCTCGTGATATCTGATAGGCTGCTGAACGATGTCCCCTGGGGATGCACTGAAGTCATTCAGCAGGTGACAGAACAAAGCATAGGCTTCTGGGGGATGTTATTGCACAAGGCTGAGGAAAGGGAACCATGGTACCAGGTATTCTGCTCCCCTCCATTACCCATTGCTCTAAGAAAAAAACGCTCCTCTCTCTATTATTGCCAGCCAGATTCTTGCAAACAATAGGGAACTACAGGCAGGCAGAGCTGGTGAGGCACTTCTAGATGAATGACGACCACCAGAAACATCCCGTAATGCCCTGAATCAATGAAGGTGGTCAGTTCAGGTGTCCAGGTGCAAGCTACTGCTCCGAGATAACCTCATTTTGGTTAATGTTGGTATGACAACACAAAATTAGACTCTGATTCCCTGATCTATGCTACAATTTCTTTCACAGGGAAATGACAGCAGCAGGCATTTAGTGCCCTGATTGTTAAGTTTTATCTTTAAAAGGAGTGCAGACCAACTCTAGGAACTTTTGACAGCACGAAAGATAAATGCAGTGACACCCAAGCAATTCAGCTACAGACTGAACACCTTTCACCTCAATATGCCTGAGACAGTAACTGCCTTAGAAAAAAATCCTTACTCTAATTCAAATCCAACTAAAATATATTTAAACTCATTAGCAGAGTAATTGAAAGCCCACACAATATTTCTGTTAGTAAATGTGAAGCTGAAGTATTTATGGAAACAATGAATAGCCACACTAATAACTTCACCCTGTATCATGCTAATGTAGAGTTAGAAAGCTATCACAATTCACAGCAATGTTTCAAAAAGCCAGACAGTAAATTTGAGTTTAAACAAAAAATACCTGAAGTCACTAAATTATACTACTTGTAGTTGCAACCACATGTTACAATTACTCCATTTCTAAAGATGGGAAGAGATAAAAGTTATCCATGAAAGGTGTGTTCAAGTTATGAAGTGTGGGACCTGGGACACTCTTTTCCCAGGTTTTTATGGACAAATGGCCCATACATTTGGCTGAAGTGCCATGCTTATTCTCCCTGACTCAAGTAATTTCGAACTCTTATAGGCAGAGGTGCACAGTTACACCAGAAAAGGTCATCCTGCCATACCAACAGAGGTTCCCAGAAGAGAAGCAACATTAGAAGTAATAAGCACATTTAGAAGCTCAGAGGAAATTAATTTGCAAGAGGGGTTCTGCTATTTTACTGGCAGAACACAGCTGTGAGATTCAGCTATGTGCTGTCCTTTCTTGAGAGTTACAAGTGGGGCTTTCCATTTATTTCCAGGCAGTGAAATCTGTGCAAATTATAATGATAGGATCAAAGAGAGCTGACTGGGATCCAATAGTGCTTAACAGCTGGCCATCCCGTTTTTCTGTAAGAGCACATGTGAGCTGAGGTCAAGAGGAGGATCTTCAGTGACTTACTAGCAGTTTTTCATGCTTACTACTCAGAGCACTTATGCTAGATTGCAACTCACACATCCTGAAGAAACTCTGTGTTCTATTACACAGGCTAATTTTATCTCCAGAAGGTTGTGCTGGAATGACAAAAACTCCAGGCACTGCTTGAAGTTATGGTCACCCGTGTTTTGTAATTGAGTGGCCAAAGCAGGCTCCAGCATGTTGTTTCAGACTCTTCTGTCACAAATGGATGGGAGAAGTGTGGTGCCAGCTAACAGCTGACAGGGCTATTCTAACTATTCCAACCAAAAGAAAGAATCTTATTGAGTGAATAGCAGGTCTTACATCCACAGAAACTGTGCATCCACTGATAAATCAGTCTGTGTAAAAAATGTTTCAACATCAGTTTAAGACACAATTTATGCTGTATTAAAAAGTTTAATCACCTATCATGTAATTGTTCCCCTGCCTCAGTGACTGAACTTGTTATGGATAGTTTCAAGAGATTGCGAAATGTTATCTACCAGGCTCTCAAGCATCTTTCTCACGAAAGGTGAGAAGGTGAAAAAATGAGTTTAATTCCCATTGGAGGGGAAGGGAGAACTGCATTTGCCAATTCACCAAAAATGAGCTAAAGAAGTATCAGCTCACCAGAGATACAGCTAGAGTATATCTATATTCAGAAAAAAGCATAAGCACAATTTAGAAACATGAAAAGGTGTTTATTTGGAGAGATTTTTACCATCACAAGCAGGTTGAAAGGCAAGCAGGAAAACTGTAAGATTGAGGACCCAACCCTCCAGCCTCTCACCAAACAATGGAAATACCTTTTTTACTATCTAAAATGCATGTAGAATCGCTTGCTTCTTGTAAATTAAGAAAACTTAATGAAAAACACTAAGGGAAAGTTTGAATAATACACTTTTAGTATCAACCATCAAGCTTTTAGATTCTGAGTTAGAAGATGGAGAAAATCTTTTGCAACAAAATTCTCTGTGAAATGTGCACAACAATGCACAAGTTAAAAAGAACCAGGATGATTCAGGGTGAGTTTTGCAATAACATTGTGGAAAAAAATGTTTTTTTCAATTGCAGAATGAGAACATGGGCTACAAAAATCACTAATGGTCAAAAGCATTATCTCCTAGGGGGAAAAGGAAAAACAGGAAAAAGAAAAAGCAGCAGATAGGTAATAAAGGAATTTCCTAAAGCAGAGCTTTGACATTTTGCCACTTCCTGTGCATTGCACACAAAGCAAAGGAATAGGAAGGCTAGAAGGACTAGATAGGCTAGAAAGACATGGAGATGTTGAAAGTCAAGAGTGCTTTACGAAAGGCCAGAACACAGTTACATCCTTTCAGTTTGTGATACCAAAATTAAATAAAAGCATTTCTCAGCAACCAGACATACATGTTTGTTTCAAAGCTGAGCCTGGACCAAAACCACACTGTGTGAAGTATGACAAATACATTACTGAAAAGGAAGGTAAAATCCATGCACTAAGAAAACAAGTTTAAATTCATATTGACCCCAGGAGGAAGAAAAGGAGAAGTCTATGATAGATTCCAATTGTAGTATGATATTATTGCCTGGAAGGAGCTTAGGCAAGTGCTACAGCTTTCTAGAACATGAACAAAGTGTAATAAAAAAGCAGTCTACTAGTTCCTTACATGTTGCAAATGAGACCCAGAAAACTGAAAGAAGCTGATATGACTCATCTGATAGACTAATGGCATGACCCAAAAACTGAACATAAGCAGTCCAGAACCCCAGGCTGTGCATCCCTGCAGTGAACACATCGCAAAGAGGAAAGCATGAGCAGTGTGTGTTGATTTTCTTCTGCTAGGTACTAACCATATGCTTTGCAAATACCTTTTTGGCCCTCCTCATGTTACTTTTCATGCATGGAAAGTACACAGCAGGTTTGTAAGTACTTGGAAAGGAGTTAAACCCTACTTTTAAACAAGGTTATGTATTAAATGAGATTACAAATGTAAGACTGCTCGAATTTGGTGTATTATTTTATTTCAGAGACCCACAACTGATCTGTTTAGTTTTGATGGTGTATTAAGAAGAGACTAGAATTTCTCCTCGTATTTCAATTCTCCAGTTGATTAAAGTTTTACTTGGCTCCTGAGATTTACCCATTTACAGCTTAAGTTACACAGTTTTGCTGAATATAGTTTTAGGATCAAATAGACTTACACAATGAGCAGCTGATCAGCAGATACTAAGCTTTCACATGAAGACAGATTGGCCAGGTTTGTTACTTCTTTACCATGATTAATTATTAGTCATCATACCTGAAGGTTTTTGCAGTCGTGGATATTTCATTGTCCACCAGTAAACAGAAGCTTCTACATGTTATAGGCATCCCAACGAGGTCATTGCAGATAACAGAAAACAACTTGTGAAAGATTTCATTGAAAAATTCTATAAGTACTGTGGAATCACATGTGTAAGAGCACCCTGAACTGCTGAAAATTAAATGAAAGTATGGATTGTTCTTTATCTTTGCTTGAAAAACTTTCAAAGCAGTGGGTAATGAAGGGAGAGGCTAACAGATTGCTCTGCTCTGCAGAGTTTTAAGTGTAAAGCCTGTATAACTCTCTCTTCTTCACCCTGGAAAATCTTTTCTGAGCTTTTCTGCTGTAACTCCAGATAGCATAAGTAAGCAGGACATGCAAAAATGACCCTGAGAGTTAAAAAGGAGAACATGGAATAAAATGCAAATCAAATACACAATGATACTAAACCCACAATTTTTGCTTGCTTGCACAATACAAAATCATTTGTCACCTTTACTATCAGACAAAGGAATGCTGTCCTCAGCCTGTCAAAATGAGGAGCAGCAGAAATTTGCCAAAAGTTCATTGATATTTAGGAGCAAAAAAATATGAGCTGAACATTGATTCATAACATCAAGCAGCATCAAAACCTCAGTGTGACCCCTCTGAACAGACTAAGGAGTAAAAAGCCAGACTATCATTTCTAGAAAGGAGGGTAAAATAAATACTCTAAAACCAAAAATCATTACATAGAAATATAAGATTTCAGGCTTCTTGGAGAGCACAGCCAGCACTGCATTCTAGGGTATGTTAGTTCTAGTTAGAATGTTTTCCCATACCTATATTTACCATGTCAGTTATCAATAAGAACATTTGACTCAACATCTCTAATAGCCAATGTAATCCTTCAGAAGAAACTTAAGCATATCCTTCCTTAACCACTGTATGGCCTGGGAAAGTTCCTTACACCTGCAGTCAAGAAAGAGCAAAATCTGTTGAACTCAGTAAAGCGTGGTCCCTTCTTTTCTAAATAAATGATCACTCCAGAAGTGCTGGAGTGCAGCTCACAGTGTATGAGTAAGGGAATAAAGTAGACAAGCATTTTACACCCTCATGAAGTCCCGTAAAGCTGTGTTCCACTAGCAGAACTGCTGATTTCAGCTTCTCTGCAGTGGGCTGGGCTGGAAGGAGTCCTAAACTTGCCTCTGCACCACTTGATACGCAGCTGCTGGGCTCCAAGTTCCCTTCTTTAAACCACGATTGAGTCCCCTTTCTAGGTCATGCAAAGACAATGCTGTCCACATGACGTGGAATTTGGGTAGGCACAACCATCAGTCTGTGCCAGGACTTCAGCAAGGTACAGTGTCCATCCTTCTGCTTGAGGAGAGAATGAGGGCTAGACGAGCATCTTGAGTAATGAGGTGACCTTTCCTATTGCTGGGGAAGTCAGTCAGCTTTGGAGAGAAGGGATTTATATATTTCTTTTAAGTTGAATTTCCTTACTTACTTCTCTGCCTCACCAAAATGACAGAAGGAGGGAGAGTCACCAGCAGAAGAAATGAAGCTGCAAACCTGCTGAACAGTAACTGACAAAACAGGAGGGGAGGGTGTGGCCCGTACCCAGGTGTCCGTAAGAGGAATCCCCACATCTCCACCAAAAGATGTAGCAAAAGAAGCAAACTGGGAATGGTCTAACAAGAGCTGTCTTTTGTCCCTGAAGTCTGCTTGGGAGATGCTTTTGTTTCCACAGTTCCTGGAGACACTGCAAGCAGAACACACCCTTGTTTCTCTCCTTATGCTTTTCCCAACAGACTGTAAAGGTAAGAAAAATCCTGTGTCCAAGCCCCTTAAGGGCTTTTTATCCACTTTAAGATTCAGGATTGCTTTCAGAAGAGACATTTAGGGTGTTGTCCTTTCCTGGCCACGTGCACATTGTCTTTGCAGGTGTGCATTTGTACTATCCCACCACGTTCAGTGCAAATCTTTTTCCTAGACCTGACTGGGGGAATACTAGCTCCCCTGTGACAGTGCCACAGATTGTTACTTGGTAGTTGGGAAGTGCTGCATTTAGGGATGAAGTGGAGATAGTTGTGGCACTGCAGAAAACTTCTACGAGCTGCTGCCTTTTACATAACTTGGAGAAGTTACTATCTAATGTTCCTCGTAGGCAGATTAAAATTAACTTAGCCAACAGAAACTACAGACAGAGCCAAATGATTCCCCATAACACATGTTTTTCTCTCTTCCATATTAGCCTGACTATAAGCCACAAGTTAAAGATTAATCCGGACCTAAATTCATGTGACTAGGCATCTAATGAAGGTATAACTGACTCACGGTGATTAAATTTCAATGAAATATTGAAGAATGTTTAATTGGTTTAAACACCTAAGTGGTAGAAAAAAGTTTATCCTGCCATGACTAAACTTCATAACTATGTTTCAGAAAATTAGCTGGATTTTAATGACCATGCTGGCAACTTTTTTCAGTGCTATAGAAAAGGTGAATGGACCGATCTGTTTTTGTAACCACCTGTTCTATTTCTCACTCCATAGTGTAAATACGTGGTGGTCTGCCACAGGTTTCACCTAGGTCTTTTTTTCCTCAGGTGCACTCGGCGTTTGTATGCAGATACTGGCCTCTTTATTCTCAAGTGTCCCAGAAATTTCCTAGACATATTTCTGAATCCACTGCTATGTGGATTTCTTTTTTTTATTTTTTTTTTTTACCTTGGTATGAAATGAATCACTCCACCCTCCCTCCAGCATGAAGACAAATGTGATTGCTTCTCCTGAACATATGGTACAGCCTAAAAAAAGGGTTATCTTGTAGGAGTGTATCTGTATGGATCACTTATCACACAGTCCCCAACAGAGGATTTAGAGATGGCATCGCTTTTTCTTTCTCAAACTGCTCATGTTCAGGGTTTTTCTGTCCACTGCTTTCCAACATGTTCCTGATTCCTCAAGAGAGGAAAGCCCACTCCCATTACAACTGGCCTTTTGCATATTGCTCAGCAAACTTGGGTTTGCTCTGCTGACGGGGACTGGTTGTATAAGATGCAAAAGCAAACGCACCGAAGTTATCCTCCTGAAGTTATCCTCCTTTCTGTGTTCGTCATTTTTGTGTGACATTATGCCACAGTTTTTTTGTCTCTGAAGAGAGCAACCTGTAATCACATGAAAACACAGATTTTCAAAATTACCAATTTCTGTGCTGCTCTCAGTTTGAGAAAGTTGTTGGCATAATATTTTATCCCAAAGCAATCTTTTCAGACTACAAGGTGTATCCCCCTCAAGAACCTATAGACATCTTCAGGGAGACCCATGTGATGAAAGCAAAGGGTCATTATTTCACAGGAACTCACTACTATTTTAGACAAATACTTTGAGGACTTCAGAATGCTTTAACCAATATGCAAAAGTATCTAACTAGAATAGTCTCTAATGGAAATGCTTTATAAAACTCAAGAGACAGCTACCTTGAGTTGAAGAAACACTTGGCTCTATTCTTGGTTATAAGACAGTCCTATACAGGTGGAGTTGCCTCTGTACATGCCTTTCATGTTTCTGTGCATTGGCTAAAAAAGATTTAAGGCTTGCTAGAGCAAATGGCTACTGCAGCTGCCTGCACAAAAGTTTACTAAGGCATGACAAAAGTGTACCTAGCTAGGAAACCTGACTGAAATGCAAACCCCTTACCTAAGCAGAAATTGTAAGTTTGATGATGGCTGGTGTCAGTAATACGTACTTTTAAGGATGGGAGGAAGAAAATTTTAGCACGGACGCAGGATGACTCAGATAAAGGTGAATAGTATACAGGGCAGTACGGCCATGAAAGATGATTGCAAAAATCCAAATACATCAGCTGTTTTCATCTTGGTTTAAATTAGAGTAGATTCATGAGGATGAGCACAGTGGTTGTAGGGAGCCTTTTGGTACCAAGATTGCTCACCCAGCCACAAGCACACTATGCCTTAACATTTCCCTCAGTGAGTATCAACACTTGTTTTACACTCCACTTGTGCTCACTAACCCTGGCCAGCCCTGCACTACTGCACTGAGTCTGTGATTATTTCTTAAGAGAAACCTGATACTGCAATGTCTCAGCCGCAGCCCTGCTGGCATTTCGGTACTTGAGACCTCGACACAGGCATATCAATAACACCAGCAGAGGCAGCAAAGGAGAAGACACTGATGAATGACTCTGGTAACCACTAACCATCCCAGACCACAATACACCCAAAAAGACAGATCTAGGCCAAAGCTCTTCCACAATAACAGCACACAGAAGGGAGGCTGAAAAGCAGAGATGTGTCTGCAGTGCTCAAAATATCCATGGATACAATAGTCCAATGGATTGCTAACAAAGAGCATCCCTACAGTCAAGCAAGAAGGAAGTAAACATTTTCATATTTTTCCCTCTCAGTTGCAGCCCAGTACAAAGTATCATGATATGTTTTTTTCAGTTTATTCACAAGTACAAGTGTTTCTTGCAAGCTGGATCTTGCTGAGATAAAATCCATTGAAAAAGTTCCAGAGGAAAAAGATAGGAGACACTTAACAGATCATAGCTTAATAGCTTACCAAGGGAAGAAGCAATGGTAGAGAGAGACTCTGATCCTGCCATGTGCTTTCTGCACCTGTGGACATTGCTTAAGGTTTAGTAGGATCATTCCTACCAGAGTTCCAGAGGAGGAGTTTCTGAAATGATCAGTACCTGTTGTTTCCATCCACCTCACTTTCAGGACTGTAAGGGGAGGGCTGGTACCTGGAGACAAGCACTGACTGAAAGCTTGACAGCCTTCCACCATGTCAGTTAAACAGATTTTTCTTAGTTCTCAAAGAAGATGAGGACACATAATACCTATTTTTGATACAGCCTAAGGAGATCCACAGCATACGGCTGCTGTGACATGACTGCCAGTTAAAGTAATGAGTATTCACACTCACAAAACTTAATGCAATTGAAATCTTAATGCATTCAATTGTAGCAGTATTGTACACAGAAATGTTCAGTTTTATTGAACCTGCTGACTTTATCAGAAGGCCCTGACTGACAGTTTGACTGCTTGTACATTCTTGCCTTTGTAGGGGGCTGGTTCCCAAATGTTAAGAATGGTACGGGTAGTCGTGATCATCTAGTCTGACCTTCTGGACAGCAGAGTCCTGCATAGGCTGAGTTTATCCAGGGATTCTTCCACTGAGCACCAGCACAGCTGTTTACAGAACATATGGTCTTAAGGATTTCTCAGGGGATGAGGAGTTGGTGACTTCACCTCCTCCCACTGGTTCATAACGCAAGGTTTAAAATGATACAGCCCGTTTCCAGTTTGCATGTATAGGTCTTCACTTCAGCCTCAGAAATATAATGAGTGGTTTACACATCTGCATATAAAGACAAACAAATAAGCAAACAGCAGACTTTGAGGCAGGATGGAGACAAAGTAAGCCTATTTAAAGCTGTTGTGAATTATTAAAGTTGTGGTTTGGATTTGGTGGGGGTTTTTTGTTGGGTTTGGTTTTTTTTTTTTTTTGAGAGTTAAAGAACGATATGAGCTTCTATACTTGGGGGAGGAGGTGGGAATGTAAACTTGGGGTTGCAGAGATCTGGAATATAAAAAATACTGTCATGGTGATGGATGTTCTCCTATTGGCCAAGATGCCTGGCTACATAGTCAATAGCTCCTCATAAAATTGTTGAGGGGTAGGCTTGAGAAAGCTCAGGTGGCCACACATGATCTGCCCAAGGCCACGATAAACAGGAAGACAAGTATCCAGAGTTTATTTATGGGAAAAGGCTTAGGACAACTGGTTGAAATTGAAGGGGATGCAAAGACACCATGGAAAAAGGAAGACTATAACATTTCAAGTGTAAAAGGAAAAAGAAGGTAGTCCCAGGTATTTAAAGCCAGCTCTAGAGTGTCCAGAGATAGGTTATTTGGTTTGTTTCCAGCTGCTTCCACTTGAAACGTGCCTGTGACTGTGAGGTACTTCTGTGTGTTATTATTACTATTAAAAGAGACATAAGAAAAAAACCCCAAACATTTAGTAGCTTTTTCTGAAGGTCACAGGACCACACAAACACAGAAGAATGTAAAAACAGTGCCTTTTCAGCTTAGCGTGTTAGCTACAGTTTCTACAGTACTACTCAGTTCTAAGGTGCCTCTACTATCACTTTGATCATCAGAAAGTCTGTGAGGGAAGCCAGTATCATTCAGCTGAAGGGTTTTGTGCAGCAGATCTTTAATGCTTTCATGACAAGCCATTTTCAAAACTTTTGTTGTTTAGATGAAATAAAGGTGACCTTTATCCTTTACTTTGCTCCATTCAAGGTCAACAGCAGTTCTGTGATCTACTGACAATGGCATATGATGCCCATGGAGGATATCCCATTGCTGCCAATGATTAATAGTTGCATTTCACTCTCCTCAGGGCCATAACTCACTCAAAACTTTGGCATTTGAGAATGATGGAACATCCCTGGAACAGATAAATTCATAAATCCTTTCAAACCAACAAAAAAAATTGCCAGCTCTCTAGGAGTTTCTTTACCGGTCAGGCTATAGTTTTCAGATTAATACGTGCATGTAACATGACAGGGGGAAAACCAGATCACTGATAGGAGAAATAGGAGAAGTAATTTAAGGCTGGTTATTGTAACTTTCTATACTCTGTTCACTGGCGTTCACTTTGCAGGAAGGAAATGTCAAGAGAGGCAGACATCGCTTATTGTCCACAGTATCTGCATCTGTGGCAGTCATTTCACTTGCAGTTGTTGAAGCACACGTCTTATCCCAGAAGCAGCCGCATAATAACATCACGAACCAGCCTTCAAAAGGACTGCCTGTGGGAGTAGTGGATCAGTCACATCATTTGGAGATATATCTGCTGATTTTAGCCACCAGAAGTTTTTTTATTTCTGATAGCTCTGTAGAACAAACTCATGTGTCAAAGAGAGCTGGACTAGTTTAGGCTAGTGCCTTGTCTCATAGGCTCAGCCACTAAAAGCTCTGTCTTCCTGGCTGGCCAGAGCTCAAAATCTGCTACTACGGAGAGATGGTCTTGCCCCCATCCTGGCAACATGGGGGAGCACCCTGCTGCCTGGGGCTGTTGTGAGTCCAGCTCATGGGTCTGTCTGAGGCGTGAGCCCCAGGGAAAGGGAGAGCGGCTGTCACCCTGCTCTGACTGTGCACTGGAGCTGTGAGAGGAGGAAGGGCAACCCTCCCTGATCTGCCTCTGCAGTCACTGTCTAAACTAGATGCTGGAGCTAGGTGGTACGGAAACCTCTCCCAGGGAGGCAGGCAGGCTGTTTGTGTAGGTTGTCAACTACATTCAACTTTTTCATAAACAAAACAGAAGGCATGTGAGATTGCCAAAATGCTAACTGTAAGAATTTGCAGCTACACACCGTAAAGTTCTGCTTTAAAGTTCAAGAGCTTTGCTGGACTCATAACAGAAAAGTGTCCCATAGTTCTCAGAAGCTATGGTTTATTTAAAAGAAAAATTAAAATACAAAAAAAAAAAAAGGAAAAGAAAATGAAATAGTTTTATTTGCATCTTTTCTTTTTAACAGGTGTTCACAGGTTCAAGAAAAGAATAAAATAGCCTTTTCAGCTATCCATTTTCAAAAGCAGAATTTAGGAAGCTCTGTTTTACTGCTTGTTTTTCAGTGAAAACCTTTTAAATTTTAATGGAATAGAATTTTTTTTCCTACATACTTCTCTTACACGTTATATAATTTCACTTTCATTTTAGGGGAAAAAGATCTACAATTTTATGAGTTGTTCTACCTATAGATATTTAGAATAAGCAATGGCCTAATTAAGAAAAGCTTCAGTATTTCTTTGAATAGTCAGCCTCTGCAAAGTTTTAGTGCCTATCCAAATCTGACTGAACAGCAGTGAAATTTCCATGGCTTCTGAGGGTGCAAAATAGGACTGGAACCCACAGAAAAGGCTGTTCTGCTTCCATTCCTGGCCCGTTCTAGAGCAAAAGAAAGCACCTCATGTTACCCCTGCGCTGGCATAGAGAAAATACCGAATTTTTAGAGAACAGTGGGTGTCAATCCATCCTTGGAAGCAATATTGTATTTCTTATCTCTGAGTCCTCATGGCCGGCTTCTTTCACCTGTGATTATCTCAAGTGTAGTTGCCATTATGTATATGATAGATACCTGTATCAGGAACATCCTATGCTGACTGACAAAACTGTGGCCTAAGTATATATACACCCACCTGTGCTCAGTAAAATAGTGGTTAGCATAAAAGGTATCTCAAAATAGTAGGGAGAGAAGAGAGAGCACAAGCATAAACAGCCAGTCACATCATAAAACACACTCCCAAATCTAGCAGAAAGCTTTAAACAAAAAAAATTCTCTGCACAGAAAAATCAAAAGTCGTAGCTCTCGTAATTACACTACTTAGCAAAAAGTCTCACAAAATGTCCAGCTTGACAAATCTGAATAGAAAATAAGAAATCTCAGTCTGGTGACTGGTTAAATCACAAGAGGAGAAAGAGGTTCGAGTCCTGAAAAGTGCTCTGTTCTGACTTAGCAGCCCTTGATTTGTAGAAAAATCCATAGGGGAACAAAATGAAAAGAAATTTGGATTGCATTAAGCAAAATTACATGTAATTCATATTTGGGAATGGAAAAGGAGAGGAAAGATAAAGGATTTTTTTCACTCAAATTGATCCCTCTGCCTTCATCTACTTTTTTATGACTTCATGTCACTCTTTCCATATTATATCTTCCTTCTTCATTCCTCTGTCTTTAGCTAAACATTGTGCAGCTCTCTTGCCTTTTTGAACTGTCATTAAAACAACATGTAAGGGATCACTGCAGATAAACAACAGTGTGTGTCACCTGGTAAGTTGTGCTGTTACTACAAGGAAAAAGACAAAACATTATGCACTCAAAATTGAGCAAAACATTGGAAAATGTAAGAGGAGCTTATTGTTTCACCTAAGTAAGTGCAGACCTTAGCGGGGAGGGTGCAGCTGGAACAGACAAGTGTGATATCTATTGCTAGTGTCCAAGAACAACTGAAAAACATGATAACTCCCTGGAAATGAAGGAGGTTTTTGGTTTTTCGGCTCCTGCAGCTGCGGCTGCATAAGGCAGAGCTGTTCGGTTTCTATCTGGCAGGGGGATTAATTACTCACACCAAATCATCCCCTCCCTGAGGGAGCTCGTGTAAAGTGCACAAGTACTTTGCTTTAGTTGGATGTGTCTTGGACCACATGTTCAAAGCTCTTACAGGCAGGAACACTAGATGCATCTAGCAAAACCTTGGTATTCTGATGGCAAAGGTGGTCAGATACCTCAAATGGAACACTTTTTTAGTGTCAAAGCAGGGGGTTCTGCTAGATCCAGTTTTTTCTTGTCTCTTGTCAGGAAAATTAAAATGAAAGCTATACCTGTGGGAAGCTACAATGCTCTTCCTCTCCTTGGCACCTGCGAGGGTACTCTGCTTCCAGCCCTTGCTTTGCTCCTCTACCACGTCCTCTACTCCTTTCCCACTCCCCCACAGACAGCTGCCCCTTCTCCTTGTACACCCAGACCACCCCTTTGCCACTTCAGGGGCAGAAAGCAGGGACAACACGGAGGGAAGGAAGACTACTGTGGTGAGGAGAGAGAGAGCAAAGTGGATGTGATTAATTTAGGGAGCTCTGCTTCCAGGAGTAGAATAACTCCCCAGGGCACATGATGTATGATGGGGATGGGTCTCTCACTCCCAAAGCTGTAACATCCACAAAAAGATTGATAGCAATATTTCCACATTTCCAAATGAGATACTCTTATTAAAGTTTTCTTTCCATAAGCAAACAAAGCAATGGTTACGGAGAATTTTCAGCCTGATTCTTGACAGAAACAGATGTTGCAATATTGGAAATTCCCATGGGACAGATATTCCAGGGTTGTTCCATTTTAAACAGGGCTACAAAATAAAACCGAGTTGATATATGCTTTGCTTCTTCATAGCCATTTCAGAGGCAGGTGGTTGGAGGGTGTGCTAGACAGATGTTGCACGTTGCTGCAACGACTGTGAGACCAACTAGGGTGGATCTTTTTTTGTTTTTAATTACTTTTTAAATCTTCACCTTGTTCAATGTAAGGAGCAACTGGTTACTTTGTGGTTCTCTCCCATTATATGGCAGATTAAGATTTGCTCTGGGTAAACTGAGGCACTAGCTTCAAATTTTCCACAAGATAACAACTCTTGTTTGGGAACTAGTAAATGTGACCTGATTTGAAAAGCAGCCTGCAGCTCTTTTGAGTATATGCCACCTTGTCATCAACAAGTTTAATCAGGGTTAATATAAAGAAATGAAAATGGCAGAAGCCAGGAAATTACTTGCAGACCATGTCCTCGGGGACTTTCTCTAAACTGGAAGAACAACTCTGCTTCTATGTTTTTTCCTAGACTCCCTTTGCTACCCTGAAAACATGAAAAGCTTCTGGACTGAAATCATGTAAAAAGCGGTAGAAAACAGGTTTTAACCTGGTGCAGACATACACAGTTTCACTAACTGATGGACATAAAGCTCAGTGAGCACGTTAATCCAATATTAACTGGGGAAGACCAGCAAACTGTCAGTAGGTGGGTCCCCATGACTACAAAAGCTAGAAACTTCTCAGTCCCTTGCAGCTGTAAGGTTACAGCTTGGCCACCTTCAGCTAAAGTGCAGTCCTCACTAAGTTCATACTGCATGTAGGTTCCCAAAGGTTTTATCAAAGGCCTGGCCCTGTCACTGTGACTAGCCACAGCCAAGGGGTGCCAAGAAAGAAGAAAGAGAAAAATCGTCTGCAGCGCAATCCCACATACGCACAATGAAAACAGTGAGGCAGCAAAAAGCCTTCCTAAGGCTTTGTTCAACACTGCCTTTGATAGTTGAACAACATCTGGTGACTCTAGGTGTACAGCTGTGAAATAACAAGGAATGGAGAAGTGTGATCAGCCATCACCACTACAAGGATGTATGGATTTGGAGAGGAAGTTGTAGGACTTTGCTGGAGTTAGGAACCACCTGAAAAATTACAATTTCACATTGGAGCAATATAGACCCTACCACTATGTGTGCTAATCAGGCCAAGGAGCAGCTCTCTTTGCTATTCTTCGTTGTCTTTGGGGTTTACAAGAAAGACCAGACAGCTTTGATTCCATTCACCTGTAACTTCTAGGTCAGCAACTCAGTGAGCACCTAAACCTTTGCCTGCAGTACAGCCAGCAACAGGAGCAAGATTTATATACTGATAAACTAAGCCTGCTAAGGAAAAAGAGGGGGTTTTTTTGTTTGTTTGGAAATGTAAAGGCCAAAATCAAAAAGCCTTATACTTGCTAGATAAAATGTGTACTTTAAAGGTGTTAATATCAAGGTTAATTTTTTTTTCTGAAGTAAAGATATATAATTATTATTATTATTTTCTACTCTAAAACCAAGATATCAATTAAATTTTGCAGGAATTTTCATGTCAGTGTGCTGCTCCCAGAGATATGCCACCTCTGACCTCCAAAATGCTATTCTTCTCACTCCATTTGGATAACCCTCATATACATAAATCCCAGTGAAACCAGTTATGAACGCCTGTGCTACCACACAATGAAATACAACAGAAATTCTAGAAGAAAACTCAGATGGAAGGTGCTTAAGAACAACTAAATAAAAGGATTTACTCTGAAAAATACTCCAGCTCTGGCATGATTATCTAATTAAGCCACAGCCAATATAATTATCTACCACGAGAGACTAGATGGGGAAAACAAAGAGAAAAGGTGAAACAAACAACAATATTGTGTTTTAGTGGGGAAAAACCCAAACTGCTAAAACCTTGTATGCTTCCATTATGCAGAGTTTGTATAGCACAAGGTCTCGCCACCTCTTCATCACACTCCAGCTTGGTGTTGTACGAAGGTGCAGTACTGAGCCCTGGAATGTGACTGCTGCAGCCCCTCAAACTTTTGTTAACACTCTACACAGGTGTGAATCCTGCTCCCAATGTTTATTTCACCTTTCCCCTTGAAAACAGTCCTTCACCTCATAAAAGGTGTTAGTGTTCCCAGACAAAGAGAACAGAATTTAAACTATCAGCCATACATATAGCCTTGTGTCCTCAATGTGGCTCATCTCCCTAAGCAAATCATAAAAGAGCCAAGCATCTATCAGAAGTAATTCTGCATTGTTTTTCTAGCAGAGGGATTGCAGCATCACTAGTGCCACTGAGGGTGCAGGCTGTTTGCTTGACATTATGCAGAGAAGATGGGGCTGTCACTGCCCTCTGCTCAGCCAACAGCCTGTGACAGCAGCCACCCTGGGTGCTACAAGGCCTGGATGGGAGAAGCCAGGTTCTGAAGGTGAGTCCTTCCAGGCATCACCTGAAGGTAGCTGTTCCTCCTCCTGCCTGCCCAGGAAGCAAGGGACTGTCATGTCATAAACTGAAAGAGCAACCAGAGGAGGCTGCAGGGATCAAGAGGTGGAAGGGAGAAGCAGGGGTGCTCTAGGCTTTATTGCCTGCTCAGTTTACATGAAGACCTGGCTGGCTCCCTTTTAGGGATGAAAAAGAAGAGGCACAGGGAGACAGGACAGTTTCAAGCCAATTGTCTTCATTTATCCTCCCCTCTCCCATTGCCACACCTCAGCAGCGCTGTCACATTCCTCCCCATAGCACTTCCAGTCCATGAACCTCTGCAGGCAGCAGAGAGAAAAGTGGGTACCAGGCTAGCGACCCATCTTTGCCCCAGAGTAACCAAGCTGAAATTCTGCCTCTACGTACTCGCATTAGCAAGATTCAGGTTCACTTGAATGCTGCCATCCCAGCTTGGCAGTATAACATGTGGGGATGCTCAGCCGTCACTACTGTGTGTCTTTCTCATTCTGAAGAAGAGGCGCAGGCGTCCCCCACCCTCCCAGCACTGGCAGAAGGACTGATTCATCAAGCCTGACTCTCTGAGGCAATCTGCCAGACGACAAAGCTGCTGGTGGGGTGCCTTGATGCTGTCAGCTGCCCATATGTCTATTGGGCAGCTACTGCCTGTGCAGTCCCTACTCTGAGAAAAATTCAGAGCACGTTTTGGAATATCTACATCAGAACCAATTCCACAGTTCAATCCGATTAAATAAACAAGTAGATAATTTTTAAAAAGTTCTGGGTTGAGCAAACAGCTCTTTTATTTGTTTTCTTGTCAAAATGAAGTAAATTATGAGGTAGTAAATATATTGCATAATTTAAACATAGGCAAATTCAAAGTGATGCGAGGGGAAGGGGAGGGAGCACAGATGGGCAAATTCAGCACAAATTCACACCTAGTGCTGGCTGTCTCAAACTGTTCATCTCTGCAAATAAACTAATCTGTAAACCTGGAGCAGCTGAACAGAAGGGGGTTATGGTATAGCTCACCTTGCTGTCTACAGGGATTTTTCAGCCACCCTAAAGCATGGCTCTAGCCTCTAGTGGATGAGCTCTTTCCCATCCGAGGATGCCAGGCTAAGTGTCTCTCTCTCTCGTCCAGCACCAGCGCATCCCTCTCTGTTGCTCTGGCACACTGGTGATTTTGCTTGCACACTACAGTGCCCTGCACCAAAGGCTGAATCCAATTCCTGTTTCCTTTCCAGGCAGCAACACTTTGTGGGATTCTTGTCTAATGCTCTGGGACCTAATAAATCCTTCTGTGACTGAGACATCAGTGCTGTGGCAACAGAGCAGATCAGCCTGCTGGCTGGGCTGCCTTTGCTATGAAAATCAGAACATTTCATTTTAAACATAGAAATATCTTAGTGGCATAGTTTCAAGGTTTCTTTAGATTGCAGTACTAGCTTGTTATCCCCAGCTAGGACTGGATTTCATTTGTGCTTGGCCCTATTACAGTTTATTATGGATTACAGGGTACATGTCTGTACTGCCTTCATATTAGATATGTTTGGGGAAAAAGTATAATATGACAATGAAGTAACCCATATCATGTTCTCAAAGACATCTATTACCTCACATTTTCTTTCTTTTCCATTGAAAATCTGAGCTACATTTCCTCTGTGCCCTTTTAAGAACAAAGAAAGGATAATTTACTTCCTTGTAGTACAAGCTTTCATTGAAAACCTACAAGTACAACACTCAAAAAATTACATAGAGCATGAACCTGATTTCTGCCTCAAGTTTTAAGTTCCTCAGCTTGTCTGAAATCCTCCTCTTTCATCCTTCCCTGACCAGAGCATTAACACAGACTACTCACAATCAACGCCTCAATTAAAGCCTCAAAAAGGGTTTAAATAAGAAAAAAATGTTGCATTCACCTTGTACCGGATCACTTGAAAAGAATGATTTTTGCTCATTCTGAGTACATATATTTTGCTCAGAAAATCTGCCTATTATAGGCAAATCCAAAAATAACCAGGCTTAGTTAATGAAGTTAACTTCAAGTTAATGAAGACTTTATCATATGGTTTATTTAGTCCAATGTATTCTTCTTTTCTATTTTTCTAGTACTGTGTCTCTTTCAGTTCTATGTTTTTCAAATTATGAGTGTTAAATCATTTCTCTGAGGAAACAAGCTGTATCACTACTATCCTATGTTGGGGTTAACCAGTGCAATCATTGTACAAAAAAGTACAGTTTTTCTAAAAACATCCTAAGCATACAAGCAGAAAGCCTGGTATGAAAGAGAGAGGGTATAATAGGACATTCAGGACAAGAAATTAGATAGGTGAGTCTACAGCTATGGCAGTGAAATAAGGCACTAAGTTTTGGCTGTGTTTGTAACTTTTGAATTATTCTGCCCTGCCATCCTCTTTGTCCTGCCTTATGTATTTGATAGATAAAATAGTCCTACAGAAAAAAAAAAATTAAAAATTGAATATAATTTCTTGCACAACCCCCAAAACAATACCCGCAGCCAGAACTCAGCTGGTCAGCACTGGAGGGGCGAGGAGTATCGGGAACCTGCTGCAGTAGGAGCGGGTATTCTCCTCCAAGTCCCTCCGACCAAAGTTCTAAACCAAAGACAGCTTTGAAATGGGTGAAAAATCTTCCTGTGACTTCAGAGGGGAGAAGTATGGGGTAGGGTGTCAAAAGGCTGGGGAGGCAGGAGCTGTCAAGGCACCCTGTTTCACCTACCCACAGCCTGGAGCCTGCGCGTGAGAAAGTGGGAGCTAAGTTAAGCAGGATGATCTCAAACCGGCAAGGCAGATTTTAGGAACTCAGTATGTTTTAGGAATACAATATGCTTTTAAGCTTTCTTTTTTTTTTATTTATAGCTCTCTTGCAAAATACCTGTGGATAAAAATAAATCATCCTCTCTTTCAAGCACATAGTTTTCAGCCACTGCTTTTACTACAGGGTCACCACCCTTGAAGGAGATTTCTTAGTAGTATGGAGACTACCTGGATTGCTGGTGTCCCACTTAAAATAAAGAGTGAAGTGAGGGGAGGGAGGAAGTTCTCAGATACAGATTTAGAAAGGCTAGGTGTAGCTGTCATGCTCTGTGGTCACTGATAATTTTTTGATGCCTCCTAAAACGGACCCAGATGTCAGCAGGTATAACCCAAAATGTGAAAGGGATTAGAATGGATCTCTGTCAGCACATAGAACTCTACAAATCATGACTGGAGAGACAAGGAGTATTGGGGACCTGTTGCAGGTGCCAGCTGAAGAAGTGAAAACTCGGACATCAAGTGGAGCACCTTGGATACTTAAATGTGCATTACATATACAAACAAGCCTCATTGTTTTCACTGTTCCTTTAAGGAGACGACACACCTCTGCGGTACAGGGACATGCTTACAGGACAGCTCTGGTCTGAGTTTGGTACTGCTGAAGATGCCTTTACCAGGTCAAAAAGATTTATAACCTGTATTTAACAACAACATCAAGAATGATATATTTTATCCCCAAATCATGACATTATGAGGGGAAATTATCAGATTTGAAATGTGAGGAAGGCTTTATCACATTGGAAGCTAAATCAGCACTACTCCCAACAGTGATTCTGTAGGCATGTTATTTCTTCCACTTGCTTACCAAATTACATTGAGCAAACTATTTAACCTCCTTCTTCCTCCATCTGCCTCTTTAGGAAATCATGGCAATCCCTAAAATGCAAGATTGTCAGGCTGAACCAAAGCCCATCAGTCAATGGTGCTACTTTCTGAACGTTTTAAGCCAAGGCTTCTGCTAAGCATTTGATCAGGTAACATCTGTAACTATCAGTGCTTTTATTACTTTCCATGACTATGAATGACACGGGAGGTTGTCACTGTTAAGCAATCAGCAAGTGGAAACAGGGATTTTTTTTGCACAGAGCAGCACATGAACTGCTATAAATCTGCCCTAGATTTGAAACAGGAAAGACAGTGATAACTGTGCAGCTGTGTGCTGGCTTCTTAATATTCAGGAATGGTATGAATCTAAATATGTTAAAACTTTTCATTTAGAGATCAAATTGTTGACTCACCTGAAGCTCAATCAAAATCTTATTTCAATAGTTAGTTTTGGCATCAGATGTGTAGCTCATTATAGCAATGACTGGTGGGGACAACTGGCATTTGGGTTCAGAGCAGCTAAGAGAGAGGATGTGGCAGATGTTATGGGCAAGCATTGGCTCATCCTGAATTCCCCTCAAGTAAAAATGCTGAGCCTTTGATGAGCTAAATAAATAATTAGCAGCAGAGATAAAAACAGGAGTACTGCTGTCTTATGCTGAAAACCAGTTCTGATTTCCTTTCCACCCTGTGCAACACCCCTGGCTGTGGTGGGGTTGCTTCCAACAGCACAAGAAGGGCTGAGATGGGAATCAGGATCTTTGCTTTTCTATTTGGCTCCTGAGGCTGAGCTCAAGGGTATAGCTGTAGCATACAACATCACCACATACCTCAGTAAATGTTATTTTACTGTTTATAAACTTTGAAGGGAAATGGGAATTCCTTCAAGCTGGGGAAAGGTGCTGTCCTGCCCTGCCTTGCTTGCCCTTCTCTGCTCTTCTGGGGCACTGCAGTGTGGGCAGCAGTAAGGCAAGCGCCCTTGCACATGCCCTCACGTATGTCTCACATACGTAAAGGGACATATCTCCTGTAGGGATAAGTGGTCCTTTAGTATTTTGCCTTTCTGTGGAGTTATCGAGCAAGAAAATATTGGTCTGGTTAGCATTTGAATGGTCTGCCTCTGCTGAATGTGAACTGGATTGCCTCTGACCAACAGACTTGTCATCAGTTTCTATACAGTCATCAGGTGCGTGATAGTTTCTCACAGCAATCTAGGATTACTTTAGTGACAGTACTAAGATGTACATCTACTTTTCTTTCATTTTTTCTTATTTTCATATTTTTATTATATTTAGAATATATAATATTGTATTAAATATAGATTCATATTATATATTTTATTATGGTATTTTATATTTCTATTTTTCACTTAATTTTCTGGCAATACATGTAATTTCTCTCATTTTCACCTCATTTTCTTTCTTATCCTTCAAAGATTTCTCGTATTGCAAGGAGAGGGAAGAAAAAAACAAACACAAGCAAGCAAACAAACAAAAATCATTTCTAAAAAGAACCCAACTTTGTTCCTGTACTTGTCCCAGCAGGAGAGAAAAAAATGAAAAGAAAAGGCTAGATGAAATTAATTTCAGTAGATGCAAATAAAACCCCACAGCTCCAGAATACATGCTTCTGTGAAGCACCTTCTTCATTATGTCTGATGCTTTTCAGCAAGCCTGCACTTGCTGAGGGTCCTCTAGAACAGTCAATGCGCACAGCTGCTGCAAACCACTCTCAAATGACCTGAAGTACCAAATGTCCATGTCAAACTTACCCCTGCTCTGCTTCCATAATTTTGCTTCCCTTTGGGACTGTGGCTTCGTCTTTTTATTTTTATACAGTTCCTGTCTCAACCTGTCAAATGCAAATTATTAATACATGATGATTAATGTCTTCATGTGATGTCCTTCTTCCCAATGGTTGTTTTATTCAGTGTTTAAATATATAAATGCTTTGACCAAATCAAGGTTTGTATCCTGGATACAATGCAACTCAAACAGCTCAGCTCATGCATTGAGGCCGAGGAGGGAATTTTATGCCAACCGTGAGACATGGGCGAAGGTCAGTACCTAGCGAGGTTGGAGACAGGTGGAACTGAAAAAGGGGCAGATGTGTGTCAGGCATTTACCTGCAAGTCTTCATTTGTATGAACCCACTGTCCACATCATGAATAAGGACAGATGTTTGGGCCTTTCAGAATAAACTAATCCTCTGTCTTTTCTAAAATAACCAGAGCTGTGAATTTCTAACTTTCCTCAGAGAGCAAATAATGTGATCATGCTTTACAACAGCATTAGGCTGTTGAGACTATTTGCCCTAACTGCAACAGGGAAGAGCTTCATCTGTTTTCACTCTAGCTGGTAGACCTCCACACAACAGGCTCTCATTGCAAGGACCATTAGCGGTCTAGACAGTGGCACCCTCTCAGATACATGACCTGGTGTTCAACGTGGCACTGATGTTTGAGAGAACATCCTTACACAACTTAGATATTTCTGAAGTTTGCAGCATCTTAGTCATAAAGCATTTTCTTATTGGCATGCAATGGACTAGAGGAGTGCATGGGTATATTTATCCCACTATGCTGTGGGAAATTCAAACTCAGTTAATTACTTCCTACCTACGTTAAAGTACCCATAAGTGCAAATGCTGAAGTTATTTTTTGCTCATAAAATAGAGTTGCACTACCACCTGACTGCCAAACTGTAGCTAATATTTAACTGAGAAGTGACAGGATAGCAGTGGTTGGTGGAGTCATCTCTGTTCAGCCAGTCTGTAAAGCACTTGCGGTAAAAGGAGCTGTGTAAATGTAAATCATTATTATATTGTTTAAGTAATCAAATCCATGGCACCATTGTTTAAATAGACTGGAGATGTGGAGCCATTTATTCATATTTTAATGCTCAGACTGCCTGCTGCATAAAATATATATGGAAAAAATAAGCTTTCAGAAATATATAAAATACTTTTTTTTTTCCCCATTGCTGAATTTATAGGCTAGGGAGACTATAGTGCTACAGTAATTCTTAATTTGTACAGTTGTTTTTATCACTCTTAGTACGAAATACCACAACATAAAACAGACCTAAATCTCTCATAAATCTAATGGCAGTGTTGCAATTCAGATGCACATTTTTAAGTGGCTGCATCATTGCTTTAAGTCAAAACACAGCCAGCAGGCTCAGTATGACCTGGGAAGTTCTACAGAATACTTGCGGTTTTATTCATCTTTTGAAATACTTGTGAATTTATTTATTATACTAGTGCCTGATGGCCAAAACTGAGATCTGGTCCCACATCATGCAGGGTGCCCTATACATAAAAAAGACACAGCCTCTGTCCCCAGATGCTTTACGTGAATGCATGCATTGCAGTTATGTAATGCTCCATCTTAATCCTTCATGACCATCCCTGTTGCTGGAGACCACACAATGATTTCACAGCAACAGTCTCCCAGTTCACCTATGTGGGCTCCTGGTTCCACAATATTTTCTAATGTGTTTATCCCTATGAGGCAAGGCAGTGTTACCACCCTAGGTTACAGATGGGAGACTGAGGCCTAAAGACACTACTTTCCACATTTTTATATTTCAGTTCAATTCCTTACTCAAAATGAATTAAGTAAGCCAGTGCCTAAGTTGCACTGATCTTAAGTCTGATGCTTTTAAACATCTAAAGCACTTTGTCTAGACTGAGAAAAATGTACTCTTAACATTCCCAGGAGCAGGTAGGATTTCTATGATAGGTTCCCTAGTGTTTGCTCCTTTAACCCCGAGTCTGACAGGCATTGCTGTGCAAACCTCTCGTCTTCTTCCATCCCTTTCTTTGCCGGACATCGGTTACTCTTCCTGCATGTTTTTGCTTCAAATACGTGACTTTTAGTTCTGCATTTTGTAACAAGCTTCTGGTTTTGTCTAAAAGTGATGGGTATAACACACGCTTACTGCCATTGATGTGTGTTTAAGGGCGGTTTATATCACAGAAAAGAATGAAAGAATGGAAAAGTTGCTGCATTAAAACCCACATATGTGTCTAAGCATACTCAAATTGGCTCTGGCCTTTGCAAATTGTATTGTGCTTTACTAGAGGGACAGTTGCAAATATCTTTTTTTCAGTGGTTAACTCACAGTGTCAAAGGAATTGCCTACCACCAAATGGCATTCGGGATTACAGAATCACAGAATAGTTGAAGTTATAAGAAACCTCCAGAGGTCATCTTGCCCAAGTCCCCTGCACAAGCAGGGCCACCTAGACCCAGTTGCCCAGGATCCTGTCCAGAAGGCTTTTGAGTATCTCTAAGAATGGAGACTCTACCACCTCTCTGGGCCATCTGTGCCAGTGCTCAGTCACCATCACAGTAAAAAAGTATTGCCTAATGCTCAGATGGAACCTCCTGTGCACTTTCAAATGGTGCTTCTTGTCCTGGCACTGGGCACCACTGAAAAAAAGCCTGATGCTGTCTTCTTGCAGCCTCCCTTCTGATACTTGTACATATTGATAAGTTCCGACCTGAGTTTTCCCTTCTCCAGGCTGAACAGTCACAGATCTCAGCCTTTTCTCTTATGTGAGATGCTCCAGTTCCTTAACCATCTTAGTTAGTGGCTCTTTGCTGGGCTTTCTCCATTATGTCTGTGTCTCTCTTGTACTAAGGAGCCAGAACTGCACACAATACTTCAGGTGTGGACTCACCAGTGCTGAGTAGAGGGGACCTTCCTCGACCTTCTGGCAACATTCCTCCTAAGCGCAGCCCAGGATACCTTTAATCTTCTCTGTGACAAGGGCACCTTGCTGGCTCACATTTGATCTCACCCCCAGGTCCTTTTCTGCAAAGCTACTTTCTAACCAGCTAGCCCCAGCATATCTCACTGGGGCAGGACTTAGGATTTCCTTTTGTTGAACATCGTGGGGTTCCTCTCAGCCCATTTCTCCACCATGCTGAGGTCCCTCTGGATGACAGCATGACACTGGTCTATCAGCCACTCCTCACAGTTTTGTGTCATCAGCAAAATTGCTGGGAGTACACTATGCCATCCTATGGGTCATTGATGAAGATACTAAATAGGATCAGATGTTAAATAGGTTGTGAATCAGTATTGACTCTCATATTTCTAGCTATTTCCAACTAGACTTCAGGCCACTGATCACAACCCTCCTGGCTGAACCATTTGGCAAGTTTTAAATCCACCTCACTGCTCATCCAGCCCATATTTCATCAGCTTCTCTACAAGGACCTTATGAGACAGTGTCAAAAGTCTTAATGAAGATAAGGTAGTCATCTAATGCTCTCACCTTGTCTACCAACCTAGTTATATAATCATAAAAGGTTATCAGGTTTTTCAAGCATGACTTTGTGAACCCATGCCGATGACTCCCAATCACCTTCTTGTCCAACATGTTCCTAGAAATGCTTCCCAGGATCAGTTGCTCTGTTGTTTTTGCATGGATTGTGGTGAGGCTGAACAGCCTGTAGTTCTCAGGGTCTTCCTTCTTGCCTGGTTTAAGATACAAGTAATATTTGCTTTCCTCCAGTCCTCAGGTATCTTTTCCAAGTCCTATGATTGTTCAGAGTTAATAGCCTTGCACTGATTCCTCAACACTCATGGGTGCATCCCATCAGTGCCCACATATATCTAGTTTGCTGATCAGAGCAACATGAACCATAGATATGTGTGTCAGTCAAAGGACCTTATTATGTGACAGCAGTTTAAAAAAAAATTACTTGCAGTTCTCTGAGAAATTGTAAATTTCACTTTAAAAGGGCCTGCTCTTAAAACCTGTGTATATGACCAGAAGACATAGATACATAGGAATTTGTTATCTTCTGTCTGTGGTACCTGCTGGCCATGATGTGGCTTCACAACATTTCCAACAATTTCCATTTTCTTCATCCAAGGTAGCATGGGTTCAAACAGCACAAAGATGAATTGGGCAATTAAGGAGAGTGAAAAGGAAGGAACAGTTAGAATGAGTAAGCAACATAAATCAGAAAAGAGGAAAAAATACTAAACAAGAAAAAAAAAAAAACCAAACAAGAAAAGCAAGTAAAAAATCCACCCAAACAAAAACCACCAAAAAGCAAAATAAGGTTTCCTCTCACTCTGCTTAGAAAGAGAGGAATCCTGGTCCTGTTCCAGGTGAAACAATACCATTATCTTGACAGCAGGACTAGTAAAACCAGTGCAAGGACAGGTCAGAGAGAGAGAAAGAGCTCATTGGGAGCACACATAGATCAGTACAACAACGGTGTTCACCCATATGTGACACACCGCTCCAGCACAGGGCCCTGTTGTAGGATCTTTTTCAGTATGAGCACAGGCCAACGCACAGGAAGGAAGTTCTGAGATACCACTAAAAGTTAAGTGTGTGATCCATTAAAGAGGGAAAGTTCCCTTCTACCAATGATGTGGAAAAGGCAGCATAGCATGTCACCTCTGAGCAGCCTCAAGTTACTGTTCTGGTGCCAATGTTAGCGGCAGCTGTTGTCTTTGCAAGTTGACATTGACCAACCTGCCTCTTCTGAGACGTTTGCACAAGCTGTGACCCCTTTCCCTCCAGTTCCTCCTTCTTACTCTGGGAAGCCATGTAGAACAGAGCGCTGATACGGGATCACGCTTATTCGTTTGGTATCAGAAACATACATCCTGAATCTACTGAAAGAGATAAAAACCTGCTGCTAGCTCCAGCAATGGCCCTGAGACATCAAATACAAGGGACGTTCAGATGGGGGAAGCAGACGAGCAGTGCTCCTCCTGCTAATCCCCATTGTGATGGCCCTGATGTAGGCAGAGACAAACCTCAAATTCTGACATCATTTCAGCTCCAAGAAATCAGGAGGCCCAACAGACAACACTTGCCACTATGTCTCACACCTTTGAGTTTTCATGGGGCCATTGCACCCTGATATGGTCCCCTTTGCACCCCCTGTGGCTCCTGCAAATGGAAGACCACAGCTGACATGGAAGCAGGAATGGGACTGGTGTCCTGGGTAATGATCAGGAGAGATGTTAATATCAATGAGGAGGGAAGAACTTGTGTTTTCACTCTTTCACTATGAATACAATGTTCATGAAAAATTCTTAGCAGGGAATGCAGCAAACGTTTGTCTTTTGTGCATGTTTCTTGCTGGTGAAGCAGGACTCCTTCAAACTGAGCACAGCCAGTGTGCCTCAGTCCTGGCATACCAGTGTATCTTAACATATATTAAGTGCCCATCATTTTAGCAGCCAAGCAGTATCACATCCCATTTAGCACATACATAGCATTTTATAGAGCAGAGCGTTGTAGAAATCCTTTTCCCTTAGGTTTTTCTACACGCTCATTGCAGTGATATGCATCTGACCAATTAAAGCAAAACAGCTTTAGTTAATTAACTCTAAGGGACCGAGTGGTTCCCTGACTGAAAGTCGTAAGAGCCAGTTTTGATATTATGATTGTCACTGATTAACTCTCAGATGCTGGACAATTCACTTCATCTTTCTATGCTTCATTTTTCCCCAGTGCAAAATGTAGAGAAATAAAATTTGTTTTCTTTGGTGAAGTGCTTTTGAGAGCTGTGAATAAAAAAAGCTATGCATCATCAATGAATCCTCAAAAAGGCCCGATGGGAGATTTATGGAAATAGCACTGTCCTCACTGTGCTTCTGGAAAACTATTCCACAACCAACGAAAGTAACAGAGGGCCAAAACCTCAGTGAAAGGAGGCAGTGAAGACAGGATAAGAATTTAGGGTTGCCTGATACCTTGACAGACACTTGTTGCTTCAGACCAGGCTGGCAAGACAGCATCTTTCTCTCATTTCTGCCCATGGTACCCAATTCTCACCCCTCCAGCTACTAGGTTGCATGTCTTCACTTCTGCATTGTTTGTTTTATTTATCCTGGCCATCCTCATCATCACCAAATGGACACATCCAACCACTTCCAACACATGACAACTGCTTCAAGCTTCTCTTTCTGGTGCAGGGATATTCTGGTTCACAGGGCCAAATTCACTGTACAGTGTCATATGACTACATGCATCCTTCAGAGTATTTTTTCAGACTTCCAGTGGGCTCAAGGTCTTAAATACTTCTGAGTTTTTGCCAAAAGCTGTGACTCAGTAAAAACTGAGTCATGTTTCATTCTATTCCTAACACTCCATCATTACTTAGTTTTATCTTATCCTTTCATTCTACCTAACTCCACATAGTTGCAAGTCCCAAAGCTAACACACCAGTTCCACCATACATTAGCCAGAGCACGGCAAACAATTTCCACCTGCTAAATGATTTGACTGTTGCAACATATTTTTATAATTGAGGAATGGAAGAGAACAGAACCAAATTTCCTCAGATTATTTCAGTATTTGAATAAATAAGCTTTTAAAAATATGTTCTTTGGATTTGCTACTCAATATTTCTACTTTTGGCAAAGAGTGAGTAAGTTTGGAGGAGCTAAATAAATCACTTTAATATTTCTGTTCTACAACTGATTGAGATAAAATTATTGCTGTCACAAAATTTTGTCCATGTCAGTTCAGTTCTGAAAAAAATCTAACATTTCATTGTAGGAGAAGGGTGAGTGAAAAGCATCACCTGAACATTTACTACCTTGCTTTTTAACTTTCTCAGGGTAAAGAAAGCTACATTAAGGTGAAGGAGAAAATAGCATGGTCTGTTCTGGGATCTGGAGACTGAGTACAACTATTTGTGTAGTGCCTCGGCTCTCGCTGCAGGCAGTAGGAGAAGGACAGAGCAGTCTGCAGGCCAGCAGATAAATACCCCAACCCTACTGAGGAAATCAATGGCTTTGAGTACCTTTTGGCAAGAGTTTGTATTCCAAGTAGAGTCAAAACCTAAATCCCATTATTTCTCTATCAGATCTAGTTTTTCTTCACTGACTTCAGGGTGCTTGTAAAGCTACAGGACTTTATGTGTTTGGTTTTACTTGGCCACAAGATTCTGACTTCTGCTGGTAGCTCAAATACAGCCAAAGAGGTGTCAGCTCAATGCATCTGATATTGCTGCCTTTGCAATAAAAAGGCCAGAAAGGGTGGTTTCATCACTAGCCTGAGCACACCATGCCAATCATTCTTCCAAGACAGAAGGAAGAAGCAGTAACACCATTTTCCTGTACCCATTTTTAATCCCTAAAATTTATTGCTTCTTCACTGCAAGAGCGACTCTTGCTTTAAACCATTAAAAGTTGGAGGAGCTGTAGAACTGGAGGAGCATAATGAACATTCAGTGCTTGCTTTTAAAATTATCTCTACCTCTTCTTGCATTTAATATGGTATAAAACATAAATGCTCCAAAGTTGTCAGCCATTACAGTTGTGTAAAACAGATGTTAGTGAAATAAGAAATGAGCTTTCATACAGGTGAAAAATCTCTTGCTAACAACCCTGGATCTTGAATCGCAGAATAATTAGAGCCTGTGTTATGGGTAGACAGCACAAGCTTCCTCCCACGTTGCTTCCTCTCTCAGTGGTATGTTTCAATCCCACCTACAGGAGGTGGAAAGGGAAACTTCTGACTTCTAGCCTGTCAAGTTTTTCTTTCTTTGTTAAGCCTAGTAAGGAGGCTACCAACTGCAGTACTAGTTTTTCTAAATTGGAAAATTTACTGAAGACAGCTGTTGTTAAGAGAATGGATACTACAGAGATTTGTAATGTATGACTTAGACAGAAAACAATGAACCGATCAACAGATAAACTGACAGACACAATGCAGATTTATCAGACACTGCTAATGCTACTTGGTGCCAGTTCTACCTCCGTTCAAAGTCAAATTAGTGACCTAAGAGTAAAAGACCTCATATCCTGCTTTCCATATCTCTGCCATCATCAGAGGACCAAACAGCAATTGCATTTACCTGTAGATCAGGACTTCATCATCCGAGCAATTATACTGCAGCTGATACATTTTTACCCGAGGGGCTGACTTGCTCACTGTCCACTTGACCAAAGCTGAGGTAGTGGTCACGTCTGACACCAGGACAGCCCTTTCTGGTGGTCCTTTTGTTTCCCCACGATTAGACTTGCTGGAGCTGGTGATGTCCGAGAGCCTGGATTTTGGTGGGGCTGCTCGGCCTGTGCCATTGCTGAGGTGGGGGAGCTGAACAATTGAGAGCTCAATTGTTGCAGTGGACTCTCCGGCAGCATTGGCTGCTATGCATGTGAAAGTCCCGTAATCCTTGGAGGTGGTGATGAGGATATCTAAGGTGCCATTGTCATAGACAGCTGTCCTCGAAGAGTTTCCGATGAGACGGTCATCAGGGGCCACCCAGTGAATAATGGGGGTGGGATCCCCGATGGCTTTGCATTTCAGTGTGGCAGTTTGCCCTTCTAAAACCAGCAACTTGTGAGTATGTTGTGTAATAAGAGGAGGCTCGCAAACAAATTCTTCCTCCCTTACATACCAGAAGTACCTTCCCTTTAGACCTGGAGGAGAAGCACAAGTTTCCATATCGTCATCTCTGTCAAGTCGCCTCAACCACAGTAGTTCACAGTTGCAATGCAGCGGGTTGCCCCCAAAGCTGAGAGACAAAGGAGGAGAAAACGGGGTAACAGCTAATGGAATTACTTGAGATCTGGCAAATATAGGGTCGGGGGGAAGCTTCTGAAGTCTGTTGGATGTTAGATCTAGCCTAGCCAATTTCTGAAGATCTGCAAACGTCCCTTCTGTAATATAATCTATCAGGTTATGATCTAAACTCAGCTGGTGCAAGTTTATCATTTTCCTTATAGATTCCCAGGGAATGCTTCGGAGGTTATTGTAGGAAAGGTCTAAGTCTTCCAATGTCAGCAAAAAGTCCTCAAAGGCTTCATCAGAGATGCTGCTTAGCTGGTTGTTGTTTAAAATCAAATGCTGAAGGTTAATTAAGCCTCTCAAGATATCCTCTCCAATGTCAGGCAGCCTGTTGCTGTCCAGATGTAAAGACCGAAGGCTCTCCAAGTCAGTGAAAGAGTAGGGCTGGATGTAACTGATGGTGTTTCTGGACAAAGTAAGATCAACAAGTCCAGACATATTGGCAAAATCCTGTCGGCTGATGTTAATAATGAAGTTGCCCCCAAGTCGGAGTTCAACTGTCCTTCGATCTATGTCTAGTGGTACAAACAGGAGACCCTTGGAGGGACACAAAGTCCCCAGTGACTCAGACAGGTTCTGACAGACACAGTATTTGGGACAAGCGTTGACCATGACAGCCGTTCCAAACACCAAGATGCTGCAGAGCAATTTTTCCATGGTAAATCATGCAACAGTACCTGCAAGAAACAAAAAGAGTTACAAGGAACATCAGCAGTTATGATATAACACTTTTCCTCTTATGTTTTACCTAACATCTACCTCCAGAGAGACTTCACAGTGCCTCCACTCAGGAGTGACACCTAAAGTGATCAGCACTCTGGGATGGGAAGGTTATGTGTTAGAGCAACATGTTTCTGCACATAATGCATTTCTTTCTAACAAAAAAAAAAAAAAAAAAAGTGGTTTTCATTCGAAATCTGAATAGGATACGAATCGTTCATGCTTGTGCCTGGTAATAGTCTTGTGACTACCTATTTTCTAGCTACGCTTTTAAAATTTTTATTGGGTAGCTGGTAGAGGACAACGCCTGCTGTCAGACTGCATGGCTTACTTGAAACCCTGAAAGATTTCATTTGGAATAGTGCCTGCTTCTTTGAGGGTAGAAGCTGTCATACAGTAATTACATACTGCTGCATAATAATGTGGAATTAGTCTTAGGGTTGAAAGAGCTGATTTTATGGATAAAAATAACTGCATATTTACCCTTCAGTAATGTGGTTAGTAATGTCCATGTAATTATCTGGCCAGTCCTGGGGCAAGTCAGTTCACTTGCCCACCCATAATAAAATTCATGATAAGCAGCACGGGAAGCAGAAATCATTTGCATAATTGTCACCTGGATTCACCTTGCAGTCAGCCAACCTATGGGAAGGATGGCATCATCTAGCTCCAAAGAGAAGGGATGCAGGGAAAACCTGTGCCACCTTAGGCTCCTGGTAAGCTTTCTGATGACCTCATGCTCTCACACTTCAAACCTTTATGTGGCAGCAACAGCGAAGCTCGCACCTGCACCCACAGCCATCCCTTGCATCCTGCCCATTTCTCTTCGCACCATTATAACCCCTTTTTATAAATCTTTTCCAGCTTAAGTTGCAAGTCTTTAAAGAATTTCCAGGCTGACTCAGAGGGCCAGTTGTGGCTGGGGGAAGTTGCAGTCCTGCTTCAGATTTGGGTATATCTTCTTACATAGGTTTGCTGACATTTTTCCTACATGTGCAGGACATAGGTAAACTTGTTTTCTTTCTATCTCTCCCTTGCCCAGATCCTACTACTAAGGAGGGCTGACAAATGGGCAGATCATTCATTTCTAAGCCTCGTTCTTCCTCTGAAGGAAGGGACAGGTTGACAAAGAGCTGTATTTTTCTGAGAGTTTTTTTGCCAAGACAGTGCATTCTAGTCTTCAAGCTCGTCACTTGTCACGGTAGCTACAGGCGTAATTCAGGCTATAACTTCCAACATGGCCATTTTGCCTCTATTTAACCTATATCACCCCACTATATAACCTTGCATCCCTGTCCTCAGTCCTTGGTATATGCCATACCCCTTCTCAGTCATGCAGGTGCTCATACATTTGGTATTATTTTTTTTTTTTTGGCATTTGTGTTTCAAGAGCAGTTATGGCACAATAAGAGATGAGACAAATCAATTGCCCCTCCAGTGCCTAAACAGTGGATGGCAGTCAGTCACCTGTGCCTAAGCTGCTTCTCTTACTGCTGTACATGATGGGATAATACAGTGTCTCACAATGACTCCAATAATCAGCCCTACAAGGCTACTCAAACTTTAGCAAACATGTGACACCAGAAACACATTTCACAGAACAGTCACATCGCAGTTACTTACACTTCATCATACAACTGAAATTACCATTATGTGGATATTTTATAATAAAGAAATTCTAGAAGTTAGTTCTTAATCCCCCAGTAACACACAACAAACACAAAAGAAAATCTATTACGTTGGTACTTTTTTGCTTTAACTCTTTAAAGGGGTCTTGCTCCACTTCCCTGTGAAAGGAATGAAAACTGGGGCCCTATATTTTGGTCTCTGTCCAACGGTGGCCAATTCCTCTCCTGGGTAAGGTGATTTGGTTTCTCATCTATAGAATATGTGAAATGACTCAGAAAGAAGGATCTGTAGAAATGCAAGATGTTATGAATGCTGAACTATGTATAGTGTGTTCTTTGCGGCAAGGTTTTCTGTATGGTGTGATGTTAGTAATTATATACTGTTATTATATTTCATAGCAGAGGAAAGGACTGAAGCATCTGTGTTTGCTGAACTCTGCAAACAAGATGGAAGTGAGATACTTTTAGAAAGGATGGCTTGAGAAGAGTAATCTTACCTTCAATAGTAAATAAAAGGCTACTGAACAAAATGTTTGGAGATTAGCAAGTACGTTATTGATGCAAATCCATGGCATACTTAGCAAAGAGCTATAAATATCCCTTACATTATTATCAATTGGTAGTTTACTAACAGGCAATTGGCTTTTTGAATCTTAATTATAATTGTGTTCTGCAGCTTTAATTTAGTGTATTACCCTACCAGCTGAAATGATAAACAAAAAGCAGTTTAAAAGGGGGAGAAATAGATACAGTTAATTAGTAATAAGCCCTTTCATAGCTTCTCCCTCATCTACATTCCCACCCTCTGAATATCTATTCAAAAATGTGAATGCACACTTACGAGAGCAGTGTCTCCTTTAAGTGTCCCAATTCTCTAACCACATTTTTTCCGGATGCTGTTAAATATCACAGTGCTTTGGGGAGATGGTTGACTCTAAGCATCAGAGTGAAAAGCATTTGTAAAAAAAAATGGGGGGAGGAACAGAAGTTAATTACAGAAAATAGGGACTGCAACACCGAGAGGAGGCTGTGAAGCAGGAGGTCTAAATGGCAAAGTAAACCCTGATGGGGAAACCATCTGTGGATGGCTTGAAAGCGCATCATCTGCCTGTATGTGCTTGCATGAGTGCGTGAAAAAGGCACAGAGAGTGCAGTGTGTGCTTTTACCAGCAGGAGGACAAAACAGTGACAACCGTACTAGGATGGAAATATCATGGCTGCCGTCAGTCCAGTTGTTGAATGCATTCAAAACTATTCATGCAAATATTGGTTGTCTGCAGAGTAAATTTCTAGCCTTTGTGATCTTTTGCCACCATCAGTATTTCAGGCTTCTGAGCCTTGGGCTTCTCGACAATGTAATCCTGAAGTGACCCGTTCAAGACACAGCAAATAGGGTACAAATGCAAAGGTCTACCTATAGGGCACTGGTGAGAACAGAAGTGGACAGGGCTTCTTAAGCAGTGGATGTCCATAGGGCAGCTGGTTTTCCTTTTTCTCTCAAGACAGAAAAAGTATCTGGGCCACAGATGAGGTAAGAATTCTTGAGTCTGCACAATTATGGATAGTATCTTCTAAAATCCAGACTCTCGCACAAAGCTGTGGTAATTGCTAGTTGCCAAGTGGATCAATGCACAATAAAACTTGTTTTTATTTCAATTCCGGTAACTTTCATGTAAGACAGAAAGAAAATTAAATGTCAAGTTTAGGGTCTGTTTTTGCTGACCAGTTTGCTTACCTTGTTCCCAAAATCTCTTCTGACCTGCAATACCAAGCATTTTATGGGTTGCTAATAGTAGCCCTGTGATAAGCTCACCATTCTGATTTACATTTTAAAGGTATCTATCAGCCAGATAAAGCAGATTTCTCACAGCAAGTCAGTAAATCTGGCCGAGTTCCTGTCTCAGCCCAAGATGAAAAACAGCCCCTTTAGTCCTGTTATAACATGGATTGGTATGAATTAATATGTGTAGGAGTCATAAACCTTGGTGTTTTGTATTCAAATTTTCCTCATAAAGATACAACTTCTGAGATTTGGCATCTCATTTCAGCAATGTCTCTGAGGCATTTTTTAATTCTATATTCATTGAGCGTTGCATATAAATTCCAATAACCTTTGTGTATCACAGCACCAAGTAAAAGCTAACTGCCAGACAAATAAGCTATAGCTGCAGCATACAAGCTGGGAAAAAAAGAAAGACAAAAAAAAAAAGAGGAAAGGTGGATGGATAGCAGCTCTGACTATTGTCTCCAAGTGCCCTGAGACCCAGCTTCCAGGGACTGTATGGGTGAGTTAATATACTTTTCTTTGCCTTTGTAGGTGCTGCAGAGGAATTGGATTTTCTTTTCTGGAGATGCCCTTTTCCTTAACCTTCTCTTATGTCTGTTTTCAGTGAACCTCTGTGATAGGAAATCTAGCCCCCAGCTGCAGATCTTGAAGGACTGCGGTAATGAGTGAAGTTTCATGCATATTATCTGAAGGGGTTTAATCTACAATGTGTAAAATGGGATGGGACTATGTCAGGACAAAAATTAGTCCTTAATCCCTTGCATTTCCAAAAACTGTGTGGAAAAGGTAGGTCTCGTGTTATCCCTGGTCCATGGCCGGTGGTTTATGCCTGACTCACCAAGCAATGACAATGGCCGTAAGGAAAGCAAATATCTCTGCATCTGAATCTGTCCTCAGTACTACATACGTAGGAACACGGGTTGGGTGTTAAGCCACTGCTAGCTTGGTGAGCATCTGTGGGGCTGTTCGGGAGTTTAAAGTCAGTTATGTACCTATGTGCTTACAGGCTCAAAGCCAGGTTAACTAACATTACTTCTGTTTAGCTTTTGTCTTTCATGCTTGCCTAAGCTTCTGCACTCATCGGGGGTACAGCTGCTTGTGATCCGGTGTGCATATGTACAGAGCAACTTAGATTTTGACTAGGCTTTTCTAGAAGCTGGTTTTATTGAGAAGAATTAATAGCTCTAACATGAAGTGCTTGCTTTCTGCAACCACCTTATATTTTATAAACCACAGAGGGGGAACATTTACAAGCACACATTTCTCCAGCTATGTGTGGCTGTTGTTAGTAAGGTCCACCCGTATTAATGTGACTGATACTGCTTCCACAGTAACAGAAAAAAAGAACGAACTCTGGGTGAAGTGTAACAAATTCATTGCCCTTTGTACAACTTTTTCTTCAATACTGCAGCCATAGCAAGGTTGCAACCAAAAATATTTTACTACCCCTGTACCGTCATGAGGGTCACTTATGCCATTTGCTTTGTTTGAGTGCTCTGCTCTTGTTTTCACCTTTCCAAGCAGCTGAGGTTCTGTCCTACCTGCTCTGTGCTCCCCAGCCCTGGAAGCAGTCCTAGGCTGGAGGTATTCAGGAAGAGCTAAGCTAAAGAGGTGTATGCCTCTAAATGAAACTGACTCACAGGATGGTCTTAAATGTAAGAAAAGTTATGGTTGCAGTATTTAAAGAATTGGTTGTAACAGGATTCAGAACAGAGGTAAAGATAATCCATAAAAGGCAATTTTCAAGAGGGCTCACTCTGTGAAGGCTGATTTAATCCATCCAACGGATCCCCCAGGAAATAACCCGGTATCTTCCTAGGCAGGGCAGTCTCACACAGGAAGATATTGTTCTCTTTCAGTCTTTCATTGCCAAAACTTGTGTTTATTTGTGTGCACGTGGGGAAGTTTTTCTTTATTTTTCATAATGTTCTCCCTGATCTTTCCCTGACACTAGTCATATAATTTATTTTTTTAAGTACCAACTTTACCTAGTTCCTTTACCATTCCCAAGACTGAAGCAATGTATTTATCAAAAACCCAAATTATCAATGTAGCTAGTCAGGTGCAGAGCTAAGTCAGCTTTATTTTACTTATAACCTGAACATCCTTGTATGACCAGGCTATGAGCATGGTGGAACACACAACTTTATACATCACAAACATCTATTCACTATGGGATTTTGGTAAGGGAAACTCTGACCTCACAGCAGCTTTTTTGCTGAGGTATAGGGCTATAACACTGATAGTGTCTGGCCTAATGCCCCACAGCTTTAATGCAGACAAATGTTTTCATCCTTTCATGTCTCCTAGTTTACTAAGGCATCTCATTTCCTCCATTAAAAGCAGTACTTTCCATACACTCTAAAGGAACAAATCGATACATTAATGTTCCAGCACAGTTAACCCCTGCAAGTAGTCACTTCTTCACATTTCAGGTTACTTAGGCCAAAAAAAGAACCTTGGACACTTCTATGAAGGTTTAACATCCATAATACTTGAAAGACAAAAGTAACCCCAAATCTTACCAGACAAATTTCAGAAACAGCTGAAACTTTCAGCACCTTGCTTCTGTTTGACATAGTTAAACTACTAGCAAGTGCTGCTTATGTGAGGTCTTGGAATCCACGGTACAAATCCCCTTCCTAGAGTCACTTTCTTGCAGTATATAGTCATCACCTGGAAAGGGCATTGCGAGCACTAATGTAAAAATCTATGTGCTCACATATGCGTGTGTAGATGAGGAATTTCACTTTTCACGGTTGTTTTGATCCAGGAAAGTCATAATATATTTGTAATTTCTCTGCCAAAGATACGGCCCCCTGGCTGCTGGACAGTATGTGTGTCTAACAGCCTTAGTGACCCTAAAGCACTTACATCCTGGGATGTGCTTATACCTTAGTTCCTAGGAAATGCAGCAAGAGGAAACCAGGTATAAGTCTATTAGATCCCACCTCGCTTTTACTAGCACTTTGCTGAAATGGAGACATCATTATAAGCCATGTGGTTTTAAGAAATGTGCAAAATTAGTCGAGCTTTAGAGATTAATTTTGTGAGAAAATAAAACTTAGTGAACACATTCTGTGTACTTCTGAGCATCTGCCTGTCTGGCACTTCCCCACGATACATTTGGGACATTTTCATCACTTCAGATAAAATTTGAAGTGCAAAAGCCTCAGAAATATTTACTACTGACACATTTCAAGAATATAGAGTAAGTGTCATGAAAGCAGAGGAGAGAGCCTTCATTACCTTTATCAGATTTCTACAAAGGAAATAATGCATTGTGAGTCCACCTCTTATTTGGTATCAAAGAATCCACGTGGAAGAGAGATGTCATTAATATCCTGGCTACTGAAAAGGCTTTAACCTGAGTTCAGCCCTTTTAGGCAAGAGGCAGTCCACTCTGCTGTTAAGGTGCTCTGAGCTGTGCAGGTTCTCCAGTGTCTGCTAAGCAGTAAGCTCGCGCTGCAGTCCTAGTATAATTCAGGAGCACATCAGTCAGGGACACATCTCCTTTGGAAGCCAGAATTTCTACTAGTTTCACAAGAAAAGGGCATTCCAGACAGCACAGGGATGTAGATGCTGATGAGGATGCAGACCTGGGAAACTCTTCAGGGAACCTGGATGCCCTATTCCAGTTCACTTCAGTGGGCCTTGAAGGTCCATGTTCCTGAGATGTTTTTTAAAGAACCTGTGCTAGATAGTAACATCATTCTGTGAAAATAACTACACTGCTGTTAGAATGGGGGCTACTGTTTCTGCAAACGCACTGTGCAAATCTGAGTATCATTTAGTGATCTAGTCAAAAAACAAGAGTTTCCACCCAACGGGCCACTGCTCCATTATAACTAATCTCTACACCCTGACTGATCTGGCATCATGCCGCTTGAAGCTTGAACTGAAAAGCCTTCATGCAGACAGAGAACAGGGCAAAAGAAACATGCACTTAAAATTCCACTTAGCAATTGGCCTGAATTTCTGGTGCTGGAGAAGATGGAAATTTTTACTCTAGAACGATGTTTACCTTCAATGCCAAGGTCAGTTTCATTTGTATCTATCCTGAAAATCATGGTTCAATTTTTAATTCCAGAATGCTGATCGTAGTAACTAAATTAATTCAGTCCTGTAGCACGAATCCAATAGGCATGTTTGATTTACTCATTCATTAAAGATCATGCTACTTTGGGCAAATACCTACACAGAGCACATAATTTCAAAAAGAAAACTTTACATCTCAGAAACACTGGAAATATTTTGAAAGCTTCATTTAATACCTCTCCTAAAGTGGTCTTGTGATACCTGAACAATCTCACAAACAGGTTTTGTCAACACAGACTGATACATATCAGTGGGTAAAACTTCTGGCCAGCTAGGAAAAATTATCTAGTTGTAGGCAGAACTTGTGAGTGTCACATTATAACCTTAATAATCACAGCCAGATTTTGTTAACTAGTGTGATTTTACCTGTGAAAAATAGATCCAGTTCCATTATTCTACCTTCACTGATCGGAAAGCACAGGCTTTAACCATTTAATTTGTTGGGACAAAGAAACTGCTAAGCTACTTGCATGTTTTTTGAATATGCACAAAATTTAAACATGCAGACAGTTACTTGTAAGCATACAAAAACAAACTGAAGGGAAATAGGCCATTTAGAAAACCCAACTGTAGATGTTTGGTAAACAGACAAATTTAGGTAACACCACTTGATACGTGCATCTATATTTACTTCAGCTGCATGCAATGTCACTTCTCTTCAGGAGCAAGACACTGCCCCCGAATTGCCTGAGCCGACCGACGAGAAGCTGCGGGTGGAGGGTGAGAGAAACCCCAATGTGGCTGAGCAGTTACCTGGTGGCTCCTGGCCAGGGGAAGAAATAATCCATTTCCCTAGGCATGGGGGGGTGTTGCATCAACAACAGGTCTGTGTGGCCTGTTTCCTAGAGCTTTCCAGTGCAGCCACATCTGTGGAGAATGGCAATTTCCTAATGAGAGTGACACAGGAAATGCAGAAAGGCATTTTCAACATCACTCATTAGAAATGCCTTGGGTTGGTTTGTTTTTTTCCCCTAGAACATTTGCAGGTCCATTTTTTTGTGTGTGTGTTTTTGTTTTGTTCATTTAATGCCCCCCAACATTTATTTTTGGTCCCTGTTTTAATGCTGTGTTCCAGTCTCCACCAGATTTCATCTACGAACTCCTGAGTCAGCTAAGCTGAACCCCTTTGCTGTTTTTACCCATCCAGTTCATTTATTTATCTGGTTCTTTACAGCAGTTCTGCATTTTGCTTTATCAGCAGAATAGAGAAGTTACCAGTTATTCTGTCTCTTGCTTATTTTGAACACATAAGGAAGCTGCAAAGGTACTAAGGAGCAGCTGTCTCACCGATATTGCCTATGGTATGAAACATAAATGTCCATCAACAGACCCTGTTGCTTTCTGCAAATACAACTGGAGGCCTGTTCTCATCATCTGAATCCAAATTCCCCTTGGTTCTGAGCCATAACAGCAAATCCTCGGGTAGCTTTTTATCCCTAGCTTACTTTAATTCTTATAAAAGCCTTTATGTATTCTTATTTCCTTCCACATCAAACGAAAAGGGGGATAACTAAAATTAGGATTCTCTTCTTTATCTGAGCTTATAACCATTTTATTTTTTTTTTTATTGATCCTGCATTTAGCCCTAGAGAAAAACCCTGTCCAATATTCTTTGGGAAGTATTCTTTTCACAATACAGACTGCAGTTTTCCCTTCATGTACAACCTACATGCAAAGAGGCACTGGTAGGAAAAACAAGGCATACATACCAAAAAATCTTCTTCTGATGTTTCTCATAAAATAAATTGGGCACAGAAAGTCACATGCAAAGATTTGGAGATGCTTTGAAACATGTGCAAGGCAAATTGAAGTCTGCACTAAAACAAACAAACAAACAAAAAATAAATTTGTGCTGAATGTCCCAGAATAGGATTCCTACGTATGTTAGCATGGACATTTGGTAGCAGAGGTCCCCCGTTATGAGGAATATAACCCCGATGTTTTGCATTGTGGTTGGCTCATGGTTTGGTAAGAAATTAGGAGTCGTCTGAGAAGGAAACATGAGACCCCTGCTAGGCTGCTGCATGACACAACAATTCATCAGCCTAGTCAACATTTTGCTATATTTTCTTGCTTTTCAGTGAGTTTGGACAGAGCTAGATTTGTCAGTTAAGTTTCCCTTTCCAGTCATTCTCACTTTCCATTTCCCATGCAGGAGAATAATTCATATTTCTCTGGAGGGCTTTAACACTCCCATTATTTCTACTGTGTGAACAGGGGATTCTCAAAGTTGTAGACTGTGTCACACCTGGTTATACAGCTACATATTACCAAACTGCTGTGTCACTGAACAGGAAAGAGAGGCATGGCCTTTTGATAGTAAACACCTTTTCCTTCATATGAGGTTCTTGCACTCTACGGAAGAGACTACTGCTACCTCGTTTTTACAAGTAAGAAAGAAGAGGCACAATCTGCCTCAAATATCTTGCCCAAGATCATTCACCAAGTCCCTCCTGGAAACCCCAGCTCTCCCAGCTCTCATACCTTCTCTTTTGCATGGTGATGTTTCCACATGTAGGGCACGTCATACAATTTGCTGATACAAGTCTAGTGTCATGGATAGTGTTTGTGTAATTATATTGAAAGGAGAGGCTGCGGTGCCTGCATCTCTGGGGAAGAAATCTGGCCTTTAACACTAACTGCTGGGTGACTTTACCACTGTTCTGATACGTAGCCTTGGATGAGTTTCACTTAACTTTTCTTTCTCCTCTGTAAGATAAATATACCTACTGACTTCTACTTACTGTTTGTAAGGTACCTGAGGACCGTCTCTGTGTGTAAAGACAGTTTATGGGGAAGTTTGCTGTCATGGCACAGGAAAGGGGGATCATAAAGAGGCAGCTTTGTAGCCTTTTCCCTGGCCCAGTCATGGGTTCATTATCATCCCCAGGCTGGCAGTCAACAGCAGTCAGATGCCTGTGTATGGCTGACGTGACTCCAGTCCCCAGTGCCCTGTCAGCTGCCCCGAGTACCTGCAGCACAGAAGCCTCTGAAAGAAGCCTTGCCATTTTCCTGATATCTCACATTCTTCTCCTTCAATGACTTAACCGCAGCTCAGAGTCTCAGCTTTCATCAGTAATGAGTTCATGTACAGTGGAGTACATTTCTAACTCTCCTGGCTGTGGAGAAAACTCGACTAGTGCACAGGGAAACAGCACCACAAAAGCAAATGGAAGGCAAACAAAAAGCACCCCCAGCCTATTACATCATAAATAACAGTAGTACAGGTGTATCATTTCAGTCGTGCTGATGAGGCTGAAGGTTTTGAATATGAAGCCATACAAGGCACTGCTATTTTCTGCCAAACTCTGACTGGTCTGCAGAGACTTGTCCCAGGAAAGACAGAAAGTCTTCCAGGTAAAGCTAGAGGGAGGTGAGTAGAAGGCAAGATGAGGATAGCTGCTTTTCTGCTACACTTGCTATGTTTATTTATAAGGAAACAAAAGCCTTCAGTCCCCAGGGCATCTCCACATAGCACCTTTCACTGGCACTAAGTCAGCAAAAAAGAATAACCCTCTTAAAATTAAAATTAAGGGAAAATATGCTATAAAATAAAACATATAAACCCCAAATATTTCAAATATATATTCTGCTTCACTTTGCAGTTTCTGCTCACCAAGTACTCACAGAATGACAGTCTTATCAGATAAGAGTGGCCAGCTGCTATATGCTGCATTTAAATTTATATTGCAAACAACAGGCTCCATTACCCATGGATTTTCTTGTTGCATTCCTAATATTGTCTTTCTGCATGCTTTATTGTTCCTCATTTCCTTACACGCTCTTCGCTTTCTAGTGTGTGCCAACACATCCTGGTATTTGTTTCAAGCATTTTGGCTTCTTTACTTACATGCCTTTGACTAAATTTCCTTTTTTATACCTCTAAACACTTTCTGCTTATCAAACACCATCTCTAAAGCTGCTGCCTCATACACTCTTTGCTGTTGCTTTCTCCCTTTCTGTTGACCCCCCCTTCTCCTTCATCCCCTAATCATTTGATCATTGCAGTTCTTTGATGTGCGAGTCTTCCAGTTCAAGCCCAATTTAATTATGTTTTTCAGAAGACTGACCTCAATGGTCCCAATTTGTTCAAGACATTTCCTTCATTGATCCAGGGCCAGATCCCTGTACTGCCTGTTCTAAACTAGATTCCTGATATTAGAAGCAGCCATGTTTTAGCTCTCAAGGTCAGTTTGCATATATCAGCAGTTAATTGCACAGATTTATTTGCAGTGGATACAATAGACTCTTCCCTGCCCTTAGGTCTAGGTGCATTAACACAAAATCAAGGGGAAACAATTAGAGGTATTCTCATACTACAGCAGATGTACATGCTTCGCTGTTCATAAGCATCCTCAAAGAATAGATTGCATTTTTCAGTCAATTGCAACACATCCCAAAGGTCTGTACATTTAATTTCTGCTGGGCTGTTATGAAAACAACATCCAACACTACTGGACTTTCCCTTCTTAAATTTTCCTCCTGTTATCCACTGTTAAGGAAATAATCAGAAAGATGTTTCAGGCTTTGAGGTGGAAAGTCAAATGTATGGTTTCAAGAAAGAATAGTCCTCTAGAACATTTACAAAGCAAAACACACTTTCTTGATGGCATTCAGAGTGGGTAGAAGCTAGCTCTGTTTTAAAATACTGGTGAGATATATATAAAGAGCTCCCCTATATAAGCAAACAAACAGTTGCATTCCTCAGTAGAGAAGTACAAGATTCCTATCTGCAGTGGAAAAAGTTACAGGAAACTGAAATACAATTTTGTATCCTGGGGGGGGGGGAAACTGCAATATTCCAGGCAAGAAAAGGGGAAAAAATGTCCATGGCGATTGCTGCTATTCATTGCTTATGTAGGGTCCGTGGTTAGTGGAGATTCAGAAGGACTAAGAGCTCAGTGGCAGCTGCACAGTGATGGCACTGTGCCAATGAGCTATGTGTATGCAATGAGCATGAGGTGTGGCAAAGATCTCTCTGAATTAGACTGAGCTAATTAAATACCGCTCTGTGCTTGACAAGATCTACAGATGCCTCAATCCACTTTGTCCAGTTCTACCCAAGGATGATATCAAACCTAAGTAGACCAGCACGAACACATTATCCTTGCTGCCAAAAGCTAACAGCCTGAATGAGGTCAGCACAACCATTATGCTTGACCCTGACTGAAGTGTGTCAAGAAATCAAGCCTCAGGATAAAAGCGGATCTGCTTCAGGACCCCAAAGCAGAAGGCTAAAACTGGGATGTGATATCTGCTAGTGTGAAAGAAGAGGTGCGGGCCTTCTGGACTTTAAAGTGAGAGGTGCTGAAATCCAGAGAGATATTGACAGTTCCTCCTTCCTCACCCTGACCATCACAAGATGTTACTTTTCATGCTGATGGAAGATTTTTTTGCTTATGTTGAGTTTGTAATTTTAAATACAGGAGAAAAGTACCCTCACCTCCCTTATGCTATTTGTATATTTCTAACTACATGGTGTGAGAAATCACAGAAATTCCAGGATATGGATGTTCATATAAAAGAAGAGATTAACACAATCAGATAATCATGATTCAGAAATAAATAAAAAAATAACTCTTGGATTATCTGTCCTACTATCTCACAGTTCCCACTGATTTTCCCACATATGTTTAAATGACCAAGAAGCACATCTCTTACCTCAACCAAGTGACTCACAACGTAACACCTTTCAGTCTCAGAAATATTTTATAACACCCAGGCCAACCTGGTTTCCTGATTAAACTTATCTGCCCAGCACACACCCGACTCATTCTCGCACTTCGGAGTTCACTCACAGCAAGGTCTGCAAACACACGCACATCCTTGTAACAACTACTCAAAATGGGAAGAGAGAGTGTCCATCCTGTGGGGATTGGTTCCTGCTTGATATTTTCCCACTCCTGCTGCCTCCTGCTTGTTGGCTCATGAGGGATGCTTTGTCTGACTGAATTCTGGAGACTGATCTGTCCTCTCCTTTTTCTGGACTAAGTTCCAGCCTCTGTTCTCAAAACCTGTGGGAGATTTGCACAAGTGAAATGTGAGTAAGAATTTCAAGACGTTGACCTCTGAGTTGCAGACTTCTTGAAAAAGGCACCAAAAAATGGCAAACAACCTGTCCAAGGTACATCATCCTGTCAGCTGGGAGCTGCGTCACAAGAACATCTCAGTTCTCCAGTACAGAAGGACTCAGCGGTGCCTGCTGACAATAATAATTGGGATGATGAATACGTCATCTGTGGTAGGCCCTCTGCAGGGTGTCATTGCCAGGACATCAGTGAGTGTTTGACGCTTATTTGCTCAAAGAATCATCACAAATCTCTGAGTTGGCAGGAGAGCCCTCCTGTGCAGTGAAACCTCCTGCAAAAGTATTTCTTGATTTCATTCAGACAATCTTGTTTACTTTCTCTCTTTTCAATAGCTTGATTTTTCTTGGATATCTGACATGCACTGGAGTATACTCCTGCTCCCTTTCCTTTTCACCAGTAGCGAGGATGGATGCACTGTGGGTGTGCTGGATGCCAAGGAGTCTCTCATTACCTTGGTAACAGCAGTTACTAAAGTGGAGCAAATAAAAGTGAAACAATGCAGACTGAGCTAAGGGTTACGGCACTTGATCTCCTTTGCTGATAATTTAGTCTGTAACCTCTGTTTCCCTACTGTCCCCTCTGTGCTTTTTTTTTCTCCAACAACTGAAGAGGAAAATTATGTTGCCCAGTATACAGTACTGAGACTCAAAAAATAATGTTCAATGTAAGGCATTACTAACACTTTGGTGGGAACTAGGAAAAAAGCGCAATAGAGGGTGTTAAATACATGCTGGAGTTCACATGATTAATTCCATGCAAGCCACAGTTTTGCTGATGATCACCACAAGCACAGTGAACAGAAGCAGGCAGCAGACACAGCAGTTAGTGCACAGAGTGAGACCAGAAACTCCACTGGGGGCTTTGCAATGGTGGTGACATGTGGCAGGGCACAGTCCCCAGAACCCACTTGAGCAACTAACCGTAGTACACCAGAGACCTCACCTCAGGCCAGGCTCCAAAGGGAGGATGCAGCTGTGCACACCTGGGACTACAGAGGTGTGCATGGGACCTCATGGTGGGACTGGGACTAAATGGGCTCTTTGCCCACAGGTGTATGCTGCTGAAGGGTCTGTGTCACCAAGTAAGAGAAATTATGAGAAAGAGATCAACTGGATCTTCTCCAAGACTCTGCAGGTACAACAGCCTGAATCCCCAGCTGTGTTGACTGAAAGCCAGCCATCTGGAAAACAGTTTTGCAGACAAGGACCTGTAAGTCCCGGTGGATACCAAGTTGAACATGAGTCTGAAATGTTCCTTCTTGGCAAAGAACACCAACAACCTTCTTGGCTGCATTAGGCCATGTGATACCAGCAAGTTGAGGGAGATGTTCCTTCCCCTCTACTCAGCACTGGTGAGACACTTGTGGAGTGCTGGGTCCTGCCCTGGGCTCCCGAGAGCAAAAGACACATGGAAATTCTGGAGTGAGTTCAGAGAAAGGCCACAGAGATGATTAAGGGACTGGAGCATCTTTATTATGAGGAAAGGCTGAGAGAGCTGCAAATGTTCAGCCTGGAGAAGGCTCAGGGGTGATCTTATCAATGTGTACAAATACCTGATGAGATGGGATAAAGAAGATGGAGCCAGAGTCTTATCAGTGGTATCCAATGACAGGACAAGAAGAAATAGGCACAAACTGAAATCAGTAAATTTCATTTAAAAATAAGAAAAAACTTTTTTACCAGGAGCATCGTTGAACACCAGAATGGGTTTGCCAGAGAAGTTAGGGAGTCTCCATCCTAGGATATGTTCAAAACCTGACTAAATGATTTCCAGAGGTGCCTTCCAAACTCAGGTATTCTGTGGTGTAAACTGGTTGCATATTTTTATGCTACTTATAAAGGGCATTCCTGATATCAGTGCGGAGCCAGAACAGCTTCTGCCTTTGTGCTGTCTGCAACATTACCTCTCTCACACACAACTTTGAACATAACAGGAGATGAGTAACTAAACCAGTGAATGCTACAATAATGAAGTCTATTCATAAGGAAATTAATTTCTAGTGAAGATGATTCTGTAAAACTGGCTTTTATTACAGCAAATACCTCTCTCTCCAGAACACAAGCTAACAATTTCCCCCACCCACCACACTTTGTAGTCCTGGCTCAAGTACCAGGCAGAGCTGAGAGTCAGCTTTCATGGATCAATATTCCAGACACAAAGGGGGGTCAGATTGCACTGGCTGATAAACTATGGTAAAGCCATTGCTACAAATCAATCCTTTGTTAAAATGACGAAGGATGATTGCAACAAAATGATGGTTGGGGAGGCAACGGTCCTAAATGCCTTTCAATGTTATTGCCCAGTTTGGAAATCACGTTAAATTACACGAACTTTTTTTTTAAAAAATATTAAAATTCTCTTTTTTTTTTCAGTTTAGGTAAATTGTGGCAGAAAATGAAGTCATCATCTCACTTTTTCCTAAGCCTATCATAGGAGTGGGAGTGCAATGGGAGGGTGGCAGGGAGGGGAAGAAAGGAGGTTTGTGCTCATCACTCCAAGGAGGGAAAGTGAGAACAGTGATAAAATAGGCTGTTTATAGGCAGAGATAAACGAAGGGCAAGCAGTTCCAGTCTCCCTGGCTTGTCCTGACTTCCCATCTTTCCTGGTTGATGGTTCAGTGCAGGTGCTTCATTGCAGTAATGTGCCTTGCCACATGTGAATTTTCTCTGTCTAGAGGTGAAGACTAAAGATCATTTGGAATAATTCATATTAATGTCTTCCATCTTTCCAGAGAAAGTGCTGAATATAAAATGCCAATGAATACAATATAAGGAATTTCAACATATAAAGAAAACTTGCATCTTGAGAGATATAGATGCATGTCTGGCATGATGCAAAGAGCCACAGAATACAGGGATGACATGTTCAGAAAACAGACTAAACCTAACCAGATACATGGAAATACTTCCCTCAGGTATCATATCTTCCATTTGACCACAGCTCATGCTGAAGAACATGGTCAGACACTGCAATGAAAAACTATAGAGGAGAGCCACAGGGGAAACCTGCTGAAAAGTGCACTCTAAATCAGCAATGGACTTGTAGGAATACCTGTGAATTGCTTTACTACTCTCCAGCACATGAGGCCCTGAGAAAAAAACAAGTTTTGTTGCTACCTCTGGAACTGGGTACATCATTGCTGCAGTGACATACAAGCCCTAAATATTCACAGAATGTTTCATCTCAGGTACAGAAAGCTCGTATCTCTGTGTCAAAGCCATCTTACAGCCAAAATAATTCCTCTGTCAAACTGTTCATAACCTGACAACCACAGCTATTTTGTTGATGCATGAAGGAAACCTAACTTCTCTTAATAAAGTGTCTATTGCTTAGGAGCCTTTGGTTTCTAGGAATTTACCATCCTTTAAATCCAGTAAGTGTCAGTTACTTCTTTACCAATACGATTCAGGAAGCGTCTGGAAACTGCTTCCCATATGATGCAATATACTGAAACACTACAAGCATCTCAGGGTTCAGATACACTCACACAATGCAGCTGCTTATCGAAATGCAAGCAAATGATTAATCAAAGCACAAAAACCTGGGGAAAGATGCAAAATGTCCCATCTCATTTCAGGTGCCTAATTCACTGTTTTCTAGCATTTCCAGACCACTATGCTTATACTGGTTCCTTGTAAGAAGCTGTCAATTCTTGAAGAGATTGCTGGCATGGAGAGAATATTCTTTAATGACAGGGCTGACTTTACCAAGCTGCCTTCCACTCTCTTTGTACAGAAATGAGCTGAATGAGAAGTTTAACAGAGCAAACATAGAGAAAACGCAAAGAACTGGAGACCCCTTGACTCTGGTTGTACCTCAATCACAGGTGTGCTGTAACTAGAATCAGTTAAAGTCTTCAGCATTTAACCCCTTATCATTCTACATTTAAAATAATCAGTAAAAAAATAACACGTACCGGTTATAACAGTTTAACAAAGTTTGGTCATCAGAATTAAGGTCAGATGAGATTTCCCATCTTAGTCTCCCAATCATACATGAAGTTGAAAACAGTTTTTTATTTCTGTAGTGTAAAAGGAAGGTAAAAGTTAACTATGTGGCTTTAAGAGGTTGGTTTGAAGTGGTCACATATTAATAGAACATAGAAGAATTATATGAGACTTGTAATTTTGCCTGTGGGGTTTTTCACCCTCTCATAATAGTAATTGTTTAAAATTATACTACTTCAAGAACTGATTTATTTCAGGAGATTCCTGGTATTAGGAATCCAGGAGTGATGAGATATGTATTTGGTCCTTCATAGCCACTAAAATACCCAATTTTTTGAGGTTTTCATGGAAATTTCCATGGCTGGAAATTGGAAGAAAGGCAGGAGACTGGGGATTGCTGCCAGTGGCACAGCTGGACACTTGGAGCTTCACCTTGCCATCACATCGCGCACTGGCTGCTGAAAACTGCAGTCAGAGCATATTTCGCTAAGAAGACAGCACATCATTGGTACATAGTCTTTAAATTACAGAGTATAATTTCGCAGATGGATCCAGGGACGTTTTAACAGAACTATTATTATTTTTTTTAAGTAGGACAGATTGGAATAAAAAACCAAAACAAAAATGAAATATATATAGCAATGACTAACTGTCTACAAATAGTTGAAACATCTGACTGTTAAAGATGAAAAAGAATTGTTTAACACATTGCAGAGGTATATAAATCATCAGAATTTAGTGTGTATAAAACAGCTGAAGATGAATAGGAAAGATGATCTTGTCACACAGAGGGAATTAAATTAACTGCTTTGTCACAGACAACTGCTATTTGTCCTTTGGAAAGTCTCTTAATATTCTTCTCTGTGAATTCTCTCCTTACAATGAAAGCAATGACTTTCACTTACTGTTTTTTAGTCCTGTCACCATATTTGAAAGCAGTTTGGGCTGATTTTTTTTTTCTGTGCATTCACATAATATATGGAAATTATATACCCAATTGCTTTGGGGGCCTCTCAGCACTGCCCTAATTAAATAATTATACTAGTACAAAAAATGTTAAATGTCATATTCTACCTATTCAAATTATATTATGTACTTAGTTCTATAATGTATATAATAAATTACTGTTTTCAAAGGATAATTTAATCTGAATATTAGCAGCCTCATTAAAGGCAAAGGCTACAATTTCAAAGAAACTTAGTGGTTTAGGAACTGCAGACATGTTTCCAAAAACAACTAAGGCACCTACAGGCTCTGGGTATCATTGAGAACCATTGGGAATCTCACTTTTGGGGAACTAAGTAATTTATGACATTTTTATTTAGGTATGAAACACAGTTAAGGACTTCTGAAATTTTGATCCCAGAATTCTTGACTGTGAAATAGCCTCCCAGGAAAGCAATGGGGGTTGCATTGCTAAAAAAACATATTTAAATGGTCTGGACACAGCACTGAAAATTTATCACAAGGAAAATCCTGGACCAATGAACAGAGACCCTATGCTATATGAAGGATAAGACACTATAAATCTAACAGATCTTCTTCTGAAGATCTTTCTCTTCAGTAAGTCTTTTGTAAAGCAATATTTTTTTCCTAATGGCAAAACTAACTGAAGAACCTTTTTTCAGTACAGCCTTACACTCACTCTGTTAATTCACTGGAGGATAAAGCTCCTTTATTAATATACTTTACACTCTCTCACACATATCAAATAATATGTCAAAAGGTAAGAAAGGAAAGCAAAGAACTTGGGTGACATTTGTTGACATTTCCAACACAGAGGAAACAAACAAGGTATGCCATTGCTGAATGTTAAAAAGACCGTGGAGAGTGAGTTTCCCCTCATCAATACGGCCCTCGGGGCACTTTTAACACAGTCTGATATCGTGTTCCGTAGCAGGAGGCATTCCTGCCACACTAGGAGACAGGGATGGCTCCTTTCAGCTCTTTGAAGACCTCAGTAAAAAGGTCACCAGATCTTTTTCTTTAATTTACATTTTTAAAAGATCAAGGTCACTTTTAAAAGAGAATAATCCTAACATTATAGAATCAAGATGCTCAGCCTGCATCTTAACAAAACATCAGCTCCAAACAGAAAGCAAAATCAAAATACAAACATTTTCATTTTTTTATTTAAAATTTAAAAAGAGATCGAAGGTTCTTTATTTTTCTTCTTTCGTTTTCTGAAATCATGTTAAGATCCCTTTAGAGGCTGCAACCGAGAAACATCAAAAACCTTAATGTGGCCTGGGGGTGGCTCACTACAAAGCCATGTGCTAATAATACCTTACATTTATAGCTCTTTTCATCCAGAAGAACTGGATCCCCAGGCAGTGTAGATGCTGTGTGTGCCAGTATAATATCTTTGAGTCCTGTCACTGACATGTGGTTGTTCCTGTGGGGACCCAACACCCAGCCCCCCAGATGCCCTGTATCTTTGGAGCTGGGAGAGCACCCTGTGTTACAGAAACTGTATGGAGAACTGCAGTAGAGGAAAAAGCAAAGAGATGAGCTGGAACTTGCTAGAAGATGGAAGCTGTGAGCCCTACCCTTACAGAAGGTGTCTTGGGCTCACCTACAGCCACACTGCTGCAAGAGGCACCCAGGAACCTTTTGGAGACTGGCTCTGCCCTGATGCTTTGGGGGCTCCAGCCTGACAGCACCCCTCCTGACATGGCACCCCTCTCCCTGCAAGGCTTCCCGTGTGAGGAGGAACAAGCCTCTGACCAGATCTGATCAACAATCTCAAAACAATAGCACAAGCCACATAATTCATGTGGAAAATCAAAATTGCTTTTTTTTTGTAACAAATATGAACCTCGTGTTTCCATTATCTTAGCTTTACAGAGCACCAGCTCATCGGGCAGGAAAAGCTGATACGATGAAATCTAATAATAAAACACCAGGATTACACTGAATTCATTTTTACCACCTGCTAACTTTTGAATTTGTATTAACTTAATGTTTGGCATTTTACAGGTAAATGTCTTTCACTGTACACATTTTAAAAATGGTGAAGGAAAATGTGATGTACTAATGTATCTCAGGTAAAAGATAAACACATTTTCTCTATATGTAGGAAGCTGCCCTTATATCTATGTCCAAATACTGAACTGCTCTGCAGTGATGCACATCAGCACGACCAAATAAAAAGTCAACAGAGCAGTGCTGATTTACATCTGATGTGTCTATTTCTAGAGCTTTACTACAACAGTAATAAAATAATGATTAATAATGATCACAGCTCGTATTATTTAGTGGCAGTAATCATGGAATATCTCAAAGCATTTGTAAGCTATTTGCACAGGGAATTGCAACCACAGTTATGTACAGACATACAAGAATCACATCTGTTATTTAAACATTCCATTGTATATCTTATAGGCCTAAGATCAAACACTGATTTAATCCTGTCAGCTTTACCACCTACACTTTCATGCTATGATTTTTCAAGTGTTTATCTATCATAACAATCCCTATATTTAAGATCATAGAAGCAATGCCCTTTTTCAGCCTTTATGAAAATAATATTACCATCACTGGTACTGCTTTTATTAAAACTTTTCCTCATTTATCACTGTACTATGGCTCATGCAAATGTTTGAATTGCTCATTTTTAGGTTTAACAAACACTATCTACAACCCATAGCTTTATATTTTGGATATTAAAAAAAAAGAGAGAATTTAAACTGCTGAAAAAAAATTGTCAAGCATACTTTCCTGTCATCTTCCCAAGTAAGCTGGAATGCTGGCACTCATTCTATAGCTCTAGTGTCATTTACATTTTTAATAAAGTAGCTTATTTACTGAAGTATACTCTTCCCCTTGCAGTTCTATGTCTAGTTGTACAAATCCTGTGTGTGCCAGATTTCACAGGTGAACATTCCTTTTCTGTGTATGTTCATAACCTGAAACTTCTAGTCCATTTGCCTCAACAGGTATAGATCCCTGCCCCCTAACTACGCACTGCAGAATTCAGTCCAAAATTCAGCCTTATGCAAAGTCCAAGGAAACTTTCAACTAATGAAGGCAACCAACTCGCAGCTAGGTGGTGTGGAGAAAATAGGGCATGACTGTCACTCACCATTAATGCTATTTACCAGCGTCTCTATCGCTGCACAGCAGAATACCTCACAAAGCCTCCCTCTTAGGTGGAGCCAGCTAAGTCTGTAACTCTCTGTGAGCACTGGATGACAAAATGCACCCAAAAGACAAGCCGTTGCCAGGTTTGGTTCCTGCAGTTACTTTGATCAATTCTATTTGATATGGGCTTTCACGTCCATAAGCCACCTAGCATGAAAGCACATAATCTCAGATATGACTTTATAGCTTTTTAAAGAAAGGAGGACATGGTAAATACAGAGAGGTGTGAGCTGTAACTGACTCCTTTTGAACCTGCACTCACTGCGAGAGCTTTGCTGGCTTATTTCAGGGTTTGGCAGCGGTCTCTGACATGGACAGTGCCACGTTTCTAGTGGTCATGGTGGGGACAAGGGGACAGGAAAACACCCTGTCCTCTCCCCAGACAAACTGGACATTGTCACCACACTTATCAGTACGTTAGGACCAACATTGCTCCCTGTTATTGCTGTCTGGCAGCAGGGCAGACACCAGTCCCACGGCAGTGTCTCACAGTAGCTGCCATCTCTCCGCAGCTCTAATCTCCAGCACACCAGATATCTGTCTAAAATGCATCGCCTCCCCAGGTTCTCACTTTTGTAAATTGTCTCTTCATTCCTCCCCTAATAGACCTGCAGCTACATTTTCATTTGTCCTTATACGTCACCAGTATTGATTCTGACTGACTGATGTATTTTAACTTCTCAAAAATTAATATTTGTGGTTTGGTTTCATATTAATGAACAACAGGCCATTAATGATGCTGTTGTTATTCTTATTATTTATTAATTTATTCATTCATTTATTAATTAATTTATTTATTTTATGAGTTTTCACCTTATGCAAAGATTGGTCAGCTCTGTTCCTGCAGTTTTAAATAGCAAGTAACTGTCTGAGGGGAAGAACCATGACACTTTTAATGAAAATAATCATTTGTTTATCAGTTTTCAGTAGTTGGGTGAAAGGTTTTCCATTACATTTTATTCCGAATCCAACTTCTGGTGTGGTTTTGTTTAAATCTCTGGTTTCTCTTTCTCTTTTTTCTCCCCACCCATCCTATTTTCAAGTGCCAATAATGGGGAGTGTTGCTAATGCAGATGGAAGACTGGAATTCATGTTCAGAACAAAAATATTCTCTCATCTTTCCCCCAGCTCATTCACTCAAATCAACTGCATATCTAGAAACTAAACAATTTGGTTTATTATTATCACCAGGTGAAACTCCACTTGGCTTTAATTTATGCAACTCCATCTAACTCCTGGGACATTTTTGAGGAAGTCAGGTTGAGCATATGGTACATCTAAGGTCACTCTCAGGTGTCAGTGGAATGAGATGGGCTTTTCATCATACTTCAAAACTGAATTATCATCTGGAGGTGTTTATCTTCATCCTCTGACAACAGACATAGGCTCAAATGACTACTATGCTTCCAGAAGTTAGACAGGGTGAATCCAGACCTGACTGTTTTGTCCAAGTACAGGGAAGTAAAAGGCGAACAGGCATCTCCCCAGGATATACATGTTTTGTTTTATTCTTGCAACAGCAACACTAATGTTGGCTTTCTAACTGCCTCACCTTCCATCCTAAAAAGCTGCATGTCCATATGCCAGTTCTAAGTGCAGAAGTTGAAATGAATTTTAATTTGATGGGTTTATACCATTGCCTGCAGCTTTACTAGGAGTGGCTTTCTGCTTCAGGGATCTTAGTGAGCAGAGAAAGCAGCTGCAGGACAGTGTTCTAGTACAAAAACAGCTTTGCAGAACTTCCTTCTGTAGCTCCCTGAATATAATTGACTGACCTTGAGAAAAGAAGCGGGAGGTGTGTATATTTGACTTAAGTACTAAGAGGTAGGAACTGGCCAGTAACTCCTTCAAGAGTCCACTGAAAAGCAACAGAAATTCAACATCAGAAGAGCTCTGACCTTTACATTTAAGTCTCCTGAAGTTGCTAGGGAAAAGAACTGTGGGTTCTCTATAATGTTAGCCCACAGTACTGTCCACTTCAGATGCAAAGGGATCCTCTATCCCCTACTGGAGATAAAACAAGTAGAAAAAGGCCAAATCCTTCACAAATGACTCTACTCTTCCCAAGAGGATGAGCAAATGTCAGCCAGCTGCCCTGAAGTACAATCTTTATCCATTAAAATAAATGTTAGTACATTATCACTTAAGTGTAGTATGGGATGAGGTACGGAATTTGTTCCAGCAGTGAGGTTTATAATCTTTGGGCTAGATTCATTCAAGTAGCTCTGGAGGTCTCAAATTATCTATTCCACTGATCTGCAGGAATTAATATACCTTTGAAGGGATTTAGTTCCAGGGACATTACCTGCAAGAAGCAAATCAGGTTTTCTGTAGTAAATATTTTGCTAGTGAAAGCCTGACAATCTGAACAGTACTTCATAAAAACTTTGTGAATTGTTGATTAAATACATTTCCTGGTCATTTTTGGGTATTATTCACTTCTAGTCACACTGCACAGTTTTGAGATTGCATGTACAGGAGTAGAGGCTGCAGGTAAATTCTGGGACTCCTTGGATTAAATATATTTATTCATAGTTACTCACACAACGAGAATCTAGGAGAGCTGTAATGATAACACTCAACAAAGAGTGAAACAGATTTCATTTTCTTCTTCTTTCCCCTCCTGACACTACATTTCACAAGATGGTTATGCTCCTCTCCCAACAGCATTGTCAAAACACTGTTACGTGCAGCACAATGACATAATGACATATGCAAGGTTAATTTCCACTGTAACCTTAAGCCAAACCTTTTTAAAACCCACACAGAATTTGAGGGAACCAGAATCAGTGCTTTACGTTAGCCAAAAAGCCCTCAAAAAACAGACAACCCCCGCTATTCTTTACTTTGCCACTGCCTGATAACAAACAGCAGATTGTCTCCTGTACAAGCATTGTCACCCAGAGGTCAATTCAATCATTAAGACCCAGTAGACAGGAGCTCAACATGTTGCTCAGTGAGTTTAAGATGTCTAGGACCTCCTTAGGGACACTCCTAAAAATTAAGCCAGGTAATAAACAGAACCATCATTTGCTACCTAAATTCAGTGTAGTGCTGTCAATACTTTCTTGAAATGATGGCTGAACAAGTGGATTTATTTCAGAGTGGACGACAGCCAGTGCTCTTTCTATCAGACCTTTATATTAGAACTTGGCATTAGACCCTGCTTTAAAGTACTTAAAGAAAAAGCAAAGAGGAAAATATATATGTTCATTTTTCCACCCTTCTTCACTTTGTTTCCCACTATAATGGAGAAGCTGTGCTTGCAGCAATCAGGTGTAAAGAGAGGGCTATTCTTCAAGCTGTAAATTGGTATGTTATTTTACTCTGAAAGTAAACTAAGTCCAGCTGTTGTTTCTAAGCATGAGGGAAAAGAGCAAGCGCTGCAATGTTTACATGGTAAAATTTCCCCTATGAGTTTGGTGCATTGGCATGTGATGAGCCAGTTGCCTGCTAGTAAACCAAAACAATCAATCAAAAATCTGGTTAAAACAAGTCTGTTGTGTTACAGCTTTTACTAGTTGTCTCGGCCAATATCGTACTGCTTGAAGTTGCAGTGCTTATACCTGGGACCGAAGTACCCTCTGCCTTTCTGCAAAATACTATACCTAATGTGCAACATTGCTGGTACTGTAATGCTGGCTCCTTTCCTGCAGCCTCCTCTCCTGCCACCCCAAAGCCATGTCAGTGCTGTAACCCAGTATCTGGGGCTTTTGCATTTAATCAGAGCTCTGTGTGTTGCATTTGGAATGTGACCTCCTGCCTTGGATTCCCTTTGCATACTTTCCATTGTACAGCATCAAAATGTAAAATAATTTGGAGGCTGATGAAATGTACTATAAGTATTAGGAAGTGAAGGAAATTCTTGCTACCCTGCCCACACACCTCTATTTCATGTTATTGTCTATAAGCCAAGATAAGACTTAGAATCATAGAATCATAAAATGGTTTAGGTTGAAGGGGACCATTAAAGGTCATCTGGTCCAAGCCCCCTGTGGTGAGCAGGGACATCTTCAACTAGATCAGGCTGGTCAGAGTCCCATCCAGTCTGGCATTCCATGGTAAATGCACCTCTCTGGGTAACCTGTTCTGATTTGTACTTTCTAGAGTCAGCCCGTAGGCACCTTACAAGTGATCCTACTAAGTAAAACAGCATAAAAGACTTAATGTATTTTTTAAATCCATCAATGCAAAAAGGAATATGACAGCCGCCTACATGGACTCGAAGAGTAAAGGTAAGAGAACTTGTAATAAGAGGTCCAAGTGAAGAGAGTAAGATGAACAAGAAATTTCATTAAAATTCTAAAATGAAATTATAAATTATGGAAGTCTTCTTAGGAAAAGGGAAGAGGTCTGTCATACGTAACAAGGAAAAATAGGTTTTCACTGACTAGTCAGAAATGGTCCTGCTCTAACAAGGGATGGAGAAGATGATTTACCAGTGACAAATTTTTCAGCTTCTGCTTCTGTAGTTCCACTGCCCAGGTACTGGATTACATTTTGAACATGAGGAATCCCACAAAGCATGTGCTGTGTTCATACTCACACACAGCCAAGTGGATTATGGATTAAAACCTTTCTTAAGTAAGATTTCTGATGTGATTTTTTAAAGATATTTCTATTATTAAAACTAAGATGATGAGAGAAACAGATGAGTTTTGATCTTTAATACTAAAAGGCTTTTTCAGAAGTGCATAAACTTTGATTCTTTATTTTTCTGCTTTCATTTTATGCTCAGCCTTCCTTTGCTTTTTAGCTCATAATTCCCCCCAATGCTTTCAGGACTTTTTATTTTATGAAATGTCCATTCTTGAAATCCCTGGGAATCCTTTAAACTTTGATGTCTCTGAATACCTAAACACTCACTCTCAGCAGGCTGTAGAAGATCCTAAGCTTCCCAACTCGAACAGGAAGGACCAATGTAAAACAAGGGAACATTAGCTGCGTGGTTCTGATGCACCAAAACAACCCTTTAAATTTTAATACAGACATTGAAACATGCACTTTGTATAAAGTTAAAACTTTTTCAAAGTAAAAAATTCACCAAACTAAGAAAAGACAAGAACAAGATTATTTTTCGTGGCAGGTGAAAAAAAACACCTGAGAAAGGAACGTATTGCAGTAAGTTAAGTGAACCCTATCAATCAACTTATTCAGCATAGGTTTTCTAAGTAAATTTTTCCTGTTCCCCAGCTAAGATGTGAGATTTACCCCCTGTGAAGCAGAAGTCGCCTTCTGTTACTTGAGCAGGAATAGCTCAGACAAAGCAAATCTTTGGTACCACCTACATCAACTTAGGCCAAGAAAGGTGAATATTGCTTCTGTGTATCATTATTACAAATGCTAATTATTATATTGCATGCTGGGGGTAGGAATGATGTCATAGAACCATAGAATAGTTTGAGTTGGAAGGGATCATTAAAGACTATCTAGTCCAAGCCCCCTGCATTGAGCAGGGACATCTTCAACTAGATCAGTTTGCTCAGAGCCTCGTCCAACCTAGCCTTCAATATTTCCAGGGATGTGGTGCCTACCACCTCTGGGCAACATATTCCAGTGTTTCACCACCCTCATTGTGAAAAATTTCTTATTAAATCTAGTTGAAATCTACTGTCTTATATTTTATAACCATTACCCCTTGTCCTAGCAAAACAAACCCTGCTAAAAATTCTGTCTCATCTTTCTTACAGGACCCCTTTAAGCACTGGAAGGCTGCAGTAAGGTCTCCCTGGAGCCTTCTCCAGGCTGAACAACCCCAGCTCTCTCAGCTTTTTTTCATAGGAGAGGTGGCCCATCCCTCTGATCATTTTCGTGGCCCTCCTCTGGACGCACTCCAAGAGGTCCATGTCTTTCCTGTGCTGAGGGCTCCAGAATGTCACCTAATTTTAATTGCCTAAAAGTAAAGCCTCTGGTTTAGAGCTGATTATCTAAGCTATTTTTACAGGCAAAGAGCAAACAAGCATCTCCAATAGATAATTCAGCTCATGTTAGAGTAAAAAAGAGAATGGATGAGGCTTTGTGGGAAGAAACTGCAACAATCAGCTTACAGCAGATGTTTAACATGTTGATATCTAGCTACAGTAAGGCTGGCTGGACTGAATAGTTTTTCTGTGAGATGCTGCCTTCATTCACATTAGTATCACTTCCAAGTCAAAAGCAGCCAATAAAGTAACAAATACCAAAGTTCTAGGTTAAGAAAAACATAAAATTAAATAGAAAATATATATTTAGTCTGGAAAGGCAGAATGGAAGTTATTTTGAACATATCTTTCACCTTTCCATATGAACAACATGATAAAAAAATCAGTCTAGTAAAGATATACATATGTATGGCTTTTATTACTTACTCATTTCACTTGAAAAAGAGGACATTTCTGGCCTTGATGGCTACTCCCCTATCCCCTGGGTGTCTCACATATATACGGGGAAATAAAAGAAATAACTGAAAGCAAGGAATCTGCTCAGAGCACTTGGAAACTAGCAGCCCTTACCAGCAATTCCAGAAAGGTCAAGACTTTCAGAAATGAGCTTTTTATTTGCTAATACTACTGGTTTAGTAGAGTCTGTTCATCGTACTTAGTGGGGTGAAGGCATGTGATGTGATGTGATCATTTACAACTGAAAGAGGAAATCATTCTGGTGGACCTGAGAGTGAGCCATCAGGATGCTTTGGCTATGGATCTTTCAGGAGGCAGCAATCACAGCTGAGTAATGATGCTGTCAAATGGATATTTGGCAGCTTACAGGCCATAAATTGAAGGATTCTCATTGTCATTCATAGAGCTCCAGACAAATTTCTCATACCAATGAAGAATTGTCCATCCGCACTAGTGGGCTTTGGAGAGGCCTGATTCCAACTTATGCACTCAATGCACACAGAAAAATCACCAATAAAATTGACTACCCTGAAGGCAGTCTCAATAGCAAATAAAGAAACTAAAAAAGACTGTAAGTAAGCGGTCTCATCTCCCTGGAAGTTTTCAGGGAGAGCGAGAATATATTGTTGCTGTTCATACAGTACCTGCCCTTTGCTAAACAAAAGGACTCCAGACTCAAGGGCTGCCAATCTGCCACAGTTCAGCAGTACTAAAATTGTCTTCAAGAAGTTAACGTGCTGATGATTTCTAGCTTCATAGCTCAATTACATTTCTTTAATGTTGTATCATAAATGGTGAAGATCTGACCTGCACAACTGTTACTCCTCCCCTGAGACACACCAGCATCACTTGGCTGCCCATTCATGCTGTTGTCTGTTTCCTGTCCAGAGCCATAAACTTCAGTATGACATAAAATGCCAATATCACCAGCCATGAAGCTGTGAGAGGCAGTTTGCTCAGCATGCCATGTGGGAAGAGCTTCTTTACTGTTCTTCAAGACAGCCCACAGGAACCACCTACTTGCTGTTACTGACCTTGAGTTTGATCTATATGGATATTGTCAATCTTGTTAATGTGTTTCTAATAGGAGGTGGAGAAGTTGCTTTCTCAAACTCTTCCAAGAGAGCTCTTGATTCACTCTGAGCGTGGGGACTGAGCCTCATGACTACAGCACAGTGCAAAAAAACTGGCCCAAAGCCTCTGGGAGGTGTTTTGACAAAATGTCTCATTAACAGAACATGCTGATTCGTCACAGCTGAAATCCCTGGTGGAAACACTGGGAAAAGGTTGCCAGTCAGATTTCTGAGGTTCTGGGAATTACTGGTCAGTTGTAAGAAAAGAAAAGGAGAAACCCAGACTGATCTTCTGGGAGAAGATTCCATCCGACAGTTGTCCTGATCTCCTGTACCACTGGGCTTAGGCATTCAGAAAACTCATTTCAAAACACTAGAAGCTGTTTCAGAATTAAATTCTAGTTGGTATTCTTCCATTCTCGCCTGCCTTTCCCCCTGACCTTAGGGAAATAATTTAATTCCACCTGCATCAGTTTTCCCTAAAAATAAAAAAGTGATGACTGTTTGTCAGAACCACCTTTAAGTGACAACATAATTTTTAGCTGATCAGTGTTTTCCAAGAGAATTGAAACCTGTAAAGAAAGATGCCAACCCCTGATAAGCACACCAAGAGAGACAGAAGAAAAATGTCAGAGTCATAGTAGCTTTCCCTCAGTGGAAAGTTCCTGGTGTTACACAACCAAATATTTTCCTGTCAGCATTTATCGCTATTTGAATCATTTGCATTGTGTTTTCACAGCTAAGCTCTTTAAAAATAAGCTAAACATCTCCTGTGAACAGTGTTTTCATGGAATTTCAAAGTGCCTAAGAGCATAGTCTGGCACACTGGTTCCAGATACACACCGTTGCAGTGTGCAAAGATAGTGAAAGATAATAAAGAAATAGGGGGGGTAATAGCCATACTTTGTGCTGAATGGCAAAAATATTTTTTCAAATTTGAGTGTTACAACTGAAAGTTTCTCTGGGGGGGCGGGGGGGGGGGGGTGGCTGGCGGTGGGGAGCTGTTTCTTTGTGCTATGGTCACTAGGAACATAAGAACAGCTACACTGGTTCACACCTGATGTCCATATAGTTCATCTTCTCTGCAGGGCTGTTCACCAGCAGATGCTTAAGATAGCCATATATATTTCTCTCACATTTCTCCCATTTTGTTGTATCTTTTTTATTGGATATTCCTCCCAGTAAAGATGAAAACCTATGCTTTTCCAAAATACTCATAAACAGGCCTTTTGCCAAACCACCAAACCAGCAGGATTTACCAAAACAACATACATGCAAAAGTGTGTTTCAGAATGAGTGAATATGAACGACTCCGTGCAAGACACTAACCTATCACCTTCATTGTCAGTGTAAGAATTTTTGAGTACAATTCTTATGCTTTATTACCTTACATGAAAATTCCTATTATTAGTGAGAAATGTTCAACAGCCTTTGGCAGCATTGATTTTTAATTACTATGAATAGTGTTACAGCTCCAATGAGTTGGATTAGCAAAATCCCATTCCATAAAAAGTGGAACTTCAGGTGGAAGCCCTTTCTGAAGCTATGAATATTCTCCATGTTTCCTCTTCCTCCTGTCTTGTGCTTTGGATGTGGCGTTCCCACAGCATTGCTTGGTTCCCCAGGCTGCTAATCAAAACTAAGAGTAGATCTTGATACTGGTAACACTTGTAAGGCCACTTCAGCAAAGAGGAATCAGACTGGTTTTACTTAGCTGCCAGCAGATGCACAGTACAGCAGCATGGCTATATGCTGCCTGTTCCAAAGAACTAACACAAAGTGAGTATCTCCTTGCTTTCAAGCATCCCTGGGCATCATTTCTATAAGTAGATGGCAAAGATGCGAAGGACTCCTCTGCCATGTTCTCTGCCCTTTCTTTTACCCCCCAATACTGGTGTGAGGTAGCTATGTGACAGTGTGCACATATCTTACCCAACAATTGATAGATTACATGTTCAGCCTCCAGAGGAGACAAAATAACACAACACCACTTAGCAAGAATCCCTGGCATCATTCTTCCAAAGGCATTTAGATCAGAGCCAGGTTCAGAATGTGAAGATGCTGTAAGTTTTGCAACACTGCTGAAAGGCAAAAGAATACAAAGAGTTTCCCCATCCTTATTTAACCTGTCTGTAGCGCTCCTTAATGTGTTAGGAGTTTGGTGTGTGCTTTGGGATAGTCACAGAGCACATTCCCTTGCAGTGGAACTGTTTTCACTTCAGGTTTTCTGTCAAACAATAATGTTCCCTTACCCAGGTTCTGAGAGACAGTTTTGCCCTATTGATTGCATGCATTTACATGAGCAACAAGCAACCTGCCAACACACTTGGCAAGCTTTTTTTTTTCTTTTTACTCTTTAATTATTCTAGATTATTATTTTTTAAATAGTTTACAAAAGAGTTTTGGGGAAAACAAAACAAGTAAAATATCAAGGCAAAGTGCTTCACATCAGGAGAGACAGAAGCAATTAGTCTGAAGTCTGTGAAAAACAATTATGTTGAATTTATCACACAAACTGCAAGATGTTCTTTATTACTGCCCAGTAAGTACACACACTGAAAATTTTGACCCTATTCACTCTTTCCACATTGCCATAGCTAAAAAAAAAAATAATAAAATCAGATGATCAGAGCAATAGAGACTATCCAAACCAGACATGATTAGCATATGGTTGAGATTTAATAAACTTTTAGGCATCTTGAATTAAGATGCAGCACTTCCAGACATGTGGAAATGGGCTGCATTTTCTTTTAGAAAGACATAAGAGGAAAAGCTAATATTCTGCTTTTCTACAGCAGTTCTCTGAGTGCACTTCATGTGGGTAAGTCCTCACACATTCCCAAGTTTTCAGTGGTTTTGGGTTTCATTGTGGAAAATACAACACAGCAGAGGACACCACCACGCCACAAAATACGTCATGCTTTAATATGAGGTCATCATAACTCTCATGAGATTTGTGTCTCTTCTTTTCTTTGCTATTCGTCTTCCCAGTGTGTTCACTGGTTGCTCTGAACCATCCTTTCCCCTCCCAGCCCTAGTTTGCCTTCGGTAACTAGACTGAAAACTCTGCAGCATTGGCTCTCTTTCTGCATGTGAACCAGAACACAGGCAACAGACCTTCAGTTGCAATCATGAGCTCTCAGTACTGCTGATAAATAGTACAGATTCAATTCCACAGACCAGACATTTATTCTAATCTCAGCTACCCACCTGTGCAGATGCAAAACTACTCAAAAGAAACCCCCTGGTGTCAGCCTGATAAAGTACAACAAATACTCTGTCCAGCAATTACTTTGGAGAGGGTTAGTTGCCTTGCAGATGCTTCTGGGCCTGACTGTTTTCTTTCTTACACTAGTGATTTTTTCCTTGTGAAAGAAAATCCTTCTAACATTATTTTCTCTTTCTTTTTTTTTTTTTTTCCTAGCAAGCTTGTTTTGAAGCATCTCAGTACCAAATCCTTGTAAGCAAACTGAATACCCAGTATAATCCAAGGTTTATGCAAAGGCAGGCAATGACAGTAGTAGCTAAACCTCACTCCATCAAAGGAAATCTATCAAGGGCACCCTCTTCTTGTGTTATTACTAAAAATTACAACGCATAGCCAAGAAAACAAGCCATGCTACAGGAGGCTGACTTACAGCACTCTGAGGGTGGAACACTTTTCTGGCTTATCCTGCTTCTGGCTTTAAACATCTGGTACCAACAGAAAGAAATTTCGTCTTTTCTCCCTGTTAATTGTGAAGTATCTGACTGATTGCTTATGACTGACATGAGTCTGACAGCAGGAAATGGTGACACAGGGGGAGTTCGATGGGTTAAGAAGAATGAGACAAGAAAATCAATGATGTGATTCTTTATTTAAATGCGTGTGCATACTGATTGAGGAATGTCAGCCTTAAAGTTGTCAGAAGGGCTTGATATAGGAATTGCTAAGCACCGCTATTACTGTCAGCCTTTGCATCACCATAGCTGTTCTGAGCCCTAGACACAAACCAGCTTCTCACTGGATGAATGGAGCACAGGGAAGCAGCCCAATGAGCCTGTTCCTCAGCTGCCTGAAATCACCTTTTCACCACGGTAATGCAGCTGCACAGTATTCTCAGGATGACCCACATGCAGCAGAGATGTTCTTTGGGAAGCCCTGTGTCAGCTATGCTGTCTCTTAACCTCCACAACCAGGCACTACACAGGAGATGCTCTGAGACAAGCTGATGATGAGAACACACACGTCTGGGGTGATCCCGTGGGTTTGTGTTTCTGGTATCCTAAGGACAGTTAGCTTCTCTCGGAGCTGGAGGTCATAGAATCATAGAATTGTTTAGGTTGTAAAAGACTGTAAAATCCTCAAGTCTAACTGTAAACCTAACTGCCAGGTCCACCACTAAACCATTTCCCCAGACACGATGCCTACACGTCTTTTACATACTTCCAGTGATGGCATGCACAATGTGCTCCCCCCTGGTCCTTACGCTGCTGGTGATGGCATCAGAGGGATAAACCAGGGGCCACAGCAGGCTTTTTAAACAGGACTCCAACAGACAAGGCCCCAAGTGAAAGGTTTGTTTGAGACAGATGTCCTATGGCTGAGGTTTATTGGGAATTAGTTCTGTTTCAAGATGAAAAGCAAAGCCATGAATAGAAGCTGATGAAAGTAACTGCTCCGACTTTGAAACACCTATCATTGAACTGAAAAGAGGAAAGTGAGATTGATTGAGAACCCAAAGTGCAGCAGAGCAGTCCACTTCCAGACCCAGCAGACAGAAGGGCAAAAGTAAACAAGTAGCCTGAAAGGTTGCCATTATTCTGGCAAAGTGAATTAGATGTTAAAATGTCAATTCATTTTTCATAGTCCAAAATATTATTTATAGCATAGATAAAAATTTCTAATTTCCAATAAACAGTCCTGAAATGAATATTTTGTACTGAATCCTGCCTAAATTGCTCAAGCATATCATCGTATCGAAGTCATTAGAACTGTACAAATGAGTAATGGCAGCAAGAGCCGGCCTTTTATTGGCATGAGTTTGAAATGGCTGCCTTACTCAAGCACGCCTATAAAACACTCTTGCCACACTATCATGTATCCCATTTACTCCCCATTTAAAAGAGAGGGGAAAAGGTTATTTTAAAAATACTTTAGAGTAATAAAATCTTTATTGCTGCAATTTTTTGTATCTCTTATGCCTGTGAAGCCAGTTGATTTAGGTATGTCCACAGTTCTGGGAGTAATAGAAAGTCAGTACTTATGCATTTTGTATACCTCTAAATATTGCTTGAGCTGGAGTGCCTACAAATCATAGGGGGTGGGGTGGGTGGGGGATGCAGTTTTAAGGTCATATAGCTCACAGCTTCGCAGGAATAAGAAAACCATGCTGGGTATACCACAGCCTCACACTCCCTCTTTCCAATGGGACACAGCAGGTGTTTCAGGCTCTGATGACTTGCAAGGCAACAAATCTAAACAGTCTGGGATTGAATTGAAGCCTGTTACTGTAAATGAAAGATAGAGAAGGAAATTCTGCCAAGAGTAAGAAAGAACATAAACACACACACATACAAGGTTTGGGATCTTTTGAAACCTACATTAGGTCCACAGATACTTTCTAAGCATTATTATATTTTTATATATTGTTAAATATACAGTATATTACTGTATGTTTAGAACAGCATCTTCTTGCATTACATTCAAAACATGCACTATTGTCCAGTTTATCTGTTTACTGTACAATAAGCCAAATAAATATCTCTGCCATACCAGGTGAAAACTTGCTTTTTATTCATTACAGCAATACTGTGCATCATTGGGAAAGAAGTACTGTATTCCTTCTAGCACTCCTATCTTCCACCACTGCTGGCACACAAATGAAAAAAAAAATAATAAAAAAAAATCAGTCTGCTCAGCTAGCTGAGCCACTATTGTTATGAGAAGTGAGCAAAATCCTGTTCTGCTTTGTTCATCAACAAACCTGTCAGCTAAATGGTGATTCTGGTACCTCCTCTGGTAGCAGCACAAGAGAAACAGAGGAATCCTGGTACAATTTTCTAGGTCTGAGGTTGCAATGCTGGCAGTTAAAAAATCATTGCGTGATTATAAATGGAACAAATTTGCTCAGGAAGTCAGAGAGAGAAAAAATATAGAACCTCTAACTGCCTTTTTGACAATTGCTTTCCTTCTGTAACTGTGCTTTAAAAGAGAAGCCAAGATCATTTGGAATAAGATATCTGCTTTCTCAGCCGACACCAGTCTGCTGAATAGCAGAATGACAAATATCTCTGTGGTTATTTAATTATTTAGGACATAATATGCTATTTTATTTGACAATCTGTTTGCTCTGTGGATAAACTGTAATGCTGAGTAATTTTTCCTTATGAAGCAACAAGATTATCTGCTCATTAAATAGCTTCATTGGCCCAGTAGCAACATCACACCACAAATAGAAATGATGCTATGAAAAGAATGGAGCAGAGATGCCTGGAACTTACAGAAAATACAATAGAGACAACTCAGTCACTGCAGTGAGAGGAAGGAAAGCTTTGGGGATTGCAGCAGCTGCTGTGTATAGGCAGAGGAAGTCGGGCTGCCAGGGAGTTATTGAGGTGAAGACCAGCTTTCCCCTTTTGCCTGGTCAGGTAAGTAGGCTTACAGTCCCCTGGGTGATGCTGGCGGAATTATGCTAGTGTTCCACAGGACCAAGATCAACAAGTTTTCCTATAATTTTGGGGGGCTGTTGTACCAATTGGTGGATTGATCCATAACCCCAAATGGATACGGAAGTTTCATTTTCCATAGCTTGTTTCCATCTGATGTGCATCTTCAGATGGTAGTGCTCTGGAGTTTGTGGAGTAAGTTATATAAGTGAGGACAGCAGGCATTTCATGATGCTCTGAATTTGCAGGGCCTGCATTATGCATGGTGATAATAATAAGCTCTAAGCTATCAAACAGTGCTTTCCATTTTAATATGGCCAAATGGTTTCCCAGAGCTCTGTCATCATCATCATCATTTTACAGATGAAAAAGCATAGAGAAGTATTTTGCTTGGGGCTGTATTAGAAACCAGTAACACATCTGAAACTTATACCTAGCTTTCCAACCTCCTAGTCTAATGCTCTACTACTTTACCCTAGAGGTATGAACATGGATAAAAAGCTTTGTCATAACACAAGCAGCATAGTTTACATCACCTATATAAAGAAGCAAAAATGATAAGAGATTATTTTAATAACTGACTGTTCTGGGCAGTCAAAGATTTTCTCTGAACAGTCCTATGGCAAATGGAAAACTGAATACCTTTGGAACTAATGGATATACAAGACTTAGACCTTGCATACTGGCTCAGATGAGAATTCCAGATGAAAAAGCCATTTTGTTTTCTGTTTTGACAGTGGCCAAAATGAAGTGTTTAGGGAAGAGCTGAGCAAGCATATGTCAACATGTCTCTAGAACATTCTCAGAAGCCCCAAAAATTTGCAGATGGAGGACTTTCTGAGATAAAAGATGCGGTTGGTATTTAATAGTCCAATGGCAAGGAGTGCCACAGTTTACCTCAAAGCTGAGGCTGGACCTCCATTAGTTTATTCTGAACACAAAACAAACAAGTGGCAGTTGATGCATCATAATACATATGAAGAAATATGAATAATTTCCCATTTACCCTCTCTGTGAAACTCATTACCTAAGCTTCTGTCACCCAAGGTTAAATGCAAAGAACAGACACCAAAAGTAAGTTTGGTTCATTCTCGCTGCTCCTACTGTTGGGAGAGGTCCACAGACAGTTCTGTGACAGGAAAATATCACATGCCTTGTACCCATATGCCTTGCTCGGGAATGTTACTGCTTGGATTGACTGTCATAAACTGTGGTTTTAAAGCAAATAAATCTTTGATATCTACAGTAGGACAAGAATAATTGTGTATCTGCCCATTTGACTTTTTCTCTTCTCTGGCTCCTCCAGCATAGCTTCCTTCTGGTGTTACTGTCAGTGTAAACAGCAGTTCATTAGAAATGTGTGATCCCATCAATTCATTGGACACAGACTGACTTGGTACCACTGACTTTCAACGAAACAAAATCTGAAGTGGTGATCTACAAATACAGTGTTCTGTGACTTGTTGACAAGACCCAAGAGAACTCTTAAAAAAATGCATGATCTCTCTACCCCAGTAGAAACATACACGAACCATTTGTTATTTTAATCAGATTTTTTTAGTTCTTTAAATTTTCTTAAGGTGAAGGTGGGCAACTTGGTTTCAAGAAGTGGCTTTTGAAAAAGGGTGTCTGTTGGCCCCACAGGGTCTTTTGAGCCCTTCTGTTATGCTAATGTCACAACTGTTACACAATAACACCATCCAGAAACAGCCAAGCTGAGGTTCAAGAGCAAAGGTAACACAATATTTTGCACAGGCTGATGCACCTGGGCTTATGAGAGTATATGGCCAAACAAAACACCGTGCTAGCCCAGCAGGACTGTTCCCAGCCTGTGGTCAGAGCTGGTCTGACCATCTCTGTAGGGCATTTCTCAGTAGTGACAAGACCATTCTGAGGCCTTTGAAATATCAGTTTATGTACCACTGCCTAACTAAGCTCTCATCTAGATTAAAAGTAAAACTTGTTTTTCTGGAGCATATGGAGGTTTTCAAGGCATCAGTTTGCCTGTCTGTATTGAAGTGCCAAAATAATGCTATGTGGCTTGCTTTAGTATGGAAAGGATTTCTAAGAATAGAATCCCACCGGTTATAATTAGCAATATAATGCCTAATGATCACTAGTCAAAAGAGGTCTTGAGCTACCTGAGTAATCCCCTGTAGCTGGGCCATAACACTCTACTGAAGCGCTGAAGAGAAACTTGGCTTGAATGTAATCATTTGATTAGCATTCATCCAAGCAAAACATCCTCTTTTGTAGAGAGCAAGCATATTTCTACCTTTTTCTAGCTTTTGACGAGAGGCAGGTGTGTTAAGCATAGGAAATGTATACAGTACAGGGTGTTTTTTGACCAAGCACATGGAAATATACATTCTGCCTTGAAAACAGTGACACTTCCTAGTACACTGGTAAGGTATCACTGAGCTGTCATATTAGCTATGCTCTCGGACTGGAGAGAGACAACGTGTACGCAAAAACTCAGAAAAATAGAAGGAGATGAAAAAAGCTCAAAAATTAATTACAGGTACATTATCTAAAATTAATCACTGGATTACTGTGCTGTGATGTTGCATTTTGTCAGTGATAAGCAAGCAACTGGCAAACTTAAATTGTGTCATTTCTTCAGGAAAACATAGACCAACATAGCAGCTATCAAAATGTTGATTTTGCTCCTGTGCCTTCTCTACTGAAACCCTGGGAACCTCTTGGAGTGCATTGCACCTACTCAGGCCTGCCTAAATTAGTCGGTAGCAGCTACTATCTGTAACTACTGATACACATAAACCCCTAGAAGATGATGTTAATTTCAGAAAAAGTTCCATCAACACACACATATACAGGGCATTGAACAGTGAAGTAACGTATGCCAAGAGCAGCTGTTTTCTGCTCCAAATCACATTGACAGCTTCCCTTTGATGGGGCTTGCTGCAGTTGTGTTGACCCCTGTACACTTTCCTGGGTTGTATCAAACAAAATGCATCTCATTTTCTGCTTCTTTCCAACAGCTCTCTTTCCTGCCCAGTCTTACAGTACTTTGGTCTTTCTAGTACCTACTTTTAGCCATTCTTTGATTCCATACAGCATAATATTACTATTCCCATCTTCCAGCTGATTATCACTTTTCACTCATGACATATTAATGAATCTTTTCTCTCTGTTGGGAGTATTTGGAGAAGGTAAAAGTATAGCTGGAGGTTGCACGAAAGTTTCCGCCTTCTGTCACCTATCCCAGGCTCTAACAACTTTTAGATTTATTCTTGACATCCCTTGGGCACTTCAAATAAATCTCTGAATCCACAAGGCAAGGCTAAAAATGCACCTAGCAACTCAACATGCAATGAACTACCTCTACTACAGACAGTAGCTACTTCTATGTGTGTAATTCCTTTTGTTTCTTCTGTACCTTCCTATCTGATGAATTAAGAGGGAATTTCTTATTCTTAATCTTCTTGCTCAGCTGATATTCCTGAGGGAGTACAGCCCCTGAAGCTGCCCTGCTGGGAACAGATATGCTGTGCTGTCACCAGATTACAGGACAGGAGGTTTCTTGTTTGGCAGTGCTAAGTCCCTTCCGGCTACAAAAGGAGGTGACAGCAAGAACTAGGAAAAGCAGGAAGATTAATGGTTTGTGTAACACAGTAGAAATAAGAAATTATCATACTCTGCAGAAAAGAGATTTCCAGAGGAAATGGCTCAAGAAAGGCAGATGTCGGAGCCAGTAACATCGGTAACTAGTCATTTAGCCATTGATGCAACTGCATGATAAACTTCATGCAGTCCTGTGATAATAGTTATCTTCTGACTCGAATGTCACACAAAGCAGGAGGATCATGATCAATATCTGCCAGGTACAGGGTCCTTGTTACCAAGCAACGTGACTTCTTTTGCAGAGCCAGACTTCTAATTTGATTCATTTCTATTTGTTTTCTACAATTTCTACATTAGCGATGGAAAGGAAAAGGTACAATAAATATCAATGAAGCATCTGTTAACTCTCTGATGTTCATTAACATTCAGATCAATGGTAACTGACACAAAATGAAAAATTAATATATAATTCACCCATAAAATTAACTCTTTCACAGATAAAACCTTTCAGAGGAAAATTTGTTGACTGGGCTAAGAATCAGTTCACTAGCTCTTCTGGACTATGTAGATGCTTTCCAGAGTTTTGATGTGCAAAGAGCATCCTGCCCTTTGCTCACGGACATATACATGTAACATGGAGACAGGAGCATTAGAAAGGGAGGTGTGACAGCAAAGGTAATGAAGAAGCTACTATATTTAGTAAAAAAATCACTACATTAAACCCTTTGCTAATGGGAAAACAACTTTATCAATGGAATTTGCCATGATGCAGTCTACTTACAGAAGAGCTACTAATTAAGTGGACAACTGCATTATGCATTACTTATCTTTCCTGGTAACTTTCTGTGAATCAGAAAGATTGTGGGTGGTTGCCTGATTTTGAAGAGTTAAATACTGTTCTGGACACCTGTGTCCAAGCTATTCCTGTGCCAATTAGTTCTTGGGTGCTGTTCAGCAAGTTTCCTAACAAAGGTTTTCAGGAGTGTTCACAAGTGGTTTTAACATTTTCTGATCATTCAACATGGCATTTGATGATTCAGTTTCTAGAAGTGCTGACATCTTCTGTCTACAACTGAAAACAATGGAACTGTGTCCTGAGACAACAAATTTATATAAATTAATAAAGTGACAAACTGAAAGCAAAACGTCCCAGAACTTAAGAGATGCCTGTAACAATTTTGATTGCCACTGCCAAAACTCAGGTCTTAAAGGGAAAAAAGAATAATGGAGGATGGCAATGTGGATTGGATTTGGGACAAATAGTCATGCCACCTAGGGGTACCTGGAGTGTCCAGTTCAGTCCTTTTTCACCTCCTACTCCTCTCTTTGGCAAAATCTAGAGATGTATCACATAAGATGGAAGACAGAGCTACAGAAAGCAGAGAAAACAGATAAATCCACCTTTACTGTGCTACATAGATAGCTAATGAAGATATAGCCACAAAACTTAAGAGATCATGGAACGTACTTGGAACAGCTTTTCAGCTCTCATCACAGATCTGATGTCCAGAGTGTGAAGACATACTCCTTGATAGCCATGAACCAAAAAAGAATAACAAGAGAAACATCCTGCTTTGCTCAACCACAGACTGAAAGTCACCTGCCAGGAAGAACAATTTCCCTCGTGTGGCCTTGTGGTGTCAAGAGGTCATAAAATAGAAACAGCATTCTTTACTGAAGTTCACTATTGTCTATAGAAATCTTTCTACAGCTGCCTCTGATCCAGGTGTTAGCAGTCATGATCACTGTGGAAGGTTTGTTATCCAGCGAGCATTATATGCAGTTGCTGCAGTGTGTCTTCCTTAACAATTGATACATAAGGGATTTTTCATATGGCCATCCCTTCTTTCAGGTGGTTTGGATTAATGTGTCTCCTCTGATAGCTGTGTCTTCCTCCCAGTTGACATTTCCACCTCCCCAGACACCAAGAAACATCTATAAATTCAATGATATGCAGCTATTTTTATAAATCAGCAAACCAATTGATCTTCTAAGTGGCCTTCTTGGATTATTTTTCTTTTCTGATCTTATGCATCTCCCAGTGGCTATTCTTTTGTTCTTGTGAGCCAGCTGGTGGTCCTCAGCACTCTGTGAAGTAGAAATGTGCCCACCTATGCATATATAGGTATATACAGCACAGATTAATCATTTTGGGCCTTGTTTCCAGCAAACAGAGTTTGTGCTGATTTGCTGCACACAGTTGATTCCTGCCAAGTCCTGGAACCACTTAAAAGAAGGAATACCATGTCTCAAGAAGGGAAAAATCTCATGATCAAAAAGGGACAATCATGTGTCCTCAATTCCTTTTAAAACCAGCCGCTCACGGAATATGTTGCCTCTATAGACATAGATAAGTTTTGGTTTTCTGCAGAAGACGTTGTCTGAAGATTTTAAGGGATGGAAATGGATCAGTCTTTTTTTCTATAGGTATAAATACCATCACTAAGGTTTGAAATGCTCATAGCCCATTAAAATTTTACTGCTAATTTCAAAAGGCCCAGCGGTTTTCCCCTCATTCCTGACTTTGAAAGAAGGTGTTTGAAAATTTGACAAAACACACCTGAGAATGTGAAATTACTTGCTAAAAATGGCCAAACACAGTATATAACTTTGCACAAGTATTTAGAGGAAATATCGCACCTATGTCTTTTACACTTGCTTTCAGCAAACCTTCTTGAAGATGAACTCTCAGCATAATATTTTTTCCTTTGAGTTTAGTACTTCTTATCAACTCAGCACCTCCTTCATTCATTCTTGTTTCTGATGATATCTTTGATTAAATCCCTAGGTTAATTTTTAGGAATGACACAGCAACCTGGCAGCCATAATCCTTTTAGAAGTTCAATATGTTTATGAGGGTTGAAGGATGTTAAATGTGGTGGTTTAAATGCTAAGCTGAGTAATCAGTTCATTAGGAATTTGCTCAATATGTTTGCCATCTGCAATTGAAGCATGCAAAACCGGACTCAGATAATTCAGCAGACAGTTTAATGTACGAACAAGATAAACTCCTCAAACATTGATTGACAAACCCTGGGATTTTGTTAGCAGAGATAAGTGCATATTCACATCCACATCCATGGATAACTTAACCACTTCCAGGGTAGAGGCACTGTAATACAACTACATTTAGCAGCTGGGGCAGGTGTGTGCAATGTCACCTCCATGATCCTGACCCAGACCAGCCTCAGCCAGCAAAGCCAGGCTTCAGGGGATTTGAGAGGGAATTGGCAGACCTCCACCACAGCCATAGACATTTTTCTGTTGGTTGCTAGGAGGATCACACCACACCTGTGTGGTGACCTGCAGACACTGAAATAGTCAACCTATGGCTCTATAGCGGTCTGTCTTTCTGTCTGGAGGAACTATATCCCCCATTGCAGCAAAAACCTGTTGCCTTCTTGAAGCTATCTCAGCCTTTTGAAACCAAACTTCATTTTATGGTGTTCCATTCTTCCCTTCCACTCTAGCCTGATGAATACCCAGCCTGAAGCCTGAATATTGTTAGCTGGTGTGGAGTTCCCCTGCCTTCACACACACACACACATAATTCCTCTCTTTGACCCTTATCTTACTCTCCACAGCAAACCTTATCTCTGCGAATGTTACCAACCAGCCTCAACTGTCAATAATTCAACAAAGCCTAGAAAAAAATCACCCACATTTCACCCAGGTCCCCATGCTAATATTTTTCTCTGACTGAGTTTATACCTTCAGACGTTTCTAGCTCCGAAGATGCATGGAATATAGCCATTCAGGGGGAGTTCAAATCTCTGGTTACCTGTCTGATCTGATCGTCTCCAGAGGCACCGTACAGCCTGAGTATGATAAATGCCCTTGCCTAGACAGCAGAAGAAATTTGCTTAGATCCATTACAATGTGAAGAAAATGGCCAGAAGAGGCTGAATCACCCCAGACTCCATAGTTCCCTGAGCATCTACCCCATTCTTTCAGTAAAAGAAGGTGTCTCTGTCACAGTAGTGAGTTAAAGTCTTCCTGTATGTGCCTGAGACACCTGTGAAGGTAAACCTGAAGCAAGACCTTCTCCTCCAGCCCTCCATTAGCATTCACTCAGTTCCTTGCTACTGTCCTATTAAACACAGGGTTCGTTTAGACTTAGAAGCAATTTATGAAGACCCAAGTATTTCACTGATCAAAAATCTCTGGAGGCTCTGCTTCTGCAACAAAAAATTATGTAAGGAGAGAAAGGAGGGCAGAGCAGAAACAGAAAAGCAAAACCTCACATCATGGCTCAGCATGATAAACAAGCATGTGAAGGAAGGGTGTGCTATAGGGAGAGGAAGGAAAGAAGTGATTATCTGGCAGAGAATGATCTTCCTCCTCAAAATGCCTCTGGGAAGGAGGGAGCAAGAAAACATGAGAATCCCGCCAGCACACACAATGACCCTTCAAAGCACCATGGGGAACCCACTGATGAAGAGCTTTTCTCTAAAGCCTCCTGCCAACTCGATATTTGCCAAATCCCATTTGCCTCTAATCACTCACAGACAGTTGCTTGGCCTGAATCTGCTCCCTTTTTTTCTGGTGCAAAACTGGAGTTAGGCTACAGAAGCTCACTCAGTGCTAGTGTATGTGACAGCGGGTCTTTGCCTGTCTTTATGGTCCACAGAGAAAGGAGAAAAGGAAAATGTTGGCCAACCTGCCCTTTGCGACTGGCTTGGACAAGTCCTGGAGAAGCAGGTGGGTAGCAAGGTGGGCTTGTGGACCTGTGTGGTATTATAAGGGTTATTCTTATAGAAAGAAAGAGTACACAGCTGGGATATTCCCAGTAGGTGCTCTGGGAGGAAATGGTTAATCAGAGACACAATTACTTTCCTGACAGCTCAGGAAAGAGAAACTGCTTTCTGAAGGTCATATTGACATTCATCTCATTACAATTTCTAGCAGTACTCTGCCTCAGAAACGGGGTTACCTTTTCTTACTCATCCAGTGACTTTTGCAGGATACTACACACAAGCTCTGGCTGCCTTTTGGAGGCAAGCCCAGTTTTCTGAAAGATCCTTCATGGCACACCAAAATCAAAGAGAAAAGGGAGTTCTTATTAGGTGCTAGTCACCCAGACAAAGCACCAAGGCAAATCTAACTTGGATCTTAGTAATATATGCCGTTCTTTATAAGACCAGCAGTTTATCATGTCCACGTTCCTTCAACCCTTAAATTATGGCAATACATAAGGACCAGAAATTGCTTTCTGACCCTCCTCTGCATACCTTCAGCAACAGAAGCAATCAGCTGACATCCTGAAGCACAGCATCTGATTGCATTTCACATGCATAATGGTGGCTGTTATTATTGGTAAGAACAACAGTTGTCACAGTTCAACAAATGTGTCTTAATCATTTTCTGCTTATTTAACACACGATATACAAGTACTAATGCAATCAAATGCACTCTAAACACTGACTGCACAAATACTGCCTGCAGTCTCTTTACTCAGTAAGGACTCTTACTAAAGGTCTGGACAGAAAAGCACTATGCAGAAGCTGGGTAATTTGAGGGGATTGGTCCCATGTTTAGATTTTTCATATGTAATAATGATCCTTAATAATTATGGTTTTAGACCCTAGTTTAAGAAAAGTGAAACAAATTTTTTCCTATGTCTGATTTCTTTTGCTACTGGCCCATCAGGGTTACTTGCATGGATTTCTCTCTTGTTTTTCTGAATTTAGATTCTTGTATGTAAAAGCAAGTGAAGCTTGTCTGCATCAATAAGCTTATCTACCCTGGAGAAAAAAAAAGAAAAGAAGAAAAAAAAAAAAGAAGAAAAAAAAGGAAAAAGGAAAGAAAGGGGAGAAAGGAAAGAGAAAAGAAAAAAGAGAAGAGAGAAAAAAAAGCTCTGTGTGTCAATACAGAGCTGCTATGATTTTGCCTCTCAAGCTCATAAATTAATTATGCCAGTGCTTTCTTTAGCACCAAGGAGAACAGCTACAGACTGGTGTCCATTTGTACTGTCGAATCCCCTCATCCTTCCAACAGGGTGGTTTCATCCAGGCTGCCTGTTGAGAGAAGCTTGTGACCGCTGCTAGCTCCTGAGTGACTGGGAGAGCGCATGAGGCAAATCCCCTCCAGGAACCATTCTAGCAATGTAACAGCGTGAGCAACTAGATGCAGGTGCCCAGGCACTTTTAAAAAATACTGACCTATGATAAGCTCAACATTGCTGTACCAAATTTGCTTAAGCTATAGGGTTTTGGATTAGTGATTGCTAGCAAAGTGAAAATAAAGGTTGCTTTTAATATATGTATATAGCCATACACACACATCCAGTTCCCAGCTGGAATTAGATTACTTCCCAGGGAATTGTTCTTCTACAGACTTTGAAGTACCACTACAAGCTACACTTTCTTTTATCAGTGAACAAGTCATCACCTCTTTCCTTAATGTGGTGGAGGGAGAAGAACTCACTCAGATGGGGAGACAAACAGTTCCCAAAGTGCCCCTGGAAACTAATTTCTAACTTGGAAGCATCGGGGGGGGGGGGGGGGGGCGCTTAACAGTCCTTGCTACAATGTTTTTCACACTTACAAGTTACAAGATAAACCTTGAATTGAATATATCATTCATGCCAAAAGCAAATAACACCTTGGCTTTTTGGTACAGTACAGGGCAATTCTCACAGTCCAGATAAAATGTACTGAAGCATTCCTATTGCCTGGTTCTCCTGACAGTCCTTGGACCAAGAGTCTTGTTTTTCTCCGTTACTCATTCTGACTCTTCTCTGCATGAAAACAGGCCACTAATTAAATAATGAGGGATTTTTCTGTGAATTCTTCAGTGATTTGGACTGAGAAAATGCCATCAATCCATAAATCAGGGGGTACTTCAAGTGGTTTGTAACCAAGGATTTAGACTGAAAAAAAAACCACCAGAGTGTCTCCACTGCTAACTTGAGTATAATATATAACATTTGAATCTATGAGACTATATGAGGTTAGGCTGGCTGGTTCCCTGCCAGCAACAAGCAAGGCTTGTTCAGCCCCTCCAGATCAGTTTTGAGACAATAACTGTCTTGCCATGAGAAGCTGAGCCACACATCTCCCCAGCCCAAGCAGGTGCTGGGAGAGTCCAGAGACAGTCTTCCTCTGTGCTTTTGACAAGTTGTTTTGTTTAATGACTATAATGACAATCTCCAAGATTTTTGATTATTTTTCCATGACAGAAAATGAACAATTTAATTTCCTTGCTGCTGGGATCAAACAGCCAAACAGCCTGTGGCATTATGATATAAATACATCTGAATAAATTAAAGGAGGATAAGGGAGACATTCAATACAAAGAATGTCCTCTTCTCAGAGGCACTCAGCACCAGAACAACCTTTCCATGTAAGAGTATGAAAGTTAGAAGAATAACATTACACTCATGCCCTCTTAGCTTCCAATAATACTTGTACAATCTCTGCTGGGGGTCTCATGGCTTTATATAAAGGTAGGTTATTGACAGACAGCAGATACGATAAAATCAAAGGCATCTTAAGCTGGGGGATGTGAAGGTCCAAGAAGCAGATTATGCGCAAATAGATTTTTTTTCAGCATCTTGTGGGAGTCAGGATATGTGTGACTGGCTTTATTTCCTTAAGAGGAAATAAAGGCTTGGCTTTCACAAGGTTGGGAATTATGAATCTAGAGGTTTCTACAGCAGAAAATTCAGTACAGAAAACAGCAATATCCACACAAATCCCGAGCTATCCCTCAATGTTTAACCATGCATAGCAACAACACATACCATTATGGCAGCCAATAAAGAATACAGTACCCAGATGACAATGCACGGCATATTTTAGAATTTATATGTTGAATGTAGTAACAGTACGGCATGGACCAAGGCCAGGATGATAAGTCTCCCAAAAGAGGAGTTACTGTGCAGCTGATAATCGCAAGGATGAATGGCTTTGTGCGTGGGGCATCAGATCTGGTTAGTGTCCTGATCACAGCCATGCTGGATCAAAAAAATTAGCACCTGCAAAGAGGAAAGTAGCATCTTCTGAGTTGCCAGCACCTGAGTCTCCTGTTTAATAACTTCTCTTAGACCCGTTTTGGTTACAAAATTTCCAAAGGTACAACAGTCAAGTAAAGAAGAAGTATTTAAGTGACAGATTATCTGAATGAATCTGACACTTTTAACTGAACAGATGTCTGGTTTGGGAAAGCAACGGTTTACCTTGCATTGCCTTCAGCCAGCAGAAGGAAAAAAAAAGCAGATTCAAGTACAAAAGTGTGGAAAGGGAAAATCAGTGGAAGTCACAGTAATGGTGTGTAACAGTTTCAACAAAGTACTGGAGAAAAGAGTTGAAAAAAACCCTTGTTCAAACGCTGTAAGGAATAGTGGTCCTGCATTCGCACACAGGAGTGGGCAGAGTGAGGGGCCAGAGCCATTTCCTCTGCAAAATCCATCATTAAGATATGTGCTCTATTCTGGCTGGCGCCTCACTATTTATTTTAGGTTGCTGATGCCAACCAAGCATGTTGGACTGTATGCAGTGCTTCAGGCTAAGAATCCCTCTGAGTGATGATCCTGATTTTTCCAGTGACTGAGTCTATGACAAACCATCTGCACATCACAGGCCTCACTTTCCCCACCTGTGAAAAATTAACAAACTCTTTCATTTGTCAAATTGACACTGTTAAAATTAGTCAGCAAGAGTCAGAGCACAAAACCTTACTCCCTGGATGAATAGTTTTTCACCTAGCTAATCTGTCCAATTTCTCTGGAATTGGGCATTTAATTATTCTTTAAGACTGTAATATTTACACAGCATTTCGCAAGAAGTTTTAATAACACCACCTTATAAGACTCAAAGTTGATTAATTTTTTCCTAAGAAGCATGAATTTTATGAGCCAGAAGAAACAGTTAACAATGGTGCTAGAGGAGATTCTGTATCTGACCTTGTGGGCTGCATTTACAAGTGCATGTGAAGATGGAAATCCGAGTTCTGTCATCTGATGTTTTGACTGACATGGTTTGAAGATAGAGGTCAAGTCTGCAATGACAACCTGGTATGCTATAAGTGACTTTACAACCCAAAATGGCAAAGAAGCCAAAATGTTAAAAGTATTTATGGAGTCAAAATTAAAGAAGTCCATAATAATTAGAAATATGGAAACAAAAAACGATGACCTTTTCTATTTAAGCAAACTTGATCATCTGGAAATGTTGATATTTTGATATCTTTAAAGGTTAATCTGAAATACCTTTTTCCACATTACCTCAAAATTGATTTTTCCATCATTTAGAAAAAGAGACAAAACACTGTCTTTTGGGATAAAATCTACAGTTCTTTATTTGCTTGGCTGCAAATGGATACTGTACATAGCTGAGGTAGCAATTCAGTTAGGGATCCCCCAAAAAAAATTTTATTACTTTAATTGCTCTTATTATGGCTCAATCTAAAAATCTCCTGGAAGATCAAGATACCGGAGTGTTAGGTTCCATCCAAACATCTAATACACTCCTCTAAGGAAGGTTTTTAATTAAATAGGCAAAATATTGGGAAGCAAAAAGAAATATTATCTCCCCATTTTGAATGTGAAGAGCACGTGACACCAAGAGGAAGCAACATGCGAATGGCTAAGTAAGTCGTCAGTGGCAGAACCAGAGATTGTTCTGACTCACTAAAAGCATACTGGGTGCAAAAGCATCCTTGTCATCTAGAGAGTTATGTTATAAATAAGTTATTCAGTGTGATGAAAAAGAAAAAATGGAGGCTGTGTCTGAGCTATTCCAGATCCAGGATTAGTTTCTTACAGTAATGAGGTAGCTAGGTAATTCCACAGGATTTCATCAAGGTAATCAAGTCCAGACACTCAGTGTCTTATAGCCTTTAGACACTGACGGACCCAAAGTTGCTGCTATTATCAATGCACATAGTTAAAAAGCAACAAAGTAATCTGAAAAGTACCTTCTGCTTGGAGCTGCCACAATTCTTTCCTAAAGCATGTCCTGGCCAGAAGTGCATTTCGGACAGCAGGGGTATTAAAATCCTATTTGGTAAGAAGTTGCCAACGATGCTGGTGTGTATATGCCCTTGGAGTGCCCAGGCTGTCAGCTGCAGCAGCTGCTGCTTCATTCATTATACATGAGGAGTCACAGGCAGCGTGAAGCGCTGAAATTAATCCTGACAGTCATGAATAAAATGTAAATATATCTTGAGAAGGAAACATTTGCAAGGGAATTGGGGGGGGGAAAAATGGAAAAAGGAGGCAAGAAAAAGGAAAACTCATCAATTGTAGGAATGTAGGAGAAGAATGAAACAGTACAGTCTGCAGAGTGAACAACCGGGTCTTCTTGCCTCATTTCATGCCACTGGGAAGCAGGCTCCAGGAGTGCTAGCACACACCACTGAGTGCTGCAGCTGCCTAGGAATATAGATACAGCAGCTGAAAAAGCCCCCCAAAACGCAACAAATTTTCCCCACGTGTGTGCCTGGAGAGTTTTAAACATAATGAATTGTGGGACTAACCTTGAAAGCCACAGAATAAGGCTTTCTCTGCACATGGGTTTGGCAGAAGCTTTTCCCTAAGCTAGTATCTACTTTCCTTTTAGCCGTGTCTTCCCCTTGACTCAGTACCTGGTTAAAAAGTGCTGGCAGTTTGGGTTGGAGCTCTAAGACAAACTATCCCCAGTCTGTTTCTGGTTACTACCTCTTTCAACAGACAGTGATCATTTAAGTGCTACTAGGCTCTTTGCCCAGTAACAGACCAATTAAATCACCTGTTGTAAAACCACCTAATCCAGCTGGGAGGCTGTTACCTTCCTGAGCAGCTCAGACCAGATTGCAAGCACTCATCTGACTCCATTCCACTGCCTGGTAGCCAGAGAGTCACTTAACTCTCCCTGCCTCAGATTACCCAGTCCCACAATCCATCAAATTATATTCATCTGATTCACTGGGGGATGAGGAAGAATGATGTGATTCTGAATTGTTGATAAAAAGTTGTTCTCTAGATACAGAGACTGACTATAACACTGAATTTTCACAGCCTTTTTCATCCCCTGTGGTTTGAAAACTGCAGGTCAAATACTGCTCTCAGCTACGCCCAGGCAATTCCAACCAATTTCAGTTGCAGGCAGGACAGAAATCTGCATATGCAGGGCTCAAGCTAACATCACCGCAATTTCTGTATGTATGTACGTGGAGGGCATGGGGGTGGCACACAGCAGCCACTCTCTGACAGCAATAGTATCTACCCAGCGGGGTGCAGGAGGAAGGAATGAAGAATTGTTTTCCCAGTGGAAACTACAGGGAGAATTTTAAACAGGCAGAATGTAATTACCTGAAATGGAATCGTATATTATACCCATCACACCATTCCACATAAAAATTTAAAGCACGATTTGAAACTGAGGAAGCTGAGGTGAATTTCTGAGTTTCATTTATTTGGTTCCTCCTCTTTAGCATGGTACTTCTGCAGATTCACCTGCATGGAGAAGCAGTGCCACCTTCTCCACGCCCTGATCTGGAGGAGGAAGCTGGGAGATATGTTGTGCCTGTTTCCAGGAGGACCTCAGCTACAGATCTTCCATCATATTTTTTGTACTGCTTTCACTCAACACAGCCACATTATCTATACCTTACTGGAAGCATATATGTTACTAAGCCACAGTTCGTAGCTCCCTCTATTACATGGCACCTGGATGCCTCAAAATCCTTAAGGCTCTTATCCTCCCAATTAATCCCTCTTGAGACACAGCTGATGATTTTAAAGGCAAAAACCAAGGCTCAGAAAAACTGAGAGTAGGATTCATCTCACTTAACTTTAAAAGTCTGAAATGTAGGTGCCTGCACTGATCTAGGAAAATAGACTTTTCCTTAAGAGTCGTTAGACAAAAGAGGTGCTTATAGGGCTGACCTCTCCTAAGTGTCTGGTTTAGGAGGGAATTAATCGTTCCCTGGAACTGCCTGCTTTTCTTCTTTGGCTATAAAGAAAGATTAGATGATTGCCCTGTTACTTAGACCCATGCAGTTTAAACAGAAATCCATAGTGGAATAGGGAACTAAAACCACATCTAATTCAGACACAGACTTCTTAGCTAGCGAGCCATGACTCTATTCCTGAAACAATTATTAAAAAATCTTCAAAAATATAGTCCTGCTAGGAAAATCGCCTTCAGTCCTTCACAGATGTTGTGTCCCATGAGTGAATGCGTAATTCTGTGCCAGCTCCCACCACATTTTCAAAGAAACCACAGGCCCTGCAGTGCATTGATGAGGCAGAGGAGCATTGCCTCCAACGCTTCAGTAGAAAAAGTTTGCATATTAAAAACATAAGCCTGAATCACAGAGAATTTCCATCTGACTAAACAGGGCAATAGGACTAGACTGATGAGTGCCTGTGGACTTGTGTGTCACTCTACTAGTGCTTATCATCATATGAAAGACAGGACAGAAATTTATTTTACTTATAATGCATATGTAATTACTAAATAAACAGACACAACAACAATAACCAAAACCTCGGTGTTAGTTGACTGCTGCACCAGTGACTAAAGAAGGAAAATTGCATACACACACACAACTTCAGCACGGAGAAGTAAAAGCTTAGGGGGACCCAGCCTTCCAATACTTTGAAGGAAGCAATTGAGAAGGGAGCGCCAGGCTCTTTACTGAGGAGCAGGATTGGACAACAAAAAAGGATGGTTATAGATTGAACCAGGAGAGATTCAGGCTGTATACAAGAGAAAGTTTTTTTACAATGAGGACAGTTATTGAAGTAGTCTCCATTCTTGGAATTTTTCAAGACCTTACTGGATAAAGCTCTGACCAAGCTGGTCTGATCTCACAGCTGACCCTGTTTTAAGCAAGATGTTGGTCTATAGACCTCCTGAGTTCCCTTCCAAACTATGTTATTCTATGATTGTATGATAAAGACATTGATTATGGACTGCTTCCCATCCCTTAACAAAGCAGTCAGAGAGTAGACTAATGTGGTCCTTATTGAAGCTTCATGTGAATAAACAGAGATCTACCAGAGCAGCCAGTAACCAGCCCTTGCCAGTCCTCTGTGTGATGTGTGCAGCAAAGACAGTGGAGAGCAGAAGTTTAACATTATGTTTTGTAGTCTCTAGCTCCTTAAAGCAGCCTGAAAGTTTGAGCAGCCAGAGTAATGAAAACTAGCTTGAGAAATCTTTGCAGCACATGAGAGACCAAAGAGGTGTCTGGTGTGATTAGAAAGGTAATGGCTGTGACTTTTGTCCCCGGTGCCTCAAGCTGTAGACAGCACAGTTTGTATCAGAGGGATCTGGCCTTAACTTCCCACAGAGAAAGCCAGCAGTGGGGATATCTGTGTTCTCCAAGACAGCTTAATCACTTTTACAAAGTGCTTTCAGGAAAAGAAGTTACTTTCACTGTATGGAACAATGCCCTACCTTGTAGTATATCCTATAAAATGAAATAAAATAAAATCAGTAGTGAATTCCTTGAACAGCCAGAATTTAAACCATTTTGGATTTACATAGATACTGCATGCTCCAGGAATCACCCAAGGTTTCCTTTGGGTGTTTCTAAATCACAGTGGTTCCTGAAGGGAAGGAAATAATCTATTTTTCTTTTGTGTGTCACTTTGCTTTCACGGGAAATTACAGGAACCACTTGGCTGAAAAAGTGAAACAAGCTATGTCAGCATTTGATATGGAGCTGGATTACCCAAACATGGTGTCCCTAAACCTGAGTCCCTGGGGTCTTTCACTCTTGCCAAGTCCAAATAAGCACAGACATACTTCTCTTGTACCTGCAAAACAGCTGCTAAAAGCACTGCATCTATAGCGCTTTAGAGATGGCTTTGCATTCCTACTCCTTCCTGGTCTGTAAAGGCTTTTTAAATTGCAGCTTAAATCACTTGGTTGGCCAGCAGGACATCTGCAGGAAATACAGAAGGCACATTTGCAGCTCATGGATTTTTTTTTACCTGGTTTAATTGGAAAAAAGATCTACATTGTACTCTTTCTCAAATTGTTCCTCTCAGCTTGCAGGAAGAGGAAAACTCCTCTAGCAGAGAAAACCCTGCAAAACTGAAGGACAAGTCACAAAGCCATTGAAATGGAAAATTAGAAAGCAGTATAAATAGGTTCTTTGGAGGAAAATAGGTCTTCCCTGCTGTAGTGAGCATGAATAAACAATAAAAAATCATGTCAATAAGGAAAACGCTTGCTAGAGAAGGTCTTTCCTCTTCTATTGCAAAGCTTTCATTGGGAGGCAGTGGTGCACAAGCAGAGTATTAACCTTGCTAGGCTCTTTGGCTGCGTTAATCTCCTACACAATTCATCATCACCTTTTTTTTTCCCCTTAAAATAATGGATATGGTATCTTGTCTAGTGATGAATATTTGATCCTGACAAATGCAGGAGTAGGGAAGGTGATTTTACTTTTTCAAGACCACATAAAGAGACCTGGAAGAGCAGGAGCTCTGTCTTGTCGTCTTCTGTTAAAGATGCAAGGTGTCAACCAAGCTTGAAAACATGTCAGCTCTTCTAACCATGTTTCTTAGAAGCACCTTAAATCCTTAAATTATTCAAATTCAGGTAAGTGACCTGCCCATCTTAGAAGAGATTTGGAAGTTCATACTCCATAAATGCACAGCTGAACAAGGTCAGCACAGAAAAAAAGTTTAGCCTCCAGCACATTGCTTCAGATTCCCAAATAGTACAAACTACCAGAATTACTGTGAAGTTATGTTGGTTACACCTTAAATTACTGCAACCTTCAGCTTTTGGGAAGAAAAATTAAATCTAAAAAATATTTTTTCTTCCTTTTTGTTTGGTCATTAATAATGAATATTTTTTTCAGAGAAAAATTGGATGGAAAAGTAATCATTGTCCAAAAAAGATTGTATTTTCAATCTGCTTTTTCTGACAAAAAAGAAAGAAAATGGAAACATTTTATAAGACTGTGGATACTTTCAATACAATTTCCACCCAATGAAAAACTTGGGTTTTCTTCCAGTGATTATAGCCACTTAATTTTAATCTGGAATAAAAGAATATTGTGAACCCATATCTCCAAAATAAAAGAAAAAATAGGACAAAAATTTCACGTAAAACCAAGCTGAGTCATCAAGGATGTGACAACTGTCTCTTGTGAGGAGATACTGAGAGAAAAGAATGAAGAAAAAAGATTCAAGAAAGCCTACGAATCATGATGAGATGAGCCAGTAATATGTCGTATTATATTAATTTTTCTTTTCTTAATTATTATTATATATATTTTTAGGATCTCTTTAACGCAGCCAAATACACAGCAGTATGCTCAGGAATGCAGGCCATACATACACAGAGAAAAGCAAAAACAAACAAACAAAAACCCCAACAAAACCCATATCCTGGAATGAGCAATTCAGATTCAAGCTCTGAGCGCATGGTGGTAAAGACTAATGGGTAGCGCAGCTCAATCCCCTGTTATTAAAGGAAAATGATGGAATAAAGAAATTAAAAAATCAGATGTGTTTCTCCTTGTTCAGGCTCATTTCATTTCACATTTCTGGACACGTAGACATTCTAGACCTGTTTAGCTGCATATGGCATTATGTCATTAATTCAAGGTTTCAGCTACATCAGTGAGTTTCATTCTTCAAAATTCCCTTGTTTCTAGCAAAGTCTAATGCTCTACTCAGGATTGATTCTATTTTACTTTCTAAAGGAAGTATAAATACTTTTGTCACTCTTTCCCATCAACTTCTACCTCCTCAGTAAAACACTGAGAGAATTAGGTATATTGCTCTTGCCAAGTTTTAGATTTACAGGAAACAATTGTTGCTGGTGATTAATGAAAGATTGACATTTTCTTTTTATGCCACCTGCAAACTATGCTGGGGTAGACTCCTGCTTGCTTTATCTATCCATAAAGCTTTATCACCTTCTTTTTTTTAAAATGAAAGTAATCTGGGGTTCATGTATCTGACAGCTCACTTTAGCAACGATAGATACGGTTTATTCAATCTGAAACGTCATCAGCTGAGGGTGAAAAATGTTAATTGACTACAAATGCTGGGTGGGAAACACTTTCAGGTTCTTTAGAAGCCTTGTGTGGATGAACAACAACCACAGGTTAGCTCCCATAAAACAGGGTTCCTCACCATCATCATTGCTGTCATTGTCTGAATTTCTTCAATAGGAAGATTAAGTACATGGAATAGAAGATATTTCTATGGATAAAAATGAAAAATACAGCTTGTGAGACAGAAGACGAGGTCAAGCTTAAGGCTGTAATGAAAAGAGGCAATTTTCTCTGCTCATTACATCTCTTTTCATGAAAGGAGCTTTATTCTCCATTCCCATTTCTGTATTTAGTTTTTCTCTGCACTTAGAATGATTTTTAGTACTGAAAAATGTGCAAAACTTAATAATACACAGCATTTTCCGGATCAGTGCAGTGGCCTTTGACACTGATTTTTTTCAGGACTGAAATAGTTTGACTAGTCCCCTAGCTATCAACAGCCCTCCCCACCTGCAAAGGCTGATGGGATGTCAGATCTCCACCCATCTCTTTCCACCCTGTCCTTAGAAAGAAAACTTTCCTCTGAGAACTTACTGTGCTACTATCATGCCTCATCTGTCTTCTAACCTTTCAAGAGATTAGCTCAGTAGTCAGCAAAAATGAAGTACAATGCAATTAAATACGGTTGTAACCGCACTACAGCTGGAAGAGATATCGTTGTTCTCATGCAATCATATGAGCTGGGGTTAATTGAGCCAGACTGATTTATAGTTGCAGGAAGAACAGGAGAAAGGTGTCCAATTTTCCTTTCCACCTCATCAGCACTGTCTGGAGTAGCTGGGATACTTGCCCAACTGGAAAAAGAAGGACATGAGCTTTTATGCAACTGTAGGTCTGACAAAGCTGATGGACACCTGGAAATCCTGGACTAAAAGTGACTGCATACTCAGGTGGATCAGCAAAGTCAGCATAAAAGATGTACAGCCATCACTATACTCTACCAGAAGTCCCACACTTGGATCGTTTCAACGGTGTAGTAGCCTCATCCTGACACATTTTGGAGACCTGAGGTACTAATGAATTGTATATTGGCATCAGCCACAAAGTGTGAGCCTCTCGCCTACGTTAGCAAGCCTAGGATGCAGGCTCAGATCACCATGGATGTAAGAACACAACTTCTGTGTAAACTTTGGAATTTCAGCACCTTTTCTCCCACTCTGGTTGGGATCAAATGTGATAGCTTGTACACACTTAAGCACTACTAACTTCGGTAACATACCCTCATTCCTACAAACAACAGCTTGGACCATAAATGACATGGCAAAGAACTTGACAACAACAGCAAATTAATGTAGTTTTTTGCTTTGCACAAGATGGTAGCAATTCAAAGGCAAAAGAATTACCTCAGTGGTAACATTTCATTCCTTAGATTCTCTAGTTAAGGGGAGATAACTGTTTGTTAAATCTGTTTGTTTATTTATTAATTGAGCAACTTATGCTAGCCTGAAATTGCTTCAGATAAGTACAACTTAACAGATACATTATTTTCTTTGATGTGATCAGAATTTTGCTGTATATAATTATCAGAGTCACTTTTCTGGTGCTGAAGTTCAATATTCTTCTCTCCCTTCCACTGCAAACCAAGCAGATATCACAACAGCCTCAGCTACACCTGAGACAGATCTAGGGCAGCATCGTTTCTGCATGAAAACATACTCATTACTAAAAATTAGAAGAGAAGGGACTGAGATGCTGGGTTGGGAGTGTTTTGTCTAATTAAAGTGGGCTAGTTTCCCTCAGTCTCCATACAACTGTTCCCTTAGAGAGGTCAAGCAGATAAAACTGCAGTCCTTTTGCCTTTGGAAGGGTTTGGACAGGGGAAAGCTGTGCAGCGTTATGGATGCTTCTCTCTCATTGCTCCAAGGCTTCAGAGTGGGAGTGTTAAGGGAGATACAGATCTTACAGTCCTCCCCCTGCACATAATTTGGTCGGAGCGGAGCAGTGAGGGAAGGGAGTGGGGGGATGCTGGTAAAACACGGTCAGATCCTTGACCCAAACCTGGGCTGTACTTAGCAAGGCATAGCTCTCGTGGGCAGCTCCGCTCTCTTGTACAAGGCAGGTTACTGGCCTGAGGAGGTGCTGAGGGCTATAACTCCTTTCTACTAGTGCATGCAACCCGGTTGGGTCACCCACCCCAGGGGCCAGTTATGTGTTTTTGGCCATTGAAACACAGACTGTGCCCAACCACACTGCTGGAGGGGCAGTAGGGGATCGGTCCCTCAAGACAGGAAGCCATTGGGCTCTGCTGACCAGGTTCACGTCATTCACATGGGAAGCATAAAAAGCAGAGTTCAAAAGTGCCTTAAGAATTTGGCTTCTTACATGATATGGCATTTTCATTACTACAGATGCTTTGAGAACCTCCCCTCAGGGCTTAGGATTTCTCCTGCCCGAAGTCCAGCAGCAGCTGACATGAAGGCATCCATAGCGCTGATCCTGTGATATACCTAAATACTAGGGAAAATGGAGATAAGGCAGAAAGAAATCCTGACCCATGTTGTTTCTACCTAATTGCAAGTCTTACAGAACATTTACACGTTGTTGCTTTCTCAGGAGGTGAATCCATGCGCATTTATTCAGACGAAACAGAGGTTTCTGTCTGCTTTGGGTATTAATCCTTAATTTAACACTAAGGAGTTCTCTATGCAGTGAGAACACAGATAAGATGCTGCCTCCAGTTACACTGCTGTCACTTCACAAATGTACATCTCTGTAACCTAGTTCAGGATGTAGCCCATAGTCTGAATTCAAAGACAGACACACAGAGGTGTACATGTACAAATTAGTAAGTGATCCAGGCGTTCCTTGGGGAATTTAATCTAAGTCTTATGCATCGTATAACTGAGATGGGAAGCAGATGCCTAATAATAGACCTGTATTCTAATACCATCTGCTCAGACTGAATCCCCATAGCAAACTGTGCCGGCCCGCATGTCATGCATTTCTGCAGTTTCAGCCTTTCAGAGGCTCCTTCTCCAGGTTGAAAGAATAAATCCCTGTCATGTTCACCCAAAGCAAAGCATTAGGCCATCAGCCATCTGTTGTTTGTTTGTGAGGTTATCTTATCTCTGCTGAGACTCAGCATCCTGGCACATGGTGTAACTCAACCACATACCACTTCTCTCTCTTCTCATAGCAAGACATTAAAGATGTTATGTTAAATTAAATCTGCACCAATACCTAAAAGAAGGTGAATCTCAAATGTGCTTTTACAATATAGAGTGAAGAAGACGTTTTATTTCACTCAGACTAGAACAAATGATCATTTTAAAAATACCCTTACTAAGGTTTAATGCCTGTGAAAGGAACTATCCCCTCAGTTTTCAAAACAACAGACAGGCTTTTTCCTTTCCTGCACACACAGTACTGCAAACTGTTTAGAAGTGTTTTCCTCTCTCCTGCTAATGAGTCTTTATTTCTGACAGAGGGCTTGATCACAGCACGTAGCCCTTGCCTGTTTTGGAGAGGGTAAGCAGCTATACGGATTAAGGAGTTACCAAGTTCTGTAAGTATTCATCATGTATGCTGGAGAGTAAATGCTATAGAGAGCTGGTTCCGAACACCACATTGTATCTGACACCCACAATGGGCCACAACACCATCCTCTCTCTAATGACAGAGAAGTCAATGAATCCACCTTTGGAAAAGATGGCGAACCCTAGGTATTCAAGCTGTCCTTCTGTTAGCTGGACAAGGTAGGATGCTCCTTGGTTTCTACAGAGCCATTTAATGGCAAGCGTTTCAATAGCCCTAGGTTAGTTTGCTAATCAACAACTAGGAAGCAACTGGGATTAACAAGATTCAGGTTTCTACTGATATTTCTTACATGATAGCTTCAGGGGTTCAGAATGTTTATACTAGGAGGGATTTTTTTTCTAGTTTTTTTCCCACTGATCAAAACAAGCAAGTCCCTTGTTTCTTTCTACTTCACATGCACTTAAATAAGCAGTACCACTCTAGCCACACTTCATAAAGCACTAGAAAATTTTCAGTGACAGAAGCTCAAGGTGGATCCTAAGGCTTTCCCCTCATTGCTCCTGAACATTTCTTTGCTGACACTGTTTGTGGAAGGGACTCATCTGTGCTTTACAGACCATGGCACCAGTCAGACCATAGAGTTCAGTGTAATAGAGCTGATTTATAACACTGCCAGATTTACATCATGTCCATTTTCTCAGTCTTTACTCCTTCTTTGCTCTCCATGGTAACAAGTTCAAAGTGTGGGGATATGGAGGGTGGAAGTATCAGAGCAGCTGCACTGGATTGACAGAGCATGGATAGTGCTGTAGCCACAGGGTAAGGAGCTAATGTGAGCAACTCCTACTTTGAGCACTTAAGCAAAATCATCAGTACCAAAACCAGTTTTCCCATGCCAAATAGCTTCTACTGCTACAAAATGCTAACCATTCACTAGTAAAATACTCCTGCTCTGAACAACTCTCAGTGCCAGGTCTGACTCATCAGGCTTAGGCCTGATCTCCACTGAGCTTGCATATCTGCATTTAGCTTTTCCATGCCAACATTTTGAGGGATGAATCTCTTGTGTCCACTGCAACCTCCCCCCAGACCCTTTGGATAAGGACTGCAAAACACCATTTTCAAACACTTTTGACTCCATAGTCATTCATCATGTGTCTGACTTTGACTAGGTTAAAGTTTTTCTTGGTCATCAGCTAATTCACAGATATCTGTGTTGCTCATGGGTGTTGCTCCTACCTTGGTTGAGCCTGTTTTGCAGTGCTACCCTGACAAACTTTCCTCACACACTCTCATGTTAGCAGAAGAATGGGGCTGTCCTAGTGAGGTGACAGGCTGTATGATCAGTCTCGGCTGTTATGAAGAGCGAAGGCAGAGCAGGGGGACAAGAAAGAAGCTCACATCCATTCTTTACCTGAAAACACTGTATGAGGTTTGAAGCTAGCAGCTCCCTTAGTTTGCAGAAGTAGAGACATTGGTGGCTGAATTAAACTCTGTGGTTAACCCATGAATCACAAGACGGCAGTCATCGTAAACCCTGGGGCTTGGTGCTGGCTGCTCAGCAGCTCGCAGGGCCTGTCTGTTACACAGCTATCACATCTGGTTCACTGCAGTTTGGATCATAAGATGCTGAAAGAGTATTTGGCCCTATCATCACTCCTCAATAGCTATCTAGAAAGTAAACAGTGCATCACAAATGTTAAGCCCCAGAAAAAGTACTACTTTGGTGCTCTTAACTACAAGTAGAAAACCCTCAGAGGCACAGCTAATTTTCCTAAAAAGCCTCAAGACAGCCTCAGCCATTTGCCCCTGCCTTTTGCTGCCCTGTATTCTAATAGCGCTGGATGATGAAGACTGAAGGGGTTTGTATCTTTTGCAGCAGGGGACAAGAGAAGCTGGGAGCAGTTCTGACACCCTGCCAGGAGCAGCTGTGTGGTGTGCTCCTTGCTTGGGAGCACCGAGTTCACACCGTGTGTTATGATGCCAGTGTCATAATATTATGACACTGCAAATTGCTCTGCTCTCCTCACACGTGTTTTCATTACAGAGATGCTTTCACCTTTGCTGCCTGGTAAAAATGGATGGGAATCTCTCAGATTGCTGGGAAAAGGAAGGAATAGGAAGGAAAGAGTGCTTCCCCGAGACTGGAGAAAGACGAGAACAAGTAACTACAGCAAACACTGACATAAAATCAAATGGCCGTTCTGTAGAAGACTGCTGAGCACTGGTACATTGATGGTATAGGGAAAGTTGATTTCAGGAGGTAACTCACAGTGAACTGAAAAAAATATACCATAAGTCAAGATTATTTTAATTTTGTGTTCAAGTGGCCAAAGATTCTTGGCTTGTTGTTAGATTTCATCTGAGAAAGGTTAATAACAAATCCATTAATGAAAGCAACTGGGGAGAACTGGTAAGTCAAGCAGCAATAAATAAAAGGATTTTTTACGACCTAACATTATCGTTTTGTATCCAAGAAAGACAAGAACAGAGCAGAAGCAAAACCTGTGAGAACAGGAAATCATCTCTAAACTGAATGCTTCTCATTCCCGTTCCTTGGACTGTGTGAAGCACAAAGCTTTTCTAATTCACAAAAATCACAGTAATTTGCTTTTGTAACTACACTGTTTTTCTTTAAGAAAACTGACCTCTTAAGGATTATGATACTGGATTCAAGTAACACAACAGGAATGCAACCATTTTCTTTGCAAATTTGGCTGAGTACATTACGGCTGAAATTATGCCACTTCCTGATTATTTTCTTTTAAAAAGTAAACCATGTATATTATAAGTACAAAGAAGATAATTTTGCTGCAAACTGAATAGACATAATATCCTAATTCTGAGTGGGTTTTAGACCTCTCAACCATATTGCCTCCTTAGTTATCCATAGGCATACCACACTTACAGCCCTTTGCTAGTTTTTCAGGAGTGTAAGGGTACGTACCAATAATTATAGTAGTACTTGCTTAAATTAAAGTCCAAAGCTTTGATGTTAAAATGCTGGTTAACATGCTTGAAATTTTCATCATAATTAAATTATACTGATGTGCAATGCTAGTTGGTTTTGTAGACTTAAATTTGCTGTGAATTTCAGAAACATGTTAGCAATAATTTATATTAAATTATCAGTCTAGACCAACCTCTCAGCAGTCGGTGGAGCAATGTGAGATTTGCAGCATGTTAACTGAGGTTCTAAGATGGATTATCATTTGAGTTAAAAATTAAGGAAACTTTCCATTACTGCTCTGACCCTACTTGGAAAAGATGAGATAGACCATCAGGTAAGGAAATATTCTATGATGTAAGTGGGAACTTAAAAAAAAACCAACAAAAAACAGTGTCAAACTTCAGTCAAGATGCATGGTCATCTTGTGTAAAAGACTCTCATTTACTTTTAAAACATTCAAAAAGCTGTCAATCATCTGTACTACAGATATTTGTAACAGCATTTGTGAAGGCAGTTGAAACACCCTGCCATTCATAGAGGAAAACACTGCTGACCATAAACTGTCATCTGAGTTAATAATAACGCTAATAAATCTGAGCAGCTTCTTTCATTCTCAAGCCCTTTGATCTTATCAAATGCATAAACCTTGTAAACTGTCTCAGTCTCCTAAGGATAAATGAATGAAAACTCATATTCTGCTGTAAATTGTACCACAGACGCAGCCCCAGGTCTTCAGCAGCAAAGCCAAAAGGCTGGAGCTAGGTGAACTACCCTGCCATCGTTCAGCTAAACCAATCTCCGGTAATTGCTATGGCAGACAGTTACTAAGAACAGATCATCTTGACACAGATTACTGTTAAATGTAAGTTTTATCTAAACGGATGTCAAGAGTATTTACAAGGCACCTGATCTCTAGGTGGGCACATCATCCTTTGGAGGGAAGTCTGAGCACATGTGCAGAAAGCGAACGCCAGTTCTTTTAGAGAAATTGCCTGCCTTGGATAGCTGTGAAGCAGGACTGAAGAAGACAAGGAAGCTTCCTCAGTGCAGGTACAGTCGTATAAGCCAAAAAGCAGAACTGTATGTTTTGGAGGCTTGATTTCCTTTCTTGCAAGGAATTAGATTTTTTTCTGAAATTCAACACACTGTCTGAAATTATATCTTCCTTGGGCTCCCTGTCATTTAGAGATGTATATAGATAAACAGAATGCATTTCCAATATGTTTATGCTGCTTAGTAAGTCAAGGAAAATATTTTTTCTGGACCAAAAAATCTAACCGTTATGTTGTTATGTAATAATCTTGCCAATAGTCTAACCATTCCTACAGCATAATTTCCACTGGGAATAGAGTAAAGCAGAAAGCAGCAAACAAACACAAAAACCCAGGGTCATGATTCATTCAAAGATACTGCAAGTCAGCTCTGTTATTTGCAGCAACTTATTCATTGCTCACACAGTTTTTTCACTCCTAATGAAACTTTCCTCAATGTTAACAGAAGCTAAGTACCTGTTAAAGAGGAAATTAGGTGACCATTTGCACAAAAACCCCATTACAAATACCTGAAACGACTTTAGACAAAAGAGAAGCTAGAAGTTTTTCATTGACATTTCTTCAAGGAACATTTCTGGGAAGCCAGCATCTTAAAAGAATGCCAGGATTTTATGATGAACTTGACAATGATGAAGTTCAGGCTGTAAATAAGGACACAGCAAGAGGCACTGACTCTGCTGTGTTAAAACATAAAGTTCTGCAGTCCTTATGCCACCCACTTCATAGGGCTAAATGTCACCTAAATTAACTTGAAAAAAAGCCTAAATTTACAGCAAATATGGCTCGGAATGTGTATATTAATAAAAAGGTTGATTATGATATTATTTGGAGGAAACCTTCCATATTTTAATAACAAATTATGAATGACCTCTAATAATCCAGTTTTGCACCTCTCTCTGCACAGTTCTGTGTTCTAGTATTAGAAGTACAGTCATACTGCTCTGCCGCAGTCTTATACAGCAGAGCAGGATGCTGTGCTCTGTATAAGCTATTTATATTAAGAGCCAATAAAGCTCCCCTTTGATTCCATACTCTGGGATCCTGACTGGGGTGCAGCCAAACCCTAGGAAAAGGATTTTGTACTTTGTTTATCTCAGCCTACTGTAATGCAAAGAGAGCAAATGGCACATACCCTCACAGCTGGAGACCAGTCCAGACCCCTGACTTCCCAAATAAGGCTGTGGAAGTAATGCATTAAACCCAAGGAGGCCTTACTGTGCAATACCATGTTCTGCAACAAGCAGATAGCAATTGTGCCTCTGTCATAGTGGGCATTCAGAACTTTTGTGAAATCAAAGGTTGACTAACATGAAAGATACTACCTCAAAGCTGGGGAATGCAATTTTTGAGAACATAATAATCTTTCTACTTTGTGAGAAAATGACATAAATTTGAGAAGAAGTGTACACACTCATCCTGGATTTCATCCATAAAACACAACCCACTTCACAACTTTTACAAGTCAATGGAAAAACTCCCATTGGCTTCAGCAGGCTTTAGAAAAGACTAATCAAAATATTTGACTTAACAAAATACCGCTGGGACATTTGCATTTTCTGATAAGGAAACTTATAATGTCAAGTTAGTGGTCAGAGTGAAAATAGCATCCTCATCAACTTCCCTCTGCTAGTTTGGTACCACATGTCTTAATACTCAGATAGATGCCTTCGCTGATTTATTAGTATCAGAAAGCCCATTAAGTATAAACACAATATACATACTTACTTATCCACAATCATGTTCAGAAATACCTCTTTATGTGTGACAACATCACTACCAAGACAAAAATTACATGTGATTCGCTTTTAAAATCCATACCTGTCTGTTTAACAGCAAGGTATCAGCCTTTCAGAGCTCAGAACAGGAAGAGTTTACTCACTCAAGAGAACACAATAAAGGGATGAAGAACAGAGGAAGAAATTAACTGGATTCACTAATAAGGAAAAAGTGATGCTTGGCATAGTGAAAGGCATGGTAGAATCCCATCTAGTAGTCGTTGCATATGTGTTTGTTGTGTTCTCCACTAAAGAATAAGAATATAACAGTTAAGGGGGCTTTGGAAAGGGGCTGTTCTTCATGATGCAAAATATTAGGAACAGAGAAAAGCCTCCCCACAGATTCCTTCTCTATGTAGTTCCTCCCCTCACCCCATCTTGCCTTCCTCAGCCTTCCTTTTAATAAAGCTCTGAGCATGTTTCCCAGCCTGTTTCTGTCAATCACTGTTGTCAGAACAGCAGCTGCACGGAAGTGTCCACAGAATTATTTTATGCTGAAAAAAACACTAATTTAATGTATCTGAAATCTGCAGGAACATAATTGGCAAGGAAATGTCGCGTTGCCTGCCTGCCTGTTATCCACCTCCTAGGGCAAGTTGTTTGGTGGGACACTGCAGAGCTTGCTGCCTGACTGCTGGGACAGAGAACTGGCAGACCCAGAAGTCTCCCCCTCTGCTGAAATGAAAGTCAGTTGGGTTTGATATTTTTGCCTCTGGGGGGGCATCGCATTTGACTTGCTAGTATGTCTATCGTCTAGTTTCTCTTCTGGTTAAGGATTTTATTGCAGAATGAAGTCATGGTGTGACTAGGGATAAACTGAGGCAAAAGAGCACGTTACAATGATGGGATCTGCCAACTGAATGCACTAGGTGAGCTAATGGTATCGCAGGAGGTAAGTTTTCTCTGAACAATACACTTGGTTAAGGAAGTTCTCCCTCTGACTACACACCTGTGGTCCACCTTACTGGGACACCGACTGTGAAACTGGGGTGTCCCAGAGAAGCAGTAGTAGAGGAGACGGAAACAGGCTGAGGTGTGCCCAGTTTTAGGAGCACGCTGTCCAGAGGGTTTAACTGCAATGGGAGAGACAGGGCCTCCAATGAGGAGCAGAGCCAGTGAAGAGGAAGAGCTAGTGACTGTGTATAGCTTTAGTTTCAGGTAAAATGAAGCATAACCTTTCCTGAATTATTTCTGGATGTAAATTCCCTCCAGCAATACTTATCCTGCTGCTGCCCCTGGAACAACTCCTTATTTGTCTTTGATTTTTTAAGATGTAAATCACAAACAATTAATTGATAAACATCTCAAACCTGGTATCTTCAGCCCTGCTATCAGAGCATTCAAAAATCATGCAACAGAAAATCTAAACTGCCCCCCTCAGATCTCCCCTCACCTCTTAGCGACTCATTATTGGGTCTGTGTGTAGGGACAGAGGTTGCCTCCCTCAGTGTTATGGCATTAGAAAAATGTAAGTGTCCTGGAATGTTTTGAGTCTTCCACCCCAGACAGTTTCAAATCTTTCAAACAATAAAGATGAGGTTGAACGTAAGCCCAAAGGTCTATTTCTTGCTGACACACTGAAACAGATCAACTCAACAATACAATACGTGGCTTGAGAAACTATGCTCCAGGCTGAAATTTGGCATGGAAAGGTCCAAGCCCAGGAGAAAAAATACATTATCTATTCTTTGAAAAACAACAAGGATTGGTATTTCCTATTCTGAATAAATAGGAAACAAGTTAATCTGATTTTAATAAGTCTGAACTGCTTTGCAGGAGAGCAGGGTATTTTTAAGTTTGATATTCATAAAGATCATGAATGGATTTGGTTAAAAATATAGTTGTATGAAAAAGCATTATAAAGTGTAAATGAATTCTGAGGGAAGGTCTCCACAAAAATGACATTTAATTTCATTGTCTAGAGACTGGATGAGTCTCTCCAGTCAGCACCAATTCACAAAAGCAAAACCTGAGAACAATTCTCATTATATTTGGTTTCAGAGATTAAGTGGGATTTATGGACTGCCTAGACCTTGCTGCTGGACTCTCTGCAGAATTCCACTGTACAAAGGAAATAGGGGAAAATAAGACAGAGAGCATAAAATATGCTGGAACAGGTTCCTAGAGAGGCCGTTGATGCCCCAAACCTGTCAGTGTTTAAGAGGCATTTGGACCATGCCCCTAACAACTTACTTGAACTTGTGGTCAGCCCTGAATTGGTCAGGCAGTTGGATCAGGTGCCTGTTGTAGGTCTCTTCCAACTGAAGTAGTTTAGTCTAGTCTAGTCTAGTCTAGTCTATCTTTCCGATTATCAGAAGATAGCAACACATCAACCACAGGTTTTTTTTCCCCCCACTCCTTATTTCTCAAATGAGCAATGAAAAAAGATAAAATAATTCTGAACACTCAGTTGGGAAAGAAAAGATATGATTTAACCTCACAAAATGACACCACATGTGTAACTACTAACCATAAGAGTGCTGATCACTGGCATTAGAATTCATGTTGCTGTTTTTCTAAATAGGCATTTACAGGCATTGTGCTAGCAGCTGAAGGGCGATCATTAGCAGCTCCTGCGACATGATTCACAGTCTTTTAAGTTTCCCCTTTTTGCACTTTTTTTTTTTCTTTTTTTCCCAGCCTGCTGATAAACACGTGAATGTTGGAGCCAGCAGACTGAAATTTGTACAAAGAGAATGCAGGTCTTGGTCCACCTTCCCTGCAGCCTGGCACAAAGGCTTGTACACAGCGCTGGGGCTCTATCACCATTCTTACTGATGTCATGTTATACAGCCCAAAAGAAAAAAGTAAACAACCTCAGATCATTCACAATTTCTCAGGTACCGCTTCATATCAACCCATGTGAGTTTTACCCACCATCAGCAAATGCTGAATAAACAATCTAACAACATGAATATCTGGAGAATCGAAATCTAGTCACTTAAGTCTAAAAAGTAAACAAGTATAAGCCTTTCTACTGCTTACTCTTCCTTCCTGCCTTTTGGCAGAATGCAGCACAAATTCACCAAAACCAACCAACCAAAAAAACCCTAAAAACAATCCCCAAAATACCCAAAACCGTGCCATTATATATTCTCATTCCCATCTCCTCTGCCTCTCTGTTTCTACAACCATACTCACAGTTCATCAGAAGTCCGTAGCATGACTCACTTCATTACAGTGGTGCCAGTTAAACCCACTTAAGCACTTCTGGAAATGAGTACATATTTCTGGTATATTTGCATTAGGGTGTCATTTTCCTACTGGCAAAGTAGGTGTTCCTTATTTCAAAGAAGTGAAGAAGATGGGGGCGGGGAGTGGGGAGCAGCTTGATTTACACAGACAGGACTGAGGGTAAGGAGTAATCCTTTCATCCCCAGATCCCCTTCGAAGGTGTATCCAGAGAGTAAGGGCCACCTTGCCAGTGCAGCAAAAGGCTGTTTCTGCTTCCTCACTGATCAGTTCCCAGGGGTGTGAAACTTTTCTCCCTGCTGTCTGTTGCTTCAGCAATCTCGACTGTAAGAGCATCACAGGACAATACTGAGAAACACTTGAGATCAGGAGACAGCTGCTGCTCAGATGGACATCTTCCCCTCTGTTGGCTTTCCTGATGAATTCTCCTCAAAATGCTCAAATTCATCAGTTTCCAGGTGTTTCTGGATTTAACCAAAAACCAAATAATAAATTGGGCTCCACCAATATGCCGTCTGTTTCTCCTAACTGCTTGGTGCCATTGCTCTGAGTATCAAGGACACCTTTGACACTGTTGACAGCTGAAATAAATCTGGCTATCACAATTTTACCTGAAAGGCCTCCCTCCTTGGACTTAGCAATTCACATGTTTATAACATTGGAGTAGTGTTTTGACATCGCCATTTACCATGGCTAAAAACTAAGAAAGATGATGGGCAGAGATAAAAAAATACTCTTTTACTGAAATATCCAAGTTATAGATTAATTTCAGGGTCTACTTTTTGGGATCCTTTAGGAAGGTCAAGCCAGAAACACTTCAGACTGTGAGGCAACCAGATAACATGATACCATCACATTATAGCACCAGACTGTTTGACACAGATAAAAACGTTTCACAAGCCAATACCGATAACAACATTGTTTACTTGGTCAGGGAGATTCTTATTACTAATGTTTTGGGACCTGCCAAGACTTCCTTCTGAGTCATTGTTCAGAAACATTCATGACCCTAAAAGTGGATAAGTTTCTAGGAAAATTTAGCAAGGGTCAGCTGCAATGGTGCAACTGCTAAGGTACAATTAGTACCTCATTTAAAGGTTATTACTCTGAACTATTATTTACACAGTAGCGTCCAAAAGAATTACTTAATGGGACAAAACAAAGGAGTGTGTAAACTGCAGTCATGGCTACGTAGAAGGATGTGGGGAAGCAGGAGTCTCCTGGTGATGGACCAGATGGTGGAACACCTTCTTAGTGTAAGATTTGTCAAGTGAGGCATGTGGGCATAGACTGAGCAAAATTTGGGAAATGCAGTATAAAGAGCTGCATTGGCTCTTGGCTGGCACAAGACATCCCTAGATTTCAAGGTGGGGCTGAATAAGATAAAATCATTCATTTTCATGTTTTTTCATCAAGCTTTTCTTCATGGCATTGGACACAAATCTTTCATCTTTATTGGTCCTTTCATTTCATAAAGAACTTCTGCGTAGGTTGTGTTTATCTATGAAAATGGCAGTTATTACAGTTTCTGCAGTTATATGAGGAATTCAGAAAATTTCTGGCAAAGTCTAGGACTATTACATTTCCAAGTAAGTTAAGGTGTAAGGGTTAGGGTTTTTTTCCTCTCAAAGATTTACCAGCTCTCCTAACATACCAGGAAAATGTGTCACAGCTTCAAATAATTAGAGCAGGTCCAAAAAGTTGGCACCTCCTGGCCCTTCTGATCCAGTTTCCAGTATAGTTCTCTAGGTGACAAGACCTGTCAATTTGTATTCTTCAGTTAAGGGATAGGAGGAGATCCTTAGAAGCATCTGACTTTTCTGATACTTAACTAAATTGAAACCTCAAAACTCTCTGAGATTCATGAGCTGCTCATCTTAATCAATTACTCCTCCACTAAGCTGTTAACCACATGAAACAGCCTGTGACCCAGAATGACAAAGCCCACAGACACACCACAATGCTTCTATGATTTGAACAATTCCTCTTTTGTAGTTTGGCTACCGAGATCTTTTTTCCATTGCCATATATAGGAGTGGAAACTTGCTGAAATGCCTTTTGAGGAGTTGGAGTCAGGATTCTTGGTTTCTGTCCCTGGATCAAGGGCCACATGACCTACAATAAATCACAGGCATCACCTTTCCCCCAGATTTTTGGCTAGGTTCAGATGCTGACTTTGGCTCATACTAGAGTGTTTAAGTTCTCAAAGATGCTGAGGTTTTTCAGATCTTACTGAAATCAGTGACAGCTTGGGATACTTGTAACTCAAAAACATAGATCCTCTCTATCTAACTTGGACTACCCAAAAATAAAGTTACTGAAATTACTTCAATGTTTCAAATATATGTATACACATACGCCTTTAAGGGATCACAGCCTCATTTGCTTCGTGAGCAAAAATCAGCAAAGTCTTCCTTCCTGTCCTCACAACATGGTGTGGCTGTGCTGATTCATATGCCAGAATCAGTGCACATATGGCAGACACTAGAGGCCATGCAAGACTTTATCACTGGTGTGCTTGCCTTCCCGAGAGCCAAGGGTCCATGCGCAGCCCTGCTTCTGCTGGCACCATGCACTCTGCTCTCTGGATCCAGTAAGAAGCTGCTGAAAGCCTCTCTGCAATGTGAGAAAACTGGTTTTATACTAACACTGGATTAGTCTGAGATGAACTGCTGAGCACAGCGCAGCAGAGGATAAAGCTTTTACGTCCGCAACTGTAGATTAGGCCTGGAAGGATAGTGCAAACCAGGATAAGGAAAGGGATGTGCAACAGAAAAGGTGTGCCTAAAGCCCTCTGCCTCGTGCAGGCAACTCTGCCTCCCCCGCAGCCAAATGCCAGGGTAGGTGACACTGCAGATGCTGCCCAGGTGAGAGAACTGACTGGATGAAAATGTATCTTGTGTGCAGGTACAGCAGTAAAACTAGCAGCAATAAGACATTTTAAAAAATCACAACTTGTAACTCAGGAAGAAAAGATCTAGTGGATGATCGCATCTAAACTTTATTGGTGGTGTAACTTTATACACGGTACGTACAGAAAGGTGCCATTGCTACATTGGCTGGTGTGACGGAATCCTTTCCCCACTCCTGAACATGAATGCAAATATGGATTTTTAGGCTGAATGGCTGCTTAAAGATTGAATTACATCTGTTGCTGGGTCACTTTTGCCATTCTCTTGAATCTTAGAGACTCAGCTTGTTTACCTGTGAGTAATGCAATCATTCCAAGCCCACACTGCCAAATCCTTACTATCCTATCTGTAGTTTAGAGAAGGCCCTGATCCACAAAGTCAACACAGAGATTTATAAGATTATGGCAATCTAGTCCGATCTTCTTTATAAATTGAGTTCCTATAAGTTCTTCTCTACGTAGAGAAAGAATCTCTACTGACTTCATGACTCTGTAGGTCTGATTTTATGTATTTCAGCTCAATGATCCTTCACGTACTACACTGTTTATGCAGGTATGTCTGAAGACCCAAGCACATGAAAGCACAGAGACCTGCTGTGAAGCTGTATAGTGTTGGGATGTGAAGGACCCTTGAAGAAAGGATGGAACCAGGGAGAAAGTGAATTAGAAATGACAAGGCAACACATCTGTGTTTTTATGGCACTCTAATAGCTACCTTAAGGTGAGACCCCATTACTCTGATAAGAGTTAGGGCTCTGCAATCACGTAGCATTCTACCTCCTGATGGCATTCCTCTTCTCTCAGAGCTATAACATCAGGCTGCAGTCATAAACCATTTCCCATGCTTACTTTCCCTTTTCCTTGGCTTGTTTAAAATCTTTGATTCTTTCCCCTCCTCCCCTTTCTCTTCAGTTCCTCTAACATACCTTCATAAATACAAAGAAACAAACAAACAACTGTCTGTGGGCACTGTGTGAATGTTTTCATTTTTGGCTCCCATCTGTTATGCACAGCTAGAACAGAATCAGTTGCCACATTTGCTCACAAGTGTGTGGAAAACTGATGCGTGCCTTCCAGAATATGCAGAGGTTGGAGTGAATATCATAACAGAAGGCCAGGGGATTTTAATAGCAACTGGTAGCTTAGGGCATATTCATGACTAGTATCTAAACGTACATGATGAGTGATGAGATATTAAAACTTGGTCTCTCAAAACAGCATGAGGCCTCCCAAACCAAAGGCATCCAGATTCCTGATCAGGTCCAAGATTCTTATTCTACCAGCCAATCTAAATTTGGTCACAAATGACATGCCCCAGAAATTTTCATAGGGTATGGTGTTTGGGTTTCTTGGTTTTGTTGTGGTTTTTTTTGTTGTTTTTGTTTTTGTTTTTGTTTTTTTGTTTGGTTGTTTTTTTTGGGGGGGGAGGGGGGAAGAGGATAAAGGGATTTGTTGGGGAATTTTTTAATTAATTTTGGTGGGGTTTTTTTTGTTTTTGTTATTCTGGGCTTTGTTTGTTTGGTATGTTGTTTTTTTTAAAAAAAAAAAACCACAACTATAGATGCCCTGCAAGCACCATGAGGTTGGGTTTGTATACATTGGTCTCATTCCTAGATCCACTTAAACCAAAGAGCAGGAAGAACTGGTGTCTGCTTTTTCTTTTTCAGAGGCTGTTATCTCTCAACAGCATCCTTGACTGGTTTGCTTTCTTGCACATCCAGATGTTTCTCTCTCATCTTCTCTTAAGGGATATATTAGGTAAGTATTTTAAACTGTTTACCCTTTGAGAAGCTGACCTAAGTATCAGCAACCCCTAGCTGGATCCTTCTGTCATTACAAAGAGTTGTGAAAGTTTGGAGCTGCAGTTTTTTCCAGGTATAATATCAACTCTTACGTCTAATCCCATCAACCCACCACAACCAAACTCAGGAATGAATACTACTTGCAGTCCCTGTTCTCTGATAACAAAGAGCCACCACTGCCTAAATACATTCAGGGTGGATTTCATTCTTGTTTCCAGCTGGAGGTCTTAGCTGCAGCAAGAGGCATGATACTAGCTTTGTTGGGAGTACTTTTTGACCCGATCTAACATATTATATTTTTTGGAAAATACCTCTGCTTCATCTTATAGTTTTTCCATTTCTCATTCCTGTTTTTATCCTAATGATAGTATTCCAAAGAATATCCTGCTTAGAGTTTAATGCCATATATGCAGCCAGCAGTCCTGTATCATTCAACTTAACAATCTGTTTTGAAGAATAAGGCCCAATTCTGAAATATTAATCTGGATACAAATCTTTATTTGTGCCTGATTTTTTACTGAACTTTTATTTCCTTTTTGTGTAACTTTATATTACAGTAGCTTCATAATTGGTACTAGTTATAATTGCTTAAAAACTTTGTGTTCCTCAGTTTTTTGATGAATTTGCAGAAAATCCACCATTCACACCAATTGTAAAAGCTGTATTAGTGTTGTCACAGGCAAATAAAAACAGAGCCTCTCAGAGAAGAATCATGTCCCAAGCTTATGTAGCAGTCTACCCGAAACACAGCTGCATTGTATAAACAGCAATCCATTCACACCCCTGGGAAAATCGGATCACAAATAAAACTGTCACAACAGACCAAAATCTACATCTGAATGACATACATCCCAGCAAAACAAACAATAACAATCATCATTATTATTAATAGGTGTTGCCTGGCAAATTCTTTGTAAACTGGGTCAATCGTTTCCCTGTTAGCCCACTCCTTCTGCAAATCGTCCTGATGAAATCCCCTCGACAATCCTCATGCGCATAAGAGGTTGATGGAAGATACTGAGTTATGAGCCTCTGCATGCTGAACCAGCTGCCTGGAAAATGTATCTTGGGGACAGTAACAATTTGAAATGCACTGCAAGACCCTTTATCATAAATTGACTGCATGTAAGATCATTCCACACATCATATAAGGACATAAAAGTGAAGTACAGGAATGGGCAACAGAATGGCCAATAGTTGAACCAAAGAGGGAACAGCAAATCCTCTAGTCTGACTGCAGGGATCAGTGGTGAGAAAATGGCAAGTTAGCTCCTTGTGGACCAAATGCTTTTCTGATCAAAGGTAATGAAGGTGAATGTTTTCACTTTGGTATAGTAGACTTTTTTACCCACTTACTGTAAAAGCAGGACAGACCCATATATTAAATTTGAACCAAGTACAAACCATGAACAGAGAGACAGCAAAAGCCATAGCAAAGCACCATGTTTGGCATAAAGCATGGTTAGTGGCCAGGGTTTGGCCTGGGTCAGGAAGCAGGAGAAATCAAGGAAATTCCAGTTTGAAGATTAAGATGGAAACAGGGTAAAAAAGTAAGAAGCATGGGAATCCCTGTAAAAGAGAGGGAAAAGAAATGTAAAGGGCTGGAGCAAGGTCAGTGCATGATCTCAGAAGCACAAAGCTGTGCAGGGATTTGGAGATAAGGACCAGCAATAAAGTTGACCCAGACAGGGGGAACACCATGAACTGGCACAAGGTGGACATAAATATGAATATGCTATGAAAACAGGGCAAGGGTGAAGCACTCAGAGGAGCGAATCAAAACTAGAATGCAGTATGATCCACGTCACAGGCTGTGTAGCAAAAGACATCACGTAGGATTCCCCTCCATACTCCTCAGATTCGGAGGCCAGCCCTGCTACTGGACTAACTGGGGGCACAGCGTCCCAGAAGACTGACAGTGGTCAAACTATTCATGAACACTTGATTGCCAAGGCAAAGCAGTATGAAAATGAAGGCAATCAAATCCTGACTTTCCAAACTATTGAGCCTGGTAATACCATGGTGACACTCCATCATGCAAATAAAAAAACAAGGTTTGGATAATCAGCGTTCAGCCCATCTGTAATTTGATGAGATTGTGACTAGGAATGTCTCCACTTCAAAAGGCGTGGGTACTCTGTTCATGCAAACATGCAAAACTCAGATCTTCTCCCAAACTCTTGGAATACAAAATGCAAATAAGAATCCTACAAAACCAGTAAAGGCTTCTTAGTGTTTTTAAATCTTTCCTGCTTCTGTCTAGGCTGTGAAAGTTACAGATGATTTGTTTTCTCCTAATACTGCATCAGAATCCAGACATGCAACGAAAGGGACATAGTCTTTTAAAAAAATATGAATAAAATCACATCAAATAAACACGTCAGTAAAATGCCTAAGTCCAGATTTAAATTCTCTGGAAGGTGGGTGCTTCAGTCTGGGTCTTTGAACATTACCTTCTAACATTTAAAATATTACTGTAAACATATCTTAAGGCAGAAGAGAGGGGGCTCTGCACACTGATTCCCAAACACTAACAACAACATTGTAAAAGAGTCTAAAAACACTGTAGTGTAGCATGACATCTGAACTTACTTGTGGCCAGAGAAATACAGCCCTCTCTCTGCTACCTCTTCTGTCAGCACCTTGCAGTGCAATTGCTTTTGTCATTGAACCATGTAAAACCTCAGAATCAAGGGAAGTACAAATCTGATGGGCCAAACAGTCATCTGGATTTATACTTTGTAGCTGTGTGTTAATTTGCAGTAATGTTTAACATGCTTTGCTTTTAAAACAAATGCTCCAGCAGCCTCTTGTAATGAATTCCTGAAGGTGAGTCTTTACAAGTTCATCTTGGCTATCGTGGTGGAAAAGTACTGTAAAGAAAATGCATAGATATTCAGCTGTAAGAAGGGAATGGTCTCAGTCACTGCTCATCACGTAAATCCTAAATGGTGATTTTCATTTTTTAATCCCACCTTTCTTGACAAAAAGAGGAAATAATGTTCATCAGTGCCTTTTATCACATAATCTTACTTCTTTTAAAGAAAGGGAAATAAGGTTTTCAACCAAGGAAGAAGTGTGTTTGGTTTGTTTGCTTTTTTCTTTCTTTCGAAGTGTCCTTTTCTTGTGAAAATTTTTGCTGAGAACAAGAACCCAATAGTTTGTAAAAAAAGTTATGAATGGCAAATATCTTTTCTCTCTTACTTTTCACATGTAAGTACCTCCACAGATTTTCAGGCAGTGCTCCCTTACAAGTTGCATTCACCACCTGGCTCCTTTGCCCTTTGACAAGGACATCAGAGATAAGCTATAACATGTCTGCAAGATGAAGGACTGGTAGTTGGAAGGTGAGTCTCACAGAGGGTGTTAGGAGCACAGAGCAGGCTGGCAAAGTGAACAATTTAAGCATCTCCACAGAGACAGAGAGGAGGAATTCTGAATTTATATGTTTGAGTTTCAGACACAGCTTTTAGCTGGAATTTTGTGTGTTTACTTTCCGAGATTGAAAGGATTTTATATTTTCCAAGAAAAGAAAACTCCAACTTTTTTTTTTTTTTTTCTGACAAGATCTCACAATTACCTTTTGCTTGCTCAGGGAAAACTGTAACACAGGCAAATGTAATGCTGTGCCTACTGGCACATCCTGATTCACTGTCAGGGTAGAAAGGGTGTTCGTGAGCCTGACTGCCAGTGAAGTGCTGCAATAAAAGCCCTAGTGCAGATATAGTCTGAGTAATATACAGTGATTTATGGGGGTGTAACTTATTTCTCCTGCTGAACTGGAATAAGATATACTGACATAAGCACTTTTACATTGGTAATAGCTTTATTCATGCTACAGTTGTTTGCCAGTTTAATATCAGCACAGTTAAAAGGCAAAAATTCCTAGTATTTACAAGACCTAATCCACATATGTAAGGTAACCATTTTTTCAATAGAAACGTACGTGTGTGTGTGTGTGTAATTTATTTTGCTGAAAACCAACAGTGATTTATACAGATACAGTCCACTCACTTTTCCTCCATTTCCCCCACTGGCCTCATGCCTAAACAATAAGTTCAAGTAAGATTGCACCAAATTTTTACTGACAATACCGAAGTTAAATCTAACATTACAAAATCCACCTAGAATTTGGGTGTATTTTCAAAGGAAGCAAATGATAATAATTAATGCCTGTTGTTGAAATGTGCTTGAAATCCCATTTGATTTGTTCTTTTGTTTCTTAACAACTGTCACTCTAAAACTGACAGTTTGGCACTGATTTATACACACATGTAAAATTAATTTTGCAGGTAGTATCATGACAATAGAGTTGTACAGTACCACAAGACACTGGTCACCTCTACACAAGAAGAGACAAGTTGGATCATTTTCAAAGCAGAGACATAGTTTCTGTTAACAACACTCCTTTACCAAGATACAATTCCCCGTGTGCCAAGGTATTCATGTGAATCTTTTTTGTGATACCTAATACATCACAACTTGTTATTGCATTTAAGAATGAGGGGTTTCCAGGGTGTTTTGAGGACCCATGAAACTATGCTTCCATCAAGGGCAGGAGGACATGTCACAGGACAACTTGGACTTGTGCAGCATATGGGCCTGAACAGAGTGAAAACCTGTGGGTTAGCAAGACTCAAGAAGACTGCAAAGTACAATGACTGCTTTGGGTCATAACCCATCTTTGTACATTGCCCTAATTTATTCTTACCGTGATGTAAACAGATCACAAAACTTCAGTAAATTCTCACTTTGATTTAGGCTGAAGGTGTTCTACAGCTTCTGACCTGTAAGATGTCACAATTGAGAAAACCACCTAGGCTTGGTTGGGGGGCAGGGTTGGGGTATTTTTACCTTCTTCAATAAATTCAATAAACTGTCTACAAGTCTAATGAGATGGAAATGTTCCCTTTTCAGTATAAAGTGTATAATAGATTTTTCCATGCTTTATCTTTAACTCTGTAGGTACTGATAGGCACAAAGATAGATAAGTTCTGGGCAAGCTGAATTATTTCAGAGTCATTGAAAGGATCCCAAAGCAGAACAAACATAGGTTCTCCTGAGCAGTCCACGGCTCTGCAACACAGGATTGTTTACCACAATGATTTGTTCTCATGTTTACCAAGCTTTTTATAAGACAAAGTCTTTCTCTCATTTGTATCAGGATGACACAGAACCATTAGGATTGATATCATGAAATACAGAGGAAGAACTGATTTACAGTGGAACTGCAGAGCAGCTGGCAAAGTCTGAGCACTGAATGACAGCCACTGTGTGGAGGTACAGCACCATTAGCAGCATCATACTTTAGAGACAACAGTAATTCAAAATGCACAGTGTCTGCTCTTGTGGAACCTAATGGTCCCATGGCACTACTGTATAACCATGGTGCCTTGGCCAACATCCCCCTTGCCAATAAAACAGCTTTTATACATCCCCAGCTGCATATGAACCACCATAGAGTACACCAGAGCACTTGCTTTTGCCTGCACAGTCCCTGCAGGATTCTGCTTTCTCCTACCCTGCTTCAAAGCAAAAGCAGTCTCAGGGAAGCTGATAGAAATACATTAGAGGAAATCCTGATGTAAGCTGCAACAAGGTGAGCCCTTATCCTGTCTTCCCCTGGGGCAGAACCTGCAGATTTGAAAAGGGCTTTGGGGAATCCTTTCTGCAAGAAGAACGTGGTGAAAAAACCTAATCTATTTCTACTCCATTGAATTCTTTGCTTTCAAATGACAAGGACATTCTTCATGGAACACATATTCCTTTATAGCAACTTAAATATGGTAAAAATATTTTAAGACTTAAGAAAACCCTAACAGTTTAGGCTCAAAACCTCAGGTGCTGCTTGAAGGATAAACCAGCTTTTGTGGTGCTTGTTCCTGTAGATGAATAACTAGTGCTACAAGTTTCAGGCCTCTCCTTTCACCAGCATTTGTTGCCTTGAAGTAAGATTTTCAGCTAGATTTTCAATCCAGGATTCTACACAGTGCCATATTCACTTGGCACATTTACTGCAGCACTAGAAATATGACCAGGTTGGTTAAGAGCAGCACAAACCAATTGCTTGATTTACCTGGCTTAACTGCCTTTGGACATTTGGCAGGACAAGTGCAAATACGGTGGACAGCAAGGGGAAAAACAAAGCATCTGTTTAAATCAAGGAAGAGCCTTCCAGCTGAATGCTGCAGTAAAACCAAATAATTTATATTTCTAATGGCTCCCAGAGTGCTTCTCTCCTTTTGGTGGGTTGTATTTACTGGCCTCTGTTATGTACTTTAGATTCAAAAACATTCCACAAAGGCTTGTATTAGCTGATAAACATCCTTGAAGGAAGCCAAATATCTTTCAGAGTAATTTAAAATATATATGATCAGGGTTATTCACTGCTAACCCAGGGCTGTGAGCTTTGTTTGGGGTTATTTTACTGCATTCTCTGCAGCAATCAGCTTTTTGTGTGGCTTGGACAGAGATTTTCCTCCATGTAATTTTCTTTAGGGAATATCAAGCATCTAGTTCATATCACCACTCACATTTTAAGAGAAGTCCACCACACTGCAGATGTGAGCCACCTGAACTGGAAAAATACTTGGGTACTGTTGTCAAAAGCCAAGTTTTTTCAGACTGGTTGTCGCATCACAGAGGTGTAAATCCTGAATGATGCTCAGAAAATCCGTTCCAGATGGAGTTATAAACAAACAAAACTCCTAAATTTGAGGCTTACCAACAGTCTTCACCCTCCTCCCCAGTAAGCATTCCTTCATTGTTATTGCAGGCAGTCTACCCATCAAGCGATCTATAATAAATATCACCACTATCATTCCTATTTCTATCACAGTAATCAAGGTCCCACTCTGGTATATGTTGTGTAAAGGATGACAGCAGCAGTGCCCCTATTTTCAGGCAAATGTCAATCTACTCTCACAGCTAAATCCCCCTAGGAGTTACACTGCTAGCTCAGCAGCCCGCTCATCAAGCCTGTGCACCGAAGTTTGTTGCAGGCAGAGCGCCCGGAGAAATCCAGCATCAAGCCTGCCTGATTATGCAACCCTAGGCAGGCAGGACACAAGGTGATCTAAGCCAGCTCCAGCCCAACCCAAGAGAATTTTTTTATTGTTATTTTTTAAGAAATCCTAAGAAACACATTAATGAGCTGTAATAGGGATGGAAAACCCTATGGAACCTGACCTTTGGTATACTTGATGCTGAGTACACTCATTCTCTCTTTGCAGTATTGGTGCATTCAAAGCGCTTGTCGCCCGTGTCTGAGCAGAAGAGACTGGAGGAGGATTTTGCATATGTGCAAGAAAGCATTTGTTAAATCCACAGTACTTGCCCTCTTACTGTCAAAGAAATTCTCAGATGATTCAATCTGGACATTTGAAAGAAGGATGTGCACTTTTTTTTTTAAAGCTAAGTAGTTTTCTCAGTTGTATGAATGCACCTGTGGTGGGACAATCCATGTGATAAAAGGTTTAATCACAGAGGCCAGGCACTCACGGTTGGATTTCAATTAAAGTGTGTGTTATTTATACCTTTTAATTCCTCGCCTCCAGCCATATGCACTGACTACTTGATCACTGATGTAATAAAAGAAGGTGCACATGAAAAGGGTTATGGATGAGAACAAGATAGTTACTAACTATGGGATTATTCATTGCCTAGTGTGTCACAATAGTCTCCATTAACTCAAGGTCACCCTCTCTCCTCATCCAGCCCATTCTCCTTCATTTCTGTAACTGACAACTTATTAACACCTCATTTGCAAACACTGACAACCATATGGTGTTAAGACTCCACTCTGCCTGAGAAACATGTGTCTTGTGGCTGTTATTATTTGAAGCTGGGACCTGGGGCTTGCAGCCAGCAGTGAGGCCCTGATTGGTGATGGTGGGAATGAATGTGCCTCCTCCATTTCCCCCCTCCAGGCACTGGATGAGCCACCCATGGCAAAGATTTTTGATCTAAGAGGCATCAGGCAAGGAGAAATCAGAGTTCCTCGAAATGCTGGAGAAGCAAAAAATAGTGTTCAGTTTTCACCTGATTTTAGGTTACCACAACCTGGATCCCTGAGCTTGTTCTGCTCCTGATCATCACCAATATCAGTGTTTCCTGGCCTCAAAGAGGATTTGAGTGGTTGCAGGATAAAGAAACATTGATCCTTAGAGGCCAGAAAAGAATTATACTGTGGGTCTATATTCTCTGCTCCACTCAGATCCTGATGTCCTCACTTAGGCACAGAACTGTCATCACATTTGGTTTTGGAGAAATTAAGTTCATCTCTGCGCAAAGTGGTGATGCAATGCTGAGGCTACAATTTTAATGAAAGGACCCCTGAATTTTTACCCAGCCAATGACCTCCACAAGCTATGATGGAATTTTATTTCAGGAAGTCTAAATGAAGATCTTTGTAATTCAGGTATCTGGCTGTCAGCTCAAAAATACAAAAGAAAAAAATGTTATAAACTGAGCCAACAGAAAGACAGAAAATTCAGAACTGATATGCCAAGATGCTTTATCATTGACTTTCTTGGTTTTGAGCTGTAGGGAAAGGGATCAAATCTCTAAGCTTACACTCACAACTGTAAAGTTTAAAAACTATATATATATATTTTTAATGACAAATATAATTCTAGCATAGTCTATTGTCTTCTGGGGCTGGGAGAAGAGTATCAATATACATTTTTAACAATGACAGACGGTCCAGAAATAGTTCAGTCTTTGAAAGAAAGCATGTCAGCAAGCAACACTAAAAACTAAGATACAGATTATGGCAGGGCTCAGCCCACCTGTTTTTAGATGTGGCTTTCAGCTGCAGGAAGCATTTATAAGGAATACAATATGTACATACAAAGCAGGTGTGTTAAAAGGATTAAACAGCATCAAGGTGACAATAATAAGATGATAATCACAGTTTTGGAAGTAGCAGCTAAGACACTGTTCTCAAGCTCATCTTTTCCTGATGTAACACAACATGAAAAGTAGTGGATATGCTCAAGTCAAAAGGCAGTCTGGAAACACATAGCATCTTAAACAGATTCCCTAGTAAACTAAACTATTTTTCTGCTAAACCCATGTCTACATAACAAGAAATTTTTCCACTTACCTCAGCTCAGAACTCCAGGGAACATTTAGGCTTACATGTGCGAGACAAAGTACAAGGTAAAGTGTCTTTAAGGCTTTCTGCACTGAACTGCAGGTAAGCATGTACCTTGGTAAAACTTGTGGTCAAACTGATTTTGGAAAAAGGTACAAAAGCAAACACTTTTCTTCACCCCAAGCAAAAGGAAAATTTGTACACCTTTATCCTGAAAGCTGGGTATTTTTCATAACAAAAGCCCCTCAAAGCTACCATGGTTTGAAACCCAAAAGGAAAATCTCTGTGGAAACTGAGTATTGTCCCTTATCTTGAATTTTACAAGGAAAAACACTAATATAGCTTCACAGGGTATTTGGGTTTCAAATGAGACCAATGTCTCATTTACATTGAGGTTTCTACTGGAAACCAGTATATTGTAAAAAGTCTTTAGGATTGGTCTCTTAGTTTCAATATTTTATATTGTGTTTGAAATCCCTTTCCCCAGGAGTTGCAATACAAGTTCTATACCAAGAAAATAATATATTCTGAAACTGTTGGACAAGGATGCCATGTCACGACCCCCGAAGGTTTATCATTGTCTTTTGTCTGTTCTGCAAAGCATGATTGAGTATTCTTGAGGAATCACGGGTTTGAATCATCTCTCTCTGATGGCCCCTGACTAGCTATTTTACTATTGGTGAAATTGCTTTCATTCACACCTCAGAGAGTGAAATGATCCTTGACCTTGAAGTGGGTTTGTGCATCCCAGAAAGTAAGATAGTGACCCACAGCATAAATAAAACGGGATTTGCAGTTCAAGTCCATCCCCACATGGAAGCAGAAGGATTTATATTCCTCTCTTACAATTTTCTGAACTGACTCGCTCTGAAGTTTCAGATTCTGATTCTCCTTTGCTTAACATCATCAGTGCAAATTAATGCAAAAGGGCTGTTGCCAAATCAACATGATAGCATTTAAATTCTGCTTTGCAGATTGATAAATGATGGCAAGTAAAATAGTGAAGAAATAAAGCCTGATTTTCTGCAGAGAAATGGGCAAGTGTCTATTGACTTCTAACCTGAGCATGCATGTATATGCATAAATGCAATTACTATTTTTTCTTGTGATTCTGATATGCCAGGATATTTCATTGGTTCAGGCATGTTTTCTTTTCCCAGTCCACCACAAAAAAAAAAGCAGTGAGAAACCCTTACAAACTTCTGGAGACTTCCGATAATGACAATTTAAAGAATTCATGTTTGCCTGTATTTTAATGAGATTAGTGATACCTCACAGATAATTTTCTACTTCTTAACAGTGATTGCAATATAAATCTATTTTTAAAAAAAGTCAATTTAAGCTTAGAAAATTCAGCTTTTGTTTGTCTAATAATTGAATATTCTATTCTTGACACCCATCTTCAAAATCATAAAATTAGCAATGATGTTCCTTGCCCTTTAATATAATACATATTTATTTTGGCACAAATCCTCACTGAGGTGTCTTTAGTCAATACAATAGGAGGGGACCACAAGAAGCATGCAGTCTTTTTTTTTCCATTTTCTGTGCATACTTTGTCCCCAAGGAATGAAAGTAAGAATCCAAGATTCAACCTGAAGGATATCACTAAAATTCAAGGAGTAATAGGGCCATCTTCATGTGAGGAAGGAGCCTGGGACTTTGAATCATATGGCAGCAAGAACCATCAGCAGGGAAGTCCCTTGCTGTATTTGCTATCCAAGGCAACATGTCACAACTGTCATGACAGAAGCAGTTCTACCAGGAGTCCCTTCAGTTGCTAGTTCTTGGGAAGACAATACAGATAATATTCATGGTGTAACTACAATGGGACTCCAACAAAGTTTTGTTCACTATGTGAACAAGTAGGTGCAGTGCTTTCCCCTTATTTTTCATGATCCTAGTCCTACCTGCAGTTTCAGCCCCCAGTACGCTTGTTTTCCACAGACCACCCACCTTCTCCTCAGATTATTGCCATGGTCCTAGATGGAAAATTCTACACAGGAATTGTAGCATTTATAACCCATAGGAGAAGATCATATTTTGGCTCTTGACAAAGGATCTTCCCTTTATTTAAGATCAACACAGTCCTTTGGGTCTCATGATTCATCCTATATTAGGACATTAACATCTACTACTGTGAAAATGTAAGTTCAAGATACTTCTACCTAGGTTCTAGACTTCTGTCTGAGATGAGTCATGAACGTTCATTCCTAATACCCCTGACTGTGTTCTGATTGAGGTTTCTGTTGACCACAGGCTTTGAAAACTCAAGTCAACAGATGCTTCTCCAAATTAAAACTACAAGCCTTTGGAGATTCTTCAAACTGATTTTCTAACAGCATATTTTAGCAAACTAGTTACCAGAACAAAAACCCCATATCTGTTTCCAGAACTAAACCAGAACAGACATTTCAAGGAGCTTCAGGATCCTTAGATTAACTTTTACAACGACATTGACAATCACAAACAAGTGTTTTGAGAAGAACAAGCAGTAGAGCCGTATTCTTGGCTGGCATATGCTTCAGTCTACACACCTGACAACCACAGTGATAAATAAAGGCAAGAAAGTGACAAAGGTTTTGGCAAAAGACTGTTCCTTGTTTTCTTTTTGCTTGTCTTCAGGAATCTGATTGCAAAAAGACTGGAATAAACACTTCCCCATCAGGAAAATGGGAAAGGATAGTATAGTTCAAGGGAACTCACAGCTGCCTATGGTGCTACTATATTGTTGCAGGTATAGAATACAAAGTTATTTTCATTATGAGAAGAAAATCTAGAGTCATATCATGCTGTTTGAAAAGCATTTTGTCAGTTTACCTTTTAGTTTATAGGGGTGGCCAACGTCATTCATTATTATGAATGCAGTGCACAAGGTTCATGCTGATTTTTTCCACACTTTAAGTGGCAGCAGCATGTCATTGTTGATGGACCTCATCTTTGATAAATGTAGAATGAAACATCTCAGTGAGAGACAGAGAAAAAAGCCATTTCAAGCTTTTGCAGGCTCAGCTGGTCTACTACTTCTTTATTTCAGAGAACACATCCCTTATCAGGATACCCACCATGACCAGTACACCTGTGGGTAGGGCATCTAGAACAGTGTTTTGCATCTTCTTGGCCATACATGTCAGCAATTTCCCCAAACTGGCTATTTCTATTTAAGACAGATCAGGCAAATACAGTGACATGCTGACATGCTAACCTGCTAAAAGAGCTTTGCCTAAGAGCAGTGATGGTCTAAATGGATTTCCCTCTCTGCCTCTGGTTTTCAGGAGCACACGGGTACAAGAAATTTTGACTTCTCTGTATCAGACTCCTAGGGTTTCACTCTGAGGCAGCTTCCAAGAAGAATACATTACATGCAGAAGTGTTTCCCAAGGATAGTAGGTCTCCTCTTCTCACCCAGTAAAAGCCAGCTGATCATTGCATTTCACCTCCCTATCATGCCTATTTCAAATATATTTATGGGCTATGCTTTTGCCAGAGGGAAGGATGACCTAAACCCATTCTTTCTTAAATTCCATTTTCCTGTCATGGCATCATGTTAAACTTAACCCTTTTTTCAACAGATTCTCTTTTTCTCATAATAAAGTTCCTGAATTTTATATACTTAAAGCTGATGAGAGAACTAGCTAAGGTGAGGAAAAAATAACATTTCTTCACCCTGTTGTTCTTGCATGTACAGGCACCCCCACCAAAAACAAACAAACAAACCCCCCCAAAACAACAAAACGCCCATATTTCTCTTTATTCAAAAATGAGCTCATTACCAACCATGCCAGCCTCACTAAGGAAACACTTGTGGTAAGGGGATGCCACATGCACCATATGGTACACGTCTTGTTGCAGCAGTTTCCAAGCGTACAGTACAGATTGTACAATCGTCTTTATAAAGCTTAGCCAGAAAAGCGCATTTCTTTTTATTTAACAGCAAATGCAATTGCCGCCTAGAAGAAACTGCTTCCTTGGCTTTGGAAACTAAAAACATTCCTGAAATCATTATGAGGTGAGATGAAAACAGGATTAAAGGAAAATAAGTGGCACATACTGCCAGGAGCAATTTCCAATAAAATTTGTACCAAGTGCCCTGGGAGGGCAGAGATGGCTGAGGACAGAAATCATGTTCTCACTTTTTAAAGTATGCCTTACACGTTGATTTAGAGACTTCTTTGACCAGAATCTGGATAAAGCTAGTCAGATCTATAAAGGTAGGACAGTCAGCTAGGTCTGAATGTCAGAAGGAAAAGTCTGTGTATTTATGGATCTTTTGAAAAGCAGCTATTAGAGCACAGCCTTGTGCAAATACAGACTTTGCTGCTCACTGGCCAGCACTCAATTAATCAGCTGAGGAGGGGAGAGAAATACAATCGTCCCTAAATATTTTGTTAGGTTATTTGTGCATTGCACAATTAGAGCAGTGTGTTTGGCACCTCTCCTGAACACCTGGAGTCATCCATTGTCAACAGAGGCCAAGAGCATATGCTTCTTTATGTAGGGGGTTTGAGGAACGTGATAGTAGATCAGCCATCAAAAAAATTTGGAGGTTACGTTGGCCAAGACTTTCTTTCTAGATACTGAATTTCCCCACCCACCAACACCTCCTATTTCCACTGATAGCAGCTTTAATTATCCCAAAACAGGCAAAATTATGCCTTACCCCAGAAAGTAAAGCTAAAAAAAAAAAAAAAAAAAGTCAATCTCTCTTACGAATTGTTTAAACCACCAGGTCTTTATCAAATACTCTAACATTCATGCTAACAGACTCCTGCTAGTAATGTACTTCATATTCTCATGATATATGCAGTGGCTTAGAGCTGAATGCTCAAACTGAGAGGCAAACAGGTGCCCTCTCACCCTTTCCACTCCCTGAAGCAGCCTAGGATTTGCTTTTACTGTGTTTCTTCTGCTGATTTATATTTCGCCACTTCAAAGAACAAACCATAATCTGTAGTGGAGGGCTGGATCTTAGATCACAGACATAAAAGATAGAAGAGACCATCTTTCTGACAAGTGAGAATAGAGTGCCCTAATAAGAGATTAGTCAGATATTAAGCCTCTCTCACTTGATGTCAGCCAAAATACCCTGGGTTAACACTTTACAGGAAAGCAAGAATTTCATAGTTGTTAAGAAGTCACCACATGCACTGTTTTCACATAAAATTGGGAATGATTAGAATTTTCTGAGTTCAAGTCTCAGGTATATTATTTTTCTCTCATTTTTAGTATATTCCTGCTCTGACCTTCCTCCCTCCACAAACCAATTACTTTTTGTTTCTAAAGATATTTACATAATGTTTTTAACCAGATCATAGACATCTGAGCAAACAGCAAGTAGGAAGGTTATTAAATGATAAAGCTCCAATTTCTGTAACTTTCAATTACTGAAACAAGATTATGCGAATGCCACAGGGAAAACACAATACAACGTTTGCAAAATACTGTGTAGAACATTTGAGCATCTCTGGGAAACACATCAAGTTTCTCTGGATATTCCAGAGCCCTGACAGCTGCTTTTACCTTAGAAACTTTGGTGGACACTGAGGCTCCTTCAGAGGACACTTTGCCAGGAAACAGTAGTCAGATCTCATGGGATACTTCGGGTTTAGACTAAGGGGTACTGACAAAGTTTAAAATTAGATACAGTGAAAAGAAGAGATGGAGAATCAGTTAGGGAAGAAGATTTAGTTTCAAGAATTTGTGACCTGATGGAAAGCACAAAAGCTGGTTACCAAAACAGGGAAGTTCAAAGTGTTACTGCAGTGTAGGTGAGATGCACACTACAAATACTAAGAGGAAGAGTAGAAGGCAGCAGTTGGGATTGTGACTCAGAACTGGGGTACATTAGGCTTGTATTCAGGCATAATTATCATTAAGAGACCAAAAGAGGCACCTGTATTCAGACATAACTGTCATCAACAGACCAAAGGAGACACTAGAAAGATGTCAGTGAAAGAGGACAGGGGCTACTATCAGACCTTTTTGCACACCCAATACACTCACCCATTCATGTTGGGCATCTCAGTGCTTTTTCCAGCACGGAAATGGAAATATTGTGGAAAGCCCTTTGATGGGAGAAACAAAATCAAAGAAAATCCTCTTCAATCTACACTAATGTAGATTGCACACCAGCCCCCCCACTGATAGTAATGACAATTTATGATGTGGGAACCTCTGAAACACTCCCTCCCAGTAGGAAACTCTGGAGGCACTTCTTGAAGGGGATCTGAAATGCTGAGTGGACCTTGGTGAAAGCTCCTTCTCTCTTTTCCTATTGGTACAAGCCAACTGCTGAACCTGTCAGAAGGGTGCTTTCATATGACAAGACAAATAAAAGGTTTTTTGATGATAGCTTCCCCAAAAGCTTTCATACACAATTTAATTCTTGAAACTTCCCCAGCTTCTGGTCCTCAGGCTACCATCACCATCATCCCAGATGAGAGCTGCAGCTCCCACTCCAGAGGACTCTGGAGACTTTTAGTGCCTCAGAACCACATGTTGGCTATGCCAACCCCCAGCACACACTGCCCCATGCACACCTTGGCAGACTGTAAAGGAATTTATCTCGAGTGATAAGAGCTGCTGTGAATGAAGCTAATTTGCACCAAAAATCTATTAAGAACAGGTTAAAAAAAAAACAAAACCAAAAACAACTACACTAAAATAAAATTAATTCTGCTCACTAACACAGACACCTTTGCCTCTGAAAGAAAATAGTTTCAGGAGCAATAGCCTGGAAGCAAAGAAAGCTGCTCTAGTAAGGACAGATAAATAGCACAGTAAGTGTTCAGATTAAACTCCAAGTGGCCACAGGAACATCGCCGTTTCATATTTTTATTCACTACAGATTAAAAAATAATATTAAAAAATAGGGAATTACACATTAATGCAGCTAGCTATCTATCATTAACTTAAAAGCCTGCTAAAAAGGCTTTTGTGCTCACACTTCAATGTAATCTCTCTTCAGAGGAGTGGCACCTGTCACATCACTGGGCAGGATGACTGAACAAACAGAACTCCTCGGTTTAAAAAAATACAGATAAGGCACAACCTCAATCTGTCCTATGGTACTGAGTCATCTTTCCCATAACAAGGACTTCAGTGACTCCCCGCCCCCCCCCCCCCCCCCCCCCCCCCGGGTCCCACAAAGCAAAGGCATGACATTAGCATGAGGGAGGGAAGGAAAAAAAAGAAAAAAAAAAAAAACGAAAAAAAAAAAAAACCACAAAGAAAAAAGGCATCTTTCCTGGTTATGTCAAGGTGGTGAACACAGAAGGCTTCTTGTTCTTTTCCAGCTTCTTTTGATATTTTGTAGGGCATAAAGGAATAAATGTCCTTTCTTCAGTTTGTGTTCATTGCACGTCTGGATTGACACTCTCTGTGAAGCCCACAGGATGATGACGGTATAGGCTCCCTGGAGCACCAAGAAATGACACTGCCAAATGGCCCATTCCTGGACCTGGATAAAACGTCACTTCAATGGTAAGAATTGCCAGGGAGCTTAGGCACTCAATAATGTGTCACAGCACTGCTCTGTACAACAGCTGTGTGTCATAAAAAGGAACAGGACTGAACATCCAAAAAGTTCCTTTCAGTCCCAGTTCCCTATGCAAGCAAATGATGTTCACACACAGAACACTGTATGATTATTGGCATCTCTGGACTGAACTTGCTGCCTCTGTGGCCAATCCTTGGCACTATGCTGCTCTGCATTTCCAGGTTTCTTTTGTGACAACCTCTTGTTCCCTAATGTTTCAGAGGCTCTGTCATATCTCGTTATCCCATGCCCATGTTCCTAAATGTTTCCCTTACCATTCTTTGTCATTCATCTCTTTCCCTCCCATCATTTTCTCTACCCTGGAAGAAATCATTTGACATGTAAAGGTGAAGAGGGACAAAAGCCAAGATCACAGAATCACAGAGTGGATGAGGTTGAAAGGAACCTCTGAAAGTCATCTTGTCCAAACCCCTCCTGCTTAAACAGGGCCGTCTTGAGCTGGTCGCCCAAGACCATGTCCAGATAGCTTTTAAAAATCTCCAAGGATGGAGACACCACAGATTCTCTGGACAACCTGTTCCTGTGCTTGGTTACCATCACAGTAAATAAGTGTTTCCAGATGTTCAGATGGAACCTTTTCTGTTCCAGTTTGTGCCTGTTACCTCTTGTCCTGTCCCTGGGCATCACTGAAGAAAGCCTAGAATTGTTGTAGAGGAAGCCAGAAGCAGGTATCGTTGGCTTGCTGTTTAATTGATAAACAATTAGGAGCATGATTGATGTTGAGATCACACTAAACAGAAGTATGGGATTTTGTTCTCTGCCCCTTTCTGTTTTCATATGTTCTCAAAGTCAGAATGGTTCTAGCATTGATGCCTGGTACAGCACTTAGCAGCATGGGAGTATTCATTAATTTTCATGTTTAATGCAAGGAAAAACTGCACAACAGTAAATAGGACCCTTCTAACTAAAGTTATGGTATTCTTTGTGGGCTACTGCCTTGAACTCAGGAGTGAAATCTGAGCTAGCAAATTTATTGCTCCAGTCCACTTACAACCCCACAGGAAAACTAACTCTAATAATGTTTGTGATCACCAGTACATTGGATAAAGCAACTGTACATACATCTGTCTATGTACATACACAACAGCAGTAACTGAAAGTGAAGCATTCTATCACGCTTTTGGGGCTTGATTGTCTCTAATTTACTGAGGTTTTCTTGCCAGCAGTGGAAAAAGTAATAATATCCCACCAACACTGATCAAAAGATTAATAAATAAAAGTTGAGCACCAGAATACGTATCAAAGGAATACCCTAAAGAGACAATAAATTTGTTGGACATGGCAGGGTTAACTTCAGAGGCTGCCGAAGGAAGGCCATTTGATCTCTGACATTTGAGCTGAATGGAGAAATGCCAGTCTGCCAGGTGAGGTGAAAGACTGCATGATGTGGACATCTGCTCGTTTGGGACTTAACACAGGCCAGTCCTTTAGCAAATGCCAATGATCACGAAGTATACATCTTATTTCAGATATGCTAACGGCATTTGAAAGTGTAAAACTGTTTGCCCAGACACATCCACAGGGAGATATTTTGAAGGAATTCCCCACAAAAACACTGTGGCAATGCTACCAGTCAGAGGTATGCAGGATGCAACGTTAACATACATCTCAATGAGCAGGAAAAGTACCCGCTGAAACCCAGCGCCAGCACCAGGGCTCAGCCTGGCTGTGTGTGGCAGGCAGCCAGGCTGGCCTGAGAGCCAGTTAGCTCAGCAGCTGCAGCCGTGCATTGCCCACATGCCAACGCGATGAGCTGCTGAGGATCAACACCACTTCCTCTGGCAGCAGAGGACTGACAATATGATCACGCATGTCAATGACAGCTCTCTGCTGAGTGCCACAGCGTTAAATGCTGAAAGCTGGCCAAACTTTTCCCAAGTTTTCCGTGAGACTGGCCCTTCATCTGATCGGTTTAGTGCTGCTTGGACAATGTGAAACTGTTGCTCTGCTCCAGGCTGGAGGAGCTCCCACACTGCTCCATAACCCATCTGCGCAGCGCTCTGGGTCCTGCCTGCTGTCATCACTCCCTTCACGCTGCTCAGGCAAGTTGTAGTCACCTATGCCTATTTCTGCAGTCACATTTAACACAACATTAAGTCCTCCTTCATTCTCTTTGGATGGAAAAGCTCCACTCTGTGTGCAATTGGCAATGTTCATGAAGTATGTGCAAAAACCATGTCTTCCCCATATGTTGTAGAGCTTTTTCTGTGCTGCCCATTCAGAGAGGGTACAGAAAGAAGAAAGGTGAAGTAGAGCAAGGTGAAGGCACCATTAGTCCCTGGATGTTGTGGGAACATAGAAATATGGATGCTTTCACAGGGGCTTGGTGCTTCATGAGGAAAAAAGAGCACTCAGTCTTCTGTGTGTGGATGTGGGAAAGCAAATTATTTGCTCCAGTGCACCCATAACTCTCAGAAACTGCATAGCTATGTAAGTAGGGTAGATGAATCCAGATGTACAGTGATGGATGAGGGCACCTCAAGGTTTTTGAGGGAATGCAGGGAGAATTTCACTTCCCCAAGGATGAAAAGTTAAGCCTCTAACAGGAATACATAACTCCAGCCATGGAAAGAAACAAGATAAAGATAGGGGACAGAAACATAGGAAAGATCTAGAGGATCAGATGTACTGTTTGCCAGGGAGAAGGATCATGGCTGTGCTTCTGCAGCAGCAACTACTGCTTCTTTTCCATAAGCCCTCTCTCAAGCTCAGCTTTCTGAGCTCCTAAACACGGGCAAAACAGCACAGAGAATCACAAGCTGCTTTGTTGCCCTCCAGTTGTCTGCTTTGCTGGCAAGCGCCTGCTTTGCCTGTGCCTAAAGCCAGCCTGGCTGACACAGCAAAACCCACAGCACAAAATATAGCAGGTGGGCATAAACAGGTGCTACAGTTCTAAGCAAAGGGACTATGTCCAGAAACCTGGGACTGATCTCAGTTCTTTACAAAAAAAAAACCAACCACCAAATGCTAGCGTCTCATTAAGCAGGTGGCACTGACAAGTAGGAAGGACCCATTAATGACAGGAGGCTGGCGCTCAGCCGCTGTAAGGGCTCACACTGCTCGTCTGTAAGGAGGACACTAGGAGCTCCTCTCTTGCTAAGATGCTGACTGTAGAAACCAGTGAGTTCACAGGGCCCAGAAAGCAATGCCATTTGTCAAGCCATTAAAAAAATATGTTAACTCCAGCTGTAACGTTATTGTTTGTAAGCGTATTCCTACCGACAGGTAGTCCACATTGAAATGTACCAACATATTCGTTGCTTCGTTGTGCTCAGCCAGAAATGACATGGTGCAGGTAATCAAGGCGAAACAGGACCACTAAACACAAGCATATCTATCTGTCAAATAACAATAAAAGCCCTAGTCACTGGAAGTTTGTGCAGCTTTTGCTTTAGTTAATAGCAAAATGGTTTTCCAAGCCAAGAGCAGAGCAAGATATGTTTGTGGGGTTTTTTTAGTATTTTGTTTGTTGTTTTTTTTACTACTTCTCCCCCCCCCCCGCCCGCTCTCCCTCTAGAGAGGCTCCAGGCAGCCAAAACAGTTTACCTGCAATATGACACCTTAATTTCCCCAAACCAACTACATCTCCAGCTAATTAGGGAAAGTTGTGTGCTTTGTAGCACTTGGGGGAAAAAAAAAACACATTTCTAACCCACTTCCTCATCCATTTCAGTCTGCTCACCAGGCAGGAGAGGTGAGCCAAGAATTTCATAATGTCTATTATTTGGCTAAACAAACCCAGATAAGCCTGGAAAATGTTTTCTATATTAACAAACGGGACCCAAGAAGGTTTCAAAATGAATCCTTACTGTTCATGATGAGCAAGTTTATGCCACAAAAATTCTTGTTTGTTCCAAGTAGTACTGCACTGCAGCAGAAAGCCACATTGATACGGCTATGACTCCCAGTTAAACATTTTTCTGATGTAAGGACTCCAGATATTATCTACAGTGCTCTTCTGCAAGAGAACTTTAAACTTCAGAGTTGTCAAATCCAGAACTTCTGATAGCATTAGTTTCATTTTTAGTTATGGAAAGATGAAAAGATTGACTCTTGCTATAGGGGTGTGGAAACAACAATCAAACCTCTACAGTGTGATTACATAGCTACAGCTGAGTAGATAATAGGCTCCTGGGTTTGATATTTTAATTTCCCTTCTGTAAGTTATTTTCTCCCCCAAAGTATTTCTGGTCTGGAATTAGATTTTTCAAGCTGAAAGAGTTTTTAGGGTAGAATGATTAAAAAAAAAAAAAAAAAACAAAAACCGAGGAGGTAGCCCTGAATACTTCATTCAATCTCATATGAAATTTCTTTTATTCATAATTTCTGGGTTCATTTAAATCTCTTTGCAAACATGTCATTTTTTTAAAGTGACAGGTGCCATTTCAAACAAGATACTGAAACGTTCTCTAATGTCTCACATGGGACAGCTTTTAGCTACCTATGTCATTCCAGGTGAGCTAGATTTCCTCTCAATAGCCAGACGTGATGAGGGACTGGCTGGAAACGCTTTTTGTTTCTTTTGGGAGAGGCTAGTCATAAAACAGAGCAGCAGATCTCTACACTTACTCTGCTCAAAACCAGAAAGAGAACAAAACCAGAGCCCTTTGGTTACCCACTAGAGTTCAGACTATCATATACTCAAAGCAGGAGACCTAGTCTCTGCTTTTCCTGACTTGGACATGGTACTAGAAAAAAAAAAAACTCTGGCATCTTAGATGCTCATATCATTTACTCCCACCAGCCTGCACATCTGCCCATTTTTAATGGTACACTTGCAGCAGAAGCAACCAAGGAGAAACTTCAGAGAAGCCAGGAGATTATCACCTCTAGCCAGAAGGTGGGAAACAGGATCCCATGTTCCTGGGCTACACCAAGAGGAGTGATGTTTTGAGTGTGGGCTGTCACATCCCAACTGAACACCCAAGTCTGGTTATCCCACCTTTCTTCGTGGAAGCAACAGGAAGATGTCTGAAACCACAGACTTGCTCTGCAGGGTAAAACAGTTTCTAGCCCATTAATAGAACTGCTGCCTTTTGCCGTGGCCCTTAACTCTGAGGGCCTCCTTAAAAGTTAATATGATTTCTTCTTTCTGACAAAAGGCAATCTTTGACCAGCAGCGAAATCACACTGTAGAGATTATCTAGCAGAATTTTTTTTTTTTTTCCCTGGACTCTGACTCACTTCTGTAATCAGTGTTCACCACCTCAGGGAAACCCATACATCAGCAACACCTCAGAAAACACTTATCACCTCCTTGTGTTCTGAACGGGAGATGAGGGGACAATGTATGCTTTAGCTCAAATTATCTGCTCTAGTGAGATTCAGGAATTGCTGCCAGCAAGTAGGACACCTGCTGGGACTCCACAAAAGAAAATACCTATTCAACCATTGTTGAGCCGTAATTGAAGGTTTAGGTTTACTAGAATGAGGTTTAAGAGGAGTCAGGACATTTTATCCATCCTCTGAGCCTGTACTCCTTGTGTTCCTTTGTAAACAAAACCAATCTGTTGCATGACTTACCAATGTATGGTTAGCAAACTAAGGAAGAATTAATTAGCTTCTTCAAAACAGAAACTGGTAGAACAATTTATATTCTAGATCTCCAGTGTTTAAACCTCCCAGAACAGTGCTCTGTGCATGTTAAGCAAAGGTTTGCTGTACTTACAGTAACACCTTTCCAATACTGCCACTGTTGGGAGAGTGTAATGCATTGAGCAGGACTGTTCTGTACTAGAGAGTGTTTTGTTATTTTAAATGGTCGTGACTGTGAAATATATCTCTCTCTTCACATTTAGTTTTAGAAAAAAAATACTGATTAAAGATTTTCGATATAGACAACATTCTAACTTAAACCACCTTCACTACATTCCATTTCTTGTAAAAAGCCCCCAACAAACAAACAAAAAAAACCACACACAAAAAAACCCACTGAAGTGCAGAACTCTCCCTTGTTGTTTTGCCACCATTCCCTAATACAAATAAAGGTCTTTACTTATAGGTATTGTAAAAGGCTGATGTATAGCACTTGTAATAAGAATAACTTTTTTGCTGGTCCTCATCACAAAATATGAATCCAGGTGAGAAAAGCAGATGCACAATTAAACTGTCTTTGTGAGAATCATTTTTGGCTACAAATAATGAAACTTCAAACACTGTATGAAATCTTTTGTGGTACATCATACAGAACTCGAATCTCATCTCAGCCACAAGAACAGAACAGTCAATGTCTCTTCTGTCTTGTGCTTGTCATGTAGTCACTTATAATGGATTTACTCTTCATTTACCTTGGTATAGGCAGGGACAGTATAAGACAGTGTAAAAGAGGACATGTTACAGAAAACAAAGACAGCTGCTGAAATGAAATGCAGCAAGGAAAGCTCAGCTGCCAACAAACTGAAGACCAGAAAAATAGCAAGGCACCCATTGCAAGGCAGGTCAGAAGCTAAAGGCAGCAGCATATCCCATTGGTGACCACACCTCCTCAAGCCTCTCCTTCCCTGCAAGTCAGTGGTGACAATGGCCATCTGTGTTCATGTTCGTGTTCCTGCTAAGGAGCAGAGTATGTGAGAAAGCCTAGCTGTTCCTACCTCACTTCCCTCCTGTGGTGGTGGAGACAGACACCTCTTGCAGTGTAAAAGCTCTTACTTTGCTGACCTTGTGCTTTGGGAGAGCGCCTGCTTCTCTGACTCTGTGGCAGGTAACAAAGATTGTGTATTCACCTACAACATTGTTTGAATCTGCATACTTTCCCCAGATTCAACGGTCCCACAAGGAATAAGCTTTTCTTTTCATTGTGATCTAACTTCTAACTGCAGGTTTCCTGTTTAACAGAAAACCAGGACTATCAAAGGTACTCATAATCTCAGGAAAAATGTTACTCTTGGTTCCTTACATTATAGTTTGCAACAATGCTGCAGATGCTTAGCCAGATCTGCTAGTCCATGTATGGGTCTCGGCTGACTTTCAAAGTCCTAGTGACTTTCTGTGCCAAGACTGTAAACAAACGGCACTTGCCTATTCTTCAGGCATTGCAGTATCATAACACAGCACTGAAAACACTAGACTCAGGTCACCTTGTCCCTTTTGGGAAGGGGAAAAACATAGTCAAAATACTGAGAAAGTTTCACATTCCTAACTTCTCATTCCACATAGAAACAAAACAAACAAAACCCCCAACAGTTCTGATATCTTTTATGTTCTGAGATCACCATGTATTGCTAGAGCAGAAACTCTTGTTACCCACATTCTGGTCCATATACAAACATTTCACAGAAGTGATGAGAAATTACTTTCTCACATTTCCAATAGGAACAGAAACAGATTTTGAACGCTCAAAACATCTTTCTAGTCAAGGATTCAATGCTCCAGCTGGGCTAAGGAAAACATCCATTTCACTTGACTGGCTTACAAAGAGCCTTTACCCCTTCCCCCAAATAATATGGATGCAGGTAGATTTCCTACTCTCTTTCATCTTGCTAACTTTGTTGAACTGAGATTCACTTCTAATGGCAGTAAATATTGAGAGATACAGAGGAAGAAAACCAGGTATGGTGCGGTTATTGCTACAACAAAATAAGTTGACTAAAATACCACCAGAGTAGAGGGCTTCTTTCAGAAACAATAAATCAGGACACATAAGTGAAAGCGATTACATTTGCAGTACAGCTTAGAAGATTGCCTAGCACCATAATTTGGGAATTTTTACTGCTAGTTTGGTTTACTGCTTGGCTATAAATCCTATTTAAACAATCCTAGAAGGATTGCTGCGAACCTCAGAAGCACAAGGAGTTCCAGAACAAGCCACCTTTGAGAGCAGGAAGGCTGCAAGCTTCAGCACCAGCCACCCCTGGAAGCCTAATCCACAAGGGACCTTTCAGAAGGGTTCTTTATGTGTTAACCTGTTAGTCTCCTGGAGGTTTATTAGGAAGCTGTGAGGTCAACAAGTGACTAAATATCAATTAATTACTAAGGCTGTATTTATTGTATTTCTGGAGCTCTATAGAAGGTAAGTCCTGGCATGTATCATTATTGAAATTCATTTGAGGTCTAAGTTAAAATTCAGACCAAGAAAGTTTAATGCATAAAATGATAAATCAATCAATCTCAGTTGGATAACATGCAACAGATGCTTTACACTGATCCTCTGCAATGGGTGGCATCCTCAGCATACCTTCTAAGAAAATAAGAAATAGAAGAGGTGGGGGAAAAAAACCACATAGATTTATATTGGCTTGTGATAAGTAGAGGAAAAATGTATTTCACTTAGAGTAACAGAACCAGAAAGCACTGATATGCTGGGATCTGGTTTCTTTTATCCTAAGTTCATCTGTTACAAATAAAAATCTGTTCATAAATGGAGAAAAAAACACAAGCAAACAGACAAAATACCGCTTTCTGTTCATTGTCTCTATGAATAATAGTGATACAAACAATACAAAGGCTTATAAAAAAGCTAAGCAAAGGATTTCCTAAATTAGCATCTAGAGAGTTCAAGGAACATAATCAAATAAAGAAGGGTATCATCTTACCACAGATGGATACAATATGAAATACATGATGTCTTAGAGAGCGAATCAGTTAGTCACTGCTCCATTTCTGTGTCTGCGGTACTAAAACAGTCCCAGGGACAAATTGTCTCATAATGAAAAAAAGCCAGCAATTTTAAAGGGAAATGGCTATAGCAGAGTGTATGTACAGCTACACAGCATTCAAGCTGTAGGTAAAGATTTCAGAAGCAATTAACATGGAGTTGTTTTTCCAAGGTTAAATCCATAGGCAAAAATAAGGCAAGGATGCAAAGTCTATATAGAGATGAAGAGGTTTTGCACACTGAATGACCACTATGTTTTCCATCCACAATGACAACCATGTCCAGCAGTGGCTTTGATCTCAGCTTTCAGGCCTGCAATATAGACATTCACATATTAGCTAGTCATCTGGTGACCTTTGTAGATGAATCAAAAACCCAGGCTTTTCTGGGCCATGATTCATCAGGCTTACTATAGATATCTACCTTAGCAAGTGCTTCATCTACTATACCTGAGCAGAACTGCACCATGAAAGTGTATTTCTCCTCACCAACCCTAAAGGATTGCCTGTAGAACACCTCCATACAGGCATCTAAATTCCAAATGCCTGCTGTAGGTTTAGGAAAATGGCACAATTAGTACATCTGTTGGCAGGCTAAGACGTAAGTCCTTTGGTACCACATGTGCCTGATCCACATACAGCACAGGAGCAAAGAGCTGGGACCTGTGCTGAGGCACAGGTTTGGTACTCAGATGAAGTTTATTCCTAAACATTTACCTGTAGACAAATGGTAAAGATAGCAAGCAGAACCAAATGTCCATATCAGATAGCACTGATTTAAGCAAAAATTATTTTCATTTATTTCAAGGACAGCAGAATTTGGCCAATTAGGAGAATATCTGAAAATCCCACAACCATGGTGCTTTCCAAAGTAAGAAAAGGTTAACAAGAACCAGCTATTGCAGACCTGAGGCATTTACACAGAAGCTGAACGTTCAAAGTTGCTCTGTACCCATAAGTACTACTGTAGGATCATTAAAAAGACCTCAAAATCAAAACCCTCAACCAAACCAAAAAACAACCAATAAAACTCCTGAAGCACTTGGAACCCCATATGCATTCAGTATGCTGAGCACATTTGAAAAATATGACCTTAAATTATCATCTCTGACAGGCTCAAAATGTGTTTTTTGAAGGAAATGTGCTTGCTGTCATGTTAGTGAGAAAAGGAACTGGGGTTGGAGGGTGGCAGTGGGGGTGGGGTGGGGAAGTGTTATCACAGTCATTTGAAACTGGGTATCTAGTTTGCCAAAATACGCCTGAATATTCTTCCCAGTTATTCACTACATTATCTCAGGCTGTTGCCAAAACTTGTGCCAGATACAGGCACCAAAGCGTGATTCTTGTCTTGAAAGAACCACTGTATTAAAGGGAGAATAGATTTTCTTTCTTTTTTTTTTTTTTTTTTTTTTTTAATATTGTTAAAATACATGTGATTCATCATCCCTCGTCCAGGGCTATGAAAAACCTTAGAGCTTGATTAAAAATTGGCGGGGGCGGTGGGGGGGAAAGGTGGGAAGAAGGAAAAAAAGAGGTTTTATTTGGAAACCTGGCTTCTCTACAACCAAATTCTTCATGAGGAATCAGGAACTTATAAGAAGATAAGTGATGAGTGTTAAAACAACTAAGCATTTTAATAACTTTTAGGAGCTTTTACAGGGTTTGAACTTCTATAAAATCAAAGATCTGTTATTGATACTAATTCTAAAAGAGAAATGATGTATAAGTTAGAAGAAGCATGCCTAAATTTCTGTGTATTTATTTTACATCTGAATTTTGTATTTGAGAAAATCTGTTCAAGTAGTTCTTTTAAACTGGGAAAAGCCCAAATTAAATAAACCTCTGTCTAAAATTTTCTCCTACCTTCCTTACACTAATCCTTTTGCACAGGCAAGTATTTTAAATTCTTTTTCTACCTGTTATCTTGCTGTCTTTTATTCCATCTTTCTTGGCTTGATCAGCAGAGTTAGACAAATCTGTTTCTCTCTCCAGAAGAAGCCATTTCGTTTCGTGGTTTTCCTGTACTAACAGGTACACCGATGCCCAAATTTCTGGCTCTCAGAATGCTTACCCAGTGATAAACACAAGTACATTTGAAACACTATGGAGAAGAAAAGCCAAACCAAACCGAAAAAGGAAACAAAAAAGAAACCCAACCCCTGCTGCTGTTACATTGGGTAACCTGTTTTTAGCAACAAAAAACCCCCCCAAATACAAAACAACAAACAAGAAGCCCCATAAATTCCTGCATAGCATTGTTTTAAGAAACTATCTTAGTCTAATTTGAAATGCACAAAGTGAAAATTATATCAAATGGCCCTTGGTAGAGCTGCACGGGGAACATGGGCAGTAAGGACTCAGGGTTACTAACTATGCATTTGCTGCAAGATTCAAAAAGGAGTTTTAGTTTTACTTTGCCAGCTCCTAGAGTTATGTGGTTAGGGAAGACTTTTTTCTTTTTTAAGACATGGTCAACAATAGTTCAGAAACTGGAAAAGGAAGCCTAAAAATAGACAGCCTTACAAACGGTAGATTATGCCACCATAAGCCTATCTTCTTTGATGTTCAGTGATGACTTCTGAATGCTTATTGTCAGCAAGACTTAGTATTTCCTACTGTTTCTTCACAACCACCTTACAGCCCCCCTGGCTCTACTAAGCAGAGGTGGATTTATCTGAAACCTTTCCCCATGTGAGACTGTAAGGAGGAGCAGAGAAGCCAGACATTTCCCAGTCCTCCCACAAATAAAGAGGAAGCAGGGTACGTTTGCCACAGAGCTGTACCGATGTTCCCCCTTGGCCCCAGCACCAGCCAGGGGCTGCAGGCGATGCAGCCCTGCAGGGAGGCACTCCAGAGACCACCGGAATTTGTCAGCATTCCAAAATTCCAGGAAAAGTTGCAGTCTTTTTTTTTTTTTAATCTACTAAGAAGCAAGCATCTGTTCCACATACATGTTTATAAAGAAAATGCATATCTATCTATCTATCTATCTATATCTTTGCTCAGAAGTATCAGCAGAAAGGTTGATGGCTCTTCTTTCACTCTCCTGGTTGTGCATAATGGACAGATATGGCAAGAAACAGCCAAAAAAGAAGAATTCAGATGAATTAAACTGCCTGGACTCAGGTGTTACAAAACGAGGCTGTTAATGTCATCCCTCTGAAGGAAGCTGTCATTGCAAGGGAGGCCCTTCTTGGCCACAGGTAGCATTATCTTGACAAATGGAGTGGGATGATTATGTTTAAAAGAGAAAGGGAGGGCAGATACTTCTAAAATTATGGCAGTAATTCTAAAGCTGAATGGCAGCTTAAGCCTTTGTCTTCCCTTGCAGCACATAATTAAGGCAATATCGTTTCCTCATTACCAGAGGATACTGCTGTAAGCTTTGAAAATGGCCTCTAAAGAGCCACTGACACCGCTTGAAGAGTTTTGCAAAAACATTGTTTAGGGACAAATTTAATTATTCATCACATATTTTCTGACTTAAATGAAAAGACCTTTGCATTGTAAGCCACAGGCAGCAGAAGGCAAGAGGGACCTGAATGAGAGCACATAAAGCAAGAGCTTTGACAGCACCATGGAAAAGGGGGGCGGGTCATTTTGTAACGCAGTTGGGCAGCGCCCGGGACTGTGTCCCTAACAGACCCAAGATGCACTATCATACACCACTACCCAGCTCTTAGCTTTGGGCCTCACTTGATGATACAGATGGATATTTCCAGCATCCTTCATCCCATTTATTTGCTTTTGGTAAGCTCTTGCAATTTGCAAAAATCTTTGCCTGTCTCCAGTGACAGTGACAAAACTAGTACAAAATTGGAGAAAAAAACCAACCCTTAGTGGTCTGAAGAAAACTACACAGGTCTTCTATTGATACCAGAAGCACATGTAAGGGTTTTATATGCCTCTACCTGTATCAGCCCAGAACAATCTTTTTTGCCTTATATGAATATGTTTACAACAACTTGCAATTGCCTATTGAAGAGAGAGCCTCCCCCCTTCCTCTTCTAGGTGTCTCCTGTTTCCTATGCTGTCCATCTGGAACACCTCCTCCTGGCCAGGTGCAGTCATAAAATGATGCTTCTCAGCCCACTTAATTGTCCTCAAGTGACAGATGGGATTTGACTATAGCTGGTAAGCCATAAGCACATGAAGCAGATGAGCAGTTAATTAGCAATGCTCATGTTTCTGTGCAAATATCTATAGAAACTAGACATAAAAAGATAGTCTTATCAAGCCAGTTAGTCCATCCTGTCTCTACTAACACAGTTTTTCCTCATATGGTACATTTTAAAGATTTGGTGTGGGGGTTGCTCTCCACCAGCACCAGCCCCCTGCCCCAAGCTACATTTAAAACCCCAGGTGACAAAGTTTCTATCAGCTCCCTTAGGAGACAATTCCACAGCCTAGTGAATTTTGCCGTCAGGAAATCTTTTCTTTATGTTCAGCCTAAAGCTAGCTCTTGAAAAAATTGAGCAGGCAAAATACAAGAGGAAAAAATCATATTTGATAACTTCACAGAACAATTTCTAAGAACTATTAAAAATTTGCTCTAAAACTGAGACTTCATGTTTCCTAGGATACATTAGCACTTCTGTAAGTGGTTGTATTAGAAAAAAAATCAGTGCAATTTTCTCTCGGCGGCAAATTTTGCTTTATCCTACTGCATTACTCAAATCTAAAGATTCTGGACATTAACAAAAAAAGGTAGAAATTAATGTGGTGATCCCAGGAAGAAAGGCAATGCAGTCAGTCTTTCTTATATTCCAGGTCAAAACACAATGTAAATGTCTATGCAAGCAGACAGTCTCCCAACTTAAATTCATTTATTTAGCCAGTATTAACACACAGAAGATGGTGGAGAACTTTCACTACAGAATCCCCTCTCAGGAGCCAGTTGTTTCATAAAATAACTCAGGATTCTATATGTAAATACATATATAACTCCTTACATTTTCAGAGTAGCTCTACAACACCTGAAGAAAGTTGCTAAAGACTCAACCTAAGGAATATTACTCCATAAAATTCCTGGAAATAATTTTACTTCTACCACATTTATTAGGTTTCTTTTCTATACATATGCCAGTCTTCTGACTTTCTTATGTGCCGAATCTTGAAAAATCTGTTTACAACTCACAACAGAAGAAATTTAACAAATCAAGACCCTTTAGCCTCAAGAAAGAAGTGAACTCCAGGTCTTGACAACAGTCATCTCTTTGCGAGTCCTTTAGTTTCCCTTAAAATTTTTTTCTCTTGGTTTAGAGCCTTCCCTCTATTCTTTTCTGTCTGTAAAGTCTCTCAATAGAAGGATCCTCCATCAGCAACAGTAAAAACTTCTCTGGAGATGCAAAGCAGGTGTCAGTGAATTATTTGGCCCATATAAAACTCAGGTCAGTCAAACTAGATGCATACCAGAAATCCCAAATTTAAGCAGCACAGGTTCTAGAAAAGATATCTGCTCATTGGTCAGATGTCTACTTGAAAAAATTTCCCCTATCTGCCATACCATTTGACTTGTTACAGGGATCAAGCCCTACATGCAGGTGCTCAGACTCCTGCACTATCAGGAACCACAGCCTTCCAAGAAAACTCTTTTCTATAGATCCAAAAGTTATCATTATTAGACTTTCAGATCAACAGTTTCTCAAGAGAGATATCAGAACGCTCTTTCTCCTCTTTTCAGCTTAAAGAGACCTGTAATAAAACTTGACCTTTTCTTCCCAAGAAATAGGTGAAGGCATACCTGCTCCATCTGCAAACTGAGCTCCCACCAATGCTGCCAACCACTGCAACTGCCAAGAAGCCCGAAGTGTAGATAGAACAATTTTCACCTAACAAGGAGTGAAACACTATAAAAGCTATCTGAATTACTCAAGTAAGCCAGAGACCATGATTATATTGGCATAATTTCTGAATCAGGGGTGCTAATAACTTAGTAAATTCTGCAGTGAAGCTATGTCTTAATACCCTGGTAGAAGATCACTGTTTCTGCCCACACTTGTAAGCACTGAGTAATTAGTGCCTCTTTGCACCCTGCTGTGCAGTACAGCTGTGGGCTCAGCCAAACGCTGTGTCAGGCTGTGCCATGAGGACTGTAGGAATCTGAATATTCCGAGTCAAACCAGCCTGAACAAATCTGAATTGTGCCATGCCTATGGTATATCCAGCCCAGTATCTTCTCTTTGCTAGTAGTCAATAAGGGAAACCAGTCAAAAAACTTAAAACCAATGCAAATCTACAGTGATAATTTCCCAGAAAACTCTCTGTCAGCCTCTTAGTCGCTTGTGGTCTAGCTAGCATTGTTAACTGAAGATAATGCCTTTGCACTTTAAAAAAAAAACAAACCAAACTATGCCTGCCTTTGTTTAATTCTCCAATTGGTCTATAAATTAATGCAAACAGTTAGCAATCTCTGCATCCTGCAGGAAAGGGTTTCACAGCTTTTCACAAGCCCAAATGAAGAAATGCTTTATTTTGTTTGTTCTGGACCCGTCGCTTGCCACTTAAATCTGTTGTCCTTTAAGATTTGTATCAGAAAAGAAACAAAATTATATTTCATAGTCTTAGATAGATTTATCATATCAAGCCAGAGTAAATCCCTTCCAAGATGAGAAGCAAAAAGACTGTTCAATCATTCTTCGTGCAAAAACTGCTCCATACATACATCCAGGTTGCCCTTCTCTGCATTTTTTCCAGTTCCTCTTACAGGACCAGAACTGTGTAACTTCATTGATAAGAGCACTGAAGTCACTTAACAGCTCAAGCTGGACCTAAATAGACTGTTGTAGACAAACAGGAAATTGTACTGGCTGATGCCCTTTAGTGTTGCTTACTGCTAAAGGCAACAACTGATTTACTGTCACTGGATAATCATCTGGACTACCTGCAAAGCAGTACTGCTTTGTACTGACCAGAAAAGCTCACACAGCACTTTTGAGGGATGTCCAGTAGTTTCACAGGGACTAGACCCCTAAATTTTTATTTTCTGAGCTAGGGAGCACAGGAGGATATACTAGCAAATAATATGTTTGTGTTATCAGACAAAATCTCTTGGTTCTGCCATTCTAGTTCATTATACAGAAAAGTAAATAAAATCATGAATGAATCATCACCTGAAAAATCTCAAGAATTCACAAATTACAAGTTTATTGATGACCCAGTGAGTAAACCATCTATATTTAATAACTTCTACTGTTCTTACTTCCCTTATGGATTACATGTGCTAATCACAGTGATTGTCTTTGAAGATTTATTGTTGCTTTTCATCTCTGTTGTAGTCACATATCAGAAGCTTTTGCTGCAAGAAAAACAAGTTAACAAGCTGCTGCTGACTGCGTGATGAGTGGAGTTAGTGGCACCTTAAAAGTAAGTTCTGCACAGGCAGTGCATCTTCACGTAACTGAATGTCATGGGAGATAAAGCATGTCTGAGTAATTAAAGGAATTACCAGTGCAACTAACAGACATGCAGGACCATCACCCTATTTTGGCTAACTGAGGTTTGGACAGCTGAGACGGGATCGCAGTCTATAGAATGAGGGACTAGCTGCAATTCAGCCAAATGACACCAAACGTGAAATGGTGGTTGACAACTGCTGTATAGAATCGTCTTGGGTTTGATGGCATTTTTTTGTTTTTTTGTTAGTGAAGACTTAAAGGCAGTCCTGTAGAAGTGGTAAGGAAAAACTGTGATCAAGGGACTTACGAAATATTTTTTCTGTGTTTACACGAGTAGTGGCAAATCTTGTAAAGGATGAATTCTATGTGTTTTTCCCATATGAACCATTTATGAGTAGTCTGCATTTTTCTCAGTGAATAGTTAAGCCAGTGATTTTGGGTAAGCTGAGATTTCTGATTTTGCTAGATTCACCATTTTCACTACCAGAGGCTGAGGTTATGTTTATCTGCACACAAAGGACAAAGACATGAGAAGTCCTTGGGCTCTTCATCTAAAAACTAAGGGAGCAAGTCAGCCATGAGCTGAGATAAATTACATCGTCCAGAACTTCAGCTGAAATAAAAACCCCCAACAATTAAGAAGCCAAATAAATCTTATGTGTCGCATAATAAATACACAAATGTTGTATAAGTTATATGTATATAAGGTTATAGTCCATCACTGCAGTAAAATTATGTATCAGTAGAATTTCTCCTAGTATGAATTTAATCAGTAATTCAGTACAATTCACAATAAAAGTAGAAAATATGTGAAGAAGGTTGGGTTTGCCTGGACATATAGTTGGAAGATTTTTAGTGTCCCAAGCAAGACAGGAAGCTAAGAATAGTTATTTCTGCAATTCCAGATGCCAGTATATCTGTATCCCTCCAAAATGACTGTTAAATAAATCCAGCAAAAATAAACAGGAATATAATGATGTGATGACTATTTTCTTCAACTCCGTTAAAGCATGTAAACAATTGTACAAAACGGTTCTGTGGCTTCTACTTTAGCTAATGCTTGCTATTTGAGTACTGTTTTCATAACAGTCTTGCTGAAATGAAAAGCCTAAATGAAGCTCTCCAGTGGGCTTACTCGTGTAAGCATAGCTGACTCTGTTGCTGCTGCTGCACAACTCTGGGGTTTGATTTGGTTCCCGTACCACCAGTTTAGCACTACCTCACCATTGCCTAAGCTTCATCACAATGACTAGTTCAGTGGGTGACCTGATCAGACCTCTGCTGTAGACACCGCGGGTTATCACAGACTAGTTTATGCCAAAATCCATGCCCCATTTTCCTCACTTATAGAATAGTAACAGTAATACAATTTACATGGAAAGCACCAAGGATCAATTTATTCACATTTGCTCAGAGTTCTGAGTGGAAGATGCACTAAAAGTACACGGAGTTGTTAGGGCAGTGTCAGCATACAGTCCCCAAAAGATCTGCACCCTAGCAAGATACTGACTTAAATCATTAGGAACTCTTTATTGCCCTTTCCTGTGACTGAAAGACATGAATCAGCTGTTAGGGATAATCCCTAACACATTTAAAAGTGGAGTAGCTGCCAGTTTCATTTTTAAGCGTAAGAGAGCACAACGATGTATCAGACAACAGCATGTCCAGTACAACAAGCATTGAACTGCTGCATATGGCTGCTCTGCCATGGGAAACTTCCTCATGCTTTTTTCAGCTGCTTCTTTTACTTTTCAGCTCTCACAGAAGCATTGGTGGTAAAGCCCTTTTCAATTCCTTGATGTGTGTGTCCCTCCTCGCTCCCCATTGCTTCTGTACAGATCAAATTCAGAGGTTAATTCTCTCCAGAGATGAGGAACTCTGATGGCCTGCTTTGCCACTGCCTAAGCCTCCCACTCCAATACTGTGTGTTCATTGCCATCTTACCTCCATATTACCTGTCCTGTGAAACTTAATTCAGCATTTTTACAGCCTGTTTCATTTGGAGAAGTCATTGAACTATCTGTTCCCTTTATGCATAACCATCTACAAAGAACAGACTTACTGGGACAAGAAAACAAACCAAAAAAAGAGACAGGAGGAAAGAAAAATTCTACAGCAAGAAGTGGCACCATCTCTGCATGGCTGTCAGCAATCCTAAAAATGGTAAGAAAGCCTGATTTTCTCAGAAATTGAGATACAAGTTTGTCTTATTTAGAATAGACTAATTATAATTTGGAGAGTGTCTATTTCCTAGAAAACGCAAAAGCTTTTTTTTCTGTAAAAATAGGATGAAATGCCACTTTAAAGTTTTTCACATGATAAAAAGTTCAATTTTGTTTTAAAACAAAACCCACAAACATTCCAGCTGAAAATATATTAAAAAAAAAAATCAAAGGAAGATGTTGCTGAATAACCTCTCACCCCTCCCTCCCCCAACATACCCAGTAAAGTCATTTGAACAGGATCTGTTCTCTAGCAAAAATAGTTGATTGGAAATTTTTCACCAGCACTTATTAAGTTGTGTCTCTCCTTTTTCCGATACAGAATTACTGCCCTGAGTGTATCCTCCATCTTCACTAGTCTATAAATACTTCATAAACCTCAGTATACTTAGGCTTAAGACAGGTCCCTGACATACGTTGGTATTGTCTCCTAGTGCAAAAGCAGAAGGGAAAAGCAAAGTTTATGCCTGTGGCCAAGAATGGATCTAACCACATGCACACACACATGCAGCATGTGCTTATGTTTAATGATCTGGAAAAAGGACTGAAAGGAAAGGATCTGAAAAGGCATAGAAAGGAATTAAAAATATTTTTTGAGCTGACTTGTAAAGTTTTATTCAAACAGGAGGAAGATACTGAAGAACTTAAAGAAGTGGGGAGACATTTAACCTTTCCAAAAATATTTATTGATTCTGAAGTGGAAACATAATTGTGAATTATCAGAGCATTTAATTTCAAATTACCGTTTCCATTTCAGAAGTGACCTAACATATAATATATGAAAGGGGAGAACATTTCCAAAATTGAGCGAATTGTAATCATGAAAGTTATCCTCCTTTTATCTTTACAATCAGGTATGTGGTTTTGGCAAGTTTTACTAAATCCTTCATAGACTTTTTTTTGTAGGCCTACTTTGACTTTAAGACCAAAGGCTTAGTTACAAGGTTTTCTTCCTCCCTGAGTTTTTTTCTGGTTTTCTCCTACAATAAATGAGTGTATATTTATACATATATACGTCACAGGGGCTGGTACTGCCATTCCTTTCCCTTGTGAGATGCCAGGATTTACTGGTTATCAGTATTAAAATGCATTTACTGCTATACAGTCTACACTTTATTTTTATTAATTTTTAATGGTGGTTAGAAGTATTGATTTTAAAAAAATATTTGTTATGATTTAATCCTTATTTTATTTTTTATTTAATCCCAATTGATTAATATGTATTTGGCAAACAAATGCCTCATATTCTATCCACGTGAGCATCGTCAGCTATTAACATTCATGATCTGCTTAGTCACTGTTCATGTTGTGTTCAGATTGTTGGTCATCCTAACCTCGTGTGATGCAAGTGCTGCTGCTTCTCTGAATCACTAAAACATGTCATTTGAATATCACACCAGTCAAAAAAATCTCAGAAAAATTAATGGGAATGCAAGTGACCAATATCTCTTAATCACCCAAAGCTTAGCATCTATTAACAGAATTATAAAGAAACATCTCTCTCCTAAGTATCAATTTCCTCCAAATGCCTACTGGTAAGCTCATATGTCCTTTTTTTTATTTGAGATCAATATGATTTTAATACCTCATGCCCTATAAGCATTCAGCAATACCTGTTACTCTATTACAAGATAATAAAAAAAGAACCATATGTTGGCAAGGTAAATGTTTTTTTCTTATTCCTGGAAGGCTACAGAAATAAATAAATAAATAAATAAATAAAAATTAAAAAGAACCCAACAATGAAAGGACAGCAAGATGTGTTTTAACATAAACTTACAGCTTCAGGAGATTGTTTTGAAACAAAGTGGAAATTATTCTGAGAATGACAATCTGAGATCCCATATCAATACTTTCCAAACATATCTCAGGTAATGTCTTGTTTAAATGTCAGAAAGGTTCTGAAAATTCAGTCAGGAATGTAAGGAAGGGATACAAAGGTCCAAAACTGCATTCTTCTATTCTTAAATGTTTTTATTTAAAGTAGCTACTTTAGCCACCTATGACTAAAGACTGTAAACATTCTGTAATCAACCTGGGTCACAAACATAGCATGGCTTCCCATCTTCAAATACTGTCAATCAAGAAATGGGCTTCTGAAAACAGACCTGATTTGCTGGGGTCTAAGATTTACTGCACAAATGGGATCTCAAGCTGCAATTTGCGTTTTACCTAAGCCAGCAAGAGAAGACTTATTTAGGAAGAACAGCTGGTTGCAGAGTTAATTTTTGTTCTTTATGTACTTGTCAATATAAAGAAAAAAGAGAGAATGATTGTGAGAGTATGTGAGTGCAACTACATCACACATTAAGCTTGGGATGCTTTTTGTTTAGGTTTTCCTAAAAGATGTTTGATTTCCATAATAGAAGGACTTTTATAGAAAACTGCACTTTTAATATATGCATTAAGCTCATCACAGTTCCATGAGAAAACAACACAAGCTATCAAAAAATAAAAGTTGAAAACGATTCCTTAAAACAAAAATGATTAGACTAACATAAAATAAGTAAAAAAGCTCTGTAAATCATAAAAAGAGATAGCACAGCCTAACAAAGAACTCATTCTCTGGTCTTTCTACAGTGTCTGGTGAGGTGGTGGTGTAAAGGGCTGTATATCTGATGGCCTGTGTGCAAAGTCTACCTCAAGTAAGTCTCACCTTTTGTTAGGTCACTACATGATCCATCTGTGATTTAAAGCTAACTACAGCAACATGGGAGTAGCTGGATGTGTCAAATGAGAGGACGAGATCAATGAGTCATGCTGGAAAGAACTCCAGCAGCTGTTCCTTAGTCTGAGTGCATTATTTATTTTCAAATCTAAATCCTATAGTTGAGATAGGGTGTAGCATAACTTTGAATTTTCCATTCTGTGGCAGGACGCTGATGTAGGGTAGAAGTCACCAGTGCACAGAAATTCACCATGTCCTATCTCAGCCTCCTTGCAGGAGGATGGATTTCTTCCTTTTCTTGGCACAATCTCAAATACAGGGAAATTTCCTGAGCCACAAACCCACAGGGTCATCGCAGACCTTTGTTATGCTGTTCACAGAATTAGGCAGTGAAAAATTTGTCAAAGAGGAAAACAAAACACTAAGGTGGGCATGAAATGCAGCCATTTGACATCCAGCACAGAAGAGACAGGTCAATCAATTCAAATCCGTGCCAAATCAAATAAATCAAATCAGTGCTCATCAATTGCACTCTCTGGAAAAAAGTCTCTTATGGAGATGGGCCTGTCATGTTTTAGAGGGTGTCTCACATTAATTTGAAAGCTTGTTGCTAGGTTCTACTAAGAATTGAGGGGAGGGCTTATAATTATTAACAAGTGACTCATCTGCTCACTGATGATAAAAACCTCTTTGTGTCCAGTGCTAAGGAAAAATAAGTAAATAGCATCCTCGTTCCACTCACCTATTCAGGGAGGTGAAAGAAAGATGGAGAAAACAGAAACAAATGCACAAAGGGCTTGAATAAATTTTTACATATTCACCAAAAGGATAAAAAGGGGTAGATGTGACAGATAAAGCACCTCACAGTCTCTCAACAAGGGATCAGCTGCATACACTGTGACTAAAGACCCATATCATGAGACCTTCTTGAGCTTAGCCTGGCACTCCAGCTCAGTAGCAAGAAGTGGCATACAAATACATAACAAGACAGAGATATCTTCTTAGCTGTACCACTGCTGATTCTTCCTTCTCTCTTGCCCCTCATTCTATGAAAATTTCTCCAGTCTTTCTGTAAATGTGACCCTTTTTGCCATCAATGCATTTGCTCTCATAAATATCCACTGGGCCGCTCTACACCTTCTCTAATCTGACCCTCAGCCAGTAAGGCCATTTCTCTCCCATTCACGTGAAATTGCCATCACCCACCCCTGCATCTGAAAGAAAATGTCATTTATTGAAGCACCTGAAACTTCTCCCACCAGCTGGAGGACCATCAAGTCCAGTCAGAGTAGGGTGCTGGAAGACCATGGACAGGGGAAAGCTCAACCCTCTGTGAGACTCCTGGCCACACCATACAGTTGTGGAGCCTCTCAATAACCTTCCCCATCACCTCAAGAAGGTATCACTGTCAAACACACATCTGGAAAGCTAAGAACAGAAGATGTAATTGCTGAAAAGGAAAGGTCACACTGTCCTTACAAAGCGGGTGTCAGTTGATGGATTCATGGCTTGGTGCGCACTTGGTCATGTGAAACAGGATTAGAAAATACTTACATACCTCACATTGGTATTTGTTGAGCAAATCGAGATTTCTCAGGGATAACTACAAAATATTTTGATTGTAGGCAGCCTGCAAAAAACTCCTTGATCCTCTCCTCCACGAGAGTTTCTGGGACCTAACACATTTTTCTACTGAACATTTCCAGGGGAGATAAGTTATCTGACCTCACTACAGGGAGGAAGTGCAGTCAATATTTTGGAAAGCAAGGAATCAATGTTGTACCCTTATTTAAAAACCAATATACAGTTAGTATCTGCCAGCAGCAGTGATAACATTCACTTACACTGGAGATAACTCATAGAAAATGTCAACTAGCCATCAGTTCAGGAAACCAACAAAATGGTCTCAGTCCAGATAATTTATGTTCTATCAATACAGTTTGGCCTTTTCCTTTTTTAGTTTAGTACTCCCGGTTTACATACAAACGATGCAGAGCTTTCCGAGTATCACATGTATTTACCTAGTCACAGGAATATTCACAAAAGGAAGGAGATCAAATGACTACTGATGAAATGATTGGGAAGGTTTTGATTTTTATCTCTGAGGAGGTAGACATTTGTTGTTGGCTGCTTTGAAATCAGACAGGGACTGCTGAGCGAGCCATGACAGGCATTTTTTTTCCTCTCGACTTTTCCTTTTGCCATTTGACTGCTCATTGTTTTCATTCCATACTGAAAGGGCAGAAACATTTTTTTTAAGGCTGTTAACAGAGGGATCTCATATAAATTCTGGTACAGTCAGTTTTTCCTTTCTAGCACACACACAGGTGCTGCCCTTTCACTGGTATCACAACCACCCATCCTGCCACTGCAACAGAGGATGCGGCATGTTTAAGACGTCCTCTTTTCCTTTTCCGTTCTTAATTTTTATCTTTAGGCTGTAACAAAAGAAGGATTACTCATTCTGACTGACACATATACTGAAGCTTTTCTGAGGAGCTTAGACATGACAAGAGAACGGCTAAGGACCTGGTGCCATTTTGAGCTCCCTTGCTCCTCAGCCCCCCAAAGCAAATTGCAACTGTAAAGGCAGGAGAGGAAAAATTCCTTACTTTCTCACCAGAACATATATTTCCTCCAATATCACACGTCTGATCCCCCTAATCCATGTGGCTTGATCATACTGAGGTCTTCCAAAGTCTGTCCCTCTCCTAAGTTAAGTCAAACACTATATTCTTAACTGGACAGTTGCAGCAATTTGTCTCAGTCCTCCACATAAAGACTTAGGCACAGCCCTGACCTACCTTCTCTGGCTTCAGGCAAAGAGTCACACTGATAATTTTCTGCACCAGTGCCACACACGTGTTTTCCAGAGATTTTCAGTGCTACATTAGCTCTGTTAAAATAGACAAGGTGCTTTCAGCCTTCATGTACTTTCTGTTGATTTTATCCTTAATCCAGCTTTCTGTTCTGCTCAGAACCTACATTGGTATGCACTGAAATGCACCTGCTCTACCTCTCACCTTTCGACCAACCAGGGTCCAGAACCCTGGATTTACTGCTATTCCAGGGCCCTCTCCTTATCTCACCTCTTTCCATAACACTATGGTGATAGCAGATCTGTGGGAGGATTAAAGACCAGTTCCTTCCTGAGGAGTGATTAGCAGCAGCCTCCTAAATGCTCCATTGTACTGCTTGTACTATGGCTGCAGCCATTCTCTCATGTCTACTCTTAGCTGGCATACCCTCCCATCACGTAAGTTTTCCATAGCTGGAAGAATGATTTAAAGAGCAGGCACTCAGAGGTCTTGATAGACTCTCACAGCACTTGTTGACAAGATGCTCCTGGAATAATTCCTTTTGTCCAAGTAAATTGACTTCCACATTGGGCTTGACAGAAAAGTTTTCTGGTCCCATGAACTGAAATGAAAGTGCTTACAATTTCCTTGGGCCAAACTGAGATAAAAAGTATGCAAGCCTTCTAATGAGGTAGAAATGTTTTGTTCCAGTTCGACTGACAGATTTGCTTGTCATTTAACAAAGTGGAATTTGAGCATGGCCCCTTTTGCGATCAAGTTTCATACGAATTATTTTCAGTTTTCATACAAAATGCATGAACTGGAAAGTAATAATAAAATTTATCTTCCAGAAAGAAGTAAGATGGGGTGTTCTGGCAATTTTCTCCCTACAGTTTTTTCAGTCAGGAAAATTCATAAAACTGACCATTTTCCAATCATGTTTCATTCTGATAAATTTATTTTCCTGAGAAAGAACATCTATCACTGAAAAAATCACACTCAGCTCTGCCTTCTATGTGGGTCAGTAGGGATTCTGCATAGGAGCAGACCCTGACAGCACATCTCTTCCTTTTGTCTCATGTTTTCAAATCTGCATTTCTTTTACTGAAAAGATGTTTTCTGACTTTTGCTGCTGCTGCTCATTTTGTATGTTCAAGTTGGCCTCCTGGATTTGTCACAAATGTTTTCCGATGAAGATGAGGATGTCATCGGAGACCCAGATCACAGGCAGGACAGAGCAAATGCGAAGAAGAAAGAAAGATTGGAAACACTGTCATGCAAATATTCTGAAGTATAGGAACAACAACTGCTTCTAGGGAAGCAGAAATACTTCTAAATGACATGCTCTTTTTCCAGTTTTCCATGCGGCATCACTGTGGGCCTTTTAATGACGTGTTTACATCTGTTAATTTCATGCCAAGTTTTGGCAGTTGCCCACACAGAATGTAATTATAGTTCCTAGAAGCAGAAGTACCACGTACAAGTTTCCCACCCTGCTGTGTGTCCTGGGTGGAGGTGGGCTGGGCAAAGGGTGACAGCTGGCCCTTCACTGAAGTGATGCATCACATTGGGTGATTTGTGGGTTTTGTTATTATTTCAGTGCACTCATATGAAACCTTGTCTTTTGTCACAAGTTTCAGTTGATGACTGAAAGCTCTTCAGCACCCTGTGAGCATGTGCGGCCTCTGGCCACTGATAGAGTAAATCTCAGAATCTTGGTGAGATCCTTGGTCATAATAATTGAAGCCTACATGGTTAAGGCAAAGAGGAAACACAAGAGATACAGTGATGGCACATTTGGTGTTGGGCAATGGATTCCACAGTCATCAGGACTGGCTTGAAGGAACCAGGGATGTCTTCCTTCTGCCTTTTGTAAGCAGTGTTACTGCTTTTCAGTCCACACCCAGAGGGCACTTACTCTCTCCACAAAACTAAACACATGACAGCACACTACAACAAATCCAAAGTAAGTAAGGCTGAGCACTCAGGTCAGAAAGAATACTGAGTACTTTCATACTTTGTCTCCCACAGATCATCTTTGCAGGTCAAGGCTGAAATACATTAGCACTGCAAAAAGGGGTTTGGGGGTTGACAGGCACTGCCATCACCCTCTGTGCAGGTGGATAACAAACGCACTCTTGAGGGTTACCAGTCTGCAACTCTTTGCCAGGGAGTTAGATTCACTTGAAGTCACCTGAAGTATTCCTGCCTACTACCAGTTAAACATTGATAAATTTGAATCAGCTTTCCATTTTGTTTTTGGGGTTTTTTTCGTGGATTTTTTTTTTCCCCACAAGGACAAAAAATTAACAAAAATAGGGGTATAAGATGGGTCTAAGGTCATTATATTGCAAGGTTCAGTCAGTGGCTAGAGTTCTCTGCAAAGAGAGGGAGCAGGAGAACTTTGACAGCGACTGCCAGGTTGCTGTCAGCTCCGGTCCACCCTGAGCAGCAGGCAGAGCAGAAGCCGTGGGGCAAGGCTACATGTGCCATTTATACTTCCCATTAGGGAAAATGATCAGTTATGTTCCAAATATAAATTTAAACAAGAAGCACTAATGTTGTGAAGAGCAGCGTGGGGCAGAGAGGGCAGCAGCATATGACAGCTCTGAGGCTGGGTGACATTTCTCACCCTACACGGTGCATCCGGGGCTGCCAGATTGCCTGCCTGCCAGTGCACTGCACAGCCAGATACCAGCGGACACTGGGCCCAGAGTCACCTTAAAAAAACAAAGCTGTGCTGGGGAGAGTGGGACAGACACCGCCTCTGATCAGAGAGGTGATACAGATCTTTGCTGGGGTTCATAGGTTAAAATGGCTTGGTTGAGCATAATGAGTTTTTTCTTCCTGTCCCCTAGCATTGTTTATTATTTTTTATTCACCCCCTCTTTCCCTGAGAATTAGTGGCACTTTCAGGGAAGGTCTGAAGCTCTGCTTTGCGCTGCTGCTACAAGGCAGCTATAAGCAGAGTGCACACAAAAAGCACTCTGTTGTGCTCAAGTGGTGATCCGTAGGCAATGCAAACTAACCACCAACCCAGGGCAAGCTGTAAACAAGGAAACTGTAACCGGCCTGAAACACGGCAAGATTAAAAGTAATTATCTGTCTCTCTTCCTTCTCACCACAAGCTCAAATTTGCCTTAGTACAGCCTCCATACACAGCAAGGTCCAACAGAAAATCGGTACCCTGCATGGCAATGTTTCCTCTTTCCCGAGCAACGGAAAATAACAGTGACAATCGTATGGCATCTGCTGGACTTATCCATGGTGAACATTGTACAATAAAGTTAAGAGGTGTCAATTTAATTAACTGTGACTTTATAGACTGAAGTGATGCTTAGTGTTTGCCTGTCTCTTCTCATCAGGAGAGTTATTCTGCCCTATTAATCCCAAAGATGGGGTAGATAAAATAAACACTACTCTTCTTAATATCTCCATGGTAGTGCCCCAAAAAGACTAGAACAGCCCCGGCAAAAAATGGTTCTTCCTTTAAAAACTGCTATTTGTCTCCTTTGGATAGGAAGGAGTTACTCAGTTTGAAAACTCTTCCTTAAATATATTACCACAACTGACCACTTTACATTTCCAGTTTACTAATCCATCATACTGGGACTTGTTGACTTCATCACAGATTTCCTCTTTAGTTTCTTGTTACATTTAGTCATGCACTTGCTTTGTGATGCAAAAGTGTGCATATGTCCATGCAAGTCAGGGAGAGACTCAGTTTCCATTTTGCTACATCTTGTCCTGTGCTGCCATTTAGATGCTTCCCCCCACCCAAATTCTCAGTACACTTAGTCTTGCTGAGAGCGTATATGTCTGATGACGTCAGACAGACATGACATAGCATATACCTGCTTGTGTACCCCACCCCCAACATGCCCACCTTGCCAATTCTGGATGTCCATTATCAGTGGCATCACCTTACCAAGAACACCAACCTCTGTGGCAGTAGACACTGAAGTGGGTGCCCACTGCTCCTCCACAATCCTCACTCCCTTCCCTTCTCTAGCTGTTCCTATGCCTTCTGTTTCTTCACATGACATTTGCCAAGGTCCTCACTCTTTCAGTGCATGGTTTTATATACAACAGAGTTGATCTGTCCAGCAAAGTTCTTTCTCAGCTTTGCAGGATTTACTAATACATCCTAAAAGCTGGAATCACTTACACAGCTTTACTCTATTGCCCGGTTTTTCCTGTATTACAAACCAAATTATTATACTTTCTTTCAAACCTCTTTCCATCACTGTTTCAAAACTGCTGTGAAGAAAAACCCTATTGACGCTTAAAAAATAAATATTCTTTTTGAACTGCCTTTTCATGCCGAGAGAAGCAGAAACTAAACCAAGATTAATTTCTCTACATGAACAATCTTATGTAGGCTAACAAGAAAATGAAGATAAAGTTATACATTTCTCTAATGCTTTTAAAATGCACAACAACAGATATTTTTTGGCCAAAAACTAGGTAACTGTATGAGTGGTTTGTGTACATATTTATATCTAGTTTATATTATAGCTGTATAGTTTATATATAAACATAAAAAAAACAACCCCAAAACCTTGGCACTTACCTTTGAGAAGTAACATTTATCCCAGGTTCGGTAAAAAAGTCTCAGACAGGCACTTAGACCTTCTTTCTATGCCATGCATCCTTTTTTCAAAAGAAGATATAATCAGAAAAATCCTGGTTGATGTCTAGCAAACCAAAATGCAGACTAGATTGTTTGTCAGATGCAGCCTGATTCAGTGAAGTCCGAGTGTGTGAATCCCTGAGACTCCTTTTTCAGTAATATCCAAAGCATAAAAAAGGGAAAGGAAAAAAAAAAAAAAAAAAAGACAGACAGACAGAACAAAAAAAGAGTGAATAACTTGTTCTTTTCTTGTTTGGTTTAAAAAGACAGTCGTGGAGGACTAAGCAGCCTGCCGGCTTCTCAAGCATTCGGATCCTAGTGCATCCCAAGGTAGCACATGCATTTTGGTACTGCAAGTCTTCAAGTTCATACTAGCAAGCCCAGCTTCTGTGTATGTGCGTGTTCGTTGGGGAGGGGGGTTGAGCTGTTTTGTGGGGGGAAGAGAGACAGGGAGATACACACACACACTCATGCAGAGATGGAAAAAGGAAAACCAGCAAACTGGAGTGATCTCACAAAGTGCTCTAGATGGCAGAGCCTGCACAGCTTGTAAGACAAGCAATGTGCACACACACAGACACACACACAAAGAAAAAAAAAAGAGAGAAAGGGGGAAAAAAACCCTGAGAGAACTAGCAGGCAGCTTCAGGAATTTCTTCTTACCTCTTCTGACGATGCAACATACAGCAAGTGCTTCGTGCTGCATAGGAATCCGTGCAGGCACGACTCAGTCAGACCCCTCACTTCTGAAATAAACAAATAAGTAGTATAGGAAAGGGAAGAAAAACAGAAACCAGAGGAAATAAGGCTATGAAAAGAAGCTATTAAACAAGTAAGAGTGTTACAAAGAAGGCTTGAGTGGGTGGGAGGTGAATAGTTGATATGGGGAGAGGCATCCAAACTCCTGGCCGTAATACAGATTGGCTCTGTAATTATGTGGCAAAGCACTGCCTTCTAAGCCATTGCGTAATAATAGAAACCTAAGCTGTGTAGACACAGCCTGACATGCTAAATCCTTAGGAGCTACACTCAACATTTGTCATTGGAAAGCGTGTCTGTTCTCTGGGGGTGGGGGAAGCTGAGGGAAAATGGGAGAGAATTTTTACTGCAAAATGCACAAGCTGCAGCTGCAAAGAGCTCTCAGGTGGTGCCAATGCCTGAAATGTTAAAGTGAAACTCATATATATATAAATATATATGTATATGGAGAGATAGATAAATACAGTATGTGGTGTTTAAGGACATGGTTTAGTGGTGGACTTAGCAGTGCTGAGTTAATGGTTGGACTTGATCTTAAAGGTCTTTTCCAACCTAACTATTTCTATAATTCTATGATTCTAATAATATTGTCAGCTCCATTCACGCTGTTCAATACTAGAAGAATTTTTCCCTTGCTGTATTTTAGTAACTCAAATGACAAAGGGAAGGGCATATACAAAAGTGTTCAGTGTTAAATATTATTATTTATAATGCTGATGTCAAGTAGTGCTCCCTTTGTACTGATCAGTACTAGAATGTCTAAATAAACCTGAATTAGGATAAAAGAACTTGGGAGGAGCGATCAGCCTTTTCCATTTACTGGCAGCTTCCTCTCTCCAGCCCTCCAGACACAGACATTTTCTTCTGCCTCCCTTGGTTGAAGAGGCTCCTAGACAGAGCCAGGGAAAAGATAAGCACTAGCTAAGTAAGAGTAGGTAAAACCCCAGCTCATTCAAGTTACCACAGACAAGCATCGATACACCAACAGACAGAACAATTTATAATGCACATAGAAGCAATAACAAACCAAGAAAGCAATATAATTTTGCAGTGGAAATTTACCTGGAAACTGTGGCCCTGGCTCACACCTATGGTCCATCTAGTCCAGTAACTTCCCTCTGGAAAGTGATCAGTACCTCCACCTCTGAGGAATATGAATGAGTTTGTGCAGCCAGGGCTAGACAGCCAGGGCTAACCTGTTCATGGGCAAAGCTTCTCCTTAATCGCTGTTCTTTAAAGATTAGTTAATGCACTGAAGCATGAGCTGGGGAACAGTCTGCTTCTGCACATCCAGATTAAATATGTAGTGTCTGATTCTAAGGCCCTTTGTAGTTGGCGTAAAGTACACCTCTTTTTAGGCACCCTAGATCTAAAGAGTAAAATCTTCTGACACTTTGTAAACATCCTGGTGTGAAAAAAGGGCATGAGTTCAGAAAGAGCTGTAGTATTTCAGTCTGGAGAGACAGAAGTATATTTTTATAGACTCACCTAGCCTAGTCACTCTGCGTTTACTTCTTACCCTTGGTGGAAACACCAGATATATTTCAAGAAGCCATCCAGTGCAAGTAGGAGAGAACCAGGTCACTCAGCTAGTACGTAGGTATCAAATTTGGCTGCTAAAAGTTCAAACCAGACTGAACTGAAGACATTGAAGATAGTTTTGAGAATGGCTGCATAGAGCAACACATACTTTTTCTGGAGGGGATGATTAAAATGTTTCTGCTGCAAATTTTAGATCCCTTACTGTTACCAGTCTCACTCCTTTGGTGTATGCCTGCTGTGTTCCCAGGTGACTCTCTATACGCCTAAGGAGAAGACTGCAGATGTTGAACATAAGGGAGTTACACCACGGTAAAACAGAGGAGCAAGGACTGTGGACAGAAAAGTTGGTTGTTTTGCAGCATATCCAGATTTCCTTGGCTTTGTGTGGAACAGTGCTGAAGGACTCTTCCTGGGAGAAAGGCCAAGAGTTATAATGGTCGATAACCTTACTGGGCAGTGAAATAAATGGCCTGGTCAGAGAAAGACTTAAGAAGCTGGTAACTGCTGAGTTGGTCATTAGGAGTCTTAAAAATTTGCTTCATTTACTAGAAGACTAAAACATGAATTTAGGAAGCTAACTTTAAACATCGCTCCTGGGAATCCTAGGCCAAGCGTGTTGGCTAGAAAATCAGATCGAAGCTCTAATCATGTCAGTGCCTTATAAAATAAACGTCAGTGCATCATAGACAGAGTAGACATCTCTTAATGACATCAGGAATTAATAATAGACTCTGGGACTAGTGTTTCGGACTGATTTAAAAAAAGTATTGCTTGCAATGACAGAAATCAATAGACTCCACCAACAAACTTGAAAAATCTTCCAAAAATCTTTCACCAGCTACAGTTGTGATAGTGACAATTCCCAAGGAAAAATCAAAGATGATACAACCCTGGAAAAAAGTCACCCAAAAAGTGGTGGGTTCCCACTCTGCGAGGCTAGTGTGCTTTCTAACTTTCCTTGATGCCCTTTAGACTTACATCAGAGTTCTCTGGTGTTCACCCCATAGCTTCTCTCCACTAACCGTCCCTGATGTATATTGTTTCTCTCCCAAGGACCTTCTCAGTGAATCAACCTCTTTCTTGGTCATTCTAGCAGGAAGAGGGCTATGACTTCCCTTCCTCTCTTTCGCTCAGGCCTCCCCTCTCTCCAATCCTACCTTAATACACAGTCAGGCAACATGGTTGCTTTACCTACGTCTGCTCTCATTTCCACCTCCAGGGAAATCCCATCAGCACCCAAAGAGCCACAGAAGAAAGCGTGCTCTGCCTAGGTACTGATCACCTTGCAGGCCCACAACGCTCACCCTTGGAAAGACCTGTCAAGGTTCAATGTCCCATTCCTAGATCTAAAAAACACATGAGACACCATGACTACACATGACTGATTCCGTACTCACTGAACCTTTAAAACTGCTGCATTGCTGAGCAGCTGAATCTTTCAGTGATGCAGCAGTTCCTGTGTCCCAAGAGAATGCGTTCTGTATGAAAAGATGTCATAAAGCTCTTACAGCCACATTCATACAAGTTCCCTTGTACAGTGGCAGCCACCTAAAAGACCTCATCACACAGAGATTTGGTAATGGGGATGCTCTCCTTTGGCATACAGTGCCAGGTACAGTACCCAAACTCAAGAAAAGTTTGAACTGGGATAGCAGAGTAAGACAAAAAGAAAACTGAGATGCTTTTGCAACCTCCAGGACAACTTTACCTGCCACAAACATCATTCTCCTTTCCGAGTCTAGCAGACAACATACTGAAGCCTTTAGCCATCTGATTGACATTACAATTTAGTATGTACATATAGACATCAGTAATTCCCATTTCCTGCTTACCCCCTTCCAAACTGAAATAGTCGGCACTGGTCCACATGACTGTTTAATCAATGGCTGCCAATCAATTACACTGATTGAAGGACAGTTTAAAAAACATTTGGTCTGTGGCCCTACTGATGAAAACAGTTATCAGTAGCTGAACCCACCAGCTCTAAAACATTGGAGATTTAGGGAAAAATTATGTATTTTTTGGGTGCTGTTCAGCTCAGCTCTTTAAAAATCATTGAATGGCTGTTTACACATATATATGCCAGTACAAAATAACCTTCTCACATCCTCCACTCACACATCCCTGTGCTTTTAAAAGCAGCTTCAGCCAAGAGACAAACTATGTTTTCTTTCTGTTTCCTGCATCTTATCATGAGGAAATTCTAGTTTCAAATTTCTAGACCCAGAGATCCAACAGGAAGCAGGCATTGTTTCACGGTGCAGTGGAAGAAAAAGGATTCTCGAGGCTATTGATGAGGCAAAGGCAGCACAGAAGCTTCCTTTTGCAGTGAACTGTCATAAGAAGCATAGACCAACATCATGTAAAAAATATTATCATCTTCAAAATACTTAAACAACTCCACAACAATCTTTTATTGTCCATCTTGTATCTGAATGCAGAAGGATTTTCAAATACCAGGAAACAGTTGTTTCAGGACATAGAATCAATTACAAATAATCTACTCCATTCTAAGCATTCATCTCAGCTGGAATAACTAGAGGACTTATGCTAACCTTAAGAGGATCCACTGTAACTTTGTAGGTGGTCTGAAAGAAGGTCACTATAGTGTTTTTGTCTCAGGGTTATTATTCTTTCCAGGTTCTCCTTTTACAAGCAGGGAAATCCTTGTATTTCTGTTTTGCATAATCACATGTCCAGCTCAGTGACTGAAATTTAATGCCCTTTGATTGATAGGTTAAGACCAGAAGGGATTATTATGGCCTTCTCATTTGACCTTCTGCATAACCTCAGTTATAGAATTCCTCCCTGTGGCTCCTGCATCTATCTTCATACTATTGGCTGATACAGAAAATACATTTAATAAAGACAGTCACTTGATTTAAAGATTTCAAGTGATGGAGTGTTCATTCCCTGCTCTCTTTATAAGACTGTCCAATCTTTAATTGCTGTCATTGGAAAAAAAAAAAAAAAAAAAAAAAAAAAGAGTCTGCACCTCATTTTGTTAGTCAGAAGATTCTGGTATGTTATGAAAAGCCCAAAGTGATAATTATGAATTATAACTGGGTATCTCCTGATCAGAAAACTCAAAATGAGGAATAGCAGAAGTTTCTCCCAGATAAGTGGATTTGTTCCACTGGGGGCTAAAGAGTGCTGTTTGAGAACAGTGCAATCTATTTACTCAACAAACAAACAAACAAACTTCTTGTTTAATGGCCATCTGTTTCAGCACAGCGTTCATCAGAATAAAGGGACTGCTTTGGCAACACTTTCCCAATGTTTTTAATTTAATGGAAAAATACAAATTAGCTTCCACAGTACACCTGGAGGCAGCAGTACTCTGCTGCCTGCCCATCAGGAAGCAGGACCTCCTCCTGATGAGTTTGCAACCTCTGGCATTGATTCTTTCTGTGCACAGAACACTCCTAGCCACCACCCTAAATCAGGGGGGCTGCAGGTGCAATAAAGGCATGGCACAAGAGAAGTGTGGTTTTCAGTCTTCATTTTATATTTTGAGCCTTGCCACAATAGAATAAGGGGAACTGATGTTTTTCACTACTGAAAGAGGATATATGGACTTATCATGCAGCAGGGCATCCCTGTTTGGAAAGGATGCTATCAGGCTGCCATCCTCTGTTGCAATTCCACAGGCAACAGGAGAAATGTAAAGGAGGTCAGGTTCTCCACTGCCCTGGCCAGGGCTTACTGCAGCAACTCCCCTACCAATCCCACAGTTGCACCAGCTGAATCATTTGTCTGGATGCACTGTTACATGATACAGATCTTGGTTTGCTTTCTAGTTGTTACTTAAAATACTGTTTAGAGGGAGAGAAAATTGTTTTGGGATTTTTAACCTCTAAGGAGAGAGGAATCATGAGAGACTGGGGACAGGTAACCCTTAGACAGGATTTGTCAGCCAGGGTTAATGTTGTGAAACTAGCCTTATGCTAATCATATGAGAAGACAGGTACTCTAGTATATAAAGAACAAGACCCCATATCTAGGACAAGGTCGGCTGCTTAAGCTGTTTATGAAACATCCTGAGGCTTTCAAGTTTGTATGTCTCAGCCATGGAAAAAAATGGTTACAATTTCATATCCAAATGAATAAAAGTGCATGGGGAAGGTGAGAATCTTTTGGCGAGACCCTTGTTTTGTATCAAAACTACAGCCATCACCATAAATAAGATCAGTATTTGCTAAGAGTTGCCACATTATAGTGTAAAGGTGGCAAATGAATGAATCCATCAATAATCTCGATAACCCACATTGTAAATTGTGGAAAGAAAGGACCATTCAGCCCAGTCATGAAGTCACTTAGTTTCTATGGTCACAATTATCTGCAAGATATTAGACTTGCCAAGGACAGGGGCAGGTACTTAACAGGAAGAATCCCAGACCTCTGGAAGGAGCTAAGATTGTATCACAGGGCCTGCACTACAGAGAGCTAAAGAAACAATACAAGGTGATATTTTTCTTAGTGAAACTTAAGCATGGTGCAAAAAGTGGGTTTTGTCTTCCTGAAACAAATTTTATGTGACTTCAACAAACTATTTTGGGTAGAAAAGAAGAAAACCAAAATTAAACGATGTAGAAAACCCAAAAATGAAGCAGCATGAACTTGGTATCTGATTTGGAACCTGAGGGACGTGTGAGAGTTTGATGCAGAAAGGAATGGGAAACAGAGAGGGGTGTGAAAGCCTCAGAGGCAATGCCGCCCCTTAGAAGGCAGTATATGACCTCTGCCTGCTATCCTGGGCCTCAGCTCGGGGTGAAGATGGGCTCCTTCCTACTCCCTCTTCCTGAGCCTCATGCCAATAAAGTGTATGCATATAGGAAGGAAGACTCAACAGTTCCTGGCTTTCACCTGAGACCTTGGAAACCTCTGTAGGGTGTGCAAGCATGAGGTTCCTGCTCCCATTTATAACCCAGGTGGGCACACCCAAAGAAAGGAGAAGGAGGGAATTTTGAGGTGCTGCACAGAGTAGCAGCATCAGTATAACAAGGTATCTGGATCCCTCTCTCAGCCTCTGTTCCTATTTGGTTCCATCAGAGGAAAAAAATGAAGGAGAAAATGAGTCCATATCTTGTTCTTACTTATTTAATCCATATCTTCTTATGTATTTACTTCTTAACGTTAAGAGAAATCAAAGACAAAATAGCAGCTGTCCTAAAAACATCAGTGAATGCAAGACAAAAGTCAAAGTACCTAAATTTAAGCTGTGATCAGAAAGGGGGACAACAAGAAGTATTTGGCTGTGAGGAACAACAGGGGAGAGAGTAATTTATAAAGTTTGGGTTATCTCAAGCATAGTATGAAGATAGGTTAGTGTTTTAAGAATGACTTGAATACAGAATACTTTGAGATGGATTTTACTGTCCTTTGTGCTCCCAGATTCCAAAGGGAAGTGAGATTTCTGTTTCTTCAGTGGGACCTAGGGTGTCCAGTGCATCTCAGCATGTCTTAGCTCTGCTGTTATTCTGCTCAGAGACACTGGAGAAGGCACAGGATGTAAGCATTAAGCATACATGGAGGAAAATTTCTCACGTACTAAAACTTGAGCATCTCTTGCGAGGCATGTGTGATCCAGCTCAATATTGCAGCACCCAACGTAAAAACTTTGGGAATTCAATTTTTACAGTGTTTGCTCTGTAGAGGTAGAACAATCTTTGCATGAGCTGCTGCTTCTCTTCCCCAGCCTCCTCAATCTCATGTTCACAGAGACTACACATGGAAGACAGTCTGTACTTCCTAGAGCATCAGAGTGAGAAAGGCTGATTGCATTTCTGTATTTCCTTATAAAATGTTAAATATTCATAGCTATGTCAAATTAAATTAGAATCTTGTGCTGCTATTCTTTTCAGCTCATCAGGTCCTCCTCAGATGATACCTGTCCTGTTACTATGTGATCTACCTCCAGAGACTTCACCTTCATCTAACATTGTTCAATGCAAGCTCAGTTTCAGATCAGAATAAAGGAAAAATACAGTTTTCAGAAGGACTTGCTTACTGATCAACTGCTGTGTCTTTATCACAGTTGTATTATAGGAGAGATGGAAAACGCCTTTGTGGCTACAGGCATAAGAAAGACATACAATAAGGCTTGGAAACGGGTGCACTACAGAGCAAATAAATACTCCCTGGAAGTTAAAAAGAAAATATTCTGAAAGAGCTACAGAAATCTCTAAGAAACCAGGCACATAAATGTATGAACTAGAATAAGAAATTCTTGCTTTCTTTTTGAGAGCTGTCCCTTTTTTTGTATATAGGATTGAACATGAGACCACCAAAGCAGAAGCCTGAAATATTTCCACATTTCTTTTGTACCTGGAAATCATTGTCTCTGTAATTGGGCATAAAATGGAATATTTAGAACATATTGACAATTACTGTACAGCTGGGTGAAAAACTGCTGAGAGAATAATTGTCTTCACAAGAATTAGGCAGCTGAAAATATTAAAGGTAGAGGATACTGGGAGAGCATGTATAGCTGGGTATTATAGAATGAAATTTAGTCAAGTGAAAAAGCCTTGATAAATGCAAGAAAAGGTGAAATTATACAGTGTGTACCTACATACACAGAGATGCACACAAAGTACGTGGTAGCTGGAAAGCTGCCTCAGAGACTTTGTGGTCCTTCAAAGTTTACAAAATGCCACAGGTGACCAACTACATTCAAAACAGAGCCTTCCACATCTACAGGGCTTATAAACTAGATGGGATGTTGGACAGATGAATTCACACGTGCTGATGAGGAGAACTAGGCCCTTTGATGATTATTTTGTTCTGAGCAGACTCCCTGGCAGCAGAGCTGCAGAGCTGTGGGACGGCTGATGACCCAAGACCCCACAAGGAGGCCTACTCCAGCCCTCCCTGGACTGCCCATTAAATTAACATGTGCTGTATCAGGCCTCTGGTTAAGAGCACTTCACACAGAGCATATCTTTAGACTACATCTCTATCACTAGACTTCGTACTGCTTTGACTGAAATGTAAGTTGCTTTTCGTGCCTAGGAGCTGGCTACAGAAGCACTTACACCTGCTGCAACAGATGCCACCAAACCAATACCATCCTGCTTACAAAGGGAGGAAGACGAGGACTGAATGGACCCCAAAGCATCCCTGTCTAGATCTCACATCTGCTCCCATGCTACAGCAGTGTAGGAGGAGATGGTGTTGCAGGAAGACGAGGGTACAAAAGCTCCATTCTGTTTACTCCTTCCATGCTGCCAAACTGCTTTGCAATCTACCGTTAAGGGTATAACTCCTGGTTTGCAGTAGAGGAAAAGGGGGAAATAGAGGTACCATCCCGGTTCCTGGATAAAGATGGGGAATCTGTCTGTCATGGCAGAATGAACGTTATAAACAAAAATAAAAGAGTAGAGCCAAACCAACCAAATGTGGAAAGATAACAGGGATGAAAGGGTGAAACAAGAAAGTGGAGCATGAATGGGAACATCACAAAGGATTTTGAGACTTACATGTGTATAAAAACAGAGAAGTTGAGTGAAAAAATGAGAGTCTAGAGCAAAGGAAAAATAAAGGTAAGAAAAGAAGATGTGGGAATTCAGAAAGGGAATTAGTGAGGGAGCCAAAAGGGACCGAAGGCATTTATGGTCGTCTTCTCTGTTTCCATTCTGGGCAGCAATGTAAATATGGGCTGATGGTTTTAGTATCACCAGGTAAGACAAACCATTTTGTGGGTCATCAGTGAAGTGTACAAATATTTTTGAATGCTTTCCCACCATCTTCTACTAGTGTATTCATACGAGGGCCTTGAATCTGAGGTGAGTGCTTCGAAACAAATAAACATAACAAGAACACCCTGCTTCACAGCAGCTAACTAGAGGTAATCTCTGCAACTGTAAAAGCTGTGATACCAAAATGTTAATTTCTTTTGTGTCAAAGGTTTCAAAGCGAACAGTCTCTTTAGTTAGAAGATTAGATTTTATAGAATCCAAAACAATTTTCCCTACAAAAATAATAAAAGTGAAAGCCTTCCCTTGGTAATAAAACCATAATGTTTCCTGAATGTCTGATGAGAATGCATTGGGGAAAGCCTGATGTGCAATCAAACACCAAATTATTTCTGTTTTTACGTGATATGTGTAAATGCTCTTCTCTTATGTATTCAGGCAGAAGAGAGGGGCATTTTTATAGATATATATGTGTGTGTGTGTGTGTGCATACATGTGTGTTTCAGTTTTGGCAGTGCATTCCTTTTGATCAAACATGCCATTGCTTAGAGAGAAAGCACAGCAGAACAGAAATAGAGGCAGACATTACAGAGTGGAGAGGCAGCACTCAGTGCTGGGATCCAGGGTGCAGCCCCCCACTCCTCACCCCAGCAATTGCATGGGGGCTTAGTGGTGGCTTCAGGACCAGTTCCCATCACTGGCTGCACAACAGTATGACACACGGACAGACCCTGAAAAGCAGCTGTGTCACTCTCAAGTAGCCTCTCTGGTTGGGAACAAGGTCTGCTCATTTACACAAGGACCACAGCTCAGCCACAGATGGCATCCAAAAAGAATCAGCCAAAGAACAAACAGTGAGAGCTACACCATGACTTGGCACAAAATATAGTCACAGAACATGAAACTCTCTCTCCATTTTACATGATTAACTAAGACTTCCACTCAATTCTTGGACTATCTGGTTACTCATAATTGGAAATTCAGTTGTTGGTGCAGGTGTTTACCCTTATGCATCCACATCATACTTTGAGTCTTGCTGAGACAGGCCAAGAGCAAAATTATTTGACAGAAAACTGAAGATCCTTATTCCTCAATAAAGGGGATACTCATGTAAAGATGATGAGTTAGGTATCTAACTGCCACTGCTGCCAGTAACAGCTAGATGCCAAACCTGCTAAGGCCAGGCAAAAGAGCCATCTGAGCACTCATCTGCATTGTCAGGCATGCAAATGTCCATGGATATTTGATCTAAGTTGTCAAGCCGTTGACATTTCATGGGCCAAAGACCATCAAATCACACAGAGATATGCTGTACCTTCCTCAGTGGCTTTGGTATCAGACCTTACTGAACACATAAAGTTGGCCATATATTTTGTTCTTTGATAAATTTCCTTCTCTTTGAGGTGTAGATTTTCATAAGCCACTGCGAGGTGTGTTCTTCTTATGCAGCAGGACAGCACTCCTAGTGCTGGGAACCAACCAGTTCAGAGAACCAACCTATTTACTGTGAATCTCATTTATCTACCCTCATGCAGAGTATTGCTCTCCACAGGTGCAGTGCAAGGGCTGAGACAGTTAACTACAAAGCTAACTCAGCTAGAGACATAAGAAGCTTTCCAGAAAAAGAAACAGCTGTACTCTCCACCTCTCCCCAAGTTATTTGTTTAAAATAAGTTCATATCTTCTTCCTTCTGGTTTCCAAAAGAGAGCTAGTCCTAACCTAAAATTTAAGCCTAAGCCTTAACTCAGTCACCTCTTTTTAACCACAATGTGAAATCAGGGGGGATGTCAGATTAGGCTTTTAAAACTGTGCAAGACCAAGATCTGAGGCAAGTAGGAATAAACTTAACATGCAGAGTCCCTCAGAAAATATTTTTCTTTACATCCATCCAGAGAGGTGAAACCAATGAGGGGTAAAAATACTTCAGAGACTTGGGCTCTTCTCAAGTGTACTTAGGTTGTCTGAACCTGAAATTTCACTGAAAATTCAAAATAGCCTTATTTTTCTCTCTTAGAGAGAGTTTAGTGTTAAAAACAGACTGCCTTTAAAAATATTGCTTCTACTGATTTTCATATGAAAGTTACCGGTTTGGTATATGTTTCCAACCATACTACTGTTTTCTCAAGATGGATTAAGATACAAGGTGTATAAAAGCAAAACTGTGAAAATTAAATTGACCAAACTAAATTTCATTGACCTGTGCAATTGCCAGTTCTAGTTCACTGCTATATCTAAAAGGTTAAATCAAGCCTCAATGTAGCACTGCAAAGTCAAGATCCCAAGTGTACTGAAGTTCATCTCAAATACATGGCAGCTGTGCCAGGTTTCCTATTGAGTACTTCTCTTTGCACACACACAAACTGCTATCCCTGATGGCAGCAGAGAAAACTAATTGTGCAAATTATTTAAGAAAACCTGAAGTGCATATGTTTATTAACCAGGTTCAGAGCATGAATGAAGGAAGTTCCTTTGGTGGGAAGTAATTAAACTGAAATTGAGGTCAAAGACAACTTGTAGAAACAGCATTTTTTTTTAGGCATTGTCAAGTAAATGGGGTGAAAAAAACTTCAAAAAGGCCAATAACCACATAATGATTAAGATTCAAACTCATCCCTTCTGCTATTAACTCCAGCTACAGCCTGAGCTCCTGATCAGGATCAACACCAATGTGAGGCTATGAATGCATGTAAATCTTGGCACCTTTTTTATGCTCTCTAGAGTCTGAGGTTTCATTGAAGATTTGTGACAGGAATAGATTTAAGAAGGCTTCATATTTATAGAAAAAAGGTATAATACACATGCAACCTTTAAAACCTTTAGCGAGTTCTCCCTCTTGTTATTCTTGACCAGCTCTATACATGTCAGAACTTCTGCACTAATAGTGCTATTTCATAAAACCATTGTCAAAGGCATCTTATTGAAAAGCAGGCAATTTAGAGGCATGTAAGACTGAGTCTGAATTTACTGTTTATATTAGAGAAGATGACTCCAAAAGGAAGTTATATTCAGCTGAAGGTTGGATGTCCAGATTGCAGAGTCAAGTTGCCAGATTCAGGAGGCTTCTGCAAGTCAAAATTTCCTAAAGAACCTGACATAAGGTCTTTATATAAGACAGGAAAAGTGACATTGTTCAGCTTATGCTCCCCATTTGAAAGCTGCTGTTGCTCATTACTTCAGTTGTCTAGCAGCTGCACATCAATGCAGTAGATGTGTAAAACCTGACAGGGTAAATGCATGCAGGGTATGCATGCGGCCTGTGTGCCATGCCCTCTATGCAGTCTCCTGAAGGGAAGCAATTTCAGCTTTGTCACTGCAGTCATTTGGAGCTCCCCTGGATGATGCCCTGATAAATACCTCACAGAGAAATCTTGCATCAAATATTATGAGCAGACAGTCTCTCTCTACCTCCAGCTTCTAGATACAGTCAAATAAAAAGATTAAGTTCAAAATGGCTAAAGTCTGGACCCTTAAACTGTGGTAAAGCACTAGACACAGCAGAAGTATTCAAGCAGGGACTAGCCTAGGGAGCATGAATCAACCTGAAAGCTCCTACATAAATGTCTCAAACAGCCCTAAAAAAGATGCAAAAAGTGGTAGCAAAGCTTTCATAGTCTCCAGCATATGGTTTCTTGCCTTTATCAAGAAGTGAGCTACAGACCATAGTGAAGTCACTGTGGTAGTGAAGGTTCGGTGAAACACCTTTGTGGGTGTTCATCACATGGTAAGTAATGTCCCCTTGCTCCTGTTCTTTTTGTGAAATAAACCGCGCACATACTTGGGTGGGGAAGTATAGGGAAGCCAGGTCAAATGTATATTTCTGCCTGTAGAGGTGACTATAAGGAGGCTAATAAATCTGAATTTTGCTCACAAGTCTGCCCACCTATATCTGCAGAGAGCTGCAGCTGTATCTGGGGTCAGGGTTATAAAAAGAATAACCATCCATTCCCTAAAGATCCAATTCACCTCTGTGCACAGAGTCAGCACACTGAATCTGTCTTACTTATGCCTGTTCTTGATGGCTTAGTGAATCAGTGACCACATGTTAGCTGTTTTCAAAGGGGTGCACATCACACTTGAAAGGCACGTCTCACAGGGAATTTACCAACATGCAATTGTCTCTTAAACAGCTCTGATTAATTTTTTAAAGTGAATTACAATTATTTTTACATGTTCTATATGTGGAGAGTCTAGAATTTATTTGAAAAATATTTTCCCTCAGAAAAAAATCCCAACCCCAAACCATGTTACTGCTCCTCTTCTTGTTTAAGAAGGAAAGAATGCCATAGTTAAAGCCTGTTTTCATGACAGTTTCTGAGCCTGTGGCATTTAGTAGGATCTAGGGAATATATTTTGTTAGATCTCATATTCAATTTTTGTTGTCATTCCCAATATACCTCTATTACATTGATAGAAAAATATGTCTTCTCTTCCTCTATTGCCAAACACTGTGCAGTAGATGAAGTGCCTGTTCTATATGTAGAAGTAACTGAGAATGCTAAAAAGAAAGGTTGCTGTTACAGTCAGCCTAACTTCAGGTCAGAGCAAGGAAAAGAAATTAACAGCAAGACTTCAATCCACCTTTTTCTTCCTTTGAAGAACCTATGTGCTGTAATAAACCAATTCAATTAATTAATTGAATGTTGCCTGCATCCCAGAGGAAGGGCACAGGCACACTTTGTAACTTCTGCTGGGGTGTGTTCTGGGGTGTTGGCTGCAGCTTTTCTCACTTTGCTTTGCCTTCATGGCTGGAAAAGTAGGGTGCCTCTGGTGGGCAGTGCCACACTGCATAGTGCTGCACACCCAGAAACGTGGCTGGGGCACAGAGCCCAGGACTTCCCACTCCACATTGACAAGTCACTAATAACCCTTTCTTCTAGCAATGCAAGTTTAATGATAAAGAATATATCCAAACCTCTCTCCAGACTTCCCAAAGGGAGAGGTGCTGGTGGGGCTCAGCAACCCCTGTCACACCATGCGTGCTGGCATTAGCCACGCAGGACCTTATAGTGCCAGCCAGGACGGAGCTGGGAGCCTTCTGCGAAGGGGTGTCCATACCTCGGGAACAAGGCACCAGCGTGCCCACAAAAGTATGCTTCCATGAGTGGGCCTGTCTAAGCTGCATCCGGGCAAAAATCAGTGGTGAGAACAAATGTGACATCCACACCTTCCCCTTCCTTCCCTGAGCCTCGCTTCACCTGGAACTGGGAAGATTCATGGTGGATTAAACCCCACACTGTGAGAGACATGATTCAGGACTTGGCTTTCCATGGGAGGGGAAGCGGGAGACCACATGTTTTTCCAAAATGCACTGATATCATGCAAACAATGAAGTGCATGATAGTCCACCTAAAGAATCAGCCCAACTGCCTGACCATTCCAGTTTTAATTCATTTTAACAGTGACAAGGCTGGCCAGGATGAGAGATCAAAAGCTTTGTAAAATTAGGTTGTGCGAGTGCTTAGCTCAAGGCATCTGCATAGCTTTAAATAGCTGTTTAGGACTGTGACTGCCACTGAAAGAGTCCTGAGCTGAATTAAGATCAAGTTCAAGCTTGCTTCCAAGAGCAGGCAAACCCCTGCCTCCAGAAATTGACTTTCTACTATAAAGTGACAAGCAGTGCCAGCTCTGCCCTGCATTATATTCCTTCTAGCTTGAAAAGGCTGGGGTATGCAGTATGCAGCTTGATGTTTCAAAAAGCAGGGGAAAATAAAAAACTACCACCCAATCCCTTACAGAGAAAGCTGGCAATACAGCACAGTGACCTCACGTGGCTTTGCTGATATTTCTTCTAATTATAAAATTCCTATACTGGTAAAGCAGAAAATCAAAAGAGAAACATGCAATCTGAATTACAAAAAGAAAAAGATATCTAAAGAATAAGGAAAAAATATCTTAAGGATAAGGGAAAAGAAATATCTTAGGGAAAGGGAGCTTTACAGATAACACTTTTTCATCGTTCCATCCTACCTTTTCCCTCTCCCTATTCTCCCCCAGATAACTTAACCGACTGGTCAATTAAATCCAACAGGCAGCTGGAAGCCTTAGAAGTACAAAGAAATTACAAATGACACCAAAAACAGCAGCTGGGAGGAGAGCCATTATTTTTGTCCTTGATGACAGCAAGTTCTGCAGGGCTACCTCACAAAGTGCAAACTTTGTAAATGCTCCACCACAGGAAAGATGTTAACTGGAAGTTACTCTTCTCCAGGCACTCAGGTCAAGCAATTCCTACACACAGCACTGCCGTATACAAGGATCTGGTGTACACACTACTCAGGGAGCAAGCTTTTTTCCCCCTGCTTTCTGGAATATCCCTGTGTATTATGAAAAGCTTCTCAGCAGGAAAAATAAATCTATGTATTGCAAAGATGAATGGATAAGCAGATGAAAACCATCTGTTCAAGATGCAGGACCCTAGCCAGAATTAGATATTTGACCTGAATCACCAAGTGTTTTGGTTTGTGTGATAGCAAATCAGGTGTGCTGAAACTTCTTGTACATGAGTCATGGGACTGCAGAGAGATTAAAGCGAATAGTATATAAAATATGATTTGATAACCCTAGCAAGGAACTGCTGCAGAAATTAAACAATCATGAATTTGTAATGCATTTTTAACCAGCAGATCCATGTTTTCGTTAAACATTTAACTAGAACAAGTACTAGGTGAAAGTTCTGAGAAAAACAGTGTATGCCATAAGGACTGATATTCTGAAAATAAGTATTTCTCTGTTTCTTCTCAAAAGTCATGATGTTTGCCTAAATACTGTCCTTCACTTTTGTCATCTGAGCAGCCACTCTCACCTCAAAAGCATTTCAGTACTCTGAGAGAGAAAGATGAAGGAAGGTGTCTGTGACCTATCTGTAGAAGTGGGATTTTCCTCGGAGGAGCAGAGCTGATACCAATTCACAGAATTCACTGCAGAGACCAGTGTGATACTGAATCATGGTGTGTTCCTCTTCTTGCTTTCCTGTTATATATGAAGCATACATGAGAACTGTTGACCTGTTCAGATTTCAGCACTGAGAGCAGACTTCAAATGCAAGTCTTTAAGAAGAATTTAAGCCTTAGAAGTTGAACATTATGTTAATGGTGTTTAATATTCAAAAGGTCATCACAGAAGTTGAGCTCTGCCATCTTCCATCCCTCTCTTCTGCAGGGCACTTCGATGAGTGAATGCACTTTAGAGCAGCCTGCAGCCTGCATACTACAGAAGAAAACAACCCCTCAGCAACGGACCCTACACTTCAAAGTCTGTCCAGGACAAACAAATATATAAAGCCATTTCCTCCATCAAAGAAAATTATAGGTATAGCACAAGACATGAATTAATATATGTTGACATCTATTTTCTTTGTGAATCGGGACAATTTGTAGGCTTTTCTGGTTTTGGATGTGGCAACACACTTCTCCCCACAAGCCCCAAATTTACTAAAGCTCTTCAGCCACAGGGGGATCTGATGATACTTCATGGAATGAAAGTCTAACAGAGAATCAAGTTCCACAGACACAGGGCAAGACCACGAACTGTCCAGTATTACCATGTTCACAGGGCACTTCAACAGCACACTATTGCTCAGTTCTGCAGCAAACTGTCATAAGCAGCAAATTACACAAGTCATAAGGCTTGAACAACAAGATAATTAAGAAAAATGATTGATGCAGACAGGAAAAGAGCAACACCTTGTTTTGATTACTTGTCTTCACACATACGTGTATCGGAGGATCCATCTGTGGGTAGGGGAGCTATTTACAGAGGCTGGTAAGGGCCCTATTTCCAGCCCTTTCTTACTGCCATGTGCAAAGGAACTTTAATTTGTACACTTCATTTTGTGCCACAGAGCCTGATATATAAATATTCTTATTTTTGGCAAGTAACCTGCGCTCTGTTACACAAATGTGATTGTTCAGCCTACAATTGAGAAAATTTCTGTGTAAAACCTGTTTTCTCCTTAGCTTTTATGCAGTGGCTTTAATTGCAATGTATGTCTTCGTCAAGAAACAGTCATTAATTTCTTGCAGTTACAATCAATATCTGATGTCATCCTGCCCCCTTTACGTTGATGTCTGACCTCCCCTTTTTCATGTTGCCTGTGCAGCAGTCAATTTAGAGGAATATTAAATCAAGCAAAATATTGAAACATAAAATAACAAGACTTTAAAACATAGACATGAAAATAAAAGTGAGACAGAACTCTTAGGGGAAAAATGAGGAAGTGGCTGAAAATGAAGTGGTCTCTGTGAGGGTCTTGAAGCTGCCCAGCTGGTAGGTCATGAATGGTCAGCTGGAAACATGAATACACTTCCTCTGAATTCACTGGAGTTTCATTGACTTAGGATAATGGAAAGTTAAGTCATTGGCATATGATTAAGCCCCTTATTTTAGATTTCTACCATCCTTACAGGTCCTTTCCTATGTGGATCTTCACATGGGAGCATTACCTATTGAAGGAGATATGTAGCTACTTCCGTTTTTCTGAGTCATTCATTTAGGGGGAGGGCAGGCATTTTTCTCACACTGATGTTGCAAAAACCACAAAACACTGGAATAAAAGTTTCCCTGCTCTTCAGATCAATGGCCAGTCCAATAAGTTCACTAAACAGGGAGGAATCTTTAAAAGGATTCATTTACAGAGAATAATCAAGATAATTAATATGCAATGTGATATTTTTTTTAAAAAAAAAAAGTGGTCATTTGGTTCCAGCCGTTCTCCAAACACAAAATCTCATAACGGATATTGAAAACCTTTAGAGTGGTCTGTAGTAAGAAAGCTGAACTTTTAAAAAGTTTTGAAATAATCTTCTGCAGTAAAGGAGATGGTGGTGGGTAAGGAAAGGTTTGGTGTAATTAACCAGTGAGAGATACATGCTACAGAGCTATTTTGAGGGAAGCTCATATGAAAGTAAGGTAAACCTGGAGAAAACAGAATGCTGAAAATAACATGAGGTGGCAAAAACTTCAACACCTGAGAAGTATATGGAAAGGGACTCAGGAAGCTTGGGGTGGGAAAATCAGACATAAAAGTCCACTGAGAAGGAAAACAATATGCCAAGAGATGAAACTGGAAAGAAAATCAATCCATTGGCAGAACACTTTGGATTTCAAAATGAACTGACTATGGTGGGATTTATAAAGGAAAAGAAGGTTTTTACATTCAGGGCATACCGTTAAATATGCAGCTACTGTTCAAAACTCAAAACACTTTCAGCTTGTTACTTTTGCATGTTGATCTTTGTTACAAAGTTGTACAGCCTTGGCTTAGATTCTGTGGCATAAGTCATTGCTTGGCTAAGGCACCCATTAAATAAATACAGAATTATCACAAATAATAAGTTAGTGTTGTCTGTGTGCTCAGTTCTAACAAGCTTATTTGGCAGTAGCTTTTAAGCATGAATTGAACAGAGAATAGCTATAGAGTTTCCTAAATAATTTTTTTGTTTGTTGGTTTTCCTAGGTAAAACATTTCTAAGTAAAAGTAAAATTAATAATTGTTTTCAATTCCTTTGATGTTGGACAGTTTCAGTTCTCTAGAAGTTCCTGCTAGAATATAATTCACAATAGAATTACTTGGAAGGCTAATCAGCATAATAAGAACTGGTACTGTCATCCAAAATCATCTCTATAAAGTTTCTCTTCTTTCAGTAGAATAATTTCTACATTTCACCACTACTATCAGACAGCCAAGTCTGCACTGAGGAGCAAAACTGTTCAACACTGCACAGGTCTGCTTCAATAAGCAAAATATTCAGCAAGGATACACATGGATTTAGTTGAGAAAGCACTAGGTATCATCTATCAGCTCAAGCTAGAATTAAGGCAATTGAAAAAATAGTGTTTAGCTCTTCTGGTTCCTTGCTACACCTGCATCTATTCCATTTAGCCAGTCTTTATTAAAAGAAGCTTACATGTTTACTTCAGTACTGGTTTTAATGCAAACCTCTTCAACATTGATACTGTTTGAAATTTATTTATTCTTCCTAGTTTAACCCTATCTTTATGTGAAAGTGACTGTACCATAGCTGAATAGAGATGAACAAGATGCAAGACAAACTGAGCTTGGATATATTTGAATGCCAGCATGTTTAATATTCAGCTAAAATTTCCATTCTCCACTCCCTTTCCTGGTTTCTTTCATGAGTGTCTGCCATCATCTCCTATTCCACCCAGGATCATGTGGGAGGCTGATAGCAATGAACAATGAACATGCCCAAGGATCCAGGAAATCACTCAAAGAGGATGGATGGTTGCAGGGGGGCATGTAGGAGGGAGAAAAAGAGTCCTCCAAAGAGTGAAATGAGCTGCTGTGAAGATCTGGACAGCCAGCCAGTAGAGGTATAGATGTGCTGGGAAGAACAGGAAACAGATGGAAGAAGATGCTCAAATACTGTAGGACACTCAGAATGCTGTGGGAAGAGAATCAAAAAGCTTCCCTCTGCTCATGGGCAGACACCTCATGGTTAGACAGTGTGACATCAGCTGTCCAATGGCATTTCATGAAACTTGTAACATTTTCCAAATAATCAACATTTCATACTAAACTACTGAAAAATATTTAAATATTTTCCTAATGAGATGGAGTTTTGAACCATTTTTTCCCTGATTATTCCATTTAAGGAACAAGTAAAATTTGCAGAGAACTGGGGTGATGGAGTGGTTGTATCATCTTACTACAAGTCCTGTTACAGTAGGTTTAGACAGTCTCCAGACTTGTGCTGATGATCTCTGACACAGCAGAGAAACATGATCTGGTCCTTCAGGCTGGATGGAGAACAGTACGAATAGCTTTGCCTCAGACGGTAAGTCATTTAGCAGCTTACAGACAAGATATGTCCTTGGCTATTGGATTATGTGCACCTTGCAGAAACAGGGTGAAATCTGAATGTCTCAATTATGTTTATAAATGAACTCAGTAAGGCTGTTTATACTTTTCCATATTGTTCTTCACAGAACTAAAAAAGAAAAAGAAATTACTTGCAAATTTGACTTTTTGCCCCCAGTCCAGGGGAAAACAAGTGTCGATAACCAGAATTTCTCCAGGGATCAAAAGTACAGACCTCCCAAATGTTCCTCCACAAACCTCTCTATGTGCTATTTGTTACCATCAAATATGGCCATGGTAATACCTTCTGCAACAGAAGAAGTCCCTAGCTGTACTGTGCCAAGGCTGCTTGTAAGTGATATTCAGGAAAGTGGGAAGGACAGTTGGTAGAGTCACTAGAGAGAGCACACAGGGAAAGAGCAGAAGCTGCTGCTTCTCTCCAGCATGGCACTCACCTCCTTTATGATGGAGTGACCAGCACAAAGCAGGTGAACAAAAGGTTGGTAAATGGCAACAAAAGATTCACAAAGGATGAAAGGTAAGGAGATTAATAAGCAATGAAATTTTAGAGGAGTCACAAGGTCAGCTGGTGAGACTTCATGTGCACAATAAATAGCAGGAGAAAGTATAAATATTTCTCAGTCTTATTTTCTCTCTTCTCCTCCCTTTCTGTTACTTTGGCCCTGCTACCAATTTGGGTTTCATCCAACATCCAGAGTAACAGCCCAAATTTACTCACATATTGCAAAAGAAATGATAAAGCAGGAATAAATTATACATATGATGGATAAGACAAATCTATTTATTTATGCCTACTAAGCCTTTAAAACCAGGACTGGCTAATACAGCTATAACCCTGCGTTCACTGGGTATGAACTTTTCCAACTATACAGCAGAGGGTATATCCACAGGGGCAACTACATGTCCTTATAATGACTAACTCCTGCATGTCTTTTTTTCTTTCAATTCACCTGGCAAATTATAGTCTGAAATCCTAAATTAGGATCCACAGAAAGGGATTTACAAGAGCCAGTACACCAGTGGAAACCTTGTGAGTGAGGCTCTGGTGAAATACGGAAGTTAGTTACCTAATTGCTAAGCAGGGGAAGATTTCTAGATCCAATGAGAAACCGCAACTTTGAAGCCTTACTAAGATAGGTTCTCAAGTCATCTCTTTCAGAAACAGAGCATGGGTCCCCACGCTTTTTAAAACACTGTTGTTTTAAAGCATCTTCTCAAGGGAAGGGAGCATTACTACTCCTTATTGAATACTCTTGTTAGACTATGCTGTGTATATTAGAAATTTCTCCAGAGCAATAAGGAGATGACAATGTCCTAATCATTCAATGATGGCCTAATCTGGTAGGGACATTAAGCCCTTCCTATAAAATGATCCTATTTTGCGGTAGAAAATCGGGTGCACTGAAATAAAGAGTGGCAGAATAGAACTACCACTTACCCCAGTTCCCAGGGGAGTTCTGGGATCATATCTGTGCTGTAGAGACTGTATGTATATGTTATCTAATAAATGTCTTGAATAAAAACACAAAAGAAAACCTTAGAGCTGGAGACAGTATTGAAATAATCTTTCTTAGCTTACCATTATGTACAGAAAGAAGGGCAACTGTCCTTTGCATGAGGTCTGGTCCTGCACATGTGCATGAGGCCAGCTTGGCAAACTGAACATATGCAGGATCAGCTGGAGAAGAAAAGCCACAGTAGGTTTTGGTCTGTGTGACATCTATCAAGTTATTCAGGGCAGGCAAGAATAAAGACACTTAACCTGACACAAGAACGTTAGGGGAATATGGGAAAGATGCATCCTTTTACAAATACCAGGTATCTGTGAAATTATATTTAGGCAAACACCCAACTTAAAATCATTGACATTTAAGGCTGAATTCTCAGGAATACTATCTATTAAGGAGGAACTGTGCTGTTGCAGCTGTGAATATGGTGGCATGAACCAGACTGCTTTATCTCCCAGAACAAGGTGAACAGAGGGTCCAGCAGATGCTTGCAAGGTTAAAGAGGCAGGGAAGATCCCAGTTCTCTGCTGGTGGAAAGGTCATGGAAGACTTTGTCTCAAAAGCAACTAATAGTTGCTTCAAGTATATTAGGACTAAACCATGTCAAGAGTTGAGGCCATGGCTTGCTCCCCATTGGTACCATGCTTCCTCCCAACCCTACCTCCTCCCAGCCTTGCAGCAAGCAGAACTATGTCACCAGGAACAGAATGACACTAACTCCTACAGGGGTAGGACAAATTGAGAGGTTTATATCCAGACATCAGCAACAGCCAACAGCTCTTACATGTATGCCTCACCAGAATGAGCAATTGAGACTTGGAAAGTGGTCGGTGGGGACACCCTCAAAAAGGAAAAAACCAAGAGCACTGCTTTTATAAAGCAACCGCAGAAGTTTCAACAAATGGTACACAGAGTGGCACTGAAGTGATAGATGCCAGGTCTGTGGTGGATAGCAGAAAAAAACCCCACACTGGGAGAGACTGAGGGGTTGGATAAAGCAAGATTTCTTGTTAAAACCTGTAAGATCTTTCAGTGACAGAAGGAAAAGACAAAATTGAAGGCAAAAGAAATTTAGTCCCTCTCTACTTTGTTTGGAGGGTAATATCAGGCATTAAAATTACTGAATATGTGGGGAGGATCTTTAGTTGTGCAGAAAGAAGAAATGGGATTATAAAATGTTCAGGATGTAGATGGGTAAAGACATGACCCATCATTTTCCCTATCTTGATTTCCACCTAAAAATTGTCCAGCATTTATTTTACTCACCTCTTTTATACTGAAAGTAAAAAACAAGCAGTTGTAAGGATAAATGGGAGAAAACAAGCAGTTCAGTTTTTTAAGCCTATTAGAGCTCTGAGAAGAAAAAAAAAATGCTGACGGAAAACACACAGAAGGACATTAGAAGTTATAAGACCATGCTTGTTGTGGAAGAAGAAATGAATAGAAGCTAGCATGGGTTTACTTCAAAAGAAATTTAGAAGTTTTGTAACCAATGGAGTTGTGATGATTTGAGACAGTCTCCCAGTAAAAATAATACGAGTGAAAATCTCTAAAGGAGTTAAAATGTGATTGCTGCAGGAAAATTGTTTAGATTGCTCAGGAAGTCAGGTGTTTCCCCTCCAACATTTTTACTGCCAAACCTGCACACAGTGTTAAACTAAAAGAGGTGTCAGACTCTTCAAGAGCTGCAGAAGGAAGACAGGGGCACACATTTAGGTTGGAAAAGATCTTTAAGACCATCTGGTCCAACCGTTAATCCAGGACTGCCAAGTCATAACTAAACTGTGTCCCTAAGCACCACATCTATGCATATTTTAAAACACATCCAGGGATGATGATTCCACCACCTCCCTGGGCAGCCTGTTCCAATGCCTCATCACCCTTCCAGTGAAGAAATTTTTCCTAATATCCCATCTAAACCTCCCCTGCTGTAACTTGAGGCCATTTTCTCTTGTCCTATCACTTGTTATCTGGGATAAAGACCGATGCTCCTGCCTGCCCGCAGCCTCCTTTCAGATAGTTGTAGAGAGCAATAAGGTACCCCCCTTGAGTCTCCTCCTCTCCAGGCTAAACAACCCCCGTTCCCTCAGCCACTTCTCATAACTCTTGTGCTTAACCTGTCACCACCTTCATTGCCCTTCTCTGGACATGCTCCAGCACCTTTACATCCCCCTTGCAGTGAGATGCCCAAAATTGAACACAGGATTTGAGGTGCAGCTTCACCAGTGCCAAGTACAGGAGCCACATCTCTCCTACATTTCACTATATCACACATCTGGTGCCTCTGACACCCTAAGTCATCCCCCCGCCTGTCGTTTAAGGGAAGTGTTGGTACAGAGTTGCTCAGCACATTGAACCATCCCCTTTTGAAGCAGGGAAGGGGCAGGCACATAGGATGTCTCACTCAAGCTCATCTCACTTAGAATTTGAGGAGAGAAGAATAAGAAAAAATCCCAAACCAACAACCAAACAAAAGCCACAGTCCCCATCTCCCTTCCATTTTGTGATTTCTTCTTCCTGTTTTTCCTGTCTGACTGTAAAGCAACAACAGAAAAAGGGTCTTTTTTCCCCACAAAGTATTTAATTTCTAATTATGTTTTTCAGTTTAAAATTAGGAAACAGTGGTTTATATTTCTGGGAATTTATATTCTGGGAAAGCAGAATGGCTGGCATTTATGGGCCTGTCTTTTGCACTCTTGTAGCTCAGCAGTAATTGTAAAGAAGCCACACATACTGTGACAAACTGAAATTATCTCTGGGGTGTTCATCTGTCAAACAAGTTGATTCACATCTCATCTGTTTTCTGAATGAGATATGAAAATGAGTCTGCTACATTACTTCTGCTGTCAAAGGAGAGGATGGATTCAATCGCCCTTAAAGTGACAGTGAACTTTTTACTATCTGTGTCTGAAGACTAGATAGGATTTGACTTTATCTGCAGGGAATTAACCTTATCCCATGTGTAGGGAACAAAGAGCTATGTCCAAAAGACTTTCAGATTTGGTCCTTTGAGCCTAAAGCAAAAAATCATTCAACTTTCAGCTCATGTCTGCCTTCTTGAAGTTTTCTGATTCAATTGATTGTGAAAGGTGTCTGATAGACAGCACTGTTTGGGAAAAGGAAAGGTCCCAGCACTCCTCGAGCACTTGTTTTAACCAGGAAATTAAAATTCAGCTGCTTGCACAAGGAAGGAGGGCAGAGACACCAACGTCCTTGGGGAGGAGGAAGAGTTAGGAACCAGCTGCAAGAAAGACCTGTCCTTTTCATTTACAGACATGACTACAAAGCCATCACTATCCAGCATGAGGCTGAACTGATGAACTGAGAATGAGGTAAACTCCATTTCCTTAACCTCTGTCAAACCTTCATGCAGTCTTAATATTTACAAATTTTCTTTAATTATTTAGCTATCAGTGCTCTTGTGAGCTCATCCTTCTCCCCCCCAAAATCTCTAATGCCATCCTGAAGCAATGAAGCATCCAGATCAGTTTAACACAAATATGCACTGACCACCATCTCCCATTTCCATTGGCCTGTGTCTGACATGCCACCTTCCCTGTCCTTTCAGTCTTTCTACCTCTTACATTTTTTGTATTCAGCACCTTGTTCTGCAAACTGGGACCTGTGGGACCTGCTCAAGGCAGGGATCTACCTGTCTTCCTAAGACGCCACATTCATATATACTGCAGACCAAGTACACAGAAAGTAGTTTTCACAGCAGTAAATTCACAGTGATAACTTTGTGAGGGTGCCTTGTTGCATAGAGATTTAAACTCTGATGATATTGGAGGTAAAGATTCTGTTCTGTCTGAACATTCATAAAACTTTGTGGTGAGGCAGCAGTCAGAAACACAGACCAGCCAGCGACAAAGAGGTTCCTGAGCTAAAAGAGCTAGAAAATGCCAAACAAACAGTCCAGTATTGATCAAGCAGCTTGAATCAGAATCTGTTCATTAAATGCATTTTCTTGCTAATGAACCGTATGGCAACACTTTCTCCATCCCTCCACTTGGAGCTGTGTGATTAGAAGAAAGCAACAGAGAGCCTGAGTGCTGTGCTCAGTGAGGACGGTATTCATTTGGGAGACAGTTGTCTGGGTAACAGCTTTGTTCCCTGAACTATTTTTGCATTTTTAGCTATTGTTCAGTACTATATGGGGATGTGGACTACAGTTCAGGACACCGCTCCTGCAGGAGATCATCTTTTATATCCAGTGTCCACATCCACATTCCCATTTTTGAGATAAATCCTATATTCTTCATCAGCTCAGACCTCACTCGATTGAAAGAAATTGTGACTACTGTGATTTGTGCAGTGTTCAGTGTGGTGAAGGTGCTTTAGGTATGGCAGACTGGGCCCTTCAGGGACATGGTCAAAGGAAAATTGAAGTTTCAAGACCTCAGATGGCTTCAGCAGGAGACACATGCTGAAATATTCAGCTCTGTCAAAATGGATGCAGAACTGAACCTGTGAAAGAACAGAGCACTTTGCATCTTACCAGCCTTAGTCCTGCAGACAGCTAGACATTAAACAGGAGTTTTCTGGGTCACATTACTGATTTTAGATGCCTAAGTCTTTTTTTTTTTTTTTTTAAATAATAACTATCTGAGCCAATGCTGTTTTCAGAGGTATTTAGGCACTTGTGTTGTGGAGCACATTAGGATGGGTGTTCTGAAGTCATGAAAAGAATTTTGAAAAATATACTACAAATGCAACTATTACTGTGACCTCTCACCCTCCTCTCTGTTCCCCAGCTTTTCAAATGCCTAGGCAAACATACAGTCTTTGCAATGCACCTGAAGGACATGTCTTCTTTTCAAGTATGCTACAGTAATCTAATATTAATGTGATACACAGAGGCCGCAAGAACAAAGCTGGGATCCATAGCAATGTTCACATTTAAAAAAAAAAAAAAAAGAGAGAGATGGAGCAAGACTTTCCTTGGACCAGTTGCTGCATGATTTCTTGGTAAATAATAATGTACCACAATATTCCAGTGGAGAACAGACATCCTCAGTTAGGATGGTTACAATTGTCAGCACCCATTTGCTTCTTCAAAAAGAAAGCCAGCAGTAGCACTTCCCCTGGTACCCATGGGGTCAAGATGGAATCTGTTGTCATCATGATAGCTCTTACATTATTTCTTTCTTTTAATTTTTGCTCCAGATCCCAAATCAATACCACATTTCCAGCATTTTCATGTTTGCCAGGACATCTGGTCTGCACAGTGGTCCTTCTGTTGGAACATCTGCTGTAGATCTATGGCCTGGATCAATCTGTCAGACTGCACATTCCCAGCCTCAATGATTGCAGTCAGGTAAACTCCAGCCAAGCAAAATTGTTCGTGGGTAGTACACAGCATCATAGGAATCTGCCTCTCATCATATCATGACATTGATATGAGCCTGAAAGATTTCCTGAAGTCAGTGAAATTACAACAGTAGCACTCAGCAGGGTGAAAGATTAGCAACTGATGTAAACTTTCATGATCCCTGATGCTGTCATCTACTGTTTCCAGGTTAAAAGATTTAATTCACAGAAGACCTGTCCTTAGGAAGTGTCATTTCAGAAACCTACATTAGCCAGCTTTACAGCTTTAATTCCCTCATCTTTTTTTTAAAACTGAGAAAGTTCCTGTTGTAGACTGGACAAAAAATGGAAACAAATCACACAACCATATCATCAAAGGGACAAACCCTTAGTCACCAGGCCAAAATTCTTACTATTGCCAAAGTGTTAGCTTTGCCTGAGAAAGGAGCTCTGGTTTGTCCCACATGCGCACAAAAGGATCAGCTCACTCGCTCCATAGGAAGAGATTTCAGTTGCACCATTTTACCTTCTGAAACAGACAATAAGGCACTGGAAACTGCAGGGAGAATGTGAGGTGAAATTTTCAAAAACTCCTGGTAATGATTTGAGTTTGCTTTCATTGAAAGTATGATTTTATAACTGATTTTAATGGGAGGGGAACTGTACCCCGGTCAAGCCATTTTAAAAGTTCTTCCCTATGCAAATGCTTAGTTTTGAATATTTATTTACAGAAATGCTTCACTGGTTGTCAGCATCACAAGGTTGCAGAGGCTGGTGTAATATTTCCCCAGAAACAGATTTTCCTAAGCATGAGACACAAGAGTTTTGCTGCAGCAATGCTCCCCCGTGGACAGGAGCAGAGGCACGGGCTCATCCACCAACATACTCCAACACATACCCAGAAATCATTGGATTTGAGGTCCTTACTTCAAATACAGACTTCAAGTAACATTTTATTTTGTGCTTATGTAATACATTATGGACCACTGACAAGCCTTTGCCTAGAGGAACCCATAGTTTCAAAGACCTAACCAACTGCTAATTAAACTGCAATGCACCACCTACTTGCCCCTACAAGTCTTCTCTGCAGCAGATCTTTGCATGTGCCCATTATAGCTATACAAGAGACACAGAAACACCCCGGTGTTCAGAGCGCTCATCAATTAAAAAACAGAAATTAAAACATCAACGTTCTTACAGAAAATGAAGGAACCACAGACATTTTAGGTCCTTGGGCTCCAAGATGTTTAATTTAAAAAACCAAGATGACTGTCTCTGCAATAATGTTATATTATTATGTTTATTACCTTCTCTGTCTTTCCAGTAACAATTTTTTCCTATAACCATAGTTCTCAAACTACTCACAGTACTATGATGATATAATTTGTAATGTTTAGCCATAGGGTAAGCACAATTTCTTTTATGAATTGCATACTTATGTTCATACAATAAATTCTTTCTTTGAAAGCCTTGTTTAGGTTTTACCAATATACCTGCAGTTCATGGACATTCTGAAAAGATATGCCAAATTGTCTGTCTTAATTAAACCTTTTATTTAAAATCTTCTCTGTAAGTGGAAATAATGATACTTAATAATTGTGTAATAATGGCTGTGCTGGCTTTAGGTGGAAAAGAAAAATTACAGACTTGGAAGTCTGAGCATGCATCCCGGAAGCACTGTATTCATCGAGGAATCCCCCTGCTTATCATGCTTTGATAATTTAAGATTTTATTAGAAAGCATTTACTATTCAATTAACATGTTGCTTATTTGTTTAAAGACAAGAATCCTAAAACCACAAACTCATTATAATTAGCCTACTACCATCAACATGATCGAACACGTGACCGAGAATAACAAAATAGCTCAGTTCCTTAGGAGCTATTTGTTACAATGGGATTCTGTCAGCAAAATATATAGAAAACATTTAACTGTCCCCACTGCTCCAAATCTAAGGAAGTACTTAGACATCAAGAGATACAATCTTATCCTATAATCTCAAAATTCCAAGCTCCACCCCAGTGTCCTATCCTCTGTATTCAACCCTGGCTATCGGAAATCTGCATTTTCTTCACATAACTACAGTGTATAAGGTATAACTGATACATACAGTGAGAAATGAATATGGAAACTGTGGGCACAGTTTCAATCCAGCATGAAACTAAACACAGGATTTAGAATACTGAACATATAGTTCATTTTTGTAATGTTCATGTGTACAAAAATCTCCTCTGTAAAACCAGTAACCCACAAAAAACTATATTCTGCCATAGCAAGATATCAAAAAGTTTCAGGCACAGAATTAAAATGCCATGTGATGTGGAAAACAGGGACTGCAGCAAATGGATCTGATATACAGATTGCCATAGGGGCTTGTCTGTGCTTTATAAAGCTTCTTCAAGTCCAGTGTTAAAATAAAATAGGAAGAGCAGGATTTGTTTCCTTCCCAGAGGATGAGCTCAAGGATGGAGCTCGGAGCAAAACCTGAACTTGCCCAAAGTGGCTCCCATCCAAGTGCTTCTGTCCACTCCTGCTGAGCTCCTAAATTGCCAGATAGTGACCCTGAGGCTGATGGAGGGTACATACAGCAGAGGTGATGACAGAAGAGCTCTTCTTGCATTTAGTTCCTAGCTGACAGCACTGCACTTAAGGAACACTGCAGATTCTTTCCTAAGGTAGCAAATTGTTATACAGTTCAATACCAAGCTAAAATAATACATAAATTGCTAAGACATTTCTCTGTTTAATGTAAAACCCAAGTGATTTGTTAACTGCTTTTTTATGTAATGACATGTTAAAGCACAGCAACATACGGTTCTGGATGAGGACATCTCTAATTCAGACCACTGACAGCAAAGTAGTTTAAAAGTTCTACCAAAAATAACATTTGGCAAGGCACGCTACATGACTTAGAAAGCAAATACTGTCACCAGGGCTATGACTTGACTTTTCCATGTGCAATACATATTAATGAGGAACAATAGGCTGGAGGTTTTGTTAGAAGAACAGTTCAAAGAATAGAAAATTCTTGTTTCAAAGTAGTGACAAGTTCAGGTTCTTACACATGTCAACATGAAGAAGGTTTACCTCTTACAATTAAGGTCAAATGCACATGCGGCTTTACTCATGCTACCTGAATTCTGAGGAGAAATACATGTGTTCAAAAGGGAAATCCAATCACCGAGCCATTAGCTATATTTTGGTTGGAACCAGAACTTGCAAAATATGGCTCCTACCCTACATATCTTTTAACTTCTGTGTAACAAAATACATAGAAATATTTTAAATATATTTTATATATAACTGAGTACAAAGATATTTAATTCCATGAATAATGAAAGTATGTAGTTATGCTGACCACACCATTCCAGGCAATGAAATTCATATGATAGTGTTGCTGTTTCAAGAGGGTGCAATCTAAACAGCTACATGAAGCAATAAAACTAGAACATACAAACACAAGATTAAGAATTAAGATAGAGATTTCAGTAATATCCAAGGTCTTCAATATAAACTGGAAGTAAAACTGTTACTTTTGAACTCCTATCTGCAAGAGTTGAGGGCAACAAAATTATAGTCTATGTACCAAATAGAAAAACAGATAAGTTATGCAAGCCTGTGGTCATGTAACAGATTAATCAATGGTCACAAGAAAGGCAGATGATGCTTTACTTCTCTTTGCTCTCCCAAGGAGAGCTCATTTTCATACTGATGTTTTTATTTTTAGATACTTAAAATTTCAGGTATGTAACAATCCCTCTTTCTGCTCAGGCTTTGGATAAGATATCTGAAGAAATTTGTGCAAAGAAAATCAGATTCTGACAAGATTAACATAACTTAGCAACCTTTGAGCAGATAACATCCTCACCTCACCCAATGATTAGTACTCTTCCAGCAAATGTAACTGAAAAATCCCTTGATGTGACCACTAGCACACTTCCATGGGGTCAACAAACACCTCCAAATCACACTTCACCTACCATGGGACAGACGTGCACAGCTTCCAGACAAGTAACACACAGTAGATGATAAATATTTTCCGTCATGTCAGCACTTGCAACTGTGAAACTCAGTGATATAGCTGTTCAGTATTTTGCATATGGCTTCTTAAGATTACATACTACAAGTTAAATCTGCATTTGTTTCCTGTGTACAGCACTACTGCTTCTGTTTTTTGGTGAAGGGGTCTAGTGATTTACAGGAAAATATAAGAAGTTTTAGAGGGGTTTAATCCAACTTGTAATAATAACTAGAAGTAATTTTACTTGGCTGTGGAAGTACCACTTCGGAAACTGTTCTTCACTGTGATTCAGCTGTTCTTTCTTTCCCTCTGGATCCCCAAAAGCAAAAAAGGTTAATGACAGCAACTTTGGTAGATGATCATTTACCTTCTCTTAAAGTAGTATCTGTGAGAATGAGGCAACTGCAATTACTATCTCTGTTCTGAGCCCTGTGTACAGAACTGTTTCCAGATTTTCTCTCACAAAAAGTCAGCACAAAACAACTAAGCGGTTCTGGGAGCAGGGACTGGACCTGAACTTAAACTTCCCCTGCTGCCCACTAGTCTACCGTTCTTAGATTTCATGCACTGTCACAGTCAGTGAAGCCAGGAGGAGTGGAGTGAGTCTCTGAAAAATAAAGGTAGTGGCTAGCAGACACAGGGGCCGTACGAAATGCATGTTAGAGCTATCTCAAGCCAAACAAAAATAGGAGCCAGGTTCTCCTGCTTCCTAGGCAAAAAGCCTCACCAGTGAGCGATAGTATGTAAGAAAGGTAGACACTAGCCCCAAAATCTGGTGTTTGTGTTTTTAAGAAAGATAGGGACAATTTAATGCTCTGAAATAACTTTTCCAGGCTTTTCATAGTGGGGACATCCAAACAGACAGAAGTGCCTTACCGCCAGAGCAGCAAGAGGGCCAGAGGGTCTCTCCCCTCAGCTCGCTGACTAGGCCCCAGCCAGGGCCGTCTTCCATGCAGTGGTGCTTCCAGATCTCCCCAGCCCCTCTCCTTCCACAGCAACTGGGTCTCCTACAGGACACCTGTCATCACTTAGCGCAGAGTTCAGCTTGTACATGCTGAAGCTCGTCATTAGTTCCACACTGGCAAAACTCAGCTCGCAGGCTGCAGCACCTCAATGACAATGAGAGTCCGATTGCCTTCACGGTACAAAGACCCTCAAAGAAAACCTGTTCACGTTCACCTGCGAAAGCATGGACACTGTTCGCTCCAGTATCGCCCCAGACTGGATGTTACAGAGAGACAACAATAGCTACATAAAAGGTGAAAGAGTTTCTTAGCATTAAGGTCCACATGGCAGAACAGTTGAGCTGAGTCATCTTTCGACTTGTGATATTCTAGTAATGCTTTATGACCTAACAAGATTTTTCTATTTATGCCAGTTTATATTGTGGTCTTACAATGTATTTTGTGCTTAGACTGGTCAGGGTGGTTTCTTTGCTTTGGGCCTTCTGTGTACTTGCAGCAAAAAGCAAGAAATAGGACCAGGAACAAAGGAAAAATAAAGCCACAGATCTTCTCATTTATGAGGTCTGAAAATGTACTTATGACCCAGGTGCCAAACAAGATGATAAGTGAGCTACCATACATTCATCTGTTTTGTCCTGCTGGTTGAAACTTTTCTTCAGGTAAATCCAGTGTAGGTGAAAGGTACCAAAAGAAGCAGGGATTTTTGATTATCTGCAGGAGCTACCATGTGAAAAGCTGCAGCGTGCATCTCTCCCATGCTGCCTGTTCTTACCTGATGACCAGTTATGCATACAAAGGGTGGGAATATCTAAGGAGAGATAAGACACACAGGAACAGAATCTCAGTAGGTGCAGATCTGTACTGCTCCTTTCAAACTAAAGAAAGTTTTAAGTCATTTTGATGAAAAGTACTAATGAACTACAAAATTATGTTGAACTTCTCAGGGTTTGGAACACGCTTTTAAAAACTGAGCCATTGTTCTGTTGTTCTGCCTGAATAGATTTTCCCTTTGGCCTCAGACTTAGAGACAAGGAAGAGACCAAATTGCCTTTCCATCTAACAGCTCCTTAAAGAGGTGTTGAAACAGGAAACTACATAAATAAGGAAATGAGCTGCAGCTTTTCTCTGCCTCTATTATGCACAAGATTTGGATGAATTCAGGCTTGACAGGTAGTATAAGTCTATTACACCTCAGATAAAGTCTGGTCTCTTTATCTAAAAACTGAAGAATCTTCAGATGAGGTCAGCGCTCTGACAGTATAAGTAGTATTTGCCATCTTTGGAAAAAAAAAAAACCAACCACCAAACAACAGAAGAGACAAAGAACACACAGGGGATTGCTATGAGATACCTTCCTCAAAGCATTTTTCTGTAAACATGTTATAACTAGAAGGAAAAAAAAAATAGAGGCCGGACAGTGAAATAATTGCCATGAGACTTGGTTCCAGGACATGCCGAGTGCCTGCACATCAATTCCCAGTGCATACCTTCATCAGTTGTGTAGTAATCACACTATTTCTTTGCCCTATGGTATCCTCCAAAAGGCTCAAATGAAAATCTGTTATTACAGAGTGTCTAGTTCCAAAGGAAGAGTCTGCCCTAATCAGTGCCCAAATTCTGTACAAAAGAAATGCAGAACTGTCTTAAGTACAACTGCAGTACAAAGAGATGTATGTTTCCATTTCTTAAAATTTACTGACCTTCCAGGTCAGTACTCACAGAATAGCATAGCAAATTCTTCTTTTAAATCTTCTACTTGGTCATTTTGTCAGGTTTCCCCTGATTCAGCTGTGAGTATGGAACTTTTACTCATTACTTCTCATACTTTCCCTGTCAGTTATGACATGTATGTAGGCCTATATCCCAGTCATTTCTTTTGCAACTTAAGCATCCTTTTCCAACGTGAATAATGCTATGCAGCATTCAAAATGTGGGAAGAGAGCTACAGAATAATAGAATAATTGAGTGTAACATGGAATAATGATGTATTCTGTTTTGTTCTGTTACCTTCCCAATCATTCCCACACTTTCTAGTTGCCTTTTCAACTGGTGTTGAGTATTCAAATGTTTTGTATCAAACTTTTTGCAGAAGTCCTAGATTTCTTTAATTTTATATATCTGCATAGATGGAGTTAGCTTCCACCTTCAGTCTCCTCACATCAGAACTGAACTTAGCCTGATGTTTTTTCACCTGCTTATTCAGTATCAGTCTGTTCTTCTGTAGCTCTTCTAATCCATTTTTAATTTTTTGTATTAAATTTTTTTTGAAAACTATATTATCAAGCAAAAGTTTTCATATCACTGTTCACTTCTTTGTGGAGACAGCTTACAAATTTGTTGAGTAGCGCTAGTCCCAGCACAGATCCTAATGGAAGGCGCTGGAAACTTCTTTGAGCTGTAAAACCATTATTCAGCCCACATAAGTTATGGTTGACCAGATCACCCATGTCTTTGACTCCTTCTGAGAACTCAAATATGTTACTGTAAGGCATGGCCTCCATATACAAAATATATGGCAATTCTTTCCCAATATGTCATGTTAATTTATATATGTGCTGCTAGAATAGCAGTTATGACCTGTACATAAGGCAAATAACCATCGATTTAGGTCAGACCCACAGCACTTTTTTAAAAATGATTTCATTATTTGTCCCATCCTCAGATAATAGAACAAATTTAAATGATAAACTATGTATAAGCACTAATAGTTCACATTCCTGAATAAGGCACTACTAAAAAGAAAGCTCAGAACAGAAAATAATCTTACATGGACATATCTACAGTTCCTTTTTTCTCTTACTTGTCATGATAGTCTTACAATGACCATACCTGCCATTTACTTCCATTAAATTACTCATGGAATAAAGCGCTCTTTATCCTGAATAAAGAATCACAACCTTGTCTTTAATAGTGTTCATGTCTACCCAATAAAAGGAGCATTTATGCTCTTGACTCTTTAATAGCAGGAACCCCAAGTACTTTTCTGTGATTTTCTAAGCTTTTTTTTTTTGACCCTATTTATTACCTGGACTTTATTTTTAGAAAAAGGTAAAAAACTGGAGATTTCTGTCTGATATTCAAAGTCAACAGTACTTGCTTGCTCATACCATCAAGAAGAGAGAATCAAAGAACCTGACAAGACCCAAAATGAAAACTGGAAATTTAACAGAGGGTTGGAGCTGTCAGCTTGTTTTTAATCAGACCTCAACCTTATTGCAGGCCTAATCAGCTGTGGCAGATTGATTAGGGTAGTAAGTTGCATTTTTGTTATATGAGACAGGTTTAGTATTTCCTTAGTTAACATTTGTGCCTTGCAAATTTCTTCCTATGGAAAATAAAACCCATTCACTGCAGCAACTGGAGATTGAGCATGAGTTTGGATGCTGTTACGGCAAGGGCAAGCACAGGGGTCTGATTGCAGTGCTTGAGCAAAAGGAAGATCACAACATAACCGCCTCAATTCCCTATTCCTGTCAATCAATACCTCTTTCATGAAAGGTGGCGAACAGCATCATGAGTGAGGACACTAGTGTCTATTACTGCCTGATGAGGTGTAAGACTAATTTACTCAGTAATGTGAATTGTCTGTGGCTGTTAGCAAATAGACCTGCTGAAGAAGAGTGTCTTTAACTGAAGCTCATGCAGGGTCCAGTGCATTTACACATGGAACAAAAATAAATTGATTGTACTGTTTATCACTGAAACTCTTCTTGGGTAGAGAGAAATACCACAAAGGTAAATTTACAGTAGCCAACAATTAAGAGATAAGATTGTGAAGCTTTCTTATTCCTGCCTCCACAATTTCTCACAGCACTTGCTTTGCTTTGGAAACATCACATCATAGGCACCGAGCACCACCAAACGTTTTCCATACTCAAAGATATACTTTAATGGTATAAATGATGATCAGGCAACTGTTTCCCATAGAAAGTGAATGGGATTTGGTTCTCTATTTCCCTGTGCACTTCTAAAATATCACATTGAATTTCTGTCCATGAAAATAATGTCACCTAAGACCTTGATTTACCTCTTTCATAAGGCTGAAATCCAAAGAAAGAAAATGTATTTGTGCAAAAGATTCACATTAAAACTCAAATCTCATCAGGTTTATGAAAATCAATGCTTTGGAGCACATACTCTATATATTGTATTGTATGCTTGCTTGTATTACGTGACTCAGCCACAATTCTTTCCAACTTTCTAAATAACAATAAGGAAGTATCTTTCCTTGAATTGTCCAAGTCATTAATTCAGGATAAAGAGTAGTTTTGTTGCACTGGAAATGAGAGGTCTCTATGTGCAGTCAAAAAAACCTGATAAGGCTTGTCACCAAGTTCTTTTCCATACACTCACCAGTTTTCCAATCTCTATATTCATTGACCATTTTAGTTATGTTAGTGATCTAATCCTCATGTTCTCCAACTACAAGCACCAGACTCACAAGCAGTTCTTTGACGGAGCTAATTTCTTGGAAGTCAAAAAAATCCCATTTAACACAAGGCAGTATTTGCTATTTTATACTGAACAGCACAAACAGCCTGCAGAACAAAACAAGCACGTTTTCCAAGCTCTGGTTTGCAAAGCAGGTAGCAGAGCCTGAAATGGTGATTAGTTCTTTACTGTAACATTAGCTTATATAGAAACTTGTCGTTTAAAACATAAAACAAAACACTCTGTTCTCTCTATAGCTTCTCAGTAACCATGGAGCCATGTGGGAAAAAAAAAAAACAACACCCAAACTCAACACGGACAAGAAAAGCTGTGGGGTTTTTGTGGTCTCTTGTATGACAAGTATTAGTTTTATGACTTCACTAACACATCTTAATGGTCAGTATTATCTTTACATGTTAAACAATAGCTCCTTTTCATTGCCATGGTATATGCATCCCCCTTTTTCACTGCGTTACATTTTTCTTACTCCCTACAGGTTTGCCTTTCCAGAATCAAGCCATTTCTACCATAAGCTGCACAGAAGCAATATCAAAGAAGTTCACAATTTACCATCTCACAAAATGATTTTAGCCAGCAGGATTTTCTGGTGATATTTAGTCCAGTCTAAATATCTTCATTATCTTTACAATATTTAGTTAGGAGGTTTTAATTACCTGCTTGACAAGGACATTTCCTTCCATGATTTATTAGGTGAATAATTAACTTTTAAAGTACATATTATAAGTGCAATTGACTGTATCAGTCGATAGTCTACCATCAATACAAGTATAGGCCATATGATAAAAATCACTGAGCGATTCCTTGGTCTAATAACCTGTGTTCCACGATTTGAAATAACGCAACCCTTCCCAGGGAATAAGGAAAGAAGCAAAGCAGAAAACATCTTCCTCTGTTAAGATTCTATTCATCCAGTTGTGTTAACATTTCATATGCTTAATATTCTGAAATTTTAAAGGACATTCAGAATCCCTTCCACAGTGTTTCCTAAACCATTTTAATCTTCATTGGAGTGAAATTTGACCACATCAAAGTTCCCATGCATCATAATGCTAGTAATTACACAGTGCAGAGGGGGTTTACACAAGGAGGAGAATGACTTGGATGTCAGTCAATTACTTTTTACAATAATCTGTGTCCTGCATCAAGCATTGCTGTTTAGCTGCTATTGGCCTTCCAGAGATGGTAACAGTTATAATTACTGCTGATCTGTTTGTCAAGTTCTGCATCTGTGTGTGTTTAGCTGCAACTTATGAACCAAGCTAAGAGAGGTGTGTAGAAGCAGGCGTATGGTGAAGGGTAGATAAGAGTAAAGTATGAGAAATGAGTGAAAGTAATCAATAACTGTCATCTGAATATTGATGCCTTTCTACAGTCACAGACGTTTGCCCACTGTGACACAGGTGTGTGCAGTATGTAAGAGGCATGGAAACTGTCTAGTATAAATAAGTCTTTAGCAGCCAATCATGTGGCCATGCAGAAAGATAATTTTGTTGCACACTCAACCTCATCTCACACAATAGACTTTGAGAGGTATATGCATGAAGCTACATTTGACTAAATCCCCAGGGAAACTAGGATTTTGCTAAAAGGAGAATGGCTGTATTTATCTTATACTCTTCCATTTATCAGCTTACAGGCATACAACTCCTGCCAGTAAAAACTACATCTTAGGCTAACAGTAGAAATTTGTGTGTAATCAAAGTCTTTCTTTTCAGAAGAACCTCCTGGGCCTCTTGAATTTTTCTTTGCCATTGACAATATTAACACCTTGAATAGAAATACTGCATGTTCCCATGACAGTCATTAATTATTGTCTGACCTCTAATTCCTTGAGTACAGACCTTTAAAAGTAGTATCTTGATTCTACTCTCAGTTGCATTAATTTCATGATACAGTAGCAAGTTATGGCATTATTCCTGTGCAATGAAGTCAGGATTTATTTTTTTTTTTTTTAAAAGGACCCAATGCTTCTGAGAAAGGCAGACAATTTCAAAATGTGTCTGTGACATTACAAGATCAAAAGTTTTTCAAGAACAGCTGGGGCCCACTTCATATTTCTGAAACTCAAAATTGGCTGACCTGTTTGGGGTTTGGTTTTGGTTTTTTGTAGCATTCAAAATCAGCCTTTTCCGCTATGAAATCTATATATAAGCAAACATCTTAAGTGTGAATCTGTTGCTGTGGAAACAGAATAAGGAACTATTGGTGATGGGGCAGACAAATATATTCTCTTTTGTGATGTCCATGTTGGCTTGTAAAAATTTGTTTGAGCAGCATCTTCTCTATCTTAACCACCACACTGGGATCATTTTTCTGTCTTTTACTGAAATGAAGCTGATATCTGATAGAGAACAGAACAAAAGGAATTTGCCTTTTGCCAAGGAGACAAGGTAATACATGAGTTTGCCCGAACATGTCCATGCTATGTATCATATACCCAGGAAGTCATGTTAGACAAGCAGCCCTCCTACAGATAATATCCTTACTGTAAGGTCAGGATTTCTTGTTTTATTGCCATTTGTGCTAGGATATAGTCAAAACAAAAACAAAATCTCCAGTCTTGTAGGCCACTCAGGACAGTTGAGGAAGGGACACCCTGTTTTGCTTTGCCAGGAAAAAGCTTCAATGTCCACAAAAATTGCATGTCCCAAGATTTGAACGTGGGATGTTTTAAAAAAACTAGTTCTAGGTATGGTAAAAACAACTAGATACTTCAGAGATCCATTGGGAATTGTGATTTCAGCAGCTGAGGTTGAAAATCCAAAGGGGATTCCATATGAGACCCAACTGGTTCACTGGTGGTAGTGAAATAAAAAAAAAAAAGAAAATATTTTTCAATAGTTTGAGATTTATCTATGACATCTTTATGGTGACAGGAGAGCTATCAAGTCAGGGCTGATCTGCTAGAGCTGGGGGACAGCTGGGGAAGACAGCAAGAGCTGAGGGGATTTTGCAGGTTGCATCAGCAGATCAGTTGGGGACCAAGGATCGCCATCGCAAAGGCTGACATGGGCTCACAGCACCGTGAGGACAATTCACAGTGGATACAAAAGGGACTTCTGCTCACATCTGGAGAGCTGTGGCAAAACAGCATATGCTGATGGGCTAGTCTTAGCTACATCCTAGGACTGAGGTTAATTAACGAAACCTCTCTGACCCCTGTCCACAGGATACCTAGCTCTAATGCTGCTATTAACCACTCAGAGGCAGAAGCAATACATTTCCTGAACAGAAGAGACAGAAATCCAGTGTGAAATGCTGACTTCTGCCTTTAGCAACTGTTGTGAGGTTGCAACTCTTTTCAAGCAAAGCCTAGCACAGTGGATCCTTTCCATTTCGAGAGAAACATCACTGCAGTAGAAGCAACTTTCTCTGGCCTCAATGCAAGAGTCTTTCTGTTCAATCCCAAAGTTATGTGGCACTCAAACATAAAGTGGCAAGTTATCTTCTGTAGTGAAGCAGATACTAAAAGATGAGGATAAAACATGAAAGAAAAAAATCATGTGTTGATAATGAGAAGCAATCAAAATGATCTATATATGTACCTGTCCCATCTTCGAAGAGACACTTCAAGCCTATACTGTTGATGCTTATCAGTAAGCACAACGATGTTTTGTACTGACACATTGTACTGAAAGTAACCTTAGGTTTATGCTCACCATCTCAAGCTCCCCCTGTAGTTTAATCTAGAGAAGTTATTTTTACTTATTTATCTGAAAGAGTATACAGCTTTTTCTTTTGAACTACAATACAGAAGCTGGAGTGGCAGAAGGTCCAGCTGATAGATGGCTACTGAGGGACTAATTGTATATCATCCATAGGATCCCACTAAAATAGTACAGATAGGAGAAAGGAAAAAAATAATCAGATTAGGAACAATCAGCTCATATGATCAACTCAATCCCCATCACTTATTGCAAAACTCAGACATAACTTGTAAATGGTGACACATGTACTGAGGCAAAGCACAGACAAATATAAGCAGTTGATGAGGTGTATATAACCATAACGCAACTTAAAGAAGTATAATGATACTTTAAATCATCTCCAACATGGGCATTACTTAATTTTAAAACATAGTTTGGAGGTGCTAAAGCCAGAAAACAGGAAAGAAATCTGTTTAAACCGGGACTAGAATACGGGATTTCTTGACTAGCTCCAAATTCAAGATCCTTTAACAGTACAGACTTAACATTTCAAGAACAGCTGAGGATATCTTGTAGTTTCTGTTCCAGGTTGCCTCAGCCAGAGGCAGGAAGTTGTATGGAGTGGACAAAATCTCCAAGGTCTCTGCATAAGGGTTTTTTCCGCCTGTTGAGAATAGCTACTAAGCTTATTTCAAACATGCTTACGAAGGCAAGTTATGAACACTGGAGAAGCAAGAGCAAGCATGCAGGTACTTGTTTCCCCAGTTGCTACACTGGGTCCAAGTGAGGATCATGAAGGGATTAGCAGCCACAGAACTGCCTGGCAGACGTAGCTTTGCACCCAAATGTAGAAGCTCAAGAACTGTTTTACTTTATTGTGGTTTTCTATTTCACTTAGTTCCTTCATTTCATGTCCTCTCCAGAATGGGAATTATCAAGTTACTAGAAGAAAAGGCAATTTGACTTACTTCCAGCCTGGTGAGACCATAATCTGCCAACTCTTGAGCTAATCCACTGGCACCCTGTACAATTTATTACCATGGTGCTACATGAAGAAGAATTACAGAATGCCAACTGTCATGACTCATTACGCAGCATCAAACTCAGCACAAAAGACTTCCTGCAATGTTCTGAAAGCTAGGAGAGCTAACAGTAACTTAATAAAGCACAGCTCTGTGAGATGTTGCTGTTTACTTAATACACAGTTGTCAGTCACATATGTGCCACTCCAGGCATCCAGTCCCTAAGGAATTGCAGCAGTTTTTCAGAAAGCATTGGCAAGAAGGTCTCATTTTCCCTGTGGGCTCATAATCAGTTGGCAGTCAAGATACCTAATGTCTCTGATCAGCACAAGAATTTCCAGAAAGGCTCATCCAATCCAGTGCTTAGGACTTCTAAAATTAAAAAATGGCCAGAATAGTGTCTCAAAAGAACCTGTCAAATTTCCTTCTTTAGGATCTAAAACAATTGGAGAATTTTAATGCAAATCCCTGGAAACCTGGTATGATCCTCTTGAAAAATCAGGTAACGGATCTACTAGCACAGAAGATAAATTGCTCGATAAAGCATCAGATCAGTTTCATGGCATAGCTTGAAATAAAGCAATCAGACAAACAAATGTTTTAATAAGTGACCAGTGAGAGTCAAGTGCCCCTGTTGGGTGCTGCGTATGAACTTACCTGGAACACTGTATGTAGGAACTTCCCTTTTTTACAGAAAGCATTTCTCTGGACAGACATCCCTTGAAAACATAGCTGTTACACTTTCAGATTTCTCATCTCTGAAACTATATCCGTCACAGGTACTTTCTTCAACTGGCATTAAAGTAAACCAGCAAAACCTGACATTGAAGATCGTGACTACTTATCTCTAGAGGCTGAGAACTTGTTTGTTATGATCTTGGAACCCAAGCATGGGTTTATTTTGTTCCAGCAGAATATTATTATTATGTGGCTCATCGGGATACCTCTTCACAACAGATATAGTGCCTAGCATCTTGCTTACTGACCATACAAAGATAGCCACGCACCATCACAGCAGAAACAGAACCTGGATTTAGGTATGTATTACATCTATGGATGAGGAACAGATTGTGCACATTTGCTTCAGCTTGAGCACATATTTTTGACATTTCCCCAACTGAAATAATTCAGATTAATAAAGACAATATATCTGGGAACAGAATTGGTTTTGGAGCTACTGGAATGTACATTTATTTCCTCTTGAGAAGACAGTTCTCTGAAGCTACTCTGCACTTTGACAGCATGAACTAAGATCATTCAAGCAGTTATCACTGAAAGAAGTGTAAATATACAACAGATGTACCCGCCAACCGTCACTGCACTGCTCATGTAGCAGTGTTTTCCAGGGTTTGTCTGCAGACAGAAACGGGCACTTAACAGTAGTTTTTGTAGTTCTGATTGTATAAGAGGCAAAGTTTGTAGTCAAGTTGTTTTGTTTTGATTTTTTGTCTTGCTAGCGCTTCTGGTTTAATAAAAATAAACCACCTTTCAGAAATAAAAGCCATTCTTTAGGCAGAACACCTTTTAAGCAGACCATCCATATATGCCTATTTGCACCCAAACTCTTGGAAGAGTGGGTCAGATATTCACCATCACACTTCAGCTGTTACCACTCACTCTGTGCACTGTTATTACCTTTATTGTTATTGTTTTCCTCTTGAGGCAGACCCTGATCTTGCCAGACTACTTCACATTGCTTCCTTCCTGCTACACTATCCCTATGGCAAATTGGTCTGTTGACTTTAGTGTGACTGGTGGCCCTGAGTAATCCTTACTTGCCCCAGTCTTTCCAGACACTCCAGTTTCCCTGTACCCTCCCATTTTAATTTTTTTTTTTTGCATTAATTTTAACTGAATTCAGCCAAGCAGCAAGTGATGTACGCTGCTGGAGACCAAAGCCATCTAGTTACCTGCCTGACAAGTGCGGTGCACCTGGGGCAGTGGCAGAGCGCTGCAGTCCCTCCTGGCAGAGGGGACTCACCTCCAGTCAGACTGGGTTCTTGTGTGGCTCATTCAGCCCCTGTTTCTCTCTGCAGCTTGTCAGAACAGGGCCACCAGAAGCCCTGGACCAGTTACAGTAAGCTCCAGCTAGCCATCATTCAAAGAGAAGGTCACTCGCCCCTGACTGTCAGCATTTCTCCATGCTCTGCTACACAGCAGTAATGCACAGAAGCAAGTACCATTAGGGCAATGGAGTCAGTCAAAATTCCTCTGGTATTTCTACCCCTTTAAGACTTAGATTTATTTCTAGAAAAATGACTCCTCATCTTAAATCATTTTTGTATATTTTTAATTGTTATTTTTGGCAAGAAGTAACTTTTTCTATGAAACCTTTTTTTCCCAAAGAATAATTTAGCATGAAATCATTGAATAATTAAGATCTTTATAGGAACTATTATTGGAAACTTTTAAATAAACATTTTTGTGCAGTAACCCTATCATATTCTGCTTCTACCAGAAAGCCACAAATACACGTGAAGAAAATAAAAAGGATTACTTTCATAACAATTTAAATTATTCTCCATTTTTCTTTTTCCTTGTCTTTCAAGTCTTTCAAGACTTGACAAGGCAGTCTTGAAAGATAACTTAAGTAAATCACTTTATAACAAGGCCGCCCTATTCTACCATTACCACCAGTTTCAGCCCATTCCCTTTTCTTGCCTATGCACATACACATTATTTTAAAGCTTGATCACCCTGAGAAGATACTGAAAATAGAAACAGCAGTTTCCTCCAGCCCAGCTGAAAGTAACTGCAAAAAGAAACAAAGATGGAAACATGAGCTTTTAACTTTTGTCATGGCTGTTTATCACACAGTATACCCCCTGCTGATGCATCTCTAAAACATACCATACTTCCTGGTGAAACACTGCTAGCACTGATCCCCTTATTCCTCATGTCTTTCAGACAACATACTGTTTATCCCTTATATTTGCTTTATCACAATAGCATGACAAAGCCCAGTTGTGTTTGGCTCAAGATCTACTGCAGAGCCCAGATCCTGTCTTTCCACTGAGCTACTCCCTCACCTGTGTCCCCTCCCCACCTTGCTCATTTAACAAAAAAATAAAAATCTTTTGAAGTTTCATGGTTTGGTGTTTTTTTTTCTCCAAAGCCCGTTCACACACACCCCCCCACCACCACTACTTCTCTTGTAAAATCTGCTTTCCCAAGGGCTTTAGCCCCATTTTTTATTAATTCCTTCTCAGCAGAATTAGAGTTTTCTAATTCTATCCATCTTGACAGGAGGTCACTGGTCTCGGTCTGTCTCTAGCATTCCTCAGCCTCCCTTCCTTTCTCTTAAGGAGCTACTTGTCCTGTGCTTTTGCCACTAACATCAAATCCTTTAGCTTCCTCCATCACCCAGCTTTCTCAAACATAACCGCATTCCCATGAGGACTAAGGGAAGGAGCAAGGCTCACACTGTGTTACTTCTCTGGGTGCTAGCAGCTCTGAAAGGGCTTGCTAATTGCAGCCAGGTGCACATATCTTTCCTTACTCTCCTACCTGTGACAGTGCTGTCACATCTTTTCTCACACACTGCTTGATCCACTGACAAAGCAGTGGCACAGAGCACCTGACAGTCTCACCATCTCCCTGCCCACACAGGGTTTAGCACTGGCTGGTGGACGCTCAGCCGCCAGGCACTGTCTTTAGCCGTGTGAAACCCTGCAAGGCTCCCAGACCTTCTGCCTCCTTACAGGGCTTCCAATAGCTTCACTTAGTCTGCTTAACAAACATTGTCTGTGAAGTGCTTTTGGGAACTGAAAGCTACCTGAGAGTAGAAGTATTTTAAAAGGGCCGTCAAGATAAAGCTATTGGTTTGCAAAGGATAAGCCCTGTGCTATTGCTCAGCTCCATCTTGCTATCTTCCTTGACTGCTCTGCATGAAAGCTATTTAAACTCCACTTAGAAGGTAATACAGTCACACTTACTTTTCAGTGAACACATACCAAAGTCTGTAGTATTAAACTTAATCCAAGCCATCACCTCCTAAAGTGAACATTGTAGGAGAGATTTGGAGATCTCCTCAGACTGAATTCATCATTCCTACTGAAAAGAACTATCTGCCTTTAGCCAGTAAACTGTTTGTGCCCTCCTCTCTCACTAGTTCCTAATTCAGCACCTAAGCCCACAGAAAAGATGTTCTTGTCAAAGTCATGTATTGGCCAAGATAATCTAAACTTTTTTTTCCTGCCTGCAATAGAAGTGGCTCTGAGATCTGTCCCATGGCAGAGCAATTCTTTGGTTAAGCACCACACCATTGAAGGGAACTGCTTTGTTAATGGTCTGATGGACATCTGATGTGCAGAATAAAGATGCTCAACGAATAAAACTGGAAGGCCAGGCAGGAGGGGATGAAAACAAGTGCTGTGGTCTTTGATTGCCCCTAGCAGATAATTCTGCTGTCTAGAGACAAGGGTGTAATTGTGACCCCAGGACCAAATAGACTGATACACTTTACCCAGGAGAACATGCATTAAAGTCAATGGGACATCAGTTCAAGAGGCATAGGAGAAGGTAGAAGAGAATCCGGTCAGGTAGATGATTTTGTTCTGGCTGAGAAAATGAGAGACTTGGATAAACTGCTGCAGCGGAGGTGAAAAAAGAAACTTGTGTAAAGTCAACACAGCAGGAAAACTGGATAACACCCAGTTACAGTACAGGAGGAAAAAGGCACTGAATCATACCAGCAAGTAGAATACTCAGACCTAAAGCAATGCTTTTTGCCACACTACGTATTTAGAAGATGAATTTCTCTACCTCAAGATATCATGAAGGCCTTGTACTTGGCAAGTTTGTGGGAAGGAGTGGAGCCCTATGTACAAGGAACTCCTACAGAGTTCCATTCAGATACAGAGTTCCACATCTATATAGACTTACAATATTAGTATGTATAGATTCATAACATCCATAAACATTTTTACATACATATATTTGTTAACATGAATTCTGGAAGGATTTAAGGCTTCATCCCTCAGGAAATCAACTAACCACTCATTTAGAAGAAAAGATATTTTCTAACTGCCTCAGCTATTTTATCCTATTTTCCCTCCCAATAAAATGCATTAAGGAGTATTTTTAACATGTTGAGTTTTCACTCAATAACTGGAAGAACTCCAGAAGTAAAAGGTACCTAAATTTTATATATATGAGGGCAGGGGAGTGGAGAAGTCTGAATTTCTCTTTTAAAGAAATTCTACACGAGTTCTTCACTTATAAAGCTGCTTCCCATTGAGTAAAAAGGTAAGGTTTTCATCAGAGCTATTCACAGTCCTCAAGGCCTAACTAAACTTCCTGACATAGAAATGTGAAATTTCACCATTATCTCAGAAGAATAAGAACTTAACATTCAAATAAAACAATGTAAAACAAATCAACTGTAACAGTGAAGAACAACCTGTATACTTACCTGACCCCTCATTTATCATCATATTGGTAAGGTAAAGTGGCATGGACAGTGAAGACACAAACCCCCCAGCAGCTCAATTAAGTGAAGATATTTCAAATAATTGAAAATCTGTTCTGAACAAGTTCTGTGGAAAAACCCTAAAGAATAAAACAAAGCTGCTAATGTTTTTATAATCTTTCTGATCCATTTTATCATGTCTAGTAGAAACAAGTTTTTGTTTTACACTGCCACTAAGACAGAGGAAAAAAAAATGATACAGAGAACATAGAGTGGCAGACCCTCACAAGATTTATAAGTGTTTCCTCTAAGAGATGTTGGAACTAGCCACAGATATTTTTAACCAAGTTCATTTAAATCATCTTTGGTCCCATTTAAGTTACAAAACCACACAGTATAGGCATTAAACCCATACATGGAGAAATTTTCGGGTCCTAGGGACAAGTATTTAAACAGGCAGAGGTGTTTACTCAGAACCAAATGCCAAACATTAAGTAGTCCATCTCTAACTGGTATGTGTCCACAGAAGAAATGTTAAAAATCTGCTGTTGGATATTGCATATTATCTCCTACACAGAACAATAAAGCAGCGTCAGCTGGTTTTGCCTGTGCCCTACCAGTTCTGCATAGAAATTATGGACTTTTTTTTACCCTGTCACATCACCAGCCTCCCTTACCACCAAAACCACACCACAGTTGTTGTCAGTAGTCAGAATTTCAAGTTCCTTCCCCCTTCTTCCTCCCCAAGATAATGTAAGAAGAATTTTTCCAAATCTCTTTTCAAATGAGCTACTTTGTTCATTTGAAAAGGAACAATCTTGTAATGGAATAATCAGGGACTGTATTTTGCATAACAATGGCCTCTCTCAATATGCAAAACATGCACAAAAGATTAGTTGCTAGAAGCACCAGTACCTGCTATACTACTGTGTACACACAACTACTTTTTCCCTCCAGCTGCCAATGTAGCCCTCATCCTGATACACTTAGTCAAACCCTAAACCAGTAAATTACATAGTATTCATAGTACCTGGCAGAGACTGATGTGTCAGTGGCAACTGACAAAATGCATAAGACACCAGTAATGTGTAATTTGTCATTAATGGACCCAGCTTGATAGCATTCATGGCCAGTTTAAGAAACTTAACTCAGAACAAATTCAATCATACGAAGGTGGCAATCAAGGAAGTCAATCTCTCTAGTGCTAAGTGAAGAATAAAAAAGATGATTTAAATATGAATTCCTACGAGAATATAGGTTTGGCATGGAACACTCAGCTCTGGAGAACAAAAACCTATTTATCCACTGAGAAGTATTATACTGGGAGAGGCAGTTTCTTCAAAACTGCATTTATTTGATGTGTCCCTGCAATGAACTGGAGAAAATATTTTCAGAACGGAGGTAATCTCATTGTTTTTACCCTGACAACACTGTTTAAAAAAATGCAGTTACTAACTCCTGTCATGATAATTGGTACCTTAGGTGCCCCACCCTTAAGAAAAATAGCATAATAATACATACCATGCAGGATTATAAACAGAAATATCTCAGGTCTGAGATATGCTTAGATATTACCCCAATGAGGTACCTGGAACAGAAATGCTTGTTTCTGTGTTTCACACTTAAGGACACATTTATAACCCTGACGAGACTGTAGATCACTGACACTGTTGGACCTGTTCCCACAGAGAAAAGGAGTATTTTACCAAAAGGTATTTCAGATTAAGATCATATGGTACCAGCAAGCCACCCAGCACTGCTAAATTCCTTCCTTTAAAAGTATTAATATGTTTTAACTGATATACATGTATTTCCCTCCAAACACCACTATGCATTTTTGGGATGATTCAAAGACAGAGAACTAGATTATTTCTGATGTATTTTGTCACTTTTATACATCAATAGATTACAAAAAGGCTGTCTCTGACTAGTGAAAAGAGCCATCCAGCTACATAAACATCCCATTCCTGGGTCTTCTTCCTGGTAGCAAATCATACCTTATTGGTTGTGTAGAATAGTGGTAATATTGAAAATGAAACACATTTGCAGACTCTAAGATGAATGGCTAAGCAGCCATTCATTTTACACAGGGGAATAGCAAAAGAGAGGTGCAGTAGGGCTCAGGAAGTTTGCCCAGAGGTGAAGAAATACCCCCACATCTGAATTACTGTCAAAAACTGTGCATCTGTTCTGGAGGCACAAGTTGCCTGTCTGCTTTAGGTCAAAGACATGAGGCAGAAAAATGACAATAGCTCATCTGCAAAGAGCAGTTCCTAAGTTACGTTGTTGCAAGCTGATGTTGAGTGTAATTAAAACAAACCTCCTAATTCACACTTCATGGCTAGCAGATGCATATGCTGGCTACATGGATGCCTAAATCTGGAAAACAGTGTTGAATTTATTCACAAGGAACCCACTGGTGTAATGCTTCTTGAAGAAGCACTAGTAAAGAGCAGAAGGGAGGAAATGGGAAACAATCTTCAGTTTAAACAGTAAGCAATACAAGGCTTCAAATAGTGAGATTATTTTTTCAATAGCTGACATAATTAATGCTAAGCACAATAAAAATGAGGATAGAGTTAATACACAATTTTGTATTGCTTGAGATGTTATAAATAAGGTACTGATCTATAACTATTCCACTATCTATGAAAAAGTTTGTTCACTCCCTTGCCTCATGAATTCTCAACTCATCTCTTGGTTCATCTGCAAATACCTACCTGCAATTCACAGTTTACTTTTCACTTCAATGTCTTGTTAATCACTCAGGCAACAGAGCTACCAAATATCCAGCAAGTGAAGTGAAATATCTAGCAGGCAAAAAGAGTCCAAAAATATTCATCAAAAGATTCTGTAGATAAACATCTATATGTAAGCCCTCTGTCAATGTAGTGACAGAACCAGTGGCAGATTGGGAAATTTGGCTAAGTAAAAACAGGAATTCACCTGCAGGAAATAGCATTTAAAAGTAGTAGTTCAACGAATTGTGCTCCGTAGGGCAATGGTGGATGTACTAAATGACTAATCCTGTCTCCTGGCTTAATCCTCCTAAACCATTTTCCTCTATTTCCTCTGGTCATCCATCCCAAAGATGACAGTGAACATGCTTTCCCATATTGAAAACTGAATAGTTTATGCCTGTGACCTACTTGAAAAAGTTTATATTTAACATGTATGAAATGCTACTCTTTAAGGATTACGTTTGAATTCTAGTGTCTAGTTGTATAAAATTGAAATCACACAAAATTTCTCTTGACTGTTAGTTACCCTCAGGATTACATTTCAAGGTCTTACTGTGAAGGCTGTAAGGGACTGGGAAGCAGGATTTCCCAGTCCTGTTCCTGACTATCAGCATTTTAGTCCATAACCTTGTGCAATTTCCCTAACTTTTGTAAACCCTACATCTCCTCCTGAAAATGAGTAAAATAATTGGGGAAAAAAAGGAAGAAAAAAGAAAAGATAAGTTTAGTGATACTTAGAAGCCACTTTCAGATCCTCCAGTGGAAAGGTTCTACTGTACATTTGTACAACAACAACAAAAAAAAATGCAGCGCAACTAGACCAAAAGGTTCCGAGTCATGCAGTGATTCAGTAGAAATTAAGAGAAAAATCTCTTAGCCTGAAGGAATAAGGTATTGCCGAGTATGGAGCAGGGGGTGTTGAGGGAACAGTGGGCATGTTTAGACCATGCCCCTCACCACAGCTTCCTGTTCTGTAGTCCAGCTTCAGCCCCGAGCTGCCAGAGCCAGCTGACATCTTACTGACAAGGACATAGACTTGCCAGGTGCTACCCCTTCTCCAAGCTATCTTTAGCCATGTCTTAAAAGGTATCTTCAGCTGAATCGATACTACTGGTTTTGTAATTACACGGGCAACCTCAGCTTCCACTTAAGAACAAAACCATGGAAGAAGTATTTCCCTCGCAACAAAAAGATTAGGTATTCAACCCCTTGGAAACAAGAACAACAAAAGAAAGTGAACCCAGTTAAACTGTTTATTTGGGAGGGATAGCTGGAAAGGAATTCAATCTTCTGAGCCCAAACCATTTTGATGCTAATTATGTAAACTTGTAGAAACTGCTCAGAAGATTGGGGTGAAGGACAGGAGTCCAGGGCACATCCTGATGCAAAAAAAGAGCTAAAGGTGGTGTTTCTGTGGAATGCAAAAATGGATCTGTACCAAGGAATAAGTTGGAGCAGAGAGTTTGGCACTAAGAACAGGAAACTTTGAGGGTGATAAATTCTGTTCTTTTACTTTGTCCTTGATTAAGTCTGAGGTTTAATGCATAAAAAAGGAAGCAGCAGTTTCCCTTTTAATCTATTTTCTTCCTTGATCCTTCCATGTTCCATCTGACTAAATACTATATGAAAATAATTAGTACAGTAGCTTCATCTGAAGAAATAATTCAAGTTTTCGAAAGATTTAGGAAAAATATTGTCACCAGAAACCTTGTAAGCTGTTTTGGTAGCAGCAGCCATTAAGAATGCAGTAGAAAATGTGGCATGAGACCACTTTCCCTCTCAAAAGTTTGTGTAACCTAAAAGGTGGAAAAAACCCCAACCCAACACTGTTCTACTACAACAGCTAACAGAAATGCAGCTACCTTTTGCCAGTGGAGCAGTATGAAACCCATGTGTAAGCACTGCATACGTAGTGCCTTTACAAAGTTTTGCCTTCTAATGTCTTTTTTGTCTTCCTTACATTATTATAACATCCAAGCTTTTAATCCTTTGGAATGATAGTTCTACATTTTCTCAGAATGAGAAAATTAGCATTACCTTTCTAAATATTCCTGTGCTTAAGATCACATACATTTTCTTGCAATGCTGAAAATTCCAGTTTCAATGACCAGCAGTCTGTGCCTGTTTACCATGCCTTTCCATGCATACTGCAGTTTTCTGACTGAAATTGCAGGGGGGAAGACTATACCATAAATTAGCCTTTCAGCTATAAGGCAAATGTTTTGTTCTTGCTTCTAGGAAAAGCAACAACAATAAGAATATGGACTTCCTGCAGGTAACCCCAACTCCTCAGCAGGGAAAACATGGTTTTCAAAGACGACAAGAGAAAGTGGGAGGGCAGGCAAAAGCAAAAAAAAAATAATAAATTCCTGTCAATACTTCAGAGCCAGAGCTGAAAAGTAGGTGTTCTGTTATTTCTAGATCCTAGCAGGGTCAGCTCACCACCTCCTTTCATCCCTGATTTTTAGGGCTTTAATTGAATTATTTAGCAAAGAATAAAAATACTTTTCAGTAATGTTTGAGCTTCCATCTCTGACATCTTGTATTTCACATCAGTCTAACCTTACCATTTCCTTTACAATATCCTATTCCTGGAGGTTTAATAGTTCCTGTTGGGAGATTCTTCACGTTCCTTCTAGATACTTTTATTCATGAAGAAAACAAAGCAACTCCAACCTGGATATTAGTTTCCCTTGACCATTTCGCTTACACACACATGGTGACACAAAGGTTCAGAAAGAGGGTATTTCTTCACAGGAGGCTAGGCACAGGTACTCAAAGAGGTCTCTAACCCTCCAGCACCACTTGGAAATCAAGGGGAGCAGCAGAACACAGGAACTGTAGGCAGTGCAAGAAAAGCAAATGGAGGGTTCTTCTAGTGCAGCAAGTTATCATCCCTGCGAGAGCTAAGGGGACAGAGGTGGCTTTAGGTCACCTTTTCAATTCCTCAGTCTTTGACTAGCACAGGAATAGGCAGTTTTCCAAAGCAGATTAAAGGAGCTATACATAACTGTCTGCTAAATTTTTGCTTGGGTTCAGCAGTCATGGAAGTAATTGCTGACTACACTCCAAATATGAGCCAAAAACCCTCTGATCTGGATCCAAGTTTCCGTGAAGCTTAAAGGTGCTTAGATCCAGCTTTCTGGGTAACATCCAATTCTAAACTCCTTTGTTTATCTTCTATAGGCTATTAAGTCTCTGTTAGATGAGGAATTTAGAACAGCATGTAACGGCACAGCCTTCCCTAGAGTACTGTGTGTGATGGCCATGCCATCCAAATAAGACATCCCTTAACTAGAAGAGACTCAGAATAGTGATAAAAATGAGTAACTGCTTAGGAAAAAGTCTATCATCCAATAAAAAACAGAAAAGACCTGGACTGGGAAACAAACTAGTGAAAAAAAGGAAAGAATTTATAAAACAGTGCATAGCCAGAAGGAAAAGGGCTGGGAGCATCCAGCCTGCCTGTCTCACAGAGCAAGAACAAAGGAAACTGAAAGGTGTAAAAAGAGAAAGGAGCATCACTCAGGCAGTGTGAAATCAGTCTGGGGAGCTCATTGCTAGCATGCCAAGATTCAGACTTGATTCAAAGGGGGAAATTATGCATAGGAAAAATACCCAGACTTATAACAGCTGCTTTTTAAAAGGAGGTATGTGGAAGGAAGAAGGAAAAGACAACTACGAAGGACAAAATCAGTTGCTTTCAGGCTTAAGTTGGCTTCTGAAAGTTCAGGAAACTATAGGAAGTGCAAGATTATCTCACATCTTTGTGGTTTCCAGAAACTCTCAAAATTCCCAGTGCTGCCCAGCATCTGAGAGGATACAATGGAACACCTGGATGCCACACTTGACTTAACTGAAATGCTGCAACTGAACAGAAAGACCAGGGAAAACAATAAATGTCTTTCAACTTGGGCTTGCAGAGTGTTGCAGTATAAGCAATATTTTATTAAACTCCAGGGTCTGTCCTCACTTGCTTGCACCTCTATGTTATTTTCTTTTACACTGATAGCTGCCTGTGTGGAACAGTTTGCACAGCCATGGAAAATGTTTGGCAGCTTTATGTGCCTGGAAAGCCCTGCACACAGCTGTTCGTGACTGAACAGTCACATCACGGGCACTAATTAGAAACTGTGAGTGAAATGGAAGCAGAGCCTTTCCAGCCAGTGCTCCCCAGCCAAAAGCACAGACACTGCCAAATCCCCCTGAAAGGGGAAGCCCTTTACAACTGGAGACATCATCTCAGAAGCATGCAGGGGCCAGACCCCAGCTAACATCTACAACCTGTTATGAACTGTTCTTTGAGACACATGCAGCTTGCAATAAACATGGACTTTAGTTTCAAAGCAATCCTCAAAGTCCTCAGGTTCCCAGATTTTACAGATACCACCTGCACTGGGTCTAGGACCTTGTGGGCTAAACAATTACTGAGACACCAGCCCCTACTATGTCTGCTCTGAAGTATGAAGAATTTTACATTTCTTTAGGCATTGTTTTCCAGTCAACTCTGCTCTGCTTCCTCTGCCCCATAGCTAACTCTCTACCTGTCCCGCTCACCCTTCCTGGCTGTCTATACAAAAGGCAAGGCAGTGCAGGGAGAGAGACTGGGGAGCAGCCAAAGGGGAAAAAATAGCTGTGAGGTCTTGCATACAGGAGAGCGTGGCTCAGCAAGATTTAACTCCAGAGCTATGGACAAAACACCCAGTAGAAGACTGTTGGGCTTAGATGTTGAGTAAGGTCTGGTGAATTCACCAGCGCTCCCCATCACTCTACTTGCTCTAATATCTTCTCCAAAATTAGGAACAGGATTTAGTTTGTGGCGACAGATGCTCATGAAGGCTCATGTCCTTACAGAAGCAGCTGCTTGAGACTAAGCATAATACGGACAAATATCAGGGAAAGACTACTCTGTTAGTGTCCTTTACATATGATGTATGTCACCTCTTGCAACACGGTTGCTCACAGCATGTGGATGCTTCTCAGTCCCAACATACAAAATACTCCCAGCCTTGGTCCCAAAGCTTTGCATAAGCACTCCAGAGGCAAGGGGCACTTCGAGCTCCAGCTGTAAGACCCCACATTGTCCAAGCAACAAGATCCAGCATGACACAAACCAGCCCTCACTGCCTCAAATCTAAGTATGATTAAAGTGAAAGTGATGGCTATACTATGATGTTCTTATCACGTACTGGGGTTCAGAACAGTGCCTCTAAACTTAGTATTTACCTGACATATTCAGACACAAATTTACAACCACTTGAAAGGCTTTGGCCCCATACAGAAACGTCTGAGCAGCTCATGCAAAATTTGCATTTTCCTTGCCATCTTTAAATCTCTTCCACTCACCTCTCTGTTCTACCAGTCCTCTCTCAGCTATAGAATTCCTTAACCTTTACTACATGGTTATTGAGATCCCAAACTGAACAAGACAGGCATTTAAGACCTAAGTTAGCAGGTCAAGACTATTTTATAATTTGTTTCCCAGCAGAACATCTTATGTTTTACATGTTGGAATGGTGTTTTTACAGATTTGCACTGAAGTGTTTGCAAAATAATTAGCATTTTTTTTATTTTTCATTTTAAAATACTTATATAAAAATTTATCTAATTCTAAAAGCAGCCCTCAGTAACAGTTTTTCTCATCTCAAAATACTTCTATTTTCTTTTCAAGTTAATGTGTTTGATTTTTTCCAGATAAGAGATGCTAACACATGGCAGATACTAGCAAAAGATTTGCATACTGGCAGGCTGGACAATTGCAGATGAGGGCAAGGTAACAACAGAAAGCAGTGAGTGCAGAACATCTGTTTCACTCAGCATCTGTGGCAGAGAGGAGATGGTCCATATTTATTCAGCTAGAGATAAAGACAAAAAGAGCCACAAGGCTCTAAGATCTTTAATAAAGATGCTTTTTCCTCTCCCCGCCCCCCCCCCCCCCCCCCCCCCCCCCGAAGGCAATTCTCCTGCAAAAGTGTCCCTGGTCTTCCTGCATCCTTCAATAAGTGTGAGAGATTGTTTCTGTCCCCTTTTCATTCTGTGGTGACAGCTTTTGCTCCAGCCAAACATCTTCCCCTCCTAGCCACAGTGTCTGCTCCAGCACTGTGCCTTCCAGATAAATGAGCACTTCCTTCACATTAATCATCCCAAATGAGGCAGATATTCTTCCCATAAATTCACTCCCTCCGTAGCTCTTTTTGGATTCTGATATGGAGACCTTTCATTGCAATCCCTTAGACGGAGGGAGGCAGTTAGGTTAGATCAAGAATTTTATTTGATACTTCATTTAATGTGATTCAGACAGCAAAAGGCTGAGAAAGATGTGGTAGAGGCCAGGGGGAGTAAAGGATTACCTTACGCTTTCAAGAATTATAACATCGTCACATCTATCCTTGCTTTACAATAGGTGCAATGAGCTGAGTTGCGTGTTGTTACCTATCTTCCTTTATAGAGAAAAATAGCTTCTTCCACCCCCCTTCACTGCTCACAGCTAGAGAGCAAAACCTCTCACACAAGATTTACCTTTTAGAAATGTAGATGTCCACCTTCTTCAGTTATTATTCGGTACCATATACTCAACTTCATAACAGTAAGTAAAGGAAGGCAGCAGCTCTTGAGCAGGTGCTCTACATGGCAACTCCCATAAGCCTGCACCTGCTTAGGCAGGACAGGAGGAAAGCAGGGAATGCAAGTCCTGTACATGTATGTGAATGGCCACACATCATGTGGTCGTGTTTCGCCCAAATTTATGAGGAGAGTCTTGTCCTTGACCATCCTGTGCCTCCAACTGTCCCTGATGCCAAACAACCCTTCTCAGCCAACATCCCACCCAGATGTGTTTAGCCTTCACCCCTTTGTGATGCGGGACATTTCAAGATCCTTTATAGGAAAGAATAAACCATTTCAAATGTATAATGGATTTTTGAATGTTTTTAAGAAAAAGTAGTAATATGTACTTAATCTCATCTCCATGTTATTAAAGAAGACCTCTTCATAAAGGTAACGTGCTGCTTTGAAACTCTTGAGTCTGGCTCTGTAGAGCTTTAGGGAACTGAAGCTTTATTAAAGACAAGTTATCCAATACAAGTGCCTCCTACACTAGAATCAGGAATCTTAAATACACCTGGGGACTTCCCCACTGGCTTCAACAGTAAATCTGTCCCAGGTCTTGAGAAAATAGCTTATTGGCTTTATTTTATAGCTATTCTTGGGGTGGGGGCTGAAGTTATGCATACCAATTATTTACTTTTCCCCGTCTCAAACTAATAGACACATCTACTTCAATAATTTAACCATTTTGTTTCCACTTTCTCTAAGCAGAATCTCAGAGCCAAGGTAACAAAACCCAGAAGAGACATTTCCTGCATTTTTGGAAGGTCCCAGAACATGAGACTGTAGCCCTAGTAGCCCTTGGAGACAATAACATTAAAAGGAGTGAAAACTGAATGCTTTGTCTAACTTTCCACAGATCCTATGTATCAACATATACAGATTGCTTCTATGGAAAAGGAAAATTAAATTCCGATCTGGAGTACCATGAAGACTTCACGTGTTCTTGTTCCCTGGGTTTCACTAACTTCACTGACTTCAGTGGCAAAGAAGTCCATAGAGCAGAAGAGGTTTGATGCAAGAAACAATCATGTTGAAGGAACTCAACCTAACAAAATCCAACTCACAAGTGGCAGGCAGACAGCTGCATGCAACCAACTTTTTAACTGCCATTCACAGGGACCTGTGGCACAAATACCTAGTCTTTTGCAATCCACCTTTAACATGAAAGATTTTACTATAACCTCAGCCTGTGTAAGTTGGCAGTATTATCTGAAATTTGGGTAACGTTTAATGGAAACAAGTGCTCGGAGTTTGAATTTTCTATGTGAAAATGGCTAGAGAACCTATGTTAGAATTTCCAAACTACGTTATACGTTGGAAATGTGTGAAGTCATATATACAAAATGCTAATAGCTGCTTACTTTATGAGCTGTAACCTCTGTTGTGATCAGAGCTTCTGATCAAGTTTAGGCTTAACATACTTTTGTAGTTTCAGGTGTAACAGCCGGTAAATTACAAGATGAGGGAGAACTTCTGTGCTCCGAGTCTGTATACAACAGAGGCCACACTTTTTATTTTTACATGGTGAAAATAATTTCTAAGCAGCACAGAACAAGGGCTTGCATTCCTTCCTTGCATAGTTTTTACTATAGCACGTAATTCTGATTTCAGCTGATTTAGGTGGGTGTATGTGAGAAGATAACTGGGTCTCCATTGTCTCTAAACATAATGTCACTGCTACATTAATTTAACTAGCAGTGCTTCCTGGCAAATGGCTCACACTTCTGCAGGGACATTTAGGAATGATTTTGCTCTAAAAAAATAATATTAGGTTAATTAGACATCTGCTCTTCCCCCTGTTTACGCTGTTTTGTTGATCTGTTTTCTCATTCTTTCTCAAAGTATTGGCACATGCAAATAATTTAACTTTCTTCTCTGTTCTGCAACAACTTGCCTCCAGGTTCAGCCCTGATTTGCTTATAGCCCAGTACTCCTCTGCTCCTTCTTAATCCTTCTGCTTCATTTCTTTCCTTCCTTTTCATCAGTAATGGCTCATCATCCATGTATTTCTCTTGTCTGCATCCACCCAGGTAAAGAAACATGTCAGCATGTAGACCACTATGTAAATGTTACAGGGCTACATAAAAGTTTTAAAATAACCCCTTCAGGGAAAAAGAGCAAATTTTTCCTCCAGTTGAATTTAATAACATGGTCTTTCAAATAAGATTAATTTGTTAAAAATTATATCCTAATATTATATCCTAAATTTATTCCCAGAATTCTCATTCTTACCAAAAAGTACAACAACAGTGGATCACCACAACGTCACTCCTTTTTTTAACGGAAGATTCACCCATCTCTTTTCTGTATCCATCCCAGCCGACCTGAGCAACCACAGGCTCACTTAAGCTTTGTCATGTAAGAGGTAAGCATCAGAAAATAGTGCTGCAGGGTAATTTTATTACAAAAATAAAGATGAGGGGCTTCCCTACCCTCATGCTAAGCTTAAAAATGAGCCTCCTTGATGTTTGGGGAAAAAAAAAAACAAACAACAAACCCCAATATCCTGGAAACAGACTGGTTTGGAAGGGACTTTAAAGATCATCTAGTTACAACCTCCTCTGGACTCACTCCAACAGGTCCATGTCCTTTTTGTGTTGGGGACCCCAGAGCTGAATGCAGCACTCCAGGTGGGGTCTCATGAAAGCAGAGTAGAGGGGGAACATCACCTCCCTGGCCACGCTGCTTTTGATGCAGCCCAGGATACATTCGGTTTTCTGGGCTGCAAATGCACGTCGTCAGGCCACGTTGTCCCCCAACATCCCCAAGCCTCTCTCCTCAGGGCTGGTCTCCATCCATTCTCTACCCAACCTGTATTTGTACTTGGGATTGCCCTGACCCATGTGCAGGACCTTGCAATATAACAAAGTATTTTAATAATCTGGAAAAGTAATCTACTAAATAATAAAATAAACTTAATATGATAGGTAGGTTTCAAAGGCTTAAGAAGTCTCTTTATGGATCACCAATGGAAGAAAAGAAAGCCTTGCACAGAGGCATTCATCTTTCTCCTCACAAATTAATCCACCTTGGACACCTTCCTGAGCATGTGCTGCTCTCTGGATCATGAGGAACGACAGAGCTGAAATAAGAGAGAAGTCCAATCAGCTGTTCAGCATCTTCAGTATCTGACCGGTGTCCAAGGCCTGAGACAACAGTGTTTGATACAGTGAAGATGTTAGCAATGGTAGGAAGAATCAAGGGCTCCAAAATAAAGAGTGGCTAGATTGTTTTTAGAGATTAAGCATCTGGTGGAGACAGGCCACATGCTTGAATTAGAAGACACCATCACACATGTTGATGTGGGAAAAAATTGACAATTGTATGATAAGGTGGAGTTAAAATTTCTGCAGAGGAAAGTGCAGAAATTTTCTATGTGACAATTTACACAGCAGACTGTGGACTGAAGGGAAAACACTGGTTATTCTAGACCACCTTTGGAGTTTGGATCAACTCTGATGAAATGGATCAGTAACGCTGCCTTGAATAGGTCCAGTTAACATGCATCTCAGCTGAACATGATGACAGATGTGTTAAAAACAAGCTCCAATCTCAGTAGAGTAATGGCACTTGGGGACAAAGTACAAGCTTGGAGACAGCTATTCTGGGCACATTTCACTTTTTCCAAGCTGGGGAAAAAATAAATTTAGGGGTGTTTTATTCACTGCTAGTACAGAAAATGCCAAACTGTTTGAAAAAGAGTGCCAAAGGCTTCCTGGCACTCTCTGAGTTCACTGGGTGTGATGTTATTCCTTGTGGGAATATGTGACAACAGACATTAGTCACTGCTGCAGATATTAACACAGCAAGCCAACACAGAACTGCATGCAGTGAGTCGTCTTTTGCTTTCAGTGCAAACCCCTGTCAATAAGGAAGCCTAAACAAAGGCTAGAAGCACAGCATTTCCCTTGGGTTAGGCTTGTGCTTCATTCTCAGGTTTTCTTCTGGAGGAATGATGCTGCTTTTGCCTCAAAATGCAGTTTTGCACAGTACATTTTGGTTTGTCAAAGGGGTTTAGCAGAACGTAAGTGTGCATGAACCTTTCAGTTCTTAAAGACATTGAAGACCTCTTAGCTATTATAACACCCAAGTCAGTGTCTCCAGGATTTTCTGCTTTTCAAGTATCGCTCAGTTCTTCCATTTCTGACTTTGTTAATGGCAACCTGCAGAGCTCAGCAGGACTCCAGAGGTGAGAATACAAGGTTGTAGAGCTTCACTAAACTATTAGGAGGATCCCTCATGAGGTACAGCCATCTCATGACAGTTTAAGATTTGTTCAAGAAATCCACACTTTCTGCAAGTCTCTTAGAAATTACCTCTTTGGGAAATGGCACACCTATGGTCTTACAGGGTTAGAGAAACAGAAATGGATCACCACAGGGAACACTGCACACAATCATTCAGGTCTGCATCTTACGTTTTTTTCTACTTAAATAAAAATTAAAAAGACATCTACAAAGTTTAGGTTATTTATATCCTTTGTTAGAGTACTGGGAAAACTGAAGAAAGGCTGTAATAGAATTATATACATGTAGCTGAAATACTGAAGCAACTGTCGAAGTAGAAGGAACAGTGGATTTCTGTACACAGGAAGGCAACGTGGTTGCATTACCTGTATTATATACACTTCTGGAAAGTACAAAGAACCTCCTTACACTAGCAGATAGACATTTGGCTTGGGTCTTCATATATAGTGGTATAGTCTAGCAAGCTGCTTATAAATATTCTGGTGTATTAAGCTACAACAATAATTTAGTCGGTCTTTTGGTCCCAAAATCTACGCCCAAACTCCATCCACCAAATTCCCAATCTCACTTAAAAGCTGTTCTCATGAAACCAGATTTCACCTGGAGATTCCCATGAGATTGTAATGAGTTTCCACAGTAGTAGAGCTCTTAGTAGGCACCAAATTAAGACTTGGGATTGTGCTGCAAAGCACCTTCATGTGAAAAAACAGAAGTGTTCAGCAAGGAACCAAATAATGTGTATGACATAACGCTGTTTTTCATGAAACTGGGACTTACTGCAAAGCTGGGTGCAACTGTTTGCTGTTAATAGGGAAGTCAGATTCTCACGTTTGAGTTATGAAACTAAAAATCTCCTCCTAAGCATGTTACTGAAGAAAGAATTCTTGCTGTAACTGTACCGAGCATACTGGATATGCATTTTTAATATCACTGTCTTTGTACTGTCATGAGTCATATACTTTGGGTTTCCACACACACCCCGCAATGGAGATGCACATGAACAAACAGTCCAGTCACTGAAACCTAGCACTGATATCCATATTTGCCAGAAAGGAGGGCTTTTGTTTTGTTGGTGTGCTTTTTATATTACACTGAGAATCTGAGTGCTTGCAAAAGGCAATGGAGGTGCCTCATGCAGAAAAGTATGCAGGTAAAGCTAGAAATTCAGCTGTTGCAATATCCGCTGATACCACTCTGACTGTTTTCCATGATGAAGGGAACATGGCATATCATTAGCCTTTTAGTCTATAATGTGAAGGGAAGAACAGTACTGAGGCTCAGGAGAGGAGACAAGAGAAAGGAACTGAGGTTTCTCTTTAAAATGTTTTTGCTATGCACAAATCCTAGTGTTAGAGACAACATACAAAGGCTTGGAGAAGGCTAGTCATGAGATACAAGAGAAGCATTTTGTTGGCCCACAATATTTTGTGGAGGGCCTGGCTTCCCACCAATATTATTGCAAAAGGAAAGAAACAGTAAAGATCTACTGCTTCATGAAAAATGCTGCTTTCACTTAAAGAAATGAGTGAGTTCCAGAAAGAGACCAGGAATAAGGTTAGACTTTGTTGCAATTTGAGTTACAGCAGTCAGAAAATAACACAACACAAATAAAATAGTAAGTGCAAAAAGCTTTACCATTGGTCAAACTCTACTGTCCACACTGTTTCTCTGTCCTCCAGAGACCAGACCACTCCTTCATCTTGCCTCTGCTTCATCCAAGTCAGTCAGTCCACCTCCTACACCCCTCAGAGCTATTTAACCACTTTGCTGTAGGATCACAGCTGCACATCCTCAAAGCAAGTCCACAGCTGCATATTATCAATGTCAATCAACCCACTGCCTTCATTCCCCTGCAAGATTCCTTTTCCTTGCTAGATAATTAGGGGGCTAGGGTCATGAAAAACCCTTCTCAAGTCACTCCCAATATTCTGTGTTCTCATTTGCTGCCTTTGAGAAAAACAGTGAAGTTCTTTGCTGTGCCTGGGGTCATGCTCACTGGGGTCAAAAAGGAGAAGAATATACAGACCAGATTGTCCTCTTGCAGAACTACCAGAACACGTTTTATTTGTTGTGCATACACACAACAGTGTCGGTCTTGTCAGCCTGGCTGGGATGTTCACAGGGCTGCCAGAGAAAGTGATGCATTAGAGGTTTCCTCCAGTCTCCAGTAAGGTTGCCTTGTCTGGAGCTTGATTTAGTGAAGTGTCCATTGCTACTTACAGTTAAACAGCCTAGTGGTATTGTAGGAAATAGCTACAAGAGCTGGAGCTACAAGAGCTGGAGCATCGAAGAAGATTATTTTGCATGAATTATGATTCACCTTCAACTCCATGCCCTAGATGTTGCCTTTCAGAATGGCTATTTTGCACTTGGCATTCATACATCTCTCCAACTATGGCCAAGCTCAATTTATCAAGTGTAAACTGAGAAGTGGAAAATTTATGAGCATTGTATAACCCCTTAATCAGCGCAATAGTGTTTTCTTAAAACAGGGATTACAGAATAGACAAAATATATGGAAAAAGGAGGCGTTAGACCTTTGCATTTCACCACAGCTAATGGTGCACAGTGAATTTGATAGAAAACAGATTTTGCCTGATACAAATACTGGGCATAGGTCAATGATGAGAGATGCCAGGTCCAAGCCACTCAGAATAAGGAACAGGCAGAACTCCAGAAGTCCCTTCAAACCTCAACTACTCTTCGAAATACCAACAAGTGCCAAAATGCTGGGTGAGCAAGTTCTGGTTTCACAACCATGTTTAAAAGTAGAATCATACTTTAGCTCTTTAGCTTTCATCCTTCCCTTTGCCCAGTGGCCACTGGCCTCAGTATCAGCTCCTACCTGGGACACTGCATACAGTTTCTGTCAGTGAGTAACCTCAGTTCTCTTCCCTGCTGCAAGTTACAATTACCTGCAATGCCAGGTACTAACCAGGAGGAATGCCAGTATCAGCCCAGAGAGGATACCCTTAGCCATTACTCTGGCTTGCTGCAAGAATAACCCCTGTTCAAAATTGCTCTTGAAGTATTCGTCTTTAAACATGTACAGATCATTCTTTCTCCTCTCGACTGGAACCAGAAATCACCTCATTTCAAGTATACAGCATATATCTTCCACCTTTCGTCTTCCTATACTGCTGCTGCTCTGCTTCAACATAGTGGGAGCAAAAAACTGGTGACCGGAAACACAATAGCAGATCAGGGCAAATGGAGAAAGTAAACAGATTATTCCATGGTAGCTGGGATAAAATGCAGCTGAAATTGCTTACAAATGTATTCCCCAAGGTGCTTGAGCAGGGAGGAGGGAGAAAAGACTGAAGAATTCTAATGTTCTAATTCAACCCTTTGAAAGACATCTCGTTTTGAAATAATATAACTAATGGTCACGACTGCAAGCCATCCATTGAAGATTTGCTGCAAACCTTTAGCAGCCTGGTGGGGAAGGCATACAGAAACTGCACTTGAAAGTAGGAAAGTGAAGGACAGAGTGAGTAAATGATTACTCAGGAAACCTCTTGGATGAAAGCATGTTTTTCTACTCCTCTACTTCTTCCTTAAAGGCATTAACTCTCTCATCCTCTTTTATAACTTAAAGAAAGCGTCAGTCTCCAAAGGTGTTGCTATTTTAAGAACAATTTGTCCTCTGGTTACTACTTTGGGAAAAGGACCAGGGAAAACTGCTTGTTTGGCTGGCAAAGGAGAGGTGAGTGAGCTAACTGCTGTGCTCCTCCCTGCATTCATCTTTATTAGGCAAATCTAAAGCTCTAAGAAAATGCCAAAATAGAAAGTTCCAGTATGAGGTCACCTAAAAAAAAAAGCCTCCCTACCTTCCCGCCTCATAAAACCCAAAGTTATTCCAGTTCAGTTTCCAACAATTGTTTGTTCTCTGAACAGGCACATCAGTTATTTCAGCAGCCCAGGGGCAAACAAGGGCTAAGCTCTTTAGACTGTTGCCCTGCATAGGATTTTGGTGTGTCTCGTGCCAGCTCTGTTGGGAATTTTGCCTGTCCTCTGCATATGTGTTTGTGTGTGTGACATGCTATGGGAATCAGCAGCATCAGTGATGTCCTCTCCACCTGGCTTTTGGAGCTGAGAAAGCTCAAGGGTTTTTTTATTTTATTTTATTTTAAAATCATTTTAGAGCCTTGAGCCTACTCCCTACCACACTTACTCACCATTCCCTGGTGAGTTTAAGTCACATAAAGGAACTGAGCTCATATTTAGTAGAAGTACATTGAGTCTTGTTTCCTTAAAAGGCAAAACTTGCAATTTATAAGTCAGCATCATATATTCAACTGTGAAGGCTAATGCTTTTCACCTCCTGTTAGTAAGTTGATTAATCTATTTGATCATTTTTCTACAAGTTCCTAGAGAATACACTAGTGGTCCCCCCTTGCTAGGAGCCTGTAGCACTCCTCCAGCTAAACACAGTGCCTAGGCATAGGCATACAATACCAACTGCTTCATGACCACAGGTCATTCATACCTGTAACACAAGACAAACACAGAAAAGTCACTATACGCATTCTGACCAGATGACTGCCCAGAAAAATTATTAAAAGCACTACTTACTGACACCCTCCTTCCCCATGGCACCATCTGATTGCTGCACTCCCAGACCCAGCTGCTAGAGGCATACCTGAACTGAAGGTTCATGATATTGCCTGCCTTCAGTTGTCCTTGGCTGCTACTGCTACAACTCAGACGGTTTCAGTAAAGCTGTTCAACTCACTCTTGCATGGAACTTAGCCTAATAAATTCCCAGGAAAGTGTCATTGCCCTAGGAGTTTATCCAAGCCTGAATATAACTCTTATTCAATACTCCCTACAGCCGCAATTGATCTTTCATTGTTTATTATCTGGATGACCCACTATATACTGCAATAAACCATGCTGTAAGTGCATTGGGTTGTTTTATAGCTTCTCTGTAGAATGTCTTAATTAGTATGCCTGATATTCCTCTAACACAGGTAAATTGATAAAAATATTCGCAGTATCATGTCTTTTGCAATATGACCGTTTAGATTCTCGTGTGGTTACAAGAAGTGTTTTATGGCTAAAACGAGAAAGCAATTATGGCAAAAAGTTCCCTGATCCTGTATAATGAAGCTGATGAAGAGTCAAAAAATCTTCCATCTCTTGTGAATTCCTTTGGGTGTCTTTGCAATATTGTCTTCTGTATTCAAAAAAACCAACATCAAATATTCTGAATATGACTTTTCTGTTTTAGACTGATACTGTCAGCACAGAGTCCCTGCCATAGGCAAACCATCTCTTTTTTCTGCTCAGGAATAAGCTTCCTAACCAGTGATAATGGTGCTGCCTCCATCACCTTTATCTCTGTTAACTCCTTCCATGGTGGCTTGAGAGTGCTGTTAATATTGCTAATTTTCTGTTTTGTCAGGTGGTGGAAATTCAGTCTAGACTTATTTCACTTTTCAAAAGAATATTAAATGGTTCCACACATGCCCTGTCTCACTTTAATTAATGACTCTGTTTAGTATTACATGTCAGGAAAAAAATAGCACTGTCTCTGCCTAACAGAGTCTTGTTTAGGACTGTCCATCCTAGATTAGTTCAGACAGCAATAATTTTTGACAAACTGTGCATAATACAATGTCCATTTTTCCTCAGTAGTGCACTATGGCTTAAAATGTAATGCACAAAAACGATTAGGCAGCTTCTTAATGAATTTTGTCTTTGTCACAGTAAACTCCTCTCCAAAATGGCAACCTTTTCTCCTCTATGATCATTATGCACATTGCTGTCAGCTGCTAGGTAAAACATAGCCTTCATGTCCTGGGACCATGTTCCACCACAGGGAAGTGAGGTCTGCAAGTGTGTGTGGACAGCGAGGACACCTGGGCTGTGAAGATACTTGGTTAGTGACTAGGAAGGTATAACCTTGGAGACGGTCAACCAGAACTTTGTAGCTGAGAGAGGGAAACAAAAATACCAGGGATCACAAGGGAAAGGCAAAACTTATTATGGGTATTTGAGGTGTTTGTGGAATTGTGCAAACCTTAGTCTGGGATCCTTAGGGGATGGACAGAAGCTGGAAAGGGAAGCATCAAGGTGGACTGGGGAAAAACAAGTGCAAGAAAAAGGAGAGGAAAGGGGACAAAAGTGACTGGGCCTCTGTAACTGAGATGCCAGCCAGTGCACTTGCCTTATCACAGCAGTCTGTCCTGTTGTCTCCTTAAATCCTATTTCTATTTTGTTGACTTCACTCTCTTATCTGGATATGCATAGGGCAGTGTATCTGTGAATTGCTACCAAACTTTAAACTGGATTAGCCAGTGGTTTGGAGATGAGAAACTGAAAACCCCAAGGATGGAGCTGGGATAAACAAGTGGGATAGTGGATGGACTTAATGTCTTGTTGAGAGTTCATGTGTCTTTAAATCAAGAGAGCGGCGATGTCTGCATGCCCATTTGGAAAGTGCAGTCCAGGTGAGCTGGTGAGGACAGCAGGATCAGGTGCCTGTGCTGCTGTTTGATACGAGTGCTGTGTGTACTCGTGTGGGTGCTGATAAAGGCATGTACTCTCTGTCCACACTGGGGTGTGTGCATCTCAGTGTGTGTGTTATGTGGTGATGGGGTTTTTTGGTGGGTTTTTTTTTTTTTCACTTCACACTCGACCTCGCTACTGGCTGGATCTGCTAAGAGAAACAGCAGCAAACAAGACCAGGGAGGACAAATCCCTCATATTTTAAGTCCACCATATTCACTTTCAATTAACAAGGTCCTGCTACACCTGCCTTTGTCATGACAGATCAATAAATACTATAGAACCCACCACAGTGTGATGTGAAAACACATGTGTATGGTTACCTGCAGGACTTTCTAGCTCTGTCTTCACACTTTCCCTTTCAGATTTAAGCAGCTTTCCAGAAGATGACCCATTTCCACATCTGAACTCTCAGTGCTACCCATTCTGGAAGGGTTTATTTCAAGCACAGAGATGGACCCTGCACTCCTGGACATTTATGCACTTGAGTGTTATGCCTTTCCAAGCAAAGGAGCTCTGAAGAGTGGAGGGTATAGCTATTCATGCAACATCTACACTGAGAAATAAAATATCCAGGGATTGTTCTTGGGAACTGAGGCCAAATGACACAGTAATGCTGGCCTCCATAAAGCATACCACATCTCAAGCACAGGGTGATCAACTCCAAAATGCTTGTTAGAACAGTTTACTCCTCCACAGGAACCCCTACGTTGTAATAAGCATTATGTGAGAAAATCTTCATTGACCTGGCTGCATCGAGAAGCATGCCAAAGGTTGTACAGCAGAGGTTATCATGAGACCATACGCCTGTGACCTTCCCCATTTAGCTTACTAGCATAGATGAAACCTTGGGGAGTTTGTGTGATGTCAAGCTGAAGCAAGAGATCAACTGGTGTGAGTAAGCTTTGCTGTAGATGCTGGCTCTGCAAGGGACCAGCCTGGGTTAGGCACGGCAGCGTGCACAAACTGATGCAAAGGAAGAGCATTTGGACATGAGCTGACCCCAAAATAATACAGCTTTGTTCCTGTTGTGCTCTGCCTGAACTTGAAGCCTACTCTAGTTGATCTGGCTCTGCGTATAGCCATCACAGGCATTTTGTACCTGTGATATAATTAATCCTCAACCTGAAAATCCATCCATTGAAGGAAAGTTACCCAGACCCTACTGCTGGTGGCTATAATTAATTCCCTTTGGGCTCAAGTGGTGTAGTTCAGGGCTTTGTGAAGAGAAGGACAGTCCAAGTCTTGTCTTTGCCCTCGCACTTAACTCTTGGAGGCTGTTGTGCAGCTTCTTGCAACTGTGAAACCTGTGGAGTTTACACTTTCTTCAGAGAATATATAAGTTCTGCAAAATCATTAGTTAATTACAAACCTCAGTTTCAAAATTACATGTATAAATCCTTTCTTGAGTTAACAGCCTCGATCATTAAACCGGAAACAGGTTTTTAAAAATCCCATTTGTTTGTTGCCATTTCTTCTGTCATCTCTTTTCCTCCAGGTGCCTTCTCAAGCAATGAAAGGAGGCCAAGAAGCCTGACTGTCTGCTTTTCCTTCTCCAGTGTGGTTTTGCCTTGTTGGGATTGTGACATTTAAATCCTTACAAGCCATCTTCAAAATAGAGCACAGAAACCTTTGCAATTCATATTGGCAAACTATTACTTGGACTGCTAACACTTCGGGTACAAGCTGGCTGCTTGTTTCATTGGGGTTTTTAGGTGATATTATAAAAAAAAAAAAAAGAATTTCTTTTATAGTCACATTTGAAGTTTTCTTCATCTTTGACAGAGGTGAATGAAGAGGGCTGCAAAAATTGGCAATTTTTCCTATGTTTGTTGCTTCATGCTACTTCACAGCATAAGGCTTCTTATATATAAGTGCAGAAATGTTGCTTTGGTGCTTTATTTAGGACAGTGTGTATTAGCTAGATATCTAGCCTTGGTTTTCTTCACTGTGTCACTTTTCTGTGAAGGTTCAAATATTTTTTTCATTGTTACACTTTCATGGGAAAACTGACTCTTGTCAATAAACATTGCAGATTTAAAGCGTTTAATACATTTAAAAGAGTGTTGACAAAAATCTCTATATTTAAGTCCTTGAAGTGATCTTAGGTTTTTCTCACCACTTGTGGTGTCACATTGATATCATGAGCAAAGTGGAATTGCTCATGAGCGTTAAGCACATGCCAGTCCTACAAGCAGTCCTTTTCATTACTGGTGTTTCAGCAATCATATCGCTATTTTACAAATGGGAAATCTTGCATCCAACAGGAAGCTGGCAACAGAGCTACAAAACCCAGCAGGAGACATGTGTTTCACTCCCAGACACACTGTCCAATTACATGCAATTTTTTTGTTCCATCTCTTCTTCTTTTCCATTAGCTCTTCTACTGTATTGCCTCAGTAAAGTACGCGAGCACGCATTTTGGGAAACAAGTGCTGGCATGCTGATAATAAGGCTCCTTTTACATTAAACTTCTAATTTAACAAAAGTGTTATTAAATTACTTCACTTCAACACTGAAAAATGAGTAATTATTAGGACAAGACTCTGATTTGAGGTACTGCAAACTATAAACAGTTATAAATGCTTATACTATTAGGGACTTTAATTTATACCTACTGAAAAAATAAGTTGCACAGCCAGTTAATCATAGAAATATATGTAACGTAGCCATTATTTTAATTCTTTACTTACATTAAACTGTTGTTAGTTTTTTTTTAATTTATTAAGAGTTAGGTCTCCATTCTCTTATCTATGAAATTGCAGCACTGGACTGGACCACTGCTAGGGTGCTTTTCCTATTCTTTTCATGCTTGAAATAATTTCCTAGCATATTATATTCATATAAATGAGGAATGTAATGAGAAAGTGATACTTGCCTTTGACACTTCTAATTACCTGTTTTGAAAGTGAAGTGGGGGGAGAGCACTTAGACATCTTCTTCATATGAGACAGCAAACCAGATGGAGGAGTTCCTATGCTGCTTGCTGGAGTAAACTGCCTGCATGCTAAATTGTCTTCAGTGAGCCCTGAATGCAATGCCCAGAGATGCAAAGCCATCCATTCACACACAGTGAAATCTCAGCTAGAGAAACAGGTCTCCACTGGCAGTGAACAAACGTGATTTCACGTGAGGGTGAAACATTGCTGTTCCCTCAGCAGCAACTGTCTCACTGCATGCCAGGAAAGGTGTGAAGGCAAAGCTCACAATGGTTGCAGGGAAATGTCTCCATTTTGGGTGGCAAAGGTCCCCACTAGCCACAGTGTTCAGCTGCTGGCCCCTGCCACTGAGCCAAGGTGTCATCCCTCCCCTGTGGGTCAGGTGAATGAAGGATGCCAGTCGATCTGTTCACACCATAGAGAGTTGTACTTGGTTTACAGCCAAGACAGCTCGCCTTGCAGCAGCCTCCTTTGGGTGCCCAGAGCCCCATCAAGAAGCATACCCTATGGTGCTGAGCTGCCTGAGGCTTTGCCCTTGATCTAGGACTTGTCAGGAGTAAGAGAGGGGGCTATAAGATGGGAGCAGTAGGATGGGATTTGACAGGACTGATGGAAACACATGGATCTGGCCATCACAGGGCAGAGTATTAAGTGTTGGCACCCTCCTCACCCTGCGTGGGAGTGCCAGTTCTCCTCTGTGACTGATGGGAAGAAAATGAGACCAGAAAATGATGGAAAGAAACCGCTCACCTTGCTTCCTTTCCCTATACTGGATGCTCAAAAAGAGGACCGTAGGTTACTCCTCAGAGCTGGAACCTGGAACCTCCTATTTAGTGTTTAAACTCTAGAGACACAGGGCCAGACTCCACCTGTGTTAACTCACAGGGTTAGCAGAGCAAAAATCCAAAAGCATGCTCTCATATGAAGAATGCCTCCTGCCTTTCACTCCTGTTTTGTTGGTAACCTCATCTACCGTTACATTGGAAGCCACTCAGACTTGCTGAGCAACCTTACGAAGGTGAATGACTGGGGAATAAAAGACAGGTGAAATTTGGTGCAGACAATTGTCATCATCCACATCCAGGGAACCATATTCTGAATTTCACATGTAAGATGACGGGCATGATACCAATAGTTGTTTCTCAAGAATTAAGGGTTACAACAGATACTTCTATGAAAACCCCAGCTCAGGGATGGAAAGCTCATAAAATACTAGCAAAAACATTAGGGAACAAAACAGAGAACCTTTTTTTGCCACAGTGTGAGTCCAAGGTTTAGCCACACATTGAGTATCGTTTGCAGTTCAAGTTCTCTTGTCTCATAGGAGCACTGGAGCAATATCATCAAAGGCATTGTACAGCTTCCTCCTGAGGAATACCTGACTATGCTGGGAGTTTTTACTCTGGAAAAGAGACATTGAAAAAGGAATACCTAACAGCGTATCAGAAATGGCACAGAGAATGAAAAAAGGGAAGACTGCTTGCTGTCTCCACCAAAGCATAAGCTAGAGGTATCCAATGGTGCTACTGGCAGTCAGATTCAAAACGAGCAGAAGGTTTCATATGACACACAGCGGAGTTCTGGCACTCCTTGCCAAAAGGCGGTCATGTGGCCTCAAGGGGAAACTGGGAAGAGTTTGGAAGAGAGAAACTACTGAGGCTTAATAAATATGCAGAAACCTCAAGTGTCTTAGGTTAGGAAGTCCCTGACCTAAAAAGTTTGAGAGTTGAGAGTAGAGGGGGAATAGTTCTAGATAATTTTTTATTCCTGTTCTTCCCCAGGCTTCTACTTTTGGTCAGTGTTGGAGCACAGTTATTGTGCTAGGCTGATTTTTGCCCTGACCCAGTTAGGTCTGCTCTTATATTCTTAACCTTTCTTACAGATGTCAAATTACTTAAATCCCCACATTGCTTCTAGCAGCACATTCTGCAATTGCAAGCGAAGAGCTGCTTCCTCTCCAGCTTTGGGATTCCACACAGCACGCATGGCTGCCCCCGGTGCACCAGGGGCAAGGGAAGGCAAAGGCCAGGATATAAGATGCCAGGAGACTGGTTCCCATGTCTATCTGATCTTTAGACCTGGATATAGACTGGGTTTTGAGTCTCTTAATGGAGGGGAAAACACTTCGCTTGAGGACTCGAGCTACCCATAGGCTTTCCTGCAACCAGTCCAGCTCCACACCAGACACCTGTGTGGCAAGTTTTGAACAGTGACTCAATCTAAGCAGACTGAGATCTTAGTGAGGTAAAATCAGAAACAAATTTTTGTGCTTGCTCTGAATATAATCTCTCAAAATTACTTGATCCATCCTCTGGAGTTTTTGGCATTCATCACAGCCAGTTAAAGAGAGCTGTGGAAAAGGGCTGTGCTGCTGGGACTTTTTACCATCTTTATTGACAAAGACATTTATTGTTGGGTACATCCTGTCATTTTCACATTGTGAATTTTGAGATAAAACATTGGTATGCAAGGCTAGGGACTCTCACACTTCATCTTCCCTTTGGTATTAATTCTCCATACACTTTCTAAAGCCTCTTCTATCAGACAGTGGGATCTGACCCCGGTCATGGCTAAATGCCTCCTCATGATGAGCAGAGATAGATGAAAAGAAGAAAGAACCTTTTCCACAAGTCTGCTGCTTCCACATCCAATTCCCAGTCCACTGCTATTACTGCTTCTAAGTGGTCCAGTTTTTTTCTCTTGCCTTCCATAGCTCTCAACTGTAAATATATTGGAAAACTCCATTATGATTACCTTAAATCAGCTCTGCAATTTGACTTCTGGTATTGCATTTTACTCCTTAAATGATGCTTTTAACTCATTTCTGTTTATTTCTGTACATCTCCACAACACTGCTTCCTACAGAAATATTTACATTTATTTATTCATTTATTCATTTCTTTAGGATATAACCAGGAAGATGATTTAGTTATGGCTGAATGCAGCTGCTTTCTTGTAGCTCCTGCATACCCCAGCTTGTGATTTTTTTGTCAGCACTCTTAAATTGAACTGGATGGATGCTCACTTGAGAGAAATTTGAAAGCACTGAGGGTGGTTAATTTGGGAACTGAGGGAGTGGCAATCCTCCCTTTGAATTAGCACCAAACCAGTATTTCAGGGCAATGTTGTAAGCACCATGCTGCTAAAGGTGCTGCCTTTTGGAAAAATAGAAGGACAGGGTTGTAACCCCTTAAGATGTCATGTAAGGCAAATCTCTGTTAGTCTGTGGACAAGAGTTTTTCTTTAATGCTGAGAAGTCCCCATATTAAAAGAGTCAGCTTCTTTTTTCATTATTTTTTTGAAGTGAACCTTGTTTATTTGTACAATGTAGACTAGGAAAAGACATGTTCACATGTGCTTAACAAGAAGATTTTATTGGGATGTTGTCTATTAGTACTAACACAGTAACGGTCATAAAATGCTTGTAGAATTTGATTGCATTCTTTAAACAATATTAAGGCAGCATCATAAATCACTTCAAAATCATGAAAGGTCAGGATTAATCGTGCAGCCTTTGCCTTCACTCAGTTTATATGTGAGCTCAACACGGTATCATTCTTCCCCAGCTTGGGCTAATATTGCCACAGGAGGGTCTAATCAGGCAGCCTCGAAAAAGTTCAGAGCTGATCCAGTTATGTGCACTTGGAAAGCAGGTAGGAAAAGAGATGATGGATGTCAAATCCTTTCCTGTCCCCATTATTGTTAGTGTGATAAAGCATGTCCACTAACACTGCATGGTCTCTGAGCAGCCCAGGACTCAGGAGTACTCCTTAGGTCTTGATAAATTTGCTATTTTTTTGGGCCACAATACTACAAGTGTTGTGGTTTAACCCCAGCCAATAACTCAGACCCACACAGGCACTTGCTCATTCCCCCCAGAGTGGGTTGGGGGAGAGAATCAGGAGCATAAAAGTGAGAAAACTCAAGGGCTGAGACAAAGACATGTTTAATAGGTAGAGCAAAAGCTGTGCATGCAAGCAAAGCAAAACAAGGAATTCATTCACCGCTTCCCACCAGTAGGCAGGTGTCCAGTCATGCCCAGGAAAGCCGGGCTCCATCATGCGTAACGGTGACTTGGGAAGACAAATGCCATAATGCCAAATGTCACCCCCTTCCTTCTTCTTCCCCCAGTTTATATACTCAGCATGACGTTCAATAGTACGGAATATCCCTTTGGCCAGTTTGGGTCAGCTGTCCTGGCTGTGTCCCCTCCCAGTTCGTTGTGCCCCTCCAGCCCTCTCACTGGCAGGGCCTGAGAAACTGAAAAGTCCTTGACTTTGTATAGGCCTTACTTAGCAACAACTAAAATGTCAGTGTGTTAGCAACATTGGTCTCACACCAAACCCAATACACAGCACTGCACTAGCTACTAAGAAGAAAATTAACTCTATCCCAGTGGAAGGCAGGAGGGCAAGCCACATCACCTAGGTGTTAGCTGGGGCTGCAGCCAGGGCCACGGCATCCGCTGCCGGGTGCAGGGGTGGCCGTCGGCTGGAGCAGACAGCCACTGACTCTGGCCTTGTGCTCTGATGGCTTTGCCCCTTGGTGTGACAAATACGCACGGTGAGAGCAGCCAGTGTTTGTCAGGAGTGACAAACAGAAGCCGCCTGCCTGACAGAGAGTGAGCAGCTCGCTGGTGCCTGATGCCGCCCCTGTGCAGGAGCTAAGCTGATTTAGGCCTCTCAGCAGTTTGGATGAGTGACTGCTGTGAAGAGCTGCCAGTCTCTGTTTTGTCGCTTCTCTGTGCTTGCTCTTAATGATTTCACCTAAAGAGTCACTTCTTTTGCACAATAGGTAGCCCTGCTGCTCCAAGATGAAACGGTCCCTGGGTCAATTCCCTGCTGGACTTGTAAGCCTCGTTTAATGCTTTCCCACTCAGTTGCTTTCCTGTATTCTCTGCCGCCCATATTTGCCTTGTCATCTTGATGAACCATTTCCAGGCAGTGTGCTGCTTTGGCGACACTGTCCAGTTTTGTGGTGAGGACAGGAACTAGGAATGCAAAGACACAGGTACTAAACCAGCTCTGACAAAGTATTGTTCTACAACCTTGGATGAATCACTAAATGCCCTTGTGCCATTGGTTTCCTTTCTAATATTAAAAGAGAGCAACAAATTGCTAACATACCTACTAGGGGTATTGTGAGGCTTATTACTCCAAAGATTTCTCAACTACTCTGAGATTTGGAAGCAGGAAAAAAGTATTTAAGAGCCAATCAATGGCACCAATTTTGTTTTGGATTATCAGTTTTAGTTAACAATTAGCACCCGCATAAATTCATTGATATATGTCAACTCCATTTACTAGCATTAAAGAACTTAAGACATGTAATGCAGGAAGGTATTCCCCACCATAAAAAATTCCCTTCCTACCTAAGCAGTACGTTATTCATGAAGGCAAGCTACCATCCACCTCAAAAAGGGCTGGGGTGTTACTCTGTCTCTCCGTATATAAAAGCCTCAGAGGGAATTACCAGATTCTGTATAAATGTTAACACTAGGCTGGACTAAGGACCCTTCACGTAAGTGGATTACATTAATCGTATAGCTTTATCATCAATAAAGCACATAACATGTTTTGTGTATCACTATTAACTACCATCAGTCTACATTTGTTTGAGTTTTTTTATACAAAATTTGTATGACAACAAAACTGGCCAAACTTCTTAAACATGCTTCTTGGGAAAGAGGGTATTGATACTAATCTTTGATTCAATCTGTTATACCAAATTCTTTATTTGTGTAATAGGGAGAGGAAGAAAATCATGCAGAGGGAAAAATATTATAAATCTGACATTTTCTGAAAAAAATTAAATTTAGGTTTCCTCATTAAAAAAAACTTGCTGGTTTATATTTTTCTTATTTTTTTATTTAAGTATGTTTATAAATGCTTGAGATTTGAACAGATGTTTCATTTGATGCTAAAGAAACACTTTCAAATTCTCTTTTTTAATTGATAGTAAACCAGGTTGCACAGCTTTATGACAAAAAACCATTATAGCTGAGATTACAAAGCTTTTCCCATTATAACTACAGAATGATATGTTTGTAACTTTCTGAAGAATCGTACTGATGGGCTGCTCTGTTTCCGACAAGATCCATCTTGCCATTTCAAAAGCCCCCCACATGTCTCTGCAAAACAGAGGAGAGACAATTTAAACCACACTCTACCCATAATTTTTCACACAGGGTTGATACTAGATGCTTGAAAAAACATGCAAATGAACAGCACTTTAGTGAGGAATTGTGCCTTCCTACTTTTTGGGAAGAAAGCTGACAAGAGAGCCTCTTACTACAGTGAGGGCCAGAGCTGAACATCCATATGTAGGCAAACTAGTCCTTGAAAGGTAATTCACTGCTGCGCACAGCACAAGCATAAGACTTACAAATCATTCAAATACTCAGTTAAGCCTTATCTCTGATACTATAAATAATCCAAAGACTTTGAGCTGATAGTCTAAAGAGGGGTGAATTTCACCTGGAGTGAAGGAAGAGATTGGGATCACGTATATCACGTATATATGTCAAGTATATCTGACTAGCAATACCAAATTGAGCTTATCCTTTCCCTATGCATTCCTGAGTCACCTATTCATTATCTCACTTCCAGCTTTACATGGTATTAGCTCTTTCAAAATAGAGAGGCAGAGCAAGTTATTGGTTTCTCTTATTGCCTAGGTAAGTGTCCTCAGGGTTTTGGCTCATCATGATGAATATATTGATTATAATTTTTAATCTGGCATGATTATGAATTACAAATCCCTTTGGTTCCCTTACTTGTAAAATGAGACATGCGCATGCATCTCTTCAAAGGAGGATTTTCTTGAACTGATTTCTATGTTGAGCATTAGATAGTCTGGGGAATTTCCCCGCAAAAATAAATATCCTTCAAAGAGGGTGTCTCCCTTAATATGTACAATAGCATGAAGTGAGAATCTTCCCCCCAAGCCTGCACAACAGAGACAGGCTGGATTTATTTGCTAACCTTAGTTTGTCATAGCCAGTCACATCCACTCTCAGCACCTAAGCTCTGTGTGTGATTGGGAACCGTTTGCACCAGAGGTGGTTCCGGACTTCCCTGGATGGCTCTGGGGATTGAACACTAGCGCCTGCTGAAAAGCGACGGACTTCCCACGCAGCTGTCTGTGATGTCCATGCAAGCATCAATGAAGAGTTCACCATAATTATTGTTGCTACTATGAGTATCAAGGACAGACAATTAATCTGACAGTTTTTACAAAGTGTTTCCCAATTTCCATAAACTATATAAATCCAGACAGTAGAAACATCTGCTCATACATTATCTCCACTCAACACTAAGCATTAGCTGAGTAGATGTGTATTTACCTTTGCTGAAGTTATAAAGCACAATGGTGATTTCATTTTATATCAGGAGGTGGCAACAGGTTCATACTTCTAGAGCAAAATGTGGCTACACATGACAATGGAAAGGCAGAGACCTATCTGGTGTAAACGAGCCTCTCTGTTTTGTCTCCAGGGAAGTTGCACAAGTGATCTAATTCCTGCTTTCCTACCTATCATGCAGAAGCTGGCATTTGGGTCCTAACTCTTGAGTTTAGTAGGTTTTTTTTCTTTCCACCTTTACAGATATCCATTAGTGATACTCTGTACTTGTAAGGCTGAATTCATTTTCTGGAAAACCTGCATCCCAGGTGAGATCGCATCCAAGGTCTCAGTTTAACCTGTGGATATTTCAACCTATATCAAAAGTCATGTCTCACTGGAGATTTTTGATGATTATTAATTCCAATAGCAAACATCTGACTTGAACTTTTGGATTTATTTAGATGCTCTTGGTAAATTAGGTATCTCAGTGGACAGGATGAGTACAGGGATAGTATTAGACAAGAAAAAAACTAAACCAATTGTTTTTCTTCTTTCATATCTCAAATTGTAATTTGTAATCCTTTGACCTGCTGTCACAGGGGTGTGCTCCATTCATTTCATAGAAAAGCCCAGATCAATGAGTATGACTTTGTCAGCAGCCTCTGGCTAGGGAACCAGAGACAGGTATCTGGACCAGACTTCGTCGTGAATGGATTGGGAGAGGCTGGGGTGAACTACCCAGCACTGTAGCAGTGCAAAAATAAAGGAAAAAATACAGCCTACAACCCATACCATAAAACAGATGAGAAAGTCATCAGGGATTACTGGTTTCTGTGTTGCCCTTAAACATCTGTGCACTCTGCCATAGATTAGTTTGGGGTTTTTTCCTTGGGGAAGAAGACATTGTTTCTCTTTCTGACAATAACAATGGAAATAGGAAAATAACAAGAATAACAAATGAATGTAAAAGAAATCGCTAGGCCAAACCCAGTTATTGAAAGAGCAGAGGTATTTGAATCACTTAACTGCGTACACTTTCACAAAATATCAACATTCTTCCAGCAGTGGAAACTCCATCAGGAAATGTTGGGTGTTTGACTCTCTGACATGAGCATGTGTGTGTGTGCGCGCACACATGCACTTGCATGTGTATGTGTTGGAGAAAGAAGGGAGGAAAAATAATTCAATAAAACATTTATTTTTCAGGAATGCATGTTTTTCTCCTCTTTAAAGAAGAGTTTCCATCTCTGTGAACTCTGCTAGAAAAAAAGTGTCAGCAGAGCTGGCATGAGGGGCATGTTGCTCACTCCAGCAGCCATCACTGGCACCCCTCACACCCACCTGTGGGCTGCTACAGCACCCTTCACCCCACAGCAGTACTACCTTTCTCATCTTCCTTCAAAGGCCACAGAGAGGCAGGTGCAAGCTAGCCTCCACGCTTCATCATGTGTGGGAGAAACATGTACTATAAGCTGGATGGAAATCCACAGTCTTTTTTCTGAAATAAATTAGATAATTTCTACTGTTGGTACTTAAGAGGTTCAAAACCATTTTGAGGCAACTTAAATCACTTCCTCAGCCTATTTGCTCTCTTTGCCTGACTGCCAAGATTTCATGTTATCCACATCTTGATTTTTATCCCCAAAATGTCTCTGATGCACTACCGAAGTGAATGCCAGCTAGTTCTCAGCTTCACTTAAAGAGCCTGGCATTTCCTTTTTTTATGAAGGCTTACACCGGAGACGGGACTTAGCTCATAACAAAGCCCACATCTTTTGTTGTTGTTGTTTCTTTGAGCGAATTCAGTAGAATTGCAATGAGCCAGACTGCAATCCTGGAAAGCAAAGCATCCTCTGAAGCCAGATCACTACCAGCAAGACTTTCCTCCCAGGGCCTCCTGCCTGCTCTACACTGACAGGTGAAATCCGGAAATTCAGGAGCTTCCAGAGCACCATAAGGTGAATGATGGGTACCACTGACTGACTCTCTGCCCGCCCCAGCATCCCTTTACCACTGCAAAGCATAGCTGCTGTGACTGCATGGCGGACATGGAGGGGAGCAACTAACAAGAAAAATTCTTCAACTCACAAAACGTCTGTCTTTTTTGTGAACACACTCGCCTTGTTTTGCTGTTGTTCTCTGTTTTGTTTAAAACAAAGACCATAGTCATTTTGATATAAAATGTTGTCTGTATCCAGCCTCCAGTGGATTTCATAGGGGTGCTTGTGGCTATGCTCCCTCACCAGCCTTAAAAACCTCATCCTATGGACCAGTAGGATGTCAAATTTGACATGGCTGCAAGAAACATGCAAATAATTTTAGAATCCCTGCTCCCTCCCCCGCCCCCCTCCAACTGGCAGTGAGTAGGAGTAAGAAGTGAATAAAAACAACAAGCTGTTTTTTAAATTAATAATGTTTTATCATTGCAAATGACAGCTTTTCCACCCACAGTATTTGGTGGCCTATGGCTTTTTCTCCTAAACAAAACTGAGGTCCTTCAAGTGAAAAAAAAAAAAAAAAAAAAAAAAGTAGAAAAGACAGAAACATTGTTTTAGAGGTTGGCACAGAATATAGAAATCACATCCTTTTGCCAGATACTGCTTCAGCTAGCACTGCTGAAAATAGCTATAGCTTCAGGTAGGCAAAGGGAAATACATACAGTTCAAACCCCAGCTCTTACTACCCTGTGTACCAAGGGTCATCAGCTGCTTGACACTCTTCATCATGCAGACAGGAATAAATGGGGATCTTGCTAGAGAGAAGAAAACACTTACTACCACCTATCTTGTCCTCACTGAGGCTAACAAAGTTATGACCATTGATTTTTAATATCTTGATCACTGCTGCAGTAAGACGATGCACATGCTTTGCAATTACCTCATCCCTCTTCTCCTTTGGGCAGCACTTCGCTCAAAAAAACCTCGGTCCTTTCTGGGGACCGGCACAACCAGTGACAGGATGCACTGACAGAGAGGAGAGGAGAAATGGCTCTGTGCTTGGCTGTCTGGGTCTAGTGTTTTGGTTCAAACTGTTCCCAGCAATAAAACACATGATCAAAATGACAAAACGCCTAGGAAACATTGTGTTTCGGCTGACACTCCTCATACTGCCTGCTGCCACACAAATGCATACTGTCGTTAAAGATGAACTCAGGAGCAAGAGTAGGGGGAAGACATTCGGAATCTCCTGCTTTTGTCAGTTTACATCAAATCTTTTGTTTCACTGACAACATTTAAGTGAAATGTAGATTTATCTGTCTTTGCACTGAATTTCTTGCTGGTTCCTAAAGCAAAATCAAGCCATCCATGGAAGGTTATGAAACATGCAATGTTTTCCCAGGAGATAGCCCATTCTCTCTAGGAATATCTTCTTTTGGCATCTGTAAATGCATATTTTAGATCCTTATACATGTATTTATGCATTTTTTAAAAGCTTCCTTTTTGGTCTATTAAACATATTTTCTGGGTCAGACTATGTCTTTGTAGTCTCACTCTGCACCAATCAGGTAGGATCTTGAGCAGCATTTTATTCCTATATCTGTGTCTCCTAGCAAACTGTGATATCAAACATTCAGCTCTGAGATGTCACAGCAGGATTGAGTCAACATTTGTTTAAAGCCACTGGAAGTAGTTCTGACAATTAGTAGAAATAGCAAAAGAAATTCACTCAGGCACACACAGAGCCAGCAAGCAGGAAGCATACAGTGAATTTGTCATGGAAGCATGGTGAACTTTAAAACATTTCCTACTGCAAAAGCTCTGTCGTCTTTAGTTAGATTAGAGAGAATCAGCTTGACACTTTGATTAATATGAACAAGAAGGGGCTTTAAAATAATTAGCAGCTCTGCACTTTAGTCCACCTCTTGCATTCGAGGTTCTCAGAGAGCTTTAGGAACAGGCAGTCATGTCTGGCAGTGATGCTGCTACCAGTTCATCCTCACTTCAGAGGTAGGAGAGTTGAAACACAGCAGATGTGAAGATGTGATGTGGCCTAGGTTGCAGGAGCCTAGGAGAGCTACTAAGGGACCCAGGGATGTGTTGCTAATTGGTTAATGCTCTTCAGACTCACTGCAACTGAATACTTTTTCTTTTTTTTTTCTCCAGCATAGTTTGTGAATAGCACTATTCACTTTAGAGACTGGAATAGTCCTTCTATCATTATTTGTCCACAAAGTGTCAGGGTGCTGCACCTTCTTGCCCATTTCCCTTCATGTATTGAATGAGAATGAAGTCACTTGGACTTCCTTGAAAATTGCCTGCTGTTATCTCTGAAAAATTAGAGTTCATCACACTAACAGGATTCCATTTTTGCTTTTCCCCATCATAAAGACATGCTACAATTTATTTCAAACAAGTGTTACGGCATTCCTCTGTAATGGCAAAGGGCTTACATAGCATTGCCCTCACAAACAGAGCTGAAGAGGGGGAGTGATGATATTACACTGCTAAAATATCTCCTTTTCAGCACTTTGCGAGGCCACAGAGCCTTTTGTACTTTCTTTCATGATACTTTCACAGCATGGTGTGCAGCTGCTTTATATACATAATGCCCAAGCAAGAGCTTTAATTGTCCTTCAAGAAGGAAAAGGCAGAGGGAGACCTGAAGGAGCACAGCTCTTGCTGTGAGGAAAGCAAACCTAGTGTCCTCCCTCCACACTGCCCTGGGGGCATAAATATCATATTCTCTTCTAGCTTCTAGCGCAGCACACAGCAGAGACACTCTTTTTCTTAGTGGTATCACTTACAGCCAGGCGCGGGAGAGATGGAGGGGTCTGCAGCCGAGGTGGCAGCACCTCAGCACAGACGGCCACCGACCTTTATGAACAAGAGGGCTGGTGCAGTGCCCACTGGACAGCCAGTCCTCAATGGAGCTCAGGGAGGACGTGAAGGCACAAATGATGGTCTTAACTGCTGTGATGCCTGGCTTATGGGCTTGGATTTTTTCCTTTGTATTGTACCCTGAGATCACTGAAGTACCTGCTGGCAGCCATTTCCTCCTCACAGAGAAGACACCCGCTCTTCTGTGGTAACTTGGCTTTTGTTTGATCTGGGGTTTTGTTTGTTCTCGGGTTTTGTGCTCTGTAAATCAAAAGTAAAAGCTTGTCTTATTCTTAAATAACAGCCTTATTCTTTCCTTAATGAGCATCTTATTACAGGGAGATGAAATTCTTCAGGAATTGGTTAAAAGCATCCTGGCAGTGAAATACAGCTTTGTTTTGCTTAGCTTTCTTCAGATAAAGCATCTGCAGTTTTGTGTGTTACACTTGCAGATATAAATAAAGATACAGAACATCCTGTAAAATTAAGACAGGGATTTGAAGTTTCATACTCCTCGTGGGTATCAGAATCCCTTATGATGATGTCTGAAGAAGAGAAAATAAGTAAACAGAGAAAGAAAATGCATGGTTACAATATAGATTAGCATCCTACATCTGCAAGTAATCCCACTGAAATTGCAGCAACGTACTACCCAGTAGGAGTAAGGGTAGGGAAATCTGCCTTGAATGAGTGGTGGAAGGGTACAGAGAGGCAAGACACAGTGGTCTGGAGTTGATCAGTGGGTAGGAGCTGTGAAATGGATCCCCAGAAGGAAAAAGTATTGTTGGACTCCTTGTCACAATAAGTGATTTTTAGTCTAAAGACTGCCTTGCTCTGCTTCTAGATGAGTGGTCACTACTGGTGGTCAAAGCTTTCAATTTCAGATATATCTCCTGTCTGCTGTGTCAAGAAAAAGGTTACCTGGTCACGCAGCAACTACTTTGTTATCATTTTCCCCTGATGTTAACTTTAGCTTGTGGCAGGGTTTTGGTAGCCTTGGGATCACATCTGCTCTGCCTCAGGAGGAGACATGATGACAGATAACACAAACATGTAGTACAGAGCTCACCAGTCTCTGCATGACTTCCAGATCTGAAAGGAACAGGTATCAGGAGAATACTATTCAAACATGAAGCCTGTATCTCCAGAGATCCCCTGCCCACTGTCTCTTTCAAAGATGAGCTGAAAGCTGCAGTCTGACATGCAGGTACAAGGACACTGCTGTTTACACTCCTTGCTCCGCCTCACCACTTCATCAGTCTGAATCAGCGATGCCCTTCCCCACTGTGGTCCTGCCCAGAGGGACCACCTTCTCTTATCTCCTCATCCCTTAGTGGTGAACTCAAAAAAAATTATTTTATAAGGCCTCATTCTCCTGGCTGTCTGCGGGCTAATGTGGATAACCTGACATACACATGGAGCTCAGCAGGGTTCTTCATCTCACAGGCAGGTGGTGTGGGAGGCTCCTGTGCAGTGCTGTCCTGAAGTCTCCAATGTAGGCTCCTTTTGTTGCTCCTCTTTAGGATAAAGAAACATACCCTCTGTGATTTCCCAGCCTCTCTCTCTCTATCCATTCAACTAATTAGCATGTGCATTAGAAGAAAATCTAGAAGTGCCCTTCCCTTGTGTCAGTTCGAGTCATGCTGCTCATGCTTGCGCAGCCGTGCTGCAGGAGGTGGATTTGCAGTGTATGAGGGCTAGCTGCCATCCTTGCCAATGCCTCAGGGTTTGCATGTTCAATGAGAGCCTATCTCCTGGAGCTAAACAAGCTGTCTTACACCATAACCTGAGAGGTCCTGGAATCAGAGAAAGGCTCCAGAGCCCTGTGGCTTTTCACAGGACAACTCTGCTGAGGCTGGGGTGTTTGCTTTAGCATCTATGTATTTTTCAGTACATAGAATCACTATCAGTGAGTGGGCAGAGTGGCCTAGACTTCTGGCTTTGCTTACTTTTTTGAGTAAAGCACTTGAAATGCTACTGTAACAGGGCTTTCCTGTATTTATTTAATTGCTTTTAAGGCAAATAGCCTCAGTGCTCATCTCTCCTGTTGCTGAATAAAACCCAAAGCTGTTACAAGTGCCTGAAAGGCATTTTCCCATGTAAATAATTCAACACAGATCTTGTGCATGTGGTGTCTTGATGGCTCACAGAAAGGGAACCTTATGTTTTGCATCTGTAGGACTTCTCATGCTTTTTCCAAATGTATGTCTATGGATTTGTTCTGAAATCACTGGCATGGCTTCTAAATCTTTTCAAGTGAGAGGACGAAAACGTGAGGTTGCTATTGGTTTCCTCAGGGAACCAAAGAAGAAATGCTGATCTGTCGTTTATCTCACGTGGTGCCTGGGCTTCAAGCAGCCCATGTCCTATCCGTTGGCTATCCAGAAACCTATATGAAATGAAAATGGTGTTTGCAGGACTGTTTCTAGTGGGGTTGAGTGTCATGCTGACACAAGCCATCTTCAGATCTGACCCTTCCAGCTGGCAGCTTCAAGCACTGTCTATGAACCGTGGAGACCATATGCTTTTTTCTCACTCAGATGTTTCTTTCCTAGTGTCATGGTCAAGTTCACCAGAGAAAGTCCATGCAGGGTTAGCTTATCTGCATCTGCTTTTTCAGGTCTGGAAATCAGGTGTCCATCTGCAAAGCCTTTCAATTATCAGTTTATGTATCAAGCTCAAGTGCCAGCTCATGCATAAAGGTTGTTTACTTCTTTTCAGGGCAGTAAATTGTCCACATTGTCTGCCTGGAGATCCTTACTAGACCTTTCATTTCTTCATGTCTTTCAGTCCTGTTCTTTTTTTGTCCATTTTTTTCATTTGTCCTGCCTAGATCCTGCGATTCTATAATTTCTTAAGGATACTTTCCCCACGCTATAGGTTCCTTTAGCAGCTTTTATCTGAGAAGCTTCTGATTTTTAAATCCTTCCTGAGTTCTCTCACCAAAACATAAGCAACCTTCCAGTGGAAGGTCAAATATGATAGCAATGTTCAGTGGCACAAAAAGAAAGAAATTATTGAAAGGAAAAAAAGAAAGCAAAATGGAACCTTTCCATAAGAATGCATGTCTCTTACACTATAGCACTGCTGTACGCTGACTACACAGCAAAGAAGAGGGAACTTTAGTCTTTCCTTCAAAACGAACTAATTCCTTTCTCGTGACAAAATTACATTTTCTCCTAATCGTATGGTTTTGTTCTAAGGAGAAATAGAAGCAACAGTAAACATCTATCAAAAACATTTTAATTAAAATGTTAAATACCTTTCCATAGAGAAATCTTGTTTCCCAGCAATAAAACCTCACTACAGAGTTAATTATTTAAAGTAATATATTTGCTTCTCTATGTCTGTATATAAGAGATTAACATGTTAATGGGAATGTAATTATGTTATAAAATTCCTTTTTATTTGCTCTGGGTTTCAAGATGCAATGCTTCAACGATATCTGATATTTTTCCTCCTTTGTAACCTCAAGCGTACAGGGTACATTTTTTAATGATGATTATTATTATCATGGTAAAAAAGTAGTTTGGAGTGTCACAAATAGAAAATATTCCTATTCCTTCATTTTCTCTAAAGGTCTTGAGTTCATCTTTGTGAATACTTACAGTGTGTTTTCTTGTCGTTTTTTCTCCACAAATATTTGTTTACTGGCAAACTGGGTGAATAAGAGATCATGCAGCTTTTTCCTTCCCTGTTATAGGTGTAAAGCTTATTCCTCACTTTACTCATAAGAAGTTGCCAGAGGTTGTGCTGTGAGTTTTGTGGTCTTGGTTCACACATGCAAAATACATGTCCACACCACTGAAACCAACCCCCACAGCACATGCCTTAGCAATCTTGTCACAGCCAGAGAAAAATTGGTTTCTGTTGACTTAATGACCTGGTGCTCAATAATTATAATATCCCTGCAGCACGGTGAAAAGGTTAGCACGTAGCTTTTACTGCTCTTGCACCCCTTCTGTGGTCAGACAAGAGAGTCAACGAGCTGCCACTTCTGATCAGCGTGGCTGCGCAGGGGAAGTGTTCACATCCCCACACGGTCAGACTTGGTTGGCAATATAGCTCTGGGCTTTGGTCTCATGCAGAAACCAGAGACCACCAATCAGCAAACCAGTGCTATATTGCCTCTGTGGAGGAGCTGCCACTGCTTGCCTGATGGCATGAACTGCTGGCTTGCCCAGAGACAGAAATAGCTGATTAGAGGTATCTTTTCTGTGTGCAGAAGTACTTGATCCCAGTTGCTGTTGAGTTCTGAGCTCAGCTGGACTGGGGAGCTGGGCTGCCTCTGGCAAGGGTAAATTATTTTGTTTCCAAGAGAAGCAGTGGTTCCCATTCCTACATGTTGTGCAGGATCTGCAGGAATCCAGTGGAGGCTCTCAACCGGTTGCCAGGCCAGACCTCTGGCTCCAGCTGTCCCAGGCTGCAAGTCCATAGTATTGACCACATTCACAAGAAGCTGTCTATGTCTATGGGTGGTCTTTAGTAGGAAGAGTCTGACATTCATACTTCACAGAGCATCTTACTCATGTTTTATTGGATTTCTGGTGGCTGGTGAAGAGAACAGAACACTATTACTGAGAACGTTATTTTATAGTTATAATGATAGCAAATTTGTCTATTAAAAAACGTATTTTCAGCTATCAACTGTTATTTTGCTGAGCTGTCTAACAGCATCTCCACTCAGAAAAAGCAGCAATGAAGGTTCAAAAGGAATTATTAGGCTTCAGTAGTAATGCAGGAGTACTGGTAACTCTCTAACAAATGTCTGAATATTTTGGAGGAGAGATTCCTCTCTGCTCTTATTGAAATTTTAGGTAAAGCCTCTTCTAAAAGTCCTCATCTCTTTCTCCCTCCCTTCATGTTCTTTCCCCTTCCTAAATCTTACACTCTTTTCTCTAGATCTGCAACATTATGTTCTCCTGTAAAGGTCCTGTCTCTACCTGTACTTCCTTCTTTTCATGCCCGGCAAACCCCTTAGAGTGTGCTATTCCTGCAAAGACAGAAGAATTGAACAAGAGCACTGTTGATGCAGGCATGGAAGGGACATTGTTTCTCTGGTCTGTGAAGGTGAAAGCAGATGTTCCTTTTTCTCATTCTAAGAAAATTTTCAGAGTCTAAGTGCTTCAAGTGGGGAAGGTCAAATCCATTGGAACAAAATGCAGGAAGGCATCACTGCTGTGTGTAACATTTCTCCTTCCTACCAATCCCATTGGTCCTTCCAGTCTAGGTTTGATTTACTTATCCCATTTGTTATGAAATGATTTCTCTGTAATCACTCAACACTTTCCAGGAATTTCAGTAGCTATTTTCTTCAGTGATCTTGCATCACTTCTGAAATGCCTTCTGTTTCCCATTTCAGAAGGAGCTCACTCTCATCTGTTTTAAATTCTTTCTTATGAAAATTCAATTATTTTTTTTTAGTTGCCTGGGCCCAGGGCAGCCTATCCATCTCCCTCCAGATGAGATGAATTGAACTTCCAGTGGAGAAAGCATGCTGGCTGGATTCAGCTGCTGGAGGAGCCCAGGAGCCACTGGCATACCACAGGAGCAGGTCTGCATGCCTGGCAGGGGGCAATACTGAATCAGCAGGACCAAGTGGTGAATATAAGGCTACAGGTCTTGGCACAATAAACCTGAGCTTTCTTGGCAGACACTTATTTTAAACACTGATCTTTGTGAGTTGTGGGAAATCCTGTCAAAGCATCCAAACTGGGTTTTATATAGAATGAGAGCAGCAGTTTAAATACCTAGAAGAAAGGGATCAGGGGATAAGAAAGTAAGTGCATAACACATTGGTACATCACATGGAACAAGCCATGCATTTGGGCAAAAGGCAAGCAGGAGGAAAGCATGAGAAGCATATGCACTGTTTCAGTCAAAACTTCATCTCAGTCAATAGGAAAAACAGATCGTCTGATGCAAGACAGCTTTGGAGCTGGTCCAAGCCCCCTCAAATGTGAGTTTAGCAGGGCAGAGAAAAGATGGAAAATAGAAGACAGACTAGTGTGAAGGGACTGAAATGAAATGGGATGTGCAGTGCAAACGATTCCCTCTGGCATGCTGAAGGCCCCCTCTTTATCCCACAGTGCAGCAGCAGCCTTGGAAGCAAACACTAAGTTTACGCTGCCCCATAATTCAGAGCTTTTCTCATAATTTATCTTCAAAGAAAGTGGTTGCTCTAAGCACCCTTCTGGGTACCATAATATCTCGTTTCTCCCCTTCAGAAGGAGGCACACTGAAATGTCCCACCAGAACACTGATGCTCAAGGGCTGCCGCACTCAGCCTTCCCCAGATGAATATCACTTCTCATATTTGGCCCCTCTTTTTTTGCAGAGCATGCGAATGGCTAAGCACATCTCCTGCTCTGCAGAGGTCCTGGATCCAGCTCTGTGCCTCAGCTCTTTCAGGCCTGGCTTGCCCTACCTGAGAAAGTCCCCAGCCTTGCTACCTTTGCTTCAGAGAAGTTGGTGCTGGGACAGAGAGTCTGGACAAGGTAGTCTGCTTCATTATGAGCACTGCATTGCCCAGGCTTTTCAACAATTTTGAAGTGCCCAAAATAATCTTGGTCACTGGAGCCCAGTCTTTTGGTTAACTTTGTCTCAGAGGGGAATTCATCAAGAGTGGAGAGTACAGCTAGAAGGTCCTCAGGAGGGTGAATACAGTCATGCAACTCAGAATTAAATTCAAATATCAGGTGGCTTTGGTGTCATGCAGGAGCAGTCCATTAGACCTGTCAGTCAGTAATATAACTGAATTTTTGGGAGATAGGGGAAGCCATTGCCAGTTCAGGAGGAGCCTTGGATTTCAAAACACACTCTCTTCAGGAAAAACGATTGCTCTAAATTCTATTGCGTGCAATAACTACTCATTTCTCTCTCATAGAAACAGTCATATTAATGTAACTCATCATGGAATTGAGCATTCAACCTTCCCCACTGAATTATCACTTCTTTAAGCTGATTTATTAGTTTAACAGTTGGGTTTTTTAATTAAAAACATTTTTTAACTATGTGTACACACAGCCTTCGCATAGTTAAACAAATTTTTACTCTGTATTTTTAAAAATCTTCTTGGTTTGTGGTACACTTTTTTCCCTTCATGGTGTCTCCTTTGAACTATTTCCATCTCTTTGCAGCTTTCCCCCAAACACCAAAGACCAGTCAGTCCTTGAAGTTATGTCGAGTAATAGCTGCCTCTTAGATCTTAAGGGTACACTATTTCAACCAAGCTGCTCCAAGAAGCAGGGCTCACTGGCCACAAACGGTCCCTCTGCCTTTCATGAGGAGTTTGAGGAACGTTTGTCAGATGTTGCCCTTGAGGGCCAATTACAACCCCCATCAAGGTTTGCTTTCCTCCTACCTCCAACTTCAAAGGACAAACACCCACCCTTCAAAAGCCTTGCCACAAACTGTCCTGGGGAGCAGAGGGGGTGGCACATGGGCAGCTCCCCCCTCTGCTCCAAAACAGTTTGTTCCTTTCCCTTGGATGATGCAGCCAAAACCATACAATTCCGTATATGCAAAAGTTCTTCTGGTGACAAACGAAGCAGTGACAATAAATAGTTGCAGGCCCTACAGTGAACAATTAGTATTCCAAACATGAAATTAATTTGTCCTGTGAATATAGGAACCTTGTAATTTGGTTCACTTTTATTTTATTGTCAGATACGATTCATTTTCTACATGATTTTATGGTTGGATAGGATTCATTAGAAATTTTCCCCAAACTACCTCTATTAAACGAAAGAGTAGGGGCAAGATCCTTTCTATTCTTTTCACTGCAAATATTGTGCTGGCTTTTCTCCTGCAAATGAGCCTTAACTCTAATCTATCCACACACAATGCCCAACTCTGTAGCCTTAGATTTTTTTTTCTTATGTTTCATTTTAATTTTCACTGCCAAAGAAGATATTTCTCTAAAGATATTCAAATAAAGATTTGGGGGGAAAAAAAAAAGAGAGAAAGAAAGAAGAGAGACTAGCAAAGGCTGCTCAACTATAGGGTGAATAGACAGGCTTTTGTGGTTTTATGTCATATTTTCAAAACTTGCCTTCAAGTTAGTTTTATTCAATTCTCTGCCTTATCCCTGTCTAAATATGTGGCAGTCCTTAGAGAAAGTGTTTGCATGGAGAATTCTTCTATTCTGGAGTAGCTACATAAGCAACAAGGTACCAACAATCACACACACACCCCCCACCCCCGAAATGCTCAGCCGTGACTCAGCTGAGCCAACTTCCCTCCATATTGAGACCGATAGTGAAAGCACCTTACTCCTTCCTACAGGAAGGAGGAGAAATGCTGTGGAAGATCTTTTCCAGCCCCTCTGCAGGCAAAGTATCTCAGCAACTTGTCTTTGTCATCACCCCCTCTTCAGCCATCATTTTTTGCCAGGACAAAGATCATCCCTTCAATTTGTATATTTCCTAATTAACATTTATGCACTGTTTTGATTTTGGTTTTGTTTTCTTTAACTATCAACAAAGTCTCCTATTAATAATATATTGCTAATTTACCCTGCAATCTCTTGCCAGAAATGAGAGAAAAGAAAACATTCTGTACACAGAAGACACTATGCCTAACAAATAAAAATATAAATGAGAAGTTACTGCATCCACCACTTCTGAGAGTCAACATGCCTTAAAAGCATTTGCAATTCTTTATTGCTCCTCTGCCTGAGCTGGGCAGCCTGAAGAGCAGCCCTGGCACAAGGGCTCGGTGCTGAGCTTGCGTCCACAAAGCCAAGGTTTGAGGGGCAGGAGCAGGCGGACACCAGTTCAGCGGTTGGGACAGCTACCTTCACAGCAGGGGCAGGGCTGGCTGTGCAGTGGCTGCTGCAGAGCTGTACTCCCCTGGGGGTCTGCACTGCTGGGCAGAGGGGGGTACTGGGCATCCCAGTTTAACAAGGAAGGATGACCCTGTCGTTAAAGCAAAATGAGCTTTCTGCTTTGTGATGCAAGTCCTCTGTGACTTTGAGAAAGTCGTATCAGCCTGCAACCATAAATATTTATAGATGTCTCAGATGTATCAGGAGACTTAATGAATTGCAGTTGGGGGTGGAGTGGTTGTGAAGGAGGCTACAAGCTGCCAACCTCTGGATAGTGTTGTAGGATTTCCTGATGACATGGTAGGGTAGTGATGGTATGGCCACCTCTGCTCCCATCGCAGCTGCCCAGCTGGCTTCAGAGTCAGTGTCAGGTAGATGTGAAAATACCTTGAGGGATCTGGACTTACCCTGCCTCGCTTCTGAGTCGCACACGATGGCAGCCAGGTCTGTGTCAGTGTCACAGCAGAGCTGACCTTTCTGGTGCAGTCAGTCTGCAACACGCCTGGTGACATGGAAACAGCCAGCACCGGCACCACCTGGGACTTGTTGGAAAGGCCTGTGATCAGTCTGAAATCCTTGGATCTAATGTTTACATTGGAGTATATTTTTAGCATATAAGGAGGAAAGAAAAAAAATTTCTATAGGTGTAAGTGTACACTTCTGGCCATGAATTACTTAATAGACATTTTCTCTATCTGTGTCCCTGGCAAGAAGCAAAAGCAGTGCATAATGCATGCTAAACTTCTATACTTCACTACCAACTCATTGAACTTCAAAGTCTTTCTCCAAAGTAAATGTTTGCTTGTTTACATACAAACATATAAACCAAAGCTGTAGCTGGCAAGTAAAATAAGTAAAATATTGTTCTGCCTCACCTAGAGACTTCCTATTCCAGAGAAAGTGAATGACTTCAGCTATAGGTTGCATGATAAGGAGCAAAACAAAAGGGGGTGAGTCCTGATTTCTCAGGAGAAGGCAAAAAGGACAACATTACTGCTTGAGGATCCTAATGAAGCTTTATCTTATCCACAGCCAAATGCTGGCACATGCCATTCCTTTGCCTAGTCTTCAAATCTGCTACAGATTTGGCAGAATCTAAATCATGACTACCAACGCCATGGCCAAGCAACTGCTTTCTTGGCCAACATCCTATGGGCTGAAATAGAAATCCTGAGAATTAAATAGCATAAACTTATCCTAGGAGGTGGTGAATTTTCTTGCTATGTGTTCTGAGCCACTAACCTAAAAACAGAGAAATTAACTAAAAAATAAATTCTAACCCCCCCCAAAATGAATAAGAAATACGTAAATAAAAATATGTATCATTAGTCTTTCTCTCGTTCTATCACCTTTGATGCTTTTTGCAAACCTGGGTAATTTTTGCAGCATTTTCTGACAGACAAAGGTCCCTCATCGGTGTATAAGACTGAATTGCTGCAATCATATATTGTCATGTCATGACTTCAGTTCTGGAGTAATATTTGCATTTGAAGAGGATGAGGAGGATAAAAGCCCACAGAGGTTCTTCTAGATTTTCCTTTCTTCCTTACATCCCCCCCGCACCCCCCCACCCCCCCCCAGGCACGTTCGTTCAGTCACCCTTGCTATTGTAAAGCTTCAGCCAACTATCCCTGATCAGTGGACCAAATCTGTATTACATATCTGGCGTGACTAGAAGTGACAGCAGAGTATTGAGATGTCCTCTGGTTCTTACCCAGATGTAAGGGAAAGCCTCATCTGGAGCTGTGCTGGTGACAGCTTTACATAATAATCTTTTTCATTCGGTAATGACACATCTATAGCTACTGCAGTCTGAAAGCTCATCTGCTCACTGCTATCAATAGCTAACCAGCTCTGTGGTGCTAATTCAATTGCTGGCAGCAGTTGCAAAAAAATAAAAATAAAATCCAGTGCTGCCTGCAGAAATGTGCAGTCTTATTGAACCAGAAGATCAGACAATGTATAAAGCTTTATTTATGGGTACATATGGTTACAGCTCCCAAGTATATTGGATAGGGCCGTAAGTGTGACTTGAGTACTCATACTTTGTCCTCTGCACAAAACCCCGAAGTTCACCAAGTGAGCAGGATTTCAGCCTGTTACAATGAAGCCAGCCTTGCTGCCTTTTTCATCTGCAGTAATGTAATTTCCTGGTCTTTATAAATGAAAATTGCATCGCTATTTCTTCAGTCCATCTGCAATACTTAGCTCACCTGTTGCTTTCTCTCTTTCAGCAGGCTATTTTGACAGCACCCTATAGGAAAAGAGTGTGCTATTAGGATACTGAAGTGGCTGCATATTGAGAATACAATGGCCCAGAAAATTAGAGGGAGAAAAACTGGAGGAAGCTGCTGAAGTTGGACACTGATAGGAAATACCTGCCCCTGGCACCAGTCAGCAATTTTTTTACACAAAAAGGGTGAGAGGCGGGGTTAAAAACTTTTCCTGAACAGCTGGAAAAAATATTCAAAGAAATACATCAAATGCACCAAGGCACAAGCTCAATGACGCACCAAGGTATTATTTAAGTGGTTTGGGGCATTGTTTTGAAGAGTAGTGGTGATTTTAAGCAGAATTATTGAGGTTTCTGTGCTTATGCTCAAGCATACACACAAGACGACTTTAATTTGTTTTACGTTTCGATTTTAGTATACCTGTATATATGTTGACATTTGTATCCTTTGATTTTATTACTATACAGGAGAAAATGGACTAGGAGAGGCCATTTCCATGAGCCATTTAATAAATCAGTGCAGTAAAGGTGGACAGTTTGATGACCTATTCAAGATGCTGAACCACGAACATAAACACATTAGCTATGTCTCATTATATATAAAACAAACAAACCAAGTTAAACACTGTGAGTGGTAAATATATACATTCATATATTATTAACCAACAGCGTGCAAATTCAGAGCTGAAGAAACGGAATGAGGTGGAGCACTCAGGCAAGCTGTATGTTGGGAAGGTCACGGGCTTGCAGGGGACTGGATGTGTGCGATCCCGTAGGAGGGGAGCACTCAGCACTCGAGGAGGTGCAGGCGATGGTGGGGAGCTGTAAATGGTCAGCAGAGGCTGCAGAGCAGCAGGCATAAGGGGAGAAAACAGACTCCACAATGTGGTCTTCAAGCCAGGAGTCATCAGATGTTTTTGTCAGGGTTTTAATATTCCATTACAGTGGTCAGGCCACCATGTTCATGCCCCCTACCCTCCCACGGAGCAGGGAGCGTTTGGAGCATGTGACAGAAATGTGTAATTATCCCCAGCTGTGCTATCTAAAGAAGGACATCAAATTAGATTTTGCATTAGTCACAAAAGCCTGTATTGTCCCCCAGAATGCTTCTTCCACGCTGTGATGGACACAACACCGCCTCAGACCAGAACTTACTTGCAAACTTCAGACAATACTCTGCTTGATGGGTCATTTTTTAACAGATATTACAGACTCCAGCCTGTTTAATAATTTTCTTCACCATTTCAGTGAAATATTCACAGGTGTAACTAAATAAGCAAGCCTTTTTATTTTCTTGTGCTGCATATTTATTTTGGTTTTGGTTTAGCTGATGTTGTGGTTCCTTTTTCTTTTACTCCTTATTCAGGTGACAAATGTGTCAATTAGAGTAATGTGAATTTTATCTTAACGTATATGAAGGATGGATCATTTCTGTCTCCAACTATTTCCTTTGCAGCTCAGTAAGTAAAGTAGAATTGGTTAGGACTTAGATGTTCAACTTCATGTAAAACATTGAAATATTTTTTTTTCTGTTATGAAAAATATCTTAATTTTTTGAAAGCTATTTACTACAAAGTCTTCAGGAATGGTTTTTTTTTTCTGAGAATTTTCCTAAAATGACAAAATGTGAACAGATTTTAGGTTATTAATTTTGTTTCAAATACTCATTTTGAGGAAAAAACTCTCAAAAGATTCCATTGTTGTCATTACCCACATTGTCATCACCCAGCTCTGAAACACTTCATGTCACAGGTGAGGAGATTTTCCAAAACAAGATTTCAGAATAGTTGTCACTTTTTCAAAATGTTCCAGCAGAGAGATGTACCTTTTTAGCACAAAAAGAGAAAGGTGTTGTGACTGACTTCAGTAAGCTTTAAAATAAATTCTGCAAATTAAGAATCAAATATTGATGGGTCCACATATTTGGGAGGTTTGATGTTTTCTTTCTTTTTTTCATGACGGCTGTAAAAGAAAGATGTTACAAGGTCGTCCTCTCAAACAGGAATAAATTAGCCTGAGCCTATAGAAAAGGTGTTGATGTCAAAATCTGGACAATGAGAATTTTTATTCTGAGTGACAGGCTACTATGTTGTGTGTACTTGTACTGCAAAGTGTGTTCAGGGTGCTCCAGGTTTAACAGTTAGCCTTCTCCTAGCATTTGTGCCTTGGGACTTGAGGAGAAATCACACCTCAGGTTAACAACGAAGGCAAGACAGCTGTATTCACAAGCACTGGTTTGTTTTTTTCAAGAGAGGTTGAAGTTTTATGGCTTAAAAATGGTAATAACTCAGCTGAATAATTTTCAAAAGGTTAATTTTAAAACTATTTCTTCTTGTTTACAGCAGATTTAGGTGAAGAAGTAACTTTTATACATCCGTTTGTTTGAGCATCCCTGTTATGTTATACAATAGAAAAGATGTCATTCTTGTTTGGGAGCTGCATATAAATGAGGGTAGTAAGGACTGTGCTTTTAGTATTTGGAATCAGGCTCTGAAATACAAAAAATAGCTGGACAGGGTAAAGTTAAGGTGACTTGTAAGGACTGGAAAACAAGGGTCATTGAAAACATGTTGGGGATGAAGTGCTTTGGTAGAAAAGAGAGAGAGATAGGGATTTTCACCGCAGTTTTTGTCTGTTGCCCAGAACAAGACAGCCACGAGACAGATGTGAACAATGACACTTTTTCACATGCTCAGACCAACGAACAAACAAGCCATCTATCATCCCTCTCCCTCAGCTCTGGAGCCCATACGTGTCTTTTGGGCATCTGACCCAGCAGAGATGTCTCCTCACCCACAGCAGCCAGGCCAGCACCTTCCTCTCCCTCTTTCTTCCTCAGCTCTGAGGCAGTGCCTACGGGACACCCCCCCACCATCGCTCCTTTGACCCCTTCTTGTTTTCCTGTGGGTCAGCAGTAACGTCCCTGTGAAATATGAAAGCAGCACAATGATTTCATAATGGCTGTTGATAGAAACTAACGAACCATTGCAGGTACTCAGCCACTATAGGTACAGGGTATCAATGAGCTGCTTAATACAATTGAATTGCTAGCCACTTAAAATGCATCTTTTTGCATTCTGGTCCACACCCAGCCTGCCTAAACTAATTTCACTACCTAGCATTGTTACGCAGCCAGACATCATGTGAATGTTTTTGTATATTAGCCCTGTGTTTGTTTTTGATCAGCTTACATGGCAAAGAAAACCAAGACAGGATGTTTTGAGTCTGTTTTCAGTTTTCATCTGCTGCCAGTGGTACACTGAACTGATTGAAATTTGAACAAAGAGATTATGCAAAGAAAGCAGGGTGGCAGAAGTTTGTGCTATGATTTTCCCTTTCATAACATATTTGAAAAGATTTCTTGCCCTATCCCACAAACAAGACTGTGGGAGAGCGAAGCCCTGAGCTTGGGATGCAGCACCTGGGCCTTGTTGGGAAGAGAAGTGGCTTGGGGGCAAACCAGAGCAAATCATGTGCATGAAGGACGAAACAGATAGGCGCATCTCGAAGGATCAGCATGAGCACTGGGAATGTTTATTTTTCACTGCTAGTCCCAGGGTGTTGGATCTTGCATCCACCATTGCTGTATTGGAGTGGCCTCGTTGAAGATGAACAGAGCCACAGACAGACTGACTGGAGACTGTAGACCTCCCTTTTTAGGACCCAAATAGAATTTAAGGTTGGGTTTGCAAAGCTACTGTTAGGCAGAAAGAGAGCTGATTAGATTTTGAGACTGGAAATGCTATTTCTATTAGGGCAAAAAGAAATCTCATACAGAACTTCCTATTTCATTAAAAAACAATAAATATTTGCTTCAGCCAAGAGACATTTCTAAAGCAAATATTTATTTTGTTTCAAAATATTTCTGACAAATATCAAAATAAAAGAGTTTAGAAGAATATCACTTGGGTTTCATCCTTCCCGTTCTCTTCTTAGTGAAGACAGTAAAAGAAATAGTTGAAGTTATTTTGTCTCCTTCCTTAGTTTAACTGAAATCTTTCATTATGCCTTTTTTCCTGTGGACAAAATGAAAAATGAGATAATCTGAGGAGAAAGTTTGCAAATTAGATTCATTTCCAGAGGCCAATGCGATCTTCAGAGCACAGCCTGAGCAAAGACACTGCACCCTGCTCGGCGCCTGCTGCTGGGCCTGTAAATCACAGCTGGCGCTGTTCTCCTCAGGGAGGGGGCTGGAAGATGGAGGGGGGATGGTGTCATGCCTCCAGGATGCAAAGTGCTTAACTGTCATTTTTAATACGTGTCTTTCAAAGGGTCCCTCTGTTTTTTCCCCCAACTCCATTTGGTGACAATCAGCCTGGGGAGAATGGTGTATATGGGTAAGACAGACAGGGATTGCTGTGCTCTCCTGGCAGAAACTGGATTTTTTCAGGATGTGTCTCTATGGTTTACGAGCCCCAACTGTTAGCAGGGAGTTTCCTCCCTTTGAGGAGCCTGGGCCAGGGCACAGGCAACTGGGCAGACCTGGACCTTCTTCACTGCCAGTCTAATGATAGTTTCCAAAGCCTTGCCTGGCGAGAGATCTGTTGTACACTGCATAGCTCCAGCCACATTTCTATTCTGGGCTCTTATTCCATGTTTGTCACCCTTTTGCAAACTGCCTCTACCCTTTTTAAACCTCTGTCATCATGGGATTAGACCTTTTGGTACCCACTCCACCACAAGCAATTCACGTCCATCAGCTCCATCCCTGCCCATGCCTGCAATTCCTGCAAACCTTGTTCAGGCCTCCTCGAACCTGAGAAAAATCAGTCTCTGAATGACAGAGAACTTTCAGGGGAATATTTTTTGATGGATTTGGAAAAATATTGAGGCTTGCATGATCTTGGTCACCTTTGAACAGCCATCAATCTCCCACCCTCCACACAACATAATCATTTGCCTCTGTGAAATGCTTAGCCTACCATTTGTGAACTTTGATCAATTGAAGGTTAAGCATTCACACCGAGTTTTTCAAGAAATGAATGAAGAGTGAAGGGAGCAGCAGCTGGTGGTAAGAAAGATCACTGCCTTCCCCAGTGCTTGCAATATTCAAACATTTTTGCATTTATGCTTGTTGGTCACTTAAAATTAGGAAATAGACACAAACTGCTTAAAGCAGCAGTCACATCTTTCGAGGTCCAGGCCCTGAAGAACTTACTGGAATTTTATCGAATGAAAAACACCCCACTTATTCAACACTGAGTAACTGCTCTGGGGCCCACTTCACACAGGCAAGGACAGAGAGGGGTCAAGCACCCCAAAAGGCTGCACCCCTGCATGGCAGTGCAGCTCTAGTGGCCAGTGCATGGTCCTGGATGAGTCCTGCTTTTCCTCCTGCTTATCTCACTTGATCATCTTTTTGAGAAGCAAATGCAAACCTCTGCAAGTCTCATGGTAGAAGGACCTTCAGAGGGGTAACATAACAACTCGACATAACTAATATCATGTGGAAAACAGATTGTTGTGATGAATTTCTCAGTCATTTATAGAAAATCATTAGAAAGGCCAGTGAGTCTAAAGGATCAAACATGGCTCTGAAGCAGGATAAAATTTCCTAGCAGCAAAGTTAGTTAAACATTAGGGGAATATACAAGAGAAAGTTCATTGTCACTTGAAGTCTTTAGGAAGACAGTAGATATCCTTCAATAAAATGTGCTTGATTTCAGCATCCTGAGAAAAACCCAGTCAGACAGAATGATCTGGCTTGTGTAAACCTGCAAAAAGATGACAATCCCAGTACTACCTCTGGTTTAAAGGTACTTTAAGCTTTAATTCACAAGCTGCCCTGTCTGAGTTTGGGCAAAGGCACCGCTTCAGGCTGTGCCCACAGCCCCTCTGCAGCTCCCTGAGCTGCCCAGAAAGTGAGTGGGTAAATTCATCAGTTTGGGCTTCTCTCAATAAGCCAGACTGTTGCCTACCTTTTTCTTTCTTCCCCATCCCTGCGTCACAACCCCTAAAATTGCTGTGGAGAACATATAACCCAGAACCTGGCAGCAGAAGGCTGCTGACAGGGTATGTGTGCCCTTGAGGTGGCGTATTTGAAAAGACAAGGCATTTTTTTTTCCCCGCAAAGAATAAATTAGGAAATTAAGCATAAATTCAATGAAAATTCATTTTGGATGACATCACCTTTGAAATACGCCAAATATTTCCTATTAGTATTTGTGAAGAAAAATTTCTCAATTTTTCGTTTCAGAGGGCTATTTTAAAAAGAGCAGAACACTCTAAGAAACAATAAAAGGTTAAATAAAGAGGCAAAATAGCTCCAAGAAAAAAAAAACAGAAAAAATATATATCTTTATATTTACATCATATTGAGGTAAGGAAAAAGCAATCCAAACCATGTTTTTATTTTACCTAGACTATGTCTTCCCCTGCTTTTTTTTTCTACACCCATCCCCACTCCCCACGCCACCCCCCCGCAGTTCAAACATCAAAAGAAAAAAAAAAACCCAGCCACAAGCACCATCCTTTCAGTCTTGCTCTAGCTGGGGCCTCTCTTCCTGTTTATTATTTGTCCTTGGCTCTGTTCTTCCCACCATCATCAGGATTCTCTGCATCTTGTTTATCCAAGCCTCTCAAAACATTTTCTTTATCTAATCTATTTTAAACGTGTTGAAGAACCCTTCATGGTAACATCTGAGCACTGAAATCTAATCTAATCCATCAGCCAAGAGTCTAGTTGCTTTATAAACACTAATGGCCAGATGCTGTTACCCTTTCCTCAGACTGAAATCGATTGCACTACTCAGTTCTGAACAAAGGTGTCAGAATCCATCCCTCTACTCATAATATCTAATTCTTATCATCATTTCGCAGCTGGGGAAACTGAGATACTGTGAAGTAAAGCTTCCCAGGGTCTCACAGCAATTCAATTGAAAATAAGAAACCAGAACTCCAAGCTCCCAGCCTCCAGTTCTCGCCAATGACTACAAGCAGTCAAATCACTGCTCCAGGAACTGGCTTGTGTTTAATGCATGCAATGCATTCAGACTTGTGCCTTTAGTAATAAAGGCTTAACTGTGAAATAAAAGTCCACAACCGTCATGTTTACTTGTACTTGACCGTCAGCTGCTAGCTGAATAGAAATTGCTTTCTTGAGATTGCAAAAAAAAAAAAAAAAAAAAAAAATTACAGTTGATCAGGTTTGTCCTTGCCCTGCAGTTACAAGGAAAGCAAGGTTATAAACCAGATTTCAGGCTGCACTGGGCTCTGTGGATACTCTGTGCTACATCTCCTGTCCTAGATGGCCACAGGACAAGACACAACTCTAGGAAAATTATTGCAGTTTGTTTAAAAACAAAAGGAAATGGCAATGATGAAAGTAATTGATGCACTAAGGACTCCTTGAACAGCTTAGATTTGAAGGAATTTTGCTGGTACACATATTTTCTGGGGTTTTCTCCTCAATTCAAACACAGCATGCATATATGAAACTTTAATATTCCTAGGGACATTTACACACAGTCCAAATTCTTCTTAAATTGCCTGCTTCTCCCCTTATTCCCAACCTACTGTTGCAACTCTAGGTCTGCAAGTTATAGAGGAAAACAGAGGAAGTATATGGCAGTTTTGGACTTCATATATTGCAGTTACATGACACCACACATTTAAGGAAGTGAAAAACAAAAGAAAAAGCAGATTAATTTTATTATCTAGGTTTTCAGAGATTGGGGGAAATGGGATTCAGATAGCAGGAAGAACTTGAATTTGTCCACTAGTCACAAAATACTCCCCTGATTCTGTACAGTTATGTACCTTTCCTCCTCACAAGAAGGCAAGCTTGCACCTGGTGGTTGAAGATGCTCTCTAAACAGAAAGCGCACCCCAGAGAGTAAGATGCATGGATGGGTAATTGAACCACAACTCCCATAAGGCATAATTGTCATAGCATTTCAGAACAGCATTACCAGAGAGTAAAAAGCAAAACAATACACTTCCAGAACAGCAGTACTTGTGAAATCTTAACCCAACTGAAATGGTGAAGGCAACCTTAAACACAGAAGCAAAAAATCATGAAGAGCCAAAGAGGAAAACTATTGCCATTCACAATAATGCTCCATTAATGAGTATAATGTCTTGCGCGTTACAAAAAACACAGCCAATTGAAAGTAGAGAAATTGTCTTTTTCCCGCATTTTGAATATGCTGGGTGTCAGCCAGTTTTAGCCAAAGGACATAAAAGCTATATGAGGATATTTCCTGCATTTAGCCTACTATGCCCTATTTAACAGTTGGTCTCACAAGCTCAAGGACAAGTGCCATGCCAGCATGACTGTTGGGTTTTTTCATGGTACTTGACTTCTGCCTGATCTGCTCAGAGCACAGGCAGACCTCATTCACCCTCCCCTTGCAAATCCCTCTAAAGTGTACTCCAAGGCTACAACTGACAAGGGCTCTTGGTCTCATACCTTGAGGTATGACTTTTGAAAACATTGGAAAGCTGTCTCATTGGGATGAAACAGCAGGGTTTTTTTCTGTTGCTCTGGATCATTGGGATATTTAGAAATAGACCCTAGTAAGAATTTGCTGGTGTCACAATCTGCTTTTTTTTCTATGAGGCTCACTTGGAAAAAACTAACTGTGTCAGGCCTGCACATGGAATTACTAAATGGTATTCAGAAAAATAAAAGAGAAAAAGTGGGAGTGGCGGAGCACTGCAGAATACCCAGTACATAGCCCCCTGTAACACATGGATACCCTTTTATTGGCTTCAACTTTTTTTTCTATTTGTAATTTTTGCATTTAACAGGAAGAAGATCCAATTTGACCTTCTTGTCTAACTTCTGACAGCTAGATAATTTCACCTAGCAAACCTTGCACCAAATCTTTTTCAGACAGAGAAATTTTCTAACTGACTCTTTGGAGGAAGTCTTTACTCACATGAGTGGATCTTATGAAGTCTGTTCTTACTTGTATTCTCCACCACTGCCCAAATGATTCAGGGGAAAATAGTCTGTTGTGAGCAGTTATCACCATCAATAAGCTCAGTTTGTTACGGGAGACAGAGCTATATAAAGGGGTACACTTAAAATGTATTTAATACAAGGAATGCCATCTTCTAGTATAAAATGTGCCATTGTTCATGCATTCATAGTTTCAATAATGCTGTAGTGGTTATGCACTGCGAATAAGCTTCTTGAATTCAGTTCATAGCACAGCTGAACTGATGCTGGAAAGAATTTTTCTGCAAGCATAGACAACACCATACCATTAGGAATCATGGTGAAAATCTGTTTGGGGTAGTACAGACAAACTAGAAGGAAAAAGAGGAGAGAGAAATAAGATATGGATCTGTAATTACAACTGGCAGATGATGTGGTTTAATTCATCGGACAGCAATAATACCAGAGATGTGCGGAGTGCCTTGTCTGTAAACATCGTCTGGATTAATCACAAGGAGAGACAGTGTAATAATTGTATTTTATTAAAGCTGAACAAAAGACTAAGATATTGTTCTGAATAAATGAGCTAACTGTAATATGACCCACTTTCCTGAAAGCTCAGCCACAGCCAAAATGTCTGATAAATTGTGCTGGAGAAAGAGGCAGAAGAAAGGGGGAAACCCACAGAACCACTGCATAACCTACTTAGGGAAATGGCTCTGGAGTAGGAACAATTCTTAAGCAAGCAGGGCTGGTCCACATCTTTAATTTTTACTCTCTTTTAGAGCAGATATTGAACAAATATTGTTTATTTGCTTAGGGAGGCAGCAACTTTTCAGATTGCCTTGAAGAAATAAAACCTCCTGTCATGACAATATTCATTACAAAGAGAAGTAAAATACTGCAAGAATTTGAGGAATCATTTGAATACATGATCAGAAGGGAACAAGTGCTCCTGTCTTTTGAATCAATGAGTTTGAAGCATAGGAAATGCTATATGTGAGAGTAAATAAAACAAAAGACTGACAGATTTCCAAGCTATTTCATTCCTTTTTAGAGACATTGACAGAAAGTAAGGTTATTAACCTGGAGGATGGTTATATATATGGTGGACATATGGCAGAGGTAGATATGTAGGGAGAGATAGCAATGTTCTGTGTCTGTATGTGTTTCTCTCTCTGTGTAGTATATAGGAGTTTACTGAGGTTTTGTCTGAAACCAGTTCAAAAGCTGGTGTGTCTTGCTGAAGCAAGTGTTTTTCTACCTTACTCCTCTGTATCAAGCTCTGCATCTCCACACATCTCAACTAAAACCAGTTTTCAGGAACAGCAGCCTCTGGCATCAGTCTTAGTTTTTAGGCATATTGCTTCTCAAGGTCTGTAACCCTTCCCTTATACAACACTTGCTTTCTGAAAATTTTTAAGGACTGTAAAGCATTAAGAGTTAACTTCTTCAGCAACACTTTACCTTGGGAAACTCTTAGCAGGCCAAAAGTTGTCAAAGTTTTGTCCGCTCTGCCTCTTATAAAAGGGTGCATCAATCAGAGACTGAAACCCATTAGAGAGGAAACACATTTGCTGTCATGTATACAGGTAGTTTGGGTTGTAACCTATGCTGTGGAGCTCTGATCCAAGAGTTTTTTGCTTTTTTTCAATTAGATTTAAAAAAGAAGCAGCAATCTGCTCTCATGCTGCAGACAGCATGATACCTTTTGACCACAGGCACTTAGGGGTATGTTTCTGTTGGGTATGTTTGCTGCTGCTGTATAAGTTTTCTGGGCTGACCACATTATACATTTGATAATAAATAATTAATTACTTTGATTCCATTCCATTGACTGGGTGCATTTGTCTTTTTTTCTCCTCCAAACAGTTGTGTAAAGCAGCTTGTATCAATGGGCTATGCAGACTGTATACCTTAATTAACATGGTGTGTCAATCTGCCATACAGTGTTCTACAAAGACACGAGGTTCACGAGTGCCATGAGATCCATCTCAAGAAGCAGACTATATGGATGCCAAGCCTTCCTAATAACATGTCCTCCTGACTCAGCCTTCCTTGTGTTATAGCTCCAGCAGTAAGAAAGATCCTGTCTTTCTCTGAAAGTGAGACTCATAAGTGTAGTGGTCAGAAACACTATTAAGGGTCTGATTCACTTTCAGTGACATTGGGCTAAATGAGAAATAAATAGGCTTATATTTATAGAATTGCCTGAGGGCATAGACTTACGCAGTGAGAATAGGTTGCATGTATTCACTGACTCATCTGAAGTTTTCTCTGAAATACTGTGCCTTTATATTTTATTTGCATGTGTTGCTGTCTAGGCTGGTAAAGAGGGAGATCGAAAATACTGCCAGGTGATCATGATGACTTTAAGGACACAGACTGTAAACGAATTAGGATATAAACAGTGTGAAGAAGAACAAATGTGTGCAAGTATGTTCACAGCAATTTCAGTAGATTTGACTTGTCTAAGTAGCCAAAGCTCCATGCCACAGGTCCATTCCCCCACCCTTTTTTCAAATGTCTCTTTGACAATGATTCAGTGATCTTTTGCAGTGTGGTGCTCAAATTGCTTTGCATGGAACAAATGCAGGCTGATGATAACTTCTGCCACCTCTAGCCATCAGTGTAGTAAATTAAAGACCCAAGCCATGCTGTTGCAATAGATTTGTTCTGCTTCTTACTGCAGAGAGATTGCACAAGAACATGTTGGGAGGAGAAAGATATGCTGTACATGCTAGAGCTCAGAAAATTTTCAGGGGTGCTTGCCAGTATCACTCTATATGCTAAATTTGTACAAACACAGCAGTTAAGAAGTTGTACTCCAGTTAAAGTGTCATTTGACAAGATGAACGCATTCTGCTGTCTCCTCTTATCTTGTGAATACTTTATCTCTGGAGGAGGAGAAGAGCAGATATTCTCTGTCTTTCAGATCCAGCCCTTGTGTTAGTTAGCATTCAGAGTACATGAGAATTGAGGAAAAAATGCGAGTTCCCTTCCTCTGGGTAATTTAGAATAGCAAGAAGACAAGGACCCTTCAGTTTCCCGAGCTTAGGGTATTTAGTAATCCTGAATTTAATGTGTGACAAATACTTTTTTGGTCTTATACACATTTCTAGTATCACCTAGAAGCAATGGAAATATGACCCAAGCCTTACCAACACTTTCCTGTTCACAGTTGGCTTTTCCCCCAATTTTTCGTTCATTCAGTGCTTCAATATGTAGTAGAACAACACAGCATCTATATGAATTCAGTCCTAGCCTTTCCCCAAAAACAGCAATGGGGTTTTTTAAAGTTCAGGAGCTAAATGAAGGAAATGCAAAATGTTTGCTGTCATTTGTGTTCTGTAAAATCAATGTCACTGGAAGTGTGGAATCTCAACAGGAACATCTGATGGTTACATGGTTTCAGATGCTTTATCTTCTTGAAAATTGGATTATTTTGCTTGTCCTATATTTTTATTACTGCCACCCTTCTATTTCTCCTTCTCCTTTCATGTCTCTGAAAAAATACCCATCATGGATCTTTGTGTTTTGACTATCTTAGGACTGATATGAAATCAAATGAGACATTAAAGAAATCAAGAGAGAACCCTGTCATTCTGTCAATGACAGACACATCTTCATTAATAACTTGGCTGTAACAGCCTCAGCAATAATTATGTTATACATTTTTTATATATAACTATATAGTTATAGTCCTTTTCATCTTTCTGAAAAAACTCTGCGTAAGTTTTGGGTGTCTGAAAACACTGATCACTGCTGTTAAGTGTTTAATTTCTAAAGCCTGAATCAAAAAAAACCAAAAAAACAACACCTAATCCAAACTGATTTGAACAGAAGTTAGCACTAAATCCTTCTTGGAATCCCGACCTAAATGCTTAGGAAAAGTCAATGGTTGTTCACTGATCCTGAACAAGTACTCCACTCCTTCCTTTGCTTTTCTTTCTCCCTGAGTCAGTAAATGGGAAACTAATCTGAGGCTTTGTTAGTACTATTGCTAAGCAGCTCCTGAATAACAGTTAACATTTTGAGGTACAAGAAGGGAGCATGGCACCTAAGGGGAAGCAGTGCAGAAACAGCAGGGTCTGTGTTCAGCATGCTTGTGCAGGAAAGAAGCAGAAATGTTGCTAACAGGCTGCCCGATATGCATGCTCAGTACCAGCAAAAGCGCTTATTACAAGACAGTCTGCAGGCAACCTTTGCTATTCCCAAGACCTTTAACCTACACACTGCACATGCCAAGTGTGGGATGTGGGGCAGGGAGTTCAAGGGAGTGCAAAGTTTAACTTGACTGCAATTTACAGTTCCTTCCAGCTGCTAGTCACTCCTTGGCACCCTCCAGACATCATGCACTGCTTAACTAGCTACTCTTGGGAGAGCTTGGAGTAAGGGTAAATTAGTGATGGTGGGAAGGTGACAGACTGGCAGCTTCCACCTGTGAATCTTTGTCTGTGTCATCTCCTTGCTCATTCCCTTGCATGACTGTATAAATTCCTCTCCACAGGCCCTACTCAAGATGCTGATCCAAACGGTTCACCTGCCATCCTCTCAGCCCTTTTGGCAGTTCATTGCAAATGTTTACAAAAGAGATCTCGGCCCAGAGACAAAGGCTAAAACTCATTCAGTTGAGCAGCCCCTCCAAAACGATAAAGGCTGCTTTCTGGGCCCTGCAGGTGCTGTAGTCTTTTGAAAATGGCATTTTCTTACACAAATGGAGCCACCAAGGAGCACCACAGTCCCAAAAGATGGCCATAAAGCATGTACTGTTTGTAAGATGCATTCAGGGAGCAACCTTTACATAGTTTTGTGTTTGTCACTCTGGGGCATCTGATTGAAAGTCTTTTTGTTGCCGTATTCTCATTTGTCACACTCATATTTTTATAGTTAAGTTTCTTTAAGTGGATAATTGGTTCTGCCATTGTCAATTTTATGTAGAGATTCTAATAATTTGGGATAAGAAGTTCACTTTCTCTGTGCGCGTGATAAAGAAGAGCAAGGACAGACCATGGAAGACTTGTGACTTCTCCCCAGGGGATCAGATATCTTCCCGTGTGGATGCAAGGAAGTTTTCAAGGATGTTTAGCACAGAGTCACCGAGAAATAATTTTGGGCACGGAGTTTCTAAATACTCTTTCTCCCTCTTCAGCTTCACAGGAGGTTTGGTTTGAGAGGTTGTGGCACAATCACCCATCTCATACACTCACATAGCAACATGGGTCTGTGATTTTGAATGAGGGGCAGATCAGAGGGTAGGATCAACCACTTACTGCGGCAGAAGGCTGAGGGACAGAGTTTTCTGGAAAGAAGTGTGAAACGCAGCACAGAAGTTGTCCACATCTTGCCCCTGGCCTGGACATTTAGGAAGCAATCCCCTGTGCATAGGGAGATGGGAAATGAAATTGTCATGGTCTGTAGCAACTGTGGTCAGCCGTGGTAGTACCAGTAGCACTCGCCCGAAACTGAGCTTGCCCAAGTTGTGCTGAGATTATCTCCTTTGGTGAGATTTCTTTGCATACCTTGCAAAGTATGTCAGCTGGTACTGCTGATTTGTTCAGGTTCATTTCTAGCCCCACTGATTTTGAAATGCCAGCTGTGAGAGGACACATACCAATTGTCTGCACCCATCCTTCCCACAAGTGGCTAAGTGGAAAAATGCTGTTTGAGCCACAGATTAATGATATATTTCAAGTCTGTGCCATCAGGAAAAGCATACCTGTAAGTGTAGCCTTTGCATTTGACTTCTTTGCTCCTTTGTTCCCTGTAAGGTCCACCCAGTATCTGGGATTACCAAGGACAGGGATGTGGAGAAGTGCTACAGGCCTTTGCTCAATTGCACACTGTAGAGTAAGAAAAAGATCAGTGATGTTACACTTCCATGAAACCCAAGGGCCATGAACAGTTTGCCCACTATGTGTACCCAGGCCTATATTTTCATGACAAATAACATTTTAATTCAGAGATTACCTATTGATTTCAGGGGAATTGATGGCAAAGTAAAGTATTGACTTTGATTTAAACCAATGGAAGACGTCCTTCTCCTCCCTTTGATGAAAAGGAAGGCCAATTCCATTAAATAAGCAACTAAAAAACACCACACACAATCCCCAAGTGAAGTTGTACAGGTACACTCTCATGGCAGGAGAGAGGATTAAATCACTTCTTACTTTGAAAATTAATTCATTTTTCAGTAGCAAAGCAAAAGGAAAGTCAGCATAAAATATCTTCATGGATTTCAGCAGCTCTTGCACTGGCCCTAAATAATAATTTTTTATATATAACTTTTTTCATAAGAAAGACTACAATTAAAGCAGTAGCCTACAGTAAATCATTCCTGAGTACCCATATGCCCCCACTTGCTATTGCAAAATGGGCAACTCCATACATGATATCACATCATGTAAATTACTTGTGACGGCTGTGCACAGGGTGAGAAGAAAGAGGACTAAATTACAGGAAGGATGAGTTAAATTCTAATATTAGGAAAAATTTTAAAATGTAAAATCTAAGCAAGATCCTAAACAAATTGCATAAGGAGTTAGCAGTTTCCGTATCCTCAAACACTGTAAGAATAGCCTAGACAAACACCTGTCAGGAAGTCTTTAAATGGATGCTAATTCATCCTCAGGAAAGCAGGACAGACTAGAGGACTATAGAGCTCTATAAATTTCCTTCCAAGATGACAGAATTAGCAGTTTTATTGGGAGTTCAGTGTCTTAATGCATCCCCAAATGTTGAGGAAAGTTGTATTCACTAGTGCAGTTGGTGGATTGTGCCTCATTGAAGTAGATTATTATTTTCATCTTCTGCGGGGGCAGCAGAAGAAGAGAGCATTTATATGGTATGACAAGTTAAGTCAGTGTTGTAGCCTAAAACAGCTTGGATCATGCAGCTCTGACTAGACCTTGCTTCTGCTGCAAGCATTCTGCCATGAGTTCATACTTCACTCCTCCTCCTTCACAGGGATTAAAGAAACTGTTCGATTCAGATGGCAGTAAATTGCTCAAGTGGACCAAATCAATCAATTGTAAGAGTTTTGGAATAAAAAAGTCTGAAAGAATACAGGAACCTCAAGCCACCTCTCCCCAGTCCATGTCTTGTAACAAACCCACAGCCAATAATTTCTCACTTGCTGCTAGTTATTTAAGGAAAAGGCAGAGAAGTGCAAAGAATCATTGCAAAAAAGATGTCATTCCTTATCCTCACTTATCAAACTCTATTACCTTTTTCTTAAGCAATAATGTACTGGATTTTTTTCATCAACTGACACCGTGGCTCAATGCCATATTAAAAACATAAAAAGAAACTGGTATGTGTATACAGTAGTAAATTAATTCCAGCAGCACCTATGGCAGACAGTGCATACAAAATGTGCTGTTGAAAAGTAATCTATAGTTTTTTCAATAGGATGGATTTATCTTATTTGATACCAGGCAGTTCAGGTACTGAACTGACAACTGAGGAGGAAAAAGAATGTTTTGAGGGCAACTGTAAGAATTCTGCTTATGAATATCACAAACCTATTGAGCCATCTCAGGAATGGTCCAAGTCACACACCTGAGGAGTCTGCGTGAGTTAAAGATCGCTCTGAATTTACCAGTCAGCAATCTGTTACATATAGTTGCAAAGTAGATAGAACAGTATTCCAGGTTATTGCTGAGCTACGAGACTATTCACATGTTTTTCTCATTTGAGTCTGCGGTGAGTTTCCAGAGCTGTTTCTCAGCAGCCAGTATTAGCTTAAAGTACTCAGCCCAAGCTGAAATATCCTTACAGCCTGAACACCTTCACTCTGGGTATATTCATTTAACCATCCAGTGATACTGCTTCTCTCACCTTTCCTCGGCTAAGAAGAAAAATTATCTTGTGCTAACACAAGTCCTATTCCAACACACACCCACATACACAGCTTAGACCAAGAGGGATTCCTGTGTCTGTTTGGTTAATATAAATATACTTCAGTAATTCCTGCTGTGAAGGGAACTAGCCTTCCTCACTGTGGAAATGAATGACGTTGAACTCTTTTATTTGCATTGCAATGGTGTTTAGAGACTCCAGGAAAAATGTCAGGGCTTTATTCTGCTAGGCGCTGTACACTTACTTAATAAAAGACAGCCCCTACAGTAAGCAGCTCACAATCAATAGAGACAAGAGAGCTAAAAGATGGTAGAAAATATGCTTTTATGAAATTCCAGCTTTCAAATGCAATATCCGTTTGAGTCACCACCTGAGTGAAATTTGAGATCTGAAAAGGCTACCTTTATTACTTGTATCCATAAATATTTATGGCAATTTAGCCTCAAAATTCCCATGTGCTTAGGGCCTTAAATATGCACTCAGCACAAAGGGAATTCAGCATGCACATCTGAGCGCATAACCGTTTGAGTAATCAGTTTGGTGTTCCCCCTGATGAGCTAGAGCACTACTGAGTCCTCTGCTTTGTAGCAAAATACTAGTGATGTATACAGGGACATATAGCACATCTTGCTAGAGGCTGGCCATGCCTGTTTAAACATGCCTGGTTTAGCCTATGCTTTCTTCCAGGCTCTAAAATACCACCTGCCACTCCAGACTCATGACAGATGCAAGAGCCCTGATGGAATTTTATAAATAATACTGCATATTTTTGAAATTTATGGAATGCTATATATTAGGATGTAAATAAAATATGTTTGTCTTTCATTTTGCCTTTTGCTGCTTGACGTACTACAGTTTATAGTCTGCAACTCCTCTATTCCCCAAACTCAAGGGCTAGAATTTTTCTCTTTATCCATGACAGCTGTGAAGTTTGTGCAGTCCCGTGACTCCAAGAACCACAGCTTTCAAGGGCAAATGTAAATTATCAAGAAACTTAAAAGAAAATTGTCCTATCATCCAGCAAGTTGCATCTGAAGAGCTTCTTTACAGCTAGCAATACAGTTATTTCACAGTTTTGTTTTAATTTTTCAATACAGTTATTAATAACTGATCTTTCTTCTCAGTTTGTTCTATAATTCAGATATTTTCAAAGAAAGACCAGCTTGGACTAGTGAACCCTTTTAAACCTTTAATGGAAACGTAAACTCCCACTCACCAATCTATGTCATTATCTGTGCCAAAGCTGCTATATGTAATTGGCTGGGACAAGATAGCTTATAAAACTCCTATTCCTTGTTAGTGTCTTGTTAACAAAACCTTGTTTAAATGCAGCCCTGGTTAATACACTGTGAGGATTCTGGTAACCTGTAGGAACACAGCGTGTTGCCATATACCATATATTCCCATCCCAGATAAAAAGGGAAATCAACTATTTTCTTTATGTAGCAACAGGCTAATGCCTGTAGAATAAAGAAAATAAATTTCTCTAATCCTGATGGATCAGTCTTTTGCTCTAGATATCGTTTTGTACACTTAGACAGGAAGGTGGACAAAAATACAGTGAACTTCTCAAGGGTAACTATTAGGTGTTAGTCAGAAGGGGTTTAGCTGTGTTTTACCTTACAGTGTTAGTGATTGTATATGACTGGTGGGACCCAGGAGCAGTATTTCTATCACTGAAGTCAGTCAGATTTAGTAAGTGACAAAGGAAGTAACCAAAGGAAGATTTTTAAATACATTAATATCCTTGATATGTGAAATCAGTGGGAGGGTTGCTTAAATGCTGGTTGTGTTGCATGGTTTAGAAAAACAGAGTTAAAACCATATATACAAGAAACAGGAATGATAGCTGGTTTAAAAATAGGATTCATAAACCAGAAAATTCCTACACTTAAGATTTTTTTTTTTTCTGGAGTAGACACTGAAGAGCTCACACGCTAGACTTTCACGCAGACTAGAATATTCCTTAAGGCTTCTATTTGAAACACTTTCCTCTAGAATTTTCAGCTGAAATAGGATTATTCAAAATTTTCAGATGGCAAAACCAATTTTTCCAAACCAAATGTAGTGTTTAGAAATCCTCAGTTCTCCTTAAAAAGGAGAAAAATCTTTAATAAAAATTCCTGACATGCCGTAACGACTTGGTTTTAGACCACCTGAATACATGGTCTTAAATTCTATTTAACTTCACAGTAAAAAATTCATTATTCAGGAACACTGAGATTCAGGAACACTTGGGGATACCATAATTGCTTGCTGCGCCTGTAAGTGAGCTGGGGGAACATTTTTTAAAGAATCTAAATAAAATAGTCTAAGCTGTTTGTAAGATGAGCCTTGCTATCAAAAAATCACTTCATTGCCTGTGACAGTGTGACCAGTGGTTTTTTGTGAATTATCAAGTCTCCCAGACTTCCTTTTCTCTCAGGCACTAGGACTTCACTCGAGCTGTGCCAGAGGTAAGGTCTGAACGTCTATGGCAAAGATTAAATATCTAGTGAGTGCCAGAAGAAAACACATACACAGAGCACCAACTAATCATCCAGTAAAACTGTTCTTGTTCTATACTAGTTTGGTTCTGCTGAGTTCTGCAGATTTTGTTTCAAAGAAATACATTGGAAGCTGTAATGGGAAAACACCTGTTCCTTCCACAGGGGAATACAGAAGGGAGACAGGAAAAGCAGAAGGGCTGAATAGATGGACAGACAGATCTACCATCATCTTTTATTCACTTTCTCTTAGTCTCTGATCCCCATATCTGCAGTTTATGTGACTGATACCAATTGCCTTAGTAGCTGCTGGGTATTTTTAAATAATAATAATCATCTAATTACAGATGGAGTGTGAATTATCTCCAAGGTCCCAAGCACCTAGGGCATAAAAATAAAATCAAGCTTCTGACTTGTACAAAGTCAGTACAAAGGGGAGCTCAGGGCAGAACAAAAAAACAAAACCCACAACACATACACACACCCTCAAAAAAAGTATTTTATCGGTGGCAGTTTGAAGTACACAGCATCGGACAAGAGGACAGATTCTCATACCAGATCTGCATTACTGATGTAAATTATTGACCACCATAGCTGTCTACTGACCAAAGACTTTATTCCCCTTTGGGAGGTAGAGGCATGAGCTTGTTTAGAAGTGGGTCCTGGGCTGTTTTGAAAACCCTGGTAAGATGCATGTTACTGGGAAAGCTATTTTACTTCTGACATCACGTTTTTTCCTTCACCTATTTTATGTTTGTTTTGACTTTGCAGACTATGAGCTGTTTGCAGCAGGAACAGCCTGTTTCTGTTTGTATTTGCAGTTTACAACACAGGAAATCCCTGATTTTGACTGCAACACTTGAGGTTCTGCAGAGACGTAAGTACAAGAATTTAAAAGACAATTTTTTTGCTTCTGGGTGTGCAGCGGTGTTAGTTTATCCCCCTGCCCCCGTGGCCCCACAACTGTTTGCTGCATCTTATTACACCTTCAAACACTGGCATAAACTCTTCAAAGCAGGAACAACTTATTAGCTGTTTGCCTGAACAACACTGAAAGCATCTCAAGCCCAGTGGTTGATCTGTGTGACTGCATGTGGCTGAGCAGACACACAGCAAGAACACAGAGTACAGCAAAGCACTGCTCATTTGTTCCAGTGGAAGCAAAAGAGGAGGAACATGATGAGATCTCACATACCCAAATCCCTTCCTCTCAGTTCCATGGAGAATTGTCTTCCCCAGAAAGCTCTGCAACAAGATTAATAAGAGGGGCAGATTGCAAGCATAGAGGACAATATAGTTTTCTCACAAAAATAGGCACTTAACAGCCCTGCTGGGCCACCACAATCAGGCCTTTGCAGGAAGGAATGTGATTTATAACAAATGATGTCCATAAACTCAATGAATTTGCTACATCAGATGTTCCCACTGATTTACATTTGGAACCTCAGTGGTAGCTAGCAAGCCTGGCAGGTTAACAGAGTGGCGTATTTCGTGAAGTGTAGCAGTCAGACTCACAGTGCCTATGGGAAGCATAGCTGTCATGGCAATAAAATGATTAGTATACAGAGGAACAGAAGGGCACTCACTAGCCTGTTTTTAATCTTTTAAGTAATTCCAGCTTGTGAAGGTTAAAGGGATTGGCAGCATGAGACACTAGAGCTTTGTAGACATTCGGTTCCCTTTCTTTCTCTGGTTTTTATTCTTTGCTCTCCTGGTAAGATCTTGGCAAAAGGCAGTGAGAAACAACTTCTTTGTAATCTCAGTAGGTCTGGTCATTTAGGGAGGCTACCACTTGTTACAAAGGAAAACGGCAAGGCAAGACAGAGATTCAAAGGCAGCCTTGACAATTCTGTCCAAAGAGAGGTAGTAGCAAATGAATATATCTGTTTCTGCACTGTGCCCAACTCGTGCTGACCCAAGGCCTGCAAGCATCATGAAAATTGATTAGTTATATTTGTCAATACAAACAAGGTTCTCCTCTTAGGAAAAAGTTGGAGCTGGTCACAAAGTGAATTAACTTACAACCTTAAAGGCAGGTGGGGTGAGGAGGGTGCCATGTGCTTTAGTGAGGTATAAACTTCATCTGCATCTTTTACTGAGGTTTTTCCTTTTAAAATGGATTACTTTTCCAAGAAAATACATTTTCATTCCAGGTGTAAACCTTTCCAGAAGTGTCCCAATGTACAGAGAATTATTATATTTCATAAAGTCCAGACTAGTCTCCAGGTAAGAACATTACTGAAATACATTTGATAGTGAAAAGCTCAGGTACACAGTTCTAAGAAAGACATCTTAGGTGTCTTTCAGCAGTGGGTTTGCAATATTCTTATATCTAGGACTGAAAAGACAGCCAGAGTTGGATACATCTGAATATTTACAACTTCGCTGTTGACTTCAGGGTTCTGTTATGGCCAGAGAGGCAGGCAATTCTAGGTCACAATTCATCTTGCTCTAAATAGAAATCTAAAACACATCAGACAAAGTACACCTGTTGCTTTTTCCCATGGTATCTAAAGGACCTTGAGATGAATACCACTAAATAGTCATTTAAATGCCATCATAAAATCATTTATTTTGACATTCTCAAGTCTAGAATGGGACCTGTGCCCAAAACAAGGAGAGAGGTTTGGTGAAGGTACATGTACCTGGAAAACAGGAGACCCAGGTTCTAGCCTTCATTTCAGATCTAGCATCATTCCAGATTTAAGCTTCCCAAAGACAAAAGGCTTTGACTAATTCGAGGTGAGCCAGTTACTTCCCTTTACCTCTTCCACATTTCCAAAAATAAGTGAAAAGGTCCAAGTTTCATCCTATAGTTTTGATCAGAATGCCAACATTTGCAGTGGAGTTGAATTACTGTTGACACTAAAAGAGCTTTTTTATGAAATGCACACCAGTGAAAATAAACTATCTCATAAGAGGACCATGACAACTGTTTAACAATCCTCAGCAACACTCTGCAATAATGCAGGACAAGTCCTAACGATGTGAATGTTTCAGGAGCCTAAATTTAACTCTTTGTATGTGATTCTCTGGGTTCTTTGTTTTCCACCTCAGTTCTTATGAAAAAAGCCAGAGGTCTTTAGCTATAGCAAGTAATCAGTTGCCTTCCAGTTCCACCGCATCCCTTAACAGCATTCAGAGGCCTTGCCTTTCTCAGTACTGACTCAGAGAGAAGCAGCACATATGAAATACGTAAATGCAAATCAAGTAGGGCCCTTTTGTCTCAGCAAACTTGGGAACATATTCAGGAGCGCAGCTTATTGTCTCAGATTCCGACAACTCTGGCTTATCAAGCAGCAGCCTCTCAGGCAGCATTTCAAACAGGAGTGTTCAAATAACTAATGTCAGTATATCACATTCATAAATAATTATCAGAGGATCAAGATCATAAGGTTTGATTATTTAACAAGGAATTTATCCAGCACAAACCAGCCAGAAACAATATTTTAAGTGCCTTTGCTCTTTCTCATCTCCAACTTTCTTTCACCAGCTGTGAATTGATCCAGCAAGGAAAGACCTACACAGACGTATAAATACAGAAGATGGGTAATGTGGTATGGAGCAGGCTTTACTTGTACTAAACATGGTGGTGAGGTTCAAAGTTCCTGGTCATATACTGCCTCACAAAATGCACTTTATTGGCAAAACAAAACAGTAATAACAGTGGGACTGTCCTTCTTTCTCTCTCAGGTATAGGTAAGGTCTCTGCCAGTTTGTGTTACCTCGTTTAAGGAAGGCTATGGGCTGGAAAGAGTTCACGGGGTTGCAGCAAGCACGAGCAGAGGCTTAGTGATCCTGGCCTGGGGGAACATGGGGTGAGCTGAGCCCTGTCAAACCAGAGACAAGCAGACTGACAGGAGAGATGCTGTAAGTCTGGCACAGAGAAGAAACTGAGAATCCTTTCCCAATCGCAGATAGAAGACATGTAAAGATCTCAGCCTGCAACAAGGAAGAGCCAAACTAAATATTTTAAATATAAAGGTAATGAACTGCTAAAACAGATTGTGTGGGGAGGTTGTGGAGTATCCATTGGTCCTTGAAGAATAGTCTGGATAAACATCTATCAGGAATCTTTAGGTAGAGCTTGTCCTCCCCATGAGGACATATATTTCTGAATGGCAGCTTTCTACTTTCAGTCATAAAAGAAGAACATTTTCTAGTTTCCTATGGCTATCTTGAAATTTTTCTTACCCTAGATGTCTGGAAGAGTGGGGCTTGCCACGGGAATCAGCAGTTTGGATGGAGTGTGGCTGCTCAAAGAAACTCGGTACTTCCAGAGACTTCTCCAGTCAGCCCTGTTTGAATGACCCTTGTCCTCAGGCTGCCTTGGCCATGGCCATGAGAAGCCTCTGGGAGCTGGACCGTGTAGCTGCTGGAACCTCAGGCCCTCTTCACACACCCATGTGCATGCACACAGTCAATCTACCAAAACAGATTTAATTGAAAAGGGGCTTTATTGCCACCTTCCTCTGATTAATTCAGAAATGTGAAACTAAACATATGGATGTTGGGCCCAATTTTCATTTATGCTAATAGTTTCCACACTGCTTTCTTCCTAAAAGGAAGCCTTTAAAAACTAGGTAAAGAGAATTTGCTGTCTTTTTATATTGACAAAGTGGGGGAAATTGGCCATAATACAAATAGGAATTGAGACTATTGAGTACTTCAGCTGGGTTATTTTCACAGTAATGACTTTCTACTGCTCTGGTGCTGTAAGGGACTTTAAGGTGAGTATTAATGAAGTGTAATTGCACTTTGCAACACTCTGCCCACACAAAGAGGTCTTAAAAGAATCTCAGTGTAAATGAGAATCTTTCCATTTATAGCTAAACTGTGTTGGCTAAATTGTAACGTGGTTATTCAGAAACATTTTAATCTTTTCAAAAATGCAGAGGAATTTATGGCTAAAATAGTGTTTTAAACTGCTTTTAGCAGTAGGGTAGAAACAATATTGAATGAAGAGTCCCTACATTGGAAGCCTCCTTTTCCTAGGATTTGCAGCCCACCAGTGAGCATTTATTTCTGAATCTTTTCCCTCCTCCGTGTTCAGCCTTTAGGGAAGAAAGACAGTTCTAGCATTATCTGCTAAGCTTTGACTGAAGTTGCTGCAACCTGTTCCTTGAGGTCTCCAGTTCAATCCCAGGCCATTCTGGTAGTTCTTACACTTGTGCTTAAAATCCCTCACTCAGAGGCCATGTTGAAAAAATATTGATATGATTCTTGTTTAAGAAAAATTCTTGCCTGCTATGCCCAGGCTGGGGAACAGTGCATGTGAGAGGGAAGCAGTCTCCCTACCAAGGCTGCAGAGAAGCAGTGAATGCTAAGGAATGAGAGAAATGGTGCTTTGTGACATCGTAGATAACCCGGAGTTGGTTGTTCTCTCTGAATCTGAAAGCCAATGCATCACTACTGTCGTATTTCTACATCTCTGCGATAGGGGGTTCTTATTCAGACTTTGGACTGAGTCCAAAATTTGAATTATACAATGCTAGCAGAATTTCTGGGAAAACACTTCTAAAACAGAAATAATTTTTTGTCTTTCTATTTTCCTGCAGAACTTAATCTCTCTGGATTCAAACGTAAGCACCATCTCCTCATTTTGAACTTTTTTGCTTCTCTAGCTGCTTGGTCTCTCTGCAAAATAACTTCCCTCTAACACATCTAGAGCTATGATAGGATGAGACAGGACACAAAGTGGTTTTGGTATCTGTTTGAAATGGGTATGGAGAATGAAACAATCTTAAGAGAAAACAGAAATGTAAATAGAATGAAATCTGAGATCTGATACTTTCAGTAATTTCTTCTCTATGTAGAAAACTTTAACACTTCTAGTATCATTAGTTATCAGAGGACACTTGCTAGCATGGGTATGCAACAACAATTAAAAATGGACACTGGTCTTTCTATTCTGAAATGGGGAATTATACAAAGTGTACAGACTAACAGTGAAAAAGGAGATCAATCACACACTAGCCTCCACACAAATGAACAGCTCTTTGCTTCAAATCTGAATATTCTAATTTAATGGGATTTTTTCTTATTTGGGTACGTATCCATCAACTCAGATGACTTCTGGATTTGGCCCCAAAGAAGAAAGGTAACAAAAGCAGAGCATTTATTGTCCAGCCCTAGAGAAAGTTTGTCCTGTGAAGTCAAAAGAAACTCTAATTGTGCATCTGATTCTCTGCGATTCTTGAAAGTGTTTTACAATCTAAAAAGCATGGGGGACACGCTCAAAGGCATAAACACCAATCAGGCATCCAGCTGCCATCCAGAGTCATCAGGCATCAGATATCTGGCTACCATTTGTGCCTTTGAAAATCTCTTCCTGCATCAATTACACTTATTCCCACTTCAGAGCTGCAGTACACAACCAGAGTGGCATAAAATATCCTAAAGAAAATGAGCACCAGCCTGAGTAGGGAAAAGGAGAGCAAACAGTGATATATGGAGCTCACATTCCCAGAAAGTGCCTAGCTAACTAGGGTGTAGTCTGGGAACCAGCAGTAGATAAATGGGCAGAAGACAGCAATGTACAGAAATGGAATGAAGGTAATTGAGAGAAGATTGAACCAGAAAGCCTTTTGAGCTGGAAACGAGTGTGAGTAACTAATGAGTGACAGCGAGGAAGAGAAAAGAGGTGCTGGCAGTGGGAAGAACAGATGGATCATTCCAAATGGCTGTCAACATTTCTGAGAGAATCACAAAGCTCTTGCTGGAGGATGGGGTGCAGCAGAAAGGGTTCGCTTGTGGACACACACCATGAGAACCACGTGTTGGACCCAAGCCCCAGAAGCATGACCAGAAACAGTAACACTGATTTCCCTACCCTACTACCCCTCGGAGAGCTGGATATCATTGCCATGAGCTCCAGCTGCTAGAGAGAGAGCACAGCGCTGGGTGAGGAAATGCTCCTCCATGGGAAGCCTCCTTTCCAAGTTCAGCCCCCCCAATACTGTACTTTGTATCTTGACACACAAACCATCCCTTTCTTTTTCTTTCCTTTTCATTTATTCTAATGTCTTTTTTTATTGTGTTGCAACAGCAGCATTGAGGACACCGCAACTGAGTGTCTTTTGTTCCGCAAAGAGTCTGACAAGTCTTCCCATGGTGCCAAAGCCACTCTGTTAAGCGTGGAGACCCCAGAGGGCTGATGCCTTATCCAACTGTTAGAATGTTTACCTTAAAAATAATATTATGTGTGGGAAGACAGAGAGGAAAAAAGTGGGGGTTCAGAGGAAGAGAAATGAGGATGAAAAAAAGAGGAAAACTGGCATGAGAAGAGCAGAGAGAGAGGGAGGCTGATCTCATCACTGTGAATTCCCAGAGTACGATGTTTTACCTGCACCTCCACACACACAGCATTTTAATCACCTGCTCTTCTTTGGCAACTGCAAAACCATTTTAGGCTTACTGAATTCTGAAAGAAAAAAAAAAGGCATTTTCCAGAGAGGTCAGTCCCAGGGATTCTGTAGAAAGTCAAAAAGGTCATTTCCTCAAAATGCTGAGGCTGCAAGAAACAAACTAAAAACCAAAGGTTTGTTGCAAAGAAGGAGCACATAAGGTGGGTCTTTTATAAGCAGAGGATTTCTATCATTCAAGGAGGATCTTTCCAAAGGAAAAGGCTGATGCATCAGTGGCCTTTTTACCTAGGAAATCCATATGCAGACTACAGCCTCCAAAGGAATTTTTTTTTTCCTGTAACTGGAATGTTTCAGACAACCAGTCGAACTAAAACAACAAATCTCTCTGAACTAAAGGCTGGCAAAATAATTGTGTTGTCTTTCCCTTCTGGCAATACTTTCTCTTTCAACATAATGATGCTCTAATTGTGTAGTAATACTTGTTTTATCACAATAACACATACCTGTGGTAGTGTTCCAGCTGTGATCAGAGTCCAGCACAAAGAATGACGCAGCCTCTGTATTTAGGCTAAGTCTGAATACTTGAAAGCAGAGGAAAGATAATCTCCCATTCTGTGTGTATAATATCTTTCCCTATATGGATTTTGCCTACACACAGGCAACTCTTCTGATTTCACTTTCTTTGTGTTTCTCCCATGAGGACTCCATCCTCAGCCAAGTTATGGGATAATCATACATAATAGGAGAAGTGGATCCAAATCAAGGCAGAATGGTATTACATTTTCAGCTGAGATTTGGGGTGAAAAAAGACATCTGAGGGATGACATTTGATACATTTGTTTGAAGATTCAAAAATGTATTGTTGGGATAACAGGTAAGGGTTGCTGAGTACCAGGAGGGCTGTGTAAAAAAAGGAGTCAGCACTCATGCCATCAGGGCTCAGGCTCTGAGAAGAAAGGAGACAGATGAGCAGCGACCCACTCATAGCTTGTTATAGACATAGCAGAACAACTGGTCTTGTAAGACCTCAGACTGAAGCCACCACTCCAAAGTACATCTACAGGTATTTGTCAAGCAGGGCAAACAAATGTAGATCTTAAGGTTGAACCAGAGGAGTAATTTCAGTACTGCAGTGAAAAAAAGTCTTTGGTGAACATTTTTGCCTGTGTCATCTTGGAGAAACAGTTTAATTCAACTCAGAGTACATTCTCTCTTCTTTCACGGGAGAAGGGATTTATGAGACACCTGGGAGTGCAATAATACATGCTGGATAAAGTAAGGGTGAGGGCCACATCCTGCCCAGCAAAATATCTGGAATGAATTGCTGAACTACCAGTCACAAAAGAGCATCTACAAGGACTTTTCAAGTCATATGAGTGTTTAGAGGTGATAATGCAGCTGGTTACTAGAGTAGGATCCTGCATCTCTCCCCGAGAAGAGTTAGAAGCAACAGAGTACATGGTTAAAAAAATCTTAATATATTGCAACTGAAGTGTTCAGAACTGTAATGCTTCGTGTTCTGTATAACAAGGGCTGCCTATCTAACTGAAATGTAGCAGTATGCCTCTGCAGTATTTTCAGAAAAGCATTCACTCATTGTTAAGCCACCTGTTTTCTCAGATAGTTTAAAATGCCCTTGTATTTTCTTCTAGCACTGAATAAACCTTAGATCGTGTCTCACCATTTACAACAGACCTGCAGGATACTACAGATTTTCTGGAGATCTTATATCTGAAGTACTTGAAACCACTGATTTCACACCTTTTTTATGCAGAGCCATATATAATCTCCCTTTTCATTTAAAATCTTGGCTCTGATCTGATCAAAGCTTGCAACAACAGATGGCAAAACCAAGTGAACTACTCAAACCATAGGCACTGTGCTAGACAGAATAAAATGTCCTTTCATCTTTGTAGGTACTATTGAAATTTTAAATAAATAATTAGTATGGATTCTCCTCTCTCTTCCTCACTATATGTTGAAGATTTTAGGAAAGGATCTACATTTTTCTCATACTTTCTAACCAGACACTTGCAGAAGACCATTACGGATTTGCAGCAAATGTTTATGCAAGGCAGAGGTCCAGCAATATTTCAGAAGTAGTAGCTGCAGTTTAAACCCATTGCAATACAACAGTGCAACATTCTGAGGTTATAGTTCCAAGCATAAAAGCATTTTGGAAACTAGTATTACATTATAAATCATTTATATGGGTACTTCTAATAATATGAAGAGTGGAACACAAGAAAGAGGGACATATTTCACAAAGGCTCTAATCTGGTTTTACATTAGGCGTACAAGAATAGAAAGTGAATAACGATCTATCTCAAACCCAGAAATGGTAGTGCATTGTTTACCATCCTAGGAGACATAAACCTGACATGAACTTTGTTGTTCAAAGGCTTTCTTTATTTATAGTAATAAAGTTACTAGATCCTTTTAAATAAAGTTACAGCTGAAAAGTTCTGAGAATCACTGCTTGAGACAACACATGACAGAGGGTCTTGATATGCTCTATTTTTCACTCCCCTACAAGTCTCAACTTTTTTTCTGGTACCAATTAAACTGTGTAATTTGCTGGAAATTAGCTGCATCCCTTAGGTTCCTCAGAGGTCACTCATAGGCAGCATTTAAGCACCCTAGAAATAAGAGTGACACAGTGACCACTGGCTTTTAAAATGTATACAAACAGCTACTCCCCAGAGCAGCTATGCTGGCTGATATAGCTCCTCCATTACACAAAATGAACTGGTCAGGGCTGGAAGGGACCCCACTTCTTTCATTTCATCTGGCAGCCCTCACTGAAATCAGTCTTGACATAAGCCCCTCATCTCTAGAAAAGTGGCACCAGCTGAGGGCACACACAGAGAGGTTCCTCTACGCATGTAAATACCAGACCCAGAAGTCACCTACACACCTGATACCTTCTTAACAAGGACTCCTACTTCTGTCCACTGCTAAATTTCTCCTTCTGCTCCAACACAGGCTTCAGAAGACTGAGATACTATGACGAGCCAAATCTTTCAACAAAACTTGAGATTTTAAAAAGGCAAACTTAGGAGGAATGCATCCTCTATGTAAACTCCATCTTGGCTGCTTGCCCAGCCAGATTATTCTAATTATCTGGGGGTATGAAAACAATAGATTGTCTTTGCCACTATATCAGTCTGATCAGAAAGGCTTCTCTTAGCTGTGAATGACTGCAGTTATCTCTGCTTTGAGAAATCATCACGAGACGGGTATTCGTATGCCAACATGACAGCAACCCCACAGCTAAGTGGATGAGACCTATCAGCATCCCAGAACTCAGCAGAAGGTGGAATTTGACACACCTTTGCAGCAAAAAAATAATCTTGAGGCAGACACTGCCATCTCAGGAAGAAAACAGCTGGTTCAGAAGAGCTGTCTCACCAAAAACCTTTAAGAAGTAAATCTCAAATATCCACTCTGTAGACTCAGGTGTAGACCTTCTCTGTGTCTCTTGGATCATGTAAGGAAGAGAAAACAGGTTCAAGGCAGATCTAAACCTGAGCTACATTTACAGCATTTTAAACACCACTGCCCTTTTCAGTTATTCATATGAAACATTTCAGATCCCACCCAGAGCTCCTGGAATGTAAGTAGGTGAGGCAGACAGTTATTCAACTAATTATACTTAATAAAGTACAAGCATGAGAGACTGAAAGCATCCAGTGGCTTCACAGATATCACTGTGAGCCAAGTCCCTGACATTATCATTGCTGTTCTTGACTTCACCTTTGTCTGGCTATACAAGTGCTCTCTTTGGGACAGGATTTGGATATGATGCAGCTAACATAGGGTGTCACAGCGCAAGCAAGCTACACCAAGGCTTTACCGTGAGTCAGATTCTACCTGTGCTGTTTTTCCATCCTCCAGAGGCCAGACCACACTGCTCCTTATCTCCACTGCATGCAAGTTCTTCCTTCTCCAGACTCTTCCTCCATCCAGCCTCTCTTTCCTATACTCTTCAGGGCTATTTAACCACTTAGCAGGAACGAGCTCCAGCTGCACATCATCCATGTCAATCAACCCACTGCCCTCGAAGCAAGGCCACAGCTGCATGTTATCAATGCTAATCAACCCACTGCCTGCATTCCTCTACAATAGGGGTCACTCCAATAAAATGTATAGTTTCATCATGGTCATTTCAGGCATTCACAAGCATTTGATTTGGGCTTACAATTCAGGCCCATTTCCAACATCTGTTGGTGGACATTTGAATACCTTCTTTGCTTCCCACATGCATTTGTTGAAGACAGAGAGCAGTACTTGAAGCAAATGAGGGTGGTTGAGGGTGCAGAACCTCAGCTGGGAGATGAAGGGCACCCTGAAATAGCAGCACTGTCCAGTGTTGTGGTTTTATGCACTCTGGGATGGGACACTGACCCTGTTTCATTCATGCTATCAGCCTTCTCTCAGAGGATGTCTTTCCATTTTCTTATCTCTGCTCCATACCTCCTCCAGTCTGACTACAGCGTCCTTGAATACGCATAAGCAGAATCATACGAAGCACTGTATACAAGATCCTAGTAGAGCTGTGATGGATTAACGCTTGCTGATATTTACTGGAAATATTTTTCTTGGTACACATTTGCACTGCATCAGTACGATCATGACTGACATGATGTGATATGACTGTGGCTAATCATGATGTACTCACCCTGTGATTCACTAATGCATGAAACAATTTTTGGCTTCCTGCTCCTTTCATGGAATGAAATCTGACCTATTTACAGAAATCTTATTATTTCCTTTGCCCATGCTGTGAATGAGTCTGCACCTTGAAGTGAAGTTCCATTTCTGTTACTCCAGCCTGCCAGCTCACCCACTTTCTTCTTTGTGGTGAAGTTTATTTGAGCACTGGTTAACTAATTAGCCAAATACACTTAGCCAAACCCAACTTTGGGGGATGAAAGTCTTTAAGACTGGTACCAAGACAGATGTCCGATGAGCTTTGTGCTACCTCCTTCCAGCTTGAGAGTTTCCTTTAATGGATCACATACTGTTATCTTCATTTTGACAAGTTCTTGCCGGGCTCAAGCTTTTCACTGAATTCTTGTCTTCTTTAGTTTATTTGTGACTCCTTAACAAATGCTTTACTTTGATCCAGATGAATTAGTTCTATGATATTTTCTTTCTTTCTTTAGAAAACCAATTACTTTAAGAAAAATGAGACTAGGTTAATACGCCACAATCTGCTTTTTTCAACCCTGTATCATATTTTGTCCCATTTCCATGCTCGTACTCATATTTTATTATTGTTCCATTTAAAAATTATTCTTAGAGCTTTTCACACTATTGAGCTCAGATTAACAGTCCATAATTCCTGGATCAGTTTTATCCTCTTTCCTAAATTCAGGCACTACATTTGCTGTTCTCCCAGAATATAGTACTGTCTGAGATGGTGGTTAACTACAGCCTTACTTTTAATTCTTTCAGTTCTCAAAAGGAACTTACCCAATACCCTCCAGCGTGAACTCCTGACATTCAAAGCATTCTGCTCTGTAGCTGTGATTGTATCCCACACTTACTTCCATGAGTCCCATTAGTTTCCCCATTTTACATTACCCTCCCTTTTGGGCATGTAACATCACTATATTCTCATCACATAGCTGCAAGTACCTTTTGTGGGAAATCCAAGGCAATGGGGAGACTGAATCTTAATATCTCAGGTCTACATGCTAATGGTCCTGGAGTGATACCTGCTGATTTGTCTGTTCTTTAATTTCACAGAGATGTCAGCCACACACAGAGAACTTCAAGCCACTCAGAGCAGACATTGCTCGCCCAGCAGCTTTGGAGACTCCTGTCTTAAAAGAAGGCTGTCCAAAAGAAGTGATGATTTTGTGAGGAACTTCACATAAAATATGGCAAAGCCACTTCGGTTATATTCCATTTTGCTTTTATGGAAAGCCTGACCACTACCTTGTCACACTGTGACTTTATAGGAGTTGATGAATATAAAGACGAACTGTTCAAGTATTTCTTGATATATTTTGCAGGGGATTTATCAGATATCTCGGCATTTCAATGTTCACTTAAGTTACAGAAGTAAACAGACAGACAACTTAGATAATTTGATAAAAATTAACTGAGTATCATGTCTTTTAATTTTTTTTCACTATATTTTGTCATTTTATGCTTTTTTCCATTCCATACAGGTCTATCAGCTGCCTATTTCTTTTTAATATTATGGATCTTACTTATCGAGCTGTCATCTCTCGTTCTTTTTAAGGTATGCCAGCTGTGAAGTGGGGAGACCTCTGCCCCCCCCCTATATCCTTCAATAAGTCTGAATGACCTCTTTTCTGTTCAGGTTACCGTGACCTAATTCCAAGTGGGTGGACAGACTTTTAGCCAGATATCCTCTACAAGATTAACAGAGATTCTTCCTCCCCTCGTTCTCCCAAGTTCCTTGCCTTAGCTGCTAAACTATTGCTATAATGCTCCCAATGGTATCTTCATGGTAGAAAACAGGCTAGGCAAAGAAATAAGACCTCTATGGTCTGAAAAGCATCAATAGACCTTTGGTGAACTGTATAACTGTGTCATTTATTATTATCCCGGTATCTTGTTACTGCAAGGACTCTAGCTATCTTAACAATTTTCCTGAATTTGTTTACTTTCACAGTTCCCAAAAAGACTTAAATGGAAGTATATAAACATGAAAGGAAAACATTTCTTGTCTTTAACTTTCTAGCAAATTCTTTTTCTTGAAAACACAAAAGGCTGAGGTTCCTATACCTTCAAGGCTTGTCAATTTAGGAAAGCTATTACATGACACAGGTTTATACTGATACCACTATAACTGTCTTTATAAACACTTGGACAATATGATAGTGTCTCTTCCTTCCTTTCTTTCTCTTTCTCTCTACCTTTCTCTCTTTCTGTCTTTATTAATTTATTTCTCTCTTTACCTCTCTCTCCCTCTCTTTCTGCTTTGGAAGGTTGTAATCTAAAGCAAGAAAAGGAGACAGAAACTAAGCTTTAATTCTGGAGTAAAAATGCCTGCAAGTGTAACCATTGTTAATATAAAACATTCCCTAGTATCACTCACACTTGGATGACCATCTAAGCCAAATAATAAATTCCTTGATTTATTCTCAAGGGTCTGTATTGGCTGCTGCTTGTATCCTTTTGGCTTCCTCCCACATCTGCTTGTTCTTTCTGTGCTTGGGACAGCCCTGCCCAACCAGTAGGAAAAACTGGAGGCACCTGACATAGCCCTCACCCTTAGGTACAGCAGAGGAGGTGGAGGGGATGGCTGGAGGGAGATGGGGGTGCCCTCTCCTAACGCCTCACTCAGCATCGCAGTGGGGCCTCTCCCTTGAAACAACAGCTCATGTGCTTCAGTCAAGTTGCTTTGAGAGCTGCCTCAGAAATCAAAAGAGCATCAAGCTGCCTCAGAAATCAAAAGAGCATCACTTCAGTTAAACGTGTGCTGGAGCTTCCTCTTGCCCGAGGACAATCAAGGTTTCACTGACTGCTTCACCCAGGAGGTTCTGTCAACATTTGGATTTTCTTCATTCAAGAGGAAAATGTGACCATTAAGATGCCGGGTTTTGCCTCACAGGACTTACCTGTACCAGAAAATAGGTGACCTGCTCATTTGGCTGAGTGATTAAGCACCACTTGGATGGAAGTATAGGCAAGGAAAACCTGCAGCAACATCCATGCCCATGATCAGTAATTAGTCATTGCTACAAACTGTAACCAAAGAGGTGCTAACGAAGTCCGTGACTTGGACCGTTTCCTGGAATATACAAGACCTCAGATGTATCCATATGACTTTATTGATTCCAATGGATTCAGAAGGATGCTACAAGAGAAGAATCTGGTTTGATACCCTCTATGTAAAAATATGTTCTTATGTGAGACATGTCTAAAGCTCTTTAAAAAGTGACACTGCAAAGTCCTTTTTCAGCTGTAGGAACACAGGTGCAGCAGTGATTTGCCCAAAGTCATATAGGGAGCTAGTGGAAGGGCACAGGGTTATACCCGCAGCTCCAGGCTCGAGGCATAGCACCTTGTCGAATGAATGCTTCAGCCTCTTTCCATTTGTGCACATGCCCGTAGCTAATAAAATTATCTGCTTTTCTTTTGCCAGTGCTCTGAGTTCTAAGAAGGGAAGAGGAAGGAATCAGACTGAGTTCCAGCTCTGAAATTTCAAAAGATACAGTTTATGTACTGGGACTCATGCATACTTTGAGTCTCATGTAAACAAGAATTACACAAAATGTTAACTTTCATAGATTTTTATTCTAAAATTTTATACCACATACTGACTTTCGGAATGTGTTTGAAGCTGTTTTGATCTAAAAATTTCCTTAGGCCGGGAGGATAATACAACCTGGTCAAAGACATAATGGTCAATAACCCTGTGGAATATATTTTGGTGATATATTTTCCTTTGACTTCCAAGACACTTGGAGCATAAAAAGTTTTAAATCTGGCCTCAGGATGATGTTTCATCACTCCAGCTTGTGATGTCATCTTCTGATTTGTTGTGACACAATATTTTGCCACCAGTGGGCTATAAGATCACCTGTAATGTTCTATTATTTTCTCTATTTTCTGATCATTGGTTCCAAAACAGTTAGAATAAGTCACTGATCCTGTAAGAATAGTTGCTTCATAATGGATGAATAATCCTGCTAGATTATACTATGTTAGATCAAATCATACTGTATTACAGACCAAATATATGTGACAAGAGTTTAATAAAAAGATTCTTCAATGAAAATTTCCTCTCATTTGATCAGATCTTTTACTGAGCTTTGTCTTTAATTTCTCTGCTGACATATACAAGCAGTTCATATTTCATGAAACATTATAGCTAGAAATTAGATCACCAGCTCTTTCAAATGAAACACAAGGGATTCCATTTTTTAGAAGACCTGTTTTTCATGGGATAAATAACCAGCAAATACTGAAAAAATATATGTACCTCTTTGAGCTGTTTTAAGGGAGGTTAACACCAAAAGAAAAGGTTCCGTTTCTTAAGTCATTTTGAAAATTTGAACCTGTGTTTGTGTTTCTTATTGTAACAGGCAGTAAAATAGAAGAGTTTCTTTTTCCCGGGGTAGAAATCTCTGCCTCCTAAAACCAACAAAACAAACCCCCCAAAAAAACAAAACAACCCAAACCCCCAAAATTTAAAAAATAATCAAAATTACATGATTGAAAGACTTTGCCTTATGTTATATGAAGTATGAAAGAAAAGTGGCATGTCTGGTTCTGGTTTATACTCTGTAGTCTTGTTTCAAACGTCCAAGTTGTACAATGCTATTGTACTCCTTGTTCAATAACTTCTCATGGAGTACAGATCTTCAACTAGCTCTCCAAGGACCTCGTATGCTAGGTCCTCCCTCTTTCTACATGGCTGCAATGACAGTGTTGTGTTCAACATCTCATTTCTTTTCTTTGCAAGTTGTTAAAAACTATTGCTTACCACTTCTCCCCTCTCTTCAGACCCTTCTCCACAATTTGTGAAATCTTGACTATGCATGTAGATGAACCTAGCCATGACAACTTGCCAGTGGCTATGTTGAAATAAGTACAAATGGACATAAACCTCAGACATTTAGGGAACCATATCCCCATCTCCACCACCACTTCCACAGAAGTCACAGCACAACACCTGGCTAGTGCTATGCCCAGCAAGTTTAAGAGAAGATTTTAAGCCACTTCATTAGCACATGTTGCCTGAACACCTCCCTGGGAATGAGATCCAGCTTGTGAACTGCCAGCTGGTTTATGCGATATGTCTTTCAAATCTTAAAAAGACCAGGTCCTGGTAGGTACCTGCCCCTGCACAACTTCCATCACTGGAACTTTTAGAAACAGATATTCTATAGCAGCAACTTCTAATCAATCATCAAGACTACATACAATGAGATATAAATTAATTTCCTAATAAAAAGTCTAATCACAGAATGAACATAAATGCTTACAATAAGCATGGGAGAAGGGCTTCTTCAGAAAGGTGAACATAAATCAAGCTCAAACACAACATATTTTGCAATTATGTTTTATTACCTGTTTTTTATCATTTTGTATTTGCATTTGACTTGCTCTTCCTTCATTCCTGACTTGAGATAAGTGTGTATCTGTATCATGGTTTAACCCTGCCCAGCAGCTCAGCCCCACACAGCCACTCGCTCACTCCCCCCCCCCCGGGGGGATGGGGGAGAGAATCAGAAGGATAAAAGTGAGAAAATCCGTGGGTTGAGATAGACAGTTTAATAGGTAAAGCAAAAGCTGTGCATGCAAGCAAAGCAAAACAAGGAATTCATTCACCACTTTCCATCGTGGGCGGGTGTCCAACCATCCCCAGGAAAGCCGGGCTCCATCACACATAACGGTGACCTTGGGAAGACAAATGCCACAACGCCGAACCTCCTCCCTTCTCTCCCCAGTTTTATATGCTGAGTGTGACATCGTATGGTATGGAATATCCCTTTGGCTAGTTGGGGTCAGCTGTCCTGGCTCTGCTCCCTCCCAGCTCCTTGTGGACCTGCTCACTGGCAGAGCATGGGAAACTGAAAACTCATTGATTTAGTGTAAGCATTACTTAGCAACGACTGAAACATCAGTGTGTTATCAACATTATTCTCATACAAAATCCAAAACATAGCACTGCACCAGCTACTAAGAAGAAAATTAACTTCACCTCAGCCAAAACCAGGACAATCTGAAAGAGCCAAAAGCCACCAAATAAGGCTGTCTGATGGCATGTGAAATCTGCCTGGGTGCAGGTAGTAGAATCAGAAATGTCTTCCATAAGATCAACTCTAAAGTTCCCAAAAGGCTGGGTGAGTGTGTGTGCATATAAATATGTAACACTGTAGGAAGGAAAGCTGCATAAGAAACTGAGGAGTTTTCTCTGAAAGGAAGTTCCATGCCCCAGTTAGCCCATCGCCAACACTATGGGTTGCCAAAGTACGTCTGTGTGCTATATAAAGTCTACGCTGCTTGCACTTCACACATTAGGAAAGATGCACAGAAACTCACTTGTGCTAAAATACCTATGGTGATTGCAGGGCAGACCATAATCTACTTCTCACTTTGGCAGTCTATGAAACTTCTCTGACAGCTCTGAAAACAGATCTCATTCCTGGCGTATTAGCAGAGCCAAAAGCAACAGTTAGATCTCACCGTTACCTACAGCTGATTTCATCGCAAAGGCATCTTATGTCATTCAATCTTGAAACATGATTCAATTTAGATTTTCAGTCTCCCAGGAAAATGACTTATTCTTATGTCTATCACTAGGAATTGCATTGTTTATAGGCTCACAAGAAAAATGTAAACACTGGTAAAAATCCTATCATGTGCTAACAAGTCCTGCACCTTATTATCTAGTATTCAATTACTGATGAGTTCCTTGAAAGCAACCATGTTGTCTCTCAATGTTCATTTTACCAAGCTAGAAAATATCCTCCTTCCAGGCCTCCTCTCACAAGCTGCATCCATGATTACTCCAATCCTCCTTTCCCTGCAGCTCTTCCCACTTCCATGTCTCCTCCCTTCACCTGACTGACTGTGCCTGCACCCAGGCATCCACCTATTGCCTGCTGGCTGCCTTGCCAAAAGGTGACAGCAATCCCCCCTCCCCATGGAGAACACCTTACCTCCTGCAGGAGAGATTGACATTTGCTTTTTCCATGCTCATATGACATTGATCATTGACATAAATTCTAAAAATTACTATATATACACAAATATATTACTCATTTCCAAAGAATGGTTGTGAGTTTATAAGAGAATTCCCTGTTTGCCCCTTGCACTTTGTATTACTGCCCATTTCAATTATTTCAGACTTGGTGCTATTTTTTTTTTTTCTTTCTCTGAAATTCCAGCCCTTTGCTGCTGCTGCTGCTGTTCAACCATGTATCATCTGCACGTATCACTAGTATGCAAACTGCTAATTAATAAGTGGTCACAAGACCAGTTTCAGGGGAGCCCACCACTGGCTGCCTGCAGCTGAATGCTTCCTCATGCAGCACAGCCTATTTTCATGGCAGAACATTGGCTTAAATATTCATTATAGTGGCACAGTCTGTTCCAGCAGACAAATCTTCTGTGTGGTCACAGTAATTAGGACCTCTCAGATACCAAGTACCTCTTACAGGCTACAGCACACCACGCAACACTTTCAGAAGACAGTGAAAGACGCAGGCTGTGCAGCATCTCTCTGAAATGCACCGCCGTTCAGTCTCTACCTGTAAGCATGGTAATATTCTTAACAGTCTGTATTTGCACGTACCAGGGCTGTATCTGATGCAGCTTCCCCTCACCAGGCCTGATCCTGACCCCACCCACAGGCTGACATCCCAGCCTGTCCTTGGCCAGTCCCCATCTCCAAGGAGGTGCCTGATGCCCAGGCCGGGGCTGCCCCTATTCTCCCTGCTGCCCTGCGCCCTGGCTGGGGTCGTGGGACGGGCCCTGGATACTGAGATCCTGCCCTACCACCCCAGGCGACCTCCCACATTCTCCTGACCTCCAGTCCTCAGGGAACTGCCGGTCCACACAGTGTCCTAGCAATTTCTGGAGTTAAGATGCAGCTGTTTGGTGCCAGCTGCTTTGCCCGTTTCTATCACAACATGTTGTCTTCATCCATACATGTTTTACACAGGTCTGATATTGCATAATCATTTTTATTGGTCACATTTCTGCGTACCACTTAAGCCAGGGTTATGAACAGAACCATCTGCATTTCTACATGCTACATTTCATGCCAGCTGGGGTCTGGAAGTGAGAAATTGTATTTTGTTGCAACCATGTCTTTTACTCATTTTATCTGTTCTACATTCATACACATATGAATATGGAATACTATTGGATTTTCCCATTAGTTTTTGCGATATCTTGAGCTACTTTGTTAGAAGTTCTACAGTAAGGGAACTGTGAAATCTAAGCAGGGAAGAAATTAATAAGAAAACAAACAAATGGAATTGTTGAATTTAGATTTGGATGTAAATCTGGTAAAATATCAACATGGCTCATGTGGTGCAGCTGAAGGAATTGGAATACTTTCAGTCTAAAGCCAGACAAGACATCCTGTGCATGGGGAATGGTATGGTCTCAAGGCTCCCATGTTGCTATACTGTCCAGATCTGTCCAGCATGTCGTCACTTCACACAAACATGAACATCATGTGCTAACAACCAGACATGCTTCCTGCTTCTGAGAAAAAAAAACAGAAAATTGCTGGGTCTAGGCTGCGTGGCCAACATTGAGACCACATTTAAAGTTAAAGGACTGAGACAGTCCGGGTGTAGGATATACATTTGTTTGTATTGCATGGAGTGGATTTTGACAACTCTTAAAAGTGCATGATTAAATTGTAACATTATGTCCAGTCTCCTTTGCATTGTTTAAGTGGGGAAAAAAAGGAACTAGATTATGGCTAGCCTCAGCTCCATAAGACATGGCTGTAAAATAACACTGTTCATCTCTGTGGAAGCAGCAAAGGAGATGGTTTTTCAGAAACTGTACAACAGTAATCTCAGGCTTTTGGACTGTTTAATATCCAGGTCCTCCACCCAATTCTAGGACAGAAGTGTCCCAAATGCCACTTTTCCATTTTTGAAAGGTGAGATTATGGCAGGTCAAAGGTTAAGGCAATACCACATCTCTGGGCTCCTTCAGCCACAAAGTGAGTGACCTGGAGCCTAGTCCTCTGTTAGCAAATGTTACAAGGGGCGAAGCTGCAATGGAAGGAGTTAGAGATGACCAGTTCACCTGTATTTCCACCTACTGTGTATGTTGTTGAGGCAAGAAAGGAAAAAAACCACTCTGACTTTATATATGTTCTGCCTCTGTTCCAGTTCTACAGGGCTGGCCAGCCAGCATCCTTTGCAAGCAAGGACCTCCTTCAGGTTTCGTACTAGTTTATTTCCTTTGAGGAGGGAGTACAAAAAATATATCCATTTGCAAATATAAGCTAAAAATCAATTACTAGCATGCTCAAGAGCACTTTAGACAGCCGCTTCAAATGCCTTCCATTCATTAATCAGCAGGAGAGGCATAAAAACCCCAGAGAATGTTTTCTGATTGTATGGCAGTGTAAAAGCCTTTTTTGCATATGACACAGCAAAACCAAGAAAAATTGGTGGATTTCAAGCCAGAACACTCACCTGTTTCTCCAAAAATCTCTTTTTTTCTATAACATGTATTACATATGGTAACCTTGGCAAATACCTGGTTCGCAGATGTGCAAGTATACTTTTGTGAGCATGCAGTAGGACACTGTTAAACCCATCTCTAATTTCTTAATTAAAATAAAATGTGCAATTCCTTCCAGCAGCTTACTTTGCAGGGAGACAGGGAATCTATCCTGTTCTGTATGGTAACTGACTTCAGGGACATGCTCCAATCAAAACCCCGGTCTGCATCCTGTCCTTTCTCTGCCCTTCAGAGACCAGAGTCCTTAGACGTTGCAATGCTCTCCCAAAGAGGGAAAATAAGCTTAAAGTGCCACTGATGGTGTCCTGACTGGCACAGACATACAGCACCATCACAGTTCACATTATTAATTTCCCAGAGATCTAAAGGTGTGGGGGTGAAATCAAAGCTGCTGCAGCGCTGAATGCAGCAGCAGACAATTTTACAAAACTGAAAGTGCTCATATAATTGCTCAGTTCTTTTGCTTTTCAGTCACATGAATAAAAACCTAAACTACTGCAAGCTTTTTCTTCCCCCTTCTTTTTACTTGCTTCCCTCCTGCCCTCCCATATAGTAGAGATATATGTGTTCTGCATATAAACTGTGGGCTGGTTACCCAGTTATGAACAGGGAAGCTGGCATTATGTTAATAAAGTAAAAGTCTATGTCACCATTAAACTACTACAGTAAATAAGGCACTATGGTACTTTTTGTACCAGATATAATATATTGTCTATACTGCCATAGAGAATAGTTGCCTACTACAAAAGAATTCATAAGGCTGTAGCTTTTCTTATTGTTTAAATTACCAGAAACATTAGGATGTCATTGGTGACATCAGTAACAACTAGGCAAAGCAGGAAGTAGCATTTTTCCATTACCTCTTTCCTTCCATTTAAATTTTCTATCTGTCTTGAATTGAGAAAAGAATGGTTCTGTTCTGTCTTGAAAACATTTCACAATATTCACTCTTCAGCCTTTCTCCAAAACTTATTTAAGGATGAAATTATTAAATCACTCCTTAATCCTCTATATTTCCTCATATAAGTAGACCATCATTAAAATGTGTGGAATAATATAGTTGTATAAAATTAATCTAGCTACCTATCTATTTTCAGAATGGAATATTAAGTGAATAATCCTATTAGAGTTGACTAAGTCAGTCCTGGTTAAAAATGTTTCTCATGTATTTTGCTATTTTTTCCTGCCTGAGCACTGGGCAGTCCATTCCTCAAGTTTGTCGTTGCTTGATGCAGAACACAACAGGTGTACAAATTTGGAAAGCCAATTCTGCAGCTATTTAACTTCACACTTTTTGAGTGGGTTGCTGACAGCTTGTTAAGTTCAGCATTAGAATAAGACTTTGGAGTCCTAGTCTGGAGCTGCTGCTAAGTGACTCATTAAGAATATTTAACAGTCAGAATTTATACTGTTCTTTAACTTTGATTGATATATATCATATGATTTTTTTGTTTCAACAAACACAAGTGTGTTCCTAAGTCTACAACTCATAATTGCAAATATAAATTTGCTTTCTGAATACATTGTATTTTGAGCAAACCCAACACAATTCACCTGAAGACCATTCTCTTTAAATTCCTTCAGATACAACTTGCTTCATACGAAAATTCTTGTCTGGCTCTGGAATAGTGTATGGGAGAAAGAACAGAGGAATGAATGATGTTATGATCTAATTACCGAGAATCATCATGGTCACTCAAAGAAGAGTCAGCTTCTCAACATCTCATTGAAAATTTAATATTTGATTTTGGACTGAAATGCTTGGACTCAGAAAAGTCTAACTCTTCATTTCCTACTTTTCCAAATTACAATTTTTCTGAGTATTAATTTTTATGAAATTCTTTGCCTAGGCACTAGAATGGCAGAAGAAATTGTGATGTTGATGGAATGCAGTGTAATACACAAGGGAAACTTCCCATGTAAACAGGCATAAATGATGATGGTTTCTAAATTAGCTATCATCATTCAGAAAATATTTGAATGAGTCTCTGAAAACACTAGCACAACATTCTGCAATGATCATAAAGGCAAATCTAATGTTCAAAGTTATTAGGAATAGTATGGGAAACAAAAAAAGAAAATATCTTTGCACAGCTTTATAAATCCACCGAATGCTCACATCTTGAACACAATCCAATTCAATCAATTTGGAAACAGTATAGTGTAGTTTTAAAGTCATGCTAAGGGTGAATAGAAATACAGTACAGATTCCATGTGAGTACAGCCTGCAGTTCTTCATTTTGAGAAATGCAAGACTGAAGGAAGTCACCAAGGAGGTCTACACAATCTTAACTAGCAGACAAGCAGTAATTACAAGCTATTTTGACTGAATATAAGAACTAGAGCTGCCCCAATGTTTTTATTAGAAAGAACAAACAAATAAAACTACTTTTACACAACTTACAAAAAAATCGCAAAACTCATTATCACAAGACGTAGAGGTGAGTGAAAGTTTAAACATATTCAAAACTGGCCTAGACAGCTCCTGGGGCTGTGGTGTTAAATGTCATGGAAGTGATACAACATCTAGCATTTGTCAATTTTAAAGAAGATGGCTTAGTGCACCAAGGAAGAACCACCCTCTCTGTTCCCTGTTTCTTACATTCATCCTAAGCGTTTGCAGCTGATCCCTGTAGGAAGGAACATTTGGGGCTGGATAGACTTGTGATGTGACCCAGAATGACACTTCATAGAGTCTTAAGAAATACAGGTAGATTCCCTGGACATTTTTTTTTTTTTCCCAAGAGAGCCTCACTGAATGAATCTTTTAATTACTGGTATACTTGTTATTCTAATTTAATTTTGTGATCTTTATTACGATGACAGCAAAATAAGAACAGATGAAAATACTTCCTATTGCCAAGTTTTCCAAACACTGCAGTTGTAGAAACAATAATCTAAAACTCAGCAACAACTCTGTTGAACATTAGCTGCTTAAAGCCGCTAATACAACAGGCTTAATAATTACCACACGTGTTTTGCAAGAGTTAGGTCCTGGAGCCAGGCTTAGCACAGATCATTGCACAGGACATTGCTAATAAAGTCAGCTGGCTTTATAGAATGGGTTTGCATTTTTAAAACATGTTTGGAGTCTGAAAAAGGCTAGAATTCCCTAGTTTATGTGACTAAATTTAAGCAATGACTTGTGTTATTTGCTTTCTGTCAACTCTAAGACAGATTACAGAAATCAACAACTTCTGAGTATTCTAGTGTACCATGAGATGCAGTTTGTCTTTTTTCCTTCACTCACTGCCTGTGAATCAGCTCTTTGGATGGAGTAAACAATACTTCATTGGCATCAGTGTTGCTATAACAGTTTACGCTGGCTGAGAACGTGATCCTTCCCATGAGGACAGGAGAGGGAGAGCACGGAGACAGGAGCTGTCCCTTATGCCTTTACAATGAGTATGTGAAACACTAACACTGCTACTAACAGAATTTACAATAAGCTTGGTAAAGATGAACTGCAGTCGCATCAGTTTTTCCCAGTGCTGACACAGCTTCCCCCTGCAAACTTCATTCATGCGAGGGCCAGGGACGTGCAGGCATAAAACGATTATAACACTCTTTTGCTTTGAGTTGCTTCTGTTGCTAGCAAACTGAAAAGAAGAGAAGACTGGAGGAATCTCATACAAGATTTTGGCAGGCTTTTGTTACAGGCTTTGTCTGTTCACATTTCTTTGGATAAAGGCTTTCTTTTGAACAGGTTAGATGAAGCAGAAAGTATCCTGAAAGCTGGGATTCAAATCATTTGTTTAATGGTCTGGTATGAGTATTTTACCCCATGTGCACCCTGCAATCCCTGTTTTACTTTTGCCACAGGAGTTTCATGGGCTTTTGTTGCTCTCCCATACATGAATCACTTGCCAGTCACTAAAATCAGCAAGAAAAAGAGATGTGAAATGCTCCCTCCTTCACACATGCCCTGCCCCAATCTCCAGCCCCCATCCCCTTAAAAAAAACCAAACAAAAAAACCAAAAAAACACCAATCCAGAAACTTTGTACTTCTAACCAAACTACGCAAATCAGCAGGGTCTGCAGTTTGGATATCTGCATGTTTAAATCTTTTCCCAGTGGAAATCATTTTGGACAAATGTTAAGAGCAGAGGCAAAGCAAATCCTAAGCACCCCCTGTTCCCTGTCCTGCAAAGCATGGCTAAGTGGTTGGAACAGTCTTCTGGAAAGCTGGAAAGTGTCAGACTCTAAGACTTCCCCTAGAATTATTACTGACATGTCTCTTGTTTGAGGATTTCCCGTGCTTTCACATTGAATTAAACACCGTGGGAGCTAAGGGCAGACAACAACTCTCTCAAGAAAACTGCAGTGGTTAGGAGCTCTGGGCTACATTTACAAAGGTCTTTAGTTGCCTTAAAATGCTGGTAGATGCCTGGCCAGAAGCAAGGAGGCACTCAGCTCCGCAGGATGTGCAGGAAACTCTTCACAGGGTGCCTGTGTGTAAGTTAAAAGACCAAAGGTAAAAATTATTCCTGCCATGGCAACATCCTGATTCAAGTTTCACTGTGACACAGCGACACTTCTCCCAGATGGTGAGGGAACGATTGAGGGATTCCTCCTGCAAGGTACTGGGTACTTCTGCTTCTCACTACAGTCTCCCATACGAGGGAGGGGGAAACTCCACAGACCAGGCTTCTCGTTAGCAAATACCAAATACCAAAACAATTGGAGTCAGTGGGAGTTTTTCTGGAAGAAAAGATTCAGCACTAACTGATTTATGAATTCAAAGGACTGTTTATTACAAGCTTTATTCACAGTTGACAGTGAGATATCGTTAGTGGGTAGAAGAACAGAGTCATCTGGCAGCAGCTTTTATCATTCACAGGTCTTTTTGACCCAAAGACTGCCAAAATACCCAGTCTTTTTGCTTGACTGTTAGTTTTTGCAAAATGACAGACAGGTGTTTCATTCCATCCAAGGTTTTCTGCCTTCCCCTCTTCTAAAATTCCTGTGATCTTTATTGTGGAACTTGATCTGATCACTTTTTCTCAGATTTGCCCCTTTCTTTTTCTAGACATCATCATTAGATCCTGCTGGTTTTGTCCTCATGTAAAAAGGTAAGACCTTCTCTCCTGCCATATTTCGCATACCCTTTCAGCTGCTTTAAAAAATGCAAGGAAAAGCAGAGGAAAGGGAAACTCTCAAGTGTCTGCTACAGCAACTGGTGACACCAATGATCTTTAAATATCCTTATCAGGCCTTACTCAAGAGCAAGTGTGTGTGAAGTGGTGAAGATTGCAAGACTTTAAAGGCTGTTCTTTGCAGAACTGCCTGACTGCCCTGCAATGCCATGAATTTCAGGAGCTGGAGCACATGTCCAGGATTTTTACCATCTTTTCTGGGAGAGGGGTCCCAGATATGGTGCGGCAAGGGCATCACAGTTTGCACGCCTTATAGAGAGCTGTGCTTGGGTAGGGAAATGCTCCTTCCCACTCTGCTCCTGCTCAAGCACATGCAATCTATCTCAGCAGGGAGCAGAGCCATGTGTGAACATGCAGGGAGCAGATGGGCACAGTTAAGCAGAGCTTCTTTTTAAACTCTTCTGACTTCTAAGTGGTGAGATTCACACAAAACCACTGTGTGCTAAATGCCCTCTGGAATTAATCTCTTAAAAGACAGAAAATTACTTGACACATGTCCAGCTGGAATGAAATAGGAACACAACAGCACTGGGTACAGAGAAAAATACATGTCCAATATATTTGTTCAGCAGAATAGTCATTGGCAGTGCTGAAAAATAAAAGGAATTTATTGCGACCACCATTGTCAGAGATTTCAAAAGATGTAATTGTCAGGTAAGGACCCAATTCTTACTGTTAGACCATGGGCTACATATGTCTTTCACAATCCATTTTTCCACTGATTGTTATTTTGATCTGGAAATTGATTGTTTTAAATTAAAACAACATTGAAATTTTAATATTTGTAGTTAACAGTCATCCTATTGTTCACAAGTGAGATGGTGAGAAGATTGAGGGAGCGATGGAAAAATGGTCCAGCCTGTGGATCAACCACCAAGTCACAGACAGGAGTAGAAAAGATCAATTCTGACTGGAAGGTATCAGTCCCAACAAATTTTCTTTTTCCTCTCCCTTTTGTTCCCTCCATATGGTGCAAATAAAGGGTATCAGACACAATCCCTTGAGGCAATCAAAATAAAGGTAAGAGATGCCAAACAATAAGAGAATACAAAAGAGTCCATTGCACAGACCAGGAAAAAAAGAGATAGGCATCACTGAAAAATCTCCCGTTTGCTGCATGTTTGGTTTTGTAACAATATCTCTTAAAATGTATGTTTTCTAAGTTTTCCACATACACCTATTGCAATTCTATATTCTGGTCCAAGTCATCTTTTCACATGACATAGGACTGGCACATAATGTACTACACGTGTCACGTACACATGCACACCGAAATTGTGAGGTCAAAGCAATCAAAATGCCACAAAACACGGGTTAGGGTTGCCTGCAAAATTTTAACATGGAGCAGTTGGGTATATGAATTGGGGCATATTTCCAATTATATCTCCACATGTTATCCACAGTTTACTCATACAGTTTCTACCTTCTTTGCCTTCCCTTACTACTTATACTTTTCATTTCTCCTTTTTTTTTAACATATATTTGATATTTACATCACCTGTACCTTGCTTTACAAATCCCATTAGAGTCTTTGTCACCCTCTTCTTATCCTGCCTTTACCTTAATCTTCCAAAGAACATGCATGTTTTCTGGTTTCTCAATTATGTGAACATGCCTATAGCTAATCCATCCATATAGTGGATAATAAAAGCACAAAAACAAAGAAACCAACAAAAGGAGATATTCTCGTACATTTTCCCTCAAACTGAAAATTATTTTACTCAATTAAAAAAAATAAGATTAAAAAAAAAAGAAGGATGCTATTGGCAGTCTAAAATGACTTTCAGGAAAATTACAGTTTGAATGAGGAGAGATTTGAGGATGGAAACTACCCAGAGACACTGGTTTCAGTATTTTTGACCAGCATTTCCTTTATAAGACACTCAGCTCACATCTCAAACTGATTTGAATATAAGAAGCTAGAGATCATCAATCGGATTAAGATGTTTTGAAAGTGAATTTAAAATAGGATATTTTTGGCATATCTATACTGCATGTAGATACATTAATAATACAGTCTCTCTGTCTTGGGTAAATATCTTTCCATTCTGTTATATAAAAACTCCTAACCCTCATAATACTGTATTTTATTTCAATTGTAAATCCTCCCACCCATTTTGAGTGAGGCTGGTTTTGAGACCTAGGCTGTGTTAGTCCCTAGCCATGCATTATATACAGGTAGCAGAAAGGCTGTACAGGTGCCAGCATTAAGAAATATGCCTCAGGTGGGACAGTCACAACCTACTGCAAATAATCTTCTTGCAACTGTTGTGAAAAGTCTGTGAGTAAGCCCCTTTAAGTGGGCTTTTTAAATAACCACTCAGTTTCTTTAGAGACCCCATTTCCCACGAGTGCTTTTTTCTCTTCAAGGAATAGGCTATGTTCAAACAGAATGCCATGCAACTGAAAGGAGTGATAGTGGCAGATCTAGAAACTGCCACCCTCTGATCATCTCCAGACTCTGATAATCACATTGGAAGGCTTCCTTGTACCGTACATCCCCAGGCATCTCATTCCTTAGAGAAGGCCAGCACCACGTGGCTCAGGAGGGAAGATGCTCCACAGACTGTTCTCCCCTTGGGCTCTGTGAAGGCTTTCTCCTGAAGAACAGAATAGGATTACAATGGACTTTGTGATGAAATCTTTTCTATCTGTTTGGTTTTATCTGTTTGGCTTATGGTAGCTTCCAGAAGCCTGAAATATATTGTTGCACAAGTTCAAAAGATGCCCCTGGCTTGGAAAGGTTAAGTACAAATAGCAAGAATATGGAGAAAAGAAGAATGTTCCCATTTCATGGATGAGGAGCTGAGGCTCTAAAAAAGTAAGTTCAGATTTCTAATAGTTCTTTAGCATCTAAAGGCACAAGAGAATAGACAAAAATCAATGATTCATTAAAATCACTTAGATCTTCTGCATCTTTAGGTGTCTGCATATTTTTACAGCTTCTACCCAAAACTTTGGGATCATTTCCTTTAATTCTACCCATCTAGAAATGAGTGTGCAGAACAAGCTCTCTGCCTGGATTCCTCCTATAAGATGTGAGGACAAACAGGTATCTTCAGTGTCCAATTCAGACAGTGCTGTGTTGTTCAGCAGAAAATGGCTCGTGATTTCCATTGCATAAGTGGTTTGTCAAACATAAAGTAACAGATCTCAGCTGTATCCCATAAATTCCAAACTATTGACTCATTCAATTAAAAAAAAAAAAAAAATTAAGTTAGTAGCCTTCCTATGGACACAGTAACATGGTGACTCCATGCTGTAAACCATACAAATAAGAAAAAAAAAAAGAAAAAAGAAAAGGTTGTAACAACTCAGGGTCCAAACCTTATAAATCACTAGGCTTTAGGGATAAGAAATTTGTGATGTCTAAGCTCATAGGGAGACAAAAGCAGTATCAAGGCAGAGGTTACACTAACCCTTTAGCCACATGCAAGGAAAAAAGCCAGTGAAGCATTTGGTTTTAATCCTAGTAGTGATGCTGCCATGCATTTAGTTTAGTAATTACATGTCTCAGCTGTCACATGCTGTAGGCAAGAGGGTTGGGGGCTACCAAATGACCTTTTCTGAACTTCATCTGTGATCCCTTGGAAAAAAAGTATCTTTTTTCCAAGGCAGTGGTCCTGCTGAGGGCTGGTAGCTCAGCGACAAAGCTTCCTACAGCAGCAGCCTCCCCCAGCAGAACAGTAGCTGATTTTTATTGTCATTGCTGCTGTGTATTTTGTTTTCTGCAGAGAAGGAGCCATTTGTTCTAACCTAACTCAACTGAAAAATAGGCACCACTTAATTGCAGTTGAAAGTGCATCATGCAAAGAGGCTGGAATTCTTTGTCTGCATCGCAGAAAAAGCACCTCTCCTTAAAGACAACTTAAAGCACATCACCAATAACCAAGTTGAAACCTTCATTCACCACAATCCTTATTGGACAGAGCAAATTGCTCTGGTACTTTTTGCTTTCAGCTATGATTTTGTGCACTGACCTTTGGAAAGTATGGTCAAATAGCCTTTAGCAGCAGTTGTAAAGCACAAGATCATTGCATAGACACTGATTTCATTAGGCAGCCCTGTATAAATTAGCATTACTTACTGGGGAGTATGCAGCTAATGGTACTGAAAAGAGGTGAGGTCTGTTCATTCTGTGCTACACCTGTAAGTGAAGAGAAGCCTTCCTGTCTCTCTGCAGACAGAGCTGTTCTTCCGTGCTTTGCTGCAGATGTGAGATGTTACACAGCGTGAGTCCCTGTGTCAGGTTTGGTTGTTTTTTTTTTTTTTCTAGCAGAAACCATGCAGACCATGCGAGGCAGAGAGCAGTGGCCACAAACTCTTATGAAACTACTCTGATTTAGCCCAGGTAAAGATCTCATTCATTGTCAGATTTTGCACCCTCAGGTAAGGGAAACTCAGGTCAGTTTTGACCATCCTTAGGTGTCTGGGCACCTTCCAAGTAAAATGGAACAAGCAACAGTGAAAACCCTTGTAAACTCCGAGGACCCTCCAGAATCTCTCCATCATAGGGGGAACCTGCCTGGGGTTTAACCCTTCTGGCTGTTTTTTTTCTCCTTTTAGCTTGCTACATTTAGGTATAGGAAGGGTTTCTCTTCTGGCAAGTGCCATGCTCATGATGGCAACAATTCTTCAAGTAGAAGGCTTGTTGGGCACATCTTAAAGATTTTTAGAGCTTAGATTTACCTAATTTTTTCTAAGATTATTCCCCAGTTAAATCCCATCCACTAAGACTGCCAGCGCTGTGCTGGCAAAAATGTCCTCTGCATAGCTGAGCTCCCAGCAGTTAAGTATCTCTAAACCTTTAAACACCCTGAAACCATCCAGCAGTTTCAGACTTGGTCTGGTTTAGAAGATGGATTAGCATTCAGGGTCACTTTTAGTTTTGATGGGCTATTCTGCTAATCTTCCACAAGAAAAGTTAGCTCCGTCTGAACCTCACGAAGGGGGAAGAGAATGAAGGATTAACAATAAGAATAAAATTAATCAGAGAAAAGCTTAGGTAATGAATTATAAACAACCTTCAATTGTGGCAACTGTAGAATAGTTACTAAAATTCCGGAAGAGAAAAAGCACAGTTCTGATAACCGCATTAAAAAATTCTTATTTCAGTCACAATCCTGACACTCAAACCTGTCTAACTCCTTTAAGTGATCCTGTCTGTCCCCTCCTATACAAAACAGTAGGAACTAGCAGATAGGAGAGGTCTACTCTGCTACACAGTCCCCTCCCTTGATAGCATTTAAGAAGCCGATGGCTCTCAGGCCCCACAAAGAAAGTTTGAAACGCTCAGGGCTGTGGTTTGTCTTCAGTAACACTGACTGGAAACATGCCCTATATACTTTCTCCAGTGGCTCTCAGACCATCACTTGGAGCTCTGTTATCCCTGCATGTGAAAATGGTATTTCAAAATGTAGCTTGAGATATTTTCTGCTGCTAAAGAAGGGGCAATTTTCACTCTCTGCTTTAATTCCCCAATGTCAAACTTGATCCATGATTTCAAGTAGTGTAATGGCAGCAGAATTGTCTTCCTTACATATTTATGCTTGCTTTTAGGAAGAAATTAAAAATGCTAGGTGCTGTACTTACTCTTGCTCTTTCAGTTCAATTTTGCTGTGGTGGTGACAGATGAAGCTGGGTACTTTGACACATAACTTGGGCACGGACAAGCTTCAGACTGTGAGTTCACTTAAGCACCAAAACATGCCCGAGAAAGAAATCTCTCTTATTCCCTTTCTGTGGATGGGGAAGCAGGAGCATCTGGGGCTGGAATGGGGACAAAGGACAAAATGAACTATATCCTGGTCTCTGCATTTAGGTGAGAGGGTGACCAAGGAGCTCGGGCATGTCCCAGTCTTTGGCTGCAGCACATGCTACCATCTCCTTACCTCTATATTCTGTAGCTTGCCTTGATCTAGGAGGGACTTTTGCCACTATCTCCTTGCATTTTCATGGGCAAGCTAAAGAAATGCAGTCCATATTATACTATTGTAAAGGAATTCAATCAATGTTCTTTAATTTCAGTGTCAGTTTAGATCCATTTGCAGCAGGGTCTTTTCCATTAATTCCAGTCTGAGATCCACAAAGCTGCCCAGAACAAAGTTCACTTCCACTTCAGGAAAAAATCAGCAGTTTGAATCAGTTTAGTTTGAGGCTAATCGGTGACTTTTAAACAATAGTTTTGGTTCAGGTTCAGTTTGAGAAATGAGGGATATTTCAGATTTTCCTGGAGACATAGGCACAGCACATACTCTTACTATTAAGCAATGTTCATGCATTATTACAGATCTGTCCTGGCAAATCCAGATTAGTAGTCCTCTGTCATACTGGAGGATGTCTCAAGTGTAGTGTCAGAGAGCCTGGTACTATCCTGCTGTCTGTACTTCCATTCATAGACCCAGTGATGGAATAGAGTGCACTTACCAAATTTGCAGATGCCATAAAGCTGCAGCACTCCAGAAAACACTAACAGAATACAAAATGATCTTTGCAAAAAGAAAATCAGTCTGGAATTTAAAAGGTATCATTCAATAAACTCAAGTGCAAGGTATTTCAGGCAGGCAGGAATACTCTACTTCAGATAGGACAGAGAACTAGCCAAGCGATCACTCTGCAAGATATGTTCTTAAGACCACAGTAGTCACAAAGTGAATTTTAATTAATCTTGGCATATTATAGAGATCAAAAAAGCTTCCAAACTCTAACATCACCCTTAGGTGTATGAACAAGGATATGATCTATGATGCTGAAAATATCCCTTCTATTCCTAAGACCTCAGCTGGGATACTGAGTCTGGTTTCAGACATGGGATTTCAAAAAGAGAATGGAACATTTTGTCTGAGAAGACTGGTGAGAATCAGGCCAGACACCTAAAAAATGTGTCTCAATCAGGGGGAAAAAAGACGAAAAATAAAGGAAAAAAGGAATTATTCAGCTCAAGGAAAAGATGTCAGGAAAACATAATGCAGAATGCAAAAGCATCCTTCAAGGAATAAAAATCTGTCTGTGCACCTGGTGGATAGGACAGGGGGTAATGCATTAGACAGTAAGGGAAATTTTCTAACAGTAAGGCTAATGAAGGACTGGAGAAGTTTCCCGTAAGAAGCAGTTGTACCTTTGCACTGAAGTTCTTGAAGAACAGATAAAACAAATGCCTTTCAGGGATGCTTTGGGTGATTCTGCTTTGGAGTAAAGGGATGGGTTAAGATGACCTCTTGAGATGGCTTCCAGCTCCCTCTTAGCTCTAGTCTGTGTTCATTCCACCATTTCTATGTACCTACAGCAATATATATGAAGGCAGTTAAAACATTAAAAAGCACATTTCATATTTTTTCCTCCTAAAACTAGCAAATTAATGATACCAATAAAAATGGTTTTCTCACCAAGCTCCCTTAGTGTGCTCTAATTACAACATTCTGAAATATTTGTGCTTCATATGGGAGCTCTGCTTACTATTGAGATCCAAACTGGTGTCATCTGCTTTTTCATAGCTAAATCTGCAGGCAGCAGTAGGCACAAAACCTAGTCCAGTCTTAGTGAGACCAACAGTGAAGGAAACGCGAGCTCAGCCATTAGTTATCTTGGCATAAATAAGTATATACCTTTCCCAGACTAGCAAAAACAATCATGGATACATGAAACGTCATCACAGCTATTAGTCTGCCTACCCTTAGCTTGCATTGCCCTTTACCAAGTGTCACTGAGCACATTAGCCAAAACTCATCTTTCCTGACATTTCCCAGTGCAGCTCGAGCAGGTAATGCCCATGTTAAATTGGGTTCTTTCACTGGAAATGTCTGTTGCGTGCCTGAATTACAGCAGTCACAGAGTATCCCCAAGCCTGCTTGCCGGGACTCCAGCCCCCACAGAGACTCAGCCAGCCCAAGCTGTTTGGCGGCTGAAAGCAGGTTTTGTCATCTCAGCTATGCAGCAACTGCTCCCACATTGGCAGGATCCGACTCTGGCACACAAGCACAGGTTCCTCCTGGTTACACTTGAAAAAGGTTCCCAGGATGGTGCCTTGATAGAATCAGGTTATTAGTGCAGAGCACAGGCTTAAGGCAGCATGGATGTCAGGATGCTCGTACGAGGTGTGTCCCCAGTTGGAGGCAAAGCTTTGTTTGCTCTGCCCTGACTTGTGCTCTGTGCAAGGGGCCATTCCTGGCTCCTTGTCTCCTGGCTCACACAGCAACTTCATGCTGCTGGGCATCCTGTGCATGAGTCTACATTTGGTCTCTTAGACAACGACCTTTCCAGAAGAGCAGCAGTTACATTGCCCTTGCCATGTAACCTCCAAGCAGGTGTTAGTTGCCTTGTCAGAGTGTAAAAGGGAGATGAGAGTCCCACAAGTAAGCGGTCCCCGTTCTGTGGTTAACCCACAGGGTCCCGCTGCTGGAACCCAGAGCCCTGCCTCTTTGACACAGATGTTGTTCTGGCCTTAGCATCAGTAACTTCCCAGCTCCGATGAAGCCAATGCCTATAGCATACTCACAATACCGAGTGCTCCCAGCACCGAGTGTGGGACTGCATCGCAACAATCTTCCTGAACCTCTAACTGTTAACTGCTCACATACTTTCAGGAAAAAAAATACTTTTCTGGACTATTACCCTACAGTGTTACTCTATATCCAGGACACTGCCTGGGCAAGAATAACAAATAAAAAGAGAGGATGTACCAATCTTTTATATCCAGAGGGAGAAAGAGAAGAAATAAAAAGAAAATAAAAGGAACTGTTAACTATTCCAGCCCTTCTGGCAGCCAAAACACAGAGTAAATGTTGGGAGGGCATGCCTCAGAAGTCTTGTCTTTTATATGGAAATACAGAATGTGCTGTTAAGACTAGATTAACTGGTCTGAATTAATAAAATACGAAACCTGAACATTTATTCAAAATTCAGGCCAAACTTCAAGCTGCTTTGAGGTTCGCAAGCAAAAACAAAAACTTGTACTACCTCCCCTTTACAGTATTTTTTGTTTTTGTCCAACACTGAAATACATCAGCATCTAGGCTCTGTCTAAGCAAAACCCAGTCATGCTGGAATGTCACCAGAAAACCTTCTCGCATCCATTCAAATTTTGCACTCTTGGGAGATTCAGGTAAATGAGATGAGCCTGCAGAATCTTTCCCCTTTCAGAAGCTTTCTTGTGTTCAGTAATTTTTCATTTTCTGAATATTTCTCTAATACAGCACACAGAACAAATGCTAAGGATGTGCCATACATACTAACCACCAGTGAAACTAGGTTGAAAGATTTTATCAATTAAGTTGCACAGGGCATTAAGAGAAGACAGCTCCTATTAATCAGGGGAAGGAAGGAAGATTGTCTTTCCTCTCTGAACATCAGTGTTTTAATAGCAACAGCAAACCTCCCAAGACCATGGAGAACTTTTAGCCTATAGTACTCATCAGCCAATGGTGAGTGAAATAGGTTCATGGTATTTTCTTTTTCCAAAAACTATTAATATAATATCTTATAGGGAACACATCAGGCTATCTACTACCCATTTACAAAGACGACTTCTTTTGCAACATCTTTTCCTTTTCTATATGCACTCTCCTGTGGGAACAGAAAGCAAATCCATCTTTAACAGAGTCCTCACCAGAACCAGCAGCAGGAGAAATGCATGTGTCTGCATATTAACCAGGAGTGGGGGCCCTGGATGTGAGACAGCATATCTGAGGGAAGAAATCACAGAGAATTTTCTTTTATATTTAGATATACCACTACTATTATATGAACATAGACATTCCCCAACATGGATCACAAGTAAAACATTGTTTTGGATAATAAATGACCATGTTTACTAATTTTACTCCTTTTAAAAGTCTAATACATGGGAGTTTTGAGATAAATTGAAAGCCAAAGAGTGAGAACTTAAAAAGATGTCTTTGCTTTTCTAAATGAGACTGACAGTGGCTCACAAAAGCGAGATTTGTTACCATAACTGACTGTAGAAGGTTGTTTCAGTTTCTGACTGTGGTATGAGAAAACTTAAGTATTATACATTGAGTCACAATTTTAATGCTTTGATCTTAAAAGATATCAGAAGATAAACTAAAACCTAAAATACGGGCTATAATGATTTTTTTCTTGTGTGGCACAGAAGGTAAATATTTCATCTTGTGAGTGTTAAGGTTTTTCAGAAATAAGCAGCTTCTATCTCAGGTCTCTTAACCTCCTTCACCCTTTCACCACCTCCCCCCCACCTCCCCCCCCGGAATATCCTAGCACCTCTGTTGATGACAAAGGTCTTATTGCTTGTTGCCGCTGTAAACACGCCCACAAAGGCTGTATGAAGCAACAGCTGTCTTACGCTGGCTACAATTAAAAGGCAAGAGTGACAGGAAGTCTCAAAGAAATTTCCAACAATAACTATTCTGAGCATCTGTCACACCCCCTCCTCAAACTTCTCAGTCTTTTGGGGGTGTATAAGTTTGGTATCTTTTCGTACAGAGAGAGGCCAGTGATTTGCCCATGGTAATGCGAAATATCTGTTCGAGCTGGACTAGAACTCTAGTGTTTCACCATCATTTTCCACTTTAACCCTAAAATCACCTCATTTTTATGAAAGCAAGGGTGAGCGTTTCAGATGGACCAAGTTAACAGTGACTGAAAATTGCCAAATTGATGCCTCTTGGTGCAGATCTTCTATTATTGTGGTTCTTTAAAAGATCAGTGTGATTTTGATGATCAGAAGAGGGGAGTCAGAGCCAAAAGTTATGAGAACTGTGTTGCACCAGCAACAGGGCTGAATCACTCCAGAGGGGATGGTAATAAAGTAGATAGTCAGTGCTATAGATAACAGATGAGCTCTACCATAATGCCTAGTTTTGAGGCACACCAATGCAAAAGTTGTCATAGTAATTTACAGAATGTGGTGTGCTCCATAATAAGATGTGCTAAGGGGCGGGCACAGATAGCTAATCCCGACTCGTGTGCTGCTATTGAGACAACAAAATGAGAAACTGCAGGATGCTGTGGCTAACCAAATGGGAGTACTGTATGTGCAGATGGCCCACCCTGACCTGGGGCACCACTGAGGGACAGCAAGTGTAAAACTGTAGGACACTGCATGCAGCAGGTGGGAGGTGCAAGCTTGGCAGAAATGATAACCAAGGTAGGAGTTACCAGGGCAGCCCTTTCATAAATATTAATTAAAGATATATAGTCAACAAAACCAGTGCCAAGGGGGAAAGAGTTGTGCTTCTTTGGGGAGAACGTAATGGGAAAGGCTTGGTGGTGAGAAAATAAAGAAAAAGGGAATTTAAATCAAAGCCAGTCAAATGACTGGGGCTGACCTGCTTGTTTGTTTAGGGCAAATGAATCGCTCACCCTAGTGTTGACTAGGGAGTCTCCAGAGAGACAAAACACCCTGACTTCTCAGTTCACTCCTTTGCTTACTTTACTGTTCCCAGTGCACTGGTATTTCAGTGTATGCTGAAGGCAATGGTAGATGCTGTGTGTTTGAAAGCTAAGGATATTGTACCAAAGAGGCTGTGCTAAGTCCATGGACGGTTTACCCACCCTAAGAACACTGCATAAAGTCACAAGTCTTTTAGAGCCTGAAGGATGCTAGTAAATTGGAAAGGACTCAGAGAAATGCAATAACAAATGATTAAGAGACAGATGGACTCCTGAAAAAAAAAATATATGAAAGTATTGAATAGTTGGGGTAAAAGGAGGTCATGCAAGGCAAAGACTTTAAATAACAAGGATACAATGAATTATTTAAGGCTGTAAAAGGAAACATAATCCACTGTCACTGAATAATACTGTTCAGAGGAAAATTCAGTCAGCAAATTAAAAAAAAATAACGTTTCTTTTCTGGTCCAATAGGTTGAAGAATAGCCTCCCAGAGGACATGAAGGATACTGTATTGCCTGAAGAAATTTAAACTTAGAATCACAAAAATCAAGAAGAATAGATGTCAGCAGGAGTAGAAAATCAGTCTGGAAACAGTGAGCAAATTATATGTGCTAACAGACTTTCTCATTTCTAATTTCTTTTTTTTACATCTTTATTGTGGCAACAGTGGGGAAGATCACATATGTATGTTTTACTGTTATTGTTATTTAGTGTGTCTGTTGAAGACAACTTCCTTAACCTGTGAACTAAATATTCATCAGCAAATTGAGTTTTCCTCAGAAACGTTTGTTTTGTAATGATACTATTTCAAATCTTTTGAAGTCTGGTATTGACCACAAATATTTTGAAGTTCAACCTGAATACCTTAGAAAGGTTAATGATTCATTTTCCTTGATTGGATGATCACTTGCAATGGTAATATTAATATGTGAGGATTTAAATTTCTGAATTTTGGAAATATATATGCAGGTAGATTTTAGATTTGCTTTTCAGGTTTGTGCCAGTTACACAAAACTCAGGTGGCAACACCAAGAGAATACACAAGACAGCTGCACTTAAACTCAATAGACATAAACAGATTAAATGTATTTATTCACAGAAACTTTCTTGTAGTGTTTGACTGTGCTATTTTAATTATACAGGACTCTCATTCCTACTGAACAACAGATTGCTGCATTTTTTCAAGAGACATAACAGTGAACCAGGATGTTCAGCATTGATTTTTGGGAGGATTCTGGAGTAGGCCCTGTGGCCACAGCTCAGGAAAATATTTCAATCCATGCCTTTTCAAAGCAGAAAAAATCAAATATTTTCTCAAAATGACACTTAACTGCCTCCTGAACAAGAAACTTAGGACTTTAAATTGCTACATGTCAGCAAATGAGACCTATGAATGCTTGATCCCACCATCATACCCTAATATAATTATAGAATCATAGACTGGTTTGGGTTGGAAGGGGCCTTAAAGATCATCTAGTTCCAACCCCTGAGACACCTTCCACTAGACCAGGTTGCTCCAAGCCCCATCCAACCTGGCCCTGAATGCTTCCAGGGATGGGGCATCCACAGCTTCTCTGGACAACCTGCTCCAGTGTCTCACCACCCTCACTGTAAAGAATTTCCTCTTTATACTGCATCTAAATCTACCCTCTTTTAGCTTAAAACCACCACCACCACCACCCTTGTCCTATCACCACAAGCCCTTGTACAATTCCCTCCCCAGCTTTCCTGCAGGCCCCTTTAGGCACTGGAAGGCTGCAGTAAGGTCTCCTTAGCACCTCCTCTTCTCCAGGCTGAACCACCCCAACTCTCACACAGAACTGCTTCTCACCCTCATGGCCACAAAGATGCTCCCTGTAATTTCTCATCTGTAGCCAACAATTCAAAAGAATCCAGCCACTTTCCTGAACCAGGGTGTGTGCCCGCGCTAGATGACAGCACACTCAACAGTAAAGGAACAAAAAATACAGGAACAGTTTTCTCTCAGAACTCCAAAAGTATATGTCTGATGTACCTACTACATCAGCTAAAATGAGGCAGACAGCCTGATCATTTTAACCAAAGAGAGTTTAAAGGGTAACTGTAAAATCTTGTTTGAAAGAATTATTTTCTCAGCTTGGGCCTGGAGTCCATTGTTCAGTTGTCACCTCTAAGATTATTATATCCTACGTGGGCAACTGGTTCCACTGTTTTGTGATCATATGTTTCATTTTAAGTGTAAAGCATATTACTAGATGTAATATAGAAAAGATTTGTCAGTGTTAGCCCCCCTGTTCTCTTAAATTAGCCTGTTTAAAATATTCTTTAACCTTCCACTTAGGCAGCAAAAAGCAGTTTCTGTTCTCATTTGCCTGAGGATAAAGTCATAATTACTCTGGTAACTTTAACAGTGTTACTCTTGATTTCCATCAGTGAAACTGGAGGCAAGATTTGATCCTTGAGATTCAGATACTGTTTGCATACAAAGGAGTCTACTACCTGTACAATGCTAAGGCAGAAGAGAATAACTATATACTATAAATAATAGCAATAACTCAATAATGAGGTCTCTATAGGTAGATTTGGTGTACAAATTGAAATATTTTTTGTTTTTTATTGAAAGATAAGAGTACTTCAAACACTCACAGACTTAGATAAAGTGCCTCTTCATCATTGCTGGGGCAGGTAAGCAGAAAGAAGTAAAATTGGCACTAAATGTCCCAGGTTTGTTTTCTCTTTTCAGATGAATGTCCACAGTTAAGTCAATGAGAAATAAGATTGTACATAATCTCTACAAATCAGCCCAGGTATTTAAATCCTTAATTTATATTGTTTCAGAATCTGGGATACATGACTTGCCTAGGCACAAGGGTGAAAAACCCCATGCAATACAGTTGCATTTTGGGCGTACACTAATTTGCTCTGTGTAAACTTTTGTGCCTACAGAGCCTTGAGCATCACCATCCAGGTTAGTCCAGGCCTGGAAGTAGTGAAAACTTTTCAGCATGTCTCTCTATGCAGACTAAATCAGTGCAGCTTTCCTAATTGTTTGAAGCAGAGCTGACAACACAGGCAGAGCTGTGCTGTGCTCAAGACCTACATTGGCTCATTTAGAGACAGATCAAAAACCTGGGCACAGCATCATTTTGTTCAGCATAACTCATGTGAAATGCCTCATCTTGGGAACTGGGAAGCTGGGGACTGAACTGAGCTGCCCTCAGACTAGCAGTTTAGGAGTGGAGAGCTTACTTATCCCCCTCTTTTAATCATTCAATTATTTTCAGCAGCTAGCTGCTCTTTGCAAAGCTAGATGTGGGGATGGGTAATTTCAGCACTGCAAGGCTGAAATGCCTGTAGCACAGTATGCAACATACTCTCTGTGTGTAGGTGTGGTTGTATGCAAAGGCAGGGAAAAGAGAAATGTATTCTGCAGGAGCTATCTAATGGCCAAAGCAACATCATGTTCAAACCGCACAAAACATCCATTTCTCTCACTGTGGCATGATATTAGGGTAGGGTCTGACAGACAAGGAAGTGATCATCTGACTGAGTGATGAGCAGCGCGCTCTGCATGAGCCTCACGAAACCTGGTCTTCCAAAGACTGAGCAGTACCCATGTCATTCCTCTCAATCATGACTGTGACAGCTCTTCCCTTCATTGATTACGGTTAATGACAGCTAAGCAAACTGGAGGAAGACAATAAATGGTTCACAGCAAGCAGAAGATTGACCTTGTTTAGAAGGGTAATAGTAAAACTCGTGGCCACAAAAAAACTGTGACCTGGAAAACACACTATCTCCTTTAATAAGACAAATACTATGAGCAGGAAAAGGTTTCTCCATTGCGAAATGGCACATGCTTATCTTGAGCTTCCCTCCCCACCACATCAACCCGAATTGTCCGTGTCTTTCTTCTACCTACAAGCTAACATGCGTGAGCCTGCATTTGCTGCCAAATTTTATGGGTGGCAGAAAGGATTCTCCAAACATTCACTTTCCTAGAGCCTGTTAGATCATGAACTGATCGTTAGGGCAGAGCCTCACTTACCATCCCACATTTGGGACACCAGCATGTTAAAGCCCTCAGGACTAAGAAGCCAAGTGGATGAACAAATGAGATGAGATCATTGTGGAAAAGCCATCCACTGCATACTCTTTGCTGATTCTGGATAGGATAGGATGTGTGAAACAAACGGGAGGGTTTGCTTTTCTTCCCAGGCAGTAGTGGATAAGGTTGCCTATCCAAAAGAGTTACATCTGCATGCCATGTAAATAGAAGCCTTTGGGATTATTGTTTCAATCACTGAGGAAGGGGTCTTTTTCATTTAAGAATTCCATGGTTCATTGCCATCTTTGTTTCTCTGCATATCCAGACATGTCTAGAGCTGTGCTGAACATTGAGGGAGAGGTCCATTTCAGGAAAACATCCTGTGCCCTGTGATTCTAGTTGCCAGTTTGTGGTCCTGTTAGTTACCTGTCCAAAAAGAGCTACCCATGTTTTGTACTGCAGTCAGGAACAGTGTTGCAAGAGGAAGCCATCACCTACACAGCAAAAGAGATGTTATGGTGGCATGACAGGAAAAGTGACACAGAGCTATGAATGGTTGCATTTGGGGACTGCAGCCATAAGTGAAAGTCCTATTGCCTCCAGCTTGTCTGGGCTTTCATCTTGCTAATAAGAGGGTAGTTCCAGCTTTACGTGTTCAGCCCCTCCATGATGTATTTCCCAGCTGGAAAAATGAGATTGGTTTGGCGCTGAGCCACAGAAGTCAGAACCATCTCTGATGCACAGAGATGGAGAAGGAGGATAATGTAGGTGTCAATCAAGCTGGAAAGTTCAGCCTCATAGGGAGATCCAGATAGCTTGAAAGTTCAGATGAAGTAATGCCTCTAAAATCTATGGATAAAACTAAAAACAAATACTGTGCTTTGGAGGAGGAAGGAGAAGGAGAGGGGAAATAACTTAAAAATCTCTTCCCTGATAACGAGATTTTAGAAGAAACTTTAGAAATTGCACTCACTCACAAGGAAGGAGTAAAAGAAGACCCAGCTTTCCGTAGCTTTGAGAGCTAATGGACTAAGAGAAGTTACAGGCAGAGTATAGTTTAGAGAGGTGTATTTTACTTGATATTTTATTTAAAAAAATCTTTCAGTGTGAAACATCTATCTATAGAATGCCCTTTTGAATAAGGACATGCCTGTCTGCCAGATAAAGCAGCATGCAGGACAGAGAAAAATGCTTTGAAGCCTCCTAGGGAAAAACAGTTCTACCTTAATGAAGTCCATTATGGATCTCTGCTTTCAGTATAGGAAGGCACTTTCAAAACACGTCTAGCAATGAAAATGAGACTCTCTCATGAAGGGTAAAAGTTGTGACAAGTCAGCTACAGATGGAAATGACAAGGTTTTTCCTACCACAGACAGCTCAGAAAACATTTCAAAGCATACTGGAGCCATAAGGAGTTACTGGATTTCAATCAGGGCTCAGTGAAATTGAGTGCAACTGAAAATGCATTAGCTGCACCATGCATGTATTTACAAGGTAAGAAATACATGAGGATGCTGTTTTCTTGGCGTTATCCCCTCAGATATAAGGGTTGCAACTACGTGACTGAGGCTGGAAGGTTATCTATGTAGTTAGGATGCACGTATAAGACTCAGGAAACCAGGTTTGCTTTGCAGCACTACACTGCCCAATTCCTGCTTGACCTTTCGCACATATTTTTTTGCATGCTTCAGATCTTTCTCTGTAAAGTCAAGACAATACTGTTTTACTTATTTATGCACTTATTCTTGTACAGCATGGGATTTAGTCTTAGTACAATGGAAAATTTGCTTTATCTTGAGGTTTCCAGGTTGATAAAGTGGTAAGAATAAAAAAAGTGTAATAATGTTCTGAGTTAATTCAAGATGGTCCCTCCTGTTGCTTTATTATCTCTGCTGCTGCTTGGAACAGAGTGAAATTACTGTCAGCTGAGAGTTTTACTTTTGACATTTTGAAGACAATTGTTGAAACCTGTTATAAATACAGCCAAGCTGATCTAGTTTAAACAAGACACCCATAAAACTGAATCTTTTCCCAATACTAGATCTCACTAGATTTGCAAAACTATTAATCGTATCTGTTATGTCCATAATATTTCTAGGTCCCAGTGGGGCCAGTAGACAAGGAACTCAAATTCCCCATGGAAAAACTTTCAGTCAGATGCACAGAGGGGAGGCACTCTTTCATTTGGAAGGCCATACTGATGAGTTATCAAATACATTGATACGTGTTTTATAGATTTGGAGCGGGTTCAAACAACCAAACCTAAACTCCAGCTGGATTTTTTCATTGTGATAGAACAAGTGATGTGAAGCTGCCACAGAAAAGGAGAGTCCTCAGGTTCTTGCACCTGTCCAGTACAACTCTGCACACATGATTTGTACTTTTTCCCCATCTATAAAAAGGTGGTAAGAGGTTTCTACTGGGCTCCTGTGTAGCTTAAATGAGTGTTTTGCGATCTCTTCTATCACCACAATCTACTAATGCTTCTGGAAAAATGAAATATGGTCTGTAAATCTGCTCTGACATTCATACGTTGACCTCAGATACCAATGCACAAAATGACTGTGACTTATCTGTGGCAAAGATCCCAATACAAGAGTTCCCTTGATAACCACTTCTGTATCCAAAAAGCAAAGGAAAACAAAAAACCCTTGATTTTTCTGACCATTGCAGACTGGTCTCTTCAGTTTATCCATAAACTTTAACCCTGATAGTGCAAAGACTGACTAATTTGGGACATTAGAATATCATTTCTATGCTTTTAGAAATCTTTTACATGGTAATTCATCTTTGTTTGTGCTGTCTTTGCAAGTATAAACAAATAAATAAACAAATAAACAAATTCAGCCTCATAATTTCTATGAATTCAGTTCTTCTCTCTCCAATATATTATCTTCATCTTCCAGACCTCTAAACCCAAGTCATTTTATTATTGATGAACAGCATTTGTATAATGTTTGTTAAGAGATTTGATCTGAAGGATCATAAACTTCATGTCATTATTTTTTTCAGGCAATACTGATATACAGCTCTCTCCAGTGTAAATCAGAGGAGTGGCCTGAGGATGCCTTGCAGTTTGGGGGTAAAAGAAAAGATGATTGCAACTGAAAGTGACCATGAAAATTAGCGCCACGCAATTATTTATTCAGACCCCAAGTTCCGCAGTTTAACTAACATATGCTGAGTTTTTCACAGAGTACCAAGGACTTTTATCCAATTATAAAAACTGTATAATGTTTGTTCTGCAGACCACATGGCAGCACATTCCCGCAGCACCCAGACAACAACAGCACAGAGACACCCATCCGGAGGAGGGAGGGGAACTCTCCTCACCATGGTTCATGGACAGCCTGCAAGGCTTCCCTCCACAGCATCGTTCCCGCAGCTTCAGTGGGAGTTTTTAACTATATCTAAACTTTCTGTCACTCATCATTTGACACTGAAAAGGTGATAGGGAATTTAATTGGGGCAGAAAGAGCCCGTATTTCCTACAGAATCAGTTCTTCAAGCTCACAGCACTTACTTCCTTCACCCAGATCTACTTGCCTGTCAAAACAACCAGCTATTACACTTAACAGTGAGCTCTGAGGCAGAGCATCCTATTGAGTAGAAGTCCCCAGAATTTTTTGGAGACAGCATGGATATAAGCACTGACAAGACATCCTCCTACTGAGACTCTAAATCCCTCCACTAAATAAAAGAGAGCTAGGGAGAATGTGCAGCCATTAGGTTTCCATGAAATCACCCTCTGTAAGTGGTGCCCTGAGATGGGCTTGGCCCACTAGCGCTCTCCAAAATGACAGTGAGGCATGGGTCAGGGGCTAGCACAAGGACCAAGGAGGAAGCACGCAGCCCAGGTGACAGAGCATACCAGTGACTTTTTCCTGTACTCAATATAAACAATTTTGGCTCCCACATCCCTACAAAATCTTCCAGCACTGTCCCAGCTAGTTTTGATGTTTCCAGGGCCAAAATGTGTCTCTTTTCAGAGCAAAGTGTTATGAAGTATGGATGCAGGTAGTTTGTGTTATTGCTCTTCAGGCCAAAAAATGGTCCCTGGAGATTTTATTTAGCAGTAAAAATGTAGACTCTGAATTCCAGCAAGATCCCAGTTCGGCTGCCACAGCAGTGGTGGGACTGACAACATCTTCACATTAGATTTCTTTGAATCAAGCAAGTAGAGACAGAATTGATTTCTCTCCATTGCTGTCATGTTTGACATCATCTCAGCTGATGGTGAATTTTCAGTTGGATTAGGAGATTTACTTTTGTTGTGATAAAGGGATAATCTTACTTTCAAACAGTTCCTCTCCTCATTCTCTTCTCATTCTCTTTACATAGTAAGCAGAAAAAATAAAGACTAAACTTGCAAGAAAATGGCGGTAGTAATAATAGTAGTAATAATAATAATAACAAAAACAACAACCACCAAACAGCCTGGGGACAGGAAGGAAGTAAAATGGCTTATGTTTGGTTTTGTTCTTCACATTGGTAAGGAACAAAAAACCCAAGAATTATTTGAGTTATTTTAAACCGTGCCACCACGTGCAACAGAAGGGAAAAGTCACTCTGAAATCCCAGTTAACCAGAAATTTATTGTGTCAGGAAATATTGGATGTAAGACCTAGTAACCATGTCAATCAATCTAATTTTTTCGCATACATTGGAAAATATGTCTTTCCTACTGTGCAATACTTAATTAGACCTTCATGAGGTTTTAAAACAGGCTCTAAGGATTTTCATAACTCCATCATCTTGCAAGTTCACATGCCAAATTTACATAAATGGAGACAAAGCGATTAAAAAGGTAGGGAATGTAATGAAAAATGCTGTCATCTGAGACCTTAGGAGGAACAAAAGGGATAAGAGGAAAGGATCCTTAAGAAAAAAATTATGAAAAAAAGAGAATAAAAGAACTGTGCATGAAAATGATATTTAAAGAAGAACCCATACCTTATGACAAAAATAATAGAACTTTTAATCTGTAGATCTTGTGCTTTAAAGTGTAAAAGAAAGTTCATTGCTGTAATTTTACTAAAAGGAGGAAGCTGAGGTATCGATTTTGGTTGGCCCAATGAGGACTCTGATTTACTCAGTGACAAAACCAGCATGTTGGCTGTGGATAAAGAATGGTCTCTCTGATCTCCCAAGTCTCACATCTATTTCTTACTGCCTGCGCATCCATGCTGTCTACAGACTTCTGTCTCACTGAGATGCTGTTCTTAACGGTTGATTTCAAAAGACTCCAGGTAATGTACTTTGCATAAATATACACATAGGCTATCCAGAAATGGTCTCCCTCATGCCCTTTTAATCCTAAACCTATTTTCTCTTTGAATTATCAGATTCCTCAGAGTAAAACTCTTTCCCAGGCCAAAGCTGGGAATACCAGGACACATCGTATTTCTGACCTGGGCAGGTTGCTTACAAGTGACTTAGCATGTTCAGTCTTCAGTGTTGAGCCCCACAGAACCTGGAAACCCCTTTCCTTGTACAGGGTCATAGCCTTGTCAGTATTTAAACCATGAACAGTTTTAGATAGACAATAAAGCAGAAGGTAAGCAGATAAAACAGTAATAAAAAAAGACTTTAAGAGACTTGCCCACAGCCAAACAGCTAGTCAGTAGCAGAGTCAGAGACATTTGAAGGCAGAAGGGAGAGATATGGATTTGGACTGAAGGTGACACCATTGAAGATGCATGATCTTCCCCCAGTATCCCTCAGAGCCACCTCTAAGCACAATACCTGCAAAAGGGTGACTGCTCCTCTCCTTTCTCTCTCCAGCATTTAAGCCTCTTTCATTATGTGCCAGTTTTTCCACTTATGCTGTCTAAGGGAGACCCAAGAAGACTTCATCTTATGAGGCCGGTGAGAAGCAGCAGTAAAAGGCGAATAAAACCTTGGTGTGTTGATATCAACAGAGAAGCTGCCCTAACCTGTTTCCACAACGGCAAAAACCATCGTGCCTCACTGCCTCATCCTTCTGCTTCTTGTTCCAAACTGATTCCCTTATCCTCTTCCTCCCCCCCCACCCCCACCACCCCCACCAAAACCAAGTTCTAATTACCGGCTTCTTTCAACAGTCTCTAGAGGGGAGATCACCATTACAAACCAATGTTCAGCCAATGACATTCCCCATTGTGTCCAGCAAGGAACTTCCTTCAGGTCTACAGCTCAGCTCATTTCTGGTATACAGCTCATGCAACAGCATGTTAGACACTTTGATTCCACATTCTTCTCTCAATCCCCAGAAAGGGGTTTAGACCATTTTTTCACTCCCTCTAAACATAAAAGGAGGCATGCACAGTGACTATCAAGCATGACATGATGTTCTCGTGTTTTCCCTGTCACACAGGAATTTTCCCTCCACTTGAACAAAGAGGTTTTCTACAGCTTTCTCAGTTCAGGAACAGCAAAGAAACATGCTTCATTTGGCTCTCTCCTCCCACTGGCTCATGCTGCGATCAAATATGTATAAAGCCAAATCCAGTTCTTTACAGAATGCTCTCACTGTACTGAGTTCCTGGAATTCATTTCATGCATCTCTTCAGGGTGCTCTCAGCAATTGAGTCATCACTGAGGAAGAAGATGGGGGAAGCAAAGGAGAGAAACCTTCAAAGAGATGACAGAATATATCATCAAAGATATTTTTTAAAAAAACAGATTTGAGAGGTAATCATTGTCATTATGTACACTGGAGGACAGAGGATGAGTTCATGAAAGGTGTGAAACAATGAGTAAATAGTAGAGTTTAAGCTAGAGGAGGAGTGGATGAAAGCTGGTATTTACACATGATCGTACCGTGGAGTGTCAGAATCTGAGTGTGTTGCAAGTCTAAATACTCTGCTACATTCCTGCTTCCCTTATCCCTCTCTCTTTTCTACTTCAGCTGTAACAGGGACTTATGTCACTGAACAACATGAAGAAGATTCATGCTGTTTCATGAAGGTTCATGACCTAATGGTCATGTAGGACCATTAGGGAACAATGAAAATTATTTTCACAGCAGCATGTCACATTGCCTGATATGGGCCAAGACAAAAGCAAAACCAAAAATAACACTAGTCAAGGTGAGAGGCAATAAGAACTGAGAAGGCTGTTAATAGGTTAAAAAGAAGATCTGCAGTGATGCAATAAGGGAAAGTAAGGTCACTTTATAAATAAAGATTGAAAACCAAAATGAAATTATGTTGGTGAGGAGGAAGAAAGTGCCTACAGACCTGTTCACCTAAATAAGTTGTGTACAGTACGGAAGTAAAAACCAGATTTTCTTCATCCTCAGCACACCTTGATTAATAGTACAGACAATGGAGTACAGACAATGTACAGAGGAAGACTCAGATTTTATAATTCATGATGAAAAAATCTCTCATAGCATGTCCTCACTGACCTTCCCAAGGTGGGGAACTGGTAGCCAGGCCATCTTTTTCCCTTGGGGGAAATGGACAACAGGCAAGTTGTCACTGCTTTTCTTCCTATTTTGGGAAGGTAGCAAAGAACCACTGAGTTTCTTGGTCACCATGGCACTTGTCTTACCACTGGTGAATGGAAAAAAAAAAGAATAGGTAGGATGGAAGTAGGTTCCATAAGAACAAAAGGAAAACCTTTTGTACTGAGGGTGACTGAGCAGTGGCGCAGGTTGCTCAAAAGAGGTTTTGGAGTCTCCATCCCTTGAGAAAAAGCCATCTGGACACACTCCTGGGCAGCCTGCTGTAGGTAGCCCTACTTGAGCAGGAGGGGCTGGACCAGACGACCTCCAGAGGTGCCTTCCAACCTCAACCACTCTGTGATTCTGTGAAAAAGTTCATGAGTGTATGGAGATTTTTGACTTGCCAGCTTTTCTTACAGCTCATTTTGAGTTTGGGCAAGTAATTTCAGCCCTTAATGCTTCCCTTTCCTCATGTGCAAAGGGGGTTTTCCCTATTTCCCAGGGAGGCGTGCTTCACCAGAAGTGCAATCCACCCACACACAGAAAATTTATGCACTGTTTAAACACCTAAGTGGAACCTAAGCAATGTCCAGACCTTGTGGCTAGTCCAAGGAGCTGCAATAAATGTCACTCTGCATTTGAAAAGCCCCTGGGATCCTGAAATCAGAAGAAATAATAAGAGTATAAAACATTTCCCTTGTTCTCTGTGTAGGCTGGGGAATGCCACAGCTACCAACACTTTATGATTCCAAGACATTAAAATTTGTCTGTTGTCATAATCCGTACGCTTGGGTTGTTATTTTGTGTAGTTAAAATCCGAACATGCTTCTCCGCTGCAGCTAATTAGTGATATGCACATGGGAGATGTTACAGCTCGTAGGCTAGTCTTTACTGTGACAGAGTTGACAGTGATGGCAATGCAGTCTGTTCCAAGGAGGGGAAGGGGAACAGTATTATCTGGAATTGATTTTTGTCTTTATTAAAGTCTACACTTATTCACTATTTTCCCCTAAGCATACCTACTGCCCAGATTTATTTGAAAGTATAAAATTAACTTTTTACTGGTTCAGTTTTATTGGATGGTTTTGAATGTATTTTAGTATACCCACTACTCAAACTGAAGCCTTTGTGATAGCTATCTCTATATCCATCTTTTGATGTTGTCAGGGTAAACTGTACACAAAGAGTTTACTGTTTACTTCTGGATGACAAAGGGTTACATATTTTAAAAGATACGGGGTATCAATATTCAGAATATTTGAGTTACAGCAGATTATGAGGACAGTTATATCAGAACATTGTAGAAATAAAAGTCAATATCTACAGAGCTGTTTCAGTAAACAGGTGAAAAGGGAGAGTGAATCTGTGATAAGGTTTTTTTGGGATGATGATGCCATTATGCTACTAACATACAATTTGCTCTAGCCTTCCAGTCCAGTCCCACCTCCTTCTTTCTAAACAACCAAAAACACAGTCCCCTTCAGCTCTTTCTTTAAGAATAAGGCAGTCGACTTCAAACTTCAAGATCTATTCCTGAGACTCCAAGACAACTACAGGAGGGTCAGATGGTTTCATGGAGAAGTCCTTTTTTTTTTTTTTTAATTCCAGCTACTAAACTGTCCCTTTCACTTTCCTGCCCCTGGAAGGACAAACCACAAATCAAAATCCATATGGATATTTACGCAATGTTCCCTGTGCCGAAGAGTGGATTGGGTGTATTTTGACTTTTGTAGGTCACAGAAGTTGACATTTGTATTGTATGTAGTTTGGTATCTGTTCTAAAATGTCACGTACATTTAGCTAGAGAAGATATTTAAATGGTCTATTTATATGCACTTTATGCCCAGCCAGCCAAGTCCATTTTATCACTTTGCTGTGGTGTGTCCATTAGTGATCACATTTGGAAACAAGATAGCAAACCTGATATGCCTGTCATGTGATTGATTAAGTCACATTGAGTGTTCCCACCCACAGAGCAAAAACGTGATTGCCCAACTTACCCATTCAAAATACGCATCCCTTATTTCAAGGGAAGTCTTATAAGCACTGCCATACCCAGTGCCCCTCTCTGTACGGTGGCGGCTACACAGAGAATCCCTCCTCCCTCCAGCCTACCAGATCCATCACAGTTCCTATACCGTGCAATATGCTATGTATTGTACTCTAAAAATTAATGGATCCTTCTGTCCTCACCGCTTCCCCCTAGAAGTCACGAAGGGTTTGCTCTACTGGCACCTTAATCCACTTTTCAGTTCCTAAAAGGATTGACCCTTGTATTTGCAGGCAAAAATAGCATTTCCCTTAAAACCTGAGTTTCAGGTCTTGGAATATTTGAACACTGATGTCCAGAGCCTCAAGGTTATAAATCACACAGCAGTAATGATGACTCAGCTGTAGATCATAGCTGTAGACCATAGAGGTATCATCTATGCTTGAGGACTTCACAGAGAACCATCTTCCCTCTCCTCTCTTTCCTTGGTTTTGTTGTCAAATTTTATATACACCCAAAGTTTTCGGGCTAATTTTTATTCCATCTCTAACTCTAGTGACAAGGGCTTTCTTGTCACCTGCATATTCAAAACGGACTCAAAATACACTATCTACTTGCAAATATATTTTTTTCCATGCACCATGAGGCCTTGGATAAATCATCAAAAACACATCACTCATTATTCCAGTATAGCTATCTGTGGAACATGACTGCGAAAATGAGAAACTGCTGCCCTCTTAAGCTTCACAAAGTACTAACTGAAGCAATACTCTATCATACCTGAATATTACCAGTGACATCCAGCCACATGATATCATTAAAAAACCAAAAATATCCAAGGCATGTAACTACTAGCAGAAGGAATGATACATTTAATGTGCATATATTAATCACAAATATTAGCCTCCAAGACTTCAGATCTAATTGCTAAAAGCAATAAGAAAAGTTGATAGAGATACAATAGCTGCACAGACTTTATTTCTTTTTCAACAGGATTAGCTGAGCTGAGCATAGCATTGTACATGACACCATGGTACAGGATCAATGCTAGCACTAGAATATCATCTCTCATGTGGGGAGGCTTGATAAAGCATGTGGTAGGGTGTACGGTACAAGTACAAATTCAGGGGGCTCAGGGACTGAAAGCAAGCTTTAGAGCCTTCAGTCGAGGCATAGGCACACAGGCATAGGCAGCATGGTTGATTAAAACCAGCACAGAACTAATGCAGACTTTCCAAATCCAAGTTTCTGTCCACAGCTCCTACCTCTGGATGTTGTGAGATTATGCATTTCTGTAACTGCTCTTTACAAAAGTTCTGAAAAGAGGTTTTATCTTTCCCAAAGAAAAAAGGCCATACTGACAACCTGAAGACACATATCTTGGGAAAGGACTACTGCTAGGAGAGAGCAAGAGAAAAGAAAGAAAAGGAAGGAGATGTCAAAGAATGTGAGCAGAAAACAATTATGAAGATATATAAAGATGTGTAGGGAGAGGGAATGTTTTTCTTTAAGGCTTATGCTCATCCTTTCATTCATGTAAAGATGTATTCTCACATGTGGACTCTTTTTTTTCGAGGGAGTGAAACCAAGAGGGAGCTCAAGTGTTTTCATGGCAGTGGGGTTTCTTCTCTCCCATTGTGTGTAGAAGTGGCATTAGCAGCATTGTGCGAAAGAGCAGCTCATGAGCAAGAGCACAGACAATTGTTTTGTGAACAGACAGATATTCAGCCCATGTCCACCTGAAATTGTAACACCCAGAGTCATCAGGGTTGGAGAACAGGGATATAACATGTGTTGTTTGTGGAGGGAGTAGAAAACGGAGCAAAGGCTACAAGGCTGAGAGCACATTTTGCCCTTTCTTAAAGCCACACGGAAAGCCTGAATATTTCACTGGTTTCAAATGAAGCAAAAATCCCTGTCCTGAAATTATGGGGAAAGAGGATGCATGCCATTTCCCTTTGAAATTGGTTCATTCCAGTACTATCAAAGACTTTACAAACACAGAGCCAGGGGACAGATGTGAACCAGGTTTATAGTGAAGCAAGGCGGAAAACAGATGAGAACAGCTTTTTCCCCAGCTCTTCCCAGCTTTGTAATGAAAGGTTTTCAGAGCTCTAATTATAAATCAAAGCTCAAGTTCTTCTGTGAATAAGAGTTTGAAGGAGCTGCAATTTTACCCTTTAAAGCATTTCCTCAGCCAAACAGTTAGATGGGGGAAGGGTGATTTTCCAGGTTTTATGAGGTGGGCAGAGAAGGACAGTCAGCTGCAGAGAATAAGGCAGCACAGGTGCCCTGCATTAAAGAGTGCCCTGCATTAAAGAGAGGCACGAACTAGCTTGTGACTAGCTCAGACAGGTGGATATATTTTACTCCTCACCCAACAGCTGTGGTAAAACACCAAAGGCAAAAATAAGTTTCACTGCTGAAAAAAAAGAAAGAAAGAAAAAAAAAAAAGCTGTTTGACTTCAGCCCATGACAAAAATGTTGTGTGGAGAAAGGACAGTTACCGATAAGGGATCATTCACCTGACTTAGTGGAAGGAACATGCCTTGGTCAGTGAGTTGATGGGTGATGTCAAGCACGTTGCCTAGTTTTTCTTTATTTATGCTTTTCTATAGAATAGGTAGTGGAGATAATAACAAGTCCTATCACTGGTGTGCAGTGAAGATAAGATCCACTGAGGGTTATGAAGCTTTCAGATATTGAAGAAGTGAGAACAGAAACTTTTAGCTATATAGAAAAAGAAGAGGATAATCCATCCTCATTTACAATGGAATGCAAATAATTGTTTTAAAAAAATCTTTATGATACTATCCACGTGACTCCATCTACTATCTGAAACTCAGTAACATCTGGGCAAAACCTGTTGTAGTTACATGGGACTTTCAACAAGCTTTGCCACTTATGAAGGTCCTCTGTGTTTATGGAGCCCATTCCTTGTGTTCCCATAATATTCTTTTTGTCTGCACTCACTTTTGTGAGGACCAAAGCTTTCAGATCATCAGTTATGGAACAATTACCACTTTAATGATATTAGTAGCAAAGTTCCCTTGTCATTCAGCTGGTTTTCTCTGTACCCTGCTTACCAGAAACTTATCATCATCATCTCTCTGTATGGGGAGCAGACAACCCCTGAGATCAAATATCCCCATGCCCCAGACTGGGTGACAGTCATGAACAACTTTATGAAAATCAAGAAGGAAGAAAACCTGTCCATATGATACAGGTAATCAAGCTCTGTATTATTATACTTTACAAAACTTCAAATATTGTTAATAGTAATTCATACATGTAGCCCTATATAAACTATGATGGCTTGAATTCATACAAACATCAAGGGTTTCTTCTGAGTTATTGCATCTGAGAAGCTCTATGAGAAATAAAACAGTGATTGATGTCTCTGCTTTACCTGGCAATTTCACACATGTTAGTATTTTCCCTAATTGCATTCCCAGACCTCACAAGCTCTCCTCATAACAGAAGCCTTGGGAAGAATGGCCCCACAGGGGCAAGTTTGTTTTCAGGGTGGTGTGAATACCTGTTTTCGCTTCTGTGCCCAACTGTAGGCAGCCTTTTTTACAGCAGGAAGGAGAGGGAGAAAAAAAAGCTTCTGGAAAAGCTTCCGTGTTTATGTCATTCATAAGAAGCCCCCATGAAAATACTTGGGGAAAAACCTATGTTGTCATTGGTAAAATTTGAGGAGCAGAAAGATTGTACGACAATCACACACAGTCCTGCCATAGCGACAAGCTTTGGCAGGCTTAACAGCCTAGACTATAATATGTCTCTCATCAGGAAGTGATAATTTCATTCAAGGGGCTAAGCCAATAAAATAAAAAAAAGGTGTTATAAAATTGATTAGAGGAAGGGCAATGCATGTCTGCTTTTGCAGGGTGGTGGGGTTTTTTTCTCAAAAAATTAAATTAATACCACAGTCTTTATTTAGACTAAATTATAAAGAGAGGAAAATTAAAAATGTGACACAACAATTAGAAAAGATAAACAAGAAAACTCTTTGATGTGCATTGCATATTGAATATTCATATTTCCACCATGAGAAGAGGAATCAGTCCCACAAGCAACAGAGAACAGTACAGTTCAGATGGCTTCAGGTGTTAGTTTCCAGCTGGCACAGAAGTCTCTGATTTACTTAGTGGCATAAAACACATTTTTTCCAATACATTAGGGTCTAATCAGTACCACTGGATCACAACTAATGTCATCTCATTGTGCTGCAGAATACAAGCAAGTTGATTTCATAACTAGAGATGGTAAAATAAATCTTAATGAAAATTTCTGCTGACTCATAGAGACTAATTTTTAAAATACGTTGTTCACACTATCTACTTGTAGTTATTTAATATGTGATTTATGTGCACTTACTCTACCCTATGGACAGCATGGCTAGTTTGATACAAGGTCTACTGACGCTTGCAGATGCATGTATGTGTGTATTCCTGTCACATGCCACCTTAGAAAGGGTTTTGAGAGTGTAAAACCTTTTAAAAGAGTGGTGCAGTAGGCCACCTCCATGTCAGTACAAGCTGTGCTTGAAGCAATAGGGCAAAAAGTCAATGGCTGATTGTCCTACACACAACAAGCTATTCACAGTCTCCTCTTGATAAGGGTTGGCCCCCAACTTGCAGAGAAAAAATAGCCAGAAGACACTTTTTTTGGAGGAGGAGGACCAGGGATACCAGTATAATAGTAGCTATTAAACCTGAGATTCCAAAATTTCTGCAAAAAATGCTTCCTGGAGGAAGTCCATCTAAAATCTGCAGTTACCAGTATCTGCATTGCCAAATAGCACAAAATCATGCTTACATTAATTTTAGCATAAAAACAGTGATTCTGCACAGGGGATTCAGAGTTTCAAAGTATAAACAGCAACTGTATAAGGAGGGACTGCCAGCAGGGAAGATTTGTTCCTGTTGTTCCTGAAACACTCAGGTCACACTGAGAGACCCCCTTCATCCTCAGCTTCTTCTGTTACACACACATGTTCCTCAGACCAAGGTGCTCATAGGAAAAAAAAAAATGCTCCTAATTGCACCAGTGCCTTCATTAGGGCTTTGCTTGCCCCTTCGTAAAGCATGGCAAATTGCAAAAGCATGGTGAATGGTCCTGTCACATCTCCAAGGTGAGGCGTGGGAACTGCCACAAGGACAGAGGCCGGGCAACACCAGCACTAGTGTCTCTTCCCTCATTCTGCTTTCAAGGTCCACCCACTACTGTACAGCCCCTCCCCCCCCATCCCTAACAAATCCAAACACAGAAGCAGAGGCATCCAGCCCTTTTCCATCACTTCATGCTGGACCAGGCTGGCAAATCTCTTTCCTGGGCTTCACTACAAGAGTGTACTCTGCATCCTCAAGCACTGTGAAACTGGAGCTGGTTTCTTTCCACTCACACTTCAGTGAATGATCCCATGTTCTTGCTTGTTTAAAGTAATTTTTACAATGTGTTGTCTCAGTAAGTAGTCAGTTCTCCCTTTGGTAATGACCTTATTATGTGAAAATAATTTTTAAAAAATACTTGCGGTTGTTAAGGAATTTTTGATTTCCACTTTAGAAAAAGTCCAAATTATTTATTAAAATCAAGTGCCTCTAACTTTTAACCAGACAGATGCTGGGCTTAAAGTCATTTATTGCCCCAGTACAATACAATAGACTAATCATGAAAATTACAATACATTTCTCACTCTTGAAAGTTATTATTTTACCTGGAACAAATTGGGAGAATAATCTCCCCTGCACCCTTCAGTTCTGTAAACTTCAAGGTGTATCTTTGAGATGTGAACATCTTCTATTTCATGTTGTTTACTTTGAAGAAGAATAATCCTAGATTTACATGACAACTTTCATCTAAAACAGTATAAAAGCTTCTTATAATGATACAGTGCAGATTATGACATTGTTGAGAGAGAGGCATGTAGATCTGTATGGATACCTAATACACAAGCATGCGATGCATCCACATATATACATCACACAATGCGGTGCTAATAGACAGTTATATTGGTAATAGACATCATGCAATGTGATTCTAATAGACATTTATATTTATAGTGCAGTGGGCAAAAGCTTTTAAAATAAATCTATATAAAGAAGTAAAACAACCAAGTAACTTCACTTCCTTTTGCAACACACGTAAGTGGGTGCATAGGTGTGAATGTCCTTTATATACAAAGCTAAGATTAGAGAGGTGAAAGCCCAGCTAGAACTCAGAATACTGCCAGAAAAGATAACAAAAAATGTTTATACAAATACATTAAAAATAAAAAGAAGGCCAAGGATATTCTGCATCCTTTATTGTACACAGCAGGCAAACATTGCCACAAAGGATGAGGAAAAGGCTGAAGTACTTAATGCTTTCTTTGCCTCAGACTTTATTAACAAGACCCACTTCCCTCAGGGTACCCAGCCCCCTGAGCTTGAAGCCAGGGACAAGGAGCAGCAGAATGAAGCCCCCACAGTCCAGGAGCAAATGGTCACTGACCTGCTGCTCCACTTAGACACACACAAGTCTGGGGCCAGATAGGATCCACCCAAGGGTACAGAGGGAGCTGGTAGAGGAGCTCACCAAGCTGGTCTCCATCATTTAGCAACAGTCCTGGGAAACTGTGGAGGTCCCAGAATACTAGAGGCCAGCCACTGTGATGCCCATCCACCAGAAGGAAGGAGGATCCAGGGAACAACAGGCCTGTCAGCCTGACCTCAGTGCTGGGGAAGGTTGTGGGGCAGATCATCCTGAGTGCCATCACATGGCATGTGCAGGACAACCAGGAGATCAGGCCCAGCCAACATGGGGTTATGGAAGGCAAGTCCTGTCTGACAAAACTGATCTCCTTCTATGATAAGATGACCTGCCTAGTAGATGAGGGAAAGGCTGTGGATGTTGTCTACCTGGACCTTAGTAAAGCCTGTGGTACCATCTCCCACAGCATCTCCTGGAGAAACAGGCTGCTCATGGCTTGGACAGGTGCACTCTAAAAAGCTGGCTGGGTGACGGAGCCCAGAGTGGTAGGAAATGGAGTTACATCGAGCTGGCAGCTGGTCACAAGTGGTGCTCCCCCGGCCAGGCTCAGCACTGGGACCAGCTCTGTTTAATGTCTTTATCAGTGATCTGGACAAGAGGATCGAGTGCACCCACAGTCAGTGTGCAGGAAGTTTAGATGGGATATTAGGAAAATTTTCTTCACTGGAAGGGTGGTGAAGCGTTGGAACAGGCTGCCCAGGGAGGTGGTAGAATCACCATCCCTGGAGATGTTAAAAAAACACGTAGTTAGAGTTCTTAGGGACATGGTTTAGTGATGACTTGGAAGTCCTGGCTTAATGGTTGGACTTGATGATTTCAAAGGTCTTTTCCAACCTAAATGATTCTATGATTCTATATGTGCAAATTTCAGTGGAGTTTAAACGAATTAGTAAAAACCTTCAGGAAAGGATGGTGAGAACAAACCTGCTGTATATGCCTGCACTCCGAGCACCTTTCTTCTCTCTGCTTTGTATCCTCTCCCCTCAACATTTCCCCCTGCTTTGCTCCCCAGAGGCTCCTACATCACTCTTTCCTCACATGGCCCTTTCTGGCAACCTGCCTTTGCTGAATGAGACAGTACAGGGCTACGTTCTTCAAGTGAGCACCCAACAAGCTCTCCCCTGGAACCAGGCTCTGTAATTGCGTTAGGCCACTCATACTGCCATCAGAGCTGACATTTCTATACAGCAGCGTCTTCATGCAGAACAGGCATGCCCACACTTGCAAAGATTGCTCATGGATCACTAGAAGGGCACAGAAAGGAGAAGTGCTTTTAAACAGTCCCACCAGAAGAGAAAGTGTTGGTCTTGTCCGCTCTTTGTCTCCCCATGCCCTGCCGAGGTCCTGCTCTATCACCCCTTTCAGATTCTGTGTGTTCCTCCGCAGGTCTCCAGCACACCAGAAGACTTTGCTTTCATCTTCCCACATTTCTTAACCCTCTTCAAGGAAGCTTTCAATCCTGCAAGTCTTTTAGACTGTGCCTGGCAGAAATTTCAAGACATGCTGAAAACTGGAGATAATGAGCAGAAGCAGGAAGACCAACTGTGGAGAAAGAGAGTAGCCCTGGAGGCAAGCTCATTTATGCAAATCCATTCCAAAATGCTCTCTCACAGCTGTGCTGAGTTGCCTGCATAAGATGTCCCAGCCCTAGATAAAGCTAGATTTAGGGCCCAGCCTCAAAAAAATAAAATCAAAATTTAAAAGGGGCAATTAGAAGACAATAGTGATTTGAAGTCCATGCTGACGAATTTACCTTTTTTAATTGCCAGTTTGTTTTTCTGAGGCAAAAGGAAGACTCTTGCAATACCAGCAATGCTTGTTTTCCAGACGTGAAAGCTTTATTTATGAGATACAGTGAAGCTCATCACATATGTTGGGCCCTTGTGTTACTTGTCAAAACAGCTAGGAGGAACAATAGATGTAAGATGCTCTAACAGCAAGCAAAAAAGATATGCACTGTGTTTCAAAGTTATGATATGTCTTCACTGCTCCCTTACCTAAAATTAATTGTTTGTTTGTTTGTTTTGCTTTGGGTTTTTGGGTTTTGCACTAAGTGCAAACCTGCTTATGATTTTTCTTTTTCTTTTTTTTTTTCCTGAAAATATAGTATTCCCTAGGAATTGTAAAATCCGTCAGATAAAACCAACAAAGGCAAGTTGAACCCAAACTTAATCAAGGTAAAAACATCACTGGTTTTAGAAGTGACCCAGACGTGGTGTGAAAACACAAGCAAGTCCTGTGTTAAATGGAAGCATGTGTATCAGAAAAGCAAATTTCCAAAGTCCAAGGAAGCCAACTACTCTCAAGTGAGTCTATGGTCCTGACCTTCCTGTCAAACCAAACTCAGACCGCTGACAGTTCCTTTATGTTAGAAACCAGTCTCATAAGAAAACCAGGGAAGTGTGTTTTCAAATGAATGCAAAACTGCAGTCAGAACAATTGACTCACGGTCAAACTGGAGAGGATTTTTAAGCATTGTATCACAGGCATTTGGCCTGGCTTTGAATTATTTTAATTGACCAGAATAAGGATGTTACAAAAAAAGTGTGAAAAGTAAGCTGGACAAGATTGTCAGCTCCTTGGAAGACAGAGTTGAAAATAAAACTGAAAAATTAGAAAGCCACTCTGAAATCCATAAGAAGAAACTCAGTAAGCACAAGGCCAAAGTAAAGCAAGTGAACAGCTGACTGCACAGAGGAGAACCAGTGAGTACAGCACACCACAATCTGAGTGTGATAAAATTAGTAGGATGCTGTTGCAGAAAGGGAAGGTCTCATACCGGACCGTATTACACAGGAACACTGGGCAGAAGAAACCACAGTCATGATTCCAGTTCAACTGATGCTAGTAGCAAGGCACAGGTGACTGTCGCCAGTTTTGGATGACACATATTGAGGAAGATAAAAGGAAATTGGTATAGTAAGAAAAGCCGCAAGTTAAGAAGATGAACAGACATAACCTGTGAGGAAAGGCTAAAAGAAACCAAACTGTTTAGGCTAAGAAAGAGAAGACTAAGGGAAGACTTGGTAACATTCCTTTATTTTACAATTAGTTACTATAGAAAGAAAAATCAATAGCTCTCTAGAGCCAGTAAGGATAGAAAACAAATAAAGGAGGAGTTTGTGGGAATTTTATTTGGTTTTTAAAAGCCTGATATGTTCAGGAAAATCTAAACCAGATTGAAGCATAGGAATAGACTCCATAGGGATTGCTGCAAGAGATGTTTCCCTGGAGCTTTATAAGAAAAGATTGTACAAATACCTGGTAGGTATGTTCACAGTGTATTTGATGCAAGGTAAAGCAGAGAGCCATTTTGGTCTCTTAAGGTCTTTTCCCATTCCACATTACTGTGATTCAATGTTCACAGGTATTCAGAAGATTATTTTTAATGAACAAATTTCAGTTTGCGGATTTGTTAAAAATTATCCACTGTTTTAAACTGTATGTATTGGTCATCTCCTCTAGTACATAAATCCTCTGGTATCATTTCTGTTCCTTGATAATTCAGTGTTCTCAAGTATTGTACAGTAAGCTTCTGCTATAAAGATATTTCTGCTGTATGTTTGAAATTAATTTTTTCTGAGAGCTGATCAAATGGTGAGTGCTGTTTATATAAACATTTCTATTAAGATTTTAAATTTCTGACAAATTATAAGCATCTCCATAAATTATTTCAAAATTTTCATAGATGCTTATCAAATTCTTCTGGGTTTCATAAATATCTGGTGCATTTTTTATGAAAAAATATCAACATAATCATACTTTTCTTTTTAAATGGAAAAAAAGTCAGCTCTACTTCATGTGAACGTAACACTTCTCATGCAAATGTTCATCAAGAGCAAATACAAATTGCTACAGGCACAGAAAAAGCAGAATGTTACTTACTCCAGATGTTTCTAATCCATTTCTCTCCATATTAATCCAGTTTCCTTCATAACGGCAACAAAAAAAAAAAAAAAAAAAAAAAAAAAAAAGAGAGAAACAAACATAAAAATGCCACTGCCTGGAGGAATCAAGGTTTCCCCTACTTACAGTTTTGTAATGGCATTTTAGTAAGCTGTATTGCTATTTTGAAGCCAACCCCAAGAGTGTATTCCTTTTAGCACATGGAAAAGTGTTCCTTCGAAAGCATGCATGCCTTTGTAACAGCACAATTGCCTATTATGATAGAAAAAAAAGCACAGGTTTGCTAGGATAACTAGATCAACAGTAGGATGAATGTTAGTATAGCTAAATCTGCCTGGGATTTCTCTTCTTCCCAGCCCAGATCTACACAGCTGTGCTAGCATAAGCCTGAGGTGTTGATTTGGCTTCAGGCATTCTGCAGTAGGCACCTGAGTCACGATCTGGAAGTATCTATTTGTCTCAATAGCTTCTAAAGCAAGCTCAGTACAACCGGATTGGAGTCATATAGCAATCTTATAGATGTACAAATGAAATTGCACTCTTTTTTTCAGTCTAAAATGGAACAGGAATTGCTGTCACTTTCTTAATATCAAACCACACAAAATGACTGTAAAATCAGAACAAAGCCTTGAGGACTCTTAGAAATGTTAGCAATGGAGTTGTGTTTCTTGGTGAGGACTGCAATCATTTACTTGGCAGTTAGAGTGAAATAACTAAAGACATAGCTCCACAAAGGTGCCTGAATACTCATTTGCATAGTTACCACTGATCCCCCAAAATAATAATAAAAAATTACTTTAAAAGAAGATTCTGACTCCCCTTCTTAATAAAAACAGCAGAAAAGGTCCTGAAACCACCAAGAGTACCTACAACAGTATGCCTGATGGCCACAAACTGTGACTGCTGATAAGCCCTCTCTAGCGCTGTGAGAGGACAGGATTGTCTCATCGGCTCTAAGCCCACTGAGGCACATCTGCACAGGTGTCTCTCCATTGCACAGCAAAAGTAGAGTATTGCACACAGAAATGGCCCATTCCATTCATTTTTACTGCACAATGCCTTAAAGTAAACTCAGATGAAACAACCTTACGATTCTGGCTGCTGATGCAGAGAGCCTCAAGAAACCTGTCTTAATGAGGGTGTCTGATGTGAGCATTGCACATGGTGGTTGAGTGCAATGAGTTGTTTAACATGAAAGGCTTGAGTGCGCTGAGAATTGATTTGTTCTAAAAGCAGTATAAAAGAGCAAGCAACCCTGGATAGCCGGGGAAAGCTGCCACTCCACGCCTCCACACACCCTTCGTTCCTCCGCGCTGTAAATACCTGCTCCATCAAAAGCCTGACCTGCCCAGTGTGCCTGCCAGCTCATGTGCTTTGAGATCTCTGTCAGAAATGTTTGAACCTGAGGATTTAAACCAGAAGGCCTGCCACGTTTTGTGACAGGTGAAATTGACTTATTTTGAAGCCCAGTCGATTTATCAAGTTGTCGGAATGGCAAGATTGTCGCTTGCTATTATTGATGACATACAGCTTAAAGCAAAGCTGGCCATCAAGTTAACTGCAGGCAAATTCACTGGAACACCAGCTGCAATGCACAAAAACCACCACCCCATTAATTGAGGTATTGAAATGTGACTTCTGGCTGAGAGCATGAAAAAATTCATAAAGCTTAGGCAGTTGAGGAAGGGAAGGCGAAGGAAATCGTGACAAGGTAGTTTTAGGCAGCATTTATTGTCTTTATCGTGTCTTGCTCAGTAAATGTGAGTTATGACAGAGGACATCAGTGCTAGATAAGGTTGTGTGTTCCCCTTGCATTCACCACCTATATGTCTCTGCAATACCACAGATGTCAATGAAGCTGCATCAGTGCAAAGCAGTGAAGAGTCAGGCCAAGCAATTTTGTCTGTGTTTTGTTTCGATGCATTTAAGAGACTCCCACTTTTGAACCTTTCATAATAAAAGACACATCATTTTCATCAGCTTTCTGCATTTACAAAATAAATAATGACCTGTACAACCAGGTACCTGTGCAGTTAACAAGGGTATGTTCATTTTGGGGTCTGTTTTATCCAAGGGGCATACATCACTATGAATATCTCATCTGTAAAGCATGCAAGTCAATGAAAACTTAGCTCAAAATATCCCTGATACTTTGAAATATAAGTTAACCTGATATTTCAGTTGTCAAAGAGCACAGCTGCCTTACTGTTAGTTAATTCCAGTTCTAGGGGTTAGTGACTGGTTGTGAATCATAGGATGCCTATTACCCCTGAGGGGGGAAAAAACGTGCTTTTAAAAAAATGGCACAACTCTGCTTCACTTTTTGCTGACAGAGATAATAAATTACTCCCTTAAAAAAGGCTAATGAAGTTTACCTATGTATGTTTTAGGGTGTTTTCAATTCCTTTGGTAGAAAGACAAAGCTTTGTTATTGCTGAAATGAGTGCTGAAATGAATGAAAGTTATGTGAAAGCAGAGAACCAGTTAGTTAAGCAGAGACTGTTTCCCAGGTGAAGAGGCAAAAAGAGCAACCCTCCCTCACGAAGGTCTCAAAATATTCCATTCAACTGAGGCCTTATTATAGAAAGTTTAATAATACTGCATTGTCAGGACTGGATAACTTATCCTTCCTTTTATGCTAGAGATAGCATTGAAAACAGTGAGGATGTTCCTGAATTATACACGTAATCTTCCAGGAAGATAGGGGAGCAGGGCTACACCTGAGGCAGGTGCTAGACGTGTTGCTTGCTGATGCTTTACCACAATGCCAGATCTTGATGAGCAGGAAATAAAGCATAACATAGGAAAAGGAGATATTTAAAATCCTCGTATGCTGAACTCATCTCTCAGAAAATGTAACCATACCAAACACTTCTTCTAATAATTTTTTTTTGTTAAAAAAAAGTTCAACATGTCTTTGCTGGATACAAAATCAAGTCAGAACTGCTCATTTTTCTTTGTTTTTTTTTTCCCTGCTTCCTTTTTTCAAAGTGCAGCCTCATAGGAAATAAAACACTAAGTTACTCCTGTGTATTTATGTATTCATTTGGGTTACACAGTGTGTAATATATTGGACAAAATCAACAGGATTTTCCACCTCTACTTCTTTTTAAGCCATCCCTTTAAAGGCACACATGCCCAGAGGCCAGTTCATTAAGCATTCACACACACACACAAACACTCCTGTTGTTACCTGTCATCTCCCCTCCCCTTGGCATTCTCAACTTTTATTTTTGTTTGACATATGTGTCAGCTTGTAAAGGCCATTACCATGCTACTGGACTCTAATCAGAAGAGACATTGTCAAAGTGAGAAGAAAAAGCATCAGTTTCATTAAACGTGAGAAATCACAACCTGTTTTTCTGCAAAAAACACCAGGGATTTCCTCTACTAATACTTCCTCTCTTTCCTTGTCCAGCTAGCATAAGAGCAAGAAAACAGCTTGGCAAAGAGGAATCAGTCAGAACCCAAACAAAACAAAAAATTGCTCATCAACTCTTCTTTGCTACAACTGAAATATCTGATTGACATTTTCATTAGTTTCTTGGTTTTTTCACACGGTGCCGCATGCCATTACTTACAAATGCCACCCAGATTCATCACAATGTGTGTCATTCCCAGCCCCAGGTGATTCTGTAAGTGCTCATATTTAGAAGAATACCCTTGTGAAGCATGAGAGAGAAGCGAGAAGTTGGGATTCATCCTAGTATGCCCTCTCTTGCTATAAAGACCTGAGACTCATATCTGGTTTACTCCTGTTAGTTATTTAAGCTGCAAGTGTTCGCGGTCAGCCTGTCATGGAAGTATTTCTGATAATCCTTATCTTACGTGAGAAATCCTTCTCCCACTGTCCCTGCCCATCCCTGCACTGATTTTTTTTTTCTTTTATTTGTGGGAAAAAGTTATACCGAGCTTTGCCCTGGACTGCCAGGGCTCACACCTTGGAGACTAGAGAACAGATTCCCTCCCCTGTGTCCAAATGCGGCTCACTCCTAACAGAAGCCAAAGCTTACCTACCCATTACAGAGGTTTTCTTCCTTTCACCAGCCTTCAGGTCGTATTGAGAACTCATCTGTTTCAGGCTGCTGAAGATGCAAACACTGCTCTGTGGCTATGTACTGGCAAGGTGAGGAATTATTTTTCCTCTATGCCTGATTGTGCAGAATTACTGTAGACTGTGTATTTTGTTTATACTTGTCAGCTCAGCTTTCTCATGCTTTTTAGCAAAAGGAGAAAACATATACTTATTTACAGCACCAGGGCTTTTATTCTCAAAAGAAGGAAAAAATCACTGACTCTTTCATACCTGAGAGTGCAGAAAGAATGCATCAGTGAGTTAAATGTAAATTTTTCAAAGGAAAATGTTTTTGTATTAGATAAGCATGGTGCTAAAGCACAGACTGGTAGAGAGAACAACAAAAACCATTTTCCTTTCATTATGTAAAAACAGTGACCTCCACGGCTGGTTTGAACATGGATCATGGGTTGAGAGAAGCTCATTTTTGTACAGACAGTGGTTTTGATAGAACTGCTCAAACCCAACAGCAACAACACTTGCTAACACACTTGCTCTTTCTATAAGCAGAGAAGAACTGCACATTTTGAAGAAGTCTTTGTTTCTTCCAAGCAACTTCATCTTAAATGAGGACACATGGACAACATTAAGCTAGTTGATTTTGTAGCACGAGGGAGTATCGATTGTTAAGATTTTTCCTGGGAAATGTAGCTGTAAATGCCTTCTGTCAATAGAGGCCAGAGGAGAGGACAGGGACAGATCCTTTCAGGCATACAGTTCAGCTTCCAGTTGCTGTTCTGAAGCGTGGAAGGTAGTGCTGAAAGCTAATCGAGATGTGGGTCAAGAATGACACCCAGTGGACTGATCATGTGGTAGTCCCAGAGGACTTCTATGGGTGTCTACCCTAGTCATTTTTCCTGATTTAATGTACTTCTAGGTAATGAGCTATATTAGGGTGTTAAACACTGTCCTAGTCTAGAAGACTGGAGCATATTTTTTTTTGTTTGTTTTTTTTCCTTCTCCAAAATTTGAATCCCCAGTTAAGTATTTCAGGGGATTTTCTCTTGTTTCTCCCTCTCACTTGATTTTTATACATATAATATGGACAGCTTCCTGTAAACCCCCCCAAACTATATTGAGCTGGATTAATTTAGCAGTCATATGAAGAAACTTCATATGAAGAAAATTCAAAGAGGATTTTCTAACCATAATCATAATAAATGTTTATGTGGCTTTGGTAGAATGCTCAAAGGGTTTTCCTTTGTCATGACACCATTAAAAACCCCAGCAACAAGGGAACCAGACGTGCACTGCACCTGACCTGATTCCAATCCATATTTCTCATCCGGCAAGGGTTCATTTGTACCTCACACAGCAGTGAGGTACCATGCTCATACCTGTACCATGCTTTACTATCCAAAGGAAAGAGAGATGCTAAATAGTCCTGCTCTGCACTGGGACATGGCCAGGGGACTGGGATTACATCCAAATGCACAGCAACAGGGAAGAGAATATAGCGAGAGATGTGAGGAAGACAGGAGAACCAATTTCTGACTGTGAGTCCAGGTAAGTGGGAGAAAGGGTCATCTTGTGAGCAAAGCATGGGTGATACAGGAGCGGAGGCAGGGATTTCTGGAGGCAGCCTGATACCACCAATCATGCTAAATTGCCTGAACTGCTTGTAGCAAAGCCTGGCCTCCAGAACCTCCTGGCCTCCACCCTCACATCACCAACCTCATTACTCCTCCTGTATGCAAGCTTTCCTTTTACCTATATCATTATTGCAAGAAAAAGAGCACAAACCAGAATCTTTAGCCTTTTTTTTTTTAAATACCACAATATGTTAAAAAAGATCTCCTCAGAGAGCAGCACACACTTACCTCTAGCCCTTGGGGTTCAGTACTATGCCCTTTTTACTGACACAGCACTGCTAATCTGAACAAACATGCCATGCTCCTTGTTATGGCAAGACATGTGAACTGCTAAGTGCCAAGAAAGACCGAAAGGCATCAAAGTTTATGTTCGCCTATGCACAGGCGAAAGATTTTTCCAGTTGCGGCAGTGGAAAGGATTTCTTCCTCTCTAATTTCCAGTCCTCCCTCAGGGTGGTACAGCAGCAAGCAGGGTGGAACTCAACACAAATTCATGTCACTCCCCCTTGGTTTGTCCTTACTGCTCAGATAGTCCCTTCTCTGAGAAAATAATGTTTTTTTATACCAATGCCTACATCCGTTTGGGTATGTCTCCTGCATTATTAATATCTGCAACCTGCAAGGGAAATTAACTGCAGAATTTGCCTCTGAAATCAGTGTTAATCCCCAATGAGCTCACACCTCCTGACCTTGTTAACCTCAGCTTTGGGCATCTAAAATAAAATCCTGCCTAGCAGGCCATTTCAGCATGGTGGTTAATCCAGGAGATCTCTCAGGTCAAAGGTTTAGATTTAGCTGAGGCCCTACTGCAGCACATCTGAAACACTGGCCCCAGGTAAAGAGCTTTGGAAACATGCAAAGGGTCAGAGGCAGAGTTTATAGCACTGTAGAATCATAGACCGGTTTGGGTTGGAAGGGACCTTAAAGATCATCTAGTTCCAACCCCCCTGACATGGGCAGGGAGACCTTCCACTAGACCAGGTTGCTCCAAGCCCCATCCAACCTGGCCCTGAACGCTTCCAGGGATGGGGCATCCACAGCTTCTCTGGGCAACCTGTTCCAGCACCTCACCACCCTCACTGTAAAGAATTTTCTCCTTATACTGCATTTAAATCTACCCTCTTTCAGCTTAAAACCACCCCCCTTGTCCTATCACTACATGCCCTTGTAAAAAGTCCCTCTCTATCTTTCTGGTAGGCTCCTTTAGGTACTGGAAGGCTGCAGTAAGGTGTCCCCAGAACCTTCTTTTCTCCAGGCTGAACAACCCCAATTATCTCAGCCTGTCTTCAGAGGAGAGGTGCTCCAGCCCTCTGACCATCTTCATGGTTCTCTTCTGGACTCACTCTAAAAGGTCCATGTCCTTGTTATGTTGGGGGCCCCGGAGCTGAACGCAACACTCCAGGTGGGGTCTCATGAGAGCACAATGGAGGGGGAGAATCACCTCCCTTGACCTGCTGGACACGCTGCTTTTGATGCAGCCCAGGATTTGGTTGGCTTTCTGGGCTGCAAGCACACATTGTTGGGTGAAGATAAGCTTCTTGTCAAGCAACACCCCGAAGTCCTTATCTTCAGGGCTGCTTTCAATCTCCTCACCCCTCAACTTGTATTGATACAGGGGGGTTTTCCAACCCGTGTGCAGGACCTTGCACTTGGACTTGTTGAACTTCATGAGGTTCATACAGGCCCACCTCTCAAGCCTGTCAAGGCCTCTATGGATGGCATCCCTTGACTCCAGTGTGTTAATCAAACCACACAGCTTGGTGTCATCAGGAAACTTGCTGATGGTGCACTTAATCCCAGTGTCCATGTCACCAACAAAGTTGTTGAACAGCACCAGTCCCAATACTGACCCCTGAGGAATGACACTTGTCACTGGTCTCCACTTGGATATTGAGCAATTGGCTGCAAGCCTTTGAGTGCGACCATCCAGCCAATTCCTTAACCACCAAGTAGTCTGTTCATCAAATCCTTGTCTCTCCAGTTTAGAGACAAGGATGTCATGCAAGACAGCGTCAAATGCTTTGCACAAGTCCAGGTAGATGACCTGGTAGTTGCTCTTCCCTTATCCACCAGTGCTGTTACCCTGTCATAGAAGGCCATCAAATCTGTCAGACACAATTTGCCCTTAGTGAAGCCATGCTGGCTGCCACCAATCTCCTCCTTACTTTCCATATGCCTTAGCAGAGTTTGCAGGAGAATCTGCTCTGGGATCTTCCTGGGCACAAAGGTAAGGCTGAGTGGCCTGTACTTCACCTGGGTCTTCCTTATTTCACTTTTTGAAAATGGGGGTTATATTTCCCCTTTTCCAGTTATTGGGAACTTCACTGGACTGTCAAAACTTCTCAGATATGATGGGTAGTGGCTTAAACTCTTCATCTTCCAGTCCCTCAGGACCCACAGATGCACCTTATCATGTCCCATGGACTTGTGCAACTTCAGGTTCCTTAGGTGGCCTTGAACCCGACCTTCTGCTATGGCAGGCAGTTCTTCATTCTCCCAGTCCCTGCCTTTGCCTTCTGTGACTTGAGCGGTGTGGCTGGAGCACTTGCCAGTGAAGACAAGCAAAAAAATCCTTGAGTACTTCAGCCTTCCCCATATCCCAGGTAACCAGGTCTCCCTTTTCCTTCCAATGAGGGACCACAATTTCCCTACTCTTCCTTTTATCACCAATGTACCTATAGAAGCTTTTCTTGTTGTCCTTGACATCCCTGGCCAGATATTTTATCAGGGCTCTACCTTTCCTAACCTGATCCCTGCCTGCTCAAACAATTTCTCTGTATTCCTCCCAGGCTACCTGTCCATGCTTCCACCCTCTGTAAGCATCCTTTTTGTGTCTGAGCTTGTCTGGGAGCATCTTGTTCATCCATGCAGGCCTTCTGGCATTTTTGCATTATGCTTTTGCAGCATGTTCCATCTTAAAATATTTTCATGATGTTTGTTGGTAGCGAGTGATCAAAGATGCCCTGGCCATGAGATGAAGCCAAGAAGACAACATCAAGATATATAAACATGCCCCACATCGGGAAGACCAGCTTATTCATGCCATGTACAGGGAGTCAATGACATTTATAGGCAGCAGATTTGTAACAGACAAAGAAGGCATTATTTTCTGGTATAACAATCAGTAAAATTAATCTGCTTAGTATGCAACTCTCAGTTCCACAGTGTTGTTCCTCTCAATAAGGCAAAAAGCTTTGTAAATCTGAAGAAAGGATTTGTCAGGTATATGCACAAGATTAGCATCTGGTGACTGTTATCCAGGAAAATATCATAAGAGAAAGTATCACCATTTTCATGCTTCAGGACACAAGACTGTCTGTCTTTGGAGGTCAAGGAGAATTGCATTTATACTATTACGGAGTTACACAGTATTACTACAGTGGCTTTTTATGACGACAGGTCATATATTTTCAAACATGCAAGCTTGATAAAATATGCAACTAAACTGTTAAATTCAAAAATTAGCATTGTTGTGAACACTATTTTCCATTCTTTGATCATTTGCCAAATTTTTTGATAAATGCCTATATTTCACATTTTTAGAGATTTTTATAATATTTATAAACATCGACACAGAAGCTGAAGATGCATTTCTTGTTTTCCATATGTCACTTTGACGAGCGAATCCTCACACAAAGCTTTGGAGGCAAGGTGGCCACACTGACTTTTTCAGATTAGCTTCCTTCTTCTGTGTTTTTCAGGAGTGTGCCTCCCTGCCTTTAAAACCTGTCTGTGTACCTCAAAATCTACTTCTGTATCTGCATAATTTGCAGTAAACATAACAGTGCAAGAACCAGTCTAGGGCTTGGCTTTACATCTAAGCTTAAAGGCACTAACCTTTAGCCTTTGTGTCCAGTTATTGTTATTATATATAGATAAATATTTTAGACTAATAAAATGTATCTTCTGCAGAATCTCAAAGAAAACTGAGAAAGAGAAAAAGGCAGTGGAAAAAAATCCAACTGGTACATAAGAACTTTTCCCCTGGTTTTTTTTCTGTATTCTTCAGTCATCAGTCCCCTGTGATGATTTCTGGGTTTGGCTGTGTCAGTATTTCAGACAAAAAAGAACCTATTTCAGTTCTGTATCTTGTTTGCACTGTTTTTTGAAACAGCTGGAAACAGAAAATATCAAAAAGTATAGACTGGCCAACCCATTAAAGGAAACCCTACGCTCATTAGTAACAAACTGTTTATTCTTAGTAGACATTTGCCTGAGTAGAGGACATTAAAAGTCTTACCCTTTAACTGATGAACTGATGTGCATACAGCAGCATATATTCAGATGCTCTATCACTAATTTCTGAGCTTAGTATCTTCTGCATCACATATTGCCCAAGTAATTACCCTACCCAGATACTAAATAGCAAATGGGGGTGTATCTCAAAGGATTAACTACTTCTAGGCTTAATACATCTGATTTCTAGAGGCAGGAGACACCAAAATTTTGCTGTGAAGGAAATTTCTGCTTAAAAAAAAAATATTTTGTCCTGATCTCAAACAAAACTACCTTATATCCACATTTCTGACAGCTACAGAAACTTCTAAGGCTTTTGGAACTACCAAAATATTTCATTTTGGTAGTATCAATTTGGTTTGGTTTGCTGATGCTGAAATGTCTAATTTAATTGTGTCAAAATACTTTATTCTGTTAATATGAAAACATGATGTTCAACCTTCAGTGCACTAGACCATTTAAAATCTCATATAAATTCAATATAAAATTAATATGTATATTAAAAAATCAATTAATCAAAATGGTGCAGTCAAAATATGTTTTTACCTTAGCAAAACAAAATGTTTTGACATTACCAAAATAAAACAAGACAGCTGAAGTGATTTGTTTCAGCCTTTTCCAATGAAAATTTCATCAAAATTGACATATTCTCCAGAAACATTTTGACACTGCTGAAACAACATGTCACAATGAAACACAGTTCTATTTACAATGGTTTTGTTGCCCTTAATTTTAGGAAAAGGAAACAATACATCCAAAGGGCTGACTGCAGTGACACAGCAGATTTTGCAGCCATACATTTACAGGTGCCTGGAGGTACTAGCAATTAAAATATTTCTGGCCACTTTAATTCTCCTTCCAAAAATAAACCAATACATTTCCTGGATTGTTCATTAGGGAAAGATGACTCTAAAAAGTTTTGTCATTCCCCATTCTTTCCTACAGTGAGAGCACAGGAATAGCTGCAAGCATTTCATGACATCTCGTTTCTTTATTTTACGATTGGGGATGATTTTCCCTCCCGCTCACTTATCCTTCATGCCCCCTCTTCTCCTCATTTCCATGGTACAAAAGCTTGGGCAAGCTTGCTTTTACTTTCTCCATGAGTATTCATAGTTTAATTAAGTTAAATTCAGCTTGTCTGAGTTGAGGAGTCTTATCAGGAATACTTGACCTGTGCAAATAATATGCATAGACTGAAGTATTCCTTCTGAATGCTAATTAATGATCATACAAGACTTCATACATAATCAAATGTCAAAATGCACCAGAAGCCTTACAGGGAGAGAAGAAAGAGAAAAAAAAAAAAAAAAAAAGAAAGAAAGAAAAAAAATGCTTTAGAAAAGGTAACAAACAAAAATCCTATGCCAGCAATTCAGAGCAGCCAAATAACCCCAAGTACATTTGCTGGTTCATATTATGACACTGCCTTCTAATTTTAACTGGGGAAGGATGGAGCTCAGCCATTCCTCCACCTGGGCTGCAGAGACTGAAAGTTAGTGGAAAAAAAAGAACAAAAAAAGCTAGTAAGGTCATTCTGCCTTCTTCATTTTCCAGGACCATATTTTTAAACTGAATCTTGCAGAAAGTAAGTGATAATTAATTCTGTTTAGCTCTTTTTAGAGCGACTACATTTGCATCTATGTCTTCCCTTCACTCTTTTCTGTTTTTTTCTTCTAGAACTTCTTACCTTAGATTACAACTGTCTCAGGTCATAGCTATATCTTTTCACAGACCAGTCCTCCCAATATTCATGTTAAATCTAAGCCCCTTGCCCAGGTGTTGCCTACAATTAAAAAAAAAACCAAACAAACAAACAGAAAGAAACTTTGGGACGGGAATCCATTCAGCCTGTTTCTGGCATCTTCTGCATGTGGGTGAGCTGAATCGTGCTCTAGGAGAGCCTCTTTCGCTCCTGTGGTTTTATGGGAGCTTAGTACAACGATGACATCAATAGACATCCATGGTATTAATACCTGAAATCAGGCAAGATAACTTCCTCATCAGGTTTACTAGCTGGACCATGCTGTGTCATAGGGTACCGACTTCATCCACACGAGCACCAGGCACAGGTGCCAGGGCTCTCTGTGTCCCCGTGCCTGATGTTTCCTTTGAAAACAGGATGAGAGAGATGTGCATGTGGAAGGCTGTTGCCTGCTGGACCATGCCCAAATTCGAAGTCAGGAAGTTGCTGGTACAATATAACAGCTCTTTTGGACCTTCACAGACTTCCATATCCTGATGCATCAAAACCTGGAGCACCAAGAGCTACAAAGCACTTCAATCAGTGTGACTAAAACACCCAAAGTCACCTTCTTACATGTGTTTCTCATTATTGTCCAATTTCTTTCACTGTTAACTAGGTCAATTCCTCCTCTCTCTTAACACTCCATCTAATTCCAGTGGCTCTGTACCGTAAGAATTCAATTTAAGAATCTTTTGCTGTTATCAGCCTTAATTTTTCCCTTCCACAGTTTCCAACTATTTCTTCTTATCCCTTCATCTTCCGATACAGTGAATTAGTTTTGCCTTTCCATCTTTTATATTGCTATTATGAATACATCAGACTATGATCAAATCCTTTTCACCTTCCAATCTTGTCACAATTTCTTTTGTCTAAATTTGTATTTTCTCCATTTTTTCAAACTGTTTCTTCTTTCTCAAGCTCAACACAGAACCACACAGACAGTTTTGCAAGGCTACACAGACGGCCACTGTTATCTTCAGGGCTTTGCATGAGATCCTATAAAACATATAATCCAAACTATAGAGCCCAGCTAGATGCTCCTGTATTCTGTTATGTCCTCCCTATTCACAGGCACACAGTATCCAGTTGACTTTTTTGATCCTCCCTCAAGAGAAATTTCTGTTATTGTAAACCTCCACCGTATAGGCATGGGTGTCTGTGACATCATACGACAAATGGACATGATAAGTTCTACACTTGTGTAAAGTCCACTTTTGTTTTGTTCTGCTGCAAAGTGGTTTGTCCAAAGTCCTAAACTTTGGTAGGAACATGGTATGGGAAGCCCTACTGTTGCATCTTGAACAGGGACTGGATGCCTTTTTGTTTAGTTCTCATTGCTATAAGTGTTTCTGTTTTCACACTTTAAAAAAATCCTTCCTTCTGTCTTCTGCCCTTAGCTCAGAGAATATTCTAATATCTAGCGCTCATGGAGAAATGTACGTAATTATGTGTAAAGATAAAATAGTTTACTATGCAGGTACACCAGTATATTAAGAGAGAAAATATTAACCCAATAAAGCATACAGAAGAAGCTGACTGATAGAAACACTGATGGGAAGAATTTGACTGATGGCCCTGTGTGACTAATACATGGATGTATTACATGGATGAGCTGGAAGGACAGGTGGATGAGATAAATCAACAGACAGATGGATTGATGAATGGAGTGTAGCTGTATTGAAGCGAAAGACAAGTAAAAAGGATGTGAGGGAGAGAGAAAGAGTGAGTGCTAGTATCCTTGTGGAATTTCTTCTGCCAGAATGAGCCCTGATGGATCTCTTTGGGAATCAGCTGGTTAAATGCAGCTCCCTCTTGGCAGCAAAATTGAGTTCACTCCACCAAGGTGCAAGGAAGATGAGAACAGCCGTTGAACAGAGGGAATCCAAATTTAGAACTGAAAGCACAGAAAGGTATTAATGAGATGAACACTAGGACAAGATTAAATCTTAGCAGAAGACCTAGTCAGGGATCTAATAAAGAAAAATGTAGAATAATGTTGCAGGTAAAATGAAATCCCTTCAACAGGTTTTTTTTTTGCCTGCCAGTGAAACCCTTCACTTAGACATAGCTTTCATTTCACCTATGCTTTCCTAAGGCCCAGCCACAGTTTTTAAAAGTCAGGATTTCACATTTCTGACCTTAATGACATTGAAGCTTAGCAAGAACTGGGTCTTTCACGTGGTGCAGTGATCTGTCTGTAGTAACACCAAGGGTGCAATATGATGATAGGCAGTTACTGTCCCTGACGCTAGCATTTGCTGCTAATGGTTTCCATGAACTGAACCAGATAGCTCAAGAAGCTCAAATTTAAACAGCTTCTCCTCTAAGCCTCTGCTTTAAATCTCCCCAGGGAGGTAGCACTTGTAAGAGCATATTCATTAATTTGTCCCGTTTTGTTTTGCAATATGCGCTTGTACAATCCTCCGTGCATGCACACTGCACAAATATTTGTGGGACTTTAGCCTTCTAGGTAACAAATCCTAAACATCTACTCAGGTCGGCTATGTGAAATAACCAGAAGCTACCATTCCTTAGGACCGGCAGCCTTCCCTGCATAGGGCCCTGCTAGCAGCTCTTTAGCAATCCACTGTCTCATTTATGCCAGAGATAAGGCACAGTTTCAGCATATAGTAACCAGCTACCCAGTCTGTGTGCAACTTTCCAGAAGGGATCAAAATAACTGATACACACAACAGATTTTCACATACTTTAGTTAAGAAATTATTTCTATGGAAGCACGTGTTCTTTGGCAAGTATTCACCAGAAAACTGATGTGTTTTGAGTTAACTAGGCAACTCACAGCAACAGGAGTTAGAGGACAAGATTCTTTCTGCTTTTATAAAGAAGACCTTTGAGGGAATAAATACACAATGGTATAAATAGCATTTTTCAGCTGAGTTTGCTGACTTCATTAACAATCTGATGTGATTTTTGAGGCTATTAATTTCTACATCATTTTAAAATCTGGTTGTACATGAGAAGCAACATTGCAAAAATGAAATATGGTTCTTCCTGTTGTGTTTTCTCAGTATGTCTTCTGAATCATTTCTGATTAGTTTGCTGGAAACATCATATTGTCAACAATGCAGAGAAAACCAGCTGTGTTATCTTTTTGTCTTCTGAGCAATGCAACGTCAATAATGACCAGCTGACTTCTGATTCCTCTCTATTTTTCTCTGAAATGGAGAGGTGGTGTGCTTTTCATGCATTTGGCAGGGTTACCTTTCTAGCAGGCTGAAGAAAGTAATTTTGTGCTAGAAACCAAAATATCAAGTTCACTGAAAAAGGATCCAGACAAAATGCCAAGATCTCTTTTTTTAATATTATTTCATAGCCTCACTTTTTGGCTTTAAACACACAGAAGGGGTGGGGGGAAGAAAGAAATTTTTGTTTTCTAAATTTACTTGTCATATATTACATGTAATTTTTCTGATGATAAAGGGATGTTGCAGTGATTGCCTCAACAACGGATATCATTTTCTTCTTCATAAAGCAGCTACAGCAAAGCTCGCAGCTTTGGCATCAGTTCCTTTATTGAAAAAGCCCTGTTCTTCTCTGCCCCAAAAAGAAGCCTTCCTCTTCCAAATGCCTGGCATAATTTCTTTCTGCCCTGCAATGAATGGAGTTCCCATCCTGGAAGAATAGCTGGATCCTCATATTTCCATATATTTCTGTCAGATAGTCATTTATTTCCAGTCATGCTTGGTAATTCACACGGACACACAGGAAATAGTCGACATATACCAAGCTTGTTTCTGTTACAAATGAAGAGCTGTGGGACATTAGTAATTCCCCCAACATGGCTGATCCTTAACAATATGAACTAAAATTTTACTGAATATGGTCAAAATGCTTCTTTTATTTTGTGTAGAAACTTGGAAATTTCTACTGTAAAACTCAAACCCAAAATACTTCTCACATTAGTGTCTATGTTTCACAGAGGAACTGTGGTTGAGGAGCCTTGAGCTCCCTCATGACACCCAGCTGAACTCATTCTCCCTGCCTTGTGGTCTTCCTCTTCAACAGAAGAAGCTGTCCATCTTTTACTACGTATAGATCTTAAATCTAAAGAAAGATTCATAGTGATTTTTGCCTTTTCTCTCAGTCTTTACTTTTTCATTTTTATAAAGAATTTGTATTCACTTCAGGGATCAAATAACACATGCATACACACATGCACATATATCAACAATACTCCAAAAATCGCCTAATCAAAAATCCAATTTCTCTTGTTGCTTCAAAGACTATTTCTGAGAGAAAAATGCAGATAATTTCTGATTTTTCAGTCTTCCTAAAAATGTTATTGCCTGCCTAGCCTGAATTAATTTTAATATTGCTGTAATTTGAAAGCCATGGAACTGATTGCTTGAGGTTGGCAGAAGCCATGGTGACACGTGGTCAACCTCTTGGTTTTAAAAGTTAATGAGCACCAGAATAATTACACTTTGTTGTACCTGCTAATTTCTCCTGGAAAATACCTTAATAAACTGATTGCATGTTTCAAGCCAACCTGTAATGAGAGGATTGTTTACAAAGGCCAGACAGAGGCTGTTACTTAAAAGCAATCAGAGGAGAGAGGAACAATGGCAGGAGGGCTCAATGGGGAAACCTTCATGGCGGGGAGTTCAGGATTTGGTTTGTGTTATCTTGCTGACATTCTAGTTAAAATATATTTCTTCCATTTCATTACTGTCTCACTCTTTATCTGAATTAACTTTCACACTTGGTTAAGGAGAAAGTAATTTTCATTACACACCAGGATGAGGCAGTGCCAATCTCTTTGCTTTAGTTTCTCAGACTTGAACCTGCAAAATGTTCAGATTTGAATTCTGCTGGTGTTGGACTTGAGGGTGCTGCATGAGAGGTTTCTCTGGGGCACCTGAAAGCAGCAGGATCCAACAGAGAAGTGGCCCTATGGCTTTTCAAATGGACATTGCAATTCTGAAGGAAATGGAGGCTTTAGCCAAACTTTGCAGACACAGGGTTGAGCCTGTTAGCTGATTTAAGATCTTGACAGTATGGAGAAAGCAGACAAATTATTCAGCCCAGTCCTGTTTTAAGCATTGAAAATTTAAAATTGTAACTGAAATAAACTTCATATTACACAAAAATGACATATTATGCCAGATTACCCTCTCCTCCTCCTCCTCCATCAATTAGTAAACAAATTTTAAAAACAAACAAAAAATTAGGAAGCTGGGGAATCTGAGGTGTGGAAAAAAGGATTAAAAATCTAAAGATGTATAATTAGTTATAATTAATTAGCATATGTTTTCACAGCCCCCAGTAAACCCAAGTGCTACATAATTGCTGTAGTTACAGTGAAGGACATCTAAATGATTAGGAAGGCTGCGTTTAGGATAGTGGTACCAGCATCTGAAGAATGTAAAATCCAAGGAGGGAGAAGTGTGCAGGATATGAGTAATGCTCCTGGGAGAAAACAGCAGAAGGGCTGGAGCCTGAACCTTGCATGGATGCCAGGCAGGCTCAAAGCAGCTTCGCCAGGCAGTCCTCTCACTTCTTTCCCCTGCAGTAATGCAGCCAGATGGGCAATGGCTAGTTTATCCTGTGCCTAAATGCAAAACTAACGTAAAGGATTTTCTGAATTCCCCTCAATTCACTTCTGTAAAACTCACTAAGGAAACTCTTGCAAAATGGTTTTGCTTTTGTTTCAGAATAGCTCCAGGGTGGGTGGGGGGAGTACATTTCATGGAAATTCTTGGAAAAGCCACATGACCAAACCCAGAATGTTTTAACTGGGAAGCAATGTTGCAGTATCTCATGGGAGCTGCAAATTATGTCCTGTTTGCTCCTGTGCACAGGGTTTACAGGTCAGGCTTCTGCTCTGGCAAGACCACCAGGGTGAGCAACCACCACCTCTTTTCTCTCAGATAGAAGACTGCAGAGCATCGTAGGAAAGATACACAACCACCCGAAGGGACCACGAGGCCCACAGATAAACCTTGGGACATAATGACTTTCCTGTACAGAGCTGGTCAGTTTGTGTTAGGATCTCTCCCTAAACAAATGGTAAGGTGACATTATGTGAATGTCTTACAAGAAGGCTGGGTATAGCGTTCTCTCTGTCACCCCCAAAATCATTCACAATACAGCTCCTTTTACTTTATCCATTTCATAGGTGGTGTCATGTTGTTTGAGGCGCTAAAAAAATAGACTGAGAAGCCCATAATGTGAAAGGGAAGAAGTTGCTCTTGTTCTGCATTATAAGACTACATAATAAAACTCATCCTGTGTAGCATCTTTCAAAATAACTGTTGTCTAAAATGATTTGGGATTAAAAATTGAGAGGCAGCAGTAAATATAACATATAAATTACATTAATCCAGGCTATAAAGTGAAAAATTAACACAGTTTTCACTTATGAGTGTAATAAGAAACTTCAAAGAAAATGAGAAAGGAAACACAAGCACGATGAGGCACACTTCTAGCAGAGACATGATAAAGACATGGTGACGTGAAGCAAGACAGGACCTTCTCCTAGGCAGCAGAATTGTGGAGAAGGAGCTCATATTGAGAGCTGCAAGCCAGGAACAGACAGTGACAGGAAGCCACGTAAAAGTAAGGAGAGAGAAGTCCAGGAGGGTGCTGCAGCAGATCTTTGGAGGACAGCTTTGTGCTGGGATTATCAGCAGACAATGGTGCTGCTTCCCGAGCCCAGGTTCTTTCTGGGCTATACCAGCAAACCTACAAGGTACTTAGATCAAAAGTAGGATCAAAATCATCTGCAGTCTTTTAGCAGCTGCTTGACAGAGTCCTGGTAGAGAAAATCTGGAGATATTACAGCCTTGGCACCAAAATCAAACCAGAGGTTGAACTGAATGAAGATGTTCTGGCTCCTTTGATGCGGCTTTTCCCTCCAGTATACCTGTGAGCATATATTTTTGTTACTTTCCTACTTTTTTGTTATTGTTTTTCTTTAAGGGGAAAGATTTTTCTCCAAGGCAAGTGTTACTCTCACCTGTATGACTTCCCTTCTCACCAACAACACTTTTTCTCACACACCAATACATCCTCAGAAGAGCTAAATGTAACAAAACCTTATATATGGTGGTTTTCCTATAAAATGCACAGGTTTCTGGCAACTAATGTAGTAGAAAATGATCATAATTGTTACACTGCTTAGTTCTATGGTATGTTAAACTATTGATGTACTGATTGAAGCAAAACCCCCTCAGCATATAGCTCCATGCTGAGGCATTCTTTGATTTATGGAAAAGCTGACTGTACCGAGGATCTGCAGTACCGTAATGATCTTTACTCATATTGGGACCTATCTAATTCTTTACTGTGGTATCTAGGGATCTTTTATGATACTAAATGTATAGCAGTTTTTCAAATAAGTATGACCTCTAATACTGTACGCATAACTTTGTATGCAAGCCTACTAACCACCATGCAACATCTCTTCCCCTCCGGAGCTGGGAGGAATGCATTGCAGGTTATTAAGTCAAATCGTTGTAAGTCCAAACCACTGCCTGACACTTCAAGTGAAAATCCATTTAGTGGTCAGTGCAGTGCGCTGAACACTGATATAATCTGCTGGTCATGGAAAATGTTATTTGGATTTCTGCAGAGTTTCACTCCAGGCTAGAAGTTCCCAGATAGTTTCAGGAGCACAAGAAAAGTAATGAATTAGTCCATGCTTGAGATGACAAAGGTTTGCTATCTGGGACCAGATTTCCTACTACAAAAAGGATGGCCCAACTGGTTTCTGAGCAGTGAACAGAAACATAGTTCTGACAGAACACTGGTTCCTGCCTAACAAACAGCAAATGAACTGACAGAGTCATGAATGCATTAGGAAATGCAAGTATCCCTCTCTAGACACATTTCCTTTGTTAGAACAAGTAGAAGTACAAGTTTGCAGGTTTTCAAGTTCTCAGGTAATACTGACATTCTGACACTTCACCTGTAATAATTCCCCTCAAAATGATCACACGCAACAGCTCCCCACCATCCTCCCAAGAGTCAAGAGTCAGCTGCAGTTAGAGGTCGGCTTGTGACGGACATAAGCTGCTTTATTATTTTTTTTTAAAAAAAAGCCCTTCATATTCTAGGAAATTGCATTTTTTGATGCAAATACATTTCCTTTGCCAAACTGTTTTCAGTGCATTCTTCTGGCTATCTCTGCCAGCCTCTGTGGAAGCAGACTGTGAGCAGCAATGCTAATGGCTTGTTTCAGACACCCCTGAGGGGGAGAGCAGTCTCCCCTACAGCTCACTGAATCCTCCCATTCACATGCAGCAAGTGGTCTGTTGCATGAATACAAAGCCCTGGCAGTGCTGGACCACCCTATGACTTCTCATTTTCTTCTTCCAGCATGCATGTTAGTGCTGACATTGCACATTCCCTAGGATTTACACGGAGTGCTCCTTTTTAAAAGGTTAGCTGACAAAAAGGGGTTGCTGAGTAGTGTGGAAACGCAGTTTAGGGCACTTTTTCAAGTGAGGTAGTATAAAACTGTGTGCTGAACGCAGATCTCTTGAGCTAGGCTAGTCCCTCAACAGATGCCTTTACCTCCTTGCAGCTGTACAAACACCAAAATAAGGCCCAGGCCACAAGCGCCCTCTCCCCAGGCCTCCCCAAGTGTGAGATTAGCCATTCGGGTATATTAGAAGGATTTAAAGAAATGCTCACAGAGGGGATGTGACAGAGGAATAGGGTTGCGATCAATAGCACAAAGCCTAGCTGGAGGCCAGTAACTAGCAGTATGCCCAAGGGGTTATTACTGGGTCTGATCCTGTTTAACATCTTCATTAATGATCTGGATGATGGGGCAGAGTGTACCCTCAGCAAGTTTGCTGATGACACAAAACCACATGACAAGACTGTCCAAGCAGATGAGCAATTGCCCAATACTCCCTCAGGTAAATTCTCCATCAGCTACAGGCTTTATCAGACTTTTAAGTCCCTCTTCGTAGCTGCTGAATAAGGTAAAACTTTCCATTACGCTGAGTTTGTAGAGGTTATTTATCAGGAATCACATAACGGTTGTGAATTAACAAGTTTGTATTTATCCAATCGACCCAGTCAAGAAGTTCTTAGAAAGAGAGAAAAGGAAAATAAGGCCTACATTTCATAATCTTCCTTGGGACAGATATAGTTCTTTTGGAGAAGTCACAGTCAGTACAATGAACTATATATCTTGTGCATGCTTCTGTGAATAGAAATGACTCATCAGAAGAAGAAATATGCCATCCTCCAAACCCCCAAATTAGATATTGTGGTTTTTTTAATAAAAGATAATCCTTTAATCCTACCATTCTCCAAGCAAACACCATTTACCAGATCGTACATTCACTGATGCCTCATCTTTTAGTATAAATCAGTGCAGCTCTGCAGTTCATTTCAATCTATTTCTTCGGCCCAGCCAGAATTATTCTACTCTCTTTTTTGTCCTCTTGCTATAATCTGGGAAGCTTGAAATATTTCCTTCCACATTCATAACTAGCAAATATACTCAAACTCAAATAACCACCTTTTTTCTCTTCAGTATTTAAAGACCTTACCAACCAATCTTAAATCCTGCTGCAAATGTATATATTGCAGTTTGTGGTATGTCTTCAATCCCAACTGTAGCAGCACGTGAGTGCACTCTGCATTTCTTTACTAAATAGAGATAAGCGCACACTTGCAAATATAGGTACAGATACCTGGATGTGTTCCCATGCTTTTTATAGCACACATGTCCAAGCAGGAGTGTATGTTTCAAGACAAAGAGCTTGGGGTTACTTTTGGTTTTAACCCTGTTTAATGTACCTGGAATTTCTGGTCAACAGTCCTTTGAATGTTTGCACTTTTTCTGGTTTTTCAAGGTTGGCATTCAAACAGATATAAGTAGGAGCAATAGGTGTTTTGGCCAATGAATGTTCATTCAAACGCACATATACAGAGCACAATGTTTATGTGTCGGTGTCCACATGCCTGCATATACACATAGGAATCCTATTGTGTGTGTATGATAGCAATCATGTAACAACTCCATCTTTTAACTGGAATCTTGAAAGCTGGAGGAAGAGGAATGCATTTCATTACAGTGTAATTATTTTCCCCATTTTAATGGTAAAACAGCTGTGACTTAAAGGGCACACAAAGACAGAGAAAGGCCTTGAAATACCGCTCAAACCTCCAGCGATAAAGCTGTATGTGACTCTACAGCACAGCTAGATGGACTTATAAATAAAATGATTGAGAATTACAGTTGCAGATATACATCAGCATAGAAGAAGCACACAGAAAGCTCTGGAACTGAAACGCTCAGGCAACCAACTTTAAGTTGGTAAACTCACTGTAGCATCACCACATCCTAACAGCCATTGCTACCTGTATGAAGATGCTACTGCACCACTTAGGAGCTGCTTTGTTCTGGCTCTTTTTTCTCTTTCCATTTACCTGTATTGAAAATTGCTTCTTTAGGGACACCTGCAACTTCTCTCTTTTGTGATAATGCATGGGCATGTGTGGCTTTGAGAGCTATTTATGTAATATTTCCATTAACAAGCTGTAATTAAACCATCTAATTAAAAAAGCAGTAATCTATTTAACAGGGTTTTTATTTTTTTTAAAGAAAGCCTAACAGAACTGTGATTAAGTTCCTCTGTTAGATGAGCATTATGGCTTTTCATAAGGCTCTTAATTACTCAACCCAAAATGTTAAATAAATTAAATTAAAGATATAATTTTATTTTTCTCAAAAGGAAAAAAAAGAAGAAAAAAAAACCAAACAAACCCAACATGCTAGAGTAAAAAGCTGCTCCAGAATATCCATTATAATAGTAGGGGTTATTTTTAATGTGTTGTGCTTTTCAGCCTAGACAAAAGCTGATTAGTGATGTAAAATGCGGTGAATAAAATCTTGCATATTAGACAAATAGGTAGGTAATTGTACTTTTTATTCCCAAGATATGCCTACTACTGGAGCACAGAAACAGCCCTTTTGGGCCAAAGCAGTGGTCCCCCCAGCCCAGAACTTTGCTCCCAGCTGAGGCAAGGTGAGAGACTATCCAGGGAGAGCACACAGCCTGGACACTTTTCCCTGTGCCCTTGTGTTTCCTCAGCATGCACCACTGTTGGATCGGGATGTTAGGGAATTAATCCCTACTTGTTTCTTTAAGTGTCCATTTACAGCTCTGTTGTCTGGGAATTTCTGTAATGCCATTTTGAACCCCTGCTGCTGTCTGCCTCTGCAATCTCCTGGGCCAGAAAATTCCAGAAGTTCCCTATCCAGTGTGTAAAGAGCTGTTTTCTTTACCTATTTTGAACTGTTTTCCTACTAGTTTTTGTCAAGTGCTCTCTAGTTTTATTGTTGTGGGATTTCGTGGATAACAATTCCACACTCACCTTACCTGTGATCTGCATCTTATAACAATTTATCAGAAGTATTCATTTTATTTTGCCCTATTTTCAGTTTCCAGTTATTTTTCTCACATGTGGTCATTCTCATCAACATTTCCCAGGTTGCTGCTTTGCCTTCACTAACTCACTTTCACTAAAACAAGTGTTTCTGAGGGCTAAACATCAATAAGCAAAACTGGGGTGCAAATTCCGAGAATGAAATTATGACTTCTCTGGCTAAAAAGGTAAACTTGTAGTCCACTGAGACACCTTGGAACCTCTGGTTTCTGCAAAGTTTGGCAAAAATTCACTGTTTTGTTGGAAAAATATTTGACACTTGCCTAAATCTCTCAGGCTGGTTACCTATGGTCTTGATTTGGTGGAGCTCGGTGTTTAAATTTGCACAGAATCTGCAAACTGCCTGCGTGTTCGAGGGGCTCCACGGTAGCACCCTGCCGAAAAGGCCAGGCGTGCTGCTGGCCTGGGGTCTGGGTGCTGCAATTAGGATGGAGCTTTTTGGCTGCTGCAAGGCACATCAGCACAGCGGATGCAACCTCTCCTGCATTTAAGTCTGTCCCTGAGATCACACACAGGCAGCATGATAGAAAAGGGGGGACCAGCCTAATCTGAATGCAAATGGGAGGGGAAAGAAAGGACAATGAAGAAAGAGGAGCTAAAAAGAGAGAATGTGTGGAAACAAAACAAACCTGCAGTTCAAGTATATTCGTGGACCGATCTGGTTCAGACCCTTATCTTTTGCTGCGTTAGGGTTCACCTCGCTGCCAAGCCCAGCTGAAACAAACAAATTAGGCCAAAGGAGGGTGGTGGTGTTTAGTTTGAACACAGAGCAACGATATGTGAAATGAATTTCTGTATACTTAATCTTGGCCAAATGAGGCTGTCAAATGGTTTTTTCTCCAACCTGCCTCAGCACTTTATACCAAAAGGAAAATGTTCCCTGAGTGTAAAGCACGAGCAAGTAAAACGAAAAACCATGAACGCAAATATTTATCATTTTCTTTCTCATCAGCATTCCTTGCTCAAAAGCCAGAACATGCTGCTTGTGCCTCCTCCATCCTTATAAGCTGCCTGGCTCGCTCGTTGCTCTTCCCACGGGCAGCAGCTAACAGCATCCTGCCATCTGCGGCTGCGGTGCGGGAGTGCTCCGGCAGGTCGGAGGGCAGGAGGGGGTGCGAAGGCTGCCCCCCTGCACGCACCCAGACTTCCAGGAGCTGTTGCCAGTGCCCCACCCTGGGAACAGGAAGGCGGGCTGCGGGTGGAACCACCAACTCCCTGGCGGTTTCAGCGATCTTAGGTTGACCTGCAAGTGTCTGGAAGTACCCCCAGCTCCTGAGTGGGCCGTAACGACCACCCAAGCCAAAGAGGACAAATGATGTTTAGATACAGCTCAAACTGAGGTAGTCAAGGATTAGGTTTTGATGCTGAGCTTTGAATTACAGGAATTTTGGGTCCATGATGCAAACGCGATCCTTGACAGATCTCCTTCTCTGTTATAACACTACAGCACACCTTAAACAGGACCGATCCACTCCCTCTGTCACAAAACTCTAGGCATAAAGCCACATTCACCCCCTATGAGCTTACTGGCACTAAGTGAATGGCAAGTTAGTTCAGCATGGGTTTTGATCCATGTTGTTCCCTTCAGAGAGGGCAATTCTCCAAACCTCACACACACAAGCATTGCAGATGTCCCATATGAATTGAATCAGGGAAGCCACATCCAAAACTTCATAACCATTTTCTCCGAGTGTTTACTTGTCCCTCTAGGTAGCCATGTTTGGTGTTGTCGTGGTTTAACCCCAGCCACCAACTAAGCACCTCACAGCCACTTACCCGCTCCCTCCCTGGTGGGATCAGGGAGAGAATCAGCAGGATGAAAGTGGGAAAACTTATGGGCTGAGATAAGAAGAGTTTAATAATTGAAATAAAAGATACTAATGATACTAGTAATAATAAGTTGTAAGGAAAAGGAAAACAACAAAAATGGAGAGAAATAAAACCCAAGAAAAACAAGTGATGCAAATGAAAAACAATGGCTTACTACTAACCAACAGATGCCCAGCCTGTTCCTGAGCAGCAGCCCCCAGCCAGCTTTCCCTCTAGTTTATATGCTGAGCATGATGCCATACAGTACAGAGCATCCCTTTGGCCAGCTGGGGTCAGCTGTGTCCCCTCCCAGCTTCTTGTGCCCCCCAGCCTCCTTGCTGGCAGGGCAGCACGAGATGCTGAAAAGTCCTTGACTTATTGTAAGCACTGCTCAGCTATAACTAAAACATCAGTGTGTTATCAACATCTCATCCTAAATCAAAAACACAGCACTGCACCAGCTACTAGGAAGAAAACTAACTTTCCCAGCCGAAACCAGGACAGGGGTGAAACACATAAGGTATTACTGACCCAGTACCATCCTGCGCTCTGCTCCCAGACAACACTGAAGCAGTCACAGCAGAGAGTGACAGCCATCTGCTGCAGGTTTGGGTCTGCTCATTGCCTGATAACCAGAAACTCTGGTGGGGTCCATTCAGAAGTGACTGATGTGCCAGAGATGAGGACATTCCTGCAGACAGAGCCACCTTATTTGAAAAAGGGAAGAACATTTGCTTGGATTGCAAGGTCATGACCTCAGAATTCCAGGCTTTTTTCCCTGGAAAAACAAACAAGCCAAAAAAATGTTTTGAAGGTGAAAGAAGAAAAACAATTGAAATTGTGTGTCACACATTCCTTATCTTTTTTTTTTTATATATATATATTTTATGTTATTTTTTGGTGTGAGAAAAGGCAAGATTATTCTAGCTTCCTGGGATAGCACAGGCTCCAAAAACCTCAATCTCAGCTGGAAAATCATAATACAAGAGAATCAGCTAGTTTAAATGTTGCTGGATATCTCAAAAGCAAAAGTACATGGTACCTGCTCATATTAGAGACAGACTCATGCAGCCCATGTACTTAAGAAGCAGCCTCAGAAATTGTTTGCAGAAGCAGCTCCCTATTGTGTTACCAGCCTTGTCCAAGTCCCAGCACGAGATGCTTGTGTTCTGTGAGGTATTACCTCCTTTAGCACTACTGGGAGGATCTTAAAAGATAATGGCCTACTTCTCACCTTGTGATGGTCTCCCACTGTTGATTTCAATTAAGTTATTGTGGTTTGAACTGATGTGATGTGAGGTGAGGTCAGAACCACTTTCCTACAAGAACGTTTAGAAACAGTACAATGAAAGAAATGGAGGCTAAACACCAGGAAATAATTTTGTAACAATAAAAACACTACACAGGAACAAATTGCCTGATGAAGATGTGGAATATCCAACAGTGCAGACTTTTAAGCACAGATTAGGTAAGAATTTGCCATGCATAGGATAGGTATGTGAGATCCTGTATTGGGCCAGAAGGACCTGTATGCCTTCCTGAGGTCCTTTCCAGCCCTATTTTCTGTGATTACTCAGGTCACGTTAACCATATTTAACTGAGTTGGATAACAATTTTGGCAGTAAGTCAAATTTGTCTTCTCTCCCCCTAATTCTTCCTGTGCTGTTTCCTGGGCCTAAATCTCACAGACCTGTTTACCAATCTGATTAATTAAATTCTTCCCAGGATCCCAAGGAGCTATCATTTTAAGACTCAGCAGTGCAACATTTGATTTACTACATCAAACTTTTTTTTTTTTTTTTGTAGCAGGCAATGAAAATATGTCAACAGAGTCTCACATCAAAGAGAATATCAAGGGGAAAAATGCCCATGCAAGCCAGCTGGTACTTTCCAAAGCTCATTCACATACCGTCTACGTGTGTGCTTGGGGGACAGAGAAAGGGCAAAGGATGAGATTTTAGATGGGAGCTAAAAGTTACATAAATCTGGAGGAAAGATGAGAAAAAATGAAATTCTTTATCCTGCCAGAGTTGGGAACCCTCACAGAAAGCGGAGATGAATTTGGAAGTGGCAATTATATCACTGTGTTGCTGAATGTAATTTTTTTTTTTAAATGTACTGGTATTAAACATACCAGAACCAGAAAATGAAACAGGTTGCACATGGAAATCGAAATAAATTTGTGAGGTTTCATTGTGCAAAAAAAGGAAATACAAAAGGGGGAAAGGTGTGAAGGAGGGGAGGGGAGAGGAAGGGAGGGGAGGAACAACAGGGGGGGAAAAAAGCCAGCAGTTGTGGAGAAAAACAGCTTCAAGATTTGAAGAGGACTTTTTCTATTTCTTCCTTGATTCTTTCTTTATTCTTTGGTGTTCTTAGGAAACTATAGTTTCTCACATCAGTAGCACACAATGTGTAGTAGCCCTATTATACAAGGTTTCTGACCATTACTTTACAGCACAGTATTATTTTTAAAGACAGGTTTTAAGCTAGCTTATTAAATGCATGTGTTGTGATTGACATTATCTCTTCAAAGGAAATTAAACCTTATATCTGAATTTCAGCTACTTCTTTACAAAAAGATAACAATCAATCCAATTCAGCTTCTAGAAACTCTAGCCAAATCCAAATGCGTGTTGCCATTGCATGTTCAAGTTAACTGAAAGCTCTTGATATGAAATGGTAAGAACCAGCGTTTTGTTTCCAATGCATAAGACATTTGTGCATTACAAGATGTTTTTAATGTTACCTAAAACCTTGACAGAAAGGTGCACTGAACACAGAGTTCTGCTTGCCTGGTATAAGGGATGGGGGGAAGAAAAGCAAGAGCAAAAGACAAGGACTCTTTTTTGGAAGAAAGTAGGAGAAAACGTCAAGCCTACATACTGATTTTTTTTTAAAAAAAAACACTGCTTTTACAAAGCACTAAAACAGGGAAGAGCATACAAAGATGCAGGACTGAGAGCAGCATCTTCCTCCCTCTTAGTTTCTCTGAGCTGCCACAATAGAGTTTTATATCTGGACTCTAATAAATGAAAAATCCATTTCCCCTCAGATTAATGATACAGAAAACACTTTGGGCTGGAACCTAAAACCTAAATAGGGCTTTATTCCAGCTGAACTCAGGAAGTAAGAATAGTCATAACAGCAGCAAGCAAAGCTAATAACAGCCTGACCATACTGATGATGCCTTTGTCTATGTGAGATCTGCATTAGTGATTCTGCTCCCATTGCTTTTCTGGGATGTGGGGTGTTGCAGAGAATGACAAAAGTGTCTTTATTTGGTTATGTTGGAGGTGCTACATGTTTCATAAGCAGATGATGTCTGGAGCAAGGAAGCTTTCAGGGTAAGAGTGATTTTTCTGCAATGCCTGCACAGGGTCTGGCACAGTGGGTCCAAAGCCCGGTTAGATTGCTTGGAGCTATAGGAGTACTGCACAGAGTGATACGTAGGATGTGTGAGTGGCACCAACGATAGTGATCAATCTGCATTTGAACAATAAGTTTCATTAGTGTTAATGGTTGCTACCTACAGAGAAAAAATTATACCCCCAATACAAATGTCTTTCATTGAGATTATTGAAAAATAATAATGAAGAAAAGATCTGAAGTAAAATACAAGAGCAAGTATATGACCCACATGTGTTTTCTATCACAAAACCCCTGAGCTTTTCCACACAAAATGACAGTTGTCTCTGCAGATGACAGATTCTTAAAAGTGAAAAAGTCTGGTATGCAGAAAGTGGAAAATCAGAAGACTTGCCTAGCTTCATACCTAAAAATCACATTGTGCCGCATTCCAGTATTTCTCCTAGGTTCACAGCTGAACAATTTTTTCTATATTCAGCTACCACAGCTGTTGCAGAAAGAGGCCTGCATCTGAACTTGGGTGTTGTCATAGATGAGAAATATGTAGCAAATAATCCATTTACTTAATAATATACATGGCTGGTGGCAGAAGGGTCAGAATTCTTTTCTATACCTGGCCGAGGGATTCCTACACATACTGTCATGAAACTCATTTTACTCAGCTGAGTATAGAAAAGTGGTAAAAAATGCCTATTGAAAACATTCCTTGTAATCTTAATGAAGTAAGGGAAGATAATAAAGCCTGCATCCTTATCAGAATAACACAATTAAGCAAATTTGGCTTGCCACATTACATTATTTTACATTTTGAATTGTTTTTAAAGAAGCTCCTCTCCTAACTAAGGTGAGTATGAGCTGATAAGTAAATGGTCATTTCATATGTATAGCATGAGAATAACAATGCAAGGAGTACTGGAAAGTTTAGATGCTTCACTTTTTTGCCAGAAAATTACTGCATATCTTTGACAACCTAGTGGCCTAGGACAGATGTATTTTTCACAGCTGGCCAAAACATCTACTATAAATTGTCAGTTCTTTAGAAGGTCATGTTGCCTTCAGTAAACATGAAATATGCTGCTTAAAGGCCTTTATTTTTCACTGTGTTGGAGCTGAAGTGTCTCCTTTCTTGTAAACAGTTTAGTAGTTAGGTTCACTTTTTAATGATAGACATAAATACACCTCTCCTGATTTTCATTTATAGGAATTACGTAGGGAGACTCCCTGAAAGTTAGTTAAATAAGACTAGCATAAATCTGGAACATAAGCATCTCCCTGCATAAATTTACAAGCATTGATTCCAAAAGGTTAACAATATGGCAGATGGATATCAGAATGTGTGAGCTCAGAAAAGCCAAGAATTCAAGGTTTGGTTCCAAAAGCAGTTAAAAGTCTGAGCATTTCCCCAGTCCTCTTAAGCAGGCTTCCTTGACTGATGTAAACCACCTGCTGCTTCAGTTCAAGCCAAAAATAATCCAAGAACAACACTTATGTGTCTTTTGCTTCTGCTCATCATTTCATTGAGAATCTGAAAGCATGGAAGTACAGGCAAAAATGCACAAGTATGAGCTACCCCATTTAAACAAATAAATATCAGTATCTGGAAGAAGTCTTGGGTTCAATTCTGGGTTAATATCAAATGTCTGCAGTCCTCATTTTATGCTGAGATTCTTCCACTTGGAGAAAAAAATTTTGCAGTACCAGGAAAAATGTATTTTCTATCCTCCCTGCACAAAAGCTGTTCCTGCATCCTTATGCATCTGATTTCACACTGTGCAACTTTTCTTCCTGTGGATGCCCTCCTTTCATATGGACAGCCTGAAGCAAATGCAGAGAAGTGGAAAAACCTTAAACTAAGGAAAAATATATAGGTTTTTCTCATCTTTCTGTGCTTTTTGTGTATTATATTGCTGTGGCTTTATTTACTCATCAGGAAGAGCAAGGATGATCTCCCATGACCTTGGGTAAGTAACTACAGAAAATATGTGCACACAGCGTAAAGTAGAGCTATGCAGATGCCATGCTAGGTCTGAATAAATGGAAACGAATGGTGTAACTACACTCTGAGCCTCCATTTATCTTGGTCCCTGGTGGAACATGAAGCTGAACAAGACTAGCAATTCAGGCCCCATGTAGAGGGGAAGTCCCTTTGGGAAAAAGAGCTAACCCTTCCCAGGCAGATTCACCTCCTGCTCAGAATAGGTTTGCCAATACGTGTAAGGTTTTCTACTTTAAGACAAACATCTTACTCCTCCTCCTCCTCAGCGTGGTGCTGTGTCTCCCTCTGATGGCATCTGGGCCACACTTCCAGGCTGATGAACACGCTACAGTCTTGCATAACAGAGGATGTTTTTTTAGCTCAGTTAATGGATACATTTAGATCAGACGTGCTAGGTTTAAAACCTTACTATTCCATCAAAATGTGATTTGCTTTCTAGTCCTCTAATGAATCAAGTCATAGGCACAAATTTTAAGAAGGAACCAGTTCTCAGCCACAACTGAATTGAACTCATATTTGCAACACTGCAAGGATAGAGGCACGAAGGGACATTTAGCAATCAGTACTTCTTAGAAAAGCTGTAAGGACTTTAGACATTTCACAGTGAACCCCATCAGGCTACTCTGAATATTCAGTTTGTCTCAAGGCTGTAAAACAGATACAAGAACCTAAAATTTCCATGAGTCCTTCAGGATTTGCCAGTAGGCTTGAGGTTTGAAAGACTTCCTAGGTACCTATATCTTGCTATTGGCACCCCTGAGGACCCCAAGGAAGCTTTTCAGCCACGACGTGCTGCTTTACTGTCTTTCACACACTGTATCCTACTGAATTACTTGGCTTTGAATCTCCATTTCAACACAAATGATTGCAAAAGATTTGGGCCACACTTACAATTACAGAAACCCTCTAACAATAATGTCAAGATCAGTACTTAATTTAAAATGCAAGTATTTACACTCATTCTCTTTGCTCAGCCCAGTCTGGCTGAGCAAAATGAACTATGTGCATTCTCTGGTGACTAGAACTCTTCACCATAAAATGTCAGACCTTAGAAGAAGTGTCAGCTTAAGGTCCACTTGAATATTTTTCCATTATTAATGCTTTGAAGCGGGACATAATGGAAAATTCCCACTAGTAACTCAGTTTGGCTATGCTGAAAACCAAAGGTATGCTGAGGACCAGATTCCTTTCCTCCATTTACATAAACCACAACTACCTGTTTATATAAGGTTAAAAATACAGTCTTCTTGTATTGCAGCACAGCACTTTAGCAAAATGTCTCAAGGCATTAAAAACAATAAAATGATAATAATCCTCCTGTAATGAAAACACTTGGTGATCTAGGTTCTGGGGATATGGATGAAGTAAACATTTCTTGTTACAGGTCTCATCATCTGTATGTGTCAGAAAAATAAATTAAAAAGAAAACCTATAGTAAAAACACGTAATTAAAATCAGCAGCACTGCCATTGATTTCAGTAGTCACTCTGGGTTTTAATATTTTAGGGTGTACAACTGAGCTTCAGAAAGAACAGCAACATCTTATACCTACTGCCGCTAGGTCTGAACCCTTTCCATAATATTGGAATCCATTTTACTTCTCAGAAAAAAAAAAACCAACTGAAAAATAATGTTATAACACAGAAGTGTGATATTAGTAAAAGGAGATTAGAATGCTTGAAATGTCTCTGCAGGAGCCAAGACTAGTGCCCTTTGATTCTGCTGGGGGCACTGATACAGAAATTCCCAGGAAATTGTCTAATCAGAAGTAAATGCTCTTTCTGCAGAGCATACTTTTTGTTTTGCTAAGCCATGTGTTCGTGGAAGGGTGACTGCCTGGTGCTAATGATTAAAGTGTGGGGGGCGGGGGGGGGCGGGGGGGTGTTCAACCTCTTCGTTTGTGCATCCATACAAATTTTCTAGAGAAGGCAGAGACTCCTTTAGAAAGATCACATATGGAGGTTGCTGCAAGCAAGTGTGGATCTACTTTTCTTTATCACCTTCATGATCATCTTATTGAAAAGCACTCAGCTGAGGATATATTTTTATATTTTGCACGTAACACAAGCTTATTTTGCCTATACTATGAGGGAAAGGAACTCCCTTGACCTACACACGGACCTGGCTGGCAGCTGTGTGACCACAGTGACCGCTGAGCCCAGCGCCAGCTAGCCACCCCCAGTGGATATTTGTGGCTCTGGGACATGCCTAGTGCTGTGCTCAGGCGTGGGGTCCTGGCTGATGCAAAGCACGGGCAGATCAAGCCCGCGTAATTGCATCCCTTCCCTTTATCACACCCTTCACTATCTGGCTTCCAGTTTGGCTTCAGCTCATACTGCTTTCCCCTGCCTGTCAGCTGAGTCCTGTATTAGATGCTCACAGCAGCCTGACCCCCACTATGTTCCTGGCACTTGGCACTGGTCTCTACACAACACTGGAGGCATCTTCAGATAGAATTTGTTTCAACAGACGTAAGATTTATCACTTGGCTTGAGATGTCCCTTATCAAGACTGCAGGTTCTTAATGGGGGAAACTTTTCTTGGCAAGGGTTGGCCCCATGGGTCCTCATCTAAGATGCTGGATTTTAGTGCTCTAGGGATAGTAACCAAGACTTGGATTCCCCCCCGGCTGGGCCACCGTTTTGGATGCTTCTCCAAATATCTGAAACTTAGTTAAGTATGGCAGTATTTGTGCTGCACAGTTTGGGTTACTTTGGATAACAGTCCATCTATATTTTCCCCTCCATAAATTAAGTAATATTCACTTTATCTCATGTAAGACAGGCACTGGCAGGGTTAACTTGTAAATGACTTTTTGTGCACCAATATTTAGGAATTCAGGACATAGAAATGATGACAGACAGATGTAATGAACCTGTCCTGGCAGGGCAATAATAAAATTAATTTAGATCTTCTAGGCATTTGCTCTGAAAAAAAAACCCCAACAGAAGTCTTGTGTAGGATATGGCTGAGGATTTGGGGGTTGTTGTTGTTGTTGTTTGGGGTGAGGTTGCATATTATCGTTACCTGGGCTACCAATCCCTTTCTGGTTAACATACTGCACTGAGGTGAGAGAAGACCGAAATACACATAGCAATGAAACGGAACACTACAAGAAGCTGAGCACCTTGGCAATTGGGATCAGCCAGTTTAGTTTGCTCAGACTAAAGGAAAAGTTCTCAAAGTGTCGCCACAGATAGCTTGTGGGTCAAAATACTGCTAAGAAGATGACACTGGTCTGGACCGAATGAAAAACGGGATTCTTCAGGTCAAATTCTAGCAAACGCTTTTAGACAGGGAGACATAGGAAATTAGGCTGCCAGACTTGAGCTCAGCTTCTGTGCTTATATGCCTTATCTTCTAATTTCTAGTGGGAATGCTTTAAGCCAACACCTGAGGAGAACACAAGTCCCCACTGGAGACCACAGGAGTTCACCATTCCCCCAGTGCACCAACAAATATAAATTCATCCTGGTGCTTTCCCTGCTCTCTTTCTCATACACACATACAAAAACACATTTTAAGTAACGCACATAATTACCTCAGCTTTTGGAAATAAACGGTATGATAACACGGGGTGGAAATGGCTTCTGATGAAGGCTGTCTTCAGCAGCCCAGCTGGTAAGAGCAAAGAATTGCTCTGTGCACAGGGGCCATTAAGCCACAGCAAGGTGTCCAGATGAGTGGCACTGGGCAGACTTACACATTTAAAAAGAGAAATATGTGCAGGCTGGCTTCAAGGGAAAAGAAAAGAAAGCATGCCCTGGAAATATAATGTGAAAACTTTCTATTGGTCCTTCAGGCTGCATAGCCCAGGAGACCACGGTTGCTATAGTGTAAGACGGTACTGCGGCTTTCACAGGTAACAATTTAGATGAGCTCCAACCTGGATATGAACGCTTGAGTTACTGCGTATTGTCACAGCGTCAGTGCCTTAACCAGTCCTCCCACTCATGCTTTATAGATTGTACAAGGACAGGATTGCATTGGTCTGTTTCAAACCCCTGAACAGTTAATCTATCTGAGGTTTTTAAGGTTTTAGCAGGTCCTTATAATAGCTGCCGTGGTAGTGTGCAGTTAACCTTTATTGCCGTAAGGGCCCTATTACGAATGAGTTATATTCATCCCCTTTAAGGAAGGAAGGATTATGCTTCCAGATGTGTTGATACACTTGACATACGCCCTGTGATTGCAGGGACTCTCAGGCACCAAAAGAGTGCTGTTTTCACAAAGCTGTAATTTTTGTTTATACAATATATACACATGCTTGTAATGGTAATTTGTGCATGGCACTCAGAAACTGAGTGATGAAACTACACAGAGGGAAAGAGATTGAGTGAGGCAGTAAGGCTGCACTGTACATAGCACTGCATACTGAAAACCCATCCTCAAGCGCAGCCTATGCAAAACCGGTTTCCTTTTGCTTCTTCCAATTAGAACATCCATAAGCATTTTCAGTTGTTGCTATCATCACATCAGTTTGAACACATAAAATAGCTTGATTTGTAAGTATATGCAATTATGTTTGTGAATGAAAGCATCAAATTTGGTTTGTTTAGACTAGTAGATGCACATTGTGTCTTGCTGTTCACCATTGAGAAAGCAGCAAGGCAATTGCATGACTGTTGATGTTGCAGTTGTTACTGCTAATAATTACTCATCCAGAAATCCATACCGAAGCCAAGGGATTTTCTATTCTGTTTTTTTTTTTTTTTCAAAAAACGCTTTCCCATCCTCTGCTTTGTGAGCAGAGGAAATGCAATGGCTACATCTATATTGTAGGCTGTCTGGGAGTGACCTTAACCCCAGAGTCCTGACAGCTCATTTCCATATTTCTTATAAAAACAGGAAACATGAACAGAGTCTAAGGAGATCTACCTGAAAGACTATTTTTACTTTTCCACTTTACATCTCATCTCCCAGACCTAATACTATTATTTCACCACATTACTTGGGAGGATATTCACATGTCAATGCAAAAATCTGTGGTTGTAGCATAGAGCAAAACCCCACTACCTTACTGTGCCTAAGATGACATGGATAACAAGCCCAGACTATTGTATGAAAAGACAAGATGGTTCAAAATTAATACAAGTCTCATAAACATAAAGTCTCTGACTTGTGAAGAATAGCTACTCATGCAATATGAGAATCAGCTTGAGAGAGAAAGTACCATCCAGCTTAGGTGCCAATTCAACAAGAGAAATCCAAAGCTATTTAATAATTGAAATCATCTTCTGAAATCAATGTAAAAAGCCCTTCTGGTTCATTTTATTTCTAAGTAGCTCAAACCTGGGGATTACAGCAGTTCTGTCATCTTCCAGTCATACACAGGCATGTCTCGGGGGTATGTACCTCTGCCTGCCAACAGCTGCCTCACTCAGAGGAATGTAATGCTGGATCTCATTCCAGGAGGAGTCTGGAGTACTTTGAAGAGTCCAAGAAATGTTCAGACAAAAATTCAAACAAAGGTTAATGATTCTGCAACAAATCAGTGGGAAGGTCATAGGCATTTGACCATTTTATGACTGATTAATGAATTACTTATAATGATGGCAAATGGTCTAAGGAATCTCTCTGCTGATTACAAGACAGCTGCAAATGATATAGAAAAGTATTAGAGAACATGAGCTCACAAATGCTATTTTTGTTTCTCCGTTACCCCAGCTCCACTTGGGATCACAACGCTGAGTCATATCCTTTGCTTTATTTTAAACCTTGTGACATTTGTGTGTTTTTCCTTGTAGCCCAATGTATGGAGGACAAGACCTGTATAAATAAAAGAGTGAGCAGTCAGATTCTTAACAGGCTGTTAAACACAGAAACCCTGTTTGCTCAAGAAGTCCCTAAGATGGTGGGGCTGTGACCTTACTCTATGTTCACCCTTTCCCACTCCTGCCCCAGGTACCTGAAAGTGCCTACTGATGTAGATATTCAGCTAAAGAGACTTTTGGTCTGACCAAACTCTAGATGCTGGTGGGAGCTTTTGTTTGCTCAGTTTCTCTGAAAAAGCATATCTAAGTACAGCTGAACAAATTTTGGATGCTGATTTTAAATGCTGACTTCTAAGGATGTGCCCATTCTGCTCTGTAACACCACTGTTGTCCCTCCCTGAACTCTTCCACATGTCCTGATTCTTCCACGGTGCCTTCCACCAAGAGCAGGTTAAGCTGTATGCTGATAAAAACCTTTTTGTTCTAAAGCAACACACAGTGCATACCTATATTCTCCATATTTGGCTCTAGCTGTTCCTTTTTTACCTCTTAGTCTTTAAGTCCTAGGACAAAGATCAACTGTCCTACATACTTGCAGTGTGTGTAGCTGAACAGATGAGCTACACATTAGTGACCTAATCCTGACTGAGCACCCTGGAAAAAACAGTAACATAAGTGTAAAATATAAACATTAATAATTTTTATGAATTTCAGTCCCATCATCTCTCGCTCTTCAGCAAGCCTATTAATCTTAAAATGAATGTAAGTAATTTGCTGAATAGGAATGGATTTAAAGCATACATCCTAATGCATTGCTGAGTAACGACCATCACAGGTATTCCAGAATAGAGCAAAGAAACCCCTGCCCCAGTTTGCCTGCTGAACAAAAGAAAAAGAAGAAAAATCATATTGGAAGTTCCTCAGAAATTTAGGTTAATTTAAAGTATAACCCTTGAAGTTTTAGCTTGAATATACTACAAATATATTTTTCACTTTAGTGCAAAATAGTTTGTTTTGTTGTCAAGTGAATTTCTCTTTCTAATGATTTTCATTTAGACTTTTTTTTAAATAAAAGATGACATTCAAAGTAAAAAGGAAAAAAATCATTTAGAAAGTCACAAAATGAAGTGTCTTTCATTTCTATACTTCCTTTTTAATCACTAAATTTGACCCAAATTAACAAAGCATTTTGGTCTCCCTAAAATCTATCTACGAGTATTTTGGTAAATTTACTATACAACAAAGCTTTGTAAGTGTTCTTTTTTTGATTCGCTGTATTTGTTCTTCTTGAACATTATTGCAACACATGCTCATAAGGCAGCTAGAGTGTCATATGAATGTGTTACTTCTGTGGGAGCTGCCATCACGAACATTGCTTGGGACTGAAACAAGTACATTGCAGCAAAAATGCAATGTGACTGCAGTGATCATTCACCAAAAAGGCACTAGCTGGTGAGAAATATGCTGCTGAAACATCTGCACACCAACCATTGATTTGATCATTTCAAACAATGAGAAAAGCCTGCCTGTAAACACACACTAAAAAGAGTGCCTAATCCATCAAATAAATTGTTTGCTGCACATGGTCCCCACAGCTCTACCTTATAGGTGTGCAAATAAAAATAGATGACCATGTAAGCATGACATGGAGACCTATTGGGTTATCTTGCCTACCAGTTTATCTCCAGTCAGGGAGCCCCAGAATCCACAAGTGAGCCAGAAGTGCTTATAGACATCTGATTGCTTCTGGAGAGGTTTAACTTATCTATTCTGCAGGAGTTTTTCTTATCCTGAGTGGTCTAGTGTTTACAGCCTCAGGATCTGCAGCATGAAATGATAGAGCCAGGAAAAGCAAAAAAGAAAATTTTAAGGATATTTAGGAAACTAAACAAAAAAAGCAAGCACTGGAAATGACAGCATAGCACTTGGTGACACTGAACCATCAAACAGTACCACCCAGTACTAACCTTAAGAGACAGGGAGCTAGAGAATCCGAGCCAGAGAACCACTTCATGAAGCCATTACATGTCATGCTCCAGATTGCCTGCTAGCACAAACCCGTGCAGGTGACAACAGAATATAAACCCAGCAATAAACTTTACAAGGTCTTTTGTGCTAATCCCCTTGCAATTTGGTACACATCCTGAAGTCAAATAGAAGGTGGTCCAAGAAGCAGAAAGAGAAAGGAATATGGTGGAAGGGTTTAAAAGCTGACGTTCTGTGCAGTTACCACCTATGCATCATCATGGTTGGTACTGAATTCAGCATCTCAAGGCCCCGCCATGCTAGTTGTGCAAAAACCAGCCAGGAGTCACCAAGAAAATGGCTACAAGCATCAAAAATTTTAGATCCAGGCGCGCTATGCCTAAGAAGTAAAGCCCAAGGCCCTCACTATAGTCAATGAAGAGCAATAGGCATGGTCACGGCATGCTCCAGCCTACCTAAGGTCTGGTTCTTAGCATGTTGTAGGTTCCCTTGTTTCTCTGTACGTACTCCACCAGAGCAGCTAGGTTCCCAGCTGGGGCATGCCACAAGGAAAAAGGCTGCAGGTGGTTTGGAACAGACTAAATAATCTGGGGGATGAGCCTCACTGGCTCCAAAGCACAAGGCAGTCGCTGCCTCACTGATGTGGGAAGGGGCTCCAGACAGCCCGGCCACGTCTGACCGGATGGGAAAGGCTTGTGGGGAGCCAGGCGGTGTAACACACCTGCCAGTGAAACAAGCATGCAGGCTGGCGACACTGGTCAAGCCAGGACCTGGTCCTCAGTGCCAAACCGCCACCATGAACAAGGGCTTCTATTTCCATCTACACCCAGCATAATGCAGGCACCTCTTCCCACCCGCTGTGACCATGCCACAATTATACAGGACAGAAGATTAGATTACTTTAATGCTCTCGCCACACAGCTACACCTACAAAATATTCAGCCTGAAGCCAGCACACCATGCTGCAGCCTGACAGGCTGCACACTGGGAGCAATTTAGACCTTGCTCCATGCATTTCTCTGACCTCTGCTAAGCTCCCATGTGGAATTCAAGGTGATGGTTTTAACCTACAAAGCCATCGCCTCTTTGAGACATTTTTAGCTTAGAAATCCTTGCCTCTCCCTCCTTCAGATGCTGATGCTGTCTCTCAGGGGAGCTGTACCCACGTGGTGTGTCAGACCCCTGTTTTTGTTATCATTCTGTGCAAGCCATCAATTTTCCTCTTTCTCTACAGCTGCACCGAGCAGCACTGGATCTATTCACAGGTACACCCCTTACTTAGCCTGTGACTTGTAACTGATTGTTAAGGTGCCTGAGGCACAGAACAAGTACCTACAAGTACATTCTAAAAAGACCAAAAAAATGAATAAAAGAACAGTTGTCTGCTGTGTTTGCAGTTAATTACACACAAGCTTACTTTCCCCCTCCCCAGCGCCCACTTGAGGATGGAGCTCACACGTCAGGCTCCAGGCATTTGTGCACTGTGGCACTGAGGAGGTGCGGCAACACGTGTTCACCACTTGACTGTAATCCCTTCATCTACCACTCATCATGCTCAAAAATTTAACATTAAGCATTTAATGAGGCAGAGAGACATTGACACTCCTTCAACCACCTTCTTAAATATCCCCCAGCACGCTCTTTCTGTTCATCTGCTTTCCGTATGATTTTCTTTCACTTACCAGGTTAGATTCCGCCTCAGCACTTGCTCAGAGGTCTCCTACGGGCCACACCACTCCCTTTTTGTTGCTGGAGAGTTTTCTAGTGCCTCTGCCCCCAGCCTGCTCTTAACCTCTCCCAGTGTAAGCAAAACGACAGACATGGAGTTGAAGGTTACAGAGAGAAACCCACAAAGCCAAATTGCTTGGACGCACCTTCATCTGCGGTGCTGTGCTATGACCAGACTACTTCAGCGTTACATTAACCGATGCCTTTTGAAAGAACTAGGAGTGGATTTAGGCTGGCAGTTTAAATACTAAACTGATAAGTGCTTTAGAAACGAGTTATAGAGAAAATGCTCTCTCGCATAGCTGTTGCGAAGCCCAGCTCTCTGGTTATTTTGGGTTCATAAGAATGACAGGTCGATAGCTCCCTTTCCGTGCATTCGGCAGTGCGGGCAGAGCTCGAAAATGCCTTGCCTGTACATTAGGATACAGTGCACTGACTTTCCCATAGTCCTTAATAGAGCAATCAGTAGCCTGGAGACCTCCAACCAGCTGGTTATGCAGCTGTCTAATAGCTGTCATTTCTTCCTGCTAGAGGAGAAAGGGAGCCAAGGAAGATGGAGTGAGAGCGATTTAAAAGGAAAACTTTGAATATGTTGCCTTTAACTTCCCTCAGCCTGGCAATTGGACTCCTAAATTAGTGCAAGATAATGCAAAAAGCCATAAAGTGATTGGGTGAAATCAGTAAAATGGCATCAGAAATCTATCCACTGCCCATCTATTCTATACCTCTTATTACAGTCATCAACTATATTACGGTATTTTCAATCCTTCATGAAGTCAGTTCTCAAAAAATAGGTGAGTATCAGTAAAAGAAACAAATAGAAAGATCTGCTGTCTTCTCAAAGGTCCCCAAAAAGCTACACAGAGTAGACAGGAAGATTACATTAGAGTGGAGAGTGCATTGGAGTGAAGAGAGGAGCATTTTATCACCACTTCAGGTTTGGAAGGGTGGGATTACATATAAGGATACGTGAGGGTGCCACGGTTTGGTGTGTGGCTGAAATACAAAACATTTAATGGCAACTGCATTCATTTTTGAAGGCTGAAATTGCAAGCACATTTGGGGTCCAATAGTGCATTTTGCCCAAAGTGAAAATAAAGCAATTGGAAATGTATTTGGTTAAACTGAGGGGCAGATTCAGAAAGTGAATGAAAAGGAGGGAGGACACTACAGCGTGGCTGCTGCACCACTGTACTTGAATGGGGTCCAGGACTTCTCTAATGATGTTCAAACCAAGGATTTTAACCAAAGATTCCTACTCACAGGAGCTTGTTATAACCACTGAACTGAACAATAGTCGAAGACACTCCTATCTTGCTCTTGTCTTTTGAAGAAGATGTAGCAGTTCTTTAAATATTCACTGGCACAGAGACCAGAAACCTTATAAATAAGTCTAACCTCCTGGCTAAAGTCAGTTTTTCACTTTGTGTCTGTGAATATTTAAGGCAGATACAAAGTGGTTCAACTTTGAGCTTCAAAAGGACAGCTCAATTCAGAGTACACAATAGCTAGCAGTTGGGCGACTCTCCTGAGGGACAGAAGACTTACTTGAAATCCATTCATCCTCGGAGAAGGAGAGAGAGGTGTGAACAACTCTTACAACCCCAACAGCCTACCCAATTATCTTGTAAAAGGACAAGACAACAGTTTTGTGAATGACACTTAAATCCACAAAATGCTTATTTGTCCAAAATTGTATGGTGAAGTCTACCTGTACTTGTTAATAATTTTAAATAGACTTAAACACTCTTTTAATAAAAAATAGAGCCTAGGCACATGTGTGTTTGTGTGTATGCACCCACACGTGGCTGTCCACCTCCAATTACACTGAAATCCTCAGATCCAGATTAGATCAGATACAGATTGCATTCAAAAGTGGAAAAGCCAATTCACATATAATTAAATGTCGGGATAATATCTGCTCCCAGCAGATTTCAGACCACAAGGTAAGAACCAGATACTTGAAAACTCTAGCAGTAAGTACAGGGGAAAAAAAAAAATGTGTAGAGGAAAGAGAAAGAAAGTCCCATTGACTTCTTTCAAAATCAGTTGATTTCAGGAAACATCTTGCAAACCCACTGCTTGTGAAAATTCAGCAGACTGAAATCCAGCCCAAAACCTTCATCTACTGCAGTTTCAGACTCCATCTCAAGCAGAAACATCAGTCACAGCTGAACTCTGTAAATCCTCTTCCACATAAGAGACCAGGGCATGCAGGCAGCTTGCTAGGTCTTCATATGAAGACAGCTCATTTGCCAGTTATTTGACAAGTGGAATCAAAGGTCAGAGAGAAAGTACGGAGTGTAGAGAGATGACAAATAGCCGTGTTTCTTTTTGAAAAGTTAAAATGACTTTGTGCAGTATATTAATTCATTTTGTGACAAAGTGAGATGCACTGAATTAACTTATCTATGGTGAAGCCCACACATAAAATACCACGAGTCTGGCATTTTCCTCATCCTCCCAGACCTCTGAAGTAACTTGTTTTAACAGCCATCAGTCCCTCTACTTCAACGTAAATAGCACTGAACAAACCTATTGTAAAGCTGCTCAGAACCAAACAGGCTCCCCAAAGGTCTGTGCTCAAAACCAGAACAGAACATAAATTGAGGGAGATGAAAAAGAGACTTATCACCTGCACCAGGAAGCTACAGGGAAGACCTCTTTTTTGGTGATTCTGGGGTCTTCAGGGGTGCCAGGAGGAACAAGGGTGTCTGCAGAAGTGGTACAGGAGTAAGAGAAGGGAACTGGCTGAGCTGCAGCCACCTTTGCTTACACTCTTCTCAGGACTCTGCAAATAGAAATACTTTCAGGACTCGAACACATAGGAGTTAATGTTACTTGGAGCCTCAGAAAGCAGAGTTTTAACTACTTGGCAATATTTCAGCCCTGAACAGTCAGGCATCATGAGTCAGGATACATAAAAGCAACAAGGTTTAAAATATTTTTTAAAATAGGCTTTTGTCCTGATTTTTTCCCCTACCCTTGGGACATACAAGCCTGGATTGTATTTTCCAGTTTTCCCCTACAAATGTGAACTATAAGCAGTCATGTATGGAATTACTTATTGTTAATTGAGGACTGATATTCATGCAGCACTCCACCTCCACTCCCTGCCCCCCACCCCCACCCAGCACTATATCATCAAATATCATTACTTTAAAATTTACTTTTAATTTTCCAGGATACCATTCACCTTTCCTCAACATCAAGCCAGTAACATTTGTTCTCCTCTGTGTGTTTGTCCCAGACTTTCCCAGCTGCCTTTCCCACATACAATTGACTTCCTATTGCCTCCATTACTTCAAACACTAAATCATGACACTGGGGTTAGAAGTGTGACTATTAATAGAAAATAAAAGTATCCCATAACAACCAGCACTTCTCGGACTATTATTTTTCTTGCTGAGCAAGAGGTTTGTAGGATTCTTTTTTCTGCTGGTATAAATACAAAACACAACCACTGAGAAGGAATAATAATGAAACGCTGGTCCCTGGGCGCCTGCAAACCTTTCTTAAATTAGATCACCAAGGTCCAAATTCTCCTTCAGAGCAGATTAACATAGCTTCTCTGAATCTGCTGGTGCTACACGCATTTGCACCAGCTTTGAATCCAGCTGTCTAACAATGTAGACAGGATGGCCAGGCAAAGAATCATGTATGGGACATCTGAGTGCCAAGCTGATGATGGGGAGTATAAATTGTCCAAATCCTCCGTTGTTCACATTTTCTTCCCTACTGCCAGTAGTTGTAACACCTGATTTTTGGCTGGAGATGAAAGGAAGGTTCCTTTGCCACTCCTGTTTTAATTCCTTGTTGTGGTTTTATTTATTCCCTACCTACTCCTGTTGCAGGAACTTGCTGCTCCTTTCAGGACGCATGGCATGGAAAGAAGCCCATGAAATCTGATGCAAGACGACCTTGGGAGGAACAGGACTGGAGAAAAACAACCAATGCAGAATGATCAGTATACGCCTGGGTATTGAATATTTGATGAGGCTGCCTGTTCAAAAGAAGAATCAGCTTTGCTTATTTCAGTCCATGAAAGTACTTTAATGGGTAGAGAATAATTTGTGCCGAGATCCTTGCTCTGTGATAATGTACTACTGGGAAGAGATCTTCAGTTTCTCTCTCTTCTTGCCCACCCCCTCACGCAGCTATACCTGTATAATGGCTACCGTTCCTACTACAGTACTTCTGGGTGACTTCATTATATGGATTTTTTGGACGAGATAACCATTTAAAAGATGTAAAAAAATGCAAGGGGTGACTGCAGTATTTCTCTCTGTCAAAAACAGAAACATTCACTATTTGATTTCTTCTTGAAAGTAAGACAGTGACCATCATTAAGCCTATGACTCTTGGCTTCTCCATAATCTCTGGTCTTCCTATAACTGCCAGGATGTAAAAATACCCCTTGTATATTCATTAGCAAGATCTAGTGGGTAATGCATGGTATCTATTTGCATCTGATAGGTGGAACGTTACAGGGGGAACAGCAGGTAAAAGTATAACAAACCAGATTTTCCTCTCTATATTACATACAAGTTTCAGGTTTTGTTGTAAATATTATGGAAGATACTTCAGGGCTACTGGGGAAATTTCAAGTGTAATGTTCTCATGGCTTTTCTGCAAGTGTTATGCCTAATTAACCTTTTTTGTTTTATTTTTCTGTTGGAAATATTTGTGCATGCTCATTATCTCAGTGAGTCTCAGTATTGTAAAAGGAAACTCCAGTTACTTTACCTTCTTGACTGCTGGTGTTCCTGGAAATTTCTGTTTGAAGGAAACCCTAATATCCCCTTAGAAATGTTGTGATATGATCCAAAGATGAAGAAAGAATGCATCCTGAAAAAGATAGAAAGCTGAGCTCTCAGTGGTTTACAGTCATATCCTAAACCTTGTCAGTGACAAATTTCACTTACTTTTTCCTCCCAGTAGCTCAGAGCCAATCCACGTATGAAAGAAGGAACTGAAAGCTACCCGACTTATGTATCATCAGCAGAATTATTACCTGAGATTCAGCTGCAATGCCAAATTTCACTCCAAGTCAGACTGAGAAAATGAGCATTGATAGGGTGCAGAGGACAGAACTACATTCCAGGGAGTTAACACAAAGCAGAATTTGTCTTGTACGATTCATACTACTTGTGAGGAAAGCCAGCGGAAAAGCTGCTTTTCCAGTTGTGAAGCAGGCAGCTTGGGCGTCAGTATCTATCCAGGAGTCTGACCATGGAACCTCTGAATATTTAAGATAGGTTGAAACTCAAAGCAAGCATCTGCTTTTCCTTTCTCTGTGGTGAATAAACGCAACAACACTGTGATCTAATTGGGTTCTTTTGCCAGGAATATCAGTGAGGCCACTGGGTGATCTTTTCATTAGTTCAGTTGTCTCAGCTTTCCAGGAAACAAATGACAAAAAACCAACAGAGCGTATGTCCTACTTCATACTTCTCCTACTCAGGACAATTCTGTCTACTCATTAACTGACAGAATTAATAGTAATAGCTGTACAGTAGTTATTGATGTTGAAATAGTAGCGGAGTAGCTTCTTGGTAAGGGCCTCATTTCTTTAAACAAGCAAATGCTGAAAAGAGGGCAGATTTGACAACACAAATTTGAAGACGGGCACAATCAGCAAGATCGTTACTGGAATTAGAGAATTAATGGGACATCAGTGCATTTCTATATACCTTACCTCCATACACTATTTGTCCCAGTCAATATAAAGGTAAGATCCTCTAAGGTGATTTCTCAGTTGCAGGGGTTTTTTTTTAATTATAAAAAAAAGTAATAGGAAAAGGTATTTGGATTGATCTGAAAGACCCTGACTGATCCCCACAGTAGAGATGGTTAAAGAATGCCAAAGGGAACAGGGCCATAACAGCTTTGGGGGTGATGCCAAATACAAAGAGTCAAAACACATCAGTCTGCCATAAAAAAATTCCATTGCCCAGAAAAAGACATGGCTTGGGTCATTAACCCTTTAAAATACAAGGCACTGATGTCCTGAATGACACAAAGACCGGTTTAGGAGAGGCCTGAGGAGTCTCAGAGGAGCTTTTGAGAGGGGAGCAGCTGAAAGCAGAAAGTTGGTCAGCACAGATCCTGCTTTAAAACAGCCACATGAGCCTGAGGATGAAAGCCCTGCAGGGAAGCACCTGGACCACAAGTAGGTGCAGGCACATAAGAAAGGAGGTGCATTGACCAGGGCTGTGGAAGGATGGACTCTGTAGCATCTGTTAGCCCAGCGGTAAGATCATACGCAACTATTTTATAAACAGAAGAAACCATTAAAAATTATATCCTCCCATGAGAATTGTCCTGACTCTTGTATCTGCCGTATGGTACCTTCTGTTTTGCAGCTTGTATCCCGGGCTTAACGAGGAAATCACCCTAGCGTGAGATACTACTTAACCAGTCAATATAGGCAGTATAGTAATGAGAGTAATTAAAACACCTTCTGGTACGTAAGTTTCTCAAACAGAAGGCATGGCTGAGATACAGAAGCTGCTGGCAGAACCGAGGATCAAACCTGCCTCTTTGAGAAATGGACCTGATGGAGAACGGCATGTAGAGATAAAAAGAGCTCTGATAAACTGAGCTGATTATATGATGCACCAGGAAAGCATGAGACTGCCAAAACTGTTCAAGGGTTTGCATGCTACTACCACAACCTTTACTGACACTCAGAGACACACACTCTTTGGACTTGGTGGCCTGCCATTCTATCCGATGACACTCTTATTTTGCATATCTTGGTTTCATATATGTCTCATATAGTCTCTTACACATACTTGGCTGAGATGATTATTTATGTGTCTTATCTTTGTTGACAGGAACTTTCTTCTCCTTGTTTTGATTCCAGATGGATTTATGCTACCACCAGGGCAGGCTGCCCAGCCTGGCCAGGAAGTTTAGCAGGCAAGATAACACTCACAAAAAACAACACTCACCACAACCCACAAAAAATAATAATAATAATAATAAAATACTACTGTCATGCCATCTAGATCTAGACTCAGTCCAATTACATGAAAATCAGCTAGGGACTAGGTAGCATATGGACTGAGTAATGGCTTACAGACACCTCTTCTGCAGGGGGCTGAGTTAAAGGAGTAAGAGCATGATTCACCCTGGTTTCTAGTTAAAGTCATATGCAGAAGTCACAAATAGAACTCAGAATGGAAAATAGCTACTGCATGCACAGCTGTTTTCCTCAATAGCAGCACAGCAGGAAATAAAAAGATACCATCCAACCCTAAAGTTTGAAAAACCATGATCACTCCATAGCCTTTAACTCCAGCCTTGCCAGCCAGGTAGTGACATGGCAAATACAAGAACATTGTGTGTTGCACTACAAGGTGCTATAGTTACAAATCTTCCCTCTGGGACACTGAAGAGGCTGCTGACAAACCTCCCTGTCTGTATCCCTCACTGGGAGGCAGAGTAACGGGTATCTCAGACTTCCTGCCACGCCTGGGAGATGGAAGTTCAGGTTGCCCAAACAGGATCCTGTGGAAAGGGTGACACAGATCAGACCCCCCTCACTGGAAGACTCCTGCAGGGATGACACAAGTCAGGAATGCCTATTTGTTTCTTGGAAAGTGGCTCTCTCTGCCTTTTACATCGGCAATGCACAGAGGTGTTCTGTGGACTGGACAGTGCCAGTAAGGCAGCCTTTCTGCACTTTGAAGGGCTGCTCACTGGATGTCAGGCATGGTGCAGATTCAGCGCTTGACAAAAACTGCACCAGCTCAGAGATAGCTGGTGCCAAAGTGGGAGGAAAATCTAACGTGAACTAATACTCCAAAACCAAAATATTCTGAACAAAGTCTCCAGGACTTCAGGCATAATCACAGGAGAGCAAGAGGCAGTTTGCTGAAACTCCTGAGAGGCAGTGAGCTGCTTTCCCCGCATTGTAAAACTCACAAAACTTTAAGGAAGCGCATTAATCTTAAATTTTCAAACTCACTACGGACAACCCAGTAAAAGCAGATTGCTATGCTACAGGTGTGCAATACACATGTGCACACATTTAAGTATTTTACCAAGGGCAAGATGCATTGACTATTTTTTAAAAAATTACATGGAAAAAAAGTATTTCTGATATAATACTGTTTAGTGAAAAATCATCATGCATGAAGTTGTAATGTATATACTTCCATGATTTAAGATAAATGTGTTTTAGTGATGCTCTAGAAATCAGAGTGCTGAGCACCATGCAAAAATCAGTCCAGTTATTAACCTTCATCTATTGAACATATTTTGCTTTTCAGTTTGGTAAATAAGAAGAAAGGGCAGCGTTTGGGGAACACTGCAATACATAAGTGAATGCATGAGCCACTGAAAAAATGCAGTCACTATGGCAGTGGTCATTCATGTGAGTGTGCTGAACAAGGAATAATTATCTATACACAGTACAAATAACTTTACTGGTCTATGTTCTGCAAAATGGAAAACAGTGATAAAAGCAGAGGAAAAGTGTTAAAAGCCCCAAATACGCAACAGCTTTTAGAAGTGTATTGCTGTGTATCAGCAGATGTCAGCAGATGAAGTTTCACCTTCCCCGTCAGAGTGGTTTACCCCACTTGAGTAATAGGAAGGAATGAGCTTTTTGATGTCAAAGCTGGGGAAAAAAAAAAAAAAAAAAAAAAAGGTTTTGGCAAGTTTAAGCCTTTGTTGTTGTTGTTGTGAACTATCATGGGGGTCTGATACAAATTTATTCAAAATGATTCTACCAACATTTTCTCAGAAATAATTCATCATATGGGCTGTTATCCACTGTAACCACTGCTTACAAACACTATCAGTAAACCATTGCTCAGACTGGGTGAGCAATAGCCCACAGTGTGTGTGCCACTGTTTCTGACCTCCAGCGGGCCGTCACATGTCACTGAAGAGGTGGAAAGCTTTAATAAATCACATCTGAGATACATGTTAACCAAGTACAAAAATACATACTGTATCTAACTCAAATATTCATAAATTCGGAGAGATTTAAGCCAGAAAGGGGCAATATCTCAGCTTGTCTAAGCTCCTACGTATCACAGACCATTCAATTTCACCCAGTTACCCCTGTGCTAAGCCAAATAACTCATGTTTGACTGGAGAACATCTTTCAGGAAGGCATCAAGTCTTGATCTGAATATGTTGGTAGAAAGGAAACACAACTCTCCTTTTGTAATTTTTTCCACTAATTCATGTCCTATACTTAATTTTTTTTCCCTAATTTCTCATTTGAATTTGTTTGGGTTCTGTTTCCAGCCATTGGTTCTTGTAATACTTTGCTAAGCTAAGTGCCCTCTCAGACCCAGACTTCTCCTGACAGAGACGTGGTCTTTAATAACCTCACCTCCCTTTCTGCTTCTTGACAAGCTAAACAGCTCTTCTCCCGCAGCATCTTCTCCAGCCCTCAAGTGGCATTTGCAGCTCATTTATATGCTCCAAAATATGCTAGTTGTGCCCGTGATTCTATCATCTGTCTCATCAAGGCCACGTTTTGGAGGTAAGCCTCCCCCTGCTTTCCCATTCATACACCAAAGACTGTGTTGCTCTTCCTCTCCACTGCTTCGTGCTGGACCTCCTGTTCAACAGTGCTTCAGGCTCCTTTCTGCTGCTGTCCAAGGCACTGCCCTTCCACCCATACAGAGCCTGATGCCTCTTACATAGATCTGGCTGTGCCTTGGGCTGGGAGCATTCCCACCCAATCCAATGGAAGCTGATCTGCCTGTGTAGCTACTATGTCATCATTTTTACCACTCCACTCCACAGTATATCTCTTGTGGTTGCTTTTTTTTAAAAAAAAAAAATTATTGTTATTGACTGTCACATGGTTGATGAAAATATTGAATAGGACTGGGTTTAATATTGATGCTTCTTGTACCCTACTTAGATACATCCTTATTCAATGACGTTTCCTTGCTGACAGCTAGATTTTAAAATTGTCAGATAGCTGGCTTTTATCTTTTCAGTGTTAACTTTATGATAGAGCATAGCGCTTTTTGTGAAAATAATTTCATGTGGTGCTGAGTCAAATACCATACTAAAATGCGTTATGTCTGTGCAGTTTCTCTCATCGACTAAACTTATAATCTCATCAAAGAATGAAATTGGGTTTCCTTGACAAGATCTGTTTTCTATCTTTAAAAAAAAAAAATATTGACTAGTATTAATTCTATTACCACACTTCAATCTCACATCAACTGATTCCTGTATCAGTTTCTTTATGTTTTTTTTGCCAAGGAATCTTATCAGGCTAATTGTGCTATGCTTATCTTAGTTACCACACTTGCCCTTTCTGAACACTGGGATGTGTTAACAAACATCCACACTTTGGGAATTACAGCAACATTCTTACATTCCACAAAAAAAAAAAAAAAAAAAAAAAAAATGCCACTGAGCCGGCTGCTCTGGGATTCTTTGATAGAATTCATCACCATTGCTGATTCTGAAGTTACTCTTATACATACCATTTCACCCCTCCTTAGATATCCACACAAGTAGGTGTGAGTAGTTCCATCACAGCGATAGCCTGACTAGCTCTCTGTAGCACCCTTTACTGCAAGTTGACCCCACAAAATCAACTTGGTTACTTAATGAAGTACAGTAAGAAGAGTATACGTTTTCCCATGACTCACATAGTGGCCTGCTCAGAAACACCAGGAACAGAAGTCTGTGAGGCTCCTCACACAAACACATTATACTGGTAGCCAAGGTGGTAGAATGAGACCTGTACTTGGAGGGAACCCAAGGAGACCATGGACTGTTGCCCTTTTCCATGTAAAGACTTTGTCCGACTTTGGCAGCAAGCAAGCAGAGAGAGCTGCAACCACCACCTAGGGTCGTATGGGGTGATTGCTTGACCAAAATTCCCCCCTTTTCAATAACTTTCTGAGAAATGCTACAGGCTCTCCTGGCACGGCACAATAAGGATAGATTGATGGAAGACATGCTTCCTAACCAATAGCTTTTTTTATCTACAATCAACAGATGGGGCAAAACTGATTCCCAGCAGTCTTTCCTCAGGGCAGAAATTGAACTCGTGTTCGTTGAGATCCCAGTCCCAGCCATGACACCTCCTGGGGAAGCTCAGTGCAGAGGCATAAAATACCAACTTTCTTCCCCCTGATGTTTTTAAAAGGAGCTCCAGTTGGCGTACTGAAATAATTTCAGATACAAGCTGGTGTGATAATTCCTGTCTATCACCTGAAGTAGCAGGGTTCTGCCCCCCCTGCTTCTCCCTTTGCAATCCAGCAACCGTCAGCAGCCTGTGAGATGCCCAGGGAGTGCTCTGCCAGTGCAGAGACCACACTCACAGGTTCTAGGCTGCTGCTCACTCGCTCACTCTCTGCTGATCTTTGGATTCATAGATCCTATGACGTCTGAACTCATTAAGATATCAAGTTCTTGGATGTCTGAACAAATTAAATTGTGTTGTCAATTGTGTCTGTTCCCAAACTTTTGTAGGAAGATGGAGGTCCAACTGAAACCCAAGTCACAGAACGCATGTGCCATAGACATGGCATACATAACACTTTCTAAATCAGATAACACCCAGTCTACCCAAATAATTTCCACCACCCCTGTCACCGCACAAATTCATTGAAGTCCTCCTCAAGATGAGAAATAGTTCAGAATTTGATTTTACAGATATGAAAGTAAAGGGTAGAAAGTATTTATGATTTGTATAAAGTCACATAAGAAATTCTCTTCACAATTCAGATTTTTATTTCCTCAGCGGTGGAACACAGGACTGATAACCTCTTGTCTTTGTCCTCCTGCAGATCCTCTGCAGATTAGGGATGCTGTGACCACACATCCATGTTCACATATATGTATCAAGTCACTCCCAGGTCAGGAGTGCTTAGATCTGGTGATCAGATTTAAGCCTTTCTGAAGAGAAGAGCTGACTGTTAAATTCAGGTCTGGATCCAACCTGGAATTTCAATTCTCAAGTATATATCTGCCTGAGAGTTTAGAGCACGAATAACTCGCACCATATGATGAGACAACTGTGTCCTCACCTTAACAAAACACAACCAGAACTGAAAAGAGAAGTTGAAACTTTAAAGAAGGCTGAATTATTTCTGTTCATAAAACTTGCAGTGGACCCAATTTCTTCTCCTGAAGCATGACAGCAAAACTGAATGTCTAAAGGATCAGGAAAAGATTTTTTTTTCTTGCCCTATTCTCTTAGGCTGCCAAAAAAGAGCAGGGTCAGGATGGAATCTGGGTTTTCTCTGCAGTCGTACAGCTGGGTCATGTTGAGCACTAAACAAACCTGAGAGCATTTGTCAGATGCTCAGTTTCAGCCCTTTCTTATGACCAGCACCCACCCGCTCTTCAGTTCAGTGACTTCCTTTTCTCTACTTCGAAGAAAGACATCACTGTATTACAAAAGACTGTTGTTTTGTTTTAAAGTGAGTTGAAGATGACATGTTACTTTCTGCTGTAAAATGCTTTGTGGGTAGTTAGGGAGAAAATGTTTATAGCTACTTCATTAAAATATATTAAATAAATTGAAGATGTGCTATCCAGCCAGCTGATTGAGGCAGAGACTCCCTGTAGATATTTCGGTTGTGCATTAAGAAAGTTGTCACAAGCAATTTGGACCGGAGCGTAGAGTTATAGACTGCCAAATGTTGATTAATTAAGCCCATGTTTGGATTAGTTCTGCTAGATTGTTTCATTAGGGAAAATTACTGAAAATATGGAATAAAGCAACCAGGGGGAATCCAGGAAGGATTTATATGTAAGTGAGACCCTCCAGCAAAGAGCAGGGGCTGGGACTGAACTGTATGGACCCTGTGATGTTGTATGGTGCTCCTTGCTGCTCTCTGACTGGGGCAGAAATAGGCACCAGGGGAGCTGAGCTGTGTTTGTTGTGGCAGCGACCAATTTCACTGGAGTCATTCTCAACAGCTGAGGAATGGAGCCCTTTCCCTGCCATATAATGTTCCAACTTTAAGGCAAACTGCCAACTTATTTTACATGCATAATATCAGCATAAAGATGAGAAGGAATATATGATCATAAAATTAATGATTGCACAATTACTGTTTATTTTAATTTCAGATTTGCCTCCATGTGTTTTTTTTCCCCCATAGTGTTGTGGAAGAAAATGCCTTGATGAGGAGACCTCCTGCTTTGGAAAAGCCTTTTCTTATTTTCTAGGCTCTTGTAATTGGCTTGTAAATACACAGCCATAAGACTTCACCAACTTCAGCTGTATTCCAAAAATAGTGAGATAGTAGATGAAAATAAATAAATATATAGCATGCCAAATCAAGTTAAAAGAAAAAAACCTGAGTTCCAGAGCTGAACCAAACTGTTACCTAGCTGCAGTTAATAAAGTCTCACACTCTGAGCAAGCCATTAAGAGAAAAGCATCTTCCTTCAGCCCATTTAGCTTTAAGTATAGGGAGAAAGAAGTGGGGACCTGGATTGTTCCAGGCAGGCGGAGAGAGCACCTGCCAGAGGACAGAGACCAAACTCAAATTGCAGAAAAGAAGAAAAGTGAGGCAGGAGTTGAATGTAAGTGTGTCTCAGCTGGAGAAGGGGACACTGCCCACAGAGCTGTAAGATCTTGAAATAGAGCATCATACTGCTGAGCCTCCAGCAATTTAGTGGGAAGTTGGTGCTTGTACCACGTAAGTGATGTTATAATACAGAAAAAGTAAACTCATCACGCTTGTCATGATTCATAACATAAATCATTCTACCTGCTTCTAAACACATTTCACAGCTGTTGTGCTCCTGCTCAGCAGTGAGGGACACAGCCATAGCTGAAAGGAAGGTGCTTGATAAACTCCAGTATCACCACCAAGCAACTAGAAGATGATGACTCAAACTTTGGCTGGCTCCATAGCATCATCTACGGGACTTATTGATGGGTGAGATACATCAGAGATTCTCAAAAATTTTAATCTTGTGAGAAATTAAGACGAAATAAATAACTAGGCTATTTGGCTGTTTTTCATTAAAATTAAGGAAAAGAAGACTTGTAAGCTATTCACTCTCTGAAAAAAAAAAAAAACAAACAACCCAACACTTTTTAGGTGGTCAGTTCAGACCAAGTCCTTAGTTAGTCTGGAGAATATAGGTCCCATTTCTCTTTCTTCCAAGCTTATTTCTGCTGCAGTTTAGATGATCTGGACATGGAAAAATTAAGAGATATTTTTGACCCTAGTCTTACACAGTGTCATATCTATATATCAAACTCCCCACACAGACTACAGTAGGCTAATTGGACTTTCACCTCATTAAGTCCATTGTCAGGGGCATTGTCATTCGTCAGTCTTGCACGGAGAAGAATCACACAGAGCTCAGGAGTGTTCATAGAGGTTGAAAAAAGAAAACAAAACCACCTGCATCTTCACCTCTGAAAAGAGAAATGTGAGACTAAACCCAGCAAAACAAACAAACAGACCGTTACTCTTTTTTCTTGGCTAATGCAATTTCCTTCTATTTAGCAGATGTGGAAAATCAAAGTGAATGGACAGGGAAATTTTTCGATATGCTCATTTGCTCTGCTCACATATGTCACACTGCTCTTACGCTGGGCATAACCCTCTGATGTTATTCTTGTACAAATTTGTCACAGAGATCCATATTACTGACCTCTAGTCAGTAGAACTGTACTAGCAATTAACTAGGCTAATTCAGCTCAGCCCCTAGGTAGAAAATATGTTAATATTTCAGAAGTAACAAAAAAAATTCATGTCTCTCTATTAATTGTTCACCCCCCTGGTCACCTCCATCCTTGTCATTTCCCACTTCTCTGAGTATCCCTGCTCCCACCTCTCTTTCTCCCAGCTTTCAACCATAGGCTGCCCCATCACCTCCCTCCAGACTGGGCTCTTCACAGTTACTTTTCATTTTGGCAAGTCAGCAGAATGGATTAATGACTGTTATGGAAGGTGGTCTTACATGTCAGGTGACATAACTGCTCAACTTTTCCGATTTCATTTAGCACCAGGTAGAAACACAGAGGACTTTCTACAATGTAATTATTCCATTACTAAAAGTCCATCATGCTTTACTTTAAGCCTCATCTGTTTCCATTAATTATACCTTCTTACTTATACAGGATAAGTACCTGGGATCATAAGTACTTTGTTTCTATCTTTCCGCTCTCCATAAAGCCCTTTTGTGCCATGTGTGTGAAGGATGTTATTTATAAAGGTAAGCTACACTGCATTTATCAATCTTCTTAATAACAAAAAAGCTAGTGATAATTGCCAAATTTCTGTATTTGTAGAATGATATCACTGATACTTTTTGCTTAGTAGGTGCTGTCACAGATGAAACTATCTGCCCAATGACATACTTTTAAACTGTCAGTTTCCTATAAATACTGAAATTCTGTAATTTATCACTCATGCTACTCATCAGAATTTGACAATAGACAAAACAATGAGAAAGGGCAAGAGCTTAACATTTAATCCTACCTACCTCAAAATACCCACCAACTGCAGTTCTTAGAATGCATCCAACCACCCTGTAAGGTGACTTGATGCCACAAAGCTGCTATATTTGTGCTCAACAACAGAAATATTGTAGGAAGCAGGGTTTTTTTAGTCAAAAACATAACCTGACAGCAAACAACTGATTCTGAATCCAAACCATTAGCTATACATCAGAAAAAATGATTTATTCTGAACCATTTACAAAGATCTGTCTGAAAAGTTAATGCATCTTCTGTTAACATGTGTAACATACCATATTGTCTAACATATCATAAACGTGGCCCACTTGTCTCCTTACTGGTCGAACTGGAGCTAGAGCAGCATAGATAATCTCTGAGAAAAAGAGGCAGAAATTGTGAAGGGCACAGCAAGGACAAACCGCCACTGACTGCAAAAGAGTGAACTGCACTTTCCAAGTGACTTGCCTTCTCCTGTCACAAAAGCAGGCATACCCCCACCCTGAGCACATGCTTTTGAGTATGGAAAACTGCAATCTACTTTTTAAGTTACGGGTCATTTGTCATCGGGGTAGATTCAGCGAAGTGTTTAAATATGGTCAGTACAGCTACTTTTCCAGCTGACATTAGCCAAAGGGCTTCCGTCAACCAACCTTCTGTTGCATTTACAGCATCCATTCAACATGAGAAATTTTAAAGTCCCAAATATTCTCACATACAGACACAGTCAGTTTTGAGGAGGAGGACAGTTGTCAGCTAATCTTGTTTCTAGGCTGTTCCTAGTCAAGACGACAGATCTCCAGCCCCATCAGTAAAACTCAAAACAGTCACAGGGGGGGAAAAAAAAAATCTCAATAGATGACCCCTTTACCTAGTGCATGGGTGGGAAAAACAGTTGAAATGTTTTCCCGAAATTCTGGGAAATGTCAGAGCACCATGTCAGAACTTACCCATTCTTTTCAGGCAATATCAAAAGGCAATATGAAATAGCAACCTTACACTGGACCTCAGGCCCAATTAGCATTATCGCCTCAGTTTGAGATAAAAGTTTGACACCATGAAATGTCCAGGACTTAACAAATACAGGGCTTGGCTGACCTACACAAGACTGGAAAAAGATGGTCATTAATTTCGTTATAGCTGCACATCGAAGAATCTCCAAATGCTGGCTGCTTTGTTCATACAAAAAGCTGTTCTGTTCCCCTTTCCAAGGCATTTACAAGAACTCAAAAGAAACATGGATCCTAAAAGAAAGTGAGCCTTACTGCAGCCTCTTTACCGCTTCTTTTGGCCATGCTAGTGTTTTATTAACTGCAGTGATCAAAGCTGTTTAGGAGGATAGAGAATTGTCATAAACCTCTCTCTCTCCCCCTGCCACCCAGTGACACCGGGGGGGGGTGTCCACTTCCATGGCGTTTCAGCACATGGTGCTGCTGTGTATCAGTGGAGAGTGGTGGGGAAAGAAGGCTAAAAGGAAGCGCCAAAGGAGGCAGGAATTTCTTCAGGTGCTTGTAATGTATGGGAAAGTGCACAGGGAAACTGAAGCTGGTCATCTGTGCATGTTTCCCAACAGTGGTTGGCAATAGCTCATGTGTCCGGTGCTGCTGTTTAAAACTCATCTTCAGGGTCTGCGGTCTCTTGCAGTGCAAGCAGCCCATTAAAATGTCTGGGCTGGAACCACCTTTTGGGGAGAGTGATGAAAGACCCATTACTGGTATCGTTAAAAACAATGAACCACACACTGGAAACTATACTGTGGGGGCCCTCTCCTTTCAGCTCAGGGCAAAGCCAAAACAATGAAATCTGAGGGGATCTTGGTTTTTTTTTCAAAATCTAGGAAGGGAATAAAAAAGAACTAGAAATAAACATAAATATATGTTCTTCACACATTCAGAAGCTGTATATCCATAAACTGCACATTGCAATTTTATTTGTATGCATTTGGAAGTACCCTGCCCCTGAAACAAATGCTGGCAGCAGTCAAAGACAATGCTAAAGAATGGTGGCATTAGCGAAAAACAGAGGTCAAACATGGCAAGTAACCACAGCAAAACAATTGAGGGTAAAGCCTGAGGTGGTGAAATGATAAATTTATGCTTTCAACCAGAATAAACTTTTCTTCCTCTTCTTTCAGATGTTGCATTTCTGGGGGTAGCAAGAAAAGAATTAGCAGCTTTTTATCAGTCACAATATTAAAATTCCCAAATAAGCATAGTCAAGAGGTGCTTTGTATGAGAAATGAGTCACGAGCAGGGAGGGACATGTGAGATTTTCTTCCACTCAGATTAATTTTTATTACAAATAGCTTAAGGCTTCACAGCTGAGACATTCACTCACTCAGTATCATGGACTCATAGTACTCCAAAAGTCTGTGATGGAACTAGCATGCAGAAAACTGCATATTCCACCTAGTCAATATATTGATTACTGATACTGTTGTGCAGATTCCGGCTTTTTTCTGTTTTCTGTAAGTCCCAACAGATTGGGGAAATTGTTTCACTAAGTCTGAGATACACGTTCATTTTTCCATTGAACTGAAAAGCTGATCTAAGAAACTCATTAAAGGCTGAACCAAGTCAACATTTTAATTTGTTTTGGAGACAGTTTTAAATATTTAAGATAAAACATAGAAGATAATATTAACAGTGATTCTAAATGCAAATATTGGAAAGTTTAATTTTTAAAATGTCAAAACAAATATCCAGCATTTTGAGTTTTTCAGAAAGGAGAAACAAGTGTTTCTATTGATACAGCAAGAATTAAGTAAAACAAATGGGCAAAACCTAGTTTTAAAATAAACACGTTTGATGGGGGAAAAAAATTCCCAGCAAAAAATGTCACCTAGCATCCGTTTGATTCTCTAGCAACTGTCAAGACTCAAAATCACAGAAATCCTGTGCATTCAGACTGCCTTTTTTTCCCCTCAAATGCTGCAAATTCTACTGCCAAAGATAGACTAAATGTCAGACTGGGACTGTCTGCCTCTGAAACCTGAGGACAAGGTACTTCAAATTTATGAGGACAAACCCTTGCTCCAGCACTCTGTGCTCTCAGTGTTTATGAAATGAGTAACAAACTGGGTCTAGTGAAGTCTAAGCAGTAGGAACAGGAAAGCTACGTGATTACAATCTAATTGTTATTACCACTATTAAAAAACATACCTTGTATCAAGGATACAGATATGTGTAATTTGGGTTGCCTTGGGTGTTATTTCCAGGGTTCAGAAACTCATAAATGGCATTCCTGCCCAGCCTTGCCCTCACATGTTTAAGGTCACTACTTGCATTATCAGACTCATTTTAAGAGGCTGAATTTAGCACGGCAGATGGCAAAGCACTGCGTTCCGTAACGTGCTGCAGCCCGAGCTGGCGTGGTGGGGGCACCCCGGAGGCCATGCCCTCTGGGCTTGCCTGGGGAGGCTGGCCACAGCCACGCTGACCTCCGAGGGCTGCAGGGATGTCCCTGGACGTGGGCTGTTGCCTCACTGCACAAACTCACCCAGCTGCACCTGGGAAAGGCTTGGCTCTCTCCTCCCTTACTAAGGACAGACATTTTGGCTGGCTGCTGCACGCTCACATCAACAAACCCCAGAGGGGCCATAGGCTTTGGTCCAGAGGATTACAGAGGTGAAAGCTCCTGCCAGATGGGGTTACAGTGGTGCTTTTGCTGCTGTTGTTCCTCTGCCTCAGCAAAAACCAGGACTCTAGCTTCTTATTCTCAAAGTATTAACTATTCTTTGCAGCTTTGTCTACAACCATCTTCATTTTGGTGTAATTACCTTCTAACCCCCTGAATTCCCACATGCTTTCAATAGAAGTTATTCTTTTCTCCCTGTAACAGTTTTGCTGCTTCATTATGCCTCAGAGATGATGATATGTCACCAGTGGCTGAATGATTCCATTAGAGACAATCTGCAAAGAGCTTAGGGTCCCTTCAAGATGAAAGATGCCATCTAAATATAAGTTATATATTTTAGTAATATGCATTTAAGTGTAAATTCTGCTTTGCAACAAACACTTAAGGTCTCTAGCAAGCTACATGGAGTTAATAAATTGACAGTCAGCAGCGGCAATCTCATACTATGCTTATTTCAGAGCCTCCAACTTCTCCCGGGAAACTGCACTTTATCAGACAAAAAGCCTCGCTTGCTGCAGTGCCTGTTATTGTAATGCTACTGACATCCTGCCTCTCCTGTTGCACTCAAACCTTATTATCAGCAGCGTGGTTTTAACATCCCCCAACTGCAGCAGAGAAAATTAGCCCTTGTTTGTGAATCTTTCGTTCCTTCAGAGGTGGACACCACCATTGCCACCACGCTGGTGTGTGGGAAAGAGATTTGCAAGCAGAAGCCTTCACAACATATTTAACTGCTTGTAGTAATCCAAGCAGTGAGGGTTTGTTTCTCTGCTTCATAGGCTCTTTCTCAGTATTTGGAAGCAAAAGACCTCCTGACCTGACAAGGTGCCCAAGGGGTTTGTGCTACTGATCCCATGGTGAGGCAGTGGCTCTGGAGGATCCCTGAGCTGGTTCATTCACCTTCTCCCCCCACCTTTCTTTTGTCAGTGTCCTACCCTTTCCCTTCTGTTCAGGGACCTGGGCTCCTTCCAAAGCCTGTTTAGAATATGGTCTACATCAGCGGGACAAAAACTGGCTGCTGCCAGTCCCTGGATAACAAAACTCAAAGCTGGGCAAAACCAAAATTAAAACCACTTCATTCTCCCAAGCCAGATGGCTGTTGTGGTCAGCATACACAGAGGTGGTTTCTTGACCGAGTAGCAAACTTAACATCTCAGTTGACAAGCACTACAGAGCAGAAGAAACCCCAGTGATGGTGGCAGCAAGGGCCATCTGTTCTAGTCGCATGGTGTGATCTGGAGATGGCCATTAGCGCCCGATTTAGTGGCCACAGAAAGGCACTGGGCAGATGGGGAGTTTAAGGCAGAGAGTACTTTGCTGGAGATCTAAATGCAGCTGTGCTCTGCACCTGGGAATAGCAGAAGGTTACAACAATGCCTGGGGTTTTTATTTGTTATCATTATTGAACTTAAGTGCAAGGTATTTAATCCTCACGTGAGAATCATACCTTCCTCAGCGTGGCTCATGTCAGGCTACACATTTTGATGATTTTTTTTTTTTTTTTAAAGATCTTTTAACAGGGACTTTCAGAGCACAGGGAGAAGACAGCTCATTTTGGTTTCTTTGCATGTATTTTAACACATATTTCTCAACACAACAGCTAACTCGTTGCTCCCTGCTGTAAGTACACACAAACCCCGTAACTGCACATCAGTTTCTGTGTTAAGTTTGGGTTGAAATATATCCATCTGAGGTACACAAGACTTGTTTGGGGTTTTTTGGTTGGTTGTTTTTTTGGGGTTTTTTTTGTGGGGCTTTTTTTTGTTTTGTTGGGTTTGTTTTTGGTTTTTTTTTTGGTCAGTCAGCAGTAAGGGGATGGTAACACATGTAGCTGAGCAGCTCCACCTCCTCAAGGAGGGGCGATGGACCCACCATCCATTGCCCTGGGCATCTTTTGTTGCAAAACAAGATGGACTGCAAGCCAGGTGAAACCTTTCTGGTAAGCAGAACTAATGGTCAGTTTTCAGACTAAGGGCACCCCTAACCAAAATGTACGTCTTCCTTGAAACTGCTCCAGCACAGCGACTGTTTAAGGTGCTTTGCCAGGCTGCTGAGGAGCAGCACGCAAGAGCCCACTGAATTTAGTGTCAAGTGACTTCCCTGGTTTCAGTGCCTTCGGACTAAGCCCTCGTGATACAGATTCATGCACTGGGCTGCCCAGCGAGCTTCACATTGCATCAACACCGCCGAGCCCCTTCATGTCTGACTGTCCCAACGGCTTTATGGGAATTGCCTCTGGAAAAATCCATTATCAACCTGAGAGGGAAAGTCGGGTACATACTAGGGCAGCCTTCTCCAGCTGAGATAGTCTTGAAACTGTGACTGTTTGCCATCTTGTGGTGAACGATTTCTCAGCTCTCATTTAGTTTCCCCCTGCAAATGCTGCACTGGTACTACAGTATCAAGCAAGTCTCCCTCACATCCTCCTCCTCTTATGAAACCCCCATCTGTTCTCAGGCTTTTGCTCTAGGGCCCTTTTTGCTTCAATGATTTAATGATGTCCTTTAACTCTTCCCCAAGTCCAAGCTTAATGAGGTAGGCCTTCTGTTCGCTCACCGGTGTCAGCTAGCTGGCCCTTCACTCAAGTGCATGGTCAGCATTATGAAGCGCAGTGGTGCATCTGTTACTACCTCAGCCTAGGTTTATTTATACTGCTCCCAAAATAATTTTCCTCCCCAAACCTTGTTCTCCTCTTGTACAACTAAGGGTACCTGCCCTGATTTACATGATTGAAGATAGAAAGGAAAAAAATAGAATAAAATCAAGGTTTCTCTCCCGAGTGAAGGAATTCCTATAACTTTTCGCTGGACTGCTTTCCTTTAATTGCTCCTCTGGATCTGTGCTTTCTACATTGCTAGACCTGCCTTGGGCTTCTAGCAGTACTGTAACAGAGATGTTTGCAGTCACAAGCTGACACTTATTATTACAGGCTTTTTAGCAAGCTTCTGCCTAACTGTCAAGACCAGACCCAGGGGTACATTAGAATGGTATTGCATGCAGCCGGAGAGAATATGGATGCATGTATGTAAGTGTGCGTGTGTACAGGAGTTCCCTTCATCTCTGAGCTGAAGGAGTCAAGCAACCACTGTGGCATTTCTAAAATAACTTAGACTAACTTTTCTTCTGCGTGAGTAGAAATAATCAGCAGATAAAAACATCAGCACAAACCAGCCCTCAAGTATTACAACCAGAAGAAAAGGAAGTTACTATTCCTCTTGCATTTCCAAAGTTTGGACCACAATTTAAGGCAGTGATTATGTCCATACTGCTAGACACAGCAGTCCTGAGGCCAAATAACATAGACTGGCTGCATGTGTGTGTCCACACTTCATGGCACTTGGTCTTGGGCCTCCCAGGGTCACAGAGTACCACATGGGATCCATAAGACACAATTATTGCTTCATTTCCTTTTTTCCAATCTAAATAGACTCCGAAATACAAAGAAGTCTGTGTTGCAGCCCATCAGAAGAATCAAATAGAAAGATATTACATATAGTAAAAAATAAGGAGTATGTTTCACACACCCAGGTGGTGGCATGAGGGCATGTGCAGGGGTCTGAAGGCACAGAGCCTCCAGGGACTGCACTGGAGGTCTGTTGAATGGGGAAGGCTCCAAAGCTGACAGAGTTCTGGCCACATTATTGAAATGGCTCTTGGCACAGCCTGCACCAGCAAACTGTGCCTGGGCAATATCATGGAGACTGCAAGCTGGCACAAGCTAAAACTGCCAGGGCATGTATTATCAGTGAAATGATCTGGACAATACACACATCCAGCACCCAAACACTCCTTGCTAAAAAAAAAGTGCCAAAGAATACTATTAAATAAACATATTAAGGATCCCTAGCATGTTCCCTGCACTCGTATGTGCATATGGCCTAAGCACACAGACACGGTCACTGTCTCACCCTACTTGGGCCCCTGTTCACTACCCAGTGGTTCATGAAATACAGAAAATACTTCTCTGCAGCTTGGTTTGCCCTTGTCTGAAAATACTCATCCAGCACTCCAGGCAAACAGACCTTGAGGGTCCACAACTGGCTGGACTCACTCAGAGGAGCCACCACCACCATTTTAAAGTTGACAGAGTCTTTTCCACTTGGAATAAAAAAGTAGTTAAAGAATAAATTCCTGTTCACCTGTATCTGATTTTCATGCTGCCATTCTCTGCTCCATTTCTACCTGTTCCTTATAGCTGCCTCCATTTATGCCTTATAGATGCCTCCATATTATGCTTCCCTCTCCCCTTCACCCTGTTATAGTTCCTCAGTCTTCAGCAAACAGTCCAAGAGTGGTTATTTCAGCTGATCCTTCAGCTGCAGACTGTTCAACAGGGTTTGCGGTTAAGCAGTGAAATAACTTGCCCAGCTTTAATTACTAATCAAACACAGAAATAAACAGCTAGAGCAGATTTTATTCAACATATATGAAGCAAAGTTCCATAAGTAGGAGTAGAATAAAGCTGTATAAAAAAAGCAATAAAGCTGGAGGACTGATATGAAGAGAGATAAAAAGCTATAATCTGAGAAGGAATTCAAAGCACTGTTTTAGAGATTGCACCACTAAACAATTAATTCTATTTCAAAGGGTGGAAGATGAAGCAAGATATCACCAGTGGAGGCTGCAATTTTTATGCAATTCAAGAAGATCAGTGTTCTATTCAAAGATGGTAAAATGTATAAAGACAGATATACACCTCCTAAACTAAGAAATTTGGCTATACACTAGGAGAATTTATTACTTTATATTAAAGGACTAAACCCATACAAAATATCTGGTTACTCATGGACACCCAGCCAGCTTCTCCTGTGAATTTACACTAATTTTAAATAAACTGCTTTGAGGAGGTAACCCTTTTTGAAAAGATAAGATTAAATGCTTCTCAAAGAGAAGAGAGGTGAAATCTTTAGCTAACTGAAATTTGTGTCACTTCGTTGCAAGCTGTGGTGTTGTGCTAATCCACAACATCTGGAAATTTGACATAAATTATTCTCCTTAGATCATTTGGTTTTTTTCTTAAATAAACTCAATATACTTATTAAAAACCAAATTAGCAAAAAGCCCAACAACAACAAAATCAGCTGTCAGCATCCTGATAGTGCAACTGACAACAGTGATTTATTTTGTTCACCAAGATCGATTACTGTCCCTGATGTACAAGCATCCAAGGGCAGAGACCAGCTCTTTTTGCATAGTGGAAAGCCGCCATCTATTTCAACAACATCTCAGTCTGTTCTCACAGTCCCAATGTCCTTTGCAGGTTTGCATACAGAAAAGCGACCAGAAGTGACAGGGAGAGAAAGCTGTTCAGTTTTCTAGGTAACAGAGGCCCAAAAAGACCAGCTGGCAGAAACCACAGTAAAAAACCCAACATTTTACCTTCATCCCTTTAGCTCTCAGGTTAATTAAACAGCATAATAGTGGGTCTTTTGTTTGTTTGTTTTTTCTTTCTAACAGACACGAATTCTGCAGGGTTTGAAGTCTTAAAAACCAGTTTGTATTTCTTGCAAAAAATAGTTTTTCAAACATAGGTTATCATTTTTGCCTCATTTAAACTCTATAACCTATGTTAAACATGCCAGACAAATTCATGCATCTGAGGGCCAGAAGGAGATCTAAGTTCAGCAAGACAGCCTGAAAAGCATTGTCAGTATCCATCTGGCTACCTGATGTGCACTGAAGAACAGCCCTAAATCTGCCTAATGAAAGGGAAAATCTCTGCCTAACACCATTACGTTGAAAGGCTGCTGGTTCTGAAAGTGTTAACATGCTATTCATACCTTCCTTTGCTCCAGTAACATTAAACAGTTAATAGTGGTTCAAGGTTTGTGTGATGGGACATAGGTCTGCTTTTACCATAGCAACCACGTTATAGAAATCCTTTCTGATATTATTAAGCATATTATTAAGCAGAGATGAAAAGCAAGCAAAACAGAAACATTAAAATGCTTGGAATTCAAAAGTGAGGGTTTTTTTCCAGTTTGGAAAAGCTCCTTTTACTTTCAATTGCATCCAGTAAAGACCTTCAGAGAGAATAACGCTTAAAAAGTCTCTGCATGGTACCAGAAGTTTTTCTTGTTAAAAATAAAATAACGTATTCTCATTTACAAGGAAGCCTTTTAATGCTGCTTCATAAGTAGAGAAGACCTTCGTAAGGCACAAAATGCCTGAAGTCTATTTTGAAGCACAATTAAATTACTTCAGTTTCTTAAAGGTCTTTTAATATACCTACGTCTTAGGTGCAAACGGTTTATTAATTATTAGATTTTGGCTCAGGAACAATGTTCAGTGAGGCAATTCCTGTTCTTGAAACAAACACAAGTAAATACATGTAAGAGAAAGCGTGACAGGTCCTGTCTCACTGGGACAAGCAGCACACACTGCTGTCACGACAGACACAAACCAGTGACAGACCAGCCCCCCCCCCCCCCCCCCCCCGCCTTCACTTTGCTTTCTGTTTTTTCAGCCTGAGATGGTACTCCCTGAACATGAGTGCACAACCCCTTTAGGTCCTCCTTCTCCCAGGGCAAAACCTCAGCCCTCCCTGGGGTCTCTCAGGATGCCGCTCATGGAGCTTAGCTCGCTCCAAGCTTGCCTCCTTGCAATCCCCAATGCAGAAACCGACAGAGACTTGGGAAGGAGGAGCTCACAGATACAGACTATTTAAAAACTCAAAGGTGGTTCTCAATCAGTTTATCCAGGGGGGTATCACCTTGCTGCTCCCCTGGATACGTTTGTAGCTTCAGCAATCGACAGAACAAGGTAGAGGCACCTGAATGAAGACTAAGGGCTGTAAGACCCTGAGACATATATTTCTTGTCCTAAAATGTGGTAGGAGACTTATAATTCCCCCATCATCCTCCTATTAACCTAACTCCTAGAAAGCACCAGAAGTAAGCATTTCTTCCTATTCCATGCAAGGCTGAGACTCCATGTATGACAGCTTCTGGCCTGAGAAGGCTCTGGGAGCAACACTTTGGACTAAATAAAGTCAGTTTGTTCAGCCCCTATGGCTGTAGCTTCATAGCCCAGACTTGAAGGATGAAAGCCACCTTTATGATTCTGTAGTCTGACTTATGCAAGCCACAAAACTTCATCAAGTCATTCTTCTAAAGTCTTTATAACTTTTGTTTAATTACATATAATCTAAAAAGCTTTTCATGTAAAGACTCAAGAGATACTAATTACAAAATAAACCGTATAAATTCTTCCAGTGGTAAATTAACCTCTCTGCAAAATAAAGCCCCCCAAAAAACAGTTTGTAGTTTGAATTTGATTAATTTTACCTTTTAGGTAGTAAACGTCCGTACATGTCCCTATGTTAGATTAAAATAATCCTCTACCGTCATGCACAGGTCACTGCGTAAACTTATCTTAACCTCCTTAATGCCACAAAAGGTAGTAAAACCAAGGCCTCACTTCGGTTTATGATTGTACTACCTATAGTTAGCTTACATTTGCTTTGTAACTCACCAGCTAATCACCCAGCTAATTTTTGATGAGACACTGATTTAGAAGAGTGGATCACAGTAGACACTGTGCTTGATTTTTTTGGTTTTGTTTTAATGGGCAAAGCTACATCTTTTTATTATTTATAAGATTCTTGTTCATAAGGTTCCTATTTTTCACTCAAACCACAAGCCAACACGTCAAGATATACAAGGTGAGAAATAGGGTTTTTTTCCATTTTGTTTTTCTGGAAGAAAATACTAACAATGGTAGCATAGAGTCCTTTCTAAACTACTGGGATGTGCTAAGATTTTAAGCATAATTTTTTCAGGTCTTCCCTACCCAAAAGAAAACAGACTGGGGAGAGAGTAATACAGATTGCTAGCAGAACTTTTCACCAAATACAGTCTGTTCTTAGCTCTTGATGAATTGCAAAACTTGTCAGTCATTAGCATAAACTAAGCCCAGGAGCTTATGGGCCAGCAGATGAGAATATCAATCAATTTAAAAATAAATATACAAGTGGCCACGTAAAGCTGAGAGATACCTCACCAAAAGACCTTTGTCTTTTTTAACTGTCCAATTGCAGCTTGGTAGATGCAAAGCTTAAAGTAGGAGACCTGCTCCTGATAAAACCAGATTGGGAAAATATAGGGCAATAGGATATGTTTTTACTAAACAGACCTCAATACATCTACACCACTTAGAGGCTGCATGCCTCTCAGGAAAACCAGGTAGCAATGGTGTTCCTAGAAGTCTTAAACTGAAGTTACTTAGAGCAGCTTAAGCCAGTCACTGACGCTGAAAAAGCTAGTCCTGTGGTTCCTATCCCTGCCCAGCCCTTGCCCTGACATAAGCACTCCTTTGGCCATGCAGCCAGCCACATCTTGGAGCCAACGCAGGTGAAAACACACTTTGGTGAAAAGATTTTCCTGTGGGATCTGAGAGCCAACTTGACTGCTCCCTCATCTGCATAAGTCCAGGGTGCTGGCACAGGGTTGTAAGAACAGTATAAACAGGCCATGAAGTCATAATCTCATTGTGAACAGAGGAAAGAGGACACCAGAGTCTTATATGGATAATCCAAGAAAAACTGTCTTCTAGACAAGGAACATGAGTTGCAAGGAAGAGGCGTCTTGCATGGACCCTTAAATTACCTCTGTTATTTAAGATTGTTTAAAAGGAAAAAAAGAAGAATTTGTGAGGGCTAGTAAACTGAATGTTCCCAGGGCAAGAAAATGCTGCCTGAGTCAGTGGTCCAAGAGGTACAGAAAAAGTAAGCAAATTAGCTTTAAGGCTAATGCTCTTTTCCCTGCTCCAAGTAGAGTCCTTGCTGGATATAAGATGCATGACTTTCTGTGATGTATACAGGGCCTTTATTAGTTTCGGAAAGATTGAGTAGGAAACTACATTTTTGTACAGAGTAGAGAGAAGGTGTATTCTGAGAGAAGATACTGAATACATATGAGCAACTGCTGCAGAAACCCCTGATAAATTGACTGAGGAGTCTTTTCACCACTTACGCTTTCTGTGGCCGTCACCCTAAATAGATGCATTGTTTATTCCTGAATCAATTGCATTTCAGCTCCATTTCATTCTAATCAGATAGTCAATAACCCCTGGATAGTATTTAGCATTTGACAGCTAGGAAACCACTAGCTCTTGATTTTTTTCTTCTTAATTGCCGTTTGGAAACTTGTGCGTTCAGATTTCTTTAGTACAGCTCTGCAGACTTTTTTTTCTTCTTCTTTTCTTCTAATACAGCATGCAATTGCCATATCAATTGCAGTAGAGATGTTCATACAACAGTCTTATTTTCTAATCTTCCTAGAATTTGTGCAAGTCACAAAATCTGCTAGTCTGACATCCTTTAATGTTTACCGTAACAAGAACGGATCAGGACAAAGTACCACAGGGATCTAGGTTCTGCAAGCTATCTCCCATGATAACAGACAGCCATTGAAGAATGATGACTGTAAATTCATGTTAAGTGCTGCTGGTAGCCATGTGCATTGACAAAGGGCAAAAGCTGAAACTAGGGATGTTGAAGAAATGATCTAGTAAAACACACAATCTATAAGAAAAGCCACAATTATTTATCTCCATTTTTTGTTTTAATTCACAGAAAGGCCCTTCTGAAAGAATTAGGGACAAGTTCTATTATTTTTGCTCACATAAGCAGTACTTACTCAAGTGAGTGACCACAACGGTGCTCAAGAGTCAGCTCCTCTCGTGCTGTCCCAGCAGCAGAGAAGCCTTAGAGAGCTGATATCACTGAACAGATGGAGGCTGCACTCATGCAGGGAAATCCCTGCAGAGCATATAGCCAAATCCCTGCTCCTGAGAGAAAGGGTAAGGCAAAAACACCACAGACAGCCGTCTACATTCCAGATTGGCTATACATCCACATAATGCCACATAACTAACTGACATTTTCAGATTCTTACTAACCCTTCCTATATAACAAAAATATCCTGATTTGCATTAGAGGACTGGGCTGGTTATCTCAGTCAACCAACTGGGTTTCAGCAGTTATACCTCACTAACAAAGGGAGAGGAAAATAAGCCCATGAGGACTGGGGTTTTGGGGTTTTTGTGGGGGTTTTTTTGTTTGGTTTTTTTTTTTTTTTTTTTTTTTTTTACCTTACACAGAAGTTGAATCATATTCAACAGCCTGCCCTTGGAGTGGGGCTGGAACTGGGCAGCCAAAGGTAATTTGGAGCAGCAAAGAGATCAATGCTGAGAGGAAGCTTCTGTTGTAGACCAGAGGCAGTGGTCTTTCTTAGTCTCAGCCTGAGCCAGAAATTAGGGTTAGAGTTGTGCAAAAGACAGAACCTAGCGAAGTGATAACTGCCCCAGGGAGATGGGCACTTGTGCACCTCAGCTGCCCAAGGTCTGCTCTCCCCATCCCAGACAACCACCTCTACCCCTTTTACAACCAAACCTAAGACAGCTGCTTTCATCTCCCATCAGCATGATGTTAGCCACACTTGCTGCACAGCCTCTGAGAGGTGTCCATCATTCCCCCCAGACCACAAGGAAGGCTAAATACCTAAATTTTGTTGGCATGGGGGGAAAGAGGAGACTTGAAACTGCTGAAAATCTTGGAGCAGAAATCAGTCCAAGACCTGAGCTTTCACCATCATTTGAGATATAGCAAGACTTTCTTTTGCGTAGTTACAGCCTGGAACTCTGAACAGATGAAAAACTGTCACAGATCCCAGTCCAGCAAGGCAAATGTTCAGATACACAAAGCTAAATGCATCCAGACCCAGAATTCAGGGGTGTTTACTTGCAGGGTCTGCGTTATTAACATGAGGACAAGGGTGTCAGCTGTCACTTCACAGTCAAGGCTGAGCGCAGTTCTGCATGTTAGCAGAGGTTCAGCATCTGTGCACTGTACCATGCCCCAAACTGCAGCACTTACACTTCAAATTTAAAATCAAGAATTTGACAGCTGTGCTTTGCCTAATATCTCGCCTCAGCTTATATTGGAACATAAAACTCAGTTAATTTCCTGTGACTACTTGCTTAATAAGTTTCAAAAGGCACTTGTAAGAAAATAATTATGAAGCCACCTGATCAGAGTGTACCCCAAAACAGAGCTGTGTTAGAAGAGATCAGTGAGGGGGAAAACAAGACCAAGGACTCTTCAAACAGCCGCGGGCTCCTCTCCCAGCCCTGCACACCACAGCCATCCCCACAGGGTGTCACTTCCCCACACGCTGGCCATCCCCACTGGCTCTTGTTCCGCTGTGGTGGGCTGACCCTGGCTGGGTGCCGGGTGCCCCCCGAAGCCGCTCTGTCGCTCCCCTCAGCTGCACGGGGCAGAGAAAATACAAGGAAAGGCCCGTGGGTCGGGATAAGGGCAGGGAGATCACTCAGTGATTTCTGTCACGGGCAAAACAGACTTGACTTGGGGAAATTGGTTTAATTTATTACAAATCAAATCACAGTAGGATAATGAGAAATAAAAGCAAATCTTAAAACCACCTTCCCCCATCTCTCCTTTCTTCTCAGGCTTAACTTTACTCTGGCACCTGGAGCACACACCCCCCACCCCCCCCGCCTTGGCCTGGGGGCTGCAGGGCTGGTGCTCTCACATAGGCTTACTCCTCTCTCTGGCTGCAGTTGCATTTGTGCAGCAGCATTTCCCCCTTCTTAAATACATTATCCCAGAGGCATTACTGTTGCCGATGGGCTCAGCCTCAGCCAGTGGTGGATCCATCCTGGAGCCGGCTGGCATTGGCTCCATCTGACGTGGGAGAAGTTTCTAGCAGCTTCTGTGAGACGCTGCCCCTGTAACCTCTCTGCTACCAAAACTTCACCACACAAACCAAATACATCTGTTCAGCAGCTGGGCATGGTAGGCTGGGGTCTACAGACTCCCTGTGCAGTGACGACACAAATGTTGCATAGCAGCCATTTCATATATTGGTATCATTATTGCTCAGCGGCGTGAGAGCCCTTTACCCCACCACTTTGATCTCCATTTGGCATCACAGCCTCAGAGCCCACAGGAAGAACAGCACTAATGCCATCTCATTATACGCTCCTTAAAGTGCCACTGGTCCTGCGATGAAGCGATTATCATGACGTGCTTCATCAGGTGTAAAGTCTATCAACTTACTTCTGACCATAAAATGTCTGTCTTCCTGCAAGACAGCCAGTAAAACTTGGCATCTGATGTTGCAAGAAGAGTGCCTGTGAAAAAGAACCAACAGATAGACAGAGATGTTTTGCTATCCTAACCCTTTCCCAGTGGTACCAGTACCTTACTCACAAGCCGAAAGCCTGATTTATATTTCAGGAGTTTGTCTGTTCAAGCACTTTTTTTTTTTTTCTTCCACTGTGCAATATATATCCCTAATATGTATATCGATGGAGATATTTACATACTTTTTTATTTAGCCAGCATAAACAGCATGAAATAATCTATATTAAAAAAGTAGACATGTACTGGTACCTATTCCCCAGATGCACTTAGCTTCATCTACTTTCATTTTAAATTAAGCTATATTTTCTTTGAAAGTAGAATTCTGGAGCTGATTCAAAAAATTACTTTGGATATAAAAAAGCATCATCACATTAGGTGTTGCAGTTTAATCGTCATGCTGTCTAAAGCCCACCTGCCCACAGAAACTATATAGGAGTCTGAGTTGTTTTATTTTCTGGCAGATTTCACTAAATGGAGAACCTCCTCCAGGGCACACATTTAGAAATCGACTAAACACTTCCAATTTGAATTCTTATTTTTCAGCTGGGTGAATAATAGTCTAAGTATGAACTTGCAGCTTTCAAAGAAGAATGTAGCTGTCTACAGTGTCACATAGAAGGAAAAATATTTTATCCTTTTTTGACAGAGGAGGATGGGGTCCAGAGTCAGCTGTGGTGCATCAGTTGACCAGTGGAATGGGGAAGAGAGAGAGAACTTTCTAATAGTTCAGATAAACTGAAAGGTTGCTGAAGACTTTCAACATCTGCAGTCCATTCACATGAAATAGCCATGTGGCTTGTTCAGTCTTTCATAGAAGAACTGTTTATTCCACTACGAAGCATCTCAGAGTGGGGCCAAGATTTGTCTGAGGCATGGAAACAGATTGGCAGAAGCTGCTCATCCCATTATCCCTTGAGCTGTTTTTGCTTTGTCAGTATTCCTGGCATCTTATCTCCAGGGCTGTGTTTCTGTGGGCCCCTGAAATCACGTCCCCATCCACTACCATTTTTCTCTAACCTTGAAATAAAAATGACAACTTCTGTTATCTCCATGGTTAAAGTCTACCCAGAAACATGTTACATGATTTTTTCCAAACAAGAAAACAGAATAATCTGTACTTATCATATCCAGGTTTAAACCAGAGATGGACAAACACCTCAGTGGCATAACTGGACTCTGGTAAAGTATCCCAAAGTCATGGTGGTTTTATGTCTCTTGAGGTGGGAGATTGGCCAGATATGTTACAGCAGGTTGTTCTTTCAATGAATTCTGGGTACCTCTTGAACTTTCATGTGGCAAAAATATGTAAACTTGCATTCTCTTCTTGATATTTCATGGATGAAATTAGGAAGAAGCTTGCTTCGAAAGCAAGGAAACTTAAATTGAGTTTTAGGACTTCGGAAGCATTTCAGATTTACCTGGACAGAGGGCCAAACGGCTGTTATTGTGTCTGAAGCTGTCTACATCTCCCTGTGGTGATTAATCTTAAAAGACATGAATATTTCGAGTTAGCAGGAGACTTTGATTAATATGCAAAAGGCCAGACCAGCCTTATCATTTGTCTGGCTATGAACAGAGCTACAGACATGAGGAACTTTTAGTCTCACTCCTGCAGGGCACAGTTACAACCACCATGCATCTCACTGTGGTCTCATCCAGCACCAGAGCTCTGCCCTTCTTACTGGCCAACAGAGATGAGCACCCAGCAGATGGTAAGTTACCCCAGCTCTTAGTAAAGCTGTCACCAGGCAAGGCAATAAGATGTCCTTTCACATCTGTTACCCATTGCCTTCTGCTCTGCCAGACCACTTTCACTTGTACAGAGTAGGCTTAAAACGCTGCCAATCAACTCTAATACATGTCCTGTACAATTAGTGACTTCCACCACCAACAGCCCAACATGACCATGATTTCAGTACAATCCATGTGTACTGAACAAATTAGACTGCCCTAGCTTCACATGGACTAGGAGCCCAGCATTCAGCACGAGTCCTAGACCTACACTACATACCCGCTCCCACAAAGGAATGAAAGGGCCTATGAGCCAGCTTAAGCTCCTAGGAAATGGTGCTGAATCAGCACAAGAATATAGCTGCTTTACAGTGCACAGGATGCGCAATAGCTGCAAGAGGTCTGTTTTGGGATACCTGGCAGCTGAGAAACTGAATATGGCACCATTTCAGATGGCGCTTTTCCTGATTCAGGTCACCTCCTGTTTCTCTTTCTAGCCACATGGTTATGGAAAAGACCATTTGTCTATTCCCGTGGCTTCCACCAGGTTACACCAGGCAAGTCAAGCAACAGCCAAAGGCTGAGAGTTTCATCGTCTTACAAGGTGATAAAAATAACAGAGAAGTTGTTACAGCATGAGTCTATCCGGCATAATACATCACCGACAGCGGGTGTCTGAAATATGTGGCACAGTATCTAAAATGCACGATAATATTATAAAATATAAAAGGATATTACAAAACTGTACAGTTTAGATGACAGATAAAATATATGATTTGACACACCATATATTTTCATCTTTCCTCTGTAGGAAAATTGTAATCTGAATGTATTACTTGTAAGAGGTAGTTGAAATACTCTGCTGTAGAGTCATACAGTCTAGGGACAGCAAGGGGAGGGAAAGGGACAGGGGAGGGAATTGGGGAGAAATGAAGGCAGGATTTTGAGTTCACAAGTGAGAACGTTTCCTTGTAGCAAACAGAGTTACTTCATTTTTTTCCCCACTCTAATTAGTGAGAGCTGTATTTGGCCCATGCATCTTTCTAACTGCTTATCAGATCCTTTGCACACTGTTGGTACAATACAGGAATGCAGCTACTGAGCACACAGGTAAGTGCAGGCTACTGTTTTCACGGGTGCATGAGCACATAAAACTCTGAGAAACCCAGGCTTGGGGGTACAAAGGACTAGAAGCACAGGAAGCTGGCTGGAATACAAACCCCATTTCATTCTTGATCTCTCAGCTGACAGTATCCGACTAATAAATTTGACAAATCATTTATGTTTTATTATGTAGACCCTAAGCTTGAAAGTACTTGGGAAACCACACCAGGAATACATGTTGGAGAATATGAAAAGGATTGGAAATCCAAAGTCTTGCGTTTGCCAAAAGAAGAGCCACATCAGTGCATTCTCCAATAAAGAAACCTTGTCATGCTTCAAGGGTCCTTTAATAGAATGAGTTTTCAGTGACATGGCACTAAGAAGGATCTTGTTCTGTACTGGAAACTCAGGCTTTGAAGAGGAGTTTGCATGCAGTTAAAGGATTAGAAACACAAACAGTAAGAGACTTCAGTGTATTATTCTTCTGAGACATTTTTAGTTTCTGCCTCCACTTCCATCCCACACTAAAGTGACAAGGTTCTGCAAAGAGTGGCAGGGTCCTGTGACATATTTGAGTCACCTGAAGTCTCAGAGGGGCATCGGACATGACAGCATAGTACCTCTGGGAAGCCAGAGCCATGACTCCAAGCAGTGTTCTTTTCTTTCAAAGCTTGATTGTAAAAATAAAATGAACGCAGTAACATTTTCAAAAGTCTTTCCAAGAGAAATGCACGAGGCACATATGTGAACTCATATAGGGTCATAGTGAGTCCCTAAGATTCAGACCATCTTGAATGACAGCACACAGTTCCCACATCCCCAAAACAGTGACAAAATAAAACAGTGACTCAAGGTAACCACTTATCTTCTCTTATTGGTGCTTACATTAGCACCTCCCCATTATGAATTATATTAGCTTACCTTTTCTGATAGATGTCTTTAGAAGCCAGGCACTCTTCATCAAGCACTTACTTCAGGCAGAACACAGGAGTTTGCCTTTCCTAAACACCAACCATGCCCACAGAGACAAAAGAAAAGAGCTATTTTGACTTTTCTTAGGAGGCCAGAGCATAATATGCATGGTAGTGCCCAACAGGATGCTGTGAGGGTGCATCACCACCCTAAAAAAGCAAAGGTAATGAATGCAGGTGGCGAGAGAACCTACTCAGCTGGGACCCATCCCAGATAATGTGCAGTACCTGGGTAAAGAGGATAGTCCTATGGGATCACTCCCTTTGTCTGCAGCCACTGGAAAGAGAGAGCTTTCATGGTGTGAAGGGTGTGTTGAATCTTCTCTGGAGAGCCTTCTATTTTGCTTTGACTCTTGAGGGAGTTTAGAACAAGATAGCTCCCAGAGGACATGCCTTGGACAAGTTCTTATAGTTAGGTGAAATGCATTGTCATTGCACTCTTCTGTTTCAGAGGGGGCACCTGTGTTTGTTAAAATGTCTTTGCCTAATGGCTTAAATGTTACCATGGAAATAAAGTGTTATTTATTAACACTCATTAAACACCTGCCATCCTTTTTTCTATCATGGGTAAATGGGCAGAACAGAGTTTCTTCACAGGGTTTTTCAAAGGCTCAGGAGCAGAGAAGATTGATTTGATTCAAAACTTGAAGTGCTCTCTGGGAAGCAGCAGCACAGCAGGAGCCAGAGGTTGCAGAACCTCAGCTCATCCATTTCCCTTGTGCAGCCAGCCACCCCCACCTAAGGGGGTCCCCACTAAAGTGACCAGAGCCCTACACAACGGTCACCACTTTAGCTATCAGAACTGACTCCTAGCACTGCTTCAGTTGCTGGGAGCCTTCCTTTGCATGCTGCAATGAGCACAGGTGTGAGTGGGTTCCCTGAGGTGCCAACATGTAACTTTGCTTCTCTGTCGTTTTCTTCTTCAGTTATACCAAGGAGTAATTCTATCTTAATAACCTGGGTCTTGTGATAGAATTCAGCATTTAGATGTTTTTGGCTGCTTGTGAGGGAAGTGTAAGTGTTTGCATACCAAATGAGGAATTACTGGGAAGGCTGTGAGAGAAAATGACCAGCAGAGCAGAGCCTAAAAGTGCAGTCAAGGCAGGGCAATAGATGCAGTAGAAGTGACCCACAGCAGGCAAGGTTAGAAGCAGTAAAGGCAGAGAAGGTGAACGGTGCATAGAAAAGGGAAGAAGAATGATGTCTCTTCTAAGTATTCCCCAGACTTGCTAGAATAGATTAGCTCCTGATGAGGGGGTCAGGGAAGACCTTTGAGCGTGGCCATTCAAAGAAATTCATCCATTCATCTGTTTGATTGCCCTCATAGTTACAGGGTGAATCCTTATGGGTGTTTGCTTCCCAAGCACGCACAAATCATCCCTGTACTCATACTACATAAACTGAACAGTGCCAAAAGAGATCCTAAATCCCAGGTTAGTTTTCCAGTTAAACATTATATATGAAAATGTAGATGCCAAATACAGGCAGTCATGCCAAAATGCAGGGTTCCTGTGTGACAATGGTATTGCCTTTCTTTTCTTTAAAAATGCCCTTTTAAAAGATTATTTTATTTTTATAACAGTTCTCAAGCAAGAAGAAGGCTGAGGAGGCCAAAGAAAGCAACATGTGAGATGAGCAGGCGAGGGAGTCTCAAACACAAACACTTTGAGCTCTCAACAGAGAGCAGCTGCTTTCCCTGCCTGCTGCCAGGTGAGCGACGGCACAGGCTCTGTGCTCTGGGAACAGAGCACGGAGCCTGCTCCAGCGTTCTCCTGTGCCCTCTCACTGCCCGTGCAACACTGAGATCCGGCCAGTCCCCAGCCCCCAGGCTGGGCTCTGCTGTGGGAGCAGAACTGGCAGAATCAGGTAACACTGACCTCCGCCAGGGCCAGCAGCTCACAGCTGAGCATCACCCCTCTCAGCTCAACATGCAACACCATCTGCAGCAGGTCTCAGCAGGGCTGATTAATAATGTTACGGAGCCCATGTTTTCTTTCAAGTTCTGTCAAACCCACAAGCACAACCTACTCCCACTGTCAGGTTCTTTTTATATCTAGGGGGTTTTTTTATTATTATTTTTATTTCCCCAGACATTCCTTTTCTCAGAGAAGTTAGAGGCAATTTCATGAGACTTGGAGGCACATTCTGTTATTACATGTAGGACATACATGCACATGGACAGCCCTTACCTATTAATTCTCTGCTTGCCATGGTTTCTCTCATCCCAACTCCAGCCTGCCTCAGCTCCACAAGGAACACTCACCCTCTGTATGCAACCCCCACCTCCTCCCTTCCTCCCTCCCTTTCCATCTCCTTTCCTCCTTACATCTTGCATTCACTTCCTTCATCTGTGAGTGTCCTTCATGCACTCACTGCTCCCTTCCTCCCTACAGAACCCTTCACTCTCAGATGCCCTTCATACATCCATACCTCCTTAAAAACTTTTCATACACCCCTACTTTCTTCTGCTGGTGTGCCTTTATTCTCTTATCTACCCCCACTGGATTCTCCAGCATTCCTTCTGCATTGAATTCCTTCAGCCTAGATCATTGTGCATGCCTCCCTTTTCCTCTTTGCTCTTAATGAGTTGCTGGGGTCATGAGGGAGAAGAAGCTGACACAGGAGGAAAACTATGGAGAAAATAAGTCTTCCCAAGGGAACGTGTTTTGCTGTTCCCTACAGGCATGCAGCTCTATAGGGAGCACTGCAAGGTGGAGGTGGTCCTGCCTAGCAGGGTGTCCAGCCACCTGCAAGGCAAAGAGGTCTGGGGAGAGCCAGCCTCACTGCACTGCTGTCCTCTGGCTGGCAGTTCTGCTGCCTATGGAGAGATGCTCATGAAACACATTGCTCTCCTGTGCCTTCCCAGCCAGCCTCAGCTGCGTTGTCTGGGGAAGACCTGCAGAGGGTATAACACAGGCAGTCCTTTACATTTTCTTCCTACACTTTCACAACTACTGATAATGACCTGGAAATATCAGCAATGAGCAGTTCAGCTACAGGTTTCCCAAAGAAGAACTGAATGCCTTTCTCTCCATGTCTTTCATTATAGCTATTCAGCACAGCAATTGTTAGTATGGGCCAGGACAAACATGTTTGCTAAGCAGAACAGGAGAAAAACACAAAAATCTCCATAAAGCATACACAGCAGGCAGTTGGCTGGCAGGAGGGATATGAAGGAGATGGGTATTTGCAGACAATCAAAAAGTTATTGTGAATGCTGCAGATTGCAAGCCTTCTGTGGTAAACTCAGAGCTCAGCCGAGAGCTTAGGAAAAGGAGGAAGAGAAAGCCTTAGGAGAACTCTGCCAAGCTCAAAATAATTCTCTGCTGAAAGGTGCTGCAGAATATTTATGGTGCAGCTATAATGGGCTTAACAACACCAGGACTTCGTGGACATCAGCACACAGACACAGATAATTTCTACCTGCTCCCTGTGTCAGTCAAAGAACACTGGCAAAACAACTGTTCCCTTCCCTACCTCGTCTGTCTTTCCTAATGGCAGGGCTGAAGTTCCTCAGGGCAGGGACTTTCCCGTACCACGTGTAAGCAGGGCACCAGGAAGAGAACTAATGGAGACGTCCCCAGCTGGGTCACAGCTAGCCCCAGCATACACAAGGGCTTATGACTTAGTTGTGCAGTGCTCTCTTAGCTCAGAAAGAAACAAGTCAGTTTTGGTGCTGTAAGTTCAGGCTTCCACTTCTGTTGACAACTTACAGTACCCATGGATACGTTGGCTTAGCATGTCTCCGTGAAAGCTGCCAGTAGCTACCAGCGCAGAGGGTATTGCACAGCTTGGGAGATATGGGGCATGGAGACTTTTTCTTTATTTCAGCTGTTGATTTTGCAAATGTTGTAGGACTTCCAATTGCAAACCTTTCAATAGCTTTGCCAGCAAGAGCTCCCAAGGCTATACACAGGTCACAGTTCAAATAGCACAGAGGAGTCCTCTGCCCCTCCCATAGCTCTGCTAGATACACTGGATTAGCGGTTGTAATGGTTTGACTTTAATAGTAAAATCATATTTGGGAGCAGATGCGCTGAGTTTTAACACATCTCTGAAAACAGTCCCACTTCACCACAGCAGTTACAATTCCTTGTAAGTGCATGGAAAACCCACCAGTGACAATCTTTTTTCCACCTGATATCTCTATTAAGGCATCACCACAATTTCAGTCATATCAACATCTTCAGCTTAGAGTAGAAAACCCGTGGATAGCTACAAATGCTGAGCTTGGAAGCAGCCAGACTGCTCAGTCACACACAGCCCACCATGAGGTGGAAATGAAGCAGAAACCTGTTGCCCCCAGGAGCGCCAATCAGCAGCCATGCATTAAATCAGCTGCATCTCCAAAGTGCCTACAAGAGAGCATTTAGTTAGCAGCATATTCCTTATGGTAATTAATACCTACAATATCAGTTTAGTCTTGGGAACTAACAGGCTGCAAGAACTCTTCCCGATGACAAGGATGTCCAATCACCAGAGGTAGATGATTGCCTCTGTCCATTTCTTATTTTGATGTGTACCGTTTATGGTCCTCACTGCTCAAATAAGGAGCCTCTGAAGTGCTCTCATGCTCCAAAATGAAATGCTAACAAGCATACAGATGCGGTACAGCAGGAAGCTGGCACTCGCTGCAGACCGCCAGGCTGGCTTTAATAAGCAGGGAAGTGCATGCAGACCAGTATTGTCTCTGCCCTGACACATTCATGCTCAGTGCCCCAGGCAGCCTGTAGCTCCAGAAGGGAGGAAGAAAACACAACAGTGTCCTGGAAACCTTTGGAGCAGCAGTGGTTGTTTGCTGGGAGCATCCTGCCTCATCATGCTCGCTAAGGGGCAGGTGCAATACAATGCAGATGACAAAACTCAAATCGATCCCCAGTGCCTAAAGCTTTGTTTTCAGAGACTCCTGCCCTCTAGTCTTGACTCCCTATGCCCCTGAGCACTGTGTTTGCACACCTCTGAGAACCTGGTGAGAGAACAGCCTTGCTATTTCTCTTAACTCCCTTGATTCCCTTCTCTCATTGCAAATCCTAACTGACAACTTCCCTTTTGTTCTTTACTATAACCTCTTCATTGATCTCTCCCTTCCAATACCATTTTTTTCCATTACTTTTGCCAGTACTTTGAGGGAGGAGGATCTGGGCAGGGAGGAGGAATGTTCTATAAGGTGAAGCTGTGTAAGGTCATATTGCTGTAACAAACAGTTCTCTGCACACAGAGTGTCATGATCCATATGTTAGTTGGAGAAGAGTTGGAGAAGATTTGGGAGTATTTTTCTCTCTTCTGGTTTTATTTCCCGTTTCTAAGGAAGATATATGGTGCTGTAACTAAGATGTCTGTTATCTGTAGGAGATCTGAATGCCATTCCTTACTTTCTTAGGATTCTTCTGCAGATGTTTTTGCTGTTTGTGAGCCTTGGACTGGAATAGAAAAGCAAATATGACAACCTTCTTATTTTTGCAGTTTAAGTCTGTTAGTCCTATTCTAATCAGGAGATGAGAGCTGGGACTATCATCCAAAATACGTACATACCTCTCCTGCTGCAGGCAAAAGCTACTTTTGGGACTTTAAGGTGCTACTACTAATTACTTCAAAGTAAAGATTTTTAACCGAATCCCATGGTTAAGGATTTCAGAGGTGAGGAAAAGGTGCATGGAATGGCAGTATGCGGGGAAAAATTAAATCATAAAATGAAGGCTCTTATGCTGAGCTCCAGTTTCTGAGAAGATTATTTCTCGGTAAATCTGGCTGAATAATTGCTAGTAAATAATTTGCCTAATGGTCTTCCCTGTGCTTTGTGGAGACAGCCACAAGCAGATTGTGAATGCTTCAGAACAGTTTGTTATTCAAAATTATTTGATGATATTTTTGCAAGACTGCTTTTATCGGCAGCTCGCTATTCACAAGAGAGCCATGCAGTTACACCATGATTAGTGGTAGTATTTCTATTCTCCAGTCACAGAAGTGTAAGCCTTAGTTATCCAATGCAAATACTTTACTTTCCCCAAGTGCAAGAGCACAGAAACCTCAAACCTGTTTTCTGTGAGTGAATACACAATTAAAACTCTACCTTATTGCTGTTTTCTGACAATAATCCTGAAAGTGCTGTGCATGCAACCTGTATCAATTCATTCAGGGAATAAACAAAACCCCCAACAATGTAGGATCAAACAGCTCTAGTGTCTACTGTTTGCACCCTTCTCTATACAGAGGGGTGTCAGACCTCTGTATAGAAAGCCTCCAATTACAACAGTAGAAAAACATTGCTCTGTTCAGACTCCAGCACTGTAATAAATTATCATCAGTATTATTAAGGACAATCCTATTTTATAGGAGGAAGTAGAGGCACCAAGAGGCTAGGTGACCAAGAATGCACAAAGTTATGGCAGAACAGTAACGCAGCAGAGTTCTCTGAATGGGCAATGAGCTTGGCTGGCTGAGAGCAGCATTCTGCCCATCGTCACTCTGCCTTTTGGGGGTGTTCAGCTCTGTAGGGCTTTTTTCTGCCTCTTACTGTGTCTCTGCTGACATCTTCAGTAGTAATCCTGTGTTGGGAAGGAAGGAACATAAACTGAGAGACATTCCAGGCTCTCTGATGTGATGAATAAGTCATAGTGGGGATGAAGGAAAAGGGGATCAGCTGTGCGTGCTACATGGTTGAGGATAATCCCAGCAGGGAAGTGTTGTGTTCTCGAACTTCAAAAGGGCTATTATAGATAGTCAGAGCTAAGAACAAGAAATTAAAATCTATAGAAAGCACTTGACAGCAGCTCTTTTAACATCACTGTTGATACCTTCCAATCCTGCTAGAGTTCACTAATCTTAGAGAGTTATGACCACCCAGTGTGGAATAAAAAACTATTCTCCCTGAACAGACTTTGTATATATAATTTGAGTTTAGCTTTTGTTTTCAAGGCAGCTCTATTTTCACATATTACAACTGTGCAGCTCTGAAGTCATTAATAATTTCAGTTTCAAGAGCTCTTCTCTACGAACACTGTAATATTACATTATTTTATCAATCACTATGCTGTTTTCATTAGGACTATTCTTCTCCCTCTCTCTTTTTCTTTCTTTCATTTTCAGTTCCCAACTTCTATGCTACACTGTGTTGACATGTGAGGATACAGAAAAAGGAGAGACCATCAAGCACAACATAGGCTATTTGTTGTGTGAAGATTTGCATTGTCCTCCAGGTGATTTTCTCTTGAGCTTTTAATATTTTTATTGTTAGCCTGCAAGGTAAAAAATGTGTGTACCATGAGCATGTGTATGAAAGGAAGCTGGGGATGAAGAGCAGAAAGGACTCATTCTTTCCTTGTTACAGAAAGCAGAATGCAGACAGATATGCATATGACTGTACATTTAATTCTTCTAGTTATACAGGACAATAATGCAGTCTGACAGAGTTAACATTGAATTAAAGTAGCTGCAGCATCAGTGTGCATAGCTTTGCACCTTTCTCTTTCCCCCTCATCAATACAATTAATGATATTTAGCCATCCAATAAAAAGTGGTTTGGGACTTATACTATGCTTATGCATAATAGAAAGTTTCAGGTTCCAGCAAGGCTGATTCATTCCTCCCACCTGAGTAAAGGCTGGATCTTATACGGGTAAAGGTTAAATGTGATGAAACTGTTAGATGAAGCACATATTAGTCCTTTGAACCGAAAACATAACACAGAAGCAGGCTCAATCAGGCCCTTAGGAGTGATTTCTCTCCCCAGATTTGAGCTATCTGAACATTATACATCTCATCTAATCTCAAAGTTTTCCCTGTAGTCAACAGATAAAGACAGATGCCTCAAAATAGGCATCCATCTTCATAAACTGTCTAGCAGAGAGAGGATGACTTGTGGTTGGTTAACTTTGCCCTCTCTGGGACCCTAAAGATTACCTTAATCAAGTTACCTCAGATTCAGAGGCTGGAGGATAAGTAAGACGAATCCCTCCTGATCTCGGAATGTGCTCCCAGCAGTGTTTGTTCAGAAAAACTCCATTCCGCTCTCCTGCTCTGAGTCCCACTCACCAAGTAATGAGATTCAGGAACTTTTGGCCCTGTTAGGCTTGCCAAGTCTCAACAGCCATAGGAGAGAAAACCAGGTTTCAATGTGCTCAATGAATTGTCAACAGAAGCTTAATGAAGCTCCACTCCCAAGCCTCTTACCAGCAATGATGTTGGAGCCAGAAAGAGTCCAGCTGGCCAGTCAGGGTGAGATTTCAGTGTATTTATTGAATACTTCAGTGTTACTTATAAACAGAGTGCATTTGATAGAAAAGTCATCAAAAGACAATAAACATGGACTCCACCAAGCATCAGTTCCAACATCGTTATGTTTATGGAACCATTTTTGTAATAAATCTGGGTTACTTCAGTGTGATTAACCAAAATTATCCCTCTCATCCATTTATGCATTAGCCTAGAGACTTTCTGATTCTGCTATTTCCTGTTTCCACTGCCTCCTCCTAAAAACTGTAGGAATCTGGAGGTGCTGTTATTGTACAAGTTGTATTTTGGAATCCCTTTCACCACTAAGTGGATCAAACACAGAGTTTTACATTTGGGGCATGGATGCCAACTGTCAGAGTTAAATTTTGTTGCTGCATACAAATGTAGTGTCTCTCTTTACCAGGGTACACATTAACCATTTTTGAAACACTGAAATGTGAGAGTGGTGAGAATCCTTGAAGAGAGAAAGAAATGGTCCATTCTGTCTTCAGATTTGACCAGCACATGGTAACTGAAAGGCTAATCTTACCCATTGACCCATTGAGCCATGAATGGAAGGGAAGGTATTAACTAGTAGTTCAGCAAGAGAACACTTACTGCCCTGCACACTGACTACCACAGGGTCTTGGAAACAAGATCTGGCTGTATAATTAAAAACTTTATAATGTATATTCACAAGCAGGGCAAATTAAGATTGCATAAGCATTTCTGATGCTGACATTTTCTGATTTCTCAGTGCTTGACTTTGCAACTTTCCTGTTGTTCCTTAATCATAGAATCATAGAATCATTTAGGTTGGAAAAGACCTTTGAGATCACCAAGTCCAACCGTTAACCCATGTCTGCCAAGTCCATCACTAAACCATGTTCCTAAGCATTGCATCTATGGGTTCTTTAAACACCTCCAGGAATAGCAATTCCACCACCTCCCCCCCCCCGGGCAGCCTGTTCCAATGCTTCACCACCCTTCCAGTGAAGAAATTTTTTCCTAATATCCCATCTAAACCTCCCCTGGTGCAACTCGGGGCCATTTCCTCTTGTCCTGTTGCTTGTTATCTGGGAGATCAACTCCCACCTGCCTACAGCCGCCTTTCAGGGAGTTGTAGAGAGCGATAATCTCTCCCTTGAATCTCCTTTTATCCAGACTAAACACCCCCAGGTCCCTCAGCCGCCCCCCGTGAGCCTGGTGCTCCAGCCCCGTCCCCAGCCCCTGCCCGGCTCTGGACACGCTCCAGCCCCTCAGCGTCCCCCCTGCAGTGAGGGGCCCAAACCCAGCCCAGGGTGCGAGGTGCGGCCTCACCAGGGCCGAGCACGGGGACGGTCACTGCCCTGGGCCTGCTGGCCACACAGTCTCTAACACAAGCCAGGAGCTGTTGGCCTTCTTGGCCACCTGGGCACACAGCTGGCTCATGCCCAGCCACCCATCAACCAGCCCCTCCCCAGGGCCTTTCCCACCAGGCAGCTTTCCAGCCACTCTTACCCAGGCCTGCAGCGCTGCATGGGATTGTTGTGACCCAATAGATCTCTATTTACTTTTATCTATCTACATATAAGGACGTTTTGTGATCATAAAGTCTCTCATCTCTCCAATTCTTGTTCTGCAGATGGATAGTGGTACATGCAGGCTGGGTGTCCAGCTCATACCTGTGAAGACAAGTGGGAAAGAACCGAACAGCTGCACCATGGATATCAGGTGAGTGCATTAGATGAGATGGACATTAAAGGGTGAAATTACAAAGCTGAAGATGTAAGAAGTGCAATGACTGCAAAGTCCAAGCAGGATGTCAGCTGTCAAGTGCCCTTAATCTCCCCTTAGTGACGGTTACCTCCAGCATGGAGCACAGAAACTGTCAAGGAATGATGCACCTCTTCATTTCTTTTTCCCTTTGTCACTGCTACTCCTCACAGATGAGTTCTGCAGCAGAGACCTGTGACTGGTTGTAACGATAAAATCCTGCTTTGGACCAGAAACCAGGCGCAATTTCGTCATAGAACCTATTCCTGTCAAGGTGAAGAATACATTCCAAATACTCCCAAGAGAGATGCATGCAACTGGCTCAGACCGTGGAACCTACTTCTGTCTCTTTGCACTGCATGAAAAGGCCTGTTTTCCTCTATGCATATGTAGGGACTTTTCTGGTATTCACAGGACTGCGTGAAGCCTCCACCTTCAGAACTGTAGTGTTCATCTCAACTCTTTCATTTAAAAGGCATGCCACTAAAGGTAAGGACAGAATGAAGGAGGCAAATAGCCTGGCACAAACTGGGAGCATGGTCATGGGACCACAGAAGTGAGCTCTTCACTGTGCTCCCCAATTTGAATGCCAGTTTGGACAGCTATAAGTTGTCTTTGAGCCACACTTCCCTTGATTCCCTGAGCTGTTCTGAGCTCAGTGGATGGTACAACTAAGGATCCAGGTAGACAAGCACACGATGAACAACAAATTCTTGCCTACTGCTGATCATAGATAATTCTGGGTCACATTTTGAAGTTTAAGGACATTAAAATGAGTATGATACAAGTGACAGAGACACATGCAGCCTTGTTTCCCAGATAGTCTTTGGGGACTTGTGCTCTGCTTCCTGTATTCCCTCTTAATATAGAAAAATAAAACTCCATGAGGATCTCTTATGGGCACAAGGGATGACTTCTTAGCTTTGTACTTCACTGAGCCTGAGCCACACAAGCAGCATTTGCAGCTCCTAACAGTATGCTGTGTACTTGTTTTATTAAAATCACAGGAGTATGTGAAAATCCAGCCTTTTGCTGAGCTTGCAATTACACTTGCAAGACCAGCTACTGGTAACTTCTAATCTAGCTATCCACTCATCTGCCGGCAGAAGTCTCAGCTGGGTAGAGTTTTGAAGTGCCTCTGATCCATATAAAAACACACCAAGCCAGTAAACAAGAAAAGAAAATGCTTCTAAAAAATGGTTACCTTTTGAATTTGAACCATTTGCTCATGTGGTGTCAAGTTCCATCTTGGCTCCCCATGGCAGGATTGTGCCACAATACAAGGAATTTTTACAGGTCAGTTTTAAAATAATGACACCTTCAAGCTGACACCAACATGCTAGGGATCATACCACCATCACTCTTCTGTTCTCCACCTCCAGAGATCTCTGTTATGATGCAACTTTGTTGACCCACGTTGAAGAATTTCATACACCATAGCAAGAGCTATGATGCCCTTAGCTTCAGTGCCAGGTTTGCACCCTGGCTGCTCCTCAGAAAGATCACTCTGACCTCAAGAAATCACATGTAAACCAAACTGGATCAGTCCCTGAGTTTTTATTCCTTCCTCAGTTTGTCCCCCAAAAATCAACCATTGGAGTAGCATGACAGCAACTGTATGAATGAGAAATTGATAGCACTGCAACAAATTGAGGGCAAAGAAACTATGATGTCTATTTGTCAGGATGGAAGAAAAGTCTTAGTTATTCCCTGCAAACACAGAAAGTAAAGTACAACTAAGGTTTTCCTGGCTAGAATATGGAGACTGGCTGACACTACAGAAAGAAAGATAAGAAAGAAAAAAAAAAAGAAAAAAAACCCCAAACAAACAAAAAGGAAGTGAGAGAAAGCAAAATAGAATTAGAAAGTAATATTGGTCAAGACAAATACTCTTATGCTTTTCCCATGGTAAAAATGCTAGTCACAGAACATTTCCAAAAGCTTCTAAACCACTGTGGAGTCTAAATTTGTATTTCAGAAGAGACCGTGCTCTGAGAAGCCTGTTTCCCTGGCTTTCTATACTATTTTCCTGATTGAATTAGACATCACCTATGGTAAATACAGTCACTCTGGTAGTTACAGATCCTATAGACTGGCTAAAACTAGACAGACTCAGGAATCAGCTCACCATCACAGAAGCTGACCCAAGTTCATCATACTTGGATTGAATAAAGACCCAGCAAACAGCTCAGGCAAAGCTCTGTGCAGCTTTGCTTATGCTGGGGAACACGACCAACTGCTAGCTCAGGTATGCGTTCCCAGTAAGCCTTCCAAGTGGGGCTTTGACTTGCAAACCTCTCACAACAGGGAGGGAGGGATTCCTAAAACACAGCCATCTGAGGAGCTGTCTGCACAATGCAGCATATGGCAGGTCAGGTCCTGAAAGCAGCCTGCTCACACTGGTAAACTGCTTCCAGTTAGCTCATAAACATGGCTTCCCATCACCTTAGCAATTCAGTGGAGTCCCATGTCACTGAATCAGGAATCCCTGTGCTCTTCTGTAGTAGAGATGTGACCTTTCGCCTTCTTTAGGAGGCTCTGTCCATTTGCATTACCCCACCAGTGTGGCCTTTGGTACTCCTTGGCACAGGGGCAGGGGAGTTTAGTTCCTACGAAAGGTCACATCTCCGCCAACTTCAGCTAAGCTGTGATTTTCAGTAAATCTCAAAGCAGCAGGCCTTCCTGTGCTGCTGCAGACTCTGGAGCGGAGCAGACCTGCAGTGTTGTGCCATGTAGACACAATTCCAGCTGCATTTGCTGAGCTTTCAAATAATGTATATGTCTTCCCTAGCAGCTGGTTTAGAGGAAAGTTACTGCTTTCAAAATGTTCTCCATTTCCTATACGTTCTTACGTAGGTAAAGATTTTCAAACTTTAGTCCTACTCTTATGTTCTCCAGTTTCCAAGGAGATAACAGACTTTGCAATCCATTAGGTAACTGCATTGACAAATTTCTTACTGCTGGTGGCTTAGTGCATTCAGGAAACTCCTTTTCTTTTTTTTTTTTTTTAATTGATGTATTTTTTAGTTTATCTCCATGAAGTGCTTCACTAATTAAATTCAAGGCTCTCCCTTGTATTGCAGCCATTCTGTACCTGTAGAATGTGACCGCATTCTGTCCTTTACTCCAGGCTTGTTGGCAATGAGTGGAGAGATGCCTGTTTATCTGCCTTGTAGCCGATTTCAGGAAATACTAAGATGATTGCATATCATCCTATGGATCTTCTTTCACCAGCCAAGTCCTCTAAGACTCACCTCTATATCTGTTTCCCACTTTCTGTCTCTTCTTTCTTCCAGACCTCAGTTTTCCCTCCTGAAGAGCCATGTCTGCTTCTCAGGCTATATTTTCTATAATTGAGTTCCGTTGGTTGTCTCCTGAAACTGTTGCTAGGCAAAGAAGGAAAAGGAGGAAAGTGTCTCTGCAGAAAACTCCACATATCTGAGTTGTGTGGATTAGGAAGAAACTGATGCCTTGCGTTCAACATCTGCAAAGGGTAAAATGAGGTGAATATGAGATATGTAATCCTAATTCCTTTTGAAGGGTTTACTGTGTGGATCTGCTGTTCAATTACCTATAGGCCAGCAAGAAGATTATAAAGGGAAAGAATTTCCTGTGACATACAAAGGGTCTTAAACCTGAAGTGCAAGTGAGAAGATTTTGCAGGCTGAGCACATGTCTTTTCTTAAAGGATGAAAGATGGACTTTTCCCCTATAGATCTACAGGTTTTACTTTAATTCATTCTCCTACATTTCCAAAGTCTTATATGAAGTGGGAAGTGGCCATCTCACTCCTACTCTCTCTCCTCTTTCATGTGAATCATGCAGCATAAACTTTTATACATCCACTGCAAAGACAAATGTGTTATTACCATTTGCTCAGGGCTTGGTCTTGGGAGGAGCTGAGCAGCAATAGGAGACCAAATTCTTTTTCTCATTGTTAGGGAGTGTCACCGTCTCAGAGGAATGGTGTAACCCCCATCAGAGCAGGAGAAGCTTTAGGTTTTGCTAGATCAAATCAAAATCTTAGTCCCTTTATGGAACATAAACATAGAGCTTTCCTTCTTTGTGTAAGAAGTATGCTATTTGTGACACCCTCAAAAGGATAACCAGGATCGCCAACCTGCCCCTTCCACAAACAACAGTTATTCTGGTGGTGGAATAACTCACTAAATCTGGGAATGTCCTCACTCCCTGCAGGCACCAGGGTAGCAGGGAGCACACACACGTGAGCACTGCAATAGACTGCAACACTTGTCTGCTTGCACAGCTGAATTTGGTACGTCCAAAGTAAAATTCATCTTTGTGGGGTAAACCAGAGGAGGACCTCAACTTAACTGTAATAAGACCTTGTCCATAAGAAAGTTGGTTTTATCCAGAGTAGTAATAGGCAATCATACATCTGTGTCACAAGCCCTTAAGTGTGGTGACTTGCTGTGTGGTAGGGAGAACATGTTTGCCTTTGTGGCAGAACTGTATGTTTACCTTTGACATTTGTACCACCACAGCAGCAAAGGGGGCCAAGCTTTGGGACAAGATTTTAGTGACACCCTAAATACAATTTAATGTTGAGATTATAAACAGCATTCCCTAGTCTTCAAAGAGCTCTTTGCCCTTCCCAGAGCCTGCAGGCATTAGCCTGCTCTTCCAGAGCAGCATCCACAGCCGCACTGCGCACTGCTGCTGGGAGGAGGAGGGCAGTGCTCCAGCCCTGTCTCTTCAGCCGACTCCAGCTCCTTTACGCTTGGCTGCCTCTGGGTTTGTTTTAATAACTCAGCTGTTTGAGCATCATTAAAATGGCTCTGACTGGAGCCTGTGATAAGATAACAATCAGCATATGAACCAAAGTAACTCACTCCACAAATAATATTTACCTGTACTGTTAATGGGATAATGAAGCTGCTACTGTAACAGGTGACAAGGAGAGAGTGGAAGGAGAGGAACTGGTTGTGTGTCTTCCTAGAAAGGCGGATGGAAAAGGCCTTTGCAGAACTCGCAATTTAATATAGTAGCTTTCCTCTTGGGCAGTTTTGGATACCAATACACACTGCACGCCTCAAGCAAACATTGCACAGGCTACAGTTCACTCAAAGGGAAGTAAAAACCAGCATATATTGGCACTGGCAGTGGGTGCGTCTGAGCTTTGCTGAAGCTTCTGATCCACACAAACATGCATGGTGAATCATCATATTTTACATTATGTTCTCAAAAGAGTCTGGATCTTGGCAGAGCAGAGGGTCTGTGTTTTGGAAGACAAGATGCAGACAGCACATGCCTCCAGTTCAAGGATGTTTCTTTAACAAGACACAAAACTTTCCTAGTCACAGTTTTTCAAGCATCTCTGACTTTTTGTATTTCCAAATAACATGACACATAGTGCTCACAGTTCCTATGGGACTAACTATAGCTTGCTTTGAACTGAAAATCCAGGGTACAATTCAATTACATAGGAGCTGAGGGCAGGTCATATCAGCATATGCCTGTGCAGAGCAGGGTTGAGATGCCAGGGTAGGGCTGCATGGTCCAAGCTGGCCCAGCATTTGCCTGTACTGATTCTGGGTTTATTCGCTGCTCCTTTCGATGAATACCAAATGGAAATGTAAGAGAAGAGATCAAATAGCAGAGGCTTGCATTTCTGCTCTACCTGCAAAGGGATGTCTCAGAACATCTTCATTTGAACTATGCAGATATAATTAGTCAGTCAGTGATAGGAAGTGAAATCTGCCTTGTTTATAACCTGCAATGTGCCAGCAGAAGCTCTCGCAGGCTTCTAGAAGCCACTTCTAATCTTGCTACAAACTGCAATGAAAGTAGGGGCGTTTCCTTCTTTCTGACAGTCACCTACCTGCTCCCAGCACACCATTAATTGATCCTTAACAATTGCTCAGGAGTTTCACAGGCAGAGTGCAGGAAAATATTGTCCTCACAGAATTTCCCAATACAAAACCCAATTTTTATTCATATACATATTTTTTTACATACTCCCCCTGCACCCCTCTCACTCTCCTACCCCACCATGATGATTATTGGTCTTAAATTTCTCTGCAGACAAGTACTTGACTGTGTGGACGCTTCCTGACAACCTCCAGTGCTGACGCTGCTGGGTCTGTGCCTGCTGATCCTGGACTTTTAGTATTTTGGGTAGGCTCCTCAGCCTGCTCTGTCTCCTTTGTCTTTTCACTGGTGCCGCATGGTTCCTGCTTTTAACTGAGGGGGACAGTTACCTTTTGCACATTTCTGCCTCCAAAAGAGAATTGATCTCAGCTATGTACCTTCTTTTCTCCTCTTCCGTTCCCTACCAAAAACTGTAGTCCCTCTCTCTGCGCCAGCTCTTGCCACCGGCTTCAGTTCATTCTGTCTCCTTGCTCCTTCTTAGGAAAGGAGCTGCAGCAATAGCATCATGAATATTCCACAGATACTCTAGAAGTAGCCTCGTGTAAACAATTGGGCTGCAGCTCAGGATATGTGGAACCAGTTCCCTTCTCCTTGTGTTACCTTGGATAAATTAAATCTGCTCAAACCTAAAAAGGAATATAAACATTTAAAGTGGGACATAGGAAGATTCTGCAATGCTCCAAACTGCTGCATGTGCGGTGTTTTATGTTGAAAAGCTCCTCCATTTTCAATACTTAAATCCCCTTCTCATTCCAAATCCTGCTTCTGACATGGCCAGAGGTGACATGGTCATGACAGGGCTTGTGCTGATGCCCCACCAGGATCTAAAAGCTCAACTGTCTTCTGTATGTCTGGCCGAAGATGCACTGTGAAAACAGTTACCAGAATAGTCTTTGCAAAAGGAAAAGCATTTCTCTTCCTTTCAGATGACAGCAGGGAAGTTCCGCGGTGAACGCTCACCCAGCAGGGAGAATCTCTGTGAACTGCATCAGAGCCCGTCTCCCTGGCTCTAGGGCAACGCCCAAAACACAAACCAAGGGAGCATCCAAGCTCTCTGCAGCCTGTTTATCAAAGCTGCTCCTTCTGGCATGAATAAATAGAAGGTTCACTGGTCCAGCAAAGGAAGTAGCAAGGAAGCTGCCTTTTCAGCTCACGGTTTTCATGGGAGGGGAGAATCCTGTGTTTAAGTCCCTCTTCCAACGACAGTTTCTGCATTTCTGGTTGTAACAAACTATAGAACCAGTATGAAGTGCAGCTAGGACATTCCTCCACAAGCATCCTGACAACTAGGCTACAGGCTCCCTAGAGAAGAGGAAAATGAAGATGCTTCCCTGTTTTCCATGTTTCTTTATTGTATGCTTCACTTGGCTCCTTGCTGGGTCTGTCAGTTGTCTTCAGCCTCATCCAGGGACTTTGGCTTCTCTGTGGCGGGTTAACCTTGGCCAGCAGCCAGACGCCCAGCTAGCCACTCTTTCACTCCTCTTCTCTACAGGCTGTACGGAAATATCTGCTCCACCATGGTCCTCTCCATCGTTTGCAGGGGAATCTCTGCTACAGCACTGGAGCACTAAAGCCTCCAACAACCTGTGAGCCCCACATTTTAAAAGTAATTAAAAATCTCCTCTCTATTCAAAGGTACCACTTTAAAAAAATAACTTGGTTACTCCATGCAAAGTGTTTTCGTAGAAATTGTCTTCTACTATGTGCATGGATAATATCTAACTTTGTGAATCCGTGAATTATGAGTCCTAAAGTGCACTGTAATATAAATAGTTAGAATGACTAAGTGAATTCACCTCATTTTCTTCCCCACCTGTTGTTCACGAGCAACTTCACAGACAAGATCACTGGAGCAAAGAAAGAAACGTGCATGCATGTCAGAAGAGCATGGCATAGCAATGTATGACATCTACCCAACAAAAAGCAGCATTTAGTTGAAACTTTGCATATTCTTGTCAAACTGATCAGAGAATGATATAGATTAAGGATTATTTACAGGAATTATTCACCAGGAAACAAACGAAGAAAGAAAAAATGCTGTCTGTGGGCAGTTCAGGAACAGGAAAAGGAATAAAAAATCAAATCCTAGATTCTGTTTATCTAATGAATTATTCATCATGAATTGACTAAACACCAGTTTGTATTTATACAACTTTTAGTAACACAAAGTGATGTGCAAGCATTGTCTTTATCTACAAAAAAAGCTGGATGGGTTAAATTAAATCAGTGCTCACAGATATGAACAAAATGCATCAGCTGACCTACATAAAATTGTAATTGTTTCTAAAAAATATAATTTTCTTATTTTTCATTTTAAACCTGGATGCTGAATGTTTCTGAAAATTATATCAATATAGTGTTTTCCTGCCCATCTCCAGTGCAGACATAAAGGGAAGCTATTGATGCAGTTTATGCATCCTTTGTAGGCTGTTATTAGAGTTCCCACTGCTGCTGACTATGCAGCTCCACTTGTACTGCTCAGGTGCTGGGTACTAACAGAGGCAGGTTCAACAGTACATATTGCTGAAGTGAATAATACCCCAATTACAGGCTGCTCATCTCCAGAGATAGCACAGGAGTGGCAGGAATAAAAATCCTGGAACTCTGCTCCTGGACTTGTGGGTCATAGTTCTGATATTTCAAGTGAAAAAGAAATATGAGTAATGGCACATTATCATTTATCATATTTGCTCATCTAAGAGTCTTGTAGTTTTATTCCCCTCAAAAATTCTTTTACAGCTACTAGACACGTTCCTGAAAGTACAGTACAATGCTTGCCAGCACCTTGGCAAAGCAGTATACGGTACGCAGCTGCGAGATGAGAAGCCATTACACAAGCAACCATATTTTGCAATATATGCCACAGCCTGTACCTCATTTCTTTTTTTAAGGAGCTAGGAGTTGCAAAACACTTAAAACAGAAACCTCCTTTCCCTTTTAAACTCCAATGTGGGGTGAAGAATGCTTCTCATGTCCGTTTCTCTCTTGCCTGGGCTCACTGTGTTTTCTACCAGATCCTGACGCTGTCTCAAGGCGGTGAATGTCACCTCTGACTCAACTCTACCCTCTATGCCCATCAGCACAGCACCCGTAGTGGGCTGGAAATAACCAGGGGGGCCAGCAGGACCTTGGGTTCCTGCAAGCTTGTGTCTCACCCTGAGGCCAGCAGGCACTTGAGTACCTGCTCTGCCCCACACCATCAGGACCCCATGGTCGCGGTCTCTGTCCAAACAAAGAAGGCAAAGCAAACTCTGCCCACCAGCACTTACAAGTTTATTGTGTAAGAGAGGGAAAGCAAGACAAGAGGGAGGTGACTTACTGATGACAAAACAAAGTTTTGTTACAGAAAGTGACTCTTAAGTCCCTCTGTGACATGCTAGCCCCAAAGGAGTCCTTTTAATTTGTGATCAAAATAGAAAGTTCTCCCAGGAAATAAAATCTGACTGACTGATCATCTAGGTTCCACCCACTTCCAGCCAAAAAAAAAAAGAGAGAGATGAAGAAATGGACCCTATCAAAAGTAATTATTTTCTTGAGTGATTTCAAGGGGAAAAAATGCCCTTCCTACTTCCAAGCAGTCCCATCTAGGCAAAATTCAGCCAGCTCCTGAATGCAGGGAAATACTTTCCAACTCAGCTGTCTGTCACTCCTCCTCATTCTTCAGCATTTTCTTGGTCTCAATCCTTAGTTGCCCCTGAGATGTTACATTTGTCTTATTTTTATAACCACTAACTTCTACCCACAGTCTCAGTATGAGAAGTCCTTGGTTACACGAGTGCAAATGAGGCATGGGCACAGAATGAGCCTGTCCCAGGAGAAAAAGGATGAAATGGAAAGAGATTCAGAGCTGAAAATCTCAGCTGCTGCAGTCCTCAAGGATTGAAACTGTGGAGAGCATAAACCAGCTCATGCTTTTTGCTCGGTGTAGAGCTGAATAGAAGATCAGAGGATGGTGTCCACCTGAACAGATGTAGGCTTCTGAGGCTGAGCCAATGACCAGAAATAGGTGCTTCCAGAGTGCCATTCTTCTCAGCCTAAAGAAGGAGTGTGAGATAGGTCAGGTGAAGCAGGGCTAAACGTGTCTAGTTCTCTACATTGACACTATAACACAGCAACTTATGCAGATGTGAGTTTCTACACAGCAGAGACACCTACAACTAGTAAGATAAATCCAGTCACCAGGCTCTGATGGCACCAGGGCTGGGCATCCATCATTAAGTACCTCTACCCAGTGGTACAAATACTGCTCCCTCTCCATCCCAGGGGAGCTGCTGCTGTGGAGATGTTCCTAGATGGTGACCTAGATGGCAGAGAGAAGGCAGGATGATGCATTCGGCATTGCCCTAAACTTGGGGTGGGGCAGGGGGAGCATAGGAAGCACTTAAGCACCTGCTTCGGTGAAATAAATGACCTGAGTTTGGTCCTGGGGGATTTGTTCAGGTTATAGAGGAAGCCCCTAGCAGAGACAGATAAAAATTCCTCCAGTCCCACAGAACAATATTTTCCCATTAGTCAACATGGAGAAAAAAGACTTCTTTCCTGCCATTGCTTGGTCTGTCCATGTAGACACTGAACTTTTTGAGATAAAGTGTTTTTTAATATGTTCAGTACTCAGTACAGGTAAACATGTTGAGGAAGAATCAAAAATTCCAGACAGGGTCAGTTGGTGCTGTGATACTAAGTAATTGTAGAAATGGACCAAAATAAGCATTTAAATATGCATACCACAGAAATATTTGAAAGGTGGGTCTACATCTTGTCATTTGAGTATTGCACGACATCACAGGTATCTAAAGGGCTACTGATAGTATCCACTGGACATAGTCCATGACAAACAAGCAACAACAGCCCATTGGCATTATAAGTTTCATTGAGTTAATCAGATTCCTCACAATGAGAAAAATGCCAGTGCATCCACAAAGAGGAACATCGCTGTCCTGCAGGCAGCTTTAAGGAGGATTTGATTATGTGTTTCAATGAGACATTTAAAATTGCACTCATCAGTTTCCAGAAATCTCACTCATTTAAATTGTCACAGCTCGGTAGCCCTGGGATTTAAGAGCAGAAAATGGTAAGACTCATCAGCAAAAACTCCTTACTAATTTATCAGAGAACAGAAAGGGCAAATTTTTAGTGAAAGAAATAAAAAAGAGAAACCTGACTATTCTGTTTTAGCTTTCTGTTATAGCTACTGGATGACAAGCAAAAAGACACACTGGTGTGGCTGCTGCTAACCTTGGCAAGCTGAGAGAAAGCAGCCAGATTATCTGCTGTTGAGTTTTTGTGCTCGTGAAATCAGGGGAAGACAGGGTTAGGTAAAGGGGAAAAGGATAGCTCAAAGGAGAAAGACTCAAACTCGTTTTGATCCAGGTTGCTCTGGTCAGCTGTAGTCCAGCTCCTGCACTGGAGCTCTTCTAAAGTGTGAGTGATGGCTCTGGGAGCAAACCTCTCTAAACAGCCCACTGTACAAGTATTTTTTTCTTAACTCTGTAGCTTCAACTCTGTACTAAGAAACAAACTCTTGCAGATGTTGCTTCTTCTGGCAGGCAAGCAGCTGTCCATCTCCCCAGCTCTCTGCAGATGGGGTCTTCCTCCTGCACTAGCTGCCAGCCCTTTCTCAGGGAGCTACATCCCACCTTGTCCCTCCTGCACTTTAATCTTAGAGACCTTCTCACAAAATTTTTTGCATGACATGTGGGTCTGGTGAACATCACTAGCACAGCCAAACCCTAGGCTTTGCTATATGAACATGCTTCTTATATGATAAGACTCAAATTATAGTCTTAGTAGAAACTTCAGGAGTATGTCAACCAGGGAATAATTTTTGTTTTACTTTCCTTTGTCTGTAAGGTAATGAGAGGTGACAAGAAAGAGGTGTCTTTTCTTTGGATGGAAGGCAGGAGGAAAGAGAGGTGAGATAAATGAGGAAAAAAAAATCCCCTCTGCAAGTTTCTTAATAATTCAGCAGATGAAGAACAACCCTGTAGTGCAGTATGTGAGATCACCTGTGCCCAAACCTCCGTGACATATTACAAGACCACATGAAGAGACAAAAGGCTTTTCCCCACACAGGCAATTGCCATTGCATCACTAACCATGATAAGGGGTAGAGAAATGCTGGGCAGTGAATGAAAGCTAGCAAAGCCACCTCTCCCTAGTTTCAAGTAGGCAGGATTTAGCTACTACCTAGAAACAGGCACCTTTTTGGCAGCGTGAAGAGAAAATAGTCAGAAGGCAAGTCAGCCCTGCCTGAGCAGGCTGCGGAGAGCAGACGAGCAAGTGTTGGGGCAGGAGCTGGTACTGCCACAGCCCTGCTACACCAGCCTTGTAGATTAACAGGAGCCGACTTCTGGTTTTCTCAGAAGAGGCAATCTAACACCTTGTAAAAGCACTAACTGTTCTTACAAGGAGCAGGGCTGGGAGCAAAATGCAAATGCTTAATGCTGGTGTGACAGGTAAATATCAAGCTGCAGGAGGGCCCCTGGGCAGCAGCACGGCTCCTGGGCAGCACCCACCCCACGAGCACTGGCAGAAATCATCGCTAGCCATGCTGCTGGGAAGGACTGCAGAGGAAGGGATGCATACAAATAGGAGAGCACCTTCTGTCTCTGGCATTCATATTCTCATTCCTCTGTATATAGTGTGCTGCTATGTACAACTTGAATTTGGAACTTATAAATGGGACACAGTGGTGAAGCCACCTTCAGGTTGTAAGTGTAAGACCTTACACTCCTGCCAGTCCTGCAGACCATGAGAAATCATGTCCAGAGTGTTGTTCTTTAATTCCAGCTTGAAGAGGTTGGGGTTTTCTGTGCTCTGAAAACCTATAATTTAGTTTCGAGCCAGTAGCACTTTTAGGAATTAAGAACAAGTTATAGTGTGTCTTGCTTAGCTCCCTAGATGCGCTTTGCAGACTTTGTACCTTGCTGCTCACTGGTTTGCATGTCACTGCCCAACCCCTGAACATGCTGCCTTTCAGGCAGATTGACTGTCTACACAGCATGGCCATCACAGTCCATGAGAATGGATTCATGCTGGCACAGCCTTAACCATAAAGATGTTTAAAATTCATATAAGCCTTTACAGCATTGCCAGAAAGACACAAGGCAAAATATCTACAGGGTAAGTGATATAACCAAGTAGGTATTAATAAGAAAGCATAAGAGACTAAGAGAGGTGGAAGACAAGGGGAGGGAACAGGGCATGTCTCCCAAGACTTGGGAAATAGCTGTCCCTGTAGTGCTCTTTTCCAGCTTTTCTCAGCTGCAAGCAAGAAGTTTTTTCTTCTGTGTCACTTGCCTGTTAAGGAAGGAGCTAATACCCTTCACAAATGAAGAGAAAAATAAAGGGAAAAAAAAGCAAGGCCACCTGCATTCATGACTAAACCTTCTTATTTAAATTCACACTCCTCTTCCCTTTGTGTGAAGTGAAAACTCAGTGGTCCGAATTCACGACTTCATTACCTCAGACATGTGGCTGTGGCTGTGCTGTACAGCACAAAGGCAGGGGATAATTGCCTCCTCTGAGCCAGGCTGATGTGGGTATTCATGTTTCTCTGGCTATTTCTAACCAGCCCTACAGCCTGGGTAGCATTACTTCAACACCAGTAACATCAGCGAGTGTGACTTTGATTTTGAGAGATATTCTGAGGCTAAATACTCAGTAAAGATTGTGAGGTCTTCTCAAAGCCTCCAGAACTAGGGTCTGTATAATTAACTAAAACAGATGGATGAGTACCTCACTGGCTGCAACTTGTTTGCATAAAATATTCAGGGAATACTTTATGAAAAACTAATGCAATCAGGATTGTTTCATGAACAATTTAAGCACAGGAAAAAAAAGGTTAAATTAAACATATGTAACAACTGATTCAAAAAACTTTAGTAACCTTTGTTAGCCTTTACCAATGAAGGAACCAGCAGCTGACAGCCGCAACAGGAATCAACACCAGAGACGGTAAAAGAACTGAGAAATCCCTGGCTTGCAGTCCAGCTGTCAGATCATCTGGTTATCTGGGTTTAAGCCTCCAAAGTTTCATTTATAAAATAACTCAAAGTTTTTCTAAAAGTATCAAATCTGCAAAAGGAGGCTTCACCAGTCTTCCCCCAGCCATACCTCTGACTACCAAGTGCCACAGCTCTTTGGAAAGACAGTTATAAACATTTGTCCTGGCCGTGGTGGGAAATGAGCTTCTCTGCCAGCACCGGCAGTGCCAGGTCTTGGCTGCCTGCATGATGCCTGGCACTGTGCAAGTTCTTAACTTGGAACTTTGGAGTCTCTACATTAATTTTATTACCTTCTGGCTCCCAAAAGCAGACCAAAAATTCTTCTGAGAAGGGAGAAAGCCAAGGTCATTATAGTGGCTCAAAAATGCAAGCAAGGTAGGAAAATTTAGAAGATGCTGACCATATTCTTTGTGTTACTGTGTACCAGCTGTAACCAAGACTGAGATGGGCTCTGGTCCTGCCATTTGGAAAGCAAACTCAGCCTCTGAGTTTATACTGAAGTAATGCTTCCAGGCACCTCTCTAACCTCCCACAGATGCTCCCACTGACCATGGAGATGTTCCTATTCAGGTGAGATCAGATAAGATAATTTACTTTTATGCAGCATAAGTTGTTTAACAGTCCTTTCCATCATTTCTTTCCAAAGTCATTTCTCTTTTCCCTGTCCTCATGAACAATTTTCTCAGTGTCCTCTCATCAGACCTGATCTCTTACAAGAAGGTTGTTTTCATCTCAGATTTGCAGTTACTGAGGGGCACGCATCCATCGTTTCCCCATCGGGGACCAACTTTAATACTTTAATTTACAGAAGGGCTCCTTCTTATCCTGTTCTGATAAGCAAAAAAGGACCCATTTCAGGGTACTGAGACATTATTGGCAGTAAGGTGTGGGTTTTCGGCTGAAATTAAATGGACCCTGTTAGATTATTTTCACTACAAGACTGTGTAAAGGCCTTGATCAGAGACTGCAGCAGTGTTCACACAGGTAATGAAAAGATTTTATAAGCGTATGGTCATGTAATTGGACTCCGATGGCTGGATATTTATGTCTGCACTGAATCCCACTGAAGTAAGGTAAAAACACATGCCCACCCAGCTCCAGTGATTACACCAAAGTTAAAGCTGAGAATGGTTTAAAAATGCCATTTGAAAGAATAAATGGGCACGGATGATCTGGGAAAGAAATACCGGCAGCATCAGAAGAAGAATATTTTCAGATTGTATTCAGATCTGAACATTACAGTTTAAATTGAGTAAAAATCCTCCAACAGCCCTGCATATTAACCAAGCAAATATTTTTGAAGTATTTAAGAAAAAAGGATTTATTTGACCAGACTATTGAAGGATAGAGGGGAGTTATGAATTAAATATTCTTTTTAATAATATCAATATTGCAAGAAAGGCAAGGAAACAATCAGCAGGAATGGACATGATTGTCAGACATTTAGAAACATAAAGACCTCCACTGAAGGAACAGCTAACATTTGCTAATTTGTCTTTAATTAGTGCTGCTGAGATATCTTTTTCTTTTGGCCTTGATATCTAGTAGTCATGTTTAAATGGGGCTTTGACAATGCAAAATCTTCTGCGGTGATTAAAAGAATCCCTCATTCAATAAACTGCTGCAGTAAAAAATCACCTTTTCTGCCACTTTCAGAAAGCTGTACGGGTCCTTTTGTGAAAATGTCTCAGCACCTGAAGATTTTCAGTGCATGATCCCTTTAATATCTTTGAAAGTCAGGAAAGCACTATAATTTCCATTTCACAGGTGAAGACAGAGAAGTGAAAACAGGACTTGTGGCCAGCTGGTCTCTCCCTCACAAGAAATGAGACACAGCAAAGGCAGATTACCAGAGCTGAGAATTTAAAAAGAGCTGCCTAGAGTAAAGGCCAGATGTAGAGCAGATGCAGTCAGTGCAAGTGATCTAGAGAAGTTTCTTTGGAAACAAAATCAGAAATTTAGGAGATGAATTCAAGCAAATCAAAACACCATATACAAGACTAACCCTGGGAACATTACACGACATCCACTGTTGGGACCACAAAAGGTATCTTTAGAGTGCCTAATACATTGAGAAAGAAATTCAGAGCAGAGAGCAATCATTTCTCTGTATCATAACCTGTATCTACCTAGAAGTCAGTTACCAGAGCAAGCACTGGGAAGCAGGCTATGTGTGGGATCACATCCCACGAGGGTACCAAACACTGGTGTCCCACATTTTGCCAACACCTAGGCTGGAGAGCAGAGGCAGCCATCCAGAAAGGATGGGATTGCTCAGAGAAGGACTTCAGCATCATTCATCCAAAGCAATAACCCTCATGCAGCTCTTCACCCTAGGAAGAGGAAGAAATTTAGACAAGCCCTGTGCCCAGCGTTTCATACCAACTACAAACTGCAGATTAGGACCTATCTGACCTTCCTCAGAGGATGTGTATGCGCGTAAATGCCCTTCATCTCTCCAAACTTTCAGGAACTTGCCCAGGAATATTGAGGTTCATAAAAAAGCATAGGCTGGAAGGTGAGTTGTCCAAGCCCTGAACCACCATCGTTCATATGTAAGCCCTGCCTTTCCCAACATATATAAACAGGTTCCAAATATCAGACACATAATGGGTTTGTGCTGAAGTATATCTAAGCCAGGTAGGAACTTACCTAGTTCACATCAATTTTAATAGAAATCATGTGCCTGAATGCACCAAGACTTTGGAAAATTATGTCCTGATTTTTCCCAAGTACTAGACTGTCCATTCTTGATTGCAGTTGGAAAAAAACCCTACAAATAATTCTAACCTGGAGTCCCCAAGCTGATATATAAACATGAAGAGATCTCATACATCTTTCTTCTTTGCGACATGTTTCTTTACCCCCATTTTTAAATATACCTACTTTGTGCATAGGCTGGGCTAGCTGGTGGTCTTTTAAAACAATAAGAACAAGAAATCTGATAATGCCTTGAGGGATTGATTTTTTTTTTCTCTGAAATAGAAGTGGATTTGTTAGTGGAATTTGAGATCGATACTGTATTTATTTATTCATTTCTGTCTTTGGTTGAGTGTAATCTTATAGTCCTTGGCACTTAGACTTAGACCATTTGTTAAGAAGGCTATTGAAGATGTTACAGTGGGATTTATTATGCACTTCTACAGATTTATTTTCTGTTAGATAATTTGGTGGATGTTTCATGTACTGCATGCTGGATAATAATATAAAAGGACACCATGCTTGTAAAATTGAATGGAATCTTTATTAGTAGAATAATTTACAGAGACATTGCAGCTGCAGTTGGCAATCTCACCCTGCATATCCTCACTGACTTCCCAACACCTTCTCAAAACTGTTGTCCCAGTTCTCCACATTTCATGCATTGACCACTCACCCCTTCCTCCTGTATGTACTAATCATTGATTTCCTAGAGACAAGAGAAACCACCACTTACATCAGTGTCCAAGGTTGGAAGTGATGTGGACCAGTGACAAATAATAAATGAAAAACAGTGTCATTGAGGTAATTAAAGGTAAAGGGCCAGATGGAGTCAGTTATAGTTCTCTCTCACCCTGGCACAAATCAAAGATGCACAGAAACAATACAAGCCAATGACAGTGGAAAAAAAAATAGATGTAGCAGCTCCATTCCTTTCAGCCAGACTTACTCCTTACCCTAATCCCTCTGGCCCCTCTCGCCCTCCTCCTTTCTGAGGGTATATGGCAGTTGGACCTGAAGGCAGCACAGCAGCATCTGCCAACTGTCTACTGGTAGAGTGATGGTAGAAGGGTAATATCCAGTCAGCAGAAAGTCACCTTGCTCTGCTCCCACAGGAACTTTAGGAAATCTCAGAGGTCCACGATCTCCTCCTTATCACCTCAACACCAATTATAGCTGATTACAAGCCAGTACCAGCAATGTCAACATATCATATCAGCACCACAGCTGAGACCAAGTCTGGCACATCCCAGAAGTACATTTAGGGCAACAAGAGTGGGTGACTGCAATGCAGGATGAATGCTGGTCTCCAGACCCCAGTGAAAGCAGCAATAAAGCGTCAGTCCAATCACTTTTCCCTTGCCTGACACAGTTTCAGAAAAAGTAAGAGTATAGGTAAAAGGCACCCCTTATGGGCTTCTGGCAGTATATTCTTGCTTTGCCACGTCTAAACAATCATGCAATGCATAAAGCAGAGGGATCCCAACGATGCAAGCCACTGCACTGTGGGGGGATTCTCTCAGCATCCTGCCCTGAGCCATTCTTGGAGCCCTGGGGCCTTCTTCCAGTGCCATTCACTTGGCAGCACAAAGCAGAGCAGAAATGGCCAAATTACTTGGATTCACCATCCACACTGTGTTTATCACTAAGTATATTACCAGAAGCTTTGGAGCAAGCCCTAATTATCTTCAAAATGCAGCCCACTTCTTTTATAGGACTTCGGTGCAGTGCAGTCTTAAGCCAGATTTGAATGATCAGGTAGTGCCCCCAGGAGCAGTCTTAACACCATGGCACAGCACACAGGGTGGGCTTCACAGCAGGGCCCAGGCTGGCAGCCAGACCCTCTAACAATATCAAACTCTTTGGAACCCAGTGAGTTTTACACTTCAGTGAGGCTCTGATAGCAGGCTTTCAGATACCTGTTGTGTATTGGACTATGCCTGTAAAATTGCAACCCAAACCTGACCCTTCCAGATATAATCACGGACCTGGATTTTTAAGTGATGTCTAGTTCATCTCAGAGCATGGACAGCACGAGATGTGTTTCTACTGAGGGAAAAGCATGGATGGAGAAGGGCCGTGTGCCTGATGCAGCCTATGAAGTACCCAACGAGGGAGTACAGTAAATCCAAGGAGCACACTGGTGTTGGAAAGATCCCACTGGTGTGCCCAGGTACTGCCTGCCCCCATCCATGCCTCTGCCCTGTCCTCCTTTGTGGAAGTGAGCAAATGGCAATCTGTCCCCAGCAAGAGGGTCTGGGCTCAGGTGGGAAGCCTGCTAGCAGAGGCCCTGAGGACTCACAGTTGTAGAAAGTCCATGTGAGAGAAACTTGGGTGCTCAAGTGGTGAGAGGAGGGAGCAGGGTCCGCAGGCAAAACCTACAGTGACTGTGAAGGAGAAGGTGATGGTGACCCCTTAGAATAGCCCTGCCTGCTGGGCTATTTGCCTCCATGGCTACAACCTGCCTGCATTCAACATATTTCAGAGCATTAGGAGAAATTCCCGGTCTTCCCCATTCATATCTCTTTTCTCCCAGCCATCTGATGACTGTAGCACGCCAGCGCTGTTGCTGAAGTGTTACAGCATTGCTCCATTCTGCACACCCCAACTTAGCAAGCCTTACTGGGCTCCCAGTGCCCCATTGCAGCAGGCATCATCCTGGGCAGTGTGGTGCTACTGCAGCTCCCCACAGCAGCAGCATTTGGCAGGATCTGGCCCTGCACGGCTTTCTTCAGAGTGCAAATTGCTTTCCACTTTCCCTCAGTAATTCTTCAGACCTTCTCCCCCGCCTCCACAGTGTGACTTCTTTTTCCTGGCACACATACAGCGAGGTAGGCACACAATAGATAAAGCAAAAGCTAATTGCAAGGCATGTAAAACACAATAGATGTGCTGGGAATCTATATATCAATACCGATGGGCATCCTTATGTGCACTGCATAGTTAAGCACCTCTGATAAGAGGCTGGACTGGGAATACATTGCACAGACAATAATGGATTACTAGCTACAACACCCAAACTAACTAAATAAAGGAGACAGGCTTCTGGGTTTGTTAATTATTCTTATAATCCTAAGTTAACAAAAACTCAGGGCTGTGGTGGGGATAAGACGCTCTCCCACTGCCCCCTCCTACCTCCCAATTACAGTTTTGGATTAGTGTGATGAGCTGCCTACGTTGGTTTGGCCAGGAACCAGGCTTCGAAGTCAGTCAACCCTGACAACTGCTGAAGTCTGAACTGCAGCAGCTGGGAAATCTTGGAGCTGGGCTGGCAGCCTGCCTGGAGAGCAGAGGCAGTTTCTATGTCTATATCCCACTCCCATGAGAGCTGGGGGCTCTGCCACCTTCTGTCCTCCCCCAGTGCCGGGTGCTCAGAAGCAAGGGAAGCAAGAAGGACTGAGGGAAAAGAATAGATAAAACGTGACCCTGTGGAAAGCCACCACAGAGAGTGGTAAGACACCTTCACCTCTATAGCTCCTGCTCTACAATAGTGTCCAACAGTATGTGGACGCGGAAAGACACAGACTGAACACCCCCTCGATATTCAGTCAAGAGGAAATTAGGAAAATAAGTAGGAAAAACCCAAGAATCTTACACGAAGAGCACAGTGTGTACATGTGTGCGTGCCTCTGTGCGGTAGTTGTAGCTAAGTGTAAAGTGGCAGCTACTCTTAAAGACAACCCAGATTACACATTCAGATGTTGTTAGAACAACTACATGACTCAAAGGTATTAGCTCTTAAAACCCTGCACTTTGCTACAAAGTTGGCAAATATTTTTCAATTATATTTGCTCACTACACTCAACAACAAGAGTTTCTAGGGAAGGGAGGGAGAAGATGGTAACTAGAAGGAGAAGCTGAAAGGGGGGTATTTATCAGATTGTTTTGTTGAAGGATTCCTTAGCTGGCTGTGATGAGACCTAGCATCTCCTCAGCAAGAAGGAACCTCAGCCAAGCCAGGGCTGGCAGACCCAGTGCAGGCATTGCTCCTGGCCAGAGCTCCCAAGTCATTTGGCACGGTCACTGACACTTCAGTTTGCAGCTCTTCCCCATTTTGATTATGACTGGTCTTCCCTCAAGCTCAGATAGACTGGTTTCTGCTAGATAGTGGCTTGAAATATAATTTTATGAGGGAAGAGATGGTTCTCCTTAATGGGCTACTGAGTAGCCCCTTCAGAATGTCCCAACTTTACAGACAGGGAAAGACAGTGATGCTGTTTGAAAGGGACTATTATCTGGCTTGGTTACTTTCTTTTTATTGTCCAGTTCTGTTACTCTTGATGTGATCTGTCAGTTAATTGGTATACCAATAATGAAGAAAGTTTCTGTCGATACTGAGTGCAGACAAGTCAGACAGGAAAACAATGCCCATCTTTTCAGATGGCACCTATACACATTGCCCTTTGCATTAAAACAAACAGAAAACACTTTGAGTGTGTTTGCAAGATAAATGTTTGGACAAACAGACTGGTGATATAGAAGCCAAATATAATAAGCCAGACTGACTTCAGCTCTAACTACTCTAGTTTTATTGGGAACTAGTAGTGCTCTGCATTTCTAACAGCTTCCAACACAACAACTTGAGCACCTAGCAGTTTAGTAGATCATGTTAGGAGCTTAAATTAAAGCAGAACAGTAATGTAAATATATTGCTGTGGTAGTGTGAGCACCATAACCATCCAGGAAAAGTTTCTTTCTGTAATCTGACAGCATATTGATTGAATAATTTTGGAGCAGACCTTGTTAACAGGGAAGGGGCTTATCCTAATCACGCAGTTTGTGTTTCTTTTCACAGGCCTGTTGCTGCCATACTCTTTGATAGGTTCACAAATCACAAATTTATTCTACCTTTGCAGCAAAACCACTGTGAAACAAGGATGTCTTCTTATTCTACACAAGAGCTGAAGCAGGTTGCAGCCTCTCCTGTAGCCCCTGTTTCACCCTTCTCCATCCAATTGCCGGCACCTGCTAGCCCTTCACAGTACTGGGACTTTATAATTTCCCCTGAGGGCAAGGGACTAAGGTTTCCCTCTGCCTGCAGATGGGCCCGTACCCATTACAGTCTCCAATGCATGGTGAAAGAGAGCAGCCGTTTTGAAAGACAGGTAGCTCAAACTCAGGACAAATAGGTCAACAGGAACCTCAGATGCAAGGCAGATTTAGTAACTTATCTCGATGGATCACATGTGAATCCACACTTCACACAGCACAGCAAAACACCAAGGGAAGCTCCTTCCTCATCTTCGCTCTGCTGGTGTGTATATGCATTTCCAGTCAAGGTTTTGCTGTGAATAGACATGTTCCAATGGTGATTAGTAGTAGCAGTTTTCCATTAAATCACTTTACCAGGAAATCCAAGGTGGCCAGCCAATGCACTTTTTCCTTTTCTCCACAGAGGTTATAATACACACAGGTAATGTTAACTCTCCAAGCTTTGTTTTCTCTGCTCCTGCCACATGGCACAGCTTTTATTTGTCATGCCAAGATCTGATGTCTCCATGGCACTCTCCAAGTAGCACTTTCCTTCCATAGCAAACTGGCACTTCAGCCAGGCCTTAATCATTTCCATTAAGATGTGCATTGAACTGCCCCTCTGGAGGACCACAACCACTCTTTCTGGTTTATTTTTTAAGAGGGAACACATTCTCCTTTTCTTTCCCTTCACACACAAATTGGCAGTGCTTAAGAAAACCAAAAAAAGACAGATTATACTAGCGAGGAAATTCAGCATTGAACTCCTGGCTCCCTTTATTATTTACAGCAGTCATTGATTAGCTTGGTAGTATCAGTCACATCATTCCTGGCCATAATGTCAAGGACAACACCCCGGGGAAGTAGCGGACATTCACTGATTCTGAAAATAAGGCTGGTCATTTCTTCAGACCCAAGTTTCACTTTCAGATAGTAACACCTGGAGGTCACACAAGGGAGTAGTAAGACTTCATCAGCGCTTGTAGCAGTACTTGGAAGAGCCCTGGATGAAGGAGGCTACAGCAGGCATACACTTATCCAGGAACAAGGAGAGTGAGGAAAAGGGAAAAGCAACTCAGAAATTTCCTTTGCTAATATAATGCCAAAACAAAAAATAATCTTCACAAACGGACTGTACCAGGGGCTTCTATCTGACAAGCCAAATGAAATATGAGGAGCTTCGATGCAGGATGGCAAGCTTTATCAGGGAGGAAATGAGTGGAACGTATATCTGGCTGTCACCAGGAGAGGAAGAAGGTGCCAAGCCCATATCTGCTCCCAGCACAAGGAGCTGATGAGCTGCCCTGAATGACAATAGCTCTTGTCAGAGAAGGATACAAAGTGCCTGAGAAGTGATATAAAAGCAGCCAAGCTTTTCATTATCCTAAGTGCATCCCCTCATTATATTTTCTTTTAAAAACATCTTTTGACCAATTTTAATGCAGATGAGAAGTTGCTGGATTGACAGCCCTGGAGACTAAAGACCTTCCTCATTATCTGTAGCCTAGACAAGGGCAATAAAGCATCCCTCAAGCTCTCTCTGCTCTGGCAACGTGCCTTCTGGACAGCAGAATATGGAGGGGAGGCAAGGGAGCTCTTTCTGAACGCACACTCGGCCTTTGACCCCTGTGTGGAGCTACCTGCTAGCCAGCTCGTATGGCAGCCTGGAAGATGTGTGGAACAGGAACGGACAGAGGACACTGTACATTTTATGCTACAATAATATAAGTCCTCAACCACCCTGCAGTACGTGGTGGACTGCATTTCACAGCCACAGTGCCAAGAGAATAAACACTGTATAAGCTCGCATCCCATGATGAGCTGGATTCTTACCATTGTACTAGAAATTTAGGAGGAAAAGCAGATCTCTGCCCTGCCCAGGGGTAACATATTGCCAAGACATCTTCACTCCAAATGGAGCAGGACCCACCAGTCTTGTGTGCACTCCAAGGGAGGAGCTGACTGTATGTGAGGCAGAGATTTTCCCTTTGCAGAAACAGAGAGGTACCTTTCCTTCGAGCCACTGCCTTACCTTCCTTTAGCCCCAGCTGAGTTTTGAATCTGCATGGAAATGAGAGACAGTTTGCCCATTTTCTTTCAGCAGGATAATCCAGCAGGAGCTGGGAAGTGGTGCTTGATACCAAGACATCTCCCATCAGCCCTGATCAGAGAGGTCACACTGTTGTGCAAGGCAGCAGCTCCCAGCTCCTGTTGAGTTAGGGCCCATACTCCCTATGCAACAGTGCTTCTGTCTCACATCAAGTGCTGAAAAGGACCTTTTTTTTCTTTCTTTCTATTAATATAATAATCGAGTTTCTAGTTCAAAGACCTGCATATTCAAGTTGGAATAATCAGGGAGCTAACTTAAATGGGCCTTTCTTTGCTAAAAAATTATGCTAGTTTTGCAGGACTTGCTTGGGGAGAGGAGGGGAAGGGAAGATTGCCTGCATTAGAAGCACTAAGCCACCATTTTCTGTGGCAGTAATGGGTATTATTATTATATCTGCTGCCATAGACATTATTAATGCTATTATAATAGTAGTTACTGTTATAGTTAATATAATAGTATTACAGTAATGCTATTATATAGTATAGTAGTATTATAGTAATAATTAATAATATAGTAGAAACACCTGTTGAGGTTCTGGTCATCTTTGTTCATCATAGCTGGCTATACTTGCACTTGTATATTCAGAGACAATTCCTACCTCAAAAAGTAAACAATTTTAAAAATAATAAAGAATGGCTGGAGTGCCTACTTTCTCACAAGACAGTGAATTGAAAAAAACCTTCAAAATGAGTGCGAGATAGAGGCGCTGATGTAAATCAGATTATAAGATGATGTTTGCATCACGTCCTCTCTAAGTGCTGTACAAACACCTGATGTGGTATAACTTGTTTCAACATGACTTGGAGACCTTGCTCTTCAGAGAGAGGCTTTGATCTTAATGGAATAGAACAATCCCTTCTTCCCCTGTAGTTTTATCTTACCTGCTCTGAACCTCTTATTGCAAGTCGCTGGAGATCTGCTGTGTTTTCAATGCCTGCTTCCAGGACTGTCGAGTAAAGGGTTAGCCGGGAGTTTTCTCTGAGAATAGGTTTTCAACAGGAAGTAGAGTTTCCACCAAACTGAATTATTTTCCTGGTCATTATTCTTTTTATGGTCCTCTGCTACAGGTTTATGAACAAAATATCTTTCCCCAGATCAGGAGGTACTTCAGAAGTTTTTCAGTTCAGTGAGTTCACACATGTTTTGTCCACTTTAATTCAGAGCTAAAGTGCATTCTGTGTCACCCCAGATACTTCTTTGCTTTCTCTCTTTTCCTGGCTCAGCCAGGTGGCGAGTGTAATGTATTTAATACTGTTCAGCTGGAGGCTCAGGTGCAGGTAGCTGAGCAGTTGCAGCTTTCTTCATGCTTACATGTGCAAGGCGGCTCCTCTGCAGTAGGACAATGTTGGAAGCCAGCATTGCCATAGGACCATAATTTAGGTATGCTTGTTATCAAAATCTTCTTTTCCACTCCAAGCACATGAACAATTACTTTGAAATGTTACAGATTATTCTAAAAGCTAATATTCTGGAGTATGCATATCTGATATGGGTCATGAAGTCTTACACACATAATCGTTGTGGTTTAACCCCAGATGGCAGCTAAGTACCACGCGCAGCCACTTGCTCGCTCCCCTCTGCCCCCAGCGGGATGGGGAGGAGAATCAGGAAAAAGCTGAAACTCATGGGTGCAGATAAGAACAATGTAATAACTGAAATATAATAATAATAATAGTAGTAGTAGTATTAATGCGAAGGAGAGAGAGGAATAAAACCCAAAGGAGAAAAAAATCCAAACAATGCACAGTATAGTTACTCACCACCCACCGACCAATGCCCAGCGAGTCCTGAGCTGTGATGGGCAGGACCCATCCAGCTCCCCCCAGTTAGAGTATATACTCCAATATATACTCAGCACGATGTTCTGTAGTATGGAATGCCCCTTTGGTGGCAGGAACCAAGGATCCTACCAGAACTTGAAAGTTTAGCTTTACCACTGCTTGATTCTCTGTATTTGTGCTTGTCACATTTTTCTTGACACTTTCAAAGCTATCATGCCTTCCGTATGAAGAATATTTGTAATTATTCTCTTTGGGAGAAGACACAGATGGGATCTCAACTTTTTTTGGTACTGTTGGTAGTCCTTTGACTCAGGAAACCAGATTTCAGTTCTATTTAAACTGCTTTAAACCTAGTTTTCAAGCAGTATAAATTAGAGTGAGTTTTCTGTGTCTGCATCCAGAAGCTACATAATTGCCTTTATATTCAGCACAAACTGCTCAAAAAGCGACATTCTGAAGGAAAATTTTCTCTGACAAATGCTTCTTACACCATTATGAACTTGTAAAAGGAGCTGCTTTCAAGGTGGTAATGTTTCGAGGAAAAATACCTCCTAAGGTTTAGTGTTTTTTAGGGTGATCCCTAATTTTCTTTTTCCTACTCCATAGCTGCCATAAACCAAGTCTTCAAACAACTGCATGATGTGTTTTGTCCCCTGGAGGTACAAGGGACATTTTGGTGGGGGATGGAGGGTGTCTTGTGTTTCAGTATCCTGTACTTTTATACAAATCAGGCGTCCCAGTTACCTTTGTTTACAAATTAAAGTCTCCTCATCAGTTTTTCAGCCTACACATACTTCGTATGCTATGCTATATAGTTGTATTTGATAAGATGGCGAGAAAGATGCTATTTTCTGATGTGGAGGTAGTTTATCTCCCTTGCTAGTTGTCATGGCATTTTTAAAAGTTCTCACAAAACATTTGGCTTCTCCATAAGATCTCAGAGAGTCGGGACAAGATAAAACAGGTTACATTTCATTAACCTGCTGAAATGTTACTGAATGCTGTAAGTGTAAACGCTGGTACACTACCACATATTAATTGTCTACATAAAGCAAAAATGAAGTCTTCAGGGCACCACTAGTATTAACCTAGGACAAGTATATAACTTCTGGTCATTTTGACTGGGTTTCTATCTTACCTGGAGCTTTTGAGCCTGAAGGTTACATGCTGAGAGGCAGAATAAGCTCTGTGTTGTACAAATAGACAAAGTTTAGTTAGGGAATGGTTACTTAACTGACATCACAGAGCAAACCTTCTGGGAACCTCTGAAAACTGTAGTCCTTGTTAGCATCTCATTACCCAGAATCTTGCTTTTATCCATTTTGCTCTGCCATGGCTTTAATACAAACCATGACAGAAGGCACTTCGGGAGGGCTATTTAAAGCTGGCTGGGGATGTACAGCCAGGCACTGAGTCAGAGCCTCAGCTGGTATGCTACGGTGTGCCTCCATCAGCATCATCAAACTTACCAAGACACAGCAAAGGCACTGCTCCTGTAAATGCTATAGCAAATCCAGATGTAATTTTTGCCTGTCCTTTTAAAATTGTGGGGCTTTGCTGCATCTTTTTTTTTCTTTTCTAGCAACCCCTTGCCCTGTTCCGAGTGATGTCCTTCAGCAGCCTCCCTTGTTCTCATTTATTGACTTCATTTACTTATATTCATGGTTTTCCTTTTTAAATCTCTTCTCTAAGCAGCTTGTGCTAACACTCTGTCCAAGCTGCTTTCTTTGCTCTCTGCCCAATTACATGTGCTCAGTCCTTTGGGATTTATGGCATTTTGTGCAGATGCGAAGCGAGCCCTTTCATTTCCTGCAATGAAAACATCGTTTTAAATTTCTTCTCTGAACTGGCTGTACATTTTCGACTTATTGCTTCTTTCAAGACATCCTGTGCTTGATAGCTCTGTTCTTAGCCTTACTCAGTCCCAGTCCAAGGTCTGCTTTTGCAAGCTGCTGCTTTTGTGGATTATGTATTAATAGGACCCAGGCACGAATCTGCCCTATCGAGGCATCTGTAAAAACTGTCACCATTGGAAATGCACTCCCATTTCTCTTAGCTCAGTTACAGAAGAGTATCCCTTTTCTTTTTTTTTTCTCTCTCCCCCAATTAAACTGAAGCATTTACAGTTCATTTATCAGCTGTTGTAAATCAACATCATTGAAGTTAGCAGGGCTGTACTGATTTATGCTCATTGAGAATTTGGCACAAGTCAAGCTTAGTGGCTTCTCCATCAAATGCTCTTTCATTGTAACTCTCTCTAGCTGTGCCTTTCTTGATGGTAGAAAATTTGGACCTACTATTGCTCTATTAACGAATCACAGCACAGAACAGAATAACTTTTTTTCTGTGTTTTGTGTCTAACGTCATCATGTTACAAGTTGCAAGGTTATGGAAAATAAGGTACCCAAGGCCAGAGTCTCCTAGACTTATCCTCCTTGCAGTGTCCCTGTGGTGTAAATACCTGGGATTTTGGCTGCCACAAGAAAATGTTCTCCCCGTGTACATAAAATTTGCACTGGGACATAGTCAGTCTGATCGCAGCACTGGGTGTGCTGGTGAGCCACAGAAATTCAGGGTTGCAGTCAGTCACTAATTTATACTGTGTTCAGAACGTGAGAAGTCCTTCTAACACCTGGCTCCAGGGATACCTTGGCTGAGTACCATCTCTGTACTGGGGCATGTGCATGGTTCCCTTCAGGGTGTACATACAGTCTGATAAAGTGCTGATTTGAATTCAAGACCAATGGCAGGAAAGTCCTGTATGGGAAAGATGAGAGAAAGCAGTTTTGAGCAGTCTTAACTCCTACAGATCCCTTCTTGTCTGGAGACTTGGCCTGGCTGTGCCGGCACACACAGACAAAAAAAAATCCTGCTGTTCTGATGCACAGCTGTGTTACTATAGCTTTATGACAGTATAATTCAAATCTGATTTCTTTTTCACCTGCTTTTCTGACATTACTTACAGAAAGTACTTCAATTCTCTTTCCCCATCCCACCTCAGCCTAATCTTGCTGTATTATCTCTTTCCACATATGCTGTCATTTTCTCTTGTGAGAAATAGCAACTGAAATATTTCTCTACTTTTTTCTTTTTCTTCTTCTTTGCTATTTAGTAGACACTCAGCTAGGCTGTTTCCTTGGGGCATTTCTTTCTGAGGCAACAGAATGCAGTCATTTATTGACTTACTCATCCAAGCTGTTCAAAGTTTTCTTTTCTTCCCCCACCACCCTCTCCAGTCTGAATTTTTAGCTGAGGAAGCAGTGTTCATAGCAAGGCAATGTCTCTGCTTTTCAAAAGATTTCTGTTAAGTTTGTCAGAACGCTACCTTCTGCCCCTTGTCTGCTGGCCTGTTTATTGTCTCCTGACTGGATGAAAAGGCACGGAGAGAAAACTTCCATCTGCAAACTCCCTAGGGCTGACCCCTGTGTTTTCACAGGTTTCAGAGGGCTATAAGCTGCATGCACCTTCCCAGACCAGATTCCAGCCCCGAGATGTGTAACTGCTGTACAAATAGACCAAAAATACAGTCCCTGGCCCAAAGAGCTTCCAAAATCAATGCAAGACAAGTAAGAGAAATGAAAGAGAAAAAGAGAGAGAAGTGAACCAGAGCAAAGAGTGCTACAGGTAGCAGCAAGACTCAGAAAACCTCTCTGGATTTGAAATATTTTCTGTTTCAGAGCCAAGGGAAGCATGCAGTACTGCTGTGATGGAGAGGAAAAAAAAGTAATAGCTGTGGAGGGTTATCTTTTCCTACACATGCGGGGAACAGAGGGCAAAAACATGAAGGTGTTCAGAGGAACAATTAAAAGACAGGCACTGAGAGCAGCCATTCTGGACCAGCTGGATATATGGGAATTTTTATGTTGAATCTCTTCTGTGGATGGAAGCTTCTACTAGCAGGAGGCTGTTGGCCACTTTTCCCCATCACTTCTGCCAGCTGCATAACTCTTGCTCTGATCTAGAAAGCAGGTGAAAATTTTACTGCACATTAAAGGTCTGGAATGACATTTTGCTGCCTGCTATATGTTCTTAGCAATTGTATTTACTTTGTTTGAACTGATACATTCCATAATAAGAAATCACATGGAGCCAGTACTGTTGCTATTGCCTGAGTTGCGATACAGTAGTGCTCTGACAGACAAGATCTGTTGCCAGGGCATGCTAGTTAGGTCTGCTTAGAGATTTGTTTGGGCATCTGTTGCTAATTTTGCAGGGCCACAGTGATTCTTCATTCCTGGTCCATGTGCAAACTAATGATCTGTGCTGCAGTTTGTCTTTTAATTAACTTCCAGAGGGGCTGCTCACTGAGATGCAGATTATGAACTGAATTACTCAGAAAAGCAGAGAATTAAGGATGTGCATGCTCACCTCCAGTAGCAGGATGCAGTGAGCACTGTGCCACTGAGTCTGAGAAATTGGAAAAGATCTTACACAGATGATCTTGCAAAAAGGGCAAAGTTTGCTAACGATTACTCTACCCCACTGCTATCAAAAGTGTCAGAAGCTGAGTAATACTGGAGGGGCAGGAAAGGGCCTGTGGGGCTGGTCAGAGCTGGCTGGGCATGAGCCCCCCGTGTGTCCAGGGGGCCGAGGGAGCCACCAGCTCTGGGCTGGTGTCACAGACTGTGTGGCCAGCAGGGCCAGGGCAGTGATTGTCATCTTATGAGGAGCACCTGAGGGAACTGGGTTTTTTTAGTCTGGTGAGGAGGAGATTCAGGGGGGACTTTCTCACTCTCTACAACTCCCTGACAAGTGGCTGTAGGCAGGTGGGGGTCAGTCTCTTCTCCCAGAAACAAGCAACAGGACAAGAGGGAGTTACAGCAGGAGAGATTTAGATGGGATATTAGGGAAAAAAATCTTCCCTGAAAGGGTGGTGAAGCATTGGATCAGGCTGCCCGGGGGGTGGAGTGGAATCATAATCCCTGGAGGTGTTAAAAAAGCATAGATGTGGTGCTTAGGGACATGGGTTAGTGATGACTTGGCAGACACTGGTTAATGGTTGGATTTGGTGATCTCAAAGGTCTTTTCTAACCTAGATGATTCTATGATTCTATGTTTCCCATCTCTCTTGAACTGGGGAGCCCAGAACTGCACTCAGCACTCCAGATGTGGCCTCACAAGGGCAGAACAGAGGGGAGGGTTCACCTCCCTCGACCTGCTGGCCATGCTCCTCCTAACGTACCCCAGGATATCACTGGATATGAAGATAAAGACTTACTCTAATTACTAAAGAATTTATGCTTGCCCTCTTCCGCTCCCCCCCCCCCTTTTTTTGTTTTCTTTTTTGAGTATCAACGTTACTGATTTCCGCCACAAACAAGATGTGGGTCTCCATGATCCTTTTGTCAGTATTTAGACAGATATTCTTGTGGTTTTGTACTTTTGCCTATGTCAACAGAGCAATACTCTTGTCAGCCCACCCGCTGTTATTTAAGGAGGTGATAGGGCTGCACAAAAACAGCTATAGAAGCAGGTGCAGCATGGGCAGACCCTTATAAAGGTTACTCTGTATTCATCGGAAAACGCCTTTTTCCTTGATGCTACACTGAAAAGAATAATGAGTTAGTTCTTTATGCAGTTTCGGGTAATGAGCATTGTTGTGAGACTTATGAGAAGGTACAATAGTTGCAAATTCAATACTTTATAAATATAAACAAATCAAATCCAAGGTAAAGGCATTGGCTGGTTTTGAGCTCCTGGGAGCAAAGAAAGTGTTTGTGAATGAGAGGTACATGTGGTTCTTCACACTTAGGAAATATGCATTAAATTTTCAAAGAACTGAGATAAAGCCAAACACCTTGATTAATCCTACCATACACTGCTTGAATGCAAACTTCATTATAAAATGGAAAGTATTTCACTTTATATTCTGACCCATGCTGAATGCCTATAGGGATTGCTGTTCAATACTGTCATGGATCCTACATGATACTCAGGATTTTTTTTTTCCAGTCTTTAAGTTGAATGAGATTAGTTTAATCTTAGCTGTAGATGAATGGGAAGAGAACTCAGATTTACAGATAGATAGATAGATAGATATACATTAGTTTTGTGGACAGTTTAACCCACTCAGTGTTGAGCTCACCGATGGATACTCAGGAGCCCTTGCCTCTCAAGGCAATGGAGCGTAGCCACTGAGGCAAACACCTAGGGGAGCACTGCATATACCACCTGAGTCAGGGTGACAAACACTGGCCTTCACCTTACAGACTAATGAGGCAGGAACACAATAATTATTTGATTTAAGGCTCTGTGGTTTGCCTGAGAGAGGATATTCCTCAGCAAACTTTTCCAGATGGGAGTATTTCCAATACCTTTGAAAATAATGCTCCTGGATATACTCTGAAAAACTGGAGAAAACATTAGGTTTACAGAATGAAGATCTCATCCCCCTGAGCTTAAATGATGTAAGCAGTAGGTCACAGGCTAGGTCATAAACGTTATGCTGAATCCCTGCCTAAGGGTGAGTTTCACCCGTTTGCTAGACAGATACCATTAGTCTGTTGAAAATTTGCCAGAAATGGTTTGCAGTAGTTGCTGAGCCTTGACCATGAGGGTAAAGGGAGAAGATATCTTTACTGACCTTTTCCATTTCTTGTTTCTATCATTCTCTGAGCAAAATTGCTTATTTTGCTCTAGTAACTTAAGTAAAAAGCTATCTTTTTTGACTTCTTTTTTTAACATCCTTAGCAATTAAGATCATTTCTTTTCTTACGTCTTCTGTCTAGAATTAAATCAGCTTGATAAGAAAACTACAAGCCAGTGGTACTAAATGCATAGATTTTAATAGGAGATCCCAGTGGGAAAATATTCTGGTTTTATTGAATTTAGAAATGAGTGCCTTTAAAATAAAAGAATGCTTTAAAACCTTGACAGTTCAAAAGACAAAGGCAAACAAATCAATAAGGAGACATAGTTTGCATGTTGTTTTGGAATATCTTTTCTTGCAACAGATAAATATTGATCTACCCTTGTTGGATTTTGGTGGGTACAAGGAGCCATCAAGGAGCAATCAAAAGTTTGAAAGTCACGTACAACACCAGTAGTAATTAACTACTGGGTTAGAGAACATGCTGGCTCTGAAAAAGAAAAAAAAAAAAACAACAACTAGAAAAAGAAGTCAAAAAATGGGGAAGACATATTGTCTGCTGTCCTCACTTTAGTCTGAAGCATTCTTGAGTGTCTCATTGGATCTCACATGTTCCATCCCTGAAAACAGGCCCCAGCTCTTCCCTCCTGACAGGCAGTCTAAGTACCATTCTTTGCTAAGTCACCAAGCAGAGGCGCTGACCTGGCATTAGGTCACACTTTCTGTCTTGTCAGGGATAACATCTCCTGTGGCAATGCAAAGCCAACGCCCCGACTAGTTCCTACATTCCCATCGTACCTTTAAACAACCTTGCTCCCGTGTTTGAGTGTTAGCGGAAACACTCGGTTTAACTGATGAATCCACAACGAAGTAGCACGCACTTCTGAACATGTTTCTCACCCTTTACAACTACATCAGGCTCAAGAGTCTGGCCCCAAGCAGACTTTTGACCCCACAAGGGCAAAAAGCGCCAGACTCTGCTTCTTGCTAGGAATATCATTCCGGCCCGTAATTTTAGATGGAAGGCTTATATTGTGTAAGACAGTGATGGATGGCAGATGGCTACATAGAAACTGTGACATCCATTTCAGACAGGGTTTCCCAGCCAAATTCCAGGATACTTCATCACGTTGTTTGCAGTATCAGCTAAATCTCACAGGCTGTTTCTTTGGCTTCCCTAAACAGCTGTGAAGCTCCCCTCAGCAAGCGAGAGTAGCTCAAAAGGGCTGGCAGTGCAGACCTGAGTGAAATAAATGAGTTACAAGCTTCCAGCTCCAAGGTTAACGTTGATGACAGGAGTCCCTGGGTAAAGAAATATACTTAACTACAAATAACAAGTGTAGGCTTAATCATAATCACAAGAAAAAAAACTCAGCCCAAAACTCCAAAAACCCTGCATTTGGGCATTCTTTTTATTTGTGTTCCACAGATGCAAATTTTAGGATTTGGCATTTCCAAGATTTTACAGCACCACATAGCTAACAATTTTTCTCCAAATGAAAGGTGAGCAAATTGGGTGACAGCATGATTCCAGCTGCTTGAGCTCTGAGGAAGACAGCTGATCACAAGATGGAGATGATCACACTGGACTTAAACTACTCAGAAATCAGTGTAGCCCCATTCAAACCAATGATATTTCACCATTGCAGAATCAGCCAAACATCTTGCCAGGTATCATTCATAAGAATAAAGTTGGGTCCGTCCTAGGTATCAAAACCTGTTCTTTCTCCTGTGTATCTCTATGAGGTCTGCAGTTTGCTCTATCAAGTGACTGAGACATCTCCTACCAAGTGAAGGCTCACACCAAGCTTGTCTAAGTTGGAGGCATTTCTGCATGTACTGTTGAAATTAGATCAGATATATGTAACTGGGTTTGGTGGGTTTTTTTGATTTTTTGGTTTTTGGGTTCTTTTGGTTTTTTGGTTTTTTTAATATTAAGTTTATAGCTGCTAAATGAAAGGAATTCATTGACTCTTTGTTGCAAAATAAAAGAGCCGAGCAGAAATATGAACATATGCAAACACCAAGATGGGAGGGACTCAGAGCAGGTGCTTTCTTGCCCTTGTGCAATGGACAAGGGACACCTTAAGAGCCATCCCATTGCAAGGCTGGCTCTAGCATGTGTGTTCCTATCTCACACTATAACTCTTCACCTCCTGCTGCATTATACAAAAGGAAACAAGTACAACAGCCTGTGATGTAGCAGGCAGACTGCTATGGGCACAGCTCTGCAAGGGCAGAAGTTGACAGATACAGCACCACTCTTGCTCTGAGAGATCCACAGTACATGAATATTTTCTCCCCATACCATCACATCCATGGGTTAACTCACATCTTGACAGTGAAGTGACTTACTTTCAGCTCATGTTCCATGCCAAAATATCAGCAGATAATAGAAAGCACCCATGGGACCTTCCCTTCTCTGCAGCACATAGCTCCTAGGGGGCTCACTGCCACCTTCTTAGGGTGAGTTGGCACAATTAACTTGTCCTTGCTTTTGCCAAGCACTGCTGCCACTTACACCCATCATCTCCCACACAGTTTACAGCCTTTTACTCCCTGAAGCCACCTCCCTGCTGCTGTGGTTACCGTTGCACTGCTTGCCTTGTCAGCCACTCCCTGCTCCCTTATCATGCTTTTCTACATCCCATGAAGTGCTACCACCACTTCTACCTTCTAACCCTTCCTGATATCCCAGTCTGCCCCCATCTTCAGATCAGCCTGGGAGGAAGCAAGTATGCCTCTGAAGGACAAGCTGTTGGTCCTCAGGATAAACTCTGTTTACCTCACTGTTATATTTCATGTCATTTAAGGTAGCAAAAAACACATGCCTCACATGGAACAGGGCTGGGGAAAAAAAAGATGGTGACAGCTATAGGGGTGTTCCTACATTAAGTCAAAGTACATGCCAAACTCCAGTGCCTTCAAGCAATAAGACAGGAGGATAACGGGCCATCTCTCAAGCCTGCTGGCCCTGCAAGACCCTGCATACTGACAGACTCCTTTGGCTCATAAGCTTGAGACAATATGACATGATAATTGGGAAGAGAGCAGACACATGTCACAGTGAATTAGCCAAGTGACTGTTATTTTTCCACCACAGCAGAGTACTTTTAAGGAAAACTTTCCTGATTCTCAGCAGTGACAGCTCAAGCACAGCAACAAATACATCTTGCTTTGGTCTTCTGCGACACTCATTGCTGCTCCAAAGAAGTGGGGAGAAGAGACCTGGTAGTAAATGGCTTTTCAACAATTTTAGTGGGTCATTCTGAAAGTATCAACTGGTAATGAAAAGCCTCGTATTTACACCTCAATAAGCTGAGGTTTTCTGCACAACATGACTGCCCTTCTGCTGCTGGGAAAAACCCTTCTTTGGCTGAGGGGTCAAACTGAAGTTCCCATCACAGTTCATTCATGATGCTTTAAAACTGCAGAAGGGTTCATACAGCCTTCCTTTCGGCCTTAGCCAGAATTCTGGCTTGAACACTCTTTGACTGCCTGCTTACTCACATCCCCAGCTCAGACAAAGTATTGCGCTTTGACATCTGCCCTAAAATTCAGCATAGTGTTGCAGGGACCTGCCACGTTACTGCTGTCCTCCCTGCCAGAGCTGGTCACAACTAACAGTGATGAAGTGGGAACCGTAAAAACACAGTCAAACAAACGAATGCAAACAAGCCACAAAAAAAATCCTGGCTCAGGAAGCCCAGAACAGCTCTTAGCTGGGATGGTGTCCCAGAGAGGACCCTTTTGCCTGTGTATGGTTGCTGTGCAGTTTCCTCATGTACCCGTTGTGGGCTGACGTCTGCACGCTGGGATAGAGAGACTCTGCTGTGATTCTGGGGAGGTTTTTTTAACTTTGCAGCTCCTTTCCTCCCAGGAAAAAAGCATCTGTTTTCTCATGCCCAACAGGCTATTTATTTCCCTGTGTTCCCCCAAAAGCACTGCACCAATGAAATGATACAGTATGCTTGATAAGGGGGGCATTTTCCTGAAAATATTCATTTGGAGAGAAATGGAAAACATGATTGTTATAAAAATACCCTGCACCAGCTCCTCATGTGCCTGGAGGCCAGCTCCTGCCTCAATGGCAGAGGAGGCGGAGGTGTGGGGTTGGTGCCAGGGCCGATGGGCAGAGATGGGCAGCCACCAGCTGTCTGTCTTCCCCAGCTCCATCCAAGCAACAACGCTTCAAAAAGAGTAAAATGTTCTCTCCAAAAGCTTTTGAATTACCCAAATATACTTTTATGACTGACTCATCTCCCTCTATCCCCAGAGATTAGTAGGAGCTCCATGGCATGCTGTTTCTCACCTCTGAACTTGAAATTTTGCCCCTTTGGTGATGATTTTTTGGATTTGCTGTGATGCCTGTGTGTTAAAAACAACACCCAACTCCCAGAGCTATTCTACTTGACTCCAAAATTACAGTGGATGGGGCACCACAGGGGTGAGCTAATTGGGAAAGGCATGACCTAGAGCCATGCGTTCGGCCATGCAGCATTGCTGTTTGCTACCCATGAGCATGACAACTGGTAAGAGCTGAGCCCTGCCAATGAGCCCAGTCCTCCCCAGCTGCCCCCAGCAGAAATCCACTGCATCATCCCGTATCTCCATAGAAACTTCCCTGACATCTGCAAGAGGCCATCAAAAAGCTTTATTTCTCTGCAGCCACCCCTTAGCATGATGTATATGGGTGGGTGGGGAAAAAGGGTGAAGAGATCAGCAGGACTTACAGGCAGCAGAGTTCAGTGGGGTCGTGGCAGTGCTGGTGAGACAAAAACAGCTTCAGCCTGATATTCAAGCTGGGATGCTTCTCTACATCTCTTGGCTGCAAGTTTCAAATGCACTTAAGGGACTTGAAGACTCAGCTCCCATTAATTTTCAATGGTAAGGGACCACCTAAGTCCTCCAGGCAGCTAAGAAGTTATAGCACTTGAAAAACCAACGCATGGGCTACAGGTCTTCTGAGGATAAAATTCATCTTGAGATTTGTGGCATCTTGGGTGAGGCTGAAATTCGTAAGATATAGAGCCAGTGTCCTTCTGGACAAAAACGAAAAGGCTAAAAAAGGACAAGAAGTGATGAAAAAAATTTTGTGTTTTTTTTAAACTCCTTTCTGAACTTATGTAAGCTCTGGCAAGCTTAGGGTGTGAGGACAAGTCATTGTGCTTTTTAATCCAAGCCAGTTCTCAAACATATAGCAGAACTAATTGAATTTTTGCAAAGGCAGAAGTTTTTCATTGGTAGATGGCTTTTTTATTTAAACACACTGGAAAGCAAACATGGTATTATAGTGTCTATTTCTTATGAAGTGTTGAATGGCATTCTTGAGCAAACTCAGAATCCTCACTGAAATGACCATCAAGAATTTTTATTTCTTGTTTCTTTCATAATCCTTGCTAGATTTATTTTTAATTTTTGGTAAATGCAACTCAAAGAATGTCTAGAGCATCATCTAAAAACAGTGTACTCTGAACATAACAAAAAGAAATCCAAAACTCTGTAAAATGAAAACAGTTTGCAAGTCTCCACATAATATGTATTTCTCAATTTACTGATTTCTGTCACCAGTCTTCCCCAAGAAAAGTTTTCTATATGTTTGGGAACGTTTTATCATAATATTGTGAAATAGATAGTAGTGCCATTATAGCAACGGCTGAGCGCCATTTGTTTGGTTCACACATCCGTGTATTCCTAACGCTCTCACTACTGTGACATCTAGGCTGATACTGTGGGAGAGACTGGGCTGAACGGAAAGGTCTGGGCTCAGCTTTCTTCTATAGTCTGTCCTCCACATCATCTGCCTAAAGACTTATAACCTGTGAAAGACGCATAACCTGTGCAGAGAAGAGAAACATGAAAGGCGAGGTAATGAAGGGAGGAAGAAATATCCATACCCGAAATGTGATGAGAGCACTAGGGCAAGGAATATTTCATAGGGATATTAATATTTCTGCTTACACTGTTCTGTGTGTAGCACCCAGATAACAGGGGGAGAAATACTTACAACAGACAGAAAGGTAAGACAGATTGGCCAGAATGGAAATAGTTTTAAAAATTTACTACACCGGGGTTTCAGTGGATAACAAGAATTTACCATCCCTGCCAAACTCAGCTTCCTTCAGAGACCTGAACATACAACATCGCTCATCTCTAGGCAAACTGCTTCAGACAGAGAGGTAGGGCCTTTATAAAGTTATTGTTCTCAGAGGTAATTAAAACTTCTATCAGGTCTCATTGAGGAGCAAAGAGGTATTGAAAGCAAATGGAGGAAAAATAATATTAAAAGAACCTCTTGCCTCATCTTCAATTAGCTATGCTGTCTCTGACAAGTTAACTGCATGGTTCATTACTGATGAATAACTACCATTAAAGTAATGGACTCAAACCGGCGAGACTGGGATCACTCATCTGGGGACTGTTTAGCATCAGACCATTTGGCAGAAGCTTTCTCAACGGACAACGAGGGGGTGTGAGAGAAGCAGGCTCTCCCCAGACTGGGTATCGCCAGCACATAGCCCGAGTGCACTCGGCCCAATCTCATAAACCTTTGCCTCGTGAGAAAGCATCATAAAATATTATAATGGGCTTTGTTTTGTTCTATTCTCTTAAAAAAATAAACAATGTGACAGTAAAAACAGATCCTTCAAACGAGGAGGGATATGAGAGTTCATACCCTTCTCCCTCACTCCAACTGAAATCCTGGGAAGGGGAGGGTTCAGCGGGATGCAGGGGCCAGATTCAGTTCACTTTTGCACTACGTTTGTTTGATCCACTTTTAAGCCTCTGAATCTGGGAGGCTGGAATCTGGTTTCCGTCAGAGGAGCAAATCTGCTTAACAAACAGAGCAAGTTTTGCTCATCATTAACTTCACATATGTCTAGATATATTCCACAAACTCAGTGGTCTGTAGTTACAGCCTGAACCTCCTCTCCATTGCTCTAGCTCCCAGACAGTGTGGTCTCTGCAGCCACCCAAAGTGGCTCAGGCCAGAGCTCTCCAGCACTCAGAGCAAGGAGGTAGAGAGCACTCTGCAGAACTTGTTCCAGGAGACGGGAGTTTTATTACAAGCATCATCTGAGATGCAAAAGGTTCATTTAAAACTCTAGAAAGAGCTTAAGTCTTCCAGTGATAAATCCTGGGAGTCCTTGCAGAATCACTCACATCCTCAGCACGCAGAAGAAAGAAACAGGAGTCAGGTCCACTCATTCGCTGACCTCCTACACCATCTCCCCAGCATAAAGAGGGATCAGGCCCTGTGAAGCAGGCAAGAGGAGACAAAAGAGGCCACCATAGCAGTATATACAGCTCCTTTATATGCTCTACTTGGCTTAACCACATAAATGGATTTGGAATAGACCCACAGCTAGCATAAATCAGCTAAAGTCCCCTGACTTCATTAAAGCCCTGGAAATCACCAGAAGGCAGCAATCAGCCCATTATTTTATTTATCCAGAAGTTTTTACTTAACAGGATGATGAGGATTGTTGAGCATGGATCTCTCTGTCCACTCCAACACAAAGATCTCTTCCCTCAGGAAACCCCAAGCCCAGGTTTGCTCTGCTGAGAGAAGAGGGAAAGTCATCTGTTAGGCTGCTGGGCAAGTGCTTTCCTTTTGCACACCACGGAAGAGAAATAGCTGGTAAGAGGCAATCGGCGCTGAAGCAGATTCAGTACGGTGTCTGATGGGCGATGGAGAGAGTATTAGCACACATGTCCTGACAACAGTTGCTGTCTGAGAACTGCACAATATTTGTCATTATGGTCCCCTGAAGCCTAAAGGGGAGTGACAGAGGAAGCAGCAGGGTCAGAACAGCCCCTGGAAGCTCAGCATTCAGCCTCATGAACTCAGCAAAGCAGGAACAGCAGGACTGAGCCACATGGATGGCCCATCTGCCTCCGTCCAGCATCAGGCAGCGATGTGCATGCACTGCTGTGGTACAGCTCTTTTGGTGCCTTCCCTGAGTGTACATTTTAGGTCTCTCTATGCAGAGCTGTCTGTAGCATTTCTACAGTTCCAGAAACAATATGATTTCTTTAAGATGTTTGCCCTGCCACTGTCTGGCACTTTTTATTCTACCAGGAGCTGAGCCTTGACATTTCTGCTGAATTTTAAGAGAAAAATCATTCTTCTTGTTTCACCTGAATGGGAAGGCTGTGACAGAAAGACTGCAAGAAGGAAATGGGCTTGCTGTGAAAGGAGGGGGAGTGGGAAAGAGATCAACTAATTTAAGCACTGGAGTGCACCTTCTCATGCTCTTCCCAGCAGTGGAGGACTTGTCTGCATTCCTACCATCCTTTTTTCCCTGATACCTTAGGTACCAGCACATCCACAAACCAACCTCTCTTCTCCTAAAGCTGTTCTGATTTTCCTGCTTCCCTGTCCCCGGTTCTGCCTTGACCCACAGCTCCCCAGGATCTGCCCCTCTGAGTCCAGGGTCTGAGAACTGGAGGGAGACGCAGATGCCAGCGTTACTCCATGCCACATTACCATCCAGTTCAGCAGAGCTGGCCTGAACTTTACATGGTATAAAGAAGTCAAAATTTCCAACAGCAGCTGCAAAGCAAGTAATCACACCAGTACCATCTGTACTACAGTCTGGGGGGTACTTGGAGTAGTATATTAAAGGAGCCTTTTCAGTCTGCCTGCTTTTATTGTCTGTATTAACATTAAAGGGAGATACTGGAACAAAGCCAGCACAAGAGCAAGCCTGGGGAAGAGACTCTTTGGGGGGAAGTTACTTTCTCAGTCTCTCCTATCCAGCTCTGGACTAAGCAGCTCTCTGTCTTGATGTTTCCTTTTCAATCAGCTGCTCAGAATAGGTAGGCCATTTTGGTGAGAGATGTTGTGTTGTTCCCTCACTTTCCTGGAAGTTTCAGTGCAGAAGGCTTGATTCAGCAGATAACTTTTTGGCTGTTGGCAAGGAGTTAGAGACCATAGTGGAATTTATGGAGCAAGAACAGCAGAGCCTTTAACACAGAGATATAGGATGAATGGAAATGAAGCTCAGCACTGCTGCCTCACCCCTTCCTAAATAAAAGAATGATACAAATGAAACCACAAGTTTTTCTTATGAAGAATTAGGAATCAGCCCTAACTCCCCTGATAGGGAACTATTCCAGCACTGAGACATAGCTCACACCATCCTGCTAAGTGGTCCCCATGATCCAGCATCTCTCTGCCACGAGCAAGACCGCAGGACCACAATCCACTCCTCACAGGGTGATTACCCCACATCAGCTACCCCACACAACATCAACTTAAGCCTTTGTTCTCTGCCAGGGCCTGAGCCAGTGCCCCATGGCCCTGCCACATATGCTCTGCTCCAGCGGCTGTTGGTGGCCCTCATGGATTTCCCTCCAGACCCCATGCTCACACCCACAGCCACCACAAACTGCCTCAGGATGTCTGTCCCACACATTCAAAGTTAATGCTCCATACGACCCATTGCTTTTGCCCTGTTTTCCCCAGGACTGCATCCCCAACAGTTGTCTAGGTCATACTTTCACACGCCTGGGTCCTCACCTGCACACCCCCAGTCTCCTGTGCCAGGCTCTCCACCCTCCCTCAGCTCCTCCGCAGCATCGCTGCCACCCCTCTGCTGCTCTGGGATGACTGCTCAGCAGGTTGCATCCTTTCCACACATCTGCCATGGTAAACTACCTCCACTCCCCCAAAAAGTCTGTTTTCCCACCACTGGGGCTATTTTCTCATCCACTCAAAATTATTAACTGAGATCACTCTGCCTGTAACACGTAAATAACATTACTTCATGCTCCTCCCATACACACACACATGCACACAGAGGACTTCTCAGCACTGGCCCAGTTCAGAGCTCCTGAAGCCTCTGGGTTCAGCTGATCACCGCCCACCCCACCACAGAAGCTGCACTTTCAAACAAGAGGGACATATTATTCCTGATATCACAATCACAAATTTCCAAGTGCTGACACTTGAAACAGCCTCCATCTGCTTCATTAAAGAACAGAGCTGTGGGTCAGACTGTTTATTAGGTACTAAAATTTAAATTGAAGCAGTTTTTGAAGAGCAAACTTTCCCAACATGGCATAAAAGTGCTTAGATACCCAAAAAACGCTGCATGGACAGATTTAGAACCCATCTCAGGTTTTGTTTGATTATTTATTTATGGTATTGTTCTTTTTAAGACAAGAGCAGTTTATCTTGTGTGTTAGCTCCGGTTAGCTGGGAGATAGAGACCTACCTGCCAGCACATTCACCAGGCGCTGAAACACTGAAACAGCAAAGGTCCTCGTGCCTCTCCAAAGGGACACTGCATTAAAACCTACCTGCAGAAGTCACAACAGCTGCAGTACTGAAGATCACCTAAGATTTGTCATTGAAGAGCAGCTTTTCCTAGATGCATGTCACCTGCCTAAACGGTAACTGTCCAGACAAAAAACCTCCGTGGCAGATCACAGCATCGGGCTGACAGGGGCCAAAAGAGGACTGTGCATGGTTCACTGTCTTTGGTAAAGCCACTGAACCCACAGCAGGAGGGAAGGCAGCAGTGGGCTTGGCAGGGTCAGTTTATAATCCCCTTCAATTTCTGTTTATTTTGATTTTTGGCACTTTTCTCTGTTTACAGAGTAATAGACTAGTGTTTATTTTAATGGCTGTTTTTTAAGGGTTTGTTATTGTCTGTTTGTTTTTTTAACTAAAAGCTTTTTTTAACTAAAAGGTCTGTTTGTTTTTTTAACTAAAAGCTTTGTGGTCTGCCTCCTGGAATTTGTAAAATGAACACCTCCACCCCAAAGCCCTGATCAAGTCAGGGTTGTAGGAAATTTTGGTCACACTATCACCACTTTCTAACAAGCTGCACCCATTTCACGGTCTGGAATACAGATACAAAACTGAGTAGGGACTTCCATCGCGGCCACAGAGGTTCCAGCTCCCCAAATTGGCCAAGTCGTGAAGGTACCCCAGTGCAACAGAACAGACTGACTCCTCTGAGCTTAGGGATTCCCACCAGCCGGCTCTCAGTGCCATGCTATGTAGGGTGTCACCTTTGAGGGGTCTGGGACCCTCCCTGTGCTCCTGGGACGCATGCTGGCTCCCCCAGGCTCGTGGCTTAACCCAACATGGGGGACAGACACAAATAAAATGGTAGATCATTCAAAATCATGTGTTTAAGCAGTAAAGCTTTATAAAACAGCAATACGATACAGCAAGCATCACAAGAACAGACATTGTTCAACACTGAAAATGCTAAAAACCAGGTCATCTTTCCACACTATTTTCTATTTTCAGGGACCAGTTCAACCCTAAAATTCCTAAGCAGAAAGCAGCTGTTTCTCTTTTTCTCCTACAATATTCCTAATCCTTCTGGGTCTTGAAGGCTGGAAGCTGTTACAGATATCCTGTGCCTTGTCCATTATTTGTTTTTTTGGTTTGGTTTTTGTTTTCTTTTTTTCTCATTCTAACCTACAGCACAATTTCTGTTTCTGGTCAGCCCCTCTATTCTTAAATTTAAGGGGTTTTTCCTGGGTGACCTGAAGACAGGAATTCTGCTTTCAGGCAGCCACGTGAGGGTTCTTCCCACTCAAAAGCTTTCCTTCTCTCCCAGGACCCACTTCCAACTCCATGTGAGGAGTAACTCCCAGAGTGGCTGAAGGCTAGGGCTCATCACTCCCCCTTGAGAGCCCTGCTGGGCAGAGTCACCCTTCTCTTGAGATGAGCCCTCTTATACTTTAGTCAGTGGAATAAGCAGCTGTCTTCACAGAGGTTCATCTGTCTTGAGACAGAGCTCTGCACCACTGAGGGACACTCAGGGGTTGTGTCTACCTGAGTCCAGCCACCGAGCGCTCCTGCCTCCTGCTCCTGCCCAGGGAAAGCAGCTTCTTCCCCAAAAACCTTCCCCGGCCTTGCTTTGTGTAACAAACAACAGACGTGAACCTCAGTTCAAGCCTGGCCAGTTTTGGCAGCCGACATTAACTTGCAAAGACACCTGCAGAGATGAGGGAATTCAGTCAGATATTAGAACCTTTTATAAGACATTTAATTAGTCCGACAATGGCTCTGTTTCGCATAGTGTGGTTTTTTTTTTTACATTGTGCCTGTTAGAAACCCTCAGTCATTCATAACATTATAATTTATGATTATGGGTTTGTGTCCCGGTGAATAATTTAAGCTGCATGGGCTGTGAAACTTTTATTACCAGGTTAACTCTTCATGTTTTTTCTATGGCAGCTCTTTGAAATGCAAGCCACTGATGCTGCTACTGGTGACTCACCATCTTAGCCAGTGTTTTTGATGTAAAAAAAAAATCAATTATTAAATGGAACATTTTTCTCTTCAGAAACCAGTCCTTTTAACTGTTTCCTATGCAAAACCGGCACAAAGTTATTTATGGACAGGAATTACACTCCCTGAATCTGCTGATATTTCTAAGCAGCTGGGTTTAGTGAATCGGAGCACAGCAAAATTTAGACTGAGCCTCAGTTAAAAAACTGCTAGGGAGCCCTTTTAGCCAATTAAATATTTTTTCAAGCCAGTGGAAAAGATTGACCCTTCTGACACTGGTGCAAAGTCATAGACCTGGTGTTTGCAAATTTTCATAGCCACTTTAGCAGTATCTACTTTCTTCTACTAATATTTTTTTTGTGTGTTGGTGGCAACAGAAAGAAGAGGATTTGCATGCTGAAGCATGAGAAGGCATTTAGTATTCCTGTACTAGCGTGCCACTATTTGATATAAACCATTTCCCAGTGTTGTGGTTTAACCCCAGCAAGTAACTTGAGCCCCACACAGCCACTCGCTCACTGCCCTCCCGGTGGGATGGGGGAGAGAATCAGAAGAGTAAAAGTGAGAAAACTCATGGGTTGACATAAAGACAGGTTACCAGGTGAAAAAAAAAAAAAAAAAAAGCTGCAAATGCAAACAAAGCAAAACAAGGAATTCATTCACCACTTCCCACCGCAGGCAGGTGCTCAGCCATCCCCAGGAAAGCCGGGCTCCAGCACACATAATGGTTACCTGGGAATACAAATGCCACAACCCTGAACCTCCCCCCTTTTTCTTCCTCTTCCCCCGGCTGCATATGCTGAGCATGATGCCATACGGTATGGAATATCCCTTTGGACAGTTGGGGTCAGCTGTCCCAGCTGTGTCCCCTCCCAGCTTCTTGTGCCCCCCAGCCTTGTGGTGTGAGGCAGGGTGGTGTGAGAAGCAGGGAAGGCTTTGGCTCTGTAAGCACTGCTCAGCAATAACAAAAACATTCCTGTATTATCAACAGTTTTCAGCACAAATTCAAAACATAGCCCCATACTAGATACTGTGAAGGAAATTAACTCTATCCCAGCGAAAACCAGCACACATAGCATGCCATTTACATCGTGTGCTAAATACCTAGCATAGCACGGCATGCATGGCAGTAGTGAGACACCTCACACACCCAGGAAAACACTGACAGTAGATAATTTAAAATAATCATCTTAACTAAAAATCCTGTCAGAAGCTTCCATTCCTCCATCTCTCTTTAACGGACTGCATTGGTCATTAAAGCTTTAATTGCATCCTTTCGGACTGTGATCTTCTCTCCCTGCTGCCTTAGGGCCCTTTATTGGATTAAGCAGAATTTCTGGTGCATCTGATTGCTGTGAGATATGCACAGGGCTGAACTGCACCCTTCAAGGAGCAACTGAAATCCATAACCAAAGATTGTATAGCTGTGGGAACTGGAAAACAGGGTCATTTCTCCTCCAGAACAGTAATTTGAGCCAAACCCAGGAACAGCTGACAGGAGACAAATTACAGGCTGATACCAGCATTCGTGGTGGCTCCACTTGTTTCAGCGGATCTGTGCCAGCTTACACTCTCACAGAGTCTGGCTCTCTTGGCTTCAGTAGTGTTACACCAGCTGGGCAGCCAGACCAAGGCAGACACACTAACATTTAGCACTCCTCATCCTGGGAGCGAGCAGGATGCCTGAGGGTGCTCAGTGAGCATCTACGCCAGTGCCTTCCTCTGCCAGCACCAGCCAAACTAGCAGACACCATGTCGTATGTCCCACAGCTTAAGAGAGCGCACAGGAACATTGTGACAAGGGATCAGCTGACAGGCACTTAGGCCTTGCCTTACTGAAGTTTCTGAGTGCGTCCGAGCCCCTGTAAATGTCAGGCTTTCTCTCATCCCCTCGAGGGGAAAAAAATCATGAGGCACTGTGGTCCCTTGTCACTCAACCTGTCATTACAGGATTGGACCTTCTATATGAGATCTATCTGGTCAGAGGCTCCTAAGGCTCAAAACCTCCAGCCCATGAATCTACCTCCATAACACCACTAAAGTGTAGGAGATACACTTTACCTTGTCAAGGTAAAGTGTATGACTAGGACAGTTAGGATGGGGTTTTTTTCAGTGATGTGGCCCACTGGTTCCTGCAGAAAGACAGGATGGCACATCCTGTTAGATTTTTACTGCATTAAGGCAAGCAGCCAAGCATGCAAACCAGTGATGAGGTTTATTTGCAGTACAACAAAAAAAGAAAGTTCTTTTTTATCATGCTAATCCTTATCCATTTTATATCTTTGCTCAAGGACTGCTTGTAGTATATTGCAGATGAATCCTTCTCTGGGGAAGGGCTGATGAGAGCCCACCCTAAGCACACAAAAGACATAAGCTCCTCAAGTGCTCAGACCTGTAGAGAGAAAACAAACAGGACCATGACAGCTGAGGAGCCTGTGTGTATCTTTGGATTTCACTGAAGCAAAGACTCTCTGGGATATAGATTAAGTTCTCTTACTTGTTGTTCCAGCTGTCTCGAAGCGGAGATAACAGTCTTTCATAAACAGATTGAAAGGTCATTTGATTTCACTGTTGCTTTATTTGACTACCTCTATGTCCTCCACCAAAATATGATTGTGTGCCTTCTTCAGGGATACTCCTCAGTGATTACCAGTTACGACACATTAGGTGTACATGGAGCATTAGAGATCGCAGGGCAACATCTGTTCTTAATTATAGGGGCATAAATTTAATAATCCCACTGACTTCAGCAAAGACGCTAATGGTTTACAGAAATATAAATGAAACCAGGACTTGGCCTTTGCAGTCTAGACCTTACATTAAGGCAAACCTCTATCGTCTCCTGGAAATTAAGGATATTAGGAACAATGGAAGTATTGTTAAATCAGTAAGAAAGAGTGACATCTGTAAGTCACCAGCATGATACTCTTTTCCTTACAGTATACCCAGCCCTGGTGGATGTTAAAGGTTACCTGATCATTTACCAGCAGAATGTTCCCCCTCTCTCCCCAGAAAATCCTTTTTCATCAGAATTCAAACTTTTGATAGGGATAGTGAACATTATGTCATTCTGATTGTCACTTCAATTTTTAATTTATTTATCCCAGTACAATACAAGGGTAAAAATCTTCAAGGTTATAAGACACTGTTATTTTTGTTAGGCTAAAGCATTAATTGGTCTACAATTCATTTCAGCACTTTGGATTGTTTCTCACCAAGTTCTAACATTAACAGTCAGAAATGTTAAGTCTTCCCATGAAAAAAGTAGGGCGTTTCCCCTTCATTTTATAGGGAAAGTCTTTATCTAAATGTTGTTAACCTAAGGATTTTTCTTAGAAGTCAGTCATGTTTCTATTATTTGCTAAAAGTTAATTAGTTAGATTTATATTTTCACAAATTGCCCTTTTTACCAGAATTTATCCTGTTGTATTTGTAGATACTGTTGAAGTGGGATGTGGGGGGGGGGGGGGAGAAACATAAGCAACAGGAGATGGCATATTTGTCCAAATGAGAAGAAAATCAGTAGGAGAGAAGAAACATGAGACCTCTAACACCACTGAAGCCCCTAAGGCCAACAGACTAGTATAACCTGCCAGCAAGAAGATGAATAACAGAAGGAAGAAGAAAGACCACAAAGCTCCTGGCTCATGTTGTGTGACTTTCCCCTCAAAAGTCCACCTTTCCTCACCCAGCAAAGACATTACCTTAGCAAGACTCTCCTAATTTAAGCACTGGAGATACATGTGTAGGAGTAGGTGGCAGGAGCTCCTGTGCGGCTCTTGCAGACTTGAGAACATTGGGTCAACCACCGTTAAAGCCTCCCCAAATGCACTCCCAGCAGAGCAGGAGGGCTCACAGCACGGCGTGGAGGGTAAGAGAGGAGTGAGTCAGCACTGCTATTCAGCTTAAGGCTGATGCAGGACAGCTGGATGCATCCCTCAAGGAGCTACAGGCCACACATTCCTGCTGTGCTTACAAAGGCAGGTATTAGCTGGAGAACTTCTATGCTGCAAGCTGTGAGCACTCAAGGGCATTTTTGAGGAATATACCCGGAGGGCTCAAATGCACCAAGGGCTGAGATGCTGCTCAGTCAGTCTCTAAAGACTCTCATTCAGTTTCTAAAGAGCCTGAGGAACCGGTCCTCCAAGTTGAAGTTCAAATATAAAATCAATTTAGAATGAAAACTAGAGGTGTTATGCAACCTATGTGAATGGGAAAGGACTGGAGGTTGGTGTCGGGCTAAAGCCTTTCATTTGGGCACAAATAACATGAAGCATGGGAGGAAGCCAGGCCAAAAAATTTACCACTTTGCCGTATTTGCTTGAAAGTCACGGTACTGTTTTAAATGCTATTCATTGTGTTTTGTTTGAGGGGTAAATTTTAGGTATTTTATGATTCTTGCTCCTCTAAACCTGGCTAGGAAAAGTTACTGTCTTGGATTTTAGTTACAATTGTGATGTTCTTAAGTCCTGAAAGCCCAGAACTCTTTTCTGGACTTTACGAAGAGTTAAAATCAATACAGGAAAGAAAAAAGTGTAAAGGAATTTTACTTGATACTGCTTAGCATCTCCTTCCTTTTTATTCAAACACAGAATGAAGAAAATACCATGACAAACCTTTTCTGAACCAGCTGAAGCTTTGTTTGGTGCAAGCTAGGGAAGAGATTTGGATCATTCCTTATTATTTCCGTGACTTGTTGTATTTATCCCTCTATCTAAATGCTCCTCGTCACCTGAGCACTTAATATTTGAGGATCTATTCTGAGTCCTTGTTGCAGATCAGCAATAACAGAGAGTTTATCTATGCTACAGGTTTGTTTACAGGTGGTTTTTATTACCATTGCTGCTTGGTATCTTGTAATGCCCAAAACCAAAGATAATCTATTATGTTCATTCTAAGTAAAAAAATGGTATATGCAGGGACTACGGAGACGGATAATTATAGAAAGAGCACCATCTATTGTCAGGTAAAAAATATTAATGCTGTTTATAGGCATAGAGCTTCAATGATGTGGAGACAGCTGTGGGATCTGGACCTAGTGAAAAGCCCAGTGAAAAGTACTCTGAATGCTTTTGGCCCCAAGATGAAGTGGTCTGCATGATATGAATGTCTCATGTTATGGCCCCTAAAAAGTGAGGCACTGTAGCTCACATAGGGTTGGGAGGCTTTCATGCCAGTTCCTTTACAGGAGCCTGTTGGAAAAAGTGGGTCATGAATGAAAATGGAGTGACAGCTTGGTGAATGAGGGCAGTTGTGGTGTTTAATGGGATACTGGGATAGCATGGAGGGGGGGAAATGAGGCGTGAGAAGCCCCAGCTGGATGCAGGCAGCACTCAGCTCCGGGGCAAGGTGCCATGTGGCTCTCCATTGGACTCAGCAGCTCAGGAGCAGCCTTGATCTGCCATGGACAGGGTAGTGCCAGGCAGCCAAGGCCAGAGCTGCCTCTCTGTGCCATCCTCCATCACTTGGTGCAGACAAGCTCAGACCTACTCTCACTCTGCCTCTCAGCAGATGCTGATAAGCTCCCAGACAGATCTGGGGTTTTGCCACATTTAAATGTGCAGACGGGAAGAAAGGAAGGAGATAATTCCTCTGTGGCTGTTTGGAAAGACTGACTCATTCCAGGCAACACAAGTTGTTATGCCAAGCACTTCATAAATCATTTATTCAGCTCTCTGAATTTTCAGTAGACAAACTTATTATTGGCTTAATGTCTTAATAAAAAGGAAGGGCAATGACTCTCCAGACCAGCTTGTATGCCCTTTTCTGCTGCAAACAGAAAGGAGAGGAGGTGCCAAAGGACACCAACAGAAATTAATAACTTCTTTCCGTGTCCTTCATAAGCTTTCCCATGTAACTGATACTGCCTGAAGCCTTTACACACACACACACACACACAAAAGAAATAAAAATAATCTAAAAAGCATGTAAGGTTGCAGGGACACCTCAATCCATCAGAAAGAGCATCTCATCACCTGCATGCAAGCTATTGACTCAGCTGCACTACATGCACTACATGTGCACTTGTGTCCCTTGGAAGAGCACTTATCAATAGGCATAAAGTCAGAAACACAGGGGCTGAAATATGGCAATATTTTTGTCCTCCTACCTGGAGGCTTGTGCATGGAGATTGGAGTGGGGAATAAAGCAAAAGACAGATATTGGTGAAAACCACCAGTGAGAAGTCATCTGTTTATAGCAGGGGTGAAGAAAAGCAGATCTTGTGTGGGCCAGGCAGCCAAGGGACCCCTAAAACCTACCAACTGCTTTGCAGGTAGACAAGCACCAGATGGGTATGAGCACGGGGCAGATGAGGGATGTGGAGAGGAGGGAAAGCAGGCAATTCTCTGCAGAAGCTACAGGTTTGCTTGCCTGATTCTTTGAGGAACTAAAGCCCCTCTGATCCCTGCAGTGACTAACTGTGAAGGAGGCTGTGCTGGGTTACTGATGCAGGGGAAAGGTGAAAAGCACGTTGCCATGGGCACAGGGGAACTGACCGTTTTGTCCTGATACCCCAAACTACAATTTTCTGTTTTATAGTAACTGGAATCAGAGCTAGGAGCTTGCTACTGACATGCAGAAGATACACCCAGGAATAAAACCACCAAAAGCAACAGCATGGAAACTCACTTTTCTTGGCTGCCTGGCTAGTTTTGCCTGGCCATGCAGTGGGTCCTTGCTGACCTCTTTTCTCACTGCTGCTTGAGGCTCCCTGCCAGCAAAGGATGGGGCCAGCCAAGTGCAACACATGAAAGTCAGTGCAGCATTTGTTTCTTTTCCAGGTCTTTCACGTTCAACGTTATTAATTGACTCAAAGGTCAAACCACTGTTTGTATGGTCAGGCATGGGAGAAGAGAGAGAACTATTCCACCTGATGATTACTACACTTCCCACAAGGGATATTATTATTATTTTTATTGTTGTTGTTATCAGTTTAATTGACCTTGCACTGGTGAAAAGAACAGTGGAGATGGTGTTTCACATATACACCTTCCTTGAAAGAAGCTGAGGACTAGAAGTCCATTTGAATACAAATCCATCTACAATACATCCATCCACAGTACCTCATGCCTGTCTCTTCAGAGCCCACACCTCAGAAGATTTATGCAGCTTCAGTAACTGCACTCAGAGACTCTTTTTTCCCCCTCAGTGGTACTGGTTTTGGAGGAAAGAAATACATGATTGCAAATAAAGACAAGGCAAGGCAAGAGTGAAAATACATGTGCTTTGGCTTCAGTATCTAAACCAGGTCAAGTACAAGAACCAAGCGAACTGCCATTATAAGCTGTGAAAAGTGATTGTTTTAACCACTATATCAGTGTACATAATCCAAAGAAGGATACTGCAGTGGAAAGTTTGGTTTATTATTTGTAAGTATGAAGGCTGCATGAAGTCAGATCTTGTATTTCCCTTGAAACATACTGAACCTGAGATAGAGTAGGATTAATCTACTTCATCTGCTCTGTAACCTAGTGCAACTTCTTTCTCTTTCACTCTCACCATCTTTCCTCCTTGATTACACAGTCTTTACAGCCTTTTTCATCAGTAGATAGCAAAGTGCTCAACAGTGATGAAGGGTGTCATAGTCTGTATTTATTGATAAGTGAACTAAGACAGAGAAAATTGCTGAAACCACCCAGCAGCAGAGCTGGGAGTCATGCCCAGCCTTCCAGTCCCTTCTTGGAACCCCTCATCTACATCAGCTAATACAAAACATTGTAAAGCAGTACAATGAAAATACTCAGTCTCTCATTTCCTACCTATTGTATATTTCACCAGCAATTGTATTATACAAACCTGATAAAGGGAACAGTAAATACTAATACCAAACTCTACAATGGGAAGAAAGGGAAAAACTAAGAGTAAGGTGCAACTCAACCAGAAATAACCTAAGAATTCATAAATACTGGAAGTAGTACCGAGAAGTCAAAAATTTCTCCCCGTCAAGCAGAGCAAGCTCCAGTCATATAATATTCATTTTGTTATCTGAGATTTGTAAGAAAACTTTTTTTAAGCCTCAAGCACGTGTGATAAAATAAGGGTGAATTTTCAGAGCTGATTATTTGTTTAGCTACTTATTTTTCTAGACAACACTAAATAAAGCTTTCTTTCTGGTGGAACTTCAGGCTGGAGTGTCGGGCTTCAGGGGAAATCATAGAGAAATGGGAAAATGACAGCTGAATTCTCAGACTTATGCAGTGCCAAGTGCAGCAGTTCTGGGTGCGTGGTTGGCTTGACTGCTATGGAAGGAAATGCTAAGTAGGTGAGCTCAAGTTTTTAAATGAAAAGAGCTAAGGAAGCCATGGCTGAAAAGGGAAAACGAGCCCCACCTTTAATATCTGCATTCATCTCAGCAGCAACATGCTTCCTAAACACCTATCCTGTAAGCTTCTAAGTGATATCTATCTTTGATACAAACAACAGTGAAAGTCCTTCCCAGATGACATCCATCTGGTGACTAACCAGATGTGTATTGAATGTACATCATGTTCAGCCTCATGAGAATTTTTAATCTTTAAAAGTAGCGCAATGAGATGGAAACCAAAAAGTTTTACTTCCACATCACCTTTTTTCCATTTAAAAACAACAAAAAAGCCACACATAAAAAATATTTGAAATACAAGAAACAAACCTATTTTCCAAAAGGATAGCTAGTCCCACATAGAGTTTAATTTTTGATAAATCAGTATCTCCAGATGAAAAATACTTCAAAGCTTCCTGGATGTTCCACTTACTGACCTGAGCCCCAGTGGTGCCGCACAAAAGCTGCCACCACAAATAGCTCCATCAGTGCAGCTGGGCGGCTCTTCTCAATGACGCCGAGAAGTCAGGGGGTCTGGGCTGTTCCCTAGCTGCCAGAGGTGTGGCAAAAGGCAGGGAAAGACAAAGCTGTTACAGAGAAATACAGATGCGAGAAGGCTGCACTACACCAGTCCTCAGAAGACCTGTACTCACCTGCTGGTACTCCCCAAAATTTTCCTGATAGTTTGAGGAAGCAAATCAGTATGTTCAGATGTTTTTCTGTAAAGGAGTGTCTTAAGACTTCTCTTTCTCCCAGTGTTCATTATTAGGAGAATAATCTCATCCAGGCAGGACTGCCTCTCACCAGCTACCTGCTAGAGAGCGGGCACACAGCTGGGAAGGTCCCGACCTCACTAGCTCGTTACTGCAGCACAAACAATAAAGACCAAGAGCACGGTGGGCTTCTTTTCCCAGGGCTGCCAACTCAGAGCCATTTGCCAGCACTGACTTTGTCTAAAAGGAGGAATACCAAGGCAACGATGACATGAGCCATCAGACCCCCCAGGAAGCGCAGGTGAGCACAGACCAGACCCCAGCAGGGAAGCCGGGTAGTGACAAGTCTGCCAGGGAAACGTGGCCAGCAGTGGGCTTGGCTGGTGTGAAACGTGAGTGTGCGTGACACCCCAGCAGACCAGAGAGACTGTGCCTTTCCAGAGGCAGGTGGCCCTGTCCCCATCCTCTGAGTGACCACAGAAAAGCTCACCCCCTCTCTAAAGCCACAGGGCCATGTGCCTTCCCCTGTCGTGAGGCACAATACGACGTGGTACGAGCCAAGTGACTTGAGAAAGAGGAGGGGCTTGGTCTTCTGAACTTGGAAGAGATTGCTTCCAGTGTCTAGATGTAGTGGAGCTCCTTCAGCGCTGGAGGGTCTCTGTCAGGTAGAGCTTCTGCTAGCAAAGTTGCCCTGTGCTCAGGTAGGCAAAATGCAGTCATCCCCTTCTGAAGGTCCAACAGCTTTCCAACAGCTCTGCAGCCTGGAGTGAGGAGTCATCTAATCGGGGGCAATATCTTCTTAACCTACTTCAGTTCATCCTTCTTTAGCAAGGAAGTTTCTGGGCCTGTTCTTCCTGCAAGTGTCTTAGCAATTTTGCTGTTCATGGACATAAGAAATCACCCCCCTCCATGTGCAGAGGGAGGTGTGACCCATTACATTTGACATCCTGACCAGGAAGGAAAGTGGACAGAAGAGATATTTCACTAATTTCTAATTCTTCTGTGTTTCCTGTGGTTATCTGGTGCCCAGCACACTCAATGGCCGCTGGTAGGAGCAAAGTGTCATGTTTGCAGTCTTGCAGTCTTTCCTAAAGCAGGGCATCATGCAGCACAGCAGTCACCAGGCTTGGACCACCTCTGGCAGGGAACGTGGCAGCCATCTCAGTAGCAGTAGCAATAGAGGCAAATGTTTTAGGAGGGTAATAACTCTAGCACCCTTGTGTCTGCATGCTTCTCTGACCTACCCCATTAGTTCTCTGTGGGATATCTTTAAACATAAATGTGTTTTCACAGTGGAGCCAGCTATTCAGGAGGAACAGCACCAAGCTTGCAGAAAGGAGAGAAATCTCAGAAACAAAATCAAGTCAAGCTGATAGTTATTCTCGAACCAGAGGCATTTTCTGCTGCTGCTGACTTGTTGAACTAGGAGGTAAGGAAGCCAAGTTCACCATCTGTAAAAAGAAGATGCAATTTCCCAGTCAGTCAAAACAACTGCAGCCAATGCTCTTTGAGACCACGAGCAGAGCATCAGTGAGACCTGCTTGCCATGTGCTCCTTGAATTCCTGCCCTACCCTCCTGAAAAAAGCTTCCCAGTCTTTCAGAACTTCACCATAGGTAAATTAAGGAGAAAATCTTAGTGATCAAGGTTTTACCTATGGACTAATGCCCTGCTCCCATAAGCTGGAGTCCAGCAGGGAACATTTTGGAGTAGAAAAGGTATTACCCTTCTCTTTGCTTTTTCTGCTTTCTTTTTTCTTTTTCTTGAAACTTATCTCTCATTTTGAAGCCTAGTGGGGGTATAGAAGATGGGAGGGGAAAAGAAAGAGAGGGAGCTGCAACTAAGCTGAAAATGAATGGAAGGTTATGGACAAGGTGATGAGAATAAATCATATGTCCAGGACTGGTAGAATTACAACATCTCTGCACGTCTTCAGGTCTTAAGGGACTGCATGTTTTCTGAAGGAATTCTAAAGAGAGATTGGAGGCTCAATTGGGGGCGGCGCGGAATGAGAGCTTTGCAGTGTGAGGGCTTGAGCGTGCATGACCATGTGCATCTGGCATGAAAATAATTGAGTCTTTCTTCCTCTGAAAAAGACGAAGAGGGGAGCAGCCCAGGCCATGCCTTTGGGGAAATCAGCATATGCACGGAGCAGCAACTGTGGTATCTTGGGCATCTGCTGTTTCCAGCAGGGAACCAGCTTACTCCTTTGGAGCTGCCCGGTAATTTTCTTTTTCAGACCAAAGCCTTCTGAGAGGAGGAGGATTTGGCAGGGCAAAAGAGCACTCTACAAAGATTTGTTTTCTCAAAACTTGGATCTGACACTCACCCACCATCTAATGCGTTCAAATATTTCTCTCACCTCCCATAAGCAATACACACATAATACTTTTGCTACCTCTTTTCCCAGTATTACTGTTTATATGAGGATTGTAAGGCTCTTTACAAATAAAGGCTCACATTGCCATGGGGAAAGGCTAGAATCCAGGACAGAAGCTGTTCTTTCAAGGGCATACAGCTTTAGTGCATCAAGATCAAAACTTGATACCAAATTTCAGGTTCTCTAAGCCTGCTCCAGCACATCATTGTTTGTGCAACCTGCAGCTGCAGCCTACTTTGAATCAGAAATAGGCCAACACCAAACACCCTCTGGCAAACATTTTGAAATCCTGTTCATGATGAAGTGGTTTGAACTGGCCTGGATTTAATAGTCTCTCCAGCATTTTCACAGGTTTAGATTTTATTTCCAAAGATTATCATGGCACAAAATAAATAAATAAATAAAATGGTTTCCTTTCTATGGGAGAACAGAATTTTTCTTATGCACTTAAAGGAGATTGGCAAAGTGATCCCAAACCTGCAGGACCAAAGGTCTCAGAACCAGTTGTTCTAGAAACTTTTTGAAAACTTGTTCAAGAAACTTCTTGAAAATAACTATGCAAGCAATCCTGTGCTCTTTGTCACATAGGCATGGTTTCAAGAGCTGCAAAAAGTAACCAACAGCCCAAAGATCTGGGCTGATCCCACTCCTAGTTTCAAGACAACTTCCCAGAATGCTAATGTTGTCAGCAAGGCAAACAGTCTAAAAACTCACCTTCCTCTTGTCAAAGATGCTTTGTTCTCTGCCTGCCACCCAAAAACTATATAACTCCTCCAGCTTCCTATGTGTCTGGAAGAATGTTCAGGTTACTCCTGTACTCACCCCAGGCTCTGCTTGGAACTTCATCCTTCAAGGAACAGGGATGGAGACCCATCATGGCCACAGCTCCTTGCTGCTGTCAGGCTCCTACAGCTAGATGGGGATTTAAATGATTTTAGTAGTGTTCTGTTTTTTTAAGGTGCCTTGGATATGGATAGTTTGGAATGAAGTTGTTACTAGTTTTCTCTTCCATCCTACCTTTTATTTTGTCCTTAACAGACATTAAAAAGCCTTCCAGTGAGAAACTCTATATACCTGTAGATGCCTGAGTTTCCAGCACACACCCAACAACTTTCATCTGGACCTGCACTCCAGCAAGGAGAAATATCCACCCATGTATTATTTGCCAGGTTAGGCAGCCCTAGTTTTAGGTTGGCGATTTCCACCTGTCTCTGAAAACATATGCCAGGCATAGAGGCACAGGAGAGAGGCTGTGAGACACCCCCAGCACACGCACCCCTGTAGGAAAAGAAGCTCAGCTGACTTCTCTAGGGTTTCTTGAACCTCTCTGTGCCTCGGTGTGTGCAGTGGGGGTCATCTGGGGAGCAAATACCCTGCATTTGTCCATGAAGGAGTGAGAAACAGCTTCAGTCTGTAACCTGAACCCTACAGGAGTGGTTTCCGTTGTGATATACGGTATTTAACCAGACCCCATCAGCAGGGACCCTGCTGGAGCATGATGCTGAGTCTCAGCTGAACTCCCACTCCATGCCCCAAGGAACAGCCCTTAGTTGCTGCTGCTCTCTGTGTCTCAGTGTCTGTTTTTACCATAAAATTTGTTATGGTTAAGGTTTTTCTCTTTGCCTAGAAGTCCTGGAAACTGCTGCTTCTTTAGAACAAACAGAAATGTGTGGAATGGAGCCAGGTTTTGGTGAAAAACTTTCTCACCCCAGATGTCAAAGTAAGGAGAAGAAAATCCATTGGTAAAGTGACAAACAGGAAAACAGGGAAGTGGGATTCCTTGGAGCAGTGAGAAACTCGCAGCATTGCTCAAACTTAGGAGTAAGCCCCCATAGAGGAATTATGCTCCCTGTTGCTGGAAGGGCTCCCAAACCTACACAAAATGCCTGCTGTCCTACAGGGAGTACCAACACAGCTGGGGAGCTCAGGATTGCATCACCAGGGCAAGTGGGTAGAAGCAGCTCTGAGGCCTCCAACCCACTCTCAAAGAACCCACATTTGTTTTCAGCCTGCACTGAGGCATGCCTCTGTTTTCACCAACCTGAACCGACCTGACCTCTTAGACTTGTAGCTTTATGTCACAAGCCCCTTTCTGAGCAGTGGCTGGAAATCGCCTTTCTTTCTATAAGCATACAAGCCCTGCAGAGCCGTGCCGGGACAGGGAAGTTTAACCAAGTCATGCAGAAGCAAAACAGCTTGCACCGGAGGGGCAGAGAGCTCTGTCCCAGAACACCCTGACATCTGATGGCTCAAGCATTTTTTTACTGTCTTGGAGAGAGGAATTCAGTTCCTTCCTCTGCCTGGGGAAGTTTGTGTTTGTTCCCTGCCTCCAGCAGGACTGCTCTGATGACCAGCCCAGAGCAAGCTACAGGGACCTAAGGATTCCCAATTGCCAACCAAGCAGTGGCTTTGTTCATACCCTCTGATGAACCCAGCTGGCATCAGCTTGCAGGAACAAACCTTCCTCCATGCAGAAGCAATTCCTTTACTGAGAAATTATCTCACCTTCTCTTTAGCATACACATTGAATTTCATGTACTGGTATTAAAAAATGTTTCACTCTCAATCCATACCTGGAAATACAGCCCTAGCTGCTAATCTATGTCCCTACTGTCATTGCAGTGAAGTAGGTATAACTCTCTGCTGGTGCAAAATTGCAACTGCAGCGCCAGGGGGGCCCAAATTGAATCAACTGTCTATATTTTGTCTTCCCTTTTACTTTATAGAAAAACAGGATTTAATGCTCTACTGCACAAATCAGGCTCTTCAGGTCTGCAAAGCTCTCCAAAACAGAAATTAATGATAACACTTTTCATCTTTAGATATCAAAGTGCTCTGTGCAGGTGGGCGATTACATCGTTTCCTCCACTTTAGCAATGGAGTAACTCTTAAATGTATGTCTCTCTGATCTGTTGAAGACCAGATACCAGGTAAATGGCAGAAGAGCTAAATCTCCTAATTCCTAGTCTGTGCTCTGCTGACTGACACTGTAAAAGCTGGGGGTGGGAGGCTAGAGAAGGGAGGAAGAGGTGAGGAGAGCCGAGACTACACCTCAGGCATTTAAATCAGTCTCCAAGCATTCAGGAAAATATACTCTGCCAGTGTGCCCACAAGCGCTAAATGGCAGCTGAGTGCTTTCAGAGAGCCTGAAAAACATGGGCACAGCATCATTTATTGGCAATTAAAACCAGAAATGCAGTGTGCAAGTGAACTGCTTGCCACTTTGTAATCGAATAGCACTTTTTATCAGTTCTATGACCAAGAACACATGAATTTTTTAATAATTGCTCCATTCATGTCCTCACCACTGCATATCAAACTCGACCCATTTAAAAATCATTAATTAATCATTTATTACTGATTACACTTCACAATGGCATCCCAGATTGCTCCTCTGGTGGTGGTAGTAAACACATCATGGCAGTCCCTTGCTTCACATTCAAGAGGCCAGCACATCAGCTGTCTCTAGCAGCTCATTACTCACCCAGAAGTGCTCCTGTGCCTCTTTATTATGGCAGCAACTCTAGAGCTCAGGGTAACATAAGCTCATCCATGGTAAAACTCCTTTCCTTAGGATGTATAATTTGGCTGTGAAACCCTCAGCCAAGGCTGGAGGAGGTGATCAGGCAAGGCTGCTCGAAACCTGCTCCAGCACCAGACAAAAGTGTGATCTCTTCCAGGACTGGAGAAGCAGTCTTTCCTCTCTGACCTTCCCTGGAGACACATGGAGCAGTGAATGCCCCACTCATGCTAAAGGTTTGTTCTAAAAGCCATTTTGTTTCAAAATTTCCTGGACAGTTTTGAACCACTAATTAAAGCCGTTCCACCTCAGTCACAAATGGTCTGTTCTACCAATATGGGTCCATTTCTGGTCTAGAAATTGCTTTTCAAGCCATCTGAAATAGCTTCCTGAGCCTGCCTCCGTCGCGACGGAGGGAAGACACAGTCACTCAATATGAGTGATCAGCAGACTTCATTTATTGTGCCTTACAGTCATCTTTTATACCTTGTTATAATTAGCTCATACATACTACAAAAGTTAAGCTCATTATTGGTTAGTTGCCTAAATATCAAGCCCGCCCCTAGTTTCTCTTCTGTAGTTATCTGTTCCACCTGCAACATTCTTTTCCCACCACAATCTTCCTGTTACTGTGTAACAAGAACAGCCAAGGATAGTGTATTTTTGCTTTACTTCAGATAAGCTGAGAGCGATGTGCATTTTTGTCCAACCAGCTGGACTACGTCTATGTGAACTTTTTCAGCTAGCCAGTTATCCACATGCCTCTTCCACTAACTCTTCAGATCTCCTCTGAAAACTTCTTTTCCCCTGTATTTTATGCTCCAGCATTGTTCCCCTCTTGCTCTGTTCTAGTCTTTGTGAATTATTCACCATCCAACATCCTTCACACCACCATTTCCTGTAATTTATAGTGTCTACTATGTTGTATTATTTAACACTGAAAAGCATTTCAGGATCCAGCTTGAGATGTATCAGGAAAGATGTAATGAATTGTGTTGTGTTGTTTAAAACTCTAGCCAATAAAAAGGAAAACTATTAATAGCTTAATGGTTGTTGTCTTGCTAACGTCTCAGTCTTTTGTGTTCACAGCAAGCTTGTCACGTTTATTCCACTGCAAAGAGGGCAGGAGCTTTTAGACTTGTTTGCCTCCTCTCATGGAAATTGCTTTTTTCTTTTCAGCTAACACCACATGCTTGTTAATGGAGTATTAATAATAGCCATGTGAGAAGCTTCTTCCGTCAGACAGTGAAGTCCACTAAATAATTTCTAACAAAGTCTTAATTGTAAATCATAAGTGCAGAAGGGAAGGCCACAGCTGCTGGCAGTTTATTCAGCTTTCATCATAATGTCATATCAGACTAAATTATTGAAGATGACTGGCAATTTACATATCTCCTCTCTAAGTCAAATAAGCTAGAGCTCCCTTCACTGAGTCACACCTCACTGCGTTTATAAATCTAGACTAACAATCCAACTTGTTTGCATACTATAGAGTGAGATGTGTGTAAAATAGTTTTATTTGGCAGGTATGGAAGAACAGAAGTCTGTTCCAGGCGGAAAGCATAAAGACTAGGTCAGCACATCTTGCCTGGTGAAGGACAGGTTGTCCACAGCCTCTTAACCCTTTTGATTTCCATGACCATATGACTGACAGCATAGGAATTTGCCCAACGTTGCGTGATTAATTGTGTTGGGTTATTCTGTCCTTACACCAGAGGAAGACAGAAGGTAATTAAGTTCATTATTTTCTAGTGAAAGGAGAAGACTAGTTATAAATCCAGACTAGTTTCTATATTGAGTAACAACCTACATTTCTGTTAATTGTACTATGAAGTTCGCACTGGTTATGTTTTAAATACACAACGTTCAAACACGTTCTGGAGCTAGATCAGGTATCCTCTGTGCTATGGCTATGAAAGTTGAGTGTCACTGACTTCTGTTTTATATTCACATTCCAAAATGATTCATTTAAAACCAGGATAAAAACATATGTATTATTCAGGAGTGAGTAATAGCTTTCACCAGATATAGTGATGGCTGGATAGGATACATGGATTTTTTTTACATGCCACGTAAACATTTGATACAACTCCAGGTCTTCAGTAAAAAACTTTATCCAGAGGAGAGTAACAGACTTTCAAACCCAACTTCTTAATGAAGATATCTATACGCAGAACCTACATCCCTACTTAGGCATCCACATTAAGTGGTTTCATTTTTTAGAAAAGCAGGTCACACCAGGCCTGATTTTGTCTCATAGCTTCTGAAATCAGACTGCTTCTGACATGCCTTGAAAAGATGTTTTATGGTTTTATTCAGCTATTCACTGCTTTCATTGGAAGCAGTTCACATCAATATTTTTAAATAACTTGCTCTTAAAGTACAAACCTAACCAACCTATTCTGAAAACCTCACCCTTTTTATATGACTTTTTATGGGGAACATGAGCTCAGTTTTTAGTCTCTCTGCAACAGTAATATTCATCCCACTGGGAAGTTGTGATCTTTAACTCCTTAATAATATTATGCATCTGGTTTTGCATATTGTGAACTACAGTGAATTCCTTTTCATTCCCTTGCTAATATGTCAGCCTTGTTTTCACTACCCCAATCGTGTGTCAGCTTGGTTAGCTAAGTTCAGTTAACTTATGAAAGACTACTCATTATGATAAGAGCACACCACCTAATATTTGCCTTACCTTGATGCTACTCTTATTTCTCTTGCTAAAGCCAAAGGGCATAAAGTGTAATTAACTGATCAGTATTCTCTCCAGGCTGAATCTTGTAAAAAAAATATTGTAAATCTATTAAAATGTCTTAATTGTATTAAACCAGGGTTAGGAATGGGAAAAGAAATTACAAGAAAACAATATAAATCACTGCTTTCCAGATGGACCTCAGAGTTCACCTTCATATAGAATATCATACCTGAACCCTACCTTCGAAAAAGTGAGACAAATGGACAGAAGAATAAAGCGGATAGGAAAAAAAACAACTAAAGTCCAGCACTCAATTACACTAGCAATAACGTGCATTAGAAAACTGATAATTTCTTACTGTTAAAGCTTTCCTTACCAGATTATAAGAACTGGGGACAGATTAACCCAGCGTTATCCCCGGTAGAGCAGTAAGTAAGGAAATTACAAGATAATGAAATTCACAGCTAAAAGTAAACAACACAAACCCAGGTAGGTACACTGTCTGCAGTATTTGTCTATGGGACTGCAGGATATTATTGATTACATAGTACTAGGCTGGGAAAATGAAATGAGGCAGCAAATTGCAGAATCTGTTGGTAGCTACCCCAAGCAGTCCGAGCCCTCTTACCGAAAGGCATCCCAGTAGGAGATTTTCCCTATGTAGTTTCTTGTCTCTGTAAAGCTGGTAGTTCTCCAGATTTATAATGCAAAATTCTCAGACAAATGCTTGATGGAAAAGTGCCAGGGCATAATGGTTTATGCAGCCATATGTCTGGCCAGTTGGTTTGTGGTTGATTAAAACCTGACAGTTTGTCCATTTTTCCTAACTAAATAGGCCAGTCTAATAAAAGCTATTACTCATCTTACCATCCTGGCCTTTCTTGTACCTGAACACCATCCCTTACTGTCTCTGAAGCATGTTACTGTCCCTTCCACTGCGATGCATGCCTTGGATGAACTGGGACACATCCTGGCTGCTGCTAAGGATTTTGAAGCAGCATACCAGGACTGCCGGAGCTGTTGTGCTTTTCCCAGCCTGTAACTACCTCCTTGCCTTCCTGATGTGCTCCAGAGAACAGGGGCACAGGGAAACTTTGTTGTTGTGCGTTTGATGTGGTAGAGAGGGATTGGGGAGTTTCTTCTCTATCAGAATAAGAGTCCTTCTCCAGTGGCCCTCTCTGCCTTAGAAACCACCCCAATCCCCATGTCCTCTATAGAAAACATAAATCCTGGAGATTTCTAGAAAAGCAAAGGCTTGGATAAACCATCATATGTTCTGAGACAAACTTATCCAATTCCTTCACAGGCAGCACACAGTTTTTATTAGCTCAAGCATAAATGTAAATGTCACTCAGGTTATAAAGCAGAATCATAAACATTGAGAAGCAATAGTGGTTAAACCTCTACAACTGTGCTTATGCCATGCCTGTGAAGTCAGGGAATAAAAAAATGCTTTTCACCAGAAATTTTGCTCATACAAAGTTTCAACATAAGGCTGGGAAGATGCTCAGTCTGTAGTAAATGAAGTCTGTTGGTTCCTGTTCTGAAAGGCATTAAGGGAGGGGGCAAAGAAAGGCTCCTGACATGTTGCTGTAAATCTTCTAAGCAGCTCCAAATACAAGCAATTGTGAAGAGAAACCAGAGACAGTGAATGCATCTCAACTGTTATACATACCGAGAAATGTTGGGAATCAGCTATTCAATCTACTTCAAGTTATGACACTCAAAGTGAAGTGATACTTTAGTCCACAGAGAATCACCACTTTATGATATTGTGCAAATAATATTAGCAAAAATATGTGCCATTTTATGATGACAACCCTTAGTGTAGAGTTGCTTATATCAACAATTTTCTTGTATATGTCCATCTGTCATTTTACATTGTCTTCATCTCTATACCTGAAATGAGCCTAGAAATCAGTACAAGTAGTAAGGTATTTCATGATGCATGAGATTCGAGCAACCCAAATTGCAAAAAAAAATCCACAGTGCTGTCTTAGATTCTCCAACCCAGCAGCAGAAGGACAAAAATGAAGGAAATGCCAACATAACAGCACCTAGGCTGCTTCCTGGGTGAAAAGGAAAGAGCACTGATATGGTTAAAAAGGAATTATATTGCAGCTGTTCAGACCAACAAAATTATCATGACAAGAAGAAATGGCACTTCCACTGGGAGCTCACTGGGGGCTGGCAGGTTTTCAAAAAGGTATCTAGTTTAAGGCCAAATGTTACTAGCTGTCTTTAGAGAAGTATTATGGGTGGAGGAGATGTCAAGAAAACTGAAGGACTTTGCAACCTACATCCAGGGGAGAGCTTACGCGCTGTGCAGAGAGCACTCTGATGCAACCTGGGGTAATGCACGCTTATTCAGCTGGTGTCGGTGAAAGGTGTCAGCAAAGATTTCAGCCCATGGACCCAGCTAAATGGTCACTGCACCAACACACCCAGAGCAGGCAGACAGATTCAGCTGCACCTTATCTGTATAAAGTCCTCAATGACATGCAGCAAAGGCATTTCATAAAGGAAGAATTGCTTCTTAACACCTGAAGTATCTAACATGTTTTATCACAATTATGCCAAAGATTTCTAAAATCATGCTGGTTCTTGACAATATAGGTTGTTTTCTGCAAAAATCTGGATACCAGGGAGTTAAGTAGACAGTATTTAACCAGCAGCAACAAGCTATTTAGTCTATTTTTATGAAAACATAGCATTACATGCTATTTCTAGGTAATGTGAAAAGTCCTTGACAAGCTGTATGAAGTAGAAAAGAGCACAGCAACGTATTAATTTTAAAAATGGTGGTGGAAAACAAGTTGCTAGAAGCTGGTAATGCAGTCTGCTTTTCCTTTCAGTGAGACACTTGAAGAGACACCTGTTCCTCTTCTGCACTGAGGGAGCAGCCTGCAGAAGTGAAACCTTAATCTTCCCCAGCCAGCACACTTCACTGTTCCCGCTCCCTGAAATAAGAAAGCCTTTTTCTCCTCCTGAAAAAACAGTAGCCTTGGACTGAGTGTGATGAGAAGCAACACTTATGTGCCTTACTGCATTTCTTTAATTCAGTTCCTTCTCTCCTCCATGAAGAGAGAGAGGAAAAAAAAAAAACCAAACCAAAAACAAAACCACATCACAAAACAGAAAAATGTAACAGATGACATTGCAGGTCAATTCTGGGTGAAATGTTTAGGGTTTTCTGATAGATAGCATTGCCAAAACCACCTGTTAGTATATGCCTGGTGATACATTCATTTATTGACCTTGAAGAATGGACCTGTCCATTCTTAAGCCTGAGCTCAGGACACTGAAGTTTAATTCCCTGCTTTTGCTATAGCTTTGTTACTGTCACTTTCATCAAGTCAGCAAATGTCTCTGTGCTTCATTTCCCCATCCATAAATGATGGCTCCCCCATATCACCAAAGATGCTCTTGTGGAACAAAATTGGGGTAAAGTTAGTACCAAGTAAATACTGAATAAATACATGAAGAAAGTGTATATAGGCCAAAATAATATCACATGACATAGAAAGATCTAGAAAAAAAAAGAAAAAACTCCAGACCCGATTCAGCTCTCCTGGATACAAGTCTAAACCCAGAATTAATTTCCCAAACATATTAATGTTGGGATAAGCGTAGGCTTGAACAGCCATGAGTCAGTATCTGCATGTGGAAAGGGGCTAAGGGCAAGTGGAAATGATCATGCCTGTTACAGGAGGCGTACAAAAAAATGACAAGACAATGATGAAAAATGTTGATTATTTAAGTGAGAACACAAAAAGGCTGGTAGTTATGGAAGAAAATTGCAGCTACAAGAGAGAGAAAGGTAAGGATCAGATTAAAAGAGAAAAAACTGGGGAAATCACAATAATGCCAGAAGGATGTTGTCACTGGGCTCCCTGATAGGTGGTACACGAACTTCCAAAATAACAAATTCAGTGCTGCAGGAGGAAGTTGTTCTCATTTGGAGGGGGTGGGAGAAGGAGGAGTGTTTTGGTTGAAAACCCAGGTGTTTAGATATCGTAGTGCTGCCAGGGAGCCTAATGAAGGCTCTAATTGAGGCACCATGTCATCTCCATGCCTATAAATCATAATGTCTGGTTATTAGATCTCTCCTGCTACACTCCAAACTCTCCTCCTGACAGAGGGAGGTAGCGTATTGCAAATCTCCTTCCCACAGGCTTCCAGCAGGGGTTGAAGTCTGGCTGTGGAGCATATGTCATATATGAGAGCGAGACAATGAGTCAGCTGAACTGTAGTTCCCTTGGGATACTCTGTGGTTTACCCAGCTAGAGATTTCTTCATAGAAAAATTCCAGCCTGATCCTTTGGGTTTTTTCCCCTCCAGCAAAAATAGAATTTTCTGTGGAAGGCAACACTTCTGTCTTGGGTGGACAAGGTTTAATAATCTGATAATTTATTTTAATATTATCAACCTCAGCTCTTGGTTTCCTTTAGGTTCTTCTTAATTTTTCATTCCCTTATCATTTCTTGCCAGAGTTCCTATAGCATCTGTGTTGTGTTTTTAGCTATTGATTTTGTAGATCAGCAAATACAGTGGCTGATCTTCATTATACACAGAGTCAAATGGAACACAGTGCTGCAGAACTCATCGAAGATGCATCCGCTTGTGCAAAGGTTTTCCACTTGCATCTGCTTTTCACCACATTCTTTCAGAGCTTGGCCACTGTCTGGCAGAGGCACTGATAGATAGGCTTGAGCTAAATAAAAACTCTTTGAACAGAGTGACCAGTCCGCACCCCAGCCTGAACATACAGCAACTCTGTAATAAGTTGGTACAGAGAGAAAAAAAACCACAAACAAAACCAAACAAACCACAACTTCTAGGTCCAACTTCTGGCCCAGCAGTGACAGTACTGATGTGGCAGCAACTCAACTTTCAGTACAATTCATTCATCCCATTATTTCATTGCAACTAATTAAATACAACAACATGCAATGCCTGTCTTAAAGACCTACTATATGTTTAAGCCTTAGACTCTCACTAGGTCTGAGGTCAGTTTAACCTCATGTCTCTTCTTGAGACCGCTTCTCTGTTTAACACTTGTTTTGTCAGCTTTTCCCCTGTAGAATGCCTCAAAACTCAAAGTTCCTTGGAGGAATCCATTCACACCTCCAGCAAAAAGTCCTACCTATTGAGAGTGGGAAACCTCTCTTAATTGCAACCATTTTAAAGTTAGACAACTCTCCAAATAACCTGGATGAGACAGAAGAAAAGCACTTCAGGAAGCAAATTCATCAATCACATCCTAGGTTGTTCCCTCTCTTCACTACCTACACAAGCCTAGATGATGACCTCAGGATAATTTTTAAATGGCTGATATTAAGAAAAATGGATCCTACCTGTGGCATATAAAGGCACAGACCCCAAGTGAGATCCCCCATTGCATACACAAGTGCCAGTTATATGCAATCGCTCATCCACACAAGTTCTGCTCCAGAACACGCAGCAATGTACCTTTGCAGCCAGTTCACACTCCACCAAGCCATTCACTCCATCCATACTCATCTGAGGAGCTCTCATCTTCCCCCACACTTAAGCTGTGGGAGGCTTTGGGCACACCCCTCTTTGCAGACAGGTGTGCACATAATTGATTTGCAGGTGAGCTCAAAGAGCCAGATTTAGTGTTAGTTGTTTCCTCACTACATTTTAGGGCATCATGACTCTGTGACCTGGCACCCAAGACAATGGACAAAGCTTTTTCTCAGAAAGGGCACTTACGCTACCCATTAAAGGATGGGAGAAAAAAAGACTAAAGCTCCACTTCCAAGGTCCTACAATTTTTTCCTATGCCCAGGCTGTCCATATACAGGGTGTTGCTGGTACCATTTATGACTGTCCCCTATTGCTGCTATATTCTGAGCCCTGCCATCACCTGCATATCCTTTGCTCCTGTTTTTCCTTTCTTAACCCAGAGGTGTCCCATATTGCCCAGGGCAGGATTCTATCTGAAGCCCATGTTCCTCTGAGCATCTGCCTCCATGCAGGTCATAGCCATCTCTGTTCAACTCTGTTGAGATGTTGTAGATTGAAAACTATTACTCTTTTGTAATAAGTAAAAAAAATAAAACAAGGACAGCCCCTGAAGTTTAGTTTAGAAAATAAATGCTAGCTAAAGGTTAATAAACATAGAAAGGGACAACTTTTAGTAGTTGCAGTCTGTCTCTGGGGTGGTATTACTGGTCTGTATGACAATTCTTACTTATGTAGTAGCTAACATTGAATGGCTTTCCTTCTGTAAATATCTAATGTACTAAGACTCATTCTCCATTCCACTGTGCTGCAATAACTCTGCAGAGTAAATATACCATAAAACCAGTATTAAAAAAACAGTGAAAAAGGCTCAGTTATCTGGATTCTGGTCCTACAGCTCCCTGTGTGCACTGAAACAGATTTATTTTGCCATACTTGAGACTAGGTCTGTTCTGGTTTATGGTGTGAATGTTTCAGCAAACTATTGAATAAATGTCAAATATATTTTTCTGATTATTTATTTTCTTCTCTTCACAGAAATCCTTATTACTATTCATAGGTCTGCTAGCAGCTCACATTTCAGGTTATTTGCTTGTTTGTTAGTTAATGATTAAATGTAGCTGAAAAGTTTTCATTTTGGGGCCCTGTTGATGGCTGTGTGACAGGCCAGTGTATTCTCCTCCCTTCCCTATTTCTCTTGGTCTCTCATGCTCTGACGCTTTCGGTAGTAAAGCTTTCCACACTCTGCATTAGCAGTCCACAGGTTGCTTTGAAAGCTGCCAGCAATTCTGCCATCATCTTTCAGCTTTTCTCTTTTGCATCCCTCAGCAGTGGTGATCTGTAACAGTGACTGTAATTAGAAACCACTCTTGGGCAGTGTGAGGTTGCAGGGTTTTGTTCTTTTGTTTTTCTGCTCTGAAAAACTCACATGTGCTGGTTTCAATAAAAGAAGCTCACCTTCTTCACTGCAGTAGAACAGAATTATATAAAAATGCAGTTCAAATTTATTAATATAAATATATGGGTGAGTTCAAGTGTGTGTAATGCATATGTATACATATATAATTATTTGAATGTGTGTGTGTCGCTCTGTATCTTTAGCCATGCAATGCCCACAATTCTATTTGTGCATATTTAAGGCAGCAACAGGTAGACCAGGTGCTGTGATTTGGGACCAGTTCAATGAACTTCTTTTGAAACTGAGAGCGATTTTCTTCTGCATTTGGTTTCCTTTTTCACACCACAGGTTGGTCTTGAGCCAGCTTGCTTTTGCCTGCTTGGGTGAAATACGACAGTGGTTTTCCCCAGAAGCAGCAACCAGCAGAGGTGTGGGACCCCAGCACCAGCCATCAGGACCCCAAAGCACATGGGTGGGAGCCTCCTGTGCTCTGAACGAGGAGCAGGGTCTCACACCACCTGCTGCCACCACTCCGGAGGGACATGGGCCAATATCCATGCTGCACACTCTGCTTTTCATGGGATATGCCTAGCAGGGAGCACCACAGGGCTACAACGCCTGAGGCTGTGATTTGGTTCTGCAGCCCCAGACGGATGTCTCGCTTTAGATGGGACCTAATGGTGCTGGCCTGTTTCTGGGCTCAGGGCCCAGGCAGAAGAGCTAAAGGGCATCTGCAACAACACCAGAGGTGCTAATTATGTACAGGGTAGTTGGGCTTGAAAGGTGCTAGCTGTCCCCTTCCAGAAATGCATTTTCCCTTCACACGGAAACATTGTGCAGACTCCACTTCCAGCCTGCCACACTCCAACTGCATCCCTGTATGTTGCATTAGGGGACCTGTGTTTTCCAAAAGCTGGATTTCCACAGGTAAACGTAGATGCCTCCAGTGCTCTTTTGAGGACATCCTGAAGGAAATTACAGAGGCAATTTACCCCTGACATCTACAGGTGAGACAGAAAAGGGAGTTGAAGCTGTGACCTAAAAGCCTAGGATCTGCCTCCTCCAGAAGAGGACTCTTGCCTGAAGCTGGCCCCATCTATGCCAGCAGTACTGTGGGAAAAGAAGGAGGTACAAGGGGGCACACTGCATGAAAGCTGAGTGCCAGAAGATTAGGTTGCAACCAGGCACGTGGTGTACAATGTAACTAGTTCACTAAATGCAAAGACTGCAGAGATGCAAACAAATTGAAGCTATCAAAACAAACTGTGGTACTGACTATAGCTGAAAGTTATATGTGAAACCTCTGAGGATAGAGACTGGATGGATGGAGACAGGAGGTCTGGAGCAGGTGAGGACATGACAGCGCTTCAGTCCGCATGTAAACAATACCAACATTGCCATCTTGTGAAGAAGAAAAGGTGAGCTAAGAATTTAATGATTCCCCGAAACAGACTTCAAACCCACCCCTGCACACAGGGCTGAAATCCCACTCTGAAATGGATGCAACCATGAACGAGTTTACTTTGAACACATGGCTCTTGGCAGATGTCCTGTCATCCTTAGCTCATGAGGAGCTTCCTTTAGGGATCTGTGAGTGCATTTGATATGAGTGTATCAATTTGAGTTGCGGGGGATTCAGCCTCTTCACACGTGTGGGTGTTTGCTGATGACTGCTGGAAGGGTCTACAGGATTCATGGTTCAAGGTGTTCAGCTCTACCTGGTGGCTCTAAACTAGCATAACGCAACTGATTTTGTTTGACTTCAGTCCTTCCCGAATGGTCTCAAAACATCTGCTCTCTGTGCTCACATCTGTAGCACTGCCTGAAACAACACCTTTTGGGATTTGCGTGCTGTCATTTTCCATTGTTTCTTGCAAAATTTCTGCTAATCACAGTAGCTAAGTCTCTCCTGGTGGTTTTTGGAGGGTTTTTTTGGTGCATTTTGTTTGCTTGTTTCCACTGGGCAGGGATGAAGACACAGAAGGTGCTCTGGGGCTGTAAACAAATCCCCACTCTGATGCACAGACTGTGTTTGTATCCAGGTTTTTGGCTCAACTGCCTACTTCAAATCCGTGTGGGGATTCTCTCATGCTGGGTGATGTTCTGTTTTGTCCAAGTTAAAGAGACAGGGGAGAGCATAAAATGCAAGTGCAAATCCCAGCCTGCTCACTTGGCCCCAAATCTCATGAATACTTGAAGCAGAGCTTTTTCCGTAGCTCCTTCCCTAGACACCAGGCTTGCATACAGGCTGAGCCCTGAAGTGTTGTGTGGTGAAGAGTGATGAAGTGCACTATGGAAAGACTTGCCACCTGGAGCATCCCAAAATCTTGACTTCCAGCTGGGCACTTTCTCAAGTGCTTAGAGTACCTCCTGCTTCCCAGTCAGTCCCAGGAGCTTCAAGATTCCTGATGTCTCTGGGAGAAGTCGGGTCCCCTAGAATGTCAGGAGGCAGAAAGACTGAGTTCGCCCACTTTGTTCACCATCTGAAGTGTTACCAAGCAGCCCTGGCTCATGTAAGCTCACCACAGTGTGAGCACATCCACAGGTACCACCCCTGTGAGCCAGGAACAAAACTGGGGGAGGATTTGAGGCAATACCTCTTCAAACCAGGTTAGCCTACAGAGCAGTGGTTTGAAGCAGTCAAGCAGTGATGGAGTGATCCCTCCCCGTACTGCACCTACCATCCCAGTGTTAAATTAATCCCACTTACTACTGAGGGCATATAAGAGTCAGAGACCATCATGCTATTTATAGCACCAAAGATGAAATCTCCCTTCAAAGAGAAGATATTGTGTAGCTAAGTCAGGAAATGGTCCAAGCATTGTCTAATGACAGGTGAATCGATGTAAGACTTGCCGTACACAAAGCAGAGGAAGAAAGGATTGGGATCTCTGTGGAAACAGGTTTTTATCTTGAATCATGGGTGATTACTTTCACTTTATCTTGAGCAGCTCAAGTAGTCACAGAGTATGTGTCCTTTGTCAAAGTCTGACCTTGCTTGAGTGGCTTTCTGCAACAGAGTCCAACTGGACAGCAGTATGCTGCTGAGACGAATAGTTGTGTTAGGGGTTTTGTGTTCTTTTAATTTTATTCAGCCACTGTTTGTGCTTATGTTATTGACTAGTGTAAAATGGACTAGTGGAATGTCCCCTATTATGTATTAAATCAAGTAAGTAACAGGGGTCTACTAACCTTATGTGTAATGCCTTGCATTCCCTGCCACGGGAGTCTGAATCAACAGATTTCTGCACAGAAATGAAAAGATACATAACATTTTGCACTCATCTCAAAAGGTTATTAATCTCCTCCAAAACCAGCAGCCAGCATTTCCCAAAACATGCAGTGATTTAGGACAGCGGGATTTTTGGTACTCTCCTTTAAAAGGACCCTAATTTTCAGAGAGCACTTGACACCTGGCAGCTAAAAAATCATCCTTTTTTATGGGATTGCCTATTTTAGACCCCAAAATACAGACCTTTAAAGACCTCTAAGTATTTGAAAATTTTAAGTAGAGGATTCACCAGACTAAGGACACCAATGTTTCATGACATGCTGATCACGATCTGAAACACCAAGAAGTAGCTTCCCTCCAGGGAAGTGTGTTTGTGGGCACTGTTTCCTTCCTTGCCTCCTAAACAAGTGCTAGTGATATTTTGGGGGCCAGTACAATAACAGACTAGAGGGCTCATTAGATAAGGCAATTGTTCAGTCAGTAGGTAAACAGACAGGTGCTTGTGAGGAGTCTGTAAAATGTAACTCTTCAATGTTTTTTCATATTGGTACAGCCCATCCACTTCCAGTGTCCTTTTTTAGTTTTGCAAATACAAGATCATATTGAAAATGGCTTTTTTAGAGCCTTAAGAAATATTTTCTTATGCACCTCACAGCACTGTCTTTGCAAATGTGAAGTACTGTATGCCATGCTACATTTATGCACTTCAGGTTTGATAGATGAGGGATGCTAATGGAATATAAACTATCAAATTAAAAACTTTGATATTAGGGATGCCAACAGTGTTTGCTGTACCTGGCAATGTGAGATGGTCCTTGCAATTTTTCTCTGCTTTTTAATATGATGCAATAAACACATTCTCACATGTCACTTTTTAAAGAAAGGCAAATGTACAATTTTAATGAGGAGGCGTTCCAGAATCACAAGAAACTGCATTATTTTTACATTGGGCAGGTTCATTATGCAGCCTGCAGAAACCACGAGATGATTATACTTTGCACACAAACCTGAAGCCTGATTCTCCTCTTCCCACCTGTGTGAACTTTACTAACACATCATTAATTTCAGTAGACATACTCTGCCATTGTCCTGCAATAGGATAGAGCATGGCTGGGAACAGGAACCACCTCTCACATCCAGTGCTGTCGCTCCTGTACATGACAGGAACTGCAGAGGAGTCAGGGAAATACAAGGTGTGCTTAATGGATCTGAGCCAGAGCCTCAATGTATGAAAACCAGTGCAGCACTCAGCACCTCTCAGCCAAACCTGTGCAACCACATCCGTGCTGGTGGGGAAGCTGGGCAGAAGCAGGCTGGGATAAGAAATGGGTTGGGAGACTGTGACTGACATCTCAAAGCCATGACCCAAGAAGGCACTGATTTGCACCCCAGTTGGAAGGAGATAGCCATGGAGAAGGGGGTAGGTGAGGACCTGGATCCCCTCTGCCTGGGTCATTTGCTTACATTCCCTCTCTCCTGCTTTCGTGTTCTGCACAGTTTGTGGATCAAACTGCTTGCTGCTTGCTTGCCCACTGGAAGGCAAAGGAAGGGAAGTAATAAGAGGGGATCTTTTTCAACAAACAATTTGCAAAGGATGCTGAGGACTGAGCAGTCTCCAGCGGTGGATGTTGGCATCGTAAGAGGTTCCCCAGATTAGACTACCAGGAACTCCAAAGTAGGAAGGGAGTGTAAACACATTAGCAATGTGTTTGGGCACTTGTTCCTCCAGCTGTCACTGGTGAGAGTAATGCAGTTCAGTGCAGCTAAGTGCAAGATTAATGGAACTGCTTGAATATTTAATCCTATAAAGGTGTTACATGAAATGCTCCCTGTAGCCTGCATGTTTTTCAGCTTGCCAGCATGCATGAGTGTGTAAACATGCTTCAACATAGGTCAGGGAAGGGAAAGGAAAAAATAAATCTCATACAGTTACTGAATGAATAAACATGGTCACAGCTTCAGATTTCTTAAATGGGGCTGGGGAGCACTGCAAGGTTTTGACAGTGCAAGGAAGGCAGTAGGTGGGACCTGGGCTCTCTGGCTGGCTTTTGAAGGAGATATGGGCTGACCACAGGGCTGTTTGTCTGTCTTGTACAAGTCGAACAAAGAGAGATCAGCCGTCAATGTGAGCTGTGGGGAGGGCGGAAAAGAGAGAAAGGTATATCTCTCTCTCTCTGTCTCTCAGAATTTTTAAATTTCTGATGTGGAAATATGCTTCTTGTCCAAAAATATTTTGATCAGTGTAGGAGATGGGCACAGGAGCAGACAAATGCTCTGTCGTTGCCACAGATCGCACTTTCATGCTCCTCACCCCACCACAAACCTGCTTTCTTGTCCAAAGCATCCTCAGAAACTGAATAACTTCTCACCTTGCTCCCCTGCCTGCGGTGCCCTGGACAGGCTGCCCTGCCCCAGCAGCTAGGGCAGGCTGTGCCCATGCCGCAGTGCCAGCCGTGTCCCCGCCAGCCGGTGCCATCGCGGGGTGCGCCGAGGGGGCTCAGCATGGATCACAAGCACCAAACCGGTGACACCCTCGCAGGGCTCTGTAGTGCCACTGCCACACTGCCGCCAGCTCCCACACCTGCTTACGGCCACCGCAGGCACCCCTCAGAAGCCAAGGCACCCCTGCACTGCCAGAGCCCCGGGGGGCTCATTTGCAGGAGGCCAAGCAGCAAGCCCAACCCGCCTGGGAGGGAAGAGCAGGGCTTTTTCATGAGGTGGATTGTTTTATCTCCTTGTTGGCAGCTGTGAGATGTCGCTTTGGGTGGAGGCTGGCTGGAGGATGGGGCAGGGACACGGCTCTCCCTGGGGCAATGACCCAGGTGCCTCCATGGGGATGGGAGATTGGAGCCTGCAAGAAGAGGGAGATGCTGGAAGGGGGGAGATGGGACCAAGTGACAGGTTTGTTGCTGCAGGACCTTGAGCAGGGCCAAGAGGGGTAGAGGGCCAAAGACACTGCGGTCAGGTCACTCTTCTTTCTAAAGCCCTTTATTTCTCTTTTGCCTTATCTGAGTTTCCTTCATCTCTTAGAAAGTTAATTGCTTTAGTCAGCATCCTAAACCAACCTGGCTTTGGGGGCTTAACCACCTGAATTTTGGCAGAGCTTACCATAAGCTCTCGTGGACAGAGGGACCTCCACTCTCGGTCTGGCTTGAGGTCTCATCAGAGCAGAGAAGCAGGAAAATGTCTTCTAAGGGAAAAGATTTTCATGCAGACTTTGACTGAGGGGGAAATGATTGTTAATCGTGTTGACACTAAATGAAATACTCCCACTAACTCTGCTAGCAACACGGTAAGAAAGAATGAGCAAGTTTACTTACTACACTTGCACCAGTCTCATACCAGAGCCAAGATCCCCCAGATGGCTTCCAACAATACGTTTTCATCCAGATGTGTATGAAGCACCTAAAAGCAGAAAGCAGAGGTTGCTGGAGGATGTTCCTCCAGGCACACCGGTTGCAGCCCTTTTGTACCCAACACATGCTTCTGGCAAGAGACTGGACCAAAGCCTGCAGCCGCTTTCAATTTGCCACCAGCCTGCCATGGTTTTCTGATCACTGCTGACTATCAGCTGCAGACTTCTCATTTGCAAAGTGGCCTGCTCTTGCTTTGGGCCTTGCTTCATTGCTTTTCACATTACTAACACACCACAATTTATTGCGTTTACTCTAACTCATCACGCGCGACAAAGCAGAGATTTAGGATGGCACCACTCAGCCATCCCAGCCCATCACTTACTCACTGTGTGTAGCAAAGGCCTCAGAGAGACAGGAAATTGTTTCTGGTGGTTAGAAGTAGCTAGGACATCAGGGAAAGTGTTTTCATCCTGAATGACTCTGGGGAGCATTTTGGTTCTTCTAATGGCTCCATTTAATAGATAAAGCCACAGACAAACACAGAGACAGCGCAAGACAGTGATTTATGCAATAAATAAACCCCCTCCTCTCTCTTGAACTCACAACTGGGACAGCTTCCTCACAAGTTTGTTTGACCTGTTGCTTTTTTCCCACAACTTGCTCAGCTCTAGCTCAGCCCAGCTCAGCAGAGACTGCACAGGCAGTCAGACCATTTGCACAGGACTTCTGAAAATGCGAGGCAGGGTCCAATTTCTCTTTTTTCCCTGCAGAAACATTTCTGGCCAAATGGAAAAGACAGTCACACCAGGTACTGTTAATAGGGAGAGGGAATTATATTCCCCCTCCTCTCAAGATCTCCTTTCCCAACAATATTTCACATGGGTAGCCACAAAAAGGAGAGCTGGGCCAGGCTCCCCTCCTCTGCCCAGCGTTTTCCTGGGAGGCAGGGACAGAGGGCAGAATCGCAGAATAACTCAGGTTGCAAGGGACTGCAGGATGCTGTCTGCTCCAACCCCTGCTCTCAGCAGGGCAACTTCAAAGCTAGAGCAGGATCCTCAGGGCCTTGTCCACTTGAATTTTGAATTTCCTTAGCAGTGGAGATTGACAGCTTCTCTGGGCCCTGTTTTAGTGCTGTGCTAGCTTCCTGGGAATTTATTCTGCATTATGAAAAAGAATTTTTCTTGCTGTAGCTAGTATCCTTTGCGTCCTGTCCTAACACTGTGCACCTCTAAGAAGAGCCTGGCTCCATCTTCCCTAAACCCTCCTTTAGCCAGATGAAAAGACCACTAAAATCCCCCTTTGCCTTCTCTTCTCCAGGCTGAACAAACCCAGTCTCAGCCTTTTCTCTTACATGCTGTGCTCCAGCTCCCTGACCATCCTGGTGATCATTCACCAAGACCACCTTGTTCCATTTTGCTGATGTCTTTTTTGTACCGGGGGAACAAAACTGGACACGGTGATCCCAGACACAGTCTCCCAGCCTCTGCCGGGGAGAGAAGCTGGTGAGGTTGCAGCTCTGCAGCCACACATGGGGAGCAGCTCAGTAATCCAGACAGGATCTGAAACCACAACCCTTTGCATAGCAATGAGCGGCTGCTGCTATGCAAGCAAAGCTTCCTGGAGATACTGGAGACACCCTTGAAGCCCAAGAGAAACAAGGCAATTCAGGATGGATACGGGAAAGAAAATAACACCCAAGGGCTCACGCAGAACAAAGAGGGGGGTTACACTTGGGTGTAGAATTGCCATTTGGAAAACACATTAGTCATCCTATTTATGTAAGTACAATAAATCAGTGTAAAGCTAAACAGCCAGGCAATCAGAAAGCTACAGAGACCTCAATGGAGGGCAAAGCAATGACAGCCAATAGCTCTTTAAATAATAAAAGTGTTTTTCCTATGGGACTCCCAGTTCATATCATTGCAGTGTGCAGCATGCAAAGATAAAGCTCCCTGGACCCCACAGATGGCTCCAATTTCCCAAATAATTGATAGCTGGAGGTCTCCTTGGAGGATCTGGTGAGCAAATGAAAATGGAGTGTTGTAATGGCTGCATTTTTCATTCAGCACAAACCTGGTTTGGTTTGCACCCAGGTGTAGGCTGACAGTGGCTGCACTGAAGCGACTACCCTGAGAAGGAAAGCGGGGACTGACAGCTCAGTTGGGTCCTGAATCTCCCAGCAAACAGCGCAGGCCTGCACCTGGGAAAGGCTACGTAAATAGCTCAGGCAAAATGATGGCTAAATAACAAAAATCTTAATTTACTTCAAGGGAAGTAATGTACGGACTCCCCACACTGTATTTCACACCCGCAGTCAAGCTGTCTTTAAAAGGAATGAGAGGAGATGTGGATGGAGGCGTGGGGTGAAAACAGACTTAACATTAATATACAGGAAGATCTTTTTTTCTCCAACAGTAAAGAAATGCAGCAGATTTCAAATCACAGACAAAAAAGAGAGTGAGCAAATCCAAGTGTCCTCTTCAAGCTCCCCTATAGATTACGATGGGCTGGGCAGGAGGCGAGTGGTGGGCAGGGCAAAGGTATTCCCATCTTGGAACTACGGATCCAAAACCTAAAAAGAGTGTGGTGACAAAAGCTACTCTCGGAATTGGGATATCTTTGTTTTGGTGTTGCAGAAGCGTGGGGTCAGCACTGTGTCACATGAGGCAGCACATACTGTGGCAGCCAGTGTAATTCTTTGCTCCAACTGACAAAGTCAAGCAGAGATTTCCATTGTTGGTTTTTGGTTTCTTTTGTGGCACACCCCATTTTTTTCCCAGTGAAAGTGGAAAATACGGCAGGTGGATCCGTCACAATCCCAGTGTCAGAGAGCTCACTTTTTTTAATTGCGCAGGCATCTTAGTAGCAGTCCTCAGGGTTACACAGGCACATTGACACAAAGAGGTGAGGTAGGCAACGAGATGGAGGAAAACAGCTTGGGGCCAGACTCCCCTGGAGGTGAGGTGACTTGACCAAGGCCACCTGGACATCTGTGTCAGAGCCAGAGCCAGAGGACAGGAGCCCTGAGTTGTGTCCTTAATCGCAAAACCCAGGTTCTTCCTAAGCTAACAACAGTCTAAGCAGGTGTTTTCTCCTTTTCCCAGCCCACATGTAATAAGTGATAAATGGGGTCACATCCTCCCAGGGAAGCTGTCACAGGCTGGGAAAGTGAGGACCCTGTCTCACCACCTTCCACCCATGCCAGATCTCAGCTTCTCAAGCAGGTGACATGATGAAGAGGGAGCAAGATTACGAGGCTGTGGGTGAATGTCTCAAATGCAGGCTGGGGAATGTGAAGAGTCGTCTGTTTGAATTGCAGATTTGGTGTGTAAGACTTGATAGCTTGGCCTTTGAAACAGATAGAGTGCCCAACTGGCAAGGCTTCGCCGCAGTTCAGGCAGCCTGCAGGGGTTCACTGGGTCACACTTTGAAAGGAGGCAAAAGCTGCAGGAGTTGTTTGCCTGAATATTTAATGCTGCAGCTGTGCATGCAGTTAAACACACAGGTATCTGAGTAACCCTTGGCTCAAGCAGTCATGCCTGCACATTTAACACGTGAACAAGCACAGGTCCGTGCAATGGTGGTGCAAGGAGAAGAAAGCTTGTTGATTTTATCAGCACCAGGACTGGATAAACATATTCTCAACTCCCTTCACTGCCTCCAACACTTCCAACTGCCTGCTGCCCAACTAGAAACAATTCACCAGTTGCTAAACCTGCGTCTTGGCCAAATTAAGTTGTTCTAGCCTGGTTTTGTGTTGGAGAGGCAAGGTATGTAGGGTTGAAATGTAATACCTTTTATTAGATCATATTATTCTCTCTCACTCTCCCAAAAGAAAAGAGAATGACTTTATATTGAATTGTCATTTGTTGCTCATTTCAGGTCTCACACACTTCGGAGCCTTTCTTGCTCAATGAATCCCTGGAAAACGTCACCCCCTTCCAGTTACAATAGCACTATTGTTACAGTAACAATGCAGCGGCTGGGTGCTGAGGTTGAGAACACGATCCTTTGCTTCTGGAAGAGGTGAGTGTTTGTTAACCAGCCTGAGGAGGAACTTACACATGTGGGAGGTTGCACCAGCAGCAGGTCTTGTACCACCACTGGGCACAAAGGTTGGCAGGCAGCATCAGCCCGCATTCATGCTTGTGAATGTTATACAATCCCCAGCAGAGTGACCTCAATTTGCCACAGAAAATAGCAATAAAATCCAACAGAGAGATTTCTGCAGAATTTGAAAGGATGATGAGAAGGAAGGCATGTAACTCTGACCCTGTATGATCTTCACAGCTACAGCGCTGCTGTATGTTTTGTCCACTGGAAACTAAGAGGTTGATCTGACCCTCCACTCATTCACAAAAATCTCTCCCCCCCTCCCCCTCCCCCAAGGACTCTCCTAGTGTCCATTTCTCTGTTCTTTTCTGGAAAGAGCAAAAACAGAAAGTGTTTTATTTATTTGTTTGTTGAAACTATTTACACACCATTATTTTCATGGTCAGAACCGTTGTGAAGTGTCTTTGAAGGACTCCTGGGGAAGGCAAGAGGAGCTGAGCTGTGACAGACCACACAGAGCAACTGCAGATGCACACCACAGGCAAGGCTGCACGGGTGCAAGGCACAGACAGGGGCAGCAAAGTTGCAGGAGGAAGCCGGGGGGGGGGGGGGGGGGGGGGGGGGGGGGGGGGGGGAGAAAAGCCAGCTGTGGCTGCTGCTCTGGCGGCAGGGGGACAGGGAGGCTGGAGATTAAAAGAGGGAGAAGAAGTCTTCTGACAGTGGTAAGAGAGAAGCTGCAGCTAAGAAGGGGAATGGATGTGATTAGGTTGGAGAGATGTAAAGGAGAGATGTAACAGACTCAAAATGATGGAGAGTACATGTAGGTCACTGCAGGAAATCGGTGCAGTAGCTGGAAAAAAAGCTCTTTCTCCTTGGGTGTAAATTGAGGTTTCATTTCTACCACAAAACAAGCAATGTGGCAGGGGGTTGATGGGGCTGGTTTTAATACAGGCTGAGTCTTTCTAGATGTCCTTGCCCTGGTTGGGACCTTTCAGCTATCACTAGCCCCCAAATAATTTCTTCTACTTTCTTGTAAGCGCAGGAAGTTAACCACAGGAAAGGAGGGTCCCAGGCTAATTGCTCTGACAGTTTATGGAAAAGGATCACAAAGCAGGTGTGCTACTACAGGAAAGAGAGACACCAACACCAACATTGCAAAACAAAATGGAAGGAATGGCCAAATAGTAAGTGTGTGAGGCAGAGGGAGGTTCAATAACAAAGAAGATTAACAGTTGCAGAGGTGCTTTACATTCAGCGGCTGAGTTTCCTGCTTCTGTGAGAATTCCCATTAGGGCAGAGTAAAAGTTTTCGGAGTCCTGCAAGTCATGGCCTCACTAAAACTGGACACTTCTGTCTGCATATACCTTCTATGCTTGTCCTCCTGGTCAGGGATAGTCTGCTGTGATCCTTTCCATGTGCTGTTGCAGTCAAAGTTCAGAAGGTGAGAATAAAATAAAGAGAAAACTAAATTTATTAAAATTACAAAAAACCTTTTTTTTTTAAACTTGGGTTTTCTTTTCATTTTGGCTCTGAGTTGGAGGGAATGTCTTTGCTCCCCTTTATCTAGGCTGGCTTCTCCATCTGCAGAAAACAGTACTGGGGGATGCAGCTCTACTCATGGCATTCCAGCTTCAGTTCTGACTGCCTGGCCAACAGCTACACAAAGGTGTTGATCCTCTTTTCCAAAATGTCTCTGCAGGTCAGGCACTGCAAGCAGGCAGTGAGAAATATATGAAAATACCAGAAAATTGTATTTTTCAGGGTTCTGGAGGAAACAGGACACTGATAATATTTTCTGCATGCTTAATCGTTTCAAATCCCCCTGATTGAAAGATAGCCATGGCAGGTGTGCACAGAAGGGTGAGAGAGCACCACAAAGCACTTAAAGAGAAAATACTTGAGAAAAAAGCAAGGGAAAGAGTAGATCTGGAGCTAGGAAGGGAAAAGACACTTTCAAACAGTGTTATTCACTGTTATTGCACAGCATAATTAGAGGGAGAATCAGCCAATGGCCCTGGCAGTCTTTCCCATGAGATATTGCACCCAGAAAGAGGGTATGCTGAGGTCAGTATGAAGAGATATGGGCTCATGTCCAAACCATTTTAGCCCTGGTGAAAACAGGGATTCTTTGGTTGCTGCTCAGGAGCTGCCTGGAGTGAGGGGAGCACACGCTCAGCCTTGTTGCCTCATAAATTGCATCCACATGACAAACCTCCTGGAGGCAAGGGAGGCAGTACCCGGGATGACTCCAGGACCAGCATTTTTCCTCCGTGGTTCATAGGTACAGCCCTCAGGGTGCCGGGGTTGCAATAGAGATGGGAACAGAGAAGCAGGGCTGGAAGATTACACCATCTGCCCTGGTGTGAACTATCCCAAAAGCACATGCTTTGCTCACAGAATGCAACAGAAATCCCCTTGATAGGTCTTTGCACCCAGGTGATAGCAAAGCTCCAGCAAAGTTAACAAGGTGGGGAATAATTCCTGCAGCCTTTGCTGGGCTGAAACCCTTCAGAATGTTTCCTTCCTGCTGCTGGGGCTGCAGGGAGCAAGGCTGGGTCCTGCAGCAGGGAAACAAAATGCCAGTAAGTTGGCAGGGACCACCCAGCTGGGACACATGCCTCCAGAGCCTGCACCAAACCCCCGGGAGTCATCTCCCACTTCGGACATCCATGTCCTTGCTGATTGCCCAAATGCTCTTTTGTAGAGGACTTTTTACTCCAAGGTGAGAGGTGAATGGCCGCATGGTCAGAGGGACAACAAGGAAATGACATTGATCCTTAGTCCCAGAGGTCACTGCTGTGCCACTGTCCTTCTCTGCACTCACAGGAAAATAGGCTGCATTCTCTGAAGGGTGTTGCTACCGGCTCTGCCCAGGAGGAGAGGGCTGGTTGCTCCAGAACTCACAGCTTTAGCTGTAGGTGGCAGTTGCTGAGCATCACAAAAGCCACACCTGTAACTTCTTTCCAACTCAGTGTCCCCATGCATGAACAGCAACAGCAGCATCTCCCACGGTGAAGAAAGCACAGACATCTCTTGATGAAATGGTTATTATAACTTATCAACAATCATTAAAAAGAACAGGGAACAAAAGAGCTCTTCAAATTCAATGTGCTATAGGCTGAAACAGAGTAATCTTCTTTTTCTGAGAGCTGAGCAACACAAGAGAGAGGTCAAAGTGGTGGAAAACTATTTGACCATTTACAGGACTGTTCATTCATGTAGTGTGCAGGGATAGTCCCCAGAGACCCTTGTAATGTCGTGTTGGATTATGAAGGATATGAGCTTAGCTCCGCTGGATCAACAAGCAGGGCAAGAAATGGAAGTCTCAGTCAGGCTTGCTAAAGGAGGAAAAAAATCCTGCTCTCTGTTACGTGCAGCTTCTCAAGTGGAGGCAAAGGAGCAAGAGGAAACAATAGGACAGAGGAGGAATGCAGGACAGTGAACCGCAAAAAGAAATCCAAATCAATGTGTTAGAGTCTCCTCTGGGGCAGGCTGACTCAGGGGATAAATGTTTTCTTACAGCACATCGCTGAAGCTAATGTAGGTTTCATGATTTACATCTCGGTGGATCCGGGCTGCAGTGCCAGCCAGCAGGACGTGAATGCTCACTGCTGGCAAAATGACAGTTTAAGAATATAAGTAGCTCTGTGGAAAATATTTTTTCTGTAATGCTAATGAAAAGGACTGCCGTATGTAGAGCCGGCCAGAATATTTTTGATTAAGCATTTTTATTGAAATGCAGTGTTTTGTCAAAGTTGAAACATTTCATGGAAACATTAGCTTTAACTAAGGGTCTTTTTCATCAGGAAGATCTCTGAGAGGCAAGTGAGATGATCCCATTAGACCAGGAAATAGGCTTTAGCAGAAAAATAAAAATACCTTGATAAGCTTTTCTAATCTGAAAAGAAGTGTTTCTACAGAGTTCTGTTATGGTTGAAAAAGTATTCACAGGGCTATTCACAGGGCTTTGTTTTCACTCAAAAATAAAGAACATTTTTCTTGAGGCATTGCAGATGGCCTCAGAACAGCATTTTCCATCTCCACCGGCTTTACATACAAGTCCATATGCACGTTGAACCCAGCACCTCATATTCCTAGGACAGGCCACAGAGTATCAGCAAAGCTTCAGCCCCCAGTAATTGCAGTGCCTGTGGGGATAACTGAGTTGTAGTAAATGACAGGAATAAGAACCACACATAAATATATGCAAGAGTAACAATTCCCAAAGACAGAAATCAAACAGGTCACATCATAAACTGAAATTTTGGGCTGAACTTGAGGCCAGCCTTTGTTCACTGCTGCCAACTGTTTACAGCCCAGCCACAATAATAAAGCCACCAGATCTCGGAAAACCTACTGCTTGAGGGGTCTTGAGGTAGTGTTTGCTCTTTCTTTTGTCCTGCTTGCCCTTGCACAGGCTTTCCCATAATTCCTCAGCCCCACCTCCTGAAACAGTTGCACATCCCGCTTCATCCTGGCTGTTTCTCTTTCTCCTTGACTGTTTGCTATGGAGACCTCCTTTTTGCTCTGTACCCCTTCATTTCCCCTGAGTTTAACACAAATGTTTAGAACAACCCTGAGCAACTACTGCAGCAAATAGAATGAGATTCATCAAACAGAAGGTATAGTGCTAGAGACGTCTTATACCCTTATAAACTTCACATAATAGGACTGAAATTACCATTGCTTTTCTTGGGAAGCCTGGACAACTCAAAGCATAGCACATTTTGTTTCAGGGTGAACATTTAAGATTACTTTGGAGTGGAAAACCCTTTTCCCTGTATTTTATCAAGAAATAGTCTTAATTATTGCAAGGATCAAATAATCACGAAAGCTGTATGCACATGTGATTGTGTAGGGATAACATACATAAAGACCTGGAGGTTTCCTTGCTGGTAACTATTCCTAAAGCTGTCCTTTTAATGGCTTGGACACTGAGTGCAACAGGTATGAACAAAATGAGTCCAACTTTTGCCAGTATTGCATTTTGTCTAAGAGCTGGGATTTGCAACTTCTGCCATCCAGACCCATGGAATTTCTGCAACATGTGAGCTGCAGGGTCCAAGGGTTACAGTCACGGCGATGCCTCTGGAAGACTGGTCTCTACTGGGAAATCACTACCTTTCTACATGAAAAGGAGCTTTAAAACACAGTAAATAAGTGCTGCTAGAGGACTGAGACCTAGATGCTCTCCAAAGGACTGTCAAAGCCCACTTAGTAATGCCAGCAGAACAATTCATAGAGGTAAGTATATGAGAAGGAGAAAGGAAACTGCCCAGTAATTGAAGTCAAGTTGCATACTGTCTATACTGTCATGGGGTTTGCCCCCAGATTTTCTTAAAAAGCACATTGTACTAATGCCATCATTACATGCTTAAGCACCATAAGTGCCCAAATATCTGTCTAGAAAAAAGCATGGCAATAAATGCAAACACTCATGTTTGAAAATACAGTCCCTAGTGTCTACTGAAATACTGCTTGCAGAAATGCAACTTCTAGAAGGTTGTTAACAGGCCCTATAAAGAGGGAATTCTACCTCCAAAACCTGGAGCGGCATCCCTGGCACGAGGAGGATCCCCTGTGTCTCAGGCACAGCCTCACCACAGGCGTGTGCCATGGCAGAAGTCCTCAGGAGATGCCCAGCACAGATGTCCCCACTGTGTCACAGGGCTTGCTGCTCAACCAGCTCTTCTGCGCTCTCTGCCTGCAGAGCAGAAGTTGCAGGCTGATAAACCACAACCTGCTCAAAGCCATTGCACTATTCCTATCTCAGCTATTTAGCTTAATTTTTTTCTCTTTAATCCTCTTAACTATGTTTACTAATTCAACTTTTAATGATAAGCCTATTTGTGTAGATACATTTTTTTCATCAGCCTTCCCCCTGCTAATCTATCCAGGTTCTCTAAAAATACCTTCTTATTCTACTTAAATAACTCTTTCATTCCTAATGACTTCTATCTCCTCTTTTTCAGTTCTGTAACATTATCATCATTATTAGCTCCAAGAGTCTCTTGCTACTTCCCTTCTAACAGTGTTTCCGCTGTAAGCACCTCTGCAGGCTGAGCCCTTCAGTTTGAGAGAGGCTGTTGAAGATACTTCTACACACTTTCAGCCTAGGCAGCCCATTGAAAACATTGTTGTTGCTTGTCTGTACAGAGTGAGGCTAATGCCAAGGACAAAAGCCTCCCCCCCCGCGCCCCCCCCCCCCCCCCCCCCCGCCCCCAGAAGAGCACTGACCCACTGCACGGAGGGTGGGCAAGGTACAAGTGGGCACCTGGGGGTGCCTGAGGCAGCAAGGAGGCAGCAGCCTCCGGCTGACCAACAGCGTTCAGCCCTCACCCATAGCTTGTTTTCCTTGAAATCAGGGCAGAGCCATGTTAAAGGGGAGTCTGATGGACTATAATAGGAGGCCCCATCCAAGGTGCCTCTCCTGTGCACAGTCAGCCCCTGCGCTTGATGGCAGTGCCACCACACAGGAGAGAGAGGAGCAATGCCATTCACAGGGAGACGGCTGCAAGAGTGGGATTACTTCTATGGCAGTGTCATGAGTGAGGGATGAGGGCTGCATCACTGGCACAGCAGAGGTGGGTGATCATAAAAGGTGATGGAGAGGAGGGAGGATCATGGAAAGTGACCTGAAAAGACTCACAGTTCTCTTTACTCTTTAGGGGGGAAATATTTGTATATATCCTCAGTACAGCCAGACAGAAATAGAGCACGTTCTTGGCAACATCTTTTGAAGGAAAGAATAGAAGTTCGTTTTTAGAAAACAGTCTCCAGGACATTTTCTGTTCCTCAAATAGTACTTTTCATTTAAAGTGAAATGCATCATTTTGCTCACATCACAATTAAGAAAAAAAAAATGTTTCCTTCAACACCTCTACTATTCACTTGCACTGTTTTATCTGACTAAAAATGAAAAGATAAAAGAAAATGAAGGAGGGACACAACTAGCCACAAGCCCCCAAACAGTACATCTCATTAGGTCCCAAGACTCCCCATCTCACTGACAGCGAAACTCTGCCTGCATTCACTGCAGGAGCCTCAAAAGCCTGTGAAGGTCTGAGCCAGGACTTCAGCCTCCGGAGGCCACCATGCCTCCATTGCCATCTGCAGAAGGAGGCTAACCTGCTGCCACAGAGATGCACCTCCCAGCAGCAGACCCCTGCATGCCACCACTCTGTCGCGTTTGTTTTCCCAGCACAGCCCTTTTCTGATCCCCAGAGTTGTACCTGCAGAACTATCAGAAATGTCAGAGGTTGCCCCAAAATCACCACCCGTAAGTTTCAGCTTAAGGCAGCTGTCTGAAAACCACCCCTGGACCCCAGTCCCGTGGCCCAGATCACTGCCTGATACCAAGTGACCCCTCTGTGGTGCAGCAGTAAGGCACCATGCACAGCGGCGGTGCCTAAAAACTTTGGGAGCTGCAGACCCCCAGCAGCACATCTGACAGCTGCCGTGGAGCCAGGCTGTGTGGAGGAAGCTGGCACAGCAGCTTCTGTTTCAGAAACACTGCAGGATTTCTGCTGCTGGAAAATGCCAGGGATATCAAAAGGTAATTGTGCAGAATTTCCCTGAGGAGACTGTCAATGCTGAGACTTTTTATCCCAATCAGGTTTGGGGTTTTGTTTTGTTTTGTTTTTAAGCAAAATTAATTTGCCCAGTTGGTTTTATTAATTATTGTGAAATTCTGCTTAGCCTGTTGTTAGAGGTCAGAATGTTTCTCAAAAAAATAAACACACTGGCATGGGAAGAGGTACAGGTGAAAAAGTAAATCATGTGTTGCTGCCAGAGTCTTTACCAAACCATCAGCCCAGTGTATCATTACAGACTGGGTCCACTGTTGGTACAGAGGTATTTCAAATGAGACACAAATTCTGAGTATTCTCACCTATTATCACTAAATGTCCCTTGACACTCTTCTATAAAAAGAAAATTATCCACACCAGCTCTCCACACAGGGGTTGCACTCTGCCAAGCTATGTTCCCCAGCCAGTTCACTAGATAGTCTGTTCTTTGCTTGGACAATTGAGCAGCATTTGCTACACAATTGCTACTCAATTACTCAATTTGCAATTATATCTGATTTGGGTTAATTGTGCAGCACCTGCAGGACAGGCTGCTAGGAAGGATGCTGTGTGCACCACTTGCAGTTACTATACATAGCCGAAGAGGTGCCTGGTGGGATCTATGTCTGGGTACACGGTTTCTAGGGGAGTTTCAGGGGATGAAAGAAGCTGCTGAATTGAGATATTTATTATTCTCTGAATGTGCTTTGTGTGTATTTGTACAGCTAACAAGATCAGAGCCTGTTTTGTTTGCTGAATTGATCCTTCATATTCTCCTAGCACAATTTAGGCTACCATTTGTTTCATTTATCCACCACAGTCACTCATAAATATTGGTGTGAATAAGCTCTAAACCTCCAGACAAATTTGTTGTGATATCTAATTTCAAACAGAAATCACATCCAAAGGCAAGAAAACCATATGGCTTTTCTTATAACTGATCATGTAGAAGCCTTGGCACTGGATCCCCATTGTCCCAGGACCAGATGTGGTGTATTTGCACCTCTACAAGGGGACAAGAAGAGCTGCTGCTGATGTCCCATATCCTTTCCAAGGCCAGACTGCTAAAGCTGTTTGGCACAATGGTGTTAACCTACCAGACCAGAGGGGTCCCTTGTTTCCCATTCCCACAGCCCAATAACCCCCCCCAAACAGTATGCTTCTTCCCAAAGGAGCACAGAGCAAAGAGGTGGGAATCCCACCTCATTTTCTCTCCCGAAGGACCATGTTATTAAATTCTGGATGTACGATGCCATTTCTCCAGGCTCCACTCCTCAAGTTTTATTGTCAGCTTGCTGCTTGTTGTGGAATTGATTGAGTCTGCCAAGGTTTTCTTGAGATGGTAGGGCAGGACTTACTGGACAAGCACAGATCAATTTTCACAAGCTTATCCACTCTCATAGGAGAGACACTGATTGCTTGTGCATGTGTTTTGAAATGGAATTGCAGAGGGACGGCATGCCCAGCGCATCCCAGAGTCGGTAATTGCAGTGCTTCACAAACATGTCAAGGCCCATGTATATGTGCGAGTCAGTCTTCACATGAGCAGTTAGTCTGGTATAGGAGCCCATAGGTATCCTAAGTACGTGGTACCTTTTTTATGTGCTTAAATCTATGGTCCAAGGTTTCATTAAAGTTTATCAAAAAATAGAGTTGATACTGCGACTGCCCACATGAGCTACGCACAGGTAGGTGGTGTCAAACAATGCAGCTCTTATAAAAACAGGCTCTGCAAACCCCAGAAACTTGAGGCTTACAGTTCTCTGCACCTGAGCTGGTATTATCCCACCCTGTGAATAGATGGCTTTGATGCAGACCTAGTGACTGCCCACCACTCCCTCTCTATGGCTCCTTAAACCTCCCACTGGGTTTTGTAGGCAGCATTGACACTTCAGATGGCAAATAAAATGGTCAGCCAGGTCCCCAGGGAGGCACATTGCTCTCTCTGGCAAGTAGATCCCCAGCCCTTGCAAAGATTTCTTTTGTGGTTCCTTATCATTTCTCCACTTCTCGGGCAGTGCTTAATGGAAACTACAACAAAAAAATGATCTGCTTCGTTGCTTTTCAATTAGATAAAAACTCCCATTAGTGATGCAATTAAGGCGCCATTTTCAAGACTGTTGTTTAACAGCCTCCTTGACATTTCACAGAGCTCATTTGTTTTGCTTTGTTTTTTCCTTTTAACGAAAACAGATGCAAAAAATAATGATTCATTTGCAGAAACGCAGACAAAGCAGAAAGATTCGAAAGAGTGGGAGCAGGGTGAGGCGGGTAGGCTGCAAGACTGAAGAAGGAAGAAAGAGAGTAAAAAAGAAATGTTTACGTTATACTGTAGAGTAGGTCCTAGCCAGGAGGAATAGGGCAGAGCAGAGGAAAAGACCAAAGTTCCCCTGTGATCCTACAGGGCTGTTTGCTGTTTATTGCTGAAAACATCATATATGCAGAATAGGCAAAATACAATAACAGAACAGGTCAGGAATTTTGCTCAAAAAACCTGCATTTTCATTGCATTTTTTAATTAGAACAAAAAGTTAAACAACTTTAAAATATGTCAAAATATTTCATGTTTACCTTTAAATAAAAAAAACCCCACAACCTCAACTACCACAATCTAAATTCATTCCACATAGACTTTTTGCCAAAACAAAGGATTGCTCTTTACACTTGAATAAACATCTTTAACCACAAAATATCAAATTTTATGAAGAACATTTGGAAACTAAATTGTATCAGAGGCTCGAAAAATTAGATGTCTTAGAAGACACTTACAAATCACTTTTCACTGAGCTGCAGAGGTGGAACAGGAGGGCAGGACCTATCTGAGCACCAGTGCCAAAGAGAAGAAGGGGAAAATAAGCACATTTGTCCATAGTATACAGCACCTGTGGCAGCACAGCTCACAAAGCGTGCCCTTTTCTTTACAGGTCTACCCAGACATTTTACGTGTTTATGCTGTCCTTGACCCCCCATCTTTCTAATTGTCATCGTCTTCTGTTTTTCTTCTTCAATGCAGATGTTTGAAAAGTGTTTATTCTTGTCGTACAGAAGGAATTATTTTGCATAAACTAGCTGACAGCTGATATTTGCAACCATCTGGGGAAAAAAAGGGATCCAAGGTTCAGCACCTGCTGCCTTTGAACTTCTCTGGCATTATATCTTCATCAAGTTAAAAGGAGCAAACACAAAGATCCTATTGTGAAAACATTTTTAGAGTCTGAGACCAGTGTTGCCAGAGCAGTTAGTGCATTCAACACACAGCCACATGGGCATGAACATGTTCAAAAGACAAATGAATCTCATCTGCTTTCTGACCCATTATCCAGGGGCTACTAGAAAACATTTATTTCTGTGAAAGAAAAAGCATTCCCCTCTTGGTTTTGTCACTCACTCCCTGTTGGTTCCATGCACAAGATTCCTTCCCACAGAAATGCTAATATTTTCTGCCTCCAAAATCCTTCCTAAAAATATTCACACTTTTGCGAAGTCTGAATGGGCTCAGACCCACCTCCGGTATGTCACAGGGGGCTGAGATCTCAGTGTAGCTTAGACTTATCTCTTGTTCTGGTAAATATTTCAGTGCAAAACAGCCATTGAATCTTTGTTAAAGCGCATGTTGCAAACTCGATGAGAAGCCCAAGGAAGGAAACAGACTGGTGTAAAAGCCTACATGCTCTGCTCACTGCCTTATTCATTGTTCATCACTGCAACATTCAGATAGTACTTCAGAGCTGCTGGTTTTAGTTCCCCAAGTGATGTATAACAGACCTACATTTTTTCCTCTCTCTTCCATCTCTCAGTAATGCAACGTTATGATATCTTTTTGATTACTAGAAATAGCTACTCGAAGAAAAGGGTCCCAGTTAAAATTCTCTGGCAATGGGAGTGGATGAGGAGCTGAGCAGCTGGAAGCATCTTTCAGTCCTTGACTGGCAGTGCTAGAAATGCACAGATGAAACATGAAAATCAGTCCTGCTTAAGTCATCCTCCCCAAATCCTCCCTGTATGGTCCTCCCAAAACAAAAGAAAAGCCAAACAAGCACCCTCTGTAGAAACAGGAATCTCCTCTGCAAATGCATTTCCTCTCAGAGAGACACTGACACAATGCAAGGACCTCAGTGAAACTGGTGCAGGTGTTTGCACCCACAGGCTGTTCCTCCAGCTTCATCCCACCTCTTCTCCCCACCAGCCCTGGGAGCTTGCCCCCTCCTTTGTGCTGGCACACAAAGCTTTAACCAAGAGCCACCATTGCCCTCCTCCCTTATCCTAGAAGAGAGGCTGAAGTGAGCTATAGGAGTGGTGACTGGAAGCGTTCCTGCCTTGTGGCTCTTTTATACCTGTCTAAAGGGGAAAGAACTGATGGACTTCTTAAGTGCAGTACAGTAAATTTGTTGAATGATTTGCCTGAGGGGTCTTGCTAAACTTCACTCTATCTGGCTGACTAAATCCAGATTAAAGATGTATGGCTCTGCCAACTGCTGCTTTTCAATTTAGGTGCTTGCACTGTATGCTTATTTATTTATTTTTAAGATATTGATGTTGTCAGGAGGCAAAGCGAGGTTTGTAGGAAAAAGTAGTAAGTCTAAAAGTCAGCAGTGTTAGACTTTTAAGGGGCTAAGGAGACTTGTTTCTAGAATAAAATACTTGCCAAATGTGCCAGGTTTGTCTAGGCTACAAAGTCATGCATTTGCTGTCATTCAAGGTCAACAACAAAGTATCATTGACTTTGTTGGGAGCAAGTCTGGGGCATGATGCAGCTGCCAGCAAGAGATAACCTGGTAGGTATGGGAGCAGCTTATCAGAGTACCTGGCTGTGAGCTGTGTTTCCAGCATACTTTCAGGCAACAGCAGTGCCAGTATGGTATCCCAGGTCAGCATCTCTGGAGTGAAAAACCAGCAGAGCTCTCACAGGTGTGTATCTGGTGCAGGGATGCGACCCCATAGGTACCCAGGACTGCAGTCAGGCCAGCGCTTCCCCCATGGCGTGGCTGGCCCATGCAGTGTGTTGTCAGGATGAGTCTAGACACACAGCGGGAGCAGGATTGGACCCAGTTCATTTTTGAGGGCTCATATGGCGATATGTCAAGTGATGTGAAGAAAGCAGCCCGGTTCACTTGACACGTCTTTTAGGATGAGATGCAGCACCATTTTCCCAATCCTAACAAAAAACACATTTTATCTACACCTTTCCTAGCGTTAATTGTAGAGTTACTACCTTAACCTATGAAGAGAACAAAAAGTCCTTACACTTAGCAAAGAGTTTGAATCAAGGGTTGATTGGGTTTTTTTTCTTTTAAACCTTTAAAACTATATTTGCTTGAAGTACTTCAGATGTTTTATTACTCGTACTACAGTACATAACAAAGTAATTGTGTAATTAAGAGATAATGTCAATGCAATAGACCATTGTTGACAAGATAATAGTCTCCTGCTGCTATAGAAATGCCAAGGCAAAGCTAAAGAATATGCAGGGAAAACATACATGCAGAAAATTAGATGGGATTGTTTGTTTTTGAACTGAACTGGCAAGCTCTGATTGGCTTAGCTGTAATTTAGGATAGGTTGGATTCCCTCCACAGCAAAGCATTGGTTTGTGCCAATGTGTGCTCAGATCTTGTGCAGCAAGACTGTGTGTATGGCAGGGAAGGAGGATGAAAGGAAGAAATCCACCATTGCTAATCCTGGGTCGGTCTCCCAGGAAGAGCTATAGCAGAAGCATTAGTGCAGAAAAAACGCCTGAAGCCCTCAGCAGGTGAGATGCTCTGTTCGCTGTCCCGTGGAGGCTCTCTGAGGTTAGGACAACCCCGGATGATTTGACCCACATTTTGCAGGCACCTGAGTGAAGGAAGCCAGGATAGAAGACACCTAAGCTTCAGCTGGATTACAACCTAGTCTCATTTAGCCTTGGGGATGAACAGTAAACCTCAAGGTTAGAAGTTCACTGGCTCCTGTTTGATAATTCATCGCTAGCCCAGACCATCCTACAGAGAAGCCTGAGCTATTCTGAATTACTTCCCTGGGACTTTCTGCCAGCAGCACCAGCTCAGTTGCCATGTCTCCAGGAGCAGCAGGCCCCATCTGCTGCTCCCCCTGCACTGACACTGGGGGGGTGCAGGGCTAGTGCCAGCCCCCTGGATGACCATGCCATTTGTGCCTGGAAGCACCCGCCATAGGCTTCCTGAAACACTCCAGCTGAGCCAGAAAGCATAGCCCAGTGTTTTAATGCTATTGGCATCCGCAGGAGTCACGTTCACACTAAATTGAAGCTGAACTGCCAACAGTGGTGAGAAAGCCAGGGTACCATTTTAGCCCCCAAATTCTGAAGTGGACAAGATGGAGGGGAAAGCTGGCTCGTCAGTCCTTCCTCACAAGTCAGCAGATGGCTCACCAGTGGATCCTTGCCCAGGAATACAGGATGCTGAGATAATCCCATGCATACCCAGGGCTGGAGGCAGGAGGAGTTTGCACAGGAACACTATGCAACATGACCCGGGAAAGAATATTATATTGTTACTCCTTAATGGGCACCATGCCCCCCATAGTATTCATGGCAAGGCTGCACTAACATGTCACTACCAGCCGTGTGATTTCCAGCATTTGTTATTTATGTAAGAGGGTTTTTTTCTTCTTTTTCAAATGTACTTTGTGTACCGAGACACAAACAAATTAACTCTGAGTTGTGCCTGTGTCTTGGTACATGAAGTACATAAAACCCCCTCACATTCACTGAATTAAAAATATGAAAAGTTGCAACTCAAAGATAACAATAAAAAGAGGTCTGTGCAAGCTTGCTTCAGCCCTGTGTGGGCAAAGCGCTTGTCATGGTCTTTAATTGCATGCCCACATATGTCACCTCCAAGCACCCTCACCACCTGCAGTGCACAATAGATCTGCTCCCCCCCGAAGGAGCTGTTCAGTATTTCATTCTATCCTCATTTTTCTGTGTACGGCCCCAGGCCTTATTTATGTACCCTGTGAAGACTTAATCTGAAGACAACATTAATCATAAATTCTTTAAAGCATTCATCATTACAGTGTTTGAGTGGTTTGCAAAACCTAATTAATTGATATACACAAAAAATCTTGAGAAATTATGTGGTCTTGTTACTTCCCGTGGTGATGGGGAACTGAGACAGTGAGATATTACATCTGAAATGTCCAGCAGTGCTGGATGTTTCATTTGAAAGTCCTGATTTGGTAGGGGATGCTAGGTTTTGTGGCACTTTAATTGCTTTGAGTCTGGTTGCTGATTTCTCTCCCCTGTTTTGCAAAGCAGACTCTGCAGCTCGCATCGTGCACAGGCAGGATATGGAAAACAGAGTTAGTATCTCTCTGCCTAGCGTCACACACAAGCCCTGCAGCTGCAGTACAGGCAGAATCCATTTTTCCAGGAAGCATCACACTGATTCAACCATGACGACCCCATCCACCGCCTTCTCCAGATCCCTGCTGCATTTGCTGTGTACATTTGCTCCCAAATGTCCACATGTAAGGGTCACGTAAGCTGTGTTTTGCCTTACCTGCAGGGGCATTCACAACCCGTTTCCCTGATTATCCACACCAGACACTTTTTTTGAGAATTCAGTGGTTTCCTTCTTTGCTGTGTGCCAAAGTTTCCTTACGGGGACATCAGGGCATAAGAAGGGGTTGATACACATCCAAGTGTCTCCCTAACCTGCACTCTGGGCACAAGGTGTGTACTCAGAGGCCATCTGAGAACTGGAAATATAGCCAAAGGGAGCTCCCATAGCAGGACTAATTATGTTTACTGCATGAGACAGAAGTCCTGTTGAAAAGCGTATCAGGCCATCCCACAATTAGACAGTCAGTCATAATGCACAGAGGGATCTAATTAGGATTTTAAGTCATAGCAATCCTAAATCATTAGGGTATTTCAGCCATAGCATCCCTAGATCCCTTCATAGGATCTGGGGAAACAACTCAGGCTCAGGGAGAATAATTCATGGGAGTTAGAGCCAGGAAACCTCTACCGAGTTTGGGAAGCAAGCACAGCTCCCTGGGCCAGCGGTGATCAGTAGCCGTTTAAGACATGCAGGAGTTTACTGAAGGGACCGGCGATCCCAGCTCTCACCAGTGCCGCACAGGGACAGCTAGGTGTTTTGAATGCGAGTTATTCCTGCATGCAGACGAGGCCCAGCAATGACAAGCTGCAGCAAAATGCAGCTCACTCCAAACGAAGGGCCAGCAGATAATGAAGTGAGGCTCAGTAACAGCGGCCTCTCTCGCTGGATGAGTCCCCCACTGGCTACCAGGCCTTGTCCTGGGAGAGGGCCAGGTGGCTCAACACACTGCAAGTAGTATAGGATGTCACTGGGATGCATTCCTAGTGGTATAGAGATATATGTCAAGCTCTCCTTCTTCCACCTGCTGCTGCAGACCACTGTCTGTGGTTCTCCATGGGAAACACCTCTTTTAATTGTGGTTTATCTGCCTGATTTTAAGCTCCTTGACTTTATAGCACTATGGGTGCCTACGTCATAAGCTCTATGCATCTAGATAACCTGTCCTCAAAGACTGCATTGACTGCTTATTGGCATGGTGGAAGAGGTTCATTTGTCTTATTTCTCCTTGGCACACACTGACTCCTGCAATTTGGCTCCTACTTAAAAAAGGAAAATGCCTTACGCTCCAGCAAATGACTGAACATTTCATTCACATCAGTTCATGAGAAAGGGAGGCCGATATCTGTGACCAGGGCAAGTTTGGCAAAGCACCCATTTGATCACAAAAATGCATAAAATAAATATGTAATAGACAAACAAATGCTTTTAACTTATTTTCCATTCCCCTTTTCTTCTTTTTTAAACAATTGTCAAAATTACATTGTTTTTTGATTGCTAAAGTATACCAGGTCTCCAGAAGATAAAGAGATTGTAAATAAAGCAGGGTTGGCTTTTCTGTCAAATCCTGCTACTTGAAACACCCACATGTTCAAAATGTAGAAGCATCATCATAAAGCCTGTCCACACTTCAAAGGTGGTTTCTTTTGTTTTGTTTTCTTTTCTTTAAGAAACTTATTATTCTAAATCGGCAGTTCTCAAGCTTCTTAGCTCAAGTCTTCCTACATTAGCTCTGTAATCAGGTCCCCCATTTTCCCACTTGAAAATAGATAAACTGGGCAGCCATCTGACACTCAGGCTGTCTTGTTCAACTTTTACAGCCAAAAGCAAAGCCCAAGCACAGGGACAACACAAATTCGGTCACTGGCAGAGAGCTGGCAGTGGGAGGCAAAGGGCAGGACATGAATCCAGTGACCAGGGAGAAGCAGGGGAGGTTGGTGAGACCTGCACCTGCACATCCCTGCTTGTGGGTTACATGTCCCCATGCACACCCCCCAGCTGGCATTTGAGTACCACTATTGCTGCCAGGGCCTATACGGCACCTGATGGGATGCTCAGAGATTGGTACTGCACCTCCACTGCCAGCCCCTTCTTCACAGCCAAAATGGTACAGGAGGCTGAGAAATTTAATGTCAAAGGTGCTGCAGCCATTGCTCCTACAGCGCAGCCAGGATGCAGCCCCGATCAACCAAAAAGGAAGAACTATTCTAAAAGTAGATAGTGCTCAGGACTACCTCTGTTAATAAATGCCATCGTTCTGGTGTTATGGATGACACTTCCTGCTTCATTATTTCATATTTAGATAGGACTTAACAGAGGGTATGTTAAAGCAGTAATGAATTAAGTGCCACTTCAGCTAAACTCTTAAGAGTGGGCTTCAGCAGGATTTAATCATATATTTAAGGGCTTTATTAAATAGGGATGTCCATAACCGCACACCTAAGTTAGTATTGAATCAGGAACCTAATCACATTTTTTAAGGATATAATTATTATTACTTCAGAAGTGGAAAAGCATTTCAGGTTAGAAGTTAACCAACCTTGGAAATGATAGATTCATTGCCCTGCCTTCATATCTGTTTACAGGTTTGTGATTTTATGCGTGTCTATCAGAATGCATAGTTAATAAGATATTCACAAAGAAAGATCTTCCTGGAGAAACCTTCTGTCACACAAGGAAAATTGTGCAGCGTGCAGCAACATGCAGTGGAAGATGAGGAGATGAAGCACCAAGACTGGCTTGCAGAGGAGGCGAGCTGGTGAGAAGAACTTTTGATTCACATGGCAGTGGCTTGTTGGCATGCAGTGACACTGTGCATCTGCCAGTCTTTGCAAAGGCCAATATGCAGACGTTAGATCAGCAGCTTACATCAGACTTCTCAAATGACTTGGAGACATTCTTCTCCAGCTATTCACAGCTCTTGTTCCCACTGAAAACTACAGTGGAAGTTCACTGACAGCTGGTTCAGAGGCTATCTCAAAGACCTCAATGGTGTGCGCTTATCTAGCTCATTGAGCCACCTGCCATAGACAACTAGACTGCTTTGTATCCTGCAATCAGAAATCCATTTAGCAAGAACTATTTGCAAACATATCCTGAGCTTCAGAAGAAGATAATGTCATATATTTCTGTAGTTTCCAGTTATGCAATGTAATTTAAAAGCAAGGCAGCAGGGACAATATCCAGCGGGTGGTCTTTACTTTCCCTCCCACATCACCTCCCATCCTATGGCGCATGAGAGTTTCTCCATGGCTGAGCAACACATGCCAAGGCAAAGGGTTTTTACTCCAATATGCCTGTGCTATTAGTCAAGCCATGTGTCATGACCAACATAATTGTGTTTGCTTGATAAATCTGAGGAATAAGTACAGTGGTCTCCATCAGCTCCAAATAAATCAAGGCCTTTGGTTAGTTTAGTAATTAACCTCGGGAATTGTTCCAGTCACTCAAATATACACAGTACGGCGTGAGTAGATGCATAGCCAGCACAGGCTAAATATGTAAGCAGAGCTCTTTTGAAGCATATAATTTATTCAGTTATAACATTATACTTCAGTGCATGTTTTAGGCTTATTTAGCTGTGTGTGTTTTTAACCCTTCCAGACCCCTGTCTTCCTTTATGGCAAGACTGCCACAGCAGACCCTGACTCTCAGCTTTCAGTTCCTCTCACGCACTCATTTCTCTGTTTCTGAAGTTTTCCAAGGCAAACTAAAGCAGCGGTGCATGCAAACACCCAGTCAATAAGCTATGTGAAGGCCATTTGCATGGGGAGGCAGAGAGCCTGCAGAGACACCCGGGGTCCCAGGGTCTGTGGGAAGGATGGGGGTCTCTGCTCACATTTCCCTGCTCAAGGTCTCCCATGCTTGGCTGTGTAACACTCGTGGTTTTTGCACGAGTCATTTGCACCTACTGATTCTGAAGTCACATGTGAAGTGCAGAAACTTTTCATGAATCCAGGGGAAAAAAACTTTCCAGTAACGTGTGGCCTGAACTTCAAAGCCTAGTTAAGCAGGTTAGCACTTACAGCAGACATCTCGTACAAACAGATGTCTGGAGCTGCCCATTTCTTTCAATCAAATCTTTTGCCTTTCTTCCAAATTGAACTGGGTGGCTGATCCTGCAACCCTTTGTAACCAGTTAAATGTTGCATAGCACAGAGTTGTGCTTATATCAAAAACAGTGCAAGAATTAAAAAATTTTTAGCATCCATCTGTTACTATCCCATAGCTCCATTCTTAAAATTGGATCCTCCCACAAGATCTATATTCTATAGGCAAACACTGTCTTATGCAATAAGCCATCACAGCTTTTACGGGTTATTTCACTCCACTCAAATCAAGGCCCAAATTAACACTAATTTCTTATAGTCTGACCTTTTCCGTCAATGAAAATGAGAGGAATAGAAAAGCTATCATTCACCAACATAGGATAATTCTTCACGCGAATTGAGTATAAGTTTAATTTGCACATCTGAATACCCTTCTCAGTTTGTACTTATGCCACAATACCTGTATTTTGATCAGTATCACCTCTTGACACTGAAGTTGCTGAAAAATCTGCCCTTTGTTTTATTCAGACCAAAAGTTTTATTCAGTCTTTCCATTTATTCATAAACCACTGAGACAGTTCAATCTCTTTGCTCACTTTTCTTGCAACCTAATACACACTGATATGTATATTTTACTTTCAATGCTCTCTGAATTACATCTTCTGCTGTTTCATTACAGGGACCTTGATGTGATAAACAAGCTGATTGCCATGGCAACCCTGCCAGCCTGGCTCTGCCTCAGGCCACTGCCAGAACATTTCCACTCTCCTCTCAGATCTGACATGTCAAAGCCCAAGCTAATATTCCCTTTCCATTTCAAGAGATTATTTCCCCATTATAGGTGGCATCTTTAGGCAGCCAAGCATGCTACCTAAAAGCATTATGCTTTCCAAGTCAAAACACGGCAGGGGACCAGGGAGGAGTTGGGATCATCTGCAGTCACCACATAGGCTGAAAACGAAGAGTGAAATGTTTTGAAAAACATGGGCTAGAAACAGAGAAGAAAATGTTATATGAGGCCAGTCTCCAGAGAAAGAACATGAATGAGTTTTTCCAGTGTCATGGCTTAACCCCGGCCAGCAACTCAGCCCCACACAGCCGCTCGCTCACCGCTTCCCGGTGGGAGGGGGAGACAATCAGAAGAGTGAAAGTGAGAAACTCATGGGTTGACATACATTTTAATAGGTAAAGCAAAAGCTGTGCATGCAAGCAAAGCAAAACAAGGAATTCATTCACCACTTCCCAGCGCAGGCAGGTGCTCAGCCATCCCCAGGAAAGCCGGGCTCCAGCACGCATAGCGGTGACTTGGGAAGACAAAATGCCGAAACTCCAAATGTGTCCTGCTTCCTTCTTCTTCCCGCAGCTTTATACGCTGAGCATGACGCCGTATGGTATGGAATATCCCTTGAGCCCGTTGGGGTCAGCTGTCCTGGCTGTGTCCCCTCCCACCTCCTTGTGCCTCCAGCCTCCTCACTGGTGTGGTCATGTGAGGAGCAGAAAAGGCTTTGGCTCTGCAAGCAGTGCTCAGCACTAACAAAAACATCTCTGTATTATCAATACTGTTTCCAGCATAAATCCAGAACATAGCCCCATACTAGCTACTATGAAGAAAACTAATCCCCAGCCAAAACCAGCATATTCTCCACCCTTTATTCCATACCACTTACATCATGCTCACATCCCACACTACCCAATACATCTGCATTACCCACCACCACCCTTCTCATTCTTTGTTATAATACACAGATATCATTCCCTTAGTCTATGGACCACCACTGTGAAAAGTCCATAAAATGTCCACAAATACCCACAAAATGTTCTTTGAGTTCATTTAGTCCATGACTTTGGGCTCCACCTGTTATGCTGGTTACCAGGACAGAAGAGGTGGTGTGTTTTGTGTCGTTATTGGGCACCAAAGCCAGCTCAGTCGGGTCCCTGCTGCACTTGCTCTCCATTAGTTCAGGTGGTTCCTGCTATAATAATTCCTATAACATGCAACTCAAATCATGGGTTACAAAAATCTAAAGGTATTTCCATTGCGATGTCCATCTCTGGTCCCTTTGGGCCAGTTTATAGGGTTTAACATTGCAATGCAATCCTGCCCCTTGCCCCTTGCCCTTTCCAGCTTGTACTTACCCAAAGACTGCAGTCCCTTAGGGATGTACTTGCTCCAACTGGAGCCTCAGCTATGAGCCACAGCCCCTTCAGCAGCACACCTGCGGCATAGACTTATCCACAGCCACAGCCGCTTTGAGGTGCACCTGTTCCAGCATGGCTTTATCCATGGGCCACAATGCCTTCAGAGATAGCCCTGCTCCAGCATGGCCTTACCCATAGCCACCATCCCTTTAGAGGTAAACCTGCTCCAACATGGCCTTACCCATGGCTGCAACCCCTCTGGGGGTGTACCTGTTCTGTTGTGGGCTTACCCATGGCCACACATGTTGAGGTGCTCCAGCATGACCTCATGCACAGCCACTGATGCTTAAAGCTGCACCTGCTGTAGCATGGACTTGTTCACAGCCACATATGCTTCAAGGTGTAATTCCTCAGCACGGGCTTGTCCTTGGGCCACAATTCTTTCAGAGGCATACCTGCTGCAGCACAGGCATAACCAGGGCCACAGACACTTCAATATGTACCTACTCTGGCATGGACTTATCCACAACCACAGATGCTTTGAGGTGTCCTGCTCCCACATGGATGCATCCACAGGTGACAGTCCCTCTGGCTCCAGTTGACACTGGAGTTCCAGCCTGTCCAGTACAGCAGCACAGAAACAGCAGCGATGCCCTGGCCATCTGCCAGCCCAGGCGTATTACCATTGCTGTTATCAAAATGTTTCCGGGCACAGCACAGTAAGGTGATAAGGAGTACAGCAAGCAGTGAAAGCAAAAAACAGCCATGAACGAGCACTAGACTAATATACAGTAATGCAAGCAAGCCCTAGGGCGAGCACAGAAGCCTGCCAATTAATAGCTAAACAGCAATAACAGCTATAAATTTGATTTGGCACATTCTAATCAAATCTGTTGTTCTCTGAAACCCTCTGAGCCCCACGCTGGGTGCCAAAAAGGACTGTCGTGGTTTAACCCTGGCCAGCAGCTGAGCACCACAGCCACTCGCTCACTTTCCGCCAGAAGAAGATTAACTCCGCTGCAGCCAAAACCAGCACAGCCCATTCTCATGAAACCAGTGCTATACTTAACCCTCTGGCTCCTGGAGTCTAGAGATGGCAGGAGGATCTTTTATTTTTTGTTCATCTCTAGCTCTCGCAGTTGCTGAGTCATGTGAAAATATGACCACTGGGGTACACAAACTGCTCAATAACCAGAGCCAAAAATATCAAATATCCCCAGAAGTTTTAAGATTTGTGACTGTAAACCAAACTAAGGATTTCGGGGACAATTTCTTTTCAAAAACTTTAGAGTCAACAACACTGAAAGCCACCCCAGAGAGCTCAAGCTGACAGTCCTTGCACAGTATCCAGGAACAGAGGTGGCAAGAGAAGGTCTACAGATCTAGCTGACATCTGGGCTAGGCAGGGTCAGGTGGATTTTTGACAGCACAGTGCTGGGTGTCGGCAGGTGTCTTTAAATAAAGGTTTCTTGCAGGGCTGCTGCAGTATTCCAGCAGCATATATTTTACTTTTCTCCAGTCACACTGAAGAAATGGTTCAGGAAAGATGTCAGTGCTGATTCCACCTCACCCCTAGGCGTTTACCTGAAGTTTCATTGGAGGCTTCAAAATGTGCGGGATCCAAAAAGGAACACTATATCTGTTCAGTGTGATTTACTGCAAGATGACACACAGGCACAGACTGGATTTGATGAAAGAACTACTGGGTACCAGTAACTTCTGTTTGATAAAGAGCTTTTCTAAGGAACCTCTTCTCTGTTCATCCACTTTTTTGTTTTTCTGCTGCTTCTGTGCTTCGGGGATCAGAGACTGGAAATACTAAAAAGCCACAAGAAAAGCTGTTCTTGTATTTCCTGGCCAGATTTGAAAAAGGAAGCTCTGGGTATCTCACAAGAAAGCCTGTTTGGGTCCTACTGTTCTTGGCTTGGTGTTATAGACACGGGAGCAGAGCCAAGTAAACACTTCACAACAAATAAATCCTACAATGAATGTTGCCATTCTGTATATATGAATTTTCCAGAGGCAGATTGGAAAACTCTCAGATGTATCTGTTATTCACAGTTACCCATGAACTTTTCCAGTGAATAATTAGCAGTTGGCGGTTCATTCCAGTTGTGAGTGGTACACTGTTAAATTCACGTTTTGCAACTCATGCCCTACCTTCCACAGTAACATACAAAAGTGGGACGAGGGTGAGCACGAGGCAACGCTAAGAAGGATAAAGCATGTTTTGAAGCTAAATTCATGATGTTTATAAAGCACTTTGGAGGTGTGTGGTAAAAAGTGTTTGAGAAGCATAAGGAAATATCATTGTGAGCAATATTTTTTTTCCAGACAAGTTAAAATTCCATTTTGCCTGCACGGATGCATTGATCTCTCTGGAGGTGCAATCTTAGTGTCTAATGCCAGGGCCTCCAACCCTAATTCAAGAGCCACAACCCTCTCAAATAAAGGATTTATTCCACATTATTAAGATAACAATGCTCACAGTGTTTTTTCCTCACATGTAGTCACTCGGAGGGTGAAGATACATGTGGCCAAGGTAAGCTCATCTCCAGGCACGGCTTCAGTAGTGTCTAACTGTCAACTGCAAACCTACTCCATGATGGTGAGATGAGTTTACTAACTACTTCATTCAGTCCTTTGCAGAAACCCCCATCCTCATTGTCCTAGGAGTCATGGCTACACCATCCTTCACACTTTATTTCACATTCATGTTCTGCTGGCACCTTTTTTTCCCAAGTTGCTCAGAAAGCAGCATGAGGAAGGCACACCAGCCACCCCTCTCTCCCTTCTTTCCCTTTGTTGCTAATGAGAATTAGTGCATTGACCCAATCATCTAGCAGTCTGGTTTTGATTTTCTGATTAATGGAATGATTAGCTGTTGCTTAATCAGCAATGTACTGCCTTATTGCAAGTTCCTCCCCGTTCCTAGAGATCCACTTTATTGTGTGCTTTATTTGGTCTTCCCCCCTCATTTGACCTCTAGCCACATCACTGATCCACGACAGAATGCAAATATCTAGGTTTTCCTCCTAATCTTCTGTGGATTCTTGGCTGGCCAATTAGTCCAGTAGGTATATATAAATCCGTTTAAAGGTGGTAAGGAATCTTTTTATTTCCTCAGGGTCAACCTCTCATTTCATGAACAAATCTTCACAGGATTTGCATGTTTATAAGAAACCAGAATTTGCACATATCTGTTCCAGTCACATCTTCTTGGCAGTCATAATGCATTCCCCAACATCTTTCAACAAAAGAGAGTCAGCACAAAGCAGCACCAGTGAAATTATCTCTCCCTTATCCACTGTGCAACATATTTCTTTTTTAATAGCAATCAGAGACAGTAAGAGGTTCAGCTCTCCTCCATGACCCAGGCACTGTACGATTGCAGGAAACAACTTGTGTCCAGGAAATACACAGGAATTACATAGGAATCCAAAGACAGAAAGAGATACAGCAACGTAGAGAAATAGGAAATACCTATGCCAAGGAAGTGAGAAAATCTTGTAGACCCTCTATGCACACAGCCTCACATGCCACAACACATGCTGCATGGAAAAAACACTTCTTGGTGACACCCAGTTGCTCCTTTGACTTCCCAGCAAGCCTGTCCCTAGGGCTTGTGTTTGGGGCAGTACTTACATGACCCAGCTAAGCTAATTAGTTCATTTATGCTTCCTAAAGGGACCACATATAGAGAGGGGCTTCTCCTACAGGCATTGCAGAGCCTTCTAACACAATTGGTCCCTGGGGAGATTAGCAGACAAATTAAGCCCTTACACTAGAAGTCCCTAGAGAAGCGAGTATTCTCCCTCACACCTCCTGCGTATATTTTTATGGTGCAATTTGCTGCCTGACTTTCTGTCCATCATTCTTGTCCCTTATGGTTCTGAGAAACGAAGAAGTTGCTGTCACTGTCAGACTGGGCTAAATCTGAATTGGTGACCTTCAAGGTGAAAGCCTTTGTTCACTACTATTAATCAGGCCTTTGAACCATCCACTGTTATGGACAATGATCCTTCTCCATGGTCACGGCTTACAAACCCTCATTTACAAAATGACTCTCGCAAAAAGCCTGCCTGAAGGTTCAATAAAGAAATCTGCCATAGCCTGGCTTCTGGGCCATGGCACGTGGAATACAAAATCAGATTCATTAGCTCCCAAGCCTTTGCCAAGTTCCCTGCTACTCTCTTTAACAGGAAAATTATGACACTATTATGTAAAAAATATTTTAAAAATCAATGTTGATTAATAAAAGTAATTTCAAGAAGCCGTACCAAAGAGTATTCAATTTTAAATTCATTTCCCCTGCTTAATTGTCTGCGAATATCTGCATGATGGTATGGGAATATGAATGCCCTGCCAGTTCAGTCCTGGATGAGCCTATCTTCTTTGATGGCAAAAGCCCCTCAACCACCACCAACCCACCCCCAGTTTGCAGCTGCTCAAGGGCATCTGACAGGGACAATAAGAATTTTGTTGTTCCTATTCTGCCAGTGGACAGTGTTAAGACACACTTTTCAGGTGAAGCACTAGATGAAGGTACAGTTTTAAAACAGCATGTGAGGAACAAATGAATAAGCACATCTGACAACCTCAGAAATTGTGCTCAGTCCGTAGTAGTCATGAGACCCTTACAACCAATGGCAACAAGAAATGTTTGTGGTCCATTTGATCACAAAAAGACCATTTCAGCATCAGTTTCCTATTAAAAAAAAGGCAAAAAAACTTCTCCAGCTTTTTCCCTAGTGTTGCTGCAGATCCTTGCACATGATCATCTGCGAGACACTGATGGTTCTTGTCTTGTTGGAATCACACAGAGCCTTCCAGCGCTGCCAAGGACCACTGTGCTAGCTACAGTAATTATTTCCATGGGAAAGTAAATATCTGAAAATATACATTGTGTTCCTTAGCTTTTCTGGATATTAAACACCCCCCATAAAAGAAATACTGGTGCATACTCTGCGGACAACTGTGTACCAGCAGGATCCTCAGCATTGAAACTGTCTAGAAAGGACTCCAAATGCACTTGAGCCAAACATCAAAGTTTAGGAATTCCTGACCAAAGATTCAGCTGCTTTATTATTCCAGTGCATTACAACTATAGTAACATTTGGTCTCAGAAGTGTCTTCAAAGTCAAGGTCATTTTGGCATGCTCCTATCTCCAGAAATAACTTCAGGATCATCTTTTTTTCCAGGAAAAGCCTCAAAATGCTCTGCAGACTTTGAAACACAGGGACAATTTGACCACCTGAGTGATACGCCTCAGGGAAGGAGTATGTTAGCTGTTTAATAGTGCATCAGAGCAGCATACAAAAATACAAGATAGGTAGTAAAAATTCAGGGAGGAAGCAGAGAGAAAAAATAAGGGTGTTTTTAGGGGAGCCAAGACATATAACAAAAGTCCTGAACTGTGGTCTAGAGTTGACCTTGAGTTTACCATTTTCCTCTTTTGTGCCAGAGTTTTTATCTGTAAAACATAAATTCTTTGCTCATATTTGCACAATAATAAGAGATTACTGTTGAAAAGTAAGTTGAAATAAGTATAAAGTCTCAGTAAGATCAAAATCAGCTAAAATAATGACATTGAAATTGTTTGCACCTTTTTGCCAAATGGATCTTAAAAGGCATATGAGCCCTGTGTAAGAGGCATCATTTCCCCAGGGCAAACTTTTTGACTAATATTCGCCATCATTTTCTATATAGAAATTCAACTGAGATAGCACATCTAACAAGATAAACACACTTCCAGCAGCATATTCATGATCACAGATCTCCAGGAATGGGTCTTATTTCTCATGTCTGTTCAGTGGTGGCCAAAACTATATACTAGATGCAAAAGAAAGACAACAAAAAGATTGCCTGCAGCCCTTAAATTTTCCCAGCAGTCGACGGTTTCTTGTGTCATACAGGACCATGTCCGACTGCTTAGTCCAGTCCCAGTATGAGGCAATGTGCCTACAGAAATAAGGCCATTCCTTCTGTGCACAGCATGGCCCTTGGCACAGCACTTCACCCACAAGCCATAGCTGATATGTTCCTTTCAGCACAGGTGGGCAGTTTTTCTTCAGGTTGGAAAATGCAGACTGTCACCTACCAACTTTCTGTCATCTGCCATGTGCGTGTAGGCAAAGTGCTTTGGAAATCAAAGCTCTGCTGTACTCTGGTTATCACTCTCAGCTCTTCAGATCAGAAATAACTTTAGTGGCTCCCCTGGCTGCTGAAATATGAAATGTGGATGACAGAAAACACCAGAAGGAGTCAGTGAGATGCAGAGACTGGAGAAGGAACAGGAGGGTTCAAGGCTTCATGCAATTGTCGGTGGGGTGACAGGGAGTCACATTCGTGATGAACGAGGTATCACGCGAAGAGGCGGAGAGCACACTGCAGCACACCGGCTGCATGGTTATGGTTGCCCACCTTGTGTGTGCTCTTAGCCCGTGGCAAACAAGAGGTGGCTTATTTCCCACGGTAAGAGGGGCACACTCTTTCATTTGCACAAAGGAAAAAGAGGATACACACCAGCAGCTGCTGTGAAGTTGCTGACATGCAGCGAGATGTGAGGTGTTTGTGTGGCCATACGCTTAATCTCTGGTGTTCAAAAGGAGAAGCAGTGTTTTGCTTTGCAATTTGTATCCTTTGGAAGACTCCACAAAAGCCCCTTGAAAATTTCTGTACGGGAAAATGAAAGCCTAAATCCTTTGGTTTTATCCAGCGCCCTTGACCCTCAGGATAATAAAATGCTCAACAGAGAAACAAAAGCTGAGCAGGAGGAAAGGTGCATTTGAAGGAGAGATGAAAGTGGCTGAGAGGGAAGAGACCATCCTGATGCCGAGTAGCACACGCTGGGGAGTTTTTCTCAGCTGTAGAGAAACTCAAGGACAGAACAGGTAAAGCCACAGCCAGGATCATAGAATGAAGGGGAAGGAGGAACAGAAATAGGTGGCAGTGTTTAAAGAGAGATGAAACTGAATTCAGGCAGTGCAGCTGGGTCTCTGCAGGAGTAATTATCTAATCAAAACTTATTCTGAAAAACAAACCAAGATTTGGGTTTTTTTGACTCCCACCAGCCAGTCTTATCCCCACTTCTGTGTAAAAAAGCAGAGCACACTTCAAACCGTGCCACCTCAGCTGCGCGTGGGAGGCTGCCACGGAGCTGACGCTATTAAAGCCTACTCCCAGACGACACCACTTATCTACAGCACAACGCCACTTGCATGTTTACCTGAAAGGCAGGAAGAGACGACCGTGGAGCTAAACATTGTGGAAAAACCAATCACTATTCTGACAACATTCAACAGGGACTGTTTTCACAGGCTCTTGTATTCTTTGTCCAAAGACTGTAAACAGCGAAGCAAAGAAAGGCAATTCTCTGGGACTTCTGTAAATTCACATAAATTGCAAAGCACTGAATTTTGCTGTTGAGCAGCTTCCATCTGGTTCTGTTCAAGGGTCTGGTGGTACCAAGAGTCCCATGGATAAATTCACACTCCAAACCACTGGTCATTTTTTGTGGTGAACAGATTTAGTAATAATAACAACAGCAATGATATGCCTGATGTGGCATGACTTGCACCGGAGAAGGAGTTCAGGTTTTGCCTAGGTCCAGAAGGTTCTCACAGGTGCAAGCTGAAGCGATGATCTGTTTGCACCAGAATAAGACCTCAATAAACATACACTGCAGGGGTGCAGAAAGAGGCTTACGCTGAGTGTGGTTCACCTGGTAATTTAACAGTCCAAGTTGCCGGTGTTTACACCACACTGTATGCTAGTTCTGCCCGTTCTTTCAAGGCGTCTCCCATGTTTAACACAAGGGATATAAGAGATCTTAGCAGACAGAGGGGTTTGCCTCTTACAACTCCCTGTAAAGCCTAATCAGTACCAACACTAAGCTTGGGACAGTGAAAGATGCCCTGGTGCCTCAGATCCCGGAAAGCCATCAGGTCTTTCAATCATTTATAACATTGACAAGCTTTGCCAATTAAGATTACCAGGCAAGTCCTCTGCCTGTGGGTGGTACTTTTCTTTTATTCTTCATTAAAGCTCCTCGAATTAACTATTCAGCAACCTTTGAGACTAAAATGAAAATGGACAGTTCTTGGTATATATTAGCAGAAAAGCTTGAACAGCAACATTAAAGCAAAGAGTTTTGAAAATGAACAACTGGCATGGATCCCTCCTTTTGGGAGCAAACCACTTTGGAATCTGAAAGGACTGTAAGCCTGAACTGCGAAGCATTTTGCAAACAGCAGAGCCAGAAAAAAACCACATCCTGATCATCTAGTCCAGCCTCCCACATCACAGAGATATTAGGGCTTTCCTGATTAATTTCTGTTTGGCCTGATCTATAGAAAACATCCACTTTGGACCGCAACATTTCGGTGACAGACACAAGCCTTTCCCATAGTACCTGATGCCTGTGCTTAATCACCATTACAGGTAGAATTGTTTGCTCTGTTTTCAGATCAAACCTTTGGAGTTGTTGGAGATCAACACCCACCTGAGTGCTGCCAGGTGCCGCCTGCTGAAGGCACTGAGGAAACACAGCAGTACCTGCGGTATCCCCACACCAGTGAGGGCAGGCAACAAGCATCAAAACAAGCATTAAAAGGTACAAACAGGCTGGTTTTGCTAAAGATGAATTTACTTTCAGTAGTACCCAAGTCCCATCCTCACTATAACATCATGAGTGCTCTGCAGTCTTGGACAAATGCCTGCAGAAACATTACAGAATCATTATATTTCATGTCCCCACATTTTTTGCTGAAGATGAAGTAGCAAGTGATATTTTTCATTTACTTTCCAGCACACACTAAGCCGTGTACTGTTAAACTTCTACCTTGTGCCAGAACAGAGGTGGTTCTCTGCTCCCTGTGCTCCCCGCACGCAGTCTGCAAACATCTCTGAAATCCTCTGGGATAAAAGGAGCTTTCCAACCAAGTATATTGCTTTTAATTATTGATTGTTTAAAAGATTAATAAAATATGACTCCAAAACCTAGTTGTGTTAGGCAACCTGAGCAAACAAAGCTGTGAACCTGAGACTGCCATGTTCAGAGCTGTGACGGGTTCTGATAAAAGGGCATTGAATATTTGAGGTAATGACTCCTCTTGGAGATGTGAAGCTAAGAGCCTTATGCCTGGATTTCCCCCTGTTTCATTTAGAAGAGAAAAAACACGAGAGTCCATTGTGAAACTGCTGGGGTACATTAGGATTTCCTTAGCTTTCCCCTGATGCTTCAAGTGCCTGTGCCAGGTCTGAGATACTAAGCTAGATGTGGCTTTGAAGGTAAATAATTTGTTTCTATTGGCTTTAGCATTTCTTTTAAACAGCAGGACGTTTTTCAGTACATACACACCTACAAAGCTTTCAATATGCTCATTTTAGGGCATCAAATGGGATTAGGGATAATTCCCCTCAATGTATATACATCTAGTTGTACAGCTACCCAGTGCATTACAGGTGAGTCTGGCATTTTTGAATCCCATAGGAATTTTGAGACTAATTCCATGAGGCTGAAATTTCAACCCTGCGTTTTTCCCCACCAGTATCTGATGCAAGCCCCAGAGAGAAGGCAGTGGTCAGCATCTGCTTTCTTGCAAAATGCACCATCTCCCTGGTAGAAATATGGCCTTGCCCAGCCAAGTAAATGAGTAAAAACACTTAGCAGTGCAGCTCATTTGTGGGACTGAGGGTCATCCCATCATTTGGAAAGTGAATCTAATAATGTCTTGCTTTGTTGTTCTCAACAATTTAGTCCCAGTAAGCACACTGAGAAGTTGCATTTACATTTGAAACACTTCTTGAGCAGGACTCCACAGAAATCATAGAACACCATTTAACAGTCCATTTTCCTGGCCTGTTTTCTTCCTCCACCCCCCCAGCCCAGTGTTACTTTTCCGTAAACACATAAATCAGCATCATTTATATTCATTAGGTTACCCAACTTGTTCAGTGCAAAATTACCCACTTTGCATTATTTTTCCCCCTTCTGATTAATATAAATGACTTAAGTTAATTATGTTTCTCTTCACAGAAAAATATTTGTCAAACTATAAAAACATCAATAAAAATAAACATGTAGATTTTACAAGGGGACAGATGTGGCAAACAAGATCTACATGGCTGTGTACCATCCCCAGATCTTTTCTCAGAGGTGGATACAACCCCTTCTCTCTGCCAAGGAGGCCTTACCCTCAATTAGTTGAGAACACCGGTTTGACCTGAGATTGATGAGGTCAGCAGAAAATAATTAACCCGCTCAGATGTACACCATTAGCCTGGAGCAGACATGAGGCCTTTTGCCTGCCTTGAATTAGATATACGAGAGCCTTTACCTTAGAAATCTCACAGAATCCTGCATAGGTTTGATGCATCTACAAGGTCAACTTTATTTCTTTGTTCCTCATGGTCCTAGATCTGTGAGGCTTCTGAAGATGCCAGTTCTCTGAAGGTTTCCTCAGCTACAGCTGCCAGCTCAATTTTTATTCTCAGGGAGGCCCCATAGCACACAGGAGAAGGCATTACAGCTAAACAGCATTTGAGCTTCTGTTTCCTTCCATTGCCTTTTTCTAGGCTGTTCTCATACAACTGTTCTTTCCCAAGGGAGACTCTTCCATTATACACTGGGGAGCAGGGAGTCTGACTTCTGCAGGAACAAACCAGCCACATTCATGTGTCCCTGTGTCAAGCCAAGGACAACTCTCCCTGCATAAGAGGGCTGGCAGCTCGGTAGCCTGCAAACATGAGCCATCCTTCTCTCCAAATCCCAATGAATTGCAACAAAGGGAGAAGAGAAAGGCTGTCTGTGTTGCAGAATAGAAGTCCCTATGTCCTTAATGCCCTAAAAGCAAAGGAAATTAGCAAGTTGTTTGCAGGATAATATGGACAGCTGCATCAAAATGCTTTCCCATAAGCCATGTCCCAGAGTAAGCTTCCCCTGGGCTGTTGTTGCATCCCAACAAGAGTTATGTCCCCTGCAGCAGGATCCAGTATAAGCTGGAAACCGCAGAACCAAGCCCAAAGCCCTTCCTTTTCACACCTTTTATAAGTGTATGTGAGGCTGCACCTGGGCCCCATCCTTGCACTGAGCAGCACAAAGTTCTGTCATCGGCTCATGAAACTGTTTCTCTAATGTGGGGAGCAGCATTCCCATTAGAGGTCCCAATATATCTACCCACCTATGGCCTCATCTGGGACACAAAACTTCTGAGGAGCCTTTCAGGAGTGGGGAAATGCAAAAGAGCATTTATTCACCTGAGCATTCCTCTAGCCTTGAAACCCTGTCAAGCCAGGATGATTATTAAGTCCGAGGATTGGGACAGTTTCTATTTGTTCCAAGTCAGTTCTCCCACACTTAGTTTATTCCATCTGGCCAAAGCAGCTTTAAATCTGAACACGCCAATGTGCCTGACATTGGATTTACTCAGCCTGAAGCCAAAGTAATTATTGAAATCTATTAAGGGAGAAAAAATAAAGTATATTATTGGCATCTGATTGACTTAATTCCTGTTCAAGAAAAAGTCGGCTGACCTGTAATTGGAAATCAGTTTTGCCTTTCAGGAAAAAAGGCCCAGTGTGAATTGTTGGCTGGGGTCCTAGACAGGGGACTTTTGCTCAGGAAGCCCCTGTTGTGACCTTTAAGTGTCCCTGAAAGCAAAACATGGAAGATAGCAAAGCTCCTCTATCTGATAACAAATCTACTGTCACTATTTCTAGCACTGACATAGGTTTTCTTTTCTTACCATGAAGTGACACTTCTCCATCTCTGATTGAATAGCTATTCATCACAGCCATTCAATGTTTACTGCACATAACTCTTTGCCTTGATAAAGCCTGCTGCTCTAAAAATAACATGATAGAGCCGGCTTTTATATATATATATATATATATATATATAATTCTAGTCCCACCTCTTTGTGCTCTCATAAGCAAATCCCATGACATGTTCTGCCATGATGAATTTTCACTCAAACCCAGCACTGCCACCACAGTCAAAAGTGGAGGTTCAACATCTGTACAGCTCCAGTGCCAGCTGTGCCAGACTCACCACTCTTGTGACAGAAATCATCTCTGTGCCTCCACAGCAATCGGCCTTCCTGGATTTCTGGGTAGTTGCTGTTACCAAACGATGCACGTAAGAATTCTGGGACATCTCTGGCTGCACCAGTAGGCTGGTATATGATTTGTAGAGAAAGTAATCTAGTTTCCAAACCAGCATTCTCCAAAGTATGAGCTTAGAGTGAGATCTTTCCAGCTGATAAGGCGAGAGTTCCTGGGTTGGAGCCAGGAGATGGCACACCACACTGGAACACTACAACTAGGGATTTGAAACCACATGTTGCAGCTTTTTACCCCTAGTCCTTCTAGACAGTTTTCTTTGCAGCTCCTAATGCATGTTCTGAAGACAGGAGAATATTTTTACAGCATTTTATAGTGGAAAAATTCTGGAGCACAGTATTGCAGGAAGTATTTTCAACGGTATAACTGGGAATGACACCAAATTCTCCTCAGCTTTCACCTGAAGAAAATTTCCCAGCAGCGGCTTGTCCAGACGCACAAAATGTATCAGTGTCGCAGCTGGCAATAGGATCAGGCTTTCCCTGCTGGCTGTCCAGAGATCTCTCCACTGGACCACACTCGCCCTCTGTCTGGTTTCTAACACAACCCAAACAGTGAGTCTCTGCAGGTCTTAGCATCCCTCCAGCTTCTGATATAATTGATATTAATCTCCTAGTGGTGTAGATATTTGCAATGTACCAGATGGGCCATTGTTTAATTAATAGTGCTGCTTTCATTCAGTCTGAGCTTGATTAAATGAAAACTCCATCTGTGGGGAGCCAAAACCTGCAGGCAGGATGCAGGAGAGTGATGCTGCTATCAGCTTTGATGATTTTGAGAGAAGAGGTTGTATGGGGTGAAGCTGCATTTCCAACCGTTTCTGGGGAGGAATAAGAGTCCTGTCTCCAAATTGGCATTAAAAACTTGGTGCTAAAATAGCCTGGGAAAGAAAGGGAAAAAGAGCGGGTGACTGGTGTTGGGGAGAGAGAAACAAGAAGGCAGGATGAGGAGAGAAAGAGTAAGCCGTGCTCTGCTTGAAGGGATGCCACCCAGGGAATGACAGGGGACAAGGAAAGCAGTCAGTCATCTTCATGCCTCCAACATTTGGGGTTGGCTGTTGAGTGAGCATGACCTTGAGAACTACTTATGGAGTCCATGTTCCCATCTAGCCTTGGACATGTTCCTTAAAACCACTGCAGACCTGCCCTGAGATTAGGATCATCTGGCCATCCAGCACACACCACCACCCATTTTGGACACCCCCATCCTTGGGAAGGAGCACAGCACAACGCTGCCTGCTTCTGCGCTCAGAAAATTAACCTGCGGCCACCACAGCTGCAGCAAGAACAAAAACCCAGCAGGGCATAACAAGAGAGAGAGAGGGAAGGAGAAAGGCTACCAGAGAAGGAGCTGACAGCGGGTCGACCTGAAGCAGTTGACCTGAGAGCACCACAGCTGCTCCAGTGTCTGTCAGCTCCTCTGGGGCTGGCCTGGGGGCACATAGAAACTTTTTTAAGGTCTGTGCACATTAGACACTGTGCAGGGTGTGGAAATGGCTTAGACCTCTGTGCAGCAGAGTACTGTGCAGCTAAATGTGCCAGGAGCAATTTAGTTGCCTAAGCATAGTCGTTTAAATGCCATTGGTACCCGAAACACCCACACGATACACCTGCCACGTGAGTGTCTTTAGTGTGTATCAAGCAGTTCTAGGGAAAATTAATTGTGCCCATCAGTGGGTTTTGGGGGGCATTTTCCCATACTGCACAACGCACACACAGCCTAAGTATCTTTCCTTCCGTTTCTAGCATCCATCTTCTCTGCTGCAACCTGTTGTTACTCTTCTAAAACAAAAAAAGGTGAGTTTTGAGGCTTGATTTCAGAGGGCCAGAAATAAATAACTTGTAAAGTGTGTGTTATTTCATCCTCTGTCAACTGATCTGCACTGCAAATCACAGCATACTGCTGCTGCCAGCCCTCAGAGAAACCCCTTTAGTCCAAATTACAAAGGTCTGCATATTGAGGCTGGTTAAGGCTTGTACCCAAGCCTTCCTGAAAATCCAGGGTAAGGGTTGCTCAAACTACTGCCTTGAGCTTTTCCAGTGTCAGAACGAGTTTGGACCTCATTGTATACAGGTGCACACCATCCTCTTCCATGGAGAAGTGAGACACAATCTCAGAGCGATAAGGACCCCAGAGCCTGGGGCCAAAGGACTGACTCAGATGGTTGCACCTGCAACACAGACCATGACCACAGATGGTAAAACCTGAGCCTCCAGGATGGGTCCCATTCAGGTATGGCAAATTCATCCATCACTAAAAGGGATGGAAATCCCTGAACCCTTTGTCCATTCCCAGGCCATAAAGGAAGACTTTTAACTTTAAGATCAGCAGAACATGTGGGTGGTGATCCTGCAAAAACTCAAAATCCTGAAAAGTCTGAGACCATGCTTCACTGGATTTGCCCACTACTTCTGTATCTGGCCGTTGGAGAGGTTCTAGCTGCTCTAGACTGTCACTGAAAAGCATTGTATTGAAAAGATAGTTTATAATTTTTAAAATCAAATGGAGTTAAAGGTGTCTAAATGAGCTGAATATAAGACTGGTTTAGGGACAAGCTAACATATATGCAACGCGAAGAATCAGGAGCTAGGCTATTTGTCAGTGTAGCATTTTCCATAATGTGCTCTGCTTCTGTGTCCCCAAAACCTTCTTTTATAAACTAACCAAATAAAAACTCTATACTTAAGTGATGCTTCCCAAACAAAACAGGCAACTTCACCTACAAACCCAGATGTTATACTGGGAACCTTCAGACCAGCTTTGGTCCTTCCCTAAGTGTGTGCAGGGATTTCCAAAGGATTTGAAGTTTGTACATTCCCAGAATCATCCCCTGTGCTTCCCAGCTGGCATAATTCCCAAGCCTTCTTCTGCTTGTTTTCTTCCCCCTTCTGTGGAATTTCATTTCAAAGAATTAATTACTGTCATCTTACATTATCCTTGACTCATTACTTCCAGATGGTTCTATTATTATTTTTTTTCCCAGCCACACACAGAAGTGTTGTGGCCATCACTGAAATGGAGCCGACAACAGCAGGGTAAACAGTCACCCATCTACACAGTCAAAGACTTTAAATACAGAAAAGCCTTATCAGTTTTTATCCACTTCATTTTGTCTCCTGAAAGGATGTTCCTCTTTTCTGTATGTTCTCTGGTCCAGCATTTCCCAGGTTTCCTCTGACTGACCTAAAACACCCAAAGCACTTGATTTCACATCTTCTTCACTTCAATTCTACATTTACAGACCTCCTCATAAGGTCCTCCCTGTTATTTGGACTGACTATGTTTTTTGTTTGTTCTTCACATAGTCTCGTTCCTCTGTCTTCCCAAAAGGTCGGTAATGATCATTACCCTCATCACACAGATGGGTTGGGGAAGAAAGAGACATGAAGCTAAGCAGAGACAGGAGCAGATATCACAGCTCTTGTCTGCCTTCAGCGATACTCAGACACAGCTCTGCCTCCTCCCAGCACCAGCCCTGTTATTGCAACTGCCAAGTGCCATGCACTAACATGGCCCTCTAACAGCAGCCTTCTGCCTCGCCTTCCACAGCAGCTGGAGCTGTGTCTTGCCCTCTGCCTCACCACTGCGGCCACTTTCCCATGCCATGGTCTCAGACACCACTCATGTGCAAGGGGAGCATTCTGTTTTCCATGATCCCTTGTGGCAAATACATCCCCAGTGCCGAACTCCATCTCATACATTAGAAGAGAAGATGCATGAGATGCTTTCCTTATTTCTAGTTATGTCTCTTTTCAGCTGTGAATGTAGGACATGTCTGGACCCTCCTTTGTCCCCACCTCATCCCCAATCCTGCTGCAGTGCTGCTGTGGGATAGAATTGGACTGCACGGAAAGATGGAGGGATTTTCCACCTTGTGGGCCTGATGTAGGTTCTGCAAGACCTGACTGAAAGAATACACCAGCATTAAAGGGCTTGGTATATCCCAGCCCATGAGTTCATGGGAGGCTCTTCTTGCCCTCAACATCTCCTGTGGCACCTCTACCTTTTCCTGAAAATAATGAGTGAGATTATTCAGACAGAGATGTGATACAACTGCGTTGCAAAGGAAATGCATAAGCAAACCAACAGCCCTTGTACTGCCACTATGCAAAGCTCTCTGAGGAGGATAACAGGTTCAGAGCCCTACGGCATGACACCTATCTCCTTGCATGATCTGTCCATCAGGGCACAAAAGTCACCACTAGCTACTGATGAAAGGAGAAGTAACATTCAAAATTAAACTCCCCATGGGACTCGCAGCAGCTGCACCTCGTTGTCAATCCCTCTGTGCACCTTGAGTTCTGTTCTGTCTCAAGCAAAACAGTGGTTAAATAAAACCCATGAAAGCAAACATTTTTCCCAATTTTACTCTGTGTATGTGCCTGTGTTGATGAATCATTCATAAACTAGTCAAAGCATTCAATATTCATAAGCAGGGATTGAAGCTAGGAAAATCAAGTGAAGGAAATATTCCCAAGCTCCACTTCTCTTGCAGACTCATCCTACTTGTAAATTGCTGCTTACTCCAGGTTCTCCTAGTCTTTCAAATGTGGCCATTTCCCACACACACCTTTTCTGCAGACTTTACTAAACACCAAAACACTAACGTTAATATTTCAGTCATTATCATTCTCAAGCTCGTTAAGTTTCAGATACCAGGTTCAGCTGAGATGAATGAGGCAATTCATGTATCTTGCAGGGACCAGGTTATTTGTGGGCTCAGGAAGACATTACTGTATTTGTTATATCCTGCTCATACTTCGAAGATTTTTCTCCCAATGGCGCAGGCAAGAGACTAAAATTTTATGTGTTTATATATCATGTATCTTAATGGAAAATGAGATTCTTGGACAGAAGAAGAAAGCATCAGGGAAAAGTATTGACTTGCTCCAAACATGCACAATTCAACTCATGTTTATAAATCTTTGCCCGTTAGTACAGATAAATAATTTCCAAAATGTAATTTGTTCACAAATGGCTCACTTTCGTTCCCAGTCACTCATGATGTGTGAATAGTCATATGGCATAATTTTTGTTCTTGGACCCAATGACTGAAACTTCTATGTGAGATATGCCTCCAGCCAGGAGACCAATGAATGACAAATAGCAAATAACTCATTTCCAGACTGTATTCTTGAAACATTTACAATTTGCAAACATTTTCATAAATTCCCAGCAGCCACTGGGATATTGGTGATTAATGAGTTGCAGTGCCTCTGCAAACAGCCATGAATCTCATTCAGGAGGACAGAGTCATACAAGTTTTCTCATTATTCAACCAGCTGTACCACACAATAACTCTAGAGCAATCCACTAAATTCCAGAGGCAAGTTGATTGTCGCTGGCAACGATGTGTAAAACAGTCTGGGTTAAATTACCAGACACTGGTTCAGTTTGCAGAGGTTGAGCCCAGTTCCCCGTGTTTGGAAAATTAACTAGGAAAGCCAAAGTCAAACAGTGCCAGATCAAGCCAAGAGCATTTCACACTCACAAGGGAAAAGAAGGTAACAAGGCCCTTTTGAGTCAAGCTTGAACAAGCTGGGTGTAGAAACCATTAGGAGTTGGGTTTGCAAGTCTTTGTCTGCATACATCTCTTACATGATGATAGAAGCCCATCATTATTCAGAGACATTCTTTATCTTATAGAAACACAGAATACATACTTTGTGGTTTAGCCCTCCTACATAGGTGGAACAAGTCCCTAATATGCTCTCCTGCTGAGCAATATTAACACAGAAAATAGAGACCCTTAGGAAATAAGAAAGTTTGAACAGCAACAAAGAACAGATGTCCAATGGAAATGAAAAAGAAAAAAAAGAAAAAACCTTCACTTACAGAAGCAATTGTAAAAATATGAATGTTATAAAAACATACACACACCAAATCATACTCCCACATCTATCCCACAAGATTTAGAGGCAGCAGGATGCTCCAAGCATTAGGGTAGCGCTTCCAGAAATTCACCAGAGGCTGATACAACAGCAGTGTTTATTTAATAACAGAGGCACTCAACCAACTGAGCTAGGCAGGGTAATTAGCACAGAAACAGCTGCAGTCGCAAGGGGAAGGTGGATTCATGGGAGAATGCAATGTAGTGCTCTCCGTGAGACCCCAGGAGGTGACAAGATAAGAATTACAGCTACGAAAGTAGAATAAAAGTGGCTGGGTCTTTATTACTCAGTATATCAAAAGTCAGTTCCCTAAAGCAAGCAGAGCAGGTGAGTGGACTAACATCACCATGACGTGGAGGGCCTTCTCCCGTGGGGGGGACCCCGGGCTGGGGCAGGCAGGGGGTGAGGAGCCTCCCCTGAGGGTCAGGAGCGGCAGGGACAGCGTGTGAGGGACTGACCCCGGCCCCGTTCCTGTCCCCTGCGCCGCTGTGGGGAGGAGGCAGAGAACTCGGGAGTATTTGGTTTTCTTTCTCATTACCCTTCTCTGATTTGATAGGTAATAAATTAATTTCCCCAAGTCAATCTGTTTTGGATCTCTCACTGCCCTTACCCCGACCCACGGGCCCCGTGAAGCTGAGGGGAGCGACACAGCAGCTTTGGAGGGCACGCGGCACCCAGCCAGGGTCAGCCCACCACATAATTTTCTGTTTTCTCCAGCAAGTGCATCTATTATACTGTGACAGGGGAATATTAAAAACAGGCTACATAAAATGTCGCTGCATGAACTGGTGTTGTTTAGATGTTGGTACAGCTGCATATCCCTTGTCTTTGTAAAAGCAAGCTCAGAAAAAAGGTTTAACACTGTATCCCATTCAGCTATACTGAATATAATATATATTTTTTGTAGGATACATCCCTGCGGGAACTCTCGTTCTTGCTGCTCTCACCCAAATAACTGTTTTCACCTCCAAGAAAACAGCCATTCTCTCTACTGGGTAAAGACAGTCATTAGTGAGCTGCTGGTAATTAATACAGCTGTGTATCCTGCCTGCCCTCCTGCTACAGAGCTGACCTGCACACAGCAGGTTTCATAATAAGCACCCAGATGTATTCAAGACCAGGGGACCATATAGTCTGTACACCATGCAAGACTCAGATGGCCTTAAGATTTGGGATAGACCCACCCACTGGGACCATGGGGCTTGCAGAGAGCCAGGGAGAAGGGTCAGAAAGTGGTGCTTGTTTAGCTTAATCTTTGGCATTTATTTAAGAGAAGGTAAATTCTTTTACAAACAAAACTAGGCGAAACAGAGAAAGGACCCATGTTGCTGGGCAAAGCATACTAGGAAATATAACAGCTGCCTTTTCAGGTGTTTCCTTTAAGGTGTCAAGATAAGGATGCTACCACAAAGTGGTATCAGTGCCTTACAAAAGTTACCTGCATTTCCAGTGGGGTGTGGATCTCTTTCATTTTGCATTAAAGCAAGAAAACAGAATGGAAAAGATTGTGGTAACTGAAGTCATCTTGCTTTGGGATTAATTTACAAGTTATTATCTATCCCTCCTCCATGGCACTGCCTGCAGCTTCCTCTTCTGGTTCAGCAAGAGAAGCAGGGACTGCAGAGAGAACAGAAACTTTATTGTGGAAGGTAAAGCAGCATAAAAGCAGAAGATCCCGAGCACTCATCACGGCTAACACTATGCTCTGCAAAGAGAAAAAAAACCAACCAACTAACAAACAAACAAAAAGCTTAAAAAGGCTTGGAACAGCACAAGAAAAGGAGCTGATCTGGCTTGATGCAAGTGCGTGCCTGTATGATAGACTACCATCTTGTGGGGGACAATGCAGCTAGTGATGGACGTCACAGCCATGCCAAAAGCCCCGAGCTCTGAGCATCCTACCACGCTCCCAGAAAGAATTTGTTCCCTCCCAGAGCACACCACCACCTAAACCAGCTGGAAGCAAAGGCACACAGATGAAGGTTTGTGAAGGGCTTGGAAACACAGCAGAAATATCCAGCTCCAGTAATCACCTGCTGGACACCACTGCTACCCAAAAACTCTACAGAGGGTCAAATCTAGCTTTGCACAGAAGCCCTCCATTTAACCATATCAGCCTGAGACAGATAACGACACGGTTTGGCCCCTCTAGTGTGGACATGGTGTGGAGAAAACCACCAAAAAGATGTTGAGAGCAGTTCAGAAACTGTGCAGAACAAGAAGGGAATGAGCACGACAGATAATTTTTTCTAAGAGGTGATCTGTCTGATCAGGGAAAGGGCCCATCAAGCCCTCCCAGCAGGGAGGAGGTAGTTTAACTGCTATTGCTCATACTGTGGAAAATGGGGCTATTTTTCCAAAATTTTCATGCTGTTGCCTTCTGTCCTGGAAATGTTTCTGAGATTGTCTTAAGCATTGGGTTTCTTAGAGATGAAGGGGAATACTGAGGGAAGGAATGGTGTCTGAAGAAATTTTGCTGAGGTCCATTAAGCAAAGCAGCACTAGGAAAAAGCAGCAACAGAACCCCTCTGTATTCTAGCTTCTCACTTAATAATTCTTACCTATATTTATAGAGGGGGAAAAAACACCAGTCCAAGGAAGATTAACCTGAATTCTAATTATAGAATAGGTAAGGTTTTATTTTATTTTTCCCTAAAGGAAAAATACATCTGGGTGATTAAAAAATACACAAAAAATCCCCAAACAAACAAAAAGATGAATAGCCTTTGGTCCAAAGAATAGAGAAGTGCCACTGCAAACTTGAGAAGGAGGATATTATCTGAAGCACTGTAAAAAAATCAGGCAATGTAATTAAAGCATTGCATGGACCACTACAGGTATCCATCCCTGCAGCTTGCCACCCAAATTGCAACACGTACCTGAATGTCCCAGCTCCAAAGGGTTATTCAGCAATTCTTCCTTGCTTGTCCCTTCAGTTTTAATTTCCGTTCCCCTCAGTTTTACTTTGAGGGGCTTTAATTTCTCTCTCCATTGTTACATGCTGCGTTCTGCTTCAGAGGTTGTGAAAGGGCACCTGGATTTGCCATCGCCGTTGGCAGGCAGGCAGAAAGTGCTGTACTGCTGCTGCATCTGAATTAGCGTGTTTTCTGTGGTGGTTTCGCACCTCTTCCTTTGCACACCCCCAGCACACCCTGGTCCTGCTGTTTTCAGGCAGCCCCCAGCAATGCACACCCACACCATGGTGCCACACCTCAAGTGCTCGTAGTCCCTGGGGAGAGCTGAGAGACATCTCCTCCTCTGACTAAGTCACAGAGGCAGAGGCAGCATCAGGCTGGGCTCTGCTCCTTTTAGGTACCCATGCAGTCCAGTTCAAGCCAAATACATACAGTCTACAGCAATGTAAACCTACCCTTTATTACTTACCAGCTACAGGATGCTCTGCCTGATGCTCCCTGTGCTTGAGTAGCCCATAGAGCCTGCACGCCCCTGACACGTATGTCATTGGTCACTGGCTTCCTGGGGGAGAGCACTGCTGGATCACTATATTTGCTTTCCTGTCCTAGGCTGAGTTGTTAATTTTTTAATAGGAATAACCTACACAGAACATTTGAATTCTGAACCCTAATGAGCATGTACATGGGCTTCTTTTCCCAGTGATTGAAACGCAGGTATTTATTCCACCTTTGCAGGTGTCAGCAAAGTCTTATAACTTGTGCTCAGATGACACAAGGCAATGGCTTGCTTTTTTTTTCTTTCTTTGTTGTTAATGAGATAGTTTCCTCTCTGAGTATTGTGAGTGGCAGGAGGTAGAGACCTGCCAATCAAAATGTTAAAAGGACATTGTCAATGTCACACTTCATTCTCAACTCTCCATCAGTTTTTACGCAGAAACAATGTTCAAATTACAGTCCTGCTATTTGCAAGGTGAGAACACAAGGTCTGCCCCTTGCACACAGAAGCCTGAAAAAACTCAAGCTGCTATTTTCATCCGAAAACATCAGAGAATACAAACTATTTAAGGTTTTCTCATGACACTTTATCTTCATAAAACAACCAGCTTGAGCGTCCTCAGCCAACAGCAAGACACATCCTACTCCCAGTTGAATCGGTGTTCAACTTCTCATCCACTTCTTCAGTGGAAACTTTTGCTAATGGTATAGGACACCTTCTGAAGTTGTAAAGATTTATTATTCGGGAAAGAGCAGGGTAATTCCCGTCACTACACATGCAGTTCAACAGCTAAATGGGTCAATTCCATCACAGCCTGTTGTGCAGTGCGGCCATCCACATCCATTTTCACAGCTTCATAGATCTGGACACATGGAGAGGAAAACAGGTATTAATGAAAAGAAGGGCAAAAGCCATATTCAATGTGATGCTCTGGAAACATGGCTCTTATGTGACAGGATCTGACTCTGAAGTAAGCGACACACTCAAAGATTTGGATTTCTTCCCAGGGCAGAGACTCATATCAGGGCCACAACATTACTTGTTACTCCACTCCCTCAAGAAGGTACCATTGGGAAAACAGAAGAACAGAGTGCAGCAAATGAAGCTCAAGGCCAAAACAGGTGTACATGCATTCTCCTAAAACAACAGCACCTGATCACGTGCAGCCTTTTATAAGCATATTCAGATGCAGCATCCATCTTTCCCTCTTGATAGCAATTGCTGTCATTGCTACAAGACTGTGGCAATAGGACTAGTGAGTCTCTGATGGTTCCCAAGCAACCTGCCAGTTTAGATATAGCTCCCCAGAATGAAAGCTTGGGAGTCTTTGATTTAAGTACAGCTGAGTAGAACACCAGTTTCTGTGCATTTTTTGTGCAGGGAGGTAGAAAAAGTACAGCTCAAGCATTACATGCTCTGGCTCAGTCATACAGATATCCCCCTTTCCCAAGCTATGCTGAACAGTTGCTTTGGTGTTAGCATTTAGGAAATATAATTGCCCTTTTAATGAGTCCTGGCTTTGCAAAGTTGTGATGTTGCCATGTTTTCAGTGTTCAGTTTATACCCCAGAGTGGGTTTAGCAGCCAGTCCTGATATCCCCAGTAGCTTCCAACGCAGCTGCCAGCAGTCCCACTCCTTTTCTGGGGACATGCGGAATTTCTCAACTGCCAGCCCAAGTTATTACATGCTATAGTACAGCTGTGAGTACCCTGAGACGGCTGAAATGACCTGCAAGGTAGCAGCTTTATGAGATGAAACATTACTTAAAATCATTATTTTTTTTAGCATCTACATTGCTCAGATCCTGCGAGTCTCGGAGAGATGTAATCATGACCTTCACATCTTAGTCAGGTCTTGTACGGCTCTTGAGACCACATTGTGATTCCCAGCACTAACATGGTCTTTTCCATCCTGCTGCTGTACACCCAAGCCTGCACAGCTAATGCTTCCCAGAGGCATGGGCAGGATCCTGTCAGGATCACCCTTGTTCCCATGGGATTTAGTTTGACAGTTTTTTCTTGAACAAGAGTACAGCCTGTTTTTTTAATCTTTGGGGGGGTGGCGGGTGGGGGGTGTTTGGGTGTTTTTTTTTAGTGTTCCCTCTAAAAAAAGTGACTCAGCATGTCACTGTCCTGCAGGTATGAGCCAGTAAACTGTTCATCTCTGCTTTGGCTCTGGGAAGCTCTTAAGACCATTTTTCATTTTTCTCCCTGATCCTCATCTTCTCCTAAAGGGATTTTAGGCCACTGTCCTCTTGTCAGCCAAAGGTGCTGCACAATGCAGTGCTGTTTACTGTTAAGCAATTTCTTCCCTCCATTTGACCAGGCCCACGTCTCTTGTCTGTCCGAGCTTTTATGATTTTTTTGTCTTCAGCAAATCACTAGCTCAAAGCACAGGCATCACTGTAAGTGAAAACTGGAAAGAATTTGAAGAAGTCATTTGGGTTGCAGCAAAGGACACAGACCTGGAAAAGAAACATCTGACCAAACATCTAGGGATCTTAACTGCTTGTCATCCTGCTTTGTGTCAGAGCCCAGTTATACTTCCTTAAAAAACAGAAAGGTGGACTAGAAAAATACAGCACCCTGACTTTCTGCAATGACAAACAGAACAAATGGCATTAGCAATTAAGTTAAATTGATCTCTAGGTCAAGGACTCTCATTTCACGTGTAAATCATCTCTCTTTCAGCAGTGGAACAATGCTCCTCTGAAGTCTACCATGTTGTTATTATTACTGGTATTAAAATTGTACTTACTGATCAACCTCAGAGAATTTTCACTGCACCCAATTCCTCTACAGTAAACCCTCCATTAAGGAAAAAGCATGTTAGAAGGATTGTACCATCAAAGCAAACACTGCCAGCTTATTTCCTGACATCTCCATGGGTTTAGGTAAGAACTCCTGGCTTTTACAGTATCCTGATTGGTATGGACAATTGTCCTTTCACTCACACCACCAGTGAGCTCTAGTGGAGTTTGGACTGAGCACAGCCAGCCTGACCACTGTGCTGGCTGGTGATTCCTGCCCCCACTGCCCAGAGAGCATTTCACGGAGGAAATAAAGCAGCAGCAGCGATGAGAGAAATGCAACGGTTGGCTGGGCTGGCTATATCTGAGATGAAGAGAACCAGAACGTTCTGAGTTTCAATTAAACTACAATGGAGAGGGACTTCCAGCGATATTTCTTCAATGAAGTCACTAGTCACTCACTGCTGGGGGCTGAGAACGTTAAGTGCAAAAATGTACCATCTCGCCTCCCCTGCTCCTGTGCCTGTCACCTTCCTGGATTCTCAAAGACAGACACAAACACCTTTTCTTCTCATGCTTGCCATTTCCATCTCTGGGTACCTCATGCTATAGTGTATTCCTTCTCAGTTCATGGGAAAGGACAATGAACAGTACCCACTTCACCAAAAGGCAACTGAGGCACAGAGAATAGGACTACTTCCTTTAAAATTAGACATCTACAGGTTAAACGAGGTAGATACTTACATGTGGTAGAGACATCCCCTCATCTTTTCCCGAAAAAAACCCCACAAGTGCTTTTTGGGCACTGTAGATCTCTAAAAGCTCTAAAGTTTGAGTGATATTCCCAGTTCTATCAAATGGTCTAGTACAAGATATTATCTTCTTCCTATAAATCCTGCCTCACCATGTGGGTATTTGTTAGAAGGTGTTTATCAGGTAAGACAGGGGTCCAGTGTGGAGCAGACAAACATTGCCCCTGGTATTTTTCCAATGGCACCAAATGCCTTTCAAGCAGCCCAGGAATAAACCAGTTCCTCCTGGTTTTCACAACAGCTCTAGCACAACTACAGAAACAAGCAGGACCTTACACCTCTTGTAGACTTTCTGGGGTTAAGTCTTCATTACTTGGCATCAGAGCTGGTCTTTTACAGCAATACAAAGTGATACAGCCCCAGGTACACTGTGACTGAGGTTCTGAGAGAAAGAAAATCTTGCCCTGACTTATAAAGGAATCAAGTTGAGCCTAAAGAAAATCAAGCGTGAAAACACACAATATGGAATTTGGAGTGGAGTTTGATGGGACCATGTCCTGCTCATTTTATACACTGAGAAAGAAAACACAGAATGACTTTGTGCTTGCCTCATACATTGATCAGAACATCATGAGTAACCGCTGTGCTCGATGATAAATCTTTTTGTCTCCACTCTGACCAGTCACTTGTAAAGCTGTGACTTATTGTGAAAGAACCGTTAGATCAAGCTGCTAAAATGTGAGAGAGTTTATGGGCAATTCAGTCCATTTAGACAATGAATATTCATGATCTATCTAGACAATTTCACATTCAAGCTTAGATAACGCAGATTTATGCTCACACACAACAATGATTTGTGACTATTTATAGGCAAACACCTGGACAGTATTCGGCACAGCTGTGAATATTCATGATTACATCTGAAAGAAAGAGAAAGGCTCTACCTGAAGTTTGAACTACAAACACAAGAAGCTAACCCTCAGAATCTGCTATGCCTTAATGACAATATGTAACAGCCAAAAATAACATCAAGGAAAGAATTAGAGGTAGGGAACTGATCACTCAAATGATCAGTAAAAGGCCAGGAAGCTTCCCTGAGCTGCTAAAAAAATTCCCATTGAATTAGTCTTCTAATAGAATTACATTTCTGGTGCAACACTTTTTCTATATGAAAAATATCTGGGTTTTTTTTTGTTTGGGTTTGGGGTTTTTTTTGTTGGGTCAGTGGGAGAGTTGCCTAAGAAACTTTTTTTCTCTTTTTCAGACAAAAACACTGAAATATTTATTGTGAGAACACACATGTATGTGAATAGACGTGTGTACCCACACGCGAGTGTCCATGTTTAAGGAGCCTTCATGCCAAGCTAACCCATGCTTTCAGGGTTCATGTTAAAGTCCATGAGGCTCCAATTCAGATACATTGTGCTTGGTCTTCATGGAAAGGTTCTCAAGGCCAGCTGAGATGAGACCACAGCATTGCCTGAGGCATGTGTGAGTCCTAAGAGCCTTGGTGTAGCTTGAGACAGGAGAGTCACAGAATAAGGATCAGGTTTTGTGATAAGGGGATTTCAAGGCAGACATACAGATGGGGACTCCAGGAGTGGCAGCAGCAGGACTCAATTCAGGGGAAAGACAGATGCTAGATTTACCTGTGCTCATTCACATGAATTGTCCTCTTAGAAAGTGAAAGGAACGTGACATTGGAGCTCCCTCTAAGGGAAGGAAGAGCCCATAGCTGCGGAGTTTCCGAGGCAGGGGGAAGACGGGGATCTGATCATCTAGCACGTGTGACAGCAACCAGTAACTGCCTTTGCTGACAAGCCTCTTGTGTGAATTCCCAGTCCTAATGCCAATTTCTAAATACCTCTATATCCAAGCTCTAAAACTAGTCACGATCTCCCGATCCATAACATCACCAGATTCCTCCTCTCTGTGTTATTTCCACTGCTGTTTAGCTCCTTCGGTGATAGCTCATTAATGCGGGAGGAATTAAACTCATCCTGCCCACGTTCAGGGAGCACACAAAGCAGCGGTGGCCCATTTCAGAGGCTCGCTAACAGCCAGAGCTTGGGATGTGTCCAGTCATTTGGCCACGCTTTGTCACATGTCATCCTGCCTTTGAGAGGGACTGCACACGAGATGTGGGGCAGAAGAAATACAATAAATGCCATCACCCTTACTTTGATGCTACCCAGCAAGTATTTTCTACAGCCTGATATTGTCCGGATTAAGCTGCATAGCAGACCTTTTGACCTAAATTCATTGAGACAGCTGAAAATTATAGCAGCTGAAACTAAAAGCATGTCCGGGCCAGTAAATAGCCCACTTCTTCCCATTTCTTCGAATTATCTTGGCATCTGGCACTTTTCTGCTGGGACTGCCTCCCTGTGAGAGGAAAATACAACTTCAGCTCTGCAGGGATACTCAGATGGATGGCACACAGCAATCAGATGTCAATGTCGGGTACTCGCTTCTGTTCCAAGCAGAGATGAGTTGCCTTGGCTCCCCTCTGCTCCTTCCTCAGGTTTCAACTCCCACACTCCCTGCTCACTCCTGTGTTGCCTCTGCTTGCAATGAAATCAGACAGCCTGAAGGACTACCCCTTACAAGTGCCTGGTCGCAGCTCATGTTGAACAAATAGCCTTTGTGAGATGCACTCTGATGGACCGTATCCCCATGGTGGGCAGTGACTTGCACTGAAGGCTAAAAATGGATGGATGAGCAGCTCTGCCTTCCTCAGCCCTAAAATGAGTTCCTCTCGGCAGCAGCTGGAGATGGAGCAGCTGTTGGTGCTCCCCAGCACCCGTGGGGCTGAGACCCTGCCGAGGACACAGCACAGCCATTCCCCGGGCAGGACGCTGGTATAGCGGGGACTGCAAGGGAACGCTGGGTTGGCTGCACCAGATTTTACCCAGAGCACACGGGGTGAACCGTAAAAGATTAAACAACTGAAAACAAATCAGGTGAACGTTTATTATTTCAAAGGCTCCTGATTTTTTAAAAACAGTCACATGGTTACAAGTGGTTGGTCTCACAATGTCTGATTAATCAGCAATGGAAATAAAAGACAATATGATGAATACTACCTTTTCTGGCCCATTTCTCCAGTTTTTGTCTATTTTGTACTTCTCTCAACAGAAACAGAAGAATTTCTGTATCAGACAACAGTACCTTTTGCCCAGTCTCTAGCAACCACCACCTGAAACTTCAGAGGAAAAGTAATGTCCTTCTCCTAATCCATACTTTCTGAATACTCATTAGATATGTTGTTTGCTTATTCTCTTTCAGGAAACTTTCTTCCCAAGCCCCTTTTTATTTTTAAAAATAGCACAAACAACAACATCGAAAAGGTAGAACTACAATGAGATTTGGTTATCGATACTGCCATCCCTTCTTTGAACTCATACATAGATTTTTTTATACCTTAGGGTTGGGAGTGACTCTCTGCATGCATCAATATAGCATCTGCTTCAGTGAAGGTCTAGGTAGGGACGGAGGTTGCTCATTGCCAAATGCTTAATGAACAGTGGGTGCTACTTCTGACAGAGTTTGACTCTGGCAAATAGAATATATGGCAAATCGACCATCCTTTGAACTCTATTGCCTATCTATTCCATGTCAGTTAATTCCATGGGTCTGCTACATACTGTGGGATAAAAGTATATGCTTTTGTTGCTTCAATAAGTGCTGCTCTGTAGTTTTACTGTGTGCTTTCAGTGCTTCCTGCCATGAAGCTTACAACGGGAGTTCTCACATCGCTTTTGTCGAGGCATTTTCTTCAATAAAGCCCTTCACCTGACACCTTGCAAACACTATCTCCTGGTTATCACTCAGGGTTAGGTCTTCAGCCAGACATGCAGGCCAAGGCTTGGCGGAAACCAACCTTCTGCTGAGATACTGCATTTGATTGTGCAGTTCTGTGTGCTAATCGTGTGTGTGAAACACAACAAACAGCAGCAAGCAGTGTATACTGCTATGCTTAAACGCTAAGAATCCACACATGGTGGCTCTTTTTCTTTTTTTTTTTTGCTGTTCTTCTGTGCATCTGAAATGCAAATAATTAGTAACAAGACTGCAATAATCACAGTATCTTTAGAGAGAAGTGTGAGGGAGGAGAAGGGTGAATTCTCTTGCATGATCTTATTTTTCCAAGCCCGCAACGTACAAACCATGACAATATACAAGCTTGCATTGATCCCTGGGGATTCCTGAAGACTAAAGGAAGAGCAACCATTGACCAACCATTAACTCCATCTTTAATAGGAAAGCCTGCAGAAAAAATGTCAGCCTGCAACATTATTCTGTTCACAGCAGCTGCCAGCTATCACAGTAACAGCTGCATTCACCTCTGGCAGATAAAGGCATGGAGAGACAGAGACAGAGCCACCCCTGCTCAAAGCAGGACGAAAGATCCCATCACAGCCTGCAGTCCCCACATCCACCGCCTCCAAAAGCAGCAGCAATTCCAGTGTGCATTTGACCAGGAGTAGCAATGACTATCAGCCACCTCCAGCTACTGAGCTCCTGCCTGGATCACCACAATCACATTTTGTCTCAGTTCCAGCGTGGCCCTGCTGGAATAGTAACTAAGCGCATCACCTGATGTGGGAGAAACTTCAGAGCATTTATCTTCCTGTGACACCTGAAACAAAGCAGGCTCAAAGGCATATATTAATGAATTTGTCCTTAGTACAGCTGGTCTGGAAATGTTTCAGCTCAATCAGCCTTTCATTGGAAAACACTGATTTGTCAAAACTACTATTCTTCTTGGGGTAGGCTTGAATTCAACAAAGTACTGGGCTGGAAACATTTTTGAAAGCTAGAATTAGAGTGTCTGGGAGGTGAAGAGGAAGAAGGGTGGAGAAGGCACAATTAACATCCTATTGACTTCACAAGGCCAAGCTCATTCTGTGGGTAAATGTCTTTGTCCTGAGATGCTGATGGGGCTCATTAGGGCGACAGCAGCAGCAGTGATGGTGGTATCAGAACATCATGAATAAACAGAATTCAGCCTCCAGCTCTGCCAACACACTCTTCGAGCATTAAATTCATGCGCACACCAGGAGGGAGATAAAGTATCACATTTACTCAAAGACTTTTAATAAAAATGCCATTCAGGGTTTAATTAACATACTTTTTTTACAAAATCACCCCACAGCTGCAGCAAAATCTGGTTTTCTACAGCCTTCCAGGGCCGAATTTTGCAGTAGGTTGTGCCCAGGTGCATCTGCATGGTGGCTCATTCAGACCAAGCCAGGATTTACACCAGCACAAAGCAGAGCAGATTCTGTCCCCTTAAAGTTCATCAGATATGCTTTCCCTCCTATGGTTGGGTTTGGGTTTTTTTTTAGCTTGTCAGCAGCAGAGGAAAACAATAAAAGTCTCATATTGCTCCAGCCAGATGGCGATTCTCCTTCCTCCCGTCTAGCTGGCTGCATTGTGAGCTGTGCTTGTATGCATGTGTGTCTCTGTGTCACTTCTTCTCTTGCTTCTACCATGCTTCTGTCTGCCCTGCACACTCTAATACAGAGAAATCATTTTGAAGAGGGGTTCTGAAGGCTGCAGGTACACTGGAGCCAAGCCTTTTCCTGGGAGCAGGATCTGATGGGAACTCAGGAAGACCACAATGAGACTTCTATTATTTTCAGGTTGTCTCTACTGAGATACCCAGCTGGGGCAGATCTCAGCTTCTTCAGCTCCAAGATCTGCTCTGCCTGGAGAAGCAACAGGAATTCAAGGAGGAGAAAAAGGGATGCTCAGAAAAGGAACCAAGATGCAGGTTGATCGTTTTATCCACATTGTCTGGGTGCCATCAGAATATATTAACTCCTTCATTTATCACAGCACTATCATTAGAAATCTCAATTATTTCTGAATGTCACACTGACAAAATGTTTAATTAGCTACTTTGTTGTGTTAATCACTTCTTGGATACAAGGAAGAACTAGAGGCACCAGTGCGGGGCCCCCTTATTTTTTACAGAAACGTGTGGAGAGTGAAGGAAGCTGTAATAAATGCCCCCATCGTTACAGAGAGATAAAGGTCAGACATTACCACAGCATTCATATATCTTAAGCCTTTCATGGGGAGCACCAGCTACAGCCTTCTGTACTAGCGACAGGAGAACAACGTGAGCTGTCTGGAAAGCAACACACAGAAACAGCTCAGGGGTTTCCATCTCCCCTCAGAGGGTGATGCTGCTCCTGCATGCCAGGGGACAAGTAAACCGAGCAATTAAGCAGTTCAGATATTACCACCAGAAACCTCTTACAGGCTTTTCAGCAAATCTGACTGCAACTGCAGGTGCCATTTTACTTTGAATTATAAAATCAATTGCACGTGGGACTGACAATATTAAGTCAGAAGGGCTGGGTTTCCTCTTTGCCTTGAGGTCACTCACTCTACTATTGAAAAGCCAGTAACCATGGAGAAGCCTGACCAACATTCCTGCATGCCCCAGAACAGGCACAGCAAGAACAGTGCATGGACGCCCACCAGCTCCTGCAGAGAGGTACAGCACCACTATGAAGACAAATTTGCTTTAATGCCCTAATTTCCAGAGCCTTTCCCCTGGTTTCCATCCCGAGGCAGCAGGCATTGCAAACAGCACAGATTTGTCTGTGCATCTATGTTATATCTGTCCATCAAGAACAAGACACGAGGTCACTTCTTATCATGAAAGGACATGCCTCTGCATGGAGTGAGGTTATAATTTCATATAAATTACAGCCATTGAGTGACTTCAGATTATGACAGATTACCTCAGGGCAACACCATCTGGCCTACAACCCTGTTTAGGTGGACCCTTGGCATTCAAGGCTCAGAGAGCAACTTAGACAACATTCCTTCCAACACTTAAGATCAATTAGTATGCCCATTTTGGATCACCAGAGCTTCCTAGTGACCCAATTGCATGGGTTCCCTGAAATGTCCTGTCCAGGGCTAACAGGTACCAAACACCTGTTTGCATCCCCCAAGGGACCCATGCCCTCTCCTCCCACCTGTGGTTATGGTGGGCATCTGCACAAAGCACAGCAGTCGCTGTGAAAAACAGGGGAAGAGGAGAATGGTGGCAACGATGGCCAAATTTTGAATCAAAGCCTTGTGAGAAAAGTCACTCATAGGTCTCCTCACTCAGCCTAAGAGCTGCAAAACCACATCTGCCCTGGCTCGGGCACTGGCCCTGCCAGGTGTCTCCTCTGCTTTCAAAGAGGAAAACCATATCTTGAATTATATTGTACTTCAGAAGTAATTCTGTATTATTGCATACTAATAATAGTAATAAGAAGTAAAAAGAATAGTAGTAATAGAGCTCATCCAGAAAAAAACATTAATTTGCTTGTAACAAGAAATGGTGCTAGAAATTGATATCCTTTGCTTAGTTACAGTGATGAACAATGCAGGAGCCCTGAGAGGCAGCCAATAAAGGATCCTTGGGAGGAAAATATGCATTTTTAAACAAATACAGAAAACAATACAAATAGTAAACAGAACCAATTGCTGGTTCTGCACATACTCCCCAGAAGCCTTTCTAATGTATCTTGGAGAAAATGATGGATAAATATGCCCTTTAATATAAGCCAAGGAATAGAAGAACAGGGATGGGAAGTAAATACCCCTGATCTCCCAGCCTCAAAAGGAACAAGTAAATTAGATTGACATGGCTTTAGCATTGAAGTGGGCTATGTTTATCAAAGTGATAGAATATCTAACACCAGATCCAAAAGAATGACATTACTATTAGCTTTACTGAAACATGGAAGTGGCTGGCCTCTTAGGTATCAGATTTAAGTTCATGGATAAAGAAAGTGATATGCATTGTGATTGTCAGAGTTCTAATATTTGTAAGTATATAGGTATTAATTCAATGTACCTGGGGATGTTGTTTGATCTTGGGTGGACCAATTATTGAAAAGATAAGACTAATACAAGGGAAAAATATAAATTATTCTCTTATACAGTCTGGAAGGGTGGATTTGATATAAGAATTATTTACTTTTAAAAAGAAAAAGAGAGGGGAAAAATGTAAGTATCTATAGTGAAAAACAAGAAAAAATTGAAAAGCAGAGAATGTTAGTTAAACCTTTATAAACAGTTAACAAAACATGGCCTTGGGAGAAGGAACAGACACCATAAATATGTTGAGCTGTGACACAAAAAGATAAGCTCAAGGAGAACCAAATGCTTGATGGGACTAAACAGAAAATTACTGAATCTATGTGTGGACTATCCTAATGAGCATACTAAAAGTTCCACCCTGAGCAAAAAGAGCCCCCTACTAAGAAAGCCTCCTCCCCACCGAATGTGCGGCGAGAAAAAAGAATGCTGTACATTTAATTGGAGACAGGGCTTGCAAAAATCAGTAAGGATTAAGTGTGACTAAACATAATTGTAAAAAGCTGTTCAAAGTGTATAAAAAGTTCTTCTATGCGTTGAGGTGCGCTAGCTTTGTAGATTACTCCCTTGCATCCACCTCTGCGCAGACATGTGATGAACAAACACCTCGACTCTGTGTGTGGGTCAGCTTTCGCACACCAGGTGGAGAACCCAGATTTAGGATAACAGGCCTAAGGTGATAGCATTACAAATTCAGCAGTGGCTAGTTAAGAACCCCCTAGCTTTTTTTCAAACCCTAGTCACCCACAGCCATCTCTGAGGCATTTGTAAGTGACTGGCAGTCATGTAGGACCCAAAACCCTTCCTGGTGACAGCAGCCCTCCTTGCACTGAGGCATTAAGGTCTAACAAACAGGGAAAGGATTTCTGGACGGAAGTGTTGTGTCCAGCTCAAGATGCTGCTGGGTATCCAAGAAGACATCTGCAGTGTGCATCACTGCCAGTCTTCCTTGCTAATTGCTTTTACAAAGCTGTAGAGTGCACACTTGACGTAATGAGTAATATATTAATTTCAAAGGTGGTCTTCGTAACAGTTAGCAGACAGGGAAGAAGAGAGATGAGGTGATTTAGCTTAGGCCACTCAAAAAATAAGAAACATCTAACTCAATCATTTTTTAAGAAGGACAAAATTATGCAAAATGGAGAAAGAATACCCATGAGGAAAATGGGTTAAATTTTGATTTGGTCATTTCTACATTTCTTTCTTTAAAGCACTTTCCCACACACAGCCTCAGAGCAAAGCCATCGAAAGCATCTGATTTCTGCGGCAGACATATTTAGTGGAGGGAGATGTTCTGGCTCACAGACTCCAATTAGTTCTAATATTAGGCCTGCCCATAAAACATACAGTCTCCCTTGTTTTCCACAACCACGTCGATAAACATTATTGTACGGGGATATAAATATAACTCATTAGTTTGTTGACACTCAATGGCTTATCTATATATGTAATGCCATCCTGCCATTATTGATGCTTTTTTAATGGCACAGTATCATTAAGCAGTAATGTTTTACTTCTATTAATATCATTTGGGCTGGTTCTTAATAACTATGCCTGAGTGACTGCAGCATCATCTGCAGGACATAGACGAGTACTTAATATATTTCTCAGCACATCATCCATAATGTTCAGCATCCTCCACAACTAGAAAATCGCAAAGTTCTTCCAACTCCAGCTGTTTGCTTTAGGAAATGTGGAGATCTGTAGGTAAGTATCCTTCCCCGAAACTTCTCTGTTTGTTTCCTGAAATCCATTATGTGAAAGTGTAGTGGCAGATTAGCACTGTTCAGTGGCTCGGTGGTCTGCTGTTCCACAGTCAGATGTACTCGGGAGCTAGCTGAACAGCTGACAGGGTACCGCTGTACAGAGGATTCCCCCCTCTGGTCTGCGAACAGGGCAGGACTTCAGCACTTCTCCAGAGGCATCTTGACTGCAACGTTCTGACTCTCTGGGTGGCCTTTGAAAAGTTTCCCTAATTTCTTCCTGGCTCCTCTTTCATGTCTGTCTCTTGATGAGTTCACATTCCTTTTGTGAAATCTCTCATTTAGTAAATCCAGGGTTTGCCCCATGTTGTTGTGTTTAATGCTAAACAATAGTCAAAAAAAGTGAACAGGCAACATATTTGCCCCCTGTCCTGTCACGACAGAGTGCAGAGGACCAACTTTTAAGGGCAAGTCATCTTCCTGTTCTTAAGCAGCCCGACCTTGTTTTTTGCTTGGCTCCAACACCATTATTTGCCAGCTCAGTCAGAGGAAATTTGGAGATTGCTCCAAAAGCCTGAGAAAAATATATTTTCTTGTAAGTCCTCCACTAAATGCAGGAACTGAAAGAACCTCCACCTCAGTTTGAACTTCCAGGAGTGAATCTTTGCACCTAGCTGCTGGCAAGGAGCTGACTGCACCATGGGCTGTGCAGGAGCACTGGTGGGAGCTGGTGGACAGCATGGCCGGGAAGCCTACTCTGCTGCAAGCAGAGAATTCGCTTGAGGACATGTTTCTCAATGTCCAACAGGAAGACAAATTGAAAGGCTGAGAGCAAAAGACAATCTCCCCTGCAATAACACTTCAAACTGGGGGAACACAGATTAAATGCAATCGCCTGCTAACCATTAGCTATTTAATTGCATGCTCTGGGCAGAGTACAAAGAGGTTGATTGCTGATATCACTTAGCCCGCTGAGCCCAGTGAGTCATTCCTGACCTATACCAGCCTAAATGAAAAGTTTCAGATTTAGTTTGCTTTCTTCCAGGGAAAATTCAGGCACCAAAAAGAAGCAAGTGCACTTTTGTGTACATGGGATTGATCAGAAAGGGCTCCAGGCAGCCCCTTCTCCCAGGGCCCATCCCTGGCCAAGCAGTGGAGAGAGAAAGCCAAGCCCAGCCACCAGACAGTGTGTGGGGGGTGCTGTGGGGTTGACACCCCAGGCCCTGGCTACAAAGCTGACACTTTATGATCTCTGCCTGGGAGCAAAGGATATTTCATACTGACTTTTTAACCCACCAGATGCAATTTGGTTCTGCCAAATCTAACACATTACTGTAATTACTACAACTACTAATTACACGGTGTTTTCCCCTCACAGCAGCTCTGTAGGTGAGTGTGTTTGCTGGTATTCCTACTCAGCAGCTGAAAAAGATGCTGTCCAGTCATTTAGGTCTACCGTTTTTCAAGGGGAGGAGGGATAGATGATAAAATAGCCTTTGTTTTTAAATAAAACATCATAGCTTTGTACACCATGTCATGCTTCTTTTAAACTGCGTGGGAGACAATAGTCTGCTCGTGCTACCAGCTGAAGGAATTGCTTTTCAGCTCAAACTGTAGAAAGCTGCACTTTGGCATTACAGGTCCCTGCTTTAAAGCCTGTTGCTCTGCAAGGCAGCGTGGGATGGCATTAAATGATTTTCTGTGCCTGAAAGCCAGATATCCAAGCTGATGTAAAGTAAAAGCTACAAGAATTAACTAAAATGGCCAAAAAGCAAAGCTGATATTTAAAAAATGATGGCTCTTCCTACAGCAAAGCATGTTCGTGATGGTGACAGGCTGTATACAACTACAGGCTCAGTGAAGCCAGGAGTGAATCAGGAGACCCTGAAACAGCCCAGTCTGGCTGTGGAAAAAGAAGACTGCAAAAGGCTGGAGGGGATGCTGTCCTACACCGCCGGCCAGTGAGCCTGCACGGGGTCCCTGTGGGAACGGGGAACACCCCCTCTGCTGCCACGGGAGGTTTCTTCTCTAGTACTAAGACAGTCTACTCTTGCTTGCCCCTGTTCCTCTGAAACCTGTCTGAACCCCCACCTCTGCAGGCTGTGGGAAGCTCCTGACCATGGGAAAAATCAGACACTTGCCTCTTCTGTTTCATCTCTTCAGAGCCTTTTATAGATATTAAACAGGGAAATGAAAGGGCCAAGTGATCCAACAAAAAAGAGCGGTCATTACCTTTGCAGTCGTTTGAGGTAGTACAGTCCTGAAACCATTGAATGGTTAACAACTGATCTGGTCTCGCGTGGTTTTCATCTCACCAACATAGTAATAAAAGGCTTTGTAACACTCAATCAGTCGTTTGCATCCTCAGCTGAAGACTCAGGAACTCCTTTTCCTTCAGCTGCCATTGCAGCCATCTGATTGGCACATCACATCATTTATTTACTTTACTGATAGGACCTAATTGTGTATAATTGCCGAAGCATCTTAAATAATTCTAAATACAGGAATTGATTTGGGGATTAAATGGAATATGATAATCGTGTAATTGAACAAAGTAGCTGGAGTCCTCACCCAGCTAAGTGGATTTTGTGATTGTGGCTGATTGCATCAGAATATAAATCAGCCTGATTTGCATGGCTGACATCAGCTCTGCCTCCTCTCTGGAGCTGGCTTTAAGTAGGTCACATCCAGCAGAGGAGAGAGAGGGAGCAGAGACCTTGGAGAGAAGCCCCTTGGGTTTGGCGCTACATGATGGAGCATTGTGTGGTCTCTGTTCAGCAAGAACCGATGTGCCTCTGGGAGGTGGGTGCTTTTCCCAAGGGTTTTGGTTATTCTGTCACTGGCCAGGAGCTGTTCAAGCCCTACCTGGGCCTGGGGGAATTTATGATGTTGGTTTTTTTTTTTAATTCTTAACTCTCTCAGTAGTCTGGACCATGGTTTCCTGGCCTCTCTCCAGATCACTCTGTCAAGGTAACTTTCAGCAGAGGTGGCAAAATTTAAGTACCTTTACCCCAAGGGAAGCTGAGCAGTTAGTAAAGCACTTTGTGAAAGAGTCTCTGTCTCTCAGACGTGCTTCCATACATGATCCACTTTTTGGATAAGTCTTGTTTTGTTGGAGGACTCCAATTTTCCAATGGGAGTTAGCTGAAAAAGCTGACTGAGGCTGGAGTAGGGCTCTTCAGGAGGATTAGCTCTGTAGCCATATGCCAGTCTAATTAGGAAGGCTGTAAAGTGTGCAGTTCTTACAAGTGGCTCTGCATGAGCTGCTGGTGCTCTGTGGATTCTTTTAAATTCAGGAAAAACACACATAGGTCTAGGAAAGGAGTTGTCAACATCATTTATATTTTGTAAGTAATAACACATGCATGCTAATGTTAACTCCATTTAGGAAAGCAATATCATTCCCAACACTTTTCTTTCTCATTTTGCCTTTGTCTATGTGTATCTGTGTATGTGTGTGGGTGATTTAGGCTACAGCTATTGGTTCACTATCTTTTCATGGCGGTTTATATCTATAATATTCCACATAAATGTTCATAACCACATTACTGCATGACTGCACTGGCTGTTAATTGTTTGTTAACATTATAAAATTAGGTATATCAGTTGTGTAGCTGTATTAGAAGGAACATGAGGAATAGAATGCCACCTCTATGAATAAGTTGTTTCTGATATTAAAAATGGCACTAAATTCTATTAACTTTATTAATTATGTGCATGCATTTCACTTTGCTCTCAGTGAAGCGAGATGACACTTAGAGGAAGATGGAAGTTTCTTCTTTTGGATCAATCAGTCTGAACTTGTCATCACTCATTCCTAAGTCTTTTTGAAGGGAAAACCGCCCTTCTTTTCCCCCCAAACTTGCATACTGATTGCTTCAGTACAATGAAGACGTTAATCAAAGGAAATGAGAAGTCTGAGCCTCTGATGCACTCCTGGCTTTCTCTTTGAAACATTTCTGCTCCCCTGGTGTTCATACATGACTGCAGTCCTGCCCATGCCAAAGCTGCACTAGCAGAAAGAGAACACCCTCCTGGGACCATCAGACCTGGTTTCAAACAAGAAGGACCTATTGTCCTTCATTCTGGGGACACCTCTCCATAGGGCAGGAAGTTGAGTCCCTAGGCTGTTCCCTGGCATTTGAAGCTGGAAGTCAGCAACAGTGCAATAATACACTCCTGCAAAATTAATAGATTACAAAATCTCAGCCAGACTGAAAACAGGGCCATGGGTGTGTGCTCAAATTAGAAAAAAAACAAACTTATTTTGATGCAGCTGATGGCTATTTCACCTTTTCAGGCCACACTGTAGTTCGGACTTTGAAACAAGGTTTTGAAGAGGAAATGACGGCTAATTGGAGATCTCACGGCATGCTGGGCTAGAAGGAGGACTGATGTCAGCAGGGATGTTCACCATGTTCACCTTTGGCACGGGCACAAGTAATCTACCTGTAGTTACAGCACACACATAGAATGAGCTCCATGGTAGGGCACAGAAAGCAGGCTCGAGTAGCTCAGGCTTCACCTTGCACTTTCAGCACCCACTTACCTGGAGTGGGGGGGTTCTGTCAGCAGGGACCAATGACTTACACTTAGTGAAGGCCCTGGACATTTGTTTTCAGCCACCGCTAAGCTTAGAGACCATGTTGAAATCTGGGGAATGTTTTTTCTTGCTAGGCAGGCTACCTGTCATTGTTTCTTAACATCTTGGAATGTATCTATACATAGGCATGCAATAGCAGGCAATGTCTCTATTGCAAACTTTTAATTACTTGCTGAATTCCACAGCCAACCCTTTTCACTAAATGTCTTTCAAAACTACTTTTTCTGGAGTACTTGTTGGGCGGGATAAACTTTATTTTACTTCTCTCAGTTCAAAATTCAAGTCAAGAAGGTCAGTACTTTCACTGAAGGTATCAGCCACCAAGGTATCATTTTTAGGTTTAATTAAAGATAGGGATTTGGAAGGGGAGAGAAAAAGGTAAGTAAACCTCAAAACATAGGTTTATTGCCAGATTTTCTGTGGTGCCTGCTGTCATCTGTCAAACATGATCAGTTCCACATTTGGTGTATTGTGAGACATTGTAGAGCAGCTAGTATCACCTGTTTCATACTTTCAGCTCATAATGACTCACATAAGGGGATAGAAAAACAAGGTGTGGGGTTTCCAGATTCCTGTTTGTTAGCCTGTGGTACACATGACCATTGTAAGCAAGGGTTTAAGGATTACTGCATTTCAGCTAACTGTTGTTATATCCAAGACTGTAGTTAGTGTAGAAACTAAGTCTATAGTTTGAAAATGAAAAGGCAACTAATCTGGTTTATTGATGGATCTTTTTGATTCCACTGGACTAGGATGAACACTTGCATCTGAAGGGCCTAAGTGATACTGTGCAATTTTGGTGCCATTTTCTAGGCTAAGGGCTGGAGCTTTGAAAAGTACAAAATAAGGAGTCCAGTTTCATGGTGCACCTTCTTTAGAACATGCACTAAGAATAAGGGATGATGTTTGCAAATGCTAAAAGACTGAGAGGACATTCATCTCTCCATTGTTCTCTTCCCCTAAGTAAACCTTAAATCTAATCTCCACCTTCACTTAAAACATATCGATGGTCAGATATTCAATACAGACAAACTAAAAAAAAACATCCTGATGGATGAAATGCCCTAAACTTCAGCCTGTTGGAACTGAAGGTCCAGCAAAAAACTAATGTTTTTTAACCTTTTATTTTCAAAGCCTTAACACTAAGTCAAAAGAGCACACAGCCAAAATAGCATTAGCAAGATTAGAATTAATTTAGGTCCCTTCCTATCTGCTAACATGTTTCTGGTCTTTCTGAGCACTGATCACTTCCTATATTGCTCAGATAAAGGCTTTACTAAGGCATCAAACACTATAGGTCTTAGAGCAGCTTTAATGAAAGATGAACTGTTGATACCAGCTTAAATGTCCTAATGATATCACAAAATGGAGTTTAAAACACCCAAATCAGGAGACAGGTTGAACACCAACGTTCAGGATGATTGGCAGTGTGTACAGAAGGTTGTACTAACTTTTTCCAATAACATAACTTGCTTTGATCACTTTATGGAAAGAGTAAGAAATCATACAGCTTTGTGTTGATCCATGGGATGTAGTTTTGAGCTAACACCTTAATGCAGGCATTTCATATGTTACCATCTCAAAAGAGCAAGTGTACTTATATAATGCTAGCTGTCATTATGAGCTCTGTGAGGCTACAGCATGCATTCAGATTAAGGTTTTAGAAACCTGGAGTTAAAAAGGCTTGTTTATGACCACAGATCAGGTTACCATTGCAATCAGAGTACTGAAAATGAATGACTCAAGACGCATTATTGCTCCATCTGCAAGGATCCCTGGGCTACTATGAAGGCAGCTGACAGCTAAACACATCTCAGACATACATGGCAACTTTTTTCATGCCTGCAGATTTCTGGATCAGTCCCAGCCACTGTTTGAGCAATTTTTAGTCTCAGACAATGTTGTAATCAATTAATTTACAGTCCTGCAACAATGGGCACAACCTGTTATGCATGAAAGAAGGTATAGCAAGTCCTGAGAGCTTGGGCTGGGGGTTTCTAGGCACTGGACTTCGACAGTATCTCCCAAACACAACTCCTGTTGGAAAGACAGCTGTATTTTCCAAACAGAGGCAGACTTCAGAGTTTTAAGACTTTCTTTCAGCACCAGGAGCTGTTGAAGCTGAAGACACCACTCCCATCCCTTTTAGTGATGACTAAAACCTCATGTTATCTGGCCACTGCATTTTTGAAGGAATTGCTTAACGATGTGTTTTCTCTGTATGCACAAACACTCAGGTAGACTTTGTTCACATGTGAATGAGGCAAACACTGATTCATGGTGTTGTCTTTTTGCTTGATGACTTCTATATATTCATTTATATCTTGCCTTAAGGAATATTTGGAGGCTGCTGAACCCAGAATAGATGTCTCCCTTTCTCCACTCAGTACAAACATATCTCTAAGCTCCAGCAGGGTCAAGAATTTGAATTACTTATATTGGCACTGGGGTAGGCAGCAGTAGGAACATGCTCATTCTGCATCGATGTCTGTTTTCATTACAACTCCCCTAACTCTCAGGCTGAAAAGAGCACCTAATGAGAAGAGAACAGGTCTTGAGATTTTGTTACAATTCACTGTCTTGACAAAGACAGCAACAAAAACCAAAATCGACACAGCCTTAACCTCTTCCTCTGACAACTTTAAGGCTGTAATGAGAACAGACAACTGCAGAAGATGTTTGGTTTTGCTTCTGAAACCGGAGCTTTGTGTCCCTGCTATGGAGCACTGATGGTAAGAAAGAAGAAAAACAATTTTACTGCCAAAACCACCACTGGTTTAGGCTCTTTATGAAAAGGCCACTGGAGCTTCTTCATTATGTATATCCTTAAAGCCCAGGTTTAGTACTCAGATAGTAAAGCTAGAGACCCTGCCTTCTGATGGAGGTTCTCCATCCCCTGTATCTCAGGTAATCCACAAATGTTCTTCTGTCAAGAGCTCTTGCCAGCTCAGGGAAGAAGATGTAGCCACAAGGACCTGCATCAGCACAGCTATGATCCAATATTGCTTGCATTATTTTGGTGTGTGAACATAAAATTGACAGAGAAAGAGGTCCACAAAGAGCACACTAAAGTAGACAAGTTGATTGTCTACAGCAGATGGTGTTAGACAGGATGATAAGGGCCAAAGAACCTAAAATATTGGTTATGTTTGGCACATAGGTAGGTTCTGCATGGAAAGAAGTGCAAATCAACAGCCTAATCTGGAAGTGTATTTAGCCCTGGAAAGGAGAGGGTTCAAGAGGAAAGATTGGGTCTGGGAGGAGAAAGCTGAAATGATATACTGTGATAGCACATGCACAAAGGGACTCACGGTAACAGAAAGCTTGTTTGGGATTTGTGAAGGACCAGTTTGGTACCAGGCGCTTTTTTGGCACATCTTCAGGATAAGACCATTTACATAACCACACAAGCAACAGGGACTCTCCATGTATATGAATAGATGAATACTTATGTATGTATTTTGATATATGTAAACACAGAGTATGTAATAAATAATTCAATACAGTATTCTGAAAGCTTCTTGTGTAGAGAGCAGATATTTTTCCAGGCTATCCAAGACAGAGAACAGTGGGTCAAGCCCAGGTGAGCACAAGGAAATAATGGGGTAATACTGGTCAGTGAGGGAGGTGGCAGACCTCTGCAAATCAGGCAGCCTAACCTTTCTGTCGGGCTGCACCAAGGGGAGCTGTAATGAGAGCCCTAGCAAAGGATAATGAGGTATTTGTGCATGTTTACATGCAGTCCTCCCAAAAGGCAAGGAATATAACAAAAAAAAGAGCTTGCTGAGTACCTTTACCAGCAGCAGAAGAGGCTGTCTTTGAGGGCTGATCAGAGACAAGATGCAAATTCTCAGCTTGAAAGAGGAGACAAGCTCATGTTTGATGGAAGAGGGGAGGGAAGTACCACTGCTGCCCTGTGATTCTTTGGTAATTTCCAGTGTCTAGACTCCTCTCTTTTCTGTTGTTTCACACCCATAGTAACACTTTTCTCAGGTTTGATCTTTGCCCTTGCTACTCATCACAGCTCCATGAGCAGGATTTATTGCAGTTTTGATAATTTTAACTGTTATTGCACATCTCCCCAGGTCAGGCTCTTTCAGCCCACATGCATACATGATGCCATGCAGGAGGAAAGCACAGGGAGACATTCCCTCAAGCCTGAAGCTGCTGGGGCAGGGCATGTCTCCTAGCATGCATGAGAATCTAATTCATGTCAGGTCCCAAAATACTGAAGAAAAAAGTTTCCCAGTTTCATCCATTTTTCTCTGCAAACATGTTCAGACAGTCCAGACTGCTGCATCATTTCTTAGAAGAATTTGCTGTTTTCTGATCCCCATAGTTTCGGTGGGAAGCCACGTGAATTTGGGTGGATACTGAGTTTCACTTTGAGCTTTAGGGTCTTTTCACAGGAACAGGTAGCAGAAGGATTCATTTGGCCTGAAAGCTCCATCCAAATAATCTAAGCTGACCTCTTATTTGCCATCAGCTAGAGGACTTTTTCAGATTCACTATTCTTTGAATAGAGTCACCACTGAAAGATAAACAATCTGCCTAGACTTTCCAGTCTACAATGGAGCAGAATTCACCGTATGCCTTTTACATCATGCCGATTTTTGATTACTCTCATTGTAATGAACCTGTTTAATATTTTCAGTATAAACCAGACCAGCTTTAATTCCCAGTCCCTGACTCTCTTTGTCTTATGAACTGAACACATGACTGAAGGTGAACCAGACCACAGGTCTGCATCTGCTTGAGCCACCTTTATGGTCAGGATGAGAAACAGGCCTTTCTTCAGTGTGGTTCAGCTACGCTCAGAGATAGACACCTGAACTGCAGAGACTGAAAATTAAATGAATGCTGTAATCAGACTGCTCGAGCCAAACTTTAACCTTCTCTCTTGAAAAACAAACAGCTTAAGCTCCCAGAAGGGCTGTTTTCTCTGATCATCCCCTCGGCTCTTCTCAGAACCCTTTCCCAACTTTTATCCCTGTGTTATATGAATGCCTTTCTTACAAAATACATTGATCACAGAATGCACTCTCTGAAATTTTATGCAATCTCGTTCTTTTCCTTCTAGGCAACATAAATAGCTCACTAAGAGACAGCTTTTAAAGTTAAGGAAAAAAATATTGTTGTAGCAAAGGCAATTGTGGTAAGAGGTCTTGGCATGGCTGAAGAAATAAGCCAGGCTCCATGTGTTCAGGGCAACTTATTGTTGCATTGTACATGATACATTCTGCAGCAACAGATTTTTATTCCATTAAAAAAAAAAATAGCAATCAGTGCTTTTAAGGTTAGAAATGCATGTGAAGTACCCAGAAATCCCTTCTGGCTTTTTGCAACAAGGCAGCTAAGGAGATCACCTCTCCATAAGCCATGCATAATGGGAAAAGCAGGGCTGGGATAGGCACTTGTTCAGCTTTCCTTCCAGCTGCCCCCTCTTCTGTGCTACTTTCAGCCTGGTGGTCTGGCTGCAAATGAAAAAAGTAAGGCAGTGAAGATCAAAGGGAAACAGGCAGACTTCAAACATCTAGTTTTGCAGAGATAACAAAATTATTCTTTCATTTTAAAAAATAAAATCTCATTTCCAAGAAAACATCATGCGCATCCCCCAGAGGCTCCCGGTGCGCTTTGTTGGAAGAGCACAGGATCACTCCCCTTACTGGCCTCAGCAGCAGGGGTGGAGGATGGAGCACTAGCCATCTGGAGTGCTGCCCTGGGATTTGGCTTGTATCAGGTAATTATAAGATGTAGCAGGTTTCCTCTTCAAAGCACTTTACAAATATTCATTAATTAGCCCACACTGCTTCTGCTTTAGGGACAGAACTGGTGCAGTCTCTGCATGTACAGAGGAGAGGAGAAGATGTAGATCAGATGACTTTCTCAAGACCTTCTGAGGACTCAGTAACACAGTAACAGGGCAGGGTTTTGCTCAAGTTTGAAATGTCTCTTCCATCCTACATGTTATAATCCTAATTCTACAATAAAGAGGACAGACAGGCTTTGCTCTGTTGCATCAACAGTACAGAAGATGTTGCAGTAATCCCATATCTGACTTCGGACTACAAACAGCGCAATGGCAACAAATCTGCGTGTGCAGGAGCATAAATACTTCTAGTTTACAGAGCAGAAATAGTGCAGCTTGCTTTACAGAGGGATAAGAGAAGAGCCTTGTGTCCTGAAGGCATCTATCAATATCTGCCGTAATGTTGTTTCCACACCGAGCAGCACCACAGGTTGGGGTTACCAACAGGCAGCTGGAGGACTTGGCCAGTGTATCAGGGCCAGAGATTTCTGAAGCACCTTGGTTGGCAGGACGAGTCTCTGTTTTGTTTATATTCTACTTAGCAGTACCCAAGCAGTGTCATTCACTGGTAAGCATATCTCTGGGGAAGGAGCAGGACCTGCATGAGCCTGGGAAGAGGTGACTTTTAATGAAGGGCTTGAAAAGAAAACCCTTTGGTCTGAAGTCTTCAGAGGTAATTTGATGGCTGGAGACCAGAGTCTCCAGAGAGAAGGTAAATCAGACTGCACCAGCTCATGCTGACTCGCAATTTGTCTGCACATACGTGTAAGAAACCTACATCTGCTTCAAAATGTAGCTGCCTTGGCCAGTTTGCACAAACAGCATTACGCACTGGCACATTTTAAAAGGAAGGCCTAAGGATAATATCTTTGTTTGAAACTATAGGGGAAATGTTAAGCAAGAAGAGAATACGATTAATCAGCTTGCAGCTTGAAAAAAACCTGAGTTATGGACAATATTAATAAACAGTGAAGTTTGATGCTTGGCCAGTCACAGCTTCATTTTGCTATTGCACATGTTGGATGGCAGCACCAGTGTCACAGCAGTCTCCAGTCATCTCCTCACACATCTTTTCCTCCCTGGGAAGTCTGTCATCCCTTGCAACCAACCCTCATGTCCACAGCCCCCTTGGAGGGCTTTTATATTCATGAACTCACCCTGTGCCTCCTTCGGTTTGTAGCAGCACTGGGATCAGCGCCCTGATGGGGCACAACACGAAGCAGAGGCAGGGGTAGTGCCGGCGGTGCCTTAGGAAGGTTCTGCTTCAAGGCAGGAGCACAAACAGGAGTGAGAGCCAGCACTGGTAGGACCAGAGGTTCGGAGAGCCTTTCCTTTCTTCTCCTCACTCCTCTGAGAGAAGCACCATCCCCACAAATCTCTTGTTCCCAAAATTAAGTTTAAAAAACCTTTCTCTTGCAAGGCTTGTCCTGTGTATTTGTCAATGCTGCTGCAGCCAGGGATACCTTCTTTTATGGCACCTTAGGTTTTAAGTGAAATGTCACAGGTAATTTGTGCGTTAGAAGAAGCTGCAATATCATCATGATGTTTCCAAAGCCATGCCCATCCTCTCGTTTGACCCCCCCTTGCCATGGATTGTGAGCAATGAAGTCGAACCTCAAAGAGAAGAAAAGACATTTCACTGACACACAAGACGGTGCTGTGTGATCAGTTGTCCCTGAAGCACTCAGGCAAAATGACTTAGTGTAATTTTTTTCTGTAATTCAAAAAAAATACTGGCTCAGAGAGGAATACTGGGCTCATATCTTCCCAAAATACTTTGAACTTACACAGCACTAATCACCTGTGGTAACTAGCAGAAGGATCATCAACTGAACTATCCATCAGATAAATTGGTCAGATTGTACAATAAAACCAGATTTATCCTTCCCATCCAGACTGCCATTTCATTGCACTAGTACTATTAAGAAGGGGAAAGCAGAATTTCTTTGTTTCCTTTGTTCAGGCATAGCTGCAATCTAATAAATATCACAGATAGTCTTTAGATGTAAATAGCATGTGTCTGTGCATGTGTTAAATTTTTCAAATTATACTAAGCAGTTTTAAAGTTCATTCAAAATCTCTCCCCACACACCACTTTTTTCTGAGGCACCTGCAAATGTTGTCTTTCAAGAAGCGTCCTAAAAGAAATGTCAAGCTTACTCAGTTTTTGCATTTGCAAACAAAAATGGCAGTGTTTACCAGTCCAATAATGAAAGACTAACTCATGCATACACTGTGCAGGTCCGTGCTTCTAATCTTAAGAAGAAAACCTCACACTCAGATGTATCCCCTGAATCTTGAATGACAAGGTCAGATAATAATATCCTATTCTGAAATATCAATGCCACTGCAGAGAACTCCCGACTTGCTCTACAAACATGCTATACACACAAGAGAGTGCAAGGCAACTTCTTAGGCAATAAAGACCAGCAGCCTGCAGATGAGTTGCGTGCTGGTAATCCATTCAAATCCCTTGGAAGAAAGGAAAGCAGTGTCATCCCACGCTGGCATCTCTGAACTGTTTGAACAGCTAAAGTACCACTTTCAATGCAGAGTGGGTCTGCTTCCCCTTTCCCCTACACCACTGTCATGCCCTTAGTATTGAAATCACTGCAACAGTCAGTAAATCAAAATTTACATATCCAAGTTAACACTTTGCAGCTTGTGGATCTTGGCGTGATAGCCCTAAAACACGAACATCCATTGACTGGCAGACCCCACAGTTCAGAGGTTGTTTTCATTTTAAGAGAATGTTTTACTTTTTATTTTACATTTTCCATTCAATTCTATTTTTACTTCAGCTGACAGTTATTTAATAACAAGAATACGAAGTGGCCACTTGATGTTCTCCCTACCTAGGCACCCCTCCACAGAAGAAGTCGGTATTATCATAACTGTTTCAAAAATCCTTATCCCAATCATACCTATGGTCAGACTCTCTCCACATGGTTGTTTGAAGGCACATCATCAAATAAATACAAACATATTGGCACAGGTTTCAGTGTTAGCCACTAAGTGAAATGGTTTATTTCCAGTCATAAGAAGTCCCAGTAATGCTTCTGCTAAAGCAAAACAGTCTTCAGGGAGCTTGCTTTGTGCCATTTTAGCTTTGCACAGTTCATGCCCTCAATAAAATTACTCCTCGTTTACACCTATATAAGCTATAGTGGAAACAAGTGTAAGATGCTTGGATTGATGTTTATTGAGAAATCTTTGAAGTGTAAATCGCTTCTACCTGTTTCTTTAGCCTTGACACTACACTCAGATTTCCTGCAATTAACTGCAAATGTTTGCACACAAAGCTGCCACGGTAATACAAGCTTTTGTAAAATCATAGTCAGTGTTTAACCTTGAAGTATGTCACTTTTGAAAATATATAGGTGCTATTACTAGGTGGAAAAGCCAGCTTTCTTGAAATATCAGGTTTAATAACCACTCCTTGTGATAGAATTTCTTTGCTTAGTGTGACAGAGAAGAGTTGGACAGACTGCAGTGAGGGCCAAGAGTAGGTTTCTTGGGTGGCACAAATCAAATTATTGTTCCTAAGTTTACTTTGAAGATGAGCTAATTTATACCAGAGGCATCCTTCTTGGTTTTCTTTTTTCTTCTTTCCCCACCCCCACCCACCCCCCCATCCTGTAAACAGGTAGAACTAGCTGCCTTTACAACACAAATACAACCTTCCTGAAACCCCTGGGTGAACAAATATAAATGGATACCTTGTGGTTAAGACTTGGACTGAGATGTCCTATTCTTTCTGGCGTTGCCTAATGTCCTTTTGCACAGGACATCAGCAGCCTAGCTTGGAAGACCACCATGACCAAACTGTTGAAGAAATCTTGAGGGTGACAGTTTGAGGAATTAAAAAATCAGAAATCAAATACCCAAGAATCACGACTGTAAAAAGAATGAGACTTACAAATCAATGCTGTTCTCTTCCTTTCTCTGTCCTGAACTATGAGAATTAGCACATGGCTGTGTCAGACTTTCAGGCTTACTGTTACAACCTGAGACTTTGAGACCTTAATTTTTGTTTTATTTTATTTTTCAGGAAAGCAGAGGCTCTCATGTAATGGCTTGCCTCCAGAAACTGTGGCTTGGAGAGGCACCCTGCTGATGACAAGACTCCCAATAAGCTCACCAGTGATTTAAAAATTAATCCATGGAGCAATCCAGTTCCTGGATGTGGTGGGCTGACCCTGGCTGGATGCCATGTGCCCACCAAGCCACTCTATCAATACCCTCCTCAGCAGGACAGGGAGGAGAAAATAAAATTAAAAAAAAAAAAAAAAAAAAAAAAAAAAAAGGTGATGTCCAGCCACTTCCTGGGAAGCAGGGCTTCAGAATGCGTAGCAGTTGCTCTGGAAGACAAATGTCATAAATAATTAATGCTCCCCCCCCCCCCCTCTTTTCTCCTAGATTTTATTGCTGAGAAGATGTCACGAAGATGTCACGTGGTATGGAATACCCCTTTGGTCACTTCGGGACAGCTGCCCTGGCTATGTCCCCTCCCAAGACCTTGCCCACCGCCAGCCCGGTGGTGCGGAAGGGAGGGTGGGAGAGGCAGCCTTGATGCTGTGCGGGAGCTGCTCTGCAGCAGCCAAACCACCGGTGGGTGATCACCACCTTTCTGCCCACCAGTACACAGCACAGCACCGGGGGGGCTGCTGTGGGGAAAATTAACCCCACCTCAGCCACACCCAATACACTGGAAAATTATCACTAATTAATTACATGGTGGGTGGTGAGTCCCAAGAGTTTTATTAGTAATAATTCAAAGTGGAAATTAGAAATAAAAATGAAGGGTCAAAATAACTACAAATCCAGAAGAGGCGTTTTCATTAATCCTTTCGGTTCAGTGCCACAGAAGATTAATGAGTTCTGTTCAAGCTGAGATAGGCGTCCCATACAAAATCTTCCATAAAGCATATTTCAGAGCCTGGCTGGGGAGCTAACAGAGAAAAGGAAAAATCTCAACTCAAACTCAAAAGTAAAATTGAAAATGAGACCAATGCTGCTTCAAACGTGCACCTGTTTTTTCATATGCATATCGGCAATTATCATTAAAATCATAGAAAGAAGATTCTTCTCACCATGATTCAGCATCATCGTGGGTTATGTATGGGTGGAGGAAACACTTGGGAAGTTTGCTGCAAAGTTCACCCATAGCATCCCCCCTTTTCTTTGATAACTTGACCTCTGCCTTTTTTACCGTGCCTTTTTTCAAAAGATGCAAATTATCTGCAGGTACCTGAAGATGTCTTTCAAGTACTAGAAGTTTAAAGAAGTTGAAGTTGACCAAAATATATGTATAAAATTACAGCATTTTCTTTCTTTACTTTAGATGTGTCCAGAACAGCTCACCGTAATTTCTAAAGCAAACTGTCAACAGTTCACCAGCTTTGTCAGATCTAGGATACAGTAGGCAACTTCTGCAAAACCCACCTGCTCAAGACTCAAATTCTTTGCAGTACAAGCAGCTGAAACTATTCTGCTTTTTTATGCTAGAGATTCAAAAATTGGTGGTCTGAACCCAACACAGCGGTACAACGGTGTGCAGAGAACCTCAGCTAGACCTATGGAAAGCCATGACTTCCCTAAGGTTATCGCACCGTGTTCTTGAGGCCAGGGCAAGCCTGGTAGCCAGCTGTGGTCATCGAGGTTGTTGTAAAGCACAGAGGAGGCTTTGGATGCTCTTTTCAACCAAACCCCAAAACTCTTTAGCTGAAAATGAGCAAACCTGACAACCCCATTGAGATGCAAGATCTTCTGTTCTATGGCATCCTGTTCATTACTGGTAGCACAGTGGTCCCCTTCTTCCTGCTTGTAGAGCAGCCAAGACAGCTGACTTCTTGTAGGAGACAAAGTCACTCTGCAAAACACTAAACGGCTCCTGGGGGCTTGTGGTACCTCCCTTGAGAAAAATTTCCTTTGCAGTTTTGCTTTCCACAAGAAGCATAACTCCAAGAAACAGAAAATACATAATGAGATTCACAAGCCAGGAAATAATTTAAGTCTCAAACAGCTGAGACAGAGTGAAGATGGAGTAAACAGGAAGACAAAGCTTGCTGTGTTGCAACAGTCAGCTGTTCACAAAAAGAATCTGGGTGACCTCAGGCAAAAAAACACCTGAGAACTCATCATACAACAGGAAGATGATTTATTTAATAACATGCAACTAACCTCTTGGCATCAAACAATGCTGTCTCCGTTTCTGTAGGCAACATCATTTTTTGTAATGAAGTCAAGATACAAACAGATAGAGCCCCTGCTGGCATCTCTGCTCAAGCCTCCTGCCATGTACTATCTGCATCCCTTTCCCACACTTCTCTTACCTGCAATGCCTTCTCGGTGATTTGATTACACACACTTCTTGCAGCTGCCTCTTGTCCTTTTTTCCCCACCTCTGTGTGTATGTTCTCTAAGCAGCAGCTCTTGTCTTGGTCAAACAATCTCCTTCAGAGATACCTCCTGGAAGATACCCAGCACTTCTACAGGAGCCATCAGGATGGTCCCGTGAAAGACAATGTGACCAGAAAGTCCCACTGCTCGTGTCCTTGTCTTGCCTCACTCCATAACCAGACTTTCAGCTCCAGTGGCTGTTACTTCTGTACGGAACTAGGAGTAGCCTCCAACATGTGATAATACTAGGAAATAATAACTGAGACATGCAAAGAGGACAGGTGAAAGGAAAAAAACCTGATTCCAGAATTGCCCTCTGTGAGGCTTCTGCTCCTCTCTTGAAATATCTAGCACTCATGAAAACCATTTAGTACTCTAATCACTACATAGGCGTGACAAAGTCTAGCAGCTTCTGTTTTACTTGATGATTAGATTAGATGATTTGAAAAGCTCACTCACAAACACTTCGCTGTTGAATACCCCTGAATCAAGATGCAGGGCTCTCTCCCCATTCTCTAGCTGAGGTGTCATGTGTTATCAAAAATAAGTTAAACAAAAAATTTTTTCAAATCAATTACAAATACAATACAACAGCTTCAGGCACCATTCTCATTAGGGGTCACTGTATATTTTCCTGTGTGTATTTGATTAACTGGCTTGTGAATATATCAGTGTACCCTGGGACTTCTGGTCATTACTGCCATTTAATGAGGTTCTTCTCTATATAAAACTATCTTTCAAGCCCACAACAACATGTATTTAAATCAAACCTTCAGCACAGTACATTTTTGACAAATATTCAGCAAGTCCCATACAGAGAATAAAGAAGCTGAAATGACAGATCTTTTGCCACATTCAGCTGCACTTAGAAAATTCCTCTTGAATGCTCATGTATTTTCTGTCTTTCCTACCAGTTTTGTTTGGATTGCTTTCATTTTTCCTGCCATGGCAAGCAAAGCAGATGTAACAAATGCTGTCCTTCACTGGCAGAAGAGTTTGCAGAACACCAGACCTTGAGAATCTCGAAGGGGAGCCCATGCTCCTGACTGTCACCAGTCTTCTGCTGAAGGCAAGGATCTGTGAATAGATGTTGACAAAGTGAGTGTCTTTTCTTCCCCTACAGAGAATTAAAGCTGATGATGACAACCTTCTTCTGCTATCAGACACTCCTTTAACTCAGAAGCTGGAGGTCCATGCTGTGCAACGGAAATGTTCCAAACCTTGTGATGGTTCATACCCAGTCCTGTATTGCTACATGATGGAAATCTTGTTTTCAGCTACTTTGTTTTTAAATTTAGGGAATTGCACACATACATTCAGGCATACATGCACACCCACTTGCAAAGAACATACTTCTGGTTTCAAATTCAGCAAAAGCATGCAAAGGACAGAAATGTTAGAAACGAAGATCTGTATGCAATCTTTTTGTGCAATTATAATGCAGTCCCTAGCCGGCTAATTTAATTTGATTTTTTCCGCTTCCTAAGGAATTTTTACAAGACCTCTTATGCTCCTTCATCCTTACTTTTTATCCTAGCATCTTGTCTCTTTTATTATTTTTTTTTAAGTTGAAAGATTTGCAGAGAATGAAGACAGTGACTGCAAACACAAAAGGGTGTTAAACATTGCGCAAGCAACTTAAAGTAATCTTTATTCATGTGGCTATTTTGTGGCTCCCTGACACTTTATCTGGAGGTCTGCTTGGCAGAAGCAGACAAAAAGCAGCTGCAGACCACAGTGGTGTCCCGCTGTGAACAGAGCTTATTTACAAGGTGCTCTCAGTATCACATATGGGCATCCAAAACTAACAGCCCCCTTCGACTTTTTTTTTTCCCTCAGCTCACTTGTTGCAAAGAGTAGAAAACAGCACCCCATCATCCAAAGACAAATTAAAGGGGAAAGTGTTCAGATACATCAGTGGCAAGCACTGCACAAAAAAAAGAAGTGGAAATGATTCATGCTGTCCTCAGAGCAGGGTTTGATTAGCTCCCAGTAATAAGGAAAGGGGATGTGTCTTCGTCAGTGGTAGTAAAACAAAATATTGAACAGCTGCTCGTTAAATGGACGCTGTGTATCCTGAGCCCTGAAAGGAGACATAAAACATATGCAATAATGTAACTAAAGGCTATCAGAGCACAGGTGCACAGACCATAAGTTGCGTGGGCAGTGTTAATTTGGGCACTGCTTCCATTTTGAATGCCTGCTTTTTTGACCCTGTTAATATTCGCCAGCCATAGATATGATTGCACTAAGCGCACACGTGTGTGTGTGTAGCTTTTATCTACAAATGTAGCAGTAATGCTGTCTTCATGAGGTTTCTAATGACAGGGGAATGATGAACATAGTTAAGAAACAATTTCATAGCTTCTACATCCAAACGGAGCAATTATGATCATTCATCTAATAAAACAGACCCAAGAATTTTACTTAAATGAATGTGATTATGTGCAGTTAGAGTTATCCCCTCTTATCCTTGACTAGTGGCTTTGGGTTTTCATCGCCACAGTTTATATGGCTACTAGTTAAACCAGTTCATACACTGCTTGGCCCCTTTCAAAGGGAAGCAGCACAGTCTCATGGGACTGGGAGCCACAGGCTCAGGCTTCAAACCCTACACACACACTCCAGGATCACCTTTTCCAAAGCCCAAATTTTCAGCTTCCCTGCCTGCTGCTACCTAACCAGACCCATAAAGCACTTCCCCTGCAGCACGAAGCTCATGCTGGTTCACTGTCATGGCTGCATAATGCAAACCATCTCCTCTTCTCCAGCTCACTGACTCCCATTGCAGGCAGGGAGAAATCAAGGCTGGCTGAATGTCAAAGCGAATTTACACGGCTGTAACACATAGCTGAGATCCATGATGCCTCTCTGGGTTGTTTCTCTAATTTAATGGTGGAGAGATCATAAGAAATTACTTAAAAGAGAGCATGGCAGCAAGGGCAGGTAAAGGAGCGTGTCAGGAAAGGAGGCAAGATGATGCAGGCAAAAATGCAAAGAAGTTTTTTTGGATGCCATTCAGTTAGATGCTAAATACACAATTGCAAGTCATTGGGCTGTTTTATTAGGTAAGGAGTTCTTATTCAACATTAAGGGAGTCCCAGACTTCAATATCACAGGGCAAGTAGTTCTCAAATATCAGGTAAAAGGAGCTCTCACACTGGTAAATAGTGTCACAGGTTTGCAGTTATTCAGCTCATACTCACAGACAGCTGCTTTCCAAGGTGGTGAGGATTGTGGGGTCTAATGCCAGCCCTGCACTTGGTGTAGTCATTTCAGTCAGGTGGCAACCTACCAGCTCAGAGCATCAGTACCTGACTCAACGTTGTGCCCTGTTGCAAATCGCTGCACAATGTACTGAGTCATTCAAACTAAGTCATTCAGCAAAGCCCAACTATCAAGTCCATGGGAAAACGAGGAAGAACTCGTGTCTCCCAGCTCTGCATTTTGCAGCCACAGAAGGGTTCTGTTTCCCTTTCTGAAAGCGCAGTCCATGTTTACAGATGTTAAAGCCAATACGTTGATCACAAAGCAGGCAAGATGAAAACAGTGCTCTGGCAGCTGGCTTGCCAGCCCCAGAGCCCTCCTCTTCCCCTGCACAGCCTCTGCTGCTGCTGTTTCTGCCATGAACTGAAGAAAAGGTCAGGCTCGCACCCCATGTTTTAAAGTCCCTCATCCCATCAGCCAGGTCCCTGCCTATCTGCTCCCATTCTCTGGAGAAGCAGCAGTGTTACAAGTATATACCTAGTTCCAAACTGAGGCTGCCTCTGGGGACAAACAGTGGTTTGACCCATGAAGTATGTCCCACATTCCATGGCTGACACTTAGCAATTTAATTTGACGATACCAGAAGAGACAGCAGCAGCCAGCAGTGCTGCAGGACCATTTATTGACATTTCAATGCATCTGGCACACACTAGTAATGAGCCCTCAGAAAGGAAGGTGTTTAAAACCAAACTTCAAAACCAAAACCATAATGGCAGTGCAAGGCAACGGGGAAAAGGAGAAATAGGAAGCAGTGCAGAGGAAAAAGGGTCAGGGCAGGGGCACCTACTAAATCAGCTTTCCCATCAGAGAAGTTGCAAGGTGAACACCTACGCTGAGATGTTAACTCCTCTGGGTTGCACCATTGAGAGGGGCACCTGCAGAGTTAAAGGGCTGTTGGGACCAGCTGGCTTTCCTTCCTGCCACCCTGCAAACAATGGTGCATCTGGCCACTCCCAACACCTCACTGTAATGCAGGTTGTCTCTGTGAGCCTCTCATCCCCTGTCCTTGCTGCACTGGGGGGAGTAGCTCACCAGGAACATGACAGGTGAGAAGTGTCTCTCACTGAAATGAAATACAAAATGATCCCAGCAAAGCCCAGCCCACAGCTAATGAAAGCACCTTGTGCTGACAGCAGCTGCTGCAGAGGGAAATGTCGACGGGACTATTACCGCCAGCGATTTTGCTTAGCTGACGGCAACCCTGACCTTTGCTATGCCCAGAGGCAATTTGTTTTCCTGGCTGCTGGAAAGCTGGAAAGTACCAAGCGACATTACAAAAATGATGCATGCCCTGACCCTGTCTCATCATCATTTGCTATGAGATGCTATTTGCTATTCTTTCCTGAAGGCTGTGGCTGCCAGCAGTTATGGCACATCTTCCCGCTGGCCCCATATGGTGACTCACGATGTGGTGTTTGGTGGGGGCTGCTTCTGTTGGACCATCTCACTACTGAGCAAGGAGCAAGAGGACTGCAGGCAGCAAGGTTCACAGATCTCTGCTATTCCCTTGCTGTTCAGCTAATGCAACTTTTTCTTTAAACTCTGGATACATTTGCAGTAATAAACAGTGAAACATCACTTCTAAATGGCAGCTTAGAGACACTCTGCAGCAGACAAAGTAATAGCCATAGGAAACAAATTTCTGTTCCCCAGAGAAATCACTTCAGAATCAACCTGGATACCCATTCAGGTCACATGTATCCAAGATACCCATGCAAATATCCTCGCTGATGATCAAACCCAGACAGTTCAAGATCCAGGGGAGCACACGGTCCAGCGAACAGCTTCTGAAGCCCTGTCACTTTGACTACTGAAATCTTCAGGTACCTAGAAGCCAAAGCATAAAAATACATGTAGACAAAAATCATCACCTTGACCTGAACTGACCATCCATGAAGTCTGAGGAGCTCAGAGGGCTCCCACTATCTGGACAAACAGTCAAACACCTCCCTTCTGCCATTCCCAGATAGCTGGAAGCACACTCACTGCAGTCACGCAGTTGAGGGGGTTATATAGGTTTGGGTCAGCAAGAATATCCTGGATATGGGGAAAAATGTGATTTCTGGCAGACCAGAGGAAGGGGCATGAGCTGGTGCTGTGGCAGAGGAGAGGGAGAGATCCTAATCATTCCATGTTGTTCACTCAGAGAGACACTCCCACCTATCCCTCACTCCAGCAACACTAAAAAAGCCATTAATTAGTTGCAATGAAACTCAGGAATTTCTCCTAGCTAAGGAGCATCATGGACTGAAACAAGGGCTCCGTGGCTTGTGGCAAGGAGCAGAGCAGGGAGGGCAATAGGAGTATGGGGAGACATAGGGGAACAGGGGCACCTGGCAGCGCCACTCAGCTCCATGGCTGTTCTCCACCACAGGACTGCTCCGCTCTGCACAGGAAAGGCTTTGCCTTTTGGTCTTCCTGCCCTGAACATACACCTTTCCCAGGAAACTTCTCACTGTTGACCAGGAAGGATCATTATAACTGAGCCAGCTTACCACTCACAGGCATTAGGTCTCCAGCATCTTCATGCTGCACAGTGTTTCTGGAAAGCAGAGGCTCTCCTCTGACTCAGCTGGCACCATCAGTCTTGTGTTCCCTATCGGCACAAGGTTGCATGAGCACAGTCATGTTCATCTAGCAGAAAATATTTAAGTAGAAAAGACTGAAGTCAGTTTGACCAAGGTTAACTTTTTGTTTTGTCTTTCCATGAAAGATGCAAAGGGTTTATTTGTTTAATCTTTGGAAATCGTAATATTCTGTATTTATTACAACAAAATATCCCTTTCTGTATTCCTTCTGCCTACATGAACATTACTAAAGACAGCAAACCGAATAAATACAACTTTTACTGGGCTTTTGGGAAGCCAAGCTCCTATACTAGCACTTGTCTCATTTTCTACAGCAGTCACAGATCTTCCTTAGGAAACTAATCCAGATGCCTCACGCAGCAGAGGAGACTACTGTTAATTTTACTTTTGTGCCAGATCTGGCATATAATTAACGTAGCCTTTCCATCCTCTAGCTAGTCACAAAGAAATGCTTGCATTATTTTTCCAGCAGCTGCATTTGGAAGAGAGGACAACTAGACTACCATTCAGATATCGGTTTCACTTACATCTGTCATCACCATTTCCCTTCTCTAGGTCTTTTCTTCTTTTGTCTCTCTGGGGGACGAAGGCAATCGGCTTTGTAAAGCAGAAAGCTTCTTGCTGCGTGTACAGGAAGCAGCTGGTACAAAGGGACTGGGACCCTGGGATTTCAACTGCAATCTCTGATTCTAATATCAACATCATTAATTCTGTGTCAGTATATGGTATTATTGATACTGTTTCATGAAAGGGAAGTAAACTCTTTTTGGGTTCTTGGTATGTCTTGGATCTCTGAACCATCAGAGATTTAATGTCAATCCTCACTATCCTCACACAAAACAAAATACTTACAGATTCCTTTGCCTCTGAGTCCAGCAGCCCTCATGGTGTGTACCTGCCCTCAGAGAAGCTGCCAGGTTCACACTCAAGTCCAGATTTATTCAGAATGATGCTCAGGCAGGAATGACACAAAAATCATCTGGGAGGTTGGCCCTTCCAGTGGTACAAATTAGCAACATTAGGTCTGACTTAAAGACGCTACATCATTTATAGTTGTTGAAGAGCTGCATCCTTTATATTCAGCTCTAGCTTCTAAAATACAGGTGTGAAACAAAGCTGTAGAAGCAGAAGGTCTACCTGGGCAGACAGGAGCATTGACAGCCACAACAACAGTTGGAGAAATGTTTGGTTAAACTTCACCTCTCCTAAAGGAATTCAGAGTCCCACAAGCCTCTTTTTAAAGTTTTTTTTCTGATACGTCAGTTTTGATTGCAGGTATTGGACAGGCTGCTGCTCAGCTGCCAGATCTACATCAGTCAGACCTACCATGCTAAGTCAGCCTTCAGCACACTTACCAAGGAGAAATACAATTCTGCTGGAATTATTTTTAGTGGTTTTTCTTATGGGAGGAGGACTGCAGCAGTATATGAACGGCAAACCCTGCAAACACTTCCTTTCAGTTCTGCTGATGCCCTTCAGCCCATGTTGTGCAGTGACCAGTACTACAGCTGAGTCTACTCAGCACCCCGCAGACTCATGAGCTGGATTCCCCACTGTTGGACCACACTCCTTTCCTGTGTGACCAAGGTAGCTTTTGAAAATAGGTCTTCAGAGAAAAATATGTAGGTCCTTCCCTTGCTGCTCCCACATCATCCCACTGTTGTATGACATTCAGAGAGGACAAAGGAGCATTCTTTCCCAGGAACTCAATTAGATTTACACATTCTATGAATAATGTAGGTTTAGCCCGAAAAATAAGCCTGTTCAGGGCTATTTGCTCACAAGCAACCTCCCATCCATCCCCTCTGGCAATGGGTTCCCTCCTGCTGGACATGTCCCACAGCTTCCTCTGACATGGGGCAGCAGAGCCCCTGAGGGCTCCTCCCCGGCACTTCCCGAACCTTTCCGCACATGAACCTCTCTCTCAGGCCCTGGTCCCTGCAGCAACAGGGAGAGGCACACTGCCTCCCTCCACACAGCTTTGTAAGTGGGCATTAAAATTCCTCTGGCAGAGCTGAGGTGGATTTGCTGTTTTCCCCTCGGGATTAGGAGCTGGAAGTTCTCCAGGATGGCGTAATCTTTTGTCATTAAGCTGTCTCACTCATTGCACAGTGGATCCAGACAGATCAAACACTGTCTGTATTTACAGAGGGCACTGGTGCACCTTTCATGTCTGCTATAAAAGCCAATTCACTTTGGCCCCTTTTTTTTTTTTGCTTAGACATCATCTGGGGAAGAACGTTTGCTTTAAACAGGGGTGCAGATAATGGAAAAATGTTGCATCATTTTCTCTTGTTTATATTCTTTTACAAAAAAAAAAAGTGAAAGAGATGGTTTTTTGAGGGGTGGGTGTGTCACATTTTCTTGGACCTTTAGCAAATGTCAAGGCTAACCTTGGTGAGGTTTAAAAAAATATCCAGTCTGCTACCCCTTGCTGCTGATGGCCTCTTCACTTGAGGGGAGCATGGCAGGCAGAACAGGCATCAGTATTGATCCACTCTCTGATTATGTACTTGAGCACTACAGAATACAGAAATAGAAACTGGGGTGGCTGTTTAATTGCTTCTAATAATGGTGCCTGTTAGGACGAGGAACAGGATAGGGAGTGACAGGTGAGAAAAGATGTATTAAATAAATAATGCCTGCAACGTGGCGCACCAGGATGAGACTCGCAAACTTTGGACCTCAGCTGGAACCAATAGGACTGAAATTCATACGCAGAGGAATGAACTCCTGTTCCAACATGAAACATTTGATACTTTCCAATCAGGGAGATTTCTTTGCACACATCGTCTTTAAAGCCACCTCTTGCTTGCTAAACCCTGCCATGGCAATGCTCCCTGTACCACCCCTTTTAAAGGATCCTGAGGGTCTCTCTGGGTCACAGTCAGCCCTGTAGTACATGACCAATACATAGCTCACTCTGCAACATCAAGGCAAAGAAATGACACAGGGGAACAGGATTTCTACCTTGCTATGCATGAATGGGGCCACATATCTTTGCAGAATAGCCAAGGCACAGCAGAACAGCACTACCTCCTACAGCAAAAGAGGTAAGAGTGTGTCTTCATGCCTCAGGAGGAGGACACATGCATGGTCAGATGCTCACCTAGCCACCTCACTGCATCGAAGCACATCAGATTCCCACTGAATCTAACAGAAGCCAGCTATCAATATCATTTTGTTTTTCACTGGTGGAGAGGAACATACCAGCTAGAGGTCCCTCTAAAAAAGAAATAAATAAAATATCACACACACAACACACACAAAAAAAATCAGGCTTCTGCTACTCAGAGTTTGGCTTTCTCAGTATTAATTTCAGTGCAGCCTACATGGGAAAAGAAAAACCTCCCTCATATGACTAAGGGCCAGCACTTCTGCACAAGCATTTTATTTCTTCCTGGGAACAAGACTGTCACGCAAACACAACTGCCTCCTGGAAGCTCCCAGAGCTGACAGGACATAAGTATTCAGCAAATAAGCACACATCTATACATAACAAATCTGCATCTATTTGGGATGAAGCTGGGCTGCTGGCTATCCACATAATACAGCATTCATGCCTACGCAAACCACTGTCACATTGCTGGCACTTTTATGCAATCTCAGAGTAACGTACAAATAAATCCGTATAAAATCAGGTAATCTGCTCCAAAGGAAAAGCATAGAAATTGAATGCAGCTTGGTGAAGGAAGGGAAAAGAAGGCTGCAGAAAAAATGAACAGAAAACAAATGTAAGCATATTCAGATAACAGTGGCATTCTTGTGGACTTGTAGCAGGAGCAAAAGGAAGAAATGACACCATCCCATTTACAGTGTCTAGCCATCTATGGTAACTTACACTGCCTGTCACCAATTTCCCCCATTTCCTCTTGGTCAATTAAATGCTTCATCATTCCCCATCAGACCTACATTAAAGTGGGGCTCTCCTTTCTACTGATTTCTTCAACATTTTGATCAACTTGCTCCTGGGGACACCTAGCTATGTTTATCCTGACCCTGCAGAGCTCCCAGGCAGCTCCCACCTAGGCGAGGGGGCTCCTGCAGTGATCCAGTGCTTTGCTGCGACACAAGCAGCCACAAGGATGTGTACAGCTTAGTTTCTCATTTTCTTAGTGTCTGATTGATCTGAAAGTTGTACATTTCTTGGGGAAAGGAGTGTGGGATTCTTTAATTGGGCATCGGAGATTTATGTTTGATATATCATTTCCACCAAGAGCTTTGGACTCTCCTGAGCCAGCAGCAGGTGCAGAAATGACTATTGTAAGTCGGGCCAAAGATGAAGATGCTCCAGTGTCTTGTCTCTAATAACTGTCAATAACTAACATAGAGGTGAACAACATAAGAAGAGGATGAAAATAAACCCTTTCCCAGTTACAATCTTCTACCTTCTGGCAACCTGCTGTTCAGAAGTTTTCCAGAACGTTATCACTTTGCGCTTAAAAATGGCCTGTGACAGTTTCTTCTAAAACTTTTCCTAACTGTATTTGATCATTTGACTACATGCAGTGCATGCAGTTTAGTGGCAACACAGGCAGACAGTGGTAGAGACAGCAGGAGGCTGTTTCTGAACTTGAGGCTTTATTCTGCATGAGACTGAGCAGCGCATGATGCGCGCTATGTTGGCACTGGGCGTTTTGGAGGTGAGTGGATACCTGGCAACTTCTAAGTGAGGTAAAAACTGAAATTCAGATGAAGTACCCAGACTGCAGATGCATTCAATTAATTTCATTAGACAAGGGATCTCCCCCAGGCTAAAAGGCTTCAAAGTGGCGGAGGAGATAAATTATCCTTCCAACTCAGACTCATGGCCAGCCGTCACCTGGGAGCCTGCTTGGATTATTATTAATTTCCCACCCCCCCTTCAGTAGCAGCAGAAAGTATCTGTAAATAGATTCAGGAAGAGGGGACATTCCCGGAATATAAACTCCAAGCTTTCCCTTGATTGCTTTCAAACAACTCTTGCAATATCCCCAACTCCCCCCTCCCTGTCCAAATCTATCAGTTTTTTCTTGATGTTTCTGAGGACTTGTTTAAAAAGACTGCCAGACATAATACTACCTCATCATTTCCTCCACTAGATGGATTACTTTTGGGGGGCCAGAGTACAGTGATTTTCACTGACCTTACAAAGAGACAGAGATAAATAGCCTTTAAGGGGAAAAGTTAGCGTTCTGTCATAAGATGACATCAAAGAGCTTGGTAAAGCACAAATTGATTTGAAGTTAGGAGGACAGCATGGATGTGGAATGACAATCAATAGCTGTAGGAAAGTATTATTCCATTTTTCAAGACACAGAAAAATTCACCTGCACCGATACACAAGCTATTTCTAAACATATTTCTTCTGCAGATGGTTTAAGATCAAAACAACGGGAAGGAAAAAAACGACAGGGAGGTGTTTTTTCAGAAGCTTCATAAACTTAATCCCAGGTATTTCATGATGAGACAAATTGTTGGGGAAAAAAAGAGAGTGACATTCTCATCCTATTCTGGCCCACCAACACTAAGAGAAAAGACCAGGCTAGAACTAGGTGGCCTGACATGTTTAAACCTACTCCCAGCACTGCACAAGACAGCAGGAGATGGTTCCTTGTAAGAGGGATGCAAGGAAAGACCAGGAGATCAAGTGAGGGCTGTGTCCTTAGCTTCTGTAGGACTGCCATGACCCCAGCAAGTGCTGGAGCCCAGAAGGCAGCCCAAGACAGTAGCTGTGTCTTGCAAAAGCCTTTGATACTGCCCTGCAGTGGAGTCCTGCTCCCAGATCAGCAGAAGACAGTGAGGCAAAGTATTAATGTTCATACTGCAGTGTAGAAACCCCCAAGGTGCTGCCAGGGCTGGAATATCCTGGTGCTGCTCAAAGCATTGTACGGGAGAGTTTTGCTCTTAAACATCCGCAAATTAGGCAGGTACGGAGGAAAAGAAAGGGGTCTGTATAAAGAAAGCACTCTGGGGACAGCAGACATGTTCCACCTTTTCTCCTCCTTGCTGGGATAAATCTACATACATTGGACTGTCCAGATACTGGAGGGGTGAGAAGGGTGGATGGACACACACGCTTCTGATGTTTGCATCAACAGATGTTTAAAGACTCCAGTCAGGCAGAGGGCTTAGAGACAGGGCTGCTGCAAGCTCTCTCCCTGCCTCAGAGAAGTAAAACCAAAGCAGCCACCCTCCCTTCTTTTCTGCATTGGTGATAGCTTACCTGCTGGGCAGGAGCTGCCCATGCCGCTGGGCTGTGGGAGGCGAGCAGGGCAGCCTGCCCCTGGGCTGAGCCACCCATCCCTGCCCACTCAGCACCTGGGAAGAGATTAGCTATATCCCTACATTACCTATGGGAACGGACAAAAATCCCCAATTGTTCTGGCTTGCAGTCCCCCTAATCCCATGCATCCCTTCCCCTCAAGGCTGCATGTGTACGACCTCCATGAAACCTTGAAATAAGGATTAGTTTTGCACTAGTCACATGCACATCATATCAATGTCTTTTATATTATGACAGCACTGCAAGAATTTTATTTCATTTTTTGATCCTATGAGCTAAACTGCTGCTGAGGACATGGCAATGCAAAGCAGTTGCACCCTCCATTGCTTGGTCACCCCTGTACCGCTGCAAATAGACTATGCAGCAGAGGAGGATGCCATGGTACCAGAGATCAGCATCTTTCACATCATTCAACTTCACTCCTGCTTCTGCTCCCAGCAGAGGCAGAGCCAGGTCTTCCCCTGGCAGACTACGCCGGTGTGGTCTCCCCATTGGAGGAAGGGAGAGGTGACAGCAGTGGCTGCTGCATTCTGCCAACGAATTTGTTGTCTCTGTTACTGTTTCCCACTGAGCATCCACATACACCCAGACATATATGCACACACACACACACACAAATGACAAGGATAAGCTACCATACATTAATAGCACTATTAGTAATATGTAATGGAATTGTCAAAGCCACCTAACGCTAGCATAATAGGTAATTCTTCATCATTAACAAAAACTGCCAGCAGAACAGCTACCAGCATCCAAATGTTTAATTTTCAGACTGAGGGAACACAAAGCTCTCTGTGGGCTCCTCAGCTGGTTGGTAAACCCATAGCTGGTATCTCTCAGAGGTATTAAGGAAGCATCATTGGTGGAGATAATGGCAAGCTGATAGTGACCAGATCAGAACTAATCACCAGGCCCCAAAATGAGAATTTACTAACCTATGAAGAAGTTACACCTGCAATAAAAATGAAAAATAATGAGCACTTTCATTGTCACATCTGAGTCCCCTGATCCCAGCCAGGACAGCAGTGAGGCGGCACTGGGACACCTGCAGTGCCAGCTCTGCTGCCTTGACTTTTCCATGCACTTCCAGGCTGGAAAAAGAGCCAGGGAGAGTCCATGCTCCCTGCAGTTTTCATCAATATTGCAACTGCAGCCTGGGGCCCTGGCCAGGGCCCCATTCTGCTCATTTCACAGACAGCACCTCAGCCAGTATGCTGGAGACCCAACTAGAAGCCTTCAGCAACCACAAACAGAAGCTGCTTCTGCCCGAGCTGACAGAACCCCAGAAGCCTGCTCCGAGGCTGCAGCCCTGTCCATGGGCTGCCTGGTGAGCAGGGTGGCTCCCCGGTGCCTGGCCAAAGGATGTCTGTTTGGCCATCAGAGATGGATCTGATGGACCCAGCGGTGTCAGATTTGGGGCAGGAGTGCTGTCAGGTAACAGCTGGCAGACGGGATCAGAGCAAAAGAAGGACCTCTTAGCAAGTCGGGTAGCAATCTGAGGGCATGCAGGAATTTGGCTCTGAAGACTGAGACAGCCAGCCAACACAAACGGTTGGAGTCCCTTAGCTCCCCAGCAGACAGTCACAAAATTGTTTCCGGTGCCCAGCTGGTGCTATGTCATCAGTCCCCGACGATACACCACAGGCTTGTCTCTTGTCCGAGAAAGATCTAGAAGTTACATTATCAGAGGCACATAACACCACAGGATGCACTGGTTTCCCCAGTGTTTCCCAGTAGGCAGCAGTTCACCACAGCAGCATGACTCCCTTCTCTGTCCTGCCCTGCTCCAGCCCCTCTAGCAGCTGTACCACTGCTGTAGACATCTGTTGTGTGAAATCAGAAACCAGCTGAACAGTGTGAGGGCAAAAACTGATCAGCTACAGTCTCACGGGCTGTACTACATGAACTTTAAAAAGCAGCATGCGATGGGGAGCTGGGCATGCCCCTGCCCCACGTTCAGTGGCCTGCCTTCCCTCCCACAGCATCAGCGTGGCCCCCCCAGCCCTCCTCCTGGGTACCATGCTGCCTCACCACACTGCTGGGCTGCAGCCCCTGAGCCTGCTGTCCTCTCATCCCGACTGCCTGCAATTTCCTCAGATGCCTTCTCACCCTCAGCTACACAGTCCCGAGCCAGGGCAGAAGAAAAGTGCTGTGATTCCTCCAATGTCTTCACTGGTCCTTCCTCAGACTACTTGGCAAGATCATTCCCTCTCTCTTTGGGGCTCCTCTTGACACACTTCCAAGGATTTTATTTTCCTCATCATATCCCTCTCTGCACACTCTCTTCTCATTTTTAATACTCTTTTTCTCTCCTTTGCCCTCATTTTGGAGTCTTTCTGTTTCTCTCTTCACCTCACTTCCCTTCCTTCCCACTGTTCAGCTAAGAAGACAGTGGATTTCCTCTGCTCTGCTCAAATCTCCCCTGGATATGCACCAGGAAGACAGGAGATAAGGAGAGGAGAAGGTAATGCCCCTGCTTAGCAAGGCTTTTCTGCTATAGATTTTTATTTCTTCTTTTCTTAGTTCCTTCCTCCCACCCTTAGATAAGGAGAACTGCTCATATTAAAACAAGCAAGGATAAAATTAAACTGAGAATAAAAAGGGCAAATATATTTACCTGAGTTTTTGTAAATGCAGCTGATAGCATCACAGGATCTGCAGGATGGTTTCCCAGCACCTTCCAGGGAAGCTGGGGAGAGAAGATAAAGAAAAGAAGATGGGTAAGTTGTACTTAGCAAAAGGAAATCACTAAATTATAGTGCCAGCTAAATACCTTCTATAAAACCCATTTACAGAAAAATAGACATTTATCCAGAACAGTGTCCTTTTCTCTGTGTTTTAAGGGTGTTAAAAAAAAAATAAAACCACACCAACAACAAAACACACAAACAAAAGCACCAAAGTCAGAAACAAACCCACAAAAAAACACCCCAAAACTTCCAGATAATTTTCAGAGAAGGAAAAGGAAAAATAAAACAGATAAAGCAGTTGGTTTTAACCAAAGCATTTTCAGTTTATTGGAAAACAATAAATTTCACAGCAGACACTAAAACACTGGGGCTTTTTTAATACTGTGTGTGAAAACCAGTTAACAGTTTTGCCTCATATGCTGTCCTTTGGCTATCCACAGGACCCACCTTTGCTCCCCGGACTGTGCGGGTGGGAGCACGAAGGGTGCATCCATGGGGTGAGCAGCAAAAGCACATTCCCACATGCTCACCTGCCCACCTCTGGGTGCCAGTGGCTTTTCACTGAGTTGGCAAGACATGGGAGCAAAACCTACTGGTGAGGAAAAGGAAACGCTGCATGGAAGATGTGCGATGTCAGGTGAAGGAGGCGTGAGGGCGGCATGTGGGGCAGGTGAGTGGCCTGTACTCACTCAAGGAGTATGAACAACAGCAAGGAAAAATGGGAGCTCCTTGTAGGGAGTCATATCACATGCCACTGATGATGGGTTACTGCTGGGATGTTGGGATGGGAAAGTACAGTTTGCCCAGGAAAAGACTGGCAGAATGAAAACAGATGGAGGATCGCATGTAACCTGACTCTGAAGTAAAAAAAACCAAAACCCAAAAAACAAACACAAAACCAAAACCAAGGATTTTTTGGGTTTGCTTTTGAAGTGAAGCAAAGACAAGACTAAGGCTGAGATAAAGAGAAAATGCTGCTGTACCCCATCTCACCAAGGAGAAGCTGAAGCTTGGCTTTCTTGTGTTTATAAATTAACAGAGGCAGCAAAAGGGCAGCACTGTGGCTGGCAGTGGGTAACAATATCCATCTGGCACGAGAAACGTTAGAAAAGAAGTAAAGCAGGGACAGGCAGTATGCCAGGTTGTTCAAATGTTTGGGGGATTTGTTTCAAACAGTGAAGGAAGATGCTGGTGGAGCCACTTTTCTAGGCTTGATTGCAACCAGTAGGTAGCTGCTAGTTAAAAATCTCAGCTGGGAAGTCATTTGGGTGCAGTCGTTCTGACACGCTGGCACCCTCTGTTCCTTGAAAGAGAGGCAGAATTAGCAGGAACCCAAGGAAATTGCACTCTCCCTCCCAGATTCCAGCAACATGGCAGATAAGGTCTCCAGAGAAGGGAATTTAAGCATAGAGGAGAGCAAAAAAATTGGCAGTTACTGAGAAAAAACATGTTAAAGCACATTGGTGATAGAAGGATAGGAAGCAGAACAAGAGACCATTATAGCTGTGTCAAGAGCTCTTTAGGGACCTGAAAATGAAAAAGAAATTACAGGAAAAGTGAAAACTAGACCACAAAGCTAAGGACCAGCATAAAAGAACAGCATAAAAATCAGAAATGCTAAAACACAAAATTAATTACAATTAGTAACATGCATAAAGCCACAAGTAAAAGTGCTAGGTTGTCAGCAGAGGTAGAAAAAGAGAACATACAGGCTATTATTCAATGGGAAAAGAGGAAACAATGGCTGATATACAGAAGGATGAAGTAGCCTAATCCATCTCTGTTTCAGGCTTCATAACACACTTCAAAAATTGATTCAAACAAGGGGACAGAAATGTAAGCCAGAAAGAAAAAAATCCAGAGATAAATGAGATATGGTCAAATTGTCAGTGCCTTCTGAAATCCACCCTCAAGCACTGAAGGTACCAGCTGTAGAAAACTCTGATCTGTTCAGAATTCATCCCTGAAATTCATAGTATGGGAGAGATCTCAGGAGACACAGGAAGAGCAAATATAATATCTTTATTTCAGATGAGGAAGAAGGAGAACATGGAAAAGTGTAAACTAGTTAGTCTCCCTGGAAAAACACTAGCACAGGCTATTACCTGATCAATATATAAAAACCCAAAGGAAAACCAGTTGATAAAAATCAGCCCAGCATAATGAATTTTGCAAGCAAAAAATCATTTCAATTGTTCATTTCAATGAAAAGGACGTCAAATCAGTTGTTCATTCCAGAGAAAACTAATTTTCCTCTTTGACAAGGTAACTAGCTTTGTGGGTAAGGAAGAAGGAGTAGGAATACGTTTCAGCAAAGCTCTCAATATTGTCCCACATGGCCATAAGCAAACCAAGGAAGTACAGTCTAGCTTAGCAGTAGTTTGGCTTTTTGGACCCTTGAGCATTACTGGCCATAAATTCCCTTGCAAATATTGTCTGTCCTTACCATTAAACTTTTAATAAGAAAACATTCATAAGGAAGAATGCTTCCTTGGATCGACTACAGACCATGTGCTATGGGTTTGCGGCTCATCAGCAATTCACAGATGATGATGATGTGGGAGTCACTGGCCTACATGAAATTTCCATCAGTGCAGCTAGGTAGGAGAAAAACAGTAAACAGACAAAGGTTCAGTAATTAACTACCAGTCTGAGATTTCATCTGGATCCCAGAAGAATCTGTCCCATCCTGGATATGTTCCAGTTCTTCATCAGTAACTTGAAGAACAGAAGAGTGTGCATTATAAAATCTGCAAATCATTCTCATTTAAGAGCACATTTGTAGAGCAGGACCTGAATTCAAAATAATCTCAATAAATTGGAGCAGTGGTCTGAAATCAACAAGCCACCTTTCCATAAAGCCTTCAACAAAATATGAAACTAGGAAAAAAGAAAGGAAACGCTGAGACATCGGACGGGGGATAACTGGTAAGTTAGAAGCATGTATTTCAGGATACAGTGAAATGCAAACCCAAGCTGAATCCAGTCTCATTCTGGCATCTCTTACTCAGTGTCATCTGCAAAAATCATGAGGAGATCTCCCTGTGCTCTCCCACCCCACTGAGGGCTGGGCTGGTGTCTGGTATGCGGGGCTGTGCACCAGACCTGAAGATTGAAGCAGATGAAAATGTAGAAGACAGCTGCAAGAAAGACAGAAGCTAAGGAAGCATGGCATCGAGGAGATGGTGAAGGACACAGCATTGCTTGGCCTGGGAGACAGGGAAGGTATTTTTTTAGAAAAAGTTGTTAGAAAAAGGTTTCCAATGGAAATTAGGAAATTTTTTCCCTCTTTTGGGGGTTTTGACATTTAAAAACTTAGTGAAGGGTTGGATTCACACCTCTATTATTTTCCCTTCACTCTGCTGAAGAAAAAAAAATAGGATGGTGAAAATGAAAATAGCGGGTGAACAGCAGAGAGAAAAGTCAAAAAGTTCATACTAAAACCTTGTTACCTTGTCAAGTTCCAAAGATGGCAGTTAAACAATAAAAGATAAAATCAATATAATTAATGTTATTTCCTCTTGCCTAATTAAAAAAAATATGAAAGAAACAGGAATACAAGAGGGTAGATTTAGATTAGATATTAGGAATAAATCCTTTTATGTGAGAGTGGCAGGACACTGGAGCAGGTTGCCCAGAGCAGCTGTGGATGCCCCATCCCTGGAACCGTTCAGGGCCAGGTTGGATGGGGCTTGGAGCAACCTGGTCTAGTGGAAGGTGTCCCTGCCCATGGCAGGGCTGTTCGAACCAGGTGATCTTTACGGTCCCTTCTAACCCAAACCAGTCTACGATTCTATGATATTTTTCACCAGCTCTGCTGGATGTTTTAGCCCTTCAGCTGCCTCAAGAGCTGAGACTATCCACCCCTGCCACCAAAGGTGAGTGCAGGTATCACACTCACTCTCGGCTTCCTCTCAATGCAGGCTGAGACTTTATTGGCAGCACTAGAGAAGGGATTTTTTTCCTGTTGTTCTGTATGGGTTTGGCCACCCTATTAGAAACAATATAGTTCATCATCACAGCTAATGCATCATCTTTGATCATCCTCCTAGTTTACATTTCTCATGTCTTTCTTTTATTCACATCTCACAACCCTCATTATTATACACATTTCCAAACTTTCATCTCCCAAAGGGCAGAGATGGAATAACAGGGAAGTTGGAATGTAACAAGATTTGGCACTAAGCTTTGATTTATTGAATCAAAGGCCTGGGGGAAGGAGCACAGAGAAAAGAAAGGGCAGGAGAGGAGTAGCGCACAACAATAATTTGCAAAGATCTTAGGTGCCAGCAAAACTTTGATCGTTAATGACCAACTGCTTTCTACAATGCTGATGGTGAGGAGAAATCTCTCCAGCCTCCCAGCCCCACAACTTTCCCCAGCACATGGAGTCAAGCAGGCAGCTGAGACGGAGCCCAGCCAGTGGCTCGAGGGTTGTCACCGTCCCCATGTGCAGGTACAGACACTTCCTGGGAAGGTGTCCCCCCAGGCCCAGCAAGGCTGGGCTGTTGTCCATCCCACCACTACCTCTCTCTGCAGGCTGAGACCACAGGCACAGCCTGGCTCGCTCTCCTTGTCATCCCACCTTCTCTACTTAGCTCTGTGGGAAAACTAGAGACCTCCCGCCCCTCCTGCCATGTCCCCGCTCTGCCTAACAGAGCAGCTCTGCTGGTCAGAGCGAGCAAGGTCAGCCCAAGTGGAGGGAGCCCTGCTGCACCCCAATGCCAGCTGCATGCCTACGGCAGCGCAACTGGGCTGCAATAAGGGGTGCTCACGTGGGACCAGAGGGAAGCTGGTCACCACCCTCCCACTGCCCAGCAAGGTCGCTGCTGGCCCTGAACAGCTGAAGATGGTGTTTCTGACATAAGCCCATACTCCAGAAGTGTGCCAGACAGCAGCAATATTTAAGACCCCATACAATCTCCTGTAGATAGACAAAAGGCTGTGAGTCTAGAACTCTTCCCGCTGACAGATTTAAACACACAGATGAAAAGGGTTTCTTAGAATGAGCTGGACTGTGTTGGCTTTTGGCACTGGAAATGACAGAGATTCATGTCAGTGGGGCTCCAGAGTACTTTAATCCTTTATAAATGTTTTTTAAATAATACATGTGCCCTGAAAGAACATGTGAGGACTGCCTTATTAAACTGAGAACTAAATTTAAAGGCATATTTGGAGAAAGGCATCATTTATTAAACTGTTGCCAACACCTTCCAGTCTCACAGGAAACCCAAAGCACAAACATTCCCTTCCTGCCTGCCGGATTGCTCCCCAGCCCCAGCAAAGCCCACGCTACCCCGCCAAAGCAGCAGGGCAGGGAGCTGCGTGGCCCCAGGGTGCTGGGATGGCTTCCTGTGGCCGCTGACGGGCCAAACCAGTGCCCCCAGCATGGGGAGCCCCTGCCGAGCCACCCCACCCAAGGGCTTGGTGCAGAGCCCGGCGGCAAGGGAGGCAGTGAGCAGCAACCTGTGCAGCCCTCTCCTCCCCAGCAGAAAGCCGCCACATGATGCAGTGGATATTGAGACATCCCTGTGGCTTTTGCCACGGCTTTTATATGCATCAGCTTTGGCTTCTGAACTTCTGAGCTAGCCAATTCTGTAAAACATGCTTGTTTTAAGCACCTGGACAATGTCCATGCTTAAGGCAAAGCTCGCACTAAATGCTTTGCTCTGTCAGGGACCTGCTGGCCTACCTTCAGAAGCAGAAATGTGTGTGTTCCACAGGTGCCGGGTCCTGCCCCTGGGTCACACCAGCCCCACGCAGCTGCAGGCTGGGGCAGGGGGCTGGGAACTGCCGGCGGGGAAGGGCCCGGGGGGCTGGTCAGAGCCGGCTGGGCATGAGCCCCCCGTGTGCCCAGGGGGCCGAGGGAGCCACCAGCTCCGGGCTGGTGTCACAGACTGTGTGGCCAGCAGGGCCAGGGCAGTGACCGTCCCCGTGCTCGGCCCTGGTGAGGCCGCACCTCGCACCCTGGGCTGGGTTTGGGCCCCTCACTGCAGGGGGGACGCTGAGGGGCTGGAGCGTGTCCAGAGCCGGGCAGGGGCTGGGGAACAAGTCCTGTGAGGAGCCGCTGAGGGAACTGGGGGTGTTTAGTCTGGAGAAAAGGAGATTCAAGGGAGAGATTATCGCTCTCTACAGCTCCCTGACAGGGGGCTGTGGGTGGGGGGGGGGCAGTCTCTTCTCCCAGGTAACAAGGGATCAGGAAAAGACAAAACAGCCTTAAGTTGCACCAGGGGAGGTTTAGATGGGATATTAGGAAAAATCTCTTCACTGGAAGGATGATGAAGCATTGGAACAGGCTGCCCAGGGAGGTGGTGGAATCACCATCCGTGGAGGTGTTTAAAAAATGCCTAGATGTGGTGCTCAGGGACCTGGGTTAGTGATGGGCTTGGCGGTGCTGGGTTAACGGCTGGACCTGATGATCTTAAACATCTTTTCTAAGCTAAATGATTCTACAATTCTGTGTCCAGAACCTGAGTTCTCCAGGACCCTACCATCCATCCCAGGTCCCAAGCAGGCACTGGGTTGGTCATTTGTAGTTGACTCCAAACCCAGAGTTTGGTGCTGACAGAACTGTGCTGCCCAGATGAGTTTGTTGATGCCTGACTTCATCTCTTCCAAGGTACATGTACGTACACCTGGAGCTGTGTCTGCACACCTCAGGCCTGTGTCTGCACACCTCAGGCCTGGTCTGCAACGTCTGCTTCTCAGGGATGGAGTGTTTGTCTCCCTCACTGTGGTTTCAGGGTCCTTTAGCAGTGGGCTAATGGGGATGAGGACACCTTTAACCCACTTGTGCTTTACAGTAGCCCCAGACCAGCAAAGATTAAGATCTGGTACCTCTGGGAATTATTCTAGATGGAGCCATAGCATAGCCACTGCTAAGCCATACTGGTGATTCCCCTTTAGTTCTGGCACAACCAGCAGGAACACCAGCCTCCTTTTCCTAGAGGAGGAGCCTTTGGGCAGAGGATGCATTTGGGGATCTACAAGTGCTTGGGCTTTAACCTCACCGTACTGGAGGAAGCACTATCCCCGTTTCATTCTCCAGAGACGATCAGAGCAATCAGCCCCCAGCCTCCTGCCATGAGGCCATGGCAGGGTGGGGAGCAGAACATCAGAGATTTGAGATGTAGACCTGAGCCCCTTTCTCCTCCCCTTGGACGAGCACAGCATCTGCCTGGCCCGGGGCTTGCTGCTGGCACCAGGCATCCCAGTTTACCTGTCAGTGACAATACTTTTGACAGCATTTATTATCAGGTGAACAATCTCATGCCCAACAAAATCATCAAAAAATAGAGACAGAAAAAGAGAAATTCCTGACATGGCCTAATTTGAGGTCTAACACCAAACAAGTCTGCAATAAATTGAAAATTTTCTTCACATAGCAGAGATCAATAAATGTAATTATTTGGACTTAAACCTCATGAATTCTGAAGAGCTTCTCGGATTACTTGGAGAATAAGTGCGATTTTATACCATGCCAAAGCTGATCAGAATAACAACATCACAGCAAAGACCCCATCAGCGGGAATGAAACCTTACAGTATCTCACGATGTCTCGCTCTTCTTAAAGGAACATTACCAGGGCAGGAATCACATTAAGATAACTGATGTCTCCTCTGTTGAGCTATTAACAAAGCAAGCCGTGCTTGTAAACCTCTCATTGTTCCAGTCTCTATCTCCAGTCTTAAACCTAACACAGCCTTCAAATTTCATTTGTTTTCCTCAGTGGCACCAGCTGCTCAGGTTTATGCTTTCTTTAGATGGATGGTGAAGTTAGACAGGACTGGCTGTCAGAGATGGGGCCCAAATCCAAACCATATTTCCACAGACCTGCATTCTGGGATTTGAGAGAAAATAGGATTGGTATCCAAGTCACCCTTGATATTGGAAAACTAAAATGTGAGCAGCAAGCTAAGGCAGATGCAAAACTCGCCCCAGTTTGGTCTGTCTCCAGGACTTTTACGTACACTGGTATGAATCAGGGGTAATTCCACTAAAGTCAAGGTACTGCTCAGCTGGAAAACTGGCATTAGAGGAGAATTTCTCAGGCCCTAGGGCTGAATCACTTTCACTTCCCATTAATCCTCCCTGGTTTTCCAGCACTGCACAATGTGGCTGCATTGTGCTTGTGTCAGTACCTGACAAAGCCTGAAACAAACTCGTTCCCAGCAGCAGCCTACCAGCCCAGAAGTCAATGCGTTTTAACCAAGGCTACATGCTGGAGCTGAAACACCATCCTTAGAGATCAGAGTATTTAGGCTGTACTTGCCTCACTTGCAGTAAATAGAATTTTAACCAAGTTAGACGATGCATGACCTCCACCTGAGCAGAAACAATCAGGTCAGGGTCTCCCGTGAACCCTGTGGCTAAGCACCCCCTTTCTTGCTGCCAAACCCACGTGTCCGACTCTGTGCCCTGGCACCCACAGCCTGCCTGAATACAACCTGATAGCCACTGCTGGGGCTCTGGCGTAGCTTTATGCATATTCCAGGTCAGTATTTGAAACACTCATGCGGAGACAGACCCCAGACCCTGGCTTTTATAGCTCCTGCAAGACAGGCTTCATGACACGCTATGTGCAGGGAAGGCTGTTCTTTTCCACTTAACTAAAACGTGGTGGGGAAATGCATCCCAGTCTTTTGGCTAGAGCCCAAAGAAGCTGTCACTCCACACATTTGAAAGTTGCATATGCAGTGAAAGGGGCTGGTCAGCATACACACAGAGCTGCAATTATCCCAGCAAGCCTTCCTGCTAGAAATACAGATTACCTTTGTTTTGTCAACCTGGTTCAGAGCAGTTCCCAAACGAAAATAAGCAACAGAGTCAATAAAACTGCTTTTTTAACTGTTACAACAGCGTCATTGGCTTGATTCACCCACCCCACCTGGCTGCAAGGACAGAGCCAATAAGCCACAAGCAGATCCCTGTGAGATGATGAAAAATGATGAAACTGCATGAAATTCCCCATCCTTCAGGAAACAAGCTAGAAAAATCTTCAAAACAGGAATAAACTTGAAGTAAACTAAGCGGTGCCCTTCCTTTGCATTTCCAGCCACTACAGGACAAGCCACCTTACACGGCTGCTGCTGAAGGCGGACCCAGGTTGGGATGTAAATCTTGCCATTTGGCAATGCCATGTAGAGTTTTAATGGAGGCAGGAAGAAAAACCAAGCAGGACCAAGTCAGGCAGAGGAAAGGGAATTGATTTACATCATGTCAGAGCCTTTATCTACCCCAAGAAGTCCAAAACAGACAACATATCAGGTTGGCTGATAGTCATTCTAGCCTCCCTTCCTTTGAGCCAGACGTATCTGTGCATGTGTGGTTTATTTCTTGGAGCCAGCTCTCAAGGCATCACCCAATTTATCAAGTACCAAGGCTGTACCCAGGCTGCCAGTGCACAGAGCTGCCTAGCCAGCAGCTCCTGGGAATGAGCTCTGTGAAGTGCCTGATGTTCTCTGACACTCAGCTCTGTGACACTTGGTGCTATATTGAGGTTATCTCGGGTGTCTCAGACAAGAAGTGGAGCAGAGAATGCTTCACAGTGTTAACTGACAGCCCCCTGTGTTGCCCTTGCCCTGGACAGACATACAGCACTAACACTCTCAGGACAGGTAGGGACAGCCCCCGACGGAGAGACACCAGGATCGGGGACTTTAGGGGAGGCGGGGAGAGATTCAAAAAAAATGTTAAAACAAGCTCAGGAAAGACCGATGTCTAAATAGATAACATTTCTCCATAAAACACTCTGGCAAAACCATGCTGTGTCCAGTGGCTCCGCTGGCTGGACTAATCGCTCCTATAAGTCATCACCTTATCATCTACAACTGCATCTGATAAGTCAAACAGCCTGTGAGGCTTGGTTACAAAAGCCTTCAGGAAGGAGGAACACGTTTAAGATAAGACTAAATTAGTAGAGAGGAACAGGTTGCTGATTTTGTTTTTAAAACAGAAGCCCAAAAATGCCACAGGTGACCAAAAAAATGAACCTACAAGCTTCTTGAATCCCATGGGTTAGGGCTAAAAGGTATGGGGGTCCAAGAGAGCTAGCTAATATTCAAGCATCCTTCCTTCCAAGCTCAAGATCAGGGCATCCCTATGAGTAAGAAATCAGGCAAAATAAGCAAGAGGCCTGAGTGGATGAGCAAGGAGCTTCTGGCTAAACTCAAACAGCAGAAGGAAGTTTACAGAATGTGGAAAAAGGGACATGCCATGTGAAAGGAACACAGGGATGTGATCAGAACATGCAGGGAGGTGACAAGGAAGGCTGAAGTCCATTTGGAATTAAATCTGGCGGGGGATGTCAAGGACAAGAAGGTGGTCTTCTTCAAGTACAACAGTAGGAAAAGGGTGACTAGGGAAAATGTAGGCCCACTGCTGAATGAGGTAGGTGCCCTGGTGACAAAGGACACAGAGCAGGCAGAGTGACTGAACACCACCTTTGCTTCAGCTCGCACTGCCAAGGCTGGCCCTCAGGAATCCCAGACCCTGGAGGCAAGAGAGGAAGTCTGGAGAAAGAAAGACTATCCCTTGGTCAAGGAGGATCAGGTTAGACATCACTTAAGCAAACCTGACAGCCACAGATCCATGGGCCCCGATGGGATGCACCCATGAGTGATGAGCGAGCTGGCAGATGTTATTGCCAGGCCACTCTCCACCATCTTTGAAAGGCCATGGAGAACAGGAGAGGTGCCTGAGGACTGGAGGAAAGCCAATGTCACTCCAGTCTTCAAAAAGGGCAAGAAGGAGGACCCAGGCAACTACAGACCAGTCGGCGTCACCTCCATCCATGGAAAAGTGATGGAACAGCTCATCCTGGAGGTCATCTCAAAGCATGTGGAAGAAGGTCACCAGAAGCAGTCAACATAGATTCACCAAGGGGAAATCATGCCTGACCAACCTGACAGCCTTCTATGATGGAACAACTGGCTGGGTAGATGAGGGGAGAGTGGTGAATGTTGTCTCCTTTGACCTCAGCAAGACTTCTGACCCTGTCCCCCATAATGTCCCCATCGGTAGGGTCAGGCAGTGTGGGTTAGGTGACTCCCGCACCTGGGGAGGGACAACCCCAGGCACCAGCACAGGCTGGGGCTGACCTGCTGGAAGGCAGCTCTGTGGACAAGGACCTGGAGTGCCGGTGGGCAGCAAGTTGCCCATGGGCCAGCAGTGTGCCTGTGTGGCCAAGGTGGCCAACGGGACTCTGGGGTGCATTCGGAGGAACGTGGCCAGCAGGTCGAGGGAGGTGATCCTCCCTCTCCGTGCTGCCCTGGTGAGGCCACATCTGGAGTGCTGTGTCCAGTGCTGGGCTCCCCAGTTCAAGAGGGACAGGGAACTACTGGAGAGGGTCCAGCAGAGGGCTGTGAAGATGATGAGGGGACTGGAGCATCTCCCTGATGAGGGAAGGCAGAGACAGCTGGGTCTGTTTAGTCTGGAGGAGAGAAGACTGAGAGGGGATCTTATCAATGTCTATAAATATCTTAGGGGCGAGTGTCAAGAGGAGACCAGGCTCTTTTCAGTGGTGCCCAGTGACAGGACAAGAGCCAATGGGCACAAACTGCAGCACAAGAAGTTCCTTCTGAATATGAGGAAGAACCTCTTTACCATGAGGGTGACAGAGCACTGGCACAGGCTGCCCAGAGAGGCTGTGGAGTCTCCTTCTCTGGAGACATTCAAAACCCACCTGGACGTGACTCTCTGCAACCTGCTCTAGGAGAACCTGCTTTAGCAGGGGGTTGGACTAGATGATCTCCAGAGGTCCCTTCCAACCTCAACTGTTCTGTGATTCCGCATGGCACCAATTTTACCACACCAATCGTATTCCCTCCAGACATGGGCAATTGCTTCCTGCAATCAGAGAAACAAGAAAGATGTTACATGACCTGACTGCCCAAAGTGAACCATATTCTGTCCTTGGCAGCCCCAGAGAAGATGCAGAGCAACAGCCTGACTTTGCTAATGTAACTGACATGGGAGTCAGGTCCAAGAGCTGACAAAACTAACAATATCAACATTCTGATAAAATGAACAAATGCCATCTGCTACCTGTCATTAGGAGTTATGTGTTGCTAGATCCCACAAGGATGTCCAGCTGTGTGATAGGGATCAGCTTTCCAAAAACCTTGGAGATCATGGGAGGGAAGAACATTCCCCTTCTTCAGCCACATGGTTCTTTGTTTCTGGGTTTTGAGTTTTTTCCTTTTTTCATCCCCAAACAAGCAAATTGAGTTTTCCAGGAAATAATGACAGAGGGTTGTTGGGGAATAGATGTCAGAAGCATCTCTGTACGTGTGTGTTGTGCTCTTGTTTCTATTATTCTTCTTCTACATCTTCTGTTCCAACCTGTCTGCGTTACAGACAGATATTGCTTTCTGTTCTGTGGACATCGTTACATTTGTAATTGGAAACATCAAGAAATTTTTCTTGCTTCATCCCTTCTGAGGAACAACTGACTACAGAAACTTTGGTGTCAGATTATCATTCGGATTATGCAAAAGGAGATATAGCTATGGAAATGGACTAAATTTTTTCCCTTCTCTCTCTTCCTTCAAGTACAGTTAAGAGCTGATAAAAAGAGGTTGCATTAAAATCCCTGAGTAACTGGGACCATGGGGAGCACAGCAATGGTAGGTACAGACAGATGCTCTCATCAAGTGTGATGCAATTTTGAATCCAGACAACTTTTATGTCACTGATATTCTGTTCTGGTCCATTACAGGCCAGTTCTGCTCCAGATTTCAGCTCAAAAGGAGAAATGTCCTTCCACAGGGGAGTCCCTCCTTCCTGCCACGCTGAAACCACACTGATCATACCTGCTTCATCATGCCACCCCTCTCTGTGCTGTACCGCACAGTATAAACTGAGATTTATTTTTTTTTTCATTCAGGAACAATTACTGCCATTTTGCCCTGTGTCTGTGCAAAGCTTGGTCAAAGTGGACTTACCAGAGACATGGTCTCCTGGATGCCCTTGCTCTGCCAAGAGCTGTATTTCATCATCCTGGGAAACTGTAGTAACCGCTAATAATAGTGATAGGTACCTGATATTCCTTCTTTACTGGTTTCATCACCTTGTGCTACAGTCTTTGAAGCTGTGAGCAGAAAACCAGAGCGAGTGGAGCCTGGAGTAGATCCTAATGGAAACCTCAGCCCAAGGGGAGGGATGGTAAAGAAACCTTCCTGGGTAAAGAAAAGGAAAAGATGAAGTGGAAACAAAAGTATAGGAAAGGTTTCCACTTCCATTAAAAAAAAAAAAAGAAGAAAAGAAAGATTAAACTGGGATTTAAATGCCTTGTTACATGCAAACACCATCAAAAACTGAGGCAAAAAAGCTTTCTGTCTAGCTGTGGTAGAAGAGCAGTGGAAATACAGACCTTTTTTTCCTATGTAACTGAAAGGTCTTTATGAAAGCCCTTATGAAAGCATAAGGACTGCATTGAGGAAGTGAGGAAAGCATTATGTAAAACTTTCCAGCAGGAAAACAAATATGAGAATTTCATCAAGAAACAAGAGAGAAGTAAGGAAATCTCCCTGCATCACTAGCCAGCTTAGAAATCTTCTGCAATACCTTTTGCATTGATAATTTCTCATTAAAAGTTCTGTCTGCTTGAAAGACATGAACGATACGCCCCTGAGCTGGGCATTGTGTCCACTGTCTCTTCAAACCCATTCAAAGCCCAGGCTGTAACCCGTCATGCTGTACTTGCTTATTTTTACAGCTGCCTGCCACAAGTGCTGAGCAGTTTCCAAACACTGAAGGAGGATGGAGCCAGTTCTCAAGATCTCACTCGGAGAAGATGACAGAGGTTAAGAGAAGAACAACAATTTACAATTTAGGACTGAGGCTCATTTTACACTCAGGCCAATTTTCATCATTTTGGCAATGTAAAAAGGACTCCACATAGTAAAAAAATGCAATTTATTATTATTTTATGTCTCCTTTACATATTTAAAATAGCAAAAAGAACCTTTCTAAAACTAAAAATCAAACTCCAATGTGTAGATCTGTTCAGTTCAGAGTGAACAACCCAGCAGAAATGTGTTTCTGAAAGGATGCTAAAAGTGGAAAGGGAAATGCTAGCATATGTCTAAAGTTCCACAGACCTTTGGCTTTTTCTTCTTCCAGGTGTGCCCTGAGCAGACTTTCTAGCCATTTAGCTGGCACTTCTGCTTTGCTGGCAATGACAAGACATGCCCTCTCTGCTCAGCATCTGCACTACATGTTTACTCCCTCTGGGATCAGCAAACCGAGAGGTCAAGCCCCAAGCAGGGGAGTGATCTGCGTTATGCGTGCAACCCACTGTGGGCTCCCACGTGGCTGGCAAACTCACTCTGAGGACAAATGTGCCTTAACATGACCATGCAGGATGGTGTCTGCTTGTCCACTCTGGGAGACAAGCCATCAGCCAGAGCCAGACGGAGGATGTAGGTGTGCAGAGCCTCACCTAAAGCTGCTGGCAAGTCCATTGGGGGCCCATTCATTTTCCCATAGACCATGTCGGGAAAACATTTCTCTGTTCAGTTACCTGTGCAGATCTGGTGATCAGATCATGGTCATTTCCATGACTGACAGCCCTGGTTCATCGCAGACCCCTCTTTGTAATGCCAGTCTCTCCAAAACCCTTCCCACACACCTTTCTCCATCCACCCCGGGTCCAGACACACCATCACCACGCACCCAAGCCATGCTCTACCCCCACAAAGACGGCACTTGCTTCACGGCTCAGCGAGCTGTGCCAAGCAAGGTTCGTCACTGATCGATGAGGCTGTCATGCTGTGGGCCAGATTCCCATCATCCAGCTTGTAAATCTCTGTAACCAAGCCCTATCTCAGAGCATTTTTCCAGCATACGCTGCCATAGTAGATGCCAGTTGTCAGCATGGGATCCTTGACAAGAAAAAAAAAGATTTTTGCTGGGTTCTCTAATGCAGTGATTTATCTTTCTTCAGGTTTCATCTATTATTAATTGTTATTATTACTTTTATAATTTGTTAAGCACTTAGAGCATATTTCTCCACACACAAGACTAAATTATGGTCCCAATCTTTGAGAGGCTGTATTTTAAGTAGACAGATTTTTCTCACAAACTGCTATGAGCTCATCATAATTTCTGCAATATTTACAGTATTACAGTGTCTTAAAGGCCCACCACCTAGATCTTCAGCTTTCTTTTTATTTTATGGACATTTCTTCTCCTTCTGTTTGCAATGAGATACAGCAGACCTAGAAACCTAACAGGTCTTAAAAAGAAAAAAAGAAAACATCTTTAGTGTATTCTTATTAATCATACCATTTCCCAACCAATCCCATGAATTTTCAAGAACTACAGAAGACTCATGAGAAAACTGGATGAAAGCCGACAGTGGTAAAATTACACTCTTAAAGCACAGCAAAAGGAAATACCCCCATGTTTTATACATATCATCATGTTTCCTACACCGTGCTACATGAGAGTATACTAAAGAAATGCTCTTTTATCTCTTCCAGACTGCAAGCACAGTTTATGCACGCACTGGGTAGCCTCTAATCCGGGGGTCTGGGCTTGCTGTGGCTCCTGCCCACCCCTCTGACCACGGCGTCTCAGGGCACGGCAAAGCAAAAAACAATTCAGGCTTTGAGGCAAGGCTCACTAGGAGACATTTTTGTCTTCTTATTGCCTTCACAGTCCTTGTACCAAGCATTGGAGTTTCTGGTTCAGAGCCTTCTTTTAGACATAATGAATAGAGGAAATAATTTCCATGGCTGTGGACTGGGGCAGTGAGTGCTGGGACCTGCTATGCTAAAATGGCTGGAGGAGAAAAAGCAGTTTGCAGCAAGAAGTAACGATGGATGTGAAAGCCCGGGTCAAAGAATGGTATTGCAGCTGCTCTGTGTATCACCTTCGAGAAGCAGGATCTCTTTCCTGGAGGCAGGAAAAGAGTTCAGAGCGAGCTGTAGTGCCTGATTCTGCTGGCCAAACAACCCAGCACAGCACCTTTTGCTATCCCAGCCAAGAGCGATACTATAAATGAGGCAGGAGAAAGACTTGTGGTTATTTATTGTTTTAAAATGAACTGGGCATATTGATTATTTTTACCCTTTTCTTTCAGAAAACACCGTTAAGTTGGCATAATAAACAGCTCCACTAATGGACTGTGTCAGTAACTGATGTCCATCCTGAGCTGAAATGAACTGCATCCTTCTCTGGTTGTTTCACCCCAGCGTTCCCTGCTTTGGCAGCAGTCCACATGCTGACCCATGAAATCCTTCCAGACCCACCACACAGGGCTCTCCTCTCAAAGCCAGTGTCACCACTTTTTTTTCTGAGGGGCTGTGGTGCATGCAACGAGCAGATGCAGTTCCCTCACCCGGCACTGCCTCCTTATGCCACTTAAACAGTGCAGGGCAGCCATCACCAGCCAGAGGCTCAAGGCAGTGTTTCATGTCCATTCAGAAGCTTTCTGCTGGGGAAGCACAGGCAGGCAACTGCTCCCTCCTGCTAGCTCTCCCACTCCCACACAGAAAACATGCCAGGAGTGGAAGATGCCTCTCACAAAGGTAGATCAGAAAGAGGACAACAGAGGACATCCAGCCACCGAGGCAGTGCCCCAGCCACCAGCTCTGGGCCCATCGCAGAAACCAGCCCCCATTTCCTAAGTCCAGAGATGAGCCCAAATTCAGTGGAAACATCCTGGCAAAGCTCCCACAGGCAAGGAATGGCACCTCCCCTTCCTGCTGTCAGATCCTTCCAGAACTGCATCCCCAACTTTCCATCACCAAAGCATCACGGTGCTGTGACTTTAAGCCCACCTTGGTGGTAGCAGGGGTTGGGCTCAGGATGCCCTCTGCACCTACAGCCAGAGGGTCCAAGCAGTGCTTGAACAACAGCATCAGCACAGGCTGACTTTGCACGGGGCCACCCACCACAGCTGCCCGCAGGTCTTCTCCTTGTCCACAGCGTGGGTTCAGTGGAAGCAACCATGTCCATGAACTGAACCACAAACTGGTGGGGCTGCTTGTATGCTTAAAATTTGGCACATGGTTTAAAGTGCCGTTGAATCAAGGGCTTGCAAGACATGGGGAGCATCCCAGCTGAAAGCACCCTCATCTCACACCGTTTTGGGGGATGGAAGCACCCTGTGCAGACAAATGAGTGCCAGGCTGAGCTGGCAGGGCCGAGGGCATCAGTCATCTCTCTGAAAGGATTACAGAGAGTGGCCTTGCATATAAATAACAGAAACGCACAACCCAGGATTTTCTGTCTTTGTCAGACAACCCTCGATAAGCAGTTGTGAGAAATACAGCAGCCAACAGTAATAAAAAACAGGCTTATATTTGTCACCTCATTGAATCCAAAACAACAAGTATAAAATATGATACATCTTTCTCCAGCAGACAATGCCTTCCGTATCACCTGCGGGCCAGATTCAGACCCACTGAGGCCCCTGAAGGAAGGTATAAATGACACGCACATGTACGTACAGGGGTACGTCTACGAGCACCAAACACGGTGAATCCACCACCTGCCTGCTGGGGAAACCACTGCACAGAGGATTAAATGGCCCGTCCCACCCCCCTGCTGCCTATTTCTTTCTACTTTGCCTTCGGTGAGAGCCATGAGTGTACTCAGAGGCAGAGGCTGGCCTGTGTTTTCACCTTACCTGTGTAATGAAGCAAACCCCTGTATTTTCAAACAAGCCAACTGTCACGCGGCATTGCCTTTTCATCACACTAACAGCTCAGCTACTAGCAGAGCTACTGGTGTGAATAAAACTATACTTGTACACAGACTTTGCCAGAAGAGCCGTTCAGCGTTTCTGTGTGAACAAGGCACTGCCAGGGAAGATGCACCTGTTGGTAACACTATGCTTTTCTGGGTATTTTCCTACCAAATTATGTCAGGAATAGGGCAGTTCCTCCAGAACCGCAGCGGGGCTGCAGAGCTTCGAGAGCACAGCTTGATGCCCCTATGCCACCAGCCACACCAGCAAAACCCTACAAATGCAAATATTTATCAAGGAAGGCAAAGTTTAGGTCCCACATTTATAACTGAAGAAGCAGCAACGCTCAGAACCTAGGAGGCATGGATACTTTCCCCAGCACACCAAAAGAACATGTTTCCTGGATGTCCTAGGCTCTGCCAGCACTGGGAAAATGTGAATGGCTGTAATCAGGCTTACCGGGTTGAGTTACATGGCTAGTTGATCTTCTTTACACCAGGGCAGGGTGTCTCCCTCAGGGGACTGATCATCTCTGAACTATACTTGAGAACCTCCTGTGTGTTTCTAAGGTTGGTTTCATACAGGTAATGCTGCATACTGTTATCTCAGCTTGATGCTACAATTCCCCTCAAAGAAATACAAGGGAGATGTGAAAGTGGTTTGCAGGACATGGGGTTGCACCATGCACCTTGTAGGTCAGTAACAGGGTTCCAAAATGTTGATCTGCACACTTTGAACCCAGCCAAAACAACTGTTATAGTTTGTAATTGAGGGTTATCCTCTTTTGTTGTCTCTTTCTTGTTTGAAGGGAAGAAAGAAGATGGAGAGAAAAGCAAACTAAGAATCAACCCACTCCACTGACAATCAGGGAGTTCTCCACAATCTCCCAGCTCGAATGAACCCAAACATTTTCACTGTCATCACATTTTTCATAGAAAAGAGTTTGAATTCATTGACCATCTATTTTAACCCTGTAGTTGCAAATGCAGCAAGATTAGCTTCCGTACCCGATGATGGGACCTGTGAGTCCCACACCTGAGCCAGGCATCCTCCCAAGGGCCTGTTGTGGAAGGAGAAGAGAGAAGAGCAGTCCTCTGGGCAAGAGGGACATCAGCACAGGTCAAGGCCAGGAAGGCTGGTAGTGCCAGGCAGGTGTTCCTAGAAATTGTTTTGAAAGTTCGGCTTTCAGTTTGAGCAAATATTTGTGTTGGTCCCGAATCACAGCTGACTTTCTCAAGTGCTCCCTAGTAATGCCTTCATTCATATTCCTCTGTACTGTTCTGTGTCGGTGGTTAAGAGCCTCCACAGATGACTCTGCACGTACCACTGAAGTGGGGTTACTTCATGCTCTAGCAGATAGATGGGATTGTGCTGTGTACATTTGCATTTTTAAAAAAAGATATCACTAATGCATTTCAGTAATGATAATTAAAAAAAAAGTCTTTCTAGCCATTGCAGTAATGGATTTGAGGTAATTGCTTGCATTTGCACTCAAATATGGTTCTCCCCTCTCTGACTCATTTCTGTTTTTATGGAAATCAGCTTGCTTGCTAGACTTTTAACTCACAGCTCTTGAGGACCAGCCTGACTTCCTCACTCAGGTACGAACTTACTCTGCTGATTGCAGTAGGACTGCGTAGGGAGGCAGATGCTACTTAGCATAGGCAGAATTGCCAGAACCCGGTTTAGAGTCCATAGGCTGTGCTGCAGATGCTGTGTACTTTCAGTGCCTGAGGAGGCATGCCCTGAGGGATGCAGGCAGCCAGGGCCATCTCCCCTGGGAATTAGCTTTCCTGCAGCTCCACCTGTTGCCCGATGACATTAGAAAATAAATAGGGGAGATATTAGCAACCCTCTCATTTAACAGGGCTGAACTCACAGCTGCCACAGAAAGACTTGACGGCGTGGCAGCCGCTGTCCCCTCAGCCTCCTGGCTGATCCCAGCACAGAGCCCGGTGGCTAGCTAATTTCCACGTTAACGGGCCATCGTTCTCCATAAGGGTCTATGTTACATGTGGCACAAGTCAAAAGGGGGACCCAGGTTGCTTTAAATTCCTTTGAACTTCCCGTTTGAGAAGTCATTGGAGCCACAGGTAGTACGACAGGTAAAGACAAAGGAGTGTGAAGCTGGGAACTTGCTTTGGCCCAGCATGCAGATAAGACTGTCTGCTCCACAACAGGTAAGCTGAGGCCACGGTCCAACAGGATCCACAGCAGCTGGCACTCCTGCTCCAGTAACTACAGGATGACTTCATTACTCTTGAGGATCAAGGCAAGAAAAATGTGGCTAGGACATGCATTTGCAGTCACCTTCAAGCATTTGCTGATGAACACAGTGACTGACTCTGGTCAAGGCCTGTCGCACTTCGCACATGGCAGCACAAGGCTGGTCAGAAAGTGTCTGCTGCCTGAGTGCTGCACAGCTGCCTCTGCTTGGAGCACAACAAAACTAGCCCAGAAAACCTGAGAGCCACGAGCCAAAAATCAAACAAAAACTGAGACCCTAAACACACACGATCACTCCAGCTCTGAAAAAAAAAAAGTGTTGGACACTGACCTGCAAAGGAGGGGAAGATATTCCACTGCCTCCCTGTTGTTTGTATGCTCTTTTTCCACACGCAATCTAGCCATGCAGAATCAGAAGGTAGGAGGGGAAAGCTGCCTGAAAGAGGGAAGTATGCTGTGCCGGTGTCTTTTCTTCTCCAGAGTGATTGACAGAATCATTAACACCTGCTGAGCAGCTGTGTTGCAGCCATCGGCAAGTCCCAGTAACTAGCGTGGGGAAAGGAGCTGTTCTGGAAACACCTGTTTGTGTTGCTGTCAGTCTCAAGCCTGGGCTTGAGTTCCCAGAGCTAAACGGCTATGCTTCGGTGCAACTCCAGCGTGATTTGGTAACATCGTGTGAATTTTGCTAGGTGCCTCTGCCAGAAAAGCAGGGTCTGTTCTGGTCACCCTCCCTTTCCATTCAGCAGCTCAGCTGTTCAGAGTCCCAACAATATATTCCCTACATCCCACTTTGCACAGACACATGTACTCAATATTCTCCCCATCTCATTGCATATTATTTACCAGTTCTTTCCTACTTCTCATTCATTCAAGACTTAGAAAAAGCCTTCCAGACTTTCTTCAGGCAAAGCATCTACAGGTGTCCCCAGGAACTTTGTCTGAAGGTTGCTGTGTCTGCCTCAATGCTGGACATAAATTAGGTGACCGTATTCCTGAAAACTGAATGAAATTACTTTATTACTGTGTCCCACTGCATAGATGTGGCCCTTTTTTCTCACTTGTGAACTAGCTGAGGGAAAAACTGAATGAGTATCTTACAGATCTACATTCCCATCACGGAGTTTGTTGCTCTATGTCCCTAAATCTATCTGTCAGCTTCTATCACACATCAGGGTCTTTGCTGGAGCAACGGCTCCACCATTCTTAAACTGGCTTTCCTTGTTGGTGTTTAAATGAAAAGAGACATCTAATTTGTGAGTGAAAACATTTGTCATTTCTTAGGGGGATCCAGACACACAAAATACAATTAACATCTCTGAAGAATGTTGCACAGAGGTTCAGCAGCAGCTGACAGGGAAAATGAAATGAAAACAAATAAAATCAGTTGTTCTAATACCATAACTCAAGTGGCAAGTGTAATCTTCTCCTTTTATCTGAGGTCGGAATTGCTTTCCTGCAACAGCTTTCATTATGAAAATGCCGCACTTCTCAGCACCAGAATATTAAGACAACACATGCCCACAGGGGCCCAGATCATTTTAACGAGGAACAAACAATCCAGAATGCAGCTTTTATGGTTTTTCTGAGCTAACACCTGCTTTGCAGCAAATGAACAATGGTAATGATAAGCACAACAACTCATACATATCTGGGCTGAGATGTGCGTCGCTGGCATCTTTTTCTTCCTACCAGCTGAAGAAGGGCCCGGTGGCCAGTGTTGCTTTTAGGACTGACGAAACCCTTGGCCACAGGCTGGGGACAAGGTCTGTGTTTCGTTGAGCTGTCAGTCCTGTGGGATGGTCCTGAACTCCTCAGCAGACTGTAAAAGCAGCCAGACTACTGACGGTCCCCCAGTCTCTCAAGTAATTCATTGAGGGCTGGATGGATTTTTATCCCTGTTTTACTACTGTGGCTCAGGACTCATAAGGCATTTGCTTATAGTCACAGACTGAACTAATGACCCAGGTAGAGGAGAAACAAGGAGGCCCGATCCCTGTTTTGTAACAGCTCTCCAGCTGCATGTTCCACCCCCACTTCAAGCTGGGAGTAGGAAGAGATGGGCAAAGGAGGAAACTGCACACCTACCTGTGGTTTTCTGCAAGCAGTTATTTCAGATACCTTTCTTAAGGCCTGGGTGAATGACATCAGCACCCAGGAAAACAAACAAACAAACAAACCACCACCTCATAAATGTACTAATTCTTAAATCCAGCTTTATTTATTCTCTGAATGAGCAGGCATCAGCTATGGCTGTGAAACTTATGTGCCAGAGCTCCTCAAAGTGGAATCTCCCATCCTTACCAGACTCGACATCGTGCTGCTGAACTCTGCCAAGATTTACACCATGGAATGTTTCCCACATTCCCAGGAAGACCCTGTGTTTTCTGCCACTGCCTCTGTCAATCGGAGAGCTGCTGCCATGAGCTGTCCCAGTCCTGGCTGGTGAAGGATGCCTGGCTGGCGCAGCCAATCTGGGGCCAGTGCAATGCCTCCCACAGAGACGCAGCACACTTCAGGGAGAGGTAAGCCACCTGGATGGAAGTGGCCCAAGGGCTGATCCAGGCTATGAGTTAAGCCATGCTGTCCTGTGCAATAATTTAATAATAGTGAACTGTAACCTAGTGATTAAGATCCAAGTGGTATGACAGCTAGTGAGAATATCATTATTAATAAATAGCTTTAATTCAAACAAGGATTTTCCGGATAAAGACATCCTGGTACTTACCGGAAAAAAACAAAAAGTATTAGCTTTGAGAATCATGTGACCTGCCTTCAGTTATTCGCCTGTTTTTCCAAAACTGTTCTGCATGTCTTGACCTTGGTTTGCTTCTATCCAGCTTTTTCACCACAGATTGGATAAGGGAAGAGAGATTATGCTTATTAAATTTGCTAGCACTGAGCTGCAAGGGACTGCACGTACAGTGTAGGACAGGGTCAGGATTCAGATTGACCTTAGGCTGGAAATGGTCTGGGGAAGGAACAGGTTAGAGAAGTGCGTGTGCAAGATTTTACACTGTTGAACGACTAGTAGCACAAAAAACAGGATGGAAGCGTGTGGGTCAGATAGTGGTTTTATAGAAAATCAGCAAAAGACCCTGCGGTACCTTAACCTGCAGCAAAAAAAGCATACAGGCTGTTCATTAGAAAATACTTTTAAAATAGGAAAGCAGTGTGGTCACATAGGCTGCCTGGGAGTCTCCCATCTGTGGAATCTTCCATCACTCAAGAGCTTCAAGAAGAGATCTGGACAAATTTCAGTCAGGAATGATTTGCATACCAGTAATCTTGGATGAGACAAGGCAATGACCTTCTACACCTCTTCCAGCTCTATATTTCTATGGAGCTATGAACTAGACCTGTTGCAGGATGACTGTGTTGTTGCACAGGGGACTCCAGCCAGGGCGTGGGAGAAGGAGGACCAGTTCATCCAAGTTCATCCAAGGCCTGGAGATGGACAGAAGCTTGAGATCTGGGACAGCCAGGGGCACAACTAACCTTGCAACCACAAAGAATCAATACTGTAAAACAACCCCAGTGAATATGCCAGTAGCATCTGCAGTAAATCTAAGACTAACTTGACCTAAGGATTGTTTTTCCTCTGGTTTAGGACTGAATCACAGTTTGATATGGCCAGTAAGATGACTGTCATTACTTAGGTAGTGATTCGCACAGGATTCACGATGTTGTAAATCCCAGACACTTGGAAAGAGTTAATTTTCAGAGGGAACTCCTGTAACTGAGCAGCCAGTCTGTGATCTAGCTCTCCCTCTGCATGTCCAGTCCCTTAGAGCCTACAGGTCTCTTACAGACCTCCAACCTTCAGCTCAGGTTATAAAGGGGGTCATGCCTTTAAGCTCTGGAATTTCCCAGTTCAGCCCCCGGTGTTAGCCAGCACAGCATTCATCCCAGTCACATTGCTGCTGCCTTATTTTTGCTCTGTGGATGAAAATAGGATTAAAGCCTGCAGAGCTGCCAATCCAGATTCTTCTGGTAGCAGCCCACTCATCTATGCAAACAAAACCATAAGATTTAGAGCTGAGTATGGAATTGTGATGCTGTGTTTTGCCAAACAGCAAATCTATGTGCATCTCACCACCAAACCAAGAGAAGACCTTAAAGAAGGTGGAGGACAGCAGAAAGGATGCTACAATTCACCCACACACGTTGAAATGAAAAGGACAGGAAGATCCTCAGGGCTTAGAACTGACAAGATAAAGAGAGAATGTAAATAGCTTCAGCTGAGAACAGGCTTTGAAAACGTGAATTTTGTTCTGTGCCTTCTGGTTACTTTTGTTTCCCTTAGGGACTCCACTGTAGTTGGGGGGATGGCATGGGAGGTGACAGAGGACACAGAGCACTGTTTTTCTGTTGGCGGGACTCTATTTTTCTTCCCTTATTTTCCTTGGAATGAAATAGCGATGCTTCCATTCTCCGCAGCCTGCTCCATTTCTCCTTTCTCAGAAGCAGATTTCAAGATTCTTTGGTTATATAAAATAAATAATGGAACCTAATTCAGATACATGAACTGCAGATGCCAGCTCTGCCTCTCCCCTTCTCCCTCTCTCTTGTCTTTATGAAGGTGAGAAGCTTATCACTCCTTTTGGAAAAGGATAGAAAAATTCTTTGCAAGACAAAGACTGTATTTCTACTTAGTCTTCAAAGAATTATTGCTCAGAAGTGAAGATCTGTTTCAGGATTACACACTGAACATTTACATGTAAAACAGAGAATATCCAGGACAGTTAGGTATTTTTCAGAAGGGTCCTGAAAGAGAATTTTTTTGTAAAAAGACCTACTCTTGCATAAGCTTTGTTCAGTCTGTCAAAAAAGTGCTACCTTTGTCTTATCCATCAGAAGATATGATACATCAGAAAGCATGACACAGCGTAAATGAAGGGTGCTGTTTTGTACAAGAGACTGACCTCATGCCAACACCCAACTGCTTTCCCACTCCGCTCACGTCCCCGTTTTGTCTCTCTTGTTTACCAGGGGCTGGAGCCTGCCCAGAGCACCAGACTGCACACAGGCATCCACTAGCAGAAAAACATGACTGAAAGCAAACAACTACTAGTGTAACTTCTGTATGGGCAAACTCAGTCCTGACAGAAAATGGTGAGAGTAACAGCTGTGGCTTTTGAAAGCCTCTCTGTAGTGAGACCAGGGAGCATAATGTGAAAGCAGAAGTTGTTATAGATTCACAGGTTGTCCCAGTGCCATTCTGTGGGGAGATGGGCCTTCAGCTTCCATTCAGACTTTTAATGCTCCTCTGAGGCTACAGCAAGGGAGCCAATTAGCGCTAACGATGGCAGAGGTGATTTAGTGATGTGGACGCTTGTGTATAAGAAAACCACGGGTGCTGTCAGATCAGTGGAATAAAAAATCATTCCTGGAGCAGCCCAGTCATGCCAGTTAGCTAAAGGCATCAGGTGTCCAGAGACATGAACTGCAGATCCTGACCTAAATTTAGCCTGAAGAACTTTTTTTAAAAAATTTTGCTCATTACTCTCCTGTCCTGCTCTTATGCAGCAAAGCACTGAGGTATGCGCATAATCCAAAACACATTACACCCTGTTGTTCATATACTTAAAATTACAGACATGCTTATTGAATTGCTAGATGAAAGACTAGGAGCAATACATGGTTCTCTCAAGCACCCAAAACTCTTCTGGTCACACATCCCACGAAGCCAAGATGCTGACAGAAGTAGCATGGGAACTGCTCAAAATCCTTTGGGAACTGTAATGATATAACGGTAACTGCATAGCCACATAAATAACTGTTCTGTACATCTCTGCATAGACAAATGCATAGACAAATGCTAACCACATCAGTATTTCCCAGACACATACCAACATAGATTGCCCTCTCCGTCTCTTCAGTCTTTCCTAGGGCACTTTGAATCAGCGTAATCTCACAGATGCAGCAGAATTCAGGGCAGGGAGAGAAGGAAGAATCAAGACTTGTAATTTTTAACTTTTGCAGTTCCTAGAAGAATTTGTCACATCTTTCTCTCTTCTCTGCCTTTCCTTTCACCTTTAGATCCTTTACCCCTGTATAAATTTTTAGTAGACACTCCAAGAGCTCATGCTTTCTCTCTGGGTGAGGCTGCTCACAGATGTTTTTGCACAGACTGTCACTGTCTCATCCACCTGCCTTTCCATAAGGAAACTCCACTTCTTTCACAGTACCACACTGGCACTCACAGGTACACATCTACTTGCAGCATGACTCTGCAAAACTAGCCCTGTGCCTTATTAAAGCACCCTAGAAACTCCCACGAACAGCACCGGCATCTCCATCTGAATGTTCTGAAACCGCTTAAGACTCTGGAAGATGCCAGACTCATGAAGAATTTACAAAATAAACAGTCTATGCATAAGGGTCTGTGCCAGGCCAGCAAGCAATCTCCTTTCTGGCCCACAATTGCAAGACCAGGCACCTTTAATTCCCACTAGCTTCAGGAGTACTCAGTAGGACCGGCCATGAGTTAGTACCTTTTCAAGGCATGCTTCTGTCTACTTAGATGCCTTATAAGATAGGCATCTTATAGGGTATCTGATTAGATGTTCTATAAAAAGTATGTTCCTTTGTTATGGAAGTGCATTTTGCACCCAATTCAAGAAGAACACAGATTATCAAAAACAAGCGTGCAAACAGAATTACAAGACAAAGAGGAAGAGAAATCACTGCTGAGAGCTGTAGAGCTCCCCCTGACCTGTCGTGCAAAACTCATTTTTTTGAAGATGAAATGAGCGCAGGAAGGTCTCCGAGTTTTGGGCTAGAGGATATGAATACATGAAGGAGAGTATCTTTTTATTCATTTAATTTCTCAAGCTTCTTTGAAGTCATTGCAGAAGATTTGGATAAACTGAGATGTAACTCGTTTGCTCACTCTTTCCCACAGAAAAATCCATTCAGTAGACAAACAATTATATTTCACCCTACCTGCCTGTTTAAAAATATACTGAATTACAGAATATCTGTAGTTAATAGGGCTGTGACGTCTCAGCGATATCAGACAAATGTAGTTCAGGTACCACAATATAAATGCAACTACTTTGCTTTCCATGTGACCATCAAAGAAGCTGGGAAGTGGAGGTGTGCCTTTGTTTCTTTAGAGGGTATGAGAAAGTCTTAGAAAGGTTTTAGAAACCAAAACTTTTTAGATTAGAATTGTTTCATGTCATTTTCTTTAGGCATTAAGAGTTAGCAGCAATTAGCTTCCTTGCTTCTTTTCTTTACCAGAGAAATTCAGGACTGCTGTATAATAGAAGAGTTTATATCGACTTGGATAATAGGAAAATTATGGTATTACAAGAATCAAGAGAATGACAATGGGGGAAGATTGAGAGTGTTAAACTGGTCTGGTTATGTTCACTTAAGTCCGTTCACTATTGGGCATTGCAGATGAAAAAGAAAGGTTCTGCTCAACATTCAGCATCACAGTCTTCAAAGGAGCTGCAGCAGCAGCAGACACGTCACGTTTATCAAGCACATGAAATCTTCTCCAGCAAGATCAGGAACACCAAAACCAACGTTGTGGCTGCTCCATACTTGGAAAATGTAATGAAAAGAGGAAGAAAGGAAAAAAAAAAAAATCAGCAAAAAAAACCCCAAATAACACCCGCTTTTCTTGTTTGTGTTAGTATTGGCACACACATCATTTTCCAAGCCTTTCTCAAATTACTCTGAAATGGATATGCAGAAAGGGTATGCTTTTGTAATTCATAAAGCCTTTCACAGGGTTACCTTTTAACAAACACCAGCTCTGGAAAGCGGAGCAACACAGATCCCAGGGCATGGTCCATGCCGGTCCAGGCTGCTACAGCAACCCCCCGCCTGACCTCCTACTGTGGAAGTCCTGCCTCTCCCCCTCCTTCTGTCTGAAGGCATCAGGGATGGAGGAGCTTTATGCCCAAGCTGGAATCCAGCACTCTTTCCATGCTGGACCACTCGTTTGTCCAGCAGCAACAAGATGGAGCAGCTGAGAAAAGCTGAAAACATTTACACCAGAGACAAGAGGTTCATTTCTCACCAACCTCCACAGGTTCTCAAGAGGAACATAAAGTCATTAGCACTCACTCAATCCTAATAACAGCCCAGATTATCTCAGCACATGACCTGAAAGTCCATAGCTTCCCGACAATCCAGTATCCCACCTCTCCCTTGCCTCCCGGTCAGATGGACTCCATGGGCAAGGGGACAGATTAGCCCAGGGGACCATGGAATGCTCTTAGCAAAAGGATAGAGGGTCACCTCCCCAAAATTTCATCACAGCCAAACTTGCCCTTTTTAGAGAGCACCCTTCCTTCAAAGTACATCCAAATTCCACCTTCCATTCTTCCCCAAAAAAACCCCAAAACTCTGGCTAAAACTAAGATAAACAATCTTATCGGATTTTTTTCCACTTGGAGAAAAAAGCTGCTTCCTAAGTCTGCTTTGCAATTCCAGATGAGCAGCAAATGTGCTGCAGGAAGCTGGGCAGTGAGGGCACAGAAATCTGGCAGGAGCTTGAGAGAAGAACGAGCAATGCAGGCCAAGAGAGGGATGGGGGCACACCTAGGTGAGAAGCCAGGGGTGGGCAGGGTGAGCAGAAGCAGCAGGATGCTTGGATGGGGCACAATGCTGGGAGTGAGGCACAGCTATAGGGACCATTTGGGCTCAGAGTTGGCGGCCCAGATCTGAAGGAAAAGCACAGAGTGCGTGCCAGTGCCCTGACAGACACCAGGAGCAAAGAAAACCCCTCATGACACCCAAGACTTTCGTCCAGCTCACTGTTGGGGTCCTACTGCCTATTGCAATGAGACCACACACACACCCCAGAGCAAGTGTATGTGCAGCCCAGGCACAGAAGTGATGCAGCCACAACTCTCAAGCCAGTTCCCATGGGGAAGGGCTGGTCCAGGAGCAGGGGCTGTTTCTGTCCTGCTGAGCCTAGAAGGAAAGACCCACAGGCTCTGCAAACTGCTGAGCACCACTGCAAAAGGGGTGACCAGCCCCCCACCCCCCTACAACAGATCCCCAGCCCCACTCCCCCCACTGCAAGAGTGCCGGGCACCGAGCCCACCCCAAAGGAGTTTTCATCATAACTCGTAATGAGGTCGTCTTCTTTCATGTGAGCGTTTCCATAGTAACAAAGAGGTGATTCTAATCTCCAATATGAAAGACACAGTGAAAATGCCATGGTTTGGAGTTTGGGGGTTTTTGGGGGGAGGGGAGAGGTTGTTGTTGCAGCTGCAAGCAGCCCTCCCTGGGCTGCAGCATCCCCCCGGCAGCAGCATGTGGCCAGCACCACCACGTGGCCACAGCCGCCCCGGCCCCATGGACCACCAGCACAAACCGCATCCCCAGCAGGGCAGGGGGCAAGTCACGGGCACCGCGAGCCCACGACCTGGTGGCAGAGATGCAGGGTCCCCCCACCGCGATCTTCTGCCATCGAGGCTCCCGGCAGCCTGCACGTTCCAGGCTGCCACAGCACAGGCACTTCAGGCTGTTGGAGCAGAGGCAGGTGGAGCTGGGATGCAGGTGGGCTCGGGCTTTAATCTGGTGGGGTGCGATGCGAACGGTGATTGCTGCCCTCTGGCTCCAGGCCCTGCCAGGGAAGTGGAAAGCACAGCCCCATTCACCCACGGACTAGGAAATGAATTCAGCAGTATAGGCTGCGGAGGACGGCAGTCGCGTGGGCAGACTGCCCTCAGGCACGGGGCAATGTGAAGCACTGCGATTATTATTCTCTCTTTCCTGGCAAGCAACACAGGCCTATATCCTAATTCATGGCGTCCTATTTGCAATTGCTTAGCAGGGCTATCAAGCATCAAACATCCTCCCTCAGCGCTGCTATGACAGGCAGAGCAGAGGGGAAAATACGCTGTGCTTCATTCACCGCGGTCCGAAGCAGTCCCTGAGCAAAAAGCCATATGTAGAACAAGTAGACCAGCACATGAAGAAGCCAAGGTTTGGAGCAGGGCTCCTAGGTGGTCTGGTGATATAAGTAGTAGAAGTATATGTAAGAGGCTGCTTCAGAAATAGCACTTGCTTATGCTAGATGAATACCAATACTAGCACTGTGGTACTAATATCACCTCTGGGGCTCACCAGAACTGGCACCTGTGAAAAATAAGACTTCCAGTTTCTGGAATAATACCTCTTGTCTCTCTAGTTGTGACGTTAACACCGGTATCATCTCAGTACTTTATCTAGGCCTGGGGAAAAAAAAAAAAAAAAAAAAAGTCTACTCCAGACCCACACCTCACATAAGGGCAGACAAAATTCCAAGACCAGCCTTTGGGTTCACAGCACCACTCTTAAAAAAAAAAAAAAAAAAAAAAAATCCACACAACACCTTTAGGATTTCTGAATGATTTTTTAAATTTTATTTTCTTAGAAATTATGAAGAAACTCTCTCCAGGAGAGCAAGGAAAAAAGCCAACCGTGAAATATTTCCAAGCAATTTTGTTCCATAAAAACACAAGCAAAGTTACCTATTTCATTCACATGCATGTACAAAAACGTTTTAAGTAAAACATCCTTCACACATAACACCTGCATTAGTCTCAGGATTGAGCGCATAATCAGATTGGCCTCAACTACTCAATCTTATTTTCGTGATTTCTTTTTAAATTGTAAATATCTATGCAGGAAACATCTCTTTTTCTGCACAGCATTATGCATATCCAAATTAGCATAGATGGTCTTGGAATTAAATCAGTAGGTAGCACGGTCTGACAGCTGTATACTGAAGTTGTTACACTGCCGTTTATACAGTGAACTCTGCTGGATACCAGACAAAACTCTTCAAAAGAAACAAAAAGGTATTGCTAGAGGGGAAAAGGAGTATGATACACAGTGCTCTCTCAACTACAGTTCTGTACAATCCCCATGCAAAACACTTCAAAAGCCAAGCAATTCACAGATCTTGCTCTCCAAATTGCTATCAAAGTTCTCACCAATTTCAGTCATGGCAAAATCAATCACTAAAGCCATCAATGCTACTGCATATGGACGTGGTCAATACTCACCATTCCGATTTGCCATCCACCCGCCTTTGGAAAGAGAAGGGAGATGATGAAAGAACCAACAAAACTGTGGACTAGTGAAGCAGGTGGGTCAGCAGAGTATTTTACTAGCAACCAGCAAAAAACGACAACTGCAAGAGCAGAGCTTCATTCCAACCCACTGCATAACCTCACCACGGCTTGAAATGTGGGGATTACATGGTCAATGGACTCCTCACTAGCAGCCCAAGGCTACATTAACACCTAGAAAAATCTTATCCGGTTCATCAAAAGAGCATATTGGCTGTATCTGACCTCATGAGCTAGATTTGAAATGTCACCATTTCGTGCATGAGGAACACCACTGTAAATCTAAGGACTATTAATGTTCAGAGGGGAAAGGCTCACCCAGAAGGTAAAGCTTCCACATGCATAAAAGAAAACGTCAAGCACACAAATGTCAGAAGCAACACTTAGCATAATCGGGAAACAGGAGGTACAGATTTCACTCTGTCATCATTTTTAAATGTACAAGTGATGCCAATGCATTTCTTACCTCTGCATATAAATGCATCCCATCTTTGGGAATCAATAACACTTCTCTCTTACACTGCAACAACACAGCTGAATCAAAGGAGGGTGAATTTCCACTGTATTAAATATACTTGAAGCACTCAGGCTTGACTTATTGCAGACTGCGTGTTACAGGGTGAAATAGGTGTGGAAAAGGGATGTGAAATAAAAAAACACAATTGTAAGACAAAATCTGCACGTGAGCAATATAAAGAAAGCATTTAAGATTGATACTTAGGAGGTTTAACCAAAGCCCTGGAGAACACTAGATTTTCTTTTCTAGCCCACTTGAAATCTTGCAAATAAGCAAGTGATGCTGGCAGCAGTCACTGTGTCTTCTACTTCCTGAAAATAGTACAAGGGACTTTGCATAGGTGCCCCAGCATCAACAATACTTTACTAAAACAGTTTGGCAAAATATCTGTGGGGAAAGGCCCAACGACAGGTGTTCTCACACAGTATCAAAGACACAGGGGCTAAACCAGCCTGAGCTTTAAGGCCCCAGCCTAGCACATTCTCTCAGAACACTGGATCTGCTGGTTTAGGCAAGAAGGGCAGTCTGCTTTTAGCCCTGTACTACCATTTGAACAGCAAGCTCTACTAAAGGTGTAAAAAAGAAAAAGCATCAGCCCAGCAGGATGAAGTCTCCTCTGATTCCCATACATGAAGGGCTAAAGTCAGGTCACTTAACTCAGATATTGATGGTGTGGATATCTTCAGCTGAGGTAGTCAAGGTGAACACACTATGGGCACACAAAGGAAAAAGAAACATTTCTAAAAATGCCACCCATCTGACCTGCTTTATGCTTCTACTTCAAGGCCAGATGAATGGTGACCCAAGAATGACTATTTATCTTCAGCTCCAAATGGGGCCCAGAGGAACAAATTGAGATGCAGACATCTAAAGCTGAGTAAGAAGATACCACCTCAAATGCCTTCCTTGTACGTGGGCAGCTGAACAGCACAGTTTTGCTGTACTTCTGCGTGATAAGCAGTCTTCCTTAAAACCAGTATCATATAGGTCTGTAACATTCAATCTAAGCATTCTCCAGCCAGCTACAGTCCTCCTGAACTGGAAGAAAAGCTCACAACTCTCACAAAACTCTCTGAATGATCACAATGCCTTTTTTGAATAGTAACTAAATCTCAAACACACTTATAAGAGGCAAATACCACTATTCTTTCTTCACACCTGAGAAAACAGGGACATTGCAGCTTGCCTAATGGTGACTCAGAGGGAATCAAAATAAAGATCTCCTGATACACTGGTATGCTCTTCTACTACTGACTAGGCTTCAAACTGCTAGAATTTACCTCCCAGGAGAAACCTTTAGAACTGTGATGGACAATTTTAACTCCAATATCCATAAAAGTCTGTGGTCACACATTCTTATTAGACATTGAGGAATTTTATGTTTGGCTTCCACTTTATAGAAATGGAAGAGAAATACAGATAGGAAAAAAGAATTAAAGCTAGGCCTGTTATACAGAAACAAAAATACTATGCCTGGAGCTCATTCTTTCTGAAGATAAACTTGCGATTTTAAGGACAAATGGGAGATTTGGTAAATCTCCCTCAAACATCCCAAGGGGTTACAGGTATAAAGCCAGTTTAAGTGGCTATTCATTCTTGATTCATGTTCATTCTAGCTTTTTTGAGAGAGATACTCACTGAATCAAGTTAAAGACTGAGTTGATCAACTGAGGATTGTGCAGAACAAAAAAAATGTCATCAGTCAGCTGAGCCATAAAAGCAAGCAGCAAAATAGATTCTGTTTCAGACTAAGTTGTCAAGATAACAACTTTGAATAGGAGACCCCAGCCAGCCTAAAGTTGCCGCACTCAATCCAGTAAGAGCAAAGGAAAAGTTTGCATTGCCAGGACTGGCTCACACCAATAGTAAAAGCTACTTTATTCTCTCCAGAAAACCGCATTAACTTCCCTGACAGTATGACTGAGAAACAAACTAGGGAAGAAGCTCTGCTGGACTAACAAGGAAGAACTGGTGGAGAATGTGAAGGTCTTGGCTGCAGCAGACATGGAACTGTGGTATTTAAAATCCTGAGAAATGTGTACAAGACCAAGTCCTGGACCTTTAGCACAACGTATTTTGGTTTATTCAAGGAATGACTTAGCAGCATCTTATGAGGCCTCCCAAAGGGGCCCAAGTGTGCTGCCTTATCTTCAAGGATAGCTTTCTCAAAGTAGAACAGTTCTTTCTGACAAGCAGAAATTAAAGCAGGCATTGACAGAAGGCCAGCAAAGATGACCAAGGACTTCCTGACTGAGTTTAAACACAGAGGTGGAAGCAAGGATGGGCTAGCCAGCAGGGATATAGAGACACAGCCCAAGCATGCCAGGACCGTTAGAAAAGCCAAAGCTCAGCTGGAGTTGAAACTGAAATGAAATGTGACAAAAGGCTTCTTTAAGTACATTGAAAGCAAAATAAAGGTTAAAGAAAACATGGGGTTACTGTTCAACAATGCAAGGCGACAAAGGAAGCTCTTCCTAGTTTGAGGCTGATGTACTCAACACTTTTTTTGCCTGTTTTCACTGACAAGGTCTGCCTTCAGGCCTGCTAGGTCCCTGGGTCTTCGAGCAGAGTGTGTGGGAATAAAGCATTACCTACAGTAGAGGAAGACAGAGTTAGCAAGAACTTAAGCTAACTGGGCATACGTCAGTCCACTGAACCAGACAGGACGCATCTGAAGCACTGAAGGAGCTGGTTCATGGCACTGTGAGGCTACTCTACAGCATCTTTGCTACATCACCATAAGTATCACTGACAGCTCCGCTTAAGTGATCTGACTTAAGATTGTCTTGTTGTCCACAACAGTCAGCAAGCATATAGCCAGCACGCTGAGGGAAATCATTATTTTTCTCTCTTCAGCATTTGTGAGACCGTATCTGGAGGACTGCATCCACTTTTGTGCTCTACCTTTCAAGAAGAGCACTGCAGCAATTTCAGTGGAAGGCCACAAAGCTGTTTAGGGGGCTGGAGCACAAGGCATAAAAGAGGCGGCTCAGGGAGCTTGCTTTCTTCACACTTAACAAGAGAAAGGGCTAAAGAGAGATTTCATTGTATACAACCACTTAATGGGCAGGTTAGAGAAGACGGTCAGACTCTTCTTGGAGATGAACAGTGAGAGAACAAGAGGCAATGAACACAGGTTGGAACATGGGAAATTCTGACTAGATGCAAAAATACATTTTTTCTTACTATGAGGGAACTATGGGAAAATGCTGACCAAAGAGGTTTGGCATCACCATCCTTGGAGATACTGAAAACTCAAATGGACAAGGCCCTGAGCAATCTGCTCTAATTGGCAGTGCTTCAAGCAGGGGGCTGGACTAGAAACATCAAGAGATCCCTTCAACCCAAATTATTCAATGATTCCATGACTGAGCAAATCTCTTCACAACCACTTTCCACTGGCAACGTCCTTATTAATCTGCCAAAGCAAGCCGTGCCACTATCAAATGCATAGGGTGATCTTCAGTCTTGTGAGTCAGGATTGAGTACAGAAGCCGGCAAAGAGGGGAGCTAAAGTGCACTACCCATCAAACCTTTCATAATAATTTTATGCAAGGTCCCTCATACACCAGGGCCAGCCCTGTTTATGAATCATAGCCATCACAGTACTCTCTTAGTTTCGAGCCTGTTACATACCATCAGGACTAAATAAAAATAGTGTCTCTTTTCACATCTTCTTCATCTTTTTCTTGCAGCGTTGGTTGAAGACAGGCGAGGATCCCATCAGACTGTCAGCAGAATGAGAACCATAGCTGCTCTCAGAGCCATTGGGGCTCTGTGGCATCCCAGCTTCACTCATGCCTGACATCGGTTCCTCAAAGACATCACTGCCTAGGACCCCATGGCCATGTACATTAGCCTCCTCATTTTCCTGGGGCTCCATTTTCACCTGTGCCAAGTTCCAGAGTGGGGAAGCATTCACTTCAGCCCCTAGAGAAAGGAAAAGCACACAGCAGTAATTGAGTAAAAAGGCAAATCATGAACAGATTGGAAGGGACAGCAGCACTGGTAAAGAAGGAGCAAAAGCAAAGCTACTGGTGAACTAGGCTGCGGGGAAAACAAAGCAAAACAACCCAAGCACTGTGAAACAATAAATTAAAAAATGTGTTGGCTTTTTTCCTTTTAAAAGCCCAGTAATTGCTGTTCTAAAAAATATGATGCTATCCTTTCACAGCAATCCTCCACACTGTTTTCTCCATGAGAAACAACTTAGAGAGACCACATCCCTCTTGAGGAGCATCTCAGCAGCAGTGAGTACACCAACAGCACGTGGACTAGACCCTGGATAAGCAGGACTTAGAGGCAGTCCAGAAGTCATTCATGATGATGAGGTCCTTGCAATGTCACCAATCTCCTTTAAGCTGTCACACACTGGACTTCTGCAGGGGAAGTGAAAGGGCAGAGGAGCAGGCAGATGAACAGTCTCAAACACTGCTTCCAGCATGGAAATTCAGGGACATCGAAGCTGCAGTCAGGCATGCGACTGCCAGCCTCCTTCCGCTCAACACCTGCAGGTCTCATCCCACCCTTCAGGAGAATGGAAATAAATTCTCCTGGCTCAACCTCACAGACACCCTGGTAGGAAACAGTTCCCACACTGCTGCCCTCCCCGCCCCCCCTTTAGTTTTTTAAAACTTTTGGACTAGTGTGCAACCTGAGCAGATTGAGGATTTTCCATATAAGATTATGAAACTGCATTTTTTGATAAAAGCAACTGTTTTTCTTCCCAAGAGCAGTAATTATAAATTGCATTATTTCTGCTTATTTACAGTTTTAAGAGAGACAAAAATCCTATTAAAAATACACTAATTGGGCTCCTTGCTGAGATGGGCATAAACAGCCCAGAACTGAATAAAGGCTGAAGTCTTCTCATTTTTACATCTGGTCCCTTTTGTGTGGGGTTAAATTCACATGGAAAATAAAATAAAAGAAAACCTAGGAAAAGTTTTAGTAAGCTTTCCAAACCTTGTGTCTTATGGAGTTTGGCTACAGTTTGAAAACACAACCCAACCTCTTGTACTGAGCCAAACCTACTACCATTCCCTACTATCAACACACTATTAACAATAGACCCATTTTACTAGCAATTACACAGAGAACAAATCTTCCACCATGTGTTTATACTGAGAATTCTCCCTTATGAAGGAGTGAGGAACCTTTTCCAGAGCACTATAGTTCAAACCAGGGTTTAGGAAACCTTTGTTGCAACAGCCTACACTAGGACAGCAAGCCAAAATAAAAGTGCTTGCTGGTGTCCAGTTGCCTTAATGAAAAGTCTTTTTTATGTTAATTATAAGCAAATGTATTCCTCTTAACAACAATGGCATACATCATTAAAGTATCAGTTCCACAGAGTTGCAGCTCCAGTCTACACAATAATCAAAGACAACCACTAAACTTATGTCTTTCATCAATTGCTCTTCATTGCTCAGTCTTATTCCTTTCAGCTCTATCACCTGTCATTGAGACTGTCACTAATGACTAAAAGTACTTAAGCATCTTCAAAGCACTTTCACTTCAAAGTACTTTACAAATGAGCTAATCCTCATGTTATCCTGCTGGGTGGAGTAACAAGGGCTCCGATTTTGCCTCCATTTCCCCAGCTGCAATGAAATTAAGCAGCTAGCCCACAACCGCAATGTCAGACATATGCAGAAACACAAGCAGAACACAAAAGGCTGTAACTAGTTTTGTCCATAGACACTGAAGTCTTACTGCCCTCTCTGTGGGCCTCACACTTGTATTTTCAAGATGGTGGTGACCTAATTGCAGCAACTTTTCCTCACTCCCTATGACATTACACTATCTAGCCTGCCCAGCTCTAGACTGGGGCTTCTCACACTTAAGAGATTTCCAAAGGCCCTTGTGAAGTGAAGAGAGATTTTCAGGGAGGAACACAGCACTTGTGTTCTTAATTAGAATACATCAATTTGGTATCAGAGAGGCAAGAGGCGTTTAATATACAGCTAGCGTGCTAACCTCTGGGTCTCAAGTGGTACATGCTAATACAAAGCTTTCCAGATGAATCGCTTGCAACCCCAGACGGGCCAGAGGAGCCTGTTGCTCCCTCTCCCACAAAAATGTGAGCACTTCACATTTCAGAAGTACTGTGGAAAGCAATATGAGCTTCCAGAAAAAGATCAGATGCATTTGTGCTATTTTAAAACTCAACAGAATGTGCTATTTAAAAAAAACAAAACTAATGGACTCACAGGTACACTCTTAACTTCACTATATAAGCTACTTAGTTTGGGGTTAATAGAAGGACAGGTTTCACTGTTTTTTAACCAGATTTTTAGGTGAAACAGTTTTTATTGCAGGGATTTCCAGACTTCAGAAGGCTCTATACAAAAATCAAAATTGGCTTTCTTTGAGAGAAGAACATCATCTTCGTTTTCCAGAAAATTTAGCACTACTGAACAGTGCACAGACTAAAACTTGTACACAGATATAGAAAAGTCACAGCAGTAGCAGATTCTCCCACATTGGCCACCAGTGTGTTTCAAATGCCAACATCATGGGATGAAACTGACGAAAAGAGTACAGTCTCCATAACACTGCTACTTCATTCACCCTTTCACTTTCTACAACCTCAGCTAATGACAGCAGGCTTTGGGGTAGACCTGCTGGAACAGGAGAGACTCACGCACCCCTTTCACCCAAGTCCCTGATACGCTTTCATAAAACAGTGACTATCACTACCACGGTGACTTCTGAGTATGGAGGACTGCACCAAATACCACTAGTATTTCCATAACTCATTCAGTGCCTAAACTATACAGGGTCATGAATTTACTCAAGTCACAAGGAATATGGCCTTCAACTTTTCAGTAACATGAATCTCTGGGCAAGAATCCAAAACTACCCGGGGCGGGCGGGGGAAGGAAAAAAGTAGCCAGTACTCTCCTTACCAGAAATATAGATAAAATTCCAGTCTCTTTTAAACTAAAATATATACATATATATAAACCCTAAAGTTACATTTGTCTTTGTTACAATAAACTGGAAAAAAAAACCTCCTGGTAGTCACATCTGCAGCAAATACCCTAGTTCAAAAAACAACAATGAAGCCCTTGGGCCAGCACTGGAGAAAAACAATACCTCACACCAATAACAAAGCCAAGAACTTTAACTATCCCCTAAAAAGAAACATCATATAAAGCATTTTGTGTTCTACAGGGTCAGCAAATGCAGTAAATATTTAACAAATCCCAGTAATTGATATCTTTGATTCTTTGGGTTTGTATTTAGAAAGCAGGCAAGGGTTTCACTCCCATTCAAATCTTTTTACTAAAACCTAAAAAAGTCTTCTCCCTCTCCTGCCTCACAATGGGATCTGCTATTAAAAATGTAAACAAGATCACATGGAACTGCTGATGGACTGTTTCCAGGAAGAGCAAGAAAACCCTACCTGAAGTCTGTGGAGAAGCTTCTACTTCCAAGTTTGCAGAGAAGCGCTCACTTTGAGCTCCAAGGACTCCAACGGGCAAAGACTGGTCACCAGAAGCCAGATCTCCTTCCAGCTCCTCACTTATGGGGAAAGTGATATCACTAACAGGTTCCTCCTTAATCTTCACAGGCTTTGTGTCTTCTGCTGCCTTTTCAGGGTTGACAATCTTCTCATATTCTTCAGAGAGCTGCTTGCTAACCTGTCAAAGATCAGTGAGGGTGAAAAAGAGGCCAGAAAGATCAGAATGACTTCAGAGAGCCTGATGGCAATTACATCGCAGTGCACTCTGTTCCCACAGTATTACTAACATCTGACCTGAACAAACAAGTAAACAGGTTACCAGCTACACAGTAAAGATTTTTTTTCCCCTTTAAGAACACCTTCTGTCCTGTAATAAGGGACTTTAATATGAGGCTTAATCCATTAACTGCTTGATAAATATGAGCACCTTTATTTCAGAGACAGAGATGATGAGGCACAGAAATTTAAACAGAGCACAAAACAAAAGCAAAGTGTCTCAGTTTCTTTGTTCTACCTATAAGGCTGTCCCCCATCCACCAGTAATAAATTCACCCCAGCATTAAAAACAAGCAGCTCAGATATTCACCAGCTCTGTAGTCACCACTGTGCAAAGCCTGGGCATCTTCTGTCAGATTCACAGCAAAAAAAACAGAAGCTTTCTCCAGTCAGAGAAGTGAAACAAACACAGGAATGAGATTTAGAACTACCCTGTACTTCTAGAAACTTAAGAACGGTAAGCAATTAAATTAAAAATTTCAGATTTCATGTGCTTCTAACAAATGCTAGTTTATACCATTGAATCCCAACAGTCAGCGAACTGTGCTCAGGAAAAGCCCAAGGCTTTAACAGCAGAAGTAAGAAAAAGAATAGCAAAGCCTATACCTCCTTTCTAGATAAGACTTCCAAATACAGAGGCTACTGTGGACCTCAGCCCTCCATAAAGAAAAGAACAAATGAAACAATGACCAGCTGCAGAATGAGAGTGAACTGCATCAGCAGAACGATGCAGAAAACCCAAATTCCAAAAGGACACAACATCTGAAAAAAAAAAAAAAAACACTTGGAAAAAAATTGAACAGAACCATTTTTTTGAACAAAAATGGTTTTAATGAAGACAGATCTCAGTGATGATATTTTAATGCACAAACATCAGAGTCTATCACAATTTATATATTACATGCACTTATAAGTGTGTCTGATTTATACTGCCTCTGTAAGCCACAAGGTGCTAACTCTGGGAAAAGAAGGAGCACAAGGTAGCTGCTCCAAGATGAGTCAACTAGCACTCAGATAATGTGACGAACAGGAAGGGATGGCAGGTTTTGCCTTTGGTCACAGGCTACCTATTTGATTCAAGTCTTCTTTCTTGATGAGTAGGAGTAAAATTCCCACTTCAAATCTTTGCATTCACAACAGGCAGTCTTACATCATCCAAACAAAATGCCTATCCGTAATTTCACAGAATGCACAGACCAAGAGAAACCACAGCCTTATTCTTACAACCTGCGTTTACATGATGCCTCTAATTCCAAGGAATTTAACAATTCCTCTTCTCTCCACAGAAGCACAGTGCCCTCTAGAGTGGGAGTGCCACCTGCGTGACAATCCACATCAGTACAATACTACCCCACACTCCTAAAGCTTAAGCGAGTCACCCCTTGCTTAAGCAAACACAAGCCACTGTACAGCCTAGTAATTTTTGTTTGCTTCTTTGGTAAGCATCCAAATATCCTATTAAAGCAGAAAATTCAGTTAGTCAGTCAGTACCCATTTAACCTCTACTTGATACTTTTGTCTGGGCCACTCTAGATCCGAGTGACCTCTTAAACCCAGACAAACCACCAGCAGAGCGTTCTTAGCCTCAGCAGGGACACAAATAAGGGGCTCTGTCTTCCAGTCAAAAAAATCTTTCCCTTGATGACTCCCATCCACATCCAAGAGGTTTTCTAATCGGATTTTACCCAAGTAAGACCCAGGACTTGAGATGGGAATAAGCAACTGTACTGGGAGTACATTTCTTGGCGCTGTCAGGTCCCTACTGCTCTTCTCACCTGAAGCATGTAGCTGTGATAATCCTTAATGCGGTGCTGCCAGAACTTCTGCAGCGAGAGCACACTGCCAATGCCCACTTCATGGAAGACCTGCTCCATGACATCAGGGAAAGGGGTGTGCCCAAGTCGAGCTTCTCGATCCACAGCAAAGCGCAGCAGTTTGGTGAACTTCAAGCAGTACTCGTGGGCAATGTCTGTCAGGGTCTCCAGAACACTCTCGTTGGCACACTCAAAGCCTGTGTGAGCCAGGATAGTGGCCATTGACTGGTAGAGAAGCTGCCGGCAGGAGGACCAACTCAGCTCAGTCACTGGCTCCCCTTTTCCTCTAAAAACCAGAAAAGAGAGAAATAGCATACCTCCAAAAACTTAAAGGAACGTATCAGCTGAAGAGATACCATCAATAATAAGGTGATTGCACAAAGGGAAAGTAGATTGATTGGGTTCTCTGCTGCTTCTCCATTGCATATGAACACTACCCAGTAAGGGTTTATCTGCTTTCCCTTCTTCCCCTCCCTCCAAATCTGCACTGCCAATTCTCATTTTCCCTTCTAATGCCACAAGATTCCTTGGGTGATTCATGAATGTGGGATGCAAATCTTCTGAACCCTGAAGCAACTCCCTTCCCACCCAAGAGCTTTTCTCCTGGAGACGTGAATTAAATGGGTCCTTGACACAAACAAAAAAAGGCATTTTAAATACATGAATGCAAATCATCTCCCCTCTCAGTTAATTACATTTCTCTTCCTTATTATCTCTGATGTCACAGGCCTAATAGTCAGATACAAAGGCTTCTGGGATAGACAAGATCTGAATTTACAATGCAAAAGACACACATAAAAAGCAAGAAAAGGGATACACACACATTTCATAAAGGTACACCATAGCCAAATAGACGCAGATTTCCCTGCCCTCATTTCCAGTAGCCACTAAGCATGACACCGAAAGAAGTATTCCCGTATGCAACCTAAGAAGGGAACACCAGGCTCTGGGAGGAGGCCTGGAGACATTCTGCTGCAGAGCAGCATTCCCTGGCCTTGGGTTTGAGACCTCTCTTCTCAGTGTTGCTAAGCAGGAAGGAGTGACCACGCAGGACGGAGCAGATGGAAAACAACTTACATAAGCACTTCAAACATCCTTCCTTTACCGTCAGGTAACCAAATTTTTCATCAAGATGAGTTAACAACTAGAAATTCCACATAAGAAAAAGAGAAGATGAGATAAGGCAAGGCCTCTGAAAGGTAAACATATTTCTACCAGATTTCTCAAGTTGCAATTAAATGCATACAATGTATTTGCCCATATCAGTAACACAGTCCTCAAATGCCGATGTCAAAAAATCAAGTTTCCCTTCTGCTAAGTATGGTATTTATATACTGTTTTACGCTCCATTCAGCACCAATGGCAGAATTAAGCTAACAATTTCACCCTTCATTTGTTTCTGATCAATTTCTCCCAACATCTTCCGCAGCCCATCCCGAGGTTTGCCTTGCTCTCACCCTGCATTACTTGCATATCATCACACACTCTTTCCAGTAACAAGACCTGATTAAACAGTACACAGACATCATTGATGCCTTGATAAAATTCTCACTATGTCTCTCTGAGTGTATTAGGATCCTTCAGTCTCACTGAGCCGCCGGGTCACAGAGCCTCAGCTCTCCCTGATCCTCAGAACCCACCCATAGAAAATCACTGAAAAATAGCAGTAAAAAGATAACATTTCAGGGGAGTGAAAATGGAAGGTTAAACTTAGACCTATCAGGACCAAAATAATTATTTTCAAGAACACCAGTTCAGCACTTTCTGATTATTCAAATAAAGGGGGGGGGGGGGGGGGGGGGGGGGAAATCACACTGTATTAAGAGCTGCAGATGATTATATTTCTAAGTGGATATTAAGAACAGCATGTGGATCTCAGGTCATGGATTCATCCCAGTTATTAATTGCTGGAAAATTACTCACATCCCAATTCCTACTCAATTATGTAACTACTTCGTAAAGACAACAGCAGGCGCTCTGACAAGATGAATTAAAAGATCATCAGTTCCCTTATAAACCAAGTGTCACCCATACTGTTTTTCCATCTCCCTCACTCCCCCTTCCACCTGCCAGCGACAGATTTCTGAAGGTCACAAACAGCCATATGTCTCATACAATACTCGGACCAGGAGGTTAAAACAGAAAAAAAACCCAACAACCATTAAACAAAACCTACCATAAAACCACCACCAAAATGTATGGCTATAAAAAACAATCTCTTCCTTTTTAGCACATTATAAAGGATGTACCTAGATGTCCAGTAGCCATCAGTTGAGAGCATCCTATGCTGCCAAAACCACCGAACACCAGACTACTATTAATAGAGACAAATAAAAAGAGCTGTTATTGATGCTCTGCCATTCACCCAAAACACTATGGGCAAACTGAAACTAGACACAGATTTTGGCAAGCCTTAGCAGGATACTCAGCCACTTGTAAAGTAGAACACAACAACCATTTAGCAATGCATATCACTGCTCAGAAGCAGCAGAGAATGTTCTATCTCTTCTAAGCTCCTAGAGGAAAAGAAACTAATTGCCAGCATTAAAATGCAGCTAGGTCACTGTGCCGAAAGGGATATAATCAACTTGAAATCTAATCAATTAAAGACAGAGAGAAAAGAACTTCCAGGTACTGTACTCAAAGCCAAATCCCCACCTCTTGTTGTTGGTAAGGTCAATCAATTTTATTCTGTTTTTCTTATGTTTTCTTCTCTTGTTTTCCTGTTTCCCACAGTAAACAGCAGAGGAAGACGATTAAAATCCTGATTAGACAGCAAAAACTGAAATATTGTTGTAGATGTTAATGGAAACCAACACATGAGAAAAATGCTCTTTTTTTTCTTCTTCTTTAACTTTCAGGTACTGTCTGGTAAGAATGCGCATAAGCAAAAACAGCCATATAGACAAATTTAAGTTCAGAGCAGCCATGTTCTGCTAATGCCAAGCCTTCCCAAAAGCAAACTTGATCATAGCTAAAGAGCCTTGGTCTTAGATCTCATCCAGATACACAGCACCTACAAAAGCACCCTTACAGATACTATCACGCAGAATGCCACCCTCTGCAGCACTTCCTGCTTTTCTGAACGGCTCCCCGTCCAGCAACCATCCAAAGCCAAACCTACTTCACGTATTACCAGGGTCATATAGCTGCAAGTAAACAAGAGCGCTTCAATCCCTGAAGTTCTGTCACCAGCGACTAAGATGACTGGCAATTAGGCCTGTGACTTGGAGGTGACCATCTCTACAGAATATATAGCGTGAAATTTCTCACAAATACTGGCCAACTTGTCACTCTTCGATTTTCTATTTCCAATAGAGCTCTGAATCTTTACCTATGGGTCACCAACACTAGATGATGCTCCAGACAGAAATCTACCTGCCAAGCCATGAATTCATCAGACCCAAAGCCCAGCCTTTTCCCACCGCTACCAGCAAACCTGCAACACACAGAACTTCACAACAGAACACATGAAAAAAACTGTCCATTTATAGCAACCAGACTTATTTTCAGAATTAGTAAGGTTTCAGAACTCACAAAAGGCACGTTTTTTTGTGTCAGTCAGTTAAAATGACAACAAGTCATTCCCCAAAGGCACCACAATCCATTCACCTAAGCTCCTCTCCTCTAAGGCTCTTCTTCTCAGAGGGCAGGAGATCTTGTGGTTCATTTCCCATACAACTGTCTTCAGGAGAAAGTGTTTGGACTAAGTTAGTACAAGGATCGACAGTTGAGGTTCACTCAGCTGCAGTAACGGATTGAAGTGTTCTGCTCCTTCCTAGGTGAGCATAAGCTAGCAGCAGATGGAGGGAGGGATTGTTTTTCCTATGAACACATCAATTTTATGAAACATTACATTGTGGAGTTGAATTTCTACCAAATGAGGTGCAACAAGGTCGCTTCAGAGCCATTTTCCTCCAAACTGTAAAATAAAGAAGAACATTAGAAAAATAAGGTTATACTAGTCAGAGAGTGCATCAAAGAACACAGCACACTAACTCAAAGCAGAAAGTTGTTTCCTTCTGGAAAATGGCCTCTTTCCACCTCACCCAGAGTAAGCCTCTAGTGAAATCTCTTTGCTATGTACAGAAGGCTGCACAGACATAAAACGAAACTGCTTCAAGAGATAATGGCAAAAAAAAAATGGAGTCTCAGTGGCACAACCCAGAAGACCAGACAGTTTTGGGGCTAAGCCAGAGTCCTTAGTCCAGCAGGGGAAGTATGTTCTGCTTGCTCTAATTACCACTGCTCCAAAACCTCCACAATATTAAACCTGCTACCCCACCGACACATGCACTCCCCTACTTCCCACTTAACTTCAAGCCTTTCTGCCATGAACTGTCTTTCCATTGCAAGCTCCCAGTTTTGTTCACAGATTATCTTTCAATGCAAAACACGCATCCAACATAGTCAGGAACACAAATGACAGAATGGCAGAGATATCTGTTAAGAAACCAACCACGCACACACAAGAAAAAGCATCTGAAGAGGCACGTGATGAGTAGGTTAGGTTTCTTTTGAAGACGGATCCATGCTAATCAGAGGAAGTTGAACAGAGAAGAAGGAAAAGCAAGCAGGCATATTATGGTAAGACCTTCCTGTTCGAATGGTGGTTTCAAATCTACAGTTCCTTGCTCATCATTCTTCACTGACTACAAGTTAAGCTTACCTTTTGTTTCTGTACCAACCAAAATCAAATGTTAATCTGTTATTGTATATTCCAAGAACTGTAACATTAACACTTGCAAATCACCAGGACCAGATGGTAATTCATCCAGGAATACTAAAGGAATTCAAGGATAAAATAGCTGAATAGCTGTGGTGAGTCACCTCTTGCTTTATACTGCCTTGGCCCATGAGGACCAAGAAAACATTTTCTTTTAATAGCTTCAGAAGAGATGTGAAGAACTGCAGGCTGGGAAGCCTGATATATTCTGGTGCATCAGGGAAATCCAAAGGAATTATATGAACAGAATTAGATGACACATGGGTAAATACGTTATACTCATAAAGAGTCCAGACAACTCCTGTAAATGGAAAACCTGCTTCATAAATATACTGGAGTCCTGCAAATCCACCAAGCAAGTATGTAAAGGATCTCCACTGTGAAGTACAGGTCTTCCCTCAGGGATCTGTGCCAGAATCAAGTTTTTTTCAACCTATTTATAAACAAACTGGGAAAACAAAGTAAAGGAATAGCATAGTGATTAAAACTAATGGTGGTACAGATGTTGAGGGGATGAAAACAACTGGAAAATAGCAGTAAATTAGTTTCTGCCACTTCCTCATCTCAAAAAGGATGAGGAGGTAGGGGTTTCAGGTGTGAGGCAGGGTGGAAGGGAGGAAAACAAAAATGAATCCAGGTGATAACAAAACAAAAAGACAAGAGTGTGGGGTCAAAGGATGAAATGAATAAATAAGGAAACAAAAGAGGACATGTCTACATTAAAGAAACCTGTGGCCTGATTCAGGCTGGCTGCTCTTATCTTCCTTTCTTCCTATGTCTAAAAATACCTATCACTGCTTCTTAGACCCAGGTTACTGCAAAAAAAAAATGGAATTAAAATATGGATTTAGTCAAATACTCTGACAACGGCACTTCAGAAGGCAGAATAAAATTAAGCGCTACCATGTTTTATCAAGGGGGAAAATGGTCTTTCTTTAATTTTTTTCTACACACTAAGAGCAAACATCAGCAAATCATATAACTTTATTTTTGCTACTAAACAGCACCTGCTGTTCTTAACTCATGTAAGCGTCTTAAAATAGTTAAGAACAAACACACAACAACAAACTCAAAGCTTTCCTCCTGGAATGTATTTGGTTTAGCAAGCACACAATTAAATTCTAGTCTACACTGCAGCTCATTATAAATCCACTCTGTCAGCCATAAAACATTTCATTTCAAAATTATCTATCCAGTTTTTACAATCTAGTCCTTAAACTCCCCCATGTGGTTGACCGCTAAATAACATTTCTTTACGCGGACCCCAGAAACTCGAAGGGACAACAAAAACAGGAAGCAGCGCCCAACACACGGACAGAACCACAGAAAACTGAACCTAAAGCTGAAGCCACCGGGGAGGACAGAGCAGAACACTGGTCAGTTCTACAAACCACAGGGCCAGAAAGAGCAGGAGTCACAGGGCTCAGACTTTATTCCCACAGGACTGTATTTTCCTTCACCTCTAGCGAATTTTTTCTCCGAAGAAGGATGATGGTGCTCCTCCACAAACAGCTTTAAAAAAATCACTCTACTGTTCAGAAAGACTACATTACCAAAAGCAACATCTTTCGATAAAAAGCATTTTATAAAATCTCAGGCCATTAAAGATCTCAGTGGCATTTAACTGATAAATTCTTTCACTGATGCACATTTTCCCCGTTTTAAAAACTAACATATATGATCCTCTCCCATGTCATGTTCATTGGTGCACAGTCCTTAATCTAAGAACAGAAAGTTAAAGCAGGGAGGATTAATCCCTGAACTTAAACACATATAACCTATATCGCGAGATCCGTAAGAAATGCAACACCTTTTGAATTTAGTGCTTGTCAGAGGTGTTGACAGGGAGATGGTGGCAATACTATTTAATCAAAGATTTGAGGCAGAAGCAATGCAGCTTTCCTTTACGTTTTCTTCAGCCCTTGGCTGGTGGAGCCAGTATCAGAGACAAGAATTCCCTTTACCCATACTCATCACCATCTCCACCAGAGTAACAGCAACAAACAGGGTGAAATGTGATAGCTACTATGTCACAGGACCTTGGCAACTGAAATCTTACCAATGTTACCAAATCATCTTTTCAGAACCTACAACTAAACAGCCAAAATTCAGCCATGAGTATTCTGAATTTTCAGTTACAACAAGGCAAGTTTACTTGTAAGTGACCTAAGTAGAAGAGACTTCACATCCTGCAACTAAACTTGTCAAAATACCACTGAAGATAGCAAATCCATTCACAAATTTCCAGCACAGCACTAACAAGACAGAAATCAGCACTACACATCCACATTTTATAGTCAGGAAACAAAAGCACGCTTATTTTAAACAATGTGCATGTTATTGACACAGGAGAAACCTAAATCTCTCCTTTTTGAAGCCTGCTTTACACTTTACATACAAATGTTTGACCCTTCAGCCTATGGGAATCAACGTAACTTCATATGTATTTTAAAACACTCAACTTTCCTTCAGCTAAGAACTAACTCAAAGAAATACCAACACACCTGTAGAAATCACTCTCCGGGTCACTGTGCCTCAGCTGAAATGGCATTTTGGGGGTTTTGCTATCCAGAGGAAGCAGGTCATCGGGGAGAGGTGGAGAGGCCGGACAAGATGGCAGAGGTTCATTGTCTTCAGTTTTTATGCCCTCTGCTTGCTGCTGGTTTTGAGCCTGAGCCATGGCGATCAGGCTGCGCAGCCGCCTGTTGTGCTGGATGAGCTGAATGGTGTGAATTGTGAGGCTGCAGGGCTCCGAGGGGATGTCCAACATGGTGGTCGGCCGGGGTTTGTTTGCAGATGGCTGATGCAATGGAGGATCTTGGACTTCCACAGTACGAAACTCACGTTGAAGCAGGTCAAAGGAGCTGCGGTTGGCCTGGTTAGATGAAACTGGAATCTCACCCCAGTATCGCAGCATTTTTACACAGGTCACGTATGGTCCTCAGAGCCCGGAAGGCTTCCCGATACTGTAGTACAAAGGAGCCCTGTGGCAGGGAAGAGCGCTAGGTTCTAGGCAGCAGCAGGAGCTGGGGTAACGCTCTGAAAAAAAGTGAGCTACCACTGTCAAGAGAACTGTCACTCAGAGCCTCACTCAGCAGCACAGTTCCCACGATGGCAACGCTGGCATTTAAGAGAACATTGCTGCCTCTCCTAGGGGTGGGGAGAAAGAAACGCACCCGCCGTGAGGCGGTAATTGTTGCTGTTTGCAACAGGGGCTGGTGCGGGCCCACCTGGGCCAGGCACTGCGCAGGTCCCGCGGCGCGCACTGACCTGCCCGGAGAAACTCTGGGGGCCGCGCTCGGCCCGGCCCGGCCACCGTCCCCACAAGGCCCCGCCGCCCTCCCTGGGCCCAGCTCCGGGCCCGCGGCTGCCCTGCACCCCGGCCCGCACCCCGCCCGGCGCCAGGCCCAGCCGGCGCGCAGCCCCCCGCGCCGTCCCACAGCACCCCCGCCGCGCCGCCGCACTTCCGGCTGCGCGCCGGAAGCTGACCCCGGTCCGCCGCCAGAAAAGGGTCCCCCACCGGTAGCACCCCTTGGTGCTGGGAGGAGGGTCCCCCACGGGTAATACCTCTTCGCCGCTACTGCCGCCTCCCTGCCTCGCCCCCAGCGCTCCCTTGGGCCGCGGCGCGATACGCTCCAGCTGCGCCCTACCCTCGGTACTGCAGCTGCAACGGCGCTCGTCCCCGGAGGACTCTATTTAGCAGCGGACCCTGGAAGATGGCGGAGGCCATGGAGACGGAGGCTGCCACTGAGCCTGCCGCCTTCAAGCGCCCGAGCCGCCCGCTGCCCACCGCGCCCCGCACCTCCGAGGGCGGCGAGCCGGGGCCCAGCCCGCCGCCCGCCCGCCCTGCAGCCGCGCCGGCGGCGCCGCGCTACGAGGAGCCGCCGTGGGGGAGCCGCCCGCCGGCCGACGCCGGCTACGGGCTGGAGGTGCTGAAGGGCGGCGTGGCGCTGGGCTCGGTGCGGCTGGAGGGCGGCAGCTGGTTCCTGGTGGGGCGGCTGCCCGGCTGCGCCCTGGCCCTGGAGCACCCCTCGGTGTCGCGGCACCACGCCGTGCTGCAGTACCGCGGCGCCGGCTGCGCCCCCGACGGCCCCAACGGCGCCGATGCCGCCGGCTTCTACGTGTACGACCTGGGCAGTACCCACGGCACCTTCCTCAACAAGGCGCGGGTGCCGCCGCGCACCTACTGCCGGGTGCGGGTGGGCCACGGGCTCCGCTTCGGCGGCAGCTCCCGCCTCTTCCTCCTGCAGGTGGGTCGGCCCCGGCGGGGCTGTGGTAAAGGCTTCCCGGGACCAGGCTCAGGGATTTACCCGGCGGCCCCAGCCGCATCCCCCGTGGGCCCGGGGCGAAGGCCCCTCCGAGGCGCCGTGCTGCGGGGGCGGCCCAGCGCCGCCGGGGGCGTTGGTGGGTTTGGGGGTTCGGCAGCGGCAGGGGTGCGGTGAGTGCCGAAGGCATCGCGCCGCAACAGAGCGCCGTGTGCGAACGGTTCGTTGAGAACAAGGGCAACGTTGGTTACTAGGAACTTAAAGAGCACTTGGCGTGCCCCACGCGTGCTTTTCGGAAGCTGCTCGTTCCTCGGAGTCTCCCACATGGCACTAATGGGAACCTTTGCCTCCTGCCTTTAAAATACAGTTATATTGGAGGTTGGTCTGACTACAAGTACACAATCCTTTCTTCCTTTCCCCTTTGGAAAGGGCATTAAAACTAATGTATTTGGGAAAGCAAGCCATAACAAATGGACTAATAATTCCACTTTTGACAAGCACTGTAATGAATTGTTTATGTTACTGTATGTTATCTGCATGTGGGATGAAAATACTTGTTTCTTTTTTAAAAAAAAAAAAAAACCACTTCTGCTAAGTTAGTGTTTCTGATGTAGGGACCCAAAGAGGACCAGGAGTCTGAGTCAGAACTAACTGTGACTGAACTGAAGGCGCTGCGTAAGCAGCAGCAAGCAAAATTAGAAAAGACAATGTTGGGAGAGGACTCTGATGAGGAAGAGGAAAAAGAAGAGAGAACTGAGAGGAGTCAGAACAGTGATATGAGCTGCTCGTGGGGAATGGGTAAGTGATGATGTACACATCAGCTGATACGCCTTGGAAGGTCTCTAAGCCAGTTTTCAGTGAACACTAGGGCTGAATTTCTAGGTGGCTGCCAAGTGTCCAATCCAGTGGAAGTTCTCAAGTACAAATTTAAAGTACAAATTAATCTTTTTTTCTTTAAAAAAAAAAAAAAAGGTGCTGTAACAAGGCAGGCTTCTATCTGGTGAGGAGTGTGCTAGAGCTCCTTTTAAGTGGGAGAATGGTTTGCCTATGCCTATAAAAGGCCATGAAACTAGAGTTTAGATGTCCACGCTTTTGCCCCAGAGGTGAAATTTAATTGCTCGAGACTTTTATGCGGTATAACTGTCTTTAAATTTAAGCAGGAAGTCCAGATCTTAAGCTACATAAATTGTAATTAATGAGCTTTTCAGTAGAAAACAAGTTGATTTTTTGAATGGAAATGTGTAAGCACATAAACCCTTGAAAGAGTGGAAACTGCAGTGAAGTTCATTGGCAAAACTGTATCTTAAAATGGAATAATAGCAAAAAAGAAGCAAGTTTTTTTTTTATTGGGTGCAGAAATAATATTCAAGTTAAGGGAAATAATTTTAGGATGATAGAGCTGCTACTTCTTTCAAACTAATGAAAGTTAAGATATACTGGTGTTGCCTTTCTAATATTTCACCATTTTTTCTTTGTATGTCATCTTCTAGGGGAGGATGCTGAGGAGGATGAGGTTGAAGAAAACCCTATTGCTATTGATTTTCAGGATGTACAAGATGCCTTCTATATGAAAGATCCTAGGAAGGCCTTACAAGGCTTTTTTGACAGAGAAGGTACTTTTTTTCTTTTTATTTTTAATAGAAATTTTTTATTTACTGAAATTGACATTTGTGCTCATGCTTTTCTTTGGGAATTAAGGTGTGGGAGCTAACTCTTTTCTGTTACCTTGCGAGTAAGGTTTCTTGTTTGGTCAAGTTTGGGATGGGGAGGGGAGTGACTGGGTTTTGTTTGGTGGGTTTTTAACTCACCATTGTGTATCTGAGATTTAGTTATATTCCTGAACTAGGAGTTGCAGAGGACACCTTGTATTCCTTTGGAGCAGGGGTCCTCAAACTTTTTAATCAGGGGCCGGTGCGCGGATGAAGTGGCAGGCAGTCATCTGCGGCTGCTTGGTTTCCCCCCCAGACCCCGGCAGAGGGGGTGGGTGGGTGTGCGGGTGGGTGTGTGTGTGTACATACCAGGGACCGGATTGAGGACGTAACTTTTGATGGTTGCTAGTGAAACTTAAAGATGACTCACTTATGTACTAAAGTGAAAAATTTGTTTTCAAGATAAACAATATCTGTGAATCCAGGTTGTAAACTGTTGTTATTTCAATGTCATTTGCTTTAATACATACAGAGGCAAGATTGTTTGTGTTTTGAACTACAAAAAAAGAAAAAATGGCAAATTTAGGCCTTTGATATGTAACAAGCACATTTTATCTCTTTTTGCTTAACCATGACATTCTTCTCTGCTGTGAAGATTGTTCCTGCTTATTTCATTTTTGGTTACTGCATCAACTTTCTTTTCCTCTTTAGGAGAAGAGTTAGAATATGAATATGATGATCGTGGGCACAATAGCTGGCTATGCAGGATCAAGTACGTATATCTCCATTTACTTTTGTACATAGAAACTGGCTTCATTGAATTCACAAACAAAAGCTGAAGGAATTATGTGTTTTATCACACTTGGCAAGGAGGCTAGCTGAAATCAGACCTAAGCCCACATACTGAAACAGGAGTTGAAGGATCAGCACCTAGTGTCTGCGCTTCTTTCTCATCTGGCAGTATTTGGTTTACAGAGATGAAAATCGGGAAAGCAAGGGTCTAGGTTCTTTCAGTTTTCCTTACTTTGAGAAATATGTGAAGTTGGAATAAGAGAGAAGAAAGTAGGAAACTATCTTTCAGTTCTTAATGGGAGAGAGGAGAGAAAAAAATTCTACTGTGTATTCAATTTCAGTTCTTTTATGGTATGAGGCATTTTTTGATGGGTTTCTGCAAGAGGCCACTAACCTTCTTTTACAAGACAAGAAGGCGAGGTGGAAATTAAGTCAACAGGATAGGTCTCAAATGGGTAGGTACAACACTGCAATGATTATGCTTCATAAGAAACCTTTGCTTCAGCATGGAAAGTATTTGTTACTAGTGTTCTGCGGATGCAAGATACTGGTGCTTAAAATGATTCAGGGATTGATGTTTTAACTTCTTGTATTCCTGATGGAATGAGTATAGGAAGCATTATTGTTTGGTCTAGTGAAATAAAAATTTACTTGCATGCTCTAGGAAATCCATGCTTGTGTTTTGATTAGTACTGTATGAAATTAAAAGTGAAAATATTTAACCTGCAAAAAATGACAAATGAAATGGGAAGAACAGTGCTGATGTGATAAAAGAAATATCTGAGTAGAGTCCCTGAACAGCTGTTTATATCTGGGCTGTTCTTTGATCCTTCAAACTGAACAGGTTGCCTGTGGATGATGCATCAGGGAAGCAGCTGGTGGCAGAGATTCTCCATTCAGGAAAGAAGAAGGAAGCAATGATACAGTGTGCACTGGAAGCTTGCAGGCTACTTGACGCTCGTGGAGTACTGAGGCAAGAAGCAGGTGAATAACTAGTCAAACGTTGTGATCGTTCTAATAGCCCTGAACTAGGGATTTGAGATTATCTTGAATTTGTTTTATTGCTCAGTGGCATACAAATAATTTCGTTTCTTGCATTTTTCCTTACCTTTCCTAGTATCCCGAAAAAGGAAATCAAAGAACTGGGAAGATGAGGATTTTTATGACAGTGACGATGACACCTTCCTTGATCGAACTGGTGCTGTAGAAAAGAAACGACTGAACAGAATGAAAAAAGCTGGTAAAATAGAAGAAAAGCCAGAGACTTACGACTCCCTGGTAAGAAGAATTATTATGACATGCCAGACTTATTCTCTTGTGTGTATTATTACTAAGAAGGAAAATCAAAAATATTTCCTGATCTTTCTCTGTTAGCTTCAACTCTGATATCATGCAGATCTTTAGCTCTCAATTGGCCAACTTAGAATAAAATAATGGGGTTTTGATTTGGGAATGATATCTATAAATAACTGGAAATACTGCTTGCTTTATTCTAGCAGAAGCCTGCTACCTTGCTTCTGCCTGTCTAGTATTGCCTTCTGCTTGGTGAATCATGGCAGTCAGTAAATGAGACGCCAGAGCAGGATACTTTTAAAGTAGTTTTAAAGCATCAGAAAATAATTGAAAGCCTTCAAGTGCAGAGGGCACATTCCAAAGAAAAATCTCATTCTATTTCAAGGAGTAAGCAGCCTGGACTGACAGGCATATGACAACTAAAAGTCCTACACAGACAATAGAGTGTGGGGGAGCAGGGATAGGGAGGGTCGGAGGATCATGGTGGTGGTATAACATTACTGCAGGAGCATTATACATATTTTTGTGTTTCAGAAATAAAGTTATTTGAACAGTATGTGAAAGGATTGATAAGTTCTTTAGGAACAATCTAGACTATAATTTTTTCAGCTCAGACACTCCTGGCCAAAGATCAGAAGTAGAAAAATGGAGGTAATTTGGTAGGATATTTGAGTAGCTTTTAAAAGGGCGTTTTAAGAAGATTAAAAGGTCTGCTAAACGCGTTGTTCTTTTGTAGGTCACAAAGCTAAATGAAGCTGAAAGTGAGCTTTCTGAGATAACGGAGAAGCTAAAAGCTTCAGGAAAAGGTAAGGCATGAAGTTTGATTGCAGTGCTTTCCATAAAGAAAACAGAGATGGAAATGTATCTTACAGATTTCTGTCTTAAGTACTTTTTTTCTTAGTGCCCATTTCCACAAAGGGGTAGGAAGATGTGCAGGTCACTGAGTCAGCTGGAAAGGGTTCTTACACTCTTCATCATCCAATAGTTTATGTACTCTGTGTGTATAGTCACTTGCTAATGAATGCGGCTTTTTCTGCTAATGAATGCAGAAAGCAACATCTAAGTTAAGGTAAGAAGGTGAGTGTACAAGCTCCTGGAGCTTAAGAAGGTGAGCATTATTTGTTTATCTGCCCATGTTAGTGAAACTGACCTGGTTTGAGGAACACTGTTTTTTTTTTTTCCATTCCCTCCAAAACCATTTATAAGAGAAGAGCAAGCGGCTGACAGAAAAGACAGTATTTTTTATTCCACCTCTGTCATAGCAAATGCACCTTAAAAAGGAAAGGTGGGAAAAGAAATGTGGACCCAAAGCAGTTGACACTGAACCTGTATGTTCAGCAAACATGCTAGCTTATAAGGGTGCCATTCGGGTTCTAGGATTATGCCTTTGTCTGTGAAGGCAGAGCCTTTCTGTAGCGGTGGTTGTATCTGGTAGTGAGTTCGATTTGAAAGCATACTATACAAACAGCTGCATTTTGCTTTGTTACTGGTGATGTCTTGTGGAATAAAAGGCAGGCATAAAGGAAATGTGTTTATGCTGGTTTTTCATACACAAACCTTTTTGACAGAGTTGGCATTAATGAAGGCTGCAACATCAGTTTGTCCGAAGAGTTTCTCTCCAAGCAGCCTATCAGCAGTCTGGGCTGGGCTGTCTTTTGTGCATCGTACGGATATGTCTGTTTCTAGTAATTCAGCTCCACACCAAGACTCATTTGTATCAAATTTTTGTTGGCGATTGATTATGCCAGATCGCTATTCAGAAAGCAGTACTGTTTCACTGAGCGTTCTAATGGGTCGGTCCAGTGTGTTTGAAGGACTGGTTTTCAGCGTTGACTGTTCTGATAAGTAGTTAACGACTGACTAGCAAGAGGAGCTAACGCTTTATATTGTCAGAGACATACAATTCCAAGCTTTTATATGTTACGATGCCTTTTGTTTCTGTTGACAGTTTTCTCAACAAGATTGTTAAATCATGTAGTAGAGGCTGGGAGCAGGAAGAATCAGTTCATTTATAGACTTCTAACATCATATGATTTGATACACGTTGTGATGGTTTGGTAAATTTTAACTGGTTACACAGCTAGTTTAGAGCCTTGGAAAAATGGCAGTCTCAGCACGTACTGCAATATGGAGTAGTTCAGTATCGCGTGGGAATTTCTGAGAACTAGGCCACAACTGAACATAGCAAATACTGCATCATCAGTTACTTTGTGTGCGTTTTCTGGATACTTGTGGTTTCTCTTATTTGGATGCTTCAGGTTAATCACAGATGTTGAACATAAGTGTAAGCCATGAGCATGCGTACTGATCATGCATGATTTTTTACACTGTCATGAGCAGTCTGGTAGGGCTGCTGCATTACGTACATTGTGAAACCTTAACACACTTTTGCTTGCTCTAAATGATTATTTGTAGCCTAAGAGCAAGGGTGTAGAGAGACTGAGTGAATGACAAGCCAAATTGCAACACCTCTTACCAAGCACTTGGAGAAATTAAGTGGTTGTCTAAAAATTGCAGTAGAAGTTCACAAATTGTTCTCTGGCGTTCTTCAGGACTAATTACCGAGGGACTGACTTGGTGTCTTTCTCTCGTTGGTGCAGCTGAATGAAAATCAGATACATAGAGCTCTTCAGTCTCATCTTTGGTTGCCTGTTCAGAAGAAAATTATCAATAAGTTGATGGTGCAGTAAATAGCGCTATAGCCTTTTTTCACTGGAACGTAAAGTATAATAGCCATGATTGATTTACCTCCTGGCAATGTCAAATATTACTTCAATAGTGTGGAAAACTGCTGCAGCAGGTAACAAATGCTAACAGTAACCCTGTAAGCTGAACTACCCGATCGTAGGCACTGCTGGTGGAATCCAGCAGAGAATTGTGTTTGCAAGGAGGGGTGATCTGACTTACTGAAGATCACTCACTGACTGAAGCGCTGACACTGTTGCACAGCTAAAGAAGTGAGCTGTGGAACTGTACCTTTAATTGTTCTGAATTACCTGACCAGACACTGAACTGTATCTTTGAAATGCGATGTTTAAATTAAATGATCTTTCAGCTCAGCTCCTGCCTGCGGAGTGTTTCAGACTTATTAACCATTTTGTTAACAGTAGTTTTTCATTGATGTGTTTTGTCTTGGTTCATATAAATACTGGTGACGAAAAAAAAGAGTATTTCTATCTGAATGTCTTTTGTGACATATTTTGTCATCATGTTTGCGTGGAGGGAGATGCTACAACTGTTACCTTTTGAAGCCTCTTAATTCTGCATACCTTTGAACAGTTACTGTGGTGGCTTTCATGTATTTGCAAATTGTAAACTGTATTTTGTTTTAGATCAGAAATACCCTTTTCAATTGAGTCCACTTGTAAACATGAGTCTTATCAGACTTCAATATTTAAGTCATGTAAACCTGAGTTAATACTTTGTTATTTGTACGTATACATTTATGTATACATAACTAATACAGTATTTTGTTTATGTACAATAAACATTTTACTTGAACACATTTAAAATTTTAAGTGCTACTTCATTAGCTCGAGCTGAACTGAAAATAGCTCCTTGGCCACATAATTATGCTTGCGCATATGTACATTGTGCAAATGTTTATAATGCAGCAAATAAATGTAGGGTTTGCCACTTCTCATATAATAATATTAAAAGGCAGAAGACTGCCTGTCGAAAGGCTTGTTAAAATTCTAACAATTATTTTCCCGTTTGCCTCCAAGTTATTTTTGAACACTATGTAAAAACTTCTGAAGCATTGCTCAAGCCCAAGAAAGGAGTTTTCTGGGTTTTTTTGTTTAGTTATTTGAAATCCATATGTTATAATTCTGTGTTTATTTTTCTTAGTCATTAGAGCCTTAATTTTTCCTCCTGAGTTTTATTTTAATCAGTCAAATATGCATAGAATTATTAATATTTGAAATAAAATTTTCAAGTATAGAAAGACTGTTGTTACTCTTTTCAAGTAAAGAGCAGTTGTTACCTTGTTAGAAAATCCATTCAAAACAAAGGTAAATTTTGTGTGATTGGCCTAACATGTGAAACTGTTCTTGGATGCACTCAGTTGTCCTGGGGTAGGAGGCAGTATTATGTGTTGATTCATTTTGAGCTTTGCAAATGTTTTACATAAACATTCCAGGAAAGCCACAATGGGATTCCCCTTGCAGTGGTGTGGGATTCTTTGTAGGTGTGTTTATTTTAGCCTGTGACTACAAAAAGAACCTGTAAGCCACTTTTTTAGGGACAGCAGATCTTGAAGTGAGGTGAACAGAGACACTTAGACATAAAGAAACGTTCAGTTTTAAGAGAGGCTTTGTTATATAAGTGGATTAAAGTTTGCTGTCAGGCTTTTGTTAGGAGAAATGCTTTCATCTTTCCAGGGCTAACAACCTCCATTATTTCACCATTCAACATAAACTTGCATAGGGGGTAGCTGTTTCTACATACCTCATTCTCTAAAGGTAGGATTTGATGAGTATAGCTCTCATCTTCTCACCTGTAACAATATGTATCTTCCCTTTACCTTGCCTAGTCCAGTCCCAGCCAGCAGCTCAAGATTCCTTGGATGAATTCATGACTGAAATAAAATCAGGATGCACCTTGGACAGTGTGGCACGAAAGAAGCTTCACTTGCGGTCATTTGAACTAAAGAAAGAGCAACAAAGGCTGAAAGGATTAATAAAGCTTGTCAAGCCGGCAGAACTCCCTGAGCTGAAGCCCCAGTAAGTCTTGGCTAAAGCATAAAGTAGTTAGTTTCACCATTGTTGTTATCCATGGACAGTTGTGCAAGCAAAGTCAATAGATGGCTTTCCAAAAGCAGGACAGCTTTCTGGACTATCTGGCTCATCTTTTTAAAGAGCTGCTGAGCCTTTTGGCTGATGCAGCATCTATGGTTGAGGCAGATACTCCACTTACTCCAGTGTTGTGGTGTAAGCCCACACTGGGAGGATGAGAGGGGGAAGGCATTCAAAGTAGAGTGTCTTGCTTTTTTCGTTATTTTTTTTCTCCAACCTGCATCCAACAGGAACTGAAGAATTTTGCAGGTACTATATACATGAAAGCCACTTACACCCTGTGAAATGTACCTGGAAGTCAAGTGTAGTGGCTCATTCATTCAAGAGGGTGTGTGCTGGGTTCATCATTTGCTAGTGTCAGCTTGATTAGAGGTTTAATTAATTAATTTACTTAAATTGAAGTTTGGCCCCTGAGTGTGTTTTTATATATACATATATATAAAAGTGTGTGCATGCAAATTGAATTTGAGGGAGTGTCTGTGATACAGATTTTCTTTTTTCTTATTTATTCGTTGCTTCCTGCTATGGCAGGTGTCTGAATCCTACAATACGTGTTTAGCTTGGAGGAGTAGTCTCCTGCAGCTGCTTCCTTGGAATGCTGCAAGCAAGAGAGAAATTAAGGATTTTTATATATCCACTTGTAACTTGCAGATTTTTCTTGCATTTGTAAATATAGGACTTGTTTGATACTTCGTAAACTGTTTTCCTTTGTATCTGATTTTTGTTAGGAGTGGGAGTTACAGTCTGCAAGCAGAGAGCAAGCCTAAAAAGATGACCCTACCTCTCTTTGGTGCAATGAAAGGGGGGAGCAAATTCAAGCTGAAAACTGGAAGCCTAGGGGTAAGCTGGACTCAGTGCTGTGAGTTGAGTTTATTTCTCAGACACCTTCTCCGGCTATGGAGACTGTAGGTGGCAACTGTCTTCTCGCATGCCTGCAACAGCGTGGAGGCGCAAGCCTGTGGCAGTGGAAGGTGCGCAGGGCAGCAAACAGTGGCTGTTGGATGTTGTTTGCTGCCAGCAGTTGCTGTTCTGTGCCCTTGTACAGCCAGTCTCCAGGAGCACAGCTGCGGTCAGCACGTGGTGGATTAAGTAGAGGCGGTGTGGGGACATATGGCTGAACCACGGCTGTAGCTCAGCAGCAGGTCCTCAGCTGTCTCTTATTTTTCTTGATCTTACAGCTAAGATCGTATCCAAGATTGATTCAGTTTCCAGTGTCCCTCTTATGAAAAGGCTGCCCTCCTTGTCTATGGACTGGACATATGTTTTAATTTCCATCTCTACTAATAACTCTTCCTTAAGATCTAACTATCCCTCACCCTGAGAGTGTTTCCTTGCCAGCTGTCTCTGTGACAGTAATATGCATGCTTTCCCCTGTAATGAGTATCTGTGACATCAACTTCTATTTATCTTATCACTGATGCACATCTTTCTCCCACAGAAGTTGCCTGTTAAGCGTCCAGACGTCCCTGAAAGCTTGTTAAAGATGAAAGATGATGGACCAGAAGAAGAGGAAGAAGAGGAGGAGGAGCAAGAAGTAGATGCAGTAAACAGCAGAGCATCAAACCTGGAAATGAAAATGACAACAGAGGAAGAAACAGGAAAAGAAACTAATGCTCCTGATGGTTCTCCTTGTAATAACAAGAATCTAGAATCCCTTCAGGATGGTAAACTATTGGTTTTGATTTTTCTAGTAACGAAGCTGAGACTGTTACTGCTGAATTTTTCAGAGCTATGTCAGTTTCCTAACATTCGAGTCACAGGTTGTCCAGCAGCTTTTCTTTCCATGATTTTTGCCATGAGTTCAGAGACTGTGTGCCAACAGCTGAGTTTCACATGGTTCTGGTTGAAATTCTGCCTGGCAGTCAGTTTTCCATGCTTTTGCTGAAATAAAAGAAATCTCCTGAACGCAAGAAAGGTCCTATTCTGATAAGCCCTGCTTTCATTAGATTGTAGTTGTTTTCATATGGAAACTCAATGTGTTGTTGGCAGGGAGAGTAACTTAATAAGAAAACAAATGTGTGTAAAGCTTCAGATCCATTTGTAAGGAGGAAAAATAATGGTAAGAAGTGATAATGGAGAGGTATTTTCTAGTATCCGTGTGGTTCATCTCCATTACCTCATTTTCTATATCAGCTTGGTGTATTTGAAAACCTCATGCCAGAAATCTAATGATAACTTTTTGTCTTAATGCTGGACAGGTTGCTCTTGAAAAGTATGTTTTAACTAATCACAAGTATTTCTTTAATATGGTATTGCAATGGACTTGGTGGACAAAATAGAGGACTTCGGAGACAAGCTCTTCCTAAGAGTTCCCTCTTGTACTTTGAGGGATGTGCTCATCAGGGTTACTGCAGAGTGCTCACCTCGCTCTGTTTGTGTTTTGGTTTTTGTTACAGGGGTTCGTTCTCTGCCTGAGCCAAAGGTACTAAGGAATGAATCTCGGATGGGACCCTCACGGGAGAAATCTCAAGGTGAGCAGTACAATTTAGACTCTGTTGTACAGTAGCATGTGGGTTTAGAAACTGTCTAAAGGACTTACGGAATTCTCTGAGCAGAAGGAAGCCTAATCTAGAGCCTGTAGAAATCTAGAATTGAAAGTTTGTGTTTTGCTTAGGAAGTGGTAAGTACATGGTGAAGACAGGTCACTTCAGCTATGTTTCAGTTCTCCTTGCTTTTCATAGCCATTAACTGCTTTGAGATCCTTTGTTCTAAAAAAAAATAATCATATGAGATGAGAAGAAAAACTATTTTAATCTAGGAGCATAAACATGTTTTTTTCCCCTCCTTTTTCTCTTGCAGTAGCTCTTAGCACTACCAAACAGAACTTTCTTTTATAGTGATAAATACTATATAATGTTAGCTAATGATCTATTAATGACCCATATGACCCCTCTACATGTACACAAAAAAAAATAAATCAGATCCTCAAAATGAAGACTGTTCAGTGTACTGAACATGGAGATCTGTGTGAATTTTCTATTTTTTCATAGTTCAGACTAAAGAATGTTGTCCCATCCTCCTCATCTCAGCCATAGACTTAATCCATGACATATTGAGACTCTTGTGGCTTAAGTGGCAGAAAAACAAAACATACTATTTTCTCTTTTGTATGAATGGGGTTTTTTGGTTGGTTTGTGTTTGTTTGGGTTTTTTTATAAAAAAACCATGTTGGTCCTGTACATTTCCTACTGTTTCATTCTAAATCAATCACTGCAGTGATTACAGGTAGATAATATATTTTTAAAAAGAAACATTAACTAAAGTGTGTTACAGAATCCCAAATAGACAATTTTACTAAACTGCATTCAGGTAGATGACTGACAGTGTATTAAATTTAAGTTAATAAACCTATGAAAAACAAGGAGATGTCCAGCAGTCTGAAGTGTGAATTTTGTTTCAGTGAGCTATCTTTTGAATGTGTCTTTGTGATGTGTCATAATACAAGTCTTTTTTCTTCCCAGCATCTGAGGCAGAGTATAAGAAACCTGAAGAGACATCTGAGAAAGTTAAGAAAATCAATAACTCGGGCAAGGTCAGTCATGAAACTGATTCCTGTATCTTAAAGAGTTTCACAAAATTATCTAGTAGGCTCTTTTCTAGTGAAATAGTAACAATTTGAGTATGACTTGGAGTCGGTAGTGATTTCCTGCTGACTAAGACCCAAATGTAGAACCACACGCTACCATTGGACGCAGATTTTGGTGTCTCCAATGAAAAGATAAAACACAGCATTTCAAGCATGATAGAGGCCTTCAATTAAATCACAAATTTATTTTTCTCACCTTTTCACTTGGCAGTTAGCCTCTGCTAATTGTTGCTTCTCCTGTATCACAAGGTTGTAGAACATGGGTGCTCTCTGGGTGTTGGAATGTCACGGCAAAACTTTCCTTGGAGAGTAACTTAGGAAGCATGGACTGGCTGACACAGAACATGCTGTACTGAAGTTGTAGCTAGTCTGTATTGCCATGGTCTAACCTCATCCTTCTCTGTAAGATGTGGAAGGACATGAGTCTTAGAGATTGTCTTTTGCAACCAAATTATTACTTAATTTGTGTGAATGTACCAGACTGTTCCTCCTGTGCATAAGATTTTATATTAAAATGTAAAGTATATGAGCCTTGCGCGTTTTGGAATGCAGGCAATTGTTGCCTTCCAGGAGCTCAAAAGGAACTTCTCTGACAGCATGCTCCTAGCCTAATGATTATTGTGAGGCTCTTCCCCTTAGAGTGCATCCCACCATTCCGCTGACTGCCATCAAAGAAGATTACTGTACTTGGTGGACCATGAGTTCTGACCATTATGACAATTTCTTTGTGGTGGCTGTCTAATTTTAGCCCTGCATCGCTTATTTAAAGAAACTTAACTCCCTGCAACCTATGTGTGCTTACTGTCACCTTGTTAGTCCTTGGGGACTTGGGTGAAGGACCCAAGGATTAGCTAGGCACAGCCTTTACAATTGTCTTTTGTTGCTGGCTTATGAAGTATGTTGATAAAGAAAGCAAGAGTAAATTTATGCTGTTAAAGCCCAAGTTGTACCATTTCTATGAATACAGGAGAACAAGGCAGCTTCTCATGCTGAGGCAGTCAAGTCAGCACCTCTCATCAGCGCAGAGCTCACTTTAACACTGAACATTCTCCAAATTCCAGATGGCTTTGCTGTATTCTCTCTCCCATCACAAATCACTTTTTCCACATGCTGTCTCTGCCTTTGGGCTCAGATCTTGCATGGAAAATACCAACCAGAAGTCAGCTTTTTTTTTTTCTTCTTTTAATATCTGAGAAATAGCTTTGAGTCGTGTCAAACTGGAAAAACAATTTTAAAGTGACTGTTCACAAGCCATATTTAAAAACTGTTCAACTCTGAAGTCTGTAATGTTTTGGAAAACATTAGTCTTCCAAAATAACTGTTTTAGAGTTTAATTTGGGGAAGGAAGGATTTTTTAGGGAATGAAAAATTGCTTCAACTGCATAACTTAAGGCTGTGTCATGATACTACAGGGTAATGCAAATCAGTGCTGAGTAACTTGACTACATTTTGAGCTCTTAAGTCTTGCACTCTAGAATTTTTTGATAGCTATATGCAGTTGTTGAAAACAAAAATGGTTGAGAGAGTTATGCTGATGTGGCAAAACTTAAAAATCTAGGGACAAAAAGATGTTACTGTGTCAACATTTGCATTGCAAGTGATCTGTTTTGGTTTGCTTCAAACATTTCAGTGATGCCAGTGAGACCTGAAAAAATTTGGTTTTCTTTTCTTTTGAAAAACTAAGTTATCTTTATGTAACAGCATGAACTTTTATATACTCCAGGTCGACAGTCAACTTCAGGTTTAAGTTTTCAGTGGGATTGTGCATTGAAATCAGTAAAGCACTTCTTGAAAATCCACTCTAAAGCTTTTCCCTGCATAAACAAATTCTGTGTCAAATGATACTGCCAAACATTGGGATGATAAGATTAAACTGTCCGGAAGTGGGCAGTTGGCAGTGGTTCTGTTTGGAGGGAAAGATTGGACTGGATGAACTCCAGAGGTCCCAGCTCACTAGCATTTCTGTTATTCTGTGACTCTACTGGGAATAAAGTGGAGCTATTTGAGAGTTTGATATTTCTTCTTTCCTCTGTACTATTGTTTTCATCTCTGACTCTTGTAGAAATAACCCTCACCTTTCAATACTTGTCTCTGAATTAATGAGAGATTGAGCTGCTGTGACCATTGATGGAGGGGTGCAGCACCTTAAAAATCTTTTCTCCTTTTGCAGGTCCAGCAACCTTTTTTTTCCTCACAGTACCCAGATGATGACCCAGACTACTGCATATGGATTCCTCCTCCAGGTATGAACCATTTCCTTACCATTTTTAGTGTTACAACTCAAGACCTACTAAGTAGTCAGGGTGTCCTTGTAACTGCTTGAGAAAAAAAGTAATTGAGGAGTACTTAACCCAGAACCTGATGTTTTCTGGCATGTTATGCACTATGTTCATTGTATGGCCGTGCAACTCTTGCAGTGAAATACAGACCATATCTGTAGTAGCTTCATGTCAATGGACATTTTTCTGTTTTGTAACACCTGAGTGCTAACTCCATCCACACATAATGATACGATGATCTCGTCGAAAGACAAGCTCTAACTTTCACTAGGGATAAATCTTCCAGAAATCTTAGTGTTCTCAGTTTTTGTAAAACTGTGAAATCTGAAAATCTTTGCAAATTTTGGCAAAAATCATTGGAATACAGACTTTGGGTCATGTGTTTTGGAGAGAGGTTGTGGTGGCACTTTGGTGAAGGCACTGTATAATCGATGAACACATCCACTATATGTTACAGTTGAAGAAATCTTTTACTTTAGTTCCTGAGTATTTCTAGCTAAGTGAGACTATTCTTAAGCAGTGTAATGAATTTTTGGTTTCTCTAAAATGGAAAATTAATTTTCATGCATTGATGTTTTTGTATTAAGTTCAAAGCTTAGCTTTCATTTGGTAGGTTCATTACTACATTTTTTTAAGGCTGTCATTGTTAATATATAAAATCTTATAATATTGGCAGGCTCCAAAGGGAGTAAGAAAAATTAGAATAAATTTCACTGAAGAGGACTGTAATCTGGTGAATCATCCTTCAGTGAAAAGACTGCACTTCTCTGGCATATTAATCCACTGGAACAAAATACCCAGTGTAGTAACTCGAGTGTGTGATCTGGGATGGCCAAGCAAGCTGTGTCCATAAGAGGGAGCTCGGTTTTCTGTCTCTGCCTGCTGGTGAGACAATTTATCTTCTAAGCTGGTGTAATGAGGATACCAGAAAAGAAGAAAATCCAACAAAACAACAAGAACAATAATTAAAAAAAAAACCCAAAAAACCAACAACAAAAAAACAACCAAAAGCAAAACAAGAATATATGATGTAATCTTGACGCTGTTGGTAAGGTTAAGAGGAATTATAAGTATAAATCAAAAGAATTTGAATTGTAATATCCAGTCTGACTTCTATCCCTTTTGTACTTGTCTTGACTGGTGCTACCTAGAGACTATTTCATACTTGGATACACAGTTATCTTGGATGAAGTGGGGGGAATAATGCAACTCTTCCTCTTTGTCCATTAGGTCAAAGCGGTGATGGCAAGACTCATCTCAATGAAAAATATGGCTACTAAGCTTCAAGTGCCCCAGAGTATGTCTGAGGTTTGAAGGACGACTCTATTTTGGACTCTTCCATTGCACATTAAGCGGAGGATGAAAGAGCTGTTTTTCAGACGCTGTACCAAATTCAAGGGCATCAGCAGCCACTCTGGCCGTTAGCTCTCCCTGTGTCTGTGTGTCTTCTGTTTGTCTCTCAGATACTTTTTTTAAAAGTAAAAACTCATGCATTCTTCTGCCACTTCTTCCACTTTTAGCCTTATCGTTTTTATTTGGCTTGAAACCATAGGCTCATTTTTCCTTTTGTAAATAAAAGTATACAAAAAGGATTAAAAAACCCCAAACACCTCTGCATACTTACAGGCTTGATAAATTTTATTTGTGTTGGTTTTATGCAATTAAAATGAGAAACATACTGGTTTGCTTCTGTGGCTGCTGTTTGAAAGTACCGACATGGTAAATGCAATCCAAAACTTGAGGGTGTTGGGGTTTTGTTTCTGTCCTATGGAAAAAACGTCTAATTTGAAAAGAAAACTGATTTTGCTTCTTCCTTGTGCAGATGCTGGAATACTTGGTATGGCATTGACTGGAAATGGTGAGTGTACAATGTTATAAAGGTGTAGAAATGCCAAAGAAGTGAAGAGGCTGGCATTGCTCGTCTCGAATCGGAGGGGAACAGAGGAAATGATGGAAGGAAAACCTGGAAAAGCTTACAAAGCCTGTTCTTTTTCTGTCATGACACAAAGCACCATCTTAATCAATTTAAGGCATGCCTGCTCTTAATTTATCACCGATATAGTATTGAACATCTGTATAATTGGGGTATGAAATTCCTTGCCATCAAAGGTTGCTAGAGCTGTGACTATAAAGACACCACATGAACAGGTGTCCTTATAAAGAGGTGCCAATGCTGCAAACATTTATTGGAAGGACCTAATCCTCTTCCCCCTGCCCAGCGGTACATCAGTGCAGGAAGCCCCCTCCTGCCACAGCAGTGGCAGCCTCCACAGACCACGAGGCCAGGCCCTACCAATTCCCATACTGCTCTGTGATTGATTGATTGTCATTTAATTTCCAAGATGGTCCGGCTCATTTGATCCCAGTAACACCCTCTGGGTGCCTGGCCAGCTGTTTCCTTTGACCCAGGGAGTGCTCAAGTATAACAATATCGGCATTTCTGTCTCAGATATGAGTATATCTGTCTGAAGGAGGATACAAGTATTTGTAAATATTGTTCATGGATGCGCTTCCTATATGTCCTTATAGCATATGCATAGTGAATAATATATATTTTAAGAATTACAATTTAAATATACATCCATAAAAGTGTGGATATAACTTGGATAAACACTCTTTACTAACAGGTAATGGAACGAATAACAGAAGTTTAAATGTGAATGGAAGTTATTAAACAAAAGCAAAGGGCAGATTCATGCCCCCACACACACACTTTCTGAGGCTGGAGATCAAACCCTGTTTGGAGTGTGGGGACTGTGGACCCCTCTAAGGAGGCCACCAAGGGGCTACCAGAGCTCTGCCTGTCCCTGCGCAGCCCTGCCTGGGCTCCTGGAGAAAAAGGCATCTTTTTCTGTTTGCTGCATTTGAAGTCAAGCCTTTAACTTCTAAGCAGTGCTTAAGTAGTGGTAGGATTTGGGACCTGGAGACCCCAACTCAGTACCATGGTCATGAATCATCAGCTCACCTAAACAGTCACCAACTGGGGGGGTGGGAGTGGTGCCCAGTCCCTTGGATGGCTCTCAGTTGTCCCTGTGCCTGTGTTGTGGTAAAGCCAAGGGTCACCCAGGGCATCTGAGGGATTGTAAAACTCCAGGCACAAACATACAGGGGCAAGGAAAGTTGTAGAAATGCTAGTTTTGTACTCCGGGGTCACATGTCCTTTGGTGTGCTTCCATCAGGCAGTGGCTGCATCCTCGTGGAGAAGTTGCAGGTGGGCGTGTCGGAAGCTGGGAAGAAGGGATAACCGTACAACTCCTCTGGTTCTCACAATGGTTGTGTTGGAGCAATGGAGCTCACCCAGTTTTTACCCCACAGAGAATCTGAAACAGTTCGGCAGCTTGGCATTTTGTAGGGTTTTACTTTATATGCTCAACCTGCAAAACAGCATCTTCCTTCTGCCTGTAATCTTCAACATATTTAGCTTTTTTTTGTCAGCATCTGGGCAGCCTGAGGCTTCCTGCTTCTGGCAGAAGCGTATCTTTGCCTAATCCAAGGAAAGGCTGTTGCCCCTCCGTTCAAAACGCCAGACCGCATAGGTTTCACAGACTCTCTAGCCCTTCTCCAGAGCCTTGTTTAGTTTCAGGATGCACCAGGGGTCTGCAGGGGACTTCTGCTCACCGCTGTGGGTGCAGAGGGCCTGACAGGTTTCAGGCAGTGAAGCACAAGGGAAACGATAGTTTGCCGTTTATGTGAGTGAGAAACAGAGGGAAAAAGAGCCCATGAAGTTGGATAGACCTTTACTTTGACCATCCCAAAGTAGATGGTCAGTAGGTGTTGAAATTCTCAAAAAAAGGACTTCTGGGTTCCCAAGAGGATATTTTTCGGGTTTGCTGATGAAAGGATAGAGGCTAGCAAAATGATAGCGATGTGTCTTTTCATCAGGGGCTGCTTTGTAGCACAGACAAATGGTATTTGGCTGGCTGCCAGAAAGCACATCCCTGGGCAGTTTGGCCCTGGCTGAGACCATGAGCTCCCCATCTGTTTCTTTTCATAGCAGCTCACTCGTGCTCCCATACAGAGCTGATGGTAAAGCCTGCTCTCTTTAGGTGGGCCATTTTTTGTTGCACTGTGTGGTATGAATACGCCAAGGCAGTCCCCACCGGACGGTTCCGGTCACTTTCATGGTTGCCTTCAGTACAACCGTGGAAAAAGCACCCATTATATTTGAAAGTTGTTGTCATCCCATCAATGATCTACTCAGCCATCCCAGAAGCAGGCTCCGTCTTGATACTCACGGCCGTGTTAACACCTGACAGGTTTGAGTATTTCCCTTTTTGGCCAGGTATATATGTCAGTGGCCAAACACCTTTTTCCTCCAATGATAGCCAAAAACCAGTATGTGGACATGTAAGTAAGGGCCACCATATTATACAGAAAGGATAAACCTTCACCTTCTCATCACTTACACTCTCGTCTCTTGTGTGACAGACCATCACCATAATCTTATTTCTGTATCATCTGCAGGCCTCCCTCAAAATTTCTACATCTTGCTGGCAATAGTAACTCAGTTCTATTGCAAGTCAAAGATCTCATGATCTTTGTGTACGTGTCAAGAATTGCTTTTTTTTCCCTAAGCACCATGCTGTGCACCCTGCCACAGCCTTATGGTGGAGGACAGCCTACATAACTTTGATTGTCGGCAGCGCTGAAAAAATGGGGGAAATAACTTTTGCAGCCCTTGATAGCCAGGATGTAGGGAAGACTACTTAGGGTAAAAAATTTAAAGAGTATGAAAATGAAAACTCTAGTTGCACATCAGTTTAGCACCCTGGATGATTAATTACACACTTGTTCTGTATTTCAGAAGCTGACAACTGAGCAGCCATCGTAGCCCTTGGCATTAGAGAAGCATAGCCCCACGACGGTGTCATTAAGCAGCTGACTGAAGTCCATGTTAACCAGTCCTCTTAACCGTTCTGCACCAGTCAGACCTGTAAGCGCTGTGAGACCTCCCACAAAATAGAGATAACCATCTGTGGTGGGTTTTCGCTCGGTCACACAGCACCGCTTTTTGTCTGTAGTGTTGGAACACAGATGGGCCGCAGGGTCCTGTGGACCCCACTCCCTGCAGCTTTTACCATAAGGGTAGCTGGGCAGAAAGCCTGGCCACATCTCGGCCCTCTCTGACGTCATATGAGTGTACTGACCCAGTCTGAAACTTTTTTCTGAATTCGTGATGCTCAAATGAGCAGTGGAAGAGTCTAGCTGGGGCTGTGCATGTGGACATCTTCGAGACAGATCAAACACCTGGCATAAGTCATCAGAACTTTGCTTTACACCCCAAACGAGCGCTTTGTGAACTTCATGCAGCGATACCTCACCCAAATCAACAAACCTGTGCTTCTCCATGTACTGCCTAGCCCCGAACCCCTGGAATGACCATTTTCACTGCTGTGTGCGCCTGGTGGAAGCCACGGGTCGGGCTGATGCCCCTTCCACCACCACCCTTGCATTTGAGGGTGAGGGTAGAGACAGACTTTCAAACACACACCCTGGGGGCTTCAGAGGGTGGCTGCTTTTGTCATAAGCAGTCTAGCAAGACAATCTGGACTGCGTGCTGGGTTTCCTGACTTTTCTCTGCTGCACTGACCAATAAATAAGCAAACATACCTGAAAGGCTGTATCTCAGGCGTAGCTGTCAGGTCCCCCACCACCCTGGGCAAACGGAGCTCATCCCACCACATCAGCCAGCTCTTCTGGTTTGCAAGGCCATTTTTTTTCCAGATACCCCTGGGGCTGGGTGATTTTGACCCAGCACCTGTTTCATTTTCGCTCCACTTCTTTCCAAACCACAGGTTAGAGCAAACAACCTCCAGATGGAGCTCATGGTGCACAGAGCTCACGGTACCTGCAGGAGGGACCCCCGGCTGTGCCTGTGGGTATGCCCCCCTGAAGAACGCTTCCTCTTGCTTTTCTAAGGAAAACTGAAGTTACACGTAACACACCACTTTCTGGAATGGAAAGGAGCATTCACAAGGTCCTTCAAAGCATTCAAAGGAACACAACGCCTCTTTGGTGACCCACCTGGATTTGCCTTAAGTCTGGGGGAGCTGGTGAGCCTTCTACGGTGTGTCCAAGTGCTCTCATCCACCCAACTGGATTTATAGCACTGTAAAAAGCTATGGGACGCAGAGATGTGTCATTAACAAGTAGAGCATCCTGTAGTCAGCTCGCAGGCCTTGCTCCAGCGTTCAAGAAGGGATTGTTTAAAGCTGCTATTTCCTGCGCAGAGCACACGATTAGTTGGTATTTTCTTTGCAACATGTGTTTACCTCATTATCATACTTACTTTCCACTGCTACAAAACTTCCAGTTCTGTATTCACCTAATAAATACTCTTAATTTTATGGGGCATCAATGCCCAAAGGCCCATGAGCACCTAATATTTGGGCAGCTGGCTGCAAGATATTTTGGTTTGCAGCTCTATGCATAAAGCAATATATATTTTGATACCTGCATAGCAACACATTCTGCTGGTCGGGAGCACAGAATTATACATACACACTCAGCATAGCTGTAGACATGATGGGGGGGTAGGTTATTTTTTTATATTCTGAAAATGAAGTGCTGTCTTAGGAGTTCTCAGTTTCATTTTCAAAGTGAATGTGAGGTAAGATGTGGAAAACATTCTTTAAGTTAAAGGAAAGGTCCTTATATCAGCCCAATTTGCTTAATTACGCTTTTAAATTGTGGAAGTGTTTTGTTGATTGTACAGCTGTGTGGTTGTATATGCAGGTGTATGCACGCTTTTGACCATGAATATATTTCTTTGTTTCTCTGCTCTGACCTGTTAAACCACTTGAAACTCAGGTTCATGCTTTTGCTGGATGCAGTCTGCTGAAACTGCAGTCTTAGGGCATTTTGAGAGACTCTCCTGTTTATGCTGAGTATCTGTTCAAACCCAGTTTCTTGTAACACCTAGATATGCAGGCTAAGAATAGCATATGATATGAATCCACCTGCAGGTGTTTGCTCAAGGGAGGTCTAATTGAGATCAGCCTCGTGGAACAGCAGATCAAAACTCACCTGTGCTGGCCCAGGCGATGAGAGCACTTGGACACACCGTAGAAGGCTCACCAGCTCCCCCAGACTTAAGGCAAAGGCACCGAGCCTCCGTTTTTGTAGGACTCATTTTTATATCCCTCTATATAAAGATACACTTGCTGAAGTCTTGACCATATGGTCAGCGTGCAACGTGTGCAGTACTTTGGTTTAAATGCAACACATGGACTCTGACAAAAATTGGTATTCGTCTGAACTGCAAAAATCTTCATGCATAAGGAAATTTTTAAGATCTGGCATAAGCAATATGCATGGAGCAGAGTCTGCTCCAAAAGGGAAAGATTTACTTCGTGGCTTCTTACACTTTCTCCTGCTTGGCAATCGATTATTTTCTTTTCATGCAGAATCCAGGGACTAGCAGACACCTTTTGAAGCTATCTCTTGTCAGTAGCTTTCTCTGATTTAATTTAATCTTGTATCTTTTCTCTCACCAGACTTGGTTGGGTCTGTTTCACTGCTGCTGGCGCTCCTCCGTTCTGCCATTGCTGCTCCTGCACATTGAATCCAGTTCAAGTTTCATCATTCCTCGTGGGGCAGAACCACATTGTGATGAGCCTCTTCCTTTGTTCATCTTCATCCTCAAGCCCATCTCCACCTTACCTGTACCTCAAAACATCCCCTTCAAAATTTTGTCCCGCTCCTGAGTGGCACAAGTGGTTTTGCTGGAAGTTGAAGCAAACCAGAACCTCCCCCAAGCAGAAACTGAATCTGAATCTGCATTTTGAAGTTTTGAGTGGGGCTTCCATTCCCAGTGGCACCTGAGCCAAATATTTTTTTGTTGGGCACCTGTCTCCCAACTGCCCCTTTTCTTTGGGAGCCTTTTTTGGGGTCCATCCAGTGCAGAACAAAGTAGGCAGTATCTCTGGCCGGACCTGGGTTGCCTGGTTTAGCTCCAGCCCCAGCCCGAGTCTGTAGGCTGTGCCCTTACCTCTTCCAGGAGCCAGCTGAAAGGGCTGGTGCCCAGCCTGGGAGCTGCCCTGGGCAGGAGGAACGTCGGCCACGCGAGCCGAGCTGGGCAGGCTGCTGGGTTAGGAGCTGGCAGTCTGAAGCGGCACGACACCAGGCAGCCGGGTAGCCAAGGCTTCCCCTTCTTGTGCTCCCTAACCAGGGCAGAGGCAGGGAAAGTCGGAGATTCGCTCTTATAAATTTCTTCTGGGGAGAAATGGCAGAACCGTCAGCTCATGGTAGGGTGGGATGACGTTTCTTTGCAAAAAGCCAGAGGAATATTGATGTGAAATCACAAAACTTACTCATTCATCTCTTTATTCCCCAACCATAAATATCCACCCCGCTCCCACTACACCTCTTCAAGAAACAGCAATCCAGGCTGCTCCGTAACAGCAAGGCACTAACATCCTAATTGCTCTTACATGCTAGGGTAATTATAATGGGGTCTGTGGTGGAAAGATGATTTATTTTCCAGTGTTGAAAGCACAGCTGTAAGTACACAGACCTTCCCTGTGCTTCCTCCTGGAACAGCGCTCTCGGCTTCTCAGGTGTCTCACCGCAAAACAGATGAAACCGTTTTCTCTCTCCAGATTAGCAGATTTGCCTGAGAACTGTCATCTGCTCTTGCGAAGCAGGCAGGCAAGGCGGCGTGCCGTGAAGCGCTGATGCTCTGCAGATTCTCCGCTGCCGCTCAAAATACTCAAAATGAGTATTAAACAGCTTTGGGTCAGGCCCAAGCAGAACCAACTACTGAGATTGCATCTGGGCTCATTCCCAACCTCTGCCCTTCCTACGGCATTTACCTCCTGCTGCCCAATGCGCCCAGCAGTGAAATGCGGCTGATTTCACAGAAATGCAGCTGCACTCGATGAGTGAGACCTCGATGTCTCTGACAAACGCTGGCACCAAGTCTAGGACTTTTGTGAAGAGCTTTGTTGGTTGGGATTGAAAGGTGCCATCAAGGGTCTCCTCTGCCTGAAGATAGGGGTGGTGGGAGGGAGGGGAGGATTACAGGACCTCTCTTGTGTAGGAAAAGGCAGGATTCAAGCTGTGCTTGAAATGACTATGGAAAAGCTTTCTAGATACTTGGATGGGCCGCTGAGAGATAGCAGACGAGCAGGAGATACAGTTTTATTATGCCAGCCAGAAAAATTACATTGGTTAGCTGTTGTGGCACCTGGGTAATTAAAATCCTGCCTCAGATTAGGCTCAGGTTGTTCCCCAAAGACAGAACAGTGAAATTGTGCTCTTTCTAGAGTACGGAGTAATGGTTAGAGGTTACAGCCCTGACTGTATGATTGCTTTCACCTTATAATATGAGAAAAGCATGAATGAAAAAAAAAAATCCTCTAACATCCATTACGGAGAGAATTGGCTGGGTGGTCCACAGGTACGATAGCTTAATCTCTTTTATACTCTATCAGAAATAGATTCCGTGCCTGTGAGCACTGGCCACATATTTCTCCCTAATCATCCTTTCACAGGCTAGATCACACCAGCTATGGTCTGTTCGGGGACAGAACGGCTGTGAAATCTGGACTGGCTTCCCCAGCAAAAGGATTGCTTCACAATCAAGCAGCTTCCTCACATTTGCCTGTATGCCGGGAGATAAATGGGCTTCATTCTTCTTATGGCTGTAAGCCCAAGATATATGCAGCTGTGCTTGAGAAGCTCCTGTACCCAGCAGCGTTTTATGACACATCTTCTCCAGTAGAGCTGATCTGTAGTGGCTGTATACAGAGAGAGATGTAGGGTATCTACAAACGATATTGTTACCTTGTTTAAAAACAGTATAAAATCTGTAGCAAATCAGACTTCATTGTTGTATCCTGCCTGCCCTCTAGCTGGAAATTGCTGAAATGTGCCATGACTGTAGGGTTAACCCAAACCAGTTAGTTAAACTCTTTTAATAACGACCTGTCTTTGTCTCTAGTCGCTGTGAAGGCTTGCTTAATGTTTTGTTTTGTTTTTTAACAAGCACCCAGTGTCAATGGGACTTCACCAGAAGAGGGCTTTTTAACTACAGTTCTTGCTCCAAATTGTATTTTGTAATAATCATGTTTAAAGAGGAAACAAAAGTCATGTCCCAAGCCGTGAGGGGGGCGTGTGTCTAAATAACACAAAGGAACTGGAGCTGTGCAACAGCAGGAGAAGGAAGAAAATGCAAGATCCTCTCTGCAGCCGCTTGGAGTTTACTAGAAATAGAACAGCTGCACTGGGCAGACAAGGCTCCACTTAGCTTGTTATCTCTTGGATGCACAGAGGAAGAAACATAAGAAACCATGTGCGTGCATATGCTAATATGCATATATATGTGTGTATGTGTATATATACACACATACACCTACATGTCAGACTATCCTCAGAGGTGCGGGGTGGTAGGACAGAGGCAACAGTCACAAGTGGCAGGGAGGAAAATTCCAATTAGATATTAGGAAAAATTCTTCACACCTGGAGGGGCTCAGCACTCGGGTGGACAAGGGCCTGAGCGACCTGACCTGGGCTGGGCTGGCTTTCTGGGATTAAATATGATCACCTGCAGAGCTATTTTCCAGCCTGAATTATTCTAATTCATATATAAGTATATGCATACACATACACACACACACATACACATATCCATTTCTAAAATACATGAAGACATATGTATGTATTTATGAGGTATACTCCCTCTTCATATGTAGGATGTATGGAAAAGGGTGACTTACTTAACCTGTTGCACTGTTGGCTAGTCTTTTCAGCAAAAAGAGAGAGGACCTTTTGGACGTGATCCTCCAGACACGCGTGTTCAGCAATGTTACTCATGCAAATTTCAATGAAGAGATCGTTCCTCCTGTATTGAGGAACTGAGTGGGATTCCTGGCATGGGCCATTCTCATGAAAGGATTTGCAAAATCTAACTTAGAACTATAATTGAAAGTCAAACTAGAGAAAGTGTGCTACAAAACAGATTTCCATGACCAGCTAAGCTGCTGGATCTTTCTTTTGTGAGTCTGGGCAAGTGTTTGGCCAATGGATGAGGATGGTTCTCATGGAACTTGAAGGTCACATATTGGGGAAAATTATGACCTTTCTTCTGTAAGGAATAATAGCATCAATGGAGTGCTGTGCATGAGGGAGTGAATGGGATGTTGTCTCATAAACTCTGGTTTTAGTTCTTGCTTTAAATCCTATTACCTTTCGCACAGAAACTTGGTTTATTTCTACATTCCCTTCAGCTTAAAGAAATTTATAGGTCTTGTTCTTCCCCTTGTGAGTGGGTGGGAAGCTTTCATTTCAGAATCCTTTAAATAACCCGTCTCAATTTCACCCTCATAAATTTGGTCTCCAACACGCATCCCCTTACTAAATAAGCAAATATTTTTCCTAAAACCAGTTTGGCTTATTCCTAGGTTGACCTTTTGTCAACAAAGCATGAAGATATTATCGTGATTGGAAACACTTCTCTCAGGCCCATAAACCGGGCAAACAAAAAGGGGAGGGGGGGAGGGGGGAAGCTGGAGCTTAAAAAACTCATTTTGGAAATGTCAACTGGGCAACCGAACAGCATGAATCATAAAAAACAGCGAAAGAGGCACAGAAACAATGTGTGAACAGTTACTGCAGTGAAAGAGCTGGTAATTCATTGTATGCATAACAAATCTGTCCATTAAGCTGGGAAACAATATTTCACTTGGTCCCATGGCACAGCCAGGGGTTTTCCACGCGGCAGGCTGGGTTCCGATGGCACAGCATCCTCGGGCGAGCCGGGGTGGGGGAAGCTGCCAGGGTGCCTTGCAGGGGTCCTCAGCTCACACCCTGCCACCAACAGCTCCTGCTGGCTTTGCCAGGAGGGACACCAGGGATGTGTGGGGTCCCTCCTACAACCCAGCTGTGGTTGCCAGCCCAGTAGGCAGTTTGCATGTGCTGCAGGTGAGGGAGCAGCTTCTCCAAGGTGCCCGCCACCTCCCTTTGCCAGTGATATTAAAGGCAAGGGGCGTTTGTTCTTCATTCCCCTGAAAGGAATTGTCCTGGCCAAGGATGCCAGTCCTACTGCCTCTCCAGAGGGCCTGCAGAGGTCGTGCAGACCTCTCCTGCCTCTGCTGGTCCTCAGAGGCCCAAGCACATGAGCCTGAGCCATGCAATGGCAGGATGCCCTGAAGCAGCCCAGTGTAGCGGGTGGGCACAAGCTGGTCTCTGTTTTTCCTCTCCCAGTCCAAGTCCAGGCAGGTGTCAAGTGAGCTGAGTGGTTAAGCACAGCCTGTTCAAACCAGCTGCTTCCTCAGCCTAAGTAAAGATCTTTTCAGCAGCTGAGAAATGCTGTTACCATGACTTTGGCGGTTTCAGTGTCATAGAGAGGAAACAAACGTCAGGGTTAAGCATGGGAGAAATGGTTCAGTAAACTCCAGAGTGGCACAATTCCTGCTAGGGAAAGCTTTCTACTTGTCATGCAGGTCTTCAGTAGCAGTGGGAAGGGACGACCTATCTCAGTGACCTCTCTTACATGTGCCTTTTCCCAGCCAACTCAAACCCCTCTCATCGCAACAGCACTGCTGAACCAAGAGGTGGCATGGATTGACAAGTATGTGGTGTTGGGGAACCACGAGTGACATTGCCCACCACCAAAAGAAGCCCCTTTTTAAGGGACTGGGAAGCAGATGGGTGCTGACAGAGCTTTTGCTCACCAACTGCCAACGCACCAACCTTCTGGATCAACCAGCAGCTATTCAGCCCTCCTTTTTCCTATGATACTGAGTTGAGTAAACCAAACAAGACAGTTTGGTGAAGAAGAAGGTCCAGTCCAGGCTATGACCTTCTGGAGCAGTCTGTGTGTCACATCTCTTCAGGGAACCATCCTCTCCTGACCTTTGTTTGCCCCCTCCCTTCTAGTAGCACATGCTTGCTCCAAAATACACACACATGAGGCACCATTGGCCAGAGCATGGCAAGTGAAGGAGAAGGAACGTGCTGAAGTCCATCATGAAGTCAGGTTAGGTCTGGTCCACCGGCAGAAGTTGCACACCTGTAGCAAAGTGTCGCAAGGAAAAGGCAGCTCGGCAGCCACAGGACAGGTAGACCAGTGGCTGTTGGAGCTGGCCATTCATGCAGCTACCCTGTCCTGCTCACATCTTTTCTTCCTTGCCTTAAACAAGCTGAATCCTGGGCTAGCCCCTGTGCATCACCACCAGCGCTGTCATCAACTCCAAAATGACACAGGAGAGCTGATGGAAGAACCAAATGGTGAGTGTATGATGCTGCACTACAGGGTCAAGATACCACAAAAAATATACCCAGGATCAGGTGCAGGGCAGATAATGCCCATTATCTGCTGCGGTCAGTGGAGCAACAGGGGTCTGTCTCTGTTTCGGTGTCTGCATCACAGCTTGCTATGCTTTTACGGGATGTCTCACTGCCGTCACAGAGGGTAGAGAGGAGGGGGAGATGAGAAAACAGTTCTTAACAGATTTAGAGAAAGGCTGAAGCTTTAAATCAAGATCTTCAATGCATTTCATCTCCTTCCCTTTCAGTATTTAGCGAGAAAACAAATGCATACACAGGAAATAAGGAACAGATGCGCAAGCGCATCTCGAGACAAATAAATTAACGTGCGAGTAAGCAGGCAGGCAAGAGTAGCAGTAAAAGGTAATTAGACCACACAGGCACCATCAGCGTGGGGCTGTATCTCCAAATATTGCCAAAACCCAAGAGGGCCACAACAAAGCAGACGATTCCACTTTTGGCGGTGATGGTCCCAGGCCAGGACTTTGGCTATGAGTACCTGACGCTTTGATGACTGGATGGGTAGTGATGCTCCCCAAGAATAAACAATCACTAGGGGATATGGAATAGAACCAGAGAGAACGCCCTGGTTCCCTCCTTTTGGGGAAAATTCCCTCTTTTCACAGCAACTAAGTAAACCAGATAGAACTTAGGTCAGGGACTGGACAGCCATCGTATCCTGTACCTGGATTTGAGTATGGCCAGTACCTTCCGACTCCCACTCTGTATACAGAAAGAAGGGTTTGTCCTGCTGGATCTATTGAGGTTGAGACATTCTTGCCCTGCCCCCAGTGCTCTATGAAGGATGACCAGCAGTGTCCCGGGGCACCAGCCTGCCATGCTGTTCAGAACATGGTCCTGCAGCACCCACAGAAATGCAGTACAGCCTTGATGAACTCCTCAAAGGCAACCAGCCGCCCTTAGGCACTGCAGAGTCTCAGATGGCAGGGCACGGTTTGGCTCTGAGAGCCTGGATCACCTCAGGACCATACGCTTGCCATGCTCCCATCTTGCTCTCCTAGGTTCTACCCTGTATGCATTAGAACGGCATCCCTGTATGTCTTTTACTCAAAGGTCTGCCCAGCCTTTTCCGAATACACTGAAGGCATCACATGGCAGAGTCACCACAGTGATTTGTACTTAAGGCCCAAGGAAAAATTATGCTCACCTTTGGGTGTCTGTTTATTCCTTTGCATTCCCCTAGTTCTGATTGCATACGTGGGACTGCAAATGCAGGAATGTTATGGTCTGTGTTGTATTTTGCACCATTCGCTGAGCACCTTCAGATGCTTTGAGAGCTGCACGGACCACAGGCTGGCAAGCACTGTGCTGCATGAGAGGAGAGATGACTGCCCTGCCGTAAGGACACCTGAGGTGCTACAACTGTCAGAAAAAAGGGAAAAACAGTGACACGAACACAACAGTACCTGTGTGACACTTCTGTGCCCAGTTGTTGGAAGGGCAGCTCTGTTTATCGAGCTCTGTGGGAGCCACCACGGCTCCCAGAATGTCCTCGCTGCTCCACCATCAGTCCATGCCCTCCCCTCCAGGCAGCTCCTTGCCAACCATGCTTGAGGACTGAGATGTCATTTCTTTATCCAGGTCGATTTGAAAAGTTTCTTTGAGGTGGTGTTTGACTGTGGCTTTCACCTGAGACCTGGGAGGTCCCTGCTCCTGCTCCCCACCACCCACTGCAGTGTCTGCAGGAATTCAGGGTGGCCGGAGAGTGATGCCCCCTGAGCCTGTTGAATTAGAGAACTGGCAAAAAATACTAATGTCATCCCTGTGACCAGCAGGGTCCCACTCCAGAAGGGAAGCGGGGAGAGGGTCTGCTTCTTCTGCCTCACTTGTTCCAGATAACTGCATTCTGCTTTCCAGCTAGACCAAAGCATTTGGTTAATATCTGATTTAATTCGGGTGTTTCCCAGACAGAGAACAGGTCAGGCACTTGGAATAAAATATCTGTGCGAGGCCTCCCTCCCAAGTTACAGATGACACAAGCATGCTCTTTCTTTCTTTTACGCCTTCCCTCCAACCACAACACACATTGTTCCTCCTTTGCATTCTTTGTCTCTCATCTACCTCCCCTGGACCTTCATTTTCAAGTCTGAGCGAGCGGCATTGTCTTTTCTCCTGATCCTCCCTCCTCTCCGCTCTCGCCGTACATTGCACAGATCACTCGACCATGCATTTGGCAGGAGCTGGGCTTCATTAGGTCTCTTTAGTTATCATGCTCTTTCATTAGCTGCCCAGAGACACCAGTGGTCAAGCGCTTTGGTGAGGTGTTGGCATGAAGGTCTTTGCAAGTCAACAGGGGCAATCTGAAGAACAAGCAGCACCAAATGCTGGCCATCTTAAGCACAGTGCAGTGTGCAGGGAGGAGAGAGGTGGTACTTTCCGTTGTCAGCAGGGCATTTTCCTCCATGTCCTGCAGTCTTTTGCTGGGGGACATACTTATTTTTCCTCCATGTCTCCTGATCAGAAGGACTATTGCCCCTTCCTGCCAAACAGACCACCTTAATGCGTAGGCATGAGGTCCAACAACAAGTCATTGCCCCACAACAACGACCGCTGAAGCTTTTTGCTGCTGTGTGGAGGATTCCCTGAGCAGCCTGCTCTGGTGAGTCTTGTTCTTTAATCACAGGACAATGCGAATGGAAGGGACCTGATGGGCTGTGTCCAGTCTTTGCTATCACAGGCAACCGGGTCATAAAATCCTCTGCAGAGACCTATCCTTAGCTCCATGGAGCTATTTCAGGGAACATTTCATTAGCAAGAGTAATATTAATGTTAAGCATGAACCAGAATCAAACCTTAAGTGCAGGTTTCAGTTCTGGTTTGGCATTTCCTGAGCCCACTCATGACAACATACGAAATCTCTAAACCTCCAGGTTCGCATCTCACACTCTGCCATACATGAGTGTATGCCTCCAACCAGGCCGTCTTGGTATTCTGCAGTGTAGAACTAACAAGTTTGCATTTAGCTGAAAGACCCTGCCCAGGACTCACCCACTGAGTGGGTCCCAAAGTACATTGACAGGCTAAGGAAAGGTTTCTGGAAACCACTTGGGGTCCTGCTGAGAAGCAGCCACCTCTGAACACATTGCAGCACTCACTGAATGGCTTCCAACAATGTGAGAGCTTCATTTGTGAGACTCCTAAGGAAATTGCATCCAGTTGTCATTGCAAAAGAGGGAATTTAAGGCATGCACGATGTAATTATTCCCATTGGGAACTGCCAAAAACAACAAGGGTGGCACCCCGTTGCTGTAAAGAAAAAAAAAGCAAGCTGTAGAATATCTCCTGCTGTGTGTGGCCAGGACTTTGATGTCCCATCTCCTGTGAGCACAGCCCTTCTCTGCAGCTCCCCCTTCACCAGCCTCCCAGGCTCTCCAAGTGCCACAGGGGAGCACCGGCCAGGCTGGAGGCAGAGGCGAGCCACACGCTGCCTGCCTGCCCGGTGTGGGAGCACAGACCTGTACTCTGGCAGAAAAAGATGCTTCTGGGCTAGGCCACCAGCTAAAGGTCTGGAAGGTCCAAATTTCATTTTCAACATGTTATCAGCAAATCACTTAGATGCAGGTAGGCACTTTAGGTACTGAGTTCTCTTGGGTTTAACTGGGAGTTTGATGTCCAAATACTTTTGAGGATCTGTCTGTAAAATGAGGACAACAGTACCTCAGATTTTCACAGAGGTTTTGTCAGGAGACAGAAACTCCCCCTGGTGAGGTGGGCAGTGCTGGCAGACACAGAAAGGCATGCCTGGGGGGCATTACCCTTCTGCACCCGGAGCTCCCGAGACAGGACCAGAGCAGGAGGCTCCGTGCCACTGTGGTGCTGCTGCCCGGCCATCCAGAGGCTTCCCTGTCGATGTCCACAAGCCACAAGGCTTCCTACTTGCACAGCTCACTGCTTTTGCAGATGTCCTGCTGCAATTAGCCAAAGACAGCCATCGCTGGGCTGTCAGGCTGGAAAGGCCAGGGAAATCTCTCATCTATAAGCTGTCCCAGGCTTCCCCACCAACCTCTGGGCTCTGCAAAATGTCTTCTGGTGTCACCAGAGTTTGGAAGGACCTGGGAAGCAACACCTGGATCAGATCTAAGGTCCTTTAATCTGTAAAACATCTTCTTTTTTTCTCTAACCAAGCTCTTCTCCTCCCAGCGTACAAAGCAAAACATAGCAAAGAGCTCTGGGGGAGGCTGAGTCTGGAAGAAGCTCAGAAGAACCTAATCTCATTCTTCTGTGCATGTTTTTGCTTTGTATAGTCTTTTGTACATGCTTTTGCTCCAGATGTCAGCAGCAGAACTAAGCAGCCAAGCTGCGGGCAGCAGAGCAGCCAGAGGGGTGGGGGGGCTGTCACGAGGGCGCTGACTGGTGGGGTGGGCGTCCCGCACAAGGGCAGCATCGCCCTCGCTCTCCCCCATGGCCGCACCGGGGCCTCGCCAGCCTTTGCAAGGCTATTCCCGGTGCTGACTGTCAGTCTGAAAGCCAGCCCGGCCCCTGGTTGTTAAGAGCAGCTATGTCTGATCTGATCTCCAGTGAGGAGGACAGCTGAAGTGAAACCACTGGCTGGGTCTGACCCGTGGCTGGAGCTGGATGTCACGGGCACGGCACAGTCCTGCCAGCTGCCAGCATGCAGGAAGCATCCCACCGATCATCGGCTGTACAGTGAAGCAGCCAAAGCCCGCACCGACTGATCTGCAGCATCAGCTCTAGATCTCAGTAGTTGTTTTGATCTGTGTGTTAAGTAATACCAGCGCCTTACTGCAAATACATTTGCAGAGGTTTAACAGCAATTAAATTCATGTGTATCTCTGGCATGGGAGCTTGGCTGCAGTGAATATGGCTTCAATAATCAAGTGGTGTTTTGTTTACATGCTGTAATTATGATATTAAAATCCATACACAAACCTCACTGGAGACAACGATCTTTGAACATGTGGTGGTCTTTGCAACCGACAGCAGGATGCAGAGGTAAAGGGGGACAAGATGGATGTGGGGTGAGCGCCCATAAGATTAACCACTACCACAAACACAGCTGAGTGGGGTCCCTGGTGTCTTGCAAGACGGCATGGCTTCCAGCTCTTCAGCTGAAAGCTACCAGACAGCTAGCTGAAGTCGCTGAAAGATGAGCACTAGCGGGCGATCAGTTTGGGATGCTCCGTCACCCAACAGGGTTGCCGCCTGGATGAAGTATTTCTCCTCACAGCTGTGGCTGTAAGCTTCACACAGCTAAGGCTCACATTTAGTATGAAGGTGATGCTCCCCTCAAGTGACAGAATGTAGGTTCCTGCATCTCAGATCTTTAAAATCACCTAGGGCTGTCAGAAGAGGCCCAGAGCTGCACAGGGGAATTTACTTTGCCGAGTAAAGCTTTTTGGAGAACCAGAGAGCATCTCAGAGGACTGACAAAGACAGTATGATTCAGCATCAACTGCCATAAATCAAGCACAAGTGGCTCCGTACCATTTCTGGTTCAAAAGCCTTCAGCACCTCACTTTCCCTCTCTCGGCTTGTATCTCCTACCTCGTGGCTGTCTTCTCTACCTGCAGTGTGAGCTTTTGGAGAAGTTCTGTTGATTCTGCATGGTGACCCAGAGATTTTGCCTAGCAAGTCATAGCCAGCGCCCCAGTGAGGACATAGCCAGCCCGTTTCACCTAGGAGACAATCAGGAAAAGGCAATGAGGAGAAGTATCATGAGATCTTAGGTTTTCCCTCAGTTCTGAATTTCTCCTCAGTGGACAATCCTGTCCTGTTCCAGGCCAAAGTCAGATCATGATGGCATAAACAAACCTCTGTCTTTCCACTGGAACTGGGGGAAAGAGCTCAATGCTAACAAGTAAAGGTGAAAAGAAGTTGTATTTCCATGCTTTTCATCTCTCCACCTCACAGTCCATGCTTTCCCCTGCCACCCCCATCATCACCCCAGCCGCACTGCAGAAAGGAGTGACTGGAGACTGCCCAGTTGGGGTGTCCTCCTCCAGCCTCAGCCCAAGCATTTGGTGGGGAAGGTCAGCGTACAAGGTCTAAGTGAGGGCTGAAGCTCTGGGCAACCCCCCTGCATGGACCCAGGCAGAGGGTCTCCTCGGCAGTGTGGGTTCCTGCTATGCCTGCCCGCAGGCAGTGTCACAGCCAGCGCCTGGGCACATCGTGCTGGGGACATGTCACCCTCGCTGACCAGCGGGGTACCACTGCTCAGGCTCTCTAGGCTGTGTCGCACAACCAGTTGAGCAGGATCCAGATGACTGCTCCTCTCTTTAAAATCTGTGGCCACAAAGGAGACTTAATTTCTTTGTCATGTGTTGAGTCAATGACTTTCCTCCAAGCAGAGGAGTTGTGGGGAGAGACACAGTCAGGGGCTGAGATTAAACGATACCTCCAGTAATAAAAGCAAAACAGATTTGTCTGTAGTGAGTTTTCCTTTCCAAAAGCCATGCCTGGATAATCTCAGTTTCTACCTAAGAGATAACAGAGCTGTCAGGACATGCTCCATGTGGCCACACAAGAAAACACAGACATGACCCCTTGGCTCTTAGGAGCTAATGTAAGAGGGAGGGGGAAAAAGCACCAGCAGGGTAGAAGAAAACAAAACCTCAAACTCATAAAGCAAACAAATGTAAGATTTCCTATTTTTACTCAGTAATTTACATGCCTGACCCCCTTCCTATTTCTTCCATTTTTAATCTACAATAAATATCTCTGAGCTGTGCTGAGACAATAAATCTGGACCCCTTTGAAGACCTCAGGTGGCAGTGCAACAACAATATACTTTATAAACTAAACATTTTGGAGATTAATTTTCCTTTTGATCTGCAGCGTGGTACCCCCACTGCATACGCATGCACACACCAACGCACATGCACATCCTGCTGGACCCACCATGCTGCCGCGTGTTGTTCCCCTGCCACTGCAGATGGACATCAGAGAGGCCATAGCTGGATGTAATATGCAATATACACTCTCACAGAGACACATATGTGAACAAAGCCTTTTTGGTGAAAAAACACCATAAAAGATGTGACGACTCCGAAAAAACAGTAAACAGCACAATTTAAGTTCACAGTGGAAGAATTAATTGTTCAATGGTAGGGGCAGGAAGTGGTTGTAAGCAATTTTAGAGTTTGTTTATTTTTAAAGCGCAGCGAGAGAAAAGGAAATAAACTTTATTGCATGATGTCTTTCTCGGACCCCCAAGGGACCATCAGTGGGGTTGTGTCCATGAGATCTACTATGCAGACTTCAGGCCCTGAACTAGCAGGGTAAGTGAGGGCAATAGCTATTTGTCATCCTTTGTGTAAGCCTGTTCTGGACACTTTGCCTGTGGGTTTCACAGACAATTGTCGACAGTGAAAAAATAGCAAGGCACTGATCACTTCGCCACTCTATTAGCTGTACATTTGCGTCCATGTGCCTCCCACAGCCATTGAGCTGAAGGGATGCAAAGTGTTTATGAACTGCACGTTACTCACTGGTGCATCACCCACCTACTTCCCAAATACAGCTCCCCTGAGCCAGCAATACAGCTGCAGATTAACAAAGAAGCATGACCCCTAAGCACAGCAATTTGGGTCAAGAAATAAAAATACCCACAGCTCAAAGAAAAAGAGTGAAATCTGGCGTGAGAGGAATGCATGGCCTGCACTTGTATTTCCCAGTCACGGTGATGTGAAGTCCCCATTTCATCAGATCAGTCTCTAGGAGTTAATATTCATCGAGCCTTGCAGGGTAGGCTAGGGTGATCGATCATGCTGAGCCAGAAAAGAGGTTGTCGGGTCTGGTGACATCCTGGCCTCTCCTCTGAGGACTGTCAACTAAGAGCTGACCTGGATCAAACCTCTTTGACTCACATGACGTGACAGGATCACAGTAGGAGCGAGGAGGTCCAGGAGCATACCCCTTAAGCTGCACACAGATCAGCTACAGCATTTGCTGTGTGATGTGCATGTTGGAGATTGAAGCATGGTGTTAAACCCTGGGGTACAGACAGGTCACTGCCTCTCATTCTTGCTCATTTTCTCGATAATCCAACCTCTTGCTATGCTGCCATTTTGCAAGCAATTATTCAGACTCCAGAATGCCAGCTTCTACTGAAGGTGAAGAGTTCAGCTCTTGTCCTTATAGGAAAGCACACGCAGTGTGACATAAGGTTAATTAAAGCAATGTTGTGTTCCTGAGTCTGAAGAGAGCCTGAAACAACAGCTCTGAGGGGTTGAAAAGCCTTTATTCCCTTTCAAACTCCTGATTCTCGGATAACAGTTGATTTAAGTATCACTGTTTGACTTACTAGTGTTTTAGTAGAAATACCCAGCTTAGATGTCCATGCCAGGTCTTAAACAATCTACTCTCTCCCTGCTGCCATATTGTCTTTTGTTCAGTTGCCTGCTCAATTGCCTTTTGCTCAGTAACAAGATTTTCAGTTTCTTCCCTGCAATTTTTAATGGAGATACAGTTTGCCCGTCTGGGTAGTGTGTCAAAACATGGACCCAGCCAAAGGAGTGAAAGGGGCCGGGGAGGAGAGAGAAGGGAGGGTGCCCAAACCTCGTTCCAGAACCAAGATGCTTTTTGGGCTCATTCCTGCCACCTGTGCCCAAAACAGCTGGGTTGTCACTAGGAGTTTTCCCCCCACTTACTTGCTGCCTGGGGAAGAACTGCACCAGGCACATACAGCTGTGGGGCCAGAGGAGCCGGGCAATAGCTGCAGCTTATTGAATCAACAGTGTCCTCCACTGCCTGCCCTCCAAAAAGCAAAGGAAGGACAAACCCCAGTCATCCGACACAAATTAATTTCCTGGAAAGACTGAAGAGTGAGTTAAAAGCACACACGAGCGCACACACGCAGAGCCCAAACCCTGGAACCTGACCAGTGCAAGCAGTGCGAGCGAGGCTGGCGGGGGATGCGGGAAGCCCTCCGACCCCGTGGAGAGGGATGCGAGCCCTGCCGGCCCCTCGTCGGATCGGGGCAGCAAGTAGAGGGAAGCACTGGTGTTTGGACAGATGCAGGTCTGTGTCACAGGCAGAAGGGCTGAGCGAAATGTTGCATCCCCCGCCGCCCAGTATGGGTCCCTCCGTAATAACCTTCCAGGCTCGTTCTAGCTGTCCCAGAAGGGGCTTGCTCGGCAGCCGCTGCTCGGGTCACCCTCGCACAGCCCTGCCCCGCTGCAGCACAGCCACCCAGCACACCCCGACCTGCCAGGGCGTTAGCAAACAGTGATCCAGGCCCTGGGTTGCTCTCCGGTCCTTTTAAGAGGAGCTACAGCAGCAAAGGCTTACAGAGACACACCGCAGGCTCTCCCGCCTTCTGTCAGGGCCCAGAGCAGCGGCAGCCCCCAGGGCCCAGCGGTGTTGCAGCCCCGACGCGCTGCGGTAGCCGAACGCCCATGAGAAGCGGCGAAGTCTGCACTGCGATCCAGGTCTTGTAACTAGCAGGACTGTCAAAGCCAAGCTTCAGGCAAGTCTTCCAACCAAAATCAGATCTTTGGTAAAATGTGGGATTTTTCTAAAGGGTTGAATTCTTTGGTTTGCTTTGAAGGCTACATGCAAGCCTTCCTCTCGCCTCAGGAGCCCTGTTGTCACCGCTTTTGGGACACAAGGAGATGAAAGCCACATGTAATCACAGCACTCCAAGTGCTGGACCTTCAAGAGCATTCAAAGAGCAAACCCTGAGCGCTAGGGAAGGGGGTGAGCTCGTCTCTGGTGTCTCAGGTCACATACTGGGGCTGGATGTACAGTGTCTGGGAGGGGTTGGGGTGGCCAGCATTTTCCCCCAAACAACTCGTTCTGCTTTAAGACAGTTCACATGAGGAATAAATATGAAATTGAACACCGGCTACATCCTCTGTGCAGCACAGAATGGAGGGGATGTCACTTCTGATCCTCCCTACTCACAGTTTGCCCCCCAGATGCCACCCCACCACCAAGCCATTGCACTGCACAGTGGTGGCTGGATGTTGCACAGCAGGGGTATGATGCCCATGAGCACAAAGCAGATGTCAAAGCACGGCAGGCTGCTGCCACTCTAAACACCTAAGGGCATTCCCAGGTCCTGGCTTTCATGCTCTCCATTCAGGATCACAGGAGCTCAGAAGCTGGGGCTGGAAAAGACCTCAGGAGGTTGTTTAGTTCAGCATCGGTCCCAAGACAGCGTCAGCTATCCCTACACTGCTACTGACATGTTTATCCAACTTCTTCTTTAAGACACTTCCTCTAATGGATCCAACACTCCTTTACATGATCCGTTAGCAGGGATGACCTAGGACATGCTTCACATCTTGAGCAGGGAACAGAGAAAGTAAACACGGGAGTGACTTTCCTTTCCAGGCTGAGAGAAAAGCCAAACAGAAGGAGAAGGATGGAAAAGCTGAGACAAGCAGCAAAAAATCTGCAAAGATCTTGATTTGTGTCTCCTTCAAACCTCCAAGAGCTACACAAATCCCAATCCTCCTCTCATCACATCTGGAGGCCCAAGAGGCTTCCAGATGGTCTACAAATGAAGACTCAGAGCCATGTCAGCACTCCATGAGGTCACATCACCACTGCGAGGTGATGCGTGAGAGCGTGACTGTAAAACTCTAGCCTTTGTCACAACCCCGCGCTGACCCCAGGAGTCAGATCGTGTTGGGGAAGACAGTGGCTGGCATGCGGCACTGCTCCCTCGCATTCAAGCAGCCTCTCCAGGCTGTCAGACGTTGGTGGTGCCCACGCCAGGGCCTTGACAGCGCAGCAGCTCTGTAGCAGTTGGCTTCTTTCAGTCCACAGCTTCCGAGCGGTTACAGCCCTGTAATAGTGGAGCGACTCTGCTCAGTACACTTTGACATTACCACTACTGTTGATCTTGGCGTATTATTTATCCATCTTCCCAGCCATAAATTTCCTTCCTCGACTCTCTGACTTGCTTTAGAACCACACTCTTTGCGCTGAGGCTGCAATGCCCTGGGGAAGAGACCTTTGCCTCTGCGCTTTCTATTTAGGGCTGTGCAGCTTTATGACACTAACAGAAAGAGTAACTTCCCAGATGACTTTGCAGCCAGTGCAGACATTTTTTTTAAATGCTACTTTTTGGCTACTTGGTAGGTCACCGATAAGAGCAGGGATAAATCTTAAGCCCGAGCTGCTACCACATGGGGAGGAGGAGATCCTGTTAAATTCCTTGCAAATCCAACCTAGAACAAACCATAAAGTCTTTCCCCTGTTCTCCCAAACAGATCAGCAGGAAAGTCCACCCCAGAGTCTCATTAACTGGCCTCTGTTTCCCAAGTTTAAAGCCTTGATGGAGGTGAGTAGCCCCACCATATTATCACCAGAGGCTCAGGTGCCTGCACAGATCTTTGCACCGAGCTTTGGGAACTCAAGTGAGACCAGGATTTGCACTGCACGTGTTAACGCCTGTCTCTCAGGGAGGCCCAGAGCTTGCCAGGCTCCTGGCTCGCACCGATGACCTCAGAAGGCATCTCATGATGGCGCAGGCCAGCATCAGTCGGCTCATGCTCCAGTCGTCCCCCCCCCCAAATCAACCCTTTCTACCAGCCTTCTTGCTCTGGACCTCTGCGAGCAGTCTGCTGTGGGTCTCTTTTCATTGGGGTGAGTAAATTTGAACAATGCTTTCCATCCCTGCCTGCCTCAGCTCAGAGGGGTCCCTCGAGTAGGCCATGAAAGGAGAGGCACATCTGGGCTGGATTACAGGGTGGTGCAGTGGCTTTTATAGCTACAGATTCCTGCATATGTTTCCGAGCAGGACGTATATACTCATACATCAAAATGCAGAGAGCCCCCAGGGTTGAGGGCCCTCATTTATATGTGTCGTTCTTGGTTGCCCCCTCTTTTGGAGGGCTCAGCTAAGGACACCTTGGCAGGCCAGGGTCAGTGGGAGGAGATGCTCCAGACTGCTGATAACCAGCTCTCCCACTGGGCATGGAGTATTGCTTTCTTTTGAGAACAGAGGCCAAACGGAGGGAGTCATTTACACCATTGAGGAGTGGGTGTAACACTGTGATTTACTGGCACATTACAGCCACATAGGCACTGACTTTACAAGGATAAGGACAACTGTGAAGAAAACAAGGGAGGAGGCAATAAGACTCAGAGTAAATCCACAGAGATCAATAACGTTACATCACATTTACTCTGGTTAGTAAACCAAAGGTTGCTGTCTGCTCTCTGTAGCATTGGTTATCAAAGCTCCAGATTTTACACCACGGTCACTGAAACCAGGATCTGTCCCCTGAGGTTTTACAAGTAACCTCTTTCTCCCAAAAATCTCTTCTTTAGCTATCCATGGGTTGAGAAAGAGACAACGATGTGTGGATGGAAAAGCAACAAAAAAGAACTAAATTAAAATTACAACGCAGCAAGGCTCCAAAGAATTTACAGATGTCTCTCCTCTCCTCCCCGCCCCCCCTCTGCTTCTCCGTGGTCAGCTGTAAATATTTATCTGGCAGGCTGCAGTGAAAGGCATGGCCCAAAACACTTAATCACAATTTCAGTGTGGCTGCCCTCCAGAGCGCCCCGAACTTGAGGGACAGTGGGTTTTTTTCCTCCAGCTTTGTTAGAGGAAGGTACCTGTGTCCTTCTGCAGCCAAAGGACTGCTTTCAAAAGAAATTCATAACGTCTCCAACATGAGCTGCTGGATGCTTTGTTTTTCTTCTTTTTAGGATTTTTTTCTTTCTAAAGGGTCAGATTTTCTTTTTTAATTCCAAATGAGGGAGGTGGCCTGCCCTGCCACTCCACCATCAGCAGCCTCATGCTGATTGACAGACAGACGGTGTAAAGAGGGAAATGCGAAGTTGGACTGGATTAGTCAGGAGCTTTGGGAAATCTCCTCCAGAAGGAATCATTATATTTCTATAATTCACCCCAAAGAGTTTCACAAGTGTTGATGAGACACAACCCCATCTCCCCTAGCAAGGGTGGCTGTCTCTAGGGTGGAGCTGCTGTGGGACACTCAGCTCTGCTCGGCAACTTGGGACAAGTGGGAACAAAGCCGGAGGCTGGCAGTTGTGGGGGCTTCTGTTTTAAGGATGCCCAGCAAGAAACAGCACTGGCCCAGGGCTTCATGAGCAGTATTGGCTGCCTGCAACTGCAAGGTCAGGAGCAAATCCTGAGGTACCAGGGGCTTGCAAGCCTTGCTCCCTGGCTCTCACTCATGCAGCAAGCCTGGCCTTCTGACTTATCTCCCCGCAAGGACGTTGGGAAGATTTCTCTGTTTTCATTTGTACTGTCCCTCCTTGCACACGGCAAACCATTTTTGGGGCTCTAAACCCTGTGTATTGATATTTTTCCATACTGATGCATATGCTTGTTCCTGAAGTGGCAATAGACTGCTGCAGAAATTTCCTCTCTGGTTGTTCCCTAGATGGATCCAGTGTCCCCCCAGCCCCTCACATCCCCACCACACCACGCTGCCAGCAGCCAAATCTGAGGATTACTACACTTAGGGTTGTGTTCAGAAACAAAGTCAAAACACTTCCAGCAAGTGCACTTAGCATGGCTCTGTTTGCCAAGAGCAGCTGCCTCCTCCTATGTGGTGAAGGGAATGCATTTTGTGTTTAACAGGGGAAAAAACAAATAACTTCCTCTGAACTTCTCAGCAAACACTTGCATGCCTGGACAGTGGGATGCAACCCTGGAGAAGATTGGGACTAGTTCGGCTGGAGTACCCTGGCTGAAAGACCAGCTGGACCTCCCTGGCTGATGGTGTTTAGAGGTGCTGACACAGGGTACGGATCACTGCCTTCAGTTAGCACCAATCTGACACGCAGGCTGCTCCTATTTCATCCCATCCAAACTATTCCTCCTTTTTTTTTTTTTTCTTTTAACTTCTTCCTGCCCCTTCCTCTCCATTCAAATCCAGAGCAGTATCTAGGGCCCATAAATACCCAGCAAAATGCGGCTGTTGACTTCCCTCAAAGGAGACATTGTGCTGAGCCTTTCCCAATGGCTCGCTCCCCACTTTGATGTGGAGGAACTGGGAGGGGAGAAAGCGAGGACAGGACCATAGTGTGCAAAACCGTGGCCCCTGTGGGACCACCCTCAAGGTCTGCCTCAAGGTTTGCTCCAGCCCCACAGCAGCTCAGAGGCTGGAGTACATAAAGAGGTGGCAAGCATTCACTTTGTGTCCCGGCTTCCAGCCTCCCAGGCAATGTGTGGCAGTCTTCCTCAGGAGAGGAACCGGGATGGCCAACCAAAAGCTCTGTTGCTACTTCACCATAATGATTATTGCCTCAGTCTCCAGCTGAAGCATGAATGTATTCTGTTTTTACAGTTCTTTGTGATTTTCTGCAGGGAGCAGCACACTTTGGCAAACCAGAGCCATGCGTGACATCGAATTTTCTTATTGGCCTTCACTGCACTGCAATTGCCTCATCATTTATTGCCAAGTAGTTTGTTCACCACCTGATTATTTATCAGTCTGCCTTTATGCCTTCCAGGGCAATCAGATGCACTTCAGTTTTTCCTTCCTTGCCAACATTTCCAGTGAAAATGGTGCTTTGTTGGCACATCTGCAAACGTGCAGCGTTCCTTGAAAAGGCACTCTGGCTCATTCAGAGCAGGTGATCGGTAACCACACACATAAATTGGTCTGAAGTTAGTCTATTATCACATCACTGGCCCTTACAATTTTTAACAGATTCTCAGAGCCTAGAGAACTGCCAAAGCCCCCTCCCTGTAAATGTAAATGTATGAGAATCTCAGCTTCCTTCAAAAAGTAAACAACCCTGTCACTCCCTTCTCTGCAGTAATTATTGTGACCTTGCAATTGTGATGTGAAGGAAAGCTGAAAATGCAGCCCAGTTGTATCTAAAAGTTTTGAAAAACCCAAACAGACGATGAGCAATCAGACACCAAACTGCACAGGTTTTAGTCTATTTTTTAAGCCAGTGCTGTGAGATTCGAGGCCTTATTTGGGATTTTTAAATCTTTGGGGCTGGTAATAGCGGATATATAGCAGATTAACTGTGTGCACTGACACAGATTACAGCGTTATTACTTGGGGGCTGTAGGACGTTCTGGGAGCAACGCCTCCTCTTAGGGCAGGCGTTTCCAAAAGGCTGTGTTTTCTTTGACCAAAACGGGCTGCTGGTTTTTTATTGCACATAGGGCACTGTACCATGAGTGACAGCCAGCCTCCCTAGTCCCGCCGCCCTCTGGGCCCACCTCAGTGACTGCCCAGCATCACACCCCAAAATCCCTGAAAGTGCCAGGCCCACCTTCTCCCCTTTAATGTAATAAATGGCAACACACAGGGGCATGCAGGGAAAGGCTGCTTTTATGGCAGGGTGCCTGGGAAGAGCCAGGGTGGAATGTAAGGGAAGACTTTGCATTAACACCCCACCAGTGCCACAGGGACAGCCCTGGCAGTGCCAGGCACCACCTTTGGGGAGGACAGAGCAGAGCTGGTGCTTTGCATGCCTGTGTGGCTGGGACCCTGCCCACACCCCATGGGGTCAATACAGTATTGAGTTTACCCAGCTGTAATTCCCATCATCTGCTCCATAGTCCCCACGTCCAACCAGCAGATGCTCAGGATAGCTGGCTGATCCATCAGTCCCCACTCCGTCAGGGCGGCCAGTAACTGCTGCCTTGGAGGCAGACCATGGTGGGGATGGGGAGGACATGGTGCAGGGAGAAATATTTTTTATACTGTGACTGCCACCGAGCCGACGGCAGCCAGCCAGAGCCGGGGTTTCCCACGGTCCCTTCACCTCCCCATCAGTGCTGGGGGTGAGGTGCCAGTTTGGCCCCCGGCTGCTGGCCAGCTCTCAAGGGGTGGGGAGGCAGAAGGGGCTGCCCAGGCCCAGCTGGAGCTTCTCTGACCCAGACATTAAGTGTGATGCTGTTTTGGTGATACACTTTGTCCTCCTGGTTTGCAAGCCAAGAGTTTATAAACCCGCAGGGAGAAGCGCCTGCTCTTCCCTGGCACTGCCAGTCCTGCTTGCGGCCGCAGGCACTGCTTCACGCGCCTCTGAGCTGCAGGTGGGTCTCTGCTGCTCACTCTTCCCTCTTGCATTATTAAAGGGGAAAAAAAAAAAAGAAGGAAGAAGAAAAGGAAAGAGAAATCAAGCGGCTCTTTGCTGTTTGCTTTTCCTCACTGGGAACTGATTACAGAGTGGGAACAGCTGTTTCTTGCCCTGGCCAGTGCCACCTCCCTGCCTTCCCCTTTTTTGTCCCAGATTCAGCGAAGTGGCCCACTCCAAGCAAGTCCCTGAGGAGCATGTCCCTATCCGCCTGGCAAGGGTCTCAGGGTCTCTCTGCCCTTCACAGACCCAGGGGCAAGTCCATGCCGGTGGCTGTGATGGGACTCCTGGACGCAGACAGCATCGAGGAGAGGGATGGGACCTGTCCTTCTGTCCCCATGGTGGACACTGCCACACGCCCCCAGCAGCCTGGCCCAGCTAAACTCGTGACATGAAAGGATGGTGTAAGCTACACCGTGTGTATTTCCATTCCTGCTCTTCCTGGCCTAAGCCCAGGAAACCCGGATTATTTACCCAATACAGAGGGAGGCGACAGAGTGATTCAGAGATCGAGACTTTTCCTTTTCAGATGGAAGAAATACTGCTCCTCTCTTTTGCAGTACATAAACTGTCCAGCTGTGCCAGCACCTAAAGAAAATGTGTTGTTCTCTCGGGTTACAGAAGAGTGTCGAGGCCAGGCCGCCGATGGGCTCTGCATAGGAGACACAGTCATCAGCCAGAGGCAATGCCAGCACCTCCAAAGCATGACGGGGCTTTCAGACTGTGCAAGCCTTAAAAGATTAATTTCTGTGTGGCTATTGTAAGGAAAGGGTTAACGATTTTCCAGGCAGCTGCAAGATGCCATAGGATGGTGGGATGAGGAGTTACCAAGATGCCATAGGATGGTGGGATGAGGAGTTAACTGTCTGTGGCACCCAGCCTCTTGCAATTGCAGGCAACCATGCAGCAGGTGGCCCCGGCTGAGAAGACCAAGGTCTACTGCATGTGGCCAGAGCATTTCCTGGCATCCTGCAACAAGCCCCAGAGCCTTGGTCAGCCTCATCGCCACAGAGCAGCAGTATTACTCATAGAGCAAAGGCCTAGTTGTGCAAGAAACCCGTGGCAGCATCCCCAGCTCAGCAGCAGGAGGTGCCTCTGGTGGGTCCCCTTGGTTAGCCCACATTGGAGGAGCTGGATGAAGTAGCTTTTGCTCCTTCCTGGCCTGTGTTCCCAAGGTTTGGTCTCAATCACGAGAGGGGCTGGAGAGGTACAGCAGGACTCTTGGGTCTCATCCTGCCCAGCCTGGACAGGGCTGCAGTCTAGGCTCCTATAGCTCAGCCCAACACTGGGCAAAGCCCTTCAACTGCCCGAGCTCCCCACCCTGCTGAAGAACAGTTATAACACACTTTGGCATATGGACAAAGCTCTTTGAAGGAGCGACGCAAGGTGCCAATCCTGTCTAAATATCCCATTCATGGTCATGCCCTCAGACAGCGCTGCCTGCGGGCAGAGGCACAAAGAGATTGGATTCCCATGACCCACAGATGATAGGACATGGTCTTCTTTTAACTGACACCTCAGATGATCCCAGCCACCTAGGATTAATTTGGGTGGTTAATCACTCTGCAGTATCTACCTCAAGCACCCCAGGTAGCGCAGAGACTTCTGCCGCCCACTTCACTTTCCATTTCAGCCACAGTTGTAAAGCCCTGTCAACCCTGGGTGGAAACTCAGCCTGAAGATGTCAGCCCTGGAATCTCCCGGGCTTGGCCCCCCGTGCCCCACATGCAGCCAGCACCACGGCTCCTCAGGAAAAAATCCTTTCAAGCACGAGTAGAAACGTGGTTTCCTTTCCAGCCCCTCAAGAGCCTCGCTGCGGCACACAGTCTGCAAGCAGCTGCGGGGAGCACAGGGGCAGCATCCACTCCTGAGGGAAGGTGGTGCCTCTGGGGTGGGCAAGTGATGCAAGTCCTGCCCAGCCACTCACTGCTGGTGCTCCACAGGGACCTCCATCAAGGTGTGAGCGCGAGGTACTCTGCAGCAGGGAGGAGCAGTGCCTCAGCATTGCCAGGGCAGGGGAGCAGCCTGGTGACAAGCAGGAGATGGCAAGGAAACATGACAGGGAGCTGAGGCTCTGGGCAAAACCCAAGCACAGCGTTAGGCAGAGGTCGGCTGGCACATTGCTGTGCCTGAGCTGCCGGCTGAGCTGCTCACGGCCCAGTCTGGACGGTCAGAGCCTCCCTATCCCCAGCACTGAGGGAATCTGAGAGCTGGGAAATTTGGTAGCAAATAACTTGTTTATGGACAAACAACCCTGGGAGTTAGGGAAGTGCACCTTGCACCTCAGAGGGAAGACGTTCCTTGCAGTGAGACCGGGACAGACTCCAGAGATGCAGGGTGAAGTCTTCACACAACCAACAGTTTCTCTGCGGACCTAACTGTTTGCTTACTCTGCTCTGCGTTTCAGCTCCAAAGGGAGGATCTTCCCTCCATGCAGTACCACTGCAGTTCAAAAATATTAGCAAGATTCAGTATTTTGGTGTGCACAAGAAGTAAATTGTATTTACCTCAAATATTGCACCGTCTCCCAGAGACAATCACAAGCCTAGTTTGTCGAGCACCACAGTAATGAAAGCCTCAGAAATAACACAGGAGATAGAAAGGTTTGGTGATTTAATATGAAACATACGTGCTGCTTGGCATTTTCTGAGTAATCCAGCTTCTGCATGTCCTCACTGCATTACAGAAATGATGCATTATCTCCCCTTTTCTTGGCTTCGTTATGGGGATTGAATCTCCCCCGAGAACCTAATTGCTTCAGATGCTCTCTGCTCTATTTATATTTGATTTTACCCAGTGGTTTCAAGCAATACTGATCCTGAACGACTGTTGATCTAGGGCTGTACCCTGGCTAACATCTGCTTTGAAGGAGTTGTGTGCAGGGCTGTTTGAGTAACATTACACAGGGCAGAGAGGACTTGGCTCTTCAATTAAAGGCTTTATAATGATCCAGTCAATACAGTGTTGTTTTTTCACAAACAAGAGCCATGTGACCATGATGGTTTTCATACCTGTGGACACAATTTCAGACTACTATGTATCTTTCCACTATCGTTGAGTCCTTGCCTTAGCTGGTCCCTGCCTCAGTTTTCCCCTCACAAACCAGCTGCAGCTCCCCTTGCTTGGTCCAGGGTGCAGCTGAAACCTTGATAAACCCACTGTGCCCTACCTCAAAAGGGATCTTTCCTACCCTGCCTGGTGGAAATTTTTGCAGCAGGCACCACTGCTGGCAGCCCTGGCATCCAGAGGTCAGCAGAGAGGGGCGGCATCGCTTGCTGCTTTTGGGCAGAGTAGACAGGGGAACATTTGTACCCTTCTCTGAGAGCACAGAGACCTGCTTTATGGCCGGGGCAAAGCAATGCCTTCTGCCTCTGCTGCCACAAGGACAGTGACACGGCTCGGCCGGCATGGTGGTATAAGGCGGAGCGCAGGAGGAGCACATAAAACAGACAGATGGCTACACAGCCAGCCCGGTTATTACTGGAATAAATTGGGTAAATCACAAACTAAGCAGTTGCTCTCCCTGCGGTAGAAGAGGATCTGACACCATGATTGAAAATTAGCAGCATCTCAGAGGCAATCACTGCTGGGAAGCTTGCTGTGCTGGGAAGCTCCACTCAACCGGGTGTTGAACTTGGGCTATGTTATTACTGCACTTTAAACCACAAGAACAAAATGTTTGGGACATGCTAATGACACCAGGAGAAACAGAAGCATTTTGATTTAGTACTAATTGTTGTAATTATTCGCTACCAGAGCAGACTTGAATATAATATAATGGGTCTGATTATTTATCAGCATTCAAACACAAGAAAGAAAACAATGCTGGTAAATAGCAGAGAGTTTATTTTGGGGAACTGTTTAAAGCCAGGAAAGGACAAAACATCTCTCTTCAAAACAGGGCCTGTGGCGGCTCTGTGCTGAGGACCTCACAAAGGCTTTCAGCATTCAAGAGCTGTATACGGTCGAGGTTTTGCCCTGATGTATTTGGCTTGGTCACACTGTCACAGCCAGGTCTGCTGAGCAGCCTTCCATTGGGCACGGCGCGCCAGTGTGCTCCAAGCCTGCTCTACGCTGAGGCCAGATGCCGGCTAGCTTGCCTTGGAGTGTCTGCAGGACATGCCAGGGTGTGGAGAGCAGAGCTCCCAGGGGACCCTTCAGCAGAAAGCAACTTTCCTCCCATTGCAGATGGTAACCACTTTCCTTGTCAAAGGGGCTTTGTTGTCTCCCTTCGTCTCCCCGCTTGGCACCCCACTCTCATGGCACTTTCACTTCCTGCACTCATCTGACTTCGGAGCTACTATGCTGTGAACGTTTCAGAAAGGAACATGCAATCAATGCTGGCCAACCCACTAACAGACTGAGCTATTATTACAGTAGGAACTGATGTGAGCAGCCACAAAAAGGAAAACAGATTTTTGGGCTCCTCATATGTCCGGAGCTATCTGCACATCCTGTCCTGGGTTAACTGAAAACATGTGGTCAAGTCCTGCCAAGCTGGCACGCAGCTACAGCCAGAGCTAGCTCTCAAAGCATCTACATCTTTTATTTCCGCACCCCTTTTCTTGAATAAGCCCACTAAAATCCAGCTCAGGAAATGGTGAGATACCAACGTGCTTAAACGTTCTCCTCATCACTGATGGTACCCCTTCCGCAGAGCCTTGCTGCTACAGCTGCATCCTCTTTCCCTGGCTCGCTCCCATGTGAGGGTTAGCAATTGCTGGAGGACACTTGTCCTAACATGTTCCTACACCTCAAAAGTACAGTACATATATAAAGTATATTACATATATATACATCACAAGCCTGAAACAGTGCTCAAACCAAACTTACTTTGCCCCTGCGACACCTGGACACTGGCCTGTCACCCAGGACAGACCTGACCCGCTTAGGAAGCCTGAGCCCGAGCTATGCCCTGGCAACCAGCACATAACAACTATGTTCAGGCTGAGCCTGGCTGTGGTGAGGGACACGAGGGACGCCAGGCAGCCCCAATGACCAACCTGGGGTCCTCCTAGCAGGGCCCCAGCACCCACACGCTCAGGGCAGAGGGGATCTGCAGGATGCCCATTTGCAGCCATGCAGATAAACCAGTGAGTGGCCCAGGTTTCAAGCTACTCCCTGATGCCAGCAGCTCAGCATTTGCACCAGCTCATCCCCAACCTCGAGGGGCCAAGTCACCACGGAGGCCTTGTATCATGGAAGAAGTCTTGGAGGAATAAAGGCAGCGGGCACACATGAAAGAAAGCGCTGGCATAGCCAGGTGACTGCTGGTGCACGCGCTGGTTTGGAGCCACTAGCCCACCCTGAACCCTGCCAGGAGCGGATTCTGCCACAGAGGAGGGTGAGATGGGACTGGCATGTAGCAACCTACCCCAGAAAATCCTCCTGCCTCACCACCTTCCTCAGCCAGAGGTGGCATTTGTGCGTGTAGTGTTTCCTGTGGAGTATTTTTCTTTTTTTCTTTTTTTTTTTTTTCTCCTTTCTTTTCAGGTCTGGAGCCATGCAAATATCAAGCAGCCACAACGTGCTATGGCACAGGGTTCCCCAGTACAACCCTGCACTCTGTACAGATTTGCCTCCAGTTGTTTGCTTTGAACCTGCCACCTGCTACTTGTATTTGATGTCCCTGAAGTTCTTGTCTGAGAAGGAACAGTATACAATCACTCTCTATTTTGTAATGAGGTCACTTTGTTTTGAGTCACTGGTGTCCAGGTGCCTGCTTCTTTTTAATCCAATGGTGAAAGCTCCCAAGTACCTCAAGGACACAGAGCAGGCATTTGTAATTTTTTTTTTTTCACTTTTCCTAAACAATACTGACATGACACATTCCAAAAGTTTGCCAGTTGTTACAACAAATGGCTGAGACTGCAGAAACGGCTAAGAAATACTCACCACCGTTGCCCTAGCATATGTAATCTATTTGTACATGCTCTGTGCATCACTATCTGCAGACACCTGCAAACACACGGCCTCATTCATGCTCCTTCCCAGCACAAGCTGTTCTGCCTGTGCCTCACATACACATCCACCAGCATCCATCCTGCCAGGCCCGTGCTTCCTTGCACGTGTGCCTGTTGCCTTTACCTCTCCAAGACTTCCTTACGCTTAAAATAACGCGCCATAAATATCAACACCACAACCATATAAATGCCGCTGTAAATGCACTCTGTGTCTATACGCTTTCATTGTATCAGCACATACCCCATCCAACCTGATCCACACCCTTGAATGCATTCTTCCACCCCACGCCTTGCCACAACATGCTATACAGCTTCAGGAAACGCAAAGGAAAGCCGTAAGTTGTTTGAAAGAGACGATCTGTCCGGCTGGAAATTCTGCTTCTTAGTTGTTTCTGTGCCAAGACGTGTTTTAGTGGCCTCCATCTAGCCTGGGGTGAGAACCCTGGCCCTAGCAGCACTGCTGATCTTGAGCGTTTTCCTAGTCAATCTGGCAGGTAGGCAGACAGGTCAACACTCGGCACGCAGTGGGGAGCGGGGCAGTAGGTGTGTTTTCCAAGCATCATCATGCTTCGTAGCACACAGATGGTGAGTGTGCTGCGTGTGGGCTTTGCATTCAGCCCTGCCAAACACAGCCGCAGGTGGGCACAGGGCACCCTGCTTGTGGGTGACTGTAAGACTACAGAGATTTCTGCACAACCGAAACATACAGAGAAATGTATGATACATATATGTATCGTGTGCATGCATGTATATACGTGTGTAAGAAAATATTTGGACAACACAAGAAGAGCCACTCTTGTGCACTGGCTGCAAAGGAACTCACTGTATCAAGGTACACATACAACAACTCTGCCACTGCTGCCAGCTTGGTTCCCCTCTGTTATTTTTATAAGGCCATAGCATTAACCTAATTAATCTACTTTAACTGGAGAACAGTATTAACCTAAATGGCCCCACTCAAATCACAGAGATGTGGCCAAGCTCTTCAAACAGCCGCCTGTCTCCATTGACCCTTCTGCAGATGGTTAATACAGCTGAGCTCAGCGTGCCCACGCTGCACCTTGGCACAACAGTCCTCCTCTCTTCACAGGGTTTGTTTTCTGCTCTGAAGGGAAACACCTGCACGTCTGTAAGCGAGATTGGCTTCTCAGCTTAGAAGTTACAGGCTCCCCCACTGAGCCATGACCCAAACCTAGTGGGAGGACTAACTCTGGAGGCAGGAGCTTCAGCAAAGCATAGGTCCCGAAGGACCTACACCAAGCTGGCAATGCTCAAAAAGTGCTTGCTCGCACCCCAGCCAGCACCCCTGCCCGCTGCAGCAGCGGAGAAGGTATTTGCACCAAGTGTTTTGGAAGCCACAGAGGTGAGCAGCCCTGCGCTGCTGTATGCCAGCGGCAGCAACGGGGTGCAGTGGCTACAGCAAGGAACAGCCTTCAGAAGACCACAGCTCAGCTCCCATTTCCCTTGTTTCTGCTGATGACTTCCACAGTGGTCTTTGGCAAAACCCCCCATGCCAGCGTCTGGCATCCAAATGAGGCCAACGTCCTCAGGCCCCTTTGCCACCTACCCTGGTAACTACAGCTGAAACGTACCTCGTAAGATCTTTGCGAATACCACTAACCTGCTTGCTTTTAGCTTCAGAGCTGTCGCTGTATCAAGGCTTATCGCTGTGTTTTACCACAAAACCTGCCCTGTTTTGTTGTTAACAGAGAGGCCCAGCTTCCAGGGAGAAATGAGGGGTGGGCACAATTGGACTTAACCCAAACACGTGCTGGGGTCCGGAGTACAGCCCTGCAGGCAGAAGCAGCAGCTCTACACCCCAGCTCCCCCCAGCCAATTTGCTGACTGCACACTGCAAAGCTTTACACCAGCTTTATACCATTCCACCTGCTGTACTCTGGCTTCGGCATGATAGGTGTGTCCGTACCTACAGCCTGGCTGACACAAGTTCAACACATACTCTCTATGCATTTATCTACTTATAAACAAGCTTCACCTGGCAGAAGCCTACAGATGATCAGGGTTTGTGGAGCCATAGTGGACACCGTGTTTTTGAAAAGCATCTAGGGCCACAAAGGTGGCTGTGCTGAGCAATCGGGCCGTTTTAGAAGAAGCATCACAAATAAAAGCAATTCTGTATAGGAGATGTGAGAGCAAAGGGCTTGCAGGAGCCAGCAAGTCCACCTTACAACCCCTGCAAAATGGGCCAAGGCCAATTAACAATGAGCTGCAGCTGACAGAGGGGAGGATTTCGAGATGACAGAGATGGCAGGAAGCCTAGAGGAGATAAGAATTTGGAGGGAAGAGAAGAGGTGGCCTCCTGGGAATGAGTCTAAATAGGACTGCTAAGGGAATTTTAGTTAGTATCTCTCAGGCAGCCTTGGAAAAGGGGATATAGGTAATAGCCTTGTGAGATGCTGGTTGAGATACTGAGCTAGGAGTGCGGAGGAGACAGGAATTAGCTCAGGGAGATAGCAAGGGGTGGTGAATGCACATACAAGTACTTGAGATGGAGTTTTTAGAGAAAGATCCAGGTGAAGGGGTAAGCTAGAGTTTGCTACAAAGCAGCACGAGTGCTCTGGCTGTAAGCAAAAGGACTGCTGAGAATCTTGGGACAGAGATTTAAGACTTGCTGACGCTAAAATTACAAGCTGACAGACCAGCTGTGTGGTCACCCACCCTTCTCTTTAGTGGGGATGGAGACCTCCAGCCAGGACACATTCAACCCCCAAGCAACAGGCAGGTCACTCAAAAGCCAAAGCACCTTCTTGGGGAGGGAAGCACCGGTGAGGGGCAATATACCATATCAGGGCCAGCCTCAGAGGGAGCAGCTGCTTGGGGAGCTCCTCTTACATGCAAAGAACCTAGCATTCATTTAGATAAGTTCTTGCTAGCTTGTTTTCAAAGAAATTCTCTTGCAGACAGGGCCTGGGATTTGGGAGTGCTTGGGTCTGGCAGTGCTGTGCCATAGCTGACGCTGCTCCATTCCCCCCTCCACCCCTGCCCACAAACACCAGGAAGATGGCAAACACATGAGACTCACCAGCGGTGTGAATATAGCAGCCGTTACACTTTATTTCACTGTTGGGTTGTTTGCTTGTTTGTTTGGTTTTTTTATTATTTTTCCTTCTGATTGAAAAAGAAAAGACAAGAGAAAAGTTACAAAAGTACTAAAAGGCAACGATATCGGCACGACATCCCTGTTGCCTGCTCCCACCCAGGGGAGGGCAGCCTGCCGCACTTGTGGGCTGGCAGAAACACACCTCTGGGGACAAGCACCTCAGCAGCTCTTGGTGAGCAAAGCCTGGGGGTGCAGGGCCACACAGTGCTGCCACCCCAGCCATCTGCATGGGGAACGTGCCTCTTCAGACAGGTACCAGGCTACAGCTGTCCCTTCTGAGCACAGGGATTTGGTCTAAGGGGCAACACTTCCTGTCCTGCACTGGTCATCTTGATCTGGCAGCAGTTAAAAAGCTGAGGTGTGCCATCAAAACAGGATAAGCAGAGTCTCTACAGGGGCAGAAGGAATCGGCAGAGGAATCTGCCTCTGTGGGACAAAGGGACTTCTTGCAGGGAACCACTATGCTCTGCCAGAAGTACTTCACCAGCAAACACAAGCAACCCCTTGGAGGTGGTGCTGGTGCAGAGGGTGGCCCAGCTGTGCCAGTCTGGAGCCAAAAAGCAGGCAGAGCTGGGGCAGCATCAGGACAGATGTCCCCTCACCACCTTGCCCAGCTGCTCTGCCTGCCTGAGAGGGGCAGTTAGGGAGAGAGAAGGGTAGAGGCGGGGGATTCAGATGTTTGGGCTTTCCCCAAGGGTCTCAGTGAAGGGCCCAGAAAGCAAACTGAATGTTGGCTCACTGTGTGGTCCCCTACTGGCAGCCAGACTGACCACTGGTCTCATCCAAAGAGTAGCATCAAAGACCTCCACACAGGAGCAGATTTAAAAACAAAAAATATTTTATATTACTCACAGTTGCTCCTCTTGATCCAGACAAGAAGTAAACCGCTTGCTCCCCCTTGCACTCAGCCAGATACAGGCTCAAGGTGGGGAATGCCTACACAAAGAGGTTACTTTCTCCACCATGTGCAGCAAGGGAAATGCCTTGTTCCTCTGCCTCACAAGAGAGGTGAGAGCTTGTTGTATTAGCTGTTGCCTTATGGCACAAAACACATACGTGCCTCAAGGCCAGATCCCACTCAAACTCCAGTGGCAGCAAGGCCTAGCATGGTCCTAACTGCCTTAGGACTGTCTACGGAAAAACATCCCACAGCTTCCCCCCAAATCCCTTCCTTTTTCTTCTACCAACAGGTGGCCACGAAACAGAGACCTCCTTCCCACTCCATGCTATATCTGGGAATACCTGTTCCACCGACACAAGAAGAGCCTACCTGAATTTAAAAGCCAGCATACCAGGGGAGTGGAAAGTTGGCTGGAGACTTTAGATATGGTTGAGTTTGGCGATACCGGTTACCTTCAGCATCATGTTAGGGCAGAAGGGTACTGGAACAATGCTATGGAGAAGCGCTATATACCCCAGAACACAGCCTCAGCAGAGTGGAGACCCCAAGAGCACACAGTCACCCTCAAGTTCTTCCCTCTGGTGATGCTGGGAGGACTGATGCTGTGTTTTCTTTGATGGCTGAACACAGACCTTTCATTCTAGAATTCTAATCTAATATCCAATCCACAAGTGGGAGGCTCAAGCCTCCCATCTCAATCCCATTTTAGATGGTGTCACTGAGTTGCCAGCAGCCCAGATGGAACACGCAGCCAGATGTGCCAGCTACCCCCTCCCACCTCCCTCTCCTAGGGTCTTCCACTCAAGAGGACTTGAAGCGAATGCAATTATAAGAGTCTCAGAGAGGGATCTTCTTGCTTTGCAGGGCAGCCCTGTACAGACTCTGTTTCCAGTCCCAAGCTCACTTCTAAGTGGGAGAAGGGTCAGGTCTATAGAAAAGTACTGCAGACCCAGGTACTCTTGGGGAACTGACTGGGCTTGGATTCACACACTGATCACTCATCCCTGCTGCCATGCAGGCCATACTAGCCCCTGGACCCCTCAGGGCTATCTTCAACTACCACCATCCCCATGTTTGACATTGCCTTGGTGGCTGCCCTCACGCTTTGCGGACCTGACTGGTTTGCTTTGCCCTGAAAGACAAAAATCTCTCCCTTTGCCACTATTCAGATACAACAAAGGTATGAAAACGGGCACTGCTGCAAAGCTGTATGCTTCTTGCTGCCAGAAAGGCTGCATTGCAAAGATGTATCATTGTCCCCTTCTTCTCCCACCCATGCCCTTGGGTATCGCTGCCTCCCCTTCTCCCTGCCAGGCAGGTGGTTGGTTGATAGTTCCTGAGGTTTTTGGAGAAACTCCTTCAGTAGGCACATGACGGTTCTTCCACTGGAGCTATTGGGCTCAGCGGCTTCAAGGTGCTGAGGGAACGGAAGGCAAAGGTGGATGGATCATACACAAAGTGGGGTGGTGGGCGGCCTCCGTTGATGCTCTGTGAGGGAATGAAAAGAGGGACAAAGTCAGCGCTCAGACAAGCTGCAAACAGTGAAGTTCTTGCCTCAAGTGCTTTGTCACATCCCTCTCTGGTACAATCACACCTCCTTGAATGGAGGGTCATGCTTGGACTTGCAGCAAATAGCACTAATATACGTAATGAAGCACTTTGCTCATGTCCTTGCTCCTACCACTCAAAAAAAAGCTTGTGTACCCCCTATCCCTAGGACTGAGGTCCCTGGGATCCACATGACCAGGACCCAAGTGAAAAAGGGTATCCATGATGCACTTAAGAGTCCCAGGATCAGAACAGCATCACTGCCAGAAAGTACCACATGGAAAAGCTAAATTCAGATTCACTTGGCCTTGAAGGAGGATCTACTACACTTCTAGAGCAAGGAGATAAACCAAGTCATCTCTGAAGACTCATTCTTCAGTCTAATTTTTCACCAGTGCTCCAGTAAGGATTTACAAATCACCCTTTCTTAATCTATAAAGTCCCAGACAGACTGAAACTCTCCAGAGTTTTGGCTCCAGACTCCACAGTTCAATGAGGAACGGCTGTGAAATGCTTGGAGGAAAAGATCCCACCTGGAAGTCTTACAGCCTTGGTTTGTACCATGGCCACCAAAGACCACTCTCTCCCCTTTTGCTCCTGGGGTTCAGAGCACGGTCAGCGCAGATAGAGAATAAGGAGGGCAGAAATACCCGTGCACTCCCTGCACTGTGTGACATGACAGAAATGCTTGCTCCCCCCTAGGCTATGCTGGGACTGGTGGATCCCAGAGGGATCATGGTGCCAAAGAAGTGATACCACTGTTAAATAGGAAGTGCTTTCCTTTTACTTCTTGGGAACTTTGTTTCTTTCCTTATGCATGAAGAAACACCAGTGGGGCAGCTGCTTCACAGACACTCTGGCCAGGAGAAGAGGTCTCACTGTGCTATGGGTCTGCAGAGTGTTTAATCATGATCCTGCAGAGCTCATTCCCCACGGATACTTGTGAGCCACTGAGTGTCACAAGCTGGGGAGTTCAGCAGCTCAGAAACTCATGCAAATGCCCCTCACCCTCATCTCATTTCCATGACTGCTGGGAAGGGCTTTACCATTGTTTTCATGGAGGTCAGAAAAAAATCCAGTGAGAGTGGATCTGGCCTTGGCTCTGGTATTATGTGACTCCTTGCTGCCTCTTCTAGGCCTTTCCTAGCCTAGAAAACCGTGGTTTCCCTTGCTCAGCCTGCACTAATGGACTGTTCCTCAAAGAATTAGGCTTTTTTAGAAATAATTACCAACTTTACCACCTCCTTTAAGATAGAGGTTCATTTTGGCACTTCAAAATCAGTTCTTTCGGACAGCTGCAACCACATAACAGCACAACAAAGTGATGTTTTGATACCACCTGCTTCTATCCTGGCTGGGTTTTAACTTGTCATCACAAGACAAGCACGCACAACTTTTCCCAGAAAGCTGCGTAAATGGTCAGGTTTACCCAAACAGTCATATCAAATTAGAGTGTGCCGCAGAAGAGTCTGAGCCAGGTCCTGGGTGCTGCAGTCACTGCAGCAGGATCTGAAAGTATCTGCCTCCAGGATCTTGGTCACTGCTTGACCCCATGAGGCAAGCCTTCGTATCAGAAAGGGCCTCTTTAAAAGCCAATGCGGGCAGCATGTTCCTGCCTAGTTGGTATGTCCTCTGCAAATTAAGATGGGCACTTGAGAATAGAAAAAGCCAACATGGTGCTTGGCATTAGCTGTGCCTGGAGTTTCAGCCAGCAAATCATGCCCTGCTACATCCCCCTGACACCTTGGCCAGCAGCATAAGAAACAAGAGAGGCAGATTTAAGGGCCTTTACTCAATAGCCACCTGCTGTGGGGTTATATATGATGTGTGCTCTGGCAAGCCTCAGAGCTGGAGGGTAACATAGCAACCCGTATTGAAAGCTAAGGGGCAGAATAAATCAGCACATTTGTCCTTCTCCAGAAGAGAGAAGGTCCCCTGCCAGTGCCAGGAGGGAATGGGCACAAAGAACCTGGCAGTCCCCTCCACTTTGAAATGCCAGACAGGATTAGGGAAAGCAGCTGAATCTGTTCATTTCTGGCGGCCGGCAGATGAAGAAGAGGCTGGGAAAAGACGGGTCCAGAGAACAGACAAAAGTCATCCACGAAACTCACCAGGTTTCGAGTGGGAAGGTGTGCTAGGGTTTCTCTCTGGGCCCTCTTCTGGGACCAATGTATGGGATAGAGAGCCTTTCCAGGGCACTGCAAGGGAGGTGGGCACAGAACAAGGGTTGAGGAGAAGGACAGGGACTTAAAGAGATGCAGGAGGATGCAGAGATTCACAGGTGGTCAGGCAGCTGCAAGTAAAGCTCAAACTACACCTAAATCTGCCTCTTCATCATGGTACCTCTCCAGCAGCCCTAAGATGATGGCTGGCTTTCAACAGCACAGCTACCACAACAGCAGGTGAGGGCAGGGTGAGAAGGGCCCTGTGTCCCACCGCAGGTTGTAAGAGGAGAGGCAGGAATGCGACTGCCCTCATTCACGGCAACACCCTGACTGTTCTGCAGTTATTTATAACCCTGAGCAGTAACAGGACTGTCTTGCACCTACCCCATGACTGACATTGCAGCACCTCTGCTAGGGACCCTGCTGGAGGGAAGAGCGAGCACTGGCACCAAATCACTCCACTCTCTTCTTGGAGAAGAGCGTGTTTTCTTTGGAGCTTGTATCCTGCTCTAGAGATGACAAGGCCTGATTGGCTTAGTCCGTGACACCATTTGGGATCACGGTATGTGGTGGTCTGGCTCTGATGAGCAGCACAAGGCAAAGCTCTGTAGATGTATTCCCAGAAAGAAAATGGATAGGGCCAGCTGCCAGAGAGGGGAACACATCCCTCCCACCCCGTCGCTTGGGCCAGCTGCCTCCCTGCAGTCTGGGCAAGTGTCCTAGCCAGCCCGCCCCTCCCCCCTTGGGTGCCCAGCGCCAGCCTGTGATGCCTGGGACATCACTTTGACTACAGAAGGCTGTTAAGAGTTGCTGCTGCTGCAGCAGACCCCAGGGAGCTTGCCATAAAACTGCCTACGGCCCCTGCTGAGCAACCCCAGGCCAGCTCCTGCAGAAGCTCTTTAGAGTGCAAACAGTTCACGTTTGACATTGAAGCCTGGTGCGTTCACTCTAATGGCATTTGGGCAGCCGGGTAACTCACACAAAATGGAGCCTAATATGGGTCCTGCACTAATGGCAATCATTAACCAGAGCCCTCAACTTGTTAAGCAATGTATTTACGCAGCTGGAGAACAGCCTGAGATACAAGCACTCAGCTACTGGCAGGAGGGCACACATGCTTAGATGCATGCTCCATCACATACAGCCATGCTCACCTGGTCTCACATGCCTCAGGTTCTCCCCAGCAGACATGCACTTCCCTGGTCACTTGTCCACATCCTTCCGTGCACACACAGACCTCCTCCTAACTTGGAAATCACAAGGAGAGCCGTCCCTGCTTGTCTGCTCACCTCGTAACTCAAGCCATGCAGGACTTGAACTCCACCAGCATGCAGGGGACAGTCCGAGGGAGCACAGCTCGTCACTTGCTCACAAAACTGCCCGGAGCAGAAGGTAGTTTCAGTATCTAGATACCCATGCTGCCTCATCACGTGCCTCATTTGAGTTAAACGAGCTCCTAAGCGAGCTAGCTTGTGTTACACATGCTTCAAGCAACTATGCGCAGACAGCCTCAGTCACACACACTAGTCAGCATGCACCTGGACTCACACTCCTTTCCTTATGTACACACACCTACAAATATACTCTTGCAAACCCATACTGTAAGCACCAACTGCATTATCACCATTAAATACAGGTGGTAAATAGGCAACCAGGCTTGAAACATACCTGAAGCACATTAACAAAGCAGCACACCTAAAGATGTTACAGATAACGACTGGATGCAGGTGCCTCAAAGAAGAGCAGTGAGATTAGACACCACAGAAGAAATGCAGAATTTCAACCATGTTAGTAGCCCTCAGAAAACAGAGAAAAGGGCAACTGCTCCATAAATCCACCTGTAACACAATTGTACATTTCAGCAAGGAAAAAGTGCCCAAGAAAAACATAAGCAGGTAAAGGATAAATCTACTAATACAAACCCACACGCCTCCTAGAAACCCATCCTTTACCCCTGCGAAGTCTGGGAAAGTATCCCAAATGCAGATTGTGAAATAACAGTTTTGGACTCGTGATTCCAGAGAAGCGTGGTTCTCTTCTTTGGACAAAGCTAAAGTGAGCACAGCTCCAAGCATGCTTTCAGCTGTTGGAACGACAATCCCCACAGGAGGGGGGAAATGAAGTTACCTAACACAACAACATCTTAGAAGGGAGTGGTGTGCTAGGGGTGATACAGAACTAAGCCCTGCTTAATACTCTTTGGTTCTCTTTCATAAGAGCTCTAGTATCCTGGCGGGATTCAAGATCAGATCAGTTTGTGCACTCTGCCAACCCATCCCCTACTCAGGGCCAATCCAGCACAGGAGTACCTTCTTTCCTACCCTTGGGCCCCGCCGGTTGGGAACCACTGCTGAGCTCCATTTAAAGGACGCTGCCTTCGAGTGGTGGATGCCTCTCAGCAGTGGGTGACTGATCCCTTTGCAGTCTGTAGACTCACTTGTTAAAAGTCCTTTGGGATGAAAGGCACCATGTAATTGCAAGTTGTAAAGGCGCATCCGATTCCCACCACCAGCCTGTGTGGAAAGGAATAAATCCCCAGAAGAGCCTTGGCAAAGACAGATGCCTGCCTGCGATACTGCCTGTTTGTGAGACAGTCGCCTTGCCCAGGAGTCGACGGAGCCAAAGGTAGTACCAATATTCAGGCAGGGCACAGAAAGAATAAAGGCTGTCGGGCTCCACAGTGAAGCATTTACAGGTAAGCTGCTTTTAATTCCACTTTATCCTCCTTCCTCTCACCCCTGCCAAGCGGTTAGAAAAGAAACTGGTGACACTTCAGTGTGTGAAACCATCAGCTGTGAACAAGGGAAGGGGACCCTCGTGTGCTCCTAGCTACAACTGTAATTCCAGACACAGCCCTGACCAAGCCACTTCCCATCCCCTGTGCCTCAGTTTCTCCTGTGCATAATACATACACCACAGTCAGGCAGCCAAGATGAACTAATTAACATCTAGGTGTTGCGACCTTCTGATGAGAGGTAATTTCCTTTCAATTATAGTCTTCCTTCAGGCACTTTTCAAGAAATAGTCGCTGACAAGCAGGACTAGTTCCTCAAGTGGAACAACAACTCATATTTAACTGCTTCTTCATTAACTCCAATAGGGCCTCTGACAATTTACTCCAGTCACAGACCTGGAGCAGCGCAAAGAATTACTTTTCAAAGGCAAATCTCTTCCCTCCTGAAGGTCTCTCCTCCACCCCTAGGTTCATACGCAGTTTAATTTCAGGGGGATAGCTAAGAGATAGGCCATGACAGAACTTCATTTTAAGACTACTCTTCTCCCTTCTCTTCCACAAACAGGAAAGGTCAGCTCCAAACACTCTTTTGACAAGGAAAACAGAACTTTGCAGTTAGCACCATCTTCCTGTGTTGTCCACTACCCTCCCCTACAAGACTGGAAGGCCTGTCTTCCTCCACCAACACACAGCTGCCTAATACCTACTTCATTCTATGCAACCACATTGCAAAGAGCAGTTCAAGAGTTTACAAACACATCACTATTCCTCTTAGAAAGGAAAAAACCAGTATCTATCAAACATTTTCAAACGTATGTGCAGACTTGTCATATGGCAACTACCAGACTTAGAGAGGTGCCACTAGACAGACAACACTCAACTTTTTTGGAAGGTACTTCAAAAAGCCTAGCAGATGCTTGCTGGTCACTTGCCCAAAAGCAGAAATTGGCCAGTTTCAGCTATGGGTCCTTGCTGGCAAGAGTGTGATAAGCCTTTCTTCTCCTCCCTCTTACATGACTTTGAAATGTGTCTCTTAGAAAGCTGACTGCAAGCTTTGATTTTGCCTGCCTGACAATCTGAAGGAAGGAGGTGGCACGATGAAAAGGGACAGATGGGTCATTCAGAGGGGCAGGCTGTCAGTGCTCCCTGGCCAACTTGGGGAACTCACCACTCCAGGGTCCCAGTGAAGATCACGCTCTGAAGGCCACACAAATCTCTTAGGAACAAGTGAATGAAGCCATACCCCCCTACTAGTGAGCTGTGTCTTGTCCCCACTTTCTCTCCTCCCGATATGAAAACGGCTGCCTGCAGCAGCTCCTGCACACACCACAGGGTCTGTCCATGCCTGAGCAGGAGAAGGAGCAGGCATGAGGAGCTCCATGCAAGCACAGACACAGGCATGGGACGGTGTGACTCTCAATTTCTCAACTACATCCAAGTAGAGCCCTTAGTGGTTTTGGTCTGTACACAAGTGACTTGTGTGTACAGACCTTGTCCTCTCCTTCCTTCCCACCTTTCCCTTTGCAGCCCTCCCTGTGTGGCAGGAACATCCTCCCTCCAGAGGGATCACAGCTGGCTGCCCCGGCTGTCCTTTGGGACAGGAACCTCAGGTACCATGCTTCTCACAGACCTGGCGTGTGGTGTGTCCCTGGGCATGTGCAGCTTCCAGTTCGCACGAGGCCAGGGCAACCAGATTCCCTCTGGCCAGGCAGGCTGGCACAGCGCAGCACGCTGCTTTCAACTTAAAGGGAACCCAAATTAAAACTGCAAAGTGAGTATTAATTACCCTGGCATGAGCAGGCTGTGAACACATGCTGACACAGTGTGCTTGCCTCTGGACAAACCGCCCCAGCCGTGGAAGCCAAGCGCAGGAAGTGGGTGTATTATGGGAGAGGTGTGTGGGAAAAGAGGATTACAGCTCTGGGGACTGGGAGAGGCAACGTGTGCCAGGTTCCCACAGCCACGCGAACAAAGGGGAGAAGGGAGCAACTGCAGCGGGCCTGGATGCGGTGGTAGGAGACATGCCTGATCAGCCATCTGGGACTTGAAGCTCTGCCAGAAAACAGTGGCAGAGCTGCTGTGACCCTCTGCCATCCCCTACCCCCTTCTCTTTGCTCCGTTACCCAGGTGTGACCCAGAAGTCCCCTCTCTGTGAAACATGCCCTGCCGCTCCCCAGCCCCTTGAACCACTGTGCCACAAGCCACAGCCACCACTGACACACAGGGCTGTCTCAGGAGCAGTCACTGGGCTGCACCTCAATTCTAACCCCCTTTCTACCCCCCATTCTTAAACCAGAGCCACAACCCACATCAGCCCACAGAGCAAAGACAGCACTGAAAATAGATGTCAGCCTCCTGACTCACCAGCCACTCACAGCTTCCACAGAGCTCTCTGGATTACAGAGCTCTTGGTTATTCTGCAAGCACTTACATGATTTAACGGGTGCAAGGGCATACATGGCAGGAATTTATGAAAAGCAGGCAGCAATAAAAGTTCTTTAAGGAAGCAGAAGAGAGAGACGTGACAGTCCCTCTCTCCAGGCTGCAGGCTGGTTAGCTTTTGCCATGAAATCCAATAAAAACAATGCTAAATAAAACAAGGTTCGGAATGAGATGCTTGGGATACTTTTTAACAGACAGGGACATTCCCACCTTATCTGCACTTGATCCTTCCCCACACTGACAAAACTCCAGACAAAACCTTTTGTTGTAATTATTCAGACCAAGGGCTAGGGTTCTCCGGGGCCAGCTGTCACTGCACAGAGACCTTCAGCAGGCAGCTTGGCGACTGAGTTGGAAGAAGGACGGAGGAAGCTGGTTTCCCCCAGTAAGAAAATGGATATCCATGTCCTCATTTAGCAGAGGACCTTCTCCATTTTGTTCAGCAGAGGTGTGCCCATCAACAGGGGACAAGAGCCAGCCTAGGAACTAACAATGCTAAAATCTTCATGAGGGGGCCTCTGCCCAGCAAGTAACCCAAGGATGTGACCGGCCAGGGAGATAAGTCTCTCTCATTGCTTCTAAATGGCAAGTTTGGGCTTCAGCCACACAAAGACACCCAGACTTCAGTTTTCCTCACACTGTCTCTTTGGGCAAGTCACATTCTCTGCTGGTTTCTCAGTTTAACTCACTCTGAAATGGCAATTAAGATATTTATCTCCCTTTGAGATGCTATATTTAGCAATGCTTGCAAAGCACCTTGGGAGCCTGTGATGGAAGAGGCAACATATATGTATGAGTATATATACACGTATGTATACACACACACAAAGTCTTCTGATTTTTTAGAAATCTTTATTTGTGCTGTGCAGCCAGAACCGGTACTGCTCTGTCACCTAGTACGCCTTACATTTGTGAATAGCTCAGGCATCTGCCAAGGCGGCTCTGGCCAGCATATCTCCTGCTCGGCTCCAAGCTGAAAAGGTCCCTTGTTTTAGGGGAAGAAAACCCAGCATGTTTCTGCAGTGGCCTTTTGGGATGCAGACACAAGAGATAAGAGACAGGGAAGTCATTCCAGGGATCTGGCCCCTGTCCAAGCAGAGGGCGTTCTCAACATTGATAAGATCAAGGCAAGAGCACAAGAGGTTTATGTCCTGATTTAAAATTCTTGTTTTATTTTTACATAGCAGAAAACATCTCTCTGATCAGCCAGGTTATCAGATTGGCCTTGAAATCTTTACTCCCTCTCTGCCTGCTCCAACAAGAGCTCTTGAAATACCCAGGGGCTTGCCAGTTGTGTCTTCTACCCACCTACCACTGCTGAGGTAAGCCCAGCTCCACCGATCCCATTCAGAGACCGCAGGAAGGAGTCTGCGAAGGAAGAAGAACAAGAACAGGACTAGATGACAGACCTGTAACTCTCATCCCAAGAGGGCCTGGAGAACTGCAGACTCGTGGTATTATAGAAAGCCTCTGGAAGACTGGTGTCTGCATTCAGAGCTGGCTACAGCCGATCACGCCTGGCCCAGGGTGGAGGCAGTTACACCCTGCGAGCACATGCATGCGCAGTCCTCCTTACTGCACTATGGGAGTGTTTCCGTGCAACACCTGACTGCGCCATGCAAACACGCTCTGGATGCAAAAATACCCACGCACACGTGTGCACCCCTCATCTACACCTTGTGCCTTGCTTCCAGTTACAGACACTACTCTGGCTGACACGCTGGGGCACCAGTGACCAGGTCTGCAGGCACACATTGCCCACCTCAGTGTGCAACACCCAAGCATGCCCACACCTACCTCTCACCTTGCGCTGACACATGCTGTGCCACATATATCTATTATGTACAAATACATACTTCATACACGTTGTCACTCCAATTTATCTCTGCTCACCAGCCCAGCACAGGGGCTGATTCTGTTCTATTACCCTTTACTGGGGGGAACAGAAGCAAGATTTTTAATACTGTTTTCTCTTCACTACAGGCCCTGATCTTTCACAGCTTCTATTCCTGAACACATTTCAAACACAACAGAGCTGCTGCATATTTGGGAATTTTATTAATCTCCCTGCCTTAATCTGTCTAGGTTCTTAGACTTGTCACATCACTGTTCCATCATCCTGCTTACAAACTGCTGAGCAAGTGGAAAGGCTGTAGGCCTAACACTGCCTGAGCTGGCCCATGGGAAGCTGAAGCACAAGGAACAATGACAAGGTGACACCTTAGTGTTAAAACAGCATGTGGAGAAGCAAAACCCAACCTAGGTCACCTGCTTGAGAAAAGACTTCCAATGACCATGACCATTTGCAAGGGCTGAAACTGTGTTTCAGAGCCAGGGGATAAAGACGCTGCCCCCCCATCTCACCGTCCCATGGGAGACTCTTCCAGCAGAAGAGGGAGGAAGAACACAGTTGGGATGATGCATGAGAGCACAACACGTTGCATCCTAACATGCCAGCAAAGGCCTGAAATGTCAAGGTAACCAAAATATCAATGAGAAGGAGGGTATTTTTAACAGCACGCACTATCTCACAACCACATTAGACACTGTCCTCAGTAAGAAGAAATGAAAATGCTTCATTGGTGTTACTAGCAGGTCTTCATCATCCTTGCACAGGAGGGAATAAGCACAACCCTTATTCCTTCAAGCTGTTCAGCAGCAGAACTGGAGGAATAAAGGAGGAATCCTGGCTTCAAACACCTGGCATAAACCATTAGGTAGCTTGTCTGCCTCTCAGATCAGTTGACTCACTGCATCTCCAACCAGTTGTATGCTGTCTGGATGTTGCTGTCCACCTCAGTTTTTTAGAAAGAGACCACATGTTCTTTACATGTGCTGAATCAGGGCTACAGCCACAAGCAAACTGATTCGTGTGGTGGTATTTCCTGCTCAGACATACAGACAGTTACCTGGTTCCTCCTGTAACAGCTCATCAAACCATTTGCTATGAGATTCATCTTCATTTCTTCCACCCTCACTGCAATGGCAAAGTCCCAAGACTGAACCTGTCACTAGACCCTCAGCAACTGAGAACCAACCTCTCACCTTGCTTCCTGCTATCATCCTTTGCAAAAGGCCACATTCAGTAGGGCCTCAGAATAGCCCTCCCAAGCGAAATAAAGTCCCCAGTGTGCTCCAATTCCATGATTGAATGCTGGGCACGAGCCAGAAGTCACAGAATGGTTGAGATTGGCAGGCACCTTTAGAGATAGTCGAGCTCAATCCCCCTCCTCAAAGCAGGGTCAGCAAGAGCATGTTGCCCAAGACCGTGTCCTGGCATGCTTTGACTATCTCCATGGTCAGAGACTCCACAGTTTCTCAGGGCAACATGGATTTCCTGCATTTCAGCTAGTGCCCGTTACTTCTTGTCCTGCTGCTGGGCAACACTAAGAAGGAACCCTGTGCCAAGCATGTCTTACTGACTGAATTGAGAGTTCCTTTTATATGATTAACACAGCATCACACTTCAGAGATATTGACCTCTCAGCTGCTTCCAGAGCTAAGGCATCTCAGCAAGATATTCTGCCAGGGACCTGCTGCCTCCTTTCTAAGCTGTGTACAGAAAAGTCAGCACTTGCAATCACTTGAAAAATGGAAGCAAAAATGCTCCTTTACCTAACGGTTCTGCTACCGGCAGACCGTGAAGTATCATATGCTATTGTCATGGAAACCACATGAGCACCTCAGGTAGCAATGCACTGCCCCAGCTTGGCAAGGTTGGCCAGAGAAGCATGGATTCTGTGCCATCTGTCAGAATGGTGTGCTCTCAGCTTCTGCTGTTTATTTTCGTGCGAGCTGACGTGGGCTCAGTAGGGAGCAAAGGGATAGTTCTGCCTCTCATTCTCCAGGGGCACAAGAGTAAGCTACAATAATAAGCCCAAGGTGTCAGAGGAAAGCACCACACTGAGGCACCGGTGACACCTCAGGGACTGGGGGGACTGCCACCCAGCAGCACTGGAAATAGCTGCAGTCCAGGGACACCCAGAAAAAACAGCAAAAGCACGTGGGGCAGGCACAAAAGAAGGTGATAAACAAGTTGCGCTGAAACACTGCAGCAGGATTAAGCCTGTTAGTAGGTCTGAAGGACAGGCACAGTCTGGGGAGAGCTCACAGGGCACATGAGGAGACAGCTCTACTGAAAACAATCCAGGCAGAAGCACAAAAGAATATATAACAGATCAGAATTAATTGTGCAATCAGAAGTATCAGGTCATTGTGGGGCTGCTGGAAGACAGGACTGAAGTACCCTGGCAGAAGGTATATAAGGAGTTGGAGAAATACAGCCCAGCTCTGCAAAAGCCTCTAGCCAGCCTTACCTCCTCCTCCTCTCAAATACCAGATTCAGCCACAAAGCAGTGACGGTGCAGGGGCACCCAACAGCACGTCCATAAAGAGTAGCACTTCTGGGTACCAAAGGCATCAGTCCCATTTCCTGCTGGGCAAGGCGTAAACCCTGAAGGATCGTGGTCTGCCATTCACCCCTCTTGCAAGGCTGTAATTACTGCAGTGAAAGTAGCAGGTTTATCACAAAGGATGTATTTTTTTCTTCACTCTGATCTGGTTTTGCCTGTATATTGCAAGCATGGAGAGTCATATGGGGCTCAGTGGACAAAGGCACTTGTTTTGGCTGCAAAGTGCAAGGTCACACACACATCTCCTGCTGCGCCATAGAGCGCTGACCAAAAGAAAGCCAAGATACCCACAAAAGAGACAGGGGGGTTGCCTGAAGAGTCAGGGGATGGGGTACTAGAGAGAAAGACTCTGAGGCGCAGGCAGCACAGACTACAGACAGGAGAGTTGAGCAAACAGCCCTGCTAGGCATGGTGTGCACTCAAGAGCAGGAAATGCTCAGACACTGCAGTGTCATCCCAGCTACAAAGCCAAATACAATCTAACTCATCTGCCACCACCTAGTCCCACAACACACATAGTTCTGCAGACACCAGTGCATCACGCAAGTGTAATTCCTCTTCCACAGCTATCTACCAGTACCCCTCACCCCTACTGAACACCACTTGTTACCTCAGATCAGCACCTCCCTTGGTGCTGAAGGTTCCAGATGATACCCTACAGGACAGCTATGCATACTGTATGAGCTCACAGCAGGGAATGTAGACTTTCACTCCAAGGAAGCTTTGAACCCAGTCTCCAAAATGGAAAAGTCAATGCATTATTAGCCTTGTCAGTACCTAACCTAAATTGCAACTACAGTCTATACTCCAGATCAGTGACTTTTGTTATGCAGCTGATCAAGCCGCAGGAAACCTCCATAAATAATCTTCTGGGCATAGATGTTCAATGAGAATTACCATATTTAGATATACATGGAAAGATGAAGGAACTGCACCAGAAAAGGGCAACTTACACGAATTTTAATTACTCTAGTCTTCGCTCCACAATTCTTCTTGAGCAGCATCTTCTGAAAGAGAAGTAGAATCCAGGGATTAGTAGAAGTAGCACGAGGGAAGAGAAAGAAGGAGCTTGTAGGGAGTCTCTTTTCATCAACATTTAATTAGCAAACAAGATGGATAGTTAAGTGAGATAGGAAAGACTAAGATTACCAGAGATGGCCATCAAGTAATCGGCCTAATCTGAGACTGTCTTGCCCAACCTGCAGAGTCCTTTGGCAGTGGCTGATACCCTGGGTTTCAAAAGAAGATACAAGAAATTCCAGAGAGAAAGATGGAACAACTGCCTAAAAGGAAGTTTCTTCCTAATTCCTGTCAATTAGTGGTTAGACTTTGCCCTGAAGCAAGTAGAATTTACCTTCCTTTTATGAAGGAAAAAAAAAAAAGTCTATTTAATGCAAATGTGGATGTTCCCATTATTTTATTTTCATTATGTTTATTTATTTAGAATTAAAGAACAAGGTAAAAAGCACCTGCCCACACTCCTAAATCCCTTTGCTATATACTGTAAGAGCCATTGAAGTTGTCATAACACATGAACCACACAACTTCGCAAACAGGATATACTTAAAACAGCAATTATTCTGTGTAACTACAGAAATAAACAAGTGAGTTGCAGCTCTATCCCACTTCTGAAGCAGTGCTTTGAAAGCTGGCAAGTAACTAAAATCATTCTTTCTCCTAAAAAAATAATTTTAAAAAATTACTCTAAGTAGAAAAGCAAGGCTTCAAGAAAGAACAGTTTTTTCCATTAAAAAATACTTCAACTACATCTTTTATAGTGAAAAACTTGGTGATGGAGCCATGTCAGGAAGAAACTTTCTCCATCAGCTTTTGAAAGAAATCATGTAATTTTTCCTAGCTCCTGACTGTCTTCTACCCTTTTAACAGTTGGAAAGCTGTGTGAAGTGTGGGAAAACGCTCTCCGTCCTGCACACACGCTTTAGCAAAGCAACTGAAGTGTTTTTTAGATCAAGTTCCTAACACAGAAGACCCATGGAAAGACATCCTACCGTTTTACCAATATGGAAATAGTGAGACCTTTCTACTTCCTCTCTCCTTTCATTTGTAGTCTTCCTGCTTTTTTCCAATAGAAGACAAGACAACAGCAACAGAGTAAAGGGAGCCTTGGAAACTCAAAAAGCTTAAACCCCCCCCAAAATATACAAACCACTCCCAAAAAACCAACACCGAAAACAGAACAGTGCTCAGGTGAAAGTACATATTTTTCCAGTAGGAAGTACTGATGGGGGGTAGGGAGAGAAGTCCCACTCCTCCACCACCTTCTGTCACTCTATGCTCCACAAGCATGTCTTTACAGTTCCAATCCACAAGCTGCCCAAAACTTGGAGAGGGAGTTGGAGAAGACCCACCCACCATTTCTACACATACCAGCCCCCTTAATCTAAAACCCAGCCCTCAGCACACTTGTGGCCCACTGACATGCCTGGAGAAAAAAAAAATAAAATAAAATAAAAAAAGATGGGTGCTACAGCAAGTCTTGAAACTTGCACATGAGTAGTTCAGGGCCTGAGGAAAGTGCATTTCACTGTCCAAGCAACATGGGGGAGAAGGGAGGTGCTGCAAGGATCTTGAGCTTTTTCTCTTAATCTTTTAGCAGGTGAATCCGAGTGACAGCTTTGTTCTTCATCAAAGGGCTCAACAGTAGCCTTGCCTGATGCCTCTACCCCCAGGTTTGACCTGGCAGCACAGGCTATGGCATCAGCACAGCACCAAGGTTCCTAACCTTACAGGGACCCAACAGGTCTTTGCACAAACCAGGCAGAAGGAGACAAAGGGAACTGCTGAACTGAACTAACCCAAGCCCATGCTGTCCGACTAAACAAGTAATTCTCCAGGAATTCCTATAAAACAACGCAGAGCTCCATTCCCAGCCAGGCTGCAAGGCCGTTATTGTAAGGCTGGTATTTACTGTGGTGTTTCTGCCTTTAAGGCCCCCTGCAACCATACAGTGAAGAAAGCTGAGGAGGAGAAAGAACTTGGTAGGGCTGACAAACCCCAGTGGTGCAGGGAAGGGCAGAGTAAGGAGTTGTGAGGCCTTGCAAAGTCTTGGTCTCTCCATAAGGTTTTCTTCTAGACTGCTGTGAAACATTGGCTGGCAGGGATGAGGAAGGGTAAGCTAGATAGCTCAAGCCACAAGCCCACTGGTGGGATAAAACATATGAGACAAAGTAGGGTTAAGCCATGAAAGTGAGAATCAGGACTCTGGATTTTAAGCCCCATCCTTTAGAGGAAGAGCACTGTTACGGTGGGACATACCCTGCTGCATCCCATTTGATGTGACTTTGGGTGAGAATCTTAGCTTCTCTAGGCTGCTGTAAAGCTGAGCTTTACAGTGACTGAACCCCCAAGGATGGAACGAGGCTGTGACATCAAATTCCACAGTGCCTCAGTAGCAGCACCACTGGACCCTCTGCTGAAGGGGAAAAAGCACCTTTAAACACAACTCTGCTGGCCAGGAAGCAAGTACACCACCTCCCAGTACAGTCCAGCAGGGTCCAGTGCCTAGCGAGGTCCTATTCACAGATCCCTCGATAACTCCTCGCAGAGAAACAAATGACGTTATTTCCCAACTACAAATTAGCATGGGCACCAAGGCCTTAAATTTACTCATTCTGGTCTTCTATTAGAAGGCATAGGGAGGAACAACTGAGACAGCAATTACAGGATGACAACAGAGTGACTGAAAAGTTTAAACTAGCCTGTGGGTAGATGGACAACCAGCCAGACTACCAAGACGAATTCAAATGCTCAGCTGTATCCCAAGTCTTCTGGCAGAAAACAGAGGTGCTCTTTTAATGGTGCTGTTGTGATGAGCTTTAGTCACATGAGCATCTTACCACTATTTGCACTGTTGCTACAGTTCAAAGAGGCTGCATTGTGCAGCAAGAGCAGGCTGCCCTACATAATTTTTGTGAGTTAATAGCATTCTCTAGTGTGCCTCCTGATGGACTCAGTAAAATGAAGAAGTGACATCCCGTCATCCATAGCCTGTAAAACTGGAGCATAAACCTCAGCAGAAGCAGCTCTCTGGAACTGCTGGGTTTTCCTGCTTCCACTTAGACTGGAAGTGGAGCAGGGCTGCTTGTGCTGCCCTCTTCCAGCTTCACTGTTATGGTCCAAGAGATGTCTCATCCTAAAAGAAAAAACATAAGGAGGGAGAGAGCGCAAGCCAGCCAAATGATACTGCAGCTGAGAATGAATACATAGAAGGCCAGTTATCAAATGTTATTCTATTTGATCAAATTGCTTCCAGTTCACACACACTCTGCACCCATCACAGTAAAGTCATGCTTTACATAAAAAGTCAGTCAAAATCAGTCAAGCATCTTTGTATGGTTTTCCATCCCTCAGTTTTCCCTTTCCTTGCCAAACCTGAGCACAGACTTTCAGATGGGGAAGCTAAAACACAGCGCTGCCTAGCAACAGCCAGGGACTTTCCATGGCAGCCTCTCCTCATCCTCCCTCTGGAGATCTCCACGTCAGGATCCAGCCACGAGATACTCAACTCATTAACTCCTATTTACACAGATACAAGGCAGAGCTGAAATAACATTTATGTGACTACATGGCTTGCAGTAGCCTTAAGCCAGGGGAAATGGCCTATAAGAAAGGTGACACGTTCAGTCTGGTAACCCTGGGATTATTCCTAAGGACTAGGCCAATCTGGAAGTGCAGTTTTATTTCCTCAAGTTATTTTCTGGGAGCCATACAGGAGCGGAGATTTGCTGAAGGTCATTGAGAACGTTAGCAGCACAGCTGAGACTAAACCATAAAGTTTGGTTTCTGAGACTTTCTTCCACATGCATAAACCATAAAGTTTGGTTTCTGAGACTTTCTTCCACATGCAGAAAAGGAACTGGAAGAGAAAGAGGCAGCGTCTGTACTCAGCCTCCTTATTTCAATCAAAAAGTCCCTCCTTCGGTCTCTGACAGAACTGCTGGCATCAGAGCTGACACAGCCTGGGAGCACTATTATTTGCATGAAGGAAAGTTTATTTTATAATCTGCTGTGGCTTCTACTTAAGAGGAGAAAATTACATGACTAAGGAAACATGGAAAGTCTTTTTGAGGGCACAAGAGTTATGCTTCACTAAAAATAAGGCTAAATTGGAACATTCTAGGGTTAAACTCCCAGAAAACAGCACAATTTGTTCAGTTCAAGGACCCTCCCACCAATCTCACCTCCTGTTACACAAATACTCTCTGCTCATAACCCAGTGACTCTCTCCATCCTGGACGTGGATTCAAAACGAAGTTTCAGGGACTGGAAACTATCACTTAGAAGGTCACGTATTTACTGAATGATGTGTGGTAACGAGCCCCTGAACTGGCACGAGTGGACTTGCTGTGACATCAAAATACCACATTAAATGCAGAGATGGACCACCACCCCTGCCTCTCTCAGAACACAGCTCTCTAGTCCAGCCTTGCTTCAGGAGACATCTCCTGTTAAGCAGTAGTGCTCCAAGTCCTCTAACACTGACTCGAGCAATTCTGAACTAACCCAGATGGGAAGTGGTACATGCATGCATTTGCTTAGACACACAAGCTACTGTATCCAGAGCTACTGTATACAAACCACTTTATCCATATGATTGTAATATATATTAACAAACAAAATACAGGCATTCTTAATGCAAGGTCATGCTAGGAATAGTGAAATCCTCAAGGATGAATTTATGTCGTACTACTGCAGTTCAAAAATAAATATTTAAAATTCTGGCAATGAACAGCTTAAAGGCAGGCATCACTGCTTAATTTTCAAGTATTTCAGAGTTTGAACAATCTCTCAAATCAGCACACAAAGCAAAATGTCAGCCTGCATATTAATAAAACCCTTTCATCTTACATCTTTTTTATATGCACATTCCTATTTTTAGAATGGTTTTATTTTCACTACCTCCATAGGACAAAGCAACAGCTCTTTTGTCTACTGGTGGTGTCTGGTTCTTTTTAGTTATTATTATTATTTAATTTTATTATCCAATTGTCATTTTAAACCTAAGGGCCTGTTTAGAGTTAGATGCAGTTTAACTACTACTGGTTTTTTTCAAGCCAATTTTGTCTATTCCATGCAAGAGAGCACAGGAACTCTCAGTTCAACTTCACTCATTTAATTTACACTACATCAGCACACTTCAAATGTTTCATTATACAGTCAGCTTGTTGCAACTTAAGAATTTTGCAGGGATTTTCACATATTTAATGAAATAAAATTCAAAGTTTTAAAAAAGTCTGTATTCAGTAATTGTGCTGTAACTTGACTCAAAGACCAGATGTAGATATCAAGCAGGCCAGAAATCTGCCTTTCATTAGTTTTGCTAAGGAACCTCCACAGAAGGATTGGTGCACTTTTACTGAAGATACGGATATGTCTGTCACTTGTTGACATCTTAAAACTCTTGACAGGATATAAAGTTTTAAGCAGACCATGTTTTAAGACAGAATTTCCTTAGCTCTGTAATTCTTGTTTTACTTCCATACTGTTAACACTACCAGCCAGCTTCCCAGTTGCCCAGAGTCTTCCAGGAACAAGGCAGACCAAGCTTGAATGTCTATCACAGAAAATATAGAAACAGACTCATAAGTTGTGTATGAGAACCAAAAGAAGAAACATTACAGTGTGAGGCTAAACTGCATTCTAAGTCATAGCGGAAGGCTGATGCGAAGGGACAAATCATGTGATGTCCATAAAGAGAAAAAATGACAGCAAGGCAGTGAAGCAGCTCCATGGCCCAGTAAGCAGAGGGCTGAAGGTGTCTCAGCCAGGTGCTTCTTGTGACAGGGAGGTGAAGCAAACACCAGTGGAGAGGCAACGCCAATGTGTGAGCTCCAGCCCAATGCCACTCCTGGTGCATGCGTCCAGCTGGCCAGGGGAGCACAGCCCCACGGCCCATCTCTCCTGGGACGGCATTTGAGAGCCAAGAGCCTGCCTGACCTCCTTCCCAACCAGCCCCCAGAGCTGGGTTTGGGCCAGGAGGAGTAGCCTTCCGTATCAGCCAGCTGCTGAGCAAAGCCCATCTCCTGCCCCACCACGGCTCAGGCAGGGAGAGCATGCAGAAGATTAAGGCACAGGGCAGGGATGCATCTGCAGCACAGTGGACAGATGAGGACAGGGGCTCTGCACAAAGTGACTATTGTGCCACATGCTGTGGCTGCAAAGCTTCTACTTGACTTGAGTCCCACCGCTGTCCCACCACAGGGCACAGAGTAGACGGCCCAGGGGGCTACAGGGGCACAGGCCCACAGCTGCTAGCCACCAGAGCGCAGGAGGACACACAAGCAGCCCAGCCAGCAGCAGCCTCACGCTACCAGTGAAGAGGAGGATTTCAGCAGGGCCCTTTTAGAGAACAGGCTGAATTAAAGGAAGGGGATCATCCACCCCCAAAGGCAGCACTCCCACAAGCCAGGCGTGAAACCCAGCAACTCCCCAGCCAGAGCTCAACAGCAAGGCTGAAGCTTTTGGTGCTGACCCAGTCTGACAGCTGCAGGCACCTCCAGGCTAACACACCATAGCCCAGTGTCCTCTGATTTTGCACACATCTCCCACCCAGGTGACCAGTGCTCCATGCCCACACAGCATGGCATGAGGGAGCCAAGCCACGGCTCCTATCCTTGCGCCAACAAGGTGATGGGTACTCCACAAGGGGCAAAGCTGGGTCTGCCCTCCCAATCGGTTTAGGAGGATAACAAGCAAAAAAAGAAAATCTTAAAGCTACTGTGTATGTTGATTTTGGACTGGGTTTTTAAATTCCTTGGCACTGGGGGCTGTGCTGCTAGGACATGGGCATCACCTCATAGCTCTGCAGTGCAAGAACAATAAGGAAGAAAGAACAGGTCACAGGCTTCTCCTTATTGCTGTAAAACTGAAGTAACACCAGCTGACCTTACCCCCCTGCCAGGCTCAGGATCTCAGGTACACATGACTTTCATCAGCAGAGAAACAAGGGGCCAGACCTTCCTAGTTGTCACCTGAGGGTACTCTGCATTTGCATCGCCAGGGATGCCCCACACCCGAGGAGCACCCCACTGTCTGGGACCAAGGGTGCCAGGCTGCTACCCAGCACATCCATGTGCCAGACAGACATGAGCTCCCTGCCCAGCCCCTGCAGCAGCACAGCACCAGGAGGGCTGTATTTCAGCCACAGCCTTAAATCATAATTATCATCTGTCACAGTCTGCAGACTGCTCCACCAGAAGTTAAACAGCCTCACAGCACTTAAAAATACAGGCTAATTCAAGTGGTTTGGCCAAAGTTCCCTCCTACAAAAGCAAACCCCAGCATCCAAAGACTGTAAACTGTGGTGATACTATGGAATATCCTGAAAAGCCTCTGAACTCTTTAGAAAGTTATTTCTGTTTCAGATTCAGTTGAACTAGCCAGTAATGCTTTTCGCGCCACATTTATTCTCAATCTGTCTGAAACCCCTTCAAAACTTCAACACATTTGGTCTCTCAACACTGTCATAGAGGGCCCCCATCTCTACCAGACAGGGTAGCCCCAGTTTTCCAGGCAGCACCTCTGCCAACAAGTGCCACAAATCCAGTGTCTCCATATAGTGCAAACACTTATGCTTAGTGCCTCTGGACAAGGCAGCAGAGGAAATGCTGATTACTAAGTGCTCATTAAGAACAAATTCAAATTACAACAGAAAAAAAACAACCCACAAACAAAAAACCTCCACCAAACAAGGCCTTACAAAAAAGCGTCCCACAGGGATTTGCCTGGGATCACACACAGCAAGTGGCAGACCATGAAAACCACAACAAAGTAACTTCTGTGGTCACCAAAATCCCCTCTAACATGGTGTCATTAGTCACCTCGTTTTGTGCACTACTGGGAGGGGCTCAGCTGTCACTGCTGAAAAGAAATAGGAGAGCGCCTACAGCAAATACAAAATGGCCCTGCAGTGAGTCTTAACCGGCAGCACAGCAAGTCAATCCCACAAGTGATTGCTCTCTAAATCAGCACAAGCCAGTTGCATCTTCATCTGGAGAGATGTCATCACCAAAGATGCAGTCACCACTGCAGAGTGGCACCAGGCTGCTGGGCCTGGTGAACGCCTGGTATGGAAGAGCACGAGTCAAAGCCTGGCCAGCAAGGTCTACTACCTGAGAGAGCATCTGAATTCCCACCGCTCCTGAGGCCCAGAAAGCAGACAAAATTATTGAACTTACAGGCTGTTTTTTGAAGTTCTTCCTGAATGTCACACTAGAGGCACAGCTAATGCAAACATAGCTACTCGCTTACACAATTATGGTTTAAGCAAACCGCCTCTCTATCTGTCTGTAGGTAACTGGTTTTCTACTGCTCCATCACCTTTGTAGCATGCAGTCTCCAGACATGCTCTGGATCTGTACAGAAGCCCAGTCCTCCCAGGCACATATAACATGGGCCAGATTTGCCTTGGCACTTTTACCACTAGCCCTTTGATTTTAATTTGGGGATGGAGGAAGTGAACACTCTGTATGAAGCATCTCTGGCTCAGCAGCCGCTTCCCCTGCTGGTCTGGCAGAGTCCAAGTCTGCTGATCTGCAGGGTACATCAGATGGTTCATCTATTCACTCCTCGCCAACCTCAAATCCCTCACTGAGTTTTCTTTGAGGCCGGGAAAAAATGCAAAGCTCCATTTGTGCAGGAAACAGACCTGACTGAAAACTCCAGCACCTGTGGAGTAACAAAAATATAAAGAGAGGGCAGGATTCATTAATTCCCTCTCACTCATCTGCACATGCCAAAGTTACCAATGTTCAAATACTGGACTTCCTCCTCCTGCTCACTAGAGCCTGGGAAGAGAGAAAGGGTGCAAATGGACATGGGGGGTCTAGTTTCACAGCTGGCAGGCATGGTAGCAGCTCCTGACAAAAAGCTAACACAGCTTTTAATTCAGGGTTGCCAACGTGACTGTTTACTCTCCCCATTCCTGGCCTTGGGTCCAAAAGCTGTCCACAGGGAAAGTCCAGTCTAGTCTAACATATCATCTGATGTCTCTATAGTTTGTCTCACTTTTGCAGTCCCAGCTTGTGACTGTTAACTGAGCCTTGGCTCAGACGTGACTCAAAAGAATCCTCCCTCCCCACGGACTTTTGCATAGGCAGAGCTAGGGCAGAAGGCACACTGCCTCCTGCGGCTTTATCCCATTCCCCTCAGTGCTGCTGCAGCACATAGGAGATGGCAGTGCTGGAGACTTGAAATAAGCAGCCCCTGACACTTCCACCATTTGCTGTTTAAACACTGTCCCCAAGCGCACCAAGAATGGGTTAAAACTTTCGCACAAGTCAGGCAGTAGAGCAAACAGTTTCCTCTAAGCAGGGAAACACAGAGAAGGCTCTGAAAGTCATGCAGCCGTGTACCCTGGGAAAGAAGAAAAAAAATTAAAATCATGAAAGGTACAGACCTTTGTCAGCTGTACATTACAGGGACACAAAGAGGAAGAGAATCCACAGATGGCTGCTCCAAACCCAAAGGACACAGGCACTACAGGCATGTGTGCCCAATTACCTTTACCCCATTCTCAGGTAACTGAAAAAAACTACAAGATGCTCCAAAGGCTCTGTGCAAGCTACAGGGACTCATGCATACCAGCCAGAAAGTAAACAGCCTAGGCATCTGGGACATCAGATTTCCAGAAGAGACTGCATGCTCACACAGGTTTGCCGCAGCAGAGGAAAGGGTAGCTGTACACATGGAAGGCAAAAGAAAAAATTCAGCTCAAAATTGTTTCAAGTTCAGATTTTTAAGCCAATTTCTTCATGTTTTTGAGCCAACCTGAATTTTTCAGGTGTTGATAAAAAAATATTTATGTTTAGAGGTATAAATTCTTGGCCCTGAACGCCTTTTTGTCAGCCCCAAAACTGCCCTAAAGGGTACAGTTAGCACAAGGGATTTTTCAGAAAGTGTATCTAATCCATCACAGAAAACATCCAATGGAGACCAATGCATTTGTCTGGGGAGAACCTGGAATATGCACCTTTTCAGCAGATTCTTAGCTAGAGTGTTGGTCTTGGCAGAGCTGCTCAGAAACAGGGTAATGTGGGGTATGCTCATTGCATGAAATGAGGAAAGGATTCTTCAGTGGCCTAGAAGACAGGTATGGCCTGTTCTTCACAACAGAGACCTTAAAAGGTGACTCTGAATCACCTCCCACCCTCTCTTCAGCTGAGTGCAAGGGACATTACCCCATGGGAACCCTCACCTTGGGTTCAGCAGGTGCTGCTGGGAGCAATCACAACTTTAAGTGGAAAACATATATAAGGTCACATCTTCAGATAAGAACATGGATTCGTGCACAGTGGAGAAACTTCAAAAACATCAAATGTAGACTGACTGCATAAACAGCTCTGGCAAGCCAAAACGAGCCTGCGTCAAGCAAACACACGAACGCCACAAGCCACTGAGCTTGCTTGGGCTCCAGACTCTGAGCACAGGGCAGAGTCCCACTCCTCCTCATCCCAAGACACACACCCATGTGTACATGTCATGTCTGCACAGCCCCACAGCGTATTTCAGTATCTTTTCACATGACTATGCCTATTTGTGAGATCTCATTTGTTTGCATGAGCGCATGAAAATAATTTTACACAAACAAGTACTATATTAGAAATTACAGGCCAGAAGATGATTAACAAACCAGAGACAATTTTTTGTCTTCAAAAAGACATCTGTGAAGTGGGAATAGTAGAACATCAACAACCGTAGAGAGAAATGATGGTGTAACCGCCTGTTCCCACATTCCCCACCCTACCACTTACTTGTTCCCCTGCTCCCCCACCCTGCGGAACCTCACACACACATTAGTGAAAAGGGAACATGCTGAAGTGGCTAACTAGCTAATAGGATAAAGGCCTCTTACTCCAGGGAGCTAATCCATTTATGCAGCATGTAACTAACCACTCAGCTTGGAGAATGTTCTCCCAATTCTTGGTAAGCTAAGAATGCTCACACCTGCCTTGCAGCACGATGCTACACAGCACACAGGGCTTAGGGTGGTGTTTGCAGGTTGAAGCTTGCGATGGGGTTTGACCTACTAACTTTGAAAGGGCTGGCCTAGGTCTGCACCCATTGGAACAGCTTGCAAGGGCTTCAGAAGAGCCAGTAACCCCTGCCTGGTGCTTTGTCCTTCCTCTTAAGCAGGTATACAGTTCCCTTCAGCACTGGTGATCAGCACTCGTGGATTCCCATACCCTGTTGCATCCCCTTTGTTCACATCCTCATGGCTGCACGTGGCTCAAGATAGCAGAGAGGCTGGTCCAGGGAAGCCTCCCCAATGCCAGAAGCAACACAACCAATTCAGCAAACAGTGCTTTTCCTTGGACACTTCAATGCACTAGGCTTCATCTCCACGTCCATGGGTGCCACCACAGGACACATTACTTCTGCCAACTTTCTGAACCTCCCCTGTATGACGGCTGCGATGTACCAACTCAGAGCCAGAAGCAGGCCACCACCCTTCTGAACAGCTGTTAGCAGAGCACGGCAACCCTTCGGAGCTGCTCCCAAAGCTGCACACAAAGAACTAGAGAACTGCTGACCTCGTGTATGCCACTCCATTGTCTGCATCAAGATCCAGTTTCCAAATAGTTGGAAATAAACCTGTAAGATCCATATCAGAGCCTGTATAACACATGCCAGTGCTCATAACACATGCATCAGTTTTAACACACAAATCATTTCAGTGTTTCCTTTTTTCAGTTCAGGATTTTGGCCCATCTCATGCTTATGAAATGGCTATGTTCTAGGACCAAGAGGGTTCATTCACCCACCACACTGGAGAAGGGCAAAAGTTCAGCTCATCTAATTAAAAGAAGAAAAAGCACAGTACAAAGGCAGACCTGAATGTCTCAAGGCCAAGTTCACTAAGACTCTCTGTGCAGAGAAAGGTTGATAATAAAAGCAAAAATTTATACCACATTTATATGAATAGTTTTGAAAGTGTTTGAAGGATTTGGACACTTGCATCTGGAAAGCAAATGAACCTGTGCCTCAACTCAGTACAGAGATTTATACAGTGGACCAAACAACATAGGCAAGTTGCACAGCTGCAGCAGTAGCTACTGCTCCTTTCTTCTTCCAACCCTACCAGCAGCCACATCATGAGACAGAAATCTGATGTTTTTTCAGCTTCTTGTGGTTTACCATTTCACTCATGTCTAGGGTCCTTCCATAGGCTGTTCAGCATAACTGCCCACAGCAAGAGTGCAACATGCAGACGGCAAAAATTTGCACATCAGAAGTGCCTTTCACACCTCTTGTAGCAGTCAGCCTTGACAAGAACATTAGGAGTGTGATGAAAGAAAGATACAAGAATACTAGAAAGATGTCATACTAGAATTCTCTCTGCTTAAAAAATGTTTTCCAAGAACACCAACCACTTCCACTGCTTGTAACTATACTCATTCCTCTAACACCACTTAGAAACTAATAGAGCTGACGACATTATTCAGAGGATGACAGGAAATTATATTAAGTTGAAAACAAGTTAAAAGCTTGATCTGATAGCACACCAAACTCAGAACTACAATGTATTTTCATGAACTCACTGTGCCGTTTCAATCAGAGCTCTGAACAAAGCACCACAGCTTAGGTTTCAAGACTTACATTAAGGTACGCTCAATATACAGTCTTACCTAGCAGGCACACCGTGTTCTTGTGTGAGCTTTGTCTTTCCTGCACATAGAGCAAACAATAGCAGTACTGGACTTTCCTGAACCAAGCCAGGGCATTCCCTGACCTATGGCGGTTTCCCCAGCTGCAAACCACATCGCCTACAACACAGCAACCTACATGTTTCCAGCTGTGAGAAACAGACATCTGACTGGCTCCATTTTAAGGATATTTCTACCTGTACTAGGAACTGCACAGATTCACTAGCTTTGCTATTTGGAAAATGACTGGTGAAACTGTTCTTGTTTCTTAATCATATTATGCCTGCATACCATCATGTCAGAGGCTATAGGAGTATCTGATGAGCCTCTGAAGCAATATGCAAGATAGGGAGTTCCTCAAGTCTCCACAGGTAGGCAAAAGAAGACCTATGCTGTCAAACATGAGCATGCTTACAATAAGATCACAAAGTAACTTGCAAAGCAATTCAGTTTTACCCTCTGTATAACTGCTCAACCTCTCTTTTCCATAGTCAAATGCATGAAGGTGAAATTACAGCTTCCAAAGAAAAGCCAGGATTTTAAAACGCAAGCACATTTTTAGAATTAAAAAATTTAGTTTGCCCTCGCATAGACATGATCAGAGAGTTTATTTACATTAAGTTCCTAACACTTTAGAAGATTCCCAGTTTTGCAGATTAATTCCTATGGAAATTGCATGAGCAGCCGAAGTCCAACAGGAGATTGAAAAGATTACTTTCACTGAGGAAAACCAGCAAACTTAATAGGTACTTAAGACAAATCCTTCATTTGTGATTTTTTATTATTATTATTATTTTTATTTACCTGAGGCCCCCAGGACACCTATGCTTTTGAAACCCTGAATTTAGAAAAAAGGTAATTGCATATTTTTGGCTTGGAAAGGGAGAGTTCGTCTCTGACTTACCGGTCATTTCCTCAAAACCAATTGCAGCTCAACAAGAAGCGTGCCTGTGGGAGCAGCTCTGGAGAAGAGCAGGGAGTTTTAGAAGTGAAGCTGCTCTGGTTGAACTCAGTCTCCGTCTACATGAGAAGTAGATGCCTCTATTGAGTGGCTCCTCCTGTGAGATGAGCTGTGGACCAGTGCCCAAAACTCCCATTGACATCAACAGGCTGAAAGAAAGTGCCGGCAGAGCCCAGCAGTGCGGTTCCCATGTGAGCCAACAATGGGGCGGCTATTCAGAGCTAAGGCAGAAAATCAGAGCTAAACCCCAGCCCACGCCAAGGACAGCTGCGTTGTTGACAGCCAGGCTGGCTATTCTACCACACCAAAGCTTGACTCAAAAACAGTATTTCCTGGAGTGTTTACTCTAGTCATGGGCTTGGCCTTAAAAGCTCAGCCAGCTTCTGCCTATTGAATAGTAATAGCTGCTATGTTTTCAAGTCTCAGACATGCTCCAGGACAAACTGCTTACTTTCAGTCTGCAGTGGCAAAACTGGAGCACAAATGTCCAGCGTTCATAGTTTGTCTGCACCATCACGCGAGTGCCCTGTTTCTGCTGTTTCCAAACCTGTGCTACCACCTCCCTCCTTCCTCTTCACTCACAGGCAGCACCCCACAGGGAGACTGTAGGGTGCAAGCACACTTGGTGTCACCTCCCGATCACCAGTGCCAAGCCATGCTGGATGAGGAAAGTATCCTACTTCTGAGACACAGGGCTAAGCAGTGCCAGTGGAAAGCAAAGGAAAAAAAAAGCTCTTTCTTTCCATTCTTTGCTACCATCACTTCTGTGTAGTGCTTGGGACAAGTCCCTTACCATCTAACTTTTAAGCAGTAGCAGCCCTTGTTACCTTGTGGATGCTGACTTCTATGGAACTGGTCACTTGTGTAAGTGCTTAAGCTGGGAATTCAGTGCTTAGTGGTGGTGGTAGGGTAGGAACAAAAGAAAAAGCCTAACCCATCTCTTCTGCTCATTTCAGTTTCTTAATCTAGATAAAGTCAGAAAAGCAAGCAGAACACTGCCACCACCACCAGACACTCTCTGGACCACATGAGGAATAACCAGCTTGGTTCTAAATAGCCATTTACCCTTTCCAGTCCCCTCAAGCTCACCTCACCAGTCCTCCAAAGCACTGAACAGTAAGGCTTTCTACTTTTCAGAGGTTGCTAGCATAAGCAAAAGATGTAACGTACCACGCCTGAAGAGAGATCCATTCATCCGCAGACCAAATACAACACAGGCAGTGACGGCATATGGTGAAGCCACCTGCAAACTCTTTTTCTCCCCAGGCAAGGATGAGATATTTGTATCACAATGAGCCACATGCTGAGGGAGCAGTGGGAAGGGAGAGGTATCTAGCCAACTCAACAGCCACATTGGGACCCAATCCAGGCAGCCCTTCTAGTCCAGACACACCATGGCTCGGGGAGGTGAGGACAATCCAGCCCTGTTGAGAAAGTCCTGACCTTTACTTCCAAGCAATGTCTACTAACTGGTCTTGCTGGAAAGCATAAACAGGTTGCAGCAAAACTTCTTAATCTGCCAGGCCCTCGAGGCTACTTTGGCTGAATTCAGAAAATGGGAAAGAGAACGTGCTGGCATTATGCTTCTGCACTGTACTGTATCTAAAAAAGAAACAAAACATCCTTTCAAAAACTTTCTTCAAAAAGGACTCACAACAGCCGAAACCCAAGGATATACTGCAGGACGGCCACCCTTGGGACAGCCACCCTTCGGTATCCAACCAGCACCTACTCTGTGACTGCCATTCACCCCAGCTCAGATCAGACTAACCAGCCGTGTTGCTGCTGCAGTTAGGATCCCTAGGTTTTGCTGAGCAATGGTTTTTGTGGTCTGCTGGCAGCCCACCATAAACCACTGCCAGTAGATATGGGAGATGGGATTTTCCTTCTGCTAGTTCAGCAGGAATTATTTTCTCAAGTAGCTTTGAGAGAAAAATACTAGAGGTCAAGATCCCAGCCTTGTCTATTCACATGCAGAGACTCTGGCAGCCACTTTCAGGTGGGAACACTTCCCACTCACCCCAAATCTGCTCCCTCCAGGCCCACCTACCCCTCAGAGTCACACCTCACACAGTATCCCCAGCATCACGCAGGACTTCTGCCTAAGTCACACCCCAAGGACACATGCCAGTGGTGCCCATATGCCCATTTGATCCCTTCTCTCTGGTCTACAGCCAGAGAATCAGCTTTAGTCTAATACCTTCTTACCAGGCTTGAGAGCTTAGAGAAAAAAGAAAGACAGCAGGGCTGGGAAGGTAGCCAGCAAGCCTGCCAATCTAAATGATAAGCCCTTGGGCTTTCACCTCAGGCTCATAATTTACTGCCACTGGTTCCAGGTGCTATTATTGTCCCTTTGGGAATCTTAATACAACAAAATTACTCTCTCTAGCTCTGTCTCCACCTGTTCTTACCCTCCTCTTCCCCTTCCTACCCCATAGATCTCTCCTGGCTTCAAAACATACTCTTCCAAACTTCAGCTACATCCAGTTTCCTCCTCCCACATCTTCCTTTTCCTCAACCAAGCTCTCCAGTACACTCCAAACCACCCTGGCCAACCTAATCCCCACTCATTCATGACTCAAAGCAGCACCTCAAGGGAACTACGTTTCAGATGTTCCAGCAGATGTTCTAGGTACTGGCCCACACTTGGAGACAGCCCAGATGGTACTTAGGTCCCATGGCAGTCCAAATAGCTATATTCACCAACGTGCAAGCTCCCAGGAAACAAAAGCCAAGTTACATGGGCAGATACCTAGGGAAAAAGAGATAAGTAAATATTTCCAGACAGAAGCACTCACATAGTGGCTCACTTGTCCATCTCCTGCTTGAACTGTTGCCCCTTTGCATGAGTTACAAAACCAGATCAAAAATGCACTCAGGCAAAACAAGAAAGGAAAGGATTAAGGGATAAGAGCAGAAGTGTGAGGCCATAGGAACGGACAAGCCAACACACTCTGTGCCAGGGCTGACACAATGGTAGAAGAGGTCCAGGGAGAGATATATGAGATCAGAATGAAAGTCTGCTTGCAGCACACCTGAAAGGTGAACATTCTATCAACAGATATCATGGGGCAGAACAGAACTGGAGCAGACTTGCACAGAAATCAATTCCATATTTCAACAGTGTACAGAGAACACAGATCCTCATAGAGCAGCTGTTCATGTACAGGCTGGATGAGTAGGCAGCAAGGTGAACTGAAAACTGGATGAACAGCTGTGCTCTGAGCACTGCGATCAATGGCACAAAGTCTAGTTGGAGGCCAGCAGCTCCCAAGTACCCCAGGGGCCAATACTGGATCCAGTCCTGTTCGGCATCTTCATTAATGATCTGGATGATGGGACAGCACATACCCTCAGCAAGTTTGCTCATGACATAAATCTGGGAGGAGCGGCTGATACACCAGAGGGTTGTGCTGCCATCCAGAGATACCTCACCAGGCTGGAGAAACGAGCTCAAAGGAACCATGTGAAGTTCAGCAGCGGGAAGCGTGAAGTCCTGCACCTGGGGAGGCACAACCCCAAGCACAAGTATATGCTGGAGGCCAGCCAGCTGGAAAACTGCTTTGCAGAGAAGGATCTGAGGGTCCTGGTGGACACTAGATTGAACATAAGCCAGCAACATGCCCTTGCTGTGAAGAAGGTGAATGGTATCCTTGGCTGCATTAGGAGGAATGTTGCAAGCTGGGTGAAGGAGGTGATCCTTCCCCTCCACTCTACACTGGTGAGGCCACACCTGGAGTACTGTGTCCAGTTCTGGGGTTCCCAGAACAAAAGCAACATGGAGGTATTGGAGAGAGTCCAGAGGGCCACAAAGGTGAGGGACTGGAATCTCTCTCCATCAGAGAAGAGAAGGCTCAGGGAGGGAATCATCACTGTGTACAAATATTTGAAGGGAAGGCAGAGCCTGGTACCCAGGGCCACGAGCAAGGATAATGGGCACAAACTGAAACACAGGAGGACATTACCTCTGAACATCAGGAAACACTTACTGTGAGTGTGACTGATACAAGTTGCCCAGGGAGGTTGCAGAGTCTCCATCCTTTGAGATATTCAAAAGCTGTCTGGACACAGTCCTAGGCTGCCAGCTCCAGGTGACCCTGCTGGCGCAGAGAGGTTGGACAAGATGACCTCCAGGTGTACCTTCCAACCTCACTCATTCAGTGAGAGTGCTCTAACCTCTGTCATGCTGATTGACGCTGAAAGTTTAGGAATATATTATCCTACCTGCCTTGCCTTTGGCATTGACAAGCTGGTACCATGGCAGCAGTTGAGCCTTGCCATCAGTGAAAACCTAGTCAACTCGCCTGCCTCCTTCAGGAAAGAAAAGAAAATCATTATCCTTTCTAGGAAGCAGCTAGGCTAAGTCCTACCTGGGTTACTGCTCTCTTATGCTCCGATTCATCCAGTGCCAGCAGGACACAGTGCACACACTTCCATTACAGCGTGTTTTTGCACAGATTAGATAATCATCCAGGGAACACTTTGGGGACACAGATAAAGAGACAGATACCTGCTGCTTGGCAGAGTCATGATCGCCTCCTTGGGGCAGGGTGGGGTTCCTCCTGCCTTCGCCTGCTATTGAGTCTCTCTCTCTGTACCTCCCAGTCAGCACCCACCCTTCCCACCCTCTGACTCTCCACCACTGTCAGACTACAAATGCCTTAATCAGCAAACCAGACATCAGCTGCGTGGCACTGAGCCAGAGTCTTTGTAACAGACATCAAACCAGAAGAGAACATCTCCTCAGCTCCTCCACAGGCCCGAAGAATGAGACACCTCTACCACGCCCCATCACCTACTCACATGGGACATGTGTAGAGTCGCCAAGCTTCCTGCCACCAAACTACATCCTTGCAGGCAAGCAGACTGGACAATCTAATCAATCACTTTCGGCCCCAAACTTTCCCATGTGAGGATTGTCTCACGGCAGCCAGAAATAGCATTTGTTTTGCTGGCTATTTCAGTGCCAAATGCTGGCAGGGGTGAGATAGACAGGGGCTTCTGTGCTGGAGGAACAGCTGCTGTAGAATATTTCTGGGGGTGAAAAAAAAGCAAAATTGCAGGAGGTTGACAGAAGCAGGATTTCTCATTCTGAAGTGGCGCAATGGGTTTCTGCAACAGTTTCCTTATTATATTGCTTCAACAAGCACTCCTGCACCCAGGGACAAAGAACTGCTGTGGCCCAACTTTTCACACCTGGGAGAGAAGTCCTGGCACTGGGCCCCTTAGGAAATGGTGTAAGTCATTACGCCTAACACAGGCCCCTGAACTCTGCTCAGTCACTCCGAAAAGAGAGGCCCAAGGCAGAGACAGTGAAGAAACTACCACCAGCACCTGCACCCCCTCAGCACCAAAGCAAGCTCAGATGGGCAAACAGATGATAACAATTTTCAGGAACTCACAAGGCCCAGATTCAAATAGAAGGCTAAGGGGTGAAAAGGCCTCACAAACTCACACATTCTCTATCTGGAAGCTATTTGTCAAGTCCTGGAAAGACAGGCAAGGGCAAAGCCCAGCTGTGCTAAGGATATGGAAATCTCACCCTGGAGCCATTAGCAGCCCAAAGCCCAGATGCCAGAGTACCAGGGGTCACACACTGGTCCATGGTCACAAGTGGCAAGTGCTGTCCTGTAGCCTCTGTGCAACCAGCATCAGCCCAAAGAAAGCCTTCAGTGCTGATCGCCCTGCGGGGCCCAATCCAACTGAAATGCCAGTATTCAAATATTCAGCAGAAGGACTGTTGGGCTTGGGTTTACACAGCTAAGCCCTGATCAGGGCTCACACTGTACCCAGGCCATGCTCAGCATCAACACAAGACAAATTTCCACTCACCTTATGCAGTGAGAAATTCAAATGTTTGCACAGGATGTTTTTTCTGTGCTGGCTTTTTCATCCCAGCAGCTCAAAGCATTTTAAATAATGTGTTAAGCCTCTGTAAGACAATGGTATTGATATCATCTACTCATACATGCAGGCAAACCATGGCAGAAAGGTTTCACAGCTTGCTCAGAACTACCTAGTAACTTCCTAGCATAACTGGAAATATAGCCATGTACCCAAATTCTCTGCCTTGTACTTTTAAAACGATGCTTTCCTCACCAGGCACCTACCCACACATAAATAAGGACAATTTTGGTTGCTCATCATGCCAACCCAAAGCTGCTCTCCTCCAAGAGAGATCTCTTACAATCTCGCCCAGCAAATGCTACACTCTGACTTCTCAGGCTGCTGAAAGTATATTTCAAAAGGAGCTCCAGGCAGTCCCACTGAACGGCACAGTAGGGTGAACCCTTTACTTCCTTTCTATCTGTTTACACAATGTGCCAAGACCAATTATTCTCACCCCCCTGGGAATGAGCTCAGCAACTCCAAGGAGTCTTTGTAACACCCTGGACTTCCTTACACCTCAACTGACCCTTGTGTCCCCTGGTGCCTTCACCCTGAGTCATCAAAGGATGTCCCTGTTCTCCTGGACTTCATGCTCTCAGCATTGCCAAAAAAGCCAAATTTGCTGAAGTTAACAGGGTGACAGTAGCCACGGTCTTTCTGTGACATGCACAGCCTTCACTAAATAGCAAGTGGCTGGCAGCAGGGCCTGCATGTAATGACGTTGCTGCCCAAGGACCATGATCAAGGGGTGGCTGGGAGAGGGCATTCACTGCAGCAACATGGGAGTCTGCACGAGCCAGGGTATTTCTGCCCAATTAGGGGAAAGAAAGAAAGAAAGAAAGAAGTCTTCTGAGCTAATTTTCTAGTCCTTTGGAGGAGTGAAGAAAGCATGCATTGAAATGCCCTTGCTCAGCCTCAATAGGGAAGAGGCTGGGTGGCCAACTGACCAGCCAGCCAGGGTGGGAAATGCACCCGTCAACTGTCTAAACTCATGGCTGGGGCACAAAAGGACAGAATCACACTGCCCCGTGAAGCTGGAAAAGCACGGCCTAGCAACTAACCAAAAAGGGAATTTTTAAACCTACTCCTGTGCAGCCCTTCCTGCTGAAGGGAGGCTGAACTGCAAGCCCAGATGATGGAGATTTCCATTTATCTACAGACCATGGAGCTAGAAGCACAACAATTCCCTAATGCCTGAAAAGCACTCAGATTGCCCCCGACTCACTTGTGTCTCCCAAATTTGCTCCTCTTCCTCACCAAAAGGTACCAACTCTCTGGAACACAGGAAAACATTTGGACACCACATGCCACCAATCAGTGGCCTTCCTGCAAAAGCTGCCTCGTCTGCTCAAACCTAAGAATAGCTTAAGCATCCCAACACAGATCTACTCCACACCACAACTCTCTGTACCAATTTTCCATCACCATCTGACATAAACAGAGCTTCAAGCAAAGGCAAAGCACTGTATCTCTTCATCCACCCTCAAGTAACCCATAACACATCATGCATCCAAAAGTGTCTTGTCTCAGAAAATATTTGCTTCTGGTGCAAATTAATCCAGACAGACTATCAGGCATCTCTCAGCTCCACAGAGCTGCAGGAATGGGAAGCAAGGTTCAGAGAAAGACTGAAAACCTATGGGCTGCTCAGAAAAGTTTCCATCTTATCAAGCTTTTTGGCTGTATTCTCATGGGCAAGCACATGACAGTTAAGGATAAGAATCACCAAGCAAGAATACCTTGATGTTCAGAGCCCAGATGAAGCCATAGAGTGGCCAATTCAGTATTATCTTTCCCCATTTGCATTGTTTACCTGACTAAAAAACACATGATGCCAGGTGCTAGCCAGGCAGTTAGAAAGAGGCACTTTTATTGGAGAATAAAAACAGACCAAGAAACAAGGAAAATAGTTAATTCCCATTTTACAGGTGGGGAATGGAGGTACTGAAGACGACATGCCCAGCTTCATACAAGGATTTTGTGGCAGAACCCAAAGCCAAACCCAGATTTCAGATCACTGTCCTAGGAAATGAGATTACTGATTTCAGCTAAGCTGGGAATTCAAATGGCAGTAGAAGACTGAACCTACAACACTAGTGTTAATTCTATCACGATTTTTGTAGCAGAAACAAGTAGCAAGCAAGAAGTCATCATAAAGCTTCCATATCTTACTGGTTGAAAATAACCAGTTAAAACTATACAAATAAAACAAGTGACCAAACACTGTTATAATATTCAGGCTGCATCCTACTTTGCATGTTCCTACCACCCTCACCCCTCTCCCACCCCCAAAAAAGTACACTTAAGTTAAAACCACTAGCTGAATATCCTTGCTTTATAACAGGGATTCCACAACCTAGAAGCATTAATGACATCCACAGTACAAATGTTAATTTACAAAAAAACCCCATAACAACAAACTACACCCCCACCTCTACTCCAGATTTCAACTTCTTTTGCAAAAATCTTTGCCACAATTAAGCCAAAAGTGTAGAGAGCAGATTTACCAGGAAGCATATAGTTCTCACAAGGTTTCCCAGAAAAACCACAATAGTTTGGAAAGTTTATTTAAATTAGCCTCTAACCTTCACCAGCACACTCCCAAACACACTGCTGAAAGGAACTTAAGGCAGAGCAGGTAGATGCTATGCCTGGGATCCAAATCAGAGAAAGCACCTGGGCCAAAAGGAACATTTCTCCATTTACTCACATGCACTCTGAAAAAAAAAAAAAAAAAAAAAAAAGGCTGGGCACAGGCTTACCAGCTTTCTTCTCCTCTCATTAGGATGTGAGACTAATTAAAGCCTGTCAGTATCAGTAGAAGATTTGGGTGATGTGAAATGCAAGACTGGGCCTTTTCAATGTTCTGTGAGCAGAAACTTGGCTAGAAGGGCAAAAAGGGGGTGAGGAAAACTGTACTGAAACCACAAGACACTGCATTATGTATTCATGGGATGTATGCTGCCAGCAGGACTGAGAACAAGCAGCAGTGTAATGGGGAAATGGAGGGGTCTCACTTTTTAGATCTTGGAAAATAAATACATAGACCTTTCTTTTAGTGGGTCCATCTTGTAGGCTTAAAGTTAGGTTAAAACTAGTAAGGTTAAAACTACATCCAACCAATCAGAAGCAGTGAAATTCTTCCCTAATGAGAGGCAATTCAGAACTGAAAATAACCGTCTTTAACTCACTGCAATTTACCAGGGTCAGCAGATGTCTGCAGATACTCTTTCAAACTGACACCACACCAGTGCAAGAAAGAAAAATAATGAAGAACGAACTGAAATACTAACTTGACAGCAACGCCTTTTGAAAGAGGCACCAGATGGGCACTGCACAGGGCAGCCCACCCCACCAGTACCAGGCATGCCCCATTTCCCAGCCTCTGCAGGGATCAGGCAAACTCCCAATGTTTACACACCTCAATCTCAGGCCCCTACAAGTCCTGCAAAGTCAAAAGTAAGTGCATCTAGAGCAAACTGTAAACAGTTTGTATTTGTTAACCGTTAAGAAGGTAAAAAGCACTGTTTTACACTGCTGTGAAACTCCTAGAAGGCAAAGAGAGACCTGGGCCCAAGGAGGACAACAAGTATGGAAAAAATCATCATCGTCAAGTCTACAACTACTTCCATCACAAACACATTTATTTATACATCCCTAAACAATTTATTTTGAAGTAAATGGTACAGGTCAGATCATGGCAGCAGGGGTAACTTGGCAAAAGTGAACTTTTTGTTCCTGTGTCATGCAATGACCTGGGCAGTATGGGTGCTGCCTGCCTAACAAGGGTAGCAAGAGAACAGCCCAACTGTACCAAAAGCCACTCAAACAGCAGCAGCTTTACTTCTCAAAGAGAGGTGTCCACACTTAGGCCTAGTTTATCCTAGACAGACAGCAGAAGTACCAGTTATGCCCCTGAAGACATGACCACAAGAAGCAACCCTATGGATTTACTGAACTCTGCCTCAATAACCCTCTTCTGTCTTCTCTCACATGCTGCTGCTTTCCTCATATGAAGTTCTGCCTTACCTGCTGCATTTTTTCCAGGTCAAGGCTGGGCCTGCTGACCTTATCCCCATATCCTTGTCGATGTCTCTTACAAGGCATGACTTGCTCAAAGCCCGCCCCAACGCTTGTGAAGAGTAAAGGTCTGGAGGCTGGGCTCCGCACCAGGGGCTGGAGTCTTTTGGGAGGGGAGGCACTGAACAGCACGGGGCTTGAGCTAGCGTGCAGGCCATCAGCCTGCTCTGCCACAGGCCGGAAGGACATCGCGCACAAGTTCTTCACTTCGTCATCACTGGAGGACGTGTTGTTGCTGTCGCTGCAGCAGGCAAGCTTGCTGACCTGGGACCACTTCCGCTTCTCGGCAGCAAACTCTCGGTTGATGCGCTCCAGCTCCTCTTCTGAGCTGTGGCGGTCCAGGCTGGCGTGGAAGAGGGCCCGAACCTTGCAGCATTGGTTCTCCTGATTCTGGAGCTGGTTGGTGGCCAGAGGGGTCAAAGTACAATTCCGTCTTCTCTCTGGTGGGAGGAGGAGATATGTGCGTGGCAGAGCATGTCTGTGTCCCACTCCCTAATAAACTAGGCTTGCTTTTTCCTGACCTGTTTTTTTGTAATCTCATCTCAAGTAAACTTCTGAGCTGTTTTCCCACCTTTTCTTCCCCAGAAGAAACATTCCGCAGCTGAATGCTTCCCTTTGGAAGTCTCCAGACCTTGTTTAGACCAGACTGCTAGACACTCCCTTGCAAACTGTCACCTGAAAGTCTACTTGCAGAGCAAGAACATGGACTTGCCACCCACCTCATCCCCTGAACATGAAGACATGATCTCACAATTGTGTCGTTAGGCATTTTCCTCTAGCTAAGAACATTTAAGTTCTAGTGACTAGTTCTCAGGACAAAGGAAGCAAGTAAGTTACATTACCTTAAGCGGCACATCTGTGGCTCAAATAATAGAGATCTGGTTTCTGGAGATAAAAATCCTTTTTCTATTACAAGGCTCATCATACAAGAGAGCCTGCCTTCAGCCATAGGCTGGACACACTTTACCTGTTCTGCTGAGCTCTTTCTATTTTAAGTATGTGGAGCAGGAATTTGAATTGACAGGACACGTCCTGTGGGTCAGGAATTTAACTTCTGCCTTTGCATAAGAATCTGCTCAAGTTTGGCTAAACAACAGTAAAACACAGGGCACGCACAAATGGCAGAGACTTAGCATAGCTCAACAGATGCATTTACTACAGATTTTACCTGCAGCTCTAAGCTGCTTCATACCAGGTCCAAATACAATAGCAGAGCGCCCATCTCTCTATCAGCTAGATTCAAGAATAGGGCTGCCCAATACCAACAGTACAGGAGGAAGGGAGTGAGCTAACCAGACTGAGCCCAGGGGAGTGAGGAAAGTGAACATCAAGACTTGAAATGGCAAGGAAGAAGCCGCCTAGAACAAAGATGATGCAGGTGCACAAGCATGGAATAGAAGATAAATTTTTAGTCCCAGCTCTGCTGCTGGCCCATTGTAGACCTTCTCTGCCCAATGTCTGCAGCACTGGGGCCTTAACATATGATTAACAATGTCTGTCTCTGGTAAGAAAAGTGTGATTGCAACATCTGACACCACCAGCTTTTCTCTATGAGGTCCCAAAGACCTGGAGGTGACTGATTTAATGCATCTGGTTGTGGTACACTGGGGACAGAAAAAAAGAGGCACTTCCCAGAGCACAAATGAAAAGCAAAACTGACTACTTCAGTTGCATCATCCCAGGACCCTCCTAGTTCATCCCTTTACCTCTGTCGATCTGGGCAAGTTCCTGGTTCTCTCCCTCAGAGTCATCGCTGTCATCATCACTTGGGGGGTAGGAGATCTAGAGGGCAAGGAGAAAGAAAAAGTTTTATTGTGAAGACCGAACATCACCCTGCTGCTGCGCCCAAGCCACTTCCCCCACCCTCCCCCTCTCATATCCTGCAGGCATCCCCCCCCACCTACCCACACACACCCGGACGCAGCACCTCCCTGTATACACATCCTCATCTCCCAACCTCAATCTCCCATGGTATCCTTTCACTTGCAGCAACACAAAACACACAGCCTACCGCCACTATTTCCACCTTACTGCACCGCCAATTCTTTCCCCAAGCACAACGGCCAAACCCTGCCCTTAGTCGCCAGGCAAGCAGCTTATAACCATCATGGCCTACCACATCCACATCACGTGGACAACTGAATCTCCAAAACCCACCACCGAAATAAAGACATATCCTGTCAACAGCTCTATCATCTTGCAAGGTACCCACAAATGAAGTGGCATGTTAACTTTAGCTGTCATATGTACATACCCATACTTCCCCTTTGAAGGCACACACACACAAGTCACCAAAGACTAGAACCTTGCTTTCCCTACAGAAAAACTCTGAAGAATGCAATAGAAAGAGAAGAAACAGGATTTCACTGAAATGCAAACAATAACATTATGCTGTCCCTGCCAGCGCAGAATCTTACAGTACCACTGAACACCTTTAAATGCTCCAGTAGCAATGACAAATCACATTTTGTTTATCAGGAATTTTCAGGAAAATTTGCTCTGGGTCAGCCCACGGGCTTCACAAGACCACCTGCGGTAAAATAACCACTTACTCAAAACACGTTTGAACACTGAACAAATTTGGTAGTTGCCTCTCAAGACAGGTTGAAAGATCTGAAACCAAGCTTTTGTAGGTCAGACAGATACCACCGCTGCCGAGTTTCCCATGTAGAAGAAACCCTACTTACCTTGTTCCTAAAGTAACTTTTGTTCTGCTGTATAAAGCATACCTGGAAGTTATTAGATCAAACCTCTGAGCTATGCAGCTTAGAATGTGTCTCTGGCAATGGCCAAAACCAAACAAGTCAAAGGAAAATGTAATATTCAAGAGAAACGTTTGTAAGAGACAGTTCTGGAGTAACACGATCACTGCAAGGAATAATAATAATCAATTATTATTCCTTACACCTTTTTAGTCAGAATACCAACGAACTTTCCCAACATTCTTAGCTGAGTCTCACAACCTACTTGCCCACAACAGGTTTCAAAAGGTCAGACGTGTTTCCATTTTAAAAGTGTCTGATGTGCATGCTTGACTTTTATAGAAGATGAGGCAGCATGCAACCATTACACTGATACGGACCCATTTCACCTCTACCACTGTTCCTAGGGAAACATCCTTGGGAGCATTTCAGCCTCCCAGAGACCCAAAAGAGCAACTACACTTACCATCGTGACAATGAAACACATACAGCTGACGCAAGCAAATACGAATAGTGGAGAAGTTCTGACTGATACTGAATGACAACTATTAAGTCAACACACCTATTTTGTTACTACCCTCCAGGATTGTGTTTGGGGGGTTTGTTCCCCCAAAAGCCTGTTGCCACTTTTTTCCTCCTCCTTTTTTAAAGCTACCTTTTGCCCTTTAAGGAATCAGAAAATATTTTCCTTCCTTGCTAGCCTTTAAAGTACTTTCCCAACTGTCAAATGACCATGGAAAATGGCACAGATTTCTCCCCATTGCTGATATTCCTGAAGTAAACGCAGGGATTGTTTTTCTGACTGTAACTACAATTTTCTTGTACGTATTCACACCCATGCGTCATTTAATAAAAGCAGCTGTCACTGAGGAACACTGCCAAATTAACAGACTTCTAGTTGCCTGCAGAACAGGTATAATACCTTGTTTGTGCCATGGTCATTCATAGAAGGGACAGCTGACACTGAGGTGCCATTGTGCTAGCTGCTGTGCAGACAGACAGTGGTCCTGTCTTCATCACAAAAGCTAAGGCTCCAATTCTATCTCGAGAGGTACTGACCTTAGTCTGTGGCTCATTCCCACATAAAAACCTTTCATCTGGACATGGCAGGGTTTCCAGTGAGGTTTAACAGCTCTGCGTGGGAAACCTATCAGCTCCAGTTTTTGTACTATGTAAATGTCAACACACAGCATGGCACTGCTTCCAAAAAAGAGGCAATGACATCTAGCACATCCAGGCCAAAGAGCTACTGCACAATGTCACTGACTTGAGATCGGAGTTGTATGAGTCAATGATTGACATTTTGAAGGTCTTTGCACTTGTATGGGAAGGCGCGAATATTTTGGAAGCCCAGGACAGATAGACACAATTTTGCTAGCCCCTACTGTCCTCTGCTAAGTCCTCCCCAGTCCCACAGGCAGCCCAAGGCTAATCCCCTGCAAGTTGCCTCGAACACTTCTCCGGAGGCTTTGCAGGTGCTCTGAACAAGAAAAGTCTGTTTCAGACAAGAGGATACCGAGTCTCTGGATTTGGCCCCATATTTTATCCCAAGGAAATACAAATGGTAGGACAATACAAAAAGCTTCACAGGAAAAAAGGAGTTTCCGGTCTTGCTAAGCATCCTCCTGATGCTAGCCATGGAAAAGCAAGCACCCACTCTTTACCCAACCACAATTTTTACAAGCAACATATCAAGTGCTTTCCAGAATCAAGGCAATTAGACACACCTATTGTGCCACTCTTCTTGACACCCACCTCTTCTTTTGGTAAGAACATACCAGTAGCAAATTTCTCTCAACTTTCAGACTTGATTTCTCCCATTATACCCACTGGTGTCATTATACCCTTGCCCTAGACAATACCCTCAGAAATTAAAATATTCTCTTAATACGCATCATAGGCTAATTGTAAAAAAAGACTTAAAATCCAGCAATTGTACATTTTACACATGAACAAACTAAACTGATTATAAGACTCAGAAGTCACATTGCCTCTGATGTCCCATGACCTGCACTGTCTTTCAGAAGTCCTTATCTCTGATTTCATGCGTTATATACATGTGAATACTTGTCTTAAGTCTTCACATCATTTTCCTCCCATTTGTCATTTAGCAAGATCTTCTATTTCAGTATTGTTACATGCTCTTTTTATTAGTAAACCCTTCCACAAATTATATCCTGGTTGTGGGAACCAGTCTCTCAAGATCCTATGTGTGAGACCCTAGCTCCTGTGTTCTCTAACAGAGAACCATCACTCATAGCACACTAACTATTAATCCTGCAGAGTTTTTACACATGAAACTCCTTACCATAAAACACCACACAGGCAACGGTTAACAGAAGATCAAAAAAAAGAGTTGGCTGTCTGTATGGATAAAAAGAATTTCTACAAACTATCAAGATATAGGGAATCAAAGAATAATGCTCTGACTGGTTGGAGATAAATGCTCTCTCCCTTGATTCCTCCCAGGCTTTAACAGTAACACTTTCCTCTCTTCAAAAGCATTCCACTAAACACAGCAGTATTGTGTTCAGGCCTCCAGCCTCCCTTGTACAGTCCCTGTCTTATATTAGCCACATATTTATTTTTGTCTGAGGCAGCACAGTATTGTTTTCCTCACAAACTCAGAACTGTGGCGCTGCCATAGCAGAAAAACTGATCTCCATGTCAATGATCCCACTCAATCATGGCTTCATTCACAGCATACAAGTCACAGAACTGTTTAGATCTGAAGACACCTCTTGATATCATCTAGCCCAAGCCCCCTGCTCAAGCCTGGTCAACTAGAACAGGCTGCCCAGAACTGTGCTCAGTACCTTAACTTGCAAAATTAAAGAGAAAAAATATCCATTTCACATAGATGTGTGGATGTTTACAAGTCATGGCACAAAACAAGCCAGAAAAAAGGATGGGTGCCCATCCACCCTCCCGTTTTTCTTCAGGAAATGCATCAGATCTGGAGTTCAAAGACAGTAGCCTCCTGTTGACAAGGATCTCAGTTTCACCCCTGAGTCCTTCAACTCCAATGCCTTCTGTTAGGAAAGTTTGTCCATGTTTCCATCTGGCATGGTAGGAGTCCTTTGCCTATGCACTTGATTTTGCATCAATCTCCAGTACGGAAAGATGGGTTTGTGTAGAATAACCAGATGGTATTTAAGGAGAACTGAGTGTAAAGCTTAGCTACCCTTGAGGGAGATTTAACATGAAAAGACAAACTAGTAGATATAAGAAAAAGCTAGAGAGAAAAAACTTTGTCTCTTGTCACACTGCTGCTTGTCAACCGAGTAATGATAAATAGCTGCAGCCAGAATTGCCCAGGTCCTAAAGGGCCCCATCACCCATAAACTCTAAAGCCCTGAAATTACAGACAATAAAAAAAACCCACCCTGTTAAAGTGGAGTTTCTCTCAGTTTTGCTTACAAAAGAAAAATTAACCTGCTATCATATGATCAAAAGCAATTACATTAAGAATCGTCTGGGAGCTTACAAAAGAGAAGGGAATCTCACTCCTAAGGCAGAACAAATCTCTCCCAACAGGCTTCACTTAATGGTTGGATTGTCCTGAAAAACTAAAACACCAACAGGGTGGCTTGGTGCAGCAGAGGGGGGTGTGTGTGAGAAGCAAACAAGACCACAGGCAACCCCTTGCTCCCAGCTTGAATCAAGAATGCACAGGTTGGGGGGCAACATTCCCAATTTCCCTCCAGGAAAGAGTTTACTTCCAGGGAAGTGGCTTCCCCAGCAGAGGCCTGTGCTATGGCATATAAAGCTGTGCACTGGCTCGTTCACATGAGTCCCGGCACTCCAGGGAATCTCTACAACTAAGTAAAGCCCCTTTCAAGTGCCCTGGAAAGAAACATGGCTGAGTTGGTCTCACTCACTGGTTCCTGGCACAAAAGCAGAAAGGGATGATGAGCTCACCAGTGACTGCCAATATCTCTCCTATGGGGAACCGATTTCCATTTCTTCAGACTTCAGATTGGAGAAATGAAAACAGTGCTCACTTACCTTCTCCCTGCTGTACTGGCTACCAAGCAACTCCTAGAGACAAGGGCATCCTGCAGCACAGGGCTCTGCTGCTGGCTCCTCTCCATCCCAACTGCTTTAGTAAAAACATTTTACAAATTTCCCTAGTGTTGTTTTTCCAGGTCAACAATTGCTGCAGTTGCCATGGGACACTGCCCGATCTTGAATGAGGGAGGTGCCATCCTCCCAATTACAAGAAACTGTGAATTAGAGAGAGTGGAAAAACAAGGCAGATTATGAGAGACGGAAAGGCAGCTTTGAGCCATGGAACAAAATGAGTAGGAAGGAAGGAATGAGTCAAACAGACCTTCAAATTAACATCCAACTTCTCCCAAGTTCTCCTTTAAATTTTATTTTAGAGATATTCCGCATTACAGAAAGAATTTATGCTAGTAAAACAAGGCTGTAATGCTTGCTCTCTCCTCAAGAGAAGCAGAGTTAAGAGATTAAATTCAGTTCAGTCTTCAAGCATCCACAAGTGAGAGATGACTGCCCAGACTAGATCTGGGTCTTACAGCTGGGGTCCTTCAACAGCTAAAGTTTCAGCCAGAACAGCCCTAGTTTGGAAAAGCTTTCTAAAGTATTTTTTCCATTGTTATTATTATTCTCCTTTTTAATTTTCATAATAGCTCTGCCTTCAAACTCCTTTCCTCATTCCCTTGCAAATGGCTACATTTCAAACCCAGGGTTCATAACCCTTAAAACATTGTCCTGCTTGACAGAGCAGCTGTCTGGCGGAGTCAGCAAAAGCAGGGATGGGCCAGTGGGACACAGCACTCTTAGGCCCTTGTTTTCTGGGCCTGTCCCACGCCAAAAGACAGCAAAATTCCTACTTTTGTAGGAATGCTGCACATTTAGTCAGACACATCATCTTCTGCATGGGTCTAGACTCTGCTTGACCATCAGTGGTTTCAGAGATTTGAGGGAAGCAGTCATTCTGGGTAGCCAAGTCCACAGTTTTTTAATGACACAGATGTCATTTGTGTTGAATGCCTACCTTACAGACACAGCAAACACTGTGACCGGCAACTCTGAGGGTGCAAGTGGTAGGAGTCATTAACCTGAGAACACGGACACTGAGCTTCTGTTCTGAGGCACTCTATTCCCAGAAGCATGGGCTTTTAAGCTGTGTTACCCAGATCTTGAGAGGAAAGCGTGAGGCTTACACAGAACAGTGAGGATATGACTGGTGGGTGGGCATGAGGCGGCATGCGTGGTCCTCTTACCATTTTAAATCCTCTCTCACATCCTTCTGTAATTCTACAAACAAATTAATGTCTTGAACATACCGTTTGCATGGTGAGATTATGTTTATCTACGCTCTACAGCTCCTGAAAAGGAGTCAATTATGGCCAAACCTGACTAGAAGTACAGAGATGACAGGGCACTGCCCTAGGCCTGACGATCTTCATCTGCAAGTGAAGTGCACCAGAGAACTCTGCAGAGACAAGCGCAGTGGGCTGGCACTGGGAAGGGGCACACAGACCAGTCAAAATACAGTTCAGGCGAAACCCACAGAGCACAGCCAGACTCTGCATTCTCTCATCTGCCCAGTATCAGTTCTCTTGCAGCACTCAGAGGCATCAAACCTCCTTTTGCTCTTCCCAGGGCTAAGCTGAGATGACTTTGCAAGGTAAGACTAGAGATGAAAACACCAGGAGCCTTCACAAAATAGAAAAGCTTAACCACTGCTCCAGAGAAGTATGGTATATAACACCAACAAGCCTACAATGCATGAACACACAGACTCCATAGTCACCAGAAACAGCAGATATGTGATGTTCTTCAATCACAGGGAACTGAATTAGTTGATGCCTACAATTGAGACTCATATCCATCCCAAATTGTTCTCAAAGGCTCTGGGAAAACACTGTTAGAAGAGCAAAACTAAGGTCAACCTTTTAAATTCCACCCAAGATAAACCTCCAGAAGGCAGTAGCTGCAAAGAGACTAGAACAGACTCATTTCTGCCCAGCAGAGACCAACAGTATAGGCACCCACATATACGTGCACATGCTCCTCCCACCTGCTATCAAACTTGTGTGACAACAGAAGACACAGAGGGAATGCTACCAACTGAAAAATGAGACTTTAACAAGCTTCCTAGGCAGAAAACACCTAGACTCTGGTCCTTGGCACCCAAAATACTCCAGATCTGAGAGAATTCAATTCAGTTTATTTATACTCAAAGTCACTATGAGAACCAGAATATTCATATAAACATAGTTGCAGTTGTGTTTGGGGCCCTGCACGATATAGAAATTACAGATGGAACAAAGTCACTACAGCCCTCATTCAGCAGGTGGATGGGGTCTGGTAGAGCCTTTAATCCTCCAGTTCCCTGCTTGCCTTCCTGGACCACTAGGTGTTATGAAGTAAGACTGCTTCTGCAGTACAGGAGCCAGGAGAATGCTGCAGCTCCACACTGTGATATGTATCATCCTTTCCGATAGCAAGAATTTTTACAAAATTCTCAAACTACCCCATGTTGTTAGCTTAAGAGGCTGGTTAAGGTTTATAACTCATACCATGGTGACAGAAACCATACACTCCTCTACTACCACTTTTACCCGCAAGTAAAGCTTCCAGATGCGTCGCGTCCCAGTAACTCTCCAGCAACATTCCTACTCTCCTCCCACCAATCAGTTTCTGCTCAGTACAAATACCCAGCACAGCCTGGCCTCAGCTGGCAGACACCTGCATGTGACAGACCAACACAGTAAGTTTCTCATCAGCTCTATCACTCTACTCGCAGTTTTGCTGGTGCGATAGTTATGGCTAATTCGAATCCAGGTTTCAAGGATCCTATTAAGAGACCAGCATTCACCTGTTAACTTTCTCATCCTCTGCAGGGAAATAGCATTTTACATACACACTTCAGAAGGGCATTAGCAAAGAAAACAGTGGTAAAGTGTCGGGAAGCACCCATCAGAAAGAAGCAGCAACCTACAAAATGGTTGTGCTGCCAAGAGATCCCTCTGCAAAGGAGGGCAGCTCCTCCGACAGCTCGCAGCATGGAGCCCTGGCATTTCCCTGGCTCACACCCTGCAGGAACAGTGCTATTCAGCAGTGTTGACACCACAGAGCACAGCAGTCCAGAGAGACAAGAAGGAGCCTGAAGGATTAAAGACCTTCATGGGGGGGGGGGGGGGGGTGAGGGGGCTCATCCACCCTGCATTAAGATACACTGACTTAGCTCCATCTGTAATTTACAGCCCATTTGCTGCTGAACCTCAGCTGCAAACACAGTCAGATTAAAAGCTGCACTATTTATCACAGGCTGACAACCCTCTCAGACATAAGGGGAAGACAGTACAAGGGACACCTAGAACTGGAGAGGCACCTATAGCATAGCTAATCTTATCTGTAATGCAGGTACTGAGACGGGAGGATGGGAGATGGTGCTTGCATCAGTGCCAACCATTCCTGCTTTGGCCACAGGGATTTAAGTACGCCCCTCCTGACTCACACTCCATCCCCACTGGCCTAGCTCAGTTATTACACTGCTGTGGTGAGAAGAGGTCCCTTTGCACAAGGCCAGCTTCTGTGACAGTTCCCAGCGACTCTTGAGCATTGCATGGGTCCCCTCCGTGCTGTACTCCAGGGAAGTACAGCTGACAGCATCTGGCATAAACAGCACATCTGGAAGCAGTTTTTCCATTCCCTCCTCAGAAGACCCAGAGAGGGCAACTGCCATTGCCCTGAGATACTTCATTAGCTGCAAAGCTGCCTGTGTTGGGAGACCTCACTCGACACTCACCTCTGCTCAGCCATAAAGAACTACATTAGCCAGATTTGCAAACACAAGGAACAATGCCTTACAGTCAGGCTGATAAATGCATTTGGAGCACATGAGACTTTCAGGCTTCTCTAAAAAAATTCCACATTAACCCTTCTGAGTGCAAGCTGACAAAAGCTGTTTCATCTCTATGGATTTATACCAAACTACTTGTGTTTTATCATGGAGCAAGCCAGTAATATAGCATAATCCTTCAAGGCCAGATCTTTGTTCCATCTGGTCAGGCATCTTCAAAGCAAGAGTTAGGACCACATAAAAACTTACAGTGGCTCTCACTGCACCAGATCCTTTCCTGATAGGCATTGTGTGATTCCAACTGGTTCCAGCTCACCTCACTCGCCACAGATAGCTACTGAGGTGGTGTCCAAGCACCACATACTAAATCGGCACCCCCACGTACCATTTCAGGAGCAGGACAGGGGAAAAGTTGCATTGTACTGCAGCCCTCTGCAAAATATCACCAAGGGGCTCCCCAAGAGTGACTTCTTCTGTCCAAACCAGAATAAAGGGTTTTCTATGACCAAAAATATACACATGGAAGCTGCCAATTTCTTAAGCCTCTTTCACTTCATATGCTCCATACCAAATACCACTGTTCTCTCCTGTTAATTAGCCTTCAGTCAAAGAACTTTTATTTCTTTGGAATAATCAACCCCTAGGAATAAAGAAAAAAAAAATGAAAACTCACACACAAAAACAGCGTGGCGGCAGACAACTGTCTGGAACAATCACTTGGCTTTGTGTGCAATAACTGAGTGACAGGATACGGAAGGATTATTTTATATTTTCCCAGCTTACATCCAGACACACACTCTCAGCAAACTGGAGGATCTAGCTGCCTGTCTGGCACCTTTCCTCAAGATGGGAAATTCCCTGTACAACCAGAGGAGATCTTCTCATCTTATGCCCATAGAGAGTTTGGCAGATTGTGGCCTCTGATGCCAAGAAGGACATCAGTTATATAAAAACCAGCCTGCATCACGGAAACAATGTGACCCCATCAGGAAGGAGTTAAGATGAGACAGATTTCTGAACAAAATGTGTGAGGGGATAGGATCTTAATGCCATGAGCAAATTGAATTCTGTCATCTCCTTGAAATCAGGGGCTCAAAACCAAGTTTGTAGCCCAAATCAATCAGCCATGGAAGGCAAATCAATAGTTTGTTCCCTAGAAATGTCAGAAACCAAGGTCTGCCTACTCTCATTGTAGACATTAATGAATATTGAGGGATTTGGGAGTACTTTATCCAGGTATCTCCTGTCCTTTCACAAATCAAAATTCAGATAAGGACCACCTACCGTGCAGTCAGGCAACAAACCTCAGGTCAACCCATCCCTGAAATGGGAGACATGACTAATAAAAACCTCTTCAGGACTCCTAGGCTCAGGCACTTGTTTCCTCTTTTTCCTCAGAAGGCATTTCTAACCCCGAACTCTTAGGTCTTCTTATATGGGCTTATGCTGGAACAAAGGTTGGGAGGTGATCCCAGGCAAAGCTGTAATGGGCTTTTTTCAGGTGTGTTTGCTGCATACAACCACCAAACAACCCAGTCATTCCAGTCCCACACAATGGCAGCTCATTTGAGAAAGGCAATCCATAGTCTCATAGTCTACCTCCCCAGGTTTTACCGTATCTCCTCGCTGCCAACACTCATTTAGAAGATGCATGCCAGTGTGGCACAGGCACTGACCTCTGTTCCCAGCACCACAGCTCAAACCCTGGCAAGCTGAAGGGGCTCTGCAGCAGAACTTCATTTCCACAGTAAGCCTGGATGGTGGACTGGCTGGCTAAGAGTGCTGAGAGAGGCGAGAGCTTGAAACAAAGATTGGTCTACACTAACTGCTTGCAAAGCTGATAGTCACTCATGGAACCTTCTTTGGGCTTTTATCTCCTGGCACCTGCAGATGACATTTTGCCATGCTAACCCAGAACAGCTAGGAAGACCCAGGATGTGGATCATTGCACATGCAGCTTTAGTGCAAATCTTCCAAGCAGGAATCTTCTTACCAATTATCTTACCAAAACCTCCTGGTGGACCTGGATGTAAGTGTCCACAGTATTTCACCCTCAATGAAGCCATCAAGGTTGGACTAGAGAGGTAACCATGTGAGCTCTTCACATGATGTACCCACACAAGGGTACTCTGTTGTAGCATTGCCATTCTGCTAGGGCTATCTTCAAAGAGATAGCAAACAGCAAAAGTTCACCTGGCAGAGAAAGCACTTGGTGTGCTGAATTACAGAGGACAAAAAGAGACTGCTCACCATGCAAGATCTGCTCCCTCTGCTTCAGCCAGCTCCCAAGATGCCCCAGCGTCAAAACACCTGTTCTATAACAACTGAACAATTCAGTATTACGTATATACTGGGGTACAGTATATGGAGGCCAGGTCAATGTCCAAACAGACCAGCTCACGGCAGGAAGAAGGTTATAACGGGTCTGAAAAGCAAGAAGACCACAGCAAGAGATGGGAGAAATTCCCAAAGGCACCCTGAGCTGTCCACCCCCAAGGAGTGACCAAGCTGGTCCAGACAAAACCATCTTTAACTGTGCTTCACCTGTGTCCCCACCACTTGGGCAGGCCTGCGCCCACACTGGCATGGAAACAGCTCTGTGTACGTCACATCGGGCCATATGTCCTTTACCTCAACTTTTAGGCCTGGGTCACAGCACAGTTTGTACTGCACAGGGAATGCTTTCTGTGCAGATAAAGGTCAAAACTAATTGGCTTTTCTCTAAATCCTTGCCTGGGTGTTCATGCTGAGCAGTTGTGGGTGGTGCTGGTGCCTATTCAAAAACAGCTTAGCTGGCTGACTCTGCTGGTCAATGGTGGCAAGAGGACAAACAGGCTCTGCCCACGGCCACGTACAACAGTTACTGCAGCAGCAAACAGCCCTGAGAGCACACATACCTGTGATGCTGGTTGCTAGGAAGAGTTGGGTCACCCGGCAACCTGAATCCCACTGAACAGGAGAACAGGGGCTACAGATAAATGCGTAGGGGTAGGAGGGGTTGGCACTGCCTACACTGTGTATTTCCCACTGAAAAAGGAACACAGCCCTTGGTTCCTATACTGTGGCATCCCAACAACACTTTTGTGACCCCGGACATGCTCCAGAAACAGCCAGGTAAGCTGGCCGGACTGGCACACTACAGCAGAGTGGTGCCCTGACCACCCACCACTCTGCAGATATGTCCTAAGCAGATGCAAGCCTTGCTTTTTACTTTTTAAAAGAGGTGAACCCATTGTTTTTCAAGAGCCATAATTAAAATGATGACCTGGGTCTGCTTGTTTTTTGCACTTCAAATATAAACTATTTTCCTGCTCAGGAAGACTTTTAGCATCCCAAACAGTGCAACATAAATTCAGGAGCTGTAAGATGGTGCATGACAGAAGGAAATGAAGTAAAACTGCACTGTCCAGCAAAGCAAAATGGATTAATCTTCTTTCACTGAAACACAGAAGTTAAATACACGGTATTACATTTCCATAATTCAATTTTTCATTCAAATAAAAATCAAGAATTGGAAAATACAAGGAAAAGTAATGAGATTTCTTCATGACACCGGGGGGTGGAGTTTTTTATTTTTTTAATCTAGCCCATATTTTCCTATCAGTCATAAAGATGACCAGCTAAGAGGATGTCTCACTGAACTATCCCAATACCAATAAACTTCCTTTTATGCTGAATTTGCAGTACCTGCAATTCATCTGAAGTCCCACTCTGGAAATAAGTCTTACAGGAGATTATCAGTGCCGGACATATGCACAGGAAAGAGGACAACCCTTGAAGACTCAGACCTTAGAAACCAAGTAGAAAGAATTGCAGCCTATTGTTTCACAATACCTCAGGGGTAAGTCTCGAAAATTTAAGGTTTCTGAACGACTGTGATGGCCTGTTCTATTCTTTGTCTTGACTAAGTATGCATCACAGCATTTCTAACCCATAATACAATTTTAGTCCAAATTATCACAAGCCTAACTTGAGGTGCATTCATAGATACTCCAGCAGCCAAAACCATACTTACTTACATTCATGCAAGTGGCATGTGCCCCTCCAGACAAACCAGAAATGTCTAATGTTACCAGGTGTTAATAGGAGCAAAAGCAAAGTTTCAATGTAAAACAGAGTCCTCCAGCCTTAGAGGAATGAACCTGTTTGGTGGTGTGTGCTGAAAAACCCATGAAGGACAGAAAACCTTCATACACCACACGAAACAGATGAACCTAAATTTACACTGTGCCAAGTTGTCTTCAGCCAGCCTGAAGACCAGTGGCTGGGGTGAGCACGTGACAAGCAGTCAGCCTAAAGAAAGAAGGAAATCAATCTGTCCCCATTCATACAAAGCATGAGCCCTTACACAGATCTTTGAAAGCACACCCACTGTGCATCAATAATAACAATGCTCCTTCACTCTTTTTTGGTCTGAGGAGGAAAAAATTCAAATAATACACTCCTGGCTCTGCAGAATAATCAGCTGCCACCTGAACAGTGACTCAGAAGTCACTGCCTGCAAGCTTGAGGTTCACTTTGCACAGCCAGCTGAACCCCCTTCATACAGGAAGAATCACCCAGTCACTTCCCAGGGCTGGCCAGCCAGACTGGAGTCTCATAGCTGATTCCAGAGGCACATGCCAGCAGAAAATAACTGACATGACTTGCTGGTCACCAGTGCTGCATATGCACATGTACAAGCTGCAAGGGTGCATGAAGAGAGCTGACATGGTGGCTTTGCTAGCGCCTAGTCCCCAGTTCCCTTGTAAGCAAGCATAAGGCTAAAATGACACAGCAGAGAAATGCAGTTCTCTGTCACCAGAACAGACTGCCACAAAACTTCATTTCATTGATTGACATTAAGGAAGTGCCCAGGACAAAAAGGAACATGCCAAGTACATAAGTAATTTAACAACTCTTGAGTATTAGAACATTAATTGTACTGCTTCTAAAGTTGTTTGTGTCAACAGCAAAGTTGGAATGGAATTGCCACCCTTGAAGTACTCAGTTTTCTTCAGTTACATGTTCCAGCCAGTTAGTTTTTTCACACACCACAATCCAACTGTTTCATTCTGATAACACCTTGGGCCACTAATTAAGGGCTTAGTCTGACTGGCAATGCACAGACTTGTTCCAACCAGATGCTCCCTGCCCCAAGGAGCCTGCTTGCAAACAAAGCTTAGAAAATACACCTACACTTCAGCCACTACACAAATATGCAAGGGCACAAGAGTTGAAGAGGGATTTGGAAGAAATGCATTTGTGTAAGAAACCCCTATGCCAAGTTGTGGGGATGAACAAGACATTCCATTCCTAGAAAACTGAGTCAGTTGGACAGTACTTCTAAGAGCTCAGTATCAGTACTCCATCACACTAACCCACATGCAACCCCAGGACATGCATTTTAAAATCTCCTTGAACAATTTGACTTGTAGTTCAGGAAGGGCTTCTCAGGGCTACCAGTCAAAACTATGAAAAAAACAGTAAAAATATTGTACTAGACTAATACTGGACAGCCAACGAAAAATTCAAGCCTTGAGCTGTAGGCTTCACTCACTTTCCTTATTTGAAGCATTTCACTACAGTACAGGACACCCCCGTGTTCTCATTCTCCTCTCGGGTCCCCTGAAGTCTGCTCTGGAACAGACCCAGTCGCCAACTGTTATCAAAGATGAGCCCTAACCTGTAAAGTCAGACCTGCTTTTGGCTCTCGATTTCTAACAGCCAGCCAAAACCTGGAGGTTTCTGAATGTGGCCTAATCTCTAGCAAATAACACCAGACCACTGAAGCAAGAGGTGGAACAACAGGCTGAGACACAAGGCTCCAATTCAAAATCATTTCTTGGATTCAGCTGCAGCAGCTGAAGGACTCTAAGCCAATGGGCTGGAACATGAACCGCAACAGCTCAGGAGCGGATACGCTGCCACTTCACTGCCCCACTACAGGGACACAAGTGTCCAGTGGGGAGACAGCAAGGTCAGCAGGACCAGTCTCCCAAGGCTTAGGGTTCAAATTTGAACCCTAATTACCACACTTCACAGCCCAGCCACCCTTACCAGAGACTGCTGGCAGCAGGTGCTAACCCAACAGCAGGTGAAGCATCAGTCAACCACTCCCTTCCCATTACAGTGATTTCTGGTGAAAGGGCAATAAAGGGACACCAATTCCCTCAGCAATACCAGCACACCTCTTGAGTCAAAGCCCTCTGAGCAGCCTTACCTAACAGCCAATTTTAGTAGGGAACAAAATAAAAGTTCATTACATCCAGCAGCCAAAGTCTGCATATTTCCTGGTTTCACTCAGAGGCAATGACAGCCTCTCAGCTTCTCCAAGTGGGGGAATACTAGGAAGACCTACCACAGCCACACTGAAACAATTCAGGACACATGATACCAAAATGAGATCTTTACAGTGGGCAGAAATTTCATCCTGAGAAGATTCCCAAAGCCTGGATGCCAATCCAAGGTTGGTCAAATCTCCCAAGCTTACAAAAAATGGGTTGCCAATTTACCCAAGGACAGCTTCCCAGGACTTTCCCTAATGGCACTACTGTTGCAGCCAAAAACACAACAGCAGCTTATTTTCCCTTGAATTTGGGAACTTCAAACAAAGGTCATAAGCTGCAAAAGCAAGTGGGTAATGGAGAAGAGCAATTGAGCACACTTTTTAAAGCTCAGAAAGCTCTTGGTTTGGGTGGTAGATGCAAATCAGCTCTTAATCTACCCAAATTAGTTGCTCATTCACCACTTGTGCTACTACAGACCTGATTTTATGCTCACACCTAACTTTTCACTAGCTCTCAATGACAGCAGACTAGATCTTTTAAATAGTGCACATTACCGTACGTGCCAGAATACATACAGACCTGCACACAGACCAGCTTGAGGAAGCCGAGAAGGCAGAAGTTCGGTCTGTGCCTGGCAGCCTCACATCATCTGAGGGCAGCAAAGGGAGATGGTACAGGACACTTGGCCTGGTGACAGGGTCCGTGCACAGTGCAGCCACAGGAAGCTCCCGCACTACTCACCACTTGTGACACCAATCCTGCATCCACACACCTGCACGGAGATCTGGCCCAACACCTAAGAGAGCACTGCACACTCTGTTAAGCAATTAGTATGCTGGTACGAGGCTCAACCAAGACCAGGCAGCTGCACACAGTCAGTCCCCAAAGGCCTACAAAACATATATAAACCCAGAGTTTGAAAGTCTGGCTTTCTGCCCATACACATGTATACCACTCATTGTACCACTCCCCACAGCAGGCTGCAACGATACCTCTGATGGTCTATGAATTAGCCTTGCAAGAAACAGTGCAAGCTTAAGTCTCCCTTCTCTATTGAGCCTGCAAAAATGCAGACCACCTGTTTGCAGCACAAAACCTTGGCACTAATACGAACAAAATGGCTGCAGATACCCACTCCTGTGAGTTTTCCTACATGCCTCCAAGCATCCTGAAGGCTGTACATAACCCGAGAGCTCCTTCCAAAGATCCTCACGGTTTCACAACCTGAGGCTCAAAGACAAACAATAAAGCTAAAGGAGGCAATCACAGCCACAGGGCCCCAAGTACAGCGTTCAAAAGAAATCCCCCACTGCCTGTGCAGAGATACTCTGCACTGAATCGGTCCACTACAGCCTAAAGCATTGTCCTTATTCTATTTCAAAAAATAAAATCTAATCCTGCCTCCGCAAGAGCCACAGAATGTGCATTCCCCACAGGAAAAAATACACAGACCCAGCAAACTTTGAGGAAACATCAGTACTGTTTCTAACAAAGTTGCCATCAGCCTGTCCAGAGTGACTGCGCAGAAGTGCAGCCACACGGCAATCTGCCTCTGTGTAACACATACAAAAGACTCCACTAGAGTCTATATACAGATCCCCAGCCCCCAACTCAGCCAACGAGGGCTGCTACTTTTCCCAGACCCCTTCGTTGATTTGGGGCCAGGCGCTACGCTTCCCGCAGCACTGATGCCAGTCCAGAGTAACTCTGCTGATTTCAGGGGGCATCCCTTGGTTCACAACACTTTCACCAGATCAGGACCTGGTTATTTTTTTAACTCACTTATCATGACTCCATTTTTATCCCATTGCATATGGCTCAAAAATTCCTCCTTACATTTGGCAGGACGGGCTTAGATATTCCTTATCCTGAATCTGTGATCCTCATTTTTGTTTTGAGCACTAAGAAAGGGTGTAAGCAGAACCTGGAAAGCCATGGGCCAATGCAGTGAGCCAGACTGCAAACTTCAGCTCAGATTCTGGCCCTCAGGACCAAAAGGGAGAAAAATGCAACTAACAAGCTGAAAGGCATTTTAGGCAAATCTTGTCTGTACAGTACCTACCTAGCACAATGGGGTTCTAACCGGGCAAGGGCTGGGAGACTACAGATTACACACATACAAAGCTAACTAGACAGAGAGGCGAATACCCATGTAGTCAAACGTGAACCCCATTCAAAGTAAATGCTCCTGAAGGACAGATACATCTGCCTTTATCTGCCTTTCTGTATCGCCTACTGAGTTGTGCAGGGTAACTCTGAGAGCAACGGAACGGTAACAGAAACAGCCTAGGCCAGCTCCTACCGAGCACACTGGCTGAGAGGAAACTGACCCAGCGTAACAACCACTCCGAGTTAGTAGCTTCTCAGGGCCCCTTATTAGTTGCCTGAATGGTGCAAGAAATAGCCTAGACAAAACCGGCTGTTCTTACCTTTAGCTGGAAAGGTTGAATTTCGTTTAAACTCTGGTTCCTGAGCTTTTTGGTGAGGATCTTCAGCATGGTACAAATCCGAGGAGCCAAGAAAGGGTTAAGCATACACACACGCACGCATCTGCATCTGCCGAGCCGCTGCTGCTAAGGCTGCCGCTAGGCTCGGGGGAGCTCCGCAGAGCTGGCATCCAGCACCCGCAGGTACGCGGCGACGGGGGTCGGGGCGGCTCCGGACAGCCCGCTTCCAGCTGTGCCCCCCTCTCCTCCGCCACCGCACTCTGTCCTACAGCCCTCCACGGGGGGTGGGAGAGAAGGACCCCCCTTCCCAAAGCAAAAAATAAATACCAAACTTCCTTTGCTTCCCACCCCCTCCCCCGTTACGCTTCAGAAAGGAGGGAGGAACCAGCTGGCAGCGTGCTGCAAGGGACAAGGGACACCGGGCGCAGAGTGCTTACTGCGGGGCGGCAGAACAGCCTAGCCGAGGCCCCGGGCCCCACTCATGGCAGCGCTCCCTCCCGCCCGCCCGTCAGCCCCGCCGCCGGCGGCCCCAGGCGGGCATCGCGCCCCGCTGCCGTCGGGCGCCGCCGCCCCGCGCCCCTGCCCGCGACGGGAAACTTGTAACAAACGGCGCGGCAGCCGCGGCGCCCATTGGCCGGGCGGGGCGGGGCGGGGCGGGGCCTCCGCTTAAAGGGGCCCCGCCGGTGACCGCCGGTGCCGCCTCCACCGGCCCGGAGGGTGCCCGGGGGCCGGAGCGGGCCCGCCGCGTCACCGGGGCCCCGACCGGGGCGGGCTCCGCTCGGGATGCCGCTAGAGCGTTAACGGCCTGTGCCGGACCGCAGCCCGCTCCGCGCCAGGAGGGTAACGGGATGCCGTGACCGACCTGTCCTGCCCCCTGATGCGGAGCACAGGTCGAGGGAGGCAGCTGTACCCCGCCCGGCGTCCCCTCAGCGCCCGGGGGGGCTGCAGAGGGCCTGCAGCGGCTGCAGGGAAACGCCGCCGCCTCTTCCCACAGCAAAGGCAGGCGCGGGGCCGGGGTGGTACCGGGGTGCTGCCCCCGGGTGCAGCAAGGTGTGCCACTTCCACCGCCAGGCCCTCAGCGCTCCCCTGGCAAAGCGGCCAGGGCAGTTACTGGGGGCTGACCGGTACGCTCCCAGCCTCCCTGAACCCACAGAAGACACCGACACGTTTGCCAGTAGTAACAACGAAGGGCTTTCACCCCCTGCCAACTCCGTGCCAGCGACACGCTCCCTGTGTCTAGGTGAAAGGTCCCCTTTGCTTGTCACCAGCCCCTTAGGGCCAGCAGAGCCTGTTGTCCCAAACTTCCTCCTAGGACAAGTTAGGAAGCCCTGAGGAGGTCTCTGCTTGTGTACAAATTCCAGAGGAGCACAGGCTGGTGAACGTATCGGTTCCCCATTCTCAGCCAGCATGCTTGTAACAAGATAAGGAAAGAGCACTCATAAAATGCTGACTGTGGAAAAGAAAGAGGAGAACATCTTTGCTGCAGGGGAAAGGGCCTCAGTTCAGCTCCAGTTAGCAAAGTATTTTTATGAAGGAGTACAACAGGCACAGTCTGAGCCAGAAAACGTTTCTACTTTTCAGAAAGTGCCTTCTTAGAAGATGCCTGCAGTTGCAAACCATCTGTTAAACCATACTTGCTCTGTGAGTTCTGCTTTCACACTTTGAACTTATTTCACCCATTTTCCTCCAGTTCACATCAAATTGAAATCACCATCTAAATGCGCAACTCTAAGCTCAAAACTAACTAAAAACTCATGTTATGTCATAGGTACTTCTAGTTTCCTTATTGCGTGAATACAGAAGGACAGGGAATAGCGTACATCAGCAGATCGCTAGTCCAGCATCCTGCCTCTGACAGGAGAGAGTAAAATGCTAGACAAAAATAGAAATGCTCCATATAGATGTGTAATCATATATCTAATGTTAGGTAAGAATTACTCCTGATCCCTAACTGATAATCAAGGTATATCCCAAAGCCTGACAACTGAGAACCTCTTATCATTTTCTTACCCTAGTGAATGTCACTTAAGACCTTTTTTTTTTTTTTTTTTTTCATATAAAGCCAAATTCCCCAAACCTTTATTCATTCCTTATTCCGGCACTGGAGCCACTGGCTTTCCTCATAATGATCTGTAAGATATGACCCATAAACCACAGTCAATTTAAACTACTGGGTATGATTGCTTTTCCATATTTGGGCTCCCTGGGTTCAAGCACTGGGACAGGCACATGCCAGGGCCCAGTTGTTTGTCTCAGAAGAGATGAAGCTGAAAAATCTCCCTGAAACAGAGAAAAGCAGAACCCACCATCCCACCTGCAACACGTCACAGCCTCTACCTGAACTCACACCGCTCCATGAAGGCACAGAAGAGCAGCAGTGACCACATCCTGGTGGTGGGTTCATTCTAGGCCCTCTAACCTGCTCCGGGGCCAGCGCTGCTCACAACAAGCAGCAAAAGCAGGTGCTGGTGAGGCTTTGTCACTACACTTGTGATGTAAGAGAAACTAATAATATAATTCCTTGAATTAACTCTGCCTCTGCAACTTTGCCTACATGTGTTTCAGCAGATACTTGCACAGCAGTTTTTCTCTCTTGCTTTACATTTCATATTACAAGAATAGCCAGGAACACCAACTTTGGGTACACCCAGGTCTTTTTGGGGTCAAGTTATGCACACCTGCTCCCAGAGTTTTCTTAGACTGCGTAGCCATGAGCATCTCCATTCCAGCAGGCTCAGGAGAAACACAAGTTCCTCCCCAGTTAATCTCACACCTTGCACCGGTAAAGACACATGGGCTCTCTCTTGCTCCACAACCGCAATGCCAGGAGCAACTGGCTGACAGATCACAAGCTCTCCATTAATCCACAGCATGCAGGATTCTCCTGTGAATAAAGCACAGTGACATACCGCTGCCACCAGCCACAAGCAATTTAGCAGACCCCCAGAGGAAAAGAAGCACTTGCAGAAAGCAGAGCTGCAATCTGCTGCTGCAGCTCTTGTCTTATGTGACCCTTGCCCCGAGGATGAGGCTTGACATGTCTGATGGGTTCCCGGTAGATGAAAAGTCCCTTCCAACCCTGACCATTCTGTGATTCTGTGATATACTGGAAATAAAGCTTCCTGAGGGGTCTGGAGGTGTTGCTCCTCCACACACACACAAGTTGCAGAATGCTGCCAAGTAACTTCTATCCAAGGATAGCAACATGTTTTCCAGGGTTAAGTAATAGTATTATTCCCAAAGGAGAAAACTAAGACAGAGGAAAGTTACTTGACATTCTAAAGGTCAGTGAGGAAAGCTGTGGAAGACCCAAGAATAGAAGTGGTATCTCCTGACCCCTATCCGTACGCTCCCAGACTGTAATCTAGCCTGCTACTAGATCACATTGCTGGAGCTATGCAAAATTCAGTGGTTTCACTTCCCAAGCATTTCATGTGATCAATTTGCTTTGGTTTTGGTTCCTCTGGATTTCTCACCCCCTGGAGTTTTGATCTGCCTACTGGGTTCAAACCTCTGGTCACACGATAAAAATATGAAAGATGCATCATATAACATTTAGGGTAAGTCCACACGCCTGCTCCAGCACTGCTTGAATATCTCTTTAAATTCTTCATGGCCAGACCAGGAGCAGAAGGGAGGCAAGTGGCAAGTTTCCTCTGCAAAAGCACGTGGCATTGTGGCAACAAGGAGAGGGCAGGAGGCTGTGAGCTGAGCCAGGATCCTGGTTCACTTCCACAATACCTGCACGTTCCTGCCTGCTGCTGTCATGGGGAAGATGTCCCTGGAGAACTGCCTGAGCCTCTGGTGTGCTGCATCTTACTTTCACTTGGAGACATGGCTTTGTGGGAATCCTGGCCAAACAGTACAATAGGGGAGACGGGTAGGAGGGTTGAAGACATGCAGCAAGGATTAGTTTAATGCACAGATTCCCTCTGAGTTGTGTTTGTTGTTGTGCTCATAGGACAATCTAATACCTTCTGCAGTTTATCCTGCCCAGGGTGCACCACTGGCACTGCAAGATGCAAGAACAGGAATGTGTGTGGGTGCAGGAGGCTCCATTAGGCAGGCCTGGCCAAGCCTTCTTATAAGGAAAGACATGGCATTTTCACACTTTGAAGTCACCTGTGGATTTGCTTGGCCCCCTCACACACTGGACTGCTTTTCGGCCTCTCTTCCCGGCACAATGTGCCGTGGCAGAATCTGTGCAGATGCTGCTGTGAACATCCCAATGTTGAAGGCAAAACAACCCACCCCAACATCCAGGGAAGAAGCGCCACCTATTGGGGGTCTTCCCTCATCACACCAAAGGAGATCGGAAAACCGAAAACCATCCATCCCCTCTCGCTCATGACCCTAACTGGGTGATGTCCGAGACAGACACTGGAGCTACAGCCAGTGCCAAGCACGGAAGAAGCATCTGTCTGCCAAGGGCAATGATAAAAGAGAATAGCAAGGCAGAAGCAGGATAAAAGCTGAGCCTAGAGCTTACCCGGAGGAAGATGTGGGCCCAAAGCCAGGCCCCTCTTGAATGGTACCACAGACCAAGGCCATCCACCAAACGTCTCAGCCACAGTCCAATGTATGTGGATAAAAGCAGGGGAGGACAGTCCGCAAAAATAATGAGAATTGTATTCTCATTCTCAGTGACTGTATTCCAGAACGGTATGACTGGCAAAACAGACAAAGCGGCACCTAACTCTATCCCTGAGCCATCCACCAATCACTTAGGACAGGTACCAGAGGGCATTTCTCCTCCCAGTGTGTGAATTGCTGAGCCTGCAGGCTCCTCTAGAAGGGATCATCTCTGACTTTGCCTCTGTGCAATGTCTGCCCTAACACAGGCCAACGTAAGCTGTCCCCACCACGCAAACCACAACCCCCCCATGACCCAGCTGCAGAGGTGAAGCTGCCGTGCACACAAGTGCTCTCTGAGCTCTGGCTGTGTGGTCTTTGTATCAGGAGTGTGGGGCAGGCAGTTGGGAAACATCCAACGTGAGGTCGCAAAGGAGCCCTTCACTAAGGCTATAGGCACCCAAAGGTGAGAACTGGCCACTGTTATCTTAATGGCTACAAGCTGTCCCAGAACTGAGCCAGCTGCTGTCATGCAAACACTGCAGACATTCAGGGAATATTAGGAAGGGCTGGTCTGAGATGGTTGACACTGACAGCTATTTGTTCTTTTTTAGATATATCTCTTTTAGGCATATCTGAGTGATGAATGAGATACATGGTTTTGCAGATGCGGTTTTTGACTGCCATGGAAAGAGGAAAAGAAGCAGAAAACAAATTGAAGAGAAAGGTGTTCAGAAATTACTGATCCCTGCTATTTAATAGAGAAACAATGACCATGCCAGCACAGGCCATGTGACAGCAGTGAGGAAAAGAGATGATCCTCTTAACAGCACTGCTGGGCAGCCCCATTGCTGTTATAACTCCCTTGCTGCCCATTCTCTCCCTGCAAATTGCTAAGGGCAATTGGAAAGTCAGCATGTAGCTAATACACCAAGAACCAGGGAGAGCAGGATTACCGAGCCCATTTGCACTGTGCTTCTCTAGCTGGTACTGCAGCATCTGTTCCTCTGCAAACGGGCCTGGAAGGGGCCCCATGACACCCACTTGGCAATGAGCTGTTTGGAGAGCACTCACAGGGCCAGCAGTTTATCTTGGCCGGCCAGAAGCTCCAGCGTAGCAGAGCAGCCTGGCTCCTCAGAAACACAAGCAAAGAGAAATGATGATTTCTGCTTTAGATAGCTTCTTCCCTCTAACCCCTGGAGAAGAGGAATAATCTCAACTGGCTAAAGGATCTGTGGCCTTCTTTCCTTCAAATACAGTCACTGCAATTCAGTCACATCTCTTCCTTTTCAAACACCTTAATGATAACAGTCCTCAGCTGCAATTACGCAGTGTTTCTGAGCCCTGCCATATAGCTAGCCAGGAGCAGTCAGTCCAAAGATGAAAGAAACATTCAATCGATACGTCCTACCCCCACAGAGAGGGCCAACCAACTTGTCAGTGGCTTCAGACTTGAGGTCTTTAGGTCAAAGACAAGAAACCTCAAACTACAATGCTTAGAAAGGCAGCAGCAGAGAGAAAGAGCCGAGGTTCCTGCAAAAGTGGGAAACTTCTTAAGCAAAAGTGCTAGGAAATGAGCACACACAGTCTCTGCACAGGAAGGGAGAAAATATTGTGGCTGCTAGTTTGATGGGGGGAAATTCCTTTCTGGAACTTCCTGGCTGCCCAGACAGTCTCTGGGCTTATCCCAAGTGTATAAATAAAATACAGCATTCGATCAAAGAGGTTTCCCAGTTCCCCTAGTTGGGCACCCCATCTAGTTTCAGTGCTTCTAAGGAAAATGAAAAAAGAACCAAGTTAATATCGCCAGGGAAAGAAATTCCAGGAAGAATTTCCAGGAGGTGCAGGCTTGAACTTGCTGCCTTGCAGCTCATCGCCACTGTGGTCACAGTACATGGAAGAAGAGAGCAACAGCCAGGCTGTACCCTTGCTCTACCTTGGCTGGGCCAGCCTGGGGGACTTCTGGCCACAGTGCCTCACTGTGAACCAGGCCAGACCTCTCAAATTGCCATCAGATTATTAGAAAACACCAGCCAGGCACTGGTGATGTTTTGCAGAACTGCTAGGACTCTTGTGAGCCTGCCCGCACTCCCTCTGCAGCTGCTGCCAGGCTCCAGTTCATCACTAGGGAGGGAAGACAGTTTTGGGTCTGCTGAAGTCGGAGCATAAACCTGTGCTACTGAGCTGCTCCTAGCATGGCAGGGAAGGCTGCAGAGAGGACCACAAGTACTGCCTGAGGTCTCTGCAGGAGTGACAGCACAGCAGAATCCTTGGGAAAGGCTTGGAGGTAAAATATATGGCCCTTAAAACAACTGTAGAACTGAAAATGACTGAGCATTTGTGGCCACAAACCAGCTGGAAGAAAACCGAAGGGGTCGAAGCATCCAGTAAAACTGCAGTTTGAGGAACAGCACAAGACAACCTGTCTTCACAAGCCTCTGCCTCAAAAGCTCAGATTGCTAGACTGGCCAAGGAAGGAGCGGCCTTAGATTTTGTAATAAGAATAAATCACAAGCATGTCATTTATTTCTTGCTTTCTGAACTCTTCCATCTGTACATCCCACCCTGGCTCTTCTAGAGAGCGAGGCCAAATGTTGAAACCTTTATGAGTTTCTCACAACTAAGGACAGTTATTTGCAAGCTATCCACCAGAAATCCCAGTTGGAACAATTCTTTAGGCAGGATGGCTGTGTAAACAAGGATGAAAATGGCCTTGAGAGGGAGGAAATGAGTTTGGCATCAGAAACCGTGAGCTCTGCATGCAGGCACGCTAGCACTAAAAATGGTCAAAAAAGAGGGCAAGAGAAGATGGGCTAAGACAAAGGGCAGATAAAGGGTGGGGGTGGGATATTTTCATGAAAATCTTATCATACATCACTTTCTTATGCCTCTTTGTTTCCAGGGTAAAACCTTTCAGCTAAGAGGTGCTGTCAGAACAGAAGCAGGATCTGGCAGAACCATGGAGGCACGACAGCCATGGGCCTGCTCCTGTCCTCCAAACCTCCTCTACGAGGGGGCTGGCTAAAAGAACCCTTGTGAAAAGCCCGATCTTGCACCCGACGCTCTCTGTTGCCTGTACTGCATACGAGCCGCCCCCAGAGGGCACAAGAGACCGCCACTTCGCCTCTGCACGGGCTCGCCCCTCCCAACTGAGCACTGCCAGGAGAAGGGTGAAGGGTCTGGAGGGGTTTCTGGTTTTTCCCAGCTCTGTCTCTGTTCTTCCACATGGGCTGAGGGCAGAACCGGGATCACCACATAGCAGCAACGAGCTGCTTTAGGTTGACAAGCACACACGCAAGCAGGAAGTTGTGCTTTATTAGCCAAAGGTCTCCGTGTCTCACGCACAGCCAGCCGGGCTGTTGGTCCCAGGCTCTGCATGCTCCCTTGTCAGTGCTTAAGCCCAAGGACAGTGCAAAAGGCCAGAGTGAAAGGATCAGGTCTGCCTACAAATCCTAGGATGACCCCTCCTTGTCTGAGTGCATGAGAGGTGGACACTAGAGCCTGACACAAGTTACACCTCACCACCAGTCTCCTAGCCCTCAAAGAACAGAAGTATGGCCCATACAACCTGACTGCATTCAGAGGTGGCAATGCAGAAACAAATTCTCTCAGTCTTAGTTTCCACACAACAGCCAGCGTTCCTAGAGGTATTAATGAGTAATTTTCTGGAACCTATTTTTGAAAAATCTCTCCTCGTTCTCAGCCAGATCTAGTCAGCTGTATTCTGGCTCCCCCCTAGATGGGTAATGTGCCCAGATACATAGAATCAAATCCCCTGAATTACCTGCTCACAGCAGCGAATATAGCAGGTGCTTGGGATTCCATCTCTGGGAGACCTGCGTAGCTGTGTAGCAAATTGCAACACAAATAGCACAGACAGATTCGGTCTAAAGGATCAGATGCTAATCTCATCACTCCCCAGCCCTCTCCTTTTCTCTGCTGTAAACCTTTGAAAGGACAGCTTCTGAAGATCCAGCCAAATTTGCTGCATATATGGCGGACACTCATCACACCAACAGATAAATGGTCTTTCAATATACTTCTGCCCCGTTCCTTGCTGCTGTCACCACCATACTGTATCATCATCACAGTATCAGAGTTGTCCCAACACCCACCCGCACATCAAGCGGGCTGTGACTGGGACAGTTGGGTACTCAAGTCACATATTGCATAGTAGAGTGGCAGTCCCACCAGGCTGACCAGACTTGCACAAATAAGAAGAGACACTCATGTCAGTGTTCACCTCAGCCCTGGCCTACGTATTCTGATGTTAATGTGGTGAATGTGGTGACTGCATTGACAGAAATGAGACTCAAGTTATGGAAAGAGTCAGGCTAAGAGGATAACAGCCAGAAAGAGTTAGGAGAAAGAGCCATGATTAGACTAGACAGATGGGTCAGGAAAAGTAGGTGACCCGGAGTACTGTAATTAGCATCGTGACCAAAGAAGTTTTGTTCCTTTATATCAATGCTGCTATCAGTCAGACACCTTTCTGTGCCGTTCTTCAGAGGACATAGAAAAGCGAAAAGCTCAAGTACATTCATATAGTGGAAACTTGATAGCGCCATTCCCAAGAGAAGTTATACCACAAGGATCAGTATAACTGAATCCACTTGCAGGGATGTTCTCTTGCAAAATCTAGTCAGTCCCTCCATAATTTCATATAGCAAAATCAGCGTAATCTTAAAATCTCCAGGTTTTACCTGAAGGCAAAGGAAGCTATTTTCTACAAAGCCTGATGAAAATTAGCCAGGCTTTGAAAAATTACATTTTGTACAGGGTTTTTTTCCCCCTCTTATGTTTCAAGTGACTTTCTTCCAAAAAAATATACAAAATGTAACGATAAACAAAGTTCACTGTTGTTATATGCCACTGTCATGAAGGCAGCAATAATAAAACTGTAATTACAACGCACTTTACCTTCTACTGGGTATCTGCTATTTAGGGAAAACACTTAAGGGTCATTAACACCAGGAGGCAAGCCTTTTAGCTAAGGTGATAGAATATTTAAAGGACCAAGGTCCATGTCCACAAAAAACACAAGGTCCCATAAAATGGATCTCGGGTGAAATCAAGTATCTAAGTCCAGGCATGCAACCCTTAAAACCCTGCGTAATCCCTTGGGCTCCTAGACTATGTCTACACCAGTAAATTAAACGTGCCCAGGACTGTTCTCTGGCACTGAGGGCCCTGGCACAGGATGGCTTGCACCCATAACTTTAAACTCTTTCATCCTTCAAGCTAGGCTTTTGGATCCAAATGGTTGCTGGGAACGGCCCCTGGCCCACACTAACTCCTTCAGTCATGCCTGAGAATTGTTTGGAAGTGTGTTAACTGGCACAGGCCAAAACTATGGCAAGAAGAAATTAACAGGAATCAGCTATTAATTTCATAGACGATGGAGTTGTAGTGTCCCAGAATATTTGCTGATACAGACTTAACCCTAAAATCCTGTCACGTGCACATCTATTATCTATATGTTCTTATACACTAGGTAGTACATACTAAATGTGTGTATATATATGTATACACACACATTTATGTAGAATATTATGCACTTATGCAGTATACTTACAAATATCAAGTCTGGTCTGCATAGGAAGGATTTCTTGGCAGAAGTGTAGCAGATAGGTGTCTGTGTTGCTGGTTGACTAGCCATCAGCACTCCTTACTTTCAAGGGTCTTCATTCCTCCCTTCTTGGCAGAAGTGTGGCAGATAGGTGTCTGTGTTGCTGGTTGACTAGCCATCAGCACTCCTTACTTTCAAGCGTCTTCATTCCTCCCTTCTTGGCAGAAGTGTGGCAGATAGGTGTCTGTGTTGCTGGTTGACTAGCCATCAGCAGTCCTAACTTTCAAGCGTCTTCATTCCTCCCTTCCAGGTTAACCTTGAATTTCTACATTCTCAGACATTGCGATTTTATTCTGACTAACTGGAAATATTTAGAGGTAATTTTCACATGCGTTTCCACAACTGGAGTGTGTATTCATCCACACTTAGAACTGTTTGTGGACTGACTTTGCTTTTGAATCTCTAACACTGTCTCACGTCTATGCTGCATGTGAACTGGCAGATCCCAGGAGCAGTGTAAGGCCCAGGATCCTCCTGTGACTGAGCGCCTCATGTCCACTTTGCTGGAAGGGAGTCTGAACCACCAGCTCTACCTGCTCTGCACGGTAAACCGCACTGCAGCTCTTCAGAGCTGGAAGCCATTTCTCTGTCCCATCTGTCTGCTGTCAGTCCCACAACATCATTTTGCAGAGGCAAACAGGACACACAGGGATGACAGGAACGGCACAGCAATTGTGGGCCTATTCCTATAGCACATATAGGACCTTGAATGTGTCTCAAATTACAACATACATTTTGATTTCCCCTGATAATAATAGCTGGTTTTCCCCAAAACTGCTCCAGGCGAGTCATGTGGAGGCATAGGGTATTTATTAACAGGCTTAGCCTTCAGACCACTCCTGTTTATCCATGGATAGGATAGTATCCTCTGTCCATCCAGTCATCTTGCTTCAGCGGTGGAACGTGAGCGGTAGCTGGTCTTGACTTTTACAGGAAAGAGCCTGAGCTACAAAGTAAAAATTCTGTGCTGAAAAAAGAGAAACCTTTCATTCATATAAATTGTATCATGTACTTGTTCATATAAGACAATATCGTGCGCACATATTAGGTGCAAGGGACAGCCACTAAACAGTCTGGACAATATTTGGATTTAGGTTATGTTTCATTGTCCCAGAGGTGTCTGAGTCAGCATGAGCTAAAACTTGCTGCCTTAAGACCTGACTTTGCATGGTGTGCAACGCTGGGACACTCATAGAAGCCTGTTGTTCTGTGCAGTGGATCTTCCATGCTAGCAGGGCAGTCTGAGCTTGGAAAGCCTGCTCAGTAGGACCCTGAAGGTGACTCGCCCGGCCCACGAGGCATGCTGACACCTTTAAATTAGCAGGGGATATATAATGGCCAACAAGAAGGCTGGGGAATAGCAGCCTGCCAGCTGCAGTTTGTGCCCGATGAGTGCTAAGGGGCCCGCAAAACAAAAGCCCAAGGCTTGTCTCCGAGCTGCCCAAGTGTGAGCAGGAGAGTATGTCTTCACAGCTGAAGACACGAGCCAAGCCAGAGCAATATACTCTGTGATTGATGCCGCTGAGTCAAAAGGAAATGACCCACTCCTCGACAGCACTGCCGGAACTGCTGCAGGGATAGAGTCATACACATGCACGATCAGGCAAGGCACTCTGTAACTGAAACTCTGTAAATCAAAGCAGCTGCAGCAGGGCCCAGCCGAGCCGTGCCCGGGAGGGCAGCAAGGAGGGCCTGGAGGGCCGAGGGGCCAGGCGGGAGCGCGCAGCCTGCCCTGGCAGTGGCTCCCTGCCCGCAGCCGCCCAGCGAGGCCTTGCTCAGCCCTGAACCCAGGCAGGCACACATATCCCCCCGTCAAAAACAAGCCCTCCCGGGGCCTCTGGCCCGCTCTCCCCGGTCCCTGCAGCCCGAGGGCGGCCACCCCGGCCCCCCGGCAGGCCCTTCCCCTCAGCGGCGCTCCCCGGCCCGGCTCCCGCGGCGGCGCCGGCCCGCGCCCGGCAGGGGGCAGCAGCGGCGCGCGCACCAACGGCCGCCCGGGCCCGCGCAACGGCCTCAACGGCCGCAACGGCCTCAACGGCCTCAACGGCTTCACGGGCCGGCGGGGCGCGGCCTCCCGCCCGGCCGCTGCCCGCCCGCGGCCCCGAGCTGCCCCCTCGCTTGGCGGCGGCCTGGTGGGGCTGTGCCCTGAGGCGGCCCAGCGTCAGCCGGGCGCCCGCAGGGGGCTCTGGAGCCCCCCAGCCCTCGCCCCCTGCCCAGCACCGTTACCCCAGGCGGGGCCACCTGAAGGAAGCCGGCGCTCGACTACGGCAGCGCTGGTGCCCGTGTTAGAGCATGCAGTGACCGAACCCACCCCAGTCCCCTTCTCCCTCGGTGGGTAAGGGGTATCTCCAGGTTTCCTGTCACAGCTGTAGGGCGGTGGCTTTGAGCCTAAGCGGAGCGTGGCCTCAGTCGCCTCCTCACTTTACCGCAAGGCCTCAGCTGAACACGCCAGTCCAGGGTTTGGGTTTTATTGTTGCCTTCACACACCCTTCTGTCCGCTTTCCTCACCCCGGTGCAATCCCTGCTTGTAACAGTTGGGACATTGAGGCCAGTTGCAAGACTGCGTGTGCAAGTCCCTGCCAAGATTTTCCCATTGTCACGGCTCGCTGAGTTCCTTCCCCTTCCTCCACCCACCAAATCCTGCTGGGTTACTGGAAACACTGCAGCCCTGATGTACCAGTGTCTTCAGGCCACCTCTATGGCAGAAAGGGATTTTTCCAGGAAAGGCACTTAAGACAATCACAGTCATTCCCTATTTCTTCACCACTTGCAACTGCTTTTTCTCCCTTACTGAAAAGGGAGGATAACCTATCTCAACAGCATAAACTACTAGGGAGGGAAGAAAGAAAGAAAAAAAAGTTAGGTGAAATCTGTATTCTCCAAGCTCCAGGACACAGCCAAGCTGGTCCATATAAAACCCACTCCAGTCACTAACTCTGTCACTTCGTAGTGACCAGCTAGCAGATGTGCAGATTGCCTAGAGAGTATCTCCTTGTCCCTCCAACCCTTAGGAAATCTGGGGGGGTGGCACCAACCAAAAAAAACCAAACCCCAAACCCTTAAGGAAACAGTGTTGTCTAAGACTCAGAACAAGGCGGTAAGAATCAAAAATTTTGTATTACAGGGTGAGCTTTCATTTTCCAAATCCTTGGTCACATTTCTTAATCTCTCTGAGCCTCATAATTTTCAATATAGCAGCATCCTACCCACCTGTGCAGTGGCTGGAGCATTCTGATGAAAGTCCCTGTGTAGGCAGGCACTTTAATTATATGTGTTTAAAATGGCAACTGGATCTTTTTACGGTCATAACCTGAAGGAAAATCAGACTACCGATTAACTAGAGGTGGAGAACATTCCATTAATGAAGTCAGGACTATGAGGTTCTTGTTCTCTTTCTTAAAGCTAGATTAGTTCTGCAAAAGCCAATTCACTTCTAAATGCCTTGGCTCCCCAAACTGCAAAATGGAGGAAAATGCCTGTTGCACAGGAGCAATGTGAGATTTATTTAGATAAATAATGCTGGTAAGGTTCTTGGAAGTTGCCAGATAAAACATGTGGCATAAGAACCGAGAACAAAGTAAATACAGCCAATAGCTTTATCATGAAGGAAGCAGCAAATACCTTTGCCTTTATGATGCTGAGAAATACAAGGAATGAACACCCTCTTTTCACATTGTACCTTGCATTTGCTTACTGAGCGCTCCCTGCTAGGTATCTAATTTGCTGCTGAGTAGAACTCAGGATTCGCACGTTATTGTCCATCATACACAATCCCACAGAGAGTGAAATGCAAACAGAGAAACAACCAAAAGCTTTCTTGTACCATAAAAGATGTAGGAAAAGGAGCAAGGAAAGGTGGCAAACCTCAAAGTTTGCCCAACAGAAAGGCCAAAAACAGGGGAGGGAAGCATCAGAGGCAGCCACAGGCATCTGAGAGGGAAGCACAAGGGAGTGAGAGAACAACAATGCAATAATACAAAAATAAAACCCCTAGCCCATTTGGGCACATTCAGACTAAAGGGCAGGGGCCAGCCAGACTGACAATTACCTTGGAGCTCTTCCCCGGGGAGCAAGGCATTGGGTGCTTTTTATATATAATCAAAAAGCATTAGGCACTTCTGCTCATGCCAGCTCCCTTTATTACTTGTTCCTCAGTGAACTAGTCTTCCCCCAGCAGCCTTACCTGAGCCATTAAGGCAAGTCCTGCTTTCTTCTGCCCACAACAGCAGCAAAAGACAACGTCCACCACACACCCACCATGCCTGCCCCACCCGACCTACCAAGGTACAAAATCTGCTGAAGCAACTTACTAAAGATTTCCTTGTTTTGGCCATTCTAAGTACTCAATTAACAGGGTTTTAGTCATATTTCAGGTGCTCTCTTTACTCAGCAGACCCCCACTGACCTAATGCATGAGAACCATTAAGCGATGCTGGCCAGCTGCTTTGTATCTTCACAACCAAAACAGCATGCAGCAAGCCAGCTCTGTTCAGCACCACAGCGGTGCAAACTGGAAAGGCAGGTAGGAAATCTGTCTTCTCTCCGTACCTTCAGCAAAGGTATACACATGGGAATACCCTGACATGCTTTAGTAATGGCTTTTAAAACATTCAGTTCTTGCCCCACAATTCAGACCCCTCTGCATCCCAGCAGCACAGCACATGCAGTGTAACATGGCTCAGCAAAAACCTAGGCATGATACAGGTGGACTCAAAGCCCCTATCCCTGTCTAAAACTTTTCTGCAAGAAGTCATCCTCACAGCCCCACTCATCACCCCTACAGCAATTCTGCTCCAGTTTCAGTACCCTCCATGCACTGCTGGAACCTCAGGACTCTTCCTTGTCTGAGAAGACCTCACAGTGTAAGAGCAGGCCCTGTAACTGCCCTTTTCTCCACTGTACTTGTGAGCTGCGGAAAACTGAACTGGTGGGAGCCCCTGGACACCACACTCTGATAGCTGGGAGAAGTACAGCAACCCAGGAAACAGAGAAAAGCTGATAAGCACTTCGGGCTTTTTGTTGCCTCCAGGTAGTTAGGGTGTGATCCAGCCCCATCCTGCTTGAAGAATCCCCAGCCAAACTGCCCACTGTTCTTCAATGAGATGCACGAGGCAGAAAGTACTCAGCCTGGTTTCCACCACTATCTTGGCTCACCAGGTTGATGACAGAATGCTTTTGGTGTAAAATGATGGGAAGAGCCTGAATATCAGAGCTTTTCTTTCTCCTGGCTCAAAGATTCACTAAGGAAACCTGGTCCCTTTGCTTTCCTAGATCTGAGGAGCTTGGCTTGACTCCAGAGAGATTAAAGGTGCTGAACTGGGAGGGAGGGGAAGATCCTGCCATTAATAAAGGACTGGTTGCAAGTCTGGGGAAGGAGTCTATTCCATTATTAAGATAATTCCATTCCCTCTGGGAGGGTCTGAGTTCAATGTCATTCTTCAAGCAGGTAATTAAGAACACTAGTGGAAGAAGCAGTCTCTTCAGTCTGTCTTTCCTGCTCCTGTCTTCATAGATTTCTTGCACCACGAAACAGAAGTCTTTACCTGTGCATCACTGTTACCTATTGCCAAGTGTTGGGAAAGCTGTGACTCCAGGAACTGTTATGGAAAAAGTCACCAAACTGCTAAAATCTGGCAGCATCTCCATCACATCCAAACCATGGCAGCTAGTTTGCTCTCTGCACCTCCTTCCACAGCTACAATAAAAAGCAGGCAGGCCAGCAGTTAATGCTTGCAACTCAGAGTAATTGAAATTGCACAGGGCCCAATTCCAACTCTGCTATTGTGCAAGTCTGGGAAAGGCACCAATTCTCCCTGTGCTTTCCCACCCCCCCCCCACCCCCCCAAGTGAAACAAAACACCCATCAAGCAGCAGGCTGACTTGTCTGAATTAATAGCTGTAAAATAACATGAGTTATTTTTTTACAGGACCATCAAACCCATTATCAAGAGTCTGACATTGGCTATCACCCCCTCCTTCAGAAATAATGGGCCAAAAGTGGCTACATCAGGCAACGGCAGAACGACCCAGTCTCAGAGATTTGACATGATGCAGACACCTAACAGTAACATTTGTCCATCAAGACTGACATAGACTACACTTGAACCAGGCGACCTGGAGTTTCACAGCCAACCTCTTAGCTCCTAAGGCTCACAGCCTTAGAAGATTTAAGCATCTAAATAACATCAGCTGCCTGAAACCTAAATACCTTTGAAGAGCAGGGCCTCAGGATTAGTCTGCTAACCAGAAGAGCCTAACTTCATGCCACTGGGAACACCAGCCCTGATGTCTCACCTGATACTTGCAAAGAGGCAATTGAGGATTGAGAACCCACCTAGTTAATTAAAGCAGCATAGCATCTTGCTTCTTAATAGGGAGATATAATAAATGTTAATCTTTTGGGTGTGCTACTAAATATCCAAAGGGGATGTTTGTTTTGCAATTTCCCTCTCCTTAATGGCAGCTTTTCCCTGCCCTGCATAATCAGTCGCCCTGCAATTCACAGCCATAAATATTTTGGCTTGCTTGATAGCTGTAGCATTTCAGTGTCTTTTACCTCAAGCTTCACCTCATCCATCATCCACTGCTCCTTTGTAGCAGAGTTTCTGAGCTGATCTCCTCCTGTTAAGTTACACAGGCTGTGAGCTCTGTGTAGACTTTTCCTTAAGCTCTGGATGCCAAGCTGATCCATACCAGGTACCTGAAGAGGTAGTATCAAAGGAGAGCAAGCTCCTGCCTTGGGCAGCTCAGAGAAGATGCAAGCAGTTTGCCTGAACCACCAGAGACAGCAGAGATGTCCATCTCTGACTGAAGAAGATGGATTAGATTGGGAGGCAGGGTAGACTGAAAAGGAGAATAGAGAAAGAAGGGGACAGGATGAGTAGTCAGGAGAAGGGCAAGGGGAAGCATAAGGCAGGGAAAAGCTGAAGCAAGAGAGGCAGTGGGGGAGAGGCAGGATTTCTAGGGAGAAACAGGGTTTGAAATAAAGGAGTGGGGTGACTGGTAGAGTGGGCATGGCTTAGTCAGACCTGAAGTTTACCTGAGAAGCCAATGTACATGGAAGAGTGGAAATCTTGTGGAAGAAGGTGACAGTTGTGGGTATGGATGGAAAATCTAGTTATGGATATACTTGGATTCCTACCTGCCAATTCCTAGCTATGACAGCAAATTTGGAGTTGCTATACAGTGGCCTGAGCAAGGGCCTAAAAAAATCCAATGACATTTACAGTGGGTCTTGAGGAATCTTTGACACGATGTCTGGAGAGGGCATGTCTGACATGTGTCTGGAGAGGATGAAACCTGGAGATTCTTCCTAGGCATAAAGTTTGGGAGGCTTGGGTATAGTTGGTGAGTAAACATCAGAAGGTGGCACTAGCATTTCTGGGGGAAGAAGAGCAGAAAGGGTATGCAGAGAATATGAATAGCTTGAAGGAAAAGCACATGGTTGCCCAGGAGGCTGGGAACAATGGTACGAGCATTGCAAGTGCCCTAGATGAAGCTGGCTTTGCTGCAGGCTTTACATTTTAATTTTTGACATGTCGCTAATAGAGAAAGATTTAACATGTATTTATTCAATGTCACTAAAAATACTCCAGCAGTTGTGGGGGAAGGAGGATAGGGCTGATCGATGGGGGTGGGTGGGGAGGACCTGCACGTTTGTAAGGACTGAAATGTGATGCTTATAAGCAGGATTTGGAAAGGCTCTCTCCCAGTAACTGCTAAGTATCCTCTGCCATGAAAACCTGCTGTCAAGTGTCACGTCAAATCAGGGAGACTGGGCAGAGGCTGAGAGAGACCCTTCTCCTAAGTGCAACCTGATAGACAGAAAGTAATTTCACCACTACAGCATTGCCTGAACGTGGCAGGTTCTCATTGGAAACAAGTACTGTTTCCCTGGTAATGAAGGAAAGGTTAATCTGATTTCTCCCCAGGTATGCTCAATACAGTGGGGGGTTTTTTGCCACTGTTTTTGCCATTGTTAATACTCCCTGTGTTAGCCATGACTGGTATTCTGGCAGGTTTCAATCTGTTCCACAAAGTCTGCAGAAAGTGTGGGGCAGCAGGTCAGCTGAGAGAGCAGCTGGGTGAATAATTTTCTTCCCCCTTCTCCTGAATGGTGCAAAGCCAGGTCACTGGCTCCTGTTTTGTGTTTTTCCCTTGTCTCCACATGGGGAGGCTTGGAGCTGCAGCAAGGGGTGGCAGAGGGCCTTTTCTCTTCTTGCCCCAGAGCTGGATGCAGCCTTGAAGCCCAGACTGTGCAGATCTGCCCCTACTTCCACATTGTGTGACCCAGAAGGTACACAACACGCTGGGCAGGGGACCATGGCTCCCTGCACTCCCTTGGTAAACCTGCCCTGCCTTCCCTGGAGTAACAGAAAGAGGATTTAATAATTCCTGGGCCAGCAGTGACCATGATGTTCTGACTCCTCTGACCCAGCTGGGCTCTTGGTCGGTAAATCATAAAGCAATAGGAGTCTTCTCTGCTCTATGCAGCTCTGTCCCTATGCTGGCTAATTAGAGATGGTCTCACATAAAATGCTAAGCTTCAAGCCTCCGTGAGCACCAAGGGAATTCAGATCCAGATTAGACAGTGCTTGGATGCTTTGGTGATTGGCACCTTAGAAATTACATAGATAGACAGAGCACAGTGGAAATAGATGGGACTTTGCAGCTTTGGCTCTTCTCTGCTAGTTATAATTATTTAAGATGATGTTTCACGTCACATTCAAGCTTCTGTGCAGATAGCAGTGGCAGAGAACAAGAGATCGCAGCCACCTAGAAGAGGATTATCTGGATATGACAATGTTCAAACCCACTGGGCTCTGCCACGCTGCATTATTTAAGCCCAGTAACCAAATTTAGTAACCAGCCCCTGAGGCACTGAGAGAAACACACAGCTTCCAGAGCTCCTTCCCTGCAGTCCTGTCGGCTTCTTCACTTAAAGGAGCAACTAACTGGCTTTCCTCTTCCCTGCTTGGCCCCACCAGCCAGGCCTGGCCTTCCACATTGCTCCCCCAGAAGCAAAGTCCTTTGCACAGGCGTAACGCGTGACCCAGGTACAAGCCATCACACACAGTGTGAAGCTGCGGGAGTCCAGTGCAGAGCTACCCGCATGGGGAAAACAAAAGCCGTCCCAGCTCCAGACCTTCAGGATGCAGGGCACAGAGGCTGCATCTGTGCAGTGAGGCATGAGCTCAGGTATAGACAAGCCAACGCTGCAGCCAACACACCGCCTGTCTGGACTGCTGGCTGCTTCCCAGCTGTAGCTCTGCACTAGATACCCATGTGCGCTCAGGCTGCTAACGCTCCCCACGCTGCCCGGACCCAGACAGCTCCAGCTGCATCTGTGCATGAATGTGCCTGCTGGTAAAGCGTGTGGACAGAAGCAATTCTGGACATACGGACAGGCTCAGACTTGTGCTTGGGTGAAGATCTCTTCTTGCCTCCCTTGCCCACCAAGTGCTGCAGCTGGTGGGAAGAGGTGGGCCCAGCTCTGCCTCTCACCATCTCTAGCCTTTCCTCAGTGACAGAGCTTTGTCACTGCTCCACAACGTCAAAATGCCAAACAATGGCACCTGTTAACCAATTTTCAACAGGATTAAGGCAAAGAGAGACTGGGAGGCTTGGGCAGACCCTCTTTGCCACCAGCTCAGACTGTTGGTCATCCGGCTTGCGTTCAGTGAGCAGGTGCTGTGCCACAGTAGGTCCTTGTCTCCCCAGTAAGATGGGAGTGCCCAAGTCCACGTACGTGGCCAAGCTCTCTGGAATGATCTGTGGGAAGGAGAGGTTGAACAGAGTGAATATTTAACCAGCACTGTGTCAAATGCAAACACATGTCCACTGTGGTGTTTATCATCACAGGGCACTGAACTTGTACATACATTAGAGGTGACGCAGCTTAACTCCCCACCGATTCTGGCAGAGCTGGCCTGAGAGACCCAGAATTTACCTTGGCATGTGAAGAGGTCATTTCAGTGAAACCCAATCTCAGCCTCAGGGAGCCACAAAATAGTGCTGAGACCTGCTGGTACTGTAGGTGACTCCCACTATCATGGCTATTAACTGCAAGGCGTGTCTTCTCCACAGCAGCGATCGGACGCCACAGCCTCTTAAAACTGTCTACCGTCTCTTAGATCCCTCCCTGGCCTCCTGCCCGGAGCCCCAGAGGCTGTGAGTTGGAGACTGGTGTTTACAAACACAGCCTTTTAAACTGTGTGTGGAATGAGAAAAAGGAACAAGCCCAGCTGAAGGGCCCTGGGAGGAGAAGATCTCATCAGAGCTCCCAGGGAACATCTTCCTGAATTGCCTTTCTTGACCTAGATGAGCTACAGCTGAGCTGCCTGGACAAGGAACAATGGCGGGCCAGCAGCAAGGGGGCTCTCCAGGCACTCAGGGCTCCTGCCAGCTCTGCCTCGCACGAGCTGGGCCTCTCTGGTTGCTGCCACGCCAGGGAGCATACAGCAAGACTGATCATAAAGGCCAGCTCTGCGAGGAAAGACAGGCTTTGGGGTTGCGTGGATGGTCCACAGGCCATGAAATCTCTGCCAACTCGTGTCATTGCCAGATGCCGAACTGTGGGTATTCAGGAGTGATTGGGTTCTTTAACATCTTTGTTGTTGTTTCTGCAATAGCCTGACCAAACCCAAAGATGGGTTATTTATCACATACTTCGAATGCCATGACACATATGGCCTATTGCACCAGTTCCCCTAAGCTACCCCTGCCCCACAGCCACTTTATCTGTAAACCACAGGCTCCTTCCCAGTACTCCTATTGTTCCAGTGACCACCACGGCCAGTATCTGCATTGGCCTCTGGTGGATGGTCCTAGCAAGCAGGCAATGCTCAGCATAAACTGAATTCTTCTCCCTCCCTGAGCTCCTGTGCCCAGTCAGCTCCACTGCACAGACACCCCCACCCCCCCCAAGGTGCTGTGACCCTGTGCCAGCGAGGATGGCAGTAGTGGCTGTCCTAGGGACATTGGTCCTTGGAGGGCTGTCCTCATCCAACACATTTCCCCCAGGACACCAGACGCCTGTCAGCTGCTGGCTGGCTCCTGCTGCGCAGCTCTGGGTGTGAGACCCCACAGTGGGGTGATTTTCTGTGAAGCCAATTTACTCGAGTCTTGTCTCGAGGGGGAAATTCTCCAGTGTTGCTGTTGTGGGAGAAGTTATTCTGCAATAACTTTTAAAACTTTTAAAATAGCTGCCCATGGGGACATACTATGCTGGAAAAACAGTCATTTCTTTCTGGTGTGATCACTCCCAATTCGTGAGCCTGGCTCTTTCCCCTCCCTCCCATCCACTAAGAAATTAGCTTGCTCGATTCAGCTGCAAGCTCTTTGCAAGCAGGGATCTGAGGGCAGCGGTTTGGCCTGCGATGGGACAGCTGCCCAGCTCCACGGGCTGGTGTGCTCTCCTTGCTGCTTCAAAACAAACGGCAAAGCGTGCAGATGTGCAAAGCTAGCGTGTAGCCCGCTCTTGGGATGTGATTCCTCAGCCTTCTCTAGGGATCCACATGGAAACTGACTGTGAAAATAAAAATAACGGTCCTGGAGAGAGCACAGCAGACTTCCAGCAGCTGTGACTAACATTAAACCACTTGGCAGAGGGCTTCTCACTCTTGCTCTCTCTGCCTCTCCCATTCTCCGGGAACCTCAGAACGGGCATAACTGGAATCCTTGTCTGGGGAAGGGGAGGATGAAGAACACATAGCCACCCAGCCTGGGATTTCCTACAGCTATTGGTCGTACCAGGCAGACAAGAGCCACGTGCAGCAACTCTGAATGCAACTCACAGGAAGGGAAAGGCGTGAGGTTGTTTGTGTGAAATATATACACCAGGGCTGGCTGAGGGCAGCCCAGACCTCTGCTTCCTTGGATGTATAAGCAAGTCCTGGGGCTTTGCCAGCAGCCCACCGCCACCCAGCCTGCTCCTCTTATGCTAGCAGGGATGCGCCTGCAGCAACAACCAACCAGGCAGAGGAGATTTTCTCTAACAGGTTGTTTGGCAGGGAGGGAAGGGGCGAGTGGGTGTGGAAGAGGACAAACCTGTAATGTTCCTCAACTGCGGTGCAGAAGCAGGCCTCAGATTTCCTCCTAGGGCTCAAACTTACTTTGGCAGAGCTCTTATCAGTGCTCAGCCACGCACTCATGCAGGGAAAGAGCCACCGCTGCCTGGCGCGCTGGGCCCTTCCTGGGACTGCAGCCTCCATTCTTCATCTGCCCTAGACTGATGCAGTTACAGCCTTCCTCAGGGCTGACCTGGTTGCAGCTGAAAGCCACAGGAGACACGTGGATGCAGCAGAACCAGAAAGACATAAGCTGAGTTCTGGCACAGGTGGGAAGAGGCAGTTGCCTTGGGGAGAGACTGCTTGAGGCTAGAAATCTGCTGATCGCTTTTACACAGAAGCAGGCTCAGGAGAGAAACCCCTTGTAGGGTAGTTGAGCTCTGTCCTGTCTCCTCTAGTCCACAAAGCACATGCCACTGGTGTAATACCCTTCTCTTCAGAGGAATACACCGGCCATGGCCTATCATTAGGGGCTGAGCAGCAGCCTTCCTTCCCAGCCAGACCATCCTCTCTGCAACGCTAACATCTCTGAGGAGGGGATAGCAGGGCAACAGCACTTTTAAAGCAGTCTACCCCGCAAACCACAGCCCCAGTAGTGTTTGCACTCAAGTCCAAAAGCAGGAAGATCAGCCTTTTTGCTTATTTTCCAGGCAGTCAATAACTAACCTCTGGGACCCGGCTGCTTATGAGAGATGGAGATAAAATTTCTAAAGCAGTAGCAATAAAGAGGACGTGGGTGCAGGGGGAGGAGGAAGGCGGGGAGGGGGAGAGGAGGGATACATATGTCACAGCTTACCTCAGAGCCAGAATTAGAAGCTGGGCAAAAAAAAAAATAAAATCACAGCAGGAAATAATGTGTGGCTTAAAATAGCAACATCAAATGGGAGCAAGAATGGGGAGTGGGTGGCATTTGAGGTTGCTGCTCTGTTCCTCCTTCAATGGCAGGGTGATTAATATGTCTACACTACTTGTGTTTATGTAATAAAGGGCGCTAAAGGCCAAAGCTACATTTTCACTAACACGGCAGGGGAGTCTGTGAATCTTTTCTTCCCCCCATAGCATTTAGTGGGAGGATCTGCACTTGTGCTTCCTGCCCCAGAAACAACCAAAAAAACCCCAACCCTAAAAAAAAAAAATGCATGCTTCAGCGCTGCACACACAGTTACATTTCCACAGCTTGACAGGGCGGCACAGAGACCTTTAAGGCTTTGAAGGCATTCTTCTGTCTTCATGGCTCCCCACGGAAAAAGCCTGTTACTAGAGCACACCTGTAAACATGGTCGGGCTGTCTCTGGCTGGAGGCTGTGCTGTAATAGCAGGCAAGGTACCACTGCATGTTACTACACATTTTCATGCTCATTCTCTGTATTTGCAGTGAATCATAGATCTCTGAGACAGGTCATGCAGTCCATTTCCTTGCCAGCACAGGATTGTTCCCAGTCATATACTTAATCCCTCACGTTTCTCTTGAGAGACAGTGATTCAGACTGATCAGCCTTTTCTCTACACACCTTGTATCCTGAGAACTGCTTTAAAGACTGGCAAGCACTCACGTGTTTTGGTAAGGAAGGGATATTTCTTTTGGGTGCATCAAGAAATATTCAGCTCACTGCATCACTGTTCACTGATGATGCTGATGTTACCTAGCAATGCAACCGAGGGAGCTATGGCACTTGTTTTTCAGACTGCTGTGGTCCCCTCTGGACTAATAAGCAGAATAGCCCCACTCTGAACTTGCAGAGAAAGGTGGGAAAGCATCCCTAGCAAGCCCCAAGGGGTGCAGGAAGCTTGCATCTCAATTGGTCACACTCAGTACCTCCCACGCATCTGAAAGGCGGTGTGGTGCTGACAGCTCATCCCTCTCGGTGTTTGGTCCCCTCAGAAAGCAAAGGCAAGAGCAAAGACCTTCCTTCACCTGCACACACAGCATAAGCCTGCACCCTCTCACACTCACTCCTCCTATCAAAATATCTGTTTGCAAGTATCTGTACATGCAAATAGCACAACACCAACTTTGTCATGCGATAAAAACCTGCTGTGCAGGCCTGATTCTGATACTCTCTGACATCAGCAAATATCTTTGACATAAGTTGGGCAGTGCTGCTGTCAGAGGAAGGAGAATCTGGCCCAGATCTGATGCAAATCTTCCCACAGGCAGGCAGAGCAACACAATTTGTTTAAACATGGTGTGCTGGTGGCTGCAGAGGGAGATCACTCCCAGAAGCTCCATGAACATGCATAATATCCTACCAGTTAAATGCAACCATGGTAAATATCTCCACCATGTTATCCCTCCAAGCAAATATAGTACCTGTATGGAAGAAATTCCTCAGAACGCTTCCTGTCTGGAGCTGAAGCTTGCCAGGGACTGAATTTCCTGTGAGGCTATAGTTGGGAATGCAAAGCAAAGAAGCTAACAAGAAAATGAAATGATACATATTTGAACCTGCTCTATGCAGATCCTCCTGAGCAAGCACATCCCCCCCCCCCCCCCCAATAAAAATGAAGCACTTAGATTTTTGAATATCAGCTGGGTTGTTTTTCATTAGTTATTCTTATTTTTACCCCACTGTCTCCCTTTCTGCTTATTTTTTTCCAGCTGCAGTTCTGTGACTTACACATCCTGAAAATGAAAGAGGTTGTTTTTGCCAATAGCAAAGTGCTATGCATCCTTTCAACCATCTGGAAATTGATTTTTTATTCTTCCCCTCTCCCAACCACACACACACACGTGCTCACACACAACCGAGTCTTTGTCTCTTGGAATCATTTCCCGCACCAAAGATGATGGCCATGAAAAGAATTCAATAAAAAAGTTCCACAGGCATTAAGAGGCCGAGCAGAATAAACAGGGTGACTTCCTGGGCACTTGTTCTCATCCAAACTGCCACCTCACGAGGAAATGATGAATGCAATGGAGCGTATGGCTCAGTGGTTAGAGATTTAAGAGAGGTAGTTAAGGCTCCTGTGTTTTTGTCCTGGCTCTGCTACAAATCTCCTTTGTCACTAAAAGCATGTTGCCTACCTGCTTAGTGCCTCAGCTCCCCCCAGCTACAAATAGGGACACAGATACTTTCTAACCCTGTGTGATGATCAATGCCTTTGGGTTTGTAACGTGAGCTTATCTCCAGAGATGAAAGAAGCATTCTAAAGTGAAAATTGCCATGATAGCTCTATGCTGAGACGAATAGAGTCAAGTAGGACAGTCTGGGAGCCTGAGACTAGACTTGATCATCTCTTGCCCAGAGGCAAACGGTAAGTGAGCTATGTCACCATGCTATCCAGATGACTGCAGGTCTGCACGAGAAGACAAAGAGCCAGAGCCACATTGACTGGTACAAACATGCTTACGGTGTCCAGCTGAGAATGAGTAACAGCTGCTTGCTCATCATCCTGATTTCTGTCACTACTAGTGTTTCTGAATGCTGAAGTGTCCCAATGCTGTGACTCAGGCCTGTGAGTCATGGGCTGTATGTCTCTACCGCATGGAATCACTCACTTGCTCTCTCTGATGAGATTGCAGAAATCACAGATCATCTTGGGTCTCCTACAGTGGTAAGTCTTAAAAATACAGACAGATATTTACAAACACGTCCAGAACAAAGTAATTCTGTCTCCAGTGACTGTCTATCTGGGATTCGTAATTACAAATCAATTTCACTTAATGCTTGCGCACACACACAGACACACACACACACCCCACCCTCTAAATCTAGATAAAGTAGAAGTCTTTGTTTCCTTCTGTGGACATTTAATTCCTATATCCCCAAAGCTCTAGTAAAACTGGACTAAACAGGATGCAGTGCAGGTAGCATTCAACCTTTTGCTTCCCCTACTTTTACCAGTCAGATATTTAGACCTGAAATGCTGACAGCAGGGCGACACAATGACATTTGACTCCAGATCTACCTCATCCTTGTCCAGGCTCTCCAGCCTTCCTGGTAAGGAAGCTTTGATCTAGTAGCATTCTCCTAACCTCAGTGCTAGGCTGCAATTAGTTGCACGCAGGGCTGCAGCGGGAGCCCTCTCTCAGCTGGCTGGCAAGACCTCTGAGAAGACACCAGATACTCCCGTGGTATCATCAAGACCTGCGCTGACCATATACGATGCAGCGGACAGTTCTCCCATCTACAGACTGCGACAGCAACCACCTGCACCTCCAGTTTATATAAATTCTCTGTTGATACAGGTGCAGCTGAAATGGCTGCTGCTTCCTCTTGAGATGGGGGAGCAGGGGCTCACCTCAGCACTGAGGTGCAAAGCCCTGAGTGATCTCACCGGCTGGGAACCTCCTATGCTGCCTGCCCATACAGCACCTAACCAGTGCGGCAGAGGCCCCACGCTGACAAGAGTGGGATTACCAATACTCCTCTAGTGGCAGCGTGGTTTGTGTTGGCAAAAGAGTGTTTCTGTTGGCATATGCCTCTTCCCTGAATTGATTAAATCACGCCTGTTTTTGCAAATATCTCTGCAGCAAGGTGTTTTGCTGGTGTAAAGATGTGGTAAGGAATCACTCCCCTGCTCACAGCCCCTCTCAGTCCTTCCCCTAAAAATAGATAAAAGACTACAAAGGCAATCTGAATGAGCTTTCTGTGTGCCGAGACAGGGTGAGTGCACTTACGTGTCTGAACTAATGCAGACAACCAATGAGATACATACGAGAAAAGCAAACACAATGCTCCAAGCACAGGGACTCCCAGTTGATAGGAAGTGACTTCAGCACACCAATTCCTCTATTCCCGTAACTCTCTGTGGGTTTGCCAATAATCCTTATCGTCCTTGCTGAGAAAGGAGTGCCTTTGCTAACTGATTACATCCTCCTTTCCTTACTGTGGTCAGCCAGTTGCTGCATGCCAGAAACAGCTGGTACGATTGATAGATAAGCACACATCGCAATGTATTTTCCTCTGTCTGCTGTAACCACATCCATTCTTGCAGCCACCCGAAAGACAGTTCTAGAAAGCAGTGAAACAACACAGAGCAGTTTTGTTACCAGTACTAGTTTTCTAGAAACACTAATCCAGGAAATCTCAACTTTTCGGATATTTCCATACAAAATACTACAGGTCTCCATGAAGGATGGTCACAACCCTCCCTACCACTCCCCAACAACAGCACATCCCACAGCGCAACAAAGCCTGCAGACAAGGCAGATAATCTGCTGGACCAAGAAGATACAGGGCTCAAGACCCCAAGATATCAGGATCATGAGATACCACCTCTCAGCTAGCATCCATACCCTCCACTGACGCAGGGCTGGGTCTAACACTGCAACCTAAGACTAACCAAGAAGCGTGCAAGACCAGGCTCTTTGAGAACAAGCATGAATGCTTTTGGAATTTCACCCCTTTTTGATTAAGGCTCTGTGCATCTTCAGCTCAGCATTTTTTTGATAGCCTGAAGGCATTCTTTGAAAGCAACAGCACAGTTAAGTAATAAATGTTTCAGGATCACCTCTACTCCAAGCACATCTCTTTTAAGCAGCACATCACGACAAAAGGCATCTTTCTCTTTGATTTGAGCCACAGGAGTGACATCAGAGATGGAGTTAAGTGACTAGAAGATGGCTGATTTTATTTTGGTTCTTTTCTGTACTAGTTCCTGGAACCTGGTTTGTAGATGTGGACCTTCCCTTGCTGTTAGCTCATGCCATGAGGTAGGCAGGGATGTTGAAATAGCATCTTCTTTGACCTTTCTGGTACTGAGATGATTGTTGTTGCTTTTTTGGAGGCTTCTGAGAACCTCCTGCAAGCCTGTCTCCCCATCACCTGAACTGCATCTGCAGCATCCAACCACGGTCCCTCCGGAGGGCAGCGTGGCTCTCACAGTGACGACACCACACTCTTAATTTGTTCCAGCCTGTTTCACACTGACATTTTAGCACTGACGTCATCAGCTGCTGAAATTTCATTGCTGCTGCTAAGAATAACAGCCTTTCTCATCCCCCACCTTACACCAAATAATTATTTTAATACAGTAGGGATCTAGGCTTATCTTTTCTGACACAAATCAGGTTCTGGTGGTTAAAAGAAGAAGTAAGAACAAAGCACTGAAGATGCTTGTATGTTCTGTCAGCCTGGGACCAAAAAAAGAAAAATCAAGACTGTATTGTTAACTGGTAAGAGTGCTACAAAAAATGAACAGGAAAAGTTCAGACTGATTTGTTTTAAGGCTTCCTTGCTGGACAGTCTTAGGCACTGAGAATTGTTCAAGTAGCCTAGGCTACTGTCTGCCCCAGAAGTCCCTTACAAATTCTCCAAGGCTTTGTACCTTGACTGTTTGCTTATACTGGTGCAGTGTGGGCATAAAATACTGCCAAATCAGAATTCCCCATTGACTTTGGGGCCTGAACCAAATCCCATTGATTCCCGTGGGAAGATTTCTATTAACTTGAATGGGCATTGAATCAAACCTAAATTGGCAGTGCTCTGCACCCATTTGGCATACTGTCGTTCTCTGCATAAGGTGGAGAATCGGGTCCAAAGACACTGAGAAATGCTTTAATTAAGAGCACTACTGAGGAGAGCAAGCTTTTCCATCATTAAGCTGATAAATTGAATTTGCTCTATACTTCTAATGGCAAAGGGTCAGATTATCAAAGATACTTGGTCTACAGATGAAGCTGAATGCCTACAGGATTTCCAAGAAATGTTTAAAGGCAAATCAAGTGCTGAGGGGCCCTTCAAATCAATGGGTCTTTTCACATATTTACACGCTTTTGAAAATCCTAGGAGGTACCTATTTGCATTTTTGGTAGCCTTATAAATCTGATCATAAGTCATAAGATGACTCATAAGTGCACCGAGCAGCAGACGAGAGAAACTGCACAAAGGATCGCCTACAGGTACCTGCCCCCGGGGCTCCTCCTCACAGAAGGAGACCGGCACCTCTGTCCGGCGCAGGAACTCAGCCACAGTGCCTCCTGGTCAGGGGTGACAAAGACCTTTGAAAACCAGACACACAGAGGTCCTGGGTATGTTATTTCCAACCACTGCTGGGGAAGTCAGTGGCCAGCACAGCTTCCGCTCCAGAAGGAGAGCTGAACCTAGACGGACTAGCATCCGGTCAAGGAGAAAATTCTCAAAACTTCTTTGTTACTGCTTTCCTACCAACTCTGTGGTCCGGCAGCATTTCCTATGTTGCTGCTGACCCTCTCGAGCGCCTTCCTCCACCGTTCAATCTTTAGAAACTGCCACATTCATTATCTCGCATGTCCCTTTCCCGCAGAATAAGGAAAGTTTTAGGAGCTGGACCCTCCAATGGTTCTTTTGGTTATTTGGCTGGAGCATTTTGCCTGGCTGCTGTTTTTCATTTGGACTTGAGTGTGTGGTGTAGTATTTTTCTGGAAAGCACAGGGAGACAGATCACAAGACACGAAAGACATCTCTGCTTAAAAATCCTAGAGGCCACAAGAGAGAGACGAGAGCAGCACTGTCACCCTAAGATGCCTTCCCCTTGAAGTGCTGCAGGGGAAGAGATCCAGAAAAGGTAGACACTAGAAAGTAAAGCAAAAAGAAAGTGAAAGCGTTGGTAAAGCCGAGCCTTGAAAATGAAGTACAGGAGCTAGGAATGTCTCCTCCGACCCCTGGCAGCCATTCTTGTTCAGCCTGAATTGGTCAGCGAGGTCACATGCCGCTGGGCTGACAGGAGCATATCTCTGAGCTGACGTTCTTTTCCCAGCAGACGTCAGGACGGGCTCGGCTGGAAGCCGGAGGGATTGCTGCGGCCACCTGATTTCCTCAAACCCCCGCGCTAACCTCTTCCTCCCCATGACTAATTTCCCCGCACGTCCTCCCACGCACGCCCCCAGTTCCCCACCCCATGCATTTTTATGCACAAAAGAAACTTGCTAGATTATACCACCTGCTACCGGGATAAGTACCAGGTAAAGAGATAGGAATGTACCGGGGAACACAAGTCCTGTAAACCAAGGAAGGGAAGAAAAAATCCTGCCTGGCATTGGCAGGCACAGGAGCAGCTCTCCAAGTAGCTTCTGACACAAACCCTGTGTCTGGGTTGGAATTAAAAATGTGCTCTGAAAACCACATTTAAGTTACTAAAAGAGCTGTTCACTACGAACAACGGGGCCTCAGGTACACTCGAGACTGTGTTGGGGAGTCAGCGAACCCGATGACACCAGAGCTGGTGCAGCTCCAACGGGGTGAAGTCACAACCTGGAGCCACGCAGTGAAAGCAAAGCTGTGCCCAGCAGTGCTGCAGTGTTCCCAGGTGCGAGTGGGAATGGCGCTGCCCCACCATATATTTTTCACTTTCTTTTGCTGATATCTACAAAACTGCTCTCAGCTTTGGGCTGTGGACTTGGTTCTGTTCTGTAGCAGTTTTACCCTCCCTGGTGCCGCTCCACTGAGGACCAGCTTTGAGCCTCAGCTTCCCCAGGGCAAGCAGGAGGGGGAACAAGCCTACGGTTTTATTTGTTGCTTACACCAAAAAGAATCATCTAATTAAAAATCACTGGAAACCACATGCATTTGCAAAAATGGCTTCACTTCAGAGGAATCTCTCCAGGCAAGTGAAGTGAGTAATTTTTCAAGGGTTTAGACATTTATGAAAATAGCCTCTGTAGTTACACTCGCTAGGATAAAATTACAAGTGTTTTCAATCCTCATACTTCAGGGCATAAGCTGATCCTCAGTTGGGGGCCAGGGAGGAATTTCCTCCCAGAGGATATTATTGTTCTACGAGGTATCTCATGGGAGATTCACATCCTCCAGAGTATCTGGCATTAGCCACTGCTGGGGAAAAACAAGAAAAGATAAAAAAAACCCAAACACCCAAAACCCCCCCACCAACAAAAACCAAAAAAAAGATACTGCTCAAAATGTGGCAGTGCTCTGCCTTCTCTGCCGAGCCCCGCATGTCAGATGTATATGCCCTGTGTTTGTATGGGCAGCCGTGTTTACACCCGCCTAACGGCCTGGGCACCCCACCGGCGGGGGCACGGCCCGCGGGCCGCCAGCCCGAGCCAGGCACAGGGCCGCCGGGCCGCGCTCGGCCGCGCTCAGCCTGCGCCCGGCCTGCTCCCGCCGCGCCAGCCCCGCCGAGCAGCGCCCATCACACCGCCGCGGGGGCCCGGGGCTGGGGCGGCCCCGTTGCACAAGCCGCCCCGTCCGATGTTGTAAGGGACCCCGGCGGTCCGGTAAGGGCGGCGGGCAGGGCGCGGGGCGGCCCCGCTGCTGGCACGGCCCCGCTCCTTCTGGGAAGCGCCGTGAGTCACCGCCGCCCCGCGCCGGCGGCGCCGCCAGGGCCGCGGCCCCTTCCCGGAGCACCTCCCCGCCCGCCCCGCCCTCGGCAGCAGCCAATCAACGGCATGTTATTTACATACCAAGCCCGGGGGCTTCTGGGTCGGTAACGGGGCTGAACCCACCAGGGTTTCTCCCGCCACCGCGGCACTCTCTACCGTCGCGGGGGGGTAGGCTTATCGGGAAAGGCGGAGGACGCGCTGGAGCGGCCCAAGCGGCGCTCACCCTGACCTCAGCGCGAAGGACTACTTGAGCTTCATATAGAGAGATGATGGGCTTTTGCTAGTTGCCCGGATGACCCTCAGTGGTCTGGGGTGCAGGCTTCAAACCTGTAGCTGTCTAGCGACAGAGTGGTTCAATTCCACCTTTCGGGCGGGCGGGGCGGCGGGCCCCTGCCTTTTGCCTCGGGGCACGGTGCTGGGCCCAGCCTGACCACCCCCGGGGCAAAAGGCAACTCCCGCTGGGGCTCCATCCCGAGGTGCCACGGTGTAGGGGACACGTTTTGCCTCCTTCCACCTCACCACACAGCAGGGAGGTCCCACCCATCGCTGTGTCTCCACCAGGCTGGGAACCAAGTTTTTCCCCTTTACATTGCTTTTGACTATCCCTTGGAGCAAGCAAGGAGGATCTCCCAAGGGTGCCTGGGTGGGAATTCAGATTTTAATTGGATTCTGCTAAGCAGGTCTTTGTTAAACAGCATCACACATCCTACAAGAACAGAAAAGAAATAAATAACAGAAGCCATTCTCTAGATCTCCTCCATACTGATGGTAACCCATCTCCCACCCACGCTACAACAAACATGCTTCACTTCAGCAGTAAGCACGGGTGCTAATAATGTCACCCAGCCCCATGAAAAATAAAGGTTAGCATGAAGCTAAAAAACATATTCTTCAAGCAGAAGGCATTTCTTTCGTGATATCCTACTGCAATGACTGCAGCAGATGATTTGTGGAGCCTCTAGTTAGGATGAGACCCCAGCCACCCCCACCGCAGGGGAGAGCGAGGATTTGAAGGGCATTTCCTCATCACCTCCTGGTCCTGCCGACAGGAATGGTGAGCCCCTGGAGGGAGAGAAGAAATGCCGAGTCAATTATCAGGTGTCCAGTGTTCCTAGGTGCTTTTTGAGGGGTGCAGTGCCATCCGGAGTTAAGTCAGCGTCCCTGAGGATCTAAGCCGGAATGACTGTGCTTCCTTTCCACCAAATGACTCACTCCACCTGAAGGCCTGGGAGGAGAAGGGAAGGGTGCGGAGGGCCCAACACCATTCCTGCTAGCTGCTGCTGCTTCCAGCTGCAGCGCACCCGCGTCCATCCAAGGGGAGCAGCCGTGGTGCCAGCAAGGCCCATCACTCTGAGAATACACTGGCCTATTCTGGGAAATCTGGGGGGAAAAACCCCTCCGTGGCTCACACAGCACATGCCAACTTTTTTATGGCCTTGCAGGAGATGTGCGTGCGCTCTCCCCACAGCAGCTGGGAGCGCCCTGTGTCCCAGATGGCTATCTATCTGCTCCGTGCTGCTCCGTCTACCAGCCACCCTCCTCTACCCATAGTGAACTTTCAGTGTGGAATTTCTCTGCGGCCTCAGAAATTGGTATCTGTGCCGCAGTTTGGCTGGGGGCTTTTGTTTGCAACGGGAGGGGGAGCGCTGGAAAGGCCTTTGCCCAGTAGTGGGCAGCTGAGAACGTTAACGTTCAATGTCAGTTACCAAGCAGAACATAATACGGCTCTTTCATGTGGTGTTTATAACTGAACATGCTGTTTTGTGTCAGCCTGTTGTGTTTTTTTTTTTTTTTTTTCTTCCAAGAAGTAGTTTTGGATTAAATTATGACAATTACATTCTTATATTCACCCCCCCGCCAACCCCCACCCTTGCCCTGCGTGCACACAAGCACAAATGGGAATTATGTGCTCTAAGCGCGATTTCAGCTATACAGCCTGGGATCTGTGCCTGGCATTGAGTTCACTTTTTTGCTCCAGAACAAAAAAGGCCACATCCACTCCACACTCTTTCGTTGCCTCAGGATAAAGCAGGATGGTCAGATTGCTGGTGTGGGTGATTTGTCCGTCAGGGAGTTCATGGGGAAAACAGACTTGCAAGCATATGAGAGAGGAGGCTGGGGAGGTTGTGGTAAGCAGCACAGGGGTCTAGGTTTGTGAAATCCGGGGTGAACCCCTACTCCGGACTGCTTACACTCACCCTGGCTGGCTGGCGTGTCTGGGCAGTGCCTCATCTGATTGGTAATGCCGGCACCCGGCGGGGAGCGATGCCACCTTCTGGGGCTGTGCCCCCCAGGGCTGCACCTCCAGCACACGGCTGAACCAAGGGAAACGTTGGGGTTCGTCAGGACAGGAGGCACAACAAGGCTGCTCTTGCGGCTTTCAGTGACGCTGTAGGTGGGACAAGACCTTAGGAAACAGGGTGCCCTATATTTTGGTGCTACTTTTTAAACACTGGTTGGAGGAGAACCCCAGCGTGGAGGTCTGTGTACATGATCTGGCTGTAGGAGGGACATTTTGCACAGTGTCTTGCCTGAGTCGGCTTTGTTTGGAGTCACTCATTAGTCAGGTAAAACTTTCAGTGTTTGAACCTGAATGTCACTTTCTTCCCTGACAAAGGGCCAAACTAAGAGTAGCCGAAGCCTCCACCACTGGTTAGAAGGCAATCTGGGGGTTACTCAGAGCCAAGACACACGCGAGCCTGGCTCCTCAGCTGAACGTAATCTGCCTCCTGTTGTTTTCCCCATGGAGTCACAGCGCGGTGAGGAGGATGTGCTGGTGACAGATGGCTGACGCGACTCGCTAAGTGTACCGGTGACTAGGCTGTGACTCAGCAAGTGTTTGGTTACAAGAGACTGGGAGCATGTGCTTTTGCACTGGTAACAGTGGCCCTAGGTGGGTCTCCCGGAGGACTAAGCACAGGCTGTCATCTGAAGCCTGTGGCTGCCATCCTCCATGGGAGGAAAGCAGGCACACGTGGTCTATTAGAGCAGAAAATCAAGCTCCTAATTATTGTTTACATTGGTAATGGGTAATGTCCGAGGGTGTATAAATATATGACCTGCCAGTGGTGCTTAGATGTCCTACTGGCCTTTAGAAAGGAAACCATTCAACATCCTGGCCTAAATTAACGACCATCTTTACTGGAGGGAATAGGACTCAGAAAACTTCTTTTGCAATCGGGTCACTAGAGGGGGACAAAGACCTAGTCTGGGTATGCATCCATCCACCAGTTTCCCCACTGCAGCTGTGGGAGACACCTTGGAGAGGTGGAAGCAAAGGTGGCCCTTGCCTTCCTCAGATTTGAAGGTGCCCAAGTGCTGGGACAGCTTTCTGGAGGTTGAGCATGCAGCTGGGTATCAGCAACGTGTTAGGGAAACGAAGCCACTCCTTTTCCCCCAGAAGCAGGACGGCGCACGCATATGCATGTGTAGTTTAGCAGCCTTTATGTTGGCTCTTCCAGCATTTCTCCCTGCCTAAAGCCAGCCTGTCCATAGCTGGCTGGGGCTCTCAAAGGCTAAATTCCAGCCATTGCACAGCACAGGACAGCATCACCCAGGAGGAGGGCACAGGCAATCACGTATGTTTACAAGCACATGCCATTTTAATCCTTTCTCTTCTTTCATGATTGGGGAAAAGCTGAATTTGCAGGTCTGGATAGGTGCCAGAGGTTATTGTGGTCTCTGTGACTTAAAGACGTCATGGAAATATTGGAGGGCTTGCACTTGAACACAGTGTACCTGCGCGTATCCCACACGCGCACAAAGAGCCGAAGTGGCCATGGCAAGCAGCATGGCAGTGTTTGCAGCCCTATGCTGCATATTGACCTAAAGTGCTTAAAAGCCACTACACACGCTCCCTTGGTGAAATTTCGGCTGGAATGACTCATACGAATGGATCGTGATATGCAGCCCTCAGCCCAGCCAGGCTGTGTGTGGAACCAAGACACTCCCATTTTCTCCCCTCCAGCATACTTCGCTGACCAAATCCAGGACTGAGCCATTTGGCTCTGACTGGAGCTGGTCAGAACATGTTTTTCTTTTCTTCTCTTTTCCCTTCCTTCACCCTCTGGAAAATGTTGACATTTCAGCAAAGGGCTGAACACCCAAACCCTGAATATTTTCCACTGGAAAACACTGGGGGGAAAGGGAGGGAAATAATCCCCAAACTGCCAACAATCAAATCTCTTCTAAGGGTTTATAAGAGGGGGGCACATTTGGAGGACAGCAAACACTTTCTATGAAAATATCTGTTCTCTCAAACCCCATTTTTTCACTAGAAAAGTATTCCAACTGGCATCCTTTTCACCGGTCATGGTTTGGACACTCTCTACATCTAATTTCCGAATCGACCTGAAGAAAACTTAATTCATTTTATTGGAATACAAGGCACAAATGCCACTCCCACAGCACAACTGATATTCACTTGGTATTCTCAGTATCATGAGAATATATCCTGATATACTGTCTTTGTCAATGGTGTTGTTTATACAAACATCTCAAGCAAGTCTGGAACCTGGTCTCTGGAGAAACCATGCTCCCAGAGCTCCAGCTGACTTGCCTCAGACCTCAAAGCACATTCCTGAAGGGAATCTACCTTTCACAAAATCACATCAAAGGCTGTAAAGGAAGCAATATGTACTGAAAGGCATATTATCTGTAACTATCCCTTGAGTAATCGATAGCACAGAAACACTTACAAAGCATTTAGTTCTGATGTCTTCAGCTGATTTAAATTTCTGTCTGAATTGTAATGTAGACCTGAAACATGTTTTATCTTGTCTTTGCATATTCTGCTTTCCTGTAAGTTAAAAATAAAAAAAGGACAACGTTAGCATAACAGAACACACATATTTGTAGGAGATGAATTATGCTCTAAAACATTTACTAAATGTGGCTAATAGCAGGTTAGAGTTTAAAAAAGGAAAGATCTTAAAATGGGCATACACTGGTCATAAATAAATTCAGGCTGAAAACTAGCAGAAGCTTTCAAAACAGCAGCAGAGTGAAGTTCAAAATAACCTCCAAAGAATAAAATGGAATGGGAATAAAAAGCTTTACTGTTTGAAGACAGATCTTTATCAGTTGTGGGATATCATGACAGCAGAGGAGTAGATTCAACAAGCTAGAGGTCTCTTCTAATTCGTTGTGCCTCTTTCCCTTTTTTTTTTTTTTTTTTTTTTTCCACGTTGAAGCTTCCCAGTTACTCTCTGCATTCTCTCTGATACGATTTAGCAATTGCACTGCTGAACTTCATTCTGATTTAGTACAGGTCTCTATCCCTTGTCACCTCCTGTTTTTTCTGAACAAGCCACTTCTGTTTGAATTGTCAGCCCCAAAGAAGGGGCATATCTGACTCAATCAAACCCATGTTTTTTATTTCCTTTTCAGTTGACGAACATCCCACTGTCATTGTTAAAGCTTATAAAGCAGTGGGTTTAAAAAGATAGTGATGCAAAATCTCAGTTTTAGACCTCACCTTTGTCAGCTGGGGACAACTAAATTGCATGTTGATAAGAGGAAGAGGCACTGAATGTCTCCGATAACTCAGTGGTCAGAAACAGAGCTCCTAAGGACCTGAATTGGTGCTGTGTATCCTTTGTCATAATTTTTCAAGATAAGAAAGCAATTTTTCACTTACAGAAGTCTATTCTTGAGTTAATAAAGTCAAAAGCTTTAGTCCCTCACCTTGGAAACACAACTGCATGCAAGAAGCCACAGCAGAAAGCTGAGAAATAGCTATCCACAGATGCAGAACTGTAACTAGCCATTGGAAACCCACAGACACCTAGCTTAGCTGTAGCTATATGATCTGCCAGAGGCTGAGCTGTCCTTGCTGCCATCAGCACTAAAGGGGCAGATGCAGAAAATAAGGAGATCCCAAGAAAGAAGGTAAAGGGTCAAATGAATCACTCAGTCACTGTGTGAAATGTAACGACTGGGAGACCAAACAGCAGTTAAGCCAGGGCTTGTGACTGTTATTCACGGAAACATGTTCCACAAATCCATCTTTCCGAGAAAAATCGGATTCTAGCTTCCTTCTGGTAATTTAAAGAGGCAACAGTCTGCTCATATGACCTTCAGATCAGGCTGGCACAGGGACTGAGTCTTACAATAAAAACTGAAGAATGGCCCTTCTGGGCCAGAGCAGTGGTCCTCCCCACCCAGCCCTCAGCTCCCAGCTGGGGCAAGGTGAGAGACTATCCAGGGGGAGCACGTGGGCCTGGACATCTCCCTCTTCCTTGTGCTGTCTCAGCAGTTGCCTTTGTTGGATTGGGATGTGAGATTGTACATCTTGCCTGTTTCCTTTTGTGTCCATTTAAGGACCTGTTGTCTGCAACTTTGTTGAATCCCGTTTTGAGCCTGCTGATACTCCCTGCCTCTGCAGCCTGCTGGGCCAGCAATTTCCAGAAGTTCTCTACCTAATGTGATATAATTTCTTTAGTCTGTACTTCTGCTGAGACCTTCCTGTTCTGCTGTTGAGGGATTTGGCTACTAATGGCTCTGCATTCACCGTAGCCACCATGATTTTGTGAACCCAGTCCTTAATCATCAGAAAAATAGTTAAGAATTGCAATATTGGGTTGCTCAGCTCACTTCTGTCCCTGTTGCTTGCTGACCTGCCCAAAGTGGTTTTATGCCTGGAGCACTCTGGCTGTTACCAAACTCAGAGGGGAGAAAAATGACAGCAAAGCAAATGGAGTGCAACTTCCTTCTAGTGCTCTGCTCCCCACGCAGCTGTTCGCTGGTGATGCAATGGGTCTGCTTTGTGGTTAAGAGCTGGATGCTGATGGCCCTGTCCTTCTCCTAGGGCTCAGCAGTTCCCTGGATGCTGATGGCCCTGTCCTTCTCCTAGGGCTCAGCAGTTCCCTGGATGCTGATGGCTCTGTCCTCCTGGGGCTCTCCAGTACCCTAGATGGTGATGGCCCTGTCCCCTGGGGCTCAGCAGCTCCCTGCCCAGCAGGGGGCTGCAAAGCAGCAAGCAGGATTTCGGGGAGGGTAGGCTGGAAGCCCCGGCGGGGGTGTCAGGGGCATCTTCCAAAGTGGCTTTAATTAATGAGCACATGTGCAGCGAGGAGAGTTACAGCATCCCACTCAAATTGTTGACTTGGAGCCGCTTCTGGAGACAGCCGTATTCTGCTCATTAGGAAAGAGCTTTTTTGCAATGCCCTTGGATTGGATGGCTCTTGGATTGCACCACGAGATCAAGTCCACGTACGGGCTGCCTGCCTTTCGGCTGCCAGCTCCAAGAGGGTTGTTTTTCTTGTCTTCTCATTCTCAAGGAGTGCTCAGCCAGATGGCCTGTTTTCGAATGCACTGTGCGTTGGTTGGATGTGTGTTTGGAGAGTCTGCCAGCTTCACGAGAAGGAAGAAAGAGCAAAAGAAAGGGAAAAAAGCGCCATTTGGTATCTATCTCTGGGACCCAGCCAGAGTTGAGGCTCTGTTTGAAGAAGGGGGGAGTCTTAAGAAAGAAACTCTAGACAAAATTGAAAGCTGGAAAAACTTTCAAGCTCGACAGACTGGGAGACTGAAGTTCTGTACAACATCCATCCACTACCTGGCTCCCTTGCAAACGTGTAGCAGCCTCCCTCAAGGACAACAGTGAGAGCAAGCACAAGCACCAAGTGTCTGTCTGTCCTGCCGCCCTCCCAGTGCACCTCACCTATGGGCTGAGAGGTGGAGAGGTGACCCAGCCAGCCTGCCCACCGAGGCTGGGCAGCGCTGGGATTTTACTCTCAGTTCACCAAAACCTGAAATTACAGCATGCGGCCTGGGCACATCAGCCCAGGAACAGAAGCCGCAATGGAGTAGTACGAAATCACCACCACTGTGGCCCAGCTCTCGAAGAAGCTAGCCTTAGTTTTACTACAAGCTGATGTCATTTTCTCGCACCCCCTGATGTTCACTTCCCAGAAATACCTTCTGTTGATTTTAGGCAGCAAATAAATACAAGCCACACCAGAGCAACGGCATTTTCCAGCACTCATTGGCAAATAATTTGAACCTGACGAGAAAAATCTGTTGTTGAAGGGAAGGGGGAAGTTTTGAAGTTTGGGTGGATTGTGCTTGGCTTTCTTTTCTTAACTATATGTCATGTTGTGGTAACAACACATTGTTCCAAGCAGCAGGAGGAGGTCTTGTTAAGCAGAGCCGGAGTAAGCCACGTTTGTAACCATCCCCGCTGGCTGACATACCACTGTGTCTTACAAGCAGACTTGTCCGCTCGCGTACTGAAACCATGGCACAAAGAAGATGGTCGCAGGAGCGTGTGTATCTGTGTGGGTGGGTGCGGTAACGGCAAACCCCACATCTCTGCTGACTGCACCAAATTATTTTCACTGAAGTGATCAGAATTCATGGGCCTGGGGCAGACAACGTGACCATGGCAACACCAGCTGGGCTGTGGGTTGCAGACACTCTGCAGACAGCCAGGGCAAAGAGGGGTCTTCTCACTCCTGCTGTGGGCCACATCTCGGGCAAAACCTGCTGGTGTCCACAGCATGGCACAAGCACCTGTGGCTTCCCAGGACTTCCTGACTGTCCCCTCGCCACGTCCAAGAGGCACACAACGTTCACTTCACAGCAGTAGCAAGGATAGCATTTACAGTCCCCAGCAGGTGAAGAACAGACCCATCCCTAAAACAGGGAAACGCTGTCAGCTGTTGGCAAAAGAGTGTCTCTGACACTGGGATCGAGTGGTGCAGATGCCGTCCCGGCAGCAGAGGATTAGCCGGTTCAAGACAATGACTACATCGGTAAATACATTCTTGCACAGGCAGAAAGGCTGCACGATGAGATCGCCTCCCCACTCCTACAGGACCCAATTGTGGTAAATAACCCTGGCATAAAAAAACAGGTTGCAGTGCCTATATTCACAGTTAAGATGATTACAAGAGATTTGATTTTCTGGCTGCCAGAAAACAAGGTTGGAAAATCCAACAGTAAATTCAACCATTCTCTCCAGAGCTTTAGAGGGTTCATTAAACCATTCAGGCAATTGCCTGATTGTCGCTGAGTGCTGTGTCATGGAATTGGTAAAGGAAGGATTTCTGTCTTTAATTGCATAGAAAATTCAGGGCCCCAGGAGTCACAAGGCTGACCTTTGCCACAGCCTGATGAGCGGCCCTAGGCTAGTTACTGCACCTCTTGGCAAATGGAAATAATAATTACCATGATATTCATGAGTACTGTTGGGAGGAGGAAGCTGCACATGTACAAAGGTCCTCAGTACACTTTGGGTGGGAGATCAGCTAGAAACAGCATCCAGCCATCCACTCACCCAAGCTGCACTGGCTGTGTCAGACGCCGATACCAACCTCTGCATTTTTCACCCATGGTAATTTTCATGTCTTTATTTCTTTGCTGTAGTGCTGCCTGACTCCTGGACAAGTGCATCTCCAGCACACTGCCCACACTCAGGCTTCAGGCACGAGTTGACAGGCCAGTCTGAAAGAAAAACTATTTCCTCTAAGTTATCTGGCTTGGTGCCATTATGTAGCTAACACTGGCCAAGGAGGGGAAGCTACAAGAATTGCTCAAACATGGGATTTTGGAAATTTGTGTTCTGTAAAGAGGGGTGAGGCCTGACTTCTAGCACTAGTCCTGGCTGCTCTGCTACCAGCTTTTGGGTATAACCTTTTTAGTCAGTCAGTACCTGGATGCGAGACCTCCAACAGGTGATGAACCAGAGGTTCAGAATGTCTCCTCTCTCCAGCTAGGCAGAGATCAGCACATCGGCATGGGTGGTATCGTGTCGTCCATGATGAACCACAGCCCTGAGTGTGGCTGTACCTGAGTTCAGTAGCACCCACTGCGGTACTGCGGAGGATGGCTCCAACTTTGCAGCAGAGCAGCTCACTTAGGCACCACCCTCCTTCAGTGGGTCAAGGCTTTGAGAAGGAGTGAGCTCCCCAACCCAGTTAAACAATGGCCACACACCTCCCCTTCTTCCCTGCATGCCTCACCCTGCACCCAGAAGCTCTCAGAGCATATTCTTAACTTCGTTAGAAAAATAATGTTGCTAGCAAGAAGAGATGATGAGAAGCACACACAGCTTCTATTTCCCAATGGCTGGGGAAAACTCTCTGCACTACATCTCCAGACAACAGGAGATGAGATGACAGGCACAGGACAGAGCTGGACATCAGTACCAAGGACATGGTGATTGCAGCTGCAGATCTGGTTTAAGTTTAAAGCCCAGATACACACAGAGTGGATGGCGCCCGAGATCCATACTGCTTATGCTAACAAGGCTATCCAGGCCAGGCATGGAGCCAATCCTGTTCTCCTGGAGTGTCTCACTCACATCCATTCTCTCAGTCCATGAGCTTCCCATGATTTTACTGGTGGTCCATATCTCCTGTAGACCATATGTTTGACATTACTGGGGAAAGCAGAGGTTAAAAAGATTAGAACTCCTTTTGAAGTTAGGGGAATGAAAAACTTTAGAGAATGACTTATGGCTAGAAGTACCTCCAGCATTCAAATGTAGAGACCCTTTTGACTCATGACTGGAATTGGATGTAAGGACAAAGATGATTGCTTTAAAAAATCCTGGTCAAAGGTAAAATGGGAACCATGTTCAGGAAATTGAACTGTAAGACATAAATTCACTTCACTGCCATGATGACTGGCTTTTAGACTGTGACTGCACAGCAGTTCACAAGTCTGTTTTCAAAAAGTGCACATACATGGCACACACAGACAGGTAAATATCATATATGTAGCTATTATTCATACACGACTGGCAGGCATTTTACCGTGACTTTAGCAAGGCTTGACCCTGTCTACCACAATATTCTTGTATTCAAGTTCAGATGTTATGGTCTAGACGGGTGGACCAGCAGAAAGTAAAAAACTGTTTAGATGGTCAGGCTCAGAGAGGGGTAGATACATGTTGTACTCTACCCAGAGGCTGGTAACAAGTGGGGTACTGCAGCGGTCTACCCTGGGGCCTGTCCTCTTTAAACACCTTTAGCAGTTGTCTGGATGAGGCAATGGAGTCCCTGCTCATCAAGCTTGGAGACATCACGGTAGCAGGGGGAAGCTGACATGCTTGAGTGTAGGGCTGCCATTCAGAGGGCCCTGGAGAGGGCCTCCACAGGAATGGGCTCATAAGAACCTTATGAAATGCAGCAAGGACAAATGCAAAGTCCTGCACTTGGGAAGGAAGAGCCCCTGCAGCAGTACAGGCTGGGAGGGGGAAGCAGCTCTGCAGAAAAGGATCTGGGGATCCAGGCAGAGAGCAAGCTGGGCATGAACCAGCAGCGTGCCTTGGCAGCAAAGGTGGACAAAGGCACTCTGGGCTGTATTAAGAGAGCCACCGCCAGGAGGCTGGCAGATGTGTTTATCTCCCTTCCTTAGGTACTCACATGGCACTGAACTCAGTTTTGGACCCCCAGTGCAAGAAAAAAGTTGACACACTGGAGCAAGTTCAGCAGACAACACCAAGATAGTTGGGAGCTAAAGCCCTGTTAAGAAAGGCTGAGGGAACTAGGCTTGTTTGGCCTGGAGAAGAAACGGCTTTGTGGGGGACAAACAACAGCCTGACAGCTCCTACAAGGAGGTTATCGAGAAGATGGAGCCAAACTCTTCACCACAGCGCATGGTGGGAAGACAAGAGACAATGGACATAAATTAAAGTGAAAGATGTTCAGGCTGGCTATAAGGAAAAGTGTTTTCACCATAAGGACAGTCAAGTACTGGCCAAAGAGGTTGCACAGCCACCATCCTTGAAGATTTTCAGTACCCAGCTGTCAAAAGCCCTAAGCAACCTGTTCTCACCTCATAGCCGACCTGCTCCTCCTTTGAACAGGAGGTTAAACTAGAGAGCTCCTGAAATTCGATCCAACCGGAACAATTCTGTGATTTTATGGTTTTGAAAGGTATTTGGGAGCCTGAGCATTATCTACTTAAAGAGTAGACACAATACCATGTAAGTTGATTGGCCAGTCACTCTCCACGAATAGAAACTACTCAAACAAAAGTCACAGTGAATCATTTGCAACAAGATTTGTTTGCATAAAACAATGGGAAATTTTAGACTAACAAATAGTTGAGCAAAAGTCTTTCTGCCTGTTCTTCACAGCCTAAGAAGAAATGCAATTTCAGTGAATTTATTACCCAGTTACACACTGGTTTCCCTTAATACCCAGTCACCAGTTAGTAGACTGAAAGCCCTGTTCTCTCTCATCGAGGGCTGTCATCTACACATGAAAAAGAATGAGAATGCCAATCACCAAAGTAGCGAGAAATATTTCTTTGATTATTATTATGGCATCTTCCAACTGAAAACTCAGATTGCTTCACTGCTGTTAATTAATTAAGCCTAGAACACTTATGCCAGGAAGTTCAATATCAGCACCCCTTTGTACAGACCGGGGGAAAACAAGATATAACATTCACTCAGGGCCACTCAATGAATGAAGGGCAGAACCAGAAATAAAACCTGGGATTCCTGGCTCAGAGGCTCCTCTTATAATCTCTAGACAAAGCTTCTTTCCTGTAAAATTCCATCTAAGCTCTTCATAGAATAATTAGAGCCAATTTATTTCCTCACTCGTTAACAATGAAATCTGACAGGCTTTGTACTCGGGATGCTGAAGCTCAGTTAGGGAACCAAGGCTCTTCTCCATGAGGGGAGGCCTGGAATGTCAGTCTTTAGGTGGCTTAGCCGGGGCATGGTTCCAGCTGCCAGGTACTTGAACTCCTGCCCAAATCCCTGTGGCAAAGCTTTAGGGAAGAACCGGAACGTAAATGACCAAAATGATCTACCACAAATGTTAGGGAAGGATTTTGACAAACAGCAGCTGTTTTTGTAACGATAATGCTTTGCCTTCAGTGGCACTTAAGAAGTATGAAAGAACATTTACCTGCTGCAGTATTAGGCTGGTTTCTCTTTCCTTTGATTCCATTTGCCTATGAGCGGCACAGGCAGGTTTTCAAGTGAGTGAGCTGAAAAAGCTCTGAGACACAGGGAGGTTCATGGCAGTACTTCAGATATGCCCCTTAGTTCTGCCTTCTTCCATTCCATCAGATCCGGAGCACACAAAATGTGCTTAGCAAAGGGCTTACAGCTCACTAGCAGTAACTTGCGCTACCTTTGGGATGTCTAGGAAGGTCATGAGTCATGGACTTCTCTACCTTCCCTACACAGGGCAAATGGCTCACCATCTTCTCTGTCACCACTTCCAAGGTTTCCTCGGAGGCCAAGAAACTAAGACAGGAAGAGCTCCAGAAGTGCTGACCATCTAATATTTTGAAACTAATGACTCTGAAGCTTGCTCAGCACCTCTTAACCAGAGGCCATTGTGTTTGAAGCTGGAGCATCCCAAACTAGGGGATGCATTTAAATATGTGCCCTACTTGCTCAGCATCACATGAGGCAGGCTCTGGCAGAGGAAAGGCAGACTCAAGATTTCCACATTAAAAAGCCTGTGCTTTGCTGCTCTGATGTATTTTCCTTCCACAAAGCAATACAAGAAGGACTATTCCCACAGAGTTCCTGGGGAAATTTTGCATGCCCTCTGTCTTGCTCTCTTCAGCTTTTGGCTATATGAAAGCTTTCTGCAGAGCACAGTTGAGGACACTGATCATAAACTCCAGAGAGCAGGAGAGGTGAGGGACGGACCATCCTTCGCAAGAAACCTTTGGAAAGTGTGGAAGCTCATCTTTCCTGGTTCTTCAGTGCCAGATGCTACATCTCTACCAAGCCTCCAAGCTCAGGTCCAGTAGGTGGCATGTTTGAATTGACTTTGAACATCTGGAAATAGTTTGCTATTTGCAGTCCCCTCCCTCAAAGCTCCATTTGTGGCTACACATGGTTAACAAATCACTTCTTCTTTGGCCCCAGATGTCTGCTGTGGCCCTTCCCTTTCCCTCGCGGGCATTTTTAGCCACCAGGACAGAGTGTGCATTGCCTCCTGCAGTCAGGCAGACTGACCGAAAACAATGGCAGGAAAGCCCATTGTCTTAACATCTGGGGCCAAATCACCTAGGCTCTGCTTGCCCATCTCCCTTGGTCCAGCACTGTCTTGGTGACCTATGAAACAGAAGTTCATACACACGTTCTCCCACAGGAATGATAAGACTTCCAGCCAGGGCCTGGGGAGGTGGGGTGTGTGTGAGAAGGGGGAACAGAGAGAAGAAAAGCACAGAGAAGAGCACTTGTGTCTGTCAAAACAAAACTAAAAGGTCTGGGGAACAAAGGAGGTTGGCTTTGGCTTTGGCTTTGGCTTTGGCTCAAGATCAAAGCCTGGAGGTGGCTGCGGCTTTCTGAACTTCTAGATGAAAGCATCAGAAAGAGGCTCTTTTTGTTTTTATGATACTGATGGCACTGAGAGCTGCTTTCAAGGCCCCAAAACTGCAGAAAGAGAGTGGGACCGAAAGGTGTAAGCTTTCCCATCACCCTGATTTTCACTTTGGCGGGGGAGGTTGGTGCGATTTGAGTGTCATGTAGCAGGGAAGAAAGTTTAGGCTGTACTACCTCAATGGCTTCAGAGACATCAAGAGCAACCACAACCACAACTGCCTGTCTGGTTGAAGCAGGGTCAGGGGAGGCTGCAGGATAGGGAAGGGGCTATTTCTTCACCAAGCTGTGTGTTCAATGGAAACAAGCACTGGCAAGAAAGGAGAGTCCAGCTGAAGTCTAAAACATGACATTGAACAAGCGGCTTTCTTATGAAAATCTAAAGGGGAAGTTCCGCAGCCTGTTTCACTGCAGCAAATGACAGCAGAACACCGCGGCCAAGGAGAAGTGAGTCAGGTTAATTTGTAATTAAGAAGGGACTTGACACTCTGCTGAGCTAAAATTAGTGTAATTGTTGTATAGACACAGTTTTCTTGCAAACATCCACCTCTTTCAAACGTAGATGAGAATGACTGAGGACATTCTCAAGCAAGGATAGCCTTCTATGGTGTTGAATTTTTGCCCACCCTTGTGTTTTTCACAAATACCCCAGTATGTCAATCACTTTCCATGGAGCCGGGTAATCATCAGGAACAGTCAAAGTGGATTCACCAAGGGGAAATCATGCCTGACCAACCTGACAGCCTTCTGTGATGGAACAACTGGCTGGGTAGATGAGGGGAGAGTGGTGAATGTTGTCTCCTTTGACCTCAGCAAGACTTCTGACCCTGTCCCCATAACGTCCCCATCGGTAAGGTCAGGCAGTGTGGGTTAGGTGACTCCTGCACCTGGGGAGGGACAACCCCAGGCACCAGCACAGGCTGGGGCTGACCTGCTGGAAGGCAGCTCTGTGGACAAGGACCTGGGAGTGCCGGTGGGCAGCAAGTTGCCCATGGGCCAGCAGTGTGCCCGTGTGGCCAAGGTGGCCAACGGGACCCTGGGGTGCATTCAGAGGAACGTGGCCAGCAGGTTGAGGGAGGTGATCCTCCCTCTCTGTGCTGCCCTGGTGAGGCCACATCTGGAGTGCTGTGTCCAGTGCTGGGCTCCCCAGTTCAAGAGGGACAGGGAACTACTGGAGAGGGTCCAGCAGAGGGCTGTGAAGATGATGAGGGGACTGGAGCATCTCCCTGATGAGGGAAGGCAGAGACAGCTGGGTCTGTTTAGCCTGGAGGAGAGAAGACTGAGAGGGGATCTTATCAATGTCTATAAATATCTTAAGGGCGAGTGTCAAGAAGATGGGGCCAGGCTCTTTTCAGTGGTGCCCAGTGACGGGACAAGAGCCAATGGGCACAAACTGCAGCACAAGAAGTTCCTTCTGAATATGAGGAAGAACTTCTTTACCATGAGGGTGACAGAGCACTGGCACAGGCTGCCCAGAGAGGAGTCTCCATTTCTAGAGACATTCAAACCCCACCTGGACATGACTGTGCAACCTGCTCTAGGAGAACCTGCTTTAGAAGCAGGCTTGAGCTAGATGATCTCCAGATGTCCCTTCTAACATTGACCATTCTGTGATTCTGTAATTAAGACAAATCACTGGGATTGACAGGTAAGGAAGCACTAGATACAGTAACTAGCATCAGTTGAAGCAGCCCCTTAAGAAGCTTCTTGGAGTGATAAACGTGGCCTTCTTTCAGGAGTTCCACAGTTCAGGAGTATACTCCATGTATAATAACCTTTCCTTCTCAGAATTTCTTGCATCCCAAAGGATTCTGGCAATCTGCAGGAAACAAGGAGAAGTGCTGAGCTAGCCCGAGAATGGCTGGGTTTATGTCCCTTTCCATCCTGAGACATGGGAACATTTTTACATGTTAGCATGTTGGTGTCTCATTGTGGCTCAGCTGGGATCGATAGCAGGTGGTATAGTGGCTTGTCCAGAAGAAGGACTAAACAACACATGAAAATGTCTTCCATGGCCAGTGGAGCTGTAGGATAAGAGACCTCTGCAGCTGCTCACGTTAAGAACTCAAAAATAATATAACCAACCGATAGGAAGGTTACTCTAAATTCATCAGGCAAATATTATTCAACCATGTGAAGAACGGCTCGACTAATGAAAAGGTTATTTGTGAATAATTCCAGAAGGATGATGACACATTGGAAAAAATACAGAAAAGAGAGACTGGGCTGATTAAAGGACTAGAAAGCATGCCTTACAGTGAAAGACTCCAGGAGCACAATCTGCCTGAACAAAGATCAGGTGAAGGGTTGACTTGATCACAGTGTCTCAACACCAATGTAAAAACAGAGGTTTGATAATGGAGAGCTGTTTAAACTGGCAGATAAATAAATAAAATAATTATAGAGAGCTGAAATCAGACAAATCTCGACTAGGAAAAAAACCATGACCTTTTAGAAGTGAGAGTAATTAACCAGTTTAGGTAAGGCTCTTGGTGGATGTCTCCATTCACTAGCAATATGTAAAACAAACAATAACAACAACAAAAAATTAATTCCCTGAAAGTTACTCTGTATTTCCAAGAAAAAACAATTCAGTATGATCCTGCAGCACATAGTATGCAGGAGCTCAGACTAATGATGCCACTGGCTCCTTCTCACTTTGTAATCTCTGAACCAATAAGCAAGTTACTCAAAACTGATAGCAGAAGGTGTTGAATATACTGATACACCATTCTTGAATGTTATTCAGCAAGCTCTAATTATGATGTTTGTAATGACTGAGATCAATGGAAAGACTCCACCTTGAGTAAATCACTGTCTACAAGACACACCTTCATTTGTTCTTCAAGGAGCAAAATCCTCTTTGCAGATGCCTTTTGCCCTTTGCTGTGCTTATCTCACTTTGCCTTCCACCAGTGAAAGGAACTTAGCACTAACTCAGGAAGGATTTGTGAGGTTTAACTCACTAACCATTTCACAGTGCTTTAGGAGCCTCACTGGGGAGACTCAGTCTATTCCTGTGTGATCCCACTCACTTATTCCCTTAGACAAATGGGGGGAGGCACTTGCTTCCTCATATCTGGAAGCTACTGCAATAACAACTTTACAAATAGATTTTGGCAGAGAATTAAAAAAAATTAAAAGTGTCCCAACTTTAAAGGCTAGAACAAGGATTAGACAAGGCTGCTTGATCTGGTTATTCACAGGGAAATGAAAAGTTCCTTCAGTCATGACCGTGTATCATTTGTTAAATAAAGAGACACTGCCTGAAACACTCCCAGTTACATGTAACTAAAAAAAAACCCCCAAAACAAACTGCTCTTCTTGTGGCCAAATGTAAAGTCAGTCTTTGGGTCATGGGATAATGTCATAAAGGTTTGGTCTGATTCATTTTAAGAGAGGAGGTTTTCATATTAGTGATGAACAAGACAGTTCAGAAGCTCAGTTCAGCCTCCACCCCATCAGCAGATTTCACATCCACAATCATAACAAAAGCTGCTCGAAGGGAAACAGGCCCACTGCCCAGCTGCCATTCTTTGCCCGTCTACTTGAAACCAATCTTGCAGAAAGCTCTTAGCCCCCAGACTGAACGCTGGTTGGAGCTGAAATAAATATGAATGAACAATGGTTAGGACACTCCAGAACTGACAGCCAGCTGGTAATGCGGTAATGTGGCTGTACGAGAAGAGAAGCGAGGGACTGGTGAAGACAGAAGTCCATGTGTGTGGATTCCTTTGACAGTGGGCTTGCTTTGCTGAAGTATGATAGTTCCCTGTACTTCTATAAAGCTTTCTTTTCTAAGACCTCCAACTTTTTTATACGTGGGGAGATAAAACTGTCCTTATCTCAGAGCTGCCAAGAGATACAGAGAGAATTAACGGCTTGAGACCACACAGGAGCACTGCCTAATTTAAGGCACTTAACTAAAAGACCTAAACTGTAGTTCTTGTGCCAACCTACTGCTAATGGAAAGAGAGACAATTTCATCTGCTCTCTGGAGTGGCACATTACCCTAGTTGACTATAGCAGCTGATGAGACTTAAAAGTATCTTAAAAGTATTCTGCTTTGTTTTAGCTGAAATTTCCTTCACAAAACTCATTGAAATCAGTGGGAAACTTTCCTCTCAAGGATGTCAGTGAGCTTAAGAGCCATGTGGCTGAAGATCCGGGCCTTAGTTGTCACCACTTTCTTTTGGGAATTTTAGCCTAGATTTTCAAAACAGCTCAGGTGCTGCTACCAACCCATTGCCAGGACTGTTTTTTTCACTGATTGGGAATGGGTATCATTTCCTGCAGGACAGGCAGAGGCTGGGGAGATGCAGCCTTTCCCCAAGCCATGCCTATGGGTCAACTGCACATGTTTCCAAAGTGGCTGGAGTCCTGGACGCAAATGCAATGGAAAATGGTCTGTCTGTGTGTGTTGTTCCACGTCCCGGGATTTCTGGATAGCCAAAGTCATACTGGAAAATTCATAATTTTGCTCAAACTCCTCAGCCACTCCTTAATTTCTGTTGATCAGTCAGTCAGTTACAGGCTGCTGCTGGAACAGAGACAACCTCACAGGAAGCAATGGCAAAAGAGCAGGCAGCTACTCCATCCTCTCTGTGAACCTGAGATTGCAGCAGTTATGGAGGATTACACACCCCACCCATCCTGGACTGTGTCGCCAACTGCAAGTTGTTCCCTTTCTCAAGAAAAAAATCAAATCAATCGAACAGCCTTTGCTCTTTGTTGTACTTCACATCATTTGACCTTTCTGCTCACCAGTTCTAAGAAAGAGAAAATGAAGCCAGGATTGACAACTGGTAGATATGCTTAAAAAGGTTAAATGATAAATTGCATCTGGCTGAATGAACCCAGGAGGCTCTTGGGATTTTATTGAAAGGGGTATAACTGTATGTGATATAAACATATGCAGTGCGGAAACAAGAATGCCCTGTTTTTAAGCTTACTCTCACACTACCAAAGCCCTTGGGCACATAAAGGTGTCCATACAGCCTGGCACTCAGGAGAGAGCACTGACCAACCTGCTGTCACTCTCACTTCCACTCACAGCTGAGTGTGTTTGACCAATAAATCATACCACTCCTTGTAAGCTGCTGTGTCTGAGTATCTCCATGCAGGGCCAAAATCAGGACCTCCAAGGGCTTGCTAGCAGTAGGGCAGAACTCGGTCACAGCAGCATTTTGGGGTGTGTGCCCCAGAGGATCACCTAGGGTCTTACAGAGAGACCCACAGCTTGTGATGTCAGTGATACCCAACACCAGATTTAACTGGAAGAGGGAAGCAAACTGCAGAGGGACATGAGTGGGCAGTGATTTTTTTAATCTCTCGATGAAGGAGACCTTTCAGCGATTTGCTCTGAAAGTCTGTTCTTGTATCATTCCTGGGAGGGACCACACAGAGCCCAGTCCTGGGGAAAAGCCACCCAAAGCATATAGAGCAGCTGGAGATATGAGATACTATTGTGGCTGAAGAATGGGCTAGGATTGCTGTCAAGGTACCAGTTAGTCACTGGTCTCAGTGTGCTGCTCTCTGAAGACAATGCAGTGCTGGGTCCTGAGTTCACATAAAAAGAAGGAAAAAAACCCACCATAAAACCCCCACAGGGGATATTTTCCATAGGCAGAACTGGAAAAAAAAAAGGAAATGATCCTTTTTTGGATGAAAATCTGAAACCCATAGACATTTCTATATAAATTACTTGATTTTTTTATTATTTAATTGAATTGAAAAAAACAAATCAATGAAAAATCTTTACTCTTTTTCTCATCTTTCTCTTCCTTTCTTTCACTTTTCTCCTGTGCCACCACTGAAAAGGGGTAAGAGGAAAACTGAAGACAAAGCCTGGGTCCCCCAGGCTTCTGAAGAGAGTAAAATGTTCTTCATAGGAAAATTTTTGAACAAAGGACTATAAGCAACTCCACATCTTGACATTTGACATGTTGAGCTTCCCTCTCCATAATTTCTGTGTTCCTCAGGGAAATCCATTTGCCCCTGGGGCTAAGTGCTTTAATCATTAATCCAGGTATATAATCAGGGCTGAATACAACCACTATGTGAAGTGTGACTGCTGTCTGATCATATGACGGGGAATATTCACAAAAAGTGTAGAGAAAGTGTGACCTCTTCATGTTCCTCTGTAACTCCGCTCCTGATTAAATTCCCTAAAGGTGAGCTGGTCAGCATGAGACCTCTCATAGGACAGGTAAGCTGGTACAGAGGGTTCTTATTCTCCCTGCTTTCCAATTATTATTTCATGAAAAATACATCAGTTATAAAATGTCTGGAATGAATCTTGAGCTACATATGGAAGTGGATTGTGCCGGATGCTACCGTAACATGTACGTCACCATGCCTTTCTCAGTTGGTGACTAGTAGTTTGCAAAGTCTGGGTGAGCATGGAGTGATTTTACCAGACATGAGTGAGATGCTATGTAAAAGCAGTCGCATGGTGTTTGAGGTTTGTCTTTGTAACTGGCTCCAGCATTCAAACACACCTCCTCCCAAGCTGTTGTTTCCTACTCTGTACATAAATCTTCCATCCACTTAGCTTGAATTTTGGGTTTTGCTATGAAAGACCTTATAGATATGAGACATGATTGCCTAGAGAAGGCAGGCAGATAATCTCAGTTGTAGAGTTATATTTTTCAGTGTTAGCTTTCTGAGTTTGCCCTTTAAAGATATGACAGTTGTATATAAGTGGAAGTAATTTAGCCCTGGAGGGGTGAAATTCTTTTTTAAGCTCTTCATGTAATCTTAGTTTGTTATTGCAAAAAGATCTCTAACCAGGAGCAACTGGGTCCAATCTGATGCTGAATTATAAATAACTAGAAATCCTGGGGCAGTCCTCTGCAGTGCTGGAACAGTTGCCAGATGCAGTTGGCATCAGATGTACATCTAACTCAAAAGCATTTGCCTGTATTTCACCCACAGGTATCGCAGCCAGGAGGGCAGCCAGGGAGGTGTCCTGCTGACTGTCCTGCAAGTGGAGGCTCACCAATACCATCGTACTGGTGCGGAGGATCAGGTGGGGTGGCACCCTACAACACTAGCAGCTGTACAAATACGGAGTAGAAGACAGTCCCTGCCTAGAAGAGGTACAAGGCTGCAATTGGCAACGGAGAAGTGCAATGATTGCCTCTGGTTGTTCAGCGGCTCAGAAAACCCTTGCAATTGATTTGGCTCCACAGACACTTTAAAAACAAATCTAAACCCTTTCCAGTAAATCCTTCTCTTTTACTGCTAACATGAAATGCCTGACTGCCATTTTACATACAAGTATGAGGTCACTGCAGTCAGTACTGGATAATGTGCAGTCTTCAGTGGGAACATCATGATTTCAAAATGATGCAAGAATATTTCTGTACTGAGGAAGCAGTTAGATCTTCAGATACCCAGAACTAGGTCATCAGAAGCTAGTGCAAGGCAGGGCTGGGAATATCAACCCACCAGTCTTCTCCCACTCCGAGTATGGACTGGGTCGTGTGAGCAGGCAGAATATTTGGACAGGAATTTATCTAAGTCCAGGTGCTACGGACCAGATCTTCATCGTGTTTACATATATGGTCCTTAAGGCAATTATGCTCCTTGGACATTTACTGAGATTAGACTAGATAGCAAGGCACCCTTAAAGAACTCGACTAGTGTTACGGGATCAGTCACCTTTAGAGAGCAATACCTGGTCTTTTATTGATCTTCACAGTTGGGAAAAGCAGTTTTTCCTGTAATGGTGAGGTTAGAGCCCATGTTGTAAGACTTGAGGGGAGAAAAAGGAAGGTGAATGGCTTTTCTGGTTCCTGGGTAGGATAACTTTTGGCAAAATCACGTCATTCGGTCTGGCTTTGTTTTGTGGGTAGTTCCAAGAATACCTTGGTCTGTCTAATGATAGCTTGTTCTTTTTCAGACAAGGAATATTTCAAGCCAGCTAGCTTGAGCTATCTTTAAATTATTTGATCTAGTTGTTTGACACCACTGAAGAGTTTCACATGGGCTAAAAGGTGCTGGAGTGTACATATACCTTCATTCATCAACAAATCCCTTACAACAGGCCACCTGTGAATATTGTTATAGTCCTAACGGACTGCCTTCCCTCCACAGGAGGGAGACTGTTTCTTCGTATTCAGGGATGTGACAGGGCAGGGCCAGATGGACAGTGCTTATGAAACAGAAAGAGGAAAGACAAACCTTTCTTGCAGAGACTATGCAAAGGTCACAGCATACACATTGTGCGTCATCAGGACTTTTAGATTGCTTGTATGTTTTTAAGTAAAATGGGTCTAGGGGGACTACAGCAGATGAAAAATGTTTAGGGAACTAACCAGAAACAGTTATGCAAGAGCCTAAGACTTCAAACAGATTTCTACATATGTTCTTGCTGAACCTCATTTCTAGTACTTGTTCCTTTATGATGACTCTGATCTTTTTTAAGTATTCATCCCAGGTCTACCTCGAACCTGAGCTAAGCAGACAGAAATGAATGGAACACTGCTCTGCTTAACTCTGCTTTTCTGCTATCCCATCAGGTGTAAATGACTGACTGGCTTCAGAAGCACAAGTGCATAGAAAAAAGAGCGATGATGCATTCAGCGCTTGCAGCCATGAAGCCCTGGGGCCTTGTCAGCCCGTGGTTCTTAGACCAAGCAGCCATCAAACCACATGACACTGCAAATTTATGTCCCTCTCCTACTTCCCAGCTCTCTGCCCTTCATAAAACCCACCAATATTCCTTCAAATTCCCCAGACATAGACAGACAGACAGCCATCAGTTAGTGAGGTACAGCTCATATGTAGCTCACTAAAGAGCCTGCTGGAATAAGGGAGGGAACTGCTGTGGGTGTTTTGTTGCAGTCCCATCATTTCCCAAAACCTGAATGAAATAATCACTTGTTTATAATGATGCATGACATCAAGACAATACTACACAGCAGCACTTGAGAAACAGCTTTGAAGCCTATGACCTTCCTCCAGGTGAGAAAGTCTTTAGGGAGGCCATGGGATGCAGAAAGCCCTCTCCTCCTTCTGGTTCTCTAGAATATTTTGGGGTTTTTTTTTACCCTCCAGAATTAAAAAAAGGTCAGGACCACATCCACTTGCCACACTTCAACCTGCCTGTTTTCTTTTCCCTTAGAGCTGATCACTCCAGCTTAAAGATGAAGATACCCCTTGCCAAGAAGTGATGGGAGTGATACACCAATTCATTCCACAGTAGATTTTTGACATAAAATGAACCATGTGCAAGCACTCGAGCCATTCTCCTCCAATAAGCTGTAGAAGGAAAAAAATTCCATTCCCTATCTGTGCCACATCATGTTCACATTACATAATTATCTCTCTCTTTGCCTTTACCTACCCTGCTTAAAAATAACTGGCCTTAAGGTTCACAGCTTTGGGTTCGGTACACTCTTTGCCACAATACCAAACCCTTTGTGCTACACAGCAACCAATCCCATCTTCCTTTGACGGTGCACTAGGTAAGCTGCCTGGATGACTTCCATGTTTCTAAGCAATAGAGAGTGTTTGCTGACCAATTAATGCTTGTACTTCCCTCTTTTACGGTGTAGTAAAAATGAAAGCAATCCAAAGTTTAAAGTGGAAAAAAAAAAAAAGCCAAAACAAATGAGAACTGATCCTGTTCTCTGGAGAGATCTGCTTTACAGATGTAATCTAATGCACCTTCTATCCTGTCCTCCCTCTAATGCACCTTCTATCCTGTCCTCCCCCTAGGCAGCTTCTTCCAAAGAAAGGAGTAATGTCTTCAGCATAAGCGTGGGTGACATGTCTAGGGGACTAAAAAGTCTCAGGACTGCGCCCTGCTGATGACTTAAGCTGCTATGTGTGAAAACCCCCATGCATGGAAGGCAAAAGACTTGTTTTGTTGCCCCAAAAAGGGAAGAAAATTTAGAGGCTTGCTAAAAACAACCTTCAATCAGCTGTACACAGCTAGACAATGCTGTCTTTAGTGTCCCAGATGGTCCCAGCTGTTGGCGTAAGCAGTGACAATGACATTCATTTCTTTGCACATATGTCCCATGCGAGTCCAGTATTTCAGCTGCCTGCTGATGGGAAGTGAAATTCACCCAGAGAAAAGCTGTCCTTGAGGTCCACAGGATCCCAAATCCTGTGGAAAAAGTCTCAGTGGGGAGGATTAGTCGTACGATCACTTCCGGCTACCATCTAATTTAATCTGTGTATCACTGATACTGAACGTCATTCTTTTTATCATGAGAACCCCTCGACAAACAGGACTAAAAATAAAAAGCAAGAGCTCGGAGCTGGCACAAACTGTGCTACATGGACTCCAATTTGTATAGCAGGAACTATAATCACTCTGAGACGTGCCCAAGCCCTCAGGCATCCCACGGGATTTCAGTCACTTGTTTACAAGGTGTTTTGATTTGCAGCTGTTTGACTACTGTGGCATTTCAAGAGGGGGCGGTTTGAAAGGATGTTGTTACTTTGGATGTCGGGATTGGGAAATGGGTATTGAAAAATCACACAAGAAAACAGGCAAGTGCTGTCTTTGTTCTTCCCCCCTTACATATGAATGACGTTAGTGCTGGGGAAAGGAGCTCCAGGAACAGATCCAGAGACCAGTGCTCTGGAGGGAATAAGCAGGGAACAGGTAAAGCCCCGAAAATGGAGCTGTGCCCTAACCTGCCACACCAGATGCCCCGTATCTGATCTGGGGGAACTAAACTCTGGAGGTAAGAAGGGAACTGTCCAAGCCCATCGCTTTTCTGCCTTTTCTAACAAGGCTGCCAGCAAATAAATTGATAGTGTGCCACGGTCACACCCAAGAACTGGGCTAAAGGCCGTTACCAGCTCACTTCAAACAGGCCAGCAGCTGAAATGGATTTGGTCACTGGCTCAAAGTGATTTAGCAATTTAGATGGCTCTTTCCATCATTCCTGTTCTCCTGACCTGGACAGTTCCTCTTTCAGAGCTGCATTAAGCTAATGCCCACTTTCTTCTGGGCCCTCTTGGGAGAATGGATTCAGATATGCAGAAAGAATGTAAAAATCCGTCTGTTATTCGGGATGAGTGATTTGCACAATAGTGCCCGTGAGTGTTTGCTTAACACTGTGGACAGCAAGAACCCTGCTGAGTTGTAACAGCTGAGAAAGAGAAAGCAAGAATAGAGGTGAAAATAGCCTGGCTGTTTTAAAACTATGTCCACCGAGCTGTGTGCATTTTTTGGCTTGGTTAGCTGTTTGCCTGTTTTTTGTGGGAAACCAGGAAGGACACGTGGAGCTTTTCCCAGGCTTTAGAGTGTTATTCTCTTGTTTCCAGCACTGGGTTTTTGTATGCATTAATTGACAGTAACTCATGTAGAAAATACAGTGCCAAGAGGATATTTACCTTGCAAACATTTCATCTGCTGCCCCTCTCTCCTTTCCTGTGACTTTTTCAAGTGATGACTGACATGAAGTGCCATGCGCACTTGAAGAATCATCACCCCTGCCAACCTTGGACACAAGCCCCTTGCCTGCCCTGTGTGTGCCAGCAACCTTACCACACTTCCTTGGCAAGGAGCAGCCATCTCCTCACTTCCTGGAGGTAAAAGAGGTCCCAGCCTAGAATGTAAGGCTTAAAAATGGAAAGAATCAGCTAGGTTATAACATGACAAATTGTTGTTTTTCTAGCTGAATTAAAACCCACCCTGTGTTTGATTCTGAGTGACACTGATAGGTTTGGCATCCGCAGCTTCTCCACTGGAGACATAAGTGACTTCTCTTTAAACAAGCATCAGAATTATCTCGGCTGGCATTACAGTTCATCGCACGCCTTGCTTTCTCTAGGCAAAGTTGAAGGAAAAATCTGCATTTGCATTGCACATGCCATTGAAGATTTCAAAGTATGCAACTTATCCTAGCCCACACAGCAAATCTGTATCGGAGTCGGGGTCAGAAATCCTGACTCTCTCTCCTTTCCTCCAGCCAGGATGCCTCTTCCCCAAGCTTAACTATGACTCTTGCCATCAGGGATGTGTTATAGTGTCACCGCCTTGCCATATATACCAGTTTTAGATTCCCTGTTTTTCACCCATAGCTATGGAAAACTGCAGAAGAGGCTGCTAGAAAGGAAGCTGAAGATTGCTGAAGTCTATTCTAATTCACGGTGTCTATATTTATGCAGCCCTTGTCACAGCAGAGCAGAGAAAATGTCACTGGAACAGTTTTCTTTTTGCCAGCAGGCAAGAGGTTTAAAAAGAGGCAGTATAACCTCTATTTGATGATGTGTTTGTACAAATGTTTAACTTGCTATTTCATTTAAAAATCATCTTTAATGTTGATTTATATTCCTGGCAGTGAAGTCAGGAGGTTGGCAATCCCTTTCCATTTCAGTCTGTGCTCTGACTGAGGCAATAAGGAGATCAAAGAAGTCTTACAGCATTACATTTTATCATCCTGAATGCCTTCAAGTTCTCACTCCGGTATTCATGGGCAGATTATGTAACTACTAGATTTATCCTTCTGAGGGCCAAATAGTAAAGATTGAAATGTTGTATCATTAAGAGGAACTATTTGGAAATAATTGAATCGACACAAAGAACATAATCTCAAGTGAAGACAGAGGCAGCATCAGTTTCCTTGAGATGCCATCTTGCTCCAGCCTTTTATAGGGTCAGCCATTTGTTTTCGTGCAGAGTATCAAATGAAATGCATGTTGTTACATATTCTAAATCTTGCTATCCATCTAAATATGTTAGGCTGACATTTTTATTGCCTTACTAGTTGCTAAATATTCAAGAACTTGAATTCTGTCATTAACAGTTTACCTAATTGATGGGAGAGGGAGAAGTAAGCGACACCCACCTCCTGTGATTCTTTAAAGGGTAATAACTTACAGTTAATAATCTAACCAGTCAGAAGAACACGAACACTTGCCATCGTGTCCCCCTCCAGCCTCCCTGCCCACTGCTTTTGCACAGTATCCTATAAATACCGACAGGCTTAGTTGCCCAGCGCCTCAGGGCCTTTGGCGCCATGGCAGTACCCTCTCCTGCCCACCACAGGGAACAATGCCCGGAGGAGATCAGTAGACGCGCCGAGGGCCGAGCCTGCTGTGAGGCGAGGCACGACCCGGGCCCCAGGGCGGCAGTGGGGCTGCCGAGGCCGGGCACAGTCCCGCCGCCCGAGGGCCCAGCGCAGGCCTGCGGGAGAGGGGAGGCACGGCGCTAGGCCCCAGCAGCGGCAGTGGCGCCGCAGCACCCGGGCGGACAGGCCGCCTCACCGGAGATACCAGCAACACCCCACAACCCCCAGCACAGCACAGCCCAGCGCCCCGCCGGCCGTTAATGGCCCCCGCACCGCGCCCCGCCCCCGCACTAGCCCCGCCCCGCCCCTCACGGGCCCCGCCCCTCACGGGCTCCGCCGCAGCGCGCCCTGCCGGGCGGGGAGGCAGCGGCCCCGCCCCGCCCCCGCGCCCCGGAAGCGCTTCTGCCTGGCGCCCCGCAAGTGGCGGCGGCGGCGGGGGCTGGTGGGGCGGCTCCGCGGGGACCGGCATTATGTTTCTAACGGTGGCGGCTTGTGAGTGGTGCAGGGAGCGGGTCCTGGCGGGGGGCGGCGGGGAGGGCCTCGGGGGTGGGCGGGGCATCCAGGCGGCGGCGGCGCGACCTGCCCTTCACCCCACCTCAGGCCGCCGCGGGGCCTGCGCCTCCCGGCAGGCAGCGCGCCCGCCCGCACTACAGCTCCCGGCGTGCCCCGCGCCTCCGGGGGGGCGCTGCCAGCTGCGCGGTGCCGCGGTGGGGCTGGGCCTGCGGCTGGGGAGCGGCGCCGCGGGCCCTGGCCCGGCGCTGGGCAGCTCCGTGGGGAAACGGGCGGGGGCGGGGGGACGTGCCCGTGGCCGCGGCTGGGCGTGCGGGGCGGCGTGAGGGCGGGTGGCCGGAGGCCCAGGACGGCCTGAACGAGCCTGGCCGGGACAAAGTGTAGATGAGCATCTTTTTATAGTTGCGTGGGCTTTTTTTTTGTTTGTTTGTTTTATTTGCATTTTTGTCGTAGATTTATGGTTACTTTAAATTCACCGAGCTGACATTAAAAAAAAATTGCATCTCTGCCTGTTTCGTGCGGCGCGGTGGGTTGGGTCGGGGCCTCAGGCCGTGCCTGCGCTGGGCACTGCGGCAGGGACCGGGCAGGGACCGCTGGGACCGGGCAGGGGTGGGCGGGAGCAGGGAGCGGGGAGTGCAACTGCAGTGCCCGGCGGCGGTGCTGTTCATACCTGCCTTAACTGTGTGTTCGTCTGCTGAATTCATGGTCAGCACCGAAGCTTTATATTGGAAACATCTGCAGGCTGCAACAAGCACAGCCTGTTGTGCAAGGTGCTGTGTTTGCACAGATGCTTATGGTGGAAGAGCGAGCAGGCAGCTTGGGAGTACATAGATGGAAGGATGAGTGGCATTTTTGTGTGACAGTAAATCTATTTGCACAATCTGTCTGGGGCTATTGCAAAGGCAGGCAGTGGAAAACTCTTAAGCTTTATGTCTTGTGTATAAAGGAAACAAGATAAAATGATAACTGTTTCTTCTTTTTCTCTCTTCTTCATGCTTACAAAAACCCAAACAAACCACCCAGTGGCCAAAAGCAAATCTAAGTAAGTGTTTTCCTCACTAGTTTTTAATTTCTGCTACCTTGTATCTTTAAGTGGCTTTACAAAATACTAAGTTTCTCTAGAATTTCTTAATATACTGAAAGAATTGCAGTCCTTGAATCTATCTGTATCCTGTCTGCCCTTCGCACGTGTCTTTTCACAGGTGAGTACAGAATGGTGGGAAACCCCTGCTAGGTTCTAAAATTGCAGCAAAGGCAGGTTTTGTCCTATAGGCTGTCATGTCGAGCTGAGATGTAATATACAAAGTGTGCTGTGCAGGGGAAGCACGCCTCTGTGATTTATGATTAGAGAGGCTATAGACTATCCACGTCATTTTCCTCTTGTTTACCTTTCATACTGTTTAGCTGCGGAGAGCAAGCTGAGGTACAGCGTGGATCTTTTTGTTGTTTGTGGGCTTTACTTAGGGCCGTGACACCTGCGCGTTTGTGTAGGCTGGGTGCAGAACATTCCCAGTTTTGGCATGTTTGTGTGTTTATACATGAGGAGTGGACAGGGTGCAGTCAGTGCTCTGGGCATCTTGGTTTGCTCTGTAGTTCGGCTCAGGAGAGATGTTAGTGGGCTCTGGAAGAAAATTAGTCACAGTCCTTTGACTTGTAAAAAATGCTGATGTGTTTTAAGGGTTGAAAAGGGAAGGAATACATACTTTCATCACACCAGTAGTCTTACAGTGTGGATGCAAGGAGACAAGACCGCATGGAGAGAATGACTTGCATCCAAAATGCTATTCATAAGAGAACTAGCTAGACAAATCTAAGGGGCTAAACTGATACATTTATGTGAAGACATTCCTGTCTTCTGATTCTCAGAAGCTGCATTCTGTGCAAGTGTGTTCTGTTTGGTGCCACACAGCCTCAGGAGCTATGGCCTTTGGTACGTTTTCTGATTTTATTTTTTTTTTTTTTTTTAAGAATCTGCCCCCAACAAAGCCAGTACCAACCACTTGCTGGTTTCGAAGAGACTCTTCTGTTAGAGGATTTCTGTGCAATTGTCAAGGTCTTAAATTAAGAAAGCACTTCCCAAGTATGCGCCTGACAGGGAAGAGAGCAGTTTGCCATCTCAGCATTCTACTGTTATCTGTTTGCAGAAACAAACACAGCAAAGCAGGATGTTTCTGTGAGGTGAAAAAGTAGCTTTTAAAAATGGTGTTACTAATGTTAATGTAGTGATTTCGCTCCCGCCCACTCTTTTGTGTTGCTGGGTTTTTGGTTTTTTTTCTTTTTCCTGACATTCCTTTCTCTGTTCTTTGTATAGTCCCATATATACTTCAGGAGTATGTATCTCCTTATATTATTTATCCTTCTGCACTCCCCTTGGGTTTTCTTCCTGTGGCCCAATAGCTTTCCACTTTTTTTTTCTGCCTCGGCTCCTAGTTATTTCTTCATCAGGCAGCAAGTTTTTTGAACAAGGTGTACTGTTCAGAAGGGGCTTGGCCTCAGATATGTGGTGCAGAATTTCAGGACCTGGTCATACTGATACCACCAATTCCCTCAGAAAGGGGAAACTGCACAGAGTCTTTGAGGAAGTGGGTGAGGTATAGGGGAAGGAGTCTGTGTGGTTGCTGATGCTACACATCACACCTGCAGCAGTGTACAGGAGAGGACAAAAGTTGGGGATAATCCCTAGACTGTGCTTGGGCAGTTGGCTTGCAGGAATCCAGTGGTTTTAGGTTTATTTTGAACTCAACAGTAAATAAGGTTGTGAAGCTGACAAGGGAGAGCTCAAGGAAGTGCAGTGGTCAGAGCTGCACAAGCGAGGAAGAATGGGTGTCTCTTTAAGGTTAGTTTTGATAGACCATTTTGTATTAGCAGGAAAATCCAGGAAAATTACTTTTTTGTGCAGATACATATCCATCTTTTTATTGCAATGGAAGAGAAAGATGCAGTTTAGAGACTGGTTAAAGGGTTTGATCTTTCTTTTGATATTTCTGAAGATTCCCTGTGTCTGGGAGATTGCGCAGATCTCTGCGTGCTTGAGGGTGGGGACGTGGTGGCGGCTTTCTTGGTCACCTGGCTTGCCCTGCTCCCAGGGACACCGCAGCTGCTGCCAGCCAGCCTGCTCCACAAACAGAGAATCCCCCTGTGGGGCAGGGGCTTCCTGTGGCTGGGTTAACATCAAGCCCTGTATCTAGTGGGATGGATGGTGCCAAGGGGTCCTGCTTCTCCTTTTGCACGCCTCTTGTTCCATCCTATTAGCTCGGGTTCCTCTCTGCATGTGGAAGTGATAGTCTGCGATACACTGTTATCTACAGCCTGAACATCTTTAACTACCATCATCCTTCCTCTCTTGCCATTATCTCTTAAGCTATAGTGACTCAATTGTATGCTGATTTTTCTTCTTTTTTTTTCTCCTCCTTTCTTTCCTGTTTTTCTTCCTCCCCTCTCGGTTTTCTGCTCAGGAGTTACTTACTTAAACTTGATGCTGGATCTTGTGGTTTATAGTGAGCTGTCTGTGTTATAATTTTAGCGTGTAGTATTGATGCTGCCATCCAGAGCATCCATGAATTTGAAATGAATTATCTTGTGTGATTGTGTTGAATTGTTTATGCTATGACCGTGTCCTGGCAGATGTGGTGGCCATTGCTGTGTGCCTGTGCACTGACACAGAGACGTTCCTTGTGCCTTTAGGTATGTCCTGGTGAGGATGAAAAGTGCGGCTGAGACAGGCTTCTGTTTCAACATCAGGAGACTCCGACTGCAGGAAAAACTGGTCTTGCTGAGATACGATCCCATCGGTAAGAGCTTGGGGAAGAAGTCAGCCTGCTTTCTATATGCTTCCCTGACTGTGTGGGGCAAAAGATATGAATAAAACAGGATTTTTCCTATCTAAGCAGAATATGTCATAACATGTTTCATACTCAGATCATTGCACAGTTGCTGTTCTTCATGACATTCCAGTGGGAAGTAAACAAACGTTACCCTCATTTTACAGACTGTGGCAGTGAAACAAAGTAATGACTTGCCCAACACATCAGAGTCTCTGATGACAGCCACGCCACATGTCAGTGGCAAAGCAGAGTGACACAGGAGTTCTTTCATTCTGTTTCTTTGTGTGGTTTGCTAGACTGTGCTACCTCCAACAAGCAGCCACGAAATATGCATCAATAGAAATGTTCTGTTAAGCTGCCATGGGTGATCTAGACAATAAAATTTAACCATCACTTACAAAATGGACTTTTAAAGAAATAAATACAAGTTCTTTCTCCTCCACAAATGATATTGCTCTCCAGATGACAGTTTGTGGGTTCTTTTATGTTCCTGTGGTCCTCGCAATTTTTTTCAGTTTAAGAATCTTATTTTCTGGGGGGTTATAGCACTTGCCAAGCTGCCTTTTCGTCACCCAGCTTTTTGAAAGGTGGCTAAGAGCTCAAGTTTCTGGGGGAAGAAACAGTCTGCATTTAAGATTAAAAAGCTTGATTTAACGTTAAGAAGCTTAATTTGGGGAAACTTAGAATTTAAACCAGACCGTGCTAGAAGTAGCATGGCAGAGCTAATAAGCAAAAAAGGCTTATTTTTATAAATATATATACATACATATATATTTATTAAAAATATTTTTATATTTATTCTATAGAATAAAGAAATGTATTAAGCAGCTCTAAGTAGATAACATACTGCATGGCCAGTAGTTATGTGGCTCAAGCTTATTTCTTCTTACAATCTTATGTTCTTGTTAGATAACTAACCTTTTCATACTCACGTCTAACAGTACAGGGGCTTTATGGCACGTGAGAGAAGCCACCAGAGCAGCAGTATGCTCTCATCAAAGCACTCATGCTGACAGAGGTTGTGGCTCTCCTTCTGAATTCCATACAGAAGGGGAATTGGAGGTCACTGGGATTATTTTCTTGAATAAGAAAAGTTTAAATTACTGCATTGAAACATTGTGCGAAGAGATTCTTCAGAAGCTTTGCAACTCCTAAGAATTGTGAAGAGAGTGGAGAGCTCAGGCTAAGTAGCACTTCTGTTGCAGAACACGTAGTAGGTTGTTGAAGTACGAAATTGGAAGTAATTAAGAAAAAAAGCTCTGAACTTTGTAGCCTGTCGTAGAACACAAGTGAGAAATTGATGTGAGAAAGTGCTGCATGTGTGAAGGGAAGTAAATTTGAGTCTAGATACCAGCTCACATCAGGAATATGTTAGGAAGCATTTTCACTTGGCATGCATTTTCACCTTATGTTTTGTACTTCTCAAAAACCTGGGACCTCCACAGAATGAAGTAGTGGCAGTAGTGCCCAAGTTTCACTACCTCCTAACTGCAGCAACAGAATGTGTTACTAAGTTGCAGTATTTCTTAAAGCGAAACTTTTATGTGGAAGAAGAGATTTTGTTACTGTGTGGATTGCTCTTGGGCAGCTTTCAAAGGAATTCATATAACGAAGTTCAAGTGGAACGGTGGTGCTTTTCAAATGGCATTGTGAAGCTTTGCTTGGATGTATTTGTTAATTTTTATTTTTTTAGTAATGTATTGACTATGCTTAACCTGTAGCTGAACTGACTTTGCTAACATCTGCATCAGGCATTGGAGACACGGCCCGTTTGTGCCTCCTTGAGATCCACAGGACACTTGGTTTACTTTTCAGTTGGTCTGCAAGACCGACCAGATCCAGCTCATCATCTGCAGTTTTGTTCAGGCTCTGAAGTTGAAGAGTAGTAGAAAGCAGTAAGAACGTGGTTTTGTCCCTACGTCAAGCAGCTGTGGCTCAATAGTCACACAGAGCAGTGGCTGAATGTTTGCAGTCACTCAAATCCTGATACTTATTTTTGCAGAGGTAAAATGGACCTCTTGGGAACTAAAAATTACATGTGGTAAAGTGAAAGCACTACTAAACTCCTTCAAGAGTTGGTTAACAGCAGCGCTGTGCCAGTCAGTTCTCCACACTCATGTAAGCAGCGATGGCAGCCAGGAGAAAGGGATGTAGGCTTTTTGAATTGAATTTTAACACTTCAGACTACTTAACAGATTCTTTTTTTTCCCCTATAGCAAAACAACGTGTCCTCTTCACAGAGAAGAGAAAAATCCGCTCTATCTGAACAATGACTGGACTTAGTTTGTGCATGAGGAGGGAATGGTGGGGGGGGACGACGGGGTGAACGCTGATTCAGAAATCGGCAACATGGGCTGAAAAGAGAGGAAATGAACTGGGATCACCGTCTCCTGTGATTTGAAGGCCATTGTGAATAAAACAATGTAGAGAGAGAAAATTCTTAATGTCTGGACATAGATCATCACAGTAACATTTATTTATCTTTTGAGTTATTTTTACAGTGCTCAATTAAAAAAAAATTAAATAGCAAATCCCATTGTCTGTGTTTTCCATTGTGAAAGAGGCTGTAATCTTCAAAGGAGCTATTGTTTTATAAAGCAATAAAAATTAACATTTTCCACAGCAGGAATTCAATGGCAAGATTGCAAGTTTTTCTAACCTACCAGCCACAGATTCAACAGTAGTGACCACGAGTCAGTGTAATTTCTTGGAGGGGTAGTGCTGTACCAGCTCCCTCCTAGGAACGGAAGAAGCAGTGGGAACCTGGTGAAATAAGATGGGCTTTTGGGTAAGCTCTGCTTCATGTGATGGCATTGCACATCAGAAGGTCTGATAAAATCAAGTAATAATATTACCAGGAGCCCGATACCCTCCAGATGTTTTGCTGTAAACTTCATGTAGTTCAGCACAGTGCGCCATGTGGGCCGCCGCAAGCCCAGTGGTTGTGTGTGGGGCCAGAGAGACCTGCTGTGCTGTGTTAGAAAGGCACCCCCAGCTCCCCCCTCTTAGTGTTGTAGAACAGAAACTAACAGGATTCCTCAAATTAGAAATAAAAGACTTTCCTGGTCTTTCCAGTCAGCGGAGGGGAACCTCTGCGGTCAGGAGAATAATGCTGTCTGGGATAAGATAAAATCAGTACCTAGAGCTAGACAATGTCAATTAGAAAAGGTCCTGAGGCAAGTCCTTCCTGTAAGGATATGAAGATTGTGTCCCCCATGCCTGGACGCTCACTGATGCGACGCAGTTAGACTTCCTGATCATTTCCTCCATGGGTAAGTTGGGATAGTAAGCCAGGTAGAAGGCTAGTGCTCCCACAAAACTGTCTCCAGCTCCCTAGAATAAAATAACAAACAAGCTTCAGCGTGCTTGCACAGGGAAACAATTCGGATGCATTTACTGGAAAGAAAAGTTACAGCACTGATTGCAGGAGTCAGGGAATTGCTCAGGGGTTGGATGTAAATCATTTTTCTATGCCTAGGAAAGTCTGCCGTGTTAAACCAATGGCATGATGCTGTCTCTGCCAGCAGCAGCTGAATCAAGGTACACACTGTAATATGGCTTAAAACGTAAAGAAGTGCGCTGCCGTTCAGCAACATGCTGCCACAAGCGCTGCTTTTGAAACTTCCTGTTGGAGTGTCCGATTTTGATTTCTCAACCTAAATGTTTCATTAAAGCTATTTTTCTCTCATTTAACTTCTGTTTTTCATAAGGGGTGGTGGTAGAAGGGACAGAGAAAAGGGGAAAAAACCCACGTGGCTTGTGGTGCCTGTAAATTCCTAGTTGCAGACCGATACATTTTGATGCCTGCAGAACTTGGCTGTTGTGCATTAAGAAGGTCCCACTGATGAAGGTCTGCGCTGCGTCTGGCACGTAAACCACTCTCATTCCCACGGCACGCTTTGCCACCTGCGCTGAGTTTGACCATGAGAGCAGAGGACAGTGACATCTGGCAGCCATGGCCCTCCTGAGCCACCCGTCCCCGGGCCGTGCCTCCCAGGGGAGCTTCAGATGCTCTGCCTGCCCGCGCCAGCCCTCGGCCCACGGGGCTCACACCTTCGCCCTGGCCGTTCCCCGCCGCTCTGACCCTCTAGCCCAGTTCTGCCACCACTAGTCCTGCTCTGACCAGCAGGGAATGACAGCTGTTTGCCTCCGGAGTTTTTTTGAACAATAACTGTTGTTGTGTGATGTTCAGTGCTCTGTAGCGTCCCCAACAACTGGCAAAATAATTTTTAACTTGGTTTGCTCATTTCAGTCCACAGCGCCCCTTCCCCCTCCTCCCCGCAAACTGGTGTGACCGATAGCAATTCTTGTTGGTACCATAAAACTGGTTCCAAGGTCCCCTTTTTTCAATCATACTTTTATACCAGCATTACACTGGACACACTGGTAGGATCTTGCATCGTTCAAGAACCAGCATACGGACTATCTCCCCCGAGGGGTTTTGCCTCTGTAATTGTAAGAAATAGGCCCCAAGAGTCATGGGACAAGAGCAAAGGGCCTGGAAAAAGTTCAGATAGCTGAGCAAAATTTCTAACTGGAAGTTAAGCCTAGGAAGTAATTTTCCAATTTTGACTTCTAGTGGTTCTCAGTGTTAAACTCCTACTTACCCTAAAATCAGCGGCATATAGTATCATTCCAGCAAAAAAATACCACTTCCACGGAAATCTGTTCCTAACATTACAAGCAGCTGACAGGGCAGAGCAGTGTGACAATTGCAAGGGGACCCTAAAGGGGGTGAGCACAGGATATGGGCGTCCACGGCACCCACGCTGTGCTGTGCCTCCTCTCTCCTTGCCCAGCCCTTCCACAGCAGCTGTTTGCATTGGTGTTCCCAGTCAGGGAACTCCCTGCTTAACTCTTGCTCTGCCTGAAGTTTGGACACCGTCTCCACTGCCTTGCAGTGGGGTGCGATGGAGTGTCGCCTGGCAAATTACAAGTTAATTACAAGCAGCGTTGTACCCTGGCATGCAGCTGTAGCAGCACCTGTTTCAACAGTTCTGTATTCCTGAACATACGAGGGGCGGGTGAAGGTTCTTATCAATTTCTGTTGGGCCATTGTCTCTCTTCTGGTTTCCAGAGCGCTCCCACAATGGCAGGTGGAGCAGGAGCAGGTGACTTCTAGTTAAGTATTGCCAGTGTCTTTTGTCTGATGCATAATACAAAAATCTGGCCCATCTCAGAGTTTATAATCTAATCGGCGCATGATTAATTATTAAAGCTATTTTGGCGCTGCTGTTACAGACAGAATTTCAGCATGCAGATCTGTTATGCTGCAGCTCTAGCAGGAAGAATTGTCATTTTTACATCAAATATTTTTCATACAGTGATCACTGGGTAATGGAAGCGGACAACTATTTTAATGAAGAGTACTCAGAATATCTGGTGTCAAATAGCATAAACTATTACTTGGCAGCAGCACAGAGCAGAATACTGTCTTTTTGATAATCTATTTTATTAACGGAGGTGTCTAAATACTGCCCCAAATAATTGCTGCACCGTTTGCTATTGGAGCAAAAAAAGACTAACCGCACGTCACCCAGGTGTGGATGATGGCGAGATGGAATGTAAGTTCTCTCTGCAACATCACTGTGCCTCTCCTCTTGTGGGTGATGCTCTAAGGCTGTGAGATGGCTGGAGGTCTCCCTTTTGGCAAGGCTGAACAATGTTAAATGACTACAAAGGTGGAAAAGGGGGTGAACAGCTTATTTCTATGCAGAAGGGAAAACAGCCCCCTTGTATTTTTTTTTTTCAAGAGAAAAGATTATGGGATGATTGGAGAATATACTGGATTTGAAGCCAGTAAATTTTGCTGAAATCCCTACTTCGCGTACATTGACTTAAGCAGTCAGTGTCTCTAAAGCTCAGCTACTACAGACCCCAAGGGTTATCATAAATTCAGTTGTTGGTAAGTAAATACTTTGTGTGTGGGGTGTTTCCAATACAGGAGCTACCACACTGAGAACAGCGGCATGCGTCAGGCTGATTATGTAGATACCCTGTTCAACCCTGCTTCTGGTCTGCGCAGACATGACTGGTCAAACGTGCCTTAAAGAGCAATAGCAGAACTGAGTCAGCCGCAAGGTTAACTGCAATAAGAGCTTACAGAAATAGACCTTCCCTCTTTGGTATTGTGGATTAAACTACATTGGGTTTGGTGGATTCAGAAAAGGTCAGCACAAGCAGAAGAAGGAACAGCCTCAGAGTAAAATTAAGATTATCCAAATCCTGGATTAGCAAATACTAGCTTCATGTTTAGCTGCTCCTGTTTCAAAACCTGCTATAAGAAAAAAAACAACCAAAAACCTACTTTGCAAAAATAATGAATTTTGAAAATGACCAGTAAGGTGCATTTATTCTGCCCACTGACTAAACACAGAATTTGTATTATTTTACATCTTCAGCATTTGTCTTCTAGGAATCCTAATACATTGCAGACTTTGAGATAATCCTCATATCCTTGAGGGCCTGGAGACACTTGATTCCACAATTACAAAAATGTAACTTGTTTAACTTTTCTCTAAACCAGGAGATGCTAGTTTTTATGAAATAAAAAAGAATTAGATCAAAAAATTTGTCTGATACAGTGTGGCTTGTTCTAAAATACAATGTTACAGTTTTGACTCAACTTTATGGTTTTGAAGCAGTTTTGAAAACCTATTTATATTCTGTGCCACTAGTCTGGAAGGTCCTTGTTTTCCTGTGTGTCTGGAAAAGGGCATTTTTGTTTGTTACAATCCAGCACTGATTGAGATTCTGTGCCTCTAGAGAAGAGAAAACCCACGAAAACACTTCTATTTATACCTTGGCTTTTGTTAGTCCTGATTTGTCAGAAGCTGGTTCACAACTTTAGTATAACTATTTTTATACGACGATGCCCTGAGAAGCTTTTTAAGGAAAGTGCTTTGTAAGTGGAAACTATATTGTTCAACAGTCTTTCCAGCAAGTAAAGCATTTTTCAGTCAATCATGCGCAGAATAATAGGATGTATTTCACTTATACAGTAAGATGACTCGCTCACCAAAAAGATGTGGAGGCCAAAAGGCCAAAAGCTACAGTTCACAGTGTTGCAGCAGTCACACTGCCTTGTTCCAGGGCAGCCTCTTGCTCAGCCTTTGCCCCCTCAGCCTGTCCTCTGGGTCAAGAGCGGTGGCAAACACCTAAGAACTGGAGGAGGCCCTGGCTTCTGAAGCCTGATGTTATGGGACCTCAGAAAACCTTCCAGAGGTGATATTTCAAGAAGTCACAGTCCATCTGCACTCTGCGTATTACATGGATTCATTCCATTAAATACATTGTAAGAGTACGTTACTAAGTCCTGAAAGGAATGATGTGTTGTATAGCACTATAAGAGAAACAGTAAGCATGCCTGTAATGATAAATTATTTGTTCAGTGAATAAATCAAAACATCAGTCCAAAAGCTGTCAAAAACTGCATTGTAACGTAGAATCAACAATACTGCTTGCAATGATGCTTATAGTCTCCTAGAAGCATTCACAGCAGTGCACAAATGAACAAAACCCAAGGATCAAGCTGATTTGGTGCAGTCTAAATGCACGGCAATGCAGAGATGCCCAAGTCTGTCGATGGAATAGGGCCTCGGAGAATTCCTCTTGTATTTATAGCACCATAACCGTGTGATACTGGATTATGCTAAGGATGTTATTGCTTTGTGTCACATCTGCTCAACACTCCTTGCTGTACCCCTGCCTACTCTGTACCCGAACTGCAAATTAGCTCTAAGTAACACAAAAATATCTGTCAGCGAAGACGCTCGCTATCCATTCCTCGTGAGTGGGGAAAGCCTATGTCTCCCTACAAGAATCCCTGGGCTGTGCTTTGATGAAAGGTTACTAGTGGAACTGGAAAAACATTTCCAGCCTTTGGGATCTATTCAGACACTCTTGTGCCAAGACGGTCTGTGTCTCAGCTAAGAGATAATTTCAGCTGAAATGCTCAGAGAGTAAAATATCCCTTGGTACCTGTGTGTGGTGGGCTGACCCTGGCTGGGTGCCGGGTGCCCCCCGAAGCCGCTCTGTCGCTCCCCTCAGCTGCACGGGGCAGAGAAAATACAAGGAAAGGCCCGTGGGTCGGGATAAGGGCAGGGAGATCACTCAGTGATTTCTGTCATGAGCAAAATACTCAACTTGGAGAAATTAATTTAATTTATTGCCATTCAAATCAGGAAAAAAATACCTTCCCTCCACCCCCTCCCTTCTTCCTAGGCTTAACTTAATTCCCGATTTCTCTATGTCCTCCCCCTAAGTGGTGCAGGGGGACGGGGAACGGGGGTTGCGGTGAGTTCACCAGACAATGTATCTGCCACTCCTTCCTCCTCACACTCCTCCCTGGCTCCAGCGTGGGCCCTGCCACAGGAGACAGCTCTCCATGAGCTTCTCCAACACGAGTCCTTCCCGTGGGCTGCAGTTCCTCACAAACCGCTCCAGCGTGGGTCCCTCCCACGAGTGCCGTCCCTCGGGCCCAGCCGGCCCCAGCCCGGGTCCCCGCGGGGGCACAGGCCCTGCCGGGAGCTGCTCCATGGGCTGCCCAGGGGTCACCGCCTCCCTGGGGCACCCCCTGCCCGGGGGCTGCAGGGCTGGTGCTCTCACACACGCTCACCCCTCTCTCTGGCTCCAGGTGGTTGTGCAGGTGTGAAGCTGTGCCCTGGCTGAATCAGTTATACAGCTTTTTTTTTTTGTCTTTACTTTTATGATTTCCTTCTCCCTGAAAGAGCCCACGTTTATTCTCTATGTGATGGAGAATGGTTTATTTCTGGAAATGTTACTGGCTGCTTTTTTGACTTTTGCATTTATTTGCCTCTCCAATAGTTTTGGGCTTTTATTATTTTTGGAGGGGGGTCAGTATTTTTTTTCTCCCCCATTTTTCCGTAATGTTTCACTGGAGATATTTCGGCAGTTTTAATTATGTCAGTTTTTAAATTAAACTGACTCCACTTTCTTGAAACTCTCCTGAAATTCAACTAATTTGGCTATCTTCAAACTATTTCCTCAGCTCCAGGTCTAACAGGGGTGACTGCTCCCATGGTGTCTGGGGTTGCTGCTCCCCTGCAGAAGGATGGCCACCTTTGTAGGGCACCCTTACAGGCCGGGGCTCTGCACAGCTGTGCTTACAGGAGCAGACCTTTGATCACAAACCTCTAAACCCTGAAATATTTGAAAATTACCAAGAGATTTTCCACTAGCACAGTTATGCCTACATTTATGCATGGAATTTTGAGCCAGAACAAAATGCTAAAACATCCTTAACGTGGAACTACCAAATTTTGCAATAAAAATCAAATGAACTTGAAACAAATAGCAGGGCTCACCTTTTTAGGTCTAAGTTAGGCTTCTGGTGCAGACTAGAGAGTACTGCAAAGCTACTCGGGTTGAAGATAAAGAAGTACTAGAAGCATACTGTGCCCCAGAACTTTAGGGTCTGGATCCACAAGTGAGTTACTGTGCTTAATCTGTGCTCTGGTACACGCGTGTTTCTGCAGTCTTGTCACAAAGACAAGCTAGAACATGTTACCCCAAGCCAAAGGAAAATAGATAGAGAGAATCCATGGTAGCGGTGCTCCTCTGTTCCTTTCCTCTTCCCCTCTGCCTCCCTCAAAGGCAGACCAACGCCGCCTGACATGGTCTGCACAGCCCGACCCACGGGTACTGCTGGGGAACCGTCATGCTGCTGACCCACCATACGCTCCTTCTCCCCAGCCACGTGCAGAAGGGCTGTGTTCAGCCACTGTTCTACAACGGCGGGAGGTGTAAGCTAACACATTTTCATTTGCATTCCCTGTAGGCTGGCAGTGCACGCTTAATTCCAGTGATTCAGACTGCAGTTTCATAATAGGCTTAAGCCAATCCACGGTTATGTTACTGCTGAAAGGCTCAGTCCCCACTCATGTCTTCATCCTTGTCTCATGTTCCCACGCCCTCCCCTACATCAGATCTAGCATTCGTGTGGCCCAGCAGCGAGGCAGATCAGTTCTCTGATCTGTCTGAAGACTAAGCCGGCCAACACTGACCAAGAAACATTAGTTTCCACTCAGATCAGCAAGCTGCTGTATTACCACATGACAGCTAGTCCAATGCAAAGGAGAAAGAGGTTAGAAACACTCCTTTCAGCAGCAGCAGGATCTTGGATCAGCTTAAGCCAACTGTGAAACCTCACCCTCGGTCAACACCAGGCAATTCATTAACTCAGTTTCGAATCCAAGTCCTAATACTCTGGCTCCTCTTCGACACAGGGAAAGCTGCCCGTTCCACTCTTTCCCCTGTACCCTGTGGGCTCCCACCAGAGGAATGAGGGAACGATCATGCTTCCTTTCTGTATCTTTTCCAGACTGTTCTGGGAAGCCGTGGGAAGGAGCAATCCCTGACTTTCTTGCATTTATGTTGCATCGTACTTACACAGCCATGCATGGGGAACATTTCTTGCTCGCTTACTCAAGCTGAACAAGGGCATCATGTCATCTGGTCCTTCACATGTCTTGAGAACTTAGAGGTAACTAAACTACACCCACTTTAGACTTTCAGTTGGGAAACATCAAACCCAAAGCACACCGCACAATGCTTCACATCAGCTGTCAGGAATTTTTACCCACTTCCTGACAGATTTCCTGATGGCTCCTTAACAGTGATTAATCAGCCTGACCGTTAACCCCCTGCATTCCTGAGAGATAAATCTTGATACAAGGCCTCCTGCATGCATTTTATTTCCTTTCTGAAACATCCTACTACATTAAGTTATTCCCTGTTTCTAAAAAGATCAGCAACAAGCATTACAGATGCATGAATTCCTCTGAAAAGTTATCTGGTTTGTGGTGAATGTTGGAAACAAAACATACAACATTCACAACTCTGCAATTTTTAATTTGTATGTCATCTAAAAAGCACAGCTGAAAGTATCTAGAGATCTGGCAGTATCACACAGTCCCGCTTTACATTTCAAAGCCCCTATACAGCATCTGTTTTGAAGGCAGGTAATAGTGCTCTCATTTCACATGACAGGAAACAAACCCAACTTAAGATCAAGGATGTTAAGAACACCCACTTCGAGACATCTGTGGGCTGAATCCAGAGCTCCTGATCTTGCATGGACTTTCACATGAATCACGAGCTACCCGTCGTTTGAAAATGAGGCACAGCTGTGGAACCCCAGAACCGAGGTATCCAAAATTAGTAAGCGGACCTCTGTGAGTTGCCCACAGCTCTGCTGGACTCTCAGTGGGGATCAGAACAGAGGAGCTTCTCTGTTGCTGTTTACAAGAAAAATACTGCAATGTATATGGGAGGTGATGGCTTTCTCTTAGTGCACATGGATGAAATCTGGGAGGGAGCACCGGAGAGCTTTGCTCTGCCAGGCAATAATATTCCAGTATGCCACGCAGCATCGGGGAAGAAAGTTATTCTGTGTTACAGACTAACCCCAGAAAGCCAACAAAGTACTCACCCACAGGGAGCACTCTGAATCATCAGACCAATTCAGTGTGATGATGCTCATATAAACTCCTTTCAACTCCAGATAGCATTAATGAGAGGTGATGAATTTATTTCTTTCTTACACAATGGTGTAAGAGCAATGAACCAGGAACTCCACATGCTGTTCTGAAAACAACAGATCCATGTTGCTGAACCTGTGAGATTCCCATCAACCAAACAATTCACCACTACTCTGATTCCTACGCTACCAGAGTGAGATATTTTGGCAAGGCATTATTCCAATTTAGGACACGCTTCTGAGTAAATTTTCAGTTTAAGCTTCATTTAGCTTTTGCCATGGTACTTGTTTCTTCCCTGGTTTCACACTTGAACTATGATCTCTGACCTCCTTTCATTTGATCTGAAAATTCATACCTCACAGAGAAACTCAAAACCAGCAGAGGAAACCCTCCACGCTTGTTTTTCTGCTGGAGTGCATATAAAAAACTTCAGACATACGACACACAATACTAGAAAACTCTCATTACACTTCAGCTGAATACAAAACTCTCTCCAGTGGCACTCTTGCAAAGAACAGCATATATACCAAGATGTGTCAACAACAGGGAAGCACACAAACACTGCCACTAACAGAAATAAGACGGACTTTCACTTGAACAGGCTGCAGGAGCTGTAGCTACCTTTCCCGAAGTTTGAACTTGCATGGAAACAGAGTCGTGGTTGAAGTTCAGCACTAAATATAGCAGCTCCTCAGAAGGTTGATTTGTACTTCTCAGACTGGTTTATCAAGCCTGAACAACATGCAGCTACTCTCCTACTCTAATCAAAAGCTTCACTTATCTCACTTCCTTGAGAAGTACTTCACTCCCTTCATTATTCATGTCACACTCATGTCAACTTGTAATTTCTTCCTAACAAAGCTCACGCTTCTGTGTTAATTCACAAATTTCATTTAATGAACAAATGGAACTAGAAATTGCCCAGAATACATCGTGTTATCCTGGCAGTACGCTGCAAATACTGGCAGTGGGTTTCCTTTCCAAACAATGAGTTCCCCAACCAGGAGAGAACTGGCCAAATAGCCACTGACTCTGTCACTTGGTATCATGTCAGGGGCTGATGTGGCTTCAGGACCCCATAATCTAACAGCCAAGTCAGAAGGGGGAAATCTCCTTGCTGGGCAATTTCACTAGCCACATGTGTTTTCTTTTCCTCTCAGACTGAAAATGCCAAACGACTCTTAGTGATCCCATCTAATCTGACGAGATGCACTCAGAATGACACAACTGCCATCTCGCCTGGAATTGATCAAAAAAACATTCTTTTTTTGCACGAAAGCTCCATATGCTCGAGTGCCTCTTTCAAAACCACAGTATCTAGCCTTTGCTGGCTAGCCACTGCTCCTGCCTACCTCCGAACTACATATCCTGGAGGGAAAAAAAAACCCACCAAACTTCACGAGGTTTTTTTTTGTCTGAGCTCACTCTAGCACTGTCCTCTTGCCAGCTCCCTGCATTCCTTTTCCTACTGAGTTTGTCTAATCAAAAAATTAGACATCAAAACCGATGAATACTCAAGTTGTATCTCCTCTCTCTAAGTTCAGCCAGATGTGACCTACAAACCAGAACTGCTGCTCTGCTGTATTATGCTCTGCTACCCACCCATTCTGTTGTCCTTAACCTGTGGGGCAGGAAACAGGGCTCCCACACCTCACCCATGGTCTTCGGCTGCAGGCGAGCACCAAGGCACCGCTTCTGACAGAAAGGCGTTTGCGGGATTCTCTGTAAAATGGATCTTTCCAACAAACATACTGCCTATTTAATGACTTCAGTAGCAAAATGACAGACACCAGCAATGAGGCACGAACTTCCAGAGACTTTCCTTACCTTTTCCCTGTGTTTCTGTGCCTATTTGTGCTTTGAAATGAACAAACCCAGGCCTCCTTACAGTCATTTGGGCAGCTGACAAACACTGCTGCCAGAATTTGGGAATCTGCTTTTCTACAGCTGAGTTGTTCTAGAATAGCTGGGTTTATACCTGTAAGTCTATCTCTACACACAAATACACAAAACAAAACCCTAAGGGACAAAATCATTACACTCAACTGGAAACGGGCTATTAAAGACATCCCTATACATAACTGCCATCAATCACCAAAAATTACTGGTTTAGCTTCCTTCCGTTTGTCTAGTTAAAGCTGCGAAATATATTCAGTCCATGGGACAGGCTACTAAAGATTAACTCCTTTATCCTTGATAAGAAATAAAACTTCTGGCATCTTCTGTGGTTAGAATTTGCAAAAGCAAGAAGCCTGATTTCCCCACTACTCTCATTTCTCTGTTTTTGTTCTTTTGAAAACCTAATTATGCAATATCAGTGATCCAACACAAACCTTTCTGGTTTCTGTAGCGACCAAATGACTTGGCAATGAAAAGTCTGTTAGGGGAAATCAGGTCTTAGTTCAATACCAACATTACTGCAATTGGCATTTCTGGGTAACTAAGTAGGCAAGGGGCTCCGGAGCCAGGCTTGCCTTCTCTCTCACCATACCCAGAACTGATGTGCACAAACTGAGAAGCATAGGTTATGTTCCACAGCAGCCAGGATGATACCTGGCTCTGCAGAGGCTAGCTTTAAAGCAGAAAAGGAGGCATATGACATTTGCAAGCTAACCATACATGCAAGAGGTAAAAAATGATGAGGAGTTTGGCCAAGAATATGCTGCACTATTACACAGCAGATCACATTTGCAACTTCCTACGGCTTAGGCCAGAAAAAGATACTTGGGAAGGTGACACTCTGGATGTGCCAGAAGTGCCAGCTTCCACTAGCTATTTTTAACTGCAGGAATTTAATTAGAAAGGATGGCTGCGCACAGTTAGTCTTCCTTCCTTTCCACCCTTGGTACAACTCAGATATCCCGGAGTGCTCTGCACCATTACAACTGACACTGTCTGCTGCGCACGCATTGGCAGCCCAATATCTGTTCCCAACACAGGGTGAGCTACATACCAGAACTGAACATCCTCTTGGAGCAGACCTTGTGCTGGCTTCACCATAAAGACAAGGGGAGGAGAGCAAACCAAGAAAAGGGATGCAGCACGTTCTGCCGCAATGATTTTGACTTGTGTTGCAAGCCAAAGAGAGGCAATAAAAGGTCATTTCTTACTCTGCTCCCAACCTGCAGAGATCATACCACTATTTCATTTTACCAAAGCATCCCAGAAGTGAGAGGGCACAAAGACAGCTTCAAGATATTTCTGAACTCAGCTTTCCTAGACCTCATCAGAATGTTATCTCAGACCTAGATATTGGATGCTGTATCCTTCATGTGTTCTGGCCCCCAAACAAAACATCTGCTGCCAGTGGTGCATAAATGCTGCCAGTGTCCCTACTTTTTCTGTCCAGACCAATAAAACGGGTTAACTTCCAAACTGGAATATTTCTCGGTATGACAGTAGTGGAGCCAAAGCACCTGCCCTCAAAGCGCATTTCCACAAACCTCTTACAGCCTCTTCAAGGAGTACCCAATGCAAAGCAGCTCTGCACTGCTACGTGCTTTCTCATTTACGTGGACAGCTACAATGATGTCCACTTCTGAAAATGAGACAGCTGATGTCCTGACAAAATTTTTCCTCCAGTCCTAACTCTCTTTGAGAGAAGTATAGAGAAGAAGTTACGGTTTTATCAAGGGAAGCAGGTTCACTTGCGACTGACAAGCAGGTCCCTGTGTGCTCTTGTTCCCCATCCACAAAACAGCAGTAAGAATAGTATTTTACCTTGTGTTGTGAGTACAGAAGTAGTGAGCAAAGTAAGGTGCTTAGCAGCTTCACGTAACATATACACGTATATGGAACAGAGCTGCAGGACGCAATGGGACAAAATGCTGTGACCTGATACCGATGGCGTGTAGCAAACCCAAACAATTCAACAATTTTTTGGTATCACTAAAGTAACTGAGACAGAAATTCAGTTTTACTGCGAAGTTTTTGTTGCCTGGCACTCTGCAATCTCAGAAGGGGCTTACAAAACTAAATACTGGGTTTAGTCTTCTTTTCATTCTACATCTTCATTAGGTACCCCCTTAAGTAATTTAATGCAATTTGTGGCAAATGCTAATACTGCCTTGGGCCCACTTCTCCCTGTCAGATGTATCTCTGTGAAATTATGCATTTCCATCTGGAAAGAAACTGTGCAGGACTGTAAGCTCTCCTCCACTTAAGAGTCAGGAATGGAGAGGGATTTAATTAGATGCTCCGTGGTTGAGAAAAGGACTAGAGCAAAGCCTGGGTGGTCTGTGGAATCTTCCACTGGAAAACAAGGCTGCAAATTGTTCTGTACAAGCCCGCTTCTGTTTGCTCATTTTGTTTACATTGTTCTTACAGATTAAAATAGACAGTTACTAGGCAGATAAATAGTGTTTCCTTCCATGACAATGTTGTCTAGAAGTTAAGAGAGGAGCATGGGACAATATAAGCCTGTGCTTCATTTTTGGCTATATCACCCCAACTCTCTGTGTAACTCAGAGCAGGACATTTTTAGCCAGTGCTTCAGAGCACCTAATCACTAACGTATTACATTCCTTTTTTCCTATCTGTAAAATGGGGATAATGTAGCTCTCAAAGGGGAAAGAGGGTGCATCCAGCTTGTTCCACCTTTTCTCAGTTGACTGCCAGTGCAGAGGGACGCAACTCTCGTCACTGAATACCTGTATACCTTGAGGCCACTGACCAAGCCTTCAAAAACTGAAGTGTCTTTAGAAGGCTTGAATCAGAAGCAGAAACTTCTGATGAGCCAAGCAATTCCCATCTACACTTAACTGTGAGTCAACTCAAATGCAGTGATTTCAGTCATGTGCCCTTTCACAGTTCAGCTGAACTTTAGGACATAATAGATGCAGCTTTAAATAGATTTACAGTGCAGATTGCTGATTGGAGTGTCTGGCAGATTAACTTATTCCTCATGGTTTTTCTGTTCCAAAATTCAATGGATTCCATATTTGTAAAAGAGGGAATGCAGAAGGCTAAGTCAGAAAGTGGGCTATGACTGGAACTAAACTTATTTATTAACCTATTTTGGTTGCATGTTAAAGAAAGGAAGCTATTATGCTGTCATTTTGCGGGATGCTAATGGGAGCTCTGGGCATAATTACTCTGTGTTGGTGTGTGAATAAACCCCACTGACAGATAAGCTGTTTGCCCGATAGTAACTTTTTCTCTTTCCTTGAAAAAGAAAGGGAAGATGAGAAAAAGGAAAAGGTAAAGGAAAAGAAAAAGGAAAAGAAAACAGAAGAAAAAAATGAGGAAAAAGGAAAAGGAAGAAAAAGAAAAGGGAAAAGGAAAAGAAAAAGGAAAAGAAGACCTTGCCTTTCATGTCACTTTACTCCTTGCTATGTCCTTGGGTAGGAGAAGGTTAAACACTCAACAACATTTTTCTCTTCTTAGCAAGTTAGAGAACTGTACATCAGACACATTGTCTGCCAAATGCTTCATTTACTACCAGCTGCATTTTTACTTTGTTGAGAGATAGCTGAAATAAAATCACTGTTCTTTGTGCAAACGGCATGCTAAATAATGTACGGCTACAAGATTATTAAATAGCAAAGGCATTTGATAATATTAGAGTCAACCACAAGTCCCACTTCTGCTGATGCACAGAATTTTGAGTAATTAGTCATTGCACAGTGTTGTATTTAGACTCAGACGTTAGGCCACAAAGTCAGGAGACAAAGAATTGCTGTTATTAGGAGGACTGTTTTGGATTTATTTATATTCTAAGGCTTTATTTCAGTGTCCACCTCACTCCTCTGGCTCAGGCTTCCTCCAAACCAGAAGATACAGCTAAGTCAGAGAATTTTAGTGTAAACCATATTTTTACAGACAAGACCTCTCAACTTCAAGCAGAACTTCAATGAGTTTGCAAAGCCCCCAAAGCACAAATGGCCTGAGGTTATATGACAAGTCTGGGAAAAAGGCCTCCCAGGTTCTGTTCTGATCTCTAACAGACTTCTTATGGTTTATATGCAACACATTAATAGCAGCTCCAATTTATAGACAGATAAATTGGGATACAAAGAAGAAGAGTAACTCTCCCAAGGATTTATAGCAAGTCTTTTGCAGAGCCTTGGAAGTCTTACTCAGTCCTTTGTTCAAATCGCTAAACCACACCGCCTTCTTTAGACCACAATTACTGGACAGGCCTGAATACTGTGACATATTTAAAATTATATAGCTATACACTTATGTGAGGCTTTATTAAAATAAAGATTGTGTAACATCTTCATTCAGAGTTCAATACAAAGCTGCCCAGTGAGCACTCTACTGCTTAAAGACAGCCTTTTTAATTCTCTCTCACAGTAAAAGAGCCAGAACTAATATATTGTAATAAGAAATCAGAGGGAAACTTAATAGGATTTGAACACAAAACATCTGATGACAAATTCATATTGTAGCAACGAGCCTTCATTTGCAGAACTGACATGAAAAAATAATGGTAACATTTATGATTATGACAAATAGTCTGCATCATCTGTCTCTGAGAATATTGTACAGAGAAGGACTGTTTAGAATAAATCATACTCTTGTATCAAATTTCAGGCATAACTGAGTAGATTAAATTTTGAATTTCATCATGTCTCATAAATGAGCTTCCTGTTCATAAGAATGGCACCTCAACCTGTGATCTCCTTAGCTTCCCTCAGCAGGCTGTGCACTCTCTGTATCCAAAAAGCACAGCCAGACAGGGAGAATGCTGGTAATGTAAGGAATTGTATGGGAAATTTAATGATTGTGCTTAGAAATATTGTGAAGTTAAACATTCTGGGTTCTCCATGAGATTTAGAAGGGAGACCATGGACTTACTGCTGTTTACTAGGGGCACCATTGTGAAAAGCGATTCCAAATTTTCATTTAAATATTGTGTGCCCAAGCGTCTCCATCTGCCTTTACAGAGAATATATCTGTGCCTAAGCCAGATATGCAGATGCCTGAGCTGATTGTGAGTGTGCTAATGCAGGACTTCTGTGCATGACAACACCGGCACGTGTAAACCTACAGGTCAAGTAGAAGCTGATGAAGAGGTCTTACTTAGGCAGAGCAATTGTACTACGGATTTAAAAGACCAGATTGGATGGAAATTAGAAAGTCACCCTAACTGACGTAAGCATGTATGGACATCATTCAGCATCCTGATCCAAACCGGGCCGTGCGGCAAACCAGAGGTTACAAAAGCTAACCCTAGACGTGCCCAAAGTGACGTCCCTGCTGCAACCTGGAACTGGGGTGAGGGCGGGGCGGGTAGCAGGGCTGCTCTGGCTTCCTTAGACAGCACCCCGTTTTCCACTAACGCCCCTGCATAGGAGAGATTCTGCCTGTGCCGACCCTCCCATTCGAAGCACGGACCCTTGACAGGACACCCCACCTTCAACTGCAAGGTGCAGCCACATAAAAGGCAAAGCCCCAAGCCCCAGGGTGCAGCCCCAGAGCCAGCAGACACGTTCCAGCCTGCCGTAGCCACTGACCACCAGACTGCCCAGCTCCAGAGGAGGCCTGGCATGGACAACTCTCTGAAGCCCAGACCCCAAGTAACCTGGAGCTCCAGGCAGCCGGCTGCCTCCGCAAAGCCCACCTGCACATGCCAAGCCCTGTGCCGGCCTCCGGCAGTACTTCAGGGGCTCGACTTGGTCCCCAGCTGCCACTTGAAGCGCTCGGCTCTGTACGATCCCATAGTGCTTTTTTGCAAAATGGAAGAGAACTAATCTCACTGCTGGCCAAATTCCAGCTTTGAGTAATTACATTCTTCTGACAAATTTTCCTTGGCAGTTTCAATGGAATATAATTAGTAAATGTAAACAGATGTAAATAGTGCTGTAAATTACACTTTACATGATTGTCAGAAGGAGAGGGGGAGAGTGAGGGTGAAGGGGCAAAAAGAGCAGAGCTTTGTTCCCCAGTACGGACAGTGCCGTGGCCTCCTCTGCCATCAGACTGCACATGTCTCTGCCAGGACGGTGTGTTCAGGGCTACTGCAGCAGCAGATGCCACGATCAAGGATCATCATGTGGTTCATCACACAGATCATCCACTTCACCTCAAGTGCAATTTTGACCTGACGGTGTTCGGTCATGTCCCACAGCTGTGCTCGCAAGCAGCTGCCGTGTTCCACCTCAGATGCGCTTCTGCTTCAGCGGCAAGCAAACTGCTTCGCACACACACACACAACTGCAAAATGTGTGTATGTGATATCATTGTTTTCTGTGAAATGCTTATCAAATTTGTGACTGGTTTGCGAAACCTTCAGCTACCAACTGAAGAAGTGTCATATAAATGGAATTATATAATTATCCTTCACAGCTGTTTTAATGCAACTTCGTATAATAGTTTCACCTAAAGCAGAAACAGTTTCTTCCAAAACCAAAGTAAATGCATATACTTAACTTCACGTGGTCAAGTACATTCAAAAGCAACTATTTAAAATAATGAAAATTGGTTATAATTGGTTCTACCTTTGCTATATTAGCTATACATTAGTACTTTTCTATGTGTCAAATGTCTTTTACGTATGTCATCTTCTTCAACTACAAATTGATATGGCTAGTGTGCTTAATCAGATATTTCATTCTTTCATATGGAAAATCTGAGGGTAATTTTTCAGTAATTCACTTATTTTTATTCAAAATCTGCATATAGAAAATAGCTAGCAGAAACTAGTAAAATGAAGGGAAAGTTTATTTTGTTAACAAAAGCTTGTGGCACTGTTTAGCTATAACAGGAGAAACAGATGTTTCAGCTTTACAATACCATGTCTTGCAAAACTTCCTTCTGAACGACTATTCGTGCTCTACATGTTTTGGACTGTGTATGGAGAGCTCTGCTAATAGTCATGGGAAGCACTGCATACATTAGTAAAGCCCACATTAAGATAATTAGTGCTAAAAAAAATAATCAACAAGCTTTTTTTTTTCCTTTATAGTACTGATTTAGTGTGGGTGAAAAATGCCAGATTTTCAATCTTGAAGATTCATGTTCCACCACAGAGCAGGAGATGAAGCCAACTTTTCCCAGTGTTCTGCCAATAAACTCTTATGTTTAACCATCTCAAGGGCTAGAAGGAAGAGTCTATCAACCCTTAGCTCTCTGATAAACCCTTGAACATGGAGAATGAGCACGCTACCAGGGACAGGGAATGCAAATTCTTACTACTCTTTGCGGCTGTACCTACTCAAGCATTTTCTCGTCAAAAATTTTCACAATTGCTGTGGACAACAGAAATGACCAGGAGGCAGTACTGAAGCCGCACTGCTGCAGGGAGGACTCTGGGCAGTGGTAACAGCCATGGGAAAATTTCTACAGGGAAAGAGGCCTTCGAAGCTCATTTTGTATCTTATATGCCTATCTTCTAAATGGTAAACTCTGTTTTAATAACAGACTGTTTTCATAAGGGCTCTGTAACCTTTTGCAAATCCTATGATGGGTTATACACATCATTTAACTCTTTGTCTGGCAGTAACTTTACTCTGCAGATTCAAACCATGTCAGTACGGATACAGGCACATAACCAGATGTGACTGGATTATGGCAGCTTAAAAAATTACAGCCTAGCCCCCCACGATGCTTCAATTAGGACAGTTTAAGGTAGCAACTTTTGTTCAGTATCAAATGGTATGCTAAGAGCATGCACATGAACAGCTTTGAATACTCTGTAGATAGGTGGCTACTTGCTAAGTCACCTTACAGCTTGAACTTATTCCTCTGGGGCAGAATCCACTGCAGACCGGCCTCTGAAGAGAATAACATGTCCTACTAGAACATTTAGTATTTATTGGAGCAATATAGCTATCCAGGTTAGTTGAGGATGACACTATTTTGCTGAGTGTTTGCAAGGGTTGCTTTAAACCCACTTGCTTTCAGGCAAAGTGATAATCAGTCTGAGCACTGTAAGACTTTTACAGTGGAAGGCCAACACATCTTTTTTCATTCAGTCTGCAAGAACAAACCAAGCACAGCTGTTTTACTGAAAACAACCCACTGGTATTTAAGTAGATTAACAAAATTAACTGTGAAAATCCTCTGCTATGTGAAAGTCAGTAACCTGTTGGCCACAAGGAGGCAGGGCAAGGATTCAGTAAACTCAAACCCCAGGCTTTTATAATAAATAAATAAATAAATAAACAAACAAAAGAGGAGCATTAAATTAGTTCAGTCATGAAACTCTGAACTGCTAGGCAAGATAAAAAACACTTTTCAGCCACAGTGTGTGGTTTCAGTATTGCTGTTTTATTCCAAGAGCAGCAAATATCTTAGATACCAAACAATAGCTGATCTGGCAGCAATTTTCTGGTTCTTTTGAAGAAGCAAATCACACATGCTTCTTCCTCACCACTTCTTTGTGATGTAGAGAAAAACTCTAACACTAAGCTTTGATAGCAACAGTGGATTTACCAACTCAGAGCAAGAAACCATAAAGCCAGGTTCACAAGGTGTTTGTTGCTCCCAAGCTGATGAATCCTGCTTCTGGGCAGCTTTGGGAGCTCTGCCTTTCACTCCCTTGGCACATCTAATTCTGGGCTAAAAGCAGGCAGCGGCAGTTTGGTGTCTGTATTTCCCTACCAAGAACCTTATGCACAGTACAGTACAGTGATGTTTCCCTTAACCAGAACTATAGGACATTCCAAAGTCAGCACTAACTCCAGGTCAAACTTCTAAACGGCAAAGGGGTAAAAAGAGGAAAATAGAGCTAAAGTATCTCTGTTTCAGAGTTAAACTGAAAAAGATTAAATTTAACAGTGAAACAGAGCCTTTCACAGTATCAACACATCACAGTCCAAATCCACGAATGATGTTCTGTGTTGCACGAAGTGACTTTACTCCTAGCTCTGCCACTGCATGCTACTGAGCTAGGTAATTTCAGTCCTCTATGCCTGTGTTTCCTCATCCTTGAAGCAGTTGCTTTCCTTCTTTATGAAGCAGTGTGAAGTCCACGGATAAAAAACATGCTACAAGAACTAGTTATTATTAATGCAATTCAGATATGGAATGCACCAGATGGTAAAATCTCCAAGATTTTAATGAACTATTGTAACAGAACATATGTAATATGACGTTATTATAACAGGCATTTAAATGTATAGTTAGTACATACAATGTGACCTGCTCTGCTCTCAGTAACTCCACTGGAATTATTTTGGATGTATGTCAGATAATACTAGGAACACAAAATAGCCCCATATGTGCAATGTGGTAAGGTTTTCATAGCAATGCTATCTTAACTATTGCCTGTCCTGTTTTTATTTTTTGACGGGGGTATTGTATTTAGTGGACTGTTCAAGTATGCTTTCTGCATTTCATTCTAGCAGGAAGTAAAAAAAGTACCCTTGTGTCAGAGACTTAAAGTGCCTCTGACCAAGTATCTCTTACCTATCATCATTAAATAGTTGTCATGAAGCTGTAAGAACCTTTTGGGTTATTTCCACTGTATTCTGTAAAAATTATGTCTTTAATCACCTTATGCTAGATTTGGTAAGCAATTCATGCTTGTGTCAGAAGAGCCAAATGTTCAGCTTCAGGCTGTGAGGGCAGTAGTATCTCCTGTCTCCCACAGCATTTGAGTTCTGGACAAGATGAATTCTATGAATGGGCAAAGGTGAAAAAACCGGACTGCAGCTTAAGCCACCGGCATCACACATTACAGTGAGAGACAGGTACTGACTTCAGTAAATGAGGAACCCAAAGATACTATCAGTATGTATAATAATTGTAGCTCATCTACAATACAGACTATAAAACTCAAGTGACCTGACATTTAATATATGAGAGGCTGGAAGCAAGATATCAATTTCACATCATAAATTAGTCTTTGTGCTAGTGCCCAAAGATTTGGCTGATTACTCATTGCTTTCCCTTAGTGCTTAAGCAGTCTTTTCCAAAGCAAGACAGTTAAACCACAAAAACGTACCGTAGTGTCCACAGCCCTGACCTTCCCAGCAGGAACGTGCTTTGGAATGGGTTCTTCTACTGATATCATCATGCAGCCTTCTGCTCCAAGAGTAACAATTACGAGCTTACACCCTCTTTCTAACAGCATGCGTCCCACCTTTTCAGCATCTTCAAGGTTGCCAACTGGGATGCCCGTTAAAATTTCTGCCTGGAAAATAACCCACGCAAATGAAAATCATAATCTGACAGCATTCATTTTTGGACAGCAGTTACATTTGAAAACAGCATTTAATATCTTTCTAAAACGTGTATTATAGGACGATCATGAAACCACCTCCTACGCTGATATTCAGCTATGTCTTGCTCCTCATTTGAAAGCAGCGTGTACTTCAGTCACAGCAGACTAACAGAGGGCAGCCTAGGCAAGAGACACAGGAGGCATGGGTTCTGTTCCAGATTCTACAGCTTACCTGGCATGCAACCCTACTAAAATCACATTTCTCCCACATGCCTCAGTTTCCTCATCTGTGAAATGGACACAATGACACAGCCCTGGCAAAAACAGTTTGTGGTCTAATGTGAAAAATGCTACATGGTAACTCGGTCACTACTGCTGGGGGATATTTATCGCTAAGCGAGAAACTTTTTAAATTCTTTTTTAAATTCTCAGTGTTCAGCTGGAGGGAAATCACAAGGGAAAAGCTCTTGAAGGAAAAAGGTATTTGCTCAACTCTGACCACTCTGTTTACTTTAATATATATTTTTAGATAAGAATACCTAAAAGTTAGCTGAAGCCTTCTTTGGGCAAAGGCCCATTACAAGATTATTATGTATTTCTGTTATGGCCATGTCCATAGGCCTCTGTCAAGACTGAAGCTCTTCTGTGTTGGCTCTGTAAAAACCCAGATAAACTCCTCTTCTAACAGATGGTGACCTTAAGTCAACTTCTCCCAGTTGGCTCTTAAAATTAATCTCTTCTAGTTCCACCCAACTAAGAGCAAAATTTCCCAAAAATCTGCAATGAAAACTCCAGAATCAAGCATCCTTTTCACCACTTCATACATTTTCTTGATGGCATAGCCCTGTCAAATGTCATGTGCTCTTTTTTTTTTTTTTTTCTTTTGGCAGGGAAGAGAACAAGAATGAAATAGGAAGAAAGGGAGAAGAAAATACAGCGTGTTTTATCTGAAAGTCTAGCAAGCAGTACTCCTGTATAACACAGTGTGCCTTCAATTGTAAGTAAACAGACATACTATATTTTGCTGTCTTTACTAAATCTTGTCCTGCTTGCCTGAGAAGAGCGAAGTCCTACTTTGTATCTTGCACTACAGGGTTGCTGCTGGATCCTGAAAAACGCAGTCCGAAGTGTTTTCAGATAACCGCCTAGCAACTGGGCATAGCTTCCACACTCTCAGGGCTTATTTTCAGTGGAAAACTTACTCTGGAACTTATTCGCCAGCTACATTTCCTGACCTCTGCTGCACGGGCAGCTTGGCTTCTTGGGAAACAGCTGCTGAAATATTTCAAACTACCTTCCTCTGCATTACTGAAACTTGAATTCAGTGCACATACTTCTTGATATAACAGACTGTAAACTATAGTGATTAAACAACTGCCATGCCTGTAGTGAAGAGAGGGAAGGCAGACAGCTGGGGACAGGAACTACTACAGCCATCCCAAAGTAAACCGCCCCCAGCTGTGAGTCAGCGCCCGCTGCTCGCCACTGTCATTTCCTGCGTTTCAGCCTGACCCAGGGGAGAGCAGCCACCCTTAGGCTCTGGATGGCCAGATGATGCCAACACACTCCCTAGAGTTTATAGTATCATTAGCAGAGTGCTTGCTGGTTTCAATTTTCCAACTTACAGGACCAAGTCCTGCTGTCCCCACTTAGAAAAATGCACAAATGATTTCAAGCTTTGTAGATTTGGTTGCTACAAGGCAGATCTGGTGTGGCAGGCCTCGGGGGGGGGGGGTAAACTTGTGCACTGCAGGGGCAAGGTCTGGTTGCCACATACATGCAATTTAGAACTACATTTTTTTAAACAACCTGACCCCAGACAAGAATATGGTAAGCTTTAACTTATAAGAAAGCAACTAAATCTATCCAGTTTTCTCTTTGGCATGTCACCATGCTGCTCAAACTTCTCTTGCAGAGCAACCTATTTAAGCAAACTGAACCTATTTCAGCTTTTGAAAAGTTATAAAAGTATTTTCAAATAAGAAAATTTGTTTCAAAAAGTATCTCACAAAACCTTATAAATGTATTTTATTGCAAGGTTTGCAAGAACTCAGTGCACCAATAACGGCTTTGGAGTAACCAAGGATAGATAATAAACAGTATTAAAATATACATATACTCTGTTCTAATATTCAAGTGCTTAAAGAGTCTGTGTCTCTTCATAAATGTTAAGATATCTGGAGCAGGAATTATGCATTCCTGTATTCAGAAGACCTAGCACATGTTGTTACAGGAATAAAATGGATTTACACAAATGCTTGAATGAAACTGGCTAACTAAATTTCCAATGTACATTATGAGGGGCAATAATTCCAAACATTCTACCTATTGCAAAGTCTACAGAACAAAAGTGGATTTGGTTTTGGAAGAGATACAGTAAATCTGATTTGGCTTTATTTACCTGGTATTTACACTTCTGCAAACTCATGAGCAAGGTAAATGAAGTATTTAGATATAATATTCTTCCTAATGAAACACACATACTCTATGCTTAGCATTAGCATCGTACCTCTCTCTGTGCTTGCTGTGTCCCAAGTCAACAGGATTTTTTGCTTGGGTAGTGAAAGAATTGTTCTGGGACTGATATGTGAAAGGTTTTGCAGTAATCTCTCTTTTCATCTTTATACTGCTTATACCAATAAACAAAATTACACTGAACAGACAGAGTCTGTATAAAAGTAGATCTTCAACTGCTTCAAACCACTATCATCTAACTCATCTACAGCAGGATGGTGAAACTAAAAAACACTGGAACAAGCTGGAAGAACCATAAAAGCAGCAGAAGCCAGACAGATTCTGTGCCAATAATTAGAGATTGCAGTAAATGTCAACTGATGTTAAATACTGTGGTGAGTTTTTAAGTTCCTCGCTTCAGTAGAATCTTATTTAAAAAACAAACTGTAGTACAATTGAAGGAAATAACTAATGGTTATGTAAAGAAAAAATTAAATAACAATACTAAAACCCCAATGTGGACATTTGCCACAGTACTGTACAAAAGGGCAGCAAATTAAGAATTTTATTTTTCTGCAGCTAGTCTCATAAAACACCTCAGTTAAATGGACCTATAAAGCAGGAGAACATTCCACAAAACTGCTGTCAGAATAAACCTATGGCGGATATTATATACTTAACCTACACAGAATTCTTTTAATTTTGTTTACAAAAGTGGAAGAGAAATTTAGCTGAAGCTTTTAATTTATCTGATGTGATTTTGGCCATAACCCTCACTAATCTTAGTTAACTCTCCATGTCCCTTTAGACTGTGGAGTCCAGCCACAGTAAGCTGACACAAACAACCACTGCTACAGAAAAAAATCGGTCCTGCTTTTTTCCCTTCCGCTCCTGTCCACATGGCCCATTCTCCTGCGCCGGCACAACAATTTGTGTGGCCAGGAAACAAACTGAATTGCAAAGCAGATCTGTGTTAAAATTAACACCACCCCCAGTTCTACACCAGCCCCAAAAGCCAACCCAAAACAATTAACTTCTTTCAGCAACAGTACTAATTTACATTGTGTAAAAGTGAGAGCGCAAGTCTGATATGAACCTTTGCCAAGTGTTCTGAGCTGTGGTGTACCTGGGGCAGCCTATGGCTTACACGGCCACTTTCAGGGAGATACTCTGGATCCTCTGCGTGGAATTTGCAAGAGAAAATCTGCAGCATGGTATCTAGTATGGGGATCTCTGGCACAGTTAAGACCCTGACACACTACAGCATAGTACAGTGAAAGGCCACCGAGACAGTCTGCGGGCCGGGGACCAGGATATAAAGAAAAGGCTGGCAGAAGCGGGCTTGCTCAGCCTGAAGAGCACAAGGCCGAGGGCAGATCTAATGGCTGTCTACAGCAATACTATGAGCGGGCACAGAGAAGATGGAGTCAGGGTCTTCTTGAAGGTGCAAAGTGTAGGACTAGAGACAACAGGCACAAGCTGGAACATTCTGGAAATACCGGTATTAGGAGAAGCTTTTTCACCACGAGGGTGATGAAGCAGTGGAACAGGTGTCCAGAGGTCACACAGTCAGTCCATCCTCGGAGATTCAAAACTTGACTGGACAAAGCCCTGAGCAATCTGGCCTAAACTGGCCATGCTTCACCAGCAGGTTGGACTAGAAACCTCCAGAGGTCTGTTCCCAGCTTCTATGATCCTGTGATCTTCAGCAAATATAAACTGGTGAAATAACAAGAAGAGTTACTTCTTTGGGGAGCAGTCCATCATTTGGACTACTTTTTGCACACCTAGCACCATAACAACTTTGCAGATGTTGCCAGGTACTACAGGAACAGAAATAATAATAGGGAAACTGTGCTACTTTTAAGATTAACCCATCTAAAACTACATATGATAATTTACAATATTTTTCATTTTAAATATTTAAACAGAGTAAGCCAGTTGACTACAAATTTGGCTTGTACCTTAGGAGATTTCTTTGAGAATGACAGAACAAGATCTCAACCTCATTAATTCTAACACATGTGAACAGTCCTAAAGAAGTAGTGAGACAGATATGGTGTATAAGCAATTGCAAGAACAGGCCACAAGCCAAGTTAGTTCCAGTTGTTTCAAATTATAACATTTTTACATACATACAGGCATAAATACTTACCGTGCTAGAATAATTAAAAACTGATTGAAATGAATTGGCTTGAAGCTATTCACTCCCCTTCCAAAAGTTAACATCTTTCATTTTAGACTAAATATGGGAAATTTCACCGTTTCCAGCAACTGATAAAATGGGGTTCAGAACAAAGTTGGAATTGAAATATATTGTCAGTTGCTGGCAACTTCTACATAATGGTGCCATTGTAGCTTTCCATTACTCTAAAACAGAAAAGGCAAATTCAAGAGATGTTCTGAAATATTTGACTACTAGAGATATCAACTATTTTTTCTTAAGAAAGACTACCGCTAGTATTAATCTCTCGATATTAATAAGCACTGCCTTAACTGTCCTAATCCAAAACTCCGGATACAGTTTTATAAACTTGGTATTATCTGAATCTTGTAGAAGTCAATACTATCTCTTGATTTTGGACATATTAACAGGAATTTCCATTATTAATATTTCTTCCAAAAATTACCTAGCCTCTAGCAATAGACAGTAACACTTAAAAGGAAAGAATAGGATAGTATCTATTTTGGCATATTATTTTTATATGTCTTGCAGCTTTATTTAACATAATTAACAATAACTTATATTTAGTTGTACTGCTTTCTACCATTGAAGCCCCGAAGTATTCTGTCAGCAGGTAATTAAATCTTTGTTAGGCCTTTCTTATTTCAAAGTCTGATACCCATTTTACATTATAGAGAAAGCAGTTCCCGATTTTGCATTAAAAACAGCTTGACAAACTAAATCATTTGCTGTAACCATTTAGGAGTTTTCCTTCTCCTGAAGGGCTCCTCAGCATTCTTTGAACGGAGAAGCAGCTGTTCTTCAAAACATTTAGGATCAAATTGAAATTGCTGATGTGCAATATATTTTGGTTCCTAACCTGCAGGGCTATGTAATTGCATGCACACACTAAATAAGAAAAACAACACATGAACTGTATTGACATTGTGGTTGTGCCTAGAGCCATACTGTAGCAAGAAATCACATAAATACACGGGGAAAAAAATGGTAAGTATTCCAAAGCTCATCTTGTATAAGGTTGTCTCTTTTTCAACATTTATAGACAACTGAAAAGAACAACGATTGGTTTTCACTAAGATGACATTGGATACATTTATTTTTCGTTAGAAGAATTAAGGGAATGGAGAACTAGCACATTCCTGCAGAAACCTCAGGGATTAGGCTGTGCTACATCTGGGAATTAACAAACTAGTCTCAACAAGTTTGATCTTTCTGGGAAAAGATAAAACTGAACTACAGGCTAAGCAAAGAAAGAACTGATAACCTTGCAAGATTTGTTCTGAGTTTTTTTGTTCATGAACCACATAAAAAGAAAGTAATGCCAGACATTAAAAAAAATATTATTGCAACAAGCAAATGTGAAAAGAACAGCTTGTGAAGAGCCTTCTAGACAAACTACTGGTAGATAATTCACTGATAGTATAATTTTGTTTGCTTCTCTCTAGCACATAAATCCATAAGAACAAGCTGTGCTGTTATACCAGATACTGCATGTGATTTCATTAAATCCTAAAGCATGTAATGAAGAATGGATATAAAGTGTGATGTTCTATTTGATACTTGCATGTTTGGGACCCGACATCTCATGGCTGTCTGAAACTATAGCTGACATTTTAAAACTTTTATTCTGTGACAAAGACACTGCAGATCAAAACTCCTGACTGTCATGGCAGTAAATAACAGAAACTTCTGACTCAGTAATAATTCAACTAACCACAGGAACTACCCTCTTTTCCTCATCTTTTAACAATACAAACACTTCACATAGTGTATCTGATGTCTTAAGCTAAATGGCTGGTATTCTGTTCTACAGCTAACATAATCTTCTGTCACAAACTTATCATTCACATAATCCTCAAAAACCATAGGATTTTATCATTTAAAGGTATTTCTTGGTGAACAAGAATGATAAAGACATTTTGGTAAAACTGTGTGATAAATACTTGTAAATTTGAATCACTAAGAAAGCCAAACCAAGCAATAAAAAAAAATAAAACAAATAATCAGTGTAGATTTAATCTTGTCTTAGCATATACGTCTGTGTTAAGAAGAATGTTTTAGAAGAAGTTCAACTGGATAGCTCTACATAGTTCATCTTTAAACCCAAGACAATTTATTAACTATCTAAAAGACTTAGGAAAGATAAAGCAGAAATACTTTTTTTTTTTTTCTCCTTTCTAGTAGTACCTAAACATCCCAAATGAAAAATAAAAGATCCCAAAAGGGGTAAGTCTGGAATGTAAATAGGATTTTGGCTAGAAGGAAGTTATTTGAGACGTAGAAATACCAAGGAGTACAGGCAATGGAGATGGAACAGAACATCTCAGGAAGGCAGTTTTAAGCAGCACATTCAATAACTTTGGCCATAGAGAATAATAATAATAATGACCCATAAAATAAAAGTGGCCACAGTGGATCAGAGTAAAGGTCCATCTTATCCAATTGCTTTTTTCTGACTGACTGCTAGTAGATACTGCAGGAAATAAAATATTAAAAAAAAAGCATAAAATGATCTTTTCCCAGTATATATTCTGGATCATCAAGTCTTAGGTACTTCCTGATTTAAGAAGATGAAAGAAATGCAGATGTAGTTGGCTGAATGAACGAAGTTTAAAAAAATCAGAATTATCTTTAAGATTTGTAGAATTAACTTATTGCTTTTAAGTGCCATAAAGAGATGTGACTGGTAACCTTTATTTGGGTATGTAAACATTTATCTCTATACCAAACTTCTCAAGTGCATACATTACAGGGATCTGAAATTAAAGAAAGTCATTGAAAGAAAACAGAAAACAGATGGCATATGAATATATAACAATTACTAAAAAAACAACTTTCAAACTTGTGACATAAGAAAAACAAATGTTGCATTCTTCCTCTTTTTCTCAGCAAAAAGAAAGGAACAATGGCAACAGTAATCCCTTAAAGTCAATTCAATAATAAATCAGACACACAGGGAGGATGAAATCAAACTTAATTGATTATTACAGTCGTGCTAACGTAATTGATTTCATTGCAAAGTATGAAAAGGTTATTGTTAAAAGCAAAGGTACTTATGTGCTATTCTTGTCAGAATACACTTGTAAGAGTCCCACACTTGGATCTGTGCTCCCATGATGTGGCTGGCAGGGTTCTTCCATAGGTCTACCATTTTCATTAATTCAGAAGAGAGAAGCTTCCTCAACAGTAGAGAGCGTATTCGTGTGCCTGATTGCATGCAGTGATCCCAGCTATCTTCAAATGGTAATCACTTTTCAAAAGAAAATACCAGAAAAGAATGCAAACTGTACCCCCAGCTCTGTGGAAAGGTAGATGAGTGAGCAGGGATCTATTATAATTATACACCTTTATTTCTTGTTCTCCAAATAGAAGTAATTTTCTTTTCTCCATGTGGTGGTAATAATAATACATCCTGGCTCCAGCAAGCCAAGCTTCTCAAAGAATGTCCCTTTCAAGACTGTCCTCTAGCAATAAAGTATAACAAAGGGAAAACTTTAACATGTGTGTTGCAAAGAGCAATGAGAGAAAAGTCAGGAACAGACAAGTAATGAAAAACAAAGTTTTGTTTTTAACATATGGGGGATAAGTTTTTGCAGGGGGGGGGAAGTAACTAGTGACATTATGAAAAAAGCAAACAACAAATGACATTTACTAAATTGGTGGGAGAATATGGGTGTTCTCAGCCCAAAATTGTGCTGTTGCACTGTTCAGCCAGTCCAGGGGCACAGTCCCGGCACAAGTGCTTTCTGAAAGCGTGAAGAAAACACCATATAGGTTTTGTGCGCATCCCCTGAACAAGAATAAATACTTTGCCTTAGCATTCTCTTCATCACAAATAACAGAGTTCTGATATCTGCTGGACAGTGTCTGAGCCACAAATGTTATCACCGCCAGCTACACTGGAAACTTTGCCTTCTGGAGGCCTGAGCAGCCACGGCACCTCCCACCTGGCTATTTTGCTAATTCCTGAATGCTCTGGAGTATCTGAACTTGGCAGACTCATAGTGAAACATCCCAGAATAAAATTCAGATGTCCATTTGGATTACTTTGACCATCCCTTAAAAGCCAGAAGTCTTGTGAACTAAGAACTTCTGATACGGTTTGTGATGGCTTTTAACAGAAACTTCAAAAAAGGGCAATTGTGTCTTGAAGAACTTACTCTAACTGACATTGTCATCAGACAAAAAAAAGCAGGGACATGCTTTTCTCTTAGCTTTTGCCCCACCTCTTTATCCAAAGGTATCATTTTCATTGCAGAAACCATGTCTGTTGGAGATAACTTTAACTATGATCAAGGCACGGCTTCTATCCACTAGGTTACTTCTCCCACATTCCTGTTTATATAAAGAGAGGGTGAGGGAAAGGAGCACAACATGCATAATGCTAATAAATAGGAAATTTAAATGAAGGCCTTATGAGATACGCTTAATTTGTCTCTTGTGACAAAAATAATTTCCTTTGGGAGAAACACCGCACTTGAATTAGAAAGGAGAGGGAAAGGAGGGGAAAGGGGGGGAAAAAAAAAAGGAAAACATACAGTTGAAAGGCCAAAGAAACAGATTCACTGAAAACAGATCTGACAGGAAGAGGCATATGAAGCTACTATTTGCCATCAAGTGCAGCATGTGTGCATCACCTCCTGGCAAGCGAATTTAAAACTGTCAGAACACTATGGCTAGCGCATTCCTGCTAATCATATCAAGGGACTGCAGAACAGGGACAAGGATCTATTTCAGTATTTACCACTGAGTGATAACATTTTGAAAGTATCCTTTTATGGATTTATTTTACTCATTTACTCGTAAGGATGGCTGGACACAACTTTCTCACTACAAACAATTAATTTAATTTTGAGTGCAATCTAAAGGTGTTTTAGAATACTCCTCTTTGCTCATTAGGTCAGGGATCAAACTTGTCACCTCCAAAAGTCCTGTGTAAGAGAAGCATGCCTCAGTTTCCCCATTCCCTATGCTGAATTTCTGAGAAGAGAAACCCTCTGAAATGTTACTGTTTAAGACTCCTTCTTTAACATGACATAAGACCATTACCTCAGTTTCATTGCAGCAGAAGATATCAGTATGAGTATAAAATTGCGGATCTAGGTCAGCAAGGGCTGGAGCTGGATTAAATAAAGTCTTTACTGAAACAAAAGAAGAAGAAAAATAAAGTCTAAATCTCTGGTGTTTTAGATTTATAAACCATCATCTGAAACACCATTGTGGTTAATTCACAGCTCCCAATTTTCTTATTAACACACAAGTGGCTCTCAGTTTCTGTGTCCTTGTTTTATAGAACTACTAGAGTTTTGTTTATTAAAGGTCCTTTCTAATTCATGTGCAGGCACCTGTCATGATGGGAACATGACAGAAGAGCAACAGAAAAAATAACCAAGAAATTATTAAATTATTTAAAACAAGGGAAAAAGCCTTAGAGAGTAATGCAATTTGTTTTCAGTGTTGTTATCTGCGTTCTGCACATGAAGAAACAGGGGTATGGAGTAATGAAGGGCAAGTCCAGACAAAGAGTTAAACGTGCTTCTGAATGTGTTACCTAACTTGTTCAAACTGCCACATTATAAAACTGTTGTGTAGACAAGGCACTGTATATTTTTAATATGCTATCTGGCAGAGCTAGACCTAAGCTTAACACGTGGTAGAATATGTTAGTTAACCTAACTTTAAACTGTAGCCTAAGGCCCCGTGTAACAGCAGAAAAGGTTTGTCATGAGGACAGTGACTTACTCACTGTTAGCACAGGAAGTCTGCAGACTTAGTTTCTCACTTTGCCAATTTTATGATTAATACTCCTGTGTCTTAACCACAAGGCCATCATTTTTATATAAAGGACACTCTCTTACTTTAGAAATATTCCTTGTAGTAAGTGATCAAATCTTCCAACTTGAATGCCTAAATTTTTGGCTTTAAATACTTACTTAGAACCTAAGCTACAGCACCTAATATTCAGACACCCTGAACACTTCTGAATGAATCCCAGCTAATTCCCTAAAAGAGGAAGATGCATAGAGACTTCTGAAATCTGGGTAGCGAGAACCTGAGAAGATGACCTTTTTGGTTAACACTCTGAAAGTTTTAGTCTTTGAGTGTAGAACTTTATCATGCCTCTCTACCTGCCTCATAAAAAAGAGTATTAAAGCAACAAAGACATTTACCCAGAAGTCTGAAAATGCCAGGATTAGGATTTCCAATGAAATCTTAATTTGACTCCCTCATATTATTACAATACAGTATGTTTTATAATCAACTCTTTAATTATACGATCGCATACCACTGAAAAACAGCATGTGATCACATAATTAAAGACTACAACATAATACATATGCAGAAAGGAGACAAATTAAAGTTTCACAGGCAACCTTAACTCTTGCATTTCCTATTTTCTGAACTGCAACCCTAATAAAGTTTATTTAAACACAAATCTTTAAGGTATACCTTCTTAGGTAAAACAAACAAACAGCACATATTGGAAAACAAACTCTGTCATGTGGTATCATACCAAAATACACGTGGGTCTGGAGCAGCACTGGAAGTGTTCCAACTTGGGTTTTAAGTAATACAGAGTCATTGTGAACAAGGTGTAATACATTACTATTAGTTTGCTCCCATATTTAGTATCTGCTGAGCGGGAGGGGGTGATCACATCATACCTCTTTACACCCCCTCTCAACGCTTTCTTTTTCCCACCTCCAGTACCCACAGCCTACTCCCCGACTCTACCTCCGTATTCCAGTCTCTCTATTCAACAAATCCTGTTCTCTTCTCCAGTTTTGTTCTCCTTTCAGTTTCTCTCTTCCTTCCTCCTCTACCACCCCCAAAAATCAAGCAAATCCCTCCTAAACTTCCCTTGTCTGAAACCTGCTCTCCATCCCCACCATTCCCATCCAGCTTTGCCTCTTTGTATTTGCATCCAGCAAGCTCCTGCTCTGCACTTCTGGGCCTACAAGAGATCTGTAACAGTATAAAAGAAGTTGCCTAAAACCAGATTCAGGAATTACACTGAAAGTCATGCTGCCCAAATGGACAACAGCCTGTGTGGACAGACTCCCAGGGAAGCTAGCTGTGAAGCTCTAATGATTTCCTCAAGTCCATGTGAAAGGTAGTTATTTTCCAAAGGCAGATAATACAGTAAACATCAGGTAGATGTCCATAATGTTGTAAAGGCTTATTTTTAAAAGAAAGCTCCCTTGCTACCAAGTCTTAAGCAGATTTTAAGGTAGCCAGTATTCATATTTAAAAGGGGGTAGGGTGGGGGATATTTTCCTTTGACTGATTTCTGCAGCCACTGCGCTTTGGCAGAAATTACAAAGAGTTTATCCACAGACAAACAGCTGATATGAAAAATTGCAGCCCAAGATTAAAAAGTTGAAGCACCTGAAAAATAGATCCTTTACTTGCAAGCGACATGGAATCTTAATAACTGAGGCAGCTCCCAGCCCATTCTTCACTACAATATTAACAGGTTGGACATTATCAGCCATCTTTTACAGGGTTTGTCATTACAGAAGCCCTAAAACTGCTTTACAGACTTTGATACACAATAACATTTTGCCCATCAGTGAAGTGGTCCCCCTCTTGGAAGCAGCAGCAGCTTTACCACACATGGCCACTAAAACCCCTAGAATTTCCCAGTCAGATTTCCACTACAATTTATACCCACTTCATGTAATTATTTACAAACCTCCCTCCCTTCTCTCCCTCCCTCCTTCCTTCTCTCCAAGACTGTCACAAGATCTTTAATAATCAGTGCCACAATGACAGAATGTCAGAATATAATAAGTCCCTTTCCAGCTTACAGATCCAGGTGGTGTTCACTGAACAGAAGCAAAGGGTTCTTGCCTGTGTGTCCACATTCTTTTGCCGCCTTATCATTTATTTCTTTAAGAATGAAGAAAAACAAGCAAAAACCCCCTTGAAACAGAGGTTTGAGGCATCTGGATATGCATCTGTTTTAAACAAAAATAGTCTAGTGCACATCCTAACATGCACTACTGCATTATACATGAGGGTATTGCAGGCTAAAAGAAAGGAAATCGCATTACCAATTTACAGTTGGCTAAGGATAGATTTTTACAGTGCTACAAACTCAGCTGTTTACTTAGATTTGAATGCACATGACATTTGAACATGTGTAGCCTGCTGCTTTAAAGCAGAAGCAACCAAAGCTTTCCTGATACGGGAGCAGCCCAATGATAGCAGACTGACAGCACAGAACTACAGCTGGCCCACAGTTACCTACTATTTTTCCTTGATACATAGTGCTGTCTACAGTTGCTAAATGCTTGCATGTCTGTTCCACGCATCAGGTTTGGATTTTGTTTTTAATTGCCTTTAAAATATCCTGTCTTTTTCTTCTGTCACAGGCTGGCATCTTGTCATATGAGGGTGACAAAAGTGTGACACCTCTTAACAAAACTATGCATGGAGTTAGAAGCAGACAAAATAAGTCATGGATATTGACTCATGACTCAACTATAGTCCATTAACCACTAGGTTAAGAATGCTTTTATCTGTTTTTGCAAAACAACAAAAAATACAGTAAACTCTGTTGCACATACACACATACACACATTTTAAGCGTTCCAGGTGCTACTGTTTTCTAAAGTTTTTAGTTTTTACTAGGTTTGCATGAACCCACTTTTGGCATTTGAAACAGAAGTAACAATAATTTTTCCCCGTGTGCAGTTCTCTTTCTAGAGTTTATTGCTATAACCACCACAATTTAAAAGCCACTCTTTCCCAGCCTCACGTCTAACACAACTGCTTAAATCAGCTCAAAATGCACGAACGTGATGGATTAAGTGCTGCTACATCTGACATCTTCACTAGTGTGTGAAGACTAGTGATCACAACAGTTGCACAGCAGATCTCGGTGCAGAAGGATGACTGAAGAATCAACAAACCCAGCGTGTTATGATCTACTGGAGCAAGCCTGGGCCCGGCCGCAAGGAACCAGTTAGTTCTGATCCCAGTTCCATCCCTGAACTGTTGCATGATTGGCCATACTACGAGCTATTCCCTCACAGTCTTATCTTCTGGATAGGTGGTGTGAACAACATATTTTTAATCTCATATAGATGCCTCACTTGCATAATTATTTAGTTAGTGTTCAAATACTGTGGTAACTGTGCTTGAGTAACTGAAAGCATTACAGGCGCTTAAACAACAAAAACCATCATGTCAGTAGTGAAACCCCATCCTGTTCAAGCAAAATGTCAGCTTTTATCTATGTATACGCTACACCGAAGGAACAATGGGCTACATTTAAAAGTACAGCACAGTAACAATTTACGAATAATTTCACAGACCATGACTGTCTATTCAATGGCAGCATGCCAAGTCACACTCAAAGAGTTTTAGTTAAGAAGACAAAGCATTTTCTTTTACTTTAAGGATGTTAACTTCTACATAGAAAACCACAGCCATACCTACTGCTATGCTGGGAGAATAAGGGCATAAGTCTGTTTTTGAGGTCATTTCATTCACTTTATTGTGTGTGGAACTTCACTGACTTGCATTCATTATGCTTGTTCTGCTCAAAAATAATACCAGAGTCAGGCCCATAGCTCCTGACCTAACAGCATTACACTGTATTTAGTCACAGCATGAAAATAGGACAAAAGGCAGCACCAGACATATACGGGGAGATTATAAGGGTATGGGTTGATTTGCCATTCAAGGTAAACACTGCAAAATTTTAAAACTGAATCCAGTTTTCATTAGCGTAGCATGAATTTATTGGCTATTGTTTCATTTCTAAATAAAACTAGTATGACAGACACCAGAATAGACCACAGGATCTTTATTTAGAAAGCATGATAAAGAATATTTTTCATGCAACAGAAATGACAGAAACAGAATGGCTTATGTTAAATTACCTCCACTGGCATGTGCCATTTTCAGAGCTTCAAGAGAAACAGCAGGGGTTATTTCTAGCTGGCAAACAACCACTCTGGCTTTCTGGATGACATCCGAAGCTCTTTTCAGGTCTTCAAAATTTAAAAGCAGGTTGGCTCCTGGGACTATGGCAATGACATTCTGTCCTAAAGAGAACATATTGTGTTTTTTACATTAACTTTTGCAATAAAGTATGTAAAACAATTCCTTGCTTTTCTACAATACATTTCAGATGAGCATTTCAATTTGATTTCCAAAAAAAACCCCACTAAAAATGTATGCATTGCTGACATTTTCAAATACCCACAGATTTCAGATGATAATCAAAAAGATGGATGGACTAATGAATGCTACACTGCACAACAAATGCATTATATATTTATTTGGGAAAAGTCATGTATGGGCTTTCCCCAGCCTTATTTTGGTGGTTTCTGTGAGCTTTAGAGAAGCATTATAGTAGTCACAGTGGAGATGGGGGATATAGGCTAAGGGTAATATTTGCATTTTCCTAAAATATTCTGGTGGCACTTGGAAGAGAAAAGCATCAATGTGATTACTGTGTTCATATGCCAAAAAATGCCATAATAATTTTAATTTTCCCATCAGCTGGGAACAGAGAATATTTCACACAGCCATGAAAACTATGCATATTCTTTAGATTTCACAGAAGCAGGCTTGCTCTATTTCCCTGCTCCACTTCACGTTAGGGTCCCTAACCATCGTGAAAAACAGAATCAGCTTGTCACCAAAACCCATAAAGGTAATGCCTGTGTCAAAGGAAAGCTCTACCAGAAGTAAGTGAAGAAGGTGGGTGACATTCTCGTCTTCCCTTAAAGCTGGCCAGTAGAATGGTCTAAGCAAAGCTGTATGTGTGGAAGCACAGCAGTATCTCAAAGTATCTCACATCTAAGATCCTTTTCATTCTCACAGTTTGTTTTACAGGTGAGAAGGTTCATTTACGTAGGTTCCAAGTATTCTTTTGTTTTAATTCAGGCATATAAGTTACTTTCTTTTACTGTAGTTTTTTTCTTTCCTTCTTTCTTTTTTCATCTATGCTACAACACCTCGAGACCTTCAGGCATGGGTGCCTTCAAATTAAAATTTATTATTAATCACTCAGGTATTAAATTCAATAAGTCAGTTGTTCCTTGATTTACAGGCTCAGCCCGCCCCCGCTGAAGATTCCTTTAAGGACTGCCAATCATTAAAGGCTACCAATTCTGTAATGAACTGAATTACTCTGTAAATAAATATTTATGGTTTTAAATACATTATTTTTGTTGAATGCGACTTCAAAGTCCTTTGAATAAGAAACGTGCAAAGCTTGTCTCCCTAAATATGTTCTGAAAAGAAAGCAGGACAATGGAAAGAATAATATAGTGATCTCAGAGGGAGGGGCACAAGCTTTCCAAAGCAATTCCGTTGTCAATGGTTTGGTACAGAACAGCTGCATATGAAAAGCAAAACCTCAGCATTTAAAGCCAACGCCCTGCTTTTCAACAGACAATGAGGGGCATCTCGGATTAAAAAAAATAAAAATAAAAAAAGAGAGAAAAAACCTTCTGCAACAAGTAAATGCTATCAAAGATATCTGAGTCCTGCTGAGGAAACATTCAAAGGCAAATTGCACGTATTTTGCCAGGTGTATATTTTGAAAGCTTATGGGGTGCAGCAGTGCAAACAGTAAAAGGCAGGGAATCAGTGGAACAAAAAATTTATTTCACTTCTGCCTGGACTCTGTGCTACCTAGAATCTCAGGCTCTATCCACATGTCTTGTTGCGTTATCTTGCTAAACTATTTAGCTGTACTGACATGTATATTATTATTAGACTTCAGAGCTAATGGCCCAAGGCGATAAGGAAGACTGTTTGCTTAAATCCATATGTGCAAATTCAAGGTAGACCATGCTGCACTGGATCACAGTCAGGAGCTTTTCTTTGTAACTACAAAAGGTCAGAGACTTAAAGTCTGCTTTCACACCTGCCAGGGAAATGCAGTACCTACTGTGGTGTACAGTCTGGATGGGCTTAACCCAAGCTGGAGAGAGAAAGCCGTCTAAACCTCACTAACGGAATGACAGCAGTCACCACAAACTCACACCAGCACGCATGAAAGCAGAACCCAGACCCATGCACTCCCAATCAACACCAGCATTTTGTATAAACAGCAACCACTTTGTTGAAAGCAATTATTTCTTGCCAGGGAAATCAGATGGGAAATAAGCACCAGGGACAACAGAGTTAAAGACAGATGGCAAAGAGGGGTGGGATTCATCTTGTCCAACACTGACTAATTTTTAAAAGTTTTTTAAAAAATCCTACGTTCTAGAAAATTTGAAGAAAACTCATTTCTAAAAAAGACTTTTCTAGGTTCCTTCAACAAGGAGGAGACATGAGTATTTTGAGAGTTTTTTTAATCTTACATATCTTAGATACCTGTTTGAGGGGGAGATAAACTAGTCTAGAAATGCCTATGTATCTCTGTTAACTCTAGGTGAAGCCTTAAGTCATTCACATAACTTTGAAACAGCTCAAGTAAGGTAAAATGCTACCCACACTGAGAATGAGAAAAATACACTTACTGCATTACCAATAGTTCTAACATAACTTCACTTAGGTTAAAAATTCTCAGTTTTGATGGGAGCATCAAATTTTAAGTTTTGCAGACATCAGCTAGAATATTAAGGGCCACATTCAGAGTTGCTATAAACTAGAACAGCGAAACGAAGCTGATAAACTTGTGCAAGTTTACACCAGATGGGGATTGGATCCAATCAATACTTAAAAACAGTGTGAATGTTGCATATATAAATACTGTCCTCGGACTTCTAAACCTGCTGCTGTCACTTCTTAGAAAGATGTGCAACTCAAGCTAGATTTTTTTTTACAAGTGCCATTTTATACATGCCACCAGATGAGAAGTGTCAGTGGAAAACTCAAAGGCAAACCAGTAAACACCACAGTGCAATAATGATCACTTTTTAAAATGGGATGATGAACGTAAAAGCATCAGTAGTGCTTAGAACTCACCAAAATCTCAAAACAATGCAATTATACCAATAGCTGCAGAGCTTCTGCAAATAATTCATAGGGAAAAAAAGATATTTGTGACTAGAAAAGAACGATATAAGAAAAACATTTGCTGCCAAATCACACAGCTCATGAATATGAGGGCAAGTTTTGGGTGTGTCATGGTATCATAATTTCTATGCAATCGCCTGGTAAAAGCATAATCTTGTACAAAAACCATTCAAGTTCGTGATGAAAGCCAATACACAGAAATTCTATAAAAATCCAGGTGACTTTTCCTCATAACCCTGAAGGTTCAAAACACAGATTTTCTCTTTGTAAAGTGTAATTCAAACAAGCTGGCACATGTATTCTCAGTTTGCCTTGTTTATTTAGCCTTATCTAAACATATATTTTGAACGTTTTTTTAATACTAGTAGCACTTTGGTATTGAAAGTACACTTACTTACAAAATAACACCTATTCACTGTTCATGAATGATTAATAATTATCATAAAGTCAGCACAATGCTTATCTTAAGTGAGGGTTATCCAGCAGTGTTCTGTGTAGGTAAGCTTTGTCTTAACTTCCAATAACTAAGAGCACTTTAATCATGACCTGCCAACCTCTGTTGTCCCTCCACTGCATTTTTGCAATGAACATGGAAATTGTCACACTGGTTCAAACTACTGGTCCAGCGAGGCCAGCTTAATGGCACCATCAACAACCACTACCAGATATGGACAAAACTGCAATAAAATTCACAGGTAATCATGTAAAAAATAATCCTTATGGATTTCCCTCCCCCCCCCCCCCCCCCCCCCCCCCCATATCTGTATGCAAAAGTGCAATACACATCATGACTTTATGGAATTCTTACCATTCAATTGCACGATGTTAGCAGGTGTGCTAAGTGACAGAGCTAGGGGAAAGAAGGCAGGCTGAAAGGAGAAACAAAAACTGGGTTCAAAGTGGTGCGGTGCACCTCAAAGAAAACATGTTAAGAAAAGCAGCTGGATGTACCAGCATTTCTCCTTACGAGAGGAAGTACAGATTCAAAGCGTACAGAGTTCTGGTAAACTGAAGCTTGTGTTTAGTCAAAGCCTATACAAAGAGGCGGTTGTATAAAAGAGAACAACTAAAAGGAACTCGGAAGTTCCAGAAAAATTTCAGCACGGGCTTCTGAGACCAGCTCAGAAGGAACCTTTGCAACAAATCTGGGCTGCATGTTTTCCAATGCAGCACTATAAACTTGTTGAACATCGCTCCACCATTTTGCATTAAAGCAGGGATTTAACCTCTCTATCTTTTATTGAAACTATACTGTATTGTCTCAGAATATAATGCAACTTTAAGAATGTCAAATGTGCCTAATAATTTTCAAATTTTTGGTGCTTTGCCAATTATAATGATGGGTGAGTTATAGCTGTGCAATTCAGTAACCAGTAAAAATCTTCCCAGAAATTCAGCAGTGCCAGCTAGACAGACACAGGTAACATCAGGGAAAGTTTACTTCAGAGCCTCCTCTGACTTTGCTTTCTACAGCTTTCTTTTTCTCTGCTTTCACTCATCCATCATAGTCTGCTCCTTCTACTTGAGTATCTCTCCTGCTTCTGCCTGTGATTTTACTCAGTTGATATTTTCCCCAGGTACTGGTAGTTGCATTTGGCAAGACAAAGTGCAGGTTACCTATGTGACAATACAGCAAGTAAAACTTGGCGATTTAGAGAGACGATACCTATGTTTTTTACTTGTCCCTCATTGTCTTAACACAATACACCATCACCACCCCCAGTTTCAAATGCTTCCCTTTTAGGTATAATTTGAACTAGCAGAAACTACTTTACATCAGTGCATTGAATGCTGTGGTGTTTCAGCTATGCCAGCACAACTACTGTGGTAAAACATGCATGTGCAGACAAGCCTTTCAAAAAGTGCTGTAAAACCTGTTTAGGTCAAATCAGCCAGGTTTCTACAGGAAAAAAAAAAGTGTCTCTTGCAACAGCAAAGCACATAAGTACTGCTATTTTATTGCAATTTACTCAATTCAGGCACCAGATGGTTTTAGAAAGAAGTAACAACCCGAACCATTACCAATTCTGTGCATCTGTTTGCTTTATAGCATAGTTCTGACCAGGTTTGCTCTTCTACTAGATTTTAAATGAAATCTGAGGCCAGCAGTAACTTAATTTAAGATTTTTCTATTTCTGAAAGAAACAAACTACATGACTTTATGCATTATTCATCTCATTACGTGAATCACAAGACTATCGGAGACCCTTCACATTGACACTAACATATAAGATAGCCCACTGTGAACCTCATCGCACTGAATCAGTTTCCCTTTTCTTTTCCTGGTGCTTAAAAAGGTTTAGATCTACAAGATGGGTTTGTTCCTTACCCTTCAGAAAAATTCATGGTGTTATAATTTTAATAGTTCAACCTCTGTTCATTCAAGTTTAGACCATGTTTATCTTAGCCAGCCATGCACATGAACTGGGAAGCAATAAGACTGCTTCTTACCCAACCCTTCTGGACAGCACACCTAGTGCAAGACATGGTTACATGTACAAAACAGTGAGCCCTGGGAGCGTGCTACTAGATTCTTACTGTCTCTCTTATTTACACTGGCCAGAGTAGTGACTGCATGTGGCCTAAGAAAGAACTTCATCAGAGTTGCTGTGGTAATTTACCTGCTGATCCAAACCAAGAGAAGGAGGTGGAAGTAAGAGGCCGGTATCCAGTTTATTCAATGCATTAGAGCTACCTTATTTCTGAATTAGAGCTGTCATGCAAGGCTTTGATTAATCTTACTTAGGGAAAATTAAACTCACATCTCCAACTAATTTGCCTAATTTTCCTGAATGTTCCTGTGTAGACTTGCTTTTAGTCACAGCCCCTTCCCAGGTTTGTTCCTGGAGTGAATAGTCATGTTTCCTTTCCCATTTTGAGCTGTAGCCCCTGTACTACCATCAGGTTACATAGGAGCTTGTCAAGTTGATGTGTCAGCTAAGCTGTGGTAACTGTTCAAATGAAGGCTCTTAGCTGTGCCAAAAGTGAACTAAACCAATCACACTTAATTTGCTATGTTTGCAAAAACATTACTGGTCCTGAGCTCTAAATTTTGATCCAGACACACGTTTCTCCTAAGAGCTCTCAATAACTTGCTTGAGGAAAAGATAAACAGAAGGTTTTCAGAGGATGATTTAGCAATCTTGAAGAATATGAAAGCAAGCCAAACCTCTTTTTCTTCTTCTGCAATATGAAAGCAAAGGCATAGGCTAAGGAAAATTAACACAGGAAAACTAAACAGGCCATTTCACTGTGTAGTCATCACTGCAGATGCAACTTGGGATCAAGAATTGTGGTAATATTACAAGATCAACATAAATATTTCCACTTACACTAAGGACAATTTATTTTCCTGATTCAGAGCATAATGACTCAATGCGCTGAGGAGGCAAACTCTTTCCTCACAGGACAAGAGGAAATGGCCTCAAGTTGCATCAGGGGAGGTTTAAATTGGATATTAGAAAAAATTTCTCCACTGAAAGGATTCTCAAGCATTGGAACAGGCTGCCCAGGGAAGTAGCTGAGTCACCATCCCTGGAGGTGTTTAAAAGACATGCAGATGTGGCACTTAGGGACACGGTTTAGTGGTGGACTTGGCAGTGCTGGGTTAAGAGTTGGACTCAATGATCTTAAAGATCTTTTCCAACATAATTATATGATTCTATAGTAAAAGTGCTACGTAAGTTGTAGTGGAAAAGGAGAGCTTTAACTTTCTGCTACACTGTGCACTGGTCATTGTAAAACTAGATAGATCAGCCGGCTGATTGAATTATGGCTATTGCACTGCTAATCTAAGCATCTGATTCTGCTGCTTTTAGGCACCTCATCCTACAATGTTGCCTGTAATAAAAAAGGAAGTGCAATGAAGTGTGAATAAGATCATGAAAAAAATGAAAGATATAGAAAAAATAATTCCACAATTAACAGTGACATGGCAAAGGTTTCTTTTATGGCTGTAGATGCAGAACAAAAAGGACAATTCAGAGTAGAAATATGTACCTTCACTGTCGACAATTATTGAAGCAGCTCCAGTAGCAGCATCTGTAGTCTGACCTACAAATGCTAAGAAAGGGAAAAGTTACAGCATGCATTACTTCAATACATTACTTTCAACCAATAGCATGTGATGCAGTTTAATTGAATTAAATCTAAAATGAACCCATAACCTCCAGCAATTTAAAAATGCTAATTACTCTTTCATGTGCAACAATGCCAGAGAAGCTAACAACAACAAAAAGTGTTAATTTACACCCACAAAACAGAAATGCGAGTCCAACATTCTTTAATTTGGCTACATCTCTGCTTTAGAGAAAGCATGTTATTTATGCAGCCTTCTCAGGCACTCTACTCCTACATGGAAGTATTTCTTTTATCCAATGAAGCAACAGAGTCAACACTGGAGAAAACGAAAATATTAAAACAACACAGCATTTAATTCTGCAGATCGTGCTATGAAGGCAGTGGTGAGGCTGTATGTTTCCTCTTTGGATTATTATTCAGATAAATTAACTAGAAGTGAGGCTGGCAGTGCTGTCTATTATAAAGATTGTTCCATATATACTACTATAAGAACCTGTTTTCAGCTGTCAGCAAATTTGTCAAATATTAACCAGTGGTCCGAAACTTTCTATGACAGGTGGGTTTTTGTAGGTAGAACCGTAGTAGAAAACTGCCAGAAAAGCTGAGTTTGGTTTCCACCACCCCCCGCGCCCCGAACTGTATTGGAGAAAAATCTACTTCTTTGAGACAAATTGTGGTGACCTTTTGTTTAAGAGGCTCTGGTGTTCTAACATTTTAGAACATGGACTTGATGTTGGGCAAAAGTTGGCTTCTTTCCGAAGATGTGCCTTTTGTGGCCAATTTAAATATCTGCTCAAATCTGAACAAGACTGAAAAAACAAATAACATCATGCTCATTCAGTTTTGCTAAAGTATTGCGGGTACTCGCCCTGGAGGTACCAGTATCTAGTTCTGAGTTACAACAGTCACAGCAGAACTTTCCTTGCAATTATAACTTCATCATGAGCTCGCTCTAGACACTGGAATTGAAAGCAGGGAACTTGTGTCTTCTGTGCTCTCAGTACTCTTCCTGCAGAAAATAAGCAGCATGAGCTGCAAGCTGCACAGTTCAAATGTGGGACAGAGAGTAACATATCATTAAAGGTCTAAATGGTCGGAACAGCACTGGCAGCTCATAGGTTGTGGACAACAGGAAGACTGGGATAAGGGGAAAATTATGAAACAGATTGGAATTCGAAAGGAAAGGGGTAAGGTGATATGTTAGGAAATAGAAGAGCAACGTAAACAAAGACATATGACAAGGATCCAGGAAATGGAAGCTGGCAGAACTGGCATTACGGCAAGAATTTTCACCCATTACCCAGTATCCTTATGTATAACAACAGGAATAGGCTAGACAAAGATTAAACTGAAATGAAAAGCCAGGGTCTGAAATAAGACTGTCCTAAGCAAAAAAGGTCTGTGCACGCTGAATCACCCTTGTCTTCAAATCCTGTAATGCAAGCTGGGATCCTGGACCAGCCCCACGAGCAGTACAACCTATCCTCCTCCAGGGCTGACCAGTGTAGAGGGGTGACAATCTAACACCCTTCTGACATAATTTTAACTCAGTCCACAGAAACTGATACCTTGGACCTAAAGGTTCCAACCCTTCAATTGATGTATCTAGTTATCAGTGAAGTGCACTATGATGGAATTTCTGAAATTTTTCTCCTACACTTTTCTTTTGCTGCTATAAAGATATTTAAAAATATATAACATTACAAGATCAATCATTTAAATCTGAAAACATGAGTTTTAAGGTTCCTTGTGGAATATACATTTTCACTAAGTGCTATGCATTATAATAGTTTTATTTACATGATCAAAGACTTTATTCATAAGGTAGGCATACTTTGGAGAGATTTAGAACTGTACACTAACAGACACTGTTTTTATGGTATCCTTGCTTGGTTTCTTGCTTAAGTTGGAAGATATGCAATGAATAAACCTGTATATACATTTGTGAAATATTTAGATGCTATACTGATAAGCATAATAAAAGCCCACAAAATACTGATAGCTCTGTCTTTAAAGCAGAATTTGAATAACGCAGTAAATGAAGCTCGTGGCTGCACATTAAACAGAAAAGATAAACAGAATACTGAATTGGCACTTAATGATTGCATCTGTCCATCCTTGTCCACCCTGAAGAAGACCAGAGTAATATAAATAAAAATATGATCATGTAGTTAAGTAGCACACAACAACACATTTACACAAGAGAGAATTAGGGTTGCAGAGGTGCAAAGATACTAGGATATTGTGAATGCTTAATTTTCCCTTTTCCCGAAAGCCTTTTAACATTGATTTTTGTGTGTGTGTGTTAACAAATATCAGCTGCAGTCTCTAAAATGACTGCACCTGTCATTTCACAAAACAGAGGTGAAATAGACTGCGTTGACAAATGCTTTTCCACTGTACCCCTCCCCTCCCAACATGAAATTGAGGTTGAATAATCAGACTGGATTTTTCAATTTCTAACCAGGCATTACCATCACTAATGCCAGCCTAAAGAATTGCATAACAGCAAGTTATCTTCACGTGCCTTGCGCTGATGTAATCCTCTGAGATTTAGAGGTAATAAATTACATTTTATTTTTAGTGGTACAGCTGATTTCAGAAGTCCCCACATTCTCACCCATATTCATTCAGTTCTGCCAGCTATGTTAAAACAACTATTCATAGTTTTGAATGATAAAACACATCCAATGAGGCAATAAAATAAGAAACCCTCCACTACCAGTCTTTAAAGCCTAAAAATGAAACAAAACGGTTTTCTTAAAGTATAATTTTACCTGTAGAAATACCATTCTTCTTCAAGTTTTCAACATAATCATTGCCAAAGGAATCCTTCCCAACCTACACAAAAGATAAAAGGATAGGTTTTCTTGACAGAAAGGTGAGAGGACAGATGGATCATCTTTAGACAACAGAATGCTCTAATCCAATTTGAATACAACACTTTGTGTTGCAGCACTTTCCCTTATTAATAAACAAATAATAGTAAAATGTATTAATAACATTAATAAACAACAGGAATAGTGTTCTGCAGTTTTCTCCTCCTTTATTACAAAACTCCCCCTTACACCCATGTTGCTATATTCAAGTTTCATCCTCTTACAACCACTGTGTTCCCTTGACACTGAAACCTGCTGGGGACTGTAAAATCTGGACATGTACTGAATTATTCAGCTTTGAATTAAAAGCACTTAGCAACTCCGGTGTCCATCTTAATTGCCATTCCTATTTTGTATTTTCTATCTCAAGTTCCCTCGGTGGAAAAATATCAAACTGTAGTTATGGAGTAGAAAGTGACAACAAACATGCCACTGCTGGTTTCTATAATTCTCAGTACTAAATGTACTGTTTACAAATTCAACATTTTTTGTTTGCTTTATACAGCAACAGCAGATCAAGTTGAGTTAGGGAGTCAAGCTATGCTCTTGTTTTTCTAACAGCAAGTTAAAGAGCTTGTAATTTCAGCTCCACTAATCCTTTTACCTGAACAGAATTCTGCTTGCTGTTTATTCAGACTAATAAAAATTTCTTTTTGTTACATTACACAGAAATGTATATATGGAGAAAAAAATGGTATAACTCGCTTAATGTCAAAATAGCATTTAAAATATATTTATAAAGCCAACATGGCTTTGAATTCACCTCTGTTAGACTACATTTTGAGCATGCATAGTGTGTGCTTCCACTTCCAAGAGTAAATTGTGTGTATCAGAAGTATCAAAGACTGACCAATGCTACTGGAAATATCTTTGCAAGAGAAAAAAAAATAAATCTTTCAGATTGGAAGCCAAATCAAGATCCTGGTCATGGTCTAGACAATGAAGGAATTACATGAGGAGTCCTAATGATCCATCTTCTCATAAAACAGCACTAAATGGCTAACGGTGTATTTGAGTTACCAGAAGCACAAAGCAGCTGCCTCTATTGCCTGCTGTTAGAAATTGGTCTACTTATGAGCTCAGTCCTTTAGAAACCTCAGAGAAGACCCAAGTACTAACTAGTGATCACAAGGATCAAACCTTGTGTTTCAGAATTCTAAACTTTAAAGTGCAATGGGTGGATGATCCTTCCCACCACATATTCTATTGCACAACCATGTTTTGAAACATACTTTCATTTCCTACAGCCTCTATAAAGGATTTTTCTAAAGCATTATTAGGGATGGTCCCAGTCTTACTGAAGTAGGACAGCAATTTAGGTCAAAACAGTCTAACCAGATGGGACATTCCTCTGGTACATGCAAAAAAACCCCACAACAACATTTACTTTGGTCACCATCTTATTCATTGTTTGCATATTAGAATATTTCTGTATCTCTGACTACTCCCAATTTGCCAGACAGGGCAGGTTGTCAGAAGCTGCATCTTCCTACTTCTTTAGGCTGGATGACTGCAGCCATCTGCAATTTAAAGTGAGTCTGCTCACCTCTGCAGCCTAACAGCTGTACTAACGGAATGCATTCTACCTGATGGTATCACTTTCTCCCTCCCTTGCTGCTAATAAAGTTTCTACAACAAATCTCAGGATTTGCTCAGTTATTTCAGCAACAAAATATTTCATAACCATTTTCCAAAAGCTCAACTGAAACTTCCTTCCTTCAGCTCTGGGTCCTACACAACTGACAGACAGCCATCCCTTATTGTTCAACTGTCATAACAACTGAAATCAGCTGTAGTACTTTTGCTCACAGCAAGACATCTCAGTGCTGGAGGGAAGCCCTCAGAGGGGACTCCATGGAGGCCCTTTTCCTCTGGGAACTTTTTTCCATGTTAGTTCATCTGCATCCAACCCAGTTAATCCTAGTGCATTCAAAAGGCTTATCTTTCCATTCAGGCTTTACCCGCAAGGAGGACAGAATATTGGACATCAGGCTCGTTCTAGATTAAAGGCATTATCGACTGACCATGTCAAATTATATAACATTTTTTTAAGTATTTTCTGCTTTTGCACAGACTGTGCTAGATGGACTATCGTGTAAACAGAAAAATAAATGCCTTAGCCTGCTGACCACAGATCATTGTATGTGCTAAAATAGCATTTCTTCTTTATTCAGTTCTTAACAACAGCAGTCACTTGTACAAGCATTATGGTCACACAGTTTGTATATTAGAATGAGTGGAATTATGTGAGTATTTTTCAGTTGGAGTTTTCCCTGCTTACTGTCATGTTTTGCATGTGGAGCTAGGGGAGCTAGCTGGCATGATAGCAGCTAAAATTCTAGCAGCTTAGAGAATCAAACTCATCTGTACCTGAAATACAACAAAAACATGTAACTCTTGACAATTGTTTAATCTATTCAATTGTTTAATCTATTCTATATGCACTTTTTTTTTGAGTGTTTACTTTTTTTCTTCATAAGGTAATGAAACAGGTATTAAAGATAACTATATGACAGTAATACAAAAGGAAAAACAATTGAATATATCCATCATATTGTGGGATGCATCATGATATAGCTATGTTCTCACAATGAAGTGAGGATTCAGGCTTACAGCACTTTAACATAAATTTGGCTTAGAAATCATCTAAAGAGAAAAGAGTACATAGCATGGTAATACATCACTTCCTAGTTCTAAGTAGGAATCAAATGCAGCTGAGGATTAAGTAAAATTTAGTATATGCAGTTATCAGGTTAGTGACATCATCACCCAGTGAGGATCACTCCAAATAGTCCATCAGAAGTAAAGCAGGACTTTTTTCAGCACATACAACCTCCAAAAACCCAAACAAACAAAAAAGCAACTTTGAAGAGTTTGGGCTCTCAAGACCACTGCAATTTTCAGTAGTGCAACAGGGTTCTTGTATGAACACCAGCAATTAATTTAATCGCTTATATCCTTTAGTTCCCTGTCAGTAATCCTGTACCTTTCTCTGAACAACTGTCTTTCTCGTCTTTTTGAAGTGGCAACTATTCCATCAATATATTGTTTTACTGTACTGAGAAAATTAAGGAGGGGAGTTTAAGACTACTACTGTGATACATATTGATAACCCAGAGCCACTTGCAGATACATCCAAGCACACAGCAGAACAGTTTGAACTTCCACTAATTAAACTCAGTACTTTAATTTTACACTAAAATCCACAGCATTCTATGGCATCTCTAGTCATAGCTGTAAGTCATCCTAAAACTCCCCCTCTCAAATCCTCACCAGATAGTCACCATCTCTCCTTTGTATTTTACAGCTCTGAGGTATGAAGAACGCCTTGTCACTTGATCTGAGATGTCTACCCCTATTCTTATTAAGGATATCCTCTATCTATATTATATTTTATATAAGAGGATGCCACACTTCAGCAGAATGTCCCTCTTTTGGAAAGTAATTTGAAATTATAGAAATTGCGAAATTTTATTAGGAAAGTAAATGTTTCCAGAAACATGTACGCACTGAGCAAAGGCTAGACCATTAAGAAATAAAACAAAATTCACACTTTGAGTGAAAAAAAACCAACTTTAATATTTAGCAGGGAATTCATTGCCAGTTCATCTTGTACTTGAATCTGATCGTTCTTGAATGCAAAGATGATCAAATATACACACTATTACAGAAGCACAAACATTATCAATATAAAAAAAATACCACACTGTAAAAGAACTAGTGATAATGATCCACAGCAATGCTTGCAGGTGTAATTTAGATTTATAGTTACCATTCTTTACCTTAATATTGGATTGGAGAACCAGAGAGAAAGGCTTCCTTGAGATGTTTTCAGTACTTCTAAAAAAATCCCTGACAATGATCCAACAAATTTAGCATTCTCCCTAGCTATGGCAATAACAAAGTATGTCCAGTGAATTTGAAGTTTCACCTACAGTTAGCACAGGATAGACAATAAGGCTACGGAGAGAGAAAATCTGATCTTAACCTTAGTAATTATCCCTCAAAACTTGTAATGTTTAATGACAAAAATAAAAAAAGGCATTGTAAGTACATAGCACCTGCCAAGCTGAATCAGCCTGATGGTCTGTGAGCCAGTCTTTAGAAATGCTGTATATCAGATGTTTCAGAAAAGTGGGCAAAAAAATCCCATAGCATGCAAAAGTGCTAGAATTTGGAAGCAAACATCTCATCCTGATCTCAAGTAATGAGATAATGATTTAACCCTTGAAGCACAAAGTTTTACATTATTTCCCAAATTTGTTACTGGCTTGTCATTGTCTTGACTTTCAATCAGCTACAAAGTAAATTTCAGAATGACTACAATGCCTGGCACCTGAATGTCATCAATGAATCCCTGATCACTGTAACAGTGGGGAACATAAAGAGGGAGGGCTAATCAAGATTACTTGAATTTTGACCATCTCAATTTCTCTCCAATTTTTTTTCCCATGGTACCTCAATCTAAGTTTTGCAGTCCTTCTTTACATGCAGTTTCTGCCAAACCTCTAGCCAACTAGTCTTTGATTCTGGCAGTGTTCTTAAAACAGCTTCCTCCATACTTAAATTTTCAGCAGAGATAAGGAAAAGGGACCTAGAGGAGGATTAAAAAATAAAAACAAAAAGAAGCAAGTCAAAAAAACAAAAACAAAACTAAAAACTTTTCTGTAAGTCACCTAAAGGTTTACTGGAATATGCATGATCATTTAGTTCAGCTGGAATCCAAGAGCAAGTCAGTGCTTACCTTGCAGATCAGCGAGGTCTTGGCCCCAAGTCGAGCAGACTGGACACATTGGTTGGCTCCTTTCCCACCAAAACCAACAAAAAACTTATGTCCAAGGACAGTTTCTCCAGCTCTTGGCAATCGCGTAGTAAGGCTATTCCAATTTCAAGTAATATTTACATACATTAGTGACTGAAAATAATAAGAATCTTCAAAATAAGAATTACATTCTTATAATCCTAAATAGTCCAACAGCCAGCCAGTAAGACCAAAAAAGACTTGAAAGATCTTTTAGGGTCTCTACTCCACATCCCACCCGTTTAAGTTTATTCCTTATATGCCACTCAGTCAAGCTTCTTGTTTATTACTCAAGAGAGGGACTGCATTTCTTTTGTTCATGTTTCATGTTTCTACAGGAAAAGAAGCACTTGATCCCTGACTTAGATTCCCCAGTGCTAACTCAATACAGATAAATAATAAATCTATAGGTCTCACTGCTCATGTTGTTTTACTTTAACATTCAGCTCAAGTTTACATATTGTTAATTTAATTTCATTACATCTAATTATACCTTCTTGAACCACCCTAAGTAATTTTTCACTTTGTTAGTGTTCACACCCCTCAAAATTGTAGATTGTTATCAAGACCTTCCTCCCCCTTGCTGTCACTCAGGCGCACTGTCCGTAATTAAGTTTTTTCTTTTTAAAGTTTTCCTCTTACAAATCAAGCTTTACAATTTCTCAGCATTTTGTTGTTTCTTGAACACAGTCCAATTATATCTACATCCTTCTGGGGGTGGGTGCCCAGAACCAGATGCACTAATACAAGCAGAGACTCATCAGGAGTGTATCTGGTTTAATTTCCATTTTGGAAAAAACAAAACAAAACTGCAACTTTGTTAACCCTACCAGATGCTTTGCTATCTCCTGAAAAAGTTGAAGGGAAGACACCACTGAGACGGTGTGGATGAATTTCTCCAAATGCAAAAGGCTAATCTTACTTTTCACTTCTAATAAAATATGTAATTCAAAGTTGTGTTTACAACACTCAAGAGTACCAAAATTTCTGTCTCCTCAAGCCATACATTCCAGACACAAAGATTAAAAATGTAATTCCTTCCATCTCTTATGCTACAAATGAGTTCACAACACGTACGGAGGGAAGGCCTCCTACGATGTACTAGCAACCTGTTCAGTCAATGACAGTTAGCTCAGCCAGCTTTCCAAAAGCCTACAGGAAAGAAAGGGAGCGTGGGGAAGGGGAGTCTGAAAGAATGCAGAGGAATCTGCCCTAATGAGGAAGAGATTGACAAACATTCATGTTAATTCATAACATTATTTTACCAAGAAATCTTAACAGAAACTTCAAAATTGCCATCCTTCCAATTCAGAAAACAGGTGACGTGCTTCTGCATCAGCAAATCCCTACAGAGTGCTTTTTGAAAAGGATATGAAGGATACGTGTATTACTTTCTGAGTTTATGCTGCAACTTCTGGAGCAAGTTGGTGTTTGCAAAATCTTATGGAATTAATGACAAAGCACAGCCCAATTTACTGAAAATACTCAGGATAAAGCAAACTTTTTCTCCTCCTGATTTTCAATTCTAGCACCCATCAGTCCAAAGTTTTAGCATCATTAGGATATCAAGAAAACCTAAAATTAAACTAGCAAAGCCAAACAAGTCCTGAACTCCCAGAAATTAAGATTTTTGCTTTGAAGGAGTTGCTGCAGGTCTGTGCTTCATTGGTAGTTACAGTTGCCAGACAGATGCAGGTACGGATGCAGACGCTAAGTAAGGATGCTCACTAACAGAGCACACTGGATTTTAGTGTGAGTGTACAGTACCCAGCCAGCAGGTTAATTTTGTGTGGGTGACACAGAGAAATGCCAGAAGGCTCACACATACCGCTAATGGCACTCATTTTGTTTCCAGAAAGGCAGAACCAGGAACATTCTGTTGGGAAATGTTTAAACCATTTTAAATAAAAACGCAACAGCTTTTTAGAATTATACTTATAGTACCTTACATATATATAGAAAGGGTTGCTAAGTTAAAACTGCCCACAGCAGCATCTGGCACGTTGTTTACAACAATGAGTAACTGTAAGATTTCAGGGAACAAGGTGTAATGACTGTAGATAAATGTTTATTGATGGTAACATCTATAATTTATCGCTATTTTCACCATGGGATACCAAATTAGGGATGGTAGTGGACCAGAGAATGAAGGTCACAAAACTTGGCTGAGAAAGCTCATGTTCAGCCACTGCCAGGGTACTGCGTGCACACTTCTAAAATTATGTGCCATTCAGTAGAGTTGTACCATGTAGAGGAATGAAGCTGGGTTAATTAGCATTGATAATATACTGCTGTGGGCCGGCTTCAGGGGTGAGGGGTGGGGCTGGCCTATGTAGATAAGGTGCAGCTGTGGCTGGTTCTGTTAAGGGGTTGGGCAGCTAGTGAAGAAGGAGCAGCCAAGGAAGGGAGAGAGGAAGAAACAAGAGAAGAGGGAGTGTGCCCTGGATGAGGTGAGACTAGGAGAAGGCAGCAGAGGGACTGGCATTGAAGAGTGTGCTGATATGTGGTGGTAAAAGACCTTGTTGTAGCTTGATAGTTTGGAAAGTGCTGTGACACTACCAGTCTTGGTAAGAAATAGTAGTAGCAGCTCTTGTGTAATTCCTTTCATCCACAGATCTCACTATGCTTTAAAAAGCAGAACAACATCATTATTCCTGTTTTGTGGGTGTGAAACTTGGGCAAGTAATTTTGCCTTTTTGTGCCTCAGGTCAGCCAAGAAGCCAGTGGCAAAACCAAAAACAGAGATCAGCTCAACCCACTAGCTCACACGGTCTTCTCATTTAAATTCTGCAGTATGAAAATGGTATCAAGTCTCAATTCATTCTCCTTCCTTAGGGTGTTTTTCAGAGATTATAGCTTATTCTAAACAGAATTTGTTTCCACAAAAAGCTAATCTATTTTTAGACAAAGATTAACAATTGCAACATCCCAGCAGACATCTGCTAATAGTGCTGCTCTGAGTTCATGCGCATTTTCAAGAAGTACGTTTGACCATACTTATTCTTGTTTTAACAGTGACCAGACCATGACTTAATTATTCTCTCAGTTATGTTGGTATCAACATGCAACTCCAATGGACACATCATAATTGTACTGGGGAAAGAACAGGCTTGGTGAGATGAGAATCTGAGCCTCCAAGTTTCAAGCAGCACGGTATAACAACTGCCTGTGGGAGTCAAATAGCTTGTTGAAGATGGGGAGATGACCTTTTTTATTGTTTTGATGAAAGGTACAGGGCAAAGGATCAAGTTGGAACAGTGATTTATAATTAGCCAATTTTAAAAATAGGCTAACAGACTAGGCAAGAACAGGCAGCAAGTTCCTGTAGCTCACTGTAAACAAAACCCCCACCTTATTACATTTCAGGCATGATCGTCAGTCTTTTCAGACCAATCCTCCACTCCAGAAGCCTATTTTTACTTTCCATATTAAACAAATTCAGAGTACTGATCTATATATAAGCCTGGAGTTTTCACTTTCACTAAAACAGGTATCCAAAAATATTTTTTTTTTTTTTGCTAATAAAATGCTGTTCTCTTGTTAATTCTGCAACTATACTAACTTTTGGTTCACATCAGACAATTTTAATGAGCATTTCAGGCTTCTGTTATGAGAAGGCAATGATGAGTAATCTGTATGATTACAGGACTACAAATTCTTGGCTTATTGATGGTGCTACAAAGAATACTCAAAATAGCCTAAAAGTGATGAAACAGCTAATGTTACTCCAAAACTAGGCTAAATAAGTTAATTAGAAAAACTGTCACACAAGCTTCCAGAATTGTTAAATAAAATGTTTTGTAAAGCCGTTTACAACCTCGACATAATCTAAAAACACTGACCTGAAAAACCTAATGTAAGTTGCTATCCATCAGACTACTCTTTGCTTATGTGACAAATTATGCTCAACTTTGAGAAGATAAATGGTACAAAGGATATTGAGGTCTCACATCTTACGAATGACCAGAAACTAAACTTGAAAGCCCCTCAACGCTAGTTAGATGGGAAATAAAATCACTATATGTTTTGGAAATTGTGCATCGTACTACTGAACCGTATTTATAGAGGAAAGCTCAGACTGAAGCATTCAGAAATAATTTGGACATTACAAACAAAGGAATATAATCACTCAGAATTTGAACTGAGTTTTTACAAAACAGTATTTAAATGTAAAGAACAGGGCAATGCTGCCCACATTTGTTCATGGCAAATGAAGAATGATACATCCACTTGTGTTTCAGAGGTTTGGGATGAATAACGTACACACATAAGAATTTCACCATTGCAGTAACTTCAACACTCTCTTCCAGTAAGTGTGCCACAACTTCCCTTCAAGGCTAGAGCTGATTAGCATTTGTATTTTTAGACAGACATCCCTTAGTAAGGATGGCATTAGAAACAGAACAAAAGCCTTTACTGCTATGTTGAAGCACTGAATCAGAGGTGAAAGTGCAACTTACTGAGTCATTAATGTCCCTTTCCCTGGTATTCTGGGTTTTCTTGAAAAGTTCCCATGTGAGCAGTAACTAGATCACATTCAGAGATAGAAAGTCTGAAGAAGGAAGGAGGGGAAAGGGAGAGATCTATATTAGCAGGTTTTGCATAAATTAATCCTGAAATGAATCATGCTTTGCTTCCAGTTCTTGACACCTAACCAGTGTCTATTCATTGTTTTCAACACACGAAAGGACTATAAAGACATATGAAGCTTAAGCTGATGTAAAACCGTGCCCTCTCCTCAGCAGCATTTTCCCCACTGTTTCTCCTGCACCGCTTATATTGCACACGGAGCTTCCTAATTCAAAATATTTTTGTTCCAAGGGTCATTTCAATTTGTACCAGCAAATTGGTCCAACTTACTATACAGCAGGCAGGGTGGGACAGAACTTGAGGAACAGGTGAGTGAGGGGAGGAGCAGGAGCGCCTTTTGTGGCGGCAGTACGGCCAGACTGCCCTAAGCCAATGTTGAAACTTTGACTTGATAGTACTTTGTACATTGAAAACACTGAATGCTATGTAACTAAGGTTTAAGTAGGTAATATGGTATACTTAGCTCGTTAGATGTATTGAAGAAAAGCATAAAGTATCAGTATGTTTTTGAGAAATTATGTACATGAGAAAGGAAAATAGAAAAGTACATAAATACTTCTCTCTAAGAAAAACAATATTCTTATCAGGCAACTCAGAGTGGAAGACAATTTGTATGTTAGATTAGATATCACATTATCAAAGATGACTGTCATTTACATAGGATCAAAAGAAACATTCAGACTTCTTTTTTTTTATTGCTAAAGAAACGTGGAGATCATCAGGAGTATCGAAATGGCAGCAGAAATACTGCATTTTAAAGTGTCTTAATGAAAAGGAATGTAATGTAAAGGTCTAGAATTTAGCTTTGATTCTGTTCTCTTTGAATCACTGAATAAAACTGGCTCTTCTCCCCTCCTGGGAATTCCCTGGGATGGGGAAAATCCCTGTGAGTTTAGAGTAGGTGTAACTAGCCACTGTCTAGTAGCACATACAATTTACTGGGCTTTCATGATTCTCAGAACTGAACGTTCTTGCCACTAACTAGGAATACTAGTGCAACATTGTGGTGAAAATGTCTCAGACCTCTTTTGAATCTGGCTTGACATTTTGGTTTAGCCTTGATCTGTTTTGTCTAGTGTAATTTTTAAAGATTTGAACATGTGCTATGGGAAAGAATCCCTAACAAGGAGACAAAAAACCCACAATTCTTTTCAAAATCTGATATTCTTGACTCGTCTATGCTTTCAACCCTTTTCACAATCCACTAAAACATCTTACTGGAAGGTAGAAAAATCCCAAAATGTATAAAGAGACTACATCAGGAATTTAGTTAAGAACAGCTTGGTTTAAGTATGGGGCTATCTGGTTCTCGGTTCTTAAGTCTCCCTTCAGATTTCTGATGACTGAAAAAGTTGTTAAGAAGCAATTAGAAATTACAGAAAATCTCCGTTTTTTTCTTCTTCCTATGTCTCTGAACAAGACAAGTTTTTCTTTTTAAAAAAATTAACTTTTCAGACAATTCAAATAATTCATTATTGCTTGGGTGTTTGATGGCCTGAGTTCTCTCTCTAGCCTATGGTAACAATCAGTGTAGAAACACTACCCAAACTGGTAACAGATAAAATAATTGATGCTTAAAAAAAGCAGTCCTTTCGCCGGACAGTGCTGAAGCATGGTGGCAGAGATGCAAAAGTTTTACCCCATCATCCAGAGGTTTTTTTCAAACCCGTTTGATTTTGCACAATATACAGTTTATTGCCACAACACAAGTGAATGGTGAATAGGTGCAGAGCAGCAGGCATCTTTTCAATCAGTTTTGCCATGAGAGATAATATGTATTTTATGAAACACAAGTTATAGATTTCTTAAAAGACAAACTGGTTTATAGTTTTATAGACCATATTACTGAATGGTAAACAGCTGAACTGAAACAACTGGCAAAAATCTCTAGCAAGGGACAACATTAAATGAATGGCTGTGACTACCAGTAGGAGGGTCACAAGTGTGGTATCTTCTATATGTGCAGTCACAACCTCAATTTAAAAAGACCAAAATTCTTAACATGTAGAATAAGAACAGACATCCACAGCTCTTCAAGATCTTCAAAACACTTCTTTTGACCCTTTGCGCAGAAGATTTTATCCTCATAGATATTAAAAGATGAAACAAATAAGAAGGCATACAGATGAATGTCCTGATGCATTTACAGTAGCATACTGTACTGCACTTCAGTGAAATGACACCATCATCAAGAGATCAAAATTCCTGAATTATGTTAGCAATATGAAACTTTTGACACAAAGAAATTATTTATTTGACTGATTGACAAAAGTGAAAAGCTTTCTCATGGGACAACAAACTTGTAACATTTCCTCACATCACTAGCAGTTAAATTTTGGGAAAAGGTGGGCACAACATTGATGAATTCATAATCTATGGAATGTTTAACTCTGAACTTGAAGCTTGAAGAAGATTAAAAAACCCCAAACAAATATGAATCTATCTTCAGATATTTAAGACTCAGCAAACATTCTATCATTCTTAGCAATCATCTGTTTTGTATTTAAGAAAGATTGTGGAAATTTTCAAAATTGCTACTCTTGAACTTTATTTGCCTCCCACGTTGTTCTTCATTGATGTCTCTCGATTACATTATTTTTGGAATTGCAGTTACATAATTATTTTCAAAGCAATCTGATGGCGATGTTAGAATAGACTGTCTCTGAAACACTGTGCTCACCCAGAACTGAAGAAGGCTGCCTACGGTTCCTATGCTGAATAGAACACTGTATCATGATGAAGTATGAGGGCTAAAGCAGAAAATTGACACAAAACAAAACAACCTCTGCAACCCAAGCAAAGAGTGATGTTTACATGCCCAAGGACAGATTAAGATAAATAAGACATATGTGAACATTAATCTTTTCTCTGCCTCTTAAAGAAAGGATTTATCAGACAACAATGAACAAAGTGGAAATAATATGGTTGAGTGGATAGGCCACGGGGTCCGTGTTCTTGTCATTGCGATTTTTTATATACTGGTAAATCAACAATGTAATCTGTCCTTCTGCTTTACTATCATGCAAAAAATAGGGCACCTACTGACCCGCCTACAAAATCTTGTCATCAGTCTTTTCCTGGTAAAAAAACCCCAAAGCACACACCAGTAAACGTTGACATTTCGCACACAAGCAGATTCTACTTTATAAACTACAGCAGTAAGAGCAATATCATAGATGTGTTCTCACTACATAGTCATCAAGATGAAGTACAGTGCAGTCCAAATATTAATAATTCCCTTCAGTAAGATGTTGCTCTAAAAGCTTATTACCCAGGGCAATAATTTTGACAAGTATGAAATTTTTCATCAAGTTTGCAACTACAGTGCTTCCTACAGAATCCATACAAGTCACAAATGAAAAGTATAACCAAAACACTTATTAGTTTACATATACTTAATCATAGATAATTAAGGTAATCAATATATTTAAACTTAATATGAGAATAGAAAATAGATTGGAATAGTTCAGTTGGAAGGGACCTACAACCATCATCCAGTCCAACTGCCTAATCACTTCAGGACTAAATTTGTAGTGCCTTCACTAGACAAGTTTTTACTTTGAAACTATCTTATCCTTAGATTCACTGATTAAAAAAAAGTTTTATCTTAAGTTCAATCTAATTAGAAAGGCATCTAATAAATCCTGGATTACAATAACATTAAAGGCTTGTGGGGCAACGATGAGAACAAGCAGAGCGTGGGGGGTTGCCTAGGCTTTGCTGGCCAAGGTTAACTCTGCCACGACAGGCAGAAATCTCCTCTAGGCAAGTACCTTTACCTTTGTCACGATTTAAGCTCCCTTGGGAAAGGCAGATCCCTAAATAGCAGAAAGGTGTAATTCTGTATAATCCTAGCTTGTGATACCTGCCAATGGACAACTCCCATGTCTCCATTAATGCACAGAATTTAATGAGCAACAGGCAACGAAAACTGCAGAAAAATCTGCTCATTTTTGCTGCCTCTATATGGAGTGCTATGAGCTCCAGCAAAACCACCAACTGCTTTTTCCCCAACAGATCATTTTTTACTTTGTTCTTTCAGAAGTGGGGGGGAATAAAAAAAGAAAGAAAAAAAAAGGAAAACAAATAAAAGATTGAACAATAGTAACGGGATATTCCCAATGAGTAATACTAACAGGATCAATTAGAAGAAGGAAGGCAGTGAATATTTAGTTGTGCAAAATGTTGTATCAAAAGATAATTCTGAAGGTTAAGTTATATACTTGGGCACTCCCCGGCAGTTGGCATTGCCATTTTTAGATCAGATATTTGAAATAATTGCTTCACCAAAAGATTTGTTGAGCACCGGAACAGGCTTCCCAGGGAAGTAGCTGAGTCACCATCCCTGGAGGTATTGAAAAGACGTGTAAATGTGGCACTTAAGGACATGGTGTAGCGGTGGGCTTGGCAGTGCTGGGTTAACAGTTGGACTCGATGATCTTAAAGGCCTTTTCCAACCTAAATGATTCTGATTCTATATTCGCTCTTGTTACAGCTGAGAACATGGAAAATGCCTGTCTTTCCACATGAGTACTGAACTTGGTCTGCCTATCCTTTATTTTCAGTTCTGATCAGTATGTTTTTTTCATTTTGCTGTTTATACTATCAAAGTTGATGCATTTTGTATAAACAGGAGTCTGAAAGAGGACAGGAAGTACAGCAAGTGATGGATAGACTAAATTAGCAGAAGGGAGTTATGATTCTTTGGAAGCAAAAGTTATTTTCTGAGAGATGAGAGGCAGGAAAAGAAGTGCACTCTAAGAATGTGATGTAGAAAGATAACAAGAAGTGAAGGCAAATAAGGGGAAATCATAGGTAGTTCAGGGATGACATACTATCGGTCTAGTAGAGGAAAAAAGGAGAAAAAATGGACTAAAGTCAGAAATTAAAAGAAGAAATAATAATACCCAGGAGAGAGCACATGACTGATATATTCGGGAACATTACCACCTCTTTATTTTATAATTAGTTGTCATAAAGATCAACGTGTTCTATAAAGCTGCACCTACTTAGGCAACGTACTAGTGAAAAATAATTTGTCTTTTCTTCAGGCTCAAAGTATATGATACTAGCTTTGAAAGGAACCAGGACGTCAGCATCAAATAACTTACTGCAGTTTGATATAGGGGCTAAAAACTGAAGCCATGTAAGACAAGCAAACAAAACCTTACTGGTAAACTTCTCTGGAAAGAACAGCTCACACAGCGCCTAGAGGCAACGTAATATATATGCCTGCCCAGAGTGTTTTTACACAAATTTGTTACCATTGACTCTATACAATTTTTATTGCAGCTTTTGATTTGTGCCAGCAGCTTTTTACTGTCAGGAGTACTAAAATTCACCCAAAGATATTTATGTCTAGAAATGCAACTAGGAAAATGGTTATTTCCATTAACAGTACAGCCAGTAAGTAATTCATTAACAAGACAGAAGTATTAATCATATCATTCTGTGGCTCATAAAGGGGGAGAAAATACAATATTCTCAGTGTTGGGTGTTAAAACATAGTGCCTAACAACTTTTTATTGTGACAAATATTTTCAAAGGAGTTCCTTTAGACAATCCCCTTTGACTGTAGTGAATCTTGTATGTCAAACACCTCCAGGCTGAAAAGGCAAGAGAAGTTTGTATTTTAAATAGTCAAGAAGAATTTCCAATATAAGAAGGGATGATAACCAAAACAATAAAAACCCTGTAAGAGTTATGTGGTGAAAAGAGCATTTCACTGGGGCTAGAAATTACAGCCACATTCATAACACAACAAAATATTCAGTCTCTATCATTGGGATAAGCAGAAGCCGGAGGAATACCCTGCAGTACTGACAATGGCAATGCCCAGTGTATTGTTGTTTTGTGTGCTATTTACTTGGAAATGCACAGATGTCCAAGAACTCTACAGAAAGCAGTATCGACAGTTGTGCTATCTGTAAATTGGGATGTTATAACATGAAGCAATGGCCAGATGCTATAGTGCGTTGCTGAGATAAAAGGACACTTTTCTTTAGCAGAAATGAACACACACCCCTTACTCCTGATGTTGATACTGGACAATGGGTAAATAAGCTTTTATCCCAACAGCCTCTTCCCTGATGATAATGTTATTACTTCCTGACTTTTAATTTTCTTCAAACAGAGCTATCACTGTGGTTTTCCAGAGACAGTCAATAGGAAAAGGATTTTCTTTCTACTGTAGTCACTAATATGGTAATAATTTCAGAAAGAATCCTTTCACATCCTAGTCTTGCTGTGAAACTGGACACATGCAAGTCTTGTATGTATTCAGGGCACACTATTTTGAGATTTTTTTCCTAATGTCCTGACCTAGATTATTTAAACAGATATTTTATGAGAGTTCAGTTCTGTCACGTGGCAAAACAGACAGGCTGAAATGTGCACAGGTTTAGTATATTTATGTAACTAAACTACATTATCAAAAATGCCTACAAATTCTGTCTCATATCACAAAACCAAGACCGATGACGTTCCTTCTCTATGTACTTTTATCTAACTTCTTTTCCTTTTCTTTTCACTCTTGTTTGGAGAAGTCTATTCCTTGGCTTAAAAATTCAGAAGTATTTGAACGGATGAAATAAATTATGTTGTGAATCCATTGTTTTCGTCTTGCAGTATTAGCAACTGTTCTAACACTGGACACATTTTAAATCAGTGAATTTTCTTTTGCCATCACAGTGCTGAAAACTGGCCTCTGCTGTCACCAAGCCACGAGAACACTGTACATATTTAGGAAGGTTCAACAAAAAGATTCAGCTACCGATAGCTGGCAAATAGGGCACCCATTAAAAAGATGAAAAGACTGATAACCGCATTATTTTACTTTTGTGTGTGGTGTATAATAGCTTACTGACCTCCAAAGGGGAAAAATGCCAGACTAATGAGACTAGAAAATTGGGATACTTTAAGTCAAGCATTTAAGTAGCTCTGAATAACAAAACAATGCTGAGTACCATGGTGTTTCAGACAAGTGTTCTTTGCCAGGTGAAAGAACACAAGATGGAGTATCGGATTTTCTTCTCCCATTAGGAAAATACACCCCCAAAAACTTAACACCTGCTAGGATCAAAATGTTTCTGGATTCATTTACTCCATTACCAAAGTGAATTCTCTGGAGAATTAAGCAATAGTTTCCCAGCCTCACATGGACTAAACCTAAAAGCTTGGTAAACACTAGTTTTATCTCACAAACCATAATTTTTAATTGCTAACACACATAGGAAAGGCAAAATCCTCCACTGATGATATCATAGTCTACTGCCATGGAAATGACTGCAGTATCATAAACACAGGTTTAAGATGACCTCACTTTCATAGGAAAGAGGGAAATTTCACTGGAATGTGAATGACATTGGGAATAAACACACATACATACTATACCATGAAAAACTCTTACTAGTCAGTTAAAATATGGAATATGAAGATGACAGCTAGACATGCAGCTTGAACAGTAAGGGGGCTCTCCTGTCCAAACACTGTGTTACTGCCTATGAGCCTTTGAACAGTGAGAGCCCTCTGAACCGCTGTCAGGGTTCCCCTCCATAAGCTCACTACACCAGACAGGAGTGAAATCCCTGCCCTGACAGGCTTACAGTTTAACCACAAGAACATGAACAAAGTATGGCTATAAGAATATAGTGTAGGATCACAGAACAACATCGTAGCTGGAATGCTTCCTAGAATGAGTAAGTACTTCAGAAGTGGGAGGAAGAGTCTCTTGAAGCACACAAAATAACATGAAGTCAGACACGAATGCAGAAGTACGATCTCAGTGTGGCAAGTGCTAAGTATTTTGGCATCAGCTCAGGAAAATACATATATTTAACTTTTAGCTCTGAAGTACTCTGAGAGGCATCAAACAACTCACGGACTGGAAGCTGAAATGTGTGTGCAAGCTTTGTGTTGCTGTGAGCTGGGAATGTTGAGTACTGTGTGGGACCCCAAGTTGAGATGAGACAAGAAGCTTCAACCGAAAACAGGGAGTGGAGAAATGTGGAAGGTGATAATGATCTCACTTAAGTAGAACCTTTCATCTTGAAGGATCTCAAAGCAATTTACAAACTGAAACAGACCAGACACTGCAGCTGGTAGGAACAGAAGCAGACGGGTGGGAACTCATTCATGGGACGGAGGAGGTAACAGAGGACTTACTGGTTGCCGTATCTTCCACAATGCTGGTGCTGGGAGAAGATAGCAGGACTAAAACAGAGCTTTTCCCTGAACCTTGCCATGCAGCCATGTGAGAAAACTGCAGAAAGCAAGCAGGCGGACAGAGCTGACACAAAAAGAAGCAGAACAAGGGGGGCCTCTGGATAGCTTGGGAGCTGTCACTGTTAGGACTGTAATTTCCCTGCCTTTTATCTCAACCTCAACTCCACAGACTCTTCACACTTTCTGCAATTATTATGATTTTTGCCCTTTTTAGTACCTTCCTCCAATTTCGCTTCACCTTTTTCCTATCTTTTTACAAAGCGAACTGCCCTTCTTGTCCTTCTCTAACTCCAAAAAGTTTTCCAAATGCGTAGTAGGACAAAAAGTGCTACCTCTTGGTTACTGGGAAGCCAAAGAAATTACTTAACTGTGGCATTCATGTAGTACAGGTGCGACGTGTGACTGTAGTACCACAAGGGCTATTCTTTAGCTCAAAAGCACTACTAAATACAGACTATTGAAACTGAACTAGATAAACAAGTCTAAAAAACAAGAGTCATATTAGTTACTGCTGAAATGGAATTGCTTCTGGAAGGAAAGACAGTGCCTAATTACAGTACACAGTAGTTTAGGATACAAAATGAAGACACCAAATGAAAGGGCAGGGAAGCTGCAATTAAATAGAATCCAGAAAGAAACTTCTGTTGCGCTTAAGTTAAAAGACATCATGTGACCAGTTTCACATTTGTATTTTCCAAGATTTTTAAAACTTCCACATTTCCATTTAGAAAAGGGGAGAAAAAAAGTTTTCATGAGTAAGAGCCAAAGACAATTGTTGAGCAGGTGTTCTAGCACCATCAGTCCTTCTAAGAGATGACCCACAGCATCCTCTGTTACGCAAACAACAGTTTCTTTCAGAAAGTGCCAGCTGGGATCAATGGTGCACTGTCTCTTGCTTAGGGCTTGCAACCTCGGTTGCAAATGCAGCTCCTGTAATGGGTTAAAAAAAGTCATTGCTGGCCTTGCCCTAGTTATTTGTGTTAATTTAAGAAATGCCCAACCAAACATTTTCCCTGCTTACCCCCTCTTCAGTATTTTGTCATTTTTTGTTAAAGAAACTTTCTTGGAAGTTTTTCAGGTCTGGAGTATTAACACCAATACTTTTAACACACTAGAACATTTAAACTGTGTCTCACCCTGAAATAAACTGAACACTCAGATTTTGCAGGGTGTGTGCGTGTGACAATTTAGAGCAGCAAAAAACTTCTTTTGATATGGATGAGCTTGGATCAGGCCCCACATCAGATGAGCAGTGTCTGGGGCACTACAGCAATTCAAAAGCTGTATATGAACAGAACACAACTTTCTCACTGAGGATTTAATCAACTTGATTTTTATCCCATTTTTCTTTTTGGGCCCCCAAGACACAGCTTTCTTCCTGCCAGGCAAAAGAAGGCAAAGGGGAGTTTTCTCTAAACCACATTTTGGTCCCCTAAAATCAGGGCAGAACAACAAAACACTGAGCCTGCGCATCCTGCATTTACTATACACCCAAACTTTGCTAGGTCAGAGAAGGAGACAAGGGAATAGCACTGGCTCTGAAATCAAGCCCAGATTTTTCACTATTACATAAATGAAACAATTCACAGATGACACATTCTCTCATGCCTTGATGCCTTTCTCTGGATCCAAAAGATTAATTTCCTCAACTGGACTAAGCTTGTATTCCTTCACAGTTGTGCTTTCCCATGCTGCTGGCAATGGCACATTGACTAGAATGAGGAGTGGCTGCTGCAGGGGAAGCATTACAGATAAAAACAAAAACACAAATGAAATGGATTTGAAGGATTCTAGAACACTTTTCTCAGCTGCTAGGAGAAGCTGAAGAGAAAAAAACCACTAAAGCAAGAAAAAACATAAAAACTTTGTGACTGCGCATGCATGAGAAATGGTGGAAATGAGAACACTTGTGAAAGACCTGGAAACAAAGCAAAGAAGAAACTGCAGTCATATGTGAGACTTTCTCTGCTCGCTCAAGAGAAACGTTAGAAAATTCCTTTCCATATCCCCACAAAAAAAGCCTGAAATTGTTGTACCAAATGTTGCTCTTTAAAAAAGAAAGTACAGAGATAGCTTTGGATCATGGACATTTCCAGTGAGCCAAGGAGCCATTTACTTCAGCTGACAATAACCACCACTAGAGACCTAAGAGGAAGACAGAGAATCTCACTAATGGAGATACCTTTGCCATTTTGTACCAGCAGAGATTGTGCTCAGTTAGCGAAGATGATTCGATGTGTCCATCAGGCTACTCTGGGATGTTAACTGCAGATGTGAATTTGTCACCACAGTGCACTCCAGTCTGGCAACATACTGCTTTGTAGCTCAGTGCTTTCTCTGCCGTGTCGTTCTTCTCTTGCTGAAAGCTTTCGATCAGTTTAGTACTTGCAATAACTATTAACAACAGTTGTTACTGTAGGGGACAGGAAGCAGAACTTTTAGTTCTACTACCTACAGGGAATGAAGCGACCTGAGGGAAGGAAAGGGGTCCACAGAGAACTAAAACTTCGAATTTTGAACATCCTAACAAACACAGTTTTCCAGTATTTGGACTGTGGTCTCATTCTCTTGAGTTAAACTGAAAAACTGTTGTTGTTATTGTGACTGTCCAAAGGCTCTTTTTCCATCTTACATTTTGTTCTTTGCTTCTGCTGTTTTCAATTGCCATGCCAAAGTTTCTCCTGTTTATTCTAATTGTTTTAGTGTGTCTGACTCTCATTGGTTTATATGTTTAGTCTTGCCCTGATTTAATATGAATTAAAATGCGAATGCCATGACCAGTCTGCAAATATGAGTCAGAACAGAAACTATTTAAATAATACTATGGATGGTACTCATCTGGTTTGATATCTAGATCATATAGAATAATACTGGTTTTGTTTTCTACTACTATTGCCCACTATTGCCAATGAAGTGTTGATTATGATTGTGACCACAAATATGTTTTGTTCCTGGTCCTATTAAAGCCAAAAGAGTGTGGTTTACTGCATGTATGTACGTGAGGTTGTTTTGATTATACTAAATTCACTTTAGAAAACCCACATTCTGCCACTGCAGCGCTACAGGACAATGAGAAAAGAATTTCCAATGAGAACAGTGTCTTAAATGCAAACCACTGGGCCCCTTCCTTAAAAAAGAATTTTAAGACACACTACCCTTTCTTCTGAATTTGATTATTTCTCAAAATTACATCTGAATACTGTCTTCAACAGACGGTCTCCATCCTTTTCCATCTCAGCCATTACATAAGACACAGCAAACTTCACATTATACATTTCCATTTCACACAGAGGTTACGGTTCTTGAAATCATTAGTTTACTGTATTGAGTACAAACATTATGTGCTAACTTTTTTTATAGTGGTGAATCTGGCTACCATATGTCCAATGGTAGCTTGAAGCTTATCCTTCTGATTTTCAGTATCTTGCTTCTACAGACTTGGGAACATTTATCATTTAATCTCTGCACCTCTGAGCTTCTAGCTTTCCAGGCAGAGGGCCAAGATTGTCTTCTAAAGGGCCAACATGGTATTTTATCAGTTTGAGTTGTAACACAGCACTGTCTAGCTCTGGCAGTCTCAATCAGTATGATTATTTCCTAGGAAAGATAGGCTTTAGTGTTGACTGGTGGACACAATGTGTCCAAAAATGCATTTGACCTCCTTTGCATTGACTCTCACTCCTAATTCAGTTTATTCAGCCTCCTCCAAATGGATGATAGATAGGCATGTAACATCATCACTACTGTCCATGTCTTTTGCAAACTGAAACATTAGCATAAATGACAGACACACTTGCAAAAACCTGATGCTCTTTCATATCAGCTGAAATGAACCCTAGCTTTAAACCCAGAATATACAGCCCTCTAAATCCCAGACACACAGTCAAAAGATACCCTCCTGGCATCAATCCTAATACCAACCTAGCAGTTTTTAGCACTTTTAATAATGATTGCTTATCATTCCCCATCTCATTGTTCCCTCTCCACCTAGGCACATCCCAGCCTACAGTTAAGTGCTTTCTGGTAATTTTGCCAGAATTTTTCCTGTATTTAATCCTGTAACACAGGATACATTTAAACTATGTCTACATGGGTACTACATGGACATTTCAGCCACATTAAACTCTTGCCAGCTAAATTTAAATGCACTCTTCTTATTATTTTATCAAGTGCCTGAAGTACTGTGCTAGCAATAGAAAGAATGAGGCTGTCCCTTCTTTTTCTGTTGAAGCAAATCAGCTTACAACTAATAAAAAGCCCTTAACTGCTCCTTAAAGTAGAGGCTAATAATGGCAAGTAAGATACATTCTTGTGATAGTATATTTGTACAATTTAAGAAACCCTCTCAGGTGACTGAAAAGTGAAATGGCTTTTCCTCAATCACTTAATCTCAGTATAACAGCATCTATGGCTAGAACCTATGGTTTAATCTCTGGTTACAGTATGGCCAGTCAACATGGCTTCAAATAAATGACTGTATTTCTACCATATCAAACTTGCAGGGGAAAAAAATATATTCTTGTTTGTTTGCTTAAGTGTCAAGAAAAAACCCAAAGCTGTGACTGTCAGCAGTGCTTAAACTGGCAGACAATTTTCTAATTATTTTTTCCCCCACATTTTAGAGACACAGGAAAAGAAATGTCTTGAGGTTAGAGCACCATGTTTTCTGTTTCAATATAACGACACAAGCATCTTATAGCTCATTCATGGATAACATCAAGATCAGTTCTACAGGATCTTACTCTGACGTACACGACAACTATTCTTCTTGAAAAGCTGCCAGCGTGTTCTGCAGATTACATAAAACATTAAATCTTTCTGACACAGGTTCTATGATTATTTAAGGGTTTTCATAGTTTCTGCAACACGTGTCTATGCCTAAACTGTACTTACTCCTCAGCATATTCTTCTGATCATGTATTCTATGCTTTCCTGACCCACAGGCTTTGATGTAATTGTCTGCTGATTGAGGAATTGGTTTTGTACTGCAGAATTCTCAGCAGGACAAGCTGATGCAGTCCAGATACATATACTTTTAAATCCTATTTTATCGAAGTCTGCAAATATAGCTTAAAAGCAGATGTGTTTAAAATGGTGCAAAGCAGGGACTGATCTGCAGTTTTACTGGGGCTGACAAGGTCAGTCAGTTTAGGTTAGTATTTGCTTCGTTGCCAACTCTGGCAATTTTGCTTGAATTCTTCTGATATTTAGTATTCACTATAAAACCCAGGCTGCTGGAACCAAGAGCTTTCATGAACTTCTGTACTTTAATTTTCTAAGTTTCTAAACTTCAACTGTGTACAAACAAACAAAAAAGACAGAGACTCAAATACCTAATTCTAAAAGCAAAATACCCAGAAAATTAATAAAAAGGAATTAAGACATTTCTTTTAAAAAGGATTTTTCACTTTAAAAAAACAGCTTCGGGGTGCAGAGGTGCTAATTTTTTGAGGGTTTCCTTGGGAGGCCTTCTCTCTCTCTCTCTCTCTCCTTTCAAAGTCTCACATAAAATGTTGCCTGCATGTAAGCAATTTATAATGTCCTTTTTCACAGAGCTAACTGGCTTCTTTGCAATATTAAGCTTTCTTTCTTGCTCTTCCAGTGCAGACAAATGCTTTGAACTGAAAACGTCTTACAGTCGACCAGTTTTATTTACCTTCATAAAATCATTTCAAAGTCCTCTGCTGATAAAAGAGTATCAGAGTTCATGGTTTCCTATGTGGGTCACTATAAAATGCTGTTTTCCTGGCAGGGCTAACACTGAGCCACCCAGCACAGCTGAAAACACAAACCCAAGCCTCTCTTCTCCCTAAAGTTACAGACAGCTGATCAAAGCTCCAGCAGGCAACACGTTCAAACTTCACCCCGTTCCCACAGACTCCTTTCAAAGCCCTGTTTGCAGGGCTGACATCACGCGGGCCCGGCCGCCCCCACCGGCGGCGCCGCTCCCTCCCCCGGCCCCCGCCGCAGCCAACTGCTCGCCTCGGTTCCCTGTGCCCTGGGCCGCAGCTCCTCGCCCCGCACCTGGCGCCCGCCCCACTGCTCCTGTCCCGGCCTGGAGGGAGCCGTGACACCCGCCCGCCTCGGCCCAGGGCGAGGGGCGGGGTGCGCCGGCCCTGCCTGCCCGGGGGAGGCGCGGAGAGCCGCTGCCCTGCCCCGGCCACCGGGGCGCCCTGCGCGACCTTGACCTCGGGGCCCCGCCGCCCAGCGAGGGCGGGACACCGGCCCCGCACCGGGGCCTGCGGGAGCCCCCTGGGTACTAACCTGACCAGGTCGGTCATACAGGATCCCACAACCACCACCTCGGCGGCCATGGCGCCAGAGGACGGGGCAGCCCCGGGCTCCACGGCCCGGCCAAAGCGCCGCCCGGGCTTTGGACCCTGGACCCGGCCTGCGCGCCAGGCCCCGCGGCGGCGGCGGCTTCGCCTGTTGCCACGGGCGACGGGCGGGGGAGGTGGTGGCGGCGGCGGCCGGCTCGCGGGGGCCTTCGACCCGGAGGGCTGCCCCTGGCGAACGCCTGCTGGCAAAGCCGCCGCTACTGCCACCGCCCCCTCCCCCTACTCCTTCTTCTCCTCCTCCTCCTCCTCTTCTCCTCCCCCTCCCCGCTTCGGCCGCCACGAAACCGCAGCCTCACGCCTGCGCGGCGAGACAGCTCGCCCAGGCACTGCGGCGGCCGCCAATATCGAGGCGGGTGAAGACCCCTCCGGCCCGGGGAGCGGCGGCGGCGGCGGGGGGCGGAAGCGCGCACGCCGCGCGGCGGGGCGGGAGCGGGGGCGCGCACGCCGGGCCTGGGTGGACGGTACGGGCGCGTGGCCGCGGCCGTTGCCAAGCGGCTGTGTTCTGGCCGCCGTAGGTATGGCGGGGCCCGGGCCGTGGCCGGGGAGGGGCGGGCGGGAGCAGCGCCCCTGCCGGCCCCGGGGGAGCGGCGCGGCGGGCGGCAGGCGGGCTGACTTCTGCCCTGGCCCCGGCCCCCTCCGCCAGCCCCGGGGCGCTTGGGGCCAGGGGAGACCCGGCGCGGGAGGCAGCCGGCCAGGAGGCGGCGCGGGGGCCGGTGCGGCCCAGGGCGATGGCTGGCCTCAGTAGCGCCCGGCGGGCGGCCAGCCCGCTCCCGGGTGCCGCCGCCGCGGAGGGGCGGGGCGGCCCGCAGCGCCTCAGGTGGCGGGCGCGCCGCCTTCGCGCGGGGCGGCACCGGGAGCCTCGCCGAGGCGGGGGGCGGTGAGCCGGCAGCCCGGGCCCGCCCGGGGCGGCAGCGGGGCTGGGCAGGGGCCGCTCCGGGGCGCGCCCTGCCGTACCCAGGCCGAGGCGCTCGGTGGCGGTCCGGGCTGGCAGGTGGGGATGTGTTCGGGCACGGCGGCAGGTGGAGGTGGCCGTGGGTCCCCTCCGTGCCCCGTACCCAGACACCTGCGCACCCTCACAGTGACGACACGGAACCGGGCAGGCCGAGGGGGTTGGGTAGGAGAGGTCCCCTCGCGCTGCCAGGCCTCCATCACGGGCCTCACCGGTGCCGTGTGTCGCCTCACGCGGTGGCCGTGGTGCTCCTGCCAGGGGCGGAGAACGGAGCATCTCCCATCCCATCTCCCGTCCCGGCACGCTGGTGCCCCAGCCACGGCCTGGGATTCTGTGGTGGCTGTGAATCAAATGTTACATTTCCCCGACGTTGTAATGACAGGCTGCCGAGTTTAAAAGGATTCAACTATTACTTTGTTTACTTCTTTCAAATGTTTGTGTGTGGTTTTTTTTTTTTGTTGTTTGTTTGTTTGTTTTTTTTGTGGGAGGGAAACAGTGTAGTGAATTTTGTTTTTGTAAGTTACCTTGAGTTTGTTATGTTTATGTTTCCAGTACTATGGGAAAAGTAAGTTGGGGAAAAACTATGTGACACTGAAACTTACGAAAATGGTACTGCATTGCAGTTTGTAAAGACCTTTGTTTACAAAATAAATCAGTGATTTTAACTTCTAGCGACCCTTTAAGTATTTTGTACCTGGCTTGTTATGTGAAAGGTGTTGTGGGTCTTGAAGAAATGATGCAATAAACCCAGGAAAAATGCATAGCAGTCATCTACATCTTGTTTCAACTGTATCTGCATATTTTATTAACAAAAAATAAGGAACCTCATTCTGCAGTTTGTTTTGGAAGGCGCGTCTCTTCAACTTTGATCACCATGTGAATCTCACGTCTCACAATTCTACCCCTCATTACACTTACAGTCCCCTTAAAAGCTGGCACTATCAGAACCAATCCTGAGATCTTTGTGTATACCTTTAAGATTGCTAGAAGGATAGCTTGTTTTTCAGTATGCTTTTCATGGGTTAAGAAGTTCTTACCTTCATCAGTCCAGCTGTTCCTCTGCTTGAAATTACTTCTCCCTGCAGTAGAGGTGGCAGACTGAAATGTGTGCCCTGTTGTAGCCACTCTTGTGCAAAGTATTTTAGTTTAAACTCCTTTTTGTGAGCGGTCCAATCTAAGCCATTGGACTTAGCGTTGAAATAGGTCAAATATGGGCTTGTGTTCTCTCAGTTACTCTGGGGAAGAGTAAAGGTGAGTAGGCAGTAATTTTCGGTAGAAAAGTAAGAAACAGGAGGTAGCATCTTAAATTGCTGTGGGTGTTTGCTAAGCAAACTTAAGTTGTTGCCTGTTGTCAGTTATGGCAAGTCATCTATGTGAAGAGAACACATCATATGTTAAGACATGGATGTTTAGTCTTCGGCTTCTTTGCTGTTATAAAATGTAAGAACCAGTGTATTAAAGGTACTATTTTTAGGAAGTCTTTTTGTTTGTCTTGAAAGTGCCTGGCCATTGCTTTATTCCGATACATTCCAAATAGCTCAGATAAATACTCTTTCTTGAAGAGTGAATAATTTTCATGAGAACAAAATGTGTAACTTTAATGTTGCCATCAGTTACAGGGAATTACCAGTTTATAGACTATCCATTAGTTACCAACTGATGCTTGTAAGCTGAGTGTTAGAAACAACAGAAAATTATAAATATTGCCATGACTTGTTCACACTTTCTTTATAGAACACTTATTAATACAGCAGTCCCTATGCAGCATTTTGTGAGGATCTAAGTACAGTATGTATTAGTGTTTTTCTATTAAATGTATGTTTTAAAAGATACCTTGTAATGGTCAGAGTTTAAGTGTGAGCTCTTCTGCCCCACTTGTTAGTGGCGTGGTTGTTACCTTGAGGCATTTACAGTTTGTTTTCTAAAACTGTTAATTTTCAGATGAAACTTTTGTGCTTAAGAATACAATCAAATATGTTAAGTTAGCATTGTAATAGGTTGGTTACCCTTCCTTTTTTCTCACTTCTGCCACGTTCTGTTGTTGTCTGCATACTCTAGCTGTTTTGTGGTGCAATGAGTTAAAATGTGTGCCTGCACCGTTTCTGCATTTCAGCTAAAAAGCAGTAGGTGTGCTAACTTAGTGGCCTAGCTGATGTAGCATAAGGTCACCCAATTGCAAGCACTTCTGACAAAGCTGTGCTTAAAATGTGTGTATGTCAATTTCCTGATCTGTTTTGTGAATGAAGATGCCTTTCAAAGAGTCTGGTGATACTGCTGACAGAAAAGCATCCATAGCCTTTAAAAGGCATTGTGAAATGCTATATATACTACCCAATATAGTATTGTAAAAGTAATACTGATTATGGTTGCACTAGGTTTATTGCAAATTACAAATGAGACTACAGAGAGATAAAGCCTTGGTCCTATTGATTTCGGTGGAATTGAAATAAACGTGGCTCGTCAATTACAGACTTCTAATGGAAATGCTCACAAGAAGGGGCGAGGCTGTGGAGTGTCAGAATGGCCCTCAATTTTATTTCTCTTTCTCATTGGGGTAGTATCTTAATTAGAGGAGCCTAGGACGTAATTCTGGGTTTATGTTGACATTGAATAAATGGGCTTCATTGAATGTTGCAGAGGTAGGAGAAAAAAATTGCCTGTATTTATTTTTTTTCTTTATAAACCTTTGTGCACTTCAGTTACTCTACATTCCTGATTCTTCGGATGCTTAGCTTTTTCTTTTGATGTTTGCAGATTGCGTGTTACATCAAATTAGTATTTTTTTTTAATTATTATCCCTATTCCTCCCCTCCCCCCCCCTTACTATCCCTATGCAGCTCAAGACAAAAGGAAGGAGGAACGTACTAAAATGTCACCTGAAGTTGCCTTGAACAGAATTTCTCCAGCACTCTCACCCTTCATTTCCAGTGTGGTCAGAAATGGAAAAGTAGGACTGGATGCTACTAATTGTTTACGGATTACAGACTTGAAATCAGGGTAAGTGAGTTCCTCATCCAAAAAGAATACCTAAACCCTTACTGTTAAGATGTCTTTTCTGGACTAAATTTTACTAGGCTCATGTGTATTTAAGCATTTCCAATATATCTGGAGCTGACATACTAGCTACGTTATTTTTTGTCTTACTACCATTTTGTAGTTTGGGAGACTTAATTTGTCATATTGTTGGCAATAATAATCTTGTTAAAACACTTTCATCGCTGCCACTTGATAGTGCTGGTGTTCAGCAGTGAGATAGCTGTTTCCTGTTGTTTATCACTTGCTTACTCAATCTCTTCTGTAAATTACAAACTTGAAGATAAATTTGTGTGACCTTACCTGTAGTCATGAATATGCTGAATAAGAAAAAACCAAAACTATCTGACCTCCCTTAGGATCAGTGTATCAAGTGGCTGTAGGGCCAAGCGTTTGAAATAGGCCAAGCTACTCTTTATTTTAAATCCCAGAAGGGTTCATGATGGTTTTCAGAGAGTAATAGGGATTCACATATACAAAGGGACTTTGGTGTGTAACCTCTGTGAGTAATAATACATGGGGAAAGTGAAATGCTTAAAGTAGAGTTTAGTTTAGGCATTGTACAGAGAGGGGGGAATCCCAGGGTGGCTGACAAAAGAATACTTAAGATGAGACATATCAGAAATTGCTTTATTCTTTTAGAGTTGAGCATCTAACAGCTTCCCAGATTCAGGTATTTAATACTGGAGTTCAGAGCCTGAAATTATATTAGGTTAAGGTGTCTAAATCACCTCTTTTGTACAACTACTGCTTTGTTTATAATTTTGAATGATACAATAACCCAATAAATCTTGAGAACCACAACAAATCACTGTTGTTTAAAATTTAGTTCTGCCGAAAACTTTGTTTAATCTGCCTCTGTAGGCTGCTTTATTATGGTGTCATGGACAGTTTGGAAGATACTTTTCTGGTAGCTACAATGCCTTTTCAGGAAGGAGGTATGAATTTTAGACTTAGTTTGAAGGGAACCATTCCCTCCCTGTAAGGTGCTGTGACAGAGTACAGATTTAGTTGGAGATCTAAGGAGCTATAACTTTGTTAATAGTGTTGTCTGGCTTGGCATTCAGGCTTGCAAATGATGTGAGACAGGCTGAGCAGTTATGCATCTGCTGCTGTCATTTCACGCTAGTCCTTGCTTTCTTTTGAACTAGTCTTCTAAGAAGGCTGAGATGGAAGATATCTTACATTTCTCCTATTGAATCTAAGAGAAAGGAATACAGAAAAAGGTAGAGAGGAAACACAGCTGTAGTGTGGTGGTGAAGGTGTCAGCTTGTTGGGAGGTAGATAAGGGTTTTGCTCTCTGTCCACTGAATGCTTATGCTGCCTGTCTTTAAAATAATAAATTAAAATAATGTAAAGCAGTGTTTTCTAGCTGACTCTTTTCAGAAGTATTTTTAATAAGTGTCTAAAGTTTTTGTCCAGTGATCTTACAGAGAAGATCTTGAATTTACTTCGATGAATCCTGAATGTTTTACAAGAGTTCATTTTTTTTAATAACTAAAAACTGTCCCTGACTGTGCCTGTAACCCAATACCAGTGATTCAAATAGTGCGTGGAGTTTGCAACACAAGTACAGCACCTGACAGAGGTTGTCCCATATCTTGTTTAAAGGCATAGGCTCAGCTATACGCAAGGGCTAGCAGCAATATTTTTATTTTTTTTTCCTCTTTCTGGACCACAGAAATGAACCTCATTCTTTATGTTGGCTTTTTTGTGGCTTGAGGTTATTAGGAGCTAGAGTTGGGATAATCAAGATTCTGCATTTAGCTGAGAATTATTTTTTAAGGTTTTTTTTTTTTTTTACAGATATGTTTCTTAAAAGCATTATTCTAAACAGGCTTTATTAGCAATTGCTTGAACTTTCTTTAAAATGTGAATTTCATGCATGTGGGTTTTTAGGAAAGATTCTTGTTGTTTGTTACAAATAAATCATTGTTAGTTTATTTATAATGGAAAACTTTGAATTTACTCATCAGTGTGGAAATACAAAGTTCCTTGGGATGTAGTGCTTTATGACATTGCTGAACAGGTAGTTTAAAATTACTTAACATAGGATGGATGCATCACAGAATTATAGAGAAGTCTCTTCCATAACTCAAGATCTAATTCAGTGGTCTTTAACCTTTCCCGTAGGAGCCTTTGGGACTCCACTGAATGTTTTTGAGAGGCCCGTATCAGTTGATAAATAACAAAATCCCCAACCCACTGTATTGTCAGTAGATTTAAAGTTGTTGTTGGATACTGCCTCTAAAAGAAAACTTTGTAGGGCTCTGACAGTTCAGAAATGGATTGAAAACCATTGGTCTGCTCTCCTTCCTTATACTCAAATCATGAGATTATTTAAACCCCTGTACACATTTACTTTCATTAAGTTTTTTTTAAAGAGAGAAATAACAATGCAAAGGAAATAGCAGACAGAGGCAAATATGGGTGTTATCTGCATGAAGAAATGGAAGTATAAGAACATAGAGGTTGGACATAAACAGGAAAATTAGGAGAACGGTTTCTAGAGGAATGGAGAATGAAGTTAAGAACGCTAATTACAAATCTCCCTTCAGTTTAAACGGGGCAGAATCAGGCTTTAAACTTAAAATGTGGAACAGGAAGGTGAGGAAGGTGTACTAGATTGAACATTTGAACTTAAATAAAAAGCAGTTCTTTATCTCAAATGAATATGACCGTTTATAAGTACTGTTAGTCCAGAAACTTTGTTTTTGAATAGTGATTGTACATTTACATGAAAGGGGCTGTAAATACATCTCTTCTATTGTTTAGCTTGACTATTACAGAACATGCAAATATTTTATGCTTTAACTGGTGTGTTGTGCAGAAGACTTTTAAGAATAAAATAAATACAATTTTACTATAACCTCTAAGCTGTTAAAATACTTAAGGTAATCATCTCAGTAGCTATAAACTTTGAAAACAAGCATCTGGAAGCCTGGGGATCAAGGGGAGGAGCTGCATGGCTGCTCCCCTGTCATGTACCATGCTGTTAGTTTGATAGAAATTTAGGCGTTACTGTAGTTACTCTGCTGATGAACCAGGGCTTTACAATGTATAGCAAAAAATGTACAACTGAAGATCCATCCATTCTCATTTCTTAGGTTTTAGAAACTGAAGCTGTGGTTAACAGGGATTAAGAGTAACATACTGAATACAGTAATATCACCGAGGCCTTGTCCATTCAGAGTCTTAGTTTTGACATTTTCAACTCAAAAGGGGAAAGATTTTCCCTTCTATTTCACCAGTGCAAGATCAAGTTCCAGGTTTATAGCCTGTCATGTCAGTCAATTCTTACTTCAAAATGGCATGCATATTAAGCCTTTAATTATTTGAAAAGTCAATCCGTATGTCAGATGGTTTTAGCAAGTTGCTTATTTTGCGCTTATTCTAACTTATTGCTGATTGACTACTTAGTTTTATTGTGTTTTCTGAACTCTATGAAAGAGCTGATGTTAGATTACAAGTATGAAGTATGATGATACGTTAATTTGCTCTGCTTGCTAGTGTGGGAGGGAAATACGTCATAGTAAGGAAATCCTATTGTTTTGCAGTCTTTGAGTATGTAAATGTTTCTTAATAATATGTTACAGTTCCATAATGTCTGTGTGTTTTACAAACTTATTAGACAGTACCGGTCTCATCAGACACATACATACATTTACATCTATGAGTAGGACCTTCAGGATCAAGTCCTATTTATAGGAGTTATATGGCCACTGCTGATGCAGAGTAAGGAAATATGAGTGCCCCCTAAACTGAGCTGAGCTATGTGGCATGATAGCAAAGAAGGAATCCCTTCAATAGAAATAATCAGAAGTTAAGTGGCCAGTCTGCAGAACTATTATCTTCTTTCTTGTAAAAAGGGCTCCACAGTGAACAAAAATAGAACCTGAGTGTTAGGTCTCATGTGAAATATAGCACCTTTAGCAGTGTTGATTCTGGTGATAAGAAAACGCTGGCAGACATCTATGTTGCACTAATAAGAGACTTTATTTGAGATGACAGAGTGGATCAAAGCATTTTAACTCTTGCATAGGATATTGCCTTGTTTTAGACAGAAAGAAAATACTCCTGCCAATTGAGTCATTGCCATATATTGTATCATTCAGTTAATCTCCAGTGGTGTCTCTTTGAAATAATGACCTATCTTAATTAGATAGTAAAATCTACTCATAACCAACTGAATTGTGGCTAAGGCATTTTTCTTAGCATTCATACATATAATCATGGGAAAGATTTTGACTCGGGAAAAGTGATTATTAGGTAGATTTAGAAATAGAGGATGTTTTCCTATGTGAAGGGTGTTTAAATACTGTATAATGTAGAATCCAGTTCTTTAAGAGTCTGCTGCTATTCCTATGGTGTGTTACAATAGTGAAAAACATACTTGTAGTGGTCATTGCCTTTGAGAACTTCTTATTCCTTACAGCTGTTCATCAGGGTCCATGCCTGAGCCTCAAATTATGCTGCAAGCCTATTCTTACTTAACAAACTTTATTTTTCTTTTTTAAATTACTTTGATGTGTTGCACCATCCAGAATTTCAAAATGAATACAGTGATTTAAAGCTGCATATATTAAGATTTCTTTTTTTTAGATATCCACTCATAACAAAATTTTAGATTTCATACTTGTTTGGTTATAGTTATTCCATATTTATGAGGAGATTAATTGTGGAATTTTTCTATAACTTGTTTGTAATAAACCATGTTGGTATTTTGTTCTTTGCACCTGTCTGATTCTGTATTGATTTCTGTCTCTTTGCTTGTTACTGAGCTGTGTTTACAATTAGTTGTGTTCCTGAAAGAAACCTATCTGAAGAGTGGTCAGAAGAATGTGGTACTATCTGGAGTAGATTGTAATATACAAATTTACAATCAAGCTGTAATAAGTTATTTATAACTTTATTGCCCTGCTTCCTAGTGAGCAGAGATGATTTACTTTTTTGCGTTATCAAGTAGACTGCAATATGCTTTGGTATTTCCCTTTCTTTTGGGCATTTCCCCTTTTAAAGTAAGTATGGATTCTGTGTGCATATTTCATGTAATAAAATTTAACTATGAAATACTATTACAAGACTGTAGTGGTTATTTAAGGCTTTTGCTTGATCTTTTGCTTTTGATTACTTCAAATTGAAACATTCTACTTAAGTTACTTGAGGAAAGTTCACATTCCGTCATTCCCATTTATATCTGTAGGTAGGGGATTTAACCTGCAAGTTGTTTATGTATGATGATTAACAAGTCTGACTCCTGAACGCAATTACTATGAACAGCTGATTTAAAAAATAATTTATGTTCTAAGTAAAATCTATACTTGAAAGGATGTGGCAGTTTTTAGGAGAGGTATGGTCTTATAAGTCCATTACTTCTGTATTGGGTAAGCCATAAACTATTACTTATGCACGGAGTAGGTAGTTTCATTCCAGCTTCGGATGATAAATGTATTTCTTCACTACAAAGAATCTTGTCACTAGTAGGTTGTTGTTGTCACTCAAGCAAAATTTAACAGGCTGAAGCCTGATGCAGTGCAAGAGAGTTGTCACTATGTAGCAGCACTTGGAACTTCAAACAAGTTTTCCTGTGCTGGTCTAAAAAGACAACTGTCTCCACCATCATGCTCTCCTGCGTTTGTTTCTGAATGTTGAAAAAACAAAGGCTAAATGTCTGTCTGATAAAGATCTAAGTGTAATGTATACATTTGTTAATAGTTTTGTAAATATTCTCCACAGTTTGGTAATTATTTTTTTTTACACTATTTTTAAACAAGGTCCTTGAAGTTGTTCAGGAGGAAAGAGTGTTTGTCAATTTCAAGTGCTATGAGTAAAGAAAGGCTTTTAAAAAGTAAAATAGTATTAGGTATATTTTATATATATATTAGATATATAGATATAGTATTAGATAATTACAGTAACTTGGGCTGTAGTTTGAAAGACTACCTATGTTTTCCTAAGAGTTGTTCATTTTAAATACTGCACAGTATGTCTTTGTTGGTATTTTTAGACTGGGATGGTGAGTGACTTCCTTTTTTCTGACCTTGAAAAAAGCTGAGTGTAATGTCTATGGGTTTTATGCTTTATTAAAAATGAAAAGAAACTATTTGATGCAGATGTCAACTGTATCTTTTCTGATTTGTTTAGACAGAGCTTCGCATGATGTAGTACTAATATATGTGCCAAATGCAGTTGGAAAGATGTACCTTAGGAAGGGATTTAAATGTATGTTTTGGCTATCTGTACCGTGGTAACTCACTGAACACTTCTTGAAAGCCAGAGCCTACGTTGATGTATTTTAGGTCCTTGTGCAGGATGTTCTGCCATTGTAACAGATGTCTGTCTTATTTGCATTGTGCATCGCTGCAGGAGAAAAAAAATCTAAGACTCTATTTTTTTTGTTGTAAAGATAATTAAAAATCTAATAATTGCGTACCTGGTCCGATTTCTCCTCCTTTTCCAAACCCTTGCATCAGACAGATGCAGCGTTTGTTTAATGTAAGCTGGATGGATTTCTAGCATACCATGCATTTTGGATACGTATTACATTTCACCAGAAGCTGAGAATAACTGGCTTTTAATTTTTTGTTCTTCTGCTGAGTATAGAAGAACATATTCCCAGATAGCTGGCTGGTAAATTTTCTGCCTTATGTATGCAATTATACTTTATGTATGCCTCTCTCGTATGCATATACACATACATGGCATAACATTAAATAGCTAATGTATACTTGTAATGAAGCTGAAACAAATTATTATGATTTTTGCTTTAGCCTGTTTGTTGCAGGCATTGTGTGATCAGTTTAAGGGCTTGAAAAAGCATAGGAAATGATTAGAGGGTCAATCTTGACAGACCAGTGTGCAACAGTGTTGAAGATCTGATTCTGCCATGTTTATATTGCAGCCAACAGAAATCAATGGGAATACTTCTGTAAACTATTTCTGTGAGTCAGTGATCATAAAGGAAGCAAACCTTTAATTTTTGAAAACAGAATCTGTAATCTGTTTTCTAACTACACATTCATTCTCTAACAGTGTGGGAAATCAAAAACAGGCCTCTTCGTATAATGTATTGATTCCTATGTAAGCCTGCATAAAAAATTTCAAAGGGAGGTTTCATTGTCGTAAGACTCTCTTGTTACATAGGTTGGCACCTCTCTATTGCTGCCCTTTTAAATGCACCCTTATAAATGCTTTGGGATCTCTTGAGCCATCAGTCATGGTGCTCTTCTGACTAATGGAGAAATTAATTTTTCTGACTGTGGGTAGCCTCTGTCCAGCACTGAATTTGCAGTATGGGTTTAATATCTCAAATCCGACTGGAAACAGAATAACCACACCAATGCAATGCTATACCTGAGAGTTTTAATCTGTTTCTTGAGATGCTTAGCTTAGGTATTGTTTTGGCACTACACAGCACAATGTAGACATACCATGAAGCAACCGTTATCTACCCGGAAGTGAGCATCTGAAAAGAATGCTTAGAGCTGTATGTATAACTGAACCGTTCCATTTGCTTTTGAAATTGATGTTCTTATTGAAGATACTGAATTCAGTCCTTGAGGTAAAGGTAAACCTCCTAAGTAATCCACAGAAAAGTGAAAGTTTATGAAAGGAAACATATTTATTTAGTCTTTCCTGAGGGAAGAGAATTGCTGTGTCTGAGGCAAACTACTCCACAGTGTAGGCCACGGGTTCTTTTCTTTGTGATCTGTGGTATATGGCTGAAAGAACAAAATTAGACCACTAGGACTGTGTATTTTTATTATTGTAAGATAAAAGAATCCCAATGAATTTGAGTTAAAGGAAATTGCAGAATTCCGTTATGGAGAAGAGGCCAAAAAAGCCAAATATAAAACCCTCTAAAATGATATTTTCCTAAAAAAAACCCCACACCTTGGATTCCTATACATCACTGAAATAATATTTTTAAACCAAAAATATGACAGAGTGCTTGTTGCTCTCTTTTGCATGGTCAGTTCTTTATTCAATAGAAAAACTTGTTTGAATTGTTTTTGTTTGTAGTTAGGGTTACCAGTGACCTTTCAAATTGTTTCCCACTTTACATTTTTTCTTTCTCTTTTCTACATCATCTTCCTCTAGAATGTTGGTTTCAACCGCTTGAGTAAAAGTTGATTTACCATTTGTTGTGCACTTGAGCCATGGATATTTTTTTTTGTTTTTGTTGGGGGTGAATAATGCAATGTTTCGTGTTCTTTGTTAAGAATTATCCTGTAATGATAATTTTTTTTTGAACTAACAGATAGTTGACTATCTGTTCTGCTCTTCAGGCTGCCATAAATCTTAGTCATAAGACTTAACTTAAACTCTGTAAAAGTGGTATGATTTCAGGCCAACTGCAAACCATTTGCAGATGGTGAAGACACTTAAAAGGAATAATTGCCTTGGAGATTTCAAGTGGTATTATATCTTCCATATGACTTTTAATGTTTTAGTTTGAACCTGTTTCACATGGGCAAAATTCAGTTTTATTAGATTGATGCAGGAGGGAGGAGAACTTGAGGGTATAGGTGAGGGGTTGGAAGTAGCAAAAAGACAGGTCAAGGCATTTGCGGTAGGTTGGAGACTCAAAACTTAGAAGAGCTCTGGGTAAACTGGGATCTCTTTTCTCTGGGATCAAAAGGTGACTCTGCTCATAAGTAGTCTTGTCCTTGCAGGAGGTCCTACTTGTCCTGTGAGGCTGCTGAGAGATGAGCCAGGGCTAGCTTCTACTGTGGTGCTGGGAGAAAACAGTAAACTGGATTGTGAGGGCAAGAACAAGCATTTGCAGGGGAGAAGAGTATTTTTTGACTGTCACCAAGAAAAGGGTACATGGAACTGCTTTCTTTAGTTATAGTTAGATGTGACCGTGGGAAGGGTGATGGCTACTTTTCTGATTTATGGTATGGCCAATAAATAGCGTTAGCACAGTTGAGGTGGCTGTGAACAGTGGGAATGTAAGAATGAGAAGTCAGGCAAAGACAAGGAGAGGTGAGAGGTTCTTGAGCCAGAATTCCTGGGGAAAATGTAACATGCTTGTGTTCTGCGGGTGTGGTTCCACAGGGTGATCTGTTGTATTTTTGTATTTGATTGTATATGATTAGGATTTTCCTGTCTTTTTAGTCTATTCCATATCTTTAATGTTGTAATTAATCTAAAATAATGCTAGAAATAGGAGAACTGCTCATATTTTTGCTTGGCTGGCATCTTTTGATAGGCTTTCTGCTGTGCCTCCTGTTCTGTAGTATTTTATATGAATATATACAATTTGAAGTTACCCTTACGCATGTATGTGCAACTGAAAGCTATGGAGTGATGATGAAAATGTGGTGATCCTTGTTTGGTCTAACTTTCATATCCAAAGAATTGAATTCATGGTCATATTAACATAAACTTCCTCTGAGAGTTTATAAGATTAGGAAATCAAATAATTAGAAATCCTTAACCAGAAAGCTCTAAAAATCTGCCATTAGAAAAGAACTTTAAAGGAAACTGTGAAAAGACATGGAATCACTGGACCCCTCCTAATATTGTTTAGTTAGTTAAAGGGGGAAAATATATAAACATGGACTATGCTTTTAGTCTTTATGTTTTTCTCCTGATACCAATTAATTTCATTTTCCAATAAACTAAATGGTTCTATGGTGTGAAATAAATTACTTGGAAAACAAGTTGGGGGGTCTTTGTGGCTACTACAGGCAGTATTGGAGCAATGCTAAATGACTTTAGAGCTTATGTTTATAATAGGTTAGCTTTTGTGACTTTCTGTATGAATATGCTCTTTGTGAACACCAAAAGGTTCTGAAATTCCAGGTGGTAGACTGTAATTTCATACTTGGTGAAGAATGGCTCTTTTAGAGTAATCTAAAAGTAAAGTTGCTCCTTGTTTGATTTTTTTTTTTCTTTAGAAATCGAATTAAAATTAGTGAACAGTAGAGGTAGAATATGAGAGATTATTACTTTCTAACTTGTTACAAAGTAATACATAATCAAATGGCAATTGTGAAAATATGAAACAGGACTTTGATGGAAGGGGAAGGAGAAGAAGTAAATCCAAAGGATGCATCTGCCACTCCCTCATACTCTTCTTGAAAACTTTACTTAGGAGTTCCAAGGATTTGGGGTGCAGCTGGTCTTACATACAATGAAGTAGTGCCTTTTCCTTGCTGAATGTGTGATGGAATGGTAGTTTATGATAATGTGAATTCACTAGTTCATTTATCAAAGCATAGTCTACTGGAGTGTGCATTATGAGTGTTATCCCATTGCAGTTGTCTTGTTTCTGTTATTTTTTTCAGTCACTCCTTCATTAAAATTTACCTTTTCTGTCTGTTTATTCTTCTGGGGAGTATGTGCACCATGTGTAGTTTTTAAAGAGAACTTACAGGCAGTTACCAGAGTATAAAAGATCTTACTTACAAAGGTAATCTGTTCGATTATAAAAGATGTTTTCTAAAGTGTATTTGTAAAGCATGTTTTGTTGAAAACTTTCCTTTTTCAATTAATGATTTTTCTTAATTTGTATCATAACTAGCTCTTTGAGACCCAATAATAATGAGCTCCCACCCCAAACTGTAGGAGTTTTACAAATGGAAACTTTTGAGGTAGTCTGTTCTTCAGAGATTTTCTTTCAAGTACACTTGTAAGTATGTAGGATGTGGTGCTGGTTTGCAGCTCTGTCTTCATGTTCCTTTTTTTGGTGGCCCTTTCCAACCTGTCCTGCTGTGGTGACTGGAAAAGAGCAGTTCTAAAAGCAGCCTTCCTAGGCTAAATGAGCAAAGAGTTTGTGATGCTAAAAAGAAATTCAGTCATGTGGGGCTTGTATGTACTTTCGTTTAATGTAGATGTTCTCTGAAATTATTTCAAAATACATGTATGTATTTTTCCTCTGTTTTCCTTATAGAGGCTGGGCTGAATGTCTGCCTCCAGCAGAAGCAGACATACTTGGTGAGATTGCAGGACACCTGCTACAAGATTGGGGCAGCTTTCCCCACCTGCAACATCTGCTTTGGCAAACTCATTCGTATTAACTAAATCTACATTTTCTGTTAAAATACAGCTGCTATATTTATTTTACTAATGACAGTAGTCATTAGATGCTCTTGTTTCTTGCTCTTGTATCTTGTTTCTAGTGAAAGCAGGTTACTGGTAGCTGATTTAATTTTAAATAATTATTTGAACTTCAGTTTTTACAAGATGGATATCTCTGTCTATGGGTGCAGGGATCGTTTTCCTAGCATATGTGTTCTGCCTAGCATCCCACTCCTTTCCTAAAGTTCCAATTAGTATGATGAACTTCATACAAGAAAACATAAATATGTACCTAAAGGCAAATCAGCACTTACAGTACATGAAGGTGCTGTTGGGAATATGGTTGACATATCTAGAGACACCTTGGAATTTATACTATATAATACCACTTTATGTATTATTTTTGTTATATTACAATATATATTATGTAAATACCGTAAATACTGTTATACAATAACTATAGATTGAAATGTTGCAACTATGGAATATCATCTATACTAAGAGGATTCAAAAACTTCATCATCATCATCCATATTACAAAGACTACTTTTGATATTGTAGTTTAATTTTATACTGAGTTTGAAGAAACCAGCTAGGGTCCAAATGAGTTTTATGAAAACAGCAGGTTTATCTATTGGAAAGTTCTTCGGGATAATCATCAATTGGTTTTCAGATGTTAATATTTTAATTAAAGTATGTGTGTAAGTAGCAATCACTAACTGGATTTTTATTTCCCAAAAGAAGTAGTGTGTATCTTTATCTTTCAAGTCCAAGTCGCTCTCACTTGTGTGTAATACATATGTCTGTATAATGAAGGGGAACTGAAGATCAAAACTGGTTGACTAGACTATCTCTCCCATTTCAAATTTTGCCTGATTGACAGAATTTTGGTTGGATCTGTCGGTTTTCAGCAGCATCTGCTCAGTACAGTACTCTTCTTGTGTATTTGCAGGCCTCTGGGAGCCTGTAAAGCTTTGTGCACTGTTGCAAGGAGCTGCAGTATGATACAGGTTTTCACCATCAGTGTCAGCTCTCTAAAATGTTGTTTTCACCACTTTTCTGTTTCCTAATCCTTGCAAAAGAACTGTTACCCACTGGCCTGTTTTCCACTCTTGTCCTGCTCCGTGCACTTTAATTATTCTTAATGCCTCTGTAGATGACTTACCCATCTGTTGTGAGTTCTGCAATTAATTCTTAATTAAATGGGATTAAATACTGTGTCTCCAAGGAATGCTGAAGCATATTTCTATCTAAAAAATGGGAGGAAAGAAGAGTCTAAAGGCATCGACAAGGGCTGTTCTACTTGCGTTTAAGTTAAGGTGGTTTTCTTAGCAAATGCCACAATATGAGTTTTTGGGTGGAGTTTTGAGTTTTCTACCTCTTATTAGTAACAGGGGATTTACCTGTCTTTGCCTCTGAATTATATTTAATGCTTGCTGACCAAACCTTCAGCCTCTAACCCCCTGACTGAATCGTGTCTCATAATTTTTAAAATAATACTGATGTTTGTAGTGTCTCGTATTATGAAAAGGAACTTGACTCCTTTTTCCCTAACAGTATCTTTATATGACACATATAGGACCAATTAGAAACATATACTAGGTGTAAGAGCTGGGAAGGCTTGGGAATACAACCAGTGATCACAATTTACTTTGTTGTGTTGCCCTTTTTATTTGTGTGTGTGTTGTTTTTTAGCAGTGTTCTCCGTCAGGGTGTCTCTAATGCTGTGCGGAGCTTTCTTGGCTTTTACATTGACAGTGTGGTGCACAAAAACCAGTTGTTATCCAAAAAGTACTAATCCTCAAGAACACTGTGTGTGGCAACCTAGGCATCATGAGATTAAAGAAGCTTTTGCATCTTTGGCTATTAAGGTTAGGCAGTCTTAATATTAAGTTCCTGAAATTATAGAGGCTAAAATTCTTAGTTTAATTTTTGTTTGCTCTTCTACAGTAAAATTCACTGATGATTTGTCTTCAGATAGTATAAGGTGATAAAGCTTCTATATGATCTAAGAAGGAAGAATGACTAAATGCATTCCATACTACTTTTAATAAAGAATTTTGATAGTCATCAAATAAATATGACAGGAATGTTGGGGCATACACCTTTACCACAGATTAGAAAAGAAATAAAAAGGACATTGTATATTTTTCAGTAGAGCTATTGTACTTCTGTTGACATTTCTGAATGTTTGCTATGGATTTAGATGGTTCTAAGCAGTAGATTTTTAGGAGTGGTATAAAAAAATGAGCCTTAGACTGGAATTTTGGGATATAAACACGTGAGGTTGGAGGGAATGTTGGTGGTTTTGAGTTTCATTTTAAAATTCTTTGGATAGAATAACCCTCATCTCTTGACTTTAAGGATTAAGGTGGTAAATGCTTGAGCTCTTGTTTCATTGTGGCCTCTTCAACTGGCACAGAACTTATTTTTGGATAAGATCTTACCAGAGCCCAAATAATTTAAAACTGCTTGTCCTGGGAATACTTTCAAGTGATGGTTGTAGAAGACTAGTTGGTAGGAAAACAGTGTTGAAATCTAGGGCTATCACAGGCCTCCTTATCATCATGGCTTCAGTCCTATAAAATATCAAAGTGGCTTAGAAGGAAGGGGATATTTATTTTTTAGTCTAAACAAAACAGAAGAAGAGTGAATTCAACAGAATAATAATTTCCAAATACATTGGTAAAGAGAAAACCTTGATGTTAAGCTCACTAGAACTGCCTTTCTAGAGGCTTTTAGAATACTCTGGGAAGGAGGATTAATTTTACAGAAAAATACCATCTACTATACCTATACTTAGAAGCTAATGCATTATTCCAAGCAGCAAAACTAAGTGACTTGCCTGTTGTGGGTTTTGTAGGTTTTGGGATTTTTTTTGTTGTTGGGTTTCTTCCTGACTTTTTCTCTTCGATAACATTTCCTGTTTCCTGTTGTGGCTGGTAAAGAATCTGAACACTTATAACTAAGTATCTGTTGCTGACCATGACTTTTTCATTGAATAATAACTGGTTTAGTTTGTGTGGTTTATTTACTGTGAAGGAAACTTTTTTTCCAACAAGTCACACGCAATCCCAACTGTAAGATACATCAAACACTCAACAAAGGAAATGTTCTACCTGTCTCCTACTTGGAATACATATTTCATACGGCTGAAATGTATCTGAAGTTTAATCTGCTGTTTTTGCTCAAGGAACTTAGCTAAAATCTGCTGAGAAAGAGAAGAGTTCATATTCAGCTATGGTTTCTTGCATACTCAATTCCATATGCCAGATTCCAACTGTAGGTCTCAGTGCAGCTCATTTAAATAGGGCAGCATGAATTTAAGTGATACATTCAAGGATATTCCTTTGTCCCAGAAACTCATCAAGTTGATGATTCTTTGATGTTTTAGTAGGGAAACCATTGTGGCACATCTTGTGGTATAGCATTAATCACCTTATGTAGAGTAATTCATACCACTGCTCCGAGTGTCAGAGCATTAATTCTTGCTTCCCTGGCTTTCTTACATAAAATATTGACTATTTAGATGAAGATATGCAAACCAGTGTAATATTTCTCCATGAATAAAGAGGTGCAGATCATTTATCAGGAGCTAGAGTCAGCTTCAGAAATTAACTTTCAACACTGGGTATTACTGTTCTGACAATTCTCTGTGAAGGTAGGACAACAAATAATCTTTAAAAGACCTTGTTACAAGTCGTTACATTTCAGTGTGACTTTTGTGTGGACCATGTTAAGTAAAAGGATCAGCAAATGGAAAATGTTATGTTTCAGAGAAGATAGAGGCCAAGCTTCTGGGTTGGGCCCCTTTGTAATTATGAGAGGTTCTGTATGTTAAGGAAACTCAAGCAGGAGATGATGTCCATAGCCAGGGCATTATCTGTGGCTTTCCATTGAAATAAGGATGTGCATAGACTGCTAAGTATACCAAAGTTTGATTTGCCTTAGGAGTTTGGTCTTTTACTGTTTATACTACGAAGTAACTGCCTCCTTTCAAATGGACATATGAAAGATTTTTGCTCAGTTGCTCAGCCTATTGAAGTTATTGAAAGCTCTTGTGCAGCCTAGCCAGAGTAATTTGGCAAAAAGACCCACAAAAACCTGACTGGGAATACTGTCACTTTCCATCACTTCTAGACCAGTAAGATTAAAAACATCTCTAGTGAAGTATAATAATTTAGGAAAAGTACTTAGTATTGCTTTTAGGGACATTTACCATTAGATCAGCCTTTTATTTTTCATGTTAAAGAGTATTTATGCTTTCCCTAAGTATTTCCAAATTGCCCATTCTACTAAAAGAAAAGATTGTAGAGTATATGCAGGATCAGAAATTTTTGTGTCTGTTGAATAGCTAGCAACAGTGTTATTTTCATGGTATTTGAGAAATGTGCCTGAGACTGTGACCTGTGATACCTTGACAGAAACTTCCACTGAATATTAACTGATGCTGTGGAGATAGTTTGGAACTTGCAAAGGATTTTTTGTGTGTTGCTTTTTTTTCTGTGCTTCATAGAATTGGCCTTATGTAATGTATGCCTTAGAAATTACTTGAAAGTAGATAATCATATCTATAGCTGTTAAGTTCATCGACAGCTATTAAAACACCCTACCATGGGTACTCCTTTTTTGCTGTTCTCACCTACTAAAAAATCGTATTTTCTTGTTTCTCAAAGTGATTTTTATTTTTATTCTCAGTGAGGGTGGTGATGCTTACTGTTCTTGCTAAGCCCTACCTAGATGTAACTAAAAAAGTAGTAATACAGATCATTAAAACATTTTTCAGCTCTGGTTCTGTGATTCAGCATGCTGCATTCCCTTTCATGTTGGCATCATTGGCAGGTTTAATAAACATAATTTAATAACATCCATCATGAGTCTTTCAGTGAAATGCGAAGTAGTATTCTACCAGAAGAAAACCCAGTCCATGCATTCTTCCTGGACAAAGCAAGATGTGAACTAATCTTTTTTGAAACTTGCTTTCTAGTCAGCACTGCACACATCTGATAGTATTTCTATCTAAATTATGTTTCTGTAGATTGTTTTGCATGGTGCGCTCACAAGACATCGCAGAAACCTTTCTGAAGTGAAGATAGGGCATCTGTTGCTTCCCTTTCATTGGCAAGGCCAGTTATCTAATTTCTGTGATGATACTGGAAGAATGTAGTGTATTCCTGTTGAATCTATGTAGGCTGTTAATTGCTACTATGTTAGATTCTAGGTGCATATAAGTGGTTTGCTTATGTTTTCTAGTATTTTTGTGGAAACTTCATTTGAAGTTAATTGATCTGTAGTTCTGTGGCTGCTTCTTTTTGATAAAGCTAGATGTGGGCACAAATTTGATTAAATAGTAAATGTAGCTCACTGAATAAAACCAGTGCATGTGGTTTCCTTAACATGCAAGTGTAATGAGAAAAAAGACCATAGAGCCAGTGTCTGAGAAAAATGGTTTTCTGAAGCTTGTTGAGTATGGTAGTGAGAATTAACATTGCGCCACTTGCCCTGATGCCTCTTCTGTGGTAAGACAGTTACTGTGTTGTTTCTGGTAAGGTAGGATCAGAATTTTTGTACTTTCTGGCCTACCCATCTTTTTGCTTTTTGCTCTGTATGAGTCCCCATAAACATGTCTTTTGTTTCATTATATTGTCAGTGGTTGGTATGTGAGCTTTACCAGTGATCTGATATATGAGCTTAGGCAACTTATTTTACCTTTGTGTACCTCCTTTTCACTGTTTTTGTCTAGAGTTGTCCAGTTTAGCTTTGAGCTTTAAGTGGCTTGCAACAAACTTAGCTCTTGTGCTGGAGCTATAAACAGTTCTCAATTATATAAGGTTGGCAAGAAGACTTCTGGGTTATCAGAATCCCCAGATACTGAAAGCGATGAACTGCTAAGGGCTTCCAGTATTTTTGCTACTGGGACCTGCTATATGCCTACCAGCCCACAGTGGTGAGAACTCCAGGGACCATTCCTGAAACAATTTGTGCTGATGTTTCTTCTTTTGCAGCTGAGATTTGTGGTTCTTTGTTATGCAAAGATTTTGGTACACGACTTGAAAGGTATGAAAAGGTTTGTCATCTGTGGCGTAGACATGAAGGTTGTTCAGTAACATTTGTGTTCATAAAGTGCCTGCTCAACACTGTGAGACCCAACTGCTGTTGTAGTGTTCCACATATACAGGAGATACGGAATAGTCACAGATCATGAATGTACATGCTTAGTTGTCGTAGTGTCAAATACCTGATTCTGAAACCTGCTCACCTGAAAGCTTACTGTGAGACTTTTACACAAGGGAGAAATTAAAGATTAAAATAGGTAAAAATGATTGAATGTTGGTGTATTAAAACTAAGATTCATCCCAGATATCTGGATGGCAGGGATAGGGAGCATATAACCATGTTACTGTGGCATAGATAGAGAGTTGTGACCTGCAAAATTGTATACAAGTAGAGAATTTAATGGCTTTGACTGACTATATGGTATTATTCTAATAACGCTCTCAAACCAGGACATCTTGGCGTATGTATTTTATTGTGTTAAAAAGAGAAAGAAGATAATTGGCAGAGATTGTAATGTTTTTTATGCTGTTAGAACTGCTGATCAAAAGAGAATGGGCCTCCTGCATCTTTCCCACCTTTTCTTCTTTACCAGAATTGTAAGGATGAGTGTTTCTAATATTCACAACATATTTACTATGTCAGTTATTTGTACCCTGTAGAATAATGTTAGTGTTTGCTACCATCTGTAACTGCTTAGGACATTCTTCTCTTGTCTTCATTTTTAGCTGTACATCCTTGACCCCTGGACCTAGCTGTGATCGGTTTAAACTACATATCCCTTATGCTGGAGAAACACTCAAATGTAAGTTAAAACTATTGCTGTTGCATCTTGGCCTTTCTTTCTGTTCTGTATTGCGTTACATTTTCCAATGTATCTAATTTTATGAGTTTTGAGATACCTGTGTGTGTTTTTTCTTAAAGCTTCAGCTCTAAGAACATGCAACTGTAATAATATCTAATTTTTTAAGATAAGATTGCGGCCTTCCTTGATATTACCAATTTGAAAACATGAGTCCTGAAAGCCGAGTCACCTCCCCCCCAGTATTTATAATAAAGTGTTATGAAAAAACAATCTTATGACCATTTTTAGACTCACTTATGATTTGTATATGCTTTTTGTTGTTTCTTTCTTTCTCTTTTAGGAAGAATTCTTTATTAAGCTCCCATAAAAGAAGTCAGTCTGTTATTTTGTTAGGCATCTCTAAACAACTAAACATTAACTGGTGTAATTGACAGATTAAAGAAACATGACTGGTTTTTTCTGATTTAGTGGTTAAATCCTCCTTACCCTTGGAGGATCTGTAGATAGCTGTCTCATTTGCCCACTTTTCAATTAGTCTGTGTTTTGTTGCAAAGGATTAGAATAAAATTTGCTTTTGTATGTTTTTAGAAGGTAAAAAAACAGTTTTCTAAGCACCTGAGTTGCTGAAAAATGGTAAAGTCATGTTGGTTTTTATTTCTTAACAAATATGAAATATGAGAGAGGATGAAGAATTTCAGGTGAACTAAATTTCAAAGCCTGGCAATTTTAGATTTAGGGCAGCACTGGTGAGACCACATCTGGAGTGCTGTGTCCAGTTCTAATCTACTAAGTACCAGAAAGGCATGGAGATACTGAAATGTGTCCAGAAAAAGACCACAAGGATGCTTGAGGGACTGGAGCATCTGTTGTACAAGGAGAGGCCAAGAGAGCTGGGGCTTCTCAAGAAGAGAAGGCTCAGGGCAAATCTTATCAATGTGTATAAATACCTGATGGGGGAGTGAAGATACAAGAGCCAGGCTTTTCTTAGCAATACTCACTGAAGGAAATAGTCGCGAACTGCAATACAGAAGATTCCATTTGAATGTAATTAAAAAGCCTCTTTTGCAAGGATGGTCAAAGAGTGGAACAGGTTGCGCTCAGAGCTTGTATATCTCCGTCATTACAGACGTCCAAAACCCAACTGGACATGACCCTTAGCAATGTGCTCTTGCTGACCCTGCTCTGAGCTGAGGGACTGCACTAGGCAGTCTCCAGAGGCGCTGTCCAGCCTCAGGTGTCCTGTGAGTCTGTGAAAATAAGCTGAGTGGAGGAGCAAGTACTTCATGTCAACAGAAATGGTGAATATTTAAAACACCGCTTTGATGCAGTCTAAATGGATACTATCGTACAAGTGATACAGCTCTCTGTGATGTTTTGAATATTAAGAATGTTGTTCTGTTCCTTCTGTAGTAGTTTTTCTTGTCATGTAGTGCACTGGAAGCCCTTCTCCTTTATGAACAGAAATCACCACATTTAAACTTCTTATCACTGGAAGTACATTAAAGCTTCCATTTGGCCCTTATAAGAAAAGTTGTATTTTCATGAAATTGTTCTGGAAGTTTGCTCATGTGCCTGAGAGAGGAGCTAGGCTCATGTATCAGTCTATGATGACTATTTTATCTATTCTAGAAGTGTGAAATCATGGCTCAAGAAGCTTTCTAATTGTTCTTTTCCAAAGACAAAAAATGGAGTAAGTCCTAGCTAGCAATTATTTTAAGAAAAAAAAGGGAAAAGGATGTGGCTCTGCATTTATTCAGAATTTTTAGTAAGTAATGGCCAACTGCTCTACCAGGTAGAATGTTTGTTCTTATTTAAATTTTTATCTTTTAAAAAATGTGATACTATATAGCAAACTCAACATGTTGAGTCTTGATATGTCGTGCAATGTGTAGTAGATTCTGCTTGAGGCTTGTTAGCTGACTGTGATCAAGATGCAGTGAAAAGAAGCTTAATTGGATGACGTTGCTTTAGAGATAGTATCAGATTTTCTGTGGGACTGTAGTAACTCTCTACAGGGCCCTATTAGCACGTCCTGAGAGCTTTAAGTCTTTACTTGTTTTTAAGTGGAGGCAGAAATTGTTCCTGATTCATAAAGGAAAATAAATAGATTAAAATGCCCATGTGCAAGGATATAGGCGTACAGACTATACTAACATTCTAAATGTCCTGTTAAAGTAGCTAGAATGTTAAAGTACCTAGAAATATGATTATGGACTGTGCATTATATTTCAATATTGAGAAACCAAGTTTCCTACCCCCCCCCCAGTTCTTATATTTTGAATATCACAAAAGTGGTTAAACAAAACAATTATAATGTTATTCACAAAACTCAAAACACATCTTAACCGTGCTGTATATTTTAACATGACCAAGTGAAGGTGGTGTAAACAAGTGTATCTTTTCCACAGGTACCTAATAATAGCAGTGAGTTCAAGTAATAGTCCTCCACATTTCAGCGTTACATATTTGAAAATGCTGTGAATTATTCAGTCTCACAGCATGTGGAATATTGATGTAAGCAGATTCAATAAAGCTTTAATAATTTTGGTTTTAGAACTGTAATGATGGCAGGGGAAGACAGCCATGGTGTGCAACCAGAGATTTGTAGATACTTTGTTGTAGGCTGTTGCTAGATATGTTATCTTTCAAGGGCAGAATATTTCTGCAAAGGAAAGTTGCGAAATCTGCCAGAATACAAAGATTGGCTGAAAATGTTCAGGATCTCTAGAGTATGGTCTTCATTATGTGGTACCAAATACAGGCTGAAGTGTGTAGTTCCTTTGCGGTTTATGTTACATCCTCTTTGCAACAGATCAGATCTTTGCATATCATCAATCATAACCGCTGCCACTGCACAAATGCCCTAGTATGAATCCTCATGTGTTGAAAACTGTTGGTATGCTGCTTTAGGGAAGTATAAATGCATAGTCACAGTCTGTTTTCCAAAAGACCAGAAAGTTCACAGTTGCTTGAAAAAGGAAAGGAGAAGGTGTACTTGCAGGCAAAACAGTGACTGACTACCTGTAGTGTGAAATAATTGTTTTGTTAGCTTTGGTAAGATCAAACATCTTTGGAGTTAAGAATGGCTTGTTGGTTATTTAATATATTTTCTTGAGATCCAGTTAGCTATTTCATTGTTTTTTTCAGACGTCATGCTCACCTTACTCAGAGCTGCTGGAACATTAACTAAACAGCTGTTACTCAGTTTCAGCCAGGAGCCTTGGAGACTTTGGAGATACCCACAGTTTTGTACCGGAGAAAATGTTGTGTCAGTGTTAAAGATAAATTAGTTTTTCATACCTGTTGTCTTCCATCACACTCCAGAAGTTTTCCAGTGATGCTTTCAGAGAGACTTTTACTTTATTTTCTTCTGTTAGGGAGACAATAAATTTTGAGTGTTTATGGCCAGAATGGTTAGAAAACTTGAGCCTACTCTTGCTAGACTGTCAATTAAAATCTGAGACAACCATATTTTATTAGTTCATCCAGCACTTGACATTGTGGTGTTAAACTTAGTGCTTTTCTTCATATCTGAATTTTTCAAAGCTCCTAATAGGAGTTTTAACTCCAGGAAGACTGTCTGTAATATCCTGTTAGAGGTTGAATCTGTGTTCCAGGGACAAAGCTGATTTTAAGTGGTATGCAGAACTTTCCTTTATTTCTAACTGGACAACTGTATCTGCTGTGTAAAGTTCAGTATTCTTTCTGGAGAAGTAATTGTGCATTTTGAGATTAAATGTTTTGTAACTCTTGGAGAGAGCAACTCCTTGCTGAAACATCAAGGCAGATGTCACAGGAGAAATTGTCAGCATAAGCAGAGTTATAAGCTGTAATAGTCTTTATTGAATAATATTAATATTTAAAATACACCGTTAAGAATCAGTTCCGTGGTCATTGAAATTTTATTCCAGCAAACCTTGGAATCTCTTTGTTTTGGTTTTCTTTTTTCACTCAAGCTTTCACTGCTGCTTGCTACTAAGCCTGACTTTTTATTTTATTTTAGATTTATTTTTTTTATTTTATTATGCCTGTGCTCTTCACATTTTCTTTTTCAGGCACTGATGCCTGCCTCCCTCTCTGTCCTTGAGTGCTGTCATCTGGAATTTCACGGTGACTAAACAATGTGTTGCCCTTGCAATGCTACTGTTCTCTGTGGCCTCTTGAACTCTAGTATTTTCATCTTCTGTCTGATTTTCACTGGTTTTATGTGAATTATTACAGCTCTGGATTCTACTGCCACCACTTTGGTTTCCTTGATCCCAAAGTACATTTCTTTTGTCTTGTTTGAAGCTTAGTTTTTCTCTTCTTCCTTCTGATTCTGTTTCTTAGTTTCTTACTGATTTTAGTTATAGTACTTAAAGGAGGAAATCACAGTTTTGCTGCCTAAGTAGTCTTAATAATATTGTCCGTAATATACTGTACAGAATTTCATCTGCTTTATTCCTGTGATGGAACTCTTTCAGTAAGTTCATTTAGTCTTCCTGTGGCTTTCTACTTTAAGGAGGTAATTAAAAATAAACCAAATGATAAATGCAGAGAAGAGCTGGACCTCCTTTTAAAAGCTGCTTTGCAAATCTATTTGCTAAACACTTGTTTATTGTGCCGATAAACAATTATAAAAATGATTTTAAAAGTTATTGTAAGATTTTTAGATTCACAAAACTAGGTTGCTGCAATGCATGAGTCTGTCTTCTGTGCACCATTAGGTTATTTTGCACAGGCTGTGGTTCAGTTGAGGCTCTTACAGGGAATACTTTTTCGTTGCTGTAATTTAGATTGTACTTGGGTGATAATCATTACGTGTATGGTAAGGATCCTTTTGCCCAGTCATGCGAAGTACCAAAGATTTTTCAGCGCAATGTTTCTAACGTTTGGCTGAGTCTTGCTTTACATGGGCGGAGTAATTAATCTTCTTCCTTTGGTAATCTGTTCATTATCCAATGAATGTGCCTAATGGGAAACGCTGAGAGAGGGTCTAATAATTTTATTATATTATTACTTCTTCAAATAAGAAATTTACAACAGTATTTTCCCCTTTTAAATAATCGCTTCCCTCTCACTTTGGTTGTGTTCTTTTGACACTTTTCCTTGGATGTTCTGGACTTCCCTCAAACTTTTTGCAGGTGTAAGTCTAAAATAGTTTGTTTCTGCATCAAGAGAAGTGACCTTACAAGTATCTATGTGCAAGTGTAGACTTAGAGATTTAGAAGATTTTAGGTTAGGCTTCCACATTGGTAATAACATAGTGCCTTCCTACTTGGCCCTTTCCTTCTTTCTGCTGTATGGGCTGCAGTTACTGGTTATGGTCCAGTCTCTTTGTATATATTTGTCCTTCACTTTTGCCTGTCCTTTTCTCACCTACCCAGTGTCTCTTGTTTGTTGTAACTTCTCCAGTGTTGCTTGTATTTAATTTCTACCAGCATCTTATCCCCTCTTGTATTATCTGTTGATCTTTGTCCTCTTCAATTCTAGTACCAAAATTTCTGAGAAGGCAGTTGCCTGGCTACAGAAGTGCAAGTGATGAAGATTGACCTGCTGCGTTCTTGTTCAGCTTGGTGTCCAGCTCATTTACTTTTACTCTGTTTGCCCACAGATTTGCCCACTTTACAACAGAACCTAATTTCTTTTGCTGTACCCACTTTTACACCTCTTCCCCCCCACACCTCCAGCAGCATTTTTCAGTTGAAGTTAAACGAACAAGCAAAACAAAAGCCATGCCTGCAACCCTTTGCCCAAGAACCAAGTAACTGTCCTGCACGTCCTTCCTATACCTTTTTTTCTTTTATTGGCAAAATGGGACTTGATTCACTTGCCTAACTATAGGTGTCGAACTCTGAGGTTCCCTAGGGTATCCTGCTTGGCCTTTTCAGCTGCTGACCCAAAGGATCTCTCTGAAAAACCTTGTGTCATAGCTGCCATAAATGTGCCCTGAGGCACCTCAAATGACACTGAACAGCTTAGTTAAACTGAACCAAACTCATGGAGAACAGGTCCTTTGCAGCTTTGCATGTAGTGGAGTAGCTAGGATTTCTTCTGGAGCATCACAGAGGTACAGAGAAGGGTTGGGTTTTTTTAATGCAATCGAATACCTTTTTTCCAAACTGTCTTTTAATAAAGAGATTTCTTTGAGTCTTTAATACTGACTTTTCTGCCTTTCCTGTTCTGATACCTTGATTTGCATGTGAAGTCAGAAATTAAGCTCAAAAGTGTCCCGGCTTCTTGCTACCAGATGTTGTCTCTAACCGTCAGGAATATTTCTGACTTCTGCTAAACAACCTGTAAAAAGTTGAAGCTACACTTGGTTTACTGTAATACAGTTATTGTTTATGGTCCGATGAGCAAAGATCCCACAGTATTTCCAGATACCGTTTGAGGGCAGAAGTCCTGCTTCAACAGATGAGTTTGAGGAGCTTCTGAGGTTTGATGATCCTCTTCTACTTGAAAGGCAGCAGCAACACCATAGCAAAAATTGCCATAGAGCGAAAATCTGTAGGGTGGAATCCAGTGACAAGTCACAGGTCTGTGTTTAGTTCGCTTAAATCCTTTCATATTGCTGCCTGCGCTGACTTAGTGTCTTGGTTGCAGATGGTAGTGAATAGCTGGTTATTACTTGACCTGTAAAGACAATTCACAAAGGCTGGTTTAGGTAAGAATTTGTTTATAGAGGGGACTGATCAGTGGTTTTTTTCTACAATTTGTGTAGCTACTAGGAGATAGGTTAGCATTCTGAATAGATGAATAATACAATTCTACTTGCTATCTTTTCCTTGTTAATATTCAACAAGAGCAGTTTATTTTCTCAAAACTGATTCTGCACATAGGATTGGCTGCTCCAACACTGTTCCCTATTATCTGTGAATGTGTTTCATGATCAAGTAGCATTTGGATTTTTTGTTCGTTAAAAGCCAGATGGGTTGATTTCCTTCATATGATGAATTCCATTCAGATTGGTCTTATTCCAGGGTGCAGTGCGCACACATGTTTATTCTACATACTTAGTGCTGATTTAGAAATTCTTGGGGTCAGAAAAAACTGAAGAATATAGATATCCTTTTCAAAAGTTTAGGAAGGTATGTTGCTTCCTAATTTTGCTGCCTTTGGGTAAACAGGGATGTTGATGAATGCTGTGGCACTTTTAGTATATCTTTCAGTACTACCAGATTTACAGTATGGTTAAAAAAAGAAAGAAAAATATCCCAAAAAGGAAGTCATCAGGAGAGGAGAAGCTGTATATAGGATAGGCCAGTAGAGAGCCACTGTAAGGATTTAAGAAATTTCTCAGTTTCAGAGCTAACGCCTAACTTACTTGCAGTCAACCCTTAGCACTTTGTTAGACTTGCTTATGCATTTTGATAGATGAGAAAAGAACAGTGTGTGTGTGTGTGTTAAAAGAACTAATAGATTTAAGTATTAATATTTCTATCTTTTTGTCTATTGGGAGCATATTAGCTTTTCTTCTGAAATCCTGTGAAGTAAAATATTTCAAAATTTAATGCATTTTGCCTGAGGAGAAAAAAAGGAAGAGAAAGTAATATTCTTGGATAATGAAAAGCAAAAGATGTATAATACTTTTTTTTCCCCTACTAAATTTATCTTTGACTCCATGGCTTTAACTTTATTGAAGTAATTCTAAATTCTGTAGTAGTGTTTAATTGGAAATTTAATCTATTGATATAATTATTGGCTAGTGTATCTACAGAAATGAGATAAATATGGTCTGAGTGCGAAGTTTTTCCTTGCCTTGTTCTTACAATGGAATGGTCAGGTAGGGCTGTGGGATGCCACACAGTTTTCTTTCTCTCAGGAGAATAAAGGCAAACAGAATTGAAACACATGAGGAACTACATATTCATGTGCTGGAGATGCAAGGAAAAGGGTATTTCTTTCATTTAGGTGAGAAGGGGAGGGAATGCACTCTATATTGATTTTTTTTGGTTTTGGTGGTTTTCCTTTCAAAATTATAGTAGTAACCATTCTCAAACTCTAAGCACAACAATTTTGCAGATGGCTTTATTGGTTAAAAATGTTATGGTTTTACCTCAGCACAATTATATTTGGAGAGGGTAAGCCACAGGTAGTATTGTGTAAGTTTTAAATAAAGTAGTTAAAAAAACTGATCTTTCTGCTAGGTCGGGACAGACTGGTGGCTTGTGATTCAAAATATTTAATACCTTATACTTTTTAAGTTCACTGCAGAGACTGGTGTTAATATTTATGTGAAATAAAACCAGTTTTGCTGTTGTGTTGGCTATTGTGATTGTTTAAATATCTTTTATTTGAGTGTAAAGAAGCATTTTTTTATTTATGCATCATAGCCCTGCCAGGCAAACCGTTAACTGCAGTTTTAATTTCTCTGGTTTATAGTATTTAATAAGAACAAAACTCAGATTTAGGATTTATTCCCTTAATCTTTAGTCTGATTTGTAATTGTGTATTTTTGCTGAGAACATGTAACTTATGAAAACAGTTCATGCTCGTAGTTGTGCATAGGGCAAAATCTTGGTGCCTAAGCTTTCTAGAGTCAAAGGTGTTACTTTTCCTGTCCTAGTACAGTAAATTAAGTAAGACATAAGAGAAACTATATGTAATGGGAGAGCACAGAGTGGAAAAGTTAGAGCGCCCAAGGGGTCACATGGGTGCATGTCTAACATGGATCAAAAAAGGTTCTTTTGTTCTTTCCTTTTAGTCTTTGGCTTCATGGCAGAAGTGAGACTTACTAGAATAAGATCTGACTGAGGGGATACTTTTTTCCTTTTTAAATATGTGAAAAAATTGTTCTAAGGTCAGATCTTAGCATCTTCAATAGCAGGATGCTGTGTTTAACTGCCAGAATGAAAACCACTGATGATAGAGAAGTACTGTTCTTTCCTAACTGTTTACATTGAAGTAGAAACACCATTTTTAGTTGGTTTGAATATTTTTATTTAAATGTGTGATACTACATTTGTCTTGGCCAGAATTTGGAGTTGAAATGGTTCCTATTAAACTCTCTATTCTTTCTAAGATTTGGGGGTGGCAAGGAGAAGAGGGAGTATGTGCTACTTTTAAAAGCTCCAGTATTTTGAAAATCCGGATCTTAGTAGTTTGCATTTGACTTTAACTTAATATCCAAAACACAGCAATCTAAATGTGGTACTTTTCTTTTTTGTAAACAAGATCACTTCTTTAACTCGGTGTTTTGAGGCAACCCTCAATAGCGTTTGCATTGCCATTTGAGTTATGAAGCAATAATGTATTTCATGTTTCATTGCTTGCAGAGGAGGAAGAAGCTGTGCCTCAGGAATTTGACTTCATCCCCCAAAACATCTGATGCTTATCTTGCTTTTGAATTTTTGTAAAAATTGTATGGATAGCTACATAAAATGTATTTAATGTATATATCAAATTTTGTATTAAAAATGTGTATCATGTGTAGAATATTTTATTCATTTATAAGCATATACGTAAAAGCGCAAACAATGTTTTCATTTATTACTTTTCAGGGGATATAATTTTCAATGCTCACTATCCTGACCTGCCACCAGATTTTATCTTCGGAGAGGATGCTGAATTTTTGCCAGATCCTTCTGCCTTGCATGTAAGCACTTCACTGTTTGAGAATCTTATAACATGCAAAGAGACTTGGCTTTTTTAGAATAGTTTCAGCAATAGGAATTTGCTAACAATGCAGAATAAAGAAAAAACCCACCTTTTATCTCACTGTTATGTGAGTGTAAAGACTTTTTCTTTGAGTGTGATTTAAAGTTGAATCCATAGATGTGTGGTTTTTTGAAAATATTTTAATCAAGACAAGATGACATTTACAATAACTATTCAGAGTATCTTTAAAAGATGTTTATTTAATACCTGACCATCTTAAAAGAGATGTCTTAGCAAATAGGATTGCTCAATTGTGTCTTTAAAAAACATTTGGTCCTAGAAAAAATAGTAAAATTTGGTGTAGTGATGTTGATTTTTCTTTTCCCATGAGGAAAGATAGAATCAGGTTGTATGTTGCTGGAACCACTGTGTCAAAGAAAGCTATCTGCTTGTATGTGTTGGTGTTATAAAGACAAAGCAATGCCCTTTTAAAAGGTGGGAGGTTCAAAAATAAACAATGAGAAAATACCTTTACTTAGTCTTACTACTATGGAAGAAGAAACACCACAACCTGAAACCAAGAATTTTCTTCACTATTCAAAATCAGCCTCAAGTGGTAAATTGTTTGAAGAAGCAAACAATGGTTATGCTTTTACAATACTTCTCTCTCTCTCTGAAGTTACTAGCAGTTACTATAGCCATATTAAGGTATTTTGGAACCCAGAGTGTTTTTCTCTTTTGCTTTTCCTCTCTCTTTGGGCTCTTTTCTGGGTTGACAGTATTGTTTGTCAATAGGATTTGGGCGTATTTTTTCTAGTAAGTATGCAGTGCCTGTGGTTGTGGTGCAGAGTGACACTGTGTCAGAAAAGTGTGCCTTTGCCACAGAGCTCTGCTGTAATTCCTGCTCGGTAACCCACACAGTAGGTCTTGATCTTATTTCTTTTTTTTCCTCTTTAAACTTTCAGCTTTTATTAGAAAGTTGACCAAAAATCAATTTATACTTTAAATATATTTCACTTCATAGGCTGCCTGTAAGTGTAATATGGGAGTCACTAGCACAGTCGTGCACCTAAGAAGTGTCTTGTAGGGCCTTGCTAGGGGATGGGCTCTTTGCATAGTCCTCTCCTGCAGCCTCTCTTGTGCTTTATGAGCATGTCTTCAGAGCCCCCCAAAAGTAAGTCACAGGCTGTTCAGTGCTTGGGGTGCAGGTGTCATGGTGGAAGAATGTGAGGCAGTGGCCACAGAGTTGAATATGTCCTTGACATGTGATGTGACAGATGTGTTGGGGTTTAGTTTTAACTTTAGGCCCTTCATATTAAGTTATATTAAGAAACTACACTGTCTTAAAATAAGTGGTTTGATTAATTATTTTTAGCATACCTAACAGAATTTTAAAAAGGTGAATGTCTCATTTCTTTTCTTCCCCCACCTTCCTGTTAAGCTCACAAACTCCTTTGGGAAGGAGGCATGGTGCTGCTGAATTTTGTGAAGCTTGTTTATAGAAAAGGTTTAATTTATATGACAATGCTAGAATTGTTTCCACACACTTTTATATATCAGTTCTTCTATTTTCCTCTTTTTGTGTTTGTTTCACAATCTTACAACCTCCTGAGAAGTATTCGTACTAACAATCACTTTCTGCAGGTGATGTTAAAGGAAGAAGAACACTTTTTAATGTACTGGAAAGCTGAAATTAATAACAAATAGCAAATTAGATAATAAATAAAGATAATTTGTGGCATCTTGCAGAAATGCTGTTCATATGGAGAAGCTTGCTGAGAGTGATATGGTACCATATTTCTCATGTGAAAAGAAGTCCCTAGTAATAGTGATCCACAGGGAAACCTGCAAGGATGAAAACATCCATAATTTTCTTTCATTCTTACATCGTTCATTAATGATGCTACTTTGGGGATTCTTGCTTTTCTTCTGCCTAAGTGCAGACCAAACTTCCCATCCTCTTCATTGGAAAGTAGCTTGACGAGCCGTTTGCTCCTTGATACACAATGAGATATTAAACAGCCTATTTTAAAATTAATTAAAAACAAATGAAAAAAGAACAGCTTTCCTTTGGTCATTATGCCTTGCTATAGTATTCACTATGTAAATGTAACCTTTTTTGATAAGGTCCTTGGTCATTCTCCTGCCTTCCATCCTGGTGTTATCAGAGCATGTTATCTCCACCTTGCAGCTATGGTCTATATGGTGTCATGGTGGACATTTTGCTTTTGCATTTGCCTTATAATGTTCAACATGGTTTGTGGAGTTTTTCTTCAGAATGCTATATTAGCAATAACTAAGTATTTTAATAATCCCTTTTTTCCACAGATCTCAGAGCTGTTTAGTGAAGATAATTTTAATTGAATTCTAAGATATTAGCAGCATACTTTAATGTGTTAACATATCTTTCTACTGACTGTAAGTAAAAATAGATTAGCATGTTGAGCATGATTTAACACTCTTGATCTCAAGCAATCTTCAAATACTTTTGATGCAACAGTTCCTGGCAATCCAAACAGAATCAGCCATGCACAAAAGCATGTAGAAGGTATTAAATGAGGAGCACAATCTCTTAAGCAATACATTCTGCCAGATCTGTGGGAATTCTGACACTGAGCCTTCCTGTGCTGCTCTCATCTGCCCGAGTGTCTTTCTTTTCCAAGCAGAAATCATCACATGCTGTTACATGGCTTGAGTCAGGCATTATGCTTAGCTTGAAATGGGAACCAGGAACTCCAGATTCCTCAAGCTCATGTGGCTCTAATAGAGGCTGTCAGTAGACCTCCCTAAAGACATTTGAATGGCTGTGCTGCAGATCGCTTCAGTCACTTGCAGCTTCCATGGCTGTAGGCAGACCTTCGAGTCAGGTTTTCATCTAAGCACGGTAACAGGTGTTCAGTTAAGCAGCTGTTAGCCAAACAGCTAAAACAAGATTCCAGAAATACTGCATCTTAAAAAGTAGATGCTGTAGGTAAAGACTTAATGCTAACTTCACCCCTGCCCCCCCCCCCCCCCCCAAAGGATTCCTAAATGGTTGGGCCAGTGTTTTAGCAGTGGGGTGATATGTTGGACACTCTTATTATAAGCAGAGCTAATCAACTGCTTTGTTAAATTGGTATTACAATTGCAGAATTCCAAAGTGCTTATTGAAACTCAGCTTTGCTTCTATGTCTTGTGCAAATATTCAAGACACTTCGGTTTGGAACTCTGGTTGAGTCTTAAGTTCAGCACTGCAAAATATATGCTTCATTACGTGACTTACAGAAGTAGTTACTCAGCTGGTTGCAAGGCCTGATTGCGTGCATTCTGATCTTTAGAATGATGAGGAACTTAAGGAGCAACTCAACAGAGGGGCAACCGTTCCTTTTACTTTGGTTTGTCATACAGTTTTAATTACAGTCAGATGGCTATATTCTTTAGGTTGGTGATGCTGTTCATGTTCAAAGCATTAATAGAAATAAACATTAATGTTTTTTCTTTTAAAATGTCCTCACCTATCGTATGCAATTGATACTTGCGTGTATAGCACGCATAAATAAAATCAGCTACTCAGAATGTAAATAGTTCTTCCTTGCTCTAGTGTTTATTCATTTTGGATGACAAGTATTAGAAATGTATTTTAAAAACAACCTATGATTCACTCTGTTCTGATTAAAAATTCAGTTGGCACAAAACAAGATTAGTGATTGTGTACGGATGAGATTGGAGCTCATTACAATGACGCCAGTTTGAGTAACAAGAATTGTTTGTTATGTTAGCCTAGTTGATTGTTAATGTGAGCCAGTTAATAACTGAAGTGCTTGTGTGAAATGTTAACCCTATTTTTCCAATGATTTTGAGGTATATGCTGTTTGGTGAAGAGGGGACAATAGCAGTATATGTAAGCTAACTGTCAGTTTAAGGTTTTGGGTTTCTCGGCATCCTAGTTCAGGTCTTCAGCCAGTCTCACCAGAATTACTCTGCCCACCCACTGCTGACAAAACGGCTCTATTAGCCTTAGTGGGAATGGAGGCAAGAGGACATTAACATTGCCTGAAACCTAGTAGGTGTTGACTCTGTCCTTGTGGGCTAGTATATATGGGAATACTTAGCGCTGCATTTGTGTGGGAGGAGGGCTTTGCCATCACAGAACTTCAGAGAATGGCCTACTGTGGTTCTCATGCCTGTACGTAGCATTGGGAAGATTATTTCCCCTTGTCTAATTGTTAATACTGAGTACAGTTTTTAGTCATTGTGGAGTTGGTTCAGCTAATTGTGCTACTCGGGTGTATTGGCTGCCATTCTGTATATCTTGTGTAAAGCAATGTTTATTTTAATTTCTTGTATTTGTAGTTATTGGACTCCATACTTACCATTTGGCTATATGATGACTGTCATGAAGACTGTAATGGTTTTTGTGGCCATGTTCAAAATTTTAATCATTATTACCGTCAACTTGCTGAGTTAGCTTTTAATGGGTAGTGAAGAGATCTTTTAAATACCTCCTTCTTCCATAATTGTTCTTCGTATACTATCAGGTGCATGAGACAGATGTTTAACAGCATCAGTTGTTCCTGTGTTAACTACAAAAACCCCCAAACACCCTAATGCCATTTGAACTAGTTTGTTCTAAAAGGTCTGACTGTTGTATTGTGGGCAAAGATGCAGGTTTTACATGTTACAGTATGAAAGCCCCACATAAGGGCGGTGAGCATGATGGTTTTCAGAATATGACTTCAAAGTCACAGCAGTGAGTTCTTTTTGTTGGGCAAATGTGTGGGTAAGTTTGAACTATATTAGCATTACTATCTCTTCTGGTTGCTCTGTTTGGGATGGCAGCAGAAGATTTCATTCTTGGACCCCTAACCTACCGCTCTGGTACTGAAAGCCTTAAATTAGTTTTGGCTGAGCTTGGGGAATTTAAGTGAAAGAGAATGCGGTATTGGATGCTGAATTTTATTACAAGTTTTTTTCTTATTTTGAAGTTCTTGGTATTCACATATTTTGTGTTCACTTTTCAGTCATGTTTTGAATTTATATGTTAAGATGTGTTTTACTTATTTATAATCCAGTACTATTTTCTGTTTAATTTTCTAAAGCAAACATGGATTCTGAAAACTGTTTCTTCCTGTCCTTCTGTATTGATCCTACCCATTTTTATGTTTTCCCAGCAGAAGGACCATTTGGCTGGTGTTGGCATTTGTGGTGTATATATACATTTTTGTCCATTTTTTTTTTTTTTCAAACAATGGAGAAGTGCCAGTACAGTGTTTCTTTAAGCCAGACCTGAAAGAATCTAATTTTGAATATATTTTACTCCGGTTTTGGTGTCTGAGCTCCACGCAGTCTCCCCAGGAAATCCTCATGTGTTTCCTTGACCCAGCTAACAAGGGGTGTCATAAACCAGGTACCGGCTACAGGTTTTCTGCCATTTATTTCTGTTGTGCTTGTACTTGATTTAAAATGAGAAATCCCCAAAAGAGGATTCTGGCTGGGAATCCTCTCCAAGGGTAGGTACCCTGGCCAGCTTGACTACAGCCTGTGTGAGGCCAGCATTCAGGAGGTCCTTCTCAGAAGTCATACAGTGCCAAGAGCGAGTGTTAGGATTGTCTGTGTAGCCATGTGGTAAAAATGGTGACTATACAAACAGTTCAGCAGAATGAATTCAAGAGGATGACAGAACACAAGTTTTTCCTATCATCTTTCCATCTCATCTTCCTTCAGGGCCTTTCTACATTTAGAAATTACTCCTTTTTCTCCTTGTTTCAGTCTTCTGAATTTCTCTTCAGCCTTTCGCTTTTATTTCTCCTCTTTGTCCAGTACTTTTTAATATTTGTAGGACTGAGAGGGAGTTAGCTACCTTGTACTACTTTGTAATTTTCTATTTGTGTAAAATAACTGTATGTGTTCACCTCACTTTCTTTTTCCAAAATTTCAGCATTTCCCAGCACAATTTACAAACTTGATTTTCTATTTCAACGTGTAAGCAGAAGAGAATATGCTGAGGTCAGAAGTTCTGCTTTAGTTCATCACAATGTTTTGGCTGGATTTTCCACCTAGCAAATCTAGAAATTGAAAAAAATTCTACAGTTTGATACTATTTATTTAATTTTGAGAGAAGAAAATATCTAATAAGACAGGTGTTTTTTCCTTTCTTGCTTAAATCTTGCTAGTGTACAATGCAAAATTAATTCCATTAGTTCTTTGAAGGGCTTGGTGGGGAAACGTTTCCTCTCATTTTTTGGCACAAGCTTCTCTGATAATGCAATTTCTCCCTAGGATATGGAAAATCTAGCATATTAGTTCTTAAAATATAGTATTTCAGTCCAGAAGATACTAATTTAGGAGAACATTAGGAATATGCATGGATCATTTGACTGAAGGATGGAAAAGTGGGAGAAAATGTTTTTCTGCCATACTAATTAATGTGCATATAATGAGAGACTTCGTAATTGTGCACTAGCAATATATGGGAAAACCCCCACATTTAATAGCTTTCCATTCATAGTGTTATATTATGGGGGAAAAAAAGATAGTTTTAATTTGTCACATGAATTTGACCATCTCTTTCATGGTCATACAGTTAGATGGATCAGAAGGTTGGACTGGAATAACAGGATGCTTAAATCTTAATCTAAAGGCTGAAAAAAATGTTTAGGCTTATGTTTCTTTCAGGCTACGTCTCTTTAGCTTATACCTGAGCCCAGAGCATTGGCCTCTTGATTTTCTGGATCTCCTTTTGAATTCATGTTGAATTCATCTTGATTATTGATAAATTCACTCATTTCTTAGGTGGGCAAGACTTGCTACTGGGCTTGAGAAAGACTGCTCTCTCCCTGCTAGAACCAAACTGCATGTCTGAATGAGTATTCTTTCTTTTGCTCCTCTAGTGTAAAATTGAGTGGCATATCCTGAAGTTCTGGTAAGTGGAGGATGAGCGCTTATATAGCTAGATATTATTGGTCTTAGCTGAGAGCTGCCATATGAGCGCTAGCAATGTCATCACTTGTTTCAATTACTAGACTTCTTGCACAGCAGGAAGGATCACGGCTCACCTTTGTAGCCACCTTCTTTGACCCTGTGGTCCCTGGAGACTCTGAAAGCTAGAGATGGGACAAATCCTGGCTGTGACAAAGAGCTGAGCAGACTGTCAGTGAGCCAGTACACAAACCAAAGCCTAGGCTATGCCTAAACTTGTACTTTTACGTATGGTCAAACCTCTGTTATGTAGCTTTGCCAATATATTTTCTTTTGATGCTGGCCAGCAGGGGACCCTTGCATGACTGAAATCTGAGTGCATTTCAGACTTGGTTGTTTTGTTTCTTAACCCTGTCCTGGTTTCAGCTTTATTTAATTTTGTGTTTTATTTAAATTACTGGTCCAGTTAGATACTTTCTATTTCCATCTTCTTCCAGTTCTCCAGGGTGTTTGCTAAGTTTATGTGCAAACTGTAACTTTAATAGTGTTAGGCAATCAGTCTCCTTATGGCACTTGCCCCAAACGTTTCAAGATTTCCTCTGGAAGCCCATTTCAACATCTGGTGGTACTCTGGGCTACTTCATTCCGTAGGCCATGAGAATATCCCATCGGAGGTACGGTCAGTTTATATTAGTACCCTGTACTAATACACCTTGCATTAAGGATAAGTGAAGTCTACCAGCATGAATGAGAGAAAAAGTGTAAATTGTGAACTGTGTGGTTATATTAGATAACAAACTGGGGGTGAGAAGGGCCTTGGAATATTCTTTGGAAGCTGGAGTCACTTAATCTGCAATGATTCTTGTAGGCAGTGTCTCTGTGACTTCCTCCGTCCCAACATCAGTTGTTCATGTTGCTGGATATTTTCACAAGGGCAACTGACAGTCCATGAAGACTTTGTGAGAAGGATAGTTTTAGGAAGCGCTTAGAGGAAACCATGGAATTTGCTTACTTTTTTTCAATATCTCATACTGCTGTTAACACTATGAATGCCTGTCTGTCAGCCAAGTTTTTTTTGTGGCCAGTCAGGTTGATCTAGTAATGCCCTAGTCTCCTTCACTGTGTCTTTCCAGTATATTTTGTAGACATCAGTTTTTCCTCCAGGAGACTCTTCAGGTGGATGTTGTTGTATTGGAGGAAAAATACATGCTGCAGCGTACTTCAGATTGCCAGTTGCCAGACACTGATGACTAATTGCCTTCATGTATATATACTATACTTGCTTTGCAGAAAATAAAGACCTTGCTAGTGGTAAAAGTGGTGTCATGATTTCTAGCATCTCATTGACTTTCAAGACATCATTTGTTTAAACCAAAAATATAGTGTTGGGTATCCCAGGCTGGACATATAGAAGCAGAATATCTTTTATTTGGAAATCTGGGAGCACAATAGTAATGTTGGTATTGGTAATTCTTTATTATCAGGTTGCTGGTTCATATTATAGTTATGAGTATTTTTTTGCTTCAGTTAATTAAAATATAATCATACTTTACTTGAGCAACGTCTTATTAAAATTTGGAAAAAAATTATTATTAGAGAAACTGAAAGAATATTAAAGGATTCTGACCTTGATGTGTAGTGGTACTGGCACAATACGCTCAGTTTCCTCACAGGAGCTGTAGAACAGTAAGAAATGGCTTCGCTTGAAGGCAACAGCTTGTTAGCTGTCTAGAAACACATTTACAAGGTTTTCTTGTTTGGGGGGTGGGAGGAACAGCGGCGGGGATGTTGGTGGGGTTTTTTTTGTTTGTGTTTTGTTTGTTTGTTTGTTTTTTAAGGGAAAAGACTGAATCTAGCACAGTCTTCCTGAATTGAGAATACATTTAAATTCAGTGTGGTATGCCCATAGAATTCAAGTTGTTGAGCCATGTTAATTCATATTTCTGTAGAGAAAGTTGGTCACTGCTTATGAATATGCAAGCAGAACAGACTTTTAAATTAACTGATTACAGAAGGTCAGTTGGAAGTAATCATTCTGTCTGAATAATGCAGTTTCATATTTGATTAACTTCTAGACTGTGAATTCTGTTATAATTTATAATTGTACTTTTCTCCAATGGGATTAGTTGTTTGGGACCCTGCAGGTTCTTTCCTTGAGAAGATATTGTTGGGGAAAAGAAACATCTTTGCACTGAGGGTAATTTTGAAAAGATATATTCATTTCCCCAAATGAATGAGGGCTCAAGCTTTTTTTTTTTTTTTTTTCTTCTTTTCTTACTGGTCTAAGTTTCAGCCTGTATTTGTTTCAAACCTCTCTGTTCTATCATTCTTTACATGCTTTTATGCCTGTGTTCCCTTGCTATCTTTCAGCTCAGATCCTCAGGCATATCTGCTCTTTTTTAAAGATAACTACAGAAATATAGTTCAAATTTAGTCAATATCTTGTGTCTTTTGTTTGCAGTATTAGTATTCATACAGTTTTACTGAATTTTGCTATATACCTGTCTCCCAGAAATGCAGCTTTTACTTGCATAAAGGAACCAAATGAGTGTTCTTACGTTGCTTTTTTGAGAAGAGATAACTAATTTGCATTAATCTGTTATATTAGAGAAATAATTTTGATTTCCAGTGTCTTATGATTTACATAATGGTATTTTGTAAATGTTCTAGTGACTGTATTTTCAAGGCCTGATAAACTCTCTTGTAGTACAGATGTGAAAATAAAGATGGAAATACTACTTAGCCAGTGAGATCTACCATGTAGTATATTTATTTCAATTTATGGGATTTGGGGAGGGGGAAAAGTGGTTAGAAGAAAACTAACTGCATATGCCACCCAACAATACATGCTCAAGGGATGTTAGTGGATGCTGTCCAAGACGTTAGCTGTGAAGGTTCTGCCTCTTCGCTGTAGCTAAAATTACTTGTTTTGACAGGAAGGGAAAAACCCCAAGAACTGATAAGAGTGAAAGACTTGCTAATTAAAAAGAGACTCTTGAGGTAAAGCATTAACACTGAGACAGTGGTCTGTTCTCTGGTCCACTGAGTGTCTGAGGAGTTTGGGCCCTGTTCGTGTTACCGTCAGTGCATGATGAGTAAGTCTTTAGGTAAAAGATGCATGTGCATATGTCTTGTGTTGAAATGAATTGTGTCTTCATGCTTTGTTCCTTTTACTTGCCATGTCTAGTTAAATATGTACACTTCTGGTAAGACTCCCAAAGGGAAAAGGTGCTGTGTACTCATGTGGATTAACTAATGATTAGTGCATTGGATTCCCTATCCTATATGTGCTGAGGGGATTAAGAAATTCCTTCTCAGAAACAGGTAAAAGGTACCATCTGCTTTCTGAGAACAGGTGTGCTGGGAGGTCTGGAAAGGAACAAAACTTGCTCTAATCCCTTAGCAAAGCAGAACAAGACATATTTATGTATGCCAAGTCTTCCGGAGATTAAATAGTACTGTACTCTCTCTCTTTTGATAGTAGGCAGTTGTGGCTTTTAAGGGGCTGAGTATCTTGTAAGAGAGCTCTAGGAGAAACAGGCAAGCTTTTTCAGGAAGAGTACACAGCTTAAAAATGCTTTCCTGGGCTTAGCTTCACAGTTTCTGCATCTCCAGAGCACCCTTAACGTACAAAGATCAGCTACCTCTTACCTGCTTCTACAGCAGGGCATAGGAATTATTTGTAGTAACCTTTGGAAGCTGAGTTTGCTCCTTTTTTGGGCGAATGATACTTGAGAGACAGTAGTGCATTTATTCTAAGTGAAAGCAGAAAAGTCACCTTAGGTATAGGATCTTTAATCAAGAATCACACTGTGTGGCAAGTGGAAAAAAAGAAGGAAAATAATGTTATACAAAATATAAGGTGGTTTTGTGAAATCAGAATTAATTTCTTAGTATGTTGTTTTCCTGCTCTGCTAATTCAAGGCCTTCAGGTGTTTCAGATTGCAGCTGAGCATTTATAAGCTATTGTAATTTCTGCATCCAGTTTTCACAGACTCTCACTAAAAATAAAAAATGAATACTTACTATCCCAAGCTTTGCTTTATGCAAACTTTTTATCCATTATACACAATATAGTAGAGCAGATATGGTCTGTAAGTTCTTTGGTTGTATTTGCCATGACAGAAGTGCTCCCGAGTTGAACTGTTTATATGAAATGTTAAGTTTTGATGTTTGCTTGTGCCCAGAAATGATCATTTCAAGCAGATCACTCCAGAAAGTTATTCCAGTGGTGCTCTGGGGGAGGGGAATATGAAGAACCTGTGAAAATAAGATGACAAGTAGATGGCATGTAGGTTTACAGTGATTGATTTGAAGCTGCAGCCTGTAGGATGTTTAAGTGCTGGCTGCTAAGAAACTGAAGCCTTTGAAGTTGTTATAACACTCCAGCCCTGCAAATACTGTGAAAAATATCTGTTGATAGAAAGATGTGAGCATATGGCAGATAATTATCCTGTGCCTTTTTTTGTGAGCAATTTCCCCGTGGTGGCCCATGAAGACTGTAGCAAAGCAGGGACTGAAACCAGATATCCCAGCTTCTAGACTAATGCTGTAACCACTGGACCCATGTCTTCTCTGTATTTATATGGAGCAGAAGTGCTGATATTCCAGTGTGATCTTTCTCATTTCAGGTGAAAACTTGCATTGGTACTGATTTTAGGCCACTGTAGGATGCAAGTTGTGTGCATGTGGTGTGCAGAGATACAAACAAAATGCAAATCTGTACTTACATTTTCCTTTATGATAATTCTGGATGAAAGATTCTACAGAAATGGCATTATCACTGTTATGGGCTTGGGAGGTTTTGTTTACTGGCATTTTCTCGTGAAAGTTAATTTCTTGCTTAGAAATATAAAAGTACACTAACTTAAAATAAGATCTTGCTGTTGTTTCCTGTAGTATAGCCAGGAAAAACAGTTACAATCTGTCTCCTTTAAAATCACATTCCTGGAAGATATTCTGGCAACCTGGATATTTAAACACATTTCAAAGAAAAACAACTTCAAATCAATTAGAAATTGTTATCGGGTTTTTTCTGATAGTGTAGAACTGTAGTTTGCTACAGACACTGCCTGGAGTTATGAAATAAGCAATAACCTGTGAAGGAGGCTATGAATGAGCTACTTGTGGAACACGAGGTACATTATGTTCTGAAGAAGGGGGGAATAGGTAATCATGGACACTGAGTAGTTTGCATAGGTTCTTGATTAGATTTTTGGAAGGATAAAGGAAAGACTGCAAAGCACAATATGTTCCAGAACAAAATTTAAATATGGTTTCTTTGCCAAAAGTTGAATAGTATGGCTACTTTGGAAAGCTAAGTTCTGCATGTGTTTGCTAGTAAGGCTGAAAAGCTACTTTGTGGGGCTTTTTGACTTGCCTCACCTCTAAGAAAATCTCGTTAAAACTGATAATGTGTGGCTAAAAATTTTCCCTGTATCTTTTTGAAGTCCAGTTGATGTCATTGCTATTCATTTAAATGAGTTACTGTTCAAATAGCTTAAATTGCACTCTGTGGGTGGCCTTATAATATCTTTACTCTGTCTCTTTATACATACTTTAAGTGAATTCATTTTCTCAACACTTTGGCTTGTGTCTGATGGTCCAAAAACCTCTCCCTATCAAACTACTCGGTTACTATGCAGCCAGCTCCTGTCAGGAGACAGGATCAAGAGCCAGGGAATTTGAAGATTGACTTTGCACCCCCACAAAATCTGTGGGGTTATACTACTTAGTGAACATTAATATTCTTTGGTGAGCTTGTTTAAATTAATATCTGGCAGATCTTCAGAACAGATTTCCTTATTCGCTTTGGGTTTCTCCAATGTAGACACAGTTTAATGGATGCCTATGGTCTACTAGTCTCTGTATAATAACTGAATATTATTTTTCCATTTATATTGCCACAATGTGTGAGGTGGAGGGCGAAGTTAGTGGATGTAGTGTGCTATTGGTTAATTACTCTTAAGGTCTAGATAACTATTTTCTCAAAGACCTTTTCCTGAATCTCACTCCAATAATGAAAAAGGTTAGCAATTGCCAGGGAAGCTTCTGCCACAAAAGAATATTCAACTTCCTTATGTACCTGCTTACTCACAGGTAGGTAAATAGTTATTGGCCATCTTCTATATGGCAGTAGCTACAACTATGTGGGCAACAATTCTTCTAAAGTGTGGTCTTTTATAATATGGAAGTTCTCAGTCCATTACTTTTCATGTAGACCATTCTGAATTCATTCCTGTAGACCATTTTGAATTTATTCCTAAATTGGAACAAGAGGGATTAGCCTGTTGTCACAGATGGCATTACCAGGCTTTTGTCTCCACAAGGAAATACGTAGTCACCTTATGAGGCTAATAAACCCACTACTAAAATAAACTCCTTATGGTGAGGTAACAGGGGTTTTTAGAAAATGAAAGTTATACGAGCTGCAGTATGACCAAGCCAAAAGCCACTTAGAAGGTTGAAATTAAGATCTGAAGTGTAGAGGTCCTCCTAGTTTTAGTGGAGACTATGGAGAGACCTGCAAACAGTGTCTAGACAGAAGTGAATTGTTTAATTGAGCCTCCATCTGTGTGCTCAGAAATGGCAGGTAAGTTCTTCTGTGCTATGCTGACAAAAAAAAATGATAACATTAAAATATAGTCATAACCAATCTGAGATGTGCATGTAATCCTTCATATGAGATGGGCATAAATGCAGAACTAGTTGCAGATGCAAAGTTTGAGTTGATTCATACTTGTATATTATTGTACAGTGGGCCACTTTCAGTCTTGCTGGCTAACTTTGGAGTAACTTAGTTTGCCCTGCAGAGTTCACTTAAAGATATCTATTAGCAAACAAGACAAGGAATTGGATCCAAGTCTGGATTTCTTTATTTTAAATGCATTAGTGATTGTTCTGTAAAATTTGATTAACTCTCTGGAAAGTCTGCAGAAATCTCATTTCAAATTAGGAAAAATTTATTGAGTGAAATAAGTAACTTAGCCTGTCAGTACCCCAGTCAGTGTGCTCTTTTTTTTAATACAAAATTAATTTTAATTGCAATTTTATAGCAATTTCAGATAAACTCTCTTTTCAGCATGCATGTGATTTTGGTAAAACGATGTTAATGTATAAATTTTGCTAGGGGAAAAGTTGAAGGTTGAGTGAGCAAAGCAGAAAGAGATTTTGATGGAAGCCACAGAAAGGAACAAGTCTTTTGCTGTTACATATTTGCTGGTTATTTCTTTGTTCTTCTCATACCTACCGGGTTCCAGCAGTCTGGCTGTAGAAAATGAGGTTATGTGTGTTTTCTTATTTACGGGTTTTTTTCTGAAGCTGTAACAACTAAAACTCATAATTTTAAAGTTACATTCAGAACATAATTTTTATGCAAGATTTGGGTTTTGTGGCAAAACTTAGAGCCACAGAACACAGAAACCATGGTTGCTTGCTCTGTTCTTCTCATGTTTTAAATATTTAAAAATACTGTTGCTTAAAAAGCTATGTTGGGTAGGGTTTGAATACAGGCTTCAGGCAATCAGAAAATGAAGCGCACAGTCTACTACTTCTTTTTGCTCCAAAGCCTTTAGTTTAAGGTTTTTCTGATCGAAACTGTTTCCAAAGTCTAATAGAGAATACAGTACTGCATTGCTAAATAAAATTTTATTTAGAAGATCCTTCATCTCTAAAGAAGGAGGTCAATTTACTGTTGCAGGGACACTACTCTCATAAACTAAAACGACAAATCTTTGCATGTTCTCAGAAGAATCATTATAATGCTGAAATTGTAGTGATGAAGACATTCTACAAAGCATCAACTTGATAAAAATCAGATTGTGCTTTAGTTAGGTTTCAGCAAGGTATGTTACAGGTAGTTGCTTACTCTGATTTAAAAAATAGAAGGAAGATCAAAAAAGGTACTGTTTTAAACTGAGAGAATGTAGCATGTATTTTGACATACTGTTAAAACTGGATCACAATATAATGGTTTAAAAGTATTTCCGGATGAATGAACCTACTGCTTAGGACAAATAGGCAGCACTTAAATATACGTAAAAAGAAATTTCATACATAAATATGTCATTGTATTCAGATGTGTTTGTGTTAAATTTTATAAAATTAGATCTTCTGAAAAGAATAGCATTTCAGCAAAGTTAACATAATGGATGGAAATGTAAAGGCCAATTGCCAAATAACAATTACTACAGTGATAGAATTCTAAAGTCAAGAATTAGTTTATTTAAATCAGAATTTGTATTAAAGAAAATGTCTGTAACTGTTGTATATTTACTCTTTCATCAGTGAGAATCCATTGTAATTGATGTATGTACTGGGTGGGTAGTTGAATTTCTCTCCAGGTGATTTGTTTTTATAACCAGTTCATACTTTGTTTGAATCTTTAGTTACTGAATGAAAGGCATTTAGTAAGGATCCTACAGTCAAATAATTCATTTTAATTCCTGTACCTTTAAGGCAATACAGTATTAACACTGTTTTGATGCAGTGTTCTTGAATTCTTTGAAGAGAGCGATACTCTAGCTTCATGCTGGACAAATGACAATGGATTTCCTCTTGCTCTTTTTTTGTTCTATAATGTTATTTAAAAAACAAAAGGTTCGGTTGCATTTAGGTCAGTTTTTAAAATATTGTTGGTCATTTCCTTTGACAGAACATTTCTATTGTGTTATACCAATGTCATTAGGAGGAAAGGTTATTCCCACTTGTCTGGCTGATATCAATACCTACTGGCATATTACATCCTCTGGCTTTCTGGAAATGCTTTATTTGAGCAGCAGCTTGGGAACAGGAAATTTAAGGTTATACACAGTCTGGTTTCAGACTGCATGATACAAAATGTGTTTCCTAGAAGATGCTGTCTACCAGATAAATTTTCTCTAGTATTTTGTAGAATCAGATAAGCTTAAATGGGTTCCATTCGGGAATAAATTTTTACTAGCTAGGCAGACTAGGTAGAACAAGGCTTTCAGTTACTCTAGTGTTTGTTTGAGGAGCTTACTTTGGAATGTAGCTTACCTTTTAAGATATGGTAGTGATAATATTCCCGGGGTTTAGGTGTTCTTACTGTTTAGGAGGAATACTTTTACTTCAAGCCATGGTCAATTGTGAAGTCTGTGATGCTCTAATAGCTTCTATAGGCAGAGGTTCAAGGATAGCATCTCAGCCACGCTGAGCAGCCCTTTCTGCCAGAATCATAGTGAGCAGGAGAATAGAGTACAGTTTAATCCTGTAACTGCTCATTGAACTGTTCATTCATCCATGTAAAACAAAGTAATTCATGATCAGCAGTTACGTCCTGTTGTGTGTGCCTGTCAGTCTTGGGTGAAGCTGTAAATTCTGTAAACATCAGGTCTTTTTCAAATCTGTACTCTAAAGGTACGTATTCCCCTAAGTGCTCCATCTGTGCTCTAAGATTATAATTTTTTCTTTTTTTATCAAAGCAAGAACGTCTGTGTTTCTGAAGAATGAGAGTACTGCCTTCCAAAACTGTTTCTCTCAATAATTTTCATGTGACAGGAATGTATGTTTTTCATCCTAATCACAGGAATGAGTGATGTGTAGACAGTTAATGCAGCAGTGCCAGCTGTAGTCATTCAAAAAATCACAAATGATGTTGTTGAAAGTCATACAGTGGTCTAAAAGCCATGTTATGAAGATAGAAAAGGGATTGTATTTCTGAATTGTGTTTCTTTCATTTTTGTCTTTTTCTGTATGTAGGTGATGCATACACAGATTTCTTTGCCTCTCTGGTAGCTACTAAATTAAATGAGAAGGGATGAAGGGGATGGGGATGGGTAAAATGTAGCTGAGATGCTCTTAAAATTGATCCCCTCTAGGACTGGGGACTTCAGAAAAAGCACGTGCTAAGATTTGAAATAAAAATGCCTTGGTAAAAATTATTGATTTAGTTTTTTTTTTTTAAGCTCAAAAAACCCCCAAGATTTTCAAGGAAGTATTTCATGTTACAAATTAGACTTTTATGTTTGAAATGATGGTGCTGAGAGTGAGAAATTCATTTTGATAACATCTTAAATATGTATGACTTCAGAGGGAAACAAATGTAGTGAAAAGAGAAATACTTGAAGTATTGTCTCTTGTCTTGTCTCGTGTCCTGTCAGCAAGGAGCACAGGGTGAGTCCTCATCTGCCCTTAACGTTGATCCATTCTAGATCAACCACGTACAGGCATGCAACATTGATCCTGTTAGGTATGGTTTGTAACACAGAAAACCTTCCTGAATAAAACTTACTGTGCACTGAAGACTGGTCTAAGCCAATGTTAGAATAGTTAAACTAAGAGATAACATTGTTACTGTGCTACTGACACAGTTATCTTCATTGTATTAACAATTTTATATCTGTTAACTACGTTTCTTGATATACAGTGAACTTGTAATAAAAACTTCGTGCATTGAAGAGGCTTGTATGTCCATGGCGTATGTGTTAAGGGGATGAGGCAAGGCAACTAGTGACAAGACAGTCAAGGTGAAGTAAAGCACAAGGCTGAGGCAACAGAACAGAACCCATTTGCTCTGTCAATACAATACCTACGGTGTGAATAATGGAGCAGTTTCCATAGTTTCCTATCTGTGCCTGGTAGTAGCCTTGTTATCAGTTTTCTGGTAGGTCCCTATATGGGCTTTTATTTGACATTAAGGTTTGTTTGTGCTGTTTGACCTGGTTTTCTTCCAAAGCATGATACAACTTGTGCATTTAATATTATGGTTTAGCTTTGCTACAAAGTTTCCACATACATTTGTGCCTCTGATATCAGTATGGAAGGGGGAGTGCTTGTCTATTACTGTAAACAGTTTTGGTATCTGTTCTTCTCTAATTTAACAGAATTTAGCTTCTTGGAATCCTTCAAACCCTGAATGCCTCCTGCTTGTTGTGAAAGAGCTTGTGCAGCAGTATCACCAATTTCAGTGCAGCCGATTACGTGAGAGCTCTCGTCTCATGTTTGAGTATCAGACTTTACTTGAAGAGCCCCAGTATGGAGAAAATATGGAAATCTATGCTGGCAAAAAAAACAATTGGGTAAGCTTTTAAGAATATTTTTGCTAAAATGCTTTTAGTGATTCTTTCATTTTAATAAATACAGCTCTTGCCTTGGAAAACTTGAGTTATTTCTGTGCATCTCCATGCTTTATGTTTCCAATGGAGAAAACTTTTATTTGACTCCAACTCATTTTCTGTACTCCCTGTTTTGTACATTGCTGTCACTCCACTACCTTGTTTGAACTAATTTTCCAGGTGAGTAACATTTTTTCAACCTGGTGTTAGTTCATCTAATTTATAGATGAAAACTTTGAAAACTATTGAAAAGCCTGTGCAGTATTTACACAGCACAGTACAATGTTATGTGGAAGTTTGAGCTAGCTCTTGAAGATCTGAGAGGCAGAGTAACAGTGTTGGTGTGACACCCTGCCCAGGCAAATCAGGGTAGGATGTATTAGGGCATGGTTCCACATTATGACTGAGCTGATTTAGTTGGTAGCTGCAGCTGCCTATATCTCTCTGGCGCTTGTCTAAAATGAAATGAGTTGTTTCAAGAACCTAAACTGGAAAGAGAAAAACCCTGAAACTTATTTTCTGCAGAAGGACAGGAGGAGGTGAGATAGGCTAGAGCAGTGACTTTACAGGGCCATGTCTTCATACAACAGTCAGACGTTAAACTGTTTTATCTTTTTCCTGAAGTTATATCCTTTGCCTGGGAAATGTGCCATGATGTGTAGAAACACTATGTATACCATCTCAGCCTTCTGAAATGAGGCTTTTGGCAATGTAGACATTTTGGCTAGTGTGTGATTTGATTTTCAATTTTTTTTTTTAAACTGATCTCTGCCACAGAGTAAGCTTTGCAAAAATCAGTTTTTTCAGCTGGTGATATATTTATCATGGGAAGTTTGGGTATCAAGAAATATCTGTGTTTATGCTGAATGTGTCCCCCTCTTGCTTTCAGAAATAACATACTCTTGAGATGTACTGGCCTTCAGAAGCAGCATCTTCTGAAATAGATGCAGTCTAAAAATCGATGAAAATTTAGCATTCCTGTTATCAGGGCATAGAATTCGGCTTTACATCACTTTAATCATCCTTAAGCTACAGGTGATGCAAGCGTGTTTGCTTTACAATTCACAGTACTTACAGTCATCTGTTTTTCTTTTTATAGACGAGTCATCTAGGCTTTCTTATTTTAAGCCAAGTAAAATTTTCTTTGTCAGAGAATTTCAGATCTCTCTTACATGTTTATATATCAGAATTTATCATTGAAATCACTTTGGTCTTAAGTGTTATTCTCTATAGCTCACATGACAAACTGCCACATCTGTGAATATCATCAGACTGGTTTATTGAAATGCAGAAGGCTTTCTGAACTGTACTGAGATGTTACCAGAATTTTTGACAGCTGCCAAAATGCTGCTCAAGTTTGTAGAAAACACGGGGGTTTTTTCCCTTTTTTTCCCTTTTTTTTTTTTTTTTTTTTTTTTTGTAGGTAAGCAATATCTACTCAAGCTTTTTGAATCTTTCGTTAGTCTTTGGTGACTGAATAAAGAACTTTTTTGTGTGTTTGAAATGCTGTCTTAGTTAAAAATATTCCAACAAAATGAATCTTAAATACATTTTGAGGCAAATCCTTTTAATCACTGCAGAGGTATTTGAGGTTTCTGTAGTGTGTACGTTGTTTTCCAAGTTTACATTCTCTGTGAAGAAGACTCTGAGAGATTGTTTGGAGATTCTGTGAACCTGGTGTGTACACAACAGAGGCTTGTTTATTACTGTTCTGAAATTCAAAACTACGAAACTTGTGTAGATCTTCTTCCTATAGTTTAAAACTGTCTTTTCATTCTTGATGATCAGGGCAGTAAGACTGTTTATCTGAAAAGCAAGAGGTAAACTGCATGTTATCTCCTCTGCCTAGAAGTCATTGAAATTCTTGTTGTTGCTGTCTGTCAGAAACTGATAGTGGCTCAGCAGACTTCTATGACTGAACCTTGCACAGGGTTATGAAAGCAATCATCTTAAGTGCATCAGTTAAAAAACTTCATTTGAAGAGAAGGCCTGAGTTCAGTGATGTGTCCCAAAATAGAACAGAAATTTGCTTTTATATCTTGGTTCCAGTATCTCCCATTTTCTGAAGTGTTCTCCAAGATCTGTGACAAATAGGTAAACCATTATCTAGCTTAGTAGCTTCATGTTGACGGAGTACCAGTGGGTACAGATGCCCATTAACTATCTAATCTCCCAGTGCTGTGACCAGAAATTCATCTGACTTGACCTGATGCCTGTGGCCAGCCGGCTGGGGTTGGGTAGGCAAGCACCATGGACAGGGACTGCTCCCTGCCTGCCCAGAACACTTTTGGAAGTAATACTTTGTATAATAATCTTGATTGAATGACGTAAAAGATCTAAACTGCAAGTCCTTATTTTCTTCTAAATCTTGGAGCAGCTGATGTTTTGATCAGATGCCATTCATCTGTTCAGTGGCCATCCCAGTTCATTAGACTTGGTGTTTTACCAGAAATAAGTTCTGGATTTTATGGCAAATGTATGGCATTTTTGGGCGTTTAATCCAAGCAAGAAGCAGTGTTATAATATCCATTTCACTCTGAATAAAGAATGAGTACCCTGACTGTCATCAGAGTAGTCTTTGTGTTATACGTGCACAAGAAGTCAGTGATTTTTCTGCATACATAAGTAATGCATCATCAGAAAGCTGACATCTGTCCTCACAAGTAGTGTCATCAGGAAAGGGTTCAGAGTCTGTCTTTTAATATATGCTCACTTTTTGTGGCATAGTGTTTCCATGTGCAATTGCTTTGCCTCTATTGCGTGACTACCAGGGGCAAATTTTAAGGGCAGTACTAGCTAGCTGGCTGGCGGTAGGGTGGATTACAAACTAACATCACACAAACCCTTTTGGCAAATGATCTAAATGGCAAGGTACCATTGGAAAGATTTTGCTTGCATTTAAGATTATTTTTTTTCTTGTATAGTGACTGGGAGGCAGAATGAGTTATCTCTAGTTCATGCCTGATACATAGACCAGGAAACAAATTGGCACTGATATTAGCAATGCTTTTTGTACATCTACGTAATACATCATCTTTGTCTATATGTGCTTAGTTCCTTGGGGTGAAAACTTTTCTTAATTTAGGCATAAAATAATTGAAGGAATCCAGTTCTGTAGAATTTTTCCCCTCTCAGTTTTATTTAATGTCAGTACCACAGAAAATAACGTGCTTAGCAAACAATCACTTAGATTCCTGTGTTGTTCTGCTTAGCAGCTACCATTCCCTTTGGAAAGCCAGTTTCCATTGGCTTTCACCTCCAGTACTTTCTCAGGGAGACTTGTGCATCCGCAAGCTGGTTTTCTTCAGTGTTTTATACAGCCAGTTCCTTTCTGAATCAATATGCATAGCAATTGAGGTGGAGCATAGTTACAAGGGCTTGTGCTTGGGTGGTATATGGCCAGTGACAACCTTTATGTTTTCTTTTATGCTGAGATCAAAGCAATGTATGGATTATCACAGGTAAGTGAGAGGGGAGGCAAAAGTATTTACTATTTTGCAAAGGCATATGGTGGATCTTCAGTATCAGTACAGGTGAATTTAAATGCTTTCCTCTTCAAAAGTTGTAGCCTTTGGCAAGCTGTCATCATAGCTACATAGAGTTCTTGTGATATCATCTACATGTAGTAAAGCAGTGGTCTGAAAGGTATCCTTCTGATATCTGTGTGGCTTATAAGCCCTTGAGTATTGAGAGGTCTGAGTACTGGCATAGGTTGTCCAGAGACATTGTGGGATCTGCATCAGAGAAATTCAGGTGCCATCTGGACAAGGTCCCAGGCACCCTGTTCGCTCTCACCGTTCTCTACATCTCTTCCATGGATCACTGCTGCATTTTATAGGAAAAATGCTTCCGTTATTTTAGACATATTACAGGCTTTTGCTTAACACAAGGTATAGCTGTATACACAATAAAGATGATGCTGTTTAAATCAAGTATGGTATTTATATTCGCCCTTTTAATGAGAACTGCAATATACACATTCACTGTAGATGCATGTGCACTTTGTTAAATTTTGTATATTGTACACTTCTGTTTTGAAGTATTTTTCTTCTCGCTTTGGATGTGCAAGACATTTAAAATATTAAAATGAAAATTAGATACAGTAACTGTATTCAGGAAATAGTGTACTAGTACATAAGTGTTGCTGTGGGAGAACGATTGCTGCATGTTCGTACAGCTTTGATTTGTCCCATGGCTTGTTATAATGAAGTACTGGGGGATTTTATAAGTTGTCATCGTGTAACTAAGTAGCGTATGTATGCAAAATGTTTAATGCTTTTTGTACTACTAAATCTACATGACAAATATATCTGCTGTATGGCTCCTTTATTGAATTAAATAATAGGGATGCCAAAAAATTAATATGGAGGAAATCAGGCATGCATTTGTTTTTCAAAAAGAGCTAACTTCATTGCTTCATAACCAGGTGGACAAAGTCTGGTTTTAAGGAAGTGTATGAAACTGAAAGGAAATCCTTTCTATTTCCTTTGCATACAGTTCATGCATAAAAAAGAGCAATGTGTAGGGGATGCTTGGCAAATTTTCAGTAAATGGTTGTCTAGGTGTTAAGAGTCACATAATTCTGAAAACTAATTACATAAAACCACCTACTTCAGTTCTTTCCTCTGTGTTTATTCAGAGGACACTTTTGATGCATTCTCACCTTAATGCAAATTCTCTCATTTATACCTGCAATGTTTGTGAAGATACCGCTATTTTGTCTATACGCTTTTATAAATGTGTCAGGTTTTTAGCTTTGCTTTCAGACCATTTGCAGTTCTTACCGGACCTTTGTCCGGAAATGAGTACAGCCAAGAGAAATCTATATTTAGGGCCCAACAAAGTGTAGTCTGATTTTTTCAGGCACATTGTTGTATTCTGACTACTTTTTGCTGTTGACTTACCGGCAATGATGTTTTATGGGTTTTAAGGTGTTTACTTGTATAACATCTGTGAAATCTGTAGATTATTTTTTTCCTCTTCGGTAATTCCATTGAGAAATGTTGTTTTAAATCTCAGCCCTTCTGTTTGGTATGAGCTCTTGCACGTTTTTCTGGTTAATATTTCATTGAGAGAATGTTCAATTTGTGGTTCTGTTTGACACCAGGTCTCATTAATGTTACCTTTTTTTCACAGACTGGAGAATTCTCAGCTCGCTTCCTCTTGAAGTTGCCTGTAGATTTCAGCAATATTCCTACATACCTTCTCAAGGTAAAGTGAATGTGTAAGTTGACAGTATTTGTGAGAGAGTATGAATTATTGAAATGTTCTTAGCAACTACTCTGACTTTCCTGCCCTCCTCCTCTCCAAGAGTTTGAAAGTCCACCATTTCTAAACCTGATTGCATTATGTTTTGGAAAGGTGATGTTAGACGTACTGCTGTTATGTGTGCCATTTTACCAGGCAGTAGATACACATGTATCATGCTAAAGGATCTTGCAGGATTTGGGTTATTGTAGAAGATGGCATGCAGTGTAGATGTTCTGGGTTTTGTGTAGGTATAATATGGTAAGTTACAAGCTCTTGACCACAGTGAAGGTATTATCTTGGGGAATAAATTTAAATATTTCCAGAAAAATTCTTTTATATGAGTCTGTAGAATTTCGTGCTGTGTAAGTGTTGGGGTTTTTAATGAACAGTCCAGTTGTACCAGTAGTCTTGACAGTAGAAGAAGAAAAGCAAATTAATAACCATTTCTTAACAGGGAATGAAAGCAAATACTGATGACACGAACTGAAGGTTTTGATTACTTTGCTTCATTGTTTACAATAAACACTAATTTGACCTGATACTTTAGAAAGTAGGACTATAGAGTATTGAGTTGGGAAAAAATATTTCTTTCTTTGCTAAGAGGAAAAAAGACTCCTTGTGACAAACTACCAATATGTATTAATTTGAAATGAGTGGTTTTCACAGCAAAAGGACAGTCACTTTTTCAAGCAGTTACTGTGGAAGCCCATTGTAAGGTCAGTGTTACTATATTCAGAGAACACAGTGAGACCTGTGTTCTTTTTGTCTATCATTGCTGTCAGAATGAAGTGGCAGAACTTCTGCAGACAAGGTTTGAGTCAGCTGATGTTACGAACACCCATCTTTCCTTCAAACTGCATGTCTGCCTCCTTCCGCAGCTGTTTATTTTTAAATGTTTGGAAAGAAGAACAGCTACTTAATGTTTAGCAACTCGTGCTGTGATGACAATGTCAGTGTAGATCCCATTACCTCCTTTTCATCTTATTGTTAGAACTGTCTTCAGCTGCTGTTGGATCACAATTGCAAGTATGAGTCGTTTCTCTAAATAAGATGTCTTGAGCCAAGAAACATGAAAATAAAGGCAGACCCAGCTATAATCTGACTCAGATTTTTGGTTGTAGTCTGAGATCAGTGTCCTATGATTTCTTTACCTTCTGTAGACTGTTTACTGTTTGTGTAATGAGGCTGCACCTAACTTTCTCAAAAGCATCCAAATTTTTTTAGTTTCTTCCTGTGTTCATGGTAGCAGTCCTTCTCCCAGCTGCTGTCTCTCATCAGAGCCTTTTCTCCTGATGGGAGCATTTCCAGTCAGATGTAAGAGGGTTGGCCATGGCCTTTTCAGGAAGGATGTCATTGAGAAGCAGGATGCAGCAATGGCTCACCTGGACTGCAGGATAGCTGTGACTTGCTTCTGAAAGGCTCTGTGGGGAAGAAAGGAGACTGAGAATGTGGTGTAAACTGTGCTGTCAGAACTCCAGGTGCCACATTTTCCAGGAACAATTTTTAATTGGTCTTTCCAGGAACAAGTTTTAAGTAGTCAAGAAATTCAGGACAAGTGCATACCCAGTATGTTAAATAGCTTCAGTCACAGGTCTGTCTTACACCTCTGTTCAGCCTCTGGGGAAGCTGCATGACTTGGAAGTTGGAAGGTGGTATATGACTTACATAAGTAACTGTTGTCGTGTAGGAACCCTGTGATAGAAACAGATTCTACTTTTGTTCCTGGAGAGTAACATTTTAATGGCAGCATACTCTTCCTTACTGTAATTCCCTGTCATGCTCACTAAACAACTTCTATCTTCTCTAAACAAGGTTGATATACTGTGGATAAATCATCAGTGCTCCACAACTGCTTCCTGGAGCGCTGCTTGCCCCAAGTACTGAATGATTCATTAATCTGAAGGAAAAAGTGTATTTTGCATGCATATATAGGTTGTGTAATGTGAAGAGCAAGCACAGAATGCAGCAGAATCAAGGTTTCCCGTTCTACCTTTATTTTGACATTTCTAAAATATTAATGTTTTAGATTTGGAGTTTTAAAATTAATGTATTTTTGTATGTAATAGCCTGGGTTTTTACAACAGCAGATCCTTCTTGATCAGTCCTTGGCTTTCTTACGCAGACTTCTACTGTGTGAACTGACAGGTTAACTGTCTGTGGTAGGAAGGTGGCGAGTAGTCTGGATGAGTAGCCACAGGAGAAGAAATACTGTGTTATTCCAGTAGTGTTTGTTGACGGCAGAAAAATAGCTCAACTCAGGCTCCAGCATGGATTATGGCAGAAAGGGCTCCGTAGCAGTCATAGATCTGTTACCTTTGGTGCCTTTATTGTGTTCTGACGTTATCAGCTATATGAACCTCATCTCATATGACAACACTATAAAGGCAGGTAGAATTGGATCTCCTCTTTTGTGGTTAAAATAATTATGCTTTCTCTACTCCAAATTAATAAAATTATTTTTAAAAAATCAGATTTTTTTAATCTGTTGATGTCTGTCGTCTTGTTTTTTTTTTTGATGAGACATTTGACTTAAATAGATCTTTGATTTTTTGCAATAAAATAGGAGTTTATTTTCCATTATGTCGGCTTCAATGCTACCTGCTGGAATATGGTACATGGTAGAGCATCTATTGATGCAGTGGAGGTACTTGTTAATATATTACCCTGAAAGGTGGAAGAGCAGTTGGTAATTGAAGACTGTTAGTGTGTATTAACAGCTTAATGTTTAACTGCAGAATTTAATGTGTTTGAAGTATGTTCTAGCCTGTAGCCAGCCTTATAGTGTGCAGTAGGTTCTCTGTAATGATTTCCAAAGTTCAAACCCGTGTTATACTTTCTCTGCCATCTTCTTTTTTGATATTTAAATAATACTACTTGCATTAAAATCTGGTGAAATATTGAAAGACCATTATTTTTGCGTCATCAGTCATTCCTAGTACCCCAATGATTTGTCATGCTTTTCTGAATTTTTTATTGATGACAGTAGGTAATCACACTACAGTTGTGACTGTAAAGCTTTATATAGTAAGCCAGTATTCAGGTTTGAGGATGTCAGCTGTCAGAACATTCTGTAGTGCTACAAAAATCTTTGGAGTTACTGAGAATACACTCTGGAATCATAAGATCTTACTCCGTCAGATTTGTCCTGATGGTGGTAAGAGTATTCTTTTTTCCTTATAAAGAATAAAATTTTTAAGGAATAATGTAAGATACGTTGTTATGGGCTGGAGAGGTGGGTTTACCAGTTTATTTTAAAGGTATTCGCTGCACTAAATTTAAATACAGTTCAAGTGTGTGTGCATTTTAAGGCAGAATAGCGGACTATATGAAGAAGAGTGAGAATGATTAAAAGAGCAATGTAGAGTACACTGTCTCTTGAATTCTGAAATTCTACTAAAAACGCTTCAGATGTTACTTGTTTGAAAACATAATACCCCTTGTAATGGTTGTAGCAGATAAATCTTTTTTCACAAGTTTTCTTGGCATATTCCTTCACATCGAATTAAAAAGTGTCATTCTTTATTTTCTATGCTAAAGAACGGTTCAAAAAGAAATGTTGGTTTACACTGAAAAAGTACATTTAGGAAAAGGCACCCTTTTGTTATTTTTCCCTATACAAAGTTATACTTTAATACAGAGGCTTTGAATTGAATGTGGACCTTCATATCCACTTTTACTTTGTTCTCTTATGCAAATCTGTCTGACTTAAATGAAAGTTTTAGGTGTTGAAACAACTACAGAATCAAGCTGGTGGCTCAAACTGCTGCAAGGTTCATTACTGATAAGCCTTTCATTAAAGTTTCATTAAAATGTGACAAGAACATGGCTTTGGCTCAGGAAAATCCTAACATCTGTATCTGTTTGCTACTATACCTTGCCTTTCCCTTTTTTGCAGTTGGATTTTTAATGAGCATATTCATTTTGGCTTAAATTCTTTTCTGTTGGTTGCAACATTTATAATTTTTACCACAGTATTTTATAAATTAAAGTATTCACTGTACACGTGGGGTTTGAGAGTCAGTCTCTAGTTCACATTTGTGCCTTTTTACGGATACCATGCATGCCACAGTAACAATGAAGGTAATAGACTTAGCACATAAAATACCTCATCCAAATTTTGTTTCATTCTGTCAGCTATGGGGACACGTGCTATCTTAATGATAATTCATTAAAAATCTCCAGCTCAATAATTTACAAATTGTACTGGATTATGTAACTGGTATGATTGTACAATATGAGGGAACTTGGAGTATGTTGCCAGTGATGCTGTTGAAAACAACACATTTAAGTATTTTTCTTTCATCTCCCTGGGCTTTTTTAGGTATTGGCTAAATAAGATGTTCACTGATTACCACCACCTTCTTGTATGTAATTTTTGAAGTATTCATTTCCTATTCTTATGTACCTGCTTGTTGTGCCCTGGCAAACAGCTAATATCTGGACCAATTTAGCTATGATGCTGTGACCAGCAGCCTTCTAATAATTTGTTACTATTGAATTGTAAAGGAAATATGCAAAACAGACCTAATTTCTGTGTAGAAGATTTTAAAAAATCTTCAAACATGATTTTTCTGAGGAGCATTTTTATGATGATCATTGTATTTTGTGCATATCTTTTAAAACTGAAACAAATAACAGACATTGTCTAGACACATTGCCAGGGGCCAAACAGTTGTGTGTAAGACTGTCAATGGAAAAGGTTTATCCTCAAGTTCAAACTGAAAGATAAGAACATACTTGTGTTTTTCCTTACTGTGATTTCATCATTTGGAAGTCTGTTAAAAGACTTTAGTGCAACTTTTGTTTATGACGTAGACCAAATTCCAAGTACTGTGAAAAGACTGCAATACTTGTGTATGTTTGAGTAATCTAGTAGAGAACAAACAAACGTTTAAGTATAATGTGCAGGGTCAAATGAGATTTTTTTTTTCCAGGCTGGTTTCTTTACTGTTGTGATTTAGCAGTTTGATTTATTTGACAGCGTTTAAAGTTTGTGTAAAATTGCTGCAAATGTCAAAACACAAATATGCTTATATAAAAAGTAGTACTTCTGCTATTTAACTTGAAAAAATGAGCTAAATCTTCTGAAAAAGTATAATGCTTCCTTTTGCTTTTAAACTTCATTTGATGATGTTGGTAGCTGGCTGACTAGAACCTGATGTGTAGTGTCTTAAAGTCACAAACTCAATGGCAAGAATGAATTAGGGTCCAGATCTGACTTGATCTTTTCATTCTAGACTGTTTCACAGTATGCTAAGCAGCTGCCTCTCAAAAAGAGCATAGACCACTGTGCACTGTATACGATTTGACTATCCTGCCATAACATACGTATGTCTTCTATATTGCATAGGATGATGGACCTGTACAAGACATGCAGCTTGTCATGTCTGCGCTGTCAGCTGTCATTTTACCTCTTTCACAAATAGGAAAACTGGCAGTTTATAAGACTTGCAGGTAATCCTGAGATAGTATGTAGTTCTCATAATTCACAGTACTTTGGATATGCTTTCCATAGAGCTCTTTTAAGCTAATACATAGATTGCTATTAATCTTATACTACTTAAAGAGTGTGTGACAGAGTTAGAAAGTTAACTTCCTGCACTGTATCCTGTAATGCATTCCTTATCTTGAGATGTGTGTAAGCATTCGGAGCAAATAGGTTAAATTTTAAAAGGAGATGTCAGTATGATATTTGCTAGATTGCTTATTGTACCAGCATTAAATTACTTAAACAGAATATCGAATCATCGAAGATTGTCTAGGTTTCATCTGTTAATAGTTTAAAGTCAAACTTTATAACATGCAATTATAATGAGCCATAGAGATTTTAGATTAGAAGTGAGTCTGTGCAAGTTAGTACTGGCAACCTTCGAAACAGAATAGTTTGTAGTAGCTGAAGCCAGTAAATTGTACGATCTAGAGGCCGTGAAAATAAATGTTACCTGTGTGTGTATAGGAGATTTATCAAGAGGAGGTGTCATTGATACATGTCTCTTAAGAATCTTTCATTTCAGCCTGTGCCCAGAAATCTGTGGTTTACTTTTGCTGTACGCTTTTTTCATCCAAAAGTACTAAATGAAGTACCATTGAGGATGTGTTCCTTTTCCTCAGTGTGTTGGCTATGTCAGAGTAGCAGCCTGTTGCCAGAAGCATGCAAACTCCAAGCAGGGGAACTTGCATAATGAGTGAGGCCAAAAAAAACCAACAAGCCCAACACCAAACTTGTTCAAGCCCTGAAATGTTTCTGGCAGTTTAGGAAGTTGTGGGGTCAGAAAAATAGTGGGTTTTTTGTGATAAAGTATTTTGAAGTGGCCAGCTTTTCAGAATAGCTTAGAAAAGATCTGTCAGCTGTAAAGGTTTGAGGGTTTTGTTGGGGTTTGGGTTTGTTTTATGTTTTATTTATTTATTTAGCAGGATGTTCCAGTTGTCACTGTAGGTAAAAGTTCAAGATCTTAATTATTCCACTGTATTGTGCTTCTTAGCCAGTCTTGCTGCTGCAGTTTAATTATTAACCTTACAGAGTTTTGCAGAATAGATCAGCCCTCTGGCTTTGCCACAGAATCTACTGATTCTGCCATTGGAGAGCTGAGTCAAGTTTACTGCTGTAATTCAGTAAAGCTCCAGAAATACTTACAGAAGCTATCATTTAGTCATCCTTTCATGATTTTATTCCAATATCTTCTGCCCGCAAACCAAGGGAAGCAAAGCCCTACAAAAGTATACTTTATTTATTTGAATTTTGTAAACTGATCAGTCTTCTTCATTCTCCCTAAATTTTACTAGTACAACTTCTCCACAACAACATGATTTGTTTGTAGTAACTAGTCACTAAAACCACATAAAACAGGGCAGTGTTAGGAACACCTTAAGCTCCATATGCTGAAAGCCAAAAGCAATATTTTAAATCAGCTTTTTCTGTAGTTTATTGGAAGATTTTGTTAATAAGATCTGTCAACTGCAACAGCTCGTTCTGCACAGCTGATGATTTTTATAGGTTATGATCTTAATATGAATCATAATCTCCAGTCAACTGTATTTCTGATGACAGTTGCCTTATTTTTAAACAATTTATTTTTATAATGCAATAGTAAAGGACCACCTCATCTACTGATAAATTAAATCTTATATTAATCTCAATTTCTATGAATTTTTCTCTGATTTGATAGAACTACTAATTTGCTGTTCTGAGATGGGTAGAAATAGTGGTTTTTTCATTGATTTTCTAAAAAAAGAACTTATGAAGAAAACCAAAAAGAACAGCTTCTGAAATTTAAAAGCCTTTTTTGCATCTGGTGGGAAAGTTTATAGACACGTTATGTTGCGTGACTTGCTTCAGATTTACTGCCTTGTTAGGGCTTGTAATTTGTACTATTGCTTTACATTTGCATTCTATGTATTGCATAGGATGAATGGAATTCAATAGCCATAAAAATAATTGCAGGTTATTACATAATGGTGGTGCTTGTTTTATCTGTCATGGTCCACCCATACTATGTAGAACAAGCAATGTACAGTGGTCTATAAAGTGGGAAGAGAATCTTGGATATATATTTTTTAAACTTTTTCTTTAGTTCCTCGTTGTTTCTTCTTGAAAGGAAAACTGTTTGAGAAGTTGTTGAGCATGGAATAGGAGCATAGCAGTAATCTGTAAAATTTGATGACCAGAAGATCTGCATTTTTGCAGATACAGAAGTACATAAAGCATGATCGTAGGATGTTAAGGATATTTCAGTGCTGAGCCCACAGCCTCTTTATACCATTGTGTTTCTTCCTTAGGCTTCAGATGACGGCTTAAGTCTAAAGCAGCTCATATTTTGAGGTTTTAAAGTCAATTTTGTATACAAAAGTGCCAGTTATTTACTGTTGCAGTGCTTGGGTTGATTTAGCGCTTTGGGGTTTTTTTGTTCTGGCTTTCAGAAGAATAGTGCTAACACGAATGTATGTCTGTATGATAATTTCATATGATTCTTAGTCATTCTTGTTTTGGATTCAGTGATTTGCACTGGTAACGTTTTTCTTTTAAATACACAAAATCCTTTGATGGCTGTCAGTTTAAACATGTCTGAAAAATAACTATGTAACAGTGTATTGCACTGCTTACTTGTGTTAGGTTTCATAGGTTTAAACCAAAAATATATATATTTAAAAAAAAAATTAAAGCTTTACTGTTGAATCAGTTACTCTCAGCAGTAAACAGTCTCAGGTTGGATGATCTACCACATTTATTTTTGTCTGATTGATACTGATAATATCATTGATCATAACATCGTGAAACACAAAGTAAAAAAATAAAAAAAAATTAAAATCTAGGATGTTCTGCTGTTCTGGTCCCATGTTACCAAAAGAATGCACAGGATTTTCTCCACTAATTGCTAATGAATAATGTGCCATGTTTCTATCAAGCTTTACATTTCTATAGTAACTTCTATTTAGGAAAGTAGTTGTGTGTTTGCATAAGCTGTGTTTTGGTACTTCGTGTGTTGGAAGGAGACTTTAGATGGAGAAGGCTAAAGGAAAGGAAAGACTGCCTTGTCCAGCAGCATCTCAGTGAGGCAGTGAAATAAAGATAAATAAAACTTAGACCTGTTGACTCTCTATTTCTGTTTTAATGATTTAAGTGTTCATGCTAGAACTTGTATGTTTTTTATGTGCTGGGACCTGTAATCATTGCAAACAGCACGTCCATGGGAGAGATGGCGCAGTGGGGAGGAGCATTAATTTGGCTTCATTGTGTGCAATTAGGTACACTCCTTAGGTCTTAACAGGTTACCAGTACATCAAAATTTGGTCAAAAAGATGTCCATCAATGAAATATTGGTTTTCAAGTACATAATGAACTGCCTGGAGTGCAAATACAATGTTTAAGTATACCCAGACAATACAGATAGGAAGGACTTACGCTGAAGGAATATAGTGAAATACAATTAATCTAATGATACTGCCCCAACTCTTGCCATTCTTTGTAATTTTAGTTATTTGCTTATTGGAGTTAGCTTTACTAATAAACTGCTTAAATATGTGCCTTTTTAAATATATCTAAATATCAGATATTCTGTGTTTGACTGTAACATCTCTTCTGGTCTAGAAAAACGTTAGACAAATGTGACTGATGTCTTGACTAAAACTGATGACTGACTGATGGTATGTAAATAATCAGATCTCATTTGCAAGAACCCTGAGGAAAATGTGTTGGTTAACAAAGAATAAACATGCTCATTCCAAATTATTATTTTCATTGTTTAGCATTTATAATGTGTGTCCTAGATAAAAATCAGTAACACTATCTCATTTCACCTAGACTCATGACTTTTTCTAAGTACTAAGTCTTATTTTTCATTGTACTATTGTTAAGTGATTAGATTAGCTCATAGGCCAAATTATATGCAGGTTACCATTTTGATGTATGTATAGGTATTGTCTCTTTTTATCTACGTAGGCTAGATGAAAAGAGTGACTGAACACCTCACAAGTTCTTATTTAATGTATTGTTCACAGTAGTTGTGACCTATGGAAAAACCCCTCTATTTTTTTAGACAGGATTTGAAGCATGGAGGAGCTAGGTGTATACAAATTTACAGTGGAATCCTAAGCTGTGAGTAGAGACCTTCTCCAAGGCTTTAAACAGAATGGTGCTCTTTCTTTCCCCTCTCTATAACCTTTGCAATTGGTCACAATTACTATGAGCAGTCGTTCAGGTCCAGTGCACGTTGGCACATTTTTCTTGAAGGAAAAACCAGCTACTTCTGTTAGCGGGGAGAGTTGTATGACTGGAGAGTTGCTGTAGATTTTTCTCGTAGGCCATTTTTCCACTGATGCAGAATTTTGTTGTCCCTCCTTAAAATTCATTACTGTTCTGGAGTGCCTTAAGTACCTGTTGATTTTAGTTATGGACATTACTTAGCATTTGGACAATAACTTACAAGATGTTGTATTGACAACTTTTCCATTGCAAATTTTCCCCCCCTCCAAACTATATTGTTAAACAACAGATCTCTCCCCTAGCAGTAAAAAGACCAGGGCTCAGAGTTCCAGCTATCGGTCCAAGCAGGAAAAAGCATTTGGTTTCCATTTCTGAAAGGAATGAGATGCTCCCTGCATTCGGCAATAAACTCATTACAAGTACTTAGTATTTCTCAGGATGAGGCTCTTGTTAATATATGTTACAGAGCTTGATGAAATGGAGTGTATCTCTGATGATGTTTAAACTTCTATGATACCTTCCTCCTGAAGTTCGCAGACCCAGCTGTGTTCTGTGTGAAAGAAAAGCACTGTAACTGATTCGCTGATGTAAAAAGAAAAATAAATTTGAAAAGCAAATAAATGACAGAGCAAGGAGTAGAGTACGTGAAATCTGGTTTGCTGACTATCTGATGGTCCTGTCTGAGTGAGAAATGTCAAACCTAAGATTTAATTTTATATTCTTTACACTGTGCTTCATCTTTGTTTACAAATGGAACACAAATTTCTGGGTAGAATGTAGTTAGTTATGTATCCATTTCGGTTCATGCCTATCATGTATTTTGACAGTGTATGTAAAATGCTGTTAAACTGGCAGTGATTTCTAGGCCTTGTTCTGTGTAATTAACCTTGACTGCACAAGAACTACTAAACTTAACAGCTGTTTATTTTGCATTAAATATTCATTTTAACATGGCAACTGAAGCTCTTTTTGCAAGTTTTAATTTAAAATCAGAAATCATTGATGAGACTTTATTTCAAGATGTGAAAATTAATAGATGGATACTGGGTCATAAAAAAGAGCAGGCAATGTATTTGGAATAAAGACTAATGACCAGGATTTATGCAACTTGTTTGGTAGAAATAAAGGACTGTGGTGCTAATAACATGGCACTTTAGGACTGCATACTTTATGAGCTGTCCTGAAAAAAAAAAAAAAAGAAATGCTGGAACTAAATTACCAAAGGGATTCTTCTGGTTGCAGTAGCAAATGTTTCATTTTCAGAAGCTGTGCAACTGAATTTGTAATAAACAAGACTGGCATTTTAAGACTGTGTTCTTGCAGCATCAGTTTTGCTGTATGGCAGGAACTTAACTGAAATATTCTCTCTCTTTTTGAACCACACATTGCCAGTTCCTTCTTGAAAAGATGTGTGATCAAACTGCAGCCTGGTTTACAGGCCTTCAGGCAGTGATAGTATCAGATTTAGGAGACTATACCTGTTAAAGCAACTTGGAGGCATATATTATCTCTGACTCATGTGAGACAGCATTGCAGTATGCAGAATAGTTTTTTCTTAGCTTCTTTATTTATAAATTTTCTGAATATAACTGAATAAATTTACCCCTCTTAGAAGAATGGTGTAGAAAACTTTTATGTCAATGATACCAAAATATTATCATTGTTATCAAAAAGTAAGTAACTGCATATGAATAAACAGTATATTAATATAATGCTTCAATACTAAATAAAAAGAAGGAATAGCACTAAAAATGTAATTTAATAGAAAAGAACTGAGAATTATTGGAAGCTTAGTATGAAGACAAGATCCATATACGATTGAAAAAATTGCAGTCTCTTAGGTTTGGAGGGATACATTTCCAGGAAACTTGGAAAATTGTAATAGTGATCTGTATAGGATCTAAATAGGATGTAAAAAAAAAGATAAATTAATGCTGCCATGCAGTGCAGCGAGATAAAAAGTGAATCATGTGCTTAGTAGGACTACTCTTATGGAACAAGGTGATATGTGTGCAATTTTCTGGCGCACACAGATGTAGGTTTTAAGATTTTAAGTAAAACAACCAGATTTGTGAGCAGTAGAAATAGTGAAGCTTCATTTTGTACAAGTTCAATCTCTTGTTTCCTTGAATCTCTGTGCTATGCCATTATGGTTCTCGCATGTGACCCATGTAGTAATTTATCAGTTGGGAAGATGGGAAGTGTTTTCACTGGTTGGTCCCCCAGTTGCTTCAATTCATAGCAAGCTGAATTTACCTTTCACAATTTGCTGCAGTAATTGGTTGTCTGTCTCCTCTACCTGACTGCGGATCTTCGTATAACTTCTATGAACTTAATTATCTTTGAGACTAAAAACAGGTCAGTGAAAGGAGGGAGGAGGGAAGGGAGACATCTGAGGCACCTGCAAGTGTGCTCTCACATATTCACTGAATCTGAAACCAAAGTAAAAGGGGGAAAAATCATTACAGTAAGTGTACATTAGAATGAAAAACATGCAGACATGGAAAAGTTTTTCATTAACCAAAGTTTTAGAACAATTTGGCTTGAGTGGGATGAATGCCCAAGTGGAATATTTACACTTGGTTAGCACTGCGACATTTGGTTGAATTTCATTTTAAACTCCTTCCTGCAACCTAATCCACTATCAGTGTTAAAATCAATTTGGGAATGCCCATCTAAGGGATTATACAGTTTAAAAATAAATCTTTAGTCTAGTGATCAGTGCAAGAACATTTGTGGTAGGTCAAGGTGCACTTGGTTTTCTCCTTCCTCCATGGAGTTGTTCTTCACTTATACTGTGAAGGAAATCTCTCCCTTCACTTGAGCTAAGATAATCAATAGTAAGATTTCAATATGAAGACTTCTTAACAGCCTATTTAATATACAAAAGCTATTTTAGGGTTGGACAGAAAAAGCAGGGGTCTGAATTTGTAGAGAAAGATGAAAATCTCTGCATTACCATATTAAGGCAAGGAAGGTACTATCAATTAAGATATTTACAGCTATACAAAACACATTAGAGTGTACTTTTTGAATCACAGAGAAAAAGTGGAAACAAGTTCATTGGTTCATCTTTGTGTTCTAATTCTGAATTCTTTGAAAAATACTCTTACTGAGATTAATATTTTGGAAGCTTACTGTATGTAAACTTCTGAAAACTTTCACAGTGTTATCCCCAGATCTTTATGTTTCTCCTGTGCATTGAGTGCATTCAGATCCTTGCAAAACTATTACATGAAGGACAAAGTATAGGAAAATGCTCACTTTATTTTTAAGTAAACTATTAGTTCAGGATTATTTACTTTTTTTTATGCAGCCATTAATTGCAAACCAGCTTCTAACGTGCTGAAAGCTAGGCAAATATACAACAAAGCATTTTATCAATGCTGATTGGGAAAGGAATATTCAAAAATTGACAAAAAATACCTTGACAGTGTCCTGTTAAGTAACCATCTGCAAATATATTAATTCCATTATTTTAATGGACTCCTTTCTTGATTAATCAATGACCTTAATCTCTTAAGCATATCTGTCAGGACGTGTCTTCCTAACGAATCTATTCAGCCTGGAGCATATAAGGCATCATCCTCATCTTCAAACTGTGTTAAGTCAAGAAAACGTTGTGGTAATGTGGGCATGGCTTGTCCAAGAACATTAAGAACCTTGGTCAGGATCTTTTTAACTATAAAAGGATGTGTTATGCTTTCTTGTTTGTATAAGTTGGAAGGGAGTGAAAAGAAGTACAAAAGGAATTTTTATTACAGAGCAGTATTTCCCTCCAGATAGTACATGAAGAAATACAGTGTCTGAAAAAAGATTTTGTTGGCAGGGGAAGAAGTAGTCTGAACTACATATTGTTGCTGATAAATGTTTTAGCTGTAGATGAATAGTATTTAAAAGTCAAATTTCTCTGACAGAAGAAACATACAAAGTTATTTTTTAGACACCTACTTATTTTTTATCAATTTGTATAAATCTTGCTCTAGGTACTAGGCTTGATTTCTGCCCCCGCCATACCTAGAGACTGTTACCAGTTGCAGGTGTTTAGAAGCTTACCTGTAAAGTGAAGAAAAAGTAAACGAACTTGGCATTGTGTGTTTTCAGGCATTTGCATATGAAGAGTTTTTCAGAGCAGTTCCGTCCTGGTGGTGTGCAAACATAATTGTTAGCAAAATGTTTATTTATTGCTTGCTCTTCAATCTGTTTTGTATTTCTTTTGAGAATGATAAGAAATTCCTGGGCATTGATATTTTTTATGGTGGGAAAATGATACAATTTATTTTAAGGTGGTGAAATAATTTTAAAAGTTCAAAAGTGAATAGCCACTTTTATGCTCTTTGATATTTACATTCCATTTTTAAGGGTATGCTTCCTTTTTAAGTTTAGTTGTGTCAAAAAATTTTTCTTAATCTGAAACTCACCTTTAGTGGCCATAACTGTTGAGCATAATAAGAGGAAAGTATGCTCCCCTTTTGTTTCTATGTATGATGCACAGATTGGTATATTGTACATAAGTATGCACCCCATGTCATTAACTTTAAAGAATTTGATTGTTTCTGAGATTGTGTAAAAAAAACAGTAATCATACTAATAACTTTAATGCCTCTGTTGCAGAGTGAGTGTTAGTGTCTTCTCTTTCTGTACCTCACTGTGATGAAACTACACTTTAATGTGAAGGACCGAGAAGCACAGATTTTATATTCGGTTTTGATTTCCACAGAGATTCTTAAGGAGACTTAAGGTGATGCTGAGAGGACAAGTCACATAATCTCTTGGGTTTTCATACCTAAAATAGTGAAAAGAGAAAAATTGTTAAACTTCTTAGTGACACATAATTTCACATTTATATAATGTTTTGTTTCTTTATTGCATTCTGATATTTCTTTCTATAACAAATTATGGGTTATACAGCTATTCTGGTGGTTTGGAAGCATTTACACGCTGCAAAGGCAGGTAGACAACTTGCCAGTAAGTGTGCATGTGCCTAAGATGTGCTTGTAATTTCACAGCAGTAAAAGGATTCCTAAGAGTGCTTGTCTTGTCTTTTTTTCTTCCTTCCCGCCCCCCCGTAAAAGACTGGAGGAATGAGAGTACTTATTTCTGATGTTTTACCTGCAGTGTATTTTGTAGAAAGATGTGTTGCAAATATGAGATTTAAAATGTAGGTTTCAATCAATAAAGTAATATGTTTATGGAGAAGTACACAGTATGGAATGTATATGGCCATGTAACTTCTTGGAATGATGATATGACTTCACTCTTACTTTTCAGTTTTTCTTAAATACTGAAAATAATAGTAGGGTTAATAAGAGTAACTGATTATTCAGTAGTGAGAATCAAGTCGCTTGCATTTGGAAACAAGGAATGCCTGATATACTCAACTATCGTAAACAGAAGCTGATTTCTGGCTTTAAACCAGTGTTTTGTCTGGAGTGAAGACCAAGTGTGTACATCATGGTTGAAGGGTTTTCTTCCCTGTTTTGCAAAGAAATACTCATTACACTTCATGTTGTGGGAAAGGACTAGCTAGTAGATTCATTTCCCGTTGTTTGTGTTAGAAAAAAAGAGGAGGTTTATGATCCTGGAAAGCAATCAAGGCAAGAAGTGTTATGACTCCTGTTATGAAACCAGTTGCATGCAATTCTTCAAAAACAAATATTTCAGATGCCTTTATAGAAAGGCTGGTCTAATGGCCCAGTTGGTGGAGTTTGGGCCAGTCAAGAGATGACCTGAGTTTTTTATTTCATCAGGTGTATTCTGCCCTCATTGAAGTCAACAGGAACATGATCAGAGAACTATATTCATAAACATAGATTTTCAAACCATCTGAAATACGAAGGGTAATTATATAGCATTATATATAAAGGCTTCTTTGTGTTATATGCTTGTTCTGTGTTCCAGAGGGATAAATATATACAAGAATTGTGGGTGTGTCAAAGCAGCAAAACTGGTTCAGACAGGTAAAAGCATTTGAAGTGGTGTCTTTTGCACCATTAATAGTTTTGTGTTTGTCTCAGTATTTCTGCATCAATATTATGAATCCTTTTTTTCAGGGATTTATTACTCCTATAAAAACATTAGGCTGAAATTTGGCACAACAGATTAATTACTCCTTCATTCTTTTTCTATTAAAAGAATTTTATGCTGTCAGTGATAGCTGTATGATACTGGAAATGCTTCTGCAACTTGAAATTCTTTCTTGCTGTTCATGAAGCAGTTGGTAGTTAAAGGAATTAAGATTAATAGGCTTCCTTTCTGCTGCATTGATGGAGAACTTTGCAGTCAGGATCTCAAAGTTTAGAAATACTGACTTTAAGCCCTGTAACATCACTTATAAGATGTATTAATCTCCATGGTGGAAAATTGGGAAACTGGTTTATGAAGTTCTGCTAGAGTCATGTAGTAATTGAACAAAAATAGATTCTAATAGTTGTGATTTTTAAGCCATGGAATATGAAATACAATAATACTTTATCTGTTAATTTAGTTGTGGCTGTCAACCTAAATTTGGTATGCTGTTTATTAATAGGTGAGTACAAGCTGTTCCGTGTGCTAATTTTTGTCCATTTCAGTATTTGTTTATCATGGTTGAACTTTATGCAATTTAAGGAGCTGTCATTCAGTAGACGTTTTTAAATATTCAAATAATATCCTTTGATACAGCAGTGTTGGAGAGAGAGAAGAAATGAGCAGTTTTATTAATTTCAACCAAACTGAAAAGGCTTGAAATAATTGTTTTAAACATTAAGTTTTGCTTTAGTTGTAGGGTATCTTCTAAATACTGTTTTAATGCATTTTAAGTATAGTTTGAATTGCTACCAGCAGCTTAAAAAGTGTGTATGTATGAATTTAGGATTACAAGTGTTTTGCATAAGCACTTTGCAAATGTTTATATGTTGCTTTATTTAAAACAATTATTTAATGTCAGTTCAGTAGATCAAAATGAAGCAGAAAACAGTGGAAATAATACTGTATAATCTATCCATGTGAGCAACTGTGTGCATCAAATTGTCCTACCATTAAAATGAAGTAGACTCTCAGTGGTGAGAATTAAGTGGTTGTTCTCTTGGCTTTACTGGCAAGTAAACATTCAGGCCTTTAGATGTAAATGGCAACTCAGGCTGTGGTGGTGTCAGGTTGATCAAACCAAACCTGAATTTGTGAATTACCTCAGTTCTTAACTGTGCATGATCCAGCACTCGTAAGAAAGAAACTTACTTAGAAATTTTATTATGACACCAACTATCCAGTACACAAGCATTGGTATTCCCTGTGCTGAGTTGCCTGTTACCAGCATCTGGATTGCTGATGGCTTCAGTATCAGCTGTGGCAAGACTGCAAAACCTGTCATGATTACTTCTGCATTAGCCAAGTTTTCTCAACACAGAGCTCAACCCTTAGCACCAGAGGTCTGATTGATTAGCGGCATAGTATTTCTTACTCTTCTGAAGAGAATGGCTTTCATCTTCTTCCTTACCTGCTCTGAAGTGTACTGGAACCTGCTAAGCCCCCGCTATGTCAATGGGAGCAAGACTTTCCTTATATGAAATTTGTTTACTTAATCTGTTTGAGTAGAAAGCATAATAAATAAGGCGGTTTGGCTTTCAGAAGTAGTAGTGGAGGATATCTTGATTATACCTACAGTATCCTTTGTAAGGCCCTTCGAATTTCTATATGCCTGAAGAAGCTCTATGTTGCCCAGGAATTGTTTTATCTTCTGATTGTAGACTCAGACCTAAATGAAGTGCTGTCTTTCAGACAGAACAACACTGTAGGTTCCAAAGCAGATCAGCCTTATTCATGACTACCTTATCGTTGATGGCGGTGTCAGAAGTTTGTTATCTTTCTTTTTGAGTGTGGGTTTTTTCCTTAAATAATTAAGAAGGGTAACTTATTCTTCTTAATATCACAGCTGGATACCCTCAGACCACATGTGGTGTTATGTTTCCAGGTGCTTAAATATGTACTTAAATTTTCTAGTTGAAAAAAATATTAAAAGTTAGGTCTTGATAAAATATTATGGGAGACAGAAATTTTTCATAGATTCAAAATATAAGAAGTGGCATCATCTATAACAAATGAAGTTGTAGATCAATATTTGCTTTATTGGTGATACCCACTAACAAGGGATTTTGTCAAAGTTGGCAAATACCTACTAAACTTCTTTGTTAGAATAATATTGCCTCTCAGTTCTGATGAGGATTGTAACATCCTGAGTTTGTTTCATTAAATCCAACTGTTGGATTCACAAACCGCCTAAGGCTTATAAAAAGATATGAGTTCAGTCTAGTGAGCAGACACCAGGTAACTACAACATTGCTTAAGGTTGCTGTGGTTACTGCAACTAGGTTTGCACCAGCACCTGTTAAAACTCAAGTTTTTGATTCCATTACTAAAGTTCTCTGGAGAATTACAGTCAAGAAAAAGGTTGTCCTATTGGACGTTCCATTAATAATAATTTTACTATGTTAGCTTAAAGAACAGTGATTAGGTCACTGGGAATGTAATATTCTTCAAGAATAAACCTTTCTTTAGCTGAAACAGTTGATCACAAGCGTCACAGAATACATGAAGAATATTTGTAAGAGCCATGTCATTTACCTGCCATGTCACAACAGTAAGTTGTGGTCCCATTCATTGTTCTGGATAATGCATTTTACCTATAGTTTATTTAATTAAAATTTGATAGAACAAGAATGACATCACTTTGTATTTCGTAGGAAATTAATGGAGAATTCATGGACTATACTTGGAAATGAACTTCTGTAGCATGAAGACTCAACAGAATAGTTCTTATTTGCCTGTTTCAAAATCTAATCTGATACACTGTCTGTGATCTTCAAAGGAAGCACATTTCTACATTCTTGCCAATTAGTCCCCCAGTGGGTTTTGTGTAGTCAAGTTAGCAGGTCATAAAGGGTGAGCATTTGGAGAAAGGTTTCTTCACATAAGCATAGTGAAATTGAAGAACTGAAGAAAGGATTATATCCGTGTTAATGGACAGTGCACTGGAATATCTTACTTGAACTGAATTAAAGAAGAAACAGTTGATACTGTATGAAAGATTGAAGTGTAGCACCTTTGCCACAATCTGGTAGTGCATATTCTAAGTGTGGATGAGTGTTCACTGACATAGGTACAAAATAAATTTTTCAATAGCATCATCTTTGTTTTCTTCAACAAGCAGTAAGAGACCTCCCCTGCTTTGTTCGAGGAGTACATTATAGCCTGACGAAATGTCTGTGTCCGCTCAGTCTTTCTTATTTCTCCTTTCCCTAAAAGCTGTCCAGCTTTTCTGTTTCTAAAAGTAATTTCAATAAAGGAAAAATAATCTAAATTCTGATCTCCCCCACATAAGGAGGTGCAGTTTATACAGACTCCGAACCTTTACAGTTCAGGCTTACCTCCTGTTTTGTATTTAACCTTCCTATAAGCCAAAGCAACATTTTGTCTTAAACTCTTTTCTCAGAAATTGAATGGATGACTTTTTCTGAGGAGCTATGCAAACAATAGTCATATCACCATCAGTCTTGAGCCGCCACTTTCTAGGCTTACTAAACTTTTAAGTACAGCTTATCATGGACTTGCTGCAACTACCCATTATAGTCACCTCAGCCATCTGTATGACAACATAGACTTCCATTTTTCTTTCTCAAGAATGGCTTTTCAATTGGAAATAACAGCCTCTAGAAGGAATGGAGTACTGCTGACTTCCTCGGAGCACATTTCCATGGAAGAATTATTCATAGATTTTTATGTCAAGTTATTATCCACCATATTTCAGAATTTCAAATAAACCACATTGTTCATTTAGCTGTAGTTTTAGCTTGTTTTCCTAAGCAAACAAGGCATCAGTGATTATATTGTCTGGGTGTGTCTGTTCTGTTCTCCCCTTTTCGCATATAACTGTACTTTGCCTTTGCATATCAGTATGTTCCAGAATGAAACTGGCTATGGCAAAGAATGCCCTTCAGTTAGTTCCTTTTCTTGTATCAAAATAATCTGTTGTAAGAGCTATTAAAAATGAGTTAATTGCAATACAAAGCAAACAAACATTAGGAAAAAAAAAAAAAAGGGATGTCTCTGGACTTCCCAGTACATTTATACATCTGCCTTCCAGATAGTAAAGACTTATAAAAGGGACTGCTTCTCTTTTAACAGTAGAGCATCAAACACGTGGTTGCCACAAAACCAGTTATTACAGTGCAACTAATAATTATAGTAATCTTGTGAAGATTAAAGTTTTAATGTAAAGCATCTTGGAACCCTGTTTCATAGATAGGAAAATATCTGCATAGAATATTTCTTAATGTGGGAACACTCTGTCCTTGATTAATGCAGTGGGATTTAAACTGTGCTCAGAATGAATGAAATGAAAAGTTTGGGGGGAAGAAAATAGATACAAATCTGTAGCTGTTAACTAGTCCTAGTGGAAAAGGGTATCTGTTCTATATTTATTAAAAACAACCAACCAACCACTTACCATAAGCTCATCTGTTTGGACGCAGGGTAGCCTTAAGACAAACCAGTGTCAAGTAAATGCAATAACTGAATAAAACCCAAGACAGATGTGTTTAAGTAACTAGCTTCTATTTCAGGCTGAAGGGACTCAAGCAATTGAAGCTTCTGTTCCCAGAAAGATAACATGCCATGGAAATAAAACAAAAAATCTATTAAAAATAAAAAACAACCACAAACCAAACAAATAACCTTTATGAACTACTTTAAGGTATTGAGGAATTGAACGTGGAGGAAGACAGAAGGAAATGGCGTAATTTCTTTAGAGACGGAAAATATGGAAAGTTTTATGTAAGTTCAGCTATTGCCGTTGATAAAATAGGGAGAGTGTTAAAAGCAGCTGAAAAGCAGTTTCAGAAGTAGATGTGATGGAAAACTTGAAGACTCTAGAAGTGTTCATATGGATTGACTGGGAGTGTAGGGGCTAAAAAGCACGTGCTCACAGGGAGCCACAACAAGTGGTTATTTCCAAAGACTATTTAACAGTTTCTACTTCATATAACTCAAAGAGTCTGGGGACAGATCAAGAGGAATGAAGGCTTAATCTAGACAGAGCTTTCTGGGCATTGCAGTGGAGACAAGTGTAGGTAGAGGGAGGAGGGAGGAGTAGCTTCTCTTGTAGACCAAGCAGTTAATGATGTTATATGGAGAGGGAGAAGTCTTGAATTTCACAGTTAATGGGAAGTTTGTGTTCATGAGACGAGTAATTGTCTAGGCTGAAAGGTCAGAACTTGGCAAGACTGTAGTGTGGATCCTAAATGAAGCAGCAAAAACTGGAGAGGATAGAAGGATCTTTGCTTCTGTTTCATTTAAGCTAATTGCTGCAGTGACAATCTGGTAACTAGAGCATAACTTTTAAAAGAAGCTGTATACATACATACGTGTATGTGCACCTGCCTATGCCATGGATATATCTAAGGAGCTTATCATTGCAATGGTAACATTGTGTAAAGGAAGCTGAAGATTAATCAGTTGTCATATCTTCTCTTGAAATAGCATCTTTTAACATACTCAGCCCTATGGCAATTTACCATGGGTTGCAGTTAGTGCTATTTCTTGAATTGTTTGCAACTAAATCTAAGCAAAATATTATACATTTTATTACAGCAAACAGCTACACTTTTAAAAGAAGTACCCAGCAGAACTAAAACTGAGGGTCCATTCCTAGTGTATGTAATTCTGTGGAGGTGTATTTAGATTGTAGAATGAAACCAGTCTGAGTTGAGATTGTATTTCTAGTCAGACTGATTTGTTTTCCTGGATTTACTGTTTTCAGTGATGCTAGGATTATGATGACATTTATTGGATTTAAAGCCTAGGAATTTATTGAGTGCAACCATGAATTTCTAACAGTTTTTGAAATAACTTATTAAATTGATCATTTGTCTTTTACAAATATCAATGAAAATGCAGATAGGTTCATTTGAAGAAGTCAGGTCTAGTATAATTTTTACTTAAACAGGAGTTGTTATATTGCTAATGAACTGCACATGACAGAAAAATGTGGCAATTGCTTTGCTGGCAGTATTTTTAGTTTAATCCCGTGGCTATATAGTCTGCTGAACTGTGAAGTTAATACAAAGGAAGGTCCCTTCTCTGTATAGGTGTAAAATAAAAATAAGATGGTGATGGATTTTCAGTTGCTTTTACTGTTATGACAAAAAAAACCATCCATGTTCTGTGGATAGCCGCTATTTTTTTTGTTGAAACAGCCTATTTCTGTAACTACATTAAGTTTTACTTAGTACGTTTTTGTGTTCCCTAATACTTTACAAGACCTTGCGTTAGAACTGTTTATGGGATTCCCTATGTGATGTTGTTTCATTGTATGCTATTTCAGTTAGGACTCTACGAAGAGTCAGTCTCCTGTTAGATCTTAAAAAATAACATACTGCCACTAGTTAGTGGTTTTATTTAATGTATTCAGTCTTGATTAGAGTGGACTTTCAGACAGCTTTATCTCATGGCTAGAACTTCAGCTGTCTTTATGGTTAAAGCAATGTTTCTGAACCTTTTTATTTGAAATTAGATGTGATAGCTAGCTTAGAATACTTTCATCAACCCTTCTCATTCCATAGTATTTTATTCTGTTTCCAAAGAAGCAGAAATTGATGTATTGGGTGGTTGTGGGGGTTGGGGCAGAACGTGCATGTAGATTATTTTCTTCTGTGACTGCCATGGAGATGCAGCACACAAAGTGAAAACAGTGGGCCAAAATTTCAACTATTCTTAATATTCAGAAAATAGCAAGGTAGGATAGGTTTCTAACATTGTGTTTGGACCCCAGAAGTAAAAGATGAGACAGATTTACTTTCTAGATAAACACCATACGGTAAAAAAAGAGGAATTCTACCCATGAGATGCCAAGACAGTAGAAGCAGTTCTATATAGGCTTGCAAAAAGCAAGTTGCTGATGGTGGAAAGATTAATTAGAAAAACTGACCTGAATTTGGCAATTTTAGAGAATTCCCAGAATGCATGTGACTTGAATTTTTGCTCTCCCTTGATCCTTAAAATGCTGTTGACTACAGTTTTGTCGCTGTGACAGAAGTGTTTTCTAAGTGGCTTCTTAGTAGAAAAGACTCAAGGGTTTCAGAATTGCAGCTTGCTAATGTACATAGGAGTTTACATATTCCTATTTAACATTGCCAGTTGTAATGTTTTTTTATATGATGACACCTTAAATATTGGCTTCTCATTTTTTTTAGCTGGCAGTTATTTTGGTTTTCTTTGCTGTTTTATTTTTAAATTTTTTTCTGAATCTACATTTTTAGTAAGCTCTTGTTAAAATTTTTAATACTTTTCCCCCAAAGAAATGTCACGGGTGTCCCAGTACAGGTGTACATGTATGACACAAATAAAGGACCACATTCTTTTGAAACTGATGCGTGGGGGAGCTGAGGTTCACAAAGAAGTAGGAAATAGAAGAGTTACGATTGTCTGTTAGTTTATAACAGCAGGGTGAAACCCAGTGAATAACCATCCAGCAAATCCCATCACCTGTTAAGTTTGCACATCAAACTTGCATTATTTCAGGAAACTTCTGAAAGGAATGTAATTTTAATTTCTTAAATTCACTGTTTCAAAGAAAAAAAGGGGAAGAAAAAAAAAGAAGGTAGAACTATCAAATGCTGTGTCCTATAGGACAAGGTAGGAAACTTCCAGTTCAAACTCTGTTGTCATGATCCAAGTCTCCCTTGTGTGTGACAGCATCATCTTCCTTGCCAAGAGCATACTGCTCAGTTTTATGGATAGAAAGCTTAATATCTGACCAAGAACAGAGGGTATTCTGCTCTGTTGATTTGCGCATGCTGGGATGCTGTGCTGAAACTGTTGAGCATATGCAATTGATTTTGGGCCTGGTGAGAGCATTAAAAGTTGGATTAAATTTACAGAAAATTATCCCTTGAACCTTTGAACAGATGATATGAGAGAGAAAGTGTCAGGAAGGACTTTGAAAATTCAAGGGCAGTGTCAATACTAGTGGCCTTTGAACCCTCATCTTTTTCATTAAAACACAATTCCAGATGCTGTTAAAGGGTGCAACAATACTTCTCCAAATTCTTTATCCCAAGTTGGTGATGGATGCACTAATGAAGCAGGTATGGAAAAAGGTCTGGTGATCTTTTCTGAGTCAGTTAATCAGGGAAATCACAGTGATGGAATCAGTCTTTCATCTTGGAAATCATGTGATGTATTATTCCAGCAACTACCACTTGAATCTGTTAGGACTACATCTGAGCTGGACACCCTGTGTTTCAGGCACTCGCTTGGGCCAGGTAAACAACAACAGGTGAATCACCCTTCACCTGAACAGTATGCTGAAGTGTGAGAGTTACTGCCATGCGCTGCAAGTTCCAGAGACTTTTCTTTACACGGAATGTCACAGAATTTGAGTTTTATATTATATATAGAACAGAGACGGTCCTTGTGATTTTTTCCTCACATGTGCACCAAATTATATACCAGTACAGATGTGAACTCTGAAAGACCACTGTCACAATCATTTTTTACTAATACAACTTTTATCCTCCATCCAGTGTGCCGTTACCACCTGTAGCAGGATCCACCTTCATACAAATGCAAGAAAAAAAAGCTGTGTTTTTCTTCATACTGAAAGATTTTTTTAAATTTTTTTACAGTAATAGGTTCTTACTCTTTGTGACATCTGTACATATATACACTTTTGTGCATGATTACACCAAGAGCATTGTCTGTTGGAATGATGTTTGTAAATAGGGCTCAAGGGGACAGGATGCTCTGACTCGCTTATCCTTTGTACAAAGCAGAAAAAGCCCCCCCACACACACTTTTTTGTTCTTTTTTTTTTTAAGATCCTGTAGACATAAATGTAATAATGGGACAGAGGGATAATAATATTCTCTGGAAAGAAACATAAAAGGTTATACACTTGAAGTGGGATTTCATAGTTTATGATTCAGAAGTGCTGTGGACTTTCAATAAGAAACATCCCTGTTGTTCTTGGGAAACAGCAGTTGACAAAACAACTTGTAGCAGTTAATACTTTTTTAATACTGGCACCTTATTTTAAAACAAAATATTTCATATTTTGAAATCAGGTCAGCAGTGTTAAGCTGCAATGGTGAAAGACCTCTGAGCAAGTGTAACTTTTCTTGTTTTTACTTTACACTTTGATTATTCACTTTTTCATCTGTGAAATCTTGTTGGTGCTTCCTGGTTCACTGAAGATATATCTCGGGATATGGCTGTACTCTGGTGTTCTTGTTGTGACCCATGTAATCCATAGTATTTCTGATTCTGCAGAGATATTCACTGAACCAGGAATATATAAGAATATGTGGAGAGTGAGGGGAAAAGCTTTTATTAAACAGTTGAATTGATTTAAAAACTAAACACGCTGACTTCCAAACACAATATGGTTGCAGAAATACTTATGTGTCTCTCATTGTATGTAAACTTTTTTCTTATGAGATTTATTAGTTGTATCAATGAGCCATTTCATTATCTTTTAAAAAATATTCTCATTACTGTCATTCCATCATTCTAAGACTGAGCCCTGTACCTAGGATCCTTACTTGTAGAAATAGATTATACTCTTCCTAAATATAATTGTTAATTCTGAATCTTCTTTCAGTTGTGAGCCCTGTATACTCATCTGTTTGTTTTATCAGTGTACATATATAAGATGTAAATATCCATGTATAGAAAAGCTGTATTTGATGATTAGAAAGTTGGCTTGGCAGGAACATTATTTTTTTAAACTGTTTTAATGATCTGTTTGTACTCTAGTTAAGTACTGCAGCGTTTATTAGATCTTATTTTCCACTGGACGTGAGATGATTGCTGTTTGGCCTCTGCAGTGACATTACTATTTTTAAAGAGGTGGGAAATCATTAAAATAGGGGAGAAGAATGCAAATACTACTTTCTGAATAAATTATAGTTGCCTCATCAAAAGAGGTGGCTAGAGAGATTCAAGTCTCAGTGAAATCCTAGCAAAGCATTTGAATATCATGTTGCACATGTCCCCACATCTTTATCTGGGAAAGCAAGCTTTAAAACTGCTTACATTAAAAAATGGATCATAACTACATGTTGGGAAGCAGCTTGATAGCTCTGGGAGATATACAGAGAAAGAAATGACATGAAGGTGGCTTATCAGAAGTCATCTAAATGGAAAGAATTTTGTGGTTTTGTTTCTATTTGCTTGTTTCTGAGAGCATTGAATGTGTATTGTTACATTTAGAAATGCATATAAATTTAGAAATTTATAAAGGCACTTCATGTTGCTTCAGGTAATTCAGACTATATATGTGTGTGTGTCTATACACACACACATACACAAAGTTGTCTTTGTTTCATGGTCTTTGAACATGAGCATCCTTTAAAGGTGGATATTGATTTACATTTTTATTTCCTAGTACAGTTCTTAGTATTCAAAGTGTAAAAAGTAGATAGCAATGCGGAAAGAAGTGTGAAGTAAACATCTTCCAGTGACTGCTGTTAGCAAGGAAATACCTTGACATGTGGCAAGGTAATACAGACAGTACCTGAACCCTGAGAGTCCTAGAATTAATTATATCATTACATTATCAATCTTGAATAATACTCAAATGAAAGTTTAAAATAGCAAACATCTAAAAGGAGTCCTCCACTGCACTGAAAACATGAGACACAAATGTAAATACATACAACTTTTTTGTTGTGTGATGTTTACCCACAATCAGTGTGTCTGTTGCTAATACGCAAAGCCCAGATGAACAAAGTAAAGCTGCCACCTCCTTCACTCTCGCTGTCCCCAGATGATTCCTGATTTAAGATGCTGGTGTTACTAGTCCTGGTATTAATTTTACTACTATTTTCCTTTGCTTGCTGTTTACCCGTAACTTTCTAACATGACTTTTTAAGGAACATGTTCACTGTACATGTAATCTTTCTGTAAAAAAAAGTTGATCATTGTTTACAATGAAGCTTTAAAGAGTCGTTTGTCTAGTGTGTGTGCTTATAAGAAAACATTTAAAGTTTCAATCTTACGCTTTCAGCTGGGTTCTCACGTAGTCGCTCAGGCTGTGCTGTCCTTTATTCCACCGGTACCACCACTGATGCCAGTGAAGTAGTTTATTGCAGTGTTTGTTGGTAGAAGAAATATGATCTTGATTTTTCAAGAACCATTTAGTCTTTAAAACAACCACAACCCAAAAAAAGTTGTTTGTCAAGACAGGGCAACATTGGGTAGGTCTGAGTGGATGCAACTGCTGCTCACTGTTTACGAACAGGCAGGGTGACCTCCGTAAAAACTAAGCTTTGGAGTCTCTGAACACTGTTCATCCCATTATCAGCTGGTGAAGGCAGGGGCAGGTGCTTCAGCCAACCTCAAGGTGCTTTTCTTGAGGTTGTAGGAGAGAGATGGTAGTGTTGGAATCTCTTTCCTGTCTACAAAACTTCATCAGAATAATAGGGGGAGGTCTTTCAGGTTAACCTACTTTAATGGTAGAGCTATAGTATTTTATTATAACTTGTCTGGTCTGCTTAGAAATTAAAGTAAGCAAAACAAAAATGAAGCATTCCTCTGCACTCTGTAGTATTGGATAAATTGAGGTCCTAGGAAACAAAAGCACTTTTTTTGTGAAAGTATGGAAAAATCAGGTCTGAGATTACCTCCTGGCAATCTAGATTTCTAATATTTCTCCCTCTTTTGTGTTATTCTCATTCATTTGCAGATACATTCCGAACTATGTAAATGTTGTTTTAATCTGAATGTGATACCTAATATTGGAGTAGGTAGGGTTAATGCAGTTGTACTTAAGTTTCATTGAATGCATTGAAATTTAAGGTTAGAAGCATCTAACATATCAGTCTTTTAAAAATATAAAATATCCCCTACTGTAGTGTCAGTAAAACTTACCTAATAAATACAGTTGTTCAGTGAGGGCTTAGATTCAGTTACTATGATGGAACAATTCTTGCTTGCAAATGTTTTTTATCTCTTGTATATAAAAATGAACATGTAGAAGACTTTTTAGCTCACTTGAAATCAGTTCAGAAATAATAATTTTAGACTGCACCCAATATTAATTCTAGCCTGTGCCACACCTAGATTATTTATTTCAAATTTGAGTCCCAAACTTAGCAAAATGTTTTTGACATTTGAAGAAATCTGCCTTATTTTCTGAGATGGTGTTTTGCAGACCTAAGCAAATGGTATTGTTATGGTGGAAGCATCACCACAGTGTTTTCTGCTGTCCAATTAATTTTTCTCCACTTAAATGACATTAATCTTTAAAGTTGTGAATCTAGCATGTATTTTCATGGACAAGTGATTCCTTCTTTTTAACTTTTTGGTTTTTTCTTATGTTTTTCCTAACAGTATTCTCTACCTTAGTCCAAAGGTCAAATCATTATGTGAAAGTAGCAGTAAATTACCATGACCATAATAAAAGAAAATGGTATAGGCAAAACAGATGTCAGTGTTTTGTTTTGAAAAAGCACAATATATTTATATGTAAGTCTGAAAACAAAACAAGACAAACACCCAACAATGACAATATAAAAAAAAAACCACCCTGGGATGTTACACTTAAAGGAAATGTTTGTTTTCTTGTTCACCTATCAGTGCCCAATGGTATACTGGCAGGTCTTGCTGATACTTTTTTAAAGCTTAGTAGATATTTATTTCATTCTTTTTTAATGAAGAAAATTCAATATATTGTCCTAGAAGCTTGCACTTCAGATTCTGCAAAGTTGTTCGCAGACTACAATTTTCATGTAACTCAAACCAGGAATTATGCTGGGCATGAGCACGCTTTTTTTCCCAGTCTGAGGAGTTCTGCTACGTTACCTTGGGAGAGAGGCTGTGTTTGGAATGCTTCAATACCACGGGCAGTGCACGCAAGGTAACTGCCTTTGTTTTCATTAAAGATCCTATTTAAAGAATCAGTGCTCCTTGATCAGACCTGGTGGGTTTCCTGGAAGACAGGAGAAAGAATTTCCTGGAATAATTACATATTCTCCCTAGAGTGAAGCAGATTTCTCAGTCTCATTTGCCGATCCACATTCCTTAGCCTGCTTTCCCCTAGTGTGTTTTGTTACGTTTTTGAAAAGCATTAGATGTAGAAAAAGATTAGGAGAACATGTAGCTGATGGCTAGTGAAACTGCTAGGCAGTAAGAGTATGAGTTGTTTATTCTTTAACAGTTGGTTTTCATGTTATTGTGTAGAGGTAAATGGCCAAACTGCTAACTGTCGTGATGCAAGTAACCCATTAGTACTAAGTGGATAGTGGTGTGTATTCTTCTCTGGTGAAATTCACGTTTCAGCTTCAAAACCAAATTTTGTTGTCCCATTACAGGTATGTGTCATGCAAAATTCCATGGATTAATGTCTGACCCCAAGATAAACTACCTTTCTGTGAATGCACGTTATTCTCATGCATTTCTCCTCTGGAGACCTTTTTTCTCCAGAAGGGAGAAAATTTGAAGTACAAATTTCACACTTGACTTCGGTGAAGCTGACTGACTCGGTAGGGCTAAGAGGTAGTACCACAGTCAAATAAGTGTCTGTTAAAAGACTTTCACTTGTCGTGAGCTGGCTGTGGATGCTAAGATCAGCACCTCCTCAGTCCGCTGTGTTCTCATCCATATTCTGCCTTTCCATTACACCTTCCCCCACAACCTCCATCATATCACATAAGTAGTAAATTGAGTTTATCCTTTGCTTATATTATTTCAAGCAATCCCTTCCTCTCTCCATTTGCTGGAGTTTGCCATCCCTTCAGTTAGTCATACCACAAAGGCAATTACTGAGCAGCTGTGAGAGCTGAGAGGTCAGAAACTGCCAGGGAGAGGTAGGAATGATCAGCTGCAGGCTGGGAACCTCCTGGAGCAGTTTTGGCCTGACCACGCGGTTTGGAGGCATCTGCAACATCAGTAGTCTACATGGTATCTCTTTACCCAACGTAACATCCAGTAGGTCAAACAGTTTGTGTGCTTCTCCTTACCTCATTTTGATCCCCAAACCAATTGCTGTTTGTACTTAGAGTACGACCCTAACAGCCCTACAGAAGCCCTGCTCTCTGGTCCATTTGCCAGGCCAGAAGCTGCTTGTCCTCTGCAAAGTGTGCCAATACTCTTCCCACACATCCTTTCCCATCCCTTCTACCAAATTCAAAGTTTCTTCTCATTCTTGGCTTACAGTTCATCACGCTCAACCAGATTCCTAATACCAGGTCCTTGATTTATGCATCGAGCCGTTGCACGCTCTTTCCTCCAAGCCTCGTGCCGCCTACTTCTCAAGTCTTCCACTTCCATGGAAAGGCAGGTCCTGCCACTGCCTGGGAAAAGCCTGCAGTTGCTTACAGTTTGTGCCTTGTTATTTGGTACATGCAATCACACTTGCATGCCAAATACAGAAATACCTCCTCTTCAAAGGATACTCTAATCAAAGGTTTCAAGGCAATTAATTCTTTGTTGATAACTAAGAAAAAGTAATAACTGATTTTCCAGAGTCTGCATCTTTAAAGAAAAGGAACTGTAATGTACAACTTGGTTGGACTCCAGGCACAAGAGGAAATGGGTTATAGCAGTTGTGACTGTGCGGAGCAGATGTTTTGGTTGGACTGGCTATCAACCATCTGACTCATAATAAATTGTCAGTTCCAGTAAATTCCCAGTTTTCAATTACAGTAGGTAGGATACATGAAAACAATGCTGTTTGGATAGTGTATTTAAAGTGGTTTTGATGATAATTTTCATAAACAACTCATTCTAACTTTGTAAAAAGATTAAATATCTTGCAAAGGGAGCAGCTGTAAACATTGAAGCATGCATTTGAATGTAAGTTTAGACTGATATGATTGAAAACTAACAAATGGCTGTTTAGACAGTGCTGATATAATTAGAAGTAGGATTTTAAGTTTTACCTTGAAGTCTTTTTCTGAAGTTTTTTTGGGGGAAAAAAAAAATCCAAAATGCCTTCAAACTCCATTTTAATCTGTTCTGTGCTGCATTTGTATTTTCACATGGCCTCTTGTTCTTGAGTTTCAAAAATACAAATGTAATGAAACTTCAGTCTGCACTGGCTAAGTAGATAAAGGGTAAATTAGAATAAAATACCATGAGCTTTCTCTTTATGTTTTTCTTTGTGAAAAGTTTCATTTATTCTTCTAAGTTGTTGCTAGAAGGTTTCTGCAATAGTAAAAAAAAAAAAACCAAACCCAAACCTATGGGTTGAAAATCTTTAGGATGTTTTTGGTTTTTTTAAATTTTGTTCCTTTCTCACCACATTCCTTTACAAAGTATATTCTGGATTTCCACAGCACTTTGGTGGTTTAGTATAGGATCAGTCCACACTGTGCAAAGTATTCTGTAAACATAGGAAACCCCTTGCAGTTCTTGAGAAAGAAAACTATTTTCAGGGTTGGATGTTATATCCATTTTTTTTTCCTGTTTGATTTGAACGGGCATTTTCTGAAATGAGGGAAAGTTTATTTTATAAAAGAAAAACGTGATAGCAAGAAGGCAGAAAGACACCATGAAAATCTGTGTTGGATCTTTTACATCGCAGTGCACTAGAGGGGTGGGGGGTTTGCTATCAAACATGAGCCTGTTGTGGAAAAACTAATAGATGTGCATTATCACATGCTTAACTAATGATTTCAAGCATTTTTACAAACATTCAGTTTTTAAACCTCAAAATTCCTGTGGCCCAGGATGTGTTCTTTGCTTAGTGCAAGTTCACTTTAATAATGCCTTCTGTAGAGTCTTGTGTGGAAAAAGTTCTGTGAGTATAAAATAGCACTTGAATGTGGCAGTTCTAACATTGGATGCTAACATTTATAGAAAATATTCTTAATTTTTACAAAATCAGTTTTTATTAAGTATAAAATTAAATCTTTTAATAAAGTCCTCTAACATTGTGTTGTGAATTAAATACAAATTACGAGAAGGAATGTGGCAAGTTAAATATTAAAAAATCTTGTGACTTTAGTTCAACAGTCTCTTTTTTTCCTAAAAGGGAATAATATTGCCAAAGCAATTGGATGTCATTCTCTCTTTTGAAGCCAACAGAAAAATAAAAATAGAGGTGATTTTTGCTTTGCTGCTCTGCTTAAATGTGGCCTGTTCTTTGAGAGAAATGCGTTTGCAGAAATGGGAGAGGGGGGGAGTTTGATAGGAAGGTTTCAAATAACCTTTGGTTTTGGATGCTTTGCTGTAATGGAAGGATCTCAGCCCTTGTTCTGGGGAAATGTCATTGTCTGCTAATACAAGGATCCATCATCTCACCTAGTCACTAACAGGTTTGTAGGGGTGACCGAGAGAGAGATCACTGAAGGAGTTAAGTTGTGACTGGCACAGACAACAACAAAAAGGTCTATTAGTTGAAAAGCTTTCCACAGTTTATGTGTAAGACATGTGGTTTTGGTTTAATTTCATAAACCCCAGTTGTAACAGACATACTAGGATTGAATGCAGTTCTACCCAGCAGATTCTTGCAAAAATAAAAGTAGCAAAGTCTGAAAGGAATGAACGGTATGGTGTCAGAAGAGATGCTGTCGTAAGTCTGTGTAAATCTGCAGCCACCTGAGCAGTGAGGTTGAGCAGCTTCTTGGTGTTGCTGCACTGCATCTTTTAAAAGCTACAGAAATGCTGGGGGTTTAGGTCTTTTTTAAGTTACAATTTTCATGTCTCAGGGCTGAAAATATGCATCCACTTGAAAAGTGGTAGTTACAGAAGAATGCCAATTTTTTTGTCAAATTTGCATTGGACAGTAGCTGTATGAACATAATGCAGTGCTGTGCTGGCAACAGGAGTTACAGTAGTGTTTGCAGTATGTTATTTTTGTAAATGAAAAAAAAACATGTCTCAGTTTATTGCTCTTAGTACCCACATCAGTTTATTGCAGCTTAACATGCAAAGATACCGTGATGATTTATGATGTGTGGGTGTTTTTCTTCTGGCATAAATCTTCGTATTAAAGAAGCCACTAGTGAGTGTAGAAAATATAATATAATATTACTGTATGGGTTAGTGGATGCTGTAGTGGTGTTCACCTAATCTGTTTTGGGGTGGGTTTTTGTTTTTTGATTTGTTTTGATTATTTTTGATCAGTAAGCACCTGGATGATATTCTAGAAACTGGTCTTATGCATGGTGTCAATCTGTGTGTGCACATGAACTTAAGCACTAGTGCTAAATGCAAGATTAAATCAATTTGGGTTTGTCTGTGTAGCTTGTAAAATGCATATAGGCTCTATTCTGTAGAAGCAGATTATTTGAAAAGAATTACAAACAAAAGAACGTGCTCTCGGAAGAACCCTATACATACATGAGTGAATGTATTATATCATAGAATCAGACTAGTTTGGGTTGGAAGGGACCTTAAAGATCATCTAGTTCCACTCCCCCTGCCATGGGTAGAGACACCTTCCACTAGACCAGGTTGCTCCAAGACCCATCCAACCTGGCCCTGAACGGTTCCAGGGATGGGGCATCCACGCTGCCACCCTCATAGTGAAGAATTTCTTCTTTATATCCAATCTAAATCTGCCCTCTTTCACTTCAAAGCCATCACCCCTTGTCCTACCACCACAAGCCCTTGTACAAAGTCCCTCCCCACTTTCCTGCAGCCCCCTTTAGGCACTGGAAGGCTGCAGTAAGGTGTCCCCGGAGCCTTCTCTTCTCCAGGCTGAACCACCCCAACTCCCTCAGCCTGTCCTCACAGGAGAGGTGCTCCAGCCCTCTGGTCGTCTTCGTGGCCTCCTCTGGACTCGCTCCAACAGGTCCATGTCCTTCTTCTGTTAGGTGCCCCAGAGCTGAACGCAGCACTGCAGGTGGGGTCTCTGCATGTGGAGCGGAGGGGGAGAAGCACCGCGGCAGTGCGGGAAGGCCACACTTCCTTTAGTGCAGCCCAGGGTACAGCTGCCTTTCTGGGCTGCAGGCACACGTTGCTGGCTCGTGTTGAGCTTCTCATCAACCAAACGATTATATGTGCTTGTCATCTCTTGAAGAATGCCCATTAAAATAATATCTTTGTAATCATTAGCATTACTACTTAATCTGTCTTAATAGTTCCTTTGTTTGACAATTAGCAAATTAATGGGGAAATCCAGTTAATGCCACACTCAGCTCCAGGAGTAAAGGCTGTTCTTTATTTAATCTTTTTTTCCTTAATGATGGAAATATATGAAATACTGGGGAAAAGGTTGGGCAGGGGGGGACTGCATTTGTGTGTTTGTCTTGTTGAAAAAGGCTTTTTAATCTGTGGTGGTTCTTCTACTGTAGATGATAGTACAATGGGAACGTCATGGGTCATGAGGTCCTGTCTGTTGCTGTTATGTGCAGCCATGTTATGTAATCCCATCCATAAACGGATCATACCCCAGCGGGACAGCAGCTAGCTTTTGTCCTCACCACTCATACGGAGTGCTGTCCTGCAACCTCAGGTTAAAACCATGTTCTGATTCCCAGCCGTAATGTGCTCGCACTGGTTTTATAGGCATTTCAGAGTACACTTCTCTTTCAGCTGTCAGAAGTGAGCTGCACACCGAGGCAGAATTCAAGAAAACACTGTCATCTCTGTCTCATTTTTCATCTAAGACAATTAGGCTTTTTTAAGACCCATTCTTCAGGGCAGCTTATCACTACGTTTCTTGGCGTGTTGTGTTCTGCACGTAATAGCTGGTATGCAGCTAGTCTCTCTGGACGTTAACAGTTTCAGTCCTGCCAAAGCTTTAAATGGCACAAGACTGTATTCCTGAAACCACTGAGCAGTCACTTTTTTTTTTTTTTCTTTTTTTTTTTAACCTCCCCAGATACGACAGGGTCTGCAGTGTTGTAAGTGGTTTGCATGTTCCTTCCTCACAGCTGCTTGTGGGACAGAGCAGACCAGGGCACGCTGCACCATGTTGATCTTGCTCTGAGCACGTATCTGCTGGGTTATCTGTTTCCTCTCATAATTTTTCCAAAACGGATGAAAACAAATGCATCTTGGCAAGTTGCTATGTACATATGCACAAACATGTCAAAGGATTTCTTTGTGAGCAGCAAGTGGCACCATATTACTTGCTGGCGAAGAAGGTGGCTGCACTGCTAACTCATTACTTTCTAACTAGAGGTCAAGAGCTTAAATGATGTGTGTAGCAGAAAAACACTTGTTCATACTGTATGTGATTTATGAATTGGAGAGATGTCCAGTCCTAACCAGAAACAATTTGTTCTAGCTGATCCCAAAACTGTAACTGATTGTTCTGATACAAAGAAAGCCTCAACTGTGAATGCATTGACTGTCATGGTATTTAGCATGGATTTTTATTTTTTTCCCCTGATAGTATAGAGTGTGCAGTCTTTGCTGAAAGTAATGCATGGGTTTAATTTGTTGGAAACCTGGGGACAGTGACTTCTAGATACAAATTTCTGATAACAAAAACGTTTTTCTTCCACAAGAGAAGTAGGAGTTGAGTACAGCAGAATTTTTGGATCATATACTACTTTGAAAAATAACAAATGTAAAATCTGTGGTCATAACTCAGTGATATTATAACATTTAAAAAATGTCTTTGGCATTTGCATCTGATGTTAGTGTGAAACCAAGAATTCTTAAAAGTGAAATCTGCATCTTTACTGAAATATGTAGTTTAGCTATTTGAAGAAGAGCTACACTACTGTACTCTTGTTAACACTGTAATTGATATTTTAATATTTAAAATATTAAAAATAATAATATAAAATTATTAAATTTTAATTTTAAATTAAAATTAAAATAATTAAAAATAATTAATTGGTATTTTAAAAGAAATTAAGCATGGCATAATGTCTTTTTAAGTACTGGTACAGTAAGAAAGATTTGCAACCTATTTTTCAACGGTTACACTTTAAATTCCTCACTTAAGTGTCTCCGAAATAAATTGGTATTTGATACATTAGTTGTTATCTGTGAGCTTATAAGTATTCAGTTTGTTATTTGCCATTTTATATTTTATTATTTTTTATGTACAGGATGTGAATGAAGATCCTGGAGAAGATGTTGCACTTCTCTCTGTTAGTTTTGAGGATGCAGAAGCTACTCAGGTTTTTCCTAAGCTGTACCTCTCCCCGCGTATTGAACAGTGAGTGAGACTTTTTTATTCTGTAGTGTTTATTCTACTTTATCTCTGAACTTTTCTGTGTTTTCCTGATATATGTAAGAAATGTTGGCTAGGTGATAATGTACTGGGTTTTTTTAAATCGCTTAAAGTTATAGTGATTACTGCAAGTATGTGTGTGGTGGAGAAATGACAGATCCTCTTTTGGCTATTTTGTATCTAAGGCTGGACCACATATGGATGAAGAAAAATCATTGGCTATATGTGATATTCTTGTAGCATCATAATCTATGAGAAGTGTGCTGTGTTTTTCTGTAGCAGTATATTTTGAGTGCCTTCTATGGTACAACATACTGATAGCATTTTTTCGGGGGGAATCTTTAATTTCTTTTTATTTTGGGAAGGTAAGTTCTCTGTGTAAACATAATACATTTGAATAAAGTGTTGTTGAAGCTAAAGCACTTCAACCATGTTTGAGGAATTTGCAGTTCTACTAAGTTACTTTTTTTCAGAAGACTATCTGAAAAGTGTGTTGAACCTTACTGGTCTGTTTACCAGTTGGCAAACAGATTTGCTGAGAAATTAATTTCTGCTCCTAAAATGGAAGGGTGAGGATTCGAAATCAGTCTGCTTTCATTAAATTTCTCTTCTTCCAGTTCTGGAATTAAGAGTGTCTTAACACTTCTCCTTTGCTTCAGCATCTCAGTCTTGTCATGTCTGCTTCAAAAACACAACTACGTTAGACTGTTCAGATAGACAACAGTCAAACTGGTCTAGCGTTGTTTCAGTGATGTTTTGTTTTTCTGTTTAACTGCAATGACTTTCCTCTGAACTGGTGATGACACTTCTAGGTAGAGAAGAAAAGATAGTAAACACTGACTACTGTGTTACTATTACAAAACACTGACTAGTTTTGTAATAACTCAGTGATAAGTTTGTGTGACTGAAAGAACATGGTATCTTGACATTTTGCTTAACAGGGCATTGGTCTGGATACACTTTTAGAAACAATTTAAAAAACAAACCTCAAGATTTGATTTAGATAAAGGCGTAAGACTTCCTAGATTATTTAAGAAAATGTAGATTGCACATGCAAACACACACAATATGTTTAGCAGATTTTATGTTTTCATATTTTTATCAATTCACTACTTTCTGTCAGTATTAGTTGAGGGAATAATTGTAGTCAAATATGTAATTAACCTAGTTCCAAAGGGATCTTCTGCTCAGCTGCTGTTAAAAGCAAATGGGCTGTCACTAGTTTCCACTGTATTTTCAGGTCTAGTCACATGCTGATTCTGAAATGTAGTTTCAGGCCACCCAGGTATGTTTGTCTAAATGACCCATGTGCTAATGAATACATTGCTTATTTTCCCACTTTCAGTAGTATCTTAAGAAAGGTGTTGACCTTTTGATACCAAGCAGAATAGCAATACAAAGCAACTCTTTGTCTTCCTAAAAGTGTGGCATTTTCTGTTAGTGCCCTGAAGAATATCTGATTTTAGACGTGTGATGTAGAGCAATATAGCAGAAAGATATTTGAGTGGTGTTAGTACATTTCTGACGTGTCTGACTTATTTATGGTTTGGTCATTTGTAGCTTATGTAGTCATGTTAAAAGCATACCAGTAAACCCTAGAGTTCCATGCCACACCTTGTCATGTTATCTATGTATCAAAGTTGAGATACTTCACTCGCCTAATTCAATCTGTTCTCATGCATTTGTAAGGCACTTGTCACAGCATCTAGATATGGGTAACCCATAATACCAGCGTTCTTTGTGAGCTGTTGCACCTTCCTTTATTCTACTGGCTACTTCTTATGTGCCATGAAAAAGTGTATGGGTATGTTTTCAATGTTTGTTCAATTGCACTTCAATAACAAAGATACAGTTGTCTGTTGTTCTTTCCCCGAAGTCTCTGCTCTGTTTAGCAGGGGCTGACAGTCTAGATATTTAACTTTCCAGTGTTTGGGAACTGAAGCAACAATGCGTACTTTTTTTATAGTTTTTGCCAAAAGTACAAAAAGCCTCAAGAAGGCCTGAGGATTAGTTTAATGACTTGAGGCCGTGGCATGTTACATTTGAATTGTGTTCTGCTTATAAAAGTTCTTTCCTGCTGCTAACAGTAATTGCATCTACAAAAGCCATGTAAGCAAATTACCAGTGTATTCTTTTTTTATGCAGCAGATTTTGAGGTGGAGTAAGTAGTAGTTGACAGTTCCCAACATAACATTCCCAAGTACTCAACAAAACAGGAAAAATAGCAAATTCCCACAATTATTTTGCTAATACTAAACTCTCTTCACCTTAGGAAGAACGAGCAAACAGGAATAGCATTTTCCTGACGTATGAAAAAACATTTTCAGATAGAAATGTTTCAGCTTTGTAGAGATATAAGAGCAAAGGGCCTGTATGTGTAACGTGAGTTATCTCCTGCTTTCTCAAGGGGTTTCATTGCTTTTCAGCTCTACCATATAAACATGCTTTCCCACATTGCATTTTCTAAAAACGATACATACCCACAGATCTTGTCAGCAAATTTTAGCCCTAGTGATACGAATATAGTGGTTTTGCTCTGAAGGGTTATTGTAAAGTAAATTTGCTCTATTTTTAGATGGATAGTAAACATAATACTAGTAAGACTTAGGCTGCTCCTTGTCATAGACTCTGGAAGACAGATTTGCAAAAGGAGGGACATGTACTAACGTCTTAGTTCCAAACCATAAGAGGTGGATGTCGGTTGGCTTGAAAAAGCTCATATATTAAAGCAGGGGGTTAAAAATGCAGTAGGGAAGTATTGTGGCTCATTCGAGTCGATATGGGTGTTCCATTGACTTGTATGGCATGGTGTCTGGCTGCAAGAGTGTCAATTCCAGTTCTTACAGTAAAAAAACAGCCCCACACTTAGGGATGGGGAGCATTTCTGTTAGTTTATTAAAATCTCAGCAATAATGATTTATAACTATACCTGGTTTAATTCTTTCATTAAAACATACTAATTTAAAAACATTCCTTTAATTACTAATTGTTCAAACAATCAAACAGCAATTGCTAGTCAATTTTTCCTTAATTTGAAATTGATCACAAAAAGCTTTCATTTTATAATTTTAAGAATTCTTCTTATTCTAGATTGCACTACATCAATAAGCAGATAGATGCCAATAGCAGCTGCTTTTAATGATTTCAAAAATTAGATTAAGTTAAAATAAAACATGGCGTATTTGTTATGTATTTTGTTTAAAAGCTACCATCATAACTGTAGTATCATAAAAACAATTTTCTGCACACTTCTGGAGGGAAGTGGTAAGCTGGGAAACCCCACAGACTGACCACCCAGCTTGAGAGGATGGTGGTGTCAGCATCCGTGAGCGTGTATCTCCAGCTCGTCCTGTGCCTCCTCCCGCCTCGGGGTGTGGGACTGGCTGCAGGATGCTCTTCATCCCAGCTGATGGCTGCTGTGCTTGGGGAGAGGTTCAGAGAGCTGGGCAGTGTCAGTACCTGAGGCCCTTCACTTGCTCATCCACTTGACCTCTCCTGCTGTTAGGCACAGACGTATTCTGAGGCTGCTTTTGCACTCCTCTGCATGACAAGGAGCTGCTGGGATATTTGCCATTTATGCCTCTGACACATTTCCACGTGTTACACAGCATGTCTCTAAACCTGTCGATAGAAAGCATCTTGCTTGGCCAAAATTGTCTTTCTAGTGAAAGTATACTAGATACATGTATGGAAAGGATATTTGTAATAAAAATACTCATCATGTATTTGATTTTCGTTAATTAAAAGTCAGTAGACTCTAAATCCAAAAAGTCAGTGCAGGATTGAACAGCTAATTTCTATATTAATGCTTAAAATGTGTGTCAACATACTACATACGAATATGGATCAGAAGTCTGGGTTTTTTATTAAAAAAAAAGAAAAAAATGTGTGTGTTATTTTTCCTTCACGAGTTGTCCATAAAAAGAAAATAAAAATTAGTTTGTCTTGGTTCACATTTTAAGGAAAAAAGATAAAAGGGTAGAAACACTGTTGGTCAGTGAATGCTGTGTTCCCTGGATTCACACAAATAATCCTGTCATAAACACTGTTGTCCTGGAGGGCTTTTCTCTGATAAATACGCAGACATGAATATGCTAAGAAAACCAGCTGTCAGTAGAACTTGTTTTGCTTAACTGGTCAGGCTCCATGCTTTGGGGATTGAAATGGTTGGGGTTTTATAGGTCTGGGAGCTGTGCCAGGGGGTTCTTCGTGACTGAGGGTGGTATTCAGAGTTCGGTGACTGAGTTTAACCTTCTCATATGGGCAGAACCTGACCTGAACTCTTAGACTTTGAATGTTTCTGTATGTTTTTCACTGATGGGAAAGAAAAAAAGAAAAGAAAAAAAAATTAAACATGTGTGTTTGCTTTAAGGTGTTTGCTATCTTTTACCTGTCCTTTCTGCTGGGAGTTGGAGAAGGAAGACCGTAGAATGTTACCCATTCACTGCCAGGTACCACCTCTCGCTATGTTTGAGGTGCAGGGGTGCTGTGAAGGGATTCACCTTTAAAGTTGGCATGCTGTACTGCTGAGCGTGTATCGCCGGTTGAAGCCTGCTGTTTCAGAATGATTATGAATACACAGTCTAAATGAGTGGTCATGTTTAGGCTTTTTTATGTATCTGTCTTTGTAGAAGACAGAAGTAAGAAGGTCTTCTATATGCATGTGGAAATGTATGTATTCATCTGAGTTGATGATTTCAGTAGGATTGTTAGTAGGCAGCCAAGACAGTCCGTGACTTCTTCAAATCCCAGAGCATCTTTGCAGACATGGGAAGCAGGAATAGCTGTTGCTTTGCAGGGCTTTCTCTTCCCTTAATCCCAGTTTAGTCATGCCTCTACACAATGCCCGAGTCAGTGATATATCCTGCATACGGTATGTGCCATGTCCCTGTAATCCAAATCTTCTGAAACTGCAGCCAGCACCTGATTTCCAGTCTAGCTCTGCTTTGCAACTCGTCCTGTCCCCTAAAAATCATCTGTGTTGCTGCGGCCACCTTTTGATGGGCTGTTGACAGCTTCAGAAGATAGCAGGGTAGACTGGGACTGACGGGGAAACAGATCGACTTGCACTTCTATCCTGGGTGTTCAGCTTTACTGCCTGTTCCTTTCTTTTCTGAAGGTGATACAGAACACTTGGTGAAAACAGTCGCAGAAGTAAGATTGTGTGTCCATCATCTAAATGGTGCTTTGATGCTGGATGTGTGTCAATGCTGTCCTTAAATGGTTCAGTTAGTGAGATTTTTAAGATACCTTTCTTTCAGTTAAGAGACTAAGCAATTAGACCCAATCATTGAGTCTGTAATACTTAAGGCAGTTCAGTGGGACTGATTGTGTTACTGGGTAACGAGGTACTAGTTTCTCTGTATAGAAGATAAGGGGCAGGTTTTGGTCTGGCGTATGCTTTGCAGCAATCCAGAGTTCAGCGTTGCCTGGAGTCTCAGAGCAAAACTTTGCTGAAGATGGAGAAGGGTTTGTGTCTTCTCAGAGGTTTTTGTCAGGTTTTTCTCAGAGTGTCAGCCTTGGGTGCCTAAGGTTCTGTAACCTGATGGTGGAGGGAGTATTTTTACAGGGTACACCAAGTACTTTACCCCTTAAAGGATTTTCTTGTAGAGTAGAAAAATATGTATAGAAAGTAGAATTAACAAGAAATTACAAAAGAAAACAGAAGCGTGATTCAAGACAGCCCTTTCCCACTCCCTTCCTCTACATACTTTTGACTAGAGTGAAGTGGTCTACAGAAATTTCAGCTGTTTTAAACACATCTGTTTCCCTTAGGTACAAATCTTTCCGTTAGTGTTCCATTTTTTCACTTGTTTACATATAGTTTATTTCAGGCTACCCTAATTAAACATCCAGTTCTGTCTCGTGTTGTCATATGCTATGAGTATACCATGTTTCATTGCAATAATCCCTGTTTCAACACAGGCATTTCTAAGTACCGTTGTAAAACTGTACTCCTCTAAAATATCCTCCTCAGCACTTTTACTGTGTTATTGCTGCTTCTAGGTGTGTTTACCCTCCTACAAAGAGTGATAATGAAGGGAAAAGGGAACAAAGTAATTTTTCTTTAGGACATCAGGCAGTATTATTCATAAAGGTGTTCTTGGTTTTTTTACTGTTGCCCATATGTTTAGACTTGTATCTTTGTACAGTGAAGTGTCAGAAACACTTTTAATTGGTCAAAGCTAATTCTGGCAATGACACTGAAAATTACTGTCATCTTAGTTACTAGCTAGGCCAGTACTTAATACTTTTGAAATCTTCCCTTCTATTTGCAATAGGGATTTCTTTTCCATTATTTTCTTAGATTGTGTTTACTTTGCTACTTACTGAAATCCATTTTAGTTTTACAAAAACTCTTACTTTTGATGCATCATATGTTTTTGGCTTTTCTATTGCCTATGTTGTTACACTTTTGGGGATTGGAGGGTATTTTTATTGCTGTTCTGACATCCATGGTGCAATACTGAAGTGCCTTTCTCAGATACTTCCCCAAGACATAAGAAACACAGCAGATTTCATCTTCCTTTCCTGAAATGTTTTTGTAGGAGAAAGGGAGCTTGCTGAACAGAGTCAATCCATGTTGGTGCTGAATTGTCTGTCTGTCACAGGTGGCAGGATTTTTTTCATACCTAGGAATTAATAGGAATCTTTTAGGAGTTTTATGTAGGACCTTTTGTCCTAAAGAACTGTGTGCGCCAACTGTAGGGTCAGCTTGAACTCCTTGAAATGTTTTCCTTAAAATCAGTTAGGCTGACCAGAGAAATTCAGAACAAGTCTCATCTTTTCTTATTTTGTGGCTTTTGATATGGCCGTGATAGAGCAAGCCAGAAGGTCTGGTAACTGGGGTTAAATGTTAACCTAAAAAATTCCTAAGTAGGTGTTTCTTGAAAATACAATGAAAAATTCAGGTCCTACGTGACTTGTAAAATTTATACGAAGGGCAACCGAACTTGGAGTTTGTCTAGAGCTAAGTTATTTGTGGTTTGATAGATAATGTGCTGTTGTTCAGTACTACTTCAAAAAACAACAATAAAATAGAGAGTTGCTGGGAAATCACAATTGAAACAGTCGTTTCTCTGTTGTTAAACATGCTTAATTCCACAGACTGTCTTTTTGGAACAGAATAGCTCTTGTGGAAGAGTGCTTCAAAGTTACTGACTGCATGAAATTTAAAAATTATCTGACAAGTCTGAGACTTTTGCCAACTTATCCTTAAATGTAATCGCATGAGCAGGTCATGGAGGGTTTTCCTTCAAGCTCGAAGCTGAGCTTTAGCTGTTCAACTGTATCCATTTTAACTGGTTATTAATTACCAAGACTGACAAACAGTAGTTACAATGAGTTAATTAGATTTAGTCTTGGCAGCAAATGCAGTGAGTATAGAAAGGCACATTTACTCAAGACTTATGAAAACTCAAATTTCCTAGAGTACACTTCGAACCCACTTTTTTGTTGCTGCGTGGGTATTTTTCCCAGTTCTTGATGTAAATCCAAGCCCACCACTACAGAACGTGATACCATCTTTCAGCAGAGTACACTTTACTGAAGCTGATTTTTTGCGTATTTGGGATATGTGGCTTGCTTTCTGAACATGGTGACTAAGTCAGTTGTTTTCATAGAACTTCACTCTAATTGCGATCTGCACATTATAGTGTTCTGTCTTCAGACTTTTCCTATTTTATTACTTAAAACAGGTAAAAAGTCAGCTACTGTTTAATGCTTGCTTCCAGATGGTCACGTTCAGTAGGTAGAAATCTCTGACTGCTTGGAAGTGAAGAGTTAAGGATTTTCAGATAAAACCTCTAAAACAGGTGAAACGCAGAATGAAGTTGTATGTGAAAGACCTCAGTTTTAATTGCCTCTGTTGTCTTCTCCCCCACCGCAGCTGGGGAAGGCTGCCAGTACTCACTGGGACCTGCGTTCCTGTTGCTGGCATTTTGGCAGGGAACGTGGTGGCATGGGGAGCGTGGGTTGAGGAGGATGGCAGAGGAACAGCCCTACAGGGAATCTAATGGGCAGGAGTGAAACTGTAAGCGGAGGGATCTTGGCCCCATTGTCTGTGCTACCAAAAGAAAGGATTGAAGTGTGTCTTTCAAGATTACCAGAGTGGCTCATTCTCCTTTTCTCCCATAAGGGTACCAACCCCACAATAGTACTAGATAACCACCTCTCTATTTTCTTCGGGTTTTGCTTCCCTTTTTCCTGCCAATAATCAGTGGCATTTTAAACTTGATGTCTCCTTGAAAGGAGCTTTAATACCTCCTTAATTATCCATTGTAGGAAGATTCCATTTCCCCAAAATAAATCATGGCTGATTTTTTGCAACATGACTGCTGGGTTTCTGGGTGTTTCCTTTTCCCTAATTATTGTCAAGAATGTGATTCCCTGTAGTGCTGATTTAATTTAAGGCATACAAGGCAGTCACTGTCTGTCCCACTACTGAACTCCACAAGCTACCCGGCTCATGGGAGTGGTAGCTGAACACCCGCTTCCTTTCAGCACTTGCGTATCAGACCTACCTGGAGAATAAGTATAAAAGACATATTCCCAAATTTGAGACTTTGTTGAATATTTTTTTCCTAGGTAACAGATTCCCCTTCAGAAATATTGAGAACTTCTCTCATAGGAGCTTTCCTCTGGAGAATCCCCTTAACAAATCACAAGGATTTCTTGAATTGTAAAACCAACACAGGCATACTGTAACTATACTAAACTTCAGCTTTCTTTAAATGAAAGTGCAGATTGTAGGCAACTAAGAAAAGTAATTCTTTAAATAGGAGTCGCTGTATTTTGTAGGTTTACTTTTGGAAAAACGTGTAAGCTGATCTTTGAAGAATGTAGAAACAGCCAAAAGCATAGCTGTGCAGAGCAGCGCTTTATGCAAGTCCCATATATTTTGCATCTTTCATTTCTCTACAGCAAGCAGTTCTTGAAGACTAGCAGGACCTGATTAATCTGCAACCTGGAAGAAACACACAGGAGGTAGTTTGAGCTGGCCTAGGGGCCACCTTACATCCAAGGAGTTGCATACTCCTTTTATGCTTAAAGAAGCTTTTTTGTTTGGGCTTTTTTCTTGTGGAGCTTTTTTCTCCCAATCACAAAGAAATTTTCTTGTATCTGTTAGTCCCCTTTTGTACCTCAAATGAGCATTGCTGCTCCCTGCTCTCTTTCACTGCAAGTCAGTGAATTCTTCTGCTGTCTTCAAGTTGCCACAGGCTACAGCTAAACTGTGGGATCCACCTCTGAGGTTTTCATCCTGGTCAAATTCAAAACTGGTGTCAGGAAAAGACCTGGATGTTCGGCATCCCACTCTCCACCCTGATTTTTGTTGGAGGAAACTCCTAAGACTTGGATAGGGAGGAACCTGTGTGCTCCAACAGGTCTTTGATCTGGATGATTAAGAGCCAAAACTCTGGTGTGCACTGTGAGGCCCACCTGCCTTGCATAATTTCTGGGTTTTGGGTTTGTGGGATTATGGGGTTTTTTTGTGCAGTCATTGATATATCTATCTAGGAAAATATGGAAATGCTTATTCAAGACATTTATCAAACGCAACATGGGGAGCAGTGTTTTGAAATCCTTTAATTTCAGTGGTTTATTAACCATTCCTGTCTTTCATGATTTCTACAAATCGTGTACCCGTTGTGTTAATGGAAAAAAAAATGGGACTTTTTTATGTGTGGTTTGGAAAAAATACATGTGTGTCAACAAAGGATATTATAAAATTTAAATCACAGATCTCATGTGATATTTAATATGTGCATGCAGTATGTGTCAAACTTCCCACAGAGGAAGACAAGTTAAATTTGGCAAGAATGGAAACTTTAGAATACAAGAATGTATAGTCTTTTTTTTGGATTTTAAAACTAAATTCTTCGAGCCAGTTTCTGGTCAGGGGCTGCTGAAAATACATGAGGAGGAAACTTCAGCTATTTAACAATTTCAGTGGGCAAAACCCTGTTAGTACCAAAGCTGCAGACGCCACAGTGCGATGGAAAAACCTGTACAAATAGAGCGAAACAATTCTGCTTGCAGATATTTGCTGTTGAAGCCAGTAAAAGGGCTGTGCTCTTCTGTGTGGTTTAGTGATGTCAAGCACTACTTGCTGGAGGCAGCTGTGCTACTGCAATGCTTTCCTGACCTTAAATAGCCTATATGCTGGGTAATGCAAGCATTCAAATATAAATACAGGGCACATAAGGACAGAAGGAGGCCAGAAAAGCCATCTAGGCCCCTTCCCTCCCCTGAATTAGTCAGTGCTTTCCTCAGTATTCTTCTCTTCTGGTAGTTGTCCAAGATATTTACAAAACCGTTTAGACTAATTGTTCCCTCGTGTTGCCTCGGTACTGTTTATTCCATATGTTAAGTACTTGCGTGCAAAGCAGTTCTGCTCTTCAGTGTGGCTGCTGCTTGCTTTCCTTTCCTTTTCCTTTCTTCGTGGTTGCCTTTGATAGTAACCCAAACAGCTGTGCAGCCTCTGCCCCTGGGAGGCTGCGCGTACCCCAGCAGCCGCAGCCTGCCGCGGCCCCAGCCCGCCTCCCAAAGACGGCTTTCTGGGACGTTTGGCGGAGGTAATTCCTTTGGGTCATGTTTTTGGTCGACTTCCCATATATATTTTTGGTGGGGTTTTTTGGTTTTTGTTAGTTTAATATTTTTTCCTTCTACACTGTAATGGTAAGATGGTTAGGTGGCGTGTATGCATAATTATATAGCAATCCTCTTAATTTGTTCCATTGCTCAAAGATTGTCTGTGTTTCTCTTGTAGTTACGATGAGGACTGTGTCACTCGCTTCCTGCTATCTCAAATCCTGTTGTTTTCAGTTGGTACTCTTGTTTTCGTTCACTTAGCTACTACCAACGTTTCTCTTACTGCCTTTTTAAATTATTTTTTTAATTTTTAATTTTTAAGTGTTGTCTGTTTCTGGTTTGGCTGTTTGTATTTAGCTCTGCACACATCTCTGAAAATGCGTTCCATTTTCAAGAAGTGAGCCTCTGGGTTTTTGCATGTCAGGTAGCCGTTTTTCCTGCAGTTGACATAAAAACTGTGAGGGAAGTTGAATGATGAACGTACATCACGACAAAGGAAGTCTTGTTGAAAGTTTTGGCACTGTTTGTTCAATGAAAATCTAACAGCCCATTTAATCATCTGATACATGGAATCACTGCACATCCAGAACAGTCATTTAGCATTGTCTATGGTTTCAGTGCCTTTGTTCTATTTACTTTAAAACATTTTAACATTAACTTTTTTTAATAACACTTAAAAGAAATGTAAAATAAACATCTTAAACATTATTTGTCTTTAGAATTAATTGATTTCATTTATAGAAAGCAAAAATACCAGGTTTTTTATGCAACAGTGAAAGCAAAAAAATTCCATTATACTGTATTAGTCCAAACCTGGATTAAATATAATTGAAAAAACTTTTTTCCCCTCCATGACTGTTCTGTTTGGAGTGCGTGTCTCAGCAGTAACAGGGATCGTGTTTCTCAGTACTGTGAATTTCTTTACTGATTTGGAGGCCATGCCAGTTTGTGAAATACATCAAGTTCTTTAACCTGTGACAGCTGTGGTGGTTTTGTAGAAAATTCATTTGCAGCAAATAAGTGGCAGATTTCACATCAGTGTCGTAGAGTTCTTTGTTAGAAAGGAACTCTGAATCATCCAGCCCAGCTTCCTGCTTGGCACAGGACTACCACCAGCACTAGCTCAGTTTTTGTCGAGCAGAGCCTTTGTCCAGCCATGTCTCGAATGCTTCCCAGAGTGGAGATCCTACAGCCTCCCTGAGGAACAGTTCTGCTACTCTCTGTGGAAGAGTAGCTCCTCTGAAAGTCTGGTCTGAGCACCCCAAGGCTGCCGTTGGCCCAGTGCTTGAAATCATAAAGGTCTGTCTGGATTGAAGCTGTGCAGTTTGCTGTAGCAGTATTGTACAACGTCGTTAACAGTAAGCCATTTATTGTGGTGGTATGGAAGCAAGGTACTCTTCACCCTTGAGGTGCCATTCTTCTGTTTCAACTCTGAATCAACAACAGAAACCATAAGCACTTGCGTCCCCCATAAACGAGGCTTTTTTTAGGTAGTCTCAACTTGTTTCTCCAGCAACACAGAAGGGTGAGGTCTTAATGATACATTGCTAGCTAGAGTTTGCTCTGGCTGGAGGTCGCGATGAGCTGGTACAAAGTTAAGTTCCCATCTCACTGCTGACACAGTAAAGGGACAGCATGAGGAAGCGAGGCTATGAGTCTGCTGCATTCTGAGGAGTATCGCTTATGCATGGTCCTTTGAGACCAGGTAGTACATGACAATTTAGAGCAGTGTAGGGCCATACAGGGCCAAAAATCAAAGAATTTGGGTCAGTATTATAGGTGGTGTTATGTCTTGTCACACCAAGGCACGTAGTACAGGGAAATCTCTTGCACTTTTTAACTCTGTACACTGAAGGCTTGTAGTCTTTTTTTCAATACACAAATACTAATTTGTGTTTTCCTTTCTTAAATTTCATGTACTACAGCAAAATGAAAAAAAAAATACCCTGAAATAGAACACTAGTCACTAGAAGTGAATGAATGATCTTGGCAATGCAGCTGGCGTTGCTGAGTACTTTCTATGTACAACTGAGCACACTTAAAATGCTAGAAAAAAGGATAGATTTACCCTGGGTTTGCTTATTATACTAATACTATGAAAGTCTAGCATTCTATTTTTGTTCATCTACCAATCTGTTCAGCATATTTTGTTTAATAGTTTAATGGTAGAGTCTATATGCAACCACCCGTATTACATCAGACTGTGCAACTGGAATGTTGTTTACTTTTCACCAAGGCAACTCCCTGTTTTTTGTTAATTAATATCTAACAAGGTCCTACAGCTGACTCCCTTTAAAGTCAAGAATGTAGGGGTGTTCAGAATTTATAGGCACACTGTGCTAAGACCTTGTAGCAACAGCATGTTTTGTGCAACTGACCTATTAAAGGAGACAGTTTGGGGTGATTTTTCTCATTTTTATATGTGCATATATTCTTTCATTCTACCTCAGTTATCTTGGACAGGTTACATTTGTACCGCATGTGTACAGTCCTTTAATACCTGGTGCCGTGAAGGTGTTTTCTTAAGCAACAGAATAAAACTATGAGAAGATTTGTGGAAAAGTCTTCTGCAGCATTAACCACTCATGTTTCTGAGATGGTCAAATTGGCAACTGTGGCTCGTGTTTAAAATACAAAAACATTTTATTTTTCTTATTTTTGATAACAGGACATCCTTCAAATGTCTCAACTGCAACAGTACCAGCAGGGATTTTTTTGTTAAATCTTTATGCATTTTGTCCAGGCTTGATTTAAAAATATGCAAGGAATACAGTATACACAATTTTCTTAGTGCTATTCTACTGATAAAATGTTTTACTGTCTTCTAATCTGAATATTTGTAAGTTTTTCACAAACTTTAATGTGTTTATCATCTTGGTACCCTTCTGGGATAAGTCAGGATGTGTGAATGTGTCTATGTGTGTCAGAAAGATTTCATTATTAGGAAACTAGAACCAAATAAGAGATGCCCTTTGACAATCTCAATCTGCAACAGATAAATGTTGCGAGGCTTAGAAATGTGGTCTTCTTTTATAGTCAAATTTCGTACCTAAAATGTCTTCCCATTTAGTGATCCTCCTTAATTACTGCCCTCACTTAGCTGTGTAGGCTGTCTTGAGGCTATACTCATTTAGGTGCACTGGCATCTCCACTGTTGTTATTTCAGCAATATGCTCTAAAGAAAATGAAATAAAAAATTCAGTACATGCAGAAGTACATTTCTTTCCACCATGAAAAAGGTATTTTTAATAATTCAGTATATTTTTTGAGCCTTGACCCCTGCCAGAATATCTCAGAAACATAGAGATAAATAGATATTGCAATTGGCAAGCTGATTATAATTGTATGTTAAGACAAGCAGAAAAGGTCTTTTCATTTAGTTCAGTTCTAAAACCATGTAAAAATACTGGATTCTATTTTAAGAACGCATAGTAGGTGAATAGTGTTCCATCCAAAATCTGCCAATTACTGGTTGTGTTTGTGTTCTCTTGATTTTTTAATATTTTTTTTTAAGTTCCTTTGTTGTAGGAGGACATCTTGGCAGAGCTTCACGTATGTGGTTAACTGCTTGCTGAGCCACAAGCAAATAATACTGTACAGTTAAGCATTTCTTCCTGCATCACCAATTTCTATTCTCTTGGGCAACAGGAGTTCAAATCTGGGCAAAGATGACAGGCATAAACCTGTCTGATTGGATTAATAACATAGAAACTGTTGCTAGCCTCCATAGTAATATTTTAAAGTTGGCCTTGTGGTAATTTTCTCAACCTAGATTTTGATTTTTATTGTACCAGCAAATAGATAGGTGAATAACTCTTGAATCCTAAAGGAAAAAAAGGAGAATCCGTTTCCCATTTTCAGGCTTGGCAGGTACAAATTCTGCTGAAGGAGGTCAGAAAGGGTACCTGGAAACCTGATGGGCAGTGATGATTCAGAGACGGCTTCCCAGTATATGTTGGCTGTGGGGGGTTTCTTTTTAAACACTGTGTCATTTTTGCTTGTTTGGCATTTGCAGTCTCCCAAACTCCTTTGCTTGGAAATAAGAAGTAATTAGTTTGAGGAAGCATAAGTTTTCCAGTCAGTGTGTTCATTCACACCTGGAATGGAGCTGTGAAGTAGTTGGTTTGCTTATTAGTCAGACAGTCTAATAAAGAAAAAGGGAGTTTTGATAAATTTATTTAATCATAAAATCGATGCTGCACAGGGAAGGTCATACTTGTTGTTGTGTGTTGCTAGGGTGAATAAGCTGAAATTTTCCCTTTTATCATAACCTTGCAAAAAGCTCAAGTAGTATATTTCGGGTAGTAGGATCTATATTTGGAGTTGTACATTTGAATTGAATGCACAGGAAAAATCTATCTCTAACTTAAATTTGCTTTATTGTGCCTTTGCAATTGTGGTGGAATGACAATAATCGCTAACACTTGGAAGGGTGCAGTTGTGTTGCAGGAAATCACAGCAAGCTTTTGGGAAAGCAATTGTGAAATTCACATGATGATGTTCAAGGACTTACTGTCATGTCTTACACCTAAGACATGGCATAAATTTGACTTCAGTTCTCTTCAGACTGCTGCAGTAGGCCTTTGTAAGCTCAGCTTGTAATATTGTACATGCAATGTGAGACCTAGATCCTTAGGAAGGAAGAAGACAAACATCTTTTGGAAATTAATTTGGTCCTTTGGAAATACTCCAGTGTCTGGGCAGTCTTGATATGGTACCTGCTGAAGAGACTTTCACTGATTAGGATACCAGTTCCTCAAACTGATTTTTCAAACCTCACAACTGGGACTATTTTAAACTCTGTTTTATGTTGAAAGTATCCAAAAGATTTGTGAAAGTGTAATGCATATTTGAATTAACTGTTGGAGGAGAAATATATGTCATTTGGGTAGCTCTTAGTACTCATATGAAAGAGGGGGAAAAAATACACAAAGTAACACAAAGAGTTTGGGGATTGGTTTGGTTGTGGGTTTTTTTCTTATGAAACTGTAAATAAATTTGCAAATGTAAAAAAAAAAACAGACACCAAACCATAAACTATATCTCATGAGTATATTTTTAATACTCAAGTGCTTCCCTAAATCCTCCAGTGTCTCCAGCAACCTTTCCCTTCCCTCCTTCCCCTCTTCCCTTTTCCATCCTTTCACCCCACAGATTCTCAAAGTTGCTACTCTGGGGACATTTCTGAATCTCTGTCTTCTCTGTCACTTTGTTCAAGTAGCTTACTCCTCTTGTCTTGCCAGGCCTTGCCAGAAGTCCCTTCCTTGCTCTTTTAACTAAAAGCAATAAATGTTTTAAGTATAGTTCTTTTTTTCCTAACCACGAGCTTTTGCTCTTTTATTCTCCCTCTTCTCTTTCCGTTGGAATTGTCTGTGTTTCATCTCCCCTTTAATGTGTATTGACATTAAAGGAAAGATGAAAACTCTGGGTCCTGAAGATTCCCTGGTCATTCCCTGGTAGACAGATGGTAGAATTTTCAAGGTGAAGTATGACAATTTAATTTTTTTTTTTCCGTCTTTGGGATCTTGAAACATCTACCCTAAGTTTTGGACTTGATAAATAATACTTTGTAGTCAGCCATTCTCCAGACTTCCTTGCTTTTATATGTACTGCATTTTTATTTCTTCTTGCAGAGTTAGAAATCAGACCATGTATTGGACATAAATTCCAACCTTTCCCAGCATTTGGCTAGAGGAGCTACAATTAGTTATTTTTAATCCTGACCAAGCTTGTATAAATGTTCTTCAGGTTGACAGTAATTAGACACTGAATAAATACATGCTTCCTTGAAGCATAGCTTTTCCAAGTACTGACTATGGCTTTAGCTAGGTCATTTTCCAAACTAAGTCCCAAAGAGAAAGGAATTTGGAGCAGGTGTTACACAACCCATAGGAGCATAAGTTTGACATGTCAAGAGCTCGATGTCATCTTTTTTTCCACAACACATGGACTTTGAAGTCACTTACTAAGCAATAAATCTGTGTGTTTCAGATACTGCTTTTCATGTATTGTCAGGTTGAAGGATGAAAATAAGACATTCCCCCCAACCAATTTTGTCTTTCATACTCTGAAAATATTTAGGATACCAATTATATTAGAAACTTATGAGTATGCTAAATCAAGTTGTAACAGTTGCATGACATTGGTTTGGAGGACTTGGAGAATAGGAAGTGATGAGTTAATTACAAGGAATAATCTAGATATTGGTATGCAGTACTTGAAAAGTTTGTGATGTATATAACCATGACCTGCAGACTCTTCAGTAATGCTGTTGCAATCAGTAATGTCTAACAAAAAGCTACTCTTGTCAGGTCAGTCAGAAGAGAGATGCAAATTATTTATATTTCCTTTGTGTTTGAGAAGCGTGTCTTTGGTTGTGTAGCTCAGGTGCTGCAAAGAGGCAACACAATTTTTCAGGAAACTTGGCTCTCATAAAAGAGTGAGAGAGTTCCATTCTTCTTGACCGCTTTTGCTTTTCAGCACAGGATTTCATGGTAAGTGTGTCTTGGATAGTGAACCCTTATGCCTCTGACTTACACAATTCTAGAATAATATCAACCTTCAAATGTTTGCTTTGTTGTAAACTTCAAGTGCTTTTTTTATCCTCTGATATTCTTTTTTTTTTTCTGAAGTTATTTGTACTTAAATATACAACCTGTATTCGTCCACAGTAGGAAATTTCTGATAACTTACTGCTGGGGTTTTTGCTGTGTCATCAGTTCTCCAACCTGTTACAGTGTTCAGGGATGGCGGCAAGCTAATAAGAAAGGGAAGGCTGGGAAATCTATTAATGATTGATTATTTTTTTTTTAAAATCTGATTTTAATATAGCAAAGAATCTGAACAGCAATTGGGAACCGAGTTGGTTGTCTTTTCACTCCTCCTAGATAGTTCTTTGGTCTGATAGTCTCTTCCATGCTATAATTCTGACAAACCTTTTCTGAACTCCCAGTGAAATAGCCAAGGACTGACTTTGCCCATAGCGACTGAATTTACCTTCCATGCTCAGAGGGGATTCCTGTGGGCTTTTATCCCAAATTTGCAGGGCTAATATGGAGATGCTGTTATTGTTGCTGCCCTATGGCAAACTGTTCCATGGATTGTGGATTTCAATATTGAGGTGTGCTAATTTGCAGAACATCAAATAAATTGGTCTATCTAGTTGTACTTGATAATATTTTTTTACTTCCAAGTTCCCATTAATAAAAATACCTCAAGTATCAACTTAAGTTTGCATTATAACTCTCCAAAGAGCAAACAAAGAAGAATGTTACATCAAGTAAAATGTTTGTAGTTGTCTTTCCTCCCTCTCCCCCCACCTCCCAAAAAGGTTAAGCAAAGCTAGCTGGACCTCTTATCACCCACATCTCTACTATGTTCTGCAGTGCCTTGAAAGCAAAGAGCACAGAAACAGCACCAGGCAGTAGCATTGGGTAATTACAATTTTGTTGTCATTTCTTCATGTAGGAGGCCTTAGCAGCAATGTCTTGATCTCTATAAGACCTTTAAGCACACCTCCAGCATTGCCTGTAAGTGGATCATCACTAGTTCATAAGCGCATCTCTAAATCACTGCCACGTTTGGGGAATGTGGTTTGCTTGCCCTCCTCTCTGGGTATCTGTCTTGCAGCCAGCCATACCTGTATCCAGCAGTATCATTGTGCATGGGAATTTGCTGATCGTGTCTTTAGGCCAGTTGTGTCCTTAATTGACTCTTCCTACTCTTGAGAAGTTTGACATACTCTGTTTCCCAAAGTAAATAATGTTTGGGGTTTGGTTGTTTTGTTCATACTGTTTCATCCCCACGAAGGAATGAATAGAGCCGTTTTGTAACCTTGACTCTCAGTTTACTTCCTTCACTCTCTTCTTAAACCTCATCACAGTAACTGTTAGTGTTTCAAATTATCTTTCAAACAAGTACATGCCATCCAAATCATGGTGGTATGTGAAATGTAATATTAGGCAACTGTTGATATTGTTAGAGGGATTGTATGTTAAGCTGGGGTGGGGAAGCTAGCGCAGTACGTTTTGCAGAGCTGTGCATTTTTAAAAATGTCGTCATGATCCCTGGCATATCAGTTGTACTTGCAGTAGAGGGCAGGGTCCTACACCTTCAGATGGAGTGCTTTTCCAGATGTTCCACCCAGCCTGAGTTCATGTCAGACAAGTCAGGTCATTGTTGCAGAGTTGAGGTATTCAAAGGAGAATCTTTATTTCTTTTTATCAAATCTAAAGCTCTTTGAAGGTATACCACCTTTCATTTTGCTGACTTTAAAACCTTCTCGGGGGGGAAAAAAAATACAATGCTTCTAAAGTTCTGGGGGTTTTTTTGCCCTCATTAGTTCAGGTTACACTTAAAACTACTTTCACTGCATTTTTAAACAAACCCCATCATTTAAACAATTGGTATCAATTTTAATCATATTATACTGTGACAATCCTTTTAATTTTTTTGATGTTAATAGAGAGATGTATTTGTGATTAAAATTTATCACTGTAAACTTACCTTGCAGTAGCATCTAAATATGTTGCCCAACTAGAAAATTACATACATGTGCAAATGATAGTGAAGTTTATAGAAACAGGGTTAGCACTTACAATATTTTGCTCAAATAGTTCTCCAGCCCTAAGCTGTTGGTGGCTCAGGGACTTTGATTCATGTGTGTTCAGTAATCCTGAATAGATTTCTCTTCTACTGACTTGCCCAGTTTACCCTTTGAACATACTGGAACACAGAATTCCAAGCTCCACTACATCTTGCACGATCTACCTCCTTTTGGCTTTGAATCTAGCTCCTGTTACCTTGGTGTAATGCTGCCCACTAGTATTGGAAGAGACAGCAGCTAGTCAATGCTTATTCACATTTTCCACATCACTCATGTTATGGTTCTCGGTCATACCCTTGCCCTCATTTTCTGCTTTCCAGACTGAGTCATCATGCAGACAACTTTCTACTTCTTCCCTCATAATCCCATACTTTTTTGGTTGTTGTTGTTTTTGCCTTTTATTTGGTGCTGAGCTGATGTTTTAACTGATCTGTCAGTCATAACCCTGAGATCAGCTGAACGTTCAGCTTAGTGTCCATAATTTTATATTTTTGGTTAGGATTGTTTTTTAAACATGCATCACTTCATACTCATCTGTGTTAAATCTTCTATTTCCTGCTATCTTCCAGTTCTTCTGCTTCAAAGCCTGTTTATTATTCTTAATGGTTGGAACTTGTCTTGACTACCCTCAATAACATAGCATCACCGGACTGCCACCTGGCAGCTCACCTGTTTGCCAGATCATTTTGAACATTTTGAACAAGTCAAGTCGCCACTGAACCCCCTTGCTGACTTTGCTGTTAGAAGTAATTATTTACTCCTACTTTTCAGTGACTCTTTCAAAGAGCTGCCGTAGGTGTGTGAGACAGGACTACTCCTAACTGGGAAGGAGTCGGTATAGCTTTTACACAGCATATATGCACACATGTGCTGAGAGGGAGGTTCTGAAGTAAGAACATTACCAATTTGTCTAAAAATTAGGGAAGCCCTCACAGGAGCAAAACCTAACTTTCATCATGTATTTGTCATTTCCATGACCCCTCCGTTCACTTGGTTTTCTCTGGGTAAAAGACCTTTATCTTTGCTGTGCTTGAAAACTGGGTACAGGTGGCTCTTAGGATACTGTTTGTTAATGTTAAATTTCCACTGAGTTTTCCCTTGTGGTGCCCATCATCATTGCAGTGGAGAGCACAGTGCTTGAGATGACCTGTATTGACTCCAACAAGGGATGAGCAGTCTTTGAGCATTCTTGTGAGGATCTAAAGGAAGGTTTAAAAAAATGTAAGTAGTAGAACTACATTCAGGAGTATCTGGTACACTTACAGAATGGAAACAGTTTAAAAGTCCAGAGAGTTGCGGTAACATTTCAAATATGTGTGAACAGCAGCATTTCTGCTTTGTGCTGGAGGGGGTTTGACCTGTAAGAGCTAACTGTCCTTGCGTAACAGACAATTGTTTTACCGTAAATCAGTAGCAATTCAAATGGTGAGTAGCTTTTATTAGTTTTATTAGAAAATCTTGCTAGACAGAACTTCTGAGAGCAAATTCCTGGGTTTTTTCCTTTTCTCTTTCGTGTATAAGAACAGAAAAATCTGCTCCGAGTTTTCTGAAAAGTGGTGGAAGAAACAAGAACAGCAAGAACATGTACCAGTGGCTCTTGTTTGTATGTCTTGTATGATGTTTTTTAGATAGCATTGGGGCTGGATAATACATGAGGAGAACTGGTTTCTGGAAAAACAGGACCTTCTCCAACACATGCATTTTATATTATTTTTTAAAATTCATACTGGAGGAGATGGGCAAGGTACAAAAACCTTTTCTTACTTAAGGAACAGTGGTACAACTTACTATTTTCTGCTGTACCCAGTGAATATAGGCAATTTTTAATCACCTTCTAGTATTTTGACCATTTATTTTCCTTCTGTTGATTCATTCACCTTCTTTTCCCACACACTGAGCAAGATTAGTAAATATACTGTGAAAGTACCAGAAATCCTAGGAGTTTTTCCTTTTTAATACAAGCTCCCAGCTCAAAAAAAAAAAACAAAACCTGAAAACAAATAAACAAACAAAGAACCCCACCCTGGCTGGTTGACTCAAATTTTACAGTGTGGGTACTGCCCAAGAAGAGATTCTTAAATATGTAAAATGTCCAACACTGAACTATAAAGACTAATAGATTCCTGCTCTGGAGCTTTGGGGAAACGAAAGGTCACATCTCTAAACTTAGACTAGAAGGAGTTTGTCAGATATTTTCAGTGGTATTAAGCAGCTCCTGCTTTCCAGTAAAGCTGGAAGCCGAGAATGCTAAGAACCTTTGAAATTTGCTGTAGTTGGAAACTGCCTCATGTTTTCCATTATAAATATTTTTCTGTTGTTTCTTTTATTTACAAGTTTTTCATTTGTGGACTGAGGTTTTCCATATGAGATAACTGCTTCAAATGAGTACTGTTCTGAAGCCTCCTCAGGACTAGCATATTTGTCCTAGCAATTCAGATTTCCCTCCCTCAAAGGCATCAGTATTTTTTTTCTGTGACAGTGTGCAGTTATACCCTCCGCTGGCACCTCAGGTTTATAGAACTTTATATGAACTTATTCTTTTGAGTATGCACCTGTGTGCGCTAATAGTAAAGAAGTTAGATTAGTAGTACTGTATTAGCAGTCCTGGGGTTGTGGTTAAGGCGGCATTTGTAGAAGCTCTTGCAACAGTGGTTTTGACAAATTATTTACCTAATGGGATGAAGTTTCCTATGCTTGTTCTTATTTGGGAAGCATCTGAAGAAAAACTGTTCATGTCTCTCTCTGAACTGCATGTGCAATGTGAATTTAATCAGTTGGTTTTCACCTTTTTTATTGAAGCTTTTAGGTTAATCAATGGGATTGGTTTTGGGGGGTGTTTTCTGGTTTTGGAATTGCTGTAGTTTTCTGCATAGACTGAGGGTGAGGTCTTGGCTCAATTCCTGCTGGTAAGCTCTGCCAAGGACTTCAATGGAATCGTAATTACTCCTTAGATACTTTGTGTAAGTGGGAAACCGTGGTTATTTTTTGATCTGGCTTCCTAAGAAAATTAATTTTCTTTCCTATAAAATTAGTGTGATCATGTTGTCTGTACATATAAGTATCTGTCATTTCTGCCCTACAGTCTTTTTTTGAGCCTGCTGTCCAATTTAAAAAAAAAATGACAGGAGGATAGAAGTCTTGAAAATACAAAGTTCCTATAGTTTCATGAATATAACTACTCAGACGAGGTAGATTCTGTTACTGCCACCTGGAAAGGCTGGAACCCCTGCCTGACTGTATTCTGTGAACAGAGAGTCAATATGGGAGAAATAAATTATGAATATTCTAATCCAAGGAAGTGCTTCAGTCAGAATTCATGCCTTATTAAACATCAGGGGGAAAAACCCACCTCTCTTCAGTCAAGATTTGTATCCTGAATATATTCTGTGATGTCTTACAAGGCGTGAACACTGTTTGAAGCTTTTCCTTTGGCAAAGGCATTTAGGACATCTTTCCTGTGTGGTTTCTCTGATGTTTAATAAGGAGTGAATTCATGCTGTGCTGTGGCTTTAACACAACTCAGTTAAACAGTCAATCCAGTGCAGTGTAGAAGTCCATTGGAAACCAGACTTTGTTACTGTGCTACCTGTGAACTTCCTTGTTATTTCTGCTGTGAATAGTCCTGATATAAGCAAATACAGGTAGGTAAACATTGAGTGGCAGGTATTCAGGAATAAATGAAATGCAGAGATTACATCTGTGGAATATTATAGCTGATGTTTACACACTTTAAAACTCATGCAATGTGAAGAAGTAATTCAGCAGCTCTTAGTAGGTCATGTCTATATATTGGTACAGCATTAACATTGGCAATATAGTGCTGCTACAGCACATGTGCAGAAGAGGACCAAATTGCTATTAATGTGGGAACAAAAACTTTGAAATCATGATTCTTTTGGGGTTTTTGGAAAAAGAAACAGTGTTATTTGACTTACTATTACACATTTTGTATACGAACGTGTGTATGAGGTCCATACAGATGCAGGTGGTTGTACGGGTAAAGGCAGTGTCTCATTTTACCACCAAATGCAAATAGACATTCAGATAAGGGTTTACATGTTCAAAGTTAAAACAACTGAAATCTGTATATAGTGCATCGTATCCAGTATATACAAATGCCAAGTCTGAACCAGTGTATTTAAAGAAAAAAAACAAAATAAGAGCAATTCTTGGATTTGGTGTCCTTCTGAAGACAGAATTAGATAAATTTGTGTCTAAAGACCCAGTTTTGCTGTTGCTTTCTTTTTCAGCATGGAAACATTGTATTAGGTACAGTAGATCCAAATCCTGTGGTTCTAAGCACAGTTTTCTTTTAAACCAAGGTGGATAAGAATTTACCTAAGTAAAAGAGGATTGAATATATCATTCCCTCACTTGCATTGCAAAACAGCTGCTTTTTTTTAAACCCTATGGCTGATTCTTAATCTGAAGTGAAACTGGGTGTGTATAGTATCCTAGAATTGCATTGTCACCCTGAGCTCTCAGTGAAAGATGAAAAAACTGAGAGGGAGATGAGTAAGATTTCTCCAGTGTCAGTGTAACCCCTGCAATTTTTAAAGAAAATTAAAATTGACTAGTAGCCAAAGAAAAACTATAGTAGTAGTAGTAATTAAAGGCAAGGCCTCCAGACATTTGGAAGAAGGAACCCCAATGAACAGGGGCTGTATACAGGAAAGTTTAGATTTAAATTCAGAGCTGTGTTTTTTTATTCTAGGGTCAGTTTGTTATTTCCTTTTTTACTCCCAACTGTGTAGCAGACCTAAAATCTTCATAAGCTAACACATTCATTATAATTCACTTAAAAACATCCAATGATGGCCTGTATGTTGAAGACAGGAAACAGAAGAAAAAGCAAAGAGCATATGATTTCTGAGAACTTCAGTCTTCACAACAAAATAATAACCTAAGCATGTAGAAGCCCCAAATCACAGCTATTCCTGCCACGGGGTTAGCAGGTGAACTAGAATTCTAAAATACTATTTATAGATTTAAATAAAACTGAAGGTTTCGTTTTTGACATTCTTTAGTAAATTCAAAAATAACTTTTGTGAGTGACAAATCTTCACAATAAAAAAAAGCCTGCAAATTTGTCTAGGTCTGAAATCATGCACTTCTGCAATTACAGATAGATAGTGTAGAAAGTGTGCAACATCATCTGTAAATTTTGTCAAGCAAGAAGATGGGTAACCTGCCTTAGCAGCTAGTATCCAAGGGGTTTTGTTGACACTATGATGTTACTAGCGGATGGAAGGAAGAATTTCGGATAAACTGAAATGACTTAATAGTAAACTTCAGCTTGAAAGATGCTGAGGAACTTCTTGAGAAGATCATACTCAGCTGAAGTAGTCGTGAGTTCTGCTCTGCTTTTATTACTGTATAATAGTATTCATTTTTTCCTAGCATGACCTCTGTAAGTATAAGGCTTCTGTGTGTTTTCTAGTCTGCAAAGACTGGGAAAGAATGGCCGTGGCTGTTTCATCTTATTTTAGCCCAGAAACTATTGACAGAATAAAGGTTAAAGCACAGAATTTGTGGCTTCCAGTGCAGTTTAAGGACTTGACATTAAAGTAGAAGATCATAAACTTTTAAGCATGCACATGTGAAGAAGAGATCTTGAAGAGTAAACAGCCAATTTTAATTTGTACAATTTAAATATGTTACTGTAACTAGTTTGTAGTTATGGTGATTTATTAAATAGCATTAACATAACTTTTTCAAAATTCCTCATGCAAGCTGGAGGTTGGCAGTCATGTCATTCAGTGACAAGGGATGGAGGTGGTGAGGAAATTAAACTCTTTGGTAGTATAGCCTCTTTCTTAAAGACTTTAAAGAAATCAAGCTTTAAAGAACTTCAAACAAATCAAAATACGGGATATCCAAACATATGCATAGGTAACGCAGGAGTTTCTAACACCATGCTAATATTTATTGCTGGTAGAAACAATAAAATGCAATTAGATTGTAAACATTCTCAGCCAAAAATTACAGTATTTTCACCTTGAGAATAAATTCTTTTTCTGTAACTCGTTGATAGGTTAAGTTAACATTCTGTTATTTAGCCTACAAGATAATTACAATAGCTTCGTAATCATGGACACATATAGAACAATGTTAGCAGTCACTCCACTTATGATTTAATAAATAAAAAATTTGTCCCATATATTTTATAATAGGTGAAAAATTGCCAAATTTTTGAAGTGCTTTGATTGAAGGAAGAGCTCTGTTAAGAGTTCATTTAAATGTCAAGTCAATTAAAAGCTGATATTTTTAGGAGATCATTGCATACAATACAGAAGTTAAAGAAAAAAGAGAAAACAGTATTCCTTTATGAAAGAAATTTATAAAAGAAAACAAGTGCTGGCAAGACATCATAGTCTTCATCAGATTGAGTGATTTATCAGCCAATAATCTAGAAGTCTCAATATAACTAATAATAATATTATATTAACAGTTAGGTGTTAGAAAGTTGGAGCAAACAAAAAGTGAATATAATGGGATATGTTACACAGTTTATCTTGGTAAATAAGTCTCTATTGACCAGTGGTAGATCTTTGACTTGGAAATAAGCCACCATTGACATAAAGGTTTCTTTGAAGTAATTCTCTTGTGAATTTTAATTCTAGTTCATAGAATGTGCATCATTCAATTACTTATTTTACCTCTTTTAGTTATGCTTTTAGAATGTATTCATAGCAGTATTGGTTTTACACTGGCATAGCTGATGCATTTAGTACTAAATACAAAAATTGTTGAAGGGAAAGAGGGAAGAACTGGTTGGGAAAAAAACCCAGAGAAATTGCTTTAAAATATTTTAAATATTTTAAATATTTTAAAATAAGAGTGAGGGAGCAGGAAAGCAAGGTTCGTGCTGTTTTGTATTTTAATCCATTCCTTCCTTACTCTCATTACTCTTGTTGAAAATTTCTCTGATTAGTGCTTGAGACAGTGTAGCTTTTCTTTAACATATAACCATAGGAGTCAAGAGCCTTAATATAATTTCCAAAAGGAAAAGGCTTAAGTTTAGGGAGCTATTCTAGATATAGAACCTAATATCTTCATAACTTTAGTCTTATTAAAAGGCAGAACATAAGTAATTTAAAAGCTGACAAGCTTTCTGAAAATGTCATTCTTCAACTAAAAAGGCTAGTTTATCAAAACATCTGATATTTATTTGTAAATACATCGACATACAGGCACCATTTAGGCCACTCCATTATCTAAGCACTCAACTTGCAAATGCACTCAAGCCCTTAAACATTAAGTAATATTAATCAAACCCTTAAAAGGTGATAAGGTATTCTAACATAAAGTTGGAAATTTTGTCTTTCGTTGGCCATGTAAGTATTTGCAGTTTCTAAGGGCAAGAGGCCCTGCATTAAAGGAGGTCTACAGGATGCAAGGTGTACATTTGACTCGTGTGACTGTCCATATGTGCACTATACTCATTCATCATCTGTTCTGGGAAAAGGGGAACCTTTGTGAAAAGGATTTTCACTCCAGTCTTTATCTTGCAGCACACATGCTGTAATGAAATTACTTTGAACAAAATCCAGGCGTCGTTGAAAATAGAATCCTGGGAATACCTGTACTCACATTTTGACCAACTAAGCGCTGCTCTGAGTTGCAAATCATGAAATTTCCAGTTTCTGGTGTGTGTATGGGGTCCCTGCTTTGATTTTAACGCAATGAAGACCTGTGGGTTTATTTTCTGCCTTTCTGATTTCATTTTAAAAGTAGACCTGTGTCTGCCTTGTTACAGAAGGAACCTTTGTTGCCTCTGATGTAAACCAGGGTTTCAAAGTGCCAGTGTTTTCTTTCTGAGAATTATTCACAGTCTTCCCACCTACCAAAGGCTGCCTTTGTGCGGTGCAACGCATAGCTCTGCTTCCCTCTGTTTTGAAAAGAATACGTTAGGATGAATGTTTAATTATTTATGTTCATAGGAGCAAAACACACTTACCCAAATGCCTGTGGTAAAGATTCTGAAAAAGGCTATAAAAACCATCCGCGCAGATTCGTATCATCTTGTTAAATGAGTAAGGGTTTAACATGGTTCTTATTAGCTTGTCAAACCACAGTGGCTGTGTTTACATGAAAAACTTATGTTCTCTTGCCTTGCGTCCACATGTTGAACGTACTTGGCTTACATAAAACTTGAGCTCACTAGGCCTCTTGGAGCATTTTAGCGGGAGCACCAGACCAGACTTGTAGCATTCCACATCGTTTGTGAACATAAGATAAGGCCAATTTCAAGATCTGAGCAAGAATGCCCCTTAATCATGCTGCATACGTATGGAAATCAGTGTCAGAAGCCAGATGTATGAAGGAAGAACATTTTTCTCCCCTAACTTTCTGCCTCCCTTGGGCATTCTTAGCAATGACCCAAATGCTCAACTTCATATCCAGAAGTTTTCCAGCATGTTGCTCTCGTTTAATTTGTGAATTTTTTCTGCAAGATTTCTTACCCTTTTGGTACTTTGCATTTCTTGTTCTTCATATAAGCTAATCAAATGTGATGCTGATGATGCAGGGGACAGGATGTTTCTTACAGAAAATGTTTCTCCGATAGAAGAGTTCCGCAAATCAGGATTACTGCCTGGCCTAAGGAGAATGGAAAAAAATTGGTTATGTGGGAGAAGTCTACAACACAGAACTATTGCAGCACAGAGGCAAAATATAGCATGCTTACAAAATTACTGTGTCACTAGAAGTGTTAGGCATTAAGCAATATCAGGAAAAGATTAACAGTAAGAGATAATTACTGTAATTTGACTAGTAGGTTAGGGAACATAAATAAGGAACAGTGTAACCAAGTGCAATCATACAAAGTAAAAGGCTGCAAGTTATAGGAAATTACTGTGCTTCAGAAAAAGGTGAAAACAGTAGGCAAGGAAGGCAGTAGGGTTGTACAATGTTTTGAAGACTCATTTTTCTGCTTCATTGTAAAGACACTGCTGGTTAGCTGGGCTTGGTACAAGTACTAGAAAATTACCTGCCATGTGAACAGTCAAAATACAGTAAGCTGGATGTTATTGAACAGAAGATTGATAAGAAGTTTAAGGTATATAGGGTATGTGTTTGTAAATATAACTGATACCATCTTAGAACTGTTATTCATGTATGTTACCCACTTTATGGATTGGTAATAAGAGAAGATTCACATGGATTTGTGGGATTCAGTGGGATTGTTTGGGAGATCTCCATCACTAAAGCAGAGTGGATTTTAAAAGAGCAGATCAGTATCTCAAGAGATGTCAAGCACCGTGTAACATACCACCCAGGCTTCAGTGCAGAGGAATTTCCAGTGATCCTCACAATAAATAAATCCTCAATTCTTTCATTAATTTATTGAGTTCTGCTGTTTCAGAGAATACTGCTCACAGCATACCAGCGCTGTAGTCATCTTTTTCTTGTTCATGCAAAAATATAGAATTCCCAGCTCCTATCTTCATGCAATGTGTAAGCCATTGTTCCTTTGGGACAGGTCTTTAAGTAAATACATATTTCCCTTGAAGCAGAAAAACCAATGCCCAGTATTATTTTACTTAGAAGAATATGCTACTTGGAACACCTTTGATATATTCACAGTTAAGGTGGTTATAAATATACCTGCAAAACAGATAATTACTTTAAAAGTACATTTCTGAAGAACAGGAAGTTGAAAAGTGAATTTTCAGGTAACAGACTCGAACTTTTTCTCCTCGCAGTCCACGTAATGGAGAAATGGGGATAGTGCATCATTTTAAACAAGTTCCCAGTTTTGCATTGGCATCTCAAATCAGTGCACAATGAAAAAGCATTGCAGTTAGGTTACAGTTCACTTTCTTCAGCCAAAATCTTGTTCTGCCTTAGTTGCGACAAGTCTCCAGCCTCTTTCACACTTGCTTTTCTTCCTGAAATCCATACAGAAGACAATCACAGTATGTTAGGCTACATAATCTTTCTCCTGGCATCTTAAATGATTTCTTTAATCTTCACTTACTACTTTTTAAACTTCTTTGGAAGTAAAACCAAAACTGGACTGCGTTATATTCTCTTTCTTATCTGCCTATGTTGCTTACCATCTGTAGCTTTTTCGATCAGTGATGTTTTCTGCAGCTCCATTTGTCTGGGTTTCTTTCCTACAACTTTTTCTGGTCATTTGGAGTTTTTTTGACTGGTGTTTACTCATTGCAGTTAATTCTCTATGAACCTCTTCTTCAACTTTTCTTCACTTCTCACATAGATTTCTCTTAATTTTCTGCCAAGTTTCCTTTAAGAAATAAGCAAAATGCTTTGGAAATACCTGTTTCTCTGTTGTAAGTGTTTAAGTCTTAAGTCTCCTTGCTCTCCCTCCCCTGTTGTTCAGTCCCTGCTTTTCAGTTCTTCACTGTGCTGTGTAGTGTGAAATACTGGACTGCAGAACCATGCCCGCCAATTTTAACAGTGAGGCATCTAGCAACTTGTTCAGGTCTCATAACTGTTTTCCTTAAATAATACTATGCTGATGGAGCGTTAATATTACTAACTAATACATTGGGGGGGGGGGGTGTCTACTAAACTACTTTTTTTAGATTGTAAAAAGTGTCTCTACATTCAGTTCTTAGGCCATTTGTTAAGGATTTTCATTATTATTCACCCCAAATGACTGAACATATTACAGTTGCGATACACCTTGTTATTGGAGTTTTTTTGTGGCAGAACTGAGGGGGTCATATATGTGGTAACTTGCAACACAAAAGCAACATTTGTCAGAATTTTTGAGCCTTATAAGAGAGAATCATGTTCTTTTTATAGTCTGGAACTTTTCATACTCTCCTTTTGAACCTGTTCATACTGTATTATGAAAAATAATTGTATATTTTAAGCATAAAGGGTTTTTAATACTTTGAATCACTTCGAAATAGATTGCTTTTATACTTCTCACTTTGGTTCTATATTTTCAGAATGAGTAAGTGACCAGAATTTCTGTTCTGTGGAGTGTTTTATAGAGTGATATTGTTGACACAGCTTAAGTTAACCTGTATTTTAAACTGTTGCACACATTGAAGCCTTGCTGATAATTTCTCTTGCACTTGCTTGGACTTTTTGTGAAGTTTTTACCTTGAGGTATGATGGAGGTCCCGGAGGGCAATCAACTCTGCTGAGTTGCCTGCCTGCCTAGGCTGGCTGTTGTAAGGTATGAATCAATTTATCAAAGTGGGCCCTCTTACCCAGAGAAGAAAGCAGTGTGGTGACGGTTGCGGGCAGAGTGCTCGTATACTGTGTGCTGCCACCGTGTAACACGAAGTGTCCGATCAGCTGAATGTTATCCTTGTGTGGAGAACATTAGGTCTGAGGATGGTGGAGAGCTCCCTTTTCCACTGCTGGCAGCCCAGTGTTTTACTCTTTTAACATGTCAGTTGAAACCTCTTAGTCCCCTTTATGCAGAACCTTTCTGTATGTGAAGACCCGTTAAGCAAGGAAAAGCCCCTTCAGCCCTGTTTTGTCCAACAGAGGACATACGAGGGGTTTCAGACTTCTGTACTATCAAGTAGTAGTAAGAAAAGCCTTATACTGCAGAAGTTCTTTCTCCTTCCAGCTCTGTGACTGGCCAGGGAAGGGAAGAAAGAAAGCATATTCTAATTTAATTATAGGGTTAGCTATCTATTCATCTCATGCTTCTTGGGCTATTTTTCCTTAAGGAGGAGTAGAATCCTGGGGACAGAGCTCATATCCCCTTTAAATCTTTCAATATTGGATCACCCAAGCTATGGTTTGTGTGTAAGCCTGCTAGGTTAAAGTCTGCTAGAACCCAGAATCTGTACAATTAAATCTTTCCTTGGTATAGCCACTTTGTTTGAAGTGGGAAATACACTATACAATATTTTTTTTTTTTTTTTTTTTACAATTTTACCTGCAGCAGAATACAGAAGTTTGAATAACCCAAGCAAAACCGTATTCATTAGCGCTTAGGGATGACTTCATCCCGCAGCTTGTATACTATTCTATGAATGTTATTAAACTTCAATGTATTTCAGTATAAGCATCTGGACATTATAGGTGGGCAAGCAGAGAAACAGACTGGTTGCAATAACTTGCTAGAACATATGAAGTCAGCAGAAAAGCTGCACATAGAGCTCGACAAGTCTGACGCAGTTTTCTGCACAGTCTGTGAAACTAAAATACATTCTGGTTTTAGTATTTTCTTTTTACAGTGATTATTTCATATTTTTTTCCAGTCACTAGGCAGGAACAGCTCAGAGGTGTTTACCCTGAACCTCTAGTAGGTCAAGGAAAAAAAGATGGTATTATCCTTTCAGTTCTAATGGCCTGATGTTTAGTCTGAGTTTGACCGGGATTCTTTCTCCAAGTAAGTAAATTTGGCATAGTTTTCCTTCTAGGTCTATTTGTGAATGTTTGGGTTTTTTCTGTATGCTCAGCAGTGTAGATATCTCAGATTGTATCTGCTAGCTGAAAACATACATTTCCATTTTACCAGTGTTGAAGTAGAAATAAGTTAAAATTGTTTTTTTATAAATTGAATGGAAACTTTGTTTTGGACACGCTTCATCATGTAGTAGATAGGAGTGGACAAGCAATATGTTAATTATATTTGCTTTAAATGGAGTATTACTGGAAAGGGGAGAAAACACTGTCACAAACCTAGACTGACCAATTTTTCAGTAACAAGAATGAATTATTATACTGTATTGCTGATCGAAGCACTGTCCCAGGGCTTCTGCCAAGCGCCATGCTGTTCATGTGACAGGGAGGATTTGGTTATGGTCGAGCAAGTCTGAAAAATGGTGAACTGACAGCAAATCTGGGATCACGGTTAGTAAGGCAGCTTTTGTGGTCACGTGCTTTTATTTGATGTGGTTCCTTGTGTCTCCTGTGCCAAATGGTGTAATGTACTAAAGCGATGAAACTGCAAAAGAAAAAAAAAAAAAAGTCAACTATTTACTTCAGCAACAAAGGAGAAAGAGAATGGGGAAGGAGATCAAAGCCCATAACGTGAGTCTCAAAACAGGAAAAAAAGAGTAAAAAGAAGGGAATTTCTTTCCACATGCTTTAGGCTACTCTTGCTTATAGCCATCATGAGTAATAAACCCTTTAAATACTTGTGTAGGTCTACAACATGCTTCAGTTTCAAAATAAGGCAGGTGAAAACTTAAGAGTTAAGAAGGGTGTATCCTAGTAAAAGCAAGAGCTATAGTCTGTAAAGTCTAAAGTCTACTTTCTGTCACTAGTACATAGATTTGAACATGTTTTAACATTGGCCACGCTGAGAGAAAAGCTCTTAGTTATTTTAAACCAGTGTAAAATGTCTGTCCATGCAGAGGCAAGTTTTTTGTTTATTTACATTTTCAAAGCTAGACAAATCTTCAACCGTATCGTTCACAATCATTGAAATTGCCATTTCCCTGTTTTATGTGGGTTTTGCAGACAGAGTACATTGGATTAGAAATATTGTGGAGTGCAATCGGTATTATGTACCATTTTCTTTTTGTATAGAGCTCTTTAATGCTACATTCACACTGTATTCAGCAATAAGTATGATTCTTCTTACAGTGCTGAACCTCTTTCCCAAGTACACATTTTTTACTCTTTCCTCCCTTGAAGCAAAAATAACTGCCATTATGCAAGGTACCTCCTTTTAAGAGCATCAAACTTTTCCACAGATCATCTTTTCTTTGTGATACTTCGTTCAGAGAGAAGTTTATGCAATCTTGGGAGATGGGAAATGGTATAACAGGTAAAAGGGAGGTGGGGGTAGGAGAGAGAGTGAGAGAGACCGTGAGAGCACAAAACATATAGACAGTTACTACGTCTGTATGGGTGCTTAACTGTAGTACCATAATCTGTGTTAGCACATAACTTTATAAACTGTGTTATTTTTATTCTTGCAGAACTCTGCAAAATGTAGGTGGTAGTTTGAAATAATCCTCATTTTTCAGACTCAGCTCAAAAGTTTACCAGCACTCAGAGAAACCTGCATTTTTCTGCTCGGAGAAAGGGGGAAATGAAATGGATTGCAAGGAAGAGGTGTGTGAATGAAAGGAGTTCAGGGGAACTAGGCAAGCCCAAGAGAGCATGGGGAGAGTTGTAAGGAAGGGGGTAGGGTGGGAGTGGGAGTAGAAGCATCTTCCTTCGTCCCTCTGACTCTGCCTTGCCAAACCACCCTGTCTTCTAAGCTTGGGACTTGGAAGCATCCTTCTTCTATAGTAAAGTGATCTTTTTAAGCAAGGGGAAATAACTGGTTCTTTACACATAAATACTCAAGAACAAAAACAGTCACTTCTGTAGACCTGCAAATTAATGATATGCCTTTTTTTAAGGATCATTTCTTAAGAAAGACATTTTAATGTAATTATAAGCTATCAAGAAATGGGAAAGAATTTTGCATTTTCAATGCTGGCCTGAATAAATAGATCCATTGAGGGACAGACAGAGCAAGTCACTTGGAATGCACCCGTCAACAGCAGAAATGTAAACATACTCCAGCTAAGCTCTTTGCACATGTATTTCAGCATGTTGCAGAACAAAACTGCTATTAATGCAGGCTGACTGCTGCTCATGTTGAATTTAGTAGTGAGTTCTTCACAAAACCCAGTTTAATTCACAGACAGTGGATCAGAACCATCTGATACTCTGGAAACCCAGAAAGGCAGGAACTTGCTTCAAAGGAGTCACTGGTCCATCTTAAAATGAGGTGTATGAAGTTGGTTTGCAGAGCTGAAGCAGATTTAGAATAATCTGTGTTCCAGTGTGTTCATAGCACCGTGGATCATAGGTATTTATCATGATCTGGTACTAGTCCTAATGAAATAGCATCCACTAAGACTTGCTTCATGAATTATGATAATTGTAGGAAGCCACTATCAAAATCTGTTAACATCTTAGCCTTTAGAAAGTAGCAGGTTACTAGGAAAAAATTGTGTGTAAATTAAAGACAATTCAATTGGTTGTACTGAAACCAGACTTACTCTGGCAGCTGTAGAGGACGATATTAATTAGTTTGTTTAAAGTCAAAACAACTTCCTCCTCATATCTCTTCACAATTTTTTGGTTTTTTTGGTGCCTATATAAAACGTAAATCACCAAACCTGATAGTGTGGTGCAATAGTTGGTTTTATTCCTGGGTATTAAAATGTGTTTTATTTGTGAGGGGTGGATAACAGTGACACCAAGAAGGAAAGCTTAATCACAAGCAGAGGTATGTAAGTTCTGTGCTCCAAGAGGCGCAGCTATCTGGAAAGCAGGTCTGATGTGCAGGAATATTTAGCTTGTGCTGGTGAAATCTCTTGGCAAATAGAATGTCCTTGACTATATAAGGCTTCTTGCAGCATTTTTTGTCTTACACTTGGTTTTGGTTGGGTTTTTTGGTTTTTTTTATTGGGCTTTGAGGGACCTCAGAAAGCAGCATCAGATACTGAGCTGCATGCTGAAATTCCCTCTCCTAATTTTCTCCATTTTACGTATTTCATTGCATCTTTTAAAGATCCTTCTTATTTGACCTTCAGTAAGTCACTTCCTTCTTCTTCAGCTGCAGGTTTATTATAGGGGTCAAAGGAATTATTATAGCCTCTTGCCCTGTCCCGTGATTGTGAGGTGCTACAGGTATGTTCCTTTGGCATGACTGAGACATAGTACAGCATAGTCAGATCAAACTCTGAGCAATAACTTTCTTACGTGTTTAAAAATAATAGATAAATACCAGTTTCATAAGGCAGATTAACCTTAATTGCTGAATGTTTATAGAAGGTTTTGAGATGGTCAGAGGCAAGGTCCTGTGCAAATGCAGTTTTATAAAAGTGCTTAATAAGCAGATTCTCTGACCCCATAGAGGCAACAAAGATGCCTGTCCACTCTTAATTTTCCCTACCCATAATTATTTCTACAGAACATAAATTACATACTATACAGCTTTATTCTGTTTTCAGAGGATAATTACACTAGACATTCCAGCCTTCTTTCTGTGGAGGGACCTCTTTCTCAGAAACCACACCTTGTAGCTGTCTGTTTTTCATTTGAGAAGGGTTGAATTCCCATTTATGTCAACAAGTTTTAATAGATTGACTACTTTCAGAACTAATTCAAAAGGATTCAGGTAAAATGGAAAGCCTTTATTCACAAATCATAATAATTCAGTCTGGAAGATGTATTGAAAGCTGGTGGTACTAGGAGTGGAGTCTTTTTTGCATGTGAAATCTGTTGAGAGATTACTCCTGATTTTGTGTCTGCAATGGTACCCAAGAGAGGAGCCTGTAATTCCTGTTGGAGTCATCTGAGCGTCTCCAGTGGTGTTTCCATGCTGAGGGGAAGCCTGGATTTGGTTGCAAATGAGGCAAGGCAGGGTGCAGAATGGACAGTACCATTTGCTCTGTGTATGAGATTGGAGGCTTTTATGGATATATTTACATAAGCATTTAAGGAGTTGAATAAACTGAAAGCCCATGTCTTTAAAGCAAGGTTCACAACTCGCTTGTAACATTCTAGGGGGGACAAGTCTTTCATTCTCCAACATTAATGACTGATGGACCCAGTATACTTCCAATTTCTTAAGAGTAAACTACTGTTTCAGAAATATTCCAACCTAATAATAATAACCTAATAGTCACGCGTCAATGTTTTTAACATCCACAAGTAGCAAAATTATATTCCTATGTAATTTTTTCAGTAAGGGTGTAGCAGCAAGGAAACGGAATTCTGTTTGAATGAAATGAAAATTAAAAAAAGAAAATCCTGTTCAAGTCTTACTTCTGCTGGAAAAGTTTGTTTGTTTTTTTTTTATGTAGCTGTGGTGTAGTCAAGGCACTTTTTTTTTCCATCGTTGCATATGCAAAATCCAGACCTGCAGAACTGTTCCATGTGGTGAACAGTCTGCTGAACCCAGACTGTTTTGCCTGAGTAGCAGATTTCCATATACCTCATTATGAGTTTGGGGTTTTTTGATTTATGTAGGCTCTGTTCCTTCAAAGGGATGTATGACTGTAGACCTTTGTACCTACCAAAGTGATATCTTATCAAGTACTAAGGGAAAATACAAGGGCAGGTCCCGTTGGAGAAGAGCCTTATTTTGCAGAGAAGAACTTGCTTTCCAGCCAGTTTAATCTTTCATGGAAACAGCATGTAAACAGAAGGCCACAAAGCAACTTCGCTTTTGAAGCTTCTTAATTGTACGCAACAAGCTTCTAGATGCTTAGTGAATGATGTAAGCTGCAGTGTCTAATGCAAATTCATATCCCTTTTGAGTGGTAAAAGACTCTAAGAAAGATTTAGGTCAGTACTGCTAAAAGAAAGTAGCATGGACTGCAACTGGTTGTTGCCTTACACAACCTGATTTAAGTACAAAGTGCTAAGTCTTTCCACACCAAAGAAGTTGTTATCGTCAGCAATAGCAGGCGTGCTTCAGTCTTCCACCCTATGAGAAAGGCAATTGGTTAAGGTGCCTAAATACATCTCTCAAGTTATCTTATTTCTGTGGATTCTTGCCATTCAGATTTCCAGTCTGTGCATGATATTAAATCTTCATTTGCATTATTTCCTTCTGGAGATGAACAAAAATCATAGAATCAGGGAACATAATCATGAAACAATGCAGACTGGAGAGAGCCTCTGGAGGTTATCTGGCCAAGCCCCTCGTCAGAGCAAGGCCAGCTTAGGTCAGTGTGCTCATGGCAGTTGTTCAGCTGAGCTTTGAGCACCTCCGAGGATGGAGGTTCCCCAGCCTCTCTGGGCCTGTCTTCCAGTATTTGATTACTCTAATGGTGAAAACATTGTTTCTAATATGTAACCAGAACTTACTTTGTTGCAACACATCTGCATTGCCTTTCGTCCTGTCGCTGTGCACTTCAGAGTGTAGCCTGTCTCCATCTTCTCTGTATTGTTCAAGTAGATAATTGAAGGCATCAATGCGCCTTCAGCTCCCCTCTTCAGCTGCCCCTTCCACAGCGTTCTCTTAAGACTGAACAAGCCCATTTCTTTCAGCATCCCCCCTTACGTGGTATACCTAATAATCTTTCTGGCCCACTGCCCCCTTGATCTAGTAGGTTAACATCTGTGTTGTGTGGGAGGTCCAGAACTGGAGTAGATGGCATGACTGACATTTGCATCTGGCCATCTATTACTCCTCAGTCCAAATTATTTTGATTACTTTTAGCTGGTTCAACTGAAGGTGGCTTTTCGAATAACTAAAGACTCGAAGTCTACTCCTCCCTCAATAACAAGGTATCTTAACTGCAGTGCTCCACATCTTATTGATGAGGGCGAAGAAACAGAGCTGTTACAACCAAAAAAACTATTTCCTGAGAGAATGCTTTGCATTAGTGGTACTCTTGATTAAAATGGTTTGATTACAGTCGGTCATGGTATAACTTGTTTTTATAGATGGTACAACTCAATACTTTTTATATCACCACAACATAAAATACATGCTTCCTTGTCATGGCCCTCTGACTTCAAGCACAGGGAAAGAGGACAGTGTAGAAATCAACTTTCAAATCCCAGGGACTGTATGTGTAATGTACTGTTAAATTAACTTCTGTTTCTAGTGCGCTTGGAGGATCATCTGCCCTTCACATCCCAGCCTTTCCTGGTGGAGGTTGTCTTATTGACTATGTACCCCAAGTATGCCAGCTGCTAACAAACAAGGTAAGTTAATAAGGAGAACTCGATTTTTTTTTTTCCCTTATGTGCTGTACTGTATTGTGGTTTTTCTTCTGCCAGGTAGCCCAAGCAGTGCATGCTTAAGGTGACCTACACAAGGAACTCTTTCTTCATAAGAGTTGAACACCTAAGCAGGCTGTTGCATACAATTACTCTTCCAGGTAAACTGGAGTGTTTGGAATCAGGCCCTGGAGGGGATTTTTCTTGTTGTGACATGTTACAATTTAAGATAAAATGTTACTGTGTCGTACACCAGTACATTGTAGCATACTACTTCGCTAGTAAATACAAATGTGTAGCTTGCATATTATTTTTCCGCTTGGAAGTTCTCACACCGTAGTCATCACTATAGGTTTTGAGTACTTCCAGTGATTTTCTTCTCAGACATTTCATCCAAATGAACTGAATCAGCAGTCTACTTGGACGTTTATACAGTAATAGCTACTTAAGGTTGCTGAAAAGGTTGTGTTCTGGTTAGCTTACTCTTTAAACAAAAAAGAGTGAGTATAGTATTTTGAAATATCTCCATTGTTTAAGTGTAGTTTTCAAAAGAAAGCTTAGGGGCCAGCATCTAGGAATTTGCCTGTTACAGACCTCCTATTTGTTTTTGTTTATTATTTTTACCTTCAATTGTCCAAATGAGGAAAATAATTTTATCTTTTAGAAAAACTTCTTCAATTTGTGTTTCCATAATTATATTGGAATCTATCTTTAGAATTGTTTTTGTTGTGGTTCTCTGTTAAAAATACTCTCTGTTTTTAAAATCTGTAAGTACACAGGACTGTTTTTATCCTTTCTTAAACAAAGACACTTAAGCAAACTTACCATGTTTTCCTTTTCCCAAAATAAAATCTCAGATCCTACACAATGCCTTCCAAATAATCATAGTTTTTAATAAATTAAATAGATGTCAATTTATAAGTAGAATTTCACATTAAGGGGGTAACAAGATAGCTCTCAGCAATGATTGTATCATGTTTTCAAAAAATTTAGAAAAGCATTTGCCAGCCAAGGTTTTCTAGTGTTACCACAGCCAAGAAAAATACTCTTCGTGTTCTTTTTGTGTTCAGTGCAGGAAAAGAGTTTTTCAGTGTTAGTTTTCAGTCTGGAAGGCAAAGGGGTTTACATAGGGAATCACATATGGAACCATACTGTACTTGAAGTAACCAGTTGTAAATGAGATGTTTTTGCAGCCTGACAGCACATGCATTGTTTCTGTCATGGGTCAAACCTTGTTCACACTATTCTGCTAAGTAATCCCATTCAAACCAATAAGAAAACATACGTGGTGGAAGGAGAATTTTGCCTCAAGACTTCCAAGTTTAGCATTGTTGGATTTTGTCTGTGCCAGGATGGAAGGCTTTCAAAATCCAGAATGCCTCAAAAACTGATGCTCACAGCTGAGTAGGTGGCTCCCTGAGTCAGCATCAAACCCTTGAGAGAGCTTCATGTTAGGAAGATTCTGTTGGAGGTGCAGTCTTCAGAAAACACCCAAGATCAGTTGTGAAATTATTTTTTTTCTTTTCTTTTCTAACCAGAATGTTATTTTGACACTTAACCAACTGTCAGTTCAGGTAATTATGATTTGCCTGTCGCAGCTTCCTGCTCAGGCTTCAAGGCAAGGCCGCATTTCTCTGCTTCGCTCTTTGTCTTGTGCAGTTAAACAGCACTTGGGTATATTGTGAAAGACCAAGTTTCACTCAGAAGTGAGTGGAGAGATTTCTTTACAAGATCTTCTGTGTGCAAGATCCAGTGTTTGTTTTAAAGGCCTTTTAGGATTCTTTAGGGAAATCATGCAAGCTGAATGTAGGATTCAGATCTACTGCCGTGTCAAACACAAATCTTGACAAGGAATACATGACAAATTGGGAGCATTGCCTTTTTAAATCTTTCATAGGTCTGAATTTTTTTCTTTCTTTCTTTTTTAAGGTGCAGTATGTTATTCAGGGATACCATAAGAGAAGAGAATACATTGCAGCTTTCCTGAGTCACTTCGGAACGTAAGTTTTCTTTTGATGCATTATTTTCTGTAGCATGAGGAGAAGCCTTGTTTTCAGCACATGGTCTTTGCTTGTGTGAATACTGTCCACTGGATAAGATGAAATCTGGTCGTTTTTCACAGAATGATTGTCTCCCTGTAGCAGTACTGGAATGAAGTTCAGTGTTATTTCACCTCATATATGTGAAATATATACACGAGCAGTGTGTTGTCTCCCGGGAGAAGGGGCTGTAGGGTTGTGGTTGTGTTGAATTCCTGCAGTTCAAAGACCTGTGGCTGGCATGATGACACATCAACTTCACAAATCAACTAATCAGAGGTACTTGGCACTGTGAAGGGTAGGCACTTTGGTTTCCCACCTAAACCCTGACTTGAATGAGAGTCCAGGAGCCAACGTGACAGCGACTGCCTGGCTAGCAGTGCTTTTCATTGTGGGGAGGGCGGTTCTGCTTCCTAGTGGTGATGCCAAATGACATGGATATTTGAGAGCCCTTAAATCTCAGGTCTGTCAAGCGAAGGTAGGAAGACAGGTGGCTTCTAGCATGCACCCAAATTTTATCTATGTAACTGTAGATAGATAATAATGACTTGAACTGGACATGTGAGTAGATAGTCGATCAAGCTCAGTCCTTATGAAACCAAGATACTTCTTTTTTTTCTGAGAAAATTGTAGTATAGAAATGGCCCAGGTGTACCTATGATTTTATTTCACATACAGAGTGCTTCGTGAGTCCTGATACGGCTTGAGACTTTTAGGGAATATCAGCTCCTGATGGATTAAACTTTTAATTTGTCTATTGAAGAAGTCTTCTATGTATAATCTATTGTATGCCCTCATGTTTTGCTTTTATATAAATACTTTTTTGAATGTTCAAATCTAAATTCTTCTTAGCCTGCACGTTTTCAATTTTACCCTATCACTTACTACAGAGTTAATAAATTATCTTAATTGGAGTAGCATACAGAGAATTTGTTTGTACAGTTTTTGTCAATATAGTACTGCAGATGCATTAGCAGGTTTCCTTTCATTCTAAAGCCTGTTTATATAAACTGAATATGGCCTTTCTTTGGGTAAGAGGCTCCAATACCACAGCATAAATAAGATTATTAAGAATAAAAGTCTAATCTAATTTTCATTTAGCTGGAAAATTGTAACTGTTAATAAATAAAACATACTGGAAGCTTCTGAACAAACAAAAAAACCCAATCCCTGTAATGCAGAATTTACATATTTATCATTCAATGTTTAAATGAATGGTAAGTAAAAATTGTATTCATTTTTTCTGTTCTTTTGTTGTTGTTGGTAGTGGTGTGGTGGAGTATGATGCAGAAGGCTTCACAAAGCTTACTCTGTTGCTGATGTGGAAAGATTTTTGCTTCCTCGTTCACAGTGAGTAACTCTTTGCCTCAGGCATAAATGTCTATCCTCTTGAAGATACAAGTTCAAAAGGGAAAAAATACAATTACAGGAAACCATTTAAAAGTTTTAGCTATTTTTATCTGGTGCTTAATGTATTTTTGATGTAACCATGACACTTTGAAAACACAAAATCCTGATTGTATTTGGAGAGGGGGAGAGGATCCACACCAATAGCATACTGCCTGCTTTACAGAATGCTGAAAGTGTCGTGGGAAAGTTTTCTGGTAATGTGGCTCAAGTTTAAGTTCACAGTTGTAGCTTGTCCTTTCAAAAGTGTCAATAATGAGGACCAATATTGTACATAACCTGGGAACACCTAAAATCTTCTGTTATTGTTAGCAATTAATGCGTTGATAGTAAAGACACTTTAGGGTAAATATATTAAATGAGAAATAACACTATACTGTCATTAGGAGCCAAAAGTTATTCCTGGAGTGAAACTGTGTAGGCAAAACTGTCTACCAGTTTGTTACAATATGTAGCTAGATTTGCTGTCATTCTTAAATAAATGTATAGGAATTACTTCATGTAAAAATTAGTAACTGTGGCTTTGTTACTGCCTTAAACATGTTATCTTAAGTAGCAATTATTATTTTTCCCTATGGTAAGGTGAAATTCACAGGTATCAAAGAAATTTTGGTCTGGGGAAATGCAGTCATTTTACCCTTTATTTTTGGTTGTTACACTTATTATCGTTGTTTGACATAATTACAGTGCAATCTGGGCAGCTGCATCATTGGCATTTGTTAACGCTAGCACTGGGATATTTCAGATGACAGAATTTTTAAATGTGGGTAGCTTTTCATGTGGAAAACTAATGATGTCTTAATGACATCATAGAAATTTGTCCCAGAGTTTTTAAAGCAAGAAGTGGGGATTGCTATTGTTCAGAGAAGTCCTTCACCCTGTGTAGTATTGGAGATCATAAAAAATGGTTTTACTGATCCCTTTCTTTGTATCACCTATGATTTCCAGACAGTAATGATTGTAAGAGGTCTAGAAAACTGAAGCCTGAAATTAAAAGGCTTACATCACGTTAGTATGATTTACGTTGTGGAAAAAAAAAGAAATAAAAATGGTATTTTTTAAAAAAATTGCCCTTATTACATCTTCTGACTCTTCAGCTGCAGTTGCGAGTTGGTCACTGGGCAGTTGTCTTCTATGAGATGATGCTTCTTTATGTACAGCATTCTTGAAGATTTCCTACCTTTCTTACTCCCCAGTATGTCTGGCTTAATTTTATCAGTGTTAAAATTCCCTTGGATTTGATTTTTTGCTGTGGCATAACAGAATTTAATAGATGTTGAATCTAGATGTTGGATTTAAGGGGAATCAAAATGCAAATTTCTATTAAATAACAGAGGAAGTTTTAACTGTGTCATGTTCAGAGTATTCAATTTAACTGGCACGAAAGCTACAATTATAACTGAAGAGTTTATCACTATGTATTAACCCCATGGCCTTAGAAATCATACAGTGGCTTGGCTGTGTAAGCCATTGCATCACCCGCTTGTTGAACAATCCACTGCAAAAACATTTATGTTCCATGCGCTGAAGGATATTGCAATGAAAGGACCAAAACCTGCACTTCATTTCCTGAGTGAAGTAATGCGGGCTTTCATCTCTTAACCACTGACATAACTATGTATATTATGGTTGAATATTTAGCAAGCATTTAATAAAATGTCTGGGAGAGATAGCCGTAAGTTGAAAACTGTTCTACTTTATGTATCTATGTGTGTACGTACACACACACACACACACTATGGTATGTAAAGAAAGTATTCAAAGGAGAATAAATAGGTCAGCGTACAGCAAGCACTGTGGCAAATCAAATGAAAAGAACCATAGTACATTTTCTGGTAAATTAATTTTGGTTAGAATTTTAGGTTTAATTGAGATTTTGAGATATATAAACTCTAACATGAGTTGTATTTCTGTTAAAAGTTTATTTCAGAGATTTCAAAAATAACTAAGCATTTTTTGTCAATTATTTGCGTTAAAAGTTTGGAAACTAGGAAGCAAAACACAAGTGAAGTTACTCAGAATAGCTTTATTGAGTAAACTGAGTTAACGATAAAAGGAGAGAAATGGGAAAGTAATTCTGAATTACCAAAGCCCAATAACCTCAGAACAATTTCACTTGCTTAAAAAAAATTGATTTGTGCTTTAGTTACAGAATGAAGAGCAAAGTCTACTCACTCTACCTTAAAACACGGGAGAGCTACCAAATTGCAAACTTAATCATTAGATTAATGTAGCTGCCAAAGTTACCATATTAGATCAAAGAGCAGTCAAAGGAACTGTTGCTTTTGTGGTTTAGTTTAAGAATTAATCAAGTGTTTTCAAATATATGGCAGAAGAAATAAACATTCAGAGAAGTTCATGCATCCACATGGAAGAGGAAATCATTAATCAGGTTTAGTGCTTTTGATATTGATACTGTTTACGAGTAAATCTCAGTATGAAGCTTTGTAAGTAAAATTCAATATACTGCTGCTTTCCTTCTCTTCTTGTTTATAAATCAGCTATAATTAGTTTTTGGAGGTAGCTGTTTCTTCATATTCATGTTCCTCCGTACACTTGCTGTATTTATACCATATGTGAATGTAAACGCAAGTTACAATAGCAGTGCATAATTAAGAATTAAGTAGCCTTATTGATATGGACAGAAGAATAGGACTCCAAAGCAACTTGTATATAGGCTTTTTAAAGATTAGTTTTTATCTTACGAGATCTTTGGGGGCGGTTATCAGCACAAAGGAGAGTGACAGAAATCGGACCAGTTACAACAGCAAATGAAATACTGCTTGTGTTAGTGGTTATTTGTTTAAGACATCTTGAAAAGGACAGAGATTAAACTAAAAAGGTTTTGTTTCATTGAACAATATTTCAGGGGATGGAGAATGTTGGAAGCTGCCAGTATTTGTATCTTCAGTTTGTATGGGATCTCAGCCTTAGGGTGAAGTTGGTGGGAGCACTTGCTGCCACTGACCTTGGCTAACTGTAAGCAATTTCAGGTTCTGTGCTGGGTAATACCAGCGACCCAGGAGGTCCAAAGTGCTGGTCATGTGAAAGCTAAAGTTATGTTAATCAATGAGTTTTCTTGCCATGGGAGTGCTGACTGAAGTAGCTTTTTGTCCACCCTCATACCTGTGTGTGCGGTTATGTGGTCACCTCTGTAAGAGAACAGGTGAGAAATAAGCAGCAACTCAGCAAGAAGGAGGTTTTTAGACAGGAGAGAGAGAAGCAACAAGGAGCCTAAAGCATTAACAGGTTTATAGGAGGTTATACCTATGAATATCAGGCTTTGGGCGGACACCCACTTCTGGATTCAGGGTTTTTTGGTGAAAGTCATCAATACCAAACAGGAATGCATCAGAAGCTGGCTACTGCTATCTGCATATGTTTGTCAGCAGAGCAATTTGTGCCAATACAGTCAATTTACGTGGTTCAGATTGATGACCCGAGCTAAACAATCGGCGTTCGCTCACAGAAACCTCTTTTGGATCCGGATTAGCACATCTGCCCACAGTCTCCCAAAACATCTTGGAAAATAAAGACAAAGAGTATTTGGTAGCCATGTTTTGTCCGATGAGGCTTGGGAAGAGGATTAAAAATAAAAAAGTACATTTTGGGAAAGAGCATTAGCAGCTGTGAAGGCAAGTGTACACTACTGTGCAAAGGAAATGCAGTTTATTCCAGTGGTGTTCAGAGAAAGAGGAATATATGCCTACTCACTGTAAATAAACAAAATTGTGTTGAAGTAATTCCTTCTATCAATTCCCTTTCCAAGCAGAAGTTACTCATTAGGCTTCAGATACTGTTCTCATCACTCAGTAAAGCAACAATAATCCTTAGATTTTAGCTAAATCTTAAGTTTTCAGGCACCTGGTGTAGTTTAAGATGTTACCTGACCTTTAAAAGAGATTGCCCCACTTCTGGAAAGTCAACAGAGTTAAAGAGCATTTGTCAGCCCCATCATCTATTCCTCTAGCAGCTGTTCAAGTAAACAAGTTAAGATTTTTTAGTAGTAAATAGCTAGCAAGAAGGTTTGGTAAAGTCTTAAATGGAAGATTTTTCCTAGATGAACGTGTGTCTGATCGCTTAATGTTTGCTATTTGGATTTAGGAGAGCTTACGTGAGAAGTCAAAACTGTTTTCTTTCATCTGAGATTATATTTATTGTTCTTTTTTAAATTGCTTCTGCAGATTCCTATTTGAAAAATCACATGCTGCCACACTAACTCCACAGTCACTGAGAAAATAAAAATGTTTAAGAAATAACTTGTTTATCTGAGCAATTTGGAACCCAGAACATGAGACTGTTTCGTGTAGGTGTTCCTGTAAATGTTTCAGTAAACCTTTATCTGCCTGTAGTTTTGGCCATAGGGCCCTCGATCTTATACAGGACCGATGGATCTTGTTAAATGTAAGTGTGAGAAGTGTTTGTTGTTTTGATCTAGTATTTAAGGCAGTTGGGATATGCTCAGTGACTCCTGCATGCCTCTGGAATATGAATAACCTTTGAATGAGGTGGGTCATTTTAGACATACATTTTCTTCAGTTTTCTGTCACGTAAGAGTTGCTCACATACTTTTTGGAAGCTGAAAGGAAAATAGGCTTCAAGAGTTGCTGCTCCTCATCGATATCAGTGGCTGGCCGTCATCACAATTAACGCTTCACATTCCAGGGGGACAAATTTCCTCCAAAGATTCAATATTACATTGACTTTACTTCAGGGAAGTTAGTCTAATTATGAAGAAGTCTCTTCAAGAAAAGGTACGGGAAAATAAACAGTTCTCTCTCCAAGTTGTGTCCTGAAAAAGGGGCAGTGTTGAGTGGAATATTTCCATCAAATAGCTTCTGGAAGCTTTTATCTGATGAGGGTTTTTTGGCTTCTTTACATAGTGCTTTTATTTTATTCTCATTGTTCCTTAAATGAAAACAGGAATTTATAACTCTAGGAAAACTAAGGGAGAAGGAGAAAGTTAACATAACAGTGTGAATAACAAGGTATGGGAGAATGGAGTCATGTGTGGTGGTGTTAGGAAAGCAGGATAGTTCAGCAGAAATTTCAAGCATAACAAAATAAGTATTTCAGGAGTCTAGTATGAGAAGTTCGATGTTGATCAAAAAAGCCTGCAAAGATTGTGTAGGGATGTCATTTCATTATTAAATGAAAAACTGGAGATAAGCAAAGTGATGCACAACTGGCTGGCAGAAGTCACAAGACTTTTGGATCTTATGCTTGGGAGTAATTTTTTGACTGTTTAAGCGGGTGTGTCTCGCGAGGTGGTCTTTTCCTCTGACTCTCCGTACTTTTAATCTATACCATGTATTTCTTTGACTCTGGTCTTGAAAGTTCCTGAGCACATGTTGTTCTACCTACAGCAAAATACACCCTGAGCGGAAGGGATCTCTTCAAAACTTTGTACATTGTTTTCATCGCCCTAAAACAAAGCATTCTCTAACGTTTTCTGTGTAGCAAGATGCATATGGCTTAACTGAAGTCAATGAAGGCTGCAGATACACCGTGGTGCTGCGGATGAGGCAGTGTGATGGAACAGTGGCCTCAGTCGCAGGCCCATGGTTCTGCACTTAACTAGGCATAGGCGGGGGCTAATCCCCGGACTGAACTGCCACATTTGGAAAATTAATTAGTGTTTGCTGATAATTTTTGTCCATTGCATATTTTTCTCCTTTATTTCTAAGGGTCACTGCCAATTAATGTAGTTTGAAATTTGTGTTGAAAGCTGATAATTTACTTTTTGTCATTAAGAGTACATTAAACATTGTGTTCCTTTGATTCCATTCTGGGTATGTATTTGTACATGAGCTGAATGAGATTTTTTCTGTATTTAGATATTCATAATGGATGCAAGTGAACCTAAAACCAGAAGTTTTCTTTTCTTCTTTTTCATTTTCTCTGTGTTCATTTTGTAATCATGTCACTCAACATAAACTAGTTTTAGGTGTGTGTTTATAGTTCTGCTAAAAAAAGGGAGAATGGACACAAGGTGATTCGTAAAACTTGGTATGAACAGCAACAAATAGGAAACAACTGCTGTGATAGAAATTAGGTTTTACAAGTATTTTATGATGGCCTTGGATGGGCTGGCAAAATATTTTTAAGTGTCACTTTGCTGTGGATGACCTTTTAAATTTCTGAGAAACACATATATTTGCCATACTTTTAAAACTGTATTATATTGCTGTAGACATTAATTGTTCTTCCAGGAAGTACAAGCACACTTTAACAAATGAACTGAAAGGTTTTATAATAACTTCTTATAAAATTGCACTTTTGTGAAAAGTGAACAGTTGCTTTTTCTTATCTAATAGATATATCTAGAGTACTACTACTATGTGCCCGAACAGTGACAGATAACTAATGAATTCTAAGAAAAGATGCCTGAGATGGGCATATAGCGATATAATCCTATTTTATCCACTCAATTTTTGAAAAAATGTAATTAGGTCACAGAAAGTCATTGACGGAGTTGGGATTTGAGTGCAGATTGTGGTGCTTTTTCTTCTTGCTCTATGTCTATGGCTTGTGTCTACACATTTTGACGTTGTTTCACATGGTAGTCACAGATAGTTTTACTCTAAGGTGAGAACTGCATTAAAGGTGTGAAATACAGCAAGTTGTATTTTACAGTAGCAAGTAGAAAGCGAATATTTTGTTTTCGGTCTGGAAAGGAGATGATGAGCATGAGTTTCACATGGATCAGTCCTGGGTTCAATACCAGACAGTGCTTTCAGAAAAATACACAGGATGATACAGAACACCACAGGATTATTAGAGATAAGAAGTTTCTAGAAATAAGAGCTGCATCAAGAACAGAAAGATTCTTCTGAATCTTTCTTTCTTATCTTCTTCCTCTTTCTACCCAATGACAACTTCTTTGTCACCAAAGTAAATTTTTTCTAAGAATCCATATGTGACACGGCAATAGCACACAAAGGTGACTGCTGTGTGCCTTTTCTGAAATCATTAATTTCAATTTACTTATCATTATTCAATTAACTTTTGAATAATGAGAAATACGCCCTGGTATCTAAATGGAACTGGTCACAAAGATGCTTATATGTCTGAATGGGGGAAGGAGGGAGTGCTTAAGCTGCTTTTCTGTTTCTTTTGCCACCAGCTCCCCTGCCCCATGCAGCAGCAGTCCCATGTTTTTCCCAGTCTTCCTTTTGCTCTTGCTGTTCCTGTAGCAGCCCATCTTGCTGCCCTTAATTCCCCTTGCCAGATTCAACTCCAGGTCAGCTTTGACATTCCCACGTCAGTCACTGCATGGTCAGAGAGTGTCCACGTCTCATGTGCCTCCTTCTTATGTTTGAGTTTTATCAAGAGCTCCTTGATCATCCATGTAGGCCTCCTGACAATATTGCTTGATTTTCTGCTTATTAGGATGGATCTTTCCTAAGCTTGGAGGAGGTGATCATAGACCCCTCTTCTCTCCAGGACCATCATCCCATAGGATTCTTCCATTGGGCGGGCAAGATCCCTTAAGGACCCAGATGGTCTGCTCCCTGAAGCTTAGTGTTGTGATTCTGCTGTTTATCTTGCTTCATCCTCAAATGGGGTGTACACAAGACAGCACCAAAACCAACTGGAAGTCTAGAAAGCGTGGCTTAAATGAGTATGTTCCACAGGCTGGTTCTTTAGATTGTGAAAAGTCAATAGAATGATAAGCCTTTAGAACTGTGAAAGGTGCTTCCAGGGCAAAAGTGGTAAACCTTAACGTTCAGGAGCAGGAAGAAGCACTGGGCCTATATTGCAGTAAAGTAGATTTCAGTCTGGCTTTAGAAATATCTGGAGTGGCTTAGTTGGCTACTTGGGTCAGGCAAGATTACACTGCATTGTAATTTGAAAGCTGTAAGCCTGCATGGAGCAGAGCTTGAAAGAACAGGATAGCTTGTGTGTCAGCAAAGGGTCCTTTTGTGTCAGCAAAGGGTCGTCTTGACCTGCAGGCTAATGTCACGCTGATCACATATGAGAAGGAAATAGATCCGTTTCCTTTCAAATCCCAGACAGCATCTAAAACAGGAAAAAGAACTTATTTGCAAGCCTCATAAGCTTAATAAAGTGTCAGTGAGATAAGCCAATGTTTTTGCGCAGCTGCTTTTCAGGTAAAAACATTCTTTAGAGATCTTCCTGTCCTGCTGGAAAGTAATGTAAAACTTCTCCACATTTAGCAGTGCGTCCCTGTATTGGGAAAGAAGAGGAAAGGTTTCTGCCTTTTCTCCTCCTGTTACATGTGATGGTCACTAGCCTGTGCCAAGAAAGGGTGCAACTTGATTGTTACACCCATAACCACTGCAAATGTATTTGAAGTATAAGCTTCAAGCAATTCAGATGGAGAAGAAACAGCTTTTAGTAGCATCAATCTCATCAGCACTTAGAGAAGTTACTATAGAAACTGTTACAGCAGAAATAATAAAAGGAAATAAAAACGGAAGGGGGAGGGAGTGAAGATCTTTGAGAATTTGAGTAAAAATAAAGTGAAGTAGATGTCACTGTCTGAAGCTAGAGAGGTGAAAATAAAAAGCCTTTCTCTTAATTGAAATAATCATGGTTACAGAAATTGGAGAAGGAAAATACCTCTAAGGCCATTGACATTTCTTTGGGCTCAGTATATGATTATGAGATATTCCGTGGGATGTTTTTAGGAAGTAGTCCAGTCTTGCTGTAGAAGTCCAAAAGAGTATGACACAGATGAGGTGGCTGATGACACCCCAAAGCAAGAAGCCATTATAAAACAGGTTTTGGATTAAGTTACATCACTTTTCCATGGTCTTTGACTGCATAGCTGTAACCTCCTTGAAGAATATCTTGATATGATCTGTTATTTAGTTCCTCTGTAAGACTAAACAAAGAATTAAGATACTCTGTCTGCAGCACATAAGTGTAACCTAAGATATTTAAACTATTTTGGCCCTTTTTTTTTTTTTTTTTTCAAATACTGTTTTGTATGAAGGATGGGGTACTCAGAAAGATAAAGACGTGGGGTATCTTTACAACTGTATCATCTGCATATGTTGAAAGAAAGTCAAATCAACAGTAATCCAAAATCTAGTTGTTGCCATTAGTGCCTAGACTATATTGTAGTTCCCATTATCAGTGGAATGAGAACCACAAGATAGATACAGCAGTGTCATGCAGTCATCTTCAAATAAAAAGGGTTACATACTTCATATTAAAAAAAAAAAACCACTAACAAGCCAAAACAAAGAAAACTAAGTGAAACATTTATTCTAGTCTCACTGAAATCCACAACTAAACAAATCTACGCTCTGTAACACGTCAGACTACTTTAATCCATCAGAATTCATTGTTTTCATTCTTTAGAAATATTTAAGGGCGGTCTAAGTGCGCTGGAATTAAAAATAGCCATTTCTGTATCTGAGACTTTGAAGTTGGCCATTTCCATACATGTGATGTTGTCATAAGACATGTTAGGGAAAGGGACATACTTTTGGGGCAAAAAATTTTGACAAAAGCACAACCAATACTTGTTTCAAATGTAGCCTGGACTGGCAGTAACCGAAAGTCATTTTTGTCCAAATAAAAAAAAAAAAAAAAAAAGGAAAAAATAAGGAGGGTTATATTCCTTTAAGCATTCCTTAATGTCACAATGAACATCACCAAGGTTGCTGCAAACTGGGCATTTGCCAGCACTTTCAATAACTGCTGTCAGCCAGCTCATGTTCTGGAGGTAATGCATTAAACCCGTGCTAAAGAAAAAGCTTCCTCAGCACTTTTCTTCCCTTTTTATCCCAGCTGAATTTTTCCTAATGACCTTCTAATAACCCTATCTTCTAAACGTTTCTGTGGGTTCTCTTCCCATTCTTGAATATTATCCTTGCTGGCAAAGATCAAGAAAATATTGTGTTGTTGAGGATCAATGATTATACAAATGCAGTCCCAGGACTAGCTCCTCAGAGAGTTGTCTGTTGCCAGACCCATTTCCCAGTACTCCCAAGAAGCTGTGAATTTCATATATTCCCATAAATTGTCATAATCCCAAATACTGCCATTTTTCCATTGTTACAATCACATTTTGATGTTTATCTTCCATTGTTTAGTATTGTACATTCGGTTGATACATAACTGATGCTGTTAAGACAAAAAATAGTCGTTTCTTTTTTCATAGTATTTACTTGTATTTTCATAGAATTTATTGGGAAGTATTTTGTATGTAAGTCGTCTTACTCATTTACTATACGAGTCGACTTTGCCGATGGGGTGGATATTTCCTGTAGCAAGGGCAGTCTTAATTATTTCAAAACCAGCTGTGATTACCAACACACCCAAAGTGCCATAAGCGTCTCAGCTAAATTTCATAAACTGCTTTCCATTTGGGGTTTGAAATTTTGAAATGTTGATTTCAAAACAGCATCTTCCTGCAAAGAACCTGTTTTTCTCCAGAAGGGATGTTAGCCCTAATAATATTGAACGAATTCAGATTCCTATGACTGTGCTTTGTTAACCTAAGTCCCACATTAATGCCATTGATATGTTATTTGTCATCCTTGCTCTCTCATTCTTGCTAGACTACATCATCACACACCAAAGCGGGATAGCTGTGACATTTAGTAATTTGATGTGTGTATTGAGCCAAACTTACCCTTTCCTTTTTTGCCAGTACAATGTAGGCTGAAGGTCTTCAGCACACAAGAGTCAAGGCAAGATTCACTAGGCAAAGCAGCCTGAAATCCTGCCCTGCTGGGATTTGTGCTAGCCACTGCAGTCCCCAAAATCCTTGTGGCTGAACCTGGTCAGGTTTCTCAGTAGAATGCAGTGATCAATATGACTCCTGAAAGGCCTTCTGTACTGGAATTTCTGTGTAAAAACTGAAGGCAGCTGTTTTCCCCTGAAGGTCGGTGAAGATTCTTCACCCATTGTAGACTGTCTGGAACAGCTTTCCCATAGGGAAGTCATGTCAGAAAATTTACTAGAAATTTTCCTTTTAAAGTAGAGCTTGATAGACATGTAAGGACCGTTATATAATACGGTATCTGTGTTACCACCGAGTTGCATTGTAAATTCACATGGGTCTCATCCACATTAACACATCATGAAAACTGGAGAGATCTGAGTTCAAGAAGCTTTTCAGTTTGAGGCAATGTATTCAAATCCACAAGTTGTTTTTCCCAGCAGTGTGAGCTCAGTTGTAAGTAAGAGCAGAGAGAATGTGAAATTCGGTGAACCAAAAAAAGAACAAGCGAGAAGATGATGAATATATACTAATAAGAGACAGTTCTGGAGCCTGGAATATGTGTTTCCTGTTTCCATTACTTATTTCATCAGAAGTACTGGAATGCAGAGGCAGTCTCTGGCCAAAGCTGGATGACAAGTAAGGAGTGAGTCAGGGGATTTTGGGAAGAGAACAGATAGTACCAGGCCAAGATTGTTCTCGGAGATTTGGGTTTGGCACATCTTTCCTGTACCCTTCTTGGCTTTCTGGTGAAATAATTAAAACAAAACTTTTCATGTGTCCAGTAATCATTGATTCTGAAGTACCTACAGTGTCAGCGAGCGCTGGAAGGAGTTGTGTTTGGCTATATAAAGTACTATCTACTATTACGTCCCTGAAGAACTGGGTCCCACAGGCCAGCACTCAGCATCAGTAGACAGGTTGACTGTCTTTTCCTTGCTCCTTCATTCCCAGTCTGGAATCCCTAAATAGCCTCTCAACTCATGAAGGTGCTGTGAAAAAAAAAATAATATTTTACGTAGCTGTCATCATCTCTTATGATGGTTAGAACATTGTGTTGAAAAGCTGACGCAGAAATGACTACACATGTAATCGGAGTAAGGCTTCCGCGCTGTGCAGGAGGGGCGGAGGGGTGTAGTCTGTCAGAGGGGGCAAAGCAAACAGCCACCTCTGGCCGGCCTGGAGCTGAACTGGAAAGAAGGCTGTGTTACCTTGTGTGTGAAGGCTGCTCCATAAAGCAAGTAAGAGACTGAATTAAGGTTGCGCAGGCCATGAAATCTTGTGGTAGAAATCTCAGCAGTAAAATATCCAGATCAGCCAGTGTTTATGAGTGCAAAACAAATTACAGGTGCAATAAACTGAAGCAGATTCAAGCATCCTGAAGGTTAACGCTTAACCAGTACAGTATCATCCAAGCATTAAAACGGTGCGTAACATTCAGTGAGTAGATGCTGACTTCTGTGAAAACAAGTACCTAGATTTATCCAGGGCTGTACAAAGGATGAATAAACCTTTTCTTTAAAACAGGGGAACAATATGTGGAAAAAATTCTAAATATTACCATCTAAGTACTTTGAAATATTTGTATGGTCAGTGTGCATTTCAAGCATGATTTTGTTCTCCCTTCTCTCCAGTACTTAAAGGTGAGGAGAGGAGCACAGTGGTAAGCCTGCGTTTTTCTCCTGAGCAAAACCCTGTATCATCACCAGTATATGCTTTTGCTGGGACACCACTTGCACATTTCATACCCTGTTTAAAAAGCTGTAAAATTAGATGCTAAAGCTATTATTTTAAAGTTAATAAGACTGTCAAAATCAACTCCAGAGTTGTTGACATAAGCTGAACAAACTAGGTAACCTCTTCCAGTTCTGAGATGGTTGTTCTTTAAGAAAACGAACAATGAAACTTTAGTGATTCATTGCATGGGGTCTTAGTTATTAATGAATCAGGATTTTGGCTTTAAGATAACTGGTTTGAATATATGTATGCATTATATGCTAACTAAGTCAAGAGAAGCAAAATTGTGTTACTTCTTGTTAGTTTCTTGTGTTTCAAAAAGAGAGCAACTTCAACTATTTATAAACTGTAATTAAGTTTCTTTACATCATGACTCATTCTCAACAAGCAAGTCCTTTTTCTTTTGCTTTCTTATGAACTGTGTGGGAAAATTAGGGTTCAATCACCAAAGAATTTACTCAATGCTTAATTACTCAAAACAGCCCTCCAAGTTCTGCTCCTGTCTTTCATAAAGACATGATTTTCCCCACACTATGGCTTTCTAAAACTTGACTTTTAAAAAATTATCTGTAAATTGTAACATAGGAGAAAGCAGTGTTTTACTATGGTATTGGCTTCTTTCTCCTCTGCTGCTTTCAGCTCCTCTTACATTAACAGTGTGATGCTTAGGAAAGCCAAAGTAAGAAATCATCAGGATTAAATTACTGCGAGCATGGAACTGAATTAGAAAGCTTTACTTTCCTGAATGAGCTAATTGTTTAAATTTTCCAAAGGAAATGTTTCTATTTCTGTGAGAGAGGGGGTAAATGGGACTTCCTCTGACATAATTTTCATTTCAAATCTGAGTTTGACAGCAAGATTTCTACCTTCATAACCAAATATTACTGCCTAACTGCATGACTTGTATAAGCTTGCTTGTTGAAGTGACTCACTTACGTAGATGAAGTTATTTTTAGGGAGATAATTTGCACTGTTTAGAAGAGAGGAAAAGAGGGAGAGAGTCCTACTAAGAGCTAGATCCCTCATTATAGTTTACAGAGCTCGTGAACCCAGCATCCAAGCAAAAGATGACTAAGCAAGGGGTCTATTGGTACTTTCAGGAATTTACAGACATGAGTCATCTGCTTATTTTCTGCAGACTTATCACCAGGGTACTTTGTGAGTCAGCTGTTATTTGGAAATAGTACTTGTATTCAACATGAATATGTTTCTGTAGTTCTTAGGTAACTAGCATGCCAAATCAGAGCAGGCTTTTACAGTTTGCTCAGTTCAGGTGTTGATTTACAAACATGGTGCGTTGGTTTTAATGTGAGGCATTTTTCATGGCAACGTGTAAGTGTTGTCTGGGATTTAATTATGATAACACCTTTGCCACCTTATGTATGGCATGAAGACATAAAGAAAAACTTTCTTTATTGACCTGTGCAACTGTGAGCAGAATTTGATCTTTTATCATCAAAGCACCTTGTTAGTGCTGATTACCAATGGTATTAACTTATTTTTCATGTATGATAAAACACTTCACCCCAAATCCAGGTACTCTGTGCACTCACAGCATCAATGGATGGGCATCCGTTGTGACGGAAGTGAGTTCTTGCCTTCCCTTCCTACTGCTGGAATAATAGCTGGCTACCTTGAGATATGTATAACACTTTACAGCTCAAGGCTATTTCCTGTTTACTGGTCTTTTAGGTGTGGTTGTGTTCCAGAATTAGGGACAGGTTTTTTTGCTCGGTCTGGCCTCATCTCACACCTTGTATAAAGGAAGCACTTGGGTTAGAAAAATGGGAGTTTGGCGATTTTTAGGTGAAGGGTAATGTTGGAAATAAAGGCAGATCAATTTTTTCAAAACTCTGCTTGCAGTTCAGGATGATACTGCTGTTGGTCAGGTGTGGATGCACAATTTTAAGTCTAATATGAATATCTGATTTAACAGTTTATAATATAAGTAATTCCAGTGCGGGTTTTGGTGGCTTTTCTGTAACATTTTGGTGTTACTTCTGTAACAAATGGGAAGCGTCTCTGTAGTGAAAGTAATGTCTTGATTACCCATTTAAACAGTGTTTCTAGCGCTAGCTTAAGTGCAAACCTTTAGTTACAGGCAACGGGAAGAAAACTGCTGCTGCTTGCCCCCGTTCTGTATACAGAGGTTTTCAAAGGACAGTTAGTGAAAGTTAGAAAACCTCAAGTAAAAAGTTAAGTGTAAGGACTAAACTATTACTTGAGTGTTTTGCTAAAGTTTGTTATTCCTTTCACATGGTGATAGAATACACAAGTATGTGGAGTAGTTTTCCTTTAAGGAATTGGTACTTAAGAAGGAAGAAGATGCACTAGAGGAAAAGAGTTTAAGCACTTGGAGCTGAAAAAGTGTATTTATAACATTAAAAAGGAGAACCGGTCTCCTTACTTCATACTGTTTTCCACGGTGGAGTCCTTCAGAGGCTGTGGCACACATGTACCATCGGCAAGGGGGTGGTGCAGCGTGCTTGCTGATAAATGCCCTTGATACACCAATGTTTTTCAGGGTTGTTATTTAATAATCATGTTATAAAGAGGAATTTGGCAGAGCAATCTTTGAATCTAACCTTTGTTTCAGCAGTGATCTGCCCTCAAATTAGCAGAACTCTGCCCATGTCATTACCACCTAAGTGTCTGCTGGAAGCTGCTGTGTGAGCTGAGTCACCAGGACTCCGGGAGTTATCACGTGTAGCTCAGACACTGGGTCATGAACTGAGCAAACGCTGTCAGCCACAGTGATTTGTTGCATTTTGAGACTACGGCTAGAATATCACATTTGGCTTTGTGTACTTTATGGCTACAAATGGTTTTATGCATAGAGCTTGTGATTTAGGGGAAAGGGAGCTGTGGTGTGGCTGATGCACATCCAAGAATTCAGACATGATTAGAAAAACTGAAAAATGAAGGAACCAGCAGGATGATAGCATGGGATTTGGAAAAATAAGACCTGTTTTACACTGATATCTTAGTTTGTGGGCAGAGATTTCAAAGGAAGTGCTGGAATCTCTACTCCATGGAGTATTCAAAAGTAGAAAATACAGTGCATTACCAAGCACACTGGAGGGGAGATCCTGTTCCAGCTAAGGATGGGTTTGGTCCTGTGATGTTCCCTTTGCTTTCTTCACATTCTGTTTGTCCTGATATTGCCACCTGCTTTGATTCCTACTGCAGCTATTACAACCTGTTTGTTAACTTAGGAGTCTTTCCTTCTCTTGAAAAAGGACTCTGAAGCCGCAAAGAAGGAATACTGAGAACTCAGCTTATATGAACGAATTATATAATCTTATTAATTTATTTCACTCATGGCTACACCAATAGAAAAAAATATTTAAGATTTCCAGGGAGTTATTGTTCCATTGCAGAGTTCTTTCAGTGTGCAGAATTGAAGAATTGTGATTTGGAGGATAACAAAAAGTCCAGACGTAGATGCTTTATAAATGAAGTCTACAACTTTAAAAGCCATGCACATTCCTCCGTTATTTTGGGTGTTAGATTAGACATTTAATGTAAACAATTCAAGTCTGTTCTCATAACTCAATTTAACTACAGATTCTGAAGCATCCTGAAAATAAAAGTACACCAAGAAAATCTAAACTATAAATCTAACAATGAAAAAGTTAAGTTAAAAACCAGTTTCTGACCATATTATTAACTGTTGTAGACCATTTTGTTGTTCTGCCAGAGCTAGCTGATCATGAGACGGTGATAAGCAAGGAGAACTAAGAGGTTCTGATTTTTATTTTTAGTGAGATATTTTGGGTATTAATGACTTTGCAGTGTGTTTTTGGGTTTGTGGGGTTTTTTTGTCTAGCAGATGACAGCAAGTTGAGATCTTTTCCAACTCATGTGACTGACTCTTTCTACATCCTTTATAAAATCATTTAACACTTTAGGCTTCAGACAGCTGTAAAATGAAAATGATAATGTTTTTTATGTCCATGGGAGCACTAAAATGAATTAACTAAAACAAAAAGATAAACCTGTTTCTTGAATGGAAACCATAAAAAATATATTTTGTGAATTTTTGAAAGAGGAAATTTCACTATAAAGGAGAATAACTTATGTTTGTTATTTAATAACAAAAAATAATCATGGTGTAAACATTAATATGATTGACATAGAAATACACTAACTAAACTTTTTTTAAAAAAATTTTAAAAAATTATGTACTTTACAAAAGTGTTTTGATAAAGCTTTGATAAATCCCATACAGCACTATGTTGGAATAATTACTTATAAGAAATGTAGAAGTATATTTAAAAGTAATCATCAATTTTGCATTTTCTGTCATCTTTAAATCAATACAGAGGAATGATATATTCCCAGGGGGAAAAAGGCAGGGGAAATGCAATGGTGTATTTTAATGACTCTTTTCTCTTTTCTTTTTTTTCTTTTTTTTTTTTTTTTTTTTTAATTTCAGTTGACCTGCCCCTGTATTTCCCTCGAGACCAACCAACCCTAACGTTTCAGTCAGTCTACCACTTCACTAACAGTGGCCAGCTGTACTCCCAGGCCCAGAAGAATTACCCTTACAGTCCCCGCTGGGATGGCAATGAAATGGCCAAGAGAGCAAAGTAAGTCAGATTCCTGTTTCCTACTAAATATTCCATTCGTACATGGTCATCTGTCAGTAGAAATTTCATGGATTTAACTGTACATTTCCGGCATTACAGAAGCTGAACCTGGTTTTGTTCTCATACAGTCCTAGTGTTCCCATATATGAGGGCAGACAGATGCTTTCTTAATCATGCTTATTACATTAGTGCCAGAGGACTGATCAAAAGATGACCCTTTCTGCTAGGCGTTGTATGGGCACAGAGTGGTGACAGTCTCTGCTCTGAAAAGCTTTCAGTCTAAGTAGACAAGATAGCCCCCAGCAGGAGTAATCTGCATGGTAGAAGTCAGTCAAGGTAACGCCGTGATTTTGTGTGGGTGTTGAGGGGACCCCGAAGGGAATCATGTGAGATGGAGAGAGCAAGGAAGAAAAACCTGAAAGGTATGGAATTAGGCTGTAGTAAAAAGAGATGGAGGAACAGGAGGAGGTAGAGCAAGCCACCGCCCTGGCATAGGAGGCAGTCCTATCAGAACTTGATAAAGTTATCTGAAAGTCTGAGTATCTTTCTATACTGCTTTTTTCTGTCGGCTGGGAACAGAGAATCTCTGACTTTCCTCTGCTGTTTTTCTGCAAGCCCTTGTTTCAGGCTGGGGAGACTCCACTTCAGTCCGAGCATCCCCTTTAGTTACAGATGACAGGACAGCCTCTCCAGTGTGGTTCTGCTGCAAGGGCAAGCTGCCGTGGGCAGGGGTGCCCCTCTTGTGTACCAGATATCACCCCTCTCTTCTAATGAAGCAAACCAGGTTTTACCTGAATGGAGCAAAGGCCTTGCTGCAGTATTGTGATTCTGCGAAGTGTAAAAATGTTAGAACAGCGAGAGACTTAAGTAGGCTGATTATCAGTTGTTCGGTGTGCAAAGGCATCAAACTGCATAAATAACAAGGCATATTGGGATGAACATTTTGAATGACAATCAGAAGATTAAATTAGCAAAGACGCGTAAATAAGAATCGAATGAAAATAGTTCAAGCTGAGTAAATCAAATGAATGGCATGGTCAGAGACTGTAATTTGGAAATGATGGAAGCAAACAACAATTGACTGAAGCATTTGCAGATTTTATACTAATTTAAATTTTATGGAGGGCATCAAGTAACATTTGATTTTGGATTTTGATGCATTGTAGTAGAATATTTGGTTTTGGTAGTATTCGGTTTTACTACCATACCGTCTAGGAGAGCCGTTTCTTGATCAAATATGATTTTTTGGGTTTTGGTAGGCTTGTTTCTTTTCTCTAACAGTATATTATGAGGATTTTGTTGGAAAAGAAAAGAAAAGAAAAAGAAACAATAACTGGAAGCATTACTGTGGCTTTTTTAATGACAGTACTACAAAATGCATTTCTTTTGCAGCTGGAAGCTTACAAGTACCTATGTGCTGTCTGCTAAGTGCATTCATTTATGTGGGTGTATACAAATGGACTTCTCTGCTCTGCACTTGAAATTCAGAAGTATTATAACAGTTCTTTTAGAAAGCACTAAATGTGTACACTTACTATCACATGTACATTTTGTGAGGTTATTCACTCTTATGTTTGAGCCTTTGCATTTAAGTTGTACAGTGGATACGTAATATGAGAAAGTTGATGAGAAGCGGGGGAAGAAAGTATGCTGCAATGTCTGAAATAACTATCATTGAGCTGCAAAGAGACAGAGAAGCTGCTCTAGTTAAAAGCGCTTTGCTTGCAGGAACAACTAGTGATTCCTGAGTAGGTACCATAAATAAATCTGTGTGGAGAAAAGTATGATGTTATGATACGTGTTAGCATATTTTAAGAAAGATTTTAACACAATTGAGCACCTTATGTAAACAGCATTTAAAAATATTTGCTGGGGCTTCTTAGAATAGAACACATAGCTTGTTGTGTTGAATTTCTATTTTTTGCATTCTACTTTATTTTTACCGTAGCCATGTTATGGATCAAGTATATGGGAATATATATAGATATATAGGAAAACGTTCTAATTAAATATATTAGTTTAAGCACCACATCAAACATCCCAAATGAAAACAGAAAAGAAGGATACATGACTTAGCCTGTAGAAGCAATGTAATCCTGCTCAGCTGAAGTAAATTTAGCCCTGGATAAATCAGAGACAACTTGTTTGTGCTCCTAAATACTGTCTATTAGGTTTTGCTTATATGTAGTCTTTTCCCCTCTTAGCCAAATGGTCCCCCAAGTGCTTAGCATCCTTTGAGGCAAAAGAAGCTCTGTTTATCTTCTGGCTCTACTTTTCTAGGGCCACAGGGTCTCCCACTTGATGTTCTGGTATCTGACCAAATTCTCTGCCCTTAATTCTCAGGCACTTGAGAGATCAGTTTACACCATCTCCCTTACTGTGACTTAGGACACCATCAAGGACAACTTTTGCTTGCCCTTGCACTGACTGGGTTCATTAGCTGTCTTAGTTCTGTACTGAAGGAAGCATGTATACCTCATTGCTTTATAGGATGTAGAAGCACCACTAAGTTTGAAATGGCATCAGCCAGAGATTTCCTCATCCTGGAATCCTTGCCTCTGTTTTCAGCAGCTCAACACAGCCTGCTTATTCATGGGCAGAGCTGTTGTAAGTTCATGCCAAAGGGACTTTGATTCTGTGCCCAGGTTTCTCCCAGGGTTGTGGGGTGGGGTTTTTTTTCGTTTTTTTCCAACAGGTGAGCCCATCTAATTCCTTCAAGTCAGGGGCTAAACTTGAAAGTCTTGGTATCCTTGCTTATCTTTGTGGCCCCCAGCAGAAGTAGGCATCTCTTTTGAAGTTAGGACTTAACCCTTTGCTGTAGCCTTGAGGCAATCAGTAGTAACTATAAGCAGGAGCAAAATTAATCCCCTAAAATACATACATACAGAAGTAGATTGTATGCACTCACACTTAGACACATAGCACCTAAATCTAAAAGGCAAATTTTCAAATCAGAGTATCAGTTTAGCAGGATCTTTTTCATTCACAGAGAAAAACCGCTCGTGTTCTTGCTGAAGTAACTGGACCAATTTATGCCTGTCTGATAAAGTCCACAAAATCGAGTTTCTCTTTGTCTGTGTCCTTTTAAGCATTTTTTTAAATCACCTGGCTCCTTTGAGGCCCACTGAGGTAGATTCCTCACTGAGAGATAGCATCTGGTAACTGAAGCTTGCTATTGTCTTAGCCCAGGGTTTGCCCTCTGGCTTGATTTAATTCTAAGGGACGAATCAAGTCCCCATTAAATAATGTGATTCCAAATGCCTCCAGATTGTTTGTTTCTCAACTAAACACAAAATTTTAACCTGTTCATCCAGCTAGAAACAGGGAAACCAAAAATATTAGCATTTTCTTACAAGCTGCCGAGATGCTGTTTCCTCTCAGTTCACATCCCAGGCTTTGCCTCTCTTAGGTCGTTTATTTATATGTCTGTGGCCTCCTGCGTAAGCAGCTTCTCTGAAAGATTTGGTCCTAAAATACAATAGCAAGCCTAAGAAAATACAGCAAATTATGGAAAGTTAGCAGCCTTGTTTGTGGTGTACGTGTGAAGTAAAACATCTCTGTGCGGTTTCCATGGGAAAGCTCTCTTGTTTTTTGCTTAAATAGGCATTCAAGTGTACATAAATGGAGTCTTTAAAGAACATGCAGACTCTCAGCCTGGGATACTGTAAATAAAGCTTGTTTGTTTATACAAATTCAGTTCAGTTCTTAGATGCACTCTGGCCCCATTTCTGTCTGACCCAGTGCTGCTAGGTAGACTTAGGTTATATACTTCAGGGAAAGCAAGTCAAGACTCAGTTTACTCTTTTATCCTACATAGATCCACCTACTCGTCATTAAAAATAACAGGAGGAGGGAAAACTGGTACCACAGTAAAAAGTTGTTCCAAGGGTTCATATTCTTCCTTTCGAGGTGGCTGATAAGACTGGTTTCCGAATAACAGTGTCGTCCCTGGCCATTCACTGGTGTTTGCTGATGAATGTGGTGTTAATTTTACATATCCCTCAGGGCTCTGTGAGGGTGAAAGCTTAAAAGGGCTCAAGTGCTCTCAACTATATATTGGCTGTTGCTCTGCCATAAGGTCAAGTGCAGCTTAAGATCATACGCAGACGCATCTTGTGTGAGCTACATACCTATCACCAGTGTGGCTGCAGTACGCTTTGTGCTCAGCACAAGCCTGCGGTGATTAGAAAGTGTCAGGCTGGTGCACTGGGCCGTAGCATTTTCAGCCTCAGCGATACCTTTTCCTTGAGTATCATCAAATTAGAAGTTGTGTGTCATGTGAAGATGCTAGCTGCTATTTGGCCAGAATGGTTGCTCTAAGTTTCTGTTCCCTGGTAAGGAGAGGAAGTGCATTTTTTGGTCTAATAAAAGGATATTTGGAAAAAAGGGGACAATTGTGTTGCTCTTTAGACAAACTCAGTTGTAATATGTCAAGACTTGCTCTTGTATTCAGTAAATTTTGACTGCCCTAACGTTTTGTTTGGGGGTTTTTTAATATTATTATTTTGACACTGACCAGTTTTTCAACTCATCCATTTTGTATTATAAAGTCATAATTCTTTCACATTTAAAACAGAATATCTATTATTACATTTTGGATTCTTTTAAAGTAACAAGTTTCTCTGTTTCCATGAAACCTTTGTTTTCTCCTGTGCTACCTTGAATCTTGCTGTAAAGTTTACCCGTAAACATTGCACCTTTCTTATAATCTTCTCTCCTTAAGAAGTGTAATTAAGGTAATAAACCATTTGTTGTTATTTGGTTTGTATTTCAGTATTTTCCCTTCTTATTCATAAAAAGTAACAAATTGTGTTTGCATGTAGATTTCCAAAAACTAGCTTGTTTGCATTTATATATACTCTCCTCACAAAGCTTTTTTTGTCTTTGGCTCTGTCACACGTTACCTTAAACTTAAAAAGAAATTTAGAACAATGAGAATAGGGAACAGAAGCAGAAAAAATAGGGACATCACCCTTCCCTAAGCGCGTGTGTGTGAACATTTGCAAGGCTCAGAGGATTCTTTCTGGAGAAGAGCATCAGGGTAGGTACAAATGAGGGGTGAGGTGCTGAGCTGGGTTGTTTGTTGAACTCTTTGGTTTTCAATAGTCTCACATCAGCAATGGAATAAAAGTGATTGCCTTTGCTGAAATAGAGTAAAGCTGACATTTTATTGCTACTGTTGGGCCCTTTTTCAGAACACAAAAGGGCCAATAGGCTGTGGCAGCTATAGTGAGAAGAGATGTGGCGACCGGGCCGTCTGAAGCTTACGAAGAAGTTAATTTGATTTTATAGGTCATTAAATCAAAACTCTGATTTTCTGTGGGAGTGTCAGCTGATCAGAATTATATGTGGAAAAGTAGAAAGGCGAATGGAAAAAATATGGTTTTAAAATACTTAATGATTACATTTATCCTTGTAGCATGTTCTGCAGTTAACTTGCCAGCAAACCTTAGTAACAAAATTATTTTGATTGTAAGATATAATAAGCACAGTAGATACAACTTTTAATTAGAATTTTCCTAGAATGTTATTTTATTTTTACATTGTTCCTCTGCATACACTACAGAGTACAGTGCATACACATGATAGTTGCACTTCTTGACTCGTATTTTTCATGTACTTTTCTTTAAATGTCTCCTTGGATAATTAAGTCTGACTCTTAAGTTATGGTATGTTAGTTTCTGACAGGTGCCTGCCAGGGATCTTCAGTGCTGTCATGCATTATGTGGATTTCAGCCAAGACAGAAGGGCCTGGGTATTTGTTTCTGGTCACTTCTCATTAAAGCTTTGGCTGTGGGAAAAGAAAAACAACTATTTTAAAGATGAGGAGTATAGTTGTTATAGGAAGGCAACTAGTTTTTCTGTGGTTTTATATAGACATTATGTATATGTGTGAACTGTACATATATGAGTTTTGATATGTAGTAAATCTTCCTGAGAAAAAGTTTCTCATATTTTGACAAGAGAATTGCAAAGAAGAGATTGGAGGAGTTGGCTTGGTAGAAGTGGATTATAATAACACTTTGCTGGAAGACAACTGCTTTGTAGGAATTAAAGGCTAGAATTTAACATAGGTGGTTCCTAGATAACCAGGGTTAGGTGGCGTTCTGGAAATAGTATGACAAACCGTCTGATTTGGCTTGGCTAGAGAACTCCGTTATATGTTTAAAAGCTGCTAGATCTATATTAGAGCATGGAATTACAGTTAGGAGCTGATGCAAAGAAATTTCCTCACTTGCTTGACAGAAAAGGGTAGAGAGAAATGTGGTTTTGGAAGGAGCTGTGGTTTAATAGCCCAGATAAATACTGTTGCTTGATCAGTTACAAAACAAACAGCTAGGTAAAAGTAGTAGGTGAGTTCCATGGTCTTGTCTTTTGGGTAGTATTTATAATTGCTCTGTTAAACACAAAGAACGGTCATACTAGTCAAATTCAACATTCATTTAGCCCCCCATCACGTCTCTATCTACAGGCAGTAGCCAGTGCCTGTGGAGGAGCATGGCAGAGCATGTAGTCATATTTTCCTGGCATGTTCTACCCTCTTCCTTCTGTTTGATTGCTTTTTGAACCCACATCATAACATCACAAAATTCTGTGGCAATGGATTGCACAGATAATGTGTGGTGTGCAGCTTTGTTGGCTTTCTGCATTCCTACCTCCTACCAGCTCCAGTTGTTTCCTTCTAGCTCTTGTATGAAAAGAGGCAGTGAATAAATAATCCACTGATCCCCTCCACAAACTTTGATTTTATGAACCTTTTCACATCTCTTCTGTTCATCTTTTCTCTCCTGCTCTGCTCACTTATTCCTTCTACAAAACTTTTCCGTGTTTCTCATCGCCTTTGTCCTGCTTGTTTATCCCTTTACTATTTTTGTCATATTCTTTCCGAGACAGGGAACTGCATGTTTACTTATGGTACATTCAACATGCATTTATATGGTGACGTGGTGATATTGTCTGGTTTTCTCTTTATTCCAGTTCTAATAACATCTGCTTTGGTTTTCTGCTTACAACGGAAGGTTACACTGACATTTTAGCCTCAAGATCTCCTTACTATCTGTTTCTCAGAGCCTGTGGGGTTTTTGTATGTAAAATTAAGTATTTTTCCTCACATATCTGCCCTTCACTTTTGTCAATACTGACTTTTCACCTGGTATGTTATCTCCCAGTCTCTCAGTGCTGTAAGAACCATCTGTAGTTCCTCATAATTGTGCCTCATCTTTCCTTCCCTGACTAAATTGTTAGCATTAGCATCTTTGCCATCTTCTTTTGCTCACTTTTGTAGTTCGTGTAGGAGTATGTTGAACAACACAGGTCAAAACACCCATTTATGTGCAGTTCTCAGGTGACTCCACCCTAATAGCACTCATCATTCATTCCTATCTTTTTTTTTTTTTTTTCCTTATCTTGACCTGCCATTTATCCACTCATGGATCTTTTCTCCTGCTGTGGTAATTCATTTTTTTAAAAGCCTTTGAAAAACCTTCCCAAGTGCCTGTAGAAAGGTCGAGCAGTGTGTGTCACTTGAATCTTTCTTGTCCACATGTTTTCGGTACCTTAAGAAAATAAGAGATTTATGAAGCATAAGCTTGGTTCCTACCTAATATATCATAATTACTCAAATCCACTATTTCTGGGCTTTTTATAAATTTATGGTTTCTTACAACAGTCTCTATTAATTTGTAAAGTACAGACCTGAGATTTACTGGTCCACAGTTCCCTCCTCCCAGACCTTATTTTAACTGACATCACACTTCTCTGGTACCAAGCTGTTTAAGCAGGAGGTTACAAGCTGTTTAAGAGTTTAACTTTCTCACACTTGAGTTTCTCTGGCACTCAGGTGTGAACATAATCTGGGCCTGCTAATTTGCTTATATGTGTTTTGTTGATTTGTTAGTTACCTTTTTGGCTGACAGTTGAGTCAGATCTTTCGATACATCCCTCGGAAAGCAGGGTTCTGCTATGGCAGCCTCCTTAAGCACCTCCACAGTGAACTCGGATTTCCATTTATTCCTTGTGACTTTTTTTCTTCTGCGCGTTCTTTTCACTTTCTGACTGGCTCTTATACTGTTTGAGAAGTTTTAGTTTGGAGGACCACAGCTGATTTGTTCCTCAAAATAATTTTTTATCTGCTTTCTCTGCTTTTACCTGTAAGTGTTAAGGTTTGTTTCTGTCTGCTTTCCCCATTTGGAGAGGTGTCTGACCTTTTAAGAATATCCTCTTACTTCTAATAGCAAGCATATATCTTTTAAATAGCAATGAGAAATAACTTATTTAATATGTTTTATATAATCACAGATGTGTGGCATCTCATCCCTTTCCTTCTGACTGGTTTGTCCTAATGAATATCCAAGGAGGTTTCTTTTATGTTTTGGTATGTTGCCTTCGGCCCCGGTTGATAAGCAATCTGGCAAAGCAAAGCGGATGGCATGATGAAATCAGTACTTCCACCTGCAAGCAAACTTTGTTTTCAGGGATGCTGGTTGTCAGACTTGTTATGGATGCATCTGTGGTATAACCCTTCATTTCTGCCTCTGAAGTACAATTAAGGAATTCAATAATCTCTTAAAGATCATTCAAATTCTATTATTACTTCTGTGATCTCCTCTCTTCTTAAGTCTCTACACTTGTTCTTTCCTTACAAGCCTCACTCCTCAATGCGGTTTTGCCCAGTCTTCTCTGCTTTCTCCTACTTATATCATCTCTCCTTTCCCCCCCTCCTTATTTCATCTCATTCTTCACCCTGCCTTTTATACTTAGAATTCTGAGATTCCTAGTTGCATCTTGTCTGGCATTGACTCTCTCCTTCAAATCTATGAAATAATTTGCTAGATAATTGCTCTCCAACAGCAGAGTTGAGCATGCACTTACGTAGCCTAGGTGGGAGGAAGTACTAAGTGTCTTGAATAAACAGTATCTCTTTAAGAAGTTAACCTTTACCTGGAGTGGAAAAATATGGCTATGGCACTTGAGCAAATAGGAAAAATAGAGCAGGCTTGTTGCACTGTACCTCATAGGACTGGAAATTTCCTCCGAATTAGCACTGTATTTAAAAAAGACTGTATGAAGATTGAATTTTTCCGTGATGACCTTGGAATATCATTCTCATGATCCACTGGTAAGGAAGTGGAGTGACCATGCTGTGACAGGGATATTCCAGTGCCCCCTTCGCTAACACCCGCTACCCCAGCACTGAGTAATACCCGGGGGGAAAATGGAAGTTAAGAAAGCAGAAGCAAAATTCGCTATGATCTAAGACCACAAGCCTTCATCTGACTGAAGCAAGTCTATTTCTGTACATTGTGGAGAAGGTGAAGGAAGTGAAGTGTTTATCTCTTGAACTGGCAAGCAGAAAGCATCGATAAAACTGTTTCAAAATGAGAGGTTCATTTTGCTTTGTATGCTTTGGGACCCTTAGAGCCGCTGTGTCTGTGCAATATACACCTTTGTAAACTTCCAAATATCTGTATCAGAAACCTGTGAGAGGATAAATCCCAGAATCTTAATTTCCAGATGATTCTGAAAAACTGCTTGCATAGTTCCTGGCCTTGGTCTGTATGCCCTGATTATGTCCAGTAGCTGTAATTTTTATCTGTAATTGTCAGCAAAGGCCTGTATGTTTGGGAGCACATATATTCTTGGAACCAAAGTTACCATCTTTTGCAGAGTGATGATGCTACTTGTGCTGCCACTTTAAAATAAACATTAATTGCCAGCCTACATAATGATCTATAGTCCTGGCTCTGCAGCAGTTCCCTAGATCTCTGTATTTTGCCTTTAGTCTGGTTGTTGTATTTATGGGAGTTTTGTGATTTGAACAGATTGTCAAGATTCATTTTTGTTTATGGTAAATTGGGCACCAAAGTTGTCTTAACTTTTACGGCAGAACTATGTTGAATTCTTGACTTTATTTATAAAATCAATCAATATCAAAGTTTTTTGGAACAGGCACACAAATGTATAACCAAATGAAAATGTTAGGTTTTATTTCTGTTTGCTTCATGTGGAATAAAGCCACCTGTTACTTATGCCATCAGCAAACCATTGAAAAACATGTCTAAATATAACCATTTCTTGTACCTTTCTGTGTGACTTGAATCTGAAATGGTAATAACGCCAACAAGAACTAACAGAAGAAAAAGACAATGTTAATAAAATACAGAAAACAGCTTTTGGACATGAGTGAATTTCAGTGTTTAAACTTCGGATGTGTACTTAGTTTCACTAGTTGTACTACTTCTGTTTCCTGTTATGGTTTTGGTAGCACATGTTTGGTTTGGTTTGTAATTCTAGAGATGACTTTCAGTCATGTAATATTTTGAACCGAGCTGAAGGCAACAGTATTTCTTAAAAGACTTGCATTTTGATGGCTGCCCACTGCAGACCTCCAGCTCTCCTGGTGCTTGATTACTGTTCTGTCTATTGGCCTGGCTGCACAGTCAGTGCCTTGTTGTAAACTGGCAGGTAGAAGTGGGCATAGGAAGCTTACTACACTCCTTGTAGGTAAATTGCAGCAACAGGAGGTAGAGAGAGAGAAATATTAGAAGCGGAAGAGAGATTATGTGATGAATTCGTTTGGCACCCAGGAAAAAAAAAATTGCTAGCAGCATAATGGCATTGTGCACTGACTCCTTTCTACATTTGTGTGTTTAGCCAGTTACAGTAGCAGTAATTTAAGAACCATTGCGTTGCTGTTGTATAAACACTTCAGATGTTTGCTTGGCATCGCCCGTTTTGGAGATGTATAAAATGGAAAACTGTGTAGACATTGTGTTTCACGTAAAAGCAAAATATTTGCTATAGATAAAACTGCCTAGTAAGGAAATTATAAACCACATCCCAAAGAGCATGCCATCAAGAAGTTTAGTTTAGAAACATGAATATGTGCCAAGTATTGTTACATATATTTGAAGCGATACAGAAATCCTGGAAGGTACCTTTATTGTCCTGCTGCTGTGCTTGGGTAAGTTTTAGTGATGTTTGGATTTGAACAGTGGTTTAGAAACGCTGCTACCTCTCCAGTGCCTAACCCATGCCATAATAGTCCTGATTTTCATTAGCTCCTGAGCCTTTGCCACTTGGCGCCCGGCCGTGTCGCCGGCCCGCCTGCTACAGCCTGATTCTGGCTGCGCAACCAAAGGGTGGAGTGCTGAGAACGATTTGTCACTTCAGTCGTTGTAGTATCTTAGATCTGGAGAGAATGGTAATTTGTTTTAACAACTATTTTCTCCTAATAGAGGTGTCGTAAAATGTCTAGCACAGAATTAATCTCCTGTTAGCCCATACTTATCCCAAAGCAGGAGGCTGGGTTATTCTGCTCTGCCGTGAGTGATCGTGTATCTTTAGCCTGGTGAGGAATGCTGTGGAAGTGCCTGTGAATAAACAGACAACATGGTTCACCCGATGGAAATATGGTTTTAATGCATTATATGTAGTAAAAATAGCAAAGAGGTTTATATGTCTTGCATCTTGAGTTTACAAGGAAAAACCTATGCCTCAAACGTTGGCATGAGGCCCGTTAAAAGAATGGGCTTTCAGCAGGCTACCACACTTCTGCATTCAGCCCTTGCTGAGTGCAAGGTATAGAGATGCAGGAGGAGGGTATAACCACCTGTTAAGGACCTAGTGAGCACTCATATGGAATATGACCTAAAATGCATACCCACTACTGAAGTTAATGTAACAATTTATATATGTAAGTTCCTTTTGTTAATTAGTATTGATAGTCTTGAATTAGATAGCTCCTGACAAATGGAATATTAAAAGAAAACAATTATATATAAAAAAAAGAAAGGTTGGCATCTTTGATTTTGTTCTGTCATAAACAGTGAATCCTAGAGAGTTTGGAGAGTTACAGTAAATCTCTTCTACACAGGAGATGAATTATTAGGGGTTCCATAAAGCAAACCAGCTGGCTGTGCCTGTACAGTCACGGGAGGACAAATCCTCTTGTCTGGCACCCAAAAGGGATTGTTGTAGGTGTTCATTATTTTCAAAACAAGCTTTCACTGTGTCAAAACAAGTTGCAACAGGAACGTAAAAATACAAAAGTGCTCTACGTTTGTATGTATGCTCTGTGCAAAAATACTTTGTACTTCAAAAAGTGCATAATCAGGTGACATTGATAAAGCCTGGAGAAGCTCTTTTATAATTCTAACATGGCTATGCTGTTGAAATAATTTATATAACAAGATTTTATTGCAAAGTGTCAGCATAATAATACTAGTCTGGGAGGCATAGGTCAAAGACCTCAAGAAGCCTCAGGCTGTCCTTTACTCTGACCTACGCCCTTCTTAATTCCTGTTTTCACCTGATTTAATTGGAAAAGGGGAGAACATTGCTATTCTAGCTAATTTATGAAGATCAGTCGTCTGTGGACCGGATTTTTTTCTGTCAGGATTCTGTGGATTTGAAGAAACTTGTAGATGTCTTGCAGCAGTTCCTTTAGGGTGCAGAAGGAAAGGAATATGGGATGTGAAGTGATGCAAATCCTAGAGCTGCAACTCTAAAAGAAATGGACAGCAGCTGGGGCAAATGCCTGGGATTCTCAGCTGTGTCTAATATGGCTGAAAGGGATATAATTCAGGCCTCACCTCAGTCCCAGGGTAAATAATAGCATTTGCAGAATATTCAAACAAACTCACTGTTAACCTGCTGGACAATTCGGACAACAGAGGACTGCTGAGGAGGAGGGTGTCCTACCTACAGACCCTACTCCATAAGAGTTGGAAGGGTTACATAGAACTACTTGGAGATCCCCATGACTGCAAGAGTGCCTGCCCAAGTCAGATCTATTAGCTTGAAAAGGCTGAGGAAAAGAACCCCACATCTTCCTGTAAGGCTTCCCGAGAGCAGAAGGGAAGGGGTGTATTCATCAAATGTACTAGCCTCTATGATTTTGATTACACTAAGGTTGCTCTATAATTAGAGCCTAATATTTTCAGAATTAAGCCATAGTCACATTAGATACCAAAACATTTTACAAGAATGCATTGAAATACTGGGTAGTATTCAAGAATAAAGCTTGCGCTCAAAGCCAATAGTAGGAAAAAAAATCCAAGTACAATAACCTGAGTCTGTCTTCAGATGAGAACGAACACAATACGTGTGCCTCATATGGTGAAAGACAGTAATGGCAGCCCATGTGTCTTTGTGAAAAGATCAAGATCTTGGCTCAAGAGCATTTACTTGCCAGTAAATAATATGCAAAGACAGAATATGTTGTGCTAGTAGTAGACATGTTACTGTACAGCTAAGTCAGTACTTCATGTGGACCACCAGGATTACTGCATCCCCTTCCTTTTCCTCAAATTGTCTCTTGACGGAAAAGGCACTTGAAACTCCCACCTGTTGAGCTGAAAACACCTAAAACAGGTGAGTGCGAAGAGAGCTAGCGTGGAAGAATTTGAGATCAGCGGGCTGAAAGGCTTGGACTCTTGAACTGAGGAATTTAAGGGGAATCTATTTTGTGAATGACTTAGGAAGATGATTCATCATCGCATGATGAATGTCCTTGTCCCAGACAGAAAAAGCAGAAATCTCATTGGTACGGCATTTTGTGTGTTTTTCTCCTCAGAGGGTTTGAATCAATATGTTCTGCTCCAAATTTCCCACAGGAAGATTTTAAGAGAAATCGAAACATCTAGACAACTCTTCTAACTTTATTACACAATGCGTGGTAGCTAGAACACCATTGTGTAGCTGGCTATACCACCTGTCAAGCAAAAGCAATAGCAGAAAGCAAGTGCACTGCAGCATTAGAATGCTTGTACCATAAATATATGTGAAGTGTTGTTTGATGGGAGGTTATGGCCACATAATTTAAAATCTTTGCAGATTTTTCAGCTTAGGAATCTGAAGGCAAAAGGTATTATCAAATAGTCAATGCAGATTTTCTACCAACTACATTTTGAAAAGCCGGCACTGAGTTATTGGGGAAAAAAAACATTGCAATTAGAATGAAATTTCACAAAAGCATGTGAATTCTTAGTCAAGTATGGTTTAAGAACTGCAAACCCACAGCCTAGGATTTAGACATGTATGGGCTTCTGGAGACCTTTTGCCACAGTCAGTGTTTTATATCACTAGAAAATGTGTAAATGATGAGTGATACAATTCTGACTTCTTTTAGATACTTACTATTTACAATAGCAAGACTTTCTTTCCACTGGATAATAAGGTGAAGGGAAGATAAGTGCTTTGCTCTCAGCAGATGTCCTTGAGTGTAGCACCTGAAATTCAATGTACCTTATCAAGTGTATATAGTGGTTAACTACAGCAAAATGTGTTGATTTCCAGAGTGCTGAAGAAAAAATTCCATAGAAACCCTGTTAACTTCCTACCTTGAACTTGGAAAATGACCATTTGAGACAACAAAAACAAATAGACAAAAAACAATAGATTCTTACAGTAAGACACTCAACAAAGAGTTAGACGTGCCTGTATGAGTATGAAGATTGGCACCCACTCTAAGCTGAAAAGAAAGCAATTCTTTAAACACTGTTTAAGCAAAGATCTAAACCATTATGAGAGAGATGCAGAGCCATTGTGCTCAACACTCACGTACAGAGGATCTACAGACTTCGTACAAACCAGTTTCTCTTGTACTTGAAGGAGCATTTTGTGCAGTTCTTCTGAGCTTGGTGTAAGGTCAGTGTGGCACAGACCCACCAAGAACATGGTAGATTAAAGCAGAAGAAGGAACTCGGTGTTTCACAGAAAGGAGAAAAAGCTTTCATCAAAACCTGATTTCTGCCATATGACACAGCCTAGAGGTACCACAGGTCAGGTTAGCTTTCTGCATCTTCAGTGTCATTCAACAGGTACCCAAATCACTGAGTTTTTATAAATCACAGTTCTCCAGAGCTGAAAAATGTATCTAGTGGATATAAAATAATGATTTCAAAACACTTTGAAGATACTTGAAAGTATCATATGGCCAAGAGTCTGAAACAAAATTGAGATATTTTTATGTGAATTCTGTGGTATAGCACAGATCCAAGTTATTGAGGGTTTAAATTTGTGTGAATAGGTTTATGTGAATAGGGTATGAGAAATGAAATTAACTTTTTCCAAAGTTAATGCTTACATTCACCGTTTCTCTGTGCCTGTATGTACAGGATGCTGGATTATAAGTATTTCTACAATTTAAAAGCTTTGTAAAAGAAATAGTGTTCCATGTGAAAGAGGCCCTTACCATCCAGGCTGTAGCAGAGTATTGTCCTTCAGACAATTCTATAATTCTTTTAAAGTTGTTTCATGTAATCAGTTGTGAATTATATGTCCATGCCATGGACCTATTTGTGTGGAAATATACACTTTGACCTCAATGCCATTTGGTTGATAGATGAAACATACTCAGCCAGTAATCGGTGCATGTTATTTTCTTCCTTACTGGTAATCTCTGCAGGGGAGAAAATATGTCAGGATTTCCATTTCACAGGAAATTCAAATATTTTAACATACGATTTTGTCCCGAAGTTCAGATGAAACAAAAAGTTCTGAAAAAAAATTTGCTTGGAATATGTGAAAAATAATGCAATTAACGTGACACTATAATGTATCTGCCAGCAGTAGCACAGTGCCTCCTGGAAGTAGAAATTTTTGTGATTTATCCCATAGTTTTTCATGGAGCATGTCCTTTGAAAAGACTACTTCTGGTGTTATGTTTGTACTTATGACTCCTGTGATGTACCAGGGCATTGTCTGTGTGACTAACTGCATCATCTCTGAGACAAGGAGGTTAATATCAAACTGAATGTTTAGGCTCAGTTCTACAAACCAGAACATCTCTTCTCAGATCAAGCCAAACTGAAGTACCTCATTCTTCTCCTCCTTTTCCTGATGAAAACTCAGTAGCATTTCCACAGAAATGCACGCAACTGGGTAGAAATGTACTTTTCCATTGCAGAAGTCATGTGATTTAAAAAAAAATAGTAATTCCAGCAAGCTCTAATAATGAGTAATGTCTTTGCTGCCTGTTCTGCTCCTTCATACATACTCAAAATAAGTCTTATTACTTTTATACACTAACACTTGCCTTTCCCTCCCTGTAATGCAGGTTTTGTTAATATGGAAGCAGTTTAACCTCTTTTCTCCTACTTCCCCGTCTTTCCTCTTCAGTCTATTGAATGTGGTGTAGCTGATACAGTCCTATCAAGTATATTGTGCTTGTAGATCTCTTTGCAGGGTCTTGTTTGGTTTGGTTTGGGGGGGTGGGGGTAATTTATTTTTTGTGTGTGTGATTACCATAATTATCCAAATGTTTTTTTTCCAAAATTTCTTTCATCTCAGATGCCTAGGCTGTGTGGGAGAGGGGCAGAAATAGAGGAACATATCCTGGGTAAACATGTGGTACTACATTTGCTTCAGTCTGGACAAGACCACAGATGATAAGGGCAAACTTAAGCATGTACTTTAAAGTATGGAAAGAAAAAAGTAGACATTTACAGATTATGAAGTACTAATGGCATTTTTGTAGTGTATGGAACATCGCCAAGAGGTTCATATGAACCACCAGTGAAATAACATCCTCTTTGAAACAGTACATCTGATCAGAACATAGGGAGGTGTTAGATTTAGTTTTGCAGCGAAGGCTACAAACTACTGCAGGAATCAGTGAAAAGAAAGGATGCAAGTATAGATAAAGATGGTGTGGGAGGGTGTATGTGGTATCAGAAGCTTTCATTCTGGAATTTACCTAGCATAGAAGTCATTGAAATGTAACACAGTAGGTATGGTTTTAATACAAAGCACGGAAATGCTATAAAGGAGGTGTTTCGGAAAAGAAAGGAAATGTGGGAAAACGCTTCTGCTTATATCCCGTTTAATGATTAAGAATTTTTAGTTTAGGAAGAGGAAAGTTTTAAGTAAGAGTTATCAAGTCAGTAAGAAGAGCATGTGCATGGAAGAGAGTCTGCAGAGAAACTGTCAAAGGGGAAGGAAGAAGCTACTTAAAATAAGCAAGCAGAAGAAATGTAATTAAATGTTAGGACAGATAATGCAAGGAGAAATATAAGAATGATAGATCCTGGCATTGACAATGTGCAAGTGATATTCCTTGAGTTAGCAAAATGACGTAGAGCTGACCAGAACATACCGAGGCTACAATTTCGGAGGTATGCAATAAAAACACAAGTATACAAACGGCACTGGACTGTTACGATCAGATGACAGGCATACCTTCTCGGCTGGTTTATGTATGCCTATGTGCCAGGGTGAACAGTCACTTCTGTGGGCATGATTACGAGGGCTGCTTTCTGACTTTGATTCTATAAATCAAAGTCTGCTTTGTAAATACACAGCACAATCTGTGTATGCTATAAATGCGTGTGCTGGTTGTCCTTTTCCATTTCTGGGCTCAGCTCTTCAGTCCAGAAATGCTTTTGCTTTCCCGTGCTCTTTTAACCTTTGGACAGCATCTTGTGTGTGTTTACAGCTTCTGTACAAAAGCTGCCTGCAGCTGTCTGTTAATTAATTTGCCAGGTACAACTTCACAAAGAGAGGAGAGCATTCTCTTTTGTGATCTGGCAGCATTTCTAGATGTGAGGAGGTATGACTGGTGTTCAGGTGGTTGCCGAAGCTTCTACCCAAATTATGAAACACATATCATGATTGGGAAGATGATCAGCATATTTTTGCTTTGGGAGATATACCAGCAGAGAAATCAGTAACGTAATAAGCATAATTGCAGTTATTCTCACTTCAGATGTGTTTATTTTTTGGTAGGGAGAACAGGAGAAGGTTCTTCTTGCATAGGAATTTATGAAGTCCAGTGATGTGAACAGCAATGTTTTTTAAAAAAAAATAGTAGAGAAAGTGAAAGTTCGGTGTCGAAAGTAGTAAGCAGAAACCAAAGATAGAATGATGAAGCAGCTTCTAATATAACTTGCAGTAAAGGGTATCATTGGGAGACATAAAGTACGGTTAGTACACAGTTGAGTATTTCAGTGCAATAAACTCAAAGGTACAGTTCCAGCTCAATTTTGGATACTTAGGATCAACTCATTTTACAGATTTATGAGTCACTCGACTCTTTGTAAAGAAGATAGACTAAGATCCAAAATATACAAAGCACATCTTAATTTATAGAATAATATTCTTTCAAAGTCTAATAAAAGGAATTACAGTTCATCCAAAGTATTAGTATTTATTGACTATGTCTTACATAAACTACTGCCATCGACAGTGACTCTGTGTTGCATTAAGATTTCTGTAAGGAGACAGATAAAGAGCTTATCTCCTGCACATATTCTGACTTTGTCTCAAAATTTTCCTGCTCCAATGACTTGTTTGTCTTCAGATCTTTGATACCATATGTGAAGCTTTCTTCAACATGGAGGAAGAAAGCCCACTTTTTATCCCAGAAACATGGTACACATCAACTGCATCAAAAAGTCCCAGTTATAAAATGCTGCAGGGAGTGGCGTAGCCACACTTGTGGCTCATCTAAGTGTTTCTCACTTCTACAGCCATTCAAAGGTTTATTTTCCAGTGCATGATACAGTTTATCTCTGGAGCTTTGCGTTGGATAAAATATGGACAGTCCATCAGGCTCTTCTGACACTGTCAAGTTACTGATGTTGACCACATTAAGAGATTAGTGGTGAGGACGCTGAAGAAAGTAGTACTGCTGGGTCGAGAAAGCTGAAGTGTGTGGGTCTGCTGCATACTAAAAACTTGTAAGAAGAACACTACCCATTTTTGAGATCTAATAACAGACTGAGCATGGTAACATTATGCTTCTCTGTTAAAACCCTAGGTACATACATGCACACACCATATTCTAAATTTACTCTTTCCTAACCGTGCATTTTCTGTTTTTCACTAGGGCATATTTCAAAACATTTGTCCCCCAGTTCCAGGAGGCAGCATTTGCTAACGGGAAGCTTTAGACAGCCTCTGGCACGAAGATGGTACTGGACAGGTTCTTCAGTCTGCGTGTGTCAGCCCACAAGAAGAATGCCTGGAAATGGTTGGACTGTCTTGATATAGGTGCTTTCTTGCCTCTGAAATTATTTTGGTAGCTTCAGGTATTGTCAGGTTTCTCAAACAAAGACCTCACTAGCATGCTTAAAACTCAATATTTGATATTCATCCTGTCCCTTTACCTCTGCCACCACCATTCCTTTATATTATCCACTGGAGTAAATTTAAAAGGGCGTGTTTTGATGTGATAACATTTTCTTGTGTCAACAGTGTCCTGTATGTTATGCCTTGTTTCCTTGTCTTCAGATGGTGTAAATTGGATTATTTTTTTTCCATGGAAATATGATGTAATTTATATATTAAGTTAACATTGCCAGCTTTTCCTAAGAAAATATAAAACTGCCGTGTGTACCAGGAATGCCTAATGGACTGTACAGTGCCATATTCTGCCTTGGAGGTTTGTGTCTCACTGTGGTTATTGCTCTCACAGGTATGGATATGAGTTGCACACTTCAATTCTCAGTGCCTTTCAGGTTGGTCTGATATTAATATGGCAGGGTGTTGGAGGGTTTTTTTTAATATTTCAGTTGAAAGCTTATCTTATATGAAATGCTATGCTTTTATGCTTTATTTTTATTTCCAGTTGTACAATTTTGGTGTTTTTATAATGAACTGCTGTTACCATTACGAAAAAGTTCTGCTTCTTTAGTACCAGTGTACAAGGAACTAGTTATATAAATCAGTATAACAAAATAAAGCTCTTTCATAGACCTGTAATTTTTCCAAGCAAGATAAATACTGCGAAGAAGTAAACTTTCAACAAAGGAGTGAATGATGTCTTGGAAAAATAACTGATGAAATAATGTAGGGCTATAGGTATTTAGTGTAATGCTTAAGTTCAACATGTCTTCTCAGAAATAATTTTTAAGTGTATCTAACTGGAAACATTACGTCCCTAATTCTGAAATGCCAAATGCAAAATCCCACCTATTCATCCTTTCTTTTATGCTTGTGTCAGGCACACCAGTTGGGGCTAACTGTCACAATGCCACTTCCCAAATTAAATTGTAAATAGACAGGGTACTTTCCAGTAAGGAATAAAATTAACAGTGTACGTTGCTTATAAATGGCATATGGAAAATATGCCCTACTTCTGCTAAATAAAAGGAACTAAATTAATAGTATGCAGATGATACAGTGGCACTGGAAAACATTTAATTTGAAATTACTCACTATAGCACCACTGTCTATTTACACACTGAAATCTCATCAAATTATTTGATAGGCAGTATTCTCCTACCCTTTCGAAAACTTGTTATTTGACCTTAAAAGTAGTGCTTTCCAGGCAAATGTCCACCTAGGAAATGCAGATAAGTTTTGAGCAGTGAGGCTTAATAATTAAGAATTATGCAAATCATTTGCCTCTAGAAACTACAGGTATTTTCAGCTAGTTTGTAAGCAAAATTTTGGTTTCTGTATAATACTGAAGTTCTTGGCTGGAAATTAAGCTGCAAACAAAATCAGAAGCCTTACTGCAAATATACGAAGTAGGGGGCATATTCTGTTCTGTGACCCACCCCCTTTTGACTCTCACTGCATTATGCGAGGGCTGTAAACAGCTCCAAAAGTCTGAGCCTGAATTCCCTCTGTGGAGGCATTGTGTGAGGCTTTTGCCTGTAAACCAAGACTTGGAGGGTAATGGTTTTATGTGAATAGCAAAACTGTAACTGAACAACCTTAAATCGCTAAAAAACCACACATTGTGCAATACACCGGGATGGTCTCGCATCTGCATTTCTTCAGGTAAAGTCAAAGCCACACACGCATATTCAAGAATAAGCGAACTCTTGTGAACGGGGTGGGAGAAGGATGATGGCTGATGAAAAGTATTTGCTCTCATAGTGTTCAAAATCTGATAGAAACAACCTCTAGCCATCTTCAGAAGGTAAAAGCCAAACCCTCAAGTTACATCAGTAGATTCCTGGGATCTTGCATTTTATAACCTTGTGTTTTACTCAGTGGTGTAGTGGTTGCCCCATGAACACTGTGTTTGCTTTATATACCTGACTGTCCAAGTGGCACCAACATATTTTTTTGTCTATTCAGAAGTTACCGTGATTCAAAGGCTAGCAATTGCAAAACATTTCAAAAAGCGGTCCACTTTTCAGAGTCAATATCCGTTTTCAACAAAAAATGCATCCTTCACCTCAGTTCTAGTAATTTTAGACTGACTGCTTTATTATTAAAATAAATTTTAATAAAATTAAAACAAAAAAAAATATTAAAGAGGTTTAGAAGCCATGTAAGAAAAGACACTGAGGATATAAAAAGCCTAAATCAACAATTCCTTTATGTTGAATTCAATAGTTTCACCAACTTTTCACTAGCTTATATGGAAATGAACCTATGATTTCAGTCTAATTTTGCATCATGCTACAACTGGTAGCATTTTTTTTTTTTTTTAAGAAAAAGCTAGAGAAGTTTAGAAACTAAACTGTTTGTGTTTGAGAGAAAGTCTGCAAGCCTATCGATTTTTAGATCAGAAGAAAAGGCATTTTTCTTACACTTAATGAACATTGTCTTTATTTCAAAACCACCCTGCACTCTTTGACCTGCAGAGTACTTTATGGAGCCCTTCGTGATAGTTCTCAGAAGGATATATTGGTGGTGTTAGCACTACAAATGGGGTATTGGAAGGAAAGACAAAAAATAAATGAAATCTCTCCAGAAGGATGATTACCATATAAATACTACATCGGAAAAAAAGAGTAAATTTCAATAATTTATATCAAATCAAGTGTTTGTTGAAGGCATTTAGCTTAGCCACAAAAGTTGTAGTCTAGTACACTGGAGTTATTTCTGTCATCTCCTGTTTTATGATACTATCTATTGTGGCCAGTTTAATGGCAAGAGACCTCCAGTGCTCTTTCCTACTAGGTGATATATGCGGTTGAAAGGAGCAGTCAGACCTAGGCTAGTTTCTTTGCTTTACGAGAACTACAAAACGCAGGAGAAAAATAGCAATGTTACAAACATATCAAAAAGCCTGAATTTTTCTCTGTTATAATTGTGATTGAAAGTATGCAGTATGTCTCTAGTTACTCAGCCCCATTAATGCGTGATTTTCCAAAGGTCCTTAAAGTGCAAACTTACAGTCAAGCCTTTACTCATCTGCATATGTAAACCACTGTGCTAGAAGTAATACCAAATCTTTTGGATTCAAAGTTAGACTTTTTGTGAACTTGCTGGAAAGACTGGACAAGCAGCTGGAAGAATAAATGAAAGTTAACTATATCATATGTAGTTTGGTCTTTATTGCTTTTACTGTTGTGCTGGATATTGCTTTGTTGATCAGCATGTTTCATTTGCTGAATCAGCAATGGTTTTGGTATCGTTGGTGTCTTTGAACATCCTCACATTTGTTTATAGAGTAGACTTGAGTCAGTTTTTGAGAGGCAGTCATTGCTAGAATTAGCACGGATCTTCTGTGCTTCGGCAGACCCTCACTAGCCACATTTCTCTGTGTTTCCTTTCTCTCATCCTGGCTGGTGCTTGCAGCAGTCGGGAGACAAGATTTATCAATGAAATGCATTACCTTAAGTCTTAATTCAGATGGTTTGCACAGACGCTTCTTACCTAGGAAAGAGGGGACTGTCTGAGCAGACTCCATCAAGCAGTGCCCCCCTAATAGAAGGCTGGGGGTTTAGCAGAGGTCAAAAGCCTCTTTAAGTAGTGAGTGGGGAGTGCTGCTTAGACATCCTTCTGTGTCAGCGCCCTTAACTACCAGAAAAGCAAGCAGGTGACAGAAACCTGTAGTAGCATGTGAGGGTCACCCCTGCAGGTCTGGAATACATTTCTAATACCACATCTATGCCGCAGCAGTACATGGAGATGAGGAGGTAAGTCTTCTTGTCAGTGGAGAACGGGAGTTTCTCACCTTTCCAGACTTGTGAGAAAGGTGTGCTGCAAGGAGGTAACAAGCTTTGGACACAGCTTCTGACCATGACTGTTAATTACAGGGTGCTGACCCTGCCCTGTGAAGCAAATGAAGTCTGTCACCAAACTGACTGCTTAAATTACTTATGTCTCTGTAATTGTTGTATTGTAATGCTCATTAAACCTAAAGGTTACACTTACTTCTTAAATGTTACTGAAAATCCCTTAAGTCATCTCCTTTTCAGTTTTTATTTTCAGGTGTCTGTAATGTTCTGGGACAATTTTGATTCATCCTTACTAGTTACTGCTATTTTTAGCAAGCTTGAGGTTTATGTTTTAACAAGGCCACAAGGTGTGTGCCAGCATCTTATGGGACTGCATTAAATATAGAATTATTTGCCATAAAAATAATCAGTGGAAACTGTTTTTTATTTATTAATCTAAGTATTGTATTCTCCACAACAGAATAATTCCGAGGAAGGACTCTTGTTGCCTAGAACAGAGGATAATTGTGCTGATGGCATTGGGTACATTTTTTGCACCAAATCTTTGTTTAATTTGCGTCTTGGCCTCAGCAGGGGGAAAGTGTATTCTCCTTTTCTGAAGGAAGCCTGCACCTAAACAAACCATTGATCAGACTATATCTTTTCCTGTTTGAGCTTTGAAACAATAGGGTTTGTCCCTATGGGCAAAGCCAGTAAAAGTCTGAACAGTGTACATTAACAGTATAGAGCTCTTTGTATGGTTTTATTTACTGATTTCTGTAGATTCAGAAAATAATTTCAAACTATGTCCTGGGGGAAGGTAAACAACACAAATATCAGAAACATGCAAGTAATTTTAGCTAAGGAATAAAAGGCTAGCGGTCTAAATACTATTCTGCAAGAACTCAAGGGTTCTGCCATATATTTCTAAGCATGTGGCTTGAAAAGCCATGGTGTGCAGGGGATTTTAGTGCTGCTTTTCCTATTCTATTCCCTGTCTTACATTTAAAAGCTCAGTACTTGGTTCCAAGGCATTGCACAAACACCATTTTGTTAAAATGGTAGTTACCAAGCAAAAAGGCGGGGGGGGGGGGGGGGGGGGGGGGGGGGGGGGCGGGAACTGGGATCAGCTGCTGAAAATAGGTCTTAAATCATCAAGAAATCAACAAAGGAAGCAAGGTTTGGCGGCTGCCCTGCCACTTGCTGAGTCTACAATATGGGCCTTCAAACGTGTCCCCAGTGCAAATTAAAAAAAATACAGGAGGTTTTTCTTGCAGTGCTAAAGAATAAATACAGTTTTAAACAACAGGAAGTAAAGCAAGCATTTAATTGCAGGCATGAAAAGCAAAATACACACTAGAAGTCTAACGTTATTTGTGCCTACAGCTCCCTGCGTTTCTCCTGTCACCAGAGAGGGTGAAGAATTAATGCCTCGTGCTGCAGCTGCCCGTGGTGAAAATTGACCCTTGGGGTGCTCCGTGTTTTCATCAAACTCTATTTAAACCCTAATGATGCTTTTTCTGTCCCTGAGGATGGCAATGCAGTACCAGGGAAAAGCAAATCTTACACTATTGGGGTTTTCTGTTCCGCTGCTGCTCCATTTTGAGCGCTTGATTTGGGTGGGGCGAGTGCTTTGTAAGCCATCAAGCCTGCCAGCAAACAGGGTACATTTTATTTCCTTGGTGTTTATTTGAAATGATTCAAGCTGATTATAATTTGACATCTTGTTTCCTTTATTCCACTGTCCCTTTCAGCAAAAGTTTTTTAATGCTTGATCAAAAATCAGAGCAGCTGTCAAGGTCATTTGTGTCTTTCAGAGGGGATGTAGCACTGGTGTGAGAGTAGCAGCTTGAGGTTGGAGCCATGTGTTTCTTCTCTGAACTGCACTGTCAGCAGCAGCCCAAGCATCGCACTCCCCTCCCAGCAAACCTCACTGGAACTCGGTCTGACAGGATGACAACAAAGAGTGACAAAAACTGACCTTTTTTTGCTTTTCCTCAGAGGAGCAGCGAAACAGCCTTTGCTGGCTCCGTTGACGTACGTAGCCTCCTCCACTACCCAGGTCCCCCTTGCTCCCTCTCCGTGAGATCCAGGCTGCAGGAGGTAATGGGCTTTGGTTGCTCACCAGCTGGGGCTAGGGTCATTTCTGTACCCAACAGAGGAGCTGTGCCAGAGGGGAATGCCACCCTGCTGTGGCTGAAGCGTGGCATTTCCTCTTAATGCCTTGATAGGAGAAGGCAGCTGCAAAATCCAGCTGCAACTCAAGTGCAGCCCTGCCAGCTAAGGGTGCTTTCTTGTGTGTTTTGGCCAACCGAGCCTGCTCTCTGTTCAGCTGCCTCCGTTCTACTGGAGAGCGGATGCTGCAGAAAACTTTCTCCTTGCATTGCTAGCCCTAGAGGCATGTAAAAAGTTCTGGGGCCATCAGCAACCAGCTTCCCACCTGAACTTTTCTATCATCATTATGAAAAGGGGAAGCAAAATGCTCCGGTGGAAAAGATACTGCAGTGTGCTGCATTTCGCAGACTTTCTGCACTCATCTCCCTGTCCCTTGTATCTAGTAGGTGCTGTGTCTCAGCATCTCTCTTTGCCTCTGGACCACAGGGGTGCTCCCGGGCAGCCCGCAGGTGAACCAGGAAAGAGGACAGCATCTTCTGGTTTTAGCAAGAAAGAGGTGAGTTTGGGTGAATGAGTCTGTGCTCTGACAATGGGGCTCATCTTCAGAGCACCCACAAGACTTGTAGCCAAGAAGAAGTAACAGCTTCTGTCTAATGGGGTCAGATAGCTAAATGGAGCAGTTTCCGCGCGGTGGTGGCTGGTATAATTATATGCTGGGCCATGGCGTGTCTGGTCCTAATAGCACCCGGGACTCCTGTGAGTGACTCAGCCACTGCTTGAGGCTAATTATGGGCAGGTTGCATGAAAAAAACCCTGCAACTTGGTCCTGCCTTTCTCTCTTCCAGTGGATGGGTGTTCAGCACCACCATGGACATAGATCACTCACGCAAAGCTGGGTGAAAGCCTGCTTGTAAGGAAAAGGCTTTTCAACCGTCGGAGGTGCCTGCTTCGAAGAGGGTGTGTTGTCTGTCAGGGCATTGCTCAGCTGAATCCCATTCCTTGTCTCTGCCATTGGCTGGTGCTGGGGTACTTTACAGAAGAGATTCAAAAATAATCTAATCGCTGGGTTCGTCATGCTTGTTATGGGTGACAGGAGTATTTCTTCTGCATTTGTAATGGCCCTTTTGTTGAATTTAGCGTTATTTTTATTACAGTGGTTTGGAAATGGATCATGGGATTATTTGGTCCTTTTTAAAACTGAACCATGTATTCAGCACTGTGATACACTCTGGCAAAAGGGTCCCCACATTAGCTATACTGTGTGAAGTGTTATTTATCTTTCCTGCTCCAGAGGTACCTTGGAGCAGGCTCAGGAAGCAGGTCATATGCTTGAAGTCAGCTTAGAGAAAAATCTCAGAAGGTGCTGGAGTTTACTAGCAGAACTTAACATACTATTTACATAGACCCCATCTTTGCAAAGAATAACTTCTACTGGTTTTAAAGCATATACAGGAAAGAAACGCCAACAGTATATACCTATGTCTAGCATTATATGTGCAGGATTAGGGGAGCTGCAAGAAGCTATTAAATTCTTGGGGAGTTTTCATGACTCCGTTCTTCAGGCTCTGTCAGATTATGTTTACGGGGAAGACTTACCAAAATTTTTCCTCCAAAAGTGACGCCATCAAAAGCACAAATCTCCAGGCACAGTCCAGCAATGGAAGAGGTGTCCCTGGAGGTTGGGGCATCTCCCTGGAGATTTATGAGTAGGCAATGCTGTGGTGGTCCTCATCTAGCAGCTGGTGGTAGTTCTGCTTCGAGTGAAAGACGGGACTAAATGATCTGCAGACATACCTCTCAGGAAACTTGGACGTGGTTTTATTACCTTTTTTAAAACCTGTGATATAGATCTGAGCACAATCAAGCACAACCTGATATTACCTACCTTTAAAGATTGTTGGGAGGCAATAGTTCACCATTTCTAACCATTTTCAGATCTTAGAAGTGTAAAGACTTAAATTCTGTACTTTTTCAGTCACTCGCTTGTGTTAGTAGAGACAGCTGCAGAAACATGGCTGATGTCTATACAACACGGTACTCTTAAGTAACTCCCTAAGTTATTTCTAAGCAGAGTAGCTCAGTATTTGTGGTGCTGTGCACTTGAAGCACTATAGACATATTGCATCATCCCTTCATTTTTATGAAAGGTACCTTGGTGTTGCCTTGAAGAAAAACCATGTTTGGATTTGAAAGTAAGGCTAGGCATCTGGAGCCGATGCTCCCCGTATACAAACAAGATGCTTCTTCAGGGAGGAGCTAGGCCTGGAAACTGGTCCAACGTGCATTGAATTCTAGTTGTTTGGAGTTGTTTATAGACTATTTAAAGAGCAGTTCACAAACAGGAAGGAGTTAAAACAGTGAAATGAGATGCTTTATGGGCCACCATATCAGGGCAGACTGGCATCTGTAGCAAGAAGCCCTGTGCGTGCCCGCCTGAGGGGCCTGTTTGCAGGGAAGCTAGCTTTTACATCTTGACATCTTGCTATAGAAAAATAAGAATTGTTTTGAGGTTTGTCTTTGCACCTAATCCTGCCACTCAAGATTAAATCTCACAGACAAAACAAGCTATTTGGGAGGCGGACCAAGAATGCCTTTACAGTGAAGAAAAATATAAACACTCAGCCAACTGTGATTAACTATTGAATGCAAAACACTCCCTGGGTTTTGTTAATTTGTAGACTGTAGAGAAAGCTCCCAAATGATGCCATGCTTTCAGTGTGAAAACACTTCAGCCTCTACAAACCACTGTTGCTGGGGGAAGGAAAAGATTTTGTGCAAGCTGGGTTTTGGGAGCCTTCCCCCTGCCCCCCAAATGTGGTGTTTATTTGGTTTTGCAAAGGCGATGTACCCAGTTTCCTCTCATTGTGCCTATTCCTGCCTCCAGCTGCTCACACCTGAGCTGGACTTTGGCTCCTTCCCCTCTCGCTCTGCTGGGCAGGATGGGTCGAGCGCACCTGGCTCAGCTGCAGCGCTGCCAGCCACACTGCTGTGCACGGGATCCCACTGCCCTCCAAATGCTGTCCAAATGACCACAGGGAGAAATTGTCATTAAAAACAAAACAAAAAAGACCCAAAAATTGCTTGTGAGCAATTGCTTGTTGGTTGCAGGCAGCTCTGGGTATTCCCAAGCTTTGAAGCAGCTGCTGGAATGACAGCGTTAAGGAGCCCGAGCCCATTGCAGTGTGCTTCATGTGTGTATTTACTGTATTCACAAGATGTCCAAGTTTACATCCAGTTTTAGAGTTCAAGGAAGGGAGAGAAAGTGGGTGCTGGCAGCCGGAGAGGGAAGGAGCAGAGGCTCGTTGCACTGTGCTGCTGTCAGTCTGGAACAACACTGCTGAGTGCAGTGAAATTACCCTGTCCGGGAAGGACTGACTGCAAAGTACATCTTGTAAATGTGGAGTAAATGTTTATATGGAGTTCTATTCTAGTTTTATAATCCAATTTAAACCAAGTGTGACGCTGCTTGAGCCGTGCACAGTCTGGGTGCTGCGTTCATGCTGTAAGGGCTAAAGGTGGAGGCAAGTACGTGGAATTGTGCAGGATTGCTTTTCAAGGTCGAGGAAATGCAGAAAGTAAACAGTGTTAATTGGGAAAGAAAAGCAGGATTATTAAGACTCCCTCGGCTCCAGTTTTCTAAATTACAGGAGTCAACGCATTTGTATTTTGTCATTAACTTATTAGTGCATCTTTAGATGCAGCACCGGACAGGCCTGTTGAGAATTTTAACATGGAAAGCTGCACTTTCATCCCTCCGCTGTGCACATACATCATTGAGCCCTCTAAGGGAAGGGCCATACAGCACGGCTGCTTCCTCCTGTTTCAACATTAGTTATCAAACAAGTGAAAATTAAAGCACAGGCTCTGCAATCGTGTCTCCTGGTGGAACAGCATCATGCATTTCAAGGCTCTGCAATCGTGTCTCCTGGTGGAACAGCATCATGCATTTCATGATGAAGGTGGAATCAGAGCTCCTCGGTTCCGGCTCACCAAGTTGGGTCTTTACCGCTTAAGCAGTAAAGCTGCAAAGGGGACAGTCTTAATGGCAGATATATGAAAACAGTCAATGAGATTTGGCCCAAACAGGCTCTTATTTAGGAGCCAGTTGACTTCTATGAAATGTAAGCCATACGTAATCATTTAAACACAGGATTAAGTGCTCCCGTAGTACGGCTTTTTCCTCAAGCATGGGCTAGAAGGCCTTTCGGCACAGTTACTGTGGGTATGATCGGGACACACCAGTATGCACAGATACGTCAACTTTTTGGGTTGGTTTTTGTGTGGGTTGTTTTTTTTTTTCTTGAAGGTTTATTTAGCTTATTTCATTGACAGTAAATATAAAGTCACTTCTGGCCACTCCCTGAAGTTACGAGGAACAGACCCCCAAATTAACTCTTCCGTCATTTTACTGTGTTACTCTTTAAAAACAAAACAAGATCCAAACCGTACTGCAGCAGTTTCTGTATGTGTAAACAGCAAAACTGATAACATCTAATCAGCCTCTTTGCCAAGGCAAGACAGCAAGAAGTTCTTGCTTTATAGCATTAAAAATGCTTTGTAGTTATATAGGACTTTTCATGCGAGGACATCAAAGCGCGTGACAGGTATTAATTAATTAGGTTTCACAACACCCTTGTGAAGTATTTGTGTCCATTTTACAAACAAGGGACTGAGGCAAAAGGCAAGGATGTGACTCGTCTGGGGCAGCACGGCGGCTCCGTGGCGGGCCAGGCCCTACTGCAGCCAGCACCGCCACTCCCGCCCCGGCCAGGGAAGCCGTTCCCCTCTCGGCATGAGCTGGGGAGATGGCTCTGTCCTCGGCCTGGGCCTCCTGCGCCGCACCACGCCTGCATCGCCGCGGAGCGGGCAGGCTGGAAGGGCAGCGCCGAGGCTCCCGGCTGCCCTTGCTGCACCCTGGCAGCCACCAGGCCATGTCCCTGCCATGGCCAGGCAGCAGGGCAGGCCCCAAAGGCTGCGCTCCTCCAGTGTGGGCTTGGGGTTTGTCACCCCGCTCTATCACATGGCATAGCCATGCCCCGAGTCAGTGGGTGTGAGATTCCAGCCCTTTAGACTATGGGCTAAAGCTGGAAGTCTCTTGACTTTGGTTGGGGATCGGCAGGGTTTCCCCAGGAGCCCGCCGCCGGCCATGCCGGCATTGCCCGCCTTGGCTTGCACCAGAGCCCAGGGCTGGGCCGCTCCTACGCCAGCCGGGCTCTTCGGAGGCTCCAGCTGATGCCGGGCATGCTTGGCGCTTATCTCCCGTCTCCCATCCAGGCGGGAATGAGCCCTGCCAGTTGAAAACAAAGAAGCAAAGAAGCTGCCACCACCGCCCTGTGGTTCAGCAGCTGCATGGCTAAGAGGAGCCACCGCACAGGCCGGGCTCCCAGGGGTGGCCCTGCGGCGCTGAGCAAGGCACCCAGAGCCCGTGGGGAAAGGGACAGTGCCCCATGGCTCTGCCTCCCAGGGAAGCGAAACCTGCCGGTGGGGCAGCACGAGCGTGCCCGGGAGAGACGGGTTTGGGCGAGTGAAACGTGTGGGTCCGGGGCTGAGCGCAGGCAGCCGGCTTAGGAGGCGGCCAGGCTGGGAGCCACTTTCCCAGCAGGAGGAAGGTGGAGGGAGCATCTGCATGCTGCTGCTCTGCTGTCCTGCTCCAGCGGCAAGGTATGCCCGCCTCGCAGGAAACTGCCCCAGAGCTCTTTGATCAGCAGAGAGAATAATGGAAAAAATTTGATTTAATAGAGGTCAAATTAACATAGATTCCATTGGCTAAATGGGGAAAATCTTTAAATAGATGTTCCTTAAGAAGAAGGAAAAAAAAAATCAGATTAAGACCAGATGAGCCTTGTCCAACTAAGAAGCATAAAATGTTCTTCCTAGCATGTTGTGGTTTATTTTGTAATAACCATGCATTACACTGATATGCCTATATAATTGCACACAGAGAGAACAGGCATAGCATACAGTATAAAATTGCCAGACACCGTCAGCTACCATGAAGTAAAGCCTGTTTGTAGTCCTCCACGTTTTTCCCTTATCTTGTATGTCAGTAATTCCCTTCCTTATGTTATTTTGCCTGAGTAAGATCTTTTTTTTTCCCCAAAGATTTAACCCCATGACTTTAAGAATAGGGAAGTGTCGTAGAAGACCATCTCATTGTTTCATTCACTCTCCTTGAATCTTTAATGCTTTGCCTACTACAAACGATTTGTAAATGAAAGATGCCAGAAGACAGCATAGTATCTGCTCTCAGTTCTCCTTCATCTCACCCAAGTTTTTGATGTCTTGACTGAACGGAAATGTGCAAATTCCTCTAAAAGCTACATAACTATTAAAAAAAAAAAAAGACAACAAATCCAGTTGGCCAAGGTACAATCTTCAGGCCCTGGTTCAAACACAGTATTTAAGCACTTGCTTAACTTACTAATTGAAGTGAATGGGATTTCAAGCACTTTGCTGAAATGGGAGATTTTGTGGACAATGTTTGTGCCAGTACATTTGTAATACAGAAATCAAGTTGTGCCAGGTTTATTTTGGCTCTGGTTTTCTTTGTGGTGGTGATTGACAAATCCACAGAATTGGACTAATACCAGAGAGGTGATGACTTTAAGAGAAGCGATGACAAGAAATAATAAATCTGAACTGGCAAACACTTCAACTTCGGCAGACTGAAAACCTCTACGTAAGGGAACAAAGAGGTCTGTTTATGCTGATAAATGCACTCTTTTCAGGAAGACCTCCAGTTAATCAGCAACTAATGTGCTGGGACAGCTAAAAATCTTGAAGCAAATCCTTTTGTAAGTGGTGTAACTACACCGAAGCTTTTGGAAACGGGCAGGTTTGCATCACTCAATAGCCTAGTCATATAATCTTCTAATCACTTTGAAAAAGATTCATTTCCTGGAGAAAAAATTTCATGCCTTTTCATTGCAAGCAATAGGACAGAGCTCAGCACGGTAATGGATTTCGTGTCTGTTGCTGGAGGTTGCCCAAACCCACCCTACTAACCAATAAATCACTATACCTAATTGAAAAGATTCACAGAAACAGATTACAACATCGAGGAGGGAACCAGTACGGTAGGAATTAGACTGACAGTGTCCATACGTAGGGTGTGGTGTCAAAAGATGATCTTACAGCCTGCACCCGCTTGCCCTTCTCCCTCCTCTTCCTCCTCCCACCACTCCTCACTGCCCGATCACTCCCTTTGTCCTCCACGATGGCTGCAGTACATACCTGGTCACATGGAGAGCAAGTTTGTCTCACTAACCCAGAAAAGAAACAAAAACCAACGTTTTTTGGTTGGGTTCGTTTTTTCCTATTTTAATGAGTTGACTCATTACAGCACCATCAGCCAATGCAAGCAGGGAGAGCATGGCCAGAGGGAACCTCCGTCCTACTGTGGACTTGGGCAGTTGTTCCGGCTTTGGCCACCTCACGATACCACACCTTCTCTGTGCCGTGGCAATTTCCACTTTACTGACACAGGGCAACATGGACAAGTTATTGCCGGTACATCAAAGAGCTGGAAAAAATTAATCAACAGCACCTCCGAGCTATTAGGCATAGACTGTAGTTAGATAAAATCATAAATAATGAAATCCCGTAAGGATGTTGCACAACAAGTATTGAAGCAAAGCTCATAAAACTCTTCTTCGCTGCATTTGAGCATTTTCCTTCCACAGAAGACATGGTTTTCTGAAAGCAATTCTTTTTTGCACAACAAACTCACGCTGGGCAGAGGCGGGAAGGGCCCCAGCCCATGTGATGTCAGGATAAATATGTGGGAAGCCAATGCAGCAGAAAATCCAGCCAGAGGAATGTCTGGTGCAGAGTGAGTGGCGCAGGAGCGGGCTGGCTGCCTCTCCCACCATCCACAGCGCCTGCGAGGTGCGAGCGAGTGCTTAGGCTCCGGCTGGGGCCGAGGTCATGGCTGCGGAGCCTCAGCCTGAGGTTTCTCTCCAGCTCGTCTACCTTCTAAGGGGGTGCTGTCCCAAAACACGTGTTCCCCTCCCAAGGGCGTGCTGAGCAGAGTGAAATGGATGGGCCTGTCTATCTGATGCAGAAGCAATTAGCCTGGGCTTCAATGAAGGATTTTAGCATCTGAGTGTAGGAAGTCTTAACAAAAGACCTTTGCATTAGACTCTGCAAGTTTGTTGTAAGCAACAAGTTACAAGAGCAGATTTAGAGATAAAGATAATAAAAAACACTGCATTCCCTTGCCCAAAAGCCTATAAATCAAGACTTTGGCTCTTCCCTGCAGAAATGCTCTCGGATGTAATTGGAAACAGACAGCACTGATCTGAAACACTTCATCGAGCTCAGTTTGCGATGCCTTGGGTGAGGAGGTTTCCAGCGCTCCTCGAGAAGAGGCTCCCCTTCCTAATTAATCAGCCAGCAACCCTGTACCACCTCCCTGCCTGTCCATTTTCTCTGAAGCTGCCCAGGGATTCAGCAGCAATGAAACATACGCTCGAGCCGCATGGGTGAGGGGGGCCTGGGCAGGCACAGGGCAGAGGCACCAGGGTTAGCAGCGCCGCAGGGCAGATGGCCCTCTGCGTGGGGGGGAAAGGAAGGACCCCGAGCCTACTGATCCTTCCCACCACGTGCCTGAAGCAGGGGACGTGTGGTGCCACCGCCACACAAACAGCACAGCGTACCCACATCGGCTCCCTTCTGGGAGCCCACCTCTGGCTTTGCCCCACTGGGGGAGAAGTTCCTGTCACCTCCAGTCCAGTCACAATACTGGAAGTTCCTCTATGACAGAGTCACCTACTCGGTTTCTTCACCCTGGGTAGTGTTCATCCCTTGGAGCCCCATCTGTGGTGGCTCAGCTGTCAAACATGGTTTGAACTCGGAGGCCAAATAGCTGTCTGAAAGGTGCAGGAAAGTTATGCTGGCATAAGACAAATCATCAGTTTAACCCCGTAACACACTTCATATGGATATCCTACAGTTCAGCTGTGATTGTTTTGGAAAGTGAAGCGCTTAATTCAAACTGGAAAGGCTGCTTCTATCTGGAACAGTCCAGAAGATGACCATAATGCTACAGTTATGTATCAGTAACAAACAGTGAAGCTTGCTTCAGAGAGAGGAACGAGCACAGCAAGTAGTTCTGCAGAGCACTGGTGCCAAGCCAGATCAAGGCAATAGAATTTATAGCTGCTATTATCTGTGCGAGGTATATTTATGACTCCCCTCCCCATTGCTTGGATATCTTTGAATCTCACAATATTTGTATATTCATTCCCACAACATTCCTGTAGGTAAAGAATTTGCCAACAAGGAGCCCAGGATTGGAGCCTCTCCATGCAACATGAGGGAGGGTTTGGAAGGTGGAGAAACTTCAGAGACCTTCAGCAGTTGCACATACATCCACAAAAATTAACCAAATAATGTGATATAAGTAGTTGGGCTGTCTACAGGGTAAATAGTTAAATTTCTCCGGGTCGGGCTGTGCAAGAGTTCAGACTAGACAATAATAGTGAGTCCTTATCACTTTAAAATAGACCTGAACTTGCAGCCTAAGCAGGATGGTTGGAGGCATAGGAAAATGAAAGTGCACCAAGCCCTGAGATTTATAATAGTAAGGGGAGATAATAAGCAAGTCTGCATAAATGGTGTTTGATCATTTTGGCTTTAAAACAGTCCCTAAAGTCTGCCCCTAATTCCTCAACACCTGATTTACTATCCATTACTTTCAGAAACTACTAATCTCACGTGAAAGTGTAGAAGTAACTAACACAAAACACAGGATAAATGAAACAGCATTCCTTTTCTGTTACTCGGAAAGCTTTCTCACTGATATGGGAAGTTTATATTTTCATGTCATTTTTGCCTAAGTTTTTTTATAGTGACATCAGTAACATTGTATTCCAAATTGAAAATAGCATTTTTCTTTCCTGTCCTTTGAACATGTGATCTTCTAGGGGAGGACACCCTTGAGTGGAGCGCGGCAGACTTGGCCAGTTTGCAGGCTGAGTCTCTTCTCTGCGGGAGAGTTTGCAGTGTGGCCACGGCAGCTGGGAGTTGCTTCCCTTCCGTGCTGGTCCCCAGGGCCTGACAGATGCTCTCGGACAAGTTTGGCCTCAGTTCTCCACACTGTTCCATGACGATAATTATTCGTACTTGCCTTGGTGAGCTTAATTAGTACTTGTAAAGCTCTTTGAGATCATTGGATGAAAGACTTTGTTGACAGGCAAAATATTTTCACAGTGACTGTTAAATTAAGGTCCTCTGAGCTTCCTCAGCAATTGAAGGGTTAATTAGCTCATTCCAGGAGACTGCCAGCCCCAACAGAGAGAGCACCAGGAGTGACGTGGCCCATCCCTGGCCTCTCCTCACTGGGGCAGCTTTGTTGAAGGGAACTCGTTCCCTATTCACACCTCAGTCTTAGGAGATAATGTCCTTTCAATGCACACGTGCATCTTCCACCTGGTTGTGTCCTAACCATTTCCCTCTCCCTGGTGTGCGGCCCACATCCCAGCTGGCAGGGAGGCAGGCGTCAAGCTCCCACTGCCAGAGCCAGGGCAGGTCACTTTCTCTCCACACATGAGGTTTGTGAGTGCCACTCATCCCTTTTGCAAGCGCCTTTCATCCATGGATGAGAACCTACCTGGAGGAGCCCAGGAGGCTGGCGCTGGAGTGATAGGCAGGTGAACAAGCTCTTCAGCGAACAAGGCGCTGCCCAGCTTGTCGGCAGGAAACCAGCTACATTTCCTGGGCAGATCACAGGATGGTATTGCACACAGGAGGAAGGTACCCATGAGTAAACCCTGCATTCATTAGGTGTAGCACGGTGTCTTTTATGAAAATTAGGGAAGCCCGCACCTCCTTTGGGGACCCCATCCTCAGGCACTGCACAGGAAATCAGAAATTATTTTAGCAAAGGAGAGCTCCATCATGGTTTCGGTCAGACACTGCAGTTGCACTCTCAAAGCTGAGATGAGCAAAAGGCCATGGCAGTTTGCCTTTGCACCCTTTGCCCTTGCCTGCATCATCACGGATTTGGGCAGGCAGCAATCAGGAGCAGTGGCTGCAGACCCCACTCACTGTGGCTCACGTAAGGCTGAAACAGTTTGCAAAAAGCACATCAGCTGCCACACAGGCAAAACCTTGTGCCCTGAGGATTCACAGTGTCGTGCTTACACTAGTTCAGCTCAACATGGGTCTGCCGAGGGACCAAGGTTTTAAAACCTGGGAGTGGCTTGTGGGAAAAGAGGGGGTGTCCTCGCCAGCAAAACCAGGGAGAGGACCAAACCCAGGGCAGACGGTGGCAGCTGTGCTCCCCTGAATCGCAGTGCACCTCCATGTCGGCACCGGTGCCCTTTGCCAAAGCTCCAGTAGCCTGGTTGGGCAGCCCTGCACCATTCCCCACTGCCTGAGAGAGGGAGATGAGAATGGCTGCATTTCCACTGGTGATGGTATTTGTTTACCTTCTGTGTGGCTGGTTTTTTCCTCAGCTGGGACAGAGAGATCTGGTTTGCTGGTTTCCTTTCTCAGCTCTCCCTGTGTGCTCTAACGCAGCCCTGCACTGCCTAAGTCCAGCACGACCGAGCCTGCCCACCTCTCGTTTCACAGCTTTCCTGTCGCAGAGAGGATGCTCAGCTTTTTCTGGGCTGGTGTTTGCCTCAGCAGAGCATGTGGCCCTGCTGGGTGAGCCCAGCCCCGGTGCCCTCCTTCCCTGCGTGGACCACAGCCATCCCCAGCAATGGATCCTCAGGGACCATCTTCCAGCCAAGCATCATGGTTCTGGCACTGAAAGAGGCACACTGGATATTTCAGCTCTTCTGCTCTCCAGAAGTATGTAAGGACAGAAAGCAAAAATCTCGTACTCAAAGCCCTGCTTTCTGGCCAGTCTTCAGCTAGGAAAAATCCCCAAATGAAATCAATCACTCCTTTCCCCAGGTAGGAAACGCTGTAATTTGACTCATGGAATTTTAGACCACACTTCATATGCGTATGTTTACCAAAAGGCAGCATCTTGTACACCAGCTAATAGCCCTTTGAAACAGTCTGGGGAGGGGAGCGTGAAGGTTTCTTAGAACATTAAAAGTAGTAGTGAAAGTCACAGGGCCTTTTTCCTTTATACAATTGAAGCCAAATTTGAGCAATAACCCTTCTGATGTCTTTGGGGGGAGGAGATGTGACGTCTTGAGGTAAACCACACATCCCGTAACTACCACTGTGCCATTTGTGAGTGCTGCCTCGCTACAGAAGTGGCAGAACTGCTTTTCAGCAAAAGTCACCACGTTTTTTCAGAGGGGAACGATTCCAGTCAGAGAAAGACCGAGCAGCGGGGAGGAAGAAAACCCAACCGCAATAAAGCAGCCATTGAACCTGAAAGGAAAAAAACGTCAGCATCTCCGGCAGGGGCTCTCCTTTTTTCCTGGTATATCCGTGAACCATAATTATGTGGAAAGAAGTCGTGGGTGGGACTGGCTTACTTACTGACAAGGTGAACTTTATAACCTAACGCCGTGACGTTGCAAGGGAAGAGAGTTTGGCTCACCCGCCTTGTGGGACCTGCAAACTCAAGGAGGTGGTTCAGGGGTGAGCACCCACCTCCGTGTCTTTGTTAGTCTTCACCCAAATGATGGAGTTGAGGCAGTATTGGGAGTGAGGGTGCTGCCTCCCAGTCCGGGGAGCCTCCACCAGAGTGGGGATGCAAGGGCGGAGGCTCCCCTGGCCAGGATGCAGCCAGGTGATGGTGGAAATTCAGGAGGAGATGGTCAGGGAGAGCAGAGGAAAGGTCTAGGTGCTGCAAGAGCTGACCTCCATCCCATCTACTTTTCCAAGAGAGACCTGATCAGGGATAGGAAGCCCAAGGAAAGGATAATTTGGGGCTCCTGAGCTCATTGGTAATTGAACGGAGTGCAGGGACCCATGGAGGAAAGCCCAAGGGAAAGCTGGTACCAAGAGTTGCAGGTGAAGATGGGGGCTCTTGCTGTAGAGTTTGTACCTGGTAGAGTTTGAGGTGAATGGTGCAGCTTGTCAAAACCCTAATCTCTCTGAGGTGGCCCCGTTGGGACACATGGGAAGGAAACTGGACCCAGCATTAGAGACTTGAAGGATGTTGAGCACCTTGGGGCGGAGCCCAGAGGCAGATGCAGTGCCACCCCAGACTTCCCAGGTTTAAGTGTCGCAGGGAGGTGGCTGACGAGAGCCCAGCTGACGGACGGGTGTTATAAGAGCTTCGCAACCCCTTGCTAGGTCATGCTCCACCCCTCATCTGTTTAAATAAACATTAGCAGAACAGTGAAGTGGCCAAGGAATGACTATAGGCAAGGTCTGAGGTGTACACCTGGTCTCTCTCCAAGTCTATGACTGAAATAGAAGTCTAAGTATATCTGTAGCTGAGGATTGAGGTGTGCTGTCCAAGTTAAATAAGGGTATACAGCCCTGGAATGGCATGGAGAGGTACGGGTTAGGTCTGTGCTGAGGAAGTGCCTACTGCTGTTGGCTGCACTAGAGGCTGCTTTTTGGCTCTTTTTAAGGGGAGCATTTTGCTGATCATCTCTTCTGATCTACAAGTTTGGGTCCCTTGCTGTTGCTTCCCACCACTGTCCTTCAAACAAGCTGGAAGGGGGAAAACGTGACTGATCACCTCCTTGATACAAATCCAACTCTTGTCAGCATGCTTCTGGTGGGGCAACGTGGGGATCATCACTCACCTGGCTCTAAAATCTGGACTATCCCCATTGCTAACACCACAGCACTGAGCAGTGTTTCCTGACATTCTCACTTCTCTCCCGCCCACAATCGCCAAGTGCTGCAATGACACAGGATCCCGGGTCAGCCCAACCTGGTGCCCATGCCAGGAGGGACACGCAACCCGGTGCCCGTTCCAGGAGGGATACACCGTTGGCACTACCGGGTGTTTCTGCTCCTTCTTGTCCTACAGCCGCCCAGCTGCCTGGCAGTGGGGTTGCCTGCGCTGCTGGCAAAGGCATCGATGGTGTCTAATATATTAATGCCCATGTTTACAGGCTCCCCCGAGTGCAGAGATGTTTAGGTGGCTGAACCTCCTCCTGTTGTTTTAAGGGTTCTGGCAAACAGTCAAGAACAAAAGCTAAGACAGCCAGTTCCTGTTTGCAAGCACGTCCCTACATTTCAATGTGGCAAACCTTGTGATTTAGCAAGTGAGAGCCTTCTGCCCCAGGGCTGTCAAAATCTTCTAATTTTTTAAGGGGGAAAAAAAAAAAAAAAGAAAAGAAGAAAACAAACCTGTCAAGACTTCCAAGGAAATGAGAAAAACACCAGAATAGATGGGCTGCGGGACTGGGACCAGGCTTCTAACTATGCCTCCATGTAGGGGAACCTGCAGGCTGAAAGCCCGGCCCTTTGAAAGCTGCTGGGGGCTTTTCGTTTGGTCCTTTGACAATCTTCTGCTTAAGGAGAAAGGAAGAAAATGCCAGCGGCTTTTGCTGCAATCACGAGTAATGTTTTGCTGTAATACCATTTTGTGCTGTGTCCTTGGAGAGAGCCTGGTGGCACTCACCCACCTGGATGATCTGCCTGCCCTCTTCCTGCAGCTGCCAGGTCCTCCTGCTCCCTTCTCCCAGCCCCAGCCTGGGGCATCGCAGCCTGTCACAGCCTGCACCAGCGCTGCTGTTGGCAGCCGACGGGCAGCAGCGAGCGAGCGGAGGGGACCGGGCTACTTACGTATGGTTTCTTGGCTGTTTATTTCTGTGCAGCCAGCAGCGGGGCCAGCTCTGCTGATGAAGTAAAAGGTCTGCCCCTGAGTACCTGACCGAGTGTGTCAAACCAGGCACCTTAAATGAGAGACCATTACAAAAACCAAAATGCAGATGGTCTCCCTGAAACCACCACAGTGGTGTCACGGGAGAGAATCTGTGGCACCCCACCCAGAAAGCCAGGGAGCAATCTCCCTCTTTGTTTTACAAATAGGTATTGCCTTTGGAAGCAGGATCAGTTGTAACTTATTTATTGCGAGAATGAAAGACAAAAAAGCAGAAGTCTCTGCCAAGAGCAAGTGAAATGGGCATGCTTTTTAAAGAACTACCACAGGACTGATTACCTTTCCAAGTAATTAAACATTGTGAAAGGTTATTAACGTGCTGATAATAGACAGCTTTGCAAACTGCCAGCACAGCATGATCTGCCAGAGGACGGCACAATGGCAGAGAGCAGGACTTCTCCACCTTGGGGGCTTTGCAGCCCCAAGGGCTGGATGCGCCTGCAGGGACCAGCCCGAACCCAGCCAGCCCAGGAAGGAGCCCGAGGGTCCCAGCATCTCCACCTGTGCCTGAATGCTGCAGGGTTTGCTCTCGCTGGCAGAGGGGCTGCGGGACTGCAGCTGCCCGCACCAGCTCGGCCCTCCTGCGGCACGCCCCGGCCGGGGGCAAGGCAGCAGGTGTCCGCCGGCAGCCCAGGGCCTGTCCCCACTTGCAGCTCGATGCAGGTTAACGCGTATTATTTCTCTTTAAACTGACTCCCGTCCACAAACAACATGTCTTTTTCTGGACCAGCTGGTATTTTAATGCACGTCGTTAAACCCGCTGTGGAAGCATGCTCTACCGAGGGGTGTGATGCGTTTGCCTGCAGCCACGTGGGCACAGATGCAGCCAAAACTGAGCCTGCCGAGCGCTCCCGCAGCTGTCCCACACCCCTTCGCCAGCTCCTGAGGGTGCCCCCCGTGTGCCTACCTGGGCTTTGCCCTCCTGCTTTGGGAGCGCTCTTCCTACGCATCACATCCCCAGCTGATCAGTTGTCTGCAGCCAGGGGCAGCCCGCGCTGATCCCAGCTCCAGGGGAGCTCTCGCATTTGCCTCATGACCCCAGTGATCAAACCCTAGGTCACATCCTAGCTAAAGGGATGGTAGCTGGACAAACACTCGTCCAGAGCAAATGCCTCCTGGTCCTTCCCTGAGACCACAGGCAGAAAAGCTCTGCTTTTTCCTCATCTTTCTGTACACAGCAGCAAGAGGAAGAAGGTGGAGAAAAGTGCAGGCCATGGTAGAAAGATTTGATAACATCCTGGGTGAGAGCATCCCTGTAACCCTCCAAAAGCTTGCCCAGCATTATAAATGCTTGGTACAATTCCCTGGACTTGGTGTTCATGCCAGCATAATACCAAGCACTGCTTTAAAAGAATTTAAAGTGCCTTTGCATGTAGACTGCGCATAACCCAAGCTTCTAGGTCATCCTGCTGCTTTCAAAAACCCCATCTTCCTGCGCAAGCCAGGAGTTTATTATGGGAGTTGTTTAGACTGGGGCATTTAAGAAATACTACATAATAACAGTCTCCACCTCACATCCCAGAGAATTTGGCTAGTATTGCTGGTACTTAAGTGTCATCAGGATAAATACAGAACTAAAATCGGGGTAGTTCACATTTTCCTGCTGTGACTCTTGTGGGGCTTTCCATGCGCTTGGGCAAAGAGCACGGTACTGCCTTACGTGTGGATTGGGCTCTCCGTAAGCGCAAAAGGCTGGGAGCCTTTTTTCAAGATGTGCTATCATGAAGCCAGTGGCCTCAGTTATAGACTCCAGGCAGCCACTCTTTGCAGCGAGCCATGTTTCAGCATTGTGGTGCCACCAAGATGCGTGGGGCAGAGAGAGGCTGAGTCCCGGTTGCTCCGTGCTACATAGCGGCTTATAACACTTGCAGCCAGCAGGGACTCACCAGACTCACTGAGACCTGTGTCTGTAGGTCCGCAGGGGACAGGAGGGACCTCAGCCTGGTGGGAATGCCACCACACTGCTTCCTGGAGTGAGGACGTACAGGTTGGGGTCTGGCTTCGTGCACTGGCACAGTTCTGTGCCACCCTTTATGGCTAGATTGCTGGGGCAGAACCTGTTCTGGATGACAAGAGAGGAAGAAGCTGCTCCCAGATGCTCAGATGGATACTTGGTCCATTTTCAGTCCTAAATGCCCAAATTCTCAGAAAACATCAGTGCTTCTAATGGATGTGTCTTTGCCAGGGATTCCAAAGTGCCCAGGAAGATGGAAAGAGGTGCTCGATCACAAGGAGACCCACCGGGCTGGAGATGAGGCAGGGACAGCAGCCCACTCCCGGCGCCATGCCTAGCCTGCGAAGCCTCTCCCTCCCTCCCAGGCTTTCAGCAGTGCACAGCTCGCTACGGCAGGAGGCAGAAAGGGCACTTTACAGGTTCAGTCAACAAATTATTTTACCTTTGCATCCCAGCCGTCTCTTCTACTCAGTCCCCGAGTGAGCTGTGCTGAAATCCCACCACTGCCTCTAGCCATGTCTGCAGGCGCTGCGCTAATCAATATTACTTGCTGGAGAAAGTAAGTCTCACTTATTGGCCACACATTCCCCTGAGTGCTTGTGTCAAACTCTTTCATGTCAGCTGAAGGGAGCTGTACCAGCAGAAAGGTCAAACTGCCTCAACTAGATCTGAGCTCAACCAGTAACTCACGTGTGTTTATCTGCCTCCCACTATCAGGAAGACTATCTGTGTGCACTGCACGCCTCCCTCCTCCTCCTCCTCCTCCTCCTCCTCCTCCTCCTCCTCGCTGCTGTGCTGCTGGGGAGTACTTTGGAGGGGCTGAGTCACACGGGCAGGAACAATGAGCTGTCTGGTAATCTCAGCTGGATGATCCACTTGGCCAGCACCAAGTGCTTCAGAAAATAACATCAAAACTCTGCAGTACAAGGATACGGGCCAGTCCTCCTCCTGGCAGCCATGGCACAGCGGTTGGTGTCCCTCAGCAGCGCAGCTGTGGGCCTGTTCCTGGTTGCATCTGAGCATGGGCACTTCGGGCAAGATGCTGTCGTCAGCATCTGTTGAGCTGAGCTACGGGGGTGCCAACAGGGCTGGGGTTTTCAGTCCTTTCCACTGCTCTGACACGAGAAAATGTGCTTGTTGATGTCCCGCTCATAAAACACAGCAAGAAAATATTCAAATCCCTTACTGGACTGGGCAATGGGGAAAGAGATGGGTCCAAGCTCCGCAGGGCAGGGCTCCCTTCCCCTACAGCACCGCCCACCGCAGCATCTGCCAGGGCCGCCCTGGCAGCGCTGCCTGGGATCTCATGGGGAAGCCCCAGGGCCACGGCGCAGATGAGCCTCAGTGGGCCCTTCGGCTGCTGGGACCAGAGGCAGTGTCTCTGCAAGAGGCGGGAACGGGGTAAGGCAGGCTCTTGTGTTGCTGAGACAGGTTTGGAGCTAGGCAAACACAGTTATCAAGATAAGACCGCTCATCTCATGCCAAGAGGTGTCTAGAGCTCCGCTCATGGGATCTCTGTTCCCATCTCTCACATCCCGTGTACTCTGGGGCCAGAAGGGAGCTTGCTCGGCCCTAGGCTGGTATTTCCTGAAGCTGTTTTCTGCTTCCCTACACGGGCAAAATGCTGTAAACTGTGCGTCGTGGTCACTCTTAATAAGCCTTTGGTCCCAATCCACTTCTTGCACCTGCTTCTCAGTGGGTTGGGAGTATCTTTGTTCTGGAACATTTTAAGAGGTCTGAGGCTGTTTCTGCTTTGAAGTACTGTTTGGCTTTGTCGGCGTCTGGGATCTCTGCAGAGCTGACCCTGCGCAGAGCCAGCAGGACCGCTGGCTGTGGCACCGTACCACGGCTGCACCGTGAGCCTGGCTGAGCAGTGCCAGAGGCGTCTGTGCCCATGCTGCTGCGGGGCTGCCCTGCTGCTGCCCTGCCTGCATCCCAGGCCTCCAGCATCACCCAGCCTTTGCTCAACAGAGGGAAAAACATCACAGCATCTGGCTTTAACCTGGGCTCTTATTGGCACAAGGGCTGGGAAAGAGTTAAACGATGTCACCTCATCACCCATCAGCAGTTAAGAGTGGCAGGGTTAGAGCCATTACCCTGAACTGGACATATGGCAGTGCTCACCCTGCCAGAATGTGGGACGTGGGACGAGCCAGCTGGGTGCTTGCAAGTGGGCTTGCAGCAGTCACCTGAGATCAACTGAGGGGAGTGACTCCCTGCACTGAAGATAGGGTGTGCTGCTGGAGGGAGGCCCCGTGGCCACTGCACATCCTGAAAACAACGAGGTATCGGCAGGAGAGAGGGCTCTGTGGTCTGACAGTATGTGGCTAGGAAAAGCACTCTGCTTGGTGAAAGGTGTTTGCCGAACCACGTCCAGAAGCCCTTTGAAGGAGAAAACCTCCGTTCTCCCTTGGATATGCTAGAGTACTTAATAAATAACTGTAATTAACTGTGAGGTGGTAGCTTAAGAGCTCGTTCCCAGAAGTTAACATCAAAACACTTGCTCTTAGCACTTAGAGAGACAATATGAAAGCAGACTTTGCGCACAGATGAAAGTAGAGTTGTCAAGAAGGGCTGGAGAGCCCTGGAAACGTGTACACTGCTTCTTCAGAGAGCTCGAGGAAAAGGTCTTGGGAAGCGACAGAATTGCTTCTGTAATAAAGGTATTTTTTAATGAACAGCAGCCGAGATAGTAACAATTTGGGGGGAGGTGAGAGTGAGTTTTAAAACAGGAGATGAGGAATCACATGGGGAGAAGAGGCACATGCCCTTTCCTTGGCTGTCCCAGGAGCCGGTGCGGAGCAGACACAGTCCCGCTCCCCCCAGAGCTGCCCCCAGCCCAGGGGCTGCCCTGCCCTGCAGCGGGGACAGCCACAGCACCTCTCATCTCTCCTTCACTGGTGGCAGTACACATTTAAGGTGAAGTGATCACTGCAGGCTTTTTCACAGGAGACATCTAAAGGGTTGTAAAAAAGACGAGCAAGGAGAAAGAGGACTCCAGATGCAATTGGTTTTGACCGAAAATCAATGGTCTTGTCCTTAGGCCGGTGGCACGGCAGCCCAGGTAGGCTGGAGAAGGAGGTCTTAACTGCATGTGTGCCAAGGGCCAAGTCTAAGCCACTGCTGAGTGTCCTTATCCTCTGCTCCTGTAAAAACAGGGTGAAAAGCATTCCCAGGTCTGGGTTTCAGTCTCCTAATTGCTGCCGAAATCGAGAAGCGTGAGGAGCCAAGGTCTCATTTGCCTTACAATGATCCTCTCCTGCCCTGGAACCTGGGCTGGTCTTAATTTGTCTATGGTTCAGGCAAGAATGGACTAGGCAGACGTACATGTTATCTCTTGTTTTTTGGAAACAGGGAGCCTATTGCACAATGAAGCTTGGTCTGGATGAGGATTAAAAATGCATGTGTCTGGGGCACTGTGAGCCAGGCTAGTCTGAGTTACTTTGAGCCAAAAAAATAAAGTATTACAAAAGGCCAATATGGGTATGAGGAGACAGCATGGGATTGATTATTTTTTCCCCGTGGGACATATCGATCACCTTTGTATGTGTGAGCCCATCTTGGCTGGAGGGGTTTTGCGTTTCCAGCCCAGAAGAAACTCAGTGAAGTCACTGTAAACACATTCAGCATTGTGTCTGGGTGTGGGTCAGGTGCTCACGGAGGGCAACGTGGTGCCGGTCCAGCCATGGAAGGGAGGTAGATCACCGGCAGGAGCCAAAGGTTTGGCCTCGGGTGCGCTTTCAGCTTCCTACACTTCTTACAGGGCTTTTAACTTGAGGATTTACAAGTGTCAACTAATTGCATCCACATTAACTGCAGCCGAATATTAAAACAGCACTTGAATGTCATTTCATATGAGCTGTTCCCAGACTAGGTCTCATGGAAATGTGGCAGGATGGGGTAGATGTGCCAAAACCATGCTGGAGTAACATTTGAAAACAACGCTCGAAATGCTTGAGCTGAAACATGAGGAGAGCAGGTAGTTTAGGTTTAACGATCTGCTGAAGGAAAATTATAGAAGTAATTCTAGCAGGAGGAACGAGAAACCCTTCTCCCTTCCTCTCGCAAAATGCCTCAACAGTAATGCTCCAGCACCCCCTCTCTGCCCCCCACCCCCCACACCTTCTGCCTGTCTCCCTCTCCCTGGACCAAATACTGTTGCATTCCTTGCTGCACAGTAGTGTGGTTTCTCCAAGCCCACCAGCCTGATCTAAAACACGAGCGAAGCCAAGGCTGGTGACACCAGGTGACGGTAATGTTTCCCGGTGCCCGGTGAACCCCATGGGCAGCAGCAGCCACCACCTAAGGAGAGCTGGAGGCCGAGCCAAAGGAGGTGACTGGTCAAAACCCAGCCTCTTTTGTTCAGATCCTTTATTACAGCGCGTGTTTTCGCCCGTCTCTCTTCATCCCTTAACAACTGCAGCCCAATTCCTCTCACATCTCGAACTAATTCCCTTTCCAGCAGAAAGCAGCCCATGCAGATCACCTGCCTGACGTGCAGCCCAAGGGGGACACCACGTCACAGCCCACCGGGCTTGCTGCAGTACCTCTCCCCCAGCCCAGCCCTTTGCTCCTCGTGCAGTGTGGGTTGGAAACACGGGGTCATTTATTATATAAATATATATTATTATTATACAGCCCTGTCCCCACCTCCCCCAAAGTCAGACGCAGCATGAAACAGGCTGGCTAATTTGGAGGGAGAATTTCAATTGCCCGGAAAATGAAGGTGCTGAAACCCAAACAGCATTGGCAGGAGTTTTAGTCCCAAATGCCTGGCTCAGTGCTAAAAAAAAATCAGGTGCTGAAGACTTAGCACCGATGGGCTGCTTTGTTTCAGGGTTCCCCGAAAGCTCTGGGACTGAGGTGGGATGGAGGCTGCCTCTCCCTTCCCAGCGTGAGGGGAGGAAAGCCCATTACTCTCAGGTGAGCTCCTGTGGGAAAATACTTTGTCCATGAGACATCTCAAATGGGATTTTATAGCCTGAACTTAGATGACTTCTCCTTCCCTACCAGCAAAAAATGACACACTCAGGGTTGGGTGAATCCTCCAGGGAGTGGGAAAATGAGACATTTCGGGTCTAGGAGCAGCATTTTAACAATCTGTAAAGTAACATCATCATTGCTCTGTGTGCTGCAGGTCACCCAAGAGCCGGCGTTCTCTGTGCCAATGGCTCTGCTCTGTCTGCTTCTGCCACCTTCCAGCCTGTGCCGGGCAGTGACCTGGCAGTGCCACAGCCACCTGCGGAGGGCTGTTACGGTCCTTGCCCCGTGAGTTTCTACTGCAGGAAAGCCCGGGGCTGCTGCCTGCCGTGCCTGTGACATACTCTGCTTTGGAGGCCTGGAGTGGCTCTGCAGCCAGATCCTAGGAGGACAGAGGAATCTACTTTAAGACTGAAAACGGGTATAGAAAGGGAAGTAAACAATAAAAATAAGGGGGGGAGAGGAATACAAACAAAATAAAAATAACAAAAATTAAAACCAGAAGAAAAATAAACAGAAAAACCGAAAGTTTTTTTTAAAAAAGAAAAATTTAAAAAAATAAAGAAAAATAACAAAAAGACAAATAATTAAAAAATAAATAAAAAATAACAATAGGATAAATACAAATAAAACAAAATAATAAGTAAAATAGAAATAATATAAATAGGTCAACACTGCTGTAAAACCGGCTCTAACACTCGGTGTATGGATGCCGGGGAGAAGCGGACCTGGCGCTGGGGTTCTGCTGGTGCCAGGCGCCCGGCCGCAGGGAGGAGTGCTGGGCAGCCCCCCCGTCCCGAATCCCCTCCGAGCCCCCCGCGGCGGTGACAGCGACATTTGCGCCCCGTTCCCCCAAAAGCGCCGGCCGCCCTGTCAGCGGTGTGCCTGCCCCTTTAAATCGCGGCGGCCGGGCCAGGGAATCCCTCTCGCAGCGCGTCATCCGCGGCAAGGAAACCCGCGCTCGCGTCGTGCGACGCAAATGACCATTTTTGGCAACGTGCGACAGCGGACGGGACCAAGTGGGGCGGGGGGAGGCGGGGCCTGACGGGAACACGACGCCGCGCCGCCCCCGCCGCTCAGCCCGCCCCGCCCGGACCCGCGCCGGAGCGCGGGTCCGGGCGGGGCGGGCTGAGCGGCGGGGGCGGCGCGGCGGGCGCGACGGGGGCGGGGCCCATCCCCGTCTCCCCGTGTCCCCCCCCCCGCGACGGTGGCAGGTGGGAGGCTCCGCGCTGGCAAGGTGGGGCCGGTGCGCCGCGGGTTTGACGTGTGCGAGTGCACATGGTGCGGCGGCGGGCGGATAATAAGCGAGTGGGGCCGGGGCGATGCCATTGCTCTGAGTCACCGCGGGTGCGCGGAGCTCCCGCTCGCCCTACCGAGGAGCCGCGGGGCGTACGGCCCGCTTGAGTCACCCGGCACCGGGAAAAGGGGCGGCCGGTGGCGGGGTGTGTGTGTGTGGGGGGGGGGGGGAGCCGCTCCGCCTGCAGCCCCTGGGGCCGCTCCGCCGGCGGGGCGAGTCGCGCCGGGCAGCGCGGAGAGAGGACATCGGGGCGCGCTGCCCACCGCTCTGCTCCCGCGGCGCCGCCGAGCCTCCCGCCCCGTCCCGTCGGCGCTTCGCCGCTGCCTCAGCCTCCTCTATTATTGTTCTTATTATTTTATTTTTTTTCTCTCTTCACCACCCTTTTTTTTAAGCCTTTTTCACCCTTCTCCCTCCCCTCCAAAGCCTTTTTTTTTTTTTTCCCCCTTTTTAAATTTTTTTTCCCCCCTTTCCCGCGGCGAGCCTTGGGAGGCGAGAGGCAAGCGCCGAAGAGGTCGGGAGGGAGAAGGGGGCGGGGAGACGGCGAGGGAGCGGCGGGTGTCGGTGCGGGAAGGCGGGGACGCGGCTCCCCCGGCCCGACCTCGGACCATGTACCAGGACTATCCCGGGAACTTCGACACCTCCTCCAGAGGCAGCAGCGGCTCCCCGGGACACCCCGAGACCTACTCCACCGGCGCAGCCCAGCAGGTAGGGCCGGGCGCTGCCCCTCTCCCCGTCCCTCCGGGGCCGCTGCGAGCGCTCCCGGCGCAGGAGTTCACCGCCACGCCCGGGGAGCGGCGCTGCCTCCGCGGCGAAGGCGCGGGCGCCCGGCGGAGAGGCGCCGTCCGCGGGGGCGCAGGCGGTGCCGGGGCGCGGGCAGCCGGCAGCCGCCCGTCTCGTCCCTTTTCGTCCCGTCCCGGCGCCCCCGCCGCTTTCCTCCCCTCCCTGCCCGCCCCGCCGCGGGGCGAGAGCCGCGACCCTGCCGGGCGGGACGCGCGGCGGAGCTCCCCTCCGCTCGGGGCCGGGGGTGCCGGGCCGGGGCCGGCGGTGCCGCGGGAGGCAGCGGCCTGCCCCGAGCGGGGACGCGCGGTGAGGAGGCGCCCGGCGGGCCGTCCCGGCCACCACGGGTGGAGCGGCGCCCGCGGGTGCCGGTGGGGAGCCCCCGCCCGGTGCCCGGGGACCCGCCGCAGCGGCGGGCCGGGGCCAGCTCGGAAATCAAAGTGCTCCTGCAGGCGACTCCTCTCCGGGGCCGGTAACGCGAATACACGGCGCATCGCACTCTTCCTCCTTCCTGCTTTTGTTCTCGCCGGGAGCTGCTCTGGCCCCCTGTTTGCCGGCCCTGCCCGAGCGATCGGGCTCTGCCCGGGGCTCGCCGGTGGGTCTGGCCGCCTTCCCCGGGACTTCGGGAGGTGCCGCCCGAGTTACTTCCAAGGCGCGACAGCAGCCGCCGTCACGCGCGCAGGGGACGGCTTGACGCGGGCTCTGCCCGAAGCGCTCTGCCCGCTTCTCGCCCGTGTCCCCCTGACCCCCTCCCTAAACCCGGGCTCCGCGGCCGTGACACTGGCTCTGCCCTTCCCACGGGGGAGAGCCGAGGCCCGGCGGCGCGCCGCTCCGCTCCGCTCGGCCCGCTGCTCCTCCGCGCCCCCGCGGCCGGTGGCTCCTGCCCGGGCGGGAGTTTCCAGGGGCGCCCCCCGCGCCCCCCACGCTCCCGCTGCCGGGCGGCGCTGGAAGAATGGCAGATATTTCCTGTGGAAGCGGCGTGAATTCGCGGACCGAAAAGCCTGGTCGGGTGGCTTGGGGTTTTTTTTTGGGTGTGTGGCTTTCTTTTCTTTTATTGTATCATTTTCCTGAGACAACATCTCAGAACGGCTTATATGCCTACATCGACTAACTCCACCACTTCTGGGGAAGGCATTACACAATCGGGCCAGTTATACAAACCTGGGTTATTTCATAACTTGTTTACATCAGCTGGCCCAGCCTCACTTTTTTTTTTTTCCGCTTTTTCAGAGTTGGGCTCCCCCCCCCCCCCGCCCCCCCCTTCCTCACAATATTATTATTTCTTGTGTGGCCCGTACGAGCGAACTGGCAGGGTGAGCGCATTGCTGTCTTCGCATCGAGAAGTCATAGGATCATTTCAAAAAAAAAAAAAAAAAAAAAAAAAAAAAAGGAAAGAAAAAAAAGTCCAATCTTAAACTTTGCCAACCGTACCAGCCCGTGACATTCCTCACATTAAAGAAGTTTTACCAGAAATGACTCGCTGCCGCTCCCCGCCTGCTCCAAACGCATCTCGCTGGTGCCCTCTGCGGGCTGCGGACCGAGGCTTCCAGGGATTTCGCTCGGCCCCGGCTCGTTCCCGGTTTACAGTAAACGCCGGGACAAGGTGGGGGAGCGGGGAGGGGGGCTGAGAGGCTGGGAACGCCCCGCAAGCTGCACATCCTTCGCTCTCCCTTTGCTGCCCCGGCGCAGCAGCTGCGCTGGGTTCAAGCACTTGCTGCGGGAGGTGGTGAAACTGCTGCGGCCGCAGCCTGGGGGCTGCCCGGGACCGACCCCTGTTTTGGGGTTTTCCCCTTTCTGTTTTCGGGGACTGTACATCTTCCCCGGGCAGCCGGCGTGCGTGGTGTTTGATACGGGGGCCAGAGCCCAGTTTCTAGGGTTACTATCTGAAACGGGGCTTTGCGCAGGACACCGGCTTAGCGAGAACATAAATGTTTTCTTTAAGAATCCGGGAGATTTCTCAAGGCCTTTTGCGTTGTCTTTCCCTTGATCCTTACAGATGTTGTAGATTAGGATCAAATGTAAGCGTTGCCTTTACCCTAGCCGTCAGGCTGTTCTGCCGATTCTGGTCTAGAGAGATCTGCAGAATTTTATCGCTACAGAAAACATGCTTTGTAGAAATTTTTTCTTTAGTGTGTTGGGTTTTTTTTTTTTTCCCAAAGCAAGAAAAGATGCATCAGTCACATGTTTAAATGGAAACTGTGTCTCTGAGCCAAAACTTTGATGCTTTTTAATTATTTTTCCCATACAACACAGCACTGGAACATTTTTCTTTTGAGTTGCGTGTCATGCTATTTTCCTAATCACTGACTTGCCATGTGGTAAACATAGACTTTAATGGGAAGAGTTTGTGTACTCTTTCAGACTGGTCGACTTTCCCCTCAGATACCCCAGCACTGTGTGCAGTTTTCCTTCGAGGAGATGTTCAACACGGGACAGCCATCAGGGGCCATGTATTTATTATAGGATACATCCTATACACCCTATATTTGATACCTGAGTAGTTGTTACTGGATGGTTTTTTGGTGGTTTTGTTGTTGGGTTTGTTTTTTCTCGTGGCCATTGGACTAGTTTTTGCTGCTGCTCAGCACATGCAGTTACGGGTGTAAGTGAAGGTCCAGAGGGGAGCAGAGACACGATGGGGTGCGGTATAGAAACTCCTTGTTAAGATGAAGGGAACCACAGAGCAGAACCCTGAAATGTTTCCATGCTGCCCGTGCTCCTATGTTGTGACCTGCTAACGTGGCCTGTCCCTGCCTGTGACAGGACTCGCTGGGGAACTCTCTCGACCATGGGTCAGGGGAGGCCCCCATCCAACCCCATATCTTTAAGGCAGAGCAGAGACTGACCTCGGTTCTTGGCACTCTTAATGACAGGACTCTTTCTGTTCGCTGTTTAGTTGTTGCTTTTTTTTAATGATACCCTCATCTGTGTGTTGCTTGGGTCAGGAAGAGAGCGGTGGCTTTGTGGTTGAGTGCGTGCTGCGTGAGCAGCCCTGCAATCTGGCTATCGCCCCGTCTTTTCTGTAGCACAGTGAATTCTTTGTAGATAAGAAAACCCAAGAACTGGCAGGGAGACGCCTCCAGGAGCCTCTCCCGGGTCAAGAGAGGAGAGCTGTGGGTGTCCTGGGCGAGGAAATGGCAGGAGGGAGTCTGGAAAGCGCAGAAATGGGGAGGTGGGTGAGGGCAGCCGGTGCTGCCGGGCTGGCAAGGGGATCGAGGCTCTCTGAGGGGAGGAGGAGGACAACAAAGCTGGAGCTGCAGTTTGAGGAAAGGTCTGGAGCTCTGCTGTGAGGAGGCCGGTGCTCAAAGGGGCTGTGCAGGGGAGGTGGCAGGGAATTCGGGTCCTGTCAGCAGAACCAGCAGTGTCCCAAGGGTCAGAGCGGATGGTCACTGGGTAGAGTGGGAGCTAGCAGCATTTTGGCATGGCAAAACTGATCCAGTGCAGTGTCCTAGCAGGTAAGGCGAGGTATGTGGGGAAAGCCTGACCGGTCAGGAAGCGATGCTTTGTAAACCCCACTGGTAGCCTGAGCCTCCCGTATCTGAAGGCTCAGCCTGTTACAGCAGCATGCATGTCCCTTAATTAGTTATCTGGGAAAAATACTGCCTTTGGAAAATACAGAATAAGGGTTGGAGGGATTTTTTTAAAAAATTTTTTAAAGATGTTTTGAGGGATTAGAAAGGAAGCTGGTGACAGAGATGGAGCATGGCACAGGCAGGGACTGCAGTGCAGCCAGTCTCTTCCCTTGGGTCTGCAAGCAAACCAGCACCGTGGAGCTGCCGAGGGATGTGGCTGAACTGAGCAGATCCCTTTTGCTGTCCAGGAGACAGCGTTAGAGAAGGGTCCTAGGCTGAATACAGGAGTGATTGCAAGCGGAATAGTCACATTATCAATAACTTGGAGCCTGATCTTTGTGTCAAGACACTTATATCTCATGTGGCTGATTTGGTGGTGGATCTGACTCTCCCGACCTCCGATGGGAATTTTTAGCAGGTCATTGGGTGTTGGAGGCTGCAGCGACCTGGAACTGCAGCAAAGGGTCATTTGCTCTGGAATGCAAGAGGTGTCTTCTCATAGCAAAGCACCAAAAGATCTGTGAAGGTTTTGCAGCCATAGCTTTCTGGTGTCCCTGCAATGGCGACAGGACTCTCTCTTCTCTGCGTTTTGGGTACAGGAGGGATGGTGGCGCAGGTAGATAAAAGTCATGGCAGAAACCACTTGTGGAGCTGGAAGCAGAACTTGTGTCCCTTGACTTGAGCAGTTGCGGTTCAACTAGTCTCACACTTCCTCCCTTCTGCAAGGTTAAGGTCCTTTGTGTTTATGGTTGTGGAGGCATCAAGGTATCCTCTCCTGTGCCATGTGGTCACAGCCTACACTGGGCAGAGCAAAGAAGGGCGTTTGTGCCTGTAAATTCCCCTGTAGTGTCATCAGTTTGTAGCTCTGGATCTCTGTAGTTAATTGGGAGAGGTCACAAAGATGGCATGCACTCTGAGCTGTAGGTATGCTGAGGCTCGGTTGGGCTCGAGCTCCAGGTGAATCTTTGAGGTGCTGGTGGGGCTTTTGCCAAGGTCTTAGTGCCAGTGTCACCCTGTCTGTGTAATTCCCCCACCTGCTTAACTTGATTCACGGTCCTTCCCCCTCTCATCCTTTCTTGCTAGGTTTTGAGCTGTCCAGAGCTGTAAGATGGCATTTGTTAGTATTAAGACTGGATCTCCTGGTCTCCAGGCCTTGGCAGCTGGACTTTCTTATGGCTAATACTGGCCTGTAGTTATCAGAATGTGAAATGCTATTTGCAGTAGCCTTGGTTTAACAAAGCTCTTAAAGTGCTTGACTAGGCACACCCTGAAAAGGAAATCTGTGTTGAAGGCCCTTATCTGGGACGCTTACCTGAGCTGAGGTCAGGCTGATGCAAGGGCTCTCGCTTCTCTGCGAAGCTAGTTTGTTGACCCAAGAACACGCACGTTTTTCACAGGATCATTTCAAGGCTTACAAATGGGTGGTAGTGACAGCTGCTGGTCCTACAAGCCCTGTCCCTTGCCTGCGATGGCTGGAGAATGGCTGGTATGTCTGTCTGTAAAACTGAGTCAAACCATTGAAAGCCTCCCGAAGGAGCTCCGCATAGACAAAAGCATTCTTTCTCCCCTACTTCTCCCTCCGGGGACAAGCGATTGTTTTCCTTGCAGTTTAGTGCCAGCATATTATCCAGATGGATTTACCTCTCTGTCTGAAACAAGGTGTACATGTATTTTGGAGGAGATCATTACCTGCTGCCTTGGTTTTACTGCTGCCTTGTTTTGTCTAGACAGTGCAGAGAGCTGCAGGGAACTTGTCCGATCTGAATCCTAAGACTTATTTTATAGGCTGCTATTAAAATACATATCCTCGCACGTAACCATCCCAGGGCCGGCTTTCTCGCCCTGTGTGTGTGACGAGCACAGAACCACCGAACGAGAAGCAAGCTGCTATTCTTGCTGTACCAAACCCGGTGCGGACCCAGCCCGAATTTCAGGGGAATCCTTTGGCAGAAGGCGGCTTTGCTCTGCTTGGTAACAGCATTTCAGAGCTGAAGTTTCTCTTCCTTTTCTTTGGACTGGCAGAGAAGTGTTTTTCTAGAAACTCCTTAATTCCCCTTTCGCTCCATGCCGGAAGGCGCGGTGGGCATGGGTGGGAGGTGGCTGCGGTGGGGACGCTGCCCGAGAGGAGTGGCTGGCGTAGGGGATGCTGGGGGTGTGTGGGGGGATGAGGAAGGGGGCTGGGAGAGGGTAGGGCTGCTCTGGGGCCTGAGCCCAGCACCTTCCTTGGGGGTCTGTGCCAGGCAGGGGCAGCCCGGGTTGCTGCAGAGGCGCCAGCAGCTGGTGCCTTTGCTTCAGGTGCTGCTTTGATCCTCGCTGGTGCCACTCCTGAGGGCCTAGCTGCTTCCTGAGTAGCCGCTTATGTTCTGCTTTCATTGACGGTTTCTTCTCTTCTCTCTCTCTCCCTTTTCTGCCCTGCCTTTCCTCCTAGAAATTTCGAGTAGATATGCCAGGATCAGGCAGTGCTTTTATCCCTACGATCAACGCCATCACAACCAGCCAAGACCTGCAGTGGATGGTCCAGCCTACCGTCATCACCTCCATGTCAAGCCCTTACTCTCGTTCGCACCCCTACAGCCACCCGCTGCCCCCGCTGTCTTCCGTGGCTGGACACACGGCCCTTCAGCGCCCTGGGGTCATCAAAACCATCGGGACCACAGTGGGCCGGAGACGAAGAGATGAGCAGGTAACCATGGTGGGGAGAGCATCTGGGGGTGCCTCAAAGAGGTGTACAGAGACATTCCCCCGCCCCGCCGCCCTCTCTCGGGATCCCCTGGCCCCACGGGGGAACGCCGAGGGCTGTCCCCTGCACTGTACAGGTGCTGGGATTTCTCAGGCTGACGTAGGGTGTGAGCTGGAGGGTGATTTTATTGCTGCTTTCTCATCGTATGGCAAGATTTACCCAATCTCCATCAAACGTTTCGCACTGCTGGGCCGCGTTGCGGCTCAGTTTCAAAAGCAGGTGCAACTCTGAAGTCGAGCCCTGGGTTTCAATTTGAGTGTTTCTGCCACTCCAGGCAGAAGGAAACCTCTGAGCCAGCAGAGGTTCTTTTACGTAGGTGCTTTACGAATTTGACACCAAACTACATCAACTGCTGGTTTATGTCTGCTCTGCAGCAGCTAGCGCTGCTCCAGTCTCATTTTTGGGGGATACCACCAGTACCAGACAGCGTCGTGCAGGGAGGAACAGCTTCCCCAGAGCACCTCGACTCTAGTAGCAAGATCCTTCTGGATATCCAGGGTCTAAATCCACCTTCCCGCAACAAACATGCAATCGCTTGATCTCCTTACAGCGGGGAGGTGGGGGTAAGCAGAAATGTTTCTACTCCCAGCCCACTGGCATTTTCACAGCTGGGATGGGTTAGCTTGTGCTACTACTGCCCTGTGCTTAGCCTCCTGATGGGACTATCGAGCCAGGACCCTGGATCTTGTGCTGGGACAGGGTGGCAGACTAGATGCAGGCAATTTGTCCTCTGGAAATCTTTACAGCCCTGTGAATTCTTCTTAGTAGAAAACAGCCTTTTCCAGGGCTGTCCGGTGAACAGCTATCCACAGTGCTAGGCTAATTTTTTAATTTTTTTTTAAAAAAATCTGAATAATCTAGATCTCCCCAAACTGTTCCCAAGCAGCGGTTGTGTGAGTTGCTGCAAAGCGGTGTAATGAGACGCCCTGCGAACCCTCAGTACCCAAGCACACGCTATTGCATGAGGTCTGTTTCTAATAAGGCTCACCAGCCCTACTTTTACTTCCACGTCATCTGTTTTGATTCACAGTCTGATTATTTTATGTGGGGTCGCTGTCTGGTTTAGACCTAAGAGGCAGGGAAGGGGTTAAAGTCACTTGCCCAGAGTGAGCCGCATCTCTGTGTAGGGAGCTGGTATGGGTGCACTGAGGACCCGTTTTTTGGGAGGAAGGATGGAGCAGCCGTGGTGGTTCCGGTATGTGCCAGCCCTTTCCACCAGCCGGAGCTACCTCCTGGTTCCCTTCGTGCAGGGCTGGTGTCCAAAGCCAGGGAAGCTCTCATGAGAACTGGGGGAATAATTAGCAACAACTAATTTGTTTGACAAATGCTGCCTCTGTGTTCACAAATTGGCCGTGAAGAGATCACCATATTCTCCACTTTATTTGTTGTTCAGAGTTATTTGCTGAAGGATGCCTGCCAAGCAATTCCTGGCCTGTGGCTTGTTTGCAAGCCGTTCATTGTGGGTCATTCAAAGCCAAGTCCTTTTGATTAGACGCGTGCTAAGGCAGTACCCGGGCGCTTTACCGTGGCTCTTTGGCTCAGGTTTCTGCTGCTGGTGCTTTGAACACCACATCGGAGTGCCTTTTTGGAAAACGTTGTGTAACGCTTTATGAAAAGACCCTGTTTTGATGAACATTACTGCCAGCGAATGCACGTATTGGGCTTGGACAAGCTACAGATAACACGTACAGCAGGGGCATGAAGAGTGCCAAATGCAACCACTTTCAAACAAATCCAGCAACTGCTGACAGAATATTCCTTTTTAGACCCATTGTAAGTTAAGCACGTCCAGATTAGGGGCTTCAGCCCCACCTATGAGATTTTTGCAAAGCATAGCCTCAGAGGCAAATAATTTTAAAATGGCTGAAGGCCCTGGGAGGAAAAATTTCAGTCCCAACATACTTTATTGAGGTTTGTGCTTCTAAAGCATGAAAGGGCTCTTAAACTCTACACAGATGCCCCGGGTCAGCCCAGAACCTGTGTGCGTGCTTAACACTTTGCTGTACTGCAGACTCTTGAGTGCAATGCATTTTCACCCCGCATATATACAGGCTGGGAAGGGAGCAGGCAGAGCTGCAGCAGGGAGAGCAATGCCTGTGGGAGTCCTTTGTCGGGGGAACTTGCCAGACCCCCGCTGGCTGCTGCCCAGCAGGGTAGAGGTACCCCCCCACCCTGAGATGGAGTGCTGTGATCTGTTGACGGAAAAGAAAAGCTTTCAGGCCCCAAACCTGTGTCCTGAAGTCCTAGAAGTGCTTGTTGTCATTCAGTGTGCATCTGGGCGCTTGTGCTGCGTGCAGGTGAAATCGCAGGCGTGGACCAGATCCTGAATAAAAAAAGCAGAACTGAGCGAGGTGAATGCACAGAGGCTGAAGTAAACCCCCTGAAATGGCAAAGATCGAAATTAAGGAAATAAAGCAAACCAAAACAAACCAGAATGAGGTTAGAGTAAAACTAACGCTAAAAAGAAAAGACAGTGAAAGGGGGAATGTCTCATCTGCGATTTTGACAGCCTCCAAAGGCATTAAAACTGAAAGCTTTTATGAAAAGGTTTTTCTTTATATTTGCTGCTGGCGCTACGTGAGATCTGACACGTGCTTTTCAGGGTGCTTGTTTCACTTTTGTTTGCAGTCCCCGGGCCAACAGCACACACCAGCCCGGTGAGCTCCAGTGCAGGGCACGAGGTGGGTCTGCAGCGGAGGGGGATGCACAGCTGACCCTCTGTGTGCTTTGAGTCCCCGTGGCAGCGCCAGCTCCTGCACGCCGTGTGCCGTAGCTGTGAGCCCGGCCGTGCTGGCCCTCTTCACGCTCTGCTGTACCGAATCCCCCGCCTTGGCAGTGGTGCAAGCCTATCTGCCGCTGCTGGCATTTCTAAAACCTCGTCTCAAACCCCAAAATCTAGGCCTGGCTTGTCCAGATCTTGTGGGCTCCTACTTGCTTCCTCTGGTTTCGCAAGTGTGTCGCTTGATGGCTTTCTATGGAATTGCTCCTGATTTACATCAGTGAGGATGTCAGCTGGCCTCAGGAAGCCCTTGATATCACTGGAGCCTTGCCTGCTGATGCAAGAAGCACAGTGTGTTATCTTGCCGAGTGCTCAAAAATCTGAGGTCAGATTTTTTGGGTGGTATAAATCATTGTTGCTTCATGGACTTTATGGGAGCTCTGATGATTTTCCTGTCTCCCCTTCCACCCCATCGCCGACCTTCAAGCTAACAACTATTTTTGTGTGGGAAGCAGCAGATATTTTCTTTCAAGAAAGAGGCACTTACAACATCATGCTCTGGTTTTGCTTAATGTACCACCCAAGTTGTGAAACAATCAGAGAGCATCTTTTATCTGTTTGGCCTTGGTGCAGATTCACTGTCCTCTTACACAATCTTCCCCCTTGCTCCCTGCTCCATCTTCTCCTCACCCTTCTACTAAGACCTGGTGCAGGCAGAGATACTGTGTGCTTTCATCTTCTGCTGACATCAGTGAAGAGGGGGAGTGCTCAGCATCCTGCTGGATCAGGCCTTTTTCCTTTGCCTTGTGGTTAAATCCTCACGAACTTCAAGGAATGCCTTGCTCAGATCTGATTGTGGGTTTTCTTGGCACTTGCCCACAGCTGTCGCCTGAGGAAGAAGAGAAGCGAAGGATCCGGAGAGAGAGGAACAAGCTGGCAGCTGCTAAGTGTCGTAACAGGCGTCGAGAGCTAACAGAGAAACTCCAGGCGGTATGTGCTTTGCATACATTTCTCCTTCCTTGTCACCCACCCTTTGGACCAGCTTGAAGGGCATTGCTCTCCCTCCGCTAGTATGTTTGGGGAAGATGCTACAAAATACACGCTGCCTCCCCCTTCTGAGGTCACTCTATGGCATTGCTCCTATATCAGTGGTGGTCAGGGCTCAGGCCCAGAGTTCAGGAGCCTAAATTCCCAGTGCTGACCGCCCAAAATGTCCTAGGAGCTCTCTTCCCTTCTAACCTCCCAACTAGCGTGAGTCTCCCTGCCTCTGGTCTCCCTCCATAAGTGGAAATAAAGATGCTGTGTGCCTCAAAGGCAGGTTTTGAAGACAAAAGCACTGAAGATGATAGGATCATCTGAAAGCAGCAGAAAATGAGGCAGATGTTTTGGCTACCTATCAAAGCTACATCCTTTAGCCTAACCTTTCTTTGGTGGGGGTAACTGATTTCCTGCACAAAGGAAGCACCACAGAGACGTGTAGTCTGGTCCCACAGGGGGAATAACTAGTTAAGCTGGAGAAGGTAGGGATGAGCACAAGAACGGTGAGGCCAGGGACTGACTGAAGTGGAGTCAAGGATGGGATGTGTTGAAAGAGGCTGGAGGGAAGACTCCAGCTCTCCTGCTTAAGAACTAGCTTGGGGCGGGTTTTATTTGATGATCTTATTAAGCAGTGCAACAGCAGCAGTGAAAGCACACCAGTGAAACGTGCTGCTGACTCAAATTTGGGAGGTCTTCTCAGTGTAGGGGGGGCAGAACATCCTATAGGAAGAATTTAAGGATTGTCATGACTAAAGTAATAGGAGTGAGAGGAGTGCAAAGTGGGAGGTCGTATCCTGAAGGACTGAGAGCGAGTTCTTTGGAACGGTGAGCTCCTCATACAGGAAGGTACTAATTGCTCGCAGATTGACTGTGAGCCATCAGTGTGATGTGACCATGGGAAAGAACGTATTAATCCTGGGGTGTGTCAAGGGACTACCCAGTGGAGATGAAAGTGTTACACCTTTGTGCCGGAGTCAGGCAAGTGTCAGACCTAATCTGGAATATTCACTGCAGAAAGAATACAGAAATAACGGAAACAGTTTAGAGATTGCTGTACATGGCCTCCATCTAGGTGAAAAGAATATGACTTACCTAAAACAAAAAACAATGGGAGGAGATCTGAGTGTGCTCTGCCAGGGTGTCTGTCAGGCAGACAGCAAGAGAGAAGGGTGAAGTCATAGGCCAGGACAGAGTGATAGAAGCTGGCCATGAGAAAATTAAGGCAAGCTCATGAGAAGACTATTTATAACCCCTAGATCAGGGGAGTTTGGGAATAGCCTACTGGTAGGCACATGAAACACAAGATGCTCAGCTGGCAATGACCTGGTGCCTGCTTGGCTCATGAAGAGTCTGGGGTGTATCTGCCCATGCCAGATGGGAACTGGACTTGATGGCCATGTTCCAGGCGAGGAGCAGTTCCAGAGCCTATGATATTTACTTATTCCACTTCTGTCTGCAGGAAACTGAAGTGCTGGAAGAGGAGAAGTCAGTGCTGCAAAAGGAGATCGCTGAGCTCCAGAAGGAGAAGGAGAAGCTGGAGTTTATGCTCGTGGCTCATAGCCCTGTGTGCAAAATCAGCCCTGAGGAACGTCGGAGCCCACCATCCAGCAGTCTCCAGAGTGTTCGGACTGGAGCAAGCGGAGCGGTGGTGGTGAAGCAGGAGCCTGTGGAGGAAGAGATCCCATCTTCCTCTTTGGTCCTTGACAAAGGCCAGAGGTCTGTCATTAAGCCCATCAGCATTGCTGGAGGTTTTTATGGGGAGGAGGCACTCAACACTCCCATCGTGGTGACCTCAACACCAGCCATCACTCCTGGCTCTTCCAACTTGGTGTTCACCTACCCCAATGTGTTGGATCAGGAGTCTCCTCTCTCCCCGTCCGAGTCCTGCTCCAAAGCTCACCGGAGGAGCAGCAGCAGTGGTGACCAGTCCTCGGATTCCTTGAACTCTCCCACCTTGCTGGCATTGTAATTCCCCTGCGGCCCCCCATTTTGCCAGTGTGTTACATCCCCCCCAGTACCATGGGGGGAGCCCCCCTCCATGGGATTAGAGACAGGCATGGGATCGTTCAAGCACAAGGGCAGCAAGAACAAGGATGGGGAAGTGCTGCAGCTCCAGGAAGGAGAGTGAGGACCAACACCAGCTCCCTGGAGGCAAGAAACGGCAAGGGTGGGACTGACGCACCAGGACTGTTTGGAGAGGGTGATGTCCCTTCTGTAGCAACTGCCTATGGAAACCTCTTCACGGCCGTAGTGGACTTGGGGAGCACCCCTGGCCAGGACTAAAGGCGAGCTGCAGGCGGTTGCTAGTCGTCCCTTCCCTTTATGAATTGATCTGATCAGTTGTGCTCTGTGCTTAGATCATTCTGGTTAGTTGATCTTGCAACTTCTCTCTTTCCCTCTTTCTCTCGTTCTCTCTCTCTCTGCGCTTATCATTTCCAATGTTGTCGATCCCATGACATTTCATCCAGTTGCTCTGAACTTTAAAGGCTTGTTAGGATCTTTCCTTTTGGGACAGGCTGTGGGAAACACAGGGTTGCCCAGGCAGGAGAGGGGTGGCTGGAAGGTCTGGGAGAGGAGGGGACCAAGAGGAGCCCGAGGACTCAGCAGCAAAGACAGAGCCTGTAACTCTGGCCTGGGGCACAGAGATGGTGAACAGAGACAGCAGGAGGCTCATGTAGAAGCCTTTCTTTTTTAAAATGAAGATACATTTATCCCCTTGGACTCCTCAAAAAACAAGTTAGCATCTCAGGGCCAAAGTAGCATCAGAAAAGCTGCTGGGCTGGCACTTACCAGTGTCTTTGGGCAGGGTTTTATCCCAGTTTGGTGGATATCAAATCTACTGCTTGTTGTTTTCTTTTCCTGGGCTGCCTGCTGTCTAGGGAGTATTGCATCTTCCTCCCCATCAGGGCTCCTGACTCAGAAGCCGATCTCTTCCTGTTAGTAAATCCTCCCCTCCCCTTGGCCATATTTGCAGAACATGCTACCGAAAAAGAGGTGGCACCACATGCCTATAAATCTAGGATGGAGACTGTCAGTGGATAAGAGGGTGAAACTAGCTGGCTGTATTCTTGCTGACTTTTCCATTGTTGGGAAAGCAAGCAGCACGCATCTACCAGTTGATACGAGGGGGTGTTGTTTGCTCAGAGATTCCCAGTTTCCAAGGTTGGGGAGAAGGCAGTGGTCCAGCCTTCCAGCACAGGCCACAAGGCACTCCTGACCAAGCAGGAATGGCGTGGTTGAAGTGATGACCTGTTTGAACTAGAGCAGAACTTCTGATAACCTCTGGTTATGAATGACAAATTGACAGCAGAGGAAAAATTGATTACCATTATTTGCACCTTGGTCTTTGGCCTCTGTAGGTTTTTTAGGGTTTGTAATTTTTGCGTTGTAATTGATCTGATTTTTTGGGGGTTGATTGGCCTGAAGACAAAAAAAAAACCAAATCAGAGGGCTTTTCTCCTAGCCCTGGGTCCTTGTCTTCTCCAACCTGTGGGCTTGACTGCTACTACTAAGTGCTCACAGAGGGCACAAGCTCTCCAGCACTGATGTTCACTACTGAAAACAGCAATCTGTGTAATATGTTCCCACTTGGAGTCAAGCTCAATTCCTGTTGATGTCAAGGCACTGACAAACCATGACCACGTGCACACTAGGATTGCCAGGCTTGCCAGCTAAGCCATTAGGGGATGTCTCTTTGGTCCTGCCTGTCGAAGCTGTGGTGGCAGCTATTTATTTTGGTGTGAGATTTTCTTGTTCTTATATATATATATATGTGTTATTTTTTTTAATCAACTGAAACCAGGGTATTTCTTGGTCAGGCTGGACCTGGAGGAATGCAATATGCAATTATAGGGCCAGTCTCATGAAATGCTAAATTACTGCAGTCCCCACCAACTCCACTGGGAATTAAGGGGCTTCAGTCTTGTGGATCCAGACTTTTACTCAGCAGGGCTGGCTTCCCTCAAACCCTGGCCACTGCCTATTCCTTGAATCATTTCAAAGGGACATGACTTTGGCTCTGAAGGCAGACTTTGCTTTTTTATTATTACTGTTATTTTTAAACCCAGATATTTACCAAACCTGCCAGAAATAGATACGAGTGATCTTTTTGTTTCATAAAGCTGATTGTGATTCAGGCTTTTTCTGTATTGCTTAAACACTTCCATCATTACACCAGTGCTAGAGATTTCAAATTGAGCTTACACAATAAGTAAAATGATAAAGGAGTTCTCTTGTCCCTATATGAACATCAAAACTTCCTTTTTAATAAAGTAGACCTTAAAATTCCTGTAGTTAGCACAGAGGATCCTGTTTTCATAGGGGTTTATGTAGATGATATCACTTTAGGTGAAACTGCTGTTTCTCTGTCTCCATTTTCCCAGATGCTTGTTTGGACCAGCCTGGATTTGAAATCTAAAATCTAAAAAATCTGTTCAATAAAATATGTCTGCATGTCATTGCCACCCATTTTTGAGCAGATAGTGGCATTGACAAGTGGTCAGTCCTAAAGTGATACAGCTACTTTGGAGGCTAGCTGACCAGGATCGCTGTCTCCCGGGAGATCAGGACCATTGCTACTAGGGCTTTCAGGGAGTCAGGTGCCTCCTCAAACCCAAGTTAGCCTAACTTCTAGTGGAACAACAAAAATCTGCCGTTAATTTTGCTCACTGAATCATTGCCAAAAGGAGCCGCAGCTGGCCCTTGCCGCACTGCCTGCTACTTTGTCATTGACCTTCTCAGAGACAGGACAGGACGGTCCCCTTTCCTGTCCTGTCATAACAGATGGGATCCATGTAAAACTGCCCAGAAAAGAGTTATTTTTATTTTCTATACTATCTGGAAAAAAACCCAAATACTTTGTGCGTGCCTGTTTTGTCCCTCAGATCTCTCAGAGGACGTCTGTGTTGGGATCACTGGCCTCCTGCCTTCTGTATTTTGTGGATCAGCCTTACTTTTGTTTAGTTTCTGGCAGACAGGTACAACTTGAGCTCTGCTGCTGTTTTGGTCTGGCCCTGCTTTCTTTTCAGGTTTACTGGTGTGCTTTTTGGGAATTGACTGTCTTCCCCATCCCCAAAGTGGTATTTTCCATGAGTACCTTTTCTGCCAATTCCTAAATGTAGTGTCTCCATGTTCTGCATGTAATGGGGATGTGGGAATTGTTATAACTAGTGTCTGACCGAGAGTTGTTGAGTCAGTAGAAAAAAGCCCAGGGAATTTCAGGTGGTGTTGGGTCAGCCCACTAGTGACTGGCCCAGTTAAGCTTCTAATAACATCTTAAATTAATCAATGCCAAACTGGGAGGAGCAGTAGCAGCTGCATTGAAGGAAACATTCAGCTTCCAGGTGATGTTTGCTGTTCTAGTTTTTCCCTAGTTCCTCCTTCCCCCTTCCCAGTTGCGGCATTGCCTTCATCCATTCCTTTTTTGTAGGTGTGGAGACTGGGTAAGTCTCAAACTGCTTGTGGTGTGATGGGATTTGGGACCAACATGTTGGGGACAGTAGCTCTCTGTTGTGTTTTTATAATTATTATTTAAATGATCTATTTAGTTCATCTGAACCTTTAATTTTGCTGCTTACTGTATGTAGGATCCACCTGGCCTTCGTCCTAAATGAAAAGAAAAAACAAAAACCTAAGACACCCCCCTCTTCCCTGGTATCTTATTATTTATTGGCAGGCAGCCGTCTTGTGCCTGCTCTAGCAGATCTGCCTGCCATTAATTTAACATCCTCCCAACTCACCTTCCTGGTGTTTGGTTGTTGCTTTTTTTTTTTTTTTTTTTTTCCTTTCTTGTTGGGGTTGGTTTTTTTTTTTTTTATCCTAAAACAGACTTCTGAAATGTAAGAAATCTTATTATTGTGACACTTGCAAGTTCATTAGGAAGGCCAAGTCAAACATTTTAAGAGGTGGGGGGAACAATCTATATTTTATTATTTATTTATCATGTTTACATCTTTTTTTCTGTTCAAGACTTGGATATAATAAAGAAAGCATTAAAAGTACTCCAAACTTCTTTTTTTAGGCTAGTAATTTTTTTCCTATTCTTTAAAGAAAACATTCTGGGTTTTGTTGTTGTCTGTATAAAATGTAAAAAGAGATATGTTTCTAAAGATGCATTATCATTCCTCAGTGAACAGTAGGTGGAGTTCAGGACAAATCTCAGAATACAAGATAATAATAAAATCCCATCCTGTTTTACTTAATTGTTCCCCTTCTATTCTGTATGATTAAAGGGTTATTCCACTTTCTTGTTTGTGGTTACTTGATATTAAAACCATATTAAAATGTGTAGAAAATAGGTATCCAGTTGTTTTTGCTCAGTGAGAGGATAAACTGTTGTATATATCTTGATATACTGTGTAGTTCAAAGTAACATCAATAAGGGATAGTGCATCTTTATTAGAGCGATAAGTTACTAGTGTCACTGAAGTCTACTTTAAGATCCTCAGAAACAGAAGGGGCCTGATTTTGATTCCACTGTCCTGGGGGCAAATTGAAAGCATTGGCAGCATATTTGGCGTCTCCAAAATGGGTGTCAGAGGTGGAGTCAGTCATTATCAGGCGACAATGAGGATTATTGAAGGTTTGGGGGCACCATTATCTTTTATATTTTTTTTTTCCCTCAAAAGTTTTAGATCGTAATCTTTCTCTTTTTCTGTTCTTTTTTTTTCTTTTTTTTTTTTTTTTTTTTTTTTTTGTTTTTTATTTGCGGTGAAATAGTTTCTGCCAAGGAGGTTCTTAAAGGTGACTGCTGAATTGGGACCCTTCTTTGCTCATCGTAATCTTGATATCGTTCTTGCAGTCCTGGAGATTCTCAGCTCTGAGGTGTTCTATCTGGTGTTGTCTTTTTTCTGTTCTTGTTATTTTTCTGAATTACAGGCCTACAGTATTTGCACTAAAACAAAAAGCTTGTTAGAGAAAGCTTGCTGCTATGAAAGAAAGAACATATTAAAATGGTTTTGCTTTTACAATTTTAACTGAGTAGCATTTTGTAGAATAAAATCAATCTAGACTGAAAAGAAAAAATGACGTCTTTTTTCCTCTGCACCTTCCCCCATCGTACTCCTTTCTTTTCCTCCCGTTCCTCAGTGGTGTGACATTCCCCCCCTTCTCCTTTGGTGCTCAGTTGTAATGATTGGCTGTATTGTTGACTATGCTGCTGAGAGTTATGACACTTGTAAATCTTGTTTTAATGACATTGTGGACACTCTTTTGTACAGCAAGAGCTAACTGGAGTTCTTCTCTCTCTGTTAATTGAAGTCATTAAAAAGCTCCCTTTGCCATGAACAATTAAAAGCGCGCATGTTCCTTCAATGTGAACAAATGGGTACAGCATTGCCAGGTGCCTGGTTGTAGCACATTTCAGGGCGTTTTTAATTAGAGCAGCTGCAATCCAGACAGCTGTTAGCTGCAACAATGGTAAATGGGGCAGAGGCTAGCAGAGCAGACCACCTGGGCTAAAAGGCAAATAATGCATTAATCCTTTCATCTTGGCTTCGAAAAGGAAAGTGATAGAGCTAGAAAATACATGCTGAGGTGACTTTATTTTTTTTTTTTACTTTTTTCTTTTTTTTTTTTTCCCGTTCCCCCTAATCCACTTCCTCAGCCAGAAGGACTCAAAGCTTCTGCTCTGAAAACGGGGGATGGAGAGCATGGTTGCTTCACTGGCAGTAAGAAAGAGGTTAAGATGGGATTCCATTGTTCATCTCAGAAAAGCTGCAGTCCCTGGTGTGGAAGGAACACAGATACCCTACTTTAGGAAAGGAGGATGTCATATCCAGATTAAAAAAGAAACGGTGGTGGGGAGATGTTAGGTGAGTCACGGCTAGCCAAGTTGGTGCCAGTCCAAGCTGCTCCTTACTCATGGGTTTCCTTAGGAGTAATGTCTGCTTTGGCTTCCTGCTGGCCCCTGACCCCTGTTCTTTTTTTTCTTTTTTTAATCCTACCCTCCCCCCTTTTTTTTATTTTTTCAACCCGTGTGCTCTCATAGTGCCATGGGGAAGGAGGTGAGAGATGTCAAAGTAAGTTCTGTGGCTGCTGTATGAAAAGATTTGTGAAGTCATGGGCAATGCTGAAGGTATCAGTCACCAGAATAGGGAATGCATGCACATGCCTGTGTGAAGTGAGCTCAGCAGTCAGGAATCCATATCGTAGGAAAGTTGACACTAAGTCAACATAGGATGGTTTGGGCTATAGATCTGGAACCAGCCTTGGGGTGCCCCACGGGGTCAAGTATGACACAGAGGAGGAGCCTTTGAGAGGCTTTTTCTACATGTGCTCATCCTAGCGGGGCTAAAGAAAGAAGTAGTTATTCTGGGGGGCATGGCAATTATAAGCAAATATGCTGATGGACCTGAGAGCATCATCTTTTAATATCTATCTCCACAGGGCCTCGGGCATGGGGAGTCCCCATTTGATCTCCGATGGTACACAAGCTTTCTCTAAGGGGAGTGCCTCCAGGATTTCCTGCCTTGCAAAGGGCTTTCCCATTACACCGGTGCACAGAGGCACCCAGCCTCAATTTTGTCAAACTGGCTCCTTTGGCAGCATAACCCCCTCCACCCCCTCCCAAAAAAAAATGCTAAGAGGAGGATACGTTCTTGCTTGCCTCCTGCCAGCCCGAAGTGCTCCCTAAGCTCCTGTCTGCTGACAGCGCCCTTCGAAAAGGCTTAGCGTTGCTTGTCTGCAAATGCTGGTTGCGAGGCAAGGCCTCCCACCTGATTTCCTCCCAGCACTGGCTGGCTGCGACTGCCTTTTATCATCATTAGCTCACAGACACTGGAATGTCCACAGCAGTTACTGTAATTTGGTTTTGAAGGATGAAATTACACAGCAGAGCAAACTTTTCCACCGGTCTTCTAGCTGTGGGAGGCCAAATTCTACCACATTGACATGGAAATCGTGTTTTTCCTGACATCCTCATCTTGGTTTAGATCTCCACTTCACATAGGGAATTTCCCCTCCTTCTGAAACAGGCTCACCTTCTCTCCACCCTGCAATGCCTAGATCTTGTCTTGCAAGTGAGGGATCTGTATGTTACCATGGGGCGGGCAGAGTCATGCTGGAGGAGAGATCATCCATTCCTTTTTCAAAGAAAGGATGTGAGAGGCATTGGCACCAAAGCCTCTTCCATCAGGACTGGTATACATCCCCATGATGTCTTTAGTGTGTACAAGAATTAAGAGAGGCTTCCCTTCTCCTTTGCCTGTCCCCTTCCCATGATGTGACACTCATCGCTGGACTTTCCTCACAGTCACATTTCTCAGTGAAGTATCAAGAACTGGCTTATCTCTCTAGGCAGCGTGTGTGAGTAGCCTGGTCGTGTTATGTATTCAGTGGAGAGGAGACCCTACCTGGCGCAGAGCTTTTGTGGCAAGAAAAAACCCAGAGGAGTGACCTGAATGTACAACGCCAGAGATGGAAAATTGTCAGATGAAGGCTTTTGGTGATTTTATTTTTAATTATTTTTACTTTTTTAATTTGGTCTAGAATCTGCAGGAGCAGCTACAGGAACTATAGAAATTCTGCAGCCAGTGGAAAGAATAAGCATGTGCTAAACCTGAAGAAAGCTTAATGGCAAGCACAGCTGGAGTGGGAGTGTGGGGGAAAGGAGAGCATCCAGAATGCTCGTTTGAAGTGATGTTTCCACTGTCATGTGGGAAGGATGTGACAAAGGAAAGCTGTGACATGGTTATTGCATCAGATACCCCGAACTGGAACAAATGATGCATTTTTTTAAAAAAGACACACCACCTTATGGTCGTACTCCTACTGATGTCTATGACCTGATCCCCCTGAAGTTTTGTGTTGTCATAACAAGGTCTTGAATTCAGTTGCAAGAGTCCAGTGTTCTCTGCTCTGTCTCATGTGGCACAAGTGAAGCCCCCACATAGCGGTGTTTGGCCAGTGTCAGCACAAGGAGCAATGCAGATGGATTATCAACCTGCCTGGAAGTTGCTGGACTCTCTCGTAAGGCTGAGGTTTAAAAGAAGGTTTTTCATGCGTGTTCCAGCGTAGTGAGATCCAAGACACCTCAGGAAGACTTTTCTTGATCAAGACAGGGCAAGGCTGGGAGGAGAGGCTGAGAGAGTTGGGATTATTTGGCTTTGAGAAAAGAAGGCTCAGAAAGGATCTTACCCAACTGTAAATACCTGATGGGGATAGGGAGGACGGAAGATGCGGTCAGACTCTTCCTGGTAGTACCAAGGGACAGGAGGAAAGGCAATGCTCACAACTTGCAACAGAGGACATGACAACAACTTTTTCACTGTGAAGGTGGTCAAACACTGGCAATAGGTTGAGCAGGGTGGTTTGTGGAGTCTCCATCCTTGGAGACATTCAAAACCTGACTGGACATGCCTCTGAGAAATCTGCTCTAACTGACCCTGCTTGAGCAAAGGGGTGGACTAGACACTCTCCAGCGGTGCCTACCAACCTCAGCCATTCTGTGTTTCTGCTTTTGATTCCATACAGTCCAGGAGTATATCGCAAGCATATGTCTTTCCCCCTTGCAGTGCTATCTCATTTGAACTCCAGAATGCCTTTGTACTAAATATCAGCTTTTTTGATGCTGGCTATGCAAGGTCAAACAGATAAGGACTAAGCTGGGAGGAGGATATCATGGCAGACAGGAATGTAAACTGTTCAGCCTGCTGCAATGTGAGTCTCAGATTTCTCTATTTTGCATGCTCCATTCCACAGACTAGCATGGGGGAAGAGAGGGAGACAGGCCTTACATGGCTGTAATCTAGAGCCTGCTTCCCACACATGACTGTACGACCTGCAAGTTCACAGGCAGCACCAGGAACTGTTGCCTACATGTGTTTCACAGGCTTTCCTACCATTTTTCCTCTCTCAGGCAGAGGTTGTTTTTCAAGTTCCCTAGAAAGCTACATATGGATCTACAGCCAGTGATCCTAGGTGAGCTTATGGGTCAAGCACAATCCATCAGCTGAGCACAGACACTCCCACAGGCCCCCCATCCCCTTTCTGCAACCCTAATGGGGGTCCCAGACTCAGCCAAATTCATCAGTGGCTCCCAGTGATGACTCTCGTCATCACTTGTGCTGGTGATTACTGGTGCGAGCAGCCACAGCAGGAGATGATGCTGTTTTGGGGCAAAAGGAAGAAATAGGTCAGTTCTTTTCCTTCGGGTAGCTCGAGTTATTCAAGCACTGGATGCTCTAATTCACTTAATTCCTGTTTCAGTTGTTTACATCATATTACTGTTCTGAAATGCACTTAACTTAGTTTTGAAACTGTTTAGCTCATGTTCATGAGGGTAGAACAGCAGACGCCGGCCTGTGGGCTTAAAAGAAAACTTACATGCCAGAGGCCCATGAATGTCTTCAGTAATTCAGAGGGAAAGGTGATCCCTCCACATCTAAGATCGCCCTATGGTCTAGCCAGGCACAGCTCTGCTCCGATCCCTCAAAGCCGAAGCTTAGGGTAGGGCGTCAGCACCAGCAGTGAGTGGCACCAGAACCCCACACAGCAGAGGTTGGTGGCTGTAGCCTTTGTTCTAGGCTGATGCTGACTTAAAGGGCTGCAACCCTCTGCTCCTCCCTGGCTGCTACAGGTCACAGGGGTAATGGGAGATGTTAGCTGCCTTTTGTAGCCTCCAACTGAACACTGTGTTTATGAGCCACAAGGACTGTGATTAAATCTCTACTCTGAGCAACGTTCTGAGGCCATACTGGTATCTAATTACCTTCTGCACTTCTGGCAGCTGAGGAAATGAAGATCTGCCTGTGTCTGCGGTGAAAGGGAGGGAATAGGAAAGGAGAGTGATGCCTTAAAACATCAGCTTCAGGTGCTTCCCTTGACCTTGTTCATGCTCTTCTGGCAGTACCTGCGGCTGGGATGGGTGCTCATTCTGGAGTGATGCTCTTCCTCCTCCCTGCCCTTTGTCATGGTGGAGGTGGGGGGTTTGCTGGAGCTGCTGTCACACCCAGCCAGCCCTTCCCCAGGCAGCTGCAAGGAGTAAAGTTGTGCTGTGGTGGCACAAAGGAGGAGCTATACAGTGAAGGTCTTGGCAACTTGAGGTCCTCCAAGATGCATCTTGACTGTGGAAGGTCCCTGACTACATGGACCTGCCTGCCCTAGGGGGCTTGGGGAAGTACCCTCCTGGGCAATTGCTTTTAAGAGTATGGTTGGCTGCCTCGGCAGGATAGGTCTATCTTCCCCCTGTGGTAACTGTCTGGTCCCTGTTTTGTTTTTCTTTTCTCACTTGGCTCTGACCCTTAATTTCCCTGTGCAGCTGCTGCCATTGCTTGATTCCCCAGGACCAGCAGCTGCTGCACAGGCATGTTTCTGGTGATGCGGAGGGAGGAAGGCTGTTTCCACCATGGGGCTGTACAAAGGGCTGCATCCTGTGACCAGGTGCCATGGGGAAGAAAGCCATTACTAATCCCTATCATACAGCAGCTCTGCCTGCCCAGCAGGATCAATGGCGCCATCTCGGCCCCATTATGTTGATTCTGAATCATCGAGGAACGCCAAGGAACTGGGAGGAGAGGGCTCCTCCCTGTGTGGGGTACTGCTGCCTGCCTGGGACAGTCAGGTCCTCCTTTCTTCCCCCCCTCACCCCGATTTTGGAAGAGGTGGTGAAGTGCTCAGTGGTGCTTATGCCTGCAGGCTAGCCCAGATCCTAGAGGAGGACGGGCAGGGCAGAGACCCTACTGGGACACATGCCAGGCTCATCAGCCCCAGGAGCGCCGGGCAAGCATGGGTGCTGTGCACCCTCCCTGCCGAGGCCAACCAGTTGTGCTGGCAGGTAGAGGCAAGGGTGGATCTTGGAGCCATTTCCAGGGAGAAGGCTGGCACTGGGGAAAGCAGAGAGGCTGCAGCTGCCTCCTTCCCCCCAGCATTCGTGCAAGGTTGGGGGTTCAGCATTTAGAAAAGGGTCCCGGTGAGAAGTCGCCCGTCCATCCCCACACTGCTCGCAAAGGCGAAGGGAGATGGCTTTTCAGACTATACCATTTAAGGAGTTCCTCAGCTTAGTGAACCTCAGCTGACCTCAGGGTATACCGAGTTTCCAGCTCAGCGGAGCAGCCTTTCAGTTGAAAGCACACCACCCAAAACTTCCCTCTTTGCATCTGGGCGAAGGAGGGGCTCTGGGAGGGTGGGCAGCACACAGCAGTGCACAGAAGCAAAGGCAACATCGAGTTAGTGGGTCTTGGATATAGCCAGGTCCCTTCCAAGGGAGGATGTTGCAGACCAACAGGACCAGCTTGAATGTGAAGCAGCTTCAGCAGCTTTTGGCAGGTGCTGGGGCAAGGGGGATGGGAGTGTGCCAGGCCGGCCCGTAGCACCACTGGGTGCTGCAAGTCGGGACGCGGGACGTCGCCCCAGCAGTGCAGTGTTTACAAAGGTGAAAAACATTAATAACACGCACTATGCTCCTCCTGTTGTTTCAACAAGATCAAGGTGTGTACAGGAGAGCGCGTGTGTATATACATGTGCACACACACGCACTCGCTGCAGCTGGCGTGGGATACCACTCGGTGCAGGATTATTCCAGCCGGGCTGCAGTCAATACTGACAAATACAGTATACGTCCCGTCTTGCCCACAGCAGCGAGGGAGCTGTGGCAGGCTCAACGTTTTCCTCCCTCTTGTGAAAGACCCGGGGTGTTTTCAGCAGTGTAGGGAGCTTGGGTCCCAACCACTTTGGGTCCCAGCGGTGCATGGTCTTGCTGGTGCACCAAGTGAGTCGGGGGGAGCAGCTCCCAGCCGGCACCTTTCTCACTGCCCGTTCACCCCTCCGTACTCTGCCTGCTCGGCATGCCGCACGAGACAGGGGTTCAGTGTAAGAAGAAACAAAAAAGGAACAAAACAAACAAAAAAAAATGTGAGATCATATAATTAAAGATGGTATCAGAATGTCTAATTAGGATGACTGAGAGAACTTGGCTGGGAGACGCAGCCAAGAGCTGAGTTAGTGTGTTTGCCAGTCCAAAGCTCCTTAACAGTAATTAATCCTTAAATGTCCAATTGTTCAGAGTTCAAGGAAACACCTCCTACTACTGTACTTTGTGTTCCTGTTAAGCAAGGAGACACAGCAGGGCGTGTGCCCTTATTCTGTAAGAGCGACACGCCTAGGGGTGTTGTTAGGAACTAGACCGAAGGTTGAGTTAATTATTAACTACCTAAGAGTTCCCAGCATTGCACAATTACCCAGGCTGCCTTGCAGCTGTGCGCTCGCCTGGTTGTTTTTTGTTGGGTTTTTTTTTTGGAAATAGAAATGTCGAGCTTTAAGTGGTGCGTGTGTACAAATTATACTACTGTCATCTGCTCCCCTTCCAGTGTCTGTCGTGCCACTGAGCTGGGATGCTTTAGCAAAGGAGGCAGGGGGAGCGTATGGGCATATATACGTGCCGTATGAAAGTCAGCGCTCTTCGCTGAAACTCAATAGGCTTATTTACATCAGTTGCAAATTTGACCCAGAGATTTTTCCTTTGTTTTGATGCTGTCAGCAACTTTTGCATTAACATAAAAGCCCTGGCTATTTACTCTTGTGGGGTTTTTCATTCTGTTTGCATTTTTGAGGTGGGTTGTGTTGCATTTTTTTCAGTGTTGATATTAATGGGGAGGGGGGAACCTGAAGGAAAGAAGCAGAGGTTTGACACCACAGGTGAATTGAACTGCTCCTCCTGCTATGGGTCTTCGGCCATCATCGGACCCTCGTCCAGGCAGTGACTGGGTCGGTGGGAAGGGGTGCTCCGGAGTGGGCAACTTGTGCTGCCTGATGCTGGCATGGGTGTCCGGGGCGCGGAAGCGCCATTGGTGCCTTCGGGAAACCCCGACTCAGCAGCGGGATCGTGTATCTGTCACAGACAGGAGGGACTTATGTGTCATTTCCTCAGATGCAGCATCATCTTTTAAGTCGCATTTCTGCGTTTTTATCCTCTCCCGTCTTTTTTTAATTGACCCTTTCTGGCAGGCGTGGCAAGGGCCCGGTTGGGAGTCGGCCAGCCAAAGTTGCTTCTGCAGGGGATCATTAACTCCAGCGTCAGCCAAGGCCGTTTAGTGTTTAAAAAACTCAGACAATTAAACAGGGTCACAGCCCTGAAATGCTATAATTGGAAAGCAGACTGTGATGATGTCCACCGACAGCGACCGGCTCCCTGGCACCAAGGCGGGCCGGGCAGCAGGGCCGGGTGGGAAGGGCAGCCAGGGCAGGGCTGTTCCACCAGCCTGGCCAGGCCTGGCAGGGCCACACTGAGCAAACTGCGGCTGGGAGGGTTCCTGCCCAGCCAGAAGGGTCCCTGATGGTCCCTGTCCAGCCGGGAGGGTCCCTGATGGTCCCTTCCCAGCTGGGAGGGTCCCTGCCCTGCCAAGCCTACATGCAACAGGCATGAGAATGCGGCCTGGGGAGGGAAATGGGGGAGAACGTGGACCTCTCCGGGGTCACCCGGCAGCCAGGAGCTTGCTCAGGTGTGGGGGCCAGACCTCCTGGGCACAGGCCACACTATGCCTCCACGGGTCCGTGGTGGGCCCCACGCCAGCCTGAACCTTGCCCCGGCATTGGTCCCGCAGGCATTGATCAGGGCATGAAGACCCTCCCATGCCAGGCTGCCATTTTGGGAAGGCGAAGGGACTGGCCTTGTCTCATGGCTGCCACCTGGGGATTTGGAAGCGGCCATTACCTGGGCCCTGGGCCCCAGGCGAGCTTTGGGGTGGCAGCCAGTGGGAAGCAGGGTGGTTGGGGCTCTTCCCAATGTAAATGGCACTCCTGCAACCTGGCCTCTGCTCTTAGCCAGTTCTGGGTACCCCAGTACCAAACGCCATCGATGCTGGTTCCTGGGTGGTGATTGAACAGCCATGGGAGCTGTGTCAGGCAGCTGTTGAACTCCAAGCAGACCTATGTCTTCCGTAAAGTATGCAAGTGGGGAAGATGCCGAGTACCAGACTGGGATCACCACAACCCTGCTCCAAGCTCTGCAACTGACTCACTGTTTCACCATGAGCACATCACTTCACCTTTTTGTGACTCAGAATTTTCATCTATCAATTAGGGATTTATGAGGTTTAATTAAGGTCTGTGAAGCCCTTTGAGATCCTTGCTTGAAAGATGCTGTGCAGGCATAAAGTGGTGTACGCAATGAAGAAAACAAGAGAAATTAAACACTGCAGACGAGAGAGAAGAGAGGGCAGGTTTCCCACTGCTTGGTCTCCCAATTACATGCTCCTTGTTTGGATGGCAACCTCACTTTAACCTGTGGACAAACGAACTTGTTCACCCCTTCTTGCAGCAGACAGGCGATGACGTGCAGCAGCATCTTACTCATTAGTTAGCCTTCAGTCATCTTTCCAGAAGTATGAGCAAACGGGGAAGGGGGAAGGGAGCAAGGGCGGGTGAGGAGTGCGAATTCCAGAGAAAAGGGAAGTATCAGAAAGCAAGCTAGGATGTGCAAGGGCTTTTATCACTGCTGCTGTGATCTAGCTCTGCATAGTAACAAACAGGAATAGATCTGATCTGTCCCTAGAGGTACGTGCCCTGGAGCAGGGAAGAGCTCATGAGTTACAGCAAAGGAAGCAAGAGAGTCTTCTTATGCAAGGCATCTATTTCAGTGTCAGAGAGGTGGTAGACTCGACTTGGAGTTTGAGGAAAGTGTTTGAACCTAGCTAGAGTGAAAAGCATTCTATCTATGGTTTTTTAAGGTTAAGGCCTTGTTTGCAGAAGTCATTGAACACACACATCATTTGAAGCTCATGCTTAGATTTAAGCATGTGCTTAAGGCCTTCACTGCATGGGAACGTGCCCGAATTTGTTTAGGTGTTTGGTGGAAACCAGGTCTAATGGGTGGGAATCTAACAGTAGCCGTGAGGGACCCTGAAGGTCTCCAGGAGCTGCAGAAAGCAGTAATATGTGAATATAATAATGTAAGTATATAAGTAATATAGTAATATTACTATAGAATATTATATAGAATATAAGTAATATAGCATTGCCATACTATTCATAAGGTCAGGTTGACTGGAAGGAGGAATGGGCAGAAAGGAAGCTCCATCTCCAATCTTTATTTTTTCCTTTGCTTGCTGTACAAACAACCCTGTGGAAGCTGGCTCCAGTAGGTGTGGTCTGTGTATGCACTCCTGGGTGTGCCACTTGGTTGTGTTAAAAGGACTATTCCTCACCTGAAAGCAGGTTTCCAGGTTGTTACTGACAGTCACATCAAAACTCTAGACCCCTCCCATCCCCCACCTGCATGCCTTCCATCTTACCTAAGAAAACCAGAGATGCCTGTTGAGATGAAACCCAAACTAGCCCTGGGTTTGGTGTCTGGCTATGTTCCACACTGATGTGGGACCCCTCTGCATATCTTTCTTCCGAGCTGCCAGGGAAAACAGATGCACTATAATTGCCGCTGGCTGGGGCAGCCCCCTGAGTTCAGGGTGTCGGTCTTCACTCCTCTTTTCTCCTGGAAAAAGCTTCCCCAGCCCATCCAGCTTTCCTCAGGGTTTCTTAGGCTTCCTGTTGGGCTGGCTGGTCTGCTCTAAACTTCATCTTTCTGAAGGCACTGGTGCCCCAAATTTGGCACAACATTTAGCATGAGTGATCACTCTTTTGGGATAAAGCATAATAATGACCTTCTGTGACATAACTCTCCATTAACATATCCCAAAAGAAATGTTTGTTTTTGTTGCAACAGCAGCATACCGTTGACTCATTATATGATCCACTCTAATTCCTCCAGATCCTTTTGTGTAGTACTGCTGCTTAACCAATTATTCCAAGTCGTTCATTTGTGCACTTAATTTCTCCTTCCCAAGCACAGTACTTTGCTGTGTTTTTATTGAATTTTATCCAGTTGATTCTGAGCAGCTTTTGCAATTTATTGAGATCACTTGAAATAATAACGTGCAGATTAATTGTTCAGAAAATCCTATGCACAAGCCCATGCCTGCACCCCTAGCCGGTTCCAGAGCCCAGCCTTCCCATCTTAAAAACAAAGGCCTCTAGCACTTGATGGCATTCTTGCAATATTCAGCTGAAATGTCAGGATAAAGCCTGGCAAAGCTGTGAATTTTGGAAGGCTCATTCAATGGAAATATGGGATAAGAGCATCTGTTCAGCTGGCACTGGCTTTTGGTCTCTGATCATCTAGCGTTGGTTTGAATCACTGATATTTTCTGAGTTACTACTGGTCTTCAAAACGTGAAGTTGCTGAAAACATGCAAGCTTGAAATCGGCTTCTGACTGTAAGGGAGGACACAGAGCTACTGTTGTGTGATGGTACACCTGGACAGCTACAGGTCTCATTAAGAATCCCCTGGCCTGGGCTTCCCCTCCGAAGGACTGGAGCTACAGCTCCACTGCCATTACATTTTTCTGCAGTCCCTGCCGAAGGGTCCGGATACACGGTGCGTTCAGGAATGAAAATGTAGGAATTTGGTGTCCTCTGGTGGCAACTGTGAGAGTTACGGTTGGCAAAAGCGAACGTGACCCTCCAAACGCAAACTGTCATTCAAGCCAACAGGCCATGTGCTCCAGGCACCTTTCTGGGCTGCCCTGTAAATATTTCTAGTCCAGTCTGGCTTCTATAGTTTCTGTATGCCCACCCCTCCTATTTATTTTATGCCCAGTTAGCTGCTCCACTTTCTGGAGCATTGAGGTGTGTGTGACTTTGGGTTTGATTGGCTTGATGGTGTTTGCTTGTTCTTTCCCTGTGATTTTTTTGCCTCACAAAAGGAAATTTAGCTTCTGTAAGCACCTCTTCATAGTTGGTGAAGGCTTTAGCTGCTTGCCCTTGCATGGTCCCTTAGTAAAATAAGTGTGCCTATGTCCAAAGGCCTTTTAACCCACTTCTCTAAGTACTGCATCTATTACCCTCAGGCTTGCTGCAATGCGGTTCCACTCATCAGATGAAAGAACTGGCGAGCAAGAAGAGCACCTGGACAGCCCGGGTTTGGCTCTTTTAGCCACAAAACAGGAGAGAGCAGCTCAGAGCATTGATGGTGAGCACTATGGTAGGAGGACGTGTTTGCCACAATTTGTGGTGTGTAAGGTATGTAAAGGGAGCGTACTGAGCTATAAGCTCCCAGCTTTAGGTGCTTCTGCTGGATATGGACAAAACCTGATCAACGTCAAGGACCTTGGGGTGTAAGGATCTATGTTTGGTGCAACTGCAGCCAGAAGAGCCAAACAGCCTCATCCCTTATGAGGGAAAGCAACCTTACCCCCTCTTCCCATCTCAATCACTATGCTAACACTTGGTAGTCTTCTCTTTTTCAAGGACAGCACAAGTATTAATAATGCAAAAGGAATATAGCACAGCTGGGGCTGGCTCATTGAGGTCAAAGAGATATGTTTTCAGACATGCAGAAGCAGGCTGAGAAACAAACTTCTGTGGGGGAGTCAAGTAAACAGAGGGGTTTTGCGGTGTGGGTAGATGGACTAGCAAGTGTGGGGCACCATGGCACCTAGACAGGCTGACCCCATGGAGTCTTCCCTTCATGTGGGAAGAGCTTCAGAGAGGACAGGCGAGTCAGGAGCTTCCCACACGGCTGCTGCAATTACAGCTCTGGCTGTAATGCCCCTTTGTGGCATGAATACAAACAGCAAAAAGCTGGCACTGCTTTGGGAATTTCGTGACTTATTAGAAAAGAATGGGAGAAAGGGAATACTAATGTTTCCATTTTACAGAGAACCATAGCTCTTTGAGACTTCGCCTTCAATTCACAGAGGTATTTATTTAGGTGCCTGATTTCCATGCACATAATTGAGAATTAGGTACAGTGGATGTGGGCATCAGTGGACTCACCCAGAGACTCACAGGAAGAGAGCATGTAGGTCCACACTCTAAACTGCCATCACTGTCTATCAGAAGCAGACAGACTGCTTCCCTTTGCTATCTGCCTTCCTGCCTGTGCTGCTCTCTCAAGGCTGTGGTAGCACTGGAGGACTTTCCCAAGACTGCAGCTGTAAACAGAGCTCTTCAGAAGTGAGCATTATCTCCTGATCTGATAAGTGAGGGGCCAGCTGAAGATGAGGCCATGGGAAGTATCTGGTCCCCAGCTTCTTGCTGCTTAACAGTCAAAAAGATGCTTAACAGAGTCAAAAAAATTCTCACACTACAGAAAAGTCAGTAAAGAATCTGTAGCAGAGGATCTTTAAATCTGACCTTTGCTGTTTTCCAGGTGTTCAGAGACCTCCACTGGCTTGCAGCCATTATCAGGCTTCAGCTGGCCTACAGAAGGGCAACAACTAGCAGGAGGACCCCTCTTTACTTCTGACAGCCTCAGGGCTCCTGCCTCTCTGGAGCAGGGGAGATTTCAACCTATGGCTTGATTTGCAGCTCACCTGTATCAAAGGCTTGGAAGCTGCTAGAAAAGGCAGTGAGGAGCAGTTACAGCTTTTGCTGCAAGGGTACACAATGTTTTTGTGACAGGTGATGGAGCATGAGGGACATGTGCCAGCTGTATAAGGTGCAAAGCCAGGCTGGGGTACCACCAGCCCCCCAGCAACACCAGGCACTGCTTGTGGAGATGGACTTTGTGCTTTACTTTGATACCAGCCTCAGGTCAGTGGCTAAAGGGCTTGTGCCCTTGCCAAGCAATCAAACAATCTGTGTGGGAGATTGCGCCCTCCTGCAGGCATAAGTAAGAAATATGGGGTTTCACTCACTTAATAATGTTGGAACTGAGGTTTCTTTGTAATATTGCTGTCTCCAGCTACTGTTGGGTGTTTGCAGGAGGCTGCTGCGTAGCTCATCCAAAACACGGGTATAACTTCAGTGGCGACCTTGCTTGCTATTTATCACCTCAGCTCAGGTCGCTATAGCAGCTCTGTCAATCCCAAATATCCAAGTGAAGAGTCCTGTGCTCCAGTCATGTGCTGAACTTAGGAAAAATTACTTTCAGTAACCTGCCCACACGCAGAGCGGTGCTTTTCAACTCCTGCCCAAAACGTCTATATCAACCTCGGGTTTCTTCTTTCCCTGTGAGTATTTGCATTCTCTCCAGCAGGCGGTAGCAGCCTTCTTTAAGCTGTGCAGCTATCCTGCCTGCTGCTGTAGAATTGCTGCTCTGTGATTCATGTCCCTGGCTGCCCTTGGCCTCACTTCCACCTCCTCACCCTCCGCTGCATCCCTGAACTCTCCTGTGGAGGAAGATCTGCTGTTTAGGTCCAGAGTGTGCACTAAATTTACCAGCAACGTGAAGCGCAGCAGCAGGAGGCGATGGCACACCACCACACGGGAATGTGAAAAGTCTCACTGTTGTGTATGATTTATTACTAAGTTTCACAGTACTGGCATGTTCAACTCATCACAGATGGGGGTCTCATAGATGGAACAATTCAACAATATGCTTTCTAAATATACAATTAAAGATCTAAGGCCTTGTCTAGGCAGTAGATGAGCTGAAGCACTGACAAGTCACAGACAGGCTCTATCTTCAAATGAAATGAAGAATCAGTCTGCTTTTTCCACAAGTCCTCTGATATGCCAGTGTAATATGATAGTTTTGTGGATGCAATTACATTATCCTCTGATATATTGCCTCCCTGCTTGTTAGCAGCTGAGCAAGCTACTTCCCTAACTTACTCAGTAGAAGGCTGTGCTTATGGTGACAAACATCTTGGGTTTAATTATGAATGGTTGAGTGCTATGGTTTTTGTGTCTGTTTTGTTGTTTGCTTGGTTTTTTTCTGTCAGTGCACAGCCATAGATTCATTATTTCTATTTGAAAAAGCTGGTCCTATATGTAAAGACCTAGAAAGGTTGTCAGAGTTTCTGGTTTTCAGTATTTGGTATAAGGAAAAGGAATTCAGCGAAGAGCTCTGTTGAAGTGGGCAGATAAGGAAGAACTTAAAGACAAGGCAGAACAATCCCTTGGCATTCCCAGCTATAACTTGCATACCAGGTCTGAGAGGTAAAGCTCTAGGTTTATTATAAGCCATCTAAAAATATGGCAATGGACCAAGAAATTTGGCTACTGTTTTAGTGCATATGTTTGGGTATCTGTTTGGGTGTGGCTTACTTTAAAGCTGTAACTGGGACCTGACTTTTGGGTTTGCGGTGTTTCACACTGTTGGACCTAGACATGTGAAACAGGTCCTTTACTTGAGAATGTTCCAAGGCACAGAACTTTGCTTTTCACCACTAACTCCCACACAAAGGTCTTCTGTGCCTGTTGTGTTATGAGCCTTCTCCATCTGGGGCAGGTGACAAGATGACTCACACAGTTCAGACAAGGTTAGCTACAAGGTCCAGCTAACTCCTTGTCCCACCTGAGCAGCAGCAGCAGGCACTTTAGGGAAGACACAAGATGTTTTGTGCTGATCATTAGGTAATTAGCTACATGGCTGCAGTTCCCTAGGGTATTCCTAAACATGCCTTTTGAAGCTGCATCTAGCTTTGCTCTTGCAGTAATGCAAAAGCTTTCATTTGTCTCTGACACCTTCTATATCTAGGAAAAAATTTTCTCTTTCAGAATTCCTTGATCTTTGCTGCTACTTCCTATTTGCTATTCAATCTAGAAGCTGTTTTGATGCTTGGGTGGTGGGAAGGAGTGTTTACAGAAGATTTACAAGCCTTGCAGTTAATGCTGTTTCTCTTCTGGAGCATGTCACAGTGCCTAAAGGCTAAACTTACTCATGGAGCTGTGGTTTATGGCAAATGTATGAATTAATGCTATCTTCCTTTCTGTGTTTTGCTTGGTGTACAATGAGGAAGAGACTTCCTGGTATTTGAAACACTTCCAGCTCATTAAGAAGTCTGTTTCTGACTTGTTGATAATGAGAGCTTTCTGTTGAGTGAAGCAGCCATAAACCCTTGCATGTAATGACAAAACCCACCAAAGTTAACTCCCATCCACTTCAAAGCTGTGCAATGCCACCTTGATTGACAGGTGATAATGGCCCTGACCAGCCTCAGCTGGGTCCTCCCTCATCCCGCCCATGTGTCTGGGAGCTCCATTTCAGCTCAGCCCAGGCAGGGGAGCTGTTGGCTGGCGTGTTTGCCCTGACAGTGAGTAAACTGCTAATTTTTCATTACCTTACTAGGCAAAAGAGTCTGGGTGTCAAACAGTGTTTCAGGTTGTGAGAACTCCAAGTGGAATGAGCTTATCTCTCAGATTTTACCATGCTGCTCTGTCTGAGGTGAACGGCTTCTTGTGCTGGTGAGGTCTGTGATACGTTTGTGCTGGGATGAAGTTGCAGACTCAGGGGCTGGAGGAATGCCTTCTCCTCTTTATGGAGGTTCCTCCTTGCATGTCACTCTGAACAATAGCTGTTCACGTTCAGAATTAATATTATGTTCCTGTTTTTTGAAAAGTGAAGCGGGTCTAAGATCTATCTCTGACACGTTCCTTCAAAGAATGTCAAATTTCAGTCATGAAACAACAAAAAGCCAAACTAAACAGCCCTTTGAAGGATGGTTTCAACTGCCTGAGATGGGTGTGTCAGTAGCTTAATTAAGCATTTAAAGCTATTTACTGAAGGGGTCTCCCATTATTCATGCAGAAGCTCTATCTGGGTGTTGATGGGCTAGCCACAGATCAGAGGATACTCTGGTACATTGTGTGAGGATGGTAGCCTGCTCTTCAGAGGTTTGTTCCTGATGCTGTAATTGAGGCATAGCAGAGTCTCATATATGATATGACACTGTGGAGTGTCATATCACAGTCTAACTGGCATTTCTGCGTGCTATTTGAATCTACAGAAGTGACTGGGCTACTGTGATAGTGTTATATAGTAAGGGTTTTGGAGACCTGGGCAGAGCTACTGATCCTGCTTGTCTACCAGTGCTCTGTCTTACCAAATACCAGTGAGGCATATCGCAGCGAAGGAAATTTTGCCAAGAGAGCTGCCTACATCCCGTGGGCTGAAGCTGGAGAGGTGGCCTTTAACATGTCTGCTGACAGGACTGGTGGTACTCAAAAGTTTGTGTTACTTCCCTCAGTGCCTTTCTGCTTCTTCCCTCACCATCAAGGAATGTTACGTCTTGGGTGACACATCCCTTACATTGTCTCCTATTCAACAGCCCAAGGCAGAGCTGTGCCACCCTACACCATGGATCCCTGCTGCTCTGGGTGGAGGCTGTCTCTCCATGCTCTGATCGTGACCTTCCTATGCTCTTCTGTGCTGTCTGATGTTCTTCACACCCATCTGGCAGCCAGTCAGACTTAGGGTTTTTGGAGATTCAGTGAGTCAAATCAGCTTGGGGAAATAGCTGGCAGTTCCGGAGCTAGTGGAAGAGAGACGGGCACAGCGTGAGGGTGGTTGAAGGCAAGGAAGGAGCGGAGACAGGGAAGGAGACAAGAGGAAGAGCACAACCTTTGTCTTTGGGTGGATGTGGGCTGTTACATAGGGCTCAGTTGCCCTTGTTGCCTCAGGAACAGAGGCTCTTTCCCTGTCTGGTAGGGACAGGCTAATGCCAAATTAATATGTTATGTATTGCCTGGAAGAGCCTTGACCCTCCTGGAAGCTGACTCACGTGATCTAGGTCCTCCTATTTGCCAAGAATCCTCCTGAAAAGTGGCTAGTTGTCTCTGAACAAGTGAGAGAAATTGTGCCACTTCTGTACTCCTTTGACCTTGGATGGGGCAATTTATAAGCTGGGATTGCACGTGTCTTTGAAATAAGATACCACTGTCGCTTTGCTTTCCAAAGGTAAAGAGGCCAATAAATTTTATGGCTGCTGAGTTATCAACTTGTTAAAATATAAAGGAGGAAAAAGAAGAGAATTTCTGTCTTCACAGCCCTAACGTCGAACTGACAGCACTCCAGAATTATCAGTTCATAGAGGTGCTTATCATGAAGCTATTGTTAGGCTTGTTGTTCCTTTGCTTGCTCCCCTCAGAAGGTAAGTTTTGAAAGGCCCTTTGATAATTTACATTATACAGTATTTAGGAACCTGTATTTTTAGTTGTTGCAAGGTGGGTGTATAGCAGGAGTCTTAGAAGCAGGATGAAGAAAATCTGTGAGTACAACTGTGATCTTGCATGTAATTTTGGTTATGTTTGATCATTTTTGATAAAGATTACATACATTGGTTTGCACTGTTGTGGGGATGGTCTGCACCTTGGGTAGGCACTAAGGCTTTCTAATGGGAAAAACATTGACAAATGATTAGACTAACAGTGAGATCTGTCCCAAACTGGTACAGAAATTCAAGCAAGGGATGGAGGTTTTCTGTGAATTCATATCTATGATCATCATCTTTTCTGTGATGGAGGGTTATGTGAATGAGTGAAGCAGCATCCTGGCACTCGGGGCATCGTTGTTCACATTTCTACAAGTTTCAGGGTAGGGAGGACACTTTGTTCCCTATACTGGATCTGTGAAGTTCACACTTGGGGCCAGATGCTACTTTTGTAGGTGCTCTAGGACTAAAAATGCTGTGGATGTTTTAGCCTTACTAGCTCTGTGCTTCAGCTCTCTGCCTATAATAGTAATACTGCTTTACCTTAGCAGTAGACTGTGAGGATAAGTGTCTTCAGAGAATGGTGAAGTGCTCTGAAATATAACTGTCAGGGGGTTTTGGTTTCTAAAATAAACAGAAGAAATGATCATGTCTGAGCTTTTTAACTCTAGGGGAAAGGGTGCATGGTGACTGCAGTTCCTGTGAAAATTTGATTCAGGGAAAAATGTTGATAGCAGCTTGTAAGAATTATTAGCTGAAACAGGTTAACTAAGAGCAGGGGAGGAAGGAGTAGAATCTTTCTCCCAAATTTTGGGAAATTTTTCAGAAAAATATTTTACCCTTTTTTGTGATGTTAAGAAAATTAAAAATACAAATTAGAATTATTAAATGGTAGAGTAAGGGACTAACTATAATATTGGGAGCAGCAGGAATTAAAAAAAATCATCCTACGGAAAGCATAAATCCAAAGCAAACTGAGAAAACTAAAGAGGTTAAAATTTAATCAGCCAAGACAAAAATGAATCTGAGGGGAAACAATGAATGATCGTTGAAGGAATAAAAGCTAATAAATCCTTTTTCAAATACGTCCGAAACAGGGAGTCTGTAGGGCTGACTGATGTATAAAAGCTGAAGCCCAACAGGGAAACCAAATTAATTTCTCTCTTCTTTGCGGTCTTTTGCACAAAAGCTTAAAAAAGGCCTTGCACTCAGAGACTTTCAGCACAGGGGAAAAGCTGGGGAATGGTCAAACCCCTGAACAAATTGATAACAAATATCTAAACCTGGCAATTCTTTTACTGACATTCACACAAGGGATTGAGCCAAGCAGAAGTACGAACATGTCCATTGCATTAACTGTGGTGCAAACTATTTCCTGAATCAATATTGGTCTTGGGATTGGAAGATGGCAAATGTGAAACCAGTTTTTGTAACGGGCTCCATTTTAGAATGATCTGGTGAACTGCAGTGATAATTGTACAAAAGCAATAAGGATGTCTTCTGCATGAGGCAAATTGGTGGTACAAGTGTAAAGAACATAGTGAACTGACTCTGGGTAAATATGATATAACAGGGGAGCTTCCCTGTGGAATTTATGAAGAAAATCTGTGACAATGGGCACACACCCATGGATTAATTATTCAGCTGGGATGTATCTGGATATCCACAAATCTTGAGCAAGAGCTCTTAAGGAAGTTAACTGTCATGGTATAAGGGTGAGGACACCTTTGTGGGCTCCTTTTCAAAGCTGGGGACTGAAGAATCAGATGGCAAATCTTCAAACTGTGAGAAGAGGGGATAGTGAACCTGCAGAGGCTTCTATTGATCTGCACTGGGACGTGGGCCCTCCATGTATTCAGAAGTGATCTGGATAAGGGAGCACACTAGCTTGCTGATACAAAACTGTTCAGGATGCTCAGAATGAAAACTTATTAGAAATATATATAGTGAAAACTTACTCTAGGTATGTGTATATTATGATGAACTTTAAATTAGATACTGCTTGATCACAGAACAGATGTCTGAAGACATCAGCTCAGTGTTAGCAACAATCAGAGAGACAAACAATTTCAGGGGTCAGGGAGAGAACAGCATAGAAAACACATTTCTGCTGCTGTGTATAGGTTCATAGTTCACCTGCATCTTGACAGTTGTCTAGACTTTTCATCTCAAAAGAGATGTGGGAAAACCTAGGTCTTATGAAACAATGTCCACACGATATCAAATAGACTGACTCTTCAGCCTGGAAGAAGGATGAGTAAGTATATGATAATGACATACAGGCGTTTGCAAAATGGTAAATTTTGTGGAAACAGGGGAATAACTACTCTTTACAAAACCAAGAAGGAAACAGATCAAGTTATTAACAAATGAGAAAGTACTTTTTTTCAACACCTAATTAAATGATGAAGCACTTTTGCCCCAGGACTTTGGAGGAAGCCAAAAGTGTGAGGGAGTTAGAAAAACGAAGAGACAAATACTGGAAGAAAGGTCTCAGGGAGTTCTACAACATTAAGTAATGGCTTCCTCAGGGAGACCAATAGCACACATAGTTGAGAGGACAGAACATGAAGTATAACTGTATTTTCCTTATTCTTTCCCTAAGCATCTGCATTTGGATATTGTCAGAGGCAGAGTCCCAGGTTAGGCAGACATTCAGTCTGGCACGACACAACCACTCTTAAATCTTTGAAATATTGAGAGATCATACCCAACCCCCTGACTCCCCTAGTCCTGGAAACTGGAACTGGACCCTCTTTCTCCCTCAATGTAAGTTGTGGATCTATTTTCAAATATAGTAGAAATTAGTGTCAACATTCTCAAAGATACTGAGTTTCTGCAACAGATTTGCATGATGCAGATGAGTCCCTCATTGCACATGCCTCCAGTATCTCAAACAACAGAGTTGAGGTTCTGGTTGCTGTCCTGCATAAAACATCATCTAAAAACGTGGATTGAACAAGCACAATTTTTAAACAAAATGTTGCACAACAGCCAGGTAGCATCTGTCTCAACTTTTTGCCAAGTACAGGAAAAACAATATAAATTTATCAATAGCTCGTGGCTGAAACCCAAATAGGAACACACGCACCTCCACACCCCAAATGTATGGAAGCTGCTGACAGTTATTGAACGTGGTCATGTAGTGTGGCTCATGAGATAGGCTGAAGTGGTCATGGGGAGCAGTAGTGGCTTTCTGCCACCATGCTGACCTCTATGCGTGCTGGCACCCGTGTCCACAGGGGCCACCCGGAGGCCCCTGCTCATGCTGAGTACGTCACCTTGCAGTGTGAGCACTGCTGGCTGCCCTGCACCCAGCTGTATCTTACCTCTGAGGCTGAACTGGCTCTGCATTTACTCTTTGATACGGAATGAAAGGTGTACAAACAGAAGTATTCAGCAGGACTAAATATTCCAAAAGTGGGTTGTGGATGTTAAAGGACAATTATTCTAAGCACAGCAAGACTAATTATGAGACTTGCTGGATGCTGATGGCTTCAGTATGGCAAACAGGGACAGCTGTCAGCACCTTTTGAAGTTCAGCTGAGGACAGAGACCCAGAATTCATGGAGATTTTAGGATATGCTAAAATCTATGTGTATAAATCCAAGTGTATACTCAAAGAAAAAGAATAATGTTTACTGAAATAGCTACAGGTGTGACTCCTGGCTCCACAGGCTATTTCATCTGTCAATACTCTCTACTAAGAGAAGAAATTGCAGCTGTTTCTGTATCACTGTGGCAAACTCACAACAAACTCAATGTTGCACTCTGATTGTGGAAGACATAGATTAATGTGAATAACTCCTTTCTAAGGAGTTCCACCTTATAGATGTTCAAATCACTTTAAATTCGGATAGAATAAGACTACAGCGATATATGAAATGTGCTGAAGAGGAAAACAGGTAGAAAAGGCCTGTGAAGGATGAGGTTGGTTGAGGAGATCCACATGCAGCCCATCACCTGTGTGTATGAATTCATTGTATTCCACTAATTTTGACAGATCTCACCTGCTTATAATAACTAAAAGCTTATTCTAGTATAGCAAAAATTAAGAAAATACATTGGTTGTTGGATGAACCTCACCTTTGGAAAGCAGGGCAGAGGAGAAAGGCTGCTCCTCTAAGGGTTCTGTGGGTTTAGGTATCTTAAGTTTTCTGAAGTGTTTCTCTAAGGTAAACAAATAGCACGATTCATTCATTTAATGTTTTTAAGGTAATGCAGATCATCTGGAAGAACAAGGGAAACAAAAGGTAAAGTATGAGTACAGCTTTATCTTTTTTTCATCTTTTCAATACCTATCATCACCTCTTTGGCTGTCGCTTCCTCCAAGGCAGGTAGAAGAAGGGAAAAATACAGCTTGGTGTTGTAATCTGTTTGATTCTGCAAAGAATAAATGCAAAGCAAATGATAAGGTGATATTGCAGCTGCAAAATTACAGTACCTAATCAGGAAATAAAGGTTTCTCTGAGCAACATTTGTTATTAGGTTGCATATCCTGTACATAGATCGACTGTGGTTAACACTTGTTCCTAGATGCTCTGTTGCTCTTTTAGAAACACAAGATTAAACTCTTCCTTGTGCTAAAATGGTGCAAAGCATGTGCATCACTAAAGCCCTTCAACGGGGGACTAGGGAGTGTGTGGGGATTGTGGTGGCCCTTGTTGCGATAGAGATTTCACCTTTACATAATAGTGGTGGTCAGCTAGCCAAATGTGGCCACAGTGATGAGAGAAGCCCTAGCCATGTCTTTCATCTCTCTTTAAGAAAGTACTGGAGTTGGGCCGTACCTACAGTTAGGGTGTAAGAGGGCATTAAATAATATTTCTGGTGGAACTGAGCTGTCTGTTATGTTGAGTGAGTAACATCACTCACATCCTTGCCCCAAATGCAACTCGATAACTGGATTATTGTTCCCTGCCCCTCTTTTAGTACTTTCTTTGATCACCTGGGAATTTTGCCACTTGCCAAGGACCCATGATTGGTTCATTCTCCTTTTTCTGTTGCATATTGGAGATGTAGCTTTTTGTGTCCATTGTGTGTGTGCTCCCTTGGCATGTGAAGATGCATTCACTAGGTCTTCCAGAATGAGCACTCACTGTTTACAGCAATGGATGTAACAGGTTGCCTTCAGCACACTTCATTGTTTGCTTAGGCCCAGCTCTGCGGCAGTCAGTAAAGAAAACTGAGCAAAAAGCGTCAAGTTTTGGAAGAGTGCATTTGAAAATGCAACTGTCCAGATCTGTGTTCCCATGTATTTCTAGCAAAGGTGTAATTGTTCTTTAAAATTACTGTTACATGAGTAAGAGTTTGGTACTGTGTGCCCATAGGACCCCTCCTTCCACAGATTTCCTTGTTAGATCTAAGCAATCAACCATATTTATTTGTTTCTGTCAAAGGTTCTAAGAAGCTTTCAGTTTTCCTGTGAGCAGGCGATGTTACCTGAGACCCCTTCATCTTCAGGTTTGTGTTTGATATTATCCTTGTAGAGGCTTTCCCTCTCAAAATTATCTGAAAACAGGCTGGGGGAGAAATCAGCTGTTTGAAGCTATGCATATGTGTGGGATGTGACTGAAATGGGCTTTACAAACTCCTTAGGGCTTTTGTTCTATTCATAATTACTTCTCTGCCTCAGTTTCTTCAACTGCTAATTGAAGATGCTGCTATTACTTAAATGATTCACAGCAGTGTTTTGTGATCTCTTCTTGCTTGATGGTTGAGCATTTCAGTGCATCTAGACACCCAGAGTATTTACTGAACACCTGAGTAGTTTCTCATCCTCTCTGATTTAAAACTGCCAGTCAAAACAATCTGTATATTCTTCTTATATTTTAACCAATGCAGTTATGTTTTAGTATACTGGTGAATGTAATTTTCTTTCAAGGTTACTGCTCTTTCTTAACCTAAAGTCTTTCACTTCTGCAGTTCATGCTCTGAGGCCAGCTGACATTAAAACAGTCACTGCAATAGGAAGTTTGCAAAGAGTAAGTACAAGCGGGAAGTGTGCTGAATGTGACCCGTTTCCTCCATTGTGATGATGTAGTTTGGGGTCTCAGCTGGGGCATTCAGGACTTGAATCTTTCCACAAGCATCAAAGGCTTCTGTTGAAAAATGGCTGGAAATACCTGCTTTTCAGTGTTCCAGTGTACCCTGACTGTAAAAATACCCAGCTGACTTCACACAGGAGGAAATGTGATCACAGTGCTCTTGCAGAGAACCATGATATTTGATTAGAGTGCTTGGATTTTCCTAACAATGAGCATAACCGATCAAATAACTGGAAGAAGCAGCTGGGAAATTTCAAGCTGGAAAAAAGTACAATTTTGGTAATTACTATTAGAACAAATTATTGAGAAATGCAGTAGATTTTCCATCCTGTTAAAGTGTTTTCCGCAGAGACTGGTTTCCTATGTAGAAGGCAGAAGCTCTAGAAAAATCACAAAGGTATACTTTTGTTTAATAAATCGTTGAGTAAAGTTCTCCTTCCTGTTCCAGTACAGTCAGATTTGGATGATCTTAACTGATCTTAACGGTTGGAAGTGAATATCTGAAATAGATTTGAGGCCAAATCAAAAGCATTTAACCACAATTGTCAAGCTTTGAGGTTGTGTAGAAACTGGGCAAAAATTGGTAGCCATTGCAGGGGCTACGACTGCGAAGAAATGGGGGAGATTATCCCTTAGCACAAAACAACTTTCAAGTTGAGGTGGTGTTCTTCAAGGCATCACACTTTTCCTTGGGATGAAAGCTTTGCATTAGAAAATCGGCACTCCTGACCTCCTTGTAAGTACCTCCTCCTTTGGAAGAAAATAATCTCCTAAATGCGAAAGGTGACACGCCCATATAGGGGATGCATAGCCCTTTAGAGCAAATCTTTTTTGTGCTGATGTCTCTGTTGTTTGTGGATGGTGCCACAGGAAAACATATAAATTATCTTCTGCTAAGGAATGTCTGCTTTCCTGGAGCAGACATCTCTGTTTCCTCCTCAGACTCTGAAATCAATGAAGTTCCTCTGTTTATGTTAAGGGTTTTTTTTAACAGACACCATACTGGCTGAGTGTCATCCACTGAAGTCATCTAAATGACTTCAGGTCATGTCCTTTTGAAAAGGAGTAGATCCAGAGAAATTTGGTTTAGAACAGCATTTCATCTGACTGAATTTGAGTTCAACCAGTCAAATTTTATTTTAAGCCATATGTAATAAACTCATTAATGACAGCAGTAACTAAGAAAGGATTATCAGACTATGAAAATACACTGTAATAAGGAAGCTCTGGAAAAGAATTTGAATCTGTGAGTAATTACAACACAATGGAGAATAGTATGTAGACACAATGCTATCTATGACAGGAATGGGATATGGTAGGGGAATAGAGTATGTAGAACTAGTTTACCCTTTTCTTAATGCTATTCTTATTGCTTGCTTGTTCGCAGACACCAGGATCTGGTGTACCTCATGAGGATTTACTCCAAAGGTAACAATGAATTGTTAGCGTTGCTAAGTGTCATCATACTAATGTATACAGTATCACAGTGCAAGAATTGGGTCCAAGCAATTCTTATTGTTTGCTAGAGAGGAGGAGAAAGGCTAAGTAAAATATAAAGGACTTTGAGACACTGGGTCCTTCCCAGTCCTTTGTTAACAGAAATTATTTGTGCTTATGCAAGATACAGAACTACCTTAGGGTTGCAATAACCTTGATTAAGAATCATTGCCACATGACGAATCCTAGGCAGTAAATATTATCGTCCACAAGCTAGAGACCAGAAAGCAGGGGTTTATCAAAGCAAAAAAAAGAACCCAGGAGTCCTGATACCTTGTCCTCTGCTTGAACAATTCGCAGTGCTTCATGGACAAGCTTTACCCTGTTTTCTTCTTCCATGCCCCCTTAACAGACCTAAATCAGTGAGTGAACATATGGCTAAACCTTGTAAATGTAACTCTGTGTACCTCTTTTGAGTTACAGCATTCCAGATGAGGATTTGGCCCTGCACAGGCAAACTTGAAAAGACCATTTTAAAATGGTTCCATGTCCATTTGATGTGGGCACACACCAGAGAGATCCCTGCATTACTTGTACATATGCATAAGCACAATTATTGCAACACACAGAGTGTACAGAGACACACAAAATTGAGATCTAAGACTGTGTTCTTTGCAGTAGCTGATGACACGACTGTTTTGGAGAAAGAAAGGCCCCATTCTTAATGTCAACAGCTGCCATGAATATGCACTCTGAGCTGTAGTGCAGCTGATAAAAAATTGTGGCTGTGCTGTAATATAATTTTTGTTTGAGAAATGGGGTAACAGCAGCTTCCTGTTTTCTCTTCCCTTTCTACAGCACAGGAAAGAGCCTCCTTGAAGTAAGCGTGGAAACTTTAGCAGGTGCGTTTTGCTCTCATGCTGAAACTCAGCAAATTGATTGAACAGCACACTGGCAGGAGCTTCAGGGCTTTGCTGGGCTGCAGAGCAGGTGCAGCACAAACACGCTGCACGGACGTAAGGGAAGCCTAAGAGATGGTGTACTTGGGGAGCATGAGTACAGCCAGGCTGAGTTACCTGTGCTGGCTTTAAAGAATCTGTGTAGACAAACAGTGGTGAAGAAGGGGTGCTACGGATTGCTGCAAGAGTCTTATGTGCACAACAGGGATTTTTGGGCTGCTACTGCTACTCGTGCCACAATCTCTGCTGGTGTGTGCTTGCTGCCCACACTAGTCCAGTGAAATCTTGTGTGGGTTTGCCTGTCCAGTATTCTTTCCACTGCCATGTCTTCAGGATTTACACTGGGGCTGCCATAGATGCACCGCATAGGTGAATTCATCGTCTGTGAGCTGGTTCCAGCTGGCTCTGAAGGCAGCCTTGGCTTGATTGAAGGGCGTTGTAAGTAAAACCTTCAGGTCCACTGAAATGCTGAGTAGTAGGTAGCTCCAGGGTCATCCTCTCTAAAACTTCTTCCTAGAATTTTAATGACACCTCCATTTCCCTGTGAAAGGGGTTAAAACTGGGCAACTCCTCAGCACTTCAGAAGGCTGTCTTTGGGTAGCCCTTCCCAGCAGCTTCATTTCTACAGCTGCCTGTATTTAAATCTGCCTGCATTACTTGGGGCTGACGTGAGAGATGGGGATGGTGGTTTCTGACCTGAGTCTGGAGGCAAACTCAGATGTCAAACACCCACTTCAGAAGGTGAGGAGGAAAACCAGCAAGAACAGCTACAGAGGGGCTTGTGTGTACCTCCCAGGCCTGCCAGGAGATCCTCAGACTTCATGTTCTCTGGCTGATTTAGTTCTGTTGTGTTTATAGTGAAACAACAGAGTAGCAGTCCCTTGTATACAGAAATTGCCTAACCTGTGTATGTCATTCAGCTCTCATTAGCAGTTTTAATCCCTCTGTCCTACACCAGTCCCCATCGCCTGGCATAAAGGGAGCAACATCAGACAGTCAAGCCATGTAAGTCTGAGGGGTTTTTGGCCGGGCAGTTGGTTTACAGCTGGCAAGGTGAAGGATGGAAGCCTCTGATGCTGGAGCACTTCACTGGGCACAGAATATGTTCAGTACCGGCAGAGGCTGCACAGACACTCCAGGGACAGACCCTGCCACTGTGGCTCAATTGTCACCTTTCAGAAGTAGGAGGAACAAACCCCACTGTGGGCTTTGGGGTCTGGATCACCTGACTTAACATCAGGTCTCCCTCTTTAGAGCTGCAAAACACAGTTTTTGGCTCAAGTAGAATTAGAGCTGTGCCTGCCAGGCTGTGTCTGCTGTTTGCATCTAAGTGCATGTATCTGAAAGTGAGATGCCTGAATATGAGCTAATCAGCCCAGGTGCTCTGTGTGGCACAGACAAGTGTCCAGTCTTAACACACCTAGGAGAGAAAAGATTAATCCCACCTGAAGTCTCAAATGTTGTTTGATTTAATGGTAAAAATCAGCCAAAGCTTTACTCTTACCAATGCCTTCATAGTTTCTCTTTTCTGCTTTTCAGAGACCTCCTGCATCAAGCTGAAGAAATAGTGAAGCTTATGAAAGAGAATCAGGTTTGTTTGAAGTACAGGACAATTCAGAGAGCTTGGTGTTGAAACAGAAAAATGGAGAAATGTGACTGAATACTTTAAACAGCACTCAAAGATATCTTCAAAATAGAAGATGCCATTTCTTGATGTTAACGGACTTGGGTCTTTCTGTTGTAAATAAGAATCAGTTCTGTACCTTTCAAGTATACAGTTTTATTCTTGAAAGTATCCCACCTGGTTTACATGTTGGCTTCCCTACCAAGCTCTCAGCCACTCTGACAAATGTATGTTAGCTGTTGGTTAAGGATGCGAGACCTCTGCTAGCTACACTCTGTAACTATGCAGGTGTTTCTGAGAACCAACCCAAAACAGTAATTCTCGGTATTTGTCTCTTCAGTTTCTTCTTGGTCTTTTAGGATTGTACTTTCAAAAAGGACAGTAAAGACCTAGATAGGCTTTGGCTGATGTCAGTGGTTGACCCTGGTGAGAGCTTGAATTATCACTCATGGCTGAGTGCTCTGTAAATCCCATGCTGGAGTTCTACATATTAATTTTTCTTTTACTCTTAACCTGAGGATATTATTTGTAAAATGGTCTTGGCATAATGGGAAAATGTGATCATCAAAGCGATTCTGCTGTTGCCTCTTTGCTCTGCAGGGAGCCCATCAGACTGTTTGCACATGGATTTAGCATACGTTTTTGTGGAACTGAGTGGTTCTAACCAGTGCTCTTCAGGATTGGCGAGAACTGCCTAATAAGCATAGCACAGCTAAGCAGGAGTCTAGCGCTCAGATTTTTGCTCCAGTCTTCATCCCACTAGTGTGACCCAGTCTCAGCAGTTCAGGAACATTAACCCTGTCAGCAAGCTGCAATGTGATGAAAGAAGCAGCATGCAGCTCTGTGCTAAGCTGTGCATGCCCATCTTCTCTGACAGACTCTCCAATGGCAGCAGCAATTTCTGGCTCTGTCCTGAGCTTTTTATAGGCGTGCGTTCAGCTTTAATTGCAGTGTTTGCCACTTAACCATCCTTTTGCTCTCTCCTCTAGGGAAAAGCTGGATGGTTTGTCAAATGGAAGGGATCAGGATGGTCAGGGCTGGGCCATGAACTACTGTTTGTCTTGCTGATGTAAAGCCATAGCAAACCTTGTGTGAGAAAGCAAAATAGTAAATAGGTCTCTTATCATCCTAGTCTTTCAATTAGTATCTTTTTTTTTCTCCCAGATGATGGACTTCCAAAATGACTGGAAACTGATCACAGTTTTTTTTAGTGCTGAAACCCCATGTTCTTTCTGTGACTCCACACAACTGGTAAGCTTTTGATGGGTTGATTTAACAGTCAAGGCAGGTGGTTAAGATGCTTTCCCAAACTCTGCTCTCTGCCATAGTGCACCAAAGGAGTAGCTAGTTCTGGGATGTTGGAAGGATACTATCCAGTCATGTAAGTTCCTGGCATACAATGTGTTTTGTATTTATAAACATCCGTACTTAATTTGTAAACCCAAGTCTGATATGCCCATGCCCTAGTAGAACAACCCTTTTCCACCTTAAGTCTAAATTTATTTTTCTTCCCCATCGCTGTCTTTTGATTTTCTTTTTGTATGTTAAGTTGCCTAATTACAGGCAGTTAAATTACAAGACTAGTTCTGTGGTTTTTTTCTTGATGCTGGCTAAGGCTGAACCCAGAATATAGTGGTCATTGGCAACCCTTCAGTACACAGATCAATACACAGGGTTTGACTTTTGCCAGATTTGTAACTTTGTTTTTTCTACTAGTTTTGATGACATCTCTCATCTCATTTACAGAAGAACTGCATATTGGACAACCTGGAAAAGCTTAAAGCTGTCTTGGATTTTTTGTATAAAACGGTAAGTTTTATTTATCAACCTTGAACACCAAATATTTTGCTGATTTTTCCAGTCTTCCTTACTGGACTAGGGCTTGTACCACTGTAGGTGAATTAGAACACCAATTTCGCTTACTCCAATCCACTGGCTCCATTCATTGTCACTGTTTTATTTAAAAAAGCTGATGCATGCAAACAGAAAGGACTGATAGACAACTGCTTTGTTTTGGAACACCAGCTGATGTGCCACTCCATCTTTGGTTTTTTAGGTGATTTTTATGCAAAATGTTGTACATCTGTCTGCATCTGAAAGCCATTTGTGTTTAACAGGGCTGTTCTTGAAAATAACTCTTATTTTGTAACAAGATATATGGAGCTCCCTAGACAGTGTACAGGCTGCTAACTACCTGGTGATGATGTTTACAGACCAGGGAAAATGCCCATTAAAAATCTGTGTAATGGATCTTTTTCCTATTATGTGTGCATTTTAAGATCTTAGCCTTTCTCAAGGTTTTTGAGCTGGCTGAGCTAAGAATTATCTAGGATGGTGTCTGGGAAATGCTCTGCACTGTGTCTTAGTCTACTAATGAATAGTAGACTAGATGTTGCTATATCACTACTAAAGCAGGCTATTAACTGTTTATGTGAAGTATTTCAATGGCATCTTCCAAGAATTTTGTTTTCTGGACTGAAGGCCTAAAGGGTATTCTAAACCTGCTACAGTTCAATTGCATCAGGCCACAACCGTTCATTTTTCTCAGACCAACTTCAGCAAATGTTGCGTATGGGTGAAGTTCCACCCACACATTTTCTTTGGATTCTCTCCATTATTATTTCCAGAATCTGTTTATGTGCACTTGTAAAAGTGAAATATCATTATGTAAATGGAAAGCTGCTTTCTGCTGGGGGGAGAGGTGAGGCAGGATGCACGAGTGCTTGTGCTATTACACAGGACGTTTTCATCCCCAGCTTTGCATTGGTATGTTGCCACAAAAATGGTAGTTCCTAGTTCATTTGAGTTCAGTTTAGCTGGCTGGTAGCCACTTTGGTTATGTAAAGTAAATTGCTGGGTCTCGGTCAAGAAATCATCAAGTACTTCGTGAATGATGTTCAACGTTATTCTAGGTGGCAGGCATAGGAGTAGGGTTCAGGACAGAATCGGCAAAGACTTAGATCATTGATTTTATGAGGGCAGAGTGCCAGGCCAGAGGTAACACGTGTGAAACCGTAGACATGATTTACCATTATTGCTATTTGCTGATCTTTAATTGCAAATATAATGTGATTAATTTTAACTTTATTACTGCAGGTTCCCAAGGCCTTTGTAAATCTGGTGGATTCTACTGAGCTCTCAACTTTGTCTCTTGCATGCCAAGATTACAACATTAGGTAACAGAGGTTTCTTTAAATTCTTGACACTGTTCCCACTAGCGTTGAGACACATAGTTATGTATATGTATTGAGTTTGTAACAGAGGTAGAGTCTTCTGAACAGTTTTTCTGCCCTTAGTACAAAAGTATGCCAAAGATTTTTAGGTGTCCACTTTGTTTCTGATAAAGTCTCTTTGCAAGGCATATTTTTACCAGGAAGAATAGGTGCTTTTAATCCTGCCAAGTTGGATAGCATATGTTTAAATATTGGGTCAGAGTTGGGGAAAAAGAGAAAGCTGCAGCATTGTACAAGCACTGTTCAGTTACAGTCAAAGCATTGGTGGGTTATCAACAGTTTTAGCCACAAATCCAAACCACAGCACTGTATGGGCTGCTATGAAGAAAGTTAAGTCCATCCCAGCCAGACCCAGTATTCTGATTACTGTCATGAGATTGCACAGTCTACCTAGCCCCAGCTCTTTAGTCAGTGCTACTTCTGCCCTGCAACTCTTGAGTCAAAAACTCTGAAGGCTCTTTGAAAGTTTAAGTTTCTATGTATTGATGTTCACAAAAGGAATAACTGGTCTTAAAGCACATTGTTAGGCTATGTGAAAGCTACTACTTGGGCTTAAGGTATGGTAGGATGGAGAATATCAACTTGTCAGTTCCTTATGGTAACTGCATGCCTAGTTGCTTTCATCCATCTCCCTTTCTCAGTACCTTGTAACAAAAGTGTGAGTAGCTTATGTCTCAATTTAGTATGGAGTAGGAGTGTGCACATGGACAGTTATGATGGAGTAGTTTACAGCTGATGAGATTGAACTCCATCTTACTCCACAGTAAATTTTTTTCCTGTGCTCATGGCATAAGACACCATATGTACTAATACAGTCAGCCCAGAGGGTTTCACAAGATTTGCATGTCTAAAACCCAGGAGATGTTCCATCAGTCAAGGACGGGGTCTCGCTGCAGCATAACCATGTGCTTAACAAGTATAGGCAGAGGAGAAGCTTTCCTTGTGGAAAGAAACTGCATAGAATATTCTAGCTTATTTCTCCTGCACAGGCACTAAGGGGAAAAATGGGGAAATGTAGGTAAGTGATTGAAGAAATGGATTTAGGAATATGGGCCTTGCCATATATATCGAAGGCCTTAAAAATAAATAACATCTAATTATTTTTTTTCTTCTGAGGAATTTTTATATTTCCTTTTCAACTTAAGGCAATTTGCTTTCTTGTTGTTAGCATGCCTTTGTAGCTGTGCTTGTCTGGTTGAACAGTTCCACCAGTTTGCAAGCATTGTACTTTACTGTTTGGTAAATTCCTGGGCTCACCTTGGCCTCAGGCCCAGATCATCTCCCAGATAAGACCTTTGGCATTTGGCTACAAAGTCCTTGTATGAACTGTCCTTTGGGAGAAAAACATAAGCCCACACCAAAAGATGAAATTTCAAGAGTCTAAGAGGAGAATAATGGCTGACACTCCTAGTCCCATGTCAGTACCTAACTTTAGGCATTGAAGTTTATGATACAGGGATTTAAAGTTCCTTCCAGCATTGTCTGCACTAAAAGTAATGGGTGAACCCCATTTTTAGGCATGTAACTCTCCTCATTAACTTTATGAGGTTCTTCTGTCAGGCTTGGGTAAGATTCTGGTCCCGAGTTCGTATTTCTTTCAGTCAACAGCAATGATAAAAGCACTTTAGTGGAAAAGTCCCATTTTATAGGTTTAGCTACAGTTCTGTGAAAAAGGGAGAGCCTGATCCTGACAGGTACTTACTGCTTACATCTGCAAACCCACAAAAAGTTTTCTCAGATTGCAGTCCATCCAGGCATTTTCAAATGAGTATATCTTTGCTGGAACCACACTAATCTTAAATGTATCATATCATTTCTGTCTACAGCCTTAGGAGGTCTGATTTCTCCAACTAGCTGCAGAAATATGCAGTATGCACATCTCACCTTGCAGGTCAAAAATTTGGCTGAGATTGGTTAGCTGCCTGACAGTGCCTGGCCACCCTTTAATATATATAAGCATTTGCATCCTTGAACTTCCATCCACATTTCTAGATGCAGGTCTTGTTGACAAATACTAAGGCAAAAGTTCCTGTGGAAGTATTTTTAGTGTTTTCAATCATCCTATGTGACTACAGAGAGGGAAATGTTTGAAAACTAGTGTAGCTGCTATTTTAAGCCTGAGCATGCTGCTAGCTTGTGAGACCCTGTGCTAATCAAATCTGGCATATTTGTCATCTGAATAGGCTTTCAAATCAAGAAGCAATCCAAAGCTCTGGACATGGAAATATATATAATTCTATGTTTATATGAAAAATCAAGATGTTCCATGTAGCTTTCTCAATATATCCAGCAATTTAGTCTTCAATATATGCTTGTCAGTAACTTAAAAGAATTCATGCTATCTGTCTTGTTTATCACAAGTTCATAATGTCTTTCATGTTTTTCATTCTTTTCTGCAGCAATCCAGGCAGGAGTCAGTGCAGCTGTGTTGGTGAACACTCCACATTAGAGAATAACATATTGAGGTGGTCTTACCAGGTATGGCATCTTCTGTGTTGTTTGGCTCTCGTATTGCTGCACATATCTAATCATTTTCCAGATGGACTCAAGTGAGGAGTTAAGGGAGGAATAGCAGTGAGGGAGTTGAGTAACAGCCCTTTTGCCACGTCCACAGCGATTCCAAACCCATTTCTTACTTCAGGAACACTGGAGATAAGTTCTCTTTATACCTGAGTGGTCTTAGTATCTCTTGAAGTTTCTAAGGACTATACGGCTTTTGGTAACCTAGGATTTGTCATATTCCATCAGGAAAATGATCCATCTTGTCTAGTAACCTGCCACATGATTTACAAGAGGGAAACTTACTGATAAGACAAAACCAGTTGTGCTGGAATTCCCTTTTAAAATGACAGGGAGGCAATAAGTTTGACATTTCATTGCCTTGCTAAGCTTGCTGCTTTTTCAAAGAAAATTATGGTAAATCAGTGTAGGTTTCTCATAGCTACAAGGAGCTTCCAATTATTGTGTAAGATTATTTCATTAAATTACAGTCTTTGTTCTGGATTACAGAATTTTATTATTGTAGTTTGTTAGGGGTAGGGATAATCTTAGTTCACTTTAAATCTTGATAAATTGCACATATATTACACTCTCCACCTGATAATACTAATCTGATTAAATGGTTTTCTGTTCAGGATGTTTGGGAAAAACTGCTGGAGTCTGCGAGGTTTGATCAAAAGGATGACTTCACTGTTGTTCTTCAGCCTTCTCTCCAAGAAAGAAATCTGCTGCTCAGACCAGTGAGTAAACTAGAGTTGCTCCATTTTTCTAGATTGTATCTGCTGAGATTGAGTGCAGTATTTAGCTGGCTTTTTCCTGTCTAGGCTGTGTGTAATGCTAGAAGACAAGGGTAGCTGTGCACATACAGAACGCACCTCAGGATCAGATGTCCTGAGAGTGGAGCTTGCTTCAAACAGCACCAGTCAGAGATCCTGTGTTTTTTGAATGCTATGATCCAGGAGAAATCAAGGCATCTCTGTAGATTAGGGCATAATTGTCTGGAAATCATCAGCGCTGCTCATTTTTCCATATCTTTGTAGTCATCAGCATATTAATCCCTGATTATGCTCTTGTGTGTTCGGTAACAAAGGCAAAAAGTGGGTAACAAGAAGTATTTAAAAGTGGGTAGTGGGGAAAAAAAAAGGTTTTGTAAACTGCTGGAAAGTAGTTACCTCCCTGCAATGAGATTAATGCAGTCTGGGAATGAATTTTGTCCAGATTTTTATCTGTTATAGCCAGCAGGGAATGAATATAGGTAGGGTTGCCTGGGATGTCAGAAATTATTTTTCCATAACTGAATTTTAAAGGGAAGTTCAAAGGTCCAGGTTGTCTGAAACCTAGCAATGAAGCGGGTAAATATTACTTCCTAGATAATGGTTTACTCAGATACAAGGTATCAAAATTCAACACATAACATTGGATGGTTATTTGTAAACCAAGTTGGTGGTGAGTCATGGTCTGGTTCCTGGGCATCATAACAGCTCGTTGAATTTGCGGTAATTCCATTGTTCCCCTCAGCTCAGTATCAGAATGAAGTAAACTGGGAGAAGAAACTTGTCTTCCAGGAGGGTTGGGGTCTGTTATGTTGCAAAATCTTCCTGTGCTGCTGGGTCAGGCTTGTTTTGTTGATGGCTGATCCATATGTAAATGACAGATTTTTCACTTTGATGGCATTACTTTTTCTCTTAGTAAATTGCTCTTATTGCCTTAAATGCCATCTTATGTCATAGGTAGATTCTTTATTTCTTCTGATTTGTGGTATACCTGCAGGCCACCGTGTGTAATCTGCCAAACACAACAGTTACTGTCATTTAAAAATAAGCCTAACCTCTTAAGACGAATTCTGTATGCTTCTACTTAAATGCATGTAAGTGTTAGCTAAAGAAAGTGTTGTTTATTCCAAATCATTCATGTTATCACATTTGCGTGTGTCTCTGATCTCCTGTATGTCACTGCTGCGATTGTGCCTTGTTGTTGCTCTGGTGGTCGTCTTGTTCTGTTGATGTGCAGTCCCTTGACTGCTGCCTTACAGCAGTCACTTACAAGAACAGGATCTGTCTTGACACACCAACAGTAACTGAGATCATCAATAAGTGGCTTAATGAGAGTGCCAGAAATGGATATAAATATCATTTTCTAGATTGGGGCCTTTTGTGCCTGAATATTTCATCTTTCCATACTCTTCAGTGTTCTGTCATGCTTTAAATGCTTTCTCTTTCAGGGCAAGGATGGTTTCGTTACCACATCAAAGACACAAGAGGAAACTCTGGAAGAAGATTATACTTTCATGGCTGTGGGCCTCTGGAACAACATGGTGAGCAGTGCCAGACACTGTTGCTTACTGGACTTAGTACAGATGCCTTGTAGCAACTCCACATTCGCCAGGCTGAGTAGCAAGGAGGCAGGGGAAGGAAGAATATAGAAAGAAACATACCATGACTGCTACGCTCAGCTGCGCAGGGAGGCTGCTCTCGAACAATGCTAAATGCCCTACAATCCCAAGACACATCTCTTGCTGTTCTGTGGCTGCTACTTACCACCAAGAGCTATTTAGAAGGATTTCCATAGTAGGGACGTCTCAGGGAGTAAATAAGCTGTGACAAACGCTTCTTTTTCTAATCTTACCTCTGTGACAGCATGGCACAGTGACAGCTGAGGCTCATCCTAACCTGAGCTTATAGTGATTATACTCTTCTGTCTACTCTGTTCTGTATCCTTTTACTAGTAAAAACCCCAGCCCTTTTACTAATGAGTCTCATGATGTTGTCTCCTCCTTAACCATCATCCTTCTGCTGGTGTTGCTTATAGTAAAAAGGTGCTGGACAGCCTTGGAGAGCTCCTGTTACTTCCTCAAGAGTTAGATGTCCTGCCCAGCTGAGGAAAGCCAACAAATGGCTCCTTCTCATGAGTGGGAGAGGGTGTCTGAAAGAAACATGGGCTCCCCAACCTACTTGACGTTCAACATGATGATCAGTTCTGTAGGGCACTGTTTCCTTCTGCAGACTTGAGCTGCTGACAGGATTTGTGTGTACAACTGAGTGGATGCATGTAGAGCTAGAAGGGACTCCAGTTTAAAATTGATGACGGGGGCAAGTGAAGAAAAGGGAGTTGCTTTTCAGTATGAGACAAAAATGCTGGCACGTGGTTTTGGACTCACCAGAGCAAAGTAGGATGTTACTGCTTAGTGCATATTATATTTGGATACGTCCTGATATCAGTGGTTTTGGATAAGTTGTTGATTTTACTATTCCTTCTGACTTAGAAACTTTCAAAAACTTCTGCTTTTTTTTTCCCAATAACCTTCTTATAACACATACAGTATTCTTTTTTAATTAAAAAGAATCTGCAGTGGCCAATTAAGTTAGATTAAAGGTAAAAGACTTTTTTTGCTTGTTTTTCTGTCCACATGTTGATTAGATTTTCATTTGAGAGCACCTACTATTCCTGTGTTTGTCCAAATTGTCCTAAGCATGAAGGAAAAAAAATTCTATACTGCAACCACCTTTTAGTAAACCACCTTCAAAAAATAAATTCACACAGATTGGCATGTTCTTGTTTCCTTTTATGTTAATTCTGGCAGTAGTAATGCCGTTGTAGCCCTGATCACTGAAAGAAGCAGGGTTTGCAGGATGAGGCTTTTATTCAACCAGATGATAAGCTAGAAAAATGGTAGTCACTTCAATAAAAGATGTTATCTTTTAGCTAAAGTTAGTAGGACTTTAGATAGTTAGTAGGAGCCAAAGAGTTAAAAATTGATCAGCTGTTGAAGCTCTAACCTTGGAACAACGATGCTGCATCCAGTTATCTCCTTTGCTGTTATCTGTGACATTTCCAAGTATGATGGCAAAGTTCTTACCTGAGTTCTTCTATCGCAAAATAGATGCCATGATAAGATGCACATTGGCTTCTTTATCATCGTTTTGCCTTAGTCCCACTAGGCAATTAGTTTCACTAGTCAAATAATCAAAGTAAACATTGAAAATCAGATTTCTGAAGCATGAATTAAACATTATCTCTGTTTCTGGCAATCCTCTGTCAAGAAACTGAGTTACTTTACTCACCCATGTCTCAGTGTCCCCCTCAGTGTTGGAGATATTTACCTAGATCACACAATCACCATCATGTAAAATGATCCATAAGACACTAGAAAGCAGTGGCATATCCTCCTCAGATACTAACCATTATAAAGTTTGAAGCTAGTTGGGAGGAAGCCACACAAAGTGTGTGGGTTTTTGCTGTGAAGAGTGGCCCTTTACACCTGCTTAGCACAGTTTTTCCAACAGCAAGTTTTTGACATTAAATGATGACTATGATTTCAGCTAGTGCAGAAAATGAATGCTTCCAACTGGAGAGGGACCACAGTGCCGCCAGTTTGTCAGCCCATTTTGTGCCTCTCCAGCAGGAATTGTTTGGAGGCAACTGAACCAAACTCCTCAGATTCTGAGATCCACCTAACTGTGGCAATAGATCAGCCTCAGCGAAGAAGTGTTCTAGGGCTTTTCAGTGGTAAACTGACCTTCACCTTTGAGTACTGCTCTTTTCTTTTATTGGACTCTGCATTTAGCAGAATTCACATGCTTCTGACTGATAGGCTTTGCTTTCATTTTTTTCCAAGTCTAGACTACAGCTGCTCTTTTTTTTTTTTTTTTTTTTCTATGGCCTCTTACTATCAGACCTTTTAGATTTCAATTTATGCAGAAGCCAGTACCAGGCATCTTGGATATTCTTTACAAGGAGTTGTGACAGTATTATCCCCAGTCTGAAACAGGTATATTGCCTCTTCCAAATCCTCTGTAGGAGGAGAGAGGGATAGGATTTATCTTCTGGAGTTTTGTAACTTATGCAGACATACTCAGTCAACTTGGCACTGATTTCTCTTTCCTGCCCTCTCAAATTCTTATACTTGGCTTGCAACAAATTCCTTCTGTCCCTTCAAATGATACTTTTTTATTTGCTGCTTCTGCCAGCAGAAGACCCTCTCTTTTTCCCTCTGCTTCATTTTTCTGTCCCTAACCCTTTTCTGCACAGACTTTATTTGGTCTCCTGGGCTCTGTCCTTGAGCATCTCGTTCTTTGGTGTGTTACTCTAATCTTGTCGCTTTAACTGCTAGGAGCATTTTGTTGAAACGTTAGAAGTAAAAAACTAAGCAAAACAAAGTGTGTGGTACTTTTAAGGATGGCTGCATTAGGGCCAGTTGCCCAGACTCAGGCAGTGAACATGCTGGGGAGCCACCAGAACCAGGGAATCATCGTAAAGGACACAAATACCAATGGTCCTTTATTTCAGTGTTTTTCCTTAGTGTGAGGTGGTTCCTCTAGTAAGGGACAGTCCAGGTGATCTGGAAGAAGAGCAAAATGTGGCAAAACTGCACCTTCCTACTGGTTAGAAATAAGATTACAGGAAGGGTAGTACACCCTTCACAACTCCTCTTCCTCTCTGTTTTCCTGCCTCCTCTTTTATTTAGTGGAATTTGCTTAATACAGCTGGCAATCATCAGAAAGGCACCTCTGGGTAGGTTTCTTGTCTGCCTGTGGTATTCTGCCATGATGTAAAAGCAGATTATATGAAATGTTCTTTCAACGTAAAAAGCACTGGCAGGTGTCCTCACCTAGTAAAGGTCAAGCTAGTTCTACTAGGAAGTCCAGCTAATGGTTTATGCAGACTGCTTTAAAAACAGAACAATCCACAATTCAGTATCAGGAACTGATAAGAAATCAAGATCATGGCATGCCGAGTAGCAAACACAGCAGAATGAGGAGGTGTCTGAGAACTGCCTTCAGAGAGCTGCTGCTTCCTGCTGCCTGCCAGGCTGCTCTTACCTTGTATTGAGGCTTGGTACCAGCCTCTTTTATTGGAATGATTACCTGCTTATTGGCCAAAGGGCAAAACCTTGAAAATCTAGTGGCAAGGCAATAGGACTGCACTTCAGTCTGGCTGAGAAGAAGCTGAGCTAGTTAGGTACTAAGGACTTGCCCTAGGCATGGCTAGATATCTTACCAAAACATTTCTAGCTGTCTGGAAGCAACGCAATTCATATGCTAAACACATCAGAAAACAGCCAACTAAATGACGCTGGGTAGCTAGGAAAAGCTGAGAGAGGCTGGTTGTTTGCTTGGACAGCTTTGATGTTTACCATGGAGAGCCTGATCGACTGATTTTGGCAAATGCATACAATTTTACCTCTGGAAATGTATCTGGGGGCAAAGCTCCTTTGAAGTGTGTAAAGAATCTAGACAAGAAGCTCTGGCTTTTGTGTTTGGCATCTTTTTGCAAAACAGAAAACACCACAAAAAAAACCCCTATCGTACAACCAAGAGAGAAACTGAAACCAGGCAAGGACCTGAACAGGAACAGCACCACAGGAGGCTGCCAGTGCCTCTCTTCTGTGTTCAGGAGCGTACACTGACTTTGAAACTGGTGCAGTACCAGAGCAGACCTGCACGCTAACCAGCCTGCACAACAGATGTCCTGGAATTCAGGGGGCATTTTGTCTGACCACAGTGCAGCCTTGGTGCCTGATTTCCTGACCAGGACCTTGCAGCTCTGCTGCATGGGAGCTGTCACACTTAGCTGGAAGAACCATGTCTCTGAACCATCTGGAATGAATCGCCTCCTGGAGAAATGCAGTTTCATTACTCAACTCCCAACAACATACAAGTGTCTAACAATTGTTTGAAATTCATTCCTAGCCACGAAATACCACCGTTGTCCCATGTTCTGTGGGGTGATTCTGTGCTGGAACAAGAGTATTTTTTTTAAGAATGTCATTAAATAGCTACTTTGTTTTGTCCTAGGAGGATGGGAAAGTACCAGTTCCCAATGTATCTTTTCTCTGAGCTTCATTAATTTGCATGTTTCAGGAATATTCCTTTTATTTCTATCTCTCCCTCAAAAGAGCACAGACTCTGTTTCTTCAAAGGATATTAGTTCTGTAAACCTCTTCTCCGTTTCTCTGGATTATCCCATTATTTTTATTGAAGGAACAATCAAAATAGAATAATAACATTCCTGCCCAGCATGTATCAGTGATGCCAAGCTGCTTGTATTTTTCAGTCCCTTCAGTGCTGTTTCTTATGTAGTCTGCTGCTTCTGGCAGCAGCAGCTGTCAAAATCTAAATCAGTGGCCAACTCCTTTGGGTATGATTGCAATTTAATTAGCACCCAGCAAGGTGCCTGAACAGGTGAAGTGATTGTTTGTGGTATTTACCACATTGTGCTGTCAGTATTGAGTTTTGAATCATTCCATAATATTTCATTAACAACCCCCTCTCCATCTTGTTAGAAGACCAACAGATATAAATATTATCAAGCCTCTATGCAGCATCAGAGTGCACCTTTTGGCATTTTCTAACATGTATGAAAATGTAGATAAGGAAACAGTTTGGAAGGTGGGATAAATTAGCAAGCTTTTAGTTGCACGGGCTACAGCCGCTAGAGGATTGGTGTGTGACCATAATGTGTTATATTCCATGTTTCTGACTTTGCTGCAAAATCAATTTGCAGCAGAGGGAGTACATAAAGATAGCATTCGTAAAACAGAAGGAAAGAAGTTAGTGCAACATGAATGCATCACCAAATGGAAGAATTTTAGTTTTCCATTTATATTAGGGATTTTATACTTTCTGCTTCTGAGGTAAAGTGATGTGAACTTACCTAAGTTTTCAGTGTATCAGCTGAGTCAAAACTGCATTTTCCAAGGAGTTTCAGTAATACCATTTTTACTTCAAAGTTTCAATCTACTCAAAGTTGCTTTTCCTCCCACACAAAAGCCTGGGTGTTTCTTTATACTTCTATATGACAACTATAAACTGTGAACTCCCAAGTGTGCCTTTCTCAAGTGTCCGTGAGCATGGTTTCACAGCCTGGAAGAAGACAAAAAATGTGGCTGAGGCCTGGGAGGATGGACAGACTGCTGCAAGGTCTGTCCTGGCGGCTAAGCTGTGGCGGCTGAGCTGTGGCAACCCACCCTTTACTTTCTCATACCCAGCCCAGCTGAGTAGTACTGGCTTGCAAATTGCAGTAAAGGTTAAACTGCATCATAAACTAATCACGAGGATGGTTTAAGCTATGATCTTCTGGACCATGTCTACAGTTACTGTGGTTGAGCTGATAAATAGCAACTTGATTGTGAACAGCTGAATAACTGCGGCATGAGATCAGTGCCTTAGGGGGAAAACCACTTACGGTGGAATTCCCAAGAGCAGAGTTAATGTGTGGATGGTTGTTTTAATGGTGATGGGATAAGACTGATCGTGTGAGAGGTCTTGTTTTCAGTTCCTTGCCTTTGTAGGTAAACATGTGGTATGTTATACATAGATAAATATTTACCATAAACAAAACAAGCTTGTAAATGTGTGTGTATACATACACACACACACGCATATATATATATATATCTATATGGACCTGATGGAAAACTCCAGGCACTAGAGCCTTTGAGCTGCTGCTATTTTCCCTTCCCTCCCACACACAGCACGGGTACATTTCCTCTATTCTCTCCCTTTCCAGATGGAGCCAGTTGGGCAGAAGCAGCCTTACAGAGTCACAAAAATGCTTCAGGTCCAGTGTCCATCTCAGGTAAAAGGGTTTCCTTACTTTGTGAGTAAGTCCTAGTGTGAGATTTTATATACTCTTCACAGAATTTCCAAGTTTTCAAATACTGTTGTCATTTTCTGAAGTTCTGGGGAATGTGTACTTGCCCAAGATACTACACTGTTAAAAATGTAGTGTTCTTAAAGTTCATTGACACATGCTCTTTATTTTATAAAGGTGAAACTCTGAAAACAACTTTTGACAAAATCTAGTTAAATTGTCGTACTGTGTCAGATATTTTTTATTCAAAATATAACTAGCTAATCTGAATTTATTAATTGCAGATATCAGAGGTGCATTATCAGTATTGAAATCTTTTTCAGCAATAAAATGGAATCCATGTATTTTATATAATTTAGCTTTTCTGTGATTTAACTGTGTCTGCTGTCTGATTTAACTGTTTTAGTCTCTGGAGCTGTCAATAGCCCAGTAGTATCTTTAGGGCCTGAGCATCTCAGGTTCAAAGAACAGTTCTTGAATGTTTTTGCATTTAAGTTCTGACTTCAATAAATTGATAGTGATAAAATATTACTGGCACCCGAAAGCTTCAGTGAACAGCAATTAAAACATCAAAGAAATGGAATTACGTGTTTTGTTTGATGTTAGGTTTAAGGCAAGAGGTGGTGTTGTGCCTAGAGCGTACCAGGGCTTAATTTTCAGGTCTAACCTGGTTTACTTCAGTAGTGCAATGTTCATTCAAAAATTAATACTGTTAAAGATTTTTTTCCCTTGGAAAATCTAGCCAGAAGATTTTAATATCAGCTGACTATGTTTCCATTAGCATTGGTAAACACACTCTCTTCACTCTGCAGGAAAGCCCATATTTGTTCACATATAGAAATAGTAACTACTCATCTTCCCCAGAGACATCAAACGCCAAAGAAACACCTCAGGTATAGTAGGACTATTTGCATCATATGGACTGAATGTATTCCAGGGAGTGGGGCAGGTGGGTGAGAGTGTGTTGTAGCCTAATTAAACAATACTACCTAGGAAAACTAAATACAAAGCTCCAGCTCCGTATTTCCATGCCTGAATAGTCAGATGCTTAATAGCTCATTTTCTCCTTTGTGGGTTTTGTAGAGTATGATTTAAAGTAGATGTCTTCAGCCAGCCTAAAGTCTTGCCTTCACTGTTAAGAACCTTTCTTAAGCATCTGGATAACAATGTTAATTTCCCTGAAATAAGAAGATAGTGAAAATGGGGCCATTTAGTCCTACCACGGAGGAAAACAGAGCAGATCAGCATGACACCACTGTGTGGGTCTGATTTCATCTCGTTTACACCACAGTAAAACTGAATAACAATGGATTTTTTCATGGTTTTTTTGGATATTTTTTTTTTGTGATTAGATTTTTGGAGGTAAACAGCTGTGCTTGGGGGTTTTTTTGGTGGTTTGTTTTTGGTTTTTTTTAAGTCATGGTACTCCGATTCTAAGTACAACTTAGTGTTCCCAAGCAGGTACAGAGGTGCAGAGGGAGGTGGTAATGTTCATTTTCATGTCCCAGAACACAGTGTCTAAACCACATCTGCACTCAAAATGGCCTGTACATCATTGGAGTAGTAATACACATTTCTCCTCTTACTTTAACATAATGCCACCTGTTTTGTTAGTTACTCAGGGTGTTTTGTATTGTGCAAGGGGCAATGGTACCTACCACTCTTTTTTTTGGTAGCTATGGCATAGGAGGCAAGAAGCAACACTGTGTTATATTTGTGGCTTTGTTTTGTTTTGTGGGGTGTTTTTTTTAATAATAAATTTTTTAATTAATAATAATAATAAAAAAAACAACCCAACAAAATGAAGCAATGGGACAAGATAAGTGTCTTTTCCTTAGGCAAGTTAGCTTACTTAAGGAGTTCTGTAGAGAGATTTGAAGCCGACACATGTCCTTGAGTCTTGTGTGATGGTCTGCTCTGGTATACTGACAGTCAGCCTTCACTAACAGTAGACCTTGGGGGTGCTGCCGTCAGTAGGCTATAACCCAAAAGAGCCAGGAGGGCAAATCGCTGGCCCTCCTGACACATAGAGGACTGTGTGTGGAGAAGCCAGGCTCATGGCCTGCTGACGAAGCTATGGTTTCATGCTGGGATATTCCAGGAACGTTCAGTTTCTCACAAAAAGGTGTGAGCTCACCTAGCTTTGAGTATAGGCACATAAAATGTTGCATAGCTGAACACTGCATGGCACAGTCTGAGATAACTGGCCCCACTGGTAGGCAAGAGCTGTGCAGCACTAACACAGCCATGTGGCTTCTAAGCAGACCGAGCTTGTGTCTGCCTTCAATGGGCAGGTGTAGGCATGGCCTGAGGACAGGCTGAGCCGAGTAGTTGTATGCAAAGTATGTGGGAAATTCATTAATCTAATGCTCTGAGACATTGTTTATCACAACCAGAGTATAGTGAGTCCAATGTGAAGTCTCGCCTCGTCTGTCTTTGCAGGAGAGAAGTTATGGAACAAATATTCCCTGTTTTGACCGGGGTCCCTCTGACACAGTTCCAGTTTCAGGTACTGTCCTGTGTAATTTCACTGTAGAGCTACTTCATTTGATGATAGAAGGGGAACAGGAACCAGGTTTGTTTAGGACAGGTACACTTTTCCTGGAAGCAGTAGACACTACTGACTGTGGCTCTTAAGATCCTTCTTGGAACAACGCAAGCAGTTACACAGCAAGATGCAAGTTCTCTCTCAAGGATGGTGAAAGCTTATGCAACTACACCTTTCGCGTACAAAGGAAGAAGTGACTGTGGAAAAGACAGCAGACGGGTCTTGCAGTTGCAGGGATAGGAAAACTGAGTATGTATGGAGTAGTGGGTCTTGTCAGTGCAGTCTGGGGTGCAAAAAGCCACGTGGAATTCTGTCCCCAGGTGGGTTTTGTCATCCCTCGGAAGCTGGGATTGTCCCCAGAGTTCCACCCTGTGCTAGCACCAGAGCTGTGCCTGCTTTTCAGTTGTTCCCACTGGTTAAAAGGAATTTGAGTAAGAACAGAGGCAAGACCAAAATCTTACTGCCTCCCTTGTTGCTGTAGCTAATGCCCAGCTATAGCCAAGAATAATTTGTGATTATTCTTGCAAATTTATGTAAAACATAAAAATATTGATATATTTAATTATATATCATTATATAGTAATACATAATTATGTAAAATATCTTAATATAATTATATAAAGATTAAATTGTAAAAAGAAAAAATATAAAATTCTGACAACCTGACAGTGTCTGTCATTCCGAACTGGTGCTGTCATGAATATTAAAATACTGTCTTTGCAATGCTTTATGGTTATTCTGAGGAAAAGTGCTGATAACCATCACAGTTTGAAGTTTTCTTTCTTTCCTTTTTCCCTTAAACTACCTTTATTTTTTATTTATTAGTTCATAATTTGAAACCGGCGGATATTCGGGTGATTGCTGCTCTGGGAGATTCACTCACAGTAAGTAAAGATGACTGGACAGCCATCATTAAAGCAAGTAATGAAAAAGCTTTTCTCAATTTTTAACCTGAGAAATAGAGTAAGTACAGTTATGCCCTATTGAGCCAAGCACATTTTTCACATATTTTTTTCCCATATTCCACCTTGACCGGCTGGTAATCTGCCGTGCATGGTTCCCACATAAAGTCCACAAAAGTGCCACACAAGGGAGAGCTGCTAGATTAAATTGCACAGCAGCAAACCCAGACAGCTAGAGTGGACTTGCAACAATTACTTTTCTTCAATGATTCTACGCAGCTCCCAAGGTATTCACCTTCAAAGCTATTAGTAAGCAGCATAAATAGAAGAAATCCTGCAGCTAGTTGTGTGTATATGTATGTTATGGTAAATATATATATGATAATACCAAAGCCTATAAAGCCATGTCCATTTATACTAATGAAATATTTGAGTAAAATTGCAATAGGTCATCAGGTGTGTCAAGGGTGATTTATCTTGAGAATATCTTTTGACACTATTCCTGGAACTACATAAACTTGTTACCCCTGGACTGACTGATTGTCCAGTTGGTGATGACTACCTCACTGCTCACATCGTAATTCATGTTTCTTACGTGTTCTGTGCTAATTACCACATTAAATACTTGTAGTCTCCTTTCATGGGGAAACTGGAGAAGGGAAGACATAAAATCTCCATACTACTTTTTAATGTGAGGAACATTATAATAAATTATTCATTCCGGATCATTGCTATCTTATTTATTGCTTATGTAAATTTAGAATTATATGAATATTTTTAACATTCTCAACCAATTTTTTCCCCACTTGATCTAATCAAGAAGTTGATAGAAGAGGGTAATTCACTGGAGCGGAATTAAAATACCCTCAGCCCTTGATCCTCCTGAGAACTGTTATATTTTGGGACGATGACATAGCTTGCTTCATTAATATACACTGTAATTATTTTCACCAGGGTCAGTCAGAGGACTAGTTACTGTGGCAATTCTTATTTTCTGAAGGTGAATTCTTCTTCTCTTCCGCTTCCAGGCAGGTAATGGGGCAGCATCCAAACCCCATGATGTTATGGATGTCCTCACTCAGTACCGAGGTGTTTCTTGGAGGTGAGTTCCAGGAATTTCCCCCTCAGTGGGAGGGAATCCATTTTCTTGGGTTTTGATATGTATAGTCGGTTTTGTATCAAATAGAGGCTTGTGAATTTGACTTCATGTTTTGCATGGATGTATGTGGTTGTGCTATTACTCATGATAAATAAAATGCTCAGACTAGTGGATATCTAGAGTACAATGTAGCATGGCTGGCGTAGGCCTGGCTACATGCACGAAATGGGGTCTCTTCTCTCAGGGCTGCAGCTATCACAAAGGAGACTTCTAGATCCCAGCACCATTGCACCACTTGCACATTCTGCATTTCTGTCCCTGCTCTTTCTATACCGTCTGCTCTTCCCTGCTGTTGTCCATGTTACCCATTTTTCTCACATAAAATCAGCAGTCCACAAAAAGTCAAGATGGGATGGTTTTTGCTGCTGCTGTTTCAAACACAGTATCTATTTCCTTGACTCTTTCCCAGTTTTGCTTACGTCATGCAGAACAGTTTATCAGTTATGAGTCAGTACAGATTTTTATGTATACAGCATTTTATTACACAGGTCAAACAGCCACTCTGAAAAAAAGCAATCATGTTCACGTGTTATTCTGCAACTGTATGATTTAACACCAAACTTATCAGGCTGATTTTCTGTTCATGATTTCTTACCCATCTGAGCCACTGCAGCTCTGTAAATTTAAATAGGTACTAGAGTACTTCAGAATATTCTATTCCAAATTAAAGGAATACTACAGAGATGTTCAAGTCCAACTTTTTATATTTTGATCCTTAATAATAATCTGCTGACATTTTGAGGGGAAAAGTATACTAGCATTTTCTACAGCGTGAAGGAGAGAGAGTAAAGAGCACACACACATACGGTGAATTTTACTGGTCTAGTAGTATTCTTCCAGTTGACTGAAATGGGGGTTGAAAGGCATTGAGTATACTTATCACTCTGAAATATATGCCTTTAGAACTTGTTGTTATGGATACAAAGTATTTGTTAACTAAAACTGGAAGTAATAAATATTTTAATAGGGACAACAATAGCAAAGAAGGCGGCTTTTAAAAATTATCATCTTTCAACTAGGTTTGAACATATGCCAAAACACGTGAGAGAATTGAAAGGGCAGATGGTATACAGGGCTTTTAGTATGATTATTATGATTACGATAGAGTCTCTGATTTCGTGACCTCACTGGTGTACGCACACACAGAGCTTGCTCTGACTCAGTACAACCACGGGGCGCTGTGCTGTGTGCGCGTGTCGGAGCTCCGTACGGGGGAGCTCTCTTACTTAGTCCACTGCCTTACAAAGTCCATCGTCTCTTGGGAGTTACTTATTTTTCCTTGTTCTTTCTTTTTAACAGTGTTGGGGGAAATGAAAACATAAGCACAGTCACGACACTTGCAAGTAAGTGCCTTTTCCCGTAAACTTGAGAAATAACTGCAGCTATTAAACCATCTGTTGTTACAAAAGAAGACGTGAAGAAAGAGTTACAATTTGCAGCGTGACAGAGCCAATGCTTTTGTATTCAACGTCCAGTGCTGAGTAAAAGTTGCATAACAACCAGGCTGTAATTTGCTGTGCATGACTTAACTATTTATTTTGTAATTCCGAGGGGACTGGTTGTTTCAGTATTCTTCTGTTGGTTATAGCTCTGTCCAAAATGCATTGGGAATAGATGAATCAAAGTTCTTAGATCATAGCCTAAAGAAACTATTTTGACTGTATGGGAAAGTTGTTTTAGGCAGGACCAGAATCACGTTACGAGGTCAGATTTTACATGTCTTTTAGAGGTCAGGGCATTTTAGATCTGGGTGTTTGTAAGGCTGGTTTGTAACCTGAGATCTAGAAACGAATCTTGGGTCTTTGGGGTTAATACATCTGGGGAGATCAGGCTAAAGGATTTGATTCCATCTTATCTGCAGTTAGAGTATGACACCATGAGAGTCGCCTGTGTGAGCACAGCGTTACTCATTGTCGCTTGCCAGGCAAAATGGCATTGCTAGCCAAGATGATTGTGTTAGATCCTGAGATATCAGGGTTCATGAAACTCAGAAATCTTGAAGGCAAGGAAACAGTTGTATGGCAATGAATCTCCACTTTTATTATACTTAAAGGTTAATTTTTTGATAGGTATCTCTTAAAGCTTTTTAATGATCTTTTACTAAAGTCTAATCTTTATAACCTCATTTGCTACCCGCTGTAGTAAGCAACATTTCAGGGTGCTGTCTTTTTCTGCAGATATTCTTCGTGAGTTCAACCCATCCCTGATAGGGTATTCCATTGGCACTGGAAAGCAGACTACAAGTAATGCTGCACTAAACCAAGCTGTGGCAGGGGATCATGCAGAGTAAGAGGAAAAATCTTTTAATTTTAATAAAAAAGTTGATTTTTCTTTAAAACTCAGTTCTAACAAGGACTTTGGCAAGAGTGCAATAAGGTTGATAGGCAAACCCAAATATATTTTGTTAGCCCATCTCTAGCATGAAGGCCAAGAAATGTGATGGGGACTTTGCAATGTTTCTAATCTAAGTCAAATAAATTAGCAGCAAAAGCAATGCTTTCTCTAGTATTTTTAACCAAGAAGCCCAAAGAACTTTACAAACACTACTCAGAAATCTTCACATCCCTATTATGAGGCAGAGAAAAAACATCCCTGTTTTATAGGAGGTGTATTCAAACCCTCTTGTCAGTAGGACCAAGAGTTCATGCAGAGACAGTAAAAGAAAAATATGGAATGCTTATGGTCAGTCTGTGACAGGTTTAGGAATTAACTAGAGAAATTCATATCATATCTCCTTCTCATTGGAACACTTCTTCTAAGACATGCCTCAGTGGTTCGAGGTGGTGTAATAATATTGATACATGCACGGGTGCTTCAGTGATATGTGTATCAATAGCATTTGTCTGATGTTGGGTAGGAGCAAAGTGCACTTATTTTGTAATAGCACAGTATTTTCTGTATAGCTTGTAAAACTGTAACTATGTAGCATTTGCGAAGTGGTCAAATACCTGTCAGATGCTATTTTTTTTCTCGTTTTTTCTCATTGCTGTCTCAAAATATAGCCTTTTTGGGGTATCATACCTTTAATTCAATGAAAATTAGACTTTCCAAGGTATTTTTAGCCATTATGTGAGGGACATCAATTCAAGAGCTTTCTTCTTTGCGTTGCTGTCTATGCAGGATTCCTTTTTTATTTTTTTTTTTAATATTTTATTTTCCTTATTTTATTTTTCTTTTATTTTTAGGGATGTTCCTACACAGGTTAGAAGACTGGTGGACCGCATGAAGAATAATACTGTGAGTTTGAACGCATCATTAATATCTTTAGAATGAAGTTAGTTATATGGCATCATTTAGGTTCTAACAGACCAACAGCAGATGCCAACAGTGGGAGCCCAACATTAAAACTATGGGTACAGCAGTGTACAGTGTAATATTCCCTAGTGCAGGGTGAGTCAGTAAAAAATAAACTATAGTTTTGTCTTAAATGGATTTGTACCAGCACGCGATAGGTACTATCAATCCCAGATAATTGTTATCTTCTTATCATTTTTACCACAAGTGGCTGGTATATTCAGTGTTGTTACTTCCCCTCCCAACCTACTTCACCCTGTAAGATGACAGAACTTTTTCTCTGCTAGGATTTTGCTGTGATATGATTATCTTGTAAGCACGTGTTTTTTCCAGCAATAATGATATGTGCTAGGATGTTGAATGCAAGATTTTCAAGTGGCAAATCATGTGGAGTGAACATGTGCATTGAGGAATGGACTTGTTTTCTTTAAAAAACATTTGGTCCCTTCTTTCCCTTAGTCATCATTTGATTTTTGACTTACACATTTGTTGTTAGGAATTATTTGATTAATGGTCTATAAAACACACATTAGTCTGAGGATTGCTTGCATATTTTGCACCTCAGCTGGTACTTTGAATGTTTGCTGTTTGTAATTTGACAAATGTGCTATGCAATCAGTGACCTAAGTTACACGATATTATTTTGGCTTTCCAATTGTGCATTTGGAAAGCAGCCAAAAAGACTTCAAGATAACTGTGTGTGCATGTCTAGTATAAATACTCTGGTGAGTACATATTGACAAAAATATTTGCAGTACCTTCTTTTTTGGTTCCTTTCTCGTAAACAAGATTTCACTCTGATGTCTGTATCTGAGATGAGATTAAAAGGGATAGCAACTGACAATGAAGTGGTTGGATGGTTTTCGTTGAAACTATTCAAGTGCTAGTCTGTTGTATTTATCGGCTTGGAAACATCACACAACAGAAATGAATACAAATACCTTTTATTTAACTAATAAACTTTTTTACCTAATTAAACTTCTTTCTGACTAGAAAGTATGTTCATATTAGAAGTCATACATCTTTGATTTGAGAGTGCCTTTTTTTTTTATTTTTAAACATTTTTTTAGTGCAGGAGGAAAATTTTCCCCTCCTTTAATTTGGATAAGTATGTTTTGAGGCCAAATTATTGAATCGCATGTTTACAAGCTGGGATATGTTGCCTTCTGCCTTTGAAGATAGATATTTTTAAACCACTTGAGGGTGATGTGCTATTGCTGCTTTTCTTAGTGGTGTTTTGCACCAAAATTGAAGAGTTAAGATATTGAGTACAACATCCATTACGTGGTACTAAGTGTATCTGAATCTTTTCCTCATAACTAAGGAGGTGTGTGTTTACTGTAGCACAATCACCTTGCATTAGCTGTGCCTTTGCAAAATCTTTCCAGAGGAAAGGTACTATGATTTTTACCAGTACTGTTAGATAGAGTTAATATTGCCCCTCTATTCTTTGCCATTTGTCTCACAACAAGACTGAAGTATGTTGCTCTCCAGGGTTTTCCAGCAGGATATCTGCATTATTTATGACACAGTAAAACATCGACCATCATTTTTGCAATGAAGATACATTCCTAGAGCTGCAGGAGTCTTCACTCAGTGTATACACAAGATATTACTAAGAAAACCATACAAATGGATTTTGAGCAATAGTTTTCTGAAGCAAGTAATTTTGCACAGTGCTACTGATATTGTAAACCTTATTTAGATCATAGTTTGTAAACCTTATTTAGATCATAGTACTTTCTACATCTTCAATCATGATTACAAATTCATTTTTGTTGTGGATGCTTAGAGAATTGTAGCCTGGTACCCTGAGAAATTTGTGTTATGTTGCCTGCCCCTCTCCCTTTTTTTTTTTTTTTTTTTAAAAATAAGTTTCATTCTATCTCCTTCTGTGTGCAGAGAATAAATTTGCAGACTGACTGGAAGCTCATAACACTCTTCATAGGTGGAAATGACCTATGCAAATTCTGCAATGATCCAGTAAGTCCCCTGCTGCCTGCAGCATGAACTGGGCCAGCCTGGGCTTAGAGTCTCTAAGCACTGCAGTGGGTGAGAGGGAAGAACTCAGTGGGTGAGACCAAAATAACGTAGGTCTTATTTGTGCAGTTCTGGAATGTAACCACTGAGACCTTCAGGTTGTTCAACCCGATGTTATGATAAATGAAGTGATATCTTTAGAACACCTGTAAATTAGATAGTTGTGGCTATGTTGATACGCTGTTAACTAAGATAACTTTCCATTATCTAGCCAGTTTACCACCTGTAGATAAAAGGTCAAGGGTTTTTGCTCCTCTTTGCCTTGTGCACAATCTCACTCCTAAGTCTAATTTGGTGCTCTCTTACTAGTTTCAGTGCTATGGGAATGATTCTACCCACAGCTCATACTGATGCAATCATACGTAATATAGCATATATTGTATATGCATATAATATACATATGCATACTGTATGTAGCCTTTGGAATGTGCAAGTATACAGGAGGTGAAAGGCTGTGGCGACTCCTCAGTTAGTGATGAGTCTTACCTACTTATAAGCAGCACAGCACATACTTTTCATTCTGTGCAATCAATTTCAGATCAGGAAAAACAGTAAAGCAGAACAGTAAGATGGTTATAAAACAAGGAAGGAGTAAATTAACCATCCCTACCTTCTGCGCCAGACCTAGTCACAAAACGGCACTCACACATGAGTGTGGGTGGCAAAGAGATAGCATGCCTGCATCCAAAGATCACAATGATACTTCCTTTACATTGCACAGCTACAAATAGTGCCCACCATCTTGCTTTTCATGAGCTGTGATTTAGGAAATGAATAAGCGAAATGAGCTGTCTAGTTTTGTAGAGTAGGCCAGTGGGGTTCTCAATGAACTTCTGCTTGAAATTAAATCAAAGAAAATTAAGGCTGAAAATAAGACAGGCATTTCTCATAGGAAAGTCTGTTTGACTGTTGAATAGTTCCACAAGTGAAGAAATAAAAGCTGGATACTTGAGACAATTAAATTAGAGGATTTAAACTGCTCAAATGGAACAGGGAAATTTCACCACTGAGAGGCAAGTATATAAAGTGATTTCATTCCCAGATAAACGCCTCAGCTTTGCCAGTTATTATTTGTGGCAGCTAAGGAGCATGTGGGAGGCATGTTGCTAATATTTGATACAGCAGAAACAAACTTACTTTTACAAAAACTGATCTCTCACAAAGATGGTCCCTGTTGGTAAGTTGTTAGCCATGCTTTTAAGACCAGCCAAGCAAGCGTGGCGATGGAGGGTGTTGTGATGTCTGATAATGCATTGGAACAGGCTGCCCGGGGAGGTGGTGCAATCACCATCCCTGGAGGTGTTTAAAAACCACATAGATGCGGTGCTCAGGGACATGGTTTAGTGATGAACTTTGGTTAATGGTTGGACTTGGTGATCTAAAAGCTTTTTTCTAACCTATGATTCTACAATTTTATTCTATAATGTCCTCTGAATTTTGTTCCCTCACTGGTATCCAGTGTCTGCTAATTTTTTTTTTTTTTTTTTGCAAGTGAGACAGCTGTGATGGGAAACAAGAAAAGCAGAGACAGGACAGTTTTGCCTAAGACTCTGCCACTCTTGACCCAAGAGTTAGAAACATAAATGCTGATGTGGAACACTCTCACTAGTCACTGTTGTGCCTGCTTGAGTAAACTGATAATAAAATTCAACCCTCTTGCTTCGACAGATACGCTATTCTCCTGAAAACTACACCTACCATCTACAAATAGCTTTGGACATGCTTCACAGAGAGGTAAAACAAACTTTTCTAGTATGTGGGAGTGGGGATCATGTTCTGTTTGTAAAGCAGTCACTGATCATTGATTGAGAATTTACTTTCTTGCTTTTATCTGCGGAGCACTGCTGTATGCAAAGATGCTTGCTTGCAGGAAAATCTTTGTGAAAGACAGAAAGGTCTGGAGAAGTATTTTACCAAAGGAAAAATGATGTGCTCTGTTTTAACTGATGTGCTGTGGACAAATGTGTAAAGTATCACAACAAATTTGAACAAACGTGGTATTCAATGGCTAGAAAATGCTTTGCTCATTCATTATACTGCAAGCAAGTATATTTCTTTGTGGTCATTAAGAGAGAGATTCTGATATTCCAGATGAAGATGAGGATTGTAAAAGTACTCAAAGAGCTATCAGGTGTCTAAGCCATGCTGAGACCTGTAACAACTTGTTTGGACCTTTTTGAAGTCATCATTTTCAAGTGACCAGCCATCAGCATTTAAAATAGAACTAGGCAGTGCAGGCAGGAGCTGTAATCTAGTATTGTATGCGGGGGGGATTAATTATTGAGAAAGTACTTTGAACACCTCTATTATGAATAATGCAAGCTACCTGAATCAGCAGGCTGCTGCCTGAGGTCTGCTGTGGCTGTGTAGGGGCAAAGATAGCACTCTGTGCTCTGGGCATTGGCTATGGGTTTGCTTATTCTCTTGGCAGGTTCCACGAGCATTTGTGAATCTGGTGACAGTGCTTCCCATAGCAAGCCTCCGGGAGCTGCATGCATCAGAAAACAATACCTGCCCAAAGTTTCTTATGAGGTTTGAAGATGATTTATGTTACAGCTCTCACTGTTGCTCACAGAAGGCTGCAAGGTCTTCTTGGGAAGCTCATTTTTCTCAAAGGGAAATTTTCTAGTATTTCAGACCAACAAACACCTTCCTCTGTGTATGCACATGTACCTACATGTTGATTTCAACACAGCATTTAGAAATACTTGTCTATCTGTCACTCTCCCTATCTCAGCCTTGCTGTTACCCCTTTTTGTGGAGTTGCCATTTTAATGACTCATCACTTATGCTGCAAGAGAGTTCAAGCCAGAGCAGAAAGAGCTCAGCTGTGCACTCTGGACAAAGACAGAGAAAATACTAAGTCACAGAGTGTTTTAATTGATCACTTAAAACAAGTTTTATTTACAGATTTACCTTTCTGCAGTCTTAAAACTCTCCCTCTTGCTTCTGTAGTTTTTGATGTCTGTAATCTCGTTGCTGATTACTAGTTTTGTTATTAATTAGTATCTCAAGTAGATGTCTGGGATGATTAATTGCACTACCTGTTGCCTCATGGCTCAACAGTCCTCCCAGGTCAGCATGAGTCTGCCACTGCGGTGGCAGGTCTGTGCCTCAGTGAGCTTCTGGTGACTCAAGTAGGGTCCAGCATGTCCCCCTAGACTTGCTTCTGACGGGACTTGCTTAGTTTCAGAAAAGCAAATCTCTGCTTTCCTGGACAGGCCTGCAGAATAACCTTGTCCTGTGAATGCAGGCACCCCTGAAGGTGGTTTTTACAGGAGGAACATAGACATGACCCTCTTGGTCTGAATTAAAGGGTCTCTGGTAACTGTCAGTGGACAATTAGTGTTTAAATTCAAATGTTCATTTTTAAATTCATGCTTATGATAACCAGTTGTAGTTTTTCTCTTTAACAAAGGTTACTAGCTAGAGCACACATGTATCCCCAAGACTTTAATCGTCAGACAAGAATAGTTAGTGAAGCCTTTAAGATTAGCTTATATCAAGGTACCTTGTAACCTTTCCCATCATTTCAGGTGCCATGCTGAATTTAAAATTTGCCTGTCTGGCAGCAAGCCAAGTTACCAAGCAGACCCTGTGGGGGGTATTAAATGCCATGCTACTGAACTGAAGAAAGACCTGAAGGAGGCTTTTAATCTTAAAAGCTTGTCTTTTTTTTTTTTCCTCCAAGAGTAGTAAATAACCTAAAAGAGTTTGTCTCCTGCCTCCACTAATTTTGCCTTGTTTATGTTACTGAAACACTTCTGAAAACACAGTCTAGGTTTGTATTGCTTTTCATATAGATGTACTGTAGAAATAAGATACCGGTTTGTTAGTTGCGCTCCATTAAGCCAAGTGTGGAGGTAGTAGGGATCTTTGTATACTCTGAACCTATCAGCTACAACTCTATAGGAGGTATTTCTCTAAGAGCTCTCTCAGGGATACTTTACTGTCATCATATGACAGCATTTTTTAAAAGCCTTTTTTTTCATTTGGAACTGTCAAGTAATAATGAGGCATGCCCGGGAAGATGGAGCATCAGAAGGAAAAAAACACATGCTAGAAGGATCAAAATGTCAGGAAGGGATAAAGGTGACCAACATGACCAACAGGAGTTCACAGAAACTCAAAATGCCTCAGGTTGGAAAAGCTCTCTAAGGATGGAGATTCTAACATCATTTGGGAAACTTAACTGAATTTATTGCCCACTAGCATAAATATTTAATTACCGATTCAAGTATTGGGCAAAACCCAAGAAAGCTAAACAGTTAAAGCACCTGTCCTCGCTCATGCCCAGGCTCAGCTTCGCTCCAGACACCTCTCCCTGCCCCCTTGTACGGCTGCAGGGTACCCTCAGTCCCTCCAGTGAGGCACGGCTGAGCAGGGGGTGGGGGGCTGGACGTCACCATGTCTCTCTGCCGCTCCTTCCTTCTCACTCCTGCCCCATGCTCCTGCTGGGGTGTGCCTGCTCTGGGGTGGGCTCACCCCTGGGCTGCAGTCTCTTCAGGGGAGCGCCTGCTCTGCCACGGAGCGCAGCCTCCTCATTCCTGCTGCTGTTCTCTCCTCCTCTCCCTCTCTGGTGTTTTCTGTCCTTTCTTACACGGGTTTTGACAGGGGCACCGCCGCCTTGGCCGACAGGCTCAGCCTGCTGGGTGGCTGGGTTGTTGAAGCCGGCTGGAACTGGCTGTGTCCAGCACAGGCAGGCCTGACTCCTCACAGAGGTCACTCCTGCTGCCCAAACCTTGCCATGGGCACCCAGTCAGCTCTTGCCTGCACGGAACCTTTTCCTCACATTATGTTCATTAATTTATCCCTAATAAATGGGTTTCTGCTCAAGAATCAGGGATTCTTTCTGTGTAGAAACTCAGAGGTGAGAGCTAACACTCCCATCGAGTTGCCTTTCGGAGAAATCCCTCTCAGAGGAGCTTTTAATCCTGTAGTTTGTCAGCTCAGGAATGGGGGACAAAACAGAAGTAGATTTCAGCACCATGCTCTTGTCCCACAGGTTCCTGTGCCCTTGTGTTGTAAACCCCAAGGACAATTCTAATGAGCTCAAGAAGTTGGTCTACTTTAACAGAAGGTACCAGGTAAGACACGTGGCGTTTGTTACAGGTTTAATGTCATCCTCCTGTTGATCAAGGGACCACAGAGGGGCTAATATTTTGAGGGGAGGAAGGACAGTTTCCACTTGTTTTAATGACATATTTGTAGTTGTGATTTTTAAAAAAAATACAAAAACATGAGGGGGAGATGGGAGTACACTCAAGATCTTTACAACTCTCACTAAACAGCAAAACAGATGAGAAGAAAAATTGTTAAAGAGCCATAGAAAGTAGAATGTCAGAAAGCCAGCAGTTTGGGATTTTTTTTTTAACCACTTATCTCATTAGACATCAGATTAAGTCGAAGAATGTGATAACTCAGGAACAAACTTTCGACATGGGATGCCAGCCAAACCAAAAATGCTTCAGTGGTTCTGGAAGATCATCTTGACAGAAGATCTAATTACTGAGCAGGTTGCCTGTCTGTGTCAGTCAGGCAGCCATCCCCAGGCTGCCCCTCTGCAAAGAAGCCTGCGATGCCTGTCTCAGAGATGGCTACATAGGTTGCCCAGCACAAACTGGAAACCACAGCCACATCTGGGTTTCTGCACTAAGGAGGGGGAACCCTTGGGAGAGATGTAAATGGATGGAGGGACTCGATGAGCTGAGTGTAAAAGAAGGAATGGTGGCAACTTTTCTTTGACTCTAGGAGAGAACCCGCCAGTTAGTGGAGAGCGGAAGGTATGACACTAAAGATGATTTCACAGTGGTTTTGCAGCCGTTTCTGATGAATGTGAAGATGCCAAAAACACAGGTAAAAACAACCAAAAACCTGACCCCTACATTAAATCCTGGTGCAATTCCACTGACTTCTCAAAATTTTCTTGGCTGCAAATGTGATCAGCAGTTTTCTGCCCTAATAATTGTTATATTTAGTTGAGTTTACATCCGAAATTGCAGACAATGTTTATGGAATAACTTGGGGGTAATGGGCAACAGGAACACAGACTTTGAAGACATGATTTCAGGCACTGAGTCCACTCCACTGTAATCAGACAACCATGTGCTAAATATTTAGTTCAAAGTCTTTACCAGGGAGCACTTGCCCTTCATTCCCCATATATCTCAAAGTTCCTTCCAGTACTTTGGCAAACGACTTTTAGTATGAAGGCCCATGTGCTTCAAAAGACTATAATGTGTGAATCTCAGGGGAAATAAAGAATGCAATCCATACCTGTGCCCAGGTATTCTGCACCCAGAGTCATAGTGGTCTGTATTCCTTATTACTTGGAAATCCTATATTAAAAAGCTTTAAAAGACTTCTTAGTTCTAAGTTACTAGTGTTCTCTGGCTCAGTTTAATTCTATTGGCATCAGTGGCCTTTGCAGCTACTTTGGTTTGAAGTCAGTTGGGGTAACACACAGCCTGTTGTGTATGTACTGCCTCTTTGACAGCACCCATCTTGTTCTTTAGGAGGGGTGGCCGGACAGTTCATATTTTGCCCCAGACTGTTTCCATTTCAGCCAGAAGTCTCATTCGCAGGCTGCACGTGCTTTGTGGAACAACATGGTAAGATTTTTAAAGGTTGTGTTACTCACTCCTTGTCCACTCCGTCCTGCTCTTGGCAGCAAAAAAAAACCCCAAAACAAACCCAAGGAGCTACTAGGTAGCTAGTCCTATCTTTCTGAACCCTTAATTGTGCTTACAAAGGAGAGGAGTGATCATGTGAAGAAAGGTCACCCGAACTGTTAAACCAGTCACATCAAACAAGTAAATTTCAGGGTATGTTAAGGATAGGGGTGTTGACACTTCTCCCAGGGAGATGATGTCCACCTGACATGTTGATCATCAGGCCACATTCATGGTGTATAGGAATTAGTTTCTTCAGCACACAAAGAAGCAGTGCACGGAGGCAGCCACCTGCACAGGTGCAGTGCACTGCAGTTGTCTTGCTGTGCTGCAAAGGTGGTTGCAAAGGTTGCAGAGGTATTACCCGTTGCCCTCTGATACTCATTCACTTTTCTTCTGTGCACCCCCCTTTTTTCCCACAGCTGGAACCCTTAGGGAAGAAGACGGATAGTCAGCAGATAGAAGATGAGATTGTTCTCAAATGTCCAAGTGAGGTAAGTTACAAGGGTGTCTGTGTTTATGTGGAGGTGCTAGGGGTTGGCTGGGAGTCTGTGTGAGCCTTTACCAGCTGCCTGGAGTGCTGTATCTGTGAGGGAGGTCTGACTCTTCCCTGCATGGTTTGTGTCACTGCCACTGGTAGCACTATGAGATGGAGGGCAAGCTTATCCTAGGAGTAAGCTTCCTCACAGTCATGTGTCTCAGTTGGCTGAAACACAAGGGAAGGGTGTTTGGCCTACCTAGTCAAGGTCATCAAGTATCCATACTGAATGACAGAGCTTCAGTGGGGAAACAAGGCAACAATGGCACCAGTCACACAGCTCTGCAGAGGTCAATGGGACTACCTTGCAGTGGGACCACAAGGTTGTTGTTAATCACACACAGCAGGGTTCTGAGCATATTATGTAAGTTCTGGCTGCATAAAAATATTGCCCCAGGCTTATACTGTTGTTGTATGGATTTTTAAAATGCCATTTCTTCTTTTTTTTTTTTTTTTTTTTTTTTTAATCCCTGGGATTCATTTGCATCAGGCTGCTAATCATCTACAGACATCTCAGAACTGAAGGCTGGGGAATGGAAATCTCCATGTATCTTTCTAATGCTTTGCATTGACTCAGACTGCCTTGTTTTGTAGGCTGAGCCATTCCTGAGGACATACAAGAACAGCAATTACACATACCCTAACCAAACTCCAGTAAGTGTCAACCTCACCATTCCACGGTTACTCTGCTGCATCTGTTCCTGTATGGTAACCAGATGAGTCATGCCCTCCACCACAGGTGAAATCAGTCTTTGGACAAAGGGGTTTGGGAGGCTAAGTGCATGGCATGGACCAGGAAAGCACTTCCTGAGTTAGGCAAAATGCTTCCCGAAACACCTGTAAGAACACATGCTCAGATAGCACAGTTATCAGTACAAAATGCTACTCTAATCTGAGTAATACTGAATATGATTATTAAATTGAGCAGCCAAGACGTGTCTGGTTGACTACATGCTAAACAGTCTATGGTTAACCCACCTGGTCTCTGCTAGGAAAATCCTAGTTACTGTATTTGCTATACAAATGCTGTTCAGCTTTCTTCTTTTCTTTAGAATTATGGAAGCCAGCTGCTATGCGAGGACAGGTCTCCATCCTCTCCTCCTGCAACTTCAGGTAGTCTTGCCTGTTTTATGTTAAAAGGCTGAATTACCTTCAACTGTCCTTCAAGATTAGTCTTTATTTTTGCTGAAATGATTGCTGGACTGTGAAAAATACTGCTCAGAAAACATGTCATACTTTTCAGCAGCTGCTTAATAGATACAATGCCATACTGTCACACAAGGTAACATTCTGACCGAGTAGCTCTGCTTCATTCACTGCCAGTGGAGAACTTCAAAATATCTCATTATAAAATCCAAATTTGTGTGCTGGCATAGTCTATAAGTGATAGTACCTAAATCTTGGGGAAGGAAACTGGAAATACAGCTTCATGCATGTTAGCCTAGGACATAGCAGTATTCAATTTTTCCAAAAACTTTATATTGCCTTCTTAGTCCTCTCTGCCTTACAGCTATAACATGCTGTTCCTGCCTTGTCTAATACTGCATTGGTTTACCTTCATCTTGGTGCTGGATATTGTTTACAGCTTATTGTTATTTGCTCCTTGCTCTTCTGCCTTTTCAGTAGCAATGTTACCCAATGCTGAACAATATGCATATGCTGCTGCTTACAACCACATGAGATGAGCTGGAGAGAGCTCCTGTTTTATTACCTGGGTATTGCAAAAACATGTCTGAGCATCAGAATGCGCAATGGCATGTTTCACATATACAGTGGTGAAAAAGAATAGCTATTTCCTGTCCGGGTTCAGCTGCATCCCTTTCTTTTGCAGTGCATTTCCTAAAGCCAGCTGATGTGAAAATTATTGCGGCCCTTGGGGATTCTTTGACGGTAAGAAGATAGTGGTTTTACTGTTCTCTTGGTAAAACTACAAACATATGCCTTCTCCAGTGGATGGGAAATAGCTGTTGTACCTAGAAGCAAAGATCCATTCATTCATGGATGATAATAGATCTGGCAGCTAGAACAAGAAAAAAGGTGTCTGTTCCCCAGTATTCTCTTTCCCCCACACACATATTCACATATTTCTGAACTTGGGCAGGCAAATCCTTTAAGAGGTGCTTAAATAGTTTGCCAAATTTGAGACAGAAGAGATCAGATGCTGTTGAAACTAATGGGACATAGCACAACCCTTAGGTTACTGTGTTTTTTCAGAGTTTTTCTGAATAGGAATGGACTAGTGAACCTGCTCTTTTGCCTCAGTTCTTTCAGGAAGGAGTGTGACTAAAGGATGTTGGATAATAGCATTTTATTCATTTTAGCAGTAATGAGATACGGATGTATGGGGCTGAGTGCCCTCTGACTTTATCCATTTCAGAATGTCTTTTTATTGTGCCTGTTTTAACTCATAGCTAATTTCTTTATCAAGATGTCATTCTTGCTGATGATTATCATCTTTGGTAGCCTAGAAGGAATATGTCTCAAGATCCAGACATCCTATATTCCAGTTATGTCTTTCTGCCTAATGTTTTCATACTGGTCAAAGACTGAAACTCTACAGCCATCTCAAAGGGAACTCTGGGCAGAAAGATGTAATTGGGACCTAGGCTTCTCTGAATCTGAGCCTTAACAACAAAGACATTGTGTGTACAAACCATAAAGCCTTTACAACTCTCTGGCAGGCACATTGCATAAACTCCTACACACAGGAGGCTACTGAAATAAATAGAAGCATTTGAATGCAAACCTGCAATAATGACAAATGAAAGACATTCCGTATATAGCTGTGGTTGCCATATGAAACACCCGTGAAACTATAGTATCACAGCTGGCAGGCACTCTGCTTCTGAGTTCTGGTGATGTTTTAGGAGGGATGTAGTTGCTAGCTTGCTACTTCAGTGTAAGTGTAGAAAGTGCTTTCCTCCTTGCTGTAGTACTACTGTAAGTCTCCATTTAGCACAGTACTTTTCAAATCAGTGTAAAGTTATTATGGTGCTTCTTTCTGAGATATGTTTGTTTTCCCTGTTGAGTTCATATAGTGTTTCTTATCATTAGCCCGTAAGTTTATTGTGTTTGAGACGTTTTCATCATCCTTGAGTAATGCAATGAAAAATGAATCATTCAGCTTATCTAGGCCCATGAGAATAAAGCCGTTGTTCCACAGCTGCATCATATATTTTGTGCGTCATGTACAATATGACACTTGTAAATAATTATGAAAGGTATTGATAAATCCTTCAGAAGGAAGGTTGGGGGAAGGCCAGATGCCTTCTAAAGCTTTTGAAGAGATGCATTCAAAAGTAAATAAAATGACTATATAAATGACTATTGCGTTATTAATTGTGCTTTAATTTCATTTCGTTAACAAAAATTAATGTTCAGGCTGGTACAGGAATTGCCTCAGATAATCTCCTGGATATGCACACTGAATACCGGGGACTGTCTTGGAGGTAAGTCTTCATCCAAGATGATGAGGAGATTTGTATTCTCTCCTGTAAAGAATATTATTCTCTTTCACATGTTTTGAGTCTTTCAGCTGTCAGGCAGTTGAAAAAAAAGTTTCTTCTCAGGCTAGCATCTAGTGAAGATGTATCAAGATCCAGGATTTGTTGTATGGGAGTCTGCACAGAACATGTTTTCAGCAATGGGTTTTAAGTTAGCCTTTTGACTTCTCTCATGCTATCATCTTTAGCTGCTTGTGGCAGTCTGTATTTGTATGGTGGGATGGCAAGTTGGAAATTTACAAAACTGGAGAAAAATCACTGGAACAAACAAGTCAGAACTGGTTGCTTTTGGGGTTTCTTCTCAAAGTTTGCTATTTCTGAACTTTTTGTGGCACCATGGAAAAGAGTTTGTTTAACTGAAGAACTTTTACCAGATGCAGCAGCACACAGTTGTAAAAGACTAGATTTTTTTAGTGTGACGATGTAGCTCAGTTGACATTGACTGAAGCAGGTCTGTGCTCTCCTAACACCTCTCCATAAGCTGGAGTTTGTCCCACCGATTGAAAAGCTGGAGAGAACACGCCCCTGTGCAGGAAGCAGGAGAAGCAAATGGAGAGCTGCTACTGCAGCTCTCATCACCCAGGGGCTGGCTGTTTGGTGCTGCCTTAGAGTGGCTTCATGGGGCTGGAACTGGCCTCAAAGCTGACCTTCTAGTCTGCAGTACCGTAGGGCTCAATCATTTCTGTATGTAGCTGTCTCGGACATTTTTCTGCTATTTCATAGTGATTGATTATACCTCTGTACAGCTTCAAGATCATTAAATCCTTCTGACAAGCATCTTTACCACTGAAACCTCATCCATTCTCCCCAACAGCACTTCCACTGCTGTCCTTTCCACATAGGTGATAGTTACCAAATTAATCACCCTTTGCATTTTTTCATGTGTGGTAGGTTTTCATTTCACTTATTGTCTGTGTCCAGTTAAGAGATGAATGACTGGGATTTCTCTTTCTCATTTTAGTATTGGAGGAGATGAGTCATTAGAGAACAGGACAACTCTACCTAGTAAGTAAATGCTTTGTTAGACCTAATTGACAAGATCAAAAAGAGGAAATGGGCTGATTTCTGATATGTTTACAGAGAGCTCTGAAGTATCTCAAAGCTGTTTTAGAGTAATTAACAAGAACTATCTTTCAAAGAAACAATACCCTAGGACTAATGAATAAAAAGTTGGTTTTATCAGTGAAGCTGTGAAGCAGCTAGAAATTCTCTGACTTTCTTTTTCCTCTCCCTTCTCAACTGCTTGGTGAGTGTTACTTGATTTTCTAAATAAGCTTGCTATGTCCATGCTTGTGATGCAATTAATATTTGCTTTTAATGAATATTCCACCACAGCTTTTTCCAAAAACAGATGTTTGCATAGATTAGACCTCTTTGGTAAAAAAACCTGACTGTTCGTACATATAACCTGAAGGGAATAATTTTAACTTTCTTTTCACTGAAACATGCAACTTCTCGTATTTCATTCTAATGTAAAGTTCCAGTTTGGACCAGCTGTAATAATAAGCTTCCATTTGAAAAGGGCCAGTAAACTGTCCTTCTGTGTGTTGCCCATTACTATAAGCAGAATGTAACAAGAACATAATTAGAATAAGCAATTAATTGATGCACTGGATGCTATTACATTTGACAAAGCTTTCGTTAAAATGTGGTTAAATTCAGTCTTTGAGATTAAGGTAGCTTTTATAGTTTACAATGTGACTATTTTCACTCTCAGCTACAAATTACTCTTGTCAACTTCCTTTTGGAAACTACTATGGCAGTAGTGGACAACGTGGTGGGATTTCATCAGAACCATGCATCTGAGGCTTTCTTCTTCAGATTTGTCAGTAGTATGAGCTTTTGCACAGCCATGAAGAAGACCCAGATCCTCTAGCTGAAAACAAGCTCCTGCTGCGCTGAAGCCCCCTTCAGGCTCGCTTCACAGTCACCGTCATATGGCTGAGGATTTTATTTTAGCCTTTAACCACTACAATGTGAGAGAGAACTGCACACAGTAGTCCTCAATTCTGCCCATCTTATCCACCAGTAACAGCACAGGACACAGCAAGCATGCTGCTGTCTGAGTCACTGCCAGCTGGTGATCCCTCTCGCCACTGCTTGGTGGGTGCCTCTAGTTGACTGCAGGCTGCAGCAGCTGTGCTGTCAGGGAGCAAAACTGTGGTGATGCTGGTGTGTGCTAGTGCCTGTAGGCACGGAACAGATGTAGTAATTTTCCCTTCATTGCCATTTTTCTTTTTCAGACATCTTTCGAGAGTTCAATGCTGCGATCGTTGGCTATTCAACCGGCACTGGGAGTGAGAGTGATCCAAATGCATTCCTTAACCAGGCAGTTCCAGGAGCACAGGCTGAGTATGTAGCTTTTTGTTTTACATTTGCAGGTGATGGATGCTTCATCTAATTGCCTTTCAACTGCCTCATGTGCTGTCACAACTTGCTCTGAAGAACAAGTAAAACCAGTCTAGTTAGAATTGAAATTTGGCTCAAAACCCGTTAAATGCATGGGCTTGTTTCGTAGCTGAACTTTCAAATGAAGCCAACAGTCCTGGTTATGAAATCCATACACAAGAAACCAGCAGAAACTGTTTGGTGATGGTGGTTTCTACTCTTCCTCTTCAACATCTATTCATTTATCTATTTATCTATCAATAAATCTCTGAGATCATGGATGTTTTCAGAAAACAAGCATGTAGTGAATTAGTAAAGAGATACTAGGAGAAAAACAAGATGAAATCTTCCATAATTCTGGCCTGAGGCTTCTGGATAAGCAAGCAAGAGTGGACAACAGAGAGGAAAGAAAAACCATAACAGCCACAGTCTGAAATCTGAAGAAAGGAGAATTGCTGCTGGTCATATGTGGGTTTTGGTGCATTGCAGGCCTGGTGCAGTTGTATCCAGTTCTGCCAATAGAATAGGGATTGTACTGTCTTGCAGTTATCTGTATTTGGCTCTTTGCTTTTAGTCACACCTGGGAGGCTGCATGAGTTGAGCTTTGCTATACTGCTTATTCTAGAAATCCCTGGCGGCTTACTGAAAGAGTCACTGCTGTTTAATTAACAAAACAGATGGCTGCTGGAATTTAGTCATAGTTTGGGCACAGGTTCTGGCAGACCATGCCTGGATTTGACATTGTTAGTTGATATTACCCAGACCTTTGTTTGTTTAAAGAAAAATTCCTCTTACTTCCCAAAGAGGTCTTCAAAATGAAGCTCAGAAGCCAAATGAGGTATTTGAGTTTGCTTTATCTAAGCCAAGATTGTTAGTATTTAGCAGGTATATTTATTGCTTTCCTGTAGGCCTTGAGTAACTTACTGAGATTGCTAGTATGAGTCAGAAATGCTTGGATTTCCTGACAGAAATAGTCTGCTAGGTGTCCTGATACATCCTACAGCCCCCCATACCTGACAGAAGGCATTTTGTTTCCTAGTGATGACTGAATGTATCTGTGTATGTTAATGAAACATGCAAGTATTATGGCTCTGATTCAGCCATTAACGAGAATTTATTAACATATTTCTATATGTAGCATACATCCAGATTAGCTTCAGCTTTTGCTTGTTATAGGAAAAAATGAGATGGACGACTGTCTTGTATTTTGTATTAGTTAAATTCTAAGCAGGCATTTTGGAGTGGTGGAAGGACTTGAAACAGGTTACACAACCCCTTAAGTCACCAATATGACTTAAAGCAGCTTGTATCAGTAGCAACCAAGGCATTACTATTAGTTATTTGTTAGTTGTATGAAATGAGTTGGTGGATGTTGTATCTGAAACAGTATGATCAGCAGGACCAGGGCAGTGACCGTCCCCCTGTACTCAGCCCTGGTGAGGCCCCACCTCGAACCCTGGGTTCGGTTTGTGTCACTGCAAGAGGGATGTTGAGGTGCTGGAGCGTGTCCAGAGGTGGGCAGTGGGGCTGGGGAAGGGTCTAGAGAGCAAGTCTTCTGAGAGGCAGCTGAGGGAACTGGGGCTGTTTAGCCTGGAGAGGAGGACACTCAGGGGGTCCTTATTGCTCTCTACAGCTCCCTCAAAAGAGGTTGTAGGCAGGTGCAGGTTTGTCTCTTCTCCCAGATAACAAGGGACAGGACAAGAGGAAACAGCCTCAAGTTGCACCAGGGGAGGTTTAGATGGGATATTAGGAAAAATTTCTTCACTGAAAGGATGGTGAAGCATTGGAACAGGCTGTCCAGGGAGATGGTAGAATCACCATCCCTGGTAGTGTTTAGAAAAATGCCTAGATGCGGTGCTCAGTGGTGGGCTTGGCAGTGCTGCGTTAACAGTTGGACTTGATGATCTCAAAGGTCTTTTCCAACCTAAATGATTCTGTGTTAGTCTAATGAAAAATTGTCTATTTCATCTATATCAATTAGTCTTCTCTCTTCCTATGCAAGCGACTGGACTGGATAAATGTGATGAAGTGGAGCTATCGATGTTTTGCAAATATTCAGCAAGGAGATGCAGACAATAATTCTCCTAGGTAGTCTTCTGTTGTTTCTCTGTCTTGTAACTCTCTGTAGAAAGGTGTGCAAAAGCAAAGTCCTGTGAACTACTACACTAATACCCCTGAACTTTGAGGTGCTTTTTTGGGGATTCTGTTCTGTCATGTCGTGGCTCTTGATGCATCTGAGAAGATGAATGAATATTGAAATGTATTGAAAGGTAAGGAAATGTTTCTTCTGCTTTAGGTATTTTGCCCTGGGATGATGGTGCAATCCAGCATTTATTCTTCAGCAGCCAAAAATATCGATTTTCCTACAATTCAGAGGGCAAAAAGAGTCCACCAGCTAATGGTGGTATTTCAGAATTGTTACCGGTCCTGCCTCACTTTTGGGTGCTGCTCTGGAAACTCCTTTCCAGAGATGCTGGGACCTTTCTGAAATCAAGTAGTTCTGCACCCTTACCAGCTTTTAGAAACCAGGTGTAAAGGTTTCTTAAAATGAAATCAGTGGCTGCTTTGAAAAGCTTTAGTGAACTTGATGGCAATGCAGCAAATGCAGGTCTCATTCAGCAAAATGTTCTTAAGCCTACCTGCATTCATTGCCAAAGTGCTTACGTACATGCTGGAGTTAAGGATAAATCTGAAGCATATTGCTGAAGCAGAGCCTGGCTGAGATCTCTGATTTCCCATGAAAAAAAGAAGGCTAAGAAATTGAGACTGAGAGGAGAGAACAGGTGACAGGAACTGTGAATGTCTGTATTTCCCATTAACAAACTTTCCATTGATCAAGACATAAATTTGGTGGAAACTGCAGCTCAAGGATGGGTGATTGCTGGCACCACTTCATTCAAGATGTTAGATCTTACTGGCTGTGTTGGCTCAGGATGCATCAGCACTTCAGTGACTGCATAAGAAATTGAAGATGTTGCGGACTGTGTGGTGGGTTGACCTTGGCTGTACATCAGGTGCCCACCAAGCTGCTCTATCATTCCTCTCCTCAGCAGAATGGAGGGGGAATAACATAAAAAAACCTTGTGTGTCAAGATAAAGGCAATTTAATGAAGCAAGAACAAAGGCTGCACATGCGGAAGCAAAGGAATACAAAAGATGTTATTCTTTACTTCCCATCAGCAGGTGATGTTCAGCCGCTTCCTGGGAAGCAGGGCTTCAGAACGCATAGCAGTTGCTCTGGAAGACAAATGTCATAAATAATTAATGCTCCCCTCCCCCTCTTTTTTTCATAAATAATTAATGCTCTTCCCCCCCCCCCCCCCCCCCCCCCCCCCCATTCTCCTAGTTTTTATTGCTGAGCAGACATCATATGGTATGGAATACCCCTTTGGTCACTTCGGGACAGCTGCCCTGGCTATGTCCCCTCCCAAGACCTTGCCCACCGCCAGCCCGGTGGTGCGGAAGGGAGGGTGGGAGAGGCAGCCTTGATGCTGTGCGGGAGCTGCTCTGCAGCAGCCAAACCACCGGTGGGCGATCACCACCTTTCTGCCCACCAGTACACAGCACAGCTCTGGGGGGGCTGCTGTGGGGCTCAGCCAGACCCAATACAGACTGTCAGCTCATTAAGTGGTGTTTTCCTCTGGATCAATATTGAAGTTTATATCTTAGCTTAGGGGGTTCCACAGTAAGAACAGAAGGAAATTGCGACCACTTGTGGCTTGTGATAGCTTTGGGATATAAATAAGTGATGATATTGTACAAGGGCAATGGTCAACAGAATGATTACATGCATAGAGTGTCTGTATCACAAGTAGATGTATGACAGGGCTCGTTCCCCAGTAAATACACTTATGTTAGTGTTAGATCAGTATTCAGGTGGAGGAGGGTGGTGAGAGATCTCTCTTGTTCCTACAGTAAACACAGTGTTGCAAAGGAAAGCTAAGCTCTGCTTGCCATGCAAAACAAGTGTCATGCCTATTAATGTCAGCTGATATGCTTCCAGAAATGATAGACAGTAAAGTGTTTCTAACAAGAGCCTAGAGGGAGATGAAGCTCATCCATACCACAGAGCTGCCTGGAAGGCTAAAGCTTTCCAGCCATATTCTCTTTTCTATGCATATTTGAGGACCAACGTGTCAGGGTAGTCAAATAAGGTTGAAGTGTTCAGCCTAGGTAACTCCAAAGTTATGGCAGTTTACATATACGTGTGTGTGTGTGTGTACACAAAACAGTGAGAGTGCTCACCTAGTGTTGTGAAACTTTGTACAGTTCGGGTCAGCTGTCTGGGCTCTGCTCCCTCCCAGCTCCTTGTGCACCTGCTCACTGGCAGAGCGTGGGAAACTGAGAAGTCTTTGATTTAGAGTAAGCATTACTTAGCAACAACTGAAACATCAGTGTGTTATCGACATTATTCTCATACAAAATCCAAAACCCAGCATGGCACCAGCTACTAAGAAGAAACTTAACTCTGTCCCAGCTGAAACCAGGACACCTAGCTATTGGAAAACAGCAAGTCTGTCATCTTAATTTGTCTGAGTAATCTTGAAAGTTTCTTGAGTTTTTAATTACCCTTGAAAGGTAGTGTGCACAGAACTGTTTCACATGGTGGAAAATTAAGTATTGACTCTGGGTGCAGGCTACAGAAATGAGGGAGGTGTGCGCAGTGAACTCTGAAATACTTCAGCTTTGCAGGGGGATGACCTGTGGTTTATGCACAAATGTTGCTCAAGAGGTCAGTTAAATGTTGGGATTTGGGATTCCCTTGTTGGTTTAGTCTACTAGGAATAGACTGATAGCCTAGTTCTAAACAGGCAGTCTGCTTACAAACACGTTGCTGCGTGTGGCTTTTCAGCTGGTTTAGATGCTAAGCACTGTAAGAGAAGCTAAACTTACAGTTCCAGATTAATTACTGAACTTGAGTAAATCAGTATTCAAGTTCAATTTTATGCTGATTTTTCACAAAGATGTGATCGTGTAATTTGATTACAGCAACATGAGTGTTGTACTGTCTCCTCACTCAACCCTTCTGACATATGACAACGTGATTTAAGGTGTCTGAAGAGTGTTAGTGGTAATCTCTCCATACAGGTGTTTCTTTCACTCACTAGTTGTCCTTCTTTACAGGCACTTACCAGCCCAAGCAAGAAATCTCCTGAGACTAATGAAAACTGATCCTGTAAGTTGTCTGGGACTCTTTTAATCTTGCAGCATGAAAAGAAACAGGTTTTGCTTCACATGATAGATCCACCTGCAACCATACTATGTGCATATCACAAAGTCAAAGAAATTCAGTCTCATTATTTTCTTCTTTATTGCGCAGAGAATTGACTTCAGTGCTGACTGGAAGCTCATAACAGTGCATATTGGAGGCAACGATCTGTGCAACTATTGCAAAGACCCTGTGAGTAGTAGAACTGGTTAACTTAAAACTTTAGTGGGACTGTCACTGTAGAAATACATCAAGGGAAATCCATGGATCCTTAGAACCTTCACAGAGATAACATGAGCTATATATGTGCTGCTGTATGTTTTTATGAGGGTTGCTGCTGACAGTGCCCTGCTATAAAAACAGTTACCAACAACAGAGTAGGATGTTTTTTCCTCTGGCTTGCTCCAGGGTAAGAACCACTATTTTTGCTACTGTTTTTGACCATGAGGAAAAAAAGGAAGGGAAGAAAAACTTCACTCCTCTGATGTGGTAACTGCTCTACTAGTAGCATGGCCTCTTTAGACATCCAAGAAAGATACATACTGCTTTGAACTACCACTAGTCCAATGTTACAATTGTCATCGCCCCATAAGTCACAGTGTAGGGAGGTGCTAGGAACAGATGAGGTATGTATTAGGGAGGTTGCTGCAGTGCTCAGTATCATTTGAATTCTATGCTTCTCTGGATTGTGGAGAAACCTTTAAGGCTGCCATAAGGAAATCATGGGAGTTGAGTGGGTAGGTGGCGGGGAGAGGCCACCTTTCTTTGCCAGCTCTTAATCTGTTACCTTTAATATGCTAACTTCTTGTGAGCATTTTCAAATCTCCGGCAACCCTTTATGCTTGTGAAAGTTGCTACTTCTGCAGGAGCCTCGCTAGGCATCTTTGCTGCTGCTGCCAAGTTTTATAGCTTTATATTTATAGCTATGACCTTGACTAGCAATGATTTCACCTAATTTTATGAGACCTTTATCGGCTGGCTGTGAGCATGTCTGGGTTGCTTGGTTTATGCTGTTCAGCATGCATTTGGATTGAGTTCCTTCCTGCATCTTTACATGAAAGACCCAGTGGATTTGAGTTAAATATACTGCTTCTCAACAAGGTTTATTTTAAATCCAAAATTTCACTGAGTCTTTCTATATTTTAGATTAATCGATAAAATTAAAATCCCTGGTCTCTTGAAAGAAGCAAGAACATTCTACTGACCACAGTGTTGTATGACAGAAAAGGAAGTGAACTAACACGATTCTTCAGACTCTCAACCAAAATACCTTGTGTCTCCATTTAGCAATAATTTCTTCTCTTCTGTTTCTGTTAGGATCACTACTCAGCTGTGAATTTCACCAGAAGGATTCAAGAAACCCTTGATATTCTGCACAAGCAGGCAAGTGCTGTGAAATTGTCCTGGCATTCTAGCTTGTACTGGTACCTGACTGACTGGTATGAGCTCTTCTGTTTGTTTGGATTTGTTTGGGGTTTTTTCATTTTGATACTAAATATATTGCATTGACTTCTACAAAAGATTTTTCTTTTGTCTTGTCTAAGAGTAGTGAAGTGCAGTCTGAAATGACAAGACAGTTACACTGGACCATAGTGTTGGAAAAGGATCAAAAGCTGAGTTGGGGGAGTTTGGTAGCAGGGCTTGTTGCCTTTTTTTTTCCCCTTTTTTTTCCAACAATAGAGAAAGGGAAGAGGTATTAAATGGCTGGACTTTGGGGTAAAATAGGTGCACTGTGGTCTGTGTAACCGGTTCCTTCTAAGCTAAAATCTGACTTATCTTTCAGGTTCCAAAAGCTCTAGTGAGTCTGGTTGCAGTGATTGACCTCCTTCATATGAGACAGTTGTTTGTGGATACTCAAGTTCAGTGCCCCACTTACATGGCAGAGTAAGCCTTGTTTAGCTTCCTTCCTTTTGTACCTGAGGTCACTGTCCGTGATGATAAAGCATGTTCTTATTCCATGCTTCTGTCATCATTCAAACTGATGTTTGAAGGTAGCACTACAGTCCTATGGACGTCCCATCCCACGCACTGCTGACATCACCCTGCCTGATAGCGTTGCCGGCTCTTGGCTTTGACCTAAGTGTTATCAGAGGACCTGTGTGTTTTGTCCATGTCTAGAACTGTAAGGTTTCCTGTGATACATAATGACACCCCACTGCGCCTGGATTAAAGTTACTGATACAGGGTTCCTCAAGATGGGATTGAATTCCATGAGCATTTGGATTTTCAGGCTTTTTGAGGGAATGTGAAGAATTTTCAGAGCAGACAGGTTTCTCCTGTTTCAGAAGCTTTATTGCAATGGGTAATTTGCATTCTTTGCTGACCCTTCAGACAGGGACGAATTCTGTGTCTTGGGAACACAAAAGGAATTGTTGATTAGAAAGGTATCAGCTCAGAATTAATGCAGCCAGTAAATTTCAAAGATTTTTTTTCTAGTTCCAGAGGGACTGGTATGCACCTCTGTCGGGCTGCAGGGCCTTTGGATGCTGGAGTGTAATGAGTGGGACAAACTATCACAGTAGTCTATATTACTTTGATATACCTGGGGGTGAAACCAAACTGATTTAGGGTAATATCATTGAAGTAAGGCAGAAACTAATACTAAGGATTGAAATGATGAATGATATCAAGGACAATAAGACATTTTCACAGGAACGTGACTGTACAGGTTTCCTGATTAGTCCCGTGTCATAAGGGCATTGAGTGGCAAAGGGTGAATTCTGCATTCTCAGATCTCTAACTTTCTGTATTCCTGTTTTCTCCTCTGATTTCTTCCACAGTTATCTATGTAGCTGTATTTTCACAGGAGAAGAAAAATCACAAAATTTAACAATGGTGACAGAAGCCACCAGAGCTTACCAGGTATGTTTATCAAGAGGGGTGCAGTTACTTTATTTCCAGTTGAGGTGAGCTCTTGATTACCAAGCAACACATCATAGTAGTATTTTACCCAAGTGGGCTGTATGAGCTAAGCAGGAGGTAATTTGATGCTATCCAAAACACCGTATGACCAAAACCAGCAGCAAAGCTTTTCAGAAAAGTTTTGTTTGCTAGTACAGATGGATAGGTGGGAATTTAGTCACCAAAATCCTGTCCTCCACAAACAGCTGCAATATTGTGTTCCAGCCTTCTCAGCCACTTTACAAGGCTCACATTTTGCCGACATCTGTGGCTATTTCAGTTAACAAGTAAAACATCCTTTCGATTCTCAGGATCTTAAAAAAATTAAAACCCGTTATGATGCAGAGACGTTGATGTAGTGGTGGTGGTGTTTTTTTGTTTCTTGCAGCTTGGTATTCGAAGACTAGTGGAATCTGGCAGATATGACACTCATGAAAATTTCACTGTCATTGTCCAGCCTTTCCTCGAAGATCTCAAGACTCCTGTCGGTCAGGTATTGGTCTAAATGCATGCAAAGGACTAACTGTGGGTATCTAACCTATAAAGACTATGAAAAATAGTTTCAGCTTGTTCTGTGCTTTTCTTACTAGAACCTGTTGCTTTTTGGCATATAGCACATCAGATTTCTTCATATAGTTAGCAGTCCTTTGTTTTACATATAGTGCTGTTGGAATGAATTATTGTTTTGGAAAATGAATCAAAACCTGAGTTAAGAGGTTTGTTTGTGTATGTCCTCAAGGGTTCATAAATACTTTTCTTTTAGAAAATCCAACATGTTTAATAAAAGGCAGATACTAAATCACGGTTCTTAAAGCAACACAGCTGCATCGCTCACTGAAAACTACAGCATCACCTCCTCTTCATGTCCCTTAACTCATTCTTTTGCATCTACACAGAAAGAGAAGTTTACATATGATCTGGTGGCAGTAGTACTTTTATGTAGGGAGCCCTTTTTCCTGTTATTGACAATTGTATTTCAGTTCCTTAAATAGTAAATCTCAATGAACTGTAAATCTAGGAGATGACCCAAACCACCTCTGAGACTGAAAAACCATTTGCTAATTTTCACATGCAACTGCACTTCCTCATCTCACTTGGAACTAAGAGCAGATGGGGCAAAATATTGAGTAGGGGTTGTTCTGGTATAATTAAACCCAACTGATCCTGAAAATGCTGTCAATAGCTAGTGACAAGTTTGAAAAGTTCAGATGCTAATACAGAGAAAATTGGAAAACTAGCTGAAAGCTTCATGGGAAAAGCAAGCTTTGATTTTTTTAAAATTTTTATTTTATTTTTTCATGAAGCTGATTCCTGTGGGGTTTGTACTGAGGTACAAACTGAGGGGGATTGGTACTGAGGTAGAGAACACAGAAATAAAACCAGAAGCAGCAAAATAGTTTGGAACTTTTTATAGTCTCAAAAGCATTACTTCAGATTTTAAGAAAGTTCAGGATGCTGGTTTTTCTTCTCATCTCACACAGCATTCAGATGTTCCTGAACTGAAAACTCTGCCTCTAAACTTGACAAAAGATCTGATATAGGTGCAAATTTTGGTAGTAGTCCTCTAATAAGCTAGCCCAAACACACTGAATCAAAATCTGCTCAAATTTTAAGGAAGGACTGCTCCGGCCAAAAAATGTTGTTTCATTCATCTGTGACCTAAACTCTTTATCATCTCAGTACTCACATGATAGCCAAGATATTCAAATTTCCAAACTCCATTTCCGTCAGATGCTCCAGTTTCTGCATTAAAGTACATCTTTGCTTAGAAAGGAGGCTGTACTGGTGTGCTCGGTCAGCCTGGCTGCTTTCCCTTTGAACTCGCAGAACTGACACAGCTGTGAAAAAGCACACATGCTCTTTACCTTCTCGTAAAGTATCCATAACACACTTTTTACCATGTAAAGGTACTGCAGAGCGTAAAGGTGCCTGTGGTGCCAGTTCTGATGAAGTGCCAAGGAGAGGAACCCATCTTTACTTCAGAACCTGAACACATAATTGAAAATGGTGCGTTTGCTACTTCTGGGTGGATCTGCCCTTGGAGGCACATAAGCATCTCTGGTTAAATATTTCTGGTAGCTCTTGGACCAGCTGAAGCACACCTGGTGTCACCAGGTAATCATGAGTCTTTTCACATTGGAGCAGCCAGAACAAGTAGCATGAACTTTCCATTATTTGCTCTGGTCTGGCCTCAGCAACTCCAAGTTAGAGCTGTGTCTTCTACACTCAGATGTCCTTTATGCTTCCATTTGTAGGACGGGCATCCAGATGTCTCCTACTTTTCACCTGACTGCTTCCATCCAAGCCAGAAGGGCCATTCTCAGCTTGCCAAGGCTCTCTGGAATGCTGTGGTAAGGTGACAGGCTCTGCATATGGTGTGGTCTGTACCTAGACCTGACTCCCATTAATATAATCTCTGTAATAAACACTGCAATGCAGGCCTGGATAGCGCTGGACCTTGTGTTTGTTTCTTCTCAACTAGTCAGATACCCGCTGTTTTTTGGCGCTGCTATCAGCCTAGAATCTCTTGCTTCTTTGTGTGGGGAGGAGAGGGCTGCTGTAAGTGCATGATCACAGCCCTTTGTGATTTCAGCTGAGTGACTTCAATTGAACTTCACCCATTGTCGCGCAAGGCAGGATAGCATTCCATAAGGATGATGTCTCTATGGGCTGGTGTGGGAAACCACCAAACAGAATTGTAACTGCATGTGTTGATTTAAAATGGATTACTTAGAAGTTTGTTTTAAATCCATGTGTTGTGAATGTCTCATTAGGAATTAAAGTGGCTTTAATTCAATTTAGTTTTACTACCTTTGGAAATGAGTAAAGCTAAATAAAAATGAGTCGTTAAAGGTTCCTTAAGCTAGACCCATTTTACTTAGCAATGCAGTGCGGTAGGAGCACACATGCGGTTGGAGGCGGTATCTCAGATGCTGGATGGTAACTTCTATATAATTTGGGGTAATGCCTTAACAGCTGATGTGATTGCTTACAATCATTAAGCAGTACCTCTAATTAAATTTGGTTTAGTCTTCTAAGCATAAATAGCCTTTTGTTGGAGATGCCATCATGCAGCTTAGCTGTAAAAATTGAGGGACTTTTAGCGTCTTGTCTTTTATGCAAGAGGAGAGTTTACGACCTTGTCTTCTGGCGAAACTCCAAGGTACTTCATGTGCCTGCCAAAATCCTCCAGGAGTTTAAACTGATCCAGTGTAGCTTTCTACTTCCCGTTTTAAGCTTCATTCTAGAGTTGCTTTTTTGTTACGCAGTTGCCATGTTCTTTCTGAGAATTAGATGCAGTTCAGCCTTGGGTAAATCAAGGTCTGTAAATACAGGCAGCTTTGTATAAATTTGAAAGGTATATTTAGATTCTTTTGGATTAGAATTTTTATACAAGTGTAATATGAGCTGACATGGTCACAGAATAGTGTGGGATTTTTTTTTTTTTTTCCTTTCTAGTTACAGCCTGTAGGCCAGAAAGCTGACTCATTCGATTTCACGGCTGACATTGTCCTCAACTGTCCAACTCAGGTAAGTATACCCACGTCGTGGAAACTGAGTATTAGTAGGCTGTATGTGCTTGCGCTCACTGCAGAGAGCAGGGTTCGTCGTGTCTGGAGCAAGTTTACTGAAAACCTTTGTACTCTGCTTACCTCTGAGTGGGCAGGTGCTCTCCTATACCTGCTGTAGTGTCCCTTGGCCTTTTACTGTGCCATGAATACTGATTGACAACATGCTGAATTGTATGTCTGCAGTTGTAGCAGAGATTGTGTTTTGTTTATGAAGCATGGAGGCAGCTCAAGCAGCAGACGACAGAACACACTGCCTTAACTTTCCCATCGGAATCACTGGGGTTTGGGCACTGCAGTGGCTCTGAAAACCCTGGTATCTGTTCACTCTTGAATTGGTTGTAGGTTGGTTTTCCTGGCCTTATCCATAACAGGGATACTTCAGACTCCTTTGGGAGCTGCTTCTACAGTTATAAAACAAGCTGCTGAACTTGCAGTACAGTTGCTAGGTATCAGTACGTGGAAATGACCGCTGCAGTCAGTAATAATTGGCTCCCTTTCTTCAGCAGTTTCAATGAGGAGGCCAAGGAACAGATCAGGGAGCTGAGTGGTACTTTTAGGTCTGGAGGCAGTCATTCAAGTCATATGGGAGTATTTTGTCCATATCGCGTCCATCCTGTCAGCAAAGGAAGATCTGCTGAGTTATTAATCAGATGTTTCGAAACTCCTTAGATTCACTAGAACTGATTCTACTTCATTTTACCCAATATTCTTTCCAGGCGGCTTAAATTAACTTAGCAACTTCTTCAGTGCCAAATAATGTGGATTTTATACTTCTTTCCTTTTGTCCACTCCTATTCAAAGATGCTGCTTTTCAAAAGTAGGCATAGAAAAGTTTTATATATCCCTTGCAAAGAACATACAACCATTGTTTTCAGAAATGGTAAGCCCACAGTGCTTTGAAGAAGTAATTGGTAGAAGTGCTAGTAGCTTTCCCTGCTCAGAAAGCTCCGAGCTAACGACTGTGAAACACGGTTACAAAAGAATAAATAGACTGTTTCCAGGGGATTGCACCCTCTGTTCTACTAAAGGAAGTAGTAGATTATTTCAGATTCTGAGACCCACAAATTCCATTTATTGTTCCCACAGTTTCTCACTACAGTTTTAAAATCCTACTTCAGGCAGTCATGTCCATGAAAATATCAGGCGTGCCAGATTGTAAGGGCCCAGCAAGTCAAGGAAAATTATTTGTATTGAGGTAACTTGAAGTAGGATAAACCCCAGCAAATAAAAGAACAGTGAATCTTCAAATCAACTAAATATGCCTTCTGAATTTAGTGCGTTGTAAGACCTCCTCATGCAGATACTGAAATTGCTCTTAGTTGAGATAAGTGGGCATCCCAGTGAAATTTTTTAGCCTATGCAATGTATATGTCTTCCTGAATGCATGTTGCATTAGTAGGGGACAAAAATAACTGCAATTTATACAGCCTGTCTTGAAGGGAATAGTGATCCTTTCAGTAACCAATCTTTCACTCCCCTCTGCTGAGCCAGGAAGATCTCCCCAGGTTTCTCTGAATCCGTGCTTTTTGAAAGGACTAAACATCTAATAAAGTCAAAGTAATTAGTGAAAGTTTAGGAGAGGAAAATGTTAAGCTGCAATTGGCATCTGGCATATGTAATTTTTGCCATAAGGTGCTAAACACAACTATTACTTCTGAACTTTAAGGAAGGAGCATGGTTTCAAAATCCAGATCCCTATTTTGCAGCTTAGGTGATTACTTTCATGGTGATGTGATGTCTTGATGTCACTTGCTATGGTCTCTGCTTATATTGCCTAATTTCTTTTACATTTGTATTCCTCTTCCTCCAGAACAAACCATTCCTGGGAACGTACAAGAATAGCAACTACACATATCCACCTGTGGAGCCCACTGATGAGCCAAGAGAGGTAAATCTTGCATCTTTTACTGCATTTTAGGTGAACTATGCAAAGCTATACCTAGTGACTGTTTCATCCTGAAAATATAGATGAGACAAATTATTACCGGTTTTCAGAAAAGGAAGCCTATCTTGCATTGTATTTTTTCTTGTGTAAACGAATGTTAAACTCTTCCTAGAAGCCAAACAAAATGGATTTTATTAATTGGTGCAATTGTATCAAAATTGTGCCCAACAGTGAGTCACCTAGGAAGCATCATTAATTCAGATAGCAAGTTCCTCACAGTAGGGAGGAGATAACTTAGGATCCCGAGCCCTCAAATGATCTGAAGAAGGTTTACGTATTCTTTTCTGGAGCCACTGTACTTCAAGGCACTGAAGCTTAGCCCGTAGAGGGCAGTCACCTTTACAGCTTGGGTATGTGACCAGGAACAAAGGTGAAAGGAATCCATTTTCAAAGGGATTCACTTTCCACCATGACCAAGCATCATAGATTAAACAAACCACAGAAACAAACTTTGTGTAGGACTTGAAGAAATGGGGCGGTTATTTACTCTTGGCAAGTGTCTGCAGGTATGCAGACCTGGCATAGTTGGAGACGGCAGTCAAAATGGGCTGGGCTAGTTCAGCGTACTGGGAGTCATCATGCCTAGCCAAATTATGAAGATGTCTGTGTGCCTTGAAGGTTACAAAAAGTGACAGCTGTTACCGTTTCAGCAAGCTATAGTGTGCAATATCGAAAAGAGATTTCTATCCGCAGAGCTAGAGTTACACTTTTAATGGGCAATTCTTGCATTTCTACTGAATCTCAACAGCAATAGTGATAGAGTGAGGAAAGAAACAGTAGAGGGTAAAGGAATAGTTTCCTCTCTGGTCTAAGAAGCCTAACTGTCCTTTCTACCCTCTGCAACCAGCCTTTAACTAGATGGCTGATAGTAGAGCCTATTAAACCATTTCTTACAATTAATTTGTCTTAATGTTTTTTAACTCTAACCATGATTTATGAAGACCGCTGGCCCATGTAGTTTTTCTCCGAATGGTAGAATTGTGCAATTGTAGAATTATTTGAGTTGGAAGGGACCTCAGGACATTCCTGGTGCACCTCCCTCTCCAAGCATGGCCGGCTCTTAGATGAGCCTAAACAACTGTCTTTGCTCTTGCAAATGATCTGTCCGTTACAACAATTACAATTTTTTCTTCACTGCCTTCTTAGCTAATACTGTAGCTCATTACAAAAAGCGTGGGTGGCACATTCATCAAATGTCTTTGCTGGTGAACCAAGATACTCTGCCATGTGCGGTTGACTCAATTTCCTCAGCTGGTAGAACAAACATAATAGCTATTTTATCACCTACAAATGTATAGTAAAGTCCAATTCTTTAAAGGGTGATGGCCCTCTTCCCTGAAACTTTTGAAGCTTTAAATTTTTTTTTTTCAAATTTTATATTCAGTGAAAGCAAGCCCTTTTTGAAAGTTTCTAGGGAAAGAATAGGTTCCTAGTGAGGTACATGGGGAAATAATAATATAATGTAATACATTAATATAATATTATAATTTTGCAGAGGATTTAATTGTTGATTTTTGTTTTGTTTGGTTTTGTATCTGATTTGTCTTCAGACAGAGCAGGACTTCAGACCTGGAGAGCCCACCTTCTAGGTCATGGACAAAATCTCTAGGCTGTAGAGGAGGGGAAAAAGACAATTCTCCTTGTGGAACTTTGTCATAGTATTTCTAGATGAAATATTTTGCCTTTGTAAAAGTTTTATGCTTTAGCTAGAAAAATTCACCAAAAGTAGTTAATGTTTGGACAACATTCCACAAAGAAGAGGGAAGGACTGTCGAGTTATATGGGCACCAGACTAGGATCTAGGTCTTAGCTTGGGTTTGCCCTTCACTGTACAATTACACCATATATGAATTCCGTATTATCTTCTAACCACAAGATGGACCAATTTTGTAACTTGCCATTTCAGAATTGGGGCAGTGACCTGTTGTGTTCTGAACAAGTTCCACCCAGTCGTGTCCCAACATCAGGTGAGAAAGAACTTGTAAGCTAAAACGACAAACAGGAAAGATTTCACCTTTCTGGTTTTGAAAACAATGAGATCTTGAAATTGCACAACCTGTCTGGAAAGCAAACAATAAAAGCTGATATATTTAGCAGCAAAGGAAGAAAGTCTGTTTTGCCATACACAGTAAGTTCTGCATCACAGCAGGTGTGCTCCCTGTGTATAAACTCAATCACACTTGTCATATATGTATATTCTATACAGCGACATGGCAGATTAAAATTGCCTAGGTAGGTTAGTGGCTCAGCACGTTTGACCTACCTGGTGAGCCTACTCCGATAAGCAGCGCAGTAGGAACACTATGTGTAGTTGGAAGGCCTTAGGGGGAAAGTGCTTATAGGAAATATTGATCTGTGACCGAAACCTGAAAACCAATTAAAAGAGATTGAATGTATGCATCCCTAAACATATCTAATCTAATTTCATTTTTTTCCTAAGCTGTTTTAAGTTCCATTTATTTCCATGTTGGTTGAGTACACTGTTGAAAGCAAAGGCAAGAAGTTATGCCTTTTGCCTAGCTGACACATGGAACTTGAGGCTCATTCTCCCTAAAATGTCTATAAAAATGTCATCAGATTGGAACGAAAGACTTGCATCTTTATTCTGTTAAGAAGTATTTTGTGTTGGTTGTCAATAATCCTACTTTTTCCTCCTACTGTTTTTTAGTACATGAGTTACAACCTGCTAACATCAAAGTCATAGGAGCACTGGGAGATTCCCTGACTGTGAGTACTGCTGCATTCCCACGTTTAGAATGAGAAGAGCAATTGTTGATTTCTACCTAGATGTGATTGGGTCAGGCATCATCAGATAGAAAGCAAATTGCTTTGGCTTGGCAAAGCGAAACTCATCTACCTGTGCCCCTTTGCAAAGAAATAGCCTGAAGGGATATGAGTGACACTGGCAATTGTGTAATCCAGTAATGAATAATTCAGGCCAGAACAGAAATGGGATCACATTCTCTATTGCACACAGTTTATTCAAGTGATTCTGAAAAGGGAAATGTCTGCTGTATAGGAATAGCCTTCTCTGACATAAAAACAACAGCAAGCAATTTGCATTTTTCATGCAATGGGAGATCTTGATGAAAATTCCTATGGAAATAATTGATTGCGTAACGAAGTGCTGCTTTGAGCACTAACTGAGATAATTCTGATACTTCTGTATTTCAGAATTCTGCTTTCATATGTTGCTTCCTGGTTTAGGCACCTTCTAGTTAAAAACTCTGATGTATTTTGTGTACCAAGAAATGCAAACTGAAAAGAGTAGGCACAGAAAACAAAGGCCCCAGAAAAAAATAGCAGGGAATACTGCAGATCTGCACCAAAGTTTTCTGAGAAAAAGTTCCAGAATTACACAGCACTACAGAATTGTTCTGGCATGGGATGAAAGCAAACATTCATGTCAACAGTTCCCATGAATTTTAACTCTGAGCTAAACTGGTGCTCATTCTAGCAGCTTCAGCTCCTGTAGAGTTCAGAGGGAGTTGAAGGGACTGAAGCCCTTAAATGATCAGGCTTATCTACAGGCAGGTGTGCATGTCTTTACCTCATTAGCTCTGAAACTGATTTTGCTTGACCTGATGTAATCCTGGCTTCCCCTCAGTCACTAAGCTTTGAGCTTTTATTAGAAGACCTCAGTAATGACCCTGCAAGTCTCCTTCCTATCCATTGCCATAACTCTTAGAATTAATTGCTTGATTTCCTCCCTCACATCTAGTGCTAGATATGTGCGTTAGCACACATCTCTTTTCTTCTTTTTAAAATTCTTTTGGTACATGAAATACCTCGGTGAGCCCTAGTCATAAGAGCTAGACTCTGACGCTTGAGGTCCCTGTCTCAAGAGCTGGGCAAGGCAGTTTTTCATGCTGCCATTATCCATGCAGTTCCTACCAAGCGCCATTGCCACAGCAGGGTGTGATTGGGTTTTTTTGTAAGAGATTTATTGTGGGAGGGGCAGAAAAAATGACAGAGTGTTTCCCACACGTGTATACATACGCACCCCCTTCTCACACAAAGTGCAGTACAGCCAGTGAGCAGTGCACACCTTGTACTGCCTAACCATCCCTGGCACAGAGGGAACACAGCAGCAAAGATCTATCTTGGGCCACTAAGGCATTCATTTTCCTCCCGGTACTTCCCCCAAGACCCCTGAGTGCAGTCAGTGTTTATGGCTGAATTGATACCATGGATTTTTGAAGAATACAAAACTTAAATGAAACCACTAAGAAACTATAAAGCTGCAAAAGAACCTGTTTTCACAGTTGCTGTCCTGAATGCGAGTCAGGGTGCTGACCTTGCTAGAGGTCTTCCCAGTCCTGTGAGCTACTCAAATTCATCACAAACATCTTTGTTCTGATGGCTTCATTTATTTAGATATTAAAGTTCACGCTGCAGGAAGGCTGTTCTCAGCATAGATGCGGTTGGAGATTAATGAAACATTGAGCAGTTTAGTCATGTCACTGGCTAGAATGCATCTGTCTGACTTCTTAGCACCAATGCACAGTGAAAGCAGTAGATATGCCAACATGCTTATCTGTATTGACAAAAAAATCCTGCCTATGCCTCATCAGGTCTGTGTGTTAGACTAGCAGACTGGGTCCAGCAGAAGAAAAGTGGATTTTACACCAAAGATTTGTTTTCTTGGCAGATTAAAAAGCAGCTCCTCTGCTGATTTATTTACAGCTAAAACTGGCTGGGAATTTTTCATCAGTGTTTGGGTTTTTGTTTTCCTGGATTATTAAGTCTCTCAAAATCAGCTTTCTTTGGGAAATGCCAGGATGAAGCACTTTCCATCAGAAAACCCCAAACAAATACAAAGCTGTTGATGCTAATCTGGGTTTGTTCATGTTAATATGGGTCCCATTGGGTTGCTGAAACCATATTAGAGTAGTCCTGAAGCCGTATGTTGTTGACCTTACAGTCTGATGCTGTCTGGCTGGTCTATATCTCCTCTGACGTTGTGGTCTGCTATCCAAATGAACTGCTTTTGTGTATGAGGAGAAACTCATGAATCTGAAGCACAGGAGATGCAAGGCTGCCCAGAAGCCAGTGTGTGGTGGTGAATAAGGACATGGACCATTTATGCTAAAACTAGGATACTGAAAAAGCTTGGCTGGAAGCAGAGTAAAGTTACCAAGATGTTGCAGCACTTTCAAATCACGGTGTCTGTCTTACCTAAACTTGTAGCACTTTTTTTCTTCTCATATGTTATAAATTATTCTTTCCATCCTTTCCAGACTGCAGTCGGAGCCAAAGCAACTGACCTACAAACAGACTGGAGGGGACTTTCCTGGAGGTGAAAATGCTTAATTTTCTCTGCTCTACCTTTGTTCGCAGACACAGTTAGAAGTGTGGGTCACCTGGCTATGTAGTTAGATATTGAAGTATGTGAATGCAGGGGTAGGATGCTGAGAGCGAGTATTGTTTCATAAGGATTGGAGGAATCATGACTGGAAGGGGAATATATTATTGGTGGGGAGGGGGTGGTGTTTGTTTTTGTGGAGTTTTGGTTGCTTTGCTTTGTTTTTTTTCTCCCCCACCCCCCTTTTTTTTTTTCGTAACCAGACCTGATTGCTACAAGCATAGTCCTGTGTGTCTGACAGTACTGGATTATTAATATGAGTGAATTCTTTTAGCCTCTTGCTTGTCTCTCTGGAGTTTATTAAAAATATTGCTGTTGCTGTGATTCTCTAGTGCAGTGTCTAATGCTAAACAGTCTGAGTGAGTGCATATTGTCATGAACACGGTGAGAGCACTGCAAGCATATTCAGTAAAGATGTTCCAAACATCTTTGCTATTGCAAAGTGAACAAAGACTACACATGTCAGAGTGGGTGTGAATCTCAATAGCATGTCCATGCTGGAGTGGAAGGAAACTGCCTGATTCATATGGACAGAAGCATGGCTGATAAGTGTGTGCACATGTATACATTCTCTTCTTCAATCTTTCTTCCCCCCTTTTATGTATCTGCAGGCACAGATATCTTCAGGAGCTGCCAGAAGTGGTATAGGAATGTATTGGCTATGCACACAGACAAGTTTTGAATGGTAGAGACAGAGGCACTTTTCATAATCAGTGTTGCAGAATTGCAGATAGGTGGTTAATGAGCATTTAATGCAGTGTCTCTTCTATGCATAACTGCACACAAATGTAGCTTCAGTAAGGTCACATGGAGCAGCTTTGAGGAAATATGCCTTTCTATGGTAGGCATCTCAGCATGTCCACAAGAAAAATCAGATCTCCCAGTACGATCTATTCTCGGTCTGCAGCCATAGCTTCTATCTTAGCTGATGCCCTGCTTGATTTAATGTGAAATTTCCTTTCGGTACTTATCCTGAATTCTGTGGTTTATCTCCTTAGTCTTGTTTGAAGTTAGTCTTTTTTCTTTTTTTTTCCTCCCTTCTTGGGCTGCTACAGCAACATATGGTGACAGTAAAACAGATGGTTGCAGGATTAACCCTACTTGGTGATTTTATTCTTTCCCTTTGTAGTATTGGAGGTGATGGGACGCTGGAGACCCAGACTACTTTACCCAGTGAGTATCCTGGAAAATCAGTGTGAGAAAAGCAAAAGGCAAGTATTAGTCTGAAAGTAGTCTAAGTGGATGCTAGGAAGCATCTGGAAATGGTCATGCTTTCCTTGCGAACAGTGGGGGATGCCCATCTATTGTGGCTATGAGCAGTTCACATGCATCACAGCTGAAACCCAGACTGACCTGACTAGCTGTAAAGTTGATTCAGCCCCTCCACATCACAAGATCTGCATGTGATTGTATCATCCTTTTGACTGAAATGATCAGGAGTAAATGTGCTGAAGGTGACAGAAGTTCCTGGCAGACCTGCTCTTCTTTTCATTTTGTGCTTTCCAGCGACTGATTGTGATGGCTGTGGGCAAATGAAGGGTTATGAAACAATTAGTGGTCCATCTAGCTAGGGTTGTTGACAAGGCTATGGTTCCTTCTGATGATTTCAAGTTGCTACTTTGCACTGAAAAAAAATATCTAAAAATACTATAAATTTCTTGTCCTCGTGTTCTGTGTAATCGGTCCCTGTAGTTGCCATAGAAACTATGAAGTGGTCAGTGTGGCCGTAAATTGGAAGGGACTTGGTTCACAATGGTGCATCTATTTGTATGTGATCCACGCTGTGGAGAGGTTTGACAATACCTGACACTGTTGGTAACAAAATCTGATATGCTTTGTCTTGTACCACGCACATTGCTGTGTTTAAAGAAAAATAGAAGGCACATTTCATTTATGTGTTATAAATGAGACCCTATAAAGAGGTTTCAGACAGCACTACAGACACTGTAACAGTAACGGTTTTCAGACATCATGCTTCCCTGCTGAGGGTTTTGTTAAAATCTAGAAATTTGAATAAAATTCACTTCTCTGCAATAAATACTATCTTGACGGGTAGCTGGAGGAGTGGGAGGTAGAGGGCCATATTCGGAGCATCTTGCTCCTGGTACGTGAAGGAAGGTAACCACAATTACTCTGACACTCAAATTCAAGACTGCTGAGTTGCCTGGGACCTGTGCATCTTCTGGGCTGCCAGGCCCTGACTCTTCAAGGCCATGGAGACAAACAGTTGCAGTGCTGAAGTTTGGACAGTAACTGGAGTCTCCAAAGCAGCTGTGTCTATAGCTTCTGTAAGGTCACAGTGAATGAGGGGAAAACCCAAGTCCATTTTCTCACCACTCAATTGGCTTGCGCTTCTGTGGGAGGAAATGCTGCTACTTGTGCTGTGGATGGTTAAACATTGTGGTTTTTCTTTTTAAGATATCTTGAAAAAATTCAATCCGAACCTCTTCGGCTTCTCCACTGGCAGCTCTAAGGAAACAGCTGGATTCAACATTGCGGAGAGAGGTGCTACAGCACGGTAAGCACAACTGCAACTGAGAAAGGGCAAAGCAGTGAGAACTGATGGACTGGCAGTTGGGTTGTCTTTGAAGTGCATGTGAAGGTTGAGTTGATACTGATGACCTGACTTGTATTGAGCATGTTTCTGTGATCTGATGTTCTTAATTTGGTTTTTAATTCCTTTTTTTTAAAATTTAGCATTTGGGGGATTTATTTGTATCTTTTTCTAAAGTAGAGACAGAAATAAATTTCCTTTATTTGACTTCTGCTCAGAATTTCTGAGCCAATGTCTTAGTTATGCTTCTAATTCTAACAGTACCTTTTTCTGTCTGGTCTTCCATACATAGATCCCTGATTCACTGTCAGGCCATATCTGTAATGAGAAAAAAATTTAGGAGTATCTCTAATTTATTTCTTGATTTCTGGGAAATATGCCTCAAGCTAACAAGTAGAAGCCCACTGCTGCCCTACTGGCTTTAAAAATTATCCATGTTTGCAGTGCAAAGAAAAGGAACAGAACAAAAAGCTTGGAATTTATTGCTTTTTCCTCCTGAAGAAAAATTCTACTAGTCTGTTAAAAGCCAAAATGTGTAAGAGTTTGTATTGCATACACTGTACCTTCTCTGTGGATACTCGTGGAATTTGTTTCCAGGACTTTCTGTGACACTTAACAGTCATTAATTTTACTGTGAGAGTTTCAGGATAGCTAGCAAAGCTGTGTAGCTACTAACTGCTTTATGGGTGCCCTGAGCAAAGACTTAGGGCCATCAATATGGTTCTGGGAGTCCAAATAATGTAAGCATGTTTGTGTAGGTGCTGGAGAGAGGCAGGGCTTATTAGCTCAAGCACAGTCTTATTCTATTATACCAGGAGCTCAAATTTTCAGCTGGTGTCTCAGCATGGTTTGTGCTTCAGCCTGTGGATGTTGCATCCTGCCCAGAGCTGGACCAGGACTCTCCAGCCTGGCAGTTATGCAGTGTAAGCAATAGCTTCCAGCCATAAGACAAACGTAGGAATTTAAGGTCAGATCAGGAAGGCTGGTGAGGTGCCCAGCTTCTGTGTAAGCACCAAAATTCTCCACTAGATTTTTGAAGGGAGTTATGCAACTAAATGTCTCTGTGCATCTGGGCATTAGTGGTTTTCTCCAAACAAAACGCACTTAGGCCAACTCTGAGATGGGAAAAATTCATCCCAGCTGCCTGCCACTTGGCAGCCTTTCTCTAGCGGAAGCCCATTTAGATTAGATTATTCACGTGTGCAACTGCTGCTGGTCTTGGTCCTTCTGTTTGTTCATCCTTTTGAGGCATCACTTTCCTTATATTGATTTCTTCTGATCCTGAGTCCCTGAAATGAAGAATGGGAGATCAAGAAGATGATGTGCTTTTAGAGCACGCATCTAAAATGCTTCTGTCCTCTCTCTATAGCAATATGTCAGCCCAAGCACGTGAATTGGTGGAGCTAATGAGAAGCAGCTCGGTAAGTAGAACCTGGGCCAGCCCTCAGTGCTCCCATGTTCTCTGGGAGATGACTCTAATTGATGGGATGTTTGAGTAGTGAAGAGTGCTTTACTGATGGAAGAAAAGTCAGTGTCCTTGTCTCTGATGTGCTTTCCAAGATGAAAATGCCAGGAATCAGCCTCTAGGAGATGATAACTTACCTATACAAATCCATGCAGGCAAGGTGCAAACACGTAAGGCAGAGACTAATGTAGGGTGTAGTGCAGCCAGGAGGTGTAAGGACGGTTGTGAGGAAGGAGAGAGATCTGAAGGCTCTGCGGAGATCACAGGACTGCTTAGTTGAGCAGCAGCATTCAAAGTGGAGGTCATAGAGACTGAGTGTAAAATCACTGGAGCAGGCACCTGGTGACCAACATGAATCACAGTGTTCACTCTTGGCTCTGGGAAATGGCAATGTTGGAAAGGGGGACAACTGAAGTCTTCCCAGGAGATTAGGCCCTCTGAAACTCTGGTTCTGAAGAGACAAGTGATTAATCAGCGGTCAGAAACTTCAGGGTTGGGTGAATCTCTGTCATGCTACAAGATTTTAGGAAATTAGTAGGGGACCTAGCATTGTGGACCAGCCTGCTGTGCCAGCTCCGCTGACAGTTACAAAGGGTACCAAAAGGGTGACTCACTTTTCAGTGGCTGCTACTGCAGTTTGGGGTCACGGGAGGAAATCTGGGAGAAAACCAAGGCTGCCCTGATCCAAGTGTTGGCTGAATTTGAGTGGATGACTGTCTGGGTGCGAGTTGTTGGTTTGGGGAGAGCACCCTGTAAGGGAATGGGAGTGCCTGGCGCTCCTTGGCTCAGGCTGAATGGGAAAGGAGGGTAGGTACTGAATAAGCAGGATTTGTCAAAGCATGTGTCTCTCCATGCCAGCACTCTTGCTGGATGCTGCATGCTCACCTCACTGTCAGTTACTCTGCATTGCTGATTGCTTGGCAGAGTGAAGGGAGCTGGCATGGCTCTTCAATAAAATAGTACGTGGCTCTAGAGCTTTGTTTTATTCAGTGTTTTTTAAGCATCTCTAAAAAAGGGGAGGGGGGGAAGTCCCTGCCACACTTTGTCTCTTCATGAAAGGCTTTCCGAGCAAAGTGTTGGTTAAGGAGGAGAATTCAGACCCGTGGGTGATTCCCAGGCCCTCCCTCTATTTGTGGGATCCTTTCACAGATGTTTGTTATGTAAATGCACCGTACTAAAAATAGTTGCCTTTGATTCCTTTCTTTGTACTGAATGTTACAAAATGTTTTTTTGAGATCCAGCTCTCAGCAGCTCCTATTGTTAGCTTGTGGTGACGTGGATGCTGCAGCTGCCCTTATATGAGTTCAGTGGAGTCACCAGCCTCCTGGACTCTTCTATTTTAATCCAGCTGTCTGTTCCCTGGGGCACCCCTTGCCCCTCCTGGCTGTGGGGTAATACTTGCCCAGCTGGCAGGGATCCCCAGCAGCTCCAGTTCCACAGCTCTATGAGTCATTCCAGCATCCACTCCCACACTGTTTCGTCCCCACACTGCCTGCCGTGTTCAGCCATGGCTGGCAAATCTCTCCTGTCCATCTGTGTCCCGAAGCTAACATTCATTTAGGGATGCTTGCTGCCACACATTGCCATGCTTGGCTATCCTGACAGATCTTGTCTGCTGAAGGGAATTTTCTTGCAAAAGCCAAGGTGAATTGCAGCTAGACTAGCAAAAGGTTCGCGTTTTCCCGCTGGACAGATGCTTTTCTTTTGCCAGCTTAACTCAGCATGCCACCTTTCTCTGCTCTGCCGTGCTGTCTGCACTCCATTTAGCCCCATTTGTGAATGTTACCTCTGCCTGCCTAAGCAATGGACACTGCGATCTGTTTATTTTGTGCCACTAGAAAATTAACTTCAAGGAAGACTGGAAGCTGATCACTGTCCTTGTTGGAGGCAACGACTTATGCCAGTACTGCTTGGACAAGGTTTGTATCTCTTGAATAAGGCATGCTCGTCCAGGCACTTGGCAGGTGGCCAGCCCTGGAAATAAAACCTTTCTCTCAGTGATCCAAAGTTTCTCTATGTTTAAAAAGCGCTTAGAAGTCCTGTTCCTTTCATCTGTATTGTATCAGGAACAAGTGCACAGCTTTTAATATCGAGCGCTGCAGCTCTGGAGTTCATTTAAGAACCAGCAGCCTGCCCCGTATTGAGCAAAACACCAAGGATAAGCTAAAGAGCTCTTCCAGCTTAACGGGACAAAGTGGTCAAGAAAGCGTGGTGTCTCAGGCAGGTTGTTATGGGGACACAAATGAAGCTTTATTCAGGAAAGCATCTCCATGCAGTAATTACTAAGGATGCCCGATTCTTGCTTCAGGATGACACCAAAAGAAATAACATCAGTTTACAGTGCAAAAAAATGTCTTTTATCTAGCTGTCAGTGGTCATCCCCTCTGAAAAGGTTCCCATGGCACAGACTGGGGGGTCTGGGCCCCAGCTGGTTGAAATGGCTGGGGACTGTTCTCCCAGTTTTGCTCTTTTTCCTGGAGCCCTTGCTGCTGCCCGCAGCCCCACTACACCTCTGTAATGTCAGTCACAAAGTCATTTTGCCTACGGGTTTTGTGGGGCCTGACTGCCTGACTGCTTACATGTCAATTAGCTCAGATTGGCTGTTTTAAAAAAAAAGGTATCTCTCTGTTCATAAGGCAAACTGGTCTGGTCGGGGTCCCTTAAAAGACAACGTGAAATCCAAACCTGTGATTTATGTGGTTACTCATCAGGCAAAGACTGACGAGAACTATTATATACCTCAGGATTTTCTACAGAGATTAAGGGAATATATTCGTGACATAGAAACACAAGCACTATATAGCCTGTGTACATGTGACAAAAAGGAGCATCGAGTGAGTGTATATTCTCACGGACTGCATTGGAACTAGAGAGTCTGGGGACTTCTTTTTTCAGGAGAAACAGTTACATTTCTTGGTCCCTGAAAGAAGACTGATGCTTTTTATTTTTCTCTCCCCCCCCCCTCCCCCCCCCCAAATTACACAGGAAACCTATTCAGTGCAAAAGTATGTAAAGCACCTTCAGGACACTCTGGATATTTTCTATGAGAAGGTAAGCTTTTAAGATACCTAGCAAGCTATGTTCCTGGCAAGCACACTGATGTTTTTCTCACCTCTGATAGATTGTCAGTGGTTATGTGTTTCATACAAGGTCATCTTCCAAATACTTGGAGTCAGGCTGCTCCTCAGCACTGCATTGCAACTGTGTTAGATAATGCCCTGAGAAAGTGGGCTGCAGTTTCAGGGAAACTGTACGTTTCACAGCAATTTTGCTGTGGTCCAAACATAGCACAACCCTACTGCCAATTTTCATGGCTAAATCAACTGTACAGAGTTTCATTTACCCTAGAGAACACAGAAATGCCCTGGGGAGTGAAGCAGTGTTTCAGCTAGTTTGTATTAGCTGCTGGGATTTTTTTGGCTGACATCCACTGTATGTGTCCTTCCCTCTCCCCTATACATCATCCTTGCACATGCTATTGGTTGCAGTCGGTGCAGTTTGCACTGACTCCCTGACCTCCAGGCGGCACTTCTTTCTCCCTTTGTAGTGGTATCATGTTCTGTGATTTGGTATGTCTGATTATTATAATCCCTGCAGCTCCCAAGAGTCTTTGTCAACGTGGTGGAGATACTAGAGATTTCTGGACTGCGTCAGATCGCAGCAGGCTATTCGGGGTGTGCTTTGACAGCGAAGTAAGTGAGCAAAATAAGTCTTTGCCTTTAAACTGCTACTTTTTTGGATCAATTTAAGTTGTTTCTACAGTAGGACATCCACAATGAGCTTTTCAAGCTACTTTCATTGCAGCCTAGTTCCCATCAACTTCCTATTACTTCTCCCAATACTTCAGCTAAAAGGCATGCGCCTATAGATAGCGGAGTTGTCACTTTTCTTCTCAGGTCTAAGGCATCATGTCACAGCCCAAGTCACCATATAATTAGCATACTACTGAACTTCAAAGCCTTTTTTGCCCAGCCACTCACTGGTCAGCAGCACAGGCTGACATCCCTGACGCCTCTCCTTGTATTCAGTGCTGAATACAACCTATGTACCTAAGAACCTATGGTGCAGGCTGGGCTGCATACAGTAGAGTGTACAACCAGAACTGCTATTCCCACCTAATGGAGGAGACCAAAATCCTACCTCAAAGAAAGCTGAGGGACTTGTTTTAGAAAGCAGCAGTGCCTTTACAGGAGTCAGCGTGAACATGAGAAGGCTCTTCAGTCTAGCAAAGAAAGGTATAACAAAGACCAGTGGTTGGAAGCTGATGCCTAATGAATTCAAATGAAGTTGGGCACAGATTTTTAATAATAGAAGTGATTAACTACTGGAACAAACTAGAAGGGAAAATAATGAATTGACTGTCTTGCTCAATGTCTTCATATTTATTCCAAGCACATTTTTAGAGGATGTATTTCAGTGAAGCACAAGTTATTACCTCTTGATACGTGGGTAACAGAATAAAACACAGTGGTCTAAAGGAGCCAGACTATAGGAATAATTTGTGTTTTCTACCTTTAAACCCACTGATTTCTGAAAATCTGCTGTAAGCCTGTATATATGTGGGTTTTTTTTTTTACTTCTGACATGTGTGATTTCCTGCTAGTATGTGGCATATTAAACACTTTTGTGCGTGACTTGAGTTGTGGATCCTGCAGCTCTTACCAGCTCTGACAGGTGTTCACTTTGAAAACTAAGTCCATAGAGATTTTTTTTTTTCCTGAAGTATCTGTCCATTTCTAAGTCAATGAGGTGGCTCTCCTTTTGCATGTGAGTTTTGAACACCTATCCTGAGCTTCTTGAAGCAGATACATGTTGCTGAAGAATTGCATAAGCTGTTCCAGAATGGCCTTTAATCCTAGTATTTCTTTCATTGAAGGGATGTTTGTCCATGTTTCTTAAACCCTGAAGAAAATTCTTCTGAGCTACAAGAAATGAAGAGAGTTAACAGAGATTTTCAGGTAATACCTTGATTCTGTAACTGGGCATCTTCATTTGTGTCTTTTTTATATTTCTTCCCTCACTGCCCTTCCTCTCATGCATATCCTCAGCAGGACAGAGAGGGATGACTGGAAACCGCTTGGCTACAGTCTAACTAAGGCCCTACCCAGCTACCCAGTTAGCAGCAGCGCAAGTCATTCCACACTGCCTTGTGGTTTGACCTTTGTTCTGAGCTGGGGGAATATAGAGACTGATTCTGTTTCTAGCTGCTGTTTCAACGGCTGAAAAGGAGTTATTGATGATGGCTGATGATATATTTGTTGACATGTCTTCGTTCGTTATGAATCCAATTAATAGCTCACATGAATTAACATGTCACTGCAAGGGTGACAAATCACCTTGCATCAGCTGTTTAGTGGCAACTCTTAGCAGAAAAAATGATCTAAACCAACCTGATACTCCTTTATTTTGCCATAGGCTGAGAGTGTGCACACAGAGAGCTTACCATGGGTCACTTTGCTATCTGAGAATAACTTTTCATAGCCTGGGGCATAAGATTCACTCAAAATTAACAAACACAATAAATAGCTATTGGAGCAGAAGGTTTTTACATCATTATTCCTAAAAAAACAGGAATCACTGTATCAGACCACATTATGTTCTCCTGTCCTCCATTCTGGCTCTGGCAGTGGATGTTGTCCAACAAATCTGACAAAGCTCAAAAAATCTGTCTTGAAAAATACTCATATAAACCGCCTAGAGGGGACATCTTCCTTAAGTAAGGAAGTGGGATTAGGAATGTTCTGAGATATGACCAGGAGCATTAGAGTTTCTACCCATAAACTGGCAAGTAACAGTGAGATGTCTTTGTTATCTGTACAAATGTCTGTGGCCATAGTTTTCAAAAGTGGTAGGTAATTCTTCAGTGCTTAAGTTTTATTTTACTTCAAGCGCACCTTTCTGAAAAATCAAGCACAACTCAGCCTTCAGGTTGGCATTCTGAACTCATTTGTCACTTCTAAAAATTGTGGCCTTTTTCCTTTTTTTAATTCTCTGTAAATTTTAATCTCATTGCAATTGTGCAGCATGGATTTCTGTCAGTAAGGTATGAACTACTTTTTTAAATTAAGCAACTTTACATTGAAATTATCCTTGCTTCTGTGCATTTTCCTCATTAAAATCTCTTCACGAGCCAGATTATTTTCTTAGCAATTGTCTGGACTGCTTTATATTATTCAGCTGGATTTATACTAATAATTTATGGCTTCCTACATTGAAAGAAGTATAATATGCATGGTTTTGATAGGTGACAAATGCTAGATGAACTTGTAAGTAACTTTTCTGTTTCCAATCATTAAAATTCATACAGGCTGAAACCTTACAGCTGATCAACAGCGGTCGGTACGAAAAGCGTCAGGACTTCGCAGTTGTCATGCAGCCATTTTTCCGAAACACCCTGTTGCCTCTGGATAGAGTGGGTCCTGTTTTCCTTTTCCATTATGCAAGGACCAGTATCTTGATTTCTCTAAGTCAGTAAGATCCATGCCACAAGAACTGTTTTATTTTCTTTGCACAGCCTAGCATCACAGGGTGGAACCTGCAGTAAGAGTGACAGAAGACTCTGCTGCCTGGGAATCAAAATGGCTTTAGGAAACATTCATAGTGTGCACACATTAAACCTAAGCACCCTCTGGCTTCCTCTAAACTGTGTGGTGCTTCCCTTGTTGGGGGCTTGACTGGCATTCACCACAATTTTGTACTGATCTACATTATGGAATATGTTCAGGTTTCCTTCACACAGAGACCAGCAGCTCTTGCATGCCTGGCTCATCTCAGCCTGGAAATAGGAAGCAGCCTTTGAAGCCAAACACTGATTCTCCTCCTTTTGTCCAGCCTTAGCACTTCCGTATGCTGTGTAGTTAAGGATACAAATATTGAGGATGAATCCTGGTCAACACCACACAGTTTTGCATAATACTGATTGTTTTGTCATATCACCCCCATTTTGTTCTGGCAGCTTTCAAGTCCAAAGAACAGTCACCATACAGGTAGTGATGAGGCAAATTCTCCCTAAAACAGACATTTGCCACAGGTGGATAAGCCCGCAGAAATTCAGCACAAATTTTAACACCTGAGAGGTTTTAAGTCTGAGTTATGGAAATTTAACAAGCAAGAATAAGCAGATTTCTATCGGTTCTGTACAAGGTGGAGTGTGGGTCAATGGCAGTGTCCATGTAAGAGCTGTGACTGTTGGTTAATGGTAAGTTTAGGTTTGTTATGAAAATTGCTGTGTGAAACTGAGCAGCCTGCATTACATAGAAGGTCTCAAGATGCAGTAATCAGCCCACAGTTAGGAGCACATAAGTTTATTTTCAGTGTCAAAATATGAGCATGTTGCCTTTAGGAAGATACCAAAATCGTGGAGTATGCCAAGTACAGTACACTATTAGATATGTCAGATCTCAAAGCTTGAAATGTGCTGAGAAATACTTTTTTGCTTTTATTGCAGAACAGCAAGCCAGATCTGAGTTTCTTTGCTGCAGACTGCTTTCATTTCAGTGCAAGAGGCTATGCTGAGATGGCTGTGGCTCTCTGGAACAATATGGTAAGAGGCTACAACCTAGATCCATGCATCTGCAGTAGCAGTCCCTACAAAAGATCATCAGAAAGGTGTCTGAAACAAAAGAGTAAGCAAGAAATAAAATTGATATCTTAACAAGAGAGGGCTGCTCAACTCTGAGACCCTTCTCAGCCTGCATTGCTTAGGAACACAATCCAAAGCAATCATATTGTATAAAACGGTGTAAGTCTTTGCTCATTCAAAAAGAGAAATCCTGAGAGTCTTAATGTAATGAAAAATCTCCTTCTTATTTTCCTGAATAACTTATATTAACGGAAAAAATCAGCCTAGTTAAACATCCAGTCCTGTAGGTTTCCTGAAAATGTCTGCTGAATAAGCTTGCCGTTCTTCAGCGAATTCTATTAGATTTATTAGGAAAATATTCATCTGATTGATTTTTTGCTGCCATTAATAGTGTGGACATGTTGAACCACCCACTCTAGTATCTGAGGCAATTCTAGTAGTCACTGAAACTAATGGGGGGGCTGAAATCGCACCTATGATGCCTCTGTTTGCAGTCACATTCCTTCTGTCATTTTGGGGGAAATGGTAGCTTTTGAATAGTGCTGGAAGAGTGTGTAAGAGGCACATGCTGGACTTGATAACTTCAGGGTCACAGTTGCTTTCAGAACCATGGTGTTTCTCATGTTGGAAAACTGGCATTTTCATGCCACAGCAACATTTCTTCCTCTTGTCTTATAAACACCAGTACCCAAATACATTATGCTAGCAGAACTCCTGTATCCTGATTTGTACAAGAAACAAGAATAAATGGAGAGGAATTTCTTTTCTGCTTAAGTAAAATTTTGAGCAAGATAAGAAACTTACAGGATATTCCAGAATGAATTTGTAAACAAGGACTGGGAAATGCAAGCCGAAATCTGTGTAGTTGCCCACTATAGCATATGAGCTAGGATCAGGGTTACAGAAAGCAGTAGACATACAGTGTATGCACATGCTCTGAGTAATTGATTTGTGCATGCACAGCAGATCTGCCTGTTTTCTGTCAGGCTTCCCTGTCTGGGACTCCAGATGACAGCAGCCTGACAGGCTTCATTGTGCTCCATAGCTCAAACAGAGCTAATGGTGGCTCAGAAACCCCAGGCAAATGTAAAAAACTATTCAAATTAAGCACAGCTGCCGGTTTCAAGAAGGAGACAGTACCTGGACATATGGTAGCCTTAAACTGGGTTTCTGTTGCCACGTGGTGTTTCTGTTGGCCATTACTCATTCCTGAATCACCATCAGTCCTTTTTCTATGCCACCAGTCTTATTCTGTCCAGGCTGTCACTCACTTCCTACGCATGTAAGGATATTGACACAAAGCTTTCTACTGGGGTGGCGGGGATCAGGTTCTTACTGATTTTTTGGCGCAGCCATTTACTTCCATAGAGATGTGTCATAGAATCATTTACATTGGAAAAGACCTTTAAGATCATCAAGTCCAACTGTTAACCCAGCACTGCCAAATCCCCCGCTAAACCATGTCCCTGAGCACCACATCCACACTTCTTCCAATGAAGAGTTTACTGTTTACTATTTAAATCTAGTTCTTGTAACACATCCCTCCTTTTCATTCGCAGCCCATGTACGGTGAGGCTGTGCAAGCTTGTTGTAAGGCCACATTGTTTCCCTGTTCCCTGAAAAGCTCAGCAGGCTGTAGGCTTATGGCCAAATGACATGGATTCTTGTCAGTACACATAAAGGGCCAGACTGTGCCTGGCCACTGCGTGGGTATGCAGAGATGGGGATTGCTTAAGGAGCCTCTCCCTCACCATAATGTTCTTTACCTTTTTTCTTCATGCAAAGCAAAGCATGCTCCCACTCTCTGAAGTCAGAAGACTCAGTAGTCTTAAGGGGTCTCCACTGGTCCTAAATCCACCTCATCAGTCCTTTGGCCTAGGAGCAGAGCACACAGACAGTGTGTTTGTCTTGTGTTCTGCCTCCATGTTTGCTACACACTCTAGAGGAGCTGTGCGTTTCTTCCAGAAGTTGTCCTGCATGCTCATGGACTTGGGGATACTGTCATCTTTAAAGCTCAGAAGCTAATGCTCCTGAGGAACAAATTGCATAGAAACAAAGTAAGCATGGCTGGCTACAGAATTTTGCGCCTTATCATCCTTTGTCTGGGCTCTGTGCCAGACTCCTTACCAGATGCCCTGGCACGGGAAGTATTACAATTATCTACAGATAACCAGTCATACTGCGGACAGAACGCTACATGATATGAGCCACACATTTTACAAATAACCACGTCAGAATCTGAACTGTTCCCTTTAAGATGCAACTAAACTACCAAATTCAGGCTTCACAACATCAGCTGGCAGGCAGACAAGTGATTAGGACTCTTGTATGTGTCCAGCAGGACCTCATGACAATCATCAAAACTTGGCATTCTGTTCTGCTTCTCATGTCTCCACTTGTTAGCTTTCTTCCCTTCCCCAGTGATATTTTGCTGTGGCTTATCTCTCTCTTTTTATTTTTCAGTCTCCCCTTCCTCCTCTTATTTTTTTTAAACTGAACTAGAGAGACAAAGTATTCCCAGTGTTTCCATATGGGAATCTTATGAATAGAATTTTTCACCTCCATGTTTTGTTAGGCTTGTTGTGGTATTGTTTCTCTCCAGCATACAGTGAACGCTACGGTGACACTGTAATCACTTGAGGACAGCAAGCGCATGTATGGACAATAGCAGAAGCAACAGCACTCCTCTGTGCTGTATCCTCAGAAGTGCTGGATGACAGCTCTGCGGTTCTCTGTGGGCCAGTCCTGAAGTCCTTACTTCAGGCATGTCCATACACAGTTGTAAACACTTCAGTTAACATGACTGAGCAAGCCTCTACTCGTTAGCTTAACTATGGTAACTGGTGGTGTGTGCACTCCTAGCCAACCACAAACACTATGCCATTAGCCTGGGCATATTTTATGTTGAGTTTGAAATGGACTGAGGGTAAGCCTACAGTCAGCTATTGCAACTCAGCTGATGATATAACAGGCCCTACTTAACTCACTTCTTGCAATCTTGTGAACCTAGCCTCAGCTAAAACTCCCAGGGTATTTCTTGTCTGAGTGAAGATTGCAAAGGTTGGCAGCATCTCATCCTGTCTCTGTAACTCTACATAATTTCTGAAGTTAGTTCCATCACTGTGACACGTAAGCATCTTCCTTTCAGTAACGTGCTAAGTAACACGACTAACATCTGTCATGAGGGGTTTTTTCTTTGTAGTTTATACTGTCATTTGAGATGTGTACGTGGGAGAACTGCGCGTATAGTGAACCACTTTGTTTTAGCAGAATATTTAAAGTATGTGGTATTCAGAGTTACTTATTCCTCCACTCAACGCAAAAGGAGAAAGGCTTCTCCTGTTCCCTGCTTCCCGAGGGAGTTTTTCTGCAGGCAGTACATCGGATTCTCAGTGTCTTCAGTTCATGAGTGTTAAAATGTTTGGAAACTTTCCTGTGATGTTTCTACCACATTTCTTCATTGCTGCAAGCACCAAAATATTGGATAAGAAGTTGTAACCACCCAAGTCAGGAGAGTCTGAGGAGGAAAAAAAACATCATTATGTTTACTGTCGCTTTTCTCTTCTTCAGCTGGAGCCAGTTGGTGAAAAGCAGACTTACAACAACTTTACCCATGACAGATCAAAACTCAAGTGTCCAAACTCAGTAAGTAAAGGCTGAGAAGTCCGTACTCTCCATTAATGACTTTTATTTTTCTCCTTTCTTCTTATTGGTAAAGTTCTTCAAAGCCTTCACAAAGATACTCTTTTAAATAGGTAAAATATACTCCTGTTTTGTTATACAAAGGAAAATCTACTTAAGATTTAAGGAAAAAAAATAAAAATTATCCTTACTGCAATGGAAAGCTTATCATTTAAACCAGTTTTAACGTATTGCTGTCTGTTACCATTTGGTTGTCTGCAGCAAACAAATTTGGAAATGATGCCATCACTCCTGATTCTGAAATGGCTCCTTTTTTTTGTTCTGGAAACTTTCAGGCAATAGGGTAGGAAAAAGTTTGGGCTAAGACAGAAGGCAGAAACACCTGATAGTCCAGAGATTGAAAGTTCCTGTCTGGGAAGGGATGATGGCATATTGTCTGAACGCTGCCTCTTGAGTGGTCTGTGGTCAGTAAAACCTTTGCTCTCCCTTTGTAGGCTAAACCTTTTCTCTCCACGTTGAGAAACAGTGGATTCAGAAATTCACATCTTGACTTGGAGAAAACTGAACCTTCAGTCCCCTACTGGGCTGTCATCATGGCTGCAGTAGCAGGAGTCCTGGCAGGTTCTTTACTCATCTGGGTTGTGTCACGAAGAAGAGCCAAGAGATGCCAACATGGGACCAGCACAGAAAAGAACATTAAAGTAACAACTCTGTAAAGCAAGTGAAGCAAATATCTTTCTCTGCTGAGGCTTCTCTCTGGTGTGACACAGAGCAGCAGAATTAAAAAAACTGTTGTATATGAATGAAGCTTTTGGTTAGCCAAGGATTTTTGGGCCCAATAATCTTGATCAGAAATGTTCTGTGGAGTTAGCTTCTGCAGATCAGTCAAGAGGAGGATGAAGTCCAAGGTGTTAAAGCTTTACCATTCTGGGATGCAATTCTCCATTTCATGAGTATTACTCAGGATGTCAATTGCTTGCACAAAATGAGAAAACTTGTTCATGTATCTTGGCACCTTAATTGTGCATCTTGCCCTTTTTTCTTAACTGTATATAAAATGTTAGATACAAGTCCATGATAGTGACCTGGTATTTCCCAATAGCAAGGTAAGTGAGATAAAGAAAAACTGCAATTTCACATGTTAAATTCCAGCAAGACCATCATGTTGAAGGTGCTAAGGTGGTTCTACACAAGCAAGTACTATGCCATGGAAACATCTTTAAGCCAGCTTCTGAGCAACCTGGACCATCCATGTGGAATCCCTGGTGCAGTGCTGGGCAGCACAGCTGGAATAACTGCACCCTCTCTACTGCCTCGGCCTCCAGGCTCCGTCCATCCGTCTGGGACTGGACTGGGAGCTGGGCCATGCACATCACTTCTCGTCCAGGGCTAAAGAGCTGCCTGTCCCCACTGCTGTATGGTAGCTGGTTCCAGAAAGACGCTGCCTGTGAAGAAGGAATTTCTTCACCAGCATGCAGTAGGGGGTCTAAACAGAAATGAAGTAACTGATCAGCAGATTAGACTAGCTTAACCCTTCTGAGAGGACCATGGTGTGTTCAGGTCTCCCAGGCTTCAGTCTCCATGGCTGTTCTTCAGGAAGAATTTGCAATGATTTTGTGTTTGGGTTTTGTTTTGTTTTGTTTTTTTTAATTCTGATCAGGAGTTCAGAGGAGATCCTTCCTGGAAATTAGACATTCCTCGTTTTATACTTGCAGGCCAATTCATGCAGTCTACTAGTACAGAAGATACTTCACAGGTTCCACATGATCTTGTTTGTCAATACCTTTCTTGTTTCCTATGTCATTACATTACACATTTTTATTTTATTGAAGCCAAAATGTGGTTTGCACTGGTGTAGGTTTTTTCTGAGGTGTACTACATTTGCACTCCAGAAACACAAATGAGCAGAAAATTAAAATGTTTCAGAGAAGAAAGTGTTCTGTAGTTCCTAAAGCTAATCATTATGCACATAGAAGATACTCTGACTCCTCCTTTTTCCATTTCGATCCTGTCATTGTCCTTGCTAAGATAAAAAGAGATGGGTAAAATACAAGTTGCATAATCAGGTTTCAGGGGCTGTAGCTCCACCCACCTCTCATTTGATCTGCTCTCAGAGGTTGGGCTACTATTGGTAGGGCTTTAATTTGCCTAAATCTTACCCACAGACTTGTGTCTGGGAGGTCTATGTGCAGCCCCAAGTGGGGATATCATTTGGAAAGCACAACAGAAGCACTTGCATCTTGTTTCAGTGCAGCACAGGCTGGTGTTCCTGTCCCTGCCTTCACTGTGGGTTGCTAACTACCTGATATCCCAGCTACTGATATTTATCTAGCTCAGTAAATGGAAGCAAACACAGCCTCAAGCCTGCAATGCAGTAGACTAGATTTACTGTATTCCAGTCCATTCTACATCACCTTCACCTCAAACACACTGAAAAATATAAGCTTCACAAGTGAGAAACCTGAGCAAGTATCTCAGTAGATGAAGGCTACGCTGTCCTCTCATCCCTAAATGTCATTCTTGTGAGTCCTCTTTCCTCTTGGGAGCTTGGATAGCCACTGCTGGTACAGCTCTTGGCTTGGGAAGGAATGAAAAATAAAGTTCTCTCCAGAACCTTTCATCAGTACTAGGTATTTCAAAGGAAACCTGAAACAGTAGTTCGGTGCTGATTTACCTTTCTACGTCATGTGTGCACGCAGGCAGTGGGGTGGGGTCCTGCAACATGAGTCTGAGCTGCAAAGTTCTGCAGCTTCTCACATCGGGTTTGTCCTGCCTAGAGATGGGTATAAGTGTACCCTGGCTTTCGTGCTGGTGCCCCCTGCTAGAATAACTGGACATGCCCTTTCCTCATTTAGAAAGCTGAGTTTTGTTCTGGGCTTTTGAAAGCCAAAACATAAGAGGTGCAGCCAGTTGGGAAGTGAGGGGAAAGATGGCTCTTAGCTCTTCCACCATCCTGCAGGATTCTAAAGTGGAAATAAACCTTGTGCAGGAGCCCAGGTAAGTCTGCTTTGGACTGCAGATCCTCAGTTCCCTGCGGCATTGAGCTCTGTAAGGAATGCTGCCTTTACTGATGCTTTTGGGAACCGAGAAACCATCCAGCTTAAATTATATTGACTCTGTGCTGCTTCTGCAACAGAAGACTTTTCCCCTGGTTTCTGTAGCTGTGGTGTAGCTCTAATACACTACTACAGCAGGAGTACATAGGAGCTAGAGCAGGAACTGGTGGGCTGCTTATTCAGTGTATCTGGCATCTTTTTTGTATAGACTGAAGTATGTGACGAACTGCACCAACATTTAAAAAATAAAACACCAGGAGTCACGTAGTTTGCAGCTGCTCCACAAGCAAAATTATTTCCTTGAAGATGTTACTGCTGAGCGTTCCCTCCATGCTCATTAAGCAGAGGTAACGTTAAGCTGGAGTGAATGACAAATCAGTAGGTCTGAACCTTGGTCTGGCTGCATTCAGTGCCACATTCACTCAGAAAGTAATCTGTGCATCCTGTCTGTCAGTCGTCCGTTTTCCCTTTTTTTTTTTGTGATAACACAACCTTGGTTTCAAATGCCCTTATGGCATTTTCCATCCGTGGACTGCCTAGATTGCCTACTGGTGCACAAAAGAAGAGAGTCCTAGAAGGAACTTCAAGTCTGTATGGAAAAATGCATGAAACTGATCCCGCCTTAGCCCAGGACTTTGCTTCTGTCTGGGGTGATTTCCTAACATCGTGGGACAACAGGCTTTATGAATTCTTCTGGAGAAGAGCTACAGCTCAGCCTGCATGAGCAGTCACTGTCCAAAGGACCTTTGTGGCTACTGGCCTTGCTGCATGGCTCAGGTGTTTGGAAAGGGTGTTGGGAGTCCTACGGTGTTGCCTGGTCTTGAGAAGTAATCTGTTCTTCAAACAGGGAAGTGATGGAGCCTGACAAGCGTTGGTAAACCATTTGCCTACAGCTTTGTCAGTGGCTGAGTTCAAGTTCTGGCCTCCTGTGTTCCTACTGATGGACCTCCCTCTCATCATGGTACAGTGCCAGTGTTTTGCTTTGTAAGGTCCAGCCTTTGTAAAGGCCTTGGTGTGATTCATGTTCCCTGAGGTACTTAAAGAATTTGCTATTGGAGTACCACTGGTTTGCAATGGTTGCCCTTTTTACTCTTTTTGTAGAACTAAGGTATCTGGGATTTTCAGAAAAGTGAGGCAGAAATCTATCCATAAACTAGTTCACAAATTGCTTAAATGAGACAAGTTTTCTGGATATTATAGATCTCTGAGCATGACATGGAGGGATGCTCTTGAGAACTACTGGGTTAATACTCTTTCTGTCCCAAGTACAGTTTGCTCATCCAGTCACCTGAGAAGCATTTGTAGCACCAAAAGTCTGTATCCAAAGGAGGAGGTGGTGGAAGGAAGGGAAAGAGGCTGGCACATTTTAACTTAGCACATACTTGGCTGAATATCTTCTATTTAATTGTCAGCAACTCTCCTTGCTGCCACTTAGCTGTTGTGGACACCGTTGCATCATCTTTTGTCTATTAAATTCCTTTCGAGTCGAATAGATTTTCCTTGTGCATTTTGAAACCCAGCACTATCAACGCTTACCTGATGGGGGTGGGGCAGGGGATTGTTAACTTGAGCTGCTTTTGGTGAACATCCTAGTGCAAAGCAAAAATTGTTCTGTGTTTGATCACTGAAGAGATTGGTCACCTAAGGGAAAATACAGAAAGCCCAGAGCTTGAGCAATTTTAGAAAATAAATCCAATGAAACACAGGAAAGCTTATTTAAGCGGTGACTGAAACTACTCACTGGCTAGAAGCTGGAATAAGCTCTCTTACATCTTTCCATTTCTGAGACCTGTGTAACTGTCATTCATAACGCAGTCATAACTAGATCAAGTTACTTACACTGAGAAATTCCCTGAACTGTATGGCCACTGAACTAATTGCAGGCCTTCAGCAGGATTTGTAGAAGTCAGGTATGCAAACGTGCTCGTGTCTTCTGTCGGTTGGAGCATGGGCTCCATGAACATGTTTCAGTGGCTGGGTGCTTCTAGTCTCCAGCCCTTCTGCTCCCTTCGTGGTCCCTTTGGGCTAGCGGTGGTGCTGCAGGGACAGGGTCCAGTGAGAGGCAGTCAGGAATGTCTGCTGTTGATCTGTGGGATGACCTGGAGTGAGTTATTTCAGCTGGAGAAACCAGCTGCTTCCAAACATCTAAGAGGGCTTTCTCACCGGAGTAAAATTATTGTGGCTGTGAAGAAGGAAAAGTGACCTGATACCTTTACAGTATCTGTATCATAACCATCAAGGATTTAAAAAAAAAAAATCCTTTTAAAGTTAAAAACTAGCTACAAAGGAAAACCCTTTAGCTACCATTTGTGTTGCTTAGGTGGCTGGAAGCGCCACCTGAGGGCCCCAATGGGCTTAGGCTGTGACAGGAGATAATCCCCGAAGTGAAAAGCGGCCAGGGCTGCTCAGCAGTGGTTCAGCTTAACAACAGCAGGGCAGCCAGGCCTCGGGCATTTCAGAAAAATAATGTCTAACAGCTTCACAGTAGGTGGATGAGGCAGAAAGTACTTTCTGTGCTCTTGCACCAACTCGGTTTTGCGGTCAGTACCTCTGGCTAAAGTCACAGGAACGGGCCAGTTCAGCAGCTCTTCACCCACCAGGGATTCACCTGCACTTGCCAGGCTGCCCACAGGTACCCTCTGAATGAAGTTCAGATCTAAGGAGAACGCAAGGGTTAAGAATAAGTAGGGAGGACACAGCTGGGATGGATTAGACAACAGAAATCAAGGCTGCATCTTCTGAAAGTTTCTAAGACTCGCTCTCTGCTTAGTCTGTCAGCACCCATCTTGTATGGCTTCAGTGCAGACGCTGGGACCCTTGGAAAGCTCACCTGTCTGCAAATGCAGCCTTTAGGGCCTGGAGTGCAGCAGCTCCTTAACGTCTCACAGCAAACCCGAGTGATTATATGAATCATGTAATATCCCTGAGTGTTCCTCCCAGACCCTCTGGGGATCTGAGGTGCTGACACACGGAGGCTCTGAAGCCCAGACAGCCGCAGGTGGAGGACAGACAGTGAGATGCGCATCGTAGGCAAGAAGATAACACCTCCGGGAAGGTGCAAAAACAGAACTTTGGGTATCTAAATGCTTTTTAAGTTCGAAGACAGAGTTGACCATGTATACTGAAGAAATGACATGGGACTTTGCGGACCATACTTAACAGGGTTAGACATCCATATTCTGTCACTGTGTCATCTACATGAGCTTTTTGTGCATCTGGGCTGAAAATGACACAAATGCCTCTCGGCGTTCGGTGTAACATTTATCTATCAGATACTTGTTTTGTGGCATGAGCTGACCTTTTCCTGCTGCTGCTCCTGCTGCGCTTGTCAAACCGCCTCTTCACCCTTTCCCCTATCTGAGACATCGTTTTGGTACCACTGCCAGCAATCTCGGGTGAAAGGTAAGTAAATAAGTCAGCCTGGCAATTAGGACATTCCCCTGCCTGTTACTTATTCAATGAAATACTCAATGCCTTTGTTGAAGCATTGTCTAAAGCATTTTACAAATATTTATGAGGGTAATTTGTATGTCCTAACATTCCTGTGAGATAGTCTTACTACCTCCCCAACTAAAAATGATGTAATTTATGTGCAGAGAGGTGATGTGATGTGCCTCAGGTTACGTGATGAGTCAGTGACTAAGCAGGAAATTAAACCCAGAAGTCCTGGCTCCACAGATGCAGCCCAGTTGTGTAACCACTATACAACTTATCACTCAATCGCTAACATAGCTAGACTGGTAACTGTGCTAGCTTTATGCCTGGTTTTCCCCTTAGCTCGAACGCAAATACAGTAAAATACCGGCAGTCTGAGCGGGCAGAGAGTGGTAGGGAGCAGCAAGCTCAGGTCACTGAGGATCAGGTCTGCCCTGATGCTCGTTTCCACACAGGAGCACTGAGCGCTCGGCAGCACTTCAGCAGAGGCCCAAGCTGTGATTATCACAGGGTGGGGAATGGAGAGGGGAGAGAAATTCACTGCTCCCCCATCGTGCTCCTACTCGCATTACCCACACCCCATAATTAGCTCGCCAGGTTTCACCTCCAGCCCACGAGATGCAAAGGCTGCGGGCTGCACCCTCTCCTCACCTAGCTCTGGAAGGGATCCTTACACATTGCTTAGAGCAGGAAGGGTCAGGATTTTTGGGGTCTGATCTCAGATCCATTTACATGGTGAAGGTATGCCCTTTGGAAGGGGGTGTGGGGGGGAAGTCCTATGTAGACAAAATTATGTTGCTGAAATTGAATTATTTTTCTCGTGTTGTTGGTCTGTTTGTCTTTCGTTTTTTACTTGGTGGCAGAGAAATGATGGAGAAAAGTAGACCTAAAGTAAAAGTTTTCATTTCAAAATGTTATTTCAAAGACTATTTAGCTATTTCAAAGACTGTTTAGTTGCAGAATATTTAGAAATGCAGGATGTCTACCCCTTGACTTATTTTCCAGCTGAAAGCATATAGTTGAAAAATATCGCTGATTTGGAACCTTTTAACTTTTTTTATATTGCCATCCTGATTTATGAAAGAGGAACTAACTCTAACCCATCAGCATGTCTGGGGAGAAAGAAAAGTTCTTTCTTCTAAACAGTTCCAGCAAATTCAAAGTTGTTATTTCAGTGCCTGAGAGTCAGCTTCACTGCAGAGCTAACTCCTGTACTGAGCGACGTGAGCTGTTTTTAGCAAGTAACCGTGCCAGTTATGAGAGTGACCACAGACCAAAACTGCTGTCATGCAGAGTCGTCATCCACGCCGCTTGACAGTGTGTAGCTCAAAACCCAAATTATCAGTAGCCATCTTCACTGAGAACCCTGCGATGTAATTATTGTAGCAGTTGCAGCGTGTGTGTGACCATATTGATGGGGTAAGCCTTTCCCACTGACTCCAACAGCAGCCCAGAATTTTAAAAACAAAAGAAAATAAAGAAGGGTGGGGGTTGGGGGGAGGTATTTTTCCACATCAGGCTGCCTCCCAGCAGCCAGCAGCTCACACCTTCTACAAACTGCTCTGCTTGACCTAAGTGGCAGTGCCACCGCCGTGGCAGTGCCACCGCTGGCAGAGGGCGAGGGGTTATGGAACGGGGGAGCATGCAGCACTCCCTGTGCTGCTCCGTCCCAGGGAGGGGAGATCTGCTTCAGCAGGGAGCCTAGTACCAGCCCTGCTTATCCTCTAACCTGCAAACAATACCATGAAGTTGGGGAGCTGCTCTCGGGTGTCTTCCCACCAGACCATTTTTAGCAGAAACCTGTAGCTTACTCATGCAGCTTTTTTGGGTTTTGAACCATCGTGACTTTATATGAAAGTAGTTGTGAGCTGGAACGAATCCGCTTGAAGGGAAATAAGGTTGCCTCTGCAAATTATTGAATCCTGAGATGATGGTTTTGACCAATGTGCTCTCCTTCGGTCCTCCTTGGAGCTGCCCCAGCTGACTGTTTGCTATGACAATCTAATTATAACTTAGCCTGGCCACGAGCACCAGCTGCCTTTGGTTTCTTTTATCTCATTGAACTGGGCAAGCAAAAGCTAGGTGCTTCTGAGCCTGCTCCCTGCGTGAAACCGAGGGAATTCAGAAATGTATTAGAAAAGCATTAGCTTCTCCTTTTCTCTATTTTTTCCGCTGGAGCCCATCCAGATGGAGCACAAACAAGGAGAGGATAAATGCAAAGTGCTCTGCCACCCTGAAAGCACGCGCTGACGTCAGCTTTCATGAACTGGCACTTTAATCATCGCACGGGGAATGTTTCTCTCTCTCTCTCTGCAGCCTCCCTTTGAATTTCCGAGTGCACCAACATTAGCATTTATGGCAAGGAAGATTTCTTTTCTTTCCTGGTTAAAAGAGTAGTAAATTTGGAATGCTTTTACAAGCTGCTAGACGGGGAGCCCTGCAGATCCAAAATCCTGTAGGCTCAGATAGGTGTGTCAAGGGCAGCAAAAGGGCAGGCAGAATTCTTCCTGCATATATTTCCACTTGCATTAACAGCTACGCTGAAAAGCAAGGGGCTAGTCCAGTCAGCATACACAGTGATGTTACTAGCTTTTCCAAGCCAAACTGCGCAAAATACTCTGCTGGGGGCGGGGGGGGAGGGGGAGGGGGGGGGCAAAGTGGGAATGTAGGGTACCAGACACGAGGAGCAGGTGGTTTAGGGACCTCCAAAGGTCTTTTTGAGGCATGCAAGCTAAATTTTTCAGAATTAAGCACTAAAAATTAGCATTTTCTGTTCATGTGTCATGCCTCAAACAAGCACCTGGCTCTCCTCCTCTATCCCGGTCTTCCTGGCTGGACAGCAGGTAATTGAACTTGAATCCCTTTGCACAAGAGCCAGGACCGATGAATTCACTGAAGTGTGTAAGAACATTTTGAGCTCGGTGAAGAGAGCTCTGCCTAAGAGCCTTGCGTTTGTTGTTACCTAACTTTGCCGGGATTTAGCCTAGTCATATTTTCTGTGTTTCCTTTGTGTCCTCCACGCATGAGGGAGCATGTGTGAAGCAAGAGTAGGATGCAGCATCCTTTCTTGGCTGTCTGCCATAGGTGTGCCCAGAGGTGACGGTCCCCCCTCCTCTCCATGGGTATAGCGGCCATCATAACGCATGAGTTTGGGCAGCTCTCAGTGGAGCAATTTAACTAAGGGTTTCAGTCTTTATGGTGCGGGAAGGGGACCTCACTTTATACATTTGGAGATGTGCTGGAGAGGGAAGGAAAAAAAGATGACAGATACAAACGACGCTAGCAGGCTATTGTCAATATAGATGCAGTCAGCTGGTCCCATCAGCTGCTTTCATTAGACTGCCTGCTTCACAGTAAAGTGGTTTCCTAATTATAGCCTCCGCTTCACCCTCCGTACTGTACGGGTCCTGCGTCATGAGGTGCTGCTGCTTCCCCTACGGTGGCTGGAGCACGCTGCAGCACGGGGCTGCCTCCGCGCTAAGGCCCCACTCGCCCGTGTAATTAAAGGAGGATTACAGCCGGATTTGTGGCGGCTGCATTCTTACTTTGTAACTCCTGAATGTTGTGGCTGTTGCTTCTTACAAGGCCTTAGGTGGCTAAAGGCTTGCAGGCATTTTTAAATGCACACAAATATATATACATGTTTATGCACAGATTTAAAACACACACAAATATATACATCTTTATGCACACACATGTGTACGTGTATATATATCCCAGTTGGTGATGCATCTCCCAGGTATTTGAAAACTTCTGTAGTGGGTGGTTTGTAAGAAACAAGGACAAAGAGATGGAGAGTGAGTGTAAAGACGAGTCATTGAAGATTTAGCTAGGATCCACTTCTAGTCTTTCTCCCAGCTCCATCTCTGACACACAAAAAAACACATGAAAACTACAGCTATCCCTTCCTAGCAACCACACAGCCGCCATATTTTACTGTCTTATCTTTTAAAAACAGATACTCCCTCTTAGTCACCTCTCCCTCAAGAAAACCGAATTTTCTCCAGTTGAGCAGCCATCAGCTATCAGCTCAACTCAGACCAGGGTGCATCATGAGCTGTCTGCTGGAAAACCCTGACAGTTTTGGGGGGTTTAATAATTAGTTTGATGTGCTTTTTTATTTACTTTTTTTTTTTTCATTTGGATTGCTTGGTTAATGTGTTTTAAACTTTCAAGGCTGGAAACATTTTTTACTTTTAAACAAGCGTAGCAATTTTCATGTAATTACAGAGTTGCAGGAGCAAGGACTGCAGAAAACAGCACCAAATATTGTGAAATTCATGATATAATCATCACAGCGTTCCTGACGTCAGTTCACAATTTGACTTGCTAATACTGGAACCCCGGTTTTGTTTTCCTAGTCTCTCTCAACCTGCTGCTTGCCCAGCCATTTGAAAACACACAGTTGCTCAAAATGACCATTCTGCCCCTAATCTAATATTTTGCTATCATCCACAGCTCACTAGAAGAGATGTGATGGTACAGCTCTTCCTGCAGTTCTTCCAGCAGAAGCTCAGCTGGTGCCCACCAGCCTTCTGCCGCTCCCCCATAGCAGCTGCCTGGGGTGAAATAAACTACATGTAGTGACCTCATTCTTTTGCCATTACAAATACATTATAAATACATTTTTGCTGATATAATGCGATATAATTTTTCAGCACACCCTTGTGGAATATTGCTATACTGATTAGAATTGACAGAAAAACAATAACAAGTTACAGCCACTGCAGGCCAGTAAAAAAAATACAGTTCCACAGAAAACCATGTTTTGCAAATTTTTGATGGTTCTAAAGTGTCCTGCTTTCACTTTTGGGGACTTTTTGGAAAAAAAATTTCCTTTTTCCATGTGAAATATTCGGGTTTTTTCATAACAACACAAAAACTCCACAGGCAGACAGATTTAAAAAAATTTCATCTGCATTATGACCAATTATTTTTTCAGGGGGTTGCAACATTCAGATTTTATTCCAGTGTGAAAAGAAGACACATTTCAAACTCACCATTCACACAAGAGAGGTCTTATTGTCTAGTTAGCCTTATTGGTGGCAAATATTCCTGGTAAACTGCTAACATTTTGGTCAGAGCTGGTAGCAGCAGAAGAATTGGGTACAGTAATGCTGCTCTGATGATGGCAGAAGACCCAGTGCAACTGAGATGTTTGCAGCGTTATGGTTCTCCCCCAATAGTTCAGCTGTTTAGATCAAAGGTTGGCAAAATGTGGGTTGCTAGCACCCAAAGCAGCTCCTACTGCTGCCTGAGCCTCTTCTGTGGGTCTGTGGCACCCTGCGGTACCCAGGCCACAGGTAGGGAGCTCAGGTGGTTTCTTGTTCAGTTCTTCTGCAGTACTAAGTAACCTCAGAAACACTTGATGACTCCATTGCAGCGAGCTGTTACTGTATAAACAGTTATTTAAAATACTCTGTCCTGAAATACCCACCTTATGGTCCAGGGAAACAGTCATATATTATTGCTGTGTGACACCATATAATCAAAGGAACTGCCTGGCGGGTGACAAACGTGGTGCCTTCCGGAGTCATGTGGATCTAAACAGTCGTCACTAGAAAGCAGCAAAGTGACCATCAGCATTTCTGACCCTCACTGACTCCTGCTGGGTAGCTGATCCTCCAGGATGATCTCATGCAATCCTCCTAAGCCGACCGTGCCCGCTTTATTGGCATTTATATGCTGGCAACTTTTATTTCCAAGAGCTATAGCAGCTAATCAGCCGGCGCTGCAGACTAGCTGATGACTCACCCTGCTGAAGCTGGATTCAGATCTCTCCCAACCTGTTCCCAGAAACGAATGTCTGAAACCTTTGCATCCACCCTGCTGTCTGCCTCATTTGTGTTTTATGCCTTAGGAGAGAAATCTTGGTTCCCTTCTGCTTTCTTTAATTCTGTTTTCGTGGATGAAAGAACACAAGGAAGAGTGGGACCAAGCAGAAGTCACTCACGCTGTACATGCAGCTGTCTGCATACCCCTTGCACCTGTTTGCCCTCCCTATTTCTGGCCCTACAAAATCCTAGGAATTCTTCATCAAAGGTTTGTTTCATCAGCTATCTCCTGGCAGCAGCCAAGACGGCCACCTGTCCATCCAGAGAGAGAAGAAAGCTGCATACAGTGTTCTCCTTTGGACTGTGGGCCTCTTGCTGTTCCCTGATCTGTGGCCAGAGCTGTTTTTGAAGGTGTCCTCAGTTTCTTCTTTGATCTGGGCCGCTGCATGCAGGTTGCTACTCAGGTTCTGCTCTGGGTCTTTCCATATAACACAGTGACCTACATACCTGTCCTTGCCAGTAATGGGTCATATCCTGGCTTATCTGGCCCTCCCTTTTCCAAAGGTGATAATAAAGGAGAGATCTCTAATTATCTGGTGGTCTCCACCCACCAGTCCCCAAGTTAAATGTGCTGCTCTCCTCCATTCTTTGTGCATTTTTTAATAAGAAGTAGCTAACCTGAACGATTTCCATCCAGGCATCTCTTTGGAGTCTTAAATCTTAATCTGTCCACAACCTTAACTAATTGGCTTTGTTTGCAGAAGAACACTGCCTGTGGTTTGACTTTCTGTAGAACAGTTAACACAACAGCAACAAAAAAAAAAAGGGGGGGGGGGGGGAGGGGGGCAGGCAAAAATGACAGAACCAAATTACAGTAATGAAGAAAAAGCACACTGCATCACAGCTTACCCTGTTGCATGATAGGCATAGACATTGCTTACATTTGCAGTGGAGGTTTTGCATGCACAAGCAAATCAGTGGCCTATGTGGTACTTAATATTCCTCTGCCCTTGTAGGTTAGTTATGCAGGGAATAAGCAGCAGCATTCCTGCAACAAGTCACGCTAACTTATGCCTCATTTCCACTTCTAGTACCATCGCTCTAGTAAAACTCAGAATACAAAACGCTTTTTCTCTTGAGAATGGCTTTTACGTGCTACCTTACTTTTGCAAACATCACTGATGAATTGGTAATTGCAAATAAAACCACGAGTAGTCAGGGAACCCCAAACTCGAGAGGCTGAATCGCTCATTTTAGATGTAAGAGTCAAAGTAGGATAACAATACATATATCCACTGACTACTGAGCTACTGTGCCTGTCACCCTGTTAGTGCACTAGTACTGCCTCGCTGCTGTCCCTGTGTCCTAGGCTATGGGACATCTGCTACAGCTGCCTAGACGATGTTCAGATGACCAGGAAGCAAGTGCTCACCCAAGAAACTGCACCCCTGCGAAGGCTCTAACACTGCCTAAAATGCCACCACATCAGGAATGAAAAATGCTGCTTACAGCTCATTTAGCAAGGTCTGTCATTCACATATGTTTTCTGTTTGGTGCTGCAGACTTGCTCCTGGCTGGAGGCGAGCAGGGGGAGCCCAGCTGTGCCCAATTACGGGCAGAGCGCACCCGGTTAGAGTTTAAAAGCAGTGCCAGAGGTCAGGCACTCATTGGCTTGGGGATGGGGCTGTGCCTCTGTGCTCTGGTTTGATTTTTTTTTTTTTTAATTTTATTTTTTTTGCTTAATCCTGAGGATTTTTAAGGCTGCTTCTAACTTATTCTATGTTAGTCCTCTACTGATGTCGTTCCACTGAATCTTCATTTTGTGAAGGTAAGAGTGCCGTAAGGCCTTACCATAATACAGCAGGTCAGTCTGAGCTTGCTTGCCTCTGCCCACCTCTGTGATGGATACCAGGGACAGGCGCTGATCCTGACTGTAAACCAAGCCCTGCTGAGCACCAGAAACCTACTTGAATTCATGAGATTTAGGTGAGGGCTATAATGATACTGCTTTTCCGAGATGTTTTTAGGAGCCTGGAAGAACACCGGTCTTTAAATGAATCTCAGTTTAATGCATTTAGGACCTCTGTGATTGATGGTGTCTATAAATACCGTTTAAGCACAAAATAGAATATTTAACATACCATTTTCAGCAGGCTACGAGCCAGGCTTGCTGTCTCACTCCTGCAGCAGCTCCCCTCGGCTGGGGGAGTCCTCTGCATGGCGTGTCCTTGGCACAGGGGACACCTGGTTGGGGGAACACTACCCCTCCTCATTTGAGCAAAGGTGTTGTCCAAAAAGCACACTGGGCAAGCAAGGTACACAGGGTTACTGGGAGGGCTTCGGGGGATTCCTCTGCATGGAGGCCAACCTCAGGGTCCTCAGGCTGTGGGTCAGCATGGGGCAATGCCTGTTTCCTCACAGGAAGAGGAGGAAATAACCCAGAGGGCAGAACGGACAAATGGGGCAAGTGTCTGCAGGCAAATAGTTCAGGGAAGCACAAAACAGGGCAGGGGGAGCGGGGGGAAGAGGTGAATTCTTCCCCCCCATCCTCTTGCATCCATTTGTCAGAGATATCTATGGTGTTATTTATAGTATTAATGCTTTTCAGGGGACGGTGTGGGCAGGGAAAAGCTATTTGTAGGAATCTGATTGCTTGTTTCTATAAGAAGGGAAGTTTTCCTGATGCTAAAGTAGAAAAAAGTAGTGGCTTACTGCATTAAAATTTGCTAGTATGCATAATCTAGTGATTAAAGCAGTTGTTTATTGGTGCGCTTGTAAATCACAAATTCCCACTGCAGAATGGTTCCTGTGGCATTTTGCCAATTAACCTTTGCATGCTTTGATCTCACTTTGACTCTGAAAGTTCAGGCTAGTTTAGTTGTTGTTGTTAACAAAACACTTGCCATTTGAAATACACAGTGCTTAGTAGACGTGCTTCAGGTCCCTGAGCACATGCAATATTGATGTCTTGTGGATCATAGAAAAAGCCTGACTCATTAGTGAAGAGATATTAAATAAACATCCTCAAAGAAAGCAAACTCCGCCATTCCAAAGACTATTTTTCAGCCTGAACTGCACTAGCAGAGGCATAGGAAATGCGAGCTCAGCGCGCCGGTGAGGAGAGCGGAATCGTGTTCTGTTCACGTGGAGCCGAGCTACGTGCCCCCTGCCTGCCTTGCAGACTTGCAGGGCAGTAGCAGTGGGGCTCAGCTGGGGAGAGCGGGCGGCCGCTCTGCCTCCTGTCCTGCCTCGCTCAGGGGCTGGGAGCGGAGCCGAAGGCCAGATAGTTACGGATGGAGCTTGCAGGGAATATTCCTGCCTGGTGTCTGGCAACGAGCAGCCAGCAAACAAAGCCTTTCTGCAAAGTGCTGCAACCACAGTGGCTGCTGTGTGCATGAGTCCGTCCTCGTTCCTCCTGGGTTCTTGTCCGAGATCTGCCTTTGGCTTACCGCCTCGCTTGACTTCACATTGACAAGTATAATGGATGGTATTTACCTTTCTCCTTCCCTCCCGTGGCTAGTCCTGTGCTCAAGGGCTGAAAACACTGGTTGAGACCAAAAATAAGATTTAAAAACTTTTCACAAACATAGAGTATTCTTAAATAGGTTGGATATATATTTTGCAAGCCATGTGATATTTATTATTTATAACTAATGAATATGTGACAGTTGAGAAATATGAAAGAGAATTTGCTCTCTATGTTCAGGGTCTCCCAGTTCACATGAGTCAGTCTCAGAGTCTGAAGTCTAAAAAAGGTCACTTTGCAAACTGGAAGTAGCTTTAAAGCCTTCACAGGCCCTAAAACACCAGGCTTAGCTAGTGGAAAAAACTCCTGGAACAAGGTAGCCCTGCCAGCAGAGAGCTGGAAACTGGGAAGAGCTGGTGAGCCTGCCCTCTCCTGCTCTTGATACAGGTAGAGGAAGAAGAGTAGAACGTTTTCTAGAGGCAGAGCACGTCTGATTCGTCACAGCTTCAGCTAATAATTCTCACATTTATCTATTTCAGGCTTGTCTCCAAATGACTGAATGTAAAACTTGATATTGCCTTATGGATACATGAAACAGTCGAACTGGTGAGTAGTCCTGGCTCTGCAGAACCTTGTACTCTCTCCTGTCTGTCGTTGTCATTGTGGTCTACATATCCCCATTATTCAGCCACCAGCACCTGTCTTCTGCTGCTTCTCACCAGACCCACATCAGCCACAACAAGCCACAGAATCTGAACATTTCTTTAAATTCAGGTTTTCTTTCCATCCAAACTTTCAGTATCCACCCATGAGGGAAGGTGAGAGCCTAGGTGTCTCTTATCACACAGACAAGGCCAGAAACATGTTGAAATATCTCCCAACACACAACTGACTCCCCTTCCCTTCCCCATATTGACAACCCAAGCATTGTGCTTCCGTAATGAAGGCACCTGAAAACAGTCCCTCCCCCAGACCAGTTGCCCTGTGGAGGACGTGGACAGACACCCCTTTTGCAGACAGCTATGGCAGTGAAAAAGGGTACTGCCCCTCCCGAGTGGCCCACAGGAGCACCTCTCAACCTGCTCAGGTCTGGATTTACAAAGTAAGTTTCCCCTTGCTCCGTTTTGCCTGAGGCCGGAGTGTTTGCCTGAAGTGCTTAGCTGGAAGATGAGCTGCCGGGCCAGGGGTGATTGGCAAGCCACAGGGCAAGGCTGGAGGCAGGCCAGTCTCCTTGGATCAGCACAGCTGAATCCAGGGGCAAACAGCTGGTCCCTTCTTATTTGACATCACCACTTTTGCTCATCTACTTCCTACTAGTTAACTTTCCCACAAGCTCCCCCCACGCTGCCTTACACGTATGAGAAGATCTGGGACAAAACCCCACCTTGCCACCTCCTTCCTGCCTGCCCATCCTTCCTTTAAATGCCTTGCCAGGTCGTGACACTGGTGCCAGCTGTCAGCATTGGACTATGAATAATGTTTATTTTCTTGCCCAACGGTATCCTTGTTTTCTTGTTACCGAACTTCAGCCTTTCTGCCATCGTCTTTACTTCCTAGTTTCTCATTTATTTTGTGCATCCATTGCAAGTGATTATCTCGTAGAAGTAGGAATTGCTAGTCTGGTTTCCTCAGGAAATGAGGCGATCGCGCTCTGGACATCCTCAGAGGACTGTTGACTACACCGGTTGATTTAATTTGGTTGATGGAGAGCAAGCTCAAAGCTAATTGAATTCCTACATGTTTTGTGCAAGCAGAGGGGAACCATGAAGTCACATGCCAGAAGGAAAAGTAGCAGATGAATTTGCATCTTAGTAGGTACCAAACAATTCATGCTGGAGATACACCAATGTCAAAAAAGCACACCGGTTGGTCCCTGAGAATGGCCACAAGCCACAAACCTGTAAGAAACCTGGACTCTTCTAGTGCTTGTGGAATTACTTGCTCTTCTATGTTGTTTGTACTGTGACTGGGACAATAGCTTTAGATCTCTGAGAGGGATTTTTATTGTGTTACTACAGACCATGCAAAAATAATAGCCATAAAGGCAGAATGTACTAATCCATGTTTCCTACCCATGAAGCCATTTTCAGGACAGCACCTTTCTGTAATCCTGCTGGCTTTGGCACTTCTCCATAGCTTTCTCTCCACAGCCTTGTAAAAGTCTTAACACTCTAATTTTGCATCTGTTCAATTTCAAACACATTAGGGCTCGCAAGGACATTTGAGCTTTCTTTATTGTTCCAGCTAGGAACAAAAGGCAACCCTGGTGCTGTGTCACTGGGGTCCACCAAACTGACATAGTGCAGTTGGGGTTTCACCATCTTCTCAGGCTGCCCGCTCTCCTGGTCTGTGAATCTCAGGAGATCTAATCACCAAAGGTTCGTTATGTATACAAATATCTTAAGGGCGACTGTCAAGAGAGTGGGGCCAGGCTCTTTTCAGTGGTGCCCAGTGACAGGACGAGAGCCAATGGGCACAAACTGCAGCACAAGAAGTTCCTTCTGAATATGAGGAAGAACTTCTTTACCATGAGGGTGACAGAGCACTGGCACAGGCTGCCCAGAGAGGCTGTGGAGTCTCCTTCTCTGGAGACATTCAAAACCCACCTGGACGTGACTCTCTGCAACCTGCTCTAGGAGAACCTGCTTTAGCAGGGGGTTGGACTAGATGATCTCCAGAGGTCCCTTCCAACCCCAACCATCCTGTGATTTTTTTACAACCGCAGGGTGCAAAGTCTTACCCCACAATTTTTGGGGTTTTTTTGCTGGCAGCAAATCTTCAGCCCTTGTCTACCTCATTCCCCTTCCAGGGACGACCTTAAAAGCAGCCAGATAATGTGTGAGCTTGCGTAACCCCAAAGAAATCAACTGGCTTTCAAATGGCAAGTGACAGATCTAAACCTGGCTCAAGGTTTCCAGCTCCTGACTGCTCACACAGCAAAGGTGGTAGGTAAGTACTGAAATCAGCGTGAGGTTTTGCACAGTGATACATACTTCTTGCCCAGAAGTGAACAAAAGGGAGGATTTACCCACAGACCAATCTTCTTTTTTTTTTTTTCTTTTTTCCAAAAAAGGCACTTTTCCACCATAAAGCAATTCCAAAAAACCCGAAAATAAAAACACTAAAAGGCTTGTGCAGCAGTTTGGATGGCGTTTGATGCAGTAGTGCTGTGTTACAGAGATAAACATCGGTGCTTAGCTTACAGATTGTCTCAACACCTGGAAGGCTGTTACAGAGACAGGTTTAATAATTAATTGCTGTTTCTCTGAGGCAATGCACCCTGGATCTCTTAAGGAGGTTATTGCACACCAGGTAACAGGAGGAGTAGGCAAAAGAGACAAAAGCATTAGAAAAGACAAAAAGACTGATATCAAATAACATCATTCCTCATGTCATGGTGGAAATGGGGCTATACTCACCTGATCCTGCAAGGAGGTTGCCTGGAGATGGCTCAAAGTACTTGAGGTCAAAATACTTGTATTCCAAAGTTTCTTTTAAGTAAGTGACTCTCACACGGCTGGTGGCAGGGGAGATGGGAGCAGATGAATTCCTTGATGTTACTATGTTGGGCTTAGGTATGTCACCCTGCGCAGATGGAGATACGGAGGGGTTGGTTTATAATCAGAAAAATAAGTTACCTGGAAATTATGCTGAAAGGTTCCTATAGGATATGTTTTCTATATGTACTATATATTTTTCGTATCTACAATTAGCGCTAAATTTTTCTATGAAAGCTATAAACCTAATGAAATTAAGTGCTACAAAGAAATGAGTAAGAAGGAAAAATATTATTCTGCTGGGCTTCTTAGTGATCACGACCCAAACCACAAACACAGGCCACGTTCTGGCAGTAGAGGAGCACGAGCATCGCTTCCATCTGTGTCTCGGGCACCTTCCCACGACAGTTGCTGTCACTTACCACCTTACTGGGGGCCTGTGTGTTATGGAAGGGTTACCAAAAAGAAAGGCAATGCCTGCATGCACGAACGTACTGGGGATGAATGAGGAGGGGCAGGTGAAGGAGGTGGCAGGCAGCAGGGGAAGCACCTGGGGAGGGGAGGTTGGGCCAGGCCCAGGGTATGCAGAAACATAAACACATATGACAGGTAAAAGTGGACTTGTGTTGGGGTGGGCAAATCGTGTGTTTCAAGGGGCAGTGGATAAAACCAGATGTGTGTGTGAGGAAGGAAAGGCTCCCAACATATCAACTGCACCTTTTTCCAACTCATGCTTATATTTTTAAAATCACTGTAAACACATAAAGGGATTTCAGCCGTAGAGATATTAATGATGCACAATCTTAATTCAAACTGGAGTGCAGGTACAAGCACCGTGAGCAAAGGTTATCCGCTAAAATGGGTGAATAGCTATATAGTAGCCAATGGCACAGAGCTGTGTGTTCTGGTAGCAGTGCTGTTTGTGCACTTCAGTACAGGGTGTCATCTTATCCTAAAAGCTTATTTGACCAGATGTGTATGCTCACCGATGTGAATAGTGAGATCTTAACGGAATGGTGAAATGACAAAAATTAAGGACACCTTTATGATATCTACAAGGACAAGACTAACTGCTGGTTCCTTCTGTGCTGTGAGTGTAGGCTGCTGGTGGTCGCTGTGTTTCATCATTGAGCAAAGCCCACTGACGTCCTGGGCAAGATGCAAAGCACCTTTTCACATGGTCCTGTTGCTGAAGTGGATCTTGATTTCAGTGACTCAGTGTTCTTTGGTAAACATGTCAGCTCGGATGGCTTCAAAAAATGTGTTTCCTTATGAATTATAGCGGGGTCTCATGCTTCTTTAATAAGCAGTGCTCAAATTGGAATACTAATTATGGATCTGGGCAGTTAAATTGCATTTACAGATGGGTCCGATGCTGTTGGGCACATTTTCCCAGTGCTGCTGTAAAGGGAGGGAACTCCTGAGCTGGAAGAGAGGTTTAAGAGTGGAAATTACTTGGGATTGCACTGTCTTCTATAAGATAGACAGTTGTTGAGGAAAAGCTGTGTGGGCAAGCTTCCTCTTGGTTTATGGCCAGATCTTCAAAGTATAAGTCATCCTAGGCCAATTGAATTTACTTTTATACTACCTGAGTTTCTTACTCTGTACTTCATAATAATTTTTGGTAGCTTTCACATCTGTTAATCTGTCATTGAAAACCAGCCTAGGCTGAAGCATAGCATTTATCAACCAATCCTGTAAATCTCTCCCCCATAAGACATTTTAACTAATTCACTGTCTCTGGCATACAGCTTTTAAAACACATAATGGCAAGTCGCATATGAAGAACCAGTAAAAGCAACAGTGAGGTGTGTTTGTGGAGATGAAGGAGTTGCTTTCTTGATTGTGAAAAGCAGCAGATAGCTGGTGTGACTCCACAATGTCTGGGTTTTTAAGCACGTGCTGGAACATGCAATCATGATACCATAACTGGCTTGTAAATATTGAAAACATCTCAATTTTGGTTCCACCTCTGATGAAACAGCTTTTTCCTGTCTCCTTAGCGGGAGTGCTAGCACTTACAGCGATCCACTGCTGCTCCAGCACTGGTGATAAAGTTCAGCATATATAAACTTGTATATTCAGGATATATACAAGTATATCCTGGCACAATACTTCCAGTGCTAGAAAAACATTAGCTCACTAAATCTTCCAGTATTTGTGTAGTAAGAGCAGTCATTAGAATTGTCTTCACTTTATGGACAGGAATAAGGGAGAATGGTGAGTTCAAGTGACCTAACCATAGGAAATTAGTAGCAAAGTTAGGATGGTGGTATTGATTTCTGCATATTCTCTAAAGACTCCTGAAATTTTATTCCCTGTTCACTTTGCTGAATAGCCTTGGGCTTTCTTTTATAACACTGTTGTGGACTTGGATCCAATAGGTAGTGGGGTTTCAAATTTCTGGCATTGATTTTTTATTTTTTTTTTTTTTTCCCAAAACTTTGACACTAACTGTGAGGCACCAGAAAATTTTTAATGCTGTTGAGTTTCCATGTCTTACTTTGCGAACTCTCGAATGCAATAGTGAAATCCATACCAGAAGGAGTTATATGTCTTTGCACATTGGTGTTTGTGAAGCACACCACTGCCTGGTGGAGCAATGGGAGAATCCGGTCAGTGGCCGCTTCCCCCTTGAGTCACACAGGATGCGTGCTGCCCCAGCAGTGCTAACAGCAGGGGCAGGGGAGTACACTCCTCCTAGGTGCTGGCAAAGCTACCCCTGCACACCTAACCTCTTGGATGGGAGGGCTAAGGACAAACCAGCCTCGCATTCATCCATGGCTCTACCCACAAGCCAAAGAACTTTCATAATCTCTTGCATTTTTACCTGATTCCTTGCAATAGCTGTGGTGGTGGAGTGATGCCCTGAGTTGCAGAGCAATTGCACGCCCTGTTTTTTTTTGAGATTTCTTCCCTCCTTCCATGCACAAACATGGCTTGGTATCATACATTTCCTTGGGAGGTGGCTTTTTAATAGGTGCCAAACTCAAAGAAAACACTGGATTGGATTTTTTGTGTTGTCACTCATGTGACAGCAGTCATTGGCATGCAACTGTGCATCTCCCTTATTTAGATCACAGTCACCCTGGGTAGACGACTCCTTGCATCCTGGCACAACTGCAAACTGCACTAAAAAAAAATACTTAAAAGTGTGGGGACACTTCCAAATCAATACGACCTTTTCCAACTACACATCTTGATGTCTTCTGTGAAACATGAACTTTTAAAGTTAGATTGACACTCCAAGGTCGTTTGTATTTTGCATCAAGGCCTATGCAATGATTCACTTTTTACTCCATTTGCCACCGATAAGAATGGATCATCTTTAGAATTTTATTTCCGCTGCGGAGTTTTCTAGGAGCTGGTGGTTGGGTGATTAATTTTGTTGGGACAATAAATTATAAAGGAAGGCCTATGTCATTCTTCTTCAACAATGCTCCTTCCTGAGATGACAGCATAATAAATTACAGACATACAACAACTTCCTAAATGCGATCAGTTGACTTGTTGTGCTGGGTGGATGGAATAAGAGCAGTGCTGATGGGTTCGGTCACTGAAGTCACGTAGAAGCTTTGCCACTGCTTCAAGTCAGTGTTGGGTGATCTACTTTTGGTAGGCAGTTGAGCCTAAAAGCTCACACTGAAAACAGGTTTGGTTTTTTTTTTTACAAGGTCAGCTAGTCTGTGTTTTGCTGACAAAGGTCTCTCCTAATGTATCATATTTTAAAAAGCCAGCTTTGCCTTGCTGGATTGAGCCATTAGTCTTAAGACTTTCATCTTGACTTGAATCAGTGATCAATGTCTGAGGCTTCAAAGCAAAAAAAGGAAAAAAGAAAAAAAACAATTAAGGATAACACAAGAAATCCCAAAAGTCTGCTACTTACATAGTTATACATATATATGGACAGAAAATGTGTGTTCTGACCCCCTTAATTTTCAGCTTCCATCTTGAAGATTTGCTTATCCTTACACTCATGTGCAAAAGGCAGATATTCTTGAATAACAGAATTACCTAGCCCCTTTTGTGGCCTTCCAGTGCCCTGTCCCCAAGCAGCAACATATCGATTGTGAGTTCCATCAGGGATGCAATGCAGGCTGTAAACTGCTATGGCTTGGGAGCTGCTTCACAAATGCAAATGCTTTGAGAAGAGCGGGCAGGAGCTGGAATCAGTAATCACACGAGCTGTCCCACTGCACTTGTCCCCTGTCATGAGTTAATTCATGGATATTAAATCCAGCCGGGGCTGAACTCTTGCTTACGTTGTACCATCTAACCTGGTAACTCCTGCATCGGACCAATCAATCTGTGACTGAACATGTATTTTTTAGAAACACCATTAATCCTGATTTAAGCATTTCACATCATGGAGAATTCTGGGGAAAAAAAAGAGAAAAAAAAAAAAAAGGCGCCTGGGAAAGCCATTCACCTGATTTTCCTAAATGTAACCAGGAGATAATTAGTCTGCCCAAGGTGATGCTAGGAGCTGCTAGCTACGGACAGGGAACAGAACCGGGTGAGCAAGCTCCCAGCCCATGCTGTCATTGTAAGATGTCCTTCCCCTCCAACACCCATAGGATGTTCTCAATCAAACTGAAATACACAATTTGTCTTTCTAAACGCATGGGGTGTGAGTTTCATTAAGTGCCCCTGTACCTGATGCTCCTCTGTGCAGTCTCTTCCTGGTTTAGACTGCATTCTAAGGTGAAAAGATGCTCCTCGGAAAACCCACAGCCTATGTCTGTCTAGGGTTCAGAAACTCTTAACTATTTTTTATTCTCCTCTGTATGGCTGAACAATTAAAAAGCTGAGCTGCAGCCTTCTGTAACAGGAGGCATTCTGGAGCTGAGGAGGCAGGGGACATGGCTGCTGGCTTCTGGGCATGCCCCCCTATCTGGTACTATTCAAACTTTCGACACAATTCACCAACATAAGGTGCGTTGAATGCAGGACAGCTACCAATCAGAAAAACCAGAAATCTCTTGGTGCTCTTGCTCTTACTCGGGCAAATTTCCACTGATTCTTATACCAAGGCACCATAATTTCGCTCGTCAGCTCTGCTTTTTAAACAGACATGTAAACACATGCACGCACACTCCTCTCTGTCCTTTAGTGACCATAATGTGTTCTTAGGAATTTGGACCACATGTTTTGAAGACAAAACCTGCTTAGTGGCCCAGATATTTATAAAGCTGCTAGCAAATATAGAGAGAGATGGCCTGACAGTTGTGCAGATGCGGTGGGAGGAATTGTTACAGGCATGAGAATCGTTCGTGGCTGACACGTTCCCCTGCTTACTCGACCCACTCGCAGTGCGCCCTTTGTAGGGCATTTGCTGTTGTGTGGTTCTGTTTTTCTGGCAGTGTCCTAGAGATTCCTGCTTTAAGAGTGTTGTCCTTGGGGAGGGAATGAGTTCTGTTCACTTGGGGTTCGTGGGGGCTGGATGCATTTATTCTAAAGTCCAAGTTGAAGGTGACAAGGGTTACATAGGGAAGGTCTTTGATACCAAAGGCAATAAGAAAAGGGGAAGGAAAGTAAGAAGGTGGTATCAAAGTCTTTATATATTTATTATAATCCTAGCTTGAGAATCACAGAGCTGGAGCCTTCCCTAATCCCTGTTGGTTGAGGTTTCTTTGGCAGAGCTACAGAAACAGCTAATATGTTACAGTTCTGGGCACTTAGTTTCTTAGAGATCTAGGCAATTTTGTTGTCTAAAGGTAGGTACAGTATTTTACTACTGAATGATTCTGTAAGGAAAAAAATAACTAAAAACGAACTTAACTTGGGATTTTTCTAATTTAATTGTTCATTAAATGTCTTTCTCCAAAGCACCAGCTCAGGGATTCATTACCCAGTTAAACTTCAAAACTTTTTCACAGTCATGGGTTTGAAGCTAGACTAGCCCACCATCTTGTTTATACACACAAGGTTCTTCAACACTTTTTTCACCTCACTGTTCACCACATTGAAACGTGTGTTTCTTTATGCCAACTTTGTCTTCAGGTCCATAATCCTGGCATAGCTTCTTAACGATCTTTGAGTGTTCACTGCAGAGAAACTTATTCTGAGTCATTCTTCCTACTTGTTTGCTTCTTTATGGTTAAATATTAGGTTAAATCAGGAGAGAAAAAACTTTTCCTTACTGTAAGTTGAATGGGCTTTAATGATAAATAAGTTTAAACTCACGCAATTCTTTCAACATACTGGGGTGAGTACTCATGTGGGCCAGGGACTGTGAGCCAAAAGCTTCCTTTGCCTGGATTAAGTGATAGGAATACAGTGATGACTATTCAAAAAGGTAACATTCCTAAAAGTGAGCCAGTGTGCAGAGTCCATATATTCCTATAAAAGAACACTAAATCAGTCGCATCATGTTCTAGAGAATTTTTTTTCAGAGACAGCTTCCAGAAAGAACAAAAAAATAAAATAATCTCACTGTATTTCTGTGATCACAGTTTTCTTTATAAGAAAGCAATTTATTGTATTGTAGATCTGGCCACAAAACGGCAGTGAAAACCTGTGCTTAGAGGAACCCAGCTTTCTAAAGGGCTATGGCTTATGTGACAACAGGACATTCTTTGGCTATAGCCTGCTAGGGAGGGATGGGATCCACCTGTCTGGAAGAGGCAAGGCAACCCTTGGCAGCAGGCTGGCCAGCTGGGTGAGGCGGGCTTCAAACTGCAGGACTAGGGAGGAGGGGTGCAAAGTGGCAATGCTCACACCACCACATCCAACTGGGGAATAAGCCGGGCCAACCAGAGCAGCGATACATGTTCCTTAGCTGCCTCCCAAGATGAGTACCAGAAGGCCAGCCACCTCGGGGGTGCAGGTGGCTGTGGTGCATCCTCTTGCACCCCTCCTGGGAAACCTGCGTGCTCGATTGCCCCCTGAAATGCCCGTACACGGATGTGTGCAGTGTGGGGAATAAACAGCAAGAATTAGAGATCTGTGTGCGGCCGCAGGGCTGTGACCTCATTGCAGTTACAGAGACATGGCGGGACAGCTCGCATGACCGAGATGTTGTCATGGATGGCTACACACTTTTTAGGAAAGACAAGCCAGCAAGGAGAGGTGGTGGAGTTACTCTTTACATGAGGGAGCAATTGGGATATACCAAGCTCTCCATTGAGGAGGATGAAGGGCAAGCTGAGAGCTTATGGGTAAAGAATTAAGGGGCAGGCCAACATGGGGAGCATTGTTGTGGGTGTTCACTACACACCACCTGATCAGGAAGAGGAAGGTCAGTGACAAGACAGGTGTTTGCAAGAGAAAACGCTATTTGGAAAAGTTGCACGTTACTTGAGTAAATCCTCCATCAGGAGGCCAGGCTGCTAAGCTACTGGAAAAGTAGCAGGGTCAGCAATACAAAAGCTTTTGGGAAGTTAAGTGTGATAAGACAGATTATTTGACATTGAAGCCAGTAGATCAATAGGTCCCTGTACCTCTCCCCCAAAGAAATATTCCTTTGATGAAAAAATACCATGTAAGTGATGAGAAACTGCTTACCACTCTGGCTAGGATGAGATACTTTGGGGTTTTATTTTATATGTTTTCTGTGCGAAGGGCTCTAAGCAGGTGAAAAGATGTGTGGCACCACATTAACATGAAATAGTAATGGCAGCTGCAGAGATGGAAAAGGGATGCTAGAGCATCTTGATGAAGGATACCAAAAGCCAAACGTGGTGCTGTTTACCACGCTGACTTGTGCTGCTCATGTTGATCACAGCGTGGACCATGAGCCAGCCTTGAGCCATAGGACACATCAGGTCTGTTGTCACCCCATGTTCTCCATGGGAAGATGCAGATCCTCTGTTTGCCCAGGCTCTTCCCCCAGCCTGTCTTTGGGTGCCCTACAGCACTTAGAACACCCCTGCACCTCTGCTGGCGTGCGTGCTTTGGAGGTGTGCTGCAAGCAGGGAGTCTGGCTGGCCGCCCCCGTCACGCGGTTTTGTGTCCCTTCCTCTGCCATGTACTGGAGCAGACCTGAATCACTGGGGCATTACGGCTCACATCCAGAAACTAAGGGCAGGGAAACATGGAGTTTTATTCATGTTTGGAGGAGTTAGCATTTTTTTTAATCTGTTGTTCAGCCATTCAATGAACATTCGTAAAGCCCATGCTCTCCGCATTATTTACTATTACTTTTAATTAATTATAGTAACCCTTGTTACTTTGTCATATGGGAAGTAAACAAATGCTTTGACTAACTAAATACATCAGGTTGGAGAAGGTTTTAATTTCATTAATCACACAGTCTGCTCATTGCTGTTTATATGCCGTGGAGCAGTAGAAATGGCTGTTAAGCAACGAGACCGCAAACATGCTTTTTCCTTCAAGATTGCTAAAAAGGGTGTTCTGTCCGTGTCTTGTAATGTGTAACGACAGGTGTACTTTTTCTTAGTTTTTTGTCTTAGAGTTCAATACCATTAATATCCAGTATATCATCTGTTGGGGACACATACCTTATATTACCAGGAGAATGGGTTATGTGATTTATAGAGGCAAATTGCAAGTTTGCAGTGAAATGGGAATTCTGTGAGTACTGCAGTAAATCCTGTTCAGATCTACCAAGGTTGAAGAGGACAGAAATATCAGAATTTGAGACTGAATTAATCAATGCATGCACAGAAAAAAGGGAAAAAACTCTCAACTTTAAAAGTACTTTTCCAGCAAATGCCAAAAAGCACTGTAAAAACCCTAAACCTATGTGTTTTGCTCCTATGGGCTGTAAAAGCAATGTGGAATTTTGAAATCTGGTATAGCAAAAGAGTGGAAAAAATCCAATGCAATTTATTTGAGAACCATATTTTGTAACTTTAAAAGACGGGACAATTAAATTACAATAGTCAGATTTAAGAAATATATGTAGTGCTCAAAAATCTTCAGGCTGGCATCAATGTATATAAACTCTGTTAGGCCAACTGCTCTGCAGTGTAAGTGACAGTAATTACTCTGAAATCGGTGACCCAAACTGACAGTTCGGACACGCTGCAGGTGTCTGCCTGTGCTCATTTTTCATAGGATAGGTACAGAGTAGGCAAGAGTGAGGCTAGCTTCCCATGCAGGGCAATTGCTTCTCCACCCCGATCAAAAGGGATTACTCCCAGATCAGAGTTGAAAGAGGTGATTAACCTGAGTCCATTGTTCAGGCCTGGGTCTTTGTGTTGTGGTCAGCAGTTCATAAAAAAACTGAGTGGGAAGCACCACCACCTCTTTTCCTCTTGGCTGCCGGGTAGTAACTACTTTCAGTCGCTACTCATCTGGTCTAGACTCATGCAATAGCCTGGAGGTAAAAGATACGTAACCACTAATGAATCTTTTGCATTGCCACTTCTTCACCTAAACTATACTTTTAAAGGTTATTTTCTCAAAGTTACACAGTATTCTTTGAAGAAGAAAGTTTCTGCTTTTCACAGGCATCATTCTTCATGTCCTCTGTTGGAAAACTGCAGGTGCATTATATCACTGCTATGGGTGTTATTTATTATTACCTCTATTGGGAAATCAATTGGTGCTGCAGAGGATAACAACAAACACTTAGAGCAAAGAAGAGATGATATTTTCCTGTTGTGATATTGATGACACCGATAGATGGTAAATAGACAGTCAGAGAAAACCCTACTGTTAGCCTGGCAGGATTGACCTTAAACAGCTGTGTAGGCCTATATATATATGTTCTGATTTCAGCCTGCCACCAAAGCAAAAGCAATGGGTGCAGTACACATGTAGGCTAAGTGCCAGCGTTAAAATTGCATTTGCATCACTTTTGTTTGTTTTTAGAAAAACGCTCTTGGGTCTGTTTGCTTGGGTAGTGAAGCAAGAATTTCATTGTTTTTAATATGAGGCTCTGCAGCCTGAAGTGGGATAGCAGCCACTAGTCCTTTATTATTCTTGCAGTCAAAAAACAATTCTGAAATATATCAAACTGCCTGACCTCTCCTGGCTCTGGAAACCTCAGCCACCTTGTCTACTGCGTATCCCATGATCGAAAGCACATGCCAAGGGTCCACTGCACACATGGTCCCTGGTTTGGCCTTTAAGTTTGTCCTTTTTGTAGCTTTCAGTGCTGGTGGCAGTGATCTCTCCGAGGATTATTTTCATGTGAAGTCCTACGGAGGTCACAATAACATGACAGACTCTCCTTGCCAGGCACTGTACAAACACATCACGAGCAACAATACCTGCCTGGGATGAAGCACAAACCCCACCTGTGGCAAGCAGGAATCCCCTGGCATTTTCTGTAATAAGGATTCAATGCCCTCATTTACTTGCAGCTTAGGTAATGGCATTGCCTAGTCACATTTGCCAGTGGTATCACCAGGATGCAGCATTCTGTATTCACTGCTTTGGCTGTTGCTAACAAACTCTTCAGCTATCAAGTCATTATTTACAGCATGATCATGGACAAAAATCTCAGAACCTGTAAAATAAGCAGAGCTGATTAAACAGGTCCACATCACACTGCAAAATTAATCTCGGAGGTAAATTACGTTTCTCCCTCATGTAGTATAGGCCCAAATCTACTTCCTCTGAATTCAGTACCAAACTGTGACTGACTCCAGGGCAAATCTGGTTCCAGTCCTTCATGGACTTTGGATTTGCAGTGAATGAAACTTGCACCATATGTTTAAGGTAATAGTGGTTTAGCACATCATCTAATAAGTAACTTTCTATGACCTGTTCGGGTCCTAGCCTTGCCAATTATAAAAAAACTTGTGTTGTTCTTTTCTGAAGGGCAACATTTGCGTTTTTGAGGAAACCTAGCAACACTTATGTGAAAGAAAAATAATTAAAATTCAGTAGACTATTAGAAACGCAAGACTGAATTACGGTCTACTGGGGAAAACTAATCTGAGTGTGCCTAATGACATCCTTTAGAAAGTGACAGTCAGCTAAGAAGATACATTAATGTCATTTGTATTGATAATCTACTATGTTAATGTTTGCAAATAGTTTAATTTAAATGATTCAAAAAATTTTAGGGCGTCTGTATTTAAAGATTCAGTGGAGTATCCATCAAAGTGACAGACATTTCTTTCTCATTGGTATCTCAGGTACATTTACATTTCATAGTATTAAAAAAAACCCAGAAAGTGAATATGAAAAGCCTAAAAGGAAGAATGACTCTTAATACACCTAACTGAGATGACGAGCAAAGTAATGTACATCAGAAGAAATATGTCAGTAAAGCTAGTGAAAAATAAGCTGAAATAAGGCAGATGTCATCCTGACCCCATTAATATATGATACAGTTTAAGGCAGGTTGAATGGTCCTTGTTCAACCACAGCTATGCAAAAATCAAATTAGATTATACCACACCGGATACATGGTTAGCGAATATGATGCTAATTTGGGATTTAACTTTGTCTCTGCTGACTATTCGGTTGTGGTCAGCATGTTCTAACAAATCTGCCTTGATTTTCCGTAACTGTATTAAAACACAGTAACATCTGGGTGGGTAGACAAGGTTTAAGATTTCAGTTTACACTTGAAGGCTTCGTGTTGTGTAGGGTGATTTTTATGACATAACTACTTCAACAAAAGCCCTAGCATAGACACAATTACACCGGGGGGGGGGGGGGGGGGGGAAGTGGTTTTGAAGTTATGGCTTATATCACTTGCCAAACTGGAATGCATTTTACAGGCAAAAAGCGCTCTAATTATGTAGGAGAAGGTCACTGGCGTAACTGCACCAGCATGACAAAACTTTCAAGTGTAAACAGGAGCTAGCTGCTTATTTAAGTCAGTACATCTAACCACTTACCAAAGTATAATTTGTTTTCCAAAAGCTGCCCTTTCACCCCCACACACCGGGCCTGATTCTCACCTGGTTCCTAAGTCAGCAGCAGGACACCTGCCCATGGGAGAGGGAGGATCAGGCTTAGTCCTTTAGGGAAAGACTGCACCAGTGTGACTCAGCCACTAGCAGAAGGTGGTACGATGAGAAGAGCAATGCCATGGGAAGTACAAAAGCATGCCAAAAATTAGTCTTTGTCCTACTTTTACTTATACGTTTCTATGACTTCTCGTATTTACCCATATAACTCGTGCCAGCTCTAACCTCCTTACTAATCAGTGTAAGGGTGCAGCTGGGACAAAAGGGATTTAAGAAAACAGTGTGAGACGTTAATGGGGCACCAGGCAGGCTGCGCCCTGCACACAGCAGGTGCCGCTTTGCACGATATGGCTCTTGGCTCTGGCTGCCCCAACCAGCCGCAGGAACCTTCTTTCGTGTCTGTGGACGGGCCGGTGTGGCTAGGCTGCATCTGCGTGATGGTGCGTGAGGAAGCCTTACTGGCTTGGGTTGTTGACAGTTTGGATCATTCTTCCAGTTCAGGTACAGATGTACCCAGGGAGGCTGGGCAGAGGGTCAAATTTAAAGATTACAGCAACTGGGCAGTACTGTACCTGCCTGTTGTATTTCTGATTGTTGCCACTGCTATTTCAACGAGCTCTGCATTTATCCCTTCTACTCACACCGCCCCCCCCAAAAAAAACAAAAACCAAAAAACCCCAAACAACCAAAAACCCCTCAAGTCACACATGGAAACACCTATTTTGTACTTTTTCTTGTATTTGGGTTCAAAAAGGCAAGAAGCAAAAAAATAAGAGAAAACCGTAAGATCACACTCCAGAAATATTTTGGAAACCCACAGGCTTAATAAGAGTAAAGAACTAAATGCGTGATGCTCTCACTAGGAAGTCATCTGGAGCATGCAATGAAAAATGCTTTTAAAATCTTTAAATGATCACGCAAAAACACCGATCGTCAACACGTGAGGCAAAAGGTGTTTAATTAGAGTGGGGAAAGGCTTTGTTCTAGGTAATTAAAGGTAAAATTCCAAAGTAGATGAGAGAAATCTGAACTCCTTAAACATTTGACAGCTTTAAAGAGAAATCCACAAGGGTTCAGAGATAAACCTGCACAAGGACAGGAAGAGGATGAGACCAGATTGCCTGCTTATGCAGCTCTACCGAGGCACTGCAAAGGCTTAGAAGTAGGTTCCTGCCCATGTAGGGTGATTCAAAGCACTTGAGACAGGTGTACAGGCACCCTCTACAACCAAAGAGAAGAATAAGCATCCTCCAAAGAGTGATGAAAAATCCCACATGCTAACCAGGGAGCTGCCTTGAATCAGTCTGTAGGTAGCACTGTGCAGAGGTGTACAGACAGCAGTTTCGGCTGGACGGGATCTGGAGGTTGTTGGGTCCATTCCTCCAGCTCAAAACAGGACCAGCTTAAGTCAGGTACTTGACCCCTTGCTGAATTCTTGTCCTGCTCAGAAGGCTCGGGGTCTCGCTCCTTTTGTACGCTGGTTATCAGCTCCCCTCCTTAGCTAAATATGTAGCAAGAGGAAGATCTACTTGTTAAAAGAAGGCTGTGGTGGTGACGGCCAGTTTTGTAGAACTGACCTATCAACGAAAATGTGCACCCAGGAAATAGGATTTGGAATCAAGATACATGACGCTGCCCAGGGCATGCAGTAATTGCCAACCTACGGCACAGCCTGAGAAAGAGGGAAGCATTTCCCCTTGCTAGTAAAGCTGGCCTGTAGGCAGCTGGGCTGCCAGCGTCATGGGGCTTAGCAAGACATTAGGGCAACGTGCCATGCAATAGGACACCGAAGCCTTGGTCCTTACTCTTAGAGCTGTTGAAGCATTTTATATTAGACAGCATCTCCTCATACAGAACACAAATACCCCTGGTATCAGGGACAAGCAATACAGACAAAGGAATGATAAGTTCATGGATTCTCATGAAACAGATGTTGAGGTACCAGCACTGCCTGTGCTGGAGCACCGCAGACATGCTCAGAGACGGGACTGCAAGCACATGGAGGATGTAACAAATCTGAGATTCACCAGCCAAAGCCTTGGCTTTGAGGCTGACAGGGAGACGATGGGTATCATGGTTTTGGAATCTGGCATTGCCAGAAGAAACTATTTGAGACTGAGGCACCTACATTTTTTTGGAGGTTTAACTATAAAGATACATATACTACAGTGACTGGTTTACATGACAAAATATTTTATATGATAGAGTTCAATCTCCTAGGTGAAAGAAAACTGAAAAAAATCCTCAGCGTGCTGTGAGCTGAAAATGTCCTTTTTTCTTTTTCATTTGTTCTGGGTACAACAAAATCAGGCATTAGTAGTATAATCTTTCATTTCCTATTGTTTCCAATAACATCCATACTTCACGACAAGTTTTGCTGTATGAGAGTCATGAATAAGCTTTGAATAATTTGGATTCTACAATAATTTTTAATAGCATTTTCCAGTTTAGTGCTTTCTTCCTCCCTGTAATGGTTGCCATTATAAGTTTATAAGAAGTTTTCCCAGCAAAAGGATTTCTTGCCACTCAGAGCTTTCCTATGGAGACACTCATCAATATTAGCAACGATTTTTTTAATTATACTTATGACAGAATTATACAGCTACCAAGTGTACTGCATTTCTCTTCATTAATAAGCTCGCTGATGTTTAATGGAATTTACTTTATTAAATTTATGCATATAAGCGAGGACACTGTCAAAAGCTGTATCTTTTCTCAGTGCTGGCCAAAACTGAAAAGCTTTAAGATGACAGTCTAACTTCTGACCAGCATGTGCAAATGGACTCATCATCTGCACAAAAGCCTAAACCATTTCCTAGATACATATTTTAAAAGGGCTTGGACAAGTGGAAGTGTGATTACCTAGGATTATGCAGAGCAAGCTAATCATCTATCTCAAGCAGGTATCAAATAGTATGAAAAATACGCAGATGATTACTGGGAATCTTTCCTTTCTGGTGAAATAGGAGAAAAAACAGAAGAGTTAATTTATACTTTAGCAATCAGAAAGTCAGCTTTATGCTCTGAGAAGAAAAAGACAAATGCTGAGTCTTATCAAAGATAATCCAGCAATATTTCTGACCCCCAGGAAAGAGTTAAAACTATCCGGTGATTGCTGAAAGCCTGTTTTCAAGATCTCTAACCAGCCAATTACAGTTTATTCTGATTAGGAAATGCTCATATTATAATGGTTGAGTGTATGAAATTACAACTACCTGTCACACCACCTTTTCTGGTCATTTAATTGGAAAGAAGATGCTCAAGAAAGTAATTAATTTTTTAAATTCCTGGGGGCAGCCCCAAAAAGGAGCTCAGCTTTGAATGAGGGATTTACACCGCTTAACTCTGAAACTCATCTTGTGAAGAATGTTGTATATAGACACCAAACCCTGAAAGGACCGTGCGTCACACCACTGCTGTAGCTGTCTGCACTGCAGTACGTACCGAACACGTACTGTGTACAAACCAAAGAGCCCTATCCAGGCCTGCTGTGTTAAACACAGGCAAGGTTCTCAGGGAAAGCAAGATCTTTTTGGTTGGTACATTGTTTGGAGGGGGATTTTTTGCTAACTATATCAGCATGCTCTCTGTCTCTCTCTCTCTCTGTACCTCAACATTTTCTTTTTGCCTGAATCAGACAGCTCTGGACTCAGTATTTTGGTTTGTGGGGGTCTCTCATTCAGTGACCCAGCTGTCTTTGCCCTCAGTACAGGCTTTTTTGGGGGTCCCTACGGGGGCAGAGGACTGCAATGCCTGTCACCTTTTTGGCTTTGGGCCTTACACAAAAGGCAGTTTTGTCCTTTTACTTTTGCCCCTGTGAAAGTCATGGAAGTGTTCATAAGAAAATGTTTTCTCTTCCACTTGTGATAGAGCCTCAGTAGCTCAGCTGAAATTGCCTGGATGTTCTAAACTTATAAGCATCATCCCACAAGAGATGTGTTCTTGAATGTTAAATTTAGGCTAATTGGAGGCATATCCTTTAATTTAGCAAGCTAAGGTTACTAATACAGATCAAGAGCTAAAAATTAACAGTGGAGCTGATGTATGCTAAATGCCTAAGTGATATCTTAACCTATAATTATACAAGCTCTGTTAATAGTGAATAATTCAAATCTACAGGGATTTCAATAGTCTAATGGGCTGTAGTTATTTCCAATTTACATTATGGTTGCTAGGTTTCATTAAAATGAGAAAAAGGCTATATAGCGTAGCAGAAGAAAATTGGTGTTTGAAGTTATCACCCAGGAATCAAAATAAGAAATTTAAATTAGAAGGTGTCCAAGCAACACAATGACACCAAAGCCGAGCTCTGATAATGAAAGTAGGAAGACAGCGAGTTTGCAGAGAATATTAAAGGCAGACGGTGCTACTAGCAACACGCTCCATAACGATACCTTAAATGCTACACTACTGTAGCATGTAAGGAGTCCAAAACATATTAAAAACCTCAATTAAGCCTTGCTACATTCTTCTGAATTATTTAAATTTTGTTATCACTGATTTGCAGATGGCAGGCTGAGGCACGATAAAGCACATGGCTTATCTGAAGTCATGCAAAGACACAGGAGGATGCAAGAGCAGCAGCTCGGGGCTGCAGCCTCCCTGCTAGCCTGCTGCTGGGCACAGCTACGTCTGCGTCAGACCGTCGTTTCGGGAGGCTGCTCAGCAGGTGCCCCTCCACAGTTTGCCACTGCCTCAGTTTTCCATCCTCATACCACAGGAGGTATTCCTTGGTCTTCTCAGTTGGGCCGAGATGTGTGTTTGGGAGATGTGCCAGATCACTTAAAGCAACATGGGTTAAAGCTAGTGCTTTCTGGAGAGCCAGAGGGAGTAGTTATTCTTCTGGAGCACTGTAGACATCTGGTTTGCAGTGCAATCCCACAAACACACCAGTGTGACTGCAGGGATGGCAAACCACAGCAGGAAGAGACAGTGGGAGCTTGCAGATACTACATTCAGCCCGTGTTGCCACCACCAAGAAAGCACTGTGTAGCCCTAGCCACGTGTGTTTCCACAGATCTGGGATACACTTTTTTTGGGGGGTGACACAGTGTACACCCCCCAAACCCCGTGTACAACAGTTAATGGCTTCCTATTAGCCAAGACCACCCAGGCTTTGAGAGTAAGTCTAGGTTTTGCTGACTCGAGGCTCAAACCTGTCAGTGTAACACATCGCTGCTAGTCACAGTGATGCGGTCTCTCCCAGCTCCTGCTGTTCTGAGCCATACTGTATGCAGATGAACTATTTTTGGAGCAACAAGGATAAATCAGATTACTTGATAGATAACAAAAATACCACAGAAGTTAATAGGATAGAGCAGCATGTGTTGCAGTTTTGTAGAAGTCAAGGTATCTGACATGTTTTGATATCTAAATTTGACTTTAAATTTCTTTTTAATCCTTATGGAGTGTACTTTAAATAGAGAAAGTACCTTACAAGCAGATTAAAAACTAAAATAAATATTCTTTTGTACCTAAAGATTAGCAATTTCCTCAATGTTTAGCTAGTGATTCAGGTTACTTTATGTAAATCCAGGCTCAAATTTCTCACTTGTATCTCATTTCAGTTTTTGAATCTAAAATAAGTATCTGAGTTTCTCTAAAAATGCAGAAAGTACTGTAGGGTTTGTTTGTTTGTTTGTTTTAATTTTAAAACCTTGAAGATCTGCAGTTTCCATGTTCACGAATGAGCCAGAGGATGAAGGATTATAACTAAATAATTCTTTCTTTATAACATAGGTCTTTCCAACAGCTCCTTTTTTATTATTTTTTCTGAATCAAAGTAACCTCTTCCATCTCAGTTTGAATACATGTATCCATTTTGTAACATATTGCTAAATATTTCTAATTTACATAAGATCCAACAGCAAAACTCCACGTACATTGTGTTAGTTAATAATAATAATTATAATTATGTAATTACATAATGGAGAAACAGCAAATTCAAACTCTTAAAATGCTGATCATGAAGAATATTAAATTATAGCATTGCCTCAACGGCAGGGCAGGTGTGCTCAGTGGCACACCCTCTGCCATGCACAGGATGGGATAAACCAGAGCACAACACAGCTTCTCTGCTGTAAACTGAAGGAAACTAACAGTCAAGGAGACGTTTTAGACCTTCGCTGTGTCCTGCAATCAGGACACACTTCAGGGTTGGTTCACAGCTGCAGGACTTAGAAGCAGCACCTAGTGATTCACAATAAATAGGCATTCCACTAAGTGATCCAGAAAACTGATGTGCTTTTGTGGGCAGGTTCACTCTGAGATTGCAAGTAAAAAGAAATCCTTCCCAAGCCTATTTTTACATGCAGCAGACGACAAGGAGTCAGCAGGGTTGGATTTGGCTCAGAAACACACACAGCAGCCGTCAGTGGCGGTAAGGCCCGAAGCCCCTGTAGCCTCGCTCTCCAAGGTATGAGTAATCTTGAGCAAACCACACCAGCCTCCTAGTAGTCCAACAAAACAGTGTGTACCTATCAGAATTGCATAGTTTAATTATTCAGTGGCTGAAAACCACTTTCAGATCAGTAGAAAAAAAGATGCCTTGTTACTACAGTTATGTTAAGCGATAACAACACAAATCAATAAAAATCGCCAAATAATTAAGCATCTTCAGACACTTAACACCCATTGCAACTTCCATTAGCAAGAGGTTTGAGGGCTGTTCACAAATCCCTTCATAATATTATGAATTCCCTATAGAGCACTCAGATGTCCCAGCTATGGCGATGTATGCTGCATACACCGCAATCCTGTCCCTGTGCTATTAACAGTAACGGTTTCACATTTAAAAACTGTGTCCTGGGAATATGGCTGAGGACAGTGCACTAGAGACGCATTAGCCAGAAAAGAGACACGTGAGTGGTCACAGCACGCAGGAGACCAGACCGTGACTCACTGCATAACCTGGAGGAACTCATTTACCTTCTCATCTTTAGTGTAACCCTCTGTGAGAAATGTATATCAAAATTTAATTACTTCACGGACTGTTATGTAGTCTGATTAATAGTATTGAGAGAGCACTTGGAGGTCCCTGAATTAAAGAATTAAATTTTTGTCATTTTTGTCCACCTATTATTACTACCTTCATAGCTTTCATTTCTTGTGTTGGGCCCCTCAGTTTAAAGTTCTTTCTAATGCTCTGCACGCATTTTGTGAAACTCTGGCTGCTGCTGTCAAATGCCAGCATATTGACAGGGCATAAACCATCTGGTTTTGCTGAAACTAAATATTCCCATGTTTACTTAGGAAAATGGATGCAGACACTTTCAGTTCTCACAGCTGTTCCTTCCAGGGAAACAGGAGGAGACGAGCATTTTTTTCTCCAAAGCAGTGGAATAGAAGCTTGATTGACATTCCCCAAACTGCAGATCCTGCAAGCCCAAATTATTTGCCTTGTTTTGCCTCAGAATTCCTTCCCCCTTCCTCGCTTGGGGAATAACGCCACAGCAGGTGTTGTGTATTTCTGATAGTTTGTGGGCAGTAGGACAGGCTGCCGGGGAACCAAGATTGTATCATATGCCAATAAATATAATTTAAAAAAAACCCTCCTCACACTTTTAAATAGTTCTGACATCAAGAGATTGAGTAATCTGTGATACGTACCACTGGGTACACCTCACTTGTCTGTGTTCTGCGTGGGGCTCTGTGGAGGCTCTCCCATGCCTTCAAGGCAGTGCTTATCTTGCCCAGGCTCCCTAACCCAGCTGGGAGCTATCTGGACGTGGCACTGGGAGCTGCTCTTTTCAAAACAAGACTTTCAAGCCACGCTGAAATGGATCGAAATTTCTATCCTATTTTTTTAACTATTTCAGCACTGGTTCTTGACATCAACAATCTGTTTTCTTGTTTTAATTCCAGAGAAAATAAGGGAACATCTAGACCTGCCCTGCCTTTTAAGTATGAATAAAAGGCAATGAGGGCATAACTACATTCACAGGAACTGAAGGTCAGTATTAATTACAAAAAAATCTTGTTCTTCAAAAAATGCTATTACTAAAGCTTTGATGGTTATAGCAAACACATTTGTGTATTTACCTAAGATCCCATAATGTGTTTCACATATTTTAGTTACGTCTCCTCACTCTCTAGAAAGGTTCATATATGTTATTATTCCCATTTTATAAATCTGAAAATTAAAACTGAGAGCTCACCAAAGTTGCCCAGGTAATGATGAGCAAATAAATGTATGACAGGAATCTGGGGAGGCTGAATCTGACTTATTAGCTCTCTCTGCCTTCCCTCATCAGGGAGATGCTCCAGTCCCCTCACCATCTTCACAGCCCTCTGCTGGACCCTCTCCAGTAGTTCCCTGTCCCTCTTGAACTGGGGAGCCCAGCACTGGACACAGCACTCCAGATGTGGCCTCACCAGGGCAGCACGGAGAGGGAGGATCACCTCCCTCGACCTGCTGGCCACGTTCCTCCGAATGCACCCCAGGATCCCATTGGCCTTGGCCACACGGGCACACTGCTGGCCCATGGGCAACTTGCTGCCCACCGGCACTCCAGGTCCTTGTCCACAGAGCTGCCTTCCAGCAGGTCAGCCCCAGCCTGTGCTGGTGTCTGGGGTTGTCCCTCCCCAGGTGCAGGAGTCACCTAACCCACACTGCCTGACCCTACCGATGGGGACGTTATGGGGACAGGGTCAGAAGTCTTGCTGAGGTCAAAGGAGACAACATTCACCACTCTCCCCTCATCTACCCAGCCAGTTGTTCCATCATAGAAGGCTGTCAGGTTGGTCAGGCATGATTTCCCCTTGGTGAATCCACGTTGACTGTTCCTGATGACCTTCTTTGCCTCCACATGCTTTGAGATGACCTCCAGGATGAGCTGTTCCATCACTTTTCCACGGTTGGAGGTGACGCCGACTGGTCTGTAATTGCCTGGGTCCTCCTTCTTGCCCTTTTTGAAGGCTGGAGTGACATTGGCTTTCCTCCAGTCCTCAGGCACCTCTCCTGTTCTCCATGGCCTTTCAAAGATGATGAGAACTGGCAATAACATCTGCCAGCTCGCTCATCACTCATGGGTGCATCCCATCGGGGCCCATGGATCTGTGGCTGTCAAGTTTGCTTAAGTGATGTCTAACCTGATCCTCCTTGACCAAGGGATAGTCTTTCTTTCTCCAGACTTCCTCTCTTGCCTCCAGGGTCTGGGATTCCTGAGGGCCAGCCTTGGCAGTGCGAGCTGAAGCAAAGGCGGCATTCAGAAACTTCGCCTTCTGTGTGTCCTTTGTTACCAGGACACCCACCTCATTCAGCAGCGGGCCCATGTTTTCCCTAGTCATCCTTTTTATACTGATGTACTTGAAGAAGACCTTCTTGTTGTCCTTCACTCGACACAGATTCAGATTCAAGTCCCTGCCCCAGTGGACATTTAAGTATTTGTAGGAAGTATTGCTGTTTCAAAAAGTGATACCAAGAGACCCACCTTGGATGCAGCAGTTCAGAGTTTTTCATATCCTAGGTATGTGCCTCCAAACCCAAACCACTGGCTAGTTGGGGACTCTCCTCCTCCTTCCCTAAGTTCTCAGGAATGTTGAGAAAATCTTTTTTTTTGGTTCAGTGTAGAAAAGTAGGAATTTTCTTTTTTAAATCTTAGAAGGACACAACATAACCTACCATTTACCCAGCTTTAGTGTAAATACTGAGAAATGAAAAAGGGTCATAAAGTGCTATGGGATCTGTTTGGTTTTCTGCACCTATCTCTGAATTTAAACTTTTGGAAAAAAACAGTGATTATTTATCTGCAGTCTGTAAATTTTGAGATTACCTTGATATAGTTTCTTGCCATTTCTGACTAAAGAAACAGGACCTGTGAATATTCTGTAAACAAACTATCCTAGAGAAAATCCATTCCTGATTTGGATCACTAATTTCTGTTTCAAGTCAGACACTAAAAAGAAGGCCACTGAGGAGGCAGCAGCGGTTCAGCTATCACCGCCCAGGGAGAATATGCTCCTAATTACATGCTGGAAACCTAACCACATGGTTCCTCGCGGCTTCCTCCTCCCGTCCACGTAACAGCTGCAATAAGCCCTGAGTTACAGGCTGCAAAGGTGACAGAGTACGTTAAAAACAAGCTGTAGTGATGGGGTAATGCTGTAAAACACTGCCATGTGCTGCCTAGCAGCTAACTGATGACAGACCTAGGAGGGCAATGTAGCTGGGGCCATGACTTTTGATAGTTACAATGGCATAGTAAATAACTTAAAAGTGCATGTAGTTCACTAACTTTAAAACAGCGGGTAGCAGAAGTACTGGCAGAACCAACGTAAGGTTACTAGGGAAGAGTAGGTAACGTCAGAGATGCTGACAGTGCTCTGTAGCTGGGGACACAACTGTCTCGAATTCACAGCAGCAGAATGAGAACTCATGTCTAGGAGCCACAGTTCAGGGAATGACACTAACAAATAACCTTTTTGCCACCTACTTTGAAAATTTCTGTCCTTCAAAACTTAGAAACTCAGCAGAAGAGCACTGGAAATTAAAGGACACCTTGAGACGGCATGTGGATGAGGAAAGTTGACACACAGGATATTTAGGATAAATGACACTGAGACCAAGTAGGGGAAAGTTAGAAGCAAAACTATGTTGGTGGACATAAGAGGAAATTTTGAAATAACTGAAAGGAAGTTTAGAAGTGTGAGCATTATTAATGAGAATTTGCCACAGGCATCAGTGATGTTCAGCTCCTCCTGCTACTTGCACCACCAGGTAGGTATCTTTGGCCTGTATCTGTGCATGGTACAATGCCAAAAATTACTGAACATACCCCCTTCATCAAAGAAAATGCATGCAGTCCACATTATTTCTTTTTGAATCACAGAAGACAAAGGGCCTCATTCTCTTATCTTTCAATTCTATTTACTGTACTGGGATTATGTCAACATAAACCACATACATGTCAAGTTTTACCCACTGGGGAAGAAACTCACGTCTTCATTTCCCCGCTCAAGCAACGAAGCAAGGAGGGAAGAGGGACAAACTTTCTGGGTTTATGCAGCACAGTCAGGTGACCATCCTCCCATCTGACAACACACATACAACTGGGGAGCAACTCTGTCACCCAGCTACATTCGCCCTACATGGGGTGATGGAGAAGGAGGGAATGCATGTAGCAGTGTGCAAGCTGGGATGCAGCTGTGATGGGAACCGGAATGTGTTCCATGAGGTGTCATGCCTCTGACATCAAGGGCAGTACCAGTGGGCTTTCCTCGTTGTATAACCCAGCGTGATGCTATCCTTCAGAAAACTGAGAAAACAGAGTAGTAGTGAAATGGAGTAGGAAAAGCTAAACCATGCATTTACCAAAGATCCCCAATAATGCAATGACACAGGTTATACAGGTCAACCTGTTCAGATGTGACGTGATGTGGCATAATAAAATAAGACACTGGCACAGAATCTACAAGGAAAGAAATGAGGTATTTTTTGCAGCTTGTTCAGTTCCACAGCATTTCCACTATTAAATTGTTATTATGGTATGAATTGTTTCTGGAACATGCTGACATGCCTAGTAAAAACTGGTGTTAAAGGATTACATTTTGTTCAGTGTATCTGAAAGTTTAGTATCTTCTCGAGTTTTGCAATACATTAATTGTGTCTTTATGTCACAGTGAAAAATAATTTCATTTCGCCATTTTGTTGTCAATGCAGAACGTTCTGTGATAATATAATGTTATTATGTCTGAACCTGATGTTGCAATGGCTTAAAATAACCTTCAGGGCAGTTTGGTTGTGTGAAATGAAACTGGGACAATTCCTGAAAGCTCAAGAGGGACTGCAGATCTATTAGTTTTGGCAGCAATAAAGTAGTTGGGACAAGGAAGATCCTTTTAAAATCTGAATAATTATTTTTACTGGTTTGACAAAAAATGAAAGAAAAATATTTAAAGATTTTTTTAAATTTAGATTTACACTACTAGCAGACTGAAAAATAAGAAAGGATAGCTGTATGTGCTTTCAGCAGATGAATTGGAATTACATTTCCATATATGCTGCCTACAAATGGAGACACAAAATGAGTCTTTATTCTGGAGTTTCTTTTACTTCCCTAGTGTGTTATGTGAAATTTTATTATCATTGTGTAGGTATTTCAAAAGAGTGCTCTTTTACCTGACTGTCTGGACACCTAGCATCATCTGACATCTAATTGTTGCCTCACCTTGTCCTAATTGCTTTTGGTTTGCTCATGCTCATCTTCTCCTAATCAAGAGATAAAAAAACTGAGGTTTGAAATTATTTAAGGTGACAGGGTTTTGTTGGCTTATACGGACTGATGGAAAAATTCCGAGTTCGAGCTCGCAGAGATAAGTTTCTACATCAACATCTATATTTAGGCATAAAAATATGTGGCCTGTTTTTCCTAGAACATCTGTACTTTGTTATTTTGTCAACATAGACGTTATTTGTCTGCTGTTCCAGTTCACAAGAAGTTTTCACCACCTATATTTTAAAGCACTTATCTGTCCATCCAAGGCAAGCATCTGTTGACAGAAGTATGTAAGCTGACGTGTCTTCAGAGCTCATCACAAAGTTTGAGAAATCACCAAAAAAAGTACTCTTAGCAGGTCCAGCCATAGTGAAACATAAACCATATTGCTTAGCTTTCTCCGACAACTGTGTTAGAAGAGGGCTATAAAGAGCACAACTTGTCATTCCAGTTCTGACAGATTTTTTTCATAAACTGAGCTTTCACAGGTGCAGTTTCAGCAGAAGGGGTGATACACAGGTTACGCACAGCCTTCTAGGACTCGTTTTCTTGCCTTTTGTCCATAACTTAAGGCAAAGCTACCGCTTTCGGGCAGCAACAGGCCACAAGGAGGTGGGGCACATGGCAAGGGCCGAGTACCCCCACATCCACGACGCTCTCGGAGCCGCCCGCCGAGTTAACAGCGAGGCCCCTCGTGGCTGGCGCCCTGACAGGGAAAGCTCCCGCGCCCCGCGGCGGCCTGAAGGCGCTGACCCAGAGCCGGACCCAGCGGAAGCCCCGCGGGTCCCCGAGCCCCGAGCCCGGAGCCCCGGCCCGGGCCGGTCAGACAGCAGCAGGGCAGGCGGGCCGGCTCGGGGCGCGGGGCCGGGCAGCTCCCGCACCGGCAGGTGACGGGCACGGCCCACCGAGCGACGCCCACGGCACGGCGCGGCCGGGCGGTTACCAGGGGACCCGCGGGAAGGAGGCAGGGCGGGCCGGTGCCGCGCTGCGCATGCGCGCCCGAGCCCGCCAGCACCCTCGGCGCCTGCGCGGTGCCTGCAGCACGGAGCGGCGGCGGGCGAGGCGGTCGGGCGAGGGGGCGCATGCGCCCTGGCGGCTTTTGAGGCGGGGAGGAGGCGCAGGGAGAAGGGGTGGCCGCTTCCCCCCATTTAGCTGCGAGGGAGCGGGCGCGGCGCTTTCGGCTGCCAGCGCGGGAGAAGCCGGGCGGCCGCAGGGGACTGCTGGAGGAGGGTGGGGGGAGCCACTGTAGCCGCGGCCACCGCTCCCTGCTCCTCCTCCTCCGCGAAGCGCCCTCCACCCCGCCCTCTCCCCGCCCGGGACTGAGTCTGGTGGCCACAAAATGGCGGATGGGGAGCTGAACGTGGACAGCCTCATCACCCGGCTGCTGGAAGGTGAGCGAGGCGCCGGGCGGCCCCGCCTGCCCGCCGCCCTGTGCGGGCACCGCGGAGGGCGAGGGGGGTACCGTCGCCTCCCCCCGGCCTCCCCGCGGGGCCCGGGGCTGCCGGCGGGGTGGGGGGAGCGGGCAGGGCGGGCTCGTCCCGCGCTGCGGCCGGGGGAGCGGGGGCAGCGCCTCTCCTGCGCCGCCGGGCGCGGGGTGGCGGCCGGGAGGGCCTGGCGTGCCTCGCGGGTGCCCGGCCCCGGCCCTGCCGAGCCCTCGGAGGGGGGGGGCGCGGTTCGGCGTGCTGGCGGCGCTGGTGTGCGCGGGGGTCCGGCCTCCCGCGTAGGTGAAGTGGCTGCCTTCCTATTTAAAAGGGGGGGGGGGGAAGTCTCTATTTCCTTCTTCCCTTTTCCACCCCGCTGCAGCTGCCTGGCTGGGGGGCGAGCTGGAGAAACCTGGCTAGCGGAGGCCGCGTCCCTTCCTCAGGTTCGGTTAGTCGCAGCCTTGCGTGTTTAAAATTACGTGTACGAGCGGCGTTAAGTATGGAGCTGTGTGTACGTGAGTGTCGGTGGAAGCAGAGGGGCTTAGTGCGCTGACATTCCTCTGCCTGCCTGCGGGGCAGCCTCCAAAAGTGGCTGTCGTGGATGGCTAATAAATGCTGTGAAGGGTTCTGTGTGTACTACATAGCCTTTCTTTTAAATTAAGGAGGAAACTGACTTCCTTTTTTGGAAAAGCTAGCCTTTTCTTTTTATTTAAGTTATGTCTTGAATGTTTAGTCGTCTTAGACTACTCCCATTAATCTTTAATTCCACATTCAGCTAAAGCACCTGGTGTATTGGAGATGAGTACATGCATGGGTATGTGCTGTTCACTTGATTGCTGTACTCCTCGGATAGTTGGGTCGCTTTGCAGAAGGCATGTAAAAAGGAGCCTATGGAGTACGTGCATTCTGGAAGTGAAACGCGTTAAGTCTGAAAGTTTTGTTCAGCTGAGTTGGTGCAAAGCAAAGTTTTTAGGACTTTGAGGACTTTTTTAGTTGTTGCTATCTGTTCTCTTCAGATGTGAAACTTAATTATAAAGAATAAAATCAATCTTTGAAAATACATAAAGGCTTTGGGTAATTGTGTGTGTTTGTGATTTAAGGTATGCAGTGTCGTATCAGCATGTTTCTTCATACTACACTTACATCATCAAAATGTATCTGTAGTCACCGATACAGATAAAACTCCCTTTTCTGGCTGTTGAAATCCATATTAGTAGGTAGGTTTTTAAGACAAACCTAATAGTAACCTAGTAAACACCGGCTTCATAGTACAGATTTTTTTGGGACATTGAAATGCGTGTACGTGTGGTTGTGGGTTTTCAGAGAGACTCTTTAAAAAATGTGTTTCGAAGGTACTTTTTGCTCATCAGTGTAGTTATGTAAATATAGATTGCTTTAAGAGGGGATTCTGCAGTGTTTTGGTTTGCAACTTGTTGGATTGTTCTGCTCCCAATTATCCTAAAAACTAGTCTGCTTATTTTTATTATATAACTAAGACTTAAAGTACGTGTTCCATACCTTTTACATACACCATAAATACTTGTGTTACAACTTTCTAGCTTTTGGGTTTATGATTGGGTGCCTTGTGTCCAAGCAACCTAATCTCTGCTTTGTATTCCATAGTACTTTAATCTTTAGTATACCTATGTGCAACTTCTGAACCAAGCTTTGCTTACAGTTTTCATCTGTTTCTGTCTGTTTCACTGTCTGAGCAGAGATTTGGAAGATTCTTCAGGGAAATGGGGTGTTTTTTCTCTGCTTGTCACCTACTAACAGTAGTAGGAGTGCCTTGTACAGGATCTTGTATCTGCGAGGGAATAGATTCTTGCAGGTTTTATTTCGGGGAAAAAAAACCGCCACCCAACTATTAAAAGAATGCATTGTATATGAATTATTTTTGCTTCTATTTAACATCTTTTATTTGTTGCACTGCCAGCGTATAGCATTTTAAGCTGTGGTTTGAATAGTAGTGTTTCACAGTGAAGCTTTTTTTTTTGTACAATTAGCAGCTCGCATTCTGGAGCTTATGCTGTTGCTTAGCTGACCTGTTCTGGTAAAGTGAGTATGAATCCCTCCCCATGCTGCTTGCGCAGAAAAATTTCTATTGACTCTTATCTCTGGAGCAATTAATTAGTTTAAAGCAAGGTTTTTTGGCTCTGCTTCAACTTTGATTTAAAGGATAAGGAAATAATGACTTCTAAGCTGTAAAAATGCACATTGAAATAATAAAAAGACACTTATGAAATGTTTTCATGCAGTACATATTTAGCACTTTTAGTTAAAGTGAAATGGATAGCTTTAAGTTTGAATAGCAGTCTACAGTTGTCTCTCAGTGGCTGCTGCACTTAAATTTTAAAGGGTAGAAAATACATATCAAAAGCTGAAGCAACAGTAAGCTTCCCTGCTGTCATAAGGTTGCTGGTTGGTGAGACCTGTTTCTAGGCTGTGGTATTAGCTGTCATGAGTTCTTGCTCTTCAGTAACTGTTTTTACCTTTGTTGCTCAAGACAACGTATCTTTTGGGTTATATGACACATTAACTTGCCTTTTGATTGGAATTACCTACTTGGATCATCTTACCTTTCACGTGTGGGATTTTTTTTCTTTTGTTTCTGAGATAGTGATATGAGGTGGCCTGTAGCCAGGCTGCTTGGAAGAATTCATGAAGAACTTCTCCCAGCCCTTAATATCTGTGCATGCATGCTTATCTTGAAAGTGTACTTGTTTTAGAGCTCTTAGACCAATTAACTCTTGCTAAACTGAGGATAGTGTTCAGAAAGACTCAGCTGAACCGTGGTGTGATGCATGGTGATAGTCTTTTAGGATGTTAGCTTTTAAATGCCATGTTCTTATGCATATATCAAGTTCTTATCCTCTTTATTCAATAAGTGGTGAATTTGGGAACGGTGAGAACTTGTTTTGAATTTGCTTTCTCTTGCAATGTGTCTAGTTCTTGGTTACTAATTACTGATAACCTTATAAATAACTCCTGTTTGGAGGAAAATTATACTGTGTGGATAAAGTCTGACCATAGCAATGCTTTCTTTTATTTCTTCTACCTCCAGACTTAAATTCACATTCCTGTTTCTTTACTAGAAGGGTGAAGGGAGATGCTAGTGCTCTTAGATGTGTGTCTGACTGATCTTGGAGATACTTTGAGCTTTAGTATAAGATATATTTTGATAATCACTCGAACACAAAATTCCAGAGCTTTTCTAAAACCACTTTTGGACTCGTATGTGACCGTGAAAATGAATAAACCAAATTAGGCTTAAGACCATTTCCTTCTTGCATTGGTGTTCTGAATTCTTTCTAGTCATGGATTAGGGTTAATTGGTAGATGATAGCCTCATTTTTGCATCAGTGTGCTGACTTTTTGGGTTGGTTTTTTTTTTCCTACCTTCCCAGCTATGCCATCTGGTGGATAGATTTTCCTAGTCCATTCTAGCTGTGGACAGCACAGGAGTATACACACACATGACACTGTCATGAGTACAGCAAATGTGGAATATAGAATCATAGAATACTTTGGGTTATAATTTATAAGGGACCATTAAAGGCTATCTAGTCCAACCCCTCTTCAATGAGCAGGGACGTAATCTTTAACTAGATGAGGTCGCTCAGAGCCCCATCCAATCTGGACTTGAATGTTTCCAGGGATGAGGCATCTGCCACCTCTCTGGACAATCTGTTCCAGCGTTTCACCACCCTCACTGTAAAAAAATTCTTCCTTATCTGTTCTGAATCTGCCCTCTTTTAGTTTAAAACCATTATCCCTTGTCTTGTTGCTACAGGCCCTACTAAAAAGTCTGTTCGCATCTTTCTTAGAAGCCCTGTTAGGTACTGGAAGGCTGCTGTAAGTTCTCCTGGGAGCCTTCTCTTCAGGATGAACAAGAGAAGTAATTCCTCTTTCAATGCAGTTTTTAGCCTCCGCAGCTGAAACTGCTACTTTTTTGTGTTATGTTTTGCCCCTTTTATGCATGCCATGTATCTCTTTGTGGGAAATGCCCTGAAATGTGCAAAAATCCTGAGCTAGATGAATAATACCAGGCTTACATTTAAGCCTGGCTGTAAGTTAATTCAGACTTCAGTGATGTGTAGAAAATTCCCTCTATATCAAAGCAAGGATGCTGGAATAGGTGTGACCTTACTTGTAAAAAGTGCTGTGGGTGGTGTTAAGTAAGACTGCTGTATATCACTCTGGGTGTTAGGCTTCCTGTGCTGTGTATGTCTCTTAAATTTTCTAGGTATAAGGCAGCCCAGCTGGACTGGATGTTCTGCACTTTCAAATATATAGGTATGTGTCTTGGTAAACACCAAGGAGTTTACCATGTGGAGGAGAGGTTGTATTTGGAGAAGCCCAGACATATAGCAGCTTTAAATACAAGCTGTGTTTTTGTGAGAAGGGTTTGTTTATATAGCTGTACAAGCAAATATACCTTGTCTAGGCAAGATCCCTTGCTCTCCTAAATCTAGCTAACTGATTTAAAATTTGATGGAACTTAATATGGATCTGCTGTAAAAATTATTTTTGGTGAGGCTAGGATGACTGCTGGTGCTCAGTACCAATCCACCAAGGAAGCTGGGAAATAATAACCAATAAGAGAGTTGCCAGACTTCCAGTAGATGTGGAAAACTGTTATTGCTTCAATGCTCAGGTCGAAGTGTGATTTTTTTTTTTTTTTTTTTATTACCTTAAAAGCTGGTTCTGTAGTATTCTTACTGTGTAGTGATGTCTTCTAAGAAGGCTGCAACCTTCATTTTTTCTCGGAGATTTTGTAGGTTGTGATAAAGATAGAAATTTGAATATTAATTTGATTTTTCAAGTGGAAGTTGGATTTTAAATGCTCATGAAATAATTGATATTTTCCGTACTTGTTTTAAATGCTATAGACCTACTGGCCTAATGTATTATGGTCAATAATGTATTTCTTGTTTGGTTAGTGTCTTAACTAATTAACATTTCCAGCCAGCCTGGTGGTGTGGTGTATTATACAGTAGTAGTGCTTGCAGTTCCACAAGCTCTGTAACTGATACTGAAAAAGTCAGTTGTAGAGGAGGAAAAAAAAATAGACCTTAATGATCTGTTGCAGAAACATAAACCGTGGAGGTGAACTTTGAATAAACAAGGGTTATTACCTGGTTTAGTGTGAAATCAGTGGGTAATCTGCTGTTAGAAAAATAAACAGGGAGAACTTAATAAGGAGTTTCTTGTGATGGATGTTTTTGAAATAGTCTTTAGAGAAAGAAAATTGGCAGTTTTCATATGTTTCTCGGAGGACAGGTATTAAACAGGGATAAGGGATAGAAAGAAGAATTATGATTGTTTCTGGGTTTGTAGAGCAGTGCAGGTATTGACCAGTTTAGCTTCGTAAGTGCCTGAAGAATAGGATAGTTGGTTTGACAAATTGCAGTGAAGGCCAAGAGCCCAGCATCAGGCAGTGTGTGCTGGTGTTCCTTTGGTCTGACTGTTTTGTCACTTGAAGGCTACATGATTCAGTAACTTTCGTTTAGATATTCAGCAGCGCAGTTTTTACTTGAGTCATTCGGTGTTACTCACAATACAGCTACATTGTAGTATAAAAGGAGAAAAACACTGGTTTTGTTTAATGTAGGTAAGAGTATTTTTAATACTTATAGTTGCAATTAAAAGCTCATTAGCGACCACCAAATGTAGGCATGTAACTTTTTTAAAAGGGGGAAAAAAGCCACCCACCACTCTATGGTTTAACACCGTGAAGTCAGGCATACTATATTTGGCTATTACTCATAGGGTCAGATGCTGTACTGAAGTGAAGTGGGGTGGGTATAGGGGATCTACTCTTAACTACAACCTGAGGTACCTCTGCGGTATGTGTCTGGTTCAAATGTGAACATAGAAATAAACCTTCTTACTGCCTTCTCTCCACTGTTGCGTGATTTGTCTTAGTACATAGGCTAGGTCGTCTTAGTTTCACAGCACCATTTTCTGTGTGTTTAGTGGGGGTTTTTAATACCAGCTTGATACAAAGCTTTTGTGTGTATATCCAACATCATAACATTAGTTAAATACCTGAGAAATTGAAGAGGTGTGAAAGTTATGTTAAACTGTAGCTTTTTGTATTATAACTTCAGTAACTTCTCTCCTTGGTACTTCTCAGGAGTTACTTCATAACTTTGTAATTTGTCTCTGCCTTCCTTAAAACTTAGGAATTTCATCAGCATTGATTTAGAGGAAAAGAAAGTCCAGCTTTGAGAAAAGCTGAAATTCTTTGTTTCATGAGATTTTTATGCTAGATGAACTTTCCAAGTGGACTAGAACAGGAATTGCTACCAGTTCATATCATACAGCATAGTGAGAGTCTTCTACCTTAAGCTTTGGTAGTTCAGTGAGTTTTAGATTCAAGTGTAATTAAGCAAATACTAAGTATAGACCAACAACACGCGTTAGGGTTACACATTTTGCCTACAGAATGGAGCAACTAACATGATCTTGTCCTTCAACCTTGAATTCAGCAGGTCTTGGAGCTGTGGATGATAGAGAATGACAGAGACTGTCAGTTTATGGAACATCTGTGTAAGGAAGCAGCTAGTGGTTCATGAAAAGCAAATAAAATGGGGGAAGATTGGTGTGGGGACTCTTGCGTGTTTTCAAGGGCTTATTTGGGTATCTCCTGAAACAACTTTACATACTAGTTCGTAATGAAGCTCCTTCTTCATGAGCATTAATACTGCTGGATAGTATATATTTTAAGAATGTAAATTCAAGTTTGGGTAGAAGAACATCGCTTTGTTGTTTGGTTATTTTCCTGGTTAGAAATTAAAGGCTTGGGCAGCCTCTTACTGTGCAGTGAATTTAAGTCAGTCCTGCTAAAATGAGTTCACAAGCAATCACTGTGTTCTTCAGCAAAACACTTACTATCGAGGGCATCCGGTGAAGGCAGATTTATTAAGATGTTAAGATTACTTGGATATAAAAGCACAGTTCTTCAGCAAAAATCTCCTTCGAAGGCTGATTCTTCTATTTTTAGTGGGAAGTTTGGGTGATTTATCCCTAGGAAAGATACAGGGCTTTGCTGTGTACACCATACGGACAAGCTGTATATTCAGCAATATGCTGCTTAGTGAATTGAGCAGAGCTCTGGAGGGCTTCATTATTGTTGTCCACCAGCGTAATGCATGGATGAAAGCCATTCCAAGCTTAGGTCTGTTACAGCAATTCTGAAAGTTTGGAAACTTGTGTTGCTGGCTTAACTCTCAGTGTTTTGCTGCAAGATAGGGAGTGGCTGCTTCTGGATGACAGCTGAACAATTTAAATAACAGAACATATGTTTGAGGAAGTAGAAGAAAATCCAGTGTCGTATTCCTGACTTAAAACCATGAAAATATGTAACTTTGGTTTTAAAAATGCTGAGAGCAGATGACTTCAGAACACGTTTCCAAAGTCAGTGTAGGGGCTGTTTTTAGCAAGTCATAGGTAATGGCACCTTTGACTTCCAAATCCATTCTGCTTCTACTATTGAGAGGCTGTTAAGGATTCATCAAATACTCCAAAGTACTTTAAAGTACAAGAAATAAATAGGTAAATGTTGTAGTTAAATGTTTGGGGGGTGGGGGCGTGGGGCATGTAAGCTTGTGGGAATTGCTTCTGTGTAATTTGTAAAATTGCATGCTTGCAGTCTTGTGTTGTAGTTTGGGGTTTTTTTAGATATACTCTGGCAAAATAGATCTCTAAAGCTGTAATTTCAGAAATAAGCTTGGCTGGAGCTACTGTGAGAAGAAGAACCAGATGCGTATTCCTTCACTAGTTCTAGCCCAAGTTCACATGGATGTATTCTTCAGCCTGGGGAACTATCTCAGTCCCTGTTGTGTTTTGGTTTTTGTCTTTGTACTAGAAAGAAAAGATCAGATCACTAGTGCAGTTTACTGTGTGGCCACACAAATGTATTTGCTTGCCAAAAAAGCTGAGTGTAGGGAAGGAAGCAGGCGGCTTCTTAGCAATCATCCTGGCGCAGTTTTTATGAGGCTTAGGAGAAGTCTGTCTGGGTTTTAATGTTATGCTAAAACCATGAGTGTTTTGTCCAGTGAACAGGACATGTCTGGTATTAGAGAGCACAGTATAAATGCTTAGGACAGCTGTGCATGCCACAGCTGACCTGGTAAGTGAAGAAGCTTCCATTACTGATGCCCCAAAATGAGCAGGTTAGTTACTGTTTCTGGTGTGCCTCTCACTCTTAAGTGTGACAGTGTAGGTTAAAAGTATTTTCTCCAGTTCATGGAAGGATAAGGCAAGAAGTGGTGATCATAGAACTTCCGACAGCCAGGTTTTGACCCAGTTTCCCTAGTGTTACTCCATGCCTCCCCCCCCCCCCCCCCCAATATTGCCTTACATAATCTGCTACTCTAGCATGAGTTTGGAGGGATTAAAACAAATTACTAGTTTTGCTGAAGTTTTTATGTCCTGCTGCTGTGCAACTCATGCTTAGATTACAAATTGCTGTTAGTAGACTTGCTAAGGTTGCTTATCAAAGCTTGTGTAGATGGAGAGACCATTTTAATATTGGTAAGAGCAGCTTTTGGATTGCTATTGTGCTAAAATAATAGCCTGACAGTAAAATGCATATAGATGCTCGTAGTTCTCTTTATTCCCTTCTATGTCACTCTGATTTAAGCTCCTTGCATCAAAGGCTTGTTCTGGCACAGTACTACATGTGTGGGATTGTGTATTACAACAGGAATTGGTGTCCCTACTGAAGACTTCTGTGTAAATCAAAGCTTGTTTACAGCATCTGTGTCTTAGATGAAAGAGAATTCATTTATGTCTAATGTTGAGATGCAGTTTCTGCTCTGGGTAAATGACAGCCATATAAAAATGATGGTTTTCCCAATGCTCTTAAAGGCTTTTTGTGAGCTATGACTTGCATGTTTTAAGAGTGGTTAGCTCAGGTAATTCATAAATGAGTCTGAAAAACATCACTTAAACTCTTGATCTTGTTCTCATAGCCTCCTCTTAAATCTGTTCTTGGGGATTTGGCTCTTGAAAAAACATGGTGAGAGATGCTTCTGTTTACAATCTGTACAGTGCTCAGCTGAGTCAAGGAAACTTGATCAAATTCAAGTTGTAATGTAAGCTGGTGAAAGATTTGCTTAGTCTTTCTTATGAACTTGTACCACAGCCTGTGGCACAGCTGTTCAGGTGATGACTTGGTGAACTTTTCAGTGCCTTTGTGAATCCATCGTAGTGCTGAGGCTCTAGGGTCACAGTAGCTTCTCATTTTTCAACATGTAGTACCCTTACTGATGATTAGGGGGCGGTGGGAGAAAACGTCTTTACTCTTAACTATATTATTGGTGATTATTCCTCATCAAACCCCAGGCTCTGCACTACTTAAGTGTAACTGAGCTTACATGTTTGCTATGTGGAGCTGCTGACTGTTTGGGTGGAGGGTGCCTCTGCAAAGGTGCAGTGGCCCAGATTTGTACCCTTCCCAAGGGCTGGAACTACCTGCAGTCATTAGGCATGTGTTGTCTCATCTTCTGAGAGTGACATACTTGCCATAGTTACAGAAACTTCTCTTATCTGGAGAATCTAAAGTCTGGTAATAAGTTGCTGCCCTGTTTGTTGGTTTGTCTGTTAAGGGCTTGCAATATTTAAGGCTCTAATGTAAAAAGCAAAGAACTACACTATGGCAGTTAATTTTGAAGTCAGGAGTTGCATGTTCGCTGTGTCTTCTGGTACAAAAATCCAGCAGCACTTAAAGCCTCAAACCTGTAATGCCGTTGTTCCAAGTTTAAACCTCCCTTAGAGTTTCAAAGGGGGCTAAAGGCTGGTGTTCTAAGAAATATTGATCAGATCAAAGTTACTTTAAGTATTAAGTCAAGCAGTGCTTTCTTTGAACTGCTGTCTCAATTTTGGAATCTGTGCTTGGTGTGTTGCTACTTACAGTAATATTAATGTTCTGTATGGTGGACTTTCCTGGGTTTGAGTTCTGAAACTAGAGTAGATTCAAAAAATGTGCAGTTACATCACTTGATTTTAATCTACATGAAATGGCTTAATACTGGTGTTGCAAAACATGAAAATAGTTAAATACAGAAGAGAATTTAATTGTTTATCAAAATGGGCTAAAAGAATGCACTGTTTGTAGAGGAAAATAGAGACTGAAAAACTAGTTGTGCTGCATGCTTCTTGTGTGACCCCAATTGGTGTGGCCTTGATGTTGTAAGCCATGGGTTTAAAATATAACAATTGTTTCAAGAAAATGATAGCATTTGTGATGTTAAGACTCTGCTCTTTCAGGTGGGAGCTTTATTATGTATAGGGACAGTTTATTTTGCCTATCAAAATTGTTTCTGGTCTCTGAAAGGGATCATTATAAGCTACTGGAATGCACATGTTTGAACAGATAGAGGTTATTGGAGCATTTTGGCACCTCACAAGTTGGATAGTGAAGTTCTGTGCAAAGCTGTCAACCCTAAGATATTTTTTTTGCTAATAATCCCCATGGGGCTGAAGATATGTCTGTAAGTGCACCACTTAATAAACTTTTGAAATGTGATGAAATGGAAGCCTTTAAGCATTTATTGTTTTCTAGTCACCCAGATTGTGTCCAATATCTGCCATTATATTAAAATACAATGTGAGCCAGTCTCTTGATGCATTGAAGAATAACAAAAAAAAAAGTTGCTAAAAAGCTGTTTGCTTTCTCAAGTATAGTTGAAATCTTTAATTAGCAAAAGGAATGTGACTTACCATATGGTAAATATCACCTGGTACTGATTCAGAGTTTCACTGAAAAGTCCTGTATGCCACACAGCCTTGTTCTTGTGAGTTTCTAATGAGCAAAATATTTCCAGTGTATCCTTACTGCAGAGAGACTATCCCTCCTGGTATTTTGGCACATAAACTGAACTGTCTCAGGATTTAGTTTCACATTGCTTTCCTGCTTGAGAAAACCATTCTTTTCTGCCTTTTCACATGTTCATGTGGCTGCTTCCTGACCTCAGTTTAACAAGTGTCTGGTGTTTATTAAAAATAAAAATTCATTGGTCGGTTATGCAGTTACACTGGGAGAAGTATGCAGTGGTAACCAGAGCAGAGCTTTTTGAGCTTAACACTTTGGACTGTAGTACTAGGTAACCTAGGACAAACTGTTTCATCTTTTTTCCCTATTGCACAATGTAGGTAACGATACTGATCTCCTCTGTAAGGTGTGTTTTCTAGGAGCTAAGCAGAAATAAAAGGAAAAGGGAGGTTATATTTAAAAAAAAAAGAAGTTGCAAGCTTACCTCCTCTGTTTTGGAGAGCAGAAGCAGGCAATCAAGGAATTTACTTGATGTGTGTAGAACTAGTTTTTTGCCATTGTGTTCGCAAATCTATCTTACTAGACTTCCTGAAGTTGCAGCTAACATTTTTACAAAGTAATGTCTTTTTATGTTTGAGTTTGAAAGCATTTGGATTTGAACTGCTGAAGTTTTGTACCACTTTCTCTTGTAGGTACTACCATGATTGTTGCTGCCATCTAAAGCAGATGGCAGAACAGGATGTTCGCCGGTTGTAGACACTGATACATTCTGGCTTACTAGTTTGAACTCTGAAGTTTGGTTCATGCTGAGATGTGAGACTGAACTGGATCAGCCAAAGTGCAAACACATTTGTTCTATTTTACTGCCTCATTAAAGACACATTAAAGCCTCTAACAGAGGAATCCTACAGATATTTGTGGAAGGAAGCAGCTGCAGATGAACTTGCCAGAGGTTGTTGGTTGGAGTGCAATGACATGTGAATGCTTTTGAAAACTTAGTGCTAAATATAGGTCTGAGTACCTGAGTTACTGATTTAGGAATTCAGTTTCATTCTGATTTGGCGTCTTTGGACATAAAGGTTCCAGTAACTTGAGCCATTATGTGGCTTTTTATATGAATGCAAGTTTCATCAAACTTCCATAGTTTTTAGTGTGATGTTCCCAGTATGGCATTTCAGCTGCTAAAAGTGTAAATATGCTTGTGGCTTTTTCTTTGTATTTAGCTACCCATGTTGAACTCAACAGTCCTAAAGAAGTTTATTTTGTGCTAATGTAAAAGTGTTTTCAGGATCTTGATTCTTGGGGGTTTTTTTGTCTGTTGTGAATACTTTAGCATAATGTTAATTTAAACAGTTTTTGAAATTGCTGTTTATCCAAATGTGGATGAAAGAAAGACTTGAGTTGTTCTCTTCTGAGAACCTGATTTAACAGGAATGCATACAGACCTTGAAGTACAGGTTACCACAGACAGTATCGGAGATAAACTTTAGACTTCATTGGAATCCAGAATTCCAACACATTTTGTAGATACGTTGGAGTGTGCTGCTGCCTTTTTTGTGGGATATAAGTTCGAAATACAACTTGTCTACATGTACCTGTTACTGTGTATCTGTGTGATAGTTACCGTCAATTGTTGAACATCTCATTTCAGTACGAGGATGTCGTCCTGGGAAGATCGTTCAGATGACTGAAGCAGAAGTTCGGGGCTTGTGCATAAAATCACGGGAAATATTTCTTAGCCAGCCTATTCTCTTGGAACTAGAGGCACCTCTGAAAATTTGTGGTATGTAAACTTTATATGTATGTGTTTTATGTAGGTGTTTTAATGTAACTACATTACATTATGTATGCTAGGTGGGTTGGAAGGATACAGATAGGCAAGTGACCTTGATTTGGGTGATGTGGATTAGAGCAAGGTCTTCACAATCTTAAATATAATTTTCATCTTGGATTGGATTAAGTTGAGTAAAGGCAGCTAACAGTTGATAGGTTGCTGATGCTCCTGGTACTATATAGGAGCAAGTTCCATTGGCAATAAGAGCTACTTGTACCCTTGTCTAGTGCAGATTTTGCAACTTGTCCTTTGTACTTCCCTAGGGACTGCTTGCACAGAGCTGCTGCTCTTTCAATGGCTATTTCAAAAAGCAGTTAGCTGCTTTAAAAGGCAACTGGTTTATGTTGTAGTTGCTCTCTTGAAAGCATAAGCAAAACAAAGATCTTTACATATTGTGAAATAGAACACTTCAAAATAGTATTGAAGAAAGCATTGTTAGGCTTACAACTGAAAAAATAAAACTGGATGCAGGCTTAAATTAGGCTTAGTTAACATGTAATAAAATCCTTGAGCTTTATAGGAAGTTGTAACGAACTTCGTTATTACTGTTAGATGTGGATAAACCCAAAATGTGTGTTCTTTTACCTTCTTTAAGCCTTTGTAAGATACTAGGCTTCAGAAGTATGCTGTTGTTAATAGGTATGCAAGCTTGTAAAAAAACCTATTGTTAAAAAAAGCGTTGTACTTAGTATTGTAATAATCCTTGAAGTTATTAACAGCAGAAACAGTCTCAGAAGCATACAGTTTGTTGAATTTGGCTTCTTAAAGTGTCATAGTATTAAAATTGAAGCAGTCTTTGAACTTGTTACTACTAACGTGCAGAAAGATAGATCAGCTTCTTCCTGGGCTTCCTCCTGGCAGACATTAACATAGCACTCTCTTACATTTAGAGAGGATATTACCAATTTACAAAGAAAAAAAAACAAAACAAAAACCACTAATGGCAAAGTCATTTTAAAATTACTAATTACTTGGTAGGGTGGGGAGGAAAAACCAGACCACCTTGTCTGACATGAAGGTAAAAATCCAGCTTTACTATGTTGTGTTTATGCTACACTGAAAAGATTGCAGTAGTCTCATCGTAATCCTAAAGAAGAAATAAAACCTCAAATTTAGATTGTACATAAGTCAAGGTCTGCAATGTATAATTAGTATCCTTCCAAGTTTAGTTTCTCATTTGTTTGAATGGAGATAGTTGAAATGAGTGTTAGGCACGCAGTGATGGGGTAGCAAATGTACAGTTAAATAAGGCATTTGTTGTTTTTAGATTGCATTCCAAACACAGTAATAGCACCAGGAAGTGTCAGGTGCATCTAAATTTAATATTGGAGCAATTGTCTAAGGTGCATTTAGATAAAAGTGAAAGGTGATTGTTTTCAGCAAAAGCAAAATATGCAGCTCTACTACTTTGAACTACTATTTTAGTGTGTTCAGGCAATGCCTGAGGAACCATTCATTATAGGATTGTCTTGTCTTGTAATCATGTCAGTTCAAAATAAGCTTTACGTCTTGAATGGCTGTGCTTTAGTGTAAGATGAAAGATACTCTTATGTAAATGTCCATTTTAAAATAGGTGCATTTTTTACTTTAAGGCTTTGTATCTGGTAGAGTTCAATTCAGCTTGTACCCATATGACACTGTATTTTAAAATGCCAGGTGCCTTGAATGGAATAGTAAGTGCTTTTGGCCCCGTTACAAAATTGTTTCTGTAAAATGCTCCTTTACCTTTTAAGTGCTTTGATCCCTCTGGCTCGTGTGTAACTGAAAGTAGTTCTACACAGTAAACACAGTTATAATATTCTTTCGGCTGTATGTTTACTTGATAGTTAACTGGTGGTGATGAAGTCTGGGGAGTGTATTTATAGTGTAGCTCTGGAGTACTAGGCTCAACATACCAATGACTTATTGAGGAGTCATTCTATATTTTCTTCTGGTTGTGACCTGGAGATTTCTAAATAGAGTAGAATAGCAGTCATTCTTGTTGCAATGTATGTGAAAATTATTTTAGCCAGTGAAACTTCAGCTTGTCTGGAATTGATTAGCGGATAATGTTCCCTGTTAGAAGAAAACTGGGAAGTGATACCTCTCCCTCAGTGAGAAGTAGTTAGGGAAGAATGCTGCCTGAAGGAAGAAGTATTGGCAAGAGTAAAGAGGGATATAGGCATGTACTCTTCTTACCACTGTATGCTCTAAGAATGGAACTGGAGAGCGTAAAGGTTTGGGAACCTTTTTTCTTTTGGGGATTATGGATAAAGTTGTAGAGAGAGGTGTTGTGTTGGGGTTTTTGCTTTTTTAAGGCCATAGTAGCTAGTGCTGTACTTAAAGTTGGGATTTTGCCACCGAACAAGCAGCAAAAGGGAAGATGAATTTATGGGATGCTTAGTGTAAGGGACCAGGAGGTACTAAATTTGAATAGCATACAGCTTGTACTGAATGAAGGCTTCTTGCTTAGCTTTTTTTGCATTCAGTCCCTTCAGTAATGAATTTTACAGTCAGCTGGAAGACATTGCATGTATTCTACAAGTTACTGTGGAGCCGTTCTGGTATCTTTGACCTTATGGGCAGCTCACAGATAGTTAGCTTTGGCTAGTCTGGTGTGATATGCTGTGGTGTTTTAATCACCACACGGAGCTTTTTCATGGAAAGCCTGCTTAATTTTAAAGCTGACGGTGTGAAGAGTAACATGAGTTATTTTTCCTATGATATAACTGTAGCGTTGTGTATCTTTTAAGGGACATCAGTCTTTGAGTCTCTGTACTGTTTTTATATGAATAATTGCCATCAAAGGAGGAGTTACCCTAAGTGCCGGGGAATGGAAATTTTAGTACAACGATGTTACAGGGGGACAGGCAGCTGGCGTTTGAAGTAGGTGCTCTCTGCCAGCGCAATGTTCTGTTTCTCCCCAGTCTGTCTAGATTCTTTACTGATTATTTTTGCAGTAAATAATGTGACTTAACTTTTTTCTTTCAACTTTCATTGTCTTCCTGGCCATGTAGCTGTTCCATTAGAGCTTGTCTTTCTGACCTTGTTTTAATTTGAGTAAGTTAGAGCTTGGTTAGAAAGCTTATACTTAAATGTGAAGACTTCTGTAGTTTTTGGTGTTCGGGTTGGCTTCATGACTGACATAGCAGTTCTGCAGATGCTGTGGGTTATTTACATGTAGTAAGTACTTCAGTTTGTAATATTAATGTTGTTCTTGCCTTTCTGATACCTATTGCCTGTCTGTTTTTCAAGGAAATATTAATGCTTTTTTTTAAGATCAGTTAATAAAAAGTTATTAGCTGACTTGACTTCTTGATTTGTGTACTCTTGATGTTGTTGCACTAATCCTCAGTAAACATTTTCTTACTCAGGTGATATTCATGGTCAGTATACAGACTTGCTTCGATTATTTGAATATGGAGGATTCCCACCAGAAGCTAATTATCTCTTCCTTGGAGATTATGTAGACAGAGGCAAACAGTCTCTGGAAACAATTTGCCTATTACTGGCGTATAAAATCAAGTACCCGGAAAACTTCTTTCTCTTAAGAGGAAATCATGAGTGTGCTAGCATCAATCGGATCTATGGATTCTATGACGAATGTAAGCAAAACCTATTCTTTTGAAAAGACTGTAACAGACTAATACTGTGTTTTGGAGACATTTCTAGTAGTGACTCTTATACTGCAAGAATTTTAATATTCTGTGAACCTGCTTTGAAACTTCTTAAAAGTACATTTCAAACCAAGGTTAAAATCTCACTCTAGAGAATTATTCTTTGCTCTTCTGTCTTTGAAATGCTGTTGCAGGAGACTGAAACTTAAGTACACTAACAGAAGTATAGCCCTGCAAAGACAGTTTGCTAACATTTTTGGTCCGGTTGTGATATGTATCGCATGTTGGTCTTCTGTTTCTAATGTTGCACGCTGTTCTTGTAGGCAAGCGGAGATTTAACATTAAGCTGTGGAAGACCTTCACAGACTGTTTTAACTGTCTGCCTATTGCAGCCATTGTGGATGAGAAGATCTTCTGTTGTCACGGAGGTAAGCTGATGACTGCTTTTAAAGGCTGTGTCTAAACTGATATTTGGGTTAATGCTATACCAAAAGGAGTGTGGATGTGCATACTTGATATTTAGCTGGAGATGTTTAACCTTATATTGTCTGTAAAGGCTGCTGTTACACCTTGTGCTTTTCTGTGTACCTGGCAGCAGACAGATGTCATTCTTATCTGGTACACATGGCCCTCTGTGCCTGAGGGGCAAGTGTATCTATAAGTATTCCCATCAGTATATCCCTCTCTGGAGGATACTGAATGCTAGAATTCTTGCCTAATTTGCCATGACTCGTTGCTGTTACTGTCTATTGGTGCAGCCTTAGCTAACAATGGCATGCCTAGCACTGAAGTAAAAGAGTAACTTTAACAAGTAACCCCAGCTCTATAGTCTTGGCCTCATCTGATTTCATAAGATGTTGTGGAAGGGACCTCTGAGGTCACATAGTCAAGCCTGCTGCTTGAAGTAAGACATCTGTTAACGTTAGAGCAGGTCGGCTATGGCTTGCTGTGACTACATAAAATGATTGCTATTGGAAAATCTGTGTTCTGTGGGCAGCTGTCCCAGTGCTGCCCTGTTGTTGTAATGAAAAAAGTGTTTGGTGTTGATCTGACTGAGGCTTGTGACTTGTCAGAATATTGGAACTTAATTTGGTGCTTTTCTTTGTAGAAGGGGACCCGTCATGTTTTTACAGGCAATGATGCTTACAGGTTTTCAGGACCTTGCAGAATCAAATGATGAGAATTTCAAATTACCTGTAGGAAGTGCCATCCTGCCTCTTTGCAGCTGTCTTCGAAAGGCCCTCCATTAATAAGGGACTTGATGCCTTGCACTGAGTGATCCAGAGATGGCCTGGTGTGTGTCCCACTGTCAGTGAGATAATTAGAGATCAGTGGAAGTGAGAGCACTGCGGAAACCTCTAGTTTGAACAGCTCCATTTGGAATTAGAAATAACAAGCACCCACAATTTCTAAGCAGACTCTTCCAGACTTTGTGAGGTTGTATTGATGGCTGCCATCTTACCTTTATTAATTACAGGTATCTCTGTAAGAGCTTTGCCTGTGTGGAATGTGCTATAAAAATGATCCTGGCTGCTCTTGCAGCTTCTGTTGAAAGCTTCTGCCTTCAGTGCCTGCTAGTATAAGCTGTCAGTTTTATGTATAATATGCTCTGAGGTATTATATCCCTGTAAATACAGAATTAATGCAATGACACAGTTGAGTCTGCCAGTCTCCAGGTAGCATTGACATGTTAAAGGAAGTACTTGTTTTCTCACAGGTCATCTTTTCATCTTCTCAATCAGTGTGATGTCTCTCTCTTTTTTTTCTTATTTTAAGAACTGGTACGTATCTTATGAGCTAGATCTCGTAATTTTAAGAATGAGAAATACAAAGTCACTTCTGCACCAAGGCAGCCATCAGTGGTTAAAACTATGTAATAAATTAGTTTCCAAAAAGCTGATGAAGGAATTATTATTTCACTATCATTATACTTTTTTGAATTTTGTTCTATTCGAGAAATAGTAGAGGATGAATAGTGACAAAATACTGTGGTATTTCAGACAGGCATAGGTGGGTGGGTAGAAGATAGTCAAGAAAGCTTAGCAGATAGAGTAGAATGCTATGTTCTGTGACAACTGCTAGTTTTGTGTATATATGCACTTAAGACCTGAGTTATGAGCAAGAAACCTATTTTTTAAAGAAAAAAATCAATGCTTTTTAATAAATGTATGGGGCATAACTTCTTGTTTAATCAAGCAGAAAAACATTTATTTTGTGCATACTATGCTTAAAGGATCTTATGAAAAGCAATATTTACTATTTTATTGAATGCTAATTGTCCCTTAAACTAGTACAGTCTTCATCTGTAACTGAAATTACTATCATTCACAACCGATTTGAAGCTGTGAAATAAAGTGAAAAGATTACTAAATGTGCTGTGTGCTCCTGATAAATGAAAGTAGACATTCAGCACAAGTAAGTTTTCCCCTTTTTCCACTCTTCTCCAATCCTATCCAAACTGCATTCCAGATCCCATGAAGTTACGGACTGTCAACGCCTCTTCATGATGTTACTACTATAATAAACACTGAGGCAGCAACACAAACCATTCAACTCTGCTGGAAGTTGAAGCTAGCATGTAGATATAAGGTAGGTGCCTTTTTTACTATATTGCGCATTTTTGCATAGTTTATTTTAAAAATTTGTCCTCTGGGATATATAATAAAACTTTGCAAAACCGCATAACATAGTAAAACAAAAGGCACCTAACTTAGCCAGTAGGCTACCAACAATAGCTTGAAAACCTGGGTCAGCTTTTTTACCTAGACTTTTCTGGGCATCTGCTGTTTGGAGTTCTTTATCACAGTATAAATCAAACCCTTCTTGCCATCCCTGTCTCCAAATATTCATGCTGCTGAAAGGATATTTCATTGTATCCCTTCCATCATCTTCCTCTCTCTTCCCTGTCTTTCCACACTGCTCGTACAAGCCATATTTTGGCCTTTTCTTCAGGCTGTCCTCTTGACTTCTGACTTTGCTTTTTATCTTGCTTCTTTAAAGCTTATTCCATAACCAGTCCTGACGTACCCCTTTTTCTCTGCTTTGTATTCTGTACGGTATTGTCCTCTTACCTATGATACCACTCTGTAGTTCTGTTCTTTAGAGACATTATGTGATTACTTTCAATTTTCTGTAAATTAAGTCCATGTTGTAGTGTCATGTTGATGGAACATATTGTTGGATTTAAGCTCTCAGATGGGAGTCATGTTAGCTTAGTAGAATACTGGATTGGCGTAATATTTTCATGCTCTGGAATTCTGTTTTTCTTGTGACGATGACAAGTATGTTGAAGGCTAAGTCTACTTGATAATTTTACATAGTATCCAAAGACACCTGAAGAGCTTCCTGGACTACACTATAAAAATAAGTAACCATCGCTTTTACTTTACCAATTCCACTTGATCAGGGAGTGGTTTGTATCTAGAGTCTGGATTTGTTGAGTCTGCCAGGAGTATACTGAAAGATACTTTTTCTGTGCTTAGGTGTCCTTATGTGAGAAGGCAATTCAATTGTGTACTGTTCTGTTTTCTTTCAGTCCACAGTAGGTTGCAGCAATCACTGTAGTAGCAGCAGCTTGACAGTGATCTTTAGCCTGTGTTTGTATTTACTTAATGTTGATCATGTACAGCTTCTGTCTGTAGATCTGAATTTCAGACATTAGCTATTTCCTTTTGTGCAGGGGGAGTGAGGAAGATATATGGGAGAAGATGACCTCTTGGGTGGCTACAAAGGGGTCTACAAACATGCAGGCATTTTCTGGGGTTTTCCTATTTTACATTTGTAATTAGACAGAAATAAACAGCTACAGGGTTGAGATATGGTTTGCAGTAATGTTTTCTTTTCAAGAACTTCATGTTTTGGGTGCAATTTGAAATGCTGAGATCTGTAACCTCATAGAAGGTCACGAACTGACTGTGTTTATTTCAGAGATTGTCCATTACTGTCACTGGGTATGGTGCAGAGTAGAATCCACATGCCTTTGTGCTAAAGTAATGTGCATGCAAATAGATCAGATCCAGGGAAGGAGAAGTGGTAGGTTAATCAAAGTTTAAAAGCTGGTTACCTACTTGAATTGGTATTAGTATACCTGTATTGTTGTGTGAGTAGACTTAATCAAAACTGCTTTGATATGCTACTTAATGTAAGATTTCTGCCATCCTTCACAACCTCAAGGTAATACTGTGAAGACAGCTTTAACAAGCCAATCTAGAATCATAATACCTGAAAAGTTCCTCAAGTCTTTATATCAAATATATTGGAGTCATTGTTCCTGGAACACACACGTTGCCACTATGCAAACTGATGTCAGTTTAAATTATTTTACACAGTGGCTCCTTTCCAACAACAGGTTTTCTTCTACAGTGTTCAAAGTTCTGGACTGAGTCAAAAGGATATGGCTTGTTAATATGAAGTATGTTTCATCACAAATAGGTTTTCATGCTGTATTTCCAAATTTTGCGACATTCTTAATTAGATAGTCTTGGCCTAAGTAATTTAAGTCACTTTAGGACCTTTGTTTAAGGATGTTAAGATGCTAGAACATCTAGTAGGTTCTCTTCCATGCCTGTCAGTCTCAATTAGAAAAGCTCTAGAGTGTGTACTTTGTGTTTAAAGGGTAGCTTTGGAAACCCATGCTTTGTCTGTAATTGCATGTTAATATGGCAGAACTACAGAAAGAGCTGTGTCTTTGTGATAAATGATTTTGTGCTTTTATAAATGACAAAGCAGTTGAGCTGTAGTTGATGACTGCCTCTGAGCTCCTTATCTTTTGCAGTGGCACAGTCTAGTGTTTTGTTTATGGCATCCAGTAACTGCCGCTCAGCTGATGTGTGGTGAAACACTGAAATACAGTGATGTGACTTACAATTCTGGTCACACCTGCAGGCTGCTTTGGCTTGTGGTCTGTTAAAGCTTGGTAGGGGATTTCCCTTTAGCTTTCATGAAGAAAGAAGGTCGCCTGCACCTAGTTTAGTTGTTAGGTAATGGGAATGCTATCCATTCTAGTAAACTGTTTAAGAGGATGTACTTAACTGTAGAACTTTGTGCTGTGTGGCTGAAAGGATGGTAAGAAAACAAAATGTATTGCTAATTTCACTTCCATTATTCTCTGTTCTTCTTTCAGGGACTTAATTGAGTTATAGCAAACTGTTTTTTGTTTATATTGCAATGGAAACAATGGATGCTGTGTGACCTTGAACTTCTAATTGTGTATTCTCTGGAACCCTTTTTACAGGTAAAACGTGTAGATAAGTCACTTGTTTTCTTGTACTTACAGGACTGTCTCCAGATCTCCAGTCAATGGAGCAGATTCGGAGAATTATGAGACCTACAGATGTTCCTGACACAGGTGAGTGACATGGAATTTACTGTAAATGGGTCTTAATGATGAAACAGATTTAATCAATTTCTGTACAGGCAATGCAGTGACTTAACACAACCTCTGTTCGCTGTGTAGTGTTCCTTGATGTCTGTGTAGGGTGTGAGTCTTGTCCCTCATGATGGCTAATTTACCTGATAGGTTGGAGGCTATTGCCCACATTGTTATTGCTTGTCGTAACAGAGTAGGATGCATTATCCAAGTTTGGGTACCTTATCTACAAGTTTGCCTAAAACAAACGTAGAAATCTAATAAAAGATCAGATGAAACTAAACAAGCTGGTTTTTTTCTTGCCTTGGTTAGTCACACCCAAACCTTTTCGTTTATCAAATAACATAACTGTTTAAATCTTGCTGAGTATTTTTTAAAGTATATGGGCTTTTCTCTACTTGGGGCTATATCTGTTTCTTTAAATTTGTGAAGTATAGATATTGCTTCACTGCTATTGGTATTTCAATTGCTTCTATCAGTGTGTTAGTCCTGAAATTTTCTTCCACTGATACGTTAATACCTTGTATGTAGATGCTGGATGCAAATTGCCAGTGCTTTCTCTACAATATTGTTTTGACTGGTTTAATTAATCATCTTCCTCAGTGTCCAATTTATTCCAAATTTCGTTACTAGGGAATTGAAAAGAGTCAAGCAGTACTATGGGGTATTTCTTGAAGTGTTGATTTCAAGTGGCCTGAAATTAACTTTCAGAGGAAGATACCACATCTAAACCTTTTTTTGAAACACAAATTCTAATTACACCTAAAGCTTGGAATAGAAGAATTCTACTTCCTATAATGTTTTTCAGTGCTGATGCACAGGAGTAATTCAGGGACTAATATTAATATACCTGCTGTCCCTTAAACAACATTTCTGTGCAAGCTGGTATATGCATACTTGACACTGAGCAGCATTACTAGACTGGTGAAATGAGTGTTGCTGTAGTGAACATTACTACCTTGTTCTTTGTTTTATGCTATTTATTCACTCAGTGCATAACCAAATAAATGTCAGTACAGACGAGTCAATCTTCACATTGATCAGAGCTCTCAGAAAAGATAGTTCTGTCACGCTAATACTACTGCTTGAGCCACCCCCACTTCAGGAATGCCCTTGCAGAATGTAGTTCTGGTTTCCATGGACACTCCGCTGAAGTCATCTGTATTCTTGGTGCCTCCTAAAAATAAGTGTAGAGATTAAAAAAAAAAGGCTTTTGATCTACAGAATGGTTTGCAGTGTTAATTTTGCTTTCAGAAGCAATAGCCGAATGTTTACCAGCAGGGGTAAAATGAAATGTCTCATCAGAGGCGTGTGTGTATATGGTATGGTGACATAAAAGGTCTTGGCCTTTTGGACTCACTTAATGCAACCAGTATTACAGAATGGATGTAAATCTTGTGGAAGAATGAAAAATTCACAGAATTGAGACCACTTCAGTAAAGTTACAAATCCTTAAAAGCTATCCCTTTGTGGAGGGATGTCGTTCGGTGAATGTGTGTACTGATACAGAACTTAATGGTAGGTGTTCATGTGGCTTGTGCTGAGAACATCAGATCATTATGATGGTTTTGTCTAGCCTAATGGGGGAAAAAAAAAAGCCTTTTCGACTAATTTAAAGACCTCCTCTTATTTTGGTGGCATTTTTATGGGGTTTGGAAGCTGTTTGCTCAAATCTCTGACTCTGTATTCCAACCTAACAGTTACCAAAGGCTGATTTAGAGTATTTGTATTTTGTGAAGCCAAGGTGTAAGTGATGTGTTTTGGTCGGTGTTGCCAACCATTTGCTTATTAGGAAACTGTAATTCCCTCTTTTGTGTAACCTTGAGTGCCTCGTATCTGCTGTGTTGTGGTATGCTCCTGGTCAGCCTAACCTATTGCAATGGTAGATGTTGCATGTTAAAATATAAACCTACTTGGCCAACATAGTTCAGACAAATTTGTTGCAGGGCTCTGTTAACACCACTGCTAAAGGTTATAGTATAGACTTACCTATTGCTATGTGTAATGCTAAACATTATTTGATTCTTGAGGAGAGACAGAAGAGGAAGTTCTTCCTAAGGAACTGAAAGAAGCAGCTTCTGTCAGTTGCTGCAAGTTCATGATCAGAAACCATTAGGGATTGCAGTGCAACTATTGTTTTAAAAAACATGTTACTTAATACAGAACTAAATTTCAGTAAAGTAAGTTTTTGTCATATGCTCTCTGTTGTATTCAGTAGTTTTTCTAGATAGATATTTTATCTAAAATGCAGTTCTACTTGGTCTGTTCTTATAAGATCTTAGCCTCTGCTAGAGAGGAACTGCAACTGGCACCAAAGACTATTTGATAGCTGTATGTAAATACGAAGTGGTCCGGTTGTACAGTAGGCTTCAGGCATTAATTTTGCTTCGTTGTAACTTGAAGGATGTGTTACTTAAGAAATAGCAACTTCAGTATTTTGTTTAGCAAATAACCAGGCATAATTGTAAATCGAACTTCTCAGTGCTTGATAAAGGAGCTTGCTGGCATTTCTTTCAGATTGTGAAACAATGCTCTTAAGTGTTTAAATGCCCAAGGATTAATCGTTGCAGGTAAAGAAAGTACAATTTCATGGAAAACTATGAAATAACATTTTGAATGCTTTTTGGTTTGTTTGTGTTGTAGTTGAATTGGCCTGGTTCTTTCTCGTGTGAAAACACTTTCGAGAGTTCTATGTATAAAGGCATTGCAGTCGATCTAGAGAATTTTTTTAAGTGCCAAGTTTTAAATCCACAGTTAGCTGACCTTTTGTTGGCAGCAGAAAAAAAGAAAAGATTGTGACCAGTGCTAAAATGCCAGAGAGGCTTATTGTTTTAATTTAGATTCCAGACTGGTTGGCATGAGGCTTTTTGAAAAAAGGTAATGGTAGCCCAAGCAAACTGGAAGTGCTACCTGAAACAATGTCTCAGAATTTTGCCATGTTAAATCTTGATTTCGTCACATCAGGTACTTCACCTTAGGTAAGAAGGGTAAGAATCAAATCTGTTCCATGTTCAGAAGCTTGTGGTACGAGTTTATTTGCTGTACTTAATGACTGGCTTTGCGTAGGATTTTAAAATTTACTGCCGCTTTCAAACTAAGCTTTCTTGGTGACCTGTGGCATTTAAAATGCACTCACTGCAGTATTTTTAAATCTCTGATGCTCACTGTAAACATGCTGAATATTACAATTAAATATTATTTCAGGGAATTCTTTGGCTCTGACTTGTTTCATTTCAAGGTACTAGCAGCGGGGAGGGGGGAAAAAGATCTCCAGGCTTAAACAGACCATATCTTTTAACTGAGTCACAGTTTAAGTACTGCTAAATTTGTTGCGAAGGCTTATTTTCTTTAAAGAGCTGCTCTGATAATTAGTGTAAAATAGTTTTATTGCATAGAATGATACCTCCTAAGACCGGTGTCTTCACTTGTATTATCTTTCAAAGGCTTGCTCTGTGACCTGCTGTGGTCTGACCCAGACAAAGATGTGCAAGGTTGGGGTGAAAATGATCGTGGGGTCTCTTTCACTTTTGGTGCTGATGTGGTCAGTAAATTTCTGAATCGTCACGATCTGGATTTGATCTGTCGAGCTCACCAGGTATGAATTATGCTGCTGTCTCTTAAAACCTCTTGTAGACTTCATGCCTCTGCTGCTTATCAGTAGGACATATTTGAAACTTGTGTTGCATTGTGTTACTGTTAGAAAGAAAAAAAAAATTCCTAGTAAAGGGGGGCTATAAGGCAGTGTCCTCTTGACTCATACTGAACTGAGTGTTTACTGTCTGTGAAGCAAAATGCTAGCACTAGATTTCTGCATTGGTCTTTGTTTTGTATTGTCCGTTTCGTTACTGTTGTATATGGATGTCAGAGGTGAAGTGTCCAGGTTTAAAGTGGCAAAGTGACTTGAACTCGCTTTGTACACTAAGTTTCAGAGCTCTTCCATTTCAGTAGTAGTCTTCTCTGGCCGTTGTGGCTTAAACTGTCTCTGCTTCACTTCGTGGAAGTAATAAATGTATTTTGAATGTTTCTATAAACAAGTCTGTACATAAAAACTTTCAGTTGCCTTCATTTTGATTCAGTTATCTGGACTACTTTGGCACAGATAGTTTGAATTACTGAAATGTGTGGAAAGCAAGGTTATTTTTATCTTTTAAGTACACTTTCTTGCAGTTTTAAGTTGCTTTATGCAGGTGTCCTAGTTAGGTGGACATTAGGTTTCAGTTCCCAGTGTAACGTTTCAGTTGCATTATATAGTCAATATTAAAAGCTCTCTCCTGCTGTGAAACAAAAATAGGCTTTTTATTCTGTGTCACTTAGGCTTGGGGGTACTATCAGAACACTTATTTCTCCTTGCAGTTTTACTGCTAAACATTAGAGAAGATTAGTCAGTGTAAAGAATTAATACTAAGATTTCTCAGCTGCTGATCAAGATGGCTACCAATTTCCTGTATTCATATAGTCACTTGAGTTCTTTATAGAAGTAGTATAATGTCTTTTAAAAAGATCATGGAGATTGGACCAAAGCAAGCAGTTGGTGCGCTAGTTTCACTACATTACAACGTGAGGCTTCTATATTGGGGAAGAGGGAATATCCTTAGCTGATGAATCATACTATTTACACTATTTTAAAGCTGAATTATGCTCTTAGAGAAAATACAATGGAACCACTTTGCTTTTAAAGCATCAAAATTGTAAAAAACCCTGCATTTGAGCTTTGTACATCAACACTTTTGTGAATGTTGAAACTTGACAGTTACAGTTGGAATGAAGATGGTATCCAGATCTTGTGTGCTCTTAACTAACAGGTCAAACATCCAAATACTGTGTATAAACCATAATATGCTGGGAATCTTTAAACTGGCAGTGCATAATAGGATTTCAGCTATAAAAATACCGATCGGTCAAGCTGATGCATATTTAGGTTTAGAAGTGTCAGACAGAGTAAGCTACCTGGTCTGGCACTCGGTGTCCAGATGAGACAAAATGATTGAATCTTCCTGTCTGAAAGCCAAGGCATAAAATACCTTTTTGATGAATTCTTGTCATCTCTTTAAGTTCTGTTTGTCTCAAGACTGGCTTTTTTCTTCAAAATTTGTAAATTTTTTTCTTCAAAATTTGTAAATTTTTTTTCTTCAAAATTTGTAAATTTTTTTTTGTGAGCTGTATTGATTTCTCTGGTGTTGACAGGTGGTTGAAGATGGATATGAATTCTTTGCTAAACGGCAGTTGGTCACCCTATTCTCAGCTCCAAATTATTGTGGAGAGTTTGACAATGCAGGGGGCATGATGAGTGTGGATGAAACTCTGATGTGTTCCTTTCAGGTATGATATATTTGTACATTAAGTATTACTTTAGGTGTTGGGCTACATGGACTGAGTTAGTCTGCTTATTGATACTTACGGTTAGCCTAGGGTAATTAGAGTAATAATTTGAGCTACGGAAAGGACTGCACAGCAGGCTGGTATTTGTGGATAATTAGAACAGCAAACCGACTGTTCTCCAGAGAACTATGTGGGATTCACTATTTTACAAACTCCTGCATATGAAGTTATTCCCTTTATTCAGATGGTCATTTAAAAGTTTAATTAGGTGATTCTTTTCAGTCATACCTAGTGATCAGAGTGCGTAACTATGCAGTCTAATGGACTATTGGAATCCTTTTAGTGTGGTTACTCTGATCAGCTTCTAATCCCTACTCCTTCCTGGACATGTTTTCAGCCCTTTTTCTTTCCCCTTCCCACCCCAGTGTAGCGTAGAACTAAAAGGATTTAGAAGTAGTGCTATTGTTGTATGTAGTATTAAGAAATCTTTAAGATTATGATGTGATTTTCCCCCACCCACCCTCACCCCTTGTTCCTGCTGAATGAGATTTCATGTTGGGTTAACAGTATTTGAAATGTTCTTAGTTGTCATTGACTCAAAAGAATTTCTTTATTTTCTCTAAGATATTGAAACCATCTGAAAAGAAAGCCAAGTACCAGTATGGTGGACTGAATTCTGGGCGTCCAGTCACTCCACCTCGCACAGCTAATCCGCCGAAGAAGAGGTGAAGAAAGGAATAATGTAGAAACATCATCAGATCTGTCAAGGACAAAACTCCATATTACAGTATATAATAAGTGTGCACTGTAAAACCATCCAGCCATTTGACACCCTTTATGATGTCACACATTTAACTTAAAGAGACGGGTAAAGGATCTTTATTAATTTTTTTCTAGTAGAAAGATGTGCGACACTATTGTAACAAGTATAGCTCCAAGTTCTAATATCCAGCATAGAGTAAAAAAAAAAAAATTAGGAAAAAACTATTGCAACTACATATTCACATTTACCACGGTTTTTAAAGTTGACCAGCATCCCAGTTAAAACTTGATGTAATAGTTAAACCAGATGAGAGCATGATGTTCCATTTGTGTAATGTGGTCTTATTGTTGCTTGATTGCTTTTACTTTGGTTATTTTGTAGCTAGAATGATGCAAATATGGTATCTAGTCTTATTTCACGGCTCTCTCTTTGAAATTGAAATAAGGAAGGGGCTTTTTAGAACAACCATGGATCTCCTATCCTCCCCCTTGCCCCCTGTTCTCCATAATAATGCCACCTGAATGTGTGCCCCATTATAATGCAAAGTTTATAGTATGGTAGTGATTAAAAGGCAAACTTAAGTCCAAAACGAACAGACTGGACAGCCTGACAGCCAACATAAATTGAGACAGAAAAACCTGTCTTGACTTTGACTTAAACTGCCACACAATTAATTTGTGCACTACACGATTTTAAATTATTGACGTTACACTGTGCTATGGCACTAGATTTAACTTAGGACAAAAATGGTATTGCCTATTAGTTGGTAACTTGATTATGTGGTACCTTGGCTTTAGTTTTATTAGCATGAAACACCTTTGGCATGCTTAGCTTCCAGGTAACTCCCTACCTGCATCAAAATTCATCTTACATAGTTCCACAGAACATGAAGATCCTTTTTTGCTAAGCCTTTGAAAGCTGACATTCTTTTTCATAAGAGGGTGTGTTTAAGTGGATATTCATCAACAGACAGTAGGCTAGCTGAGGAGTGGTGAGCTGAAAATGCTATAGGAATGTCCAACATGATTATAAGGCTTATGTCACTTAGGATTATATCCTTTGGATTTTCATGATCAAATTTCATATACTATTGTATAGACTTCTGCTTTGTAGTGTACTATAGTAGCAATAATTTCTGTACATGATCAAGAGTTATGCAGTATTTCTTTTCACTTCTCTCCTTTCTTAAAAGAGTTAACATTGGCAAATGGCAAGATTCAGAGAAGATACAGAATTTATAGTGGATAAATGAAAGGCACAGATTTGTGATGCTTTAGGATGCAATACTTATTGGACATAACTACAAAAGCTTTTATTGAATATTGTCAAATTTGTAAGATTCTTTGGGGGAAGGCTTCAGATTTATACCATTCTAAATGTGCATCAGTAGATGTAAAACTTTTGACTTCAGTATTGTCTTTGAAAATGTTAAATTGAGGATTCTGGTAACTTACATTTTATGAACTGGCACATTATATAATGCAAGAGATATATTGATTTCTGACACAGTGAGCAAGTTCTTTAAAATGGATTTAAGTCTTTTCTAATTCCATTTTGTTTTAAATGCATATTTTAAATGTAGTTTTTTCATTTAGTAAAAGTTGTCTAATTCATTTGAATGAAGTCTGACTGGTTATTTTAACATATCTTACTGTTACTCAAGAAGTGTGGAGTTTGTTGATCTTAAAAGAAACAAAAACACAACAAAGAAACAACTAAGCCAAATCTTATAGTGTATACATCTGTTATCGATTTATATTGCGTTGGTCTGTGGTTACAGTGGTTTGTTTTACACCACCTTGAAGTAAGCACCAGCTTCAATACATAGGATAAAATGTAGACTTCTTCCAATATTGCTTGAAAATGCTTGTTTTTGAAAGTCAGTGATGAAAGCTGTTTAAATGAGAGTAATTTTGGTTTGTGACAGGGTAATCAATGAATCTATTGTGTAGGCCTTGACAGGGTAACATCCTGCTCTAAAGTCATTGTTTACTTGAGGTTTCGTTTTACAAGTTTTGAAAATGCTGGGTTTTACCAAGTGCCAGCCTCTGTTGTAAGAAGCATCATGTTACCAAACATCTGGATTATTCTTTTCCATTTTTCCCTTAGTTTTTTGAACAATGTCTTCTGTATCGTGAAATGTCCAGATATAAACCTGTATGTTACATTGAGTATCTAACATGCTCACTTGTATTACAGATGCTATGTCAACAGGAAAATAAAGTCTTCAGGCCGCCTTATGTGTCCTAAAGAAATAGGAATGTCTTAGTTTATTTTATGGCACTAGAAAGCCAGATCTGGTGATGGTATTCTGAATAATTCCTTTTTTTGTATAGCAGCGATCACTTGCAAAGGATTTGAGTGCTGTTTTGATGTCTGGGGAGTTGGGATGTCTGCTAACATCCCATATATGTTGTGAAAAAAAATACCATGATTTCATACCTAACCCCTACAGATAGGATTGATTTTCTATACTAAAAGAAATCAGGAGCATCAGATACCTAATGGAATTGGCCATACCAATTCAGCTGATGTTTACAGTGTGAATATAGACCTTTAGTATTTTTGCTGTTGTCCATACTGGAAGAGGTAGAAATTATACTCAGATAAAATTAACTTTCTTCCATGGAAATTGCTGGTGGTCTAATTGCTAGTAAGTTTTTTCCCCAATAAAAAGCTTGTCTGTACAAGCCTAATATGCTGCTAAAATAGCACAGCGTTAGTGTGCTAGGAAGTAACAGGATTCTCAAATGAGCTGTTAAGAGGCACATAAAATGTTACACTGTTGCAGGGATATTTTTACATGTTCTTCCCCTACCCCCTTTTATCTGACAGTAGTATCCATTACTGATTTCATAGTAGAGTACAACATGGCACATAGCCTCTTGTCTTGTTCCTTTTTGGTTGACAGGCATTTTGTGATTTCAAAACACTAGAGAAATACGTGCTTGAATCTAATTTAAAATACTGCTGCAAGGAGTGCTTCTTTGGTCTCTCTTGCATTGATTGATATGAGAATCTTATTTTACATCGCTTTTTTATTTTTGAATGCTTCATAGTTGTCAGTGTTTTCTGTGCATGGAATAACCATAATTGTTTGCTGCTTTAAAGGAGGAAAGTCTTTTACATAGTTATGGTTATTGTGCTGCTCTAATACTCTGAACGCTCTTTCTGTTTAGGTAACATTATTTGTACTGATCTGAATTGTTTCCAAAAAATGGTGTAGAAATAGGCTCACTGAAAACACTGTAATGGATCTTACACTAGTGGCTTCTATTCAGTTTGCTGTGTCTGGACACATAGAAGTACTTGTGGCCACTGAAGTCTGAATTGATCTTTATTGCTTCTTAGTGTGACTAACAGCAAGTGTACTGCTGCTAGGTGTCACCAAGCCTCACAGTCCTGTTAAGATGATGGTTTGCATTTGTACTGTGTTCTCTGTTGAGAGAGGAGCAAATAGATATGTCTGACATGGCTTGTACTATCCCAGTGCAGTGCATTGATGTATACTTGCCTGAGAAATGCCAATGAAAATCCTTCAGATCTGTGGAAGGAAGTTGCTTTTATAGCCTGCATCCCTGTTGTAAGGTGGTTTGAAGGTAGAGATCCTCTCTGTTATGTTCTGCCGAAAGATGATAGAAGTAAGAGTTGATGAAGAGGGCATCTTATATGAAGAAGTATTGCTGTCTGTGGCATATCTTTTGATAAGTCCAAGAGGATATTTCCATCGTACCGTGGAAGCTGCCATACTACATTTTCTGGCACTGTATGTGGTTGGTTTGGCGTTGGCAGACATGTTTTTTGCTCTGTAGTAATGGAAATAAAAAGATACTACTGCTATGGAATATGGTTGAACTGAAGGTGACCTGAGAGTAACAATTTGGCATAGCTGGGATTTTCAGAATATGTAGATGACAAACAGAAATATCCCATGCTTAGCCTTTGGTGTAAAGCTCAAACATTAACACAAAAGGGTACCTGCTTTGTACAGGCTTAAGTAGATAATAGTTGTAAAAACCTAGCCTTTAACTGGGTGTTGAATTTATTCCTGGCAAACTGTCAGTGTTGTATCCATGGCTGGTGTTTCTGGAACTTCCCTTGCTGTCAGGTTTGGAGATGAAGACACTTTATACAAACCTGACAGGTAACGTTACAGCTTAGCAAAGAGCAGAGGCAAAGTGATACTGTCAATATTGTATTGCTTTTGAACTTGTTTGAGTTGTAACTTGATTAGTGATTGGCATCCATCAGCTTTGTAATTTACATAAGAATAAATGTGAGTATTTGGTTTCAGATGAACTGGTGAAAAAGCCAGGGTGAGAAAGTGGCTCCTTATGCTGGAGCAGAGATGGTTGCAGCAGTCAAATATCTCTTGAGGCCACATGGATTAATATGCTTTAAAGAGCAACCTGGGTTTTTAATACAAAACAGTTGCAATGAAGGTCGTGCACACAGTCCTTCTTGTCAATAAAAAGGAACTCAGTGAATCAAGACCAGACTTGGGATATTTAGGTGTTGCCCTGGATATTTTTCTCATGTGTCTTCTGTTTGCTTCTGCTAATTAGCAGTAACAGCTTTTGGGCTGGCTCCCAGTGCAGCTGTATGCTTTTTTTCTCTCCTGGATCATACACTGATTTTGCCTGCTTTGTTCCAAAGGTTGATCAAAGTTTTGATGACAGCATCTAGCCAGGTGGCTGCATGCAACTCATGAGCTTATAACCAAACATTCTTCTCACTGCATGCATCAGATGATCAGAGCTGAAGGAACCTCAGGCCATATTGGACTGAACACTGGAAAACCATGTGACAGTAAGTCAGTGTTGGGACGGTAAATAAGTTGCCGAGATGAGACACAAGTTTGGGTACTTTGTGTTGTTGGGGGTCTGCCATGTTCTCATCTTCCGTGGATTTCTGGAAATAGTAGTGCCTGTGCATCTTCCTTGCAGGTCCCTTGAGTTGATGGGGAAACAAAAACTGTTTGGTCACCTGTTCTGTATCTTAATGTGCCTTGTTAAAATAATGATCATAGAATGGTTTGGGTTGGAAGGGACCTTAAAGATCATTAAGTTCCAACCCTCCTGCCATGGGCAGAGACACTTTCCACTGGACCAGGTTGCTCCAAGCCCCATCCAGCCTGGCCTTGAGCACTGCCAGGGATGGGGCATCCACAGCTTCTCTGGGAAACCTGTTCCAGTGTCCTGCCACCCTCATGTTGAAGAATCTTTCTTACATCCAATCTAAATCTGCCCTCTTCCAGTTCAAAGCCATCACCCCTTGTCCTACCACCACAAGCCCTTGTACAAAGTCCCTCCCCACTTTCCTGCAGGCCCCTTTAGGCACTGGAAGGCTGCAGTAAGGTGTCCCCGGAGCCTTCTCTTCTCCAGGCTGAACCACCCCAACCCCCTCAGCCTGTCTTCAGACGAGAGGTGCTCCAGCCCTCTGGTCATCTTCATGGCCTCCTCTGGGCTTGCTTCTACAGGTCCGTGTCCTTATGCTGGGGACCCCAGAGCTGAACGCGCTACTCCAGGTGGGGTCTCTGGAGTGGAGCAGAGGGGGAGAATGACCTCCCTTGTCCTGCTGGCCATGCTGCTTTTGATGCAGCCCAGGACACGGTTGGCTTTCTGGGCTGCAGGCACACATTGCTGGGTCATATTGAGCTTCTTGTCCACCAACACCCCCAAGTCTTTCCTCAGGGCTGCTCTCAATCCGTTTTCCACCAGCTTGCATCTGTGCTTGGGATTGCCCTGACCCATGTTAATGACCTCAATGTGTTAATTGGTAATGAGGACAAAATTGCATTCTTTTCCAGTGTCCTGTTTGAACTCGGTAATCTTGGCACCTGTATGTCCTAAGAAATGAAAATTTTAAAATGCAATTCAAAATAACCATTTACCCTTGCCCAACATATGGCTATAGTCATCTTTTCCAAGGAAAACTCCTACTGCTGCCTGAAACAGTCTGAACAGGTGGAGCTTTAAGCAGGGTGTATGCACTGCATGTGGCCTAGCACAGCACCCTTCCTGTGTCCTGCTCCTTAATTAACGCAATCTGCAGCCCAAGCTTCTTGTTTGGCTTACTGCAGGCTCAGTCTTAGAAGCAACCTTATCAGAAAGCAGGTGCTAAATAGGTCCAGCTGCTAATAAAGATCAGCAAAAGATGTTCTGTATCTCTGGGCGGAGATATAAACTTTATGTTAAAGATGAGAAAAGCTCCCAAGCAGAGCTGTAGAAACAAGCACCACTCATCTGTCCTATTTCAAGGTGATTTTTCATGCCCAGATGCTAAGTTTCAGTGTCTTAACTTGAGTTACTGTTAAATGGAGGACGTAAAGCAAATAGGTGGGGTTACAACTCCTGCTGTTACAGGTGGCTGATACTCAAAACTAGTAAGTTATATTTACAGAGAGTAACATAATGAAGTTACTGGGTTTTTCCTTGAATTTTGCCTGCTCATGATGCTTTAAAGGTTTGGATCTTCAGGGTGCAGGAGAGAATGCTGTAGGTAGACCCAATTAATTACTGAAAAGGCTTAGCCAGAAAAGCAATGGTATCTTGTGGGCAGACCCGTACAGCTCATGACATGAAGCAGAGGAGCACACAACACTGATGAATGCGGAGGACAGCCTTGCCAAGTAAATATATTCCGGTGTAATGTGTTTCTCCATCACTTTAAAAGTCCCAACAAGCATATTGTAATGTGAAACTAGTTACAAGTATTTCACATTGTTCCTTCTGACTGCTTCCTAGCATCATTTCTGCAGTTCCTCGTATAGGTCCCTCATTGTCTTGTTGAATTTCTGGCCATGTATAAATCAGTCATTTTCCACTAGCTACCCTGGAATATTTTTTGTTTATACTTCAGGTTGCTATCCTTGAGTGGCTTTCTGCACCTTCTGCAAAGATGGAACATCTGTCACTCCTGTGTAATGCTGGGAGAGGGAGCATGTTATGAGAATTACGTTTTAGTGGGTATCTTAACTGCACCTTAATTGCATCAAGCTTTCAGGAGACTGGGTTAAGAGAATGAGCTGTAAGACTTAAGGACCCATTGTGTTGAAGCAGTGATGGAGAACAAACACCTCATTGAATTATTTCCTACTCAGAGGCTCTTACCTAAAGGTACAGCAACAAATAACTGACATGCTAGTCTTGGAGGCTTTTACCTTGCCTTTACCACCTAGAGTAAGAAGACATATTCTTTTCCTTGGTCTGTCTTGTGGATGCTAATGCTACACAAGAATTTTAACACGCTTCATGAAAAAGACCCAATCCAGTTGACATAATTTTTTTCATGTTAGAAGTGGTCTAGCATGCAGGTGACATCTAGTGGTTGAAGGCCAGTGGATGAAAAGCTGTCAGTGCAGAACTGGCACTTTATGTTGGTCCTGTACTTGCCTGATGTGGAAAGTTTGTCCCTTGAGCAGTACCGAAGTACGTCCATAGTGCATGACTTCAAAATAACCCAGATCTTGCTGCACTGAAACCAGGCTTGCCTCAGTTAGGTGTGCACATTTATTTCCCTTGAAGTTGGCAGACTTCATGAGGTCTATTAAAATTATCTGAGGATTCTGAATGGAAAAAAAAAAAATATCAGAGGTGCCATGAAAAGCATAGAAAAGGTAGGCTTTGTCTTAGGCGAAGTTTTCTAGGTTTCTTCCCCGCTCTGGAATCTTTTGTTCCCAAGTCTAACAGAGTAAGGTGATAAATTTTCAGTGATTAGAGGAGAACTGGTGAAAAAAATGTAAGATGTAGTATGTTTAGATCTGATGTAAAATAATATGACTACATAGAAGGAAAAAAAATAATTGGCTTTGGCTTAGGTGTGGTGAGCTTAATTGGGAGATGCTATCAGAATAGGGCTGGTATTAAATTGGAATACCTTATCTACCCAAATGTTACATAATTTGTGTTGCTTTTAATTAAGCAGTTCTTCCTCTGCTTCAACCATGGGCTTGGTATCACAGGCATATACTGTGGAAAAGCAATTTGTGGAGTTTAGACCTGATTTGAGGGCATCAGTTGATACTTGGCCACGTTCCACTAGTTGTCTACAATGAGTTGCTCTTGGAAAGCTGTATCTACGCGAGTGTGTTAGAGCAATTATGAAGTGAATCCTCCTGATTGTCCTTGTATACTGGTTTGGACTGCAGAACTTGTGCTGTTCTATGCAAATTAGATCTTTTGATTTAGTTTCATGCAAAGGTGATTTGTTCCTAGTGTATGTCCGTGGTGTCAGTGATCCAGACTACTGAGTGGGCCATACCACTGTGAAGTCTCCTTCACAAGCAAGAATCGGTGACGTACGGGTGGTACACAGGTAGAATGGAATCAAAATGTGAAAAGCCAATGTGACACTGAAATGCTTCCCGTGCTGTGTAAAGTCGAACTGGCACCCGCACTTCTGAGATTGTCAAGTGTCTGTTACTCGCCTGTTCTACAACCTACACAGTGGTTTACTCCGGAACCTTTCCACTCGTTCTGTTGTTCTCCTCTTGCACCTGTTTTTTTGGTGTCTCTTTTCTGACTGCTTTCCTACCCAGGAGTGGAAAGGTCTTTTTGGCCTCCCAGGTCACACCTGATATGCAAGGGAATACTAATTTTCAATCTGTTGTGAGGGCTGAGATCCGAGTGGCTGGATAACCTAGCAGCAGGAGGCGGCAGCTGTGTATCTCAATAGGCACTGACTACCAGAAGACCAGCAGCTGAGGTATGTATACAGTTCAAGAAGGTAGAAGGAAGTCTTCCTGCAGATCAGGGCAACAACCGGATTTTGAGGTGTCGTAAGCATGTGTCCTCGCGGCAGTGAGACTGGAGATGTATTTGGAAGCATACAGCCTCCTGTGTGTGTAGCAACTGAGACGGAGCCCAGGTGCATGTACTGCTTTCCTGTACATGTTGTTAGGGTGAAGGCGGTAGGACAGGCATGTGAGGCTTCAGTTGGAACTAGGACATGGGTCCAAAGTGTGTGGAGAGGCAGTATGTTGCTACTCTGAGCAGGAGGGCTGTTCTGGGTCTTTAAAAGCAATGCCATATGGCTGTGACCTGTAGGAGAAGTCTAATGAAACTGTTTTGTCTCAAAGTGCTGATTTCTAGACGTGAGGTCTCTCCAAGGGACTAAGCAAACTGCGCACAAGGATGATGTGCTTCTGTTACCTTCCTCGGCTCCAAGAGGCAATGCAGCCTTTATCCTTCCACAAACGCTGTAGGGAATGAGCTAATGGCACTGCGCACAACCCTGGTAGCAGCAGCGATGACCAGCACTGGTTGAGGTATCAGTTCAGTGGGAACGAGAGCCAGCTACCTGCCGACACTGCAGTAATGTTTTTCCCCCTCCACATTCCAGCAAGCCTGAAGGGTTTCGTGGCTGCCCTTCCTCGGCCAGGCCCTGGGAGCAGCAGTGTGAATTTTGCCCTAGAGGAGCTGCCTCCCACCATGGTGGGCCACTTCAGGTGGGCCACTTACTTCAGGATCAGAGGCTTGGATGTCAGGTACAGAGCTGCTGTTTCAGTAGGCAGCCTGCAGGTATGGATTGGTTGTGAGCCAAGGGCCCCCAAGGATGGCAGAAGAAAAAGGATGTGTCGTCCTGCTCGCTGGCATGGTTTTGTTCCATATATATAGCAGTCCAGTGGGAGGTAGACAAGCTTAGGTCACAACAATTTCGGGTGGTTGGTTACGAAGGGGAGGCTGTGCTGGAAGGCTGCTGCTCACAGCTGTGGTCTAAAGCAAAAGTGAGAAGGGAATGAAGAGCTTAGCTAGAGCTCAGAGTTACCTAGAACTCAAAGCAGTTCTTGGGCAGCCTGCATGCCAGACTGCCTGCATGCTCAGGAGCAGGAGGCTGCGAGGATGGTGGGAAGACCAGTATATTCGGTAGGCATTTGATGGCCCTCCAGAGTTCCCGTATCATACTCTTTGGTAGCGAGTCATGGACCGACTGCAGGAAGGAAGGTAGGTGAAGGTCAGCTTGACTCTTCTAGCACCTTTCATGCACCTCTGGTTATCAGATGATCTCATGCTCACCAGTGTGAGAAGAGGGTATGTGGCGTGGGAGCAGACTCTATAAAGTCTCCCAGGAAGAGAAGTTTAGACACAAAGAGCTTTTTTTTTATATGGTTTTATTTATTTCAGTGTGCACAAGACCATGTCCATCTGATGTTAATGGTGGCAAGGTTGAAGGAGCTTGCATTACAGGTAAGGAGGGCAATACAGGACCTTATTTTGTAGTCTTGGAAGGGATTCTCTCCCTGTGGAGTTTTACATCTGTGTAGGAAGTTATATATTTTTGACGTATAGCTGTATAGATGTGTGGATGAAGGCTGATCCTCTAGCCTTCCTCAAAACTGGGAGTGTGATACTTGCCCCTTTGGTTAGGCCACACTGTTTGGGCTGTTAGTCCCTAGTGGGCCGTGTTGAACCCCTAGGAGAGCAAAGGGTATCGGCCCGCTTACTCCTATCTCTTTCCCTATCTCTGAAGTTGTAGGCCCCCCTGCCTCCCCCAGGGCTCTGCCTCTGCTCATCCACCTGGGGATTACGGGCCACTTCTCAGGGAATACAATTTGGATGCTTTTGCTGAGCTCACTCAGCACTCGGATTTTTGGGTTTCCACCTCAAATTACCTGGCTTCCTGACTTGTGTTTTCTGGGGTACAGACTGAGCCATGTGTAAAGCTGGAAGGGTGTGATAATTCTGAAAAAGCTGCTTCAGCAAAGGCTGGGCTCAGAATTAATGGATGCCTTCAGCCTTCTGCTGTATTACTGGCTCAGACATCCATGGGGGATGAGTAGCACGTATCTATTTTGGTTATAAAATATACGTTGAGCCCTTATAGTAGTATCTGGTAGTTGAGAACAAACAGCTTATGCCCTCAGGGCTCTGCGATGTTGACCTGAAGCTATGAAGCAGGCTGGGAGGAAAGAGAGAAACTCTGAAGTTCGTGGAAAGCTTGTGGAGACTGGATTGAGCGTACCTTGTTGGACACCTCTGGGAATCATGCAGGAGCTTGACTGTCACATACTTAGACTTGCCAGGCATGAGTTTGTTCCATACAGCGCTGCACATTCTTTTTTTTTTTTAGCTTGTAGTAGAGAAATGTTAATGGCACTAAGTATTTTTGCATTCAGATGAACTGCTGTCTCTCCCTTAAAAAAAAAAAATAATAAAATAAATTCAGTACTAGATACAGAAGTTTTTTGTCTGAGTTACCAAAATGGTCAGGAGGTGGCACCAGCCTACCACAAATGAGCATCTGAGCTCTAGGTGGCACTGGAAGGAGGCAGGTTCACTGAGCGTTTCTTCAGTGCTTGCTTAGCCACCCTTGTCTGTACAAGTCTGCTGTGTTGCGTAGGTGAAGTGCAGCGTTTTCACGTAACTTACCTAGATCAAGAACTAATTATTTGCAGGCAGTTACGGTCAGGTAATTTTTAGGGTGATTGGATGTGGTAATTTTTGTACACACTTACTCAGACTGTATTTATGTGGTTACTAATTTATGCATGTAGGTTTTCTATAGGTCACTGGTTTTAGTGTCCCAGTCTTCAAACTGAAGAAAACTTGGGTAGCTGAAGCTTTATAATGCTAATGCTTTATGAACAAGAAATGCTTGCTCCATGCTGCAAATATAATGCATTCCTGTCCCCCTTTCAGGTTAAAGTCATCTACAATCCACACAAGTATCCAAGCAATAAATCTGCCTCACAATCTTTTAAGGTAGATTAAGCATGACGGTAGAAAACAAATAGGACTTTTTGAAAATAGTGCTTGCGAGGACTAGAGCAAAGATGTGAGAGTTCCTGACTCAAGCCTCCAGTCAGGGTTACATTCCTACCTAAAGACAGTAATTGTCCTGTGTACAATACTGACAGTTGCTGGACACTATTTCCTAGTAAAGGGCTCGTGTTTTTTGGTTTTGGGTTGTGTTTGGGGTTTTTTTGGCTTGGAACTCTTCCAAAACTTTGGTTCTCCTTCAGCCTTTGTTTTATCCTGATTTCTTTTTTATTTTTTCTTTCATTTCAACCTTTTCAAACAATGAGCAATAGGAGAAGACACTTCCTCCACCCGTATCAAAGACACTGCTTTGTTCCTGTGTTTTTGCTGACCCACCAATAACACTTCTAAGCTGTAGCTGAAGAAAACACTGCGGTCCCTCCTTCACAATGGTGTTGTCATATTGACAGTAGCACTGACCTACTGCAGGGTTAACGTGCAATGCTCTCTTCACCCTAGATTGTTGGCTGCTCATCTCCCTATCCTCTTCTTATGCTTCCTAACCTCTTCTGTTTGTACTTTGATGCCTGCAATTCTTGAAATCAGTTCAAGAGCGGACAAAACAGTGCCGTTGTGAGACAAGAAAAAAAAAATAATCCTAGCTTGGCTTTATTACTAGCACATACCAGAGGATGACCTGTGCTATGCCGGGGTGATTGTTTGGAATGCTGCAGTGATCTTGCATGTGGCTTTGATAGATGATTTCTGCAAAGGCTGGGGACAAAAGCATCTGTCTCCATTCTTATTGGAGCCATTTGTTAGTATCCTGTGGCTGCCAGTAGCTGTGGAAGATCCCATGTCAACATGTTGTCCGTGAGGTAGGAGTTGAGCTTCTGAAACTTCACAAGGTGCTTCTTGCTGTTCCTGACAACAAATGTCAAGTGATTGTAATTCTCTAAAATTCAGTTTTGCATTTGTTTTGCATATGTCCCTTTTTTTTAGAAAGGCAACATGTATACTTGAATTTACATGGTATTAGCCTGTGGCGCTAAGTTATTGTACATCTCTCCATGCAGGAGGTAGCACACGCTGCCCTGTACAACTTAAGAGAGAAACAAGAACTTCAAAGTGGAGAGCACTGAACTGATACGCGTTTCTTTGAGATAGGCACCTGAGCCTACTGCTAGCTTTTACTGGAAACTACTCAAAATTCCACTCAGAAATAACATTTGAAAGTCAATTGTTTTTATACGTTTCCCTATAGGAAAAACGGAAGTGGTGTGCTGCAGTTGATGCTTACCTGTTGTTTCAGTAAGACTGGTGTTTTTGCAAGAAAATTGTTCACATATGACTTCAACCCGTTTTAGTATTTCCATTCTGGGAGTACTAAGCATTGTAGGCCTGGTGGGAAATAAGCTGTTTGTGTAGTTCCTTACCCACTTATGGTGGTCTTACTTATTTTTATGTATCCACTTTCTCCATCCTGAAAATCTGCCTTTATTTCTATTACCTCTGCTCCATGTGTATTAGTTTGTGGCTTCTGGTGATATCTCTTCTTACAGGTAGGTGTGTGTATATATAATTTTTCAAATATATCTTCTGACTCCTTTGCAGTGGAAAACTGGGTGGACGGTTCGGGGGTCGGTCAGCCCTGAATCCCAGTAGACACACAAGCTCATTAAAAACAAAAAAGCAGCAGTTTAATTGCAGTAGCATAAAGTAAAGGTAAAGGTAACTTACCTTGCTGAGGTGTTTGCATGTTCTGTGCTGCTTTAGCAAGTGTTTTACTGGATATCCAGGCCACCTATTTCAAAGCTATCTTGCTGGAGACAGTTATGGCTGGTAATACTGTTTTATAAACAGTACAGCTTGGTGTGAACAACCCCAGGAACAAATACATCTTTGAAATGCATGGTGCTTCTGGCCAAAAGAGTAGACACAAAGTGACCTTTCATACAAAGAGTTAGAGATGTGCATTTACTCACTTAAATTTGAGCTGCAATAATTTAGGAAAATAGCATATAGAAGTTTCTGCCTAAAAGGAATTCTTCAGCTGAGTTCTGTAATCTGTAGCAAAGATACTGACAGAAATTATATTGGGTCTCTCTCTCTGTTCTCCACCAAGAAGGACTTAATCTGGCAAAGTGCTGACCCTCTTCTATTAACAACTGATATTTCCCAACAATTCAGTATCCTTCAGAAATGTTCACTTCTATAAGGACACCTGGAAATGGAAGAAATGTGGCTGTTTTCAGTGGCAGGTCATCTGTATATCAAACACCCTTTCCTTTCTTCCTAGGGTTATTTTTTGAGAACTATGGAGAAGCTGCAGGGAGAGCAGAGGACTGAGCCACAAGCCTAAACACGGGAATAGTTCGGTCTGTGTACCCTGAACACAGCATAGGTCTAAACCTCCTTGATTTCCTTTTGCAAAGACTTGAACTCTTAAGATATTACTACCTCGTGCTTCTAACCGTTCGTACCCTGTTTATGATACAGGGCAATGCAAGACTGTTTTTGTTTTTGGTTTGGTTTTTTTTTAAGAACTCCAAACTGTCATAGATTAGAACATTAGCTGCAGTTGTGTACCATCTGTTGTTGCCTCCTGGGCATACAAGCATGTTCCTGAATATCCCCTGTGTCAATATCCCACGTACAGTAGGCAGAGAGATTTAACTCTTTGTTGATGGAGCATCTGTGTATTGGTTATTTATTAAGCAAATGATATCTTGCATTAGAAGATGTTCCTATATCACATGCTACTTTTAACTCGAACTATTACTGTTATAGCAGATATTTAAGAGAAAAAAATTGTAATTTTTTAGGCATATTAAAATGTTCACTGATTTAAAATTAATAAAACTTTCATGTAGTTACAGAATATAGCTGTATCCACAACCAATATATGTCTGTAGTTATTGATTCTCTTGAAACGCTATTTCACTAATAAGAGCAAATGTTGTTCCATAAAAAGCAAGGAGCTTATGTTGATCCCTGTAATTACTGTTATAGCAGATGGAACATACATGTCCAGCTCATTTCAGAAGCCCTAGGCACAGTATTCTTGCAGTTATGAAGAATCACTCTCACTTCCATGAAAAGGAATGGCATTAAAGATAAGCTGTGAACTTTTCTTTGATCCCTGCCACACAGGAAGTGCACTGTTAAAGGGCCATGGCAAGCCTTGAAAAAATAGTTAAAAAGAAATGAATGCCGCACAAAGTGCCCTGAGCACTGGAAAACGCTGGTTTTCAATGTTAACTATTCCCAGTGTGAAGCTTTTATTTCAGTGATGGTCATACTTTGAGGCAGGCCAGCCTAATGAGTCAGCTTTCTGGCCAGAATCCTGCATAGATTGTTAACAAGTAGTATCCCAAAAAACAGCAGGGCAAAGGTTCCTTCTCACACTGTACAAAAGCCATCTGTTTGGGCTTCAGGTTTAGCTACTATTGCATGGAATCAACATTCTATTGAACATAAAAATCTCATTTAAAGATTGTCTAATGATTAATATCTGCAAACTGTCTTTTGTTGGATCCCAACAAAAAGCCTGTCAAGTCATATATTAATTGAAGCATGACAAACAACTGTTTTTCTCACAGATGATGGCAAAAAAGCAACAATTTAAAGGGCTACAGTTGCTAATTTGGAACAAAAATGAAAGATGGGATCTGGATTCTTTTCTTTTGGCTTGTACTTTATCATCGGGATTTCTGAAAGCAGCTGGAACTTCTGCTAAAGAGAAACAGGGTCTGGCTCGCTCCGCTGTGTATAGCACTGCCTGTGCCAGCTGAGCTGTCTTTCCCAGTGGAAGAGTTCCGTGCTGTGGGAGGGCATGTGGTGGTGGTGCCTCCTGTCCTCCTGGCTCTGTCAGAGCAAAGCCCAGCTCTCTGCGGGAGTCCAGGAGAGGATGCCCAGAACCCTTCCACTCTTGGTTGCCCTGGCAACGGCATCTTCCTTTCTGAGCTGCTTCTCTACCACAGGTACTGTCACATACCCCAGGGCTGCAGCTGCCTTTTGCTCTTGGCCCCTTTCTGTCTAGGTTTCCGCTAATGCAAACCAGGAGTAGGTTAGGCATAACCTTACTAGCGAGAAGGTTAGCGTCCCTCTTGCATATATTGACCTCCCATTGATTCTGGCAAGAATGGCGTATGAACTAACACTTACTACATAACCATGAAGTAACTAACCTTACTAGTTGGTTCCAGTAAAGATGTCCCTAGTACGTAAGTCTCTTCAGATCAACCACTCACCTCAGTCTGTTGTCTTTGATATTTTGTTGAGTATTCACAAAACATCTGTAGCAAGATGTAGCAAGTCCAGATAATAGAAATCCTCTGCCCTCCCACTCTATCTGTAATTTTTTGTGCATTGTGCAATCTTCCTTCTGCAGTGTGGTAAGGGTACATACAGATGTCTGTAAATGGCTTTTTGACATGGGTGTAAAAAGCATGTCAAGGCTTGTGCTAAAAATTTAGTGCAGCAGCTGTATAGTAGTGCTTGGCCCCATTCTCTGGCCCTCTCTAGTTTACCCATATGGACATGTCTGTGAGTCCTGCAAGACTAATAAGCGCATCCAGAAGGAAGCTGCAGAATGTGACCTATACAACCTGTTTAGTCATAAATTGCTCCTAAGTTGTAATTTCAATGAAGCTCTTGCCAGCAGCTCCTTTCATTGTAGTCATCCTGTCCTGCATCTAATGGCTGAACAAGATGAATTCGGGAAAGTTGCATTTGTAAGAGATAAGAAAGCTTAATTCTTATATTTACAGGAAAAAATGTGACCTGAAAACCTCGGCAACCTGAAGTTTCATCTAGGTTTATCTCAAGACTTTTACTAAGGAAGACAGAACTGCCTTAAAAGACAACAGCCAGCTGCCTCCTGAGAGAAAAGGGTCTCCTTCGTAGGGACAGTAGCTTTGGACAGATGACATGCAATTGAGCTGATGTAGTAGGGCTGAACTAGTGGAAGTAGGAACTGCACTTGGAGATTGTATATATGGTGTTCTGGAACCCTCTGCTGACATGGAAAGAGTGGTGTCTGCCTCCTTAGCCCTCAGTAAAGTGGCTTGGAAGCATCTGAGATAAGCTGCTCACATCTCCAGGGAGTCGTGTTTGTTGCTGGAACCTGTGCAAGCTATGTGAGATTGAGGAAGGTTATGCCAGTGGAGGCCTCGCCCAGCACAGCCTTAAGAAATTGAATTCTCACTCAACGGGGCTACTCTCTTGTGAGGTTGTTCTCTAAGGAAGAGGAAAAAGCCTTAAGATAAACCTAACTACTTTCAACTTGCTGAGCTGTCCAGGGAGACACTTTGTCATGCTGAAGGTGAAATAAGGTGATACTGCTTCCTTCCTTCATATGATGCTTCCAGTAAAAAGCAGATCTGCTTCATCTGCCTTTCATTCATCGTGATTTTGGGACTTTATAGTTGTTGTTGAAGAAATATTGTAGCCTTTTCCACATAGGGACTTTGCTTTTGCAGAGTCTGCAAACAGTAGTAGCTATCAGTTGTTAAGATGAATTTGTTTAATGAAACAGACTAGGTGGTGGGAGGGAGGACAAGCCTTTCCTTCCACTTGGGTAATCAACCTTTATGAAATAATTTGCGTGCCAAGAAGAATAATGTATACTTTAAGATTTGAAATGTTTTCTAGTGGGTAAAATAGATGTTACAAAAGAGGAGACTGTGTGCAAATGTGAGAATTAACTGAAGGTGAAAGTGAAACCAGAAGCATTCTGTTACTACCCTCCTGCGATCTGAGTGCTGCTTTTAAAGCCAATAGGTTTTGCTCATGTTCGGGTTCTGTTTGGTTCTGCGTTCTCTTTTGGTAGTTTTGCACTATTGAAAAGTAGTGTAGAACAACAGTAGAAATTAGCCTTTCAGATCTATTTGGTTATGTTCTTCAGGCGTATAAGGTAGAAGGAAGCTTTCATACGGATTAGCAGTCCTTAATCCTTCTACACACCGATTCATTGGAGCGCCTAAGTGTGTACTTAAAACTAAGCACGGAAGTAGGTCCCTTCCAACCGTTAGGCTATTTGCATGCTGAACTTTACAGAAGTATTCATGGGACTTACCCAGATCAGGATCATAAACAGGGACTCTGACATGGCTGCAAAGTACATTAATACCAGCTCTAATCTTTCCTGAACTGTTTCACATCTTTGGGCTGTTTGTGCATGCTTTCTCCAATGGGTAACTTGAACTTGTACTTGTCTGATCCATTCTTGAGAAGCTTCCTGGTCCCTTAGAGTTCAGCAAAGCAGTGTTTCGTCATGCATGCCACCCATAAACAAAAGAACTGTCCTTTTCCCAGTGTTCTCTGACTTCAGCAAAATTATGGAAGCAGAATGTGGCTTTTGACCTACTGTTTCATCCCCCAAATTTTGCCATTGGTTTTAAGATCATGTGTGTACTGTGATAGAGGATGGTAGGTAGGCTCTTACATCTTGTGTATTACTAGTTAAGAATCAACATCAAACAGGAATCAGATGTTCTCCAAAGCTTGTGATGCCTGTGTCCTATAGACAAGTGTCCCCAGCCCTTTCCAATATATTCTATACATTATTGATCTCGGTAACATTTGTGCAGTTGCCTGCAGGCTCTGTTCTGCAGTTTGTTCCCAGGTTTTCCCATAATTCAGATGTCTCAGTTACTGCTTGTCCTTTGCATAAGTTGAATGCAGCCTTTAAAAAACCAAAAAGTGAATGCATTGGGCCGTTTGAGAGCTGTAGCTGTGTTCTCCTTTCTTTGAAGTTATAGCAGCTCATACAGAAAACTTGACCCAAAGTTCAGGGAGGGTGGTAGGAAGAGGAGAAATCTTGTTGGGCTTGTATGAGGGTGCAAATATGTGCAGGTGTGGATTTATCTATGGGTCGGTACCTTGCCCATGCAGTGTCTGTGTTGCAGCCTTGACCGTATGATTCTACTTCCCTTGAAATATAGCTGCTTGCGGAGGTGTTGAAAAAGACTTTACAAATGAAGTTACAAGCAAGAGTTAAGTGCTAGTTCCCAAACTGTTCACAGAAGAGGCTTTCAAATCCACCAGAGTGATTTGAATATCCAATTCCTCTTTTAATAGGAGGTACTCATATATCCAAATGGCACCGAGAATCTCGGCCTCTGTTTATATTTACATTAGCCTCTCTGTGTGACTTACATATGCAATATTTTACACGTGCGTATTGCCAAGCTAAAATTGCCATGTTACAGTAGTGCACCTGTCAGTCATTGTGATGTCTGTTTTACTTCAGGGAGGGGCAGGATCAAATGGAATAGTTGCATCGTGTTTGCTGTCCCTAGATGTATATTTTCTATAGGAAGTGGGTTTGTTTGCATGAACAGCAGCGACAAGAGAAGAAACACCATATATCTTAGCCAGCTTCAGTAAGTTTAGTCTTGTTGGTGTTTGAGTAGTAAAGGGAAAACACAGAAGAAAATGAATGGAAGAAAATGTTATTCGAGTTTTGCTTGTAGCTTATAAGCCTGTAGCAGCTCTGTAAAAGTCTCCATAAATTACAAAGCTTTAAAGGACCGCGAAGAACTACTGGGAAAATTGCTGAAAGGAATTCTCTGTATTATAGGGATCAAATTGCAGATAGACATCGGTATTATATAGTGACCAGCATCGTTTCTTATCTGTAACCTAAGTGATATTGCTGTCTTTATTTTAAGATGATGAATTAGACTTCTTTTTAAATGCTTCCAAACTACTTACTAGGATGTTTTGTCTGGACAGCCTAACTGCTAGGCTGCTAGGAAAGTTTGATAGGTTTCTGGTGCTGCAGTGATTGTGCACTGCAAAGGAGGCTCCAGGCAGCTTCACTGGGACATTTTGTTAGGGAGACTTACGGTAATTTGGTACAGTCCAGGTCAATATATAGTAAGTCCTAAAGTAGAAGAAAAAACCAAAAGATGGTACAGTCAAGGCTGCAATGGTCTATCCATTGGAACTGCAAACTATGGACACATAATAATGGAAAATATATAGCCTCATAAGCAAAAATGTAACAAGGAGCCGTCAGCCTATGGTCTACTTTACAAAAAGTGTGTATCCACTTGAAGAATTTTAAAAAGCAGCAAGAAATCAAAGCCTTTTGTTCTACTTGTTTTGTTCTGCTTACCACAGTTTTATTATAGTCTGAATGGATGCTAGTGTGCACATCAGGCTGGCTGGCTGGGTACTGCCTTCTCGGAAGTTTTAGAAATGTGTTACAGCAGAGGGCAGCAGGGACCTACCTCTGCGTAGAGCTGTTCTGTATTGCAAGCGTGCGAGTGCTGTTTTCTCCGCACTTCCCTGCTATCATGATATTCAAGGGCCACATAAAGCTTATAGAGGGGAGCTGCCACAACTGTTGTCGCTGCACTTGTCACAGTGAATGCAAGGTCTGTGTTTGTGGATCCATTTCTAGTCAGCGACTGATTCTCTAGATTTGATGTATGCTACAAAGAATCCACACCCAACCTGATGGCAGAAACTGGGCAATTTTTACGTCTGTTCAGTATCCTCTAACTGTTAGTAGAAGGGAAATGATGTGACAAACTGTACAGCTCATCCTCAAGCATGTTTTCCTGCTAGCTGCTGAAATACCTTAATCTTCTCCTGGAAAGCTGTTTGTTAATTTCCCAGTACAGTATTTAGGGTCTAAAAACCGGAGGCTAAAAGTGCATGCCTTCAGGGGGAAAAAAACAATGCTGCAAAGCAGCTTCAGCTGGGAACCTCTCCGACGATGCATACAGTGTGATGATGTCAACAGTGCTAGGATTACCTCCCGCTGCGCATCTCCTCATTGCTCACCCTCAGCATCTTCTGCCAGTGCTGGCGAGCCACTGCGGTTCGCTGGGCTTTAGCTGCTGTTTCCTCCTGGCAGTTCAGGTTAGTGTTCCAGCACAGCCAGCCACCTCAGTAGGTCTGGGGGTTCCCTTCTGTCCTGTTTCTATTTCCTGATGGGGAGACATGCTCGAACACCCGCTTCTCTGGCTTGGTGAACTTGTGTCCTGGCAGCAAGTGCCTCTGAACGTAGGGCCGGTTCACAGCAGAGATCAGCAGAGGCTTTGAACTGGCTCCCTCCTTTAATTGGGAGTAGCCTGGGTCTGATGAGCTTCCAGACAACATTGCAAAGCTCAGCTTTTCCCCCGCCCCCGGCTTCTCCAGGCATGTGAGAGTGTAGGTGTGTGTGAAGGAGGGAGTTGTCTTTGTGAAGAATTGTTCAGGAGAGTGGGGGATTTACTCATTTCCTAGTTTACTGGTGAGGATCTGCCTTGTGTATTGCTACACCTAGGATGCATTTTTAACTTTTCTCTGGTAACTATAGCATATGTACAGATGGACTTCCTGAAAGACAGATAAGACATACTACGGATTACACAGACTGTGCATAGGGGCACAAGGAATGTGGCTGGCAGTAGAAGTTCCTAGTTCTTGCAGTGATTCATATTTTTTTTAATGGAGACGTTACTAGATAGTCTGGTTTCTTTTTTATCTTATCTTCCTTTGTTTGCCTGTACGCTTGTAAAGGATAGGCTGAAATCAGGACTCACGTAGCAGAGCAATTCACAAAGTGGGTTGCTTCTGAGGCCAGACCAGTCCTATCTGTAAAGGACAAAGGCTGCTCACTGCATGGTTGTTCAGAGCTATTCAAGGATGGAAAATGCAAGAAATAATAGAGGTGAGCTGCAGCTTCCAAAGATACGCTGTATCTTGTTCTGGTGCTTCTCTTTCCCTATTACTGAAATTAAACCCATGCCAGGTGAAGTCCCATTTTGGGCAGACAACTGTCTTGCAGGATAAGCAGCAGGAAGGGGAGTCAGGGAAGTGAGTTATTAAAGTCTTTTGCTTTGGTAATGCATGCAGCTTGTCATGTTGTAGCATTGTCATAACTCCAGCGTTGCATTATTGCAGCTCTGTGTTCAGATGACCTCTTTGTGCCGTGCTCTTGTGCTGCAGGGGATCAGGGAATACTTGAATGTCTGCCTGCTTCTCAGAGTTGTGCCCAAGATGCTCTGATGCAGGAAACATTTACCAGGTACCGGGTGGAGAACACACACCTCTCCAGGCAATCTCTGCTTTCAAAGCTAAATAACCCTGAAAAATTCCTTTTAGAAACTGGTTTCTCTATGCATAGCTATAGAGATTGCTTTTATAAAACCATATTTAAAAAAAAAAAAGCACAGAACTGACCACACAAAAAATCAGTGAGATGATTTTAATATAGAAAGTTAGCTAATGATTGTTCCCCTAAAATATAACCATTTGGACAGATAAATATACTTTCAATACACATTTAAGTCCAAATTTCAATACTTATACCTGAAGGAACAGCAAAGGGCGTAAGAGAGACCCGTGTAGTTCTAAGAAATCTTTAAATAGATGTTGTGTGGTATATTATCACAGTTTCACCATGAAATGTGAAGAACGCAGCTTGAAATGAACCTCTGTTCTCAGCCCAGCTTCTTGAGCAGATGGGTGTCAAAAGGCTGTTTTCTTCTGTGGGCATCAGAAGACTGAATGATTCGTCACGTAAAATGTACCAGGACTACAAAGACAAAGCATAGTTCATTAAAAGGATGTTTTGTGTTTAAATTTGAACTTGCTGTTTTGTCAGTGTAGATTTTTGATGTGAGTACTTGCAGTGGCTCTGTTCATGTCTTTTTAGAGAAGACCAGAATCACTGAAACTCTGGGAGAAAAGCTAAACCACATTATTCTTATCTAGTTTAGAGCCCTGCATATGCTGCATGATACCAGTGAGACAACTCCTCTCCTATCAAGTCATGCTGCAGCAGTACCTTGCTTATGTTTAATTATGTGCTGCTTATTAACAGAAAATGGTGAAAAGAATCAGCTGTTCAGAGGACGAGCAAAATTACTAAAGCAAAATAGTTGACAGTTTTCAGGCAAACAGATAGTGTTGGAAATCACTGGTTAAGTAAAATGAAAGCATTTCATATATACAGACAGATTCTGTTTAAAATTTCAAGGAAAGCTTTTGAACCTTTTCTTAATTTGACAAGCCAAAAGTATCTCATTATAATTTTAGACGTTGCATACAATGTGAGTTTGGTACAAAGCATTTTGAAAGGCAATTTCAGTATTTTATTTTGCCATTTTTTGTATTTTTAATTATAAAGCAAATTTGAATGTTTCAATGTCTTCCAGAGAGGATGGAAAGTATTTTGAAGCCAGTACTGCCTGATGTTGATCAGTATCTTATGCAGATGTGAGGTCAGCATGCTGGGTGGAGGAGTTACATTGCAGGAGTTAAGGGAAAATAAAGAAACAAATACGTTGAATCTGCACAGCCTATTTTAACCTTGGTCAGACTTTAATGGATGGTTGCTTTAATGTGCCTACCTGTAGCTGAAGCTGAACCAGAGGGCTGTTAGAAATGTTAAAAATCCTAGTGTGAGGTCTTGGGACTCCATCATCACTGGACTTTCCCATATTATGGGCATTTTGGTAAAGCTGTCACTGATGTGGAAATTTGAGGAAAGGTCTGAAGAGGGTTCACAAAAGCCATAGTTGATCCAAACACAGGGAAAAGAGCTTGGCAAGAGCAGAGCACCCAGCTGTTGAGGACCAGATAATATGATGGTGTTAGCTTCATTATATAGGCTTAGAATACAGTAACCTAGAGGAAATATTCCTATTCTTATAAAAAAAGTGCTACATTACCTGATAGGTCCTTTGGTTTCCAGTGTCAGATCCATAGTCAGCCCTGTTCAGATAGGTAGGTATTGAAATAGGAAGGGAAAAGCAGCTGTTGTTACCCAGTTCCTCCTATTGGGTGTGAATTGAGAGGAATTTGGGCTCTGTATCTGTCTGTGTTATTGTTTGGGGACTAAACTGCTAAGTAAACTGTGTGTCCTAGCTCATCCTCTGGTCTGCTCCTGGCAGGGTGCTGAAATGTCCCTACAGAGATCCTGTAGCGTTACTAGCAGGATTTGTGACGGCACGATTTTGGCGGCATCCATAAGGAAAAGCACTGAGGCAATAAATTTCACACAGGTCACTTGTATATCCTTAATAAGAAGCTTCTAGCACATGACTAAGAGGAAAGTAGCAGTACAATTGCTTCTTTATGTTCAACAGAAGTTTCCCAAACTAGGTAGTAAATTCCTAAGACCTACACCATGAGCTAATCTTCCCTGGAGTAACACCCTCTGCTACCTCGGAATCGTTATGATTATTACTGTTACGTAGACATGCTGGGGATCAAGATTTCATTGCTTTGAGGTGTGCAGTATGCAGAGCAAGAGGGGCCGCCTGATGTTAAGAGATTCAAACTAAATGGAAAGACAGATGAAGGGAAGCATTGCAGTATGCTTGAGTCGTGTGTTTTCTCATTGGTCTTTGCTTACTTTGAAATACAGCTTTCACTTTGCCCTGCTTTCAAATTCTTAAAAAATCCTTTTAGAAGAAATTAGGCAGAGGTTAATAGTAGCTTTGCTTTGAAATCTGCTTATACTTTACATAACATAAAAGCCTGCCTGTCTAGGTTAGATGTCTGCTTAGTTCTGTGCCACCTTGTATGAACACAACAAGTAAGACTCAGTCTTAAACAACAGAAGGTCAACTGAATTCCTGTTAATTCATTTCTTTCAACTCCCAGAAAGAGAAGGGGGGCGGGGGGGGGATTGGCGCAGAATAGAATGACACTCAGATGGTGAACTTCTCATGTAATTTCACAAACAGAGGTAAGTTTAGCCTGTTTATCCACAGTCTCTACTTTGGGATCAAGTACAGCCTTTTCCTATTCCAAAGGAGAGAGTGTTCACCTCATTGAGAACACCACTGTGGCCAGCAGACAGCGTCTGGCACATCGTCTCGCAGCTACAAGGAGGGCTTCAGCTCTTAAAGTGAGTGCATCCAGCTATGATGATCTGTATAGAAGATTCCTGGATATTGGGTTTTCTTTTTCTTTTCCCTTTCTTTCAACAGCTGGGAAAACTTCCATGAATTTCAGACCTGCGTTGTAGCTGAAAATTAGACAGCTTGGGTTTTGCCAGCATGCAGTTCTCCTGGCCACACTCACATGCTGCTCTGACACTGACTGCTACTGAGGTAAAACATCCTGCTCCTCTGAGATCGAATGGGGTGCCAAGCAAACACAGCCAAGAGGTTTTGGTAACGCAGTTAGCCTGGGTCCCTTGGCACAGCACCAGATCATGTATGTATGCGTTTGCAGCCCAAAATATATTAGCCTGCATAGCTGCCGAGCTGCATGATATAGTAATACCTAGCTAGCTCCCTGCTTTCACTTCTCGTTGACTTTTGCTATTGTTGCTTTTCAGATTTGTCTCTTAGAGGAGTATCTGGCTTTGTTTCCTGCAGAGAAAATGGTAGTTTGAACTTTTCTTACTCAAGAAAGCATCACTGAGTCAAGGGCTTTCTATCCTCAATTCAGTAGACTTCAGGTGAGGTCCTAAATCTGCTTGTGTTGTATTTTCTTTCTATTTTAGCCACACTTAAATTACTTCCCTTGTAATATTTCTTGGCCCTTTGAGAAAAGTTTTGGTTTAATATTGTACGTTACTGTCATTAACGTGCCAATGACTCTGTCTTCAGTATTGCTGAGGATGCTGAGAAAGATGCCTGGAGACATCCCCCTTCTTTTCATATTTCAAATTCATATTTAGCCTTACTCTTTCAGTATTTAGGGAGTTCTTAGTTTACATGACCTGGTTCGTATCTGAGAGGAGCTGAATCAATTTTGAGAGGAAGCTGTGTGTAAATTATCTTCTATAATCTAACCCTGTATCTGATGCTTCGTTTCTGTTTGCTGGTGGTATGTCTAAAATGAAACAAATGGCAGCAATATCTGCAACTGAAATTAACCAAAGATTTGTGTTTTAGAGACCCATTCAGTAGATTGCTCCTACTTTTCTTATCCTCTGTATGCCTATAGATTTTCTTTCGTGTCTCAGAATGTGTTCATTTTATTGGCAATAGATGTTGTCATTACTGCCACAGAGCAGAGCTCAGCAGTTTTTCAGGGATGCTTTACTATATTGCATTTTGTGTCCCAAGATGGAAGTCAAATGTGTTGTCAGAAATCTAGCAGAACCCAAGAGACGCTTCCTCATGAAGAAATAAGATGCAACCAGACATTTTAGCAAAGGTGGTGGTCTAGCTCTGGCTGAGTTCAGTGCTCAGTGGGCACCAGAACCCACTGCCTTTCACTGAGGTTACCACAGGTGCTGTAGTTCCCAGGTCTCCTGCACATGATTCAGCATTTGTCTATATGAGAAGTTTGCTGTTGAGGTGTGGTGGGATGGCCATGGCTGGCAGCCAAAGTCCCACCAGCTGCTTGGTCGCATTCCCCTGCAGGAAGGGGAGACAGAATAGGAAGAACAGGAATGAGAAAGCTTATGCATTGAGATGAAGACAGGGAGATCACTTCCAGTTACCATCATGGACAAAACAGGCTAGACTTGGGGAAAATTAACTTAACGTATTGCCAATTATTATATATGTATTTAATTACTGATTTGGGTATTGGAAAGCAAAAAGACAAATTAAAGAAAACATCTTTCCTTCCCCCTTTCCCAGGCTTAACTTCACTCCTGATCCCTCTCTTCCCCTTCTTTATCACCACAGGTTATGTATGATGGGTCCCTTCAGCGAGGCAACGGGGAGTGGGCTCACAGTCAGTAGCTAGAAATGGTGGCACTGTGCCCTGTGCTGGATGCCACGCACAGCAGTAGCGTCAGGAGGACACCCAAGGATGCCCAGTGACAGGGGAGCCTGTGTTGGCCCTTGTCTCAGTGTCCATGGTTGAGTGTGAAGGTGCTCAGCACTTTCCAGGATTAGGCTATCAATAATAAACCATTTTAAATATCTCAAAAGCAGTGCTGTGATGACAACCCCAGTAATTAATTGCATTACTTTTAATAGACCCTTCAAATACTGCCAAGTCAGTGACATCTGCTGCAGTGTGGAAATACCTTCAGGGAAGAACATTTTTAATACAGTAATACCTCAAAAGGCAGGCCATAGATAGATAGGCTGAAAATGACCATGCAGGGGATAAAGTGTTTTAACAGCCTGTAGAGCTCTCCTGCTTGTTGCTCAATCAAAAAAAATGACCATTCACTCATTTACTGGTGGATGATTTAATTAGGACCTTCTTCTAAAAACACAAAACTTGTCTGCCTAAGATGCACTCTGCACTTCTTGGAGAGGGCCATGTTCTCCTGCACCTTATTTCTGTTTTGTATCAATTTGCTATTGCTCGTTTTAGCATAGCTATATTTGGTACCCCATGGTGAATCAAATCCAGAAAGGCCTCATCCTCAGCTGATGCAAACAGGCTTGCCCCAGAGCAATTAAGAACACAGATTAACAGCAGTAGAATATATGGAGCTGGAGTTTTCATGCAAGCACAAATTCACTTGCTGCTCTGGTTCTCTTGGGGAAAAATGCAAAAGATGTTATTAAAATAGGGCTTGTTTATTGACCTTCTCTAATTTCTGTGTTCATAAAATGATCTTGTTTATTAATAAATCATCCTTAGCTGAGATGCACTGTGTTCCCTGAAACATTTTATGCAGAATTCGTGAATTGAAGCTGGACAACTGAATATTGGGGAATTCATTTCAGAGGATATGGTGTCTCATCTCACTATTCATCTCTGGAGATGGATGGATTTTTGGCTGGCAGCTGCAACCCTGGAGATGAGTGCATCCATATATTCGAAGGAAATGAAACGTTTTTTTTAAAAGATACTTACTGCTACATTTTCATGCTTGTGTCAAGTATCAGGGTTTTAATTAAAGGCTAGGCTTGTTCTTTTAGTACTGGTACCTGGCCCACTCCTATTGAGTGGAGTTAATGTGGAAATAAATAGTGACCTAACTTTATGATCCTGCTCTGGTGACTCTCAGAAGGACTGGCAGTAATGCAGCTTTCTAGGGTCTCTCTTCAAGCCTTCATGATTCTCTCTGCACCAAGAACCATGTGCTGCAGTGGCAGTGCTGAGCTGGTGGAGTTGGCTTTGTGTTTCGAGGTAGTGGACTTGTACGTCTAGGTTTATTCTGGAGCCAGTTTGCAGCCCCTTTGCTCTGTGCACACAGCAGTGGTGAATCACAGATCCTGCAGTGCTCCTGAAATGGAGAGAGGGACAGTGTGCTGTAGCAGGTGGAATATTCTTACTGTTTGAAAATGTCACCCCCATAGAAAACAGCAGAAAAGTTGCCTGGAAGCAGGGGAGGGTTGTTCAGTGGGTCTTTGCTATCTCTGTGGCCTGGAAATAGAGGGCTGGCAACAGTGTATCAGTGACTGGAAATCTCCAAGGTAATTTCCAAGATTTGCTGAGAGCTTACATGGAAATTGGGCAAATAATTTTACAAAAGAGTACTTCCCAGTTAATTCCTCCTCTCTGTATGCTGTTCCCTTAGTAAATGACTGTGTAATTGCCAAAATTTACTTGTTTGGCTGCATTGTTTGTAGTCTTCCTTTACACATTATGTGCCTAAATTTCAGAGATTTCCAAAGGACTCATGATTTCCCCTGACATTAGCTAAACCTGCTGGAGTTCAATAACTGAAAAAAGAGGCTAGCTAAGTTCCTTTAAAGCAGCAAGTGAAAAACCCAGCCTCTGGCACTTAAATCCAGAGCCAAAGCTAGGTCACATCAGCTGTGATGCAGTTAAGCATTTATGTAGGTGAGTAGGAAATGTTGCTACTCTGATTCCTAGGGGCTGTTCTCATGTTTAAACGTGTCTGCCTGCTTTGCTGAGCTGCAGTCAATGTCCCAGAAGCTCAGGTGAAACGGGTGCTTCGATGCCGATGGGCCAAACTGCCCCATGTGCAGATCTACACTCAGCGTCCTGTCACATGGTGAGCTGGACCCTTCAAAGGAACAGGGGCTCAACCTTATTTCTGTTTACTTTGCCCTAGATGAAGGGAGCAGACATAAAACTACATGAAAAAGGAAATGGGCTTGCTAGGAGATATAGGACATCCATAGGTATTAAGACTGAAGATCTCGTAGTGAGGACTCTTAATGAAGCAAGGCCCTTGGAAAAGGGCCTGAAAGCCTTTAGGCTGGGATTGTAGGTAGAAGTTCTGGAAAGAGACGCTGGGGAACTGTGAAGTTGGGAGGTGAAGAGCCTGATGTTTTAGAAACTGACTTCTGGGCTCTGCTGTGGGTGGAGGTTGGATAATGATGGACCCAGAGAAGCTCGTGCTGGTTTTCTTGCCAGGAAGGAGGAAAAGGGATGAAGGAATGGAAGTGGAAGTTTGAAATTGAAGACTGAACGTTTTTTTTCTTTGATTGGACTTTCGTTCTGGAAGCTGTTGATCAGCATTGTCACCTCAGCTGGGTCATGACCCTGTGATGAGACAATATGATATGAATGAGCCTATGGCTAAATTGAATAATCCCCTGCTTGAGGAAAACTTGTCTCTATTCAGTGCAGTAGTAGGCTATGTTTTACCAAGTCCAGGTGTAGTCACCTTGCTTTGTACTCACTGCCATGTGAGCAATTCCAACCATGTAACATATCCAAAGTTACAATAAGCTAAGTGGGAACAAAAGTACTTTTATGATGTGGTGATGAAGCAGAATTTAAAAAATGTGAGCCACCTTGAACTGCTGGTCCTCTGCCGAAGTGTTTTGCGTATTGCAAATTGCATCTAGATTTTCAAAACCAGGAGAAGGAAGAGCAGCGCCAGAACACTTGCAAGAAGGGCTGTGCCAGACACTTGAATGTTAGTGTTCTCATTCACAGGCCCACCTGAGAAGTGTTGCCAGAGATCACAGGATGACATGTGATAGGTATTAAAAAAGAAAGATATAATTAAATCCCTTTTTCCATGACTTTTCACCTGATACAAACTTCAGGTGAGCCTAGTACTTTTTGCATGTTGTAGCTGAAACGCTGTGGTTGTCCTTAGCTTAACAGGTGAAGAAGAACGAAGCAAACAGTTGCATAATTCAGGAGGAGACTGCTGGTGCATCTGTCAGAGGTTAGCAAGGATGAGACTCTGACAGCAAATGCCACAGAGAGTAGACTGGTAAGAAGGCTGTCTTCTCCTTTGCCTTCTGGCTGATTGCCCACCAGGTTAGCTGAATATGCTTAAAGATTTGTTGTGCTGGTCACTAATTTGTTGAACCTGACAAGTACTTTCCCATGCTGGTCGTAGAAGGCTGGACTGGAAGATACGGCGTTCTTGTGTGAGCTGCAGGCACAATTTCAGTTAATGTTTCCATTTTTACTTTGGCAGCTGTGGGCCTATGACTTGTTCTGAGTAGTAAAATCTTTCCTGAAAAATAGATCACCTAGTATAAAGTAGATTTGAGTAAAACTGCACAAGTTGGGTTTTGTAAGGATTGGCTTCGATACCCATTGAAATCCATAGAAACATTTCAACTGACTGTGGTGACTACTGGTGAGATCAAGTAGGCTGTTCCACGGAAAACCTGGAGGAGAATGGCTATGATGCTATATTAAAACTGTGAACAAAAGCCATTACTCTCACTAGCATCAGTGAATGGATGGAATTTTTTTTTTTTTCGTAGTGTGCCTGGCAGAGAAAGAATATAAAGGTTAGGAAGAAAGATAGGCCCTAGAGCAAAGAGAAATATGAGAATCAGTCAGAGCTTTCAGCAGGACCTGACTCTGGCTGGGGTTTTCATCTTTGTGCACAGAATGAATATAGCGTACAGAACAACTACTGAAATCAAGATTTACATGCAAAATAACTGAAGTGGGTGAATTTGGTATGTATGATGGCTTAATTTTTTGATCTGCAGAATAAAATGTGACAAACTTCTGAAGAAACGCAGTCATCCTTGTTTCAATACTAAGTGCTCTGTGGGAGTTGCAGCACTGATTAAGTTGCAGCCTGTGGATTTCAAGGGCCCATTTTCGAGTGTGATGGTTGAGAGTTGTTGATAATGAGGTTAAACTTCACATGGAAACCCAGTGATTCAAGGGAGCTGAACAACAGTGCTGCTTTCTGCACCATGATCTGTGCTCTGCTCAAAGGTCAGCTGGAATAGGCAGACCTAGGAGAAAAGCAGCAAGTGAAAGGAAGTTTTTCTTTGCTCTGATATACAGCAGGGAAGCAAACATTGCCTTTTTTTTTTTTTTTAAATGGTGCTACTGCTTTGGCAAGGAAGGTACATAGAAATCTGTTGGTTTTTATTGGTAACATGCAAAGTTTTATTGATGGTTTTTACTGATGTAGACTCTGTGTGCAGTGAGCTCCACATCTTTCCAGAGCCACAGCGAAGTCAGGAGGCTCTATACAAGTGTTAAAATGTCCTATGCAGAGATCTCTGTCACTGTAGGGTTTTAGACACTGCATGTCATAAGGATTATTTGCTGCACAACAAGCAGTTTTGTGTTCAAAACATATTTTAACAATATGACAAAAGACTTGAAAAAAATTGTTCCCAACTTTAACTAAAGAGGTAATTGCTAAGAAGAACGGGACTACTTTTCTTGTGTGTTACTTAGCTGGCACATCTCAAATTAGCTGATGCAGGAATAAATCTGCATTTTTTGAGAAAGCTGTAGGTAATCCAAATCATATACTTGGCTATGCATTCCCACTCCACTCAAATTCCTTTCTGAAGTGATGACATACAAGGAACTTGAATACACTGTGGAGGAATAAATGCTACAGTAATTTAAGGGGAATTTAAAAAAGGGGAAGAAAACCCACAAAGCATGCTGAGCTGCTGTTTTCCAACTTGAGTTAGATTGGGTTTTTTCCCTGAAGTTCTTGTGTTGGTTTCTTCTTTTCTGTTCCTTTCTCTGCCTGTTGAAGGATGAAATGAGCCCTGGTAAAAAGAGAAGTCTATGGCTTTAAGTCCTATTCTGTGGACTGAAGTGGGTCTTAATTTCTGCTTAGACTTTGTGCCAACTGTTTCCCAAGTGAATTTCATTCATTAAAAACATACAGCTTTATTTCTCTGTTTGCATATTAAGTTTGGGTAATGATCAGTCCCAACTCCTGTTTAGCTCAATAAAGAAAAGTTTTGTTTTTTATTAATGCTCACAACTCAATCAGTGCTTGTGCATATTTAATTTTTTATTTCTTCTTCAGCTTCCTTTTAGCCCACCCATATTAGATGCATGATTTTGCCATTTCCCTTGTTAAGTTCTTGTTTTTCTATGAGCACTGTGGTAATATGCATGTGACATAGGAGGATGGAGTTTCTAGGCATGGTCTTGTGGGCAAAAAAACCCAATTCCCTGCCTTTCTGTTAACCAGTATGATGTCTTTCAGACATTGTTTAAGTATTTTTTCTATTTTTTTTCCTTGAGTAACTTTTATAGGCAGTAAAGAAAGTCCTTATTCGTACCAAGATCAGCTCTGAGAAGCAGAAAATTCCAGGTAGGCGTGGGGGCTATCTGCCATCAATGGACCAAGGACACTGCTCAGAAGCAAACAACTCCATACCAACCCTCCAGTATTGTTTCAGTTTCTTCCTCATTGTCTAGTCCAGAAGCTACTTCCCAACAGCTCAAGGTCAAAAAGTGGAATGCAGTTTGTAGCCAAGACCCAAACTGAGAGAAACCAAAGGGTCTTTAGTGCAGGAAATGTGAAATGCTGCGTGTTTCCTTCCCTAAGTATAAATAATTATCTCTGTGACCCCAGTTGCATGGTCCCTTGTAAGTGATATAAATAGTACTTTCTATCAGAAGTAACGAAATGCTAACTTTCTGGGGAATGTAGGTAGGCAGGCATCTTAAGACCAACAGGAGGAACACTTGAGTAGAGCAGACAAAAGCTGGCTTTCAAAATTCATGTTAGCAGCCTTTTCATCTGCAGAAGCTTGGGTTTTTTTCTGAAGCAGATTTTGAAGCATGTTATTACAGTAAATGTAGGGCTTTAATAGTGGTGCTGAGCTGATAATCCTGGAAACCAAAGCTCTCAGCTTACCTAAAAAACCTAACACAGGGTAAGCAGCAGAAGTGGATGCTTCTCCACCCTAGCTCCCTCCCAGGAGGGGAAAGCATAGCTGTGTCCCTATCCCAGCAGGTGCTTTGCCTGCTGAGCTGCTAGTAATAGAGTATTGACTCACTGCCACTTGAAATATCTCACATACTGATGTTGCCCAGAACCCGAAGTGTATTACCTCTGCATTAATTGAAATGTAGCTTTCAGCAGCCCTTATAAACGTGCTCGACTGTAGTGTGAAAGCATTTGTTTCCAGTGGAGATCCTGATAACTACTGAGATTCAGGAGTGGTGACTGACCTTTGATCATCAGCTTTCAGCTTGGCTTGCTGCCTTGCTGGAAGGAGGAAGGGAAAGTTCTTCCTTATAAAAGCCAACTTCATGTCAGTGTCTCCTGTTAACATTTAGTTTGTTTAGCTAAAAACACGCAGCTTTAAAGCTCCCTTTGTACTGAGTTGCCTGGCTCCTTTTGCCAATGGTACTCACAGCTCAGAAGTTATGTCTTCTTACTTAATCCGTATGACTTCCATTTTAACTGATACTGCTGCTGCTGCATTTCCAAGTTTGCCTGTCTCCTAGCTTTCACTTCAGCTCAAAAACTGCCTTGGGATTTTCCCCAGGGCTGCCAAAATCACCTTCGCTTCTTCCTTGGAACCTCCTTAGCCCCAGTGTTTAGGGACAAAACCTCTCCTTGGATGCTGCCCGAGTGCTGCTCCCGCTGTACTGCCCTGAGGGCTGGGAAGGTCAGGGCGGGCTGCTCTGTGCTTTTGCAGTCATCAGACTTCTGAGAGAACCAGGGCTCTCGCACTTGCAGCTCCTTCAGGATTTGTTCCCGTTCATTCACCCCCAGTGCTTTTTCTGATCGTTCTTCATGACAGGAGGGTCAACTGACACCTGTTCAAATCTAGGTTTTAGATTGCCGTCTGCTATATGACCTGGTTCCTCCTGTGACTTTGGAGAAGTTTATGCAATCTGACCTTCACTCTATGCTTTTCTCTGAAATTACTCTGATTTACCCTGATTGTACAAAAACCTTTAGCCCATGTCACTGGTCATGTAGTTCTTTGTTAGTGGAAACAATAGCAGATCTATTATAGTATCTTTGGCCTCCAATGTGCCCCAAAACAAAGCAAAAATGAAAACAGGAACGCCTGGGAAGGCAAGTTTAAAAAAGGAAATGCAGAAAGGGGAGCAGGGAGGTCACAGTATTAGAAAAAAATGTAAATTGAAGACACAAAGCAAACGCATCCTGGGATAAAAGCTAAATCTGCAATGGCAGCTGCCCACTTTGAACTGTGTTTTCTTCATGGTGCACTGCACCATTACACTGTAGGTTAAATAACCACAGCGTAAGGCCAATGGCACATTCAGGAGTGTGCTAATTTCACACTATGCCATTACTAATAGGCAAGAAACAAGAAATGAGTTGTTGGTATTTAGTCTCCTAAACAAATTTTAGATCATTTTGAGCTGCCTTGTTAGAGGATCAGTTCATTGTTTCTGGCAATTTTCTGGTTGGAAAATTAGTCTCATCTTTAAATACTGAGAGAAATGCATGCTGTTATTTCTGTTGGTGTTCTCCTCCTCTGCCTTAGTTTCATGCTTTCTGGTGTTTGACAAGGTCCATACAAGCAGATGTGCAGAAAAGGGGGAAGGAGTAAATCTGTGAGTGGGACGAGTTCTGGGACAAGTTTAGAAATGTAACTGTTCTCACAAATATTTTTTTCTATCCCCCTTAATGGTGTATTTTGAATCTGCTTTGTTGTAACAGGTCACAAGTCACTTGGTGTTTTGCCCAAGCCATGGATTCTTTGGAAACCCCCGTTGGTTCAATTCATGTACCACTGTTACATGGTTTCCTAGAGAGTGCCAAATTTCGATCTGGTGTGAACTGATACAATTCTATTGGCTTTAGCGTTGCTGCTTGATTTTTATAGTAGCATACCTAAGGGACAATTTGCATTGTACTTATGAAAAGAGGCTTGTAAAAGGCCACCCGGCTGGGAATCTCACTGCCTTTTGTGGTCTTCTGGATTTTGCAACCTGCCGTAGTTGTATCTGCATTAACAGTCTGCCTTAATGTGCATGAGGAAACACTAGGGCAAGCAACTTCAGTGCATGCCTGTTGTTACCTCTGGAGATTTGCTGTGCCACAGCAACAGCAACCAAGCTGTGAAGCCAGGAGGGCCTGATTCTCAAAAAAGGAAAACTGAAGGAGGACATTCAAATTCTGGATTTAGAGGCACGTGTGTAATAGGTTAGTGTGCCTGTCAGAATCTGATCAGCTTATTTCTGAATTCTGGTGAATTTACATTTTAAATTTGGGCTCACACTAACTCAGTAACCCATGAAGTTCCTTTACTGGGTCAAAATGCAGCTATGGGCCATACTTGCCAAACTGGAGTTTCTGAGTGGAGGCTGGGCTCTGGCCTGGGTTTTGATAGCTTCAGTTATGGTGACACTCTGGACTGAGAACCTCTTCTTTTTCAGTAGGTAAGCATATTTTGAAGGTCTGCAGCAAGAGAGCATTTAACAAGCCTCTGCTGGAATGAGAACCAACAGATTGTAAATTGCAAAGTGCAGTGTAATTGAATCTGATCTTTGGCTTTTACAGACTGTAGTAATTGGAAATTGCCTTTCTTTTAAATATATACCATTTCTAGGGTGGCGGCTTCTTGAAACTGTGATTTGATAATTTTTAAAGAAATAATAATGCGAAGTAAGAAGTGCTATACAGTCCCCTTGGTACTGGTGGAGAATGGCAAACTAGAGACTTTGGGATACTTCCTGCTGTGTCATTGGTATTAAACTAAGTCCTACACAGTAATTAACAGCTTAGCAAATATGAACTCAGTCCTTGAATAGCCACGGCCTGGAGCCCAAATATCAGTGCTCTGTTCCAGGTCAAAACAGATGACCTACAGAAAAGCTGCATGGAAGCAGTCCCGGTTTGCACTTGGCAGCAGGATGCAGAGCGCTGCTGCAAGCGCCCCTCTGGCCAGCCCTGCAGGGGTGCCTCCCAGCAGCTCCGCGCCTCCTGCCCAGGCTCTTCTCACCTCTTTAGTCTCAGCCTTTGAACACTGTCATGCGCAGTGGCTAAGCAGGTCTATGTGTAATGCAGGGGTTCTAAAATTTTCCTTCAGCCATGGATGTATGGCTTCCCTAATTTTCTCATGGAATCGTTGAGGTTGGAAAAGGCCTTTGAGATCATCACGTCCAACCATTAACCCAGCACTGCCAAGTCCCTATAAGCCCATATAACCATATCCCTAAGCACCACATCTAGGCATTTTTTAAACACCTCCAGAGATGGTGATTCCACCACCTCCCTGGGCAGCCTGTTCCAATGCTTCACCACCCTTTTAGTGAAGAAACTTTTTCTCGTATCCCATCTAAACCTCCCCTGGTGCAACTTGAGGCCATTTCCTCTTGTCCTGTTGCTTGTTAACTGAGAGAAGAGACCAACTCCCACCTGCCCACAGCCTCCTGTCAGGGAGGTGTAGAGAGCAATAAGATCCGCCATGAGGCCCCTTTTCTCCAGGTTAAACAGCCCCAGTTCCCTCAGCCGATCCTCATAAGATTTGTGCTCCAGACCTGTTGTCAGCCCCTCAGCGTCCCCCCTGCAGTGAGGGGCCCAAACCCAGCCCAGGGTGCGAGGTGCGGCCTCACCAGGGCCGAGCACGGGGACGGTCACGGCCCTGGCCCTGCTGGCCACGCTGTTTCTAACACAAGCCAGGAGCTGTTGGCCTTCTTGGCCACCTGGGCACACGGCTGGCTCATGTTCAGCCGCCCATCAACCAGCCCCCCCGGGCCCTTCCCCGCCGGCAGTTCCCAGCCCCCTGCCGCAGCCTGCAGCTGCCTGGGGCTGGTGTGACCCAGGGGCAGGACATGGCACTGAGCTGCGCTGAGCCTCATACGACCGGCCTGGGCCCATCGGCCCGGCCTGCCCAGAGCCTCCTGCCCTCCAGCTGACCAACACTCCCCCCCAGCTTGGTGTCATCGGCACGCTTACGGAGGGTGCACTCAATCCCCTCATTCAGGATATCCCCCTGTTGGCCCTCGCCATGATTCTCACCCACAAATGCTCAGCCCTGTTGCCACCATCATTAAGCTTTAGGCAGTTGAAACGCTCCCTGACATACAGAGCTACCTCACTGCCTCTCCTTCCTTGCCTATCCCTTCACAAGCATTTGTAGCCATCCACTGCAGCACTCCAGTCATGTGAGTTATCCCACCATGTTTCCATGATGGTAACTATGTCAGTCTTCCTGCTGGACGATGGCTTCCAGCTCCTCCTGTTTGCTGCCAGTGCTTCGGGCATTGGCATAAACATGCTTCAGCTGTGCTATCGATCCCACTGCAAGCCCTGGCATGCCGCCCCAGGCCCATCTCTAATGAGACTGGGTTTATTCCCTTCCCCCTTCAAATCTAATTTACAACTCTTGCTGAACCTGTTATCTCCTGACCTAGAATCCTTTTCCCCCTTGGAGATGGGCGGGTGAACCCCTGGATGTATTTTGTTCCTGTATGCCTGGGAAATGTAAGGTTTGAACTTAAGGAAACAAAGTAAAACTGATGAAGTCTAGACCTGAACAGTGTCTTTTGTAACGTTGTAGGCTTGCTGTTTAGGGCACACACTCTTTCTCTTCCTATGTTCCTTTTCTGTCTCTTTTTTTTTTTTTTTTTTTTTTTGACATGCAATGATGGATATGTTAGTTGCCTAAGTATGGATTAAAGATTGTGCAGAAAGCCACAAACAGATTTGAGGCCTGGGATCGTTAGTGGAGAGCCTATTTAGCTTTATCAGGAAGAAGGTTAAGAGTTTATTTTCTTATTATAAAGTACACTCATGGTAAGACTGTACTGGTCACCAAAAATGATTGAACGGCTCGAGACAATGTGTGGAGACTGGTGAAGTATTTCTTAGCCATTTGGAACCTGTTGCTAAGTAAGCTCAAATTAGAAACTTGGCTTATACTCTGAAAGGGTAGTATATTGCTAAGAAAAACCTCCAAAGGAGTTCCTATCCTCTTCTATAAAACAAGACTGAATAACTTTTTAGAAAATACATTTTTAGCTAGATGTTTACTCAAATAGAAGGTTATTTGGTTCTATATGGGGTTACTGAGTCAAAATTAAAAGGTAATATATCAGAAATTAGAAAATGTGATTGTAATGGTCCTTTCTTGCCTTAAACTCTCTGAACCTGTAACAGACCAGATGAGCAGATACTCAAAACTGGGTCTAGGTCTAAGCCAACAACCATGAATTCTAGAAAATTCAAGATATGATGGTGGGTAGTAACTTCTGCGGACCTTTCCCCGCACCTACCTACCTTTTCCATGGAGGAAAGAAATATTTGCAGTGCTCTTAGCTGATGCTGCAGGTAGAAGCTGGCTATTACCTCCTTGTCCTTAAAACAGTTGTTTTGTTGTCATTCTTGTTGATGAGAAGATGACATACCACCACTTCTCCGGTCATTGTGCATAGTGAGTAATAAGAAATATCCTGATGATCAGGTGGTTTGGAGGGTCGTCATGGAAGAGGCTGATCAGCACCTACTGTTTCAAAGGCTGAGTCTCTTGTAGTTTCCAAGTACTTCAAAGCTGCCATCCACCTGCTTTGACTGCCAGTCAAGATGATCATGTTCTCAACTTTCTGTTTCATGGGCAGGGTAGTACATGAGAATTTGGACTGTGAAGACAATTATTACCTGCAACTGCACGCTGACAAGATGTGGTTACAAGCTGGGTTTCAGTTTCACATTTCTTACTTGCTGTAGCTATTTGGAGTGGCTATGGCATTTTGCTCGATGTTTTTCCTTCATGAAACCCATCTGCTGGTATCTTCTTACTCAAAAAACATATTTTGCATGCAAGTTCTCCAAATAGCCAATGCTTCCCCAACTCCGACCTTTTTAAGGAAATACAGCTTGAGTGTCCATGCATGCTGAGCAGTGTTTTAGAAGAGTGGGAACATATTACTGTGATCACAGGGAAGAAGATGGGATTAGGTATGTATTGCCCATTGCTTCCATTATTTCAGTTGGAGTTTGCTGTGCAGACCTCTAGCCGTTTGGTGATTCAAGCGAGGCACCTGAAATAAGAAACCACTCTTAATAAACACTGTATGAATAACATTAGTATGAGGGATTAAAGGAAGAGCATTGAAGGAATTTAAGGGCATGGGGCTGATGCTTCTCCTTATGACCCTCCTTCGAACCTGTGACCAAATCCCACTGTTTACCCTGCGGTATTACTTTGCTGTGCCAAGGCAGTTGTCTGTTTTGGAAGAGGTAACAGTTTCACATATGTACCATATTTTTAGAATGATTGATGGGCTTCAATGAATCAGAGTTTTAGTTACATCTAGGTAATTCTGCTAACTAATAAATATACTTAGCACTAACCTCTTTGTGGCTGCTCAGAAATATCTGCACACAGAGTCTGAAGGATTCCCTATGCTTTTAACTCATTTTTTTCCATGCTAATGTCAGTGCTGGGATCCTCTGTTCCCTGTTGAAGGTAGAAGTGGCATTGTTCCTCTTTCTAGGACACAACGTGCTGCCTGCATGTTTCTACCTGTGAATTCACAGCTAGGCTTCACCCAGGAGGTACTGACATAAATTATTTAATGTTGTGTTTTGAAGGTTCCCTCTGGTCGTATAAAATAGATTCTATTTGAAAGTGGTTTTTTTAATCAATTTTTCTATTAGCATTTAAGCCATAAAGTTGTGCTGAATGCACTTGGACAGAGCATACCCTTTCAATTAACTTTTGTGTTAAGAACCCTAAACCAGATCTGTTTAACAAATGTTCAATGAACATGTTCTCTGCTGCTCCTGTGGTAGTGTAATGTTGTGATATTTCTACAGAAAGGCAGACTGCAAGCAGTTTGGACCTGAGAAGTGGTTAGCAATGTGTGGAACACAAGTCAGGGTCTCTGCTGTGAATTCCTCTGCAAATGTTATGTGATCCTGAGGAAGTCACATTGCCTGTCCATTCCTGCTTCTTCCCATGTCTCATCTGCTGACAGTACTCTATTTAACATGTTTCCTTTGAAAGGTAGTAAATACAGCATTTTCGTGTCCTAAACTGTAATTTTTTAAACTCATTTTATACTGATACCATTCCAGTTGGATTAGGTAAGACATATAAAGAAGAATTTGGTCTTCACCTCTTGGTATCACACATCCTGAACCACTTACAAAGGTATTATCTCCTGCATAAACAAGCCACAGACATATAACCTCACTGAGGGTATTTGCTCAATGGTGTGGCTTTGGAAATCCAGCTCATTGTGTGCAGGCGTTGTATTAAATATGTCTTGTTCAAAAGTACTGAGCACATTCAAGTTGCCAATTGCAAATTCCCATGAGAATATAGAATGTTGCATCTTACAGGGGGAAAAAAAAAAAGCCACCACAAAACTCCCACATTCGATGCTGATACCACACACTGAAGTATTTCTTAGTCGGCCACTGAACAATTCTGCTTAGCAAGTTAATTTAAAAATACTGTTTATTTATTCCTTCCATTTGTTTGCATGGTAGGAGAGAATAGTTTCATTTTGACTGACTACATCATACACCTTTGTGCTGCAAAGCAGTAAATGTTCACGTTGATAAAATTTCTCTCAAATTCTGCTGAGTGCAACTTTAAAAATCATATGATGAATGATTTTAAAAATGCAGAAGTCTGCTTTTCCTAAAGTTTAATTACAGAAACCATTTAACTGCTTAGGCCTCCCCAAAACCAATCTTTCCTAATAATATATAAAGATTCTGCTCAGTATCTTTGCACTATAATATATATGTGTGTGTATATATATGTTTATATAAAGTGTTAATGCAAAACCCCATCTTCATTGTGTAATGTGACATGAAATATAGACACCAGTGTACATGTGTGACAGTAGGCTGTGCAGTGGAGGAAATGCATTGATAGCTGCCTTAGCTTTCCCTGTAAATCTGGGGTGGCACGTACTATATAAGTCTACAGCTAGATAATCTATGCAGGCTCTACCACAGAAAGCACACAGAGCTTGATCTACAAAATGTCTTTTACAGAGATTTCCATGGGGAAGAAGCTATTTAGATGCATCACTAGCTCTGGAATCAAATATATGGCAATTCTGAGATTTTTCAAATGGTGCTGTATCTGCTTCCTTTGGAAAATGTATCTGGATGATTTCTGTGCCTGTCTTTCAGACAAACTACTATTCTGTTGAGCATTGCTGATATCCAGATGAGATCCAAAAGCAGAGCTCCCACTTTCCTACCCATGCTGCAGCCGGTGATGGACTCTTCTGGTTGTGGTACCTTCCATCTTCTGATCAATGCCGTACCACTAAGCAAAAAGAAATACAATACTCATAGGGAGGAAGAGAGAAAGCAAGGAGCTATGTCTCTATTTTTCAGTGATGTGAACAGGAATGCAGACACCTGGATTTCGGTCCCCACTCTCCTTTTCAATATGCTACATGTGACCCAGCATCGAACAGAGAAAAGGTAGTATCTTTTTAGGTATCAGATCCCATATTTAGAAATTAGCATCAAGTCCTATTTCTGTGCCAAGCAGCTCTTGGCTAGCTGCAGAAGCTATCTCGCTACTCCCACCTGTGGATCTTGTATTATGAAACTAGGTACAGATTTCTTTAATAGTCTCTTTAAGTGAAAAAGCAATCTGCTGGGTCTCTTAGAAAGATTTTGATAGGTCAAATGTAATTTTCCATGTAGGATTTGGCCAAGACATATAAACTACTGTCTGCAAAATAGTGAAAGCTTTGGGGCCTTAAAATGACCATTGAATAGTATCTATAAACCTCTGGTTTTGTCTCAGATAAATATCTGTGCATACTGCTGCTATCATTTAGCAGCATTGTTAAGCGCTGTCTTCAGAAATTTCACTGTTGCATCACCTCAACTCAGCTGCAACTGCAAATTAAACAAGAAGGGAAGCAAAGCTTCCCCTACATTTTCTGCAGCTGATATACTATAAGCATTACAAAAATAAAATGGGGGGGGGGGAGCAGGTGGCAGGAGAGTGTCAGCAATAAGCCTATTTTCTTTGTGCATTTTAATAGAGATCTGCTATACTGAAGCCTGTACGTGGCTTAGTAACAGCCGCCTCTGTGTTGCCCTAGCCACGACTTATCATTTGCTGCACATCTAGTACTGAAGGCTAGACCCTGCTTCTTTACACAGCGTCTTAACCTTGCTTTGCCCTTCTACCTGACAACAGCCGCTTTGTTTCCTTTCACTAAGAGTCAGACATCACAAATTCCTTCTCTCTAAAGCCATTAAAACAGAGCCAGCACCACCCCAAGTGGTTTCAGAACTAACTGATTTAGATGCTGGAGTCTGCTGCAAGGCCAAAAATAACTCCCCAGGTTTTTTTCTCCTTCATTGGTGAAAGAGGAGAGAAAGTGGCCAATGACAGAGACACAAATCCCCTGTAGGCATCGGAGACAAATCTATTTCGTGGCAGGGAAAAAATAATGCTCTTGAAAAATGTTTCTTTGCTCAGGCCAATAGATACAGAACTGCTGCATGCAATTTTGCTGAACCCATGGTATCACTTGAATGGCTCACGGACTACATAAAATGCATTACATAATTATATTTTTAAACACTGTCCCCAGCTGTGCTGATGCACATAAAAGCTGTGTTTACAATGGCCTCTGCACATGTAATTATTTTGTGGCACTAGCTCTGTGCATTTCCTTGATGGATGCTCCATGGTGCATAAAATTGTAGCTTTTATCATAGAGTCTTGAATATATTCTTTTGCTGTTTCAGCTTTAAATACTCTGTTGTCCTCGCATGGGTGAACAGAACTGATGCCTGGAAGGGCTAAATTATAGCATCTGAGGGGACACCTTTAAGCCCTCTGGGAGCAGAAGCGGGGGAATGTGATGAGTGGTGAAGTCAAGGCACCTGGGTCACGGGAAGCACAGAGCAGCAGAGCTGGCTGCTCCTCCATGAGCGATTTGCTGTGCTGCTCCTCGGGATGGAGCAACAGCTCCGCTCCTATTTGGCCTGCACATGTTAATTAACACTGCATCAACCCAGCCGCTTTGCAGCACAGGGAGGCTGTGCAGTGCCCTGTGCCTCTGTGAGTGCAGGAGCAAAGGGGCTGGAGGCTGCTGGTACAAAGTCAAACAGAACATGGCCTGGACTGTCAGGATCAAAGAGCACCTTTGATTTATCTTCCATTCTGTTTGTGTACAGTGAGCAAGCCCCCGGCATTTCACTGTGAGCTCTCCCTTGTCTGTTCTCCATCCAGTTGTGGAATACCTAACATTTCTTTATGCTAGCAGAGTAGTTGATGTGTAGGACCCAGCAAAAAGGACAGTGGGATATTTATCTTAGATCTGTTCCAGTATTCTTGAGTATTAATGTCACTGTGAAAACCTAGATGCTGGAAGGATTGGTACATAACACAGTCCAAGAGTTTTGCCTGCCAAGCACTAACGCTTGGAAATAAATAAAGACATAAAGTAATACAATATCCTGAATGACAGCTTCAAAATGATGAAAAAGCAGCATCATGGGTAGCTACCTTTTCTTCTACTATTTTTTTACTATTGCTGCAAAGAACTGGCAAACTTTTATTGTCAATAAGCAAAATGCTTTGGCATTTTACCTCTCATCCCTGACTAGCCTTAGATAGGAGACTTCACAAAGGAAATGCGGATTTTCTTGTGAGCCAGTTTTTAATGACAGGTGTTTGGTTGGAAGTCAGGTCTGCTTTCTGGTAGTAGATAGCTTGAATTCCTTTGTTATCATTCCTTGCCCTTTTCAGTCCTGTGTTTGGTCGTGGAAGCTGGAAGCCTACGCTTCCCAAAGGACAGTTGCACCATGTAATATAGTAATTGGTCTAATGCCAATAGTGACCAAATTATTCCACAGCAAATGGCCTGTCTGTTGGTAAACCAAGTTTTCCACCCTTGCATGAGTATAGTCTTTTCCCATCATGGAAACTGTTCAGCTATGGATGTCCTTAACATTCCCTCTGTTTGGCATGTGGAGTTTACATACCAGCTTCTAGGCTGTTGATGCGTTTTTCACCAAAGAGTCAGGCAATGGAAGAACAATCTCTGGAGTGGAAAAAATGTGGAACTGCAAAAGTTTATTGTATGTTCATTTGCATAGTCTGCCTTCAGATAAACCACATCCTTGCAAGTATCCTGGCACTTAGAAAAGAGTCTTTGGATAACCTGCACAGAAGCTGAACCAGCAGAGAGATGCTACTTTGGAAGAGCAAACAGATAAAGGTACCAGCAGCAGTGCAGGGACAACGCTTCTGGAGTAAGCACCCCCTTGTATTGTTCATATACATGTCCATCCTGTTTCTGAACCACAAGTTGTTGTTATTTTATTATTTATTTATTAGTTATTTTATTTTATTTATATGTGGCTTGTACATATGAAAAAAGGGTACATTTCTCACTGGGTAAGACATACTTCTTACTGAAGTATGTAACTATTATTTTCTAAAAAGGTTTATTTCCTTCCAGTCCTTTACTCTAGTAAGCCCTGAGAGCCTATCAGCCATCTAGGCCAAAATACTTTTTCCAAATATGTGATCATCTTATACAAATCAGTCTAATTCCATGTGCTTTGATAGATCCTCCGCTGGCTTAAGTTGTAGCTCTAACACCTCAGTATCTTATGCAACAGATAAACCCCCAAAATCTGTGATCAGAGAAGATATTTTCCTAGGTATAACAGGCTTGCATCATTACTCTTCCACATTAGGTGCAGTCCCTTACTGCAGCCGCTTGTGCAAGACTTCTGTGTTTATCTTTGTGATACATGGAGATAAGAAAGAGTTGCCTGTCCTTTGCAAAATGCTAGCGTTGCATATAGACAAGAGTAGACACTGAAGTTAGTACAAATTTCACAGTTCAACAGGAGCAAAACAGTCCTCTTAAGACTACTGTTTTAACCCTGACCTTTGCCTTTTTCTGTCTATGTCACCAGCAGCTTCTGTTTCCAAAAGCACGATAATGCTTTGAGAAGTCAAAGTTCAGTGTAAATGATGTCATGGCTAATAGGGGTTAAGGCATCATCTTTGTTGCAGTAAGTCCCTCTTGGAAATGTCTGATAAAGCCAGAAATAAAATGGGACTTACTTTACAGATTTTTGGAGCACTATAATTCCATTCTTGCTATATTATTATCTGTGAGAAGCTTTTTCTTTTTTAATTCCATAAAGGCCTATCACTATATTATCTGAGCAGCTAAGTACTCAGATTATGTAAGTTGAGCATAATAGGATGTCTGGAAAATGTTGCTGCTTGCAGCCTTGGAAATGTCTATATTGCTTTTTTGTGGTGATTCAGCTGAAGATGTCCAATATGATCTTGGAGAATGCATGGTGGGGTGGGATTTCCATCTCTTGAAGGAGTGTAGCATGGTCCTCAGGTATGACCTCAGCTGTGGCCTTGCTCTCCTTCCACATCCCTTGGACTTCTCAGGGCAATCTTTAACTGCTGATCAGAGAGGATGCTTGCTGTAGTTCCTGTCATGCATTTCAGTTTTGTCCTTCTAGGAATGTTTACCTTGTGTTTTCAAAGCAATCCACCTTCTGATTTGCACAGCAGGAGAATTTGCCTCTTGTACCAGATAGCAACCTTAATGTGTACTTTCACATTCTGTTTTTTCTAGAGGATATTTTTGGCCTACAAGTGACATTTTAAGAATAATTCTACCAGTACCATTTTTATGATATCTATAGCTTCACAGTGCATTACTAACCGTAAATCCAAGCACAGTACATGCAGCTACATGGCAAGGTTTACTGCCCAACAGAAATGAGAAGCATGTATTTTGAATAGATGTGTATTGAGGAAAAATGGTTCCTGGTTCTCCCTTGCTCTTGAATGAGGTTCAGCATTGTCTCCCTTGGAATCTTAGTGCAATAATATGGGCTCAGAGCAGCTGTTTTGACTTTGCTTTGTTGATGATAGGAGATAAAATGCAGAGGAGTAAATTCTGCCTGGCTGCTACAGGTTGCATCACATAACCACTGGTAGGTCTCTGAGAAGTGTTGCTGATAGCTAGATTTTATCTTCATGGGGGTAAGAGCTAATGAAACGGGATGGGTCAAGGAATGGCTAATGAAAGCTTTATGATGAAACTTGTGTCTAAGCCATGTCAGCTGTGATGGCAAATTATCATCAGGGGGTTATCTGACAGTCTAGGGTGAGTGAGCGGGTGCCTTGAGTCCAGTTTGTTGTAGATATGTGTCTTCAGTGTAAAATCCACTAAATCAGTTTTTATCAATTAATGTCAGTGGGGAGAACCACAAATGGTGATGTGGCATGGTGGTGAACTGCACTGTTACCCCTCAAGTGGCTTCTCCGATTTAGAGCTGGGCCACTTAATGAAGCAGATGATATTGCCATTACTTTGTGTTTTTCTCTTTTGTAGAGAAAAACATCATTCCAGTCAGATGAATACACACAGCTGTGTTTTGTGTGTTCACACAGAAACACAGACTCCAGTTCTCTCAGGAGCAGTCCCAGCTACTCAACTGGGACTACATTATTAATGTATCCCATCATTATATTTAGGTGGGCCCCCCATGCAAATGTCATGGCGAGTCCCCCTGTGTGACTCTAATTTACAGCTCTACCAAAATACCCTTCTTCAGCTCCTTGATCCCAGCCCCTGGGATTTGCAATGCTTTACAAGTATCTTTGCTTTTCTTGTGACACCAGTAGCTCTTGTACAATCCCAAATCATTAGTTACGCACTGAAGTCAATGTGGAGGTTTCACGTAGTGGATTGACTTAGTAGCGCTCAGTAAGATTACTTACTGCCTTCTTATGCCAACGATCACATCCTGCTTTTTGCAAAGCAATGTCCAATTTCCCCGTTTCTGCCATAAAGCATTATTTCCCCTGAAGAAGAACAAACTCCACCTTTTTGGGCAGGGTTTCAAATGAGGCAGGATGTGCTCAAGGTGTGTGGGGGTGGGGGGTGGGGTGGGGGGGTGTAGAAAGTTTTTTTTTGCTTTTAATTGCCAGTTTTGCGGTGGGCAGTCGGGAGACAGAGTGGGAATCAGGGAAGTCAGACCTTTAGCCTCGGCTCCAGTAATGATTTTCTGTGTGGCCTTTTGTAATCTTTTTCATGTTTCCATCTCGTTTTGCCCAAACCTAAAATGGAGTTCAAAATCATCACTTCTCTAACACCTCCCCCTCCCCCCACACACACACAGAGTTGTGAGAAGGTTTACTGTTTATCTTGGAGGCTTTGAACAGTATCATACATCCAGGGAATGTATACAGGCATTAAGAACCCAGAAAGAGCTCTATAAAATCATCGGTAAAGAAAATGGCGTTTATATTGATCATAAATTTGGGATTGGAACAGAATATGTGGTTAACAAACCTGCAAAACAAGCTTTGTTTTGTTGGCTTGAGCTGCTTTATGGTTCTGTTTGTGTACGTGGAAGTGATGTTCAGTCTTTTTAAATGAGTCACAGGACTGGAAGAAGAAAAATATTTGATGGTAACATATAGCAGCAAAACAATTACTCTTTTCATTCTGACAAGCCTGATAACTAGAATAGCAAGTTAGAGGTAGAGATCTAGGCTGGTAGTTTCTTTCCATATATCAGGGATTTTAGATCTGCTTACAAGACAGTGAAACAGAACTGAAATGTCATAGCAATAAAAAGACAACGCTAGATCAAACAATAAAATCAAGCATGCTGGTTAAGATACAACTATTTACACTTAAGAAGGCTCTCCTGGTCAGTGAGTCCATGCAGTACTCACACAATGCAGCCTTGTCTAGCAGCTTTCTGTACCTTTATCCAGAGGAGACTCCTTTCCACCCTGCTTGCTGCATTGCACCACTGATTTAGTGAAGACATCATCCTCATAAGGATGCTCTTCTAACTCACCTCTGAAATCCGCTTGCTTTTCTCCTCTGACAATTAGGTTTAAATGTGCTGCAGCAAAGTACTCATCCTTAGCAGTCGTATGGGTTTTTAAGTGATAAACTGCATTAGCAAATTCCTTCTTAGATAATCTATCAAATGAGGTCATACATAATTTTAGCGGTCTCATCTTGATTTATAGCATGATCGCAGCAAATTACACATACACAAACCAGCATGCAGGCTGTCAAAGTCAGGTATTTTTATTCTCCTAAAAAAAGCTATTTCCAGGACAGCCCAGTGGCCTACTGGTAGCACTCTGCATCGCCACGGCTTGCCCAGTTTGCCTGACAGCCCTCAAGCTCACCCCTCACCTCTTATTAGGACTGATGAGAGTTTGAGGCAGCAGTCTAAATCCTTGCTTCATACCTCCTAACAATAATCCTTAATGGTCTTTATTCTAACAGGTTTTCCATACTCCCCTTAAGTAAGGGTATAGGCCCGCTAAAAGCGTAAGCTTAGGTACAGGGAAACTGGGTCTGCAGGGTGCCAATCTGCTCCCTGTCTCCCTTCTGTGTTCCCAAGGGAATGGACAGCTAGCTGGAGTGAATCACCCGGCAGCGTTGCGCACGACTGTACGGCGTCTGCTTGCCTGTTCAGGCTGCTCGGCCAGCAGAGGCTGGGTCACCCGCGCCCACAGGCACTGGCGGGAGGAGGCACTGCTCCCTCTTCTACCGCCATCTGCATTGGGAAGCTGTGCCACCTGCCTTGCTACGAGCAGAAGGGATGAAATCCAGGGGAAACGGGAGGGAGCTTCAGGAACTAACGCTGTTTCTGACCTGCACTTCGTTATCGCTGCTGCACTTCTGCCTGCTGCACTCAGCGTCTAGTCCCCGTGCTGCAAGTAAATTGTTGCTGGGATCCAGGAGCGAGTGATAGGATTCCTGTCCCCCAGCTTCAAACTTCTGCAAACAGCATTTAATCTGTGATTTATCTGTAACTACCGTAGGGGGGAGCTACAATAAGTTATCTAGTCTTGCCTTTCTCTTCACCTGCTCTCACCTCACGTTGGTATTTCTAGGGCTTGAGCTGTGCGAAATGGCGAGAGCACGTCATCCGCACGTCTCTGAGTAAGATACGTCTTTCCCGTTGGACACACGGCGAAGCCCTGTCCATGAAGGACAAAGCGAGACAGAACAAGATGTGTTCCTTGGCATTCCAGGTACCTGCCCCTAAACTCTAAAATAAAAACTAAATGAAAATCTGAATAAAAATTTCCCCAGGAGATACAAGATCGTAGAGGCCTAACTATCACTGCATGAAAACTTCTTGAAACGCTCAATACAAAAGCTTCCACGTTGTCTTTGCAAGAATGTTTCTGGTGTGAGAAACTGGAAGAAATCAGTGTTGTTTATCAAAATGAGTAAGCAAAGGGCACGCTTGCAGCAAATGGCACTGCTGTTCTGTGCACCCTCTGGTAATTTTGCCTAATCCTACTGAATGAGTTTTTCATGCATATATATGTATGTGTATGCATATCTGTCATGAGTAAAATAGATTGTATCCTCAGCTGACAGGCTGTGTGTGACAGATTACAGCAGGGCTTAGGGAAAGAAATTCATGACCCACACTAAGTGTGGAGTTGTAGGACTTCCCTCCAGAGCCTGTCGGCCGCAATAGCAGTCGCACCACCTCCCCACACCGGTAGCGGTGCCGGTTTGGGGTCCCTCTCCTCCTCCTACCCCTGCTAGGGGTGACTGAAGATGCAGCAGAGGGGATGATGAGAAGGGGTTTCTTTCTTCGGGGTGCAAATACAGGGTGAAAACTGGGCGAGCGAAGGAGCGCCCTGGGTCACGCCAGCCCTGCAGTGAGGCCGTGCCGCAGGATGGAGAGGGGTGAGTGGACAGGGCTGGCGGGCTTGCTGCCGAAGGGGTGAAATGCCCCCATGGGGGGCCTGAGGATGTGTGCTGAGGGAGGGCGGGGGGCTCTGCAGATACCCCTGCAGACCCCGCAGCACCGCCATGCAGATGGCAGCCTCTCACCTGGCTCTGCGTTGCAGGGGCTTATTCCTCAGTGGGCACTGAGCAGCGCTGACCGAAATCATAGCTGGAGGCCCGGCAGAAAGTCTCCATCGGTGCAGCGGGCACTGCCTGGCCCCCTGGCTGCTCCGTCCCCTGGACAGGGACCCCCAGGCAGGCAGGGGAGGGGGCACAGCCTCATCTCCCCACTTTACCCCCGCAGGGACCCCTGAGGGAGCAGCCGTGCCACCCCCCAGGCCCCACGGGGTGTTGGGGGACCCCCAGCAGCGAGCAGCCCCGGGTTGGCCGCTCCTTCGCTAGACCTGCCTCTGCAGAGGTGTTTGCAGCCATTGGCACAGGCGCTGCGGAGCCGGTTGCCTGGCAGCAGGAACGCGTCCTCTTCCCCATGACAAACATCATCTCCATCGACCCAGGCCACCTCCTGTTTCAAATGTCTGCCCAAGCTGAAAAGCCCAGCGAGGGAAAACGCAGCTCACCGGAATGAGCTGGGTGAGCCCTGTTTCATCATTCTGGTGATGCAGGGACCCTTGCGCTAAGTGGCTGCCCACAGGTGAATTCATCCAGCACCATAAGCAAAATGCTGCTGTGCTCGGCAATTCAGCCTGGATTAGCACTAAAAGAACAAGCTCCCTTAAAGAAACATGCTAATTAGAGAGTATGAATATTCAGCTTTCTGCAAAACTGTCAGAGGAAAACTAATTGTGAAGCTAAGCCCAAGGTCTGCCTTCTTGCGTCTGGGTCTTTGGTCCCTGCTGAAAACAGGCTGATGGGTTTGATGTGCCGGAAGAAGGCAAAGCGTTGTGTCTGAGAGCGCAGAGTTGCTCCAGGTCTCTGTGGCTTCTAAAGCATGTGCAGTGTGTTTATCTGCTCCCAGCTTGGCACTCAGCCTCCGAGCTTGCTGCTGCATCCAGCCACTGTGCTGTAGTAACTCAGATGCTGAGTATTGCAGCGATCACAGGATTATGAATTTGAGAGAAATAAAAATTAGCAACTTCAGAGTTAGACGTCTTTCTTAAAAGAAAGAAAACCATTATGAGTGAGTCAGGCGCATTCCCCACCAGCAGCCTACTGAAGAGAGCCATCTTCTGCAGAGAGGTGGAGGACAGGAGGGTGCCTGATGAGTCCAGCAAGGGTGAGGGCACAGGCTAGGAATGGAAGGGACAGACTTGTGCAGCCACAGAGCAGCTATGGTCAGCGTGCCAGTGCCGTGCAGGGAGCGCACGGGAGAAGGAGCCAGAGGGCTCTGCCCGGGGGGGTTGCGGTGTACTGCAGGGATGTAGACTGGGGCTGCTCAGGCTCTGGGAGAAGCTGGGTTTGACAGAAATGCAAAGGTGCCCTGCTCTGCTGAGCTCCACAGCACTGCAGCTGACCCTGCGTTGCGAGGTAGGGGGTGTCTCTATGCTGGGGTGCAGTTGCTTGTATTGCGAGACCCTCTCTTCCTGCCTACAGGAAAGCTGAAATCAGTGTGGTCTACCAGGAGTTTTCTCAGTGTACTTTGAAACATGAGATTTGTTTCAAGGAGGCTCAAGCTACATGAAAGCGGGCACACCAGGTGCAGAGGCAGCTCTTTTCTGACTGTGACTGCTTGCCATGACGTGGGAATGACCATCATGCCATCGAGGAGCTGCAGCTCCATCCTTGGCAACACCAGCATCAGCCCTCCCCACCTCGGGCAGTGGCGATGGCTCAAGGGAGCCAAAGCAGAGAGGCAGAGACGAGGTGGAGGGCAGTGTGGCAGCTTGTCCGTTTTCAGGTGAAGAAGGAAATCTCTGGTGGGTGCTGCATGAGGGGAGCTGTGCCACAGCAGGCAGGGGCATAGCTGTGGGAGGAGGCCGGGGAAGAAGGGCTGCGGTTTAATCGCCAGCCCCGGTTCTATCAGCAAATACAAGGACAAGCTGTCGCTGGTGTGGAAGGTAGCAGATGGCCTAATTGTGAGATTCTCCCTTGCAAGAGCAAAACGATGTACCGTTTTTAACATCTTTGCCTAGAGCTGAGTGCTAACTTCAGATGCTACCAAGATACACTGTACAGAGGCACTCTGTGCCAGAAATGTGCTCTAAGGATAATCAGGAGAAAACTGTGCTTGAAGTGACATTTAAAAAATAATTATTATGTCCCATTGCTGTTAGTCACACATCCCAAAAGCTGATCTGGCTAACAGAGCTTTCCAAAGCATCTCCTGCTCGACATATCATCTGGAAATTATGCCATCATTGTGTCACTGTGTCTCGCCTCGTAATCACCAGGACATTGTGTATGTACACACACTGTTTCTTCCCCATTTCTTGGAGAAAATAATTCTGTCTCCTGATTTTTCTCATGCTGCTTCAGCTGGCTTCGTGCAGATTCTTGCCTTGGCCATTTGCTGGAGGGCACAGGCCTTACCTTCCCAGAGACAGCTACAAAGCATTGCCACCTCGTCTCCTTGTGCGAAGCCTCAGGCAGCACCACTGCTGTGAAGGTCCAAGGTGCCTTGGAACAGCTCAACACTCTGCAAAACTCCAGGCCTGTAGCAGAGACAGCAGAGCTCACCAGCGTCACACTAATATCAGGTGCTTGAAACTTTATATTGAAGGTGCAGGGTCGTTACTGGTGAGTTGTTATGGCAGGTGCATTTTGTCAGCTCCAGCTCTGATGTGAGGACAGGGGAGAGTGCAGCGCCTCTCTCAGCTGGGTCAGCTTTTCAGAGAAAACTCTGGTAAGGACCTCACTGGGAGAGAAAACTTCGACTAACCTGTAGATCTGCTTACTATTACTTATCAGTAAGCGCAAAACTCATGCCAAGGATCAGCTTGGTCTGAATCAAGTGAATACTCCATTTGAGGGTAACAGCCCTTTTCTTGTTGACTTTTTGCAGCCCACTGGATATGTCTTTAAGGACTTTCACCTGCCGAGTATACCATGTGCTGTCTCTCTTCCTGCTAGTCCTTTAAACTTCACCATGTTTGTTGGGGGTTTTTTTTGGTAATAAAAGGGCTTTAATGGCTTATCTGTAAGCTTTGTCTCCTACAGTATTCGGACGTATTGAATCTTCTTTGAATCTACCTTTACCTTACTGTCCATCTTCAAAAGACCCTTACCCATGCAGCAGATGTCTATGCTGCAACAGTCTGTCCACTTTCCCCTCCCCTCCTCTACTTTCTTCCCCGCAGTTTGCTCAGGAGTCTCCTGCTTAAAATCTCACAGCTGTGACACACCAGCCCATCTCTCTCAAATCCTGCTGATTGCATGTCTCTCTCAGCTTTTTATTTTCCCTTTCAAGGCCCTCCATAATGTTAGTTTACCTTTAATCTCATTCCTCTCACTCCTCCTGCCTGTATTCTCCCAGTCATCCCTCCTTTCTGCTATTTTAACTTGTTCTTGGATGGTTCAATCCTGCTTTTTTCTTCACCCTCCTCTGACACCTCAATCCACCTCCCATTTTCTGTTAGCCAAACATTTGTCCTCTCATTCTGTCACCTCCACCTTAAATCCCTATCTTTTTCTTCCTTGCTAGCACTAACACCCCACACACGCTCATGCAGAGTCACCTGAGTTGTTGTCCCATGTGGTTTTCCTGGAGTGCATGTTATTCACACCAGGAATTTGTGGTTCTCCTATAGTGCACACACCCCAGTTACAAACACACGAGGGTCTTTTGAAGAGCAGCAGCCGCTGGTAAGTAACCATTCATTATTAATCCTCTTGCTTATATGATACACAGAAAATGCTAAACTTTGTCTAGCTGGGTAATAAGAGGAATCTTTTCTATTTTGATGATGTGAAGGCCCACTTTGGATGCTCTAGATAGGTAAATGTATAAAAATGGATGTTATTTAAACTTACAGTGACTTAAACTTCCTCTAGGCAGCAAAGCCATTCAAGGAACATAAGTAAGAAGCTTGCTACGAGAAGAGGTTTTGGGTCTCACTTCACTGTGCTGCCTTGCACTACCACGTCATCACTGGCCACGTTCAAGTTGCCTTTAACATCTTTACATTCCTGCACATGACAAACAATAGGGACTAGCTCCCATACAGCAGAGGAAATATAGCAGCAAGTGTCTCACGTCCATTTCTCAACTGTCATCAAATAGCTTTTATTCATGGCATAGCACAAGTGTCAGCCAACTGGCAAAAGCAGCCTATATTAAAAATGTTGGGGATTATTCATGTCAACAGACACAAGGGAGCTTTTCTCAGTCAGTGGTCTGAAAATGCAGCAGGTTCTCTAGAGTAATCTCAAATCTGAATAACTGCAGAAGGAGGCCAACAGCTGACTGTCACTTCCAAGTACAATTAAAAAATTCATCTAGCACAATTGGATAAGAGCTTGGATAGGTGAGTGTTTTAACTGTGTGGATAGCTAGAAAAGGCTATACCGTAAGGATGTTATGTAGAAAGAATAAGATGATATTTTTTAAAAAATGCTCAGATCGAAGTTGGTTTGCAGGTTGTGAGCTGGTGGTGGCTTCTCAGGTTTGCTTCTGATTACATAATTAGCTGATAGGTCCTTGGCCTGTTTGATTGCAGCCATTTACTGTGCTATACAGAATATGATTTCCATTGGCCGCGTAGTTTGTCTTTTGTGGACAAGATGCAATTTAGAAATGGATTAATTCTTTCTCCTCTTAAAAGGTGATTTAAAAAAAAATCCCCATTTAACTGAAAATACCTTTTATTAAATTTGTGAGGATAATAATAGAAAAAAAGAATAAGCTGGACACAAGCAGTAAAATTGCTTACCTTAAAAACATCAAGTAAAGATGGAAAATAATGGAGGTTTCAGATATCTAAGGTTAACAGTTAGAGGCAATTCCCTAACCAGTTATTTCAGTCCTACTGTATTTGCAGAAGTCTATTGTATTCTGTCATCTTGCATTTTTCATTTGTTGCTTTTAAAACGTATGGCCTGCTTCTTTTCCCCCTCAATTATTTTTGACTAGTTTAATTCCCTGAACTCAGTGATGTTATGGATATGAAATCAGGAGCAGTTTAAGTGGAAAATAAAAAATTAAGACCCATGCAAGTTATCATGAATAAGGTGACCTGATCTTCTCTGACACAGATCTATGTTCCACTTATGCTCTGGAAAACTTTGGATACTATATTTTCATCAAAACCTAATTTCTGTACAAATATGTGATACAGAAGAAACCCAACCGACAAAACCCTCAGACGTATCCCATGGCATCTCCATGACAACATATAGATGCAGTCTGCTATATATGTCATTATCAGGAGACTAACTGCTCCAAGATTTTTCCCACATTGAGCTGAAAGGCAGACCGACCAACGGGGTAGCTGGCTGCAGAGGATGTTGCTGGGATTTAAATGTGGAAACTGCAGCTCGTGATTGATGCCGCGTAAACCAGAGGCTGATGGAGCAGCCTTACCGAGGGGGTCAGCCCTGTACCACAGCTTCCCTGGCTGAGGCTGCTTGGTCAGGTGAAAGAACAGGCACCGGCAGGTTCTCCACCGGGTCGGAAAAGTCACACGGAGCACCTTTGCAGGGTTCTCTAAGTCTTCCTGAAAGGCCGTTAGTTACCAGCAGAGTGAGATAAGAACAGAAGGTAATTTGGGTTAATAAATTATCCTGAGAGGTGTCTTTCTCCCCTGCACATGTAGAAGGAAAGAGAGAGTGACCCTGCCCTCTCTCCCTGGTGGAGAACTCCGAAACCTGTGGCAAGAGGTGTGCTCCCCACGCCCTGGCGGTGTGCAGGGAACCAAGGTCAGCAAGCCAGGCCAGCGGCACGTGCAGCCAGGGCTTTTCCCAGATGGATGATCCATTCCTCACAGGTAAAGGATCAGGCTAGGACCAAGAAAAGGAACCTGCCACTCACTCTGTGTGTGTGGTTATTTCCCCTTTCATAATCCCCAGTGTTTGTTGCACTGGATTTAATTGTTCCGTATGTTTCATGTTAAACGATGCCTTGTCATTTACTTGCTTCCCAGAGCAGTTGGGAGCAGGACCTCAGGTGGATGAGCAGTCCCATGGGGTCAGGAGACTGGCTTTCTTCTTTGGGCCACCCTGCAGAGGGACTGACCCCGTACAGCTGCCAGTGCCACGCCGGGTCTGCCTTAGGCACTGGTGCTGCATTGCACCAGCTCCCAGGAGTTTCAGAAGCGTGGTAAGGATGCACCCGCTGGGATAGCTGAACAATGATCAATTCAGTACATCCCCCGCTCCCGCCTTTCCTCCTAACCTGTCCTTTCCTCAGCTCCTTCCCCCAGCGCTGGTGTGGTTTACAGGACTTCATTGAAGGGTGAGCGGCCCTGCCTGTGCAGCGGCGCCCGGGCACGCGCGGCCGCTCCTGCGGAGCAGCTGAAGTGCTGTAATTTCATACTCCAGCTGACGGTGCAGGAACTTGTTCATCTGCCTGTGCCCTAGTGCAGACACGGTCCTGGCCGCCGTAGGCAGGCTCAGTGCGGTCGGTGGCGCTGAGTTAGTGTTTGCAGTGGTTAGGAAACATTGCTGCTGGAAACAGGGCTGCGTGTGTAACTGCCCGAGTAAAGCAACGCTGGCCTTTTTATACTTGTTTCTGACTTCTGGACTGGGGAGGTCGTCTTCATTCCTGCACCTCTCTAAGGCACCTTAGGCACCTTACCCCGACTCTCTGCTGCTCGTCTTTCCTTTCTGAGAAATGGAGAGAACAATATTTACCATTCTGGTAGAGCACTTTCTCATCTGTTTCATGAGACGTGCTACTTAAAAGGTGATTGTTAGGTTTTGTCCAGCTATAAAAAGTCCTCAGCTTCACAGCAGGGCACAGTATGTTATCAGCCATAAAACCCCCCTTACACTGATCTTCAGCATTTAGGGATAGACCTTTGTTCAGCTTAGTTACTCATACTCTTTGGAGTGGCGCGGCCTGCATTTGGTTTCTTTTTTGCTACTCTCTGTGTATGTATTGTGTACATATGGTTGGCTTTTGCTTCTATTAGGGCCAAAGATCATTTGGTTTAGCTTAACATACAGATGTCAGTTGGCATCAGATGAGTGACTTGGCCTTTGATCTGCTGTTCAGCACATTTCCTCTGAAATATAAGGGAAATTAGTTTGCCAACAAATAAGAAACAACTGAACCAAAAAGGACAAAAAGAAGGACTATGACCCCAAGAAATAATCTGCCTTTCCTTCAGCATACACTCTATGGTTGTTTTATGCTGACAGCCAAAGCCTGCCCATTCGCTGCAGATAGCCTTTTCCTTTACCATAATAACACATTTCCTTCTGTGTAGCATCTGAAGAAGAAACTACATTCATTTTTTGTCCATAGGGCAGCTGGAAGCTTGTCTCCAGCCTGGACAGCACAGTGCAAGGGTGGCAGTGGTTACAGTGGAGTGCCCAAGTTCATGGCAGATGGCATGGCAGAACCAAGAGGCAGGTTCCTATTTAAAGCATTTCCACTGCAATATCTAGCTACGCATGTCAGGGAGGTGTAGACAGACAAAAAGCCATCACAGATAATAATCGTTCAAAGTCAAGATAATAGCAGGAGCAGCAAAGTCAAGCCCCAAATAGTTCCCCGTGGCCTAATACCTCTTATTTTGAAAAGCAGTGTCTGGAAATGACAGTGGAGTGTACAAAGCATGGGGAGCTCCTGGTGCTGGGCTGGATGATCCTGGAGCCTCAGCTGTCTGGGTACAGCCTCAGCAAGCGGCAGTACCGCTGGGACAGTGTTTACAACAACGATGACTGAGTTTAGGGTGTTTCAGAAAGGATTCAGTATATTCTGCCAGTTTGGGCTGATGTTCCTGATGGATGCCGACGATTCAGTTGAGAACAGAATAATTAACCATTCTTTCACTTACAGATAACTGAAACAATTGGAGCTGGGCAGGCTTCCCATAAGGCTCTTCAGGAATCCGAGCTGAGCAGCAGGGTGGCTTGGCCAGGGGCTAATCTACCCACTAAGGTGGAGATCAACTTGAAGGCAGCAAGTTCCTTGGAAGATAGAAGAGAAGAAATGGAACAGAAAGCCTAGAAGGCTTAAGGTTAGCTCAAGGAGCCCCCAGCAGGGTGACCCTGAACAAAAGCCAAGGGAGGGTTTTTGGACACAGTGCTTTCAAGCAAAAGACACTTGAAATTGTGAACAAAACTCCTCATTTCTTGTTTGGCCTTTGTTTTAAAAGGTCAAGGACAAAGGGCTTTGTGCCTTCAGTGCTAATCAAGAGCAATGATGTGAGGAATTCCCCGACTCCACCAGCATTCCACCCAATGGAAGCAGCCCAAAATAACTCTCGCCCCAAACTGATCCAGGCTGTGTAACTGATACAAGCTGAAAATAATAATGGTCTATATATTTCTTTAAGGAAAAGTTCTTCTTGAAGACTTTGTTGATAAATACATGCAGGAGTTGAAGACAGCAAAGAGCTGGATAGGCTATTATTCTCCAATCAATTCAACTTTTAAGCCTTACTTAAAGAATGCTAATTTTAAATGAGATATTCCTCTGATCATTTCTACAATTGAGGGGATGTAAATTCACATTCGTAATGAATGCCTTTTTTTAAAATATTTGATTGCAGTAATCCAAATGATCCTATTTAATATCAAGGACAGAGCTGGTATCTATTTTTTGATAACTGCTTTGCATAGCATACTCCATAAAGTTAAGATTTTTGGAGAATGGTTTTAGAAGACACAACTTTTTGGTAGGACAGTCCTGGTGGCTGGAACAGGCTCCTCCTGCAGACAGAGCACTGGCAGGCCACAGATTTAGAAGTCACAAATTCCAGGTTCTTTGTGTTTTGTCCTAATAATATTTTACTGCATTGTTCTAACCTCAAGCATCACCTGTTCGGACTTCAAAGAGTAAGATGTGCTTATCTTACCTGTCTTCTCTTTTTAGCTTTCACCTTATGCTGTCATCAGAGCTAGCAAGTCTTATTCTGGTTCCCAGTCTTACTGTCCAGTTGTACCTTCTTCAGCCTGAAAACAACCTCCTGTGCAAGTTGATTGGCTTCCCATCCTCAAGGTGATGAGTTTAAAACCCCACAGTCTTTGGAAAACTAAGATAAAACTTAAGCTCTCAGGAATGGACATGTGAAAATCCTGGGAAAAGAATTTTGGAGAGCTTTTGACCAATGAAATTTAGCATAATAAAAATCCTTAGAACAGTTTAGCTTTTGCATGGTAATTACATGCACTGAGAGTCAATGAGGATGTGCAATAAATGCTATTAGTTTCTATGTGTGATATGAATAATCATCTTTATCAACATTACAGAATGGGGAAGAAGACAAAAAGCAGATATTGTAGATATGTTGGTGATAATGGACTGTTCATAATGGGAACGTTTTTATGTGTTCCGTGTAGTAATATGTAAATATTTCAGTTGAGCAGATTTTTAGGTCATATATAGTTTTTATTAAGATCTATAAAAAGATCAAGAATCATATTTGCAGAAAAGCAGCAGAGTTGAGTGTAGTGCAGATGAGAGGCAACACTGGTCCCTGTGACATCTTCAAGCGTCTTGAGCCTGAAAGTTACAGCTAGCCAGGTGCCACATGGAATCACAGGGCAACTGTATACTCCCTATCCACTACAGTGCTTTATTGTTAATTATTATTATTCAGACACTATGCTGCCTGCAGTTTGTAGATACTGAAAGAATTTTAAGAGGGACATAGTCAGAATTTCTCAGCATAAGTCCAGGAGCCAAACATTTCACCTCTAACAGAGACTTGCTTCATGGCTTCAGACAAAATATCCACTCTACCTTCATTCTCTCTGTAAACGAGGGCTAGGATTTGTGTCTCATGGGATATTGTGAGATTAATTTTTTTCTGGTATGCATAAACTGTTTTGAAGGTGGAAAGATCCAAGTTTTATTTCACAACAGCCTTGCAGTTACAGTACAAATGGAGCAGACCCCGTCTCTCTTCAGAAAGGGACAAACAGCTTGGAACTCGGCAAGTACTCTAGCCAGCTAGAACAAATACAATTTTGCAGTCCATTGATTTCCATTTACAATGCCAAGTTTTATTTGATTTATTTTTTTTAATATCTATGTGCCACAACACTAACTTCCTTTTTTTTTTTTGCTGTTTTTTAAATGAAGTGTCACTGGCATGTGATTAGCCTAGAGATATTTTGGATAAGTTAAGACAAAGGATCAGCAGGCAAACAAACCAGAGCCATTTAGGACAGTGTTGATGATGCAGCCCAAAATTGTTTCCTCCTTATGTGAGAGAGTTTAGGACTTCTGAGCATAGCTGCATGGACTATGTAGGAGGACCTCACACATATGTAGTTAGAGCCAGAGTTAAACGTCTGCATCCTAGGTGGTGTTTAATGACTTTTAATAAAGAATGGCAGCAGATGTATGAATGCTATTTGGGAAAAATTCTGTCCTCTGGTGTGACTCTCCCTGTACTCCCTTAGCACTATGTGATTCCCAGCAGAGTACTGCAAGGCATCCAGCCAGAATCTTCCTAGCGTTGAAAGGCTGATGCTGGGAGTGGGTCCAAGCGTGGGGTCCTCTCCACAGAGTCTGATTTCGGGCTGTTTCACCAACTGGACATGCACCCTTCCACCTTTCCTTTACCTGGTGTACGGGTCACTGACTGTGACCATGATTAAATAGTGCCTGCTGTTACTGAATGAGCAGAGGAGTCTCAGGCAGAGTGGTACAGGTGCCATCGTCTTTCTTGCCTAATGACAGTGGGCTATCACTGCAGCCCACTGGCTGGGGAGGGAAGAGAGAGAAGGAGGGAGTAGCTAACTATCAAGAGGAGCCATGCATTGATACCCTCTAAACTGCTGGAAGAAGAAAAGTTGTTGCTGATAATAGAAAGTACACACGATACCTTGGGCTTGCAAAGAGAATCGGTGATTAAATATGGGGAAACGTCCATTGTCATTGCTCCCACCCACGGGTGCTTATGGGTAAATGGAAGATCGGCCTGTCAGGCTGTCAGCTTCTATGAGCCCTAACTTCCCCATGAAAGGGAGATGGCCATCTTCCCAACAATGGCCCCAGCTCGTTCGGTTACAGCCAGTCAAGTCCAATGACATCAAATATTAATCTGGCACAGAACTTGGGCTGTCCAAGTGCATTTTATAACCAACAGCATATCAAAGCTTTTGGACCGGATGACAATCGCTCCTTTGTTGTTACATCAGTCAGTCACTTTAACCCAGATTCTCAGTCAATTCAAAGGAAAGAAAATGGTGCTTCAGAGAACTGACTGCTGCAAAAGTACTTTTAAAAAAAATTAACAGAAGGAAGGCAGGGCTGAAACTTATTACAAAAGATCCCACCATAAAATCAGGAAAACGTACAAGGAGCCTTAGATGACCTCACAGCAAGAGGCTGTATTGCTGTTCTGTGCACAGTTTCTCTGCAGGGGCAGATCTCAGATCATCCTGAATCTAGTCTTTGGGCTTGCGGTTAGTTAGAGGCTTGGGCCTGATCTGTTTGCCTAAGAGCGTTTATACTCCTTTTATAACAGAATTTCTGTCTGCATAACAGAAATTTCTAGCACTATGAAAGCAGACAAACTTCAGAAATCAGTTTTCCCAGGTGGAGTGTGCAAAGGCAGATCCAAGGCACCGGTTTCTTCCAGTTGTTGTCTGACCACAGCCGCCTGTAATCTGGCTGGCAGATGCCAGCTTGACTCTGTGTCAAGCAGCTCCTGTCTATGTTTTCTCTAGCATCCAGCACTGGCATGACACTTTGGTCCACCTCTGGGTTTGCCTGCTGAATGTGCGAGGAAAAAACTGTTAAGACTGTTAGCAGAGGGCTGAGCGTACAAGCATAGCACATTAACAAAACCACTCCAATTAGCTGGAGGGGGGAGACAAAAATGACAAGAATTTTGCTTCTCTCTGCACAAAACTAGAGCCAGTGAGAAAAAATTATCATTTGACTCTAAATTATTCAAAGGAAGCAAAGAAATAAAATATAGTCTAAAGAAGAATTCTTCCTAATAACTAACTAAAAGTCAAAGCACATTAACATGTGAGGACTGGAAGATCTGGAGAAAGAGCTGGAAGGAAACTGCATGCCTGTAGTCTTGGAGGAAAATGTAGGAACTTAATTTAGTGATATTCGTGCCTCAAGAAAGAGAAAGTTTCTACACTGTGTTGGCACCAATCCCGACCTTATCGTGTGCAGAATAGATGGCTCAAGGAACAGGTGAGGAGTAAAAAGAGGCAGTTTAAATGTTCAGAGGGATTCTGCCATTTAGGTTTTTTTCAGAAGGCGTTTCTGAGTGGGCTGGAGTGGGAGAAAGGGTTGGAAGGCCAGCGTGACTGCTCTCATCTGCAGTCACCTATTAAATGATGCTTAGAGGCATAAGCTACCCCAGCTATGGAAAATCATGTACTTCAGGGTATTTTCTTTAAGAGATCAGAATGAGTGCTTTCAGGTGTCTTCCAAGTCCTTGGAAACCTGGTAAGAACCTTTGATATTTCCAAAGTTGTGTACAAGTATCTGAGTTTAATCTGTTTATTTTTAACAACAAAAAGTCAGCAAATAAAGAAAAAATAGACCCAAGCATGTTGCTTAAGGATATGTCAGAAAACTCATGAATTCATGTGAAAAGCTACTTCTGTGGCAATGGAGTGCAAAATTCAAATACACTGCTAAAGCTTAAAAGTAATCACTGTCTGGAAGGCTTGATAATCTTGTGTCTGTTCTAGCAAATGTTTGAACACTCATGTGCGTGTACACACATGCATGGGCCATCATAGCTGCTAGTTCCCCTTGGGGCAGCTTCAGCTGCGAGGACAAAGGCAAAATAAGCGCAGGGATGGGGAGACCCAATCCTTGGTATTTGCATTACCGGAGTTTGCAGTATAGTAGTCAATGCAGCAGTTACTCTGCAAATGGAGAGCTCTGGTCTAGTGCTGTCAGTCTCACACCCACTGTTCGGGAACACCTACATTCCCTTTAAAAATAAAATTGTAAGAGCTCTGAATACAAATGTGTGAAAGTTTTACTATTTAAAGGGATCTTCTGGAGAAACTATGTCAAATGTGTAGCTCTTTCTAAAATGCCAGTGGCACCCAGGATTACTTGTTCTGGAACCGCTGCTTTCTGCAGCCAGCCAGTAGATGGATGAAGCTCACATCCCGTGTGGAGCTACCCCTTCTCCCAACCACCCGCCTCCTGCCATGCTCCACTTTGCTACTGCTTAGGCAAAAGCATTTCCCAAAGTTGGAGAAGGACTGGAAATCGCATGGGTTTCCAGCTGGCAGCCTTAGCAGTTGTCCTGAGTCATCAAAGCCAGTGGCCCGGGATGAGCGGTGGGAGGTGCGGGAGGCATGCAAGCTGCCTCCGAGTGATGCTCCAGAAAGGGAGAAGCAGCCGGAGGGAGCGTGCTGTTGGCAAATACCACCCACACGGGCAGCACAGCTTTCTGAAGCTCTTCTAGCTTCAGACAGGTTGCGGCACATGGCACGTTGTGAGGGTTGTGGAGGTGCAGGGGGAGCAGAGGGAGGTCAGGATGATGCAGGATTCCAGCACAGGCACTATGCCAGGTCAGTAGTGCCCCATTCAGAGGTTCAGGCGCTCCTTCACCCATCTATCTGCTCTATCTACGTTGGCCAGTTTTAGTGGGCATTTGCACCGTTCTCAGCTTCCTGAAGAAGTGAGATGCCTTCCACTTAGGCATTACTGTTATTTAAGATGGAAAGCAGGGCATTTGCACAGGAATGGAGGCATCGAATCTGATATCCCCTTTGCCAGGTAAGCCAATAGCATGAATGGGATGTTCACCCAGTTGCAAGGCATTCAGTATTTCTGCTCTGACCTACACCAGCTCTGAGCTATTGTCAGAAGAACCATTAGCTGCTTACATCAAGACATTAAGCCAAATCCTGGCTCCAGTGAGGTCAGTCATAAAACTCAAAATTGTTTTCAGTGGCAATAGAAATTCATCTCCTAGACAGTGGTCAGGAGGGAGGAGTCAGATGGCGGTTTGCTGTTGCCTAACGGTGCAAATTTAAGTTCAATTCACTCAAGTTTCAGGACATACTGGAATTCTGTGTGTGAGCGTGTGTACAGAACAGAGGCATGGTAGTTACGGCACTAGGAGACCAAGTATTGGTAGCTACTGGAAGTGCTTTCCAAACTTTCCTGCAAATACAGATGACTATTTTAGGAACTGAGGGATATGGGCATCCTGGCTCCCAGCTGTGTATGGCTAACAGTGTCTCATCTATGTCATATTGCTTAGTGCTGATATTCTATTCATTTAATTACTCAACCAGACAAGTATTAAATGGTGTTTCAGAATTCTTTATTACAATATATGCTTTCCAGTAATTAGCTCACTCATTCTTTGATAGCAGTGGGGGGAAAAACCCTCCCCCCAGGTATTTCCTGCCTGTAAGAGTACACACCTCTTAGAAATGGATTTTGTTCTACAGCTTTTGTTGTTTCCAGTTGCATTTGGATTGGTCCCAAGAAGATGTGCAAATCTCTGTGAGTGCTCTTCAACGTACATTTACATTTTCCCTTGCCTTGAAGGAAATGCACGCCGACGATATGTTTTTGATTTCCTATTTGCTTTTTATTTCTCTGTAGTTTCCTATTGTGACCACTTTTTAAATGCATTCTTTTCAGACTCTCCATTCTGCACACATATGAAATAAGTTATTACACTTTCTTCTACCCTGGACCTAAATTTTACATTCATCATTAATCTGGACCGTTTCCTCTTAGATTGCATAAGAAAATCTACAACTCGGAGTCATGTCTGCTCTCCTGTGGTAATTCAAGTCTTAGATTTATTATAATTGCTAACAGTAAATACTGTATCCATTTTTAGAGAATGATCCAATCTGCTTGTGTTTCCTGATCTTTCTTCTCATTCCTTTGTTATGATATGCTTTTTGCCTCCTAATTGTTTCCATATGAAATGGCCTCAGTCAAAGCGGTTGCAATGAATAATGTCCATTTCAAAATGTCAGCGTTTTGGTCACAGCAGATAACCACGAGCTGGTTACTCCCTGTGCACAGTAGCACTCCTTAAGGACAAGTAATGCGTTTTGCAGTCTTCTTAAGTGAAAACCAGTAAAGATCAAACATAAGGCAGGTTATTAAACGTGAATTCTGCCCTTTCGGCCAATAATCTTGCTACAATTTCTGCTTTCTGCACACCCATAACATTTTGCTTTCCTTTTAGTATAGCTGAATAGTATTAGGAAGTAACTTAGCTTCTCTCCCATGGACTGTGTTTAAAATGTCTTTTGTCAAAATAACTTGAGTGGGGCGGGATGTCCCTTATACGCTTTCAGTACTGAGACTGCTTTATTGAAGTATAAATCAGGGCCCCTTCACCAAGGCAGAAAGCTCTGCTGGTTCTGCTGCATTTCCACAGCTCGGTACAGGGCTGGATACACTTAACTGAGAGGTGTGAAGGAGCATCCTGGAAGAGATGGAAGCTAAATATATTCTGCTACAAGATTTCTTCCATTCCTCTCTCCACCCCCAGATCCCAGAGACAACAATGGCTTATGCAGGGTTTTACATATGCAGCTAATGGTGGAGGGAGGAGAATTCCCACAGATAAAGAGCTTTAAGTCCAGTACCAGCACAGCACACAGCCTGAAATGGTGCTGGAGCTGGTTTTGAGGGAAAGCATGCCAAAGAGAGGTCCTGCACAATTATTTTTAGGAAAGGATCCCTGGCTATAAGGAGATCCTTCCCTACAGTTTTGATATAAGCACCTAGACAAGGTGGTGAGGGGATCGGACTTCATGTAGACCCCCTGCGCTTAGTGTTTCCTTTTGCTTAGTCCTAAGGTCTTCCTGGTTTGGGAAGTTTATTTTGTTTCAAACCACCCTTTGACACCCAGCTATCTGTGTGCATAGTTCTCCTGGGGCCAGGTACCTGATGACACGCTTTCCATCCCTTACGAGAGCATCATCTTGTTCATGTTTAAGGAGCCAAACTCCATAAAAGCACAAAAGAGCGAACGAGTTTCCTCTCATTTGCCCCTGATTTTATGCTTATATAATTCCACTAATTTCATTTGCATGGGAACAGAAACAGATCCCTAGTCTCTTGGTAGAAATGATTTTACAGGGCTGTTATCCAAACCAGAAGGCCAAGCAGGAATCTACTTCACATGCATAAACCACCGCAACAGAAGCGACATGCATAGTGGTTGTTTTATTCCCACTCCACATTTTTTTGCACATTTACATACACTGTATATAGTGGAATGGGGGCAAAGGAGAATAGCAGCTGAGCAGCCCTTCCTCTACTACAGGTGAAAGGTGTCTAGCTGAATGGTTTTGTCTCCAGGTACACAAAAGGAAATTAAACCATGAGAAGGGATACCTCAGAGCTGTAAACTCCGAGGGGAAGAAATTACTATCAGTTTGACAGGTTTGTAAGTGAATTACTTATTTATGTAGCTCAATAGATTTAATATTTTCACAGATGAAAGACAGAAATTAAACATGCTTTGCAAACACATGTGTTGCCTTCTCCGTTTACTTGAGAATGGGTCAAGTTAAAATTGCTGCTGGTATGGCCACAGATAATCAACGGGGGAGAGCTGAAATGATAAACAAATGAAAGCAAACAAAATTGCTTTTAAAAGTTTCAAATGAGTATGCTGTTGGAAGTGCTATAAAAGATAACACAAAAGAGCCAGCTAAAAACCATGGCTCAAGCTCAATTTTTTGCAAGCAATCATAAATCTTCACTTCAGCGGCTTTGTGCTCATCTGGGGGCACTGGACAAGTGAAAAAAGTTGACCTCATCATCATGTGAAGTTTCCTATTCCTGTCCTAAGTTGTCATTGGTAAAAGCAGGCAGCAAGAATTCCAGTTGTAAACAGTCGCGTACTGCCAATGTTTCAGCAAGGGTAACCCACATTTTTTCCTCTCTGCAACTGTAACAGCTTGTGCCTAAGGTGCTTAGTGGCTGCAGCGGAGAAGGCTGTAGACCAGCCCTTGCTTCATTTGCTTCTCTGGTGAAACATAAATGCCCTTGCTTAGCTATAACTACAGAGGGAGATGCCGTAATTTGGCAAATGGACTTTGAGAGTCATAGGGTCTTGTTTCTGTGCAACGACTCACAGAAATAGGAGCAAGGAGCCCTTATCCTCTCTTGCACCCACTCCAACTGCACAGCATGAAGACATGTCTGCAGGTCTTGCACCCTCCTGACTTGTTCCCAGAGCTCATGGCCCTTGTCCAGATCATCTTCCTGGGAGGGAGGCAGGATGCTTGCTTTTTGGGTGGTTGACCAAGGACCATATGGGTGGCATTGCAGCCCTTCCAGTGAGCAGATATTCCTGAAACATGAGGTGAAATTCAGCTCACCCCAGGATTGATATTGGTGCGGAGCCGAAGGACCTGATGCAGCAGGATAATGAGCTCCCTTCCAACACATCTGCCAAAGGCAGCAGGCATGTGCTTCAGCACGCAGCTCCCGCTCTTACTTGCGGGATGGCTCCCTCAAATTTAGTTTTAAAAATGCAGGTATTAGTGACTAGGTATCTCACTACTAGCCTAACAGTTTTCCTTGGTGCAATTAAAAATGTGTTCAGAACGTATAATAGGAGTCAAATGAATTTTTAAAGCATTGTGCAGACAATGTACATCAGGTTGAAAAATATATTTGACATCTGCTATCCTATGACTGCAACAGCCATAGAGAAAAAGCTCTCGTTAAAGGAAATCAGAAAAAAAAGCTTTGGAGCAAATTTCAAGGATAGTAATCTCCCTTTGAAATGTGTCTGTGCCACCATCATCTTTGAGAACCTTGAAAATGTTTGTGCTTTTTTCCTGCTTTATTATCCTTAAAAGTATCCCACACCTCCCACTCCCCACCCACCCCACCCCTGGTCTTGCCAATATTGTCATTTCAGCAACCAAAGGATCTCTTCTAAACAATTAGAAAAAAATGTGCTTGTACACCTGTGCAAATACCTATTTCCAAAAATAACTAAAACTGCTGTTTTATGTATTTATGTTATGATGCATTTTGAAATAGGACTAAATGTTTATTTACATGAGAGAGCACGCTAGCTCTAGTCTATTAAGAAAATAATGGGCATTAAACCTTATACAGCATACAATCTACTGAATAAAAGTAGATTATATTTTAAAGAGATCTGTGGCTTAGTGATCTACAGTTTTAAAGCAAAACAACTCACTTAGCAGAAGAATAACTATTTTGGTAACAATTTATTTCTTTTGATTTTAAAACTCTTTTAGGAATTGCTTTAAACGTAATGAAAGATAATGAGAGGGGACGATAAATTAAAGCAAGAGTGAAGATGGATTGTTGTGCCCTATAGAAAAGTGTCAGTCTAAAGGCGGATTGTCAGCTCCTTCACTCAGTCTTCTCTGTGTTGCTCAGTCGATGTAGTGAGGCTTTCATATGGTCTTACCCAGCCAGTGGTGGATCTCCTCCAAGGCAGAGGATGTCCGCAAAGGTAAGAAAGCTGCCCGGTGCCCTCGCCTACCTCCATCGCTCAGCGAAGGAGATGGTGTGAGCAGTTAATGGCAAAGAGATGCGGCCTGAGCAGAACAGGGCTGTGATACTTGACTGCTCAAGCAGCTAGCACTAACTTGAGCAGCCCAAAGGTCACGACTATTTATGCAGATAAAAGGTCAATGGCAAGCTGGCATGTGGCTGCAGGCTATCTTGGTACGCACTTCACCCGGAGCACTGATACAGGCTTCTGATTCACAGTTTGTCTTTCTGCATGAACTTTCAGGCCAAGCTTTGGCTGGGAAAAAAAATCTCTGCCATGGGAGTTGACACAGTTAGGAGCCAGATGCAATTTTTGTGGCTCAGGCTCATTTGTAGCTAAATCAAACCTTTGAATCATTATTTATAAAAGACAGCCAAATTCTGAACTGTTTGCTCAGTGTTTAGTCAGCCCTTATGTGGATAAACTCCTCTGAAAGCATGCCTGAGTACAGATAGAGGAAAAAACTGAACAAGATGCTCGGGATGTGACCTGCTGAAAGAAAGCCTGTGAAATGCCTACAGCTTCACCAGAGGCGGGGTTCTTCAACTGTCAGTATGTAGACAAAAATCACTTTAAATGTGCAGGACCTTACAGCACAAGACTAAATGACACGGTTTGAATTTCCAGAGCAGTTTCAGTTTAGGTGAAACAGTGTCTATTTGGGTGAAAAAGGGAAGTAGATAAACTATGTTTAGTCTATTCAGGTTCTATACATTTGAAATTTTATAGTCAGTAAATGCTTCATCCTTTGCTGTCATTAGAAAATTAAAACATACTTTAACCTTCAGTTCCAGCAGCTGTCTGTCTACCTGCACTGATTTTGAACAAAATCTTTTAGCCTTCTGTTGCAAATCAGTCCTGTATGCCCTGGTTCCCAGTAGGAAGTGTGCAAAATATTTTGTGACATTTCATTCCCCCCAAAAAAGGTAATGGGAAAGCATCATTACATTGATTTATTTTTCATCATAGAGGTATTTGGCACTATGCCCTGATTTAGGTTGCAGCAGTAACTCTATTATAAGCACTGCTTTGCCTCCTCCGGTAATTTTTTAATAGGAGTTAGCTATTATTCTGTTATTTTTGTTTGCTGATACAGAAAAAATATGTTAGGATGAAAACCCGCCATGCAGAAAGCAACCAAAACTGTCTTCAGACCTGGAAAAGCATATTTTTCTTCTAGCCATCTCTTCCCATCAAAATGGAAAACTGCCAAGTTCTTCCTTGACCACCGTCTTCCCAGATCTCCACATGAGGGAAAGTTTAAACAGTTGCTCGGATGCATTTTGTCAAGTTTATTAATTCCATTATACTCCTCCTTCACTTCATATTTTGTGGGCTTGGCTTCAGGCAAACTGAAACCACTCTATAGCAATGGTAAAGTCTGGTTGGTGAATAAGCATATTTTATATGTGTTTTCCCACTGAAAATGGCAAAATCCTAGCCACTGCACATTTGCAAGTACTTTCTTGCTCGTATTTATCAAACTGAAGAGAGTCTCCATTCAAGACTGAGGTTTATTACCATGTCCACAGACATGCAGGATGCAATTCGAACGGCTTGTGACTCATGCAGTGCAGCTGTAAGTGCCATGGCGATAATAATCGTGTGGCAGTTCCCATGGACGAAGGCTTCTGGTCCATGTGTGGAAGTGCAGGTGACTCTTGAAGACCTTCTCTTTCTCTTATAGCTCATCAAAGGAAACAAAAAGAAGCCTTTGCAGAATCTGATGTCATTGGAATACATTCTGCAATTTCCTGGACTTTATGCTGCTTCTTGTAAGTGTTCTGTTATTATTGCCAGTCCCTAAAAAACAGGACTGTACTTTACTATAGATGATGGCTGTGGGATTTCTGTTATCTTGGAGCAAATATGGTTTTTATGCTTTCCTTCTTATTAAGGTATTTGAGAAAAAGAAACGCAGAAAAAGCAAGATCTTGCTCATAGTTAGTGTTGAAGGCCATCTATTCTCACACTTTAAGAACATGGTTTAGAAAGGGGATCTTCTACTGCCTCTGCCCAGGTACCTTTTTCTCATCTTTCCAGAATGATATGCTGGTGAGATGAAGACCTAGAGCTATGTTTTCCTCATTGGAGTCCAGAAAATACTGCAGGTTTACGGACAATGTGCCATCAGAAATCAGCATAAAATGGAAGCAGTTGTTTATCAATTTAAAACAACAACAACGGGGGAAAAAAAGGCAGAAGAAAAGAGTGTGAGCCCCACTGGCTTTCTACTCTTAATCCTAGTCTAGAGCCTATGATTCGATATCGCATCTTCCTCCAGCTTCTCTGTTTTATGTGAGTGCACCTATCTACTTTTGTGGGCTCTCCCATGTTGTTTCATTTTAGTGAATGGTCCCAATGCAGTTAAAAGACTCAGCTTTAGGTCACCTGAATCAGCTTTACAACACCGAGCCTTGAGTAGGGGAGCCGTGTAATCCCCACAACAGAGCTCTACATCTGCTAACTGCGAAGCTGAATGGCTTCTTGAGTGGCTCTGGCAGTTTGTGTTGAGCACCACACTGCTAGACCTGCCTTGCTATCCATATCTGAGTTACTTAAATGCTAATTTGGACATGCCCGTATCACTTCCAGCATTGACACAGCTATGTAACATAATATTCTGAAAGCATTTGCAGTCCCTTCTACCTGGGACTCAGACCATGTAGCGCTCTCGTTTGTGCACTTCCTACAGAAACCAAAGGGGTGGGAGGAATCCCCTGTCCTATTGCGTAGGGGAAGAAGTGCCATCCCAGTGAATTATGGGCACTGGATGCAGTCCAGGTGTGAGTGCTTCAGGGATGACACACAAAGGACAGGGCAAAGCTTTCAACACGCAAGCAAAAAGCGCAGCTATTCCCACAACCATGTTTATATTAGAGGCAGTGTCTTCCGACAGTCAACAAACCTCAATTTTTTTTCCTAACCACTGCTGCCATCCAGGTGAGGGAAGGGTAGCTGGATGAGCAGTCACCCCAATTCCTCCCAGTTCTCAGCATTCTGGGTTGTTTGATCAATAGATGCCCTCAGGATACCAGAAATGGAGATGTCTCATTTAGTACCTTAAAATTTTGCACAGCGAAGTTTTTCCTTGCTGAGGGTGGAATGGGCCTTCCAAGTACCTTTGAGTGGCTAAATATTGATTTACACCCTAGTTTTATCCCCATAAAGTTGGAACACCTTTCTCAGGTGGTAGGTTCTCTGTTACAGACAGAACGGTAAAAAATTATACCCATTATGCAAAACCAGCCAAGAACTATTCTCCTTTGGTATGTAGCAGTTAGTTAAATGCTAAGTTTTAGTACTTGATGTAAGTAAAGAACTTTTTTCTTCTTACTGCAGAAACTCACTTAGAAAAATTGCAATTAATTTCTAATTAGGTTGTTCAAATTATTACTATAATCTGCACAGCAATGACATAGCAAAACTTGAGGAGGCAGCTATAGCGTTTTATAGCATTGCACAGTGCTCTGTATACATCAGTCCACACGATCCATTAAAGTATTATTAAAATGATAGAATAAATTGACTTTGCACAATATTCAATATACCACGTACAGTAACTGTGAAAATTGCTGGCATATACAGCTCATCTAACATTGTAACTCAAATTACTTTTCTAATTTGTTGTCCCCATCCTGAAACTGGACTTCTATATGACTGTATTCCTGCGGGGGGGGGGGGGGGGGGGGTTGAAAAAGGAAAAAAAAGCACAGTGCAGAAACATTGACAGATATATTAAATTACATACAAGAGAGAGAAATTATCACGTTAAAAAGTCTGAGTTGGTAGAGCTATACTGGGCCATTGCAACAGAGAAATTACAGTCAATTCCCATTATTGCTCTGTCAGAGGTGTCAGAGTCGCAGCCCGCAGCTGCGGCCGGTCAGTTGATGTATTTCCCTGCCTCTCACCGCACATGCAGGCTGCAGAGAGTGTCAGCTAGGCTGCTGGAAAGCAATTCTGCCTCTGTAGGCTACCGAGAGTGGATCCTGGCCTCAATATACCTGAGGAGCTGTTGTTTTACTTACCTGAGGTTGCTAACAACCTCTTTGCAAGGGGGATGAATTCCCCCCTCTCCCATCAATGTCACTGGGGCGTTTGCTTTAATGCTTAGTAATGCCGCTGTTAAGTGTTGGTGTAATTTCACTGGTAGTGTAATTGCAAGTTAACTTGGTGGCTGATCTCCTCAACAGATGGAAGCAGGGTGGGGGTGGTGATGAAACCCACAGGAAATGGGTGCTGCTGGAGGAAAACGCAGATGGAAAAAAAGGAGACACATAAGAACAGAGAAAGGGGAGAGAAAGAGATCAAGGAACCAGGGGGCTTAAGAAACACACGGCAGAGAAAGGCTGCTCTGAATGACCAGTTCTTCTACCTTCAGAGAAAACTGAACCTAACTAAAAAGAGAATTTGATAAATTACAGATACTCAATACTTTAATGGACGTATACAGAAATAAACAGTATGGTGGTCGGTGGCCAGGTTCTCTGGGACCTGAAATTCTTGCATTCAGGTCCCTGCTCCTCAGCAGACCCTTAAGCCATAATTAAAGAGCCTACATTTTATTTATGCTGTGGGCCTTATGTTTCCTACAGCCTCTGTGCTCCTGAGACCGGCAGTGGCAAACTCCAGGAACAGGACTCGGACAGAACATGCAGTTCTCGGTACAGCCCTTCCATATACTTCTCATCAAATCTCTCAGGACCTGCTTCACAGAAATGGTGACATACCTAACCTCAACCGATTCCTTGAGCCTTGGCACCCGAGTAACCCGCCCATGCGTGAAGCTGGGTGTCACGATGCTTTGCCTCTCTGAGCCACTGTGAAGATAAAGGACAGACGCCAAGGAAAGGGCTCAGTAAACCAGGCCCAGCACCACGCACACGTGAGCATTTCAATGCCAGGGCTTAAGCTAATGTCTCCGCAGGAGATGGTTTTGCTCCACACAGATGCACCAGTGCTCTGCTCTGCTCCAGATCTGGGGGTGCGACATACATGCACCCTGAGCGGTGCTATGCCACTTCTATCCCAAATCTAGAGCAGATGATGAAGTCAAGAACTTGTCTGCAGTGATTCACGCCTCTGGAACTGTAAAGAAGTTGGGAACGTCAGAGCAATCCCTAAAACTGATTCAAAGGGGCACAGGGAGGAGTAAAACTGCTTGAAGCCATCTTGATGCCTCATGAATCCACGTCGAGCATAGTGTGACCATAGGTGGGGATTTGCTCCTATTTCACATCTCAGAGGTATGAGGAGGTGTGCATAACAATAACCTTGGCATTTATTGCTTTCTCTGAAAAGTATTTTGTTCATCTAGGTATATATTACAGAGAGAAGAAATGTTATAAGAGTTTGAAGTGAAAATAGTTTAGATGTGCTTGATTTGTGGACTATAAATACACTTAAGCGTGTATATATATTAGGAAGCCTAAAAAAACTAGTGTATCACAAAACAGTAACTGCAGATTTCAAGGCTGAAGGCCAAATTTAAGTACACCATGTTGTTTTCTGTGTTCCCTATGATCAATCACAAAGTGAGTAGAGAAGCTGAGAGGCACAGGGCTTGATGAAGGGGTCTCTGATTATTGTAAGAAATCAGGCCTTGTTCTGGGTTCCCCCACCCCCCTTTGTTCTGAAGTTTGGTAGACACGAGATTAGTTCTGAAAAGAGAGCAGGCCCTGAGAACTGCAGTCAATATTCAGAGGGAAAAACTCACAGAATTTTTGTTAAAAATTTGTTCATGCCAGTCCCCTCCCAAGCACATCCTATTTATATGGCCTATAAAGCAAAAAGGCTGTGAAGACCGGAGACGAATGAAGCCTCTTCAATGTGTGAAGTGAGTGCCGTTGCTCTAGTTTGTGTAATAGCAGTGATAAGTAGATAGGTATAAAACACTGTTTGTTTAAGTACTGTATAAATATCCACTAAATAATTCTTGCAATAGATATGGAAGTAGGTAATTTTTATTGTAATATGGTAATTTGCATTCAAACTTAGCTCAGAAAACCCAAGACTTGGGCCTCCAAAATTTAGTAACGTATTTATGGCCCCAAAATAAGCGTTGTGCTTTTCAGAGGTGACAGGTAGGCCTGCTTTCACTGAACTCAGCCAGCATTGTGGCTGTTCGTTGAATTATCAGTTGTTTATGCCTTTGAAAATGTATTTGCAAGTTTGAAAATTTTGTCTGGAGTGATGTGCCCAAATGCATCTTAGGGGAAACCCTGGTAAGGCTCGAGATCCTAGTGCTGGATTGCTGGCCACCGGCCTTGCCCTGGCAAGCACGGCACCAGGGCGTACGTGGTCTGTAGCAGGGGAATCTGTTCTTTTAAACAATGCTACCGGCCATAAGGCACCTCTGGTGTGCAGAGCCAGGTGGGAATTGTTCTGGACCGTTCTGGCTGCAGAGCCAGTCTCGTTTAGTAACTGTGGGTGAGGCTTTCCGGAGCACAGTGAGATAAGGCTTGAAACGTTCTGGAGAGGCGCTCCCGGGGATATGCAACTCAGGTGCACCTCGGTGAAGCCCCGGGGTGACGCACCGAGACAGGCCGCTGCCAACGCCGGGCCGCGGCCCCACTTCGAGGCCTGCGGTCCAGGGCCTGCTCCAGCCGGGCCTGCCTGCCTCCCTCCGCGCCCCACCGCGGCCTGTCGGGGGGAGGCCCCGCTGCCCCCGAGCCTCTGCGGCGGCGGCCCTGCCCGCCCAGCACGCCCCGCCGCAGCGCCCGCCGCCCGCAGGCCGCGCGGCCAGCCACCGCCGCAGGCAGCGCAGCAGAACGGGGCAGGGCCCGGCGGCCGGGCAGCGAGCGGAGCGCGGCGGGGCGGGCGGCGGGGCAGGTCAGCGGCGCCCCCCCGGGGCGGGCCGGGCCGGGCCGGGCCTCGCGCACTGCGGGCGGGGGGAGGGGTAACCGCTTCCCAGCCCAGACTGTGCATGTCCAAGTGACGCATTGCAGGTACGAATCCACCAATCAGCGCGCTCCTCCTGGAGTCCCTGCACTCCTCGGCATTTTTTTTTCTAAAATCCCCCTCCGCCCAGAGAAATAGTCCCTCAGCCTGTCTCCTCCGGCACCCCCCCATGCCGTTCCACAAGCGCAGCCCCACTCTTTCCCGCATCTCGCCCTTTCCTGCGCCGGGGCCTGGGGGCTCGGGGGCAGAGGAGGGGGCGCGCTCGGGGTGAGGGGGGGGCCTGCCGAGAAGAGCGCGAAGAGCCGGGACTTCTTTCGCAGCTCCGTTCCCCGGCGGGGAAAGGGGAGGGGGGAGGGAGCGGCGCGGAGCGATCCGGGCGGGCTGTGAGGAGGTTTATGAGGCACTGCTGGCGGCCAGGCAGGGCTCAGTGTGAGGCGAGCTGTAGAGCGGTCGGGTTGCTCGTGTGCTCTGTACAGCCGTTAGCTTCTACCACACCCCACAGCCAGGCCGAGCCACCATGGTGAGTCCCTGGGCATGGGGCAGCGATGGGACTTCGCGGGTGCTGGTTTGGTGCTTAATGTGTGGGGCGCGGGGGTGGGGGCGCTTGTGGTTGTGTGCGGGCGGGTGGGTGGTGGGGAGAGGGGCAGATGGTTTGGGTGGTGTGGGGTGAGGGCGCCTGCAGAAGGGCAGGGGTGAAGGCGTCCCTTGCCGCGGCCGGCGGGCTGAGCCCTGCAGCGCGGGCAGGCTGGGGTGGAGGGTCCCTCTCGGAGGCGCCGTCTGCGTAGGAGGAAGTGGCGGTGGACGAATCCCGCCCGGGTCTTTTTCCCGCCCTGGGGCGTTGGTGGGGATTCAAAATTCAAACTGCCACTCGGTTCGAGCGCCATGACGCTTTGTCGGGGCGTGGGGGGGGGTGTGGGGGAGCGGCAGATAACGGTTCCTCCTGGGAGGAGACCCGCGTGGGGGGGTGCCGGGAGGGGGGAAGGAGTCTGCCACGATGGCACCAGCTCCACTTTCTTATCGCTTCCTCCCCCCACCCCCCCGGCAAGCCGGCCAGGCCGGCTGAATGAGGCTGGGGAGCCAGCGGCGCGGCAGCGCTGCTGTCAGCGCTTAAGATGTCTGGCTCGCTAGCGAGGTGTGTTGCGCCTGGTAATAATGCAATGCGGAGTCCTGCAGCTTCTGAGCAGCATGATGATGAGGCGCAGGCTGCCTCACTGCACCATCTCCCTCCTTGCTAGACCTGTTGTCAGCTCACGTTGGAGCCGCTCTCCCCTGCCGACTTCATGATAACGCCTTGCTGTCGGTGGCTCTATTGAACAAGGGATTTTGGTTTTTTTTTAACAGTTTTGGCTTCTCGTTTTGGTCATTGCGATGGACAGTCCTGCATTTTCTTGATCAAGCGCAATTTATTTTTCCTAGCGATACGTTTGTTTAGGATTTTAATCAACTGTCGAAATAGAACACATTTTGTGGAATTGGAGAATGGTTTCAAATTCGGTTAAAAGGATATGAGTTTAGATTTTTTAATTAAAACAAGTGGATACTGAAACACGTACAAAAAGGAATAATTCTGTCGAAAAAGCAATACCAGTGGCCACTTAGTACTATCTCTGCATTGAGAGAAGATATGCAGTATAGTGGAATTGCCTTGCCATTCATTACATGCTTTTAAGGAATCGCATCACTTGAACTCTCCATGTGTAATGTGAACGATGGGTACTTAAAATTAAGGGTTTGGGTTTTTAAAATGTTCTCACTGGGCAAAGAAACTGCCTGAATTTGTTCTTTTACTTGAATTGTGAACCTATACAGCAAACATCTATAAAGGAAAAAAGCAGTGAATGTAGCAGCGAAAGACTCTTACTGCTTTTAGTCATCATCCGTACAGAACCAAAAATGGAGTATCTTCAAGCAAGGTCTATATAAAAATGGGTGTGTCCAGGAGGCACAGTGACACTTTGAATGTGGTTATAGTTCATCCTGACAGACCAGACTGGCTAAACCTGTGAATATATGTAGTCCAATACAGCATATGCTAGATGAAGTAAAATGATTTGCTCCCAAAATCGGCTAACTTTCTGTAAGTGTAATTTTAGCCCTTATACGCTAGCCTGTCTAGTTCTTCAGTTAAGCTTGCCAGAACAGAACTGTCCATTCGGACCTGACACCTGTGAAGTATACCAAAATGCCAGGTTTTGGAGGTGAAGGGTGTTGCCTGTTCTGTGATTTGTTGACTGCTTTCTATTAGGCATCGTTAGTAGCTCTGAGGATCTTCCAAACAGATTACTGCATCGCAGCTACGACTGTAATGAAACACTACCTCTAGAGGCTGCATGTGCCACTGAAACTGCTGCACACGCAACAGCTCCCCTTCTTTCCTAGGAGACTTAGATTCTTTGTCAGGCCCTCAACATAATCTGATGGTGGGGGGATGGGACCTATTGCAGTGAAAATGAAAGTGCTGCAGTATGGATTGGAGAATGCTGTGTCAAAGCTGTGATGGGTTCCCCGGCTCCATCCAAGGTTTTCAGGTGGATCGTGGCCATGGTAAGGGGCATATCAAAGCTTCAGCATGTAATTTAACTGTTTATGAGGTTGGGTTGCATTACTGATGGTGTGCATGCTATCACATGTATGGTGTACGAGTGTCTAGCTTAAATTCAGGACACAGAAATCCAGAGGGTCCCTCTAGGAAGGCCGCAGTGGCCTGGAACTCTTAGGCATAGATCCGGGCTAATAGCCCCTCCACCTGAGTGGCACAGGAGGGAGTGTTCTGGCAGACTTGGCTGGCTCCGCCTTTTGCTGCTGTTGCGCAGCAGTCCCTGCAGAGCCTAGCACTGCAGAGTACAGATGGTGTTTGTTCAACCTTGCCCCACCTCCTAGCTTATCTTTCAACTGCCGTATACCTGTGGCTTCTAATAAGCCTTGTGCTCTTCTCAAACACTGCACCTCTTACAGGTACTGACAAAACTTAGACAAATTTATGGTTAGTGGTTCTAGGACGCTTTATGTTGCTGGAAGTGTTAGAAAGGAAGGGTTCAGGCACACTTAACAGCTTAAACACTGCTTAATGTCATGTGTTTTATATAAAACTGTTTATATAAACCAGTATGTGACTCAACTTGGTAACCCGTAAGTATTGACCTAAATAAAACTGGGTTCTTGCTACTTAAATCTGATCTACAGTTTTCTGTGGATATAAATATCCTACAGAAATGTAGCACATAGTTCTCTTCACTCAAGCAATAAAAATGTAAATAGCATGCAAAGGTATGAGTCTGTCTCCGTTAATGATACGCTCCAGACAAGCAAAAATATGTTAGATTTCTTTTAAATGACTAGCAGAATGCTTCCATCTCAGAGTCTAATGTTGGTTGAATTAGTGATGTGCTCAGCAGTGCTGCTGCCACTGTAGACAGTTTTATTATTTTAAACAAAAAGTTGAACCTGGATGGTAATACTTCTTACAGCTGCTGAAATTGGAACAAGTGGAGTTGAGCTGCAAATACCCATTGGCTGCTCTTTCTAGAAGATGCTCAGTGGTGTGATCTTGATTTTTAAAGAGTAGGTGAGCCACAGGCAGTCTGAAGAATTGCTGGTTATGGCTTTGTCTTGGGCTGTTGATGTATTGTATCCATATGTGTTTTTGTAAGCAGTGTAGCTCTTGTATGGCTACTTAAGGAGCTAACTTCATTCCTGTTGCAGGAAGAATATCCAAAGCTGGTAATATCTAAGTTTGTATGCAATATAGGAATCTAATTAAAATTGAAATTAAAGTAAAAATTGACAGGTGGTGTATATATTTTTCTAAGTTACATTGGCAGATGGCTGATGTGTAGAGATATTTGTGGGCACAGCTAATGACTGAAAATATTTCAAACTTAATATTGCAGTAATTATAAAAAGGTTGTTGCTGAAATGGTTGTGATAGGAACAACACTAAAAAAGTGGCATTGAACTTAAGACAGTGAATGTATCTTTTATGTATTTTAAGGTGGGGGTTTTTTGACTCTTGGGTAGAGTACTGTGGGGTAAAGAGCTCAGGGAGCTTCCTTGAAGGAATTGCATGCCCTTTTTACTGCAACTCAATTTAAGCTATCCATAATTTGTTTCTGAAGAAGCAGCTGATTTGGAAAACCTAGGGAAGGTATTTCTACAGTCCTCAAATACCTTTGTGCTCTTTCAAGAGTGAAGTTCACTTTGGGTTTGGCCTTGAAGATAGGGGGGGTTTATTGCTGTCAAATACAGTTGATTCAAAACTGTTCAGTGATAAAGCAAAATGAGGTATAAACTGGGGCTTATCAAACTGATACAGAAACTGTCTTACTACTGAACTTTTCTTTAGTGGCCCTGTAAACTCTTATGGTACCTGAGTCTGTATATAATGCTCTGAAAAAAAGTCTAGACAGCCATATGACACATGCATTAAAATTATCAGGTTTGTCTGAAGCTGCTAGTACTGATTATATGGACTCTTGACTTTTATGACCAGGTCTTGGGCATGAAGCTTCATGTTAGTCAAAGGATGATTTAATTCTAGAGTATATTCTTCTAATTATGGCATTGTAACTTAGCAGAAGAGAGTAGTCTGCCATAAAATTGGTATTTGGGTGTTACTGCTACCTTACTTAGACATAAGGTGTTTAGTGATAAAGCTGAGGCTAGTTTACCAAAGTATTACTGCTAGTAGTCTGCTGTGTTAATGAGTTTTTAATCAGTCTAGAGGTACCTGTGTGCCTTGAGTTTGCTAGTGTTACTTGGGCAATTGATTGATGCACATGGTAGTCTGGGTGTACTGTATATTGCAGGCTCAGGAAATGCAAACAGGCTGCCAGGCTTACTTAGCAAGCAATCCTGATGGCTTTTGAGCTGTGTTAGTTAGGACTATTTCAGAATGCTACAGATTTAAGTCCTGAAGAGCAGCTGCCGTATTCAGAGGCCTCTACAAGTCTGTGTCTTAATTTTGCCTTGATGTTTATCTACAACTATAATGATACTGTCTTTTATTGCAGGCTGATCAACTGACAGAAGAGCAGATTGCAGGTGAGGCTTTTACATGCTGCGTTGCTACTCCTATTTGACCTGGCACATCTCTTAATCCACTGACATTGAGTTACACAAGATATTTAGCTTTCTTAGATACTAAAAAAGTATTGTAGAATGTTTTAATTTGTCACCTAAGTTTTAAAGGCTCATGTACTATAAAAGCACCATGGACACAGTGAATTTTTGTCCTCTAGAATAGTTAGACAATCCTCATAGATAGCTTTATGAGCTGGTACACTTGGGACCCTTTCTTTTTCTCTCATGACTACAGAATTGTTCTGAGTGCAAACTGAAGGGTGGTGGGAGGGGGCAAATCTCTAAAGTTGGAATCTGGAGTGCTTTTCTAGCAGAAGGAAAAAAAAAACAAATTACTTTGAGGTCTCCTGTCAGTGGAGATGTTTCAGAGTGTGGCTGTTTTTGACAGCAGAGACTGGCTTCATGAAGGCAACTCCTGATACTCCATATTTGGAACTGCATTGTGTACTTGGACACAAGTGTTCTGTGCACTGTTCTGATGGTCTGGTGCTTGCTCTGAAATGCTTGAATAAATATTTAGTTGGACCCCTAACAATGGCTTCTATGCACTAGCAACTGTCTACTAGTGACTGAAATCTCTGGTTATCATGTCTCCTACTCATGTAGGTTGCACAAACTAATACCTGTCACTGCCCTCTGTAGACTGATTTCAATTTCAATAATTGATGTAACTTAAAGCTGGTAATGCAGAACTCAGCCTTGCCATGGACATTAAAAAACTTGAGTTTTGATCTGACAAATGTATTGTGTTAATACTGGAAAGTCAGTGTGTGTGTAATGGCCATGTGAAGTTATTTTAGAGGGTGTTAGGGTTCTGCTAATCTAATAGTACCAGGTCAAGCATACAAATAACAGTCTCTAAGAGGTATTGCTGTTTAACTATAGTGTAGCTCTTGAAGATGCTGTATTAAACAGAAGATTCATAATGAGACAGTTTGTTTTTACCGTAATTGCCAAATTTGAAGTGTAAGAACATTCTTCTGTAGCTTTTAGACTTCAGAAGCTTGCTTTATTTAACTCATAGGAGACTAATTATGGTTTTGTGGAAAGTCCTTAGTCTATTTACTTGTTGCCATGGTACTGTCTTACGAGTAGGCACAAGCCAAATCTAGTTCAACTTGAGATTTTTCTGGAAGTGGCCTACATATCTTGAGGGTTTTGTGATCAGTTTAGTTGGAGCAGGCTTTATCGGTTGTCACTGCTGTCTTTCAATAATGGTTCATTGTTGCAGTTCTTAACTGTAGAAGCTTTATATTCCATAATCAGCTACATCAACTACTAAACAGGAAGCTTATTAACACTACCTTGGGATTAGTGCAAATGTTAGCTATTCAGTAACAATAGTATAGTTCTTAGAGCCGGAAGTGAGTATTAATAAGCTTGTCATACTGAAATAGAGGGTCTTCGTCTGTGTGGAAGGAGTAAAAGTATAACTTCAGTACCCAGTGTAAAACTACGTGCCACTTTCAGTTCTGCAGTGGTGTTTCATGAAGCAAATGTATTTGCAAGTAAATGATAAATCTCTGATGTGAAGACATAAGCCCACTGCTGCTCTGTTGGAAAACCATCCCTAGTATGGCTTAGGAAAGGTTGCAGCCAACTAAGCAGCCTGCTTAGTTTTGCTGTCAAAGGCCAGTGTCTTGCATGGGAAGAATGTTACAGGTACAGTTCACATGTTTTACGAAGGCTGTGTGGTTTTAAAGGCTTGGCCCCCCTACTCTTCCATTTCACCTTACCTGAAGATAGACCTAGCTTTTGATTTGAAGGCAGGCTTAAGAAAATGGTACTGCAATGTAGAGACACTGTTGTCTTAAATAGAAGGCCGAAGTAAAGGAGCAGTTTCTCCTGGGCTGAAAACAAATCCTCCACTTCTGCTGTGAAGCACCAGAATACAGTTGTTAGAAAATAAGAACACCTGGAATCTATGGAACTCATTGGTCATACGGGAGTGAAGCTTCTCAACATAGTGGGGATGAAAGAATTCCCAGGTTTTGCTTATATGAAAGACTGATGATTTTTTTTTTGAAAACGGCATAGGTACAGATTGCGAATGCATGTGAATGCTAGTTGCAGCTTCACTCAGTAAGAACTGAAGTTGCCAAATCAAATGGGTTTCCATTTGGTTAAGTGTTGTGTTAACAAGAGGTATATAGGTCAGGACCACTTGATGTGGGTGGTCAGGGAAGAAAAAAAGTCTAAAGATGCTATTGCCCCAAAGCAACTAGTCTAGCAAGCTATACATCCTTCCATTAGACCTCATAGACATCTAAACGGGCTCTCTGAACAAGTAGGCCTATGTATGGTGTTCATTGTGCCTTGTTCCTTTAGTGTGCCCTGGTTCTCTGTTGGGGATTTGACCACATGAGTTATTTAGAAATTATTTCATAGTAGAAATAGCTGTGTTTAAGTGTTGTGCTCCTGGTAGCTGTGAAGAGAACAATTGACATTCTGCTATAAAAGTTCCAGGCATAGCTGGCTAAAATGCATGAGTGGGAGTGATAGGTTCAGTGAACCGGAACTACTGGGTCACTGAAGACTGCCACTTCATCTGGAAAGGTGATGTGATGCAGAGTTGCCTCAGAAGCTACTGTTAGAACGTTGTGAGCTAGGGTGTTAGAGTTCACATTCTGTTGGACTACCTTTCTTTGGGGCCTGGAGGTAGTCTTTTGATGCAGTGTGTTTTTCAGAAGGAAGGAAAGGCTGAGACATTGTAGGCTGGCCTGAAGACTACTAGTTCTGCTGGCACTGTCCTCCGGTTTCTCAAAGGTTAGCCTTATGTAGAATGCCAGAGAATTTTAATGTGCAGCTTGATACGGAGGAGTGTTGAATAGAGGGAAGATTTGCTTTACATGCTACATGGGGTCAAAGGTGTTTAAGTGTGGGAGGTGTGTATTTATAATCTGAATGTTGCAGGAAGGCAGAATTGAGTTGCTCACAGCAGTATTTCATAGCTACCTTCCCTGGCCATTGCCACAAATGTATGCTACGTGGGTTTTGTTCTAGTCTGAACTGTATCTGCATAGGTTGTGATTCCTTAGTTCTAATTACTGAAGGTGATTGAAGAGGTGTATTTATCATACTCTAACGATTCAGCATTTCAAACAGGAATATGTTCCTCATTCTTGATGCACTTTCTTGAAGTTTACAATTTATAGCAGGTTATTTCTTAGTCTGCAGCATCTTTGATTAAAAGAAGGGTAAAGAGTTGTCCATTGAGTAGTTAATTTTGGGTGTTCAGAATATACCACTGAATGGCCTGTGTGTCTTAGAGTTTTGTGTAAAAAAAAAAAAAAAAAAGTACTACATTTTCTAGACAGGGTCATTGCAGTACTGGGAAGTTTGCTTCACATTTGGGTTAGTAATAGTTGACCTTCAAGCCAAGGATGAACTGGTTAATGGCTAAACATTTTGAATAACACTTAAGTGCCTGACTCTTTACCAGACTCTTGACGAAGACTCAGTTTTGCCCTTTTGAGGTCCTTCTGTGATGGACTATGAACTTTTCTACTAGGCTTGACCCAAAAGTCTGTTCTTCCCTGTTGTAAAACTTTACTCTTAATAAAGTCCAAACTTACTGAAACCCCCTGAAGACCATTTGGAAATTGCTGTAGGTTCAGGTTATAGCTTCCTGTTTGGGTAGGCCCACTTCTACTTTGATTATACAACACTGGCTTGAAACTTTTTTCTGGTCCTGTGGTAGCCTTGCTCTGACTTATGTGCTAAACAGTGAGAGTTTGCTTTTGGAACACTTCAAACTGTTAGATGAAGAGTGGTTTTTTTCCTGGATGGGACTCAACTGTGGCTCTGGTGGTGTAGCTGCATTCATGAACTATGAAAAGCCTATTTTTGTAGTTGCATTTTTAACACTTGACAGCTTGTACTCACCTCGAGTGTTTCAGATTACAAAACGGATGAAAGAAGACTTTAATCAGTTAATGTGAAAACACAACTTTTACTGTAACTAATTCTGGTCTGGGAAACCCACCATCTGGAAAGCTAGTTGCTTGGAAATACTGAAAAATTAATTCTTGGAAGTAGTTCTGATGCAGAAGTACCCTTGAGCTAATGAGTTCTCTGAAGGCATGATCTCAGGTGCCTTGAAAGCTGTGAAAAGATCTGAGCTATACAGGGAATAGATAAGGGTTTTTGCATGTTTAACTATAACTTGTGTATGAGCTACTACATACAGTCCAGTGAGCTAGTTTAAGGTCTGTGGGCAAAGACAAACAGATGGCATGGATTAAAACCAACTCCATTTTTGGACTGGACAATTAAACATGTTATGCTTGTATTAATATTGCTGGCTACAATACAGTCATTGTAGGGGATTAAGAGGTAGCATTGAAACACAGTTAAGCAGCCTTAGAACTGTTTTTGACTAGTTCGATGAAGCCCACTTCAGGATACAGTAGCACTGAAGCAATTTTCTAAGCAGCTTTTCAGAAATTAAGACTGCAGTGACTTCCCTCCTTGAACAACTGACTGGAGTTGTGTATATATGTAGACAAACTGCAAAGTCCAATGGGAGAGACCTGGGAGAGGTTCCTCTTTAGCTAGATATGGCCAGTTAAGAGCTATGGTACTGCAGCTTCACATAGCATAAACTGTTCAGACTTGTGTGTCCAGCGGAAGTGGTTTATAATGAGAAACTATTTTTAGTTTGGTCTGATTATACGTTTTTTCACTGACTAGTCTCCTTTGTTAGTAATAGAAGCACTGTTAAGCTGTAGCATTTGTTGTACTTTGAGTACTGTTTTTTGGCTTTCTCAAAGTAATACTATTTTCTCATGAGGTAAACTAATTCCTACTAAGGGAGTGGATTATTCTAGTTGCTAATAGCTGTTCCTTTCAGCTCTGTATTAGGGACTCTTCCCTGAGTACTTTTGAAATTGTTGACCTTCCATCTTACTTGGGTCAAAATGTGGTTGCTTGGTAGACTGGTGGGTGGTTTTCTGGATGCTGGTACTTCTGTATTGGCATTACAATTATAGCAGACTGAGCAGTATACCAAAATTTGTCTTGAGAATTAAGTTTTATAACTTACAACAATAAACAGCAGTGGGTTCTCATATGATTGGCCAAACTTTAACATTTTAAAGCTGAAGGGATTAACTCTATTTTTGTTGTTGTGCAGAATTCAAAGAAGCTTTTTCACTATTTGATAAGGATGGTGATGGTACTATAACCACAAAGGAGTTGGGGACAGTGATGAGATCGCTTGGTCAAAACCCCACAGAAGCAGAGCTACAGGATATGATCAATGAAGTAGATGCTGATGGTAAGATTTTGTTAATAAGTAATATAATGAAGTGCCTAACAACTGTTTTTCTAACAAAGTAATTATCTTGCAGGCAATGGCACAATTGACTTTCCAGAGTTTCTGACAATGATGGCAAGAAAAATGAAAGATACAGATAGTGAAGAAGAAATTAGAGAAGCGTTCCGTGTGTTTGACAAGGTACCAAAATGTTTACCTTAACAAATACTTCTGTTGTGAAAAATTGGTCTGACTTCTAATGAGCTTCTTCATTGAACTGAGGGGTATCTGCAGTACTGTAATCTAGAACTTCTAGGTTAACTAGTCACCCTGAAGTTCAGTCTACTGTGGTACTGTACCTGGAAGTCAAATAAATCAATGTGATAGATAGTACTACCTACCACTTGCTATGATACCAAAATAAAAATTTGTACAAGTCTGGCAGCGAAATTGTTTAAATATTTAAAATGCTACTCATAAATCTTTCACTAAGTCTTTACTAAATAAATTGCTAGATGAGACTGAAGTTACTCAGCTTCTGAAGTAAGATGCACTTTTAAACAGAAAATAAATGTCTTGGCGTGTGGGGAAGAAAAAAGTCAGTCTGGAGTTCATATACACTAGTACTTGGATATCCAGTGTCCCAGGTAGGATGAAGTATGTGAAGGTAGTCTCCGAAGGCCTTGTGGCTTTGTGCTGGACTCACATGAAACAGGTGAATAAGATAAGTAGCTTCTGTTCTGGTCAAGAAATAGACACTTGAACCAGGCAGTCACATGATTGAATGGACATCTGTGATGCAAAAAGATTGCAAAAGGTGCAGATTGCTCTGTCCTGAGACATTTTTAATCACTGACAAACCTAGTAGACTGCATTGAGTAAGTTGTTTTTTAAAATGTCTTTTTAACACTAAGATCCTGGACAATACTGAAGATATGCTTAGAACTCTCATTTTCCTTGTGCAAGTGCTAGTAGTTTTAGTAAATATTTTACATAGAAACTGTGTTAACTTCTTAATGTTCACCTTGCTCCGTACTATTAAGCTAAGTCGCTAGGGCTTCGACAAGTCTATTCCAGTCTGTCTTTTTCCCCTCACAGGATGGTAATGGTTACATTAGTGCTGCAGAACTCCGTCATGTGATGACAAATCTTGGGGAGAAGCTAACAGATGAAGAAGTTGATGAAATGATTAGGGAAGCAGACATTGATGGTGATGGTCAAGTAAACTATGAAGGTAAGGAGTTGGTAACAGACTCTTTCTGTGTAGCACTTTCCGTGCTGGTAGCCACACAGAGTTGAGGTGAGATTTGGTCAACAGTTATTGTCCCTTTAAGCTAACGTCTTCCAGTATGTACATTGTGTACCTCTAAATAGGTGAATGTGCTGTTGCTACCTTTGTGCCAAAGGCAAAAAATTACTGTTAAACTGTGCAGTGTAATAATAACTTTCTGAATGTAATGATGTCTAATGACCATTAGAATAAGGAAGCTGGCAGAGATGTTCACATACTGTTCTGTCCACTAATGTTGATCTGACTGTAGCAAGTCACTCATTTCCTATTAATGCTTTTTAAATTACTAATTAAAAGGGGAAAGCCTCTAAAATATGCAGGAATTTCAAGACCTTTAGACTTCTTAAATTTCACACAAGTTAGCTGCAGCAGTAGCTTATTTTTATTTCCTTCTTCCTGGCATGGAAACTTCAATGGAGTCATGCAAGCAGGAGTTCTGTTAGACAACTGCTTGCAGCTCAGAAGCACTAAGCTTGTTTTTATTTTAACTTTCTGAGCACCTTACCTGAAAATACCCTAGCTCTTCTCTATAATACCCCTACTGTTGGAGGTGTAGGTGTGGCTTCCCTTTAAGGCCTTCTTGGTTGTGGCCTCAGGATGAGCAATTGTGAGTGAAAAGGCATTTTTATGAACAAGGCTGCTTCTCTGTAACCATACTTATGAATAAACTGTTTAGAAGCTGGCACTAGAGAGGGTAGGCATCCCTCTTGTTTCCGCTTGTTCTCTTGAAACTTGAGCAACTAAACTAGTTAACTCTTTTTGAAGTTTCTTCTTGCTATGGTACCTGAAACTATGGCTCAGCAAGATAAGTGAAGGAACCCTGTTGTGTGGGATCTAACTTCCAATGTATGTGACTAAGCAATGATTCAGTCGCTTAAAGCTGGTCAGCCAAAATAGTAAGACTTGGGCTATTCTGCTTTGGAAGAAAAAAATCATCAAACCAATACAGTGTCTTGCTTGTATACCTTTATTTAACTGATCTTTACTTCAACACAATTTCTACTGATTCTAAGTCATTCTTAAATATCTTGTCCCTATCTGTAAGTCAGTAGGCATGAGGATTCTGTAATGTTTTCTTTTGGAATAAAGGCTATTCTGAAATTCACTGAGGGACCAGTTTTTTAGTAAAAGAGGCCTTTTGCCTTTAAAACTATGGAGGTTTTTAGGTGTGATTGGTGGAAAGGGGGACTGTCTTGAAGATGCTTTTTTGAATGCAGCTGAAAACATAGTTTTGAAACAGTGTTCGGCACTAGTAAGACAGGTCACTTCTCAGATCTTGCAATTTAGATTTTTTTTTCTCTGAATAACTCTTATGCAACTCTTTCCTTTTACAGAGTTTGTACAAATGATGACAGCGAAGTGAAGACGTTGTACAGAATGTGTTAAATTTCTTGTACAAAATTGTTTATTTGCCTTTTCTCTGTTTGTAACTTATCTGTAAAAGGTTTTTCCCTTACTGTCAAAAGAATATGCATGTATAGTAATTAGAAGGCCATTCCTCCATGTTTTTCTCCTTTATCTTACTGTCATTGTTCTGATTTTTGGAAAATTGATCTAAGTAACAAATGTTGCATGTGGCTTACTCTGGATATTTAAGCCCTTCTGCACATCTAAAGTTAGATGAGTTGGTTAACTGAGGGAACATCTGGGTTGTCTGTTTTTAAAAAAGTAGCTTTCTTTAGGAGACTTAGGTATGACTAGTGTAACAAGTTACATAAAGTAAGTTAGGGTTTACCATGCATTAGCAATTCCTTAAAGTGACATGCTGGCTCTAGTTCTCCAGTACATAAAGGTGTTTATTCCACTTTCTGTGATGGAGGATGAAGACTCTTGCAGCTAACTGCAGGATAAAACCATGTGAATAGTATATATACATGTAGCTAATGCACTGTAAAAAAATCATTCTCCTAGCTTACTTAACAGTAACTTGTTTGTGGCCATACCTGTAACATGTTGTTGAAATGTGGAGTCTTAACGTTGTGGACGATTGACAGTCAACAATATGAAACTTAAGTTGCACTAATGCAAAACGGGTGATTTATCCAGGTACTCGTACACAAGTTTTTTTTGTACTGCTGGTCCTGTACCAGAAAACATTTTTCTCCTCTTGTTACTATGCTTTTTAAACTTTGTTTAGCCACTTATTTTCAAAAGAATCTGCTTATGGCACGATTTGCCTCAAATCCATTCCAAGTTGTATATTTGTTTTCCAATAAAAAAATTACAATTTACCCATACTGTTTCAATGTATCCTTGAATTATTTACAGGAATTGTTCAATACAGTTGCTGCTCTATGTGTTTCAGTATGTAGCAGTTTGGTTTGCTTATGCAATGGATTGGCTGTCTTAAAATGGCTTGGAAGGTGAAAACTTAGTCCTTAAACTCTGGCCCTTAATAGTATTGTTGACTTGAAGAAGCTTTCTTACTAGTAGTTTAAAATGTATTTTACAGTCTTGTGTGGAGCTTGGTGCTTCAATAAACTTACCGTAGTGACTGGCTATGCCCACTATCTGTAGACATTGTGAACTGGATGTTGACCTAGTTCAATAGTTGACCTAAAATTAAAATTCCTTGTTCGGACAACTAAACCTGTTTGCTTTCTTTTAATTATTTTGGAGTTTATTCCCTGTCAGCTGCTACATCGGGTAACTTTAGTCTCACACCTGGACTTCTCTGAAACTGCCATGTCTGAGTTGCCATTCAGGATGCAGTCAGCTCAGAGCACAGAAGGAAAACATTCTGTTACTGATCTGCTAATAAGCATGATTGTGCTTCTAGTACTAGCTTGTTGTCAAGGTTTGAAATTTTTTTAAAGCAGAGAACAAACCTGACTTTCACCAAGGACAAATGCAAAACCTCAATAGGATGCCAGTGGCTGTTTCTGCCCCGGCCTCTAACTCTCCCAGTGAGAACTGATTGATCTTAACATGCTATATGGTTATCTTGTTTGGGGATTCTGGTTGCCTTCAAACAAAATATTGGCCCCTGCATCTGGTTACCCTCACTGGGCCTGGCAGAGCAGTTACCTAATATTTTAAGACTGTTCTCGTAATCTTTGAGGTATTTGTAGTTACAGTGAAAATGGGAAAGCAGGACAGCTGATAAACTTTATTTCAGAAACACTTGATCAAATGTTTATGGTCACTAATCTTGAAGCCAAGGAGGCTTGTCAAAAGTCCTTAAACTGCCAGCATCAGAATTCCTTAGAACTGTTGGTTGTGCACCAGCAATGTGATACAGGGAGCTTGTGTAGTCTGTTCTAGCAGTTAGGGTTTGCCTAATGAGTGACTGAAGAAATGCTTCCTATCCAGTCTTCATCATGTGGCCTAGGAGCCTGAGGACAAGACATAGGTGCTTAAACTGGCACAGGATGAGGGGAATCTGACAGAACTATCAGAATAACCACTTGAGATCCTGAATTACAGGAGTATCTAATTTTTAGAGGTAAGTAATGCAGACAGGATCTGACAAGAATCTGTATTTACCAGTCTGGTGCCTTTAAGCTGTGAATTTCATTCTGACCCATAAATCTTCTGCTGCAGCTCGGCATCCATTTATTTGGAAACATCTAAGGTAAAAAGGAGAGGGTTCTCTCCATTGGGAAAGACTGCCTTGGTCAAATGAATTGCCTTTCATAAAACAAATGGGTGAAGAATCGTGATGAGAAGGCCACCTTTATTTACTGTCAGTTTAGCTGCTCCCTGTTCAGTGTTTAGCCATGGGAATCAAAGCTCCTGTTTCTGTTCAGTGTAAGCATCCCTGTTGCTGTTAACTAAATGAAGTGCCTGATTTATAGGTCAGTACTGAAGTCCTGTAGCCCTCTTCACATCTTTAACTGGGGAATGGGGGTCATGCTCTTAGTGCTTTCTGCTAGTGAAGCCATGTCTTCTAAGGCACAATCAGTAAAGTGTGATGGAAGCTAATGGCATTGATCTCTACAACTTGAACCTTTTGACTGAGGTGCACTTACAGGTGCTCTTGGTATTGTGAAACGGGTAGTCCTTGGGTCATTCTAGGCAGATTTCTGGATATGTGTGTATATGTAGGAATACTCTGAAATTCCAAGTTCAGCTTCTGGTAGCTTGCTAAAACAAAATCCTTCATCTCATTTTAAACAGAGTAGAACATTCTATATTAAATAGTAAGAACAAAAGCTTGCATGGTACAACACTGCAGTAAAACACCTGGTGGTGCTGTTTTATTCTAAATGGGGGGGGCGGTGTGTGTGAGGAGGGAGATGTGCATCTAAAGACTGCTGTGCTCTTAATGTATAGGCTTAGGGGGAGATCGTATTGATGTGTGTAAAATCCTGGTTGGAGGGAACAAAGATGGGCAGATTGATCTCTAGCACCCACTGGCAAGATGAGAGACAATAGGCATGAATTTCAAAGGATTAAGTTCTATTTGAATGCAAGAAAACAATTTTTTTACTATGAGGGTGCTCAAATACAGATGTAGAGTCTGCAGGTTCAAAACCCAGCTGATGAGGTGCTGGGCAAGTGGCTTTAGCTGACCCTGCTTGAGCAGGGAGTTGGACAAAGTGAACCAAGAGGTTCCTTCCAATATAAACAATTCAGTGAAGTGAAAGCGCTCTTGCTAGCTTCTTAGGCTTACCATGGTGTGCAACCCTACCTTCATGTGGTGGACCTTCCCAGTGAAGGATGGTGGTGTAACTGCTTACTACAGCTTGATACATTTCAGAGTGTGTCTCAATTCTAGTAGTGTTAGTCCCCAGGCAGGACTACAGAAGACACTGTACCTCAAGGCTGAGCTGTCCTGAAAGTAAATACTTCCCAATTCCCAGCTGTGGAATTTTGGTGGGGGACTGTGTTGCTGGGTGGGGAATAGTAGCTAGTAAGCTTGTAGCCTGTTAAGATACAGCTAATAAATTGAGGAGAGCTAATGGCTAAAGGAGATGGTAAGTATTGGGAGCCTGCTAGTAAGATCAGTAATTATTTGAGGGAGACACTACTAGCTCAGGAGGTAGGTGAGCATATAATGCAGGAGTACAGCTGATGGGCTCGTTGGAGGCAATGCAGGCTGCATGTTCAGTCTTTCAAATGGGACTGTTGGTCTCTAAAGACTTGAGCCCAGGCGTCAGGAGCTAAATCTGCTGCATCTGCATCCAGTCAGGAATTGTTTGGTAACAACCTGAACACAATGAGGAGTAAAATGACTGCTTTCTTCTCTTTATCTCACTTCTGTTTTATATACATATATATGGGTCCTGTGTTTCTTGGGCAAGAACTCGGTCCAATTAAGAGAAAAGCTGTATTTAACTGGTTTACTAACTGTTGCGTAAGGAGTTCCCATAGTTCAGGATTAATTGTCATTGCTGGCCATTTCCAGTGGGGGTGGCTGAGAAATACTAGAGAGACTTGAAAAATTGTCCTTGAAATACTGCATTTAAAAACGGCTTTTCCGTTGAAGTCTTTATGTTGTAATGGATACTTAAGGAACTTTCATTCAGATTTAGTGTTAAGTCTGTCAAAGGATAGACATTTCAGTTAAATGTGTAGTTTAGCAAAGAATTCTGAAAAGTGAATCTTGAAAAGTAGTCTTTTTTCCAAGTGAGAATAGTAGGTGCTTGAGATGACAATGTATATGGATGCACTGGGGTGTGCTAAGTAAAAAACCAAACCTGTAATGTTCAGCCAGAAGGGATGATGCTGGAAAAACTTGTGTACTGCATAACGAATCTATACTTGACAGAACTTTGAAAAGGAGATAAAATTGTCTTTGGGACCGAGAGAGAGGGATGACAGAGTTTGTTAAAATAAGTGAATTTCTGTATGATAGTATCTACTCAGCTATCAAGTTTTTTTGTACTTGTACCTACCTTTATTTATGACTGGAGTGAGAACCACCCTACTGTATCTACTCCAGTTCCTGGATTTGAAAAAAGTTCTTAACTCTCCTACAAGAATAGTCAGTTTGTCAGGTTATCTATTTACTCTATTTTTGAAGAACTAAGTCTTTGATAGCTGTGTATACACTTAAAAAAAAAATAATGGATTTTTAAGGACTTCCACTGAGTTTGGAAAGAAAGATGATAACATTGGAGTGGGGTTCAGGACCTTAATTTTCTAGTTTCCCCTAAGTGCAAGTGTGATGTCATAGTGTCATCTTCAGATGATGTAAATGGCAATTTTTATTTTGAACTGATGACTCCTTTCTAGCTGGTCCTTAGAAAAATACTTCCTCTGGCTTTTTTAATAAGACCTATGAAGAAGAGGGTATTTGTTTGTGTCTTAAACTTGAGAGTCCTAAGATACTGTTCAAGAAACTGCACAAAGTTCTAGTCCCGTTGGAATACCTGAAGATGAGTTTTTTGAAAGACATGGATGACTTGGTAAAGATGATCAACAGTAACAGCCTAAAGATGAGTCATACCCTCACAAAACTCTGAACAATATGATAGAATAACTCTTACACTTATATTCAGAGTTTCAGTAGGCTGTTGGAGAACGGCTCTGCATTTCACTTGATGCTTTATGCAGAGTAGCAGACGGTTCCTGCTCTAAGATCTTGCTGTACAAACAGGCTATCGTGCAGTGTCACGTGACGACAGCACACTGCAGGTTGGCCTGCTTGGTTTTTTTGTTGGGTTTGGATTTTTTTTTTTTTGGGGGGGGGGTTAGGAAGAGCTGAATTAGAAATGATTGAAAGAAAGAGGACAGGGAGAAGAAAGAGGATGAAAGAATATAAAGTCAAGAGTATACTGTGGGAGGAAGTTTGCAAACATCCAATAATTGGTGCAAGACAAAGTCCAACACTATTCTCTGAACAATTGCAAGACCCTGGGGCTGGAGCCCCTGCCTTGCTCCTGCAGGTTGTTCTGAAATTACAAGGGTGGTAGTTGACTTTGTTGATGTATTTCTAGTGGCCCCCACAGCTGGAGTAGAGTATTTGGATTGTTCCCATTGCATAATCCTCATCTCGTAGCTAAGACCTTTGGGTAGAGGCATGTACTTAGGAGTTCAGCTTTCCTGTTAGTAAACCAGTACTTCTGTCAGTAGTCATTGACACCTTGGTCATCAAACAATGCCAGCTCTCTGCTGAGCATCCCACCCTTGGTCATTTATTAGGTAGCTGTCTTCTTGTGGTGCTGGCTGGTTCCTTTTGTGACAAGGCAACCTTACAACCTAGGTCAGACAAGTATTCCCCTTCCAGATCTGACAGGCCACACGTTCCGTTCCAATTAGTTGCCTGTGGTACCTTCTGGAAAGACGCATGCTTTTTGGCAGTCTAGAAAAATGCCACTAATGGCCCTTGAGGGAAGGAATTTCTGCTAGCTTTCGATGTTAGCAGGATTGTAGAAGGTTGTTGTCTGTTTCTGGAGTAAGGGCTCTTTTTTATTAACTAAATTGAGAGTGTTTTTGCATACAGCTACAATACACTGCTATTGAAATAAAAGGAAAAAAACAGTTCAATCTTCCCCCCTCCTCCCCATCTGTTATTAATTGTGAAGCATTACATGATTAGTAACCCCAGGAAGGCTGTGGGGGTTTCTCAGTTCCCTCTATTTCTAAGGTGTTTAAGCCTCTGACTACTATAAATGCTTTTTCTCTCTTAAACAGCCACTGTTTTTCTAATATTAACTAAACCTGAAGCCTTTGAAAGACCTTGAAGCTCCCTGTGTTCAAAGTGGAAAGGCAGAGTCTTTTGTTGCTGCCAAATCATTCACACAAAATAGGACAACTGTAATTCAAGGTCTACTGCAAAGCTCTATGGTCAGTGTAGTCTTGACATTGATTAAAAAGGTCTTGAATATGCTTAAAAATAAAGCTACTTCATGTATTAGGATGTGTGAAAATTTTAAATAGTTTGGAATTGATTGACAGTGCGGTGTAATATGTCACTAGAACTCCCCATTTCTTTAGGATGGTGGAATTAAGACTGCATAATTGATTTGCATTTTTAACTCTTTAAGAATGCTAGGTATTTTCCCTGGGATTAATATTGGCATTTATTTATATATGTTGCATTTTAAAAGGCTGCCAAGATAAAAAATATTGGAGGGTTGTCTTCAGTTGACTTTCACTATGAGGAAGCCATTCCCACCAGGCAGATTAACAGGCCAGTTTGCAAGATCATCTGAAAGTGAGAGCAAATGAGCGCTTGAGCAATGCTTCCTGTTGTTTTAATCATTATTCTACCATTTTTTAAATGGTCTGTGATGCCCAGGCTAAACACACAGGGAAGTTATGCACCTCTGCTAGCTTTTCCATCCTCTTCCAGTCCCATGCTGTAGCATCATAACTGGATTGATGCTGTAGGGGTTTCTGCAGGCAGCATCTGCCCCTAAAACCTTTTTAAATCCTTTTGTGATTCTTTACTGGGCTTTGGAAGAAATACTACAAGAAAATCTTTACTTCTGGCAGTTTTTTCTTTCCCATGAATTTGCCAATGATCTACCCTTCCCTAAGGAAGCACTGGCTAAGGAGATACATCTCCACATACCCTGAAGGAATTACCATGTGATCGAAGCTGAAGGTCCTCCACAGAATGGCTCAAATTGCTGTGCTGTAGGTTCATCATTTATCTGGCATAAATTGCACTGAGGATGGGTTTTATTGCCAAGGTTCTGATAAATTCTCTTAGGCTACTGAGGAGAGCTATAAAATGCTTTTGCTGTTTTGCTCTTATTGAAGAGCAAACTTCATTACAAAAGCAATGAAATTGGGGAAAACTGTGTGTGTGTGTGGCGTTCATATCCATGGTCCTTACCTGGCTGCCTCTATCTAACGATAAACCTGCCTACCATGTTAGCAGTTTTTTTAAAAAAAAAAAAAAAAAAAAAGTTGTTTGCTAGTGAAGCAAATTAGAAGCATCTACATCAATCCCAAGACCTTATTCCCCATCTGTATCTGAGAGAAAAGTACATCCTTGCAATGTCTGTGAAGTGTAGGCAAGCAGCTATTGAGGTGATCTGCTGAATAGTCTTAAGCAAACTGATGATTTTCAGAGAACATCTGACACAACTACATTTTACATCAGACGCATTGGGGAAAACACATCCAATATTCAGCTGTGTATGTGTGTGTTTCTTCAGCCCTCATCCAGCCTTCTCTTCTGAACCTAGCCAAAGGAGGATGTTTTCACCAAAAATGCTAATAGCTACATCCATTCACTCTTAGCGTAGTAGGATAAAAGGTGTCATATAAATGGTTTCCTCCACTTCAGTTGCACTTTGTTTCCTCAAAGGGGAGAGGCAGACCCTACCTTGCCAATCATGCCGAAGGGCAAAATTTTATTGTTGACCTAGTATGCCTCTGGGGAACACTCTGGAGCCTTTCCAGACAAGAGTGTTCTCAGCCTGTAAACATGTCCATAGCTCTGAATTGACTAGCTATTTCAATAATTTTTTAAGAATCCACTCTTTTCTATTAATTGCACTGTTGAAACAATTAGGATTCAATATTGGTTTGCATTTTCATCAGTCTTTGACTAACTTTTACTTAAAATAAAGACAAATTGAAAGGAGAGCTTACATTTCCAATATGCCTTCAGAGAATAAACTGCCCATGAAACTCAACGTACCTGCTTCAGCAATGCTAATACTAGGTAGTTATGCAGTATGAGATTTTATTCAAGAAGCCCAGCTCAACTGAGTGAAGCTCACATACGGTTTTAAAGGAGAAGGCAGAAGGAGAATACTTAACTCTGTAAACCAAAAGCTAGTATCTCACTACGAGTACTTCTGTGTACTTTCTTCCTGCTTGTGTAGATTTGATAGGGAAAATGCTAGCAACATACTCACTTTGAAAAACCTACAAAGTGCCACCACCTTATGTTTTAAAGACAAGGTAATCATTTATGTAGATACGTACATGTGTGAGAGAGAAACAATAGCTGTGGCACGCTTTTAGAGTGTAAGTGGGTGAAGGCTCTTAGGGTTCGCTATTCTGTAGATTGTGACCTGTATTGTCTACTTCACCTGAGCTCTAAAATATGTTCCTCAGAATTTTTCTTTTGTGTTTTCACAGTTTTCACATACAAGAATAATTTCTGTTTCCCCTAGGTAGAGATCAGAGTGGTGTAGCCAAGGTCCACATTTTCGCATACTTTTCCTATCTCATCAGCTCTTACCACCAGTCTCCCCTTTGTGGATGGAAGCAATCCCAAAATAAACCTACATATTCAACTTTTTGAGTTTCTTTCTGTGAAAAGCACAGCTGTGGCTGCTTCTTCCTCATTTTATTCTTATTTTTCTGTTCAAAATATAGAGCAGGTGGGTTGGTTTGATCAGCTCCAGAAATTCTGAACTTTGGTCCACAGTCATGAGATAACTTCATCTTGCCAACAAACAGAGCTGCTTTTAACTGCTGCTCAAAAGTTGCCTTCTCTATATCTTCTTGGGCAGTACTTTTGTCAGGAATCTCTGTGCTTGAGACAGAATGGGAAACAAGAGACTGTCTAGTATGAAGGTACCCAGCAACAAAGCTCTTCACCTCTTGAACAGAATTTTTTTTACCTCTTCAGTGAAGCTTAGAAGGCAGTTCAGGGCACCTACAGAGGACTGTTGAATACAGCCTATGTAAAGCTGTTGCCAGGCAAAAAACACCCCCAGTTCAAATCCTTAATATTTCTCATGGTAAATGTATATTCTAATTCACTTATCATGCAGAAGGCCCGTCTTCTCTGCTAACTTACAGCCCCAAAGCAGATCCTAGTCAGGAAACCTTTTTCCAGAATTACTTGCTCTTTGACACAGCACAGCAATATCAGTAATGTGGGGATGAAAACAGAAGTGGCATATGGATTTTGAGCCATTCAGTCAAGCTACCCAGCATTTATGAGTCTGACAGAGTCTCAGCTCAAATTAACTTAATGAACAGGTTTTTGGATTTGCCATCTATGCTTCTTCCATTTTTGCTTGAAGACTTACGTATTTCATTTTTATCCTAAATTTTTTTTCCCCTCAAACATCCTCTACTATTCAGAGCAGTTTTGAAGGATTATTCAGTTATGACTAACACTTTAGAAAAGCTTTGGAGTCTTGCCTTTATGGGGAGCTCTGCATAAGCATAGTCAGAACCTTGAAAGATACCTATGCAAAATGATGGTCCACGCTTGTGAGTCCAATTCTACCTTCGGTTCCACCATGTTATTCTCCTCTATTGTGTGGAAGTCTGGGAAGAACTCAGTAGCTTGGAGGACTATCACCTTCCTGTCTATGCTGACTTTTTCTTCCAGGATATTAACATTATACCAGGACATTAAGCCCTCAGCTTCCAGGTTTGCATGCAAGTAAGTAAATCAGATGAAAATTACATGACAAGAAAACCGATTTATGTCTTCCAACACTGAAGCACACTGTGACTGCCAGTTATACGTTTCAACCAAAGGCCATTGAAGTGTCCCATTAATTTCAGTGGTATCTGGATCAAGCCCTCAGTTGGTATCTTGACCATCTGCGGGGTAGGTCCTGATACAGCATATTTTAAGAATATGCTTAATTCCATCCCCATTTAATAAAGCAATTAAGTGTGTGATTAGTTTGAGTAAGAGGTTGAAGCCTGTGCTGAAAGTCAAGCACAAACTTCACTGAACTGGAACTTAAGTAGCAATTTACATTAGAAGCCATCCTCATTCAGCATCTGAAAAACAGGTTTTCTGCCTACAGACAGACAGTCCCAGTAGATATCACTGTGGTTACAGATCTTTCAGACCAGAGCTGTCTAAAATCCAACCATTGTGAAACAAAAAAAACACTCTGGCTTGTTTGTACTCAGTCATGTACACAGGTCCTTCACCTTACAGTAATTTTGATTACACTGCCTGAGGGCATTCATAATGAAAAACAGTGATTTTGAAGCAAAAGCTGATCTAAACCGTAGAAAAAAAACAGTGGCATCAGTGCCTCAACTCACCGTAATTGCTTCTTTTTCAAATTCCAGGCAGTTTGTTTTGTTCTGCTGTCCAGAGGTCCTCAAAAATTTACTTTACTCCAATAAGTAGTGTGCAAATTAATATTTCCACCAATAAAATATGCATGGCCATCTGAAATGCAAAACACGTACATAAATTGGTATGTGTTGGCTGAGGCATAGGAGCTCTGTGTATGACCTGAGCACACACGAGGTAATTCAAATCAGCTCAGCTCTCCGGATCACCGGCTCTGCTAGTGCTGTTGAGGGGCTGCCTTATTTGCATAAACTCATACTTTCCACAGGCTAGGGATACCGATAAATGAAATCCAGTGAATCTCCATGATGGCCTAAGAAGTTACGTCCTCTAGTTATTGACTGTGGTCCTGTCTTGAAGGTTGCCCCTTTCCACAGCAAAACTAGCAGAACAGAATGTGTGCCCCACCTCAGCTGCTTTATTGCTACAGTCTGCTCTTCACTTTAAACCGCAGGTGAAGCAAAATTTAAGCTGAACCAACAAACTGCACACTGAAGCTATGGAGGCACTGATTATGTCCTCTTCTTCTCTACTTCTGAGTTCACTGTGAGCATGGCAACCACAAATATGGGGGTAGTAACTCCTTAAATTACTGCAGACAGGCCTAACAATCAACAGTAACTTATCTCAGCTGGTGCCTGAGGTCCCGTTACACTCATGACCATTTATTCCTATGCCTGTGGCCTTCTAGCACACTACGACATCGGTCTTTTAAGCACAGCTTGTGAAGAACTGCATTGAAGGAATTGTCTTTTTGATGGCACCCTGACTGCTGCTGGAAGAAAGGTGACACATCAGCTGATGTTTACGGGATTTGGGCCAGAATGTCTTCAGAAGGTTAGTAAAACTCCTTAGCTTTCTCTTTGTGACTATTCAATCTTGAAGGTTCTTTATGGTGTGCGTAGTGAAAAGCAATGTATGTTGTTGCTATTGTTAACCATTCTCTAAAAAATAGACAAGATAAGCAGTATTTTTGTTTTCCCTTGTAAGGGTTTCAAAGAACTAGGAGTATCTGCCAGATTTAGAAGGTGGTGTGTTTTAGCAGTGTGGTTAAGATGAATTCAGGTAGCAGATGAGCCAAAGTATGAATAATTCTGCAGCTGAAAACAGGAGTGAGTGGATTAGATGCATATCGTATCCATGTGGCAGAAAAATGATTTGTAATATTCCTTTCTTACTTAAATTACAATTCCATAAAATTTAAAAAGCTTTCAGCCTTTATAGAATTGAGGCTTAACCTAATTGCTTCAGTAGTAACACGACTTCTCTGGCCTCTGTAATACAATTCCTGATTTACTGCAAGAGATCAAGCTCAAGGCTGCTGCAGCTCCATTTTACTACTTCACTCAAAATAGCCTGTATGTTGTTGATTAAATCACCAGCTATCCCTGCACAGGCAGCACCAGCCGGTGTAACTCAGCTAGTAGCTATACTTCCCGTCTGTGCTTTCTGTGCCCCACTGAATAGCGCTTTAGTCGCACAACTTCCAGTAAAAATAGGCCAGTTTGATGTCTTCTCACTGAAGAACGCTCAAGTTACTCTACCATTGGAGTATTACAGAAGGGGCAATTGCTTCAGACAGAGTCACTGAGATTACAAAGCCGGTGTCTTAAGTTTACCTGATTGAATTTGCTAAATTGGAAATGGAAATATTATTACAGTCTCTTCTTCCAGCAGAACTAGGTGATGGGCCATGCTGAGCAGCTCCAATCAGTAGCATCCTTCACAAAATGAATGTCTGTTATGGCCCAAGTTAGGCACCTCAGGGAATCTCTGCATGATCTTCTGCAGAAGGCTTAGGCTTTCTCTGCCCACGTCCCAAGCAGGTGCAGGCTCCAGGCTGGAGAGAAGCTATGTTAGGATGGCAATAAGCATGAGGTAATATTCCCAGGTTTCCAGCGGGATTACTAGATCAGGTTTGGCGCTCTGCTGATGAGAACTATGCTTTTGGCTCCAAGTGGCTAATGTCCGGGAGAGACAGCTCAGCAGAACCAGTGCGTGACATAGATAGGATCTGTGGAAGAGATGGCCAAAATATTGCCTGACCTAAGCGTTTCACCTCCCACACCCCAGCACGCATTGGACTGTAAATCTGATTCCCAGGTTCTTAATTCCCCTCGTTCACTTCAGAGGGATGGCAAGTACCTAAGTCAGCGTTGTGAATGGCAGCATTTTGTTTTGCTTTTAGGTATGGCATTAAGCGTTATGACATCCAAGCCTCTTTTTGGACATGGCACTAAATATCTATATGTTATTTTGTAGCTTCTGTGAGGACCAGATTTTGAATTTTTTCAAAAAATCAAATTTTATTAGGAACCGTGTTTTGGGGTTCTATTAATCTCTCCACAGCTGACACTCAAGCCCATCTGTGCAGCAATTTGTTACAACGCCACTAAACCTGGCACTTTAATTACGGGATGCCAGTTCTTGCTTCTCTGTTGTGAAGTGAACATAGAGTCATCACTGGTTTCTATTTTTGCTTGAAAATGATTCACAATGTAGAATGTGCTGTACTACAAAAGGGATGGAAGAAAATAGTTCCATGATACATGTTGGGAGACAGGAGCAATGGCTTGCTGCTGTGATTCACGCTTGTACTGCCCAGGCATTCCAAAAATGGCTTTCCTCACAATATAGCCTCAAAATCTGTGAACCATAAAAGGGAAACCATTGATCTAACAGCAAGTGATTCCAGCTGGCTGCTTGAAAGGTGATAAAGGAAGGCGATAATTCACAGAGAGGGTCAAAATGTCAAAACTTACTGGACATCTTCTCCCAATTAACTTCACAATTGGGCAGGCCAAACCAGCAGTCTCTGCTCTTAAACTGACCAGACTTACTGGGCTTCAAAAATCAATACAGTCCAATGAGAACCTCTCGCTGATATTTATTAATGGTTTGACTGGCATCAGTGCCCTGTATGCAGCCGCTTGTTGAGGACAGGGCTCCTCTGGGGAGCTGAGGGGCTGCTGCTCACGTATTCCCTGTGGAACAGACTTGGCAGGAAGAAGGCAGCGAGTAGGCTGAGCCCTGGCAGATTGCTCTTCCCCCAGCATAACTGAAAAGTGAAAACAACACTGCTGAAATATGATAATGTGGGTGTTGCTTCCCTCAACACATCTGCATTTTTGGGACCCCCTCAAGCCTGGCATAACCAGGTGCATCTCAAGGACAACATGCGCCTTCCAAGGCTTTTTATGAGGTTTGAGGTTCTGTCAGCTTTGACTAGGAGAAGCTTACAGTAGCTGGTGACGAGGTAAACTCCAGCTGTAGCTGCTGACACCCCTCTTATAAATTATAAGCAGACTATTTATTAATGCATGCCTCCTGAGAGCCTTTGACATATACTTGAGAATGACTCTGGGAAAATATATATACACAAATGTAAGTACAGAAGCTCCTACTGGAAAAGGCAATTTATTACAGCTGCTGGTTCACTTTTTTAAAACTAGAATCCTCAGTGATAATGCTTGTGTATGTTTTGTCCTTTGCCTGTCAGGAATTCCTGCCTAACTCGGCCATGGTCTTGGCTGTATTTCTCACAGTAGATAGGTAGACCCTTTTCCCTTTTGGGGCTGAATCTATTTGCCAATCAACAATCTCAAAGTACCAGTAATTTCTAGGTATCTGATGAAAATGAGAAAATGTTTTTTTCGTCCTGCAAAACAAATTATCTATGCTCTGTCTATACACATTCATAGTTCTAGAAGGAATGGTATCTTTAAGAAATAAAATAAACATCAGTACAGTTCCTCAATGTTTATTTGAAAGTATAGCAAAGGACTGTATTGATACAAATTATCATGGGACAGACTTTCTCGGCTAAGTAAATGCTAACCTTTTATTTGAAAATCCTTTAGGATCTCATTAACTGCTCCGTGCCAGGTGGCCTGTTGTCGTAAGAGAGACATTCTGGGTAAAAGGCAACTTCTTTAAATGAGTTCTAGATACTGCTATTGTACAATAATTTGCAACAAATGATCTGTAACACCCTTTAAAATTACATGAGCAGCCTTGAAACTTTGGCCTGAAATCTGGTGTGTGTTGTTGTCAGACTAGATCTGCTGGGCTACTGATTTGGAGAACAGCTTTACAATTTCTGTTTATTTTGCTGTATAATTGTTCTGTGCCAGAAACCTTCTCATTTGACCTCGAGTAACGACTAGTTCTAAATGGCGTGCATGCTGAGGTTTTCGATCATTTACCCTAAGTAATCTCATAAGCAAGTGCTCTCCTTCTAAATCTCATCGTAATAATAATGACACAAACTGATGCACTTGTGCAGTGCCACTATCTGTGGGGGCTAGCTTTTCAATTTCATAAATGCATATCAACATCCTGTGAATGGCTTAAAATACAGTTACGGTCAGGAAAAGGATTTTGTAAAAGCAATGTCTCTGTGTTCTATATTAATTCTGAATTATAAACATAGCACAATATACACAAGTCCTACTTTCCGGATGTTTTTTTTTATCCTGGTATAACTGTCAGGAGAAAGAAAGCTCTATGCTATTAACAGTCTCATGTCTATTGCTAAATGTCAGCTTCTCCAGATATAAGAATATTTTTTTTGTCACTTCCACGTTTTACATTTCCAACTTTCATTTAATTAAAAAAAAAACACCCCAGTTTTAAACGGTTGTGATCCCGAGGATCTGTGATTGTCAGGTTTAAGGGATCCTTTATTTATTTTTTTTGATGGGGTCCTGACCATGCCAGGAAATGCCTTTCCCATTAATCACCTTTGCTCAACTAATCATCCCCAAGTCAAATTTGCTAAGCTTATAAATTAAGGGCACAATCTTTTGGCCCTTTTAGCCAGTTACTCAAGGAAGTCACAGTAGATTTTGGTTTAGCTCAGTGAGAAAAATCACAGGCTTCCAAAACCAGTTTGGTTATGCTTTTCCCCTTCCCTACTGCTAATCCCTGAAAGTTTAACCAGGTCTCTGAAGCTGCCTTGTAGTTTCAGGACAGCCCTGCCGTTGCTGATGAGGGTCAGAACTGGCCCTGCCCCAGAGACGCAGGCTGCCGCCATCCAGCTGGCTATGGGGTTGATCTCCTGCATTCAGCACCCTCTTCCCTTCTCTGCAGTCCAGTTACAGCTGTCATGCTTGTGAAGCTTCTGCCTCAAGCACTCTAGTCCACTTCTGCGAAGCTTTGAAGCTTGTTTTTGTAGTGCTTGGTCACTGCAGTGTGTGTTTTACCACGTGAGTGGTACGCTGGCTTGTGGATTACATCCATGGCTGTCTTCCCTTAGTAGCTCTGCTGCTTGCTTGCTTTGCCCACTGCACCAGAAACCTAAGGTTGGCAGGAAACATTCTTTCTTTTCCTTGTTCCAAAAGCAAGAAGTAACTTCTCTTCCCCCTGGCATTGCCTGACTGATTGGTCTTTTCTTCGACGATGGATAAAACACAAATAATTTAAGAACCGTGTGGCATAACAGCATGCAGCCAAATGGATTTGTTCATATCTCCCTTTGACCAGCATATTCAAATCTTCTAAGTGTATGTAGGAATGTCTCTGCAAGCATTGGAGAACTGTGGCAAGCCTTGCCACTTCTCCGGGAGGCTGCTGCAAGCCTGCTTCAATCGGTGGCTATTGGGAGTGGTATTAAGGTGCTTGTACCTTCTTTCTTATTTCTCTTTTGAAGCATAAATAATAGCTATTATTAACCACCAGCAATTGAATCATTGTCCTAACATAATAACCCATCAATGAAGCAGTTGTAGAATGAGAACAGCAGTATTTGTAATGACAGGGTGCGGCATATGCTGGCTAGCTTGTAGGTTGGCACATACTCTACCTACTACCACAGCCATCTCAGGTCAAAATCCTTCAAGAGCCAAGAGAAATCTATTAATATCATTGTAAGTACTATGGCTAAGATCCAGGTAAGGAGAGCCTCAAGAAGGTATCTTTAGAGAAGCAAAATAATTTATTTCCCATCTATATTATGAAAACGAATAGTCCGCTTTCGTGGGTAGTCCTTAAATGGTCACCGAATCAGTATCAGCATGGTTTATCTGCTATGCAAGTAACAGTAACCATGTCTGTGAAATCTGTGAAAACTCTGGTCTGTTTTGGAGAGCTTTTTCAGAATGCTTTTCATTCATAAACCTGCTCTTCTTTGTCATCTGCCACCTCCATCATGCTTTTCCCATATAGCTTATTCTTTTTTTCCTCTTCTCTGTCTTGTCTGTAGTATTGCACTTAGCTTACTACTTATTCTTATTTCAAATGTACCGGCTTTGATCTATCTGATCTTTTATTCTAAATGATCAACATGATAAAAATTATGACAGAAAAGCTAGGGAAAATGCTGATGAAGTTTAAGAAAGAAATCCAGTAAGCTCCCTTCTTTTGTAATTATTTATTGCATTTTGTATTTACTATTCATCATAAGGTTGGTCTTTAGGATATGGGAGTCTAAGCTTCCCATCCTAGATGGTAGAACTATTTGATGGCCCATTCAGATATTTAAGCTGATGAAGGCTGATTTTTTTTGTTAGACTGCAAAGGAAAGACATCATACAATTTTTTTACTGTGCATCTCCTGACATTTTAGATTTAAATAGGGCTTATGTGGTTCATGAATTGGCCTTAAATCATCTACATGCTGTCACTAAGCATTTTCTTAACAGCTGTTCTTTCCTTTAGTTAATTACTTATCAAATGTCAAAATGTGATGGCTGAGATCAACTTCCAAATATAACTAGGAATGCCTTTTCTGGATTGCTTTGGATTGCTTGCATTGCTGAAATCTGAAGTTTGGGCTTAAAATGAGGTGGGAATATGTAGAGGAAAGCCTGAGTTACAGAGTAGCTTACTGTCTGTGTCTACAAACAAGTGGTACGAGCTGCACTTCAGTTTTGTACCAGGAGGAACTTTCCTAAATACTGCTCCTAGTTAGTTCTCCAACCCCAAAATAACAGGAGATGCTGAAATAATGTGTGAGTTTCATACCAGTGTCTATCAGCTCTAATCAGAAATAAGCCTTTAATGTGACCCTGACCAAAAAAAAAAAAATGTGAGGCCAGAATCTTTTATATGTACAAAAGTACTTTAGCTTAACAGGATGACTCTACATGTATTTTATACCTTGCATTTATTTCTGTGAATGAAGAGCAGGGATCAGAGTATCTCAAGAATGAAGGATCTGTTCGTAGCTCTGCTCTGGAAAGTACAGATCTCATTTGCACATTCAAAGCTCACCGCTTAAAAAGCTCTGAAGAAACAAGCAGAAGAACCTCGCTGAGCTCTGCAGCAGCTCTAGCTGTTCAATGAACAAAGGCAGGAGGACTATGGTAAAAAAAGTTGACAGGCAACATTTTGCTCTGAGGACTGGAAAAGAATGTGCCAGCATGTGTTTCCTTACTCTGGGACTGTGTTAACTCACAAAATGTGAGTATGAGTCCCTGGAGAGGAAAAAGCAAGGAAGTAATATAAAAAGGGTCTGTACCGCTACTAGCCGTTCACAACACCAAGGAGGGGAAACTGAGGCAAAGGGTTATTGTCCACAGTGCTGTGAACAGTCATGTTTTCCTTTGATTCTATATAAAAACAAGAGCTTATTTACCAGTCTTTTGTTAGTCCTTTCCCCTCAGTCAAAGTTCTCTACTTGTTAGGAGAGACATACGGCCTATCACCGGAGTCCAGGGAAGATATTTTCTGTTCTAATATCCTGAGCAAGCATTTCAACTGATGACAAAGGAAATCTTCCTCCTTTTTGTTGCTAATTATACCTAAGAAAACAGTTGCATCTACTGTTTATAAGTAGCAAGTTATTCTGTGCAATCTGAATGCAGTCTAAACAATGATGAAATATTTAGAAATTACTTGGTAGTGATGCACCAGCAGTTAATGGAGTTCTCAGCTTCTTGTTTACATTACAGCATCCATATGTAACGCTTGATAATGTATTTGCTATGACATTGGCATGATTATCTGCATCAGTTAAAATGAGTGTTAATTTATAATCAACTGTGATTGGAATACTGTTCCACGGCATTGAATTATTCACAGCAAGAAATGTTCCATTAATCAATCCAAGAGACTAAAGGACAGGTTTTTTTAAAAAAATGGTTAACTGCCAAGAGATGCTAATGATGTTCTTAGGCATTTTTTAAAACCCTGGCATACAGTGAGCAGCTACAATTCTTCAAAATACCCACTTATTCTGAAACCTGTGCTCATAAGAAGTCATTTATTTGTGCATTTGTTTCTTTAAAAGTGCTTGCACCAATAAAAGTACCACAAATAGTATGGAGGGCTCAAAAATTAAGATACTTTTTTAAAGAGCTAGTTGGAAATTAAAGAGACCCCTGAACTGAGAAATAACTATCTCCTTTTACTTCTGGAAATTATAATTTGGCATATACACTGCAGAATGTTTTTCCTCAGTTACGTGTTCATTCTATGAGCTGCGCTGAAGATGTGCTGGATGTGTAGCCAGGCTGCTGGAAAACAAATGTGCGAAGCAAAAAGTCTTCAATCAATATCTGTGCACATTCTTTATTGCTTGATTGGGGTGATCTTGCCGTTTCTAAGAGTTATTAGGCATGCTGCATGTTTAAAAAAATGAAGTAGCAACAAACAAACTTTCAGTGCATCGAGATGATTCATGTCACGGCTACTGGTGTTCAAAATATTGTGAGCTACGTATGTTAAAGAATACATTTTAAGGGCATTTATGTAATTCCAAATGGCTTTTGCTGTTGATGGGCAACATGAGGTCCATGAGTCACCCAACTCACTTAATCACTGTGGCTAACAATTAAAGAAAAGGAGCTCCCCATGGAAGCAGTTGTGTAATGTTGATTTTAATAGGTCCTTGCCCAAGCCTAACCTTTTCCATGATGCGAGGGCTATCTCCTAGTATCTCTGCCTCATGAAGGACCCCAGTGATTTCATTGTGAATGAAAAACATGGAGTATTGTGAAAGCCTGACTCCACCAAAGACAGTGGTAAAACACACATTGTGTGCGGTGAGCACAAGATCTTGCCTGCAAGGTTTCTCTCTGCCCAGCTCTGGCAACTGACAGATGAGGACCATAAGGCCAGTGTCCTCTTCTGTCCTCACTAAGTTTCACTGAGTGAAACGCTTGCCAGCCAAGCTGACACCAGTCTTGAAGGCAGAGGTACTTCTTTATGTCTTTGAATCTCAGATGCTTTGTATTGGCTTACACAATCTGTCTTTTTTTTGTATCTCAGGCTGAATCCTGCTTTCAATCAAATATTTCCCCGAAGTCAGTGGGAGCTCCAATACCTACTTCAAATCTGGCAGGATGGGGTTATGAAAGCAAATCTTGCAACCACTGCACTGAGATGTGCAGAAGTGCCAAGTTCCACCTAGCTGACTTGCCCCTGTATAGTGAGTGCCCCTGTGTGTGCCTCTTGAGAAGGCTTACATGGATCTGGCAGAGCAGCACCCGGTGCAGGATTCCTGCTGCAGCTCACTTGTATGATAGGCCTCGCAGTGTTGTGACTCGGCTAATTTTATTTGTGGCAGAAATGTAAATGTCTGGGCTACAAGGCAGGAGCTAAGTGAGAAGCTTTGAGTTCAGCAGTGTTGGGAACCTGAAGCTGCTGTTGTGTTCGGACACATAGGTCCTTGAGTCAATTTAATACAGATTTTACTCCTAGCTGGGGTTGTTCATCCCCTCTGTAAATGAAGCCACCTTATTTGGGTAGCCAGTATGGTTTTAGAAGACTAATAATGGATCCCTAGGTTAGAAAACTTGGACTTCAAGTTTTCCTTTGGATGTAGGACTCTCATGCAAACTGCAAGCAGAGAGCAGGGGGTCGAAATGCAACATCTGGTCTGTTTTTATAGCTTCTACTCTAATGCATGGTGGCAAATCCATTTAACTAAGCTGTACAAAACCTCATCACTTCTGCTTAATTATAAATCTGTTGCATATCATTTTGGGTTTTGAAAATGAATATGGATAAACAGACTTACCTCTAATCTATATTGATTTCTATCAAGAGCTGAACAGATGATGAACTTAAACCATCCAGTTCTGTACCAGTGCATTTCCCATCTGTACAGAAATAGAAGAATGTTTACTGTAATTAAGGCCAAACACTTCAAGTAAATTATTATGGTAGTAAGCAAAAAAGAAGAAAGGGGGGGAAAAAAAAAAAAAAAGGCAAAGAACAAAACCACATGTGAGAAAATGTTGTTCCATGTTGCCAAAGTCAGTTGACACCAGAAGAGAGAGGGCAGGAAATATATTCATCAGTTTGAGTAATGGGTTGTGTTCTTCCCCTTAGCAAAATGCATGAAGGTGAGCGTATTGCTTAACATCTATGTGCTTCAGTTTTTTGCTCCTCCTAGATGGGATAATAGCTCTCTAAAATGGATCTGAGAATGCTTTAAAGGCAACTGGTTTGGTTTTATCCTGATACTGTGTTAGTCAGAAGAAACAATCACTCATCTTCCAGGTCTACCACTAAATTGGGAAAGACTCACAACTACACTGCTGGAGAAGTGATAAAATTAAAACACATCATGCTGTTAGGGGAGACAAAAAGACAAATGACATCCATCATAGCCACAAAGACCAAGAGGGCATCAACCTTTGTGCCTTGTGGGAAGATCCTTGCTGGCTTAGTTTTATAACTATCACAACATCTTGAAATGGAACCTTGAAATTTCCTGTCTGCCTGAAAAGCATTTAGTGGATGAAGAATCCTTCACTAGGATGGTATAATTTCAGTTCCAGAGCAGTATGTGACCCAGTTGGCACTTATGAGTCCTGTAATCTGTCACTCCCATCTGCCTAGATTTGGAGAAAAAAAGATCTCTATTTCCTCTTTCTACTCATCATCATTTGTCTGATGTAACTTCTATGTCAAGTTTCTGAACAGCAAGTGACTTGTTTGATACGATGGCCATATGGATATACATCCAGAGATGATAAACCTCGGTGCCAGTGGGCTTAGGTCTGCTTAACCAACTGTGAGAAGGAAATACGAACAAGGATGAGACTGTTTTCGGTTTACCCAAGTGTAAGCATAATGAAGACTTCCTTATCAGCCTATGAATTAAATTCTCGCAGGTGTCTGGATATTCAAGCTAGCCTGGGGCCGATTAGCATGTGCTGTACTCCGCATCTCTGAATAGCCCATTGTTTGGTGAATGTTATTTAGAAAACTACAAAATTCAACACGATGATTCTTTCTCCAGAGACAAGAATCATCACAGTACATTTATTTTTTTCCCTGGAGAAGGAAATATATACACAGCTCTGTTTTCTTCTTAACTTCTGAATCTGCAGGAGATCATTATCTTATTTCAATGTCCTATTCCGATTACATTCTGGTTTACAATCCTATAAAATTCAGAATAACATGAAAAAAAATCCTTATATACCTATATAGATATAGAAGTGTCATATGTAATACTTTGCACATTTAAAGCCAAACAGTTTAAAAAGAAATCCAGTGTCATTTCTTTGTGCTTGCTTACTTGCATTACTTTTCAGCTTGTGTAATACCAATTAGATGCTTTATGATTATTTCACTCCAGGCTCCCTCTGCACCAGCACAGCTCTTCAGTGGTTCACTGGTTGCAAATCCTGTGGGAAGAAAGTTTATTTCTTTGTTGGAAGACAGAATTTATTTTGGAATTTGTTTAAATTGCTGCTGTCTGCTCATCAGTCCTGGGCTTCATCACAGACTCATTAACATGTCAGCCCTGGTACTGTAGTAGATGCCTTGGCAAACCCAGAATATGGTTTGGATGTCCTTGCAATGCCAAAGAATTAAATCCTGGACCCAGTGAGTGCCAGGAGTGAGGAATGAGTAAAAGAAAATAAGTTTAAAAATATAAGTAACTGAAATAAGAGTTTGGCCTTACTGAGTTAGCCAAGAGCCTGGGAATCCCAAACGAGCACATGACTCGCGTATAGAGTGACTTGCTGTGCGCCCTCAGCACACAGCGTGCTGTGGTCTGGTCACTAGCTCTGCAAAGGAGGTAATAAATGGGCGCTCACTTTTTTTGAATTAGTACACCCTCAGCCTGTGTCTCTCAGTTATCCCTTGATTTTGCAGAGATCGGTGCCTGTACTTCCATCTAAGTGCGTGGGTCATCAGTGAACTGAAAATTGGATTGTATATGTGTGTAAATGAGTAAAATCCAGGGACCTTTCTGGACATTTTTCCTGACTTTCAGTTACTGGGGGCAGCGTGGCTCAGTGGGGATTGAAGAGATGTGGAGACCATGGGCAAGTCAGTTAATATTTCTGTGTTTTGGCTTCCCTACCCACCTGTAGAGATAATGACACTCTCCTGCTTTGAAGATGACTTTGGAGATCCCTGGGTGAAAACGGCTGTTCAAAGGCATTAGTTGTTACTGAGCAATACAAAAGAGGCTGGGCTCTTGTTTGGAGGTTCAGACTCTTTTGCAACACAGTATTCCAAAAGAAAGTCCGTTGCTAACAGCCCTGGGAGTTTATGGCTCCTTCTTCCCTCCTTTATCTGATATTTCTTGTTTTCCATTTGTGTGGGCAACAGCAGGGCCTGGAAGCGATACACCCACAAGGCGGTTTCCCAAGCAGCCGTGAACTATTGCTGGCTTGGGTCAGGAGCACAGCATCTTCTTCAACTTGCAAAACAGTGTCAGGAACACGAGGGGGAAGGCAATGTTCTCTCTCTTCAGACACAGTTTCTCACCTGGGAGAACCTATGAGGTGGTTCAGAGTAACTGCAAATGAAGGAGTTACAGGCCGTGAGGCTTAGGGGAAGAAAAAAATATTCAGGAGGATGAGGGGAAGGTGATTGAAATTTTTTTCTTAAAAAACTAAACGCCCCCTTGGCAGGAGAACTAGAAATAAACCTGATGACAAGAAGCCGTGATTAGGTAAATGTTAATCAGAAAAGGTGGCTCCAAATGTCAGGGAATGTTCTTATTGATGGTGCAAAGTCTGGAGGTTTTATTTTCTGACCCGACTTTAAGGTTATACTTAGGTCAATGTATAATTTAAAGTATTGACTTCAGTGGGAATACTTGTGCTCTGAGAGCGCTGTGTGTGTTACGTATCTGTTGGAGCCAGGGACTCTGGCGGGAGTAGTGCTTTCTGCGCTGGTTAAGGTTGCTAAAGTGTTTTAAATTCTATTTTTGCTCCTTCTCCGGCGCTTACAAGTGCTTACAGCTTTCTGAAACTTCATGTACTGAGCTGAACTCTTCCAGATGGTTTCCTTTTGAAACTGGTTTCATGCATGTGGGCTTGAGGGAAACCAGTTCAGCCATTTTAAATCAGGAATGGCCTTTATTTCCATGTGCTGGCTTTAAATATTTCAGAAATCCCTTTTAACCCGTACAGTTGTTTTCAATTAGAGGTCAGCCTGGCGAGGTCTAAGGACTCTCTCTCCTGAGACTTGTAAGACTGAACACTTCTTAGGGACGTGAATTCCACCTTTTTTGATTTACCTTTTTTGTTTTAGTCATTTTCTTGAAGTAGTCCTAAAAATAATAATGGATTGTCCATAAGAAGATGCAGTGTGCCCTTTGTGGGTGAATTTTTAGGTTTCTGTTTAGGTAAGTGAAATAAATAACTGGGCCTTAATATTACAGGTGAAGTGGGACATGGCCAAGGGAAACTGTAGAATAAGCTTCCTAACAGGGAAGAGAGAAACTCACAGTGTACTGAATTCATTACTGTTGCTCTTGCTGAAATTTAAAAATGTTACATTTGTGTCATTCTTCTCTATGCAAGGCTGAGCAAAGTCTTGGAAAACCTTACATTAACGGAGAGGGATTGGTATGACAGGGTATGTCTTTGCTGATGACAAGCAAAAGCAAGCAAGACCTTCCTGGAGGAGTTTTATTTATTTATTTATTTATTTATTTATTCCTGGTGATCCTCAGGCAGGAAAAACTTTCCACAAAGTGCTGTGGCTGAGACTCCCTCAGGAAATGCTGAACTGCTTTCGAAAGGCAGTAAAAAAATTCTGCTCTTAATTTGGTCGTCAAGTCTGTGTGCTGGCTTCGTGTCCTGTGTGTGACTCTCATCTGCTGACTGGCGTTAGCAGTGCCTGTGCCTGTACTGATGTACCATGGCAGGAAGGTGTCCAGCTGCTGAGAGAGGGAAAGTCCTTTACTGTCTCAGCTGCTGCTTTACAGAAGAAATTTTTCACAATGAGGGTGATGAAACACTGGAACAGGTTGCCCAGAGAGGTGGTAGATGCCCTGTCTCTGGCAACATTCAAGTCCAGGTTGGACAAGGCTCTGAGGAACCTGGTCTAGTTGAAGACGTCCCTGCTCATTGCAGGGGTCTTGGACTAGACAGCCTTTAGAGGCCCCTTCCAACCCAAACTATTCTATGATCCTTCTGTGGTGGCACGGTTCCCTTAGCACTGGTGACAATGACCTGTATCAGGCCTGGTATTACTTAGTGAAATGGAAAAAAAAAGAAACTTGGGTGCCGCAATGTGCCATGTTCTCAGGCCACCATCTGAAGGGTGATGAGCTGCCCTTAGAAGCAGAAAGGTGAACGTGGCCAGGGGTTGCCATGCTACCCGGGAAAGCCCTGTGAAGAAGTCATGACATCACAGAAATGCCTTTCTCCCATTTCATGTCTCTCGCATCTTTCCTAAATCTTCTTCCCTGTGAAGTTCCTCTTGGCTGCTGTGGTGCTTTCCACTAGCCAAGGAGTGGAGGTGGGCCCCCCGATACACCCAAGGGAAAACAAATGTTCTTTTCCTTATGGAAAGACATGACAGAATGAGGGTGGAGCAGATGGGTGTACCTGCCCTTAAAGGAGAGTAAGGACAAAAGGAGAAAACCCTTATCAGGCATGATAAATCTCTCTGATTGAGACATATCTAAGCAGAAAGCTTTAATACCTTCTGGTATTTCTTGCTACAGAAGGACTTCAGAAGAGTTGGGGCAACCCTGAGCAGGCTTGTCCCCAGGGTCAGGCGGGACTGGTAAACGTTCCTGTCCCTGAGATGAAATATGTCTTTGCAGCCTGTGAGTTATCTGTAGTGGTGTTATTGGCCCCGGTAATCAGTAACTAGCTATGGATACGAGATAAAACAGAGTGGTTTACTGCACTTAAGCACATGGGAGCCATTTTAGATACTGGGAATGGCATGATCTGGAACATAGCAACCAGTTCTGCCTGTGCCCTGCTTGCCATTTTTGCAGCATGGTGTTCCCAATGGGGCTAGGGCAGAGACTTGCTGCTGGGGTGTGCGTGCTTCCTGGCTTGCCTGCAGTTCTATGACGATATTCAGGAAATGCAACTAATAGTTCAGCCCTCTCTTCTGTGCCCTGGTGCTTATCCATAGACAAATTGCATGCCCATTCTCTGTTAGCAAGCCCAGGAGTTATCTGCTTGGGCTGTAAACACTGGGAGAAAGGCTCCTGTGGCTTTACAGCACCTAGCTCAGAGGGAATCCAATCTCGGATCAGACTTTGGACTTTCTTGAAATTCAAATAATTCTAAAGGTCACTGCTCATGTGGAGGTTGGGGGAAACTTGCACCCAGAGGAAGGGGAGAGCTTGGGCGGCCATCTGCTTCTTGGTGTGAGCACTTGTAACACGCAGGTTGCCTGACACCCCATTTTTTGTTGATCCCTGTAAATAACAGATTGCTTTGTGCTCCATCTAAATGACTGAGACAAAGTATATGTAGAAGAGTCTCGTTATACCTACATGGCCTTCTGGGCAGATGCATTGTATGCTGCTCCTTAGTGTTGGGAAGTGCTAAGGTTTCTTGATTTGCTTTACTGCACCATGTCAGATCTGCCAACTGAGCTGCTGATAGGACATGTCTGTCCAGATGACCCTTTGCTCCTTAAGTACATGAAGGGCCTGGGTGAGCTTTCAAGAGGCATTTGGGAATGCTGGTCCAGAAAAGGAAATTGTCTGAATGCTGTAGCCAACCCAGCCCTTTCCATGCTTGCAGCGGTGTTAATTCGGTGTGGCTTGGCTGCGGGCAGCAGAGTGCTGCCACTGCAGAGCCCCGAAGAGGGGATGGCAGCCCCAACAACACGCTGCTTGGTGGGACATCCGACAGCCCAGTAAGCTGCTGTCCTTCCCTCTAAGTGTCCTTGGGCTCGACTTAGTTTTCTAGGAAAGGTCCTAAGTAAGATCCCAGTTCTGAAGCCCTCCCACTGCCCTGCTTGCTCCAGGGTGGAGAAGTGAGTAGCTTACATGCTTGTGCCTTACCGCCAACGCTTCAGCCATTGTCGGCCGAAGACAGCTCTTGCCTTGTGTCAGGTTAAGGGCTAGCCTTCGCTCTCGGGTTACCTTCACTGCCACAGAGCTGCCGTGCCGGGTTTAATGAGCCTCTGCGAGAAGGGGTTACACTGTCCTCTCCTCCCCATCAGAAAAGACTGATGAATAACTCAAACTTGCAACCTGATCTGTAGGGTTTTTTGCCACCAATTATGTTTCTGCTCGTGTAACCCTGGGGTGCCCATTTGAGTATGTGAGGGGGACCTGCAGTTCTCTCATCTCCCCTTTGAAAACAAACCTCATGGTCTGTGATACGGGTGTTCCCGCCATGTAATGATAATACATCCTCTGATGGGCTTAAAATAAAGAGGTATCTATATAAAATAGTAGCACCCAGTATAAATTGATAGAGATTGATGCCTGCAAACTTGGTTCATTGTTCAACTTGGAACATTCAGCCTCCTTGTGTTGCCATTTGTCTGAACGTGGCTCCCATTGTACTGACGTGGCTGCCTGGTAGGTAGCAGGGGACGCATGGCTGAGTTTTCTTTATAGTTGCTTTCAAATATTTATCTGCAGGAGGATAATGGGAGAGCTGTGTTTCCTCTTGTCGTCAGAATTTCAGAAAGGATTTTAATCCCTTGTGCTCCTTCTGCTCATGGAGCCCTGACAAGAATGGCTTGGTCCTGCTGGCACAGCACCATCTCTCCCATCTTCCCCTCTGCCCCTGGCAGGGAGGTACTCGGCCTTCCCAGACGGAGCAGCATGCTGGGAAAGTATCTGGGTTTTGGAAACTTGGCTGAATGTGCTTTTCTGGACTACAGGGTACAATCAGTGAGACCCAACGGGGCCTCCAGCTCTTTCTTTTTCTTTTCTGTGTTCCTCCACTCCTCCTTTTAACCTGTGAGAATGTGAGTGAGGCTGAAGGATGTACAATTCTGACTCCAGTGTGAGATGTAGGTGTCCAGCACATATCAGAACTGGGCACTGATTTCACTCTTGTCAGCATGGCCATTAACGTGAGCATGTCTTGAGATGATACAGACCCGACTGCAGCTTCTGTTCTAAGTGCTTATGACTTACGAAGGGTCTACAGTGAATCAGTTAAACCCTAGATTAAAACCTTAAAAGCTGCCGCAGGTCTGTGTACTGCTCAGTTTTAAGTCAGCGCTGAGATGACACTATTTACCATAGGGTTGTCCACAGGGACTGCCTTAAGGTGCTGCCTGCTCATTACAGTTTAGTGCTTCGGATTTCCCCCAGTCTGAATGTCTTCCCTTCCTTTGCTGTAGCTCCAACTGGGCATTAGGAGTTTTATTGTGTCTTTAGAAGTACCTGGCACCACAGCAGCCGGAGCATCAGTGTGCCTGGCCTTTGTGTTAATGATGGTGTTACAGGCCATGCACTAACAAAGATAAGGATCGTGTAGGGTTGCCTTCTGCCTCTCCCCGCCCTCAGAGTGACATTGTGAGCTCTAATAACATTTAAAATATAGTTCAGCAATTGTTGTGAAACTAGGGGGACAACCCTACGCTTAGCAACCTGCCTCTCTGCTTCTCAAACTCTGCCCCTTTTGCAAGGTACGCACACCACTGCAGTGCTGGTGCACAGGGGACAGGGTGTGCGCAGTGGAGAGAAGCACAGCAACGTGCATATTGCTGTGCTGGGATATGCCACGCGCACCCGCGTTTTCATAGAGCATGTGAGAGGGGCTGCAGCCTCCTTACCTGCCTCCCTGCCCACTAAAACTGGGGGTTTCACAGCTGCTCCCCCGGCTTTATTCAATGCATCTCACCCCTGCTCCAGGCAGGAAAGTGGTTCTTCTCCCCTGAGCCCAGATATAAAGTGAAGTTCCTATCTTCTTCCTGTTTGGTAAAAGAAACTCTGCAAGAGAAAGTATTCTTCAGCTGCAGAAAGCCAGTGTGAGCTTTTCAGAGGACGCTCCTTGCAACGCATAGTCGCCTGCCACTGGGGCTCAAGGATACGAGGAGGTGAGAAGGGACCGTGTGCTTGCCCGTCTTTCCAGGCCCGGTTGTCATATAGATATCTGTTAAATTTACATTGTGGCTTATAGTGATAAAGTACAGCCTGGTGGCTGGAAAGGAAAAGAATTCCTCTGTAACTTAACTGAGAAGTATAACCTTGGACTGTCAGCTGCAATCCAGTTTGAGGTACAATGCTGGTGTTAAGCTTTGACCTATTAACTGCCTGAGAGAATAGCTGGGTTGATAGATACCAAGATGGTATCTGAAATCATGTTTAAGACACTGTGGTGGTTTTCTTTTTTCCAAAACAGGGCTCTTCATTAGTATGTCACACGTAGCACTGTGTCAGGGGAACACCTAAGGCTTGCTAGATAAACATGTACGTTGCTCCTCTCCATGTGGGAGGAGCAGCCACAGAACTGCATCACGCAGTCCTGCTGGGTGCTCCTCCGTCTGCAACCTGCTTGGTATGCAAAGATACCTTTTCTGCAGTGAAAAGGCTTTGATTCGCCCAGGTGGAGATCACTTTATTAGCATTCAAAAAATCCCAAGAGCCTCTACAGGTGATAACCTTCTGTTCAGTTTGATCATCTGCTACTTTTGTGATCCTAGAAGAGATAATCTGGAAAGGTGTGTTTATTGCCTTGCACTTAGCAGATACGGATATGCCTGGCAGTTTCACAAACGTGTCCTTGGTTAAAGTCTGTTGCTAAGCAATAGCTTAAGATAAGCAATATATACAAATCCCTACATGCTCAATTTTTAAGGCTTTAGGCACTCATAGGAGAGAGGTATAGCAACATCCTGCTTTTGCCCAGAGCACCCAAATGAAATGTTAATCTTTGTTATCCTGGGAACAGCACTGAATTGTAAGGATCTGCAGAGCATGTTCCCCCTCCTGCAGCCAGCTGCAGAGCACAGCAGAATAAGCAGGTTGGATGAGTAACCAGCGGTACTCCCCATCCGAGGTGACAAGGTACAGAGAAAGGACAACTCCTTCTACATGTGCCTTTTATTTATGGCAGATATTTGCTCAGGGAGATGACAGGAAGGGAATCGCAGCCTTTCACTTCTTATCCCTGATTCGGTGTGTTCCATCCATGTGGCCCTTGTGGCTAGAGGTCACCTCGCACATCTGTCACCCATGTTGCCTTGTGCCCAGCAGGCAGTGAGTCACTTCATAAGCAAAGGCAAACTCTCCGATAGTGGTTCTCTGTTGCTCATGTCTCATGGATCGCGTTGCAGACAGGCTAATTTAATCTAAAATTGAACCTGCTTCTTCATTCTCCACCTGCCCCGGAGCTTTAAGTCACCAGGTTTCCACTCGTGCCCCCTAAGCAGTTTTCTGTGCTTTACAGCCTGCCTTTGGTAGATCCAAGCAATGCTGCAGAGCCAGGAGATGAGCTCCATCCCTGCGTCTCAGCAGAAGCCTCATGGAAAGCCTTCTAGCCTTCTGCTCTCTCCGTTTTTTTTCTCCAGTGCGTGTGAGGGAAAAGCTAGTAGCTGCAGGAGCTTGGCAGCAGCGGTGGGCTTGAGCTGAACTGACACGTAGGGTGCAAGTAGAGTCATAAAGTATATGTGGCAGTGTGATGCATATTAAAGCGATTTGCTGGGTAATGTTTCCCTGACTATATTCTTAGTAACAGAGAGAAGTGATCTTCCCACCTTAGCTGTGGGCACGTAACAACGCCCACCGCAGGGGCCATCAGAATCTGGATGTAGTGCTGGCTCCAAGAGACCTCAAAGCCTGGGTCTGCAAGGGCCCCGTCCCTCCTCCACATGGCCAGCCTGCACCCTGCGACGCTGGGAGACCCTGTGCCATAAATCCGTGCATGTGTGAGCACATGCTGTCTCCTTGTCCTGGCTCTCAGTGGCAAACATAAAAACATGCCGAAGAAATGACTGTGTTCCCTCAGGAATAAGGAAGGACCAGCCTGGCTAAAATGAGAGGAGAAAGTTTTATATCTGTGTAGTTAATAACTCTTTATTTGGAAAAACAGAACTGTTTGTCTGGTGCTTCTTGGGCCTTTGACTTAATATTAAAATGACCCTCGCACAAGCCTTCTCCAACTTCTTCCCAGAGGAGAAGACAGAAGTCACAGTTTTCTTTTCATTGGCTCTTGCAGAGGCTTAAAACTGGGCTGCAGCTGCCCTCTCTAGTGAGGCCACAAATAAAGCAACTGCATTTTAGCTCAGGAGATGTTAACCCCGTAGTCTGCAGGGTGCGTTAGCCCCGTAGTCTTGCCAGCTGGCAAGAGGTCTTGTCAGCTTCGCAGGAGTATGTCCTTAAGCAGGTGAGGGGTCTTCCTTCTCACCCGCTCTTCCCAGGCGTGAGAGCTCTGAAGCCCTGGCCATGGGATTACCCTCTCCTCTCCTCCCTCGCTCTCCACCTCCAGCACAGAAGGTGTGTGTTGGGGTGGGAGGGACTGGAAAGAAGGAAAAGAAGCTTTTTTTTTTTTTTTTTTTTTTTTTTTTTTAATATCTACATGACTCCTCCAAAGCCTGCTGCCAAACTCTGGTGATATAATGTTCTGCCTGTGGCCTTGCTTTGCAAGCTTCCCTTTCTCAGAATCACAGCATGGTTGAGGTTTGAAGGCACGTCTGGAAACCACCTAGTTCAGTCCCCTTCTCCAAGCAGGGCCGGCCAGAGCAGGTTGCTGATCTGATGGGATTTTTTTCTATTTGCAAGGGTGTATGCCCCACAGCCTCTGTGGGGAACCCATTCCTGTGCTTGACCACCCTCACTGAAAGAAGTTTGGTTTCATGTTTAAGTGGAATTTCTAGTATTTTACTTCCACCAAAAACATACCCTCATCTGAACTGGGCCAGGAGTTCCTGCCTTCAGGTACCTGCGCAGAGAAGGAAGGATTGCCTGCCTTTGTGTGCTGTTTCTGGGATGCTATGTTTGTTCCCATGTCAATCAGCTACTCTCATCTCTTCCAAGCAGAAGGAAGTGGCAATATCTCCTCTTGGTTTCCAATAGTTTTAAAAGTCCGCTTATGTAGTTTTTACAGGTGTGTGAAGTTGTATGCACAAAACCTCCTTTGAAACAAGCTCCTCCACTTAGTATGTACTTCAGAGTCTCTGGTGACGGTACTCTGGACCACCTTTGTGCTTTGCTGCCAACATGAACAAAGGCATCTTGAGATCATGCCCTACCTTTTCTGCAAGTTACTTTTTAACCTGATAAGAATACTATTATCATACGGCCTCTAAAGCCCAAAAGCACAAATGGCCTGGGCTGCTGTTAACAAACATGGCAAGTTTTCCTGCAAATTCTCCTGGGAGGGTTTGATCATGGAAGTTACTTTTGTTATACCTGACTCCACTAAATATATCTCCAATTTTCCTTTCTCTGCAGCAAATGGTACATGTTAAGGAGCCTAGAATAACAGCTGCTGCCACTCGTGTTAACTGAGAGGAGCACAAGACACTGAAGTGTCTAGTTTCTCATCACTTACGGGATGGATAAAAGTATCTGTTGTACTGACTAGTCCATCAAATATGAATGATGCAGATAGAGTGGCTGTTTACACACAGCGATCTATTTTAGTTAAATTGAAAACACACAGGGGAGTGTTTCAGCTTTGTGGATAGAAAACACTGGAAACGTTTTTTTTTGTTTTGTCTTTTCCGTTTGCCGGTGACAATTAGCTCTCAGGGGCGCCCGGTCTGCACTGGGAAAGGATAAGCTCTCTTCCTCTAGGATAAACGAAGATCCAAATATCATTATCCAACCAAATCTCGTGAAATGGAGGATGAGGTGCTCGCCTCCCTTTATAATTCTAATTTTACCCAAATATGCAACTCTTTTGTACAGGTTAACATAAGTATTTACAAAGCTGGTCTCTCTGGAGGATGACAACAATTGTTTTGCTTAATGTTTAATGGCTTCCTCTCCCTCTGGACTCTGTGCCAGTGCATGTTGTAATGAACAAGCTCTGGAAGAATATCATAGCCTCACTTAATCTATTAGGACACTTTACACAGAAATTTATTTTGCACTACCATGAATTATATAAACACACAAATTAAAGATACATACGCAATGACTGCTCGCGGAGAGCATTGTCTGCAGCAAACTCATTAGGAGAATGAATTACTCTGTAGAAAACCACTTAACCTTTGCGGATTTCCTGGTACCATGTTTATTAATGCCCTTGCTTTGTTTTGAACCAATATCTCTGTGCTATCTGAAAACATGCTCCAGATTTGAAAATGAATGTACAGCATTAAGGTTTCCCCTGAACGTACTAATTATATAGAAAGCAAAAAGTGAGGCCGTGTTCTGAGCTCTCCCACATCCATGTATAAAAGAGTACAGATGTCTCCGCCTGTGCAAAGACTTCCACAGCCAGAGCCAAATGATACGGTGCTAAACAACTTTGCAGGAGGAAAAGAAAAAAAAAAAAAAAAAAAAAAAAAGGCTTTGGTTTCCATGGGCAAATGTTGATTACAAGTGGAAAGCTTCGCTGAATAGCCTTTATCAGGATTTGTCTGCAGGGCACAGTCGCTAACATTCTGCTGTGGAAAATATTTCTCCAACAGCAAATGGAGATCAGGGAAAATAGCAGACCAACTTTTTGGCAAAAGGTCTACTTCAGTTAGAAAAACAATGCTCAACGTGCACATGATTCTGTCAGGAAGACTGCTAGCAGGAATACGGCAGCTCTAGTAATTTTGCAAGTAGTAAAAACAGGATGCATCAGGAATAGCATGCTCGGTGCAGAGTAACCCACACAGAAACGTGCTGTTGCAGGAAGCTGTGTGTGTGGAGACCTGCACCCGTTGATATTTTCAGTGGCAAAGCATCTTTGAAGTCTTATATAGTATTATTGAAATAACAAAAGCTAGCGATTAGTCACTGAAAATTTCAAGTGACCTTGGTAACCTGACTTCCAACTCGTTCTGTGGCGAGACGGCGGCTTGTCCTGTGCATTGGGAGAGCTGTGACCCACTGACCGAGGAGGAGCTGTTGCAGGTGCATATCAGGGTGACTCACTTGCCATTGTGCTGCTAACTGCGTGGACATACGGGACCATGCAATGTAAGCAATGGAGAGATTTGGTTCAGTAGGTTTTAAGTCCGTAGCCTTATTTCAGGGACATGCTGATGGGAAATGAAAGCAGGAAGCGACTCTGATGTGCACTGGAGCAGACCGACGTTCCTTCAGTCTGTTGTACTGGGGATCTGTGGGCCTTTGTACCGCTCCTGTGGCACAGAGTTGCTTCTACCTTTGCTGGAAAAATACACATCGTTGTATGCATACTACAACATGCTTGTATCTTCTATAGCTGCAATTAGAAGCCTGCAGAGTAAGTCAGTAGAGAGCAAAGGTTATTGACTTTCACTGATATGTTTCAGGTGATACTAATACAAATAGAATAAAACTTTGGCCTTGAGGGGAAAGCTTCAACAAAAGGCTACATGGAATAATTAAACCTACGCACAAACCATGTCATCCTGAAATTAATTGACAAGCAATATGAACCTGACTGGAACTCCAGCATCCTCACAGGTCTGAAGGCCTGGCATGGACTGAAAAGGCTGGCATTGGGGTGGGGAGTGGTCCTGAGGACACGTATGCTCTAGCTGGCAGCACATCTGAGTCTTGTAATTACTTAACTGTAGTAAAAAGAAAAAAAAATATCCAATTTTTGCTGCTTCTGCACATCAGCATCATCTACCACTTTATCCTTTGCACATTGTGAATTCAGTATGGAATAGTTGCCAGCAGGGAAGGAGGGCTGGGTGTGGAGGGTGTTGCAGATACTGCCTGTAAAGTAAGTAGAAGACCTGGAAGGGGGAAGAGGGAGGAATCTGTGATGGAGAGAGGAAGACCTGAATTCCTACAACCTTTGTGCTCTGATGTTTCACTTCCACCTTAGAAAAGGAAGCATCTTATAAGAAGCTGCTAATTTAGATAGGTTATGGATCAACAGACTTCAGCCTCCTATGAATTACCTGAACAATCTTATTTGTTGCTGGAAGTTATAGCGGGTTAACCCTGTGTGTTGGGTTTGTAAGATTTCCCAAGAGCGATATGAAGTGTTTCACACACGGGCTGAAGAATGGAAGTGTCTAGTCTGTAAAAGCTCCTGATCCAAATGCTGTAATTTGCAAAGACAAGTGAAGCAAGGTTACTTGTTTCTGTAACTTGGAGACTTACAAGAAGAACACACCTTGTAACTATTTAGATTTTTCTCCTAAGGGAGAAGAGAGGAGAGAAGAGAAGAGAAGGGAAAGAGAGAAGAAGATGATACTAGAGTAGATTAGTGCTATGTCATCCTTTTCCATAAGAAAAGCCAATGAATTTTAGAACTGTTCTTTCCAGTGAAACCAAACCAGCTCCGATTTTGAAACCAACTTCATTGTCCTGGAGCTGGGGTATAATGATTTGTGAGTTGAAACTAAAACGTAACTTTGTCTATCTTGTCATCATTATCTGATCACAAATCAATATTTCCTAACTGTAACGGTGGAATGCAACTCTTGGACAAAAAATGGACTGAGCGTCTCTTTATATTTTAGGTTTTGCATAATGAAGCTATGGGACCCACTGTATAGGGATGAACATTTCTGTTTTCATAGTAGGTTGGTAGCAACATCTTTCTCTCACGTGGGATGACTGGAAGCACCACAGCTGCTTAGTTAGCAATTGGGTTTTCGTAGTATTTATCAACATGAGTGAAAATGTGCATACATGGATTTAAGAAAGTGGACAGACTGCCAAATCCATTGATCAAATGTTTGGAGAGATAAGTTGAAGACATTTTTCAGTGCTGTAAGACAGCTCTTAGCCTCTAATACAGTAAGAAATGTTGGGCCCTATATGATGAATCCTCTAACTGCTTTTTTGCAAAGCATGCATGCTCCCTGTTTTTGCAGGTGTTGGGGTGGTTTGTTTTTTCTTAAAGCTCTTCAACACACACACATTCTCAGCTTCCACCTCACCCTCTCAAACGCAATGATCTCTGTGTGTGATTGACCTACGTGATCACCATGGTTTCCAATTCAATTCAGGTCCCCAAAGAGGTCTTTTAATTAAGAAACTCTAATAGAATCTTGGAGAAAACTTCTAAGTCCCCAGTCTTCAGGCTGTGCGCTACAGATCCCAGGGGTGTCTACGGCCAACGAGCGCGGGACCCTGAATGTGCCTTTTTTTGGAAAGGTCATATCCTATGCAGAAATTTGCGTAAGTGAATCTTACAGATGTAGATATCCCATGGAAAATTCCTGGGGATCACAAAGAGTTGAAAAGCTCTGTAGTACGCTGCTGTTGAGCAGTGGATAGTGACCAAGAGAGCAGTGGTTTGGAAGCAGACACACACGGAAATGGCTGTGTGAAGCTCTAACTGCAGCTGGTGTAAGGTGCTCAGCCCAGCTCACAGCCAGCTCAAGCAGCACCGCAGCACAGGGCAGCTCTGCTTCTAGGACTTTGCTAGTGCTTTGCTCTATGTAAAAGTGCACTTGTTTTGGTAGCGAGACCCAAAATATTTAAGAACTAATTTTTACCCAGAGTGTGTTTGAGCCAGCCGTGGACTTTAATCACCATCACTTGAATTGCAAATGCGTACCTGAGTGGGATTTCCAAAAGTACTTGGGCTTGGTCAGTATTTATTTCGGTGGGGATAATCCCACCTTGTGTGTGTGCACGTGTGCGCAGAGTAGTGTATGCTGATGTTTACTCAGCAGCTTGTAAATCTCCAGGAACAACCTGTGCTTGTTGGACTGTGGATGCGATGTTTGGTAGTGCTGTGCAGGAGTGCTTGAGAACGCTTTCGCCCTGGGAACTCCGGCATTAGCTGTGTATGAGAATAAAAAGTGGGGCTGGAAAGCGCTTCTGAACTCTTTCAAGTATGCTATTTGCTGAAAAGCAAAGTTCCAGAAAACTGTAGGCACATACAAACTTGAGATAACTTTGGTGAATAGTTCTTGGCTGGAAGACAAAAAGGAAAATTTAAATGTGCTGTGTAGATTGTTTCAGGATTAAACATCTTGAATTTTTGTTTCAAAATGCTCTCCCTTCTGGCAATTCTCTCAAAACTTCTGGTCATATAAATCTGAGTTATCGAAGATACTACTTGAGGACTCCTGTCAGAACAATATTTTGTTTAATTAGAAGCTCTTTATTTAGTTGAAAAATCTCTGAAGTTTTCCTTTGGAATGTAGCTTGAGACAAAAAAAAAAATATTCAGTTTATTACTTTGTGGTTAGCTGGCTGAACAGAAAGCACTTTGCAAGTACCCAAGAGGGAACAATGGGAAAACAGAAGAAATTCATAAATAAAAGCTTTGGCTGTGATAAATCACCCTCTTGACACAGCAGCACTCCAGGGCCAGACCTGGACCACTTGTACAGAGGTACCTGTACCTCTCTGTACCTTATAGTTGCACTAACACGTGTCTAACGCGGGTCACTGCTGACTTATAGAAGTCATATATACTGCATTAATATAACAAGTGAGTGGAAATTTCCCTTAGCCCCCCCCCTGCAGAAGAATCCTGGGAATAAAATGGGGGTTGAAGGAGGAGTGCACCATGCACTAATGCAGTAATTCAACCAGTTCTGCACAAAAAACCACCCCTCTCATGGCTCAACTCGCTTGGTAGACTTGGTTCTCCATGTGGTAAAAAATGGGGATGAAATACCTCCCTTGCTACCCTTCGAAAAGCACTTCAGTATCCTCCAAGGAGATACAAGACCAGCATCATTATAACAGGGAAATTAATTGCTCGCTTGCTGGATTTAGCAGCTTCCTGTTCTGGAAATCCGAGATACCATCTCAAATTTCTGTTTGTTGCCAGCTTAGAAGAAGAGACTCCAAGGCTGCAAAGCCTCTGGCAAGGAGCGCTTCATTTGCTAATTGTCTCTGCCAGACAATGCCATTTACACTGAGCACAAAATCACCTCTAACCTCTACCGAACAGAAAATCGTTATATCCTTGAACTCTCATCCTTCTGAAACAGTACCCGGCGCTGCAAACTCGGGCTGCATATGTCAGCTCCTCTCACAGGACAAGAGAATACAGGAATGCTTATTGCTGATTAATTTACAAACATCCCCGTTTCCAGACCTAATTATGGTATCGTAAGCAACTGCATTATAAAAAAGATGTCTAGCTGGTCATACAAAATGTAATGAATCTTTTGCTTCGAAGACTGTGCTGTCCTTCGGGAGGCAACGAGAGCTGGGCGCGGGGCTGGCATCTGCCGTAAGCGGCCGCGGGGGGTCCCGGCCCCGCGCTCCCAGGCTGCGCTGGGGTCCCCGGCTGCGGCGCAGGGCAGAGGCAGCATCAGGGCTCAGAGAGCCCTTTGCAGTCCGGAGGCCGGCGTGAGGTGCTTTACACTTGCCTTTACTCTCACACACTGGGGTTTCTTGCGTGTTTCTGTCGGAAAAGCCAGTGAAGCTGGGCTTTGCCTCTGTGAGAGCTTTTCAGTATGGAAAACATCACCTATTTTATAGTTTTTGTCACTCTCTTGCTTTTTTAAGACATGTTAACAATGCCTGCCATTTTTACTGTATAAAATTCAGATATTCTGTCTATCTGCTTCTCGTCCTCCATCAGCCAGATGATCACAGCAGCTACGTCAGTTCTAAATGGGATCAGATCTGAAAATGGCAGCTCCGCACATTCAGGGGAATGACCTGCAAGGCCTTTTCCTTCCATAATTCACCACTTGCTTAACTTGGAGCACTGAGAAAACCTTTGGATCTTGCTCTTCGGTTGGTGACTCTGTGGAGATGTTTTTGGCTGTGAGATGTTGCTCTTCGATTTGGAGACAACATAAAAGTGGAAACTGGCTTTAGAGCCACAGCTCAGTCTGTGGTGACTGCTAATGGCAGCAGAATAAGCCAGTGATACCCAGGTCTGCTTTCTCTAACACCAGCCTTTAAAGATCAACAGGCTAGGTGTGGATTTGTTCCAAAGACTGGTTCAGGCACGTCTGACTGGGATGTGACATCTCCCAAGGGATGTGGTTAAAGATGGGCAAAGCCCAACGCTGCTGCTTTGGTGACTCCACAAAAACCTGACAGGCGGAGACTGTCAGGGAAGCGAGCTCCTGGGCAGCAGCGATGCTCCTCATCTCTTCCCTTGCTGTTTATGGGACTGCTAAATATCTGGCCTTCACACGAGGCAGGAATATACTGTATGTATCTATGTGAGCTGGTTTTACTCATTCCACAGCAGAAAGAAGCAGAGGTATGAATAAATTATTTAAAATTATTAAATTATTCTTAATGACCCTTCAAGAGTGTCATGTCAAAATTACCACTGAACCATAACTTGGTTCTCTGCAAAGGAAGAAGTGATTATGAATTCAGGGTGGAAAGTACTCAAACCATCTGGAGCTCCTCCCATCAAAAATGAAGGGCAAAAAGTCTTGCCTTTTTTTTTTTTTTTTTCCACATTTAAGCAGAAAGGGAATATTAAGCATCTGTGTGATGCAGAGAGGGTAACAGGCAATGTACCAGTGTTAGGATGGAAGCAAAGATGCATGGTGTCCCTCAGGGGGGACTGAACAATGTCTCCAGTTTTCACTGGGGTTCAGCTGCTGGGCTCCTGCTTGGAGGGCCCTTGCTAGCCTTCCCCCCACCTCCCCCCGTCCCCCTTGGAAACCCCACACCACTGCTTCACTCCCTCTCTGTATCATGGGAAAGAGGAGAAAAAAGTCAGAGCCAGTGTTTCGTTCACTTTTATTTCCAGTTTTTAAGATTTCGTACTAACAGCTGAAGGGCTTTATTCTGTTATTGCTGCTGCAGAGGAACCTTGTTGGGCTTGTGTCACACTGAATATACTTGCAAACCAAAGTAGCGACAGTTATGAAGAAATGCTCTTCAAAACCCTGTCCTTAATCTCATTTGAGTATGAAACTAAGGGGCTGGCTTTTTAAGAAGGTCCTCTTGAAGCTTTCCCAAAAGATTAATGTGTAAATGCAAAGAATGCTTTGGAAGCTCTTGAATTGAGACATTTTATTTCCAAATAACCACAAGGAGTAACTGTAGCAAAAAGATGATTAATGGCATTGTGGCCATTATATGGTCACCAAAATAAGGTGAGTCCCTAAACTTGACGGCATAGTATTTGCCTATTACTTCGATGTTTGAGTTTCTCACACTACCTTTGTTTGTTTTTACTGGAAGAAGCACAAGAAAAGCATGATGCTCATCTAAATCTCCGTAAATCCAAACATCTGAAGCTACATTACTCTTTTTTCCTGGCTCCGTTCCTCTCTAAAAGCACATTGCTTGCATGCTCACTCTCGTTTTTCCCATGAACTACAGGGTGTAGGCCAAAATACCCTTTGCAACTGGTAACTTGCTAGGCACACTAGGTTCCAGTTAATATAACAAACGGTGGTTTCATAATGCTTGAAGTATCTGTGGCATGAATATATTAAAAGTCCTGAAATTGGCAGGAAATACGAGGAACATTTTTTGTTTTCCACAGGGTCAATTTTATTCATCTGGTGAAAACATCTTACAATGACAAAAAAGGTTAAGTTACATGGAAAACTGGTTCCGACAACTGTGTTAACAGCATTCAAGAGGCGGGTAGGAAACACTTGTACATGCGAAAGCTGTGCATCCCTGTCAGTGCTTTTAGCTACAGACTGGCATGGGTTTCTGTGGGGAAACAAGCTGGATCTTTTAGCATCCAGTTACTTGGGAACCTGCCTTGGTTTGCTGGAGCTGAAGGCACAAGCCCTTTCATTAAAGGCATCGTTGGAGGAACCATCTCAGCAGCTGCTGGGTCAGTGGTTACCTCCCTTCCTGCCAACGCCACCAAAGTGAAGGCCGCTTCAGCTTCTCCTTTCTAAGAAAATAACTCTTTATCCGAGCATGCACGGATATCCTGCAGCACTGAACAACAGCTTCACAGCAAGGAGACCAGTGCCAGCGGCCAGGCTTAGGGAACAGCCAGGGGGTGGTTAAACCAGCACGAGCAGGAGGGTGCTGGCGAACACGACCGTGCAGCTGGTGGCAGCAGCCACCTCGCAGGTGAGAGCAGGCACCAGGGCAGTGCTGATGGGCAGCTAGACGGGCACTGCAGTTGTCCCCTGGGGCATAAAGCAGCTCTCCTTAGCCAAATATTTGACATGCTGGGGGAGGGAGAGATGTCTCAGCTACACATATATGCCCGTTGCATAATTGTCAAATATGCCTGTAATACAATTCCGTCAGAGGCAATTATCGCTGCAGCGCGGTTGCTCTGGCAAGACTTCCTCTCCTAGGCTGAACTGCAACTAACAAATCTCTATTGGTTTGGCTGAAAAAAGATCATGGCAGTGATGTCTTTTCACTAAAAAGGACCGTTTCCCACTCTGCTGTCATTAAAACGAAGTATAAACCAGCCAAGCTCTGTCTTCACCAAGACTCTCCAAAAATGGAACATTTTTTGGATAAAGTAACTGTAATTCTAACTGCAGCAGTTGGTGCTGTGCCTACTCTGGTACCCAGCCAGTGAAATTTAAAGTAAACACCCTCCAGGACTGTTCTCCATTTGGATTTATTAGTCATTACCAAGGAAAGATAATTAGCACTTCTGAAGCACTGTGATAATCAGTAGCATGAACTGTTACCAATAGAAACGGACTGGGGTACTTGTGCAGCGCAGGAATATGGCAGCGCCGTTGTACGCCCTGTACAGAATGAGTACAGCGGTGGGCAGATCCTCAGCTGGAGGAAACGCTTGTAACTACCAACAACTCCAGTGGTGCTAATGACAGTTTACACGGGGCACGGCACGGAGCTGTTCCCTGGCTTGTTGGGCTTCTCCTGTTGTCCTGGAGGCAGATTCATTTTTGTTACAATATACAAACCTTCTGGTTGGTCAAAGGCAGTGGCAAATACTACTTCTTTACTGCACAACAGAAAAATAGAAGGTAATTATTTTTCTTTGGTATGCGCCCTGCCAACAGAAAGGAAAATAACCTTGTGGTGGAACAAGAGGAACCTGGGTGTACACCTGGATCCTTTAGGCAATGAAGCTTTTTTCTCTTCCTCTTTCTAAACTAATGAGAAAACACTGTTGGATTCAAGTCAGTGCTAAAACTTGCAGAACTGGTATTTCACTGATTCTTCCCCAAACTTCCATTACTTACGATCATCTGTAATAATCATATGAGGGATGGGATGTAAATCTTATGTTCTTAGTCTCAAACCCTGCCAGGCTCCCTGCTATACAAAGAAATATTACTGAGCTCATGGTAGTAGGTCCGTTAGATTTACCAGCATTGCTACCTAAATAAATACCGCAATACATAGGCTTGTCTGAAGTAGTTGTCTTTGGTTTTGTGTACCTGGTAGTATGAACAAACTCCATGCAGAATAACAGAAGGTAGCATGTAATCCTGGGAAGGCTTCTGGTTTGGTGAGTACTAACAGCAAAGTAACCAGAGGATTTACCCCCAAAATACTTGCAGGTCTGCAACAACCACCCTCCTTCCTGCACTGCATAAAGCATTTCAGGTCAATGTAACCCCCCTCCAGCCAACAGGTGCTTCGTATCCTCTGGGAAGCATGCAGCAGATCTTGGGATTGCGGCCAGTATGCATGTAAAGTACTTTGCAATCGCCACAGGGGCTGTGGTGTGTTGTGCTCATCAAGGGTACCTTACCCGTGTAATTCCTATTGATGCTGACGGCATTTACTCGTATATGTCTTCCTTGCCACACCGGGAGCACAGGCTCTTAGGACTGCAGTTCCAACGGCAGTAACACTCATTAATGCATACGACAAACATGGGACCACCCTGACAACATCTGACGGGTTGATGCACTCGGAGTACTCAGGCATGTTTGAATCTCTCCTAGGAAGATGACCGCTGTGGTGAGTCTGATTATCGCCGCGATGAAGTTCGCCTGATGGCAACAAATATGATGGGGCTGGTGGCTGTTCACAAGCTACGCATGCAGAAGTAAATGGGTCTGTGAATGTTTGCTTTTAAGCTGCTGCTGGGAAACAGGCACCCTCCTGCCAGGTCACGGACCAGCTACATTACAGACCTCTTAAAGCAGCTCCTCAGCTGCAGAGGTAGATGCATAGCTTGTACTCAAATAGCTGCCCGGTACACAGAAGTTGCTATGGCAGCGCTTTACAGGTACACGTTGCACAAGAAAGCAGTGATGTTGGACCACACTGACTCTTTTTGTGTCTTACACAGAAGGCTCGCTCCCACCCTGGGAACTGTGGAGCAGAACAAATACTGGAATATAATATCTATCTATATATATCTACTTAAGTCTATTGTCAGATTGCATCTGACTGTGGAACTGGGTTTAAAGCACCTAGGTAACAATTTACATATTATGTCAAGAACAACGTCTCCCCCCCCTCCCTTTCCCCCTTCCCCCCCTGCAGGGCAGAGCAAACCGACTTCATAGCATCCTTCACAGCAAAATGGGTCTCTGCTGTGTCTTTCTGTCTTCATGAAACTCATTTCAGTCTGATACTTTAAGACCTACTCCTTCCTCTGCTGCTGGAGCTACTGCAATCAAGAAATGCGGCTGGGTAACACTGTCTCCTTGGAAACCTGCCTCTGGCCTAAAAAGCCCAGTTTGGTGCTGGTGTGGCACTGGAAAGCCAGAGACCTCACGGGCCAAGCGCCTTTCACACCTCGGCTGTTTTCACTCCAGATCCCTTGGTGAACGGACAAACAAGCTGGGCTATTGCACCAGTGTGATTTAATGGGGAAAATTAAAAATATTGGCCTGGGAGCGCAAGAGGCTGCCGAGAGAAAGCTGAGGGCAGCGTACTTCCCTTGGCGGGGCGCCTGGAGGGCAGGTGGGGGGCAGGAGCTCTGCGATGGTGTGGTCTGGGTCTGGATCCATTAGCCTGCAGATTTCCAAATAACTGTGAACAACACTGACTTCAAGCTTCCTGCTAGAGCCTCCAGCTCTTTAAGAAACCACCCCTACTCATTCATCGCCTGAGGATATTATTATTTCCAGAAACTAGTTGTGGATCACAATACTGGGCAGAATTATAGTACAAAGCGTGTTCTAGTGCAAATCTACTTATGAAATAGTCACAAATCTTCTTTGGACAGAAGTGGGCGCAGAGCCCCAACCTTCTGTGTAGCAAGGTGCCCACAGTTCATTTCTGCATCATCTGGGTCCCGTGCCACCTGGGACTGGCCTGGATGGGACTGGCTCTTGTGTGTCGTGTGAGAGCACGGTACAGCTCCAGCTTGCCGCTGAGGCCCCAAGGAGGTCAAGCAGAGCCAAGGAGCAGCTCAGCAGGGGAAGATGCCGGCTGCGTCCCCTGCCCTGGCCATGCCAGCCATAAGGAGGCTGCACGATGAGGAGCTCTTCACCTTCACATCTGATATGATATGCAAAATGGCCCTGCTCCACTTGAAGGCTCAGCTTTGTACCTCTGATGTGAAATTTCTACAGACAATCCAAAGCTTTGGTTTTAAGAAAGAAGTATTAATACACACACATGCTGCCTTCAGCATACTTCCACTTAAAAGACTGCTGCCATCTTTTGCATCATGAAACTGTTTTGTGCCAGGAACGGTTATGCAGTAGAGCACAGAGTTCAGTCACTATATACTGGTAACCACTATATTCCTCATTAAAAGTATTGCAATAGGTGATTAATAAGAACGAAACCCAGAGTTTATAATTTGGTACTTCACGTAAGGCCTTTCAATAAATATGTAAGTGGAGACATATATGTATTTTTAATACTAATTCAAGTGTGAACTGATTTGGTCTTTGGTCTTTCTGCTTTTATGAGTCATGCTGCAATAGCAGCTTTTTAAAAATAAAAGTATTTTCAATTTAAAGTGGTCTAGGCAAGCACCACACTAAATATAGTGAGCATATGCGGTATGTAAAAGCAAGGCAGGAAAAAGATTATCAAAATAGCTGAAATAATTTTGTAAACAGCATATATTGCATGTCTATATGTTTTAATTATCATTCCTATCCTGCCTGATCATGTGGAGGCAGCCACATGCTTAAGCACAACTTGGTCGAGTTGGTGCCTTTACTCCTGTTTAGAGCAGGTCTGGGCTTTAATTCGGGGCTTGGGGTTTTTATCTTTAATGAAAACTGAAAGGTGCAAGTCTTTGAATAGCGGTACTCTAGCATGATCCTTCTACAGTCACCTTGAACCAACACTCTGAAATAAGCCTTGCTATTAACTTGAAGAGGAGGTTAGCCAGGCACCTGTGAAGGAAAAGGCATTCTCTATTTCTCCCTGTTGCAAATTCTTCTACATTTAGTCTGGTCTCAACTAAGCATGTAGACCTGAGCCCTGTCTGGAATTATTTTGCCCAGTTCCAGGTTACAATGGCACTTTTCTCTTGGGCTTTTTCTTTGCTTATTTGTTTGATTTTGGTGTTTGTCCACAGAACGAAGGTGCTTATTTAGCTGCAGAGCGAAGTTTCAGAGCTCCCTGGGTATGACAGTGAACGGCATGACAGGACTGCTGGATTCAAGGTCCAGAGCGGTGAGGAAACATTCTATGGCTGCTTCATTTTTCCCTTGAGCTTGCAAGACTTCTCCAAGGCTGTTCCAGGCCCTGTGACTGGTGGTCTGGATCCGGACGGCGTCTCTGAGGACTTTCTGGGCCAGGTCCTTCCTCCCAAGTCTGCTCAGCACCAGGCCCTGTCAACAGACAAGTGATGAGCAGTTAACAACAGCACAGAACAGAAGAAGAAATGGAGCCCTGCGAGCTTCCAGCAAGCTGGGCAGACGTATGAGTGCAGGTACAGGAGTCCTATGGGGAGGATCTTCACCTGTTTGTGGAGTAGAGAAGCAATCAGCTGTTAAGCTCCGCTTTTTTGATTGTGATGTGTCATTCACAAATCAATTGTGAAAATAACTTTTTTTAAGCAGAGACTGATTTAGCTTTGCAAGTGCTCCTGCTGTGTGTTACTGGGAGAGCATATACTGGTGCCATATAGAGGAAAGGCTAAAGGCCCTTGAAGCATCCCTGTCTCCTTGAGTAGGTTACACTGGCTTCTAATCACCAGGAAAAGATACACAGGTTCAATTATACCCAGTATCTAAACTAACTCCTGCTCATCTGGAACATCCAGCTGAAGCTGAGGAAAGGTCTTTCAGCTCCTACAGCCTGACCATACAGAAAGATCTTTGTTCTTAACAAATGGGGCTAGAGGGACGCAGCCCCTTTCCAGCCTTCCAGGGGCAGGCTGTATGTAACAGCATGGGGCCCTCTGTTCTGCACTCCAATGTAGACCCTAAAGCAGTGTGGGGGAAGAGAAGGATGGAGAAACCTTGTTTAAAAAGCTGTCCTTAGGGTAAGAAAAGACACAAGTGGGTGTAACCATCTGGAAGGAACAGGAGGGGGAGGATGAAAGAAGTGGTAGGAAGAACATGTTTTCCTACAGGGCTTGCATGGATGTATCTGAACCCACAAAGCATCTGAAGAGCCAGGCTCCCTTTTAATTACACAGCACTCAACCACACCGAGCCCAGACGGTCACGTGGGCTTTGCAGGCCACAACGCTTTAGTGCCATTTCTCCGCTTCCTCCTGAAGGTGCACACACCAGGACAAGCCTCCCACCAGTTTCATCCAGGTGTGGCCTGTGGAAGAAGCAGCCAACACTTTCATGTCATCTGCCAAGCTCTGCGTGGCCTCTGCCTGCACTTACCCACGGGAATGTTGCAAAGTGAGACGACAGCCTGACTTCATGCTTTTCCTGGAACTACATAGTAAGTGGATGCACATATATGTAAAGAAAAGCATTACCTTCACCTTTACTTCATCTTTATTTTGTGTAATTGCCTTTAGTTGATATGAAAAGATGTAAGATACCTGCAGTCTCTTGCAACTAGAACCCAAGTAAATTTCTCATGAAAGAACGGTGATGCTTTTGGAGGTAGTGAAGATTTTCCTTTGTCTTGTTTTGTTTGCTTTTCCAAAAGTGCCGTTACATGCAGGGTGCATCAACGTGACTAAGACCCCATGGCCAGTGATAGCACCGATACCTACAGAAACACATTACTCTGCCTGAGAGAAAAATTAAGGCACACCCATTTAATCAATTACCAGTGGTACTGTGAAAACTTTCACTGCTTCTTTCTTGCCCATAACCTTGACCTGAATAATCAACTCAGTATTAAATGTGATGATTTAGAGATGCAGTGGGGCTGTTTTTTCTGTAGGTTTCTCTATCTGTCAGAAAATGGCAAGGCAAGGTGCCTAATCCTCCTGTCCCCTTGCAAGCAGGCACGGGGGGCGCAGAGGTACTCTGATGGGAGAGGCTGGTTCCTCTGCAGGTAGCTGCCTGGAGACAACTGCAAGCGCGTAATGATAGACTGGAAAGTATTTGAGCAATTATAATTTGAATCACCTGCTTGACAGGGATAATGAGGCATAGAAAGGGCAAGTAGTGCGGCCGTACCAAATCTGCTGCCGAGCCAAGAACTGACAGGAGCTATCTCAGCTCCAGTTTGTCCTCAACCACAAAACCACTGTTCCTAAAAACTCTTCCTGTTGTGCTGACCGAGCAGAGCCAATTGTGCTCTCTGGTGGCCGGGGACCCATCGCTGTCCTCACCCTGACACCAAGCAGCATCAAGCCTCTCCACGCTCCCAGAGGGCTGCTGGCCCCAGAGGCGTAGGGGCCAGCAAGCCCGTGCAGCTGCTGCCTGTCATCCCTCTCCAGCGAGGAGGGGAATTCCCTCCCCAGATGACATCTCGCGCCTCTCAACAATGCTGCAGTGAAATCCACCTCATCGTAAACTGCTTGTGCAGCACAGCTCCCTTGTCTGCCCCAGCACCCTTGCTGGTCAAGGACCAGAGGCTGCGCGGCTTCCCCCCACCGCTCCCCAGCGTGCAGCCACTGCATTTATTTCGCCTGTGCTTGAGGTCCCTGCAGCTTGTTGTGCAGCACCGGGAGGAGGCTGTACACACACCCCAGGGGCTGTGTTCACCTGAGGGAGGTGGTGAAGCTGATGCCCACCGGTAAGTGCAGCACACATGAACATTTTCTCATTGGTATTCAGTGCTTTCAGGCACGGCAGTTACGCTGAAAAACTAAGAACCCTCAGAAAGGGTGACCTCAGGTTCTCCAGATCCAGGGGAAAGCCTCCTGTTGATGCTGCAGTATACTGCATGGGTGAAAAACTGCTATATCTTTCTGGGGAGAAATACTTGCTAAAGGAGGTAAAGATTTCCTGTCTCCTCGCTCTCTCCCTGCGTGACAGCGCCAAAGGCTGCCCAGGTCCATGGCCCTTCCCAGGCATGCCCGCTGTCCTGCTTTCCCCTTGCTCTCATCAGGAGCAGCCCCATGTCCCATTCCTGCCCATGTGCCTGGATTTCCATGTGGTGTGGGCAAAGGTGTTGGGCTTCAAGCCTGAGCCCGAACAGAGGCTGGGGTCTGGCCAACCGGCTTTGCAACCCAGGTCCTGCCAATGTTCCCAAACCCCAGCACAGAGACCTACTCCTTTGCCCAGAGCGAGCTGCAACAGATAGCGCCAGACTTTCCCATAAGGCTTAACTGAACCAGCAGAAATATGCTGCTGGATGTTTAAAGGACAGGTTGAACATCATTAATTCTGTGCAAAGGAGAGTTTCTTGCTTTGGGTTTCCTCTCTTGCCTCTTCCCCACGCTGCTCCTTGCAAACCACAAGCATTTTCTGAGAGCTGGAGGCTGCACAATCCCCACGCCTCATGAAAACGCAGCACTGAGCACTTCAGTTTTTTGTTTCCCTGAGGTATTTGCACTTGAGAGCTTCTCCTTGCTACTGAATTTCTTATTTCCCTATGGAGTCTGGCTTGCTATAAACAATGCCTGCATGTTGTTGCTATGTAGGTCCAGCTGGAATCTGCCTACAGTGCAAAAGAAAAAAATTATATATAAATTCAGAAAGCCACCCACTGACAGGCAATTTGCATTTTTATCTGGAAGATATTTTTTTTTTTTAATTTTCTAATGAAAGTTCAGTTCCTGAGTTTCTATGGAAACTCATCTGCTTAGTGTGCATGCATAATTTCATAAAGTCAGATCTCAGGAAGATGAGCAATTAGTATAAATACAAGCAGGAATGTGATTAAGGGTTTCATCCTCTTATTCCTGAAGATGGAGGGTGGGGCTGGGTTTTGTTGTCTTTCCTTGGTTTGTGTTTGTGTTTTTGCCAAACTAAGGCAGGAAGCGGGGCACACGGTAGCCTGGCTCCTCTGCCACCTCCTGGCTACCACTGGCACTTCTGGCTTTGCCCAGTTATTTTCCTCCCAAAGATGGTGAGTACCTCCAAGTACGGTCCTCTCTCTCAGTATTGCTGGTACTGAGTCAGGCCCCGCGGAGCGATGAGGACAGGCTTCTTTTCAAACGGAAGCATACTATAAATAGTAAAAAAAACCCCAACCCAACCCAAAAGGTGTGTGGGAATCATTTTGCTTTCGAGCTCCTGTGGGCAGCATGTGGCTAGGGGCTCACCCCCGGGCTGCGCTAGCCACGCGCAGGCAGTTCATGTGCTGCTTGCGTTAATACAGCTGTACAGAGCTTGGATGCTTGCTCACTCACTCAAGGAGGTCTGAGGGTAACTTCTGCAGATTAATTTTATTTTCTTCTTTAGGTCTGAAGACATACTTCAGATCTTGTAAACAGAGGCTGAGTAGTGAAGCCAGACGACAAGCCAGACTGTAAAAGCTGGTGCTGAAAGCACTGGAAGAAATTCATTGGAGGTGAAGGGTTGCAGCACAGCAGAGCTGGTACGGTCTAGTGCTGCATGAAGGCAGAGGGGAGACAGCAAATTTAGTTTGCTGATTTAGGGTGCCTTATGCTGGCAGCTAGACGGCTCAGTTTATTGTTTTTAACTTCAGGGAACAGGGGGTGCACACGGGAAGCTTTTTCAAAGTTATTTTTGACCACATACAAAACAAACAAAACCTAAACCACTTCTATAGTAACACTGGGTTTGACTTCCTTGCCTTCAGTGATGTGATATTTAGTAATTGATACTTGAGTGAGGCTATTTTTGTTTTACAATAGGAAAGCCACACTTCATTTTAAGTTAGATGAGCAAAAAAGTTACTTGTCTTCAATTTCCACTAATAAAGAAAGTGAGCATAATCTCCATGTGAAGTTCCACTTCAGAAGGTTGTGAAATTTCTGATCCGTGCCTTTATTTCCTTAGTTTGACAAAACCTCCTTAAAGGTTGTTAGATCATAAAATTTGCAGAAAATAGTGCAGAAAAGGCCTTACGGAAGACTACAAAATAGGCCTTACGTACAAGCTGGAGTTTATTTTTAGCAGTGAAAGTCAAAACTTCCTTTGCAAATGTTTAGTTCAAACACCTGATAAGCTGCAGGGAGTTATCCTGAGTCTTGGCATCCTCGTCTCCTTACACTAAGGTGGCACAGATCTACTTGTTCTTTCCTTCGGGGCTTGCATGGGAAAGAGTTTTCTAGAAATATGTTTTATTTCATTCCTGGAAGATTGCTTTTCATTTTGTTTGCGTGGTCATCTCATTGGAGAATCTGTATAGGTGGACTAGACTTTATCCTTTACAAATCGATTTTAATAATTACTTTAAATGCAAGTTCTCTCTATCTTTCCATGAGACTCAAATTCCAAAGTGAGGTTGCCTCTGATGCTTTTCCTAACTGAGCAGAGCATTTTTGCCCATTATTACCCTAGGAAGTTTCCAGAATAAATTGGACTTTGCAGACTTTGCTGTTGGGCTTCTGCTAGTGCATTATTTAATTAATTTCAAGGTAGCTGGGGTATCCTTACTGTCTGCTCCAATCTGTAATACAGATATGTCACTAGCAGTTAGTAGGCGGGTAATCAGCAGCTGGCAAGATCAGGGCATACTGCAGAAAAGTGCTCGTTCCAAAGTGTGCTTATTCAGCAGAACCCTACAAAAAGCCTTTCAAGATGCATTTGGCACTTAGTGATAACAGTCTCATGTAACAGAAAAATCCGCACTGCTGCAGGGCAACATACACTTCTGTAATTATCTAGCAATCGGAATAAGTTGTAAGCAAAATCTGTTGCATAAACCATGAAATATCAGAGTCCTTTTGGAAAATGGCAGATTAACTCTGGAAATCCTAGGTCTCCTAGAATAAGGATAGACATGTAAGTAGCCAATGATCTGTGATTCTTTCCCTTACATTCCTGACCTTTGCATTTCTGAGGAGGCAGGAATATTTTTTTTTTAGCTGTGAGCAAGTGAAGTGAGTTTTTGTTGTGCTGTCACTTAGCCACACCGCGGCTGGCAGTGTGTGGGGTAGCTAATCATCCATTTTGCTGATTCAGTCCAGGTTGTAGCAAACCTGAGCTATACGTCTGAGCTTTGTTCCCTGAAAATACACTGGGAATTCATGGGGCAGGCAGGGTCTGCTCACCAAACACACTGAATTAAGAGACCGTATCTTAATTTGCCGCCCTAACAAAGGGTGACTGGGATCCACTTCTGGAGGAAAGCTCATCTTTCAGTGTTTCTGCTGCCTCTTTTGTCAAAAGCAGATTTTTCTTCTTTTCCTTCCCCCTCTGCATCTCCTCCGCTGAAGCTGCTGCATTCCCTGTCAGTCAGTGACGCTGAAGTGCTGCATTTGATAAAGCAGAGGAGGGGAAGGAGAGAAGAGGATAAGGCAGGCAGGCAGGGCCACTGCAGAATGCAGCATGTGGAAAGGAAAAACGAAGGAACAGCACCGGAGGAGGGGGGAACTGGCAAGTGCTGGGAAAAGCAAAAACCCGAATTTGCATCATGATTTGTAGCACTTGTGCGCTACCTGTGGGTTTCAACTCAGTAGGTTCAACCCGGAGATATCAGCTCCAGTACTGCAGGCACCGAAGGAAGGCAGCCCAGCAGCTGATTGCTGCTTAAACTTCACTGAAGTGTCTTCGTGTGCTACAGATGAGTGTGAGGTAAGGGAAGAAAAGAGACTGCAAGGAGGTATCAGGAGCGATAGGCTAGCTGAGCGTGAAGACAGAGATGTCTTAAGCCCACCACAGACCTGGGCACACGGATATGCTTTATCAACCGTACCCAGGTAGCTTTGGCAGGGAGAGAAGGAAAAGCAAAAGAAAGAAAAGATCCAAAGCGGTGAAAACCCGGAGAGGAACATCCCCTTCCCTAGCTTGCCAATGTGTTTTTCAAGGCAGCGTGTAACTGTAAATGCACCATCCCACCCAGGCCCCCCATGAGGCAAGCCCCCCCTGCAGAAGAGGAGCACTGTGCCATGCTGCACGCTGCCCTCTCCCCAGGTTTGCCATCTCTATTTGAGTTCATCAAATGTTAGCAGGGATGTTTGTACCGTGTTTGAAGCTTAAATGTGATAAAACATTTATTGACATAAAAAGCAAACCCTAAGGCAGCATTTCAAACCAGGAGGCTCTGATCTCTTCATAGGGAGGCTCATACAAGCCTGGGGAGAATGAAGAGTTTTTCTGCCTTGTTGGATTGTCGTCACTTAAGCTTCGTTCAAAGCAGAATTGTTTGCTGCATGCTGAATATTCTCTAGACAGTTCTTCCTGTGCTGAGACCTACACGGAGATGAAGCAGCAAGCAAGGAAACCTAACAGGATGCCTCAACCGCATGTTTGAGACTATCTAAATGCAGTATTTGTTTCACACTCTCTTTTCCAGGGAAGGCAGATTTCTCCCAGCCCTGATCTTAGCAGTTGTCATAGTAATGTTGCAGTAGGGTGCACAGTAGTTTCAACTATGACTCAAGCTCATGGTGTCATCTGTAAAAACATGCACTAAGAGAAGGTCCCGAACTAATAATAAATAGCAATTTAGAATAAAAAAATTGTAATTTAAGGTCCCAATTCTGTTATGCACTGTACCTGCTTCTCTGGCAGAAAGCCTTGTTGAAATTAGTAAGATTCAGCCTAGATATATCAAAGTATTTCAAAATACATGCAGAATCAAGACCGATCAGCATCAGCAACGAGAGAAAAGGCATGCAACATACACGCAGGATGCTGAAGAGCAGCAGCCAGGTAACTTAGTAGCTAAAGCCCTTGACTAGAAAGCCATTGCTGTACTTCATTGGTATTTCACGTTAAATAATCTGCCACTACTCAGAAACACTTGAGAGAAAAGAGACAGGGTCAAGACAGCAGCTCTGGGAGGCAGAATTCTTGGGTTTAAGTGTTCTCAGATTTAGAAGGGTTGAGACCTTGCCCCTCTTGTGCCCAGGGAGTGCATGCTAACTTCTAGCAAATATTTTTAAGCTGGGGTAACAGTTAAACACCTCCTTCTCCCCCAGGGGGGAAACAGCACTCTGCCTCTATTTTGATAGTAAGCAGGTGCCTACATTCATTGCACAGAGCAAGATGTTGCTGCATACAGATGGGCAATGTCTAGGCTTAAGATGCGGACACTCAATTAATCTGAGTGCCCACACTGTGCTGTGGCTGATGAACAGGGGATTTCTGTCCGCTTAGGTTTCCTCCAGTGCCAATGCTGCATCTTTCCCCAATTTTTAATGAACTACTTTGACGGAGGAGGGGCTGATGTGCACATTTCCCATGCATGTTATCTTTCCCTCTCTGTACAGAGTAAATCTGAACGCATGAATCATGAACAGGTTCTCCTAGATAACAGCTTCAGCTCTGTCGAGGGTCTCTATGAAACTCAGTCCCACAGAACTAATCACCAGAGCAAGTGCTGCATTTAGTAAGTCTCTGAGGAAGGGTGTAGTGCAGCAAAGACCCGGCTGACAGAAGCACAGAGCATGCCAACATAGATTAAAGCAGATGTCTTCTGAAAGGAGAGCTGAGATATTTAAAACATCTTAATTTGCTTAGTTTTCCACTACTGGCAGTCTCTGGGATAGCATATTATCAATGACAACCTCTGCACAACTACAGCCGCAGCCTGAGTGCAATATTGCAGCCGAGTGCTAGGCCAGCTGCGCTGCTGGGAAACAGAGCGAGCTGGGCAGGAATGCACTGCTGTGGTCCAGCCAGTGCCTCTGGCTTCTGCACCGGTGCCTCTGATCCCGCAAGAAGCATGTTTCCTATCATCTCTTAACATAAAATCTCTCATGAATGATGAACCCACACGCACAAAGAGATTTTGCTGAATTACAGACAGCATTTTCTGTTACGTGCTCAAAAGAGAATGAATGAAGAAACTCATTGAGCAGATAAATAATTAAAGACTTTTGATAAATACTGCACATAACATTAGTGTAAATGGAAGCTCCAGTGACACTGGAGAGCTATGATGTCTTCATGCTTCCCATTTGTTTGGCAAGAAGGGACTTCTGCTTCCTTCTCTTGACTGTGGCCAGCTCAGTGTATCGGGACAGCTTGCTGAAAACCTGCAAGTCTTGATAGTTCCCACCCTGCTGTTTGTGCAGCTGTGTCTTAGGTACCAGGAGGCGACACATTCTGTTATTGCGCTACACTCTATTTTATATACTGTATTACTATAGTCTATCACCCTGCCCTGTCTTTGGTGCGATAACAGGCAGCCTAAATAGCACAGAATTTAAACTAATTATAACTGGTTTCCTTGTTTTTGAAAAACAGTGTTTGAAGGTTGAAGTATAAAGGGGATAGCCATTCCAGCCCTTCTCCCTTCTGGCAGTTCCCTGAGCACTTTCTGAAATAACCATTTATGAGTTCAGCTGTAGGCCAACTTGACTGCTACAGTTTCTATGTTTTAATTTGATCTCAGAGCAAAGCACAGCATGAGGACAATACTGATTACTAGAGCTGCAGTGGTTATCTCGAGGGCTGTGGATGAGAAACCACAGCCAAAGTTAGTAACGAAGATCAGGTTGGAGCTCAGTGGGGAGGCATCTGCTGCAGGGAGAGATCAGGCCAAGGACAATGTCTTTAGACCTGGATGCAAGTTTTATTCTCCAGAGAGGACTGAAACACCCCAAGAACCTGAGTGGTTTAATAATAAATGCATCAAGTTCTCTTGTAAGGTGTAACACACGCTTTAGAGAGATCAGAGAAGAGATGGGCAGTTTTGTCTTTCAGGAATTTATTTTGGTTTCTAAAGTTTGGTAAACACAGCCTGAATAATGTGGTAATGAGCGCCTCAGGGACATGAAGAATAACTTACCACAACAGAGGAATGCAAGTGATTGGCACAGATAAACAGGAGCTATGGGTTCCCTGGAAACTGGGATAATCCACCTTCGAGAAGCAGAGCACCAGCTCTCCTGCTAATGGACTGGAATCTCTGCACTGTGCAGTGGGTCAGACTTGCTCCTTCCAAGGACCTTGGACATCCCAGCAGGTCCTGGTCCCTCGCTGATGAGGGAAATGCGCCGTTCCCCCAGGAGAGGAAATGGCCACTCATAGTGGAAGTGATGGCTTCAGTGCCAGAGAACCACTTACCACCTCCTTTGTGATGGCTCCACTGTCTCCTGGATGGAGGAAGGAAGCCTGGCAACTGCAGAGGAAGAGAGCAGGCAACAATCCTGCAAAACAACTCTGTCAGCTCCGAACTGGTGCTCAGGAGCTGTGATCCTGCTGCACAGCCAGGGATTAGCGCCGATGGCTGGGCTACCTGGGGAAGCTGCCAGCTAACTAGTGGATTTGCTGGGAGGTTGGCAGTGGGGGAGCGGAGCTTCTGCAGCAAACAGAAACAAGGAGAACAAAGTGTTCGCAATTCCTTGGACAGTGAGTGAACTGACACACAAACTTATTAATGTGAGCATCCAAAATGCTCATTTCTCCTGTGGGAGCCAGTGACTAGAGGCAAAGACAAGTTCTCTCCCTCAAGCTCAGCTGCTTCAACACAAAAAAATTGAGCTAAGAGGCTGCTCTAAGGATTGCTTTTCCCCAAGGAGAGCTTAGAGCAGTTATTTTGGGCTATCTGAAGCACAGGAACATTCCTGGGATTCTGCAATAAACTTCAGAGTTGGGAAAACAGAATCTGCCAATCAGCCATGGTTTGGAAGGAGGCTACCAGTCATCTCCAAAAGCCAAATGTTGCTTTACTGTTGTTCTGCTTGGCACAGCTGCAAAAGGTATGTGCCAGACAGGCGTAATACCCACAGGGAGAGCTTCTCTAAGGGTCAGATTAGGATTAGTTTCGATCTCTTTCTCCTCCCGAGCCCATAACCCACCTATCTGGGACTTGCAGAGGACCACTGCTGTACTAACGGGCAGAGACCAGCTGTCCTGATTACACTCAGCATGACCGGGGATGCTTCCTGCAACCGCAGCCTTACGCACACACAAGGAGCGTGCAATCACTTGACGGCGAACTCCAGTGGAGAGCATCGGCCACAGGAGGCCATGCTGATGGTCCACCAGCAAGTGTTGCGCTGCTGATGTGCCATTTTTGGGAGGAGGTGTAACTAGCTATGTCACCCTGCACAGCAGGCTGAAAATAGGATTGCACTCACTGTGCCACGTGGCTCAGTGGTATGTCAGGACATGTATTTTTAGGAAATTCCTCCTTTGGGCAGAAAGGGTGAAGTACTTGGCCTGGTTTGCAGGCTGCTGGCTTTGCCCAGATCTTTCATACTAGGGTGTGGGAGCATGTTAGCCACCAAGTTGGTCTGTGGATGCCCTTAGTGCCGCGGTACAGTGCTAGTCCTAGTTTCCTACTGATCAGGGTGGTTGCAGAAGGGTAGAAGATAGCTGGTCTGCTGCTGTGCTTTTCTTTGTTTCAATGTATGCATGCTTGCTCTCTCTCTTTGCTGGTGCTTTTCAGAGAGGGAACTGACCTCCAGCAGAGCAGGGATGGAGAAAAATGTAAGGAAGATCAATGTCTTAGGAAGAATATGGTCTCTGAGGAGCAGCAATAAAAACGTACCTAGCAGAATGAATGTGTGAGGCGAATGGGGAGCTCAGAGAAGATAGCTCATGCAGAGAAAAGAGCGAGAGCGAGAGAGAACGAAAAGCAGATGGTAGGCAAGGGATTTAAATAAGCTTCTGAAGAGGCAAAGAGGAGTCTGCCTTGGTAAGGTGCTTTTTGGGTGCAGCATAATGAAAAAATGCAGTACATCTCCATGCCCTGCCAGTTACTGATGCATAGACAGTGCTGTGACTTGTCTGACCCCATGAAAAGGACAAGGTAAAGCAGTGTTGGACTCAGAATCAAATTCTTCTCTCTGACAGACACTTGCCAGCTTCCTCTTTCCCCCAGAACATCATTCCTATCAGGCAGTATGTGTTCAGCTCCAGCATCTGGGTTGTGATTTTTTGGCAGCTGCACAAAATCTCAGCTATTAAATCCCACCTGCCAGTCTCATGTCTGCTCCCACAGACCTTTGCCTGTTAGCAAATGTTTCGAAATCACACTGCCAGGCACAGCACATCATTCTGCAATCCTACCTCAGGCAAAAACCCTCATGCAAGGACTTCTTTTAACTTCAGTGGGCTGCAGGAGGGAAAGGCTAGAGGACAGGCTTCTGGATTACAGGCAGAAATACTCATTTAGGTCATGGCTTGCACTGCATTCTTTTCAGCACTAATGTAAAACAGCTATTTTCCCCATGAATTATCTGAGTAACACTATTTGTCTGTGACATTTTAAGAAGCTTTGAGACATGTTCTGTGCTATAGATGTGCAGTAAGAGAATTTTGTGAACTTCATTCACCAGAATGTGTTCATGTGAAATTGTTCTTCCCTTCTTTACAAATTCTTCCTTTCCCTTCGCTTGCTTCTTAGCAGTCCCAGATGAGAAATGCCACCGATGTGATGTGTGCATACTGTATGTTGCTTCATTGTTGAAACAGTTCATTAGTAAACAAAATGCTGAAATACAGCTTGATCATCTATCCTGGAAAGAGATCTACCCACAGAAGTAACTGCAATTTTTAATTTTGTATGGTGAGAAAGGACTTAAACTTCCACATAAATCATCTGCTGTAAGATTTCACAATCTGACTTTCCCCAGCATGAACCTAGGCAATGAGGCTGCACTTCTGGTGCAAAAGGCAATCTCTCTTGGAGATGGTCTAAGCTGCTTGATTATGGTATCTCTAAAATTGCAAACAAAAGAGACAATCAGTGCTTTTTGATGTGGACATCTGTCAGCAGAGAAATCACTGCTAACTGTCATATAATAACCACACCAGACACTTCCATAGCAGTCATCTTTCTGGAAGTCAAGCATGAAAAAGCATGAAAAAAACCTGTTACTCATCCAAGCACCAAGCATATTTTGTCTGGATCTGGTTGCGTTTCTGTAACTGTTCTGTAACTCCAAGGTGATGTGACAGATGGATACTTGAGGTCAAAATATTTAGCCAAGATATCGCAGTCAGTAACTATTTTTGTTGGCATGTAATTAAAGTATTTAGCTTTATACTCTAATATTTGCATTTTAGTTTTAGAAGCAATGTAAGTACACTGAGAGAAGGTGCCGATAGTCTGACATAAATACAAGCAAAAGGAATTTGTAGAGAATTGGCTCAGCAGCAGAACTATCTAGCTGCACTTCACCGTTCACAGAAGTCCTTGCTCCTGCAGAAGCACCATAGGAGCTGTCAGTTTGGCAGGTACATGGTTCTGCATGAGCTCTGAACAATGTTAAAGCAGTACAGCGCTGTCTAAAAACCATGTGCAGCAAGGAGTATCTAATTGTCTTTTTATGAAAGGATTGACTTTAGACAGCCTGCCATCTATAGAAATCATACACATGATTTCCTAAAGCATTTGCACACCTCCTTTGCAGGCATGGGCTCATCAGCGTGTCACTTAATTGATGAAAATGGAAAAAATAGTTGCAACCTCTCCACAGACAACAGGTAAGGGGATGACATCTAATGACTAAGTAACCTGGACCAGGTTTGCATTGCCCAAAAACTCCTGTAGAGTATCTCTTGTTTAGATGGCACCAGGGCTGCCTGTACTACAGACCAGTTATTTTGCTGGTTACATAGTTCAGCACTAGTCTAATGATGGATACTGTATTTGCAGGAGGGAAAAATGAATTTTCTTGAGAACTGCCAGAAGAAAAATACTGGATCATCAGGAAAGAGGGTAAAATCAGTCTCTCATGATTTGCAGCAAATCAGTGAAAAGACTCAACTGCCAAAATATAATGAACTGGGTAACTCCTGCAATCACACAGAAACATACACATAAGCTACACTTTAGCGCTGCCCGCATATCTAAGCAAAAAAAATAATAATTAAATCACAAACATTATGAAGTCTTTTTAATCCATGTGGGGTGAAAGAGGACATTTACAGAGCAGTACAACCCCTAGTATTGCATCCATTCTCGAATCTAGCAAAGCCCTTTAATGAGGCTGACTTTGTGCTAGGAGGAACAGGCATGGGTACGTTAAATGAACCAGCCTGCATCTGTGAGATGCCCAGGGATGCAGCAATGTGGAAAAGACTCACCACGTAGCAGTATGGCATGAGTGCAGTGCTCATGTGTCGGGGGAACTCTGGAGACAGCAAGCAAGGGAGAGAGGCACCTTCAGCTGTTGTTGTGTCAAAGCCTGAACAAAACAGGCTCCAGCAGCAGCCCCTGATGGAAATGATGTACTTGTAAAACATTTACATTTTCAGCAGGATGTTTCTAATTAAACTCAATTGGTTTGCACACCTGCTGGGAGTGACTGCTCTGCACCTCATCTCCCTCTCCTACTCGAGCACAAAGAGGATGCGACTGCCTAGGCTACCACATAGCACTGTGTTCCTTTTGTGCACTGAGAGTAATTGAGAAAATGGATGGCAACAGCCATGTTTTTTGTTTGCTACTGTTCTAGGAAGCGCCTTCCCCCCCCCCCCCCCCCTTTTTTTTTTTCCCCAGAGCATAAAACTGCTCAGGTTTTACAGCCCTTTTGCAAGAATGGGGAACTGACAGGGCTTTGTGTAGTTTCCTGACTGTAGGGCATTATGATTGATGCCGACAACAAACCTCTCAGGACTGAGGAAAGGCCGGTACAGGTCCTGACTAGCATCAGATCGATGGGGAAAGGATGGTATTGAAGCATGCTATAGTTAGTAGTGCAAGGCAGAACAGCCAGCTGTCACTTATTAAACACTTTTTAGCCTGTCTTACGAGTGCAGCCTGACCTGAAGGTTTTAAGAAAGGGTTTTATTGATACTGTGTTATATTCTCTGAGTTATTTATGGGTTTGCCTGGAAAGGTCTAAGACAAGCAAACCTTCGGAGAAAACTGCTGAAACTGTGTGGACAGCCAGCAGGATCTCTGGTTTGTGACTGCTGTCCGAGGCTCCCTTTCTGCATCTTTACGGAGCCAGCATTTGTCAGTGAGATGTAAGTCATGCCTCAAAAGAATACTTGAATGTATTGGCCTTGTTGTACTGCGGCATTGCCCTGCTGTGAAATGAGAAAAATGCATTTACTGTGCTGTGGCAGCAGGTTGGCATCCCAAACGTTCTCCCCTCCAACAAGCTCACTGGGTCAGAATAATTCTGTTTTGAATTGTACAGGACAGTCTCCTGGGTAACACGCTTCACAGCAATGCTCGGGGGGAACACGCCCTTGAATGCAAGGCAGTCAATGAGATTTATAATTACCGTGTTTTATAACCTCGTTCATTCAGGCAGGGAAGGATACTGCTGAAGAGATCTCAAACAAGAGAGATTATATATTCACAGCTACATAAATAGTTGTTAATATGATTCAAAACCTGGATGGCAGAAGGCTCTCTTTTGTCCACTGTGCTGTCCAGTGTAACACAAAAAACGCACAGACTAGTTTTAAACTCAGGCAGCAGCAGGGCATAAAACTCTGACTTCGGCTACCCTCTCCCAGAGAAGGGGATGTAAAATACACTCTGCTATCACCAAAATCTTCTGATTGCATTAAGCAAGGTCTTGGCTCAAGGCCAGGTCCCAGCCACCCCTTTAGTGATAATGACCGCCCTTCCTCAGGGCGCTGAGCACGGGCAGAATCCAGCTGCGTTTTCACACACGCACACATGTAAATTGTCAGAACATGGTGGTGTTAATGCTTCTGGGATGACAAATTGAACCGATAGATGTTTCATCCACTGCGAGCTCCATGCAGAATGCATTGTATTTTCAGAAAAGCCCGGAGGTCAAAAAAATAAATCTCCTGGTACAGTTTATCTGATGTTTTGTTTTTGAGTGTCCTTGATGCATAACAGCATGGTATCATCTCTAAAGATTAAAAACAATCCCTTCATATTGCTCTGCTAGGTGTTTTCAAAGAAATTCATGCACAGATGAAAACAAATAAAAACAATGCCTGATGGCTCTGCAGGGATCCTGGGCCTCTAGTTTCAGGTAGTCTGGAGACAATTTTAAACAAACAGGGATGTCTTAAATCCTCAGCTACAGCTCCAGCGAGGACATGTTGGCAAGACTTCAGTAGCTTTAATGGGGCGAGGCTGGTTGAGGATTTTCAACATCATCATCTCCATTTTGTGGTTTTTAGGGTATAGCTTAACTAGGATCTAAAGCTTATAATGTGCAATACTGGATTTTCATTATTTTTTAAACTGGAGCTTCGAGATAACACCATCTTTGTTTAGAGTTTGTTTAAACAAAAATTCAGAGTAGCTAGGTTGGTTTTCATGATGTTGTGGTCTGGGTTTTTTGATGGACTAAGGCATGGGTGGAAAAAGTCACCCTCATCGATGCAGGACTGGGGCCCAAAATGACAGAATTAAATGCAGTATAAACTGAGTGCGCCCCAGGCACTGATGAAGGAACAATTCAGCTCGCTTCAGTTAACATGTCTTACTTTTATCCACTTGGCTTTACTGTTTTAGAGGATCTGGCCCACTATGAGAACAAAATCCCTCCCCCAGTCCCTGTTCTGCTTCCAGCCTTTGCTGCTGGCTAACTCTGAAGGACAGCTGCAGGAGTTTCTTAAGGAGAAATCTATGTGACACTGCTGAATTTAGTAAAAGGCTGAAAATAGGCTTTTTACTTTTTCTTCACTCTTGCTTAGGCACTAACTTTGTTCAGGCTGAAAAATACTCTGCAAAGGTAGACTTGAGGGTTTGTTTTTTATTGGGCAGACTCATTCACGAGATCACTTGCAAGGCAAAATAACTCCAGACAGAACTTGCGTAAGATGTTTGTGCCAAATACGATGCACATATTGATTTAGGGGTGCTGGTGGGTAGGGAGGATAAAGGGATAATGCTGAATACAAAACCATGCTCTGTTGCTGATGAACAGCCCCACATGCAGTGTATTGCAATGCATGGGAAGGAAGCCACAGCAGGTCACATTCAGATTGTACCTGCTGTGGAGTTTCGTTCCATTTTTTAAAAATCTCTCTTTTATTTTTAAATTACCTTTATACCTGCTATGCACCGCCCACCTGCTTGTTTGCTCTTAAGCCTGTATGCTGGCTGGGTGTTCAAACCGCCCTCAAGTTTTTGCACAGGCATACATTAAAAAATACTCCCATGGCCCTCCCTCACCTTCTTTAAGGTGTTAAGACTTGTTGCTTATTAACTACTTTGTCCTTGTTAACCCTGGCCATCCCCTATCCTTCGCTGTGAGGCCAGGGCTGCTGACCACAACTACTGTTAGTTGGTTACTTGTGGTGTAAAAGCACTAGCAGCAACACTTAGGATGCACAGTATTGCAGGACACCAGTTGCTTTCAAGGCCACCTTTGCCTATTCTCCTTTGGAAGGGGATTACTGGAAGCACAGTGGCTTTGTCTGGGATAGTTACTTTTACCTCTTCCCTGGCTTACCTCTTGAAGTACTGATTTCCCAACCTCCCGGAGGAGCTGTGGAAGCACCAGGTTCTTGTGTTGCGTGCAGTCAGTGAGGGACAGCAATGTTCAGGAATGGTTACTTTGGCTTGTCAAAGCTCTACGTAGCAGTGCTAGCCACCTGGGGAAGTAGGTGGCATCCACACCTACACAGCTGCTTCCCTAACCTCCTTCCTTGAGAACAACAAATCTTATCTAACATCTCAAGCCTAAGTAGTGTTAAAGACACAGTACAGGTCTTGCTTCCTTGCCCCAAGCGCTGGGATATGCTGCCATAGATACCAAAAAGCCATGGCAATTCCTTTTAATTTGAAAGGTTTCACCTTTCACCATCGGCTCTGTGGTATCTGAGCAAGGGAAGTCTCGTCTAAAGGGAGCTCTCTTCTAACAGGAGATACAGAGAAGCAGTCCCTCTGGTTCTTCTCAAACTGTGACACGCTGTATGATCACCGAGATAGAAAAAGTTTGCAAGTTGTCTAGTTCAAAGTATGCAAAAATAGCAGGGATGCACTTCCAACAAGGCTGCTCTTCTGTCCCTATTTGATGCTAGCTTGTGAGAGTGAAATTGAGTAGTGCAAGACTATCAAGATTTAATCTGTTTACAGAATTTCAGTTATATGAATTTGATTTGAAAGGATTTGTGCTACATGTGTATATCATGACTTGTCATAGCTGCCTGCATTGACATTACATTATGTGAGCATTCTGATTCCAGAGACTAGCTACATTGGTAAAATCACTCACTACAGCTGACCAAGCTAAACATAAATTAATAAAAAAATGTTTGGGTTTTTTTTCTGCCTTTTGGCTCAAGGATCTCACATATACACCATTTTTACTTTGTGATGCTGCTATTTTATATTTGCTTGTTTAGGAAAGCTAACTTCAAACAATGGGTTACTTCCAAACCATTTCTTTTGATGATTGTTCATTCACTATTCAGAGTAAGAGATTAGTTTAAAATGGTATATACTTCCAGTCTGTCTGATTTGCTATATCAGCCAACAAATAGTATATAATAGAGAACTTCTCAGAGAACGCTAAGTCTATGAGTTCAGAAAGTCTTCTAACCACTGGTGACATTCAAAGAAAAATAATTTAAAGCTGCAGAAATGTGAAATTAACACTTATCTCAAATACACAATCATTTATCATTAGTGAAAAGCAGTTCTGAGATTTCAAGGTTGCTTGTTTGACCTATTTGTGGTATTCTAGGAAGAACAGCAAGGAATCCTGAAGTGAGGGTTTCTGCTCCTGAAGCCTGGAAATGTCCAGGGCTTGTGGGTTTTATCAGTCTCTCTCCACATTTATTTACTTTTTTTGCTCCTCAAGGCAAGACACTTTTCAGGCAAAAAGGATACCAAATGGTCCATGAACCTGGTGCTGAAGATACTGCAGGCAATTTTGCTCTCAATGTGCATGAAATATGTGCAGAATCTCTTATTCCTACTGAAGTCAGAAGGAAAACTGATATGTGCTTGTACTGCAGAAGCCTGTCCTGAACTATCCTCATGTACATAATTTCAGTTCAGAAAAGAATTAAATGCTGTAGGGTCTGGCTGTATGTTAACAAGTCCATAAACTCCCCTACAACATCAACCTTCAAGCCTCGCAATGCAGTAAGGGATCATACGGGACTTCACAAACGCTCTGCTGTGGCATTTGTTTAATTTGACCTAGCTTCGTTTGTCTGTATTAGTCACTTCTGTGCTGTTGAGCTGCAAGTGACAGCCTCAAAGAGAAAATACCACAGCCTGCCAATCTGGCACAAAAATTAATCTAACTAGAAGTTCAGAAATTCTATAGATTGTTTAGATGCGAGGGAATAATACTGCGCTCTTATTAAAAACCACACAATCCCGTATTAAGTGCCAAACCTGTTCACCATTAGCTGCTTTGGGAAACACTGCCCAGGGGAGTATTTACATAAAGATGAAGCTAACTTTTCTCCTTGTTTAAAAAAATAATCACAATCTCAGAGCTCCTTGACAATTTCTTTTAAATGCAATTCATAGCTCAGCTTTCACTACCGATTACGTTTGGCCAGGTTGGTATGTTATGTGTAGATGTGCTGAACAAGTGCTAAATTTCACTTCACGAGGAACTAGAGGCGGTGGGAGTGGCCCTGTATGTTAGGAAGTATTTTGATTGTCCGGAGCTTAATGATAGGGATGACAGGGTTGAGTGTTTATGGGTAAGAACCAGGAGAATGACCAACAAGGCAGGTACCACGGCAGGAGTCTGTTACAGACCACCCAACCAGGATGAAAAGGCAGACAAAATACCCTATAAGCAGCTGGGAGAGGTCTCACAGTTGCTAGCCCTTGTTCTCATGGGAGACTTCAACTTACCAGATGCCTGCTGGAAATACAACACAGTGGAGAGGAAACAGTCTAGGAGGTTCCTGGAGTGTGTGGAAGAGAACTCCCTGACACAGCTGGTGAGAGAGTCAGCTAGGGAAGGTGCCCTGCTGGACCTGCTGTTTGTGAACAGAGAAGGGCTTGTGGGTGATGTGATGGCTGGAGGCCGTCTTGGGCACAGCGATCATGAACTGATAGAGGTTTTGATTCCTGGAGAAGTAAGGAGGGAGGTCAGCAGAACCGCTGTCTTGAACTTCCAGAGGGCAGACTTCAGCCTGTCTAGAAGAGTGGCTGACAGAGTCCCTTGGGAGGCAGTCTGGAGGGGCAAAGGAGTTCAGGAAAGGCTGGACATTCTTCAAGAAGGAAACCTTAAAGGCTCAGGAGTGGACCGTCCCCATGTGCTAAAAGACGAGCCAGCAGGGAAGAAAACTGGCCTGGCTGAACAGACAGCTTTGGCTGGAACTCAGGAAAAAAAGGAGAATTCAAGACCTTTGGAAGAAGGGGCAGGCAATTCAGGAGGACTACAAGGATGATGTGAGGTTATGCAGGGAGAAAATCGGAAGGGCCAACTAGAACTTAACCTGGCTACCGACATAAAAGACAATAAAAAACGTTTATGTAAATCCATTAGCAACAAAAGGAGGGCTAAGAAGAATCTCCATCCTTTATTGGATGTGGGGGAAAACACAGTGGCAAAGGGTGAGGAAAAGGCTGAGGTACTTAGTGCCTTTGCCTCAGTCTTTAATAGTAAGATCAGTTGTTTTCTGGGTACCCAGCCCCTGAGCTGGAAGACAGGGACCGGGAGCAGAATGAAGCCCCCATAATCCGAGGGGAAACTGTCAGTGACCTGCTACACCACACCTGGTAGCGACACGAGAGCCAAAGCATGGGTGGTGGTTTCCCAGTGCCTCTCTGTATTGAATTTGCATGGCAAGGTTTTGGTAGCAGTGGGGCTACAGTGTGGCCAAGGTCAACCCACCACACTCTCTGTTTCAGGTATCCAGCATTGCCTTCACTCAGACTCCACTCTACTCCCTTCAGGATCACTAACTGCTTACAAACAAGGCTTCTCTCTTTCGACAACTTAAAACTCCTCCTGCCTTAGCTCGGCTAGATCTGCAAGAAGTGCTCTTTAGTTTCTTACTCTGCTCTACCCACTGACCAAATGGCACTGGGGACCTGTGCACTTTCAAAAGCACCAGGCCCCAATCAGAAGAGATTGCACAGGGGACACAGGAGATGCTCCTTCCATCTAGGGTTTCCTAACCAAATCTGAGCCTGCTAAAACCAGCTGACACTACATTTCTTGTAGCTCTGAGGTACACAAATGCGTGTGTGAACACAGAGACACACACATTTACTTCCCTGCTGTAGGCCACAGGGGATGCCAGAACCATTCCAGCAGCTTGGCTGTTTACAAACAAACACTGAAAGCATAAAATCATGAGGTCACATCAGGGCGCCTCCTACCAAAAGTGTCTTACTCCAACAGCTTTCCAATGACTAGTGATTTCCCAACAGGCCTAACTTTTTCACATTTCCTTGCGTTTATTCATGTTGCCTTGGGCAATAACATTCCTTACTGTCTACAGTGTTGAAAAAAAGCCTGAATACTGTGTGGCTTTCTGTACAAAGGGCACTGTGGGTTACTGAAAAATTCAGTGTTGATACCAAAGCCTCAGCATAACTCAGAGATGGCAGCTTTGTATTTTATTTTAGCATTGACCAAACTTTATCTTTTACTTCTGAGTGTGTCTCATTTGCTGTAAGTGATCATTATGTGCGATTCGCCTCTGGCCCTTAACGATGCAGGTCTTGCTTGTCCTTTCAGTGCCCCTGCTTCCCTGCAGCTTTAGGAGGAACTGCATTTGCTGAACAGTGGCATCTTGCACCTGGGGTGGAATAACATCATGCAACTGCATGGGCTGGACACTGACTTGGGAGAAGCAGCTCTGAAGAAAAGAACTTGGGGATACTGGTGGACAACAACGGAGCATGAGTCAGCAGGGCACCTGTGCAGTGCTGAAAGCTAATGGCATACTGTATGTAAATGTAAATGTAAAAATACATTACCTAACGCAGCACAGCAGACTGAAAGTAATTATTTCCTTCTATTTGGCATCGATCAGAAGTGCTGTTGCCATTTTTGGGTTCCCCAGTACCAGAGAGATGATGACAAACTGGAGAAGGGCAGGTGGAGGGCCACTGAGACGGCTGGGAGGGCCATGATACTGTAAAGAGTCTGAGAGAGGAGCATTTATCCAGCCTCTCCCTCTCCAGGCCAAGGAGGTATCTGATTGCCATCTTCAGCTACTTAATGGGGGACTGGCAAAAAGATGGGACCAAACTTTTCTCAGATGTACTCAGCTGTAAGAGATTAAGGTACAGCAAGGGAAATTCTGGTTGACTAGCTGTTAAGAAAAAATTCTTCACAAGGAGTGGTGCAAAATCAGAACATGGGCCCAGGGAGGTGGTGGAATATCCATCCTTGGAAATACTCAAAACTCAGCTGGACAGGGCCCTGAGCAACCCGGCTGTGTATTTGAAGCTGGCCCCACTGTGAGCAGCAAGTGAACCAGATGACCTCCAGACGAAAGCTCCTTTCTCACCTAAATTCTTCTATGATTCTAATGTGCCTCATGGTATGTGTGCTAAGATACTAAGCACACTAATATATCATCACTGGTGTCAGGTATCATCACCACTTCCATCAGCTGGAACACTGCCGAGCTGACTCAAATACTGTACATCTTGTCTAAATGCAATTAAGAAGGCACATGGCAATTTCTGTGTATCCCAATTAGCCTTGCTCATACCATGGCTGTTGACATTCAAAACTGGCTGACTTGGAGGCCTGTTTCCCACTCAATTCAGAGCTTATATTGAGCTTCCCTGGTTTGTTGTAAAACTTACCAAGGCCCACAAAGTAAGGCCCTCCTTCAGAGTCACATTAACCACAATATGGATTTGGGGGGAATCAAAGCAAAGCTCACACACTACAAACCTAATGAATCAAACCCTAAAAGATTAATGTTCCTGAATAAAGCAGCAAACCCCACACAGCTCCAGATCTGCCTCTTCTTTTATTGCTCTGCTCTTAGGATGTAAAAGAAGCCGTGGCAGTTGATGGCTCTCCCACATTGGCATCTATTATTGTAATGCTAAATGCTAGCTCCTATCACCCCTGTAATCCTGTTTGGGAAGCTCTGCTACAGTGTTTACATTCTTATCTTTGTTTAGTCAATGCTGGCAAATAAAAGCACAAACAATCTCCACTGTACAGCTTGGCACTACTGAGATGCTGCCATTTGAGTTCCAGTTGATTTTTATTTGCAGTCTCTTATGCTGGTGACAATCTTGGAAAGCAGATACAGTTACATCACTTACCAGGCTGTAAAACTGATGTTTTTATGAGCCTACACTTTGTATTAAAATGAATGCTGAACAGGTGAACACAAGCAATAAGAGAACTGGGCTAAATATAAACACACCAATGCAGTAATTTCTCTGGAGCAACTCAAGTGTCATTTCACCTCATTTCCTGCCTTAGGCCATGCATCTTAGGAGATACTCAACCGCCTCATGTAACTAATTTAAAGAGGTATGTGATCTATAAAAACATGGCACCCATTTTAATTGCACAGTCTCCCTATATCTTCAGGGAAAGAACAGAGGCAGACTCTTCCACAAGGTAATGCAGAGCAGGAACCTAACAAAAGGGCTCTGCACCAACCCTGGAGAAGTCCCTCTCTCTGGGCAACAGGTAGAGAGAGTGATGAACTCATCTACCTAAGCTAAAGGCTGAGAACTAAGCAACATGAATTTTCACTTATGACTTAAACCACCTAAAACGGAATTGCCAGCTCAGACTCTCAGAAGCAAAGAGGAAGTATTAAATCCCATTGTTTTGTTTATTTCTTACAAAGTTGATGGCTATTAAGTGAAGCACAACAAGAAAAATCACTCCCACCCAACTTCCAAAAATACTAGTTATGAGGACCCATTTAGGCAAACATATATTCACAATGCTAGTGAACTAATGCATGACTAAAGAGAGCAACCACAAGACATAGATGCTTAAGCCTGTTTCTGATTAAGCATCTCACAGTGTATGCTGCACCCAACGACTGCCTTCAGTCTATGCCCTGGCTGATGGAGGAAAGGCTTGGGTAACTACACTGGTCATAAATCTCCCCATTGAAATGTGATTAGCTTGAAAATCCCCTGTTGTTCTGTCAGGGAGCTGAAGAGGTGCAAATCCATTCAATTACATCTTGCAGATACATATCTAAGGAGAACACACGGCTTTTGGTGATATATGGAAACTACCACCTTATACAGTATCTCCTTCCAAATTAGCATTCTTGCCATCTGATTCTCATTAGACTGACTCAACTGTTCTCTTAATCTTATATTTTTCCTCCCAAGGGATTAACATCGATTTTTTTGTCTTGCACACACACAGGAAGGTCATACTGTTTCCTACAGGGTGGATTCATTCAATAAGGAACTGCGCTATTAAACCTGACTTGACATTATTGTCAATAGAGCTAGGCTGCCACAATGGTGCTTATTTTTAAGAGAATTTCAATGCAACTCTCCTGAGCCTGTAGTTCCTGAGCTACATCCATCATTTTACTCCATGCTACACACAAGCCACTTGACAACTCGTTAGAAATATATATACAAAACGAAGGTCAGGGCTGTGTGCCAGGGAAGCCCTACTAAGATTCAAACTCCACCTCTAACTTAAAAAATAATGAAACAAAATAATTACAAAATGCCTCTGTGAATAGAAGTTCTTCAACAGAAGAAGGAAACAGGAAGGCAGGACAGCAGGTGGGCCTGCAAGACATTTTTAGCTGGACACTCTGGGTTTCATGTCACATGTGAAAACAGTACGAATCCAGTCACTGGTGGTCTGGGCAGGGCAGCCCGCAGGCCTGAATGGATCAGCACTATTTTGGGTTTGGTTAAGTCCTGCTTACAGGGACCTTCAGGGATGCCCCCTCCCTCCCTTGTAAACTGATGAAGCTCCAGTATCAGAGGGGTCAGATTGTTCTTCCCACATCTTGTCCCGGAAGGCTGCTTCAGAACCTCTCTGCACCAATGGCCAGGAACCCTCTTTCAACCTCCAGCAACAATTTATAGCAGATAAAGCTGCATCCTTCAGCTGACGCAGCTTTTCGCTCCCCACAGCATTCACTATTTGTTTCCACACATACCTGCAGAGAGAGCAAATGTATCTCTCCCCAGTCTTTATTTTGCTACCCTGACAAGTCACACTCTCTCTTGCCCATCCCTGACCATTGTAGGGGGTTTGGGTTTTTTTTCCCCTGCTCATTTTCCTGCCGGGGATTCTCTCTCTTGAGCACTTTTGCAAAAACATGGGCAAAGGTCACATTAGCAATATTAAACAGCAGCTCACTGATAGACTGGATCTTTATAGAAGCATAAGGAAGGATGAGAGGGAAGGAGCAAGAGGAGTGTTTTCAACATATAAAAAATGCACAAGTTAAGATGTCACAAAGAACAAACAGGAAACCTATATTGAGTTCCTGCCTCAGGAGTCTAATTTTCCAAAAGGTTGAGAAGTTCCTCCCAATTTCTTGGTTCGTTTGTTGTTTTCAGACACTCCTCCAACACTGCTGGAACAAGCTCCTGACCTAACGACACTTTCAGATTCTTTGTAGTGAATTTTACCTTTCTTGGACAAAACTGCAAATAAATAACATTGAAAGAGATTTCTGGGGCAAATCAGGGTTGGGTTCATCTCTTGCAGAAATCTACAAGGCAGAGCGGGGACAGAAAAGAAGAAACCACCTGCTGAATGGCTAACAGAAGACAAAAATAATTGTAACTGTCTCTGGTCAAAGCTTTACCTTAGTATTTTAAAGCAAGCAGCAGTCTAAGCTTTTTGCTGTCTCTTCAACGTTCCTTCTAATTCTTTTCCCTCCCCTTCTCTCTTATACACCTATATATTACCATTTGCCTGCTCTCCAAATGTACAGGAGAAATGCAGTGCACTGAACAGAAAAAAATTTGTAAGAAAAACTATTAACAGCATATAGAGATTTCCCCACATTGAGGGAAAACTTACGGAGTGGGCTAAACTGTTTAAATGTTTTGTACTACCACAGTAGTCCATAAATATGCTGCTGGAGACTAGGACTTAGCAAATTCACCCTTCAAGTGTTTTCTTGTACACTCCATATTAGGCAGACCTAAGAGTCCCAGAGTCTGCAGCTCTCCAAGCTGCATCACAGCAGACGTCACTGCTCTTCCTTTGGGTTGCTATAATCTCCTGTTGACTGTCACTATTACTTACTTAAGGGGGGGTGGGGGGGTGGTAAGGCACTTTGTTCAAGGGTGCTCCATTTTTTGAAAGGCTTGTAATGACTGCCTACTCAAATGCTTTTTCTACCTTTAGGTCTGTCATCTCTCTCACAAATCCAAGCCCGTTCTCACCAGGGGAAACTGCAGAACTGTACTAGTACAAAGATGTTCTGCTTGTGCTAAATTTGTGGAGCAGAAGGATACATTCACTGCCAGAGAAAGGAAGCACCCCCCTTCCCCCTCCCGCAAAATGCTATTTTTTGCAGGCGTTGTCATATCGTATCCCCAGGAAGAGGAGAGGGCTGTGCTAGAAAGTCGTCAGATCCACATTTGCTTCTGTTTTACTCTGTCCTTCACAGCACCGCTGTAACAATTTATCAGTACAATGGAGGGCAAGGCACAACACACAGGCAGGGCAGACTCCTCTAATGAAAACAAATCCTTGCGAGAGGAAAAAATAGTTTAGATCTGCCTCCTAAAACCCACTCCCACCACAGTAATGTTTTCATCACTACTTACATTTAGGGACATAAGGGTACTCAGAGCTGTAAAGCACATCATTTGTGCTGAACAGTCGCAGTATTTTGCCCAAAATATCTGTAGTCCAAAAGCCCAAATGAATAAAACACCATAGGAATCAAGAGATATAATTAGGATAAATAAGATTTTGCGCTTACAGAGCGCCCGTCATCTGAAAGTATGTGCAGAGATTAATTAAGCTCCACAAACCCCAGATGAAGTAGATTAGTAGCTTCATCCCTTTACAGAGGTTTAGAGCGAAGTGTGACACATAATCACAGCTGAAAGTGCAGCGGAGCTGGCGGTGCCCGGGATGGGAGAGCCAGGGCTCCACCTCCGCTCCAGCCCCCTCCAGTGAATTGCCTTCCATGGAAAATGCCTGAGCTGCAGTCCTTCGCTCTCTGGAAGAGGAAGGACCCACCCTGTTGCACAACAGAAGCAAAGCCCTAGCCTGAAGTGTTTTGATAAATACCATGAAACCATGCTCAGCTTGGAAAGAGAAACCAAGAGCTCACTCGCTCTCATGCATTTGCTTTGGGTGCTCCCGCTCACTCTAAGATGCCAAGAAATCCCTCTGCATCAGCAACTCCCCAAAAAACTGTCCTAACAACATGGCTTGTGGCTTCAAAGGTTTGGAGGACATGGCATACATAGTATCTTAAGTACTTTAATCTGCAATGTTGGTTATCATTTTCCCGTTTCTATGTATTTTACTATATCAGAACTCAGAAGCCACACTGACCTAGGATCACACAGACACAATGTAATTAAAAACTATAGTCAATACATATATCAAAACCTTAAAAGAACCCTCCCTTGAAGCAGGTTTTACATTCAGAAATTCTGGATAATAACTATAAAAAATAAACACATCTCATACCATCCAAAAATATTTAAAGTAACGAACTTGATGTATATATGTATTTAAGAAAAAAAAACCTTTTAAAAGTAGTGTTACTAGTAAAGCTTAAATTGTTTTGTATGTCAAAGAACAGTTAGAAATTCCCTTTTCTGTCATTGTCTACTGAAATTCAAGTTCTTACAACAGCAGTTTCTCATAGATTCCCTTTAAGTAGTACCTGTGATAATGAAAAATATTCTCAGTATCACAGAAGTAGTACAACTATCCACTTAATCAAAACTACCCAGTCCCTAACTCTGCTTATCACCTCTGCCAAAACAAAACAAGTGCAGGAGGAACATCAAATGCAGCCAGGAAGAAAAAAATCTCCAGGACAGATAAAAACAGGTTGCTCATTGTGTCTGTAGATACAATTATCCACCTATTACACTCAGGGCAAACGTACAGTTGTCCTAACTACAGGGCAATGCATTTTAATTGTGATGTTAAATTCTCTGTACACAAATATAAAAAAAAACTGAGCAAGAAATGTCACTAAAAAAATGGAAACAGACCACGGCATACTTATCTACAAAATGGCAAACAAATTGGATAAAGTACAGACATAAAGCAGCTCCTTAGATGATAAATTACTCTATTAATGTGAAAACTATGCTCTTTTGTGCCCACATTTAAGCACAGAAAACATTCTAACTTCAGCTTTCAAGGTAAAAATGCTTTTAATTAGGGGCTAGCTACCTTACAAGACACACAGACCTTGGTATGATGGAGCTATGATAATTTACCCATGCTGAGAATGTGCCCCATGATTTATATGATTACTTCATGGCAGCATGAAACAAATCCCCAAGGAAGTAACGCATGTCATCCTTGAAAATATTAAGCAATCAAGCCATGTTTTTATTATGTGAATGGATGCCTTTGAAAACAAGGATGCATGCACCATACTGTGAGGTAAAATGAAACAAATGAACAGAAATAATTCATTTCCATGTTCTAATCAGTGGAAACTGTAGTCTTTCAAATTATACTGATGCTACCAAATGTGAGTCTAGAGACAATAGGTTGACTCTTCTACTAAAATGAACGTGAAATTGCATCCTAAATACACGATGAAGGCCAAATTAAATAGTCCAAGGCTCTTCCTTTGTAAAGGCTCTTTCTTTTCATTCAGTCCTTGCATCCAACTGAACAATTAAGAGCAAAAGATTGAAACAAAGCATCATATAGTTTTTAAACGCTCAAATCTAATCAAATCCAATATAGTTATCTTAGGCAAAAGGAACATAATCTATAAAAAAATCCTGTCTCAATCAACCTCTTCATCTTCTAGCATTACCAGCAGAGAGAAATTTGTGTTCCACCAGCTAAAAGGAAGTCTCTGGCAAGCACAATGAAGAATATATATCAACAACCAGAACTGCATGCATGCTTCCTGGCTGTGTTGTATTCACAGACTGGGATACTGACATCTCTGCAAGGACCCAGGACAACACTGTTACACGGCTCCTATGAAATCACCATGCATTCATTAGAGGTGCTGACCATAAAAAAAAAAAAAATTACAAAAATCTAGCCCCTACAGGCACAAGGAGATGGAAACAGAGCTGTGATAATGAGAAAAGGCTAATACAAAACATTTGAAATAGAACACTGAATTTGTATGAAAATTTATATAGATAATAACTACATGAGTAGAGGACCACAGGACAGTGAGGTTTTTTTAACACTGAGTCTACAACACTGCCTTTGAAGCTAAGCTAATTTGTTGTAAGTGCATTATTTACTCTAGCCTTTTCACCTTAAAAAGAACTGTAAGAAGTTTAGAGAGAGGCCACAGCAATAATGAAAGGAATGGGACTGGTTCAGTGACAGGTATCTATGAAATCAGTAATGGGAGGGAGGATGAATAGTTATCAGTGGTATGTTGTGTCTTCCAAAAAAAGAACAAGGTGCGTCAACATGGCTAGGAAGAGCTGCACCAAGAACATACAAAATCTGGCAATTCTTTGTACAGCAGAAAGCAGACCTGCAGGTCTCCTTGCTGAAGGGTACTATGAATGCTGAAAGCTGACACAGGCTCAAGACAAGTTCAAGAAGGAGAAATCCACTGTGAATTACTAAGGAAGAAGAATCTACACCTACTTCAAGGATGTCCCTGAGCTAAGTCATAACCTCAGAAGTACCATATATGTCTGCCCTGCTCTTGTTCTTTCCTAGGCACTTCCTTTTGCTGCTGTTGGAGGGAAGAACTAGTTGAACCCAGTAGTCATGCCAACACTACACTTAGTATCTACCTGCAGAAAAAAATTCCTGGTAGTAGCTTCCAATTCACTTTGCGGCGGGGATGACTGGATGGAAGGCTGCTTTGCTAAAAAGCACCTGTTGGACAACAAGCTGGCCATGAGCCAGCAAGGTGCCCTGGCAGCAAAGGCAGCTAACAGTATCCTGGGCTGCATTAAGAGGAGCGTTGCCAGCAGGTCGAGGGAGGTGATCCTTCCCCTCCACTCAGGACTGGTGAGGCCATACCTGGAGTACTGTGTCCAGTTCTGGGCTCCCCAGTACAGGAAGGACACGGACATACTGGAGAGAGTCCAGCAAAGGGCCACTGAGATCATTAAGGGACTGAAGCACCTGTCATACACTGAGAAGCCCAGAGAGCTGGGACTGTTCAGCCTGGAAAAGTCTCAGGTGGGTCCTTACCAATATGGTTAAACATCTGATAGTAAGGTGTAAAAAAGACGGAGCCAAACTGTTCTCAGTGGTATCCAGTGACTGCATGGGCACAATCTGAATCGCAAGAAATTCCATTTAAACATGAGGAAAAGCTTTGTTTACTGTAAGGGTGATCAAACACTGGAACAGGTTGCCCAGAGAGATTGTGGAGTCTCCATCCCTGGAAATATTCAAACCCCAGCTGGATACAGTCCTGATACCCTGCTCTAGCTGAACCTGCTTGAGCAGGCAGTTGGACTACATGATCTCTCAAGATGCCTTCCAGCCTCATCTGTTCTATGATTTTGTTATGTGCCTGACTGTATTCACCATAGAAACTTCTCCCCAGAATAAACAGGCCTTCCTGGGGAAAGGCCAACACCTACACTAATCTCAGGAAAACCAGCCTGCAGTCAATTTGTTGGCCCAGCTTAGGTGCCTTATACTCAGGTGAGTGGGAAGCTTGTTCTTCCATCTTCATTTGGAGGGTACCACATGAGTGCTCAGCCCTTCTGCATGGCTGCCAGTCTCATGTTTTGTGGTGCAGGTGACAGTCTAAGAAAAAGCAGAACTCTCATGATTAGCGCAACTGGCATTACCTGTATATTCTATTTGACTTGACTATGGAACAAATTCAAACACATTTTCAGTAGATTATGTTTTCCACCCATTTATGTGGTCACAACAGAACACAGGAACACATTATGAAGACTGCTTTCCATTTCAACCTTCAGAAAAACTCACCGAACAAAACCCAATATATATTTCACTTTGTTTTGCTATCAGGCATAATGATGAGGCAGTGCAGACAGCTCTGAGACATTCTGCTAAGAACCATATCATCCTTGCCCCAGCCTTCAAGAGAAGTAAGGAATCATTACAATCTTCCACTGCAATCAATAAGACTCAAGTATGAGTCAAGTGAATTTTTTTTTCTTTGTTTTGACAGTATTTTTTGTTGTTTTCATTAAATCTGGCACTGGTGGAGATGAGGATGCCCATTTCCTTCCCTTTTAAATACACGATTCTCTTTCTTCTTCCCTGAACTAATACATGCTGAGAATTGCTCTAATGCAGCAAAATGCTATGTGAAATGCATGCTGGGCAGGAGTCCTCTGAATATCTCAGTATATTTTCAGTTTATCTTGCAATATTATGTATGGAGCTTCAGGACTCAAATCCAACATGCTGGCATTGATTTTCTCCTCTGAATCAAAAGGGAAAATGGTACTGAATGAACTGGGAACTAGCAAATTTCAGTGTCCTTCTCTAGTGACACATAGGTAGGTGGATTTGTGTATCACTTTAAAAGGAGGTGTCATCTGCCCCAGCTTATGTTATATTTTCTGACTTGATTGGGCACATGTCAGTTTTGTTATCACCATCCCATAGCTGTGTGCATCATGATGTTATATAACCAAATTTGGTACACACTGAAAGAAGTAAGTCATAGTTATTTGGTTTTGTGCTATCAGAGATTAGCATCTGGCATGGCTGACTAGGCACAGTGTAAGACAAAGGGATATGGGCTAAGCTCTTGTTTCTGGACCAATGAAGATACCTACTCAGTGGAAACTCCATCAGCCCCCACCCCGGGAGGGAGATGTGCTCTATGATCTTTGCAAGGAGGCCCCCCCGAAGGAGCTTGTGAAAGGTATGAAGGAGAAAAGAACAGGGCTGTTCTAGTAAAGGGAGGGAAGACAGAAATGTGAGACAGAATGAGGAGAAATGTGGAAAAAAGCCCCTAGCAAATCATATTTCTTGAAGAGAGCTATGGTCTTACAGTATGTGCAGTTTCTAGGGGCCAATCCAAACTAATTGTTTCTGACAGCAAAGAGTTGTTCAATCCAAGGAGTAGCTCCACACGTCACCAGGAGTATTTGGCACATAAGTACCCTCCCAATAGCCCCAAAAACTGATATATGTGTTTTTTCCAAACTTGCTCAACAAATGTGCTTCCTTAGATTAGGTGCTAGCCCATAGTATTTACTTTGTAAAGGCCATTGTTGGAGTCTTAATACAGGTGTAAGCATGCTGTGGTATCACTTACAAACTGCGAGTGCTAGCAAGAAGCAGCACAGCTACGTAGTATTTTCAATGTGCCTGTGGTTTCCTAACCACAGTATCTGACACCCAGTGCCAACAGCTCCCACGATGAAGCAGGACCCGCTACCCACCTCATCAGATGCTGCCTGCACTGCAGTCCTGCTGTACAGTGCTGCTCTTCCATGCAGCAGCGTGCTTTACATGGAAAGCACACTGATCTGACAGATAACGTAAACACCCGACAGTCACAGTAAAACACAGCAATTCTCAGCTATGCAGAGAAGGAGCTTGTGTTTATTACGGCAGTGGCCCTATCCTGTGTAAAAGTGAAGTTACTGACACCCAACGGACTCATTCATTGCTAGATCTATGCCCTTCATTTAAAGCCAGCAACGCTCTTCAGGTTGGAATTTTCCAAATATAGCTTTAACAACCCAGTTCTGAGAGCCCAGGGGAAGAGACATGACTACTTTGCTAATTGATGCTGATACACCAGAGGAATCATCACTGTATACAGCAGAGTTTTCCCTTAAAGCGGACTAGGTCGGTTGGATGGCAACTGCATTAAGTCAAACGGTAACTCTCCTAACCAGACCCTCTTTCCCTAAGTTATTACACAATCACAACAGTATTACTACAGTAGGAAAAATATATGCTCAAATGTTTGGGGAGACCAGCACTGAAACAGCATGTGTGAATTTAATTTCAGCTGCCTATGTGTCTTGCATAGTTTTAAGCCACTTAAAACTAGCTGATAATCTAGTTTGGCATCTTGCATAATTCAAGACATAGATCTCCCCCTGGTAGGGGACTGAACATACTGTGCTCAAGAACTTGCATTTTCAGTAACAGTACAGGTAGTACTTGGCTAATACATGCCTTTCAGAAAGGTATACAGTCTTCTTCTGATGGCCTTGAGGAAATGCAGAATTTACCACTTGTTACATATCCTCAATTGCATAAACCCAGTCTTAAGTTCTCCATGGGGACACCATCTCATTCAGTACACAGGACACAATCACTTAGCTAGCAGCCATTCAGTATTTTAATTTTGCCCTTTTTATTTGATGCATAGCCCTAAAAGCCTTGTTTACTGAACATTATTCCAGCTCTGTTCTGAAGGCAGAATGATTAATTTCTTTACAGGCTTTTCTATAGTGCTCATCAGATGCTTCGAACTTGTTATGTGCAATTTCCTAGCTTTTGGAAAAGCATACAAAGGAATGCCGTTATGTGGCATCCTATAACTACTGCCATGATTCATATCAGCAGGGATAGACCAGACCTTTGGTATCTTAGCTAACAGGTGTGAACCACAGGCTGCCAGCATGGCCGAGCTAAAGGACATGAGGCACATGCTTTAGGAAGTGATTTTCACTGATACTAAGATTCAGAATTTTAAGGAGACTGAAGGCTATGGAGTAGAAGTACTCTTAGAGGTTCATGCTCCTTTGTCTCTCTTGTAAGACTGACCCCTTTTAATTCATCCTCTCCAACACGTGCACCCCTCAACCCATGTGTCTCAGCCTGGCTCCTGAACCCAGTCTTATTCTTCTTATTGATCCAGTCTTACTAGTGTTACCTATCTTATCTTATTTTCTGTCTATCCTTATTTCTCTCACTTTATTATTGAGGTTATCTTTCCTCTTCCCTACTTGCTTATGGACTAAGTGTCTGCCCCAAATTCCCCATCTCACTGTCTTTTTCACCTCTCCTAACTTTCACTTCCATCCCTTGACTATGAGATGATGAAGCTTACTAACGTTTGAGGGGAATGAACATTCACAGACTCCTTAGAGGTCTCAGAAACACATATCTACTAAGCACATATAAAACACATTTTTTTAAAGGTTGTAACTTGAATAGCCTAGGAAGGATTTTCTTAGGCATGGTAAAAAGCACATTAATATGTTACAAAGACTACCCATTCCTGACAAAACCTGGAGACACTAAAGCACAGTAAAGATGTCACAGAAGTCTTTTAAGAGCTCTTCTTTAGCTTCATTTTCAGAAACAGTTAAGTCATGTTGGGTGACATTTTCTAGAGTAAACTGGGCCAGAGCAGATGTGCATCTCAGAAATTTTTATTCCAAATTACTATAGTTTCAGAAAATTGCAAGCAACTGAAATGGGCAGACACAGTATGTGGCTCTGCCCATAAAATAAGACAAAAATCAAAGCTGTTATCATGTTGGCATCTAACTTAATGCTGCTCTGGTATCGGTGACTCGTCTGAAATTGTGACACTAACTGAGCTAGAATGCCATTCTTTCTTGCCCACTTTTTACCAACTGGTTTTGTAAAGGTTGGATCACAGCAACAAAGTAATATTATTGCCCCATATAAGCCTGATATGTGCATAGCTGTTTTGTAACCTTCTCCTGACCTATTTATTTGCTAGTTTTGCACTGAACATTATTACCAAATATCTTATCCCTTGCCTGTAGGTCCTATTTTCTCTCAATTATAATTTCACTTTACATTTGTCTTCTTATGCACTGCTACCCCTTCAGTTTTGGAGTTGCAAGGCAAAGCTCATCAGGACCAAATTTATGCCAGGAACGCTAGCAAAGACACAAAGTGATCACATGGATATAGAATTCCTATAAAAATTAATCAGGAAAAACTTCCAAAATCTAAAATCCCAGAGAGATCTAGTAAGGGCTACAGTTAACAAGACCTATCATTGATGAAATATGATTAACTATTCTGATTTCAGAAGAGAAGTGGGTTTTAGTCTTCCACAAGGCTCCCTGTATTATTGTTATCATTACTAAGCTCTAGGCTCTGTGTCTGTAATTAAGTTTGTTTTGAGGATGGTGCAACATAAAAAATATTTGCTGGGTAGGAATGTTACCAAAAAACCTTACAAATGTGGGGCCACTGCCCCTACACAAGGTTGGAGCTAAGCTGCAGCTTAAGACAATAACAAATTATTTCTATTGTAAAATCATAGTTTATCTTGATTTGAGTAGACTCAAGACTCCAGCCCAAGGTTTACAAACCCCATATATATCTAATATATCTATTTTCTATTGTTATTTAGTTCAGATCTTTCAAATTTCAGTGTACTGCTTACTTAAAATGCGTAACAGTTAGTAGGAAAAGCAGCAAAAGACAAATCAGTGAATTGACTTCCAAAATAATCAGCCTTTGTCAATTAAAATATTTACTTTGACACAAGTACTAATTAGTTAAAAAACATTCAAACCAGTCTTAAAGTAGAGGTTCAAGCTCCCAATTTATTCTTGGAACAGTCACTTGCTTTCAGGATTAGGAAGACAGCAGCATCCAGAGCAAGCATGAGCCCTCTCCCCTCTTATTACAGTTAATCAGGAACATAAATACTATAATGGAGCTGAGCCCCTGCAAACTCACCAGGCTGTGCATAATTTCCACTCCAGCTGGATTCACTGTGAGCGCTTCATCATACAATTGCCTAGCCTCCTCCAAGTTGCCTTTCATCTCTGCCAGCCTCCCACGCATGTACAGTACAGCATGAGATGTGGGGAAAAGACTAGCTGCCTCCTGGATACAAAAGCTTGCTTCTTTGAGATGATGTTGTTCCATGAAGAGTTCAGCTAAAAAAAACCAAAACAAAACCCAAATAAAAAAAAAAGGAAACCAAAACCCCACCCTACCATTAGTTGAAGTCAGAGACCTTTCTTCACATGAATTGTGTATCATCTCCCATCTCCCTTAAGCATTATAAAATATGAGGCCATGATCCTCCACAGTGCTTACTACTATGGTTAGTGCTTACTATCACAAATGGATTCACTGAATGGATCTATTTTAATGCTAAGACTCTATATAGACATTCATGGACATCTTTAGGTGTTATTCTGACAGAGGACAGCCTTGAGGATTCCTCCATTAGGAATGTAAGCAGTGCTGAACTGAGCCCTAAAGAAGCAGGGCTGGTAGCCACTTGGAGCCATCCTAAGTATTTCCAGATACTCGGGGGGGGGGGAAGAACAGAATAAGCCATCACTGTCTATAAGGAACTTCAAACATGTCAGAGTAATGGGATACATCTGACTGAGCTGGACATTAGATAACTTAATTAAAAGAGCACTTCCACACTTTAAAAGATTATTAAAAGTGTTTCTCTCTGCTTATTTGTCTAGTTTATGAAATAGCTGTCTCTTAACTTTTCATAGACTATTAAAATCAAGAGGCTTTTTTTCACAGACATACTTACATTGTGTATTCACACATTTACTTCCTCACACATACTCTACAGAAAAACAAGAGAGTGCTCTTGGAAGAGACTTTGCACAGGCATTTACTTCCTTCAACTATCAGCAACTACCTTACTGGTTTTCTTAGGGAAAAAAAAAGTAACAGGCATATTAATGTGCTTGACTGTCAATTTGTTAATCAAATCATTTCTCATGTTAAACCGATTTCGTTAACCATATAATTTCTCATGTTAAACAAATTTCATAACATACCTCATAGTTAAACTTTAACAGTTCTCAGGATTTGGACTAATGATCATTGTATGTCCATTCTACAACCTGTTTGTGTCCTATATGGTATCACTGCAAAAACTCAATGTTGTCTTTTTTTTTTTTTTTCTAACTGATACAGTAATGCAGTAAGTATTGACAGTTCAAGAGTCCAATTCAAAATCACTAATTCAGGCTCCAGATTTAGATGAGTAATTCTGAAATAAGACACAACCTTAAATGCCCTGACTTCTAAAGGTAGTGAATATTCTCAAGAAGCCTCTGTAGAGGGGGGAAATTAGCCTGAAAATTCCTCTTAAATAGGTCTAAAACTCTGCCAGTTTAAAAACACTGGGAGACCCAGATGACCATGGGGACTTGGCACGCTGACATGGAGTTTCCTGGGTAGAGGTCTGCAGAAGAGCATCTCAAAGGCAGTCCTGCCTGACAATGGGAAGGCTCCTCTTTGGCCTACCTGACATACCTTATTGACATAAGACTGGGACCACAAATAGCACACTGAAAACAATCACGTATTGAAACGACAGCGTGGCTGAACACTGTCCCACTTCTGAAGTGGTCATTCTAGAAGAAGCGTGAGACATTGTCGAGAAAATGCTCCAATATTTCTTAGCCATCCCTAGGTTATGCTACAGATAAATGTCATTCTCCAAGGCTGTCAACGTAAACAAAACATTAGTTCCTTGGTAAAAGCTATACTCTTTAAGAATGACTCACTTCTCTCTGGTTAATCATAAAATCTCAGCATGCATCCCTTCCCTTGGCTCCCAAGAAGTTGCAGCTATCTATAATAACAGAAAGCAAGGCTGTGTACCTTGTCAAGCCGAGCATGTGCACAGCCTTATTCAAAAGTTTGTGGGAGGACAGTATTTTACTCTCACTTCCCAAGGAACAGAGCATTTTCCTGCCAAGTGCTGCATAGCAGCTGACGCCGTGCACGTGGCAGTAATGAGGATGGGGATGTGCAAAGTGACGATTCAGAGCCTGGAGATAAACACTCCATTTGCCAAGTTAGCACAAACGAAGGGGTGAAATCCTGGCACTGTTTGAAGTCAGCAGAAGTTCTGGATATTGCCATATTAAAAGCTCTATTAGCAACCAACAGCATAATGTGACTTGTTTCATTTCAGAAAAGAATCAGGAGCAAGGGGGTTTAGATATGAAATCACGCACAGCCAGTGTTTCAATGCATACAAAATGGAGAGTACTTATTCTTTCAATAGCGCCTGTAAATCCTCTTCAGTAATAACAATTATTTAGAGGAAGAGCAGCAATGCAGAATCTAAATAAGATCTACAAATTGTATTTTATGGTATGGTAATGTAGCATATTAAAGTTCAGTCCATTTCTTTGCAGGCTCAGTAGTCAATAAAAAGTGATTTAAGGTGTGGGAGGCCTAATTTGCATAAAAAAGAATGAGAGAGGTGCCTTTGGGTTACGAAAGGAAAGGATTGCACCCACCCAGCTAAAAATAGACATTAAGGAAAATCATTTAGGCCTGCTTTAAAATGTGTTTTCTGTAAACCCATTTTTCACTTCTATTACATACTCATTTTATTTACAGATTAGCAAGATACACTTACACAACATGGAATGAAAACACAGCTTGAGGCAGAAATCAAACCCAAAAAACAAGGACTCATCACATTTATCATGGTAATACTACTGCCTCCTTGATAGTACAGAAAGCACTGAAACACCTCCTTTGCATTACCTGGGTTAGCAGCTTCCTATCCAGTGGATTATTCAGCATCTCTCCATCATCACTTAATCATGCTGTAAATAAACATCTAACCAAATTAGCAGCACTCACAAGGAAGTTCTGTTACAGAGGCATGACACCCAAGTGCACTCCAAAGCAGAGCATATCTCCTCAGGCAAACAGGATCTGTAATTCCTACCCTGTGAAAGGTTCAATGCTTTAGGGAAACCATTCATAAACCTCCTGTTGTTGGTACTGACGTTCTTTGCAACTTATAATCTAAAGGCTATGTTTGCATACTTCCTTGCCCTCTCTCACTTAATACCATCTTCACAAAAACTTAAATTTACATTCTGTTTTGAACTAAGTACATCAAAGGTTCTGTGAATGCTATGAGCAAAGAGAGGTATCATCCTGGACGTACCACCTCCTCTATTAGCCTCTCTGGAATAATGCTAGAAACTCTGAGTGTGAGTGATTATTAGGAAATATTTCAGCATTTTTACCTATAGGTACAGGCTGAGAACAGTGCACTGCATGGATGGGCAAAGACAGGATGAATCACGCACTGTCTCCTTTCATTCAGTATATGAAGCTTGAGCCTGTACACACCAAGACCACAAGCAGCTATCCAGCTGACTCCAAGGTCCAGCCTAGCACGATTCATTTCTTTCTCAAATCCACCTTACGCTTCCCATCTGTCCTCTCTGGCAGTACTGTCCAGCCTGCTCTGCTGTTCTTCCAAACAACTGTTGTCTCCTCTTGAGGCTATGGCCTCCTTTGTCTTGACCTGCAATTAGACTTACACTGACACATCAGTCAACACTGGGCCGGTCCCCAAGAGCAGCACGCATCTCCACTCAGATTATCATTAGATGCTAACATGAGCTCCTAGTTCTTCCAGCTGTTTCTGCTGGCATTTAAGCTCATCTAGTGAAGTGAAGATCCTTAATCAAGTGAGAATTGCCAGAAGCATATAATCTACTTGCTCTCCAAGACCAGTAACAAATGCACAGACTGAGAGCACTTTCCAGAACACTAACAAAACTGGGTCTCCTACAGTCAGGCTTCCTTTTTTATCTCCATGATAAATTATTTGACAGAGCTCTGTTAGGGAGTCCATCAGAGGAGTAACAACAGTGTAACCTAGTCACATTTGCATCACAGTGCTAGTCTGAGGAACAGAGTTGCTTGCCATCACCTTGAACACCGACTCTATTCCCCATTTCCTAGGTGTTTCAAAGCAGTATCAAGAGTGTGCTCGTCACCACAGAAGCAGCAACAACTGTAATTCTAGAAAAAAAAAAATCAAACTGATTTTTGCAATGTGAACAACCCAAGAGTTAAATTTTTACTCCTTGCAAATCACATTTGGTGTCATCCAAGACACAGCGGTTGACTCCCACAAGCAGACTGCTCCACATCACTCGGTTGTGTGTGCCTGTTGGATCTAAAGCACTTGTCTGCTCTTGCCCACCCCAAAAATGCTACTGCATAGCAACACAGTCAGCGCAATGCAGATGCCCAGCAGGATGGTACAGCGGAGAGCTGCCCTTCACACTTTAAGAAGGTGAGAGCACCTGTGAGGATGTGTCAGGAGGAGATTTCTGTTCCACATCATCTGCCTTCAGGAGCTATTAATGCTTGTTACTGCAGCAGCCCTTCGCCAGCTGGAAAGACCCACTCCTCTGAGACAGCTCTGCCTTGAGCTGTGAATACAGAGCTATTACTGTGACAAAGGGTACCCCCGTTGCCTTGCCTTTCTGGCAGGTAACATTTAGTCATTGTACCATGTTATGACACTATCCTGTATGCAGTAGCTTGACAATTCACAGGCAGATTAGATGGAAGGTTCCTCAAGCTGTATCCTGACTGCAGTCATTTTGTGTGATGCAAACCTTCCTTCAGAAATGAAGAACAGCAACTACTACCACTTGTTCCCATCCACTTGAGCTCAGCCACTTGCTCTTTTGAATGAGGCAACAGATTTACATCCTCAAAGGCTGTCTTTGCATGCAAACTGGTAGTTAACTGGAGTCCAGGGACCACTTTAAATTTCCAAGCTTCAGGTCTCACAGGGGCTGAAATGGCCACTAAGCTTCTTTATTTACATATGCAGCATTAGAGTGAAAGTTTCTGGAAGCAACACAGGACTAGCTCAAGCTACCTTCTACGCTAAATGGTGCAGTCAAAACATGACTTGAAATTCTACAAGATAGCTGGTTCCTTCATGTGAAGTGGGGCCCTGCTCACTGGTGAGGACACAGCTCTCTCCCAGGTGGGAGAAGCAAGCCACCAACTTGTAGGCAATAAGGCCACCACTGATACGGGTGACATAAAAATGCTTTTGTTTGAAGGGCACCTCTTGGGTTCTCTCATGTATTCTCTCTCAAAACACCTCTAACTGGCTTATATATTTATATTTGACTTCTATACTTACAGAAGTCAAAGAAATGACTTCTAAGTCTTCATATTCCAGTCCAGTCAAGGATAAATTTGTCTTTTCAGTCTCTGGTGTGAATAGATGTCATGCTTCCTTTTTCGTGACTGCATGCACTTCATCACTTGCCCAAAAATTACTGAGCCGCTGAGGAAATGCTAGTATTTGGTACCCTCTGTCATCCTCTAGGTACCACTGGCAGTGCAACAGGTTTCTCTCTGTCTCTTGGCAAAGGATCTACAGACTGTTTAACAAAAAGCATTGCTAGCTGCTGTCTGTTTCCTTCACAAGCAAGTGTTCAACACACATGCGCATGTTTGCATGTCCCAGATTTCAAGAAATGGCATGTGCTCTTTGAAGAGCACCCATGCCAACGGATTATCAATCCACAAAGTTTCTCATTGCTGGAGCAGGACATGAAATACCCAGAAGCCTCAGGAATGGGGGAGGCAATCCAAAACTCCCAGTACCAACGTAAGGCCAAGACTCCTTTTGACTTTTTAAATTCATTGGTGATAGAAAACACACTAAGCCAAGCTGGAGAGTGTCGATCAAAACCTAGCATCCCCCTGAGGACATTCAGGTGAAGAGAAATGGGAAATTTGCCGATGCTTAGCCTACACCAGAAAAGCCTGTTGCTAAAACAGGAGGCTTAGCAGAACCACTGCTGACTTCTTAATTCACCAGTAACATTTCAAAGGGGACCAAACCAGCTCATTTATCACTTCTAACTCCAGTGTGAAGTGTTCCTAATCCCTCCTAGTAAGTAAACACTGCAGGGCGACCATCTTTGCAGTACACCTTTGTTCTCCTCAGTAATAGCTGTGTAATAAAGGACTCCTTCCTGCTCCCTCTCGCCAGGTTCCAACTATTCATACTGCTTTGTGTTACTGTAGAGCCACAAAAAGCAGCGCTTATGGAGCTCAAGAACTCAAGTAGTGAATGGGGAAGTTCTAAATTTGAAAGCACTTAAAAAAAACAACCCCCAAAAAAAACAAAAAAGGAAAAGAAACACTAGAATTGCTTCAACAACCACTGCTGCATCACGAGGCAGTATCTGATCCCAGCTGTGCTGGCAATGTCAGTAAAGATGTCTCCCAGACCTGATAAACACCTTTAATATCAGAGCCAATAACCTGAGGGGGCTTAGGATCACTAAAAGCTTCGGGAAGGAAGAGAATTTAAATACCCTCGTGCAAGCTGTGCAAATACGAGCTGTGCAGAGGAGGGCTCGGCCCGGCCGTGCCTTTGGCTGCTGCTGGGGTGCCTGCTGTGTGGCCTCGGGCCAGCCAGGGCTGAAGATTCCAGCCCACTGGCCCCGACGACACTTTCTTGTGGAACAAAGCCCATCTCTTCTAACACAGCTTTTTCCCAGGAATTGGCCCATATGGAATAAAATAAATAAATCACAAGTGTTTTGTGAAGGGAGGGTGGAAAAAAAAGAGTTCCTGCTGTACATAACTCGTGGGAGCAGATGTTTTTCCATTAGCTCAGTGTTCTCTGCACACTAGCTGTCTTTACGTTTCTTGTTCATGGCATGTTCATTGCAATGTTTTTTTCCTAGGGTAAACTTCAGCATGTTACTGAGACAGCAGGTAGCCCGCTCCAGCCCCCCTGTAAGTACATGGAATAGTTACCCTAGCAATTTCTGTTTAAATGCTCCTTTAAATTAGCCCTAGGTCTACCTGGTGAGGTTTGCAGACTGTGCTTAGCAGGCACTTAGCCAAACTTAGATCAAATTACCAGACCTACTTTGCTGTGAGTGGCCATATTTGGTAAAGTATTGGGTTAGTCAAGAAGCTAAATTGTCAGATATAAAGTACTAGTAAAGACAAACAAAGTGGACATTGTAGTTAAAAGTAAAGCTTAAAATAATCTAGCAACAGGAGCTGGAATATTAGAACTCATATTAAAACTGGCTTGCAGCATTCTAAAATGCTGTGTATAAATAGAGCATATGGTTATTACTGCCTAGAAATATAATCACACATACTTCAGATAAGAAATCACTCCAGTTACCCAAAAAGCGTAAAACTATTTCTTTTCAGTACTGACAAACTTTGCACTCTGGGTCAAAAATTGATCTTACAAAAATTTTGAATGAAGGTAAAATTTGGTCATAAATTTGAACCATTTCAAGTAAATTTTCCTCAGCCAAAGAGCACGACTGTATTTTCTAAACAGTAGTATTGGCATGATTTTAAAAAGGAAATAACGGGGAGAAATAGTTCTTAGGTCAAGACATTTCTCTTGGTAACACCAAGCAGTATTATCACCAGTAATTTCTAGGATTCCCCTTGCAGCTCCTCCTGCAACAAGAGGTATAAGGAGTTAACAAGCTTTACCAATGCTACGGAAGTTCCTTCTCTCCCCTCAAAGTTGAATTCAAACTCTCAGTCATGAAAAGTAGAACAAAATGAGCATATGGATCACATAAAGACCACCTCCCTTGAAACTCACCCCTGCAGCATATGCACTGCAGCACCCTTCCTCAGTACTCCCTGAAATGAGCTGTTTCTCAGACTTGAGGCCAAGAATAATGTTTAGGGTTATTAATATTAAAGCCTAATGAGATGACTCTCTCCTTTTAATAAGCCATTACATTTCAAGAGGACTAGGGGGGTTATTGTTAAAAGGGACCAGACAAGCTGTGTTAACAGTCATTGCTGCAGAACACTTGAGAACAGAGTATGCTTATTACTATTCCAAGCATGCCTGCTGCAGGGAGTGGACCACCTCTCTAGTCTTTGGGGACAGCAGACCTCTTGTACTCTTTCAAAGCTAACTGTGACTACCTGCAAGGAAAACAGAAAGATATGGAAGCCCACCGAAGAAATGTGCAAAGTTCCCTTCTGCAGACAACTGTATTCCCACAGCTGGTCCTATGAGAGGTGGCTGGACATGAGATAAAAAGTGAGAATTCATAGTTCTGTCTGGATGTGTGAAAGAGAAGAGGGCTCTTTCTAGAGACCACAGATCCATCAACAAGTGAAGTAGTTCTCTGGCTGCTTACAGGAAGCTACAGAAAATTAGCTTGCCAAAGTTCACTAAGCATTGCTGCAGGGAAAGACAAGGTGCAGCATCCATTACAGCGCAGCATATTTAGACTTGGGAACTGCACTTTCAAAGCTGCTGCTTTAATATCTTCCCTACATAACTGTGCTGGTCATAAACCCAGAAAAGTTACAGATAAAAGCATTAAGTCTATGCTCTCTTACGCACAAGGTAAGTATCTTTATCACAGCACAAAAGAGATTAACTATTTGCACAGAGTTCACAGCCTTGCCTTCAGCCACTGTTAAAGGAACGCACATATTCTCATGCACTAATTGTGAGACCCCAGTGAAACAAGGGCTCTCCATCTCTGAGGGAATGAGGATGCTTCTGCACAAGACAGGAACTGCTATTGCAGCTGCAGATGGAGGATGATACAGAAAGGATTCCTCTATGTAAGCACCACCTGATAGCTACCACCCACCTAGGTCCCTTTTGCAAATGTATGTGCTGGCTTTGTGGCCTGGCCTGCTTGCTGGAGAGCCATAAGAACAGCCCTCACATAGCTGTGGGATAGCTGCTTTTATATACCTTTTTCCAATCTAAGTGCAGAAAGCTCTAATTGGATCAGTCAGTTGGTACCACTAGTTTTCATGCCTTGGGATATGAAGAGGTAAGGGAACTGTTATGGCTTTAATGGAATCCAGACGCGATTGCAGCCTGGCACTCTAAATCCATACCCACACACAGAGACATTGCCAGCTGCATCCTGTTAAGTGTCTGAAAAGGATGGATGCTTTGTTATTTACTTACTGTAGTATGAGGTTAGGAAATCGTAATAATTTTATCTAAAGGTTTATGATTCATGCTAAAAAGGTTAAAGTGTTAATGACAACAAAACCAACAATACACAAGTCATTTCCCAAAGGCAGATTAACATTTTTTCCCTTTAGATACGGGATACTGAGCTATGAAAAAGTTAGGCAACTTGCCTAGAGTCACAAGATGAGTCATCGACTGAAAAAGGACAAGTCCAGACTAAACCTGATAGAAATCTACAGCATACTGGTACAGCTCATTCATGAGCATGAAGGGACTCTGGATGCAGGTGTCAGAACGTTACACTCATTGCCTGTTGCTTTCCCCAGATGTCAGTTTTGGGGTGAGCTGTAATGAAAAAAGCATCGGACTACCTCAACTGTTTTTAACCACACATTTCTGTTTAGTTTGTTGTTTATGAAATATCTCTGTTTTGGAAGTTACTAAGTTCTTACGAGTATACCTGCTCCTCCTTTCAGATGGGAAAGATCCTAGTACAGAGGGTCAGTGATACCCTTTTGGATTATTCCACTCACTAAGCCCACTGATCCGACCCACTTCAAAGAAGTCCTGTAATTACTCAGGCGCTGTGCTCTTCTCTGCTGAGAGTAAAGACTACCCCAAAACACCTGTGCCTCTCCTCCTCCCTCTCATCCCTAAGGATACCAGAATGCAGCAACTTCCACACTACTGAGAGAAGAGGATGGACAGTACTTCACCAAGAGCTCATTAAGCCACATCCATAACAATAACTGACTTCAGTAACGAAATTACAAAGCAGCCACAGTATGATTTTTCAGAGTATCAATCCTGATTCAAGTCCAGTTAAAAGTAAGCATGAAACAAAACAAAGATTTTAAAAATAATTAAATAGGAAAGAAAAGTTGCAGCTTATAAAAACATTCTATTTAAAAGAATTAACACCTTTGAGAAAGGCACTCGATTTACACTAAAAAGTAATCATAGCCATTCACAGCTAGGTCAAGCAAGCACCAGGTCTTTATTGCTTTTGTCTTTTCACACAGCAGCAAAAATTTAAACTGCCTAGAGCTATCTGCAGGATGATGGACAACAGACACCTTGACTTTCTATTACAATAAACTCCAGGTCTTTTTGCTCCCCAGCAGCCTCCTCTGCCGCCTTAAATCAGGAGCATTAACTGAATAAAGCAAAACCTTGCTAGTGATTTTGAAGCCCACAGCACATCACTGAAATCCACATACACACAAGCCATTAAGTGAACATGTGTGATTAACTTAAAGGATGATGCATTCCATAAGAAAAAATCTTTTGTACTTTAATAGTTAGTCAAATTGTAACAAAAGGAATGTCACATATAATTGGTAGGAAATGGCCCACAAAACCAGCTATAAAAATCTTTGCTGAGAAGAAAGGTGAGACTTCCAGGTTTTATGTGAGAATTGTCAATTGTACAGATTAGCTAAATGAGAATTTGAAAAGTTCTTCTGCATACAGAATAGCAAATTATCAGCAAGGTTCCAGTGGGCTCTGCATTTTTTTTTCATTGCCAACAGTTGCAGAGACATCTAAGAAGCAACCACAGCGCTCAAATGTAATTGCAGGTGCACAACTGCGTGCCCAGGCGTGGAAGAAAAGCTGTATTTCTTAGGAGCAAAACTGCAGGGTCAGAACTCTTTTTATCAGTCCTGAAATGCTGGAATGCAAATGGCAGAATGTGCTGGGCAACTGCTTCTCACCAAGCGTTCTACATAAAACCCTTTAATGAGTTTGGAGATCGCCTCTGGGTAGAGTTCCTTCTCACTGTTCTCCTTCCCCTTTATGTGCTCTGCTGTAACATCTCTACAGGAGTGTCTCAAACTGACATGCTGCTGCCCACAAGTCCTTGGGAGATTCAAACAGTCAAGGATAAAATGAGTGGAGGACTTGCTCTTTTTAATAATTTTCACTTAAACCTCAGCAAAGATTGGAAAGTTCTCAGTCTAAATAACATTTAATGCATGGTTGACCCAGTCTTATTACAGGGAAGCACACAGGAAAAGAAGAATGAAAAGAACTGTCCCTAACAACTAATATTTGTTAATGAGGAACTACCTACCCTCTTCTTTTAAAAGCATATTTTAGTGATGACTGAAGTATTCTGTATGTTATGGAAAAACAGAGGTGAGCTGAAAAATCACACTACTCCAGTATTTTCTTTGTTATATTGAATCAAGTAAGTGGTAATTCAAAAAATGGCTGGGATAGAGAGGCTGATTTTCTGCTGGAATAAGGTGATTTTCAGGTGCTGATTTCAACTACTCCATTAACACTTACGTCATCTCATTCACCACTGGAGGGAAAGAGGAACTCTAGGTGGTCCAGGACTTACCAGCTTGTAGCCAAATTTGTTCAAGAGCTGTCCACAGATGCATAGGTCCTTGCTTCATTGCGCTGCTCTGCATAGTTATTTCAGACATGGCCTGTTCCAGTCTTGATGCAGCAAGGGAGGAGGCTCGCTGTGATCCTATGGACCAAATAAACAAAATCAATAACACATTCTATACTTCTTTGGGATATTTCTTTGACTCATTCAGGAAGCAGGTCTGATTCTCCACTCACTGCATCTGTTTTATGTAATAGGAACGCCACTGAATTCTGGCATGACCAACTGCAGAACCATGTTTTATAAAAGGTTAACTTACTAAAAAAACCCCACCAAATTACCCAAGGGCTGCAGCTCAAACAAGTGAATTAAGAGACAGACATTAATATATAGTTATAAAGGTCTGCTTAGCATTCCTCAAGGAAGCAACCGTATTCTGCTCATTTGGAAAGCAGAACTCTACCATCAAGTATTTCCCACAAATACTTGCTGGTAACCCGTTTTATAAGCATGCTGTCACCACACGATTACAAAATACGGCCCACTAATGTAAAATCTTAATACAGCATTACAGAGCAGCTTGGCACCGTTCACACAGCACACACATCTCAAGTGACATCAATATTGTTCTGCTGGTTCAGAGGCAGCGTGGTTTTTCATTCAACCTTGGGGAGCAGCGCGCCCAGTGCTTCGACTACATTAACCTTTAGTGTGTGCCGTAACATTTATGCAAGAATAAAGTATTTGGCGCCCGTATCTTGGGGACAAAACATCCCATTGACACTACTCCCCAGAAGGATGCATGGGCAGAGACCATGTTTGCCAGTACAGCAGGTGAGATGACACTGGGGAGCCTGGCTGTCAGAGGGCGGTAGCAAACAAGAAGCTGTAAGATGAGATTCTGGAGTATGATTTGTCAAGCTTTGAGAAATAAGTATTGGAATGCACACAGGTGTAATGTGATGTTAAGGTTGACAAGCTCTTTCTGTGGAGAGCCGCCGTGAAGCATTACTCTTCAACCTATCCTTACAGGCCGGCCTCACAGACCGCAAGATCCCGGAGCTAAAATCCCGCTTTCCCGCACTGAGGGAGTGGCAGAGCCCAGGCACAGGTACCCTGAGGAGCCGGGAGGGCTCTGGGCATGGCAAGGGCCACAAGGGCACACAACCTGCCGCAGGGCACACGCACCAACTGGTCTGTCCCAGCGGGCCAGCACTGGAGCCTGCTGAGTTGGCCGAGCTGCACGCCCCCCTCCTCCCCGCAGCAGGCGGCCAGCAGCAGGCTGGGCAGGGCGGGCAGCGGGGGCAGGGCGGGCAGCGGGGGCAGCGGGGGCAGCGGGGGCAGGGCGGGCAGGGCGGGCAGCGGGGGCAGGGCGGGCAGCGGCAGCCCCGGCTGAAGGGCCGCTCCCGCCCCCAGAGGCACCTGCCGCAGCCGCCGCCCCCGGCCATGGGGGAGCCGCAAGCGCAACCCCAAGCCGCAAGCTGCCGCCCGCGGGAGGTATTTGTCCCATTACCTCACCGCTAACTAATGCCATTCATTTTAAGCAGGAGAACTTCAAAACAGCCCTGCATGGCAGGGGCCTCCCACGGCTCCCTCGGAAAATGCAAATGTGCTCTTCCTAGATGCATTTCTTAAATTCCTGCGTATTTTCAAAGACATTCCTGATCTCGTGTTCCAAGAGATGACAGTGCAGTAATGTAGCAATTACGGCTTTAATGCTACAGTAAAAGCCATTCTGCTTTGCACGGAGAATTTATTATATTTAACAGTTGATTTACCAGATCCATCTTCAGCCGGTCCCCGTGCACTCGCTCTCCACTGTCCCCACCTCCACCTGGGTGCAATGTCACCAGAACTCCCAGGAATTCAACTCAGACAAGGGCTGTCTAACAAAGGGAAAGCCACCAGGCACTGACCCCCAGCCATGCAAAACACGGGCAGCTTCTCCACAGCACAGGGGCAACAAGGAAATGGCCACAGGAACAGCCAGCGATGTTCCCAGGAGTGCCGTGAAGTCAGGGCAGACCCCTTGCCTTCTAGGTTGGCAAACTTGCAAAAAAATACAGGGGCTTTTGGGATTCTGCAGTCAGCCTAACCAGATACTTACATTAGCACTGCTGATCACGGTAGCATGCTTTGAAAGCAACTTTCAGCATTACATCCCCCTGTCGAGGCAGCCCTCCTTCAGAGAGGCTTTCTGGGGCTGAGTTTCTTGCAAGTGCCCCTGCGTATGGCTGGTCTGATGCTATTAGGTGGGCACATGGGCTGCTGGTTTACTCGCATCCTGACAGAGCTCAGGGAAATCCTCTTTTCCTTGCAAGTCAATCCAAGGAGACTATGTGAGGCATCTTTGGGCATTTTGGAGAGGTTCACATGCATTGTGAGGCTGAAGAGCCACTTAGGATCTACTAAAGCATCCTTCCCTCATGAAGCAGGCTTTAGGAGAATATCACTATGAGCTACTTGTACTCAAAGGAACATGACTTAGCTGCTCCTCTTCTTTTCTTCATCAGCTGAGTAGTTGCCAAGAGGGGAAAGCCTACGATCATAGACTGATCTTGCCCAGTGCTGTGGGCTTCAATCTGCACAGCAATAAAAAGGGAACCCACGTTATTTAGCAATTTACAGCGGAGGCTCTTTGCATTTAACAGCCTTTGGCATTCCAGTCCTTTGATGTTTATTTTCTTCTCCGTTCCAGCCTACAAGGAAGCAAACCACACTAGGCAGGGACCATCCGATCCCTTCCCATCCCTGCTTGGCCTCAGACACAGATATGGTCTCCTTGTTCTAGATGCACACATGCCAGGTGAAAAGACTCTCTCCATCCCAACCCATACCTGCATATTTGCTACCGCTGTTCTTACCCATCTCTGCTGGATCGCTCACAGGAATGCTGCTTAAAGCTTGTCTGCTCAAATAAACTTTGTAAGAGATGGCCTTTGCCAGCCCTGCCCTTCTGGACTGAAAGGAGCTCAGCCACAGCTCTGAACCTCAGGCAAGCAATACGGTGACCCTGGGGGTGGGCTGAAGGCTACTGGAGCCAGAAAAGAATACACCTCTAACACACGCCGCCTCCCAAGAGAGGAGGTAGGCATGTATCGTACCAGTATCGCTCTGACCTCAGGGCAGTGGGGGCAGCCAGAAAAACTTCAAACAACATTAAAAAAAGGTCTCTGAATGTCTCATTATAAAATATCTCTTCCTAAATAAATGTAGATCTTTATATCCTAACAACAACAACAAAACCTGTCTCGCAGAACTTTAATGTCATGCCTCAAAATACATGCAAATGTTGGCATAAGAAGATATCACAGCAATTTGTTATTTTAGTGAGGTCTCTTTCTCTTTTTAACAGCTCCACTAGACAGAATATAAACTTCACATTTTACAATAAAGCTCTCCACACATTTTGGAAAGAAATCATAAAAATAACAAAACTGATTTTGTCGTGATGAGCTCTGTGCATAAGCTATATAAAATATATCTAAATAATTTTAAAGTGCTCTTCTAGCATTGTTATAAGACTAAGAAAGACCAAGTTCAATATTTTGCATCTATGAAAAAACTGCTATCAAAATAGAAATGTACCTCAGTAGATTTACTAGGCTTATAAGAAACACAGAATTCCTCAGCCTAAATCACTTCAGGCAAGAGCATTATAAGATAAGACTAAATCAGAAAAAGAATGAAACAGCAAGGCAGCTGACTGATACCGGTGAATTTAGTTAGGAACACTGCTTCAGTTAGAAGAAGATGATGAAAATAAAGAGGAATTAAATCTTCCTGGCAGCAAACCTAGAATTCTGGCACAGCAAATAATCTCATTGTGGTCTAACTGAGGCAGAAGCCAGTATCAAACGTGGCCGCAGTAATCCCCCCTTCAGTGATGAGCCCAGAGATCACAGAGCGCCTGTGTGTTACAGTGATACTGCTGCACACTCCCAGGGGATTTCATGATGGAAACCAGAGCCTGTTCCAGAATGGTGGGAAAAAAAAAATCAGATCTCCTCCCTCCTTCAAAGCAGCCAGCCACAGCCGCAGCTCTGGGGAGGCACAAGGGAGAGAGGGGCTAGAGCTGTACACTCTCCAATCTCACCGCCTGCTGTCTTCAAAGGCTCCCAGCTGGGACCACAGACCCAGCTGCCTCCTTTCTGCAGATGGAAAACAGCAGCACCTAGAGCCTGCAAAGCAGCCAGCTCTGGTGAAATCAGCCAGTGCCAATCCTGCACTAATGCAGATGTACGAGCCCCATCCTTACATCCATTGTGGGTACAACCATGTTAGCACGGAAACTAGATTCTTGAAGTGGAGGAGGAATACATTTCTTGGCTAAAACCAACCTGCATTCAGTACAAATCACTTCATGTGCGTGAAAGGCTTGTTTACAGCTTGTACTTTGCATTAATTTGCTCTTTCTGGCAGGCAGTACCATGGCATAACAACATTTTATGCTGAACTACAGCTCCTCCGCTGCATGCTGGCTGCTAGAACGGGGCTAAGGGCAGGCTGGAACAGAGACCCAACCCAGGTGCTTTTTGAGGAGGGCACTACATAGAAACCAAACATGCCTGAGCTTTGCTGTGACTCTGGAAGAAGTGCTGCAGGCCTGCAGCAGAGCAGCAGGCAGGAGTGAGGTCTTAGAAGGGTGGCACAGCAGCACATCAAAACATTACAGGCTCCTGGTGACAATTTGGTCTCAAAATCTCAAACCGTGCTGTGAAGTGGATGTAGCCCAAACCTCACCACACTCTTTTCCCCAGACAACTACAAAGCAAGGCAATGAATCTCCAGAAGAGCATGGAATCCACATCCAGAATGCCTTTTACATGCCACTAAGCACCAGCTAGAGCTGAAGGGGCAGGGATCAGTCCAGGCACAGCCTCACAGTCTAGGCACCATAAGCCACTTGCTATTTCAGCAGCACAGTGGGAATTGGACTGATAACAAAAGTACTGTGGCAAATAATATTTTTGGGTTTTCATTGCTTTCCTAGTAATGCCTAGTGGCTGATGGACTCTGCAAACTACCAAACCATTTTCATATATTCACTGAAACTGAAAGTCCAATTCACTGCCCAGCATCAGGGATGATAGGATATATTTCACAAATCTTCACATTTATGTACAAGTGATGACTATCCTCAATGATTCTGCATCACCAGGAAGCTTTCACATCATATCCACTCCCTTTTCCAGATTAATTTTTAATATGCCAAACAACACATATTTAGTATATCCTCTTCATCTATCTGTGCTGAATTTGGCCTGTTCTCTTTAATTAAGCCAAAGACTATGGAACACTGCCACATAAACAATGAGAAAAAGGACCTATACAAAATAGAGACTCATCTCACCAAAGGGTAACAAAAGAGAAATAAACAGATTAAAAATTGCATAAATATGTGCGTATATAATCAGTAAGATTACAATGTCATAAATATAAACCTTAAGGGTTTAACACTACAAACAAAAGAGCAGAAAGGCTGAATAATGTTTTGACATTTGAATGTTTGTATGCTCAAGATCTAACCTTGCAATACTTTTTAACTATTGGTGGGTGTAAATGCAGGTTAAACACACATAATACAAGTTACGTACTTGACATGTAAGAACTTGTCCTCCATCTCAGCCGTATACGCTGAGCATGTCAATTCAGTTTTACAAGTTCCAAGTGTTCCTGATTAAGACTCAGATAGACAAACCTAATTCCCTAGCCCCAAAGCATGAGACTTGTTAGCGTTACGTGTGCTGTTTTTTTTAATTAAGCTTTTATATTCTTCTTGTCCAATTTTTGAGTCTGTGAGGCCTTTTTCTTTTTTTTCTTCTTTTTTTTTTTTTCTTCTATATCCAGAATGGTAGAAAGTTGCTTCTCTGATAAAACCCTACAGGTTAAAACACAAGTTTCTCACATAATCATCTGATTCTGAGAGCTCGAGTTTTAAAGGAAGCACCAAGTATCACGAGACTTCTGATAAAAATCACAAGTCAGCAGCACACTCTGAAAGCTTCCTTTCCCCCTCCTGCCAAGATCAGCTTTGATGTCTCAGTTATTTCCATCTGATTATATCTGTTACTGTGAACTTGTATTTACCATGTAATAAAGCATCACAAGGTTTATGTACAAATCCCAAAGCAAATCATCCTCTAATAGGAATTCACACTCTCGCTCAGCTTTCCAAACTCACAATAATAGCTGGCTTGATCAGGACATCTAAATACGATTAAAATTGGGGGGGGGGGGGGGGGCGGCAGGGAGAAGAGGGGGGCAGGGAAGACTGAATTATACAGTTCTTGCAGAAGCATTACATGGGAGCTCATTACACCTTTCATGCTCATCTCAGAGAGCTTTGTAAAAGAAAGCAGGAATTCTTTGTTTTAGGCATGTAGAAGCCAAGGTACAGACAAACCACGGTGACACGTTCTGCAGCAGAGATGGCCCTGGAAACAGATATGGACCTCTTTGACCACCAGCCCAACAACGTACACAAGCATGCATGCAGCCCTACTGCTGCACCCCAACCCCCTTTGCTGAAGAAAATGAAAGTTCTCTCTCACAAAAGCATACATTTAGGATGGGAAAGCACAGATCTTGTTTCCTCACCAGAATCGGCATCATGAGCATCTGGGAGTGTGAGATGCAGTCCATTATGCTTTTTGATCACTGGTGTTTCGGTCACACTACTTCCTTTCTCAGAGCCACTGTAAAGAAACAAAACTGTGTTACCTGGCCATCTTTCAGCAGAGAGACAATGTTCCCCTCGAAGCAGGCAATAGTTTTGTCTAGCTGCCACTGGAACTGAAAACTCAAGCTTTAACTGTCGCAGGCTGGCAGCTTCTTGAATGTGCTGTTCTACACCCCCACGCTGCCAACGGACAGGCAGCTCAGAGAGACAGTGCACAGCAAGGGTTGCAGGGCTCATGCCAGTATCAGTTTATTTGGCTGTTGCAAACCACTGGACAAGGAACATGTTGGCAGCTAGAAGCCAGACCAGAGGAAGCCAACCAGCAGCCCCAAACCCAGGAAGAACCACCATCCCTTGGTCTTGCCTGCAGAAGGATTTGTTCACAGCTCTGTTGTGCGGATCCTTTTGAAACAGACCAATTACCACCTTCCACCCAAGTGCTAACTTTTCATTTCAAAGGGATTATTTTCTCCTGTTCCACCTTTGTTCTGTTGAAACAGAGGAGGAAGATAAAAGCTACCACACAGCACCACTTTATGAAAGAAGGACTATCTGGTCTGCTCTTCTACTACACTTCTGTCCTCACAGGAAAGGGAATCTCAAAAAAAACCCACCCAAAATCATGTGCCCAACAACAACAAAAAAATAATCACTTAATGCAGATCTTCTGAGCCTTCCTGTCACCCCATGGTGACATGATGACATCATGACCCCATCCCCCCAGGATTAGATAGTGATATCTCCTCTCATCACCCAGTAAGGGACAAAATATCAAAAGGAGAAGTGACTGCCTGGTTACTTTCTCTGGTACATTTCCAAGCCTGCAGCTCAGCCTTTGGAGAACGTTCCTCCCAGGAAACAAGCTGTGACAGAATCATGATTGCTGTGGATGCCCCATCTTCCAGTCTCATCAGTCCTGTGGTAGGGATTGCACAGGATTCCCTTGAATTGGCATTTATCTTGGCAAAAGAATTAGCTTGGGACTGCTACTTGTTTTAAACATGATTGTTCTGTTATCACAGAAAACAACAGTGAAAGATAAAACAAGTCTTGTCCTTCCCTGCTAACAATCTAGGACTGAAAGGCACTTAGTGTTCTTCATCATAGCGGTAATCACATTTACAGTAGCTAATTAACCTTTTACTTACTGTTTCTATTAATGGACTCTGAATTCTCGGACATTTGAGTGTTTGCATAAATCTCCAGCCTTGACTGGGTCTCCCCATCTTCCATACTGGTTTCCACAATGATACCCCCCATTTGAGACTATTGTGTGGTGACAGATACAGGGGAAAATTAAATTCTGTCCTGTGCCCCAGCCTAATCCAGCCAGGATTAACACAAGCGTAGGTGCCCTGGCTGGGGGCTGCTGGTGGAACCGTAGGGGCATTTCTGTCTTACTGGTGTGTTGCGTATGCAGGAACGTGGCAGCTGCACTTCAAAATACTACTCCCATGAGGCGAGCGCTGCTTTGGTGCGGCGGTCATCACCACCAAGGCACTATTCACACTGGCTTACACGCTATACTCTTACACAAAGGAGGGGTGAGTAGATGGGTGGATGGCATAAGGCTGACCACAGCAAAAACTGACTCCAGGAAAGCAGCATTCGGAGAAAGCTTGATCAGATGCCTTCAGTTAACAGAACGCACCTCAGTGCAGTCAACAGCATGGCCTTTTAACTGGGAAAAGAGACTGAAAAATCCCAGCCGAAAAACCGAGTGCACTGTGCAAAACAGCCACTCCCAATGGCTTTATCCGTCACCCTGGAGAAGGGCTGAAAACGAACTACTCCTTCAAAGTTGCAGTACGAGGCCTTCAGCCAAGAAAGCTTTTCCATGCACCACAGAAGGGACAGTAGCCAGATGATTTGCCTTCCGCATACAGCACTGGAAAGGCTGACAGTGGGACACGTTGCCACTCCGCTGCCCATGTTTTTAAAGAGGTAGTTGAGACAGTGGATAAGATGGTGAGAAAAACTGCTGAAGGGAACACTTGGTTGTAAAAGACTGCAGAGGCACCAGTTTATCAGAGAGAAGACAAGAGGGGACTTCAGCATGGCACATGAATAGCTGCCTGGGGAGAACGTGCTGGGCCCTGAAAGACTCTTAAACCTAGCAAAGTCATAGTAAGTTTGCAAAGCCAGGAAATGTGGGCCACACAAAAGCAGCCAAATGTAATTAAAGTGCAATAAACAGGTGATTTAACTGCTGATTGAACTAGTAAAGAGTATTGGGTGCAACAGCTCTCAACTTTATATAAATACAGGCTTCTCTTTTCCAAGAGGCCCTAAAAATGCCTGCGCCCAAGTCTCAGTGATAAGAATTCCCTCCAAGTTCCTTTGCAAGCCCAACCCGGAATATTTTACATATTTGTTAGCTCATACTGCTGCAACTTGCTTAATACAAAGGGGCTTCCTAGGTCATTGAATCCAGTCTAAAACTGCAGGTACCAAGTTCGTTCTTGTTACCTTTCAGGCAATGCTTCACAACAGAAAATACAACTTTTTTGGGGGGGAAAGCCAAACAGTCCCACTGGGAATAGCAGTGAAATACACATTGGAGTTCCTAAAAGCAAACGCAAAGCAATTTGTTTTGTTTAGGCTTCTATGGCTAAAGCTTATCAAAAGCCTCTAAAAGCTATTGCATCTCGGGTTTTTAAGTATAACAGCCAAAGCACAGCTTGGGATCCGAATGCAGTCCAAATGGCTGAACTATTTATTTATGTGTTTTCCAATGTACTCTCTTCAGTCGCAGGCTTACAGCCCCCCTCCCCTGCAAGAGTAAATCTTAGTTATATTGTTCAGTGTGGATTTGATCAGCTTCATGAGGACTACTCATGGGTATAAAGATTATTCATGTGAGAGGTACACGATTGAATTCTTAGCTAAAAAGCCTAAGGCCTAAGGAAATCAATGATTCCAGCCTGTAAGAGACCATTTCTCTGCTGCTATGTAAATATCTTGATTTTTGTGTTTGGTCTGCTGCTCATTAGCTAAACCAACAAGGAATTACTAATAATCCCTCAAGGACGACTTGTATATAGACATGCATCATTCTGTACATATGCTTCTGGTGTTTATAAAGCTTATGTAAATGCGTACAGAGATTGGGGAGCAATACAAGCTTCATCAGTCTCCTGTCATGACTGTTGCCACCAAGCATGCCGTCCTTCCCATCAAACACAACCTCTATGGACATTACAGGTTAGAGATAAGTATAGGCTTGGGATAACATTCCCAAGACAATTGTACAGTGGTATCATGACTAGGACAATATCCAAAGGGCGTGGGAAGACAGAAAACCCAACCTGGAAACTTCTACACTTTCTAAACTTTTCTTTTTGGAGGCAAAGCAGATGAGAGGGAAGGAATGAAGAGGGAACCTAGCACTGCTTAAATGCAGATTTACTAGGACAAAGGAAGGGAGAAAGATGCTACATCCTTCACTCCTTTCCTTGCCCAGTTAGCACCAGGCTGTGCAACCAGCATGCAACCACAGCATATGATAGTGTTGGCTGTGTGCCTTTCCTTGGCTTACTCAGTTCAGGACTGTGTCACCCCCCACACATTCCTGGGTGGTGCCAACTACTGCAGACTGTGAACAATAGCTGGTGGATGCTCAGCAATATTAGGGAAAAAAAATCATAAATCTACCCTCCGTTCTGGATATCTGAATATGGATAGAGGTGTTTAGACATTCAGATCAATACCTTTTGGTTCAACCTGCTTCTTCAATCTTAAAAATCTTGAGGTTTTGTTTTGTTGGGGGTTTTTTGTTGTTTTGTGGGTTTTTTTTTAAGTCATGGCTATTAAAATCTTGCCTTTTTTTTTAATCACAGCTTGAAATATTACTTATGTGTCTTTTTAAACAGTACTGTTTATTACTGTTTTTGCAAAATAACGTAGGTATCTAGACAATTAAAGAAGATGACTACACCTTCATTATGAAATCTGAACTTGTTAACACAACAGAAAAAGCCTACCTGTGCTGTAAAGCATTAAATACCATCTGCCACATCTGCAACATATGTCTGCATGTCACCAGAGCCTCTTCAGGTCCTTTGTGTATCCATTCCAGTTTTACTTTGGTGAAGAGTAAGCTGCAAGATGAAAAAGAACAACTTCTATTTTATTGACATCTCATAAATGTGGAGAATCAGTACCATTCTAGCGAGATCCTGGCACCCAGCATTTTTACTTGCTTTGTATGTGCAGCAATAAAAGAAAACACTGTAGCACAAAACATTTCATATGGCTCAACTTTGATTCCTCACAAGGAGATGAGAGGATTAACAATATTCCTCAGCTGCAGTCAAATTTGCGTCACAAAGCTGGCAGGACAGTGTTAAAAGCAATGCACTGCAAAGCTAACAAGGTGAAACACAGACTCACTCTCATTTTATTTTGGACAGCATTGAAAACAGAATAAAAAGGAATTGCCATAATACATATGCCAGACTGTTTTCTTAGTCTGGCATCTTCTTATAGCACTGGCTTATATAATACATTTCAGACAAAACCCCCAACACACTTAATATATGCAGATAATTATGTAATGCCTCACAGGAAGGAATTGCTTTTTCTTAACCCCAGCTGGCAACCATCTCGTGCCCCCAGGCAAGGCAGCTGATAGCCCCTGTACATTCTTGTTCTAGGTAGTGTAACTGCTGCTACTATTCTTATACCTAGAGAATACGAATATGTACTTGCATAGAACACTGGAATTCAGCAGTATTAGGTCAAGCAGAGGTTAGAAGACAGATTTGGCAATGACACAACCTACCTCTTGCTGCTAGTGTAGCTTTTAACACCATCCTTCACAACACCCACTTTTGGGGTTTTTTTTAATTGCTAAGATGATTTAATTTATTTCTTATTTACTAATGTAAATTTACTTATCTGCTTTGATGCTTTCATGAAGTCCAAGATCTACACATTTTGAATTGGCTCAATATGGCTAGTGATTAATCCACTGTATAGCACATACACACATGCACACAACCTTAACAGTTGAATGCTAAAAATCCTAAAAGCTGCTTTGTCAATGTGATTTGCAGGCTCCTGGGGAATTCAAACAACTTCAGAAAGAGACAAAGGCAACTGCATAGATGATGTTAGAGAAAACTTTGCAGCTGAATAAGAGATCTTTCATTTGCAGTAATAAGAAATCTGCAGCTGACTCTGTGGTGCATATCTACCAAAATGCACTAAAACGGCAGTCCCATTCTGAACTAACAAACATTAGTGGGTTTCTGGGTGGAGGGTTGTATGGGTGTGCGTGCTCTATCAACTGCTATAGGGAAGTCTGCTCATGGCTGCTGCTACAGCTTGACCTCACAGGACAAGCATTCAACTAAACTCCCCAGGCACAAACTTAGGCTAGGAAAGAAAGATCAAGTTTTATAATCAAGGGAATTTGTCTTTGTCCTTTACTATTTTATATCCCTACTGTATGTTTACCTTTGATTTTCTTGTTACTCATCTGAGCAAAACAAATACTAATAAAAACATTCCCTGCTTTCAGAGATGCTGACCCCCTAACTGAAAGGGAGTGCCCTTATGATGATTCAGGTAGTTATTTTTGGTTAGATCCATGGACTAATCAAAAATTCTGCTGGGACAAAGAATATCACAGTCAACACACTCTTAATAGAAACGAGACTGAATTCAAAGGACTGGTTAGCAATGGGAACTGGCCGGTGATGCATGCTGCTCTGTATCCCTTACTTGACTGGGCTCACAGGAACAAAGCTTGTTTTAATGCGAAATAATATAAAATCAAACACCTACGAGCAAGGAACAGATATAACACTAGAGAGATGGGAGGTTATACCCCGGAGTGCAATGGTGTTATAAAAGATAGCTTCATGAATGTGAAGTTCCTGAACAACAATCCAGTTAAGAGGTCAAGCAACCCTTAGCATCCATATACAGAAGCACAATCAAGTAGGAGCTGGAAGATGCGGTTATTCCTGTCCACAGCATCAGCAAGACTCTTACTACAATCCTGTTTCTAGTTCCTGCTCTTTAACTCCAGAAGACACCTAAAAATGGGATGAGGTTCAGAGAAAGATTATGCAGGTGATCTTAAGCCTGTGATAAAAGACATTTTTCTGTAGCCCTCAGAAGTTCAGTTTATTTGGTTTAACTAAGAAGCAGGGAAGAAATTATTTTGCCCAAGACTGCAAGCACCCACATGAAGTATATGATTGAGTCTTTGATCTAAAAGAAAAGGTATCAGAAAATCCAAGCATTTGTTGAAAGCTGAAACCAGTCAAATGGAGATGTGTAAGTAAATGCAGACATATAACTATCAAAGAAAAGAATCTATGCAGCAACTACATTGTGTGCCCAGTAAATTCTGTAGTCTTTAAAGCCTTTCAGCAAGAAAGGACAACATCTGGAAAGGAATGGTAATCCACAAACAGAAGCTATGGCTTTGATGCAAGGCTTATGAGAGAGCTTCCTCGGACTGCGCTCTGCAGAGGGGTGAGACTGCATCGCCACCTTCATTCTGGCAATTGCTCTACTAAAAATATTCTACTCATCCAAGAAACAAGCACATTGAACAATCTATGCTATTGTAAGCATACAGAGTATTTTTTTAAACCACTATAAACCTTAAAAATCAAAGACCAGCAAAAGCACTGTACAATCCTCCTTGCAGCAGAGGAGTGGTGGTCAAAGAGCCTGAAGCCTCGAGAACAGTCTGTTACATCCCTGAATAACTCCATGCTTTTGAACGCTGCAAGGTACCACTCCAATATTAATGAAATACAAAAATATAGGAAAGAAGAATCTGTTATACACATAAGGGTTATAGTAAGGGTTCCTTCTCCCTTTCACATTAGTAGGCATACAGACAGCTTAGTTATCAGCAGGCAATTACAATCACTACACAGTGTATTTAAACATTAAAAAGACAAACACATCAAGTTCTTCTCTCCATCACTCTGCTGTTTACTGCTTACATTCAACTTCGGATGAAGACTCAATGTTCCATCTCAGGAGAGAGATAACAACTAGTGAAACAGGAAAAAAGCAAATCTCTCGCACAAACATAACAAAGGCTCAGCACAACATTATCACTAGTCATACAGCACACAAAGGTTAAAAAACCCCCACATGCAAATCCAACAACTGTCTCTGCGGTGCAACACTACCAGATCCCAGAGATACCATGCACTGTTAGCTGTTGTGGTAATTCACCTTTGGAATAGTGCTGCTCACGTTATCATGTAATGATATAGCGAAGCAAACCGAAAGGCAAATAGGAAGAATGTAAGGGGCAAAAGGAATCAAACCATACTGACAGCAGTAGTAAACAATGCAATTAAACATGATAATTAGAAGATGGAAATACAAACAGAACATTAGGCTGTGCTATACATTATTTGCATTTCTCAGCTTCTAATAAGTTTTTTAACAGCAAAACCAGACAAATAAAAATACAGGAAAACCACTGAAGTGATGTAGTATCACTTATCTTCAGCTTATCATTTTATTACCGAGACAGCACTCTTCCTACAAATAAATCTAATGAGTACTGTGTCATATCAGTGTCTGTGCACAACTCTCGGGCATAAACAAAAATTATGTATGCACAGATCTCACCTTATTATATTTTCTTAATATCGTTTTACTGTACTTTTGTATGATGCTTGCGGTATTAAGCAGAGCAAGCTCCTAAAGAGATTCAACATATAAAAATAGCCCCAAGTTTATTAATACAGTCGTTGGTAATTCTGTTAGCCTCTGAAAATGAAAACAGATTTGGGCTAAAGCAAACATACAAACTGCTACTACATAGGCACAGAAAGAGAGAGTGAAAAATCCACAAACCATTCTTGTAATTTGTATAATTTCAAGGACAGTAACAATGGAATATAACCACTGCTCACTCTTGACACCAGAGTCTAAGCTCCTGCTCAGAAGAGGTCTTCTTTTATCATGCATGTGAACAGTATGCAAAAGGCTTCTATTCCCTGATGTACCGTCCCTTTACAAGCAAATTTACTTATCTATCACAGTAACTTTAACTCTGGGAAATAAAAGTCTGCATACAGTTGACTTTGATGAGATATGAAGCTCTGAAAATTCAAAATTAGTTTTCCCAGGTATCAAAATTCCAGTAGTATAAATGATAAATATCAGTTTTATGTGCCATGCATTGACAAAGTAAGGATTGGAATACTGGAAGGCCTATGCAAATTTTCAGTAGCAAGCAAGCTACTTCGGTTGGTTTCAGAAGGTGTTCAATATTTGTTTTCATGAAGACTGATTTGAGCTGCTGATACTCACCATGTCTCAAGGCCTGGCCAAAAACACCTACCCAGCCCTCCTGAGTGCCTTCTAATCTTAAAGGCTGAGCATTTAGCCATGTAAGTTCTTTAATATTACCCATGATGAAAAAAGGCAGCTCTTTCCTATCATTGACAATCCAATTCCTTAGGTTTAATAGTTAATACTTATTATCAGACGGCTTCATGTACGCATATGGTATACTATAAATGCTTATGAGCACATCTCTGGAAGAAGTTGTAAGTCGCTACGTTTAGTAATAGCCTATTGACTACTTTATGGATGCTCTAGGACTATATAAGCATTTATTAATCAGTTAATTATTGGGACTTTAAAAAGTTGCTTTAAAATGGAGCTTTTAGTATCAAATGTAGCCCTTTAACTACACATTTATACAGCATCACAATGGGATCTCTGTGCCTTATCATCTGACAAGCAATAAATAATGCTAGTACTATAACAAACAATAACACATTCCACTCCTTTCAAGATTGAGAGACCAAATTAGGAATAATGAGTATTACGTAGTCATTTAGTTATATGTTTTGCCATTAACTGGCTCCTTACAACCCCTCCAGTTTTTCAGAGCTTGTCAGCAGCTGCTCAGAGATCTGCATATCTTCGAGCTTTACCAGATCAGGGCCATCATTCCCCAAAGTCTTTCATTATTTACCCAGATTTGCCTGCCGACACACACAGCTGCTGGGTTATTTTGGATTTTGAATACAAAAGGAAACCTAACAAAACACCAAAAGCAGCAGCAATATGTCCCAATTCACAGAGACAATTGTGTACATTAGCATGAGGATACTGAACTTCTGCAACTAATATGTGTACTTTGTTTCATTAAATGACAGGATGCATGTGCCTGTTTGTTTGTGTGTGTTTACAGACATTTGCCTGGAGAGAGAAACCAGAATCCTAGTCACAGCGCCGAGGACAGCAAATGCACTTTATCCAATGACTGATTGATGGGGTGCTGGAGCAGCATCCAAGTGGCACTGGACAGCAGAGACCAGCTGACCCTCCCACCTCTTCGAAACCCAGATAAATGTTCCACACCAGCTCCAACGAAAAACAGGGGGATGCCACAACCTGGATGGGTAGACAGCCTGAGGATAGTCTTTGAGGAACTGGGAGCCAAGGATTAATACCCCAAAACTTTGATCACTGAACTCTTGAATTAGTTTCCTCCCCTTTAAGGTAACAGATGCAAAAGCAGGATACAGGTGGATACAGGACATAGGCTGATCTAACAGAGCAGGAAACAGGACGGAGGAGATAAGGAGAATGATCAAAGTTCCGGGATGTTTTTGATATATGGAGGTAGTAAACAAACTTCGCCTGAAAAAGAGGCTGAGGGAAGAGAGAGCAGATGTATAAAATCATTAATAGCACGAAGAAGATCAGGAAATCAAAACGGTCTGTGTTGTTTCAATGAAAGAAGTAAGAAATATCCAATAAAGCAATCAAACAGTGGATTTGAAATGCCAAATGAAGTGCTTTTTCATACAACACAAAAGTAAAGTGCAAAACTGCTACAGGATGTTCTGAAGCAGACACATAAATAGGTTCAAAAAGGGATTAGATAAATTCACGGATGACAGGCCTATCAGGGGCATTAAACACAACCTAACAGAACCTCTAGCTCCAAAAGCCTCTGAACCACTCAGCTGACAGAATCGGGGATGATATATGAGGGGTAGGATCACCCTGCTGCTGTGTTTCTACATGCTTCTCCCTGTGCATTCACCAGATGCGCTGCTGAACCAGAGAAGCCCTTAGTTTGATCAAGAATGGCCACTCGTTACATTTTGATACAGCAGAAACATGATTGCAGCCTGTGTTCTTTTCATAACCCAGATTGTCTGGTCTTGTTTCATCTGCCAGTATGAGAGGACAGCGTATCTGCAGCTGTAGTATCTTCACAGCAAATTAGCTGCTCAGTTTATCAGTTGCTGAGTTTAGCTTCAGTGGTGAGTCACCTGTACAAGCCAATTAGCTAATGTATACTCTTTCACCATAACCATTATGGTTTCATTAACCTTCCTAGAGCAACTGCTAAAGCCCTAGTCACATTATCAATAAGAAAAAACACTGGCAAAATTAAAAAGCTGTGGTTAATTGCCTGCATTTTTGTTGATAAAATCAAGATCAAAGTTGCTGTCTTCTCAAATAACTCGGTGCTTCTTGCAGTCTCCTGACATTTAAGGGCACATTCTCTACTTAAATTAATGCCAGCAACGCTGACTGCAACCTCCTTTTATAACTCCATGCTGTGCCATGTTATCTATCACTTCCCCTACAAAAATAAATTGATCATATACTTTTACAGACATACAATCCTCTTTTTTTATGGCTCCCTGCCCATTTACACACACACACACCCGCCCAATACAAATGAAAAATAAAAACAAGAGGCCTGGTAGCATGTCCAAAGAACTGTCCTTTAGAAGAATGTCCTGTTCAGAGCCCCAGTCTTGCATGATGACAGCAATTCAGCTAACGTTGCTCCATCAACTATGACTGCAACAGCATAGCACAGGGTGAGAACAGCTTCTAGAGAGGTGGATTCTAGGCTATTTAGAAGTTTACATGATAAAGACAATTTGCTACCCTTAGCCTCACACACAAGGCACCCAGAAAGCGGCTCTTGCTCATAGAGTAGGAGGGAAACGGAAGGGATCCCAAAAGCTAAGACTGCAGCCCAACCTGTCAGAGACTGCACAGCAAAAACAAAGGAGCAGCTACTGGCACGGCTCAGGCTCTGGGTGTTTTTCCTTGGATTGCCTCCTCCTGCAAGCTGCACCTTATACCTGATGGCAGAAGGGCCTCCCGTCAGTCAGGCGAAGGTCCTGCCAACAGACTAAGTTGTGTATCTCTGCATGGACCCAAATGTCATGTCCCAAGACCAACATGTCTGCAGCCAGTGCAGAACCTCACACTCCTATTTCAGCATTCAGGTCCATCAGATTCATTTGTGATACAGAGGGCAAATGTGAGTCAATATGGATGCGGCCCATCCAGAAACTGCCACTTACATCAGAAGGCGATCTTGTAAGAAACCCCCTTTATCCGCTAAACCCAGGCAGGTTGTCACCTGAAGGAAAAACAACAACCGATAGATAGTCTGCTGAAAGAAAAAGCATGCTGGTCTGCTGGGGCAGGGGGCACTGAAAGTCTTCCTTGTCTTCAACTTTCTTCAGAATCAAGCCATATCTAGTCGCACCCAAGAAAAGGCGGCACACAAAAAAAGGGGCAACCAGAATTATTGTCTCCTTTTCTTTTAGTTAGATCATTCATTTTGAATCCCGGACTTGTGGTATTTTGGTTTTTGTTAAGGATGTAGGAATGAAGCAAATTGTTAGCAGACCTGATAACCGTTCCCTCACCCTGTTACATAGGATCCTTTGGGTGGTGATACACCTGAAAAGTTTTTGTTTTCCTCTCACCCTGATGAGGAACTGGCAATAAAATGATTTTGCACCATCAAAAATCTTAGGTATTTCAGTCCCTATCTCACCTGAATAAAGATAAAAATAATTGTCGTAAGTTTCACAGCAAAACCTGAAGAAAAAGGTTCTAGAGTTGCTATGCAGAGTGTTTACATCAACTTTTTTATATGTAATTTCCCTCTGTAAGGACAGTGTGTTAGACTTTCCCTTGTAACACTTCAGAAGATGGTAAACTGAGGTTTAATTTGCAAGTCTCGCCCCACATTTTGTGATTTTTTTTTTTCCCTCTGACAGACTCCAACTACACAGAGTACTCCCCATTGCACTGTACACTGCATGAGCACATTTGAAAACTGGGGCCAGGTCTCAAGCATCCAAGGCTAGGAGTTTAGAGGTCTACCTCCTATTTAATTTCAGTCATGAATTTACTAGGAGTTCAGCGCATAGCTTCTCCAGCAGATCTGAGCCCTGGCACTTAAATTCAGGTGACCGTGGTGCAGTATCTCATTTGTGGGTGGAAATGGACACATACATGACAATGTGCAAGTGTCAGTGCCATCTCAGATGTGTACTGGAAATTGTGGTCCACTGTTTTTACCCGTGGTGGCAGTGTGGACAATACTGTGGCTTGAGCTAGGGACACGGGAGAGCCATGGTGCTCACTCTTGCATGGCTTCTTAGCCAGTCTTGGTCAAGTCACTTCAGGTCCCTGTGCTTCAGTTCTTCTAACTGCAGAGCAGATAACAGGAGTGACCTTTGCAAAGCATTCGGAGAACTAAGCTCTTCATCATCGCCTTCCCCGTATCCTTTACATTTAATCTCTTAATACTGGTGCTCTCAACTTCAGAGTTATTTGTGGACAGGAAGGAAAGCAGGTTGAGTTCCTCTGTAACTGACATCACTTTTAAAACATTTTCTCATTTTGTTGGGCCTGATTCTTCAGAATTTCATCAGATGTGCCCCCAGGTAAGTCCAGCCAACCCTGATTAAATAGGAATTCATTTGGAAGGGCAGAGCTGAGAACTATCATGCTGTCACAACCACTGGAATGACTCTTGATTTACAGAAATGGAAAAGGAAACCAGGCCTAGGGTCTCTAATTGCTGAGCTGAGATCCTGCCAGACAAGAAAAGAGCATTAACAGGACTAAGCTGAAGTACTTAATATGCTGCCAATACTTCCTATCCCCAAAGACTGCAGAACTGGATGCTTCACTTACACTTCTGTACTGTTAATATTTTTCAGAAAAGCTTCTCCCCAGTGCAGTTTAGGCAGCTTTTAGAGGAAAGGATACCAGGACTCTGGCTAATACAGTAACATTTGACATCAACCTCCCAAAGTCACCTCAGTCTGCCACCAAGAACACTCTTTCTGGAAAGGTGTGTCAGAATCCCGATTCACATATTTAAAATAGAGTGTAATACCTCCCAATTAACCTAGTGTCAAGGTAATAAAAAGCAATAGCATACTCCTATTATGGTTGTATAAATTATGCAATGAAATACAGTATAGCAGAACCCCCCATAGGATTAATAAAACATTTCTACCCAACTTGACACATTTATGAAATCTTGTGTGTTACTGATACTTGGAGCCAACAGTCTGAAACTGCAGCACCCCCTCACTGTATTAGTAAATTAGAACCACACAAAATTTGGCTTTGTTCTAAAAACAATAGGCTTTTTGGTTTTGAAATGTATTACGCAATGCTGTTAAACAGACCTCACTGTTTCTATCAATTTATTTTGGGACAATACAATTTATGCCGTTGTGGCACCACTCCAGCAAAGCACTTACAAAAGGTCTTCATCTTTAAGCATATGAGTAGTCCTGCTGAAGTCAACAAGAAGTCAATTATTCCTCTCCCTAAAACTAAGCATGTGCTTAAGAACCATAGTAGATCCAGCTCTTTATGAGAAGGATTATGACAGTCTCTCCTAATACCTTAACTTTGCGGAGGACAAAGCATAAATGTGAGTAACACAGGAAGGGCCAGAGTCTGCCGATATTTAGCACTCACTGTCTGTATGTCTCAGCAGAGGTGAAAAAGATAGAAATCAACCTGCCAAACACTGCTGAATTTCACTACAGGATGCTGGTCCTGAGGCACGTGGGGGCATGTTTCAACCTATTTTCTGGTTGAAAACCACCATATACTTACAACAGTTCAGAGGCAGTGCTTTTTGTAAGATAAGCTTGTTTAGTAAGATATGGAGGAGCAGATTTCTATGCCAGCCTGAAAAATGATGGGCAAAGGCATTCTTAAGCAGTGAAAGAAGTGACAGAAGACAGACAAAAGCTCCTTCATTTCAGAAAAAACCCGCACATAATCTTGACCAAACCTGTGGTGTCGTAAGTAGATAGAAAACTGCTGGCTTCACCAAAGAAAATCCTAGAAAAAGAAACGGGTATTTTGCTACCAGCAGGAATCATATTTGTCTAAGCCTGCAAAGCAAAACCATGATGTAATTGCAGTCTATGTTAGCACCAGTGCCAGCTGAACACAGTTAGCGCAGTAACAGCAGCAGGAAGACACAGGAGCGTGACCTTTAACGCAGAGCTAGCAGTCAGCATACAGACCCGGGTCTGTACTTCAACAGACAGATGTGCTGAAGATCATGCTACTGCAGTTTTGCTCAATCCCTCACTGGCACGACTGACCTAACAAAACCTGTGCTTACCATTTGGCTCAATGCAGCACACTGCCTCACAAAAATCAGACAGACGAAATTGTGTTCATGGTAGTGCTGGATTGCTTTTTCACCACAGACAGTGATTTTGGAGATGCACAACATTTCCTTATTGAGTTCCTTTATAGCTCCTTTTCAACCTGTACAAAGCTAACTGCAGGGTCAGGATTTGCAGCCCTTAATCCCTGTCAGGTCTGCGATCCTGCAGACTGGCTGTGGCAACGACGGCCTTTTTTGTCGTGTTGTGATGTTGTTACCCTCCCACACAGTGTGGGTTACCCCCACAGATCTCAGCCCAGCCGGCTGAACTAAAACAGTGACAGCTTTCCTTAAGCATTACTCTGAGACAAAAATCAAACTCAGGATATAATAGTGAATAGCTATGTATGCTTCCAGTCATATTGAAAACGGTCACCATGGTTTAAATAAACACTGGAAGCACAGTCCACCTGACTGTATTTTTTAATAAATTCTGCTTCTTCAATATATGTAGATACATTCTTCTCTGAGTTAAGGTACACGTGCAGCCACTCAAGCCTTTCAGTTTAACCTAAATATTTTTTGTTTTCTCAGCACAAATGCAACTAAATATAAAATAATTCTTTAGATTTTCTTCCTAAGAATGTCTCAGTTATACACATCATCAACGCAAGGATACTGCCTACTTACAGAACCCAGTTCCACAGCTTGCATCCTTGACTACTACTTCAGCACAAGGTTTTCCTAGCAGAAAGCTGTGCCCAGTTCAGCTGAACACTAATAAAGTTGAGGATCTTGCAGGCTGTATTTTAAATATGAAGCTTCATTTCTTAGCCTTGCTGGAAACTCTAACTTCACTGTTGCATGTATGACTCCAGCAGGTGCACCTTACACTGTTCAAATAAGCTGAGTCACTGCTTATGAGTAACAAAGAAAAATCAGCAGTCTCTCAACCTGTCAGAAATACCTAACAGATTTCAATTACAACTGCCAACAAAAACTAAAAGCCTCAAGGTAAAAAATATATGCACATTAAAAAAAAAAATAAATAAAAATCCATGGCAGATTGAGCTTAAAATCAGATTAATGGATTATTTTTCTGCAATATCTATTACAACCCAATGTGACGGATCTTCCAGATGTGCTGAGAAAAGATGACAATATTACAGATCCCAAGCATTGCATGTGTGACTAAAGAAAATCCTTTGGGAAAAATGCATAATTATTACATTGTAAACATGCAAAAATGGCAGTATTTTGCCTTCTTTCAATAATAGCCTGACAGCACACCTCAGTGTAAAACTACAAATACTATTTAAATGCTGGATAGAATAAAACATGCTTGACTGTTGAAAAACAGGTCTCATTTATATACAGCACTCTGCAGGTGATAGGATTTGTAGTAGATTTGGATTTACTTTTGGGGTCTTCACCCACAGATTACCTGAAGGCTTTTTTTTTTTTTTTCTTTTGAGAAACAGTCCAGCAGTTAGCAGCCACTGACCTTTACATATTTTTAATGCCACAGTGCTTTATAAATTGAACTCTGTTTCAAAATTTACAGCAAATAGCTGCAATGAAACAGGTAAAAGGAACTAAACATTCCCTTCAGCTGACTGTCTAGCCCTGAATCAGCTCCGTTCAGCTGAAATGAATGCATTTTCGTCTTTTTCAACTAGCTGGGGATCTGGCAGTGGAGCTTCATGTCAGAAAGGCTCAGGCAGGCTGCCCTCAACCCCCTAAAAATGAGCACGTCAGATAAACACAGAACTAAAGTGCAGGGTCAGCGCAGTTTGATCAGCTTGTACCAGCTGACTTCCTACTTTATCCCTTCAAATAAACCACTCATTTGCAGAATTCTAGCCTGCAAATCAAAAAAAGAGATGCTTGAAACATTCCCAGTGACTCAACCAAAAAAACCCACCACCACCAAAAAAACAAAACACCAAAAAAAAACCCCAAACCGTGTTGAGTTCTTCCATAATGATCCAGCAACTAAAAAAAAGAAATCAATAGAAACGATGATGAATAGCAAGCCCCAGCCTTTCACAGGGAAAAGCTTTATACTTTCCCTTCTCCTTTGTGGAGAGACACCCCATGCAGAAATGCCTGGCTTCTGCGGGGCTGCCAGAGGCGACCGGCAGAGCAGCCCTGCAGCAGAGCTGTAAGGTGCCTGAGGTCTAACTGCATCTCTATATCTCAGCCAAGAAGGGGGACAGAAAGAGGCTGGATAGAACTCCTTCACACTCGCTCCTGCTGACAGAACACAATGAAATCCCCATATTTACTCTTTTAATTCAGTACAGAGCTCTCTGCAGAGTAAGAGATCAGAGCACACTAGGATAAATCAGAAGTGTGTATTTATAATCTCTGCCTTCTGATAAGTTAGCAGCATGTACCAGTTTTTCCTTGAAATAAGTCTGAAGGGGAGGAACAGATGTCAACCTGAAAGCATAAGAGCATAACTGCCCTGTGTTTTACCATTAGCATTTATATGCCTCTACCTTCCCTCTTAAAAGGCCATCGTGCAAGCCAGCTGTAATTCAGAGTGCACAATCTGATTTCTATTCCCTCTCCTTTCTAAACCAACATATCCAAACCACAGGTAGAGCGTTCTCCATTCCCACCACACTGAGAAAGCATTTGTATTTGCATCGTTATTCCACATCTTTCCTCAAGTACCTTGCTGAAAGGATACCCAAAGTCACTGTGCAGAACTCCTTACTCCAAGGCAACTGAAAGGGCTCTGGCTCTCTGCTGACCTGATTGGTAGTTTGCCTCCAGAAGGCTTAACAGAGCCTGTCATTATGTATGTGATATACCCTACCATAATTAATTCCCTCAGGGAATGACATCCAGAGGAAGCACGGTTCAAATACACAGCATGCACCTGAAATTTGACATTTTGAATCAGATTCTGAACACGAAGATGCATCCATGGAAGGTCTGAGGTTTTTATTTTCCTTGACCATAGATACATGGCATAAACTTAAGTATCCTGTCATAAAGAGATGCGCTTAAAAACTGTTGAAATATACAGATAAAAATCAGTGTTCTTTGTTCTTGAACAGATTTGATTTAATTCATTAGAAATCCAGAAGGTGTTTAAAATTACCATGTGCCATTTAATATAAGATGAAGTAATAGCTTCCTTCAGCCTTAGTGGAAAAGATTCAAAGCTGTAATCCTTTTTCAAATAATTACCCTGTTCATCAGGCTTCAGCACAAGATGACTCCAAGCAGAGGAGAAATGGAGACACCAGCTATGAAAGCTTCAGTATATACATGCCCAGCTGAATGGCGATGAGAGCACTTCGCAAGAGTTTGTCAAGTCACAGGCCTGAATTATGCTACAATGAGAACTGCGAGGGCAGGGCAAGGGCATCTGAAAGTATCAAGTCCATCTAACATGTAAAAGGGTCTTTGGAGAAAAGAAGTAGGAAGGGTGGGCAAGAATGCTGATGGGGCGAGGCAGCTCCTCACAGCTACTGCAGTGAATTAATGCTTTCACACAGAGAACCCGTGTGTTTGACTCAGCCATGAGCTGTTCTGTGTGGCTACCCAGGGAAATGAGCTGGTAGAGAAGGGAAAGTTAGTGGCGGACATGAAAGAGCTGGCACAGCCTACTGCTACCCCACTTGCACAGGCTTTACAAATATTTCACTTGTACAATTCCAGGACAGTGCAACTATATCCTTACTTGGAATAACTATAGCGTTTGCTACCCGGTGTTCAAGGAAACCCTGCATCAGCTTGCACAAATGATTCTCTCCAACAGAAATGGCAACACAAAATCCAACATGCTGGCTAAACAGTACTGCAAATTACATCCTTGAAGTCAATCCCTGTACAGAATATTCAGGACGGCAGTCAATAAACTTCTAGGGCATCTTTCTCCTGGAGGCACTCAAGTTAGTAAAAGCAAAGACATGTGAGCTGCAGTGCACTTTTAGCATGAATGAGACAGAGAATGAATTAATTTGGAGAAACATCAGCCCTGCTGGAAGCTGACAGATTCCTTAATGCATCAGATTGTGATTGCTTATGGCATGACTGATTTTTTTTCCCGTGTGTTTTTCTTTTTCTTTGTTCCTTATTTATAATGAGGTTCTGCAGTAACTACATTTGGCAGATTTGATATATATACAGGCCTTCCATTAAGTTTTGCTCAATCCCCTTCTCCCACTCTATGCAGCTCTATCTGTCAGGTCTCTCCAGGTATAAATTTATTTTTCAGGTAATACCTGCCATTCAGTCAGTCTCAATGCAGAATTTTTTGGTGTGATTCCACTTACCCAAACAGTTTCATTTTTCCACTGACAACTGTAAATAATAACATGCTTGATTTACTCAAATCTGGTGAAGTCTGCTTCAGTAAACCCTGCAGATCCATGTACTTCAGACTGCCATCTCGTATAACCAGTTTGCTGTTTCCAATGGATACAAATTCTGATCTTTTTGTTCAGGATTACAGCCAATGGACAACTGAAGCCTCAAGTACAAAAATACCACTTTTGCAGAGCCACTGCATCACAACAACCGTAGCACGTAAATTCCCGGGTCCATAAAAGCTATTATCTAGACACTACTTAAGTTGTAGAACACATCAGCTACTTGGTTTGCTCTGTAATACAGTTCTGTAGGAGTTAACCCAGGAAAGACCACCCTGGAAAATGGATTAAACCACTGAAACATTTCACCTCTCTGTCTAAGATGTGTGTCCCCTCTTTTTAAACTAGCTAATCGCATTGACGGGGTAGCCTGGCGTGGCTTGGTACAGCTCTGCACTGCTGCAAACTGCTCCATCCTGACTTAAGACACCACACTTCACTGCGGGCAACATCTGCAGCAGCAGATAGGAGAGGCTCTGTTCAGATACACCAGCCCTCCCTGCCTAAACCGTGTAACTGTGAGAGCCCCTGTCTAACAGGGAAAACACAGCCAGGACACTGGACTCTCCCTCTCCTCTCCCATGGGCTGTGCCTCGGGACATATCCATGTGACAAATATTTCTTTTGCTGCCATAAATAAAAGTAAAACTGCAACTTACCTCATCAAATGAGTCATTCCACGGTTTATTATTGCTACTCAAAAAGCAGGCCTAAATTACAAGAGTGAAAGAAATATTATGACTATCTCTGCTTGGGTCCTCAGCCAATTTTTCTTAAATTTAGAGCACAGACCAGTCCACAAAGCACGTATGACTGCTTCTTATGAGCACGGTGCACTGGCAGAAGGAGGAAGGGACAACCTTAGCAGCAGCGATTACAGCTGTGTCTCGGGATCCTGTATCCAGCAACCTGAGCTACGCTGGCTGCTGTACTGCAATCTGTTTTGAACACTACCCCCATCCTGCAGGGAACTGCAATCTGCAGTTTTGGTAATTTTGTCCTAGAGAATCCAGGGGATGAACCTGTCCAAGCCATAAGCATTAGTTTGTGGTCCACAAATCACAAGCACAGTCATGCAGGAGACCCTGTGCAAAAACTGCTGTACCATTACAGCTGTTATACAGCACCACAATGTTAAATGCTCCTGGGAAACAACACGCACTGACGTGATGTAGAATGAAGCCTGAAACTTCCTGCCTACCCACCTTAACTCACCCTACTGTGAATCCATTAAAATGGGGAGAAAGGCAAAAGCTGAGTTTTTTGTTAACCAGAACTGTGCAGTAAAGATGGAAAATCCAGGCAGTTCTACTAATTTTAGAACGTTTCTATTATGGAATTCAGGACTGATTTAAGGGAGTAAAAAAAATGAGTATCTTTCCAACCACCAAATGAAAGAGGTGGATTCAGTCATATCTGGCCAGCTTTCCTTAACACTTTGAACTAAATTGCTTTTATTTGGGTCTTTCAAGATTACACTTGTCCCCTTAAGATTCATCCTTTTTAATACCCGTCCCATCCCTCATTAGGATCAGCAATTTATTTTAAATGAAATGTAAAACCCAAGTTTTAATTAACTGAAGATGTTAAGGAGCCTAAGTCACATTTTTACAAGAACAGAGGTGTTAGCTCATATGATAAGGTGAAACTCCAGCTCTGGTCTCTACATTCCTCCTCTCTCCAACCATCTCACCCACTTCAACTGGCTGATTATTTTTCCTAATCTGATACATGCTATTGTTATTCCCTGGTAAACAACTGTTCTACTCGTCCCCAATCACAGCTGCATTTCACTGGTGTGGAAAGTGCTTACAAAACGTTTGATGCACCACAGCGCTACTGGGAAGTTCAAACAGACTATCATTGCAAAGAGTCTGGAACTGAAATGGTTTACTACGGTTATACACCATCTAGGCTATGGTGCTTTTGCAAAAGAACAGCTTTTTGCTTCCTGTCTGCTGGTGGACAAACAGCATCTTACTGTGCAGAAGAGGTGAATTACCATATTTTCTGATTTGCAGGAACAGCTCCATAAAGCTACATAAAAGCTTCAGATGGATTTTCTACCTTCCCTCAAGTCCAAAGAACAGATTTTTGGCTTTCTCTCACTCTGTTTTTCCTTCTGTTTTCCACACCTCTGTTTCCTTGCCTGGTGCTCCAAATACTCCACCACCAAATGGCTAGAGAACTAGTAGGAGCAAGAAACTGTTGCTTTAAAGAGGAAATACATGGAATGGGAGAATCCCCTCCAGTGCAGTAACGCATTCAGTTTTATTGGAGGCTCATAATGTGAATTTATGTCTCATCCATTTGAACAGAAAGTTACTGAACTTTAGAAAAGGCAATTATTCACAGACAATAGAAGAGAGGGTCAGGGATCTTTTTAAAAACTAGCACTTTTTTTAGTTTATGAAGCTGGGATAAGGAAACTCAGACATATACTGTCCAAACGCAGCCAACAGCTTTGGGGCCAGAACTGCGCTTTCAGCTTGCTTCAGCAAATGCCATGCTTCCTTTAAAAGTGTCTTCCTGCTCCTCGTAAAACATGGGTTTGGCAACAGAAAAGCTCTCCACTGAAGTTTTACGAGACCTTTTTATTAACGGAATACTAATTCTTTCTGCTGTTATTTAACCAGGCTGTCACTTGGAGGTTAGGATTTCTGTGAAAACCTAAAAGAGGTGTAATTCCCTGGTTTCCAAGGGAGGCTGATTCCTGTGGGCCATGCCGAGACCCCAGCCTTTTACTGCACCTCCATCTGACACGTGCAGATTGGGTTAAGCCACACCGATTACCACTTCCAGCATCCCTCACTACCTTCCTTACTCGTTCTGCTATCACTTGTTACACATGCAAGCGAGCATACACGACACAGAAACAAACAGTATGTATTTATATACTCGTCACTTAAATGCCACAAACTGTCCCTTCCCAGATGGCATGCAACTTCCTATGGATTTGCATCCTCTGCCCCTGTCCCCGTTGCAATCTGTTTCTGTCCCGCACACCAGCCCTTCTCCCAGAGCCACCACCCTCGTGGCAGTGCTGCTGCTTTGTCCCCGTGTGTCATACCCCCTGTACGTGTCCTCGCCATCCCACTGGCAGCTGCCAACCCCAGCATGGCTGGGTTCCTCTCTGCCTGCCCTCTCCGGCCTCGACCCAGCCCGCTGCTTTTAGGAAACTTGCAGATACTTTACTTCTGGGACTTACAGCACACTGTCAAGACTTGAAAATATTGGCTGATTTAAAACAAAAGTGCTCAAGGTATAAAAGGCCCAACTGCACAATCACCATCTCTTTAGGAAAACAAGTTAAAAAAGCAGGAATATAATTAGAACATTTCCATTTGAAGGCAAAAGGAGCAAGTCCCTCCACAGGCTTTAGGCAAAAAAAAAAAACCCAAAACAAAACAGAAAACCACCACCAAACCAAACCCACACCAAAAGAAAACAAAATAAGATTTCTGAATAGGTTTGAAAATACAGTAGTAGCTATTAAAATAGCCTTGCACACAAAACTGATAAATAAGCATATTTCAGGGGCTGGATCAGAAAGACTGATGTCCTGCTCATTGGAAATACTCCTTCACTAGCTAGAAACTTTGTTTTGTTACTATAGTTACTCTCACTACAAGTGGCCCTGACTAAGGCACGAGGTATTTGTTATATAAAACCTCGACGCAACTGCAGCCTTACACTTCAGAAAGTACCAGCTCTGCGCTCAGTCCTGCTTGAAAATTCTATTCCAAGCACAAACTCAAAATGCTTTCACGCTGATTAGGGCTTACGCTTGAGCAACGGTTTAATGGCACAGTTTATGTGCTGAAAACATAATCAGCATTGTTCACGATATACACTAAAACTGCGAAGGAACGTAGACGGACTGCACTGAGCAAGTCGAGCAGTGACTTCCTCCCCAGACAATTACACTGTTAGCAGTGACTGTCATGCACAAGAGAAACTGGCAATCCAGTTTAAAAAAATTTGCTGAGAGGCTGTTGAATTTGATGGAAAAAAATGTTTGTAGCCAGTTAGAAGAGCAGCAGGTAGAAAACATATATCCTGCAGTGCTGTGATTTTTTTGTTTTGTTACATTTTTACCAGCTTAATTTGATAAAGTTTAACATCAGTAAGAAAAAAATAAATATCCTCGCTTCCTTGGCCTTTAATGTATTCTGGTTTCACAGAATTTTTTTCTTGTTCTTCTGGGGGATATTTTCAGCCAGACAAACTGCTATTATGCATAATCTTGGAAAAGCAGCTTATGAGATCCCAAGTGAAAACAGGGAGATGACAGGACCTCACTTTTTAAGGTAGTCATCTGATGCTGATACTCCAGTACTGCGTGCCAATCCGATTCAGGCCATCTGCACTGTTCTCTGCTGTATTTTTTCCCCTACTTGGGTAGGGTAAAACAGTGTGGCTTTCCTTCTCTTCAGCTTGAAATCTAGACACTAGGCTTTTTCTTAAAAGGCCAACAGCCCAAAGAGAACCTGCTCACAAGCGGCAACAAGCACTTACAAGTGCTGAGGTCAGAAAAATTAATCTGTACATATGCTTTTCCTGCAGTAAGCATCATGCAGGTTGGGCCCATGCCAATGACTACTACAGCACTGATACAGAGCTATTTAGCTCTGAAATGACAGATGTAGCCATTTATGTTACATAGCTGAAGCTATGAACGCTACAGAAGACTGGAAGGGTGTCTTTCTCTTTCCTTTCCCTTCCTCCCTCAGTGCTGACACCCTGTACTATTCTTAGAGTGCAGAAATCAGTGGTGTTAATTTCAGAGTTCACACATCACAGGAAGCATTTAGAATTTATTCATTCATTTGTGAGAACCTGTATACAGCTTTGTCCTTAACCGTAGAGCAACACACTTTTTTTTTTTTTTTTTTTTTTTTTGTCAGCTGTGACATTACTTGCAACCAGTCTTACAGTTTATTACAGCCTCCTAACTGCTGAGGAGCAAATCTGCCCTATCCTGTAAGAAACATGATTTCCTTAAGGTGCTGTTCGGATACAGAATTGCTTCCTCCCTGTAATAACAGTGCTTGCAGTGACACCTAAAACCATGATCTCTGTTTCTCCCACGTCTTGCAACTAATCCCAGGCTAATGGCCTTGTCTATGTAGGCAACTAATGAGCACCTGCTAGAATACATAATTTGTGAGTGCTACTTCTAGCTTTTCGTGACACTGCAACTTCACATTGTACCATTGCTTACACTGTGTTAGAGAAAAAAGTTATTATTCAGCTACAATATTGTTCACATCCAGAATTTCCAAATTCAGGGTGTATATTGCAATACCTCTTAAAATAAGACACTGGCTCTAGAGTGGCTAATTAGATGAGATCAGAAGTGGATATTGCCATATCTAAACTACAGTTTTTGTATCGGAAGTTTACAGGAGAAATAAGCAAAGTCTAAATTAATATATGATGCACATCCAATGAAAAAAACATACTGCAAGGATTAGGTATGCTCGGAGCTGGTAAGGCATCTGAAGAAGTTGTCCCACTTTTAAGACCAGTTTAACCTCTAGAACATCAAAAATCTGTAGTAGAATCCTCTACGTGCTTTCCAACATTACTATCACAGCTAGTAAGCTGAATGAAAACCCCTACAGCAGTTTATTTAGATACTGTCCTTCACAATATCATCATAGGGCTTAAATAAACATTTTAGTTAAATAAACTATCATTGCAGAAATTTAACACGTGTTTGTTTCTACATCCCCCCAAAGTTTAACTGAAAGAATAAGTCTTAAGTCAAGCTTGCTTTTGCTCTCTTCATTTCTATATGTATCAGTCAATCTTTTTTAAAACAACAAAGGTTTGATTCAGATGCATTTTGTCTCTGCAATTTTTTTTACAAATTGTAAGAAATGCAATGGAGCTTTTTTCAAAAGCAGTCTTACATATGTGGGACAAAACACCGTTACCAAAAGAAATACACAGTTTGGGGCGACACAGAAAGAAAAGAACGCCAAAGACCACAGGCTTTCTGATGGCAGTTTTCCTGCCCTGCAAGGCCACAGTGCATACCATACACACACACACACACACACACACACCCCCAAGGCATCATTATGCTACAGGATCTCTCTTTGTCTTCCCCACAGACACTTTGCACAGGGCAATATCCCTGCTATTCAAACTCTTGACGTTTACAGGTGGCCAGGGAAGCAGCAGGCAATTGCCGATTGCCACTGAGGAAGAAGCAACATAATCCCAGAGTTACTGGTAGAGCAGGCTTCAATCCCTATTATATGTGAAAATCATGGGGCGTGAAGGCTCCACAGAGTGCGTATATATTGAATTTGGTGGGGTTTTTTCTTTTTTAAAGTGGACTTGAAAAATAAAACCTTTTTCCAGTTGGCATTTCCAAACTGACAATGTACTGCCTCTTGATTAAGATGGGACATAGTTTATACCCCTGGCAACAGAGAAAACTCCAAGCATTTCCATCTGCTTTAACACTAAAGCAATAAACAAGAAAATGTAGCATCCAGTTTACTTTCAGAAGAATGTTTTTGATTGAAAGATAAATTAGTATATATATCCTGACTCCTACACGCAATTGCATAAGAAAAAGCATAAATTCACACAAGCACTTTGGATGCAAAAAACCCCTCCAAATAATAAACTCCCAATACTACCATGCACAGCTTTGAACAAGTCTTTCTATAGAAGAGTGCTATAGCAGGAGCTCAGAAAGGCAGAGGAAACCTCTGCATTCTCCTGCTCAGGAGCCACTCCTTCTGCAGGTGTAGAAAGAGCACAGATTAAAGCAATCCCAGGTAGATTAAAAAATCTCCCAAGGGTACGATTAGCACATCTGGCTGGCAGTGGCATGGACTAAGCCTTGGGGACTGCTCTGTGCATTACCACATGCTTGGTTTGTGCAGACCAGGAAAATCTCTGACCCTTTTGCTCTCAAGAGTCCCTGTCTGCTACCTAGTGCTAGTTACCAGCAATGCTTTGCTCACCTTGCTGGCAGTTGGTGCAGCTTGATAAATTCAGGCCAGTCGATGCCTAGCTCAAGGCAGCCCATGGGGTCCACAAGGCTCACGAGTGAGTGAAACAGCTGGGCAATTCGCCCACACCGATCCATGTCTCTATGGAGACTCTTGTCAGCAGCAGCCCAGGGAGCTGGGCTGAAGCCGGCCCAGACACGTCCCTGTGTGGAGCAGCCCTGGCAGGGCGGACATACCCTTTGCCACCTGTGATCCCTCATATGCATCAGCTTTTACTGCTCCCCATGGAGACTGTCTAGCAGCCACGTCTATCGGTTCTGCAGCCTTATTTGTCAGGGAGTGCCACCCCTCCTGGGGGGGCTGTGGCAGCTGGCAGGAGCACTTGGGGTGGGCAGATGCCCCCCCCCCATTCCTCAAGTGCCATTTTTGCTATGCAGCATCACAGCAGCCTCTCCAAGCACTTGTGCTGCAGTGGTCTGGAGAAGACTTTAAAGATGATCCTTGCACCTGTATTGGATCCCTTTGCTTCATATTGAGTTATGTCATTCCTCCTTTACTATACTGCACACAAACATTACTGAAATTTATTAAGCTAAGTGAAAGGTTTTTTTCCTTTTCTCCTCCAACACAGCAAATGCCTAATTTTTGAAGAATCAGACAAAATGACTCGTTGCTGAAACTCTAGGGCAGGAGGCACAGCTTCCTCTTCACTCAGTAGCACAGCTTCCTGCAGCCCCCTTGCCCACTGCCATCTCTCCTGTTCATTACACGGACTGCAGTGACATGCTACATTCTCAGCTGGGTTTAGAGCCTCATTGCATTACATACTCTACCAACAACAGAAAGACACTGACCCTGTCCTGCAAAAACACAAGAAAAACAGCAGAAAAATCTTAAGTCATTGCAAGTGTTCAGATGGTAGATGCAAAGGGCCAGCAGATTCCAAGGGGGGTGGGGGAAGATGCCCAGAAGTCTTTTCACTATGAATTTCAGTGCAACTGCTTTTACTGGTATGATGTTCAGTTGAGGTGCCAGTTATCAGGCTCCTGCCACTTCTCCACATGACAGAGGCACATGCAGTAGAGGTCAATGCATTAATTTCCTAACCTGCTGGAACTCCAGAAGTTCACATTTCCAGTCACAGCATTCAGAAACACAATACTACATCATCCTTACGTAATTCTGGGTTGAATTTTCTATTGGCGTACGTAGGAAGAACTCTGCTAATGACTGCACCACTTGAGCAGACCATTTAGCTCTCCATCCTCATGCTCACCCTTCCTCCTAAAACAGTCTTAAAACAAGCTTACTGCTGAACTATATACGTAACAGAAAGCTTCAAGCCAAGGTAAAAATTAATAAAGGAAAGAGTAAAATAATTCATATTATCTGTTTTGTGTTGTAAAAATGTTATCAAGAAATATGTCCGGATATTCTTAAAGACATGTTAAGGCAGAACATCTACATTACCGTCTCTCTCTATTATATTACCTCCATTCATCATTCTCTTGCCTTTACTAACAGAAACTAAAATATTAAATAACTTGAATACTAACTAATATCAAATAGTATGACTATGCCCACTTACATGGTTCTGCAGACAGTAATGACAACAGAAAATGGAGATGAAAAAAGCCAACCTTTTCATTGAGTGATCAGAGCATTATATGCATCTGAGAGACAATATGGCTTGACCACACTGCAAACTTCTTGGAAAGTCATTTGCTGCAGGAATCTACAGGACAACCTGCCAAATCTGAGCTTGAAGTCTCAAACACAAATTTACTGATGTTCCCTTATGAAACTTCCTGCTTTTCCACAAACAAATTGCCCTGAAGCACAGAACTTGTGGGTGGTAACTATCTCATTTCAAACAGGATACGCTATTCGTGCATTTTGGAATTTATTAAATTTCTGAAACAAAGCCTATGCATTTGCAGAACTTGTGTTACCTCTCCAATGCCAAACCCAGCACCTAGAAGCACTGCTGCTCATTATAAAGGTCTTGAACGGAGGCAGCAGCCATTTACTCAGGTGGTAGAAAAAAAGTTGTTATGAAATGAAATTGATTTTTCATTCAGAGAAAGACTCAAAACACTGCCGCTAAAATTGGCAAATCACTGTTCCTTCTTTTCATACCACCCTAAGAAAATAAGTCTGCAGCAGGTTTCCTCTCTAAGCTCTGTTTAAGTCATTTTATTCATATCCTGAACCCTGTGCTATGAGGGAATGAAGTTCTCCCCAGGTACCACTGAATCCATCCATATAATTTTAAGATGAATTGATACGTACACTAACACAAATCCACTTCTGGCACAAACAGACGTGAACCAGCTAGGGGGGATATTTCTTCCCACTGCATTAAGATGGTGGGTAGAAGGCTATTACGATCATCTGCTGAATTTCTGCCTTAGATCAGACTGTGATCCTTCAAAAGGGATGCATGTATCTCTTTGAACCTGCCAAAACGGGAATCTGATCTTGGATACCATAAATTCTGTTTCCTCATCAGACAGGGCAAAAAAAGGAAGGAAAAGAAGAAGAAAAGAAAAAAAAAAAAAAAAGAGCTAAGAGTAGAAATAAATCCAAATCAGGAAAAAAACCCTTAGATTTCTATTTCTAAATTTTATTAGCTTTAAGTAGCTCTGTTACCATTAATAAGAGTCAGGAGACTAGCTTAAAGCTTTCCCTTCATCTATTTGGCATACAAATACTCAATATCATTACCAGTTCCACAGAGTACAGTCCTGATTATTGCAATGTATCACCAAGGTTTTTTTAGGTTAATTTTATAAAAACAACAAGGGATCCTAGCATGCCAACAAAAGCAAAAATTCACGGTTACTATAGTAAAAAACCCAGCTCAACCCTTCTAACTCCACATAATACATCTCTTGTTTAAGTGAATCACAAAAGCCTAATGTTTTGTATTCCTGTAGTACCCAAGTACATACTTCAATTTTTTATTACTTCATATTATTTTGTCTGCGGCATCAATACAGAGACAAAAATCTGTGGGTCACTCACCACCCAGGGTGTGACCACACCACCACAAGAAGTCAACTTGCAAAAGCTCCACCCTTAAGAGTTTTGAATATCCTGTTTATGAAAGTCGTCTAGCATGATCAAATGCTACAGCCAAAATATTAATGTATCCCTGCTTTAGATCCTCAGATCTTGCTCCCTTGAGGAACTCAAACAGAACAATATTCTAAGAATATTAACAAGCTGTCTTATCACCACGTCTGCTCACAAGATGTACCAGACTTCCCTTGCCCCTTGCCTAGTGATGAACTGGAATCATATCAGCAGGCTGATGGGATTCTCTAAAGCCATACTTCTACAGCTAAGTGAGGTTGCCACCCCTTTTGTGAGAGAAGTGGTAAATACCATTCTACAGCATACACAAGCGTATTACCTGGGGGTGAGGTAAGGGGGGGGGGGGGGGGGGATACAACCATCTTGACAAAAACTGTAGTGCAGACTAGGCATTAGACAAAGGTTTGCAAACCATCAGCTGAGATGCAATTGACTCCTTATTCCCCATAAAGATTATAGGCAAGACAACAGTTCTACTTCATGGCTGTCAACAATATTGCAGTATTCCACTAGTGCCCATAAAGATATCGCTCAAAGGAGGCATGAGTTATTTACTTTCAACATACAAGAAACTGCCTGACAAGTAATAGAAAAAGAATTCAAGCTGGAAATGCCAGTTTAATCATGCATCTTGAGATCCTGATTTTACACCGCTTTTTTTGTAGCAAGTGGAAGCACCTGTTAAATGACATTGCTTATATTCCACAAACTCTCCCTCAGTAAGTCTGCACCAGACTATGATAAATAAATCTTACCGTATGATTACTTCACATATCCTTAATGAAATTAACGTAGTAGTGATGAAGTCGAGGACATCTGCTGTCAGTAAACCACTTCTAATCCTTCGTATTTTGAGGGCTGGCTGTAGCCAAAAACCCCCTTTCTGTTATAACACCACCAAGACAACATACACAATTCCCCATGCAAAATTTACTTCCTTTTTTATTCATCTTCCCCAAGGTATACTTTTAATATTTCTTGGCCTTCTGAGCTTTGTTGCACTGTATCTACAGTAGTTACTTTTGTGACAGCAAAAGCATCTGCGTTTGACAGCTACATGGCTCTGAAACACCAACCCACCTGCTCGTTTTTGAGTTTTTATGTGTAGAATTGCAAAGCTTCTCAGAAGTTTTCTGTTATTTCTTTCTAAAACTAGTTTTGAGGCTTTGAAAGCAACAGAATAGTGACTTATAGTCTAGGAAGAGAAGGAATATTAGCAGTTATTTAAGAGTTACAATTCCTGTGCCACATGCAGAACTGCTACAGATATAAAGATGTAATCATTTAACAAAACATTCACCATCACACTGGGCAGCAATTAGAAGTTGTGGTTGGTTATGCCAGAAGAATGTATTGTTCTAACTTAACAGGGAGCCATCCAGGAGACAAAAACAAGCCGACAAACAACAGAACAGGTTTTGATAAGCAGTCTGGGAGCAATTATAAAGCAATAAAGTATCCATAAAATTGATAACCTATTTTCAACCTCAGGCTAGGTACAGACCTCATTTTTCTCCAATGATGGGAGCTAACCAATTAGAGCTAAAAGATGACCAGAGTGCAAAACAGTCTCTGGAAGAGTGGATGAGTCGGGAGGACAAAGTCAATTTTACACAAGTGAAACAGGAAGGAGGAAATACTACCAGCTGAAGGTAAAGGACCACGTTACCTCCTTACACAGGCTCTGTGGTGGGTTCTGCAGGCTGCCAGACCTATGGGACTTCTGCATGGAACATTGTGAGGTGTGAAAGTAGACTTTGAAAAGGGATATTCTTCCTTTCTAAATAAAAAATTGCATTATTTTAAGAAGATCACCTGGAGGGCAAGAAGGGTGCTCACTAATATGATTTCTTCCAGGTAAAAGATCTATCCTTGAGACAAACCTGGGGAGGTAATCACAGCCAGTCCCAGGCAGAACGCTGCCCAAAAGGCTGGCCTTTGAGTTGGAAAAAAACTGAAGGAATCCATCTTAAGAAAGGCTTATGATCAGCATCACTGACCTGGTGGGGACATACATGATGCTATCAGGAGTCCTCTCTCCTAAATGTGCTGGAGATGGTGCTTTGAAATATATACTAAAACCAACTATTGATACTGCACTCATTAACTTCTTTTAAAAGCATACCAACATTGACAGGATGTAAACCCAAGTTTTACCCTGGGCAGTCTGCCTCCACAGGAGCCAGTGATTTTTCAGGTGGTACCTCCCATGTAAAGGTTGCTATTATTTCTATCTTTTATAGTCATGACAAACAGAGTACTTCTTCTGGTTCACTCCATCTTGCAATAATATGTCTAAACCAGGTAGCTCTCATTCTTCCTCTACCCAGTCTTCCTCTGTCATTCTAGACACATTTGGGTCAGTATTATGGGGCTCATGCCATGAATATACTGTATATTTTTTTTCAGTTGCCTCAGCCACTAACAAGTACATGACAACCTGAACAATTACTTCCTTAAAATACATAATGAAAGAATTTAACGGGGAAATAAAAAAACAGGAACAAGCTCATCTTACATACAGTCAGAGACCAACCAAACAGTATGGAATGTCTGTAGTTTGGGCCAGCTAAGACCTTGATTTTTAATGTATTATTCTTTTGTTTAGGATATACATCCAGGTAATGCTTATGGCTTTTGCCATCTACAGAGCCCTAAGGTCCCTTAATGCAGCTTTCATCATCTTTTCTTGATACGTGCCATCAAACTACACTTCCAAAAAGGGTTGTCATTAGGAAGGGAGCCCCCAGGCACACATTACACAGTCGCCTGGTTCATATCAATGTGAAATGGGAAAAATAATCAACCGCTTTTAAATACAGCTTTAAAATTGTGCAGTTGAACTTGCCTACATAGGCACATGAAGTATCCTGTTGTCATTCCATGCAGTAGTAAAATTTACTACACTTTTTTTGTAAGGCAATAGCAACTTGACATGTATGACGTCATCAGGTCTTTCTCTCTTAAAAGAGATTTTACAAAGCCGTAAAGCCCTCCTAGTATAACCTTTACTTTGGTCCTCTAGAAATTCTGGAACAGTTTCAGAATTGGTACAAACTATAGATGTATTCTGTTACTCTTCTTCCTTTCCCCCCTCATTGGGTTCCTGTTCTTCCTTTTTCTTCAGAAATGCTTTTTTAAAGAATATTTTTTTTCTGTCTTGCAACTCTGATACTCTTTCTCCATTCCCTCACTCATGAGTTATTTGCCGACTGGTTTAGAGAAAGACCCACACAGGCGAGGCATAGCAGCAGAGGCAAGAAGCCAGCCCCTACTCCTGAATCTGTGTGTACCTTTGCATGAGTCTCACCGCCAACTGTGTTACATACCACAGTGCGTGCAGGGAGCAAAGACGTGTTCTTCCAGGGGCACATGCCCTAGCAAGTCTGTGTCTAGGAGTAAGCATGAACCTGTGGCTTTCACTACCAATATTAATCGCTTCTATCACAGATGACTTATTCTGCTATGCCTTGCAATGCCTTTCCACACATGAAAATTGGCACTAGAAGCTCCTATGCTAGAAGCATGGGAGATAATATTCTTTCCTGCTTTGGAGAAATCAAACTACCAGGCCGCACAAAGGAACCCAGCCAGCAGCCCTCCAAGATATTTTGTGCACCATGTTTTCTTTGTCTTTTCCTGAAACATAAATTATCAGTAGGTGCTGGAGGAAAAATCCAGGACCAGCTGGTCAATCTGACATGGAAAATACTGCATCCCTCACATAAACAACCAATTTCTTCTTCCTCTTCCACCTCCATCTTATCTGTCTTTGAGTGTTTGCAGTTCTCAAGGAACGTCTGACCTTTGACTGTATGATGTGACCTTTTGACTGTATGACATGAGGGGTTTTTACTATGCTTATTACTTGCAAAACACAATTTAGCAGCCACTGGAGTATTTCCTGTTTCAGTCATACCCATGTTCACACTTTGAAGAGATGCTGTCATCATTTTAAGAGCTCTTCCATTACCAATTTTCACTTCGTTCTCAAAGATGCGCTCTGACAGTCTTAGCTCCTCACATGCACAATTTAACTAACCTCAAAAATACATAGAGCAGAGCTATTTTAAATGGTAACATTCAGCTTACAACGAAAAGCATTATATGCTGATACAGCACCATAGTTCTAAAAGATCCTAAAGTATTCAAGCTCACTTTTGGATAACCTCTATCTCACTTGTGACCTTCCTTTGCTCTGGTTTAGACAACATCCCACTCAGCTGCTGGACTACACCTGTGGAGGCCACTCCCCCTCTGCAATGAGAAAGCAGGCTGCCTAAAGACAATGCTGCAAGGGTTTGAAACATCAATTAAATACAGGCAATTCTGAATGCAAGTTGGTCTTCCAGCAATGCAACAGGTTTTTCTGTAGTTTGGCTGAGAAACCCAGCTAGTATGCCATCACTAGAAAGTATTACAGTAGCTTTAATTTTTGCACAGAACAGACAAATTCATTGGTTTGAAAGGTCATTAGAGTAAATTGCAATGAATTCAATTTGTATCCCTCAGATGGATGAACGTATGCAAGTCAAACACAGAACAGTGGAAACCTCTGGCTCCAAAAAGTCTGCTGATTCAAACCTGCTCTTTAGGCAGCCAAACCATCCTTTCAGCTATGCATTATTACAGCTCGTGATTTTCATCTGATCTTCTTCCGCAGCTATGCTATTGCAGCAAATTGTGTCATACGTGAGCATCAAAAGAATGGTCAATACATGAAGAATTTGTTTGTGTTTAACCAGGAAGTTCAGCAAATACAAAATTATTTGTGATACAGACAGACATCATCACAGATGTCTCACACTCATTTCTGCACGTGTAAAGTGACATACGAAGAAAGTACAGGGCGATATATGGGAGAAAACACCATCAGCACAATACTGGAAAAGCAAACAAGCATAAGAACTAGTTTTAAAAACGGAAAGACCATGAAGATAGAAAATCAAAAGAATACCCCAAGCCTCATGTTTTAGCTTCACAGTACACCCAGAAGGAGAGTGACACACCAGAAGCACACCTGATTTAACAGGCTCCTTGTGCATAACTGAGAACAACAGAGCTAGTGAGCAGATCATCCCTGACTAGATGTATTGCATCATGCAGTAAGTCTTACCTAAAGCTTTCTGGGTATTCAACAACAGCCATGTTGATAACATCCAGTGCATGCTGATAGTGCTTCTGAGCTGAAAAGAGGAGGGCCAGCAGATGAAGTGAATTCATATCATCTTTGCACAGCTGCAGTGCTTCTTGAAGATGTTCTATAGCATCAGAAATCTGGAAGGATATGGGATAGAAATAAAAAGAGAATACATTTCTCCTTCAGTTCTATGTTATATGCCAAAGGTAAGAACAAATACTGTCATTAGAAATCCAGAAGTTCTACTTAGGCATCTATGAGGAAGGCTTCTACTATCTGAACAGTCTGCCAAAATTAACAGACTGCATTGCTTGGGAAAAAAAAAAAAAAAATCAAACCACACATTCTAGAGAAAGGAGTCTGCAGCATTACTAAATCACTGCTTATAAGCAGGAGCAGCAGTTGATCCAATCAACCCCCTCTTACTTTGGCATGGTGCTTCTATGCTGTAAACAGATCCATTATATAGGCCCAATTCTCAGCTCCATTGTCTAGGATGGGTGGCTAGCTCTTCACTGAGGGGAGAGCATTACACATCTCTGCTGCATTTTGTCTCTTGTGATGGCTGTGCAGGACCTTTCACGATGTGGATCAAGAACACATAAATTAAGTTTGAATGTTCAAGGGTAAGAGAGTCAAGATTCAAAACGCTGTCAGAAAAAGAAATAACTTTGCAAGCAGTGATATAAAGAGCAGACCTGACACTCACAGCAGCAGAATGTCATGAGAATCAAGCCTCACTTGGCAGAAAACTTAACATCTATAATGAATGTGAGTATATCACATGCTCTTTGTAATCCCATACCCTATTTTAGGCTATCTGTTCAAAAGGGAACTTCTTAGTATGTTTTCTTTCCTTTGGCTACTGCTAAGTTTTATATGGAGGATTTTCTTTAAGATTCTCTAATGTCTGAAATTACTACTTGATTTTTACTTAATTGGTTAAATTATTCCAGATCTGCGTTTGGCCCTGGAAGCCTGCAGATAAAAAAAAAAAAAGTATACATTTCCCTTCCTCATGGATACTTGCCTTGTCCTTCCCTTAAGGGCTGGAGAATGTAGTTCCTCCTTTGCTATTGTGAGAACTTCCCACCTAGCAAAGCTCTGCAGACATTCCCCTGCCTTGGCATACCACTAGTGTCAAATTCCCACCGCCTCCACAGATCACTCAGGTAGCACATAACTAAGGAAAGCAACAGTTACACTGCCTGCAGTTAAAACACAGATTGCTGATTATCTAGATCTCAGGTATACTTCTGGAAGCGTGGTACATATTTTGCTCATGGAACGACTTCATCCTAATGTCCAAGTGACATTTTACTCTTGCTGTGAATCTGCAAGCCAAAGTACTTAACTACTCTATTACTGGTGATTCCATGCAAGTCTGGAGATCAGTGTGACTGCTCCACAGACATAACCCCAAACTGGCATCTGGCCCACAGTTTCAAAACCGCTGAATGTCCTGGCTTAGGTTCAGATTGGGATATATGACTGAGTGCTCAGCTTTAATGAATTACTGCTTGTCAGTGGAGCTACTTTAACCACGTGTGTTATTATAGCCTACTGCAAAGGTAAACACATTGGCTTAAATCACCGGTGCTCCCTCAGCAGCTTACTAGGACAGATTTTCTCACAATGTAAAAACACCAGTGATGACAAGACAACTTGGAATCAGACCATGCACAAGACTGTGATGGGCCCAGATCTGCCCATCCATGAAGTTCTTCAGGAGGTATATAAATCTGACTTGCTACAATGAAGCTGCTATCCAGACTCTTCTTGCTTATTTTTTCTATTTCTCTGTCTCAGACCTGCACAAGTAGTCATAAATAAATTCTAGATTTTGGGGGAAATAAGTTCATTAGAAGAAAAAGAAAACTTGCAAACAAAACAGCTGGAGGAGGCTTTGAGCAACCTGTTCCAGCTGACCCTGCTTTGAACAGGGATTGAACTGGGTGATCTCCAGAGGTCCCCTCCGAACTCAACTATTCTATGACTCTACTCAAAGATTTGGGAAGGTGATCCTAATTTGCTACTATGAATCAGACAAAGAATAATACTTGCAACTAGCGTCTTTACCGAGGGATTTGAAACTGTAAGGATACTTGACCTTACTTGCATATTAACGTGCAAACTAAGTCACTGAGACTTTGCTTTATGCGTGCACATGCCAAACGATCACACAACTGCAAGTTCATACCCCTACCAGAGGCCAGGTATCAAAGAAGCTCTTGGAGTGTTGTAACATACACAAAACAGAGCAGCACAAAAGCCAGTCGTGGTCACTCCTGCAAACCTGTGCCTGCTGAACACGTAGTGACATACTGTTGAAACAGACATAATCTAAAATAATTCTCCCCTGTTCTGTAGCATAGGGTTTGCAATAGTTACATCTCATTTCAGTGCTTCCTTCTAGTACCATCAGAGTCACAGGCAATGGCTGTTTCTGAAAGTTAATCGTGCTTCCCTAACACCTGATTGTTTACCTTGAGCCCAAAAAGGTTCTTCAGTGCTGTAACACCATTAGTACCCTGCACAGTACTGCTGCATAATTAGAAAGATGGACAAAACACAGATGAGAAAAAAACCCCAGCTTTGATAATATGAATAGACTCTATTCCTTTATGGGAATCATTACACAAAACAACCACCTGCAATAGACCAGATGCAATGAAATACAAACTACATTTCTAGAACAATAAAAGCAAGATATTTGGCAGCAGTCAACACAAACTTCTTTTGAAAAGCAGAGATCAACCTACTGACAGATGCCACAACTTATTTATTTAAGTAACTATGTAATTTGAGAAAGATGGAAGCTGGCAGCCCAGGTGGCACCCTGAAACTTCAAGGGTGTATCAGAGGTAGGCTGCCAGTTTAAATTCCCTACAAGTGCTGCACTTTTAAATAATCCTATTTCAGCTGGACTGCAAGTCCAAGTGGGACCCGCAATTAGAAGATGCTACCCTTCTCCGATTCATCTTTCTGTTAAAAAATATACCACATGCGTTCTGCATGGCATACAGGTATATTCAGATCCCACTGATTACGAAGTGAAGATACTGCAGCAAGCCAGAAATAGCATCTTACAGCACTACCAAAATAATGCCACATTATGGATTGTTTAGGCTGCCTCATATATAGCACGACTGATTTCAATAATGCTATACGTTTCCTTAAAAACAATGCTGGGATGTTATAACTGTAGGTATAAAAAGGAAACCAGTATGAACATTAAAAATAGTTCCCAACAGTAGAATGCACTTGCATATTTAGATTGGTAAATGAAACAGGATCTTCTAAGAGGATTTTCTGGCCTTGTAATTTCACATCAGTTGTGAGTTAGCTAATTAATCATTAAAACTACCCTCTCCATCTCTTCCTATAGCACAGGGATTATAGAAAGGAGAACGCTTTATGGACAGGCAACCAAAAACAGAGTTGCTACAGACCACCAGAACTTGAGGAAAGCAGGAGCAGACGTATCTGTGAGTTACTACTTAATTCTTGCTACAAACTGGTTTTGATCACCAGAAAAATCTAGGCCAGGACCTAGACAGAAAAGCAGCATGTTGCTGTTCAGCAGAGGCGGCACTAGCCGCTCTGGGAGAAACAGAGACCAGAACTACCCACATTCAGCATTTATCTCGCTGAAAGACGTGCCTCTCAATACCTACTAAAACCAAGCTCCCCTGCTGGGGCAAAGACAAGATAGCAGTCTCTCCTTCTTGAAACCAGAGTAAACACTGTGGAGAAAACAGCTGAAATACGTTCTCTGGTGTCTTAACCAACATCTATCTTATTTTTACATCCAGACATTCTGGAAGGTGATAGGTGTTTTTTGGATATTGCCACTTGAAACTTCAGGTTTGTTGGCAGCCCACAGATGAAACTGGTAACTGAGACCTCTAATTCTCAGCTGCTGGCCCCTGGCTGTCTTTCCCTTCCTGTTTTCATGCAAAGAAAGGTCAAATCAAATCAAGTATTAAAATGGTATGAAACCCCCATATGTTGTTTTTATGTTTCTGATACTGATTTACATGGCATTCAAGGTCAAAAACAACACCACCACCCAAAACGAGAAGGGAACCTGCACTTAAAATTAAAAAGAGTGCTGACTCTCTAGAGTCATTTCCATAGAAACTGGCCTGCTAAAAAAAAAGGCAAGGCATTAAAATCAGTGAGCTTTAAAATATTCATTCTACCTTGTTTTTGCTGATCCAAATGCTGTTGCCACAGAAACAAGAGAAGCAGCCGAACCAGCCGCAGGGAGTGGGGAGTTACAGGTCTCCTCTGTGGATCGGCTCGGCTCGGCCAGCTGCCAGCCAGGCGCTGCAGGTGGAGATCACCACCACAGCAAACACTGACCTTGGCCTTGTGGCACTTCAGCTTTGGGGAAAAACCAGATTGAGACCCTCCTTATAAAAGAGGATATTATCCTTTGTATTTTGCTGAAAAACCTACCCGAAAACACTGCAGGGCTGACCTAGACCCTCCAAGAGTCACTGGAGTCCTCCCAGCAACCCCAGCAGTCTTCAAAACACAGAGCTGCGCACACAGAAACACAAGCACAAAGCACGTAATCATCTTTCATTTTGGTTGCCAGTGGTTTTCAACTGCCAGCTCTGTGAAAACCCTTTATAACTACCCCTCTTCTTGTCACATCCTCATCGCATGTCAGAAGGAAGCTTACACTTTTCCGTTTCCCCTTTCCCTTGCCCAGTGCTCACAGAGACAAGTGCTATTGGAAGTATTTTACAGAGTCTTCCAAGAAAGATGAATTGCCCCAACTTTGCTTGGCACTCTACTGGTCAGCTGCCTCTCTTGCTTTGTTCAATGAAAATGCTCTATGCAAGCTGATACCTAGATTTTTCAGCGTTGGGTAAGGTTACCTAATTTATTGCCCTTGCCTATGGAAACAAAAAGACCTATTTATTGAGAATAACATTCAGGTATTATATTATAACCTACTGTGCAGGAATGGCCTGATTTGTTGGTATTGTAGCATCACCTGATGAAAGCCTAACTGTGATGTTCAATAGTTAATGCAATCTACCAAAAAAAAGGTATCATTTATCTTTCAGTTAATTAGAAGGAGAGTATCTTAGATACTTTAAATAATTAAGGATATTAAAAATGCATTACCAAATGTTTATCAGTAAGTAAACTGGCAAAAGAAGAGTAGGACATTTTATAGCAGTCTAAAAATAAAGATGTCTCAGGTATCTCCCCTCTCTCCAAGCATACGTTAAAAGATTAATATCTCACTAGATGGAGAAGAGCAGAAGCAGCATCGCAGGAGTCAGGCTGACACTGCATAACACACTTAGATCACACACCTATGGTAGCAGGGGCAACTGGCAGAACATCAAGGATGAAAATACACAGGTGAGGTAGACAAAAGAGAGAGTGAACATGAGGACAAGAGACTGAATGGAAAGAACAGGAGGGAAGGGAAATGATGAAATGAGATATACGAAACAACACTGTAAAGGCAGGCTACAACTAGAGAAAAAGAAAGGGTAATGAGTTAAAATACAGCAGACCAATAATAGTGAAAACAGCAAAGAACCAATTACAACAAAAATCTTGATTTTTAAGGATAGCAGCTGAAAAGCTGTAATGCTTTTACTCGTGGAAAGAAGCAGAAGAGGCAGCAGATCAGACAACCCCCCTAAGAGGCAAAAGCTGTAAGAGAAAGGAGGGTAGCTGGATATTTTTTAATGAAAGACCCTGAGCAAACTGCATCATAAAGCAGCCAGTAGGCAGATGAGAAAGTTAAATAAGCCATTTTAATTACTCTTTCTTATTGCAGGCTCCCTTACAACACACTGCTCTCATTATGAAAGGGTTACAAAAGTGGCATTATCAAGAGTGTGCTCTCTTGGAACAATTAGTTTAACCTAATGAACACACAGCTCCCCTAATTAGCTCAGGAAAGTAAGAAAGATCCAACTGTTTGACTCTGTAGTGTAGACTAAGGAGAGAAAACTGCTGCAAGCAGGAAGCCTGCCAAAGGAGGAAACTATGATGATGAAATTTCAAATCGAGTTAGAGAAGCATTTAAAAAATAGGGGCTGCTACAATAAAGACTTTGGCTTTTAAACAGAAGGGACAGAGAAATAAAACACATCCCAATTATAAACAGAAGGGACAGAAAAATAAAACATGACCCAAATGTTTTTTCTGAAAGGCAGTGCAGCGTATTTTCTGATCAGCTTAATTTTTATGAGTTAACACCTGCAGCAGCATTCAAATGCCAACTAATCCCACTCGCTGCAGAACTCCAGCACCCGTCAAAGCCTAACGCTGAACGTACCCAAGTATGGAATAAACCAATCCCCAGCGCAGACAGCATGCGATCTGGTGTGATACAGAACTGGGCAATAATGAGAGAGCTTTTGGAGTGGCCTGCAGCACGGTGCAGCATGATATCCAGGAAACACACCCCACTCGCCCCACACGGACAAAGTTGCTCCAAGTGGGAACAGCACTGCTCAGGATTTAGAGCTGAATGCATGCCCTAGTGAAGGTCATTCCATGCACTACAGAATAATTATTTAATAATAACGGAAAAAAGCCTTACACAAACATATTCTGATTGCTTGCTATAGATTACAATGCAGGAAGGAAGGGATCCTTAGCAAGTCTGGGTCTTGTTCAATTGGACTGTCCTTCTCCCACCCTCTCACGGCTCAGTAGTTGCCAATTACTGCACATACCTGTCTGACAAGAGCCAGCTGCAGTGATAGGTAGAGGATGATTTGGTGATCTTCTGGGGCCAAGTCACGCGCTCTTTAAGGACGATCACATAAAAAAAAAAAAAGAAAAAAAAGTGACTGTTAGCTTGTACTTCACCATGAGTCACACACAAGCACAGAACAAAACCCAGTCCTCTCCTACTGAAAACCAATTCAGTAATGGGAGCACACCGAAACTAGACAAAAAGCAAATCAATCCTGGCCTGGCTAAGCCAGGCTTACAGGAACAAGTATGTGAAACACAACTGCCAGGATGTTATCCAACTTACATGCTCCTTCACTAAATACCATTTAATGTTTTAGAACTTGGATAACTGATATGCAGGAAGTAGCTCTTAACGCATGGCAAACCCATTAAAGCATTATTTTAAGTAATTTAGGTGAGGGAGATAGTCGTTCAGCTTGTTCCTATATTGCCACTTCTCAAACAATAGCAGAGTTTTAGGTTAGCACTGAAAAAGTAATAATAGTTTCTGCAGTTGTTGTGACTATGAGCATCTAGAGGTCTAAAGATCATGAGCCCATGATGTGAGCTGGTGCTCCAACACACAAAACATCCTCCGCCCTGCAGCTTCTAGTCTAATGGCTGACAGTAGACTCCTGATGTGGAGAGGGAAGATAATGAGGATTTGATGACAGGAGCTGAGCCTGGGCCAAAACCAAGGCCCTTACTTCTCAAGCCTGGACCTCTTAGATACTACCTTCTAGCCCACAGCAGGCAACAGTGTGCACTGCAGGGATCCTGTGGCTAGTGACAGCTGTAGTGTCTACAGAACCAGACACAGAGGCCCTTCACACAGGCTTGTGCAGTGCAGCAAACAGGGATGGACAACCAGGGCAGAATCATCCCGCTCAGACTACACTGAGCATGAAACGGCAGTCTGAGCTTGCTAGCCCGTGGAGAAGCCATTAACCAAAGCAACATGCAGGTAAGTGTTTTGAGGACCTAACTAGGAGCAATGTGGGGCACTGGCTCATGCCACACTGGCAGCCCAGCCCTGGGACCAGTGGATTATTGCCTTGCTGACCCACAGAGCTCACTCCTAGCTCTGTGGCACAGGGAAGTCACTTCACGTGGAAGAGATGGGGAAGAGGAAAGTCCCTCGTAGCTGATCGACATTCCTGACACCTCTTTTTGGGCTGCATTCCAGGATCTGCACCTGCATCACCCTGCCCGAAGCAAGTACAATTAATGTCCTCATGAAGGAAAAACAACAGGCTCACAAGGCTGGTGGTTAAAAACCCTACCAAAACTATTCATTTGCTAATAATAAACAAACAATCAAAAGAATTACTTCAGGAAACAAACCACACACCATTTTAATGGCAGCCACCTCTCAAATGCCATCTTAGCCTGTGAGCAGGAAGTTGTTGGACTTGTTTTTTATAACTAATGTCTCTAGAATGAATTAATTCAATTTGAACTGAATGTGTCCTGCAACTTTGCAAGTCAAAGCAGCACTAAAGGCTTCTGAAGCAATGCCAAAGACATCAAGGTCTGTACTAATTGCACAAGTCATTAATTTGTCTCCCCACTTTAAAAAACCAAACAAAACCCCAAACCAACCCCAACAACAAAACCAGAACACCTCCCCCACACACACACACAAAAAAAAGAAAAAAACCAACCACAAAACACCCACAAACGCCTAAAACTAACCAAAACCCAAACAACAACAAGAAGGCTCCACAAGATGGAACCTAGCTTTGCCCTAAGCTGTTGGGAGCAGGGTGAGCCACCTCTTTGGCAAGCAGCTCCTGTGAAACCTTCAATAGCCTCTCCAACAGTAAATAACAGGAAAGTTCACATGGGTGTATGGGAGAAGAGGTTAATGGTACTTTTGGAAAGAAACAAAGTTACGTTACTGCTCAGTATTCTGAAAAAGTATTAAAAAAATATTTGATCCAATCTCCAGCTGAAAAGGCCACTTACAAAGATGGCTACAGGCTAAACCATGGATTGAGAGATCATACATGTACTTTAAAAACAGGTGAAAAACAAGGAAGTGAAACAAAAAGAAAGAAACCAAATCTCAGGCATTTAGGAAGACACTAGTAACCAGCTCACGATCACAACATCCCTGTTGGCTGGGGTTTGAGTACTTAATGTTTGGCTAGAAGCTTGTGTACTTCCTAGCTAGAGTTAAGATACCATGAAAAAAAGTTACATCCAGTGGGAAAGGTCAAAGGATAAAAATAAATGCAGTTTAAAAGCACTGTAATTACATCAAGATTGGGCAGTAGTGGAAGTATTACATTGCAGTCCAGGAACTACTGCAACTTAAAAATATACTCCTGATCTAAAAAGTAACCACATAAATTGCTTTTTAAAAATTTATCTTTCAGATCTCCATAGGGTAAATATCCAGAAATACATCCGTGGTTTCAGCTTACTACACACTCTTGCAACCACTGCAAAACAAACATGCCGGACTCCTTGCTCAGCATCAGAAAACCAGCTAAGATCCAGTAACATGTTCAACCTACTACATCTGTACTTTGAGATAGCAGAGATCTCAAATTTTCTTCACTTTTGTAATGCGTTTATTACAATTTATTTTTAATATACAAACTATTTAATACAGTTTATTACCATACCAAACCCAGAACTAGATAATTCAGGCCAAGATTTAGATCACAGAAGCTTCCATTTAATTGCCATCCAAAGATGCCTACAGGCATCTATATTTACAGTATTACCTGCCCAAACACCACCTTGTGTATTTTGGTTGGCGTAACTTAGTCTTAACAGGGTCAGGACGCTCACACCTCACCTCTACTACAACAAAACAGTTCTTAACCCAAGCACTTGAGGTAACTGTAGCTACAGAGGAATTTAATTCACAGATACTTTCAGGGCAGAGCTATTGCATCAGACTTCCCCACAAAATACAGGGGTGAGGAACAGCTGAGTGGTAATCACTTTGCATGGCTAGTTCCACAGCCCCCTTTTCATACCACAGCTCACTAATCACTCATTAGAATGGCAATCACCCCCTCCCCAGTAAGCGCACTGATGCCAGGTCACCTCACAGCAGCCTACACCCTGGTGGTGAAGGTACTTTCCCACTAGGAGGGAAACAGTTGAAGCCTGCCTCACACAGGAATGGAGACAAAACCAGCTTTCCACATCCACCTGCTGCCATCATGTGAGGAAGCTGTATCTCCCGGCACCGTAGAGCTCCCTGCAGCTGATTTGGTGCTAAGGTTATTTCTGGTTAGTGGCAGAACAGGTACTCTTACCTTGGATATCCAACCAAATATCACTGCATTTAGCCATCACAGAAATGGTTTTGACAGACTGTTGCTGAAAACTACTGAACTGGTTTTAAACTTTCAGGCAAGGATGCTTTACAAAGAAGAAAAAAAACCATTAAACCCAACAATTATTCTGAATTCATCCAAAGAAATACACAATGCAAGTGTCTGCAAGATTCCTACTCACCTCTCCAAAGTCTGAAGTGCTTTCTTGTTTAATTCATCCTGAGTGCCCTTCAGAGTAGCTGCAGGACAAAATACAATGCCATTTAAGAGTTGAATTCAATGTTTCAGATTAAATAAATAAATAGTTACACATGCACAGAGTATTTCAAACTGGGAGCACAAAAATGTGGAAATCTGGTGGTTCAAGGCTGGAAAACATGCCATTTTGTTCTTGAACAGAAGAAAAACAGTATTTAAATCTGAATTCTCAATTTCATTTTAAATAAAGACTCTTCCAACTCCCTTGTCTGAAATGCCAAAGCATTTTTTATGTACATATGCCACTGAAGAGGTCTGGGAGGAGAAGGGGCCATATGCTAACTAGATAATAAGACAATAAGAGGCCCTCTGCCAGATTGGGGTAAATGCTAAAAGCAGTAACAAGCAGTATATTCTGACTCAGATACAGACCGTCTCCACCACCGTCCTCATGTAGGAGGGTGTTGCAAGTTGAGCAGGGAACACCAGGAGCCAGATTTACAACTCCACGACAAAACCCTTGACAACACACCACCCCACTGAGACCATGACAGACTTTTAGTCTACTTCAGGGGTGGCATTAGCCACTAATGCTCTCCTTGGTGCCTCTCATTACTTGACTAAAGGATCCTGCCCACTACACTCACTTCTCAATGTGTGAATTAACTCCTACCAAAACCATATAGGAGGAGAAGAATCAAGTACTTGTTATGCCAGAGTACCTTATCATCATCATCATGAGCAAGGGGAACAGAGGAAGAGCTTAGAAGAGCAAGGCTTTCTCAGGTCCAAAATATCTGGAAAGCTAGTGACAATTTTCAGAAGTACATTGGTTATCTTATTCTGGTTCTTAGTTTTGAGATCTTGCATAGCAGTTGTTTCTTGTTCTGTCTATCCTGAATTTGAGATCTACTGGTAGATCTCACAAAGTAGTGAGGAGTAGTTAATCCATCAGCAAACAACCACCTATGAATATACTTGACTTCAAACATCAAGTCACTGTAAACTCCAGAATAGAAAGTAAGCAGTATATACATAAGCAACAAAACCAGATAAAATTCAAGTATTCTTAAAAGCTGTTGAGAGGAATGCGTTGTGTTCTACAAGATGAACAAAGGTAATTAGTTTCTTTGGACTCTGCCAACACGCTGGTGAGCAAAACTTTGAAAGTAATTTATTTTCCTGAAGTAGTTATAGTGATCAGACCTTTTTTATTCCTACATCTTCTGACAGTTCTTCAAAACACCCGGTTCATTTGGGAGGAACAGCAATCTTCATAACTTCCCACACCACAAAGATCAAAAACTGCTTATGCCACAAAATCTACTCTAAGTAGTAAAAACTGAACAAAAAATTTGCAGTTTAAAGAATAAATTTGAAGGCGTGGACTTTCATGCAAAATGCAGCATTTATTAGAAGTAGCTGGAAATAATTTACTCTCAATAGCCTTAAATTGAGTGTTCAGGTCCACTGCCAAATACTGGAAAAAGACAACAGAAGAGGAGAATTTAAAAAAATTTACAAGAATCAAGATGGATGTAAACATAAAAATTCTTGAGAAGACACTGGAAAGGAGCTATGAACATTCATCCAGAAAAAATATGTCAGATTTTTTCTCATGGAAACTACAAGATTCCTTATGTAAGTTAGAGCAATTCCGGAGATGCCACATAATGAGGAGCACTGAAGGAAATTTTACTGTTTGCCCCCCAAAATTTACATCAAATGCTAGGAGAACTTTTAGGTTCCACCTGGTAAGACTTCTGATTGATGTTCAGCTTGTAGACAGAAAGAGCACAAACTATGTTATGGAAATGATTACAACTAGTTAGCTTTGCCTCTGCACTACTGGAAAACAGCATGTGAGTCCCACCTCCCACGATATCAACTGCATCTTCAGCTACAACTACACTGGAAATCTAGTTGTCCATCTCTAGATTTGAGTCCGACTTGGAAAAACACGTTGAAATTTGTGTTTGGCAATACTGAGGACTGATGCTGCAAGTTAACCTTGCCATTTACAGGGCCTTTACAGCTAAAGGAGATAAAAGAGAAAACAAGCAATGAAAAGTGATTTTGGGAGGGATGCGTAAGAAGCAGCTTGGCCAGGAGGTCAATGGAGGTGACTTTCCCCCCCTCTACTCTGCTCTCGTGAGTCCCTGCCTGGAGTACTGTGTTCAGCTCGGGGGCCCCAGTGCAAGACAGACATGGACCTGTTAGAGCAGGTCCAGAGAAGGGCCGTGAAAAAGGTTAGAGGGATGGAGCACCTCTCCTATGGGTAAAGAGGGTAGGGTTTGTTCAGCCTGGAGAAGAGAAGGCTCCAGGGAGACTCTATTGCAGCCTTTCAATACTTAAAGGGGGCTTATAAGAAAGATGGAGAGAGGATTTTTTACCAGGGCCTGTAGTGATAGGACAAAGGGTAATGACTTATCAAAAATTAAAATAACCTGCAAAGTGGTCTGACCACGGTAAGGCAGAGAGCACAGGGGAGTTTAACTTTCTGAGGCTTCAGCAACTATCCCTGTAAGACACAGTACTTCTGCAAATGCCACCTTAGGAGCCCAAGATTTATTTTCTAAAGCACTATTTTAAAATAATTTTTTTTAAAAGAGCTGAAGCCTTACTAAAAGTCAACAGGATCTTCAGCAACATTTTGGTACCTAAATACAAAGCTCAAGTCACATTTGAAAACAGAGGAGGTCACATTCTGTGTTAGTAACCAGGTGCAGCACAGTAAGTGTGAATGCATGGAGTGAAACACAATGCTGAGGATCAGCATCAACACTACAAAGACAGGGACGGGGTTTAGTTTTAGTGTTGTCCCACAGACTGAACACTCACTAGCAGCTGCAGCACAATCAGGCCTATTTATGTAGCACATTAGTTTTATGGGAAAGAATTCAGTTTGTGTAGTACAAAAGTGTTCCATTATGTGAATCACAACATAAGTGGGGATGATGGAGAGAGGGACTTCACCAAAACACCAATATGCATGTACCCTTTTGCACACATCAATGGGTTTCAAAAAAACATTAGGTGTCTTAACACCTAATACAGCAAGGTGCACAGTTTTAGCACCCAGAATTATAAAGATTGTATGTGTTGACTGTTCTCTCCGGAAGCAACAATGATGGGTTTGTTCACTAATAAGCAATGTCTATTTTTTTATTTTTATTTTTTTAACATTAAATCAGTGCTGTCAGAATACAGGTTATTTATAAAATCCACAAGGACTGACAGAAAAAGTTTCCAATTCAGTCCCTGATCCATGGCCTTACACCAAAATTCTAAATGAAGACAGACACAGCACACACTCTCATCTCTGAAAGAGTGAGGGTCTGTTAAATCTACAAAGATTTCACAAAATGTGAGGTGGTGATGTTAAGATTAGAAGAGACTTGTATTTCATAATGCATTCTCAACCAGTCTTTCCTCTTTAGCCTTTGTTAAATTCATCTCACCTTTCCCTGTGTTCAAAGTATTCTTCAGACCTAAGGGAGGCAAAGTTGACAATACAGCTTATGTCAAAACTGGAACTACAAGAGGAAGACAAAGGTTTGCTGTTGACTTTGACCCATTGGGAACAGATCTGCAAAAAATTTAGCATAGCAACAGATGGACATTCTGTACGAACAAGAGATTTGTGCTTCTAAGAGTGAGGCAAAAGTGGCAATGACTTCCTCTGAGGACACATCTTTCAGCTACTTCAATGAGATTTATTTCAAGAAACACATAATTAAGACATTAAGAACAAGGAAGCTACACATACTGCTACCCAGCATAAGTTCCAGGAAGTCTTATTTCATCGAGGAGTGAATCTAATAGTTGTAAAGGGACTTTGATAATTACCAAATGTTCCCACAAGTTCTTTGAATTGTCATTCAGTAGGATTCTCTCTTCTGACTCCACTTTTTAGCAAGTGCTTTTTTGCAGGTCACAAAGGCTTTAATATAACTCCTCTGTACCTCTGTCACACAGGAGAAGTATTTGCTAAAAGGATATATTAAATAAGAAAGCCTGACCTTGAATGGAAGGCATCTTGATATAATACTGTGAGCTTTATAAGGCAACTGGACAAACACTTCTGAAACACTTTGCTACCATTGAATATGCTGACTCACTGAAAGTCAGCTCAAGCAGAAAGTTATAGAAATCATATATTCATACAGACTTTTGACTGTGTGCCTGCATATGTTGCTATGAACTGGTACAAACACAATGATAAACAAGATTGACAGTACAAGGCAGGATTACATAGAAGAGTTGCTATCATGCTTTCAGCAAGTTCTACTCTTGCTTCCTCATTGTGATATGCTATCTTTTAATGATACTAATGAAAAAAGGTCTCGTTAGTGCAAATTTGATGTTTTCTAGTAAAATGCTGTTTCATATTTATGATTATCATAAGTATGCTTTTGAAAGAAAAGACTAAATGGTTTTAATAAAATATAACCTGAAAGATTGAAATATACTCTTCAGATTTCCCTCAAATAACTGAGTGACTGGCCCTGTTGACTTAAAGGCTAGAGATACAAGGAGAAGGCAGATCTTTCACTGTTTCACAACATAAATCAGATGCTAATCTGGAAAAAAAATTCCAATAAATTTGTTGTGAAGACTGTCTCCTTTACATTAAAAAGGATACATTACATCTGAACCAGTCTTTTGAAAACTCAGAGAAGACTTCCCTTCCTGAAGAAGCTTCCAACTCACGTTTTGCTGCACCAAAGATTTTTAGAGCTAGAGTACAGCACATTCCTCTACAGCTCCATTCTTTAGAAACTACCTTCTTTCCATACTGAGGATAACAAATTGATCATAACGGGCTAATAGAGAAAACCACCTATCTCCAAAAATAGTCTCTGAGATCTTGTGTAGCTTTAGGGACAGTTTAAACAAAGTCTGGGCAAAATGCCCTAAAAGGTAGGCTGTTAAGCAGAAACCAATGTTTAATGAACTTAAAAAAAATTTATATATATATATATATATATATGAGAAAGTTCAGTCTAGGAAGGACATATGTTTCTTGACAAGAACTTTCTAGGAGGAAGTGTTCTGAGGCATAGAAATGGGGAACTGAAGAGAGCTACAGTGCCTGTTAGCCTTCGTGTTAGAAACCAGTTCTCAGAACAGCTGATCAGATAAGGGTGACTGAAAAAATACACTGACTTGCACTACTGAAGAGCACAAGCCACTTCCTCATATAGATGCCTTGCAGAATTCTGCTGTAACTTCCAAGGCCTACATACTTCCATGATACCATACAGTCATTTTAGCTTTGTTTCAGGCTCATTTGCTGGAAGAAGTTGGTTTGCTTCTATGGGACCCATCTGACAGAAAAGACATTGCTTGCATGGGGGCAGAACTCCTAGATGGGTTAGGAAACGTACTAGCTCAGCCATTATTCAAAGAAACCATGTTAGGAGGCCTTCTGCCTATGTTAGAAGTCATAGAAGAAACAAAGACTGTTCCCACCTGTGAGCTTGATGAAGGTCAGAGCTAGAACTCTCCCAAACACTGGGACTTCAAGCCCTTCTGGCCACCAAGCACCAAACCAGCAAGAGCCCATTGTCCAGTCATTTAAAACCCAAGCAAGCAGCAATAAAATAGATCCTTACATTCAGTGATCTGTGTCTAGTCAATATCCACACATACCTGCAAGGCAGATCTTTTTATCTTGTTTACTTCTAAGCACAGAAAGAAACAACATCGCAGAGAGGTTGAATCTCTGCGAGGAATCAGTATCATGCCAGGAACTGAAGTCAAGCACTTCTGACTCCAGTTCTTGGACTGTATTTCTTTATGTGATTTACCAGTGGGTGACAAAATAGATATGTATTTTGTCATATGAATGAAACAGAAAATAGATGGAAAGCTTGACTTCTTGTTGTGTAAATAAGTGAAAGAAATGTATTAAAAATACTCAAATAAAGCACACTAAGCATTGTCGGCTGCAGTCAGATTATCACCTCCTAAGTAATGATTTGCATTCCTTCCTTTACGTAAGTTCTTCACTTTTATTACCACAGAGGACAGTTCTCTGAGCAAGTGAACAGTCCCTATCTGTCTTGCAATCTGATTGTTTTTCATGTCCAGTCAGCAATAAAAGCAGGGTTTCTAATAAATTTCCATTGCTTGCACTAAAGACTTTGAACAGATGCTCTCTATACAACGTTCCTGACAAACAGGATAACTCACCATCAGTAGCTTGAAGACTGTATGTCAGGCCCAGTGCCAGGTAACCCTTTGCTAGGGACTCTCCAGCATCCTCACCCAGGTCTATCACCATTTTAGCAAAGTATTCTCCTTCTTCCAGCTGCAAAATAGGTAGAATGAGACTTATAGGCACTTCCTCTGTACCTGCTACAATTAGATTACCCCATTAAACTTACCTGTAAGTGATCCGAGAGCCATTCATACAAAGGCCTTCAGTGGTCACAGTAAACACTCATAGAAAGGAGGACGTAGAAGGTCAGATTAGCAGACCTTGGTACACATGCACAGTTTTGAGAAAAGTTTTGGTTTCGATTTAAGCATCCACCCCAAACTACTTCCAGATGTTTAAGGTTAATGAAGGACACTATCTTATTTTTGTATTTCCCTTCAGGCTTGCTGCAATCATGCAACCTTAAACACAAATGTTGGACCGACTGCCTAATATACTATCCTAGCAGTGCATTGAAAGGTCTATCAAGTTTCTTCCTTCAAAGGAAGACCATCTAGTTTCGTTGTATGATGTTTTGAAACTTCAGCAAATTTTACTTCCTTTTAAAGTGTTAGAAAAGTAAAACAAGAAAGCAAAACTTCACTGCAAGCTTTCAGCTGCTGCTTGCAATTCTGCTGCCACAAGAAGGTGGCAACAAATCCAGGACACAAATTTTGATCTGAAACACCACACTACCTTAGCAGCTCATGCTGCGCTAGCCCCATTTTGCATTATTTGCGAAGACACAGTTCCCTTGAAAATGCATTTTATATTACAGATAATAATGGGAAGAGAAAGCAGTCATGACCTCTCAGGATCAGTCTCCAAACTGGTGAAATACATAAGCTGGTCTCTTTTACTACAGTACAGACTGCTCCCCCCAACGCTCCTTTTTAGCCAGCCACGCAGATCTAAGTCTAATGAAGCTTTAGTATCTTTACAGTTTGAGTTAATGATAAACAAACAAAAAAATTTATTACAGAATAGAGTGCTTCTCATTTCTAACTTTAAACTCTCATAACATCACTCACCCATTTTACACAGAAAAGACTAAGAACTGTAGACTGCACATATCTGGAAAGGTGCAGGCAAAAGCTGTAAGTAATACTTGAAAGACACAGCCTACAGGAAGACCTCATTTCTGTAAAAGACAGTCTGCAGATCTTGTTAACCACAATCAGAGCCATCCCTAATCAATAACCAGACACTGGAAAATCATCCTTTTAGAAACTTTTATCACATGATAACTGACTTTCTGGGATGGGGTTGTTTAATTCTGAGAAAATACATTATTGTTTGAAATCCATCTGTTTTAGGCGCAAGTACTGCAGACGTAACTGAAACGTGCTCACTTAATATTCAGCTTTGTCAGATGTCAGCACCTCATGTTCCTTAACATCTCAAAGGAGTCACCCATAATGAACTGAAATCAAAACATACCAGCAGATCAGAAACTCCCTTTCTGCAACGATTTGTTAATATGCTGCCTATGAACAGAATCTACTTGACTTGATACACTATGCAGTCAACGGGCCTCCTAGTTACACCACTCGAAGACATTCAGGTGACAACATTAACTAACAGCTTCATAAATAAAGGAGTTGGTATTTATTAGATGGTATCAAACATAAAAAAATTACTGTTAACGTAAGTGTGAAGAAAAGCTGAAAAGTGCAAGTGAAGAAGCAATCTCCACTGCTTGGGTCTCTTCCTCACCTGCACAGCTCCCTGAGGCCATACAATTCAAACTAGATGTAGACCAACAGTTCCTAAATTTCTGAAACCTCCGGTCAGTCCGCCCAATGACCAACATGTATTTTCTCATCAAACTCTTCCCTGAAAGCACTACAAAAGCATTAGTCTTGCTGGTTGCCTAGTCAACTACGAATCTGAAACTACGAACTGAAACAGGAGTACTCACTCCCTTGGGACATACTTGGGGCTACCAACTACATTGCAAGGACTGCCTTACATGTCATTATCCAAAGTCTACTGAAAACACTGGGAATAGTCCTACTGACTTCAACGCTGCTCAGATGAGACCCTTTAAACTCTGATCACACCAGGAAGACTGAGATTTGTTCAGGAGATTTCTTAATCCTGTCAGTAGCCCTGCTGACTTCCCCAACACATACTAAAGCATGTTCTGAGCCAGAGCCTAAGACAATGGAAAAAGAAAATGCCCCGTGACTTGCTACACAGAAAAAAAAAAAACAAAAAACCCAAAAAAAACCCCTTCCCTTGAAACACTAACTGAATACTGCAGCTCTCAGGAACTTTTATGTAAGACACGAAATCTCTGCAGCCAAAAAATTAATTATGCACCTCTTTTGCCACCATAAACAGCTGTATTCCCACTCCCTTCATTGTTCTCCTCTGCACCTCACACACACTTTCATCCAAGAAGTCTTCATTAGATGAAGAAAAGAGCTATACAAGGAATTCTAACGATGAGTGAACAAGAATAGGGGTGGGTAGAGTGTATGAAAAAAAAGAGATTAAATGAAAGGTTTTGAGTTGAAATGGAGACATTTAAAATTGGGAGAGATTTTGCTCCATTGTTTCTCTGAATGGTCACCTGATGGTGTTTCCAGTCTCTGACTGATGGCCTACACTGCATAAATCAGCAGCACACCATTCAGCTTTCTTGCCTGACAGTTATCCAGGGCCACCTGTGAATGTGAGATTAATCTACTGCATGAATAGTTAAACCCACAACTTTTCAGAATGGCTGAAAAAGCACTTCTAGCACAAACATTCTTGTAAACATTTATTCATACTAAACATTAATGACATTTTGACCAGCCACAAATTCTCATGAATGCAAACTTGGGTCAGCCGAAGGCTGCTTTGAAAATAAGTGGCCTTGCAAACTCCAGCACAGCTGGTTCTGTTTATGAGAGCATTTACTTTTCCTTCTTACAGCACTCGGCTACTTCCCCTGCCCGCCTTGCTGTAGCTGCCATCTGCCCCCTCCCGTTCTCCTACTCTTCAGTCACTCTGGACAAGTGTGAAGAGCCAAACCTTTCACTCATGCCACCCACTGTGACATTCCCACTCCCCAATGGATGCCTCTTGCTTAGTCAACCATGATTCTGGAAACTACTAACTGAAAAAGGAATACGTCCCCTTGGGGCATACTTGGGCCTGCCAACTAAATTGCAAGGACTACCAGATTGCAGTCTGGATGAAAACTCCCTCTCCATACACCTGAGCAAGGGACCATCAGTAAGCCTGAGCTGTGATCTGCCAGTAAAGCTGTACCTTGCAGGGGTCCTTAAGCATATGAGATGTCACTCTGTGCTGTAATGATGGGAAAGGGAGAGAGGAAGGCCTCCAAATGAGGCATCAACCCTTCTAGAGTCCCACCAGATACAACAATTCCCAGCTGGAGCTCCTGCATGCTGCCACTTGACCTGAAACAGCAGGAGCTGCTCCCCCTTTCTTCTCTTTCCATGTGGTGTCAGGTAGGTCAAATCTCATCCTGCAGGACTTCCAGAAGTTGTGAGCTCAAAGTACACACAAATGAGCTATGTGGCAGAAAGTTTATCAGAAGAGTCAAGATGTCCATTTCTACTCCTACTGCACAGACAGAGGCCAGCCTCCATATGAAGGGAACCTGAACGGTTCATTCTCATCAGAGGGGGACTCAAATCTTAAGGTGACAATGTTGCATTGGAAGGGCAAGGAACACAGATCAAAACTTCTTATTACAACTTAATAGATCCTTGCTAGCAAGCTCTAAGCCACAGGATGCCACGTCCTCCCCCACAGCAGGCATGGGACAGGCACCACTCTGTGATTAGGAAATGCACCAGGTCACTAGCAGTGCCAAAGGCAGCTCCCAACACCACGGAAAAGATACTCTTTGGGCATCAAGAGTGCTGGTAACAGCTTGAAATCAGTTTCCTTAGAATCACTACTTGTTATTCTCTCAGAAGCAAGCAAAAAACAAAGTCCCCAAGACACACAGATACTACTCAATTTGGCCCTTATATTCTTACATTCTTCTGCATACTTTGCACTGCATAGCTGGTGGACAGAAGGGCAGCACCACAGGTTGCAGGGAGAGGTTCCCTGCCTCCAAGACCTACATGGATGAAAACTCAGATAGCAGGTGTGGGGAAAGGATAACTTAAAAGGAACTTTTTGTATTTTGAACTCAAGCTGTATAAACTGTCAGGAGGCACCTGGAAGCACTTAGCTAAGGAACCTCTCCACCACACCAGAAACAAGCACGTACCTGGCACCTGGAGAGACACAGGCTACCAAACTGTGCCCTGACACTGATAAGATTGTAATGCTGTGGGGTTGTCTGGGTTTCTTCCCTCCTTCCATCCTCTCCATCATCTTTGATGGAAAAGGAACAGTTGTTAGCTGTGCAACCCTGACGGACGTTTTCCCTGAAACAGAGTGGCTGTTTCATACACCCTCGTTATTTGACCGCAGGTTTTGGTGTGTGCTTGAGCCAAGCCCGGGGGCAATATTGACAAGGGAGTGGGGAACAGCAGGTGCTGTCCCCTGGCCTGTCGCCACCCAGCTGGTTTCCAACTGCCACCCAGCTTGTTTTTAGAAAAGCTCAAACCCTACCCCACTCAATCAACACCCTGCAGGACTAAGTGGGAGCTGCAGTTCTCACCAGCATGGATTTAGAACAATTGAGGACAAGCAAATTGATGATGTACAGCAGTATGGACATGGCACCTTACAGTGCCAAGAGGAGTGCTCAAGGGAGGAGGCAGGAAACATCAAGTGACACTGGACCTAGGACAGCAGACAAGGTTAGTGAAGCAGGGGAGTTTGGACACCAGTGAGACCGAGTGATACCCAAGCACATAACGAGACCCAAATCCTGCAGAAAGTGTATTTATGCAAAATTACTCAAGATATTAACTAGTCAAATTGATGACCTCTTATAATTTCCATTGTACTGGGTTGTAGGTACAGTGACTAATTAAAAAAGGAGAAAAAATTAAATATTGGAAAAAAGAGAATAAGAAGAAAAACGCACGGAAAGAAAGTGGCTAATAAGGCCTAGTATAATGGAAAGGTTTTGTCCTGCAGCTGTTTACAGTATACAAATCAAATCATGTTACATATGTCAGGAAAAAAAAAATATCTTATGCTTTCTATTGTTGGTCTAGTCAGCATTTTATCCATGTGTCAGTGCTAAGCTCACCAACTTACTCTGCATGTAAGCTCAGCCTCAAGCACTTAGGAATACTTAGGCCTTTCCTCCACTGTAGCGAGAGTGGTTTGTTCACAAAGGAGATGCATAGAAGGCAAAATACTTGGTCATTTTTGATGTCTAAAAGCCTTGGGATTGCGCCAGTATCAGTAGCTGTGGTGTTAGCAAGAATGCCTTTTAAAAGATGGTAGAAAACTCTCATAGCTCCTTACCATTCACTGCTTTCTCAGTAGCTTCTTGCCCTAGCGATGTCGGTCCTCTAGAACATCCACTCAGTAGGCAGAAGAACTCCAATAACGTGACTAGATTTGATATTTCAATATTATTCATACTGCAGTAAGACCTAAGCATTTCCATGCAACTCCAGGGCTCCTAGGTGACTGGGTACAAGCACATGCTCAGCATTTATTATCTATAGTGACAGGGTCAACAACGGACAGAAGGAGAGAGAAGCACTCTCGGATTAAGTGGTCTGTGAAAGTAATGAATGAGAAGCTGTTGCCTCAGAAGTATGCAGCTCTAAATCTACATCCTGCCAATCTCCCCCCGCCCTGAGGTACCGACCTCATGGTATGTCTTACTCACTTTTTATGACTCCACGCATGGTCTGGCCTGGCCCGACCCCACTCTCTTCTCCCTTTCCCTGACTGATGGTGTGATCTCTGTCTTCCCATCAAAATACTGGAGTATAGCGCTTCACTGTGCACACTAGAATGGGCGAGTTAAAAGAAATAAGGGAAATGTCTGAGAGGCACAGCACCATCTTGCACTGCAGCTTTTGCTACGGTTTGAAGTCCCTCCAAAAGCTCATACTGGCTGGTAATACTGGCATCATTTGGTGCTACACAAGTTTAACACACCCCCACTATTTCTGTTGTATCAACTGGGGGCAATGAAAACAGTAAGAACCTGCCTCATGTCTTCCTACCCTCTGTCAGACCAGAGTCCTAGAAGATTCAAGCCTATCTTATGACTATAGTCCATTTGTCTCTACATGTATTTACAAAATTTTCAACTTGCTTCCATTGAAATAAATGGAGTAAAAAACGTAATAAAGGCATCATAAGAATCCTAAGTGCCTTTAAAGAAGGCTCCTAAAAATTTGAGAAATTCACTATTTAACACTTGCCTGTAGGCAAAAGTTCTGGTTTTAGTATTTTCACACCACCTGCCATAACAGGGTTCTGGAGAACATAGATTAGTAGTGAAATTTACAGTACTGTACTATTAAAATGTTAAAAACAACAACTCATGCTGCAGCTCAAAGTCACTGCCAAAATAGGCAAGTGAGCATTCAGCTGAGGACATGCCAGGGAAGGCTGAGTGAAAGAGGAAATTGCAGTAAGCCTTTTAGTAAGTGGAACTCTGAATTGAGAGTGGACCAAGGCAGGACAACCTCAGTATGGACATAATCCACTGTAAGCTACATCAACTTTCCTACGAAAATATAATACTTTGAACTTCAATAGTCAAAAACTTCATAGTGCATTCTGTAAAGCTAAAAAACAGCTGATTAATCAAAAATGGGATTTGTGTTCCTGGCTGGAATCATCCATATTTGAGTTCAGCAAACTGTTGCGTTGAAACTCCAGCAAACTGGAAGGCTAGGTAGCATGCTGCCTCAAAAATAATTCTGAGCCTACTACAAAGACATTTTAAACACCTGTGTAACTGGCCAAATACAGTACAAAAGTTCCAACTTTGCTGAAAACTTTTGCATCTTGTGAGCTTTAAGTACAGGTCCCACCACATTCTGACCAGAGAAGTGTGGTCTATATAGGTGCACTAGTTTTGGAGCTTTTCTGTTACTCCAGGACAACTGGATAAGCTTTACAATTAATGAAGTATCGATTTACTGTTCACTCTGCATTTTTTTTTAATTTGTGAAAACCCTGTAATTCTGAAAAAGGTAACCAAAACCTTGCTTATATCACTTGATTGTTTATGGCAGGCCCAATCCTGAAAGCTACTGGTTGATGGGGCAGCTCATCTGCTGATATAACCCAGCACGGTGCCAGTAATATGCCAGTGGAGTAGTGCCAACTTACATCAGCTAATAATCTGGTCATACTGTCACAACAAAAGCTGGGGGCATTTAGTTCTTTTCCACATCAGGCTCTGTTATATATTGATTTGCATGGCACAGTATGAATGTACACGTTTTTACTTTGATTTGTTCTGCTTTGAGAGATAATTTCATAGATGTGATCTGAGCATTGTCAGTGCTGTAAATCCATGTGGTACCTTTCAATTATTTTTTTTTGTTTTCCCTGGTTCTTGAAGTGTGCTGAGACACCATGTACAAAGCCAGCAAAACAAGTTAAGTGACTACTAGATTAATCAGGAAAGAAACTGTTCTGTGTTCCTCATAACATTCTGTAATTATTCAGCTACATGAATGTTTTTAGGTTTTTTTTTATTGCTAGTAACTGAAATAAGACTAAATAAAGTACTGCTTGTCCATGGACCATAAACAGAGTACAATATTGCACCAAAAGCACATAGCAGACAGATGCAGGACATATAAATTAGCTGTTTCATTTGGATAAATGGTGATCTGGTTTTACCCTTTTCCTGCCTACCCAGCAATCCAGTACATAGATGTATTTCCTAATTGAGAAATTAATCATATTTTATATGTTCTGAAAAGCAAGATGTATTTGAGTATTTGTAACTGTTAATATTTGTCCATTAGACTGTTCCCATGCCACGTCTATCCTTTCTATTTATACTGACATTGATCAGCTCGTTCACTTCCAGTTTAAATGATTCAGTTCTGATTTGATTGCCATGTAATTTAAATGCAAATAATTACTGTAAGGATGACATTTAGAAAAACAGCTCTGTTAAGCAGGAAGGTCTTTATTAGGCACAGGAGTTTGCCAGTAATATCAGAAGCATCCCTTTTGCCTATGAGATATGGGAACCTATCATTTCAGTTCTTTTAAAAGATTCTCTAATTTCCATCTGACTCCCCTTAATTAAAATTCTTCTATACCATCATCAAGTTTGGTATCGGGGTAGAGCACAGGGCACTGAGTGAAAGGAAGAAGGGAGACAAATATTTTAAATTTGGTTTTAGTTCATAAGGTTGCACTCTAGATAACTGCAGTAAAATTACCTTCTTGTGAAATCACATTTGTATTTCATACTGCACCCCAGTTCTGAGCCAGGGTTTGACTGAATAACACTGAACAGTGTTTCACACAATTAAAAGGCAGTAGGTAAGAGGAAAAAACCCTCCTACTTTGCAGTAATCAAAACCAGCTCGTTTTTCCCTTCTTGCTCCTATTTTTTAGGGTTAGACCATTGCTGCCACGTATGAGAAAGTCTGGAGATACTGGACTGTCTGAGGACAGAGTTGGGACTGAACTACGGTCTCTTTATCTTTCCTAAGTGTCTCTGTAATAAGGTATTTTTAATACGCTAGCTGTGCTAGTGGATCCAAAGGGGTTTTGTGGAGAAGCACCAATGAGAAGGGCAAATCCTGACTCTGCCCATAGCAGCATCTTCAGTGTGGGCTCATAATTTCACAGCTGGGAGACTTTAATAGCACCATTTGAAATTTAGTCCTCAGTAGTGAAAGCTGCATAAACACCAGGGTAATACATGAAAGAAATGGGATTCTATGCCATTTCTTTTCTTATGGTACAGAAACCTTGTCCTTTCACCTCAACACACATCAATGACCCAGAGTTTGGTAGAGTGCCTCCATTAAAACTCAATTGCTCCTGTTAAACATAAGAACATCCCAGGGATCTTGATTTTAGCATGGAGTCTCACAAGATGCATGCACTGTATTTCAATTTTGTTCAAAGGCTAGTTACAGCAGAGGCCACGTGTTTAGCAAGTACCAAGAGACCACAGCCTTCTTGAAGTCATTATTTGTGTTTAGAAGTGGTCAGTCGGTCAAAGCACACCTGAATGGACCATTCCACTATTTGCCTTGTTGCCTTCTCTCAGGATCCTGAATTTCGGCACCCCATAGTCAGTGCAGTCAAGGCTGCCCCCAAACCTCACATTCCCAGCCAGTTCTTCCTTGTTTGTAAGTATCAGGTCCAAAAGAATATTGTCTTTCATTGACTTCATGGCTCTACCACCTTCCCCTTGTTGGATTAGTGTTCAGAGAGCAAGAAGACAGAGGAGTGAAAGATTATTTGTAATATGGACATCCCAAATTTGCCTCCTATACTAAAATTCAGGCTACTAGGCAAAAATCAGCCTGATTTCAGAGAAAGAATTTCCTCACATTTAATACAACTGTTCTCCTGAGTTTTGGTTGGGCTTATTTTTTTTGGGGGGTGGGGTTGCCTCCCAGCAATCCTTGAGACAGCAGAATTGCCAGGGGAATCTGTTAGGGTCTTGCAGTCCCCCACTACAGCTCCAAGTGAATGCAGGAATTTAGCTCACAAAGTTCCTCTAGCTTCAGAGCCTACAGAGTAAAATTCATCAGTGTACTTGCTGATGTTTTAGACTAATGACAAGTTGATCTTGCTTTGAAAACTTCATCGGAGTACTAATAAGAGTGCTCAACACAGTTGTAATGCCTGGCTTTCAAAGTGTGTTAACATCTCTAAGAATCAGAGAAATAAGGTTTATTTGCTTTATTAAAAAAAACAAACCAAACAAAAACATTCACTGTGAATGTTATATCACTGAGTGACTTTCAGCCCCTAAAATTTAGATATTGAACTAAGGGTGCAAGAGATTTAAATTGCTCTATATAGATAACAGAGGTAGGCTGGGTAGCTCAGCAAGGATTCCTCTCAAGGCCATCAGACCTGAAAGATTATTTCCTAGAGAAAGATCCTTCCCAGCTTTTGCTGACTCACATGTAAGTTTATCATACTTTGAACAGTATAGTTCATTCAAAAACATACATAACCAGATTTCCTAGCTGACGGTGGTGTAAACTGACACAACTCAGTCAAGTTCAGCTGAATACCAACTTTCATCAGACAGGGATGTACAGGATGGGGAGGTGGCAGGCAGAGGGACACAACAACAGCAAATCTAGCCCCTACAACTTTTAACCAAAATCTGGGCAGATACTTCTGGTATTTTCTTTCATGCTTTCTTGCATCTTTGTTTTACTTGTATTAGCAATTCGAAACCTTCACTGACTGCAGGGACACCTTGTGGTGAGGGCAGGTGAAAACAGCAGGCTGCCATTCGATTAATTAAACCAAGCAGCAAAAGACTGACAGATGTTTCTGCTTCTCGGGATAATCAGAATTTCACAGGCACAGACTTCCACTCCCACTCTGCTTCTGGGACATACATTAACACAACCAGAACAGAAAACACTGACACAGCAACTTCAAGAACAAATGACTAAGTTGTCCAGCAGACCTGAACTACCAGTCCATTTAATTATTAACTTTTGTCTTCCAGGGGCTACAAGAGTGGCCAATTCAGCTCAGCACTCAGCTGAAGCAGCAGTCCCCAGAACAGCCGTTATGGCTTTCCCCCCCTCCTCCTTTGTTTAATGTGCCAGCAAAACACATTTCAGTGACTCACTGCAAAATTTCTTCCTGGGATTTTCATCTTTTTTTGAGAAGGCATGCATGTGTGTAATTTTTCTAACAGGGATTCCCTTTCTCCTCACTGCAACTACACCGTGGCACTGTCACTGCAGCACCTGACCCATTACATAATGAGAATTGCATCAGCTTGCTTACCCAGTGCAGTGACCCAATGCAGACCTTAGCAGCCAGAAGAGGAACGGTGGGATCTGTAGGTCGCAGTTTAGCACACTCTTTGAGCACTGACACAGCATATGCTGACTGGAGGAGGAGGGGGAGAGAGGAGGAAATAAGAAAGGCTGGTTAGACAATGCGGTTACAGAGTCTAAGCAAGGTATTTCAGTGAACTATACAAAGAAGTGCTAGGAAATAAATAATCATGTATCAGCAACAAGTTAGCAACTTCATTTCCACCTCCACAGACACACGTGTGCACACATGTGCATGTGAACACACACTCTTCCCACACTCAGAGGTAACGTGCCAAAGAACCAGCCCTGGCTGTGCACTTTACAAGGAACAGTTTTCCTCAGCTGTTAATATCTCGATTATTTTAACTCTGTCCCCCCCAATTCACAAGGATTCTGCTATAGTTTTCCTCACACACAACCATCTTTCAGTAAACCAAAAAAAGATCATAAAGAGTTTATCCTCCAGTGTGTTAACATTGTAGGTCAAATCTACTGAGAGAGAGATTTGTGCAACTAATCTGCTCTGGAGATTGTTTTGTGTCTTCTCCAGTTCCAGAACACACAAGAATACAACTGGGATCCCACCATACAAAGGGTGGAGCAAGCAACTGCAGAGCAATACGCTGTTCAGTGGGTGGTCTGAATAGCATGTGTTAGAAAGAAAGCCCATAAAACTTCTGCTGTCAGGTTACCATTAATGAATGACGTTTATTAAGATTAACAGTTATATAGCCCTTTTGATTCAATGTGCTCTACCAACACTGTTTTTTACAGCACATGTTCATGGCTGCCACATTTCAGAAGGTTTGAAGGGGAATGAGGAAAGCTCTGGTCCAAGAAACTGCTAAGGTCTGGTCAGCCAATGAGGAGATGACACAAGTTGCTCTGCCACAGTCCCCCATCCCACCCCACCTGGACCACAGTTTCTTTCACATTTCCAACCATCCTCACTACTGACCCCTGATGCCTCCAAACGCTCTCATCCTTGAACTCATGGAGAAGTTTTCTTCTCTCAAGATCTCTCCTTGCATGTCCCATTCCTCCTAAACTCTTCCATACAGTCCCAAGACACACAGAGGTGCCCCTCAGTCAGTATTCCCTCTCAGAAGCATGTTAAAATAGTCATGGCCTTTCCGTATTAAAGAGGAGCAGCAACAAAAGCTTCCAGAGTCAAACTAACCACTATTCCTGTCATGTCCTGGGCATCTCCTCCTGACCTGACCCCCAGGGGCTCTCCCTAGCAGAATGACCAGCACAGGCAGCTGGGTCTGGGGTCTTCTCCAATTCCCTGCAGACCTGCCGGTGTTCCCACCGGCCATCAACACTTCCCTTCCTCACACCACACCAAAGCCAGCTGCACCTCCTGCCTCCTTTCTACACAGGACCAAAGGTCCACTATTTGCTATGCGATTCAAAAGCCTGGATAGGAGTTTTCTTGGAAGGAAGACTGAGAAAAGGGAAAACCCAGATGTACAGCAGCCCTACCTATGCTAAGGCAAAGATGGGTTTCATAACCAAAGATGCGAGCTCCACAGCAGCAGAGAAAACCCACTTCCTTGAAGAGCTTATGTACCTGCTGCGTGGCCTGAAGAACAGCAACAGCATGCCCTGTGTTCTCCAGGCTGCTCCCACCTACCTAGAGCATCAGGTATCATCAATAAAAGTAAGGAAATAATTGCTCTTTTACAATTCCAAATGCACAGTTTGCCTAAAGTTAGAAGAAAGCTTGTCTCAGAGCAAAAATGGGAATCAATACACTTTGTCCTAGAGCTTAAACCATTACCTCACCCCTTTCCGAAACGAAGACTTGGGTAATTCAACCCTGAAGTACAGAAAGAAACGTATCACGCTACTCTGCTGTCATGAGGTGACTAGCATCTCTCAGAATGAATCTCCCTGACACCTATTTGTTCAGAACAAGTAGTGTCTCAGGTTTTAGTGGCATCTTATTCCTCTCTCTCACAGAATGCTACCTGCACTGCAGGCAGCCAGTATTCCCAGTAGCACTGTTGGACATGTTGGAAACACAAGTATAACCCTATAAGGGGCCCAGCCTGGCACATCATCTCCGTGCCCTCCTGCCTATATTCTAGCCCCATAGGTGCTTCCAGACAAAAGAAACCCAAGGAGTAGAGCAGGACAACATGCACCTTGCCAGCTGGTGTATCTGCAGCTTAAGCCCCCAACCCTCATCAACTCACCATGCAAAAGTGAATTGAAAAGGCCAGGTACGTTGTAGGAGAGTGTACGCTGTCCAGTGCCTTCAGAAAGATACAAGCCAAACCTGGTGGTGGTTTCTCAGCTCCCCATCAGCAGCGTGACTGCAGGGAAAGCAGGAGATGCCTGGGAGCTGGCGACAGCTGCCCTGGGGGCCAGCACTAGCACAAACTGGAGCAGTAAGAGGCGTGTCCTAACCTGGGCCACAGCTCCAAGACCTTCCAGAGTCTACACCAGATGAGAAGTGATACAGCCCAGCTCCATGCCAGTTCCTCTTGTACTCCGCTCCCTCTTTGTCTGCAGCCTGTCCATTGAGTAAGACTGGTCCTTGGGACCCCTGCAGCCTCCTACAACCTCAAACGGCAGAGTGGTTCTCTTGTCTGTCCTGAGTCTGTGCAGGAGGCAACTGCAAAACAGTGACTACCGAACACTGCAAAGCAGAAAGTCCCACCCTGTGCCTACGCTCCAACACCTCATGTGGAGTTACTTTATCACATGCACTCAGGAGCTTCTGAACACAGATTTAGAGAGTGAAAGCCACAGTTTCCACACTGCTTCTAAAGCATTTACAAAGTTATGTCACTTTAAAGAAGTTTATAAAATTAAATGTATGGAGAAGAAGTGGTTTTACAAACAGGGTGACATGAAGCCTTTCTCTTCAGCTGCATTTTAGAAATTCAAGAGATCTATATAATTTCACCTTGAAAACTTTACTCAGCAGAAATTACATATAGATGATGAAAACGTCAGCCATGGAATAACAGGAGAAAGAAAATCCCACTCCCACAGCGACCTTACTTAGGGGAGACTGGCCTGATATATAATATCAAGGTGTTTAAAATACATTAATTACAGACCTTAATAGGCAGGGAACAAATATCATCTACTCAGTATTGAATACAGATGTCACTGGTTTGTAAAAATATTTAATATGAAACAGTGTTTGTGTAACATTGGAATAATCTGATAATTAAAATGTACATATTCTTTCACTTAGCGTGGGTGGACCAGGCAGCCAAGCGCATTGTTTGTGAGATTCACTGCAAGGCAATAATAATTAGATTTATTGGTGAGGCATGTTTTGAGAAGAGCAGAGCTTGAACTCCAAGTGAGTGCATGCTTCCTACTCATAATTCCAAGCATCAGAGAGGCTCACATCAAAATGCAAGCCAGGGTTTAAGTTCTTTCTGTTTAGCTTGTTAATTGCTGGATTATAATAATTGCACTGCAACCAGTTCCCAAGGATTTCAGAAAGCTAGAGATCTGCCTCTGGGTCTCATTTGGCCTCTCTCTGGGAAAAAGGCTTTTAAGTTCCCCCAAACACACACAAACCCATTAAACAGACATGGTTTAAAGAAATGGCAGGCTTGCCAACAGCTGCCTCATGGGGGTTTCTACTTTGTTGATGGGAGGTCTAATGCAGGAGTTGTTCTCAGCCTTGGGATCCTCATCAGGTTTAAGGAGATTCAAGACCATCCTTCCCCTTGTTGTGACCAAAGCAGCACAGAGCTCAAATCAGGTTATGGAGTGAAAATGCTGCTTTAAGGGGAATGTTCAGCCATAAAAAAAAAAAAAAAAAAAGTAGTTAACTGTGTAAAGGACTTAGAAACTTCAGTTACCCAAGTTGGGCATTTCCATTCTTCACATACCAGCAACTTCATGGGGTTTTTTTGCAATGGAGACAGGGAAGGACATGACACTACTGTTCCATATTTAAATCCAGCATTCATAGGAAGCTGCTGTTCTCTGTCAATTTTTTCCTCACCTAGTCTACTTGCATACAATATGTTTCTTCTGCAGAGATCACAAACATGCTCCACAATAATTTATGAGAAAAAAAATAATTAGGAATGGTAGTTTCTGGGAAGTAGCAAGTAATACTGACAAATGGCTGCTTTTGATACAGATTTCTAAAAAAGCTCGATGTATGTATGTGTAAGTCCTTGATTCAGCATAAACATCACCCAGCAACAACTGAAAACATAAGTGTGCTATCAACATTGTTCTCACATCATAGCCAAAACACAGCACTATACTAGCTACTAAGAAGAAAATTAACTATCCCAGCTGAAACCAGGACAACCACATCAAATATAGGGGACACTTCTCGATCTGCAGTGAGAAATCACAAGGAAGCTATTGGGGAAGGTGAACACTGAAGAAGACTTTTCCCCCTAAGTACAGCAGCCATGCTTTTGAATCCTGTAAGGGAGTAAAATGTAACTAAATGCAAAACAACTCCCATTCCCCATTTACTAATTATATAATGAAGTATGCAAGCATACTCCTCAAAGATGCTTGCACATGAGCGGTACAAAATGAAGAACTGTCTACAGCTAATTCTTTCTTACTTTTCCAAAATGTTCAAGAGATCTTGCCATCAATTACTATAAACACATCGATACTGCCCAGATGCTGGCTTTCCTAGCTCACTCCAACACGATTTTCATTCTTCCCCCTCCGCTTCTCTCCCACCATACCAAAGCAACAAAAGAAGGACATCAGAGATTCGTTTCATATTTAAACGAATAAAGATAAAGAAACCACAAATGTAAGTAAAAGGAAGAATTTCCAGACAGTAAATCATGCCAGGCAGATTTGACACACCATAAACAGTTGCTCTTTTCTTGTAAGGGTTCCAAAAACCTTTCTACTTTTTTTGCTTCTCTGGTTAATACTTTTCAGTCAGAGGGAAAAATGTTCCTCGTGGTGGTGGTTTTGGTAGACAGCTTCATTCCAAATTCACCTTGCAGTTTGTACACAGATGAATCTCCACAACTATTACTGCTTTCTTTCTAGCATCATCCTGCCTGATTTTAAAAGCTGCACTATTTCTAAGGGATTGTGGGGAAGGGGAGAGGAAATCTTTCATCATTATGCAAGAATTAATACTGCCTGTATCCTGGGATTCGCAGCCATCTAGCTATAAATGACCTTGAACCAACATAGGAAGATAACACACAGTGAGCCAGCAATTGATAACTCTGGAGCTAGTTCTTCTGGTGTTAGCTTTCCACTGGATTTCTAGATTTCTGCAAATCCCTCAGCATGAACATTATTCCTCTAAGACATTTATTTCTCTCAACAGAGGGACCAGTTCTCCCCCTTTTCTTTTACATTGTGTTTAGCAAATTACAGCACTGGAGTTAAGGAGCTTCAAATATTCACTTTTTAAAGTACCTCTTAAATTTTAAGATCTATAAGCATAAATTTGTCCTTGCTAATGTGGCAAACACCCCCCTTCACACTTTCTGGCAGGAAAAGAGAGTTAAGCCTGAAGGCAATTATATAGCCCACCTAGGTATTCTGTTCGACAGTCTGGCATCTTTGGAAATTTCCATTTTTGTATTATCTACAGCACACAGGCACATCCCCTTCTAATCTTTCTTTTGCACCAAAGGAAACCAAACTATTGAATATCCCCTAGACAGCTGACCTTTGTAACAGGATCTTTAACCAATGAACGTTCAATATTTTAACTTTCATTCCCCAGCAATGCTATTTAAGGAGCTGTCCGAGGCCTCTGCTGCTCCCAAGGTTCCTGCCTGCAATGCAAAGAGAAATGTACTTCTTTTTTATGCCAGTTGCCTAGCAACCAGCCTAAGCTTTTGCAAGGAAACCAACAGAAGGAACAGCCTAAATCATAAAATTCATCTGCTGTTGCTGCAGAATTATGTATTAAATATATTTATAACTTTCCTTCTAACCTTCTGGAAAGCTGTATGTTGGCAGTACAGGCATGGCTGAGTCAAATTTGAAGCTCCTCGAAGCTGTTGGAGACATCCACTTTTGCTGTACTGTTTAAATAAGGGGAAGCATTCCTTTTCTTGGGTGCAACACAGATATGAGCAGCTCAGACATCAGCTTGTCATTGTTTGGCTATGACCTGTATGTATCAGCAGCTTGCGAAGGGCTCCAAAATCAGAGTTCATGTCTGTGTGAGCCTGGTTTCAAAACCCTAAAAATGCTGCCAGCACAAGCTCTGGGCAGGGCTGCAGTGCCTCCAACTGCTGAGCAGCCAAGGGGAGCACGCTGACACTGCCGGGCTGGCTCCAGGAAGAAAAACAGCTGAAGGACAGATGCCAAGAGGGTTATGATTATTTCCCTTCGTGTAACACCAGACACCTCCTGAAGCATTAAGAAAACCATTCGGTAGACAAGCATGACTCTTTCTACCTCTTTGCTTTAAAGATGAACAAACATAAGGGGTAAGAGCAGAGAGGACCATTTTGTGTAGTTGCAAGCAGCTGTATCTGCCTGGTTTTGCAAGGTACCATGCTTGAGGCTTAAATCCCCCAGCTGTCAACCCATTGTACCTACACAGCAATGTTGACCATGGCCCCTATGGTGCCCTCAGCATGGGCCAGCGGGGGCTGGGGAGGGTCAGCAACACCACAGTTGTTTCTGAAGTCATGCCATTGCTGTCCTTAAGGCAAGCACTGGGCTGATGGTGTTCTGTCAGCAGTGGATGACCGGGGTGGGACAGCTGCACACCAGCCACCCCAGGAACACATAAACCACCATCAGCAAACAATCCCAGCACAAGGCCTGCTGAGCACAGCCCTTGCCCTCCAGGTAACTGCTTCCAGCTCCACTGGCTTCTCACAGAGGCTCTTCCTGACAGCCCTTTCAATTGCTCCTGAGCTCCTCCCTTACACTTTTTGCTGCACTTCATCCCCTAAATGAGTATATAGGGTGAGAGGTAAAAGCAGATTATCCTCTCCTAGCAGACGTTCCAGACTTCCCTCAGCTGGTCTGAGGCTGTATCACTCCCCACCCCTCCTCTCCAGAAACGCACATCCTAAAGCTTTTAATTCACTAACCAAGTTGTGTTGGCTGGGGATGTTGGGCAGAAACATTAAATATGATCATGAAAATGGTTTAATACACTGCGTACAATAATAATAAACATCCACCAGGCACGAGAGATCAGTGTAAGACTGCTGTGAGTTGAATGGCTCAATTAGGGTACCTAGCACTTTTAGACTAAGTAGACTCCAGTGTTAACAGAATAATTTCACAGCTATCCCTCCCCCACCGCCCTTAGGAAAATGGCACATCAATGTCACTAAATACATATCTTGTCTTCTTGGTTGTAGGTAGAAAAGACACATCAGTGCCGCCTCATGTTGTTCAAGGCACGCATTTTATCAGTTTATCTTCCCCTTAAGCAGTATGACAGGTAATAAAAAAAGACAGTCACAATGCAGATCTAGAAGACTTTCTGACATACTGTCAATCTAAGCTAGAGCCAAATTCCATGATGCACTTGCGAGTTTCTACTCCCAGACAGCTTCAGTGACACTTTGGGACACCCAGGCTGGGTTCCGTGTGAGGCTGTTTGGTGTGGAAGGGGACAGAAATCTAAACAACTGAACACGTAACTGACCCAACTGGTCCAAGGCCAGGAAAATGCTTGCAAATGCATAGGGACCTGGACCCTGTCTCACATCCCTTGTGCATGTAATATGTCACCCAGCCACTACGACAATTTTGCCTCCAACTTCAGATATGTCAGCAGCCTAGTCTACAGGACCGGTCACCCTAGTCCACAGGAGTGCTGTGCACTGGTAACTGCCACCATCTCCAGCGGAAACTGTTTAGCTGAAAAGCAGCAGCAGAGAACAGATCTGTCCCAAACGGCTGTCTCTCTTCTCACTGCTGTGAAGACTAAAAAGTCTCCCCCATTCTGTAAGTAAGAGTTTGGTCCTTTCTTTCCCCATTCTGCTAAATACAATTCACTTTCTCAAAATCTCAAGACAAGCAGATGCAACCTACTGGACTTGTTTCACTCTGGCAGCAGGACAGTGGCTCATCTCATTGCCTGAAGACTGCCAGATGGCATCTGGCTATCATACCACTCGCCACTCAGACTCAGGCCTGTCTATGCATGGCAGCAGAGCCAGGGAGCTGCTACGGCCACTCGGCCTCTGGCTCTCGTATTACCATATCACAAAGGTTATTACCAGCAGAAGCAATGTAAAGCAGCTGTGAAGAGTTCAGCATTCTGCTTTTCAGCACCAGTTCAGAAGAACAGAGGTGCTGCATTAGACTGATTTAAACCTTCTATCCAGAACTGCACTTGGTGACACGTGGCATCTGTCACTACGTCTTTGCCATTGTCTAGGCTTTCCCAGCATTTCATCTAAAATTCCCTTCAAAAGTTTTCTGAATGAACATGCTCCTTTTGTTCAGAAAACATACAGCTCAGCATACATGCATTCCCAAAAGTGAGTTAAAAAAAAACAAGCCACCACCAGACCATGCCATCTTTCTCATTATGCAAGTTGCTGAGAAGCACAGGAAAGTGAAACTGCTATCCCTCCATTATTTCCACCGCTTAAGTGGATAGGAAGACAGACAGGAACGTTATGTTCTCTGAGTTTCTTCATTCACTGTTTCATGAAGCTCTAAGGCCTCGCTTGCTCTGTAAGAACTTACTGAACTGATGTACCTATTTTTAAGACATGTCTTTTAGAATAATGTGCAAACTCAAACCTACATACAGTAATACGCCCAAGTGACTGGGGCTTGACATTCAGACTGATCACTTGTGAAAAATGACAGTCACCATTTGGCAATTTTTTGGCTGGCAGAGGAAGAAAATAGTTTGAAATTCAACTTGATAGACTCAATCTGAAGAGGAATATACAAAATAAAAGTAACACTCATCAAATGCAGTGTAGAATAGAGGGCATGATAGGATTTTACAGCACTTTTAAGAAGGTCAGAGTTTGCAAATGCTAAAAATGTGTTAAAAAAAAGAGATCAAAGTTTCCAGCATTTAAAGGTTAATAAAACTGTTCCTGTTGTCCCAGGATTTATGAGCATGATTTGCTGTACTGCAGAACAAGTAACGCTGCAGGATGTAAGATTTCATTACCAAGAAATGAGATCAGGAATTGGCTGTGACTGAGACAGGTGAAAACAGATCTTCTACCTATAAAAGCTCAAGTGTACTCTGCATCCTGCAGTCTAGACAGACCACACTGTTTTCTCATCAGTTCTTTCTGCTACACGGGAGCACTTACTTTTAAATGAACTCTGTCCTGGTATCAAGCTGCAAAGCAATGTAAAAATGTATGCCACATCTCCCATTAGCAAGATGACGCATTCCAGAGTATACGACAGGAAACGTCAAGGAATACTTTGGGATTAGAAGTGAAATACTGCACAGATAGGATTGTTGGGTAAGGGAACTCCCTCTGACACATGTAGGGCTCAGAACATTTAGAGCTTTTACAACAATAGGCAAGATCAGGCCATTTTACCTTGTAAATATTTAAAGTACAGGCAAAAAGACATGACATACTTGAAAAATCTCAAAAGACAGGAGAGTTATAGAGATACAGATACTTGTGTTGCTCTTCCCGCCCCTCCCCCCTTAAGTATTAAACATTTAGTAACTTCTAGGGAAGGTAAAGAGGTATGCAAACACATAAGGACAAGGACAGCGTTCTCACGGAAATTATTAGAAGCTAAAGATCAGGCCCCGTTTCTCTCCTCCACACTAACCTAAGACTGAACCACAATTACGCTCTGGATACACTCCTCAACCATCCGCAGTTAAAATCTAGATTTACTCCCTGGCAGATCACTAGAGCTACAGCATTGTTTGCTGTTGAGAAACAGGTTACACAACCTGTAAAGCCAATGAAGTTCCCAGACAAGTCCTGTGTTTATGGGAAGATACCGCGCCTTTCCATCATTGACTATCTAGTTGTTGTTCTCTGTATCAAGAGATCAGGTATCCAGAGGATTTGCAAAGGCACAGAGGGCAGAAACGTGCTAACTCCAGCTGAATGCCAAGGGGAGCTGGACCTGACTTGTAAACCCCAAACTCGACATAGGCCAGCGCCAAGGAATTAGCGCCATGGCACCAAGCTCATTGTTTAAGTATTCCACCAGTAGCTTCAGGTTTCCCAACACATGATTGAATCTAGCCATCATTTTCATACTTGGAATGGGATTTTGAAATGCTTGCATTGAAATCCTATAGGAATCTGTGAGCCTCTTTCTCACTAAACATCTCCCTTCAGCTCCCTGCTGATCTAATATGCTTTGTCAAAGTTTTGATGTCTCCTTTGGATTATAACAGATCTAGCTGATTTATGAGACAACTCTGGAGTCCCAGAACAGAGTCAAAGTTTGCAAGGTCCCACCAAGTACACCCCTAGTGCCTCACAGTAAGGTCACTGCTGACTGATATTTGTCTAGAGTGTTCCACAGATCCCCAGCGATGCAGGCTCCACACAACCTCTACAGGCAATCTTTTTCCAGTGTATCACGATCCTTATTTTTTGCCCCTTAATAAGAAACATGAATTTGTATTGCTGCAACTGGAAGCCATCACATCTTGTCCTACCCACAATAGAAGAAGGGGTTAATTTGTCTAAGAGCTCTTGAAGACTTGTTTCTCTTTTGGATGTTCTTCTTCTCTTTAGGGTAAAAAAAAAAAAAAAAAAAAAAAAAATTCTTTCAATCTTTCCACAGTCCTGCTTACTATACCCTTAGCCATTCTTGATGGTTTTTATTAGACCTTCTCTTGCTGCTCTGCCATCTTCTTGAAGCGTAACGCATAATAACTGACAGTCTTCCAAGATAAGGCTTTGCCTGTGCTCACAGAAGTGAAGGAATCCCTTCAGACATCTTCCAAGCTTTGCTGACGTTTATACATCACAAGATGATAACTTCTTTGCAAAACCACGCCACTGTATATTCATCTCCCCTTTCCTTGTCAAAGCCACTGTTTCCAGCTCAGCTTATAGTCATAAAAGGCTGGCAGTAGTTATCATTTGGCAGATGACTGCTAGTGGGTGGTCTCTGCCCAGGTCCACGTGGATTCCCTTACACTCCATGGGCACACAATATAGGACCATATTAAGTGGTCTAGTACTGTACAGCGTTAATTTGCTCACACCTCCTAAAAGTGTAGATGGGGACCCCCAGAATGAACAGGCTAAATTCTGTACCATCCATGTTTCCTGCAGGAAGTCTACTCTTTGAAGACTAATAAAGAAAAGCTTCTGCTGCCTCTGCCTACCTTTTGCAACCAGACTTTAGCCATCTCAGGGGTTAACTGGTCACTTTGACAAATGCTACACTAACTTAAAAAAATGCTTATTCTAAAACATATGGCCATGCCAATATTCACACATCACTTCTCTTTCTACAGTATCTTTTGCACCAAGCACTTAAAAAATATTAATCCTTGCAAGCTCTCTATGAAAAAAAATTAACATTTCCTTGATCAGATGGAGAAACCACAGCTTAAAGAGAGGTTAAGTAACTGCCCAAAGACACTGAGTTGATGACAGTTTTATACATCAGTATCTTTCTTACATTAACCACATTTTTGTTGAAACTGCAGAGAATGAACAGCTGTATAATGCTTTTCAATCCACAGCTACGCACAAAATCTGTTTTCTCCTTGATAATGAGAAGCAAACACTACATGGAAAGAACAGTACTCAATACCACACATTTGATCACAAAGTGCAATCAGAGTCTAAAAGGAGAGCGCTGTCATTCCACATAGCTGTCTGATGGCACCTACCCCCACAAAACACAAGTAAGCTAGTTACAGTCTGCCAGACGAAAAAGTTCCCTTTCTAAGTTCGGTTTGAACCTTACCTTTCCACAAGCCACCATGGACAAGGCAAGCTGGTACCAGAGGTGAAATTCATCAAACGCAAACTTCATGGCTCTTTCCAAGCACTGAGAAATAAATGTTGGGAGAAATATCAGACTTCTTTTTCGTTTTAATATCTTTTGTCACAAGACTGTTGCTTGGCTTAGTAATCAAACCAGGGGAAACAATCTGTTGTGGCCCAGGTGTTTTGTTTTTTTTTTTAACGATATCATTTTCTTCTTCTCAGTTAACGGGGCTTGCTAGCATACACCATCACTTCAAATGACAGCCACTTTGTTCAAGTGCCTACACACAAATTATCTAACGTCTCAAACAGTTTTGTGTACGTTTTTGGCCTGTGCTGCCATAGGTTTGTAGCTGTTTCTGCTAATTGCCAGCTAGTGTGGCTCATTTTCACCTTCCCCGGCAAGTTACTGCAAAGGGGGGCTTTGCTGGGGAAGTGGAAGTTTCCGCAGCAGCTGGGAGGAGGTACCTCGGCAAGCAGGACATACTGCCCTCTTCTGCCCAGCGTGATGCTGAGCAGGTCGTAGACTGCAGAAGCATCCCGGAGGCTGACAGCTCGGTCGTCCTGCTGGTCTGGGGCTCGGCTGATCACTGCGTCCCGGTTTGCCTGGGCACAGACACAAATGAAGCATCAGACCCCAAAAGAGCAAGAGAGAACCGACTCCTTCACAGGAAGTTCCACCCGTCATCCGTAACATTTTGTTTACAATCACCTGGAGATTATTTGTTTTTAACTCATCCCAACATAAAGAAGGTGTTTCCAATAGAGTTACTTTTTATCCACGTGAAGCTAACTCCAGAAGATAGCTGTACATACAGACAGAACTGCTGGGAATACCTCATCTGGATTTGTTTCACAGAATCACGGCATTAGGAAACAGACCTACGAGATCCCATTTCCCCAATAATTAGAAATTCAAGGCCATCCTTAAACCATATTCCTTATTACTTCAATTGCCTGTGACTGTGATAACTGCTTCCACGGTTCGTATTTTATCTTCTGTGTCTGCACTTGATTTCTTCTCAACAACACATGGTGCTTTTCTGCTACTTACTTTTTTATGTTTTAATTTGAGCAGGTTGCCTTAGTAATCAGATTTGCCTGTCATCAGTTTAATGCAATTAGTAGTCTGGGCAACGCAATATGAAGTAATTTTTTAAAAAATAATCTTTTAAGTGTTAATTTTGCATTATCTATCAGTGCATTGCTTGGCCTAGATCACAAAGAAACTACTTTTGACAGAAAATGATCAGTCTAGCAATTAGCAGGGATGTCCCCAAATACCATATGCCATAGACTCAGATTTACCAAAAGATCCCCAGCCTCTGTTTTCTGAGCACAGAGGGAGATACCAATCCCAGAGTAAACTGAAAAGTCCCTCCGATCTCCAAACGCAGAGGACCTAGACTGGCTAACCTCTGCACCAAGCAGTGCTGGATGCCATCGCGCTAGCACTGACCGATAGCACAGATACACTGCCCTGGGCTCCTCAGCTTGAAAGGGGTGCAACATCAGACATTCAGGTCTAGACATCTAAAAGATCAGAAAAATTAGGAAGATTGCTAGCAGTTTTACCTGGGGCAAAGACAAACAAAACGCTCTCTCCCTGAAACAGGAAGGCTATGAGATATATTTTATAATACTTACTACTATAATCTTACATCTATTTCTCTCTAATTGCAGGGAGATTTTTTTTCCTAAAAAGGTTAAACACGGGAATTAAGTGTAATAAAAATTTCCAGAATATGCAGCCCTTAAAGCCCACGCATATTTCATTATGATTAAGCTGCAGCTGTTTCATCATGATATTATCTGTGTAATGCCCCAGTTCCAAGCACTCTTCATCACAGCCTCCAGCTGAGACAGCAAACACAATTACTGACAACTAACACAATCACAACCAAGAGCTAAATGGCAACTACAGTTAAAGGCAAACTGACAGGTCAGACTCAGTCTAGTGTTTGCACAAATAAACTTACACAGACTCTTGTAGCCATAAAAGTATTTTTTTTCCTCATGTTACTGCAAAAAGTCATAATTTGTGATTTAAAAAAAAAAATAGTTCAGAACAGTAGGTTGCATGACAGAATGAAACCAGCTTCAAAGAGAAAATCCTGCAACCAGAGTACAGAAGCACAGCTTCTTTATTTCTTTAATTTAATTTCTTTATTAGCAGAACTAAACAAATGGGAATTAAAAGTAGTAAGTAGATGTTTAAGCTCTGTTTGGATTTAACCCAAGACTGCTACTTTAAAAGGAAAAAAGAAGTTAAAGGCATATACAGAACAACTCTGAGATTGCCACTTCAGAGAGTTAAAGGCAAAGCATATACAGAATGAACCTTATTGCTGAGTGATTCCTCCTACATATATACAATAGCATTAACAATTTTTTCTGCACCGGTTATATTGTTATGACAATTGTTTGTAGAAAATAGCTACTGAGATAGCACCCCCGTGCTCTGTAATCTCATCATCAGCCTTCCATTAGTCACCTATAACCTGATGCTTTTCTGAGTACCCATCTAGTGCCAAGCTATGATTTTTAAAGTTGATGCATTAGCACAGATAGAAAATTATTCAGAACTGGTGAGTGCCCATTAACATCTGCTAATAGATATCGGTACTAGAGAGAAGAACATGCCCAAATCCTGCAATAAGCAGAAGTATAAGATATATTACAAGGATGCAACATTCTAAAATTGCAGTCATACTGAACATACTGTAGATATTGTACTTTACTTCAGCAGACAGCAGCTCAAAACAACATATGCATAGGCACGACTAATATGCTTTCCAAGACAGTCATAAACCTGCTTATTTTGTTCAAGCTTTCAACTCTCAAAGCCATAGAAGGTCTCTGCAATATATCTCTCTATACTTGCACGCATAAAAGTTGCCACTGAGCAAATTCATCCACCACTTTATCCCAGCTATTTTTTTAATACTGAATCTATTGCCAGTTGCTAGTTCCAGCTGCTCAAAAAAAAAAAAAAAATGTCAAGGAGTTCCCACATTATCACAGAGAGATAAAAAACACAAAACCAAAACATTCAAGCCTTATAACAAACTGAACAGTAGCAAAAACATGGAGAGTGTCTAACACAATAACGTAATCATCATCCTAAGGCTCACTGTATTATTTACTACTGCAGCATTACATACAGGGTTACAGAGAAGGGAATGTGAATCACTATTGCTTGAAACCCACCCAGGGAAACTGGCATGTTTGTTGTCTGCCCCTCACAGAAGCAAGTGTGCCATGACCCAGATCACCATTAACCAATTTTTTTCTCTTTAACTATTTGGTTTTGTAAGCTTCAGTTTGGCAGTGAGAAATCCTGACAGTTGCTATTAAGTATAGATGCAAAATAGTTGTACAGTTACTGCAACAAAGCATACAGTGATGCTGTTGGATTGGGAATTTTACTTACTGAAACATACCAAGAGAGATACTTCATTTTGCATTTGAGAATATGTAAGTTCTAAGCCATTTATACCAACATCTTTTCAATACTTGTGTTTATGTTGTTTCAGACAAGTAATTTTCCTGAACACCAATGGAAAAAGGGTTATTTGTAGAACACCGATCTCCAAACAGTGTATCAATAATATCAGCAGCAATTCCAATTTGTCCTACCACATCACTTTGTCCTCCTCCACTATAAGCAGCAGTAAAACATAGCTACAAATACATTTTCAACACCCCCAGCGTGACTCTTCCCTTTAAGCTGTTCCCATGGTCACACAGCCATGCCTCACAGCACACAAGCAGGATTGAGAGAGATGGTGAGTCACACCATTAAAAGAAGAGAACCTCTGTTCAAGGCTCTTGTGTGGGATGGAGAAGGTCACTAATGCTACCAACAGGAGTTTCACCATCAGGAGTTAGTGTAACTTGCATTACACAGAGCAAAAACATACAGTCAATGCCCCTTGTTTGAGGTACTCTTAGGTAATGGAGCAACCCAGAGATGCATCGCATTTGTGTATTTTGGGGTGCATTTGACACAATTAGCTGTGCGTACAGGTGGCTCAGACATGACACCAATCCTATTTGCGAAGATAAACCACATCCTGCACTCAGCACAGACTGTGCACCATACAAGACAAAGCACACTTTCAGCTCTCCCGTTCCGCAGCCCAGGGACACAGCCCGTTCTGCAGGCCACACACATCCAAAAGGCTCCTCCAGCACAGGCTGGTACCCTCAAGCCAACCCAGCACTCTGCATTATAATCTCTCTGTATCATGCTTGAAGCCCAGCTTAGGTGTTCAACCTGGCTGGCCACAGCATTGGGGTTCAGCAGGGCTTTTTAGGTCTGGCTCCAAACTGCAGCAATACAACAATACGGGACCTTCAGACCCATGCTGGCTCTGAAAGCAGCGAAGAGATCTGCCTTTCTGGGGCTCTGCAATTTAACCAATGACCCTGCTGAGCTACTGACAGCTTGTGCTTTCCTATCCACATACACAATACACTTACCTGCAAACTAGATAAGCCACCTGTCCATGGAGGATTTGCTGTACATCAATGACCCTGATAATTACAGCTTATTTATGGCATGTTTATTACATGTAGAAAGGAAAAGAGCCATAGCAAATCCAAACAGCCATTACTTCAGCAGTTATTACGCACACAGTTACGCTGCAGAAAATTAAATTTTACCACAGTACAATGATGTGCTTCTTAATAAAATGTCAAGCAATCACATGAATTACAATAGAGCATATTCCACGTAGCAGCCCCTTCTCACAGCAATTAGCTATGAAGTATCCTTTAATTGCTCACTTTGAAACATGGCTCCCCCTGCTTTTTTTCCAAAGAAGAAAAAGAAAGCAATTAAAATCTTTAATGAGTGCCTGCTGCCTGCCCCCTAATTCATGGGCATTCTAACGTTCAACTTGTGTCTTTTCATAATAGACATAATTGCCAGATCCACTGCAACCCATCTATACAGAACGGCAGCATGTTTTACACAGTGTACTGTAATAATGTAATTGGTGTGATTCAATACTAGCATTAAGAGAGAAAAACAAATGCTATGTGTGTAAGATTGACAACAAGCTTTTGAAATTATGCAATTGATGCCTCTACTGCTAGCAGCTGGGAAATAGTTAGCCCATATCCTTTGGGTCTCCATTCTGGCTGCTTTGCCTGTACTGCCAAAAAAATAAATGAATCCTTTGCAATGTCAAGGGCCCATTCACATGTAAGAGGCCTTGGACTTTCCACCCAAGTTACTGATGATCTCTAAAAAGCACTAGAACGTCCCCCTCACTAACATATACAAAGAAAATATTCACGGTTGACTGCAAAGCTGCTGTGAAAATGGTAAGCAGGTGGAACAGGGAGGAAATACCATATCCCAGCCACTCCCGAAATGCCTCTTACAGAGATACTGCAACTCGCTTCACTTGAGGCCAGAAGCCCAGCAAATGGAAGCTCACCCCCTTGTGAACTGTGTGGCATCTGTCTCATTTCTGGTAAGCAACAGATCACAAGTTACTGGTACCCCATTCAGATGTCTCATCAAAATAGCCCATTATTATTGGTTATCAGCTCTGACCATATAGCTATATTTTATCTCTCGCCAGGTATATTTTAATGTCTCTTACTGTAGCAGAACGAATTCGGAAACATCACTGAAAGCAAGACAGACAAACATCCCCGCACCCCCCAACTAAACAGCCCAACAATACTAAATAAAAGAAAGGGAGACTGAGAAAGTAAGGAAGTTTGTTTATAGATACTCTCTTTGGTAATAAAATTGTATATTTGATATCAGTATTCTGCCTTTAGAAAGCTATCTTCAAGAATTTGCATCGTCCTTGCAAGTTTGGAAACAAGACTTGCTACTGCAAAGCAGAGGAAAAAAAGCTTTCTACCCTGACTCCAGCAACTCACATTAGAACTATTTATTCAAGAGGTAATTAACAGAGGTGGTGTATTTTCCACTAGAAAAATCCTGCAGTCCATCTTTGCAGGTCCCAAACACATAGCTTTGCCTTGCAGACCAATTAGACAGTCGGATTTGCTATTGTAAGTGCACAGCCGTGATTTGGCAGGAAGCAACAGAGCAGGCAATCCTGTCCCCAGTTGTCTCTTTCAGCAGCCATAGTCTAATAGCCCTCAAGAAAATACTCACGATGATTGTCCAGCTGTTGTATCATCACTGGGCTTGGTGTCATTAAAAAAAATAACAACACAAAACCCTACAAAAGCAACAAGAGATTCTTCTCCTTTGCCAACCCATTTGTTGGACAGTATTATTTTATAAAGCTAGGAACTGCAGAACTAACAGATTTTAATTACTGTGCTTAAAAATACATGGGTCTAATCTTATTCCATTACAGGCATGCTTACAGCCATGAGTTTGCTCTCACCAGTAAAAAGAACCGGACAAGTCCCAGTATCTTACTTTCCCCCTCACCATCTGTCCTGTGCTCTCAGGCTCTCCAAGGTCAAATATCCTTTAGGGATTCAAATCAGAGATGAGGATGACATTTCTAATCTTTGTTACACAGGCACAGAATTTATTAGTTTTGGATACAAGGAGCTTCATTTCCAGTATGAGTGATGTGAACACAGAGCCAAAAAAAAATAATCCATGTTACCTGGTATGTTTGGTGGACTGCATCAGCCAGAATCCCAGACTGAATTTTAGACAGTATGTTGGACCTCAGATTCAAGAAAGGAAGGTTTCTAAGTGCAAATAAAGAACTTTTTCTTTCTTAACCACCTCAAAAGTAAACACAAAAAGTAACAGAAAGTGTTCTGTTCCTGGCTCTAAGAAACTTCTGGCTAATTTTAAGGGACAGTGCAGTCAGCTCAGAATACTCCTGAGAATGGCTACTAAAATAAACAAAACTGCAGCTAAGGGTTAGTCCTGCCAAACCTCCCCTGCCTACGCCCTGAAGCACAAAGTACCAGAGTCCCTGATGGCAGAACCAGCGCCGCTCCCACTGGCAGCACGATGCAGAGAAACCACACTGCAGCAGGTCACAATATGTCCTCAGTTCTCCCCACACACACACAGTGTCACTGGTTTTGATGGGTTAAATTCAATAAGAGAACTAGCAGGTTAAAAATAGGCAAGTCCATTTTTTCCAACATGTGATAGGAACACATCATTCTACCACAGCCTGATCTTGTAAAGGCTGTCACCAGCTGGCATTCTCCTTAGTATGAAGGAGAGCATTCCCCCTCACAAACACAGCCCATCCATACCATAACTCAGGCTATGCATAAAGAATGAGAATTCAGCCAGGAGGCTACAAGCCCTGCTAAAGACAGCCCTAACTGTGGTAATCTTCAGGCTGCCTGATTTGTTTCACTAGATTCCTTCATGAGAACTCCACAGCCAACCACCATGACTAAATAGCAGTTGGTATGCAGGAGGAACACTTGCCAAACTCAACAACTGGGATGCTTGTCATTGTTTGCTGAGATGCCTTAGATTATGAAAATTGGTTCCCATTTTCAATGGGACAGAATGAACACAAGAGGCAACTCAGGAGAGCGCCAGGAGGAAATGGGCACCAAGCTTTAACTGTAAGTGTTAATATACCCACAGAAGCATCTCGAAAGTATGAAAGAGGCTACCATATTATTTGGCCATCTGAAAAACTTTCACGTACTTAGGCTCTGAGACAGAGTGAGTGAAACACTGAAGGAACCCTTAATTACCCCCTTAGAAGATACTTCATCCCACTAGAACATGCAGAGTGGCTCCCTTCCAACGCAAGGTAAAGGGATATGAAGAAAAGCTGGGGCAGCATCGCAAACCAGAACCCAACACCACAAGAGCCAGAGAAGGCTTGCTGGACTGTAGGGTCTGGCTCACAACACCTTAGAAGCGATTTCTTTTCTCCTTTTCCCCCTTACAGGAACAGTTCTCATAACCCCTGTTAACATCTTATGGGGAGTCACACAGAACCTGGAGAAGTAGATGTTAGCTTCACTTTAGGAAGGCAAGACAGAAAAATTTCAGCAGCAAACTACCTAGCACTAGTCTCTCTGTATGGCTTGGTGCAGCAGAAAGGTGTTCCAGATGTGTACTTCTTGAAAAAGCTACCATGTCTCCTTTTCATCAAATTTATCACATATTTACTTTGAGGTTCTCTGATGATTTATGTTCCTCCCCAGTCCATCTTTTCTCTGTGTCTCCTCCACGTGCTGACAAATCTTCTGACCTCCCTCCCTCCAATTCTGTTCCCCTTGAGCCCATTTTGGAGTGTCAAAATTCAGGAACAGGCATGTGGAGCAGCTGTTTGGCTTTACTGTCCTGCAAAAGAGTTATAATGGCATGGTTGCTCGTTTGTCTTTTTAAAAATCAGACAGGAAAAGTACCTTTCTGGTGAATTTTGCTGTGACAGAGCAATCAATGTGTCAGAGAAGCTGGAGAGCTCCCAGCAAGCCAACCTAATTGTACACTTCTGTTTTAAGGGGTTCATAACTGCAAATACTGAAAGAACGCCTAATCCAGCCACAATCTAGGAACATCTACTATGTTGCTTACTTGCCTCAAACTTTTATCACTTGCCATTAACGCTCTCTCCAGGAAGGAAATAAGTTTTATTCAATTGTTAACATTATATCATTAGGGAGATCTCAACTGGAAATCTGCTTCTTGTTAACTCATTTTCCATAAGCTTCAGCAAGTTTTAAAAAATAAACCAAAAAGTTTCAAACAAACCAACCTCTACATGAGAAACTCACTAGCTGACACCAAAGATGTCTCATATAACTAATTAAATAAAACTTCCCCTTCTTAGTACCATAATAGTAAAACCACAGGAAAATATTTATGGATTGCAAACATATGTAAGAATCAGGTTGCTCCCTCTGCTCCTTCGTTTAGGAAGCACATTCCTGTGGTTCCCAAGTGTATTTCTATACACAGATGTATTTCTACATACACTTGTCCTGTACTTTTCTTAAAACAATACACTCATGGCAAGCCTATTGCTAATGCAACAGGAAGGCTCAGATGTTCCATTTCCCAAAAATCAGAGACAACTATGGTTCCTGCAGTACTTGGCTACAGGGTCTTTGATTATTTAAGTGCTTTATATGCAGCAGATCAAAATGCCTTGCACCTACCTCCAGAAAGTTCCCATATATAGAAGACAGCACTTAAGCAAACACAAGCTTACTTATTTAACCTTGAAGTCAGCACAGCAGTCCAGTTCCTATCAACAGTATTTTCACACTGCTTCATCCATAACTTATGGGACTATTTAACCATTTTATACACTATTGGATAAAACAGGGATAACTTTCATTCCCCTCAGCAGAACAAGATTATAGAGTTCAAGGCCCCACAAGGCCTTTCTGACTACAAGCTCTGTCCCAGAAAACTGAAGCAGCCAGTACTGTCGCTGGGGCTGCAGACCCCTGGTCCTCCTCCCACTTGCATCAGCCCTGACAAGCCATGCTGACACAAGTTCTCCTGATTTTAATAGAAGCACATGTGGTATTCTACAAGCCCTTGCTCCTGGAGTCTCCACTTCTGATTATGAAAAGCCCTTTAACTGCAGCAAAGCCCTTGGAAACACAAAGCAGATGTACTGTAGAGGCTTAATCTAGAAAGCACGGGAAACCACAAAGTAACACTCTGATGTACGTGATTTTTAAGGCAATTTAATATTTTGGGGTGGTTCTGCCTCTTCATACTTTCCCCAAATTCTGAAAGCAAACAGTATTAAAATGCCATGTTCTGAAGAAGTTTGCAGGAAAGAGGAAGGACTTGAGCCAGAAGAATCAGATGACAAAAAACAAAACAAAATTTCCACAGTACTTCTTTTCAACTTGTCTGAAAACCGTTTGAAAATTCCCAAGAGGGTCACTGATGCTCCAAGGTTTTCAAGTCTCACCTTTGAGCTACAAGTGACCACCCAGTATTTAAAGGAAAGTAACTTTTCTTACGTTTTCAGAAAATATTCCTTACACATTTTCTGAATATTTGCATCATCTCAGAACATGAAAACGATCACGGGTTACCATGCAGTTTTCCATGCAGTTGTTTTTCTCCACCTTTTTCCCTTCCTCTTAAAGGGATTTTTTTAAAGCAACTGATGTTATAAATAGAAGAAATCTAATTATTTCACTGCAGTTCATTATGGGTGTTTCTGCATGTGACAAAACTCCCTGTATCATCAGAATTCACAAACTGCCAAAGATCATTCAGGACTGCCACAGCTAAAATATTATCCCTGCAGACTAAGGAATATAAGCAGGACGTTGTACCCTGAAAATGCCAAACAGTGAGTACCACCCTCATGCCTGGCTTTAGGCAAGGCTCCCTGCCTCTCATTCTTGATCCATAAATCCACACAGATGTTTTGAATGGAAACATCTGTCTACAGACAATGTATCTCAATGTCAGAACCTGCATACAGCTATGGTGAATGCAGTCGCTTACTGTTCTTGACAATTCCCAAACCCCCTCGCTAACATTCCATTTAATAAAAGTGATGTCACTAGCAAAGAAATAAATAGCATTCCCTGTTCAGTGGTCAAATCCTTGCTTCTGTTTATCTAGGGAAGACTCTGTAAACAAAACCAACCAAAAGACTTGACACGGAAACACTAGCTATTCCTTTGTGCTATTAGTATTACAAACTCATTTTTGGCTTACCATGGATTCACTGATTAAGAGGAGAAGAAGAGCCTCTTCTACGTTGTCTTGAGGGCAGTATGCACTGAAAAGACAGAACACATTTTTCTGAGGAAGGTCAAGAGTTATCCTGTCAGCCTCTCTCTCATTTCACAAGAGGAGCAGTAACTTGAAACATGTCATGCATAATTCATTTGCCAGGCAATACCTTCTTTTGCGGGTTCACACAATTAAAAGCTCTGCAATATATCCTAGATGAGCTATACTGAACCATAAATAGATTATTTCCATTTCATAGCAAAGACAGCTATTTGACTGGATTTTCCTCCTTCCTGGGAAAAAAAAAAATTAAAAAATCAAGCACTCCAGGTTTAATGTTTTATTTTTCCAGCGGGGCTTTTGATGGGAAGTTAAACACAAGAACACACAAAACCATGACATGAATCAGTGACACAATTAGCAGTACTGAAGAGTATTCAAACACTCTCCTTCCTCCTGCCAGTAAACTAAAATAAAAAAAGAATGCTTACTTCTCTTCCGTGTACAGCTCGGGCCTCCGACAAAGAAGATTGCTAATGTAAGACTGATCTTCCTTGTTCATGAACTCAGGAAGCGGATCAGATAAAGGGCTCCAGTAACAGTCTTCACTGAGGGAATGGAGAAGTACTTGGGCTAGCTGTTTGGCTGCAGTCTAGAGATAGTGAACAGTACAGAAAAAAAATATATCAGTTAAGCCTTCTCCAACACAAAAAATTCACCCCTCCCCACGTTCCACCTAAAAAGCTGCTAAAAAGTCTACAGCAGTGGCAGTTTCTTCCCTCTTCTGAGAAGGCCAGCCTTTTGCACTTACATATCTTTTCGCAATGCTGTAGGAAAAAAGTATCAACAAGGCCTGACAGCAAGGGGCGTTTTGGTAAATGAAGATCACCAATGGCCACATGGACTGCTGAGACAATCTCACAGTTGGAGTATAATGTCACTTCACAACATTGTCAGCCTCAGAATCTTGTATGCAAGTCTCAGTCCAGAGCTACTTTTGTATTAGGTTTAAAAGATCAACCCGTTATCTGTTTATACCGCTCTTCCTGCGGCATTTTACAGCTTCATCTGGGTACTGCATCTCTTTTTGTTGCAATAATGGAGGGAGGAGAGAAATGGGTTAGGAACTTTGTGTTGAGACAGCCACATCACATGCACTTTTTTGAACATCGAGTGGCTGAGGATCCTTAAATATTTGCTTTCTGGTTCATAAGCATAGCTGGCAAGCTGGGCCCAAAAGGAAGCAAGTTAACTTGCCGGTGCAAAACTATCTTTGGCATTTGTCCTTGTTACCCACCCACCAAATCTCTAATTTTTTGCACTGTAAATAGGCAAACATGCAAACAAGCATGGAGATATCAAACTGGGTGGTATCTTCCATGAATTCTAAGCAGCACAGCATTGTAAGCTGTGAAGTAAATACTGCACAGAACAGAGGCAGGCTGAAACTTCAGCCCTTCTGTCCTATTACTTGTAAATATTATTCTGGAACTTGACTGGACATTCTGGAAATTACTATTGTGTATGGGGTTTTTACATGTAATTTACACCTTCAGATGTGTTACAAGGCCACCAAAACTAATGTTCTTTTAAATACCAGGATAGGTATGATTGATAAACTGAAGCATTATTCCACTTAAGGTACGACATCTGTAGGACCAAATAAATCACACTGAGGTTAAAGAACCTTGCATCAAAGAAAAAGTTATTTTTCTGAATCTGGTAACAGGAACTTTATTTTCATCTACCTCACCACATACAAATTCACTGAATTAGTCTAAAATGCAGCCACAGTAGTGTGCGCTGTTTCTTAAACACCAGAAAGGGAGGTTTCATAGATGTACCTAGCAAACAGCAAAGCGATTTGAGTGCAGGATGGTGTCTCAGAGAAATACTGCCACATAACACTCCGTGAAAACCCAAAGACCTTCCATGCACTCCTACTGACAAGTTACAGAGAGCCTTCTTTTTCTAACTAGGCTTTTCTATGCTTTTTATAGCAATAACCATGAGCAAAATGGCCTGGGGCCCTGCAACATTAGCCAGTATTATTTTATCGTCTCAGTGTGTCATTATTTAGTCAGTTTTACCCTGAGGAGCCAACTCTCCTATATTTTTTCCTACAGTCTTAGGGGGGAGGGGAAAACACTATGCCAGCAACAGAAAGACCTCTACTGGTTCACACAGAAGTAGGAGTACAGTTTGTGATAAGCCTTTCAAAAGGCAAGCACCAAATACTTTTAATGTCTTTGATTTTAACATACAGTACAGTAGCTGTGTAAATTAGCTTCACTCTTGTTTTGAGTAAGACCAAACAAACCAGAACAGGCCAAGACTTTGATTTATGTTATTACTGCCTTTGGCTAAAAAAAAAAGCATCATTATGCTTGAAGAACACTGTGATCCCACAAATTAGGAAAAAAACCCAACATGTATTTCACTTTCATGCTTGAAAAACTTGTTTAATTAAGCACGTTCCTCCCTTTGCCCTCTTGACAGCTCTCTAAAAACAAGAAAATGCAAATGCAACTTCCAGTAAAATAGAAATCCCAGGAAAAACTATTGGATTAACACCTTCAGATTTCCCCTTAGGGATAAATCCTCCAGGGGTTGTACAGCTCTCCCCAGTTGCACAGGGACAGGACCATGAGTGCCATGTTCTGTCATGGTATAGGAACAGCAGATGGTTAGACTAATTTCAGCAAAATAATAAAACAGGCAAGCAAGAAAAAAACCCTGAACCCTGATCTCAGTCTGGAAAAGGATGCAACCATTTGAGTGTCACAGTTATTTAAGTCACATCTTCTAATCCCCTGCACACACTTCCATATGCATCTGTATTCTCAATTCAACATACAAGGCAACAAGAAGATTAATATACAGAACAAAAGTTCCAGACTACACATACGTGAGGAATCTAGGCAAAAAAAGCACCCAGGATACACTTTCTGCTTGCATTTTCATTTTAGCTCTGCATTTGCACGTGAGCTAGTCATACAGTCCATCCATTGGAACGTGGCACTCTTCATATCCAAAATGCTATGCAAACCCACGCCCACCTCCCTTGCTGAACTTCTCTAGAATTACAGAAAACACAAAGCTGAATCAAGCACAAAACAAGTTTAGTCATATCAACATCAATGCTTTTAGGCTGCAGAGGTTTCATTCATGTTTTCAAGACTGCTATTCTCCATGCTGTTGACCTCATCACCTCCTGAGCAACCTCAGGATAAGATCTCTTAAAGGGGACACAGGGAAGAACCAGTTAAAGGTCTAAGTTGTTGAACAGGCACATAAATAACTTTCTCCATGCTTTCTTTACCAGAGGCTCTCAGGATAACCAACAAAAGAAATAAAAACAAAGTTTAAAATCACTCTGTACTGTCCCGAAGGGAGTTTTACAGGAACACCACTGAAGTGAGTCTAAAAAAGCACTGCTTGTTGCAAAACCCAGAAGTACTTAATGCTTCTACACGAACATGCGAAAGGTGTGCATGCACACAATGAACAGTGAGAAAGAAAACAAGACATTACCACCTGAGAGCATCACCGTTAAGCTAAATACATCCCTATTTCTACCAGGGCTAGAAAATGCACTAAAATTAAAAAAAAAAAAAAAAAAAAAAAAGAGAAATCAAAAGCAATCCACATGTCCAGGTCTGAAGGCTTGGAGGTTTCAGTTGGGCAGGTCAGTCTGAATTAAGTGCATCACTTGACACATCACTTCCAAAAAAAGGAAAAAAAAATAAAAAATGCAGCAATCAATCAGGTGAGGACAAATACATTTTTGTCCTACTACATTGGTCAATAAACACACAATTCCTGCATAGCAGATTACCCCACCTACCCATCTCCCATTCCTCTTACCATTTTGAAGGTCTGAGTGGCTTTTGTTTCCACAGTCCGTAGTATTTCTCGCAGACTCCTCATTCCTTTCACGATATTTCTGTGGGGAAGGCAGGAAAAAAAACCACATTAAAAACCTGAAAAACATTGGAGACAAAATATATTTTTATGATGTGCCAAAGCTTGGCAACAAATTTGACATTCAAACAAACCCATGAAACAACCACTAATAGCGAGTGTGCAGTAGCAAGACAAGTCACTCCGAGGCACAGACAGGACAATGGCACTGAGTAAGGCAGCGACTGTAGCATGCCTACTCCAGATGGCTTCCTAAGAGAAGATCACATTCACATTTGACTAACAGAGGGGACATTTGGAAGCCTTTCATAGCTCATCTTTATAAAGCAGATGCTTCTTCTCAAGAGCATCCACATCTCCTCTTCGTACACACAGATTGTACTTGTTTGAATTATATTAAGCCTACATGATGCTTTTAAATGATGGCTGCTTTTAGGTGGTGCTTAAATGCCTTGTGTCTGATGGTCCAGACATGATGAAATTACAGTGGTTTAAACAGTTTATTATCAGGTGGCTAAGTTGTAGTATCTGTCTGCAAGCACGGCTTAACCTGCACTAAAAGGTGGTTAGACTTGCGGGGGGGGGAGGGGGCGGGAAATCACTTTATTTTGCATACACCATGAACAAAGCAGACTAATTGCCAAATGGTATCTTAATCACGTGTCTGAGCACTAAGACAGACGCAGAGAGGAAAGATTAAACATTGGACATACTACTTAACACACTTGCAGCCTATAAGCTCTTCAAGGTTAAGGACATGATTCTACCACTACAGTTAACTACAAAATAGTTTAGCTCATTTTCATTGCAGGGTGGAAGCTACCTAAAGAAATACAAGCTAACAGAAAAGGAGCAATGCTGTACTGAAATAAAGGCAACCAGATAAGCAGTTGTACTGGTACAGTAACTGTCACTTCAGCCTATTCCAGGAGAATTTTCTGTGCAGACAAAATCTAGACTTCATTAAAAAAAACCTAAAAGCACCACAAAACATAACAACCTTTTCTGTCAATCTGATTAAATTTTGCAGATAAGCAGTACAGACTGCGCTTGTACTCACCTTCATGCGCCGCAAACCTCCTTACACTCCAGAATCAATGGCAAACATTTGAAGAAATAATTTTAAAAAAATAATAATTGGGGGTGGAGTGGGGTAGTGCATGCTGGGAAGGATAAAACTTGATCATGTTCATCATAAATATCAGCTACATAAAATGCTGCCCTAAAGCTTATGGTCAGCAAGTCACAGAATGCAAAATGCCTGTGGTCCTACTTCCAATCAATATTCATCCCAACATTTTAAACCTTCAGGTAACCTGTAGATTACCTAATTGTGGGCAATCTACTGGCAAGCAACGATGTAAGTCAAGAGCGAAAACACTGGAGACTTGCCCCTGTAGAGAAAGTCAGAGGCTGGCTGTCTTTTTTCCCCGCCACTTTCTCTCTTACACAAAAGACGTGCTTTGAATTTATCAAGGGAAGTAAGTTTTTTTTAAGCTGGACTCTAATGCTTCAGCAAGCTCTCCAGCTACAGGGCCAACACACCAGGTGCTTTTCTGTGTGTCTAGGAAAGAATATACCCACAAAGATGCAGCTCTGGACCTTAAACTGAGGAAAGCAATAAAGCACATGGTGATATTTATGTACACGAGTAGTCACACGAAATCCTGTGAACAGGATAGTTCACATGCTATGTATTATCAGAAAGTCAAAATCAAGAAATTCCTCCATCTAAACAAAACGCACCTGCCCAGCTGCACTCCTCAGTTACTGAAAACTACTGGAGTTTCCTGTGCTTCCTCTTCCTTGGGCTCCTTAAAAGGCTGAACAGATGAGTTGTGGCATATAACAGTTATACAATATTTTAAGAAATCCGTATGTTTAGATTTCTTGTTAGGATAATGCTGTTTGTCTTAATAAGGTACCAATGAATTCCTCTAACGCGCATCAGAAAGATTAGTGACCACTTGCAAAGTCAATTAATTCCACATTTGGCACATACTTAAGAGACAGAAACCCAAGAGAACACACTAAAGAGACAGTTTTGTTCCCAGAGAATGGGAGCACCATTTCAGTTCCACTTTTTAGACAAGGCCATAAACCAAGTTAAGCTTCATGGCATAAACACCTTGCTCTGTGGGGAGGAAGGGTAGAGGAAAGGGAAGGAATACTTACACATTGAAGAGAATGAAAGAACAAATGGCAAATTGCTGCCCATCTGCAAGCAGTCAGGGTTGAAACCATGAACTGCATGACAGATCTCTATGAGTACCTTCAACAGAAGGTAGAAGCACAAGAGGAGCACCCAGCACTCGCCACACTCCAGACAGGTGCTTGTGTGATCAAGCTCTCTCAGAGAGCACCGGCTCCTGCTCCGAGCTCTCAACTCTGAGATGTGCAAAGCATCTGACAACAATACCAGTTCTACAGGACTGAGAATTTTGTTTGGCAGCTTTTACATTTTGAGCTTTATTGAACGTTATTGAGCCATGACAGGAGACTGAGGACACCTGCCAGCAGTCTGCAAACATACCTCACTACAGAAGTCTTTCTACTCTACTGCTCCAAGCCAGGAGGCCATCTGAGCACACATTTCATTTTAAGCATATGAATTGCTCTACTCATAATGGTAAGGAACTTACTGTTCCATTAATAGATGTCCTTCACATACTAAATGCGCACTTGAGGTTTTTTTTAAAATTAGGACCTGAAGAAAATAAAAAAAAAAAAGAAGAACATGTGTTTGAACACAACTACATGTATGTACATGAGCTGATAAGGATGCAAACATAAAGCCTCTAGCAATCCGTGGAGAATCCATTTGATTTTGTCTACATCAGAAACTAAGCCATCTTGAGCCTCTGCAGGATTTGGACAGAAGACTATCTGGAAATCCCAGGTACTGCTGCCTGAAGCCACAGCATCATAAGTGAACATCAGACCATGGAAATTAAACGAGTTGGAAGAGTCCATAGGCCCCTATTGCGCTGCTAAGGTGCCAGAAAAAAAAAAAAAAAAGAGGAAGAATAGGAAGGGAAAAGCACATGCTCAGTAACTGCTTCAGTTTTAGCCACAAAAATGACAAGAGAGGCATTTAAAAAAAAAGAACATGATGAAATGTGGTTTAGGACTCAATTACAGCTAATCTAATAATGATGAACACAGAAAACCACAAGCACAAACTGTGACTTTAAAAAGCACCTTGTCCAGTCAGTCCAGCTTGGCACCAAAGTACACTTTGTTTGTACAAGTACCCTATCAATACAGGGTAATTAATTACCATTCATGAATCAAAGCAGTTGTATCACATTTATGTCATATTGTTTGGTTAACACTGCACAAAATTTTAAGATACAAGAAAATAAATACACTGTTTTCTATGCAAATTGCTGGGAAAAATATTGGTAATGAACTAGAGTGGACCGTCTGCAAAGAGAGTCCCTGAACAACACGGGCACCAGAAGATCATGTTTTTATCCACACTCATTAACTGTTAAAACCATTAGCCACTAACAGATGGGAGAGACCATCTTGAGATGTCCACATGGAAGTTTGCAGAGCCACCTCTCCAGGGGAGAGCGGTATCCAAAACACACAAATAGCAGCAACACCACTGCCACTGTCCAGCTCCTTTTGCATCTTTGTGTCTTGTCCAGATTTCTAAAAATCCAGTCTCTCCTTAAACAGCTGTTCATGCACAGGCCAAAATGCACCTGAAGAAGTAAGCATCAGTTTCTCAGATTCCTATGAATGAAGACACAAGACAAGTAACTCCAACAAAGCACATCATTTCCTTAATAGCAGCCGGTCTAACAGAAGTGGGGTGCTCAAAGAAACCCCACCAAACAACGATAACACAAAACAAAAGATTAGCACTTATCTAGATCCATCCAGCAGGCAATAAGACTCAATCCCAAATTACCAGCTGCAGTGTCCTGGATAAGGTGCTAGACTGAGAGGACTGAAGAGGAGATAAATGACAAGCAAGCCCACATAAATTCCTCAGAAAACACAAACAGTCTGGCAGAGACTGTACAAAGGGAGGCAGGACATTAGATTCTACTGTAAAACAACACATACATGAAGTTACTCTTTCAAATCGCCCTTGCAACAGAAGCCTACAAAATTTCAAAAAGGGACTGAGCACTCTAGAAAACTGACAGGAGAAGAGAAAAAATGTTGTAAGCTTTCCCTCCTTTTATTTTCATCAGGGTTTTCCAAAGTAATATAGGTCCTAACTGGAGGGACCATAAGGAAATCCAATTTCTAATAAATGCTTACTATTTATTTTTCAGAAATTAATTTTCTTCAAATGCGTCCCATCTGGAGCTTCCAAAACCAACCACATCCTCTAGAAACCTCTGACTTTGTCTTGCCTGTGAAACTCCACACATACTTCAAGTGCCATTAAGAGAGCAGCATACATATAACCATTACTTCACACAGGTCAAGCCTGTTTACCCTAGGAAAACGCTAAGAACATCTTGATCAAAGCCCCCATCCGTAATAGTATAAAGTAGTAACACCTATCCAAAAGTCTGAAAAGAAAGGCAGTAAGAAATGAGCCCAATCTTCACATATCCACATCAAAAAAAATCCACAACAAAACCCAAAACCCAGTGCAGATGCTAACGTAAAAGACAAGTGACTGCCTCCTACAGTATGACAGCATCTGCCTGCCTATATTCTGCATGCACAGCATCAACACTGCTCGCTGGAAGAATAAAAGAAAGCTTTCCTGGGATGCAGCAGAGCAAACAACTGCAGGCAACATGTCTTCAGCAACACAATATTTTTAAGTAAACATCTTATTAAAAGCATCTGGGACTTCCACAGCTGCAAGACTTGCTGGTCCTTCCAGCTGGCGGCTCAATATCTCAAAGGGAGACTGGACCTTTGTTTTGTACTGGTGCCTTCTTTCCGCTGCACACTGCAAGAGAAAAGGACATTCCCGAGAATGCTCCAAGAGATGCATGCCTGTTCCTGCCAGCAGGAACAAAAGCACAACACCACTCATATCCCTCAGCTCTTCCGCCTGGCGAGACAAGAATAAAGTACTCACTATTTCTTTTGTACACATACCTCTGGGGAAGGACAATCCACCTGATAGGACCTACCCCCCTGCCAGCTTAAGCATTCATCATCCAAGGCTTATTTCCTACCTGGACATGCTGGAAGCAATAAGGAGAACAAAAGCATTTCTTTGAGCTGATCAATATTGGGTGGAGAAATTTATTATACACATGAAGCATCCCAAAAAGCTTCTTCCCACTTCCCGCCTCTTTCCTTAACATATCCCAATGCCGCTGACGCCCTCTCGTGGCAGACACCGCACATGACCGCCAGCGGGGGGGCAGAGACAGGCCGCGAAGTCCCACCCGGCTCCCTCCTGCCCCACCGGACCTTCGCGTTCCCCCGGCTGGTGTCTGTCACTCGCACCGGAGGAGGCGAGGCGAGCCCTTGGGGCTCCACTCCCACCCCAGCCACGGGAGCTCCATCACACCAACCAGATGCTCCTTTATCAGGAGACAGCTACAGAGAATATTTTGCAGCTGATTGATTATAAGCCGAATTGCTGCAACAAAGCGCTGCTTAATTCACACATGTATTTTAATTCCAAATTGTTTTCCCGTAGGGTTTTTTGTGGAGTTTGTTTACTGGATTTTGTGGTGTGGGGGGGTCTGTTTTGGATTTTTTCTTTTAAAGGCTGTCAATAAACTAACATGGGAAGGGAGCAAGCAGGGCCCACAGTAACAGCTAAAACAACCCACTGGATATATTGAACTGATGAAGACTGAATTAAAATGTCGCTGAATAAAATGAACATGAGTTTGATATTCAAAAGGTGCCTAGAGGACATCAGTGCCATATGTTCTAAATGACATTTTATTTTATCACATAGTTAATGAGCTTACTGGCAAGACCTGAGCTTTTTGCTCACCATGAGAAAGGCGAAAGGGTAGGAAAGCACACGCTTGTGCCACAGCTGGTCAACACCAACTCACCCCAGAAAACCACATACTTGTCCCTTACTGCTCAGGTATATAAGGTGTAGTATCAGTCTAAGTCCATACTCTCCTTACACATAAACTTGTACTCACCTGACTAAAGGGGTCACTTTACAACATTTGGGCTTTGTGTATTTGTAAACTTTTGGGTTAAGCAAGGCTTTCTTGAAGGCACCTCTCATGGATAGGCTTACAAGTATGGTTCACTGTACATGCAGGCTTTTAATGAAAGAATGGGGAACAGAGGCTAATCACAGTTGCATTTAAAGTCATACTTAGGGAATAAAAAACTAGAAAAAAGTCCCTTAACAAGAAGCAACTTCTCCTCCAACAGGATCAAAAAATGGTATCAATTTTCTACAGAAAAATTTAAACTGATTTTTTGCTAGGATTCTCCCCCCGCCCCAGTTTTCTTCCTTTCAAATCTGCCCTCACTTTTCGTTTTCTTCTCCATTTTACTTGTCAGGAAAAGGAAGAGTGAAGAATATGACAGAAAGTATCTTTGACTGGAGATGAAGGTAAAACCCAACCAAATAAAATACTTTCAATGATGGTTTGCTTAAAAAAAGTTTATAGAACTTTGACCAGAAGTATTACACTGAGCTGTGAGAAATTCAGTTTACAAGTCCTTGAGAACAAATGGGATAATATGATGCAAGAACAGGACTAGGAAAAGATGGATTCTTGCAAGTACTGTTTATATATGTTGAATAGACACTTTTCCTAAATAGCAATCTCTCCATCAGTTAAGAGTTGATCATGTTTTGAAGACATGGCCTGGTTTAGGGAACAGTGTGCCCTCACCAATGGCCTTTGGAAGTCGGCATTTGCAATGCCTTTTTTATTGTTCATGGGAAGGTTTTTTTTCAGGTGAAACTCACTGTAGGCTTGCAGACACCAACTTGCCTTGCCCTTTCAAGGTTCACTGGGAGCTGTATTTCAGAGGCGCAACATAAAATCTGGAGCAGCGCTGTTCTGCACACATTCTCTCTAGTAAAACCACACAGATTTGGGGTATTGATCAGGATATTTAAGATCTTAAACAAACAAATGAAAGAAACTACCCTTAAGACTTCACTGAGTTCTTAGCCAGGCCCCCTGGTTGAGCATTTTAAAAGCACACAGCAGTGTAAACTCCACCCTCTTTCTACGGTCAAATTCCCCTCGTCCTCACAGAGAACAGAGCCGACTCAAGACAAAAAAAAATTGTTCTACTCCACGCTACTTATGGGTGTGGAAAAACTAGGCTTAGGGCTCTTAAGAGAGACAGAGAGAAAAAAATAGGAGGGAGGGAAAGACACTGAGGGGACCTGAGGTGAGCCAGCAGCAAAAGTAGTCACAACAGAACACATACAAAGACATAAGGCTTCATCTGTTCCAAGCCAAAACATGCAATATTATCTGGTTTTATTAACATCTGCATCCACCTACCCCTTCTTCAGATGAGTCACATAGGCACTCTGTAGAGCTGCTTCCAGGAAGTAGGAAAGTTCAAACTCAGAGTAAGTCACGTTGCTGCCTTTGATAGTCCTTGAATGTGTGTTGTTCAGGGTCTGAGGGGGAGGAAAGAAACCATCTGGAATTACAGGAAACTGTTCGAACTAGCCAGCTCTTCATGAGCCAGAGATATCTTCAACAATAAAATGTTAGCTTCTGCCACCAGATACCTCCTCAGACTACTTGAAAAACTCACCTTGATTAGCTACTCAAACAACTTTCAAAGTCAACTTTAAACTATACAGTGACTTCAATGAAATATTCTGCATACAAGTTTTGAAACATCACCCCTTATTACTTTCCAAGCTTTAGTAAAGTAGAAAGCTACACATTAATACTGAGGTCTTCAGAAGTACTACGCCAACCACATAGATCCAGCATCTTGCACAGAAATATTAATGCAATGTTTGAGTATGTATGCCTAGCTTAGCATAATGTAAATATTTGTTAAGACTTAGTAAACTATCAGGAGTCCTGAGGGAAGATTCTTCGCCCTTTCTCTTGTTTCTCCTCTCAAATCCTTCTTGCTTTTGCGTACTTACTGGTAACGAACATATTTCATTGCTGAAAGTTGCCCTTTGTGGGCTCTCCAAAGCAGGGGTTTGCACCCAGGACTGCAGAAAGCCCATGGACTATTAGTACATATCTATCAGTAAGCCTGCATCCTCGTTTCTGTATCCAAAAGATGAACGAATTATTGTTCAAACTCCTTCCCTTCTTTGCAGGCACAAGCTGTCAGTAACAACATTTACAGTACCCAGTACTGGCAGGAACTTGTCCTTCCACAAGGGAAGAACAGTACTTAATTTTAAATAAAAAAGCCATTCAGCTTTTTCCTACAAAGAAACAGACCAGATAACTTGATAGTTGGCTTTCTTAATGAATTTTTATATATGTACTAAGCTCCTTTCTTCTTGTTTTAATGTATTTAAAAACAAAACCTGGAACAGACACATTCCTTGCTGCAGAGAAGAGCAGAAACGTCTGGTCAGAAGGTCAAAGGCCATTAAGTTACAGAAAAACATGTAATATGCATTGCCATCAGGGCTGCTGGTATCAAGCATAATGTGTGGCAAAGAAAGGGCATGGAAAAGCATTGTGCGCCCTGTTAAACTTCGCTACACAAAGTTAGACAGAGACTACTAAGCACACGCCCTGCACATCGGCAGCATGTATTACAGCTCAGTGGAGGGCTCACAGTATTCATCTTAGCATTCCAGCCAACCACTACTAAGCAGTTAACTTGCTCCTAATGGTCTAGGTTCCTCCAGTTTTACTTGGAGGAGATGAAGCACCAGCAATTAAACTGCTGTGTAACCCAAGAAGGTTACTTTCAGCTTGTTACAGGATCTCAATATCCACTACTGCAGATCACTTACATTACAGATATGTAATGTCTTGAGTTCCTTCACGTTGGTGCTTGCTATACAAAGTTTGTAGTCCCTCTTTAGTGTTAAAACTTGAAATACAACCTGAGCAGATCTGAAGCATTCAGTGCTTTACCACAGGCAAAACTGGTTTCCAGACCACACTCTCAGAGGAAACAGGCACAGACCAGATAAACTGCTGTTTTGCAACTCCTTATACTGAGACACCCTCACTCCTTCCAACTTGTTCTCATGCTCATTGTTCGATCACTCATTTTTGCTGTCAAAATGCTGGAAATTCTACCCAGGCCACCAGGTAACACCCTGAGCACATTTCTTCTTACCTTTTCAAGCTCCTGCAAGTACACCTGGGCAATGACACATGCCGTCTCAAAACAAGCCATGACTTCTTCCTCCCTTTCACACAGTCGAGCACGTGAGGCAATTGAGTTGGTTGAGCGCTCCAGTGACAGACCTGCAAAATCGCAACACCTTCTTTAACTGAAGTCTGCCAACAGCAGAATGGCAGTGTTATTCCTTCATTTACCAGCTAACAGGAAAGTTTTTCCACATGTGGGTTTCTTCCTTGTTTTAGTGGCTTTCAGGAAAAGACCCACGGGAAAAACATAATTCCTACACATGCAAGGCATTTCTGTCATGCTGCTCTAACACACAGTGTCATTGCACACTTCTACAGCACCTTTCAAACACTTCAGGAAGAAAGGACATACGATCCCTCTGGTAGGCATGAGCAAGCAGAGAAATTAAAAGCCTGTATTTCCAAAGATGGCTATAGATTTGGGGTGCTTCAACGCAAGCACTGTTTTAGAAACACCCAGGCACTGGATTTGATAATTTCTAAGCATCCACTATTCCAAGTGAAGCTTTCAATAAGCAGCAGTTTTGAGGGGAAAAAACAACTGGAAAATGATACCAAAACAAAGGCGGAAAATCTGAGCACGTGCAAATTGCACATGGACATACAGCAAGCTCTTGGCAAGGCACAAGAGACTCTTAACCCTCTTTTCAAAACCAAGGAAAAAACGCTGGGTTTTGTACTACTAAAACTCTTTCTTGCATCATCATCCAAACCCACTTAAAACCAAAAGCATATTAATTAGAGATCCACAGCTACTGTCCTTACGTGAAAACCTTTTATTATCAGGTCCTTGTCTGGCACCACACTATGACATCCTTTGTATCTCTAAATCTATTTGGAGAAGCTAAATGGCCACATACTGATTTTACTCTGATCAGTGTAGGTTCTTATACCACATTGGATCTCTACAATACACTGCTGCTTGGAAACTTGGGTCTTCTACACTAAACACAACTGCACTGATGTCCGGTAGCCCGACACAGGTCGCAAAAAGTTCAGCACATGCTTCCCAACAAATTTTATATATAACACCACTCCCTAATACCAATGAAACACGCATAAGATATAACACAAAATCCTAGTGTTTCTGACAGATCCACAGAGGTGATGAAAGAAGAAAGCATTCAGCTGCCTGGACAGCCTCTCCAAGGAAGCCATTCAGACTGCTGCAGCATACAGCAAAGGTTTCTGCTCCATGTGAAGAGCCGCTGCACGTACCAGGAGCCACCATCTCCTGGATCCCCATAATCCCAGGCAGCACAGCCCAGCTCATTTCAGGAGTCTGACAACAAACCACTGTGAGGCAGCAATGGCAAGGCAGGTTTCTCCATGATGAACAATGAGGTGGTAATACCCAGCTCATGCTGGAAGGGACCCGAGGTTCCTAGGCTGTCTTAGCTTTGTTTACTTCTCATGTTCAGTGTTTGTTTTGTCCCCTTGGTTACTCTGCTAGGACTTTCCCTATCTCATGTCTTACATTTGAGTCAGACAGGAGCAGTTAGTTCAGTGGGTTGAGAAGAGAAAATGACCCGTTGGTTGGTGCAAGCTCAGGAGGTGGCTCCTCACTCCTCCTGCCCTCTCCCAAGTCAGAAGTGCATAGCACATTCCCTCAAGGAAATATATCTTGAAGGAACACACATTAGTACTTTTCACCTTTGAGAATTCTGACCAGAGTAGAGCAGGGGGAGTGAATTTACTTCAAACTGACAAGGGGGGGGGGGGGGGGGGGGGGGGGGAAGAGGCCAAAGATCATTTTGCTGCTTTTAACTAATGCCCATTCTGTGTTCTCTCTTTTCTACTGACATACACCTTGTACAGCACTCAACGTATAACAGATTTTGTCCTCTAGTCCATCCGTGAAGTCTTTGGCTTTATATCATGGGTTGTTTTCCTATTATTTCAAATCTTCTATTTCCTAACCCTGTTGCTATGTAATGAAGGGGAAAAGAGGACATTAACCCTCTGTATAGTTATATATTCAGCACCATCCAGTGCTGAAGCTAGAACAATCAGCCGACAAATATCCTTACATCTGTCTCAGTTTGATCCACCTCTGAATTCTAGTTGTTCCCCTTAACTGGAAATCAATTTTAAGCATTGCGGAGTCGCCATCCGCTCAAGTGCAAAGGGGGTCTGAGGGCCCTAAAAGAAATCCAGTACAATCCACTGACATTCATACACATGCAGCATTTAATCAAACTGCAAGAGCCATCCCAGCACAGTGTGTGTGGGGGTGGTTATCGTGGGAGATGTCACACAGTGAACAGGCTGATAAAAAGCCATTTACACACACGCTCAGCCCACTGCAAGGAGCTACTATCTCTAAGCGTTGATGTCGGGGAGGAAAGCAAGCAGCCTTTGCCAGCACCAAGTACTGACAATAAACATGCCCATCCATGCAGAGAAACAGAGCTGGGGCTGATCAGACAGGGGAACGAACATCTCCAAAAAGAATTCTTGCCATAGTAAGTACAGAATAATATACAGTGTATTAAACCAGATACAATGCTACATTGCACACATTTTTCTACTTGTAAAGGGCAAGAAGGAAAAATGACCCACATGATGTGACATTAGTCATGGTTCTTTTTGCTAATACCATATGCACTGACCTGATGTCATCAGAGTATAAGATCTTCTACAGAATCCAAACAGGTCTATTCTTCCCTACCACAGAAATGCAACGAAAAGAAGATTAGAGCAAGCAGACTGCAAATCCAACAGATAAAGTGAGGAACAAGAATAACAAGAGTTCCCTACTCTTGCAGCCACCAATTCAGTTCTCACAGTGCAAAGCCCCAACAATTACAGATTTGCTTGAAGTGCAGTTGGACAAAACTGTTTACAAATGCTCCAGTTCTGAGAGCATGAATTCCACTAACTCATCTCCATCCCCCAGTTATCAGGCACAGAAAAATCTGCAGCACAACATACATTTTAAGTTCAACTCAGTTTCCAAAAAGTGTCAGAAAGCCACAAAAGTGCTACTTCTGTGCAGGAAAATTGTAGCTCTTCCTAAGACAGAATTAGCTTCCGAGTAAAGCATAAAGCCATATGCTTTCTTGGTAGCTGGCTAAGGTAAAGGGACTTCAGTATTTTTCACAACCACTTATGGTAAGATAATGCCAACTTATAACTCATCTATGCTAAGATTTTTCTCATATGAATTGGGTGCCCAAATTTAAATATATACATAGATATATACCACAAGAACACTTAACATAGTGAAGACACAGATTTCTAATAGAGTATGGCCCAGGCTCAAGATTTAGAGAGACACATGCTTCCAGATTACACTTTTTAAAAGAACAAACTCTTTCTACCCACTTCAGAGCCAGTAACTTTCTATGTATAGAAACACCACTTTTCTTTCCTGCATAAAGATAAGGCTTCCATTCACCTCCTCTAGTTCTCCCAGATTCATCTCTGGCTTTTGATCTCTCTATAATCTTTGCCTCTTCTTCTCCCCTTCTAAAACTAATCTGCATTTATGTCAGAAAAAAACCCCAAACCCGTAAGGTCTGCAAGAGGTGTCACTGAACTCATTTGTTCCTAGAGCTGAAATGAACTGCTTTCATTTTCGGAAACCTGAAAGGGGAGATTTTATGAAGGCTTATTTCCACTTTCATCTCACTCAGTCCTTGCTAAGGAAAGACATCATATCATGTAGTGCCAGTGCTCTGAGGTGATGTTATTACCAGAACTGGAACATACATGTGCACATGGACACACAGTATCAGATTCTCAGCAACATAAATGAGACGAAAATTCACGCTAGAAGGGATCCCTGGAGGGCCATGGTCCAAATTTCTGCTCAAAGCAGGGCCAGCTCAGGGCATCACTCAGCCTGGTCCTGGAGACCTCAGTGCACAAATGGAGACTGCACAACTGCCACAGAGAAGAGGAGGCTAAGGTGGCTTTCTTTTTATTTAGTTCATAAACTAGTTGACCAAATAGCAGCATTCCTTCTTTTGAGTAGGAGGAATATAGCAATCCACTCACAGGGTCTTTTTTCCTTTTTACAGACTTCCAGCCTCTTGTATTTGGATGAATTTGCACAACAGGGGGAACGGTGGGTTCATAGGTGTAAGAATTCAGGGTCAGCAGCAGCAGGCTGCTTTCACCAACAGTGCTAACCTGTAGCTACTAAAACCCCATAGCCCAGGAGCATCAGCTACCTGGCAATCTAAGGAAGGAACCAAAGAAACACAACAGCACACAGAGCATGAAACCTACCTCTCGTGTTATGTCCTGGCACTACACTCGTGTTGAACACAGCTATGGCAACTTGAAGCAAAAGACACCTTAAGGCAAAACAATACCAGCCCCAGTCCACAGAGCAAGGCTACACCATCTATGCTCCTGTGCCACAGAGACAGGCCATCCTGGCCAGAAGCCACTGTGCTGCTAAGCTAAGTGCTTGAAATAGTCTTACTCTAGCTACAGGAAGATAAGTAATTTGTCTTGAGGTAAGCTGGGTGTGAACATATTGCATGGCAACTGCTGCAAGGAAACTGGCTGTGTGCGTGTTCTCACCCGGTGGCTGATGCCAGGTCATTCTAGGCAGCTGTCCCCAAGCGAAAGGCGCACTTCATTTCTAGCATGGGGCCTTTAGCCTAGTGCAGAAGTGTGGCTCTAGAAAAATCGATTAGCATTGAAATAAGACTATTTTTAAGACTACCTCTTCAAACGTATACACATGCACACTGACTAATCAGTTCAGCAGAATACTAAACACATTTCAAAGACAAAATCCAAAAGCACAACCAAACCATTTTAGAGATGGTATTACGACCAGCCTGCCTCACTGGCTAAATTTTGAACTTGAGAGCACAGCCCTGAAACTAACAGTTGGATTCATTACTGTGTCTTGCAAAGCAAAATAGCCTGAACCTCAACAAGCCAAAGGAACAGTCAGGATTAGGTTGACACAGGCAAGACCCAGCACTATGCGTTACTTCTGCCACAATTCATGCAGTTTAAGTCATTCACATCATGGGTCTTGACACTCATCTCCACAGCGATTAAGCTATGATTTTTCAGCAGGATTTATTTGCAATGCAAATAGAAGAAGAGGGGGAAGAAAGGCCTAGAAGCCCTTGGTTTTGAACATATTCATTCACACTGCACCTCATGAAAGGTGGGGAAGAGGACAGAAGTTTTGATTTGCAAGAAAACTGCACAAACTTCTTTCACCATTGCTTTGTATTATAAGGATTATTGCATATTCACAGCAATCTATTATAATCTTGAGGTACCTTTCATGTATAAGTCTCAAAGGTACAAAGGAAGATTTCAGTAACCCTAAATAAAAATATCTGAAGTACTTTTTGTCCATAAGCTGGGTATGAAGCCTGAAAATTTAAGTAACCTGTGCAAGGATGCTTAGTTGCATCAAAGCAGAAATCAAGACCCCTACGCCCAGCCTTCCCACTATATGCAATAAACCAATGCTAAACAATGTTACTCCGATTATTTTGAAATTAAGAACTCTATCCAGTTAGACTTGTAATTATAGCTAAAGCAGACTGTTGAAACTAGGACAGTTTGAGTGTCTTGTGAAGCCAGAATTTAACAGGCACTCCCCCTAGATGCAGCCTCAGTCACCTACCCCTGGATCGATGCTGTCCAGGCTCTGCAGCACACTGCATATTTTTCTGCATAACAGAAATCAGCAATCTGAATCCAAAGACGCTAATTTTCCAGCGTATATCAAGACCTGCTGCCAAACATCTGGCTGCTCTTAAGCTTTGTGGCAGATCTTTGGACCTCAGCTTTCTGTAATACAGTGGTCTCCAAACTTTTTTGATCACACACCCCTATGAGTAAAAAAACTTATTCAGCATGCACACCCAACATACGTATATACACACACACATTGCTTTACAATGTATTTGTGTGTTTATTCTTTCAAAACCATCTGCTAGGTAGCATGCTACTGACAGCCATCTGTCATCATGTAAAAGGCCTGAAAATTCAGAAAACTGACTTTTTGTAAAAGATGAATTATACCTTTTTTGCTTTAAGTTTGACAACTCTTAAGCATTTTGCCATGAGACAATCAGTGAGCTTTGGTGTAGTACAAAAGATTTTCACAGTCACTCCCCATCTCATTACAAAGTATTGTAAAGATTCTATTTCAAAGTTTTGCATTTATAAATTTAATCCCATTGACAACATCCTACAGCACTTTGCGTGCTTTTGGGTCCCACTTTGCTGCTAAGTAGTTCTTAGTGTATTTCATTGTTGAACCAGAATCTAGCAAACTCCTGACGCTGAGACATGTTAGGAATAACTGTCCTTTGATGCAACCATACAATAAGCCTCCTACACCGTGTAGTTTGTTTGAATACTTGTTTCTTCAAGTCTTTGGCAATGTCTTTATGTTGCATTTTAGTTTGTTGCCATATTGTTTTCTGCGTGTTATCTCAGGCATTTTGCCACAGCTGGAAGAAAAAGTGTTTCCCCAGTGGTATGTGGGGTTTCATCTTTTGCTCTCACATAATAAATCTCAAAAGAGGCTTCTAAAAAGTCACGTTTAATGAATTTTTTTGAAGTATTCAATTGAGTATCATTGGACTTTAAACACCACTGATTAGGTCTGATTAGACTGTCATTGCTTTTACCTGATGAAGAGCTCATACTAGAAGCAGTGTCAGCTCTGCCACTTTCTGATTGTTCACTTGTGCTCATGTTCTTAGTACCACCTCCAATCCACAGCTTCTTTGAGGGAATCTTTAAGCTATTTGTCTATTTCAAGAGGGTTTGCTTACTTAAAACTAAATAATATAATAAAAAAATCCACTTAACCAGGCACACGTGAGCTGCAGTACACTGGAAGCGAACAAACAAGTGAAGGTGTCCCTGTTAGCCCCTCCACGCTGTTTAACACCCACTCTTTTGCAAGACACTTCATGGGCTGTACAAGACATGGAACCCACCAACATACAGACTGAGAGCACCACTGTCAAACCAATATATTAGTAAAGCTTAATTTTATTTTTTTTTTAAGAATAAATATAAATAGAAGCTCTGATATTTTTCTCCTGCACCCCAGTGGATCATCTTGCACACCTCCTGGGACAACAACCCCACTCTGGGGACCACTGCTCTAATGTATTAATTGTCCTGGTACAAGAAGCCACCTCCATTCCACGACGTACCAGATAGAAGTTAAGGAGATACCTCTGCTGGAGCAATGCTCTGGGGCACAGCAAACACAGGGGAGAACCGCAATCTCTTACAGCCCCACATCTAAAGGACTTTGCCAACACCATCCACACCCATAAAATTTCACGGCATGCTGCAAGCATTACATATTTTCCCTGGTTTAAATCCAACAGGCAGAAGCAGAAGAGAAAAAATGGAAAGTGGATGGGGCACAAGGGAGAGAGATGCTGCTGCTGATCAAGTATTAGGATTCATTCAGCTTGAGCTCATCTACATCACAGTCAGGCAGCATGACCCGTTGGAAAGTTCTCTTCTAGCTGCAGTCACAGTCACTGAATCAGACTACCCCACCTTCATGTGTACTTTGGATGCAGGAGGGAGAAAAGGGGAGGGTAATTCAGATTCTACTATGCTGATTCATATCAAGTGCTCAAGCCAACTCGACTGAAAATTTGTTAGAACAGACGTAGCCTGCACAGGCTTGTTGCCCTGTCACTTAAAAGATGGTCAAAGACATTCAGAGCTTACTTCAGAGTAAACCAGCACACGGAAATCTTCCCAAAGCCACTGGACACAAATCCTGCTACACAACACAGCCCCACTGTGGGGACAGCATCACATCCATCTAAAAGCTACCTCCAGTTTATGCCATCTGAGAGTACGTTTGTATTTGTTTTCTTTTAGTGAAAATAGGAGTGTAGCATGTTGTCTCATGTTACCACACAAACATTATGCATTCCTTGTTGTTTCCACAGAAATGCATGTACAAATATTCCTGTATCTCATGATGCTGCTGACTCCACAGCTTTAGAGAACTAAACCATAGTGCAGAAGGTGGAGAAGGTTTTGTGCATACGTGCAACCAGCAACTGCAATTTTATATCGAAAATGGACTGAAAGACTACCAAAAACTTTACCATCACAGAAACCAAGTTACATTAACAAAAAGGAACAAGAAATCATTTTCCACTCTCCAAATTTCAGTTATTTGCATTTAGTGGCCTGCAGCTAACTCTTCTTAGAAGTCTAACACCACACCCATGCTGCATTTGTGCATAGCAGATTGTGCTAAACAAACTACTCCTAAAATGCAAACAGAAAGAAGTAAACTATCCTATCTGACAACAGAGGAGAGTTCACGGAGTGCAACAGCAAACCCTAAGTGCACCAAGAACACCCAAGTTGGAAAGCAGTAGCAGAGAGGCACACAATTCACCAACATACAACAGCTGCATAGTCAGTACTATCACAACGTAAGAGCAACTCCAAACTCTTCAAACTTCTATTCTGAAAAACCAAGGCAGGCATATGAATACTAGGCCCTTTTATCAAGACAAAAGCATTTACAAGCTGGGGCTTTTGCTTATTGGACAGCTACTCTGATGCCAACATGCATAAACAGCATGCTTCCCGTCTAGCTGTCAGAATGGTGAAAACCAGCTCTTTGAAGTGCGTACCAGGTACAGAACAAAGTCTCTCTCTGATGCAGCTTTTGTCAAGCGAAAGTGAAAACAAGCTCTGCTGACAGAATGCCTTACCTTCAGTTACTCAGTTTTTGATGTTATATTGTATCATACATCCATGTGGCTGGGACTCCATTTTTCTAATGGCCAGGCCATAAAAAGTAGTTTTATTATTTAGGTTTTGTTTAAAGGAACCCACCTCCCCATGGATATCAATGCCCAAAGATAGGAATCTCACCCCTTTTTAGCCATCAGAGAAGGATTCAAAAGAATTTGTGGCCTGCCCGACAGACATTTGAAAAAAAAAAAAAAAAAAAAAGGGGGCGGGGGGGGGGAGAAGCAAACTCAGTCTGTAGCGAGTGAAATTCATTTCTTAAATCTGATTTTTTCGCCTCTCTAAATAATTAAATTCATAAAATCTTTTCAGTTAATCAGAACACAGCTTTGCAATAAAGCCATTTTGTCCTAATTTCCAAACACATGCAGCTGAATACAAGTTTCACCTAGGAAATTAATCACCCTGTAGAAAACCATATTAGAAAGTGAACGACACACAAGCAAACTTCAAAATTAAAGACTAATGAAGTATAACAACAAGTGGGTGGTGTATCCTCTGATTAGCTAGAATGAACAATTTTAATACCATTTATATTTAGTGACTGCAAGCCTGGGCACCCCGTGCCAGTGTCTCACCACTCTCACTGTAAAGAATTTCTTCCTAATATCTAATCTAAATCTACCCTCTTTCAGTTTAAAGCCATTCCTCCTTGTCCTATCACTACAGGCCCTACTAAAAACCAACAAAAGCAGAACAAGCACAAACGAAGTCCAAAATAGATTATTCAATTTTTGAGGTTTAAGTTGGTCCATTTAAAAATCACGATTAAAATTAAGCAGGTAGTTTTCAAACCAGCCAAGTAAAAGGTCAGGTTTTTGTGTATTATCTCTGCGCAGTATCACCATCTTCCTTTCAGGACACCACATGACCTCTAAACAACTACTTCCAGTATTACAAACCCAAGACAAAGATTTCACAGTGGGACAAAGCTGAACAATATACTTCCAAGCAATACTGACCTCATTATCATTAAAGTTTCAAAAGATACAACCATAACAGAAACAGGAAAACGCGTAAACTCAGCCATTTGTCTTAAAAGCGAACAAAAAAATCCCAAACTGCAAACTCCCAATGAGCTGAACTGAACCCAGCACCCTGGAGGCAGGCTCCAGGCTGTTTATTACCATCAAACTCAGGAAAAACTCTCAGTGGTGGATTCAGGGTTTTGCTTGCAGCAGTATCATTCACAACTCTTAGGAGGGTTCTGAAGACCAGTGGCTCAATTCAACAGTTTGCCTCATGATCTTACAGTTTTTCAGAAGTGTCACACTACAGATCTTAAGCATCTTTAAATGACTGAAATGGGTTCAGAAGAAAATAAAGATTGACCTGAGCCACTGAACTAACAAAGCCTCTTCTTGTACATGTGACTTGTGGCTGGACTTTTTTTAACAAAATGCAGACTATGATCAAGGCTTCTTACAGACACAGTATCACTCTATTCTCTTCCACATGGAGTTTTCCAAGATCTAAACAAGCCAAGCTCACACCGCAGCATTTTCATACAATGGATCTCTTAAAAAAAAACAAAAAAACCAACAACAACACTCAAAACCCGCAAAAACTTTTAGAAACAAATTTACAAGGGATTAATCTCACCTTGCTTTAGACACCCAGAAACAAGTTAGTCCAACTCTGTCAGAAACTTGGTAGAATACTGAGTGACTTACTTGGCTAACTGGAAAATAATCACCATGACTGATAAAAACTGTGGAACAGTAATAGCACAGAGGTTGCTCTGCTATGGCAGGGGCTCCTTACAGTTTAAACACAAACACAGGGGCAACACAATATTTATGTTCAAAGCCAAACCACATGGGAGAAACAAAAAAAACAACACACACAAAAAACCCCAACCCTGATCCCCTGAGGCAAACACCTCCACCCCCAGTATCTTCATATGCAAGTGAGGTAGTCAATACCACAGAAGAGGCCTTACAGGAATTATTCCACCAGTGTTCATGCATACTTTATCACACTCACAACTCACCAAGGGCCTCATTCAGCTCCCAGTGAGAGCAGCGCATCTCCATCAGACTCTGGAGTGCACCAACAGCTGCTTTCAAATACACAGCTACAAATGCACTAGCAATTACTCACTCCTCTGTGCCATGCAAGTGTTAGTGTGAGTTACAAGTAAAGTAGTTCTGCTCCACAAAAGCTCATTAATGAGGCAGATTCAACCAGTACCACACAAAACAAAATCAAAGCAAGCAAAGCAGCACAAACCAGGTTTTCAAAAAAGCTTAACGACTGTGTGAGATCATGAAACAACCAAAGTATTATCAGTAATAATAGCAGCCCAGTCAAACAGTATTTTGGTTTGATTTGGTTTCACTCTTTTACATACCAGTTGAAGGTATCTGATCATCAGAGTTCTCATTCACCTAATTAGCTGGTGGACATGCTGAAAAGAGTAGAAAGCAGTAGATAGGTAGCAGTACTTGAGCAACATTTATAAAGGAACTGAAAGCAAATGAAGGAGAAGAATACTAATCTTTTTTTCCCCCACAAGTCATAAACTGACTAGGGTCTTCCTTTCCCACACAAAAAGCAAATGCAATTTCATCACCCATACAGGCAGTTTTTATTTGGATCTCTCAAACAGTGCAACGCTTGTAGAATTACAAGGGGGAGGAGAGATTCGTGTTTGTACATAAGGTCTGATACTGTGTGACATGCATTGCAAAAACATACTACCTGCTTTGAAAGCACATATTCTGTTAGTCCAGAGTTTAAAACTTAGAAATATCCTCCTTGCTTAATTCACAGAAATCATTAAAATGTTCAAGTAGATTTAACACTTTCAAAAAGAAAGCAGAGGCCCCAATTCAGCCAAATGCTTGATTTAGATTTTCCCAAAATGGATACACAAGCTCAAGTATGTTGCTGACTTACAGCCAAGTTACCACAAGATTTCCAATTTCAAGATTTACTTTAAAAGCCAGCTGAGTTTAAGAACTGTGGACTAAGACTCCATAATGACTTGAAGTTTAAACTACACAGAGCATACTCAGTAGAATTTTCTAAAGCATACAACATTACTCTAACTCTGCTCCAATCTAATCATTTGGAGAAATACCTTCAACTTAAACCTAAATACAGCATACATCAAATACACATACATGGTCCTTTACCTTTAATAACGAAGGCTTCAGTTACCAAACGCAGCATGTACAGAGGTTCATCTTTTGTTGACAGGTCATCAATTCCTGCTCTTGCATACATGCTGATGGCATCTCTGTAGGACCCCTCCACATAATGAAGCTTTCCTAGGATCAGCATAGCTTCTGTCATATACTTAGGCTAAAACAGAGCAGGGAAAGGAAAAGAGTGTTTACATGGTAAAATACCAGACAGCAAGAATGAGGTACTTCAGAACAAATTAAGCAGATTCGTAATGCTTTCCCCTCCACATTGCTAGCTCCACGGGTCAGAGTAGGAAGGATTTAAGTGTCTAGAGATCATAGGGCTATGCTCATGAGAACAGCAAGCAACAAAGGTCAAGCAACTACTTTGGAGCTCTGTTTGGGAATACACCACTTACAAGACACCTCTTTGGTTTCAGCTGACCTATTCTATTGATTTACCAGCCACAGATAGGACATAAAAGCCTGGCACTGTCAGAACTGCCTACATAACACACCAAGAAACCCCTCTACTTTTAAACTAGGCAGAAAGCATCACTTTTCAGTCAAGTGTTCCATTCCCAAATTTTAAGTTATCAAAGAACTTTCAGGCAACAGTAGAAAAACACAAGGCATGCCTGCTGTTTCTGAGATTTGTTTAGTTTCTTAAAGATTGAAAACATGCATACAAATCTGCATAACAAAAAAAATCTTAGTAAAATACATCTGTTCAGACTCTTTTCATGCTTTGGAAAGCATGAAAAGGTCCCTGAGCCTTCATACTCTTTTTTTTTTTTTAATACAAGCAGTCAACACAGGGTCAATGCTGCACGAGCAGCCAAGTCACCACTAACAATGAAACAGTAACGGCAATTCACTCAGGCAAACTTAACATCAAGACCCAGAAGAATTCAGTGAGTTTAGCTGTTATGGGGGCTAAACTATACAGAAAGAGGGTTGGATGGACTTCCCTTCCTTCCCCCCTCCTTTTTAAATACACTGAATTTCCAAGAAGTTAAATACAAAGAACTCCGCCAGAAAAGCCACTTGCACACTTGCTCCCTGGAAATTAACTTGACAGAAGTATAACATACACTTTCAAGCTAAGTTAACCTGTCAGTTTCAAAACCAAAAGTAACACGGGTCTAGAATAGACTATTGTAATTCATCATCTTTTTAAAGCCAGTTATGCAACTGTATGTCCAAGGACACTACCACAGCAGCACCCACAGAGGCTGGGTCTAAAAACATTCCTGAAGCTCTGCAGCTGAGTTGACAGGCAGCTACCAAGCACACACCCAGACCACAAAAGAAAATAAAAGCATATATTCTCTGGCAGAGACCAAAAGCAATGCAAGGCTGTAATCCTGGACTCACACCACAACCTTAAGTGCCTGACAGCAGCTTGTGGCACATTCTACCTCTGATCTGGAGCTGACCAGGTGTACACAATTCCCTCAGACCAGGAGCAGCAGTAGGTCACTCAGCTGTGCTAGCCTGACAGCACTGTTAGGCAGCTGTGCCCCACCACCCCACAGAACTCCTAAATATTTATCCTGCTTCTTTCTAATAAAAAGTAAAGAGGATATATACTTGTAGCACATAATTCATTTCTTATATGGAAAAAGCAAGTCTCCCAGCAGAAGACACTGCGAAGGGGTATTGAATTACCAGTCCATTAATAATACCTACAATACAGCACTGTACATACAGGAACACAAACAGGCAACACAACACCTTGTATCAGACCAATAATCACATGAAAGAAGCATCCACGTGGCAGGAATTATGATGACAGGACCCACTTACTCGTAGTTTTCCTCTGCTCAAGATATTGGTCAAATACTGTTTAGCTTCACTCAGTTTTGGCTCAGTCTTCTCTGTCAGTGGAATACAGTCCTTCAGTTTGGCAAAATTTTCCTTCAAACATTCTTCCAGCAGGGCCTCTGCAAGCAGCATACTCCCATAGTCCTCTGAAAGCACATACCAACCAGGAAAAAAACATTGCTTAGGGCCATACGGCTGATAAATAGCATTACAAACACACACAGAAACAGTAACTTAAAGTAGTTCTGAAAAAATGAAACAACACTTCCTTTTAACTTGAAGATTTTCCCCAATGAATCTGTTCATTTTGACAGCACAGCTCATTCTTGTGCTGTCACTAATAAAACAGTTAAGAATTTTCAGCATAAAACTCACTTCCTAAAGCATAAGACCCATCCTTGCAAGCATTTAAGTGCATGCTTTAGATTTACAAATGTACAAGCATATAATGCATGCTTCAGACTACAGATACAAATTTCACTGCAAAACAGTAACCACATCAGAAATGTCAAAGATTTTACTGAAAATTCACAGAAAGAAATAAAAATGGAGAATTTAGACACACAAGGCTTGATCCAGTGACATAACTAACATGGCGTATAAAATTCTTTCTACATTAAAATCCATTCCTGTTCAGTTCCACAGAAGAGAAACTCAAACATAGGTAGTAGCACTGGATATGGCATGAAGCATCAAGTGATGTTGCAACCATGCACTGGGAGAAAAAAAAAGTTTCATCTGCTAGTGTACTTGGTAGTTCTTGCATGATGGGTCCAGTTCTGCAGTTCATTTATTCATAAAAGTAATACCTCAATCAGCTGACTAATGGGGCAAGCAGGGTAAGAAAATCTTCGTAAACCAAAGAGCCAAGCCCTACATTTCATGTATACTTCGCTTTTCAAAGTTGGAAGTTCCAGAAAGCAGGAAACACGGTAATGTCTTTATTTCTGTATTTTCAGTCCATGGGACAACTTATCCCCACTTAGTACCCATGCATTATATACATCACTAATAATCCACATGTGGGGGGGGTCATTTGTTACAGATTTTTTTTGTTGTTGCAGCTTAAGTGTTCAGCTGCATATCAAATCATAACCATAGTTCTTCCTGCTCAACTGTGGATCTACAACTAACTTGTATACACAAAGTATAGGTACATGAAGTGGGAAGAGTAAATGTCCCAAATATATTCCCCCACCACCACCGCCTTGCTTGCAATCATTTCTACACAACACTGAAGAGCTTTCAGGTAGCCACTAATCTCCCTAGCCAAAATTAAGGAATTACATAAGATCATATACAATTAAGAAATAAATATACACAATCCCTCAAAGCAAATACTACTGTTAAAAAATTCCATATAGACACACGATTGTTTCTAGAAACACAAAACTGCAGCTAGTTCCTCGCTGGAAGAAAAGTTCTGTAGCCGTAACAAAAACCCCCTCTTTCATAACTAGCAAGTTATGATGACATAGCAGCAAATTAACAATGTTTTTACAGCAATCACACTGTTGTTATGACTCTTAATTACAAGGGAACAAACCAATATGAACTCTTCAACTATTAATGCCCCCAAACTGCATGACGATCTCTGCGCCTGGGAAGCGCAGCTGAAACTCGACCAAAGTTCAAAGGTTGGCCACGTGGCTCACAACAGGACGCTCCATCAGCATCACGTATTACACTGGGAAAGCCTTGTAAATAAATCTCTATTAAGCTACCAACATCTCCTCCCACCACGCCTTCCCACTCTGAGGTTTACTGCACCACAGCAGGGTTCAACTAAATCTAAGGCCACATCCCAGAAACACATCTCTGAAGAAGGGGGTTTATTCGGGAAATAGCTCCCCTGACTCCAACAGCAGAACCTCTTGTACCAGCACGGTGGCTTGGATCAGGTCTTCTTCACAACTTATTGCCGCTGACTACAGACACAGAATTTTACAGTTCTAACGCTGCCTCACTTCTTACAAGTGATGTCATTTAAAAAGAAGCTGTGTGTTGTAACAGGGAAAAAAGAACACATTCGCTATTTATGAAACCTGTCTCACACGTGAAAGGGTACTTGGATGAGCCCCAGACTTTAAATAAAGCAGTCCCATTCAGAACTGAAGGGAGACAGTACAAGGGGACCCACAACGGGGTGGGAGGGAGCAAGAGGGCACCGGCACCGCACGCATCGCGAAGCTGCAAACAGCCACTTCCGAGCACGGCAGCCGAGGGTCGGCAGCCTGGCCGCAGCCCAGCCGAGCCTGCTAAACCAGGGGCTGGCACAGCGGGCGGCAGCCGCCACCTGCGGGCCGCTGCTCAGCGCGGCGAGAGCACCGTGGCAGTGGCCGGTGGCCACCGAGCGAGCGCCGCCGCTGCCCCCCGCTGCCAGCCCCGAGCAGCGCGTGCCCCGGCCGCCCGGCGGGCCGGGAAGCGCCGAGGAAGCGCCCAGCCTTCTCCCGCAGCCCCGGGAGAGACGGAGCAGCCGCGGCTCCCGCCCACGCCAGCCCACCGGGCCGGGGCTGCCGAGTCCCGGGCGGCGGCACGGAGCGACGAGCCGGTCCCGCCGCCGCCGCCGCCCCGAGCCCGGGCGGTCCGGTAACGGCGGACGCCCCGCCGCTCTGCCCTACCCCGCCCGTCCCCCGCCGCCGCTTACCCGCGTCCTGCGCGCCCCCCGCTGCCGCCGCCTTGCGCGGGGGCCGCGCCGGCGGCAGCAGCTGCTGGGCCAGGTGCCGGAGCTGCTCCCAGTGCCCCTCCGCCCGGCACCGCTCGATCTCCCCCTCCAGCTTCACGTGCGAGTGCGAGCCCTTGGCCGCCATCTTACCGCCGGGCCCGCCCCGCCCCGCCCGCCCGGCGCGGAGTGCCCGGCGGCGGCTCCCGGGAGGCGCCCGGAGCGAGCGCGGGGCCGGCGCCAGGTGCCCGGCGGGGCGTGCGCGGGCGGGGCGACTCGCTGCCCGAGGCCTGCCACCGTGGGCCGCGGCTCCTTCACAGCCACCCCTTCCCTGCCACCTCTCACTTGACGCCCAGGCCCGGAGAACCGTGCAGCCGCTGTCCCGCCACCGCGGCCCGCCAGCGGCGCTGCACCCACCCGACCGACCGCGGCCTGCGGGCCCGAGAAACGCCGGCATTGCTGAGGCGCTGTTTGCTGCCCCACCGAGGCCCTGGGGCTCCCTTCCCCAGCGGGGAGGGACAGAGGCGCTGCCCCCTTGCCAAGGCCGTCAGGAGCCCCTGGAGCCCCGGGTCGTTTCTGCCCGCTGTCCCGGCAGCCACCACTGGGCCTGAGCAGCGGCTTCAGCAGAGGACACGCGGCTGGCGCACGAGCAGCGAGCCAAGGGCCCACGCCGCCTCCCGAGCCCGGAGCTGGCTCTGAGGGTCACAACCTTGAGGTGACAGCAACGGCCGTTCAGGCGTCAAGCACGAAAATGAGAGACTTTCGGCGTCTGGTGGAGGGGGAGCAAAGCGAACGAGCCGTTTATAAACGGCAGAGGTAGCGTGCCAGGGCGCTGCTGCTCCCCGGGGCACGGCGGGGAACGGAGAGCATCGCCGCTCGCTTGCGGAAGGCACTGCGGAGAGGCCGCGAGAGAAGCGCGCAGAGCAGGGGCTGACGACAGCCCTCCGCCCGGGGCACGGCTGGCTGGATCCGCCCGGTGCGCCCTCGGGACGGGCGGCTCTCCGCACCGGAGCCGGGACGGGGCTCACGGCCGGCCGCGGCCCCGCCTCGCGGTGGGCGGCGCGCTCCACCTGTCCCTGCGCGAGGGCTCCACGTGGAACTGCGGGAGCGGTGACGCAGCCGCCGCCCGGCCGAAAGGTGCAGCCAATGAGCGGGGAGGGGGGGGCGGGGCGGGAGCGCGGCGCGTGCGCCGGGTCAGAGGTGAGGCCGGGGCTGGCGGCCGGCCTGTCCCCGGCCCGGCTCCACCTGCCCGCGCCCCGCAGCCACGGCGTCGCGGCCGCCATCGCCCGCCGGAAGGTGCGTAGCCTGGCGGCGGCAGGGCCTCTCCGCCCGCCCCGGCAGCCGGGGCTGGAGCGGGGCGCGCTGCGGCCCGGGCGGGGGGCGGCGGGCGGCGGGCCCGGCCGGGGAGCCGCGGGTGGGAGGCAGGCAGGCAGGCAGGCGGGCGGGCGGGCGGCGCGGTGCCATCTGCCGGGGCCTCCGGCCCCGCTCCGCGCTGAAGGCAGCAGACTGGGGGCTGCTTCAGCTGGGGGTGGGAGAACTACAGAGAAGCCGAAACCAGCGATCGGGTGTTTCGCTCGCCTCGGCAGGGCCCCCTGTCCCCCCGGCCCGCTGCCGCGCTGTGGCGTGTCCCTGCCCCTGAAGCGGTGCGGTGACCGATGCGTGGGTACAGCCGTGTGTTACTCCGGGCGTGCAGTCCGAGTAGATCGGCTAATGAGATGGAGTCTCTTCGGTAATTGTAAGCGACCTTTGCTCCCCTAGCTGTGGGGCAGGTGTGCGTGAAGCTGGCATGGTTGGTTGTCTGGTAGCTCTGTGAAGACCCACGCGTGGCTGAAGAGTGGACATGGGTGCATGGGGAAAAAAAGTAATTCTCTGAAAGTTACTGCGTGTCGCCATGAAATAGGGACCCTCATAGAAATTGTTAATTGGAGTTCTCTGGTTTTCTGCTTCCTGAGTGCTTGAAATGTAGCAGGTTCTTCTAGAACTTAGTTGGGTTATTTCTAAGCACTCTGTAAATCTGCTGAAAGTAGATTGCAATTTTGATCTGTAGTGTGGTTTTTTTTTGGGGGGGGGATGTTTTCCTTTCTGTAGGAGATCAAGATGGCTCAAAGGATTTTTCAAATACATTTGCTGTTCTGCTCTCTGGCTGCATTCTTCATCTCTGCACTGGCTGAGGAACACGTAGGAGAGAGTCAACATGCAAATATTCGCCTTGATAAGAACTTGGTACAAGATAAAGAGTAGGTGTTCCATGTTCTAAAAACGTAAACTTTATTAATGATTTGCTAATTTCTGAAGTCTTGTTAAGTGAGTTGGACTTAAGCCTAGGGCACCCTCTTTTCTCAGGATGTTGTATGACTAGCTAGAGTCAGATATGAGACATGCTTGCTCAATAAGTTTGTGGAGATACTAAACCTAGAAAGGCCTCTCTGGAGCCTTTAGCCCTACGCATACTACAAATAATTTCCTGCAGGAATCCTGCCTACCTAGATCAATATACTTTAGACAAAATTGTACGCTGAACAGGTAGAGTGACAATTCTTTTCTCACTTGCTTCTTCATACAGGCAAACCAGTGGTAGCAGCAAATAAAACTCCCTAGAATACTTCATGTTTGACTAGAAAAGATCTTCCAGTTCTTGTGCTTTGGAAGACAGCCAAAAGGAGTTTCTGGGCACTGCTTCAGTTTTGATAACCTGCTAACCAGGGCAGAAGAAATAGAAATAGCTATCTTGGTATTAGAGGCTGGTACGACACCTGTAACAAACCGCTTTTGTGCCTCCTTCATCTTAGCATGAAATTGTAGCTTTTGGTTGTCCTGGTTTTCCAAGGTGCTTTTAGAGATACAGTATTTCCTATGTATTTGACTGTTTGATCAAAGACTAAATTTCACGTAAACAGAGCATTAAATATTAACTGACGGATATGTTGTGGGGTTTGGGGTTTGTTTTTTTGTGGTTTTTCTTTTTCTTAGCCACATCATGGAACATTTGGAAGGTGTTATTGAGAAACCAGAATCTGAAATGTCTCCACAAGAGTTGCAGCTTCATTACTTCAAAATGCATGACTATGATGGCAATAATTTGTTAGATGGGTTAGAGCTTGCTACTGCTATATCACATGTCCACAAAGAGGTAGGTAGAACTTTGTAATGTCATATGTGTTTGGAAACAGTTCTGTCTACAAGAATACAAGAAGCTTAGAATAGAATGGAACAGTTAGAACACATCTTCAATGCAGTTACAGTTTTGCTTGAAAGTGAGATTATTACACACACACACACCCCTCCCTAATAGTTTTGGTTATTTTTAGAAATGTGCTAGCTTTATCACAGCTTTTCATGTCACGCTGCAGTTTTCAAGAAGTCTCTGTTGTAGTTTAAACTTCAGAGTGCGGAAGGACTGTAGAGTGAAAATGATTTGACAGAGGGGACACTTTGGTAGGCAGGGATGGGGAGAAAGGGAGATGATGCAAAATGGGATAATGCTCATGAGGATTTGTAGAAATAGCATGTGACAGGATGCTGTTTGAGGTTCTGAGGCTGATGTTTTCAACTCCAAACCATTAATGCCTTGGATACAGAAACGGTAAGAGACCTCTTGCACAAAATTAGAATTAGAAGAACCAGTCACGGTCTGAATTTTTCATAAACGCAAATTGCCTTTCCAGCTAGGAACTTTTATGGACAAAGTAGGAAGATACAATCATTAGATAGACCATGCTAACATGTCGTCTCATACTGACCTTTTGGAAGTATCATCCTTTTCCATACGTACACCTGTGGCAAAAAACACCTAGATGAGAACAGAGTAATGACTGTTTCCTTTTTGTATTCAACTTTGCTCATAAGGGGTGTTGCTAAGAGTTTTACTGACTTAAGCTACAGCGCTGGATTTCTTCATTACTCTGTTAATGTCAAGCTTGCATTTTATAAGTTCTGACACACAGGAATATTTTCTGTACTGTAGGCAAACTATAGTGTCTCTATTACATTAAGATACAAATAAAGAATACATCTGTTAGATTATTAACCATTAGTATACACTGTGCTTTTAGAAGTTTGGCTAAGTATATGAACTGGATACTTATTCTGAAGTCTGGAGAACCTGGACTTCATAACTTGCACCTGGTAAAAGTTGCTTATATTGGCATAAATGATTACTTAAAACTTAGTGCCAAATGAGGCACCAAACATGAATAGCTTAACAAAAAATCAGTTGTCAGTAATCTGTCGTGTGTGCCACTAGACGGAAAAACACTGCTAAACTGTTCAATGTGATTTCGTTTTTGTAGGAAGGTGGTGAGCACACGCAGGCAATGAAAGAAGAAGAGCTGATTAGTCTAATAGATGATGTCTTAAGAGATGATGATAAGAACAATGACGGATACATTGACTATGCGGAATTTGCAAAATCACTGGAATAAGGTTTTGTGGGGGGCTTGTTTCTCCTTCTAACTACATGGAAATGTGAACCAGTATAATGTGATTCATTACTGTCTCATATCAACCTCTGTGCTGTGAGAAGGAAAGGTGTCCAGTTCCAGCTGATTTTATGTTGTATGTGTTAAAAGACTGGCTAACTCGGAGCAGGAGCAATGTTTGACTAAACATAGCTGTGCTTTTGAATCTTGACACATGGAAGTGTCAACAGTACTCCATAGGGTACAGCTGGCAAACTCTTTTAAGTAGCTGTGTATGAATACTAAATAGACCATATACAATCTAAATTTCAGGTTTTCTGTCATTGGATTATATAGTACTTGTTTGCTTTCAACTTCTATTTAAATTTATAAAATACCTAGGAAAGCAAGAAAAGATTATTGCAAATAGTTGTATTTCAAGGATAAATGACCTTACCTTCCCACTAATTTCGAAGGAAATTTGCATATAAGTACAGGTGCTTGAAACAGCAATTATAGAGGAAAAGCGTTTGAAGGTGGTTTATGTTTGAGGTCTGCATGATACCATATGGACTTTAACCCAGACTTTGAAGAAACTAAGTATTTTTAAATATATGTACTTCCTAGCATACCCTTACATTTTACATATAAATATATATACACATGTTTTTCAATTGCTTCTCACCCTTCACAGATTTACTTTTTGTGTCTTAATTTACTGATTTTTCCCCCACTACCTTCTGTGGTGTTTTCTTAAGAAAATGAAAGTATTTTTATTACATTCATATGTTGTATTAATGCTGTATAGCATTTACTAGAGTAGCTTCTGCTATCTCGTTTTGAAGATCACATTAACAGTAAACTGGTTTAAATATAAAAGCTTGTTCAGTTTGGTTTTTACAGTATTAGCCAGCAGGATAATCAAAGTGAGCAAGTAATGCTGCCTTGTTAACATTTAAGTTCATATTCCTTGAGACTTAAGTTATGGTATTACTTTCAGGAAGTATTTCATAACTAGCAGTTTCAAGATACTGAAGTATTTGCAAATTAACATGGTTCTAGGTTTATTTTCACTGTCTTGACTCAACACTTAAATAGATAGTTTAAGAATGTTAGAGAAGTGACATAGTGCTGTGTTATTGATACTGGTGGCTCACACAACTGAAATCTTAAATAGCATTCAATCATTATCCATTAATAGAGAATCTAAATGTTAGCCTATTTCTGTAAAATTTATAAAGAACTATTTTCTGTACAAAATTATTCTTATACAAGAGAAACACATTTGTAAAAAAATATTTCCTCTGTTTAAATGTTTGTGCAATGAATCCTGAGTGTCGGACTCTTTTTCTTGTACTATTTATTTTGATACCTTTGTGGCCAGGTTTGTGCTGCTTGTACAAGCAATAAAAATAAGCTGAGGCTTGTGCACTCTGGAGCTAGACACATAAGGCTGGAAGTTCTAGTGGGAAATGTACCTAATTTTCTGATGTATTTTTTAGCCCATCTCTGATGCTAGTAGTCATCTTAAAAAGAAAGTTATTTCAGTTGCAGTTACAGCATTTTTAAAATACCTCTTTTGAGGGTAATTGATCTGGAGTAGATGTTAACCTAGAAGAAAGTATAGAAAATGCTTGTTGGGTGAGAGGGGAGAAGAGGGTTAAGCTCCTCAGCTTTGAGCACTTAAAGCAGGTTGCCTGTAGAACTGCCAGTTCTTCCATGCTTCTGAGTTTTGGATTTATTTGGGATGAAAGAGCAGACCAGGGAACTGAATTTATGCAACTGCTTTTAAAAAGTTATAGTTTTCTTATCAAGCACAGCGTAAACTTAGTCCAGAAGCCACCTGTGAGGCAGACTTACATACATATATTGTATTTATATACATATTTATTAACTCCTATTTTATGTGGCAAAGGACATGCATCATAGAAGCCTTATATCAGAAATAAATATGATAAGTGCAGGTACTATGAACATTGTTTACCTGCTATTTTAAAACTGGGGTTTTTTAAGGGTTCAAAAGTATATATAAACAGAAAAGTTATTTAGCAAAAATGGAGAACAAAATTGGCACCTCTGATTTCATGATACATGAAGAGAGATCAAATCAAAATTTCTGCTTTCCTAGAAAGAACTGTTCAAGAAATGCTACCCAAGCTGCAACCTGCATCATCATGTCTTTACTCGGCCTCCTAAAGCAAATACACATACTTAAGTGCACTCAAAGATAAATGGTTTAACAGCTGTCTAGGGAGCTTTCTCAGTTACAAAGTAGAAAAGTGCAAAATTGCTGAGAGCGATGGTGAGTCAGACTTTTTTTAAAAAATATAACTAATCTGTGTGCTAGTCGGAACTCATGCCATACCCTGAATATGCTGGTACAGGTTATATATACATAGAGTATTTTCCATTTCATATATGTAACGTAGAAAACACAGCCTTTACAACAGAAGTACTCGTTAACTATAAAGCTGGTTTAGCTTCGATAGAATGGTACTATCTTCATTTCACAGATAAGGTAACAAGGCAGAAGCGGTGTATGATTTACTGAAGCCCAATCACATCCCTGGCAGAAACAAACCGGGCGAATGCTGTTGTGTATGACCTTCGCCTCTTCCGAGTCTGATCTCAAGGGATGGAGTTTGGTTTTCCCCATTAGAGGAGAACACATCTGGCCTTGCATTACTGTATACGATGTGCCCAGTTTAAAGTATCTAGATTACCTGCTTTTACCTCACAAAATATTGGTTCATGTAGGAGCTAAAGAAAACAGGTAAACTTGTTCTTGAAGTACTCCTACACTGAGCGGTATTTTTACTGGTCAGTCTAGGACCTAGTCTGTGTATGAAGGAGAAAAATCTTAACTGCTTGTCCAGTGTCTGTCAGAATGCTGTTAATGACAAGAATGACTGCCCAGAACTTCCAGCAACAGTTTTGTCTGCCTATTCATGCAGACTTTGCTACCTTTCTTTTTGTATTCTTTTATTAATCACCTCTAACCTCAAAATGTCTTAGACCTGTTAAGGAATGTTTACACTTACAAATCCTGATTTAGTCTAAAGTATTTTTCAATATTGCAGTTTGCAAGCAGAACAGTAACTCAGGAAAAATGTCATGATCGCTATAGCCACTAGATAGCGTATTGACACTGCACATTTGTTCCCTGCAGTATGTAACTTGGAGTGATTTTCAACCTGGCTTTCTCTAAATCATCACCACTACTTGCTCCCCTGTCTCCCAACACCACATTGCCAGTATGATGCCCACATTGTTATTAGTTTACACCTGTCATAGAAATTGACCATAGCGTGGACTGGTTACTGGTAATTAATTTTCATTGTTGAGGGAATCCAAATCAGCTTGAAGTGATAGTAAAGAAATGTGGATTATAATATTGTCAATAAAAATATTTGTGTAACAGGAAAGCTTTTGAATATAAGCACTAGGCTTGGCCTGACTTCTTGACCATCTCTAGTTGGCCTATGAGAGGTCCATGAGGTATCTACAGTGCTGTCAACCAACAGTAAAGAATACTAGAGGGCTTTAGTAGGACCTAAAGTCTTCCTGGTTTTGAATTGGACATCAGTAAGAGCTTCTGTCACTGTTCTTACAAGTTATAGGTCCAATGTGGTCTGATCAGCTATTTTTGCTTAAGGTGAAGCTTACTGCTTTTTTCTTCCTCTCCCCCGTTATGATCTCACTGTCTGCCCATTGCACCACGAAACAGCTGCGTAATGTTTTAAGTCTTTAGTAAAGAAATTAGGGCAAGGATCATGGCATACCTTAGTCTAGATTATTTATTATCACAAAGCATTTGTGTTCTAAATGTGTTTCATCAGCACAGATCCTCTGTCCACTTTGAATGAGATCCATTATAAGGGCAGTTATTAATGCTTTACAGAAGCTTTCTCTGAAAACACATTTTCCTTCCCATTCTTCATGCTAAATTCTGAACAGCAGTGTAAATCTTAAGGGCTAAGACACACTGTAATTGTCACTACCTGCCTCAGCTGAGCAGCAGTGTTACATGTAGGTAGAGGGCAGTGTAACATATGACTCGAAGTCTACTACCAGATATGACATTTTAGAAGAAATCAGTACTGCAGCGAACGTAGTGTCAACTTCTGCCACTTGATCCAAGTGACTGACAGCACTAGATTTCAACAAGGCAGATGTCAATAAACTCAGAGAATGGGTAAGGAAGATCTCGTAAGAGGCAAATCTAAGGGAAAAACAAATTACAGAGAGCTGTCGGTTCCTTCAAGAAATGCTAATGAGAAACCAAGTGCAACCTATGCCATTTTAGAAGAAACTAAGGAAATTCAGCAGAAGTCAGCTAACTCACAACCTTTTAATTGACTGCAAGCATAAGAGAGAGATACGTGTAAAGTAGAAACTAGGTCAGCTGGTTGAGAACCCAGCACAATACTCGATTCATTGGGGGGTTGAGGGAGTGTGTAGTTAGTAAAGACAAAATGCACAAGATGCAATTAGCAAAGCTTGCCAAAAGTAAAAGGCATTTTACGTTTAAGGTTGTAAGAAAAAAACAAAGGGAAGTTTGGACCACTACTCAAAGATTGTGTGTGTGTGCTATCAGCATAGGACATTAAGGAAGCTGAAGAGTTTAATGCCCTTTTTTTTTTCTCCCTTTTACATCAAACTTTACTACAAAGGTCAACAGAAAACAGACAGTGCAATTATCACCAGGAAAAAGGGGTAAAATTTCAGCCTAAAATATGCTTAACAGCCTAAAAACCTGCTTAGAGAGTAACCAGTTAAGTTAGATGTTTTCCAATTGCCTAAGTCTGATCAACTTCACTCTAGGAGTCTTAAAGGGAGGGTGAAGTAATGGCTGCAGATGTCATATAGCTTGAACTTATTTTATTTTTCGCAAAGCCTTTAGCACTACTTCCTATAATATCCTCATGAACAGTCTAGTGAACTGTGATCTAAATGAAACCACTGTGGGAAGGGGCAGGAGGTCAAGTCTGGTTGGTTAATTGTATCCATGGGGTAATTCCATCGTAACCTATCAAAACACACAAGTTTTGCAAGGAATTCTGTGGGTCTTGGTCCCATATAAAGTTTTATTTGATGATTTCATTGAAGGGGCATACAAGATGGAATATGAAGTATGATTATTAAACTTGCAGATGGAGCAAGGATGGACTGCAGATGTTACAGATGCTAAACCATCAGAATTTGAAATGGTCTTGATATATTTAGAGAAGTCACCTAAAATGGACAGAATGCATTAGTGCAAAATACCATGCTTAGACAGAAACACCCATGTGTACTTGTGTAACTGTAGGTACCAATTCACAAGAGAAAAATTCCAGGGACTGCGGTGAAACAAGGTGAACATGAATGGCAAAGCCCTGACGTTGGGGTGTCTAAAGAGTCAGTGTGGGCTGATACCCACTGTTAAAGATTCATCTGGAAGATGTGGACTGTTAAGTGCACTGTACTGCAAGAAAGATACGAACTAGTTGGCAAGAGGCCAGAGGAGATCGGCAAAAATGGTCAGAGGTCCAGAAAACATGAAGGAAGATTTCAAGAAATTGGGGGCTGGGGGGGGGGGGGGGGGGGGGGGGATTAGTTCTGAAGAAGTAACAAATGAGAGGAAGGAAGGTTAATAATCTTCAGCTAAAAAGCTTTGCAAAGAATAAGGAACTGGTAAGTTCTCAGTAGCAAGATCAGGAAGAATAAAACATAAAGAAGCATAAGACAGCTTGGGAGATATAGATTAGACACTGGACAAAGCTTCAATATCAACAATAAGGTACTGACATGATTGTAACTTGGTCTTGCGATGGAAAGGTGGAGTTAATGACTTCTCCACATCCCCTCTGGTGAAAGCCTGTCTCTCGGTGAGTCTGTGACTGTCAGCATCTGTGTGAACTTGTAGTGGGAGGAGAAGTCCCTTAAGGTGGGTTCCACAGCTGAGAGCCAAACATAGGAAGCCTGTGCTCAGCTCCAGCCAGATCTCAAGAGAATTCTTCTCCAAGATCACAGACCATCCTCCTCTGTCCCTGCTGCAAGCCTTTCCTCTTCTCCTTATCATCTCTGTACCCTCTTACTGAGCCAGCTGTATTCCAGTTTCCCCCTAATCCATGTAGCTGTCGGTTTTAAATCTCATCTTACCATCATAACCCATTTTCCCTCTAGAAAGCCCCCGAAAGCTTGTTTGTCACTTCTGCCTTGCAGTCAGGCAGTTCTTCAGTCCCAGAAGACAGTGGCCATTTGGACAGTCCCGCTGTGCTGTCGCTGTGCCACATGGCAGAGCAGCCAGCAGTGTGCAGCTCAGTCCTGCCAGGGTGTGCCCGCTGCCAGCAGCATCCAGGTGCAAACCCCTACCAAGTATCTACCAAGCACATAGAAAACATGATTGTCAGGAGCCAGAAGTGAACATATGAACTAGAATGGGAGGAAAAAAGCGTATCCCTGCCTCCAAGATAATGCTTTGCTTGGGATTCAAGTCCTAGCTCCGGAGCACAGAGATACCAAAGCTCCTTCACAAAACAGAGCAACAGTAAAAAGAATCTTTAAAATGACAAAGTGAATTCCTAGCCCTGTTTTCAGCAAATAGTCAACTCTTTGTTGACACTGAGAATGTAGCCTAAGAGCATTCACACCGAGTCAAAACAAAGGTCCGTCTAGCCCAAGAGCTTGCTTCAAATAGTGGCCAAGAACAGATGCTGATGGAATAATAAACAGAGAAAGCGTGGTGGTGTACTTCTCCCAGATACACACACAGGCTCCAGCAATTTGTAGGTCAGGAACCTGACTTCAACAACAAAACCAACTAAAGTCAGGAGCTCAGAAAGATCAAGGCTTAAATGTTTAAAAGTCTGGCAACATTATTAACTAAAAACAAGGTCCCAGGGGACAACGGCCATGTCCCATGGTCAGTAGCACATGCAGGGCAGACTTTACTGTTGCTGTGCTGTATCCTTCAGTACAAGCTAAGGGGATGATGCAGTGGGTAAGTAGTGATCCCAGGAGACCACATTAATGCAGTGGTATAGCACAACTATACTGTTTCCAGATGTCACATTCTTCTTACTTAAAGTGAGAGACACTGAAAATTGTCTAATGAGTCTGTTTGCCTCTGGTTTTGGTCAGACTTCAAGAACTGTCTTTAAAAATTACGAGAAAGCCCTAAGCACATATTTTGAAATAAAACCTCTTTAAGAATAGAACATTATGCCTCAGAACTTACTTTATCATAAAACCCGAAATAAGCCACAAAACATATATGCTGAAAAATAATATTGACTTAAGACTTCTCATGTGTGGCTTGCAACCATCAGAGACTGACTTATTGCCACACGTCATGGCAGGTAGGAATTTTTTGACCCGGGAAAGAGCACTGGGATGGATAGAATGAGATTTGAATGCTGTTCCCTTTGGGAGAGGTCTCCAGGGACTGCGCAGAAGGGACTGTAAAGCCGTGCTGTCAGCTTCAGCACGGATTGCAGTGGGAGTCAGGAAACACACAGGTGAGGATTTTAGGCAGCAGTGCGTACAGAATAGGACTAGTCTCAGGGAAGCAATGTGTCTGTTTTAAGATACACGCAGAGTTGTTTAGAAACCTTACATATGCCACTATAAATTTATGAGCACATTGGCACTGACTAGTTAACATCTCCAGAGAACACATAACACGTATACATACACACACTGAGGCAGGAACCACTTTCAGTAACCAAATAATTCTGTCACCAGACAGCCTAAAACTATTCAAAGGCACCATTTCTAGCCAAGACCAACAGATCTGAAATATTTTTTTAATCTCTAGGCAAGTGAATTTTCAGGATATGACAAGCCAAAAAGCCTTTAGGAATCTTTCCAAGCAGATGATCTCATTTTTTTTTTAGCCATCATCTCTCTTAAACACCTTGACCAGTTTCCTTCAACTCTTCCAAAAAATCTGTTCCAGAATAAGATTATGCCTGTGAAGTTGTAGGTGTATAGGGCTAATTTTGGCAAAGTAAAGAACAGGAATAAAATCAAGTTTATAATGGAAACTTAAGGACATCTGCAGTTTACTGAATACTGTTCAACCTGGTCTATATAATGCCTGATCTTTCCACTGCAGCAAAAATATAAAGTGCTTTTATTATCACCAAGGGAAAAGACCACTTCCTCCATATGAAGTCCTACCTATTGAGACAAAAAGAGCTGGCAGGTCATGCAAGTATTTTTGTTTCCTCCCAGTAAAATGTTTATAGGATCCAGATTAATTTCCTAAGGTCTGGCTTGAGGATTTGTGCAGAGTATTACACCATGTTGGCAGTGCAGAATGATGACAGTTTCTAACTGCAGATGTGTCTCTACCACAGACCTTATTAGAACTCTAGCATGGCATTGACATACCCAACCAGTTTTAAATTGGCCAGCTAAGGTACTGTTAATGCCATGGCAACGCCATTACAGAATCCAGTACAACTGCAAAGCCCACTATAAAAGCAGGCTACAGTAAATGGTCAGGTATTTTTTGCAGGCCATCCTGAACACTGTCTTCCTGGGATAATGTTACTAATTAGACCCAAGCCATCTAGTTTAATGGAAATTCAGGTTTGTCAGAGCTCTAAATCATCTGAAGGTCCAGTAGCGTGGGTAGTGAAATTAAAATATTCTGGGTCGTTATAAAGTTTACCTCTAGACAGTTTGTAGCCAATAGCTCCTACAATTCACATTGATGCCCAGTTTGGGAAAATATAACACATACAGAGTTTTTACTGAGATCTGGAAATTTTCTGGGTTGCACAATGGTTAAGGAAAACCTCCTTTAGGGACCTTACACAAGCCTTCTCAGATTCCTGTGGCAGTTAGAGGTCCTTTCTAGGGCTTGTAAAGCGGACTAATAAAAATATCTGTAGGGAAAGGGAGAGGGTTATATAGGCTGCAGATCAGAGAGCACATTTCCACCCAAAGTGCAATTCATCTGCTGATATTAGTCTCAGAAAGAACATATCATCCTCAAAGTTACTTTTGGTCCACTAAACCCCACCCCTGACCCACAGTCATGCCAGTTATTTCTGGTCAACAAATAGCCTCCCAACACAAGCATCTCACCAGGGGACAACTCAGTTCCCCCTGAAAGCTCTTCCTGTTGACCTCTCCAGTATTGTTTGGAAAACATGAGAAAAAAAATAAATGATTCAGTGGATCAAATTAAAGTAATTCTAAAAGCTGCCAAAGTAACTCAAGTCCAGGAACTAGCAGCTTCAGCCTGGTGCTCAGACCCACAAGGAAAACTGGTCCTGATTCTGTATGACAGGGAATGCCGATCAGAAATATGACAACTGGACAGCAGTGGAGAAGGTAAAGGGTGAGCAGAGGAGAGCTATAAAACTATCGTACATACCCAAACCCAAGATGTGCTCAAACTCAAGCCATTAGATGCCATCTTTGCAATTGTGCTCCCTGGTAGCGTAATCTCAGTCTGCTTAAAATTTTTGTCAACAGTATGGGCTACATATGGGACTAAGTATGTCAGTGGACCAAAGTACAGCCTCAGAAGACACTGGTCATTTGGAAAACTTTAAAACTGTCAAGGAAGTCTACCAAGTTGAGAGCCTTGAACATGAACCTCTTGCACTCAGGCTGTTTAGCTGCAACTCCAGCTTTGGCCTGAACACTGACCACAGGGGAGCATCTAACTCCAGGTGGTTTTCCTGCTCCCTCAGGAAAGGAGAAATGTACAGTTACTCTCTGAAAGTTTGTGTTCAAGTGACTTTTCAGTGATCCAGGAACTTGGAAATGCCATGACTATTCATCTAGGCCCTTTCACATACAAAACCTCAGTTTCTGGTGACATATGGCATGGGAAATTCCAGCTCAAGCAGCTGAATCCTGACAAAATTATAACAATCAGAAACCGCCTTCAAATGGAAACTGTTAGACAGCGTTAGCTATTGGGCCACTGTCATTTTCACAGCCAGAGAGTGATTTAATCTGTCAGTTATGTGAACACTAGGAGTAATGAATAGGTCTTTGTATTCATTCACAGCAAGTACATACTTAGAATGACATATGATGTTGGTTTTTTTCTGATAGTCCACTGGATCCCTAAAGAGCTGGGAGTTTGCCCAACACAGCTATCCAAAGCAGTGCCACAAAAGATACCATCCATGCTCAGAAAGAGGGATTCCCAGTGTGGCTGACTAGTGCCCTTCTTCCCCAACTCAACTTTTCCATTGTTACCTATGCAACTTAAATTCCCCATGTCAACAAAGCTGCCCAGTTTTTCCCTCAGTTTTAGCTATCCCTGACGGCCACGCTTATTATTAGGGTGGCACAGGGGCACAAATGCAGTTTATCTATGGCTGTCAGCACAAGGTAGTGCAGCCACAGGGCTCCTCTGCAGGGCCAAGCCACATAGACCTGCTAGGGCCATGCTAGCAGCCAGAGCTTTTGGGTGACCACACTCCCAGAGGCACTCAGCTGTGCTGGCAGCACAAGGAGCAGAGCAGGGGCACAGGGCTGCCCAGCCAACTGACTCCTTTGCAGAATGACTTCTCCCTGCTTTATCAGTGAGTGCAGTCTTCTGACTCCTTTTGTTGCCGCAGCAGCACAAAAGGACTGGAACAGGGCCAGCAACTTATATCATGCTTTTACCTGGTGTAACTGAGAGCAGAGTATGCTCTCCACGTGTTCAAAAAAATCCTTTAAAGCTGGTTGCAGCTCTGCCAAGCTCTGGTGGACGTAGTGGTCCACTCTTCCTCAGCAGCTGCCTGGGCTGGAAACTGGCTGGGTATAATCCTCTGTGGAACAGAGCCACGGGGGGGACAAGAGTGAGGTTTGACATCTGGCTAAAGTCCTACATTAGCTTGGCTTTTCTAACGCTCAGGAAGCCAGTGGCAACTAGTCCTAAGCCAAACTCCTTCTTCATTGCCATATATAAAATGCTAATGCACACCAAGTCAAGCAAAATTAGATGATTGTAAAGCTTCCAAGGGTATTCCAAATGCCAGCCAAAAACTCTCTGAAGTCTCACTTTTAGGTTACTACATGCTACCCTACAACCCTTCCTCCCAGGACAGGTACAACTTCTCAACTCATCTGTGTTCTAACTGGTGTGAAAAATTAGAGTCTTTTAACTGGCCACACTTCAACAGTTCTCATTTCATCTTGGCACCACCCCCAGAGATGATTTCTGCTGTTGAGATTAATATGGCTTATTTATTTTCCTCTTATTCTTGTGATCGTTAATTTCTTAGCACTTAATCTCAGTGTGGACAAGGTGCTCAGTCAGGCCCTAAACAACATGAATTATGTTTTTCTTCTTTCTTTTTGCTTCCTGAGCTGCCCTTAAACGTACATACTCTTGACTCCTAAGGGTGAGCTGATCCTGGGAGGAGGTACAGCAGAGAAGAGATCTGTGTGGGTGTCTGGGGATGGTGGTAGGATTTGGAAGGGACAGGAAACAGCTGTCTCCACCAGCCTGTGCTGGAGAATTGAGACATTATGGCCACAGTACGAAGGTTTGACTTCCTGCTGGCGTGTCCTGCCCCAGCAGAGCATGGTGCTACCAGTGGGCCACAACCAGAGAAACTGGAGGAATCTTTCCCTCTCTCATTTTCCTGCAGGTCAGACCTAGGTTTCGGGAGAGCACCTTTCCTCCATCCTCAATGAGCAGCTTGACCTAGGGCCCCATCAACCTCTACTTTGGAGTTTCATGAAAGGTTTGAATGGTGTTGTCTATCACAACCAGAAAGCAAACCATTCCTCCAGGTGCAGGACTGTCAGGGCTGGCTCCTAACTTTTATCTTATCTGGGCACTGCAAAAGAAACTGTTGAAGTGCTGGCAAGCCATGAACTATGAGTAGGCACTTAAATCCGTCCCTATTCAATGAAATGACAGGAACGAAGTGCTTAGAGCTAAGTGTGTGCTTAAGTGCTTCACTGAAAGGCATAAACCTTGAACTAAGGCAATTGTCAGAGGACAGGAGAAAAGGGGAGGAGGGAACATTCATCTACAGCCATTACTTCTGAAGGCACAGGAAGGGGTCTGCTGTCCAATATCAGTAACACCAGCTGCATTTGGAAACCACCAGACCAAAGGTGAAGTTAGACTGGGACGCTGCATGGGTAGCATTTGCCATTTAAACATTGCAGAGAAAGACTGCAGAGAAAGACCATGCAGTACTGTACTTGTAAAGATGCAAGTCACTTCAGGCGGTTAACAGGTTCATTGAGCAACCATTAACACAGATAATTAGAGAGAAGGTACCAGTTTCTCAGTGTGTTGTCTCCTTTTGACAGACAGCTCCCAGAAGTCATGCATGATTTTCATAAGGCGAGATAATAAGCTGTCAGTCATAGGATGCCTAGAGTGAACCACACAGAAAATCAACATGGTATGAAAACAAGAAACATGTCAAACTTCAAAAACAGTTTCTGTCTTAAAAAAAAAAGGGGGGGGAGTCATTTGAACAAGCAAGATTTGGCTTGCAAGTAATATTCTAGCCCTCAACAAAAAAGGAGGAAAGTATCTGATTCTGGAGTGGTTTGACAGGAAACATGCTGAACTTAACTCTTGATATGAATTTGCCCAGTGTCGTCCCTTGCTCTCCAGGCTGCATGACTTCATCCTCAGCTCCTCTTCTTCCCTGTAGACATCAAGTTAGAGAGAACAAGGAGAAGAAAGGGAGAGCGCAGGACAGTTAGGTGGGAGGAAATCTTAGAGGAACCACACATAATACTTCTATATGGTGTATCTCATATATCATATGCATGTTTTGACTCTCAAACACTTATGTATTAACTTACATAAATGACAGGGAAGACTTAGATGGTCATCGAGTCCTATGAGCACAGGACATCACCTCAAACAGAAAACGTGTAAGAAAACTCATGTAACCCATGGCGCTTGCCAGGGTGCCGTGTGGGCTGTGGGGACGGGCTGGGGCACGGGCCCGTGGCCTGGCAGAGCTGTGGGGGGCTGCCACCTGGCCCTGCTGCAGCATTGCTGGGGCAGGGAGCTGACATGGTCTCCTGGGCCCTGAGCAGGGTGTGCAGGGGCTGGGCAGGGACATTAGGGCCCCTGAGTGCCACCAGGGCCCTGGCAGCCGTGGCCCAAATGTCAAAGATACCTCAGGTCTATGTGAAGAGACACGAGTTAAAGGCAGGTTGTACAGATATTGCTACCTCCAGCTGTTTTGGGGTAAATCCAGCAGTGGTGGTAAAGGGAGGATGTAAACTCCATGATCCTGATCCACATGGCAAAGATGCCCCAAGCAGGACAGGCACTGTTAGCCGTGATGAGCACCAGCACCTCCATTCCTAGCCATGGGGGAGAACAGGTTTTTCGTGGCTGAGAGCCTCAGCAGAAGGACGGACCAGCTGGAGTCGAGCGTCATTCTCTCCTGCCCCGCTCTCACCCCGCTCCAGTCCTGCCCGCGACAGCGCATCCCCGGGGGGACAGGAGCAGGCTGGAACACTGAGGCCATCGCTGCCTTCTCAGGCATTATTTGCCTTGAGGAGGACCAGACACCTGGTTTTACTCAGGTGGAATACCCTGCATTAGGCCTTCGTTTACTTTTTCTTTTTTGTTTTGGTCTTTTTTTTTTTCTCAACAGAGTGAGTCAAAATTGTCAGCAAGTGACAGTTTGGGTTGCTGGGCTTTAGTGGTTTTTAGTTTTCTCCCCCCAGCGATTTGTGCCAACTGTTACTTCATGCATATGAAACAGCTTCCAGCCTTTCCTCACTGGTGTGAAGTAAGAGTTTGGCACGTGTTGAAAACAAGAGCAGAAATTAACTTGCTCTCTCCCATCTTTAATGTCAATACCCGCCAGTAATTATTTGGAGAATTAAACATGTAGTCATCTTGCCGTCACCTTAATTCTCCACATTAAAAAGGGATTATATAACAAATTAGCCTGATTTAGTCTATCTTCCAGGGACTTACCCAGTGGTTCGCTGCTCTTTATTAAATTAGCAGTCAAAAGAAGCTTTTGGCTTTCAGACGTGTTATGAAATCCTTCCCAAGTCGAGGGACCGGTGCTAGGAGCTGCTGAAGTGCTTACTGCTCTGGAACCACCTCTTTGGTACCGGCGGCGCCCGAGCTCCAGCTGACGCACTGTGCAGCAGCAACGTGCGTGTAGGCACCTGTCATCTGACCTTCCGACATTCGCCTTCCCTTTGGAAAAAACGATCCCCCAATTCACCGGGGTCACAGAGTCTTCAGGCTCTTTCCTGTGCTCGTTTAAATGTCACCCAGGTATCGGGTTTGGGGTATGTGACAATGGAGTCTCTGCTAATTCTCCCTCTGGAGACGGCTTAGCGGGAAGCAGCCGTTGCAAAGCACAGCGAGATGCCTTTCCACCACTTGTGCAAGAACATCTCCGTTGCCTTCGGTGACAGGCGTGTCTGCTGACCAGGAGGGTGAGTTGTAAGACACAGAGCGTCTTATTCCTCCTCAGCTGACTGTATGTTGGAGAACTAATGCTTCTTTCATACAGAATTACACAGAATGAAGTCTGCTGATTGCTAGTCATCTGAAAGCCTGATGCAATGCCCACTGAAGCCAAAGACTGTTTTTCTTCTGCCTTTATAGGCTTTGGATCATTGCCTTACTCAAAACACTAAACCTTTGAGTGTTTCAAGCTTTAGAGTCAAACCCCCTTACTTACAGCTAAAAGCAAAGAATGCAGAAACAATTCCGTGTCACCACCACAATGCTAGATTTGATGGCAAACAGATCTGTGAACCACTACAGACACAATCATATTCTCCTGGGTTTTTCCCTTTCCTTTCTTCAGCTTCTCCCTTGAGGGTATAAACCCAACTGCTCCAGATAGGCCCTTCTTATACTCATTGGAATTGCAACTCCATGTTTTACTGTGGTAGAATGAGATAAATATATTAGCAGTGCCAACAGATAACTTCTACTGAGACTTACAAATATTAGATATTTTTGCTTAATTTTAAGCAATAATTCCTGGGTGTCTTACAAAAAAAAAATCTATTTTAAAGAAAAATGACAGATGAAAACACACACAAACAAAAATTACACTCTGGTTTTCCAGGACTAGACAGTAAGTCTGACCTCCTGTACACATCTTCTCATTAGTGTGAGTTGCATGCCTTTGCAGCTGACCCTGAATTGCTTGTTGAAGGTGTTGGCCTGAAGTGCAGGGTAGCTGAGCTCACCCACGTATCTGCACTACTTTTACAGCACAGGCAAGGAAAGGGTGCCTGTCCTCACTGGGCTTGCAGCAGCGCTTGCCTGAAGAAGCCCTAAAGGACTGATTGCTGATGACAGCTCTGAGGGCTGCCTGCCATCAAGGTTTTCACACCACAGGCATGCACACATGGGTACCTCATGTGGGACTTCAGAGGGTGGTTAGGGGACCACAGCTTTTGGTCACCACTGTGGAGGCTATGGGTAAGCCAGAGGCGGAGGTATCTGTGCTCTGCTAATGATCCATTCCCCATTCCGTAGGCAAAACAGAATCTGAAGAAAGAAGAAAATACAATCCCTTGTTTTCAGAGCTACTGATACAGCTACCGATTGCAACAAATAAATGTTCTGGTCAAATCTGGCCTACACTACAGCAAACAGTTCTTGACTGGCAAGGTTTGGAGATGACCACAGTTTAAAAAAACCCATCTCTGTTAGTTTTGATTTCTGTCATTCTCTGCTATGTATCTTTTTTGCCCATGCGGTCACCTCCTGACCTGTTAACCCATGTTGCTTTGAAAAAGCTCAGTTAAGGAAAATTCAATACAAAGCCACATTTTGTTCCCAGTACCCTCATGCTCTGCCTACCACAGTTGTAAAAGAATGGTGTTTACCCAGCTGCAGAAATTATCAGTAATGTTGAACTGACATTGAAGTTTCCCTTTAAAAAGTCTTTATGTGGGGTGCTTTTCTTTTTTTAATCAAAACCTGATCCTGTCAGTTGTTTTGTTTTATTCCCAACAGCCTCTGACTTAAGAACAGCTAAACATTCTCATGGGAGGAACATATTGTACCATGCCTCAATATTCATCAAAGTAATTAAAGTCACCCAAAGAGGAATTAATTGGTCCTAAAATTACATACAATTATTGAACAATTAAGCAATATTTCATCTGAAGTTGTTCATAGTAAGCAAAAACTATGTGCAAACATGCAATCTGAGATTGAAACTCCATGTACTTGCCTAAGGAGTGATTGCTTACAGCAGATAGGCTGGATAAATAAAATAAAGAACCCCAGTCCTCAAGTGACAAACCACATGGGTAGCAATAGCGGTTCCTGCTGCCTTTGGGGATCTTCACACCCAGAAATGGAAGAATTTGCAGGAATTGTCCTTCCAACCATGCTATTACGTGCAGTGTGAAAATAGCTTCTTTCAAAACACCTCCCATCAAAAACTAAAAGCTTCTACCCACTCAGAGTGGATATATAAAAAAAAAGAGGATGCCTTACAGAAATGGACAGGGATAAGGAATCTCTTTCTATAGAAAGGATTCCTACACATATAAAAGTAATGACTCAATATTTTGATAATGTAAATTTTTTCCTCATTTTTACACTTTTTCAGGATTTTACAATGCTGATTTAAACATCTGCGATTCTGCAGCCTGGTTTAATGTGATCTATATGTAACATGTCCCACCAGTGATGTGAGCTACATGCTCCCCTGTGCCAATACACACAGCTTTAGTTCAAAGTGCAGCAGCTTGTACTTTTCCATCTAGTATTTTTGCTTTGGTCCCCAGTGTCAGGCAGTACTGTAATAGTGAAATGTAATTGCAAATATTACATTAAAAATGTCTCCTGTTCTATAAAACGTGCTAGTCCTGTAAAAGTGAAACCCTGTTGGAATCCTGATAACTCAACAGGAGGCAAACAATTAGACATTGGCAGATTCTGTAGAATATTTGTGACCTTCATTTTTAATCCAGCAGCATGGACAGGATGGAATTGGATTGGCAAGCCCACACACTTGTCAAAAATATTTCAGTCCCCCCAGTGCACTTACATGGGATCCAAAACACCACAAACAACTTCTGACCTCTCTGGGCAGTGATCACCCCCAATGATGGCATTCTGCAAACTGGAAAAATAAACAAAGAAAACTAAAATAAAGGAAACTGGTTTTATACAAAACAAAGGCAAACAACCCAAAAATCTTTCAAAGGAAGAGACAGAGCCAAGCAGCTATGTACCAGTGTATCTGCCTCAGAGGGATTTCCCACCTCCCCTCAAAAAAAACCCAAGCAGACTATGCATTCGTTATCCATTTAAATGTCTTTTCTGCAATGTTTTGCTTTTAAAAATGAGAGGAAAGGAGAAGGAGATAGAGATTAAAAAAAAAAAAAAAAAAAAAGGAAGAGGAAAATCCCATCGTAAAGTGTTGAGGGACGTATTGCTCAGTGAGGGATGTATTCAGAGAGGTTTCATGGAAGTTCCTCCCATTAATCCTGTTGGCAGGTACTAGAAATTGTGTTGCAGAGCTTCTGGGCTTGCATGTACTGGATTGCTACAAAACATCAGAGCAATGCCTGCAGCCAGAACAGAAAACTAACTCTAGAGTACATAGGAATGAAACTAAAGAGAATGACAAGGAGGTTTTAAGAGCAATATATTAGGAAGAAGACAGAAGCAGTGAAAAAAATGGAAGTGGGAAACCCCTTCAAATCCATAAAGTCCTAAGAGATCATTCGGAAGTGTCTCCCCCAAAGCAAAATGTTCCTATTGCCTCATTTCACTGACATTGGCATTTCCATAGGGTCTGGGATCTGATATGGCACATGTCATTTACAGAAGGCTTATAAAATTTATTTACTATAACAGCACACAAACAATGATGTACTATGGATTTTACATGAGTCTTTTTTTTCTCCACAGAAGTCAATAAAGTTGTGCCAGCAGAAAAGTTGGCTTTACAGTCACATAAAATATTTTATCCCAAAGAACAATAGAAACTCTAATCAGACTGCTTCACTTTATATTGTTACAAACTGCAATTAATCCGCTCAGCCATACTAGTTCTTGACTGAAAGGCATGTCCTTACATTTCTGAGTTGTTTACGTGTAATGCAACACGACAGGAATTTGTGCAGAGATCGGAGAAAATGAGTTATTTAAAATTAACCATTTGGAATCCTGTCTATGGCTGTTTGCAGTCTGCAGTGGATTGGCAGGGCTGATTACATGGACTCACGTGGCATTTGTAGGAGGATTTCTCATACTGAGTTGTTCTTTAAAGAACACTTGGTAAAAACTCACTGCGCTTTTGGGTGTTCAGGTCTAGGGAGCAAGGAATTCTGCATTAACATCCTCTGTTTCTAGCAACAGTAAATAATACATCTGAAAAATAGAAATATGTCAATTGTGTTAAGCAGGACAGGTAAAAAGTAACGAGATTCATACCTTGTATGTGAAATGTGGCAGTTACCTCCCGCAGTCCTTTTACCGTGGGATGCTGAGACAGATGATGGAGCCCTGCAGAATGGCTGGGCAAAAAGCAGCAGCAGGGCGCCACAGGGTCTCACACATGATCACAGGAGACGCTGTGCAGAAAGGAGGAGATTTGCTTAGGTAAGTACAGCAGAAGATCTGTCAGTGTGCCTGCACAGTGACTAGTTGGTGTGAGCTTGGATGTAGAGAGTCAAGGCAAGCATAGGATCCAGGCTCTGTGCTCGGGCCTGGGCTGTAGGCAGATATATCCTACTTAGGAAAGTTTCTTCCATTGTGCAGGTTTTTTTCAACTCCTTAGTCTAGCAAGCTAGTTAGAAAGCAAGGCAGGAAGGAGATCTTCTCTCTCCAAAAGCCAGAAAGAATTAGATAGAAAACATGAACCATGACAGTTCAGAAAACAGGAAACAGTTAAAAACATCCAAGTATTTGTTTGTTTGCATGTTTTAAACACTGGCAACTTTCACCCAATCTTCTGATCTGGGGCACAAATAGATATTTGGGAATGAGATTTTTGAATGTCTAAGATACATTTTGGGCCAAAAATGAGTGATAGTCTTGTATGTCAATTTAGGATACCTCAAATAAATAGTATCAGGGATGAGAGGGCAGGTACCCAGCATTTGCTGTCACTTTACAATGTTTCAAACTTAGTACTTGAAATATTAAGAACCCCTAAATCACCAGGAGCTTTTTAAATCTTCATTTAAAACTTTTTCTTTGTCAAAGAAGAATCTTTTTCCTCCAGAGAAGAGCCTCCCCATCATCTGGGAAAGTCTATTTGATGATGGGAAGGGGAGGAAAATTCATTAGACAAATGAAGAAGGCAACTGGAAAAACTGAGTTCATTCTCAAAAACTTCATATGCTCATGGAAAACCAGCCAAAAGTTAGGGCTTCAAATGATTTGGGTTTGGAAGAGGAAGAAATTATATTGCTGGTGTTAAAAAGACAAGTTTTGAGACAGATGTCATCATATCTTCCACTGACAAAGAGCTGGTGCTGAGCAGTGATGACAGCAGTCACCCTTGGCGGGTCTTGGTCCCCTGGCAAATTTTGTGACTGCTGTCAGGCACAGAAGGATTCTGTGGTGTCTTTGCCTACCCCAGCATCCTGGCTACCTTTCACGCAGCTGCTGTGCTGACCTCCTAGTTGCCGGTGGCCTGTGCCCACTCGCTTTGCTGTGAGATGGGACTGCCCATTGGCATGCTCAGGGGTTTGCTCAAGACACAAACGTTACCTGACTTCAGCTCCTGGTGCAGGGGCTGAAGGGTGGCATGCTTTGCCTTATTTACTTCCATCTTTTGTTTTTGGAGAACTGGATTAGCTACTGGATTTTCTCATGGAGTTGCTTCTATTTACAACTATTGACACACAGCAGCTATTGCTGATCTGCAGAAAAAGCACTCCAAAGCACACAGGTGTCTTTCACTGGGGATGTGTTCCCCCATACAGAAAAAATACAGAAATCTGAGAGGGAACCACAGAAAGAAACACAAACCACAGAGCAAAAGTTCTGTTCATCTCTAAACTAGTTGTCCCTCAATTAGGTAATTAGATCTGTAAGAGAATGAAAATGCCCCTACAAAGATAGTGAGATAACTCTCTTCATGTCTCAGACACTGAAGGAAGATAGGTTCAATAAACCCAGTGGAAAATTATTAATAAAAAAGGCGCTTTATGTGCTACTCTTGTTTCTCTCTCTAGCTTCTCCTTGCTGTTTGATCTGAGTTAAAAAAAACAACTGGATCTGTAAGTAGAAAACCTGCATTTCTAGCTTTCATGCTTGCTTTGAAGCTTGAGTCCAGTAAGTGAAGACCAGTGAATTTATAAGGCATATTCAAGCTAGTCCATAGAGACAAGTTTATGAGACTCCAAAACTCTGGCAAGCATCTGCATCTGTTCTATTTACTCAGATAACACGAGAGAGGCCACACTACTAAAACACAGCATGAGTGAGTTACTAAATTAGGTCATTCAGCCCCAGCATTAAAACTGGTGGTGATTATATATTGGTTTATTTTATTAATGTAGGCAGTTACCTCTCTAATGGGACTCAGATGATGTTCTTGCTGGTAATGGGAAAAATAATAATCTTTTTTAGTTCTTACTGTCTCCTCCCTTCTCATTATGTATCTGAAATGGCTGAAATCCAATGGCTTCTGAAAATGTAACCTCTAAAATAGTGCTTTCTTAAAACCAAATATAAAAACACAACAAAAAATATCCCCTGAACAGCTAAAAAAACCCATACACAACACTCTGAAAATCTTTCTCTCTAAATAGTTCCTCTGATGAATACAATAACGGAAGGAAACAGAGTACATTGAACAAAAACTATCCCATGTTAATTATGTTGCTTTTTCCCCTTAGGAGAGAGTATTGGGTATATGGCAGAATACAAACTGCTGAAATTAAAATGTGCTGCAGAACTGGAATCTTGTTAGTCTCTGCTTAATGTTTAGCCTTTCACTCGTGAGCTGGGAAGAGATGGCAGTTCGTATAGGAAACACCATGTCTCTGCCAGGCTACACATGACAGGAGTGATCAAACAGTCTGCACCCAGTACACACACATGCACTCGTTCATGCCAAGACAAGAAAATGTTTTGGGGGCTCAAACATACAAGCAGCTGCTGCAGCAATCTGAGGTAATGTTGCTAGTGCCTCAAACCTCCTTTCAATGCTGTGGAAATGCAAAGGAAAACACACCTCCATGAAATTCTGTATTTTGAATATAACCGAAATAGGGATTTTTGTCTAAATTAAAGTATGTCTGCCCTTTTGTTAGTGGCGCTTGTCCAGCTAGATAATGAGAAATCCACTTCTTATTCTTCAGTTATGAAAAGTTGTTATAGGTACATCATATGGTTAACAAAACACATCTACAGCAAAGCTTAATACTTGAAGTTGTCATTCTCAGTTCAGAAATGCTATGTGACACACCAGAGTCCTAGTCATGCCATAGTATGAATCATGGGCATCAGTGACCATGTTCCCACATAAAGCAGATAAAATACCAGAGCTGTTCCTTGAATTTTGCTTTACAGCAGAGAATATTGATGTAAACAGCAATCCATCAACTCATCCTCTGCAACCTAGAGCATTACCGTTGCGATGAAGAACCAACAGACAGCTTTGTCCCCAGAGCATCCCTCAAGAGCAGGGTATAGCCCAGAGCATTTGCTTTGATCTATCCAGCTGCCATTTGCTTTAAGCTTTTTCCTGCAGACCCAAGTTTCGGCTGGGGAACTGGAGGCTTTGAAAGTCTGGGTCACAGCATGCATGGAAAAGGCATTTTCAAGGGAACTAATTGCCTGCCCTGGTCCAAAGCATCACAAAAAGTTCAAAGGAATCAGCTGCCCATGCTGGACAGGATAAATACCAGCATTTATTACTGATATGAGTCAGCAAATAATTTCTTGCCTTGCAGAGTCAAAAAGTTTGTAGCTGTCAGGCTCCCCATAAAATCTGACATAGAGTCATGAAATACAGTGAATTTATCAGTGACTCCAGCCTAGTCATGAGTCAGAGACTCACACTGCTCCATGAAGCATGATAGCCAAGGTCCTTCTGTTGCCAGCTGTAGGACTGGACTCAGACTGACAGAATAATTCAGGCTGGAAGGGAGTTCTGTAGGTTATCTGGGACAATCATTTGCCCAGAGTAGAGCCTGCTGAGGTCATGTTTGTTCAGGGCCTCGTCCAGTCAGGGTTTGGGTATCTCCAAGGTTGGTGATCCCACAGACTCTCTGGGCATCAATTCCAGTGCTGCACCCCATTCCAGTAACGAATGTGAATTTCCCACATTGCGATCTGTGGTTGGTGCCTCTTGTCCCATCACAGTGTTCCTCTCCTAAGAATCTGGATTCAACTTTATACACTGGCAAGTTTCTCTTGCTGCCTCCAAGTCTCCTCACATTCTCCATCCTCAGACAAACTACTCTCTCACTAAAACACTCAGTGAAAATGACCAGGTTCCTCCTTGCTACCATCCTTGTTCATCTTGCAGTCTTCCTTCACCCCTCACTGGAGCCACACTCACTTCACTACCCTGACCAGTGAATGAGTTCAATGCTGAAACATTTTTTTTTAAAGAAGCCAGGCAATCAGCAGTGCTCTACAACTAGGCAAGATTTTCTGAAACAAATACACATGACCTATCGTTTGGGTAGTAGGATGCAGAGTGCCTCAAGCCAGAAGACTTAGGCCAAACTTGATTAAGCCTTCAGCAGGAGAAGACATATTGTTTTCCTGTTATTTTTTCCTCCAGGCTTTTAAAATTCACTCTTTTCTCTCTTGCTGTCTCTGTAAACTTTTGCTCAGCTTGTGTTTCCTAGGCAGCTCATGCCAGTGGGAATAAATCCTGCAATGCCAATGCTCCTTCGCTGAGTCTGCCTCGGCTCAAGGCAAAAGGCTATGGCCCTAGTCAAGATTGAAAGGCTATTCTACACCACATTAGATCAAAAAGTACAAATATTCTCATGTCTTCTTGTCATTCAGCATAATATAAGACTCTTACCTATTTTCTCCCCTTAGAAAAAATACATAAATGTGGGGAAAGAAAAGCAGGCCCAGCAGCATGAAACAATTACAAAACATTCTTGCCTGCTGCTTATTGTCACTCCAGTCATGACCAGTTCTGATGTACACAATTGGGAATTCATATCTATCATGAAAATTTATCTATGGTGAAGTTAGTAGGATGGAGTTTGTATGTCCTGAGGTAAAAATCTACTGCAGTAATTTACTCTGAGACTGAAGTGTCATGTCTAACAAGTTCAGGCCTAGTGAAGACATCAATATACTGTAAGATAAGCAATATCTACCCAAAGGGCTGCTGCTAGTCACTATATCACAGCCTTCTTCTGTATCTCTGAGCCACTAAGTTTATGTTCACTTAATCTATTAAATTTTACACAGCAACTTCATACACTTAAAATATTTTTTCAGTATCTGAAAGGAAAAGTTTCCATTCTCTAGTTTTCTGGACTAGCCAAACCCATATTTTGGTCCCAGAACGGCAGGGTTTATCTATTTTCTATCCTGTCATTAGAAAAAGAATTGAAATATTTTTCTTTCTCATTTCTAGCAGCCAGGTATTGATGGCAGTAATCAGTCAGCTCATTATTATTGGAAATAATAATGTTGGCAATAAGCCAAAGGCTGTATTACAGCCTTGAGGATGCTCCCATGCAGCAAAAGCTCTGGAAAGCATTTGGGTGGCTTAGCAAGATTTCAGCATGGCTCCAGGGAGCAAGATTAAGGAAACTCTGCAACCTTTTGAAAGAACATTGTATGTTCTTTTTCCTCACAGTTCCCGTCTGTGAGGTTTCATGATCAAAGCCTCAGCAAACCCCAAATCATAAGGGAATCACTTGCCACTCCACACTGACATCAAGATCCTGTTTCCCACAGAATTTTTGGCTGGTGGCTGGACGGAGGCGTAGGGGTAAAGCAACGTTCATACAACATTGCAGAAATCTAGTCTGAAGTTTTTCACACTTCAGCAAAACTCAAGGCCATTTATGGGCTTTGCTGAACACCCTGACTGAGTTCAGAGTCTTTAGACTGGAAAGTACATGGAAACAAACCAGCAGGATCCAAAACATCAGCTCACCGTAACTAACCATGGCAAAGCTCACAAAGGATCAGGTGTCACAGGCTCTCACTCTGCTAGAGTGCTCCCAAGGGTGCTTTGAAGTTGAAGATCAGCCTCTGATGACCAGATTCCCTCGGCCTCAGCTTGGGCTGACTTTAAATTCAGTCTGCTCTTGACCAGGACATGTCGGAGCCCTTTGGAAAGGCCCAAGATCCTTGCAATGTAGGATCTGGGTAATCCTTTCTGCCAGACATTGTCACCACAAGACCAAATACAATGGTGGCAAACTGCACAAAGTGCCAGGACCTCATCATGCCACAGGGAAGCCTTCGTGCAGCAGTGTGAGCAAGCTATTGAGTCCAGCTCTATCAGAGGCACAACACCCAGGAATGTTTGAGATTATCTGCTCCAGCTCCACTTTAAAACCAGGTGGCTTTCTTCCTCCTGTTTCTCTTACTGGCTCTAGGCTGTCACTTCCTTGACAATTAGAAACTTTCTAATTGCCAATGTGAATGTATTCCAGTTGTTTGTATACCCTTTGCTTAAATAGATCTTTTTCCTCCCCACAGGTTACGCCACTAATGTTCTCTTAGGGAGCATCTGACCTTGACTTGGGCAGCTAATCCCAATCATCTCACTCTGCTGGTTTCCTCGTTCCCTAATACTGATTCTGGCTCTGACTATTGCCCTCCTCAGTGGAGGCATTCCTCCAGGAAAAAAGAGATTTGAGGGAGGAGGGTACATAGTGTTAGCAAAGGCCAAGTTCTTCCTGTCCCCCAACCCCGTTAGGATGAGGTACTTAAAGCAGTGCTATGATGTTGCACTGGTGACAAGTTTCCCCCTCCCTGGGGAGCAGCGTTCCTGCTTGGATTCTTCCTTTCTGCCTAAACAGAAGATACGTCACCAAATGTTGTTGCTTATTCAGGGAAAATTGCTAGTATTCTTTTTATATGAAACAGGTCAATATACCACAGACTTGGAGCAACCGGATTAGAAATTAATAGAAAAAACTCAGGAAGATGAAGAGGAAAAATCCCCAAATCACAAGTGAAACTACTCCTGCCCCCAGTCTTACATTTAAGCCAACAAATATATTAAAACTTGTTTTTAACTTGTAAGTATTGGCAAGCAAAGCCAATCCTAGAGCAATCACAGAGCAATAAAATAGCAGCCATAAAAAACAGATTGGATACGGTGAGATAAACTCCTGCACATCAATTTACTCAGTTAATAACTGCCAGAATAATTGCAATTCATTTAGGAGTTGGAATCAAATCATAAATCAGTCTTCAGCCATGTCTTAACAACAAATACCAATTTTAATACAGAATTGTTGAGTGCGGCATTAGTAATTGTAAGGAGTGTTGTAAATACAGATGCTTATCCCTTAGGGTTGCTCGCAGTATTATGCACACATTCTGCACTAACATTTTGTCCCCAGTGGTGTTGCACACCACAGTATTTATTCCCAGGGTAGTGTATTACTACTTGCTAATTCCCATGTACCTACTTGGCCTGTTGCTCAATGAACTTCTGCCGTATGATTTGCCCAGTGACCACATACATGGTTAGCAGCCCTTCTAAGTCTTACCAGAGAGAGTTTTCCAGACTTGCAGCAGTCACTATCTATGACGGATAATCAAGTACCACTGATTATCATTATGACAAAGCAAAACACGTGTTTCCTGTTTATAAACTATTATTATAGGGCCATAATCTGTGTAGTTGTAAAGCTCAACCTTCATTAAAGTTTTTACTTACAATGCAATACTTTGTGCTCATAACTGGCTCCTGAAGAGAGGGAAAGAACGTGTTGCATCCGTGACAGACATAGTTTGCTGACTGTGATGGTTTGCGTCTCCTGAGCAGATGCAGTGAGGGTGAGGCGACAGGCCATACCCACGTCCGTCTATTGTTTCTCTGCTTGCTCATGACAGGTATGGCATATTGGCTCCCTCCCTTCTTCATCTCTCACAACTTTATGTAGAAATCCTTGCTGACTTCTCTGTCCCCTTGGGTATGACTCTGGGGAATGATCCAGAAATTAACCTTATCATCATATTCACCTTGAGAGGAAAAGCAACTCCTTCTTCCCTCTTAACCATCGTAACCCTCATTGAGAACAAGACTGAGGTTTAGTGGAATTCTTGTCTTTCTGCATTTGAGATAATCATTCTTCAAAAAAAAAAAAAGGAAGTCCCATAAAACATGCAATATTCATGCTCCATCATGAGGGATTTTCTTCAGCTTTACTGAGCTTTGGATCATGCTTCATATCACTTGAACCCTCCCACAGTCTCAGACCTCATCATTATTGGCCTTTCTACAAGCCTGTAAGGGACCCAGCAGTCCCACCCTAAACAAGATTTCAATTAGCTCCATCTCCATCTTAATTTGCCAGTTGATCTAAAGATGTTTTGAGTGAGGCCTGTTCCACATTTGCTCATCAATACTGCATCTCACATCTCAGCCCTAGAGATTTCTATATTTGTCTTGTCTGGGATTACAGGGAGGACAGAAGGAGACTGTAAATAGTTCGCACCATTCTTCTTGACTTATCAAGGGCTTCTGGTATGGAAAAGAGTGCTGGCTGTTTTGAAAACAATTTGCAAAACCAGCTTACATATAGACAGCCACACCAAGTTTCAATACAGTTTAATATACAATATAATATAGTATGGCTGAAAAATATTTTGCTTACATTTGTTTATATTTTACCTAATTGCAAAATTCCTGTCCATAGCAAAGTGGGAGGCGTATTTCTATAGCATTTTCCTGATGAAAATGGGTAGGTACATCTTCTGTGCACACCTACTGTGAGTAACATTTCATGCATGCTATACAACAATCTGTATTTCAGGTGAAATCTATAGGGCACAGCTGGGGGCTTGACACCCTTACTCCACCTCTGTTTCCTTTGGTATTTCCTGGATTATGCTGTCTTGTTATTTTGCCTTTATATGATACAGTTTTTAAGCACTTGGACAGCTATCAAGTATCCCTTAAGACTCCCACAGATGGAGGAGCAGATGCACCGTAACCATCTGGGGCCAGAACTATGATTAACTTTCAAGTCAATGTGCCTGTACGAATGGACTGCGTGTTAGAAATGTTTCTTCCACTTCAACCAGAAAAAAAAAAGGTTTAAAAGCAGCCTCTGGACTCAGGTGCCCAGCGTGAGAAATTTTTTCTGTTAGGCATGTGAAAATCAGCGATACTTCCAAAACTTTGGAATATGGTGGTCTCCTGCCCCTAAAGCAACAGAGATCCTTCCTCACCTCACTATACTGGTGACCGAGTTGTGTTCACAGCTCTTACCAAGTGCCTCTTGCTTGCCGCACAGGAATTGTGTCAAGAATCACAACAGCCTTTTGTAATGCTATGACCTACCTTTCCAGCAGGAGGGGAATGGCTATTTTTGGTATCATTAACCTGCAGGCTTTGGTTTCATTGATTTTATCTGCTGTTTCAATTTACAAAGGAATGAAACCAGCACAGGCACCTCAGCTGGTCAGAGAGATTGGGACAGGTAATTGCTCCTCATTCACCTAGGAACTTCTGTAGCTGTTTCTGCCACACGGTATGAATGTCTGGAGACCTATATGATGATGAGCTATATCTGCAAGCTTTCCTGATCCAAAAAGCCAACAGCTCCCTGACTTCAACACAAAAGGATTTCTTCATTGCTGGACAGAGAGTGTCTCCTACAGTGGCAGCCTGCATGCTTCTACCCCTGAGCACCTCACCTGCTCACACCTTGCACACATCCCACTGGGCTCACCAGTACACCAGTTAATCTCTCTGTCAACAACCGCATACATTTTAGCTTTCAGCAAAGCACCAAAGGAATCTCCTTCCCTACTTCCCCTTTGCGATGATGGCATTTGGTTACCTTTTCGCTTTCTGGTTCATCCAGAGGAACAGCCTTCCTAGCTGGCTGGTGAGGAGCCTGTGAATGAAAACAGGTTGGGTGAAGTCTGAGCAAGGACTATGCAGCCACAGGCAGACTGGCCCAAGGAAGACCCTTCCTAAGTGACTCCATATACAGCTCACTGTGCTTGCGTTGGGAATAACCTTAGTGAAGAAATATGAGAGACCTTGTTTCTGACATATCCCTTTTTAGGCCCTGAACTCTTTTCTTTCTCAATAGGACTGAAAGCTTACTTTCTGTCAGGGATTACTCATGTGCCAACCTGGGCTTAGATGCAATAGCGGGTCAGAAGGGGCCATATGGAAACAATGTGAGCCCCGCAAATGTTAGTTGTGGGTCTAACAGGTGAACCCAGGACTGGACAGGACAGGTGAGGAGTGGGCATACAGGTGTTCCCTGGTCACCAGCAGCTAAGGCTGCTTGCATCTTAGTGGAAACAGTGGGACTGAGGACAGGATGCTGCTGGCTCAGATTGTGTCAAAGGACAAAGACAAGCAAGGACACCTTATACCTTTTTCTCAGGAGCCCATGCAAATATTTGGAAGAAATTTGGCTCAGCATTTTCAGAGCTCACATGCTACGGAAATGGTAGCAGGTATGTAACGATGCTGAAAATACACTGGCATTTAGCAGCTGCCTACTCTTGTATGACCAAAGTGCCAACGAGAAGCAAATCTACCGTGGGGATGAAAGAACCCCCTTTTAGCCACACGGCTGCAATGTAGACAGTGGGGCAGCAGTGCAGTGGAGCGGCTGTGTAACTGTGCAGCTCCCCCACCCACACTGCACCTCAGAGCCAGCTGTCTACTGATGCCATTGGTGGGCATCAAGAGCACAGTGTCCTAAGGCAAACTTCCCAAAACTTTGAAGATGCCTAGACTGGGAAAGAGAGGTTCTTTGGGCTGTCTCTGGCATGGACTGGAATAACTTCAGTTAACACCAAGCACACCAGCCTGCACATGCATAGCTTCTCTTACAGAGACTCCTGCAAAAGTATCAGAGGGTGTGAAGTAACATTATTATTATACTTAGAGGTAGAATTTTCAGCCAGGAATGTCAGAGTGCTTTGTAATCTTTAACTAAACTACATCTGTGAAACAGAGAGGCCACATGGACATGGACCACCTCATCCCAGCCTCGAGGGGAGTCACCGCTGGAGTAGAGAGCATCAGCTGCATAGGCACGCACAACGATATCTTCTCCAGTTCAAAAGGAAGTGAAGACTATCACCTCTAGTTCAATTTCACGAGGAGTGTGGGAGTCTGGGAAGCTGTGTGCAAACACTCAGATTGGACCTGGCAAGGCTAAGATTTTCTTTGCAAAGCAGCTATTGCTCTGTCACAATAATATTACTCAGAACTGATAGTGATCAGGGCAGAGAGACAGGTCAGAGTCCACACATTGCAAGAACTTTAGTTTCTCTGTCAATGGCTGGATAAGCCTGAAAATAAATCTTAAGGAAAAATCCTCAGCACCCTGCCAGGCTGCTAGCAGCCCACATGGGACCAAGCAGTGCTTGTTTGCAACTGTGCTCCCTCCCTGCCAGCACATCTGTGCACACTCTCAGGGCAGGAGTGATCTCTGGTCAGTCCTCCCCTATTTAAGGCATTATTTAAGCGTGTGCTTACCTGAAAGCCAGGTCCAATGCTTGTTCCAATGCTTCTGATCTTGAGTCAATGATTTCTGTAACAGTAACAGATGAAGATGCACAAACTGCTTAACAAAGTCAGCACTCCCTCACATGACTAATAATGATTCCTGTTCAACAGTCAGCAGGTGAAGAAACCCAGCAGTAAAATTCTCCTGTGCATAAGGATCCCGGATATGACAACTCCTGCCTTAACAACAGAGCATATGATCAAATCCATTCATTTCAATGAAAGGGAAGGCAGGAGGGAAAGTGTTAATTATTCTTTGTGGGATGAATGAAATGCACTGTACAATTAGCACCTTCTGTGCTCCCGCCTGTTGACAGGCTTAACTTAAGAGATTTCTCTGTACTGTCCTACGTATCACCTTTCCTTTGACATTATCTTCCTTTTCTTGGCTCTCTACATAGAATTTTAATGAGATCTTAATTGTTTTTCCATCAGCTGCAAGGATTTCAAACCCAAGTCATATGTTGGTTGTCATTCTGCAGAAGGTGGTATGGGGAGCTGTAGAGATGTTCTCTTGCTAAAAAGGAGCAGGAGGCAGCCCCCACACCTCCCACTGCATCCCAGGGAAGGGCTGTCTCTGTATTTCCAGTGCAGGCCTGGAGACTACAGTTTGGTATTTCTGCAGTTACACAACGGGGATTGGAAATATCAGTCACGCAGATGACCATCATCACCTCCGTGTGACTCCACTGGTTGCAATAAGATTTGAGGGGTTGGTTTCTGAGTCTGCCTTGCCACAGTTCTCAGGGCTTAATGAGCCCTTCGCTCAACACAGCCAGAGGACACACAGGTGCTGAATGAGCTGTACATCAGCCTCCTATTTTTTGTCCTTTGCTGTCTACTAGTCGCCTGCACACTCTCATCTTTTGCTTCATCGTTCAAGTAATTTTCAGTAACACAACCTATTTAAAGCATGCATTTACTTACGTCTCTTGAACCTTTTCAAGGGCACTTTCTGAAGGTATCACAGATTCCCTGAAGCATTATGGGGAGAATAGGATGTTGCAAGAGTAACTGGATAGAGCTCACCATACGTATAGAGTCCACAGGGAGCATAAAGAGTTCCTGAGATACAGGCACCCATGGTGCTGTACTGTTATGGAGAGGGATACTACACGTTAGGGTTACTCTTTATGGTCATCAGACTGTATGAAGAGTAATTTATTACGGAGTGGCTGCCCTAGGGTTTGTTACCAAGCCACTTCAAGAGCTGATACTGCCTGCGGGAACCTGGCACTAGGCGTGAGTGCACAGGCAGGAGCACTTGCCTGGGAGCAGTGGGGTTAACAGCCAGGGAAGTACTGCATCGGGCAGGCAAGTCCTGAGCACTGGGGGTTGCCTAAAGCTGGTGGGACAAGTCCCAGACACAGAAGGGGGGGCCTGGCCTCTATGCAGGGCTGCAAATTCTGCCATCATGCAGCAAAGAGCCAGGAGCCTAAAACCAATGATGATCAATTAATATCTCAGATTTCCATAGCTATTCACTCCAGGGTCCTAATATAACTTATAATCAATATCTGACAATAGTCTGGGGATTATGTTAGCAAACAGCAGCATTTTAGAGATGAGGGAAGAGGGGCACACGTTGCTTGTCCAAAGAGTACAACATCAGTGGAAAAGACGACTCGCTGAGAAAACTAGTTTCAGGGCCACGAGTAAAACCTCAGCTTCGCACTCTGAATCCTGTGTTCCTCAACTGGACAATGCTGCACAGGCGAGCCATCCATGTTTAATTAATGCTTACATATTTTTGTTATTCATCCATGAACTTAATATTTATTAAAATATTTCTAACAGCCTTGTTCCTCCACATTACTCCATTTCAGTGTGGAGCATTCAGTGACAGTTTCCATGTAGCTGTCTCCCGTAATCACATTTCCTGCCCTCCCAAAATATCTCTCTCCCTTATGGGAAACAATATGGAAGCGATAGCATCTTTTATGTCATAGCTGCTGTGTGACAACTATGTGGTTTCCATCCACACCTTACACTCATTATAGACATTCACTTTTTGACAGCTAGATTCTTCCCTTTTGGGCTTTGGTGCCAATCCTAATCTCAGTAAAGTATAAGAAAACAAATTAATTAGCAGGCACTGGAGAGCCTGAATGTTGCCCAAAGGTATACATTGTGAACTAAATAAGAGAAGCCTATAATGCTTATTACATGATTTGAGCTTGCCTGTTTTTTATTTGCAACAACACAGCTCCTGCACCAGGGAGCAGTGGGCAATTTGCAGCTGGAAGCATGGCCAGAACTCTGCCCTGCATCCTTCTGCACCCTGGGCATGTCTGCTGCTCCACTTAACATGACATCAGGAAACTGCCTCAGCACAGAATTGGAGCATTCGAGGTAGGAAATTTCATTTGCTCAGTTGCTATAAATGAGATAGCCCATTCATACAGGGCTGTAGTTTTGACCACAGATAGCAAGAAGACACAAATAAACTGATGGGACCTGGGAAACTTGCTCTGCTCCCTCTTTCTCAGGCTGTCTTTCGTTAACCATGACAAATATTTAAATTAAAGCAAACACTGCAGATATGAGGGAACTTTTAGTTCACTGACAAGAAACACTGCCTTCAGGACCTCTTTCATGTCCATTATAAATAGAAAGCCATAGCACTGCAAAACTAAAATCAGTGCTGGCAGTCCAGCTCTTGCCTTCTTTAAAGAAGTTGCCAAAATGTGCAAAAATTTAAACATTCAGAGAGATAACACACTGCTTGCTCAGTGCACCTCATCTGTAATTTACAGATCGTTATTGCTGGCATCACTCGAACACTCCATACTTGCTTAAAAAATGTGTCGCTTGCCTAAAGCTTTAGACAAATCATCTAATTTCCTAACAAGCCAGTAACACTCAGTTGAGTGCTGCTACTGGAGCAGAGCAAAGTATGTTCCTGTTGTATCACAAATGGGGAATGCTGAGTCCAGACCTGAAATGTAGAGGTGCAGGCAGGGGCTGGTGCATTTGTCATTCTTTACTTTTCCGGCTGAACTCCTTTTTCAAAGTGTAATTGTACTTCTGAGCATGGGAGATATGCAGAAACAAGCAAAGAGGTACCTACATCAGCTTTAGCCCTTTACTGCCAGCTCCTTTACTCCTTCCTTCCACTAGGAAAAATGTGATACTTCATGTAAAAAGCAAAATGAAAAAAAATTTGACTTGGAAATTCCTCTAAATGTCTTACAATAACCATGGTTTAGGCTGCTCATGCTCCCCATTCTCTTTTGCACACCTTACTCCCCCTCCCAGGTACTTTTTCTGGTGCTGTGTACCTTTTAACCTGAAGGAAGGACACTCCACTTTTTCTGCACCAAAAATCTCTTAGCAACCTTCTGAAAGCAGACACCTTTCACAAACAACACCAAATTAAACTGGAAAACAGTCCTACTTAAAAAGCAAGCAAGCAAAACCAAAAATCCATAAAAGTCCCTGAACAAGCCCTGTCTTGAGAGAGAATGACCCGGTACTGGGCTGAGGGTATGATTAAGCAGTGATAACCCCAGGGACTGGAAAGCTTCCCAAGGGATTAAAAGATCTTTAAGCATAATTCCCTCTGCAACCGAAACCAAAATTTGAACTTGGTTCTTTGGAAGTGAAACTCCAGTCTGTTCACCCCGGCAGCCTCGTGTTGAGGCACCACGTGAAGTGCCCGGTTTGTCAGGCTGAGACTTTCGTGCCTGTGGATGGAGAGCTGCAACACGGCCCGTGCCGAGGAGCCGGGAGGGCTCTGAAGGAGGTGATTAGCAGCGAGCTGGAGCCTGCTGAGACCTGCATGGCTTGCGCGGGTGAAAATGCAAGTGACGTGAATGGAGCAGGAGCCCACGCACACAGGAGGGGCTGTGGGCTAAGGAGGCACAGACAGCTATGGAAATGCCCTCCGGCAGGCAGGCGTAGCTGCCTGCTTGCAGTGCTGTGCAGCAGGGATACCCACCCTGGGGCACCCATCGCAGCTGGCAGGGCCTTTGGGTCCCTCCCAGGGTCCATCCCCAGAAAACAGAGAGCTAATGGGTGTTCGATGACATCGCACAGCAGAAATATATCCGGCTGTACATGTACGTGTATGGAGCCCCCTGACTGGGGAGAAAGACGGCATGTATGAATCCCACCACCAAACAGGGTACATAAATGCACATCTGGTTTACATGTGCTTTCCTCCACATGACACACAGGGCTCATGGTCTGCATGTGTGCCTTAGCTGGCTTTATGAAAGGCTGCATAGATCAATTTGAGAAAGTGCTCGGGATCCTCGGCTCCAAAGGAAGGAAGGGAGAAATTCTGCAACAGACCTGGGATCTTGGGAAGCTGCTAGACCCACCTAAAGCAAAGTGCAGAAAGCACACCATGATACACTGAGCATGGTACTTTTCTTCCATTATTTCTGAAAAGGCTAATTAATGTCTTTGCCTGTGCTGCATAAAACTTTGAGACAAATCTGTCCTTCAGGTCACAGGAAGTGGTGACATACAGGCAAAAAAAAAAAAAAAAATCAGCTTTCCATTCATTTCACATCTGTGTGGTTCCCACTGCTACAGCCAAGATTATTTTTTTCCTTTAATTTTAATCATGCATGCAGAAAATGAGAAGTATGTAGCACACTCCTTCCAAGCCAGAGTGACAGACAGCCTGTCTTTTCCCTACCAATAGCCTTTTGGGGCCAAGCTATCCCTGACTGTTCAAGAGCACAGCTTTACTGACAGCATACACAACTTGACAAGTAACGAGTACAAGATGGTGAAGAAATTTTCTTCTCTCTCCTTTCCCCCTCCTCTTTTCGTTGCACTGAATCTATATAAACAAATTCTATCACTGACTTTGCCAGTAGATGAGCTTTTCCATCTGGGAATAATATTTCATTTAAATAAGGGATTGGAAGCCCTTTGCAAGAAAAAGGTAAAACTAGCATGGACACATCATCCTCAAATATTCGGGGGGGGGGGGGGGGGGGGGGGGGCGGGGGGGGGCGGGAAGAAAAGAAGAAGACAAAAGACAGAGAGCGAGAGGGAGAGACTGACCAAGGGACCTATGAGTGCTTTTCCTTTTACAGCTGCTATGGGTTTTCTTTGAGAGAAACCAGTTGCCACCTTCTAGAAGTGATGGAAACACTGGCTTTGCTCCGTTATAGCTGTAAGCTGGGAGAAACTGGATGGGAGAAATAACGAACCAGTGCTACTGATTCCTCTCCCCTCTTGCTTCAAGTTAGGTGCTCCCCAGCTGCCTTGCAGGGCCCCCCCACTGCCCCCCAGCAGCCAGGGTCAGGCAGGGAGAGCAGTGTGGGGAGCAGGGGGGTGGCAGTGCTTGGCTCCCTCCCAGGGTCCCACAGTGGCTCCACCAGCTGCTGGGGAGAAGAAAAGTTGCACATTATCCCCCTCATTTCTCTTGCAAGGAGCACAGTGGGCAAGTAAGCAGCCTGCCCCACATGAGGGAGGGAAGGTCGGTCCCTTACTGCAGGATGGCAGAAGTCAGTGCTCCTCCCTGAACTGGGAGAGGATCGGGGGGAGATGTGTCCCCACCCTGTCTCAGGAAGCAAATGCTCTTAATCATTTCAGTACAATAATGATAATATTCCACTCAGGCAGAACATACAAGAACTTTCAGATGCTCTCAAAACTTCTTCCTCAGATTTGTAGCTGCAGATCAGCACCATAAACTACAGGTTTTTCTGTTGGTGCTGAGGGAGCCCTTACCACAGGGCATCCCCACCGCAGGGCATCCCCACCGCAGCTTTACAAACCCCGTGAAAATCATTCTCTGTTGTTTTTTCCTAATGATGACAGGAAGCCAGGGCATAATGCAAGTGATAACTAACCTCATGTCACAAGCTTCAAAAAGGTAACAGCTTGTATGATTTCCGCCAAGTTTCCGTAGATGTTTTCTTTTACTAGTACTTAAACCCACTGCAGATGTCCTTATGCATCCATGTAGGTGCAGTAGTCCCCAGGGGGATGCTGTGGGGTACCACAAGGTCCCTAAGACAGACACGGCCCACCTTGGGCTGACCACAGAAGGGGGAATACAGAAGAAAGTTACAAGGCCAATTACAAACCAATAGCCTTCTGTTTGTTTGTTTTCCAAGATACACTGACTAAGTAGTCTCATCTTGTTAGAATTACCTTGATACAAGCATACATTACAAAATTTTCTGTTCGGATAAACTAGAAAAGTTCAGCAAAAAAATTCATGTGAATTCAACAATGCCCTGGAGAACAGGGCGGGGGGGAAGAGGTATTTGCTTTTTCCTACCAGTACTTCGTATAAATTCAGCAAAACAACTGCCCTTTACTTTCAGTCAATATACAAGTTCTTTGTATTTTTTGGGGGGAGGGGGATGGGATGGGAGACAGACAGACAGACTGAAATTGCCTAGTTTCATTGATTCAGTCCATCTTCTGCCAGTCAACAAGAGCTTTCAGCCTAGACAAAGACTAAAATAAAGCATACCAAATAAAAACCATGGACATGTAATTGTCATTTCCCAAAAGCTTCTTTCAGTCCCAGCTTCTCAGAAAACTACCCAAGCATTAAAGCTGCTGCCACTCAGGGAATCTAATTATAACTCAAAAAAAAAAAAAAAAAAAAGAGGAAAGAAAAAACCAACCCACACGTCTAACTGAATATATAAAGGATAATTATGTCATTAAAGCTAACAACATTTCAGATGGCGAAAGAATCATAAGGCAAGAATGGATGTGTTGGACACCATCAGGCTCCCATCAGATTATTCACAATAAAAATGCAGCCGTCACCAAAAGAATCTAATCCTTGTGTGCTTCCACTGATACAGCTCAGATGTGCGTGCTGGTATTTTTGAGCCCTAGCAGAGCTGTAAGTGTCAGCGATTCATTGTTTACTGTCTGGACTGAATTGACTCTTCAAGCTCCTTAATGATACACAGGCGGCCAATGCTTCATCTACCAAGGCATGTTGATCGCCATCCAAGTAAGTATAAGATTTCACATGGCTGTAAAGAAGGATCCTCCTCACATAGTCCAAGGAACTGCTCACAAAGGCTCTATTTAATCAGCGCAGCTCCATCTTAGTGACATGGGCACAGCAAAACAATTGTCCTTTTAAGAAAAACTAAGTCCTAGAATCAAAGAAACCCAGTGGGTGCTGCAAGAAATGCAGGCAGCAGAGGGTAGGTATGCTTTCTGGCCACAATTTATCATGAAAAAGAGTTGCTATCTCTAGCAGTAGAATTGTGTATCCCCAAAGAAATCATAAGAGCGTGTTTTCTGAATAACTTCAGTCATTCCATAGTCTTACCTTGCCAACAAAGAGGTTGATAATATTAGTTCTGTGAGTAGCTGAGCTAAGGAAACTCAGTTTCCTATGGATTTCTGTTATGTACCCTTACACTACCACGGAAATTAGCCTGCTACAGCCCAGTGTCCCCTCCGTGTCACACCTTTGGGTTTACTCTGTACCCCTCAGTCCTCCTCCCCACCACAATGCTCTCAGGTGTACTGATATTTGCTTGTCCTTCGAAAAAAGTCACACCCCTGAAAACCTATCAGTGCATCACACCTTCTAGGTATCCCTCCCTTGTTGCCATCACCTACTTTCATGGTGATCTCAGTTATTTCTGTTTCCCATCTGACGCCCTGCAGTTCCCCTCCAATCCCTTCTAAGTCTCCAGTGGCACCTCCAGCTCCCCCAAAACCTTTACTTTTTCATTGCTTTGGAGCAAGCGAGAAACAGCTTGTGCTGTAGGTGGATTAAAGCCATTCACACGACGATAGGGCAGCTGGGTTCTGTTCCTTGGGGCAAACAGAAAGGGCAATGGTTGAACGATCACAGCTTTACCTTGAGGGGACATTAATCAAGCCTTTGGAAAATTTCCACCAGTCTTCATGAAATTCATAAAAATGGTAATGCCTTTGAGATGCTTTCCTTTCTTTCCAGATTGGCTGAAATTTGCTGACAGTTTGAAAGTTACAGGGAGGAGCAGGGGGGGGACCAACAGATGGACAGACAGCCACTGTGACTGTATAAGCCTCATTTCCTTGGAAAACCAGACAAAAATAGAAGAAAACTACAGTGGCTGACAGATTTAATTAATGTAAACATACAAGGTTTTTAGTCCATTAACCTTCTTATTGGTCTAACTATTGCATGAGAGGTTCGGTTGCCTTTTCTGATAGAAAATAACTTGGCAGCGCAACATCCTGGCTGCAAAGAGTCCTGCAGACTCAGAATTCATAGGCAAAAGACACCCTTTCCCGCTGCTTCTTGGCATTAATCAAGAGTTGCCTCTAACGGACACACAGAAATCTCTTAAACTTGTCTTGTGGGTTTTTCTCCTTCTCTCTGCTTATTTGTATTTAACTTGGAAGAGCTGCAGACTGGATAAGGCTATTAAGGCTCACATTTTAAACAATGCGTTATGTATTAAGGGTATAAATCAAAGACATGATGTCAGTGCAAAGACTCTCATTAAATTCAGTTTGGAGTGTCAGTTAATAGAGCTTCAAAACTCTTCATGAGAAAGTGTCAGAGCATCTCATATGACTGAAGTCCTCTAGGCAGCTCAGCTGGGCCACCCTTTGTGTGCCAGAGCCAGGCAGAGTCAGATCCATGCAGCACAATGCAGTGACTTGCAGGAGCACTGACCTGAAGGAAGCCCTCCGGTAACATAGCTGTTAGAGACCTTTCTAGCATTAGTGCAGACTGTGGTACCTCTACTTTCAAGGGATACAGTCTAAAAAGTGTGTATGCCCTGATACCGCAAAAATTAATAAAAATCCTCTTTTGCTCAATCTCTACTTTTGGGATTAAAGTTCCTGGGTTTATCCATTCAGCCTAGGTGGTAGCTAGGGTGTCTGCCTAAATGCTGCCTTGGATTCTCAACAGCTTGACGACAGATCAGACACATTTTTCTTCAGTAATTCAACACAACCTTTAAGACACTCCCTTGTCTGTTAAACGACCCACTAGAGGAACCAGTCCAAGTGAAGTGGAATTTACCCAGTGGAAAAAACCAGTACAAGTCCCATCCAAAATTCACCTGGAAATGTCTTTGAGAAGCGGTGAGCAGACCTTCTTTGCGCAGGGGTATGAAATTAACTTTATCTAAATATCAAGGGTGCTCATTCTATGGAATACTGACATATCACAGACATACAAGGATTTAGCAATTTTTGGTTGAACCATTATTAACCTTTTTGGGTCTGTGACGGCAGTAGGGCAACTGAGGGACTGCACTAATAACTGCAGCAATATGCAAGGACAGCAGAAACGAAAATCACTGTATTCATTTAAAAATGCTTAATGTTCTGCCCAAGGAAATTAATGTAATAGAAAAAGATGATCTGAGATAGGATACTGCTGGGAGACCTCAAGTCATTTTTGATCTGCTGCTCTGCTCCAGGCAGGCTTTTTTTCAACCCATGCAGTGCAATCACACTGAGGAGTTCTCAGACTTTTTATGACACTGAAATTTGTCCCATTATTTGGTTTTGCAGATGCAATCATTTTACAAGGGCCCTAACCATCCCCAAGGGTCTGGGCAGACTCCACAGCCCTACAGAGACTGAGATTCACCCTTGCAGCCTCGCTGGTTTGGGTTAGTGCCCTGCCAAAGACTCCAGAAGTCACCTCCTGCTCTTGTGCACCAGCACCTCCATCCATTCCGAGTGTGCCGGGTGCCAGCCCACAGCCCTCAGAGCGGTATTCTTCCAAGCTTCCTCTCTGCTGCTTCTCCTGCTAAACACTGCCTACAGGGAAGGAATGGACAGCTGTCAAGGTCAGCCCGTGACCGACAGTCATGGGCTTTAATTTCTCCTCCCTCGCTCACTCTTGCTCCATTACAGTCAGTTTAGCCTTTCCGCAGCTGTTAGTTTCATTGACTGCTGCATCTTCTCATATATTTGAATTGTGAAATTTTGAAGGCAGGCCTGGCTTCCTGTGGGCTATTTGCAGACCTTCAGTGCAGACAGACACTGGGATGGCACGGATACAGGTCAGCAGCCAAGTCAGCGACATGGGACTGGTTGGGAACGGAGCTCACGTGAGATATGTGAGAAATCCAGGTTCTTGCAGAGATTTCTGTGATGTTTAATTCAACCTCAGCAAAGCCACATTTCTGCTGTGAACATTTATGGCATGATAACTTCAGAAAGGATTTTTGGTTTTCTCTTATATTTTGATATTTTCCTCATGAATCTGATACGAAAAGTTGCACTTTATTTCTACAAACTTCTCGATGCAGGCAGGAAGAAAACACAGACAGCCTAACTACTTGTGAGAACTGCCTGGGGGATGAGATGAAGGAAAATCAAGAGCTAAACTTAGCTAAGGGAAAGGAAACAGGCTATAAAAACTGTTGTCAGGTGCAGAAGAACCTTTTGGGAGTTGCAAGCATTTGGTCTTTCCAAAAGGAGAAGTGCAAGCAATTAGAAAAATGGCCATAATATTATTTATGCTCAGGGAAATGGATGAATCCTCAATTTTCTGGGTTTCAGAGACCTAGGAAGATGCCAGCTGAATGTTTTCAGAGCTTGTGTTTGGGTAGTTATGCACCAGAGAAAGATGCTTTTTCCTGACGTTATGAGTATACAATACACATTTTTCACAGGCATCAATTACAAGTAAGTATCTTCCACCTTCCTCTTTCTCAGCAAATTCCCTGGGTTGTAAATAGCGAGGACGGCTATTCAGGAAGAGAATGGAGATGGTAGACAAGTTTGTGTAGTAGCAGCTGGACAATTTCTCGTTGTTCAGAAGGAACCTAAATCTACCCAGAAGGCACCCAGATGCTGGAAATGAAAGTAAGAGGTGCCAGTGGACCAGAGAGGAGCCTGGTGCTGCCAGAGGTGTGCCATCCCCAAAGCACCCCGACAAAGCTCCCCAGCTACTCAGCAGCCAGAAAATGCTACAGCTGACTGAAAAGCTGAGGGAGAAGGCGGCGCAGGGAAGGGAGACATTTCCACCGTATGCAAGTGGACACTGGATGAACATTTCACCAGAAACCTCACCACGTTTCTCCTTGATGAATGCTCAGAGCAGCTCTACAGGAAATGCTGTAAGATGAGGCAGCCCTTAACTTTAAATGACTTTTACATCAAAATCTGAGGTAACGCCGGCAGCGCTACAAAGCCCCTTTGAAAGCGCTTGCTGAGGCAGAAAATTTCATCTCACAGGAGAGCCAGGAGCTGAAGTTCCTGAGAAAACAGGCCAAAAGCAGTTTCCTTGTAAATAGCAGTAATATCAGAAAGTCTCCTGGACCTCAAAAAGAAACCAGTGGGCCAAGGACCTGGTTGTTGGGCTGCAGCAGTCCAGGGGATGCTGCTCAGGATATGAATCATGGAAGCAGGACAGTCACATCCTGTTATGAGCACACTGCTTATTTTTCCTGCTCCTTCAGCCCTGGACTTCTCTGCTGTGCCTGCCACCAAGGCTGCCAGCTGGGGAGGTTGTAAGGTGGACGCCTGTCAACAGGAACCAAACTATAATCACTGATTCATTTCACAGCGTCTCCTGAAGCAGCCATCAGCTGGCAAATGTGTTCGGAGAGGAACCAGAAACCTATGGGTCAAAAACTTTTCCTGATACTGACTTTTTTCCTGTCAATGGCAGCAGAAAGCATGGGAAGGTACTATTCTGGTTTGGTAACGTCTCCGTAGCCACTGGTCTTACTGAGAGGTAAATGGTTGGCCAGAAACAGCAGCTGAGGAAAATGAGGCTCCCTACCTGGTACACACCAGCTCCGAGGTAGTTTTGGTATGTCAGATCAGTTAATACAGAAGACCAGCTCTGCCTCCATATCAGATCAGTCTCAAGATTGTACACTAGGCTCTGGAGCAACAAACATATTAATTTTACACCCAGGAACTTTGTAGATGACATTATGGTTGAAGACGTCAGGACAGTGACAAGCACAGTATGTAAACTGCATGACACAAAGGAAGAGCTGTAGCCCCCACTTGAGCTGCTCATCTCACGCTCCTCAACCAAAGACTACACCAGGAAGCCCCGGCTTATTTAAGCATAGTAGGAACTTTACCAGCGCCTTCCATGGGAACAGTTGCATCACACAGCGATACTAACACCTTCCCAGCTGCTGCAGTTCTAAAGGACGCCAGCAGACCTAACGTGGGTGACACTATTTTTCCAGTGAGAGCCCTTATTAAAAGTGACACCATGGCTTGTCCAGACAACACAGCTGTGCAAAGGTCACCTTGAAAGGAATTGTACTGAAGAACCCAGTGCCTCTTTTAGCTAGAATATTCAATTAAAAATGTATTATTTTAAATAACTCCCAAGGTTGTGTCCTCAGTGCTGCAGAATGCTGGGAAGGCAGATATTTAAGGGGCTCTTCTTTCTTTGTCAAGATCTTCTTAAAAAATCCTATTAATGCTTAAAAAGCTCTCCTTTCTGAAATTAGCCATTTAGAACACAAAGGTAGTGGGACTGGTACAAGCAAGAATGCTTCGTCAAAAGCAAACCTTAGGTTAATTGGCACACAGCAGAGCGCTCGATAAGGCCAGAGTTTCCATAAGGAAATAATTGTATAAGATACCCCCTTTGAAACACATTAAGAGCCAGCCTTCCTGCCATGGACATAATTTCCCCTGACCTCAGGTCTGAGCCCAGAGGGTGCACACCTTGCAAAGCCCTTCTGCTCCTCTTGCTCCATGAAGCAGTATCGGGTCCAGGTCCAGGCACTCAGGGACCTCCTGTGGTGGCTGTGGCTTCCCATGGAAGCCAGGGAGACAGCAGGCAGAGAAGTGGCATAGAAAAATTAGCAAAATATTACATTTGTATCAAGCCAGAATCACCATGCCCCTACTGGACAATTTCACAAGCATTTTATAGAGTGACTTGTGTCTTCTAGACACTCTCGCTGTTAAACTATCACTTTGATGTTTTCTACCTGAAGTTCAACACAAACTGCAGAAGCCAGCCTTTTGCCTGAAAATGAGCACCTGAAGATCTTTTCAAGGAGGAAAGGCTAGAAGGCTGCAGAGCGTGCCGCCATCACTTCCTCCAAATTGTCCTTAGGGAGGCACAGATATGTCAGTCCTCTGGAGATACTCTGCCCTTCCCGGGGGGAAGCTAAAAGGGTGAAATTAAGAAAAGCATTGTTTATTCTCTACGCTCCAGTGAATGCTCTTGCCCACAAGTAGGGATGGAGTTTCAAAAAATGGTAAGGCCGTCTGTGTCAGGATGAGCACCTTCACCCATGGTGGTGGCTCTCTCAGGCCAGTTAAGGTTTGTAGCTCTCTAAGCAGCACAGCAAAAGTTTTCTTGCCCTGTCTGTATTGCAACAAAAAGCCCCAGTGACTCTTGCCAGGTCATCTTCAAGTCACTGGAAGGGCTGGCCCAGGATGGCGTGAGATAATTCCATTCCTGAGGCACTTGATCCAGCCATTCCCAAATTCAGGGTCATGACTCCGTGTGGGCTGCAGGAATTACAAGAGTTTTTACAAGGCTGACTAAAGTTCAGTTTCATCCAATATCTATGCTAGTGCTCTGTAGACCCAGAATTATCCACACCCACAAGATACCTTCTGCTTCCCATCCGCTGGAAGCAGTGTTCCCTTGTCTTATGGTCTTCTTGGTGATTTTTAAGCAAAGTGAAGGAGCAGGCAGAGTAATATTGCATTTCCAGTATCCATTTTTCAAAATTTGTGTTACTATGACAAAAAATCCCCAGTTACTCCAGATTCACATCAGTATTTTTTTTATCTCAGCAAGTGTTTTAGCTAAGAGAAGAGAGTGAGTATGAGAAAATTTGGCTCCCTTTGTACTGTTAATATAGTTGAAGAATTTGGCAGATGAAAAAACAGTACTTGTGTAAGTGGCTTTACGGGTAAAACAACCTTTCAAACACATTACAAGGAGCAGAGATGTTGTTAGAAACAAATACAATTTCCCTATCAAGGAACTGTAGAATGCCTTTATGAAGCAACTAGCAACTGTCTGGGGCCATATGACAGCAATCTACTTACATACCAGCAATATGCTCTGGCTGGGAGCAGATAAAACAAACATTAGATAAAAGATCAACATCTCCCTGCAAGAGTTTACAGATTCAGCCAGAAATTCTTTATGTACCAGGCCTGTTAGGAAAACACTCTTTTTTAAAAAACAGACTCTGATAATAGCTTAATGTTAAATAATCCCCAAGCCTGCAGAGCTGTCTTTCACTCTCTGGTTTGCCTTGGTAAAGACTCATTACTCAGCTTGCACAATGTAGCTCGATGGTATAGAGAAATGAGGAAATGAGGAAAAAAAATAGAAAAAAACTGGGATGAGAAGGATATATATGCCAGCTGGCTATGTCATTCCCTAGGAATAAAGAAGCAGCAGCACTCCAGGAACAGCCACAGCAAGACCCTTTGACAACTTTTTGCAGCACACAAAAGCTGCTTTTGCTGTGTGCTTCAAAAAGTTGTCATTGTCTTTAGCAAACACGGCTCCAAAATGTTCAAATAAAATCCTCCCCAAAACTATTCACCCACATTTCTGTGTCAGCTGTGTAACTGTGTGATATAACTATGCTACAGTTAGTTCTTCTCGCATGAGGATCTCCCTGGAAGACAGGCAAGTGTGATTACACTTGTTTCATGGATGCCTGAAACCACCAGGATGCTTCCATGTGAGGGTGCTGGAAGGACTTCTACTGCGCTTCTTGGAGGGGGAGCAATAAGGGATCCCTGGTGCACCACAGGACTGTCTTTATGAAGGGATTTGCCCATTAAATTCACACAGACATATAGAGACCATGCTGATACTACAGCCAAGAGTCCTCATTCTTCACTCTGTTCTCTAATTTGAAGTAATTCACAGCAAATTATACATCCTAAACAGTTTGCATTGTGCTTGTCATTTTAAATAATTTCAAGCATACAAATAAGTGACATAGATTCAGAAAAGGGCTGAATGGTACAGTGAAAGAAGGACTCGTGCTACTCAAACAGGCAAGACCCATCCTTGCCAGTACCAGTGGTGAGTGACACAAGTTCAGTGCCTCATCTGCTACAAACACAGACCCAACAGGCATTTAGGAAGAGGGCAAGGGGCTTAACATGTGCCCCAGCACAAGGTCCAGGCATAATTCTAACATCCTTCTAGGTTTTAAAACTCACTCATAGCAGGGCTGCAGCCTCTTCTAGATGTAGGACAAGCCATCCTGGAATTACCCTGGAGACAGGCTGCTGCCTACTGAGCCAAGGCAGGCAAGAGCTTGATGGTACTAACTAGTCCAAAAAGGAAATAATAGAAGATATAAATCAAAGATCAGGGACGGCTTTGGAAATCAGTTAGCCCATCGCATCCTGCCAGCCCTAAAATCTGTACCTCCTCAAACCTTGTCAAAGTCATTACTGAATAACTAAGGAGAACAAAATATTGACTTCAAGTCATTTGTGTGCATAAATCACAGGTTCCGTTTTCCAAGCTGCAACAGTTTCCTTGCTTATGCGAATGCATACCTCAGGGAGTCTTTCCCCACTGGTTTGTTCCTACCAGTGGTCATTCAGGTGGCTATACAAAGTATCCCTGTTATATAAAATTCCTTTGGCAAAAATGAGTTATTTTTCTTTACTATTGTGTCCATCCTTAAAAAAAAAACAAACAAAAACACCCCAACCAAAACAATCTTCCCATTCATTCTGTTTCATTTTGGTCTTTATACTCATTTCTGGCACAAAGACACAACATGAACAGACGATAACAAACTACTTAAAATCCAGCATCACAGGAACACTGGTGTGAATCTTGGGCCCAAAGGCTGAAGTATTGCTCCAGCAAAAACCTGGGCTTCTACTGCCAGTTTGAACCACAACCTGCCACATGAAGGTGACAACACTAGCAGTGGAGACTTGGACGAAATTTATCTGTGGGGAAGCACAGATGTAATCATGCTAATGCAAACAGATCTTGTATTGATGGTAAATTTAATCCATGATACTCATTTCATTCCCCTTGGAGGTCCAGATAACCATCTGGTATAAATCAGCCTGATTCCTTTGACTTCAGAAGGATTATAATGCTCAAAGCCTCTTCAAGTTCTCACCCAATGACTAAGGAATATTTACTCATTTTCACGTAAAGCTGGCAAATACTGTTAGCTTTAAGTTTCTAGTCAAAGGCAGAAGGGAGCTGAACAAAACCCGCTTTTTATAAACAATCCAAAAAGGAAAACCAGACATTATTTCAGGTCAGCCTGAAACACCTGGTTCAAATTAAAATGAAAAGGGTTAAACTTACAAAAGCAAAACAAAATTTATGAACTTTTCTTCAAAAAAACCCACTCAAAATTGGCAGGGATGGGGGGACAACATGACAACACATGATACAGTACTGTGTCAAAATGGAAAGACAAAGTTTTGTTTTGAAAACACTGAAATGAATAATTTCATTTAGGGAACAACAGAAAACTTTTTTTAAAGATCAACAGGGCAAGTTCTACTCTATCTATGTGATGTGTAATTCTCCAAAACCTCACTTTTTTCAGGCTCAATATGACCTGGTAGAGAGGGCAGAAATTTGTCCTTTCAAGCAGTATCTAGCTTTTTTTTTTTTTTTTTTTTTTTTTTTGTGACAACAGCAACAGCAGCAAGGGGACCTCACAATCTGATTCATCCCAACTTCTCTACTTTCAGAGTCTGTCCCATGCCTTTGATCCCTTTGTAGCATGAAATAGTCTTGTAGCAACCTAACGTTAGCAAGTATAGGAACTCAGAGAGACATGGTTTCCTACAGCTGAGCTGTGGCTGATAAAGACACAAGAGACTGAACTGTTCACGTGCAATTGCGTAAGAGCATGCATGCTTAGCTGTTGCATTCACCTCCTACATCGCCAGCTGCATCACCAGGCACTTGCACACAGTGCTCTGAATGCAACCACAGGGTGCAACAGCCTTGGCACAGAGGTGTACAGCTGGCACGGAGAGTGTAGTCTCCAGACCAGTGTCACCTGGAGGTGCAAGTTCAACCGGCTCCAAAACACAGACCCCTTTACAGTTCAGCAGCATCAGGAACAAACCATTATGTCTGCTGTAAGCTAAACGTTATCAAAGCTTTATACATACATATAGATATATATATATAGGGAGGGAGAGAGAGAGACCTGAACACCAAGGTCTTTCATCTGTTTCTAATGCCTGATGGCCAGAGATGAGGTACTGCTTCTGGGCAAGGAGGCCCTTGAAAAGTCCAGCTGTTGAAGCTTCAGCCATTCGCAGTCCCCCCTGCCGTGCTCGCAGCTTCTGCTACCCCCTCTGCCCTGTGCCAGAGCCACCACCGTACCCACCTTCCCTCCCACCCCACACCCCTCCTTGGGCCATGGCCAGATGCTTCTGCAAAAACAGCTCCTGCCTGCTCCCCAGTCCCCCCTTCCCTGCTCCTTGCCTCCAGAACTAACCTCCAAACACAGGATGTCCCTATACACCACGGTCAATACAGTTTATCACTATAAAAAAAAGCAACAGCTGCAGTTGTTTAAAACAAGGCAAAATTTGGATAAAACAGTCTCTCACCTTGTAGAGACTGCCATGGATCCTCTCGGAGCGTTGTGAGCTCTTGCCTCCAGGGAATACGTATCCAGTGCCCAAATGACTTTTGGCTGCTCCTTGGTATTGCTTGACATAGCTTGATTCCTACCAAAATAACATTTGTTTTGGTACATGCTCCATAGTCTGAGGGCAGTCAGAAGAAGGATAGACATACCAGGGACGGTGCAGACCCTGGATGTGTGTGGCCCTTAAAACCAGCTGAGTTCAGCAGACACAAAACCCCCAAGTACAGCAACAGCAGCTTGGCACTGCCTATTTCTTTTTAAAAGCAGAGTTTATTACCTCCTCACAGCTGGTGCCTGGGTGGTATCAGCCATCTGGAATTCGAGCTTCTTTCTAGGAACCTCATTTCACTAATTGCATTTTCATTTACTCTTCAGAGTTCGAAAGCAGGTGAAAGCTAAGCACGAAGTCTGCTCCAGGATCCTCCGCATGGCACTTCCCATCTGACTGCTACTCTCTCCTCTCTTTTTGTTGCCTGGTGTTTATCTTCATAATGGATGGATTTGGTATTGCCTTTCCCGAGCTGTTTTCTGACAAGGAATTTTAATTTGAGGTGACTTGTGCAGATTCCCAGGCAGGACTGATCCTGAGAAGTGCTCGGTAGGGATGCAGTTGGCTCTCCTGGAAGAGCAAGACCATCATCTTTAATATGTGAGGTGGGCAAAGACAAAAGCGCCAGCCATTCAGCCCTAGGAGACCGTGATTTTCAGTAGAAAACTCAAAAAACTTAGCATCAGCTTTGAGACATAAAAGTAACATCTATGTATTCATTAAATCCATTTCACATTAACGTAAATGGGAATCACCCGATTTTAGGAGAACAGATTTGTGTTAGCTGGACAGTCAGGGGAGAACCTAAAGGTCCCTTCTTTTTTTGTTTTTTTGGGGTTGTTTTTTTTTCTGCTTTACCAACAAGCATTAGAGAATGGCTCAGCTGTGGCCCAAGCCATTTTGTGATTATTTTCCAGTATAAAGAAATATTCCAAGTTCCAAATGTGGGGACTGAAAGGGAAAGGAAAACCGAGAAAGCACTAGAACAAAAGAGAGGGCTGTCACCCACCCAAGCTTTCAGATACATAAACAGACTTCAAAACAATATAAACTCAATGTCTGTCCTGGCTCCATAAAATAGCCTGGGTTGGGAGCATTAGTTTTATTACCCAGCTTTCAGACATGGGTAGCTATCGCAGCAAAGTGCAAAGGTTACCTGGAAAACATCTGCCCCCTGGGGAATAACATCCCCAAACACGCCTGATCCCTGTGTGCATCATACACTGCAGGACAACTGCAGAATCAGTCCATTTCCAAAAGGCTGAAGCAATGAAACTCACTGTCTAGTTGTCATATCTTCACAAATCTCATATCTGTAGTATTTCTGGTCTTTTTTTACCACAGTGTTACGCTTTGTTTCTCCTGTGAAGGCTGCTTTGTACATGCTCTTACCACCCTCTTACCACATGTTTATGCAAAGAGAGACAAAGGACATTTCCTTGCGATTGCATAATCTCATCCATATTTATAGCGGTATGAACTTTGATGCAAGTCTTTCTCTATCCCTATCCTTTTCGCAATACAAAGATCCTGTACGGAAGAGTCCCAAGGAAAATCTGAAAATTTGTTACAGTGACTCACATTTATTATGCCCCATCCAGACTTTTCTTATATAAGGCTGAGTCACTCATTAGCTGAACCTTTGCAAAGAAAGAAGAAAATAAGGGTGGTTTTTTTCAACAAACATTCAGATCTCAGTTTTTCCTCTGTTACAGCAACATGGGTTATGGCTTCAGAATTTTGGTTGAATTCTCTGTGACTTCCTTATTTTTTTAGTATTTCTTTTATACAGCAGCATCCTCATGCCACTGAACTGATTTGGGGTTTGGGCTGCCAGGCAACACAATTTCAGGTGAAATTGGTTCTCTTGGAACATATTCTTCCATTTCACATGCTCTGGGTATTTTGTATTTATTTTCCAAAGCCCCAACAACACCTATGTCACTGAGATGTATTTGTCTCCCTGTGCATATAAATTCTGTTGTTTGAGAAGTTACTGGTAGTTTAGACCTCCAGCTTGCATTGCTTTATACACAGCCATCACCCCACCAGCCACCTAGCCTGCCTGCTTTGGAGAAACGGACCAGATGTGTGCAGATGTGAACCTGAACAAGCCTCCTGGGGGCTGCGAGTCCTGCAGCACTCCTCCCCAAATCTTTCCTGCCAGCCTCTGAATCCACACATTTGAAACAAAATGCTAGGGCACCTCCATTTCTAATCAAACCTTATTGTGGTCAGTCACTTTGTGTGGAAGTAGATTTAATTGTCACCCTCACACTCCTCTTAATTATGGCTTTTTTTATATTTTAGGTTCAAAGCACTCATGTTTTCACAGGAGAAAAGAAAATTGTTGTCCACGTTATAGTTCCCTAGGCTTCACTGGCAAATCTCAACTACGATTTTGGTGAGTACTGTCTAGATGGTAAAAACTAAACCAGATTTACTGGGATAGAATTTAGGAACCCATATGACTTCAGCTACCCATGGAAAGATGATCTAAAAAAATAACCTGCCTTGGTCTTTTATAATTAAATAGTAAAAAACAATGCAGTGCTTTTGTCCGGCGGGAAAACAAAGCGAGCACTTAAAGATGTGCTGGTTAGTGACTGGCAATTAAATTATAAGTGGTGAAGTGTAATTTATATCTTGCAAGGATTTGATGCTTGTGCTTGTACATATACTGCTCAACAGACAGCGGTATAACCCCTTGCAGGCTTTTGTGTGTGGCAGCTGCCAACGAGCTTCACGTCCATTAGGAGGGGAAGGTCTCTGGGGTTAGGCAGGCAGCTCAAGCCCCACATTTAGTTTGAACCTCACCCTGCAGCTGACTCCCACACCTCTGAGATTTCTGTCTATCATATCATATCCATCTTTCCCCAGATGAGAAGCTGTCCCAAAGTGGCTAATCACTGTCACATCTGCTCTCAGTCCAGAGCCAGTCAGGGATTACACGCAACGAACACATTTAGACAATTGTATCAAGTATCTCTTTTGATAGATGGACACTAAATATTTGGCTCCAAACAAGGAGATGCTTCAGGCAGAAACACTCACAGTGAGGCTACAACTTCAGAGATACTTTCAGCCAGGATGCGCCGGCGGTCCCCTCCTCAGCCCAGCAGCCACATCTCATTCTTGCCGCTCACCTGCCCCTTTGCCGGTGTTGCCCCAAGTATTCCTGCAGCCTCGCAGTCCACACAGCAGAAGTGATCCAGTGAAAGATAACCTGACAACAACAAAAAATAAAGGTCTCAGCATGGATGCGTTGTCTAACTCCCACCACTGCAGCACCCCCACCAGCATATCCAAGGCCACCATGGAGGAGGTGGCAGGGCAGGGTTTGGTGGGTAGGGGCAAGAAGGTGGTAGGATTGCTCCTTGTGGTGAAAGTTAATGCCAGGGGAAATTGTTGGAGATCTGTAGCCACAGCTGGGGAAGGCAGGCAAAGCCCCCAGCGAGGGGTGAGTCAGGAGGGCACCATCAAGGTGAATACTTGAAGCTCCAAGCATGTGCACTTTTTTTGCATTTAAGTCTCACACGAATACCTGTGACACTTTATCCTGCTGTGCATGCTATAAATAAATACTTCTGCTTGTGTTTTACCTTAGTCTTCCTGAAATAACAGTGATTTCACTGTAGCTTGCAGACATTTTTTGTCCTAAGGGTGTAGCGAAGTGTAGTGCAACCTCTAGATCACCTTCTAGAAGCACCTGAGCCCTGCAGGCTGTTTTCCAGAGTATCCAAAGGGTACAGGAATGTGCCCCAAAGAAGGTGCATGAGATGGTTTGAGAGATGATATTGTGGGTCAGAAGAAGAAGAAATATGTGCAGTGCCTGTCTGGACCCTGAGTATCCCAGATAATGTGACATGTCAACGCTGTCTCACACAGAGGCAAGCTGCAGCAGGAGGGATTTTAGCCTCTTAGTGTCAACACACATTGAGTTGAGCTGAGAGCAGACAGAATACACCAAGCGTTTACTTTGAAAATGAAATTCAATCTGCCCACAGCCAGTTCTGCACTTGCTTTTCTGTTGACATAAGAGGGTCAATATTTGCTATTCTCTGGCTCCTATAGGTTTGCCACAAATACATATTTGCATGAAGCTCAGCACTACCAAGGTTTCTTGACAGTAAGCCAGAAGAGAAAAAAATGTACTCAGAGGTTTTATAAATGAGTGGGAAACCTCTCCCAAAGCTATTAATTCTTGTGGACAATTGTTTTGAGGTACTTGCCTCACTTAAGTGATCTGTAAATATGACTTCTGAGGAAAAAAATGCTGTATTTTAGCTCTAGATCAGCCTGAGCTACACCACAGCTCGAGATTCAAAACGAACTTCTGAAAAGATCCCCGTGAATACAATTCTGTCAGGCACTGTTGGTGCTGCAAGCCAGGATCAGCTGAAGAAATGTGGATTGCATCTGCCTCATTGAATCCTGTTATTATCATTATTACTTCACAGCTCATTTTTCCTTCCCAGTGCGAGGCTCTCCAAGTGCAGGAATTTGCCGAGCTCCTGGTAACGCGCCATGCACACTGACAAAGCTGGCATTTGTCACGGCTTGTTGGAGCGACATTGCAGCCGCTGTGTTGCTGGTCCCTGCTGCTGCACGAGAAGCCCTGGGCCTCGCAGGCGGGCATGGCGAAGCACACCTGGAATATTGCATGTTACCACATTGCTCATTTCCCCCTTCCCCAAAACCCATTACCTGTGTCTTGCATCTTTTCTCTTGCCCACCTGCTTTGGTGAGATATGCCTGCTTAAGATAGCGCTCCCCGGGCCGGCAGTCCGCTCTCCCCTCCTGCTGCCCATTTCCCACCGGCACAGCTCCGTATCCCTGGCTGGGCTTTTCCACCTGTTCCCACATCCTGCAGTGGCAAATACCAGTGCTGTGACTGGAGCCAGTGCTGATGGTGGGGGCTGGCACCAAAGGCAGTGTAATACCGTAACATACAATTTTGACAAGCAGTAAGATGTGTTCATCGTGTCCTACAGAGGCATTCCCCATGGCTACCAGTGCTTGTGCAGGTTTATAGAAAGGGAAAACGGGAAGCCCCAGTCAGCTCTGCCTCCTGGCTCAGTGGGCAAAGTTTGTGTGATGTTAACGTGTAAATGAGCAGTCCGGCTTCATGAAAGCTTCACCAGCAGCTTGCTTAGTTCATTTTTGCATTTCTGAAACACATGGTTTTTAAAGGTCATATTATGGCAGGCTCTTGGTGTTTGCAGCACATCTAATTCCACAAAGGTGGCATTTGGCTTGGCTGTGGCTGCCCATTACAAAGTTCACTAGCTCTTTTATTTTCTCCTGGAAATACTAATGAGCTAATGGCTCACCTTTGGATTTCTGGTGCTTTTGCATTAGCATACTTTGGAAGGAACTACACAGCTCCCAAACAGCGTTAGAGACCTAAACTAGTCATGGAAGAGATTACACACTCAAAATCAACTTATTTGTTCTTCCCCTCCTTAAGAACTTCTTCGATGACCCCTGAAAACAAGGCAACACCTCCTACTAACTTGCAACATGTTGAGTTTCCTTTTTAGGCATCCGGTATTGGGGAAAAAACACTCAAAACTACCATGTCCTGTTGCCCACACTTCACTCTTCGTCTCAACAGAAGAGTGAAGTGTGGGGAAAGGCAATGATTATCAATATAGCCAAGTTTATACAAGGACTAAGATCTACTAACTGACATGAAAGTAAAACCTGACTCCAAAGAATGACTATTCCCAACTTTTCATTTGCATATGTTAAATGGGGAATGAGAAAAACAGATGGGGGAGAGAAGAGGGTCTCCTCTTTTCCCCTAATTGTGCCCCTCATGGAAACGTAATTGTTAAAGTTCCTTGAAGACATCTGCATCCTCTTCAAACTCTTTCTTTCCCACAGCTGCTCACAGGCTGGGGTATTGGTGTGAAAGAGGAGACCAGCCCGAGCAACACATGAACAGATGCCTTGGGTTTCTTCCTGTTGGCAATTCTTGTACTGCTTCTGCTTTTTCAGTTTATATTCTGGTTTTACCTCAAAAATCTTGGATATACAAAACACGGAGGACAGCTCTTTTTTCTTCATCTTCCTCTAGCCAGGCAATATTTTTACCACCTACGCTTATCTTTACCAATGCTTAAGTTTTTTCATCCTGCCCTCTTTTTCTTTCAGTTGGGGCATATTAAAGCTCACACATCCTCACAGGCCAGGATTAGAAGATCCCACCACCCACCTCATCAGCCAGAAGGAGGACATTCCCCTGTGGCCAGCTCCACATTCCCCTCTGCATCCTGCTCCCACGGGCTATGCAAACTTCACAAAGATACTCAGTGGAAGACTGTTGGTGTCCAAAAGTACACTGAAAAGACAACTAATGGGATTTTCACATATCTCAACAGGCCTATTTCCAAAATCACATTCCTTTAGAAAATTGCACTGCTGTCACCTGCACTACTTCTTTAAAAGCTTTCCACTTAGGAGCCCAAGCTCAGTGTAAGGCATGCTGCGATTTCCCCCTTTTTTGCCAGCCCTGCCACTGGATCTCACGTGCTGCTGGAACAAGAAGAGACATCTCCAGCCCCTTTCCCTGGCACACAACTTACCCCATGCTTTAAATGGTGTGCCATTTGTTAATTCTAGCCCGATCTGCTTACATCCTTACAGCTTACCCAAACCACGCACAGTATTCGGTAGCATCCCAGAGCAGGGTAAGCACCTTATCCCTGGACAGGCTGTGTGTGAAATGATTATTATACGAATAACCTTGTAGTGTGGCGTGGTTTGTGTTAGCGTGGGCAGGGCAAAGGCAAACCCTTGCATACAAGTCGCGGATCAGCCCAAGGAAGAATTCCTGCAAGATTTTTGGTTCCATGGCTCCAGACAAGCCTGAGAAAGCTCTGCCTTCTTCTCAGGCGAGCTTTATCATCACCGATAGGTTGATAAAGAGCAACAAGATGCTCTTGTTGCAGAGGCCGGGGGTGTTTCCCACAGGCTCTGCTTGCCCCGGGGCACCTGGCAGCACCCTGGAGGCAGCACCAAGCTGGGAATGACAGCATGATCAGCTGCCTTGCAAGGGTGGCTGCCCACTCCCACCCCTCACCAATGCATTTGCAGCAGCTCTGTCAGCTCTCATTTTAGAGGTGTCCCTGCCAAACAGAAAAGCACAACTCTTTCCATGCCAGGGCAGCTTCCACGCTCCCGTTATTGACAGCTGCTGCCACCGGTGAGTCAGTCAAGCCTCCGAGGTCAGCCAGGGGGAAACTATCATAGATATGGTGAAGACTGGGCTGTTTTTACCCTGACAGGCATTAACAGAGCACCCAACACCAAAACATACCTTTGGGATAGGAGAGAAGGAGAGGCCTTGCAGTCTGGCTGGATTCGCACACAGCGACTTGGAGCTGTAGGTGACCCTCGCTGCCACAGCAGGCACCATGCTCCATGACAAATCTGGCTGTGTGCATCCTCACTGCAGCCTAAGGTGTCCGGAACGACGGGGTTTGTCTTTTCCGAGCAAAAGAGGGTCTAAGAAATGTTAATTAAGGTATACCTCCAACCCATTAGGCAAGTGTACCTCTGTATGCATATCCCCTACCAGCAGGAAGAACATTTATTCTGAGGACTGAAAATTGCTTTTAGACTTTTAGCCTTTACAGACTGCTGTGCTTATAGGTTTCTTTTTTCATCACACACTTAACTTGCTTATCAGTCCCTTGCATTTTTTAACTGTCTGTTGGAGAAAACAGATGAAGTAAGGTTGCTGACTATTTGCACCCAGTAATCAATACCTAGCATGCCTGTGATATATGAACCCTCCACTAATATTAACAGTTGTACGTTCTTGGGGAGTTTGTCCACACTCTGAACTTAGACAAGTGAAATGGTGATAGGTTAAACAATTTCAAGCTGAGGAACTTTAAGCAACTCTACATCCATTCTGACATATTTATAAAATGTTTAATTTAGGAGCTTACAATTAACTTCAGATACACGTTGTATGTCTCAGGAACAACCGGCCATCCCTCACACCCACTCCTGCCTTTGCCCATTTCATAACCTGTGACCAGAAAAGATGAAAATATAACAAACCTTCTGCTAGAAAGGCAAAAAGCTGAATTGGTGGAATTTAGCACAATACTCTCAGCTCTGACAGTCCTTTTGTAACACCAAAGCTGGAAAACAGCGTTCTTGGCTCTCTGATGTTCAGAGGTTTCTCCCTCTGCAAAAAGGGAGTAATAGTATTTACCTAGCCCACAGACATGTTGAGACAATTTGTCCACTACAATTTGAAGTCTGCATCTAAGAGATGCTTTACAAAAGCAGACTATTATTAAAAGCACAGTCCTTTTGGAAAAGCAGTTAAAAATAATAAGTTGCATATTCAAGTATGTTCTGTAGTATTTTTTCACTGCTGGTCTTCATTGAGTATTTCTTGTATATTTTGAGAATGACATGGCTGCAAAATAAATAACTTCTGACTGAGAAATCTTCTTTCAAACAATACCAAAAAATTGGGCAGATGAAGCAGAAGGAGGTCTTTGCCATCTCCTGGGTCTTTCCTTTCTCGTCAGGTACAAGCCTAGAAGACAATAAAATGAAGCACCATAAATCACAGAAATCTGCATGGCATTGTCTCATTTGATGTTTACTGAAGAGAACATGTATTTTAAAGTTTTTAGTCATCAACTTTGCATAAGTAATGATCCATTTAGTTACTAAGGATCCCTATTGGTGGCAAATTAATGTATGTGGCTCCATTAAATATGTTTTCCTTTGAATGTGTGATTGTTTTGCTTCCCACTCCTCAGAATACAAATGCTGCTGTGCATTACTGCAGTGTGAATCAGTAACGTTCTTCCAATCTTACAAGCACGGCCAAAACCTAAAAAAATAATATTTTTTTTGTTTTACACTAGTTAAAAACATCTCAAAACAAACTTTTTTGTCACACAGGGCTGGATTCTGATCTTAGGAAAAGCGTGAAGTAGGAGTAGTTCCATACAAGAGAAGGAAATTATTCTTTGCATCCCCTAGAAGAAGTGAGGATTTTGATCCGCTGAAGAAATTAAATATGTATGAACCTGCCTCAGCATCTGCCTCTTCCCTGCATCCCACCAACAGCTCAGGCACCACTGGCTCCCAGCTTGATGTTTTTCCAAATCAACAGCTGCCTCTCAGCTACCATCTCTTCTCTGGCATCTTTTCACCTCAACTTCTCTGGCCACACACACACTCTGAATTAGAGAGATCTTCACTTGTTCTTAGATAACTACAGCACCTCTCTCCTCCAAAGGAAAGCTAGACAACATAATTGGTATATTTGCCTCTGTCCCCCAAATTAATATTGAAAACATCTTTCAAGTAACCTCATGCTATACAACCTAAAGAAACCCCTCCCAAGCAATTTTAAGTTACTGTGTGTCTGACATAGATTTTTCTTTTTTAAGTAGAAAGGCAAACCATGACAATGAGCTGATAAAGCATGGTCAAGCAGAACTTTGGATTTCCTGGATGAACTGTTGCTAGCTTGTGTCAAAAATTCAGTACTTACGTAAACAAAAACAAAAAAAACCCCAACAAAACCAAACCAGAACAAAAAACCCCTATCAAACAAAAAAAACAACAAAACCCACCAAAATGCCCCAAAACCTCCTTTCAGCAAATTTCCTGTGAATGTTGGAGTGCTCACTCTGAAGATAGAACAGTTCCTTGGGTAAGTTTGTAATTAGAAAGTTTTACAAGGTTCATTTAATTTACTTCAGAGACAAGAGCAACTCCACTGGAGCTCTTCTGGTCTGTCAGTTGCATAAATTCGTGCAATTAGATTTTTTTCTTTTTACTAGACAAGACATGTTATGAATCCACAGGAAAAGAGCAGTCCCAGCCCTAGTCAATATATTCATTTGACGCTTATGTAGCACGCCATTAATATTTTGAAATTATTGGATCTCAGATCTTTTTATGAACAAAAGACAAATGACATCTCTCCATCAGCATCAACATGAGACATCAAGCTTTTTAAATACTGTTATTCCCTCACCCTCTGTTTCTTAGAATATCTTAACAGTGACTGTATTGATGCATTTAAAATTACTAGGGAAAATCATTTCTTGGCTGTCACTTTGCCAAGTTTCACTGTGAAATGTGTTTTTATAACTCCATTATGAAACTCTGCAAGTTGGGAGCAAAGAGCAAAACTAAATTGGGAGGGATACTGAGCTGCAGTCACAGTCCAGCAGAGTAGTTCACTGTGGTTATAGTTCATCTGATCCTGCTCATTTTGGGGTCTAGACAAATGTATTAACTGAAAGAAAAGGCAAGAAGCAATAAGGAAGCTTTCTTGGGAGACCAGAACATCCATGTGTGCCTGCCCGTGCTTCGCAGATGCCTGCAGGCTGAGGTGAGGATGTGAAGAACAGCGGTTGTAATTTTGTGATAGTGCTCCATGGCACAGCCATTTTCTTTACATTACATTCAATCCCAAGAAAGATGCTGAAGAGTCAGAAACTACCATAACTAAGTGTTAAGTCCTGCTTGTGGTTTTAAGAATGTCACTGTCACTTGCTTTTTCAGGAAGGCTTACACACAGTAGCCAAAAGCAAACCGTTTCACTATGAAAAATATCTAAGCCACAGTTTGCCTAAACTCTATTATTTTTAACTTCAAACTCCCAAAATAGTTTGTTGTCTTAGAACATGATTGATGTGTTACAATGAGATGCACAAGCATTATGAAAGCGATTATGAAAAATTTACTGTTTCTTGCTATATACCATTGCTTCGTTATTTCTAGCTGTTGAACTTGGACCGACTTGGTGAAGTGAACAGATTTTCCAACAGGTAATTGACTTCAAGAGAAGGTCTGGAATAATTCTAGCTGGCTGTTACATTGGGAATGAGTCTCCTTCCATTAATTAATCACTTTGGGGAGAATTTTTCTTTCTGAATAAACTCATTATTTTTAAACATATGACATTTAGCTGCATAAATAAGCTCTGGAACTGTGATTTAAAATGTGTGCTAACTGCAGGCGCGGCATGCCATGGATAGCAGAGCCTCCTCTGCATTTTCTGGACTGACTTTATCTTCTCATTACAAAGAAATGGGGGCAGGGAAATGAACTAACTTGTGATTTCACCCACGTATTACCAGGATTTATTTACTTGCATGACTGTTGCATTTAAAGACACACACAAAGAGACATCAGCTGCATACCCAGAGAGAACCAAAGTGTAACCAAATTAAAAAGAAATATACCCAAAGAGGACAAAACCCAACCAAAGCCAAAAAAGGTGCAACAAATCAGTCTTTCTAACACAGAGATGTTCCCTCAGGTTCAACTGGACCAGTTCAGTGAATGTTATTCAAAACTTTCTTCATTTTAAAAGCTGGTTTTCACAGTATGAGGCTTGGACAGATGTTCTCTTCCAAATCTGGTTGTAACATCTGAGGTTACTACTACCCACATTGCTAACAAGAGGTTACAATCTTCCAGCTAATTTTATCCCAAGTGGATTGAGTTTTAGTATCAACATGTATGGGTGGAAGTCTGCCTCCAATGGAGAAGCTGATTTTTAAAAAATCATGCCACTACTACAACAGACTGTCTGGTAACCCTTTCTGGCTGAAAATCTAAAAAAACCCCAACAACCAAAGAAAACAGTATTTTCATAAAATCAACTACTAAAATGTGCAACTCATTCCTGTGCCTGACTAAGGGAATGGGGTTAGTCCTAGTGCTCATTGCCACAAAAATGTTGTGGTGGCAAGAAGTTTATGTTGAGTTCCAGAGATTAAATACATTGATGGACAGTAGATCCATTGTTTGCTGGACCATGATGATGCAGACGCTGAGGTTAGAGCACCTGACTGCTGAAAGGATGTATGTCGATACACCTTCTTTAAGCATTTGCTACTAGCCAGAGTCACCTATACGGGGCATTACCCTGACCTGAGCAGGGCTATTTTTGTCATGCTGGAGTTGCTTTGCATTATTTATTCAGAAGCACCAGCAAGTGAATACTGGCTTCAAAGTCAGTTTGGATCGCTTGGCTTTTGCCTTTTCTCTCTCCCTCTCTCTCTGCTCTTTTCTAGTCTCCTTGCAAAGGAGGACTTCATACCCAAACAGTTCCCCAACACCTATCCAGGCTGAATTCAACTCCAGGCAACTCGGCTCCAAAAACCAGTCCCTGCCACTTGTACCAAAGAAGAAACACCATCAGTCACAGCACTATTAGTACTTCATTAGAAGTCACGCAAGTACTTTCCATGCCTGGTATGCTAGCCCACAACAGACAGTAGTGCACGTGGTTGGCAAAGCATCCAGACCCTTTACGGACTAGCAGACAGGCAAAGCACTTGACCCACTGGCTGCAAGTCGGCATGAAGCCATAAAAATGAAAAGTCTCTGCTTCCTCAGGTATTAACATGATGCTCCAGAGTGTACAATTAGAACAAACATTAACATAATTATGGTTTTTTAAGGGGTCCCATTTTGAAGTACCGTTTTTCTAGTAACACCTCTTCAACATCTCTCCTACATTCAGCTACACACAAGGTATTAAACTGGGCCCATGCCAGTATCAACAGTGGAGCCGTCCCGCCTGGCAGTCCCAGCAGTTTGCTCCATCAGTTCCCACAAGCCTATTGAGCAACACGTATAGGAAGAGAACTGCAGCTGTAGCTCTGGCTGCACTTCACTCAGAAGGTATGCATTCACCATTCCAAAACGTCCAGTGCTTTATTGAAGTACTAACTAAAAAACAGGGAAGAAAGAGAAAGAACCCAAAATTCATTAAATTCATTTAAACTTTTTTCAGTCGCTGGGGAATCTCCAGTCTGCACAATGACTACAAAGGCAATGCATCCAACAGCCTTGCCAAGCAATTTGAATGTGTCTGCACAAGACAAAAATTCAAACCTTTCCTAGTTGAGCTATCAATCAAAGTGAAGCTAAAATTACAGCTTAACAAGCAGGTATACATGTTTTAGTTAGCAAATGAGGCAAGCAGGGCACATTATTTTTAGTTGCAGTGATGAGGAAAAGAATGAAAAATAGAAGGAGGAAGGAAGGAAAAATTGTGTGTCTCAGTTTGGCTCAGGCTTCTGAAGTTTTAGCTAACATTGGCAGCGTTTGGATACGATATGTCTCCTAACAGCATTCAAGGAGTCTCTTGGACTGAACTATTGCTGTGCATGTAATTATATCATAATTTATTTTTTTTAAAATGAGCTAGAAAAGAGTGATTGAACTCACCCCAAACTTGCAAATTAATTGTGAACTGTTTTATTAGGTGAGCCCAGAGGGAGGATCGTAAAACACTGCTTTCTCAAGCAGATGCTCACCAGAATCCAATGTACATCAACATGCATTTTCTCCTTGACTCCAAATGCCTTTCAGATGAACCCACAGAGAACTTTCAAATTTTTTATGACAAAATCTGGATCAACAACGAGCTGATTTTATCTCTCTCAAATTATGGAAACAATCTGCTCAAACACAGCCATCGTTCATCTTTCCTAATACCATACAATAAGGTGCCCATTGCAGGACTGCTAATTGACTCTTTAGTCTGAGCCCTCAGACCCGAAGTCAGCCAGGTTTCCATTCTCTACAGCTCCCTGTAACACGGATGTGGAGGAAGAGATCTAATTTATCTTGCAGGTACACTGAACTCATTACTGAACATACTAATGAAAGTGACAAATACATTGCTACCTACCAAGAAGCCTTAACTCCAGCAGGGTTATGGTTGATGTTGTATGTTTTTTCCCAAAGGCTGTTCGGTGAAAGCACTCACCCATACAGCTTTAACTCTGCCCTTAACATACGTACACTGGCACAAACACAGTTACAATAGTGCTAGGAACAAACAAGTTCCTCCCAGCACTTCTTGAAATGTAGATGACCACGACTGTGTATGCCAGAACTCTGTCCTGACCTCATCTTCTGGCACATTTTGTTCCAAAATCCTGATTCTTTGTCCTGGCTAAGGCATATCCGTCCATGGCAGCACTGAATTCCAGTCACAGAAGCTCAACGTTTTTGCTAGAATTTGATTTAAAGTAGAGTTGTCTTGACAATCTACTTCTCATAAATAATGCAAGGCTGCCTCTTCAAAAAGATGTGGCAAAACCCTTTTGGTCAAAGACAAAAGGTCACCTGTGAAATGCAAGCTGTTTTTTTATCATAAACCAATTTCTTTTTGGCTCATGTGTGGTGGGAAAGGGAGAAAAAGACTCAAGGGTGCTGCTCAACCCTTTTTCAGAATAATCAGCCAAACAAAAATGGGAAGCAAAGGCTAGCCTGTCTCATGCTATCAGAATTTTCTGAATGCTATACTCACTGGTTTGATGAATGGGGGGGGGGGGATGTCTTTTCATAATTCTTTCCCCAAAAGGAATAATTCCCCAAAGGAATTATTTCATCATAAATTGCAGCTAGTAAGTCAATGAAGAGGGAAAAGAAACCAGTCAGTAGCAAAGAATCAACTTTCTGGCCCCAGCAGGGAACCGAAACAAGAAGCTTTTTTCCCTTACTGTTCAGCCCATCCTGGGGTGTGACTCATTAGTGCCTTCATGCCTCATTGGGATGTTTTTGTCAGTCTTTTAAGAACAGTCTGATCCCTTTTTCTGTTGCTTTTAGGGCACACACTGTGTTTTCTTGCTGCACCTAGCACTCTTCTAAATGCTGGAGGTGCTTCAGGTTCAAGATTGCACTTAGGGGGGAAAAAAAAAAGGTCACTGAGCCAAGATGCACAGCTCTGGTGAGCTTTTGTTCCCCACCAGATACTCACAATTTTCGTTCAAGCAGAAGTTTGAATTTCTGAGCTGCTGCCATCCCATGGGTGTGAGCAGATTCAGGAGGGTCCTGCTGAAGAGGGTCTGGAGTAGGCATGGGATGGGACCTGGGCACAGAAAATGGCCCCGGATCGTGTTTGCAGAACAGAAACATGGGTGGCCGGTATCGCTGGTCCAACGAGAGGTGGTTTTGCTGAAGTGCAGTGTGTGCAGAAGAGTCTGGAGGTGGGATAAGGCCATTGTGCTCACCGACTTTGAAGGGCTTTTGATGGATCTTCAGCTCAGGTGTTAAGAGATCTCAGCCACAACTGGCAAGTCTCCTGGAAAAACCAAACTTGTCCGATGGGTGTTAATATAAACAGGTCCTCTCCCCAGCCAAAGCAACCCAGCAAGCAAACAGCATGGGGAAAACAGGAAAGTCTGAGAATGAAGACAGATGTGGGAGTCGCTGGTGAATGGAAAAGTGACAGCTGAGCACCGAGTAAACTGCCTGAAATACAGTCAAAGGCCTCCATTATGCAGCTCCTCACCCCCAGTTGACCCAAGCATCGTATTTAAAGTGTTTCATTATCTTCTGAAACCTGGTGAGTTCACAGCCTGGATAACAACTTTGACAGGGAATCTCACAGCTTCATGGGCCTTTTGTCCTGTGTTGCCCTTCTCCATGTGGGAACAAAGCAAGTGTAAACAGGATCTGTGTATGGAGAAGGATAAAGAGGGGAAAGTGAGATGCAGACTTTCAACAGGTTGGGGAGAAGCGAAAAATATGATGATCAGAGAAAAGTAAGGTTTGACGCGGAAGAAAAAAGAAGGCATAAGAAAGGCAGGCTCTTGGACACAAGAAGAGTAATTCGAGGCATGACCTTGCAAGACATGGGGGCTTGACAGCTGAGCACCATGCTGGTGAACACGTGCTGGGAGGTGGATCAACCCAGGACACAGCAGTACCAGGGAGGAGCGTTCCCCTGAACAGTCCTGTGCTGATTCAAGGACCAATGCAGAGGCTGCCTCGGGATTTTCTGGCTGAATCGAGTCCTCATGGTTGCAGGGGAATTCTGTTGCTAAGCTGCTACAGCTACAAACCTTAACAAAAATTGTTGAGTTCATCTCCTCTACCACGTTTATCAGCCTGGACAAGCAATGCCATGCTATGCTCCACTAGGTCTTCCCCCTTAACACAGAGCGTCACCAATGCCAGCTGCAACAAACACAAGAAAGAAAATTTGGGCAGCTGCTATTTCCACTGCAACCACACTCGTTTGCGCCCACTAACAATGTTACTTCTGATACCACAAGAGCAGTTTACTCAAAGTCATCACAGTTGGAAATAGATCTGTCCCTCAGGAAACAAAACTACTGCAAAAGAGTGAGGGGGGTGCCTCTGCCCTAGCTGGATTCTTGCTGTTGGGTGTTTCCAGGCACTCCAGAACAAGCACTGTTCTAACCAATCTCTTTCATCTCATGGAGCCTGGCACCCAGCGTTTCTTGCTCTCATTCCTTTCACCAGGCTGTAACCACTTGGTTTGAATCGACCCTGATGGCTCTGTCCAGCCTGATTTATTTTTTTTTAGTATTTTCAGCAAAATAGTTGGTCTGTTTCCAAAGCAGAAGCTGTTCTTTGCAATTTTGTGCTTATAAGAACCTTGCACAAGCAACTCTGAACCACATGGTCTGGAACAAGGACCTGACATTTGTCACTGACATGGCCTTTGCCTCTAAAGAGTAAAAATTCATGTAAAAAATTCCCCTAATGATGAGTCTTTGGGGGGGAAGAAAAAGAAACTGCAAAACAACCCCCCTTGTTTAATAGTTCACACATACTCCATAGAAGCATCTAGCACAAATTCACATCCCAAAAATTCACCCATGTTTGGCATGTTCCTGCTTTTCCTGACCTCTAGCGGAAAACCACGGAGGACCCTGGGGGGGTCTGCATCCATACAGCTAGGTAGAACAGAAGGAAAGAGAAAGGGAGAGATTTTGCTTATCACTGCACTACACGCACACGTTGAGCTGAAAACAGGGATATGAGTTGTTCAGACACAAGACCATAGGCTAGAGAAGGAGATGTGTGTGCCCTGTGATCTGGGCTCGGAGAGAGCATCAGGAAGAAAACAAAAGAAATAATAATGACTTGTGGCACTTCAGGCTTTTCAGACTTGGTACAAACATTAAGTCATGAGAATAACTTGAAGGCAAATTCCAGACAGTGACAGTGTAGGTAAAGAAATGAGTGCAGAGGAACATTTAGCCAGAAAAGGAGAAAGGAATTTGCTCTGCAGAGAGACTCCACTGGCCATCAAGGGTCAACCCGCTCTGGCGCACGCCTTCGGACAGCTACCTCTGGGAGTGTGCCCAGGCTGAGCACAGAAGTGGGAGGTTACAGGGGCCATAGGTCAGGCTCCTTTGCCAGCCACTGGAACAAGTAGGTTTCACATTTTGCTTTTAGAGTAAGCAAAAAGTCCCGGACAAGGAGGTTGAAGAACCTTTGAACTGCCATACTAGCATAGATAAATGACCCATTTGGTCTGCTATCCTGGGACTGTCTATCCTGAACTCATAACTCTGTGTTAAGGGAATTTGACATCATTAATCCTGGATTGACTTGGGTTTTTTCCCTCCACAGCTGCAGAAGGAAAGTTCTGACCTTGGTGTGCTGATGGAGTGGAAAGCATCGCCACCATCGACTCACTGTCACCAGTGGGCTCCTGTGTAACACTGGTGTTTCTTCCCACAGTAAATCTCTCTTTCTCTTTCCCTTTCCCTGACCTACCGGTGACCTGTCTATTAGATTAACAGGCCGTCAGCAGAGTGTGACTAACCGGTTTGCACACCACATTGTCAAGAGAGGCACGTGCAAGTCAGAAGAAGGGAAGAGCAGCATCGATGGGCTGATAATTTCAACACAAACAGGAAGGAAGGACAGGTTCATCGATGAAAAACAATGTCTGGAGCTGAACTCAGTAAACATTTCTACTTCAGTTTACTCTCACTTCTTCTATGGTTTCAGAGGTAAAAGTCCGCATTTTTGCTGAGACATCTGCAAAAAATGCTTTGATTCCACGCCCATTTTACAATGGCTATGAACAGTCTGGTAGGAACTATAGATTTATATGCAGCATAATATATAGACCTGTGTAATAACTGATTTGTCAGCTTGACAACTGTCCTGGAAAAATAGAATGAGGGAAGGATTTATTTCAGGTTGGCCTAAACTTATTTTCAGGTTTTCCTGCCAAAAAAAAAAAATTTAAAAAAAAAAAATCAAAAAAACATAAGAATTTCAGTCCAGAATAGAAGCCTGGAGCTGACTTCCAAACTGCAGCTGCTGAGCAGAGCTGCGGCACTGCCAGTTTTTGGCTTCTTGCCTAACAGTCACAAGAAAGAATTTATATGGAAATGCATCGCTAATACAAGTCATATTTTATACATTTGATCAGCAATTAAATTTTGACTTCTCAAGAACTGACAACTAATTCATGCTCTGTCCCAACAAACTCCGTGTTATTGAAAACATTTTGAAAGCATTCTAGGCTAACAATACCAATAATGTCACCAGCACAGTTTCTGTCATGCCAAGAGTTACGTTAAAAAGAAACCCATGCCTAACTGGGAACAAGAAACATATGTAGGTGATTTAGACACAAAATATTTGGGGGGGGAGAGGTTTGCTTTGGGTTTTGATGTCTTCAATTATGAATCTGCAGGCGATCAGTGCAAGTATCAAAATCATCATAATGAAATGTTTCACTTCCTAGCTGGTTTAGGCAACAACCGTGACAAGATGCTGCCATATCCCATGTGAAGAGACTGAATGGTAAGCAGTGACTGCACTGCTTGTCAGGCTGCAGCCTTCTCCTCTGAAACCAAATATCAGCAGAGACAAGTGAGAACGGCTTGGCTGTTACGATCATGTATATAAAAGAACTGAACATTAAAATGAGAGGTGATTTTGCTCTACTAATTGCAGTCACTTGTCCTTCTACAAGGTTTTTCACTTGAAGATCAAAACCTTATTAAAAGCACTAGTAAATGAAGTCCTAGAACACTCCAGTGTGAAAGACATCATAAAATCCTTCTCCTTGCTTCTGAAGTCAGAAAGCTCGAAGAAGACTGACAAGCTCTAAAATTAATTTGTTTCAACTTATGTTGCACATGGGCTACTGCCAAAGGCTCCAGCAAAAGATAAGCACATTGTGTGATTTTGGATTACTTTGGCCCAGTTCATCTCTTCTATGGTCTTAGAAATTACAACACAGTGTGCAGTTTGGAGTTTGGAAAACAAAAGAAGCTGCTATCGCATTGAATGACCCGCTCTTATCCGAGTTTTGCTTGCCTCCCCCAAGTTCTATCAAGGGCTGAGCCTTGGACACTGGAATGTCAACTTCCTGCGCATTCTCTCCCATCACTATTTCTTCATCCACTCATGTCCACCTGCCTTGTACTGCAAACAATTGTCCAGGCTGGTCTGGAAAATTAGATTGTACTGCAAACGGCCATGCAACAAAATGAGTTTGCATTTGTATCTAGTACTATAAAATCCAAATTGAAGCAAGCAGAGTCTTAATAAATTAAGCCCTTTTAGGAATGTGAATTACTGAATAAAGCTGCATTTATATCAAACAATGCTTCTAATCACTTCCTACTAATAAATATTTTCAGTATCCTGAAGTGTGACCTGTCTTTTAAAGGATGCTCTGCACCACATGAACAGTGGCTGGCATGCATGCACACACACCTGTTTGTACCCACAGAGGCCTTTAAGCGCACACATGCTTTCGTGGAAATGGATGATGGCGAGACAGGAGCAGCCTGATGACAGTGTACAAACTAGCGTCGCACTGACAGGGTGACAGCTTTGCACCTGCACGTGGACAGCAGCCCAGCAGTACTATCCCACCTGGCAGTGTGCAAAGCAACAGTTTCAGTCTGACAAGGGGCTATGTATGAACAGTCGCAGCTCTATGCGTGCACCAAGAGCCATTTCTGCTTTGGTAACAAAGCCAGGTTTTGGTGCTCCTCATGCTGTGAAGCCTGTGGGGCAGCACTGCAGAGGAGCTGTGAGCTCAGGCTCAGCTCTCAGAGCCTAAGACTCACTCCCGAAGCCCAGACCAAACTTCAGATAGCCATTAAAAAGTGAAACAGCTTTTGCAGTTGCCCACAAGACACAGAACATGTCAAGTGTCAAATCAGGGAGGGCCCAGGATGCCCTGCTTGGAAGTATCTCTGAGATTGCCTGGTAAAGGTCTGCTCTCCTTCCCTCTTCCCAGCAGAGAGTACGTTCCTGGAGGCTCTGGCAAATACAGTATTCCTGAGCAGATACTGGTACTGTCAGTGTTATTTGCAACAGACACAGACCCCCAGGGCTGGATTTCCCGGTCCAGTACCAAGGAGAAGATGACAGCATCCCTCACTGAGGATGCATACAGCACTGGCTTGATTCTGCCTACCGCTGCATGCCCTTGGCTGTCATTCATTTCAGAGAGAACTGCAGGCATGCTGTTGGGCCATTTTGGTCTGAGCATGTCTTTTTTTAAAAGTCTTTGTCCCTGTTCTGCTACCACTGAACCATTACTTATCATAGGACTGGCAGCTTCAGGGATATCAAGTTCTGCAGGGCAGTACCTGGATGACCCCTACTGCCTTTACCTCCTGCTCTGTACCATGGACTTTCCCCATCTTCTCAGTAAAGCCCAGTGCTACCCTTTCTTCGTTCCAAGGTGATCAGGGTTTTTTTTCTTCTCCTCTTACCTTGGTCTTTACGCAGCAGATTCCTCATGAGGAAAAGCAGAGCAGCGAGTGGAGCAGTACAGGTGGGTGCAATAAAGGCACCGAGTACCCTGTTGGCCTCCCCTTCAATGCAGTTTCCTTTTTGTGTCCTTGTCCCGCTTTCATCCCCACCAGATGCTTCCCCCAGCCCCTCTCCTCCCCTGCGCTGCAAGGGTGGAGGGGACAGGAAGGCTCTGGGGTCAGAGGAAACAAGAGACAAAAAATAGCAGAAGGTGTCCAGGAACATGCTAATTCCTGAAGGAAACACACAACAAATGGAGGGGTACAGCCTGAAGCCCGCTTCAGCCAGATTATAAAATGGGGCTTTCAGGAACCAGAAGCACTGGCAATATTCATAGGCTGCTTTTCACAAAAACCTTTTGTGAACATTGACACTTACCTTTATTTTGACCTCTTTAGGTCCTTCTTATGTCTGAGTTGACCTGTTCACTCTGAATTCACCTGTTGGCCAGTCAAGCAAAAGGAGGAAGGAAATTCTCCTTCTCTGCAGAAAGAGAAAGTACACCCTCAGTTTGTCCAGTGCAGCAGAGGTAGTGGGATTCAGTACAGAAGTATGCTGCTAATACCCAGCATCTGACTGGTGAGAAAGTTTCTGCCGCGGAACTATTTTTTGTTATTATTAAAAAAAGAGGAGAGCATGAGTTTATAATTTCCAGCATCCACTTAAACACACAGCACACAAACCTCTGAACAAACAGTAACTTTTAAGTTCTTGCCTAACACCCTCTCGCCTAGAGTGAAAAATACCTTTCTCAGGCACATCTCTATGTCTGCTCTCCTTTGGCACTTCACAAGATTAAAAAAGCCCTGTGCAGTTCGTTCGCTGTGCACGTTGCGTGGCAGGTGTTTGCAGCGAGAGCCAGAATGACCTCATACGTGCCAGTCTGTCCAACGGACACTGACGCTGTGTCAGCTTCAGGTGGTGCTGTGTTAGAGACTCCGCCAAGCCGCAGATGGACAGAGCACACCTGCAGGCTTGAATGGGCTTGCTTCTTAAATACCTTGGGATGGCTTTGGTTCACTCGTGTCTGGGGTGCTTGCACCTAGGATAACCTCATGATCTTAAGGAAAAGTCTTATCAAACCCTCTCTTCAGGCAGCAGCCGATGAGTGCCAGTGTATAGCAGCAGCTCGTGAGATATTATACCTCAAAGATTCACATGTTCACTCCCCACTTGTGTTATATTTTATTGCAGTAGTCCTTAGAGTCATGTACAATTTTCCTGCATGACCTACCTGAAAGGCCAAGGTAAAATCTGATATTCAGAATCCTAATGAGTTAACTTGCCACATTTTCACATTAATGGCAAGTTTGAAAAGGTCAAGACAAGGTAGGATTTTAGGAAATAATTGTTTAAAATAGCCTCTGGGTTATCGTGTTTCATGTGTGTAAGATGACTAGGCCAGAAGCTAGATTTTCACCTGATCTTCACATCAATATTTTTATCTGATTATATTCCAATCAGCTGCTATGTGTTATATATACATTTATACACACTTTGTTCCAACACAAATTCTTCCATTACAGTGAGACCATTTCTAAGTCACCTTTACTGATGTTCCAATCTGAAGCCTGTAAATCAGCATCCCAGGAAAAGATCCAGTTCACATTCTCTGTGTTGATGCTGTCCCCGTTTCTGCTCCTGACAGGATGTCTCTTACTTTAAGTCTTCCAGTACTCAGTATTTGCACTAGGATTTTAAATAGATACTGTGATACACAGTTCACTGCACAGTACATCACATCGATTTTGTCAGCAGTTACTTCTAAAGCCAGGCAAAACACTGACTGCTGTATCCAAGTTTCTATGAAATGGAGCTTAAAGCCCCTTTTTTACTTGGGTTTGAATGGATGAATTCCACCTCTGGCACAGCCTGGCTTGCCTTTGGGTGTCCCCAGATTAAGTCTTTCAGTTCTGTACTAACGATGATGCACCCTACTTTTCTCCTCAGGATTCACCACCAGAGTGTAGGATAGAATTATTTACTTTGATGATTTTCTTGTAGGAAATCCCCAGCCAATGAAAACAAAAAAAACCCCAACACAACAGAAGCAAGCCAATGAAAGTATAAACTACATTCACCTTTAGCCAAATAAACTCTAGGCCCAAAATATTAAGGAATTTCCAGCCAATTATCTCCTGGTACTGCAAAACAAAGTCAATAAATGAGGGCCATTAAGAGGATCAATAACAACATACAGGGAAGCAAACGATGTTAGTCATCACTTCCTTGGAATGTTTTTAGGCCTCTCTCTAAGGCTTCTAAGAACATCTTTTTTGCTGGTACTGAAAACCATGCAGAAGATGTCTGCATTATGAAAGATTTTACAATAAGAAACCTAAAAAAAAAAATAATATCTCTTCTCATCACTTGTCACAGGCAGGAAACATCTTAACTCCAGCAAAATCTACAGGACAGAAGCATTTGTGTATTTCATCACATCCATCAGCTGTATATTGCTTTAGCCAGGGAAGCCTGCTGTTGTCTCTAGTCTGTCACTATGTTCAATTTATCCCGCATGGAAACATTTCAGCTCATTTCCTTGCTTTTCATCACCTTTCCTTACTTGATGAAACTAAAGCAAAGTGACAGGTACATAGAACTAAACAGCATGACTGACTTGGACCTCCAAAGGAATCAGACCTTCTGACAATGCCCTTTTCATTGAGTCAGCTTGTTCAAAGATGCAGCCACCTGAGAAGGAGCCTCTGATTTTCATCATGTGTGTCCTTGGAGATGGCACAGCCTTTGCTTTTACACAGTCCTAAGTAGGAACCCACACAAAGTGATGCTACATGAAACAATGTTCGTGACTCACAGATTTCCCACAATATCCACAAGACCTCACCAGTTTGGTGACCCCAGCCAGCTGTGGCACTGGACTTGGAACACAGGGCTGGTTCTTGGATCTGGAAAAACACTACCTGGCAAGGACCTCTCCAGGTGACCCAGAGGCCAAGCACAACACTGGGTGGTTAGTGGGGAACCCATGTCTCATTCTGCATTATGGGGTGCCCCCACCTCAGGCCCTGTAAGGTTCAGGGGTTGGAATTAAAAACCTCGCTGCTCTTGGTACTTGCCATATAGAAAGTTTCTAGAGCATTTTTTCACTAAATTCCAGAAAATGAATCCTATAATAGCACCAGCTACTTGAGGTAGGAAAGCAACATCCCTGTGGTTGTAGAGCTTCCTAAAATCCCCCAGACTGTGGCTAAGAAGAACTGCGCTGGCACTCATGTGCTCCTAAAAGTTATCTCCTCACTTGCAATTACAAGCCATTTTTGGAAGTTTTCTATACAAAGGCAAATGAAGAACTCAAAAAATAAACACACCCCACTTATCTGTGCTGTTTAGAGCTTCCTTAAATTTTTTTCCCCTCAGCGCAGGAGGCAAGCCATGGGTGAGTTTGGCACACCCTTGGAGATCTCATAAGGTGAGAATGGGGAGAAGTGGTGCCATTTCTCAAGCAGATCCACTCAAAACCAGACACTCTGGTGCTGGAGACTGAGGTGGAGCCACTGATTTCAGTCAGTAGCCAACAGACATGGGGTAAATGTTGCCACTGGTGTCCAGTCCACGACTTACCTGCCACTATCCCTCAGGCCTGCACTGAGCTGGAAACAGATACAGCAATATGGAGAAAGCAATATGGGAAAAAGAGGTAGAAAAATATGACACATGAACCTTCTGCATTGTATTACACGTGCCCGTGCTGACTTCAGGGTCCATTTGTGAAGCTTTGGCTGGGTAGGTCTCTGACCCCAGCAGTAGTCCTTCAGTATTAAGCACAACAAGGAGCCCATTACACCACAGACACTTGCATATGTATATAATTGCCCTACGTTGAATAGACATGCAACGGACAATAAAAGCACTTGATAATTAAAGTGCATATGATGGTCCACAGCCCACCACCTCCCAGTCATGCACTACCCATCCTGCCAACCATAACCTTAGTTTCCAGCCCTTGCTTATGAGTCCCGTGCCTCTACATCTTTCAGCATACTGCTCACATCAATTTTACAAGATCTCTGCATAGGTCTGAAAGTTGGTCTATGTTGAATCGCTTACATTAACAGGGCCAACAGCACATGCAGCTCATTTTTTTGTAAGCTCAGAAGTGTGTTTCTGTGTCTGTTTGCCTTCTTACCCTCTTCCTATCTTTAGTTGCTACAATTAAATTAATGAGTGAGACCTCCTGAGTCCCAGCTCTGCAATTTTGACCATAGGACTGCGCTACACTGACTTCACCAGCTTGCTCTGTCATCTGGCTGTGAAGGTCTGCTTATCTGCTCAGGGATCCAGTCTGCAACTTTGATACTTTGCTCCTTACCACTTTCACTTATATGATCTATAAAATCACAAAAGGGAATGAAAAGAAGAAAGAAAAAAAAGAGAGAGGGGGAAAAAAGAAGCTGTTTTGAGACCTTTGAAATAGCTGAAATATATCATACAAGGAGCAAGGAGTTTTTGCAGAAAGAAAACCCAAAAACTTGACAGACATTTGGCAGTCTTCCATCAACTAACCAGGCACTGGTGAACCATGTACAAAGAATACTCATCTGAGATGAATTTAATTTATTGGTGAGCTTTGTTTTTACTAAAGAGGAAAAAGGGAATCTGAGAAAGAGTTAAGAATTTCCTCTTGTCTGATTACTGCTGACCTTCCATTAGTCACTGAAAATGAAACGGCTTGTAATGGGATCTTGTGGTTTCTATGGCTCTAGAAAAGCCATTTTTATGAGGCTGCAGCTTGATGACTCTGATGAGTCACACCTCGTGAAAAAAAAAAAAAAAAAAAAAAGGCAGAGTAGAGAACAGCCAGTTCCAGCGGTCAGGAGGATGTGAACAGTCCCCAGGGTGTCCCTCGTGAAGAAGCACTGCCAGGGGCTGGGGAGCAGGTCCACCCTGGTCTCAGGTGGCCAGCCCAGAGCTGCTGGGGATGCCACCGGCTCACGTGCAACCAGCGCTGGGGAGCACAACTAGAGCCGTGTTCACAAAAAGGGTGGGGAAGAGCAGGGAGGCTGCTTCTCAGCATGTGCTTGGATTTATTTGGAAAGCAACCTTATCAGACAGCACAGCAGCCATCATAAAATTATGCTTTTCTCTTACTATGGTTTACTATGGCATCCGCAGTAAACTATCCTAAAACCCCAAAGAAAACAAGAAAAGTAAAAAACCAGAAACCAGCAACCCCCCTGGTGCCACTGCCACCACCAAAACCATCTCAGAACCTTGTGTTACCTAAAGATTCTGGATAAGCCATACAACCTATTGAATGTATCGCACACATCAATGATGTGGTAATATTTACTTGCGGTTACTCTAAGCTGAGTGTATTACCCACAGCTAGCATAAATGTAATTTCTTTTCTAGAAGAAATTTTTTCTCCACTACTTTTGTGTAATAGCTATTAAAAAGAGGAATTTTTTTTTTTTTTTAAGAGGGACTTAATACAGTAACACTCTAAGCACAAATGTGAAAGAAGCCTTGAACTATTTACCTATTATGGAAAACTTTAAATACTTTTGTAGGAGTCAGCCACTTGAATTCAATCAATTTCTGCTGATGACTGGAGCACAGCAAATATCCCTCCATCTTCAAGAATGGCAAGAAGGAAAATGTGAGGAACTACAGGCTGGTCAACCTCACCTCAGTCCCTAGGAAGGTGATGGAGAAAATTGTCCTGGAAAGTGTTTCCAAACGTATGAAGATTAAGACTGGGAACAGTCAGCATGGATCTACGAAGGGGAAATGTTGCTTGACCAACCTAATAGTCTTCTGCAATGCCATACACTTCCTTAGTACATCTGAATTCAGTTTGGCACTCCTTGCTCATCCATACAGGCCTCCCGCCACTTTTGCTTGATTTCCTACACTCTCAGATGGTCCTTTCCTGAGCACCCATCTCTCAACTCCTTTCTGGGGCCATATTCCATAGGATTCTTCCAAGAAGATCTCTGAAGAAGTTGCATTTTGCTCTCCTGAAAGCCAGGGCTGTGGTCCTGCTTTTTGCCCTGAGCCCTTCTCTTAAGGTCTTCACCTCTACAACCTCACGGACACTGCAGCCAAGGCTGCCTCCCACTTCCACACCTCCAGCCAGTTCATCCTTGCTCGTAGTATCAGGTCCAGCAAAGCACCTTTTCTTGCTCACTTGTTTGTACAGGATCATACCTTTGCTCAATACTGTTCTGTGTCAACGGGTATCTCCCTGTGAACGTGGTTCTGAGTTTGCAGCCCTGGCAGTGAAAGCTGTTCTCACCAGTATGAATGCCAGGGAGCCACATGCAGCACCTCTTTGTTTCCTGACTGTACCGGCACACCTCTTAAAAGGAGACATTTGGCACAAATAACCACAATTGCACTGACAGGATATCCTATCGTCACTGTTTAAACATGATGTTTAGTAAAAACTCTGCCTGATGTATCTTTACATGAAATCATTCACATGAAAAATCAAATAAAACATAGGTGTTATGGTCCTGATTCAGAAAAGCACCAAATATTCCCTTTAAAGCTCTTTTTTATATCAGTCTGAGTTTGGCAAAATATTAAAGTTAGCATGCTCAAGCCCACCGCCTAATGTAAGATTAATTCTCATAGAAGTTAAGATGAATGTTTGCAAATACAGTTTTACAGCCCTCATTCATCTCTACAGCGAGAGACTAAATACTCTTTAAAATATCAGCTTTGCAACACTATCAACAGAAAGCAATAATTTTGGCTGCCCAAACTGAAACAGCTAACGGAGCCTTCATTTCCAAGGATGGGTGCTCAAAGCTCTTCAAACGCGAGATATTTTTTAAAGGCATCTGAACTTGAGTTCCAAAAAAACAAAGGCAATGAAAATTGCTAAATAGCTTTGAAAAGCAGTCTGTAACTTCAGCGTTGCCTGATTTTTAACTGTTGAAAATTGGAACGTTAATGTTATACCAACACGTTTTTACATTTTCCCTGGAAACAGATGGAATAATGTTGCTCATCCTATGCCAACACCATGTTGTTACATAGTCTTTATTAAAATTGCTTCAAGGCAAAAAGCTGTATGCACAAAGGCAAGGGGTGGGGAAAGTTGGCAACTCCTTTAGACTTTCAGACTTGAGCCCTTTAACTCTCAGCCAGCGCTGTGCACCATCAAGAAATACCCACAGCTTCACGAGGGCAGGGAAGCTGCGTGCAGCACTGGCTACTGGGGGAACCGCGTCCACGAGACCCTCGCCCTGCCAAAGATAGCTGAGACCCAAATAAAAAGGGAGAAGAGGAGAACAGGGAACAGGCACAAAATTAAGGAAACCAAGCAACACAAATTAAAGCAATGGAGAGAAGTATGAGAGGAATGAGATTTAAAGGAAATAACAGCATTGGAGAATTAACATCAGCTTTTCTTTAAATCCAGGGAAAAAAAACCCCAAATTTTCCTTCCCTGTCTTGCTCAGACATTAATCTCAGTTATGACAAATGGCATGTGGAACAGATATGCATCTGTGTGTGTGTATAACTACGTAAATACATCTTGAATATGTGCTTCTAAAGCATGATCTAAAGCCACTGAATTAGATGGAACGATTCCCATTTGGCTTCGGTGGGTTTTGGACCAAGTCCCCAAACTTTGTAAATTCAGCTTTGAAAAATGAAAAGGACAATAAAATGCCAGATTAATTCTCATTCTGAAATATCTGAGTTGATTTACCAGATTAAAAAACAAGAGGTGGGGGGGAAACCTCCCAAACCAAAACAACAAAACCCTCACAACTTTTAATCTTCCAACCATGTAAATGCCTTCAATTAACTAACATTGATTTCCCTTTGCCTATATTGAGAATTTTTATGTCCCAAAAGGAAGCAGTAAAAACATTTCCATGATAACCATAAAAATCACTGGACAGAAAATAAAGTTTTCTGTTTCATTACCTTTTCTGTGTGGTAATCTGTTACAAAGGAAGAACAGTGCAGGTTCAATTAAGTAACTAAATAAAAAGGAATTAAAAGCCACAGGGGATCTTTATTTTACTTATGTTAAAGTGGGGTCCGACTCCAGGCCTCATTGACTTGTTTGTACTGTATAATGGGGTTTAATTTCTGTGAACCAGTCTGTCAGCATTAGCTGATCATAATTAGGAAAATAGGGTTAGAGAAAACAGAGCTACTGAAAATAGCTTTTCCCAAGTGTAACCTTCCCTCCTCTCTGCTTCTCTCCAAATGGGATTATCCTAAACTCTTAGCGCATAGCAAAACAGAAATTAACCGTTTAGCAAAACAAAGGTCCTTCCTTTGAAACACAAGGTACAACTCGAGAACACTGAATGCTCTGTCCCAATTCAGCAAGCACCTGAGCACATGCTTGTCTTTAACCACTTGCTTAGATCTTCTGACTTGAGGTTTAGCATCTGCTGAAAAAACCTCTCCATGAGAGAGCTGCAAGCTCATGTTAAGTGGTGAGAGATTCATTTAAAAAGGAAACACAATTATTTTTTTTAGAACTTGGAAAAAATAGCTGTGGGTTTGGTTGTGGGTTTCTTATTTTGAAGCCTGAGTTCTTATTTTAGTCAAATAACTCATGACTTCATTATAGACAGTTAGCGTCACATGGGCAAAAAACAAGGCTCCTGGAGACGTACGCAGTATTAAATTTGTGCAGGTAGCTGAATGGAAAATTTCAGAGGAACTGGCACCTACAGGATGCTTTGCCAATGGAAAGCAGTGTTGTGCAGCTATCAGATTCACATATACATGGATGCTGGCACATACACACATGCAAAATTAGGGATTCCACTGAAGGTAACAACAGAAGTTAGAGACTCCAATGAAGCCATGGTTTCATCCACAACCTTTACACACATTGGCTAAGATTTGTCATCTCTGACCCCTGCAGTCTCATGGCCACTTGGCCCAGGCTATGCCAGCCTGTGTGTGTGTGCCTGGGGGTGGCACCTAGAGGGGCGGTCACCCCACCAGCCACAGTGGATGGACTGTCCCTCTGCCAGTGCATGACATAGCAAAGGGATCAAAACATCTTTTGAGCTCCCCAGTCTGGTCTTCAACCCACAAGATACCTGTTCAGCTTCAGCAGGGACCTCTAGCACCCCTGTCCTTCCACAGTCCACTGTCCCTCTCTGCAGCGGGGACCCCCAGGGCTCTGCACCCCTGCAGCCAGCCCTCCCTCCCACCTTCTACAGCCACCAACCAAGGAGCCCAAAGCACCAGCACCCCTGCTATGGTCCACAAAGCACTCCACCTAGCCGTACAGAGAAAGAGCGAGCCTGCCCCATCACAATCCACGAGCAGTAGGTATAACCATACATCTCACCAAAAGGTGCCCCTCCAGAGGGCACGGGTTGAAAAATGCTCTCAGAAATCCGTTTGCAGAAAGATAACTTGGTATTGCTCATAAATCAGGCTATTCCATTTCACTGCCAAGAGATTCAACAAATTTCTTTTCCGAGCTGCTCATTTTTCATTCCTTCAGGCTACGTTTAACCAAGTAATCTCCCCATAAATCCTGGCTCCTGCTGCCATTCACAGTGCAGTGGGTCTTGTTTAGAAATTCTTAGAATCGGTGCATTCCTGCTGCATGACAACCCTCCAGCCTCGTCCCTTTCGAAAGGAGCAAAATGGAAATCGGTCCTTCTCCAAGTTTATCAGAAGGGCAGCCAAACGCTGATGTTATACAGCAAGATCTTCAGCTAAGAACTAGGCAGCTATTTTAATCAGTGGGCTTATTTCACGTCTGTCAAGGACAGTAGATTTAGACCTGGACAAGCTGTTTCTTCACTGCACCCCTGATCTAAAAAAATGACCCAAGCGCAGCATTGCTCTGATGGACTCTTATGCACTTTGGCAAACCCCCATGAAAGAGAGTTTAGATAACACACAAGCTATCAACAGGGCCAGGATTTAAAAAGTGCAAAGAAAAGTCCATGCAACTTAGAGCTGGAGCCATCATTGCTGTTTAATCAATCATAGCTATTTAATCATGCCTTCAAGGCACCATAAGATTATTTAAGTGAATCACTCAGGTCAAGGCACCAAAATAAAACAAGCCTTTTATCTATCTCTGCTTATCCACTCAGAGTAAAGTGTATGTGAAAGTGATGCAAGTGACAATCTCTGAGCAACTGACAGTAAACAGAGGAGGAAAGCTCTCCTGCTGCACGGAGACGCAGCGTGAGCCAGAAAGAAGAAAGAGCTTCTTTAAGGTACCACTTCCCAGCTATGCCACCACGCAGTAGTGCAAAAGGCTGCCAGCATCTTCAGAAGACTAGAGCCCCTTAATCGGGCATCAAAACAAGCAAAAGGATTTTGGAAAGAGCATACCTCCAAACTAGCTCTCCTTACCACAATGCAAAGGTGAGAACAACTGGGTGGAGACCAGTCTCTGCTTAAAATCAGCCTTTTGTCTAGCTGTTGGAACAGGAAAGGAAACGGAGCAGATGCAAAACCAGGATAATTTTAGTGAGTGTTGGCAGTGTAAAGTGTCTGTAGCATCTACAGAGATGACTGGGGTTTGTCCAGTTCTAGCTAGGGCAGAAAGAAAAGTCATCCCATGGCTCACTGCCTGGCTAGAAATGCTAAAAAAGTAGATTTAGCTACCAGAAAATCCTGCTGCTACAGCAAAAGGATCCAAAGATGAACGCATTGCTGTCCAGCACATTCCAGCCACCTGAGTCAAAGATATCAGAAATATCGCCCCATAAATCCTGCCCAGCCTGCCATACACCTTGTATCACCAGCTGGAGCTGTGGGCTACAGCAGTAAGAGAAGATGCCTGTGCTGTGACCACCAAAGAACCCTGCAGCCCCTGCGCTGTCTGCAGGGACTACAGCTCATCTGCTGCAGCTTGGGTCACAAGGCTGGCTCCAAAAGTCAAGGTAACATGCAGGTAACTTGGCACCATATTACCTTCTTCATCCCGTCGTTAGTAGCCAGGGAACTTGGAGTTGGGACCTCCGGCAGACAAAAATCTGGAGTCTAAGAGCCTTTTGGACTTGCATTCTATTGCTGATAAGGCAGTGAGAGGAAGGAACACCCTCTGCACTTATGTCAGCAGATTGTCTGTCCCTTCGAGGATTTCTCAGCATGCCTTTTTAAGTGTAAAACACAGGAAAATACTGAAGCACAATAAAATCTGGACCAGTCATCACCAGACAGGAGACTGCAAGGACTTCAGTACATTTCCTACTTCTCCACTCTTCTACTTTAAGTTTTAAAGGAAGAAAAATAATTAAGTTAGGAGTTTGTGTCTCAGGTATGCCAGTGAACTAACTTTTTATTAAGGCTGAAATGAAGTCACCTGTTCGCTCACCACACAGCCACCGCAGCCCAGGGACAGCTCCAGACTCACGCACCACAGCCCTCCAGGCTGCCCCACACTAAACACTGCACTGGGACCACTGTGGAGGGACCGTGGCAGGGAATCACCAGACAGAAAATGTAGAAGAATTAAAAAAACAAACCGAAACACACACACAAACCCACCAAAAAAGACTCTTATGCCTCCTGCTCCCATCACAAGCCACCACACACTCTTTAAGAGCTCATAACAAATCCCAGGGGAAATGATTTCATGACCTTCAGAAGCTAGTCTCGCTCCATGGTGTTGAGAACAACAAAAAACTCACCTGGCACCCTCAGGTGAGGAGGAAATCCCATCCTGATCTGATCACCAATGTCACTGGGAGCATGACAATCTGACAGGCGGGCAAACTCCTGCCCTTCCCTGTGCAGTCTGGTCCCCAGCCTTCCCCTGGAGGGCAGGAGCAGCACTGCCCCTTGTCATCCCTTTGCCTCACCTGCTGTAGCACAAGTTTCAGCCCTGGACTGTCCTGGAGTTTGTTGAGCAGGACCCTGGCTCTGGCCTCCTGCAGAGCTACAATGCAAACCTGTACTTCTGCTGGTTCAACATTGCTCCTCCTCTGCCTCCTCGCCTTTTGCTGCACATCAGCTCCATTCCTCCCACCATGTGTTTCTCACTTCGCAGCTCTGCCTTTCCTGTATCCCCCTTCCCATACCCCACCTTGCTTTTTGCCCTCTTCACCTATGCAGGTCACAGTTCTGTAGTCCCAGGAGCCACCTTTCACTGCAGGATCCTCTCCATAGGAAAGTGCAACATGGAGTGACACCTACGTTTCAGCGACATGTTTTACTGCAGCTGCAAACTACAGTTTCAAGATTAAGAACTGGCATCCTAACTGCTTCCTCCAACACCCATCAAAACTGAAGTTATTTTAAAAATAGTATTTCACTGGAAAGAGGTATAATGCAAGCTAGCAAAATACTGTTTCCTCCATTAATGCCTGTGGAGTTATAAAATTCTTGCCGTAATCTGCCTGCAGATGCACCATAGGTATTGAGAAAGAGCTCAGAGGCTGAAAAGATTCAGGAAATGACCCCTTTCTGGGGTACAGAGTCAGCTTGTTTTGTACAAACCGTCTGGCTTACTAAGACAGACTTGTCTTAGACTTGCCAGCCAAGCGATATGAGCTACTGATGTATGTCTGGAAAATATTTATGATAAAAATTATGGTTGCAAAAAGAATAGCAAGTAAGTAGCTGATCCAGCTGGCATGCAAATTGGGCACAATGTTTATCAGCACAAATATGTTCATCAGCACTACCACCTAGTCCTTCTGGAGAACAGTAGGTACTCAGGGATCTTTGTGACCATTAAGCAGCTGAATTTCCTGCAGCCCTGATAATAAATATTATTCCTGTCTTAAGTAAAACAGGCAAGGGTGTTTAACCATCTACCATACTGTTTGACACAGCAACATCAGGGCTTTTGCCCTGATGCTTTCCAAGATGAGAAGTGAAGCACTTTGACTCCATCTGGTATTTCCTCAAACAGTGCAATACCTCAGGACTTCTCTGAGCCCCTGGTAGAGTGCTGGGTAGAAGAATGTGCAGCGAAATCAACGTTACTGGAAAACAGAGCAACTGAGCATCACTATAAAGATCCTGTGCACTCTCTTTGACGTCCCCCCTCTGCCTAAGCAAGCTCTGTAGGTTACTGGAGACATGCTGCAGCAGCAAGTTGCGTTGCAAAAGGGACCTCCCCAGACTGGCACATGCACGGCAGCACCAGCCTGGGCTGGGTGGGCACTACACAGGGACAAAAAGCTGGAAGGAATCGGAGGGGACAGAAAGGCCCTGGGACAGGGATGTTTTTCACGGATGTGGCAGCCTGCGTGCCCTACTGAAACTGCTCTTCCGCACAGAGGGGGAGGAGGGAGGCCCATCTCAGAGCTCTGTGTTCAGAAGGCAATGCTGGGTTAAAAGCAAGGCACTGCCACCGGGAGCTGCTGGCTCCACGTGTCCTGCGGCTCTGCCTGTGCTCCTGGGGCTCCCTGGCATGTCCTGGGGCTCCCCAGAGCCCCCTTTCTGGGGTGAGTCCTCCGCTGTCCATGAGCACTGCTGAGCTCCCACTGCTCTTGCGTCTCTCCCCTCTACACAGCCACCTGTTTTCACAAAACAAGGAATTAGATATCTTTCTTTTGTCTTAAGAATGGACAAAAGAGACACTGACATAGCATAATCAGACAAACTTACATTTCCCTGGGAATCCAGGCTAGTAACAGGCAGGCAAGGACCCACAGTCTTTCCTGGCTTTTGAATAAAATAATCAATCTAGGAACTGCTGCATTAGAGCACACCTTGGTGTTGCTGAAGGAGGAAAAGCCAGCTCCCAGCCATCTTCCACATTACCATGGAAAGGTTGAAGGCAATATCTGGTGAGATCTAAAAGAATCAGGATCTGCTTCAGCATCTGCCCTTTCCAGAAACACCCCGAGACCCACTCTGCCAGCAAAGCCCACAGAGCATCCATGCTCCCTCACTAGCCCAGCAGGTCCAAGTCACACTAGTTTTTCACTGTAGGTTTTCCAGCCCCGTGATGATGCCACATTAGCCTGTTTTAAAAGGGCCAGATAACGAGTCATATCACCAAAAAGTATAGTTTGGCTCTAAATCCATAAATATTTTTTTCAGTTCCTTGATGGGCAAGGTCTGTTAGAGTGACCTGGTCCCTTGTACTCCCCTCTATTCCCAAAATACAATGGAAAGAAAACCTCACCAGCCATCTGATTTCATATAAATGTCACTTCTTCATCTCAGCACAGCTTGACCAGCTTTGGGATCCAAGACCAGCTTTGTGCCCACCCTGCTCAGGCTTTCTAGAAATGACTTTGCTCCAGCGTGGGTCACTCAGACTGTGGGTTAACTGGAAACTTCAGTGTTTATTAGTTTTCATTTTCAGTGCTCAGTGTATTTTCAATGTTGACTCACAGAGTGATTTTTAAAGGAATAATTGCTTCCAGATGTCACGCATATTTTGCTCTGAAGGAATACTGCAATCTTTGTTAAGGTTATAGAATTAGAAAGACTCTTTTCCCCTACCTGACTGGCTCACCCGAGAGGCTTTGGGAACACTACGTGTCCCATGTGGATGCTACAAATGCAGGTAAGACCCAAGGTCTCTGAAAAACATGCTTAGTTGGTATGACACCCTTTGTAAAGCTTCAATGTTGAGCGTACATCCATCATACAGTATTTGGTTTGCTCTGTAGTTACAACATTGTGTTGGGGTATTGCAGTAAGACCCAGTCAAAACCAGAGATTCCTAAAAGACCTAGCTCTCCAGTTTTACAGGAACACCCTCGGACTAGATGCAAACACGTTCCTGATGATGCCACAAGTCTTCCTTGACTTCAGTATGCAAAGGCAGGAGAAGACAGAAGTTCTTGAAAATGAAGCACAGGGGAAAAATAAAACTCTGCCACAAAGAACATGCTCAGTCTTGACTGGTTTTAATTGCACTTCTTTAGTCAGCTGACTTCTGGACTTTCTCTCTCACTCTTAAAATATGTGCACATTATCAGGGTAAGGTAAAGAATTTATATACAACAGTTCAAAGATAAGGTCAGAGCACAGAAGAAATACAGTAATATCCCTTCTGGGAACCAGTAGTTATATTATCCACACTTGCAGAGCATGCTCTAAATTATTCCTGAGCAGCTTCGAAGTTGCATCTGTTTAAGTGCTGTGCTTACAAGAGCTGTGCTCTATCATACCATATATTACCTAATGAAGGCTCCTGAATCTGTTATTCTAAATTTCCAGTTCCAGAAGGCATCATTCCCATAAACATAATTGCTTGTTGAAAGGCAAATGTCTTCTGCACATCTGGCACAACATAAGTGTGAGCACGATTTCATGCCAGGCCTGTTAAGTGGAAAGAAGGAATAGGAAGAGATCACCTGCTCCAGGTCATGTTGACAAAGTGTGTTTTGGACAAAGGCAGATCAGCTAAAACACTCATACTGAGATGAAAATGACTGATGAAGACAGAATAGTTGTAGTTTGTTGTCTGTGGAGTCCTGCAGGTTTGTCTATTTGCAAGGAAACTTTATATGGCACCCAACTAGTGTTGCTGCAAGTTGCTGGAAACTGTTGAGCAGCTGAAAGTGAAACATGGCAGCTTTGGGGAAAAAAAATAGTTTATAAGCTTACAACAGACAGTTTTAGTAAGATCTAAATACACTATTTCGACCTTTCTGCACTGGAATAATCCATTTCCTATTTTGAAAACATTTTTTAAATTCTATGGAATACAGTAAAATCCACTATGCATCATTTGATTAGCAAGAGGTATGAAGTTTTCTGGGGTTTTTTCCATCCTATATAAAAAAATAATTTAAAATTGCAAACCTCACCATGAAAGGAAAAATTAAATGATCTCATTGCTCTACAACTAGGAGTGGGTGGTGTTGAAAACTACTGTCCTAATAACACAGGACAAGACTGACGGCACTAAAAAAAGGTCTAGGAAAAAAATATAGCTAGAAATAGACTGTTCTCTGCATCAGAGCACTCCATAATAGGTAGGAAAATATGTTCCTTTTCCTACAGAAATAGAGTACAACACCTACTAGAGTACAACACCTACTTCAAAACGGCCCAAGAAGCTGTAATACTTAAAATAAGGAAACAACCAAGCTTGTACCCGTGTTCAGCAAAACTCTAAATTTCATTCTAATACTATAGCATGTGAACAGTTAGCAAATACATGCTGAAATATATTGGAGAATGCAAGGAAACACAGGTTTAACTTAAAGGATTAACGGGGTAAGTCCTGAGGACATCCAGGAGAGTTTAAGTCTGTGTTTAAGGGATTTTTTGAATAGGGCCAATTAGCTTTGGTCGAAGGCATGCAGGAGTGAAGCTCTGAAAAACTTGTTATACTGGCAGAAGCAGGCTGTAGCCACCAAATCTGCACCCCTAAATGCACTTAATATTTGGCCCTCTGAGCACTAAACAACTAAAATATTAATACCATTTGAGAGACAATACACTAAGCATTCAACCGGTTGATTGCATCAAAGAATTATTGCAGATGGTGGTAGAGCCACCTGTTATCACAAGCTGGCTGGCATGTCCCATCGCATTCTCCTATTTTCAGCTGTTTATAACTTTGTCAAGATATAGCTAATATTTTTGATACCACGTCTGATGCAATTAGATTTATCTTTGCAATCAACGAAGACCTCTCAGTCTTCACCAAGATGAGATTCTGAAACGTACTGTTTTGCCCAGGTTAAAGTTGTATCCACATTTTTACTGGTTTTGTTGAAAAGTCCTATTGGGACTCGAATTTGGCACAGACTACTACAGCAAGGAATGCCCTTTTCCGCACTCCACAAACATTATCCCAAACCTGATCAGTCCATGGGCCAGGTGAAAAGCTGTCTCAGATCACACAGGTCCAAGAGGGCCTTCTCTCAAGGCACAGGGCTAAATCTTCTGACATCCAGCTGCACTGACAGGTGTCACAGCTCTTCTTGCGTACAGCATAGCCACAGGCTTTGTTGCAATACACAGTACAAGGGATTGAATTTACACAGGCCATAATTTAATCTGATCCTTTTCATTCTGATATTCCCTAGAGCTCAGGTGCTTCAAGTTCTTTAAATTATACATGGACATGGTATGAAGGACATCAAGCCACCCACAAAGCCATCACACAAGAAGTATTTTAAAAAAATTTAAAAAACACCGTTTTTCATTTAAATTTAATTTAAAATTAAAAAACCACCAAAATGCTTCTCTGAATATTTGCACTTCGACTAAAATGCAATATAAAATAAGTGTAAGAAATAGTCTCCAAAGAGAAAAATGAGTTTTCTTTTCCTTAACAGCCAAAGAGTTCACGGTCAGGACAGCCCGTGTCGATCACAGCTCACACTTGTGTCACAGGCACTTGCTCTGCATTAGAGATGCTTCTGCACGTCCCGTAAGCACATGCATTGCCAGGACAGACTGCGCTGTGGCTCAGTACCAGGGATACACATTGCTTTTGCACATTTTAAATAATACTCAGCACTATTTATTTATAGCTGTGCTAACAGGTGTTGTCGCAGCAGCTGGAAGACGTGCTCTGCAAAGACCTGATTCAAATTAGCAGCTAGGCTCATTTTAAAAGTAAGTCTTCACTTTAAAACAGGACTAAGTCTTGACAGTGCCCAAATCTTGCAACATGACTAATACCGAGCAGCAGAAATCCTATGAGATCCGATATTTTGCAAGCTTTCCCATCCCCATGCCTTCTAGCTTGAGAAGCAATTCAGAATCACAGTTACGGGCAGGCATCCAGCTTTAAAGATACAACATGGACTAATCTCTATATTAATCCTCCCTTCTCTTCTGCTGGGTATTACAAAACAAGTTTTTTACTTTGGAGCTTCTGTCTTTATCACTCTAAGTCTGGAATGATACCTCTTAGTTCAGTTGAGAATGGAACACTTAATGACCTTACCTGGCAATTAGCTTTCCCTGCTCCTCTCACTTGTGCAAAGAATGAGGCTTTGACCGGCCCAGCCAGTGTGCACCAGCAGCGCTGGCAGCCAGGGGAGAGCGGAGGTTGCTGTCCCTCAGGGGTGATGACCCTCCAGGATCTCCCTCTCTCCAGCTGTGACCTTCAGTGTCTTCGTCTCACTGCATGGGAACACCTCAGGAATGCTCTAAACGTCTGTTTGTTAAGGTGGAAGCAGTGGTTTGGGCACTGCAAGTCCACCAGCTCAAACAGTTGATACTGTCAACATTCCGACACCTGTTAAAATGAACAGTACTGAGTTCTGCACACTGGCACTCCATATTCCAGCAGGAGACCGATGGAACAGCTTTAAGTATCCTTTGATACAGTACAATAGCAGCTCGTTTGGAGCCAGTTAGTTTGCAGTATGGATTAGATCTTTTTTATATGATGCAGGACACAACAGGACTTCAAAAATCTGTTGAAGCCTCTAAGCTTTTCTGCAAGACAGTAGATGAAGTTGTGGAGAAGCATTAACAGTCCCAGGGATGTTTCAGCTGTTCAGCGCACCCTGCTCTGAGCAAACACGCCTGGGGGACGATGCATACCATCGCCCATCATACCAGTGGTCTGACAACACCCCACCCATGCCACACACTGCCACAAGGCTCATTCCCCTGAGGATGTGGCGAATGACATTTTCTGCAAGTCTCTTCTGATTCCCCTCTGGGCAGGGACCACTTCTAGCGTGTCTCATATGACAGAGGTTTCTGAGCCCAAGAAGCAGCCCTGATCTGTTTGGCTTCCTGGCTTATTCGGCAGCCCCCTGGAAAGCTGTGGCAGGGAGAAAAGCTTGCTTTTCCCAACACCACCCAGCTGCCAAAAGCAGCACCCCCTGTGCAGCGCTCCTGCAGCCCTGCCTGGCCCCAAGGCCAGCGGGCAGGGGTCTGCCTCTGCCTCACCCCCTGAGCAACACCCGCTGCAGCGCGAGGCAGTGGGACCAACCGGGCAGGGCTGGGAAGCAGATCTGTGACCCTGCAGAAGGCTGCGCCATCAGGATTGTAACATAGAGTATTTCAGCTGAAAGGGACCTACACTGATTATCTAGTCCAACTGCCTGACCAAAGAAACTGCCTGACATACAAAATATTAGGCAGCAGCCTTATTTCTAATATTTCCTCACTTCTAAGTCTCAGAACTCACAACTGAACCTACTCAAAGTGTACGTTTGCATGCATAATTTATTAGATTATTTGCAGTCTTTCTCCCTGCTGGCGGGTGAACACGATGTCCCTTTATCCTGATGCTTATAAATAATTAAGGACACAGCAGAACTCTTCACCAAGAACTACCGCAGCCTTTCCTAAAACTGATTTCTGACCCTTTCCAGGACAGCTGTACAAGTTAACGTAAAAAAAAAAAAAAAAACCAACAAAAGCCACACTGATCCATATTTTGTCTCTTGCCAGCTGCCTGCCAGGGCAAAGGCATGTGCGGTCCTGGCAGGGAGGCAGAGCCTCAGCACCAGCCTGCCTGGAGGACCCAGCTCTGCTTGGCGTCAGTACTGCAGCACTGGCTTGGGGAGGACTGTCACCCAGCTCAACCAAAAGGACACAGGGACACAAGGTATGGCCCCTAGCAGGAGGTGGATGGTGCGACAGGGAGGCTTCTGCACCCCAGGTTTGGGGTGAGCTAAGAAGGCACAGCATGGCTGAGCTGGAGGTGCTGGTCCACCCGCCTCGCTAGTTAGGGCACTACACCTTCGCCTCCCCTGCACGTGATAGCAAAAGGTAAGGATGGGCAACAGTTGGCCGTGCTCAGAGAAGCAAGGTGGTGGGTAGCAGTTTCAGTGAGCTGACCTACCAGCCAAAGCTCTGCAAAGGGCTGGCAGTGAGACCCCAGTGTCAAAAACGCCTGCTCCCCCTCTAACGGTGCAGCCCCTCATGCATTCTTTTTCTCCTCTTGCTTTCTCATTTGCCCTGTGTATCAATCTATCACCACCATCTGCTTCAAGCCAAACGTGCCGAGTAAAGATGAAGATTATTGGAAAACTTCTTTTTCCCCCAGAGCAAATTAGACAGCTGGAGGTTACATTTCTTTTGAACATTGACAAGCCATTACCAGGCATAATGTAAAGCAGTTGGCTGCACACACAGCCCTGTAATGTTTCGCTGGGCTGATACAGCAAAATCAAGGGACTTGTGCCTTGCACCCAGCTGCAAACACCGGAGAGGCTCCTGAACGCCACCGATTTTACAGCAACTGTCACACCAGACAAGCTGATCCTCCCAGACAGCGGAAGTGCACAATTAGGTCACATTAAACATTGAGGAAATACCAGAGTGGTTCCACATGCCAACTAAAAGTGAGTGACACTGGAAAACAGCTCCTAGCTGGCAAAAGCCATCACAGCATCGGCGTGTATTTTCTGCTAAGAGTTTATAAACAAAGTCTGCACGTGCAGAAGTGTGAGCAATCACCCAGGCAGAGAGAGTCGTAACATTTTCCCACGAGGCAGCGAAGCATGGCAGCCGAGCACTGCACACAGCCGGGTTTATCTCCCCTGGGAAGTCGCCGCTACCTCTGCGCTCACAGAAGCAGAGGGGGCTAGGTACCCCACTCCTTCCCTACTCACCCTGATGCATCCCCCAGGTCCTTCAGTAAGGCTTTCTTTAGGGTCAGAACAAACAAGCTGAAGCTGTGATGCTCATGGCCGAGGCTTCAGACTTGGGTAGGGCTGGTTTTTTTTTCTCTGCGCAGCACCAAGCGTAGCGACTAGAGCTCCTAGACCTACCACAGTAGGAAAAGCATTTGCAATGTCTTTATCATTGCACCCACACACTACACAGCCTGTCCCTAGCTGGAGGTGGACTAGGAGAAAAGCACAGCTTTTCTTTGCTTACAGAAAGCCTTTTGCACCTTCTCAGCATCACCTAATTACTCTCAGTTAATTTCAGTCTTGCAAAACTGAAATGAAAGATAGTCATGGGTTTGGCTATGGGCTCTGTCACAGGTAACGGACACAGTGTTGCACAACATTTGGTGTTTACCACAAAGTAACCACACTGAAAGACTTGTATGCCACTGCCACACTGGTAATTATTTACAACATTAATAAAAGGGCTCCGTGCACAACCTCAAAAAGCAGGCAACATTATATGGGGAAAGAATACATTCAAAACCTACAGACTTCAACACTGTGGAAGATGCTGGTCCATCTATTTTGCTCCCATGTACCTTGAAGTTACTTGTGGAGTCCACTGATTACAAAAGCATGTTTAATTTTGCCTGTGATCAAACACATGCCCATGACGCAGCAGCAAGCAGCGCACCTCAGGGAAATGTCACATAGTTTTGGGGATGGTGCGTGGGCAGCATAGCTCTCAACACAGGAGTTAACACCACAATTCTTTAACAGTTTCCATTTTTCCATTTCTTCGCCGTGCTTTTTCCGTAGAAATACTGGCACAATCAGCACTCCTGTTGCAACATCTCTCACAGAGCATCCCTGTGGTTCGCTCCCAGACATGAGAGCAGGATTACTCTTAACACTTTCAGGTCAGCATCTGGGAAGCGCCCTTCAGCCCAGGCCAAAAGCAGCACATCACCCCCAGAGCAGCTGCCAGAAAGGTACGGGCGGCGGTGCGTGCAGGAAGCACTCCCACGAGGTGATGCCACTGCGGTGGTACCCGCACCGGGCCCGGAAAGCAAAGCCACCAGCACCCAGCAGGATCCAAGGCGGCTGCTCGGGGGCAACCAAACCAGCCGCCTCCAACACGTTTTGAACTGGGAAAATTCCAGCCCCAGCCCGGAGCAAACTAAAGTCGGCCGAGTTCCCCTCATAAATTGCATTGGATGCGGTCTGTCGTGGCACAAAACCACGACGCTGCATTCCACCTGCGCGGAGGGGGCGGCTGGGTGCCCCGCAGGGTACCGTGGGTGCCCGCAGCGCCGTCCCGCAGCGCCGGGCTGTGCGGCTCCCCCTGGCGGCCCCTCCCGGCAGCCGCAGGGGCGCGCAGAGCGGGATGCGCCCTCGCACCGCGCGGGGCCGGGTGCGGGGCCGGGTGCGGGGCCGGGTGCGGGGCCGGGTGCGGGGCCGGGTGCGGGGCCGGGTGCGGGGCCGGGTGCGGGGCCCGGGCTGCGGGTACTGCGGGGCGCAGCGCACCGGCTGCGGGGCCACCCGCGGCTGGCGCTGCCTCCAGAGGACACAGCCGCGCTCCCGCCCGCCCCGCGCCCCCGGGTACCGCAACCTCAGTGATAACCCCCGGCTGGGCTGGAGATGCTCAGTGAGGAGAACGTGCTGGAAAAGGAAAACCGAAGGGAAAACTCGCTCCTAAGTTATAAGTTAGTCTGCTGAGAGCCAGAACTTACCGAAGCCCACGCTTCAGAAAATAACTCGGGACAGCTTAAAAGGCTGATCCTAGCGCAGGGGGAGACTTGGGACGGAGGAGCTGGAATATCTGACACCCGGCAAAAGCAGGTTAGGAGGTTAGAGTCACTTCTCTTAAGCGCAGCCTTCCTTCCCAACCCACCACCCACCTCAGCCTGCTCCGAGTTTCGGGCAGTAACTTAATTTGCGCGTCCTGTGTTCCTGATCAGCTCTCATCTACTGTAAGCGCTGCGGTACGTTAGCACAGCACAGCCAGTTAAGCCTGGAATGCCTCCAGCCCACAGACACCAAAGAAAATATAAGATTTCTTTGCTGTTCGTGCAGTTTGCTCAGACTGTTTGATGAAAGTTATTGGTGCCTATTTTTTAAATGAAAAGAGTAGTGAGAAAATAACTTTGCAGCATATTGGGCTAGCAGATTGTTCAGACATTGTACAGTGACAATAAAGTCTTTAGGAACCTTTGATTGACGTATATAAAGAATATGGCTGTCAAACTTTTGTGCAGCAATTTTATTTTGCATTGACAAGCTATTTCACTGGCCAGGGTTTTGCATGAAAGGAATAATTCCCATTGTTGTGATGCTGCTATTTACGGAGCCCAGGCAGGGGACAGCAGCATCGCTGCAATATAAATATTAATATCCGAATTTCTTTGGAAATACATAATTCTGTATGTAACGTAAACGACGCGCACATCTTGATACAGGGAAAGAGGCATTGTTCTGCAGAGAGAAGGGGGCCTGGAGCTGCTGGGTGTTGTTGTTCATTCACTGATTCATTATGTGGCCTTTGAAAAGGCACTTAGTCATTCTGCAGTTTAATGTTTCCCTCCACAGAGAGGAGAACAAAGCCCCAACACAAACTGCACTCACTGTTATCAGTCAGAGTGGCAGAGGTCACAGCGACAGCGCAGGGTCAAGGGGCTCCTCTGAGCAGCCCCTGTGTGCACAAAGCCCAGAGGCATGCTCGGGGTGGCCGTGCTCTTCTGAAACAGCTTCTCGCTCCTACCAAAGCAGTGCCAGGGTCAGCCTGGGCTACCTAGCACAGCAGTTGCTGCTTGCCCATTGCCTGCCTTTGGTTATGAGCAATAACTTGCCATGAAAACATTAGCCTTGGAGAAAACAGGCAGAAAACAACCCACCAGGCAAAGCAGAACATAAAGGAGAAAAAGAAAAATAATTTAAAAAACCCCATACATATATATATATGTATATATAAAAGCAAGGATGACTCTCACACTGCATTTGCTATGCAGACAAGCTCACGAATGGGTTTTGTATCAGAAGGCAGGAAATATGAAGACGTCTCATGCCCTGGGACAAGGTAAGCCCCTTCTGAAATTGTCTTTAGAGGCTATTATTAGCCCCGCACCAACACTGATGTACCCTGTGCCATAAGCCACGTATTCATAAAAAGACATTCACAGATACGCAGCTAATAAAAGCGCGGGGCCCATGCTCTGGTACCAGTGTTGTTTGAGAAAGCTGCTGGGTAGCAAGTGAAGTTATGGAAAGGACTTGCACCGCACAAACTTCGAAAGGGCACGATAATACATCTCGAGGTGCAGAGGTCAGCAGGCACACCATTTTTTAAGAGCGTAACAGGATTTGTTTGTTGAGCCATTCAGCTACTCATTTTCATTTAAAAATAGCAAAAAATCCTAGAGACAGGAACTTCACCTCTTCACCCAAAACAATATTGCCTGTGACAAAGCCAACTTGGTAAGGGGTGCCAGAGCATTTCACAGTCAGTTTATGTACCAAAGCATTATGTATACCCGGGAAGGAGAACAGGAGCTTTATGTCACTGTGCCTCAGGTCCTAAAAACCGAGAAAGGAGCCAGGGCATAGAGCAGAGCAGAGGGAAGGAGCCGCGTCCTCATTCACATCACAGCCCTGTAAGGCTTTAACCCAAAAGATAGAACTATGTGGTGAAACATCCACGGGGGACACTCTTGTTTGGCACAGAGTGACTTCCAAGGTGAGAAACGAGTACCAAGGTGGCAATACAAATGACTTCAGGCCAAACTCCAATACATACCTATAAATCCCACACATAGATGCAGCCTTAAGCCCGGGAGTGACAAAAGTGGGGAAGAGGGAACCTGGGTGGTTTAGAGGGTAGATTTAAGCAGTTCAAGGTATCTGGAAGCAGCACTGATGCTTCTGGGTTGCCTCGCTCACTATTTAGCGTAGTGGATGCATGAGCACAGGGACATTCCTTGCTGGCTTCAAGGTGACACTTCCTTAAAAGCAATACTTGCTGGTTTGAGTTGGTGTGCCAGCCAGCAGTGCCACCACCCCCCAGCTGCTGCCACAGTGCTCAGCCCTCCCCAGTGTCAGCCACAGAAAATGGCACGTTACTCAACTTCGCCAAGTTTTAGCACTGAGATTTTGATTCCAAAGGTTTGGCATCTGCTTTAGCTAGAAAAGTTCAGCCATTTCCAGGAATATTATTAAGGGAAAAATACACCATTTGGTACGTGTTAAATCCAGACAACCTTTTATAATAGGATCTCTAGCTTCAGAAGGGAATTTTGAAATTTGGCAGAGGCAGCAATTGTGGTAGAAATGTGTCTATCCCTATTACAATCTAGCCAACTTTGGCCAGATTACAGAACAAGGAAAAACTGCAGTTAAGGGCTCAGTAAAGGCTTTTGAAAATTGCAGTTACCTGCTGTTTCTGATGTGGGCAAGAGGTCCCTTATCTCCTGTGGTGAGGCAGGAACACAGCTCGTGTTGAGCTGTGAGGGAGGAGGACGGACACAGACCTACTGCAGCCAAAGGCACAACTGAAAACCAAGGAGCTTGAAAGCAAGGACAAGACATGGCCTGGAGCCCTGGCAAGAGGAATGAATGGCAGAGAAGAGACCAAAAGAGTCAGATTTGTTTCAAAACAGCCCTACCTTTGGGAGCTAGCAGGGGTAGAGGAAAAGGGGGTGAAGACGGAAAGGGTTGGGGAATAGGACTGGCTAGGGATGGAAACCTGGGCTCTCAGAGGTGGAAGAGGAGGTGAGGCAGGTGAGAAAGTGGTTTGCTTTCTGCCAGCCAGCAGCAGCTTGTGCTCACCCATAACCTTGGCCAGTTATACCTGCACAGCCCCTCCATGGTTGGATGATGAAGGTATGGAGCCAAGGGTGAGCTGGATAGACCAGCATTTCCACCTGACATTTCCGTATTTTTCCAAATGTGATTGAATTTCAATGTAAAACAAGCCCAAACTTCTGTGACAACTTTTTAGCTGATGAGAGTGGAGGAAACATTAACCCTTGCTCCTTGTGAAGCAGCTGCGCTCACTCACGCTCAGAGGGCCAGCAAGAGCAGCAGTTTCCAGCAGCGGCAGGAGGACACCCGGTGCCTCTGCCCCACCGGGCAGGCACTGCTGCTCCTTGGCCGGCTGGTCCCTGCAGCAGCCCCAGCAGGAGCCTGACACACCACAGCCCCATCTGCCACACAGCCCGGGCTCTGCCTCGGTGCCACAAGTGTGCAGCAGGCAAAGAGGTGCTGCAGAAAATGCACCAATAAACCAATGCAGCCCAATAAATCAGGGCAATTACAACACATACAGGCACAGCTGGAAAAATGGGTGTTGAACAGAAAAATCTCATTGCTGGCATCTCCTAATAATGAAGGACTGAAAGTGCCGCCTCGGTAAAACTCTCTAAGTGAGGTTTGCGTGCAGTACAGCAAGAGTTTCTAGAAGAAATACAAATGTCGGCCCTCATTCTGCGAATGGTTTCATAAACCCAAACCCTTGCATTCAGGTGCCATCTCACTGACTTTGCTGCAACACCAAGGCCTTTCGCTTTAAAAGCACAGACAAGAACATCAGTTCAAACTGATGTGTAAGTGTATTTGTCAATTACCCGGACAACTCTCCTTATAAGGTGGAAATATGGCTTGAGGGCTGGCAGATAAATGGTTTTGCATTTAAAAAGGAGAAATCAGTATTTGCATTGTGTCTGTGGCGTGAATGGGACTGATGGTCTATGAGAAGGTGGGCTTGCAGGGCTCCCATTCATCTTTTACAAATAGGGGTTAAAAGGATTTACGGATTTACAAAGAAAGCACGCACCCACTTGATAATGTTGCAGCATTTCAGTAATTCTTCTGTCTTGGCTCATGGAGAAAGGACAAAGCCAATCAACCTCCAACTGAATAAGCGTGTCAAGTGGAGTTTATCTAGACCGTGCTGCTCCTTCGGCACCACCCCCAGGGAATTACAGCCCAGCACACCAAGGCCAGGGTTCCAAGGCAAGCAGAAGGATCCGTGGAGGGAACACCCAAAGCAGTCATCAGACAAAACAAGCCCACCTTTCACAGAAGGGTGTCTTTTCCGTGATCTTCAGCAGACTATGCAGTCCTTGCCTGTGGAACCTCAGAAGTTATTTTCCACATAAAGAGAGCTGGCATGTCAGCATCACCCTGGCAGCGGTTAATGAACTGAAACCTTTCACTGGCTAGGAAAAGGATTATCGTTCCTTTTACCAAAAAACTGGAGTGGCTACAAAGGAGGAATCGAAGGAAAAAACATACCTCTTAACTCCTTTCTTCAGGACACATCCACCCTTCCCTTTCCTTCCCCACAAAGCAGGAGAAACACCAGAACTTCAATACGGATACACTTCAGAATATTGAAGTACTGGCAGCGCCAGGCCTGGCTGAAGCACGGCGGGAGCGGAGGGGCTCGGCGGTGCTCTCGGTGCTCTCGCTCCTGGGGGAGAAGGCAGCCGTCCCTCCTGCGAGGGCCACCGCTCCATGCAGTCTGCAAAAGACATTCGACAAACATTTTTGCTTTGCCAGACTCAAGTGCCTGGTTAATGATTCACCCTAAACAACCAAGCAGAAAATCAAGGCAAGGAATAAGAGGCCTCGTTCTCCTTCCACTGGCTGTATAAAGGAGAAAGAGCTCGATGTGGGGCCAGTGCAAGAGAGAAACTTGGCAAACTAAAGTGCTGCAGAAAACTCTGCCCAGGAGCATGAACCAGGTATATGTATCACAACAGTAGGTATGGCCAGACCTAAGGAGTCGGCCCAGCAACACGTGGACCTTGTGTTGTATTTTTCATTAGCAGAACCCGCATCCTTTACACAGTCATTGCCACCCAATGGGGAAACTGAGGCACGGAAAGCTCATTTGGGGGACTTCCTGATGGGCAACTGAAGAGCCACAGGCACAGCTCAGATCTCCCCCAGCCCCAGGCTTGGAATGTCTGCAAAATCCTTCTTTCCTCTCATGTCTCTGAAAACTCTCTGCATGGTGAAGGCAGCAAGGGTAGCCATTTTACAGGGGCTCTCAACAAAATGACATACTTACTGTTCACGTGGGTTTGCCCATGAGACAACTTCGATACACCTTGTGAAACACATGCTTTTTTTCACAGAAATCTGAGGAGGAAAACCACATAACCAAGAAGAGTAAAATATCTTTCTGTTTGGAGCAGACGACTTTAGCAAGACTGTTTTAATGGGAAGAGGATTTGGTAGATATTTTAAAAAGCTGGCAGCAGTATTTGATAAACAGAATTCAATGATATTATTAAATTAAACCAGCAAAGATCATACTAATGGTACAGGAGTCCTATGATTTCCATATGCAGTGTGGGAGACAGTGGCACGAGGTCAGGCCACTCCTGAGTGTAAGGTTTCCCATACGTAATCCTTCTGGGCAACACAATTTAAGCTATTACAATCCTTCCACAAAAGAGTGCACAGAAGGACCATGCTCTCCTCTTTTAAGCACTGCAAAAGTGGATAAGTGATTCCATGTTTGATAAGTACAATTACGATTCCCTCTGCTTGTAGCCTTCTCCAGGAATGGGGCTGTTCTTGAGAAACCACATCCCGCTCCGCAGTTCTCATTGAGAAACCACATCTCCCTCTGTCAGAAGGGAGAGCTCAAGCTCAGCACCCTTCCAGGACTGCTGCTGACCTCCTGAGAGTCCACAGCAAACGTTTCTGATTAGTAATAAAGTTTCCCAGCACCCAGGAAAACATATGGGACTGACTTCTTAACCAAAGCAGATCCAGGAGTATGTTTATGGGCCAAATATACTCAGTGTCCCCTAGGGAGAAAAAAACACAACAACAACCACCAAACACATCTTTCCCCCTCAGAGCTTCTGTCCAGATGGACAACTATTGTCCATGTATTCCCAGGACTTCTGTGTGTCCAGCAGTGGTTGGAACCACCGTGCAATAAATCCACTCAGGATCACCAGAAAACTGGAGATCCAAGGCACACATACACTATAGTGCATGTGCTGCATCTCCACTGAGGAGATTATAGCACTTTTGGGAAGTCTTACTCCACATATTGTTCAGGACTGCACTATGGATTTGTGTAAACCCAATCCTGCAGGAAAACAGGTCCTGTTGAGTAGGTACAATTCACACGTGCAGTCAAGGAGCTCCCAAAGCATCAGATAACTCACATAGCACCTGGGCCATGTCCCCAGCCTAGGTGAGGGTGATTGACCTTTCTTGGATAAAGTCCTGTATTTGTAAATTCAAACAGGTATCAGTACAGACAGGAGTAGCATTATGGAGTCCGTTTTCAGACCTGACTGCTCGAGATACCGTCAGACAGCTCTTTCCCCACCTCCTACATGCCTCAGCACATAAGAAAAGTCAGACTGAAGTGCCTGGCTTTGCCTTCAGCCAGCTGGTTTGCACAGACCGAGTGCTTTGCAATGGGGCATCTCCCCGAGCACCAGCAGCTGGGCTCCAGCATTGCTGCCATGGGCAGGCAGGCAGCCTGGACAGCTGCGCTGGCACCGCAGTGACAGGTCCCCTGTGTCTCACCATGCTTCACTTAGAGGATGTCTTATGGGTGTTTCGGTTTGAAGGCGATCATCATCCCACCTGACGAGGCCAGCAGCAGAACGAGGGTCAGGGTCAGGTCCCAAGCCTGTGCAAACATCTGCTGGGAATCCAGGCAATCGGGATTTTGCTGTAGGAAAGAAGCCTGCTTTTGAAGCCTGCCCCAGCTATCAGAAAGCCTTCAATGCACAGGCTGAGGCCCCACGTCACAAGCAGTCTCAGTCAAACCTGCCTATTTATGGTGGCAAGTTAAAGGTGCTATGACTCAGGTGCCTGAACAGGGATCTCTAATAATACCTTCCAACTACAAGTAATATGTAAATAAGCTATGTGGGCAGGAAATGTATGAAATAAGAAGGCATCTATTATAATTTTTTTAAAGGAACTTTTAAAATATTTAAGTATTTAAACTTTATTTACAGCATGGTAATAGCTGCTGGGAAGACAGGTGGAAGTAGATAAACTCCTTTTCTCCAGCTTTCTTACTGGCCACTGGGCAACACAAAGCAAACTCCACTTTTCTGCCTCCATTTCTTTACTTTTACAGCCACACCAGGCAATACTGAGCTGTTTAATGAACTGATTTGAGTTTTGCTGATGGGAATGGAATTTAAAAAGCCTGTTGTGATTTATAGCAGCATAATACAAGGGTATTTAAACTGTAGCTTCTTCTGACAAAGTGCAAAAATCCCTGGATCTCTTGGTTGGTGTTTATAGCAAGTTAACCTACCAGGAAAAATGCTGGAGTGACAGACAGGAGAGCAGAACGAAGAGGCAGAAGCTGCTCACAGGGCGGCACGAAGCAGGTGAGCCTCAGAGCGGGGAAAGCTCCCCAGCCCTCAGGAGAGGGTCCAGGGTGACACTGGTGACTCACGCAGTGGCCTGTGTGTCACAAGCACGTTTGCCCACTGTACTCTGGGGTGAGATCACCGCGTGTGCCCTTCACCGGCAAGCAGCTGCTCCTCAGGGACAGCCCGCTCCTCTGCGTCCCTGGCTCCGGCTTGGCAGCACGCAATGTAGGACATGCCTATGCAAACTCCAGGAGAACCATCTAAAGTGGTCACAACAGCTGCCTGACCAGAAGGGGACTTCTGAACAACAGAGCAGAGCATATTCAGGAGTATTTCAGAACCACCTCTTTTAAGAGGGATTTGAACCTAAGCGATGTTTTTGGACAGTGACTCATGGTGCCCAGTGCACAGCTGGAGCAGGACTGCACACACAATTACAGTTATTAAGTCAGCCAGCTATAAAAAACCGCCGCTTCAAAGTGGGATCTGAGAAACCACAATTATTTCCCGTTCAAACTGTAGAAGAAAAATGTGGTATTTTTTGGTACCGGCATGCAGCAGTGTTTGCAACAGCTGTATGTGTTCAGCTGAAAGGGAAATCATGTTTTCTGACAAATTTAGTTTCTGATATTAGAAGTCTGGTCAGTACAAGAAGATCCATCAGCCATGAAACATGTGTGTTACAGATGCAGCTCTCAGTCCCTGGCTGTCAGGGCAGGCTTTGGACCAATGATGTTGTCATGCTAAAGTACCATGTAGCAAACCCTGGTGTCATCTGTCCCCTCCTTCCTAATTTACAGAGAGAACGAAACTCACGGATGGAATTATAACTTTCTAAAGAGCAAAATAAATCCGTAAAACTTGGGAACAGCAAAAAATTTGAGGAAAATAACCACTGAAGTAAACTCTCATAACCAAGCAGAGAGAACATTTGACAGAAACTGTGGCTTCAGACTCCCAAGACAGAGAGAAGCAAAGTGAAGCACACAGCCTTGTGCTGGGCTCGTTCCCGACATGCACCTGAGGAACTCCTTGGATGAGGATGGCATGAAATCTTATGGCAGGATGAGCACTCAGAGGCTTTCCAGCAAGCACACCGGAGGAGACAGCTGTCTTGTGACCACTCCATGGATCAGCGAGAACTGTCAGTCCAGAGGAGACATCAAGGGAGACAATTAAGAGCAAGGAGTGATTACATCCAATGTCCTTGGGCCAGCTAAGCCACAGTGCCCCTTGTCCAGTTGGTAACTGCCCCAACACTTTGGGATTTAGCAGTTTTAAACAGTCAGTTAAGCTGAGGTGGGGCAGGGAGGAATAGCCTGAAATAACAGCTGTGTGCGTGTGCTGCTCTCCAGCTTCCTCTGACGGCAAAATGACATCTTTTGGAGGGCTTACTACTGCTTCTACTAGCTCAACACCCGAGCTAGGTACAACAGCTACAGAGCTGGGCCTTCTCCCATCAGATCTGTTCAGAATGTGATTTTGCCTTGCTGGAATCACATACCCAACAGGCAAAGAAAACTTGAAGCTCTGAGACAGGCTGTCCCAAGGTGCCCACAGCGGGGCTTTCCTCAGGCTCCTAGCATCCTGGTAACAGGCTGACTTCGCTGGAGCCGTACACCCTGCGCTCACTCGGCACTCCCCAGCTTCTGTTAAGGTTTCTCAAAGAAGCTCAAGCGTGTGGGCATTTGAGTTATCTCTGAATTTAGAAAAAAGCTGTTGTCGGCATTCAGCTCGTGTAGCCACCGTAACAGGGACAACAGCAACCCTACAACAATACTTTATCTCTGCTTATCCCCACACTTAGCAGAGCATTTTCTCCTCCACCTCAAATCAGCCAGCACATGTCTAAGAGTAGCTTTTAGTTTAACCAGCCAGATCCTGCTCTTTAAATATCAAGCCTGGAGACAAGTATCATTTTTATGTGACTAATTCAGTATTTTCAGGCCTCCCTGGCTTTAGGAGAGACTTTAAAAATCTGCAAATGCTGCAGAATGCTTTAAAAAAGAATTTAAAAACCCTCAGACCTGAAAAAAAACACACTATGGGGGCTTTGTGTCCTCAGAAGTAATCAGGTTAGATCAGTAGACTCCATTGTCACAAACAAAACTCCACGTAAAGATGACACATATCTAGACCTATCTCTAACTCTGATAACAGAAACACTGGGGTTTTTCTTTACCTTTTACAATACAAGACACTACAGTACTCTCACTAGTTTTAATGTGTCTTTTCACAGATTAAACTTTTCAGGTGTTGCCATTAAGGGAAATTACTGTTTCATGTAATAAATGGTATTTAAGAATAGGAGATTCCATCTTAAATTGCATAGTCCCATTATGAACAGGAATGGGGCTATGCCCCAGTTTGCAGTGTAAAGCTCTAATGCCATAGCTATTAATTTATAATTTTAAAAACAGGTTCTGAAAATTTCTCCTATCTGTTTAAAGTTTTTAGGCAAAGTAAATTCTATGAAACCTCAATTAAATAGATGCATTTAAAAAATCTCAAAACACCACCACCACAACCACCAGCAAGCTTCATCACCATAAAGGCAGGTCTATTCTCTTTAAATTTCAACAACTGTGATATGAAAGAAAAGGCAGTGTCTTATGCTGTTTGTCTCCATGCCAGCTTCAAAAAAAAAAAAATAATTTCCAAGTTAGTTTTTAAATGTCTATATTTTTAGCCATAATTATACACACAAAGCACAGAGACACATAGGACCTCACTCAAGTGATGACACATGTAGGTGAATTACTGTGCTTCGTGTTTGCGTGACCTGTTTTAATCATCTTTGTCAGGTCGAAGAGCCTTTCTGTTGCACAAGTGATTGCTGGGATCATGATCAAAACTCTTTGGGCTGTGTCCCGAGGGATAAATTTATACAATGAACAATTATCTACAACATCCCCGGCAGCTGGTTTCACTTGCTGGAAGACAGCAGCCCAATCCTTTGGCCATCGCAACACCGTAACAGGGTGAGTTGAGCATGAGGTCTTTGCTGTGGCCACGTATGACTGCTTTTGACAAGCATGCTACAGGATCACCACGCGTGTCATGCTAAAAGTCTGCTTGACTGTAAATAGCCATGGAACACCTGGGAGCAGCAGGGAACGTCAGTGCGCAATCCCAGCCCATTTACTGAGGACACAGAGCGAGCTGAGTCAGCCCATAACGTGATACTAGGACAGAGGATGAGCACACAGGCAGCGTAACAGGCCACCGAGGAGCACTGGGTGCCAAGCCAGATGTGGTAAGCAAGGAACAGTGGAGGCTCAAGCTTTCCTCCAGCAAATGCACAAGAAATCTCTTATTTGGGCGAGTGACCTAATGCTAACAGGGAACAGAGCACAGCTGTGTTCCCCAAGGACTGTGGCCTCACAGGGAGGGTCCGGGACAGCACGTCCCTGCTGTGGGACATTGTGAGGACAGAGGTGAGCACACCCCACCCGTGGCCACCTTCCCCACGTCACAGCTCCCGTGCAAACAGCACACAGAGCTCAAAAGCTGCAATAATTTGACAGGCTGCCTGGGGAGCTGGGGCTGTGGGTGCACCCCAGAAGGTAAGCCAGGGACACCTCACAGCCCCACAGGCAGGCAGCACTGCATAACCCAGCCCACCCTTTCCGAGTCAAGTTACCCAAGTTCCCAAAATAAGTCCATGCCCCCCATCAAGCTTTCCCTTAAGTCCCTGTTGTAAACTCATACTAATATCTCATCTCAAACAGCAGCATTTAATCACTGTAGAATAAACCAATTAAATCAAGACAATACACAAATAATTAAAACTTGCAGCTTCAAACCCCATCTTTCTAGATCTAAAAGCTACCCTTCAGAAAACTGCAGGTGACATGCTGGTGCAGGTCTGGTTGGCAGTGCCAGAATCTTATACGACTCAGAACAAACCCCAGTCCTGTCATTTTCCCCCCAGGTTCCAATACCTATTGACCCATCACGCACATGCTGAGCACATTGTCTGACATGTTTGCAGACCAACAACAACTGCACAGTAATTTCTGGGAGGGGTGAAGCTGGAGGTATATACATATATATATATATATACACACACATATATATGCACAAGTACATTACATTAAGTAACCTGTAGAAGATGCAGCTTTAGAAGGTCATTTTGTACATGAAACCTTTGTAAGAAAATTTTAAACTCCTTTTGCATCTTTATTGATTAGTTAAAAAAGCTTTAAGTGAAGGCATTTGGTTAAAGTTTTCCAGACTCTTCCTCATCTGTGCAAAGAGATTGGTTTGGCACAGAAAAGCATCCTCTCAAGTATGACTTCAGTAAGCTTGAACTTTTTCAGAAAATTAATCAATTAAAAGAAGTATAAACCTATCTGTTAAGGCACATATTTGCTACATCCTGGTTGAAAACTATCAGAGTACTCCTGCAACCAACTACATAATGCCCAGCAGCATGTGCTTTGCTTACCTTGTGTCTGGAGCAGATGTAGTGTATATATTTCCCCTCTCTTTAAAGGAACGCTGATTAAATGTATTTTCAGAACAAGTCACAGAAGTGTCATTCTTTCCAGGAGCAACATCCATTTCCACAGACTATTCACTTGGTAGATAACCCTGCTACCCCCTGAACCTGTGTAAACTACAAGGTGAGGTATTTTGCAGTCCTCAGGAGAGCAGCGAGCAGGGTACCATCCAGCTGAAACCACACCATACCTGAAAGCCCCACATCAGCACAATCCTCAGTGAAGACGCACCCACTGTTCCAGGTAGCTGCTTTCCTCACCCAGTCCATCCGAGTTGTCCAAGCTTTGGTGGGTGGTATTTTAACCACATGTCCTGGTTTTGGCTGGGATAGAGTTAATTTTCTTCTCAGTTGGTACAATGCTGTTTTTTGGATATAGTATGAGAATGATGTTGTTAACACACTGATGTTTTAGTTGTTGCTAGGTAGCGTTTATACTAAGTCAAGGACTTTTCAGCTTCTCAGTCCCTGCCAGCAAGGAGGCTGGAGGGGCACAAGAACTAGGGAGGGGACACAGCCAGGACAGCTGACCCCAACTGGCCAAAGGGAACGTCATGCTCAGTATACATAAACTGGGGGGGGCTGGCCAGAGCCAGGGACTGGCTGGGCATCGGCCAGCGGGTGGTGAGCAGTTGTATTGTACATCACTTTTCTTTTTCCCTTTTGGGTTTTATTCCTCTCTCTCTCTCCCCTCTTTTCATTACAATTGTTAATATTATTTCAATTATTAAATTGTTCTTATCCCAGCCCACAAGTTTTATCTTTTTCCTGATTCTCCTCCCCATCCCACTGGGGGTGGGCGGGGAGAGCGAGCGAGCAGCTGTGTGGTATTTAGTTGCTGGCTGGGGTTAAACCACAACACCATATTTAATATTTCCATCCTCTTACTTTCGTTATAGGTGGCGTCACTACCAGCTCTTTGGTACCACAACCGTTAGATAAAATAGCTGAGCACTGGAATTCTGTTGTGGAAGGTCCTCCCAACCAGTTCCATCATGTTCAAATAGAAAACCAAAAGTTCCTCCATATCCAAGCTAAAATGGGACAATTCTGATACGCACATCTGCAGTTTTGGAAAAAAGAGAGTAATTAGCACAATGAAACTCACCTCACTGGAAAGTTAAGCAAGTGCAAAAGGTAATTTTGTCAAGACGGCAATGAAGGGGGGGGGGGGGGGGGGGGATGGGGAGGCAGCTGTAAGGACATGTACCACTCACCATTTTCATCAGTTTGACAACCATCAGAATGGCTGCCATGGGCTCAGCGATCTAATCTTCATGGATGTCTAACCGGTTTAAATGTTCCCTATGGAAAGATATTTTTAAATAACGTAGGGAGAGGAAAATTACAAGAGAATGAAGGGAAGTCCTTAACGTTTCCAATTGTTGCAGGATGAAGGAGAAAAACAGTGTCTACAGCTGCCTTTGCTGCTCAGACAAACTTTTAACTGAGCAGCTCAGACAGCAAACAGCATGCCAGAACGAAAGGGGAGGAACGTGTCCCTGGGGAAAAGGGATGACTAAACTTCAAGCAGAGAATCTAATTACTTGGCTTTGGCATTCATTCCTACTGTTAATTAGGGTATCTCCCAACAGGAAAGCACAGCCACAATTTAACACTGAGGACCGTACGACTCACGGACCGAGGGCAATGAATGGAGCTTCGAGCGGAGATGCCGAGATGCAGATTTAAACACGTGTGAGCAGGTCTGAAGCGTTGCATTGATCAGCACCTGCTTGATCAATGTTACTGATCAGTAAATTGCTTAGTTATTTTTGACAAAACTTGCTGTAGCAAAACAAAGAAAGAATAAGCTATTACCAACTCAAGTTACAAAGCACATGATAAGACATTGTCTTGAGAAAAGGAAGAGCACCCCTTTGAAATGACCCAAAGGGGACAATAATAGTGCAGAAATTCTCCCCATGCTGCTGGGAATGCAAACCGCTCAGGATATGGCTGCAGAGACGACGTCTCCGTACTCTAGGAAAGGCAGCCTGAGGAAAGCCCTTTTCAATTACTCTTAACCAAGGCAGCTGGGCAGAATCCATCTTGCACATGACAGGGGGGACGTCAGAACTGGCCCCATTAGGACACAGGGATCTGGTCCACAGGCTCACTCAGGCGGGAACCGAGCCAGATTTTCTCCTGTGAGCCTGAGACTTCTGGAGGGTAGTAACACAGGGGATGGAAAGCAGGGCAGCTCACTAGATCCATTCCCCGCCTGGTCTGAGGCGGGGACCGAGGGGCTCTCTCTTTCCACTTACAATAGGTCTCCCCAGGAAGCAATGGGAGGCTGAGCCACATTCAGAGCCTCAGACCATCTTAAGCTGTTTCATGAGGTGGCATTCATCCCGAGAGAAGCACAAGGATTAGAAATGGGACCTTCATTAAAATGTCTGAACTGCCAGAAGCCAGGACCTAGGGCAAGCTCTGGAGGGCACGAATGTCTACGAAGTACATAGCGCAGTATGCAATGACCGGCTGGAAAGTGACTTCCGAGGCATCTACCAAGAGCCGCAGCCAAGCAGTGTTTCAGGGCACTACTCAACTTTTCTGGGCAACTGTATCTCTGGAGCTGGTGCCAGTCTGAAATTCCTGTGAGAGGTACCAGACACCTGAGAAATTCAGAAGGTCTTGAAGCAATACAGATACCAGTCTTGGAAATAGTTCTTTTGAAGTTTGTGCTGCAATTATTTACAAGTACCTTTCCCCCTGCTTTTCCTTTCCCCTCCCATGTAAAAAAAAAATCTAGCTGAGGTGACCCAGCATAAGGATTAAGAGTCCTTGCAGCATGGAATCAAGATGGAGCTAACGTCTACCAGAAAAAACAACTGAAAGCTGTTGATGCTTCTTGCAAACTCTTGGCTTTAAAATAAAATTCTACTCACAGAATGCTTCCCACCATTTTTTTCCTGAACACCATAAACACTGGCAGTACTCATCTGACGGTCATCAGTGGCTCCGGCACATCTGGAACAGCTTGAAGCCACAGCCTTTATGCAAAGTCATGCCCACAGAGACAAGCAAGCAAATTCTCGGTTACAAAGAAAAAGTTGATAGCTCTGGCTCAACTGGACAGTTAGAAGAACAAGGGTGAAAGTGTCCTCCAACCAAGAGTACACAACTCGTGCACCAGACTGGGGAGGAGGGAAGGAGAGCACCCTTACATACATTGCTCGGGCAGGAAGTATTTAGCTTCAGTATCAGCCATCCGCACACCCAACAGTATGAACCGCTTGAGGAAAAAGTCTGGCTTTTCTCTTCTTGGCACAAAATGAAACTGAAGACAAACGGTGCTTCTGTATACAGAACGATAACAATCTCAGCAATTCTTTGGCTCATGCCAGGAAATTCTCCTCGCACACTGCGCCCAGGTTATCAGCCTTATCAGATTGGATGCAAAAAGGAACATGACAGGTGTGAGGAGGCGAAAACCCCCGGTCTCCACAACACAGCTTGCAAAGAGAAAACAACACTTTACACAGGGAAAACCCAAACTACGGCTCGAGGAACGGCTGGGTTAGGAAACAAAGGGCACATGGCACTCAGCACCCTACATGCCTGTGTGTTGTACATACCGTGTCAGTTACCACTTAGGTAAAAACACTGAATTACAAATACTGAGAGTGGACACATACCTACCTCAGCTCTGCTGCTCAGTGAAGGGCGTCAGGAATTCCCAAATAATGCAGACCAGTTCTTCTCTTATGCTGCTCATCACCAGAGTACGAGCTACCTCACAAATGAATCAAGTATCCTCGTTCTTCTCTCACTAAAGGGAAATCCAAGCTAGTGAGCAGCAACACATCCAACTCACCCCACATCTAGCACATCTGATTCCAAGCAGCTGTTTGTGACCTTAAAGTCTGTGTCCCACTCTTAAAACTGAGATGAATTTACGTATTTCCCCTAACAGATGAGAGCTACAACTAACACTATTCTGAAGATTAGAGACCCCATATAAACACCAATTTTAATTAGTTTTGGTAAGTTTTAAGAGGAGACTTATGAAAGCCCTTAGTGAAGGTTTACAAACCTTGACTTCCCAGAGGCCACGGGACACCTGATGAGAGAGAGTGAAGTGAGAACAGTCTCGCCAGCAGGTCATGCCGGCGTTATTTCACCCACACCTGAGCTACTTCATAGACTGTTGGGAAGCTCAGACGTGGAACCATACAAATGCTCCTCACACCACCAGCTGCTTCAGAGGTGAAGTGACACCACAAACCCTTCTTAAGGATTCATTTGTCCAGGTCCCCTGGGTTCAGTGGCAGTAACGTTGCTTCAGGAATCTCTACTGTGCAGAAAGCTCTTGTGTTGCTTCTCAGCATTTGATCTGCGTAACCAAAGAAACGCTCATGCAGACAATAAGACGACCAACACATATTCCCTTCTGCACAACTTGCACTGGTGTAGTCATCCATGTTCATTCTAGCGCCTTTCCTATATTCTATATACCTATACATTCTATTCTAGATACTCACGTACTTTTGACATCCTGAGAAGTCACAGCACAAAACAGCTTTCCCAGACTCCTGAAATCCCTCCTCTAGGGAAAATGACAGAAGAGACTGATTCTAGACATCTCAGCTTCAGGCCACCTGGTGTTCTGAAACTCAAAACATCACCGTGCCTACATCTTCCTTACCTAAATGTTCAAAATACTTAATGATATAATATCACGAATAACAATCTCTGCCAAAAGTTTAACAGATTTAGAGCTTCATATTTCAAACACACTACAATAGGTAAGTTAATTCCCATGACTTTCACTTATAAATCAATTATGGATTTATTTCAGCCAAGTTTAAGACAATTAACCTTTTGCATATTTCAATGAAGCTACAACTACAAAGGCAATTTCTACATAAAACAGCCCCAAACCCCAGTTTTGTTCTCAGTGTTTTGGTTTTCTATTATCTCACTAGTGATGAGAGACAGAGACTCCAAGCAGCCTGGACTGAATTTATTTTTTAGGAGCAACGCTCTACAAGATATATAATTAACAAATTAAAAAGCCCGAAATAGTTCCACAGAGCAGCCCACACCACTTTTTCAGCTTGTCACACACGACAACAGGCTGTTGTCGTGCCCAGCTATAACCCCTCACCAGCAGCATTTTGTCCAGTTTTCATAATCTATGAGTTTGCGCCAATTTGCTTCAGGAGTAGCTCCCACCAGGCACAAAGGAAAAACTCTCAGCTCGCAGGATGACAGCTACGCCTGCTCCCTAGCTGGCGCTCACGGCAGCTGTGCTTCAGAATACACATGTGCATGTCACAGAAACATGTATCCAGCCCACAACTGGGGAGAAAACCCCTTCGAGATTTAAGTGAAAACTTGATAAATTAAGAGCTTTCTGGAACTTCAGAGTATAAAACTCCTGAAGATTATAATTATCAGTCTCTGGGTCTCTTCGCTCAGGTTTTTTTAGATGTAACAGTGGACTGGGATAAACATGAGTTACTGATTATTTTGATCTAACTACTTATCCCTTTGACATGTATGATAACTAAACATTAGTAAAAATGTGTATTTACAGTATAGAGTTTAAAACAAACTCATTAAACCCACAGCTTTTTGCTCCCAAACAAATATAAAAAGAAAACAGTATGGTAGTTTATACCCCATTTATTAAGACAGAGTAATCTATTACTTAATACACCGGTTGGGTAGCCATAAATCACATTATTTTCTTACTATATTAAGATGCAAGACAGTTTGGCAACCAGACAACAAAGACAAATTAGGCAGGGTGGAGAAACATTTAAGCTGTAGCGGGTTAAAAAAACATCTAAGCTAAGGAGACCTAAACCAGCGCAGTTATACAAGGTGCTGGCATCGGGTGACGCTTGGCACGACACACTTGCCAGCCAGCTCCTCGAGTGCCCGGCGGGCCTGCCAGGGCCCCTTCAACTGGAATGTCAGGAAAAGGTCCAGGGACCGTCTGGGTGCCGCTTTTTTGGACACCTACCAAAGAGCGCATCATCAAAAGCTACAGTTTTTCTGTGCAGCGATCGCATAGTTTCTTGTAAGAATGAAGGCTTCTGGTAAGAAAGTTTATAGTGCAATCTGAATTAATTTGTGCCCACAGTGTCATTATTCATTCTCCCCAAACAGTTTAAATATAATCGTGTAGGTATTTGCTATCTCTGTAAAGATATTACAAAGTAGTGCTTATACAGTTCGTGACTACATAGATTCAATTTTAATAAATACATCTCTTCATGCTTTTGCAAAACTACACGTACGAAAGCAAGAAGTGACAAAGCAGCCAAATACTTTTCTATCATCCAACAGTTACTAAAATTCCCAGGGCTCTAAGAAGTTAATACACCTTATCGCACAGGAAGCACACCCCATGTTCAACTGAACAGCTGCTCACAGAAGAACAAAACCTAATTCTGCTTCCTGTTTGCCAACTCCTGCTGAGAAATAAGAGGTTGCTTTACTCCAGACAAGCAAGTTCAGATATGTTTTTGCTTGTCAGTGTAGCTGTGTGCTTAATAAGGAGATCTGAAACATTAGCTATATCACACTTACACAATTATGTTATTTTTTTCCTACTGAAGACAGGAGAAAAAAAAAAAAAAAAAAAAAGGTCAAGCACCAGGAGCTTCAGCTCATAAATACATTTTGTTGGTACCTAAGAAACTTAGCTGGTAACAGCTGTAGCTTCAAATTTACAAAGTGAACATTTATTCAAATTGAAAAGCATATACATGACAGTTACCTTGATAACAACAGATTTCAAGATGGTTAAAATCCTATTGAAATAGAAGTTTTGTAAATGGAATATTTTATGAAAAGAAGAGATGGCAATGCTTCATTGAAATAACAGATTGAAAATTTGCTTCTTGTACGATTCTTGCAAATCAGTATGGCAACATGCAAGCAAATTAAGTGAAAGCACCAGATTTATTTTCAGTCTTTAAATGATTGTAAGGTTAAAGTCATCAAGAGGTGAGCTTTTTTCTTTTACAGAGTCTTGATTTAAGACATAGTGAGAGCGGGGAAACTTCTTAAGAAGCACCTTCAAGAGATTCTCACCTCATTGCACAACACTTTATGCATCTTGCTGTGAAAACATCAAGACTTCTTCTTTTCAAAGCCCTTATGGGTAGAATTTTCAATTAACAATGAAAAAAAGCTTAAAATTCAGACATACTAAGTCAACCACATTTGGCAGACAACCCATGGTCAAGCTAAATGATTCTTTGTACATCAATATTGCAAAAAGGGGGAACAGTTAGCAGTGTTACACCATGCTTTGCAAGAGTTAACACTTAAAAATCCACTGATTTCTGTCTATTGTAAGACCTTTTAAAAAGCAACTACGAACAAAAATGTCTCCTTTGGTCACAGTCAGGAGACAACTGCTCAGGCAAGTGTGGCAATAGCAGGAAAACACACACCAATCAACTGGCTGTAATATATAAATAAAGCTGAAGATACAAATAAAATAGTCCTTTTATTTGCAATGCATGCCACGCACAAAGTTAGAGAGAATTTTTAGAATTCCAATATATTAATGCTCACCATATTGGTGTACTTCAGGTAGCTTCAAAAAAAGACAATGAACACACACATGCTTGGAGGCATCTTATTAACATATACATATGGACTACATAGGTTCTTGCAGCCTAAGGTTTGGCACATACATTTCACAACAACATTTTAGGAAAACGAGACTCAAAAAGTGCTTTCATAATTTTAAATGTGAACGGTTTAAAAAGGAGACAAATATTGTTATTTTAGAAAGAATCACAGAAGATTCAGTTCATATTTTTCCATTAAATACTGTATTTCAAGATAGCTTTGAAAAACAAAGAACCATGCTCCCCACAGATTCATCTGGTACTCAGCAACTTCTGACTTGACAGCTTCAGCCTTATGTGCAACTTTGCAGCAGAGACAAGCTTTAAAGCATTCTGCAAATATTTTGGCTTGCACATGGAGACTAAAGCAAACTGGTTTCGTATCACAGAAACTCAGAATCTTTGCTTGTTTTCAAGTAGTGCAGAACCTTGAAGTTAAATACGGACTTAAGGATGTGACTGACTGCCAGGATGACATCTAGCAAAGGCTTGAATTCATCTTATCAAACACTAAGGATACACAGACAGGTCTTCCAAAGACTACATGCTCCTGATTTAAAGACTATTGTTTTGTAAGCAACAAGTCTTCAAATACACACAAAATTTAAAACACATAAATGCAAAACATGGCTTTGTAACTTATTTTAAGGGAAGTTTCATTCTGACAAGTAAATTATCTGGACAAGTGTCTATATGTCCTTAAAAGTATTTTCAGAAGAGTAATGCCTTTAAAACGGATAAAAAACCCCAACCCGCAGACCCTCATATATAGTCAAAATATAGTATAGTTATTTCTCTCCAATTCCATGGGGACATAAAATAGATTACTAAAAAGTTTTGGAATTAAAAAAATTAGGGCATTAAATCCAATTCTGTTCTACAATGATCAAGTTAAGAGTAAAAAACCGCTATGTGCTGTATGTTAATGCATTAATTACATTGTTTTATTTACACAATAATTTTCCAACATTAGATAACACGTTCTATGGAAATTACTTTTATTTCCATATCTTTGTAAACTGGAGCTGACGCTGACTTTCTTGGTAAGATTTCTTGCAAAATACTCCTACCGAGTAAGCCCTTTCTATAGCCCTTTCTGCAGAAATGAGAATCACCTCGAAAGAACACTTTGCAAGACAGGCTCAAATACTTATCTGCTGTGTAACCAAATTAGATTGGAATCCTGTTAGCATACCTTACTACATCGAATCTTGTTGTTAAACAAAGATAAAAATCAGTGGTTTGTGCACAACTTTTGAAGACTACATGTGTAAAGGTTTTTCTAAACAAAACCAGGTTAAAAGTTAAAGCATACTCGCATACTCCTCAAACAGAAATGAGGAATCAACTGCATTTTCAACATACTAACATTTTAGTGCCTTTAGAACTGAAAAATGTATTCATGAGGAAATACACTGCAACTTGAGTGGCCAACACTCAAGTCTGTAATTTAAAAAGTGATAAAAACCACACTACCAAGTTATTCTGTATATTTCAGTGAAGCAAGGCTTTAAAAAGTTTTAGAGAAATAATCTTTTTTTTTTTTTTTTTTTTTTTTTTTGGAGTGCTTTAAGGGAGCAATAAATCCTCTCCATAAAGATTATTTACACAAATGCAAGAGCAAACCTTCTGAGATAAGGGTTTGGGGTTTTTATTTTTTAAGATTCCACCACATGATAAAAAAATTAAATGAATGTGTATTCCTGAACACATTGATAATGTCACAATTAGAATCTCATGGGCTAGTTTATGACAAGCAACTGCAACATGTGTAAACAAAAAACAGGTCCCTACATTGGGACAAAGCTTGGTTGCGGGTTGACTGTATGATACTAATATTGAAAGCAATATCTAAAAGTAAACTCATCTGGAATTCAGATCCAACAGAGGGAACAGTGAGAATGACACAGTGAAGGTACACTTAGGTGTGATTTCATGCTGGTGACTTTTTTTTTTTCCCCTCCCTCTTTTTATGCTTAGAGCAGATTTTAAGCCAGGAGTTGCATATCCAATGACACACATACAGTTCAAAACTTAAGTGACCATTAGCACATTTGTACACATACTTACACAAACTTAGTATTTACATATTCTAAACAAAGTTCCATTTTAACAGTTGAAGTCTTTTAACACATGAAAGAAGATAAGCTACTACAAAGAATGCATAATGGGATCACAATTTTTCCACAAGCATATAAACACATGTTTTAAAGTGCTTTCTGGGTGCTTCAGATTAACTCCTTGCAGTATGAGCTTCTACATAGTGCTGTTCCAGTCATTACAAAATTATTTAAATCATTCCCCTTCAGGTGCATTGTGAGTTCAAGAAAAAATGATGACACTGGTGATGTAAAAGTTTTAAGCTCTACCAACATAAATGTATACATTACTTAAGTTCAGATGAAGTTGTCAAATACTTTGGTTTATCATAGCTTGGGATAAATATTTGATAGAACAGAAATTGCACCTCTCCACTCTAAGTTTTTTTACTAAAAAAAAATACCCCAACATAAATTGACAGTATTCTTTGGTAAAAACAGGACATTTGGCCAGTTTGTGTGTACATCTAATTTATTAAAATAGTCTAAAAGTGAACAAATGCCACTGCTGTACTGTCAATTTACAGGAATAGCCATTCCTTACTCAGTGGGGAGTATCAAAACATTAAGCTTAGCAGTTAGCTATGTAACAAGCTGAAACACCTTCAGCAACCATTAAAGGGGATCAATAATGTTTTAGAATACTTTTTGCTTAACATTTATCCTTTACATTACAAAAACTGTGAAATGCTCTATGCCTGCAGACAGGTCCATTACTTTGCCGTGACTACAGAAACATTACTCAATGGTGTACACTTAGGTTTCTGGTAAGCATGTAACAAAACCCAGAAACATGATGTGCTGACCAACCAATATTCAATGGCACAGTATTTGTGCATCACCTATACTAAGTACTAAGAAAAGCCTATTAAAAATTCAGTTAACTGCTACAAGTTACGTGAATATATAAAAACAGAGCAGATATACAAGTATAACACTGAACGGACTGTACTTTATTAGCACAAAAAGCCAGAACAAGGCACAGCAAGCAGAAAAATACATCAATAGAAGGGTTAGTGTAGCATACAAGAATAACGTTTATTGTACTTGCAGCCAAAACGTTCCCTACCTCGCACAGGTCACTGCCATAGAGAAGTAATAACACACTGTAGCAGCTGGTAAAGAAACTAGGGAGCACTCCTAATTGGTACAAAACATTAAAAGGGGTCAGGGCATTCCAATAAATTTTTTAGTGCAAAAATGTCTAAGACAGAACTATTTTAAGTTCCATCTCCGATTAAATAAGCAAACAGAACTCAGAATCTTGTTTCCAAGTAACCTGTTGAAACTATAATCAGTGCATATTACTTTAAAACATGGAAAGATATTTACAAATAAAGTGTAACAGTACCTTTGAAACCTGACATCTATTTCAGATATGTCAGATTTTGTATTCTGATTATAATAATTCAGTCACTTGTCATTTTCTCCACAAAAATATCAGATGTCTTTAAATAATCAAACATATTTTTTCCTCTTCACTATTACCTTCCATTGTAAGTTGCTAGCAGTCAGGCCAGCAAATTCTGTTCAGAAAAAAAAAAAGCGCAACCTTTTGTTCCATGGCAATAATCTAATCCCGTGTCCTGCCACTGAATCAGTAATTCACACTGGAAGGTATTTTAACTGTCCAGGACAGTATTACTTTTGCTAACAATGCCACTTAAATCTCCAAGTGTTTAAAACAGAATTACAGTACTGAGCAGGCATATTCAAGTCTTAACGATTAAGAAACCTTATACACTGAGAAAAGCTTGATTCATCTGTTAGCATCAAAGCTCCATTACCTCTTAATGGACTGCTGCTAATGAACTGCTCTTCATTAAAAGAAAATACTCTCATTCACTAGTATTTGGAAACTTGTTTGTGAGCTAAATTAGTACTTTGAGTAGTGGAAAGTTTTAAAGAAGATAATTTTAAAAAAATACTTCAGTTATTAGCAAAAATGCTCCTCTAATAAAGCCTTTCTTTATTAGCATTACATGAATGCCCCATGGAAAATGCCTCATAGTTTCTTCATCCAATTACTACAGCTATAAAAGGGAAACAAAATATTTAGAAATTAGCAAAAATATTTTCATTAGGCCTTAATGAAAAACGTGCAGAATTGTGTCTGCTTATTGTTTCCAAGAGGCATCACAACTTAGTTGGATTAACAGCAGGCAGCATCTGACAGGATACTAACACTCAGCTTAAATAGGATATTGCAGAAAAGCCAGATGTTGTTGGTGCGCTCGCTGCAGTTAAACCGTAACACACACACAAAAAAGCGTATTCTAGAAGCTTATTCTGATTTCCGTTTACTTTGTTTTTATAGGTTCCCGCTCCAGCCATCGCACCCTGACTTTTTGTTTATAGTGATACTCCTTTAGAAAGTCTTGTAACATTGAGGGTAGAGGAAGGTCATCAATTCCATCATACGTAGTGCACCTGCAGATTACTGCCCGGCAGATATACTGCAGACTAAAGGGGAAAGTCCTGTTCAGAGATACAGTAAGTAACGGTTCAAAGAACATGCAAGAGCTAGGGTCTTTGTAGTGTTCCAGAAGCCCTGTAACAGTGGAGGAGTGAAAGACACAGGGATCGTGGGCATCGAAACTAAAGTTGTGATTCCACTGCTCAATGCGTGCATGTAGCGATCGGTTATAGCGACGGAAGCTCACAGAGAAGAGGTAGTCCTCTTGCGCAGAATCCCTGAGCAAAAAAGTGCCTTCGGGTTTACCCTCCAGAAGTGCTTCTGCTTCATAACGGTCCATCACACCCCAGTAACACGGGTTACCTGTGATCTGAAGTAAGTCTGGCACAAGGCAATGGATGTAATCAATTTGAGTATGCACTTTCCAAGCCCCCTGCCTGCTGATATGGCCATGGCTCTCTCCAGACATCTGACGCTGCTTCTGCCTGCGTGACTGCAGACAAAGTGTTGTTGTGTCCTCTTCAGAGTCACAGTTCCCTGGAGGTGTTATGTTTTTGTCCCCGGCCAGCTCAGTCATACCAGGGGCTAACTTTGGTCCCAGTTTATACAATGGATTTACCTGTGCTGTAGCTTCAAACGTATGTATTTGGGCATTGGGAGGGGGATCAACCCCTTCTTCAATACTAAGTCTACGTCGCTCTCTGAGCCTGTCTTCTTCGTCTTCTGTGGAGACCAAGGAAGGATCAAATGTGTCAAAAAATGTTGAATGAGGACTCACAGGCGCCGTGTGTTGTTTAATCAGATGCCACTTTTGAGCCAGATCTGAGCCTGCAGGAAAAGGGCATTTCTCAAGCATTAGTTCAGAGAGATGGATCTTTCTTTTGTTAGAAAACAGAGGTTTGGACTGTTTGCTGTAAGTCCGCATGGGAAAACACAGCCCAACGGTATCTTGCAGACGCTGTCGCAGAGAACGGCTGCCTACTGTCCTGTTTGATACGGCATCCATATCATGGACGGAGCTCACCCCATACCTCCTCTCCCTCCTCTGCAAACCACTTCGTGTTCTACCAAATCGTTTTTCAGTATCCAAGGAGCTCTGGGTTTTGGTAGAGCAGGAATGCTTCTTCTTCCCACCCCAAGGAGCATGCCGAGAATAAGAGTCCCTTCGAGCAAGTCTAGCTCCCGTGGTGACACACGAGTCATTTTCTTTCTCAATGCTTATTTCAACAATCTGAGGAATTTCTGTGACACAGTTTTGGTTCCGCCTTGCCGAATTCTTTGAAGGACTTAAACCTAATTGCAAAGCTATGTTTTCTCTCAAAGGGCTGCTGGGTTGTTGTTGAGCCAAATCAGTTATCTGGATAGCTTTCTCTTTAGCAGATGAGCAACTACTGGAGTTCACAACTACGTTTTCATTTTGGCTTCCACCCTCATGACTGAAGAGATTCTGGCACCTGTATTTGAAATTGTTCCACATCTTTCCCACTTTATCCATGGATTACGTTATCTAAATTCAAGAGGAAAAGAAATGTTAAAATAGATATATAGTTTAAAAAAATGAGGACACACCTTCAGTTATCAATTAAATTACGGACACAAGACAACTGTTAATTGAACACACCACATTTGAAAAAGTGCCCCAGCGTTTGTATGGTTACGTGGAAGTGACATGCATCACACCACCACTTCGGTTATTTAGAAAAATCACCATGAAGAAAATGTTTGGGAAATTACAAGCAGGCCTTCCCATTTTTCTGTAGGCACATATGTAGGTCTGCATAGTTGTATCTGATGGACAGGAAATATGCCATCTAAAACTCTTCGTTCTAGGAAGACTTTATAAGTCATATGTAAGGTATGACTCCCTGATAAGCTTCCAATAAGCAGCAATAAAACAGATCCTGAAAAAGAACTGTTCAAATCACTCCAAACTATGAAAGCTGTTAGTGAAATCCAAGAAGTGCACTGCAAACGTCCAGATACATCACTTAAAAGCAAAAGCTCTAGCTGCAGGTCAAATAAATTCCAAGCTTTAACTGACAAGATTAAAAAAATCAGCACAAAACCAGAAATTTAGGAGGAAAGCATTCTTAAATGAAGCAATCACTAAAAGACAAGGAAAGGCTGTAAGGTATCAGCAGAATTTTAACATTATAAAGTCTCCATTATATTAATAAAAGCCATACATATGAAACAAAAAAAAAAAACCCCAAACTGTCTGGTTTTATTACAGATATAAAAGAATGAAAGAGCCCAAGGAGCTGTTCTATCTTTAGTAAGAGCACTTAAAAAGAAAGCAGCTCCACAGCAGAAATTCAATGACAGTGAATCATGAAGATACAGTAAAAAGATAAAAATATTAGCAGTGTGTATTCTGCGACTACTTTATAAACCAAAATTGATAACTGGAACAAGACTGCCAAAAACACAGGACTGCCCTAGGACAGACAGAAACAGGCTAATTCCGTACTAAAAAAAAGTCAGGCAATGCCAAGCTAAATCAGGTCTAATTAAGTTCCGAGAGAAGTGCTAAACTTAAATGACTAAAACATGTCATCTTTATCTAACGTAACTCTTAATGGAAACTGCTTTGCTCTTTGGAAACCGTATTTTGAAGCAACAGTCCTGTTGCTGCAGTTGTTCTCTGTTCACAGCTAGGAAGGAATCAGCAGCAGTTACTGCATGCACCAAGTCTCATGAAATAATGTGGATGATAAACCAGTAAGCAATACTCTAGCAATCCAAACTAGAAATCCCTTAAGACAGAAGGACAGCTGTAAACCCATGACTTTATAGCAGAATCCACTGAGACCAGGGAGAGTCAGAGGTACAGCTTACATGAAAATCATGAAAGGACAGTGAATTGAAACACCTGTTACAGGAACAGAAAGCAAAAGGGGCTTTCTTCCCCACCCCCTCCTCAGATACTTCAGCAAACCTAACAAGCTAGGTATCTACATCCAATCCCATAAAATTAAACCTTAAGAATTTAGTGTGGATGCAGGGAGGTGGGGGGATAAGTGGGGAAATCAGGCCTTAACATTCTCTGGAGACTACCGGTACAAGCTACCTGGAACACAGTGCTACTGACAATCTGAGTAACACCCTAGTAGTTATTAAGGAGGGAGACACTTGCAGAGAAATCTTATACACAGAAGATGCTATAGAGTTCAGTGCATACGTAAAAGTGAAATTGTGTAATCACATGAGCAAGTGATGTCTTCCTGAACAAAAAAAATAAATCCTAAATCTGTTTTTCCTGGAGTTGTCTGGACCAAGCTGAGGGACCGGGGGAGTTCTAAGAGCAGCAGAACTAACAAAGTCAGCTCACGTACAGATTTGTAGAAACCATACACCCAGGTATCATGCCACGGCAATAACCATAGCTGTCTGCGGTGTCTCAGAATATCCACACTGACCAGGAGGCAGCGCATGATGTCTGGCTGCCAGCCTGTCAACACAGTGTCTATAAGGTTCACTTCTGCCCACTTTTCTCTCAAGTTGTACACTTCTTTCACTTCCTAGTCACAGAGATGTTGAACATTTTTGGGAAGGGAAAACGAAAAGAGAGTATATAATCCCCATTCCCTTGGGAAATCAGGCTAGAAACTGTACATATCTTTGTGACAATGAACTGGAATTACTTTTCTAACCAGTCATACACTATTTAGTGGTGTCTTTTATTCTAAGATTGCTTATTACTGCTCTTCCATTACGCTATTAGGTTAGAATGTCTTTAGACTGTTAGATAGCTGGAAAGTTCTCTACACTTGCCCAGAAAGATTCAAGAACATAAAAAACCAAACAAACCCCCCCACCCACAAAACCTCCATCATACTGGCTTGACAGACTGTAGTTTTCACAAGTTAAATTTAAGAGGTTAACTAGTTTTTGTCAAACTCAAGAGGATATAGATACCCTTCTTACCCAGAAAAGCATATGAGTCACTGTATCTTGTCTTGAGATTATACCTCAACATGAGCTTGCTAGATTCATTCTCCGAGTTGTGGACATGATTACTACAGAAAGAGAAAAATGGTATTTTTGTTAGTTGTTAGAATATATTTTAATTTAGATATTTACAACCAGTCACTGGTACTAATTACATATTAAATGTGTGCATGCAACCACCTGCTCATATATTTTTAATGCATATTAACAAAACCAAAAAGCTTCACAGAACTTTGTTTTTCATCCATTAACAACTCTTGCCAAATAGAGTCCAGGGGAGTACCCTCAAATGAAGCTTTTGAGGATCAAGAGCGAAGCCACAGCATTGGGATCGCTGAAGCGCCAGGCACAGCGGCCATACTCAGGCCTGTAACAGTGGTTTCCCCACATTTTGGTCTCAAGTCCAAAGCAGCGGTTCCCAAGCTGTGGCTGGCAGTGCTGTCTGATCACCTCATACTGCCTCTCCTCCTTGTTTCCAGCTGCTATATCACATCAAAAGGCAGCTAAAAATACACACTTTTCTAATATTACTTTTCCAGGTAAGCAACTGCTGTACTTGCCACAAGGATGTTATATGATTGTGAAGCAAGAGAAATATGAACCTTGATTCTAAAAACGGGAAAGTAAGTGGAATACAAGACAAGTTCTTTATTAAAAGAGTAGGTCAGCACTTTCCTAAAATAATCATCATTGTTTTTCAGAAATCCAAGAGGAGTTGAGGGATTTAGTATGCTCGTACCATTGTCAGAAATTTTAAAGTAACAGGACAGAGGAGAATAATTTGCTTCTCCACTCTAGAACCAAGCCCAGGACAGCACTAAGTGTTAACAGAAAACAGTGGGAACTCATGTTAAAGCTTTACAAGCACAACAGGAAGAAAAATATTCAAATAGGATGCATATTTACTGGAATGAAAAACTATGGGGTTGAGCAATCACTAGGTGAATATTAAAAGTTACTATTCCTAGGCAGAAACTCCAGACTAATGTCAGAAAAGTACTAAAAATTATGAGTTTCCATTCTCCTCTGGGAGCACTAAAATTGTTGAAACACTTTCAGTTAGGCCATACTACTAGTATTGAAAGATTCCATGAAAGTAACCTTTCCACAGAGCAACAGAGTTACAAGATCTCAGTACAAAACAAAGATTAAAGCAAAAGTAAATTTCTTTTGCAACGTTAATGTTTTACACCCATTTCTTTTTTCCCCGTTATGTTCCTAGGAAGTCTACAAAATGCAAGACAGTAAAATCTACTATAATTGCTTTAGAATAAGGCCTCAACAGAGCAAACGAAAGATAAAGCTGCTGGCATAAGGGCTATACAATTTTTAGAAGTGCCTTACTTAACACATTAGGTCATTCAGGCCTCGGGAGGCATACCTGCATTCCCAATGAAACCCACAATGCTGTATTCCTGGACACAGGTGGCAAAGGGGCTGCATGCTAACAATTTCAACTCACTAAAAATACAAAAAGGACATGGATGCTTATCTTGAAATGTCATGCTTAATCGTACTCCATTTTATACATCACTATTATTCCTCAGTTCTGTTCAGAAACGTGAACGCTACGTGCCGCCTATCACACCAGCATTGCCGGCCAGCTGACACAGCCTGCTGGACAAGTGGCCTGGTGGCTCCAGGAGGGAGCAGTTGCTTTGGGAACCATCCTTCACTAACGGAAAAGTTTATTGAATTTGGAGGACTGTCTCAAACCTCTCAACCTTGTGTTACACTAAAACTCAAGTCACTGGTAAAGTATTTAACATTCAATCTAGCAATTTTAAATTAATATAAATCAACATGCAACAGATGTGAGGTTTCCCAGATCTCTTGTGGCAGTGCTAAGGTTGACAAAATACAAATTACTTCGGAGCTGGCCCTAAGGCCATCCCCGTTTTACGAAGGAGCACTGCTAGCAGTTACTGTAGCTGAAACAGAAAATTTAATTCCACCAAAATCCACAAAGCAAATTCATCAATTAGTAGATTTTCTAAGAAAAAGTTATACTAATGTTCCTAAAACAATCTCTTTTCAAATAAAGATTACTTCTATCTACTTCAAACTGGCATAAGTTATCTTAAAGTAAAGTAGTAAGCACTCTTCAGGGATTACAGAAGCCAAGAGCACTAGTATTTTAACACTATATTCCCATTTGCAGTAAATTCAGAGACGTTCAAAGCCATGAAGTTTGTGTGAGTGTAGTTTTCAAGTATTCTGAGCATACAAATGATGAAACTACAAAGAGAGCTAGGAAAACCACTTACGCACTATGAATTAAATAAAGACAATAGTTACAACTTGTTTGTAATCCTGAAATACCCCACATATTAATAGATTACTGTGAAAACCTAGACCATGCTTTCCAGAAGTGTCACAAGATCTAGCCAGAACCTTCCTCCTGTGACTTCCTAGGAGGAATATACAAAACTAAGGCTGTGCTCTGTCCTAAAGACAATACACTTGTTTCACTCTCCTAGTGTTGCCCAATTTAAAAGTTAGTTGATATGGTAAATTATGTTCAAAATATTAACTCTTAAAAATGTATAAGCTTCACAAAAGCTGATAATGCACAATGCATGACCCTTTACAAAACAGGTGTAGTACGCTTATTTCAAAAACAAGACTTTACAAGATTCTTTGTTTTGGTGTTTCTATATGATGACAGCTTTAAAACATTGAAAGATAACAAGGACAAAACACTGAAGGAAAACAAAACCAGACAAAGCTTACAAGTCAAAAAACCCGGTAACCTGAAAGAGGGAAAGAGGCAAAAGTAACCAGTCTCTGCTCCTTGCACACTGTTTAGTTCAGTGCTAGCACCAGCACAGGCAAGCAGGCTAGCACATTCGGTGACACTGGTAGGCATCACCTTGGACCATGGAGGCAGAAGTAAAAGGAATTAAGGGAGTCTACACTTCTATTTGGGTTGTTCTTTACTTTAAAAAAAAAGACTCACTTAGCAGTGAGGAGAGACTCGATTATCAGAGACAGCTGCTTCCACTAAGGTATGCTCGCTGAAGAGGTTAACGTCTTACTTGCACATTGCCAAATGCCTGCTATAGGCTGCTGCTCCTCGGGATGCACTAACAAAGCTGCTCACATAAGCACTCCTCAACCTTATTCAGTCAAAATGAATAAGGTTGGCAAACACCTACCACTGAAAGCAACCCACTTGAGGAAGGAAGAAAGGGCAATACTAAGGATTACAAAGCAATTTCCTCCCTTCCATTACACATTCCAGAAATAATGAATTACTGCTGTAATACCAGAGACAACATTTCTTAAAAAACAAGGAATATGTTGGCTTAAGTAGAACCACACATTTTTCTACACATACACACACGCAAAAATGTGCTCACTGCAGACAGCTTGAAAAACTGAGTTGGAGGGCCGGGAGGAAGAGGTGGCTGCTATTTTTTTTTTTTTTTAACTAGAAAAGGTAAAGGGGCCAAGTGTCTCAAGTGTTCATGAAAGCCTTATTAGGGCAAAGCACTACTGTTTTTTTTTTCCTAGCAGGCTCTGATAATTTGGAAGCACAGTTGCGTTGAAAGATGAATCTGAAGGTCTGAACCCCCAAATCAAAACTCAAACCTGCCAAGAAGAGGTAAAAGATACTGAGCCATCATTCCAACAGCACACAAAATTGGCGTAAGTCAGCACTGCAACCAAAAAAAATGGCATCAGCCTCTTCCTGGCCACCTGTGCTGGTGCAGGAGGTGGTCTGTACACCATATGGCTGCTCAGTCAACCAGCTCAAGGAACTGATCCAGACTAAAATGAATTCTCAGAAAAAGTCTCGATCATTTACTCCATCTGGTTTATGACTCCTGTACAAACATTCATGTTAACACAAGGGAGGAGCAGATGAGGAGGGAGGAAGCAGCACCCAGGGCAAGAGTATTTCCTTCCACGGCAGCACTGGTTAGTTCTGCTCACAATATAAAGACCTTAGATGGCTACTTTGAAGAGAAACCTCAATCTGAAGCCTATATATTAACGAGCTGTGGAGCTCTGGCTGCAAAGAGAGAGATTAGGACTTTATATAAGCTACTGCTTTGAACGTTCATGTTGCAACTTCAGCCACTGAAATTGTTTACTTCAAAAATAAAATGCTGAGTTGGCTTGATGCATCCTGCTAAAATACAGGGACAGCTAAAAATTTCAAGGACTTAAGCCCGCAGACTGTCAAGTCAAAAACAGTAGTATTTTGCCATTGTTCCAACCTGAAAGTAAGTAGCAATCTCCTCCTCCTCAGTACAGATTCACAGTGAGCAAAAAACAGTTTTAGCTTTGATATCTGATGTTCTGCCAGTTTCTTTCCAAGCAACTACACATTGGTAACTTCAGTTCAACAATACCATTCCAAGATATTTCGAACAGTGGGACACATCCTTTTAGCCCCTTACTAGGTTTTGGGCTTCAAAAGAGGACAATGTCAGGACATGTGCTCACATGTTAGATTAGAAAATACTGTACAGTTGCCATCCATTTAGTTTCTTTTCAGAAAATTTTAAATCCCTGAAACAGAAAAATAATCAATGGAAGAACAGAACGTGAACTACAGTGAACCAAAAATAAAGAGACAGCTGTTTCTGAAGTACTCTTTTCCCTGTACTTACACAAGTCTAGTGGATAACAATACAACCATCATGAACAAAGCTACTATTTCTAATTATGTAAGCACCACAGAACTACACACAGCAAGTATAAGTTTCAGATATTAATATAGAAATAATGCTATACACATTACTGAGAACTCCACATACTGGTAGGTATGTATGGTAGAAGCTCTGCAAATTCAAGACAATGATGTATATTAAATAATTCCAACTAAAGACACACTGAAATCATTTAGGCAGTATCCTGATGGCCACTCATTATAACCTGTAAACCCACACAAGCAGCATTAAACAGAAGCAATTTCCTTAACATTACCTCCACACACCCTACGTAGGCAACTTATAACTTCACCTTAACATTTAAAAAAGTAAAAGAAAAAGCATTAAGTTAGCAAAGTAAGGTATCCGTGATGGAAACGAACTCTTGGTGACTCGCTGAAATAATGTTTTCTGTATTGCTATGTTTAACTCTCCTCAAACAGAAGCTGCCGATATACTTTTTTTAAATTCATGTGGGCAGAATAAATGGTTCCAGTCAGTGTTCCAGTTAAGTACAGCAGCCCTCGTGATGACCTCTGCAAAAGCCATAAGTACTCTGAAAAAAAGTTACGGAGCTCTTCCCTAACAGGGCAGAATTTGTTTCTACTTTTAAGAACACTAACAAAGCATATCCTTCACCATCAAGTTCTAAAACATCAATAGGTTTCAAATTGATATAATGGTTATTCATATGTAATTCCTGGGAGTTCCAAGTTAAGGAAAAACATACCTTAATAGCTACGCCTCACTAAAAGCAAAGGAAATTGGAAGCAAAGTTGAAAAGACGAGTCAATCATATCCCACATCCTTGACTAACTCAGTAGAAACATCCAATTTAAGATATTTTGTAAACAGAGCATTTCATTCAGTTGCAAATTGGCTATTTTGCAAACAGATAGTTTCTGTGTTCTGGGATCAATTTATACCGTTTTAAGAGTCTTATTTCTTCTCACTACATTTTTCAAAACCTCAGCAGCCTGCCTAATGCTTCTCCCTCACCACTGTACCCTTGCCCCCCACCAGTTTACAAGCATCACTTTTACACAGAGAGCTCTTCTCATGCACCCAGCTACTTCCCATGTTTCCTTTCTATCTGACCAAACAAAAGATCATATTCTCTAATACAAACTAGCTAGCTGCAACTACTTAAAATTGATATATAAAGTTCTACTTGTCCTTCTCTAGCGATGTATCTACAATGACGACTACATAGGAAAACGCAGTATTGTTATTCATAGAATTTGCAAGACACGTAAACAAAGCCACCCTTCCTTCCAATTTGAGTGAAATGGGACCCAAAAGTTCAAAAGTTTCTCAAACTACAACTGAGAAGAGTGACAGCCTAAGCTGTCATTTCTTAGGAACTACATTAAGGGAGTTAGTGTTAACCTGAAGACTAAATATTGCTACATGCACTTAAAAAACCCTCCAACAAACAAAACCTCTTGCTAAGTTGCTCAGTTCATTAATTTGCCATTTCTGATTAAAATTAAAAACTCACTGAGGTTTTATGGACACCATCTGCATTTTTTGTTCATTGCTAACATTACTGGAGCAAAGCCCTTCATAGAAGCAGGGTCATATGCACATGTAAAAGACAACACAACTCATGAAAATTCCCCAACTAAAAATGATCTTGTCTTTGCAGCAATGTAAGTGACTTTAAATGTTTAAAAATATGAAACATTTCATTGTAATTCACAGTTCAACTATATTAATGGATGACCTATAAATTGGTCTAACTCCCTTGTGCCACTGCAATACTTAAGAGAGGTTAAACTTTAAGCTACTGAGAAGAGAATTGCTGGACCAGCCTGGTGTTTTCTCCAGCTACAGCTATGCTCTACATCAAGCAGAAGGTGGCCTGGGACGGACAGTTCTGATAGCATCCACAAACTTATAAGGTGACCTTCATAATGACTTAACTACCAGCTTACATTCTTTCATGCCTGAAAATTAACAAGTAAATTCTATCACTACAGCACCACTGGCAACCTTAGATCAGTTTCCGTATAAAATGTGTTTTCATAAAATAGAAGCATATTTGAATAACTGCAGAATGACACCAGGGGATTTAACCTGCAAAGTATTTGGCAAGCAAGGGGTTAAAATCCTGCCTAAGACTACCCCACAGCTGCTGTCAGCAGTCAGGCTTGTCAAGAGAAGCTCTGGGCTGTCTTGACAAGACTAATTGGCAGCAAGCACCTGGCTCCCTAGGCTGGGCCGGGGTAGGTAGAAGAATATAAACCCTGCAAAGAAGGAGGAGAAGAAGCTGAAAGGCTGCCAGTAGGTCTAGCCTGTTTCATGTTTTCACTTTGATCCGCAGGCAACTTTATTCTAGACTATACCCAGTTAAGAGCTATCAGAAACATTTTTCTGCAACTTTCCAGCTGAAAGGAATTCATGCTTTATGGTTCTGTACCTGCAACCTCTGCCACAGAGCACCCACCGAGCCTTGCTGTGCTGGGTCATGCTGCGGCACAGCCAACTGCAACATCAACGCTATTACTAAACTGCAGTGGAATTAAAATGTTGGTTTTCAAAGGCCACCAAATATTACCTTAAAGTTGTTATTATAACTTCAAAATGATGGACTAGTATGCCAGAAAGTCAAAACTAAGAGCATCCTGGATATTCTGTATATTGGACATATAAAGCATGTGCAATGACAGCTTATGACACATAGCAAATTACAGTGCATCTTTAAAGAAATAATTTAAAAAAAACCAACTAAAACACACCCCTAACATTCTGGAAACTAGCTAAAAGTAGGCTGCATGAACAACTTCAAATAGGTCTTCCAGACCCTTAGAACATATTTTGGCCTCTAATAGGAATCATCATTTCAGCAAATTTGAAGCTTTCTCAAATTCTGCCCTTTGTTTTATTGCAATATTAAAAGCCAAGTAAAAAAACCCAAAACAATTACAGCATTAGCCTTGCAGTTTCTCCCTCTGAGGCAGGGAGATTTTTCTTAGGAGTAAGGGAAAAAAACCCCACATACCCATTTGTTAGCTTTGCAGTGTTTTATATTATTGAACCAACAAGTGTCTAATTATATACACACACACAAATTAATATAAATAAAATATATACATGACATCAATATACTTCAGATTTATTTTATTTTTTGTGCAAGACAGTTTAAATATAAATACTGAAAAGTCAGAACTAAATTTCTTCAAAGCAAAGTCCTCAGCAGTGACTTTATCTGTGTCTCTGCCAAGTTTCATGTTTTAGGCATTTTACTTTTAGCTTGCTAGTCAAGAATTCCAACAATGTACAGCCGCACGAATATTTCCATAACTTGGAGATTTAGAAGCATTAAAAGTCAGTCAGTACTTGTACATAGTCTCCGTATGAAAGACATTTGAATCAATAAGTGCTAATGCAGAATTATGGTGTTCGTGAAAACAAGAGATTGTAATGGAACCACTTGACAGTCAAAGCACTGGTATCACTAGAACAAACCCACCCTAAGAGCCATGGTATGCCACTCTGTTTTTAACTGAACATGTTATATAAACAATTGCACCCTTTCTTTAACTAGCAGTGATGTTGAACAGTACTAATATCATGATCCATTATCAATCATTAAAAAGAAAAAGCTCACAGTAATGAGATTATAAATGATCAAGTTTACAGTTACCGCTCTAACAATAATAAAAAATGTTTCTTAAAGTGACTGGACAGTAAAGGATCCAGCTCTTTGTAATACCTGCTCTCTTTTTGTGTCCTGCAACTTTACATAAAAAAGACTATTAAGTAAATTTAAAGGGTCTCTTGGTTTCTGCTCATAAGCAAGGAGACTTCTGTGTGGTTTTTTGTTTTGTTTTTTGTTTTTTGTTTTAAAAAAAGTAGTAACACTTTTCTTGTGCCATGCAAAACAGGAATGCTTGTGATCCAAAACATAGCATCAGGGCATACCATAAAAGCTCCAAGCAAAAAATCTCTTCACATTTGTAAAAGTAAGACTATGACTATATGCACAGGATATGTATTAAAAAGACTGGACAACCACTGATAAGAAAATTAGGTCTGTCTTTCCTTTTCAAGAGCATCTACTGCCTCAGTCCAGTACAACTGCGGTTTATGTTACTATCTTACCTCTAGGGAGCTGGATCCTATTGCATAGTAAGCTGCAAAGGAAGCAATACTTTTTGTCAAGATGTGGCTACATCTTTCTTCTTGGCCTTACATAATGCAATCAGTTACATCAAAACTATTTGACTGAAATGCTTATTCTAGCAAAGAAGCATCTGTGTATGTTGAGTAAGTGAGCCCCCACAGGATAAGAATTTTCTGAGAAAAAAAATGTACGTTCTTTGTTAGCTCCTAAAGTCTTCTGAAAATATACAAATGCTTTGCCTTGTGACGCCCTCTATCTAGTCCTAAAGCTGACTCGTTTTCACTAAGGATTGTCGTACCACGACCTGGTCATAGATCAATAACCCACTGGTTAGCTTATGTGCATTCCTATTAATCAACAGGAAAATGGCTTATCTGAAAAAGGCAACTCACTAACCTGTGACACCACTGTAATACCCCCACACAACAGCTCATTCAGTACTGAAAAGTTGCTAAATGTCTATGGGCTCCTATCTGGTAGGGGTAAGTATAAGGAATATATAGGTGTATGCAGGAACTCCAGGAAGATGCAGCAAAGGAACGCACTAGCAAAATTAATCTTTACCACAGCACTACCAGCTGCATGAGACTAATAAAACAAATAGTCCTCTTTTGCCCTTGATCAGAACTACGGAACCAAAGAGTCAGTTGCATGAACGGTTTAAGAGACTGCATTTCATGCAGAGTTTGCAGCACCACATGAAACTGAGTAAACCTGAATCAGGCGATTATTACTGGATGATGAACATTTCAGAGAGCAGGTATTTAAAAAAAACCACCAAAACCCAGTAACAACAACAAAACCCAACATAAAATGGACTACATAAAACCAAACAAACCCCCAAACACAATGGGGACAAAGTGAGTGAGTGATGCTATTTCATCATATCAGCTTCAGATCATAATTTACCATCCCCTGCACAAAAGGAACAGAATAGCACAGGTCTTTCTAGGGTGTTTCTCGTTAACAGATTTTAGCCATAGCCAGGGCATCCGAAGGGTGATAGTCCATGATAACTAACCTACCATTGCTTTGCTGCTATTAAAAGGGATATTCCTGCTTCCCTTGCATCCCTTTGCATCAGTTCCAACACTCATCTAACCTCTATTTTCCACTATAAGCTAATTAATGGAACCACCAAACAGCACTTCAGCTAGGAAAAAGAAGCCAGAAGAGGCAGTGACAGCACGAGAGTAGGAGAAGAGAGAAAGGGAGAAGAACCACCTCTACCAGCAGCAGCAAGCTGTTAACACTGGTTTAGCCATTTCTGTGAAACCCCATTCTTTAATGTCAAACCAGATCTCCTTATACGAGGAAAGACATTTTATTAAATGAAAGATCAGATGAAAGTCATACTTGTGCAGCAAAATGATGAAATGAAGCCTTGAGACCAAGATTCATCTAGAAAAATACTGTACATTTTCAAAGATCCAGGATTTTATAATTTATTACCATCACCTAACACCTCCCATTATTAGACCATGTTCAGTGGCTTTCAGATTTGGTCTGAATTTTACAGGCTGGGTAGCTACCTAACACAGTTCTTCAAAGTTGAAGTTATTGTAGGAATACTGTCCAAAAAAGTTACATTCCAGCTGTCTTAAAAAAAACCAAAAAACCAAAACCAAACACCATCAACAAAACCTTCTCATCCTAAAAATTCAGGACGTGTGGACTTGGCTCAGTTTGGAACTCCTGAAGAAAAAAACCTTTCGGTTCATTGTCTCAGTAGTCCTTCCAGATTTTATCTGTTAAGGTCTCTAAAAAAACAAAATCAGATTGAGCTTTTCTGGATGACTGTCACAGCAATCAGTACTGACCAAATGTGTATACCCTACTCATACGAAGTGATTGAGTACATTCCCTACAACCCACAATTACACATTAATATGACAAGTGGCATCCTTGTTATGCTTAGAAGTAACATATCTGCTCACATACAGAAGAAGCCAAGCTTTAGCCCACTATGGAAACCTCACCTTCTCTGCAAAAAGTCTTAACAAGGTCAAAGTCAGTCAAGAATACAGATTCTGGAGGTACTGTGGAGATGATGGGACAGAAAAGGAGAAGGGAGCTGACATGCATCAGGACTGTCGCACTGAGATTTCCCACCTGGCTTTGTGCCGTAAGATCCCCCCCTCAACTGCCTAATTAACCGGGGACAATTCTGGTTCCCAGCTTACTGCAGTCCAGAGACGTACTTGAAAGAAAAATCCTGCTGAGTACACAGAGTGCAAACAGGCTCCTGGGAATTCCACAAAGAAATGTTGTCACATCCAGATGACAATTTTTTCAAAAACAGAATTGCCTCCATTTTGGCAGATTTTCATGTAAAATTAAAACATTACAGCTCAGCCAGAGGCCACCCACTGACAAATTTCAAGTAGATGTTCCAGTTCAGAGGTGCACTACAATATTTCAAAGAGACTGCCATAAAAAAATGGCACAGACAATTATTCTAGTTTTGTTTCGGAAAACAGATGAAAAATTTTGGCTGAAAGCTTTAAACAAAATTAAACTCAAGGCAAAGAGAAGGCTTAAAGTATTTCAGTCCAAAAGATTAGAGTTCAGCGAAGTTATAAACAACTGAATACAGCATCTCTTAAAAATTTTCTAACACTTCCTATTATCTATGGATGTAAGGGATGAAGGAAGAACACCAGTGGTAACAATGACTCATGTGTGAACTCCCATTCTCACTTACGCAGCAATGCACTTTGCTACAGAAGTTTACAGCTGCGCAACAAAATAGGACACTTTGTCAATGATACAGAATCACAACTATTCAGATTGTCCATTATGAAGCTGCACACTGATGGGTGAACAACTAGATGCTCTCAGAGCTATTTGTATAATGGCCAATGTCAGGTTCAGTGAAATGACAGAGCAAACAAATAAAATGCAAAACTATCTGCCTTTCTAAAAATTCTAACTATTTGATTACTCATTGAGACCAGGTAACACTAACAGTCTATGCCATCCTGTTTTCTCCAGAAAACATTGCATGAAAGGCAAATCAAAGTGACCTTTGCAAGCTTCAAGAGATGTTACACTCAACCGGAAGGCTTCACAGCCTTGATCTTGTACATTATACTCCATCTGAAGAGTACCGAGTGGAGGCAGTGAACAAGAAAGTGAAGCACCATGGACATAAAGACAATATTCTCTTAAGTTACTACTGAAAATCGAGGACTTTTAGGTCCCTGGTAAGCAGGAGCTAGAGTCCACAAAGACTAGGTAAGGCCCCTCAAAGAGTCTGAAGAGAAGCACCACCTCAACAGTAAGAAAACACAATGAGCAGGAGAGATTTTATTCACTCTTCTGACTCTCTTCCAAGCAGTCCTGGACATTCTGTTTAACCTCAAATCATATATAAATAAAAACAGAAACAGCCATGGCTGCTAACTCTTTACATCATGTTACCATTGTTCAGCTCCCACTACGGGAAATTAAAGCTATCTCAGGTACCACGAGAGGAGCACTACACGCAGCTAGCCTAAAACTGGAGTGCCTGTGAATACAGCTACACCTGCTCCAAAGTCATACCTGTGTCTGAACACTGGCTGCTTGTTGTTGGGGTTTTGTTTGTTTTATAGAACAGACTATTACATTTGAAAGGGGCGATCATCTCGTACAACTGCCTGACCAATTCAGGGCTGACCAAAAGTTAAAGCATGTTATTAAAGGCATTGTCCAAATGCCTCTTACACACTGACAGGCTTGGCGCATTAACTACCTCTCTAGGAAGCCTCTTCCAGTTGTTTGACCACTCTCTCGGGAAAGAAATGCTTCCTAACGTCCAGTCTAAACCCCCCCAGCACAGCTCTGAACAATTCCCACACATCCTATCACTGGACCCCAGGGAACAGAGATCAGCAGCTCCCCTCCACTTGCCTTCCTCAGGAAGCTGCAGAGAGCAACGGGGTTGCCCCTCAGCCTTTTTTTCTCCAAACTAGACAGGCCCAAAGTCCTTAGCTGCTCCCCATAGGACATGCCTTCCAGCCCTTTCACCAGCTTTGTTGTCCCCCTCAGGACACACTGAAGGACTCTAATGTGTTCCCCCAACAACAGACTTCCATGGCCATATGTCCTTGCTACCTCTCGAGAGGGAAGGAAGATGCAAATGCTGCAATTATTCTTTTTACAGCACCACCTGGCTGGCACCACATCGCAGCCCAGGGATTGCACACAACTGTTTCCACCACCACCAGTGGTTGTGCTACTACTGACACGCTGTAAGCTTCAGCTCTGCAGAGTCCAGACACACAGAACTTGATTTCACCTCAGTCTACAATACACTCCTTCGCTGCTGCTCCTCACCAAGAGGCTCCAGTCCCATCTTTTTCACGTGCGCTCCCGTATGACAACCAAAGTACATGAATACAGTTTACTCCTATCTACTTAATTCCTGCACATATAGAATAGGTATGCTTGCAAAGCCTTCTGAGTAGCAATTTTCTGCGTGCATTTTTTTGAGCCCCAGGCTTAGCTCCTGCATAGAGGCATTTAACTGCCTATGCTGCCTTGAACGTTGGAAGTACAATCACTTCCCATTAGAGCTAAATACATGGTTCAACTCCAAAATTAGTAAAAAGATTATGAAATACACATGCAAAGCTAAATGAGTAGAAAACAAGAATCAGAAGCACTGGATTCATCTATGCTTAAGGGATTTGCAAACACTGCTGTATCAGTAGGCTTATCTAGTATGATTTTTGTAACAGAGAGGTAGCTTTGTACATTGACTTTTTTCGTCCCCATTTGGCTTCCATCGCTGTCCCAAATCAAAGACTAGAATTTTTGCCAATGTAGCTGTACTGTAACACCACCATAACTCCAGCTGTATGCAAACCATGAGGGTTTCTGACAGCACAGTAACGACAGCTAAGATTACTCTTCCATGCTAATAACAAACTCAGTTACATTTCCAAAGTGTTTCTCTCTAGATCATTCCTTATACCAGTACTATGGTGTTTTTATAAAAGAAAAGTGCATACTGAGCATTAGAAAAATTTACAGGCATTAATGAAACCACAGAACTAAACAGAAGACACATATCAGCTGAATACCATTACACACTATTCAAGGACTAACATACGTCATCCTGCTGCCACAGAGCACCACCACTGTTGCCTCCTTGGCCCCTCCAGGATGCTAAAGGAATGTGCATAAACTAGTTAGGCAGAAGATAATTAATGCTGTTAGGTATGTCATCCATGATATCAGCATACTTAAACAACTGTTAACTTACTGTCCTCTCTGAATTCAGAGTAAGTTGAAAAAAGACAGGGTACCATGCTTTAGAGATGACAACCCCACTGTTGGCAGGAAGCTAGGAGACAGCAGGCTTTAAAAACACCTTGACATCAACTGGCTTTAAGAGTGAAAATTAAAAAGCTTCCAGAAAACTGCTATTTTACAAGTAAGCTGTACCCCAATAACTTTCTCACTGAATTAAATCAGTTTTATACTTTCTTGAGCAACAGCTCTAAATAGGTCTACCAATTACCTAGGTAACAGAGTTTTCAAAACCTTACTAGCACCTACTCCTATGTTTGCCTTTGGCAGAAAAAAAGTTTTTGACTCATTTTTATGTTCAATTAATCCACAGTCACATTCTTCATAGAAAGACTGCTGGAAAACCTCAACTTGCTGGAAACAGTAACTATAATTACTGACCCTCTTCAAATAAGCCAAAATTAAATTGCAAAGTAGATTTTTTGGCATTAGAGCTGTAACTTAATGGTACAAAGAAAAGCAAGTCTGTGAGTAACAGAAAAAACCAAGCCCAATATTTGTGAGAACTCGGAAAATGAGATACAAGCAGTGAGTTCACAGGAAAAAGTTGAGAATGGACCTTGAACAAGACTAGCCTCTTTCTAGATTTGTACTGCATAACAAAAAGGGCAGAACTATTTCTTTGCACATCTTTGCTGTATCAAACTTCTGTCAAACAAAGCATTAATGTTAAAAAAAGAGGAATATAGTTTTATCAAATTTCATAGTAATGAACAAGTTGTAAACCACAGCTGTATGGCATTTTATCTCCTTACATAACAATATTCTCTTTTGCCCACAATTTTCAGGTTTGCTTTACTCGCTGATCTCTGGGATTGTGAGGAAAGAAAAAAAATAATCTTAATGCCTCTATATTTCTCAGGAAAACAGAAAATGCCAATGCAAGTGTCCCATTAAGAACCTTGTGTGACATTACACCTGTCTGTCAATGAAACTGGCAAAGTACAGGGATGACCTACCACGCGTAGATATACTATTAGTATACCACGTTAGCTTGACTAGCATTGAGATGATTGGCTTATGCTACAAAATTGATTAATCTCTCATATTTGACTGAAGTTTAAAAACTGTTATAGAATTCATGGGCTATGTAGATCTTTTGCAGTCTTTCTTTTACACAGTCATAATAAGGGAAATATTTGCATAACAAAAAACCCAAATTCATAATATTATAATTTTTGAGCCTATAAGGAAGAATTTATAGGACTAACACTAGTCATATCTTAAGAACTATTTATACAATAAGTCTAACTGCAAATCTTCAGCTTATCTATTGTCATCTATGATGCTCAGGGAGACTATTTTCTACCAAAATAAACCAACGGTATTGATGAAAACAGGGCTGTGTCTGGAGCTTACTACTAACAACGATTTCCAAATATCAGTTAAATATAGACAGCCTCAGAAAGACAACTGAAGATGCATTACTATGCAAATTTTTTCCATTCTTAAAACTGTGATCAAAACCAGTTGCAAAAAAGCCAAACAGCACCCACCATTAAAAAAACCAAATGAACAAAAAAAAAAAAAAAACCAACCCCAAACCAACAAAAACCCCAAACAGTGATAAACAGATGTGAGGAAGAGACAAACCAAAAAATGCACAAAAGATGGGAGATTTCAAACTTTCAGACCACTTAAGAGTTAGCCCCTAGAAGCTGGCTTCTAGACCTAGTTCTGGAAACAAGTTTAATCAACAAAATTCAGTTTTGCTTCAATTACATACATTACTATACATACAGTGAACAAAATGTTTTTCCAAAACCACATGCCATGCTGAATCTATGTCCAAACCTTAATCTAAAATAGAAGATGACTACTACTTTTTCAGACACAAATTACTGGTCTGGACCTTATGACCCCTAACCTCATTTATTCTGTTCACAATTGTTAGACAAGTATCAAAATAGAAAAATTGTTCAATGCAGCGGTCATCAGTCATCCACATAAGCAACTCTGAGCTATAGATGAGTGTAATTACTTGACAGTTTTGAACTTTAGTCACATTCCTTCTGACAAAAACACTGAAAATTCTTTAACAGATGCTTCACTCCGAAAGGAGTTTGGAAGAATAAAACCAGGTCATATGCATATAAGGACTAACAGTTCTACCAACAAAAACACTAAATCCTCTAACAGATGCTTCAGACCCCAAGGAATTTGAGCAGACAAAACCATATCACTTGCACATGAGAATTGACACTGGTCAACCCAGACTCTCAAGGCAAAGCAGTTTTCTCCCTTCTTACTGCACAACTGTTTCAGCATTTTAAATATTAAAACTTTTGTCAAGATCCCCGGATTTTCCCTTCCGAGTTGGGAAACAGTAGATCAGCAGGTCAATCTGAAAGAGTCCTTGTATTTACTCAAATAAATTTGCTAGGATACAATTCAATGGGCAATAAAAATACCTCTATATATAGACTACCATGTGGATTTACTGAACTTGCAAACATTTTAATTGAGACATGAAAGCACCACAGAAGACCATAAGATAAGTTATATTGGAATTGTCATGCTGGAGGACTAATTGCTAAGTTATCTTTATAGTAAAGAGCAAAAAATTATTTTCATCCTCAAAATAAGTGACTAGGAATTAGAAAAAAATCAGTATTTCTAAAATATGTTAAGCTTCCAGAATAAACATAGGTTTTCTTCAAATGTCCATTTCAAACATTCCCTTCTAAAGACAACTAAGTCAAAAGAAACCAACAATCACAATGCCATAATCCAAGATGGAACAGAATGTTGTTAATTGCAAAACAGGCTATAAGATAATGCTGCCAGCAAATACTAACAGGCAAATGATGTACTCCTGAAATACAGTAATGACATGTAACATAAGAACAACCCAGACCATCAAAGTGTACACCTAGAAGAAACCTGTCTGGCCAATACATGCTGCTCAGCAAAGAATAAAAAAAACAGGTGAAGTATTTATTAACATACCCCCAACACCCTCTCCCAGGGTCAGTACTTTGCATTTCAGGGCCTTAAACACAGAGACAGTACCTCTGCATTCTCCAAGATTATATTATCAGAAATTTTAATCTCATAATGTTAATACAAATTATACATAATAATTTAGATTACATCTGTAAGAACAAGAGGTCTTGTTGTCAAATTTCTTGCTTCCATAAATAAGGCATCCAGATCTTAGGGACAATAATTATGAGGAACTTCTTCAGTAGATAAACTACATACATATTTGAAGATAAAGCTGGTCTGATACTGAAACTTTAAATCCAATTTATATCCAAATCTACCCAGCATTGTGACTATCTGTATTAAGGTCTTGACTTACTATTAATAAATAAATAAAAATAAAGCAAAAATCAAAGCTGACCATGTTTGCTGCCAAAGTGGTAAAGAATGTCAAATGCCCAGATGAGTTAAGCCACTGGGGCTGGCGAGAACTTGCAGAAATACCTGGTGAGATCTTGGCAGCAGAAACTTTGCTCGCTGGTTTCAAGAGACTTTTCTTACATTAAAGGTGTGGCTAGATGAGACGGACTCCAGAGAGAACAAGTCACTGCAGTCTGAAGGGACAACGCTACACCATCACCCGCCGCCCTGCACCCCCTCGTGCCAGCACACCCCAGCCCGCTGTCAGGCCAACGCCAGCACTCGGCGTTGGTCTCCCTCAACAACCATTACCGACTAACCCTGAAGAAAAAGGATAACATCGTGGATTAAACAAACTGGTTGACTGGTTGAAATTGAGAAACTGTGTCAAAGAATCTGGGGACTCCAAATGCATAATAACGCAGGTACAATTTAGGACAGGTCAGACAGAAGCTTTATTAACTATGATAACAGTGAGGGAACATTAACAGCATCTCTCTGGGTTCTCTGCCAAGTGATCACAGAGACCCAACCTATATACTATTTCAGAAAAAGGAAAAAGGCAAGGAAAAAAAAATAATCATTTAAACGTTAACAAAACCAGCTACCCAGCCCTGGAAGCGATGGACTCCTCAAGTCCCTTGCTAAACAGCCACAATTCTAATGAGGACTCAAGCAGTAATGTGACAATATGGAGAGATGGCTCTTAGTGGAGCCCATAAGAGTGGCACAGCCACCCAGTATTACCCTAGCTCAGATGTCAGGAGTTGGAAACAATCACAAGACTTTTACTTGAAAGGAATACTCTTTTTAGTACAGATAACCTTTTAGCCAGACCTCTCAGTCTTAAGTATTAATAATTTTACCACCACAACTGTCTGGCAGCTTAAAAATACATAGTTATTTTCCTCTTCCAAGCCCTGAGTAAGGCCAATGAATGAGAAATGAGATCAACCAAATCTAAAAGACACAAGCAAATAGAAATTTCAACTTATTGAGCAAATTTTTAAATAGAAAATGTGTTTTGATAAAATTGCTGGTTTAACTACTCATCCAGCACATCTGAAGTAATAAACTACACACCAATTTTAAAATGCTATTTGTGTATTTAATTGAATTCCACTTTCTATTCACATGAGGTTTAACATGTTTAAAAAAAAGGTATGTAATTCACCATTCCCCAACAGAAATGTGAAAATTAAAGATCTAAAAAAACAAAGCATCAGCTAAGCAGTGGAAGTGTTTAACCAAATCTATCACACAGAGATTTCAGTCAACTGCAGATTAAAGATAATATGCAGTCTAAAATTAATTCACTTTATCCACATGCTACTTCAAAAGAGTAAGAGACCTCTTACTGCACTAGTGGAATGATTAAAATACTTCCTTCTTCACAGAGGCCAAATGTAAAAGCTCTCTGAATACAAAGTTTAGTAATGGGTGCTTTTTCCATAAGCGAGTCAGTAAATCAGACTCTGCTGCACAGGCCTTACTGCAAAACCAAAAACCTAATATGAAAGCAGATGTACCTAAGCGGACAGAATTCAAGGTATCTTGCAGATGGAAGCCTAGCCTTCTTTTCAAGAAACAGGATACCTGCAGGCCTGCCCTATTAAACATGCTCATCCTTAGCTAGACAAGTTCCATGAAGAAAAAAATTAAGTCAAACTGGCATAAGCAATCACTACAACCTAAACTTTTGTTATTAAAGGCCAAATATTCCAAGATACTATCTTGATCGGGTTTTATCACAGCCTTGATCAAACCTAATTCATTCAACTGCAGTCTCTGAGTCTCTACTAGCCTAACGGAAACATGTCAAAGGTGCTAAATGCCAGGACTTTTTATCCCAGAATTAGAATTCTTAATCCTGTGGCTAACATTTGGGCCTTGAGCAATGAGGCCCAAATGATTTAATCTGGGAGCCAGGCTGACAATTGAATTAATATCAGAATCCATTCTTTGGAGGAGGAACAAAAATGTTATCAGATCTAGTACTGCAGAAAAAAATATTTTCTATTAGTTCAACTGCACTTAAAATTTTTAAACAATCTTTTAAATTTCACCTCTGTAAATGTACTCTAATCAGAAATTGCTGAAGCACTTCTAAACACTGTAAAAGCTTCTGCCTTTAAGAAACTGGTGCCTGGCGTAAGCATTACAATATGTATTGCAATGCCACAATATTCTAAGAATGTTCCACGCATCTTCAACAATGAGAATATTTATTACAAAAAACCTTGAGTTTACGAAAGGGATCTTATGCACTGCACTGATTTTTTTCTTATTCTGCTACAGCAAAAAGAAAAGCAAATTCCTGACCTCTTTGATTCTTCGACTACTGTAGAGACCTAAACTTTCACAAAAAAAGGACTAGTGGTTTAAATACTTCAACTGATAACACAATACATAACCAAGTAGTACACCTAACCAGAAACACACCGTATATGGCTACATAAAGAAAATACTTCAGAGTCCTCAAGAAGTATTACTTATCTGGGAAGCCTCCATCTCCCCCCTCCTCCTTATCCCAATCTCTCAGATAGGCTTTAAATGTTTTGCAGCTGTCCAACATTAAGGCTGAAGAATTCAACAACCACGACTGTGTAAAAGCACAGGGCAAAAAGCAACTACCATGTTATCCAGGAATTTGGGACCAGTTACAGATCCAGAAAAGGTTCCTGACTGCAAACTTCTTTAACAAAATCTGGATAAGGTCCCAAGAGCAGATAAACCTGTAAAATTATTCTTTCTTCCTTCCAGATAATTCTTCAAAGGAGTTTCTACCATATAAACTAGTGCAGACTATGCATAACTACATTGAGTTTTAGCCAACCTCTCACAGCCAAAAATATCAACCACCACCACTGCACACATTTTCTTACTGAGATTTTCAGAAGGTCTGCATAATCTTATAACCGTGAAGTTAGCGAGCCATTTCATATTTCCTGAAACTAAACTGCACATTAGATGATTCACCAATTAGTGTATTCATGAAGCTTTAAAAAGCAATCAAAATTTCATTTTTTTTGTTGAAAAATTTAACAGAGATGTCCAGCTGTATGCATGGAGAGAGCATGTGGGCTTTTCTCCTTTATTTAACTTAACTAACAGCTATGTTAGCTGGTGAAAAATATTCAGTGTGTCAGAGTTAATTTATAGAGCTGACAAAGTATAAGGGCTCCAGAAGGTATAGCATACATTTACTAAATTTTAAATACAATATTTTAACTAGATATAGCTCGGAGATTAAAATAAGCTGTCCAACAACCAAACCACACAAACATACAATGTTTCAGGGCACTTATTCAATGGAGCAATTGCATGTTTGTTTCAAACTAATACATACGTTGACAGTATCAGAAAAGCCAATAATCCTTCTGACCCCAAACCCCATGAATCAGCCCACACTTATTTATAACTAGGTAGACATCTTTAGAAGACAGCAGGGATCTCAGTACAGTGCAGGCCATGATCAGATGGAGGGGAGCTGGAGATGCATATTGCTCAACACAACCAAACCTTGTAGTCTTAATGAAGCCTCTAGGCATAAATACCACAACATAATACTAAGTGCTAATTTCCCCTTAAAGGTTGAAGAAACTACCAAAACATAGCTCTTGGGGAAACAAGAGGCAAGGAAATCAGCCTAAAAATAGACAGCTACTCAAGAATTACTTAACTATAGTTACATATATAGAAGAATAACTTCCAATATTTCGGAATCTGAATCAGTATTTTAGGAGTTTATGGCGAAGCCTTTACGTCAAAACTTCTTTCATTCTACAAAGTCAGGAATGTACGTTTTAGCGAAGAAAAAAGGTATGCTCTTTAGATTTTACATTTGTTTTCACAACTAGTAGCAGTAATGAAACATCACCGCTTTAACTAAATCTTAAGACTAGATAAATCTACTCTATGAAAGTTACATGGAGTCACCTGAATCCATGAAGTATCTACCAAAAGCTGATATATTTAGCAACAGGCTATCACAGGACAAGGTGGTTTACAAATTTTACAAATATTAACAGCAATCAGCGCTACCCTTTGATTAGACTGAAATACATTTCTCTCAACTTTACAGATAATTAATGAGACCAGAAAAATGCACGTTATACCATCTTGGGTTATTAGTCCATCAGGGAAATACGTGAATTGCCACATCAAATGTGATGAATGGTCCTCCCAGAACCCTGCTGCAGAGTGACAGGTTTCAGATGTTTCATAACATTAAACCTCCCCCCCCCAACTTTCTAATTGAACACAGTTGATTTCAAATCCCTTCCGTCAGCTCTCTCTTTCTTAGATGTACCTGCCATCATTACAAGAGCAATAGAAGAGAAATTCTAGATATTCCTCCAAGGACTAACCCAGCCATTTTTCCAATGCTGTCACACATATGAAGTCACGTCAAGCTATTGCATGCCACCCAGCTGTCCAAATTCACTAGTTGTTGTATTGCTAATGCAATTCTGAAACCAGAGTAGATGCAAGACATCCAGACCAACTGGAAAACTCAGAACAGATTTCAGCAGCTCAGTCTATCAGGTCTCAAAATTGTTTTGCCTAGCCTTTTTTGTAGTTTGCTTTGGACTGACAAAGAATGCAACCTAAAAGTATAGCTGATTCACTCTGCCATAGTGACTAATGTACAAAATCCACAAAAAAGACAAAACTAGACCTGTTCTGACAGAGACCCTATTGCTTTGATACCAGGTCCACTTCAATATCTTGGTTTGCAGATTGACAACTGAATGAATGAGGAGGTTAACTTGGAAACTTGCCTTCTTTCAGCATGTCACTGTAGCAACTTCATCAACTGGGGATATTCAAGGTAACAGGGGTTATGTCGAGGCTGAAGGCCGCAAGACATCTTCAGTGGGAAGCCTTTAATAGCACAAACCTGTACAACACAAGATCTTGAGCTGTGTGAACCACACCTCAACATTTCTACGCTTGCAACAGAATTTAACTACAAAATTGCCTTAATGTCATCCGTAGGCACAGTGGCCCATGAGAGATTTGAACTCAGCATAAAAGTTATGAGGTCTGAGTAAGGCAAACGGCATTTGGGGGCTATGATGTACTCCATGGTCATTACCTAGTGACACAACCCCAACTTCCCTTCCTGAAAAAGACTTATGAAAGGACACTCCATCCTTCTCAATAATTTGTGGGACTCAAAACTTCCGACACCCATAAATTACTACCTCCATGTTGCACAAATATACTTTGTGGAGTAGAACGGGACTAAAAAGTCTCTTTTGAAAAATACTGTATCTTGGAGTAACTTCCCTAAACTGAAGTTAACCAGGTTTACATGTAAGGAAATTAGGAATTACACCCTCATTGTATAATCCCATAATAAAAATAAAAGCACTTCTAGAAAAGAAGGTCACACTAAAGGGTCCAGCAACTGAACAATTTCCTTCTAGTACTGGGCCTTAACTCATACGATAATAACAAAATTATTAAAGTAAAACGATTCTAAAACTACATCTTAAATGGTAACACGCTTGAAACCTAGTAAAATACATACTGTGGTACTTGCAACCACAGAAGGGTCTTTTCTGCCATTCACTCAGTAGTGGGAGGGGGTGAGGGGCAAGTGCCCTGAAATGTAATTGCTCATCTCTAAGGAAAGTTTAGGTTTTAAAAAAAATTACACAGAAGATGTTAAGGTAAAGTAAAAACTCAAGAAAACAGAACATTCAAATCTATTTGAAGTATTTGAAGCATTCAGATAGTCATGAAAAGGCAGTTTTCATGCTCAATGGTTTAAACCCACAAAAAACCTGTCAAGATTTTCACTCTATATCCAATGCATACTTAATTCCCCTGTCTTCTGAAGGATGCAGATCAATTTGAAATTATATCCAGTCAACTTCCATGCAAACTGATGCAACATACTTATTTCTCAATAAGGTTATATAAATGAAAACTTCAGTAGTACTTTCCATTCATAGCATCTCCCCGCAAACTGTTAGTTCACTTGGGCCACATCTATACCCAAAATATTTTCTTGTTATGGGAATATACTGCACCAACAAAAGCACTCCTGAAGCTGTTGCAAATTACGTGAGAAAAGGCACACCTTTACTGAACTCACAACCAATACCAGAATAAGCTTCAGTGGAAAAGCACTGTATTTGTCACAAGAAGGTATGTGTTGCACGTTCAGGGATCATACCTCACACCATGGGATATGGGTACCCCGTATGATGAGCAGCCTAAAATTTGTAGCTTACAACCATAACCACATTGCAGAAAACTTCCAACAAGCTTGAGGAAGGGGTTGGGGTGTGTGCATGCCTTCTGTGAGCATTCAGGGAATGGAAGCACAACTACTGTACATGCTGCGTTCATAAGAATACGTGATCAGATGATACAGAAACCCGATGAAACAAACATATCAGAGGCAGAAATGTATTTCATGGGATTAAGCTATTGTGATCCAGTGCTAGTGTCGAATTACAGAGTTAACAACAGCAGAAATAACGCGATTTACTGCTTCTACAGTTCCAAGAAGCCATTCATAACTTTAAGCTGCATATGAAGACGACTTCCAAACTTTTACGAGCACTCCCCAGGAGAGCTGCCTGACGAGTAACGTCCCAGCCCCGCGGAAGGGGTTAACGCTAGGCTGTGTGCCCCGAAGACCTGAACGGCAATTTTGCAAGTGCGATTTCCACACGGACAGACGTGCGTGCAAGCCCAGCTCCGGGGGACCGCCGGCCCCTGCTCCCGCTCCCGCTCCCGCACCAGCCCCAGCACTAACCCGGCCGCCCGGCGGGGCCGTCCCGCCGCCGCCCGACACGGGGCACCCCCGGCCGAACGCCTCGGCCGCCGGCACCGGGCTCGGGCTGGGGCAGGTCGAGCCCCCAGCCCCGGGCTTCGCTGCCGCCGCCCGCCCCGGCTTCCCCCGCCTCCCGCAGAAGCGGGCCGGGACCGAGCGGACCTGACACCCCCCCCACCACCGCCCCGGGGCGGCCTTCTCCCCCGCGGGCACCCCGCTGCGCCCCGGCCGAGCCCTCCCCCTCCCGCTCGCCCGGCCCCGGCCCTTCCCCCGGCTCCCTCGGGCGCTGGCCGCCCGCGGCCGGGAGACGGCGGCAGCTCCCCGCCACCCTCACGGACCCGCGGCCTCGGCGGGCGGCAGCGGGGCCGCGGCAGCGGTGGGGAGCGGCCGCCTCCCGCCGCCGGGGGGCGAGCGGCGCAGGTCCCGTCCGCCGAGCCGGAGCCCCGGCCGGGAGGCACCTACCGCTGCGCGGCGGCGGGGGACAGCGACGCCTCAGCGCCGTCCCGGCGGCCCCAACGGCCGCAGCATCCTCCGCCGCCCCGCCCGGGCCCGCCGCCTGCCGCTCGGCGCGGACGGAGCGATTCAGCGGAGCCCCCTCCCCGGCCCCCCTCCGCCGAATGGAAAATAGTTCCCCGGGCCCTGGAGCGGAGAGAGCGGGAGCGACACCTCTCTAGCCAATGAGAGCAGGCCTGGGCCTTGGCAGCGCCAATGCGAGCGGCGGACTGGCTGAGGCGGGGCATCGCCCAGCCTACCGGGCCGCAGTATTCGGACTGACCCGCTAGGCTGTCCCCGGAGAGCCTCCATTGACAACCATCTTGGAGTCGGGCACGATGCCCAATCTGGGAAGGGGCTCACCGGCGGCCATTTTGGGTTCGGGCGAGGGCCGTGGGGAAGGGCTGGGTCACGTGGAGGGGGCCGACGGGAGGAAGCGGCGGGGGAGGGGGCTGCGGCGGCCAGCGGGGTGCGGGGAGGTGCGGTGGGGGGTCGGGCGGGGCCGGGGGTGGCGGCGGCGGTTCCGCTCGGCACTGCCCCGCCATGCGGGGCCGCAGCGCGGCTGGGCCGCTCCAGCAGCGCGCAGGAGCCGCAGTCGGGCCGCGGTTCACCCGTGACGCTCGGCGTTGGAGCAGGAACGGCGGGAGCCGCCCCCGGCGCTTCTCCCCGGAGCGGAGGCCGGGCGGCTCCCCTCGGGCGCCGGTGAGGACGTGCCCGGCCGCCCCGGCCTTGCGGGACAGCCCCCCGCACCGCTCCGGCCCCCCGGGCGCTGGCTCCCCTCGCTCGGCCTCCGGCGGGCCCGGGACGGGCCGCTGCCTCGCACCGGTGGCCCCGCGGCCTTTAGGAAATGGTCGGAGCAGCTCCGCAGCGTGCTCCCGGCGCGTATTTTTGGGTTTTTGTAAAGACATGGCTCATGGCTGACACACCTGCTGTGGCAGCTGCCCGCCTAGGTAATGCCTCCAGCGGCGCTGGCGTTGTACTTGGAAGTCAGACGGTCCTTGCAGGCAGAAGGGACTAGTGCAGTCTGACAGGCAGGGGCTCCTGAGGGCCTGTGGGCATTGCTGGAAGGGAGCAATACCCCATCCAAACCAGTTTCCCTTCTGTATAATGGGGAGCAAATTCATTGCTTGGCTAAAGTATGGATGAAGTCCATTTGATCGCATCAGACAAAGGAATCGCTCCTCGCTGCACCAGTACGAAAAGATAACTTGGTGTTCCAAGTACCAGAGCGCACCTCATCTTTTTGCATCTAGCTGACAAACTGGGATGCTATACAGTACGGAGGGTGGACAGTTAGGTGGGAAAGAAATGGTTAGCTCGTCAGGCTCAGAGGGTAGGGGTCAATGGGTTGCACTCTGCTGGAGTAGCAAGCAAGAGTATCATGGGCCAGTTCTGTTTGACATCTATCTCGGTAACTTTTGAGGAGGAGATGGAGTGCCTGCTCATCACGTTTGCAGGTGATGCCAAAATGGGACAGTGGAAATGCTGGAGGCCACAGCTGCCATTCAAAGGGGTCTAGACTGATGGGAGGAATGGCCTGATGGGAAGTCTATGAAATTCAGCAAGGACAAATGCAAGGAGTTTCCAAAGTCCAGCACCTGGGAAGGAAGAGCTCTCCGCACAGTACAGGCTGGGGACTGGTGGGCTGGGGAGCAGCTTTGCAGAAAAGGATGGGGGTCTTGGTGGACAGCAAGTTGGCTGCAAGGAAGTCCTGTGTCCTGGCAGCAAAGGAGGCCAAGGTCATCCTGCGTTGTACCACCAGGAGCATAGCCAGTAGGCCAGGTAAAATGGTTATCTGTTTCTATTTAGCCACACGTAGAATAGCATGTCCAGTTTTGCATCCCCAAATGCAAGGAAAACTTCAACAAATTGTACCGAGTTCAGTGGATGCCACCAAGTTGTCCAGGCAAAGCTGCAGCACTTTCCCTGTAAGGAGAGGCTGAGGTAACAGGCCTCATTCAGCTTCAAGAAGAGGCAGCTTCAGAATACTTCTGCGTACAGAACCCAGCCTAGCATATATATTACCAGCAAAACCCCCAAAGATGAAATAATACACTGTATAAGCAATTCTGCACCTTGGAAGAGGATGAAAAATATAATGAAACATACATAATTGATGTTAGTTGCATTCAGAATGATACTGATGAAGCCAATGTGTGAATTTACATTTCTAGAACAGGGTAGCACTCATGAAGGATTCATGTGCACCCAGCACAGATGCAGCTAAATTGCCACTTGGCAGTCCCACATAAACAGTGCAAGAAAGAATGAGCCAATAAGTAGTAACAACAGGCAAAATAAATACAGAGCCAGCATAGCTGGGATCTAGTTAGTCTAACAGTTCAGCAAAGGGAAATGCAAAGTTCTGCACCTGGGAAGCCATGGCGCCAGGCCCCCGTACGTGCTGGGGGCTGACTGGCTGGAAAGCAGTTTTGCAGAGAACGACCTGAGGGTCCTGGCGAGCACCAAGTTAAATATGAGCCAGCAGCGTGCCCTTGCCTCCGGAAAGGGTAACAGTACCCTGGGCTGCATTAGGAGTGTTGCCAGCAGGGAGGTCATCCTTCATCCTTCCCCTCTACTCGGCACGGGAGTACCGTGTCCAGTTCTGGGCTCCCCAGTACAAGAGAGATACGGAGTTACTGGAGAGAGTCCAGCAGAGGGCCGCTAAGATGATTAGAGGATTGGAGCTTCTCTCCTATGAAGAAAGGCTGGAAGAGCTGGAAGTGTTTAGCCTGGAGAAAAGAAGGCTCAGGGGATGTCATCAATTTATATAAATATCTGAAGGGAGGATGTAAAGACGACAGAGCCAGGCTCTTTACAGTAGTGCCCAGTGACAGGACCAGAGGAAATGAGCACAAACTGAAATACAGGATGTTGTGCCTGAACACCAGGAAACACTTTTTTCACAGTGAGGGTGACAAAGCACTGGAACAGGTTGCCCAGGGAGATTGTGGAGTCTCCATCCTTGGAAATACTCAGAAGCCATCTGGACATGGTCCTGGGCAGCAGGCTCTAGCTGATCCTGCATGATGGGGGGGAGGCTGGTTGAGATGACCTCCAGAGGTCCCTTCTAACCTCTACCTTTCTGTCATTCTGTAACATTTAATATCATCGTATCACCTGAGAGCTTTTGCTTCAAAAGCATCGCTTATCTTTGTGCTGGTTTTGGTTAGGATAGAGTTAATTTCCTTCATAGTAGCTAGTATGGGCTATGTTTTGGATTTGTGCTGAAAACAGTGTTGATAATACAGGAATGTTTTCATTACTGCTGAGCAGTGCTTACAGAGCCAAAGCCTTCCCTGCTTCTCACACCACCCTGCCTCACACCACAAGGCTGGGGGGCACAAGAAGCTGGGAGGGGACACAGCAGGGACAGCTGACCCCAGCTGGCCAAAGGGATATTCCATACCGTATGGCATCTTGCTCAGCGTATGCAGCTGGGGGAAGAGGAAAGAAGGGGGTGCATGTTCGGAGACAGTAGTAACTGAGTGGAGGGAAATAATCAATTGCTTTGTTCTTACTACCATATGTTTCATTTAGGGCATCTGATCATAGGGTGGAGGAAAAGAAAGAAAATAGGCTGATAGTTGCTATAAACAAGAAAAAAATTTCCTAATACCAGAAGAGCCAGGCTGTAGCCAGACCCCAGCAGGATGGAGGCTGTGCAAGTGCTGCTTATGATCCCCAGGCTTCACCAGCCTGACCCGCACAGCTGTGGGATCTACTTAGATTTTGGCATGAAGCATTGGTGCAAGGGACCAACAATGAGACCTCAAAGCTTGATGCTACTTGCTGTGGTATTTCTGTACTAATGTGTTGGTATAGACACCCTACAGAGCTGTATCAGTAAGACTTTGAGAAGGATATGAGAAAGCCACCCAACTGTGGATGCTCCAGACAATGAGGCTGCAATGAGTCTATTAAAAGAAATCAGATCACCTCCTTTCTCAGGATACACACACACCTTTGAATGCAAAGCAGTTCCCTGGGGAAGCATCTGGGCAATCCCATCTTTCATAAGGCGATTCATTTGCCTGATGGAGGGCAATGATCCATTCATTGTGGGAAAAGAAAGGGACACTGTGAGGAAACAGGGCTTGGAAGAAGGTGATCAGAGGCTGGAAACTGAGCAGGCTGCTACCTCCCACACTGGCCTGCTTTCATCTTCCAATGTTTATTTCCCGGGCACGCTGCCAGCTCCTGTGCGTGCTGCCAACAATGCAGTGCAGCACTGCTGGGTATGCCGTGCACAGTGTCCCCAGCCTGCCACTCCTGGGTGACACTGCCCGCTTTCTGTGCTATCAGCCACCGTGATTGCTTCACCGGCCCTGAGCTGCCACTCTCACTGCATTTCGTAGCCCAGCTCTGCCAGATCGTTGCTTCTCAGCTGCGCCCCTGACTGATCCTGGTTCTGCATGAAAAACTGCCTGACCCTGGCAAGCTCTGCAGCCCTGGCTCTGAGCACTTTCTCCCAGTCCCTTCTCCAGGGTTATCTTCTCTGCAACCTAGAACAACTTCGAGAAAGCAAATGTAGGCATATACCTTAAATAAAACTTTTTAATTCTAAATGGAGCTTCATAAAGTTTGATGAAGTTAGTGAAGGCGCATGTTCTCCCCTCACTCCTAGCAGCAGCAGCAGTCAGATAGCAAAACTCAGTTAGCAGGAGTTGTCAGGAGTTGTAAAATCAAATTGTTCGGCAAAAGCAGAATAGCACCCTTTCAGTTCAGAAAAGAAGAACCTTTCAGCCTTCTCTGCAGACCCAGCATCCCTGTGCCCAGAAGTCTGTGTGTCTGTGAGAACCGCAGTGCATCTATAGTGGTAGGACTTCCCCATGCTAGGGTGCTTGTTCTAGGCCACAGTGACACACAGCCAGAGGATAGCCCACGAAAGTCAGAGCAGTCATCAGAAGTGTGATCATTTGATGCTGCCTCCTTACTTCCAGGCTTTTTCCTTTTAGATTGGAACGAGATGAACAGTCTTCTCTCCTTCAGCCAGGCTGAGGAGAATTAGTGATGGGAAGTCTAAGATAATAGCAAAGGAAGAGAGTTGGAGGAAAACAATAACCACTTTCATTATCCTGCTGTGGAAATTTTGGTGCGTGTGGATAAATCCCATCACCCAGGACACCGTGAAGCAAAAGGATGATGAGCATGTGCTAGGTAAACCACAAGATTTGGGAGGAGGGACTTGCAATAGGGACAGAGACCTCTGCAAAGCGGGAGTGGACAATCCTGGGGAAGGTAGAGCAAATGCAGAGCCTTGCCTAGTGTCTGATGTAACAAGAATAATCCCAACACGGGATAGATTTAGGATTAAAAACTGAGGAACCCCCATCAGCAGCCCAGCCAGCTCCATGCAGCTGGGCACCCTGAGCTACTAAGCACTACGCTGCTTTGCCTTCACTGACCTCTGACACGTCTGCTTGCATGAAAAATCAGCCGCAGCACAGTGATCTGGTTGTTTGCAAGCGTGCTCGTTGTTCATTTTACAGGACCAAAAGTTGCATCTTGCTGAGATGAATAGAAAGGCAATTTGCACTTGAAAGTGTGAGAACCTCAGGTATCAGAAGAGAAATGTATTTCTGAAAAGTTGACCTGAACATCCAGCATACCTGCCCTGGCAAGAAACTGCCCTTCGAAGAAAAGGCAAGGCTGTTTAAAAGACTGGAACTGATCTGGGGAGATGTATGTCCAAAGGTTCTTAATCTGGGCTAACTGAACATGACTAGAAGTAGAGGAGTGTGAAATAAGGATGCCCTGGTGTAATCACTGTGGCAGAGGAAGAGCTTGGAAGCGGTTACATGCTTTCTCCTTCAGTCCTTCGCTTTCTTCTGCCTGCTCCAGTGCAGCTGAGCTGCAGGAAAGACCTAGAAGCCTCTCTGGATTTTTCTGAAGCTGAGTCATTTGGGTGGATGAAATAAGAACTTTTATGGTGCTCCTTTCTCCATCGTACTTTGATGAGCATTGACACCAAGGCTGAAACATCAGCCTTCTGATTCAGTCACATGTTCCCCACTTTGGACAGGTGTTAACAGTGATTTCACCTGCCAGGCAAAGGACAGCCAGGCTCCAGGACAGCTTCAGGCAGGCGCAACGTGTACAGTGACATTCAAAAGTACTCGGACATGTCCAAGCACCACCCAAGACTGTAGGATGTGGTCTTGATCTTTCTTTTACTGAGTAATACAAAACAACTGCTAGAACCGGTCCCTAGCCTACCCTCTTTTGCTTACATGCTTGTTCATTAAGCAGCTTCCAATCATCCCAAGAGTCTAGAAGTCTGTTCTTGCAGGTGCAAGGAAGCTATCATTTCAAAATATTTTCCCCTGTAATGGATTTATTTGTGATCTGCTCTGGTGCTCTTTTACTAATTTGTGAATTGACATACTTTTGTTACCAGTAAACAGAATCTACCATGACCTTAAAATAACAGGGTCTGAAAGTTTTAAGAGGAAGGTAGATGATTTGCAGAAAGTCAGTGCTTAGCATTTTTTGAAAACCAGGTCCCTCTTTAAGGTATTTCAAACTGAACACATAAAAGCAAAGAAACCCCAAATCATTAGTTACTTTTGAAAATTTTAGCCAGGGAACACTTTTTTACTGCTGGTTGTGGAGTCATTAATTATCATTGCATAGAATGTAATAACAAACCAGAGCTCCCCAATGGGCAAAAAAAGCAAACCACTTCTCTTCTAGCTTTTTTTTGGTTTGTTTTTAGTTTTACAGCAATAATAAAACATACTATTATGCACTTCCAACCGTAAATGTACTCCAAAGCAATTTGATATTAAAACACTAATCATCTGACTGGATGAGTTTTTACAGATTGTTACAGCAGGGCAAGCCAGGAATGTTATTAAGAGTGGCCTGAGGCACAGTGCTATTCCATGGAAACTGAAAAACAGTTAAAAATTTAAAGTGTTCCAAAATTCATTTTCTCAAAGGGGATTTGTGGCACTACTGAGATTAGAGCTGTTCCTATTCAAGCAGCTATATTCCCAATGAGACCTTTGTTTGTGCCTATTTTGTCTGAACAATCTGGTTTATTTCACCATGGCAGAATACTAATGTGAGCTGGCGTTTCTGTTGTCTGGACTTGTTTCGTTTTCTCTCCTTTCTTCAGCAGCAACGCATTTGCATAGTTTTTCAGGCTACAGCAACAGTAGGAAAAGATTGGGTTGAGACCTAGTTAATGCCACACAAATACATTCCAGGTTTGTATTTCCAGTGCTTAGTCCCTGTGACCACACACTGTACTGCTGGATTGGCAGACTGTGCCTTCCGCAGTTCAACACGGAAGACCAGTGTTCAGCATTAATAACAGCACTTTTCATCTGCAGAAGTCACAGCTAGTTGAAAAGAGGTGAAGCAAAACAATGTGTAACTCAGATGCCTGACACCAGCATGAACAGGGTTGCGTTATTTCATCTTTCTGAGTTTTAGAATGAAACTTAGGTGCAAATGGGTAAGGAATCAGTGCGAGAAACATGGGCCAAGGTTTTTGAATATAGATGTGAGCAACCTACAAAACTGCTTTAAAATATCTCTTTGTTGCCCAGGTCACTTGACTGTCAGCATAATTCGACTATAAATTAAAGCAGCTGAACAGTCACCAAGAATATCTGTGCACGCTATATTCTTCTGTGGCAGTGCCCACCACGAGGTGGCCTGGGAGACATTCTGGTTGGTGGCTTCATCTACCTTCATCTACCACGCTTGCAGCAATGAAGTTTTGAACTTGCTCTGTTTTTTCAGAGCACTGAAGATCAGTGAGGTAGGACTGAAGATTTAGATTTCTTACTTTCATAAAAATCTGAGTATAATCAGTAATGTTTAGTGTTAGTGGCTACTAATGTGGTTTCTGAAGGCTGACAGCTAAACTTAAAAAATGGAAGAAACCGCTGAAGTCCATACAATGTCAAAACACCTGAATGATTTAACTTAAATGATCTTGTGCCTGAGCATGTGCATGTGTGTATGCATAAATACAAATACAGATTAGTAATCAACAGCAAGGTAGTAAAAAGAGGACAGATCTCAAATTTTCTTAACTCTTTGTCAAGAAACAAAATACAGAGTGTGTTTATTTCTTTCTTTGGGTTTGTTTTGGGTTTTTTTTGTTGTTGTTGAGGGGAGAATACAAACTGGGAAATACAACTAAAGCCATAATTGAAGAGAGCTGCACAAATGAAAATTATAGGCAAATGAGAGTGAAAGACAAGAATACTAATAAACATGCAATTTATGTGAATCCAGTGTAATTTACATAAGGGTAAACCTTATGTTTATGTTAAGATTAGTGCCTATTTCCTGTATCAGGGCTGTCTGAATTTACTACAGACTGGACATTAAAAGGTACAGTCCTTATAGTACCAACTCAATAAAGACTTGGAGCTTTCTTTCCTTGAAGCAAATTCACAGAATCACAAAGTCACGGAATAGCTGAGGTTGGAAAGGACCTCTGGAGGTCACCATGCCCAAGCCCCTGCTCAGGCAGGGTCAGCTCATACAGGTTGCCCAGGACTGTATCCAGTTGAGTTTTAAGTATGTCCAAGGATAGAGACTCCACAACCTCTCTGCCCAACCTGTAACAGTCAGTGTTAAATCACCCTTCACAGTAAAAAAGTGTTTTCTTGTGTTCAGATGGAATTTCATATGTTTCAATTTGTGCCCATTGCGTCTTGTCCTGTCTCTGGGCACTACTGAGAAGAGTCAGTTTCCCTCCTCTTTGTTACTTCCCATCGTATTTGTACACAGGAACAAGATCCCCCTGCACCTCCTTTCCTATAGGCTGAACGGTCCCACCTCTCCCAGCCTCTCCTACAGAAGAGGTTCCAGTCCCTTAACCATCTTTGTGGCCCTGTGCTGGCTGGACTCTCTCCAGTAAGTCCACATCTCTCTTGTACTGGGGAGCTCAGAACTGGACACAGCACCCTAGGTGTGGCCTCGCCAGAGCTGAGCAGAGGGCAAGGATCGCCTCCCTTGGCCAATCCTCCTCTTATGCAGCCCAGGATGCTGCTGGCATGCTGTTTTCTGGGCGCAGTGGTGCACACCTGCAGTCCCAGCTACCTGCGAGGATGAGTCTGCCAGACTGCTTGAGCCCGGGAGTCATGGGCTGCAGTGTGCTATGCTGAGCAGGTGTCTGCACTAAGGCCAGCAGCAGTCTGGTGATCCCCAGGGAGCCCAGGGTCACCAGGCTCCTAAGAAGGAGTGAACCAGGCTAGGCTGGAAACGGAGAGAGTCAACGTTCATTGCAATAGACAGATTAAAGAAGTTGAGAATGTTTTTGATGTGAATTTTAAGCCTAGAAGGGAATTAAAATGTCTTAAGTATGCTATATTCTGAAAATATTTCATGGTAGTTTATTTTTTAAATGAGGGGAGACTTTTATCACATGTTCAGCTAACTAAATCGTAGCTACTCATTTTCTAAATTAGCTTTCTAAGCTTTATCTCCTAGGTTAGAGCAGGCTGTGTTACCCTACCTTGCCATGGACACAAACAGAGCATCAGTGACTAGTTTAGGCAAGATACTGGTGCTCAGATGAGCTAAGACAACTCTCTGATCTTCTACCGTACACACCCACATACACACACACAGTGGTTTGGCAATGTAATTAGCACTGAACCAAACACATTTGTCAAGCGCATACCTCTTCCCAAGCTTGCACAGCTGGGCAGTGATACACCACCACTGCAGCTGTATTTGCTCAAGTGTCACCCTGTACTGTTGGGGTGACAGTGAAAACAGTCACGTTTGGGGCACTATCGTTGTTTCCCACAGGCATACCACACTGTTCAGGAAACTTTTCTGCTTGCTCTTTTGGATTTCAAATGGGTTGTTGGAATTGACTTTAGTTAAGTCACTCAGGTTGCAAAGTGACCAACAAACTGTGTGTCTCATCAGACCTCGACTTCACCAGTGAGTATTTCCATGAGTGCCGTGCTTCGTTGCCAGCTACACAGACCACTTTTGCATCTAGGATGGAGTCTGCTTTTAGGACATGTCTATCAGGACCAACATCAACTCCAGGAATGTAGACGTAGACATGTCTGAGAAAGCAAGCAGCAAGTTATGGTTCTTTTCAAGCTTCTTCTGAGGCAAGAGGAGGCCTCAGGGGTACATCTCAAAGTGTAAAACAGTGACCAGATTAAAGGAGATTTAAAGTACAGATTAAAGGAGCCCTTATTAGAGTACACATTAGAAGAAGTAGGACAACGAGAACATTTTCTCAGGATGTGCTCAGAACCACACAGGAATTGTTTCAAAGAGCAGTGGCTTATGACTAAAAGAGACAGTTTAAAGTGTTTTTGGACATCATATGTCTCTCATCTTTACCACAGGTTTAGCCTTGCATGGGCAAACCATCCAATTCCAGCACAAGGGGCATTTAATTTCTTATTACATGACACTATTTAAATATTGGCAGTTTGAAGCAATGGTGCAAACCTAGATTTTTATGCTCTGACCTCTATGGCCCTTCTTCTCCACCCTTTTTGTGTTGAAAGACCACTGGGGTTAAGCTGCACATCCTGGCTGGGTGGGAGCACAACCTATGGTCAAATAATACTACTGGTTCCAGGGCTTATTTTTCTAAGCAATCCTTTTGTCTCCAGTTGGGCCATTTCCATTGACAAAGACCGTTCTTGCAGCAATGTAAAGTACTATTAATTTTTTTTATTTGTAACTGATAAGCAGATGGCCTTTTAGCTGGCAATATCCCTAAAGTGTATGTAGCTATATGACTAGAATAAGATTTACTTGAAGAAACTTAAACATTCATGCTGATCTCTCCTTAAATGTCAGAGTTCCCTATTTCTGAAATGTCTTACTCCCACTGATTCTAGTGAAATAGATACTAATTACCCTTTAAGGATTTAAACCGGGAGCATAACAGAAAGCAAAATATAACTCACAGAAATGCAAAATAGAAAAATAATTATGATATTATAAAATAAATTGCAGTGCTGCTTCCTTTAAAAGAATTTACAAGACCTATAAATCTGATTCTACAATGTTTTAGAACTGAAATCTGAGTTAGACCATGTCCTTTAAATTGCAGAAGCCACCTGAATTTAGTTTAAATCAGTTCAACTTACAAGAGTAAGTACAATTTTTTCAACAGGGTCTATTTTCTCCTGTATGTATTTGATAATATAAGCTATAGAATCACTCAGTTGTTCCTATAAAAGACTGTACTTTTGCAAAGTTCTAAAAGCAGGCTCTCAAATCAGCTTATTGCAATATCTGTTAAGAGACAACAAGCTATATTTTCTGTTAGTAGGAACAAGACAAGTATCAAGTTTTGATGTCAGCTACCACCTGTGGGAAACAGTAAAAGAAATTGGCAATAGACAGCATTTAACTCTGTATGACAAGAAAAGCAAGCTATTAGGTTAGTCCCAAAATCTAGCTGATTTTGGCCTGCTAAGTCAAATTTTCATTTTAAGGCACAAAACACTAGTTTTAAGTTCTGAAGTTTTAGTTATAAACAGCCAGTTTATACCTTCAGACAGACATAGAACCAGTTGCCTAGATGACACATAGTATTTTTGGTATGCTTTTGAGCAACATGCTTTTAGATGTACTGAGTCTGGATATCCTTACCTTAGGTTCAATAGAACATTACAGGTTTTCAGGTGCCTTGTGGTGTCACTTTGTGAAATGAAAGCATTCAGTAGCTTTCCACACTCTTCTTCATATATGTACATATAATACATATATGTATTATACCATTTATCAACTTAGTCATGGCTATACATGGAAAGACTGCTGTATCTCACATTCCTCAGAATCTCCCCAGGCCACCCAGCTAAAATGTAGATGGTAAATCTGAGCTGCCCATTCAAAGCTGGACCCGAGTCCCTCTTTCCCTGGGCTTGGCCTGTGCTTTTCGAGTGAAAATTACTGTAGTGCCATCTAGCGCTACTCTGCATCCACGGTATAGCATCTCCAAGGACATTGCTCTGGATTCATTACTTCCAGCTCTAAACACTGAAATCCTCTAAATGCAATTAACTTTCCCCGGGAACATTCCCCCCACCATCCACCCGCCACCCCCCTTTTTTTTCAGGCAAGTAATAATATAGATTACATACATTTCTATAACAGACTTTCCAGCTATGCAGTAAAATTGGCTCTGAGCAGTGTGCTTCTGTGGAATGGGGAAGGAACTGGAGATTACTTTACAAAGAGTGTGTGTTCCCCTATCTTCAGAATGTGCGACTTTTAAAAATAGGAATGCAGAAGTTGCTGAGGGAAGTACGCGTAGAGAAGGGGCCTGGCACCCTCCAGTATGGCCAGTCTGAGTGTGGGGCTGGAGAGCCCCAGCAAGGAGAGGGGAGGTATCCTTGCTTGAAAAGATGATTTTGAAGCACCAGGCCCAGCCCAGCTGGTGAAGAAACTATTCTTTTCCCTGTGTATATGGGGTGCTATCTCCATTGAAAAATCCACAGGGATTACCATATCCCAGGAGATGAAAAAGGCTTCCAAGACTTCCTATGCAATTCTGTTAACAAAAAAGTACCTGGTTCATGTAGCAACTGTCCCTGTTAACTCACCCAGGTCTCCTGCATTCCCTGAATAGAAGCCCTAGAGGATTTTGGTACGGGGACGGGACAGCTGCCCTAAAAAGTAACCGGAGTTGAAAACCAATCACCCAGCCAGCAGCATCTGGCTGGCTGCAGCCTGAAGCAAGGCAGTGTGCCTTGATACACCTAATGCTGTATTTTTGAAGTATTTTTAAAGTATTACTACAAAGACAGTCCTAGTGAGAAACCAATGGAAATAAGCGCTTAGGGGCTTGTGAAAATCCTGCTGCGTTCCTGTCAACGTCTGCAGAAGCTTTTAAATCTGACCTCAAGACACCCTGTGGTCAAGTAAACGTGCTTTGCTAAATGTGACACCGGTTTGTGTGCTGTGGTACAACGTGACCTGTGGCCTGTGTGATTAAAAGTGGCTGCTGTCGCCAGATGTTCCACGTGTCTCCCTAGGCTGCTTATTTAAAGTGCTGGCAGCACCTACCACCAAGCAGTCCAGCACCCAGTGGGCCAAACGACTATGTCTGTTTTCTTGAAGAGCTATAATGTCGAAGCATTTATCTGAAGTAGTTTGAGGCCATGCCCATGATAACAACTGGAGGGTGAATCATTTCAGTTATATACTAGGTTCCACTTGGACCATTAAAGCCTATTCTATGATTTCTTTCATCTCACAATTGTCATAGTTCAAGAACTATACTGGGCTTGCTCTTGAAAAGCCCTACTGACACCCCCAGCATTCGCATTTTCATCGCACCTTCAATACTGATCTAAAATTAGACTCTGTTCCTGAAATGAATATATTGCTCTTCAATATGCAAGCTGAGAATTGAACATACATTCTTGTCTTACATACTTGGTGTTGAATTAGCTTGAGGTAAGATAGGAGGATTTACTTTTTGCCACATCTAAAGTCATAATGAAGATAATAGAAAATGTTTTCTGTGCAGTCTGCTTGAAAGTCGTGGCAATTTATTAGCTAACAGAGCAAATTTTGCCTGATAGCAGTACTATAGGTAAGATAGTAAAATAAATAAGAGAAGTAATATTCTAAAACCCTAACTAAATATACACCAAGGATTTAACCCAGCGTATAAATCTCAAAGCATTAATGCTCTCTTTTTTAATTTAGGAATAGGCGTGAACTTCCACATACTTGATATAAATGTCTAGACCTTATCTTATTTGACGGAATTCATGCCTGTTTAATAAGCAGAATGGTGCCAACAATTTTATAGAAAGCCCCACATGTTTTTTCCCTCTGGAATATCTCCAAGCAAGTCACACTCTTAAAAAAAAAAATATCTGGCCCTCATCCTGCAAAGGCTTGTGTATGTGTCAAATTTTACATGCTGTGAAGAGCCCCAGTGATTTAAATGGAGCTACTCACAAAGTAAAATGTTAAGCATCTGCACAAATTTCACCAGGTTTAGGACTTTTGTTTGAAACACATTTATATTTTCTTAACCTTCACTTTGAAAGGCTCCTAACTGCCCACTTTTCAGTTTTTGTGTATCCAACACTTTCTGTAGTTGTTCTAGTACTACTCCAGCCTGAATTTGCTGGAACATTTCACAGGATCCTGTAAACTGTGCAAGAGGAAACTGCAAGTAGAAACCTACCTAGTCTATAATTTTCACAGATCAAGAGTGCAACACGTGATCCTTCGAACAATATTAAAAGAACTCTGTGAGTCAGTGACAGACAGAAGAATTTGATCCAAAGCAAAGTGCCTAAAGTCCACTCAGCAGGAGTAAGGATGTCCCCCAATGAATACCAACAACTTTCATTTTTTTAAAAAAGTTTATAGTGCTGATCCTGAAAAAAATTTAAAATGTGATTTGAGAATGACACAGTAGAGTACCATCTTCCTGAGTCTGCAGAAGATAATTCCAGAGTCTCTGCTGCTGCCCAATGCATTCTCAAATTGCAAAGGAGTGAAAAAAACCTGATGTGAGAAGACACTTTTCAGATTTTGCCATCTAAGTTCTACAGAACGACAGCAAACCTAACGTCTTCCTGAAGTCTTTGAGGTAACTGCATAAGCTATTTCAGAGGTGTTCACTGTCTATCTTGGATAATGCTCAAGTTAGAGAAGTGAAAGCAATGATTTATAATTACCATCTGACTGCCACCCATTTGGAACATATCACAGGAACTGTGGAAAAGACTAACACAGTTTAATTCAGGGACATTCTTACCGAATTTTACTTTCCACTCTGTTAGCTTTGATAAGAGTCTCAATTTTAGGACTGTGCTAAATATGTCTTAGCAGTAAAAAATACCAAATGTGCAAAAATCTTTTCTAAAGGTCAGGATTATATTCCGATTGTATCTAGAAAACATTTCACACATTTCGTGTGCACAACGTAGTAAACATAAAAATGAGCTGACTGACAGTGTCACAGCTAAAGACAGTACACAACTGTCTCATTGTTTTAAATGTCAAATAGATATTCCACTCTGGTACACTTCAAACTGGTTAAGATACTTAGATGTAACAGGTGTAGATCAATTTTTCACTGTCAAGCAATAAATATAACTTAAGAAACAATATAGAAACAGAAGGCTTTAAATATATATATAGCCTTCCCCTAGGAGTTGTACAGAGGATGTCAACTCATGTGACTTCTGAAGATTCAGTGACATCTGGCTTCATGTATTTACCACACATGATGTTATATTTGGCATACAAAGTTCTCCTCTGTGATGCTGTTCCTAATCCTAAACCCTTGACCCAGCCTGAGGACCTTGGTCTCATCTGCTTTCTGTTGCATGTTTTTGTGGTTGGTTTTTTTTTTTTTTCTCTTTGCTGCTTTGCCTCAGGACAGAACCAGTCTAATCTGTCCGTTCCTTCCCAGATGACCCTGAACATGGCATCAAGCAACAGAGTAGGGAACCAACCACTGCTCCAGTGCAAGTCCTTTCCAAAGAGCAGGTACCTGTGTGAATAAATTGTCTCTCTCCACTCAACCTGGTGAATGAAGATAACGAACCATTGACTTGTGTATGAAGCATGTTTTTTTATATATGAGTCACATAACGGGTGTGTGCACATGTACATGAAGAGAGAGGTCAAAACATACTGTTACAGAAGATACTGGTGCTGGATGTTAGGGGGTGATGCGGGGGGGCACTGAGGTTTAAGAAGGTGAAGAAAGGAAGGACCAACTGTGTAGGAAGGAGGCTGGAGAGAGGAGGGCGAGAGTGAAAACCAGGATGAGCAGGGAGAGTGAAAAGTGGGTGGATAAACTGGAGGAGAGGCAGCAAACAGCAACGGGCCAGACAAATGGAGGCTGGTGCAGAAATAGCAGGCACGCGAATTTTGGAGTTCAGGGCATGGTTGTGTCCAGGAGGATGAGACCCTTCCCAGCTGCTGCTGTTACCTCTAGCCGATGGGAGAAAGGCAGGTGTTTGAAGGCTGTGGCTTTTACTCCCTGTTCTCAGCCTTAAATGGCCACTTTGAGGAAGAGTAACATTTTAAATTGCTGAGAGAGAAAGGGAAAAACAAGGGAGAGGGAGATGGGAGTCGAACCTCAGTGTGACTTGTGATTTTATTTCAGGCTGCTTGCCAACACATACCTTGTTTATTTTTCTGGTTACTACTGGCTAATATTAAGATGTGAGTCAAGTAGTGACCTGTTAAAGATGTTCAGAGGGCTTTCAGTCCGCAGCAGGGAAAAGATTTTGCCACTCCCCAGGTTAAATATTTCATATGGCCACAGGCTGTCTGTGAGTGCAGTGGAGGGTCTAGCTGGAACGGAGCCCAGTGGAGGTGGTCTCTGATAGAGAGGTGAGAGCAAACTGGAAAGCGAGCTGTGCAGAAGCCTATAAATGTGAGTGTCATCTGTAGCCTAACATTACATTGAAATAAAACATATAATGAACTCTTTCAACCTTAAGAAAGATTTGGATGCCTTGATGCCCTAGAGCACGGCAGATCAGTGCCTGGGTTCCTCTTCCCAGCTGCTGCTGCTGCTCACCCAGTGGGAGGGAGGCTGCCAGATGGGGCACAGAAGTTCAGAAACCCTACTAAGCACCTGAGACCTTGACTATAGCTAGTTTAGATAGCAGCAGGGAGCCCCTTTCAAATGCTCCCTCTCACCCCAGGTATCTTCTTTTATCACATCACCTTTAAGAGTGAAGAGGAAATTGTTGAATGCTTACTGGATAGTGTCACTAAGCTTCAGGGACTTAGGGCTCCAGTGCAAGAGTGCTGCAGAACCCATCTCCCTGAGGCATGGGGTCTGCTATCAGCTGTCCATACTGCAGCAGGAGGCTCCCAGAGTCAGTACTGCAAAGCAGCTCTGGTGGCCAGCCTGTGGAGCAAGGGAAGGATGGAGGGACTTATTTTACTCGTTCTCTGTTCACTGTTGTCAAGCAATAGTGCATGGGCAAGTCAGCTTTCATAATTCACGATGGATGATCTGATATTTAATAAGAGTTGCTGGGTTTGCTTTAAAAAGAATTGACACACTGCAGGATTGTCAGCTCTAGAGCCAATCTCTTGCGAAGAGTATCCCATTTCGGCCTGCTAACATGCCCATCTCTCAGTGGCACCGTTTTCTATCCTCTCCATTTAATAGTCAGATTCATTTTCATTCTTTATTACCATTCCTTTAGCTTTACACAGTTCGCTGCTGTAACTCCAAATAATCTCCATCTGGAATATCACTTTGGCTGTCTTTTCTTCTATTACTAGGAACTCATTTAGTTTTGTCAGTGTTTCAGTTTAACTCTGACTTCAATATTTTTTTTTTTTAATTTTCATGGTGAGTTGCTGGAAGATTGTTAGCTCAGTTTCTTGGTGGATTGCATTAGCTTCTCATTCTGATTTAAAGGTATCAAATGCTAAAAGTTAACAGGTTGTGTCACAGCAGATTTCACAGTTTTTTTCAACAACCAGGAATAACGGTTATAATGAACTTGGGGTTTATCCTCCTACTGCCTGCAGTATACTTGTGATGGACACTACCAAGATAGTGAGTTTAGATTTGAACTTTCACAGCTGTTCAGTTGTGTTCCCAAATCTCTGTAACTCCTTGGTAGTGGAATGTTTTCCCCCCACCTCCTATGATTATGTAGTTTCATGTCTCAGTAATTCTAAAAATTGTTTTTACTTAATGGCAATAATATGGACTTCTATATAACTTTACTTGTCTTTCTGTAGGATTGGTTTTGTTACATTATTTTTTTGTTATATTATTATTTTCCCTTTTATCCCTACAAACATAAGAAGTGTGTTAGAACAGACTTGGCTCTTTACCAAAGTGCACAATTAAAATCAGCTAAATCCTTCTTCTCTTTATGACTTCTGTGCATGCAAAGCACAAAGCAATAGACTTATTCAGGACCAGGCTCTGTCCTCTTTTTCACAGGAGTAAATCCAGAGATCTCTGCTGACTGCTCTGGAGTTGTGGTTGAGGTATCTCAGTTCAAATGAGACCAAAATTTCTGCTTCAGTATGTAGCCAGCAGTGCAGTTCTCTCATTGTCAGGAAGATGCTCATTCCTATTTGTGTTTACACTGTGTTTTCAGAATGGTCACAAAGATCATCATATTTTTTTTTTCACCATGCTCTGAACTTACATTGATAATTAAGGGCATTTTACAAAGTATTGTAAAAATTCATTACACTAGGAATAAAGACAACTGATTTTAAAATTTTCCCTTCAAATTTGAATGCATTTGAAATCTATTTGACCTTCTTGGCCATCCTTTCACACAATACAGAATTATGGTGCCATTGCAGCAGGTTGATGCCTACTGGTGCAGCAATACAGCTCTGTCTCATCTGAGGAATTATCTGTAGATCTCTCTTAACAGTTTTCCCCTTCCTTGGGCCTAAAATTTGGCAGGTTCATCTTTTCTCAGAGGGCTTTCTGCAATATGACTGAAATGTGTTTTATGATTAAGTGAGCCGAGGAAAGGACTCAGAAATTATTCTTTTTCTTTTCTACTCATTTAGCATTGCTGTGTGATTGGAGATTCTCTGGCAAAAAAAACCCAAAAGCCTCCTCAGTCTGATGATGTGACTTCTGTGATCTACAGCAAATACTGTCAAAATTGAAAAGTTTGAAAAGGAGTTTTCACTCTTCTCAAATTTTCAATAGCCTACCCTTACCCAACACTGTAGAATTCATTCTGGGATTCTGCCTGTAACTAGGAAATTCTGTCCCAATAAATGGAGCCTTCCTTCAGCAAGTCACTCACTCAACACAGGTGAGCTTCCTTCTTTTGGGGGGCCAGAACCCTTAGGCTTACCTTGAGGACTGCAGGGAAATTGGAGAAGGATGCCTTGTGGACCCCTTGGCATCTGCCACTTCAAAAGCTAGGCTGGGTATCTTTCTGCTGGAAGTGGTGGGCTTGATTTGTGAAATCCAGTTGCTTCTATTGATATGTCGGAGTAAACAAGATGACCTGTGATGACTCTTTCTGGCTGCAGGGCTTATGAATAAATAAAGAAATTAAGAGGCATTGGGAAGGAGCCCATGTTCTTGGGGAGTCATCCCCCACATGAGGAACAGTAAATACATTCATGTGCATAAGAAGCAGAGTTCGAGAGGCCTAAATGACCTTCAAGCTCTTATTTCCCAAGATCTGTGAACTTGGCTTTCTAGCTTTTTTAAGGTGAAGGTTTTCCATAGAATTAATCTGTAATTTGAACACAACTGACACCTCTACGCTACACTTAGGAAATCTGAAAAGATTTGTTGGTTTTGTGTAGTAATTGCCTTCTGCTCCTGCCAGAGTAGTACTGACATGGCACTGTAACAGCACTGACACTGTGGCTGTGGGATTCCCATGTCTCATTCATTCTGTTGAAATGCATTTTTCTACCTCTGACATTTTCTTCAGTAGCAAGATAGAAAAACAGTTGCCGATTCTGGTGTGATATGTTGGCCTGATAGAAATATTTACTCTATTTGTGAGAGATTTAGTAAAATTAATTAAATTTGTTTTAGAAAACATATGACTTGCATTATTGCTCATAGAAATTGCTATGATTTCAAGAAAGCCTCTTTTTATAGCTTCTAGGCTCTTAAGGAACATAAGTTTTCCATAAAATAATGCTTTATATTTCAGAAAGAGTTGGTTTTACTCCAGATGCCAAAAGCTAAGACATTTGAGAATGCGAAAATCTTTTTCTATTTTCATTGGCAAAGAATTCCCATTTCTTATGATATATGATTTTACAGCTTTGTAAGGTGATATGAGCCTCTATTATTGCTAACATTTATTTTGCTTTAGAGGAAAAATCAGCAGGGAAGAATACGAGGTTTTGCAAGAGAGTAGAGAGCATTATAAGTACATTAATTATCCTGGCACTTTTAATATTTCTTCAGATAAATTTGTCTTAGTGTTACAGCTCCATTACAGTTAAATGCCAGTCACCTTTTCAATGTTCTACGGTGATTTTTAGGATTTAGAATGGCATCATATAAAACTGTCTCTCAGCCCACTGTATATTTTTGCAATAAAGCTCATTGTTTAGATAATTGTTTACCTTGCCTGTTCTTAATCATTTCCCTTTCATTTAAAAAAAATCCAAAACATTATTTGAACTAATGATGTCTGTTTAACTGACATAAAAATTTAATAGTCCTTTTTAGATGTACAGATCCTTGAGAATGACTTAAGTGGCAACATTTCAAGCGCACCGTTGTTGCAGATGCCTGAAGCGTGCCTCCCATGTATTGTTCAATCTGTTTGTGCAACACGCTGATTCAGTGTGTGCTCCATCCCTCCTCTTCTTGCCTGTCCACACAGTAAACCGAAGACTCTTGGTCACGCAGTAGCAGTGACCACTGAGGCAGTTTTTGCCTGCACCCGCATGAGCAGGGGCGTTTACACTCTGAGCATCTGGCCTTTATAGAACAAATTCTGTGCTGGAGAGCTAAGCATCTACAGCAAAGCCATGGATAAATTAGGATGGACCCAGAAAAAAAGGAGACTTAAGAGGCCTAGCTTTCACCTCCTTGAAATTTATTCCATAGATTCCAGCAAAGTTAGTCTTTCACAGTGGTTCAAAAGGGACGAAAACCAAGTTCTGAGTCTGCAAAAATCTGCATACTTCAAAGAAAACAATTCTGCCTGCCTGTCTCCAAATCTCTTCTCTATTGTCCTGCCCTGCATGACCTGCTGTCCCCTCACTCCTCCTGCTCCCTCTCTGCTCCTTCAGTAGATACTGCAGTTTTGCACAGGTCTTTCTCCAGGCCTGTTTACTTCTTTCTCTGCAGGAAAGAAGGAACTTTTTGACAGTGAAAAAAATACATACTTGTGTCACAAAAAGACAAGCCTGGTCATAAAGAAGCCATTCAATACCTTATCTGTGTACAAAATTTCATTGCAGATTCAAAATCGAAGTTAGAGGAGAACCCTGTCAGCCTGATGTAGCATGCATGACTCAAGGCACAAGTAAGCAAATCCCAAACTTGCTACTTCTGTCATCTTTCCTCTGTCCGTTGCTGTGTGAAACAGCGAATAAGGATGTGAAAGTCAGTTAAGTAACTCACAGAGTCAGTTTCCAGAGAAGTGAAGGTTGCAGAATTTGCTCTTCCTGGGTACATCCATGGCTTCGAAGCTTGCTTTCAAACCCACTTTCACAAAGTTTCTGTTTGTCCGTAAGCTGCCCAGAAGCCACTACACACTCAGACTGGGGTCTGGCACAGCCCAACTGACTTGCATTGCACTGAAAAGTCGGGTTTTACCCAGAACTCATGAAATTGCATACCAGAAGCATGCATGCCACATGGATCAATCTAGCTACACCCTCAGCCTTCCCTGATACTGCCCTTCCAGGCATGCCCACCCATTGCAACCAGCCTTAGATGGCAGCATATCTGGGCAAGTCTAAAAACTCTTCTGGAAGGCAGAGTGAGAAACAGCCTGGTTCCTCTGCCCTTATTTCATCTGGGAGTCCACAGCCTATCACAAAGCCCATCAGAGTGTTTCTAAATACTACATAGCAGTACATCTGTTCTTTCAGTTCCTATCCTGAGGGTCAGTTCTGGGTGACATTTTTCAGCTCTTATATATAATATGCCACGTTATTTTTTTTCTCAAGAGTTACATCGTCTAGGACAAGGCCTGTCATAGTGTGTGCCATAGTTTAAGGAATGATTGACTACCTTATAAGGCATGGTGTCTTGCCTAATCTTTTGCTTTTTTCTCCTCCAAGGCCAGCTGAGGTTCTCAGTCCACCCAGGCTGGAGGAAGGAAACCAGGACAGACAGCAGGGGGAGGTGCTAGAGCAAGTACAAGGGCATACCAAAGTTAGTTGCTCCTAAGACAGGATTTGTCAAGTGTGACAAAACCCACCAAGCACAGTGCATGCCCTATGTCACACAGGACATACAAGCCTTGATGAAAAGTGCAAAACCTGACCGGGCCTTTGGCTAATTGGTGCCTCCCTGTGTCCATTTTTTCTAGTCTGTACAGCAGAGAACCAAGATATGTTTGCTAACTGGCCAATTTAAAAAACAAACAAACAAACAAACAACCCCCCAAAAATCCCCGACCAAACCAAACCAAAAAAAAATATGCAAAAACGGGCATTCTTGCAACTGACTGATGCATGTGCAGGAGTTTTGGCCAGTCAAGGCTATGCCAGAGTTATTGTGCGAAATGATTTGCCTGAAAACATGCAGAGCCCAAGTAGCTGTGTGTCACAGATCAACTTCTAGGCTAGTTACAGCAGTTGGCACTACTGCTGCTAACTGCAGCAAACTAGGTTGCCTTGCCAGCAGCTAGAATGGTGATGGCCAAAATGACCAGAACAACTGACTGGGGTGCAGCCCTAAGCCAGGCAGAAAGGAAACATCCAGGGTGTTGCTGAGGGCAAAAGGCTGGCTCTTGGCACAGCTGTCACTTGCTTACTTGGTAGTCTGCAGAGAACTCTGACATATATGTGTATCAGCCATGCCAATGTCCTCCAGCAAGGCATGTGTTTTGGTTGATTCTTGTGATGTGAAGGGAAGTTCCTTCTGAGGGAGATCCCACAAGGAAAGAGACACCCCTGCATGGGCACTGGATTCATGGAGAAGTCGGACTGCCAACCAGCAGATGTCTCCAGGTCCAGGATGTCACCAGCAAAGATGACTAGGGTATGTAAGCGAGTGACTCCAAAGGGAAGGCAGGGACCATTAGGGAAAGACTGAAGGGCTATTGCTCCTCTAACAGCATCAAACAGGGCTGTGAAAGATTGTTGAAGTCTAGTTGTGTTTGCCAAAATGCCACAAGCTGCCCATGAGGCATGCCCACGTAAACATGGCATTGCAGTCACCCTCTCCTCATCCACAATCCTTTCCCTGCAGCTGCTTTCCCTTCAGTCTGGATGCCTGGGTAAGCAAATCTTGCAGTGACTTGCCTTTACAGATCCACTCTTGGTCTAAGGGATTCCTGTCAAGCTCACAGAAGTTACGGAGTACAAAGAGAGGTGTGTGGGATTGCTGGTGCACCAGGTTCACTACTGCTGAACTTCAGCATGAAGACACTGGAAAAACTGAGGTTTCCAGTGTTGATCAGTGGAGCAAGACACAGGCTGTGCTGTGCTTGACCAGCTGTAACATCCTGAAGACCCTAACAAGTTAAAGCCCAGTGTCTTACTTCAGTATTGTTAATGACAAATATTCAAAATTCATGAGGCAGCACCCCAAAAACATAAGTTGCAGGTTTTTCTGTTAACATTTTTAGGGTTTTAGAATTCATCATTTTTCTTTGCCATGTCACATGACATAACATGATTCCAGCACTTGGATTTAAGAACTCCATGACATCCTACTATTGTAAGATACATAATAAAGTCATGTGCTTCTAGAGCAATGAATAAGATTCCATGTTATTACCATTTTATTTCATTTCACTTCTTTCATGAAATTGCTTGAGTCACATGGCATGAAACATATTTAAATAATTTCTGGAAAGAAACCTATAAATGTAGAAAACTGAGATGAAGTATGCAAGTCATATAACCAGTACATTCCTTTTATCACACAATGGCTTCAGTTCTCACAGGAGTCTACTCATGTTTAAATAGTGACAGTCTTTGGTGCCACTGAAATGTCATAAATTCTTGATCAAAGGACCCCACAGCCTTTGATTACATGAAAACAGTCAAGTGACATAAAACATGGCACTTTTCACTGTGGTTTACATACAGATTATAGACATGCTATATACTTACAGTTTTTCATTGCATATGACAGCTTGTGACCTTCTGGGTTTCTTTTCATGTGCAAAACCATGAAGGGCTTATAGTTCTCCCAATGATCCATTTAACTAAGACAAAGGAAATAATTTTATTCTATACAGAAAATACAAGCTTTGAACTTCAAATATATCCCATTTCCCTAGCTACACAGACATCTTGGGAGCAATCAGGACACATCTGAACTAGCGGTCTATGCCATTTTAGATGACCTAGGCTGTCCAAGGCATCCTTATTGGGCTGACAGATATGGTAAGGACTTACAGGAGACCTAAGCCCTTTTGAAGCGGCAGCTGGAGGTGTGTCAGGATCTAAGAAGACACTAGATGCCTCTGATTAGGCAACTGAATCACCTAGCGCCTAATATTCAAAGCTGCACCTACACAGGACAGTTGACAAAATCCATACACTGTGGTACCCACCAACTCCTGCGTCTGTATACGCAAGCAGTTGTTTTTAGAAGAGTTGCTGATTTTGCATACACACATTTCAGGGACCGTGCCTTGTTCAGGAGCCAGTGTCAATCAGTTGCCTCTCTGTCCTTTACATTTTCTCCATTAATCATTCATAAAATCTTGCAAAGATGGTAGAAGGCACAAACAGGAGCTAGAGACTAAGGTAACTCACATACCATACCACTGAGCAGACACCAGAACTGGTATGTGGCTGAACAGGATTACTTAAGAGGCACAAGGAGGGATGCAGGAGTAGTAAGTCCTTACACGAGATTCTCATTTCTTCTCTGGGATGCGCCATGCCAGTGGGCCTGATACTTAGTATAGTCAGGAAGATGAAGGAGATGTAGCTGCTCAGCCAGTCTTTGGCAGGCTTCTGCAGCAAGCTACCATGTACCTCCAAAAAAAGGGTTTTCTTCCCAGGATGCATACCATGGCAGGATATTACAGCATAGCAGTTAAAAAATCTGCCACAGAGGAACCCCTTTACCCTGGAGAGGCAGCTGGAACTTTTTACAGAACTTCCTTAAACATAATACTCAGGTTGAAAGGACTGAGAAGGGACTGAGAAGATTATGTGCAGGATGGCCTGCAGCCTCTACACTTCTTGCCCTTGAGACCAAGATGAGAGTTATGAGAGCCTCCATCCAGATCCAGGATGGAAGAGGAGTCCTTATAGTCCCTGCTCCCCAGCGAGGCAGGCTCTGTCCCTCCTCTGAGACTGCTGGGGGAAACACTGCCTCTTGTCACTTGCTGCTGGGAAGAATTCCTATCTGTAGTCAAAACAATAGCAAAACTCCTTTTGACTTAGCAGGACAAAAGTTTCATCCTTGGAGAAACCAAGGAGTACCTTTGCATTCCTTTGCATTTCCAGCCTAAGTAGCTCTTATCCCAAGGAACTGGAAGAGACTCCAGCACCTCAGTGGTTCCACAGTGGGTGCTCAGGAAGGAGTCTCTTTTTCCTTGAAATGACTGAAGGAACTGGCCAGAATCTGATCTATTAAAGCTGGAAAGTTACTGCTGAACTTTTAACACATCCCTGTCAGTCCTAATTAATTTTTGCCAGCTATAATTTTGTTGAGTGGACAACTTGAAATAAAGTGCACAGAAGGTAACATGCAGCTACAATCAACCCTTTGTAATACTTCCATATTAATTTTTTTCACTCAAGAACATTCAGGTTGCCTGTACAGTCCGCATACACATACTAAAGTGCTAAACTCACTGAATGCAGACACTTACCAAACAATTTGGGAGTATGAGGGGTGGGGGGAAGGCTACAGACATCTGTGGTTGTGGTAACAGAAGTACTTTGCTCTGACTTCAGTTTCCTGATGACAGGAGTGGAAAACAATTACCGTTTCCCCAATTCAATTCTGACCTTATTGTCTTGGGAAAATTCCTTGCAGATGACAGAAAGAGAAGAAAGTATCCTACCAGATGTACTTCTAGCTCTTGCACTATTTATCTGCCCTGCCAATTTCAAAGCCTGTTTATTTGGTTTATTAAATATTACAGCTTACTATTTAAAATACCACACAGCAGGACTGGAAGAATTACACGCTTAACTATGTTATCCTCCTTTGTTCAGCTCGTATTTGACAAGGTAGAGTCTAGGCTCATATAACCTTCAAGACATGACATGGCAATAAACTGTTCTGGTTTTAGTATCAGCTGTAAAATCTGCAGGATGACTGACAATTATAAACAACTTAGGAAGTGACGTACAAGATCCCTTTTAATACTGGAGTCTGATATCTACATTCTGTGTTGGAAGCATGGTCTCTCTGGCAGGAGCTGTGTAAGCAAATAAGTGGGAGCATATGAAACGTTTAATTCTTAAGGCTCCATTACATCCTCCTCTTACCAAAGGATACTCACCATTAGTAACTTTCCACCCCCCCTCTTCTGTTTCTGCATCAGACAGAAAAAGCTAATTATTTAGCTTTCAGATACCTGGGCAGCTGGAGAACTTCTTAAGCATTTTACAATAAAATATAAACTCCTGCCCCTGTGGTCCCTACATGGCACAATCCTGTAAGGAATGTATTTTTCATAGGACCATACATTCTGTATTGGACCGTACTTTAAAAATATATGTGATACAAACATTTAAATAGGTTCACGGTACTTAGTTTTTACTGGCTTTTCTGAGAGGAGGCATTACATTGATTTACCACCACACTACGCCACTATCTGTGTATGATACAATACAGAGTACAGGTGCACACTTCTGAATTAGCTCAGATTACCTTTGTTCTGATGAGAACGAGTGCAGTGATCAAGGATGGAAGTGAGAAGTGCACAGAGGAAGGCAGGACAGTCCTTGTCCAAGACAGGTGCTCACGGGCTCGTAGTCAGGCACAAGGGGGTTCCTGCCTCCACTGCAATTTGCACATCCAGATGCAGCCAAGGAATGTAAGCTTTAGGGGAAGAAAAAAAAAAAAAAAGTAGGCATATTGTTAAATTGATGGGAAAGGTTATATATATATGTCACTCCATCTAAGCAAAGTAAATATAGCTTTTCCTGTATTTTGACAGCATTAACAAGATTTAGACATCTATAGCTGGAAGGGATTTCCTGGTATCAGTTACTCCATTCCCCAGCACCAGCACAGAATGACGTATATCAAGCTATTCCTGACAGATGCTTACTTTTTAACATTCCAATATTAAAAAATGAAAGTGGTGTCACAGTGACCACAGCCAGCATCCCCTCACTCTACTTCATTGCCCTTCTAATTTGATTTTTTTTCTAATTGCTAATCTAAACGTCTCTTATTACAAATTAAAGTAATTACTTTCTAGCTTTGTACCTTCACTGAACATAGCCAACAGCTGAATTGGCTTTGTGACAACTGAAAATACACTCAGCAGGCTGCCCTATTGCCCCTTCCCTCAGCTTCCCCTGTTTTTTCAGCCCAACTTCCTTCTGTCCTTTCTCAGAGCTCACGATTTCTGAACAGCCTGTCATGTCCATTGCTTTTCTCTCAGCTCTGTCTAGTTTTTCATTCTTTTAAAAACACAGTGCCCAAACCGGACTCTTATTCCAGCTGTGGAAATAAAATCCAGTGCCAAACAGACCCCCAAAATTATCTTCTTTGGCCTACATATAGCCCTATGATTAACACTTCCCAGAACATCATTTGTCCGTTCTGTAATCCTGCCACGCAACTGACTCAGCGCTCAGCTTGTGACCCATGTCACTCCGGGTTCTCCTCTACGGAAAGGACCGCAGCAAGCCCTCTGTAAAGGCCTGAGGCTGACTCTGAGGGACGGAGGAGGGTATATGACTCTGAGGGACGGAGCAGGGTAGATCATCTCACGTTGTGACAGCTGAGAGGGAAGAGAGCCTCAGGGCCTGTACCCACCAGCCACAACCAGCCCAGACACAGCTCAGGTAAAGCGCTGTCAATTAGTTTGCACAGAGACCTGGGTGCAATCAGTCCCAGAGAAAGGCTTGATCCTGCCACTGGTTTTGTGAGTAGATCCTTGCATTCGTCAGATCGTTTAATACAACAAAAATGGACTGAAACAAATGTAAATGGAGTCCATGGGCAGAGGGCAATGGGGAACAGAGGTGGCAAGTGCATGCCTGTCAGTTTATGTACTTACAGGGCACGGGTTAACACTGTCATGCCAATTACCTTTACTCTCAATATTCTGAGTAAGGAACAGAGAAGGGAGTTCACTAATGGTGTGCTTTTCTTCAGGTGTCTTCTTCTTGCCTTGCTTCTACCTCCAACGTAGTACAGGATTCATCCTACCTAACTGATCTAAAACTGACATTGTGTCTAAGCCCGTTTTGGTCTCCTCTGCAGCCTGGGAAAGCAAGAACTACCTTCTGAGCTCTGGATTCACTCCGTTCCAAAACAAATGTCTTGGAGACAAGGCATGAATCACCTCCTGAAGGTGCTGCCTCTCTCTGTTGACCAGTGAGGCAGTGATCAGGACAGCCTTAGGCCAGGTGTCCAATTCTTTGACAGCTATGGAAAGGCAATCACAATTATTTCCTTAATGATAGGCCAGACTGTCTAGTCCAGCTGATTACTTTTCCAGGAAAGCACTCATAATCTGTTCCATGCACAGGCAGATTCAGTGTATATATGAGACTCCATGAAGTTTAGTTTAAATGCTGAATACCCTTTCTGTTCTCTGTCTTCCACACATCCTCTGCCTCTAACTCTACTTATCTATAGCAGATTGTCTTTTCCCAGCCATTCCTGGCAATACCTCAACAACCAGCAGCTGGGTCACATTCATGGAGTCACAAGAACAAGACAAAGCTATCAGTTAAAAATGGTATCTCCTCTCCCTGGCTTTCATTCGGCCTGGCATAAACTGACAAAGGGATGTAATTATTTTTTTTTTTTCCCTGACCACATTTCCCATAGCACGTAGAAGGAAGCATAATTTGCTGTCACAGCAGTTTTTCCCTTTCACACTTGGCTAACCACACTGCACATCTCACACAGATCTTTTTACTCAGCTGCTGCAAGCGATGGTTCCGAGGTATCAGCAATCAGAGACTACACTGGCTCAGCTTTGTTAGAAGGTGCAGAATTCTATGCTAAAACTATAGACGCTTTACTGATCTTACTAAAAGATAATTACTGTAGCAAACTCATGAAATGCAAACTGTTGACAGAAAAGCTTTGCTGGTAGATTGGTGCAGAGTAGCACATGTGATTATACAGTACATATAGATGTAATTATGGTTCTGTTTCTGCAGAACTCCATGCAAGAACTGGAAGGTCAACATCATCCCCTAGGAAGACGGATAATCAGCAGCTACATTGGGGATGCACAGTGTTGCTGTTATTGTTGGGTCAGAAGCTGCCACTAATCTAGAACAAAAGCAGAAAATAAGTTTCCTCATCCAAGCTGTACTTGAAGATTTATCCAACACCATACTTATTTCCATGAAAAGTACTGTACATTTGCCACTAGTTGACACAGAGTTGTCCATTTTTGACACTGAACCTGACACTCTTAGTTCCAGTGTAACATCATGTGAGAGACAAGGGATTGGAAATCACGAGCATGGAAACTGTTTTCTATATCCTGGTCTGGTGTATTTGTAACTGGAAAAGTGTAATTGTGTGAAATTAATTAAGTGATGGTTCAGAGCACCACTAACTTATTATGGCTGAAAGCTTTTTATAGTGGTGTTCTGTGCTTAGGGGTCTGGAGTTGGCCTGCATTTTCAAACACTAGATGGTGCCAAGGGTCCACACATACAGAAAAGCTGACTTAAAGAAACAAAAATGTTCCACTTAATGTCAATAAACTGACATCGTTTGGTCGCTGTGTAGTTCTGTCAATTACTTCAAAATCTACCGTTAAAATGTCTCATTATCTAGGAAGTGACAGAAAAAAAACCGATACAAGATAAAAGTAACCCAAGTAAACTCACAGGCAATTTAGTGCTGGAGTCTACAGAGAGGACAGTGACTCTGAAACAGTTTCTATACAGGGATGCTGCCAGCATGGGCAGGTCCAGATTATCTAGCCCAAAACCTTTTCTCTGAAAGTGACTGGTAGAAAGTGCTTCAAAGAAACCTATAAAAGCCCTGTGGCAAACAGATAGACAGAGTTCTACCCTTGGTCTTAGCCTGGTACCAGTTGGCTTAAGCCTAGCATATGAAGCCAAACTTTGTAAAAAGGTGTTTCTAATTTAAAAATTGATTGTTCTTGCTAGATATAGAAAAACTAGTTGACCTGTTTTATATCTTAAGTATGGACACTGACTGCAAGATTAAAAAATGCAAACAGCTGCAAACTGTATCTGTACCTACATAATAACAAAGATGATAAAAATCTTAACTTTTTTTATATTTACCGCTTTTTTGAATAGAAAATGTCATATTTGCTTATCTGATAATCTTACTGGTCCCACTGTATGACCAAACCCTAGGGAACGAGAAACAAATTACAATAACTTTACATCAGAAGTGCATAATATCCACTGTGTACTGCTTTATAGCAATATTTGTGGAAAAATCTGTAGCCATTTTTCAAGCCAGTATCATACTTCCCTGAGGCAGTTTGTATGAGACTATTACCTGTGAGATAATGATAGACTGTTACTAAATTATTAACAAGAAAGGACAGAAAGAGAAGAAATATTTGACACCTCGTTAGCATTTCTATTCTGATACTCTCTTGTTTCAAGTTATTGATGCTGTTCTTTTCCCTGTCCAGATTTTCCTGTTTGTACACAGTTGGAGTTCTGCAGGAAGAGGAATTTCTGTCTGCCAAGGATATGCAAGAGGGTGCAATTACTTGAGTCTTGGGAAAATGGCTCAGTTCACGTAGTTATTTGTCAGTAGATCCTGGTCCTGTGATCAGAAGGATTATCATAAGGAACCTCTCATAGACAAGCTGGACAGAGACTTTATTTTCTCAGTGGAGAAGTAAGTACCCTTTCTTAAATCCTTCTGACCCAAGTCTCTAAGAAGGATCTTTGGATCCGCTCTTGATGTAAAACTGTTCCTTGGAAACTGGGCTGTGATGCCTACACAGTGCTTGTCTCTGTGGTTTTTATGGCAGCATTATGTCACGTAAATAAATCAAGTTACTTTTAGAACTTACCAGTACTTACTCTTACCAGTAGGCTTACAGAGTGGGGACCAGTCCATAGGCAAAAGAAATTATGTAAAGTAGCCCACCATAAAGCAGACTGAGCAAACAGAATACACCATGTCTCTGTTGCTTGTACATCTTGCATTTACCAGAAATATGCTGCTGCAAAAAACTTGTGTACAGAAGCTCTGGTGGGAAGGTGCATAGGACAGACAAACATACCGAAGGGAAAACAACAGTGTATGTATGCCTATCTGATGGTGATGTTTAGACATATAACAAAGATTACAGAAGTTGTGAAGAATGAAGACAGGTCAGTAATACAGAATAATCTGCGTGACATGGTCACCTGGACACAAGCAGAAGATACAATCAAACGTGAAGTTACAGATTCAGGAGGAAAGCATGCAGCTCATATTCAGACAACAGATGAAAGCTGGAAGATCTGTCCTGTGAAGATGTGACATTGGAAAGGATTTGGCAATGAGTAAGGCAGATTGTCTGCTAAGCATTCAGCTTCTGATCTGATTCTGTAGCCAACAGCACTAATGCAATCCATAAATGTACTTATAAATCAAAATTGAAGGGACCTATGTGACATTTGTGTGATTGATCTCTGCTAAATTCAGTGTTGAGACACTGAGAAGATTTAGAAAAGAGTCACAATTGCCATTAAAATTTGGAAAACATTTTGTAGTGAAACACGTCAGGAATTTGCTTTGCTTATGAAACAAACAGAAGTCCATAACCTGTGCAGTTCCTCTGCAGATCAGCATTACTTCACACGCCCACTGGGTGCCCTGAGTCACTCTTACAGTGCGTGGGTAGATCAGGTTCCTAGGATGAGGTCATTTTCAAACTCATTTTGACACAATTACATTTTGAAAAGTTAGGTTAAATATTCTCAAAGAAAGGAAGGGCCAGTTACAGGAGATTGATTTGTTACCCATTCATTAGGGATCTAATGGAAATAAGAACTTTGATAAAAACTTTGTTCTGAGAATCAGCCACCGCAAGGTTCAAGTCATGTCTATCTGAGCAGCTAACTGCTGCAACACCACTCCCCCAAATCCAGGGAAGTCCTGAGTACATAGGCAAGCACTGCTGACACATAACTCCAATTCACACAATTGGGATGAGCACAAGCTGGAGAGTAGTACTGCATTTGTGAGGCACATGCAGCCCTGTTGCCCAGATGTTGAGCAGTCCTGCCTTAAGCACTCATTTGCAGACAGTTTGCTTTCCTAACATTGTAATTGTAGATCATCTGCCAAAGACTTTAAAAGCTTCAAAAGGCTAACTTCAATTTCTATGTGTCCTTACAAATGCACCTACACAGCATCAACTCAAGCCCAAAGCCAGGAATCTGCAAACTAATGATACTGCTACAATGCTCAATAAGCAAAACTTCCCCACTAGCAAGCAAAACATCAAATAAATAATTTTACTTTAACCCTTTTTCACTGGAGACAAGAGAAATGGAAAAAATGCAATATATCCACTAGATATGCCTGAATCATATGTAATGTACAGGTCAACCACATCCCTCCCAATATGAGGTTGGAAATGGATGCATCATAATTCTCCTCCAAAATTCCTAATAGCTCAAAAGCTATCAGGAATGAGATATCAGGCTGAGATAAATAGCTGCTGCTCACAGTTCAGTGCTCAGGCAAAAAAGAGATGAACTGGTGGATGCATCTATGAGCAGCCTGTAAAGAGAGTGGTCATTCTTTAGGCTTGGCAAGCAGCTTACAAAATTAAAGCCATTCTGTGATACAGACAAACATCAGTATTTTCAACCTACAATACAGAACTATTATAAAGCAGTAAAATGGCCACGGATATCAGAACTATGTTTCCTAACTTTCTTTCCCAACTTAAAACTAAACTTTTTATGTGATACAGAACATGCCAGAATTTTCATCTCCAGAAGCGTGAGTTTTACACACATGTTCACCTAGAAAACTCTGCTTATGTACCAACTAATTAGGAGTTAAGCTCAGGTTAAGGAATAATGCGATACTGAATTGGATCACAGCTCATTTACCAGTTTACAACCATTAACAAATATTACAAGTTATCCTATCTGAATTTTTCATTTGAAAAAAACCAAACAAATCTTAGTATTTACATGCATCATAGTGAAGTTGTAAGATCTAATCTACTGAAGTGTGAAGTGTGATGAGGTCCTCAGCTTAAAGATGTTAGGAACAAATAAGATTTATTTGAAAGTACAGAAAATGATCTGAACGAAAAACAGATTTGGGTAAATTAATAGGAGGAAAATATACTCTGTTTCATTCCATTAGGGTGAATGGCATTTTGCCAGCAATATGAGTCATGGAGAATATTACATTCCGTGTGTAAGGCATGGCTAGGCAAGAAGAAAAGGGGAACAGTAATCTGGAAGACAAATTTCAGGAAGAAGTAAGCAGGAATACACTGAAGTGATAGCAATACTGCATGAAGAACTACTTTAAGACTAAAAGCTGAATTGTATCTTATCACTTTGAAAAGTATTCAAGTTAAAAGGTTCAAGGATTCTGCTGCAGGAATGAATCAGATCTGAAAGCCTGACATACAGTGTGTGAGAGCGTAGGACAAAACATTCTCAGTCTGGAAGACCTGGTTCTGAAAAGAATTTTCAGAACAGATTAGATGAATCATGGTCAGAGCTCTCATGAGTCATTGCAAAATCTTCATTAATACTTGTAGACCCAAATAAACATTTACAACACTGAAACTCTCAGCTCTTCCACAGAATAATGAAGGATTAGCAGAAACAGCCTGGCCCAAAACAAAGCTTTGAAGAAAGTGAAATGTGAGAAAAGACAGAGACTCAATATTGAAACATTATTCATCGCTTCTATAAAGGACCCCTCCAGAATTAGTGGTGCCATTTCTATCCTCTCTGTTCACATGTAGACATCTTATTGGTACTTTTGACATTCCGGCAAAATGACAGTAGCAATGCTGGCGTCTGTCCCCACACACAGTGGTATCTCAGCTCGTGGTGGCAGCAGTTTCCATTTGCTCTTTTTTTGTGGACTAGAGTCACTCAGACCTCAGCTGCACTGGAACCGTATGATATTACTGCCATCATCACCAATAACTCTGTTCAAAAGTAAGGACACCAGAAAAACAAAAGTGTGTAAGGGCTGAAACAGGGAAAGCTGCTGGCATATCTGAGTGACAGCACGACAAAGTAGACAAACTGCCCAATCACTACATTTTATTTGCACTGCTTGCCAAATGCAGTCCTATACAGTGTCATTAACAGAATCCAGTCTTAATAAATGTCATCTGTGTGGAGTATTCGCAGGCCCTGATTTGACACATCTATTACTGGCATTACACAAGTCCTTCTTTGAGTCATTTTTGATTGAATGTGCTGATACAGACCACAGCCAGAGCTGCAGATAGTACTTCCACAGGACTTCTGGAAAAATATTGCTTGTAGCAGTAACTAGCCAAAAGATGCATCTAGTCTTTTTTACGCATTATATAGCCTAAAAATACATTTGATAATTTAAAGTTTGATTTGCCGCTATATTTAAATCTACTCACCTAGGCTTTCAGCAACGAAGCAATTCCTCCACACACTTTGATGGACTTTGCCTGAATTTTTTATATTGCTGTGCATGTACATGCCCTCTGAATTTTGGCTTGCCAGTATATGAAGATTATTACCTAGGATCTCTCTTGAGGCTATCAGTTCCATTCAAATTCCATTCAGATTTTAAATTTATGGCTAGGCTTTGATTTATCTGGCTTGATTCAATGCCCAGTGAAGTCAACGGAAAGTTCTTATTGACCTAAAAGGAAGCTGACTGAAGCACTTTGGTGTGCCTGGTTTGATCAGACATTAAAGTTCTTTTCTTCCATTAGGTTCCCTGTATTTGAAGTGGGTTAGGAACTGTCACAAAGTACTGAACTGTTTCTGAACACAGAGATGTGAAAAAAATAAAAAGCACAGCTCATGAGGGTCCAGCCCAGCTCTCACTACAATCAGCAGAAGCTGTTTCATTTACTGTGGTGGAAGCTGAGCTAGAGCTGAACATCAGAACTACATTTATTCCAGGATTTATTCCAGAAATTGAAACCTAATGTAAAAACCAGAGGGTTTTTCCTTTTCTGGGTCTTTTATTGAGTTGGAGAGAAGGTAGGATCCCAGTGCTGTTCAAAACTGCATGAATTTAATGAAATGTAATCTGTTTATTTATGTTTCCAAAGTTCTGTGAAACTCTCAACTTCCATTTTAAACAAGAAAAAGAACAAAAGGGAAAAAGCAACTGCTTTTAAGACTACAGAGAAAGGTGGAAAACCATAAATCCTAAAAGCTCAAAAATAAGAAGACCCAAGTCCCTCCTCACAAAATGATTTGTGGTAAAATGCTATGATTTTTAAGTCTGCTTCATAGTTTGGAGGTCTGATTCACTTTGAAATGCTTACTATTGTTAATGCCTCTGTCTCACTGTGTTGGATAATAATTCTCTGTGCCATGACATTTCCCAAAGACTCTCAAAAGAGTCAGCACTCCCATCATGCCAGAGGCTGTCCAGAAAGTCAAAATTTTAAAAGGGGAAAAGACATGTAGCATGTCAGCAAAATTAATTTTACCATGCGCTAATATGCAAATGGATTTAAAAATGCTGTTTGAACGACAACATTACAGTTTGCCTTGATTCTTGTATAAAATCAAACTGGAAGAGATGTTAGAAGACCTTCTGCAAAAATATCTAAGAATGCAGCAGCCAAGGCTGAGCCCATCAGTGATGGTGGGAGCACCTCCAGGATAATCTATTTCAGAAGGGCAAAAAAAATGCACAACCACCTGGAGCCAGAGAGAGGGGTGAGCATGTGTGAGAGCCCCCCAGGGCAGGGCAGGGGGGGCTCCATGTGCTGGAGCAGATTCCCCCCAGCCCGCGGGGCAGCCCATGTGCATACCCCTGTTCACATCTAGATTTTGACATTTAGATGTTGACATCTAGATTTACTCAGGTGCATCCCACCTTTCTAAACAGGTGACACTTCCTCGTCAACTGCCTGGCCAGTCTGCGACTGAGCACAGGCATTGGTCTTAGCTGGGTTTCTGCCTCTCAGAGCAGCTTCCACCTCTGGAACAAGGCTTCTCCATGTTCAGCCTCCAGGCTTCATATGCCTGTCAGAGTGGCAGAGTTTGTGTCAACATTTTTTTGCGTAGGCCCAGGACTTTACACAGCCTTTGCAAGTATCCAATGCATCTAGCTCCTCATATGACTTTTGCAACTCCTTCCATTTTTGAGTTTGGAAACACCCACGCCTCTGCTCAACTCTCTGACCTAAGCACCAAAATGGGGATTTAGCAGAAATAGTAATAGGTAAACAAGAAAACTTTTCTAAAACAAACCAGTATTTTGTAATCCAGATTCATAAGGCCAAAACCCCCAGGTTAGCAAGCCTAGTAGGCCATGCTTACTTGAAGCATGACTTCTTGATGGATTGCTCTTCTCCTTGTGGGCAGGTGGTTTCTCCCCATCTATCTTTCCAGCTGCTTTGCTCTAAGCACTTTCTTACATTTATTCATAAGGTGAAGCCCAGCTGGAGGTGGCAACCTGCCTCTTAAAATACAGTACAAGTAGCTCCAACGTGCTGATCTGATGAAAGCAAACCAGGCATCCCTACCCAAGTACCCTTCACCCCGTGTGAATGCAGCAAGCAGGAAGCATTTGGGTGTTGGGAAGGGGTCCTTCTGTAGGAGAACCTTCCGGTAAGACTAAGGGTGCTCATGGTTAGTTCGTTAGGGTTTTGGGTTTGCTTTTTATGGAGAGCTATGAAAGCTGGTGGAAATTCCACGCTGTGGAATAACACTATTCTTGTTTTGTAAGTTTCATGGGGCAGGGAAATTTTCTGTAGCCAGCTTTACGTGGGTGGATCAAAGGTTGTAGGGAAACTCTGAGAGAATTAGAACAATCTTGTTTTTCATGGTATGTCAACCAAGTAACACTAAAGCTTTGTAAAAACATTGTTAATAGTATTTGTTTGCTAAATGATGATAAAGCATCACATGTCAAAAGAAAAAAAAAGGTATACAGATAAAGATATTATAATATAGAGAAGATCTGTATCTGTATACATTCATACCAGAAAATATAAACAAATAAACATAAATACATACCTTACTTAGATAACCATCCTAGGTATATTTACCTTATCTTTTCTGGTATATTACTTGTGTAATTACAGTATATCACATTAGCTTTTGTGATCTGCAGCACTAAGTCTTGACAACTCTCTAGATAATTATGCAGACAGATGTACTATATAGGACATCATTGTTTCAGACACTGCACAAACACAATGGTGGCATACCCTGCCTCAAAGCGTTTTCTGTCTAAAAGATGTACTAGAACAGAATTATTGAGACGTAAGACTGCAGAGCCAGAAAAACTTCAGGAGATAGTATAGTCCAACTCCATGCATTAAAAGCCAGCTAAAGTGTGTTTAGACCAGCTGCAAAGGTATTTGTCCATTTTCTTGAAAAGCTGCAATAAAGGCAATTACACAGCATCCCTATACAACCTATTTTAGCACTTTACATAATCAAATGATGAAAACAAATTAGCCTAATCTGCAGCAAGGAAGATATATGTTTAACACATGGAATATGTTACTGTTGTAAGGATGGAGAACAGCTGAGCACTACGTATTTATAACATTCATTCATGCACTGGAAAATTGTTAAAATCTCTACTCATAACCTCTTTTTTAAGTAAGCAAGCTAATTCCTTAAGCTCTGCTTTAAGTTGTGTTTTCTAAAATCTGCCATCAGGACAAGTTTTCCAACTGAGTCTTTAAAAGGATCAAGTAGAGCAGAATAATTACTTCCCTTGTTTAAAGTATGACAGCCCTGTTCATTCATCCTAGAATGACACTATTTAGTTGACTCATTTATAGTTTGTAAAATACTTTTGTTCCCACATACTTTTCTGCTATACTGCTACATAGGTGGTTATTTTCTTTATATACATCTACAATTTCTCCCTTCCTTGCTAGGCTAATTATCCTCTTAAAGAAAATTAGACTTGTTTAATGACAGATGGGGGAAGGGGGGGGGAAGTTGTGGGCGGACACTTATCAGTGCCTTATCTTGGTTCTCACATATTCATTCTTCAGTGTTTTATGCCAAAACTCTCCAGGGCTTGAAGTTAGGCTGATAAATCTATCATTTCTGACTTCTCTTTGGAGCTGAATGCATACCATTTCTCTTTTCCAGACCTTCTAGATATCTATGAGATGATTGCCAATGGTTCAGAGATTAAATTCAGCTAATTGGTTGAGTAGAAGAAAAATCAATAATGTCATACTTCAGGTGAATGGCAAAATCAGGAGACCAATTGCAGATTATCTACAGTTTGATCCAGAACAGCCACTCCTATACATAAAGATGTTGTCTCAAATTAATAGATATGAATAGATTTTACCTTGTTCTGATTTAGCCAGCACAGAGCCTCACTGGTTCCCTTAGCATACCAAGTGGGGAAAGCCTGCCTTGTGCTTACTGCTGTGCACACAGCTCATGCTGGTGCTGGGAGCACCACACCAGTTCTGCCAGCTTTACAGTTTTCTTTGTAATAAACATTTTCCAAACACAGTACAGAACTGATTTCATAATAGCATGGATTAAAGTGCAAATGTGCCATTAGTGAAAGCCTGAATGCTTGGAACGGCAAGAATACATGAACCAAGACCCAGGAAAATAGGCTGTCTAGCATTGTTCAAAGGCAGCTTCAGTTGGATGTGGGATGCAGGGAGGGGAGCTGGGCCAGGACTGGACCAGGGAAGCATGGGGTTTGTGGGTGCCAGGCAGTGTGCAGCTGAGCTGAGGGGCAGATGGCTGTGCAATGCCACACTGAGCCATGCTGTGCTGGGCCATAATGGCCTGGTTCATGCCATACCAGACTGTGCCATGCCACGCTGTGCTGGCACACCCCATACCAGGACAGGCCATACTCAGCTGTGGCAGGTCATGCCATACCAGCTCAAGCTGGGCTATACTGGGCTGACAGCCCGCACCATCTCACTAGCAGGCTGAGGGATGACTGGGGGAAGCAGGGATCCCCCAAGAATGGCAAGCTGTCTTCAGGCAAAGGCAGCCTGGCCCTTTCAGGGCTCATTCATGCAGCCTGGGGCAGCAAGGTACTTTCTCAGCTGCAAGTAAGCCCAGCCAGCACCGCATTGCTCTTACCTCCACTGCTTTTTGCTTTCCCACTGGTGACTGAGTATTGCTTCCCTAGATTTTCCTCTTCCTAATTTCTCCATCCTAGATAATATTGGAAGAAAGTGTTATCAGTAATGGGAAATTAGTTGTTGAGATCAAGGGTGTTTAGATTTTCCTGGCTCAAGCTGCTGCAAATAAACAGAGCCAAGTTTCACTCAGCAAGACCTGCACTGTCTGATGGAAATTTTTGAGAGTTGTGTAGAAACAGCCTTTCCCCAAAGAGATAAATTTCAATACCAGCCAACTAGGAGAAAGTCGTGATAACAGCATCCTTTTCAACCTGCTCCCTTGCTAGTCTAGTTGCTGTAAACAGAGGTCCCTTCCCTGCCAGAAGGTTCTGAACTTAAGGATATGCTGATCTAGCAAGGCTGTGCAGGAGAGCTGTCAGGAGTGAGCCGTCTGGGGCTCCTGCTGCCACCATCTTATGGATGCTCTCAGGCTCAGCAGGACACTCAGACTAGATACATCCCCATCCTGTGATGGAGCAGGAGGGTCCCTGGGCAGTAACTGTTATCTCCTAGCTATGAACCACTTCTGGACTTTCTCCACCCATCATCTCCTGCAGTATGTGAAATATGCCCTACAGGTCTGAGCTGTAAGATTTTAGCATGTGCCTCCCAAGGCTGAGAAAACAAGCCATTCCTGAAACAAGGGGTGCAGCCAGGGGATGGCTGGTTTCCTCTTTACTAAACAGCACCATTTTCCTACTTCTTGAGAAATCATTTTTACTTAATGAGATATACTCTTGTTACAATGGGCTATTTTAATTCACGGGTCTGCTATGTCAAATGTGTAAAGAATCTTTTTAATGGCAAAAAGTTGTTTCTTTTTTAAAAGGTCCTCCTTTCAAAACTGCCCAGGGTTTTTATTTCCTTTTCTCCATTTTTAATAACACGGATGATAAATAATCTGAATTTTACTCCCATGGATTACATTTCCATGCTTTAAAATCTTAATTTTTCTTTGGAAATCCACTGCACACATTAGTTCTACCATTGCTATTGTTATTTTTAAATTCTGGATATTCACATAGCAGTAGGCTAGAAAGTCCTATTATTTCTTTTGTTGAAAGTATGTCATGGATAAGCCTTTTAGTAGGGGTCCTTTATGAGTCAGTATTTAAAGAGCAACTAAAAAAGCCCTCTCCATGCAAAGAGAAAAAACAGCAAGTAGTTACAAACATATTTGTCATTAATGAAATGAAAATAAGAAGAAGCACCAACATACACAATTGTGTTTATCCTCCATTATGAAAATCTATTCCAGAGCCACCTTTTAAGATGCTTTCCCTCCAATTATGTATGAAAATTAGGCACTAACACCAAAGGCCCCATCTTGAAAGTGTTTACATGTATGCATTATCTCTGTTCACATGGAATTTGCCTGGTCTAACACGATTCAAGTAATGCTGGTGCCAAAGTGTTCACTGAACCAGGTCATACATCAGGTCAGAAAGTACTCATGGACAGTGCTCTTCAGACAAAAAAAAATAATCAGGGGCATTTTAAAAAAATGAACATTTAGTGTGTGATGAGAAGAGAGATATGCAGAGCTCATCTTTTGCATTTAGTCTGTGCTTTCCCTTTCTTTTACTAAGGTCATCTAGCATTTACCTCTGCTTTTCCCCTGGCAAGCTGCCCAGTTTTTTGGCCAGTTTAAGGCTATGATAATACTGTAACATTGTTAATAATTGGTAAAGGCGTTTCGAGGCAGTACTGCAGCAGTGACTTAAAGGTAGGATTTGCATGAAGAAAATGTGACATGAGCTGCAGGCAATAAGTTCATACAAAAGAAAGGTAAATTATGGAAAGTATAAAAACTGCTTTACTCAATCTTCTTCAATAAATTACATCTTCTTTTGCTCAGTTTCTCTAATATTGGAAAATTTCCTTCCTCTCAAATAAATGCTCATTCTTTTTTATCATTGCTTTCTGAGCTGCAGCCTTTTACTTGTGAAACTGAAAGTAATGACTTATCCAGCGCTTTTGCTGTGACTCATTTCATTCAGGGATCATGGCTTCTCGATTTTGCTCTCATTGCAATTCATATGCTTGGGAAGAGGTTTCTCTACTGCTGCATTCTGCATGGGAGACCTATCTTCCCAACCCTTCACCTCAGCACACTCACTACTTGTAAACTTGGGATTTGATTTTTCAGAGTTTGATTTTTTTTCTGTATAACAAATCCATGTCATTTGTCAAAACACAGAAAAATGACCTTACGAGTATTGTCAGACTTCACATTTAGAAGGGAATGTCACTGTGCCTTGATTTGCAATCAGTAAAACAATTAAACAAATCAAGCTTAATTCTAGAAATTTATTACATTGTGACCGAGACTGAAATTGGTCAGAACTCAAACTCGGTGAAATCTCAGTGACATTCAGATCCAGGTGAACAGTTTAAGACTGGAAATGAACCCGAGTCACAGTTTTTAATCCAGAGCAGAACTCTCACTTTCTTGAGTGGATGGAAAAAGAAAGGGCAGGTCTGGATGCAACCCCCAACTTCCTCTTAGAACTCCTGTTTCTTCAGAGTAACCCCACAGGTTAACTGTAGGTTTCTTCATTAAAGCCACGTTCAAGGGTTGGAATGTACCCCTGCATTTCCCATTTGGCAAATTTCTCTTTGGCTCTTTGGGCTGTACGGCTCATTTGTTGCATTACAACTGTAAATCCTTTTAGAGCAGAGCTTTCTTCTCTAAAGTCAGATAGTCCCTTTCCAGTAAAAGGTCACCTCTATCCTTTTAAGTACACTTAGTGATGCTGTCTTGGTGAAGATCACAAGATGATGACCATCAGGAATATTGACAGGTTGTCCCTTCATAAGCACCATGTACTTCTTGTAGGTTCTTTTTTTTCTGTCTTATTGCAAAGATCTGGTTTTCAGTCTTGGATGTTCTCCCGAATAAAAGGAAATATAATGGGAGATAATAGTAAAGCGAATAAAGGAGGAAAAAATGCTGTGAGTTCTTAATGCCCATTAAAATACCCTTAAAAGAATATGTAAAGCAGCAGTTTCTTAAGAAGGTAGTTGAGGAGGACAAAATGCGAAAGCAGTTGTACCTGTGGCATAAAGCAGTCCAGAGATGGAAACTCTAGATATCCACCAAAAGTGATAGTTACATGTATATCTGTAGCTAGATAGCTGAAAGCTGATGGCCTAGTAAGGGGTAAAGCTGCTGCTCTCCTTTAGACATTCATAATTCCCACTGAAGTGAATGACCATAGCAGGAATATTGCTCATGTAAACACTGTGCAAGCTACACCAAGGAAGCATCTCTACCCAAAGTCAGACAAACAATCCAAATTTTACATTCACTGGTTCAGTCTTGAGATCCTTCTACAACTGAAATTTCTGCTGCATTTGTTTACTAGAATGACACTTCAAACAAACCAGATGATTTTTTTCTCTCTGGTAGAACTTCTTTTTTTTTTTTCCTTCAGCCATACACTTTGTCTCAGGCAAAGCTAAGCACATGCTGCTTAGCTAAAGCTGTCTCTGTTTATGGCCTCAGTACTTCCTCCACGTGAATCCTTGGCAGCTCGAATAATTTGGAATGTGCAAAAACATATCTGCCTGCTTTCCTGCTTACCAAAAATCCTACTTGTGATCCAGACGTGCATAAACTGTGCTTCAAAGTAGACCGATTAATACTTTGAATCACTGTTTTAATTATGATTTAATTTGGAAAATGGAAATTCCTGACTTAAATAGTTTATCATTTTCTATTCCCATTTTTTTACTTCCTGAAAAAAGTTGGATTCTCATTCATCACTAATCTAGTGTTAATTTTCAGCAGTATGTAGCCTCTACATTAAATTGGGTCTTCTTTCTGCTAATCAGTAAGACACGCTCTCTACATACACAAGCACTTATTTAACATAACATATATTTATTCAGATTTAAAATGCTTCTATTTTATGATGCTAGAAAAAGGTAGCTGATATTTCTTAGAGCTGATTTCTTTTTGATTCCTGATTAGTGTTATGCTACGTTTAGGTGCAAATTGGAATTCAAATATAATACAAACATTCAGAATACTTAAGTAGTGTTTTGTTAGCTGAATAAAATCAGGTTAAATTCCTAGCTATAGGAATAAAAAGGCTTGTCAAAACCAAATTTTCATTCAAAATGTCACTTTATCTTCATGAACTGGATGACTGTTCCTGGGTAATCCATCCTTCACAATGTTAAAAGTAATTTTATCCTGAAATGGTAGAAACTGAATTTCTTGGCTTCTTAGCATCTCAGCTGTAAAGCACCTCTACATGTACCCTATTTACAACTACCATGCTTTGTGTGTCTCTCTTCTTGATGACCTATTCAGAATTTCCGATGCTGTATTGAATTTCCTACTGGTATTAATAGGAAGACATGCAGGCTTGAGAACCACAGCTCAAGAGCTGTGTTTACAGTGCTTTGATTTTCACCTTTACTGCTGTGACCATGGGCAGCCCTGTAGACTTGGCACAGAAAGCCTTTTCAGTCCTTACTTTATTTAGACTTCACCTTTCTATCCACGATCGCTCCTACTAGTCATTCAGCACTTACACCCTTTCTTTTTGCAGGTATGCTTTGATACTTATGAAGAAAGTGGTTGCACTATGCAAGCTTGCAAGGTAACTGAATGGATATAGACAACCAGATCTGTGGAATACTAGTTAAGGTGCAAGAGGCAAGTCTAATTTTCAGAACTGACACTTAGGGTGGTGAACCACTCAAAGGGACAGATTCACAGCTAGGACTGAAGTCTTGATACTGTGGCAGTGCTGTGCCAACTTTGAGCCACGAAAAAAACTGGCAGATAGCTTTGCAGTGTCTCCCAGCCTGAGGAAGTGGAGAGACCTCCAGGGAGCAGCGGCAAGGTACACACATGAAACTCCATCTCAAGTTCTGGGAATACCTTTCCCTTCTCATGGGAGGCAAAGGTCTTTTACATACAACAGGAACAGCGACAATGATAGATTGTGGTTTGTTTATACCTGTAACAAACATTATGACTATTCATTTATTTTTTTTACAGAATTAGGGTTTACATAATATGCTTTTATTATAGTTTATATAGTCATTTGCAGCTTTTTCATGGCAGGACTGTTTCATGCCACAGAAATGCTATCTTCTGACGGCATTTTGCAGACTTCTTGAAAGCTTGCACACACAACACTTTCCATCGTCTACAAACAGAAAGAGATTGGCAGGAGGGTGTTCTCTGTCAGAGGTACTTAACTGAGGAGCTGGCACCTCACCCTGAACTGAAATAGCTTCACAGGCACGCTGCAAATACTTTCCTATTGCTCAGACTTCTCAGTGGGGAGGGACTTGGCAGGAAGCTAAGGTCTGTATGAGGGGTAGATTCTGTGATCTGTTTAGTTAAGATCTAACCACCAAGCGTACATATTTTACTGGCAGCTGCTGACAGCCCTGCTGGTCATCTGCTAGATTCGTCAGATTAGTTTTGTAAACAGATCAGGGGCACCTGTAACTTTCAGACTAGTGCCTCCTTCTGGATAGAAAAAAAAAATTCTCACAAGTGAGGAGCTGTCCTTTTTGCTGAAGGGGCTGAGGCTATCAAATAATGAGCATACTCCCTATATTTGGAAAAATGGCTCACAAGCCAAAGAGCCCAAAATAATAAAGTGTATTCCAGTGACCCTACTATATTCCTACTGTACTCTGAACTGCAGCGAATACGTGATATTGGAGGTTGCTTTATAGTTGTGGTAGCAAGGCTGATAATGCATTGGAAATAGATCACACTGGTAAACTATGATCTCTCTATTTTGGCTGACAGATGTCTTGAAGAAAAAGCAAAGGCATTCATATACTGACCTTAGAAGATTGTAACTACATGTATAACCTACACAGATTAAAATAGGTGGATGCTGGTGTAACTCTGGCCTGACAAAGGCCAGTCTGGAGGGGAGAAGCAAATGGGTTCAACCACACTTGAACCACAGAATGAGAGGCATGTACTTCACTGGCTTATGCTAATAAGGCTGGGAGCCCCTAATGCCTTCTTTGAATGCAACCCAGAACTGTCGTAACAGTCACGTAATCTAAACTGCAATAGCAGCTAAGTATTAAAAAAAAAAAAAAGCAAAAAAATTTCCCCAAAATAGTCTGACAGACAATTCTACAGAGAATATAGTAATGGTAACTAGTATGTAAGGTATTATTAATAGGCCTGGATGTCTAACCGATTTTTAATCAGATTACGTAAGGTGGTGTACAATCATTTATATTCACTAATAGTCAGGACAACACCTTTTTAAGTACTCAGAGCTTTAGAGTTGCCAGCCTAGTACTCCTCATAGCACTACACTTATGGCTTTCCAAAGCATTAAAGAAATTCTAGCACACAAGCTCATAGTTATTTCACGTTAGAATTTCATTGCATGTACCTGAAGTGCAGTAGGGCCATCTCAATGTTACTTCACAAGTATGGCAGCAAAAACAGGGCTCGCAAGACCCCGCTTTTCTTCTAGTTTAAGAGCAGTTTACGAAAAGATTACTCTTGCAGTCACTGAAGCTCTGAAACCTACTGGGGTGCCCACAGTTGTAGAAGTGAAATAATTCCTGGTGGTTAATCATAATGCCTGCTATTAAAAAGTCAGGAACAGCTACAGAGTCCTAGTGTATCACTGTTGTTTCCCTTTGAGAGATTTTAGGGGAGATTTTTAGCCAGCTCCCAAAGCTGATTTTGCTAATGACCCAGATACCAAGACCTTGGTGAAGTCACTTGCAGCTAGCTCCACAAAAGAGACTTCAGTGTTCCAGTGCTTCATTGCGAGGCCAGCTCATGTGCAACGGGAGCTTCAGCCTTGAGATGGGCACTGCAGCTTTCCTGCACAAAAGCATGTGAGTTGTTGGGGCCTGAACGATGAGATTCTCAAAAAGCAACAGTCTGAGTGAGAAGCTACCTAAGCTGTGTTAAGGCCTTAATGCTTAAAGGCTCCTAGGTATCAAATGCACAAGAAGAGGAATATGACTTCAGCCAGACTTTAACTACGAACTCCATTCTAGAGATACAAGGTAGATCATTCTTATAGGAAAGGAATACACAGTGGGTGATATGTGGGTTTTCTGATTAACCGAAGCATGTTTAAATATTGACTACTGAAAAAGAGCAGTTCACTTCAGAGCTGTTCTCAGAAGTTAAGAATGATACTCCTATGAACTTTTATCCAGACTAAGAATATATTAGGACATTAAACTAAGGCTGAACGTTGAACAGATCACTTTGTGGACACATACGTATGGTATTGCTCAGTGTTGACAAACAGCAGGACAGCCACCAGCATCATTCTTACAGTCTTGCAAGAAGATCCAAAATCCAAAGAAGAATTTTCTTATACTGATAAAGAATTAAATGCAAAAGGATTCCAAATCACAGTTTGACGGCACTAACAGTAAAAACAATTGCCAGACACTGATTACCATATGTAGTGTGTTTCTGTTACGTTTGGAGAATCTGTACAAGAGAAACAGCTATTTCACAGCTTTGTTCTCATGCCTTGTTAGCACCTTCCAGTCTCCTAAAATTCTTGCTAAAGGATAAAAGTATTGAATTCACAGCTACTCGACAAAAACCAGACAAGGTGTTCTTTCACTGTTCACAGCATAATACCACAGTTAACATTTTACTAGCTGAAATGTAAAATGACCTACTCATCTCCCCACAAGAAATCAAAACCAAACCAACTCATCCTGACTACTAACAAAGTCTACAGAAGACAAAATTAACACCCTATCCCCGAAGACACTCAGGCACTACCCACATTTCAGTAACAGCTGGATGACCACACACCTTTGAGGATCCAGTTCCTGAGGATTCTGTCCCTTTTCAAAGGATTCTATAGGTTACTTTCCAAAAGGTGCTTTGATTAAAAAAAAAAAAAAAAGTCTCCCCAGCCAGCATTCCCCCTGTTCCTCCCAGAAGATACCAGACTGATGTAATCTCCTTCTACACTGTCCTCTATCCTTTCTGGCTGGCAAAATTAGGGTGCAAGCTAAAATTCCCAGCTGGCATAGCAAGACAAGCACCCCACAGGGCTTCAGAAACTGCTGCCTGGTAAGCTGCCCTTTGGAATTCATAGCCCACTGGAACAACAGCAAGGGCATTACGTGCCTGTTCCTAAAAGTCATATATAGCAGAAATTTGGTTAAGTGGACTACAATGAAGTATGTCTAAGTGGCTGCAGAGAGCCATTCACCTCCTGAACTGCCTCTTTCCTCCACATGAATGCTTCTATATCCTGAAATTAAGACTCTCAAATACACAGAAACGTTATGGGGCCTTCTGCAGAATTCAAAGAAGAGAAAAAAGCTGTATTTTTTTAGCTCTCAAAAAATATTTGTAATCCTTCTCCTTAACCTAAAGTTATTTCCTAGGACAGACTGGAAAAGGGTTGAATGATATACTATATCATGCAACGATGCCATGCAAAGTATACATTATACTAAGTCAGTACTGCACTATCAGGCTGTTTCAATATATGGAAAATGCTCAGTCATCAGTTAGCAGGCTGTCTCATTGCTCTCATTGAAGGTAATTTATTTATCACTAGTGGAAATTCCAGCTCAGAAGTCTTGTTTGCTACTTTTTGAAGGGAATACAGAACCAGCAAGGTAACATGATGCAGTTTCTTTAGATCTCTAAAATCAAATAGTCTTTCCAGGTCCTTCTGCATAGGGAAAAGATCAGCTACTGTTGTATCTCTATTTACCTGCTAGTGGCAAGCTTAATTTTTATTAAAGCTTTATTGGAAATAAACCTGCCAGTAACAGTAAATCAGACAATGGTATTTAAAAAAATGCCAGCTGTTCTAAATGCCACTTTTTATGCCTTATTCATAGAAGCTTGATGTGAGCATCCATTCTCAAAGAAACCAATTAAATGGAATTAGGTCCCTACCTACCTTTAAATATTTGCACGTCTGAACCAAAGTAGGAGCAATACTTGGAGGAAAAGATACTGTTCTACATCAAGAAGTGTGGCAAAATCTGCCTGTTAACATGAATTTGAATCAAAAATTTATCTTTTAGAGATATTTGGGTTTTTTTCTTATCAGATCATTGATTTATTTTAATACTTGCTCTTTCTTCAGCATTCTTAGTTTTACCAGTTTTATAAATGTAACATTTTTCACATGCAAATGTACTTTGAGATTTACTTGTGGGTTCCTCAATGCACTGTAATCCTGTTGACCCATCTTATTGAGAAAATGTTGTCCTGCAACAACCTGGATATGCCTTAATCTTTGGCAGAATTGGGATAATGTGTCATAACCCATAGATGTCCAGATAAGAACTGGCTAAACTGATAGTTTTATGTATGAAATGTTCAATAACTATCACATTTCCTGCCTAACTATAATCATCGCTGAAAGCTGAACAATTATAAGGAGAAAGTGTTTACACAAATAAGACAGCTGTATAGCCTGAAGTATTAAGGGCCGGTGGGGAAAATTACATACTCATACAAAAAACGTTATGGAAAACTGTTTGAATGGACCTCAAGGTAAAAAAAAAACCACCAACGTACCAAAACTATGCTCTGTTTGTTTTCCAAATAAACTGATTCATTAAAGGGGTTCTTGTGTCAAACTCTTAGTCTGCCCTGGTCATACAGGTATTGAAAGTATTACACACACAAAAGACACACAGAGACCAGACATCTCCTAGCAATCTACATATGCCGAAGTTTTTTTGAAAGAATTCTAACCCCAACCTGACATCAGCTTCCTCAGCAGCCTTGGACAGATCAGCTGAATGGTTCTTGTTTATCTATCTTGTGTGGCATTATGAGAGAAAATTAACACTTACCGAGTGCCCAATGACAGATGCATGCGCCTGTGCTACACACACTTCTACTGTTGCCAGTACTACAACTTCCTCTCTCCATCCAAGCATCGATTTTTCATTTCAAATATAAAGGCAGGAATGAAGCCAGAGCATATGGCACTTTATGGTAGAGCAGTCTTTATAAAATTGCATTTCACAGCTAGCGTGTGACAAGCACACTTGTCAAAACCTGGCTAGCCTATATATTCACCTCCAAACAATCTTCATGACCTTGCCACATGCAGTCTTATATCGGAAAGGATTTAAAACTTTTTATTTGCTTAAATAAACTTCACCTTTAAAAAAACCTGTCCCTGGCCTCCAGCTGTTTCTGAAAAAACAAACACCCCAATCTTCAGAAATCTTTTACAGAATAAAAAGACATGGAGATTGCAAGCTAGTGTATATCCTTAATATTTGCATGATCATCTGTTTTTAATTTAGCTAATATAAATAATTTTAAATGTTTTCTCTTTTATAATGAATGTATGTGACAGTCTTTTCTTCATGGGTTTCTTTTCTTCATGTACCATAATACCTGGCTGTCTGTTTTTATCTCAGTGCAACTATCAATGCTGCACTTACTCAAAGTTCAGCAGGAGCGTATGCTTATATGTTAGCCACGTGCAGAGAGGTAGATATGATAAGAAATCTGGATAAAACAGAAAGAAATAGGGGTGAATATTACCAACAAAATCTTAACAGATCAATTGTTATCACCTAACCTTCCTCCTAACCTTTTAAAGATTTCTGTGAAACCCTAATAAGTAGAGACTACCTGAAAACCAAACAAATAGGTCTGAAAATCAGTAGAATAACTCTTCCCTTATATCACTTTTGCTTACTTCCCATCCTTCAGGAAACAATGATTTTGGAAGCCATAAAAGGAAGCTGTTCATCACTGAAATGTCATGTCATCACTTCTTCAAAAGCCTTCCACAGAAAGACAGAGATTTAAGACGCCAGAGTAAAGTCTTTGCTTAATCCAATTAGCATTTAAATATTTGAATCAATAAGAGACGGCAGTTGGACTGGGCTCGATGCCAACTCTGAGAGCCATGCCTTTTGTCACATGTGGTCTCAGTTGCACTGATGTGTTACTGAAGAGTAGCAAATGCATCAGAATAGTCAATGTCCATGACACAATCTGGGAGCTGTATAAACTTAAAATCTTTATCTTCTATGGAAGCAGCAAAAGGAGTAACAAGATTAACAACAGGGAATGATTTCCTGAAGACTCGACTCATAACGATATATTTAAGATGCCTACGATGAGACCCATTAACTGGTAGAAAATGGCAACTGTGAGTTCTGTGTGTTTGCACATTACCTGAAACAGTTAACAGTACTAATATTTAATCATCATAACCATGACAAGGCAGAAAAAAAACCCCACCTCAACATTTGTTTTCCCTATACCATTTGGAAAACAAGCATATAGTAAGTGCATTTGCTGGAAGTGCTTATGCTTAATGAATCACCAACATTGCTAAATTCAGTGCAGAGACAGAGACACACAGACACAAAGGAGAAGTAGTTTCTAGAGGTTTTCTACTAGAAAGCCCATCTGGAAATGTCTGCTTAATTAGGTGGTTATTTGGCCATCAATTCAACGGTGCCTAAAAAATTTACTTGCTTATTTATCGTAAATGATGGCAGCAAGGCAAAAAAAATAAGCATCGTAAGTGTCTTCATGAACCATGTAAGAAAGTAATCTTTACCAGCAATACCCACATGGAGAATACTCCACTCAGCTCTTCCTTCAGTTTCTTGGCAAGATTACAAACAAATTCTTTGAGGTCTCTTTAACACATCTGTTCCTGTTGCTCTGAAGTGGATGAAATAAGCACTCCTGGTCAACAGAGAACTCAGGCATTCTGCAGGCATTTGCCAGACATGACAAACACATGTGTACCTCATGCACGTTCTGTGAAGTAAACTATGGCCCCCACCCATAAAAGTTGATGAAAAAATCAGCTTCTGATGAATTTCAGATGGTAACTTTTTCTTCCATAAAAGCACAAGTCTGGAAGGAAGATAAGCAGTTCAAAACCAATTGGTCTTCACATGAAGCACATTTGTAATCCTCACTAGAAAAAACATTTGGCTCTGTTATTTGTAAGGGCTGTCACCATGCCTTATCAGATTGTCCAACCAGTTTGCTGACTGGGAGAGCGAAAATATTTTTGCTTAATAGCAAACCTCAGCTGTGATGCAGCCATGTGTTCATTCCCTCGTGATATTCAGTGTGAGCTCTCCTGCCACCAGGATTCCATTTAGCACCCTGCAACATTTTTTTTTTCTTAAACCAGTCCAGTGATGTGGTACAATAATGTAAGCGAAACAGATCCCTGCATGACCCCATGTGCCCACTGAGCAGATAGTTCTATTACAGCAGCCAGTAAGTCAGTGACTGGGCAGCAACATCCCAAAAACCACTGTTGGATTCTCCAAGGTTCAAAGCGAATGACAGAAAGGGGCCCATCTTTAGGCCATATATACTTACAGGAGATCAGGAAGCCCAGTTTCAATCCAGGGAAAACAATGACTTGTCTGAGGGGTTTTTGTAAGACTTTATTAGCCCCAGAATCTTATTTGCAGTGTAGAGGCCCTATCACAAACTAAATTTTGCCATACCAGATGCTAATAGCCACAGCTCCTGCTCTTGGCTTACCATCTTTCAGTGAATAATGAATCTGTCCTGCTGGGGATTCTTTCTATGTCTGGGAAACTTAACAGCTTTGTTTTAGGGAAATATAGCAACACAGTTCGCTGCACTACTTCAAGCAGCTGCTTAATTCAATCTGTTGTTCTTTAATTCTTGCATATACCTCTTATGTCCACTGATAATACAAAGGCACCTGTCATTCTTGCCCAGAATTTATGACTGTGAGATCAGCAGAGTGTCCTGGTCTAAGCGTCTCTGGGCACAGCGACACTCAGTTTGTAGAGAACTGGAATATTTGTGCAATCTGAGGCACTGCAGAGGGGTGGGCTGATTATATAGGGTGATACATAGGTGCAACAGACTTACCATCCGAAAACTATATCTCTTACTTTGCTAAATAAGAGATTTTGGTATAAGTTTGGCCATTCTCAAGAAAAATTGAATGCAAGGTGGTCAGTGACATCTCTGTATATAAGACAAAGTCTTTCTTGTTATCCTTCTGATGATGAATAAACAGAATAAACCTAAGAAGGGAAAAAAACCCACCACATTTCTATAAGTAAACAATTAAAGTAGTCCTAATGCTTTGGGACAGTATTGCTGAATGACTATCCTGGATGTTCCTTTCATCAGCTTCTACAGCAGAAAGAACAGGGTTTAAAACAAAAAAAACGCAAACAAAAAATCACAAAAAAACCAACATGGAGAAGAATGTGAGAACACCATAACAGAATAAGGACCCTTCGACAGTTCCTGCTCGATTTTCATCTGACTGGCTGTTACAGGCACAGTAACATTTTTATAACTAATCTGTTCTTTCAATAATCTACGTTGAAATGTTGCTCACACTTAGCTCAGTAATAGCTCTGGCCAATGAACATGCAGAAACAGTGAAGCCAGTATAAGAATCCAGCAGTACTGAAGAAAATTCTAATCCTACTAAATCTGGCAACACAAATCTCTTATGTAAACTGTGATTTAGAGGACAATCTGATCATCTGGGAACATTAATGTGTTTGCAGTACACAAAACAAAAATGGCAACTTTCCATTACAGATTTTCTTTTGTTTTCCATTGCATAATGTCTCAGGAAAGGCATCCATTGCTAACAAAATATTTTTGGTATCAACAAAAATGCTTTTATATGACAATTTCATTATACTGAAACTGTATTTTATGTTAGTTTTGTATCTTAGGATTGTATGTTAGTTTCAAAGCTAACCTTAAGTGCTTCTTTGCCAAGATTGCCTTGAACTGTGGTGCATCTCAGAGGTGCAGGATAGGGCTTATGATCTAAATTTAAAGCAACGGGTGTCCAAAACAATGTTCCGAAAATGGGCTTTTCCGGAAGTTGGCTGTTACATCAGCAAATTTTACAGATCTCAGAAACTGAACCCCTCACAAGGCTAAGAAGGTTTGAGAGCTACAGATGGAAGATCCCAAGCATGTACAAACCACCAGAACAACAAACCGCTGTTTGTATCCACTATTAAAAAAAAAAAAACACCAACATACAAAAAAACATCCAAACAAAACATGTCCTCCTTTTCCAACAAAAATACATTCTGACATGCAAAAGCAGCTGCCCAGTAATAAGATACAGGTGCACGACAGCTCTATTCACAAAGTAACTATGAACAATGGATCATATTATTTAAATCCCTGTTGTTCTTAAAATCAGTTACAAAATGAGGTAAGAGTTCATTCAGTGCCACTGTTTACAGAGTGCAATAAATATTCAATTCATACCATGTATTCAAGAATTACAGTCATGCTTTTGAAATCGAGATACTGGCAAGTTTTAGGAAGACAAGAAAAGAAGTTTTATTCACAGAATAGAAAAAAAAAAAATCAATCTTACAGAACACACCCATGAAGGGTGAAAAGTTCAGAGTATCAGAGAATCTGCCACCTGAAAACGCCACACACACCGCTGACAAGCACTTGCTGCAAAACTTGAAGCCAATTATAGACATTTTCTTTTCATCCCTATAAAGGAAGTGCCATAGAGATGTACATTAATGTTAAAATTCTTTGATGTGTTTGGAAAAAAATGGCCACCGCCACGTGGAAATAATTTTGGAGGTTGCCAGCTATCACCAGCTACCTAGCCCACATACCTCCATTCAATTGTTAAGGTAACTGAAACTTTTAAGAAGAACAGCAGCAGCACTGCTCACTTCTTTGGGGAGACGCAGCTCATTCCACTATCCTGACAAAGCTTCTTAGTAAATATAAAATGCTGAAAAGAATTACCATTTTAGCGGCTGCAGGATGTGAACGCATTTGGAACAAGGAACTTTGGTGACAGATGCCCAATAATGGATAGTTAAGGGTAACAGGAAATGTCAGACAACCCCCTTTAGAGGACTGCTTCCAGTGCAACCACAGCATGGCAGGAGCTAAGAGCAAAGAGAATAATTATATCCCCAGTATTCTTTATTTTCTCCCACTAACACATAGAACAGTGATTGTTCAATCTCCATTAGTCATGCAGTTGTCTCAGTAATAGATGTAAGAACAAAAGGAAACCTAAACCAGAGTATCTATTCATAGGGAAATTCCCATTGACAGTTTTTCAGTTACAGTTGAAAGAAAGTTGCAAAAGCATAAGGGATTGCCAAATGGGGATTGCTGGGAGGAGTAAACACTTAAAAAGGTCTAGTTAAAACCCCACCAGAAATTTAAATAATACCATTTTTTTCCCTTAAAATGCATGCACTGTGAACATTTATTACTCTCCATAACAGAAATTGCTTTCTTAAGTAGAAACTAACCAAAGGACAAAAGAAATGCAGAGCAACGCTCAGCCTCTCATGTTCAGAGAGGCTCACTTCAAGTCTTGCATCAAACCAATGCTGAAGAGAAGGCAGCCTGTTTCAATCTGTCAGATCTGACACGTATATAAGGAATTACATCATAGAATTCAAAAGCCAGTTTCAAACCAAGTATTTAAAAGCCAGACTAACTGAGGAAATGATGAGACTGAGACCTGGCTTTAGAAATAGATGCTCGTTATTTTATTGCCTTGGGCCACCAGATACCCTGTGTGAAGTCTCCTTAGAACCTAACAAGGGAATAGCTGATCAGTCTTACTGTCAAAGAAAGAACTGGCAGAGTAGCACACTAGATTTCAGTAGTTAAAAATACTTGTGATTTAACCAACCCTACTATAGGCAGACACAAAATTCAACAGGACACTCGCGTTAAAATCTGAAGAACATTACTTAAGAGGGGAGGACGTAATGCTTTGGGGTGAGAGTAATTATAAATACCTATAAGCAGAGAACTAAATGAAGATACTACTATAACGAGGTGATACAAGCTCATATTTTATACATCTAGAAAGTATTACTATCAGACAAGTGGAAGACTCAAGATACTGCGAAAGAACCAAAGTTTTAATCTCAAAGATCTGTGTTATAATGGTAACAGTTTCAACATATCCACTAGGATCTTCTCATTCACTTCAAACTGTATCAGTTGCTGCAAACCATTACCTTTAAATACCAGTTAAAATTAGTGCTGTACGAACAAAAATCAAACATTATGTACATTTCTAGGCAAACAATCAGGCTGTCTTTACCTCTTATCTCATTCCAAGCAAATATTTTCCAGAAAGCAATATTCACAAATTATTTTCAAGAAAAGTTACTGTACAAAGACACAAAAGTTAAAGTTCATAAAAAGACTAGTCAATACAATTAGACAGAAGTTTGCTTGTAGTTCTTCGTATCCAAGACCTTCTTGCCACACATTGAGCAGATGCCTATAAGTACACAAAAGGTGTGTAAATTTTAAAATCATAAAAGTTTTTCTTCAAAAACATAGTTGCTATGTTTTTGTAAAGAACATGTTCAAAAAATTGTTTAAAAGAGTTCTCATTGACAATCTGTCCGTGCATTTTCTCACCAGATATTGCAAATTCAGCAATAATAATGAATTTAATATAAATTAGTATTTACAGCATATGTGTAATACTGCCACTTGAAAAAAAAGGTTCTATTTTGAGAGCGTTATGATTCACAATACTGCCCAAAGCCTCTATAATTTGCTGCAATACTGGAAAAGAGTCAGGAAAGGCTCCCACCTGGCAAACAGGTAAAAACTCATGAAGTTCATGAGTCCTGTAACCAAACCAAGGCCTGAGATAAAGAGAAAGCAGCTAGCCTAGGAAAATATAGTCACCAACAAACTGACTGCTAAATGGGGATTAACAGGTAGGGAGCTTCAGACAACAGAGAAAGTGTCGATTTCACAGAATTAAGCTATTTTTAGAGTAGTAGAAGTGAGAAACAATGGACACCACAAATACTTGAGAGCTGAAGTGAAGATAACCACCGATGTCCCACAGGACTTTGACCTAAACCCAGAGAACGACAAGTCAGAAGACAACAGCAGCAAAAGTACACATGTCCAGCAGGTGCAGAGGGGTGCATTGTCTCAATGTTTCCCTCTTCTTCTAAAGTAGAAAGGTGTTACATCTTTTGTCTGGTAAGGCCACATCTTGTTTTACAAGATCATTCAACAGCAGACACAAAACAAGTCAAGCAGCAACTATTCTGGTTAACTCTCTCCAAATCATGTGCTCTCATATATTGACATGATGTGACCGGTCACATACCTACAAGTCCATTAGGAAATAGAACAGCAGGGCACATCTCACATGCTTTACTTTGGAGAGCAAAATCCAGCCCACATGCTGTTCACTTCAGGTCTAAATTGACCAGTAATTAACTCTCAGTTTCAGAGATACACAACAGTTGAAGCACTAAGCCATATGACCGCATTTGCTTAAAGAAACACGTCACAACCATATCTTTGATGACTGGAACTAGAACCTAAAGCACTTAAAAAGTTCTGAATTTTATGGAGACCAGATCCAACCTGGAAGGATATACAAGCAGGCGAAGACAAAATCCTGAAGCCCACCCAAACCAGCCAGCCATAAGTTTAAGAAAGCAAAAAAGGTTCTACCGTATGGGATTTGGGCAGCCATCTGGCAAGCATCTAGCAACCAGAAAAGGCAAGCCTCCTACAGCAGGCTGCTAAAGCACTGACTCAGTACGCATTTATAGAACAATTAAATTTCATAAACAAAACTTACTACTAGTTAGCTGTAGCTCTGCATCTAGCAATTGGATCACCCCATGTCTCTGTGCTATGCGCATTTCTTGGTATTAACAATGTAACTGAGTTCACGTCACTTTTTCCCCTCCCCAGAAATTACAAGTTTAAGCCTTTTTGCTTTCCTATTCAAAATGGCAACACTAGTAGAAGTTTTATATCCTCAAGGCTCTCCATCAGATTTGCTTGAAATTGATTTTATTACCCCCTCAGGAGGTTTTGAACAGTTTTAACAATACTGAAGACTTACTGTGAAGACTGAGATAGAAACCTTCCGGGTATAAGCAGAATTTCAGAATTTTGTAAGTACAAAAAAGATTTTATATATTATGCACTGTACAGTGCAATATCTTGCTTTCTTGGAACGATGACTGTATTCTTCTTTTTCATTTTTCAGTTTCACCTTAAGCCAAGCTTGACTTATGATGCATTGAGCATGTTCATAACTGGACCAGAGGCTCCTTGCAGAGAAATTAACCTTTCAGTGACTTATGTTAAGCCACTGAATGCCTAAGAGTACACGCAGGCTCAAAGACAACCGTAAGCATAATCTGCCTTCAGAGACAAATTGCTGAATTGCTTTTACATCTCAATTTATTCTTTTCTCTTTGCTTTTTATTCCCAAGGTATTCTACTTTTGTTAAACTAGCCTAATGCTTTACCAAGATTATAAGTTGTTGTTTTGTGGGTTTTTTTGGGGGGAGTGGATGAGTCTGGGGTGTTTCGTTTTTGGTTTGAGTTTTCTTTCTTGTTTGTTTTTTGAATGGATTGGGGTTTTTAGGTTGTTTTGCTTTTGGGTTGGGTTGTTGTTTTTTTTTTTGAGACCACTACTTCCAGTTTTAGATTTAGCTATTATAAAAAGAGGAGAGGGGATAATGGAGCAGAAAAGGGACTGCAACAAGCAATTGAGTTTTACAGAACCTAATAATTTTTTTAAAACTAAGAAAACCTGAACTTGTTAGATGACTGTTTTCTATGCAAATGCCAAAACTAAGTTTACAATTATTCTTCCAATTCTAGTGCTTCAGATACCAGAAACATTCTAAAAGAAGCAGAATCATAGAATGACTTAGGTTAGAAAGGATCCCCAGCAGGCTCTAGTCCTGCCCGCCCACTCAAAACACAGCCATCCTGGATGAGGCTGACTCAGGGCTTTTCAAGTCAAGCTCTAAATGCCTCCCTTAGAGGTTCTACAAGCTCTGTGGGTCCCCGTAATTACAATATTTAACCAGCCTCACAGTGAAAATGTGTTTCCCTGTACGTAATTAGAATTTTCCACATTCTGTGTACATTTTCTCTTATTCTATTACTACGCATCTCAGAAGAGTCTGACTCCACCTTCTCTATGCCTTCCTATTAGTAATTGAAGACAGCAGTTAAATCTAGCCTTAGCTTTCTCTTTGTATGGTGAATCAAATTCAAGAGTTCTACTTGTTCTCTAATTTCAAACCAAACTGGGGTAATTTGGTACTCAGTGAAACTCACCTTTTTTATAGGCACATCCTTGACAATAGTGAGACCCTGGCTGATGGACAGAACTCTTACAAATCCGACATATTGCAAATTTATTCTTTCCATAAGGATCAAATCTGGGAAAAAAGAAAAATATTTTATTTATATACCTTGAAATAAAGTATTTCCTCTGCCACATCCCCAAAAGTCTAAGCCAGCGGGCACAGACAGAAACTTCAGCAAAAACTATGATTTAGAAGAAGGACATATAAAGATTATTTCTAATAGGCTGCAGAAAAGCTCCCACTTTCCCTGTTAAGGGATTTCTTGCATTACGGACAAAAACGTAACAAAAGAAGAACTAAAAATATGTCTTTTTCTTTCAGATACCATACTATATTGAACTTAAACACCTCCCAGAAGCATAACAGAATATCCCCTGCCCAACATTAAGGAAATGCTTGTGAGATTGTACCAGCAATCTCAGCACAGAAAAGTAGCCTTCCCGGCTCCAATCCTAACAGTGAGAACTGCAGTAGAACAGTTGCCCATGGTCTATGGTTCAGCAGAAAGCACCCGTGAAACATGTATGGACATACTTTTACCAACTAATCAAATGACATAATCCACACAAATATACTGGGTTTTTTTAAATGTATTTTGGACAAGTTTGAGCAGTTGCCCAGATATGGAGGAAACGGGCTATTTACAGCAAACTGACTTCTTTAGCCAAATTCAATATTAAATACTAACCTTGCCTTCTTTGAGGTCAGTGCCTTGTTTTCATTTAACTTGCGGCCACCACTTTCTACAAAAAGAACAAGAACATGAACCAGTAAGTTTTCCAGTTCCATACTTAAAAAAAGCTTAGTTGACAGCTTTTACACGTGTGCAAAAAAAGTCACAAAGAAATAAACCACACAGCACAGCATTAAAGCACTGCACAACAGTATGCCTTACACCGCGCTCTATTTGCATATTGTCATTACACACAAGGAGAAAAATCCCAGGCAAGGTCAATACGGAACGGCTCGGGATAGGTATTTCCCGGTGCGTTAAATGCGCGTGGGAGGGAAACTAAGGGGTTAAAATTAACCTAATCAACTATTTCACATTCTAACCGTAAGAAGGCGAGATAGCTCAGGTGCCCAACCTAGAAAACAAGCGTTAAACCTCCTCAAGGTTACCTGTCGTGTTTCTCGCACCATCCTTCCAGGTATCGGGAGTGATCACCGTACCCAGTTTCTTCTCGCCTACGTAAGGAGACATTACAAAGAAACGAATTAAAACCGTTAGTACCGCGGCAAGCGCCGCCTACGGCAGAGCGACAGCCACCGGGCCCGCCACCAACAGCCCACCCACTGAGCCCCAGGGACGCCGGGACCCCCGAGGGCAGGCCCCGGCGGCCTGGTCAGGGCCCTCACCGCCACCCCGGGCCGCCCGCACTCACACTTCTCGCACACCATGGCGCCGCCGCCACAACACCGCCGCTTCCGGGCCCGCCCCGGAGCTGACGTGTGGGGGGCGCCGGTTTCCGTTGCCGGGCGGCCCCGCGGCGGCGGCGGCGCTGCGGTAAGAGGCGGACCGGCCCCCCCCGCCCCCTCATGGCTTGGGGCAGGTGCCGCTGAGCGGAGGCCTGCTGGGGGCCTGCCCGCCGCCGCCTCCCGGTTGAGGCGGGAGCAGCGAGGAGCAGCCCGGCCTGGGCGCAGGCGGGGCTCCCCTCGGGCGGCGGGAAGGGGGCTCCCCTCGGGCCAGGCGGTCGGTGGGGGGGCAGGCTGCTGCTGCTGCAGCTGCGGGTTTGCCGTCGGTTTTTAAACGAATGGCGTTCTTCTGCCCCAAAATAATCGCTTTCACCCCCAGCTATGTTCAGAGCTCTGCCTCGGGTGGTGCCACTAGGCAGAACCGTGTAGCGCTTCTGGTGTGTTTCAGTAACGGGGTGCGACTTGCTGTCTTGCAGGTGGCCGCTTGACGGGGAACACGATGAAAGAAGCAGCAATAAGGAGGCTCCTGGCTGCCAACCTCCTCTGCGCCCTCTCGGTTGTTCTGACAGCGGTTGTTCCGGCGTTCTTCTGGGACGGATTCACGGTTTTGGGAACACACCTCACGTGGCTGTGTATTTGTTCTGGTTGTGTTAGTACCTTTAATATATTATTGCACTTAGTCCTTAAACCGAATCTGTCTCCTAAGAGAAGTTCGTTTGCTCACAAGGTAAGATTTCTATTCTTAAACTGTTATCAGACCATATGGAGGGGAAGTGGATTCTTTCCCTAAAATAATTAAAAGACAAAGATGACATTTTTTGCTGATGAACTCTTGTTTTCCATGAATGAGCTGCATGTAGCACCTTTTAAAATAAGTTCTCCAATATTTTAGTGATATTAAACTTTATCTGCCTGTAAATAACCTGTTAAGGTAGAGCGATTCTGTGCCTTTCCTCTTTCTTGTCAATATATTGTTTGTAGTCCTAGCCACTGATCTTCTTACATGGTCACAAAATTGAACAGGGGCAGAACTCTTGTAGTCCAGCTGGGCCTTCAGTCTTATAAAAAAAACTTTTATCACGCATAGTTGTAAGTTTGTAATAACTCTAAAGAAAGACAAACAGTTTTTAGAACTTGAGACAAAAGAGAGACAAGTTTAAAAGAAAGATAATTTAAACAAAGTTAGTAGATTATAGAAAACTATATGGAAAAGTATTAGAGTGGCTGCGTTTCCTTGAATGATGAGATTTGCGTACAAAAGAATCTAAATCTGGGAGAAATTTTTCCAATTACAGTTTGTAAGAAAAGCACTGAAGGTATGAATCCCAATGAAATAGATTTGAACAGAACAAATTTGGAGCAGCACACAACTTGTACAGGGGTGGGGGAGTATACCAGCGTTTTGAAGTCACATGGATAGTCTTTTACTCCTAACTCGTGGAGTCAGCCAAGATTTGGTGCTCTGATGTGATTCTTAAGCATTTAAGCAAACATTCTTGAAAGCAGTATCTTTGTATGCAAAGCTTCTGTCTAGTTTTGCTGAATGAGTGGGATGTGAAATACATAAAATTCTGGAGAAGAAGTATCTTGGCCATCTGTGATTTAAAAATGAAGCAGGCTTCATGTTCTAGGTGAGATTTCATCCCAGCCTAGCATAAGGGATAAATATTTTTTAAAAGTGTTCAGTGAAATGATGGATTTCCATTGGTGACCTGATCAGAACAGACCTATCCAGAACTGTTTATCAAGTGGCTGTGCTTCTGTATGATATAGCAAGTACCCAGGAACTGTCTTTACATTCATAGAAAATTGTACTTGTTTTGCAGATTCATAGAAAGTCATGGACACTTCTCAGATGGGTTTAGAATTTAACATGCCAAGCTGAAAATGTAGTGGGTTTTATTTAATATAATTTTAAATGTTACATTTGATTCTGAATGTGGTTTTTTTCCGTGTACATATTTTCTTGCTTTTAAATATTTTTTCACTTTCTGTGAAAGGTGCCTCTTAATGAATGGACAGAACAGAACACTCAGATGTAAAACAGAAATGTAAAAACATCCAATAAAATTATCTCTGTTTATCTTGTCATTTCCAGTTATATTTTTTGTATGATCGCCTTATTATAATAGAGTGCATGAAAAAATTGTAGGTGTAACATCATAGTTTTTAATTAATTATTTAAAGTATTAAACACAGGGAAGTCTTTTGAAGTGTGCTATGCTGTTATACTGTGCTGTAGCTGAAATTGAAGAGATGGAGTACAATGCTATTGATAAGATCTAGACTGTGTATGTTATTTATGTTCTCTTTTCTTTTGAAACATTTTTCTGATATTTTATTGCTCTTTTTTAGATATCCAGATTTCTAAAATGCTGTATATACTTTTTCATGTCTTGCATACTATTTCATGCGATTATTGTTCTTTATGGAGCACCTCTCATAGAGTAAGTCTGAATACTCTTTATCTTTCCCTAAACATTTTAAGGGGCAGTTCTTCTTGCAGATGTTGGTATAAGTACTTGTGTATTTCCTGGTACATTGGAAGCTAAAAGATAAGCTCCCGGCTGGGGGAAGAAGGGGGGCTGTTTTGGTTTTTGGTGGTTGTTGTTTTGTTTTTTGTTTGGGGTGTGGTTTTTTTTGGTTTTGTTTTGGGTTTTTTTGTAGAAGTTGGCTCTTGCAATTTCTGTGTATTTGGAGATGTATTGTTCAAGACTGTTATAAACAACTCCTTTAATATTTATGTTAAGTATATGGGTACAAATGTTTTTCCAAGTTTTATTTCTTCATTTTCCCCATAAGATTCTAAAACATGCATCTTGCATATCTTTTCTCCTTTTGATATTAGTGTGTTAATTTTTAGGAATGATTAAAAAAAGGAAAAAAAAAAGACATGAAGCAGCCTGATTTCAGAGAGAGATACTAAGTTACTGGCTAACAATGGCATCATGTAGTTTGGTTTCATGGTTGCTTCTACAACATCAAACTAGAAAAATAAATGGAATAATGAAGTAAATATCCAAGCGTACTTCAATTCAGAACTGATGTTCTATATGAGGTACATTGTGTTTTTACTCTGTAGTAAGAAGAGAATACTTTGTTCTTCCACGTGGTTTAAGAAAGCATGCATGCTTTAACAAGTTGCCTTAGAGGGGTGGGTGTTTTTTTCTCAGATCTTGGAACGCTTAGAAAATCAGCAACCGCCTCACTTAATTTTGTAATATTCCTTCTTCGTAGGTCAGTGACTGAGACATTTTTGTTTGCAGTTCTTCTGTCTACCTTTACTACTTTACAATGCTTATGTATGCTGGGACCAAACATACAAGCATGGATACGGGTATTTAGTAAAAATGGGTAAGTTCTATTCTGAAGTTTCTGATTTTACCCAGAACAGAAGTGAACAGAATAGGTGTAAATAATATATAATGGATTTTTTTTGCAGAGAAGGGAAAACTTCCTGAATTATGGATGCATTTCATATTTGTAATTACAGCTTTGTGAAAGCTCTTCTGGCAAAGAAAATGATTATTTATTTTGAAGACACTGATTCTGAAAACTGCCTTTTTATTTTTAGTGGCCAGGCACTAAATCTCACTTTGTATAAATAAAGTTGCAAATGCATGTTTTACTGGTGTTAAAACCCTTGTGTATGTACGACGGTTGTGAAATAGAGGAGACCTAAGACTGAGCTGTACAGGGACAACCCTGCACATGATCCAATAGCACCTTCATAAATACAGCTTTGAAGTAGGAATAACAAGCCGAAAACCCCACTATTTTAAGAGTATTTTAAACTTGAATGTAATGGTGAAAATTACATATCATTTGCTATGGTCTTAACTATGTAATCTTTACCCATGCTTTTTTCAAATTTCAAAGAAAGATGTTTTCATTGTCAGAGTTTTCAAGCATTATTTTTTTCAAGAGTATGACTGAAGTAAAACAAGCCTTCTTACCTCATTTTCACCTCAGTGAGAGCCTTGATACTAGCATGTATCAAGGATAATGTATTTTTCAGAAGTATTCTATATTCTGCTGTTTTTCACTCACTAGATAACAGGATTGTTGGGACGGTGAAACATAAAGACGTACATATGCTTGAGATTTAATAATAAGATGTTGGGCATTCCTACCTTTTTAATAGTTCATAAGGGTGAAGTGTCATTTCAAAAGTGAAAAGTTGTATAACACTGCTAACCTGTGAAGTTACTTTCCATGGTTCTGTAGAGGAGGGCAAAAGTTGACTTTTTATAGTAGTTTCAGGTATTGACTTTTGGTTTATCTCAGTTTTCAGCTTACTGAAAACTATCTCGAATCCTTATTCAGATCATTTATGTTTGTGTTTTTATTTTCAGTGGAAGGGTTGAATAGACTTTAATAAAAGGATGGAGTTGTTTAGCCAAAACAAGTCATTGCTGATTCACTTAGTCATATTTGAAGGTTTTGCATTTGGAAATAATAGTTGAATTGAAGTAACAGATGTTTGACAACAGTCTGTCTTTGTGCCAGGTTAGATTTTGAATGCCTGTCAATTTCTTTTTTCTTAGTCTAGATCATAATGTTATTTCAGCGGAATTATTGTATAGGAAACAGAGTTGTCTTGTTTTGACATTTTTGCTGTGACAACTTGTACATACCTCTTACTAGTGAGCCATGTGATGTTATCTGAATAAAAATGTCTGTTTAATAATGATTTTTACTTAGACTGGCCTTTGAATGAAAATAGACTACAAAGAAATATCGTAGCTTTTTTTTTTGTTTTTGTACGGATTGTAGCAAGCTGCTCTTTTAAAAACAAAGTCCTGTGTGTTTTTATTTGACCTCATCAATGAGCTGGAATGTCTTGCATTTAGGCATGAGCTGAGTGTGTAGATATGATGTATTAAAAGGTTGTCTCTGTCTTAACCATATGGAATGAGGTGGGACTGATTGAATGGAGGAGAAGGATGCTTAGGTAAGATCAACACAACAGTTTGCTTTGAAATACGAGTTTAGTGAATTAAATTGCACTGGAACAGCAAGCTAGAAAGTCTGATTAAGGGTATAGCTTAGTATAAAAAAGGTATGTTTTTAAAAAATATCTATACAATTTAGACTTAAGTAACCACTGGCACTTATTTTTGTTACTCTTATTTGCCTGTGCAATATTTATAAGAACAAAATGCGTTTGTGCTATTGTCTTTGCAGAAAAATAAAGACATCTAGAAAAAGAAAGTTTTTCTTGATCTATCAAGTGTAAATAAGTAATAGATATTAATTATCTAACTATTGCTCTGGATAGCAGGTGACTATAATTAAAGTGGCTTTTTCTGTAATTGTTGGCTGCAATAGCTTCCTGCATAAAAACCTTTAAAAAATCTGTTTTCAATTGCTGATTTGTATTGCTCCTTTTGGAGACTGTTTATTTCAAATCATTAGTCTGAATAATTGTGTTGAAATTTCTTGTATAACAGCAATTATAAGATGTCACCTGGGTAGGAAATATTTGGAGCTTGCAAAAGAAATGGTATAAAGCCATAATTTTAGGGCTCCTTCCAGTTTTCATTTCACCTACTTTATCACTTGTTTGTGAACACAGACTTGGAAGTGTCCTTTTTAAAGGTAGGCATCATCAAATACCAAGTGCTGCTTAGTAGTTCGGTCCTGCTGCAGCCCAGAATTCCAGATCTTGTCTATCCTGGAGCTGTCCTAGTAAATTCTTTTGTTAGTTAATCTCTTAATTCAAACAATATTTAACCCCTTTAAATAATACAATACGTTAAGTGTTGTGCCACTAGTCGTTATTTATTATCCTAAATACTGCTACTTTTATCTGCAGAATTATCTTAGTCATAGTTTATTCATAGTTAAAAATAAAGAAACCTATGAAACTCAGTAGTTTATAAATGTTGTTAGCCTCAGACAAATGAGGGGTTTATATGATGAGTTAATGGGTTAAAGAATACCTGCAAAAATCCCTGTAGTTGACGTTCCACAAAGAAAAGAGACTAATGCAAGCATTGTTCCTTCAGGATAATGCTGGAGGACAAGTCCAGTTTTATGTCAGTAGCCAGTGTCCATGCTGCGGAGTGGCTGAATTAGCAGCTCAAATGGCTGCCAAGTTCTTCACTTGGGCACTGTGCCTTGCTAATTTTGTTGTTTTGCTTTTGGATTCAGTCTGGTATCTCCATATGGTGCAGCAGTATGTGTGTAGATTTACCAGATAAAATGCCTTGTCGGGTATAAATGTACCTCAGTCAGTCCTCTGTATATTCTGCTGGCTCTTTCATTGCTTTAAGGCTGGAGTGAATGTTCTCTTCGCCATGCCACCTAACAGCTCTCTGCTTAGTTATTCAGCTTCTGAAAATAATTTACAAGAATTTTCTATGTGCAGACTCCTAAACAGTTTTATAGTTAAATCAGTACCTTTCCTTTTTAAAAAAAAATAATCTCAGGCTGGTAGGATTGTGAATTGGAGTGTTGTAAATTAAAGGGCTTATTGTAAAAGAAACAGTTCTGCTCAAAATGTCAAAGTTGCGCCATAAATATTATAATCTGTATGACCTTTATTTTGCAAGCAATGAAGAATGTTCGCTTTACACTTGTGAGCTCTTTGGTCATCAGTAAATGCAGCAGTGAGTTAGGTATACTCAGAAGTAAAGTCAGAAATTTTAGACTCTTCAAAACAAGGTGTAGGGTTAAAGCTTTCATGTCATGCAACCCAAACAGCACATGTGAAGTTCAGTGTTTACTATCCACTTAGTCTTCTAGCTATAAAAATGCACATCTTTTTTGTTCTGTTAGCTAAAGCTACGTTTGTGTTTATAATCTGAGATGTAGCAAACTTAAGATTCACATCTCTTACCTTGCTGATCTGGAGCAGGGATTTCAACCTGGTTCTCCTGTCTCAGAACTGTGCCCTACTGTGTTCTGAGCTTCTGCTGTTCTTGTTTCTTAACCAGTACCAAGTACTCCATAGTTCATGGCTTGAGAAAAGCAAAGCAACCACTTGGTAGACTGTTGATGGAAAATAAGTGCTTTATCTATTAAACAGAAACCAACTTTTCTAAAACTTTTCAAGTCGGTAGTGGTAGAAGGCTATAAACTGCAAATTGAAGTCATTAACATCTTTTATGATATCTTTTATGTGCCGTGATTGGCAATGCAAGAGTTCTTTAGCATGCAGCAGATTTGTCCTACAGCCAGCATACCGGAACTTGGATGCAATGTTGTTGAAGGGCTGCAGCATGCAGGTTACCTTTATTTGCAATATTTCTTTTCAGCTGATGGAAACTTGCTTTGGAATATTCACGTAGTGGACTTCCGTTTTAACTCTCGAATTGTTGTAGTCATCAAATAGTAACATACCTACACCATAGACTACTTTGTGACTGTGCTTGCGCTTTTCTGTACAACCCTATGCTGCCCTGCTTCTTCCTGCAATGCACACAGTGTCATTGTGATATTTTCATTTGTTCAGTCAAGCAGTGTGTCAAGCTCAATAGTAGTATTTCCAGGTAAAATAAATAAGCTTTTGCAGTAAACATCTCGGGGTGGGGTGGGGTGTGGAAGTTCCTAAATATGTGGTGTAGGAAAGATTGTGATTATGCGACTTAGATATAGCTTCTATCTTTTAGGAGAAACCTGCATGCAATTTATCAGATATATGGATTTTTATATTCTGAAAATTCTTGGAAGAAATAAAATCTAACACTCTGACATGGTAACTTCTGCTGTTGTTGAAATCCTGTAACACACTGTTTTTACAGAGCTATGTCCATCTGGGAAAACAGTCTACAGATTACTACCATGTGCACTATATTTGGAGCTTGGTTTGGAGCATTTCCTATTCCTCTTGATTGGGATCGGCCTTGGCAGGTTAGTATGTATAACTTTATCGTAAAAATAAAAGTATTAGTTTTATGCTACTCTGAAACTGTACAGGTATATTGGACTTACAAGCTGTCGCTACAGGGTTATGCCAAACATCTAAAGTCATTGGAAGCATCGGTGTTTACAGTGTAAGGATGTAAATGCAAAACTTTTACCTCCATTTGTAACCGGTTCTTTGTTACACATTTGAGTGTTGCATGCAAATTTTATCATGAAATAGAGCTGTTAAGTATTTTGATAAGAAGCAGCTAGACAAACAGGAGGAGAAATTTGAGATGATGAAGATGGCTCCAAGTTTGCCTTCGGTTTGGTAGCTTTTATTGTTTATGGGTAAGGAAGGAAAGATGCTTTCCTAGTGGTTTAGTTCCCTTCTGTCTTCCATAAAACCACTTAACAGAATGCATTTTAAATGGATTTGGATTGATTTGTGGAAATGGTGTGGTCAAAGCACTGTGCTAAACACTTACCTTCTGATTTCAAAGGCAGGCAAGCATTAGCTTTGTAGTTGCACAACAATAAATGTGAAGCTGGCATTGCAGATTCTGTCTTTATAAATTCAAATGTCTGTGCTATTTTTTTCATATTTTTTTTTGGCATGGACAAGTGATTCCATTAAACATTACAGAAGTCTGCAATTGCCATAAAATCTTCCTAAGTGTCCTCAGTGAGTATTTTCTTTCCTCAGGTTACCGGACTGTAAACTGAGTAGTATCTACCAGGCCTGTTCTTAAGCAGATGGTTTCAAAGGTTTATTTCAGAAATCAGTAGAACAGTCAACACACTTTTCTCTCTGATATTGTAGAGACATCGTGGCTTACAGCTGCAATGGAAATCTGTCTTCTGGAAGTAGCTAACAACCTGCTTTTATGCCACCAGCCTTTCTTTACGACAGTGTAATGAGATATTAAAATTTCTATTATAAAATAGAGGTAGGTTAATACTTTAAGTAAAAAAGTCAGGATTTCTTCCCTAAAAATACTTGGGCTTACACTTGCAAGATGTTTCACTATCGAACTGACATAGGTCTGTGTTGGCACTAGTTAATTGTTGATGGGCATGAATGAAACCAAATGAATCCCTTGATTTTTGAAATGCAATCTCGTATCTTCTCATGAAGTCTTACTCACTTTCCTGTTCCAGTGAGAGGCAAGCAATTTTTTCTTGCCCAGCTAGGATTTTAAAATGGCATGTCATATCCAACAGGCTTTATTTTATTCCCAAAATCTCAGACTTTGCTAATATGCTGTGTATAAAAAAAATTCACCTTTTACACACTGGTAATAGAAGGAAAACTTCATGATTAAGTCAGTCACTAATACATTAAGACAGATACTTTAAGTACAGTTAATTTTTTACTTTATATGTCCGTTTCCCTATCTTCCCATAGTAGGAGACACAACTTAGGTAATGGTCTGTTTGAAAGCTTTTCCAAGTCAATAAAATTCAGACAATTTCAGGGTGTCAACAGTCTACTTTTAAATTGACTGTAGTCCAGTTCAGAAGTGGAGTATGTAAAGCCACTTCTGTGAAGCTGGTTTTGTAGAAATGGCTTCAAATGAAAATGGCCTGCAGTCACTCACCTGAAGCAAACAAGGTTGGAGGAAAGAAAAGAGTACTGAGGAATGGCAGTAGAGTATTGGGTAAAGCTGCCTGCACTTTTCTGTAAGGCACCTGTTGTCTGAATTGCTACACTGATACATATGGCAGTTCTTCTTATGTTACTTTGCTGCTTCGTGGCCTTAAAAGAAAAAGCAATTGAGGGCAATATTAGGTTCCTTTTCTGTTCATCTATTTCCCAGTCCTTAGCTGTCTGCATTGGAACTAGCATCTTTTCCTGCAATCTGAATAGAAGAACTGGAAAATTATATGGTAGTAATCTTTACATAATGGTTGAATGTATTAGTAGAAGTTGAGAAATTTGTAGTACTATTACCTATATCTTACCTGATCAGAAAATGAGATGTCAATACGTCTTGTATATCTTTCACTAGAATTTGTTTTTACTTCAAAGTATTTCAGACTTCTGTGGAGTAAATTTGGTACGAAATTCATCATTGGGAGTTCCAATTCATGTGCTAATGGCTAAAGCCAAAATGCTACTCCATTCTGAGTTATTCGTAAACCAAGGAAAATATACTGGTTCTTTACATGTACCTCTTGTGACATGCAACAAAACCAAGATAAATACAGATGTGTCAGAAAATCTTCACTTTATTTTCCATGTTTATGTTTGAAAAAATATTGCATACAGGGGATATTCAGATTAGTGGGCCTGTCTACATTTAAAAATAATAATGTAAAATGCATTTTTTTAGCATACAACAACTTTTACACTAAGTAAATATTACATAATAGGAACAGAATATTGGTTTGGAAATAAAATTACATTAATTCTCTGAATAATGTTTCAGAATGGAAATGAAAAATATATAAAGCATTTCTGTTAGAAGTATAAAATATATTGCTGAAAGTCAGTTGGTATCCTGATGATTCATCATTTTTCATTATTCTATTGTTGGTCTTGAAGTAAATTGTTAAGATAATTTGGCCATGCCTATTGCCTCTCTCCTGGTTTTCAGAAAAAATATTTTGTAACAATGCAAAACAGTTGGACAGGGAGGCCTAATCTAGGTTGTTCATGGTTACAGGTCTGCAGAATTAAGCCTATCTCAGACAAAGGTAAAGATAGCTGCCTTACAGGAATGCAAGTTATTCCCTGCAGTAGTTACATTTCTATTAAAAAAAAAAACCAAAAAAAACCCCAAACAAAAAAAACAACAAAAAACCCCACCATACCACCCCCAGCAAACTTTTCAAGATTTACTTTGCAAGACACATTTCAGTTTATTACAAGTGTCAGACTGGTAGAATAATTTTGCCAATGTTTTGAGATTACTGTCTTAATTCTTAAACAATTTTAAAAAAAGTTTGCAACACAATTATGGTAATTTAAACAAGGCTGTTCTAGATGATGTTCAAAAGGTTTAAAGAGTTGTATATCCATCTCTAGTTGCTTCTAGCACTCTGCGCAGTGGATACATAAGGGTTGTGTTAGTTAGGACAGTTCTAGCAAAGAAATACAAAAACCTCGTTACAGTTGCTCATTTTTTTCAGATTGCCTATTTCAAGTTGGTGTACTTCTAATAACCAAATGCAATTAGGATCCTGGCTTCATGTGTCACCTGAGAATTGACACCCTTAAAAGCATACCACTACTGAAACAGAACTGGATCATTTCTGTGTTAGTAGACACATTGTGACACATCCTTTCTTTGCTCACCCTGAGGTAATTTAGTTGCAGAACAGGATGATATAATCGAAGACCAAAACCTTATCGGCATACATTGTGCAGTGGAAGTAGTATTCCAGACACCCCATTCACTGTTGACAACAACTGAATTTTGGGAATTGTGAAGTTCCTGGGTTTATTGCATGTTTTGGTAACAGACTTTTAAAACGTGTTCCTGGGTTTACTGTGTGCATGCCTACCTATCCATCTGGGTGTTTTGTAGCGTAATTTTGATCTGTAGTACCAGTTACTAACCATAAAGTGACTATTTGAAACGGTATTCTGCCTACAGTGTTTTCATATCATTAGTTAAAAGTGAAATTGATGTATACCCACTTTATACTGGATACTGCAAACTTAATAGGTAGTGCTGATGATATAACGAAAATGAGTTGATTGACTGCTATGCAATTTAGCCAATATGACTGTAAATATTAGCCTAGATACCTCCCAGACATTTGTAACCTGAAAAATCATCTGGAGAATCTTCGGTATGGTTCTTGGTGCTTACTTGAGTAAGCTGAAATAGGAATATAAACTTTCACACTTTCTTGTTATTCACACAGCTGAGAGAGTTCGTTTCCTTCTTGTATTTACTTTTGAGTCTACTACCTACTGTGAAAGAAGTTGCTTTATGTGAGTAGAAGGGATAATAGCCAGTGTTTGAGGGGGTTTCTTTTCAAACCGAGGTAGAAGCTTGTTCCACTTCAGTATGGTTATCAATGTTTATTTAATGATATGTTTTCTTAATGTAAACCTTAATGGTGCGATCAAAGGCAGTTATGCTTGCTTTAACTTTAGAACACAAATCCACAAAACCAGCTTCTAGTTACAAATGCCAGCCTGAAAAAAAACCTCACACTTTCTTCTCCTCAGCATGTGCTTGTCAACACACACATTCTGTACAATGTGATAAGACACTTTTAGTTAACATGTGCATGCAACCAAAATAGATTAAAGGCATGTACTGAATTTTTTTTAAGACAGTAGAGACTAAACAATTGGGAATTTAAGGCATGTTAGAAACAGGGAGGGAAAGTATTTGTGCTCATTTATTCAGTTTTAAAATGTAACAAAAATTATCACATAGCTTTCTAATTGACAGTCTGAAATGGATCTTTTGAAATAGTAAGCATACAAAAAATACCGAGTTTAGGAATATGAGAAAAGCATTCATCTAAAGAATGGGATCAGTTTAAGAACAGTAGATTGCCCCACTGTATTTGCATTTGTTTAATTAAAGTTCCAGCAGTCAGCCACTTTATAGTATCTTTAAAAACTTTATTAGGGTCTGGCCTTTATGTCCTTATCAATGCCTATGTAATTCCCACTGCATGGGATGTAAGTTACAGACTTGTAATAGATGACAAAACTGTCATGCAGTCAGAATTCCGGTTTAACTAGCTACATGCACAGTACAGCAGAGCTGGATACCTTGCTGGGATCCTGCAACATGCTCTGCTTTACATGCAATATGTCAAGTATTCTCAAATCAGTTCATAGGTGTTCTAAAGAGCACGGAGGAAACCAGCTCATTTGTGTCCTGAAAGGTTGGCAATTCCTATTTTGAGTCCTTATTCTTAAAATTTAAGATCTAATATATATACTAGAAACCTTGCAGTTCTGCAGTGTCTATTTAGCTATCCCAAAGAAATCTCTGTTAAGTCTTATCACTGCTGCCAGATGAAAAGGCATAAAGAAAATTTAAACAAATAGCAGAAGTCAGGATTATTTTGCATTTAACCACTGGCTCATGCTCTGTCCCTTAAAATACAATTTTTGTGCTTGTGAAGCATGTAGGTAGAGATTTGGTTTTGCCAAGCTGCTGTTCAGATTCCTAGTAATCATTACAAGTTGTTAAAATTGCCCTTTCCCACATGCATTTAATATGTAAACTGAGCCTTCTTGTATTAGGCTGTGAGAATGGTAGTTGATGTTTTCCAGCTGCTGGGACAGAAGGCATTTCATGACAGTTTCCTGAAGAATGTTCTGTCCTTTCTCCTGTGCTCCCCATGCCTTTGCCTCCAGACCAGCCTTCCTCCCCCTCAAACACAGTGCAGTTAAGTGGTGTTGTGAAACATCTTATTCCCCTGCTGCTGACCCAGCCTAGACATGACATCAGTACCGAAGCAGGGTATGTCAGCTTCCTCATGGCAGAAGGGAGCATAAAGTAGGAGAAACTGAGCCGAATAGTTCTCAGGGGATCAGAGGGGTGTATTACAAGTCGTGTACTTTAAACAAGTGGAATGGAATCTCTTAGAACAGGCAGATGGATGTTAGCTGCTTAGATTTTTATCACTTAGAAGCAGTTCATAGCAAGTCAGGGAAGCTAAACCAAGTTTAAGAGATAATACAAAAGTCAGGGCAAAAGCAGACTGACCAAGCACAAGTCAAATTCATTTAAAAAGGTCCAATGGAAAGCAGTTCGGTCTCAGAAAAAACGAGGCCAGCAGCTGATGCAAAATAAAGCAACCCACTTTCATAGATGGACAAAAAGCATATGCAAGGGCTGTTATTTTAGCACAGCTGATATGCTTAAGAGCCACATCTTAAATCTCTGATAACCTGCTGCTTTAGATACACTTATAGGGGCATCTGGCTATATGTAGCCTAAAGGCTAGCAGTCAAGAGTAAAAGGTGCAGAACTAGTATCATTTACCTGTTAAGGGGGGTTTTTTGCCCTTCTTTGAGGGTTAGAGAAAAGGGCGTAAGGACAGCAATGCTCTTAAGTCCAGGCTTTTAACTTGTGTGCATAGGAAGTTTTCAAAAGGCCAATCGAACTGCCTTCAGAACTACTTTGAGCCATCTGACCAGCACGGCAAGAACGAGTAGGTGGCCTAGTACCCGTCTGTTCTATGCCACTAGAAGGAATGAGGTGGTGTTTCTTTTCTGTCTCATTCATAGATAGTGAGAGATGGAGTGTTTTGTGGTTTTTTTCCTTTGACCCCTATCTCTGCCAGCTGCCACTGGTGAGGGTTGGATTTCAGAGCTGAGAGACTCGTGTGTTAACTGACAGCCTAATAATTCCATAAGGTAACATGTGATTTTTAAAAAGCAAAGCAAAAATTGTTTTGGAAGACAGAGGCATAATTACTGTTAAAAGTTACATAGCTATTGAAAAACTATGTTCCAAATTGCTGTTCAGTAATGTAAAAGAAGCCACAATAATCATCAGAGATCCTTTTAATTGTACCAGCAATCACTCACTATACACAACATACCAAAAGATACAGGGTCAATGGGTCATCAGGAATACTGGGTCTCTAGTTAAGGGAACATTAAAAATTCGGAGTTCAGCATCTACCTATACTTCTGAAAAGCAAATAGGCAACTACAGATTCACCTAATGTAGGTAACATTTAATGAAGGATCACTGATCACTCAGAGAATTTGCTAAAAAGACCACTGAGTTAGGAAGCCTCTGTCCATAGTTTTGTGGATATTAGAGTGGTATTTGAATTCATCAGTGGGTAAGAAAGTACAGCTCCTGTTTCAACTGAATGTTACTGAGTGAGCAGCTGAGCTTGCAGGGACTTTTTTATTGTTTTGTCCTTTAGACACGTAATTTGCAAAATGCTAGAAATAATTTTCATTTAAAAGTTAAGAAGATCCACCTGATGTGTAAGTTTAGCCAAGGCCACAAATTCATGCGAGTTTTAAATATACATAATATCTTACCATGCCAAAGCATCTCAAGGCTTTTTGTAGATGATCTACGATACCACTGTTAAATGAATGAAAACAAGCAAGTCTTTGGTTTGAGAGGCAACAGCCAAAATATTCAGCAACAAAAACAAGTAGCAGAGACAGGGTGTCCAGAAATGGAAGAATGAAACAAGGTCAATAAAGAGTACCTAAGGCACCTTGTTTATAGTCATCTTTGCTACACTCCTTAAGACCTCCAAATAATACATAAAACTGCAAATGCTAAGGAATGTGAAGATGAAACAGCTGAGGACAAAATACATTACTCTTATGCCTAATTAAAATTCCCATGACCAAAGGATGTGACTAAATACATTTTTCCAAGTGGTAATGAAGTAAAGAGAAGAATCAGAGCTAGGAAAATGAATGAAAGGAGGAACCAGTACCATTAAGAGTAAGTTCATTTGATATTCATGAATTGCAAATCAAAATGAAGTAGAAAAGAAGGCTGGACACTGAGATGTGGATATTTTCTTTAATGTCTAGTGCATTTCTCAGTCTCAAGTACTATAGAAGGTGGAAATGTCCCCCTTAATTTAAAAGTTAAAAAAATAGGAAAGAGCAGTCTCTACTTGCTTCAGGAACATGCACTGTACAGCAGAAAGTGCAAAACTGTCCTTGGAAAAAAAATATGCAAAGGAGAATTTTGAAGAGGATGGGAATTCAGTTTATTTTAGAATAAATATATTTAATCACCAACTTAGTTGAGGCTTTCATCAAGTACGGTATGTAGTTGACTGGTAATATAAGCTACATCTGCGGATAGACTGGTTAAACTTTGTTTAACCACTCCTCCCAGCAAATCAACTGAAAAAATAAAAGGGGGGGGAAGGGGGAGAGTCCCCTTACTACTTTGCCTCAGTACCAGATGGTTTGTGAAAGCAAGTCAGCTGTACAGTCAGTTCCCTATTCTTATACTAGGAAATAGCTTATAATTTGAGCTCTCTGTAACATAATTGGCTTACTACATATTTGCTGAACTGGGTGCAAGATGTTCAGTCAGTTTCCAAACATGTTCCCTCTCTACTGCAAGCCGGAGGGAAATTCATCCCTTTGCCTACTTTTCAAGAAAAAAAAAGAAAAAGAAAGAAAACCCCTCTCTTAATCTCAGTCTATGGCCTTATTTGAATGTTTGTTCATATATACAGACAACTCTAAAAGTTTTAGAATGCCATGAGAGATCGGAAGGAGAAATCGCCAAGGAATCTACAGGTTTCCAGGTGTGTGCAACGGAACAGGAAGCTAGGTTAGCTGAACACTTCAGGGGATACAAATACTTACAAGATTTTTCATGTAGTTTTGGGAATATTGGACTAAAGTCTGCAATAGCCAGAAGCCTGTTTACCTTTTAATGCATATTAATTAAAAACTGTACAACAGCATTTAGTGTTCATGAAGATGATTGTTACACTTTTGGCATTTTTAGGAAAGCACGTTAAGCTTTATAAGACTGTACTGTCTTTCAGTACCTAGATTTTGTGCTCACGAAGTACAAAAACCCACAAACATTCTCCTCGTTGTTTGCTTTTACCTTGTGTTCTCCCCTCAGGTATGGCCCGTGTCCTGTTCCCTCGGAGCTACCTTTGGCTATACGGCTGGTCTGATTATTGCACCTCTGTGGATACACTGGAACCGGAAGCAGCTTACATACAAAAGCAGATAACTGGAGCAAAGAGAGACAAGGTATTTCTTTGTGCAGATTCCATACAGACTGTGCAAAAGTTGGGTTTTTTAAGAGATATATATATATATATAATATATATGTATAGTCAAAGCAGAAGACTATCCAAATTCATTTAGAGTTTTTCAGGCCAAGCATCTCCACTCAGTAAAATCACATAGATGCTATTTCAACATGGTGCAGTTTTTGCTTCTAGACTGTGTAACCCTGAGAGATTGTACCTTCCAGTCTGAATAAAGTATTTGTAACAGATGTGGTGGTTTCTTCTTACAAGCTTGTTGAGTGTGATTTTATTCCTCTGGATTTCACTGGTTGCAGAAGGCAGAACTGTAGTTTTAGCTTTCAAACCTGTAACAAGTTCACTGTGTACTTAATGCATTGTATTTAAATTCAGTAGAATTTCACAGTAAGCCTGGCCATCGTCAAATGTCTCTCACGTGATCAAACAGCAGTTTATGCATCTTGAGCCTATTCTCTTCTTCACTGTGTGTTTCTTTGGAGTTAGAATGGCTATAATAGCTTCATCAAAAACGGTCTTCAGTCCTTTCTGTGTTAAAGCTGAACACTCCACATAGCAGTAGGCTCCTATCTGTCAAGAAAATAAGTTAATTCAGTAGCAGTATCTTTCAGCTGTTCAGTTCTATCAGTGCGCTGCTGCATGGTTATTTTTTCTACAGTGACATCACAATGTTTGGCTGTGCCCTAGAAAAGTTATCTGCATGTGCATCCCCCTGTAGGAAAAATTAAGATTTGGCTAAAGATCTGGAATGCATTTAAGTTGGTTTGGTTTATAAAGGAAGCATATTAAATTGGATTTGCAGTGGGGTCCTAAGGTATTTTTTATAATTAAACAGCAAAAAAGAATTACATGACCAATTTATGTTTCAAAAATAAGACCATGTAAGTAGTGTCCTGATAAGCGTTGTCCACGCAGTGTGTTAAAATGCTAGTATAGCATTCTCAAATAATTTCTTAAAGATGCTTCCAACATTTTGCTTGAGCAGGAAAGGCTCCATCCAACCTCAGCCACTCCGTGATTTTAATTCTCTCTGATTAATGCTTCTATGAGTATCCACAACAGAAAGAACGATTACTAACAGGGAAGTGCTATTACACAGGTCTGCTTGTTAGCTGTATTCAACAATGCAAGTAAATACAGTTAACTGGTAACCAGTTGTAAGGTTTCACACATTGCTTGTAAAAGAAATGGGAAAAGCAGTAAAGGAAGAAAAAGTCAATTGGAAATAGGTTTTCTTGCTTCTTTACTACTTGGTTTCAATTAGGAATATCCAGTTTACCTCTTTCGCTAACTTCTGTCCTTGCTCCACAGATACAGGCTTCTCTTTCATATCATTCAGTCTTGCCAGAGTTTTTGGGTCATCACGAAGATCAATCTAGCAAGAAAGATTGCAGTCATGTTGGAATACTTTTCCTAAACAGTCAGCAGGCTATACCATGCCCTCTTTTGAAAGCAGAATTATTTATTTAATGGATATTACATGTATAAAAATGGAGTCACGTCAGGATTCAGATTGTGGACCCTTCCTTATCCAAAAGCCCTGGAAATGTAAGCTATGAACTACTACCAGAGGGAACAAATGTTTACTCTGTAATTTAGCTCTTCATTTAGATGTGATCATCTCAGAATACCAGAATGTATATCCAGCAGTGGCAGAAAGATTAACCCAAGTAGAACACCAACATGTGGGTCACTTTGTATTTGAAGCCCAGTCCACTGCCCACAAGAAGCAAGAAGAATGGGTACTTCTCCCCTTGCTCCTTTGCTTCAGCAAATACTGGATATGACCAATAGTTGCAGACCCAAGTAATTCCAGTAACATGGGTATGAACAGACAACTTTATTCCGTAAGTCCATGACTTTCTATAGTCATGCTGAGAGATGCAGCCAATCTTGCCACTTCGTTTACAATGCATATATTTTAACAAAATGGAGGTGGCTCATTAGAGAACACCTCCAATCTAGGGGTTTCTGCCACTTGTTACGGTCTTTCTTCCAAAGCCAGAAGGAGGTGCTGCTCAGGTCCTGTTGGGCCTGAACTTGCAGCCCAAAGAGAAGGTGCCATACAATGATGTGAATTGTTTAAATAAAGTAGAACAGAACCAGATATACCTGTGTTCCTACTAGTAAAAAGGGAACATTAGGTGCATATTCCTTCAACTCCGGTACCCACTCTTCTTTCACATTTTGAAATGAAGCAGGGTTTACCACTGAGAAGCAGATAAGGAAGACATCGGTCATAGGATAAGATAAAGGTCTCAGACGATCATAGTCTTCCTGAGAAAGAAAAATTCTGTTACCTGCAATATTAAATTGATGCCTGCATTTTATTAATTTTAACTGTATGCCTATTTCAGGAATTTTTTGAGACAAACTTTCTGAATGTTTACAACTACTCCAGGTTAGTTTGGCTGTTAAAGCAAAATCTGCATATGAGGGTAACTATACATGAATATAAATATTTTTAAAACTGTGTTAATACTGATAGAAACTTACTTCTGTATGAGAATATATAGATGACTACCCTTTAAAAAGTTTTCACTTAAAGAAAAATAAAAAGGCTTATGGTTCAAAATATTTGCAGATCAAAGGTTAGCATTTGTTTGACCAAAGAAAAATGAGCACATGTGACTGCTATAGCGCCATCGCGGTTATACAAAGCTAGACTAGATTAATGCTGTTTAATGCACTTAAATATTCTCTTTTGGATCATATGTAGAGGTGATATTTAAGACCATCCTTTCTGACTTTCAGAAACCTTACTGTCCTGTTGCTAGTGATCAGGGCAGATGGAGTAAGGATCAGAAGGGACATGTTTTGTCCAGATTCTGCTTTCTGTAAGCAAGCCCAGAAAAGAGTGGGAAGGAACAGAAATTAAGGAACAAGAACAGTAACAGGGGAACATTCATGCCCTTTTCTTGGGAGGAAATTAGTGTGAAAGGATTATTACTTGGGTTGTAGAACCATTTAGTTGGAAAAGACCTTTAAGATCATCAAGTCCAACCTTTAACCCAGGACTGCCAAGTCCACCACTAACCCGTATCCCTGAGCACCGCATCTAGGCATTTTTTAAACACCTCCAGGGATGGTGATTCCACCACCTCCCTGGGCAGCCTGTTCCAATGCTTCACCATCCTTCCAGTGAAGAGATTTTTCCTAATATCCCTGGTGCAACTGGAGGCTGTTTCCTCTTGTCCTGTCACTTGTCACCTGCGAGAAGAGACAGACCCCCACCTGCCTACAGCCGCCTTTCAGGTAGTTGTAGGGAGCAATTAAGTCCCTCTGAGCCCCCTTTTCTCCAGACTAAACACCCCCAGTTCCCTCAGCGGCTCCTCACAGGACTTGTTCCCCAGCCCCTGCCCGGCTCTGGACACGCTCCAGCCCCTCAGCGTCCCCCCTGCAGTGAGGGGCCCAAACCCAGCCCAGGGTGCGAGGTGCGGCCTCACCAGGGCCGAGCACGGGGACGGTCACGGCCCTGGCCCTGCTGGCCACACAGTCTGTGACACCAGCCCGGAGCTGGTGGCTCCCTCGGCCCCCTGGGCACACGGGGGGCTCATGCCCAGCCGGCTCTGACCAGCCCCCCGGGCCCTTCCCCGCCGGCAGCTCCCAGCCCCCTGCCCCAGCCTGCAGCTGCGGGGGGCTGGTGTGACCCAGGGGCAGGACCCGGCACTGAGCCGCGTTGAGCCTCATACGACCGGCCTGGGCCCATCGGCCCGGCCTGCCCAGACCCTCTGCAGAGCCTCCTGCCCTCAGGCAGATCAACGCTCCCCACTGCTTGGTGTCACCTGCACACTGACCGAGGGTGCGCTCGATCCCCTCGTCCAGATCACCGATACAGACATTAACAGGGCTGGCCCCAGTGCTGAGCCCGGGGGAGCACCACTTGTGCCCGGCCGCCAGCTGGATGTGACCCCATTCACCGCCGCGCTTTGGGCTCGGCCCAGCCAGCCTTTTACCCAGCGCAGAGTGTAACTGTCCCAGCCGTGAGCAGCCAGTGTCTCCAGGAGAAGCTGTGGGAGATGGTGTCAGAGGCTTTACTAAGGTCCAGGTAGACACCATCCACAGCCTTTCCCTCAGCCACGGGGCAGGTCATCTTGTCATAGCAGATCAGGTTCATCAAGCAGGACCTGCCTTTCATAACTCCGTGCTGGCTGGGCCTGATCCCCCAGTTGTCCTGCACATGCTACATTATGGCACTCAGGACAACATACCCCATAACCTTCCCCAGCACTGAGGTCAGGCTGACAGACCTGTGGTCTCCTGAATCCTTCTTCCTGCCCTTCTTGTAGATGGGCGTCACACTGGCTGGCCTCCAGTCTGCTGGGACCTCCCTGGTTAGCCAGGGCTGTTGATAAATGATGAACAGTGGCTTGTGAGCTCTTCCACCAAGAAGTCGCTATGGTTGCTTAGAGCCACAGCATGTAAAGCCACCAGTCCTACTGCCAGGGCCTACAATACTATGACAACAGAGGTATGGAAGAGCATTGCCCCTGTCATGAAACAGAGTTCCCTCTAGCGCTAGAGAAAGTGGATTTTTGCCATATTTTTTAGCTAAGAGCAGAAGGGAACATGCCCCATCTTCTCTCTTCAAGGCTTCCTTTGGTCTGTGGCAGTGAATGAATGTCTTACCATTCCTACCTTAGGCTTTTTTTTTCCCTTTTTTATTAGTATTATTATTATTAACATAGATAACTAACACTGAGCCCCGGCATTGCAGAGACAGTGAAGAATGCTGGGTTTATGCCTTCTCTTCCATAATAAACACCAGTTTATTACGGCTGCAGCAGCCTCCCTCTTCCCCATCTAAGCTTCCCATCTTAATTAAATCTCACAAAGACTGGAATGATTTGTTCATTAAATGCAGAGACAGAAATGTAATTCAACTCCACGTTTGAAATGAGACAGAAAATTAAATTTTTGTTTCCTTGGCAACAGTCACATTACCAGATTCTTAACCTATAGTTGCACCCTCAAAAAAAGCCCTTCATTGATTGTTAAGTTTTAAAGGCAGAGGCGCTAGAATTTCAGAAAACCTGTAAGAACTTCCTCAGAACAGTTTCTGCTAGACCCATCATTTCATTTGGAAGTCAACAGCTATGGGAAGAGGGCTGTTACCCTCATCATGAAATGGAGAAAAGACAAGCACTGGAGGAGATTATGCACTAGCAAGGAGCTGACCACTGGCCAGTACTCTTCAGTGTCTATTTACACAATATTCTTATTTGTAATCAGTATTCTCATGTGCCATTTGATTATATACTCTACTGCCAGTCTTGTATACTCTACAGTTCTGTCAATAAACTAGAGCATACTTGGCTCTAAACGTAGGCCCCCGATTTCACAAGCACCGTAACTGACACTCCTGTGGAACTACAACATTTGACAGGCCTTTTTGAAGATCAGTTTCCCTGCTAGTGTCAGGCTCCTATCCTGATTCAAAAGAGAGAAACAGGAACGCGTCTTTTCCGCACCTGTAGACATCCACCACAGAAAGCAGAAACAACTTCAAGAACATCACAACAGCAACCTGAAACTATTCAACATTCAATTCTTTCTTTGAGCACCTATTTTACATTTCACTTCTACTACTGAATATAGTTAGATCCTGCTCAGGGTTGCCACTCTGTTTTCTGGGGTGGAGATGAAAATCCTAAAAGAAGCTTCCCAACTGCAAATTACACTGGTCCCTGGAGTACATAATCTGCATGCGAGAACACACAGACAGATCTGTCGGCTGCTCTCAAATTCAGCTTAGTAATCATATGTGGGGTATGATTGAATAGGTCTTCTTAAAAAAAATATCTAGTTTAAAGTTGTAATTTGTTCTTGCCACCAAAAGGCTGCCTTTACTACACTCAACATTTTCTGAAAACCTTGCAACTGTGTTACAGTACCTAGAATACTGTCTGCATTAAATGCTGGAATGGAGAAAACACTTCACTGTCACCAGAAATTATGTTAGTCCATTGACTGTAAAAGATCTCTTTAGTTAATCCACTTCAAATTACAGATGGATCTTTTTACTCATAGCAAATACTAGGCATCTTCTGCAAAGCCAAGTTACATTTGCATGGTTTACTTCAAAACTTTTATATTTGGTTTATCTTTTTAAATCCCATTGGATACCAATCCTTGTGCATTTAGCCACATCTTGGTACTGCACCTTACTTCCCACGTGATAATCAGCGCTCATCTGGGAGTGAGCAATGTTACCGCTTTTTTAGGCATGTGCGTTGCCAAACCCTTTTCCTGCCCCCGTATCTATTTATATGCCTTTTGATTTATACCCTGTCCCATCTGCACTGGGCAAGCTGTGGGTCCATCCTGTGTAATTAAGAAGTTAAACTGAAGGCAAGTACAGTGTGATCGGATACATCATGTACCACGGCCAAAAATGTAAGTGGTATTCACTACAGTGACTTCACTGCATTTACACTTACTTAAATTAACAGAGAAGTTGGCTATAGCCACCAGTCCTGCTGCTTGAATCAAATCAGCACTGTCAGGCTCTCCTTTAAACCCTGTCTGTGCTATGAAAATTAGGTTTGTATTGATACTAATAATGGCAAGTAATTCTAATAAAGCTTCCCACCACATGATTAGACTGGTCCTGGGTACTCCTAAGAGAGACCCCAGCTTAAATATTACCAGCATCTAGTAGGCCATCTGTGCTTAAACTCCTTTTGCTCCCCAACAGCCCCTCAGAAATGGCAATCAAACTTGAAAACCTTCTCTGATGTATCTGGCCTCAGTAGCTGAGGCACTTGGTAGAAGAATCTGAAATACCAAATGTATTTAGACTGAGTATTAGCCAAGCCTGGAAAAATCTGGTTGATTCAACTACAATTTATTTCCTGAATCCAGTGTAAGGGAAAGAAACATGGTTTATTCTAAAATTAAATGCAATGGCAAAATCTAATTATACTAGCCAGTCAACATAAATTCCAATTTGAGTGCATGTACACACCACACTTAGAGCAATCAGACTTCCAATCTAATTGGGAGAGGCACTGCATGTATATTTAGACATTAAAAATATTTATAAAGAATTTAACTGGAATATTTTAAGAATGTGAATGAGATAGGCAAGAAAGCTACTAAGGACTGAAATATACAGCACAAGTCTTAAAAACTCGAGGCTATAATAGTGAAATGGCTCATTCTCCAGCATACTCTGGACTTCAAAACAGAATTCTATACAGATAGAAAAACATGCTGAAAATGTGAGAGTTGTAATAACTTCAAACTGGATGCAAGTATGTTGGCTTAATTAACATTATATGGAGCTGTGATTCCCTATAAAAGATACGACATTGCAGCAGGACTGTCCATCATTTTCCTAGTATGCCTGTGGTAACCCAGGCCAGCTGCCAACACAGAACAGACATGGGGAAGGAGATGAGGTGAAAGAACTAATGACCTGACTTGGCTTCTCAACTCCAAACTGGGAAGGACTGTTTGGGTGTTTTGGTTTGTTTTTAAGGGGGGAGAATGGAAATTCACGCTTCTAAATTCTCATTTCATCCTAGTTTTGATATTCCATAAGTAAGTCTAGCATTGCCTTTATCTTAGCTCCTTAAAGTCTGTGCTTTAGGTCTCTTTTTCCACGTTGCAGTACCTAATAATCTGCGTCTCTGAGATTTTCTGCTGCCTTCTACTTGAATACTGAACCACTGATTTTCGCTGTATTTTGGATGTTCAGGTGGATTTGTTTTAACATGCCCAAAATTTAGCTATTTCTTTTCCTGACAGCCTGCTCAAAACCAGAGGTCTTGAACTTTTTGTATGGAGACTGAAGAATGGCATTGCAAGTCTGCAGCATTATATTCTTCATTGCAAGTGTTTGCTCAGACTAAAAGCTGAATGCAGTGGTGTGTTCAAAGTTATACAATTGATTTTGAACTAATACTTTTGCCCGATTCCATGGATATCAGCTGAGACACATAGTTAAAAACACATAAACTATATTCCTAACTCTGCCACTGACCCAATATGTAGCCCTGAGCAAACCATTATCCTCTCAACTTCCATCTTCCCATCCGTAGAGGTTTGCCAGCTTAATAATGCATTAGTCTTTGCAAAGCACTCCAAAAGCTTTTGATGTACATAGCTTATGTGCAGTGAGATATTTAAAAAAAAAATAAACTAAGAAAAAGTGAAGTCTAATAATTTCTGGACAACCTTCTTGACCCACAAAAAGCATTATTTCCTTGTATTTATCAGAAAACTGAGGTTAAGAGGTGCAGGAATACTGAGAGCCCACAGTACTAGAGCCCCTGTAGCTCCCCTGTTTCATGGTATGATGCTCCTCCCTGACCAAGGTGAAGTGATGGAGACAGAGGTCCTTACCCCTCTCTCCGTAATGTGAGGCCACAGACCTCTTTCTCCGCTGGAATGGCATTAGGGTTTATCCAATTTGGAGAGATGAAAGGCAGAGTCGTTACATTTGCAGGCGATACCTTCCGGTGCCTTGACCAAGACCTTTGGGGAAATCCATACCTCTCAGATCTGCTGTGACAAGGTAGTGGAGAAGATGTTCACCTAGATCTGTTTATTTGATTTTTCTTCCTTGCATATATGAGGGCTAGGGACTTTAAGCACAGAGGAGAAACCAAATGCTGGTATGTCATTACCATTGCAGCAGGGGCCCTGAACAAGGTGTGTCACGCTTATGTTTTAATCCAGGCCTGGTGTTTTGTACTCGGATGGAACCAAAGTAGTTAATGATCTTATGTGTTTTGCAGCTTAGGAATGAAATTTTAACTATTCATCTCCAGTTAAATGACATACTCTTACAAACAAAAGGATAGGCCTTTTCTTTTCTATCTGAGAAGGTATGAAGTGGACGGGAGGGAACAAAACAAAGCTTGCACCACTGGAGGAAAAACCGGAGCTCAACAACTCTAGGTTTGTGATCTCTGTGTTAGCAACCATCTGTTGCTTTCACAGCTTACAACAGCCATCGTAAGAGGAGGTTCTCACGCCCAACCATCTGTTTTTAGAGGGGAAGCCAAAAATAGACATCAGGCAGAGTTGCTAGAGGAATCCAACCTTCATGCAGTGAAGGGTAATCACTGCTGCTGCTCCGAGGGTCTCAGTGAGACACACATATGTAACCAGCTGGCTTCTGCAGAGCGAAATCCCAGCCAAAAGTCCAAGTTTTAACCCATTTCACAGTAGGGCTTGGTAATGGCAGTTGAAAGTCCTCTCTCAATATGAATTGCCATGCTTTAATTTTTGAAGTGCATTTCAAAGCTATCCTTCAAGACTGCATTTTTCAGTTTTCCTCCCTGAAAATAAATTTCCGCTTCAGAAGGCCCCCCCCCTGTAATATTTTCGGAAACGTAACAAGTGAACCATAATGATGTTGTATCCAACGTGTGCCCCAGGGACTTAGTAACAGCTCACAGTTACCCCCATGGACACATCCTGCCATCTCCCCCAGTTTATTTGGCATTAATGGCTGATCGGCAGCTTTGTTGCGAGCACCGGGCAAACCTCCTGGAGAGGCACACCAGGAAGCAGCCCTCGCCCCGCTGAATCACCCTGTGGTTTCTGATTCTGTGAGATGCTTGGGTGGGGGAGGAGAGAGAGGGAAGTGGTCTGTCCTGCCCCATGCCAAGCACAAATTGCTTCCCTGGCTAAAAAACTCTCTGAGTTTTTTCACTCCGGGCCGTACAATACCGCAAGCCTTTGCAAGGAAGGAGGGTGGAGCGTACCCAGACTGCCGCTCGCTAGGCACCACTAATGCAGGACCATTTGGCAACAACAATCAGGACTGACACAGCATCACCGTAAAACGTCTGCTTGCCCAATTCTGCAACCCAAGCCCTGTTATGCTAATCGCTACATTTGATTTCTCAGTCGCCTACATCTGTAGCCACTAGCTTCTCAACACGCGAAACACGATGGGGCGATTATTCCCTGGCTGCAGGGGAAAAGTGCACTACAGACCCTCTGTCTCTTCACAGGCTTCTGGGGATACAGCCTGCATGGCTAAAGAAAGCAGAATTGTCCTGTTGTTGTGGCTCATTCACAGAGGTTTCCCAGGGAGTGCAAAAAGCTGCCGATTTGGGCCCAGCATCTATTTTTAAATTATAGAAAAGGCTGCAAGAATGCAGGATAAGTGCTCTTTCATTGTATTCTAAAAATGAAGTAAGCGGATCTAAATCCATCTCTAAATTCCTGTGAGGAGGCCTGTTCAAAGAAGGTATGAATTATACATTGAAAAAGCCCAAGCTTTGTGAATTACGATTTTTATATTTTTTTTGACAAAACTTTCCTTCTGGCGTATTTGAGGACTATGCAGCTGCTTACACATCTGAAAAGCTTTTCTGTACAGAGAGAAATAACTAGCTGGAAACCGGAGCCTAGTAAGATGGATTTTAGAGCATTAGAGACAAGAATATTCCTTTAATTATACACAAAATTGTCTTTAAGTGATCGGAATTGATCCCAGTCTTAATGTGGGATTAAATACTGCCCAGATCCTACATCTTGCCATGTGGTGATGCCAAACTATTTTCCTAGACAGTCTCAACAGAACACTCTCTCCTCCACAGGAACTTCAACTTGCTGGTTTCTTCATGGTTTTATAAAAATAGAAGTCCCTGACTTTTCTCTGTTAGCATCTGTAACAACAGAACATGGATTCCACTGACTGCAAGCAGTATCAGCGAGCACAGTTTCACTTAAACACCTTATGCCAGCTGCTTACCCACTGAGAAGTGGCAGAGCAACTGCCATGGACAAGCCCTTTAACTCCTAACCCATGAGAAACCACCAGGCTGTGGTGCGCTCCTGCGCCAGGTCCTTTCTCACTGTCAATGACCTTACGAACAGCACTCTTCCCACACAGGATTTCCACTTTCTCCAGGAAAGGAATTCACCCTGGTTTTGGTGACTGCAGCCATGAAGTCAGGATTTTCCATTCTTTCAGATATGGGCAATCAAAGGAAAAAAATACAATTCACACTGGCACAGGGGATGTGGTCGGACCCTCTGCAGAACCCACTCTTTGGAAAGATGGGTCCTTTCACTTTGTTTTTACAGAAGTATGACCACCAATAAACTTGTTTTCACAGTGAAAACAGACTATGGAATAGAGATGGTTTCATATAGTTACCCATATCGCGTCGTACATGTCTTTTCATTTGCTAACTATACAAATCCTGCCCAGACAAGAGAGACTGATCAGTTAGGTGTCGCGTTCCCTTTCACTTTTTACAAATAAACCCAAAAGCACAGTCTTCAGTCCAGTGTTGAGTAACGGCTTTGTAAGATAGAAGACTAAGCCTTCCCACTGACTCCTTCAAGATTAATTCCCATCATGCAACTTCTCAGAAGACGAAGTGCCAGCGTATCGGTGCCATCATGTGCACGTTGAATAAACACATCTCAGTGAAAAGTGTTGCTGGAATTCATGGAGTTCCTAAGAGTCTTCTGCACCTTGTTTTATGTCAAGTCCCAATTTGTCAAGTCTAACAGCTTCCATTGAAGAATGTGGTAGAACACTCAATGATTTCACTGTAGCAGATATTAAGTCAGTTGAAAAACTGCCTATGTTTTTTCTTTCTTAAGTGAGGAATGTGTAAGCCATCTCACTGCCCGTGGCTGGCCTATCTGTTGGTTGTTAACTGAAGATGCATCCCAGGTTGTGCCTGGCAAGCATCCCTTATTGACCTCGACACTGCATCCCAGCTGGAAATCTGACCAACGAGGAACTAGCATTAAGTCCTACAGATAATCTTCTAGCCTTCATGGCTACATCTAATTTAGAGCACAAGCTGCCTGAGACACTTTCAGTCTGTGTTTTATTAATCTGAAGCAATACGCTCACCTGGGATGCTGACAGATGTTCCTTTGCTCTGGAGAATAATGCTGCCACCTGCATTTTTATACACACACCAGCAAGTGCCAGCCATTGCAAAGAATTATTAAGACATGCCACAACATGGATGCAGCGCAGGGGATTAAAACAGACCGAGGACAGTAGCTGCTAACGCATCAAATGACACAACCTTTTCAGAACTGCTGAAAGTGTCATGTAGCGCTCAGACACATTTTTCTTAACACAAATCATCCAGTCGCTAATCCAAACCAACAGACTGCTTATAAAACCGCAGACCAGAGCAGTAAAAAGATACGGCTCCCCTCCTCTCTGCCCTCATTTTGCATGTTTTCTAATTAGACATGGGACAGTTTTGTTAAACGTGTAACTGCTAATTTGGAGGTTTAAAAAAAAAAAGTCCTGAAGCTCTGTTCCAAAGCATCCACTTTAGTGATGTTGGGGTTTATAATTCACAATAAAACTGCAGGATTTGGAATCAGTGTGCTTTATATTATTTCTTAAAGCCCAGGTTCCTGGAGTCTCATGATTATATAAAGAAAAATCACATCCTTTTCACCCTTAAATGAAAGATAAATTGCTAGTACCCCACAGATACAGAGAAAACTTGAATACATGAAGCTCAAAGCTTTAAAGGAAACCCATATCCAGCAAAGGGCAAAAGAAAGTCTCAAACCCCTTTTGATTTCCTAGGTCTTTTAGGTAGTGGTGTCTGCGGATTGCAATAGCTGACTCATCATTTTGAATGCCTGGGACTGACAAAACCTCAGTATTGCTGAAGTAAGTTTTACGTCTACTTTGTCCATGTGTTCTCAATAAAGGAACTGGAACAAAGCTTACTGAAATCAGCAGCAGGGTGCCTGCTAACACACAGCTTTGGATCAGACCCTAACACACTCTGCAAGTCCTTTTGCACTGCAGGTCTGCGCGACGGAGGCTGTACTCCAGTCTGAATTATATTTAGTTCGTTTTAAGATGTAGTTTGGAGGCTGAATCAGGAGCTAGGTTATAAATGCAAAATACACATTTTTTATACTTTTCATATTTACCAAAATATAGAGCTCTTTGCAAAGGAAATGGATTTCAGTTAAGAAGTCTGACTACGAACCTGCCGAAAATTCCCAGGGGCTCATATGTTCTCAACCAGAAAAACCCTCCTAGCTCATGCCACCTTACTCAGCTGTCCCATTCCATCACTCTTGCCTCCTGTAGTACAGCTCTACATTATATGATACTCAGATGAGTGCAGGTGCACACACCTTCTTCAAATCTGGGAAGTTGGGAAGTAAGAGGATACACAGTGGCATTGTGCTGGAAGAGCAGTAACTGTTGCTTGTATTCAGTGTTGCCTTTTTAGCTGTTGATGTCTAGATAGCATTGAAAGCTGTCACTCACTGTATCTTGAAGAAAGTATAAATGAGTAAAATTCAGAGAAAACTGTCACAAACTAAAGAATAGCTATAGACTCTTAACCCAGGAAAAAAAGGATTTTTACTTGATTACATAATCAATGTTTAGGAAGAATCTCTCTAGGTCAGGGGTCTTCATAAAAATGTGCTTTTAACATACCAAAAATTGAAGTTTCAGAGAACCTCTCAAACTTAGTTTGCTTTGGGTCCTTTACTTTGGTCTGCCACTCTTACTGTCAATTTGGTGAAGACATGCTAGATCTACATTTTCAAACACATCCCTTACATCTGATTTTAACAAAACTCCATGCTGCTACTCAGAAGTACTGTGGGGCTTTTGACGCTCTGAAAGTGAAACATAACTGTCTTGCATTTCCAGCATATATTTAGCGGATGCTTTCGGGAACTCAAAGCAGCTTGTCCCATCCTGAGAATCCTCATCTGGCGATAAAAATACTTACCTTTCTAGGGAAGCTAGGACGCTTTCAGTGTGAGTCACAGCTCACAGCGAGGTGTTTGAATGCAAGCTTTGCACTGGGATTATTATTGTTGGAAGGCCATTTTTTAAAAGAGAATCTGAAGGTTCCCTTCCTTTTAAAGGGAAATCTTGTCTTTGCTTAAACGCTTGTCTAGAGAACTCTTGACAGAGAGATTGTAAGTTCAGGCACTTCAGCTCCTTCTTTTGCCTTGAAAAACTTAAATTTCAAAGGGAGAATCTATGCACGTTTCTATTTTATCTGCATATATCCAGTTGCTGCTGCAGAGCCATTAAATCTATGTGGCTGGCAACATCCTGAAGCACGAAGCAGCTTCAGCGGAGGCTGAGCTATTCACAGGCCAGCATGTCGGGAGCGAGCTCACTGCTTCCCAGTGCCAGCTGCCAGCTCGGCTGGGACAATGTAAAACGAGCAAGGGAAAATGCATGTGGGAGGAGGGAGGCGCCGGGGGGGGGGGGGGGGGGGGGGGGGCGGGGTGGGGAGCAACACAAAAAGAGGACAGGATGTTAATTGCTAACGTTTAATTTTTAGATCTCCCAAAATCACGTTATAGGTTTCAGTGTTTACAACTCTACAGTAAAGGGTGGCAGGCTTTGCACTGTGTGAGACCGTGCTTGCGTGTTTCAGGCTTGCACTTGGCACTACGGCTGCGTGGTAAGTGCAACTCGGAAGGAGTAACGTGGTCTCGGGAGGGACATTTTTATTTCACAACAGACCAGCCAAAATGATCAGCAGCTGCCTCTCCTTTCAGTAGGGTACTGAAGTGGTACCTGCTAAGCCAAGGCTACATACCAGAGCTGAGACAGACAGACAGCAAAGAGTACAAAGATTACTGCTATTTCTCGTTTTACTTATAGCAACCACCACAAGTTTGGTGACCATCCATATTAATAACCACACCTCCACCCCGCTCTTTCCCACAGGCACATTCACAGTTATAACTGCTTGTTTTTACACCTGGCCTTAATGCAGGCACTGATCTTCCTAATATTTGGCTCAGCTTTATGCACTTCAGCAGCCTGACCAGCTTTAGTATAAAACTGCTTCTAACATCAGGGCCTCTGTTACAACCAGAAAACCGGTGTATCTGAATTAAGATGGCTGCGGCTGCAACTAGCCATCGGTATCTGAGCTGAGAAAACCAACAAGTGGCTCGTTCTGCTCTTGTGCTTAACATGTTTTGTGGCTACTGTTCTGGCAACAGTTGAGAAGGCACCGAGAATGTTACTGTATCAGACCTACAGCTTATCCTACCTGTATGAGGGCACTGAAGGCAGAGGACCAAAAAGTGGAAAGCCAAGGAACAGTTACCTCAGCTTTCTCCAACCAGGCCATGCTAGTATCACGACAGTAAATGATGCTGAGGGATACACATGTTATTACCAGGCACTGCACCATAGTAAGATTCACTCTGCTCCTTTTGTACCCTGCTCTGCACTGCTCAGATGCTGGCTTGGTGCCCAAACAGCCATGCTGTGCCTCAGCATCTCTCTTCCTGGGGCAGCAGGAGCATCACAAGCTCTGTTCCTGCATCCTCCCCATCCTCCCTCCAGGTCCTGACAATCCTTCACAGCAAAGACACAGGAGCAGAGAGAAAGGCTTCCACCTGTACGTGCTCAGCACATCCTGGAGAAAAGGGACACGATGAATGAATACCCCGCAGCAAAAGGGACTGAGAGAGAGGAAGATGGACCCCAAATGCCAACTTAAACAGCAGCTTTCAGTATGGAGCAAGAACTCCAAGAGGTAACTCCCGTGTGTCCTCCCACTTATCCCAGTTATTTGGGACATGGCAAAGGGACACGCAGCCGCCCTTTTTTGTTAGTGCTTACAGACATTTCTCCAAAAGTTTTAATATCATGAGAGTTGGCAGTATTATTTTTGGTATTATAGAAGATCAAAATGATAACCACTTGTCACTAGTTCAACAGCACTCCAACACAGTGAAGTTAAACCCCTGAAGAAGCCACAGTTCTCTTCCCAGGCTGATTTTGCCATATATGCCTGCTCAATGAAGAGCAGTACCGGCAACGAGTTAGCCTCCCAGAGCAAAAGGGGCTACTGCAAAGCCAAAGGCATCCAAGCATCAGTATCACAAGCACTTTATATTTGAACCTCAGTGCATTGATACTCCCAGATCCAGGCGATGTAGGTAGGTTCCATAGTTCTCATCCTCCTGGGGAAACCAGGACCCACTCCAAGCCCACTCAGTCTCAGCACATGGCTATGTGCAGCAGCGAGGCTAAAAGGAGCTGCCGGCTCCACCTCTGGGAGGAATTGCTGGAGGAATGTCCTCTCGGACACCACCAGCACCGAATTCCCACCTGCCTCCCTGGCGCGGCAGCCTGCCTCCACAGCTGCAAACCCAAACGGGCTCCGAGAGCCTCTGCTGCCTAGCAGCTGTACTGGCTATTTTCTGCTGAACCAGGGCCGCCTCAGTATTTCCAGCCAGAGAAAAGCCTGCCTGAACTCACACACACCCAAGGGGGGGGAAGTCTGTCTGCATATAAACTGAAGTTTTTCCCTGCTATATATAACCTGGCAAAAAATGGGATTTTAATGGATTTATTCTCAACCTATTCTAAATTCACAAAGACAGGAGGCATTATGTCACCAGCATAGTTACTACACGTGATCCTGTGTGTGTTGGGATGAAGTGAGTTAGAAATGAGTACTGGATGCCACGAACTCAAAAGCTTGCAACTCCTCGGCCAATGTGAAGTCTGTCATGACTTACTTAACACATAACCATGCAAGTTAAAAGAGACTCATAGGCTGGTAAATCAGTGTTTCAGTGCAATGAGCCTGCTGTGCACCAGTTATAAATCAAAAGGTCTTTAATCCTTGCTCTGCTATGGGCTTCCTGCATGGATTTGGCATAGGCCACAGTGGTCAGAACCTCCATTTACCCCCTCATTCCTCTTCCCCTCCAAAATGAGATCTGTAGATTGTACCCATGTACTCTGTCCAGAGCTGGGAGGATAAACATGCTGAAGATCGTCAGCTTCTTAGATACCACAGTAATCACGCACTGCCAAGTTTTCATGAAATGGTACTATCAGGCCAGTATTTTAAAGTAAAACTATTTGGGGGTGACAGAAATAAAAGCAGTGATATATGCTGGCACAGAAATCCCGACTTTGAGCAACGAAGAATCTAAGCCGTACAGAAGTCTGTGCAAGGAGCAGGCATGCACCAGGTGCAGCATGCTGTTTCCTCAACACAGAGGAGGCACCATCAACTCATGTCTTTCCTGCTCTTTACCATACACATTTAAAGCATTAAAGTAAGCTTTCTGTTATTGCATAGCTCCGGGAAGACTGCTTGTCAGCACACTGTCTGATGAAGCAGCTTTTAGCTGAATGAAATTGCTGGACTGGCATCTTCACAGATTCCCCTCCTTAGTTGTGCTATATGTTGGGATGGGGCTCCCGTGGGCAGCCCTAGACGTCCACCAGTTCCCCAAACATGCTGAAGTGGGATGGGGATAATGGTAAAGATTTTATTAGCGTTGCAGGTCTGACTAAAAGGGGAGTTTTGCCAAGACCAGATATATTTGTAAAGGTAGCCTCATTAAAATACCCCGTGTGAGCTCAGGCTCCTCTGAATTAGGCCAGCAAGATCTGGTCCTGGCTACATCAGAAACTGCCTTGTAATTCAAACCTAAGATTTCAGCTTCTCAGAATCCAGGGAAAAAAGAAGGCTTACCTCAACTTTTTACATGTCTGGCTATACAATTTTGCACTGAAAAGTTTTTCTTAGTATAACAGGAATACCTTCCCTTGCTGTTTGCTGCAAACTGGCCGGTTTACCCTACCAGCTTTTGAGGAGACCAAAGGTCACTCAGCTTTGTACTCGGCACATGCAGGCAGAGCAGGATACCACAAAATCACCTTAGTTAAGGTTACACAGAGCTAACAACACACGCTCCCATTAATAGCAACAAGCCAGCACAAGCAGTTTGAGACAGCATCCACAAATAAGCTATGCATATGTGCAGTACTGCTTACGGTTGCTTTCACATTTTCCAATGCTCGTTATAAAAAAAGAAAAAAAGAGAAAAATAGTTGCATATTAACCAAATGCTTCATTTGCCCAAGCACTGGATGTTCATTTTGTAACCTACTTAAGTTGTATTTTACAAGCTGTGTTCTGAACAAATTACTACTGAAAAACAGGACTATGACAGTAATAAGAAATGCACTTAGTTGGCATAAATATGACTACTTTGTGTTTACGTCAGTGAGATGACAATCATGAAGTCAGCCTTTTTGGGAAGAGTCTCACCCTTCAGGAATCAGCTTTCTGGAAACAGGTCTGTTTAAGTACAGTTCTCATGGAATTAATTTCATTACCGATCTCAGGCCTAACAAAGATATAAAAGACCAATTAAATGCTGCTTCCCTTACTTAAGGCTGTACGCAGGTCTAAAAAGGTGCACTAATCTAGGCAGCGCTTGTTCAATTCAGTATAGGAACAGCATGGTTAAAAAATATGGCTTCAGCCCATGCGCGCCCAGTGAGATTATTTTACTAGTTGCTCTTTACCACAAGGAAGCATGTCTGAGGTCATGTGAGACCAAAACACATGCTCACAGTGCAAGAAGAAGTTTTAATATAAGGAATAGACAACTTCACAAAAACCCATGCAGCGTTCCTGTGTACCCTCCGTGTCTCCTGGGGGGGCCCGGGGGCCCTCCCGGGGCCAGGCCCATTGCAAACCAGTTTGTCACCGACCAGGCACCCCCAGAGAGCTGGGGGTACTTTAACCCAGGAGACGGTACTCCAGTGCCGTGCAAGTTAAGCTATCCAAGAAGTGACTTGAATAATGGAGCCCTGCCTTTAGAAACCGTGCCTGTGACCCCCCCAAACATCAAGCTCTTTACTCATCGCTAAAGTTACTTAAGGTACGTGCTGACATCGCATCTTTCACAACAGGCTGTAATAACCTTAACCAAATGAATCACTTGAATTGTCTGGGATAGCAAAGAAACCCGGGTTATCTCAAAGGCAGCGGCTGGGAATCACGTTCCATTGTTTTCCACCTTTAGGCTGAACAACTCTTCTTAGCCACTGAGAGCTGTAAAGCGTAAACACGGCGAGCTGCGGCAGGCTGGGTCTGTGCCCGAGCTGACGCTTTGAGGCAGCAAGTTCCCCCCGTGCTGAAGCAGGCACATTGCCCCCATCTGAAGGCCGCCGGGAGGGTCGGCAGGCCGGGGGGGCTGGCCGGGGGCGATGCCCTGCCCGCGGTGATGCCTGCACAGTCGGGGCCGCGCAACCCGCCCTCCCCCAGCGCCAGGCTATGCCCCGGCCGCAGCTCCCCCGCAGGCGGCCACGCACCGCTAAAAATAAAGCCCGTCTCCACCAGCCCGCCCTCGGGAATAAGGGTTGGATCGATGTTTTTCTTTCCAAGCCGGTTTTCATCAATCGCCCCCCGCCCCCCTCCGCCAACCCGCCTCTGAATCACCCAGCCCGGACCGCAGCCCCGCAAACAACTTCAGCGCCGGGATCGCCGGGGCCGGGGGCCGCGCTCGGCACTCACCTGGCCGGCGGTGTCGTACAGCCCCAGCAGGTACTGCTTGCCCCCGACGGTAACGCTGACTGCGAGGGGGAGAAACACAGCGGGTGAAGGGGGGCAGACCCGGCCGGAGCCCCCTCCCCGCCGCCCGGCAGGGTAAGGCCGGGGGACGCGGGCGGCCGCCGCCGGCGCCGGGCCCCCCGCCCGCTCACCTGCGTAGTGGTCGAAGACGGTGGGCACGTACTCCTCGGGGAAGGCGTCGTTGGCGTAGCTCATCAGCAGGCACGTCTTGCCCACGGCGCCGTCCCCCACCACCACGCACTTCAGCATGACCGCCGCGCTGCCATGGGCCATGGCCGGAGCCCGCCCTCATGGCCCCGCGGGCGCGCCCCGCCGCGCCGGGCCCCCCGGCATCGCCGCCGCCGCCGCTCAGCGGGCGCCCCCGCCGGCCCCCGCCGGGCGCGGCCCCCCCGCCATCCGCCGCCGCGCTGGGCCCGGCGGGAGCCGCCTTCCCCCGGCCGCGGCCGCGCCGCGCAGGGGAAGCGCCCGCCCGGGCGCGGGGCCGGGCGGAGGCGGGGAGCGGCCGCCGGCGGGGCGGGGAGGGGCGCCCCACGCGTGGGCTGGCGGCGGCCGCCGGGGCTGCGGGGCTGGGGCTGGCGAGCGGGGACGAGCGGCCGCCCGCCCCGGCCCCGCTGCCCGCACAGCGGCACCCCGCTCCGCCGGCTGCGGGCGCGCCCCGCGCGTTCCCCGGGCAGCTGCGGGGGCGGCGGGGCCCGTCCGTCCCCTGGCGGCCCCCTGCCCGCCATCGCCCCGGGCGTGCATGGGGAACCTCGCTCCGTCCTCCGGCCTTTGCCCGTAGCTGGGTCCGTAAGCGCGGAAACAATCAACGGCACCAGAAGGGATTTCTCTCTGCGCCGAGCTTATGGTCGTTGGGTCTGAAACGCAGCAGCGGGCGTGCATTTACAGAACGCTGACGGGTGCGGTATAAACAGTCTCGGGTACCCTCTGGAAGGGCTCCGGTACCAGAGGACAGGACCTAGGGAGAGCAGGTACTGCCTTGCAAAACGAGGGAAATGATGCTCCCGCAAATGCCGGTGGCGATGCCCCCACCGGTCGGTGCCACTAGGCTTTCACCCTAGCAAGCTGTTTCCAACTTCACATTTTCACACGGTGTGAAACACACTGTCAGACAGAAAACAGTTGCCTTTTCTAGTGTGTGGGTTTTTGCAGATTTATGCTGTAAGCCCTGTCCAATTACAACAAAAGACGGCGCGCAGCAGCGCAAAACCGTGAGGAGAGACCTCAGTTGTCGTACAGTTTGTGTTTCTGCTTGATCTGACATGCTTGAGGGAGGAAATAAATGCAAATCCCACATTGCACAAAGCTTATCTGAATAGTCAATGAAACACGCTTTCAAATCAGGACAAAATAGAGAAGTCATTACTTCACAAGTTTTTCAGCTTTGTCAATCAAACTTTCATGCCTTCAGACCATGGAGGGGGAAAGCAGGACATCCAAGGCTGCTCTACTGCCATCTCCTCCCGATTCATCCAGAGAGCGTCAACACAAACACGGGAGCAGACAGGCTGCCCCAGGAGGTATTTCCTCAGCCCTTTGGAAAATGCCAGCTGTAAAAGAATGCTGGGTTTACCAAAAAGTCAGCTGGCAGCCAGCGCAGGACTTGGCGCACGGGTCTCTCCGAGAGAAACTTTTCCTAACGAGCAGGTATGTCCCCCACGAGTGGCTGTTTCAGGATGAGGTCTGGGACTAGGTCCAGGAAAACTACTTTACAGTGACCTGGCTCGTGAGGTTAGAGGTTTCCAGGTACCCGTGAGGGAGCTGAAAGCAGGCAAACAGGCAGTAGCCCAGGTGACACCCACTTCCCTTTTGCTTTACTTGCCAATGTGTATGTTAGGAGCACTCAGCACCAGCATGCCTGGGCAACAGCACCCCAGGCTGCCACCTACGCAATCGATGGGAAGTATACTCCCTCTGGTCTGCTGCTTGCTTAATTGCTAGTGTTGCTTCTCAAATCCTGTAATCATCATTTTGAACTTGCACAGTCTCAGCCAAATGATTCTCATCCAGTCCCCCATCTCTCTCAGACAATGGACGGCCAATTAGTCTGCACTAAATATTTAGAGAAAATGAAGATGCAGAACTAGTAATCTGAAACACTTGCCTTGGCTCTCCTCACCAGCCTGGCTGGTCGCACAGCCATGGGGGTCATGTAGCTGCTGGAGTGGGACCTGGTGAAACCTCACACAAGCCCCACAGCCAGCACAGCTCTGTGGAATCACCCACAGGAGCACAGGACTGTAAGTGCTCAGGTGGTTTCATCCACAGCGTATTTCTTGTGCTTGTTTTTCACCATTGCAGATGTCATTTTCCAACAAGCACCCGCAGCAGTGCGGTAAGGAGGGTGCAACAGTAAGGAGAGTACACTCACCGAGAGTTCTTGGAAATTTATTTCTTCTCTTAAACTTTTCTGAATTCCAGCAACTCCCTAAGAACGTGTTGGCACCTCTGCGGGTGTCAACTGATGTGGCTCAATGTAGGAATTCAACTCAGCTGTATCCTGGCACAACAAATACCTCACCAGGAATCACATCCTTCTTTCAGATCGATGACAATCTGTTCTGTGTAATACGCTTCCATTTTTCAGTAGTAGAAATATAAAAAATATGTTAAAATAATTATTGATGACAAATATTATTAAAAATGTCTTCATTAAAGACAATAAATCTAACCATTTCCCCTAACTTCTTTCATAAGGTGGTAAAATAAACCAGTATGAAATGTTAAAAGGAAACATATTATCTTAGTGATAGTTAGGAAATGAAAAACAGTTCAATCTCATTTTTCACCAAAAAAAAATTAATTTCTAAGGACAGTTTGTGACTAGTTCTAGCTTATGCATTGAACAGTTACTTTAGCATCATGTATGAGTGTGCTAAACAGTCCATTTTTTTTCATTGTGGTGAAATTAAAATTCTGTTTTGTAGGACTCCTGTAAGACCTCTCTATACATATGAGGCTGCGCACTCACTGGGAGGAAGAAACACTGCTAGATTACCCCAAGAAATAAGGCCTATTCCAAATAATTCAGGTGAGTAATGGAGGAAAGTGTGTTGAGGAGGTCTGATAAACGATGAGAAGCCTATGGAGACACAAGTCTCGTGAAACCCCATAGCTGACCATGCATCTAGGTCAAGGAAGATAAACATTTCTTGAAAGCAATTCCTGGGGTATACAGACTTCTGCAAGTGAGAACATAGAGCGGGACTGTGAAGTAGCATCGCAAAGTCCTTACCAGTAGTTAACCAGTAGCGGTTAAAATAGAAGAGAAAGTGATGGAGCCAGGCCTTGGTAAGCAGCAAAAGATCTGTTTGGTCTATGGACTCAGGGAATAAGTGTTGTTAATCATCTAAATTCAACACCTTTGGAAAAGATAAATCTGTCCATCTCAATTATTAACGTGTCTCTAACCTAGAAATTTACACAGTATGGTTACTTTCATCAATTGCGCTGTCACTCTGCATTGTGAGTACACTCCAGCATTTCTCTGTCCATATCTTCTTGCTCACCCTGCCAGATAAGCCGCAGGGCCTCACCTTGTCAATGTCACCGGATTGATGTGCACCGCTAGAGAGTGGCCATGCATCTCACTACTGAAGTGGACATCTTGCCATGTTGGGTGAAATCACTTAATGGGAGTAGCAGATACTGAGGAAACACCTCTAAAAATGCCAGGTCCCAGCCAAAGCTCAGTGATGTGTCAAAAACACTCCAATCAGTCCCACAAAGGTCCATCAGAGGATTAATTTTTTTAGGCATCCCTGTCTGTGGAAGATTGGAGCCATGGTTTATGATTCTCTGAAAAGGATTTTAGACTTTCAAGTCATGTTAAGTCTTTAGGAAAGTTGGTGAAAAAGGCAATGGCATCTGTATACCCTGTTTGCAACATACTGTCTTTCAGACCAATCAGTCTCTCATTTTTGAGCAGAGCAGCAGAAGGTAACATCCAAATGGACACAACACAAGCTTGACTTGCAGTCAGAATGATATACTGTTGTCATAAATGGTGAGAACACCATTTTTACAATTTATGAAATCTGATCATTATAGTTTTGCTTCTCTACCCAAGATTATGTAATGCAAACAATGATTATGTGTCCCAGCTAACAGAAAGGAAACAAATCACGTATTTCTAATGTGCTAAAAATGGATAGGCAAATTGGTAGCTGCAGATCCAATTCCTTCTGAATGTCCGTTTCTACTCTGTCCCCAAAATATCTTTAATCCTTTACAAAAGCACCGGTACTAATTTCCTGACAATTTAAAGGGTCCCAACTGTGCTTGCTTCCCTTCTAAGGTGTTACATGAACACAGTGATGCCTCCAAGCAAAGGCATGCAGTATATAAAACCAGAATAAAACAGGATGACACACTGTCTCTTGAACTGTCTCACCTTATTCCGTTGTGTTATTACAGCTTGTGATACTTTATTAACCACCCTAAATAATTTCCTTCCTTTTTGCATGGCTCTAACTGAGATGGGAGTCTTTAGTTGACTAAAGAAAAACAGTGGCACCCAGACCAACAACTAGAGCCCATTGCTGAGAATGAGATACGATGTTTTAAAAATAAATTTGGCGCTAGCCACTGGAAAGTGTCACAATCACTAGTCTATGTGCTTTTCCTTAATAACTGTAGTGCAGAAACTTTAAAGGTGGTCAAAGAAAATACATCAGTGGAACCTTTTCCTCTGAAAGGCAGCTCCTTTGAGGTGACTACTTTTCAAAATCATGTGAATTCCATGAAAATGTTTTAAGAAAGGCAGAAAAAAAATGTTCTGGCAGCTTCAAAGCATCCAGTTTCTATATTTTTAGAGCAAAGCATTTTAATTTCTAAATCACTATGGTTTCAATTTAAGTTAGCATAGTGTTAGAATACAGTGTAACATAATGAAAAGGTGACATCATCAAACATTTCAATCAATCAGCATTTTTCTTCTAGAAGTTTTTTTGCGTTTTTTTAAGGGATTTCAAAATTTTAAGGTTGCATTCCTGATTAGGACAAAGACAAATCTTAACAATGTTCATAACAGTGAATTTTTATCCTCTGCATAGCTTACCCACTCCCTCATGCTTATGGCATGCTAAACTATGGTAAAATAGCACGTTCCCTTCTAACTCATAATACCTTTTTTTCCCTTGAAGTCTCTTTGTCAGTGTTTTTGGTAATGGAGTGCCCTGTTTTCAGCAGAGGGCACCAGGATCACTGCCATGTTGTGTCTCAGTCCACTGCTCGTGCCTGTGATTATCCCAGATGTGGCTCTTGGAAGACAATATCAAAGCTTCAGCAATCTTTCATTTTGGCTAAATGAAAACAATCTTTGAGGAGCTAAAAAGGCCACTAGCTATAACCCTTCAACTAAACTAAATGGTACCTGAGCCTATTCCATGGCCCTAGGACTAGCAGGCACAACCTGGCCACATCCACAACACTGATGTCTCATACCCTGTTGCAAATGGTGCCTTCTCAAATCTGACTGCTGTGTGGCATTGGTGAGTTCTCTGGGAGAGTCCTGGTGTTGCTCCACCCAAAACTGCCCTCAAAAATACTCTAGGGATGTCACAGTCTTAGCATTCAAGAATATACCTTGGCTTTGTTTAATTTGCTAGGATAGATGTCATCATTGCAAGGCCGATGTTCTAAGTCTCATTTTTACTGATCTGTACTAATTCCAATGCAGATTATTTCTCTCGGTTCTTACCAGTATTAATTATTGATTAATTCTGGTAAATCTGATAATATTTTTCTCTGTGCAAAAAACCAACTAACCAACCAACAAATCCTCCAGCTCTAAACATATATACATTGAAAATACCTCTTTTTAATTCCACTTATTACAAATGAATCTGTGCCTAAAGCTGACCTCTGGAATTTCTCCAAGCTTTAATGAAGTCTGGATTTGGGTTTGAATCTTCACAAAGTCTGGACTTCTTTCATTACCTTCTTTGAAGCTGACTCTTGATCTGCTTGATAGACAAAAGCAAGCTCCTAAACTAGTTAATCTTCTGTACACCAGTAAGATTCAGCTGTAAAACCAAATTCTGAAACAAACATCTTTCTTGATTTGAGGATGTTTCAGGCAGAAAAATGTAGCCATATTTTAACTCATGCCAGTTATCAACTTCCTAGTGAAGTAAAGTCTACTGACACATGGAGGTGAAGAATGGTGATGGATGGGATATTGGGATGTGGGGGTGGATGGCAGAGAATGGGAAAAGTGGATGGGAAGGCAGGGGAACCTCACAGTACCCCCGCTCAGTCCTGCTCTAGGACCTGAATCCACCCTGCTCTAGGAAGGAAAGGCTAAGTCCTTCTTTGGCTGTCCTCTTCAACAACTTCTCATGTAATTTGGCATGTTGAGAATGCTGGAGGGAATTAAAAAACAGACCTGAGGACAGAAATCCAGACTTGGGGAATCTAGCATATGCAGGGAACCATGGGCTGTCAGTGGCTCGCTTTAAGCGTGAGAAACTCCGTAAGTGTAATAGCTTCTAAAAAGCTAATGGCTTAATAGCGTTGGAAGGGAAGAGCATGCTGGAAATTTTCTCAGGCAGGGTTAATTATATCCTGATACAAAATGGAGGAGAGGGAGGAAAGATCCATCATTTTCTTCTTAGGTGTTTATTGTAATCAACGTGGAACCAGAATTTCAGCGGATTGACTCATGACACTGTTCATAACTTCACCTTCCAAACATTTCAGTGAGTGGTGACAACCCCCTTCCATGTAACAATGGAGAGAACAGGGCTTCAAGGTCACAGGGTTCCCTTCACTTCATTTCAGTAATGCTGTTGTTGCAGTTGTAACTACAAACACCTAAAGAACCTCTAAGATCTAAATAAAATACATCCCTCTTAAAAACATTCCTTTGCTGAAAAGATTTACTAACGTATGGTTAAGATTGCTCACTTGCTTCTGTAAAGCTGAGCTCAGCATAATTCAAATCTCTGAGAAACCAGGAAATACAGAGGCTAATAAAGCAATATTAATTCTAACCCTTATAGCAGTGCCTCAGTATATCTGTAATGGAAATAATTCACCTTTTCAGTGAGCGTCTTTTGGAGAATATAGTATGTAACTACTATAGCACAGGCACACGTTCTCTTTGGAAAAGTGGGCTGTATTGACAGTGACACTTCCTTTACATGCATACTCTGACCCAGTTTCCTAGAAACAGCTCCAAAATAGTTAAATTTAATCCTTCCCACTACTCACCAGATAACAATATTTAGTCACATATGTATTATTAAGCCCACAGAATATTTTTCCTATTTTACTTCGCACAAGTGCCAGTGGCTAAAACATCTCCATCTCCCAGTGCTGATTCAGTGTACGGAACTCAGTTATGAGAAGAGGCATGCAGCTGTCTCGGCGTGTGTGTATGTTTTTCTTTTGATCCCATCCATAGAAGTGGTGAGCACTGTGGTGCTAAGGCCCCATCTGAGGGGTATGGCGTCCCATCTTTCCTACTATCATAGTTTACTAAGTCTGCTACCATTTGACGCAGCAATACTCAGCTCAGCAAATACTGCCAGTTCCCTGTTCCTATTGCCAGCTCCCAGGAGGGAAGAATAAAGGTTGCCAGAATGTTGACCTAAACTCTGTATTTCCTGACTTCCAAAAGTCTGAATTTTGCTGAAGCTGATATTTCATAAGGGCTCCAGCTACTGCCAGGAAATCCTAACTTTGCATTAATTAAAGGGTTTTGTCAGTCAGTAAGAAGGAAAGATGCTTTACGAGCTGAAATTCACTCTTTCCTTGATGCTCAAAATATTGCCTGAGAAAGCATCTTAGCAATGTGCTGGTCTGTGATTCAGGATGAGAAAAAAAATCTGAAGCTACTGGAGTTCTGAAGTTTCTAGTAAGGACCAGATGCATCAAGGAATGGTAGGCTAGGGGCGGGGGGGGGGGCGGTGCTGTGGGGGTGGGGGTGATTTGGTTTTGAACATTTTCCTGCTGACTGGATTTTTTTTTATACCAGTGGTGGGGTTCACCACCGTATTGCTATTTTCTTTATTGCTTTCATGGATTCTGTTTTTAATGGCAGTCAGAAAACACTGAGCTAAGGATGAACAGGCTTCTTTAGAAGGTATATATAGAGAAACTAGCTTTTAAATATGTATGCATAACTGTTTGAAGCTGCAAACACTGCACCAGTTTTCAACAGAGCTCAGCTCCTATCTCTTAGCAGGGGGTAGGGAAGGGTAGTTATCCCAAAATACTCAGTGGATCTCACTGTCACATTTTGCAGATGGACTTTCAGAAGTACCTGAGTGGGCTCTTGGTGTGGTACATGACCACCTTTTAAAATTCTGATCCCAGCCGCATATGGATGAAAGATAGAATGAAGCTGAAGTTTTGACCTAAGACTACAGGTAATATAATCCTTTAGTCCAAGGTCTATCAAATCTCAGCCATGAACTCATCACTTAATTTTTCAGTTTTACATCTCTAAAATAGGATGGAAATGCTGTGGCATGTCAGTAATATTGACAGGATAATAGGGGTAAAGGATCAGCAGTGTCAGTAGAAACAGGGGATGCACACTTCTCACCCCCTCCATCTTCTGATGTAAACTGTATACAACAGCTGTCTCTTAAGGGTGGCTACAACCTTTCTAACCTTTTGTTTCCATAACCTGAAACCCCTCCTCCCAGGACACCTGGAAAAAGCTGTGGTGACAAAAGCAAAGAAAAAATGTTTTAAAGATGAATTCAAGCATTTAAAATGAAAATTTTAAAGAATAACATGAAGAAACATTTTCTATTGAAAAACTGGTATTATCATGCCAACTTAGGAATGACAAAACACCTCAACAGTTCACATATTCATGAATGTGCATGAGTGCACTGCTCCCAGTTTCACTACTCCTTCCACCCATTAAACCATCATCAGAAATTGACAGTTGATGCTGGGCAGTAACAAGACCTCAAGGAGATAAAACTGATGTAGACTTTACCTTATAGTAACAGACTTTGAAAATAAATCAGTGGTGGAATGAGTCAGCCCAGTTGCATCAGCTTCTGTGATGTCTGAATTTGGTGAGCGGATGAATCCAAACAAAGCAGATCTTGCTTTAGAAATAAATTTTACATAGCCTTTGCGCTGTTGAGCAGTGCAAGAAGAACAAAAGGATTTCAGGCACAGACAACTCCAACACTCCCCCTGAGGAAGATTTCTGTGGCAACCAGTGATTAAGTGTGATTGGAACCAGGCAAAATATTTTCAGTGCGCTGTTTCTTGCCAAGTCAAAATGGGCTTGTTTTTGAATTCACAAATACTTAAATGAAACTGGACATCATCTCACATGTTTCAATTTGTGCCCCCTTCCTCTCCCAGAAATAAGTAATATGATCATTCATTCACGACAACAGCTGCCAAAATGCTGGGAGTAATCATTGTAAATCTTTTTAATTTCAGGCTTCATGAGTTGTTCTAGATTTGTCTGTTGGCTTCAGACAAATCCCAGTTCCCTTACTGGTCATCCTGCTTTGGGTTATCTGAAAAGCCAGTAGAAAATTCTACTTCATGTTTTCAGGCAGGGAACTGCACTCTTTGTGTTGTCCTGTAGCTGGAAAAGATAAAGAGGTTGCTGCATCCTGTGTGTGGATCTCCAGTATCTTACTGACCGCGAGAAACCCAGAGGCAGACAGGAGCTTAGGGACATAAGCATTTGCAGAAATAACAGTGCATACAGTAAAGACATCGGAGAAAAGTAATATAGGTCACCTTCCCCCTAAGATAGTAACACTGCATAATTATGAATGACCTTGCAGAGTACTCCAAAATCATAGACAACCTTGACCAAGTTAAAAACCTCAAGTCCTTTCCTGACAGCAGAGCTGGATGTAGCATAGTTATGTGGAAGTCAGTTTTGTGTGTTTGCATGCAATGGTGCTGTATTAACACAAGGCCTGTAAAATTATTGCTATCTTCATTTATTTACTTCTCTTGTAGCCACAGTGAATCAGTCCTGTTTGCTATGTCGTGCATTTCTCAAATAGTAATCTGCAGTAAGAAAAATGCCTTCAATCTCACTTGCATCATCTATACAAAAATGGACTCACCCCCCAGACAGCTCCCAGGTTAGCAACCCTATCCACCCATCCTTTCAAAAGAGGATGGAAAAGAGTTAAGTGCGAAAAGCCCAAGCAGAACCAAAAGTGGAGTGCTTATGCTAATGGAAGAAGCTTGTATGCAAGTGCCCTGCCACCTGTCTGACTGACTGCAGGATGCCAGCCTTTGTGCTCTGCTAGGGTATGCCTAGGAACATGTTAATGGGAAGTGGCCAGGTTTTTTAAATGCCATCATTAGAGGGGCAAATTTTGAAATAAACAAACAAACAAACAAATAAAAAGCAACTGTGTTACAGATATCTGTGCAAATGGAACAAAGCATTTCCAAATGTGATACAGTCTGTATGTGTGTTTTTTCTGATACATGCATAGCAAGATCTTTTTTGCAAGAATCATGTTTCTCTACCATATTGTTTTTATGAAGAACCTAGAGACTTTTATTTTTCCTCCAAATCTGTGCTGTGGAGTCATAATTTCATAAGTCCTAACTTAGTTTGGTTTCATTAAAATTTTTGCCCTCCTGATTGTGAAGAAAAAGTGGAAAGGTGAACTGTAAAGTTTCAAACACTAGAGGAATTTTCAGCAGGTCTGGGGATGGAAGTTTGGGGTCTGACTCTCAGTTTCTGGATGTCGGAGTTAGCAGCACTATTAGCCTCAAGACAAGAAGGCTTTAAAAAATGTCTTAATGCTCATATAAGGGTCTGAGCAGGATATTTTATTTTATTCTTCCTTCCCCACCCCTACACTAGTACCAAATTACATACATAACTTCAGATTTCCAACATTTCCCAATCTGGATTAATTTACATTTGGAGAGAGGGTGTGAATTAAACTGTTATAAAAGGCTTAGATGCAGTGCCAACTTGTTACTATGCTCTTTCAAGCATCGAATGCTTTTTCTATTAAGGAAGCTCACAGAGAGTATCTTGCATCTGGAAGTCTCTCTCATTGCACAGCTTATTTATCAAATGCAAAGGAAGACTTATACAAATGAAGGCATTCATAGTAATAAAATTCCTGGAGACCTTGCTGCAGTTGGAGGCTCTATCGTATTATCACCTGCAGTAAGGTGTTGCCTTCTTCAAGGAGATTTCAGTCTGAGAACAACCTAGCTGCTGCAGGGATGCAGAATGCAAGAGAAGTGTCAGAAGCAACAAGGAGAGAAGCAGAGGGCAGAAAAGTGCACACCAAACTGTTTCAGCTGATGCAACCAGAACTCACAGCCTGCAGCCTGAATTGCACTTAACAGTCCAAAGTGAGAAGAAGATGGTCCTGACACCACTTCATAATTCATTAAATACTGCAGAGATGACTTCAGCTTCCATGCTACATTTCACATGCTACCTAACAGACAGCTATTCCTAGGAGTGAATATGAAGCTCTTCCTTGTTTTATGCTGTTCTTTTTTCTTGAATTTTCTCATATATCAAGTGCCTACAGACATGCAATTCCATTTTCTGCCAAGGGATGTGATAGAATTCCTGTCCCTTTTTGGTTGCAAACATCACATTCACACCACGTTTTAATTAGAACTAAAGCATCGGATGAGACTGATTCAAATGGTTACAGCAAACATGGCTTCACTAATGGCAAATCGTGCTTGACAAATTTGGTGGCCTTCTATGATGGGGTTACAGTGTTGGTGAATGGGGGAAGAGCAACTGACGTTATCTACCTGGGCTTGTGCAAAGCATTTGACACTGTCCCACATGACATCCTTGTCTCTAAACTGGAGACATAGATTTGACAGATGAATTACTCAGTGAATAAGGAATTGCTGGATGGTCACACTCAAAGAGCTGCAGTCAACGGCTCAATGTCCAAGTGGAGACCAGTGATGAGTGGTGTTCCTCAGGCATTGGTATTGGGACTGACGCTGTTCAACATCTTTGACACTGACATGGACACTGGGATCGAGTGCACCCTCAGCAAGTTTGCCAGCACCACCAAGCTGGGTGGGGCGGTCGACACGCAGGAGGGAAGGGATGCCATCCAGGGGGACTTTGACAGGCTTGAAAGGTGGGCCCATGCGAACCTCATGAAGTTCAACAAGGCCAAGTGCAAGGTCCTGCACATGGATCAGGGCAATCCCAAGCACAGATGCAGGCTGGTGGAAAACGGATTGAGAGCAGCCCTGAGGAGAAAGACTTGGTGGTGTTGGTGGACAAGAAGCTCAATATGACCCAGCAATGTGCCCTTGCAGCCCAGAAAGCCAACCGTGTCCTGGGCTGCATCAAAAGCAGCATGGCCAGCAGGACAAGGGAGGTCATTCTCCCCCTCTGCTCTTGTGAGACCCCGCCAGGAGCACTGTGTCCAGCTCTAGGGCCTCCAACATAAGAAGGACATGGACCTGTTGGAGCAAGTCCAGAGGAGGACCACAGAGATGCTGGAGCACTTCTCTGAATACAGGCTGAGACAGTTGGGGCCATTCAGCCTGGAGAAGAGAAGGCTCCAAGGAGACCTTACTGCAGCCTTCCAGTGCCTAAAGGGGGCTACAGGAAAGGTGGAGAAGGAATTTTTACAAGGGCATGTAGTGGTAGGACAAGGCATAATGGTTTTAAGCTGAAAGAGGGTAGATTTAGATTAAAGGAAGAAATTCTTTACTGTGAGGGTGGTGAGGCACTGGAGCAGGTTGCCTAGAGCAGCTGTGGATGCCCCATCCCTGGAAGCGTTCAGGGCCAGGTTGGATGGAGCTTTGAGCAACCTTGTCCAGTGGAAGGCGCCCCTGTCCACGGCAGGGGGTTTGGAAGTAGATGGTCTTTAAGGTCCCTTCCAACCCAAACCATTCCATGATTCTATGAAATTTGGCTATGTAAAGGATGGTTTCATTCTTGTTGTTATTGATACTTGCATCAGAGTTGTCAGTTGTTAGTCACTAAGGATAGCTAGCAAATTGTTTTCAAGGCCCATTCAACTTCTCCCTTGCCAGTATTCACAGAAATCTCTCCCTTAATCAATTAGCCTCTACCAATTTTTGTAGACTTTGTAAAAATTATTCAGGGATCACAAATTTCCCAGCGACTGCAATTTCCATCCTGAAGCATTATTGGCTAACACATCCTCCAGACACTTTATATTGTTCATCTGCTTGTGATCTTTAGCCTGCCCTAACCTTCAGCTCGCTGCCACCTGGGTAAGCATTGTCCTTCAAGCTAGAGAATACAGGAAGCAGCTTAGAGCTGAGTATCTCTAGTTTCTCTCCAGTGGGCCAACAGAAGCAGAAGGGACTCAAAGCTTTGAGGGGAATTGTTGGTGATCTATTTTTCTCCTTTGTTCACCCTTTCCAATCAACAGCTACAAAAACCTTAGAGATTTTGCATTCCTCCTTTACTGGGCTTCTTTTGTCCTTTGAGGGTATGTGATTGGTATTATGGGGTAGCTACGGAGTATAGCTCATCTCCCACATCCCCAGCACCAGCATGGGAGACAGTCCAAATGCTGCCAGCAAACATCCTGGCTCTTCTTCCCACCAGTTCAATAGCTTGCTTACTTTTCTCTCTCAGTCTCTGCTGAGCAGGGAGTCATGTACATGCATCAGCTTGTAACTCCCCAAATGTGATTAATAGTTTTGTGGTGTTTAATATATGAGATAAATGTGAACTGACGTGAACTGAAATGTAAGGAAATTACCAGGCAACAGGTTTTAAGCAAGCAGAAAACAATTGCTTTAACACAGTGCTTAATACTGTTGTGGGACTCATCACCATCAGTTGTGGCAGCAAAAATGGATAAATGGGCTTTAAAACGATTGGAAAGATTTGTGGAGGATAATTCCATCCTTGGCTATTAAATAGGATGATCCAAGTGCAACCTCTGACTCAAGAAACTGTTCAGCTTGGCCAAAAGGTGCCATAATGTTCTAGGAGAAGATATACTCCAGAGAGAAACATTCCATGAGCATCAACCTTGGCTCCTGTTGATGATAAGATGTTGAGCTAGCTGGACTTTGGTATGGCATGAAAGTTCTTACATTTTTCCAAAAAATTCTGCATTTGGCTAATAAGTTTGTTATAGTGAGTAATCTGTGTCATACAGGGGCTCATCTGTAAAGACTTGTACAATTCTGGTGAATTTACTACTAGCAACCAATAGGATATTTCTGGACCCTATGTAATTAAATATACATATATATGGTTCTAATAATTGGGGGTTTAACCAATAGGATATTGCTGGACCCTATGTAATTAAATATATATATGGTTCTAATAATTGGGGGTTTACCTAGTATACAGCCAGTACTCAGTCTTCTCTGCCATGGCTCACCAAATAAAAATAGAAACTTGTAAACAATGGGAATCTGTCCACACTGTGCTTGCAATGCTTCTGAGTCTGCAATACAGAACGCAGGCTACAGAGAGAGGAAAAACACTAGTGTGCTGCTGCACCTCCTGATATAATCCGCAACAGACCTGGCTTTTCTTGTAGTCATAAAACAGTCACTGAAAAAACCCCAAAAACTACTTTATCCAATGATTGCATATCCTATGCAGCCACACTGCAGCTGAAGTGAGAATCCTGAAGTCAGTCAGTTTGGGAAAAAGAGTCTCAAATGCCAGCTCCTCTGGGCAGGACATGCATTCACTCCTGCTCAGCCTAGCAGGCTCAGAGCTCTCCTGAAACACAGAGGTTAAACTTTCTGCTCCAAACAGTCCCACCCAAGAGACAGCCCTGAAGCTTTTTACATGGAAAAAATGTAATCAGAATGTGATTTTCATGGTGCACTGCAATACTGGGTGTAACAGATGACCACCAAAATGTATGCTTTGTGTTTCCTGGTACTGGTTTGCTTAGACAACTTTTAAGATGATCCCTAAGCATAGAAAGGGCGAAGGCACCAGAGGCAGGAGAGGCTTTGCTGAGCAGGTTTGAATGTCATAAATGCACAGTTATGGTTTAGTAATTGTATCACAGTTGACAGATGCTGCAGCAGTCACATGACTAGAACATGACCTCATATTTCGGCTTTCTCCCCTCCTCCCCCAGTGATGAGGGCAGCACTGGCACTTAAATAAGCAGAAGGCATTTCCAGAAGGCTAGTTTGTAAGTTACTTAAAGGAGAAGCCTGAATTTGGACACAGAGGTATACTTTGTATGGACTATTAAGCAGCTGCTAAACAACAGCAATGAAGCAAAACTCTTTTTTTTCTACTTGGGAAGTGCACTACAGTTGCCATTAGGATAAAAATATTTAATCCCAAATCACATGGGTTTAGATCATTCCTTCCCAAGGAAAAATCTGCAGGAGAGGCGGTAGAGGGAAGAAATGCCTCCATGATCTGTTCACAGGATTACCCTGCAGACAATGGGGTTGCTACAAGCTCAGATGTCCTCCAGGGATCTGAGAGGATGCTCCATCAAGGAGGAGGTAGTCTGTGCCCTGCCACTGCCCTAGAAGCTGCTCTGGGTGCTCTGGCAGGGTGATTTCACAGGAGGATGGAACAGCCTGGAATAATACATAATTTTCTGGAGATTTTCCAGGGGTACTGAGTGTCCTCCTAAGCCTGTCCACTCCTTTTTTGTGTAGTTTGGATCATTCAAGTCCCAGGAGGGTCCTGGGAGGAAGACACAGGATGATATGCTCTCAACAGCTGAACACCATTTCAGCATGAAGGGGAACCCCACCTTGGAAATTTCCAAAGCTGCAGTTGTCCCTGTGAGGATAGTTTTCTACCATAGCACTGTTACACAGGGACCAAAGCTGAGGCTGGCTGAGAGTTAAAAGTCCTAAATTAAAATCCCAGCTTTGGCACTGACCTCCATGGGAAGTTACACCATGCATGAAATGATGATAGCAATTGCTGAGTTATCCTAATGGAAAGTATTCTAAAAGTGCAGAGATTTTTGTATTTTTTAGTTTTCTCACTAACGCATCTGCGATCTCTGCCTATTTGTAGACTACAGACCTGAAACTTCCATACAGCTTCAGTATTGTTCAAAAGATGAAAATCAAGATTTTTCTGTACATTTACTCATCTCTAAACCTTTTCTTTTGCCTGGTGTTGCTTATCTTCTCTTTGGATTGAAACGTGGCATAGTTTTTCTAATATATATATATATATACACCAATTGCAGTGGTAATGCTTTGGAGCAGCAAGATCCCAGTTAGACTTGTTAATGTTGACAGCATATCAGAACGGGATGGGATTTCTCTGCTTTTGATACCAGGGTTTCAGTCACGTTTGGGTTTCAGCTCCAGGAGAGCCCTTGCTTAAAAAGCTCTGACTAGATCCAGCAACCATTATTTTGATTATCCCAGCTGAAGCATGAGTATTCCCAAAAGAGCCAGCAGCTCAGTGGCCTGCTGCTTGTGCCCTGCTTTGTTGCTGACCTGTTACATGACTTTGCTGAAGGCCTTCATATGATTATTTAGTTTCTTAAATGAAAGAAAATGAAAACTGAAAATTTGGGGACAAGATGAGCTCTGTGCATGTGTTAGGTGTTACTGCTTGACCATAAGCAAGGGTCTTCCAGTCCTTCAGTGCATGCTTGGGTGACTGAGCCTGCGTCCCCAGCAAGTGCAGCGCTTTTCCTCCATGGCACTTGAGACCACCTCCAGGGGTTCAGGCTCTGCAGAGCTGCAGGAGATCACCAGAATATTTTGGCTTGCTTGGTCCTTTTCCCCTTCCTAAACTTGTAGGGCAGAAAACCCGCTTGTTTCCTGCTGTTTTATGTGCCAGGTACGTGACTGACAGGTGCTACTGGAGAGGCACCAGGCACAAGGGTGGGTGGAAGGCCACATTTGGCCTGGAGTTTTTCCTAAGGACCTGAAAAGCAGCTGCAGTCACTCAACACGCGCAGCCCGGAGCACCCGGGGAGCTGCTCCCGCCACGGGGCCCACACAGCCCTCACTATGGCCCAGCCCTCCTAAAGGCCCAGGCTTTCACATCCGAGGCTCTGGGATACTTTCAGTCAGCACTTTCAGTACGGAGGCCATTCCTAGGCAGAGGAGAAGCCTGCCCGTAGGAAAATGAGCATGCTCAGCAATAGCGCAGGGGTTAGCCCAGCTCCCACTGTCCGTGATGCTGGTGTGGCGGCCATGTGGGAGCGGCGTGGCCAGCACGGCGCCATCTTGCGCTCCCTGAGGGCCGGTGCCTGGAGGCAGGCGGGAGGGGTGCGGCACCGCCAGTCACCGCAGAGGGGGCTGGCTGGGGAGGGCCTTGCCCTTTTTGTTATGGAGGGAAATAAAAAGCATTTGAAAGTGTTGTAGAGCTGCCTGCATCTTGGTGTAGCAAGCAAGTGGCCAACAACTTCAGCAGCCCCACTCCGATGCCTCACTGAGCTGGGTGTGCACCGAGGTGGAGAGCCGCACTGGTGGGGAGAGCTGCCGCCCTGGTGTGAGGATTTTCAGGTGCCTCAAGGAGTCCTGCTCCTTCCCAGTGTGTAGGAAGGCATCTTCCCAGTGGAAACAACATCAGCAGCAAAGGACTGCTTCTCACGCTACAACACACCAGTTGCTGAACAGGTAAAATACCATGGTGATAAACATGCATTATTCCTGTCCAAGGTGAATCTATACCTAGCTCTTAAGTGCATATGGCTGAAAATATAGCTCCCAGCATTTCACCAAGTTTTAAAATCCTCAGGCACTGTTTTTCGCCTAGCACCTGGCCTATGGTAGTGTGTTTTCTGGTAAGACACTGAATTTCAAGTGAGCATTTGGGGAAAAATATCTATTGACCAGCTCCATTATTCCTCAAATGGTGGTCACCCTGAGGCTGGTGAGGAAAGCTGTTATACCTCAGGTTTTGAATGGGCCTCCCAGGCCACACCAACAGAGAGTAGGCACAAAGCAGCTCAGGTAAAACTGGACAGAAAGCTCCCACACCTTCTCAGGGCTTACATAAGCTTTGGAGCTGGATTTGAACTGAATGAGATTGGCCTGGAGCAGGATAGATAGCAAAGTGGGATCAGTCACAGTTTCAGGTATTGCCTTGCTTGTCACAGTGTCAACCTTTGGGGAGTCTCACTTTATCCGCCCTCTTGCTAAAGCTTTCTAAAAAGTGTTACACTTTTTTCCAATCCGCTGTCCTATATCATTGAATGAAAAGTTTTCAGAGACAGTTGGTATTCAGTGTTACGAGCATTGGTCAAAACATCTAGGTTTCTACAGGTTTATGCTGTACACTTAAGTGCCTGTAAACACTTGAAAATCTAGCTTTTAGTGTTTACCTCATGTTTTTCTTTGTTTTCCTAGCACTGGTAAATCAAGTAGTTAACAAATTATTGTTGTTATTTAGTGAAGTGCTGTTAGTGTGAAAGCCTCAACTTTTAGCTACTTAAAAGTAGTTAAAAATCACTTTTAGGAGTTAAAGCAGTACAATGTCTCTGTGTGACCCCTACCTAAGCCATGAATATTCAGGAGTGAAGAAAGCTGATTTCTATAAGTTTCCAGGAAGCCTATGGGGCTTGAGTATAGACCATCCATGGTTTTATATCACTTACACACCAGACCCCGCCAGCCAGTCTAGGTGAGGAACTTAATTTATTGGTGAAGGGCCTCAGGATATGCCCCCTTATAAATGTTGTGTACCACTGTAACTGAAACTTTATTCTGTGAGTAGATTAAATGACGATATCATTGACAATTTGTCTAGGGCTTTACAATTTTCTCTTTTGGCTTGAACTTGGAATTAAATTAAGCTTCTAAACTCTGCTTTTCTGCTCACAATCTGCCTAATCAAAGCAGGAGATCCTTCTGAACATTTCAATGCCCAAGTTGCTGGTAGGAGTCCCTGATAGATTTCTCTTTTAAATTTAGCACAGCCCAGAATAGTAACTCTTACATAACATATACACAGCAAATATGGGACTTGCTATAATTTCAGTGAGAGACTGCAGATTTCCTGCCTTGCAGAACAGCTAAAGCAGACAGCATTAGAGTCATGCCTCATATAAAAAGCTTGATCAAATAAGCTTATTCTTACAAAGCAAGGGATAATGTTTCTCTTCAGTATCAGAATACAGTTGACAACCAAATGGACTGTGACAGATCCTAGCTCCTCTCATGTGTCTGTGACTGGCATTGTGGCCCCTGTTTACCTCAAAACACACAGGTGTCATGGACTCCCTGTTCCTGAGGATAAGGAGAGACAGCAAGGCAAGAATTTGCACTCCATTGTGGACAGGCTATCGGGGCTACGTGGGAAGGACAGTTCTTACATAAATATGTTCTCTGTTTATTCACAGCTGTCTATCTAACTGTGAAGCCTATACTTCTCTATGCAGCCTGTGCCACAGGTGGGGGATCTTAAAGGAGTAAAGAACAGGAATTAGACCTTTCTGGCATTGTATGTTTGGCAGGGGATCTGGCAGAAGGAATGAAATAGACCTTCAATCCATTTTCACCCCCTCCCACCTTCTGTTTTCCATAGCTTGACACTTCCTATAACAGTGGACTGCAGAGCAATTGCAGAGCCCACACATTATATGTGTGTGCCACAGCTGGAGCTCAATCCCTGCCGTGTTGCAGGGGTGAATCCATGAAATACTGTGTCCTCTGAGCGCGCTTGCTCTCCCTCTGAGACTGACAGCCTTCGAGGGCTGTAGCTTACTGAGCTGGGCAGGAGTGAACTGTTCTGGTAGGCAGGACACATCAGGGTACCACAGTCTTCCAGAGTCACTCCAGTGCTGTTATACTGGAGGAAGCATCAAGGACCTTCACTGTGTTTAGTCAGATGGTAGTAGTCATGTGGACTCTTGGACAGGATTTCATTTCACTGGGATCCACAGATACAGTGTCCTAGAATGGCTGGCACCTTGCATACAGAGTACAGGCTGGACAGTATTTGTCCCTGTGTCATTTGATCAGATTATTTACACAGAGGAATTTGCTTAGCTAAGAAACCTGGGTGGAAACAGAAACATGTCATAGAAGCAATTACCCCCATACTCAGAGGCTTATGGAGATCAATCATACTGACCTATAGTCCCTGCCATTTCCTGGATTGCTTTAAAAATAAGAAACCTACCAGGAAAAGCATTAAGGCATTATTAGATTAGCCTTGATTTTGCAGTCGCCTTGGGAACTTTTGATCTGATAAGAAGTATCCTATCTGCTGATTTGGTAAGTTACCCTTTTCTTCTAGGTGTAAACAATGATGCAGACAGGGCAGTGGGGTCTCCAAACCAGTTCATGACACAGAGAAAATGTATCAGTGCCATTAGAAGGATGATGTCGCACCAGTTTAACTGGGTGTCCCTTCAAACCTTGCGTATCCTGGTGAAGTTTCCCCTGGACTATTATGGACTATGCACATACACAGCTGTGTGGGTTGAACTAAAACAGTGCGATGCCATATTTTTAGCTAAATCATTAAAACTCCTCAATGAATATTTAGGTGTGGCATTTATCTGTCCCTCAGACCCACAGCAATGCACTGATCCTGCTTTCTTATCTCTGTTAGGAACTAGTATGTGACTGCTTTCTGTGCTGATACAAAAGGCTGGTGATTGAACACACATGGTGTCTTCCTTCCTGCTTGCTTCCCCACAGACTTTTTCTGTGGGTTTTCTGGACCCACAGAAGTAGAGGGCAGTGGTAAAGGGAAAGGTAGCTTGAATGCCAGGCATTGCCATTCATAGCCATGGATGAACTCTTTCTGCTCCCACAGACCCCCAGGAGTCACAGCCATTCAGAGTGCCTAGATTCTGTGCCTTTATTCAGTGTCATGATTGCTGGTCACAATAAAATTTCCCTAAGGGGTAAAAAAAAAAAAAAAAAAAAAAGAAAAGAGCTTGCCTTTCTGTAGGAGATAGACTGGCAATAAATTCCATGGTAAGGTGGGGAGGAAGACTCCAAAAATTAGGAGTGAGAGATCTAGCCAATATGGGTATCTGAAAGTCCTGCTACAGTTCAGGCTGTAGCTGCATGTTTTTAACAGTGAAGGACAGTTGGGTATTGGGTGTACCGAATTCCCTGTTCATAGTCTCTATGACAAGAGAGGATGCCTTCCTGGCAGTCTGACTACTTTTCAAAGAAGAGCTATAGGCTTTAAATAGGAATTCCTGGGTTACTTTATTTGGTCAGCCCTTTGGAAGAAGTCAGACTAGAGGATCATAATTGATATAACTGAATTTAAACTCTTTGAGACAAAGATTTTGTTTTGCTAATAACAACAGGGGAGTTTAACTTGTGTGTGTCCAGTGAAGACTGCTGTATATCTGCTGGTGTGCAGGCTCCAGCAAAAATTCCAGCACTCCAGTCTCCTGCAGTTTGGGTCATATTCTGGAAGACTTTAGAAAGCCAGTGATTTAGGGTACAAATCAGCAATAAACTCTATAATCCCAATGTAGAGGTTTAATTTAAAATAGAACTTGATTAAAAGGGTTAGATTAGAAGCAAGATTTATAAATAGTAATGTGGGAGCCATTTAAATAATACACATACCTTTCATGAAACGCACTACTGGAGTTCAAGAAATATTTAAATAAAATACTTGGATTGAGGGTTTTGCCAAAAACCCCTTGGAAACTTCTTGGAGAGTTTAATCAGGTTCTTGCTAGTGCTATAAATCTGCCCTTAGAAACACTTTCATTTCTCTTACAGGCCTTGACAGGGGCCAGATAAACACCTTGGGGTACCCCTGCTGGGTTAAGGTCACCTTTATGCAGAGAGATATCACAATGCTCTACTTAGCAGCATCAGAGCAGGACTTAAATGATGCATAAATCTTGAGCTCTCCAGGATTTATTTTCACCCTCTCTGTATGAGCAGAAAAGCAAGTAGTTCCTTTAATCCTTTGTGGCTTCTGTATGAAAATAAGCCTTGATACTAATCCCTGGCTATCTGGATTTAAACTGACATATATCCTACAGCTTCAAATACCAGAACATCTGAGTTACCAATGTGTCCTTAAACCCAAAGTGTTTATGCGCTTAATCACACCAAAGGACAGAAAAGTCATTATCCTCCCAGTGTTTCCCTAATACTGCAGCAGGTTCCTTCAAAAACCCAGGCAGTTTTCCTCATGTTATTTCCTTTTGCTGCAGTGTTCGCACTGTTCCCCATTCTGACTTGAAAGAACATGACGAGCAAGATAAATATCACAGAGCAACACCTCAAGGCGGTGTTTAGCAACTTGAATAACTTCAACTATACAACTTACAAACTGGAGTTTGCACTTGAATTTCACAAAAGGCAGGTAGCTTCGCTTGTACGTGAGCAGATTTTCTCCCTGATGGAAACACACTCATTCCTAGGCCCTGTTCCTAATACAATTGTTAAGCTTGACCAAAATGAAATATCAGTAAATGATAAAGCATCCAGATTTCTGGTTTATAAATATATATGATAGTAACGTGTCAGAACAATGCTCCTGTAGTGATAACTTCAGGAATGTCACTTCCCATATGTACTGTGCACATTATACCCCATAAATAAACTACCAACTTGTACCCCTTAGCACCCCTGGAAGTGCTGAGGTACTGCTGCTCTCTTTGAGTGTAAATGACCAAACTAAGCTTTGCTTTCTGTGCTATACAGGGTAACAGAGTGAATGCTAAAACAGAGCCAGAGCCACTACACTGTAACTTGAAGTAGCTTTTGGCTGCCAAGGTACAGCACCGAAAACTGATGCTGGAAGATGCATTCTTTACAAGAAATCCATGCTTTATAAGCCTCACAGATAACTTCACTGAAGTCAACCAGTGAGGAAGAGGACAAAGCTGAAGCTGCTGAAGGGATGGCCAAAGACTAGGGTCCACAAAGAACCAAGATGGTACCAAGAGGGTTATGTCAGTGCCTTTTGTCAAGGACCAAGAGTTCCCTAGCCAGGCAGTGTACAAAGTAATTATCAGCTCCTATTTTAGACATCACAGCAGGCTTCAGCCCTGCATTTTTTAGTCATTGGAAAATAAATATTAACGCTGTGGGAGATGGTGTCCCATTTATTCCCTACTCCATGCTTTGTCACAAGAGAAGGGAGATGATCCTGGAATTTCAAAAGCTATTACAATTATTCTTAGATTGAGATGGAAATACTTCCTTTAAAAGAAAGATGCACATTTTTTCCAAAGGTTCTTTTGGAAACTTTCATTTGTTCTGTTTTCAATTCAAGGATTTTTGCTTCTGGAATATTGGAGACCCTTCAAAAGGATTCAAACCAAAGCATATTTAGAGAAAGTTACATTCTTGTCAGAAAGGAGTTTTTTTACTAGAAGAAGTTTGTTGTCATCTAATTTTCACATTAGTGGCTGGCAGGAATTGAGAGCTGCAAAGTAGCCAGATTTATGTCCTTGCTAAAACTGTAGCAGGTAACTCTACATTTGAAAGGTACATGCCAGAAAAAAAAAGAAAAAAAACAACCAAAAAAACCCACAGGAAAATCAAAGACAGTCTGTTACTGTGTCAATTCCAAGAGTGTCTCTATTCTTGGGACATACTAGCTGATGATTTGTCCAGTGAATATCTGCACATAAGATGGAAAGTGAGTGATCTCTGTGTCTATACTTCTAGTCCTTAGGAATTTCTGGTTAGATATTCATGTGAGACTTACTTCTGCTTATTATTAACTGATTTTTTGATCTAGCTGCCTGGCAAAAAAGAAAATTATCAACATCAGATATTCCGTGTATAAATGATCTCGGCAACACAGCATTTTTATGACGGTCACAGAGAAGTGTGAAAGCAGATAGAGCACACACTCTTTCAGGCTTTGTTCTCTAATTTTCACTCCAAAAATATATGTCTTAACTGCAGTATTTGACTGTTTGGCTCTTTAGCATCTGCTGAAATAGTCCCAAACTGTCCAATTTTCTGATCTGGCATAGTCACTGTTTAAGCCCTTCTGATCGAACAGTTATTACTAAGAAAAGAACGAAGCTTCTAAGTATAACACAGAGCTAGAGAGAAAACAGCGGCTTTAACCACAGTGTGTGCCTTTGGTAGCAACGGTCTGACAGCATTTATAGAATTTCGCCAGTTTCATCTTTGTCATGATGCAATGCCCAATGAGCACTTCTGTGATAGTCGAGAGACACCCTTACCCTAAAGTCTGAAGAAAGTTGAGGTAACGAGCTTAAGTTCTAGAAGTTACAGGCAGTTTGTGAAGGTACCCACAGAAAGGAAACTGGATATTTTGGGTCAACTATGACTCAGGATTTATTGAACCACCTTATTTCATATGGAAGTGATCTTGTCTCTGTGATGATCCTGGGGCTCTGCAGTGCTGCAGAGGTAGTAGGACAGAAGGGAGCCAAATGAAAACTCAGCTATAAAGAGTATCTATTAAAATGAAAGAAAAAATAGACTCTAACAAACTCTTAGACAAAGACAGCATTTCAGATTTAGTGCCTCCCTGAGGCAGTTGCAACTTTTATAGTGAGAAGTGCTATTGTTATAACACATACCACAAAATTCAGTTTAAAAAAGGGCAGCTGCATCTTTTCTTCTTCCTGTCCCTTATGGAGGGTGCCTCTGAAAGAACAGTTTATACACCAAAACTGTATTCAGGACTGCACCCACGACGTTTTCAGTGCTACAAAATCAGTAGTTTCCCCTCCTTTGCTAAGCCCAAGTTTTCAAAAATCATGACTTGGATTTCAAAATCATGAATGGCTTAAAACTCATGAGAATTTTCTTTTTAAGCAAGTAACAGCCTTAGAGCTCTTTAAATTGACATCTGGTTTCTGGGCTTCAAGTCTTGTTCTGGAGTTTTCATAATTATGAAAGCTGGAAACTTGAAAGTGTTTACTGTGTAATTCTGTAATCGCATGACTAGTGGCTGCGGTTTACAATAAAACCTTTAAGAGCCAGAAGTACTGGTTTTGATTTGTATATCCACCTTTCACAACGAAAAAAAAATCAAAGAAATTGGGCTTCTGTATCCTAGTGCTGAAGAGGGACCTAACAGATCTTATGCTCAGCTACCCAGTTCCCGCACTTCAGGCAGGAGGGAAACGATCGCAAACAAGGAAGCAGAATTCTGGTTTACCTTTGGATTCATACACTGGAGCCCTGCAGGGGCCGCAACAACTCTTACTGTGAGCTAGAGCCTCCTCGGGGCCAGTGCCGTTTGCACTGTGTGTCTTAGGGTCCTGTGAAGCAGAGGCTTAGCACCCACCAGCTGTGCTCCTGAGCTTCCCTGTATGCTAGACTGAGAGAAAAGCTGATGTGGAGTTCCTAAACCTTCTTCATAGCCCGGAGGGGGTCTTGGAGCAGAGGTTACTCCCAACAGATTACTTATCTCTGCCTGATGATGTCAGAACAGAAATACCCGAGTAAAATCTGCAGTGTTCTTAATGAACTGGTTGAAATATGCCAATTACTTTGCATTTTCTTTTTTTATATATTTTCTAATGCAATTTTCTTTTTGAAATGGAAATAGGAAAAAAAGGTTTCCCGAAAGCCAGCGAGTTATGATAACAGTGAAAAAATACTGCTGAAAGAACAGTTTATTTTAAATTTTGCATATAAAAGCTCAAAGTTTTTAGCTTATATACACATATCACACACACACATGCACATCTATAGTTAAAGTGGCTTTATCTTTTGTTTAAAAAAATTGTAGTGAATCCAAAACATACTTATATTTTACTGTATTTTGAGATAAATGAGCTTTGAATCAAGATCTGTTCTAGAAATGAACAGATTTGGACACCGCATTTAAAGGCTTTGATGAGGGTTTATAGAAGGAGCCCATGGTACTTTAAGGAATGAAGCCTCAGAGCCCTGCCTGTTAACTATCTTACACTGCAGTCTTCACCATTGGCAACTGCAGAAAAAAGTACCACCTCTGGATTCCACGTAAGGTTTGGATTTGTTGTTCTAAAGAAACAGGAGGTGCTGACTCATTTTGGTCTGGTGTAAAACCAGTGATGCAGGGCAGCAGCATCTAAGGCACACATTAGCCCCCAGACTTCTGAAGTTGCCTGGAAGAGTATGTTTCTTCTGGGAAGGTGTTATGTCTTGACATCCAGGTAGGGGTGCCATTTACAATGGCATGTGATAAAAGAGTCCTAGCAAAATAATTACTTTAATGGTGATGGATAATTTTAGATTTTCTGATCTTTATCTTGATATGTGTTTCCTGCTTATACATACATACGCTCTCTGACATGAGAGCATGCCATTGAATAATGCCACCAGGCTCTCAGCACAAGAATGAGGTATCTGCGAGCATTAAAGCTCTGCTTAGGCAAAGCTGAATTTGAGCTTGTGATTTTGGATCAAAGGTCACAAAGGGATATCTGAGCACTAATGACAGTGCAATACCAATGTTAGGCTGATGATTTTGAAACTGGCTTAGATGACTTGTCTGGGGACAAGTAAAGTAGACAGAGGAATAAGAAAAATCTAAGCTTAGGTATTGTAGTTCTGAGGCCTGTCTACTACCCAGCTTAACAAATCTGACATTCAGCAGTTATGATGGGGGGTAAATAGAAAGGCTGAGATTATTTGTGTCAGTTCTCTTTTTAAACCTAGTTTTAAGGTCAGAAGAAGACTGTAGTCTAATAACAACCATATTTTATGAAGGATTAAAAACCCTGTAGATTCTAGATTGTTCAAATTTATCAGTTATTTATTGCCCTCCTAATATCCTTTCAAACAAAGACTGAGAGGTATGTGCTGAGTCATGATTATGTTTAGTGGCATCTTCGTATCTCTGATGAGTAAAAGCCATATTTGTTGATGCGTCTACATATGGGTGTGTATATGTATACACACATACCCATATATATAACTAAACCCCTTTTTATCCAAGAGTGAGATCAGTTTCTTCATTTTCCTGCTAATACAGAGATCTTTTATGCAATGCTAATAAAAATCATAAATCTGTTTTTTCACTTGGGAGGCATTGCCTTCAACACTCACTCTGATGTCTACAATGATAAACCCACGCCAATGATCCATGGCTGGGTAAGAGTCTCTGTCATTAATTTAAGCCAGAATGATGTACACAGCACCCCGCAATTCTGTTTTGTAGTCAGGAAGTCTCCCTATTCACTCAGCAAACTGTATTCTGCAGCGTCTTGGTGGCCACAGATCTTTCTCTGCTTTATTAAAACCACACAGGCTTAATGACTCAATTTGTGTTCATTCTTATTATCTGATTGGATAGCGGCATCACCCATGGGGATTGCTGAAAAGTTGTCTAAACCAGTGGCTGTAAATGAAACTGATGATCTAACTTTCCCTTTTAAACTATTTAAATATAAATCACTTTGTGAACTCAAACAAACACACAAAAACTGGATTCTGGAGGTCACTTAAGAGCATAAAGCCATAGGTCTGTATTTTCAGAAATATTCAGTGCAGCAATTTTTGGAACACTGTATTAACAGTCTATCAAATCTCAATGCCAGACCCTATAGGAGGGGAAGGTGATTTTATTGTAAAATCAAAACCTGAAACAAAACAGAAGTCAGTCATACACATAGGCGCTCTCATCACCACGTACAAGTACCAGGATGTGTGCATCCAAGCAACCTCCTGAGCAGTCAGGCAGTGGGTGTGTGTGTGTGGAAGTATCCAAGCAGTTTATCCATCACACTGGCACCAAAACACATGTGTTCAGGCAGTCTGGACAGGATTCCTTGCAATGATGCAGAGGACAAGGGCATCAGCTACTGAGTCCTCCTCTCATCCATCTGCATCCTTTGCAGGTTGATGACCATGTGCTGGTTTTGCATACGCCTTTTTGTATTCTTTCGGAGCTGACAGTGACCAGTCTGTCCATCCTGTCCCACCTCTGTGAGTAATGAGGATTTACTGGCCTTTGTCTCTCAACATGGGTGTGCTGAGAAGTTGCACATGTATGTGTGCCAGGGACCTGATGACTTGCTAATCTAGGTGCCACCAACACAGGCCATTTCTATAGCCCTTTTCTAACATTGTGCCCCCTCCAGTACTTCCACACCCAGACGATTCCCATTCACACCACTCTTAGCATTTCTATCACAGTTCTCTACAACAGCACTACAACTGTAAATAAATCATTTTCCCATGCCATTAAAACTTCTGAAGATTGAAGGTATTTCTCCATTTCTTATCAGATGAAACCATTAACTTCCCAGAAAGCAAAGGTTGTTGGGTGGGTTTTTTTCAGATCAGCATGCTTAGACTTTACAGACATCTGAGTTTGACCTAGACAATCAAAGTTTTAGGTCATGTAACTAGGTCAGAGGGAAAACGGACCATTAAAGATTAAGCAGGTGCAAATGAACAGAGTTCCCTATTGCAATATTAATGGGACAGAACAAATATGTTCCAGATGGCTCTGGTAAGTCTAAGCATGTAGCTAAAGTACTCATCTAGCTTACAAGAAAGCCTTGTTTGAGACTGCATCCTGAGTCCAGAAGGCCAGAGGTTCAAACCTGAGCCTTAGACACCCTAGAAGACCACTCTCATCAGCTAGCTGTAAGGCTGGACTCTTGCTGCCTTTCTCAATATTGCATCTACTTTTTGATTCAAAGTAGAAGTGGCTCCAGAAGGCTCCAGAAGGAGAAGGATAAAGCACCTAAGCTTCTCCCTGTTTAGAAAGAGAGCCTGAATGAGTCTCAGGGCTGACTAATGTCACCAGGAGACAGGGCCCTTAAAAACTAGCTATTGCCTATTTTAAACCATGGTTTAACATGGCCCTCACATCTCTGAAAACATTATGTGATCATTTAGAACCTGTGACTTTAATTTTTGTGTCTATTGTTATTAGCAAATACACCTTATTTATTCAGACACCTAGGGACCTTATTGCCCTTACACAAGAAATGCTTCGGCATCAATACAACCTAAACTGTACTCCTTGAACTGTTAAAAAGCACAATTTGCACCTGTGATTAAATGTGCTTTAATTTACATTCACGTGCAATTTTATTTGGTGGCTCAGTTCCCATAGTTTCCCTTAAAATCTAATGCCCAGTCTGTAGATAATGAAAAATCAAGTGAAGCTGCAACATTTTTTTTCTGTTTTGACACCCACCACCCCGGCCCAGGACATTTGTGTAAGTCTCTGACAGTCTCTTTCCCCTAAAGCTTTGAGCTGCTTTTATCACTCTAACCAGTCCATAAAAAGTGAGTAGCTAACCACCCCTTAGTTCCTCTCCTTACTTCCTGTTGCCATTACTCAGAGAGCAGGGCACTGAACTAACTGCCTGCCAGTCCCCAGTGTGTCAGCACTGAAAACCTGAAATGATGCTTGGCAAGTCATTGCTGGGAGTGAGGACTGCACAGGGCTGTCTGCCCTCTCTGCTTGCTCTCTGCAAGCAAAGTTGCATTCCCCAGTCACTGGTACTGGCTGCACAGGGGCTCAGTTTTCCTCTCAATGTGAAGATAAAATGGAAGTTTCCACTGCTGAAAGGTGTAGCTATGGTCACTCCAGCCCCATGGCAACACTGAAGAAACAGCCTTCTAAACTGTGCTCTGTTTTGCTTCAATGCACACTCATCACACCAGATAATCACCAGCTGAAAGAGATTAATGTGAAGATGCTCCTTTCCCTATTACCATTTTACCATGCTGCCTGGGTCCCTTGCAGTTACTCAGCTTTCTGTAGGGAAATGCAACCAGAGTAGGTGGTTATTCACAGACACGTTGTGATGACTGTTGCTTATCCCTAATGTTACACTGCTTGGAAAGTAATTTGGAAGTGGGACTGCAGGCCAAGACTGGTGATTTAGAACAGCAATCCTAATACCGTGAGACTGAAAATAAAGAAAACTGGAAGGCAGAAGAAAGTAAGCTCTTGAGATTAAAATAACAACCCAAAGATCCACAACTTTTCAGATTTCTTCTGTAAAACCCCAATTCTACTGATGAGGGAGATGCATGCCTTTTAGTTTCTGTGGAAAGATTTCACTGCACACATTCAGAGTTCTTGCATCTCCCTGTAACAGCCATACTCCTGCGCTCCATCTTTTTCACACACCTACTTCCTTCTTCTGCCCCTTTCCCTCCCAAGAGGAAGTCTGCCACAGACTGTGTGCTCCAAAACCCATCTCCTCCCACAACAAGTCATCTTCCTTCACCCAGTACAATGGTCAAAAGACTTCCCTCAGACAAAGTGTGCTCCTTTGAGTCCTCTGAACTCTTTAACATCCATGTTTTCAAAAGCCAGCTCTTTGTTCCTTCTTTTTCGCTGGTTTTTTTTTCATGACACACCCCCAGCTCTCACAGACCACTGGGTGCAAGGGTAGCTACACATTTCTTCTAAGACAGTCCTGTTTAAATGGAAGACTATTAATGTCAGTGACTCAGATTTTTTTCCCCTTTTCAGGGAGTTATATGACACCAGCTGTGATAACAAATTGCAGATTCACTAGAATCTTAACCTTTCCATGATACAGCAACTTAATAACCTTATCCAGCATTCATAAATTCCAAATAAATGGATTTTCCAACCTGTCATTCTTAGTTATTCAAGACAAGCTCTGGCCTCACATGAGCTTACGGAATTGTTTGATGCAGGCCTAAATGCAAACTTGACTACTGCCTAGAATTATGGGGAAATTACACTGTATGTGCCAAAATGTAAAGCCTAGAATACGTGAGAAAGTACACAATATATGATCCTCCAGTGTTTTGCATTTGGCTTCATTTATAAAGGTCCAGTGAGGAGGTTTACACAACCATTTCACTTGGTGGTTGCTAGCAATGGTGTAAATGACTCAGCACCAATGGTACAGAGTCCATCCCAGAATTTCTTTCTGCCATATGTGCTGTGTCAACATGATGTTTCACAGAAAGGAAAAATTCTAACAAAGAAAACCACACTGATGTCTGCTGCAAAAGAGAGGTTGCGTAATGCCATTTTTTTCATTCTTTCCATTTCATTTCCCAGGTAAAGGATTGAAGCATGGATTTTTTTTTAGAAACATAAATGCATAGTATCAAAAATTACTGTGATGAAGCTGTCCAATAACTCAGCTGTAACAAAACTGCATGTCAACAAAAGGCATTCCATGGGAATTCTTTTCTCTCCAGTACATTGACAGCCTATTGTGACTTGAGACACCCATACATCATGAGACTAAACTGAACTATTATTTTTCCACTGCGGAAAACTGACACAAAGGAACTCACTTGTACGAACCCTGTAGCAAATCAATGAAAGAACTGGGATAAATCCCCAAGGTTTACTCAGCATCATAGAAGAAGGTGTGGTTCTGCTTACCACTGAGTGCTGCAGATATTGGAAATGCTAGAATGTTGAAGTGCTAGGGCTTTGCTGGGCTCTTCTAATGCTTAAGGGAAGAAGCTGGGTGTTTAAGGAACAGAAAAATGACCTGTGGGGGAAAAGTGAAAACAACAGAGAACCCATTATAGACAGATGATTTGCTATATACAAATGTTTTCAACCCAGAACTCAGATATAATGGGAGAGTGGTGGTTTCTAGGTGAGATCTCTAAGTGTCTTAGCTTTGCCTGAGACCACAGGGCTGTAGTGTGGAACAGCAAGGATCATGTGAGACCAGGGACAAACTTCATCTTTTCCCTTACTACTGATGAGCATCCTGAGAGCTGACCTTTGTTGTGAGGTATGTGCCTACACAGCTAGACCAACACTCTTCCTCTGATAAATTCTTAAAAGCCTGTCACTGAGTTTTGCCAGTTGTTTGGGTTTGTTTGTTTGTTTGTTTGTTTTCTGGGCTAAGTTTAGCAAAGAGAAGTGTCTGCTTTTTCACTAGACTGCCTATATTTACAAGCTTGTGCAAAGCATGGACAAATATCTGGCAAGTATGGACCAGTGAATGAGGGCTGATGCAAAGTAATAGGCTTTTTCATTTTGCTGCTGGTTGAATGTAAATGAAGACTAAAATTCACTGTGGTTAGAATAGAATTTAGGGTTACTGTGGTTTTCTTTCAGCTCTGCTGCTTATTCACATGGCCTATTTTTCAGTCACCCTGTTCTTTCACTCAAGGGGAGAACTCTTCCATTATTGTGATGTCCTCCAGTGAAATGTAGAGCCACTTCAAGGCTGCTCTAATTAACATAGCTGCTTCTGACTATTTTCTATTATCCCCAGGATAAAGAATACTGTATTACAGTACAACATAGGCCACTCCAAAGAAATTTTGGGCCCTCATCCGGTCTTAAGCAGCAGATAGTTCTTAAAGCCGGCAAGCATAGACCTCTTACTTGTTGCTCTATGAAGGCTTTCTGCATGGGTGTTTGCACTCCAGAGTTTCTATGTGCTGTTAGTTAGCCCAATGGAGCTTTGTGATCACTGAAAATAAAACCTTTGAAATAGATTCATGCCAGATACTCAAATACTTCAGTCTTCCCAGCTCAACACGAAGCTAATAATATCTGCCTAGCTTTTTCCTGAGTGATACACACATATCAGGCATTCACATTTGCATAGCCATTGCAGATCCCTGTATAAGTACATTAGAAACATACATAGTCATTACTATTTATGTATTTACTTCTCTTCATGATTTATTGCTGTGGTATCTAGATACTCCTGGCCCATTTAAGAAAACTTCTGGATAGGACGCTCTGGTCAAGTCCAGTTCCCCTGCTACTGCAAATACATATATAATTACTGTCATGAACTAGTAGAGCTCTAGCTGGCTCTGTATTCAGTATTCTTCCCCCTTCTACTTCCACAGAAAGGCTGTTGCAGGCTATCACTCTCTACAGGGAAAAAACCCGCCTCATTTCCAACTACAACATCTTTGCCACAGGTTACCTTAACTGCTTTTGTGCAAGCACTTCACCTTTAGCTTACATAGTTCTCCCCCCTTCTCAGGCTTACATCACCCAAGGTACTTATGCAAAGTGATTTTATCTGCTCTCAGTCTTTGTTTTGCAAAGGTTTACAGGTTGTCCCTTCTCTTCACCTCCCTTTTAAGCCTTCTCAGCAGGTTTGCTAGTCCTAATTCACCTGTATTTGTATGTGAGGGACCAGAATCACATGACTGAACTGGAGCTGCATGTAGCATCTCAACTATAGTCTCCTGAACGCACTGGTATGGTGGCATTTCATACTGGTAACACCGAGGATCGCATTTCCTTTTTTCATAGCGGCACCAGTGGCAGCTCACAGCCTGGATCCTTCCTTCTCGGTTGCTTCCAAACTGACAATGCCCCAGTTTACAGCAGAAACTGATTATTCGTCCCTAAAAGTAGGGACTTGGCCTCATCCCGCTTCTGCTACCTCAGCCTCCGCGGGCCATCTTTCTTCCCATGGGACGCCCGTCTCCTTGCGCTTGGATCGCGCACGCCAGCTTTGGACCGGGCGCAGATTCCGCCGGCGGGCTCCGGCCGCCTGTGCCAGCGCCGCTAACGGGCAGCTGCGCTAACAGGGACCCCGCCGGCCGGCGCACGGCTCCCCCGCGGCGCGGCCCCGGCGGCTGCCGGCGCTCACGTAGGCCGGGGGGCGGTGCGGAGGCCCCAGGAAGCGGCGGCCGCGGCCGCACGTAGCGGGGCCGCCCGCCGCGCCGCGCCGGTCACGTCGGCCGGGCCGGGGCGGCCGCTCCCCCCGGCGCCGGGGGTGCCTCGGGGGCACCGGGCGGGGCTGCGGGAGCACGCAGCCCGCGCGATTAAATCGGGCTCTGTGTGCCGCTGCCTGCCCCCTGCTCTGGCCCGGCACCTTCCGCCTTCCCCATCTCCTGCGGTGTAGTGCCGGCACGTCTGAGATGCGCCGGCGCTGCCTCCAGCCCGAGGCCGGGCTGCTCCGTCCAGCGCCCGTCCACACCCCAGCCCCCGGGATGAGGAAAAACGAGTCTTCACATTTCACCGGGAAACAGGAGTTGTGGCTGGAAAGACTCTGCTTACTGTTAATATCCTTACCGAACGCGCAGGATTTTCGCTCCGGAACAGCTGATTCTCACTCAGAAGGTCCTGCACTCCGCTGAGTGCAGGGAAGCATTTTGAGCAGAGTAAAGCCCATTTCTAATGTGTCCTAATGCATAAAACGGGCTTCAGAATGGATTTTGTACCACATGCATTTAGTAACTAGCCTTTACATGGGTTTTATACACAGATACCTGTCTCTTCTTATATCAAATAAGCTCTCAAAAAAAGTGGCATCTGGAAAATACAAAATCGTTTGACTTGAAATGGTGAAAAGTATTTTAAAATAATTGCCAGTTATTTTTCCTGCTTTGTTATCCTTACATCCCATAGCGATTGCTTTGCTTCTTAGGCATTCTAATGGAGGCTGCTTCTGTCCTTTTTTTATGGTTATGCGTAACTTATGTATGCTGAGTGGCATGTAATTTCCTCTTTTCTTATAGCATCATCATGCCTGTCACCCTAAATCTGCTGCTTAATTCTTTCCTGTCCTCATGGCTCTGCTCCTTTTTTGGATTTCTTCTCTCCTTTATTGTAGCAGCTTTCATCCACTTTTCCTGTTACTACATATGCTCCCACTACACCAGCCAGCACCTGCCATTCAGCTCATTTCATTGCCCAGGAATGTGAGTTAACAATGGAGGAGTAGCAAGCTGGTTTCCTGTCCCGAAAGGAATCCTTAATATCTTAATAACATCTGTAGGACCTGACTTTGGGGCCTGCTTCAGCTGCTGTCATTCTGCAGCTATGAAAGTTGGATAATTAACAGGGTTCTCAAAAAAAAAAAAAATGTTCTGTTGAGGGAAATAATCAACCCTTATTCACCCACAAAAGTGATGTCCTTTAGAATAAGGAAGTAGGACAGTTCCACAGTTCCACAAAGGCCACTGGCTCAGTGAAGCAGGCTCTAATTTTAAGATAGAAAGCTGCTCTGAATCATGCCAGAGACCAGACTGGATTCCTTTCTGCCCCCAGGATTTGAAGAATATAGGAAGGCATATAATGACCTGTGCCTAACCCTGGTCCTGTTCCTGCTGCTTATTACAGCATCTAAGTTTAGACTTTAGTGAGTGGATATTGTGCAAACAGTAATCTCAGAGCTCAGTCTAAATGGCTGGACAATGTTTTGTGTTTGGAAAAGAGTATAAAACTGTAACAGTTCACCAGTGATTTAGGGCATGATAACAAGGGACTCCAGGAAGACCTGTTTGGAGAGACTAAATTGGTTAGTGTTTCTCGGCAGTGGCTATCACATTACATGTTCTGACTTTTGCTTTCAAACACCTAACGTTCTTCTTGTCTCTAAAATGCCAAGGCTCTTACAGAAATCTATTGATTTAAGTCTGGTCAGATTCTCTCAATCTTTTACCTTGCAAAGGGAAAGGAAGTAGTCTCTGTACATCTCACCATACAAGAACTTCTTGTTGGCCTAATAGCCAAAGCATTTGTTTGGTAACAGGCAGGTGTTTGTCCAGAAACAAATCTGGCTTTCTGTTATGGCAAAATGTTTAGGCTTTTGTCAGTGTCTTTACCGTGTCCTCAAAATTCTGTAGTCTTGAAAGCAGCCAAGAGTTCTTGCTGATGTATGCTGCTCAGTGCAAGATGCTTATCCTTTATTCCACCATAAGCTGTGTTTCAGCTACAACTTAGCAAGAAGTCATAGGACTGGACTGCAAAAAAATGATAGCTGTTTATAATTGTAGATAATAATGTAGTTATTGTCTACACTGAGATAGGTCTGATCACAGTTTCTGTGTAAGAACATAATTTTTTCAGTGAGGTGATAAGGCAGACCCTCATCAGTGGCATTGCTCCATGAGAAGTCTATGTGACAATACATTCATAAAAAGGACTAAGATGGAGATAAGGCTACAGGCCATATCAACAACTGGCAGCATATCTCTTCACTATTTAACTAATGGTAGAGCTGCTGTCCATCGTCTTCTAGTCAGCTAGAGCTGCTGCTTCTGCCTGGTCAGAAATCCTTTCATGACCCAGACCTTCAGCCAAATTAGGAATCTTCTTCATGGCCTTCTATTGAAACTGAGGTTATTCTCTCAATAAAGCAAATAATCTGTTTGGGTTTGATTTGGTTTGTTTTTTTGAAAAAACCAAACCAACCCGTGTGGGAAGACCAGAGTCTGTCAAGAAAACCGTGTCTACCATTCCTCTTTCTTACAGGATTTTAGATCTGCAGATTATGCAATATTTATCTTTATCCTTACTTATTTGTAGAGGAATGCAGGCAGTGGGTTGATTAGCATTGATAACATGCAGCTGTGGCCTTGCCTCGAAGGCAGTGGCTTGATTGACATGGATGATGTGCAGCTGTAGATAGTTCCTGCTAAGTAGTTAAATAGCCCTGAGGAGTGTGGGAGAGAGTGGTTAGTTGGAGGAGTGTGAGGTGACCTCTGGAGGAAGGAGAGACAGCGTGGGCAGTGGATTCTGACAGAGGTAAAAGCCTTGTTGCAGCCTACTAGTTTGTTTGTGCTGCAACGTTTACTCTCAGGAGAGAGATATTTTAGTAGGCTGTGAACAGCTGGATGGGCCAGGAAGGCATGGAGGGGTTGGAATGAGAGAGAGAGGTTGTAGAGATCTTAAAAGCCCCAAAGACTCCTATGAGGGGAGTGACAGAGAGAGTTGGGAAGGTGTGAGGGCATGGTGTGCTTGAACAGTGGGTATCTGTGTTTTGCCTTGCAGTAGCAAATTAGTGGACTGGAACTGCAGCATGGCAGTAACTTTCTTCTTCCTGAAGTGATGAATGCTAACCTAGCTGCAAAGGAAAAGCATCCAGCCAGTAATGTAAATCTATAATCTGTTTCTTCTGCATCAAACTCTAAATCAGGCATGGCATTCCTAATTCAAATTCCATTTGCTGTAGGAGTTCTTCCTCTTTATTAGTCTGTGTGTCTAGCTGATACCCCAGACTTGCATGGGTGATAAAGTTTAATGAAAAAGAACCACTCAAGAACATTTTCAGGATTTATGGCTGGTTCTATTTACCAAATCGAGTTTGGGAGTGGGGAATGAGGTTTTGATATATGTTTCTTCTTTTTGCTTGCTTATTTTGAGCCAAAGTCTAAGCTTACATAATCTAAATAGGTTTACAGTGGTGCCAAGCTAAGGCTCATAGAGAACCTTTAAAAATGAGCAGTATGATTTATGACTGGAGAGAGGTATGAATATTCTCTTTCTAAATGGTTTCTAGGCTCACAGTGGGGCTTTTGTCTAATGCAGGCTGAATTAGAAAGATGAGACTAGAACTGTTCTTTAGGTTTGTTCTCAGATATTGTAGGCAGCCATGCCATGTAACCTGTTTTATACCCTTCAGTCAGCTCTAATCAGTATGAAGATATTGAAGAGTGTCTCAGTGAACTGGTTCAACTCGCAGAATAACCTTGTCGTGCTCTGTTGATCCAGCAGTGCATTGGGGCTTTACCTGGGAACATCAGTCTTCCTTTAAACAGATCTTTCCTAATATTTTCTTCCCTGATCTCCTCTTGGCTCCTCTGATCCTCTATTAATTTCTCTTCCTCTGCTTGTTTTGCTTGCTTAGTTATTGCTTTTGTTGTTGCTTAGCAATTATCTAAAATCAAGGAGTCTGACAGAAATCTCTTTAATCTGGAGTCAAAGTGTCTAAAGTGAGCACAACACAAGATCATGCCAATATTTGTTGAAAGTAATGGTCATCTTTTTCCTTGGTTGTGGTTTACTTTAAGACTGAAGTATGGAAAAGAAAACAACAAAGTATGAAGAGAAAAACATACAATGTCAGATATTCCTGGCAATAGCTGTTACACTATAGAATAGCCGCCCATGTTAGTAAGATATGTCTTGCTTGGGATATTTAAGATGGCATCACACATAGCATTCAAATAGACAGAAGAAGCTGACAAAATGCTGTAGTACATATTTGCATCATCTGTTCTTATACCATACTCAGTTAAATTATTTTTTTATGAAGGAAACAGTTTATTATCAGTGAAATAGTCTACAGGGCTGATAGGGCATCAGGAGGAGTTCTCCAAAAGTGAAGTACCAGAAAAAAACACCAATGGCTTGTATCACATGGCTCATGCTTCTCATAAGATGCCTTTCATCCTTACATCTGAATATTGTGGACTACAGTCAGGAATTTCAGAGAAGGCTGATATTGGAGAGGAAGAACTAAGAGTAAGCAAATAATTCCAGAGATTTTTTTATTAGGTATAACAGAGTCATTACAATAACAAATAGCTGATGCTTCTCAATGAAAGAGCAGTTCCTTTCCTATGTAGATGAGGGGTGTGATGATGAAGCAGTACAAACCCAAAGTGATCTGATCTTGAAACACATAGATGTTCTGTAATGTTTCAATAGGCTGTAAGAAAAACAGGGCAAAAATAGGTGATATACAGAGGAGAATTTAATCAGGTGGGGAAATCTAGTGTATCCTTTCTACCTTCCCTAAAACCGATCGTATAGTGGTAGACAGTTGCCCTCCTCCCATCTGACTTACAAGCTGATCCAGCTGTGAATAATTCAAGGGCAAGCACTTGTAACTGACATCTGTCATGATACACTGAAAACCACTAGAACTGCATGGGAGAACACCAACAAATTGCAGACTGATGGCATTGCTTAGTTAGGGAAACCATTCAGCTAGTACTTGATGGTGTATGCTAAAATGTCTCTGAATACCTAAATATTCTGCCACTGAACTCTCCCTTTCTTATGCTTGAAGCTATTTTTCTTCTCTAGTAGCATAGACAGGAACAGCAATATTCTAGACATTTTTATATCTGCTGCAGAATTTTTCTTTAATTCCCACATGACTAGTTAAATAACATACAGCTTCTAGGAACTTGTATGTGAAGTCACTTGAGGTCATTGCTGCTACTTATTTTTTACTCTTTGGAGACTGGATTTTGGTTCCCAGACCAGTCCCAGAAGAGACTTCTGGGACTTACATTCAGCACACTGCTCTAAGACTGAAATGCTGCTCCATTTAACTATTGTAAGAACAGCATCATGCTATATATTAGGTAGCTAGTAGCTGCTTTAAAATCTAGCATGAAAGCTAGGAATCTAATATGAGAGCACTGGTGTCCCTGAAGAATTATTCTAATTCACATAAGAATTGTGTTAGATTAGCATTTTTTCCTTTGTGTTTTTTGTCACTGGTAGACTGCAAGCATTCATGAAATGTATGATATAACAGAAATTCCATACGACTACATATTCAAACTATTTCACAATACTGCTTTAATTCATTTTCCTATTTTCATACAGAGTCATCCATGGAGGTATTGCATGACCTCAAAAGACTTCCTGGAACTGATATCAATTGAATAATCTGATACAGAGTAAAGTTATTAACTGTTGCATTACTTAAAGGTTAAGTTTACCTCTACTTTCTAAAGTGTCTCTAAATCTGTGCCATTGCAAGAAAAAGAGGCTGTGGGTATTCTTGTATGGCTCTTCATCAGATGTGCCATAATAGGTTTCTTAGTATCACCTGCTCCACTTTGCTTTCAATTGGGTAATTGTTAACAAACTGCCACTTGCTTGAGACAGCCAGAGCTTTTTTTGCAGTCAGCAGCTTGGATCTGCAGTCAGCAGTCTGAATAACTGAAGACTCATTTCAGAGCTAGCTGAGTTTCCCCACAGCTGTACTGCCATCTGGCCTGTTTCTTTTACATCATGCTCCATGTCTCATTATTCTTTTCCTATGAGCTGTCCTTGTGTCTATTAATCATCACAACTGCTTGTTTTCCCTTGCCTGGGATTTGGTCCTCTAATCTCCACTTCAGTTTCTGCAGAATTTATTCAGCCACAGGGTATTTTTGAGCTGACTGAATGAGTATTCCCTTGCCTCAGGAAAAAAAAAAACAAAAACGTGACCCCTGTAATACAGGTTCTGACCTCAGCTTTGCCTTCCTTGTATTCCCCTCCAACCAAAGAAATTTGGGGGCTATACACTCAAGGCAGGCAGTTACAGCAAGGAATTCTGGAAAGATGAGTGGCTGTATGTAAACACTCCGGAGAGAGTGTAGGATAGGAGAGAATGGGCTGTGGGCCTCTCCTCCTTGCAGAGGGCAGGGCAGTATCTTCTAGGTACCACACAGCAAATTAGCTGGAAAGGAAAATACAGAAGACTTTTGTGTAGTGAAGCTGCCGGTTGGAAGACACTGACGAGCCACCAGGCATCTGTGAAGAGTGACAGTTTTGGTTGAAGAAGGCAAAAAAAACTTGCTTCTTTTAGTCAAATGTCAGAGCTGAAGATTGCGGTAGGTAAGAGGAAGAAGGTTCCTTCAGCTCTGCTCGGCTAGAGGGAAAAGGAAGTCACTGCTGCTTGGGAGGAAGCCATGCTGAGGAGTGATAGAGGAGCTTCTGCTGCTTTCTCTGCCACTTGGTCTTTTATCCATTCTGTTACTGGCAAGTATGAGATAAGGATAACTAAACTGAAGACCCTGAATCCTGATACCAGGATGGAAAAGGCAGAAGGGTCACAGTGAATGAAACTCAGAATGAGATAAGTCATATTTGTCATCAGTACAAATCTAGTTAATGGTGTTATGCAGGGTGCAGATTTAACCCCAGGCCCTTCCTTTCCAGTCCTGGTACAGCAGGAACCAGTCATACATCAACAAGAGTCATTAATTTGTCTACCCTCTCAATGTAAGAAAATTTGAGCTTATTAATGCTACAGCTTTTTTAATTGCTATTACCATGTATTTTACATTCTTACATTGTTTTAAAAAAATTTTCTGAATATTTTAGCATCTCTAAGCTGTATGGAGTAGAGCTTGTCAATGTTAACCAGTTCATGACTATCATTTTCACAAACTTATTTATTAATTTAAAAGACTTTTTCCCTTCCCTTACTTGAAATGTCTTCCCCTGTCATCTGTGACAAATGCCAAATCAGCAATGTGGGACTGAACTCTAAGTGATGGTACAAACGTTTGGCAGGATTACTATGGCTTGCTTACCTTTTCTCAAATTGAAGGTCGCTTCCGCTTATAAGCAGAAAAAAGCTAGAGGAAACTAGACTGTTCTCTATGCCACCTATTTTTTTGAAGCTTATCTCACTTCTGAGTCCTGTTGTATCACATACTCTTCTGCTTTGGACCTTCTTTCTTCCAGGCTCTGTATCATCAAACCATTAAAGTCTTTCTCATTTTCAGAAGAGAACAATTTAAAGTTGACTATAACTGGAGGTATCTAGCTGCTTAGTCGTTTCTTTAAAACTTCATGTTGGGTACTTTCATCATATGTAAATCTGCCTAATTTGGTGCCCTTTCAGAAGTGATGTTAGTTGAGGTAAGCTGATGGATGTTTTCTGAAGATCTGTTTATTTAGCAAGTAAGTGCAGGAAACCTGGACAAGAGATTTCATTTAAAAAAATCAGACAGAAAAGGTAAACTCCCTGTCACAGGTGTTAAATTCTGTCATCGTTCAAAGTCTACATAAAGTGAGTAAACATGAAACTAGATGGTATTACTCTTAGCACTGAAAAATTAGATACAAAATCAGAGAAACTAATGCTGTGCTCATAAATGGTAGCCTCTGTCTCTCAAGCCTCTCATTCTCCCTGCAGACAACTCCATGCAGGGAGCAGCCGTGCTGACCTCACTGGCCATTGTGCTGCCCTCACTGCCTGCCTGCTGCACCAGGGTTGTCACTGCAGGGTTGTGGAGCCCTTTGTCTCTCTAGCCTGGAAAACTGGATGATGTTGAGTTTCCCCAACATGCAGCCTGGAGTAGAGCCAGGTCAGGATGCAGTTTACCTGAGACTTGATTTCAAGCTGTGATTACTAAGCAATCTTTCCTACTTTCTCTCCTGCCTGCCTCCTGTTTCCTGGCTTCTGTGGTAGAGAAGATGCAGTTTCATCTGTGTAATTCTGCATGCTGCAGAGTGGTCTTAGTTCACCCTCCAAAATACTCATGATTAACCAGAAGACCTGGAGAAGAAAAGACTTTAAAAGGAAATTGAAGAATGCACTGGTGAAGTTTACCTGTGTTCTGATAGCAATTTTCATATCGTGTCACATATCAATCAAAAGAGATCAGGAAAGTTATTCAGAGGTGTGTGTTAGCAGAATATCGAACTGCCATTGTCATTTTTCTGCCAAAAAAGATCTAATTACCATAGCGATGTTACCTTGCAACAGTCTTTAAAGCCTTAAGAAGGAAGCTTATGTTTAAAGTAGTAAGATGATAAAAAGAAAGCAAGGTGGAGCTGGAGACATAAGCAAAATGCAAAGTAGAGAACAGCACTAGTGTTTGGCGTAGACGTGAACGACAAAAGAACTGGAGGCAACAGAGTTGGAAAAGTGTAGGTGACAGTAGTCAAGCAACAAGATTATCATCCCATCGACAAACACTTTGGCAGTCTCTCAGGCAAAACATGATGGTCTTTGCAAAGCTGTGGAGGAAGGAGTGATAAGATTTAAACAGAGCCAAGATACAAGGCAATCTGGGAGGGGGGATGAGTAAAGATGGTGCCCTTCTTGTGCTTAGTGAGTAGGAAGATGATGCTGTCATTCCTGATGAGAGGAAAGTGAGAGAGAAGGGAAAACGGGAAGAAGTGTGAGTCTTACTTAGATTAAAATAACAGTTCTGCAGCAAACACTGAAGTGTTGTCATGGTTAGATGGTAAATGCTTTTAAAAGAATTTCTCAAAGTGTTTCTAAGGTGTTGATTCCTTCATGCCATTTCTCTCCTCCCTGTGAACTGAACAGCTAAGCACAAATGTACCTTTGAAATATCTGATTACTCTGCCCCATCCTAGTGTCTCCATTTCTGATGAACAGTTTTAATCAAGAAGACAGAGAACATCAAAAGAAGAAAAGATGAGCTGTGCTTCTTTTTGCAGAATATGAAGCAAAACCAACTGAGAACTGAACAAAGAGGCAGTAATTAGGAGAACAGATCTTCACAGGAACTGAGGCAGGAAAATACCTGAGAGGCAGGCAGGTGTGTGGGGTTTTTTTTTTTGTAATGGATATGGGGCAAAAAGAAATCCTGAAAGAGCACCAGCCTATACTGGGAAGTGCACAGAGGCAGCTAGAAAGCTGGTGGTAGTGCTCAATCTACTCAAAGCCTGTTGTTTTCCACAGGGAAAGCTATGTAAGCTTGGCCTCTGACAGATGTAGTTGTTGTTGGATAACTTCATGGATGTCCAAAAGAAATGCAGAAAAAAGTCTAAGAGGTATAAAAATTGTGTCAAAGCCATTTCAGAAGAGCAAATGGAAGTACTCAATTGCAATAAATTATATGCACCATTGCAATGTACATATAATAGAAATATGAACTGAACCAACAATCAGACTTTCTTCTTGAAGAAAGGGATAAGGAAAGAATTGCTAGGTGCCAGCCATATCCATCATTGTAAGATAAAAAATTATGTAAGGGCACAGACACAGAAGACTTACAGTAGATGTGAGTTGCCTCATGCACAGTAATGGGAATGTCATGCACATGAGAAAACATGGAAAATCTGTATGGAGTGAGAAATGGTTTTCACTGTTTCACAAATGCACCTCATAAGTATGCAGAAAAACATGAGATACAGAGTGCATATAATTGGAGAACAGTTCAAGAGCTAGAATGTCAGCAATGGTGATACTGTCATGCTTTATCAGAGTGACAAAGCATACAGAATTATTTTAACAGATGCAGAAGGAGTACCATAGTAAGGCACAAATAGAGTAAGAGCATGTAAGGAAGCATGGCCCATTCTAAAACACTAACATTACTGAATACACAACATATCTATTCCATATAGCTGGGGTATGCAAAGATAAAGCTACCAAAGCATAGGTTTCTATGTAATGAATGTGTACTGATACTGAAAGGCTTTGAGTCTGTAAAGCTGGTTAGAGCCCAATGACAGTGGCAGTGTTTGGAGGGTTGCACAGTGGAAGGCATTTTTGGAACATACGCTTCCAGAAACATTAAGGGAATCTCCTGTGACATTGCATTACTGAGATCTCTAAATGCAAGCCTGCCATGCACGCACTGAAGTAATCACTGTTGGGGAAGAAACGTAAGGAAGTATAAATTATAGTGTCTGGCATATTTGAGAATGAAAGAAAATGTGGAGGAACAATTGCAGGGCAAAACAGGCCAACCCTTTTAGCCATAGATGAAGGCTGTAGGCCAGACCTAATGGAATCAAATGAAATTAAAAGGAAGAGATTATTTATCCTGTCAGTCTATTATAAGAAATGGGTACTAAAAAAGCCTGTTCATGGGAGGTGTCCTGAACAACAGACAGAAACAATCATGTGGGGTTGCTGCTACCCAATCAGTTTGGATGACATAGGTTTGCACACTGTACAGAGCAGGTGCTAAATGCTCAGTGTAGACTGTTTTCAGGACTCAAATGGAAATCAGTGTTTCCAAAGAATGTCTCATTGATCTATCACCTATATTAGAGCTATTATCAGAACTGATGACATTCTTGTAGACATCAGCTGAACTAGTAAGATTAGAGCTCATGTAATATGGACAAAATCAGGACAATTACTTAAGTGAAACTCTGCCGAAATACATTCCTTTTTGTGGAAATCTGTCTCTTTACTTCAGTGGTCACTGGATCAGACTTGGACCTGCTGATTCCTTCTCTTCAAAATAGTGTGTATCAGTCTGTGTGGAAAAATATCTTAGTAGTCAAAAAACATTGGCAGTGCTTTTTAGAATGTCCAAAGCTTTGCTGGTGGATTGAGTCCAGGCAAAGAAAATTTCAATTGGGAAGAGGTAGTTTCAATTTACTTTGTGTGACAAGAAGGAAAACAAGGGACTGCAGACATGTCTTGTTTTCTCAGTGCTAAGAACTGCTCATATTAAAATGTCATGAGCAATGGTAAAAGAAAGCCTAGATAAAGTTTCTCAAAGTGTATATATATATATATGAAAGTCATGCAATACTATATTGGAAGAGCAAGAAAATGCCCAGTAATCTTCACTACCTAAAAAGAATCTGATAAATTGCATGAAAGAATTTCAAAGAAGTTTCTAGAGAATTCACTATGGAGAAGGAAAACTGTAGCCTTTTGTGGGGGGGAATGACCTTCTGTAACTGCATAATTCTCAAAAGATATCAAAATAAATCTTATTTGCCTCTCCACCATGTGTTAGATTTTTGACTGACAGCAAATTACGTAGGGCTGGTAAATACAGCAGTGGTATTCGGTTTTTAAAAAGTTTAAAACTCAAACAAGTGCCATCTCAGTGGTGGATTTCATTAGATGATCACGTGGCTAGAAGACAGAATAGACTCAGTTGTTCTGGTTTCATTGTCCAGACCACCACAGACTTTCTCTTCAGCTTGGACAACCTAAGGTCAACCCTAACAACCCACAAAAATCAATTGTATTCTGAGAGCTTTGTGTCAGATCTTAATCTGTTAAACAGTGAGTTCATAGTATTTCTTCTTATTATTGTCCATTAGCTCTACAGGATCCATCGTTTTTGTCATCTTTAGCTGTACTGATGCAAACACCCAATTAATGACTTTGACACCTCTATGTTTTTTAGCTAATGAGAGGCAAACACCTAAGCTGGTTATTTGCTCTTGACAAATTATACTGACTAAACCTTCACACGATCATGGAGATGTCATTAGGTGCCCTAATACTTTTAGAAACCTGCCTCCTACATTTTTGAGGCAGGTATATGAAGGACAAAACAGAGAGAGGGATTTAGGAACTATAGCATTCAACAGTAACTCAAAGGAATTTAGAAGTTGCTGATTGGTATCGTGACACTTCAAGGCAGCCATCTGGAAGTGCTAAGAGGAGGAACAGACTTTGTCTTGTGTTTCTTCAGGGGTAGCTTTTTGCTCTCCCTTTAGGATTCACACTTGTTGGAGATGATGGCTTCAAGCTGTGACATTTTTCAGAAAAATGAAATTTAGAATTTGGATTTGTTTGAATCCTCCTTCTGATTTGGAGTGGCGATACAAATTTAGATCTCCACATCTCTCCAAGTGAGCAGTCTAATCACTGGATTAGTAGATGCTAGGACTGTCAAAGAGGGAGGCAGCTCTTATGGCTCTGTCTTGTGCAAAATAGACAAAATATGTAATAGGTCTGTGTTAACAGGAAGAGTTTGGATGCTCTGTAAGGCAAGGGGAAGTGAGGACCTGATGGTATAAGGCCTTGAACAGTCCATGTCAGGTGATCGCATCGGTGAGGTAACTTTCTTTAGGTGATAGATAAAAACACTGAAGTCATCCCTCAAGTCAATTATTCTCAGCAGTCTGAATATAATTTTTCAGTTTTAATTTCTTTTTCTTCTGAACTTTTAACCTTCCTTCTTCAGGGCAGAACTCATAATTTAATAACCTACCTCATTTATTTGAGCTTCCCAAAAAGGAATGTTTTGGCTTTGTCTGTGAATACGTTTCCACTGTTGGCATATTCCCCAATTAATTTAAAACAGGCTAAGAGGATTTCTGAAGAGTATTTTCTGAAGGAAGGAGACATTAGTGAAATGCAGAAGCATTTAACAAGGGAGCTGGGTATGATAGTACCTTCTGTGTCCTGCCCAGCCTTCCTTTTCCCATCCTTGTTTACTGATTTTTGGGCTGACTGTTGACATCCCTTCTCCATTTCCTCCTCAAACACCTTTTACATTTAGTTATCTTCTTTTTTGTTTGTTTCTGAATCCCACCACATCCACCAGCCAGCTGTATATAATCTTCTGTGTGTTCATGCTTCAGAGATGTTCCAGGTCTTCCAGATTGTTTGGCAGCAAAAGCTCTCTAATCAGCTTTGGCAAATGTTCATTTAAGACATTTTTCCATACATTATCCTGATGGGTTACCTACAGATAAATCAAATGACCTAGTCACATTGCTTTTTCCCCTTTTTGGAAAATATCAGACAAAGATTGAAAGGCATCTGACACCGATGATAGCAACAAGCTTATCTAAGCTGTTAGAGACCCTGTCATCCATTCTTAAGAGCTGGCATAGGTTCCTTTCGGTTTGATAGGTATTTACTTCTGAGCATAATTTCTATTTCAATATCCTTCAGATACTGAGTGTGAAACAGCTGTGACTGCTTCAAAATCTCTTCGCTTCTGTTTTCTTTCTTATCTCCTGTTACAACTGCCAGCATAGAACCTCCTGGTCATACGCTAGTAGCTATTGTATCTCATTGTTCTGGTGCATGTATTGATTTGAGACTTTTAACCTCATCTTTACCTTCTAAAACCTCAAGCATAATACTAACACATCGTTTATCACCAAAATGGCACTAAAATCAAGAGTCATTACAGATGCAAAAGTTATTCTCATTGCCAGTTAGTTGATTTCTGGGGAAAACCATGATTTACATAAAAGAAAATGCACGTTGTTGATGCCCACAGTACTATCAATAAAGATATTTTCCTAATATTTACAAAATAGTCTTTGGATTCTCTGATTTTCGCCATAACATGTGTGTACTTTCTTCTTCCCCTTTCTCTATGGTAGGTGATTGAAAAACATGAGATTTTCAAATCTGACTTAGGAGACACTGAGTTTCTGGGTATGTTTGACTCCTTCCATAAGGGAAAATGCATATACACAGGAAAAGACAGACCTCTTTTATAGCCTACTGTATTTCTTCACTCCTACAAACTGGCATCTCAGCTCCGGATGCAAACCTACACCACCCTCAAATCTCACACCTCTCTCTCCCTCTTATTCACACATCAGCAACCCACATCCTCCCACGTCCTGAGCCAGAAGTGCAGCTCCCAGCACAGCCCGAGTTCCTCCAGCAAGCACTGTAAGTGAAGCAGCCAGGCAGCGTGGAGCCACTGGCATACACAGAAACAAGCTCTAATTAATTGCTGGGCTGAGGGTAACTCTGTAGAGTGATAGTAAAGGCTCAGCTCGACTAAATGCTTCTCCACTCAAGGAGCTGGAAATTGCTTTTCCCACCTGAAAAAAGTGACACTGAGCCCATGATCACAAGGGTCGTTTAGCCCCTCTGGGCACCAGCTCCAGTGCTGGACCATTCTCACTGTGATGTTTTGCTAGGATCTGATCAGAGTTTCCCTGGCTGTGACCTGTGCTCGTTGCCTCTCAGCTTTTCTCTGTATGCCTCTGAGAAGGATCTGGCTCAGTTCTTTTTAGCACTGCCCATTATGTAGTTATTACAGCAGGCAGATATACGCGCACACAATTTTCTTCTGTAGGTTGAACAAACCCAAGTCTCTCATTCATGTATTGCAGTCCTCTAGTCATTTTAGCATACCTCTGCTGGACTTCTTTCAGTTTGACAGTGTCTTTTGTCTGCTGGGGAGTGCAGACTGGGTACGGTACTCCAGATGTTGTCTCAAAAGTGCTGAACAGAGAGAATAAGCGCTTCCCTTGACCTGCTGTCTACATTTTTGCTAATGCAGCCTTGTATGCCATTGACCATCATGCCCCATTAAGGTGTATTGCTGACTCATGGTCAGCTTGTCTGCAAACGCCAAATACCCTGTTCACCTGGTGAGTGAGCCGCCACACAGCACAGTGCTCTGCTCTCTTACCAAGACTTCTTTTTCTGGGTTTCTATTTCCTTTTTGTGCTGTAGATGAGATACTGCTCCTTTAGCTTCCCCATTGGAGGTGTAGTGAGTCTTGTGTCTAAGACTAAGTTTATGAGCTTTCCACATCTAGTGATGCTGTTGCCTGGTTCTGGACAGTGGTAAAATGTTACGTGGCCACCTAGACAATATAGGTTACAATTAGGCATACTGTTCACACACAGACAGACCCCCAGACACACTCTTTTGAAGAGTGCTTTTGCAGAAAGCTCAGTAATGGAGAAGAGTTTCCTATAGGCTGTTCCTGTCCAGTTACATATCCATTCCAGAGAGCTCTAATTGCTATTTAAATGGAGACACAGAGCATGAGACTATTGAGGATTGCATGTGCTCCATCTTCCAATACTATGAATATTTGTAACTGTATTGGTGATAGACACTTCCTTGAAGTTTGTTATATCTTTGTCTGTATAGCCTCATCTCCTTGTGCCGTTACATCCGACCATTCAAGCCCATTCACCATTCCTGGACTCCAGAATGGTTTGACAAGCCTTATAGAATGATAACGTGTTCTTTGCCGTTATGTTGCCACAGTAGTTTATCTGGCAGCAAGAATGACAACTACAGCAGGCACTTTTCTTCTTCATTATATAAGACTGTTGCTCCTTATGGTATTGTCTTTAAAACGGGGAGGTAAAGGAGACTAGACTGTGTTGTGATGGTCAGCATCGTTCCTGAGTTGTGCTGTATAGACTGATATGACCTTCTCCTCCTCCCCTTCCCGCTATTGCATGATGCTGCCATTTGAAGAGATGGCTGCCTGTAGCAGCAGCAGAGAAGATGGGGAATGGGGCCAAGTCCTTACCAGCTAGAAACATCCCAGTTAACATTAGAAGAACAGCTGTTAGGTGCCTTTGAGAATTGTTGAAGGGGAAACTCTGGGAATTGCTTCTTGGAAAAAGGGTATGCTTAGTCAACTTCTCTAGAGATTTTAGCTGACAGAGAATCTGTAGGTATTTGCCTTCAGGGAGCAGGAGGCTGATAGCCAGCATGACAAAGATGAGTCATACTGGTAGGAAACCTCAGCAGGAGTTATATTAGGGATGAAGTATGAAGACCTGGAGCCAGCTGGGAAGGCTGGATGGATATTCTTGTGTTGTTAAGTTTTTCAGTAAATGCAAATTCCCAAAATGGAAATGTTCTCTAGGACTTGTCGAACTTGCTGGGAGAATATGAAGGGAACCGAGAGCCGTGACGTTAGCCGGGTTACACTCTGCCACAGGGATGCGTGCCCTGGGATGGGGCAATGTTGGCTTCCTCCCCAGGCAATAACACAAATGCAGATTGAAGACAGAGACTGCCTTTCACATCAAGAGTGTCTATGTTCAGTTAATATTTCTTTGCTCTTTCGCTCCCCTCTGAGTCATCTATTGTTCTTTGTTCCTAGAGCTTCTCCATGAGAGAGTCCAGTCTTGGTGATATTAATTTGCTTTGTTTTTCAGGAGCAATTGCCATTTAAAGCTTTTTGTTAGCTTCCTTTCTTTATTCAGTCCATATATTTGACTTGTTTCTTCTTTTGTATCTTTGTCCTATAAGGATTTTCATGCTTTCTTTTTGCCTTACTTCTCTAAAACGCTTAGCGTTGTCTCCCAGATTGCTCTTTATATGTGTGTCCTGGATTATCAACTTCCATGCACTGGACTAAAAAAGCACTTGTGCTTCCATTGCTCTTATTGTAATTCTACTTCCTTTTTGAGAGAAAAAAAAAAGTCAGCTAGTATAAATAAGTAATGTGCTCCATTTATAAAAGTAGAGCTGTGCTAGGAACAACTTGGGCTTTTAACTGATTCATCTGACCTTTGTTTATATGGTAATGTTCTGGGAGAAGGGACTCATCTACATATGTATATCAAGACAGACATATTATTAGTGTTCAGTAAAGTTAGTCATAAAGAGGAAGGCACCATCCAAAAAAGTTTATAAAATGTCAGACTTTTTTTTTAATAAGAGAAAAAATATAGTCTTCATGGCTTGAGAACTTATTTTTTATCTTTGAAATAATAACTATCCTTTTTTGGAGGAGGATTGTTGATAAGAGAACCACATTTCAAATGCTAATGTCATACTGAGACAGTTCTGACCACACAGTACGAGATGGAGCAGGCTGAGTAACCAGGCTGACATTTAATGCAAGTGGTATTAGTGTGGGGGTACTCTGAAGTACAGCTGTCATCATGAGCTGGTTCCCAGGGTAGGAGGAGAATAAGAGCAGGTATCCAAAAAAGTCATGGTGTCAGCTCTGTGATCGTGTCTCAGGCTTGGGCACAGGTCTGATTGCTAACAGCATGTGTGGTACCTCTCTGTTCTCGGAACATGGGAGATGGCTTCTCAAGTAGCTACATTTCTATCTCCATCCTTTCTCAGTGTACATGCTAAGTTTTCTAAGCAGAGATATAGTTACACTCTAATTTTAGTGAATCATCTCATCTGAACACAGATATCCTGAATATTAAAAAAAAAAATAAATAGAGAGATTTGCCAGCTATTGAAAGTGCTCCCATCCCTGCAATGAATGCAGTAAGCTGTGGTTATAAAGAGGAAAGTAGAACTACCTCAGACGTGAAACACCATCCAAACAACATCTACATAGAAAGAAATTACATTTGTCAGTTGATTGTCATTCTCTGAAGGGATCCTCTATTCCAACTAACCTGCAGGCAGTGTGAAATTCAGGTAGGCATAAGCAATGGGAGAAACCGTCTTCTATAGTGATGGAAAGCCAACAGAAGGACTGCATTCATCTTTCAGGACTGGCCTTTCCGTGACTCAAAAGACCCCATCAATGATCCAAAACCTAACCAAAACTTCGAGCTTAGAACATGGAGCAATTCACTTGGAAGCAAAAATTTCATTAATTCTTTGGTGATTGATACACTGACTGCAGTGAAACCAGCAGCAGAAGTAGCTCAGGTTTTGCAAATAATTTTGTTTATTCAGAGCTTATTTCTAATACTACCTGGAATAACGGCAGAAGCTCCTGACAGGTGTCCAAAAAAGCCTTTTCCCATTTTAAATGCTTTAAAGGTCCTATACCAAAGCCCATTCACCAAACTCCTTACTGAAACTCTGGATATCGTTGAAAACCTGCGTAATTATTTCTGACTAAAAGCTGCCATGACAGCAATACTGTGCTGTCTCGAATCCTGTAATGTCAATTACAGCTCTACAAAATTAGTATAAAATTTCCTTTTTCCACAGTTTAGTCAAGGACTCCAAAACCTACTTGGGCCCCTGAACCAGTACTGCTTGTTTCTATACTGCCTCATCATTATTCATATTGTGATTTATACAGTAAAAAAGCTGGCTGCCTGCTTTTCCCAAACCCATTACATGTTCTGTTTTGCTGCTATGCTCTTTTACATTCTTAAAAAGGTTATCTACAAAATGTATTGCACTCTTTTTGCCCCTGTTTTGGCTGCTTTTTTATTATCTTTCCCTCTCTACAATGACCATACATGCAGGATTTTAGTTGTTGTTATATGCACTGTAACCTAATTATGGAAAATGAATTGATTTCCTCAAGAAAATTGTGACTGAATGACATCATTTGACTTCACACTGTCTCACTAACATGTTTGGCATCATTCAGGAGCATTCATCTGCACAAATGAAGTTACACACAATAAGACATAATTTTGGAATGTGTTCTTTCTATCTGACCTCACCTCCTTGGATTAACACGGTGACTTTGCTTACTATAATAAATTATCACAGAGGGGTTTCAGAGTTGGGTTTATTAGCATGGAGGGAGGTGCTCAGGAGAATATAATATTCTCTTATGTGTTCACTACCATGCACCGGGCAGACATCTTGCTCTGCATTAGGGCTGTCTCTACCTCTGGGACAGAAGCATTCCCCTCCATGCTGTGCCATCTTCTGTAGTTACATGCAGTTTCTATCATCAGCAACAGACCAGCAAGCACTGGTGAGTGCATACATTCTTTATAACTGAGGTATCATGATTTCTGAAATTTCCACACTGGTAAGGAAAGGTATCAGATATAGCCCCAATAAAAGGTATTTTGTCTGGTTATAATATGACTAGACCCTTTTAATGCTACTTTACTCACGCAGTAGAGGTTATTTCCAGTTGAGAAAAGGTGAGGAGTTATCTACCGTATGGTACGTCAGGTTAGAGTAACTACAATCTTATCAACCTTCCAGTGTTGTTAGAATCAAAGCATAATTCACCCATATATCCCCATGCACATGCATTCTCTTTGCTTTGTGTTCTTAACAGGAAAACAACATAAAGAGTATTTGACAATCAGGCTGGATAACCAAAAATCCATGCAGGTCTACGTGAAACGGGTGTAGTCTAATCCTACTCAGGTTATCATATATCCATTTTAAGTTTGACCTCAGTCAAGATTATATTCTTTGAGCCTGCCAGTGGCAATGTATTTACAAAACCAATGCTATGTACAAGGCTGTCCGAATCAAGGCAGTAGAGAAAAGTGTATCTCAGATCCAGGTGTGACTGAATAGTTTTCTGACAGTGCAGAATGAGTGTAGAGTGCAGGGTCTTCTTGCATTTCCACAGCCTCTGCGTTTCTGAAGCAGTGCAAGGTTACAAGGAGGGTCCACTTTACACAGGCAGAAAAATCTGCAGAAGATTGAAATGAATGATGACACAATCTTCCTGAAAGAAAATTTAAGCACACAAAGTGAGGTTGCTTGGATGCTTGCTATAGGTATGACCTACATACACAGATTTAGAGAGCTAGACCAATTAAAAAAAAAAAAAAAAAAAAAGAGTAGAAGCTTTATCCCAGCTGCAGTTCCTCTTTTTCCAGCAAAAGTGGCCACTGCCCTCATTGAAATGCTGGGCCCCCTCATCACTTTAGGATTTCTGTGGCAGCCTGTGATTTGACTTTATTTTTTTAAATTACTTAAAAGTAAGACCTGTAAATAAGCTGCTTTCAAATCTGTGTTTTCTCTCATAAGAAAATCATAAGAATGTCATCCAGACAACTTAGAGAAGCCTGTCCTTTGTTTTGTGCTGAATTTGAAAACACTTCCTGTAGATAACCTGTACGTAAATACAGTTCACAATAGTACAAGTGACTTCGAAAACTTCTCTTCATTGTTGGTAACTCTTGGGTTTTAATCAACAGGAGAGATCATATCAATCTAAATTTAATATTGTTAATTCAAATGACAGCTAGAATTAGTCACAGCTGTGAGAGCACTGGAAGTTCCAGAATAGGGTCTCTTCATAGAAACGTTATGTTTAATACTCACTCAACGCTAACGTTTGGGTAAGGGCAGAAGGGGTTGGTAGTCTTTTGCATTTTATTTACTGCACACAGGAGGTAATACTAAATAGTCTTGTGACAGCTGCCTCACCATAAACACATTCCAAACACATACATATCCCCAAATCATAAAATCAAGGAGAAAAATAAATAGGTTAGCCTTTCCTGGATAGATGCTCTCTGAGCCACTGTGGGTACCCATGATACACTTTTAAACTTATTCCCACACTGGTGAAAACTAGTTTGGTTCGGTTGTTGGGATTTTTTCTTTTTTTCTTCCCTTTTTATTTTTTAAGTGGCAATTTCTGCCTAGCTTCTGGGAACTACAGCTCAAAAAATTATTGAAAATAACTTTGATAAAGTCAAGTAGCAATACAGCAAAGAACAGAAAAAACTTCCCTACCTGCTTCAGGTCCCTCTGAGCTTTGATCAGCTCTTGCCCTTTGCTGGGGTGACAAATACACCCTTTGAGTTGCCTGGTTGTGCCCTATACCCTTATTTTACAACAGTAGGCTCACTCATCACAAAACGTATGTTTTCATGTAAAACCACAGGGAACTTGGTGGTTTCAGCTATTTTAATCCTAAAAGTAGGCAGTATTTTACAGCTGGTTTGATTTCAGGACAACCACAGCAAGCAAAAAGAGCTTTTTAACCCTCTGGGTTGTAGCATAAAGCTATTCAAAAGTTTCAGAAGCCACTATGAAGAGCCCCCAGTTGATGATTAAAAATAATGTCACAATTCCCATAGATTTTGGCAGTTAATTTGTGATTTATTAGTGCTTGAGTTGGGAATTACTGATCTTGGCAAACCAAAACGTTTGCTAATTCACCTACTAGTCAAGGCTACACGTCACAGCACTCATTTATTGTTCTGCCGTAAGGAGGCTGGCTGCACCAAATCCAGGGGCAAACCTGGAAGCGAAAGGAAGGCTCCAACCCACAAGACAGCTGAAACTTGCTTCCTGTTAAGCAACTTCATCCTGGGGCCCTCTAGCCAGAGTTTTTTCTGAACTAGAAGCTGGGGCTTTTTGAAAGGCTGTGAGGTCAGCTTTGTTGCAAAAAGTTTGCTCAGGCTCTTTTCAGTTAATTGCTGATTTCAGACCTCAGCTGTACATTTTGAGCCCAAACTATGCTCCTACCTGTAAACACGCTTAACAAACCTGATCAAAACCTTTATTAATTAATCTATCTATTTATTTATTTATCTTTTCCCCTGCAGCGGAAGGCTGAGGAGCGGGGCCGAGGGCAAGGGCAGCGCAGCTGAAGGGAAGCAGAACGGGCCCGCCGAGCCGCAGCCGAGCGCATCAGCCAGACCCTGCGGCTCCCCGCGCCCGCCCAGCAGCCTCAAAGGGCACGCACCCTGCGCCTCGGCGCTGCTGGAAGGCGGGCCGCCGCGCCGCTTGCGACACGCGTCCGACTCAGCTGCTCCCTCGCCGTGCCGGTGAGCCCCGGGACTGCCCCGGCGCTACCCCGGGGCTGCCCGCGCAGCCGCTCGGGAGCGGCGTGGGGCGGTGGCGGGAGCCCAGCCCCGCCTGCCGCACGGCAGGGCAGGGCCGGGGGCAGGTTGAGAGCACGGGGAGCAACAGCCGAAGGGACATCGCTGGCTGGCTCTCAGAGCAAGAGACGAAGAATCGTTGGAGAGCTTCAGTGCGATGCAGGGGTGAGTGATACAAGCCTTTCTGTAAGAGGGAGAGGGGTGTTATAGGTGGGTTTTCATGCTCTGAAGAGTGCAGTGTTATTTTCATTTATTTTCACCTGCACAGTCCCAGAGGAAGTGTTGCTCCGATTAAAAAACCTGTAATAGTTTGTGAAGAATGATTTGCAAGTTGTAATTATAAGGGGTGAGGTGGGATAGGAGGGGAAAAAGAAATTTCTTTTGCTGAAGTGCAGAAGTGTCCCAGCTGCTCAGCAACCTGTGTGTGGTCAGGTGTGCTCCCTGCCACTCTGAGCTGGGCAGGCACAGGGCAGGGGAGAAGGGTGGTGTCAGTGAAGGTGGGACTCCTGCCGCCTTGTTTTATGGAGCAATTTGTCTGTGGCAAATGTTAGGTGCAGTTCTGCTAGTTGTATAAAGGGTTGCTGTTATTCTAGATTGGATGCTTTTGCTCCAAGTCTTCTTTGGGACTGGTTTAAAGGCCACTGGTTTAAAGTACACTTGTTAGCAGTCATGAGCAGCCAGCTTCTAGGTACTGCATGTGCTCTGGGTTTGGGGCAAGTGGGGAGAAGAGAGTTTTGGGTCTTCTGATACCCCTTTTTTAGATTAATATAAGCTTTGCTGGAGAAAAATGTTTTAGGTCCCGCTTGCAGCCTTCAGCTTTATAAACTGCTTTGTAAGTCTTACAGAATGAGTTAAGTTCCTAGTTGCATTACAGTTGTGGAGATGACTCTCTGATTTACAAAACCAGGGTGTAAAAAGTGTGTGGTTGTGTGTGCAGGTGCCTGGTCCTTCTTCTCAGTGGTGGTAAGTGAGGCCTGACTGGTGAAGTGCTTGCACCTGGGATGCAACTGATCACAGCCAGGTGTGGGCTCAGCTTCCTTAGAGGAGCCTCACACCCTAAATCCCAGTGCTCTTTATCGTCTTTCGTTTTTTTTCCAAAGACCCAAACCACCTGGCCTAAATTACTGTAATGTTCTTGGATTACTCTTTTGTCTGTGCTTGGTTGTGTAAGGGCTAGCTTTGACATGTATTGCATGTTTAAAGCAAGATACTTTACCTCTCTGTAGACATGCACTGTGTTGGCATAAACACATGTGTTCTTGCCTTTTCCCTACAAAATCAGGTGTTTGTAGTTCTGTGATTAGGTTAATTAACTCTGCGCTTTTGGGTTCCTTTCTTCTGGTTTGGAGCTTGGGAACTGTAGCTGCTTAGCACTTCAAGGACTCAACTTCTTTCAAGCTACTTGAAATATCCAGCTTTGGATGTGTATTACTGAAGTGATCATTTGTCTTCTTTAAAAGCCATGGTCTCTTGAGGTACGTTGTTGCTTTATTGTTGTGAAGAGAATTTCAAAATCCTGCCTCGGTGCTTTTGCCCAAGCACCTTACCAAGTAGGTAGCCTCAATGCTACAACCTGGTCCAACTTTCACTGAAACCAGTGAAAAATCATTTTTTAACCTCAGTGGTAGCTGGGTTAGCTGTTCTGGCTTGCAAAAGTACTTGAGTATTACCACTGTAAAGGCCAGTGGGATAGCATAGCTGTAAAAGCCTCTTCACAGCCACTGTGAAAGTCTTATTACAGCCACAAAACTTCCCAGGTATGCATGCTGGGCAGCAACTTTTATCTGAGTTGTTTGGTGTTTCCCGTGGTGTTCTTCTGTTGGAAGCAGAAGCTGGTGGAGTGTTTGTTGGAGGGATTTTTGAGTACGGCAGTAACAGAAGTGAGAAAATAGGTCCTTGTTTGCTTCCTTCTGCACCCCTGAAATCACAGTAAGGAACTTCAACTTCCATTAAGAGATCTCCCCCCGTATTCTTTTTTGTGTGTTCTGCCCCCAAAAGTCTCACTGCTGTTGTGAAACTCCTGATATCCACGTGGGTTAACCTTACTGGGGAAAAAAATGGAGTGTGTGACCTTTTTCAACAGCTTAGTGAAATTAATGAAACCAGACTTTAGTTAAATTGGTCACCAGCATGAACAAAGATGGCTTCATGTGAATGCTTGAAGGAGAAAGAGATGGGGGAAAAGGGTGAGGTGCATCTCTTAAGATGCTGAGGGTGGTTCTGGTTGAAGGAATAGAATTCACTAGAGTCAAGTTTCTTTCACTGCGGTGAACGTGTCTGCAGGCTTTGCCACCTGCAAGGCAAGAGCAGCTGTTGAGTGTGATGCTGTGCAGCTGGACTCAGGGCCTTAGTGGGATACTCATGTATGTGCATCAGGATCTTGATGCTGAACTGATCTGAGGCAGTACTATGCTTACAACCGTTCCTCCGTCTCTAGTCTGGTAAACATTTCTCCAGTGCTCCTGAAGGGCAGTCTGCATCTGTCCTTGTTGCGCTGCTACTCTGCGTGACTCCAGTACAAACACCATTGCCCCTGGTCCCCAAGAGCTCTGGGTGCTGCTTCCTGCATGTGGCTCTGCCTTCGGCATTGGTGTGAGTAGGGATAAATGGCTTTTAGGACTTGGGTTATTTCCAACGAAGTTGTCTTCTGAGTGTAACCACCCAAAATTTGGTGTCTTGGCTCCAGGGCCTGGGAGCCACTGTCAATCAGCTGGTGCTCCGGCTGGAAATACCAGTATCAAAACAATGAGTCTAAAGCATGGAGGGGTTGGAAGCAGTGGGAATTAGTGGAACATTTTACCACTTTACAAAAGCCCAGAAGAACCTTTGTCTTTGGGGGAAAATGCTACGTAAATTGCAGATATTTTTTTTTTCTGTGCTGGTATCTGGTCCTGCAGAACTTGTGCAATAGTCTCTCACCATGGTCTTGCTGCTGGTGAACTCAGGAGCGAGGAAAAGTGTTGTTGTCTGCTGTAAAACTGATGGTGTGTTTAAAGATGAGCATGTGCTTAACTGTATACTTTTTTATTGGACTAAATCCACGTGCAGAACGCTGTTTCTTATGTTATAGCATCTGTAAATGGGAAATAATATTTCCCTCCCCTTTGAAGCTTGCAAGAGGCTAACTTGTAATTTTTGACATATAGCCAAGATTATTTTTTTTTTGATGAACAGTTGCTATTTAAACATCGAGCTTCTTCGGTACATACAGTAAAACGGGGCAGAAAACAGCTGTTAAGAAGAACGCCCTCTGTGAATCATCTCTAGTCCAAGATTGCCCTCTCTTGGAGATTATCAGTTGCTGCAGCGGGCTCAGAGGGGTCTCTCACGTCGTGTCATCCCTGCTTTGTAACTGACCCTTCCTTTTACACCTGTTTTGGGTTTTGGTTTTGTTGTTGGTTTTGGTTTTTTTCTTTTTTCCCCAATGTTGGTTGTCCTTTGGAGGAAATGCTAGAAGTTTAAAAATAATTCAAGACACTTGCTGATGTGTTCACCCCAGCATAGACAACTGTCTTTTAAGTGATTTTATTATTTTTTTCCCCCCTTCCTTCAGAAACAAGGGAGGATGATGGAAGATCAGAGATAGAACAACCTTTTAAACCATTACCATTTGCTTAAATGTAACAAGAGTAGAGTACCAAGGAGCAAAAGGGATGTAGATGACCAAACCAAGCTGAATTTTTGGAGGGATTTCAACATCAAAGTACTTCAACACCGTAGGAATCTTCCCCTGTGCTAGTATGCAGTGTTTTAAATCTCCTAGCTGATCATACATGATTTTGAATTGTATTCTACTTAAATGTTTCCGGTAACATCTTTTTAGTAATATGACCAGGCCAACAAGAAGGAATATGGACTAAAAGTTGTCTTTGGCTAAAACAGCATTGAAATGTTTGTTTAGATTGAGCTAGACTGGCATCTTGGGCTAGTAGACCTGCTTATCCAACCTTATTCTGGTGCCTACAACACAAAATATTTATTTTATTCATCTGTCAAGGTTAAAAAAAAGAAAAAATTCTCCAAGGTGATTTAAGGTGACAAACTTAGTCTGGTTGGTTTGCAGAACACTCTCCTACCTTGCTGCTAAAAGTCTGTCTTGGTAGATTTTGGCGAGTAGCTTATTTGCTTTAAGCAGAAAAGGTATGTGAACATTTCTGCTGACCTAGGAGGTTAATTTTATTTTACTGCAATGCTCTCCTGGAGCCTGATTTTTGCCCCATTTCAGGGGATATCCTGAGGCCAGAGAGATTCTTCCTCTGATCCATGTTCCTGGCCAAGAGAAATATGCCCTTGACACTGAAAGTATACCAACAGGCAGAAGACAGTAAGGCTCGCAGAAGGGAGGCAATCCAGAGCAGTGCTGTAGGCAGCTTGGTAAGACCATTACAGCTTACATTGGTTTTGCTTAACTTGTTTTCAGGGGCATCTTCTCAGAGTGAGCCTGCCTACCTTTGGGTTGAGAACTGCAAAGGGCTAAAATACTTTTTGGCTTATTTGGGGTCAAATTATTTGTCACTTCTTGATGGAGTACTGGAAACTTGGGCTCACCCCAGCATGATCTTGTATCTGTGCTGGATATGGATTCAGACAAGCCTTTAGTTGTCACGTATTCCCAACAGTGTTCTTCAGCTCACTGAATTGGTATTTGTGTCGGTTCTGCTACAGCAATTCCAATGGAGAAAATGCTTTTTCTTCTTCCAGGAGAACAAGGAAATTAATTGATTAACTCTTGTTGACTCACCAAAGTTGTGGCATCCTTCAAAGACATCCAACTTAAAAAGGGGTATTCTGAGTTTCTGTCTCTAACAAAAGTAGCTTTTCAAGGGTGAAATAAGTTATCCACTGTGTTCTTCCTGTGCAGTAAACGCTCCCTCTGTCTATTAAGACTAGAAAATGCCCAGCTTTTGTGTTCTTTGCACAAGCTGATGTCTGAGAACATTCTCCTGCGGTGGTGGGGGCATGTTCTTTCCAGAGCCTGTAGGGGGTGGAAAATTATTTTGACCTCAAACCTTAATTCAGAGGTGCTGAATATGTAGCCACTCTAATAGCAGGAGTTTTAAGAGCATCATTCCCTCAGATGCTTTAGACTTTAAGCTATGGTGGAATAAACATTTTAAGATCAGTTTTTCTCAAGACCCTTGGCTACCATCAGAACTGGATCCAATCAGAACAGTACTTGTTACAGGTTAGAATAGCTGCTGCAAGATTTGGCTTGGGGTTTGAATTTATGTGGGCTTCAATTACTTGTAACTATGGTGGTATTTCCGCACAGAAAATGGAAATAAGTAGCTAGTCAGTTGTCTTGTAGTGTTTAGCACATCTCACTGTTTTGTAAATACTAGGACAGCCTGTAGTTATATATATATATATAGATAGATAGATACGCCTGGTGTTCTTTGGATGTTTTCAGGTCCTAGGCTTGTGGTTTTTAACCAGTGAGGTCTCAGCATGTTTCAGGTGAGGCACGAGGCTAAACTTACTCTCTTGTCTCCCCTTTCTTACCGGAGAGGAAAATCAGCAGCACAGGAAGACCAGGGTGTTTTTTAGCACCTGCTACACTGAGATGTTTGGTCTGATATGGCTGTGTCAAAGTCCTTCTTTCTCCAATGCCCTCTGCAGCTTGACATGCTGCTGCTCCTGCTTTTCAAATAAGCTGAGAAGGAAGGAAGTGGCATGCCTCCTGCAAGCAAAAATTCTTATACTGCACAAATAACATTTTCTACTTTCTCACTTCCAGCACTGAACCTCTTGTGTGACGTTCATTGCTCCTCCCTCTCAGTGTTATTTTCATTCACAGCTACAGTAACTCTCTTCGAGGCTCTTAACATCTCAGTCTTCACTGTTTCCTCCCATCCAGATCCAATTTCACATAAATGCAGATGGGGACAAGGAGCAAGAGGGAGAGGAAAAGAAGGTAACAGCCTAGTAGGGACAGCAGCTGGGTGGAATGGAAGACTTGCTGGTAAAGACTATTCTGGGAGGCTCATCAGATGAGTCTTTTGCCTTACTCCCTTTTGCAGTACGAGGGGAGCATGCTGGTGCTTTCGACCTTCTGAAGGGTGATGTCCTTGCAGTCTCCTTTCTGGTGATGAAGAGAGCACTCACAGGGCTGGAAGGTGGTTTAGTTGGCCAGTGATGTGCAGGCTCCTGTGAAACTTACCCTTGGCTTCACTACCCCGAGGGGCTGTACAGAAAGTTTCTGCTGTGATTTGAAATCTCAGGGTTCCATGTCCAAGAGAGCAAGTGAAGGAGATCCGGTGTCAGTGCAAAGACCGGTTTTTATAAAAACAAAAAGGCAGGTGAGGAGAGGGATTTCGGTGGGGCACAGCTACAGATTGTGCTGTGAGCTAAAATGTGCTGTCTGGTTTCCTGCACAGCCACTTGCGTCTAATGGTGTGGCTGAGCTCTGGCTGCAGCCTGTCCCTCCATGAGGTATTAATGCTGTCTTTCCTTTCCCTACCTATTGTCAGGACTCTTACAAGAGCCTAATAGCCCTGAGGCCGCTGTCTTTGTCAAAATGGGATTGAAATCAGGCAGCTAGGTTTAAAAAGGGAAAATAAACCCCAGACCTCCTCTGGGAAGAGGGGCAAGAAGGACAGCAGAAATTACTGAATTTGCTGCTTCTGCTTCTACTTCAACAAATGTGGTAAGATAATTTTTCTTAGAACAGCTCAGGATTTTGCATTATTGAAGGGTTTTTTTGGAGTTGTGTTGGGGTTTTATGTTTTTTTTTTTTAACCTGATGACTTATTTTGATGTCTGACTACAGGTAAAAGATATCCAAAAATCCTAAACCAGTATCTTTAACAATTGTTTCATATGTGATATAAAAACACCCATACAAAACACATCGAAAGAGCAGAAAGTACTTAATTTTTTCCCTGTGGGCTCTGTCCCTGTTTATCAGCAAGGCAAGCCACCAAACGAGTAGCAAAGCCAATGATGTTTTAATCCAGTTGACCTGCGATCTGTTTTGCTGCTGGCTCACCTACTGCACTGACCCCTGTTTGCCCCATCCTTGCATGTCTGGGGTCAGCACTGGGGCCTGGGGTAGGAAGGAGTATTTGCAGTGACTAGTGAAGAGGCACATCCATACTGGCTGCTACCAGCCGAGGAGTGTTCTAGCTAAGTTCCTCCTTTGCTTTCCCCAAATGAGGCATGAATTTGACCGTAGCCCACCTTCTCAGCTGCTAATTCTCGGGAGGTGAGTTGGGATTTTATCCGAGATTTCCTGTATCAAATTTGATTGAAATTGGCTAGCAGATTAAAAAATACTCTCAGCCGATGAGGTAAACAGACCGCAAAAAAAATATACCTTTTTTAGAAACTGAGGAAAAAAAAAAAGAGCCTAGCAGAGCTTAGGGATCCTTTTGCAAGATGTTGGGGTTTTTTTCCTACTGGAAGTTAGCTGAGAAATTAAAACCATTTGACTCTGACATATGTACAAATACAGAACCAAGCCTAGAAATCTGTGGGAAAAATGGAGCATCCGCTTTGCTCGGACTCCGAAGCCGTTCCCCAAAAGGTGGCAGTCTCTGCTAGCAGGAATGTGTCTCCTCCTGGCAGATGGATGCTTTTCCTTAAGGTTCGTTCAGTTCTGTGTTCTGCATTGGCTAGGTTTTTTCCCTCCCCTCCTCCCCCATAACCTTTATCTTTCAAACGAGACCAGCAGCCTGTATATTTGACAAATATTTGTCTAGCACTGTAAGTGCACACAGACTTAAAAATGACCTTTGAGTTAAACCAGAGCAGATTCCCACACAAAAAGGAATTAGTTTTAGTTAGGGTGGGTTTTTTTTCCTAAGCTGTATAAACAGAAATTATTAGAATGCATGCTATGAATGCTTCATCTCTGCATCTGTGGCTGGGCTTCCACAGCTTTTTTAAAATGTCATCACAGCTATAACCATTCCCTAAAAACCATGCTGAAGGCCTGGACCCGTGCTATCCAGTTAAAAGGGAAGCTTCCTGACTTCTTCAGTTTACATGGTTTGGGGTCACATCTGAAGGACCTGAAGCTGTCCCTGTATCATAATGCAGACCCTGTGGAGCTGGCACTTTTTGCTTACCAATGTTTTTCTGGTGGAGCTGTGTTTTACTTCCTTGCCTGCACTCTATAGCTACACAGGCGTGTTTTTTCCTGAGCCGCCACTGGGTCTGATGGTAAGAAGCCTGTGGATCCTCCTGCAAAATCTGACCAGTGGTGATCACAAGATGAGGGGGAATGCAGTTCACACCCTGATGTTTCCACCCCCCAGTCCCATCACATCCTTACACACATGATTTCCTCATCTACTTCTATAGTCGTCTCAATGAAGAGCCCAATGAATCTAAGGAAAAGAGTGGAAAATGTCTGAAGAAGCAGTTAATTCTGTCCTTCCACGTGAGTTCAGAACCCCAGGTTTACCTCTTGGGACACTCAAAGGCATGTGCTAGTTGTTGCTTAAAAAGAAATGGAAAACCAGACTGTCCAGAATGGATCTATTGCACTTAGGAGCCTGACAATTGTATTTCAGCCCCTTTTTGAGGTAGGGCTAAATTAACAAGGGTATTTTAGAGACAAATTCACTGAGACTAGAGCTGTTTCTGCTGTGCAGGCATTCTAAAGTAGCTTTGTCTTCACTGCATGACCATGTCGGTCTGGTTGGAATGAAAGGTTCTTCATAGGAGTAGTAATTCAAACTAGTGTGGTATCACTAGAAATTTCATTTAACTAAGCTGTTTGTATCAGTGAGTCTATTCTATGACTGTCTTATCATTATTTTTTTTTTTTAAATACTCATTAGTTAACAAATCTGACTTACCTCCACTCAAAAATTACATGACTTAGAACGAAAACCTGGATTTTCTGGGGGGTGTTGGGTTTGTTTGTATGTTTTAAGAACTGAGTTTGCCAGGCCATGAGGAACTAGTGAGTACAAAATCCAGATGCTTGCCTTGCTACTGATTTTTGGAAGAGCTTTTGGTTCCACTGTTGCCTGCAGTGAGGTTTCACACAATGGGATAAATAGTCAAAAGCCAGCAGCACAGAAAAGGGCTAAGTGCAGCTCTGCATCAGAGAAGGTAGATCAGAGCTGGAGAAGATTCAGAGCAGAGCAGCAGTAGTTGTCAAAGGCACTGAACAGCTTCTGTACAGTGGCAGGTAGGCTTGGGATGCACTTTCTTGGGAAAGAAACAAGTGAGAAAGGATGGATAAAAGTCTTTTGATGCCGCAGGGAAGGAGAAGATTAAAGGGAATTAGTTGTTTGCACTGCTTATAATACGACATTCAGGGGACATGAAAAATTTTAGTGGGTTTGTGTTTTAAAGCAAGGGAAGGTCGTTTGTAACATCAGCTAAGCTGTTGAACAGAGGCTAGAGGTGCTAGAACTTCTTATGGGTTCAAGAGTCCTGTGAGACTCCTTAAACCCAGGAGAGCTGTGAATTGTGTTGACTCTGGAAGAGAGTAATCTGGTGAGGTGTTGCCACATGCTTGTGCCAGTATTACACTTTTTTTTTTTCCCCAAGGACCTGGTATTTGCTGGTGTTGGAAACAGGCTAATGTAGGCTGCACAGACTGATGTGGCCAAAAGATGGTCCCATCCACTATGGGTGTTGTGATTTTGAATTGCTGTAATAACTGATTTTCATGTGGGTGAGAACCAGTTCAAAAGTCAAATTAGTACAGTCTTTAAAGGTTTTCATTCTTTCTTTTTAAGCAATCATGACTTCTAAGTATCTTTCCTCCTTCTAAAGAAATATTTCACATGCGTAATAGGAAATTAGATGATCCAGATCATTTCACAATCAGTGTAGAATTTGCTTCCTTTTTTACCCACCCCACCCCCACGCCCCGGTCTTCTTGGCTTGGCATGCTGCAGTTCCTCACTAGGGGCCAGATTCTGGGAGATGAATGTCCCAACTCCCACAGAAAATTTCCTGGAGGCATTTGGCAGAGGAAAAAACATTATTTTTTTATATTAGAGAGGAGTTTTTTTCTTTGTCTTTGTTTTCTCTTTCTTTTTTTTTTTTTCCCTAAACTGATCACATTCTGCAGCATTTGTTTTGCTCATGTCTTGAATAAACCAAACAAGGAAAAAAAGAAAAAATAAACAACACGCCACACCACCCCCAGCTAGCCGATTCCTCCCTTGTGGATAGAAGTACAATGTCCGTGTTGGCCCTGTGCACATTGCAGAGTTACTTCTATGCAAACAAGCTGCCACTGCTATTGAAATAATTCATGAAAGTGTTTCCATTTAGTTTTTCAAAACTCTTCTTTTCTTTCTTTCCAAGTTAAATTTCTGTTTATTGTTGTCAGCTGGCATTTGAGACCCACTGAAACACTGGAAACCTACTTGGTTAGGTGCTATCTTAAGCTTTCTGGGGTGACGGAATGGTCAGTAATCTTTGTCCCAAAGACTTTTGGCTTAAATTAGATGAGACTGTCCCTTTTAAAAAAATATAATCAAACAACAAAATAACCCAGCCATAACTTGTGAGGCATTAATAAAGTTACATAAGTATAACTTTTTTTCTTTGTTATATTTCTATAATCTGCTAGGGAATAAATTTCCTAATCAGATAAGGAAAGGAATGAATGTTAAATGCACATTACTTTAAAATAGACCTGGAGTTTCAGTTTCTTTGAATCTCTGTTGCAAAGACGTTTGGATCAAAGCTTATTTCTTTAATGACAAATAAATTGCATTAAATACAATTATATGCCTTTCATGAAGATTCAAAGACAAAGCTTGTCAGCCATGCAAATTTTTTGGTATATGCACTACAGGTTTCTTCTGGGCTGGGCAACTTCTAATTTAATTTAAGAAATGAGTGGGGGAGAATCATTTATAATAATAAAATCACTGTTTCAGAAGAAGAGAGTAGGAGCTTGTTTACTGCCTTCAAGTGGGCTTTAGATCAGAAGCAAAATTATCAAAGTTATCTCTAATGCTCTTAAAATTATTGTAATAAACTTCCTTTTCTTCTCTTCAGTATCCACGTGGAAAATCTTGTAATCTCTGCTAATTTTGAGGCAACAGTTTCCCTGACTTTATTAGAGGCTTTCCAGAACTGTGTTAATGAAACAATGAGACATGACAGGTTGGGTGTTATGGGCTAATAACAATCTGCCTTGGACGTTAATGGCATTTGGCTCACAGCCTCCTGGTAATAGGCAGCGTGTGCACTAACTGCCCAGGTGTAGCGTTATTAATCCACTTTGGTTTACTCCAGGCTGTTCGTGCATCATCAAACCATTTGGCCCTTCGTTCTTCAGCCCCAGCGTAGACCAGTGTTTGAGAACAGCAAGATTTTGCCAAATAACAGTAATGCATCTTAACATAGGGACTCTTTCTGATGCATTACCTTGTGGTGTGCAGGGGGGGCAGGAGCAGAGATGGGATGAGTGGAGCCTTCCCCCTCCTCCCCAGGCCACAGTGTGCCCAGCACACCTGGTGCCACACTTCCTCACCTGATGCAAGGCTGCGGCTGGGCATGGGCACAGAATTGTGCTTTGCAGCCTTCTCCCCTGTCCCGCTCACCTCAGGAGTTGGTAGACTGGGCTGAGCCACTTCTGCTGCACACCTTGCAAAGGCTTCAACTTTGACGATTAAACCTCAGGGATGAAGGGGCTGAAATACCATGCGAAGCAGGCGGGAGCAGTCTGCCCGCAGGCCTCCCTTCTCCAGGGCTTGGAGGCTTTTACGGGTGGATGCGTTTCAGCCATGGGGTGAAATGAGCAGGGGTGGAGGCAGGGGCAGAAGCAAAGTAGCACAGGATTGCGTGAGGTAGGACAGGCTCCTGGTGACACTGATGTGGTGGTGCTGTATGTTTGCATTTACCGAGGCAGTGTGCACTCGCAAATGTTACACTTCTTGGTACTTGACCGTTTGTTGTTACTGCAAAGAGAGGTAACAATATGTGACTACTGAATAACAGATGTGTAATTCGTTCAAACCTGTGGGGGGTGGGGAGCATTTTGTTTAGCTGAGGTGTGCTCCTTCTGGAAGAGAAGGAAGCCCAGAGGCTTAAGAACAAACTGTATATATAATTTCTTCAGGTTACAATTCAAATCCTTCTGCTACAGTAAAAATAAGAAAACTGAAACCAAACCACCTACTTACTGTGTTAACCCGGCCAAACAGGCCTTGGGGTATGAAGTAGAGCACTTGAGTATATAAGTTGCTGGGTGGGGATGATGCAGATGCTGCTCTTGAATGACATTCCACTGCCTGCAACTCTGATTTTGTGAGTTACTTAATGAACTCAAGTGCTGCCCTGCATCTGGTAGAAAAGGCCCCAGAAAAACAAAATCAGATCTGATTCTCACCTGGTGAGTTCTGCTTGTGGGTAAACAAGCTTGGGACAGCTGTCATCATGCTGAATATGCAGATAATTAGTATTTCTGTACTTCAGATTGCTTGACTAAGAATCACTTCCAGGGTGAAATACTTGCACTGTTCAGAGGGAAGGGGATACAGTAGTGCTGTATATTTGGTTTAATGTTTGTCTAGTGGAGTGATTTATTAATGTTTAAAATAGGACTTTTTCTTAACAACCATGTAACAAGACTCTGAGGTGGCGATGTCCAGTGTTAAGAATAACCTCTTACATGGGAGGAGAAACTATGAATTTTATAGTGCAAAACAAATCCCTTAAATTCTATCCAGAAAAGGATGGACAGCTGATTTGGAGTGAAGAATATTAAAATTTCGTTGCTGTGTAATACCTCCTGGCCCAATTTTTCTCCGAAACTTCAGTTTCTGAAGAGTAAAGATGCTGCTTCTGTGAGGTTGCTGCTGCTCTGTTGTCCAGATGCATCGATGTCCAAAGGGGTGCCTCCACACAAGAGTGATGCCTGCAGCCTAACTGCGTGGGAGACCAGGTGTGCTGTGCGATGCAGGGGGCTCAGGAAGCTAGAGCTCTATTTCTGGCTTTGTCAAGGACCTGGTGTATGACCTGGGGAAAGGCACTCCGCCTCTCCCTGCCTGTTTCCTTTCCTGTTTATGTAGCCTGCACACTCTTCAGGCAAAGTGTTCTCTGTGTTCAGCTTTGAATGTCTGCTTCCCATCACTAAAGGGCTATGGCCCTTAACATCTGACGGTGGATAAATTAAGAGGTGGGGAGGTCCATCATGATACTGGTCAGGGATTTGCTTGTGAACACCAAATACATCTGCTCTTCCCTGTGAGAAATAAATGGTTCTTTCTGTCGTGACTGTTAAGTTACTCTTTCTCCAGTTAAATTGCCTTGATCAAAGTTCCAGAGGATTGTTAATATAGTAGCCACTGCATTATTTTTTTTAAGGTCAGAATGGACTTGAGAAAATTAGGGTGTTGAAACAATAATTTGCTGCCTATAGGTTGCTCTTGACAATTACAGTACATTATGAAACATACTTGTGGTATGGAGTAGTGACAACAATTTATCTGCAAGTAATAATAATTCAGAAAATGACTACTACTCTGTTCAGGGAAAAATACATGACCAGTGGCCTGAGATGGGTGAGGCGGCTGCATCCCCAGGTCCAAGTGGCAGCGAGGCTGCCTGTATGTTCCCAGGCATTAGTAAAGGCTGCATCCCGCTCCCCTATTTGGCTGAGTAGGGCAGAGGCCCTCTAGTGAGGGATGGGGGAAAAATATATTTGTGGGTTTTGTCCCTGGTCACCAGTAGCCAGCTCCCTTGCGTTCTTGCTCCTAGAGACACTTCTGGCTCCCAGGCCTGTTCACCTTCTCACCAGCTAGTTCAGCTCACTCTTTGCTTGCACTTGCACACTCCCTCACACACCTACACTACACTTACACATAATTAGTAGAGTCCCTCACCCAGTAAAATAGTTAGAAATGAATTTAATAAGAGGACAGGGCAGGGTGCAGCAAGGCAATCGTACCACACAGCCGACTGGTTACATGTGACCAACCTTTTATATCCCCTTACCTCTCTATTTTCCCCACACTTGTTCATCCCAAAATCACCTAAATCCATCACTTTTCCCACCTCTGCTGCCTTCCTTAAACATCCTGTAGTAAGTTTTGTGCAATCTTAAAATGCTTTTCCCCTACATCCCATAATGTGCTCCATATTCCTGGGCAGCAACTTCTCTCCATCCAAAAGGTGCTCTAGTGTTGACCCATCTTGATGGGTCTCACACCTGGACACCAGGGCTGAAGCCCTGCTGGGACAGCCCCAGGAGGGGCCCAGGCACAGTGCCCCTTCTTCTGGGTCTTTAATTTGGCTTCCCGCCTACCCTTGTGCCTCTGTGCTTTTCCAGGATTGTGGATATCAGGCTGTGGTGGGCTCATGGCTCCTGTGATGGGCTTGGGAATAGCCAGAGCAGGGTATTACCTGGGCTTTACTTCCTGCCACTCTCTCTCAGTGCTCATTTGGGCATGTGCAGATGAATTTTTATGACGTAATGTAACACTCCTGAGGTTTTCTTTTTAACTTCAGGAGCAGCTAAGGAAAATGTGACTAAGCAGGAAAACCCAAATCTGTAGTTGGCTGACTTGTGACCAGACAATATGTCTAGTACCTGAGAAACACGTGCATCATCCTTGTCAAAACCATATAGTGAAACCTAAGGCAAACATAGCTACTTTTCCATGTTAACAATTCATCTCTTGCTTGATTTTTTTTAACATCATTGTTCAAACTGTAAGTACAAAACGGTAATTAGTACACAGTACAGATACAGCAACTTCAAAGCCAGAAATCAAGCAATAAACCCTGAGGCAACATAACCACATCTTGGTTGTCACTAGCATGTTACAGAGGCAATAATGATACACCAAAGTGTATGGCTTCGTGGGAAGATATAGGAGGCATTTATGAATGTTACACAATTTTTACACAAAAATTAAAGGGCTTTGATGATTATGTTGGTAACAAAGTCCTGGTTCTGTCCTTGTGGTAGTTTAGGTTGCTTATTCTGCTAGTTATTTGTTGTGCTGTTTGTAGGAAGGTGAAAGCTAGCATGTTCCATCTTCCACTGCCTGTATCATCTAGTTACCAAACTTTTCTGCAAGCTACCAACCTTCTTGTCAGCCTGGGCAAATACCAGACCTGAAAACAAGCCTGCTCCACTGTCTGGCTTTGGAAAAAAACCCACACAAACAAACAAACAAACACACACACTCAAAAAAGCAAGCTGGAAGAAAAACACAAATCATGAGTGCTCTTCTGTGTGATGCTGGGCAGTGGTTGCATGTTTAGCACAGAGCAGCCTTTTGTAAAGAAGCGCTTGCTCCAGTTTGAGCAGGCTGAGGACAGGGCGGTGTCTGGTCAGAGCTCGTGTGAGAGCGCGGTGTGGACATACACGGGGCTAGCTGACTGCAAGACAGAACCAGATAATTGGATAGTATCTCAGGTCTTGTCTATGCTAAAAAAAAAAAATATTTCACAGCCTTAACTATTCCAGAGAACTGTGTTTTATGTAACCCAGAAATACAGTTAAACTGGTACTGCTGGTGTTGTGGTATTTTAAATTAGCATATCTTTCTCATTCATTCCCATATATGAAACCATGAACAATGCCAGTAGAAGATACTTAAATGAGGCCGTTTCCGTGTCACTGTGCCAATGGTCTCAAACAAATGCACTTTCTCATTGTCACAGTGACTGCCTGGTAGCTAAGGAGGACTTTACATGATGGCGCTTTGTATACACACATGCATCAGTGCATACAAAGCCTTTAAGTGAAATCCGCCCCAGATGCAGTCATGCCCCTACGGCTTTGCTGGGAAAGGAGCTGGGTGGGCTTGTGCAGGTAGGGAGCAGAAATCCAGCTCTGCCTCTTCAATGAGCTCTGAAAAAGGAATGAGTAGAGATGAGGTCAAAATGGGTTACTTGTGGAGTAGCTATGAGTTATGGTCACAAAACATGGGCCTGAAGCATAACCTGGGGAACGAAAACTATTGATAATAACACTTTGAGATGCAAGGGAATGGAGGAATAGGGTAAACCACTTTGCTGCTGCTAAGAAAATAAATCCCTTGTATTTTTTTACTGAGATTATTTTCCAGGTGCAAACACATTAGAGAGCAGTTAGAGCTACTCTGTGAGGTGCCCTGCACCAGAAGCCTTCTGTCCTTTCCGCAGTGGGAATTAGTTATATTGTTCTGAGCAGTTGTAGAATGATACTACATTTACCCTTGGAGAACTGATAATTTGGGTAAAGCAACAGCACTTCAAAACAAAGATAAAACATACATAAAGATATTCTGTATTTTGATCAGGTAGTTTCTAAATTCTTTTCCCTTCTTCTGATAAAATAATTTGTAGGTCTAAATGAGGTTTTTGAACTGAAAACTGATGCCTAACACTTTTTTTTCTTTGATTTTTTTCCCACGAGAACATCTCACTTTGTGGTTGCTTGAGGAAGTTGACTTTAGCAATTTAAAATGTAGTTGTGGCTTATTTAGAAAGAGACGCTGGCCGTTAACACAAAAATATATGCCTAAATATGCTAACAGGTGCAAGAGCTGTCTAATCACATGATGGCTACAGGAAACCTATTAACCACAGTGTTTGGGTTAAAGACAGGTCAAACTGATAATTAGATACAGAAAGTAAAATTTTTTTGCTCTACCTTTTTTCTTCCCCCTCTCTTCGCCCCCCTCAGGTTTTCCTGCTACTGCCTGTGCTTACAGTTGGAAGTTGAAGTTTTCTATGGTTTAGAGTTAGGAGAAAAGTTGTGACACTGATTAAGATCAGTGACAGTCATAGCTGTAGTAGGAACAGAAATAGAGGTGTGAGGTTAAGCAGATGTCAGCATTCATTATGAACTTCTGTGCTCTTTCGGGTCACAGCTTCCAAATACTTTCTATATACTGCTAAAATAAAGCTCTTGAAAACATATCGTGAAAAATATGAAGTTACTGTCTAGGCTATTGCTTAGATTGCCTTTGGCTCTAGACGTCTTATGTAAGGCACTGTTTGGGTTTGGTTTTTTAGAGCTAGGACTTTTCTTCCTCATTGTAAGGAGACAGCACACACACATACACACAGATATCTTTGGAGTAGATTTCAGCTCTAATAGGGAGGGGCTCTCTTCTGTACTGCCTATTCTATCAGGTCTGTAGTCCGGACATGTAAGTGTGTATACAGCCAGTCTCAAAGCTCTGTAGCAGCTGAGTAAAAAAATCTGTTGGCTTTCTGCATCACAGATTTCTGTAGGCAGGGGAACCCTAGTGATTCATCCTTAGCTGTGATCCAAAGCATTTCATGCCCTTGATATTGATGTGCTTGCTGGTTGAATGTCTGATGTGCAAGTTACTGGTTTAGCCTTACCTTTTTTTTCTTTCTTTTTTGTTTTTCTGAAGTTGTGACTTCTAGTGATATAAATTACCTTAAAGTTGGTTGATGCCATGTAACCACATCTGGGACTACATAGTGACATTTCTGTTTGAAATCTACTTTCTAAGGTTGTTTAGGAAAAAATGCCAAACAGCCTTCTTCAGCATCCGTCCTTTTCAGGCCAGGAAGCGCGTCTGCCTGTCTACAGCAAAGGCAGTGCCTCTCAGAGGTTAGGTCCGCGGTGCCTGTGTAACAGGGCCAGTCTTTCAGGAGTAACAAGATATAGGTGATTCTGTCCTGGCAAATAGAAAAAGATAAGTGAATCATCTGTTTAGGAGGCTTCTTGCTGTGCTCATCTTCCCTTGCCTCCAGCAGAGCAAGGTGACGTGAAAAGCAAGATTTTTATTTTCCAAGATGCCTTCTGACATGGTGAGGTGACTTCATCCCTGTCTGGCCTCTGCCTGCTAATGACTAAACTGGCCTGCAGCGTACCCTCGGATCTTGGTACCTAAACCTGCATCTGTGGTTCTAACGTCTCGCTTAGTTAGTCAGTCAGTGTTACCGTCCGCATCTTTGAAACTGTATAGCGGATAGAAGTTGCTGGGTGTTTCCCCTAGGATTTTAACTGTTCTACTCCTTTCAATATTACAGTGGAAAGTTGATGGTGAGGTAAAATTAGTTAGAAAATATGAAAGCTACACTTAAGTGCCAAATATGTAGATTCTGATGCTTCTTACTTGCAAGGTAGGAGCATGTGAACAGCAGTTCTGTAATGTTCCAAAGACATGCAACAAAGCTTTTGCAATCTTTCACTGTAAAACATTTCCCTAGGTGTGAAACCCCAAGCACAGTAACGCTGCAGTAGACGCCTAACCTCTGTTCGTACACTAACTGGTTTTCTTCTTTAAACTGTCATATAAGGATTTTTAAATTTCAAGTGTCTAACAGCATTAGTCAGGAGTGATGATCCAGTGATAAAGGGATTGAGTTGACTTTGCTTTGCTGCAAATTTCTTCTTAGCCTTCAACGTGTTGCTCAGACTGGCTTTAGAACACATCCTCCTTGGCAGGCAAGCTATCTTGAAAGGTAAGGATGATGTGAGAAACTCTTGCCTTGTAGTCAAGTAGTCTGTGGTTCTTCCTATCTGGTTTCTCACCCACTGACATCTCAGGAACTCATCTGTGTGTAGGGTAACACTTTATTATACAACAGCTTTTGCAAGTGTAAAGTTTAGTATTACTCTTTTAGTAAGCAATCATTTTTACTTTCTTAGCTATTCCTTCCTTATGTTGTTTAAACATTCTGATTTGTAGAAACTTTGTTTGCTTACCTGATTATTTTTAAGATTTCAGTATATTTAAGCACTTTTCCAAACTGATACTTGTGTTATTTACCTAAGGTGGAAAACATGTCTAAAGTAGGTATCTTCTGAATATTCCCTGGAGACCAAGAGTAACATGTTTGCTTCTCTGGATTCTCCATACCCTACATGTGGTCTTTCCTTGAAATTGCAAAGCACCCACCCAGATCTGCCCACTTCTAATTACATATATTTTAATTGTATAGCTGTAGGAGAAACTGTAGAGAAGGGGGCAGAAGGGTGACTTAATACTATTGCAACTTGTACTGCTGTGCTCTCTCATGTCACAAGTCCATTAGCATATTTGATTGAGGAAAGTGTTCTGGAAGGTATGGGCTCGGTATTTTGTGCCATATTTACATCAATGATGGCAGATATGGTTAGCAGAAAGTAAGGGTGGAAACAGAGTTATCAGAATGTTGCATCATGAACTGGAAATAGGGCTGATCCAGGCAAATGAGAGGAGGGGGAAAAAAGGTATTTGCATTGCAAAAGGCCACTCAGTTCTGTGCTGCTCAGCACAGTATTGAGTAAGCCACAACAGACTCAGCAACATCAACTCTCTTTTCTCAGAGAGGAGGAAGTCACCTTCTTTAGTTAGTGACAAATCCTGGAGGGAGGGAGAAAAAAGACTTAATTTGTCTGCATTGTAACATTGCCTTTTCTTCCTGCATCAGCTTTAAAACAACTTTTTTCAGGGGAGAATGTGGAAAAGAGGTAGATATTACTCTTGCTCGTCTTGTGTAGCCTCATGCTATTCCTTCTGTAAGTGAGGAAACAGCCTTCTCAAAACTTGTATCAATGGTATCTTGCTACCTGAGCCTAGTGCTCCAGTCTAAATGTCGTGGCTGTCCCCACTGCTCACACCCTGACTCAAATGTGAAGCGAGGTAGGTGACCTTTCTAGGTCAATACTAGCATAAGGAGGGGGAGGATTGGGGTAGTATTAAACTTTGCCTAAAGAAGCATGCCACTTTGTCCACTACAGAAATGTGTGGGATGGAGTTTCATTCTTTGGCACCCCTTCTGGAAGCCTTTTGGGTATATGGATAGCAGAGCCCTTACTTAGATCCTAGAGATGCAATGTTCTTGTCAACAGCTTGAGGGAGGCTTTGAGGTTGGCCATACCAGTAAACACTGATCTGTGGCAATTATAGCGTGCCTATCTCATGGCAGCTTTATCAAAAGACTTATAAAATAGGGAAGTTGAAGAACATGCATATGTCAGTCACAGAGGACTGAAGCAGAGCCTTTAGTTTCTAGATTCATGTCCATCTTATGAGGATTCATGGGAAGCCAGTGCAGAGCTGTTACTCCTGAGTTAATATCTGAGCTGTGTTTTCCTGGAAGCATTTGTATAGCCTTTGATCGTCTGTTCCCATCTCTCCAGTACAGATAATCTCCATCAAATGCAATATCTAGTACACACTTCTGGAGTCAGCATGCAGGTTGCCAGCAAGAATAATAGAAATCCAGGACGCAACTGATGGAAAGAAAAGAGATTGTACTTTCATGTGGGATTGGAGCACACCCCAGTGATGCAGCAAGCCCCAACATTCCTTTTCACTTGCCACACTCTCTCTTCCGCTCTCTCCTCCCCTAGTACCAGTCAATCTGTTCTGCCCTTCTCACCAAGTGACTGAGCGCTGAACAGCATTTTCTGAAAATACAGTTTCTATACCTGTCCTGTTTCGCCCACCTTGGATCACCCCACCAGTGGTAAGAGAAAAGGAAGCCCTTGGAGGGTGGAGAAGGGACAGGTGCAGCTGAGGTTCTGTCCTCTGCAATGCAAATAAAAGGTGTTTGGTGGTTTCTGCATAGCTCCGTCTGTAATGTTTGCAGCACCCTGGAGGCAGATCCCAGGCTAAAAAGCCAGCGTGCCCTTCGTGCTCCCGCCTGCCTGTTTGTGGTGCAGGGAGTCTGAATTGCCCTGAGCTGAGGTCCCTGTTACTCTCGCTAACAGAGGCACTGTGTTAATACAGAAAAGTCAATAGAGACAGTGAAGGGATGATAATTTCTTTGTTCTCCTGGAAGAGGGAAGATACTTTGTTATGAGGTGCACAATACAGCTTTGTTAAGCAACATGTGAGCCTGGAGGCCTGGGACAGCTGATCCTTTAGGTGTGTGGGGTAGCAGACAGCCATTCAGGCTCACTGGCTTAAGCATGCATCAAATTCACCTGGTTCACTGAATGTGAATCAGGATTGAGACATGACTAGTGTAAAAGCAACAGATGTATCATAAGATACTAAAGCCAAAGTAGAAAAAGTATTGGAACATCGCTTTGGTTCTGTTGACACAAGAAAATAACTTTGTGCTCTACTGAATCCATGCTATTTCAGGATTAGAAGCAAAATTGAAAGCCATAGAGTTGAAAGATCAATATCTGATGTCCTTGGTCCTATTGAAGTGCTATTCTGTTGGCATTGCCCAGTAAAATATTTATCTTCTGGAATTATTTTTTTCCATTTCTTGTCTGAAATACCAAACTTCCATGAGATGGGATATATGTTTGGAAATAATTAGTAAAATACAAATAGGTAAAGAGAATAAGCACTCTGAAATAACTGGCTTGGAAAAAGGTTACAAGAGTTGCTTGTGAACTGGAATCTGGGTGTGTTTCTTGCATCCATACTTCTTTTGTGTTTAAAGCAATAGCAGGTCACGTAGGTATTCACGTATGTCCTGTAGATATGTACAACAAAACCAGCTTGAGAGGTATGTTTCTTATTCCACCCTGACATCTGCATTTGGGAGAAGAGTTTGACAATGTGCTTTTCAAGTTCAAGGGCTTTACATGCTCACTGTGAATACTGAAGGTGGAAGAACATTTGTACACTTTATAATAAGGAATATTACATAGAGCATTTTAGTCTTTAAATACTTTGTCATATTTGGTAGTCATCAATGCTTATTTTCATTTCACTCCCAGAGAAACTAAGGCAAAAAGAGCCTGTGTAATTTCCTCTCTGAGCTACCTTGGAGCTTCATGCTGGTGTAAGGGGTCAAGCAGAAGTCTGCATTACTACATTTTATATTTTAGCTGTGAATTAAATATAATAAAAATTTGCTCGAATGCTTCCCTGACCAGAGCTGAGTAATTCTTTGTTTAATTTTTCTGTGGTTATGGCAAAGCAGATATGATTACTAACAGTCTCCACAATGGTTTGGTGGCATTATACTTACAAAAAGACATTGCATATGAAGATATTCTAGGATCAGTAAACAAAAGAACAGCTTGACTAATTGAACTGGTGTATAGTGTTGAAATACCTTCCAAGATATGAGAATCTCCAGTGGGCATAGGAGTGAACTGGATCATTCTCAGGCATGGTCTCTCCCCATTCCTAGCAAACCATGGTTATAGTCTATGAATTCAGGCCTGAAAAATGTTGGACAGAACCAAAAATGCAGGATGTGAGTACTTCAGCCTTGCAGAAACACCTCAGTTTAAGAGAGGAAGTTAATGTTCACACTTGCTAAGAAAGAATACAGGTTTAAAATTGAGCTAGTACCTCTCAGCTGTGCATGAGATCTTATTTTTCACACTATATATAGGCAAGTTGATTTGGGGAGATGGGAAGGAGGTAAAGGAATAGCTCTGGCAATACTTATACATCCTTTTGTCCCCTAATAATGAGGTTTTTTAGATGACCTAATGAATAAACCCGAGGAGTTTATGGAGACGAAGTACCCATGAATTCAAGACAAGACAGGTGTGCCTTTGGCCATGAACTGTGGTTTAGCCTGGGTGATAGGATCACTTTTGGCAAAGAAAAGCTCATGTTCAGAAAAGATGTGAAGAACTTGGATGGAAACCTCCTTACTTGGCAGGAAGCCATATGAAGCAGGGGAATAATTTCCAGCTTGCTTACTTGCTAGTAAATGTTAAACTGTGTGATACAAGGTTATTCCTGCCTCGCAGTTTCTTAGCAATATTGGAAGTTCACTTACTCCTTAACTTCCTCAGCTTCTTTCTCTGTCATAAACTTGCTTTCATCTGAGGAGATGGTCTAAACTATATCAAATGTTACACTGGGAACAGTTCACACTCATACTGCGGACAGAAGAAACCCTGATTCTGATTTCAGAAAGAGCACCATTCTTAGTATGGTCTCAAAACCCATGGGACTGTCAAAGTCAACCCTGTGTGGGGCATGCAAAATTCGAGGTATTGGGGAGGTCTAGTCTGGGTTTTGTCTGGTGTGCAAAGGATGACAGCATGAAACCAAATAGGCAAAGTTACCAATCAATTAGCTAGTCCAAAGATCTTTCATCTTTTTTTCATTATGACTCTGTGTGTTTTATCAGGCCTTTGTACATACCACCAAGATCAAAGGCAGGCCCTTCCTCAGGGCAGTTCAGTGGTGGCTCTGAGCAGAGTAGCCCTGTGTAATAATCTAAGTCTTGTCATTGCCAAGAGTGAACCAGGAGAAAGACTGGTATGCAAAGATTAAAGTTTGGGTTTCTTTTTTTTTTAATGAATACTGTGCCCAAAATGCATAAAAAGTTGTATCTTGAGAAGATGGCTCTTACCACTTAGGTCTAGAAAGGAGGGGGGTTTCTAGTCTCTAGTTTATCTCTGATAACTGCTGCCCATTATATGGATAAAAAAGGAGCATACCAGGAGTTGAGACTTTTGCCAGCATCTCAGGCAACTGAGCATTGTAAGTGATAATTACACTCTGGCAACAGGTTAAGCCAGATGTTCAGGAGCAGCTGCTATCGACCTGCTGGCAAAGTTAGTTGTTTCATGGTATGATGGAGTGATTCTTGGCACGTTTGTAGGAGAGGAGGGCATCAAACTGAGGAGAAATTACACTGAATATAAGGTGCAACAATATGCTGTGATGACAGAAATGTACATTGGTAGTGGAGAATGGAGAATCTTGAAGCTGATGGCAGCTCTGCAGAGGGTAGAAAAATACCTCCTGGGCATCATTAGTCAGTGATTTCTGCTCATCAAAAAGTGCCATTAGGAGTGGCATCTGGATCTGTTTCAAATAGTCTAGCTCTGGATTGTGGGAATGTAACCTAGAGGCTTTTCTTGCATCACAGGTACTCAAAACTCAGGCACTTGAGATTTCTTTGCTAGCAAGTTTTGTGAGGAAAGGAACTACGAGGTTACGGTGGAAGGTCACAGGTAGTTTACTACTGGCACAGTGGAGAGGAACTACAAGGTTACGGTGGAAGGTCACAGGTAGTTTACTACTGGCACAGTGGAGGGGAAATACATGATAATCTTGGGTCTAACATTTCTTGAACCTCATGTACTTGTGTAATTCCTCTGACTCTCCTTCATAAACAGCCCAAGAAGGCATCTCAGTAGTTGTGGAAGCAGTTGCAATGATGATAGCTTACTATCACAATGAGGATTTTGTGAGTTTCCCGTAGATAAGTAGTAGACCATTCAGGAAGATGTTTTGAAGGAGCTTTACACCTCTGTTCTCTCTAATGGATTCAGAAGTGAGTTTTAAAAACTTGTCTTTATGGATAGCAAAATGTAACGAGTTTTTGTTTTCTTTGCATTTTGTACCATATTTGAAAATGTTCTGAATAGGATGGTTTTGCATCTGTAAGTATGCTCAAAAGGCCATATTGCCTTAATTGTACCTCTGCGCAGATAATTTAGTCTCCAGACCAGAGTCCATTTGTGTTTTGTCATCCCTGAGAAGGGCACAGAATTGACTCTATGAAATGCATCTTTTCTGTGGAGTTTATAGGAAAAGTGAGTAGCACAGAGAAGAAGAAAATGTTTTTATGTTTTTTTTTGCAAATATAAAACAGAAAGTGGACAAGCTTCACATACTATGTGGTGTATCTGTAACTAAATTCAATATAATTTAGTTTTATGTATGACTTGAGATTTGCCTGACTGAATTGTCAGCATTTATATATGTAAAACACTTGATAACTTCAGAAGCCCAGGGTTGACCACAACTGTTTCTCAGTATGGAAGTTTTAAATTCCAGCACCCAGAATCTCTGTTTTTAAGGTGTTGTTTGCACAAAGTGGTGACATTTTTACTCAAAGTACCTTCGAATGAGATCCCACTTCTCAGCCTTTGGTATTCATGCACATGTTTGCACATGAATGATCTTACATAAACAGGCATTTGCGTGCCTCATTGCTTCACTTTTCTTAGGTGAATGCTTATGAGAAAATATGCGTGCTTCTGGGAAGAGCTCATTAAAAACTTCTTATCAGGGCTAAACTGTTTCAGGGATCCTTGGGGGATGATAGAGTTTGCTTGCTCATGGTTTGCTGTCCTTCAAAATAATATTGCTTAAGGGAAAACCGTGTAGGAAAAATAAGGTCATTTTACCCGTTGCTTACTGGAGAAGCCTCAAGAAAGTTCAGCTTTCTGACGGAGTGTTGCACAGCTGTTTTAATGAAGAAACATATGGCATAAAGCTTGTGCTGGTCTAGATGTTATTTTCTGCTTACTCATCCCAGAGGGCTTAGTCTGTTATGTTGTTTTTGATATAAGCATAAACATTGTATAACCATTGGGGAGACTTTGTCTGCGATCAGATCTGCTCATGTTAATGTTTCCTTTAGGAACTAACAAGAACACCGCAAGTAAAAGCATTTTTTATATTGAGGAAAGACTGTAAAGTAAAATATACACAAATAATTGCTCTGTGTTTCCCTGGAATAGATATGAAGGGCAGATGAGTGAGAACATGTATCAAAAAGAGTGAGAACATGTATCAAAAAGCTCCAAGAATAAATAATACTGTGATGCTCCTTTTTTATTGGTGGTGTTAAACTATACTGTTCCATTTCATAATGTACTTGTGTTAAGCTCTACTTCCCTAAAACTAACTTTGGGATGTGTAAACTCTTCAGGTCCAAAATCTTGCCTGAAATACATGGGGAAGCTGAACCTGTCTTCCCCCTACCTGCTCCCCCCGCCCCCCCCCAGTTACAACCATTAAAGTGTATAACCCCATATATGTCCTGCTGCATAAGTATTCTGCCTTTAAATCCATCCTTTTAGAACCAAAGCAATTGAGGGGAGCGATGGTATTTTGGGATTTTCAGTGTTTATTTTTGCTGTTTCTAAGCGCATGCCCTTCATGGTATTCTGTAGCATTTCTTAATAATTTCTCTGCAGAAAATTTTGAAGAATTTGTGGAATAAACTTAAAAAATACTAAACAACTGTAGCTCAAAATCCTAGAGTGGTACAGTATCTCTTATTTCTTGCTTTACTAAGGGTATTAACAACAGTGTCCCTTACAATTCAGGACCGTTTTAAGGTCCTCATCCTACCTTTAAATCGGTGAAACAGGCTCCCACTCTTTCACATGTTTCTGTTGAATTCTGAAAGTCTCCACGCTGAGATCAGACTGCACTCTCTGAGGACATGGAATAGAAAAGCAAATGAGATGGAAAGAGTTAAGCATTAAAATTAACCATAACAATAATGTGACCTTTCCTGCTGTGGGCTGTAGATTATCATTTGTTCTGCAAATGGTTTTGCTTGTCCAAGAAATGTATGGTTGTTGGTTTTGAAATGGGATTGAGGTGAGGCACTGTTTGTCTTTGCTGCTTTGTGCAGCTGAACTTCCTTCAGAAAGATATGGTGGTTCCTCCAGACTATTTAAAAACTGCAATAGCAGCTGGGCCAGGAGATGGTGAGGGAACCTCTGCAAGACTAGAGCTTTAGATTAAATTCAGCATTTTAACTTCACAGGGGCAGGTCTGTTGGCTTGCTATGAGGGGTTCTGCCAACTGCCCTGAATCTCGTTGTGTCCAGGGTGGTCAGTGCATGAGGCCATAGTTTGTGTGGTTTAAATTAATGTGTATTAACTGATGATCATGGACTCACCCCAGCCACTACTTATGATTAGAATTTGGGAGCTTAGCTATTAGTGATTGTTTAGCTACAGTGACCCAAATGCTGAAGAGTTTTTTTCATTTGATTAGATTGTTGCTCTATCAAATAGGGAGAGCGCTACACCCCTGGGAATGCAGGGGAAAGAGTTTTCATGAAGCTGTGATGCTTTGTCTCTAGTTAGGAAGTGCTCCAGCCAGCAGACCTGTTGATTATTTTGTGTTAAATGTTGTTTTTTGTTGATGCAAGAGAAGATGAGCTGGACATGAAGAGGTGATCAAAAATTGCCTAGAGGACTCCTGTCATGCTGATGTAACACATTGCTAAGCCAAAAAGAAGTGCACAGTAGTGCGAAAGCATTACGGGTAGGTGGTAAGTGCTTAGAGGAAGAGGCTGATTTAAATACCTCCTCTACATTATCATCCTGTGACTAAAATTCCTCTTTCTTGCTTTGTATTATTTATATCTACCGAAATTTCTGTAGAGCCACAAATGGCTTCAGGGTTCCACCCTCAGAGGTACGTTGAAAACCAGCAGCGAGAGAAAAGCCCTGCACCAGAGAGCTTCAAATCTAAATGGACCAGTGAGGCAAGAAAGAAAGAAAGGTGCTACGCCATCCTCCTTGCACCTTCAGTTCCTCCCTGTGTGGCTGCAGAGCCTCCTTCCTTCCCGTGGTCAGGGTGCTTCCTGAGCTAAAATGAGGCAAAAGCTGCTGGCAGGGCTTGGCTGGTATGGTCTTCATTTCTTAGTCCTCCTGCTGAAACTGATGCTCCTGCCTCTTGCCGCGGTGCCCTTTGGTGCACCCAGCAGGCTCCTGTGGCCACAGAGGGGGAAGGCAAGTGCCCGTGGCGTCCTGGGGCACGGGCCTTCTAAGAAGAGGTGTAGTGTTGTGGTGCTGGTACTGTTGTTCGTTTCTCTGCTCCCTCCGTCTGTTTTTTGGCCCTCTCTGTGCCCTCCCTCCTTCCCGTGCCAGCGTGTGCTGGTCCCCCCTGGCCAGCCGAGTGCCCAGCTGTGCCATGCAGCTGGCATGGCGGGGGCAGGAGGCGAGGGCAGCCCCCGTACCAGCTGCGCCCTCACACAGGAAGGGCTCCGCAGGCTGTTTCCACATCTGCTGGCGAGGCGACGTGTCTGCCGAGTTACCAGTTGCGTGTGGCTTGCTGCCCTTGCAGCTGCGTGAAAGCTGTGGGGCTCTGTCCCATCCTCCCCCCGCGGTGGGCGCGGGGGGATGAGCGTGCCTGGGGGATGGTTGCGAGGTGGTTACTACCCCCTGCTCTGCCGAGCGCGGGAGCGGCAGCCGGCAGCACAGAGCGGGCATTCTTCAGGTTGGGGCACGTGCCTCTGGAGGGACGAAACACAGACTGCGCCAAAAGTGAGTGTCGGGCATAGCAGGGATGGTAAAGTCTGTGCCCCCTCACTTTGAAGAACACCATCATCCTTTTTCATTGCTCCTCCTGTATCCCTGATGACTCCAAACGATATTCCGTGTTCCATCTTTAAACTTGCTTGAATGTGTGTGTCCATGTCACCTTTTCACCCACACGCTGTAGTCACTGAGCTTCCCCTTGCAGTACTCCCAGCGACGTGACTGACTTCTTTTCGGCAGAAGGTAGTTTGTCTTCGGGGAGTATTTGTTAAATGCGATACAGTCTTGAATTAACGTCCAACATAAGCGTTGTTGAAAGAAAATGGATCCCACCTATTGTGCAGCAGGTATAATGGGGCTTCTTAAGCACGGTTTGGGAATAACCCAGTTCCTTAATTAACTGTTTTTTTCTATGCCAAACCCAAGCTGCTCAGGCAGTTTTATTCTCTTCCCATGTCTGGGAGGCAGTACGGTGTTTAAAGACTTCAGTAAATCTACATGTTGATTTTTAATAACACCTGTGTCTTGAGGCTGATTATGGGGGATCACTGTCATTAGTCAGTCATCTTGTTTAAGCTTACGAACCAGTATGTTGTCAAAAATATCTCTGTTTTGGAAGAAATCTGACACCTTTTTGCACTATTTCTTTAACAGATTAGTTTGCTTTTCCTCAGCTCCTGTGCAAAGGGAGTCTGCCACCCTGGAACCAAGCTCCTGTTTGAAATAACTAGCATATACCTATGAAGTATTCATGAAAGGATTCAGGCTTTTTGTTTGCTCTTTAATTATTGCTAATTAAACATCAGAGGATCGCTCAAGATAGTTGAAAGCTAAAATGCTTTTTGTGCACAGAACTCTTCAGATCATCAGCTCTCGGTTATTTACCTGCCATGGTACTGCTGATGAGTGGGTCAGGTTTGTCTTCTGTGAAGGAGAAAAACAAAAGCACTTTCAAATGTCTGAATTCTGTGGGTGCGTGTAGGCTCTGGCTAACAGTCGTGCACCTGTGCTGTGGTGGTAGCAGCCATCAGAGTGGTACTGTGTCTCACCGTGTGCTCTGCCCCAGTCCTCCCACATCTGTCTCTGCAGCCAGGCTCTACCTGATACAGAGGGTGCTGCTATGTGATGGGTGTCTTTGTTCCAGGAGTGGGAAAGGGCAGGAGGTGAACAGCCTTTTTCTGTCCTCTTACCAGAGTTGCTCCTCTGTTCCCCTAGGAAAGTGCTGAATGTTAACCAGGCAGAGCCCATATGGAAGTAGTGTTGGCCCCTGCTGTGCCATGATAAATATTCACCCCATCTCCATGGACTGCCAGGGAGCAGGAGGTTTAGTGACTGGGACCTCTAATGCCCCTAAGCCCCATTGACTTTCAACTCAGGATGTTATGGGTGACGCCTGAAGGATTAAAGCTTCTGTCGCAGCCCAGGATGTGTTGTAGCAGGAGTGTATTTCTCATACATCACTGGCTTATGGGTTTAGGAAGAAATGGGTTGCATGGATTTTGTCTATAGATGCATTCTGCTTTGAACGGAAGCCTTCCTTTTCCCAGATTTAAACCATGGCATGTGTTTGTGCTGTCATCATGCTACAAGCTAAAAAAAGGTACCCTTACTCCCTCCCCATCTCCATGCCCTTTGACAGGTATATCCAGTATCTTTCAGACAACTCTGAACCAGAGTTGAACCTTATATATTCATACTGAGCAGGTCTAGTGGCACCCATAGCAACCTTGATGGTAAAGGAGGAGCGCTCTGTGACCTCCTAACTGTGCAGTGTACTTGTTACTTGTTCCACAGATGGTCTGGGCAGCTACTTAGGCATTTAGAGGATCAGAAACGAGCCTTTCTCTGATTACTGTTATGTACTGTGACCACTAATTTGCTTTCCAAAGCAAGGGTGGGATGGAGATTTGTATGTCATATTAAACAAAAGTTAGTCAAGAAAAAGTAAATCCAAGCCAAGACTGTTTTGAGATTACAATTTCAAGTTTATCGGAGTGGTGTGGGGGTTGACAGTGTCGCCTGTTGTGGCACCATCCCGTAATTGCGTGTATTCCCTTGTAAGGCTCTTTGTGCATCTCCCTCTTTTCCTGTTGACTCGTGACAAAAAGCTCTGAGGAGCACTGGCGGGTTTGTGTTGCAGCTAGGGACGGCTCTGTAATGAATCCTCGAGTGGGAATTTCCATCTCCGCTTCTAGCTTCTGTCTCCTGCTGTGAGTTATCTATCTACGTGTGGCTCGTCTATCTGTATGTGGCTCATGGTTTAGATGGGCTAACGAAGCAGGAAGGTCCTAGTCCAGACCCAGGTCCTAGACATGTTGTACAAAGACATGGGGGGAAATCGGCTTCTCTGTGCAGGAGCATGGTCAGCACAGCAGGCATTTGCTCACCAGACTGTCTTAAGCCACTGATTTGGAAGATACGGAACATGTTTGTGACCCTACCCCCAAAGCAGTTAATAAGATTTTATTTTCATTTGAGCATGTTCACAGAGTGGAAGGCACTGTGACTCCCTTGCATCAATATACAGCCTGAGCTCCTGTAAATTACAAGGGATGTTGTAATAAGATGGCTTTCTGCCATCTTTAAGGTTTAGCAGGTTTAACAGAAAAATTCCATAATGCCATTTTTTTTTCGCTGTTGCTTGCAAACAGGAAATGAATAAGCAAAGACAAACCATTATAACTGTGGTTTCAGAGGCTGTTCAGCTTGAAACAAAGGGATTTCTTCACATTCAACCTCATTAGTCTGATTAGTGGCTTGTAAAATGAAGCATGAAAATGAAACATGACATAGACACGAATTGATTGTACTAAAATCTACACAAACTGCTGCTTGAAAATGAAAGGATGACAGCCATCTTCTCTGAGCTGTTGAAAAAGTTAAGTTTTCAAAACAGCTCATTTTTTAGAGCCTGTATATTACATTTCTGTAGGGGAGACATTAAGAACCTAAAAAGTCCAAGTAAGTCAGGTGATTTTTTTGTTTGTTTTTTAATAAAGCAGAAAAATCTGAAGATGTAACTGAAGATGTGAATTATCAGTTGAAAGAAATGTTGGGCAGGAACATGTTACGACTGGGTAGAAAGGATGACAGTCTACTTGTTTCCAGTTTAGAAATGGAGAGAATAGTTGGCATTATTTTCAGAAAGGCCTCTTTGTATCCTGCTGACTTCTGCCTTCAAATGAACTCTGTCCTGTTTCCTTGGTTATTGCAAAAATACCTGTTTGGTTGGATCTTGACTGGCGATCCTGCAGGCGGGTGAGTTTACTCTTTCAGTGTTAGCTCAGTTACCGGCACCGTGTGGCACAGGTGCAACAGTCTCCTGTATCTGGCATTAGCTGTACAGCTATGACATATGTCTTTAAAATTCAGTTTTGAACGCATAGTTTTCTTAACAGAGCTCAGTCCCGCAAGCCTGTATCTCTTTGGAGATGGATTTAGTTCCATGTGCGTCTCTTACTGTCAAAACTAGGCCTACCTGCAGTGTGTGCTGCACGTGACTGAGTGACTGTCCACGTCCTTTTTCTTATGTAGCTCACTTAAAAATAAATAAATAAATAAATGTGGATTTACATTTTGGTGTTGCAGCAATACTGCTTTCAAAGATGAGTCACCGGTGGTACAGATAAGATCCCAGAACTCCTTTTGTAATTTTGTGGTCTACATTTCCAATAAGAGCATCTGGAAAAGGATTTCTAAATGCTGTTGGATGTTGGGAAAAAGCAAGCTGGAGATGTTCACCCAGGAGAAAAATTTGGCATTTTGGAAGTGTGGGAAGGCAGGATATGGCTGAGGGGTGCAGCAAACTGGGGAGGTATCTGACCGCTCTGAAATCAGCTGTTGTGAGTGAGGGCTGCTGAGCACGTGTGCTTGGGAGACCCTTGCAATGCCGCTTTTGATCGTAGCGAGCTGCTGCCATTACGGTTTGGCTCTCTGGGAGGAACAGGGTAGGACACTAGCATAGTGGGTGTGCTATGCTGTCGCCCTTCAGGCAGTGAACCTTGGGGGTCTAGTGTGAAAGTGGAAAGTACAGTTTTTGGAAAGCTTCCTGGGGCAATTTCCTCTTAAGCAGCTTTTGCCGTGCATGATGTTGCTCTGTGGTGCTCAGCCACAAAGTATGTCAGTGAACCATGGAAGTAAATGCATTGCCAGGCTTATTTACCCTCTTGTTCCATATATAAGTGAATTGTGCATTATCTGCATTAAGTCTAAGTAGTTGGGTTTCATATAGGTGACCTATGTTGGGGACAGCACGTGAAATGAACAGCTTGTTCAGCCACTGTGCTTCTGGCCTGTGACTCAAGGAAGAGCAGTGTCTGCTGGGCACAGCCGCAGCATGTCCTGCATCACGCGAAGCGCTCCCGTGTCAGGGTCAGGAGTGCCCTATGGAGAGCATGAGTTCCTGCTATAGGCTGCAGCCAGACCCGTTTTCCAGGGGCTTGGGAATGGTCACCCCTCAGCAACCGGTTTGTAGCGTGGGCTTTGTGAACATGTGGGATTTATTTCCTTGGCATGGGTCGGGCCACAGTTTTGCCTGTAAGAATCAAATACTCTTTGACCGATTTCTATGGAAATGAGGAGTGATGTGGGCAAAACGGAAGGGGAGGAAGAAGGTCACTTCTGCTTTCTTGGGAATGTCCTGGGGAATGGCTCAGCAGGAGATGGAGCATTTCCTGCTCTCCGAGATGGCTTATTTGGGATCCAGTCTCAACATACCCACCAGGGAAGGCATTCTCCTGGCTGGTTTTGAAGAGGACCCGCTCTGAGCAGGTTTCAGGACAAGTCTTTTGGGTATGCCTAGCATGCTGCTCTGCCATTTAGAGGCACCTGTTGTGGCTCTTGAGCACTGGGCACAGACACTTTTCACCCTGTTTATTATTTTCAGCACAGGTTTGTGGAATTGGTGCACTGAACAGGACAGAAGAAATCCTGGATAAACAAAATCATATTTAGCTAAGTGTATGTGTTTCTAATACAAAACCTCAGTGCAAACAAACCTTGCCCAGCAGGGACTGTGTTGCAGAAAGAATGAGAGTCCTGTTAACTTGAACGTTCCCTGTCTTTCCAATGAACTTAAATGAGTTCCAGATACTACTTTGGCTCCTGGTTCCTCTGCTGGTTACCCAGACAAGTATTTTAGTGACTTTGTGTTTTCTGAAGGTGCTTTCTTGGTTTTGCATGGAGGGAGGGAGAATGTGTAAGAGGAGAGGTTGGAGAAGTCAATCTAAAAATGAAAGCAGAAGTTAAAGTGTTGATTTGGTCTATTAAGATATAATTGATGGTTACAAAAGCCAGGTTTTTGTCCACTTTTCAGAGTGCTTGGATGGCTTTGCACAGACTGTGCTTGCTGTTGATCCAGGGAAGGGAGAAAGAGATACTAGAAAGGAGCAAATCCAGCACGTAATTGTTCAGGGTGTTGCCTATCATTAAACAGAATCATTTCTGCAGAAGAGAAATTTTGAAAGGGGAGAGGGATGTTGACCAAAAAGTAAAGTATTAAATGGTGGTGTCTCCTTTATATTTGAGATTTCTGCAGTGATTGGACTGGCCCTAAAAGCCAGTGCACTCCAAAAGCTGACTAAAGATTAAATGAATTGAAGGTGTGAACAGCCACCTGTGTTAGAAAGTGTAAATCTGCTGGAAAATGCAAGCGCCATTGTAGTGGAGCAAGCACAGGAAAGTTCATCTCAGTGTTTGCAGCCTAAGTTAATATAACGGAGAGCAACCTGTTTTCCCAGTAAACTTCCATTGGTTTGCTTTCTGTGAACTCCAGTGTGCTTTGGGGGCTGGACAGCACTATCTGTGTGAGCAGTAAGGCAATAGACACAATTAGTATTGCCTGCTCTTCCAGGGAAAAAAGCCGATGGGTGTCCTGCGATGTACCTAAAAATGAATGGTGACAACATCCATTTTATGCTTCGTTTCATCCAGTGTAATACTGTTGTGGTGCTGCTGTGTGGAGGGGGGGCTGAATTAAAATTATATATATATATATATGTTTTTGTATTGATCATAAGGCTCATCATATGAGGCCACTTTGTTGTGGTGGTTTGCCACTTAGAGGTTCATGCAACTTCTGCTATGAAATAATGCCAGGGAGCTGTGGGCTTCTGTCTGGGTTTTTGGCAGTTGTGGGGTGTTTTGGACTTGTGTTTCCCCTTCCATCTCATATTTGGCCTTTACCAACATCTTGAGAAAGAAAGAGCAAGACTTTCAGGCTGCTGGGGTTTTTTGGTTGTTTTTTTTGGTTTGTTTTTTTTTTCACTAGAGAGTCTAAAATAAAATTGAGTTGTATAAACAGTTGTAACTTGGAAATGCATCCCTGTCAGTGTCTTTAGAAAGAGCTTTATTCTGGAAAACTCTGCTGAAGAGACGTTGTGATCACTTTACTGTCACTCTCTCCAGCAGGCATAGAAGTGGGTTTTAGTTTGCCTGCAGGAGTGTTAACCTTTGATTTTTCGGACTTATGGGTTATAACGGTACAGAGAGATCCCTGTGGGTCACTCTTCTCTGGGGGACCTGAAGGTTCTCCAAGTTTGAACATACCAGCATCTGGAAGCACCCTAACAAGTGTATTCACCTCTCTATCTCAGGCTTCATTTTTGTCCTGAACAGGCAATTTGTATGGGGAGAAGGTTTGGGGAAACATAAACATGGATTCTCTTCCCATTAGTGTTAGCTCTATGATGCTGATAGGACTAAAAGAGTAAACCCATACTGCTCCTCTTATGGATGGGAAATTGTTCTGGCTTTACAGAGTTCAGCCATCTGGGGAAATTGCTCAGCTAATGCTCTCATTTCCAAAACTTCAGGAGAAACTATACGTGTGTCTGAAATTTGTTAGCATTTTGCTCAAAGCACAGTGTCAAGGAGATGATGGAAGAGATCCTGAGTGTGAGTAAGCAGAACCTTTTTGCTTGCTTGAGTAGCGAATGGAAAGAACCATCTAATAGCTGAGGAAAATGCCTGAAATGAATTGGTAGTGGTGTTGCAGCTCTCGGGAGGATGTTCTAGCTTCCTGTGACTTGGAGCATTAGATCTGCTTTCATGTCAGGGCAAGGGTTGTGGTCTGTCATGCCCAGCAGCAAGACTGGGAATGGCATTTGGACTTTTTCAACATGAGCTCAGATCAAGAAGCACAGAAGCCGAGGGATTGAGCAAAAAAAGTCTGGGGACCTGGGGATCTGGCTAACAGTCGTACCAAAGAGACGGGCAAGGACATGACCAGAGAGACCCTATAATGGAAGACCCTGAATCTATGCTGCCTGCAACAAGGGGCATGTAGAGATGCCACGGGTTGGAGCAGGCTTGTCAAGAGGGGAAGGTGAGCTGGGGAAGTCAGATGAGGCAGGAACCAGGATGATGAAACCACAGACCTAGTTAAGAACTAGTAGCTATGGGCAGAAACGGGATTGGGGTTAGAGGAAAGGAATCAAGACTAAGCAATAAAAATTGCTTGCTGCAGCCAAGAAGCATGTTCAGCTGTGGAGAGACTGAAGGGCTTTCCACATTTGATGGATGAACAAGCCATCAAGCTGCTGGTCCTGAGTTGCTATGATTTATCTAGGACCTTTAGTCCTTCTGGAACTACGTGCCGGAGAGTAACACCAGTATGCCTGGAGGAGGCAACACTTGAGGTAGGCTGCCTCTGCCACAGGAGGCTTTGCTGTTGGTTTGCCTTTGTCAGTGCTGTGGGGAGACAGAGCTTCAGCCACTAGAGCTGTTGGTATAACACTTTTTCTTATAAAACACAGCCAGTGCCAGTCCTTCAAAGACCAACAGGCAGACCCCAAACCATTAGCTTAAAAATCGTATAATTTAAAAAAAGTAGACCTGGATCACTCGTGTTTTCTGGTGCTGGTGTCTTTGAGGATCTAGCTTGCCAGCTCTGTCTGTAATTCCAAGATCTAAACACAGACTTTCCAAGTGGGTTTGGGGGGCTTGCTTAAAGTGAAGCTAAGGGGGGGTTGGTTTTTTTGAGATGTGACCCGTCTAAGCAGTCCTTCCAGCCGCTGTGGTTAAGACGCAGCAATTTCCATAGCAGCTAGCACACGAGCTGCTGTTGCCTCCAGCTGCCCGTTACTGTCCGGTGTCAAAGGCAGCAGTAGCTGGTGCCGGCTGGCTGGCAGGTAGTCTTTGCAAGCCAGGCTCATGCATGTGAGCATGCTCCCTAATGAGACATCTTAACCACATCACTAACTAACTGAGAGGCATGACTGAAGAGAATTAAGTAACTCCTTGATTAGAGGAATTTAGGACTTCAAGGAAAATGTTCCATCTGAGACCCGTGGCACATCACAAGCTGCCAAGAATGCGGGATGGGTTTCAGACAAAAGAAATGTCAGTGGTGCTTCCAAACTAAAAGGTTTTTCTCTTTTTTTTTTTTTTTTTTTTTATTTGGAGCCATTTTTAATGTGTACCTCCAAAAATGGGGTACATACCAATTGCTAGAACTTTCCTATGGTGCTGTTGTAGCTTCAGTTGACTAAGGAAAGCAACAAGGAACAGAGCCCAGGGAAATGAGAGTCGAGGGTGAGCTCAGAGGCAGCCCTGGATAACCAGAAGGCAGCTGCTGTGCTGTCTGTTGGCCTGTGCGAAGGGAGTAGAACAGGGATGTGTGACAGATTTTGTTGTCCTAAGAAAATATTGTTAAGGATTTTCTTTTTTCTTAGAAATTGTTTCTTCTCCTCTTGGGAAGCCTAAAATAAGAGAGTTAGAGGAGGAGAAAAAAAAAAGGAAGAAAATAATGCTGTTTTTGTGAATGTAGGTGAATATTTCCAGTTCTCCACTGTAGCTCTTAAAAATAAAATTAAAAAAAAAAATTCTGGCATGTCTGTGAGTAGCTTTATGTAGCTCCTCAGGGAGCAACAACAGATGAAACCTTCGCCATCTAGGACTGGAGCAGTTGTGTGTTACAGTGAATGTTTTTCTGTACTCTGCCCACTGTTGGCAAGCGTGATGAAATCACCTACTGTCCTTAGGTCTGTAGTGCTTAGAGGCTGGTGTCTCAACTGAAAAGACGGTTGGACTTTGCTCCAGGTTATTTGGACTTTTTTGTAGTTTTGTTAGTAATCACAATATACACTGGGATGTTGAGAATTCCCTATAGTATTTTGTTGTAACCATTTGTTCAATGAAGTGTGAAGCTTACCTGCGTGAAGTCTATGGTCTAGGAAAAATGTCGGCTTGATCATTTTAAAAAGATGGTAGACTTGAAAATCAGCCAGAGACTGAGACCAGTCCACGTCATGAGAGCTTGGCAATACTGCCCAATTTTTCAGCAGAATGTAATGAGTGTTGAACAGCATAGTTGGGATCAGTGCTATGCTGTTAGAGATACAAGATCTGGTGCCAAGAAATGGTGCTTTTTAGGCACTGAAAGATGCTGTACACTTAATTTTAAGCACTTTTTCTGGCCTACTGGTGGTGGTGGTGTGTCAAAACTTTTAAAAAGCCATAATAAATCCCTGTTCAGCAGAACAAAACTTGGCTATTGATGCAATCTATGTATTATGTTTCTGGCCAGGGTTTGGGTCTTTTGGGTATGTAAATTGTAGTATCGGAGCTAAGTTGTCCAGGATGTTCATTACATAGGGGAAAAAACCACTAGAATTTGCTAACATGAAAAGTGTTTAGCTGGGGGTGGGTGGAGCTGAAGGCACCACTGATATGTTCCTTAAACTACTTGAACATGGGAGTCGTGAATGCTGAAAGCACTTCAGAATGCGAGTGCTAGCAATAAGCTATGTTTGGACACCCCCAAAAAATAATGCCTGGCAGCACTATTTTATATTAGCAGTTAGCAGTTACAACTTTTAAAAGACAGAAATTGATCAGAACAGGTTAATTTCTACTCATGAGATTAGCCTTTTTTTTTTTTTTTTTAACCATCGATTGGGTTAGAACCTGGAATGCTTAGTCTTTGTCAAAGTGCCCTGAAGATCAATGGGATGCTTTAAAAGGGAGCGTAAGGCACAGCACCTTTCACTCCTCACTGCTGTGTGTTGTGCGATTGCTGTTGATTACAACAGTTGTAGAAGCAAGGAGTTACTTTCTATGTCTGCTGAGCATCCCATCTAGCAAAGGAGGCGATGACAGTCCACTTCTGCAGGTTATTCAGAAGATTCTCTGTTGTTTGAGAAGCTCTCGGTGTCTGTATGGGCATTTACCAGAAGGGTCAAGCACCAACAGCTTCCATGCAGTCCAGCATGCATTTTAAGTGTATGGTTGGAGATGAATTTCTTCATGTGTCTGCCCTCCTACCGCGTGATCGGTGTAATACAGGCAAAACTGGCCATTTCTATAGGGAAAGGATTTTCATGATGAAAACCAGCATTGGGATAAAGTACTGGGTGGGTAAAGCAGGAGCTTGGATGGGGGAAAACTCGTTATTTATGACTGGCAGAATATGATGGCTAATGTTACTCCCATAAAAACTGAAGTGGGGAACTGTGCCAATTTGGCCTCTAAAATGTAATTTTGTTTATTAATTGTTCTTTTTAAGGGTAGCATTACAAGATGCAGCCTTAGCTCCTCAGACAGAAATACACTTTTGAAATGAAAGCACCAGTCTGAACCAAGGGCCTTGTTTCAGAAAGGCACTCTGCACGGCATTGATTCTCTGTGGGAGGAAAGCTGGGTAAACTCCACAAAAAGGTTGGTGGTGCAGACCTCTTCCCAGCTCTCAAATACGGGTAACTTTTGTTTGTTCTTTCATTCTTCAAAGATCAATGCAAACCTTTATTTTCTATAAATAATTTAATAAATACTTTTGTTTTACAATGATACAACAAATAACAAATTCATAGCAAACGAGTCACAAAGAATTTAGGATCAGTATACTTTAATAAGGTATCAGTGTCAAAATACATTTCCTTATCAAGTTAAAGTTCCCATACGTTATAATATAGTCAATAAGAATTCAGCAATATAGATTGTGAAATAATTATGATAAAAAGTATGATTAATATTAAGGCATGGAATATTTTTTCAGAGTGTTTTAGTAAACTGTTAGGCTATAACATTTTTAATGCTGAAACTACACAAATAAGAAACAGAAGAGCAGTATTCAAGTGTCTTTAATCCTTGAAGCCTTTAATTCCTTGCCACTGCAAATTTACTTGCCAATTTTCATCAGATTTTGATGCTTACAATATAATTTTTCCACACGGTAATAACTTCACTTTAGGAGTAGATTATTTTTGGTAATAAACTCTTGTAAGATTGCCTACAATAGGCCCCTACAAGGGGCTATTTTTTTTTTTTTTTTTTTACACTGTGTGCCAATAACAAAAGATCTTCAGCTTTTCTAAGTATGTGTGGTTAAGACTCAACACAGCGAACTCTGAAGTGCTCTGTGAAACCAAGGCTCCCTCTCTGCAAGTGTCAGTGCATGATACAAAGCAATTTTATAAACCCAGCTTCAGCAGAATCAGAAGTCTCAAAAGAACCTATCTTTGTTCTAAGTTTCTGGGCCAGATTTCTTGCCTTTTTTTGCATTGCCACTGTTCTGTTTTCTTTAGTGAACCTATGGTGATTTATACCAGTGGAGGAAACAAGATGATATAGCCCAACGTATATCTAGGTCTGTATGTATTTTAAAGTCAGAACTGCTCACCTGCCGTTTATTATTTTAATATTTTTGCTCTTTAAATATGTTTAAATTTAAACCTTTGAATCCCTTTGCCTTTGAAAGCATTCAAAGCCTTATTTTTTAAAATACGTGCATGACAACAAATGATAGTTGGAAAGGAGCTCTGAAAATGTCTGGTTGCCTTTTAATGACATTTTAGCTGCTGATTAATGTAAGGCAAGTAAAAACAAGAGAGACCTGCCTGCCAGCTATTCATCTCACTACAAAATCCTTAATTCTTTTTGTCTACTTATAACTGAGTTAGCCTAATATGCTGGGAAATACTACTTTAACTTTTAGTTTTAACGATTCAATATTGCAGTTATATTGGTATCTAGCATATAAAATGAAAAAAGGGTAACATTAATCAGAGGTGTTAGTACTGGCCGCTGGTCAGATTCCTGAAATATCAGCAACATCCTAACAAATACTATTCTCTCTAGCAGAAACAGCTCTTAAAGTTGTTGTGTCCTAGATACAGCAAAAGTACCAAGAGATGATTAACAACTGACCCAGAGACAAATTAAAAACATTTAAAAAATTTTTAGTGGGGAAAAAGAAAAAAAGGAAGCAACAAACCAAGAAACCTCTGCACAAATTGAAAGCACAGGTCTAAGTCCTCCACTGGGGTAAATCTGTAGGACTCCCCTGGCTGTAGAGCTAAGCCAGGTTAAGGCAGCTGAGAATGTGGTTTGCGTCTGAGGAAAAAAAGCTTACAACGTGCAACTTTCACAGATACCCACAAGCATTGCAGTTCACCATTCACATTTCTTTCAACCAAGTGTATAAAAATGATGGGAAGGGGAGGGGGGTGGAAAGCCGGGATTTTTCTTTTAGTATGGTTTTCCGCAAGTTATGTAAGTTACAATATGATAAATGCTGGAAAACAGAAAGACTCAAAGGATTTCAATTTGGCAGATCAACAAAAAACTGTGGTCGGAGATCAAATTTGTTTCGTTCATCTTTGGCAATAAAAATAAATCTTTGCAGTACTGCAGCCAAAGTATCACATGATGAGGCATTTATACCACAGCTTTTTATTAGCATGAAATTTGAAGAAAATGTCAGCATATAAATTACAGGTAATGAGATAAGGGGAGGGTAATCAAACTCTCTAAACAACACTTTAATTGCAATAGAGAAAATACAGTAGATGTATTTCTTTAGTATGAATAATAAAGTGAGTAACTTCAAAAGGCCACTATTTGGTAACGTGGACAGGTTCAATATCTAAGTAAAATCCTGTAAAAGTGTATTGGTATTAGAAATTGTCTACTTGCAAAAATATATTTAAAAACTGAAGCTGTTTTGAACAGTATAGGCCATGGAATATCGCAGGGTCGCTCAGGTTGCCTGGTCCAGTGCTCTGAGCAGTTCGCTGCCTTGCAGAAGCGTAGACCTGCCCAAAACGGGGACGTTCACCTCACAGTCATATCTTGTCAACTCGGGCAACAAGTAGGGTTCAAAAGAGGGCCCCAGCAGGCGACTGGTCATACCTGGAAGAGATCACTGAAGTAAGTCGTGAGACCAGAGAGAGAAGTTCTTTCCTCCCTCTTCTGTTTATACCAGTTATAATTTCATTTATATGCCTCAAACCACCAACAGTTACAGGTTTCAGAGCAAACCTATGCATCACTCTGCCTTGAACTGTTGGAAGCGTGTCACACAGACACGTGCAGTTTTCCACCTCTACCCCAATTTAGATTCGTCTGAGAAAAACAATATTGATGCAGATGAGGAAAGCTGCAGTAAACAACAGAGTTTCTAAATCGGCACCCACTCCCCTTATATATTAGAAAGGACATTTGTATGTCCCATTTAATTACTTATTTTAACTTTTAAGAGGGCACATGTTAAAACCAACCTACAAACCTCCCATATCAATGCTGCAAGAGAAGTTTTTAGTACAATTTAATCAACTCCATTGCAAGACAGGAGTATGGATGGAGGATGACTGGACCTCCAAGGTAAAAGTGTTAATTGAGATGAAGGGCAAAGGGATTTTTTCCAGCATGTATGAAAAGTGTAAAAATCAATGTTTCACACTAAACAACTAATTTTTCATGCGATGGAGCAATACCTAGTTGGCTCTTAGTTTATCATCATCCTCTATATTTTTTTTAAATGTTTTTCTTTCATGGAGTCAGTATTGGGACTAAATACCAACATTTTCCAGTTTCTGTATTTGACAGCTCTTACCTGATGCTTTATGAACTGGCTGGACACTATAGTCCTGACAGTGGGAACTGTAGAATGGAAGGGGAAATGCTCCTGCTTTCACATTCTCACCAGGACTGCCACAGGTGGGTGGCTGCTGCTGCTGCAGTTGATTCATTGGTTGGCTCAGACCTCTCGAGTTACAGACAAATTCATCTGATTTACACAGAAGAAAAAAAAAATTAAGACAAGACAGTGTAATAATTATAGTAGATAATACTAATTCAACGCAAAGGGATCCTCGGCGTGATGGTCACATGGAGCAGGCACACCTACATCTTGTGACAAATGAAGTCCAGAAGCAGCACTAGCTCTAGAAGTGGTACTGCACCCCAGATATGCTTGTGTAAGGCAACACAATGTTGTAGAAAGCATCAGTCCTAGCTCTGAGATGGCCATACCTTGGGTCAGCACGAGGTAAACCCATCTCTGTTACCTCCAAAGCAAGGGTGTGAACACACATGAAACCGTCTACCTGGTATTTATCAAATGTACCTTAAATTGTTCAGCTCTTAGTGATACAACCTGATCTTTAATTTTAGCTTAGTGTAATATTTACAGAGCTTGCATTTCATTTTGAAAGAGCTTTTGTTTCTGTTCAACCTGTCTCTCAAAATTGTTTTGATACATAACATTGCAAAACCATTTTCTTTTGTCTTACCAGTAAGAACACTTGTGCTGAGAGACTTCTTTTCTGTAACCAAGGAACAGTTTTCCCCTTTGAGAAATTTCATTCTTTTCCACATTAGGTGAGAGGGGTTAATGACAGATGGATCTCCCTACAACGTGAAGAAAAGCAAAACACATAATTACACTGATGATGATGGTGAGTCCAAAGTTCTGAAGGTGATGCATTTCTTATGATTACCCCACTCAGCTGTTGCAGTGCTTGTTCTTCATAATCCAGTTGTCGCTTCAGTTTCAAACTGTTAGACAGAGCAATTCTTGCTGGGTTTACATCTATGCCTCGTTGCCCAAAAGCATCCAGGGGCCTGTGGAGAAAAGATCTCTGGGTAAGTGAGCAACGAGGCAGATCTAAACCATCTTGTTCATTTATACAGATTCTTCTTTCATTTAAAGACATTTAAGGTGTCTTTGACACATGCCAGTGGACAGACCTCAAACCTCAAATGTTTTTCTTTCCTTTTGTTAGTCATCCCACAAGCTTTGGAAACTTTTGACTTTTGGGATCAAAGACTAATGAAAGTCTAGCATAAACAGCCTCTAGGGCTCTCCAGGCAGACATAAAAATGCCGTGGAAAAGAGATCATGTGATTTTTAAGGACAGGATTTTGAGTGCCACGCCTGTCCCCTGGTTTTGCATAATAAATCTGAACACACAGGTTGCTGGCTGGGGACAAACCCTCTGTTTCCAGGTTCATATTCAGACAGTGGTATTTCTACCAACAAGAAATCCCAGAAAGCAAACTGCAGGCAAACCGCACAGCTCCACGTTTTGAAATGACCGTTGCAGTTCTATGGATTTCCTGAATGTTTCAGTGTGACCAACACCCAAGACCCACAGAGACACTTCTGGCTGTGACAGAAAACTTACAGGACTGTATCCTCTGATCTACATCTCATCGCATACTGTTCACGTGTGTAAGAAAGTGAACAAGGTGAGGAAAGGCTGTAGAAAAAGAGCCTCTAATTTTACATCTTAGTTGTAGTATTTACATATGCCAACAATAAGTGTACTGTCATCCCTTGCTCTCCCCTGTTTTCTGTTGTGCAAAAAATATATGCAAGGTAAGAAAGCATGCATGGCTCCCAGCTTACTGCTGGACCAGTAAGCCTTTTCAGTACTTTCCTTAAACAGCATAAAGTCAAGCGGGCCTTGCAAAATTACTGGGGTATTTTTTACCTGACCAGCAAGAAATCCATTCTTGCATCCTTACAGGCAATGAAAAATCAGCCCACTTCTGCTTCCACCAGACTGACGGCCACTGGGAGAGCACTACGCTAATTTCACCAGAGGTGCAGTCTGATGCCCATCAAAACAACTTATTCCAGCTGAATTGAGAAAAAGATTTTTTTCAAGAATATGACCCTCCTCATTGCCCAAAGCCTTTCCTTAGTAAAATACATAGTTAGTTATACCACAAAAGGTCTTACCTTTTTTTATATGTGGGCATGCTCGGAGAATGCACTGGTGGCCCTGAGGAGGAACTTGATAGGGATCCTGAGTATTTATCCACAAGTCTCCATTTAGCAGGAACATACTCTAACAGGGGATCAGGTGGCCACTGGGTGTTTGGTCTTCCTCCCATCGAAGACAGGGGAGTGCTGGCTTGGTCATGGTATGGTGGCAGTGATGACCTACTCACATCGTTGAAGAACACTGATGACAGGGACCCATGACCAGGATTCATTTTTTTATTTGATAGCTGTGGGCAATATTTCTCTGGGAGAAAGTGATTCTGTGAAGCAGAAGGAAGGGGCTGGAAGATGGTACTCATGCTACTTAGACTCTGCTGGGTATTTTGTGCACTTTCAGAGAGAGGACATTCTTCTTGGCAGATTGGACTGAGCTGAAAATCTTCTCCATCCATAGGAATGTAAGGAGCCAAGGTTTCAAGGTCCAGTTCATTGAAGTCAGTCTGCGCAGGAATAAAGTAAGTTCATAAGAAACTAAAAGTTAATAATAAATTTACCTACATGAAACTGGCCAGCTCTTATTTAAAGATGTCTTATTTCTATAACTAGCATACATGTTCATCATATCACCATCAGCAAAGTAAGACAAGAAACTGAAGAAAAAAACCCTCCCAGATAAGCAGTATTTGCTAAAGCAGCTTGCATGTAACCCGTAACAGTGTGATCTGAAGCAGATCTTGTGTTTCATTACACTTTGAATAACTTGTCTGCCAAGACTCTATAACATGTGGCATGTAGTTCAACCTCAGGCTTTTTCATGCTAAAATAGAAAACATATCTTCCTCATAATCCAGCTACATGGAAAAAAAAAGTATATAAACATGCAAAAGTTTTAAAAAACATAGTTGGAAGGACACTTGCACTTAAATCTTTAATTAATTTGTCTTGGCATTTGACCAAAGCTGAACAGAGAGAGAAATCAATGTTGGCCCACCCATCACCTCATGACAGGGGCACTTTTCTAACACTCCTTTTTCCCACCAAAGCTGCTGATGTGGTGGGACACACCTGAGCAAGTGGATACTGAATCAGACAAAACTGAAGTTTGCACATGTCAAGTCTTAGCATTGAGTTTGATCCTGATCCACAATTTCCTCCTATCTGTCCACTCTTTCTATCACTTTCCTTAATGTTACTATGTCCAGACTTACATAAAATTTCTTCAGGACATGGACTACAGCCTACCTAAGCCTGCAAATTGCACTGGCAGACTGAAGCACCTCATTTGGGCCCCAGTCACCCCAAACTCTCCACAGGATTAATAGGAGGAGATGAGTGTATGGTCTGAGCTGCCAGCCAGCAATGCCTGTTCCTTTCTCTTAACTATAAAAGAGCATAAGCCTTTAGTAAAGGCATTTCAATTAAGTATCTAAAGTTAGGTGGGCTGAATCAGGCCTACGCCTTTTATTCATTAGCTCACTTGACATAATGTTATGATAGTGGATTTATTTATTTATAGAGGGAATTTCTACACTTACACCCTGAATAGAATGCAGGAGATGGAGACTATATGTTAGTTTATGTGCAAGTAATCGTCACATCTCTGAACTCCTCCAATAAGTAAACCAAGAAGAATATATAAAAAATTACAGTTTTCATTTTGTAAAGGAGGTATGTGCTATGAGGGGCACTCCTTTTTCATTTGGCTTTTTTGTATTTTGTTCTAGAAAGGATGTTTACTGGCTAGTCATTAGGCCAGATTAAAAAAGAAAAATTGGTGCTGCTTATATTCCTATCTAGTCTACAGAAGCCGCTGAATTCTGAAAGGTTTCTGCTGCTTCTTTCTTCTTAGTAGTGCTGCCACAGTGACACCGTAAAGTACTCGCTTCAGAGTTAGGGATAGCAATTTACACACCAGCTTTTAACAATGTTGTGCATCAAAACTTCGGTGTATATGTACAAATGCAGTTTGCATATTAGATCATGATATCTGCACTTATGACATGCATCTGTACTACCTAGTAGCAGGGGACTGGTTTTCTGGCTTTTGGAAGAGAGATTAGTTCCTTACCTGGGAGGTGCACTGACTTTTTGATTCTGTGTCCATAGCAAAAAGTTTTTCAATCACTTCAACCTTAAAATCTTCATCCACAGAATTGTAATAATCTCCTGGGCTGCTTGGCTGCACAGAAATAAGAATTTGCCATAAGTGGCAAGACAACCACAGTATTGGCTTAGCATCATGCTATTTATAACGTACTGTTCAGTAACGTATCTTTTCTATGAAAAGCAAGTGGCCAGACTCTATGTATAGTGTCCTCAGAACCCCAAAGTGTCCACTTCTATCATATGCTTTTCTCCAACATGAGATTACTTGTCACTACAAAACATAGGCACCCTATAGAGGAACCCAGTTGTTGTTTAAGTGTTTTTTGGCAAGTCAGACAAGGAACATGAAATGTACACTATTAAATTATATAAATATAAAAAGAAGGGAGATGCTCAACAATACCCTCAATGCCTTTCTTAAGATATTGGACACCCTCTAGTAAAGGCTGGCTGAGAGTGGCTCCTGCTCTTGGGGGCAATGCCCTAAAAAAGCACATTCATTCTTTCAGTGGGGAACTCCGCAGAGCTGCTCTCAAAGCCCGAGCTGGGTAAGCTTTCTAAAGACTATATAGCTTCTAGTTAACAAACGGAAGGAGGATGGGTCTGGTGCAACATTGCTAGCAGCCAGACTGTCTACATTGGCCTTATATTTAAGGCTAACTCCAGGAAGGAAAGATGGTAGCACATTCTTCTACCAATTCTTTTATAGGTTATAGTAATTACTGAGGGACAGCCGGGAGAAAATGAGGATTGCAATGTAAAGGCAGGATATAGTTCCCATCTTACTATTGATACTTAAGATATACGCAGTACAGGAGGGATATAGATACACTGGGCCTTGTTAATAAGCAACAAGATAGGACTGCTAACATGAAAAAGTCATCTACATATGTCGATGGGACTCACATACAAAACATAACATGCATATTTTTTTTAAAGCTCTTACCGTGGAACAGCTACTGTTGCTGCTTGCACTTGGTGTACTGCTTCCAGGTGCAATCTGCAGCATTGTAAAGGATGGTATCGTCAGTGTTTCACCTTGAGCAGCGTGGCTTTTCGCTTCCACTGGCCATGATTTGTTTGGTGTCAAAACAGCACTGGTGAAGGCAGGGGCTTCCTCAAACTTCTGTGTCCCTGGATGGGGTTTTAACAATATTAATGAACACTTTTAGCTTGTGCTGTGTTATGATATAATTGCAGCTATTCATTAAAAGTAAACACCGCTCCCAGTTGCCATGACAATAAGTTGGCATAGACTTAATGCATGTTGTTTAGTCAGCAAGAAAGCCTGATTCTGCTCTCATTCACAGAAATTTTCCACTGGTGTGAGCACGTGGGCTCTTACAGCCATTACTCCCAATTTGTACACACAGCAAACAGACCTTGTCTATTAAATTTCTAAATGTAGGCTCACACACAGCTCTTTGTTGCACAAGAATTATTTATACAAACTAACCAAAATCCAGGGAAATAATGGCATCGCCAGGTGTTGGTGCCAGCTGAGCAAGTTCCTCTGGTTCCTCCTTTAACTTGGTAAACAAGAAGTCACTCTTCTCCATCCCGGGGATGCCACTCTCATAGGCGGTGCTCATCGTCAGCAGGTGAGGCTTGAAGAGCGATTCCGTTTGGTCCATGGAGAACACAACATCATTCTTCTCAATTTCACTAACAAGAAAATAGGTTTTAGGCATTTTGCACTCTAAAACAAAAAAGATGTGGCTAATGTAGGCAGTAAAATCTCTCTAAAAGCTGGGGCCCATACAAGCATTTCAGCCTCTCTCAGTTGCACGCCAGGCTGTCGACAGGCGAGGCACGGTTCCAGCGTTGCTCAGCACCACCATGCCAGATGACGCAGAGACTGTGGTCAGGACTTCTGTGGGAATACTCAGGGCTTTGTTGCTCTGCTTTTTAAGAGGGTTGTAGTCGAGGCTATAATGACCCTGACTATCACTCAAATAAGTATTTCCTATTTTGGCCCCATCTAGGACCAAAAATACTTGAGTTGTGCCAAACAGAGGCAAAACTCCTGATTGGTCCTGATTTTTGAGGTGGTAAACAGCCTTTCCTAGCAACATAAGATAGTTACTACTTAATTTTACCTCTCTGTCATTGCATTAGAGAAACAAAACACATTGGCAGTTGTGTTACACAATAAAATCTTCGGTGCAGGCTTTATAGTTTGTTGTATCAGCACAGCAGCCACTCTGCAGAAGGGGAAGGCTGTGGTGTATTTCAACAGCGTGTATGGGAACAGGCATGCCACATTTTTCATCGATGTCTAACATCAGTAAACAAGACTGAACAAACATGACTAAACTGATTTCAGAATAACAACACTGAATAAATAGACCCTTCAAAAGTTCCTCTGATTATTGCGTTTCTTCCAGCACATGAATCCACATGTGGCTTTTCTGCCCCACACAACTTACCTCAGCACATAGTTGACACAGACGATACACTGAGGCTGTAGGTTGCGCGTATTGTAAATCACTGTTCCTTGAGTCTCCAGCCACACATAGCCACCGTGCTTGGCAAGCATACGGTACTGGCCCGTCACTACTTGACCTTTTGTACACACTGAGAAAAGGGGTCAGAGATATAAATAATGCGGCAGGACAGGAACGCACAATATGTAACACTTGTCTTAAATAAACCGCTTCTGAGTTTTCATTATGCAAAACTGCACTAAGGCAGTCGTTAGCAAGGATGCTTATCTTTGGGAAAATTCAGCCATTTTAAATATAAAAGGGGATGTTCATTTGAGGCTTCTACTCAAGACTGGAAATCTGAGTTCTGGCATTTGAGTTCTTGAGATGGTCTGAGCATTCAGGTAAGAGTGTGGGAGTTTTCTAATTTTTCGAATAAGATCCATGCTGCCCCCAAAATAATGCCTGCTGACGGCACATTTCTTGAGAGTCCCTGTCCTAAAAGTACCTCCCTTTGGGCTCTAAGGCTGACTTGTGGGAAAGTGAATTTATTTAGGAAACTATTTAATAGTTTCCTTATTTAGGTGACCGATAAGCTCAAGAATCAGATGATTTAAAAACTATACTCACAAAAAAACCCACCACCTCATAATTTAAATCTATACCTATCTCTTTTTATACCTTAGAATTAGGAGCTGGAACTATCAATACCACAAGTAAAGTGAAGGTGTCATTAGCACAGCATTGGTTTTAAGAGGCTGAAGAAGTAATATCACTCTCTAAAAAGTATCAAAGTTAAGAATGTAAATGGTATTGTTCTGCCTAGAGAAAAAAAGGCTGAACTAGTACATATCTCTGTCTGGTTGGTCTGTGCTGTTCCTCTGCAATAGCTTGAAATTAGCAGCCTAGAAGGAACGAAGACCCATGTGACAAATCAAATAATGTTTAACTCTAAATGCTTTTTTGAACTGTCCTGTGTTTTTTAAACAATAAACTGACAAAAGTACAACTCAGGTTTAAAGCTTCATCTAAATGTTCGAAGGGTGACATCCCCCATCCCAATATTTTGTAGTATTTGAAGAGAACGAGTTTTCAGTGTGGAGCTTTAGGCTTCTCAGATGTAAAGTTTTATGATGTCCTGCCTGTTGTAATTCACTGTTGTGAGCTGAGGAAAAATAGTTGATCAATGGCAATAAAATTAGAGCTGGAATATGCAAACAGTACTCATACTATTAAGAGTTTGTATTTGTAAGCAGACGTAGTCACATTGAGTAGCAAAATTGGGAACTGACTCAGCTAAACCTTTGACCACACTGGCAATCTTTCCTTTTAAACATCTTTGATGCCTGAAGACAGTATGCCATCAAACTAATGCCCTAAAAATAATGCATTTTGACTCAGTAAGGCTGGAAACTTGATTCAGCGGGTTTTATACAGAAATATTCCTTGTGTATATGGCCATTAACAGAAGCTATTTATTGTCAGTCTCTCCTACATTGCCACCATACAAACGTACAAAGCCATGCCTGTGAAATTTAACAACTGTTTTGCAGATAATTGTTGCTGTGTTTATCCTTCTATCTCTGAAATTTGTTTTCTTCCTAGGAGTATTTAATCATCCTTCATTTAATTTATTTAGACAAAGTAGAACATTACTTTTATTGATTAAATACTTCTGGTGGAACAAAATCAAAAGGCTTTCATTTCAAAGTGTTTTAGTGACTGGACTGTTCTGCTCTGCTTGTGAAACATAATTACACTGCTTCCTAATCATCAGCTCATCAATAAGAGTCACAGTGTAGGCGCCTGTTACATTACAAAGAAGCTTTTTACTGCTTTAATCTTTTTTATTATTATTATTCAAAGCATGTCATGTTCTGATATAATAAAGTACAGCAGAATCCCTCCATGGGGTAATCTCATAAATGACTAATATGCTCATAAACTGCTGACTTTGTTATCAATGCTACCTTTAAGGTTCTGCCTTCAGAGTGAACTACTCACTTTTTCTTTTCTTTTCTTGTGTGTGTGTGAAGTGTACGTTACCTGTATCTTTACAGAACTAGTAACATCTCAATGAAATAGGCTCCAGCTATATGCCTTATGCTTGGGTGGAGAAAGGGGGAGGGCAGGGATTAATTTAACTCAACACAAAATTTCTTAATTGCTGAGACACACTTGAGAAATATGATTCACTTGGAAGGCTTGTCAAACTTCTGCTACGTACTAGCAAGCGGCGGGTCCCAGATGGTGACATTCAGCTCCCCACTGAAGTCAATAGCAAAATTCCCATTGGCTTTAAGGGCGACAAGACCAGACTCTAAGTGGAAGTGATTATAGCTTATTAATTGCTGAATTGGAAAATACAGCTCTACAGTCAATCTTTTGTGTAGATTTATGTAACAAGGCAGAGATTTTCAGCTTGCTTGCATAATGTGAAAAACTGGGTATGCCAAATGCACTCTAGTCTTCCATCTGATGGTGACTAATTAAGACTTTCATACTCTATATGCAACTATATTGAAGCCAAGAACAAAAACACTATTGTGGCTTGGTTGAATGTGAGGCTGTTATTTCACCTCAAGAAGAAAAAGAACAACCAACCCTGCAGGACAGTAAAACTGTAATAAGCATGATTTATCACTAAATTAGAAAGAAGGAAAGGGAAGGAGTTCTGCTTCTATCCAAGAGACTCATTTGAGGTTTTCTCTCCCTCTTACTTTTCAAATGTGCGTCTCCTTCCTCTATTCCCATGTATCTTTACAACACTAAATGTTTGGCACTGTTAGAATTGATGACTGTATATATAGCATATGTCTAATAAAAAATCTTGTTTAATAAATATGAGCATGCTAAACATGAATTTTGTGGTGGCTGTTTCCATGGCCAGGAAGAACTCGTAAGCTCTGTATAAGTTACATACCTGCTAGGTTACCCTGTGCAGTAGGTAACATTATGAAACCTAGGGATGTTCCCGTTCGGAGGGCTTATGTGGGTTCCCTCAAGTCACAGCTTGCTGTCACTTTGCCTTTGTGCCTGTTCTCTCGGTTGGTAAGAAGCCTGACTGTCCCAGAAGACATGGGAAGTATTTAGCTTAGAAAAACAAAATTTGCTAGGGATGTAAACTCATGCTTCTGTTGTGGGCAACAGCATTTTTACAGCACAGACTTCGGTCCTGTGCTTTTAACAGTAAAAATCACCCATGCTGATCCTGTGCTATGATAAACACTATGGAACAGTTTGATCCTAAATATTTATAACCTGTGCAGTGCACAGTGCCTTTGAGCACTTCTGCTGGTATAACTCGCTCCTCCAGACTTCTCCTTGACTTCCTTCTGCTTCTCCATCGGTCCTCATGCCCAACAGCAGACGTTTGTAGGACAGATCTCTTTTCAGTAGGCACAACGGCATCTAGACATACACTCTGCACTACATGAGTTGAATTTAACTGCCAGAGCGAGAACAACCTCAATCAATGCCTGGTCAAGATGGGTACTAGAAACTCTCCAGAAATCTTTACGTGGACAAGTCCCGGCTCAGCGGTTCCATTTAACTAACTAGACAGGGATAACCAACAAGGGCTCTCTCTCTCTCCCCTGTTACCAAAGAGATTGCCATCTCTCAGTTCATTCTGTCCCTGGCGTTGTTCCATTCTTAGAAATGCAACTCAACGATTCAGAAGCAACAGTGCGCATACCCCCTCATTTCTCAGGATGACTCTTAATAGCCCAGCATAGGGTACGGACATCCTATCTATGAATATCGCTAATTCCTTTTCACTGTTAAAAACATGAGCACATTACCTAAGAAACAATTTTAACAAATACATTCCCAGACAACTCTCTCTAAGTATGGTTTGATTTCTTTTTTTTCTTTTAAGCAGCTCTGGAAACAGGATGATTCATACCAACACTGTTTTACAGTGCACAACTTTAATCACTGCCAAACATTCTTTCAAGTAACATTTCAACTCAAAACTGTCCTGAATCCTTGCCACTGGAACTAATGCATATTCCCTTTTCCCCCTGAGGTCAGACAGTTATTCTTTGCTGCTACTTTTCTCTGCAAAAATCAGAAATACTTTCTGTAAGTCTATTTGGTGGGCAATTCCCTATAGACATGACCTAAGTCATGTGCTTTTCCTGAGGACAGAGACCTTGATCATGGTAACTACAAGGTGTGGGCTGGTTTTGTTTTGTTTTGTTTTGGTTTTTGTAGCTTGTGGTCTCCGGTCTAGAAGCCTCCCTTTGTTTTTGTAAAAAATGTGAGACATTTTATGTGAGACAGAAAGGAAGCGTAACTGTGTGGCCTGCTGAAGAGAGGGAGCAGATCTTGTATCTGTTCTCTGCTCCTGGAATAATTTAGGTACTTTACATTAAAAACAGCTAAAACTGGCAGTTCATAGGCATAAGAATAACAAGAAGCTGTTCCTGGCAGTATATATTATTTGTATAATGCATATCATCCCTTTAAAAGTCTCCTCACACACCTGCTTTGGGTGGGGGAAGATAGCTGGTATTTGGTAGCAGAAGACAGACTTTCAAAAATATACTGCTGAGCCCAACAGCACACCAGAAGGGTAACAGCACCAGTAAAAGCACTTCTCACCAGGCTAGTACTGCCTAACTCAGCTCTTCAGATTTTCTGCTGATCCTTGTATTATCCCGTAAAGAGACGGCGATTCTCCTCTCTACCATCCAAGTTTAGTATTAATTATGGCAAAAATCAGACCCTCTGGAAAGATCAGCAGCACGTTTCAGCTAGACAAGCATGGTAACCTGTAAGTTTTCTTGCAAAGCATAAACACTCTTCTCAGAGAATATCTGCATACAACCTGCATTTGTGTTTTCAACTACTTATTGAGGTACCCGCAAGCTGTGCTTTACATGCATACTACGAAGAGACGTAAGAATGTGACTTACAGTTCTGGTGACTCTTGGTCATACTCTCCGAGTCCAAAGCATGGTAAAACTCATACGCTGAACGGCCCAGCAGCTCCTCTGGATGGTAACCAATCAACTCTGTTATTCTTGGTTAAAAAGAAAACAAACATTTAAAATTCAGGTCACCTTAGCCTTATGCTGACATGTGCGGGGCAGCTCTCATCAGCTCTAGTCCTTAGATTAACAGAATTAAAACCACAGTATGAGAAATTCTAAACTTTCAAACACATTGGGAGCTGTAGAGGACTTCTGATCACGTTCTGAGATATTCCCATGTTCAGAATAAGCTGTCTTGTACTACTACTGCAATAAAAATGCCTAGGGATGTCATTACATGTGTTGCAAATTTTCCCAGGCCTATTGCACAGTGTCTCTTCTAGGGAGCCTCAACTGGAGAGGCATTGCTGATGAAGTTCTCAGGCTGTCCGTTACGGGCAGAAACTCCCATCGTGCAAAATCAAATGCATGTGAGGGGCGTCGTGGTTGGCACCATCAAGTTGAAAAGTATGTGTACATGTAAAAAATACATAAAAGGGTTAAATCAGTACTTTGGGTATTGCATTTAATGAAACAAAAATGCAAGGTGAGAAGTTAAGGGCAGTTAAAAGAAAAAAAATCAGCTCTTCTACTCAGTGTTTCTCAATTATATGAGAACTTTAGCATATGGATTAGGTTACTTGGGTGACTAATCCACAAACTAAGTAGGATTTTACACAAAGCTATGATCTCAAAAACTGGACTTTTTTCAGAGCCTTTCTGAGTACTCAGGCAAGGCAGGATTTCTGACAAGTTCCTGAGTAAATGAAAATAGGTCATCAAACTGTGCAGATGATTTTCTCTAATGAGGGCATCGACAAAAAGGTATTTTTTTCTTTTCCTGATTTCAATTTGAAATACTATCACACACAACTTTACAGGAAACACGCTTAGTAGAAAAATAATTCAAAAGCAAAGGTATCATACCTTCCAGGAAAATAAGGAAAAATCACTGTTTTCCAAGTCAACAACTCTTGGATGCCTTTCCCTAGCTTTTGAACTGCAGTAACAACCTAAGTAACGTAGCAGAGAGCAGCAGCAGAAATGACTGCAAACCAACTGCTAAGTTGTCGTAAATCTTGAGAAGCCAGGAGGCTTGAAAGGAACGGTATGGTCACATCTTACAGCATGCCCCTGCCGTTAATGGTAGAGCCCAAGTTTTATACCCTCTAAGTCAGTCCCTTGGTAAGGCTTTATTTGCCACCACCACATCTGATTAGTGACATTGCTACTTTTAAGAGACACATCCTCAGGTTTGTGCACTCCCTGGAAGGACAGCCTTGGCCCAGCCCTCCAGACACAAGCATGTCTTTACAAGACAGACATGTAAATATTGTAAAGCAAACAGAGCAAGAGCATGGCATTCATCTCCTGGATAGCCCTCCAGCAAGGAAGACAAATAAGATGGAGCTATTTTGTGTATGGTTTGAGCGCCAAGGCATTGAGTCAGCTTTTCCCTCACCTCCACAGAACTGTACAGCTCATACCCCTGGGACACCTTGGTGTTGTCACTCTGAAAACTGCTCACTGTCCTAATTTCCATAGAATGAACCCAGACATATAATGGTCTAGTTAACCAAAGAGTGTAATTGGTCTTATTTGGTTCCCCTCAAAGATGTACTCTTCTGTTTATGTTTACAGTTTTATCTATGCTTACAGTTAGACTGGCAAAGGGAAAATTCTTGAATCAGGTTTCAAAGAGTTGCTTTTTTGACTCTTATCACTGACAAGCTTCTGAGATTGTAAATTGCACCCCAGTCAAATCTGTAACTTTTATCTGAAACCACAATTGCTTTTTCTTTTTTAATAAAAGCAGTAGTTCTCATAATGAGTTGGTCGTCAGAGCTGAACCATCAGGAGAAAACAACAAACACAGAAGGAGCCCTAATACAAGTAAGGCTCCCAAAACACAGTTGCTGCTTGCCTTTATGCAGTCAGCTGGGACATACTGGTGTAAGTGGCCAGACGCTTTTGCCAAGACCAGTGTAAATATACAGTCTTTAAAAACAGAAAGTATGGTCTCTCGTTATGTAATGGCATAGTATCATAAAACCAACCCGGTTACTTTGGAGCTCATCACAAGGGGAAGGCTTTTAAAATTTGGGAAGCTGAGGATTTGTTCTTAATCCAGACTGTGAGCCAAGTAGGGGTTGAGCAGGGAGAAGGAAAAGGAAATAAAGATAATGGAAAAAAAAGAAGCATCATGTACCCAGCAGCACCAATGCAAATCCAAAACCACATTACAGCCTTCATGGGTGCCAACAGTGGAACTGAGAGAGCAAACAAAAACTATGCATTACAGCAAGCTGAGGGACTCGTAACACTTATTGTACAGGCACTGCAATCTCTGTGCAAAATTTTCTATTCCAATCCTGTAATTCCCCTTTCAAACTGCTCCTCGCTTTCATAATGAGCGCCCTCACTATAAAATTACTCTTCTTGTCATTCCACAGCACAGAATGACTTGTGGTACAGTCCTGCTGTGGCAATGTTGAATTTAATCAGATTTAATGTAATCTTGGTTGAAAGTCAGCAAGCGGGTTGATATCTTTTTACTTCAACCAGCCAAAAAAGTATACAGCAAGATAAAAATAAGATATCAAAGAATCACCCACAAACCCCATAACATTCGCCACATTCTGACCTGTGCCTGATAACAGTGAAATACTAGTCAAGAGTAATTATTTTAAAAGTTACTTTAAAAAAAAAGAAAAAATTTAAACAGCCTCTAAGTCCCTGTCAACTGATTTGTTAATCTGTTACCACTGTTCAGATTCATTACATTTCTTTTTAAACGCTCCTGGAAGTAAAATTATTTTTAAAAGTAATTATAGACTGTTTCTTTCTCCCAGCCTAAAAAAAGCCTAAAAATGGGCTGAAAGTGTTTCCTAGATACATTTTTAAATACCACTATTTTATAACAAACACCCTCTCTCTAAAAATTGTTAGCAGTACTGGTTTTGGGTGCATGAATCAGCAGATTACACCCTCCTTTATTCCTCCTCTGCTGCTGCTGACTCTGAAAAGCTTAAAAAAAATCTCAGGGGCTGCAGGCAGTGCAGGGCTGGAAATCAGATCAGCCAGTTCCATGCTGCATCACGCACCATGGCCGAGGCAGGCAGCTCTCCCCATCTCCATCACACCCGTCCCGAGACGTTTGTGGATGAAGACTGGCCACAGCCGAGAGCCTGAACAGCACCTGGGCCAGGAGGCAGCGAGTGCTTCTGCAAAGGTCCCCGCACTGACCTCACTTGAGGTCACTTTGAGGTTTGCCAGTGAGGTGCATCCTCCAAATTCTGCCTGCTTTCTACAGGAGCCTTTTAGCAATGCAAAATGCCAAGTGAATACACAGAGGACTAAGTGCCAAGGAAAAAGCATCCTAAGGAGCTATGAGGAGGAAGAGGAGTACATAACTAAAAAGAGTCACAGAAATCCATATACCCCATGGGACCAAAGGGTCATTTACAAAAAAACCCACAACTGAGTCCAGAACACTGGACTTCTACTTCTGCTTAGACACCGGACAGAAAATTCCTTTGTGCAAGCTGTGGAATGACAAAATTGGAAAACAAACTGTGTGGTGGTTTGGATGGCATTCCTGCCATGGTAGGCTTTGTGTTTCCTTTGCATTTGTAAAACCTAAATTGGTACTAATTAGAATGATAATAACAATTTTTGTTGAAGACAACAGGTGAGCTGACAGGCTGTTTATTCTCCCATTAAGCACTCATTTCTGAAAACATAAAATACCTTTTGGGGATTCTTAATTTTGCCAGACTGACACTTCAGTATTGTGAGCTAAACTTGTCACCATGATGTGCTGAGGTTCTCAGAGAACGCAGTCAAGAGCGGGCAGTAGTCCTCTGCAATAGCAGATCTCCCAACTACCACTACTTAACTGCTTTTTGAGCAGTTTCTCTTAATATACCCATTTCTTGGGATGTGGAGTAAAGGCAAAGTGTTATGCTTAGGGTACACAATGGAGAAACAAGTGATCTGAATCCTGTTTCTCTATTTGTACAACTTCACTCTGCTTTCTCTCTTGGAGACATGGCAAAGCAGCAAAGCTCACTGCTTCAAAGGCTACATCTCCTACGAGATGAGCTATTTCGAGTGTTTTGGTTTTTCTTAAAATTGGGCTTTTCTGTCTCTTTATAGGAGCACAAAGCTTTTTATTGTATACCATTTCTTGAGTTAAAATTGTATCATGAGAACCATCAGGACTGAGAAGTCAGGCTCTTTGTGAAGGAGGGCTGTAATGTTTACTGCTCACAGAAAAATAGCTGGGTGTGTATTCATCGGGCTGTGTGTGGACTGCGTGTGTGAGGGTGTGGATCTCTTAACAAAGTCTTTCTGTATTCAAACTGTTACCAAGTTATTGAAGTTAAATTGGTCCTGACGGGAACAAACAAACAAAATTATACTTTAAGCAGAACGAAGCGGGGGGGGAAGCCCAACACAGCCATTATGCCTGGGGTAACGCACTGCCAGGCTGCTGGAGCAGGCAACAGGGCAGTGTGGCCATCCTGCCAAGAACCCACATTTCCTCTCAAAAATAATTATGTCATCTTCTACTCTAACCCAGGGCCATGAAAAGAATAAAATGCAAAATCCTGGGACCCCTGCCCACTCCTCAGAGGTACGGCTGGCCTGGTCAGGTGTAATTGCCCTGCTAGGCAAAAAAGCTAGATGGGTACATGAAAAACTTGACCAGGATCCTGTCTCTCCAACTCAATTGGTCTATCTAAATCAAAGTTTTGTTATTAACAAAAGTAATTGGTCATGCTTTTTTCTGAAATGTGAGATATACCAAAAGCCAGTTTTACCAAATGTGGATCTTTGCTTCAGCTATCATCACTTCACTGTTGTTGCCATACTGCATTTTCCCCCTGAACAGGGAACAGAGGGACAGGAGGTCCCTTCAAATGCTTATTTGCATTCTCACCTAATTTGAAAATACTCCCCAGATATAGGTCAGATGGTAAAATGACTTAAATCCTCTTCTAAGGTCCTGTGCCTGCATATTTCTGTTTCACAGGGACATAACTAGAGGCACAATACAACTCTGTTTCCTCTCAGCTGGGCACAGCCTGGATCTCACACGTACACTTCTATCAGGAGAAACCTAACTGGAGCCAACACCGTCCTGTTCTGAAGCATCGTACATCCTCCATTGCTCCTTTTTCTTCTTCAGCTCTTCCATTAAAATGTTCCAATCAAGAAAAAGCAGAAAAGAGTATAACTAATTGGGTTTCCTGTAACCAGGAGCATACAATACCCCAAAGCAAGCCATGCCTTCAAAGTAATGGAGAACATATGCTTTTCAGTGTGCCAGCGCCAGGGAACTGGTTTGTGATGCAGCCTCTGGAGCTGCTGCCTGCACATCTCACGCTGTGCAGAACAGATTTGTTTCCCTATCCTCTTCCCTCATGCATGCTACCCACAGCAATTATGAGCAAAGAGCGCTTCCCTCTCCCCTCCCCAGCACCCCAGGGTGGTCACAGGGGTGCAAGTGAAAAGCCAGCACCACCTACAATGCCACATCACCCTCCCTGCTTTCAAAACCCTGTTCCCCACCAAAACCCTGCATATGGTTTTTCCTTTGGTAGGCATGAACATAAAGGCTGAGACTGCATGTGCTGGGGCGCCTGAAGTAGTTTTGGGGTTTTCTGTCAAATTCAGATACAACTTTCACTTTCGTTTTGTGGATTTTTCCATCGCAGAAACTTATTGCCACTATTTCTATCTACCCGTCACCCCCATGGCCCTGCACAGGAAGGTAATGCCAAGCATCAGCTATACCACCACTATGCCTCCATACAAAGACTTGCCTTTTTTTTTCTGACTAAAACACCCTCACTGGCAATCTTCCCCAACACAAAAGCATTGTGCAGCTGAACTAAATCCTTACTTGGATTACTGAATTGTACCACTGATCAGCATTTCCGTATTACAGCTAAAATAATCCTTCCTGTAAACCACTTAGCCAAGATAAGTGGAACAAGGGAACGTTTTTAAATCACTCTCCAGGCACGGCTGAAGAAGGCATTGAACAGAACAACCTATTTTTATTATATATATCTCACAAACGTTTCTTTGCAGGCTGATTACCTTGCAAAAGCTGTTTCAAGAATACAAACGTGTTCCACCTCACCACTGGCAAGTCATAGGTCCACATATATAAATTATTTTTAGAAAGCAAAATATACGGGCTAGTGTCTCACACATTTTAAATGAGGGATGGCCAGTCTTGCCTGCTTCATTTCGCATCTGTCCTGCACCCTTCCTGAGGAAAAGCCAAAAGAATCTAGGCACTTCATGTCAGCCAACTAGCTTTTGTCACAAAGTGCTGAAAGGTACCCAGCCTATATTTTCCATGTTACTTTGGGATAGATGGAGACCATGAGCTTTCCTAAGGAGATGACAGATGTGATCCTGATTTTCCGCAAGGTTGAATTTCAGCTTCACATACAGCTCTCTTTTGTACCCAGTTAAGCTTCATGCGGAAGGTAGATGCTTCCATTAGTAAGGTCTAGGATGGCTGCCATTCATTAAGGTACTTCCTCAGAAATTCTAGTTTCTTTAACCAAATGCTTCAAAACCAAAAACTTTATGCTCCCTGGAAGAAGACTTATCCCCACCAGATGAACTCCAAAGGGGATACTCAGATTGCTGCAGAAGCCTGGTAGAGGAGGCACGCTGCTTTCAGTGATATCAGCCCTGAACTGGAAAGACACAGTCTCTTACAGAGAAATGAGCTGTGTCAGCCCTGCTGTGTCGCTGCAGACAGGCCAGAGCACATTGAAAAGGGTTTAGGCATCTGACTGGCACATGCTGCTTTTCCTCCTCTGCTCCTCAGCCTGGATTTACATTCTTGGCACAAGCTGCTCCTTCAATGCAATTTGTCTAGCAGCACCAAATTTGATAAGAACAGCCGAGTGTTTTGCATTTTTATGTGTCTAGTGATGTGTCGCCTGTTGGAGTGAAATCAGCATCCCTCTGGGTGGAAAGTGAGAGCCAGGAGGATCTGCTGGGAAGAACCTGAAAGGTTTGTGACATCTCTTCCTTCTCTGGCCTGGCTGGCTTTTTAAAGCTTTATCATAGTCTCAGTAAAACATGAATGGAGTATCCAACCAAAACTATCTAGTGAAAGATGTGCCGTTTTGTTGCCTGGTTCAAAAAACCACCAAAACCAAATGCCAAAACAAAACAACCATGAAATTCCCTACAAGTTAAATCCTCCAGAGGAAGCTGCTGTATTTCACTGCCACGTGAAAAGTTTCCCTGTAAATCAATTCCCACTATTTAAGACAGGGCATAATATGTCATTCTTTTTAAAATACGCATGTGTGTCTTTAATGGGATAGTAACAGTTCCTTTAATTCTCATTTATAATTTCTTATGCATTAAGTCTGGCAGAGACACGTGAATGCTGCAATACAGCAAAATCCTCTGTTACTCTCCTCCACCTGGCCACTGAATGGCCCCACTAATTCCAAGGCACATTGCTTTTAATAATGAGTCACTACCATATTGTTGCTTCCCTCCTCAGCAGCAAAATCCTATTGGTATCTTAATATTTTTATCCTGAAAGTCTTAACATGGAAAAAAAAAGAAGTCTGTTTTACTGTGGTTACATCAGAGGACATTTCCAGTTACAGCACACTTGCTGCAAAATTCTCAGAGAGGTCAGAAGAAGGTCAGTCACAAGTTTCACACTTGTAATCTCACTTTCATCCACAGCTGCTAACACTGCTAGTTTATACGGTTGCTTCATCACATTGTTTAAAATAATAATCTTGCATAATACAAGTTTAAAAAAAAAACACTGAAGGATGAAAAAAAACCCACCCAACATCTCAATCCTGTGACTTTTTGCATAAAATGTGAGCATACCTATATACCACTGACAGCCCCTCAGCAATTACGAGCTCCTCTGAATTTCAGGAGACCAGTTTCATTAGACAGAAAACTTCATATTAAATTCAGGGGTGACCTCATAAATGAAAAAAAAACCAACCCAAAACGCAACACCAAACACCAAATGCACAGTAGTACAGACAGAGCTTTCTGGGGAGATGAGGAACAGGAAGACACTTCATGGGAAGGGATCTCTGGCTTACTTGCAAGCAGGGAAAATGGCTATCACAAAATGTAGACAGGGAAAAGAGGCAGGTGGTATGAAATGCCATGGAGACCCAGGGGAAATCAGACAGGTGGAGACTAGGGGGATCTCCACTTTTTCCACTCAAGAGGGAAGTGTGGGGATTGGAGGACACAGCTCCTTGCCTGACTCAGTATCTTCCCCTCCCATTCATTTCACCACTAAAAGTGGCAGATAGGTAACCAGCAAAGGTGTTTACTTTTCACTGAGCAAGAGCCTAGAACCCCGTTTCAGAGCTGCAGATGCTCTGGATGCCTTAGCAATTCTTAGTTAATCTAGAGCATAAAGTAATTCCCAACTAACTGATAATACCATCCTGGGCAAACCAACTGTAAAACAGTCCTTGACTAAGGTCCATAAGGCATGGCATTTGAGATATTTTCTAAAAAATGAGAGCAGAAACCCTGCGTACTCCGATTCAGATTGTTAAAACCCAAGAAGACAATGCTTATGGCTCTAAGTGGCCTCATCTTCTGCCACTGAACTTTAATTCCTCACACGGCAGGAGGAGGAAACACAGCAGGAGTACCATTTTGCCTGAATTGAGATTTGATGTGGATTAGGTGAGCCACTGAACAGCAGCCTTGGTAACAGACTGTACTTCCTTCTAGTCCTTGCTTACCAGGTCCCACGCAGGAGGACATTTGGAGGGACTGCTTGTTTCATTCAAGAAGATAGAAACACCTATGAAAAGGAAAAATCAGTGGAGTTTACCTGTCGTCACAGTAGGTAAATTTCATGTCCATGCTATGGCGACTCAGGAAGGTCTTGCTGTCCAGGGGGATATCGATGTTTGAAGGATGCTGAATAGGCTCGCACATTATTATAAGGCAGGTGAGAAGAGGCTCTTTATACCCACACAGAGTGTGAGGAGGACAGGTGTTGTACACTTTAACTTGTCCAGTGCAGTGCAAAACCTGAAATAATGATTTTTTGAATGAGAAACAAACTTAAAATGTAATTTCTGTACATGCCAAAATGTCTTGTGAAACCAAACCCGCTTGTTATGGCTCAAATATGGTACCTTCCACGTGGCAGACTTGAGGTTAACAGTTCTGCCTCTGTTGGTAACAGTGCATTTCATCCTCATGAAGAAGTCACGCTCAGTTGACATGTCTTTGCTTTTCTTTCCAAAGCCTGGACCTGTAAAAGGACAGTGGCAAATGAGTTTTCTCAGTTTTGATTCTTGGTTTCTTCTACTTACAAGCATGAAGGATTCAACAGAAATAATAATCATCCAATAATTTACCTGCAGAGACCATCAAAGATGCATGGACCATTGAAGAGCAGTTTGTAGAGCTCAGACCTAAAACTTTTTAAATAGGACTTTGTGCATTCAAACCTATATTTTAGCTTGCAGCACATAAATCTTTGCAAAGTGCTACAAGTGAAAACGTTATGTCTGTCTTGATGAAAGTAAAACATTAAACGAACAGTTCTTAGTCTTATTATATTTAAGCGATTATTTGGGAAAACAAATCTGCAAAGCATTGAATAACAGTTAATGATTACTCTAAGAATGAAAATTCCCTTTACCCTGACTAACAGATCTCTACTGCTAGCTAATTACTTCATGTGGTTATTTAAAAAGCAAACAGTGACTCTTTTATTGTCATTATTACCATTTTTCAGACTCAGATTCTCTCGAATTTCTTCATGGTCACATGGATGAGTGAAGTCAAAAATGCTGTGTCCAGTTAATTCCACCTGTGCAGAAGTAAGAACTACACTTAGCCAAATAAAAGCAACTGATAGCAGTTATTTGTTTTTAAATACCACCTATTCAGATGAAACTGGTCACGTTCAAAGTGCATTGACAGGATGCCCACAGACACAAGTCCCGTGACCCTCTCTTTGTCTAGCCTATGCATAACTTACTATTTTCTCCCAAGAACAATTCCCTAGTTTTGGATTTGCACAGTGCAGTTAACAGTCAACACCAATGGTTATTTTCAACACAGAAGGAAAAAAAATAAAAATCCACAAAGCTGAAAAGGGTGGACCTAAAAGAAAAGCTCTGTCACCTCTGTCCCATAGTCTAAGGCACAAGCTGAATAAAAGCCTTTTCTCCTCTCTACAGTAATACCTAGGAAGGCAAGTTTGCAGTCCCCGAAGACACTACGACTTTGATAAAAAGGCAGAGGGAAAAGCCCCCACTGTGGTCTGGTGTGCAGGGTGCCTGCCTGAGAAATAAGACATTTTATTTCCAGTCTTTTTCGCAGTGACAGGCAGCTGTTTTTCTGCATTTGGGCATAGGATTCGTTTCTAGGAATTGTGTTACAGAGACGGGAAAGTGTTAGGGAACAAGTTACCTGGGTAAGACCCATGTATTTGTTGACATTCTCTGACAAAAAGATCATGTCTCCATCCTGTGTCACCACGGCAATAAATCCCTCCAAAGCTTTCAGGTACAAGTTGTCCATCTGCTGGTCTGCCTCTAGTTCACTCTCAGTGTCAGCACATACTGAGAAAAAAAGAAAAAAAAGCCTATGAAGTCTCCAGCACCCTACCCAGCCTTTTTCAACACAAGCGCATCCAGTTACAAGGCAACAAAGTATTTCTCTGCTGTTAGAATTTGCTTTCCACAAACCCCTTCTGCTGGGGCCTTCTAAACAGTGTATGAAAGAGATGTGCTTGTCACTAGAAAGGCATTTTCTAAACTTTTTGGCAAATGCAACAGGCCCTCTATTCACCCCTAGCCTGTGTCTGCCAGACATGTTTTTAGTACATAACACCTATATAATACCTAGAAACTGAAGCACATCTTCTTTGTGCCTATTCTTTTGGCCACACACAACCTTTGTACCTCCTAGCAGGCACAAGGTATAGGGCAAAACTTACAGAAGGTGAGTAAATCTGGGCATTCCTAACAAACATCTAACAAAAGACTCTCCCATCAGGTCAGGTTCTCTACGAAGTTCAAGTACTGCTCCTACGGAGTGTGCCTCCTGTGTGGACCCCTGCACTCCGTATGGAAACGTCTGTTAACACCGCCTTTAGTAGAAAAAGGAGAAAACCACTCCCTTGAAGTCCTTTCGGAGAATCTCTCACCCCATAAAACTCAATATTCCTGGGAAAACCAGATCCATCCCACCGATACCTGCTTTTCCATCTGCAGCCATCAGAACTCCCTATGCACCACGCCACCCGACTGTCACACTTCCCCACCCAGCGACATTCCTCCTGTCCCCAAGGAGGAGAGCCTCAGGCCCCACTTACACCTACACCTCGTGTGTTTGCCTACGGAGATTCATGAACCCAGTGCACCTATCCATTTTCGGGAAAGATGTGTCACTGTTGTCCTGAAATCTTAAAGATTGTGCTAGAATATTTATTAAAGCTTTTTTTTTTTTTTTTTTTTTTTTGTTACAAGGTTTCCTGTTGCTTTCTGCCTGTGCTCTGGAGACAATTGATGGCATTGCTGTGCCCTCTTGTTGTGTGTGCTCTGTGTTGCTCATCTCCTGCGACGGGAAGCAGTAAGCAAGCAAAGTCACAAGCAGGGAGGAAGGGGGAGATGCTGCTCCTCCTGATGCCAGTCACCCACGTGCCCACTCAGCACTCCTGCCTTCCCTTCTACACTTCGAAGTATGTTTCAGCTCCACGAATAAGCCGCCTGCAGGAGAGGATTTGTAGATGTCTAGTATCAAAAAATTTCTGTGTAGGAGCTGGCCCATTAATTTCTTGACGTGTTTTATGTGAAACTTCTGGGATTACTTTTTTACAAAACTATTTGCAGATATTGCATCTGTTCTGTGTACCTCAGACATGCTGTGGAGAGCTTATCTTTACAGTTTTGTCAGTTAGCCTGCACATTTGTGATCAGTCACTGCAAATACACATAGTGGTAAGGCTCTGAATTCGGGGGCCGAAAGCAAAAGAACAAACGTAAAACCCCATTATTGTCTCAGCATAAAGAATAACCAACTGCAGCTGTGCACTGCTGAAGATACCAAGCTGTGGTTAAGTCCCATCTAGATCAAAGGTGCTTCATAGCCTGAAGCAGCAAGGATGATGTGAGAGGAGCTGCAGCGATGCTCTCTGTGCCCCTCCCTGGCAGCACAAGAGGGCTCCAGGCTGGACCCACCACTGATTTTGCTGGCCAGAGGCTCTGGCTGCAATTGCATCAGCTTTATTCACAAAAATAGTGGGACTCAGCTGCTGCTCTTTGTTGGTTTAATGTTGCAATTTCAGCATACAGTTTTTGTTCTCTAGTACACATACTGTTAGCAGTTGAGAAAAGTATTTATTTTTTTTGTTCTTTTCCTCCCTGAAACAGCCCATTCGTCATTTCCCTTCACGTTTCTTGTCGAAATACTCATTTTGGAAGTCTAGAAGCAGGAATTGGGTATTGCTTTGTAAAACATTATTGGAAGTGGTTTGGGTTTGGTATTTTTTTGGATAGGGAAGAGGCTGAGCCAAACTAATCCGGTTGTTACTTTGAAGTATTAATGAGTTATGATTAAAGCATGGGTTTGATCTATATACCTCCTGCAAGTGCATCTGGTAGTGCCTAAGGATGGTCAGCGAGCAAATGCAGAGGGATGAGCATTTGCAATGCAGAGCCCACCGAGCCACTGTTTGGAACAGATGAGTGGTTACCAAAACGATGCTGGCTGCTGCATCCTCCCCCTGCTCAACATCCCTCCCTGGCAGCAGCCCATTACCTACCCTGCCAACAGTGGAACAGACTGGGCTCCAGAGCCACTGGGAGCTCTTTGTTTATCATCCTTTGCCTATCAAGGCGAACGTTTGGTAGCAGGGAAGAGAAGACACCTTCTGATGACCAGCACAGGCTGGGGATTTATCATTTGGTGTCCCTGCACTACAGTTCTAACTACACAGACAGGGGCCAGTTCCTCCTCGATACAAAGCAACTGAATTCAGGAAATTACATCACAGCTAGCATTTAAAATACAGAAAATACACAATAATATATTTGAATAGTACGCACTTTGACCATAATGACATTTAGGGAAGGGGAAAAAAAAGAAAAAAGAAAAAAAAGAGGTAAGTGACCATCTGCTCCCAAGCTTGTTTCTGCTGTGTAAAGAATGTCAAGGGTCTTTTTTTACTTTTCCGGAAGCAAACAAATGGTTTATTCAGCAGGGATCATGGCTATAGCCCAAGACAATCAGCCAAGTGTGGGTTCAGAGAAAAAAAATGACTTTTCAGCTCTAACCCCAGACCCTCCTTTCCATTTTTTTTTCCCAGCTCATTAAGTTTGCATTAACAAAACATGACCATTCAAAGGCAGGAAGGCTATTCAAAGCATTTGTATTCTTAAATGCCTCCAACAGCGAAAGACAAACACTTTACTTGTATTATCAGATGATTAAGTTTGCTTTTCCATGTATATAAATTATATTACTTATACAAGCACTAGAGAGGACATAGGATCACTCACATCAGGGCTGCAGGCTCAAACCATTAACGTCCTAGCTGAGCACAGCACTTAAAGATATAGTCTGCTTTAAAGCACGTGGTTACAGGGGTTTGTGGGATCACAGTTCAGCTTTTTTTTGTTAAAATTACCTTTGTCCAGCTGGAGGGAAGAGGGTTTGTGCTGCTGTACACCCCCGCTCACACAACCCAAAGGCATGACCAAGGTGTTTTGCAGACACCCTCCAGCTTCCCTGGTAAAGTGATAAACCCCGCTGCATCCCCTCCTTCCCCCTGTGCAGCCCGGCCGCAGCAGCAAGGGGAGCAGGCAGATACCTGTGGTACTTAATAGGCATGCTCACATTTCAAAGACCCAGCAGCTCTATCAAGGGAACTGTAGGCACTATCAGGCACGTGAAGGCAAGTAACAAGTACCTCCATGGGCCACTCACTGTGCTGCTGTTGCCCATCTATTTGCCTGTCCCCATGAGCATCCACCGGCAGCATGATGCAGCAAAGGCACTCAGGTCTCCTGCTGGGTCCAGGTCTCTGCAAAAACACAGTCCCAGAAGGTGTCATCTGTGTTAAACCCCTGAAGCTTATTAGCTACCTGAAGATCCTTAGTCTGCAGCAAAGAAATACTCTGGGCATCTCTGTGGTGGCCTGAGTATGCCTTGTATCAGGTAACAGTATAATTATAGCAATATAAATAATAAATAGCAGTCCCTCATATGGCTGCAGTTACAGCATTGTAGCTTGTTCCCTCTCTCCTGTGAAAATCACTAGCTACACAGAGGATATACACACACATTAGGAGACTGATACATCAGAAACAATTCAGTTACTGCCAGTAGCAAAAATCTGGTTTGCTTTAGGAAGAGTCTATTTTGCAGAAGAAAAAAAAATAAAGGCATGGTTACTGCAAGCTGCTCCCAGAAATCCCTATTGTCTTCCATTTTGCTTTAAATTTGCTTCATTAGTTTACCTTGGGGCTGGAGTGGAGCATTAGCCTAGGAAAATTCAGCTTCAGATGGAAAACATTTGGGAAAGCTGGGACTAAATGGACATGGGATGTTAGCACAAGGAGGTGGGGGTTTGGTTTCTAGTAGGTCTGAGGTCACTTTATCTGGGTAGCAGCACCCCATGTAGACTTGCCAGAATGTTCCAGATCTTACCCTGATTTTTAGGGGTATGGTGGGTTTTTTGTGTTTTGTTTTTTGGTGGTTATTTTTGTTTGTTTGGTTGGTTTTTTGGTGGGTTTTTTTTTGTTGTTGGTTTTTTTTTTTGTGTGTGTGTGTCAGCATTGCTTTTCAAAATAGCTGCTAACTAAATTTTGAAAAAAGGATGCATTTCCTGGTTTTTTTCCAACAACTTTTTCAGTCTTTCCTCCACTAATGAGAGTATCTCAGTTCAGGCACCACGACAGTATAGCAGAGTGGACTGCAAATATGACAGTTTAACTATAAATTAATAACACATTCAGCAGAATGAAGTGCTATAATATTACTGTTCATACTAGAGTTAGATTTATGGATCCTAGCCAAGATTGTGCTCATGTAGCACTGGCAAGGCTATAAAGGAGGGAGAATCCCTGCCTAGGTGAAATCAGGAGATGCTGAAACACGTCAGAGAGCCTCGGAAAAGTGAGTGTCCTCCCTGTCAGAGCTATAGCAGAACCAGGAACACAGCAACCATGTCCCATGTCCCCATTTGATGGGGCATCCACTGTTCATATTGGCCCAAGGCAGTATTTCTTAGTCTGCATCAAATTTTGATACAGTATTGGTAGGTATTTTTTAATCAGCTCTACTTTGAAAAAAAATTTTAACCACCAAAGTAGAATTTATTCATCAATGAGAAACTTTGAACTATAATGGCAAATGCTTATTGCAGTGTTTATGATAACCTTTTATGCTAAAAATAGGTCTTGTAAACAAGCTTTGATTAATTCCCACTGTCAGGATGTGCTCTGTTCCCAAGTTTAAGAACACTTTTTCCGTAAATGCTTGCTCATTTCCTTCAGTCCAACCTCTTGGAACGAGTCTGAAGGCTCAAAAATCAGGCTCTCCTTACAAGAAATAACTGCTCAGGTATAAACAACCTCCTAGCAAACAGCCTGTACTCCTCTCAACACCTTTGATCTGACTCAGAGGCGCCTTTTTGGTCAGTTCAGAGGTAGAGTGTGCTAAAAAGGGTTTCTACTGGAGGCCACATTGTCACCTCCACAGAATTTTCACGGCTTTGTCACTCATCCTTGGTCCTACAAGTAGCAGAAAGTTCCTTGGATATTGTGCATAAGAGACACCAGGCTATAGCTGCCACTTCAGAAGAGGGTTGTAAAAACTGCCTGACTCTGGTACGCAAGTTAGGGAAGATCTAACATCAGTTCCATCCTGCATCAGAGAGAGCAGCTTTGAGACAGATGTCTCTTCCTGGTTTCTTGTTTTCCATCAAAGGAAAGTGACTGATTCCCTCCCCCCACCTTTTTCTTTTCTTCTGTCTTGACAGAGCAGTACATCCTGTTCAAGGGGATATTTTCAATGTGCTCAATAAAAGCTTTCAATTTAGATACATCAAGAAAAAGCCACTCTTAAATCTGAAGCTTCCTGAAGGACTCTTATCTCCAAGCGCACAAGCAACTTTGATAAAGAAAACGCTCATGTTAGTGTTGTCTTGGTTGCAGAGTTTGTATCTAGCTGAATCATTCAGATGCTGCTCGGGTCCTGCAGTCATTGGTGTTGAATGGCAGGACACAGCACCCCATCAGAGCCGGCGTCCTGTGGGACCTTGTGGCTCACCTTCCCAGAACAGGGACATCACTTCAAGCGGCTGCAGCACTCGGCACCCAGCTCCACTCTCATTTCTAGCAGCATGGTTGGCACAAAACTATTTTCCCAATTAAATAAAAGCAAACAAGCAGACATGCTATTTTTAAGGCACTGTTTTATGCCACAATGGTCTGAGATTAGATGCAGCTTGTCCAGACATTCAAAAACAATGCCCATATCACTTCTCCCTGCAGTTTGTCCTCTCCCTTAAAAGCCTAGAGAAAAGCTATTTTTTCCCTTCTGCTCCCTGCTGGCTTTCCGGCTTTCTTGTCTCCCTCCCTTGAAACAACTTCACACTGGCTTCCTTGTGGCCTCCCTTCTCCCAAACAACTTCCCGTCTGCTTCCCTGTTCCCTCCCCATCTCTGCTGCTGTCTGCCTGCACAGGAGCAACTCCCATCCAGTTTCCTTTGCTGGATCTCTGCACAGAAAAGACACCCGGGTGGCCACACGATTGGGATGGAATTAAAGAAAGCTCATAAAATTGTGTTTGCCTGATTAGCCTGACTAAAGAGTCTGTAGTCCTGGCACCCAGAAACTCACAGGTACTAAAGAGTTCTGTAAGGCCTTTAGCACCAGTGTGGTCCAAATAAACACTTAAAATTATTTGCACCACATGCGAATGCCTACACAGGCTTCCTAAAATGGATTCTTTTCCTCATATTCAGACTAAAAGAGACTATCTGAGGCAGCCTTAGCAACTATCACGATGTCAGCTGTTAACCAAGACAGCCATTGTTTAGCAAAACACAGTTATTTCTCTTTTGCAGTCTACTAACCCCCCCAAAGCATTCGGCTGATTTACCAGCTAAACTAGAGAATAATAAGAGAAAAGTACCGCTATCAATTTTTCTGACTATACTAGAGGACATGAGATCCCAAATCCAAAAGCTCCACTACCGATAAGCATCATGCTATTTTCAGCAGCAGCTTTATGGGATCAAAACCATTACTTGAAATAAACAAAGATCAGTTCTAAATTTATCCCAAACATTTGAATGTGATGAGGGCAAAAATGTATTATGCCAACAGAATTAGGAGACATCTTGAAAAATATTTAAGATGATCATAATTAAATGATATTTCTACTTCGCATTCCAATTATACCAGGTACTGTTCTGTGCACAACATGGAAACAGTATTATAAAGCTATTGTTTCAGGTTGCTTCCTGTGATACTAATCTCAATCAGGCCGTCAGACGAACAGCCTGCATTTCTAAATGTTAAAGGCTTCCTCTCCAACATTCCCACACAGAATTGCCTACTGTGAAAATCAAAGGGAAATGTGTTACTAAGTAAAGCAGCAACTTTTAAAAAGCAAAACCTGGTATTTTTTACCCTTTTGAACTCTGAGATATACAACCAGCTATTTCCTATTATGATAGGATACAAGGGCCAAGCTTGGGCCCTGCAGTGCCTGCAGGAGACGTGCACCCTGCGATCCAGAAGCCAGGATTTTCGGAGGCACGTAGCAGGAGAGCTCTCAATGAGGGCTCAGATTCATGGGCATTGCCATTCACCTGCTGGAAGAATGTGGGCATAGATTTCCCTAGGTCTTGGCTTCCCGACAGATAAATAATCATTATGCAGACACAGCTAGTAAAACAGCCCACGTTACACAAGTGAGAAGCCCTATTCCGAGTCAGGGAATAATAGGAAGGGGCATGAGACACTCTGCCAGTGGACTGAGGCTGGCAGTTTGCCTGTGGCAGTCTCTGAAATCCCATCTGGAGCATCAGTTTACAGAAAGATGAGGATGCAGTCCTGGGAAGGGCCTTGCTCTGTCTGCTCCAGGCAAAATTGCTGTGAAACGAAGAGATGTTTTCATGTTTGAGAATTGTGGCCACAAACAGTAATATGAAATAAAATATGGTGTACCAGTAGGTTTTGATAGAATCAATAATAAACAAGAAAAACGCTAATCAAGCAGCAGCTTTTCCTGTGCTATCTTTTGATGCATTTTCCAAAGTGCACTGCAAGCTTACTTTAGTGACACTGTGTGCGTATATATCTCTATAAATGCAGTAAGTTATTTTAATGTCCTAATTAATGACAGAACAAATACTCCCACTTAACTCCAGTTTACACTAAGTGTGTCTAGCCTAAATAGTGTAAACTGGAGTTAAGTGGCAATATTTATATCTAGCCCAAATAATCAAAACTATTTCCGTGAAGACAACAAAGCAAAGAGAGGGTCTGTGGGGTGGGGCTGGCATTTGCTTCTCATCCACATTGCAGTCCCCCACCTCCCCATTTCCCCGTTCACCTGTCAACGGCACAGTAACCCCTGTGCTCCCTGTCAGTCAAATCAGGCTCCTCAAATGCAACACTGAATTAAGGACCAAATTCCAGTCTGCTAAACATGCACGTGAAATGGGGGCAGTTTTGCTTGGAGCTCTGAAAGGGTCCAGAGCAAAAGTGAGAATGAGTGTGGACAGGCATCACACAAGCCTGGGTTCCATTTTGCTCCACACTCTCATCAAAACGTGACGAGCAGCAAACCGCTTCATCTCTGGACCTAAAGCCGTACCAAAACCCTATTGCTTTGAATCAAATTGGATGGCCTTCTAGTGAAAGCTGTTGTCCTTATAAAGACTGACAATCAAAGATATAAAATTTAAATTAAATGTTAGCTATAGTCAGAAGAACAGAAGTAGCAGAATAGGTTTTTTTGGCTTGAGTTCTCTCATTTCAATGTATTCTCATTACCAGAAAATAACGCCCAACTCTTCCAGAAAATCAGTCCCTTTAAAGTACTGTAAGTTCAGTTCCTCAGAATAGAAGTGTTGAAGATTTTGAAACCCTTATCTACATCTCCAGTGTTTAAAGATGCAGCCATGGACGATTCTGCATTTGACTATCAACACAAATTTTAATGAGAGGACTTACTCTAAGGTAATATTTAGACTGGGGAAGTACATCAGATTTAAGGCTAAGCAAATAACTAACATAGAGAAACCCTGAAATATTAAATCACAGCCTCTTCCTACTGTAACATTTCATTTCCAGATTCCTTTCTAACTGCTGAGTACTGGCAGTACTTCAAGAAAATGTAAATCAGCTACACAATCACATTGTTTTTCCAACACACTCACAGCAAAATCATGTATGTATGAATATTATGCACATATATCGAGTGGCCATCACTATCAGATGTTATGAGCTTAAGCCTTAACACCACAGAAGCACTAAGACAAATGTTTTATCTGTAGATTTTTTTCCCTTATCAGGAAACATAGATGTATTTGAAGAGTTTGCTTTAATCTTAGCAGTTTCCAGGTGAGCAAAAGTATTTTTTCCAATGACAGCATCAAACTATTTCATGTCAAGTTTCACAGACACATTATTTATGTTATCTGTTACAGCCCTTCAGGAGTTTGCTTCTCCTACGCTGTGCCAGTCTTTAGTTCATGCCTTATAAATATTTGAAAAGCTGAAGCTGTGTCTAACAATTGGCCTGGTGTATGGCCCATCTAAGAACATTTATCTACTTCTGAAACTTCTTCGAGTATTAATTACAAAATCAGAGATTATTTCCAAACACTCTTCAGCAAATAAACTTTACTTTTCACAGACATTAAAACCACATTCTATATGCTAAGATGAAAATACCCACGTTTTATACAGTAGTCTTAGCAGAAGCCGAAAAAGCTACAAAAATTCCAGAGCACACAGAAGCAGAGTTGAATCCGTCATATCTTTGAGACTGACCATCAACCAACTAACAGCGTGCTCATCCACAAAATGAGATACTTCCTAATAACATTTATTAAAGTAATTGTTATGGTATGACTCAGTATTCTGAAGCAAGGAAGTGCAATCGTGACCTTATTGGGAGTTTTGCCATTAATGAAGGACAAGATGAAATTTCGGGTTTACCTTTCACAAACAATGCAGGCATTGTTTTGTTAACGTATTCTTGACACTTATAGGTCACCATGTGAAAGTTCCCCCAGAAACATCAGTTGTTTTCATTGATCTTACAGGCTACTCAAACCACAGATTTCCACAGAGGTGATTATTCAAATACAGGTGCAAAATAAGAATGCTGTGAATTTTACCAGTTTTCACAGGCTATGAAAACGGTACTGGTTCACATTTCATACGAGTCCAACATGAGCAAGGTTCTGATTACATAGAATCCATTCGTGTCAAGTATTTAAGAGTTGTTTGCTTTAGCTGTCTTAGTCTACCTCATCATACACAATCCACCTACTGCTCATTGCCACCTTGTAGCACGATTAAGCCTTTCAAACGAAGCAGTGGGCCTTCAGAACTTCCAGCTCTCTTTTGAATGTGCTGGCACAAACGTACTTGCCACACCAAATCAAAATTCACTTGTTTCAGCATGGAAGCTTAAGGCATATGTTTGAATTCTGATTAAACTCTTAAAAGCTTAAAATCTTGTAACACAGAGCTCAATAAACTACATTCAAAGGTTTTGAGTGTTGGGGTTTTTTTAGAGAGACAAAACTGCACCAGTTGTGATTTTGGTAATGAAGACCTTATATGACTAATACCACTCCGATTTTCTAACCCAATCAAAATATACATAATTCTGATGAAAAAAACCCACACCAACCTATCTTTAAATTTAATTGTATTCTCATAACACAAGCAGTTGTGTCCCGTTCTCACTTTAGGAGGCTGCATTCAGAGAACATGTACAATCTTACCAAGCTGCCGTCAACTAGCACTGGCAAATTATTTTAGCCAGATCTTACCTGAAGACAGAAGCTTGTGAGTGCGTAGGAAACTGATTGCCAGGCGCATGATGGATGCCTTGTCCAGGTGGGAACTGATGTTGTGGGGCAGAGGCAGCTCATGTGCCAGTTCATAGAAAACTTCAGTCTCTTTGCTTCTTCTGCATCTTGCTGCATCTCTTGATTTTTCCTTCCTCCGTTCAGAACTGCTCCTGATAGAGAAGAGAAAGGAAAAAGCAAATTCAAATGCAATTCACAACTTGAGAGGCATTTACAAGAGTAATTCTTCTCGGTAATGAATCCATTCTGTCAACTGGTTTAAATCAATTGACCAGACTTTAATATCTCTTTGCTTCTTTTATAAAGGGAATTATGAGAGGACTACCACAGCTGGAAAGGGCTCATTTCTATACAAGTCCATCTTTAGACCCTCTGAATCCTGGCTGCATGCAACAGGATCAAGATCTGTCTTAGGTGAGAGAATTGAAATGAAATAGCAAACCTGGGATTCAGGAAATGCTAAAAATAAAGCTCAATCTCAATTAATTTACTTAAAAAATACTCTGGGATTCCATTTTAAAGCTGGAAAAATATGGCTGTGTCATAGATATTTCAACATCATAGAGCCTCAATGCCTGTACCCTGCATAAAAATAAAAGTAGCAAAAGGGTATCCAACTGCATGTGTATATGCAACTGTCTCAGCTCTTAATCCAATGCTATTCTGGAAAACCACCTTTTCCTGACCATGAAGGGCACAAAATGCGAAAGAAAATACTCTTGCTTGGAAGAAATCCCTCCTTCATAGAAACTATTCTGATTAAATCACCATCTCTCCATTGTCTATGAAAACAGATTCCTTTTTGAGCAAAGTAACATGACTGATACAGCCAACCTCCTTCAACTCTGCAGAGAACAGAAGAGCAGGAAATCATGAAGAGGAAGACATTTCATGAAGCAAGTATGCAAAATTAAGTCACCGAGGGACATAAAGCTAAATTTAACATGGAAGAAACACAAGGGATACATTTATAACGGATCTGGGATAAGACTGTTTAAGAGGAAACTCCACTGACTCTAAGGTTCTTTTATAAAGTACAATTCTTATTTCAGAACATGAAGAACCTGAATGCATTAAAAAACCCACCAGCTATTTCAACCCCATGTAGCTCTGCTGATACTACAAGTTTCCTTCACTTGCACAAGTTGAGGTTTTGCATCTTATTCACACCAACACAGAATATATTTCTTTTGAGGCAGATTCCTGCAATACTGTACCAATGCAAACAATGCAGCTTGAATGAGCACAGGACAGGAGCGGAGTAGATCAGCCCCACCATTTTTGCCGTTGTGGCTGTGCATTCATTTCTAGAATCATCACCAGCAGCTCTCCATTTGCAAGGGTGCCTATAAATGAAGCAGCTTATAACCTGCTTTTTCCAACATCACTGTAAAATAATGAGCCCATAAATTAAATATGGATCAACCAAAAAGAAAAAGAAGAAATCCTACCAAAACAGAGTGTTTCCAATAAACATATTCTGTTGTGTGAAGATGATGAGGAAAACAAATGTTAATCACAGCACTTAATCCTAGAAACTGTTCCTGTCATGACTGTGTAATGTAAAACTGCATAAAATAGAAAAAGAGTATTAATACTCTTTTTTAAATGTATTCTAAAGGCAACAGCCATTTCTAAAGAGCTAAACTGCCTACAAAAGCTTCTAGCATTGAAACCACAGGTGGCTTTGTAGAGTTAGGAAGAAGGAAAAATAGCCTGTGTGCGCATTAAATGCTAAGGGTAGAGTTACAGTAAGGTAAGGCTGGGCATTCGGCATCTTCGTCCAAAGCAGGAACATGCTCACAGCATATCAGCAGGGCCCTCGTGCTGCAAAACACGTGAAGCTAGGCATATGCATCGGGATCAGATATGATGACCGCAGGTGCTCACCAGTGGGTGTGCTAACAGGGCAAGAGGCCTCATAAACTCTTACAGTATCTTCTCAAGATCCATGATCAGCCCTCGGCAAAGCTCTTTCACAATTATATTGCCTGAGGTGAATATTTTCTAATATGGCATCTGTCACAGGATGCGTGCACAGAAGGAGACCTACACACATTTCAGTACATAACGGCAAGATCCAACTTTGATAATTACTTCAGGGGCATCGCCAGAGTAAACACTGACCCACGCAAGTCTGAATCTAAAGGATGAGATATTCATATTGTGACACTAACTCCTTACTTTTCTCCTTGCCAAGCAAGGCTCATACCCCATCCACGTAAAAAAAAAGCCCCTTCATACAGATGTCCAAGAAGGTAAAACAGAAAATGCCCTGTGTCCTCCTGCGGCAGGTTCTGAGAATGGGAGAGCCACGTGAGAAGCTTACACCAATGCTTCTTTCAGAGTTATGTCTTGCTCTCTAAAGAAAAACGTGTCTACACTGTGTCTGTAAAGATGCTAGACTGGGAACAAATCTCCTGAGTTTCTAATTCTACTAACAAAACAAAGAGTAGAAACAAAATAAAACCTAACAGCACAAAACCCACGCAGCAATATTTGTGAGAATTTCCAATTGCAGCTTGGAAAATTTAACTTGAGCCATAAACGTTCGAGCTCCGATCTAAATCTATACCCCACAATTTTCACATTAGAACCAACTTGGGCAAAACAAGGTCCAATCCCTCCTCATTTAAATAAGAAATGCTGGGAACTAAGGCCAAAACTGTGTTGCAATTCATGCAGTAAAAAAGGGTTGTATAAGACAGGGTCTCTTATGACGCCATGTCAGCCGCAGAGAAAAATATTTAGTTTAGCTAACCTCTGTAAATATAATTTTGAAATGTGGCTAATGGGACAAGTTGGTTTCATTAACCATGGCTTGCTCAAGGTTTCTAATAACCAATGCTATGAGCAGAGAATTATTTTTTTTCCCGCCCCTCAACACTGCTGCTGATCGTTGTGCTCAGTTTCTCTTCAATCGTTGCTCATTACATGCCACACAAGAGCTTTCTCACATCAGAAAACAAGGGAGGAATCCGCCTGCCTGGTTGCTCTCAAAAGACTTTCTTGCTCACCATTATCATTTTAAATAAACAAACAATTCGCTTGTTAAGCATTTCCCCCTGTGGCTTCCTGAACCTCAGTAATTCTCCTCCCCACCTTCCCTCACCCAGGGCACCCTGAAGTCGCGCTGGCACGCCGAGCCAGGCAGCCTCCGCAGCCCCCCGCAGCCCCCGCTTCAGCCAGGCTCCCCTGCCAAAGATAGTCCTTCTGTGCTTGCTCCTCCTGGTTGCAAAAGCCTCCAAGAATTGCAGATGAATGACAGAATTCTGCAAAAAGCAGCATTTTCATGGTTTCCCTGCGCAGAGAGCCGGCCATTCGCTCTCCCTGCAGTTACCCCCACTTTACGCACGGGATCAGCGTTTTACCCCGGGCGAGGCTGAACTACCCACAGCCAGGGAGCAAAAACATAACTACCCAGCAGCCTGCCCCTTGGAAGGCCAGGAAGAAAGGCTGACACCAAACCCTCTTCACACATCATCAGGGCAACAGAGAAAAGGCTCGGGCTGTAGCTAATTTATGAATCATTCCCTCCCAGCACATAAGCCACCCACTTACGTGGCCAAAAAAGAGCACACGTGTGCGTCACTGCCCGGAGAAAGTGACGCAAGTGGCAGCAGCAACCTTGCTCACCCAACCTGTGTCAGGCTCTTTAAAATGCAGAAGGGAGAGAGACAGGAGAAAGCCACCCCAAATGAAGCCGCCCGTACGTGGGTGTGAGGCGTGGGGGTGCTGCAGGGGAACCCTCCTGGGGGCTCCCCGACACTCATTCTCTTAGGAGTCCCAGGACCCGGCAGGTTAAGACCCCACTCGGCCACACGCACCCTCCCATTGCAAGCCCAGCATGACCATTCCCAATAAAATGGCAACAAAGGAAAGTTCTAGCTCAAATCTCCATTGGAAACAGGGAGGTGGAGCGGAGGGATGGGCCTGGGGACTCCATCCAGGACTAGGCTGCACAGAAGGTGGTCAGGAGGCTCGAGGAGAAGGAAAAGGAAGGCACCGCTTCTTGGCAAGGACTCTCCCAGGGCTGCCAGACGATGCTCCAGGGCTGCAGCGCTTACACATGGGCAAGCCATAGGGAATGGAAGAGTTAAGTTGGTACAGGCAGTTCCCTGCCACGGAACACAAGTGTGGCACTGTACCCCCATGTTTACATGATTTCCCACTCCCTCCTGGCATGTTTAGCTTGCACTCTGGAAATAGAATTCACGGGCTGACACATGTGAGCAAAGATGACAAACAACTGGCACGTATTTGCCCTCTCAGGTGAAGCTCCCGAATTTTCAGGAGCGGAAGCTTTCCATGCTTCTCCCCAAGAACCCAAACAAGCTGGTCCAAGGGTACACTCATGCACGGGAACAGAGTGTGTGCATCCAAAGGGGTGTAGGAATGCCGTGCTGGGGTCCCAGGAGCCAGATTCCTATCCCCTTGCTCATCTCTGACAGCCCCTTGCGACACAGCTTCGCTGAATCACAGGAATGCCTGCGGATGATGTCTTGCACACCCAGGGTGAAGATCATAATCTGGCTTTCCCAAGTCTCTCTTACTGCAGGACTGGAAAGTCCAGGCACAGCAACTTATTGGCAAAACCTGAAGCCCCACGTAACTGATCTGGCTTAAATAACCTTGCAAGACTATCATGTTAGCTTAGGATTGTCTTCCCGCTGCTCACTGCCGTGATGGCCCTGGACCCCAGCAGCCAGGAGAAATGCTGGGGCAGCCAGCCTGGCCCGGGGGCTGTGCTGCCGCCACTGCCCTGCCTGGGCACCCACCTGAGGTCCCTGCCACCCAGACACAGTGGGCATCAGCCTTGCAAGCCCTGGGGTGCACAGACCACCCCCATATGGGAGCTTATATGCAGGCATATGGTGTCAGTCAGGGGTCTGAAGCAGGGTTAGGCACCGACACAACCCTCCTCAGCACAGCAGACCGGGGCTGACCTGAGGGTTCGGTCCCGATTCCACTTACTGTGACTATACTCACTCTCTGCAGTCCCAATCCTACTGGTACTTGATCTCCACCAGCAATCCCTGCCCACCAGCTCCACCCAAACACTCCCTGGTCCTTCCCGCACGCAGTTACCCCCTCAAAGCCCTTGGTACCCACTCAGCTAACAACGGTGCCTGGTGCTCAGCTTCAGCGATCCTCCCTTCTGTCAAGGACATCGGTGGCCTCCTTTAAGCTGATGGAGGGGACTTGCCCAAATAGCAATCTTCTGCTCAGGGTTTCGCTGCTCTCAACGAGTCCATGTGGGTTGATATTGGTTGTGTACGCACACGCTTGCTTGTTCGAGACCAGGCAGCACAGTAATCACACTGAATTACAATCCCACCTTGTAGGCTCCAGATCACAAAAGGTTTTAGAGAAATTGTAATCCACACCTCGCATAAAAATACCTCACATGTAACCCGGTAGCCTTCACTGGTGCTCACATACTGTGTGACACATTCGTGCAATGCTTTGAAATACATAGTTCAGATTGACTCGCTTGAGTTTACTTCATGACCCTTGGACTTTGCTACAAACTGCCATGTATGCAAGCTAGTAAAACAACAAGCATATTACTTTATATCCAATGGCCGGTTATTAAATGTTTCTAGCTCCAGCACTTTAAAGGTCAAAAATCCACAGTTAATTAAGCTGTCACACGAAATTTCTGTAGTAAATGCTCATTTGAAATGGTTTAGAGTTAAAGCTTCAAATGCTAACTTGCAGAACAAGAAAAATACATTCTAGGGATGCAGAGATAAGAAGATATTTTACAGTACAGATAAATGAAAAAAAGATCAGATGCTTAGCATAAAAAAGATTTTCCAATTCAAACCTGGGAAAACCCAATAAAAATATTTTGACAGTACTATCTTAGATAACAACAAAGATTTATTTCAAACTAGAAAATCCATTTTCTGCTGCGTATTCATAATTTTGCTTTACCTTCTGCTCGGTGAATCCCTAGGTGATTTGAACCAGAGTAATATCTAAAAAGGAGTTCTGCTGACTGTGAGGCACTCAATAGCTATCTCAGAACCACACTGCCTGACAGCCCCAGAGATGTGCTTACACAGACACCAAGCAGCCAGCGGTCATGCTTACTTGCCTTAAAATTCCTTTAAAAAGTATTTGTAACCATTCTACCTGTCAAGTAGTTTATTCTGGATGGTATGGTGTGCTTTTGAAAGCCCCCTCTGTTAAAGTAATAAACATGACCGTCAGTAAATAAAAAGTGCTAGAAGCAGCAATTTACTTGCTCACCAGGAACTTGAGCCAAACTATGAAAGCTGCGAATGAAACCATGCATACAAATCCCTCCTTACACATCTTTCCAGTGAAAATAATAATTTATAAAATCTGAGAAGACGCCAGGTGCCCAGGTTCGGCACACCAACAAGAGCCACAGAAAAGGGAAGGATGCAGGGTTATTCTTGGACAGAGGGAAAAAAAAAATGGCTTGAAAACCTGTGGAGTGCTTATGGCAGGCAAGTGCTAAAGCAGCATTGCTGCACATTGGGATACGGTACCCAGTACACAGACAAAACTAACACAAACAATGCCAAAACGGGGAATTCGTTAATAGCGGAAATAAGATTTCAAAGGTAACAAGAAAAGCTACTAACAGAAAGGGCTATTACAAAAATAAGGAAATGAAATACTTTCCACCCTTCCTCTAAAGCTGCCCTAACTTAGAGTAATTCATCGCTGACTCCTTGGTTTGACGGGAGTTTTTCTTGTGTTTCTGCACATACCCACTAAATAACAAATCACTGCTACTTCAGTAAATCTTGGCACCTACCGCCATACCAATATGCCCTGCAGATCCTCCCTCTAAGTTTAAAACCAAAAGCTAAATGAAAGTCCGGAAAATGAGAAATAGGAGTGTCTCAGGGACAGTCGAGGGAAGAGTTCTTGTTAAGGGTGAGGAACTTGTTTCCATTCTCATCAGGCCTTTTCAAAGGACTTGGCTAGTACTATTAGAGTATCAAAAGGTGAGGCCTAAGTGAATACCAAACTTCTGGTGTCTTTGAGCATCTTTACAATTCACTAAGCCCACGTCACCCTAGGACCACCACAGCTGACAGTAAGACAGCCAGGAATATGTTTTCTTGAATGGGAAACACAGCTCTTCAGATAGTATAAATTCCATACAAACTGTAAAACCACATGTAGGACTAACTTCTCCGGTGTCTGAAGCTCTGATGGTACCTTTAGTCTTAATAATTAAACTGTACTGCATTTGTATTTTATTTATTTTCATGAACATGCCTGGCAGTTATTGCTGAAAAAAAGGTGGTGCCGTGACAAAAACTATTACACAGTTTTAATATAATACACAGTTTTAAATTGCTTATACCACTACCTGCATTTAATGCAGCTACTAAATTGCACCTGCAATTTAAAGAAAGTGTCATTGTGAATATTGAAGTTGTCACAGCAACTAAATAGTATCTTGGGAGTTCACTGCTGAAAACCTTACTGAGGCTGTTGGAGCACTTACATTTTTTTAAAAGCATTTAGGTTCACAATATGTCACCAGAGCCTGATAAATTTAATCACAGTAAGCAAAACAACGTCTACAGGATTTATGTTTCACCATTTTTTCTGTAGTTTTATGAGTACCTTGAACCAGAAAGATAAGTATTAGGATTTCAGCAGCCATTAATCTGGTCCTGGATTATTTTACGATGCTGTGAGTGCAGCCCGTCCCGCGGTCGCCATGCCAGCACGAGCCTGGTACCTTGGTGGACGTGCTGAACACGCTGCTCCCAGGGCAAGGCACAGCCCCGTGGAACCACGCAAGGCCCATGGCGTGCAGAGAAGATGCCAGGCTGCTCTTTCATCAGCAGTTTGAGCAGAGAGAGGCATTCATTGCCTTTTTGCCTTTTCGTCCCATTCCCTGCACTGGGGCTAGATGGCAGAGAGATTTTCTCATGGCTTAGTTCTCGAGCAGAGCGGTTTCTTGCTCCTGGTTCACTGTGTGCTCAGCAAGCCTCAGAGCCAGTCAGAGTCAGGACAGCTCTGTACCGCCCCTGTAAAGCTGCTGCAGCCCACGCTTAAAACACAGCAGTGAAACACCTCCTCTGTCTCCTCAAATAATAGGGAAATCTGGAGAGAAACAAGCAGCCCAGGATATGGCCAAATTTCAAACTGAGAGGCACAAAGTCATCTAAACTCAGCCTTCCCTCCCCTGACCAGTTTTGCACTGCTCTGCTCCATCAACCTACAGGATCATGGATTCCTTCCCTGTGGCAATCGACTCTGATAACCGCCAAGATAGGGCAAGCTTCAGAGATAACCTGCAAACTAAAAAAGCCCACCACCAAACCCACTAAACAATACAACAGAAAGGACTGTTTCAACATCCACCAAAACTGAACTTCCTTTCAAATCAGCAAATTTTTTTTGGGGGGGTTGTGGGGGCATGATAAATGTACCACTTCACTTTTTTCCACAGTTTCCACTTACACATTTAAGAGTCCCTGCAGCACAGGTAGAGCTGGAATCGCACTGCAGCAGCGGGGATAAGGCTATGGCAATGCACAACCTGAGATCTCTATCAATGATTTGTGTTTAAGAGATTGCAGATCCTTATCTTGTGGCATTACTTGTAGCAATCAGTCTATTTTGACAGCCAGTCTAGAGGTCCATACACATTGCTGCTCAGAAGCTCAGCAGGTATTGCTAAGATCTGTTTTCAGATAACCCAACTATTTACCTACTCTAAAAAACACATACCAAAGGATGTGCTTTATCTCTTTGCCAGCGGGTTAAAGCTAAAGGCGAACAAAGTGCAATTTGCAGGCGGTGGTGGTGATGGGGGGGGGGGGGGGGGGGGGGGGGGGGGGGGCGGGTAGGGTAGAAGTTAAACCCGAAACCAGCCTCATTTTTCAGCTGGGGAACTGACCACTTCCCAGCCCACACCACACCAGAACCAGCATTATTTATCAAGGTGGCGCAACTGCAGGTAAACGAGGCCAATATTTCAATTAAGCTTTATTTCAAGCCCAAGGGACAAACGCTGGCATCACATGACTTTACTGTCAGTGGCGTGCGTACCTACGCTTCAGCCTCAAGCTCACTCAACCGTAAAGAGTTGAGAGACTCACACCAGACACTGTTGACAAAATCTGCGTTTTACAATGTGTTACTTCTCCTGCACCTCCACCTGACATTCGCGGGTGAAACCTGCCCCATGCTTCGGCAGGCTGGGACCAATATCCCACAACATTTTATCTTGTCGCTGGCGCATTTGCTGACAGGTTCACACCAGGGGCCTTTGTGGGTAGGAACAATGAGGGAGGTGGGCACAGCACAGGAAAATGGGTGGTGACCACCAAGGGCTGGAAAAAAGCCTCTTTCAAAGGAAGGTCTTTGAAAACATTCGTTACACCCCACCCAGCAATTTTCACTACAATATTTCAGTACATAAAAACAACACAGGGAAAAATAAACAGCCCACCCTTTATTATGTTGCAGGTTCTCCAACCTCTGAAAAGAGATCAGCAAGCCATAAAGACGCAGAAATCTTCACCAAATGGAGCCATGTAAGAGGTCTGCAAGCATCCACTGAAACCTCCACCACCACCCTTGTTCCCTCACACACTTCCAGGCCCTCTATGTAAGCTGACTCAATTAGACATCTTGATTTCCAGAGTAAAGTAATCAAAATTTAAGATTGTATTGGCTAGTAAATAAACAACAGCGAGAATTTATAGGGATCACCAAGTAAATATATTGCTACAATTTTAAAAATTGCTATATAAGCGAACGGCCCTCCACAATACATTTCAGCTACAATCTCTCTATCTCTGGCTAATTCTGCCAATGAAAACATTAGCTAGAACTAATACTTAAGATAAAAAACAGCTGCAAGACTGAAAAGGAACAATAAAGCAAATCCATAATGAAAGGAGTCTATGAAATCAGCAGGTAGTCAAAGAGTGGAGGCCAGCCTTTGAAGGTGTGGAGGCCATGCTCTTACACAGGTTTGTCTCCATCGCAGTCAGCAAGGTTTACCAACAGAGCAAAGACTGAGCAGGTGACACCCCCCCACACACACCTACCCTTGGAAACATGAAAAGAGCTCCTCCTTCTCCAGAGGCTCGGGGCTGCTCTGTGATGATGCCTCTACAGCACCCTTACTCCCAAGGTCAGTATATAAAGACAGCTGAGCATCTACAAAGGAAATTTGGCCACTTTGCGTCACTTCGTGTCAAGCGCAGGATCTCTTTGTTGGATGCTCTGAAGACTGCAGTGGTAGCACACACCAACTCTAAATGAAAACATTTTGTCTCCTTTAGAGAACATGCAAAACGATCATTAAAGTTACTTTGCGCCATTGGCTGTAAGTCAGTCATGCCTTGTCCTTCCAAAGTGTCACACCTTACAATACAGTTAAGAAAGCAGCTCTTGCAATAAAATCTTTGTGAAATAATGCCAACCCTTCTTTACTTTCTGGACCTTAATCATTTTAATGTGTGCTCAGTTATGATGAAAGTTAATGGTTTCTCCCGCTCTATCTGGTGGCGATTTGTAGCCGTTCACAGTAAGAAGATGGATGTCCCGGAAGACAGATTGAACAACCATTTCTTTGGCAAGCAAGGAATAATAATTCTTGAGAATAACAATACAGACGCTCTAAATTTTGATCATTGCATGTAACACAGTTTCCTCCATTTCCTGCAACAACGATGAAGTGCAGATCCTGAGAGCCAGCTACGTTTTTCGCCCTCTGGGGTGTGAGTTTTGCCTGTACAAACATCCTGGGACACGGCTCGTTCTTAGTTCCTGCTTTCTTTTCAGGGAGCTGTTATTGTATGCAGTAGCTCTTTAATTGTCCATCTCCTCTTAATTAAGCTATTGGCTAAACTGGAATAGTGATAACTTTGCATGCTGTGATTTTGATTTCTCATTAGCATTCAAGTCTATCGCTAGTTTAAGTTGATAAATACCAAAGATTAGTAGCTTGAGCTGTGATAAATTGTATTTGGTTACTACGAGGGAAATGGATTAAACCAAAGGGTCAGGCTACTTCAGCTACCTGGCCAGAAAACCAGCAGTCACTGCAGCAAAGTTAGGCAATTCCTTTAAATTTACAGCTAAAATCCGTCTGGAGTGATGTAATCTGGGGCAATCAGTGCCTTCTCTACCCACCCACACCCAGCTTCGGCTCCTGGCAAAGACCTGAGGAGCTTTTTCACTGCTGACCTGCCTCTCGGCACCCACTGCTGTGCTGCTGCAGCAGAAGCCAGAGGGACACTGAAACCCCAGTACTCAAGGAGGAAACATTCGTGGCCTCTCTACACTCAGCTGCAGTATTTCAAATATTTTAAAAATTAAGGCTTGGTTCTGTCAGGAAACGGCCGCTAGCTCTTCTAATGCGTCGTCCTCAATAATTACTCGCTAAACACAAGCTTCCAAAGGGAACAGGTATAAGGGCAGTCTGCATTGTAATACAAAGTAACTGGATGCAGTTTTTCTTCTCTGGTGTTTCTTGCTTTATTGTTTCCTTTCCTACTACTGCCTACTAACCCCTTAAACTTCTATGTATCTACATCAAAGGATAGTTACTCTAGACAAAAGTAAAAGATGATGATAAATGGGAAGCAGCAAAGAAAGCATTCAGTATGTATACAAAGTTAAATTCACATGGCCACATTTTATCATATTTTCTGGTGTGTACTTCAGAACTATGAATTAACATACCAGTATTTTGCCATTATTCCTGCTGGAGCTTTTATTCTCCTTTAAGTTAAGCAAACAAGGCACACATTCATATATTGGGCCTGATTCTCATCTCCATCATGGTCACATCACCCCAAGAGGGGAAGAGGTGGGAGTCTAATAACTGGAATGAATTCTGTTTATGACAAAGCTCAGTTCTTCGAGAAAAGAAGCTAGATGGTTTTGTTCAATTTGAAACAATTCACAATGGTCAGCTAACTTAACAAGAAACACATTACAACCAGGCAGGTCTTGGACACCTATCAGAACTTTGCATCTGTCAGGGTGTGGTACCTCAATATTTCACTGTTTTGATTCTAACTGTATAGCAGTCCAGTTTCTGGGCAAGAAAGCCCAAGATACGCAAGCTGAAATGCATGCAGCATGTATCAGTACCTGCATAAGGGGTCACGAGTTACACAAAAAAGATGGTACTTCCCAAGGCAGGGGTGAGGGTGCTCTCATCTGTTTGGAACTGAGAGCCTCAATAACTACCAGCGTGGTTTTGTAAAATATACCTTGTGCCTTCTTATGGTGGTTCCTGGAAAATGCAATTTTTATTCTCCTTGTTCTTTCCTAAATTATGTAACAAATCAACTGAACTTCACAATTGTTCCAAAAATTACTTCTTTGTTGGGAGAAGCAGAAAAGGAAAAAAAGAAAAGCAGCTACACTCACTGCCCAAACTGATTATTTTGGTATTAGAAAACACAACTGGGATGGGTACACAGGACAAAGATGAGGTATGCTGAGAAACAATCGTACCATGACCTACCCCAAACGCTAGTGCAGAAGAGGGACGATGCAGCCACAAGAGAGTACTATGTACGTGTGTTGATACAAGCTGAATCCAAAAGGTAACACTGCCTCTTGCATTAACATATTCTTTCAAATTTTATTTGTACACCAGTATAGTTAGCTATATTTGTACAAAACATGCTGCTATGGCCAAAAGTAGTTACAAAAAGATTTTTATCCCTTCATGGGGTGGGGGGGAGAGAAAGTCCTTTCATACAGAACACAGAAGTTAATAAATCTTTAACTTTTACTGGGACATCCATATGCTACTGTGAAATACATTTAAGACTAAGAACTATTATAATGTAATGCATAGGGAAAACGACAGTAATAGTTAAAGAGCAAGGCACAGCACAGCTAATGGAGTCAATCTAAACTGTACAAATATGGTTTAACTTGGTGTAACAGAGTTTTTAGTCAATGGTCCATTTATAAAGTAACAAGCCTCAGAGGAATACACTTTATTTACATCCTATTAATTTTATCCCTGATTTTTTTTAAAAATAATCTTATTCAATCTTATTCACAACTGTGCATAACAATCACCAAAACCAACTTCCACTCCCCCCACCCACCTTATTATCATTTCCTCAATGGACTTCCACCTATTTCTGTTGACCCTCCCACTAGTCTTTTGAAGAAAACTTGAAAAAAAATTGAAAAAAATCTCTAAGGACTCTAAAAGAATAACAGTCACTAGCAGAACCAACCCCACATGGGTGAACATTGCAACCACAGTTTCTCCACTTAAAGAGGTCTCATATCTCAGATCATAAAGAATCTAACAGGCAATTTTCCATAAATGATACTAAATGAAGCTTTATTATGTACCAAGAAATGTTTACCACAGCTGAAAAGAGGTTGTTTATAGCTTTAACAAACCAAAAACTGGATAAAACCTTTCTGAAAGCACAGTGAGCAAAACAGACCCACAGTGTGACAAGACATAGGAAAGTCCACTGATCTGCTGTATTTTCAACTAAGGTTTGAATCAGAGTGGAGGAAGGGTGCAGGCCTGTGCCTCTGCAGACACAGGGGTTGTATTTGCTATGATTATAGCATGTTTTATTAAAATCCTGAATGAAGACATGTTTCCCTGAAGCTGTGTCTTACTAACAGCTCTGGGAGAAGGATGAAGGACAGCATCAGACCTCGTCAGCCCAGAAAGGAAGAATGCTAACAACTTGTCTAACCTGTAGATCAGAGGTTGCAGGATTCACTTGAATTAATACAATTTGAATCTCAGCATTTCTTTAAAAGAACAATCTGGTTAATTTAAGCAACTTTAAGGGACAGAGAACGCTGCTCTACTGGTCAGTCACATGCACTGTCAAAATATTTGCACAGATTTCATTTTCCACCCTTAAGAATTACTTTCTTACTGCTGATATTTATAGGTCTGAATTTATTTTGGGCACGTAGGTGGGCCAAGCCAATACCATTTGACTCCCAGCCTGTGTTTTATATTCTGAAAATTCTCCTACCCAGCAGGTCTTGCATCACTAACATGTTCTGTGCAGAAACAAGGTGCAACTTCAAACCAAACATTTAACGTAAGATGTTAGGCTGAGCAGGAAAAAATACAGAATTACAAACTGGAGTCTGGCCAGAGGGGACAGGACAGACAGAGAAACAAGCAAGATAAGCTATGGGGCTTGGGGAGACACCCCCCCGCCCCGCAACACCACCACCACCCCCTCCCCCGTGCCCTGCTTCCCAGAAAATACAGTGTTTGTGTCTACTCTAGTGAATGTTGTTTCTCCTTACGTCTTACATATGTAGCAGCTACAGCAAGTCATTACTTAAGTGCTTTTGGAATTACACTGTTCACTAGTTCTCACCGTCACACAAATTTGCGGGGCAGGAACATTTCTATAGGCGTGTTGCTCTGGACAGTAAACATTGCAGGCTGGCTATGGTCAGCGCCGCGAAGGCTGTCACTGTGTGACCTCCCCCCAGTGTTTATATGGGAAGAACTGGGTGCCAGGGAGCATACCCTGCCATTTAGGGTTGACTCCAAACAGATTTATAAAGCAAGTCTCAAGGCATGTGTTTCCCATGGTTTTGGGAGCTGCAGCTATTTAAATTATCATCTTGAAATGTTAAACTCCTCACTTCCTCGTTTTAGCAGTAAAACCAAAACAGCAACAAAATGACTGGGAAAAACATCCTTGACACGGGGAGTGGGATGTCCCATGCCTGACCCACCAGACTAACTCAGAACAGGGATCCAGTACTGATACTCATCCCCACACACAGACAGGGAACCCAAGCACATGAAGGACAGCAAAAAACATCTGAAACTCCATCCAAACAATGGTACTTGCGGTACAGAGGAAGAGGACACAAGTGGGGACACAACGGATTCCAGGATGAAGGATTAGCCTGCAGCACTACAAAGGCAGTCTCCCCTTCCCAAGTCCTCTTTGGGGGGGATCACATCACATCTGTCCCAGGGACACATTCTCACCTCACTAGATTAACTTAAACAGAGTTATCGTGACTTGCATGGATCAGAATACAGCTCTTCAAAATAAGTTTTATTTTATGTTTTCTTGTCTTGCATCAAAGCCAATAAACAGGAAATGCTTTGCTCTCGGATCCTCCTGGGACGTGTCACACTCTTTACACCAGACCAGCTACTACTAGGCAGTGACTGGCATGAGAAAGTACATCCAAATTTCTGCATCAGCTCTATTACATGGCTACCAAGAGTGAAGGATAAAGATTTAAAAAAAGAAAGTAGGTAGAAACAACGGTTTTGGGGGAAGTTTAAACCAAGCAAGGGGTTTGCATGGAAAAAGTAACTCTTTCTACAAGTCTACTACAAAAAACAATGCAAGTTTCAGATAATTCCATAGGCCAAGAAAGAATGAATGTCTAGCTAGTCTATGATATAGATGTTTCAATGTCTCAAAAGAATTATATTTCATTACAGATAAATTAAAAAAATTATTGAAGAGCCTTCGAACTGGATAACACTTTAAGGAAAGCCAGAAGGGCCACTAACCGAGCTTCATTAAATGATGTTCTTTACCACACAGAGGCCCAAAGCATGGCTAGAACTGGAAATCAGATTTTTATCAGACCATCTCTGGAGGAAGTAGATAACACAATTAAAAAAATGGGAGAAAGATTTGGGAGTGCCGTCAGCAGATTTAGGGAGAGGAAAGGGAAAGCAGACGACGAAAAAAAAAAAAAATCCCATGGGTATAGAAAGACTTCAAGAGCGTGGAAATTATTTCCAGTGTAGACCTAGAATTCGATAAAGAGAGAAGCGGAGAACTTTTCACCCTAAGCGTCTTGTTCCACACAGGGTAAAAGGTGCAAGTGTGGCTGAAATACAGGAACATCTGGACTCTGTTCAAAGTCCCAGTTATGCGAGCACTGATCATCTTAATTAACCAAGCTTTGAAAACAGTCAGAAGGACAAAGACTAATTCTGTTTAACTCCATGAATAACAATTTTAAGAACAAAAGGGACCAGCCAGCCCAATAGCTTCATCAGTCTGATATATCACGACTTAATAGATCAGAAGTGGTCCTGAAGAAGGAGCCACTTCTCACCCCCACAATGATGCTGCAAAGAAGAAGTTACTGCGTAAGAACTTTATAGAAAGGATAAAAATAAACCTTCTATTAAGCAGCACCTTCATATAAACATACACGATTACAACTGTGCAGACACAAACCAGTCAAAAAAAATAATACCTAGAATAAACCTTACATCAGGATCTATTTTCTGTTCACTCAAATATTTTCCCCTATGCTGCTGCCCCACCAGCTTGCACTGCCCTCACCCACGCGAGGCTGCCATGACTCTGGGCTCAGCAAGCCCCATGTTAGCCCTTGCACATTTGAGACCACTCCCAGCTCTTCTCAGAAAGGTACATGCTCTCCTAACGAGGACAACCCTCCCTCGAAGCAGGGACAATTCCATTTACCAAAAAGCCTTTTTCACTGTCTTTTCCAATTTTGGCCTGAATAAACTTTTTCACAGCTGTCTGTCCAAACATCTCAGGTCTTAGATGCTTTACCTCTGGTCTGACTGCTTGCCTAAACTACCTAAAATGGGTCATTTTCTAGTGTGCTTCTGACACATGGCAGGCCAGGCGGTCTTGAGCATTTGCAACCTCCTCCCTGAAGATGGATGGAGAGTTCAAACAAGAGCTTAGTCTAAGACCAGCCATTCTCAGGATTTTATTCTGCAGTAGTGTGCATGTCCATGTGTATCTTATATGGGAGTTTTCAGCAAAAACCATTTTCCTAAAGCTCTCAATGTTTCATGCTGCTGTTTTCATGAGGTTTGCAGTCTACCTCTCTAATTCACTCTCATCAGGGAATAGAGGACCATTTTCTGCAGTGAAATTGTTTTGTCCAACATCCATTTGTACCTACATAATCACAAATATGTATGTAAATATGGCATATGTAAATATGGTATGTAAAAACAGCAGAGCTACCCCTATATCTACTTTTACATGGGCGTTCACACTGTGGCCTTTGTTTCTAAACAAGCAGCAATTTTGCTGCTTCATTTTGTTCGCCAACGTTTTTGTTAACCAGTACATGAGTGAACATGGTGCCAACGCATTACATTGCTTTGCTATCCAGCTGTGGAGATACAGCTTTGATGTTACCCATTGAAGTTTTACTTCATTGAAACTTTGTTAGACACACCATGAAGAGTATCAGGTTGTGCATCTCATCCTGCCTGTCAATTCTGGAGTGCCACTGCTACTCTACACTGGCAAGCAGACGTCTGCCACCATGCTTTCAGGTGAGTGCCATAAATTTGGGTTGATGTCAGTAAACTAAAATTTAGGCTTTCTTCCAATACAGCATTACTATTACCCCACTGTATTGATATCTAATTATTATGCCACTAAACGCATCTTTGAAGGCAACTTTCACCCATTCGAACAGTATTGCTAAAGAACTTACTATCTGTTCTGCTATAAGAACGTTCTTAATAACACAGCACACTTTTTTTCCTAAACACTTTGAAGCTGTGGAGTGAATGAGGCATGACACAGAATGGATGTAACACAGAAGCAAAGCTCGAAGTATTGTAACATTTTAAATGTAAAACAACAGCGTTCAGCCACAGTAAATAGTAAAGCATTTCAGAACAATACAGACCCATATCACTTACAAGATTAACAAAAAGGTTTTTGTCAGATACAAGTACTTTAGAAAGTTCACATGTGATATTTTCTCCTACGCTACACATGAAAAAATTCAAGATATTAATGCACAATAAAATATTAGCTGATAATATATATAAATATATAAATAAAATAAAATAAGGAGTTGCCCAACCAGGAGCAGCAAGACTGGGTACTCTAGCCAATACTCTGTACAGCCACGCACACAGAAAGAGTTTCCCCAGCTCTCAGGGTGCCCTTTGTCTTATTTTGGGGGCAAGGAGAAGGACTTCGTGTGCCTTCCCACATTGTCCAGACCAAAAAAGCCCAGGCTTCCCAAGGATTACAGCCATTGCAGCCACACAGCAAAACACCAATTGGCAGCAATAGCTGGAGAATGAGCACTGGAGAAAGGGCAGTTTTTTGAAAGGACGGTCAGAGGCAAACCATTTAGGAATGTGATTACAGAGGGTAACTGTCCTTGACATTTGCAAACTGGCAAGCGCTGTACACCAGCGTCCAGGCTGCAAACATAGAATACTGCAGCTAGAGTTTAGTTGTTCCCTGTTTAGTCATTCACAACTGAATGCCTTTAAATGAACACTTTTATGAACCACAAATGTACCAACAAGCATGTCCAGCTGTCTTACAAGAAACCAATCATCCTTCAAGTACCCTATGGCTAATGTTTTACCCTGGACGCTGGCTTCCCATCATAAAAGCAATCTGAATTCCAAGCATTTGAAAAATGATGACTCAATTTCAAGACAGATAAGACTGGCTTACGAGGAAATTACAAGTCTTAAATGTTTGTGCATGTATATTTACATTTATATATGCACACATTAGAAATATCATACGCACACATAGACACATGGGACTGAGAAGTCTGTACATTATTGTTCCCCTGAGTTTTTGTCAGCAACCGGGACATGACTTCAAACTTCTCTATTTTAGAGTTAAAAAGAAAAGAAAAAGCTGCAGACAGACAGAGAGACAGAAAGGAAAGTATGAGTCTCACCTAAACACATGACTGCAAGGACTAAGGCTTTCATGGTAAATACCATGTAACTCATGCTAGGAGTTACCAGTGGTGCAAATGAGATAAACCATTTCCTCAGTTTTCATCATTAATAGATACATTCCTCAAGTTGGGATGGATAAAATTATACCAATAACCACACTTCAAGCTGTGTACATGCTTCGCCTTGGCAATAATGTAGTACAGAAAAATAAGGGAAAAAAAAATAATAGTAGTTATCCTTCAGGAAGTTACTCCTGCCGAGATTTAGCATACCCATAATTTTATATTGCTCTAAGCCTCCACTGAAAAGGCCCTTGCTAGCATGGCAAGGGGGAGAAGACAATAAAAACCAGAGGACAGAAGTAGGTTACAAGTGCTAGCAAACATTATCCATTTAAACTGCTAATGGCAAGCTCTGCTGTTATATTTTTATCATTGCCTTTCTGTAAATTACTTGTTATCAGTGATAATTTAGCTTTTATTTCATTATCTGGCACAGCAGACAAAAGGAAAACAGGTTTGTTTTATAGCAGCTCCAGCACTTGCTCTGTCCATTAACATTGACAGACAAAGGTAAATTAAAGCTCTTAGACCACATTTTCAGCATATGCGGTACTGAAACCTCTGTATCTAACCGATACGTGTTTCTAAAGGAGAACAGAGCGCATGTTAATGCTTTTATGGTCCCCACACAGTTAATGGAAGTTTTCATATTTCATATTTTTTCCCCACTCAGTTCTATCTGCCTCCAAAACCATCTCAGGGCAATCAGGGGAGAGTTCTTAGGGAAGAATCAATATTTTAAACAAGGAAATTACTACAGTTCAGTCATCTAAAGAGTGAAATAACATTTTCCTTCCTTCCAGTTTTCTTAAGACCACAAAACCACAGAGAAGTTGTATTTGATTAAAATATTAAATATGCATAAAGAACTCTTAGAGAATGTTACGTTGTTCCAATGCTCATCATCATCCATTTTTTAGGGATGTTTTCAGCTATTCTACTTACTTCAGTACAGGTAAACTGATTGCTTTATAACTTTCATCTAAAATAATAAACTTATTTATAGAAGCTAATGTAACACAGCTGTTCTGGGCAAATGGTGGCCTTTCTATTTAAGCGATAGTATAATGGCATTGATTACAAACAATTTTGCAAGAAAACCAACAAAATATTACCAACTGCTCTAAAAGTGCAACTAATAGCCATTAGTAATGGCCATTCTCCTAAGTAATAAAGTAATTTCTGTTCTTGCATGAAATACCCTTTCACCTTTACTTAACAAGAAAGCTGTATTAGTAAACCAGAATTTCAGTCTGAAGTGACAGCCAGATGTTCTGGCTTGCTTCAAAGGCTGCCTGTGCTATCATTAAAAAAAAATAAATTCAAAATTCTGTAATTCTAGATATTTGGGATAGTTTTAGTTTGTGATATACAAACCACATAAAAGAATTCTATGTCAAAGGCAACAAATAATGTAATTACTGGTTGTTCAGTCTGAAATTGCCACCACAACCCAAGCATAAACATTTATTAACATATAATGCAAAATTAAAAGCTAGTGATGACATATTTCAAAGAAAGAATATTCTACTTTGTAAAGCAAAATTGAAGAGTTCTGCTACCATAAATTCTTTAATGACTATTCAGTTTTGTTACAAATTACCCACTGATACTGTCAAATGCCACTTCATTTTCTAATAAAAACTTTATTTTTCTTAGAATTAAGTTTTTTAAAAGCCTGAGATAAATTTAGTTTAGTTTTTATGTCCCTTCAGCAATCATTGCATGACCAATTACAAACAAATTTTACTGCTGGGGCAGGTCACATTGATGAAAATAGATTAATATTAAAGCACATGGAAATTTGGAAGAGCAAGAAAATACTTCTTGGACTACCACCAAGGCAATTTCAAAGCACAAACATGAATATAATTTAATCATTTCCTTACAAGCAAGCTTGGCTACAGGGCTCCCAAAGTAATGATAAAAATGAAGTCACAGAGAATGTATTTTAAGAGGACCTTTACTGAGATGGGGGAGGAGGCAGAACATGGTAGTTGAATATTTTTAACCAGCTTTCCACAGATGAGTCTAAATCAAGCTCTTGCGATTCTTCCTTGTCATAACCCACTACAGAGGTCAAAGGCTGAAGCTTTCCCAGAGGTTCACTGTGCATAACAAACACTAAAAGTTCCCCAAATTTAGTTTATATATAACAGCAAGTGTGCTGTGGTCATTTACGGCCCATACAGTCCCATTAGGATTGAGCAGGGCATAAACAGGGCAGGCAAAAGCGTGAAATCTCAGCATTTTCAATTAATTTCTTTATTCATGCCTGCAAAAGTTAGTGCTTCTTAAAACTCTATAAAATGTGCTATGAAAAGATGACAAAACAAATCCTTTACTGCTAACATAGAGATACTTTGTCATAAATAGCGTGTATTTACATATATAGTCATCTATCACTAAGCATTACAAAGGGACTTGGGGGGGGGTTGTGGTTTGTTTGTTTGGTTGGTTTTGGTTTTTTGTTTTGTTTTGAGCAGAGGTCTAATGAAGAATTTGAGTAACCTGAGATCATGGGCTCTGCAAGTTGGACCGAGGAGCAAGTTCAATACCCTACAGCTAACCCAGGGCAATCCCGGGGACATACAGTCGGTGGGAGCTTGGCCGCTCTGCCAAAGCTGAAAACTCTGGCTCTTACACTAGGCGTCTGACCTGTATGCTATTTCATGCCTATAAATTATCTTGAAACAACAGCAGGGACATTGGTAGAAAAGGGAAGGCTGTTGAATAAGTGTGCTGAACTGTCTAGGAAATCATCATTCCAACCACAGTTGGGACTTGCTCTTCTAAAACTGACCCTGATCAACCAATAAAATAAAACAAACAACAAAAAGAAATACTTAAAAAAAATAAGAATTGATATACTGGAGATTATTCCAGCAGGAGCTAACAGAATGATCAAAAAGGCAAAAAGAAACTATTGAGTTTCACGAGACATTGTCGTCTCATCAGCAAACTCAGTTCAAGGAGATGTTTCTGCCCCAAGCTGTTCATACAGCACTGGGGAAGAACAGAGGAACGTTAATGATGCCTTTGCACATACTGCACAGCCTGACCAGGACCAGGTCAAAGGGCCTGAGGAAGCCGGTCTCCTGCTCCACCAGCCGCCCACCACCCCAACATTCACTGTAGGTAGGCAGGTGCTGCAGAATCCGTCGTCAAACACTTGAAGGTAAAGTCTTCACAGCAGCGTGCGAATGAGAATCTAGCTTCAGCTGGTTTTGTGAATGCAGCTGGTACCTGTAAACCCATCCTTTTCACACTCAGGCCATCTCTGACGTTACTGTGCCCTACAAATATCCACAACTTGTTTGGCATGTGATGATGTTTCAAAAACAAGAACAGCATTGTAATTATGGTTTTGCTTGTATATAAGTAGTGGTAGCCACAAAATATATTTAAGTCTATTTGCTGTATATGCAATTCTATCTAGCACATAAACATCCCTCTCCTAAGCAGAGTCTATTTGCCCACATTAACCACCCTGGTGCCCCCCCCCCCCCCCCCCCCCCCCAGCTTTTTGGAGCGCACATAACCACCTTCTCTCCTCATCACTCCATCTATACTAGCACTCCCCTGTCTGTCAGTGCCTCAGTCTTACTGCAACATCTTACAAGTCTCCACCACAGACTTTACACTTTCCAAATAACAACAGATGTATAGAAGAGTTGCAGCATCAGCATACGCTAAATGCCCTCAGTTCCCCAGTAAAGTCACCCTACAGGAAGCAAATGTAAATTACTGCCTTCCATACACAAGGCATGATCCTGGGGACCTTGTTATTAAATCATTAACCTTCACCTTTCATTTTACCGATGTTTCCAGTATTCAAATGTTGCTTGAAATAGACTATATTACTATTTCCCCATGTCCCAATTTGTTGCCAAGTGTTTCACACCACTGATTGAACAGCGACAAACAAATGAGAGTACCAAGTTTTAAGCAACAAGAAAGCAGTTCAGTAATTACTGCAAAAGTTAACAACAGGGCCCCCATAATCTTTGCAAAAATCTGTTTTGTTCAGGATTCCTACTCAATCCCTAAAACAAGACTTTCAAAGAGCCCTAAATGCTGTTTTCTCTGCCTTCCAAGGCTATAACTCTGCACCCTACTAACGCTCCAGTTTATCAGGAGATGATGCTAGCCATGGCTAGTATCTTATCTCTGTAATCCCCCAGTGTTAGGCCAAGGCTAAAGTGGTGCTAAGGGTACCTAAAATGTATTTTTTTCCACAGCAAAGCACATGTCATTTAGAGAAAAGGTGGAATAACTGGTGCGGAATAATTATGGTTGCTAGTAGCAAAAGTTTATTTTCCTGCAAAACAAGCAAAGCAGAAGCAACAAAATACTTATTTCCTAAGAGTCCTTATTAACCATCAGATTAAAAGCTGATTCATACACATATTAACAATAGATATACAATGATGAGACAGACTGCTCAAAAAGCATGTATGGCCACTGAAATCAGCAGGAGGGTTTTTTGCTGGTGATTTGGATAGAGCAGGGGTCCTCAAACTTTGTAACCAGGGGGCCGGCGCGCGGATGAAGCGGCAGGCAGCCATCTGCGGCTGCTTGGTCTCCCCCCCCCAACCCCCGGCGGGGTGTGTGTGTGTGTGTGGAGGGATGTGTGTCTGTAAATACCGGGGCCGGATTGAGGACCCTGGGGGGGCGTAGTTTGAGGACCCCTGGGATAGAGTGAAAGTAAAGGTGGTTTGCCCCTTCTTTAACACTTTATACCCTCTTGGAGTATCCTCATCTGCAAAGGAATACACAGGAATAGCCCTTGTGGGCCACGTGAGAGGCTGATGTAGCCCAGCATCTTCCTATCAGCCCATTTTGATCAGCAGGCATGAAGAGAAGGACACAGAAAGCAGGGTGATGCTTCCCCCAAAACTTTCTCCCAGCCTCCATCCATTTGTCTACAGACCTTCACCTGTGCACCACCCCCAAGAAAGTCAGTTCAGTCAAAGCCCTAGTGGCTACAGATGCTTTCAATGACTGAAGTGTAGCATATACCCAAGCCTCGGCAAAAGCCTTTGGAAACTAAATGCTGTGGTAGGCCAGCATGCCATTCAGAGCTGAAACCGCTCATCAGCTTTCTTCACAGCTCATGGTCCAGTCCTGCCAGCCCTCCCATGTAGCAGGTAATCTACAGCGGTGCCCTCAGGAGAAATTCATGCTGCTGAACAGGACTCCACAGAAGGGTCAGTGCCCCCTTGTCCCTTCTCAGCGCCCATGTTGCATACACCACCACCACCCAAAAGAGGACCTCACTCAGCCTGCAGGAGCACTAGCACCAGCAAAAGTGAAGTGTACCTCTTGTACCCTGTTACAACTCTCATTGCACTCAGCTTTTCTTTGCCTTTGCTTCAAAAATGTCCCCATCCTTACTCATTAAAAGAAACAGCATTTTTTTTTTTTCTTTCTTCTGTTTAGAAAAAGGTAAGTGTGAAAGCTGTAATCGTTCTTTTGGGGACTTTTGTGTTGACATTTCAGAAAGGTGTGTTTTAATAAGTTTTTATTCCACCCGCCTCCCCCTCCTCCCCAGTCATTCCCTAGCCCTTTGAAAAATGCAAACGAAAACCAATGCACCCTAAGTGACGGTAACGTTTCTCTATTCACTTCTGCTTGATCTGGCAGATTTGACAACCAGAGAGCTTTTCAGATCTCTAATTTTTGTAGTATAGCTTAGACTACACTTCCTCATCATAGCATATGCTAGGTTTTAATGTTAATTTTACAGTTCTTTCATTTCACTTTTTCAAACCACATCCATTTAAATTTTTTAAGCATACTTAAACATACAAAGGTACTAATTGTTGTTATTAGACCTATCCTCCAAGAGGCTAAGTATACTGAATTACTACTTCAGACGGTAGGAGAAGCTGTTCCAAAACTCCCAAGGTCCTCAGTACTTAGAGACACCAGATGTATAGCATATAATAAAATTGTTATTACACACCTACAGCATTCCATCATGTGCACAGGTCCCCAGTTACAGCATACAAGTCACAATATTGCATGAGACGTGGCACGTTTTGTGGTGATGTCACAGGTTTGGCTTTCCCTGCTGACAGACTACAGCCTCAGGGCAAGTTTCATTACAAAAAATAAAATTATAAGAAGAAAATAAAATAAAATCAATATCAGCAACTCTTTCTCAACTGTGATACCCATATGAGGAGTATCTAAACAAAATCAGGACTACGTTCCGTTCCCCCTCTGCACACCAGCGATGAAGAGGTTCATGAAAAACGCTCTCATGCTCCTTGAAGCTGTAGGTGTAACCCCATTTCTGGTGTTTCCAGTTAGTCTTTACACAGTCTCTTCCTTAGATAAGTTTATTCTTGCTCCTGTAAAAGTTCAGCCTGAGAAACACTGAGTAAAATCTTCAGCTTCAGGAAGGGGCAGGCATGTAGGGCTGAAAACACCCAGTGTCAGGCAGCTGCTCCCTTCTGCCTTTATCTGTGAGCACAGGCATTTTGAAAGCGCGTATCTGCCCTAACACATCCTTCAAAGGAGAGCGGTATCTCACCGCACCAAAAGCCGAGTGACGGAGGCTGCTATACCCTTCAGAGATATCCATCGTTCCCCTCCTGTGGTGAGACACATGTGGATTGGCGATCAGCGTCCCGAACAGCGGCTCACATGAAGCTCGAGATGCGGCCACGTACTCAGCCACACAAGCAACGCAGGGTGTTCCCCAGCTTCAAAAGTAGATTACTGCGTACAGTTACACGCTTGTTTACTTGACGAGATCCATATTTAGAAATGTATACAACTGTACAATCCCAAGCTGGTTTTTCAGACAAAACTCCCACTGAATGCAGCGGTTATGTGTCTGCCTGTGCAGCTGAGGGTTAAACCCTTACGTCTTCCACAGCACCCATGTGCATGTTTCTAAATAATCAAAGAAAAAAGAAAGCAGGAAGAACATGCTCAAGTGACTGTGGACCTCTCAGACACTGCTGCATTTGGATTCAGAGGGCACATGTGCCTCTCTAACGTTGCCAATACACGTACTAAGGCTCAGCCCATCTACTTTGAACAAGGGTTTCTAAACCTTGTTATTTTATATGTTGAGTAAATTTCCAGCTCTGAGACTTTATAAGCCAAAACATTTTTTTCTGAAATCTTTTAAAACTGGTCCGATGATTTACACAGGAGGGACAAATACCTTTTTAAAAGAAACAGGCTGCTGGGTCCTAAAATTTCTCTGTAACTGCTTCCATTCAGAAGGGAAATCCTTCTTTATTGACCATGAACTCTGCTCTCCAGCTGGCTAAGTGATACTCATCCCAGCACCTTTTGTAATTCTTACACTTCTTCCTTAATCTTAGGTCCAACCCAGCATCAGCCTACTTCCATGTAATTGAATTGACATGCAATTCTCATTTGTATGGCTCATCCAGGACTCCAAACCCATCAATAAGAAGCAAGTGCAGTACTGGCACAAAGTGTCTTCTCCATCACTGGCAAAAACATGTTGAGGTGAACCTGGTTTATTTGGCATCCATGCTGCTAGAGCTGTAAGGTCAAGCCATACTAAGAAATTTGGCTTTGCATCCATCTGCCAAAAACGCAGCATATTTAATACATAACCCCCAGAAGCGCTGGCATTCACAATACTATAAAATGGTCTGCTGGATGTCAGTAGTGTCACCACTATGTTACTTTGACAGGAATTATATTAGCTAGCCTGTAGTCATTAAAATGTTGATCTTAAGAATACAAGGTAATAAACCACTTTTAAATTACCAGAAAAGCTGCCTCATAACACTCATGAACCAGTAGAAGTGTATTTACCATTAAACTACTCAGATTAATAGACAGTGTTGCAAGAAGTCATGTGTAGGCAGCATGAACTTTTTGATGTCAAAGTTACTACGACAACTGCATAACTTGGATTCATGGAAGAGATGACGTATGAGATTATTTAAACAAAATCTCACATAACTGCGATGACCAAGTCAATTCTAATGCTTTCCCTTAAAATGATTCTTCTGTTTCTTCACAACAGATAGCATTTACTGGAAGATGATACAAGATCTGGGAACTATAACACACAAATCAGTACAGTTTATTGAGTAAGTTTACAAACATACTGAATTGACTATTTTGTAATCTCTACTGTTCAGCTTTTCAAAACCATGCCAGGAACAGGGTTGCCAAAGAACATGAGTGACAGTTCAAAAACTGCCTTTAAAAGGGAGTCCTAGAAAGTGTCGTGTTAGACAAGCGTCTTTCTGAAATTTAGTTACTGACAAAGCTCTGTAATTATACAGTGCTCCATTTATAAATCCATTTATAAACACAAATATTTGAAAAATAATCAGTACAAATGCAGATACATGGCACAAATTGCTATGAAATTCACTTTCAAAACATAAATACAAAAAAATCCAGGCTAAGGTAAAGGTTAGTAAATACACCTGACTTGCTTCAACAGCAATGCAAAATTAGTGCATATTTTAACAGCAGACAATTGTAGAAACAATTTGGGTAGAAGCATTAAAAACCCACAGAATGAGAAGACTCTTCTTAAATGCTTTGATTTGCTATCCTTGTCTTTAACACCCTGATACCTGGAGCACATTTTCAAGGCAGATGTAATGACTTTTGGGTGGCTACTAGCAATAATGACAATTTTACAGTGCTCTGAAAACCTGCTCATCCATTGATACACCACCCACAGTGCTACCTCCCCTCTCCTTAATTAACACCTATATTTGTTGCAGGAATTAGAGCAACAGCAGTGCATATTTCAAAGGCACAGTCAGTCTGAAGTCGTGCCTCATGCTTATCTTGTCACGAGGCTGCGGCAGTCAACTTTATGGCCTTCAGACATGTCGGCATCACCATACGCCCCCGCCACCGGCGGCTTCCCTGTGGAAGGGCACTTCCATCGACGTCACCACCGGGACGCCTCCTGCCACTGACATGGTTCAGCTGCACGTTTGCAGGACTGGCCTTTTAAAAAGTCAACCATACAAACTGGGCAGTGACCAGATCCAGCCACAGTTATACAAGAAGCAAGGAAATATTATGCAAGACCACAGGAAGTCAGAGGAGACAGCATTCTGGGCAGGCCTGGCAAGGAGTCTGTGTGAACTTCAGCTAACAAGCAAAGCTCGGTCATTGGCGCCAAATTCAGCAGAGAACATTCCCAGTACTGCAAAGGATAACACTCCCCATGTTTTTGCCAGTGGGCTGCATTCCAGGACGCCACGTACCTGATGAAATGCAGATAAACCCGGGTGTTATTTTTCGCCAAGTCTTCACTTATTTTTAAAATTTGAGGCATATTTTGGTCCTACGTTTGTTAGAAGTGGCAAATAGTTTGTTTTCATGGCTTTGCTAATAGACCGCTTGTTCTTACGCTTTCTACGCTCCCTGTAATTTCAACTACAATAAGTGACCTACAAAGGAAACGTTTGGCAGAAGCCTCATTTTTTCCACACATCTTGCCCATCTCTACCTCAAGGCACTCTGTTGATAGGATACATGAGGGTTATGGACTCCTTTTTCCTTGGCATTTTGGAATGACCTCTGCAAGCGGACTTGGCACAAAAAACAGACACCCACCTCACACACGATTACGCTATTTTAATCTGCTTCCATGCAGAAAGTAATTGGTTTTTTTTTGCATTTGTGAGAACTACCTCATCCAGGTCCTACTTGAAGAAGATATCCATTAAAATGCAGCAAACTATTTCCAAAATGCCTGAAAAAATTGGCCTTAATTTGGCAAACATCATCACCTAGCAATACATGACTTCATGTTATGCTTTGTTGTAGGATTCACCTTTAAAATATCAATGAGAAAAGGTTGGAGGTGGGAGTCCATTTTGAGGTTCACACACACGGCCAAAAATAAGAAGCACAGCATGCGAAGTCTTACACAACACAAAACAATTACCAATTGTGATGAGTGTAGACAAAGCATTCTCAAGAGAATCTATTTTATGTTTGCATACGCCCCCAAAAAAACACACAATAGCACTCTCCTTCCAGTGAATACATAATGCAAACAAAAACCAGTGGCACTGCCTTGACTGGGGGAAGCAATTCTGAGAAGCGTAACAGATCTCTAGTAGATACCAATTGCCAATGCCAATGAACTGATTTTAAGTTTTCATCGTTGGTATCACTTACGGGAACGACAAACACATGCAACTTTTAACAAGAGATTCCTGTCTTGTCCACGGTTTGCACATGAAAAGGTTCCCATAACCCACCGCTTTTGCAAAAGTAATTAAACAAGCACTGCAGCAACAAGTGAAAATGTTGATGGTGACAATGTCTTCATTGTTATTACTGGCATAACAATGCCCAAAATTAATCATGACCCTGACAACCAACACCAAACACATGCACAGTTGGACCTCTCTGACCAGAAAAGGCCTTTCTACAGCTGGATCCAGAGTTACAGCTGTTCAGAAGTGCAGTTGTTTCTCCGGTTGAAGACAACATTTGCTGTCCAGCAGAAAGTAGTCCAGCTGCACTTCTCATGGTCCGAGTCGAGCATACTATGGTAGTTTTAATGTGGCCAGTCTAAAGCATCTAACAGTATCAAGTGTTGGTATTAATCATAGCTGCATGCCCATTTCTTCATCCAAACCCAGTCAGGTCTAAGCAAACTCAAACACTCAGAAATACTCCGAGTAAGGAAAAACACTTTATCTGTATCTATTTCTACCAAATAGCAAAGCAAATGCTTTGCAAATTCACAAGTGTTAAGTAGTGAACCATGCTACAAAAGTAACGGGCTGTTGTGCAAGTGAGGTCACTAGCAAAACTACATTTCTCCAGGCTCTGCAGACTCCTGTTGGACCCTGGTACCTGAGGCACAGTGAGCAACGAGCATGGAGCTGGCTGGAGTTACAGCCCCTAAGGGGGCACTCCGACTCCTTCAGTCATAGGAAGCCTCTGGTCTCTGCAGGGGAATGTGCTCGTACTGCAGCCTTGCCCTGAAGCGATTACAACACTGTTTCTGAATACCTATTCCCAGGAATTTAACATCCTTGAGATCTTCACAGCGCTCTCAGGAATGGAGACAAGAGACACACTGTAACAGTGTAAGTCTTGATTCTTCAAAATAACAGGCTAAAGAGGATAGTTCTTCTAATCACAGTCTTATCTTCTATAAATCTTCTATTAAAATTTCTTGTGATGATTGCATTTCCCAGTAGTTCGCCCAGCCAAAATCCTCCTCCAGACCTCCCATATGCCATTCATATTCAGCTACAACAAACTATAATACACCTACCACAAGCAATAAAGTGTTTACTTTCTGTGGAGTGGAGGGTGGCAGTGGTGGTGGTTTTTTGACTCTCAATAGCTAGTATCTGTCTAGGTTAAGGCATTCTCTTTATTTTCCTTCAGTACAGTAATTTCATATTTCACAGCTTCACTGACTGTCCCACAATGATTCCTGGTATGTGAGCAAACTAAATACTTTCAAAACAGAGTGTACTGATACAGAGTTGCCCACTAAACATTTCCTTCTTAGAACTTGGTAAATCAGAACTGACTTCCTACACAAGTAACAGTGTAAGAACAGATCCTTCGCTCTGCTTTCCTCATACCTTACCAAGTGTTTGAGCATTTCATTTGCTTAATCCACCAGCTAACAGAAGTAGAACCCAAGTGGAATGATCATGAAATTCCTTTTTAAACAGTTTATATCATATTTTCCACAGAGGAGTACCCCAGAGGTCTCAGGCAGGAACTGAAGCCCATTTTGATAAAAATTCTAGACATATGATCAGGCCTGAAAGATTTTGGAGCTGCAGTTATTTGGTACAAAAGCCAGAGTGCTCAGTCTGTTAAGTAAGGTACAAATAGAAACTAAAACTCAACCAACAGGAGCACACAGCTCAAATGTGCAAGTGACTCTGTAGACTCATTCATTCCATGGCTGAAACCTACTCAAAATGCAATACAACATGAAATCATTTTGCGCTCACACTGTATTCGCCACATCAGCTCCCTCTGAAGGAACGTTCTATAATGACTTCATGTTGGCATGATTTCTTCTTCAAGGTTTTAACAGGTCAGGCTGCAGACAGCCTTCCTCTTTGAGCTATATCTTTGGGTGGACCTCTGCTCCTGCACCTGAAATCCCTACTGTGACCTGCAAAGCAGACTTTGCTCCTTGCTCTTTTTATTCCCCAGGTTGGAAGAGCACGGAAAAGTCACTGCTTTCTGAATAAGCACCATCTGTTGTCATCTACTTCCCCTAAAATAAACAATATATATATATACATATATATAGTCAGAAAGCAATAGTGCTGTTCACTGTGGTTGATTGCTTCACACTTGCCTGTAGAGAAGCTGCAATTTAGTTACACTATGTGGCTTTTAGGTTTGGGGGATGGGGGATGTTTTCCCAAGATTTAGCATGCAAAGAGAAAGGAGCGGTGCTGTACAGATAACACTGCTTCTTGCATTATCTTCTTCAGGGCCTGCATATACAGTATGCAAAGCTGGCAGTAAAAGCCTGTATGAAATGTTAGGCTTTCCTCAGTGTCTTTTCTTTATACGGGAAAATGTGGCTGCTCCCTTTTCAGGCTTGCCCTGCCACCCGTATGCAGGAGAAGCCTTAAAATGAATGAAGATCCACAGGCTTCAAAGTGGTCTGTGTGAAGGAGCTTGTGTGTACGAACCTCTAAACCCCTGTCAGATTAACCCTGTCATTCAGCACTGCTGTCCTTTCTTACAGCTCTCAGTTCAAAGAAACTGAGAGCAAATGATTGCCGGCTGAAATCCTACTGAACTCCCTATCTCCAGAAAAGACCGGTTTGGTGTGATGGTCAAACCCTCCTTTTTGTTCTTATTGCCCTGTGGGTTGCTCACCTGCCTGCTTTATGATGAAATCTGAAAGAATAAGGGGCTTTATAATCTCCCAGACACTCAGGCATTGCAATCCCCTGCCACACCACCCCATCTCCTCAGTTGCTTGGGTCATCTAAATTGCACATGGATCTTGGATGACAGGAGGGCCAAATTCAAAGGTGAAGCAAATGAAAACGTAGGTCACCCAAATGTGGGTGGATATCTCTGTAACCTACATATTGGGGGATAATATTCAGCGGTAAAGAAAGCAATTAACCAGGCGACATAAGAAGAGCAAGAGGTGACCAAACTCCTTCCATCTGACCACCCTGTTTAAGCACTTTCAGGTTAGGTTTATCACACAAACTTCTTGCCAGCATTGCCACAGCATTGTGTTAGGCACAGAAATAAAAAGTCCCTACTTTAAAAAGTTTACAGTCAAATAAATAAGACACACAAAGGGTGGAAGGAAGGATATGCTACCATCCCAGTTTTCCTGACTGGAGAGTGAGCATAATGACGGAGATCAGCCACTCGGTCCAGGCTACATTACTAGCCCAGCACCCCCAGTCCCCAGCTGGACAAAGAGATGGAGCCGAGCAAGAAGGACTTTCAGAGAGGGTGTGGAGGGGGAAGGCGACAGGATAAGCAGCAAAAGGCCAGAACCACTTGCTGAAGCTGCTGTTTAGTGGCCAGGTCAGCAACCAGGCATGGCTTTCACAGCCAGCTCTGCTGAGAGCGGCGAACAAGCTCAAGAGACAGAGTCCAAAACATTATTTTATTCAGCTTCACTGCACTTTGGCCCAAGTCCCCATGCCAAAGAGGCTTTGTTTGGGCCAGCCACATGGTTGACAAACAAAAGTAGGGGTGGGGGGTTTGTTTTTCTTAAATGCGAAATAATGGGTGTTTCGAAACACCAGCATTAAGTTTCCTTCAAGGTACCTGCATTTGCTTCTATTTCATTTTTCAAGCCAGCACATGCCTAAGTGGATGGGATAGTCCCCTTTTGTGAATCATTGCGAACATAAATATGGCTTTACTGCTATGCAAAAGCCAGTAGCAGCACTAAGACAATTTGAGCATGTAAAGGATGTTCCCATAAAAACACCTCTGATTAGTAATGGCAATATGCATATCCTTCAAATAATTTTCAGGGGAAAAAAAGATCTGGAGTTATTAACAGTAACTGATAATCTTACAGCTGCAGCACATGAACAGCCCACCCACAGCTGAACCAAGCTACATTCCATCAGTAAAACAAGAAATCTTCCTCTAAATCACACATGTAAAAGTGCTTTGTTAAGCAGTAAAGGCGGTCAATCTCCCCAAATGTCTACCTTTTCTTAAAAATGTATGTAATGCTCTTTTGTTAAGACCAGGCATCATCTTAGCTAGATACTGTATTGATTTCCTCCTCTGCAAGCGAAGGTCACCTGTCTCAAGTGTGAGTGTTGGCAAATCTCAACTCTCTGCATTCCCTGATGAACACGAGTCGGCTTAAAGGACGATGGGAAACAGTTGCCCTGGCCAAGATGGGGATGCACTGGAAGTAGTAAACAAAAAGCTACATTCATCATGGATTTCCTTTGTGACAGAGGTTCCCTTTAAGGATGGACAGAAAGGCCAGGGACAGCCAAAGCCATCACGCCCACTCCTTCAAAGACAGCTCTTCCCTCCCAGCGAGGGTAATATGCAGAGGCCATTCCCAAAGGCTCACCCCTTCAGAGAACTGAGCAAATGCAGCCTTCCCAGAAGAATCACCTGGTGAATGATCTACAGGAAAAATACCAGAAAAGTTTCCATCAATTTCCGATCTTCTCATAGATTATGAAACACACTGGAGGCAACTGAGTCCTTAGAAAAAATCCTGGAGTATAGCTATAATTGGTCACTGGGTTTACCAGAGAAATACTGCCTAAGGAGTTGTGGCATGATAAAGCCACTTAATGTTTAATTTCTTCTCACACATGTATGTATGATGCTGCAATTCCATTGATCATTCAAAAAACACTTTTGTTCTAAGAAAGCTTCATATCAGCCTTAAGTCAATACTCTCCACAACCACCTAAGTATGAAGATAGTGTCATTGCCATCAGGTGATGAGTATGTAATTTCATCATAATACCATACAAAAATTAACCAGGTGCAACAACGCATACAATTGCAGAAGATATTCTGGTATTTGCAACAAGTTTTGGACACAAACTACAGCTAATAGTCTGACGCATTCCTAGCAACATTCCCCATTTGCAAATATAGAAATACAGAGAGGGGTGGGGGTTGGAGGGTTTAGCATTTGTTAATGTCACAAAGATCTTTGAAGTATTGTGAGGAGTACCCAATGACACCAAGAATTTACTGGCAGAGAGGGTGATACCATTGTGAATGAAAGGACAGGGCTTGGAAGACCAACACCAGCCACGAGAATGTCGGAAACACAATGGCTGAATGGGACTGCTTTGTAGTTTATCATACAAATGCAAGTGCGAACCACAACTGTGATACCAAGAGTTTAAGTACCTTTTTATGGCAGTAAAGACCTTAGATATGCTAATGGCGGAAACAAAATACAAGGAATGTTCTTTAAAGCATACTTCCACCACCTTTATAAAAACTGCCCAATAACCATCCCACTCCATACTCCTTCAGTTTATTACCTAAGCAAATACTTATCTTACAAGCACATGAATGTATCTCAACGGAAAAATACTATGCAGTGACTTTTGAACACTGTGAGATGACTTGCACCAAAATTCAGAGCTCTTAATGGATTTTTCCCATGCAAAGATTTTAAGAAGTTCATAAGGCCTCTGACACTACAAATTAGCAGCAACCTTCCCTTTTAAGGAAAGCAATAGGGCACATTTTTAGATTTCATGGAACTTATTCAGGCCATCGCATTGGCTTCATTGCTCAGCAAATCACCTTCTGTGTATAAATAATATATACCAAGGGACTCAGATGATGACTACCTACTGAAAATGCATGTAGTAGGCCAAAGGTGTATATCACCTGGGATTACTATATTTCAAGACATAACAATACCTGTTACTTAAAACAACAGTTTTCCTGGGAAAGGCAAAGAATTCTCTCTCACGACATGTAGACAGGTTTTCAAGAATGTGACTCTGAACAACAAAGGTAGAAATTCTGCAACATGCTGTTTTCATCTCTCCCGCATTTTGACTTTCTTGTTTGTCATATCAGGAGCCAGTTATGTGGGGCAGGGAAGGCCTTTATTGCCATGTTTTCAATTATACAACAGTCTTTAAAAAGCTGTTCACATAACCAAAGCTGGAGAAGACCTTTGTCATCACCAAGTCACCCTTCCTGCCTAACCCAATCCAAAGATGACTAAACTTTTTCATCAGAACTGGTAACTTGTTTAACCAATTGCAGTTTTTGAAAGACTGGGACTGCTTTGAGTTCAAGGACTCGGGTGATGAGGACTTCATGACTAGTGTAAAAGGAATACTTAATATTTTAGTTTAGCAGATAAAAGATGCTTTCTGAAAGACAGGCACTTGATTGAGGTCAAGCCACCAAACCAGATTAACGTGTGTGTCTCATGGCTTTTGGTAAAACAAAGATCATTGGGGGGAAAAAAAACAATTGAGTCAAACACCAGAAAAGAAAGGGGGGGGGGGGGGGGGGGGGGGCGGGGCGGAATATCTTTAAATTAAAAAGAGGCTAAAAATTACTTAAGTGTCATCCAAATAAAATTTAATACATCCAGTTTTAGATTCAGGAATTCAGAAAGTTTATTAAAATGAAGGCAAATCTAAAAAGTTTCAGCAGTCTCCAAATGTTTCGACCATTTTTTCAGTACTATCCCCACACTTTATTCCAATATAAGCTCTTGTTTCCCTTGTGCTCTGGAAAATTATTTTCCAAGAAAATACTTACTTTTACAGAAAATATTTGCTCCACCAACTGCATCTGCAGCTCCTTCTAATGGTCAGTAACCCATTGTTCGAAACTCACACCTTATATCTTACCTTCATTTGCGTAACTCAAACCAAATGTATTTTGATATATTAGATAATGAGTAACAAATATTTACAGTAGATTAAGTTCACATTTCAGTAGTTTGAGGTAGTTTCTAAATGATCCTGGTGGACTTATTATACATATACCTTCAGACAGACTGCATGCTATCAAGTGCCATAAGTTACACCCATATGATTCATCCATTAAAAGAGTTGCTCAGTTAAAAAAAAACCAAACCAAAACATAACACACACACACAAACCTCCCCACATCACTTCTAATTTTAGCCTCTCCTTAGATAACACAATTTCTTGAAACAAAAAGAAACGGTCAGACTGCTCACACTCCTCTAGCTTCAAAATGTTATTTGTCAAAGTAGTTGAACGTACACAGTACTTCAAATATAAAGGGATGCTGCAGTGCTCCAGCCTTCTAATCTGTCAGGGCTGTGGAGAAGGAAGTCAAAGCAACAGGGAATGAGTGATTTTTGGAAAAAAATTGAGACAGACAACAGACTGCACTGTAAGTCGGCACTTACAGCTTTTCTGTAGGGGGGGGTGGGGTGGTAGAAGGGGATGGGGGGTGGGGGTAGAAAGAAAAAAAGGAAAGAAAGGAAAGAAAAAAAAAAGGAAAAAAACCCACAGTAGGACAACCCAGTAGAGCATGGGACCCAAGGCTGGGGGTGTACCATCACCTCTCCCTCTGCTATGGCTCAAGCTTCCAGGAATAGTGCCCATGCCAAAAGCAACAAGACAGCTAAGGTGTTAAAACTGGTCATGGGCACATCAGCATGGAAGGTGAGAAACAGCATCTCATGGGATATATTGGTCATCAGCGCAACCCTCCCTGCAGCAGGAAAGAGCTAACAGCCACACCAGCATGACGGGACCCAGCAGAAACTCATCTCTCTTTCTTTCTTTTTTTTTTTTTCCCTCCAATTCAAAGAAATTTAAGGTAGTTTTGACACCAGCCCTGATCGGTAAGAAATAGCAGATGATGCTGTTTCATAAATGCATCCTTCTTTCTGTAGGTCTGAAGGACTGAAGCAGATACCCATGGGGGAATCATCGTTCTTTTAACTTTACCTTCATGTTGGTACACCATAAAATGAGCACTGTGTTTATAGAGCGATGGTGACTTAATCACCACTATGCTGAGTTTGGAAAAAATAGCTGGGGAGACGTATTACTTGCTGTAAGTTATCTTAAGATCACGGTGGGGCAATAACTCTTGAGTTTATGGATGATATAGTAAAATACCAAACAAACAAATCCCAGCCAAATCCCATAAATGGCCAGAGCCCGGCTGTTCTCTCCATCACAATCCTGCTTTACAGCCTGTCCGCATTCTGGCCTGGGGTTTTCATTCATGTAGGTCACAGCTGGGATTTAGGGACAGACCTCAAGAAGTAGGGGCTGGAGGCGTAGCCAGGCACAGGCAAGACACATTTTTAGGGATGCATTAGGGATACTTCTCCTGTATCTTGTTGGAAACACCCATAAGTTGTTGAGACCTTTTTGGAAAACAGTCAGTTTGGTTCTACAGATACTGCACAAATACTTGAGATTAAAACGTATGCTACTTAATGTTTGTTTGAAAGCAGAGCACTATATGAATACATACACAGCAGAAGGAAGAAGTATTTGTAACTTGGGGGTGGTTCAACATATTTGCATTAGGAATGAAAAATGTTACGGAACTGTAGTATCCTGGTTTTGTCCCACTTGAGAGCAGAATCAAAATAAGGAAGTATTTTTTCCTCCTGCCCAGATGCACAAAACTTGTTCATAAAGCTGCAATAAGCCAGTATTAATCGCACACCCACAGGCTAACATAAAACATTTCTAAAGTTTCTGAATTTTTTCAGACAATCTTTTTGGAGGCAACACCCTAAACATTCCCCTAATCCAAGAAACCTGCTGATTCCACATATTCGCACACAGAGGAAGGGTCAAGACTAGGGCAGCTCTTTGACTGAAGATCAAACATAAAAATTCAACGACTTTGCTTCTTGTCTGGCAAAACATTTCATGAGTTTCTATAGAATGGAATAGTGAATATTTGCTGCGTCATGTAATGCAATGGACAGAGAAGCAGAATGGATACGCTACTCAACTCCAAACTCTTTGTAATAACAGTCAAATAAATTAAATTACAAGTCTAACTGTTTAAAGACCTAAATACATCCATTTAATCGAATTTATTATGGTAGATTTTGTTTCAACTACATTTTCTAGATATAAATAAAGTCACAGAGGAAAAAACCAAAATCCTAATTAGATCTGAGCTCAAGAAGTAAAGAGCACAATTAAATGAGAGTTACTTTGGAACATTAGCTATTTATCAGCCAATTGGCCTAATGTACTTCATTAATCTACTTTCCAAATGCACAGTAAAATACAGTTTCCCATTTTATGTACTTCAGAAAGACCCTCCATGAAAAGTAGCCTTGTAAATCTAAGAAAGCAGTTATTTTTTCTTATATAAGCTGTCAAGATTTATCCTTAGCAGATAACTACTTTATTGTATTGCCTTTTAAGAAAATGAACAGAAGAATGATAAATGAGAAAAAAAATGCCAGCTGCATAATAACCGTACCTGCATTTTCTCTTAATTTGAGAGAAGGGCCCTGTCAACCTTGTGCCAGCTACTAGAAGTAAAAGTATTTATAACTACTAAGTTATACATAAGACTATGACTATTGGAGTAATTAACAGAACAGCATTTCACAAATAGCTTTAGAGGAATAAAACCATTCCAGATATCCAAAATTGTTTTAAAATACAACCTGTCCTTATATTGCTCATTTCCTTACTCTAATGTTTATCCTCTCAGTTTTGAAAAGGTTATCCATTTGAAAATAAGAGCAAAAAGTTCCATAGTTGACAAGTTCTGCCCCCACCATACCTAACAGCAGCTCCTAAATAGAACCTGAAAAAAAAAAATACTTAATGCTTGTGAATGCACCATAATAAAAAGACACTACAGAAAGGCAGAGATACTCATTTTTGATACTCATGATGGGTGACCTAAATTAGCAGCATAACCCCAAAACTCCTATTATCAGAGCACCTCCTGTATGCAAGATATTCCCAATGACCCACACAAGATATACATGACAGAAGATGATGGGTATCAGAAGACAAAGTGAAAAAGAGATGACACAGAAAGGAGCTGCATACTAAGGGGTATTAGATTTTTAACTTGCTCTTGGGCTAAGTGCTAAACACAGCAGAGCCAGCCCTTGCAGCACTCCTGCAAAGCACAAATCCTTAGAAGCCCTGGTAACCTCGGGAGGACAGTACACACCAGGAAGCACCTGCATTGCACCCTGCTCCCACAGTGAAAGCCACTCAGCCCTCATTAAGCTCAAATGCTTTGGCTCTATAGAGGTGAAGCCACAGCAGTTGCGCAGCAGAAGTCAAGCTTTCCCATAGACAAGGACGCCAAGCCAGAGCTCAACCCACTTCTGCTTCGCACTGTTGCAGGCAAAGGGAGACAGGGAGGCACACAGGCAGCCTCATCGTTCCTCATTCATGTGCCCTTGGGCCACCCTCTGGTAGAAAAGCCCTTTCCACATCCACAGAAATATAGAAAGGGCAGCGAATGCAGAAACCAGAAGGGGCAAAACCACAGTACAATGAGTACAAGTGGCCAGAGTCAGCTCTAGAAGACCTGCAAGCTATGAAGTGCCTGCATTTTTGGTGCTGAAACGTAAGTCCAAGCTGCTTTATGTTAACATACCATAAATATGTGCTACACAGCCAGTTTCAACAGGTTGTTTGTCATGAATTCAGGAGATTAAGTTTCCTTTGATAATTCCAAATAAGAAAAATTGTAAGGGCAGATATTAACAGACGCAAGCAGGAGTAAATTAAATACCCGGGCTATGTGTGGGGAGATGTTGAGCAATAACAAAAATGTTCGTTTGTTTTACATAGGCAAGTAATCTACCAACAGTCTGCACAGGAAAGCGTTCAAAGCTTCATCAGCTGAAGTACACGAAGTGAGGTTTACAAGAATATAAGGAACAACCTGCATTGGCAAGTGGCTAGACAAGATCATCTAATTCACCACCGTCACAGAGGAACAGTCCAGAGGTAGCGTACCTGGCAATACTGACATACATTAAAACAGAAAGCATACTGGGTAGAACAAAACTGAGACCATACGTTTCCTGAAACCTGCAGTTTAACACTCACATTTCCCAGCCTCCAAATTACACCCACCAGGAGCCAGCGACTACCTGAGCTCTGGAGAACGGTGCCGTCAGGACCGTTTCCTCATCCTGAGCAGGAGAGGCCAAAAGTGACCTCAGCTTGGCAGAATCGCTCTCCTGAAGTACAGGTCAGCAAAAATTGAGTCACAAAGTGTCTTGTTAGAGGGGCTCAATATCCAGTAAAGGCCAAAGTGAAAGAGCCATTGAGAACAGTCAGTTACCTAGTCAACAACTGGGAGGAATCCAGTTTGTTTACTATCTGGACCAGAAGAAGTTAAACAGATTTATATAACGTTACATCATGAGGGTGACAAAACAGTACTGTATAATTATATGGGGACTGCTAGCACAGAATCTCCCTGAGCTGCAGAATGGGTTTATTTTTCATACAACTGGAAAACAAACACAAAAATCCCCAAAGAACACAGTTGAAAAGGTGAAGCCAATTGATGCCTCCTGCTCAGTGGTACCTGATTTGCCCTGAACCTGGTTTCAAACTTTTCTCAAGCATACCTTGTTGTCCATCCAGAGCAGTCCATTTAACACACCATCCATTCCTAACAAACAACTATGTCCCTCAAATAATTCAGAAATACATGAAGACTAAATAATCAAAAAACACACCAAGATATTCTGCAAGACTGCCCTAATTAATCCGGGACATATCTACTATTTGTACTGCACAGTGATCACAGGTATTTTTTTCCCCTAGCTTTTATGATTTTTCTAAAATGTGTTTTACCCTTTTACTCCTCCTTTCCCCAGTTTCTAATTACTGGTATTCTAAGAAACATCAGATTTTGTATTTCAGACTGCATAGATAATGTATTGGGGTTTTTTCAGTTGAGTTAAAATAATGATATTAGTCTCAGCTCAGTATCTTGGACTAACTTTAAATGTGGGAAAGCAGCCTATTGAAAGTGCTGTAACATTTTGTTCCAAAGAAAGCAACTGCTCTTTTCTATTGACAGACAGAGCTTCAAAGAAGAACCTGAGGATGCTCTTCAACTTAAATGGACCATTAAAAGAATCAAAGATTATCTTCCCATAGAGCATCTGTTTGACAGTCAGAGAACTGCTCCTCTAAACATATGTTCCAGAGCTGCCTGGAAATCTAGTAAACCAGATTACCCCCACCACCTATTCTTGCTGAAAGTGATTTATAAATGCTATTAGCGAGTCAGGTTAGAGTTCCTAGCTGCATATCTGGTTAGAGATCAAGCAAATAATGCAACTGTTAAACTCAAGGTAATAAATCTATTGTATAACATTATTGGAAAGTTAAAGAAAAAACACAACCTTATTTCAATAGGCGATCTAGGGTGCATCACCAGCAGGGCCGTACATACTCACGCAGGCAGGGAGACACAAGCCAGCTGTCTTAAATCCCTCACCTGATACTCTCCCAGTTCTTTCATAAACATTAATTTACACAACAATCCCATGAGCCAGATAACAATTAGCCTACTTCTGAGACAGACAGAAAAGTGTCACTGGAATATCACAAGATTTACGTAAAATCAGTGACAGAGTCAGGATTAGTGTTCAAACTTTAGTCCTGTGAAGTTTCTACATTGTACCTGAAGAGTATTTCTACAAAGCGCTTCAGCGTGCTGTCCTGCAAGACCAGACAGCGCTCAGTCTCTCACCGTGTTTGGAAACAAGCGGTTAAACCTGGAGAAATTAGGACTGCCTTGTTAGACAGAGGTGATACAATGAATGCGGTGTATTTTCAATACGTTTGCTATTTCATTCTTCCCATTCCTATAAACTACCATAACACATTTTTATAAATACATCATACTGTACTGTAACTTTTTACTCTCGTTGAATGCACAAGGACACAAAACGTACACCTTTTATACTCTGCACAGAAGATCGATACCTACAGCAAAACACACTTGAGGCAATCGTTTAACCTCAGTACATTAGCGTTTGATAAACTGAGGCTAGATACATGGGAAAACGTATGGTTTATACTACAATACTTCCCCTATTACATCGTCATAAGGTGACTCAATAAAAAATGAACTACTATACAAACCAAAAACCAGTGTTTAAAGTTTAGTGCATCATTGACTGGAAGGTACACGTGACAAATAACAAGATAAAATTCTTAACCTGTAAATCACACGGTTTATGAAGGCAATCTATAGCCAAAACGGCGACCTGAGCCAATAACAGGCTCAGCCTTGTGACTGCCTGCCACGCAAAACAAACGGGGTAAATACCCTCTTACGAGACTTCGTGGACCTTCCTTCACTTGCGCAGCCTTCACCGTGTCAGCGCCCTCCCTCCTCCACAGGAGCTGTTTATAGGCTTGGAGCCACCACTAGATAAGTCTTTACTTAATCTCCACCTGTACCGGCTGTGTTCGGGTTTGCGAGTTTTATTTTGACGCTCTATCCCTAGAGCCAAGAGAAAAACACGCTCCTTCAAGCAACTACAAAAAACCTAGCCAGTTAGGTTTATTCCCTTTGGAAGGTCCATTAAGGCAGTAGGGACATCCAGCTTTGAACCATGCTCGGAGGACAGCAAGCGGCGGGACGCAGCGCCCCCCGAGCCCCCCGCCCGCCGGGACAGCCGCTGCCCGCCCGGGGCCGCACCGGCCGCAGGGACCGCAGCGGGCAGCGCTCACACGGACGGACGGTGCCAGCCCCGCGGTCTCAGCCACGGAGCGCGCTACCTGCAAAACCCCTGTCCTCAGCTGGAAAATCATCCCCCAGTGACTAGGTCCCAGCTGGCGCCGAGCCCTGCCTTCCCGCGAGCCGCGGCCACCCCGCAGCGCGGCAGCCCCGCACCGACAGGTGCACCTGCCCGGCCGCAGCCCCCACCGGGGCCGGACGGCTCCGCTGCGCTGCGGCTGGCGGCTCCCGCTCGGGACGCGGGGACCGGGGCCGCCTCCGCGGCGGCCGCCGGGGCGCTGCTCGCTGCGGTGCCGCCCGGCGGGGGCAGCTCGCCCGGGCAGGCGCGCCCCGGCTCGGCTCGGCTGGGCAACCGGGAGCGGCACCGCGCTTCCCCCAGCAGAAGGGCGCGGGCTTGCCCCGATGGAGCCCGGCGCGGCTCCGCGGCCCCTCTCTCCCGCCGGCCCCGGGCAAGCGAGCGCCCGCCGCAGCTGCTGGCCCCGCAAAGGCTCCGGAGCCCTCTCAAAGCAGCCGCGGCGGTGGGAGGCGAGCAGCGCCGCCCGCGCGGAGCTCGGCCGCGGCCCCACGAGGGGCGGCACGGCACAGCCCGGCCGCGGGGGCAGCCGGCGGAGGAGGAGGACGAAGCGGCCCAAGCAGCCCGGAGCCTCGCCCGCTGCCCGCTCACCTTTTCTTCTCCTTGTCAGCTGTCATCGCGGCGGCGGCCGGCTCCTGCACCGTCTCTCGGGCCGGGGCGGGCTCAGCACCTGCCCGCGGGACGCGGGGGCTCCGCGGGCGGACGGACGGGACGGGGCGGGGGTCCGGTTCGGCCGGGTCGCCCCCGAGGCGGGCGTACAGTCTCAGGACACTGCCGAGGATTGTACGGCCCGCCCGGGGGAGAAAGGCGGCGGGGCAGGAGCGGCGCGGCAGCGGGCTGTGCGGCTCGGCGCCGCCCGCAGAAGTTCTCACTTTAAACCTTGGGCCGCCGCCGGCCGCGGGGGCAGGGCCGGCCCCCTCCGCCCCGGCCCCGGCCCGGCCCGGCCCCGCTGCCACCGCCAATGGGGGCCGGCAGGGCGCCGCCGCCGCGCCCCGGCCTCCCCGCCCCCGGCACCGGCCTGCCCGGCGGCGCCGCGGGGGGTCAGCGGGGCCGCCCCCGCCCCACCGGCACCGCTCCGGCTGCGTTGGCCCCACCGGCACCGCTCCGGCTGCGGTGGGGGCACCCGCCCGCGGGCACCGGGAAGCCTTTCCCTCCGCCGCCGGTTGTTTTGAGGGGGAGGGGGTGTCAGTTGTTTAACTCCCCCCCCCCCCGGTGTTTTTGCCCCGGTGGCTCCTAGCGCATCGCTGTGCCGTCTTAGGGGTGGGGAATGCGGCGGCACCTGCCCCGCGGCCGCGGAGCCACCGCGGTGCCGCTCGGGCCCCGGCGCGCCCCCGGCATCGCTCCCATCCTGGGGAACAGGGCAGCGGCCCTGCCTGCGCCCCGGGGCGCCCCGGCCGGCCCGAGGCAGGGGGGCATTTACACAACTACATCAAAATTAAAAACTAGTAACGACGCTGCTAGCGCTGGGAGGACGCACTGGGCTACTCCCGGTGTGCGGGGCCACCGGCCCCGCTGTTCCAGCACCGGTCCCGCACAGAGGGGCGGGAGGGCGGTGGGGGCCGGGATTAGAGGGATGCTCGAAGCTCGGGGCACCGCTCCTCTGGCTCCCCGCCTCGCCCTGCTCTTCCTATTTTATTTTCTGTGTCACACCGCGTTATTTCAGCTCACACACTTTTAAAACTCCCGGCTGGTGACACACAGGGAAGTACGTCTGTGGTGAGGAGTGCCAAAGCTCATCCTTGCTGGCACCTGCTACGATTTGCTGCAGTTAAGATCAATATAAAAAAACCAACAACCAACCAACCCTCACTTTGATTTTTATTTAATTTACGCTAAAGCAACTAACCTTGCTAAACAAGGGATTGCAGGAATTTTTCAGACGTTGTTTTATACTCAGGTTTTCTAAGGCTTAACTTAGATTTTTACATCTCAAACCAAGACACACACCTTTACATTAAACTGCATCTGCTTTCCAGCACTCCTGGCAAATAGAAGTACTGCAGGCAAAAATGAGCTAAACTAGATTTATTTCTTGCTATTCAAAGCTGAGCAATTTCCCTATGCTATTTCATAGGCTGGTTTGTGTACAATGGGTCAGAGGGTGTGGGTTTTTTCCTTTTATACAATACGAATGTTTAAAGAAATGCATATTCTGCTTCAAGTCTGAAAAGAGCTATACATGCTTACACAGCAACAGCCTAATTATGTGGTAACAGTTGTGGGTTTTTTTCTCGTTATACAAGAGAACCTAAACAAAAGAAACCCACAAATATTTAAAACCTAAGTAAACTTAGTCAAACAGAATTTGTGTATGCAGGACTAAATTTAACCTTCTGGGAATAGGAGAATGCAATAGGATCAAAGAGCCAAGTCACTCATTTCCTAGATTAAATAGACTTCTTCGTCCTTCATTGATCTCTGCTGATGTCAATACTCCTTGCTGTATCTTAAAGCACTTCACTTGGATAAACAACTTGCCTTCAAAAATCAGACAGGAAAATCATTCAAATTGACTAAATCTAAACCACTCCAAAATTTTCAAGTATTTCACATCTAGCCCGTTGGCTCTTGTTGGCTCTGCCTACATGGATATAGTTCAGCTAATCAACAGTCTGAATCTCTTGCTCTCTTGACCAGTGGGGCCTGAAGGTGTTTTGACAACCGGAGAATTCACATCTCAGTGCCACTCAAGAGCCACCACCTCTCCTGCTCTGTGGACACAGACTGGTGGGCTTCAGCATCAGCACAGGTCAATACCCAGCAAAACCACAGTCTTGCTGCTTCGTCAGGAAGGTGAAGCAAGCTAGACTGAGTAATTCTTACAAGCTCCCTTGCAACTTCAATTCCTAAAGTTGGTTATACTATTATTTCTGGCAACTGAGCTCCCCATCTTGACCGTGAGGAAAACAAATGGCCTGTCTTCTAGAGCTTACTTCAGTTAATTCCCTCTCTTTTCAGGGAATATTCAGGGAAGGAAAGATCAAGTATATCTTTAATAGCACTGTCATTCTACTTGATGTATTCTGTGACAGTAAGAGACCCCATGGCACCTACAGGGACAGAGAAAGTTTTCTCCTTGTTGGAGAACAGTAGAGAGAATCACATAATTTTATTCTCAAATGCACCGCATTCCTGTTTTGATCTCCTTTACAGTCAGTCAATATTTATTAAGAGCAGTATCCACCCTAAGGTGGACTTTCTCTAATCTTGGACTATCAGAAGCTTCGATAGGAGCCACACCGTGCATGCATTCACTCTACAAACGTGCATTATTTAATCTGCAGGAGATTACAACTACCAGGAAAGCCGAGAAAGCCCTCAAACTGACGGCCGGCACAGTTTGTCCTCTCAATTACTACCACCATTGGAAGGGCTCTTTCCCTTTCATATTCCCATGTTACTCCTTCCATTTTATCTTGTGCTTGCTACATTTTACACTTAGCTTAGTAGGTGTAACACAGAGAAAAGCTCACGGAAAGGGAAAAAGTATCCAGGAAACTGCCTGAGCTGACCTTAGCAGAGGTTAGCTTCTGTTTTTTTCCCCCTGCTAAGAGGTTTCCAGCAGAATCAGCATAGCAGATGGAGCTTCCTTACCCTCAGTGGTCAGAGAAAATAGAGGTGGTTATGTCATCCACTCTGCTCTGGAAATTACAGGAGACGACCCACAATGTTCCTATGTGAATTATTCTAGAGATGCTATAGGAACAGAAGGTTAGAAGGTTTTTGGTTTCCTAGAAAGCAAACTTCAGGTGAGGTATTCAGAAAGAGTCATTGATACCTGTCGGAATAGCAGGTGGGTTCTTGAAGGGTTTAGGTTGACTGTGTTTGGGTTAACTGCATTTGGACTAGGCTCTAGGGAAAAAACAAACAAAAGACTTACAAAAATCAAACGGTGGCATATGTGCAATTTTCACAACCCCCCCTCAAGTTTAAAATACACTGACAAACTAGGAAATCTGCAGACTGTAGTGACTGGGCCCCAGCGCTCAGCTCACCCTTCTGGTGCTCCCAGGCAGGAACACCCCATCACCCAAACAAGATGCAGGCAAGCTCCTGATTACTGCCATTTATTCTGAAACACACCCCTGATTTAGCACCAGTCATTATGCTACATTGTTGTTTTTCTCAGGATATGCATATGTATGTAATCAACCATCCAAATCAGCACTTGCACCAGTTTGAATGCGCATAGCTATCATGACTGAAGTGAAATCAGTTCTAGTACACTGTTTTATGTATGCATGCTACTGGCACCTGTATTGGCTGAAGAGTATTGGTAAAACATACAGAACTTCAACACCGTTCAGCAATTAATGCTCCAGCATAGTCAGAAGAAAACACAGATACTCAATCCCTTGCAGGGGAGGCATTATTATTAAAATTAAAAGCAGCTATTGAAAACAAATTATTGTGAGGGCTAAGTGTTTCAGATTCATTAATGATCCCTGTTTGGCTTCTTTCTTTTTCTGGCTCCTCAATACTGCAAGAAAGGATGACAGCAAAAGGTTGATACTTGTAATAACAAATAATGACATTATGGGAAAGGGAAGGGGAGAAAGGAGAGCCCTGTTACTGAAACAGAGCTGATCCTTTGAAGGAAAGGGACAGGATTCTTCCCTTACTCATACCAGAATAAGCTACAGCCACAGCACATTTATTACACGTGACAGCAAATGAGACAGAAAAATATCAAACTTCAGGTTAATTTATTAGCAGGGAAAGAGATATATTTATAAGCTAGATAAAACACAAAAGGTCCACGGGAGAAAGTGGGGACTACTGAGATGAAGGTATGAAAAGATGCCTGAACTAGGGGTGGGGGGTGCGGTGGAGTACTGTTCCTTGTGCAACCAGTCACACTCACTCATGCCTTCTTTTATAACTACAGGTGTGTGCCTGCACCTTACTATAGATGTACTTTCTGCAAAATCAGTAGCTGTGCCCTTTCTCCATAGAGGCACCAACTGCTTGCCAGGGTAGGAAATAGCACCTCGGCTAGCACAGCTGTGGGGTCTTCAGGATTCCTTTGCCTCTTGCTACAGTTTCATGCTAGAGGGAGAATTCTCATACAAGAGCGTACATTAAGACACATATATTGCTCTTACACAATAATAGATATTAAGAACAACTTAAAACAGCACTCCCCCTGTTACCCTAGGCAGAAAGCAATACACAGTCTATAGGCAATACTGAACAGCCAGTTTAAAATGTAATTTTGCAGGAATACATTAAGATGCCTTTAAGATTTTCCAAATACTGAGTGCACACCTTCAAGCAAGGCTCACAGATAAACTTCAACGTTTTTAGGCATTGATTAGTTACAGACACATTCCAGACATTTCAGCCATTACACTCCCATGAAAAGAAGACATAATGGCCAAAAAGTTGGGAATGTACCTGTAAATATTAAAAGGGTTAAAATTACTCAGCTTATCTTTTAGCCTTTTTCAAAGTGACATACTGAGGATGTCTTAGGCCTATCCCAAGGAAAGCTGGTAAAACAAAGGAAGTCTAATCAACATAGCAATGTGTTGCAATAGAATCAGTTCAGAAAGAAAACCCATGATGATTAAGTACACAGAAACACTCCCATCACGATATTGGAAAGTATAATTTTGAAATTTTGGGAAATCTCAATGAAGAAACCAAGGAGAAAACAGATGCAATCCAATTTGTTAAATGGAGAAGGCTTTTGTTTCAAGTTTTCCTCCTGACCTTTGATAACTTATTATTTAGAAATACTATGTTTCACAGTTACTTTTTTTTTGTTGTTGTTGTTAAATTGGCCTGCAGGGAGTAAAGGCTGAATACAATTTGCTAAGCAGAGCTCTGATGCATCATCTAGAGTGCACACAACTGCCGAGCAGCCAGGGTGACCCACTCAGAAGCTTAAAGACATAGAGCACATGTGAGACACCAGCATTTATTTATTTTTTTTTAAAAAAACCAACTGCTGAAAAGGAGTGAGCTTAACCTAGGAATATAGTCTGTTACAGTACGCTTTTTGGTACATAATGCAATAATAGTACAATTTAACGGAAAAGAAGTATGAAGCAGATGTGGCCCTCAATTTTCAGAAATTCTTTTGCAATGGTTCTGACAGGTAGGCACCATACGGATATAGTATTAATTATTACCTCCTATTCTATTTTAACCTATTTACTTCACCCTCCATATTACCCGCAGCAGCTGTTGGTGCTAGCATCAGGCAGAAGAGGTCTGCAGGCTCTTCCTGCTCCCTGACAGTAGCTCTGGGAAGGAAACTTGGGCTCAAGATCACCAAAACAAAGCCAGCAAAAACAACAGTAACACTTAGGCGATGGGAAGGGAAACTGTTCCTCTGGGTGGATTTAAAAGGCAAATTTTGTAGCAATGCTTTTAATGCTCATTACCTGCTGTTCCCAAGAAACAGTTATCACCACAGATGAGGAAGAGGAGCAATATGAACAAGAGCAAAAGCCCTGTGTGGCAGATTAACGTCCAGAGAAACGGGAAGCTACAATTGAAGATTTTTGCAATACTGAAGCTGATACAGACGCCTAGTAGTTAACATTCAGTCACTCAACAAATATTTATTTAGAGACAGTGTAACATGCCCACTGCAGAACTTTGAGTTTTAAAAAGAACCAAAAGATATTTATTTATTTGTTTTAGAAACCTGATTGCCACAGGTAATGCAGCTCTTAAACCTTTCAATCTCTGGTGGTTACTTCTACAGGGTTTGCACGGCACATGGGTGACAATCAAGCCTATACTGACTTTCTGTATAGCAGTGAATTTCCCTCTAACATAATCCCAATGAAAACTCAGGTTAGAATGAAAATGAAGCAATAAACTCTCTTCTTAATCCCAGCACTAAATGCTGATTTAACCCTAATCCAGGCAAATAGATTTGGGCTTCTTTTTTTATTCACCAAGACTAATCTACTTTAATGAAGATCTTGAAAAGTGTTTGTTTTAAAGCAGTCATTCTTAAATGACTGATGTTTAACAAAGCCACTGAACCCATTAACCCTGTGGGTGCTTGTCACCTAAAGAAGGCAACAAATTATTGTAAAACTGAAAAAAATATCCTAAATTCTTCAAGTGCTGCGATACTCAAGGCAAAATCCCTGGCCAGAAATTACCTTTTCTGGGAGCAGAAAACTGCCATAAAAAGATAAATTTCTTATCACTACATCTTTTGAAAGAATCACACAATATTGCTGAATTCTTTGGTCTTCTAAATCCTTTTATCCCCAAGAAAAGCTAGCTTTTAGCAGGTGATGTTCTCGGTAATTGAAATCCCAGCCCAAAGGTACTGCTGTATAACTCTCAGATGTATCCTGGGGACTCTAAAACCTTAACTGGCCTGAGGCAGTCATAGATACTCACAGTGGATAACTGCAACCAACTCGCCCTGAGCTCCCTCTAAGTCAACGTTGAAAACACAATTTCCATGAGAGTGTGACCTGGAGCAGGATCCTAACCCTGGTCTCGAAGACATCTGGGACAGCCTCCTCTCACCCAGCACACCCCTCTGCCCAGACAACTCGGGTGCTCAGGAGCTGCCTTCTCAACAGCCACAAGGTTACAGCAAGCTGACTGTTTGAAGTACTGGTAAAGTTCACCTTTTTCCCTTTTGCCCTGGAACTTGTACTATTTTGGGGAACCACTCCAAGATCCATTTGGCACAGGGTCTAACATTTGTTTCTTAAGCAGATCTGCTCCTGGAAATATTTACAGGCTCTTAAGTAGTGACAACACGAGATATTGGGTACAGTACAAGTGATTCACATACAGACAAGGAGTTGGATAGTCGTCCCCCCTTTTCCCCAAAGCCATCTCTGTTTTTCTTCCACATCTATGTGCTGCAAGCTTTGAGGGAGGCACCTGTTATCAGTAATGACCCTGGCTGTGCATACTAAGGGATGTTACACTTCATTATACTGTAATATATCATTTATGATAATGTGTGCCATTTCACTGAGAAAGAAAAAAAAAAAGTAGGAGAAAACTGCAAATATTGTATCCAAAGTCATCTATTTCTGTGGACAAATAGATTTAATCTCATTGCAAGTTGCTTTGGTAAGAGAATGCTTTAACATACTCCAAACTCTTAACCCTTGGGTTTCAGTAGTCATAAGAATTAAAACCAGAAGGACCATTACGTCTTCCAGGAAATTAGCATTAACGATAAACCCAAGATAATTTAATCTAGTAGTGAGTTTGGTCACAACACATACATTAAAATAAGATGTTCATTTTTGCATAAGCAAATTAATACAAAGCAGCAGCACTACTAACAAGGGTAGGCACTTACATTTACACAAAGTGAAAGCTAGGAACTACATAAATACCTCTATGCAGCCACTGATGCCAAGTTACTCTTCATTTACACTGCTATAGATAGCTACAGTCAGATTTAAAACATCTGAAAAATCCCATTCAGTAACATGGAATCTGAGGCACTATTATACATGTTCGTTCTTCTTTCTTTACCAATGACAAAAGAACTAGTCCAACAGTCTTTCAAAACTCCTTAATTTTAAAAAAAACCTACTAAAACCTCTGAATATCTCCAGCAAGTTTATTAGAGCTCTACATCTACCCTTTGCTTCGGAGCAGTTGCAACAAAAGTATTTGCTCAAGCTATGGGAGTTGTTGATTTATTGACTTTACATGCTATGTCCTATAGACAAGGCAAGTGCAACAGCCAAAGGAAAGAACAATATTTAGAACTGTTTTTCTCTTCAGACAGTGAGGCTTTGGGAACGCAGCTAAAACCTCCAATTACATTTTTCAAATAGCGGAGCATGTTAGGCCAGTACAGCCCCAAATCTCGGCCAGCCTGACAGGCTCAGCAGGTTTTCTCCCTGAATTGTGTCACCAACCCTGAGACAAGTACAGCAGAACCCCAGACGTGCCTTGCATCAGAACCAAACAAGTGATATGTGAACACTGCACTCAAGTTTTCAAAGGTACAGGTAGAAGTTTTGCTGCAAGAGTCCTACAGAACATTCACACACATTGTGAAACTAAACCCAGGACCCTCCTGACCCCTCCCAATTAACATTACAGGCATTTAAATCAGTTGGTTTGAGACATTTCCCACCATCAGCACAAGTTGTTTTCATCACAGTAAATGATCACTGGTGGGATTTTCCTAGTCCCCACTGACACCAGTTTTCAGTAAAACCAGCAGGATTCTGAAATCACAGCACACACTCTTGTTATCACAACAGTTCACCTCAAAACCAGCTTGGATTTCAAAGCTCTTTCCAAAACCTACACATCTCCAAACACTGATTACACAGAGCTTCATCTGGTTATCCAGATGTATGCTTTATTAAAAGCCCTCTGAGCTGTGTCATATAATGTATCTGAGCCAGCAAATCATTAGAAAATCTGTACATATCAGGTTGTCAGAAAAATGAAAGGACATTCATAATCTGTAGCAGTGTCCAAAGGCAAGGTAACAACCAGGAATCAGCGTCCTACTTAAACCATTTTTTTTCCCTGAACACAGTAAAGAATTTTTTCAGTCCTTCATTGACTGGATACTCATGATTTGGCTTAATGCAGGGTGCTGGCATATTCCCATAGTTACAGGCACATAGATGACTTCAGTGGAGTTCTCTAACAAGCTGGATTAATTCAGTGTTCACATTATTAACATTGCTTTTACTTTGTACCTAAATATTTTTGTTTACATATTTTATTTAGTTTTCATTTTTCTGTTTAAATCCTGTAGTTCTGTCTCCTAAAAACATCCAGAAGAAAAGATGCTTGTGAACAGATGCCTTCTGATGGAAATAGCAATTTTTGCAGTTTGAGTGCATGCAACTTCAACAGAAGATTCTATTCAAATGAACAGCTAGTTCACATTAAAGATACTGAAGATTTTTAGAAGTGATTTTTACCAGAAAATACCCAATAACCCTACCAAGCAACCTAAAATATTAAAAACAGAAAGACAAGCCTGAACTATCTATTCTGTAAGGCAAGTTTCAATTCTTTTCCAGTAAAACCTGGCAAACAAATGAGGGAATTCATCTCCCAAGAGATGAATAAGTAATTTATGTTGCAACTCTTACATTTCTTTAATAAATAACAGAGCCAGATTGTGAAGTATTGAGATGAAAGTACTGAGGCTGGAGGTTGTGCTGCTCAGCTCCTGGCATAAAGTGTGTAGTGTTACTGGAAAGTATCAGCATCAAAACAGAGCTAGAAAGTACCGAGCTCAGAGGTTCGCACACTTCTCCTCCCGCACTTACGTGGGATAACTTCCATTTTCTAGCTGAGATTTTTGGTTCATAAACAACACAGATTGTTAGTTCCTATTAGCTTCAAACATAAAGCAGGCTTGTGATGTGGAAACTTCAGCCACAAAGAGGAGGAAGATGGGGAAAAAGAAAAAAGAAAGAGCACCATGAAGTACTGTTCTGACTGACCAAAATGTTCCACGCCTTGTAAATGCGTTTTGGTTTATATTTCTCTTGGAATTTCTCTTTCTTGCCCTATGAAAGCTGTGTTAATGTTAATCTTCATGTTTTAGAAGATGTCCATGAAAGTATCCCTCAGAAGAGTTAGTTCTGCCATTCTGGGGAGTCTCCAATGTGTCTCTTCCAGAGTAACAGAGAAGGAAGTGGAATTTTCAGCAGTTTGAGGCTGTACCTAAGCTCTTTAAGAATTGCCCAGTACTCCCCCATTTCAATGAAAGGAAGACTCCTATGGTTTTGTCTGCTATCTGACACTGTCAGTTTGTTTCCTAACTATTTTTTGTCCTACAGAAGTCTGCTGATGAAATGGCAGCTCCTTACTGTTCTTTAAATCACCACCCTCTCTCCTCCTTCCTTCCATGTTCTCCCACAGACCCATCCCAGACTCCCCCTTGGCAGCTTTCCCCATGTCACCGTTCATCCTTTCCTCAAACTGACAGTTCACTTTCACTCAAAATGCTCCATTTAAAAAGACTCTTTAAATACAGTTATCATAAATCCATGGATATAAGCCAATAAAACAGCATATCACAGTGAAGTTTTCTAGTATCTGTTAGATAATTCTTTGTAAGAATCCATCACAACTCTCATTAAATGCTCTCATGTTTTGCTGTCCCAGTGAAAACCTATGCTAAATGTGAAATGACCTGACTTCTACCATGCATAACATGTTATATGTTTTTCAAAATCAATAAATTATTTCATTCCCTTTTGCCTGGAGATATTTATGATCTGCATTCTAGTCAGCTTCCATAACTTCTGCTAGACTCTTTAGGCAGGTTTTATTCCTTTTCTTGCAAGTTGTCTGTCATTGATAGCCTGATCTGCATCAGTCACAAGTTTTGCCCGCACAGGCAGCTTCCTTACTGCAGTAGCTTTTCGAGCACCTAGCAACACTTTCTTAAGAAAAGTCTCACTGGAATTAAGGAAAACATGAATGATGATTTCAAATTATGAATCAGCCAACTGATCTGATGCCAAGGAGGCCAAAGTGTTTAACACCATCTTTGCACCAGCATTTGCCAAAAGTAAGATGTGAGTAGGCTGCTAGCACAGTGCCACCAGTGACAGGGGTTATGTATCCTATTAGATACATGTAGATTAAAGACAGAATCAGTAAAAGTAATATTTAAGTTAAATGCACTCTAAGTTCGTCATAGAATACCTAAAGATTGGCCTAAAGCAAACTCAGAACCTCTAATGGTTGTCTGTGAGAGCTAACTGGGAATGGTTGCTGTACCAGAGAACTGGAAGAGGCAAGCTTAGTGGCTACTTCTAAAAGACTTGGGGGGTGCAGTGGGGTGTGCAGTGTAACAAAAAAAAAGAGCAGATGTCAAAAAGATGTCAAAATTTCCAGACAACTTAAATCCCTAGAAAAAACTCTATGGTAAATTACTAAACTTATCTGTTGTGGAACAAACCAAAGAAAGTAACAGCAGTTAGTTTGGATCTATCAACAACAAATCTAGCCCAAACCAAATTAATTTTCATCTGGAACACAACTGCAGACCTTCTATATAGGAAGGAATGACTGTCATATCTCTCAAATTCATTAGTGCTGTAAACAAGCCACAGAAGACATTGAAGCATCCTTTTATTTTTGGCAGCAATCCACTAGTGGCAGAGGAGTTTGTAGGTGTATATTGAATGATAGCATTAGAGAGGAAGGACAGTTTTGATAAACCTGGAGAAGCAGGGGGAAAAGGGAATTCAGAAAGAAAAATGCAAGTTACTAGGATAGCTGACTGCACTGATACAGTGTGGAAAACAAGAAGCCAGGCAAAAATCCTTCAAGAAATAATTTGGAGATTACAGGGTGGATCACAAAGTGAGCATAATTCAGCATTTCCTACTCTGTAACAGCATGATAATCCTTGCACTCAGGCATCCATGTGAGAGTGCATCTTACAAGCCACATGGAAATCTTCTGCCACCCTGCTCAGCTGTAAGGCTGAACCCTATCTCCCCTGAAGTGCAGTGCTCAGAATTAGGTAAAGCCAGAGAAAGACCAGGAGAGATCAGCAAGAGTGGTCAGAAGTCTCCAGTGTGACCAGTAAAGAAATTCTGACCAATAACAAACTTCAAATACATAAAAGCTCTGCAAAAAAGAAGGTAACCATCAGCTGTGGTAAGGAGGACAGAACTGAGACTGAGACTTCTAGAGCACAAGTCTTATGAGGAGCAGATGAGGGAACTGGGGTTACTTAGCCTGGGGAAAATAAGGCTCAGGGGGACCTTATCACTCTACAGCTCCCTGAAAGGAGGTTGTAGACAGGTGAGTCTTGATCTCTTCTCCCAAGCAACAGGACAAGAGGAAACAGCCTCAAGTTACACCAGGGGAAGTTTAGGCTGGATATTAGGAAAAATTCCTCCACTGAAATGGTGGTCAAGCACTGGAACAGGCTGCCCAGTGAAGTGGTTGAGTCACCATCCCTGGAGGTATTTAAAAGTGTAGATGTGGCACTTAGGGACATGGTTTAGTGATGAACTTGGCAGTGCTGGGTTAACAGTTGGACTCGATCTTGAAGGTCTTTTCCAACACAAATGGTTCAATGATTCTACGAGACTTAAATTACACAGACTTAGATTTTTCTGAAAACTAGCTTCGCTGATAGGGCGAGTGAGCTGTGACTGGACAATGTCTTAACATTTCTCAGAAAAGATGTGCAAATAGCTGATGAGGACAGACATACAACTGAAAGATCATCTCTTGAGGTGCCACCTTGGGTGTCCCTCCCTGCAGCTGGCATGGGAAGGCCAGGATTCAGCAGTGTGAAATTGGCAAAAGGTGTATAGGGCACTGCTCAGAAAATTATGCAGATGGAAGAGTTAAAACATAATCAAACAAAACTATTCCCCCCACTTGGTTAATCTTATGATGAAAGAGGAATTAGAGGCAATATTTTTAAAGATGCATCACTCTATTCTCTCCTCCCTGGTGGTAGGTACCTGTTTTCTGGGTTTGAAACCTTTTCCTTTACTATTTATAAATTGATATCTTGTTTCAGAGCTTGCAACACATTAACAGTCATGGGTTGGTCTCCCACAGTAACTTGGTATTGTTTTTATTGTGCTGTGCAGACCAGATACCAGGTTTTCCAGACCCTTAAACACCAGTGACCTGATGTATGCAGCAGACACAAACTGGTGCCATATCCCATAAAAAGGACATGGAACTTTTGATGTGAGTGCAGAGGAGGGCTACCATGAAGGTGACCAGAGGGCTGGAGCACCTCTCCTCTGAAGACAGGCTGAGAGAGTTGGGGTGGTTCAGCCTGGAGAAGAGAAGGCTCCGGGGACACCTTACTGCAGCGTTCCAGTGCCTAAAGGGGCCTGCAGGAAAGTGGGGAGGGACTTTGTACAAGGGCATGTGGTGACAGGACAAGGGGTGATGGCTTTGAACTGGAAGAGGGCAGATTTACGTTAGATATTAGGAATAAACTCTTTACTGTGAGGGTGGTGAGGCACAGGAACGGGTTATGCAGAGAAGCTGTGGATGCCCCATCCCTGGAAGTGTTTAAGGCCAGGCTGGATGGGGCTTGGAACAACCTGGTCTAGTGGAAGGTGTCCCTGCCCATGGCTGGGGGTTGGACCAGATGACCCTTGAGGTCCCTTCCAACCCAAATGATTTTATGATATTGCCTGGTTTGCTTTGTCAGGGGTGCCAGTCAGATGCTTGCCTACTTTATTGCTTACTTTTCCTTAGAATGCAATAATGAAAAACTGGTTTCCAAAGAAAACCCCATATCAATGGACTGCTATATCTGGGCGTAATGACAGTACCACTGAAAAGACCTTGCTTCTTGATGAAAGAATTTCAGCCTTTGAGACTTCAGACCTGGTTTCAGAGTGCCTTTGCCACAAAATTCCTGATTATTAAGTTCCAGCTATGACTAACCCCATTACCAGACACTGCAGTGGGTAGCAGCCAAGATGACACACATCCCTCTCTATTACTACGATGTGCCATGTTCTGGTTTCCAGCCAGGCTTTATATTATTTCTTTTCTTTACAATTCAATGTAATTTTGGGCTTGGTATTATTACTGTCTCTGCAATAAATATTTCTTAATTCTCAAATAGAAATAACTTGAAATCTGGGAGGCAAAAATTCCATAACATTTTTCCGGAAGAAAAGCATTAAATCTTTGATGTAAAGAACTGCAGACCCAGACTCCACCTGGTCCTGGATGCACAAGAAGCAGAGCCAGCGAGGGAGGAAGCCACTACAGCTGGGTTTAGAGAGTCCAAGGGAAGAAAAGGCAACAGTTGTGCTCCATTGAAATGCAGACTGCCTGCCAAATTCTCCAACTGCACTGCACTAGGAAGTACTTTTTAATCAGGGGCGGAAAAAAAAAAAAAAAAAAAAAGAGAGAGAGAGAGGGAGGGAGCATGGTTATATGACAAGTCGCCCTGTTTCTATCTCTTAATTGGCATTTTCCTAGAAGGACTGATTGTGTCTTAAGATATTACAATTTTTAATGTTCTTTCAGTAGTAAGAAAAATTCTTAGTAGTTTAACACAGCTGTCTCTCAGAAGGTTATCTCTTGTTTACAGTACATTTTGATACTATCTTTTAAGCACTGAAACAGAAACAAACAGGCATCTAAATACCTGTTACCACAGTTTGCAGAAGTGATGAATTATTAACTATTTTCTGTCATCTTTTACATTATGTTAATTTTCTTTATCTTGCACATCTGTCACACACCCCCTCCCATCCAACATGCAGGATAAAAAATATTTAAATAAAGTTATTCATGCTTAATTGTGGTCAATATAGCTGACATTAAGATACAACAGGTCAAATCAAAGAAATTGTACCAGTTACTCTGCCTGAGGAATTGGCCCTCATTCTATGCAATGTGTCTTACAGTCCTCATCTTCTAAAACAAGTTCATCAGCCTATCACTTTTTAAAAAAAATATCTTCATTTAGAAATTAAAAAAACAAAACCAGAAAAAAAAATCATTTAAACTGATGCACGATCACAATAATCCTTTGTTATTTTGAATTGTCTAATTTAGGATTATCTTCAAGTTTGTTTCCTTACAGCTAACACCCAGTTAGTATGGGAACAAGGGATTGCAGGCATTAACCACTTCTCAAATGAAAATCATAGGTCAGAAATTCTCATTGACCACAGCAGAAATTAGATCAAACCCAAGTACTACACTGCAGGAACACAAATTCCACAGGCAGGAAGCACTGCCAGCCTGTATGCTCCTTCAGCAGATAAGCTTTTTACACAAGATTATTATCATGACAAATTCTGACAGAGATTTGGATTAATTCTATCATAATGCTTTATTCCCAACTTTACCATCAATACTATGAATACAGAGACTCCATCTGAAAGCCATGGTTTTCAATAGCAATACAGACTAAACTTCTGTGCATGTAAAGCATTAACATGAAGGCAGAAATAGGGTTAGTTGCCCCCTGGATGTGGTTACAGTATAAGAAAGCATTTTCTTCTTTATTTATTCACATAGGTCTCATTGACCAGTTCCTGGCAGAGGAAGACTGAATGCATGCAGATACTCAGTTGCTGTAGATCAGGTGCCTCCTTTAAAGTCAGCAACATCATGATAAACCGACTTGATCAATTTATACCAGCTCAGGAAAAATTCTGTATGGATACTCGTAGCTCAGTAAGACTGCAGTACAAACATGCATCCTCTTCCCTCACAACTTCCCTCACAAAAAATGTTGATATTCATAACCATGTTGGCCAAAGGAATGTCCTTTAAGGGCACTTGCCCACAGCAGATCAAAAAGATCCAAGAAATCTATTTTAAATGCTAGCTAATGCATTTATAACATTCAGTTATTCATCAACAGTTAAAAAGATGGATTATCAGGCAGCAAAGAGAGAAGCCTTGTGGGAGGCTGTCAGAAGAATAGGTTTGATAGTCCTAACATAGAACTACTGATGTGCTTATGGCCAGATAAGAGTATATGGCTGCTGTTAATCATTTGCTGTATGTCACCACATGGGGGGCTTTCTTTCATGTAGGGGTGTCTCTCATTGGTAAGAAGCCTTTTTTCCTCTTTGGAAGTGCATATCACTGCACACAGGGAAAAAAAAAAAAAAAAAGAACTACGAATACACATGTACAAAAATGCAAGGAATAAAGAAGGTCAGAGCTCTACTCATCCAATCACCACCCACATTTCTCAGCAAAATAGGTCCTTCCATAGGGCCTTTTACACTGGTAGCAAGGCAAAACAGCATACTTTCTTCATAGTACTTTTAAGACTGAAGAGCTGCCATCAGGTTGTGTGTTTTACGGGAGGCCCCAAACTTTAATCCAGGATGCTGGCTTTGCTGCTCCCTGAGAAGCACCTGTGTACTCCATCAGCAGAGCCCCACTGGCACGAGTCGCCCTTGGGCTGCCAAGGCTGTGGTGGGGCAGCCGCAGTGGAGGATCGTCCCTGACCAACATACCAGCAGGAGCTGAGCCCTTCACATTCCTGTGATGCAGCCTGTATTTACTTTTGGCCAGATCATTAGCCAAAGACATGAGGAGATAATGCCTTCTTTATCCCTTTATGAGCAGAGCAAGTAAGAAGAAATATTAGGGGCACCTGGGGTAAAAATTACATTGGGTAGACATACTCCTCATTTTCACATGAAGATTCAGGTACATCTGCAACCAGGAGCTAGTGTATATGCCTGCATCAGCATATATAGTTGTGCTAGTTAAGTCAGGTTCATAGGTAATTATTTATGTTATAACAGCAGGGGTGGGGGGTAGGGGAAGAAGAGAGATATCTTGAATTTAGGAAGGCTAGTTCACTTAGCTCTGTAACGCAAAGCACGTGTTCCTTTTTAAGTACATGAGCAAATCCCCTAACGACTCCTGCTTGAACACAAATGTGCACTTCAGTGCTTGCACTTGGCTGGATCCTCAATTTCCAACTCATTTATGTAAAGATTTTGGACCTTTCTTAAGCAAAATGAAATTGTAAGAAAATACCTGCTTACTCTTCCCAAAGATGAAAAAGCAAGTGTCATTTCCTATTCTTTTATCCCTCTTATCCCACACTGATACATGACGTTTATTTAAAAGGAAACATTTTCAGGCAAAGAGAAAATAATATTTGTTTTAAAGAGAGCAGAAGACAAAATGGCATATTCAACTCTCTTTCAAACAGGACCTAACTTAGAGCTGTGGGTGTGGTAGGTACTTACAGTATTTAACCACGTGTAACAGAAATAGCACTTCTAGAACCTGATTTCTTTATCAGATAACACATACAGATGAAACTACCAGTGCTCTGAATGTTTCATGACCACATGACAAATCGTTTCATGGGCCAACAGTTTCCCTTTCTTCCAGAAAAACACACTGAAGACTCATCTGGACTGAGTGTCTTCACTCCCTCTAGAATGAGTCTTAATTCAAAGCTTTCCTTGCTACTGCTGTGTGAGAGAGTGTATTTGCTAAGAGGTGGGACATAAAGATATTTGCATTTAACAAGAGCATTTCAAATTTTAAGAAGTGTATACCCTGAACACTTAAGATGAACATGGAAGCTAGCTGAGAGAATGAACCACTGGTAAGGATTAGGAGATTGTTATTTTTAAAGGAAACCAGCACTAAAAAAAAAAAAAAAAAAATATGAAAAGAAAAAACCCAAACAAAACCCCAAACCCAAACCACTTCACTAAAAGGTAAGAAATGCAGGAGCTGAGGTTCCAACAACAATTGTCATCACTGGTATTATTTTCACAAAACTTTTCCTGAAAAACGAATCATACTAACAGCCTACTGTGGAATTGGAATCCCCCAAAGCCTCTGGGGCTTTGGATTTGCTGCAGGTGGGTGGATTGCTGTGAGTTGCAGGATGAGAATTAACCATCAAATTGCAAACATGCCCAGGCTGTGTAATCACACCATCATTTAACAGTGACCTGTATCTTTCACTGTATCTTTCCTTTTCCACCCTCTATTAGTGCACCACCAGTGTCAGGCTGTGGTGTCTTCAAGGATGGATCGTATCTTTCCATATTTTTTTTGTGCAAGACACCCAAGGCACTTCCTAGAGACATGAAGAGAACTCCCAAGGACAGCGTCTAAGTGGGGTGCAGTCATTATGCAGCAGACTCACAAGCTTCAGCATTTGCCAAGTATGTGCCGTAAAATCAAATGGATATGCTGCTATATTAACACTGTTTTCCAGCTGTGTATTTTGTATGGGTTGACTCTGCAATTTCCAGCTGTAACCATAGCCTGGCACTACCCTAGGCTGGATCTTGTGTATAACCCATTTCCAAGAATATTACTTTAATATTTCAAAGGGCAGAAGTGGGACTGTAAATTATATTTTGAATTCCCCAAGTACTTATTACTGTACAAAGTCCCTTTTTTTAAAAAAAAAAGTTTCCCCCTAATATTAGTATTGATTTTTGTTTTTTAGAATTATGTCAGCAATTCCTTACAAGCTGCCTTTTTTGTTTTAAAATGCATTACTATAAAACGTATCTGATAAACTGATTTTTTCAGGACAGCTACTGGTAATTTTAGAAGAAGCAGCTGAATGCATAAGAGCTTTTGAGTTAAACCTTAAAAAAAGCCTCTATATGTCTTCCCAAGAAGAGTTTTTGTAACACTTCCTAGAGCTTCAGGAGAACTGCACCGCCAGCACAGGAAAGGTCCCACAGGTGACTGGAGGCCCAGAGGGGCTCAAGCTGGTGTGGACCAGAAGCCCTCCCCCTCCTGGCCTCTCACCCCACTTAGAAGAGTTGTCCAAAGCATTAAGGCCTTGTTGCGGCAAAAATACTGCAGCTCCAGGAGACCCGATGAGCTGATCTAATTGTTTATCACAGATATAAAAGTATTTCCACTACCTGGCTTCCCACACCCATTCCTGTCTTACATTGTGACAGCCTGATGCTCAGTAGACTATTCTTATCAGCCACTTTAGCTCATTGGAGGAAACTAACACAGAAAAAAAATATAAAGTAGTACATAACTTTGTACTGGTATTAAAACTGAACCTTCTGTAGGAGTCCAGGCAGCATGCAGCTGGTGCAGCGGAGCACAGACCTCTTCCCCGTTGTGGTAGAAAAACTGATGCATCTACTTATTCTACCTGTCCTCTTGCCTACCCGAGTAAGGGCACTTGGGGACTCTGGCTTGATTACTCTGCGGGCAGAAAGTTATTTTGGGACCAAGACTAAAACCAAACAGCCAGCTATGGATTCCAGCTGTGCAACAAAAGCAATATCAGAAGTTCCTGATGTTTGAAAGTATGCATCTGCAGCTGCCTCCTCCACAGAAGAAGGAACACAAACAGCCTTCTTTAAAGTGGAATGCTGAAAAAAAAATAAATCACCACTTCTGTTAATTTTCTTAAGATCTTGGCTTTTGAGCTCCCTGGGATACCTCAGGAAATGTGGGTTTCCTCATCCAAACCAGCCAATCTTGTAAATTGGTACTGTAGAAACCAGCAGCGGGTGTGGTTAGCTCATGAAACCACTGGAGAAAAAATGCAGAGACTCTCTAGCAACGCGATCAGTGTTAGGGCATAGGAACAGTCACAGGTACTGCACTGAATTCCCTTGTCTCCAAGGGGAAAACTGTACCATCCCTGACCTCAATCTAAATTACCTTACATCAGCTACAAGCCAGTCCCATACTAGCTAGCTGCTTTTCCACCAGTTGCCTGGAATTGCTGACACATGGGGCCACCAGCTCTGTCTCCTGCCTTTCCCAAAAGGGGCAGAGGAGCAAGAGATGCCCTTTGCCTTGCCAGGCAGCTCTGGAGATGCAACACCTGTTTGAGCACACTTTAAACCACAGGAACAGTGCAAGAGAAACAGCCATGTCAAAGCACACAGCACTACCCTACCTGACATGCTGATACAGAAAAGGAATTTTCTGGTACATACCCTGGGACTGAAAAGGTAGAAGGTTGACAAGAAGCTTTTGAAATTCAAAATAGGATAAAGAAAGTGATCTTATCGCAGGAAATCTGCCTCTATGTAGTACAATAAAAGTTTTGGGAGTTTCCTAATGTAATTATCTGCATGATCTGCTAATGGCTGGTATAGATGGGCTGCCCCTAAGACTATAAAAAGACTTGAGAAAGCTAGCGGTGGTTCCCGGTGCCTCAGCACGCTATGCCAGCTGACAGGCAGTAACACAGCGTGTCAGGAAGCACTGCAGGAAGACACAGAATGGGGTCTTTCACAATCACCTGCAAGTTTATTAGCTGTCTTCGTTCCTTTGTACTGTATTCTTTCCTGGTCCCAAAGCATTTTCCACCTTGGATACGCTCTTTATAAAATTGATTTTCATAAAAAGCAAACATCTATGTGCTTCTACACAGCAGAAAAGCGGCTGAATGAGTGAACTGAGAGCAGTGTAAGTGAAAAACTTAAGGTACTCTATCACAGCAAATCAGGTGTAAAATTTTATTGAAACTACAGTAAACAAGTTCATTTTTAGCCATTTACTGTATGCTATTTAACAGCTAAATTCACTTTAATCCCCCTTTAACATTGCAGCGATCACATACTTTGCTTTAAACACTAGCGTCACATGCATGAGACTAGGGAGGTATTCAACTAGACTGCTGAAACTGAAGATCACAGAGCAGTTTGTCAATAGTGGTATAATTATTCCAGCTTAACATGAACAGTAAGACTTTGTGGAGTTCAGTTTGAGTGGAAGAAACAAACAAAACAACAGGACTCCTATAAGAACATGTATAGGCATTATGAACTTTGTGCCAGCATAAATTGATGGAGATTGAGACCTTTAATGGACACTTAGGCCAAGCAATACTGTCCGAGGATTTGTCTTTAACAAAACCAGTGGGTTTAGTCAAGCTATAGACTATATGGACAAGAAGTACTGCTTCAACTTTTCTGATCTTTTTGGTCGAATGCTTTCTTTGGGATCAATAGCAACATCGTAACGTACTTCCAAGAAAAGGACGAAATTAAGAAAGACTGAATTTCCCTCAGCACTTTTTAAATTTTGGAAGCAGGTTTGAATGGTATCGTAGTCATCACCCACAGGTTACATGACAAACAAAAGAGCCAAAAAAAGGGTTAGGAGTAAGGACAAAGTTAAAAGGAATAAACCCTGGGAAAACATAAGCTACACACAAGGTTTGGAAGGAAAATAATTGACAAATGTTGGTTAAAACATGGTAACATAGAAGTGTGAAAATCAGAGCTGGACCCGTTTCATCCCTGCTGCAAAGCTGCATCATCTAAATAAAATTCCAGCAAGATCCTGTTTGGCCTTTGCAGTGAGAGCAGGCAACACAACCTGCAACCAGCACTGCAACCAACAAGTTTAGTCTTCAGAAGGCTTCAATCAGCAAGGGCCAAATGCATCTTTGCAAGGCCAGTGACAATAGAGGAGGATTTTTATCTGAACTTCTGAAAGATGTAAACAACAGTGAGGGATTTTGGAGAATCGCTTCAAAACAATTACGTGGTTGGAGGAACTGACTAAGGCTTCTTCACAAGAGCTAAACATGTCTAGTCTGGCTGAGCAGTCTCCAGCAGAAGCTGGAGAGAGGCCTGGGAATTTTTAAGTCTTCATCTAAAGTCCAAAACCTGAAGGTACCTACAGAAACACAAAGCAAATGAGCCTTGTGGGATAAAATTAGACACTAGGAAGTAAACTGGTAGGGAAAAGTGTACCCCATAGAAAAGTGATTCTGCTGTTCAATAAGTAGCAGAGGAAAGGAGGTGCATATGGGTCCAGATTAGCAGGTACTAACAACCAAATCTGAGGGGAGTTATTTACTGTAATCATACAGAGCCCTCAGGAGTAGCACACTATAGCCGAGATAAGAGAAACTAAGATTCTTTGGACCTGAAGGCAGACTTCTCGGTGTTCTCCAAATACAAAGTCCGAAGTATCTCCCTTCTTAGGTTTTTGAATTGGCAACACCTTTATTATTTTGAACATCTAAATGCTTCTCTAAAATTTTGGCCCACTATTTTACGCAGAAAGGTCTTCCTCATAAGAAAAAAAAAAAGTTTGTTAGGACTGATAAGGGAGAACCAAGTTTTGCATGCATTAGTTGCAAATTTATTTCATACAGGCTGTTTTAAGTAAATAGAATTTGTTGGAATAGAGCTGTCATCAGAGTGTATTGATCATCTGAGGCTTTTTAGATTCACAGAAAGAGCAGACAAATGCAGGGGGGAAGAGAGCCTGTAATTCTGCTTTTTGTTATCCCATGTCTGTAATACTAACTGATGCAAACGTCCACTGTTAATTGTGTGGTTTTTTTGTTGGTTTTTTTTTTTACATCAGCATACATGGGCACATTACTGGATTGATGTCTCACAGGGGAGCTGTGTATTGGCAGGAACAACAGACTACAAGTGATCTAGTAAGTATTTTCGAATTCTTAGACTATGTCTTACTGAAAACTGGCAATCTTTCCTGTTTCTTATTCCAGCTTAAAATAAGCCCTAGTTGTGGTCTAGTCCAAAGCTTGCATCTGTCAACTTTGTGGCACGCAGATACACAAATACAGTAACATTTGTTTTCTATGTATTATGTCCTTCCATTCATGTCAGTGGGAACCACTTTACATCAAATCTTCCTCCAGTTCATCCACATCCACCCCCACCCCTGCCTTATCTGCACACTAACTCCATGATCTTGTCTATTTTCCCTTTTAGTATTTCCCTCCCCCACCCCCCACCCCACCCCCCGCTTTGGGAACAATAACTGAGGCACAGAAAATTTCCAGTTACATTTGGTTTTCCCTCAGAAATTAAAATGATAGACATTGGTAGGGGAAACGGACCGCACAGTAGCAATTACACTTCTGTTGAGTACATCACTTGGTCTGTGTATTTTGGTTGCCTTCTGAAGGTCCTTTTATTTTAGTCTCAGGCCTACTTGGCTGCAGTAGGTCACTTGTTTCCGACAGCAATAAAAATAAAAATAAAAAAGCAGCAGCCCTGAAAGCAGCATTCTCCCCCGCCCCGAGGATGTTGTTTTCCAGCCTGTCTGGGTTTCCGGTTCCCATGAATCAGCTTGTTGCTGTTGTGTTTGGGTTCACTGCGCCGCAGGAAAATGCTAAAAGGCTTGCTTTCTTTTCATGAAAAAGCAAGACAAATTCTAACAGAAAGCCACCTTGGTTTCTGAGCATTTTAAAAAAAGAAGTTAATTTTTCCATCTTTTTCCCTATTGTCCTCTTTGCATTTATTCCAGGAAACCCCTTCATCTTACTGAGATTTTGAGTGTTACTGAAGGGCCAGGGCTTGGCTTTCTGCAGCAACTTGCTGCACCAAGGATGGTGCTGCTTTGCCAGGAGAGGCTCACAAGGATTTTGCCCATTGCAACTGGTGTTTCGGGAAAGTGCGTCACCACCGCTTGAAATGCCAGCCTGCATGATCCCGCCACGGCTTCACCAGCTCCCTCAGATTGAGAGCTGGGCCAGGGACTCAAGGCCATTCACATCCCTTTTCAGATGCAATCCATCCAAATCCATCCAACCCTGTCTGCTCCAAAGAGAGAGAGGTCGGGAGATACGAGCACAACTGATAACAAAAGCCCAGGAACAGGCCTGTTGCTCTGTGGAAACCACAGCTTGTGCAGAGCGCACACACCCCCCTATATATATAGCTACACTCTAGTCTTCAGCCATTCCTACAAATCTGGAGTCAATAGGGTTTTCTGGCTTTGCATTTTTTTTTACAGCTTAGTTTCATAAGCTAAAATAGCTGACCCTGCTTCCACTAGTAGGTTGCAGTAGATGATCCACCAAAGCCCCTTCCAAACTGAATTGTTGTCCTATGACCCTAAAATGCAATTAAACTCTCAGTCCATGCCCCTACCTCAAATAGCTTCTGGACTTGACTGATTTCTATCCAGCCTGGCAAAGGGGTATTGACAGATAATTAAGGTCCTGGAAGGTTTTTTTTTTGTTTGTTTTAATTTTATTTTGGAGGGGGTTTTTTTGTTTGTTTTGGTTTTGTTTGTGTGCTTTTTTTTTTTTTTTAAATTATGGCAGGATAGAGAAGAAAGATGAAAAGCAGATTCCTCCCCCCCTCCCTTTCCCAAAAGCAGACAGATTACACATTTTGAATGCTATTTAGCAACAGCACATACCTCAACCAGCCTATTTCCTTCAGCTGTTTATGTCTGTGACTCAGATAAGTCAAAGACACCAACTCTCACGCAACAGCCCCATTCCCCTCCCACCCCCCTTCGAGCCACCAGCCTCTCCAGAGGTGCTCACACCCCGACCCAGGCAGGTAGCAAGTAGAAGTCATGGTGGCCCACAGGGGCAGCGCCGGGCTCTGGGCGCAACCAGAGATACACCACAGTCTCCCACAGAACCACAGAAAAAGCCCCAGAAGTGGCTTACACAAAACCTGGGGGAGCTACCACACACTTTGTGTGTCAGTGGCACAGATAAGCTGCATTTTTCACTGCAGTTGCCTGCCAGAGATGGCTGTTACGTGCTCTGGCAATTTTCCTCTTTAGAGCAGGCACACAGCTTCAGACTTCATAGGAACTTCGAGGTGCTCTCACACCTCAAGAGGTTTTCAACCCTGAGGAGAGGTACGGGGCAGATCTGAATGTGAGATTGGGCCCTCAGTCAGCAAAACATCCCAGTTTCCAAGGGCACTATCTCACCCTGGGCTGGCTTATGTGGACAGTTGGAGAAAGGCAGCAGGAGCTGCCCTCGGGGTGACAGACAAGAAGCCCCAGCTGCTGCCTGATGGCGAGGGAGCCTGGCCAGGGCCCTACCTACGGCGTCAGTGCCGGCTGCCTGCAGGTAAGGGGATCAGAGATAGTGGGGTCCCTCCCCATAAACAGACGTGCATTTCCACACAGAAGTCACGTCCCAGTTTGTACCTCTTCGGCTATCCCTCCCTCCCCTCATGCGGGATACAATGCAGCAGAGACTCAAGGGTTTAAGGAAGTCCCACATTTATTTACGTATATATTTATGATGCGGGCAAATCCAAAACAGTAATAAAGGTCTTCCTTCCTCTGACAGACTGCACATGAGCATGGCACGTTTAAGTGTGACATGTATTTAACTCACAGCAGGCAGGAGACTTTGGCTATTTTCTTAAATCTCCATATCCTGACCCCTTGCTACCTTGGACATGTATGTGTGGGGTACCATGTTGTTGCATGTATCATCTCTCTGCCACCCCAAAGCAATTTCATAGCTTTTTTTCCACAGCTCCTCAACCTTGCGTGCCAGAGCTGACCAGCCTGCCCAGTGCACCGGCATGCCTGGGGAGGCAGGGAAGGCTGGGGGGTGCAGGGGAGCAGGACCGGGGAGCTGCATGCCTGCCTGGAGCAGGTGGAGTCCAGAGCTATTGCGCAGTTTGGGGGTGGGCAAGGAAAAAAGGCAGGAGTTATTATCCATGCTCCATCATTCATGGCAGGACTATGCTTGTTCCTGAGAAAAATCCCATTTGTGCCCATCCTGGGATTTTTGGTGCCCTCGGTTCATCCTGTTCTCTCCTGTTTCCATTTATGCCTCCCAGGAAAAAAAAAAAAAAAAAAAAAAAAAAAAAAAAAGGTGGCGGTGGGAAGAGCCCAAACAAACAGCAGAGTAGTGATGGTACTGAGAAAATCCAAAAAGCCAAACTGATATTCATTGCATAGAGTAGTAATTCATCGATCCCGCACTGACCACACATTGCACAAGGGTGTACTTCTGCCTGTAATGGAGGGCAGAACCGTCAGGCTCCCACAGGCTTGAACTGTTCTGGAGAATTCCCACAATCCCTTGGAAAGGTTCAGAGATAGGAGCCCAACCAGGAGGTGCTCGTTTTGACACACAGCTAGCCTTCTACAAGAAGCCAGCAAGCCGCCTGGAAAGCCTGCATGCACTGCCCTGTTCCCTCTGCATGTGCAAATTTTTGAGGCTCTCTGCTGCTGGTCTGTGAGGAGCCCTGCCCTGGCACCCTAAATGCACAGGATGAGGATCCTGCACAGACTTCAGTTCTCCTGAGCTTGGGTGCTGCAGCACTTGCCAGCACCCACCTCAAAGGGTCTTGCTGCCAGCCGTGGCAGTGGCATCCTGACAGCAGGGCTCAAGCCTGCTGCACTGTATGCATGGTGGTGTCCTCCCCTACGCCTCACCCGACCTCTCCGGCCCTGCCTCAAAATCTCTTGGAAAAGGAAAGGCATCACATTTTAGTTTGCAGGAAGCACAGGCTGGCCACACCACCCTCCTTGTGAGTCCCACTTCGTTGCCAAGCCAGTGCTAATTAAAATTGCTTCATATGAGCACTCTTACACAGGCAGCGTTTTGTGCCTAAAAGATCAGCAGAGTCCAAGTAACTGCAAAAATAGAATCAGATGCAATAACATCTTACATAAGTTTAGGTTAATAATAAACCCAACTTTACTCAAATTCTAGTGACTCTCGTCCTAGTAGTGACAAAATAGGAGACAACTATGAGAACATATTGAACTATTTACTGTGATTTGATGAGAATATCTTTCCTGCAGTTTGTAAAATATTAATAAGGAAAGGAAATATCTGGGCGAGTTGTGTCCCCCTCCCGCCCCGGCTTGGGATTGTTCTGGTAGCTTGAATCAAACATCTAATTTAAGACTGCAAGTGTTACAGCTCAGATTTATGAGTTATGCTTTACTAGGACCCAAAAGATGCAAATGCATACCCAATAGGATTCTCCACTATTTTTTTGTTTACCTCCCTCTAAAATCAATGGTAAAACCTTATATATATATATATATATACACACACATAAAAGGTAACATTACTTCCACTGGATAAACTGGGTCCTTTTAAAGTCTGTCCTGGCTATCCTCATGCTTCTTGATTAGACAAGCTGCCCTTTATATACTATGTTTGCTTCTGCCAAAAACCAACCTGCTTGGTCAGAGAATAAACCGAATTTCTGATAAACTGGATGATCCATTTTGGAGCCCTTTGAACTAAGAAAATATTAGTCTTGCCTCCCACCCCTTAGTGATTGTAACAAGGGTCTGAAATACTGTTGTAGGAGTTTACAAAGCTACCTGAGAACAGGCTCTAGCCTGCCTGTTCCTCCTATACAGGAGACATTATTTGAGGAAAGTGTTAAATAGATACTATTATCAGCCATAGCTATCCTCTTCTGCCATGGAGACAGTAATGTTCTAGGACAGGTTAGAGACAAAAAGGCATCTGAGCCTTCAATAGCTAGGTGGCTAAGAACACACATTCTGGGGCAAACAAAGAAAAGGAATTTAAATGGGTTGAAATGCAACAGTCTCAGCCTCAGAGATATTAACAAAGAACATGCCCTATACAGGAATTTGCAAGGTTGCAACCTGGTAAGAATATTCATATTCCTTCTAGACACTGCCAACTGGATTTGCAAGCTTCTCTAAAGCCTGTTCAAAGTTACACATTGCTTCAGATTTTGGTCTCTCAATAATATACATATCGGTGCATCAATAGTGCCTGTAACTAATGTAAGTTATTTAGATTTGTTTGTTAAAAACAAAACAAAACATACATTTGCTTATATCAGATCATCTGTTTTTCCTCAGGTTGATGGCTGAAGTCCAACTCAGATGTTAATTACAGAGAATACTTCAAAAGCAAAGGCACTTCTCAGAATAACTTCGGAAGAAGGATGTAACACTCACTTTTCAATTACAAGCTGAATTTGCTTTAACATTTTTGACCGCATCTCTATTTTTGGCTACTTGTACCTTTGCTGTTCTGTATACTTAGTGAGGCAAGGAGTATTTGTAGAAAGATAAAATTAAAGCATATGCACTGACATGAGATACTTCCGTAATGTATGAGAAAGGTGATTAAACTTAACAGTCTTAATAGCGATTTTTTTCTTTGAAGCGTTAGACTTCATAACTAACAATGTTCTAATAAAATTTTGATTTTTTTTTTTTTTTAAACAAAGGCATGCACATGTGTACACACCACGGTAACAGCTAGCATCTCAAAGTAATTGTGGAGGTTCAGATGTGAGCAGTAGCACTGCAACAGATGTCCAGCAGAGAAAGGGAGCAGGTATCACTGGATCACAGCATGACCCTGAATAAGTTATTTGACTGCTCAGCTCCAGTTTCTCAGTTTGTGAAATGGGAATATTAATGTTTAACTACCTCAATAAATGTACATTTACAATATACAAACATACATACATGATACTAAAAAGACCACGGTCTTCCACATTAGAAATACAAGTACGTACATGGGAGCAAGTTTTACCAAGAATTTGACCCTTTGCCATTCCAACCCTCAAAAAAAAAAAAAAAAAGGCTAGAAGAATGACACAAAACTGACACAAGGCCTCATAGTGAGGATGATTTGGGGATTTAACTTATCAAAGAGAAGGTCAAAAGTTAACTTGATCACAATCTACAGGTACTTACACAAAGAGAGTAGCTATAACTAGAGGGCTCCTTCTCTTAGACAAAGGCAAAACAGCTACTAGAAATTCAAATTATCCAAGGCTGCAGTGAACAAGCCAGCAGTAACAATCTTCAGATCAAGGCAGAAGAGCATAAATTTCTGAGATACACGCTAGGTCACTGGGTTACCTTCAGGCATTGCTGGCCAAGATCACACATGCATTCTTTGCAGAGGGGTAAGATTAGACTATCTTAATGCATTCTTCCAGCTTCCATCTAGAAAATTATGTTTTAAACAGCATAAATTGAATTAAAGATCTAAGAGGGTATCCTTATCCAAGGGCTGGTAATAACTCAGGAAAAACTAAGACTGAAGCACTAACGTTGGCTAGAATGTTATTAAAGTTTCTGTAACGACCACTGAAGTTGATAGCTTTAACATCCGCTCAGGAGGGTTCAAAAATGGGTCTCTTGAGGGTGTGTGGGGAAAACAGGATGGCAATTTTTGCCAGAAAGGGATGGCAAGGAAGGCAGACAGCTGAGAGCAGCCCTACAGTGCTCCACATGCTATGGGGGAGGGAAGGAGGGACATGCAGAAGGAAGTTATTGTGTGTCAAAACCCTCAGGAACAAGAGCAAAGGTTTCATGTCAGCTATCTCACTGCTGGGAATACCCTGGTTCTTTCACCTGTAAGCAGCCCGTCTTCTTTCCTGATTTGAAACCTTTGTGTGGGAACTCACAAGAGCCTATTTGTTTTCCCCTTGTCCTCTCATTTTGGGTAAAGGCGGGTAATCAGTACTCACCAAATTTGAACAGCACAGTCTTTTGAACAACTAATCCAGCTGGAAATAACTGCATGAGGTAAATGGTAACAGACAAAGACAGTCTTTTTGGACCCACAGGTTCTTTCAAACAAAGTTTATCAAGCCTAGGAAATCAAAGCCCTGCACTGTTAGGCTGCTCTTGCCCATCCCCATCATGATTAAGAAGACTCCAGCGTCTACAGGCAACACCACTCAGTAATGCAGGCAACTCAAACTGCTAAGGGAAGTTAAAACTACAGCTGTGAGCAGGGATGAATTTGGATGGTCTCATCTAGCCCATTATTCCTTCACACATTCCAGAGCTGCAGCTAAAAGCCATATTCTAGATGCATGCCCCCTTCTTCATACAAATATATTTTTAAAAAACTAAAGGAAAATCCTAGAAAGTAGTGCCCAATTCCCTGGAAACTCTTCCCTTTGGAGTTAGATCTCTGAACAGATTGTCTCAAGTTTTTCAAGGAAAGGCGTTCAGGCTCCAAATTAATGAGGTTAAGCACAGGAGTGCTGTTTGGATACAGAGGACTTGGGTTCAATCCCTCCTCTTCTGTGTGATTTCAAACTTAGATGTGAGCCTATGTCTTCTACCTCCTGGAGGTTCAACAGGCTACTGAATCCTAAAAGTACTCTGGAGGTTATGCTTAAATGATCCACTGTCTGTAGTATCACATTCCAAAATGTCACATTATTTACTGTAAACATCTATGAACTACATGTACTCTTATCTCCTGATTCAAAGTTAGTCGGCTGCAGAGATAACAGAGACAAAACCACAAACACAACATTATTTACTTTCTGTCATTTGCCAACAAAGATCCATACCCAAATGGCAAGGAATCTGGTTTTAGTTTTGTTTTGTTTTTTAATTTGTACAAAACTTCAGGTTTCTAAAGTCACATAAATTTATGTTGCTAGGCCAACAGTAAATAAGAACATCTTTGAGCAATACTGTGTGTCTGACCCATTTAAATGTTCAATCTACTCTTTAGCTCTAAAAGCAATTAATTCAACCTTTTTACATATTGCAATTGTAACACCGCTCAATGAAGAGGTTGGATGGAAAACTGATGAGGGGTGTGAATGTCCTTGCAGCATGCTGAGTCCCATTAAAAAGTTCTGGGAACTACTTCAGACGACAGTTACGATCCCAGACCTCTTGTCAAAAATCCTCTCTCTTTCCAAATATTTCACAGAAATCAGTAGAACATGGTTCCTAGGAGGCACTTCACATCGGCTTCAGTGGAAGCTGAATACCTGCTGGTTATTAGGATACAAATTACTCCCCACTTGTGAATCTCTCAAGTACACAGTATTTGTATTTCTACCATCAAAGGAAAAGGGCTTTCCTCATTTTGGGGAGCACATTCATGTGCGTTGTAAGCGTAGAAATGTACGGACCAAGTTCTGCATTGTTCACATTCCCTGTGCAACACATCTGAGGTAATCAGGGCTCCACAGGAAAATAAATGTGGTTCCTTAAAAGTGAAGCATACTTCACCTGGAACAGATGTTCTGGGTCTGTTGGTGATAATCAAGTGTTAAAAGAGAGGAAAATTTAGGATGCAGATTTTCCCCCCACCCCTCTTCTTAGGCATCCGAGAGATACTGTTCTGCAGCTATCTGGGGCCAGAAGAGGCCAAACATCTTCTTGTCTGGCCCAGACTTCCCTGGTTCTGCTTTTGCATCCACTCAGATGTCCAGTCTGACCTAATTCTGGCTAGCCCCAACTGAAATGACAGTGTAACCCACACACTAACAAGTGATAGATATGTCTCCTGCGTCCAAACATTCAGGCATGTCCTGAATGTACTTAACACACTTCAGCAGGGCAAAATAAAAATGCATCCTCTTGGTCTTAGAGATGAAAGTTAGGGTACCAAGTAGCACCATCCAGCTTCTGTATAACAGCCTAGCAGTTAGACTTCTTCCCAAGACAGCACAGTCACAGGGCTGATCCCTCCTTTAGAAATTGTGGCATCACACAGTCAGGAATGCAAGGGTCAAAATACAGCCTGATCTGTCATATAGCGTTTAGGGCACTTGAATAAGCGTCCTAGTTTTGCATCATGCTCACTACAGTAATTCAACAGAAGAAATGCAGGGACGTTGAGTAAGGGTGTGGACCCTTCAGCGTCCCATTCAAGTGATTTAACTAGAGTCCTGTTCCCACTTATCTTCGCAGTGGCAGGATTCCAACAGGCAACACCTGGCAGAAGACACCCAGGGCTTCCTCCTCAGTGGCAGGAGATGCCTGTTTAGGCCCTGCAACTTGGGAATGTGAAGAAACTGGTTCTCACCACTTCATCTGAGAGCATTCCTACCTCTAGATTGCTGTAAAATGGATTGGAATAATTTTCACTAATTTTTCCATCACAGACCATATCATAAAAGAGGGATCTCATTTTCTGGACCCCCAATGGATGACCAAATTTCTTTGCAGCTCTAGCTTTAGTTGACCATACCTTGTTATTGGTAGGATTATGGATACACCCCAACACTTAGTGTTTCTTAGCAACTGATTCCCTAAGGAGATCATGTTTAGGAAGTGTTTGGCCATTCTGAGCTGAACTCCCTCTGTGCTCTGTTTTGGCTACCAACATAGCTGGCACAGGTATTCAGATTGCACATGAAAATTACTGAAAGTGGACTTTAGAGCATGCAGTGGCAGAGTACTAGTGTTACTGAGTACACAGCAGATGAATCATTTTCATTTTCCTGGTCTTCCTCTTAGCTTGACATCCTAAAACTACCAGTCATTAAAAGAAAACACTCTCATACTCAGTAGGGCTACATTTCTAAGAAGGCAATGCTATTTTGTGACTGTAAAAAGCACTTTTGCCTTCATCTAGTCAGATAAGGAGAACCAAACTCTTATGTTCCTGACTATGCATGCTAATAAGCTTTGACAGGGGAGGACCGATGCCTCTCCAGCTTATTCAAGAGACATTTGGTGAATCTCTAGTACAACACACACTGCTCTGCTGCTGTAATAACAGACCTGCGTTGTGATTTGACAGGCACATCTCACATCAGCAGTACCAACTTTAGCGGCCCCTTGTCCCTTTTCCTCAGTCTTTATCATTTGCTCTTTAATAGCTGTCATTCCTATTATGCTGGTACATTTGCCATGCAGTTGTGCATTCAGCCAGGTGAGAACCGACACAGGTTAAAAACAGCCTATCAAAAAGGCTTAGATTTAACATGGGGGTATTCATAGTTTGGTCCAACCAGGACAACTCAACTCTGTGCCAGTAAAAGGGGAATAGGAAGTAAATGGGAGGATAAGTGAGCTATGTCTGGGAAAGGTATGCCCAGTCTCCTCCCACAGCTTGCACCTTGCCCTTTCTCTATCTTGGTGCCACCCAGCCCTGAATGGCTTTGTCAAAAGCCAAACAGGAAGGCAAAGAAGAGACACAGATGATAAGTTCTGCGTTATTAAAGTGTCAGTTATGCACATTAGAAGCCTTCTTGCTTCCCACACAGAAGGTGCAAAGACAGGCCAAAACCATGAACAGAGAACCTCTCTGTCACCCATCAGAGCATGGCAGCCCCACCAACCCCTGCTGTGCCCTCTGATGCCAGTCCAGTCCTGCAGAATATTGCCCCTTTGGGTGGTTCTGTTAAAGACAAACATGTAAGAACTCTCTATGTCCAAATATGCTCTCCACTTTACTTCTCAATTATATTTTTTGTCCATTGCTTGACTAATGAAAAAGCAGAGGGAGGGGGATGAAGAAGCCCCGGTTCAGAAATGCATGCACATACCAAAATAAAGACTGCAAGTGGCAAACCAGGAGTTCAAATATGTGATTAAAGAATGCTCTCCTTATAGCTCTAATCATCAAGTATGAGCTTCATTCTTTTTAGGAGTGTTTCACACTACAAACAAAACCACCCTTGCTCTTAGTCACAGAGATACAACCATGTGACTTGAAACTAAGATTTTTTTTTTTAAAAAAGCCTACCACAAAATGGCACAAGAATCATTGAGAGCGCAGTTTTCAATTTTAACTTAGCTTTATAAAAAACTGAGATTTTTCAAAAGTGGGAAAAAAAAGCAAGAGACAAACCAGGCAAACCCACGCAGGCCCAGCCAGCACGGAGTTATGAAAGGCAGGTCCTGCTTGATGAACCTGATCTGCTATGACAAGATGACCTGCCCCGTGGCTGAGGGAAAGGCTGTGGATGGTGTCTACCTGGACCTTAGTAAAGCCTCTGACACCATCTCCCACAGCTTCTCCTGGAGACACTGGCTGCTCACGGCTGGGACAGTTACACTCTGCGCTGGGTAAAAGGCTGGCTGGGCCGAGCCCAAAGCGCGGCGGTGAATGGGGTCACATCCAGCTGGCGGCCGGCCACAAGTGGTGCTCCCCCGGGCTCAGCACTGGGGCCAGCCCTGTTAATGTCTGTATCGGTGATCTGGACGAGGGGATCGAGCGCACCCTCGGTCAGTGTGCAGGTGACACCAAGCAGTGGGGAGCGTTGATCTGTCTGAGGGCAGGAGGCTCTGCAGAGGGTCTGGGCAGGCCGGGCCGATGGGCCCAGGCCGGTCGTATGAGGCTCAGCGCGGCTCAGTGCCGGGTCCTGCCCCTGGGTCACACCAGCCCCACGCAGCTGCAGGCTGGGGCAGGGGGCTGGGAGCTGCCGGCGGGGAAGGGCCCGGGGGGCTGGTCAGAGCCGGCTGGGCATGAGCCCCCCGTGTGCCCAGGGGGCCGAGGGAGCCACCAGCTCCGGGCTGGTGTCACAGACTGTGTGGCCAGCAGGGCCAGGGCCGTGACCGTCCCCGTGCTCGGCCCTGGTGAGGCCGCACCTCGCACCCTGGGCTGGGTTTGGGCCCCTCACTGCAGGGGGGACGCTGAGGGGCTGGAGCGTGTCCAGAGCCGGGCAGGGGCTGGGGAACAAGTCCTGTGAGGAGCCGCTGAGGGAACTGGGGGTGTTTAGTCTGGAGAAAAGGGGGCTCAGAGGGACTTAATTGCTCCCTACAACTACCTGAAAGGCGGCTGTAGGCAGGTGGGGGTCTGTCTCTTCTCGCAGGTGACAAGTGACAGGACAAGAGGAAACAGCCTCCAGTTGCACCAGGGGAGGTTTAGATGGGATATTAGGAAAAATCTCTTCACTGGAAGGATGGTGAAGCATTGGAACAGGCTGCCCAGGGAGGTGGTGGAATCACCATCCCTGGAGGTGTTTAAAAAATGCCTAGATGCGGTGCTCAGGGATACGGGTTAGTGGTGGACTTGGCAGTCCTGGGTTAACAGTTGGACTTGATGATCTTAAAGGTCTTTTCCAAACTAAGTGATTCTATGATAGGCAGCCTAAAGGAGAAAGAAAATGGAAAGATATAGAATTGAAAGCAAAGGATTAAATAAAAGATGAACCAAGGAGGTGTTTCTCAATCTATGGATTGAAAGATTTCAGTGGATTGTCCAAATGACAAAGAGAAAATGACAACTCAGAAGCCTTTTTACACATGCAAGCAAAAACCATAAAGTTGAGCGAATACAGTCAATATTCAAATTGTTGTTTAACATTTAGTTTGCATTTGAAATAAGATTGTCTGCAGCTTTTTTGCCACTAAGAAATTTGAGAAGCCTCACCTCAGGTGACTCGAATACTTGAAATCTTATATTAATAGTGAGTTTGAGAGGATGATTTAAAAAAAAAAAAAAGGCTCCTTCAAGGAATAAGAGCTTATTATATCATTCTTCAAAAGTTCAATCTCAAAGAATGCCACAATGACAGAGACATGCAGCAAAGATTTTTTTGACATTTAGCAAACACTACTACTCAGCTATATCTTCCTTTGTTCAAGTTAATTCTGGTTTATAAGCACAAGAAAACACATGGAGAATTGACATATAAAGCACTGCAAGAAGGTGAACGTTTACACAGGCATAGACCAAGAAAAAGAAATCTAAATCACTTTGCCTTTTAGCTTTTTCTATTCTCACTTTCCTGTTGCATTTTTGTAGGGACTTACAGTTGCACCGTCTCCTCCAAGTTTAAGAGAGTAATTGGTCTGCAAGACCCTGCATCTGTAAAGCTCTCTGAGATCAAGCCACATGAGTGTAAATCCTCCCTCACAGGCTCCAGTTTCACAGTCGCTTTTGCAGCTGGAATAAGTCAGCAATGCTAGTTATAGAAGTCCTCCCACCCCTGTCTTTCACAGCTTCCTAATGTAACAGAAGGGCTGGCCTCAGCCTGGCTTGAAAGTAGTTCAGCCAGCCTTTGTGTCAGAAAATACATGACAAGTTCCCCGGGTCACTACAACATGTGGTTTACTCACACAGAGACATTCACATCTTTTCAAATGCCAATATAGGGAAAATTGCTCTAGAAGAAACTCAAGCAATAAAAAGAAAAATGTACAAGCAAAGAGAGTGGACTGAAGTCAATGTACTAGCTCTCTTCTGTTCTCCAGCTGATGGCTGCTCAGGACACAGTCCGCCACACCACATTAATAGCAACCCCACTGGCAGACAATGAACAACCCAAGACAGGTTCATTATAAGAACTGTTTCACTTAGGTGTCTTAATTGCAGTCTTTCTCACCCCAAGCACTATCACAGACAATCCTACTAATTTCCTAATCCTTTTCACAGAGAAGGAGCGAAGCCCCTATTATTCAAGTTAGTGCCTTACCACAAATGCCCTCCTTTACCAACATCAAGCCCAAGTTTTAGTAATTTAGTCTTTTTTTCCACTCCAGGTGCTTCAGAGCAGATCTACCACAGGTGCTACTCCTGCTGCGAGGATAACCACAGAGGCACAATCAAACATGTCACCTTCTTTTACAAAAGGGAAGTATTTGCAGTTAAACTAAAGATAAATTGAATACAAATGAAACTAGCATGAAGTCATTAATTATACTTCAGTCCTTCAAAGAGACAGGGAAATATTAGTAGTGTTTTTGGCAACAGTTAAAGATGAAACAGTCCTGCACATCCCACTTGTCTCTGCTTCTAACCCCACCAGCCTCCCTCTGCCACTGTGTTACTGCTAAAGCTCCTTCCTCAGCTCTCTCATCAACCCCATGGTGAGAAAGGGGCAACAATAGGCTGATCCTAATGCCAGAGGATTCCATCTTATAGCTTTTGTCCTTTTACTACTGAAATTGTACAAAACAAGCTGACAACAGGGCTCAGCCTCTGATCCAGAACACACATAGGAATTTACCCAAGTCATATAGCAAATCAGAAGCAGAGGTCAAAGAACAGATTTTCAGATTTTCCTGCAACATTTATACTTTGAGTTGCATTTTGTCTTCACTAGCTCCTCTTAATTTTACTTTTCTGGTTAAAATAAGTTAAAAATAACCCTACATGTCAACATGTAGTTAAGTGTAACGGGAGGCTAGTTACTTCCACAACTAGATGAGAGACTGAGGGCTATATTCAGTTTATTACTAAGTATAACAGAGCCTTCACACACTAGGATTTGTAGTATCACATAAGATTCCTCATTATATATCAGCAAATTAATTTCATAATGTAACAATAAAGTAACATGCCCTATTTTTACTGTATTTTATCCTACCACAGAGCTCACAAAACACAAGGCACCTTGTATTTAGCAGTGATGACTAGAAAACTTTTTTTTTTTTCTGGAAACAAGCATGGAGTTTGCACTTGAACAAGATCTGACACAACAGAAGCCCAACTGAAACATCTATATGTTTCTACAAGAAGTAGTTCAGTTACAAACGACCCTGAACCTTCATATTTATTATATTAGAAGAGCATTGAAAATCCTGAACGCTTATGTAGGGTCTATGCAGTAGCAAGGAAATACAAGCCTCACATACCAGAACTATTACAGGGGAACAGCAAATTCTCCTGACAGGTTCCAAAACCAAATGAACTTTCTCATCAAAGGACCAATTTTACCAGCCTCTTCACAAGGTATTCACGTGTGCAAGCAATGTTTCCTCCCACCTTAAATTCATCCCCGACACCACCACCACAAAGACCAACTGTACTGGTTGCTGCCTTACCTGTACTTCCTCTGCAGACAGTCCTGTAGACCCAGCTCAGGAGAGGATAAAAACATATCTTCAGACCAAATCTCTCCCTGCACAAAGATCCCAACCACAGGACTTGCTCAGGGCCCATCATGGCCACCACAACTATCATTAGCCCCAGCTGTGCCAAAGCTGACACCAGCAGCTGGGGCTTGTTATGGCCCTGATAACTCCACACTGCTGCTTAACAGCCTGCACCTGCCACAGGAGCAAGGTTTCACCCCTTCCTAATGTGCCTCTTCAGACCTGTTGGGAGGTAAAAACCTCCCAAGCCCAAGTGCAGCAGGAGGTGGGTCACCTCCACATGGTGAATTGCTTCTAGTAGAAAAAAATACTATGAATACCGCAGCCATCTCTGGGCAGGGAAAATAGCTTTATATATGTAAATGTTGAATGAGTAAACCATTAAGTCACTGCACGTAAAACAAGGAACACAACTTTTCCTGAGCATGTAGGGTGTTGGGTGGTGGTGAAATAGGCTGGAGAGCACAATATGTTCAGGTGATGTGGTAAACAGGGTGTTTTGGGAGAAAATTAAACACTTACTGAGGGAAAAAAAAATGCAACCTTTTTTTTTGTTTTTTTCTCTGAAAGCTCTTCATGACTCTGCTCCTCCCTCCTGTTGTGATTATTCCCTTTAAAAGACCAGCCCTACTCTTTGCTCTGCCAACATCCGATTCTCTTGCCAATGCTTTAACTTCTTCCCATATGACCTTTTACATGAAGAATCAACCCCTCTTTTGTAAGCGCCATCTTCAGTGTCTCTCTCAGCCCTGTGTAATGCACATTGAGAGCTACAGTGTGCTGACAGCTGTGCCTGCAGCTATTGTTTTTTGAATCTGCATTTGCAATTACAGCCCCTCTGTGCCTTCCTCTGTTTTTCTCTTCTACCTGGTTGTTCTTCTCTTTAAATTAGAAATGGACTTTAGCACAAGAACCACCATGTGACCTAAAAATGTGGATTCCCCACATGGTGGGATCCTGACCTGCTTGGAAATACAGCTGTCAGCAGAGAATACAGGTTACTATTTCAAGTGAGTTGTGACTTTATTACCCATCAATCATATTTGGACTTGCAGCACTTTTTCAAATGAGGAACATAAGTCAAATTCAGCAGAGACGTAAAGATTATTCTTCAGTTACAGGTTAATCATTGAATGGTCATTACAGTATTATAGTTTTCACTGCTATGGTATAATGTGGGTGTGAAATGTCATGGAAAGTTCATGATCAGGGTAGAGAGAAAACACAGGGCACAGAAAATTAATCTGAGGTATTTCCAGGATGGGTGATGCTGTGGGCATTCCACAGACAGAATGGAGGCAACTGGAGCTGACCTCAGTAAGGACTGCTAGATTCTGGTTCATTAAACAGCAGTTCCTTTGCTGTCTCTGCACAGTTAGCACACTACTTCAGAAACAGAAATATGTGGTATCTGAATGTACTTACAGCACTGTCAGACACTGGAAGGCGCTAATACAGAGAGCTGAGCAGAAACTGAATCACCGCAAAGCAGCCAAACTGATGCTCACTTTGCCACTCCTAATCATCATTGCATAACACACAAAAGAAAGAGATGACAATACATGTTTTTGAAAACATATCACCATAGCAGATGTCAGCCCTGTTTTTCCATTGTACTTATCCCTATTGTACACCCAACAATGAAATCATCTGTCACTTCAACTATCCTCAGGAAAGAAAGTTGTATATATTCACAGTGACATGTCAAGCAACAAGTAAATTTGATGTATATCAGCAATATTAAAATTTACAATAAAAGGAAAAATTGTGCACTTCTAGATCCTTGTAAAAAAAAAAAAATCCTTCTTTTTACAGCTTTCAGATTTCAAATGCCCAAAGAAAAGCACAGGAAAGGGAAAAAATAAAAAGGGACATTGACAGCAGCACATTGGAGAAGACACACAATTATATCTTGGCTAGATGCCTCCAAGTACTGCAGTTCAAGTAACATCGTTAAGGGCCTCACTCAAGGGTCTCTAGCAAACACACCACTCCTTCACTCTTCCCAGCAAAGGAATATCACCAATACTCCAAATACTGGCCATGTCCAACTCTGCTAGTGACCTGCACCTGTGAGGCAAACGCGTACTCGTTCTCACCCTGCCCCAGGCTCCCTCCGCCTCACTCCAGGAGAGAATGGTTGATACGCTCCAGGGGGGCAAGGCAAGGCAGGCCGAACAACAAGACGAACAACAAGACAACAGTGCAGAGGTCAGAGGAAGCAGCTGCTGGGCTCTCACCAGCAGCACAAACTGGCAGAAGGAATAGCATGCACAACCCCTCAGGAAAACAGTCACCAGTTATCTAAAAACAATAGGAAACCAAGTGCTAGGGCTCTTCTCATCCTCTCCCAAGCTGGGGTAAAAGATCAGTATTTTCCTCTTCTCACAGTCTCAAGAGGAAAGGAGAAGTAGCAGAGTGCTGACCTTATTCCAGAAGTTGTGGGTAAAAGGGGATGAAACTGTCCCTTCTCGGACAAGCTCAGTAGCTTCTCTGAAGGTTCTGGAGCACTTACAGCACAAGTGTATTAGGACCCAGGGCAATGATATTTGAGACTTTCGGGTCTAAGAGTCATAAATTTGAGGAATCACCTTAGAAGGACACTTAATCTGGTCTGTTCTTTACACGATATATACCATCAGAGAACAAAATTACCTCAATGTGGTTTTTCACTAGTAGTTGCAGTATCAATACGGATTTCTTAGTTTAGCCTTAAGTTTGCAAGGCCAATTCATCTCTCTCCACTGTGAACCTCAAAACATTTCTCATCTCCAAAGAACAGCAGAGGACTGATCGGTAGTCACAGCAGCTACCAACAAAACCACAAGTATCTGGAGTAATTTCCACACACACCTTCCCCCCTAGATCTACTTTGGAAAAGATCTGAAAGAGTTTGGTCTTTGGGCATCTGTGACAGAAGATGACCAAGTGAATCAGTAGTTCCTTTCAGTTATAATCACTCACTGTGGGTATTGGGTAGCAGTTGCACAAAAGCGTAGAGCTGCTTTTATTGTCCATGGAAACAAGTCTTCAAAGCAAACCGAGGGACAAATGTTGCTGCTCAGAACACCCATTAGCCTTCTGATCAAATCTCTCTGATACCCAACGTGGTGTGTTCCAAGAGCACATGCTATGGACTGCAATACCATCAAAACTGTCCGGCTCACATGCAGGATTGTAATTTCGGTAAATCTGTTTCCTTTAACATACCTTCTTTTTGCAGCAAGGAGGAAAAGGGGTTGTGAAGAAGAAAAGGGGTGGGAGGTAGAAAAACAAGGCAGAATGCCAGCATTTTCCTTCAGTCAGTGTTCATACCTGTTAAAACATTTTGCCAAATCAAAACGATGAATTACCACACTGTTTCTGGAGTCTGATGCAACCCTTTGCTCGCTCTGAGTCTGCAGTCAGCTGGTATCATTTTGCAGGCTAGGAGAGCTGTGATTTACAGTCTCAGGGATACGAATTCAACAGTTGGATCACAACTTTTGGAACTTTCAAAACACAACATTGGTCATCTGTTCTTTCAGGATGTGTTTTGGCAGATGGCAGTAGCTATGGAAATTCACCCAGCCTTCCACCTCCATTATATGTTGGCTGGTGGGTAATTACTGCTCTGTGTTTATATATAGTTGGTAGTATCATCATTGTTCTGTGCTCCTGTAACGAAACAATTTCTCCTCTGCTCCTGCTGTGAATGACACTGAATGAATTGTATTATCTTAGCCAAAGTCACAGCAGGCCCTGGGTCAACGGGTAAAACTGTCCAATGTAAGGAGAAATCTCACCCAACAGCTCCAGCTGTTGACATGAACTGGAAAAAAAAAAAAAAAAAAAAAAAGAAAGATGGGGAATAGAAAAAAATAGGTTGAAGGGAACAGAAATTAATAATATTAGTGGGAAAACAGCCAAAAATGGACTAAAACCAAAGCAAAGGCACACACAAAACAGAGAGAGTGCTTCTAATAAGTAACTTTTGAATTTCCACATTATTGAGGAGAACATGCTGCAAATAGCTCAGTATTTTTGCAGGACTCGTTGAAGTACTGAATTTCATATCTCGCATGCCTCCGCTCCAGTGAATTTGAGTACTGTATTTCCTCCCGAGACCTGAGGATGCTGTGCACCTCACAGACCAGGCTCTCAGTTCTCTTGCTTTAAACAATTGGACCCAACCTCCCATCACTGCACTAGCCGAGGCTGTAGCTAAGCTGTGCACTGATGGCTTGAAAAGGGCTGGTAAATCCCCATCCCAGTCCACGGAAATCACAGAAACAAAGATAAGTTTCAGCAAGGCAACTGCTAGTTCATCTGCTATATTGGTAAATTTGGTTCTTTGAATATTGCCACAGAGGTACAAACTGATGATCTACGATATCTGCCTGGAGTCTCTGGGATTTACTTTCCACGACATAGACCCAAGAATGTCTGCTAGTAACAAAAACCAACTGCAAAATCCCTTTACTAAAATGCTATAGTTCTGTCAGCCCCATAATTTATTACTTTCCACATCCAGCAAGTAGGAGAGTGGGTGCTGATCTGTACGATTTCTGTAAGCCCCTAGGATCTCTTCAGGAGACTGACAAGTGCCTGTGATTGCACAGTCCCTAGCACAGGTACAGATTCTGGTCCAAACATGAAGGCTACAGGGAGTATGCTAGCAGGTCATACCCAGTTGTGTGATGTTGTTCACTTCTGAGTGGAAAGAGTGGTTGCTGTTCAGCCCTGGAGGTAATGTAGGCTGCTTGCCTGAAGACAAGACATTCTTGACTGGGATAACTGGCAATTCTTCCCTCACTTTTTTGGATGGGTCATTTTATCTTAATTCCCTATTGAATTTCTCCTGAAAACTGCAGGCTTTCTTGTTAGTGCTTTTTTTAAAATCCACCTTTCAAGAACTTAGTTTTATATCTCATTTGAATCGCTACATTTGAACTGCTACTTTTTCTGCATCCTCTAATTCATCATGCCAGCATTGGACCAGCAGTGATTCCAAGACAGGGCAACACCCCACAGGTTCACCAGCATGGTCTCCTGCAGCACAGGATTGTGCTTTAGTTATTTCTCACCTTTGCAATGGTGTCTCCTGAGTGTGTTAAGTGGTAAGGTGATCTGAGATGAACTGCCCACCCCTGTCACCCCAAAGAACAGTCTTTTCCTCTTTCTCCCACCTTTCCATTTCCAGGTTGGCAACCACACCACTTGCCTTCAATTGCCCAGCATGCGCCTGACCCTTTTATAAACTAATTCAGCCTTCTAAAACTAAAGAGAACTGACTCATGAAAAAAACCTGAGTTGTTTCCTATCAGGTTAGCAAGCTGGATTGTCTCAGAAGAGGTCAGGCAATTGCCGGAGCCAGCACAACGTCAGTAGTGTGAAGAGGAAACTCCCAGAGGCAGGAAGGGACGCTGCCCTCTTTGTGCAGTGGAGTGTGCTAAATAGCCTCCATGTGTTGTAAATAAGAGAGTGGGTGCTTACCTACGCCATTTCCCGTAAAAGCGTTTGAGGGAACTGGTAAGTGGACAGAAGGAATGGACTGCAGCACCTAGAACACTTGAATTCTGGTTCACAGTGCCCAGAGTTGGGATTACATGGCTGAGAGCAGGGAGAGACGGACAGCATCACCCCTTTAAGCCACCATAGGCTGACAGGCTGGCTTAACTATCACAGCACGCTGCAACTACAAAGAATTTCTGGGCTTAAAAAACCCCAGAATAAAACAACAAGATTTTGCAAAGTACCCCCTTTGTCAGCTTGGTCTAGAAGTAACATTATGCTAGTTTTCTATCCTGAAAAATTCAGCACTCGGAGTAGAAGTGGGATTGTTGAGAAATTAAAATACACTATGAATACAGAAAATACTTGCTTTAGCATAATTTTCTGTCTTCTGTGTGGAAGTTAATGAAATATTAAATAATCTCATCTTTTTTTTTGTTGCATTGTTTTGCTTTATTGCCTTTGATGTATGAAAAGTTTTTCTTGCATTGCTAAATGAAGAGGAAGGGCAACACTGAAAAACCCCAGCGTGTCCATTCGGTGCAGCATCACAACTGCAGCGAGCTAATAGCCAGACACTGGTTCTTTACCTGATGATCTCCCTACCTTTTGTTGATGTTTCCATCATACCTTCCTTCTGTAAGGACATATAAACCACCAATATACAGCACCAGTAACAGATATCCATCCTATTTTATATTAGAACAATCCACCTCTGCTGTTTTTGGAGAAAACCTTAGCACAGTATCAGCCCTACATTTTTAACACATTGGCTGTGAAACCTGGGATTTTCTGCAGTGTTTTGAAAAACATTGTACTACAGGATTTAAAAATTATGCCCTTCTTTGAAAGAGCTGAATGTGAGAACCTTATGAACATACTTTTGGGAAGGAGATGGTGGCCGAGTGGTAATCCTGATGAAAAAGATCTTGTGGTGTATTTTCCATGGCCATGACAATCTTTGAGGTTTTATTTAAATGTGCCTCCAGTACAGGTCAAATTGTGTATAAACACCCTGGCTTAGTTTTAAACCAAATCACTTTTTACTTTTAGCAATGTAACCAGCAGCCACATCGAGTTCTCAGCTGACAGTAAACTCCCCTCCCTCCGGCACTAAGCAAATACTTGAACATGAGGCTGTACTACTGAGGTAACAGGACCCACGCTAGCTATTTTAAAAGTAGCCTGGGCTTCTTTGAAGCACAGGCATCCACCTTGAATTCTTCTTGTTCCCTCCTATGCTTAGCTTCTGTCCAAGGTTCACATTTCCTCCCTCGATCACCTTTCGGCAATCTCACCGTTCTCTTTCATCACTAGAAACCTCTCCTGTTCCGAGGGGATTCTTCATTTGGGTCTGCTACTGTGTTTTCTGTCTTTCCTATTCTCACCTACTTGCTTCTCAGTCCTCCTGCTGCCATCAAAATAACCATCCTGCCCTTCCACCCAGTTCTTTGAATTCCTCCAATGACTTCCCGTTTCATGCCAGAGCAAGCTTACATTGCATGTCCGCACACTCCTGGCGCTGTGCAGCTGCTGCCTGTGAATGCCTGACAGTGTGTTAACGAGGTGCTCACGCACGACAGCCATGTCTGCGCTTTACATATTTCCACCGGGAGCTCCGCAAGGGCGGGTGTTTTTCCAGCCGTTAGGTAGGAGGTGGCCTCAGCAGTTTCTCCACAATCAGCAGTGCATCTCAAGGTCTTGCATTCTTCCACTTCCAGATTCTTTCACAGTAATGTATGGTTTCCAGCAGAATTCCTGGAATCTGCTGTTTACAAGCAGGGTCAGAGGTTACAGAAATAGTTTCAATTTGCCTATGAGTGATATACCAGGAGTTTTTTTGCCGACACATAGTGCCTAAACTATATGACAAATGCTTTTTTTATTGATTTTGATAACCTCCTTGGCTCTGAAATCAACTTGCTCAGCTGTGTGGGTGGTTCAAATTATTGCTAGATAGCTCAGTAAATGAAAATTAATACTCTCCACTCCTCTTCATCACCCAGACTCTTTTCCCAACACAGGAATATTAATGAGAACAAAAACATCAGTAAAGCTCTCATATTTTAAGATTGCAGCTGGAGATCCTCTCTCAGCGTGTCAACAAAATACATGGTGGCAGCATTATCATCTACTACAAAATATTCCTGCACTGTGTTACTTTTGCCCCTGAGCAAGCAAATGAGAAAAATGATAATGTGACTGAAATAAGCATCTTGACGGTTCGTCACTTGGTATGGGCCTCTCAGAAGGCTGATGGCTGATAGCACATAGGCCTTCGGCAGGGATGGACTGAGAGCATGTTGTAAGCTGACTCTTTCTGGAGGAAGGAGACTTCTCTGGTGGTATTGAAGACTGATGGTTTAATGTTGCTTTTGTAGCCCTTCAGCTTGTCAGAATAACGGTGTTCTGCACAGTTTTCCATTTCTTCTCCCACTGAAGTCAACATGTGTCCAGCCGCTGCCCACCCAAGCCAGCACAGGTGATGTGCAGTGGGAGGCAGGGTCACAGTAAGCTCGTATGCACAGTCCAAGATGGCTATGCAATTAACAATATGAGGGACTCACTGTAACATGGACTTTGGATCAGCACTTTATGGTCCATATTTGGTAGACTAAACACCCCGATAATTTTAGCAGGCTGTCTCTATGGCCAGAGATGCTTTACGTGGGAGTACATGTCATAGACTGTATTTCAGAGTGCCCAGACATAGAATTTTGTAGTGACGGTTGGCCCTATATTTGGGATTGGAAAAGAGTGGGGAAAAAATCTGCCCTAGAACTTCAGTTTTCCTTCAAGATTCCTGCACTTTGTGAGGACTGATCTTGGGGTTACCCAGGGCCTCAGTTCAGCAGCTAGGAGGTGGGCTTCGAGGGATTTCACACCCCCCTGTACTTCAGTAGAACAGCATCATAAACTGCGAACAGGCTGCGTAACAGCAGAATCCAGGGTCTAGGAAGTTCAGCTCCTGTCCCTTACAGAAGAATAACAACAGTGCAGCTGCAATGCACCAGCATGTAAGGGATTAGGGTATCATTTAATCAAAGAAAAAATGTCTCCACATTATTCCACCAAGTGAAGTTTAAAGGTCTTAAGTTTGCTTCTAAACAGGCCAGTGATCCCCACCCTAACATAAACATTTACATAACTGAGATTTGCATAATCTCTTTGACCCTCAATCTACTCACCTTAATCAACCACAGCATTATTTAGAAAAAAATGTGCCTCCATGTGCCTGGTGTCTTTGCCTACTTCTCACTGCTCATTAACCAAAAATCAACAGAAAATGTTCTTTTTTGATGTACCAAAGACTGAGTAAATAGCTTTCCTAGAACACAGAGGTTCTCAAACTTTGCCTGGGTGTGCCCATGTTTCAATAAAAAGCTTATCCCATTGTAAAAGCAAAAAATCCGCCTCCCTTATGCATCAACTACTGCATCTGATTGCACAGAACTTTTGGCTGTCTTTTGGCTTAGCAACTGAAAAGAGGAATGAAGGGGACTCCAAGCAGCCACAAAGCCAATTCACAGGGGACCACCAGTAGGTATTTAGCGAAGCATGGTTTGAAAACACCTTGTGCTCAGAAACGCCAGCACAGGGAGAGCATTTACTAGCTTCACCCATCCTGTTTTCCTAGCACTTCTGCTGACTTTATACTAACATAATAAGAAGCAAATGATCATCGCAGTACCTAATTTCAGTTTGCTGATTTGTAAAATGGCCATAATGTTACAGTCTCTCCCTTTGCACAATTTCTAAGCTCCACTGCCATTCATGTCAAAGAAAACTGGAGGCTGCTTAGACAAGGGTACTCATTTTTTTCCACGTGAGAGCACAAGTAACAAGGGCTTTTCTGACATTTAGACACACTTCCTCATGCTGATACTCCAGTCTCTCCCTCTCTGTAACTGTCACTTTCCGATAGACATATTTGAACAAGGATGTATTTACTGTCAGTCAAGGAATATCTGGCCTATTCCTAAAAGGCTGTGGAGGGTACAGCTACGTAAGGTGACCAAGCTAACCTAACAGCTCGTGCATGCCAAAAGCAGGACTCCTATTCTTTACTTTCCCCCTTGCTGCACCAATCCTGGATGCATGGCATCTTTGGGTATCATTTTGGCCTAACACACTTAGAGAAATAAGAATGTACATTGGCACAGACGAGCATCAGCCTGGCACTGACTCCTGCTGTTACTAGCTGCTTTATCTTTGTGCTACTTCCCCGCAGTACATAAGACACTAGATCAAACTTGTAGTATTAGATGGTGATGACAAGTGTACACAACGCTCAATTCAGTTCTCAATCCAGTGCTCAAATCAGCAAGAGACTCCAGGTCATTGACTTTCTTCCTAACTGGTTTTTTTTTCCAAGGATTAAACATCTGTGTACAAATGTGAAAGTTCTTTAATGCTTTTCCAAATTTTGGACAGTCTTGCATAATCATTTCACAATATTTATAGTGGCAGCTTGTGTTCCAACTTAAGCTGCTGCTCTTATCTCCTGCTTCCACAGCAATGATGAGGTAAAAGGAAAGATGGAGTGGAAACTATTTTGGCACATACATACATTTTCCCAACATGCTAAGGAAACGTTTATCTTTGTCTCCTTCATTGTAGCTAATGTGTCAAAAGAAGGGATATTCAAGAACACAGTGAGGGACTGTATTGATAGGAGGGGAGTAGAGCATGTCCTACACCTTGACTTTGGAAAAATATTTGTTGCACACAACGTTCTACTAAGGGAGCTAGGGAAAGACAGTCTAAACATAGCTATATAGGGGGGTACAAAAGCAGTAGGAAAACCATACTGAGAAGGTAACCATCAAAAGTTTACTGCTAAACTGGAAGCCTGCACTGAGGCAGCATTTTGCACTGGTTAAATTCCCATTTAACCTATTTCCATTATGTCCTGGACAGCACCTATTTTCATTATGACTGGAGAATCTAATAGAAAGCATGCATATTAGATTTACAACTGACACTAATCTGGGAAGGCCTGTGAAGTAACTGAGAACAAACTTGGATTAAGAAGATGTAAAAATGTAACAGAAAACAAAACAGAACACAAGAGTCATCATAATAATATGTGCTGCATCCATATAATGAGTATTACACGTAATCCTACTCCCCGTCTTCAAAAGGGATACAGTAGAACTAGAATAAGATTATCTTTATGCAGTTGCTGAGGAAGGATGTATCAGTGACCTATAAAATTCTGAGTGGCATGAAAAAGGTAAATAGCAAATGATTATTTATCCTCTTTCAAAGAAAGACCCAGGCAGCATAAAGCAGAATTATGACTGGGTCAGCATAAACAGAAGATAATTTTTAACATAATGGTTAGTTGAGCTGTGTAACTCTTTCCCACAGAACGTTTTGCATATCAGAAGTTGACATTGTTCAAAAACTGACTAGTCAAAAAGAAATTAATTCAGAGATATTAAATACAATAAAGACAAAACCACCTACTTCATAGCATCACGGAGTCAAACTGCTGTAAGCAGAATACCATCTCATGCTTTCTTGTTCTCAGATTTTTCCACAGGTATTTTCTATTTGTTATACTTTTATATTGCTATAGCTACAGTCAAAGCTGACTTCTTGATTTCTTATCAGTGCACATTACTGCTGAAGCTACTGACCATTGCCAAGAACAGGATACCTGACCTAAGCGATGGCTGCTTTGACCCAATACGGCTACTCAGACCCCCCTTTCGATTATATGAATACCTACCTTATTTATGTTACTCAGATGAAATTTCTTGTTCCTGAAAGAGGTCCACTCTAACTCATTCTCATTTTTTCCTCATGCCTGCGGCATGTTCACCTCATGTGTTTTTAAATAAAAAACTGGTTTGCTCAAACAGTCTGTATAGTGGAAGATCCAAATTAAATTTCTGTAGCTTCTTAGAGTTAGGATATGCCAACCAATTCAACACTTCAATTGACTGGCTAATTATTCTGAATTTGATCAGTTTGTTTAGGTGCCTATCACATTGATTTACTCATGTACCTGACCAGACTATTAGGAGGCTAAAAACATCTTTGAATGTAAAGTAATTCAACATTCCCTATCTGGAAGGCCACAGAAGCAGACAGATACAGCTAAGACTCCCTCCCTGAACCTTAAGTACCACATTTATAGCATGGATGGACAATGCATCAGACTCATACCTCTTCAAAAGACTGGTCTCTTTCCAAGTTTCGCAGTCCTTCAGCAAGGATAAAAACTCTCCTTAACAGACATCAGTTACACCATTAGGAGAAAACATGATATAGATTGATGTATTTGGAGACCAGTGATGCTTACTGTTTGTAAGATGATAGTTAAGTTCTTCAAATGCTTTTAAGGTTGCAAAATATACCTAGAAAATCAAGATGTTATGTAGCTGTTTAACTGGTAAAATCTTTGTGACAAAGCTCATGCTAACATTGTGAACACACAAGATTTGGAATACGCTCATAGGCACCGAATACACTCAGTGACTTTGAGAAGACTCAGCGCGAAGGAAGAAAAATGGAGGTTTATGCAAAAGCTGCAATTTGAACAGAAGACACTCTTCAAATAAATTTTAATGTCTCTTTTTTTTTGTTTGTTTTGGTTTTGTTTGTTTTTTTAAGCTAGTTAGTAGATCTACTAGCTAGGTATACTGACTGGAGGTTGTTAACTGGAATTACTGCCAGAGTGTGCTGATAGCTGATCTACTGAAACAGAAATTAAGACTTTTAGACCATGAAAATGGGAAGTATTTAAGGTGCAAATTGAAACACAATGAAATATTGGAATATTTCAGACAATGTCACACTGACAGATTTAAGTTAAATAAATAACTTAATAAGCTCTATGATGCTAAGTAATTAAACTTATACATCCTATTAATCCCTCTAATCAATCCAATTAAAGACTAAAGTAGCCTCATGTGTTTGTACACAAAGCACCCTACTGAAGTGAGTTTTAACAATGCAGCTAAGCAGAACGCTGGGATCAGGCAGAACTCAGTGACCATTATGTAGCTGGTAAGCAGAAAAAGTCTGTAAACTCACCTGCTTGGTATTTTTGAGGTAAATGTTACATTGCCAAAGATAAACACTGTTCATGCACTGTTACCTGTGTTTCTCTTGCAGTGTTTAGTGCTTCACAGATGAGGTGCTTGTTAGCAAATCCTTCCTTTGCAAAAAGCCCACTCCTAAAAGACAAGCTCACAGTATTTCGTACAACGTAACAGGAAAAATATTCATCCTTCATCTTTCTTTCTTCCTCATTAGGAAATACTCAGGAAAACTTTGGGGAAAAAAATAAGATTTAACATCATTGTATTTATTAGGTTCCAAAACAATACACATTCACATCCTTTTGAATACAGTACATTTGGCACAGTAATAATGTTTACGATGAAATAACACTAATGAATGGCAAGAGATTCAAATTACATCCATAAGAAAAAAAGTTCTGTACAAATAAATCCTCACAATAAAAAAAATCTACCCCCCCAACTGAATACATGTTATATTTAGCCAGAACTATTCTGCACATAATTTAAAAAGAGGTAATTTGTAAGCCTTTTTTTTTGAGACAATTATTTTTCACCCTATGGAGAAAAATGTGTTTCCATTTTTTAATAAAGTCTATTTGGGAGGAAAAACAAGAAACAATGGATTCTTTATAATTATTATTATTATTAATAATCTTTTTGGCATTTTGCACTCATTTTACAAAGAAGGAACAAGAAAGATTTTACAGAACAGGCAGAAATGTAACAGAATGTCCATTTTTAAGACTTATCTTTAAAAAATGTTCAAGGTAACAGACAAACCTTCTGATGTAAACCCAATGCAGAGGATCTAGCTATTTATACTGAAGAAATATCTGCCCATGCAAAATTTTTTATCTCCTTCACTTTTCTCTTAGCATCCTACCAAACATTGCAGGTGCTGAGGCCTCTTGAAATACCAATGTTTGCTAATTATCTTCATGTTAGAAATGGGAATACAGACTACACGGCTTGCTTACAAAAGCTTTATGGGATGCTTTTATTCCTTCAAAAGAAATGCTAAAGAGTTTTGTGTAAAGGCCCCTTGTTGTATAAACAGTAGTGCACTATCCGGCAACACGTCTTCCTACCCCGTCTACTCACCTATGGAAAAGAACGCTTTAGCATTGTGATCAGTTCTTGCCTGGATGTCAAAAGCTAACTGTGATGAGAAATAAACAGAGCCAGTGGTGAGACACAAATTGATGGGCAGTTCTACAATATATTTCTAAAAGAGAAAGAAATTTAAACATTGAGATGATGCAATCATTAAGATCATTCTGTGCTGGTACTCAGCTCCAGAAACTAGTCTTTTCCCAGTACAAAAGTTTACTGAAGATAAATTAAATTAAACTAAAGGCTTGATCCATTATTACACCTGTAGGCCAGACAACACATTAATTGATATATCATAAGATTTAATATTTTGAAATCATCATAAGAATATATATAATAATTACACCTGAGTTTTAAAAACAAAACAAAATGGAACTGAATGTTGTCATCAGTAACAGGCTATGAGCAGCCAGACGCAAAACCGACACAGACTAACTCATTTGCTTGAGACCGAGATTATCTCTTAAAGCCAATGATTCACACTTTGTCCGCCACGATTTGTAACATTCCTTTCTCTTTGTGAGCTCTATCATGTCATAATAGAGTTGAAGAGAACTATACAAGAGATTTAGTATAGCTTAATATATGTCTACATCTTTTATAACAAAAACCTCATCTCTCTGACAGTAACTTGAACCAATACACATACAAGAGTATTGCACATGGACATTATTATAATTATTCTTTCATAGACTAACATTTTAATAGTATGCCTGAACATGCAGCAGTTGATACCTCTATATTCAATGAATTCCACAGGCCTTGCAGCAAACACTATATACAAAATCTCACCTGTACAAAAGGCAAAAAAGCTTCTTTAGTGCCACTTTGCCAATCACAAGTATATATATTTTTGTGCAGCTGGAAATCCATGTGCAACAATTAAAATGGATTCCAATGACCGCTCACTCAGTCCAGTAAAATATATAATAAAATGACCTCAGCGATACATGTACACAAAAAAACCCCCCAAAAAAACCCCAAACCAAAAAACCCCAACCAAAAAACAACCCCAAAAAACAAACCACAGGGTACTCCTGGAAATATAAGTACATAACACTGTTAGCGTATCTACAGGAGGTAACTTCACATTAGTAATATTGTCCACATGAGTTACCATTTCAATTCATACACAAAAAAATTCAATTTACAACTTCCAACAATGTCAGTTTGTGAATACTTGATCTTCAGTTTTTTAACACACTTCCACATAATGCATGTGTAGCCTTATTTTGTGTTTTCTAAAAGCAGATTTCTTTTTAGATTTTAAACATAAAAAACAATAAACACAGTAGTATTATGGTTTTGTAAAAGTGTGCAAAAGTAACACACTGCTGAGAAAATAAATATAAATAAGAAATCATTTATCAACTTAGCTACAATAGAAAAGGCAAATTTATAATGTTTATAATTAATTTTTAATGTAAAATTAACTGTAAACATTTGCAAGCTTGCCATCACATTAATCGTTCCTTTAAATAGATAGTCAATTTGGTAACATGGATAGTACACCCAATTGCCTGAAAAATTGTGAAATGCCTATATATAGCTGTGTTAAAGTACTACAGGCTTTTTATTCTTTAGCCCTTTAATAACTATCCATGTAATATCTATTTCTTGCTTTAAATCAAACAGTTATCTTTGTGACTCTTCTTATTCCTAAGAGTTTTCCATAAATTGTATGAGGAACTTCATCAAAAGCCTTAACTGATGTGCTGCTTTTTCTGGCCAGCTTTATTTTAAGTTTGTATCTCACCACAATAAACTGGTAATTGCAAATTACACCTCCACACAGGCAGATCTCTTTGCTTTTGCCACAGGGCAACACATGACTTTTTTGTTCCGCATCTGAGTACAGATCTCACCATAACCACCAGTGCAGAAGAAACAGTCCTCACCTTCTTAGTTTAAATATGTATGACAATTACAGAATGTGATCTGCTACATTGCTTTTAACAGCACGGCTTAATTTTCCATGGAAAAGATGCGATTTTGTCCTCTAGGGAGATCTTAGGAATTAAAGAAAAGTTGCAAATATACGGCAGTGTGTTACATCTACAATTTCTGATACAAAATTGTTTTGCATTGCTTTGTGAGACAGAAATTAAGAGTGCTTTCAGATCAGAAGATTAAAGGAAAAAACAATAAATATATACTTTAACTGGGGATATGGGCTCGGGGTAAGAGAAGTAGTTTTTTATCTATGAGTCTCAGTAATTTCACCTCTTCAGGATCACTTCTTGCAGAATCAGTCATCTGTCAGCCTAATGTTGTCTATGGCAGTAGCTCTTCTCCAAAATAAGAGAACCCTTTAAATTCTTCTTGATTGATTTGTTTTATAATTGTCTCATCCACTAGTGTTAGTACTGGTTCTTCTCGTGTAAAGTCTTGATCAAAGTTATTTACATCCCTTTTGGTTTTCTGAGAAGAAAAATACAAATAAGGTGAATGGCAAAACAGCACAGTAAAATACAAGGTGCTCTCCCTCCTCTCCATCCCCCCAAAGAGCAGAATTTTCTGGAATGATCAAAATAAAAGAGGAGCTACTTCACACAAAGAATAACACATATGAGAGAAGCTACAGGAGCAACTACTATAAATGAGTTCAGGAGAGGCCACAGAAGCAGTACTATAAATGAGTTCCCAGAGACTCACGGGTCTCTGACAGGCGAAGGAATAGCAGTATGATGATAAAGCAGGAAGCTGAGATCAGGACTAGTTTAAAGAAGGCTTTGGCATAGTAGGTGGTACGGCTGTATCCTCTTAGATTTGAACATAATGATATCTCATTTCAGAGGCACAGAGTGAACGGATTTAATTGATTTCCCCACAATATAGCCTACTGTTTCAACTCTAAGTTAACTGTTTATATCTGGCTACACACAACTTTAAAATCAGATGTAGACCTCACAACAGCTCTCAGACCATACCCCTTGAGTTCCACATTGGCAACTCAGCAACTGAATGTCATTCGGAGCACCACGGCCAAGTGTGAAATTCTGGCTCCAGGGCAATCCACCTCAGAACTCTTCTTTATTTCAATGGCATCAGGATTTCCCCATTGAAGTCTAAAGCACTTCACTACTTTAGTGAAGTTGGGCCAACAGAGTGCAACTGTACATGTGCTGGTTGGGATAAAACCTATTAACTAGAGACAACCTTGGGGAGGCTGGCTTGTTGTCCTCGTGGTGCTCATGATGGTGACTACCTGTGACCACTTACATGAAAAAAAAAAAAATAAGGCTACAGGGAAAAACATTCCCCATGGTCATTTCCTTGAGACCTGCACTGTTTGTTTCCCATGTTATAGCAGCACATTTCAGGCATGTACAGGTTCAGGGAACTGGAACAGCCATTTTCCTTTACACTGTCTCTCTTCTCTGTTTCATTAAATCTAATAGTTACCTGAGTGACACTTAATGGAGGCAACACTGACACATTGAAAACTAGCTTTGTGTCCATCCTGCATGTGTCTGAAACTAAGATGATACCAGAAATAGAACAGCTATTTGACTTACAAAGTAAAACTATAAACTCATAAAATGATACATCATAAAGTACACTAAAGTATTTCAAATGGAATATATATCTTCTGTCAATGTAGGTAAATTTTCCTATAAAATATATATATATAAATATATTTCTTTATCAGCTCTACTGAGGCACTAAACCAAATAGTTTTCTTTCTCAGAACTGTAAAAAGGTCATCAACATTCACCTACATTGTTTGGAAGAATTTTATAGATATAGGGAAAGAAAGTTCTATATAAATGCAAGAGACTGTGACTTGTAAATCAAGTACTTTCTAAGTGCACACAACCAAAAATCCACATCTTCTGTCTACAAGATTTCATTAAAAGGAAAGGAATATGGACTTAAACACACATACATATATATATATATTGTTTACATGTGTGATTTCGTACATAAAGACTGGACATAAAGTGTATGTGACCCATATACTGCGAACTACACTAAGCATGAAGGACGTAGGCTTTGGGCTTTATGTTTTTTCCCAGTCATTTGGGCAAATACTGCAAAATAAGAATGAAATTCCATGTGAATTTTTAAATGCATTACATTGCAACTACATCTATGTTATTCTGGTTCCCCCATGTCCTACTGTAGTATTTTCACATACTTGTACAACGAATTTGCTACAGGAATAGTCACTAAAGTAGAAGGAGGTAAGTGAATATTTGTAGAAAGTAGAATTCAAACTGTAGTTATGTGCAAGAGAAACGTGACTACACTTACACTTTAATCACTAGCTATGCAGGACAAATAAGCTCTGGACTAGCTGATAACAAGTACATTATATATTATTTTCAGGTTTTCATACTGAATGTATTTGTGAAAAGTGTTACTTCCTTGCTGAAGCTAAAAGAATAAGATGACAAAGCTTATCAGGCGCAATTAATTACCAATAGCTACTTTTTCCAGAAAACCATCACTAGGATTTGTGAAGGTGTTAGGAGAAAAAGAGTGCAGATGAGTACATCTGAAAAACTGTCCCAACATTGGTGTACCTAAATCCTATCGATTAAAAATAATTGTACTTCCAGCACAACTTTGAGTCCCCAACACTACTGGAACAACAACCAGAGGTATTTGCTTAGATTTAAAAGCCTAGCACTTCTTAAAATATGCCTTCAAGACCGAAAAAGGAAATAGAAGTTTTTACTTTCTCACATTTGTAAGCAATTCCATGTCTTTTTGGCAGCATAGATGTAAATCACCAAATTTATTAACATGACAAGTATGGAGCAATCTAAGATTGCAACTATATACTCGCAAGCCTCACTCAACTGAGTGAGATTAAATAAATCACAGGGAACAAAAGCAAGTGGATGAAGGCATACAACACAAAAGGTAGAGTTCATAACAAGTGCTTCTTTCCAACAGGAAGATTTATTTGAGAAACTCTCCTTTGGAACTTAGGCATTTTCTTCCAGAAGCTATGACTATTTTGCAAGGACTCATCTGCTAAGACAAAACAGGTCTGGTCACATTTCTGCTACTATTGCTATTTTAATGTACATGCACTGTGAATACTCTGCAGGCCAACAGCACAAATCAATATATAGTTGTAGCATGAGGGTTCAGGATGAAGGAATGAAGGGTTGTGGCTGTTTCCTAGCACAGAAGCTGAGAAAAGAAGGAAGATCTGCAAGGTAAGGATAGTATATGAAGGAAACAGTGTGCAGCTATTACCCAACTTTGAACATTAAAAAAATCGAAGAAAACAAGAAAAATATTTTGATTGGCTGGAAAATGCATTATAAAAAATGTAGTAATTAAAAAATGGGTGGGATTCTGTTTATTTAGCCTGCAGCTCCTGAGACTTTGGGACACTATTTTTAACTTTTTGAACTTTTTTCCAAGTAAGGCTTTTCAATTTCAGATGACTGGAGAAACTAGGATTATTAGGAAAAAAACAGAACTCCAAAACCACAGCTGTCCACTCAAACACACAGAAATTTGATTAGGTTTCAGATGCTACTTTTTTTTTCTCCCTAGACTACCCAAACACGTTGTGTTCACCATGCATTAATGCTACACAAGATCAGGGTCACAGCAGTTACCCAAGAGCTTCCAACATTAAGTGCTAAATTCCACACCACGCAGACTGCTCTACTGCAGGCAGCACGCAGGCAGTCCGGCTCCATCTGCCAGAGCAGCAGCAGTGCCATGGCACTTGGAATGACTAAGAAGTACATGACTCCAGTTCTAAACCTCAGCTGAAAAATGGCTTCTCCACCAGCACAGTATCTCTGATAGTGACAAGAAATAGTGACTCAGTACCTCTTGTGCAGGAAATGTTCTGGCTAGTTGATCTTTTTTTCTAGCACTGTGAATGCTCCACAGGCGCCCCATCTGGGCATTACCCTAGCGTGCCCTGCTTATCCTGGGAGATGTGGACTTGCTTCATGTGGGTGATACGATCCGATTTGATGTAACACTTATGTTACAGAAGTAGAACTCCTTGAATTAATAAATATCAATATGACCTATTACCCATCAAGGATTACAATTCTTAAATCAAGGTCATGTTTTGTTCATTTTGTTCTATTTAAAGATTACCGCTTCTGTTTGAAAAGCTAAAGATATTGGAAAATTTTTAAAAGACTCTCTCTTCATAAAACACCACTTAATCAGCTTTCCTAATTGGCCTGTTCAACTTTGGACATGGGGATGTTGTTTCATGAGTCAAAATGCTTTTCTTCTTGAATATCTTCATATAGTTACTAAAAGATTAAAAGAAGCTTTGTATGCTATTAATAAGCACATGCTAAACAGTGGTTTTCTGAACTGGTTTTATTTTCACTACCATTTCAATAAAAAAATTAATTTTCTACCTGCAGTCACAGATGCATGCTTAAAAAACCTCTCAAAAACATGCTTAATAAGGTTTCCAGTGTGTCAGGGATCACCACCAACCTTGACTGTTAATGATTAATAGATGAGACTATATGAATTGCAACAGTGAAAAAAGATATCTAAGCTGATGTTTTTATCACTGAAAATACAGTAAGAAAGTTAGAACTTGCCAGTCCTTCCATTAATCACATGAACCAAATGTGAACAACAGGAGCCTTCAGTATTGAAACAGCACAGAAATACTTGCAAGAAGGGACCTGACAAAGGGTGTTCCAAACCAGGGACCTCATCCATCACCTGGGTCATGAGGCCAAGAGGCTCAGTGGACTCTTCTGCCTAATGAGGATTAAATTAATTCTCCAGCTTGGAGGCCTTAAGAGGCATCTCTCTCTACTCCATCATTTTTTTTCATTTAATCTCCAGAAAATAACCAAAACTCTTTCAAATCTTTTGCAAGCTCAATAGGTCCACTATACCAGGCTGGATTTCTTCAGCAGGTTCAAAGGTTGCTCAGAGAAAGTGAAAGATGGAGGTGGTGGCTAGAAAATGACACTGCCACAAAAGCCTAGGTTTTGTATTTTAGTCTGATTTTCCTACAAATTCACAATAAGTGGTTTAAATATAACTATAGGAATCCTCTTTAAATCAATGAATAGATGTCTGTTTAGTTCACTAGAGAATAAGAAACTAATGCAGAACAGCCAGCCAATATAAGTAACTGAGGCCAGAAATTATCATTATGACAATGAACCAATGTACTGGAAGAAAAAAATATTGTGCTATGACATTTTCCAGTAAGTGAACCTTTTGACACAAAATAGATACAAAGCTCATCCATTATTTTCACAGTCTAAGATACTGTCAGCACAGAAATGCAGATTGGCCTTTCCGCATCACTGAATGGAGCATCTTTAACTTTACCCCACTGCAATTTTCTGTCAATAGCAATGCTTGATGCCTCTTCATATATTTTCAAGCCCACAGTGAAATCCTAGTTTGTCATTCATTTGGGGAGCTTCACTAGAGAACCCTTCCAGTGCAGCACCCAGCTGTATCAGCAGCAAATCAAACATGCAACTGGCACACTAAAACTGGGCAGGAAGCTGCTGCAGCTTCTGATGTGCAGCTACGGGGGCACGTGACAGCCGTGCAGCAGGAACGGGGGGACACAGCAAGAGTCACACCTTCTCATATGTGTTACACAGTATAACTTAATTTTATCCAGAACTTTGCTTCAGTAATAAATGATTCCTGCATTTGACACAGTATCACCAAGAAGTTGTTCTTCGATCAGGATGATCAGAGTTTAAATATTTTGTATTTACTCATCACTGATAAGATTTTTAAGAGCATTTTTTTCAAGACAAATGGAAACTCAAGGCATCAAACAAACTGGTTTGAATCGCAGTTATGTGGCTAACCTCACATTTCACTGTGCTCTCATTCACCTCTCTATTCTGATAGCAAAACCACAGCACAGGCCGCGATCACTTTGACCAATGATTGGATCTCTTTTTATAAAGGTGTAGTACAGGGGTCCTCAAACTGCAGGCTGCAGGCTGGATACAGCCCCCCAGGGTCCTCAATCCAGCCCCGGTATTTACAGACACACACACACATCCCGCTGGGGGTTGGGGGGGGAGACCAAGCAGCCGCAGATGACTGCCTGCCACTTCATCCGCGCACCGGCCCCCTGGTTACAAAGTTTGAGGACCCCTGGTGTAGTAGTTTCTAAGAAGTTGAGACCATTTGTAATGAGCACTCACTTTTGCACTCATTCTATATAGAGAGAAATTCAGTATGAACACTGTGAAAGAAACAGGCTGAGAAGCACAACACTTCAGGCCTGTCTTTCTGTGTATCCTGGTGATGCTTCCTCACAGCATTTCATGCCCTGAGAATCTGTATCAGTATTAGAAGTATTTTCTAGATTGTCTTATTTCAGAAGATATGAAATATATGTTATCAGAATAACTTCACAAGTTTTTTTTTTTTTCATAATGTTAATTGTTCTATTCACGCATGGAAGAGTTACAACAGATCCACCATGAGCTGCAGTATATTCAGCTGAAGGTTATAATAATAAAAAGGGTTTTGACTCCAAGTAGTTTTTACAAGTATACCAACATTCATTACTTCCAAGCAGAGGGTGAGATTTTGTGCTCCTACGTTATGCTTTAATTAAATGTAAAGGACACCTATTTAAGAGGAAGAAGTGGGAAAAAAAAACCAACCCAAACCACCCAATACAGATGTTAGTAGTGGAACAATAGTTGAAAAGCATGCCAACCTATGCAGTCCACCATTTAATCTGTTATGGAAATACATAGATAGTTAACAAACAACAAGCTAATTCAGAGGACTATGAATTTTAAAAGGGATCACTCGTGATCCAGTAAACTGAAATCACCTGTATACTGAAACAGCATGTACCTTTCCTACAAATATGAAATGGGTCAAGTAGGAAAGAGGAATAACCTAAACAATTAGGGGGTACAAACAATTATGTGACTACATGGCCAGGACGGCAGCCTCAGTGTTTCACTTTTGCACAACTTTTTTCCTATCCTACACTCCAAACCCACCACAACAAAACAAACAGCAAGGCAAACAAAACCAAAGCTCTGCAGGTTCACTGACAACCACCCCATGTTTGCAGTCTGGGCAACGAACCTCACCTAGAAGAAGTCACTGTAAAAGCATTGTGCCCTATGGCCCTACTTGGGTGTGGTTTTAGCATGAGTAAGTACCCAGCACTAAAGTTATATATAACCAGACCTGCTTTGTTCATCACCCGATTGCTAAAGCACAAGTCATCTCTGTGCATAACATCAATGGAGACAGATTTCACAGGAACTTCAGGGGAGGTCAGCACTACAGCTTCCCACCTGTGGTTAGTCTTTACTCCCAAGATCCATCTTGTCCGCCTTATCAGGGCTTGCTTCCATTAGAACTTAATCATAACATAGCCACTGCACATAAGCTATGCTATGGTAGAATATGTGCATTTTCTAGAGTGAAAAAAATTGGAGGGGAAGAGTGCTAACTTCTGAATTTCTACACTATGCTATTCCCGTATGGTAGGTTTCTTTGAGAGTTTAACTACACGGGAAACAATTTTATATTTCTTCTTGGGGTGGGGAAGAAATACAAGGAGAGAAAGCAACGGAACAATCACATGAAAAGATACACTTCATCTGCACAATGCAATTTCTACTGCAAGTTTTATGATCCACACTGCTGTGCAGATTTTATATGTGTGCCTCTCTAATTTACATTATATTGGCAAGCCCCCACTAACATCCTCAGCTGCTCTAAGGTCATGATCACCAACGTCACCTCCCCGCTTACATCCTGGCACACATCCAAGATTAGTCCATCTTCAGTTTTGTTCTCCTGATATTGCATTGTAACCATTGTTGTTACAGCAGAGTAACAGTGGTCAGGATTGGTGCAGCTGTGACATGCAAAATGAGCTGCTGGTGAATCCTACAATACGTGTGTAGAAGCCTTTTTGTCTTCCTGATCACTAGCGCTTCAGTGCAGAGGACTGGCTACACCCAGAAAGCAGAGCTGACTTGCAAAGAAGAGAAAGAAGTGATGCAAAAGAGTTGGTAAGTCGAGGGGCACATGTCCCTAAAATTCCAGTGGCTTCCAGGAGACGTCCCATAAATTACTAAAAAAATTACAGAAATACAGATAGTCTAGCAGTGCACTGAGATACTTGTCCACATTTATACTGTAAAAGATGCATAGGTTTATTTTGCTTTACATTCTTTAAGCAATCACACACATACAAAAAAGGAATAAATTATGGAGACTCTGATGCTAGTGAATAGGTGAATGATGTAATGAAATATTGCAAGATCTCTGCCATGTATCCTGAATAAATACTGACCGACTGACTTTCCAAAATTTTATTCTGCCTATGGTCACTTACTCCACTTAATTACAGAAAAATAACACATTATGGAAACCTTCCTGAATATGTTACGACATTACAAATATATAGCAATATCTTGTGATTCTGAGCCCCTCCTCTGTTGAGGAGGCATGGACATGTGCATTGTGACACTGGATGCAAAGAAACGCCACAGCATGAAAGGTAACAGCAAGCTCGTACAGTGGGAGCATCGTTCCAAGACTCAGCTACACACTAGAATGGTTTGCACTATAGGCTGTAGAGCAGGAATGCTACAGAGTTTTTGGAAAGACTGCCTTCAAAACATTTTGGGAAACTCATGCTCTTTGATGATGATCTCTAGCTCATTAAGAATAAAGCTTTTAGTTTGACATGGATGATGTGCATGACAGGCTTTCATACAGAAAAATGGTATAAGCAGGTCTCACCTTATACACAGAAAGCTACACACTGATGGCTTAATTCCAAGGCTACTGAATTGTTAGAGATCATGTTTTGAAGTCTGATGATTATTTTTAAGCCTTTGCCAAGACAGATTAAAATAAAGATACGTGACTTTTTAGAAAGCAGCTGAAGCTTTTTTTTAAACTAATGCACAGTCATACAAATTGTAGACTGTAAAAAAAAAAAGGGCATTGCGCAATTATACATGAATGCCTACTAGTTCTGCATCTCAGCGTATCTCCTTTCCACCTTTCCTCCAGACACTAAAACTGCTTTTTCAGAACACAGATATATTAAAAGAATGCAATAAGACATAGCAGAGTTTGTAGTGACACAGCTTTCATTCTTGGTTCTGCTACTGATCTGCTTTAAGCTTGAGCAATTTTCCCTTCACTATGTATTTAATTTTCTTCCTATTTTTGTTTTCCTATACATGGATTGTGTTCTGTCTATCATTACCTATGATCTCTTGACTGTCTTTCACTTATATGGCTTTTTATACAGTGGGAACCTAGTCTTGCCAGGAACTCAAGCTGTTATTGCAGATCTGGGGACACAAATTGAATTTCTTTTTCTTCTTGTTCTTGTCAAATATAAACACAATCCTTCAGAGGGTCATAGGCAATCATGATCTTCAACTCCTTCTGTTCCATATGCCACAATTAAGCAAAGGGAATCATTGTTCTGTAGGTCCTTTGCAAACAGAAATATGGCATGCAAATCAAGGAACAAGATCTGCACTTAAGGTTTTTCATAAATATCTAGACTGAATGTTGTTGTCATCCCGCATAATTTCAGCATATGACTCCTGGAGCATGCTGTTGAGAGGACCAGTACAAGGTCTGTGCCTCCACAGTAACAAAATCCCTTGTAACAGCACAGCAGCATAACAGGAAAGCAGCAGTTAATGAAGTGCTAGGATTTCTTACCATTTAAAGACACCTTCCCTGTTCTCCTACTGAAGATAAGTGCCTACATATCATCTGCTTCAGCCCGCCATCTGATATTAGTGCATATGTCAATGGAATTGTTTTCCACTAGTATGCCGAGCTGTGAACACATACATTGACAAATCTTTGCTGCCCATTTTGCATTAACATCCTAGTAAGACACTGGTGTTAACTTTACGCTTGCATTACCATGGTGTACAGCTAATACAAAAAGTTCTGCACAAGAAATAAACCCAAAGACAAATCTGCTCTTACATTCTATGTTCACTGGACTCCAGCTGTGAATGGGACTAGTGACGGACTGCCAGCCTTTGATGAATCTTCACTTTCTTCTGATAAATTCCTCTCCACTGTCTGATAATGAGCTAGGTGTTACTGCTTCTTAAATCACCTGGTGTTTTGCCAATGGCTTCTAATGACATCAGAAACAGGCCCAACCCAGGAATATTATTTATATTAATATAAAATTAAAGTATTTCTGTTTGAATGCTTAAGAATGCACTGTAAGTAATAAGATGATTTCACTTAATGGTTTATTTTCTGAAAATTGCACTGGAGATTAAAGCAGCCAAAAAGCGAAATAGAATTTGTCTTATTCTGAGGAAGTGCTAAAGGAAAGCAGGAACATTTGGGCTGCTTATCACTCCATTCCAATGGGCACCACTTAACAATGTATGTTTAACAGATGGTTAAATGAACCTATATAATTCAGTATGAAAAGATTTTAGTGCTGTAAGACCAGAACTCCACAAAACTAAACAAATACTGCTGGATCTCCAGTACAGAATCAAAAGCAGCATAATAAAAGTTGTTTAATTTATAAATATTTGGAAATCTGCAGTGCTGGGAAGTAGCTTTAAAACTTCTGTAATTCTAGTGTTGTGGCAATCACAGCTAAAACCAGCTGCTGCAAGCACTGGTTCTGAAGAGAAAAAAAAACAAAAAAACAAGACTAACTGAATAAGCAAATTCTGGGAAAACAGAACCTTGTTGATTCAAACAAACAACACTGAAATCCCTTAAAAGTACCAGCTCAGTTACTCTTGATTCCTCTTAAGTTGTGATGCAAACTGCACATATGTTCCTTGAAAACTATATACTGACACTCAGCAAATTTAGTGGTTGTACAAAGTGCCAAGCTAGCTGAAACTTTTGAAATCAAGATCCTTTACTTAGCTGAGGGAAGAGGCAGAAGTTTTACAGACTTTTTTGCCCTGCCCAGCCACATGCTGGACCGATGGGCAAGGGCTACGTTGCAGGTAGTTACGGTAGTGTTGTTCACAACTGGGTACTGCAAGCTCAGCTGAGATCTTGAACTTCATCGTTTGCCAATAGCCAATGCTTCTCAATCAGCCGTGACCTGGCTAACACTTGAACCAGCAGCAGAAAAGTGTAACTTTTAGGAACCAGCTGACATGAAATACTCTAATTCATGATACCTTGTGGCGGGGCAGCATGCAAAGAAAAGTGTTTGACTTTAACTATTATGGCTGTTTGTAACAAAAATGCTGTCCTGAAAGTCCACATTCATTTTTCTTTAGTTTTTCTAAAGGATATATGTTAGCCATTCTGAAAAATATTCTTCCCTGTTTCTAAATTTTTTTTTTTTGTAAACCAGTATTAATCACCATGGTGTCACTCTCAGAAGAAAGCCCACTGTTTTCCTATGCCTGAAATGCCTGAAGCAAGTGGGGAATACATAATGTGCAATGTTTAATAATGGTACATGAGGGTCTGAGGTCTCAAGATCACTCTCCAGTGTTTTGTCTAAGCAGTAACACTTCATGCAAAAGCATGCAGTATAGCCCCTTGCGTGCCCATCTGCTAAATGCTCATTGCCATGCACTGATGACTGAATGGAAATATATTATGAAACTGAAGGGACACCTCAAGGTTATTAGGCCTAAAAATGGACCTACCTTGACATTTTCCCCATATTGAAGGCCTTACCTTAAAGAGGGACATTCACACTGAAGCAAACTTGAAAAGAGAGAACATTTATACAAAAAGAAATTTACTTGGCCTGTAATTTCTTATGTTCCTTTTGGTGCTACTGAATGATACTGCATTTTACAGGGCTTCTTCCCCACAGTGTAAAGGCAAAGTCATAATTCTGCACGTATGATGATACAATCCACTGTCACAAAAAGATAGAGGTGTGCCAAAAACCCCCACCAAAAGTGTGTCATGACTTCCCAACACCAGGTTAAAAATCCCTTCTTAAAAAGAAAAAAAAAAAAAAAAAAAAAAAAAATCTTCGCCTGTTAGCAGTCATGTATGAAAACAAATCTGAGATTACAGAACTTATGTGTCAGGCTAATATAGTTGAAAGTTTTCTCCAGAAACGTGGTCCCTCTTTAAGGATTCCAGCCATATTTCACAGTAAGCAGACGACTGCTGCAGCAATTTAAACGCACACCTCTCTAACTGAACACATTTTTGGGAGCTGTTCAGTGAGGCACCCACCCATGAGGCAGGTGCGGCCTCTGCCCATTTGCCTGTGCAAACAAGCCAGCGGCACACTCTGTAGGTGCTGAATTGTATTTGCTATCCCAGTTTCCAAACACTGTGGGCATCCAGCTTGTCATAAGCCATCGACAAAGTGTTGCCAAAATTTTGCCAGTTTTTCATTCATTTAGGGAAGGGGGGGGAGGGCGGGGAAAATTTCCAGTGCTTGCTTACTCCAGCTGTAACCCACAATCATTGGCTAGGTCTAGATTTTCATATTTGGGAATGATTTTATTTCAAACCTTTGCTGCAGCACAAAACTGAAAGAGGACACATTGCTGGCATCCTTAAGTCAAGACCTAACAAGGGAGTTTAGGTTCACAAGGAAACTGCATACAGACAATGTGGCTCAGATCGTGATAACTAAGGGGGGAGGGACTTTAATAATGGTTTATTATTATCTTAAGAGTTGCTAGAGCTGAGAGAGAGGTGCAAATTACCGTAGGAAATTTGAGACTGAGGATCAAGATGAAATCTGCTAACACTGAGGTCTGGTATACCATAGAACAGTCTTCCAAGGGAAGTGCTACGCATTCAGTCAATTTAAAAGCCAGGCTGATCTTGAGCACTGGGTTTTTAACACTTCTCAGGGATATTTCTTCACTGTCACAGAACTTTGCATTAAGCATCCCCTGAGATCACCACAAAGTGGAAACTGAGGCATGAAAAGATTAGGTGATAAACCCTGGACCACACCACAAGTTTCCAGAAAATCTGGTAGAGGAACTTATGTATCTTGCAATTCTCCGGTTTCTGATTTAACTGCTAGACCAACTCTCTACCCCTGAGAAGTCAGAACTGAAGAAGGAACATACAAATATTCAGAAAACATTCTCAGTGATGTAACAGTAGGAATGGAAGAGACTACAAAACGAAGGGAGTCACAGTAGATTAAATAAATGGGCCAGCAGCAGCTGCTGCTGCTCCATACCGCAAGTTACAATTCTGCAATAGACTGTCTTGTTCATTTTGTTTCTAATGCTCTTGAAGAAAGCGAGCTTTTAAAATGGAAGACCAAGAAATTATGAATGCATAGAGGAAATTAAAATAATGTATTGTTCTGTGAAAGCTGCACGTTCACAGTACATCATCGTAATGTGATTATTTTGTTAACTTCATCTCCATAAAGCTACACTATGAATGGATTGCCACAGGCACTGATAAAGCCATTAGGGATGAAACTTTGGCTTAATTGCTAAAAAGAAATACATATGGCAAACATCTGTTTTACCAGGCTTTGTATTACCCTCTGGCTCAGAGTTCTTCAGTTTTTTCATGTTGAGGACATTTTAGTCAAAGTCTCAAATTTCCCCAACCTTGACATTTACAACAGGCTGGATGAAAATGACAAGTCTGTTTGCATGCACGTTTCAAGGGTTGACAGTAAAAACCCAGCCTGAAAGGACAGGACTGTGCTGTGGTGGGACTGCCCTTGGTGCACAGCACCTAACAGCTTCCTTCAGCTCACAGCTCTTCGCAGCACGTTGTGACCAACAGCATAAGAAACAGGAGCATGATTTTATTGTGCTGGTCTAAGTCTACAATAACTAAGAAGAAATCACTTAGAGGGATGGAACATTTCTCCTTTGAGGAAAAGCTGAGAAAGTTGGGGTTGTTCTGCCTGAAGAAGAAAAGGAGACCTTACCGTGGTCTTTCAATACTTTAAGAGGGCTTATAAGACGGGGACAAACTGTTTAGTAGGACCTGTTGTGATAGGACAAGGGTAAAGGTTTTAAACTAAAAGAGGGCAGACTCAGACTAGATATAAGGAAGAAATTTTTCTTGATGAGGGTAGGGTAGTGAAACACTGACACAGGTTGCTCAGAGAGTGGAAGATGCCCTGTGCCTGGAAACATTCAAGATCAGGCTGGACAGGACTCTAAGCAACCTTATCTAGCTGAAGGTGTCCCTGCTCATTGCAGCGGGGTTGGATTAAATGACCTTAAAAGGTCCCTTCCAACCCAAACTATGCTATGATTCTATGATTCAATTAAATTGATGCTCACATGAGGCTACCACCGATAGTCAAATAAGCAACAAATTTTGGACAGTGATGTTCTTCCATGCCTGGCAAGTATGACTGGGTTATCATGTATCTTTATGCCACTTATGCACACCTCTCTGAGCTTCACTGACTGATGCGAGTGGCATGTTCAGTCTGGAAAGCCTGCAGCTGGCCAGCTGTGCTTTCAGAAATGGCACACAATTTCTTGCAGGGAATCTAATAAGATACGGAGAAGACTGAGGAAAAAGCAAAATACAACAAAATATACCTTTGCTTCACTGTTTCAAATATAAGTTTTGCCAGTAAATAAGCTTCACTGTTTCAAATATGAGCTTTGCCAGTAAATAACAACTTGGCACAATATAAATTTCATCAATACACATTAAAGGTGAAGCAGCAACCTGTTTCAATTGCTGTTTTTAATGCCTATTTTATTATTTGGTATAGGACAGACAGAATCATCCCATCATGTCACTAAACAAGATCTACCACACCTACAATCATACCAATGACTTTGGTAATAAATTAATTTACTGCACCCTTGTTTTCACTTGTAACGTGGCAAATGCATTTTGAAAACTGAAATAAGCAATTCAGCTAAGCCAGGAGCATAAACATGGAAACAAAGAAAGACAGAGAGCAGAGAATCATGGAATACTATCAAGGCCTTTGTGGTCCTTGGGCAATAAATTATGTTGCAAACCACAGCCTGATCTTATGGTTACCGATTAGGGAAATTTCATTCTCCAAACAGGATCAAATTCCAGGAAGGACACATGAGACAAAATATCTCAACGTAGGAACAAAATGCCTCAAAGGGATTTGTGTCTCACAACAGTGGCTGTGGAGAAAAGATATCTGTCTGCACTAAAACTGTACTTATTTCTTGCATATTCAATTACATATTCAGTCTGCATTAAAAGCAGCAGGCAAGAAAAATATTCAGAAAACTTCAAGACAGTCTGTGAAATTAAGAATTGGGTTTGAAGAACAGCAGAAATGATCTTCAAGAGACAGTGTCAAGGTCACTGGAGCTCAGGTGTAACAAATATCCTCTTCATAGCTGTCCAAAAGTTTGCTTGGACGCACCCCAGAACGACTACTCTTTCTATAGTAGCCTAACATTTATAATAGCTCTACATGGAACAAGCCCTCAGTATACAAGCCCTCAGTATGGTAAACCATAATATATATGTGTAAATAATTTTGCCACTGAGAAGCCTCGTAATTCTGGATTTATGAAAGGAAGGGCTGGTAGAAAATATGCATCATAGGAGGTGTCCGCAGTGCATTTTCACCCTTTGTATTCTCTATTCCAAGACATTAAGCTGGAGGAGCAGCCAAAGATCCTTCACAGCAGGTTTCAGGGCCATCCAATCTGCTTCCATTGTCTGTACTTAGCACAACCTGGTGTGGCACTCCTGTCACTGCTTAGCAATCTAAACCTCAGCCATTTGTATGAGTGCTCTGCCCAGGGCACTCTTGCAAGCCTTCAGAAAGTATAGTCTGTTTTTCAAGGACCTTTTAGACTTCAGTAATTTTCATTCCAAGGCTGAAAACAGTTAGGAAAGAAATTTCAGCTTCTAAAACATCACTAGATAATCAAATCATGTACAAACTAGAAGGACACTGATGGTATAGTTCTGGTATAATAAGGAATATATTTGCATCCATCCACAGTGCGAATGAGATTTTAAAAAAACACAGACCTCAAAAGTCTGGCTAATAAACAGCCATGCCGTGTTTCTTCCAAGTCCAGCTGAAAAATTCAGTCTTAAGGCTGGCAGAGCTAAGACTACATACTTGAACAACTGAGAAGCACAAGCCTTACAGCACCATGTAATATAGCTCCTCAGAAAATCTATTATGGCAGAGTAATAATAAAAGGTGACAGAAGAGGAAGAGGGCTGTGCTAAGCAAGGAACTTGCATGTTTTTGGGAGCAGTGGAGTAGTGAGGAGGAACTGAAGCAAGGTGTTTCCACACTAGCACCTCTGTGACCTCCCTTGGCAGATTATTCCATTGTCTGATGGGACCTCAGTGTTTGACGATTTTCTCTAATGACTTTACCTGTTTAGCATCAGCATTTCACATTGCCCAGAGCTCATTCGAATAGATCCTATGGATTTTTTTTTTTAAAGTCTGTATCATATAGTAATTATAAAATTTCCCCCCTTAGTCACCTTAACAGTTGGTCAGAAAATAGATGAATATTTGTGTAAATATATGCATTCTTGCATGAGCAAAATTTTGTATGTGCATGCAAAACCCAATTTGAATGCACAAATGACTATATATGCATTTTATGCTTTTTTTTTCCTACTTACATGTACACTCACGTAACATGCAAGAATGTCTATTTTCTGACTAATAATCTGGCCTCTCTTCTCATAGGTATTTTCACAGAGCTAGGCTCCCCGAACATAAGATTAAAAATATATATTTTTAATCCCCTTTTAATATTACAAGTAACTTTTAAATAATCAACAGTCCTTTATCAATACTGAAAGGTGTTAAAAACCAGAAAACATCCCAAATGCAGGCATTAGTTGTTTTTTCCGTAGTTATTCCATAGCTATGGAACAGTTAAGCTTGTTAATCTGAATCAATGAATCTCAATGCTACACCCACAACTGAATTTAGAGAGAAACTCCCTATCCAGATTTTAAAGCAGACTTTATTTCACTAGTGTTCACTTTCTTCCCTCTTTCCTGTATTTTTCAAACTGAGTGCAATCTCTAGCTTGGCAAGTATACAAAACCATCTTTTCAGTATTTGAAATTTTTTGCCCTAGATTCCTTTACCATTTCTGAAGGTGCATAATTAATAATTAAATTTTATTCAGGTGATCTTCCTCTCCAGCCTACAGATATATCACACTTTACTTTCCAACTAATAAATTGTTCAGTTTTAACAGGACAAGTAAAAATTTCAGTATGATCCTGCCCAAAAATTACAAAACAACAAAATCCAAACAACTGCAAAAGTTATACAGCTGGTAGATCATAAACATAGTGTAAATATGTAAGGTATATCCTTTCTAAGTGTAGCAAAGTTATCAGTAAAAGTTGATAGGACCAGGTTACTGGGGAATACAGTTTAGCAGACTGCGAACATGAAAGTAATAGGGATGCCTGTAACAGACTACACATTACCTGAATTCACCACCATAAAAAACAAGAGTTCAGAAAAAACCCAAGCATACAGAGCTACTAAACTGCAGGAATCAAATTTGGTAGACTAAAGAAAGTTGGCATATATAATATGGAAAGAAGTAGTATGAAAATCTGATGTTACAGAAGCAGCCTGAAGAAAAATGAGAAAAGGTGTAAATAGAGATAAAATCATCCTAACAATTTTTAAAGAGCAAGCAGCTGTCTTGAAAATTATAAAAAGGACTACGCCAAAATAATCTGAAACCACTACTAAAGCTGAAATAGCCAACTAAAATACCATTAAAGAAAGCAGAAAAGGACAAAAGGAACAAAACAACAGAAATTAATAAAATAGGAATGACTTTACAATGTAACAGAAGTGAAATAATTACCAGAATGAGAAAGAAGCTGCACTGAGAAAGTATTTATATCAGCAGTGAATAAAAACATCTCACATACTAAATGCCTCCTGACTTTTAAGAAGTACCACCACAGCAGGAATACTTCGAAAAATAATAAAGGCCTCATAAAAATACGTATTGTCAAAGGGACGGTGCATCTTGACCATGAAAGGAGAACAGCCAATAAACAGACTAGACCTGAGGAATCTGGGTCTTACTAGATGCAGGCATTAAGTAAAAATTACTTTGGAATTGTGCATCCTGATTTGGTAACTGTCTTACTGATGAATACTAAGCAAAGCAACAAAAATTACTGTGAGATGAAAGGCCAAATTTGTTGAAAACAGGCAAAGAGCTACACACACGCGACTCAGCTGAACACCAACTGGGGCTGGCTGTGACCACTGGAGCGCTGTGGAACCTAACTGGAAAGCAGTTAGTTGCAGTATTAAATAGGCTTCAGACAGATACTACATGTGGTTAACTTGGGGTTTACACTTCCTGCAGCAGTGCAGAGACTTGTAGATCAGCTCAGGCACTCGGTGCAGCCTGGTCACACCTCCAGAGCAGAGCGGGGCAACAGGGTAAGGGAGCCAGCATGACCCGCTGGCTGGACCCTTTCCAGGGCAGGGGCTGGCTCAGGCATCCCTCTGCCTGTAGCTACCACATTACGTTTCCATTCTCAAAGAAATACATTAAAAACTTCCTCATACGATAACACTGTATGTTACTATTACTCCTAGAAAGACACTCATAAAGGCAAAATTTCACTTACAGCTGTCAATCTCTTTGGGCTCTTTCTGCATAGCTACAGAGGGTGAGACTTGTCCAAGAGTGGACTCTGAGAAGCTACGTCAGGCTCCAGTTCTGGACAGGCAGCCTCACTGCCACCACCTATGCAGGCAACTTGGGGACATGCATCTCACTGGACTAAAAGTAAATGCATTAAATGCAACAGACATCAATTCTGCAATAACAGAGGGGACTTTTTCACCTCTAAATTTAAGTTAGAATTCAGTGTTGAGCCCAAAGTTGTTTGGTTTTTTTGGTTTGTTTGGTTTGGGTTTGGTTTGTTTTTAAATACCTTTGTAAACTACCTAAATAAAGAAACAAATAAGTATCTTCATCGTATTTACAGGCAAATCAAACATTGTGATTAGAAATGTGCAGAGTCAAAAGACAAAAATCAAAGGATTTATCATAAAATTATTCTCTTATACTGTCCAAGCACAAAATTAACTGCACACATTCCCAGCTGAAAAGCTGACATTTGGTGAACTAAGTATTTTCATCCAGAGGAAGACAAGAATAAGTAAAGTATTTTTGTTTGGCTTTTGTAGTTTCTGCATGTGGAGCTGCTCTTTACATGTTATTGCTACTTTAAAATAGAAATACTTGATTATTACCCAGGAAAATATAAGTACACCAAATTATTTAACCACAATGGCCCAGGAAGCTATTTTTTCGAGTATCTTCAGTTAAAATATTAACCAGAAATTCTTTCCTCTGTCTTTCACTGCAAAATCTAGTGGCCATTGGCAATGCAGGACTGTAGCAGATTTCACACAGAAAATACAGTATATACTCAACTGAAATAAACTCTTCCGATCAAGGTATCTTTAGGAACACAGGAAAATAATTAAAACAGGGCCTTGAACCCTCTCATGGTTTATGTGACTGAACACGGACATCTTCCTGTGCATTAAATCTACTCCTGACACTTACCTTCACAGAAAAAACGTCGAGGCAATCTTTTCAGTGCACTTTTTATGTTACTGTTTCAATCCCCAAATGTTGCATCAGATAATCTCACACCTCAGAAAAGCCAACAACTAGATCTATCAAACCAAGTTTTCTCTGAATGTTACGCAAACTGCTACTTACAATCCGAGGTTTGAAGGGTGGCTTGATTTTCCTTTGTTCTAGAAGAACCCAGTCAATTTCCTTGAAAAACGGATGCTGCTTAATCGCGTCTTCCCCGTTTTGTGATGCCACACAGCCAAGTCGCTTATTGGGGTTTTTTGTCATGAACTACAGGGTTGGAGGAGGGAGAGGAGGAAAAAGTTAAAACATGGATGGCAGTGGCTGGAAACCATTTGCAGTCCAATTACACATTTACAATTCCTAAAACCTAGATTTTAGAGACAGCCTCCTTTCAGAAAGTTATTTTTTCTGTACGAACAACAAGGATGACCCTCTAAATTTCAGAGGTTCCAGGCAAACTAGGAGATTCAGAGACTCTGAAGTGTACGTTTCCTGCAGCAAGCTCTTTCAACTGATTGCTGAGACCTCCTAATTTCATCTGGCTGGGAGTGCTACAGGAACAGATTCTCTTTCAGCACTTCTAGTTCCAGCTTTGGCCAAAAATACTCTAGGAAAGAAAGAAAATATTCAACCCTCCACAGACATTTCCAAATAGATAGTCAGGATAGCTCTTATTTGCTCTATATTAACTATTATTTTGGGGGATAGGGCTTACATATTATGCTTACTGTTGTTTATTTCCTTTGGATATGTAGGTTGCAGAATCATACAGTTCATTCAAGCAGACACATGAAAAGCCATAACCTTCCTACTAATTTCTAGAATTTTATTCTAATACAAGCCAGAAGAGCACCTGGAGCTATGTCAATTGCCCGTGTCCTGTTTCAGGAAATACATGGAGTGATCAGTACCAGCAGAAAGCTTCCCTCATGACATAACTTGTACCTTGCCTTTCATTTTTAGCACACTGTTAGTGGCAGCAACTGGAAGCACCTGGAACTAACTGGTCTTCTCTGGTGTGGCAATTTCTAGACTTCTCACTTTCAAACTCTTACTATTCCTTTCAGCAAAAAGCTGCACAACCGGTGTAAGACATTGATATCAAACGATGGTAGCTGATAATATTTATCCTAATTTTGCGCTGTTATTTCTTCCTTTTATTAGCAATTGCTCTACTTATTCCCCAGTGCATGTCGACATAGAGACCTTGTAATTCAAATACCAACAAATGCAGTTCTTGTACACATCACACACTCATATTATAGAATTACGCCAAACTTAGCCGTACATTTATATGGAGCCATTACTATAACATTTAATCTTTTTAAAAAGTGTACACATGAAACAAAATGTGATAATTGTCCAGTGCCTATTTAACCTAGGTACCACATTATACTATATATCTGTAGAAAAAAGACACCCTTACCAAAAAAATAAATCACTACAATACATACCCTTGCCTTAGTACTCCAGTTATTAGATAAGTAGATACTGAAGCCCTTAAGATGGTTTTAGATAGCTAGATCAACCATCCCCAGGAGAATACCATTGCTATGATTTTAATGATATAACATAGATCAGCGAGGAAATTCTCTCTGGTTTCTGACATACATGCACCACTCCAAAGACAATCCTCTTTGGTCTTGTGTTCAGCTGCTCCACAAGTTCTTTTGCAAGTGGACAAGTCGTATCTAAACTACAGGCCATATTTTCTATGGGCAGGAGAAGCAAAGGTTTTGAAAGGATTACTGTACTTTGGTGAGGTCTCTTGGAAAACCACAAAACACATTCCTACATTCTTCTGCTTTATTTCACCTCCAGGACTGGAGCGAGCAGGCCAGGAACCAGCAGCCACACATTTTGTAGAAACAGAACACTGAAACTACAGGATACGCTTTTTGTACCATATAATCCAGGTATCAAAGAAGTAAAATCTGATCCTAGTATCTGCAATGGTTTATCTTTGTTTTAAGCCAGAGGCAGGGAAAACATCCGAACATGTAATTTTTAAGAAGCCCAGGACATGAATATATGACTAGATAGTACAGTTTAGTACTGTACTTCACAGACTTCATGGAACTTGGAAATGGATGATCGGGGAGAACAAATTTTAAGAATGAATACTTCAACAAACAGAATTAACATAGGCAGATACAATGAAATAATCTCAAACTTCTTAAGTGGACTTTTAGTTCTATAAATTTCATCCTCTGGAATAAATATTGACTTTTTTCAGCTTCTATTTCTGAAGCACAAGCTGAAATGTATTCCCTGTTTATCAACAGCATCAACAATGATGCAACTGTGAGGGCAGAGACAGCTGTTAACTGTACAGTGTTGAAGAGATGGTTGCCAACGGAGCTGACAGCCACAGCCATTAAATGTTGCCTTTTTGTTTTCCCATATTAAGGCAGGAACCTTCTTTTATGAAAAGAGAAGCTTTCTGAGATCAGAGTTCCTACTGACTTAAATGACAACAGGAGACAAAAGGTTGCTGACATAGCCATGCAACTTGGGGCCCAAATCAAGAATCATCAGGCTCCCAAAATTTTGCTTCTTGAAATAAATGGCACAACTTAAAAGCAGTGTTTTGCTTCTGTACCTAGAGATCAGTCACCTGGGTACACAGTGAACACACACTGTAGACACAACCTCTCTCCATTGCTTGCAGAGAAGCACAGAGCTAATTTCAATGAAGAATTGTTTTCCTTACCAGACAGGAAAGAATTTTAAATAGCAATTCCTGTCAACTCACAGAAAGAGGACTACTAAGATCTGTGGGATTTCATGGGATAAGCAATGTGCTGCCTTGTAGTGCTGAGCTGTAAAATTATCCGCCTTAGTGTTTTGTTGGAAATAACAGGAAAACCGTTTCTTCAGAAAATACAAAAACATTGTTGCTTAATACAAGAGAATGTCTTCTTATTAAACTTTCCTTATATGCTGTTTGGAGGAGTGTAAAAATACACAGGTTCTAAAGAATAAAACCCATGTCTCAAAGCACAATGTGAGGAAACGAAGTGTTTCAAAGTTAATCCCTTGCTACCAGTCAGCAGTAAAATACATAGACGCCTCTTTCTTTCCTCTGTTTTTCCTGTTCTTCACTTAACAGAATGTGGACAAGAATCAGATGAAGAACACAAGTTTCAAGTATGTTTTACACCATAGCTGCACAGGCAGCAGGTTGCTAAGTATAAGGAATCGTTTTCTTTTTATGGTGTAAACTGGCACAGCTCCATTAAATTATATCAATCTGTGCCAACTAAAATCTTGCCCAATAAGGAATGCTCTACTATTATCGTGCAATCCTATTTAATGGATGCAATTCTCTTTTTAAGGTTTATAATGGCATTAAGGATTAACTTTAGACAGAAAGATGTAAAAGAAGTGCTACAACTACAGCAAAATACAAACCACCACGCCTACTATCAAAATGTAGACCCAGGAAAACAGCCTCATGAAAATTTATAGCGAAGTCAGCTTTAGAAGTAATTAGAGGATTTAACACCCTTGCACTTACAGTCACAAAAGTACACAGCTCACATCTGCAGCCCAGTTCTGTGTCTGCATTTGTGTGGCTAATGAATGACATGTATAACACAAACAGATATCTCACTTCTTGCACGACCAATGAGATAACATAGGCTCTGACTGTCAAATCTGTTTCTCCCTTTTCTCTGTGAAATAAATACCTTCTCCTAATAGTTACAATGGCTCTTACACTACACACTTAGCCAAGAGTTAAACTCTTCCCCTCCAACAAATGTTTCTGTGATTGAGAATAACAGAAAGATCAGTTAATATAGATTCACTGAAGAAGCCTGTGGATGACAAAGGAACACAGATCTTACAGACTGTGAAACCAAAACATTACCGAAAATCTCTTGGACTTCAGTGAAATTCAGATGCAGACATGAACATTGACAACAACCCTTTCTCTACGACATGCCAAAAAAAATACCCTGAATCCTAGATATCAGCCTGAATTCTACAGCTCAAGTCCATACATTTTAATTGCTGAACTGAAAATAGTTGAAAGGTCTGGAAACAAAAATTGATGCATGAAAGTATGATGTCAGCTAATAAAAAGTCATCAGAGACCTATCTGGGGGGAGACAGGAGAATGTGTGCAAAGGTCAGCATTAAATCCTCCATGTTCTCACTACACTGAATGGAACAAAAGAGATACTCCAGCAAACATTTCTGAGAGGTTTGACTTCGACTTCTGCTTTTAATCATCTGCTAGAGCACCTCCCTCTCTCAGCTAGAATGAGCCTGAAGATATTTTCATTAAGAGATCAAGATGAACATTTCTGCCGAAAGTGTTACCTGTCCACTGGTGTTAAAAGCAGAATTTTTCAAGTTTTGTATAAAATTTCAAAATGTAACCCTGTATGAAGATCTCTGCAGGACTTTACCAGCTGCCCTCTTAATTGAAAGTCTCCCTTACTTTACTGCAGATGCTGAAAGAAAAATAGATGTGGAAAGGTAGAAATTTTCCACTTTCAAAGAAGATGGAAAAGTGGAATAAAAACCTATGGGGATTGGCATACTGCTTCTGTTTTGTTTTACTTTTTATGTTCGGATGATACTAGTACAGAAAAAAGAATTTATGTCAGTGTCATATTAATGAAGTAAACCTGATTTCGGAAAGGCAGTCTGAAAACTGAAGTTGCCCAGTAACACATTTTGACTGATCAAAAAAATTGTGGCATTTGGTGACTCACATTTCTGTCAAGTCACTGAAAACCACCAATCAGGGCAGAAACAATTACACCAGAGTAAGACTGCTTTTCAGTCTTGTCTATGTGAACTATAAAATAGAATATGCAACTGCAAATAAAGGGCTTTCAACCTATCTTGATGATAGGGAAAGAAAGGCAGAGAAACAAGAAATTTTTTAAGTGGGTTAAATAAAAACATTGTTTCTTTAATTATGTAGTGCTTCCCCCACTAGTGAACATGCAGCATATAAAGTGCCAAAGTGATAGCACAGTTCTAGTTGGTTGGGTTTTCCCTGAAACATGAATCTGCAGTACACAGATTTATACAGTGTACAACTGCGTGGAATACAAACATTCTGTTCCTTTCCCACAAGCGGTGTAATTTATCCCAGGCCCCATTATCCTAACAGTGGCACTCTGAACTGTGCTTGAACTCCCAGCGGTGACTGCTCTCAACAACTTTCAGCAAATTCAATTTTAATCAAGTAACCGCCCCCCCCCCCCAAAAAAAAAAAACCCAACCCAGGAAGAGGACGAGGAAATCGAGTAATGGAAGACTCACTGCTTTTAAAATGCTGACGGCTTCTTTACTGAGCCAGACTGGATACAAGACATCATCGTGGAGGATGGATTCAAAGAGATCGTCTTCATTGTCAGCTTCAAAGGGGGGTTGCCCAGCCATCATTTCGTACATGAGAACACCCAGAGCCCACCAGTCTACTGATGGGCCGTATTCTAACTCCTGGAGGATCTGGTACAGAAAAAGAGATTGGATTGAATAGACAAGTTAGATAAAACTCTTGGCTGCACACTTGCTGTTTCAACATAATACACCCCTTCTTTCCAACAGCGCCTAAGCAGGACTAAATCCCACACTGATTTCAGCAACAGCAGGCAGGCATGGTTTCCTACCCAGGCAATTTGCACTAAACACAGCTAAGTGTCAATGCATAGTTGTTCTCAGAAGTACTGACTGAATTTATCAGTCCCCTGAGTAAAAGAGTATGCCCATGAGCAAGAGAGCTGTATATCCTTCCAAACTGTTTAAAGCAGGTCACGCTATAGGGGGGAAAAAAGATCACATATACAAAACAGATTGGTGGAAAATGTGAAACATTTCCTTGTTTCTATCTTGAACAAAACAAACTGAACCAGCTTGTAATGCTGCATGGCGCTCATCAGAGAGATTTATTCTAGTCCTTTAGGTAGGGCTGAAGGAAGCCAAAAGCATTTTTGTTCAAGTTCTTTTTACAGCATTAAAACGCTGTATAATGCATGGCTGTAGTACTCACTTTAATTTCCCTCGCTTTCAGAAAAACTGGCTACCACTCCACAACTTTTCATGTGGCACAAATTCAACATTGTAGCAAGTAAATTTAAGTGGGGAGTGGAAGGTTAGCATGATGGAGTTTTATTGTACTACCTGGTGTTACAGAACTAGTGTCGTACAAGTTTAGTTCCTGGCTACTTTTCACTGAGAAGCTTGTAGTTTGGCTGCAAAGTTTCAGCATGACAGGGGACTGGGAAAAGTAGAGTGGGCAACTGTCTAAGCTGTCTGCCTTAAAATGAGTTAGAATGGCAACAACTCCACCACCCCCTTAAACAACACTAGCGCTACAGTCAGAAGACATGTGAGCTCAGTGCTGTATTTGGGGATCATGACCAACATAAAACCAAATTCAGTCTTAACATAAAACCAAAAATGAGTTAACATTGAATACAGAGGTCTGGATCCCAGCCAGATTCTTAGTTGAATGGATATTACATTTTATAGACTTTAATTACAGAAATTTATACTCTTCAAAAATGCACTTTTCAAGTGTTCTGGGCACTCTTGCAACTCAGGTATTGCTAAAGAACAGAAAATTGAAACATACCACCACGATGCAAGAGAAATAGAAACAGGAGATAAACTTCTGCAATTAAGACGACAAAACGGAAGCCTGAGTTACTGACTTCAGTGAGAACAGGATTCCACGTAAGAGTTCCCCGGATCTTATTATTGCTTTTTTTTCACTAAAAATTTCCAAAGCATTTGTCAAAGGACTCAATTAATACCCTGAATCAGAACAGAATTCATATGAAACCAAAACCATCACACTGGTATTTATTTTCTTTTAAACACTGTAATACTTTTCAAACTCTGTAAGACACACATTTATATCATGATGGTTTGAATATGATTCACACCTTATCACTTGCGCTACCAAAGCTTGACAGCCATGAACACTAACAATAAAGTTTTCTAATTTATCTTCTCTAACAAATAATAAACTAACATTTTTCCCTGCTGCAAATTTATGGTTGATGAAAGACAAAGCAATGACACTTTTACATTAAATCAGCACACTGAATCTTCAGCCAGAAGATGCACAGGTTACTAACTAAACTGAGCAAAGTCTGCCTAGAAGACTAACTGTACAATACCAATTCATTTTAGGCACTTGGAAATCCATCTCATAATATTACAACTTAGGCTATGTAAAACCTGCGTGATTCTCAGCCATTTCTTTTACTCAATGAATGGCTTGAAATTACTTTGGGTGTTGCCAATGGATATGCAGCATACATATGGAAATTTTCTACCTTTCTATGCAAGTCTATATTTGCTGTTCATCCATATGATGAGAAATACCACAAACACAGTATCTTTCACTCACAGATACTTTAAAGAATGGAAAAAAATTATATTCCCACAGGGACACTAGGCAAAATGACACCAAACATATGGTCTCTTCCATATGAATGTGCCCTTCTAAGTCTCATGAAAAATTAAAAAAAAATAAATTTTAACTACTAAAGACCAGTGCTGGCAGTACTCAGTTGCGTCTAACACCTTAAAGGCTAGTAAGTGCTTTCACAATAATGCCAAGTCAGAGATGAGTGTATGGAGAAGAATACTGTTAATTCAGGAAACAAATAATAGAAAAAAACATGCTTTGTCACTTCTATCAATGTGAAACACTGCTTGTGAGCAGTAATCAATTTCTGCAAGATTACCTAGGCAAAACTACACCACAGCCTAGTTTGCATCTTCTACTGTTTTCATCTACATGCACAAAGTATCTAAGATTACACATGTAACAGTCTGGTGAACGATAATATCCGTATTCTTAGTACAGTGCAAAAAAATACCTCCGGAGCTATATAGTCAGGTGTGCCACAAAAGGTTGTGGTGGTCACTCCATTCAGAATCCCTTCTTTGCACATCCCAAAGTCAGCCAGTTTACAGTGGCCTTCTGCATCCAGAAGAATATTGTCCAGTTTCAGGTCCCTGAAATAGAAAGGCCGAAAATTAAATCAACTCTCAAATTTTGATCACGTACTCTTGAATTTAATCATAAAAACACGGAATATGACAAATAGATGGTTTCACAAACACCACTGAGAAACCATTCTTCACGTGTGCATGAAAAGTTGGAAGCAGTCACTAAACAGGTCACCTAGTTAAAGGCAATAAGGAAGCAGGCAATGACAAGCATTTTGCAAGACCAGACCTTTACTCCCTGTTTAGCTGCATGAAAACACAGTTGTATTCAAGACAGCATGGAAAATGTTTGGAAAAGAGCTCAGTCTTGTTTGCTACGAATCTAACTTTCTATGTGAAATAGGTCAACAACGTCTTATGAAACCCTTCTCAATTTCTGCATTAGCACAAAGTAAGGCGTACCAATTAATCTATACTCTGTCATATGGGTTGAATTAATAGGCATTTTCAGACTTGGATTATTTTGAATTGGATTCTTAATGCATACCAGCAATTCAAAGTTCAGATTGCAATGAGAGGGATGAAAACCAACAGTTCTCATCTTTGGGAGCATTCTTTTCTGCAGTTTAAACCTGCTCAAAAATAATCTCACAGGAATATTTTGCATTCATTGTTAAACAACACATCTTAGCAGCTGTCTCTGTCTCTCCATTGTACAAATGTCTTTGTGTCAAAACCACACAATTCTTTGGTTATTAAACTGGGTGAGGTTAAAAACAGGTTGAGAAAGGGATATCCACCTTTCCTGTCTTGCCCTCTGTACATTTTCTAAATATACCATTATGGTCATTGCATGTTCCAACACAATGGATGCTAGGTACTGTTTAAGTTACCTGCCACTTGCTTTAGACTAAACTACAAAAGCCTCTAGAAAGTCAGTGCGTAAAAGAACCCTCACTTGCATGAAAAGACACCCCAATTAAAAACATTTTATCATGTATAATTAATAAACCAAGCATAAAACAAAGGAAACACCCCCCCCACACACACTTTTATTGCATGGATCATTTTATGTTTATACTCCTGTCTAGGCTTTAGGTACCTCTGCCATGTATTAAAAATACACAGTAATAAATGAAGGCATTGTATGTATGAATGCATACAAAGGTGAGAATCAAAAGCAGAACACATGTCTTTGGGTGAATTTGTAGTAACTTTCTGATCAGAACTTTTTTCCTAGAATAATTAGAAAAAAATCCAATAGGTAGAACTGAAAAAAAAGTGTGTAGGCAAGTTCTAAATGAGATAGAGGAACAAAATCCCATGCTGGCCTCTGTAAAACAAATTGCACCCCAAAAGCTTACAAAAAGATACAGGTTTTTTTGCAAAAGTCCTTTATGCCACCAAATTCCACCTGAGTGAGGAATGAGAAGCCTTCACCTTAGTCTGAAGATTTCTTTTGGAGAAACGTCTCCCTATCAGACACCAGACTTTGGAATTGCAGGTGCTGCAACATGGTGGAAGCTTTCACACACATTAAATGATTAAACAACCCTTCCAAGGCTGCATTATGTTAAGGGGTTTTGTGGACATGTCCAAGGCTACAGTAAGCTGGGATTTTCCCAGAAATGCTCTTTTCTCCCTATCAGCCAAATTTCAGTAGCTAGATTTTATTATTTTTTTCTTTTGACACTTTTTCAAAATTTTCAAATATGCTGGCCCACATTTAACATATTTCTTAGGCATGCACACAGGACAACGTAAAAATCAGGTATCTCTGGCACACAGTGGACTTAGTACTCAAGGTCTGCATAATCATTGGACATTTGTGCAGTAAATCAGACACTTCTTACAAAGAGGTTTGTGCATGTACAAGAAGTCTGACATGGCAAAACAAAGTCAGATTTACCTGACTAACAGTAAATCCACTGTCTCCCACACAAACTAGCTTTACCAGATATGCTTTATGTAGCTGAAGCATATACTGGCTGTAGAAATGCTTGTTGCAAGCAATATGACCTACACCAGACTTGGCTATCTCCAGATCAGTTATGCTGCTCTTGTAGGTCCTCAGCTGGTCACCCATGTAAGGTCCCTTGAAGCAGACTACATGTTTTATCATTTCTTAAGGTCATCCTTTTAATGAGTTCCTAAATAACCCAAGATCCAGCTGGCTACAAAATAATCCCCTACATCTAACCATTTAACCCCTCAAATAACCACCTTTTCCCATCTCTGGAAAGTGATTTGCAAGAATTGTCCAACACCAATGCAAGGGCAGATATCAGCAGCTTTATTCCCCCAAGAAAGTCAAATAAACAAAATAAAGATTCCTGCTCCAAACATCATGTGCACTCCCAAAACTGCTGTTCCCATGAATTACAAGTGTTACAATCAAAAGACCTCCATTAAGACAAGACTGTAATATAAAGTACAATGTGATCAAGGAGAACAATAGGACAAAGCTCTTGCAGATGGAAGAAGGAAATAAGCTTGTAGCTGTTGCTTTTAACCTTCCAAATGCTATCTTGAATGTGCCTAAGCTAAAGAAGAATACAAGCTATATTTCAAAAAGTCAAGATGTTCAGATAAAGAAATCAAAGTATAATTATATTTGATGTAATCTTGGAACCACTTTCAGCCACCATCTCAACAGACTGTTAAGAAGATCATAATACAAATCATTATGACAGGAACAGATGAAATTGAAGAGGCTGCTCAGAATTATGGAGTGGTTTGGGCTGGAAGGGACCTTAAAGATCATCTAGTTCCAACACCCCTGCCGTGGGCAGAGACACATTCCACTAGACCAGGTTGTTCCAAGCCCCATCCAACTTGGCCTTGAACACTTCCAGGGATGGGGCATCCACAGATTCTCTGCACAACCTGTTCCTGTGCCTCACCACCCTCACAGTAAAGAGTTTCCTCCTTATTATATCAAATCTAAATCTACCGTCTTCCAGTTCAAAGCCATCACCCCTTGTCCTGTCGCCACATGCCCTTGTACAAAGTCCCTCCCCACTTTGCTGCAGGCCCCTTTAGGCACTGGAAGGCTGCAGTAAGGTGTCCCCGGAGCCTTCTCTTCTCCAGGCTGAACAACCCCAACTCTCTCAGCCTGTCTTCAGAGGAGAGGTGCTTTGGCCCTCTGACCATCTTCATGGTCCTCTTCTGGACTCACTCCAACAAGTTCCATGTCCTTATGTTGGAGGCCCCAGAGCTGAACGCAGTACTGCAGGTGGAGTCTCATGAGAGCAGACTAGAGAGGGGGAGTCACCTCCCTTGTCCTGCTGGCCACACTTCTTTTGATGCAGCCCAGACATGGTTGGCTTTCTGGGCTGCAGGAGCACATTGCCAGGCCACATTGAGCTTTTTGTACACCAGCACCCCCAAGTCCTTCTCCTCAGGGCTGCTCTCAATCCATTCTCCACCCAGCATGTATTGCTTGGGATTGCCCTCACGCACATGCAGGACCTTGCACTTGGCCTTGTTGAACTTCTTGAGAAGTTTAATACCAGTAGATTTTTATTATCACAAAGCGCATCATAGTTTCAAAAAGAAATTTGGAAGAGGCTAAAACAACAGCAGCATGGCTCCCATTAACATACAGATGGGAGGTTAAGAGGTAAGCTGGGAGTCTGCCAAAGTTCCAAATTCATAGCTAGCCCACAAGATTATCATAGTCCAGAAAAGTACTTGCATTGAAAGCCATTCAAAACCATTATTTCAATTTAAAGTTGCCAGATTTAAAAAAATAAAAGAACAACAAAAATCTGAACAAGAAACCCCACAAAAAAAAAACCCCTAATTATGCAAGTTTGGACAAAGAAACCTTAGTTAGCTAAATAAATGCAAGAGAATAGGTCATGTGCTATTTAGCACCTCACAGGAAAAAAAACAAAACAAAACAACCCCAAACCTAAACCAAAACAGACAGTGATGAGGAAACAAATGAAAAAGTAACAGAAAGAGAGTTGTCAAGGAAGGTTGTCTTTTCAGAGCAACAGTGTCACTGGAAAAACCCTATAAGTTTTAGTTTAAGACCCATTATCTCCCCAGAACTGTTCTAAGAAACAGCCAGTTCTCCTACATCTCAAAAAGCTATCACTATCTGGAATGTAAATTAATTGTCTGTACATAACGATCCATTCTGATCCATTTCGTGTTTTATTTGGTTCCTGGTATTAGCGCCAGTTGTCTACCTCTAAATCAGAGCACACCAAATAATAAGTGTCCAATAGCTCAATGACAAAGGTCTATTAAATCCTTCTTTTTCTCATTTTGCATTCCTTTTGTAGGAACTAAGAAAGTCATCTGTGTCTGACAAAATGAGTTCCTACAACCTGAGTAATTACATGCAACTGCGAACAACCCAACCACAAGCCAGGAAAGTGCCCAGATCACTTGAATGCAGTAATGCTACATTAAGCTATTTCTCTCCTTTGTTTGTTTGCCAAGGCACTTTGTAAAGTCAGTTCAGTTGACTTGAGCAGTCAATTGCATAAAAATGTTTTGGTTTTTTGTTTGGTTTTTTAAAATATTTTTTTTCCTCTTTCTCAGAGAGCTTGGAACAGAAATTTAAGCCTTGGTTTCTATTTCTGGATACCTGCCAGCATCACAATCACCTCAGAAGCTGGAATGATTGGCAGGATCTCAAGAAAGGATCAGGATTATAACAGAAAGGTTTGTGCAAGTCAGAACAGCAGGTAACCTGTGAGAAAACTTCCTCTACGCTCATTCCTTCCTCCACCCACCAGTGCCATGAGACCCTGACTGCCCTGGCTTCCTACAAATGCTCAGTGGATGAGGACGTCGCAGGACTGGGTTCTTACAGCCTGACTCCCAACAGCCGTGATAACAGTGAGATAACCACCTTGTATGCGTGGCCCTGTGTGTCACACATGTCATTTCGATAACAGATTATTTTTGTGTTGAAAGTAAGGCAATTAAACAGTCAAAATGGGTTTTGACCAGTAAAATCAGAAAGTCTGCCAAACATTACTAACAGTAGCCTTTGAACATGGTAAACATTAGTGACTAAATAAATTTATATTTGAAGAACAAGATCAAGTAGCTGAGAAACATGATCACAAGCTGGTTTAAGCAATCACTTTACAATGAAATATATCCACAGCATCTGCTTCCACTCTAACTGTTGAATGAGCAACAAAACTACAAAGCAATCACATTTCACAGTGTGGGTTAGAATGAGGCATAATAATTATCTACAAATAACAACACTGGAAGCAAGAATATTTCTTTATAGGATGAAAGTTCAGTGAAGGACTGTACCTTACTAAACATCTATAGAACATCAAAGAGGAAAGATTCACAAGCAACACAAGTCTAAAGTACGTAGCTATGGAACAACCATTTTATTTTGGTGGCTTTCCACTGCAATAAACCCTTTCAATAGTGTATTTGAAACCATTACCATTGTTCCCCTGCCTGGGAAAATCACATCCTCTCTGCAGGCTTTAAATAGACAAGCTGTTCACAGAAGAAACCACAGAAGATAAAAAGGAAACTTTCCCCAACAACATAGAAAACCATCAGAATCATTCCCTAGTTACTCCAGTTATTGAAATTCATAACTGAAGGTAATATGTTTATTATATCAATTAGCAATTTCAACAAGATTAATTTTCTCCCTGATTTAATTAAGGTAAGACTTCCATATTCCTAGAATCACTTTCTAACTTACTCAGTGACATCCAAATTGCTTTTGAGATAAAGACGCTCACCTGAAACAACAAGTCTCTCCTGTACCCAGCACAGATTTATTCTTTACTATATTTTTAGTTAAAGTTGCATTTTCAACATGAGTTGCAATCACAAGCAGTAAATATCACAGAACTTGGATCATTTGCAGCACACTCTGAAATTGCATTTTCTGGAAGACTGATAAATTCACCAAAATCTTTTTGTTTCTTCAAAACCATTGGTGTCCTCAATTTATCAATAATGAATGTACTAGGTTACAGTCTAAACAAGATGGTCATATATGGAACTGGTCAGAAAACAAAAAGAAATGTCAACAATTTTAATATCCTGATGTTAGCTTCTTTAGTGATTAGCTTTCACCAACTTAATCTGTTTCAATACCTAAACTACAGGACAGATACATTAGGACTGTACTCCACTAGTGGATTATTTTGTTGCTTTATTTTAGACACAACACACTAGCAAGGCTTTTTGCCCACCCCCCTGCAACAGATCAGAGATAAATGGGAAAATCAAAAATGTAACTTCTAAGAAAACATAAACTAATAATTTTTTCCCATTTGAAAAAATGTACGGAAAAGAAGGAGCCCATACTTTCTGATGTTACTGTGCATAAATATGCTGTAACAGCAGTGTAATTCAATGTTTCTACCAGTTGATGTGACCTCCCTTGCCCATGGAGTAAGGACATGCACTGGACTGTTCATGCTTATAAGTGGATTCATGACAGTAGGGCAGTTCTTGTTATCAGGGAGGAGCAGGGGGAAACCTGAGTGAGACCAATGGCGAGAAAAAGATGGTTCTGCTGCTTTTGTTTTTGTAGAAGATCTCAGGAAGTTTTGCCTGTGTTTATGTGTAAATCTTGGAATTTCTCTGCTTTAATTTTATGTTGGCCCATTAAATAATTGTTTGACTTATGATACACATTTTCTTTGTCACTGTTACAGGACTTGATATCATCAAAGAATGAAGACATTGTCTATCACAAAAACTATAGCAGAGCCATACTCAGCAACAGACAGAAAAACCTGCTGCACAGATTTGAAAACCGCTGGTTTTCAGCAGTGCTATGTTTGGAATAAAGCGAATCCACCTCATACTGGTGTGTATCAGTATGTATAATGGCTAGAGGCTCATGAATTAAGAGCACAGACTTGGTTTCAAATAAAGCCAGAGCTACTATAGCTACTTTTAATCGAAGAAAACAGTGATAGTTCAGACAGCAGGGTAAACTTTAATGGGAAGCGCTGACTTTTAATGTGACCATAGTGACACTGTCAGGCATGTTTATTTTTAAAAACACACACGTTTACTTTCCTTCGATAACACAACATCCATCACCATGCCTGTTGCACAAATATCTTGTGGACTAGGGGGGTGGCAGAGATGGGAGAAGGGATGTAGCAAAAGGCAGTTTGCTCTCTACCCACCAAGGACATCAGAAGGAGATAAACACACAATTACTATCTGTGGCTTTGCAAACCCTAGCTGTTACAAGGCAAAAGTATGGCTTGCACAATGTATAACATCACCTGCTCCAGCAATGTCTACCACTGAGAGAACTTTCAGGTCAGCAAGGTCCTGAGACGGAAAAGGTGGCTGCATGTTCATTATGTGGCCCTAACTATTTACTGAAGTCTTAATGACGTATTGAACAAAGGTTTAATATTCATTTCCAGTAGCTTAAGGAAACCAATGAGTTTTCTGGTAGCATAAAAACATTTTCTATAAAATAATTTCCATTTATGGCTTTTTAATGGCTTTGACCAGAACTTTATTACAATTGTCGGTAGCAGTGTAGGACATTACAGTGCCTGATCTGCTTATCTCGCTATGCGAAGTTTCCTTAAAATAATGTGCAGACAAATAAATATATCACACTTAACAGCTCTCCTTTGTGTGGCTTTTCCTTTCTTATTATTTCCACGTTTTTATTTGTGAACATAAGTGAAACGCGTACAAGTTCAAATATGCGTTATGTAAAACATTCTCAAAAACTGGGTAAGCACAGAGGGAAGCGTTTTGTATTTATTTTTCAAGAGAGGTTTGCTCTTTACATTCGCATCACACTGCTTTATAAACCTCATCCTTCCATGACCCCTACCTGGGAATGCAACGATTTTTCCATGTCCTGAGGCAGGCATGGGATGTAGCACTACAGCTGTGCCTCCTGACTTACCCTGCTTATGTGCTTTGTGCTGGATCCCAGTGGCAGCTCTGCCTTCCCACCGCCTGCAGCTTTTGCCCCAGCCGTCACAAATGGAGCTGCCTTCATATTAGGCCTATTGTCCAGGACAAACAATCTGCCTCAGAAACTTGCAGCTAAACTAGACAGCAAATGATTTTCTCATTTTGTAAGGCTTCTTGAGACTTTACAAACCATTTGTGTTTCACGCTGGGTGAAAACACAGACTGTCCAAAGCTGTTTGTGAAAGTAGCGTGCGAACAGCCGATGGCCAGCTGCTTGGGCCAGCGCCTGGCTCGGAACTGAGCGGAGCTGCCTGGCCACCCCGGTCCCCACCACCCCCAGCAGCGCCCTGACGTTAAGGCTGTGAGCAGTTCTCTCGGGTTATTTCCTTCCTTCCTTTCTCGTTGCCTCCACTTTGGTTAAAACCACCATTTTAAACCCTTTTTTCTTGAATAATTTAGCTGAAAAAATTCTAACTGGCTCTACATATTCAGGCTGGGAATGACGGGGTGAAAGCTGTGCTACCACTGATGATATTTACTTTTTCACCCTCTGCTACAAAGCCCACGTGTGAAGTCATTACTAAATATGTAATGTGATAAACCCCCATCCTCACTGACACCTCTGTGATCCCACTGAGACAATAGAGTCCCCAGGCTTATCCGAGGACTGACTCAAGCTGCGGTATTCTGCTCTGTGGGGTTCAATGCTTTGAGCTCTTATTTTTATATCTCAAATAACGTAAAAATAAGATTGCATATTATAACAATAGGTTAGGTGGAGCGCAAACAAAAAGTGCCTACTATGTAAGTCTATAATCCTTTTAAACAAAACAATACTAAATCGTTATTTGATAAAACCACTTGATGAAAGGCAGTGAAAGGATGGCATGAAGCTAGAAAAGCTTGTCAGATCAAGTCTCAAAAACTCAGTCCTGAAAAAATCCAGCCAGAACCTTAGAAAGAAAATGTATCTGTTGACACATTAAGTTCAGATCTGTTCAAAAGTTTTTCTTTGGAAACCAGAAGCAATGGGGTTTTTTCTGCAGTGACATTAGTAGGCAGGATGAGAAAATCGCTGTCATTTGAACAATGGAATACAAATTATGCAAACACAAAGAGAAGAGTACTTGGGTTTCAGGCATGCAGTTTCTGTGCCTAACCAAAACTACTGAAATTCTTTCTTCTCTTCTATTTTTGTGTGAAGCTTTCGTAAGCAGAATAGAAAAACATACAGCCAACAAATGCTGTCTATCCAGGTAGCATCTTACATTTCTCTAGCAGTTCTCACTCATTTGCCTCAGCAATGAAGCCTTGTAATTCTTAATAACCCACAGTAAGGATATATTACTGCCTTATACCGATAATGGGAAAGATAGAACAAAAGTATATAATGTAATCAACCACAATTCCATTCATTTAAAAAATTTACCTTAAACATGAAAGTATCTAGAGCTTTGAAATATTTTGCTCTGGTTTTATGGTAATTTTCTTTCCTGTATTTTCCAGGATTCTGACAAAGATATATCCCATGAGACATTAGTTTAATTGAGGTACCACAGTCTGTGACAGGCTCCCTCCATGGTCATCTCCATAGATATCTCTGAGTGGATGATTCATGGAACATGTGGGCTGCACAGTTCCATAAAGAAGCCTACCTTCTCCACTGACTGTAAATGCACTCCAGGACAAGCAGGATCCTGACTTGGAAGCTTCAGTTGCATTCCTAAAGTTAGGTGAGATGAATATGAGCCTTTGTGTATATTTAGCATAAGCTGCTTCCCAGCTTCCTGTCTTCCAGATAGAGATTTCATTCAAATCAGTTGTAAAACTTCTATTTTTTTGTAGGAGAAAGCCAAACAAAGGCAGATTTTTTTAAGAGAGACCTGCATTCATTTGTCTTGTTACTCATGGTGGAATTGCCACACACACACACAATTTGCTAGGCTTTGAAGTTATGACCTGTAATAATTCTTAATTTTTCTCACTTAGGTCATGTAGCACTCTCCTGTGCAAAACCTCCCAACATGCATTTCCATCAAAAGCCAGATGTTTAATTGCTCTGCTTGGACACCCCAAATAAAGGGCTACAAAACGTTATTATTCTACATCGTTTTAGGTACATAGAAAGAGCATTCTAAAAAAAACCCCAACAAACCCAACAGAAGAAAAGCTGCTACTGTAATCAGCCATGATTGAAGGCATTTCCTGTATTTTGCTATCAAACCGGTTGTTTTTTCCATTACATACTAACTGAACTTTAGTAAGGTCAAGACAGCAGAGAAAAACAGGATCAGAGTATCTTTAATCAACTAAAGTCGAGTACTTCAGTCGCTCTCTTTCAGATGTTTAGTCCTGGATCTCATCCCACATCTCCAAATTTCTTCCTTAAATCACAGATGCATCAATCAGGTCAGTCTGAATTTATGATTTAGATAGTTGTTTTCAATGGCATTTAACTTGTTAGCCTTACACTTCCTCTAGCCTAAAGGTCAATCAACCTCACACTGCGTAACAATACCAATATTATTTTAGTATGATATAAGTCCAACAGAGGAGATGGATTTTCATTCACAAGCACAATACTGGGCCAAAAACTTCCCTCAGATGGAAGCCTATTGTTTCCATCCTGCTGCCTATTAAGATCAAGTGTAAGTTTTGACATTACTATTAAACAAAAGTCAAAGCTACAATAGCATAGTTTAATTTGATCCAATCCTGTACATTGTCATCCTGCTGCTACATGAAATGCAGACTGTTTAAAGGTATATAGCATCCCTGTTCCGTGCTCTGACCCTTTTCCTTTCCTGGAGAAAAAGTCTTTTTTCCTTCCATGAATGCCAGATAACATTCTTTTACTTGCTAATGTAACACCAATGTTGACACCTCCCTCGGAAATGACCAGTTCCAAGCATACTGTTGACACACTGAAGAAGGGAAAAGCATGCTATGCCATGTTTTCCTAGCAGCGACTAAGAAAACCACGTGCTTTGGTTCAGTTCCGTTACGTAAAGGAGAAGACTGGCCTGCCCAGAACACTGTGGTAAGACTGAAAGCCAACACATCAAGTAACCTTGTTATCTACCTGAACAGAGATGCACAGCGTGGAGGCTGCTCAGTGCTAGCAGATGGCCTCCAGCGCTCACCTTAGAGTCCTGTTCCCCCTTGCCCTCCACCACTTTTCAAGCTTCAAAACTTTAGTAAACATTCACTTTTTAATTCAGCTAAGGTTGTTGATCAAAAACTAACGACACTCACATAAATACCCATTATTCAGCCAAGGGAGCGGACCTTCAACATACTCCAAGATGAGAACACACAGTGAATATGAAAAGCTCTTAAAATATTACAATCTGCTTTTAAAGGTAGCACAAATCTTTTACATCCTCAGTAATGTTTATTTTGTGCTTCTCTTCAGGAACAGACAGAACCACCGTTAGATTTAGGGAAAAACTGAAACGTAGCAATGCTGGGAACCTACTTTACAAATTGAATTACTCTTTCTTTCATTCCTTTGAGTAAACTCTATACACTCTGTATACCTCTAAAGAAGATACGTTAAAAAAAAAAAAAAAAGGGGGGAGATTTTAGTCTGGCAACCACAATATGGGACATACAATAAGATGTCCAAACACAGGTGATGGAGTAAATCCTGAGCAGGTCACTAACGCGCCCTCATGAGCTGACATTCCAGTGCCTTTTCTGTACTAGTCAATGCCCTCTGCAGCTTTATGATGCCCAGAAAGTGGAAAGGAGAAAGGCTGCTGAAGATTTTTGCATACAGTGTTTCTTTTTATAAAAGAAACAAATTACTCAGAATTCTCTTCCCTATGTTCCCAAGGGTGTCCTTAGCAGGGAACAAACACAGCTCCTAGCAGTAAGTAGGCTCTTGTTAAAGCTCCGTATCATGTCTCCATGGAGAAAAATGCTTTCTTAGTCAGAAGAAAAAAAGAAACTCTGCAGTGAACTTTTGTACAGACACTGATTTTTTCCAACCTCACTTTAGTCTCAGTTCAGCCTCTTGGGTCTTTTTATGGAAAGCCTTTCCACTGAGTGGAGCATGTAATATTACGCAGCATGAACTAAATAACTTATATAGCATAAATGAAATTATGTAACTCAGCAAAAATGTTGCTTCCAACAAAATGTTTACTTATATGGAATCACTAGAAGAAAGATGTTAATAATTTCTGCTTCTATTCTGATTTCAGTGGCATAGTTCACATGCCTAAACATCTTTTTACACAATCACGTGGTCTATGCTTGGGAAAGATATGTAGGATTTTCATTTAAAACCTTTTCTAACCCTGCTGCATTTATCAAGGGCTCAAAACAGCAGCAGTCAACAGCAGTTTAACATATTTCTGCAGAAATTCTTGTAAAAACAGTGAGTTCAATGTATTTTGTTTTTTAACCTTCTAAAAGCATTCTGTTATCCATATTTGGCTGTTTCAAAATTCTGTAGAGTTAACAATTTTCTGTTACGTTTGAAGGAAGGTTACTGCAGCAGAGGGATTCTGGCAAAAATAAGAATAATATTTATTATTTTCTGTAAAGTATGAAGAAAATGCCTGAAAAAATGTGAGTTGCTTGCCCTTCTATATTGATCTATGCATAAAATAAACTCCTAATGTTGCTTCCAGACAGAAGTCACAGAAGCTTGTGCTTTGGACTGATGGTTCCAACTTCAAACCTTGCCTCGATATGTAATTAAAAAGGGTATATATGATAATTCAGAGAGATATATTTTTACAAGATGCTTTTTTCAAATTATGATTGTGCAGCAAAATCAAATTACTTTCGCCCCCCTCCCGCCTGTGCCAGAAAGCTGCACAAACATTCCTCGAGAACCTTTTCTTGTGGAGAAAGTTTCAGCTCCAGCATTGTTTCATATGCAGCTTCTGCAGACTTCCCCCATCTCCAGAAAGCACGTGCTCAGGAACACTACTTTAGCTGTAATGCTAACATATAATATAATCACTCAAAACAAGGCACCCCACTATTTTTAATTAATATGAATGCAATGGAAAGATGAGTCATGGGTTACTCACAAGAAATAAAACATGGCATGACTTAGGCAATTTAGAGTGCATTCACTTCTGCCAACATTAAGGTTAGCACACTGCTATACCAATTTACCTTCAGCTGTGAAGACAGAGAGGCTACTGAGAAGAGCCTAATGGTCCAGCCCAAATGACAAGAGAAAGACAATTCTGAATACAAGATTTGAGAGGATAAAATATGATTTTTATCTGTAACATTTGGTACTTACTGGGTAGTCACTGCACGTAAATACTAGTTTCCATAGGTTTATAATGTAAAAACTATTGACCAAAGTGGGCTGTTCTTGAACAATGCTGTCAACACTAAAAAAAAAAATATTTTGAGTGTGAAGAATTATTTTTGTAACTTCTATGTGCTCAGCCACTAGGTCTCTCTTCAGAGACCTGCTAACCAGACTCTATGCTCTGATACAATCTGAAATTATCCTATAAAACTTCCAGACAGTTATGGGGGCAAAGACTAGCAAGCAACCTAATTATACAGCTTACAGAAGAACTATTTTACATAAAGTTTCATTACATTAAATGTTCAATAAAGTCTCTTTGCATCTTTCTGACAGATTTAAACTGAGCACACCAAGTACAATTTAATTCTATTGTAAAATCGGTTTGCTCTTCTGGTGTCAGAAAGAGCTTTTACTGTAAATGAGAAACCTGATTTTTAAAGAAACAGTCTCTTATACACCGGACAGCAGCCTCTATACACCCATGTCATGTCATAATCACATTTATAACATTTTTATTGTGTACTATCACATTCTGAATTCCAATTAAAAATGAACTCATTAATCTCTGATAAAATTATCAAAACACTTTTAAAACAAAATGAGAGAGAAACTGCAGAAGTTATGCTATATCCCAAAAGACATACATACAATGTATTAAACTCAACGTTGCCCAACCCTGAAACAAATTTGGATATTAGAGTCTCTGTAGCCAATTTGTAGCATTTGTTAAGACATGATAGTATGGCAAATGAAATATTAAGGGGCACTGTAGTATGACTCTCAACCCAGACTGAGACTTTAAATGATGACATGAAGTACTCCATCAGCAATGACAGAACTCAACCCTTTACTGCCCACTCTGCCCCAGGCATCATCCCTTCCACTTTCTTTCATACCACCACGCTACCATTGCTGCAATTACACAAACAACCGTTTGACCACTTTTTAGATGGATCCTATTAAATAAGGTGTGTAAAAAATAAACCCCATGTTCTATGGCAGGATTTTGGGATTTTAGCCTAATTGCCTCTTGGATTTGGTTTATACAGACAATTATCTTGGTCTAATGAAGAGCACCCATAGCTGAGCCAGGGGAAAAAAGACTGTAGAGGTAATGACTTGTACCAGGTATGTCACTGAATTATGTCTTGCTTTAGAAACTATAGCTCACTGATATCAGTTAACGTTTCCTTGTTATTACTACACAGAGAATTGCCAGGATGCTGTTTCAAAATTTCTTCAGACCTTTCTGCTCATAGGCAGAACAACTTCCACCCCATCAGCTGATGTTTTAAAAATCATAACCAAATCCTTTTCCTCTTGGGTCACCCACAGAAAACCAGAACTTTTGTCATACTGCACGTGCAAGCATACCACTGGCTCTGATCTTGTAGCAGCTGACAAAAAATCCCCATCTTTTTCTTTTGTGAATTTTCAAAAACCTGCCTAAAAGAGAAACTGCCTAAAAGCCAGTGTTGCCCATAAGGTTTCTCTCATCTCCGCTTGGGGCATTTCTCCCTCAGTGTCTGTGGAAACCAGCTTATGGAGTTTTGGCAGAGGCAGGTCAGGCAGCTCGCAATGGACTGCCCTCCGCCATGTGCAAGGGGTATGCTGCCGGGCTGCTCCCTGCTGTCCTCGTTCACAATCTGGGGATCCTTTTGTGCTCTCAGGTATTTAAAGACTTTCATATAAACGAGAATCAGGGCTTCATTATAATAATTATGTCATCTTTAGACCTATTACAGATTATCAGCAAATGAACTGGCACACATTGGGTATGCCTTTTTATGTCCTCAGTATACAGTATCATAAACACTTGCTGTCCTCTTATTAGCAGTTAAGTTTAGGTAAATATGTACTCAGGCAGTTTCTTAAGTGCACATTATTTTTGTTCTACAAGTACTCCTTTAGAGCTGCTTCAGATTTATTGATGCTTGGAAGCTTTTAAATATCCATTAGCCAGTTAATTGACCATGGCAATTCCATCTGACTCATTATTTGTGTGTGTTAGAACATATTTAGGCATTTTTTAAAAATGAGTGTTACTAGACCATAGGATCGCCCTTGGAAACCCTACAATAAATACCTGGTAAAGTGCTATAATGTTTATTTGTTACTACTTAATTTTATCCTTAATATTCCACGTTTTGAACATATGAAGTTCCTCCGTTCAAGTTATTAGTGACCAAGCTTTCTTTGGGTTTGTTTTTTTTGGGGGGGTTTTTTGGTGTTTGTTTTTTTTTTGGGGGGGGGGGGTGGTGGTGTACTACTTCTGCATTATTCAGTTTCATACCACAGTGTACCCCTACCAGCTGCGATACTGGCTGCCTACTGTTGAAGCCATCCCACCCTTCTCTCCCCTTGAAGGGGCAATCACATGCCCTAAGACTGGAACACCTTGCAAAGAATACTTTCACAACTCCCACTGTCAAATCTACATTTAAAAAAATGTACACAACTGTATGTACTATTTGCATTTGACATGTTCTGAAGAACAGTATTTTCTGTGACTTCAGTATATCAGTAGAAGGAAATCAAAGTCTGGAGGAAAAAGCATACCTATATAAGTGTTGGCACTATTTCTGGCCTCTCCCCTTCATTTTTTCTCTCTCTCTGCTGTTTTGCAAGACTGACTACTGGAAACAAATTCGAGAAGCAGGAGGCAAGAAGCGAAGACCTGTTAATGTAGAATTTATTTTTTTTAAAATCTGAAACATTATACCCCCAACATAAGCGGTCCTGGGGCTCAACATTCAATTTGGTGGTGGCAGGAGAGTGTTTTCCCTGGTGCCATCTATCCCTGGGCGTACCACAGTGCAGAAACCACACAAGCTCCCATCTCAGTAAAAGCTGGCCGTGGTCTCTCTGCCATTCCTGCTTAGTCTTGCTCCACATATGCCGCCTCCACGTGTACTCGATGGTGCTGAGCTGATGAAAGCATTGTACTTCTTGTCTGCTGCTCTGGGCAGCTGCTTGTTGGGACTCTGTGAAACACTGGCAGCAGAGGAGAGGGGCAGGCATTACTTCTGACACAAGAAGGTAAGTGAAGTGACTCATTACCACTCTGGCCTTATTCCCCCTCACCTTTCCACTCATTTTCAGCACAGCCATGGCCATCTGATCCATTTTTTTCTACTTTCCAATTTCCCTGGTTAGACGGCACCTAGTCTGTCCAAGGTCCTTCTGATGTAATCCTAGCACTGTTTAGTTTGGTAGCAGTAGAGACTTTGGTGCGCTCCCCAAAATGCTGGGGTTCTTACTGGCTGCATTTTCTCTGGCTTAGTTCATTAGGCCATTTTAGTTAACCTCCTGGGGAGCAATATTATTTCTGTTATCTTACATTTGAATACAAGTTGTCAGCTAAACAGACTTATGTAAAGTTTTCAAAAGATTCAGTGATAACTCAGTTACGTTAGCTTTCAGATTAGCTAAAAATCTCATTTTCCACAACCTTTTGCAATGGTAGGCAAAATAACATTTTTTAATAACAGTGCATTCTCAAATGTGATGATTTTCTATTTTAAAATAAACACACTTTCAAACTGAAAAGTCAAACCAAGGTCCCAAATTATCCAGGTCCCAAACATCATGCATCTGAATAGTCTCACTGAATCAAAATCAGCCTATGAATACAGTGATCTGCACGCAGAAATGTTTGCTGGAGCATCTAAGTGATAAGCTCTTTTATAATAAGGAGGTGGATAAAGGGTGAGGGGAAGAGGGGGCAAGGAGAATAAATGCAGACTTTGAGCCAAAAGTGACAAGGTTCTGACCAAAAGATGGAAGGAGTTGTATGCAAATGTCTTTACTGAAGTGTATCATCTGAATTTTCTTTTATGGTTGTTTAGTATTTTTAATATCATTATTTAAAAACCAATAAATACAGTTCCTTACATGCTTTCATCTAACGTTTTGCATTACCCTCCAACTTCTCCGTTCATCTGAAAAGCACAACAAAATGTTTGTGAAGTGCCTAGCACCGCAGAACCACATTTGCTGTGCTCTTCTCTGCATTACTATGAAACTTTGGCAGATGCACTCAATAGCATGCAAAAAGGCAAAGCCTTACTCTTAACATCACAGTTTCAACATCACTGCAACTGGGTTATAGAAATATTTTCCTTTGTTTCAAGACAAACATTACTGAAGGGCACAGCAAAAGTCAGTCCTAACTTTTGCCTGTTAGCAGCAGATTTACATTTAGGAAGCACCTTCAGATTTTTAATGCACCGTGAAACAAAAAACATTCTCTTTCTTCTATTATAAAATTGTTTGGAAAATATGATTTTGTTTGGAACTTGTGTACATGTTTCTCTAGAAACAAAGCTGTGTCTCAGCATTTTAAGAAAACTACAGGGATTGTCTTCTGTCAGTACATTTGAGTTTGACATGTACTGCAGCTCTAGTGGCTTTTTATTTTGTGTATGTTTCTCTCAGTTAAAATCTTATCAAGTGCAGAAAGATAACACACATTTCTTCCTGTTATAAAATAAAGCACAAACATCAATCATCTAAAACCACTGATATTCACCCAGAAATAAATACAAATATGCTCTGTAACTTGTCACTGCTATTATCTGTCGAGAAGCGCCGTTGCCCTTTCTACTGAGCGTACCGGAACATGGCTGCCCTCACAGGAATGTAAACTTGGCATTAACCCTGGCAGATTCCCACTCCCTGCCCTCTCTCATTTAACATTAACTCACTCCTATACTGTTATCAGAAGGTAAAGGTCATAGCTTTATTTACACAATACAGCACTATACAAATGGTCATTAAACAAGAAAATCTTGCACCAAATAAACACGAAGCAAAAAAACAATGCTGACCTCGCTACCGGGAACACCCCCTGGAAGTACCTTGTCATTCCCCAAGTGAGGTCAATGGTGCTGGTCTGTCCTTCTAAATATTAACTGCCCGGCATGGCTCCTCTGCATACCCCACTCCCACGCAAGAGCCAACTAAGGACTTTCTTATGTTCCAAACCCAGGAGAAATTGAAAAAGCATTCTACTGTTGGCAAGACCTTGTGGTTCATATCCTATTCCCACAGCCTTTACTCATCCTTCCACAGCTGGAAACCTTGTCAAAGGCTCTCCTATACGACAGCAGCCTTTAGCACAATACATAAGCTGGGCAGATGGCAGGGTGGACTCCCTCGATCCAAATGCCAGAAGCCTGGGAACCAACCCTCCTTCCTGCTTCTCATCTCCCTCAGCCCCGCTTCTCTCCACCCCGGCCCACTGCCTTTTCCTGCGGGGAAGACATCCTGCTTATTTATGCATTTCATGACTGCGGGCCTGCCTAGATCCAGCAAGAAAAAGTGCAAAAAGGGCAGGAGGCCGACGACTAAAATCCTGCTGGAGCTCATGTTCAGTTCTGGAAACTAGACCAGGCAGAACAGAGCCTGCATGTAGCCTGGGGCACAAACCCAGCCAGGAGCACTGGTCAGGTGGCACGGCTTGGGCACCAGTCCCTGGAGACACTGGGACTCAGACACATATGCTGCAGCACAACTCACCCCTTGCTTCCTGCTTTTGCTGAAGGTGATGGAAATAGAAGTTATAGTTTGCTTCTGGTGCAAGTGAGCAACAAAACTCTGTAGCAGACACCTGCAAGGGGCAGTTTATGCGGGGAAGGGCTTCAGTTCAGGAGATTCCCGGGCTTAGGTCTGAATATGTTATATGAGGGTACAAGGTCTTTCTTGCCCTCCTTTGCGGACCATAGCTCCAACACCACTTTAACCTTTAACTGTTTTGAGTTGCAGTAAGATGTTCTTTACATACCTAAAACCACACTTAAACCAAAATGTTCCATGTCTAGTTTTGCATTTTAAAAAGAAAAAAAAAAAGCTGGGGAGGGGAATTTTATTTGGCTGCTGCTATTCAGAAATAACACAGTAAGGCAACTTGGGAGAATGATGACTTTTAACAGGTTAACCACTGACCATGCAACATTTTCATCAGTGTAAATATAACTACAAGTTCCTCTGCCAAGGTTGCTCTGAATCATACAACCGCCAGTGAAGTCAGACTTCTAAATATTCTTATTTCACATAAAAACACACTAATAAAAGTGCTTTTAATTTTAGGTAGTAGTTCTTTCTGAAACACTGGTGTGTGCTGCCCTGATAAATGGGAATGCTGGGAAAACTGATCATCTAAGGAAAAATTCAGTTAGTGTTCAAACAAGTTCTTAGGGTATTTGCATACGGAAAAAGCCCGGAGGCATTCAAGGACTGGCATCAGCATACTTATAGTCGCATTCTCCTCAATTCACTGTTAATATATCCTTCATCACGACCAACATATTAATTACAGAGTGCACAGAGCCTCAGAAAGCTGCAACAAGTTACAGGCTGGATTATTACTTCATACTGCTGAGAAACATGATAACCCATAGTTACGAATGAGGGCACCCCTGTGACCAGGTGCTGTATGATTTGAAGGCACCATCTCACAGAACTTACACTGGAAACAAGAAGAATGGGTTAACATAGAGCAGGTGACACTAATTTGCCAGTTAAGGTGTTTTTCATGCTCTCAGGTGAACCGAAGTTGTGTACATTCAGTTTCACCCTGTATTTCAGCAAGAGTACCCCATTTAATCACTCGAATGGTCTTGGAGCGTGCCAGAGATCATGCAACATGCAACCACTGGCCTTTTAGCTCTTCGCTGAAACAAGGTTTAACTCACACAGTTATTCCCTTCGTCATATGAACTAGGGACAGCGGTACCCACCCCATTCTAGCACTGATGTCCCTGCCTGGGGAGACAACAGGTTTTTGTATGTTTGAGTGGGCCGCTTGTGTCATCTCACTTGAACTCCTACAACAAGAGCCAGAGACACCTACCCGGGTACTCCTGTCCTCAGCCCAACAACTGCAGGCGAAACAAGAACACGTAACATCCACATGTATCTGCAGAAAGTGCACAGGAACTTTGGAAGTCAGTACAAGAGGGGAGTATGGAACTGGCCGTTTCTTAACACACAGTTGGTTGCATCTTCCCTGTAAGAGTATATATATGAAGCTGACAATGAATGACTTTAAATACACCAGACTCCAGGGATAGGTGACAGTGAATATAGTCCACAACCTTTCATCACCAAGTTCAAAGTCTAGTTCAGCTCACAGGCAAAATGAGATTCAGAGTCTAGCCCTAGGTTTCTGAAGCTTGGATCCATTTTTTCAAAGTGGTGCAATTGCATAACACAAACAACAAGGACTGCCAAAAACTGCGACTGAAACTTCTCTGGTGTCTGATTGACTCTACTTGTATTATCAGGCCCCAGCTTGACATGCGCCTGCACAGCTGAATGCCAGATGAGAGGGAAGGTGGCAGGGATAATGCAAATATTATTAAGCTGTTGAAGTGTTTTTGACACAACAGTAACATCATACCCTCAAAAATGCCACATTGAAAATTATCCTAAAGGTTAGCTATCATACAAAATACATTTAGTAACAGCACCATCTTTATATATAAAATTTGTGAGGCTCGTCTTTATTTCCAACTTAATAAACAAAAGGAAGGTACGTAATTCCAGTGAGCACACCTAATTGGACAAGTCTGGAAACAACTGTTGGGCCAGTTGAAAAGGTGTGAACTTACAGAATCATTTCTATTGCCAAACAGGGAGCTAGCTTTCTCTTTGAACCTCAGGGGAAATGAGGATAAACTAGTTATTATAATAGATTATCATTTAGTATCATCATAGCAGTTTCTAAAAATCTAACCAACAAGCCAAAGCATGAGCTAAAGCTAGTTATTTACTTCCAAAAATATAACTGTGTTTAGCTCTAAACAAATACTTCCACATACATGGCTGAAAAAAGATCAGAAGGTATAGCAGCTATTTTGAAACACGCATTTCCATCAAACGTCTTGGTTTATTTATATACTCTCTACTTTCCTTGAAGTATTGCCCACACAAGCAGCATTTCCCACTTTGGAGAATAACCATTAATTTCACACCACAACTTTTTTCTGGAGATATAATTACACAGAAGACAAGTATTCTTTATTAAAATATCTGAAGGCATGTTAGGTAGTTATGACTGGTAGTTATTCAGGAGCATAGGTATTCTTTTCTTTTTTTCTCACACACACACACACACTTTTCCTTGTTTGCCAGCTACTAAGAGCTTTGGAGATGTAAAGGAGCGACTTGATCCCAATGCATTTTTAACATTGTAATAAATGATGCAAGTGAGGTTAATAAATAATCAGGCTGAAACTGTTCTGTGCAAGACAACTATTCTAACATATGCTTGACATCAGCAAATGCACTCTCCCAGGGCCTGGGACACTATGAATGGATTGTGACATTTCCTTACAATTAATTCTTTTAAGATAATCTCTAACTTCTTCCTTCTACTTGTGTTTTATAGAGTAACTGGGATAGCCTGTTTGTGAATAGTTGAGGCTCCTATTATCCCCTGGCTAAGAAAATGAGTTATTCTTATGGATATAACTATGTCCAGATCCAAGAGTCTGTGTCAAAGCAGACTACAACTAAATCTGTTCCTAATGTTGTACCTGTTGTTTTTGGTTTCTGTTTTCATCCTACAACTCATGTTATTTCTCCTCTTCTGATAATACACCCAATATAACACACCATTTACGATTTTATTGTTTTACTGTAACATGCCAGAGACATGTCATCATAGTCTCTGAATCAGAAGTTGAGAGTATGTTGCAAAGTGTAAATTACAAAGCATTGTCTCATCAGAATGACACTTCTTTCAAGATCAAAGCATTTTGATGATAAAAAGTCAGAGAATACAGGCACACTAAGCAATTCAATGCAGCCAGGAAACAAAACACAGCAGAAGCTACATACAAGACAAGGGAAAAGAGGGAGAAAGAGAGAAAAGGATGTGTACTGAAGGATGGGAGCAGAAAGGGAAAAGGAAGAATGAATGCACTCATATAAAGAAAGGGGAAGGTAATTTTACCAATTCTTTCCTGCTGGTTCACAGAAATCATGAAACTGACTGTTAATTACAAAGTGTCTAAACTCCAGTTTTCAGGAAGAGGAAATTAGCTCAAGACTTTTTATGGAAACAAATCCTCAAAATCTTTCACTTAAATACCAATTTTATCCATTTCCCTTATGATGAATACTTACAAATTCTGAAGTTGCCACACTCTACTATCCAAATGTACAAACACACAGCTTTGGAAATAAATGAAGACAACAAATAGGTAATGTGATACAGGCAGCAAAAGTTAGAAATGTGTTGGATCTTCAGCACTTGAAAACAAACTTATGCAAAGTGGTAGGGCTGAAAGTCCAACCCAGTATGCAAACACCATACCAGCGTTAATAAAAGATGGAGACTAATGGCTGCAGCTAGCAAAAAAGTTTTCTAAAGGAAACTGGATTTTTGACTGAAAGACCACTTTCACAGAGATTTATTTTCCTCAGAAGATGCAATGTCCTGCCATTTGCTATGTCTCTGCAAAGGAGACTCCTTCTCTGAGAAGTTCCCCTTTGAATCCCACTTGGTGGGAAAGCCAATGGCCTCTGATGGAAGTTACCACTCAGTCCCAGTTACTAAAGATCTAAAATTAACTTCTTTTAATTTCTAGTCCTCTTAACATCAGCCTTAATATGAATCCAGAGATATGACAAATTCCATATCCTCATCTTTGTGTTTCTGCTCAAGAAACGTGAGGCTGCCTGCCCCTGAAATGACTGCTCCAAATCAAAATTGTAACTTGAAAGAGGGTGAGAATATCAAGAGGATATCAAAACCCAGATTCCACGGAACTCGGATGTTTGGTAGACAGACCGGTATCACAAAACCTGTAAAGCATGCTGCTTGTGAAAGCCTGAATTTATCACAAGCAATGACAGACTGCTAGAAACAAAAAGAGAGAGGATTGGTGAAATGACAAGATAAAGGACTTAATAAACACACTATCATCAGGGTGAAAATTTTCCAAGTGATTCCTTACTTTTAGTAATAAAAGCCTATCCCTAAATGCATGCTTTGCCACAGCGTAACAATATGCACTTTTTTCATGTGTGCGCACGGGTGCTGAAGATCAGAGATTGCAGGGGGCAGAGGTTCAAAGAGATGCGGGGCACTTGCAAGCAAATCAAAATTGTCTGTAAAGAGCCACTTCCTGCTGGTGACTAAGCCTTCACCCAAACAGGCAAGAGGAAGGGGCATAAGCAAAGCATTGCAAAGGACCATCCTGATTGTATCAGTGTGGAGACAACTAGGACAAACAAACTCAGGAAGTGGCAGGGAGTTAGAAACCAAGAGGAAATCCATGGCACAGAGAGGAAAGTGAAGAGAGCGCGCCGATCCGCAGAAAGGTCACCTCTGGGTCTCACTGTGCCAAGCTTTTTCAAAACCGCTTTATTTGGACTATAATACTAAACTGGCACACACAGCTGGCGATTGCTGCAGAAGCTATTCAAATGTTAACATTCTCAATGATAAACAGCCAAAAAAAGTTCTATGTAAGCAAACTGGAACAAACAACTAATCTAAATCTGGTTGCTAAGAGACAGAGAATTTCAGCCAAAACCAGCCCAAAGCCTCAAGAATACTTTCTTTGGGATCAAAAAAAGTACCTGTAGATGACACCATGTTGGTGAAGAAACATGAGTGCTGATGTGACCTCTGCTGCATAAAAGCGGGATCGAGGTTCGTCAAATTTGCGTGAGCGTTGGATTTGAAACATTAGGTCTCCTCCATTTACATATTCCATGACGAAAAAGAGGCGGTCCTGAAATTAATTAAACAGTGCTATTTAGGTAATGTATTTAGTCACACAAAAGACTGATTGAAGCTACAATTCAGGCAACTGGAACATTTACGTCAAGAAATGAAAGAAACAAACGTTACGAGTCTAAAAAAGGAAAAGCTGACAACAAAAATCCCCCAAATCTAAAGAAAAGACCCGAGTCTCAAAGTGAGAAATGAGAAAAAGGGAATAGAATCGGAATGTGGTAATAAGCAACACATACAAAAATCTCCAAGCAAATACATATGGAATAATAACCTATTTTATATAATAACAGAAGTACTTATAATATGCCATTTCTTTTAAAATATAGTCATAACAATGACAAGATGAAGTCAATTCTGTCAACTACTAACAGAGGCTGCTGAGCAAATTTCAGGCTCCTTATTTCTTCTCTTATCTCCTACTGGTTACTCTGTCTGCAAAGTGTCTTTCCCAAATTATATAAAAAAAAAATTAGAATTCCTAAACTAGAGAAACCAGTGCTGCTAATCGCGAACACTTACATACAACTTATTGAACTGCCTCAAACTCTCATAAGACAATGAAATATAATTACATTATTAAAATACATATCAGATGCTTTTTATTTTCTTCTGATGCTTTTCACTTCAAAGTTCAAGTTTTCAAGCCCGTTTCCATGATGGAGAACTAGGAATGAACTTTATCTAAGAACAACAACTAAAATTTTCAGGCAATCACCCCATTTTAGTGCATTTCAGAAAAAACCCACAAAAGTTTAGTCAGCAAAACAGTCAGAATTGAGAACACCCATAAACTAAAGGTGTGCTTGGCATCTTGGACCATTTATGATCTAAACTTGTTGTAGTCAAGAGTCCAACTCGGCCTCACACAGGGCACCAGTTGTTGTAGCACAAGCCAGCTAGCAGGCTGCAACAAGGCTTTTACCTCTGTCAGAATCTACTCTCCATGCTGTTTCTCCTTCCTCCAGAGGTCAGACCACACTACCCCTCCTCCAACCAACCCCCTCTACCACGCTCCTCAGGGCTATTTAACCACTTAGCAGGAACGATCTACAGCTGCACATCATCCATGTCAATCAAGCCACTGCCTTCGAGGCAAGGCCACAGCTGCATGTTATCAATGCTCATCAACCCACTGCCTGCATTCCTCTACATAAACTGGCAATGCAGATGAAGGTATAAGCAGAGAAATGACACACATCCACTTTACATAATCTAGATCCTATTTTTCATAAATATTTCTAATAAATTGTCATAGTTTTCCCTAATCTGTACTAACAGCCCTAAATAATCACCTATGTGCCCGTCTACCCTTGTTTTGAAGCCTACTTTGCATTCTTTGTTACTGTAAAATATCTACATCTACATGCACGTGAGTTTACACAGAGGTGGAGGTAATTCTGGGACATGGAGAATGGATCTGAGCATATACCCCTTGCTCTGCATTAGCTCACGTGACACAAATGTTTTGCTCTCTGGTCATACGATGCACAGGTGTGTAAGCATGGCTTCACCAAAGGGAGCCCCTCTACAACTCTCACGTCACATTGCAGTTTGGCTCTAGCTCATGGTGGCTGGTGTGCTGGGTTGAAGAAAAGGAGACAAGATGCAACATTGCTTAAGACAAGCAAACCCAGCAGAAGATGGAAGTTAATTAACCTCCACATGTGAATCCAAGCCTGTAGATTACGAGGTTTATATATATGTGAGTCCAGAAATTCATAACTGTTTGCCATTTGTCTTTAATCATCTACTACTCTATGGCTCAGAGTCAAAGCATAGCACTTAAAAAAAGCCTTAAACTTAAGCATGTGCATTAATGCTGCTCATTAAGTGCCTAAATACTATACTTATCAGGGAAGTTTCCTGGAGGAGGCTAGAAATGTTTGGCTGACTTTATGCTGATTACAGAAAGAGGATGGAGAAATAAAACTTTGTGCCTTTCCCCTGTATCTTGGGAAAACACAAACTGCCAGACTGGATCAACTTCAGGATCCAGGTGGACCGGCATTCTTTGTAAAATGTTGCTAATGACTTCGGTACATTTCCCAACATTTTTCTTACCATTCCCTAGTAAGGAAAACCTACTATAGAAGAGCATCAAAGCTTCTGGCTGTATCATACACTCAAAAGAGCATGGCTTCAGAGCCATGCCTCTACTCTTTTTGCAATGCTCAGTACTGCTGATAAGAAAAGTTAACAATCATAACATAATGCAGATCTCTTCACATTAGTGTCGGCTTTAAATATCACCTTCTTTGTTTGTTTTAAGCAAAAATATGGGTCCTTGTGCTGTCTCTCTGATTACTCTCTGGAACTGATGAGAATTACAGCCTTGCTTTTAAACGAAAAACTGAGACCTCTCAGATGGTCTAACAACTTCAGAAGCTAGAGCTTAAGGATAACACCGATGCAGTCAGTTTTCTGATAAAGTCAGTCACAAGCATAGCTATATTGGTACTGTAATGTAACATAAGAGAATGCAACGTCCCTAAGAAGGAGATGCAGGTATTGCTCTTCCTTAGGCTCCTCATCGCTGCTCTACAGGCCGAGTATTTCTGAAGAGCAGTTTTGGTACAAGTGTCCCTTTGCAACATGTTGCCTCAGATTATTTCACATGGATAAAGTTGTGTTTCAAGTACAAAACCCATTTGGACTGCAGGCTGGGGAGTGTCTGACTAATACCTGGCTAAAGTAACTTGTCCTAACACTTGCTGAAACTGAACCTTCTTACGTTGCTATTTTAACCTTTCCAAAGTCAACAGTCTGGATGTGAGTGGGCACAACCAGGAAAAGGAAGCTGCCATTCACATTCTCCTGAGCAGCCCTACTCATTCCCAACATTGCTACCTTTTTGCTGCACCTGTATCACAAGCATAAAACAAAGGATGCTGATGCAAAATGATTGTGCTGTGTCTTACAGCTGTGACTCCCAAATGGTGATCTTCAACTTGGCGCTGAGCTGCGAGCTCCTGCTCCCAACAGTGATAGCACCACTCTTCCAACTGCTAGGGATGGTGCACAAAAAAAAACCCCAAACAAAAAAAAACCCACACAACACAACCCCCCCAACCTAACAAACAAAAAAACCCCTGGTTTACACAATTTTATAGATCAGGGCCATTTCCTAATATATCAGGATACACATTGTATCATTTTTATATTAAATACTCTATGTTTGATCCAAACAGAACGAATTATTTTATGAAATTCACCAAATGCCTAATTACTGATTCTAAACATCAGAAATTATGTTTAGGTAAAACTTCAAGTTCATTTACTTTGGTTCAGTCTTTTGTAGGACATTAGCCAACTGAAAATTAAACTGGATTGTTTAGCAAGCAGAGTATCTTGCCCTAAGACAGTCCTAACAGTTTTAGCAGCAGCTCCATTCCCAGAGCTGGAGAGTGCTAACTCTTCTATCCTCTTTCACATCTTCCTTATTATGCACGTCTCATTCTCAATTTGAAGGGGTATTTCTGGCAGATTCTGCAGCTTACTTCACCACCTCTTCAAAAGTATACCTACTAAACCCAGAGTTAACAGCTGACTGATTGAAATTGCTCTGCTGTTGCATTTTTCTGCTAGATGCTGATATTTTAAGTTACTTTTCCAGCTTTCCTGTGTGCACATTTCAGCTTCCCAATGAGAATTCACAGAAAAAAAACCCAACAGTTTGAAAGTTCTGTTCTCTTTTTACAGTGTGTCTGAAAAAGAGTTGGAGAGAAGAAAAATACTAATTCTCACTGAGTAGCGTGGGCTAAACAAGAAGATGCACAACATGCACAGTAAGCCAGACGAACATTAGAAGGTACCATTTTTTTTTAATTAAATATATTCAGTCCCTATGAAAACTACTTCCTTGAAACCACTCTCTGGTCTTTTTTTGGCAGAAAAATGACATGATCAGTTGGGACTCAAATTTACATGATTATGTTATTTACATAATCCTCTCTTAGCATCTATAAAGCAAAAAGAAAGTACTGCCAAGTAAGCTAATATGTTTTCTGATGTAATTAGATTCCTTTACAGGGTTTATTTTAGCCCTTAACCATACCTGCTTTTTCTTGAGTTTCTCAAAAGGTACGGTTGAATGAGAACAGTTAAAATAATAAATAGAAAGAAAAACAGAGAGCAGAGAGCATGGATAAGAGATTTTAAAAGTAAAGTGGACATGAAACAGGCTAAAAGATAAAAAGAAGTTCAACTTCATTCCGTATTATCATAGTATTGTATGACCATAAATGACTACTATATTGCAATGCATAACTGCCTGTCTTAACATCTCTATTATTCCAGTCTCACCTCTTGACTTTCTTAACTGAGATAATCTCCTGCATGCTTTGTGTCATCAAAACTGGAGTCCAAAAGCAACCACTCTTCTAGTCTCTGTCCCCATCACTATCTTGAGAAGTACACTTGTCACTTAAACTAGATATCTTGTTTCATCTTCTCTCTCATTCCACTGCTTTAATTGTGCCCCAATTTAATTTTTCATCCTCCTTGACATTCAAAATATCTTTCCTTTAGCTCTACAGTAAATCCTTCTAAATAATCTTTTACTCTTTATTCCGATTATTAGCATAACTTTCCCTCTTCAAAACCATTCTCTAATTTTCAGTTTTATTTATATACTTTTTGTTAATATCAGCCTATATATATATTATGTGCACTCCCTGCTGGTTTATATTTGCTTATTTTCAGATGTTATGAGTTCCACTCTATAGAGCATCAACCTTTTGTTTCTTTTCAAATAATGCACATGGTTTTAATTGGGAAAAGGGGGGAGGTGATTTCCAGGAACGTCAATAGCAATAAACTCTCGGGTCATAACAGACTCAATCCAGCTCCTATTTGTGGAGGTGTGAGTAATGACCAAGTCCTTCTTACTAGTAAGACCAGACAATCTTGCCAATCAGTGTTGATTTAACAGATGACACTGTACAGTCTATTAGTTGTTTAGATGTTGAATACCATTGTTGAGGAACAAGCTTCTACGTAAACACTGTATGAATGCTTAGACATGGAAAGACTTTGATGTTCTGTTTACATTAATTACTGTGTAGCCCTTAATTTTTAAATTATCAGTCATTAACCTGTCTGTCCTTTGCTTGTTTTCCAATTAAAATCTCATTAACATTAGATTGCAGCTTAAAGACAATCCATTGATAGACATAAGGCCAAGTACAATTATCACTGCAATCTGAAGAGTACAAAGTTTTTTTTCTTCCTTTCAAACGAGTCCTACCAGCTGGGGGACTCAATATGCAGTTCAGCACAGCCTCGCTACTGAAATATTAGAAACCAAAAGTAAATCATGCAATCTGTCTCCCAGTTTCAAATCTGAAAAGTGCATCCATGCTACAAGCCTGAGAACAAGTCTTTTCACTACTGGTTTTAATCTCCTGGTTCAACCCTTCCAACACTTCAAACCAGAGAATTAAGGAAAGGCATCAAACAGGGACTCAGGTAAAATTCACAGTAGATAAATCTTACCAGCTGCCATTTTTTTCCTTAATTTATATTTTCATACAATTGGCTGTGAATAAATTCTTCCTGATTCTCACTAGTTCCCTAAACTAAGTTCTTTATGTGAATACACTTTTTTTCCATCCAGTTTCAAAAGTTGTATTTGAATTAGTTTCGTCCACAGGTTGCTGCAAATATCAAGGAAACTAATATGTGTAATAAATACAGATACATTTAAATGCAAGTTAGTTCATATTCTAGCAGAGTACTGTTACATGATGGAATATGTTCAGCCACTAAACTTGTTGCAAAACAAAAGTCAAAGATAAAGCTTTTATTGCACAAGAAGTCATATAAATGTATCACCTTGGTATGCTCTGGAAGATGATATTTTATTCATATCATGCACGTATGGAATTCTTTCCCAACTAGTACAAAACTGTGATTACTTAACTCTATTTAAACAGGATGCTTAGTTTGTTTAAAATTACCTAAAACTACAGCAACTGTCCCACCCCTCACAACTTGAATAAACATTTCCTGCTTCTGATGGAAATTGCACAGGCACACTGTACACAAAGCTATACACAAATCTTTAACACCCTGAGCCGAAGACTAACCACAATGGCAGATTCATCTTCCACAATCCCAGCGTTAGGAGGGACACATATAAAAACAAGAGAAAATCCAGGTACAACACTAAAGAAAACAACAAAAAGCTCTCTCCTGTTCATGTGATCCCTTTTCGAAGTTTACAGTAACAATCTTCAACAGGACACTACAACACGTTATCTCTCTCTGATTTCAGTGTTTATACTCAGGGATAACTGTGTTGTTTTTCCTGTTTTGTACCAGGGCTTTCACAGAGTTCCAAATAAGAAGGGAACAATTTCTATTAATCTCCTATTTCTTGGAATAAATGCCCTGTCCATAGGAACTGATATCTTAAATTTCACACAGGATATCTGCATCTTCCACTTCACAAAACAGGCACACATTCAGATTCTGTATTAAAGGATTTTTTTGTCAACCAGACACTTCAAATTTCTCTCAAGCTGGTGAACACTACTATAGCTAGGGACTTACTGCTCAGATTTGCCCAGCATTCAATTTCAAACCCAGGGGTTTTTTTCCCTCGAAAGAAAGAATGACCTCAAAGTTAAAACATAGAGTGGAGACAGTCAGAGAACCGCACAAAATTGGATAAAGAAGTCTTGCAAGGTCATCTAGCTTATCCCACAGCTGACAGGCAGGATCAGCTGTACCTAAGCCAAGGGGAACTAACTTTTTCAATGCTGCAAGGCAGTCTCTGGGCACTGTGAACAAATGATCTAACCATGAACCTGAACAGCCCTGCTGAGAGGACTCCGCTTGGCCCACAAAGACCTAGAAACAGAAGTCTCTGCTAGTCTGGTCTGCTGGAGGGCAAGGGGGTTTGTCTGCACTCCATTGCAGCAGGGTCTCCTGCTGTGCCCAAAATGCTCAGTTCCCTTCTCTGTCCCGTTGCCAGCAGCAGAAGCCAGTAGTGAACAGTGTTGCTTGAACATTCTGCTTTGCAGGTCAAAAAATTGCATCAGTTCCTGAAATTAATCTCATCAGCTCTTAAAAATCACCACTGATAAGTATGCCTTGACTGGCAGTCTATTTCAGCACTTTTAGAAAATACCCCTGGGAACTCTGTTCACTGCTGCAAATCATTTGCATTACCTCTTCTGCTTACCTTACTCAAAATATCAGTTCCTAGTTGTGCTGCAAGCTATATACTGACTTCACAGAAACACTTCTGTGCTTTTCACCTTTGTCTCTTATGCAAAGAACTGGTTATTGATTTTTCTTGATTTTACAAAAGTGATCACAAAATATTTCTGTTCCATTCATGGAGACCCTTGACATTATGTCAATTGAGAGTCTGTGGGATAAAACACACTTTTAAAGTCTTGAAAATAGTTTTGAGAATAGCTGGTCCTCCTTAAGACATTGGAATAATTCTCAAAAAAACCCTCTCTACCCTACCATACCACACCATGTGGAGGGCCGGAAAAAGCTACAGATCAAATACAATTCATTTCCAAACAGTGCTTTCAGAATCAGTACAGAGGTTCTCAAGACCTTTACACTTGCATTGTAGCATTTACTCATCTATAATGTGAGTAACTGGAAGATGATTTTTAAGCAACATATGTGTCTGATCTTCATAAAGCAGACCTGGTACGTTGCTTTTGACACAGATTTATGTTGCCTCTCTGTGGAACACCAATTAATACTGGAACAGAATGGCATTTTCACTATGTTTTTCACGCCCCTAACACACCCCATAGTACTGTTCAACCAGCAAAATATGGCTAGGGTACGTGCATTGAGATAAACCGTCTGGGGGTGGGAGACTTACTATGTACCAGCAGTAGGTCACAGAACTATGGAAATTACAGCTTCTGATTCACAGCAGGAAACATTAGCCAGGGCCTTGTGGACATCACCTTTTCTTTTCAAAAAATGTCAAGGCATGATTAGGTTTTACCTAGGTTGGCATTCAAGAAGGAAGTCTTGTTTAATGATTTTTCCAAAGACAGATTTTATCATTTTATTTAGAGCAACAATGCTCTAAAACTGTTCAAAATAAAGAGAAGTCAGCCTGTCCCAGACTCGTAGAGAGTGAAAAATGGGCCATTTTGTTATCGCCTTAACACTGATACTTCTAGAAAGTTTAGTTGACTGTTGCAATTATTCAAAGGAACTAATCCCCCATTACTGTGGTCAGCAAAATCCACTGACTTCAACATCACTACTGAAATGTGGAGGTCTTAATCTGTACCATAAATTTTGGAAAATGATGAAGTATGGATATGAATAAAAACTATACCCTAGAATCTGCAACTAACAATTATACACATCAGAATAATGGATGAAGGTTACATCCCTTAGAGCTTTTTTCCTGTATAATTTATGAGTATCTGATGTTTGAATACAGTCTTCCTACTGTCTTTTTAGATAATGAATTCTGTCAGATTACTATCTGGGCCAGATTTACTATGCATTGGATTAGCTGGTGTATCAGGCTCACACTAGGGCAAGTAAAAAGAAAATATGGTTCAAAATTTCATTAATCCTCTTTTTAAAACAAGATAAAGTTTAGACTAATTCAATGCAGCACAGAAACAGCAGGTGGAGAGTTGTCAGCCTGCTTTCCGTAGAGCTGTCATTTTACTCACTGAGAATATGACATAAAATACTAGCTCTACTGGAGTTTCTTGATTAAACAAAAATTTCAACTTAAGACCCTAAAATATTATAATGTGAGTGCAAACATTTTCATTCTTTTTAGTTTCTTCCCACTTTAAGAAAGAATTAGAATTTTGTTTTTTGCTATTCTCAGTCACTAATGGATATTATTCCTTCTGCCTACATGAATGTTTTCTATGACACCTGTAATATGATATCTAATGTTCTGACACAGTATCTACAGGGCTTAGTGGTGAGACTCTTTCTAGCTCCAATGGGGTTTAGATTAGGATTAAATTTGTAATGCTGTAATATGTAGAAGTTGTTAGCTGAGTGCATGCAATTAAGATGCAGAACAAACTATATGCATTGCCATTTCATCAGCTCGATAACCTAGAAATGAACCAAAGCAAAAAGCCTTTTAACTCTGGGAAAATCTTTAACCTCAAATTATCCTGGAGAGATACATGTTCTGTTCTCGCTGGATTCTTCTGGGAGTTAGTGCAAATCTTTCAGTTTGCCCCAGGCTGCAGTGTTGGTAGCCATGATCTCCACAGTGAACTCAGGGAAGTTTACTGCTCCCTGGGGCAGCAACCCCAGTTCCTGCCTGCTCCCTGAAAGTCCAAGCAAGCCCTGAGAGCAGGGACTCCAGAAGCATGCCAGCTGGTGTAATACACTCTTGGTGCCCTTCCTCTCACACAAGGGAGAAACACAACTGGAATCCTCTGCAGAAATGGTGTGTTTTGTAGTTCTAGTCACTTCAAAAGGGGTATCAAGTAGGAAAAGCTTCTCAGGCCATTTCCCTAATACCTTCATTTGATGACAGATAAGCTGTGAAAAGCGCCTTTTATGAAATTCTTTGATCTCATCTTCTTTTGGTGTTGTTTGGAAAAAAGAACTGTTCTGGTGAGATAATTTTAAAGATCTCTTATTTAATGGCCTGATGCACATGGCAGAAAATTGTATCAAGCCTGCAAAATGTCATTATGCAGAAAACGTTACAATGTGCATGCAGCTAATAATATACCTTTGTTCTGATTCTTACAGGAAAAATATAAACAATGTCTTCCAGTTACAACTAACTATATAGTTTTTGAAGGCACTTCAAGACTTCTAAGAACAACTTTTAACCTGTTTATATTCTACCAAGGAGATTAGACAGAGATGGCTCATGTCCTAGGTGTCTCTTCAGCCCCCAGCCTGGTTCTGGAACCTTTCTTGTCTTTATAATTCCTGTTTTCTTATGCTGTCTGGGGATCTAGTTAACATCTGAGCACACAGGGAAATGTATCAGATGCTACACTAACTAATAGAAAACACTCTGGGGAATGCAGCCAGTTGATCCAGCAGCAGCAGTATCAGAAGGAAAAGGAACCCAGTTAAGGAAGATAATGAAAATGATGGGACATAATACTCATCCAGCAACCATTTTCTGAGAAATTGCCCATTATTGCTGGAAAAAACAACCATAAATAATTAGCTGAGTGGGCAAGTCTTTATATCACAGCCATGATATATTGCAACAGTGCTTTTTGTTTCTAGGGATGCAATCAGCTGAGTGAAAGGCAGAAGTTGTCAGATTAAGAAACCATCGGTCATGATCCAGGAGGAACTGCAATGTTTTTACCAATGAGTTACTTGTATAAAAGCTGCCCAGCAAAAGAAATCTGTTATGATTTCCAGTCACATATATCAAGACCAGGCACACTAAACCAAAACAGGCACTACAGCAGAATTACATGAGCATATTTTATATTTCAATTGCAGTAACTGTTTACATCTTCAGCATTTGTAAGAAAAGAAACCACAGATGTATAGAGCTTTCCTCTCTCTCCATGCAACATTTTTGCCATTGCACCAGCCTGTGAGAGTTGTCTTCCATTACAGAATTCAGCATTGGGAAACCTGCCCCTTCTTTCGGCTCAAAATTGTACTTGCCCACGAACAGAATAGTAGACACTATAGAAGGAAAGGAGGCAATGCAGACAGGTACAAAAAGTTATTCAAACATTCAGTATGTTGTATTGTAAGTTCTCTTGGCTAGTAGGACCTTGATGTGAACATTAGTGCATTTATTAAAGAAGTAAACCAGAACTCTCCAAAGCTTTCAAACCTCTTTCCCTGTAATGTGGGAATGATCTTTGGAAAACCGTGCTGCAGCAGGGCCAGTGTCTATACGTGCTGCCTAGACATTCCATTTATGCTGCTCTCTCTGTTACAGAAACATCTGCTACCAAATACGCTTTACCGCTTCTAAATGATTTTTGCCTAAGGAAAAAAGGGAGGTGGGTGAAAAGACTGGTACATCCCCCCCAGTTAATTTTTTTTCTGAAGAGGAATCACCAAATGAAACTCAGGAAACAAAGTGTGAGCATTAAAAAGAGGGCTTTTACCAGTCTGTCAGTACAAGTTTCTCGTTCTTTGGAGCTAATAATTTTCTAGTCTCTAGCTGGCTAGCATCTCCCTTACATACATCAAAAAATAAAAATAATAATCTATTCACTAATGGACCTGGAAGCACACAGTATTTTGCATCCAGCAATTTTACTCAAGTCAGAGCAGAAGAAATTATTCTCTGGCCTTGTTTTAGGACTTGATTTTCAAACTTGTTATTAGACCAGGCCACTGACTCCTACAGGATATTTTGTGAGATTAAGTGGTAAGAAATTGGCTCATTTATACTGTTTGAAAGTTAGAAAGTGGTGGGGGAGGACAGGGAATCCTGTTCTCCATTCAAAAGAAGGACATGAATGAAGTCTTTGGCAACATAAAGGTACTCACTACCAGAGAAACGGCTCTTCTGTATTATGTGAGGCGTTTCAGTAATGTTCCCACGTACTTAAAAACAAAGGTCAGCCAGTGACAACAGTTGGTTCTAGCTTGACGACACAGCAAGAAACTTCTGCACTGTGATCACCCAGATGGAAAATTTATATGAGATACTGTCATATCAGTTCACAAACTATGCCCCAGATGCCAGAAATAACTTAAAAGTCTACAGTTTAGTTGAACATGATGTTCTGAATAGTAAAAAATAGTTGCATTTGTCCTAACAAAACCTTGCTGAGGATTTCAAGTTCCTTAAAATGACACATTAGCATGAGTAACTGTGTCTCCACTCACATGAAAGAAAAACAGCATAGTATTATTTTGCAGTCTTTACCAAAGAGACTTTCTTTTTGGGAACTTGGCTGAGCCAGAACAAAATAATTATGACAGCAAAAATAGATGTGCTGCTGCTCTAAAGGAAGTTAAGAAATGTTTCCATTCAGAAATATCTAATTCCAGCTTTTTCTTCAGGACATCTCTTTTCTTACAGGTATTAATGCATACTAATCTAACAGTGGCTGGCACATTAACCTGCTGATGCTCGTTTCCTCAAATTCAAGCTCAGTCCTTCAGACTGTACATATACAAAAACATATGTTGAGCTAAACCAGATACTATTATTAGTTGTAATAAAATACCATAACAAGACCCAATGACAGACCAGTTTTCCACTGATATTGTACTTCGTAATACAGAATGAAAGTTCCTCTGCACAGGGACTCTGCATATGCCAGGAAGGTGTAGAGTTAGGATGTACGGGACGAAACAGCAAGACTAGTCAAAGCAACACCAGGAAAAGTACTTGCAGGGCATCTTCTGCCTAACCTGAGCAAGCTGCAGCCTTTGCCAAGTGCTGGAGCCTCAGCAACTGCCTCACTTTGCTAAGTTCCAGGGATTACACATTATACCTCACTTTTTACAGGTGCCCAGCCTATTTCCCATTGAGCAAGCTTCATCGCATTGAGTGCAACAATGAAAGAAGAGATGCTCATCTACACTTTGGGAAGTGTATCCCTTGTTCAGAGGGGACAATCCAAAATTATCACCGATTCAGGCTGTTTGGGAAAAGGGAGACTAAAAGACCCGGTGTTAACTTCACACTTGGTACGAGGTCAAACACAAAATTGCATTCTCTTTTCGTGTCCTCTTACACTAACTTTCTTACTCCTAGGCTGCCCTAGGTAATAGTTAACACTAACAGTTTCATTAGATAGTGATAATATATAATAGCTTCTCAAGATGTTCAGTGCTTCCCCTGAAACATGTCTGTGGAAACATGACAACATCAAAATTCCCTTGTCAAGCGGAGATGGAGGTCAGTATGAATAGCAGCTTACAGGCAGAGCTTCCACCCTGGGTAAATGTTCCGAGCAAATCCCTGTGCAGCCTCTGTTGTTAAGCAGAAACCAGATAACCTGCTCTGCTAGAAAGCAGCTGCCAGAGAGACAAACTTCACCTTCATATGCTCTCTTTTGTGTCTCTTGCACACACCACTGTTCCACCCACAAATTCAAATGTTCCATGCTTTGATTTGCTGTCATGCAGAACTCCCCCCCCTCCCCCCGCCAAAAAACCCACAACAAAAAGGGAGAATGAAATTATAGCTACATATAAAGACTAAAAATGTTAACATTTAACATGTTTAATACAAATTCAAATGACTATGTCTGCTTCAAAATAACTAATATATGCACAGATTCTCCTATTCCGCAAAAGGTAAAAGGCCAGCATACATACGGAGACAGAGGGAGATGAGGACAGCGACAGACTATCTCAGAACAGGACTTTCTGCTGAGCTGAGCACTCTTGTCCCCTGTAGCCTCAAATGTAGCATTTAACCCTTGGCACGTACTGAAACGCTAGTGATATTTCAGGTACAGGAAGATTTTCTGTCTGAAGCACAGGTTGTCCCTCGCATAACTTAATCAGTAGCCAAGCTGCTTCTGGGAAAGAAAGCGGAGGAAGAGGTGTCTTGGCTTACTATGGAGATGGCAAGTGCCTTACCAGTTACAGACCAGGACTTTGCTCTGGATTGAGTAAGGCTGAACTCCCTCTAAGCCTCAGTAAAATGTTGAACGTTTAAAACAGGACCAGCAAGTTCCCTCTGAAGCAACGAGCAGGGACACACACATCAAGTGATGCCACGAGGACATCACCAACAGTCACTGACCTCTGACTTGGGCGAAGCTTTTGTGAGATCAGATTTGCACCTGCTGCTTGGAGCAGCACACATATGGGGGCTTCAGGTTGCATATATTCACTGGACATCTTCAATGCGTACTGAAGCATGGCTAACTTAAAATGTTAGTCTTGTAAATACATGATTGTATGTGGAAATAATTGCACATTTTGAATATACATTTATTTTATTGATGAGGTCTCTAAACTTCTGCTAGCGGCTCAATGAATCTCTACCTTTCCATGGAGGAAAAGTGTTTTGATACACAGCAAACACAGACTTCAACTTATCTACTGTCTATAGTCTTTTTAAATTATCTAGAAATCTGTCTCTTTGATTTCTTCTTTAGCTGGATAAAGGTTAAAAAACTTTAAAGAACACAGCATTTATTGCAACATCAAAGATGATTACAGAACAGCCTGGCAGTTTACTTCTCTGCAGAATGCCCATAAAAAAGAAAGATGTGTGCATCAGGAATTTGCAGAATGTGTTGCACTATAAGATAAACTGAAAAAGGAATGTGTATGTGCATGAATGCAGTAAAGTTCCTATTTTGACAGTTACTGAAAAAACTTCAGGGTTACCACTTTTTTTAAGTCTAGAAGGAAAGATGCTTCTAAAAAACGCTCGAAGAGATAACAGAATGGATCCAGGTCAGAAAAGTTTAGTTCCAGATTAAGTAGAAAATGTAACATGCTTCAAAGCATAAGAGAGGGAAATTACAAGGTGGAAACATTCAATTTACACTAGATTCTTGGTATTTTTACCACCACAAAATTTTTAGCCATCTGGAGCCATTACAAGCAGATAATGCTACCAAACACATGGAATGAATTAGCCTCAGAAACTAAAACCTGGCCATGGTTCATGAAGTTTGCAAATTTGCTCAACAATTTCAGTAAACCTTTGAATTAAAATCCCTCAAAACTATGTTTTACTTATTTATCTTAAAGAAACAAGGGGCTAATGTAAACTCAAGTTCACACCAACTTCAACTGGCAAGAACATGTATGCAGGACTTCTAGAGTGGAAAGTCCACTGCACAAAGGACTGCAGCTTCTCTCTTCACCCAGAATAAAGGCCTCAAGACAAATGACAGAAAACGGGGCATTACCATCCAGGACAGTGCTGCAGTCTAAATGGTTCAGCCCAAATCCTGTACTGCCACTACCCACTATGCTGTGCCACATGCCAACGGCAATGCAAAGATATACCTCACCCCGACCACCTGAGAGGACAACTGTCCCCTGACTCCCAGAGTGAGTGAGTCTATGTATGTCATCCCACAGTGGAAACAGAAAAAATAACTTCAACAACTTTTTGTCTTGTTTATGCTCCATTTCTGCATCTGTAAAATAATAGCGACAGCATCATTTCTAGTCCAAATCAAAAAAACTTGGGAATACTTGTGAGGTAGCCCAATCTACACCGAGAAGCATGAGAGACAGGGTAGTAAACACCATTGCAGAAAAGACTATTTTTAAAAATATGCCTCACGGGGCACTTTTCATTTGAACTAGGTGACTATGGGTAGCAAAAGAAATATTAGTAATATCCGCAAGTAGCAGCTGAGGAAATGCAGGTGAAGAGAGAACAGCATACAAGTCAGTGTGGCATCACATCTTGAGAAAATAAGGCAAGAATATCCTTAACAAACCCATATTTTACTACTGGCAGAAAAATGTCACTTTATTGGTGGGGTCCCACCAAGGATCACTTCTGAGCCCAGTTTTATTCAACATCTTTATCAGTGGCTTGGAGAAGGGAATGAACAGTGACATGTGCAAATCTGTGGATAATACTAAGCTCTTTCAAATAGTCAGATGCTGTGCTAATGGTTAGGGAACTCCAAAAACAATCACTCAAACTGGGTGGGCAAGAAGGTGGGGATGAGCTGCATAACACATAACTGTAATGCAAAAATACTTTCTTTTTAGGCGAAAAATAACTGAAACCATATCTCAAACAATTAATGGTTGATACAATGTGATCCCCAGGAATTACAGGTACAGGAAGACTTTCAGAGCCTTTTGGTCTGCCTCTATCAATGAATTGTGACATCTGCTAATGTGCAACAGTGCAGATCAAATGGAAAAGTGCAGTAAAAAAATTCCATTGACCAACTACAAGCTTTCACTAAAACCCTGTGCTTTCAAGAATGTAGTGGGGTATTAAAAAATAATAATCTCCTTTAGAATATCATGTTATGAATAAAGCTCATTATTGTTCCAAGCCTCCAGTCAGATGGATCTACAGACTCTACAGCGATTGAAAGATCAATTTGAATAGATTCGACTGTAGAATGGGATCTTATTTTTTTTTTACTGGGTTTTTTGCCCATACATATTTTCTGATCTCACTGAAATACCAGAAACAAAGTCAGGACGTACTCCTACACAAACAGATTGATTTCAAGCTGCAGATTAAAAGAAATCCCACCACCACTACACAAAAAAAAACCTCAAACAAAACACCTTAGTGTTTCAAAGTACAGGTATTTATGTCAACTGGAGTTTTATGCAGATTCATATGAGGTATTGGAACATTATGGATGTACATTATCCTCCTACAAGAATACTTAAAACTGAAAATGATAGAGGAATACTCTAAAGTAATTCCACAAAAATGCATAACCACCTTTGTTTCTAAAGTATTTTCAAAATATGCATTTTGCTTTTGTGACATGGAATCACCTTTAGTTTCACTTATTGTGCATTGGAAAAAATATAAACGACGCTGACTCATAGAACCTCAAATGCCTTTTAGAAAAAAAGTAATGTTTCCATTGCCCCATCAGGTAGGCTTTTTTTTTTTTTTTTCATTCTAACTTTGAAGCCAACCAAAACATGTTTCTATGTCTGCAGTGAGCAGGAACAAAACAATAAAATTATTTCAGCTGCTGTAGTTCAGGAAGTAAAACAAAAACACTATGCCAGAGCAAGAAAGAAAATTCCTAGCTTTCTCTTTTTTTTCCCCTTTCTACAGTTATTACCCTGCTGCTAAATTAATGACTTTGCTAGAAATAGACCTTAGTCAGTATTTAATAGGTTATTTTTTAGGATGATATTGCATTGTTAGCTTCAAAGTGTTTTCTGGTCAAATCGTTTAGATCAAGTTCTTACAAGTGTGAAGTTGCCCTGTGAGTAAGTGCACAGACAGCACTCAGTGATGTGCATTTTCTGAGGGTATGTGCAGTGGTTCACATGTTGCATTAGTATTGAAATTCTACAGAATATGAAGACATTTTTAAAGTCCCTCAAGAGCACAGCTGAAGGGAAGATCTTCAGTCTGACAAGTTCAGTCGTAAGACAAGTTTTGCAGTAAACTGCCATAAGAATGAGTAAGGTCCCTCTGCTCAAGGCAGAAAATAATTCCTTTACTTGAGTACCATTTAAAATACCATTTTTATCTACTGTCTAGCTAGCATTTTAGCACCACAAGCAGTTTATTACTATTGTGGAAGATTTTTAGCCTTTTCATCTTAGAAGTCCTTTTAGGTTTTGAAATCAGCGCATTATTGAGGTGAATTTCCACTTTTGTGCAAGTTACCAAGGCATCAGAGCCAGCATAATCATCAGCTTCTTTTGCACTTCTCATATTATCCTTATTTATAAGTGAGACAGCAGTCATTCCTCCCAAGACAGTCATGACAAAACAATTGCTTTTAGTAAGCATCTTAAATTTTAAATTCCGCAAACTCCACATCAATAAACCATAAAAAATGCAAAGTAATGAATTCTGCCCCAATGTCAACAATATAATGCTCCACAGCCAACTGAAAGCAGATGCCCTTTTCCTCCAGCTGTCAAACTTCAGTTAAATCCATCCCACCAGAAAAAGAGTCTAAGTGTAATATCAAAGGTTCCCACATGAGCCCTAAAGGTAGTCTGGCAACAATCACTAAGGGTCCATTCACCACCTGCTGATGGCAGGAGTGTGTTAGACTGCATCCTACTCCTTCTAAGGCCTCAAGGCAACCCCTTCACAGGGAGCAAAACAGGGATCTCAGACCTCCTTGGGTCTGTTACATGAGCTTCTATTCTACCATGTAAACAAAACCAAATCCAGGAAGATGCCGTTCAGGCTTACTATTATTAAACGATGGGAAAAAAAAAAATCCACTTAATTCAATTACACAGAAACTAGACGACATGATGGTTAAAATACAGTGAGTCAGGTTGGACCTGATTTAAGTATCTGGCGTTCATATTCACTAAATTCTGTGTTAGCCAGTGCAGCAAGCCTTACCACTTTTTCTCCCGGTGAAGCTTAAAAGTGAGCCCTTCCACCTGATTTAAATGCAGTCTTGTTTTATTGAAAAAAATATTTAACATCCTGGATAGTGAACTGGTTGCTTCCAAGTGTTTATTTCCATCACAACACAACGAGTTGTTGGACCTTTGCCAGAGTGATCTTGGCTTATGGAGGGGCAAGGCACTTATCCTTCAGAAAGGGGTGGCCATGGAAGTGTCCTGAGTTGCACTGTGCACTCTGCAGCTTGCGGAGCGTTCCAATGCCAGTTTATTTATGTCTTACCAGAGTAGAAAACATGTAAGTTTAAGTAAATTGAGGCCACAAGATCCAACTCCAGCATGGTATTAAGTTCTTGGCAAGCTTTTGGTAATCTGATCTCATATGAAAAAATAACCTATTGACAGGTATGCGCAAGTTAAAACTCACTTGAATCAATGGATCTGTGATTGTTTAGACCAGCCATAAAGCTGATGTACTGTGTTTAACAGTACTGGACACTGACCAAGTAAAATGCTCTAGTACTGGTACTAGATACTACCATCTATGTACAAACATTAAGCTGAGTAGGGCAGAATACTGACTCAAACCTTTATAGTATACACAAATCAGAACTACTTTTGAAGTTCATGAAAATTCTGTTTTCACTGCTGGTTGCAATGTTATATAGGCTGGTAAGGGCTGGAAGCAAAAGTATGTTAGCAAGGATAAACAACTTTTTTTTCTACCCCAACTAGACAGAGGAAATATTTGGACATGACTCCTACTTCGGATGCAGAAGAAGTTTCTAGTCTATACCAAATTAAAAAATCACTCTTGTTTATAACCTGTTTAAAACTTTACAAAGCTCTAAAAGCCTTTCACTCTCACTGAATCCAAAGGAGAAAGACAACCTTTGTTCAAAACACATTAAATAAAATCACAAAAAAAAAAAAAAGTGAATTACGTAAAACCTAGTAAGATCAGAAACACTAACCTGGAGATAAGCATTCTGGTAACACAATGGTTGTTTTCAATTTTTTCTGGTAGCACATTATTCAATTCCATCTAATTTCACGACACTTTATTGAGATTTATATGATAATTATGAAGTAGTTGTTTGGGGTTTTTTTAAATATCTAATAAATATTTGCTCAGCTAGCAGAACTCCAGATGATTCTTTTACTCATAGCCATATTAATTTTCTCCCCTGGTACAAAAGTAGAATTCACTTGCTGAAGGAATGATAACGGTATTGCTAGACTTGTGATGTTATTAATTTGTGGAGAGTAGCAGGCAATAAAGAGTTTACTCTCTAAGCAGTTACATTTTGAGGCAGACTCCCTGGAATCCCCTGGAATGAGGGTGGGTGTGTGTGTGAAGGAGAAAAGTAGCCAGGGAATAAATTTACTGAACAATATTTTCCAGACCCAAGAAATTTCACTAATTATACAGTCAGACTCTGCACTATTGATTTCTCTGTGAACAGAAAGCAACTTGCTTCTGTGTGGCAGAGGAAAAGTAATATATGAGGTTAAACAGATACTACAGATAGTGGAAAGACTACATGTCCCATTACCATCAGCTTAAACTGCAAAAATAAGAAATGCACATAAATCTAAGTGTAATGTTATCCTGTTTGTTTCTTCTTTTTCCAACTGGTTCCATGAATCATGTATCTGGGGATTCAAGCCCCAAGTGTCATATACTCCTAAGCCATTTTCATTAAGGCTTCAGCTGCTGTGCACCATTCTGGTGAGGTGGATCAGCACCTCTTCCAGGGAAAATCATTAATACATTTTTTTTTTTAACAAGTTATGCCGTTCATTCCTACCTGCGGACTATCTTACAGGTGAGAGACAGGAGTTCACTATTTGATTTCCACTGGGCTTAGTTGTCCTGCAGCCAGGAAATTAATAATTATGTGGGCTATATTTCAATATTGCTACCTTATGCTATACATAGCCTTCTGGCAATTGGAAAACATTAAATTAGTGGCTTCTACTTATGAGCAGGCATTCATCACTCAACTGCAATGATTATATTTCAAGTGGGATCTTGGGTGTAAAATGGAGGACAGGGATGTGTTTCCTTTTTCTTTGAATTTTGCTTGTAAAGCCATCTTCTTTCATTCCTGGGAGGTGTTCATTACACAGCCTTTGGGGGACTACATCACTTGCTGTGCTGGCTCTCTTCTGGAGAGTTCAGCAGATAATTTTTGTGAATTATTTATCTCTGAGATAAGACATCACAGCAAGCATGTGGGGTTTTTGGTTTTTTTTGGGTTTTTTTTTGTTTCTTTTAAACTATTCCTTTATTAGTGAGTTTCACAGTTCTGGCCTTCCTAGATTTATTCTGTTTTTCCCATTCATGGAATATTCTGGGGAACGGCTAAAAAAATAACAACACTTCTATCATCCATGTATTTTATCACTGAGCACAGCAGCAATGTAGTAAGTATTGATGGATTTGCAACATCTAGCATTGCTTTGTTTGGACAACTGACTTGAAATAAACAACATTATGATGCAATATAAATCTGTCGAAACCTTCTGTAGAAAAGGACTGTCAGTTATTTGAAAATTATGCATACGTTTCTGTCTCATGCTGGATTCAGATTCTAGGTTTTTCATAAACAACTTTTCAACAACTTGCCTGTTTGTTTAGCTATCTTTTAGGAACTTGGCTTTAGGTAACCAAGTTTTAGAAATCCAACTACGGTTTATACACAGTTCCAGAAATACTTTAAGATAAACAGAGCAGCTACAATTAAACACAGTGCTTTCAAAATTAATTTAACATTGTTGGACACAGTTGTGTTTTTTTTTAGCCTTTGAGGACTATCACAAAGACTCAATAAACATAGCTTCAACCCCCTCTCACTTCAATGAAAGTGCAACAGAGATGCATATTAAACAGTAGCCCAGCACACTGTCCCCCACTGGCCAGGTGCAAAGACCAGGCAGAAGCTTAGAAAAAGCCAACAACTATTTTTTTTTGGTTTACTACAAATAAACTTATGCTAACACTTCAGATAGCATTCTCAGGATCCCACTGGAGAGACAAAGGAGTTCTTGTTGTGTCTCTAGAAGAGATGTGAATTCAGAAACAACGTCATCAGGAGAAGATACAAAGCCAGGACAGATGCCAGGGTTGTAAATAATACTGTGAAAGACGTGCTACAGATTTACAACAATCTCTGCTCAACACAAGCTGCCATGTTACACGCTATTAATGATGCACTCTTAAACAGTCCTGGTTACAGCTGGGACAGAGTTACTTTTCTTCTTAGTAGCTGGTGCAGTGGCGTGCTTTGGATTTGGTGTAAGAATGAAGTTATTAGCACACTGATGGGTTTTGGTTGTTACTATATAATGTTTTACACTTAAGGACTTTTCAGTTCCTTGAGCCCTGCCAGTGAGAGGGCTGGAGGGGCACGGGAAACTGGGAGGGGACACAGCCAGGACAGCTGACCCGAACTGGCCAAAGGGATATTCCATACCATATGACATCATGCTGAGCATATATAAGCTGGGGGAAGAAGAAGGAAGGGGTGGGGAGGATGTTTGGCATTACAGTTTGTCTTCCCAAGTAACAGTTATAAATGATGGAGCCCTGATTTCCTGGGGATGGCTGAACATCTGCCTGCTGATGAAAAGTAGTGAATGAATTCCTTGTTTTGCTTTGTTTGTGTGCATGGCTTTTGCTTTACCTATTAAACTGTCTTTATCTCAACCCGTGGTTTTCTCACTTTTACACTTCTGATCCTCTCCCCATCCTACTGTGGGGGACTGAGTGAGCAGCCGTGTGGTGCTTAGTTGCCAGCTGGGGCTAAATCATGACAAAACCACACAGAATGCTGGATATAGTGAAATGGATATGTTACATGGAATGTTGATGTGGTATGTCTACATAGGAAATGACCTATTGAAAGACCTGGGAAAAGCCTTTAATTTTACCTTTCAGTTCCTTTGACTCTGAATAGATGTGATGATGTACAAACTAGGAGGTGACAATAACACTTAAACTCTTCTGACATCAAATCATGTATCATTAATCACACAACAACATGTATGTTACTGAAATAACTCTGATAAATGCATTTATGATAGGCTTCAGACATCACTGTAGACTTCGCTTTACTGGAGACTTACCACAAATTTAGTAAACGCAGGCAAAGTACGGCAAAGAATAGATCTCCCCGAAGAAAATAAACAGTGTATCTGAAACTCCTTAAAGACAAGAAGCAGGGCCAAATAATGTACATCCCTGAACTAAGTGAAATTGCTCCTAAACAGTAAAAGCTGGATTTGGTGCTAAAGGACTAAGCCTGATTTCCCATCACTGTGAATATATATACACACACACAAAAGTGCATATGTGTTTTGTAAATAAACGTACAAAACCACACACAAGAATACGTAAAAGCATTACAGAAGCAGTCAAAACCCCAAAACCTAAGAAATACCAGAATTAAGAATGCTTGTACATCTTCATCTATTCCCTCTTTGCTTCTTTAGCCTGCAGTTTGATGTTATTCACTTAAAGGATGACTATATTTTCTTTTGAAACGCCACTTTATTACTACAGGAAAGCTTAAAGAAATGCCCTAAATGAAGCTGATTTTGAGAAAAGATGGTTTCAGAATTAATTGTCACTTTAAACTGAGGGAATCTGTCCTTGTCTTGGTTACAGCATCAACTCTGCTAGTGAGACCTCTTATCCAAAAGTGTTTAGGAATTGGTTGCAACCTATTTCTCTTCTCCTTCACCCTCTCTGCACAAGCTTAGGACATTAACAGTGACATGTGAAGTAAAACGAACATTGTTCACAGAGTATAAAACACACTGAAAATGTCTTCATATGCTCTGGGCACAATTTTATTCCATCTAAATTTAAGATAACTAGTAAAGATGCCTAGTTTTGGAGCCTTGTCAACCTCAGCTCCCTACATGAAGACAAAGTTTATCTCCAATTTCAGTGCTACCATTAGGCAGAATAAATCTAGGTACAGGTGATGTTTTACAAAAATAAAAGTGTTGAAGATTATGGCTGCAATGCCTAAGGTCTCCAGCTGTAAAACAGCCATAGCAGTTTGAGCTGCTCCCAGGGGTACCCTGCTTATTGTTTTGTGAAGCATTCAGGCAGCACGGTGAGAGAACCACAAACACACAGACTGGGAAATAAAGGTTCGTACCTGGCACCTGAACAAGGCATCAAACTGATTATATTATCACAGTTAGAGGAAAAGATACCTGCTCCTTTACTGCAGCAATGGTCTGGGATAAAAATGTACACAATCACGGAATTAAGGACTGCATCATACTGGACACTCAGAAGGCTGAATTTCACAGGGAGTCTCAGTATACAGCCATGAATTCTTCTAAACTTGTGTTTGCCTGTATGACTTGACCTTGGTGTTCCACGATACACTTTTGAGGAGAGGCTACAGAGTTCTTGTTTTTAAGCTAAACATTTAAAGACTTTGCTGACTCATTTCTTTAAAAGTAGCTGTTTGCATATAGGAGGAAGATATTACTGTATTCTTTGCCAATCACTTCCAACTAGATGTAAGTGTGAGTGAATCACTGGACTAAAAAGTTCTGGGCAGCTATCATGCAAATTCTTGTATTAAAAATTGCAAAGTACAAGTTTTTATACAGGATCTTAAGAGGCTTATAAGGAGGAGGGAAAAATACTGCTCCTTATTAGAGTGATGAAGACAGTCATGCAAGAGTAAGAAAAATAAAATGAACATCTTCCTAAAAGAAGTCTTCAATGACTTCCACAGAGCCAAAATTTCACCTTGCACTACTTTGGGGATAAGAAAAATCCTCTAAAGGAAGGGAAACTGATCTTGGCGTGACTGGCTAACATTAAGTCAACTTTAGAAGCTGTTGTCTATCTTTTTGCCTCGTCAGCAGGTAGCTTGGTAAAGACGAGGTTTATATCCTTGAAGGCGTGTCCCACAATATCTAGGGACACATTACATTGGAGGTGCTGACGGAGAAGGGACACGTTTAACCTTGGCAGGGGGAAGAAGAGGAACTTAACAATAAGCAGTTTTCTTTTAAGCAGCAGCTGGTTTCTTGAACTTCACTTAAGCAGAGGAAGTAGCATCCAGCTGGCCTATTGCTATAACAAAGGCCTTGACTAGCACAGAAAGGGGTGGGCAGAAAAGGGAGGAAGAAAGAAAAAAAAAAAAAAAAAAAAGAAGAAAACTGACTTCTTATATAAGATACTTTGTATGCCAACATAGTTTCTTGGAGCTATTCATTGCTGGAATTCTCCCTTCTCTAAACTTGTTGCTGCAGAAAAACCGAGTGTTTGAGCAATTTCAAAGTGTTGCAAAAAATTGTTTCTAGGAAATAAAAAAGCAGCTACATATCATGATGCTGCCTCATAGAAGAGGAATGTATAACACAAGCACTATTGTGATAAGTGCCATGTAAGGAGATACACTCGGAGAAACTACCCCACCTCCACCCCCACTCCGTGGATTCTTGGATACCTCAGCAATATTTATTTTAGCCCTATCAAAAATAGAAGGAAAAAAAAAAAGCAGGGGTGGAGGGAACCAAAATGAATGCTCCAACAGCTTTTGAGGGTTCAGAAGTCACTCTCTCCACTCAGAGGCAGTAATTCAGATGTGGATGCTGGCTAGAAATGGAAACTCCTGAGTGATCTCCCCAAATACTGCTGCTACACTTTACTCTTACGTATTCCAAGCAAAACTACATTAAAAATACTAAAATAAAGTAAAAAATACTGAGATTGTCTGGTAAGAAATAGCCCTGATACAAGAAGATAAAGTGTACATACATTCTAAAAATAAATGAAGGTGATCTTTATAGTCTGAAAGCAGCAGCCAAACTCCTGACAGTCCTTGGTCCAAACAAAGTTCTTAAAAATCCATTGTAGAGGAAATTGCCAACTATACACACAGGGTTTTAACTTCGAATGGAGCCTCTTCTAGGACGGACAACAACGACTAATGGAAAAAGGATTACAAATCGAAGCGCAGTTGGAGAACTGGCCAGGAAAGTCCCCTGCTCCAGGCAGAACAACTGTGGAAGCCCCCAGGGTTCCTTTGACAGCCTCTGTTAGCGATACAGGGATGTGACTGGTACTGTAGACACTCACTATCACCAATCATACACGGGTGACTTTTAAAGCTCTAACAAAGGGGAAATAAAACAATGACTTTCTGTGCTACTGTGATCTTCAAGCAAAACTCTGACGTGGCAACCATCAAAGCCAAAAAATTACACAAGCAATTCCCCATTATCAAAATGAAAACGTGACATACCCCTCAAAATGCCCAGATTATTCTTGACTGTAATCCAGAAACTTCAAAGACAAATCAGACAAGAACTGGAAGTCTGGATATCTACTAAAAATAACAATATACCCATTCAAGTGGGCTGTTCCTAAATATCAACAACTTCTGTGTCCTGTACATTATAGTTGTAAAATCTATTATATGAATGCCACAAGAGTTATGAATTAATGTGACATAGATAATGGTGGCAGCTTAATGGCAGCTATGATGTTCATATTATTCGAGTGTGGACAATTTCTCAGGTTGTAAAACATATGAGTTATTCACCAAGAATGAGTGCTCTGGTCCAACATGTATGTCATATTTTCCAATAATTCTGATGGCCTAAACACCAGTAAAAATGCTTATACAGCACTCTCATTTTGCCATTCTCTTCTTGGTACCCACAAATATGTACAGCTACATATCACTTCTGTGAAATTATTCAACAGCCAACAAGTTTCTGATACCTGATGGAATTTCTTTTAACGCTTTAACACACAGTAGACTATTCACAAGGTTAATCCTGCAGAAACGTTTTTTATTATGCTCCCACCAAATGAGTTTGAGTTCTCTGCAAATGGCCTGACTACTGTCACATTAACATTTGCTTGCACTGTTGAGGCAAGAGAGATGGCTCTGGGCAAACGGATCAAGCTGACCCTGCTTTCAGTGTCTCTGTGTATGTCTGGGCACACACACAGGCACAATGGGTGAAATGGTCCCTTCTAAACCGAAATTTTACTGTGATTATATGACCTGTTATTTGACACTTTAAAAAAAGAAGTATTAAAATATAACAGATTTAATGAGTCTGAAGACACAGAAAAAGCATGTGCAAATAAACAGGGGAACTCAGAAATAGAGTTAATGAATAATTCAAGATGTCTGTAGCGCTTATAAAAATGCCCTTAAAAACCTTTAATCTACACATACACACACAAAAAAGGATTTTGTGAAAAGAAAAAAAATCCTCCTTTTTTTCCTTGCCTTTAGCATTATAATTATGACAACATTAATGATGAACTTGTAAATGGCTTCCTCGCACAGGCAAGAATATGCAGGAATATTCTTTTTTAAAAGTCCTTCTTTCAGGAACCCCTGAAAGGAAATGCAGAGACCCTTCACCATGGTGAAAGGCAGAAAGCCATTCTGATTCTAGCTGGGTAACACCTACAGGCATAGAGTTTTACAACATCCGTAAATCCCAAGTGGGTTTTAGTTCTATATGAAACCAAGAAAACAGCAGTTTTCTAATTTACAGACACAAGATGATTCTAGTAATTTTATGGCACACATTTTTAATCTTTTAGAACCTGATTTCATAAGAAAACCCTGGAAGTTTGCAGTAACTTCAATTTGACAAATTCAAATTTACTCAACTCCAGTCTTTGGAAGTCTACATTTCTCAGAGAACTATAATGAAACTTTTCTTTGGGATTTAATGTCTAATGTTTCAAGGTGTATTTCTTTTCAACGCTATATATCTAGAAGTTTCTTTTTAGGAAGTCAGACCCTAATTGTTGCTTGCATGACTTTTCCCTGTGCCACTGTTGGACTGCATAATGTTTTTTTCTGCAACAGAAGCATGTCTATAAGAAGCCCAAACAAGTTCAGAAAGAGTTATATAACATTTTTTGCATTTTTTGGGATTATAATTAAAGCGATAAGATTATGGCAGAGATCCTAGAACAGATTAAGTGCAGAAATCTATGATGAATGAAAGTTTGGGTCATTAAAAGTGCAAACCTAGATTTTTTTTTTCTTTAAACCACACACAGTTTAACATCCCGGACATAAAATTTTGCACTTAACAAACACCTTTAATGGAGGTCAACGAGAGTCCTGGTGCATACGTTAAGGGGAGGAAGACAAAAAATCCAACCCAAAAATTTGCTAGTACCAAGCTTGACTTAAAATGTCTGTGCTGTATCCAGATTGAAAGTAATTACACGAAAAGACATACCTAGTTGTAGATTGTAGAAATTTACAGGAATCCTTAGAGAAAAAAAATTTCAAGAACTCCTAACAGAGATAACTTGGATATACACAGGAGCTAATCTACCTCTGAATCCAGGTGAATCCATAGTTTCATAGATCTTGAAAGTTGCCTTAGGACAGAGCTTAGTATTTACTTCAGCATATTCAGCATACTGAAGAGTTGGAAATAGAAAGCTGAAAGACACTGTGGTTTGAAAACTGGAAGAAAAATGAAATCACCTAGCCTCCAGCACGTACAGTGTTTATTTACAGCAAAAAGAGTCTTTCTGTTGAAAGACAGATATGAACAGCTTACCAATATAATATACTCCTATGTATTACTCTTCACACAGAAAATTTCCCTCTGCATTAAAAATGTGACTGTGCTGTAACACAGAAAATTAATCATATGGGCATCTGTTGTGACCCTCCTCTTGCTAGACAATAACCACCAGGTATTTCCATGCATCATCAGTCACAAGCCTCCAATACTGAGCATTTTTCTTCCTAGTGCCAATGAGTTTCAATGTATTTTTTTGCAGTCCAAAGCATTTTTATGTGAGATTTGAACTGTTTCTCTAGTATTGAGTCACATAACAATGTAAAAAAATATTTTACAAATCTTCTGTTAGTACAAATCAATGAATTTAAGTAGAACCCATGTTTAAAATCACTGAAGCAGATCTAGCTTTCATCTGTAAAGTGAATGTCATTTTCATCATAAAGATGTATACAAAAAATTCAGGTCAACTCAAGAATAAAGCCAAGATCTTTTGGACAGTAAGAAAAAAATAAAAAGGCGAACTTCTTTAAGCATCTCTAGAAGTTTTAGAATCATAGCAGACACAATAAAGAAATGGTTATGAAAATAACTAACCTGCACATGAACACTGAACAACCAGGATAGTAATACATTCTAGAAAAAGCGTATGTGCTTTGAGTGCATGAGTATACAAACATATTCCTGCGAATGCTTTATAGACGTGGTTTGGCCAGAAAAACAGTGACAGACTAACCTGTTTCTGTCTCCTGAAACATACTGTTCCTGCATCCTCTTTTCCGATTTAGAACAGGAAAGAGAAACAGTTTCAAAAAGCAGCCAAAAGTGTGCAGAAATACTCAGTCAACTGGTTTCAAGACATAGGAGAAAACACCTCACAACACACAATCAAAACTCACTTGTGCATACCTTTCTCGTCATTTTGTCTATTCAACTTCCCTATTTTATCCATTTCATCCCACAAACTCCTGTAACAGTTGGTAAGGCACAAGCTAAGTGTAGCCAGCAGGTTAAGACTTGTATCTATCTAACTGAGCCAGGTCTTGTTCAAACACAGGATGTCAAGATTGCAGACTTCAAACCAGCAGCCATACACTTGGCAGTGATGCTAAGCAGAGCAGCGGTCAAGGAGTGGGGCTGGTCCTGCCTAGAGAGCTCGCGGTCCTGCGCCAGGCAGTCACAGGGGATATTTGAGAAAGTTCAGACAAAATTGCCTGAAGAAAGGAGAATACACAAGGACAAGCAAGTTCCTGAAAGATTGCTGTGTCTGGAGAATGCCAGCACAAGTGTACGTTATTATACAAACGCTCTGCAATTTCTAGCTGTTCTGCAAATCAAGTGCTGCATTTGATACACAGAAATCTACCAGCCAATTCCTTCCTGTGGTAAAAATCCACATTCAGATATTTTACATTCCATTTGGGATCAAGCATTCTAAGTCCGCTACTGCATAGGTAACATACTGTCTAATCCACATAATCTAATATTGTGCAGAAGTGAAATAATTACTTTCAAAGATGGACACAGAAAATTAGGGCATGTCACCTTAAGAGTGTAATTAAATTATGTATAACAACTACTACTGAGGCTTCATTGACTATAAACACTAGAACAACAAACAAAAATAAATAAATAAATAAATAAATAAACAGAAACAAAATAGCAATTGCACATGCTGCTCACATAGTTGCAGTGCCAAAAGTTGAATTTCTAACAGAAGACAAAATGACACATCTCATCTGCAATACATACTTCTTTACTTCTTTCTGGTCACAGAAAAAAAAAAAAAAAAAAGGCTAATATTTCTGACCCTTCTGAAGTCAGTGGGAATATAACCATTATCTTCAAAAGGATCAAAACTGACCCACAAATCTTGTTTTCCATTCTCATGAGCGACTTAATAGCAATCATGAGAATAAAGAGTTCAGGATCACATTTAAGGTGATTACAGTCACAAAGCACAAATGTGAAAAAAATGCCGTTCAATTTTTTTTATTATTATTACTCTTCTGAAGAAAATCCATTGCTCTCTGGACAGGCAGGGCTACATGGGATTTCACAGCTGGTTTCCTGTCCCAGCAGCGAACTGCTACTGAGGACAGCAACGGTCTCTTTCTCACTTGCTGCCTCACAGGCATCAGTGAGTGTCAGGCAGGTTATAGCTGCTTGTTGACACACATATTATTTTTTGCTGCTTCAGTTTTCAGCCCTACCAGCAAACTGATCCAAGTCATCCACTCAAGGGCTCACTGGAACAGATGCAAAGGAAAGACTGAGTAGCGCTGGCAAGAGGGAGCAGAGGACGAGGTGTCCTCATCCACCATCAGCAGCAACATGGTCTCAAATCAGACTGCACACATCGTGAAACCACAACTGGTCAATTTCAAAAGGCCTGGAACAAAACACCACTGTTTTTGTTTTGTACAAACAGATCCAAACTGTTTATTTTACATTTTTCACCCCTCAATAGTTAATTTCACTTTTTCAGCTTAATGAAATTTAATGTAGTCACTATTATAACAAACAAACAAAACCCAATGCCCCCACCCCACTCAAATTCTGCATTATCCTGGAAGAAGTTTTCAATTACTTATACCTGGCTGGCAGGTATGGACTGCGTTGATTTTCTGTATTTGTTCCATAAACTTTCTTATCAGATGACAGACTGCAGCAGTAAAATGCTATAAAACATTCCCAAAATCTATACAGTACCATCACACAGTATCTTGCTTACATTATTATGAGCCTAATCAAAACCAAAATAACTTTTATGAGTTCTAGATCAAATTACAACTCCAGGTACAACTTTTGTAGCTTCATATAATTGTTCCATGCAAACAGTGATTATGTAAGAACATGAACTTTGTTTTTTAAGACATGCCTTTAAAAACAGAGTTCTCAGTACCCTTTTCTCAGTAACAAAGCTGACTACAAAGAACACAGAGAGATTTAAAACATAAAAAAATAAGTACAGGTTTTGATAAGCAGTAACTAAAAAAGAAGAATATCCATATACTGTGTTGTGTTGCTGTTTAATACCAGTAAGTTTTAAAGTAGATTCAACAGGTTTTTATATCAAGAAAATAAGCAGATACGGTCAGTGTCTTGGTGAGATTACAGGCACCAGCTATGAAAATGTCAGTGGAGTGATGGAAGCCTCATTATGGTTTGAGAAGATACAGAAAACTCCTTTCAGGATATTTTTTTTTACTACTACATACGCAAAGTTAAGGCAAAATGCCTTTCCTTAAATAATGCATGAATAATGAATTCTCTTTAGACAATGCACACAGGATTGCAACTAAAAAATTTAAAACACCACTCGTAATAGGTATTTGCTGAATTACTAAAAAAAAAATGAGTACCTGTATCTGATTGCTGACACATACTATCCCTCTCTCCCTTCTGGTAGATGTATTTAAGTTTGAGCTCTTATTAAAAAAAAAAATAAACAAAAAAGAAGCTATTTTTCTTTTCATTATAAATTAACTGATTTTACACTGTGTATTAGAGAAACACAACTGTATTTATTTTTCTTATTTCAATTATTTTAGGCTTCAAACTCCAGGCTGTGGAGTGTTCTGTCCCTGAAGTAGCAAAGCTTTTCAGCACACTGAAGAACATAATATATGAACAACTTCTTGTTCACAGTCATCAGTGTCTTAAAAACAACATCTGGTGAATTGCATATTTCAGAAATTATATCAAAGTTTCATATAACGATTTTAAAAGTAAATAATAAAAAAGGGTAGTAACTTCCAGTGTTTATTTTACTTTTATAGCAGTTCTGGTGTTATGTGAAACAAGGTAAGGAGAGGGCAAAGTTTTTACCTTTCATAGTTCAAGCCACAAGAACTGAACTGATTTACCAACGTGGCAAGCCGGTGAAGCAGAACGATGCAATCAGTGTCTGGTATCTAACCAAGAAATCTCATATTTTAGGAGAGAAAGAACTTCAGTGGGATAAATTTCTGGCCTTGTAAGACTACAAAATGTTGAACTCAAGAGTTTATATTTGCTGCAGCGGTTTCACGTTGCATTTCTACAACTATCCCTGGACTATAACATTTTCAGGGAATATAACATGCTGTAACCTTGGCTCAGTGCAATATTTCATTCTAAGAAAAAAATATATTAAACATTTAAAAATGTTCTCTGGAATTAGGAACAAAAGAGCAGCAGTACCAATTTGCACAGACCTAGCCTTTGTGATTCAATAAGTACACCACCAGTGATTTGAAGCTTCCCATTCGGCACTTTGTGTTCGAGCTAACCCAGTATTTCAAAGCAAACTTCAGTTGTACTGACACAATTTCCCATGTCCTTAGTTCCACAAGAGAGAGGTCTTTTTGAAATTTTCCTCTACTTTCACCTCAAGGCTTCATGAGATGCCTTTGAAGTTTATAGCCTAAGGTTTCTAGGGGACAACAATTTACATAATTCAAAGGAGAGCTTTAAGGAATGATCATACATTGTAACTTGTTAAATTAACAGACATCTACCCTTGCAGAGAAAAAGAAAAAAGAAGAAGAATTAAAAACCTCAGAATTCTTCATTAACAGATTATTATGGTTTTAACCTTCTAAGGATTCTACTGTAACCCTCAAATAATTTTATTTGTAGTCTGTTTATCATTACGAGACCATCGGTAATTTGACAAAGGCAGTAATTTGACAAAGGTAGTAACTTGCAAGGAAAACTTGAGGGTAGGATCAAAAAGAAATATATAATTCTTCACTGTATCATGATAAGATCTGGGAACTCTTTTTTCATAGTTTAGATTTCTTTATTCAAATATAACACAGTAAATTCAGTTTGCCAAGACACAATGTTCTCTCCACTGTCTGTTACTTGAATAATGTAATTTAGCATTTGCTTCAAGAATATTTTCAAAAAGAACCCATAAACTCGAACGTCCTCTAACCTCTTCAAGCAGTAGCTTCCGCAGTTCCTCAAAGAATGTAAACAACTTTAAAAACAACATACTACTAATGGATAAAACATTGCTTTTCTCTGGACAAGGCCAGTAAACAAGACTCCTTTCTGTCAATGCTACTTGCAGAACGATGTTAAGTGTGCAATCAGATAATGGTTAACAAATTGTAATGAAATCTGTATTGCATACCAAATCCTGAACTTGGTGATATTTTAGGTTCTAGGGAGCTGCCTGTGGCTTCTTAGACCCAAATCGTCAGTCTAAATCCAGTTAAAAAGCAGAGTGAAACAATACTCAGATATTGGGTTACACATGTGGCTGAGATTACATGTTAGCCTAAGGGATATCTGAACCACTTTGAGTGTTTTATATAATAATACCACATTGAACTGACTGTGGAAAGCAGTTAATCTCCTCGGGCATATCACCCAGCAACAATTCTTCCCTAACTTTTCCCACAGATTCATGGCAAATTTCCAAAAGTTCAGAGGTTTGGTGAGTTTAAGCCTCTTTACATTCAGATTCCTATCTAAAACTCCCACATTTCTGATCCAGAAATCTCATTAGATATGATCTTCCCATTTCTCATTATGCTAGAAAAGCCCTGCAAGCCTCCTTTCCTATGCTGCTGCAATACAGCAGTTGCCATTAAGGGACTTGTTCTTGAATACTGCAAGCATGAAGGGGATGTTTATACATGCAACGCACAAAGCGAACATGTGGCACAAGCTTGTATGAGTGAGACCGCAGCAGCACAACCACCAAGTTTCTCACATCTGAATGCAACCACAGAGTACTTCCCAGGGGTTAAATACATCGCAGGGCTACAGCGAATTTTAAACTCCTGAAGACAGCCCCTTTTCCTGCCCAAACCTTATTTCATTTTGGCTCTTTGATTGTATAAAAATACAAGTAGATTTCTTGGATGTCCAAAGAAGCTAATTAACTTCTCCTTTAGAACTTACTCTCCTGTACGGGTCCATAAATGAATCCATGGGTTATACTCATCAATATATCCAACACAGCTATTCTCCTTTCTGAAAGAGTTGTTTATACCTTATCTTTTCTTTAAGAAATGCTCAAATAAATGTGTTAAGAAGTGGCTGAATTAAGTTTAACATAACATTTATCTCATTTCTGCTTCAGAAATTCAACAAAAGAACACTGCAGACCGAAAATCAGAAAAAGGATGGCATCACTCTTTGGCAGGCTTCTTAATTCAGTCTAATGCATTATGCATGATGCCCTTTTGGCTCTGGCATGACATTGCCAGCTGTGGTTCATTGCTTACATTCCTGATGGGAAAGCACAAGATACTGTAACACTTATCTCTTTCTTTCAGTACCTTAGCTCTCAGTGATGGAGCACGTAACTTGAGAACTGTTCTTATCAAATATGCCTATATTACAGCATGCAATTTTGTTTTTTATCTCTGCTGTATGCATGACAATACATTATGGAAATGCATATCAAAACACCTGTAGGGAATCCTGGTTTTTTTTTTCTATCTGAGAAACCTCAGTATGTTTAGTTGCTATTTTCAGATGATCAGATATCTTATTCTACAACTGTAGAAGATAAGAGAAATACAGCAGCTACAACAGTTTGGAGATCTTTAATGGCATAGACACTTTCAGAAATATTGTTAAAAAGAAACAGTATAAATATTTATGCTGCATTATAGGGTTGTCTGTTTGCAGATGTGGTATTAAAAGGATTTCTGCACTCCAGGCTGTAGAACAAAGCACAATGTTCTCCAACATTTATATTTCTAAATAGTTTCTAACTTTTAACACTTCCCACAAACAATATTATGTGCAAAGATGCCACCTCATTACATGCAAAACCATCTTTGGCTCAGGAAATGCCCAACTCTTCAATCTCCTGATACTGTGATAGTACTCTGGAAAAATGTCATGATAAGCTTTACCCTGTACCTACATTATTCCTGGGCTCTGCTTTCGCACTGCTAGACAGGATACTGGGCCAAACGAACCACTGGCTGTTCTTACATTAGTATGTCTTCTGCAGTCCTTCATGAGACCAGAGCCTCGTTTTGCCTTTTCTTTGTCCCTTTATACAAATCAGCTTCCCAAAACAGCATGAAAGGAATCTAGCAAGAGGTTAAAAATTCACATCTCAAGAGAAAAATTACATGAGCACACAGAATGAATGAAACCTGATAAACCTATGTAAAATCCTTAGTCTACATATAACATTCTCTGTTCAAGATGTTTTCATAACCCTTCCTGAAAATGAAGTTCTTCATAAATATCCATTGACCTGTGTAAGCACCATACACTGACTTTTTTGTGCTATATGATAAACATGAGTTACCTGAGCCAGGCTTTTTCAGTACCTATTGAAAGTTATTATTCATACACCTCTCTTCACTGTCTGGATTTCTGTAGTTCTATAAATGCAACACTGACCTTTAAAAGCATTAATTGTATCTACTTTATTTTCCATACTTCCCTGTTTCCAGAACATGATTAATTTTTGGCAAAGCGTATGCTTCACGCAGCTGAAAACCCTGGCAATTCACAAATATAAATTAGTCAGACAACAGGAAACACTGTCCAAAATTCTGCCATCATTTAAGCCATCCAAACCCTCTGAAATGAGTAAAGCAGCACAGAAGAAAATAGTGTGTTTCATCTTCAGGGTAGTTTTTTCTACAACTCAGGAAGCAGTTTTAAGGAGCAGAATTTTGCATGATTATTTTAATATTGGGTTTCTGAAGATAAAAAAGAGAAAATAAGTATCACCACAGACTTTTCAAGAAACCATTTGCCAATTAGAGTATTTGAATTTACCCATCTCGTGTGATTCTGCAAAGCTTCTTGGAAAAACTTATTTATAGAAACTTATGAAATGGATCCTTTTCATCTTTCTGTTGGCTGAATGGAAAGTTAAGTACCTAAAGAACAATTTTCCTTCCTTTGTACTTGGCAAGGTATACGTACTCTGAAAGGAAGAATTATAACTGGGTCCTTCTCAGATGTATTAAGGATAAAATGGGGTGGCTTCTCTAGGTCGTAACTTAAAAATTAGTCTATGGAAATACGCAGACTTACTACTAATTGTGTATGGAACAATACAAGCTGAAGTAGTTAAGTCTGCAAGTTAACCTTCAGAGTGTCTTCCATGAGCGCTCAGTTCCCTTATAATGTAATACCTTTAAAAGTGGACAGATTTTTTTCCAGCATCACTACTGCTATTATCTAAATTATTTAATGTAGTGTCATTGGATGACTATTATTTTTAAAAGTCATACCATTCTGATAAAACCTCTTTAATCCTTAGCAGACTTAGTGATCTGATCACAACAAAGCTAACCTTACACACACAGAGTCCCTGTGCATGGGAAAGAGACTTACAGTCTCGTTAAATACACTGTGATGCAGGAAAAGATGGATTAGTACACCCAATGCAGGAAAAGTGAAATCTTTATGCTGCACTGTGTAGGAAGAGAAAGACTGAGCAAATTAAGTGAAGGATTTCCCTTCTGGGAAATAAATTAAAACACTGGTTTATACTAGTTTTATAATATAATAGACACGCTAGTGAATAGATTTTGAGACCAGATTATAAACAATTAATGCTTCAGTAATAATCAGAAGCTACTTACTATGAAAAGGAATATTAACTAAAACTCACAGCCCTTTCCCTCTCTTCCGTCTCATTTAAGGTCACTACACACATTTTTAGACATGGAAAGTGCAGAATGGAAAAAGAAAGGGTTTCACGGTAGTTCATTGCTATTTGCTGTAAGATGAAATAGAAAAGTCCAAAATCTAACATCCACTGTCATGATTTCCCAATTGCTAAACACTCTCTGCAGTCCTATGAGCTACTGTATTAATAAGCACAGCCAGGACTTGGAAGGAGTCTTCATTATTCAGGTTTCCTTAGTTCTGAACAATTACTTTTTAATGACTGATCAGTTTACTAGAAGAGAAGAGAAAGCATTAATGATTAGATACAGTTTACCTGTGTATGTTTTATGGATCTACATTTACTGTTTCTCCCTATTAGTGGAAGCTGTATACACACTTTACACAGCATTTCAGCCCTAGTGTAGAGACACTGCGGACTCACAGGCTCACAAGTGATACACCACTCAACCTCCTCCAAGGAGTCACTTTTCCTAACTGCTAAGTTGACATTATAGATCACCTGCCTCGTCATCTTTTTAAAGGGGATAAAACAATGCACTGAATATTTCTCAGCTTACCGAATGGCCTTGGGCTCACCTTACGTGGGAACACAAAGAAGCTCTCTACATGCTTCCCCACACACAGGCATGAGACTATAGGCTGGGCATCACTACTCTTAGCCCACAGTGATTAAGCAAGAGTAAACTCTGCTGCCCTCAAAAAAAGTGTGTGTATTTCTGCTAAAAGTACTCACCTACAAGTGGCATAAACTGGATTCCCTTAAACCTTCTCACACACACCTCAACACTGTAAAAACAATCTGATGGCATGGTTTTGAGAAGAGATAAAGTGTAATTTAAGTTATACCCTACTCAAGTTTCGCCCATCTCTCACATGTTGTATGGTACAGAAGACATGTTTTGCCAAAACTAAAATTACTCTGCGCATGTGTTAAAAAAGGCAATGAAGATTTTACTACAGATGCAAAACCAAATGTTTTGTAAATTCCACTTCTTTCCCATAGTCAAGTTCTCTCATGTACAATTATCATTTACTAAGCTTACAGTTGTTACCTATTGCCCCCCCCCCAAAAAAAAAAGTCGTATTAAAGTGCCCAAATGAATTCCAAAGAGAATAATTTCCTGCATTTAGAAAAGAAGTTGCAGAAGAATCAAATTTTACATGCAGTTTCCTTTTTCCTGACTCTTCCTTTCGGGTGCATTGGTTGTTTACTCTAAGAAAGTGCAACACCTAACAAACAGTATTAAATGTTTTCCCACAATCACTTGGGCAGAACAGGCTTCCTTTAAATAGCTTTTAAAACTGTTATCTAGCATAAATGAGGCATCCTTATAGCTATCCATGTGAGCGTTACATTTCCACTTATTTAAAATATACATTTTATTTTTACAAATTCATTTTTATAAACCCATTAGAGGCAAATTGTGAATAAAGCTTTGTAGCTGTAAAATACAAGAAAAAGCATAAAGGATGCTAGGAAAAAGGACCATTGGATTCACATAGGTCACGTACTCAAGTGTCTTCTGTCCTACAGCAGGTCTGAGGATGGTCTTGAGACCTAGGTGCAGAGGAAGGACAGAAAGAAGGGTCACAGCACATGGCTGCAGGGTGGCAGATCCTGCTACAAATGATTCAGGCACATTTCTTCCAAGCGGCTGCTGCCACAAGGCGGATTACCCTTATCCTTCCCACTCCTCTCTCCCAAAACTAAATTAAACTACAAGCCACAATCCAGCCTCAATGTGTAGGATTTCATTTAAAGCAGTACTGTTCAATTATCCTGCTGGAGGAGGAACAGTATGCCCTTCTCACAGGAGCTGTAACATTAAGAATGGCAAATGAGGAACCAACCAGCACGATGTTAACACAGCCATGGTGGAAAGTTTATACAGAGATTCTGTGGACCCAGTAAGCAATGGGTCTACTGTTCAAAATCTGCTACCCCCTTTGCCCTGTTTGGATGACAATATTCCTGTCTCTGATCTCTGCTAAAGCACAGTGTTCAAGCCAGACAGACTTGCCAGGAAAGTTACTGGCAAAGCATCTGGTAGATAGTCTGAAAACTCCTCCCCTCAAACATGCCTCAACTGGAGAAACACATTTTTCCCAAGGGGAAAAGTGTGCAATATGTAGTTCCAGCTACACTGTCCAAGAGATATGAAAACTGTGCCTAAAAGGCCCTTAGCTCTACCCGTTGTCCTAAAAACCTCCTGTCTGCACAGGATCACATCAGGATTAAAATCTTGAACTTCACGCTTGGCTACACTAAGATGTTTCTAACACAGTGAACTACTGGCATAGTTAATGCTAAAACCCTAACATGCAGACATGAGGACCAAGGTAAATAAAATCAGTACAAACTCCAGCTTGCCCTCACCTATTTCATGACGGCAGTTGCAGTGAATTCTGGCCACAGATGCAGACCCGGGACTATTCCAGGGGTTGTTGAGGCCTCAGTTGGTTACAGCAAAGCAATCCAAGGAGCTGCAGCTGCAGCACTCACTTGTATACATGCAAACGAGAAACAAGCCCTAGCTTTGAGAGGGTGTGAAAGAGTCCCGTTCAGTTTGGGTGCAACATCACAAAATAAAAGTCTTTCCTGTCTGAAAGAGAAGCATTTAGATGCTTCTGATTGATGCTGGAGGAGTAATTTCTCCTACAGGCCCTTGATGAGCCTGGCTGCACTGATAGCCTGACTTGAAGTTTAACACTAAAAGGACTAATGTGAACAATGAATCTTCAGTGAGCTAACCAGGCTTTAATAATCCTTCAAGAGCAGCTAGCAATAACTGAGCAGCATAATAGCAAGTTTCCCAAAACCGGGTCATCGTGCTGGAAACAGGGGCTTGTGTGTGTGTGAGACAATGATTACAGTATTTAATCATCAGCTTCACCGTTCCAACTATTCTTGACCACTGTGTCTACTTTTAGACAATACAGTGATGGCGGTCAATACATTCATACTGTGTAGCAGTCAACAGGAAATCTAAATTTAACACACGCAGTACTTAAATGTCTGAAAAACCCTATTCTGCCAACATTTCATTTATTTACATGATTTCTTGACTGTATGATATTCGAAGCATGATCATATACCACTCTAACTTCTAGTGTTTCAGGAAATATTCCAAAGAATGAGTCAGTATCAGTTCACTTTAATTTCTTATGATATGAACTGCCTGTACAAACTTGGTGGGAATTAAAAAATAGCTACTATTGCACAAATTCTGTGTATATGTATATATAATAATACAGTTTACAAAGATTAAAATTAAGTTTGAACATAGCTGTGCATAATTGTATATTAAAAAGTACCATAATAAAGCAGTAGAAATAACAATGCTCTATGCTTACCTACCATTTTATTCTATTTTTTACCATAGTTAACATGTACCATTAAGAAACTTTTGTCAATAATTTTATATTTAAATTGTATTAAAATATTTTAGCACTAAAGTAGCTAAAAATACAGGGGCTAATTTAGTCTTTTGTCTCACACGTACAAATCCACTGAAGCAGGGACAATAACGATCAGAATTGGGCTCTAAAAAGTTCTAATTTGACACTAATCAGTAACAAAAGGCAATGCAAACTTGTGTTAAACTGATTACACCCATATAGCAATATCTGCATAATGGCTTTAGCTGCTTAGCAACGAAAGTACAAGAATACCAGATAAAATGGATTATAGGCTCTGATTAGTCCCAGATGAATGCAACAGTGGCCAGTCAGTTAGGTTAATTTGCACCGTATATCATAAATGACGCTCCTCTGAGCTATTATTGCAGAAGACATTTACTTTTTTACAAACACACATAAGAAAAATAAGACTTGCTTTTACATTACCAAAGACAGTTTTGGTCATATACTACAATGATTCTTCTTAAATTAACTTAGAAAACATGACTATCATAAGCATACAATTCTTTTCCCCTTTGCTGTTGAGTATGTTCTTACACAAATAAAACAAGTCACTTTAAGAATGTAACTCCATTTTACACCTTTTGCAACGTTCTAATTTTCCCCACTGACACTTGTACACAATACTGTCGTACTGCTGGACTTTGAAACCCTCCTTGGAAACATTTAAATACAAGTCGTAAGCAGAAGGACTGACTACTCTTGGTTTTCACAGCGGGGTCTGATGCAGAAAGAGGTTCAGAGATTTGCCGAAATCACAAAGGAACATCATGACAGCTTGAAACGGAAATAAAATCTCCTAAATCTTAGCTTTATAAATGCCAGCCTTCTAGCATTATATGTGTGCTATACACAGTGCCAACACAGAGAAAGGAATAGTATCTGAACCACAATACTCACAATCTAGGATAAACCAGTAGTAAGCCACTAGGTAGAACATAAGTTAAGGCATCGACATAGTTGTAATAGTGTCACTACAGCCCATTCCTACATGCCCCTTCAGTTCTGCCACTGTCATGTGGCTAAACCCTGCCTTACGCCACCAGAACACAGGACAGATGTGAATGGCCTTTTGCAAGTTAGCACAGGAGCTACGCTATGAACAGATACACTGCTTTTAACATGCGGACAATTATAAGGAAAAAAAATAATGGTTTTATGGGTGGGATAAGTTTAACTATTTACCTGTAGTAAATGACTTTCTGACTTACTCTATCCTTTTCTAATTAATTGTTTTCTCTAAGAGAAATAGTTATAATGCTAAGGGTCCTTTACAAGTTACGTAACTCTATCATTCAATAGGAACATCACTCTGTACTAATAGTACTCTCTACTATGTCTGTGTATAAAGCAAATTTGTTAAAAACAGTACTCTGCAAAGAGCAGGAGAGCATTATTTTCAAATTTACCTAATTTTGTAAATTGGATTAAAAAGCAAACACTGGATGTTAAAAGCAGGAGCTCCCCAGTCTTCTAAATTTATAATTAATTATTGTAATAAAGCTTTCACTGTCTTAAATAATTTCTAAAACATTTTACTTCTTAAGTATTTTTATAATAATTCATTATAAATTTTAAGGTATGCACATATATGCATCTCACAGGGCAGAGGTCTAGAAAATTTTAAGTACTATGAAGAAGGTTGACAGGGGCGCAGGAAGAATAAAGTGAAGCTAGTAATAAATTTATTTTGTAGAATCTCAACTTGCCATTAAAAAATACTTTCATTTTCACAGTTCTGAACTTCCAACTGTGAAAAAAGTATCATAAATACAAGAAGGTCTTCAGAGAAAATACTTAAATACTTAATACTTAAATTCAGATAAATACTTAAATCCTCTTTGCCAGCCACCTGACTGAAGCATTATCAATAAAACTTAATGCTGATACCGTTCCATAGTTGATCACTGAGACATGGTATAAGGTTGGAGTGAGGAGGACACTGGGTAGTGGAATTGGGCAGCATCAGCATTACTATCAGGTAAGGAACCAGTACATAGAAGGGGAGAAAGAGAAGATATGAGGAAGAGTAAAAAAAAAGGATGTAAACGGTAGTAGTCCTGAAAAAACACCTGACAGTTTCTCAACAAAGGACACAACAAAGTCCCAAATAAATCAAAGAGGATGATAAGCAAAGGTCAGTTATTACAAAAATGCTGTACGTTGTGTGCTATGCCTTGGGCAACTTTAGCTATGGGAGTACCAAATACGGAACGCAGTATTCTTCATTTATATAACAGCTGACAGACACATGCAAAACAGAACTCAAACCTCTGAATACACCGATAGATGCACTGACCATATATTCTGGCAAAACGAGAAGGGAAATGCTGCCATAGTATAGGGTGTTGAAAAATACTATCCAACTGTGACATAAGATATGCTATACTGAAATATCTGAGCTCCTTCCATGTAAAAACATGCATCAGCTGAGGTCCTGTCTGTAAATTTTTTGTTCCTTCTAATGTGTAGGACTGGGTTGCTGAGTTCATACCTCAAATATTGCTAATAAACCATCATATATCAGTTTTGCACACTTTACCCCAAGCTTTGGAACAGAACCCAGCTCTCTTAACTTCCAGGTCACTGCAGAAAACTGCAAACAAACCCCTGAAGTACAATATTTGAATATATATAATTTCAATACAGAATGTTGATTTTTGGGGGTGTGAGTCATTTTTTGATGGGCTTAAAACAAACTGGTTTGATCAAAGTTAGCTTTTGGATTAACTAGGTATATGACAAATACCAGTCCAAGAATAATCCTTTAAAATGAAGAAGCTACATGGGACTGCTAAATTCAGATCTGTAGGGCTAAAAACACATTAGTGTATAAGGTATGCTGTTATTAGCCATTATTTGGCATGCTTTCTGAATTCCAAGATAATTTTAAATATGATCCCTTAACTTGTGATAATAACAGAATCATTTACTAAATGGTCTGCTCCATGTAAAAAACATAATACAGAAGCATACTTACAGTAAAAAAACATATTAGGCAACTTTTCTTCAGTGTCTTCACCCTATTACTGAAGGAAAACACTGCAATATATACAGTCAAACTCATATGTTCGCATTTTTGTGGAAAAGGAACAAAGCACGTAATGTCATTACATAAAGTCAACCTCTGAATGCTTTGACAATGCATACTGAGTCAATCTTCCCATTAAGTCAGGGTGTATACAACAAATATGCTCTACTTGAAATGTAAAATTTAATTCCAGCATGATCACTTCAGGGACCAGTTCTGCAAAGCACTGCAGCCATGGCACAGCATACAATCACAGCGTAAGTAACTACACACTCCTGTTAAACACATTTTTATCGTACAATAGCCTTTGTCTCAGTAAAGCTATTTTAACCACAGTCCATGTTTGTTTGAGCAAGTTTTTCTATGTGTTTTTCCTCTCAACCTGAGCAAATCATTCAGTGACTAATTTATTTGGTACATTTTCATTTATCATTCATAAATAATTTGTAGCTTTAGCAGCTGAGGGTTTTTTGGGATTTTTCTTTTTTTGTTTTTTCTTTTTACAAAGAATTCTTTGCAAATTGTTCATAGGCCACACTCAAAAAATCTCTTCAATTTTTCAGCTGTGGACTTTTAATGTGATTGGGTTTCACTAGGTGTATTTTGGTTGTTTCATAAGTCACTAGCCTATGACTTGTAACTATACATCACTTAACTATCAGATCCTCTGTGTTCAAGCAAAGCCATATAGTTTCTCTCTGGCCAAGAAATATGGGAAAAGAGAAGATGGTAAGAAGAATTTCTGAATTCTGATGAATTACCCTGAGGAATGGCTTTGGAGAGCAAGGAGGAAGGCAGAAAGCATGACACAAAAGAGAACAGATGAGAAATATAAAAGGGAAGAAATCTTCAGGAAACTAGAGGAATAGCAGGAGAACCTTCTGTCATAATTCACTTAATGTAAAACTGATCTTTACTGATGTTCTGCCACATGACTCGCATCAGGCTGCATATACATTTTACACCTCAGGGAGTGCGGTCTGCCTTAATCCTAAATGTCTCCCTTCTCTTCACAGAGTTCGTCCCTCACTCCAGTACAATCTTTTTTATCACTTTCTTCATCTGAAATAATATGCTCAATTCTAGTTATAGACTTTAAAATAATACATTAAAACCTTAAAACACTATGTTCACACACATTCAAATGAAATGAAAGTCTGAACACATGAAACATCCTGTAGACACAAATTCTATACACAGCTTCCTGGTCGTCTTCAAAGCATATAAAATATTAATGCATTGTCACTATTTTAAGAAATGTATAAACATATTAAACATTCATTATTTGCATATTTCAACACACTATAATCTTGATCCTACTAGCCATTTTCCTACAGTTTTCCCGCTACCCTATCTATCTTTCTTGTCAACTTTGCTGGAAGATGTTTTAGTCAGAGCTTTTCTCTAATTCTACACACATAATTATTGCAATAGCTCATTTCGGCCATTTATAGTTTTGGTTATAATACATGAATATGTAGGTATTTACACTTACATACACTCATATACACCATTAGTAACCTTTAATTTTACTCAAAATGCTAATTTATTCATTTAATCTTGAAACCTTTCCCTTAAATTGACTCACATACTCAAACGTAGTGTCTTACTGAAAGAAACCACCACAAAACACAGAAATTTGAAAAAGGCTGATTGCTTTTCAATCTATATACATTGCTTTCATACATATATATTAACGTCTAAACTTATTTCCTACAGGTCAAAACCTCATCCTGTTGAAATGAATGGAATACTTAGTTCAACAGTCAAAAATTCAAACCTTAGTGCTTCGAAAACATTTTATCAGGCACTTCAAAAATAAAGGATGCTACTGTAAATAAAATTATATGTTTGGTATTCTATCTGCAAGGCAGATTCACCTTGTGTTTTGGGGTTTTTTTTGTCCATAAAGCTTTTTGGACAATCAGGTAAGAAACAGTCCACTCAGCTAAATGTCAAGAGAAATAAAGAGACTAAAATAAAACCCAGAAATATTCTGTGAACACAGCAGGTTTCAAGCACTTTGACGGGATTCAGAAATCCTATGGAGTCAGCTACACCACCCAAATATTCACTTACATTTAAGCAGCAAATCCAAAACATGCTATGAAGTGTAATTCTATACAATAAATTACAAACAAGTAACATGCCATGGGAACAGGCTCTCATTATCAGCTTTCTCATCCTTTCCTTCTCCCAGGTCCTCAAGTACATGGGTGGCATTAGCACTGTAGGAACTTATTTGATAAGCAGTATACCTATTTCCTTTATTTTTTGAATATGTTGTATATTATGCAACACAAGAAAACTGAAAAGGTGAGTGTTCTACCAGAATCTTATTTCTGACCAGATAATTTTAGATTTTTTGCACTGAATACTGCATGTTAAAAATATTTGTACTTAATTCAACAAATGATACACCTATTAATGTACCAAAGAAGCCCAGAAAATGGCACCTTAGTAGGGGTTTTTTTGTGGTTTATGTATGTGTTGGGGTTTTTTATTTTTTTAACTCATTTACTGCCATCTCCTGGTACTTACAAGGTAATAGCATTTATACTATTTAACAGTAGCCAGTGCTCCTGTTCAGTCCTGCTGAAACGCCAAAAATGTCTCAGAAATATTTTCAAAATATTGCTGTACTTTTCACATGACTGTTTTATTCTGGAAATGGTGAATATTGTTCCTTGGGCAGAAACTGGTAAAAGGTTCACGTAGCTTACCTTTGTCTGGAAGCAGCAGTAAAGTTGTGTTAGGTATGGATGTTTCCGTGCTAATGCCAGAATTCTTTTTTCTGTCATTGTACAGTCTACATCATCATCTTGAAGTATGACATCTTTCTTCAAGACTTTCACTGCATATACTTCATCTTTTCCTTTCAGCTCAGCTAACATTACCTAAAACAAACAAAAACTCTGTTTACACACAAACAACAAATACCATCAATGCGTGGTTGCACGTGAGTTTGCACAGAATAAGACAGTTACATACATGCCTGAATTAAGCTGCACGTTTATAAAATTAAAACCAATGTAATTTAAAAAATATATACCTCTAGTATTCTTTAAATTTGAAACAGATGGTATCTACTTTGTTTGTTAGTTAAGAATGCAGAAGATAAAAAGTTTTTATCCTGTCATTCAAATATCCTAATGAGTACCTACTAATGAATGAGATGTCAAACACTAAGGAAGGAAGTTGACATAGAACAGAAATTTATCCCACTTTTATCTCCCACTTTTGGTAGTGAGATTAGCGTGTGATGAACTTAGTATACAATCCCACGTACCATTTGAACTGGTTTAATGTTGTCGATTTTAACTACTACTATTGTTTAAGGTTCAAGTCCTATACTCTGTTTAAGGTCAGTTCTGGCTTGGAGCCAAGGTAATCTTCAGAGAAAGGATTAGAAAACAGGGAGACAAAAGAAGTGCTTCAGCCCTGTTCCCCTGCATCTGCAGTTCCCGTATACCAAGGAAGGAAGAGTGTACTTGTGAAACACTCACATTTCAGTCCTGCTCTTTGACTGCACAGCACTGTAAGCCCTGTAAATAAAGCAATGTCCCTTCCACCCTCATCAATTCCCTACTGTGGGAAGATACCTGGCGAGTTACACCTTTGCCACATACACCGTATTTCAGTCAGCTGTCCAAGCCTCTTGCAGTCATAGTATCTGAGTGGAAATGCTTCCTTCAGCACTGAACACACCCACCGAGGCAAAACAAGCACACAAACTGTTCTGTGAAGTAAGTAAACTTGAACTGGGTATTATCTAAAACCGGAATGTACTCAGGACTCCACAGCATTATTCCCGGGATATTTTCTCCTGCTTGACCACAACTAATTGTTGAACAATATGTATGTAACTGTACGTCTTCATTACCAATATCCTAAAACAGTGAAACATTAACATTTTGTTTCAAAAGGCTTGACCCTAGTTAACGAAGTGAGCTAAGGCAAAGAAAATGCCAGCTGATCAGGAGGCTGATATTCCTGATCTGTAGGACAAAAGCTGCTTTTACCCAATGGGTAAAAGGAAACCCTAGGGTGGATGCACTTTCTGAATGTCACTATGAATACTTTCAAAGCAATACAGTCAAAAAAAGCCTGCACAGTGAAGCGGGGGGGAGAGAAGCAAGCTACCCACCTTGCCAAAGCTGCCTTTCCCTAATACTTTGATGAAGTTGAATTCTTCAAGGCCTATTCGCTTGGTCTCAGCTTGTTTGAGCTCCCCATTTTCACCATTCTCCCCAGTTTTGTTAAGCTGGTTGTCTGTTGATGTTGTAGCGGTTGCTCGGTGTTCTTCTCCCCGATTGTCAAATGATAATGCTTTCCTAATGTTGTTTTCCAGCTCTTTGATTTCTGTGGAAATGTGAGAAAAAAGTGTTTAGCCAAGCATCAGAAAAATAGCCCGTGTTAGTCTGTATCAGTTTGGAAAGGGACATTTCATCATCCTCGAATACAGTGTAGAGCATTCTGTGGTTAAGAATACATATTTAGCAAACTGCTTCTCCACCTTACAGTAATCAACCCAAACCCTCCTCTAACAAGCCTTTTAAAATGAACCTAAGAGAATGACATATCCAAAACTTGAAAGGTAAGTCAGAATAGTAGCCAAATAGTTCGTTTAGTGATTTTGGGTGTTCCTCTGCCACAGAAAAGTGCTTTGTTCTGAATATCCCTATCTTCCTGCAGCCCTTAGTCATCTTCCTGCTTAAGTATTTTAGAGTTGTGACTTCAAAAGTTCAAAGTATAGTTGGGTGTCCCACTCATTGAAGTCAACATGGATGGAGCATCCTACTCGGCTCCAGCTATTATCAGACGCCTACCAATAACGTATTTGGCTACTTCCTAGCTGCTTCAAGCAGCAACTGTGTAGATCTGCTAAATGGTTTTGAAAGTTTCTCAGTGTTAAATACAGGGAGTCTTGGTGACTAACGGTACTGGGGTCTGCCTCAAGCTCTTGCATAATACTTCTGCCTGCTGGCCTTGGAAGCAACTTTACCTGACAGCTATGAAAGTGAAAGTTAAGAGAAAATTTAGACAAATTCTTTGTTCTTATTCTAAGTAAAACATCAGATACTTTAAGAATCATTAACCAAAATACTGTCTGTGAAACAAAAAGGTTGACAAATTTTAAAAAGTTCTCAACTCAAGAGTTTTACAGTACTTACTACCATGGAGCTTTGGACGTGTCTTCCCTAAAAATAAGGCTGAGAAATTTCTCAACTGTAAATAATTTTCAAATAATTTGACAAAAAAGTGTCTTCCTGTGCCCTGGTGTAAAGATTTTTCATCATCAGTTTACACACGTGATGGTACATAAGATACCTCAAATACTTTTGATTTTTAAGAACAATCAGATCAGATTCAAGAAGTGCTGCTGACATTGACATTCTGTCAATCAGGCTGTTTAGCTCAATGAAATTATGTTATATCAGTGAAGACTGAAATATTTGTCTCCAAATCTATGCACCAAAAAAACCTAAATAAAAATATCACTGAAAGGAAACGTGGTTTTACAAGCCTCTAGAGACCACACAGCACACCTAACTGGATGTAAGTTTTTATTATCACAAATGTTCATTGTGGAATTGCAAGGAGGCAATTTTATCTAAAAAACTTATTAACAGAGTGGATTTTCAGGTAACTAAAGGCTCTCTCAAGTTCTGTGTACTATTTAAAATGTTCTCACTCTTAGAATACATAACCTTCTTACATAAAAGTATTTGGTTAGGCAAGGACTCAACTAGTAAACTTAGTATTTCGAGATGAGTGTTCTAAAATTTTCCCTTTAAAAGTCACTTAATTTTACTTTTATAAGTAAAGTCACTTTATTTAAATAAGAAGGTGGCCTTTGAAAAAATTTTTTGCAGTTTGTAATTTGAAATGCTTCTTTTTCTGGTGTTAACTACTTGATTAATTTGGTTCTACGATGAGCTGGAGCTCATAGCTTTTTTACTCCTCATACAGAAGGCAAATATATGGCAATATATATCAATTAGGAAATAAAAAGAGATGTCTGACCTTGATCACATGGAGAAGTTGGTGCTGACTTTGACCTATCTTCTTCTGATGATGCACTTCCAGGAACTGGTTGTTGAGTCTCTGCACCTGCAATTAGCTAAGAACAATTCCAAAAGGGGTACTTAGCTATGAGATCCCCCGGTGCCAAGAGGAAATTTAATTTAACAGTAGTTCACTCATAGAAGTACAAAGGAAAGGAAAAATGTTCTACTGATTCTCACTGGCAGGACCTCAACCATACAGTAGATGGCATCACATCAAATGGAGAGCACAATATAAACAGAGACAGAACCAGCAATTTAAAGAAAAATAGGTTCCTAAATTTAAATAAATGTAATAAGCATACTCAGAGAGTGGGAAAGTTTTGCATAGCCATCACAAGTCTGTGTAGAAATCTATCCAATAAATACATTCAACTACAAGTATCAGCAAGCACTGCAAACTAAAGTAACAACAGTTACAGTAACTGTTGTTGCAGTAACAACACAACAACATCTTTTCCCAGAAGTCACAGATTTTTTCCATGTTTCTGTAACATTTTAAAACAGTGTACATGGGATCCAAGTGTGTAATAATCAGGAAAATGAACAGACCCAAGTGTCAATGTTCCAAGAAATGATGGGAAAAATTGCCTATTTCTATAAGTGAGAGCACCGGGTCTGTTATTCCAGCCACAAAAATAGCGATAGAAAGTGTGTCCAAATTCTGATCCAGGATACGTATTATCAATCCAGAATAACTCCATCAACTTTGGATATACTTGGGGTGACCTATGCTTTTTATTTCTAGAACAGCCTAATTCTTCCTGTAATAACTGGAGCCATCACCTGGCAAATAGCTCCTCTTCATAAGAATCAGCACATTGCTCATTTATCAGCATTTATAATGTTACGGAACAGTGCTGTGTCTCAAACAATCAATTATCAGATGCCAATTCTGAGCCATTTATGTTTTCATGAACTCTTGTGTCAGACACTGTCTGTCTGTCAAATCTCCTTCCTCAAAATTAAGAAGGGGAAATCCTTCCAGAATCTATACAGACTCCAGGTTTGCAAAATTGTACCAGTTTAAAATAAATTTCAGATCAAAATTCAGAATAGATCGTTTGCACTTATAAATAAAAGCCAAAGTCTTAGCTCTGTACTGACTTAAAAAAATTCTGTACTGACGTAAAAAAAAAAAAGTGGGATTGAACCCCAACTAGTGAAGTCACAATACAGCCATACTTATCTCATTTTTTAATGTGATACTACATAGTAAAATTACCTTTTTCCTCCTCTGCCCACTATTAGTGATCTTATCTGGAGTGACTCCAAGATCTGCAAGAACTTTAGCTATGCCTCTAGCATCCACTCCACAGTTTGGTGCCACATTTGTTTCACAGCGTCGATGTACATTCATCTTGCAAACTGAAAGATAAAGTAACAGAGTAAATTAAATACTACCTTGGCATGCATTTGCCTTACTAAATCAGACCTTATTGGACCTATGAATAACTTTTTCAAATAGAAGTAATGTCAGTAGAAAAATACTTAGCTGGATTTGCAGTGACACTTCAATGCTAATATAAAATTATTAGCCTGGTTATCATTCTTCTGCTATGGTAATGCAGAACAATGTTTTTACACAGTACCCAGAACAGACACAGAACAATGAAAATAGGTAATGATCCTATATATATTACAAAGAAATTGAATTAGAAGAAAAGTCCTTCAAAGCTTGCATTTTAGCAGTCCACTTCTACTCTCATACGGAAAGCACAGCATTAGTTCCTCGTGTATTATTGCTTCTTACTCTATTGTGTACTAGTAAGAAGGAAAAAGGTTGCATTTCTTCCAGGTTATGGGACAGGGGGGAGAACATAGCTCCAGTAAAAATATAGTAGTGTGGGTTTGTTAGGAGCAGCTGACATGTTTTAGCTTAGACTTCAGTGCCCTCTTGTGGAGCAAGACATAAAGAAAGTGAAACTGCAAGTGTAATTAAATACTAGACTAACATTCAATTGCTCAATTCCTCCATTATTTTTTAAAGGAAAAAAAAAGTACGTATTTATAAAGCTGCATTTCATTATACTGTTCATCAACGATGCTTTCACAGTATAAGCCCTAAAGAAACAAACCACGTTTGCCTCTGAGACTACACACAGGTACTATATCTGCAGGACTAATCATATGCTTCAGAAAGCAGGCGCCTTTCCTTTTCAAATATGTTTCAGCTCACAAGAAGAGCAAAAAGAAATTGCTACACATGGCACTTTCAGTGCATGGCATGTATGTACATTCAGTGACAAAAGCTCAGTGGTAAGTAAAATATTTGACCTAGGATCCTTAACAGTGGACACTGAGGAATGGAATTGCTTGAAATAAACTAACCAGGAAAATTTGCTACAGTCCAACTTCATTAACATATTTCATAAAAAGAAACACAGGAATCAGCAGAGAAAACCTTTAGAGGAATAAACCTCTGGAATACATTTTTCGTGGTGTTAATAACCACACTGGGCATGCAAGTACATCTCTGAAGAAGCGAGCATTGTTTGGCACTTAAGAGAGAAAACAAAGAACAGAGAAAATGACGTTTCCAGCTCAGCTGAGTTCTAGATTTTATGCAGATCATACCGTATTTTTATGGACATGGAGAAAGCAACGTAGGCTCCCTGAACTGTTGTTTCTATGCATCTGCTACATGGTTAAATGCATACATATGAGAAATAACATTATTTTCTACAGTTAAGAGCAAATGAACCACTATGGTACTTGAGACAGAATATGAAAATGAACTACTATATTCACAGATTAAGTGGAGAGATACTATATCTCTGATTACAAATCAAAGAGGGGAAAAAATCAGGTTTAAATGAAAAATCTTGTCTGAACACATCTCTACCATAATTAAGAGCATTTCAACAAAATCTTCATTAGTAGTAAAGTAACAGTATTTAGTCTACTAAATAGTCTAGTCTGCCCACTAGCTCAAACCACAGGGGAAGGCTTGAACTTCAGAATGCTCTCACTGTGTATGACTTTGCCATGAAAGAAATTTCTTCTTTCCCTTGCTGCTCAGCATTTTGTGACACGAAACATTAGGTTTTACCTTCACCTATACTAATGTCTCATACTAAATACTGCAAAGGATATATTTCATAGATCACGTGTTTATATATACACATGTGACTCCACGTTTCTGTACTTGAGATGTGCACATAACATAATTTTTGTATTTATGAAAATGGACTTACTCATTCATATAGGCGTAACAAAATGAAAATGCTTAGAATCCCACTAGGTACTACTTCCTAAGAATCTGAAAATCTTCATGACATCATTCCCATCAACTCACTAATTGAAGTATTTTATTCACTATTTCTAAAGTATTACTATGCTTTGCAAGTGTTTGTACTGTTTTCTCCCCCATCCAGAATATATAGCTGTGCTTGGAACGAGGAGAGACGGAACCAGCCATTTCTGTTAGACAGAACGGCATGAATGCACCTTCCAGCAGTACCTTCATATACAGGTACTGTACAGAGTACATAGTCCTTAAGCTGAAGAACATGATGAATCCTTCCTTTTCTGGAATAGAGGGGCAGACTGTCACAAAGGACGATTTAGCTAAACATGAGAACACCTCATCTACTGGATATAGGCATACAGGACAGATTCTGCCTCGCCCAGCCAATACATAATAGTAACTTTTGAAGATGGTAGTAAAGGGAAAAGTAGCTTGAGTAATGATGCTTAGAAAGTTCAACAACCAAGACCAAAAACGTGAAAACACAGAAGGCATGTAAGCTGAAGGGTTGTAATTCTCATGCTCCCAATTTTCTGTCAACTTCTAATTTCCTATGTGGCAATAAACCGGTGCAGCAGTGAGTGCAAAATGTGCTTCTGCACGTCTGTCCTCTGTATGTCTTACTGGCTGGTGTTGCAGACAGGGTAAAGGGCTATTTTCTAACCATGACAGCAATCCTTACCGCAGTCTGCTGTTTACTTTTTATTAATTTCTGTACATGCTGCAAAAGAAGAACTTGAAGTCTTTCCAAGTCTACAAGTCATACAAAGAAAAGCTCTGAAGTGGTAATCCTTACCTTTGCATTGTAAACCTTGTCTCAAAAGACCCCAGAGCAATGAACCACAGTGGTCACAGAAGGTGGGCACTTTGTAATTGTGAATGCTGAACTTGTGAGGCATGTTGACACTGAAACGCTGGGATCCTACTTGCTGAAAAAGGAGAGCACAGTATATTACATTCTAATTGATTTCTTTATAATCAGTGTACACTGAGGCCCTGTTATGCTTTGAAACCACACAGAATTCAAACAAGATGAAATAGGCCTGTGCTCAGGTGATGATTTTTGCATTAGATACACTCCAGCTCCAGAGCTCTTCTCACTACTTTATTTGGGGAAAAGAGGGGGAAGGGCTGCTGTTGTCCAAGAGATAAAGGTTAAAATGTACTTCTGGGTACCTCTGGGAACAACAAATACACAGCTATCAGGAAGGATCTCTTAATGTGGAAGTCGAGGAAGTCACTCCCAACTGTTTTAGGAGCAGGAGGCCAAACTAATACAGGACTAAGAAAGAGAAATATACCACAACCCCTTTGCCTTTTCATATCCCACTCTTCTTTAGGTTATGATAATGACAACGATAAATTGTTGTGTTCAGGGATTCCAAGGTATGATTACTTACTAATTAAAGGATGTAACCAATAAGTTTTTCTAGTGGCCACTGCATAGAATAAGATTTATTTTAATGTTTTTCCTTCTCTTTCCTATTACTGCTGGCTTCTCTCCAGTGATCTAGTACCCCTTCTAAACAATGAGAGCATTATATCAGCAAAGCATACAAGTCTCCACCAGTCTGGAGCCTGGGAATATAAATCTATGCAAGATTTTGTATCTTCCTGTAAGTACTACACAAAACCAGCACCAGCCAAACAGTCCTTTATCACAATCCTATGCATGTGATCAAGTTTCAAATGTAAAATACTGGTTGTGAAGCAGGTATTAAAGAATGCTTCCAGTATGGGAAATTGTAGTGAATTGTGCAGAAGAATGAGATCAGTTAATGTCTCAGCCAAAGTCGTATCAAAGTTGAAAGAGTGGCTTAAAACTGTCATTACATACAATTCTGATTTGTAATTTAAGACTAGGCTTTTCCAAGCATTTCAATGGAGATTTTTAATAAAAAATAAAATTAAGAAATGTACTTTTTCTTTGTGGCCAAGAAACTGGGATCACCCACAGACTACTTCACCTAATCCTACGGTGAAAGACAGTGGGCCCTTGCTGTTGCACAAAACAGAACAAGACAGTGAGTATTCATTAGCTTTTCTGTTAAAACACACAGAAAAACCTTCTGTAAAAGGTAAGGCATTCACTGATTACAGTTATGGGCTACAACTATTTAAAAAAAACAAAAACTCCACTGCCCTTCCCAACTGTCCCCTACTGAGCCAGCCATAAAAGGGTACCCAAAGCTGAGGAGTCTAAGGGAGCTGAACACTACGGTCACATCGCTCCCTAACCAAGCCTGAAAGGGCCACCTTAGCTGAGAGACACTTTTAACCCAAGTGAAAGGATTGCTTTGTTTTCTCTTCTGATCCAGAGCTGAATGTGCTGTTGGCAGATGTATTTAACTCCCTGACTGTATGGCTCTGAAGGCAGCTAATTTCATTTTCAGGTAATGTCTGATTTATTTAAATGCATGATAACATAAAGCAGATATTGTGTTAATTCCATTAATATACAAAAGCTTGCTGCAGGTAGGGAGTAATTATGCTGGACAAGCTATTAACTTTGCAGTACTTTGTGTTATCACTACCGCCTTATACAACAATATCCATGGGCCACCTTCAACACACAGACGGCTTTTGTTGTGCATTTTGACAGTTTGGATGCAGTATTTGTTGAGGTGAGACTTTGCAAGCAAATTCTGGGCAGTCTTTTATGTTGATGCAAGATACGCAAGCATACTGCCTATCCTATCAGCTGCTAACGACTCAGCCACACAAAATGCATTTAATGGACAAAGGGTCACAGCCTGCTTCTTTTGACTTAAAATGACAAAACTCAGAAATGGAGAATTTTTAAAATAAAAATGAGTGCAAAGAGCTCACTAAGACTTTAAACATTCAGATGTTACAAAAAGTTTACTGGTCAGAAATAAATTGCTGTATAATAATTCCCATGTAAATTAAACTGTTAGGGTAATCTGTTATTCCAAAGTAAATGCTACACCACAAGATGACCAGAAGGGCACAAAACCGTCTAACATTTATTGATTAAACACAGGAGATGACACTACTTTGAACAGATGAAAGACTTTTATCTAGAACATTTATTTTATAAACATTTACCTCATCGTGAGTTTCCTGTTTTTTTAAGCCAGCACACTTCGTTATTATAAGTTCATGGCATCTCTTGTGGACTACACAAGTGCAAACTATAAACAAAAAATAGATAAAAGAATAAGTTTTCATAAAGATTTATTTGAAGGCATAAGACTGATCTTGGAAGACTAGAAATGCTGGGACTTGAAAGGCTGCAAGTGACTGATTTGCTGAGTCATATGAAGTAAATCTGGCTTATAAAACCAGAAGATAATAGACTTTCAAGAGATCAAATAATTTTAAGAGAACTTAAGCATATCTGTTAAAATCTCAGTATCTAAAACTATAAATTACCATCTGAAATATTAACCACTATTTTTCTCAATTTTTACATATTTGATTTATCTGATCAAGTCCATGATCTCCACATCACATGAGACACAATGGCAACAACTCCTGTCTGAAGAGCTTCCCATCAAAACGAGACATAAGGATAACTCATTGTAAAAGTCATCAAACAGAAAAAACAAAGTTGAATATTCTTTCTAGAACACATTATTGTAAGTTGATAACAGCAAAAGGTTTCAGGAGGCAAAACTATTTTGTCAATATTCATACTGATTACTTAATCAATAAATAACATTTGCAGATATGAAAGATAAGGTTAACAATTATAAGGTCTATCGTACTGTGGGATTCAAGGTCATTAAGTGAAGAAAAAACCCTCAAGAGTTTTTTGAGTTCAAGAGAAATAATGAATTTCATTTTCTTCTAGCTTTGGTCATTGTAAGAAAAAAAATAATCAGAACGCAAGGAACCTCTGCTGTATGTTAACACTCTATTCTTACTATAACATGTAAAACCATTATTTGCATTTATTTGTTTGAAATTATATTTAGTCAAGTCTTTTGTAACTGAAAAGTCATCACTGAGTTCATTACTTCTATTTCATATCTTACAGATGAGAATTAAATAGAAAAACATCATCCCAAGAGCTAACTACATACAAAATTAAAGAGTCTAAGAAACTGAGTTGAAAAATGGAGTTGAAAATGAAGTACTTGTGCAGTCTTTGCTATAACTTTCCCTAATTACGACCTCTATAATTATCTCATCTATTTAATTACAGTCTTTGCAACTACCTGGCATTTTTAAACAAAGGATCTTAAGCAGAATAAAGGATTCACAATTTTGAAATGCAAGAAGTGAAAAATGAAGAAGCCAACATCCACAGATATGTCCCCCTAGCTGGATGCACATAAAGAGATACCCAGGATCTGCTGTTCAGTGATGTTAACTGTGCCCCTACTTCACATATGATGCCTAAGACCAAAAGTTTCAAAAAATCTTACCATGACTTGCTGTAAAGATTGTATCTTTGGGGAGATAAACTTTACCTGATCATCTTGTGCTAAATTCTCGGCACTGTACATATACAATGCCTAATGAAAATACCTTATTATTTATATATTACAACATAATACATATATTCAAACTGCTACCCAGTAGATTTTCTCTTACCTTGACATTGGTATCCCTGTTTTCCTATTACACCCCTGAAAATAAAACAGTGTTTTAGAAAATAAAGAATATAGATTATAAGAATGATAAACACCTTTTCCTCTCTTTACTGGACATGCACAAGTTTAAAAGAATAGCTTCCTATAACCAACAATATGATAACTGCATGCCTACACTGAGATCAGTTCCAATTAGGAACCACATTTCAGCAGCTGAGAGGTAACAGGTAGGACAATAGGCCATGAAGGGAGTTAGAAGACACATTTACTATAAAGCCAAAGGGTACACAGACAGGGAAGCCACAACCTGGTAAAACAGTCATCAAGCAGGCCTGTAAATAGACAGAAGATTGCATATGCCAATATTGTTGCCTAAAATCATCTTAGCTAATGTAAAGCCTAACCTGCGGACGCTTCTCAGAGGAATGCAGTTGATTTCATGCACAATTCACATTGTTTCACATTAAGAAAGACTGATTCATTACACTCTTAAGAAATAGCAATTATGGATCACATCAGATCTTATCTGTAAATCAGTATCTCTAGGTAACTTTGGAAAACATCAACAGAGTTGCTGAAAAATAGCAGAAAACTGAATGTCTCCGCAACTTTTCCCTATTTGAAAACTGTGAGTACTCAAAATCAATGTAAATAATTTCTAAAAGGGAGTTCTTGACATACATTATAATAATAAAGACCCCATACACTGAGCACCCTAACCCCTGGATCATTAGAAGTCTAATATTCCCATATTCCATTAACTTCAGTAGGATGTATAGGAGCTTGGCATTTCCTAGGAGGAGGATGGTGATACTTAAGTACCTAAGGAAGAATTCAATCAGCTCGGCAAAATGTAAAGGTCTAATATTCCATCTGAATCTATACTTATGCACCTACAGAACACTAGACTGGCCATCTACCTAGAATTTATAGTATGTACTAGGCAGGAAAAGATTGAACTTTGTGGATCAGAGGAGAAAAAACTAAAATACAACAAATTCTAAGGTTTGTGATGGAAATTTAAGTGTCTTTTATCATCATCTGCAAAACTGATGACAGTTTAATATTAAAATGAAAAGAACGCTACTCTATGTCATTTACACCTCAGCAAAACAGAAGGGTAACCCCTAAATTCAAAGTTGCAAAGAAAGCAAAGTCAGGGTTGCTTCATACCATATAAAATCTCTGCAGTGCGAACAGTATGTTGGCTGTCTAAGATAGGTGGCCATAAACTTGTGTCCATTAACCTGATGTACTCTGCGTCGCACAGCACCCTGCCGCTTTCTGGGGCGCATGCGTTCCCGGAACACACGTTCTTCATTGTCTTTGGGTGCTGAAACAGAGGAAGAAAAATAAGCACTGGCTATATCAAACACAAATATGGGAAAACTCAAATGCAATACATAAGTAGATATTCTCCAAAACTAAAAATAACCTTCTCTACCTAGCAGTGCAAGATAACCTCCCTAAATTATGGGTCGGGTTTTTTTTCTTTTTTAGCACCAATTACTAAAGGGCAAGCATTTTCATTACCAAAAAGAGGAACTTCTACTTGTTCTAAATCTTTACCTGTAAATTCATGCTAATCTGGGAATAAGTCTTCCATGCTTTATCACTGTCAAGCACACTGACAACCTCTCTAACAGTAATTACACAGTTAACAGCTCAGACTTATCTCATTTGATCTTCAGAGGAGGAAAAAAAATCCAACAAAAAATCCCAGCAACCCCTGGTCCCCATACACTCAGAAAGTGCTGACACAAGTACAAGAAACCCGAGTCCAAATACATATTCCAAAGTAGAACAAAAATTCCATCCAGAATTGATTACTTTGTAGAATTCCTGATTAGGATCTGAGCTTCAGCCTCCAATAATCCACTTTGATCCTAACATACTTTCAGCAAAACGTTCAAGAGAAGGAAGTTGTTCCCTTTAACCAATTCCTGTTCAATTGCATAAGAGATTTAATGGTAGAGGAAGTAAAAACTGAAGCTGATACATCTCAGAATAAAAAGTTTGGAAAAAAATACTCCAGAGTGCATCGGGTCTTTTTTCCCCAAAGCTTTATTTTGAAAAGCGTCACTAATGCCTCCATAGTATTCTGTATGCATTAAACAAAAGTTGAGGATTAATTGGCAATGAAGGATATTTAGTACACAGTTGTTAATGAAAGACATATTTTTCAAGCATTCTTTGAGCCACTTGTGTCTCTGAAAAAACACAGTATCAGATTCGGAGGGGACTACATTCAGTAATCTATTGCCAACTGAATCTATGCACTCACTACTTCAGTGCATATAACACTTTGAAATGTATTTAACACTTGTTATTCTCTAAATTTCAGCTACCCTGAATCATTATGATGGCCCAAAGATGCCAACCTTGGTTTGCTGCAAGCTTTTATGTACACGAATGAGTTTTCTATGCAACAGTACAGTACTTAACAATAACACAAAGAAGATTAGAAGTCTGAGAATAACTCAGATCTGTAATAGTTTCAAATTCTTTTACAAACATGAAAAAAAACTTCTGGTTTTGATGGTTGTAAAATTAAAAGTTATTGATTTAGGAATTCCTAGAAAACGGTCTTAAATAGAGCTAATAGAGGGGTATCCTGGGAAAATACAGAGCACAGACCCATGAACTGAGATCAGTTTCTTTCACGGCACAGCAAGGGCTAAAACCCATGACACTAGCAAATTCATTTTTGCATTAAAAATCCTAAGCTCCTTACACGTTAACATCATACAAAACTTTCACACCCAGAGTGGGTTTTTACCCTAAGACACATCTATGGGATGACCAGAATGGCAACTCTTTTCCACTTTAAGTAAGCTTTCACTAAATAAACATTGACTTAGATGCAAAGCTACCCCTTTTATTTATGCCAAAGAACAATCAAAAAGGAATGGCTCTAGGTCTTCCTTCAAGAAAGAGATTAAGTACCACCAAATAGTTATCAATTATGTTTATTTTTATGCGCTAAGCAAAACTCTGATGTCTAATAAATACCACAGCTCCTTGAGAGAAAGACTGCCTTCCGCAGAGAATACGTAACAAGTAGTTGGAAATTCAAAGACTCCTATTCCCAGATTCTGAAGGATTTACTGACTTTATAAAGCCGCTGAAAAATCTTTTAAGTTAATATTATAGGAAGTAAGTCTATATTAACACACAACTGTTATTTTGTTATCATCCAGATTGTAGAATTTGCTGAAGTCTGCAGCCTGGATGTAAGAAAGTTAAAAATCCCACTCTCCTGAAAAGGGTTCCCCAAAAGTTATCTGCTTATAAGAAACAAATGGGATGTTCTGACAGTGCACAGTTCACACTTGGTATGATAATCACTCTATAATACTGCCTTTCTCATTTTTTTCATCTTAAGTGTAATTCTTCACAGATAAAACATCTGTAATTTTACAGAGCAGATAAAAATCCTCTTTGTGTTTTAGCTAGGTAAACACATTATCATGACACTACTTATTTTTTCTTTTATCAATAAAATCTTAAAACAAATTTTACTGTATTAGTTCCAGTTCTATAGTTAATGCTTTTATAAAATTCCATTTTCCACTTACAATACTTACAGTTACAATAAAACAACCAAACAGTGTCATTTTCAGAAATGCACTGACTTGAGAACAGATACAAGCAATACACCTGAAACTATCAGATTAAATGCCAGGCCTCAATGCTCAACCAGCTCAGGGAAAGGTAGTTTTCTTGGCCTGTCTTGGATGACGTTGGAGATCCATTAGGAGTTCTCCCAAAACTGTCTCTCCTGTCAGTCTGCTGTTCCACATTTATCACTTAAGACTAGCACATGGCCACATCTGTGCACCGCAACCTGCTTTAGCGTTGAACGGCATGTTCAAGAGCAATGACGCCCCAGTGGTGACTCTGCCTCCACCTCACCTCTCAGCACAGCCCATGTAGAGTCCCCACCTCGTCAGTCAGCAGCAGAACTTGTTTGAGGGGGATGGGGTAGCATCTGGCATTACAGTGCATGGCTGGACACTGTATGACTGGACACCAGCCTTTCATCAAAGCAGACCAAGTCACAAGAGAATTAATTCACCCATGAGCTTTACACTCAGTTTACATAAAGTTCAGCTAGCTTGTTCACTGTTACCCAACAAAAACACATAAACAATGCTTTTCCACATTCCTCAAGCAAAACACTGCCACGTATTGCACGATTCACACCACTGTTGTGGACCACAGGCACAAAACCAGGCAGTAACTTTCCCAGGTGACTCAGAAGCCAATGATCACATCTGTGCTGGCTCATACCCAGGGCTGTAAACCATTCATTCCTAGTAGCACTAACAATAGTCATATATTTAAATTAAAATCCATTTATCTCATACTGAACAGCCATATTAGAGACATCCATTTAACTGTCTGAAGACATCTACTTAGAAAGGGAGATACACTGCTCTCCCCAAACTTTTCTGATTGTTTGCAAGCAGGAAAGAAAAGAAAGATTAGTAAATGTTATCAGAACACAGGGAGTATTTGGGAAATTCCCTGACATTTGTGTGATACAGCCAACTAGCATTTTCAAGACTACTTTAGAAAATATAAACATAAAAAAAATTGGCCTTTAAAATATATTCTAACAAGAAAAGGTATTACAGTGGTACGTAATAGATTCTAGAAAATATCATTAGGATACTGCATATTGTGCGTGACATTTCTATTCTTAGCAGAGGAGTTAAAATTAAAATTAAGTGGATTTTATGCAGTCAGTCTATAAGCAATTTCCAATATAAACAATTTCTTCTCCCAGGATTTCTACTAAATAGTCACAGAGGGTTATTGTTCCCTCAGTAAAAGCTGTTTCTTTCCGTAACGTACATTCTGTTCCCTGTTTGATTTTGAGTCCTTCGGCCCATTATATTATTATGTTTATCCTTTTAAAATGCATTTCTTTAACTTTCATTTTCAAAAGAAGCAGTAAGAAAGGTTCATGATAATTTCCAAGTGTTCGTGGAGAATACTGTCAATGCGGCACACTGAGTCGAGGCTTTATATGATAGTACTTGAGAATGGGCAAATTTAGAACTGATTTTGTCTCAAAACTATACCCAGTAATGCCACTACTTTCCATTGCAGCCAAGAGTAACTCTGAATTATTTGGAAAGCAATAGCATGTAATTGCTTTTATAGACTCATACGTACGTATAAACATATTGTCTACAATTTCAAAGACTGAAAAGACTTGCAGGCTTGACTCCAAGCTCTTGAAGAAGTGTTATAAAAGTCAGAAGTATCTAGCATACAAAACTGCACAGAATTTATAAATATTTGCAAAATGGATGTTTAAATGAACTGTCTGGAACTACATTTAACACTGTTAATTGTGTGGTATCTGTTATGCGTGAAATATAAGTCATGACATAAGAAAGCAACACATAACGCTCAGCAACCCTCAAAGGGGCCAAAGTTGGAGGAAAAAGACCCTGTACACCAAATAACAAAGGCTCAACTATGACAGGTCTTGTTTTGTACTAAAACAGTTCGAACACAGATGAGAAGGGTTCAGTGTGGAGCACTAACCACAACAGACAGAATTATCCTTCACAGCAAAATGTGCCATTTCCATTTCTTATCCTTTATGTTTTGAGTACTTACAGAATTCTGACAATAAACCAAAAAAATGGAAAAAATATGGCAGAAAAGAGAGAGAGATTACATGCACAGAGGTATTTCAGCATTTGTTGTTGTTCAGAATCCCGACTTCTAAAAGGGAACACGCTGGGCATTTCTCTTAATCTGGAGGAGACTGGCATCTAACAGTGACAGTGTTTGGGGAAGAAGAACAGCAACAAAATCAGATGCTTTAGTTAAATGGTTATTGCCCCATCAAAGACAAACTGTAGGCCATGTACAACAGTAACACTCGCAGCAACCAGCGTAGCTGCCAGGTAACCGCGTCCAACAGAACACTGACACCTCCACAGCACTTCTGTCACAAAGGGCTTTTCACCCCAGGGATCTCTTGGGTGTCTTCACATTGCTGTCACCTGTAACTACAACCACCACCCAGAAAAACCAGCTGGCTTCACATCAACCCTTAATAATTACAACTGAGCCTAACTGAACAACAAATGCAGATGAACAATTGTACTGATGTTTTATTGCTGAAGATTAAAATTCAGAGCTTTGTGTTGTATTTAAACGTGACCATTTAAACCAGTGTGTATGTACTGAAATAAAGCTTTTGTTTTGCCACGACACAATGTCTAAATGGAAGAAGGATGTTGAGGCAGGAGAGGTAATTTGCCTAAAGTTATGTTGGAAAGTGGGAAAGGCAGGAACAATGTCCAGGACTCCTCAGATTCAAGATGGAGTGTAACCAGATCATTATGCATCAAAATTAGGTCTCAAAGGATTACTCCCAAACTATTTTGAGCCTCTGCACTAGAAGCGCATATATTGTTACCAAGATTTCTCTAGGTAGAAACTGTTAACAGGATTTTGCCTTTAATGCTTTAAGGGAAAAACCAAACAACCTAAAAATAAAAAAGCTCCTTGCTTAGTAGTAACACATGCAACTAATTGTGTACATTAGAGATAAAAAAAATAGCAAAGTATATGCCACATAATTTCATAAAGCTGCTACTGATGAACACAGGAATCAATTGGATAGTTTACTACAGTCATGGAAAAAGCTTGCAATTTTTCTTTGTCTTTTCTAGAAGTATAATATATCCAGACTATTTCTTTAACAAGGAATAACATACAGGTCCTGCTTACTGTATCTCAAATCTGCTTTCTTTAGGAAAGCTGACAGGCAATTCTTTGTTTAATAGAAGAATCAGATCCTTAGATAATACTATATTGTTAAAGAAAAAAACGATGATGAGTATTACTAAAGAAATGAAAAAATGCACACAGGATGGGTTTTAGAAGAGATAGGTGTCTGACAAGTCCTGTCTGTTAACATGAGCTATTTACTGAATGCATTGAAGAATAAATTGCATTTTAAAGTAAATCAAGCCTAAATATGGTGGGTGGCTTTGTAGCATGGGCTGAGGCTCAACTTCTTTACCTTCAAACATGTTTATCTTTATATGTTTAAATTCTTGTCTAAAAGAGAGATTCTGCCTGTATATATTTAAAGACTTCCCTTGACATACAAACAGATAAAACTGATTGGGGGTTGTGACAGGCACACATTTTTGTTTCAGGGTTTGTTTTTCCTTTCCTTTTTTTAAAAAACAAACAAAACAACCAACCAAGCCTATAAAGCAATCCAAATGATTAATGGTTCAAACCTTCTCTACACCCTTAATTATTACCATGAACACATTCATTAGCTCACTCAAACCTGAAGTGACAACAGTAACACCCCACATCCTTTCAAATGGAAGTATTTTCACATTGAATTTGCTAAATAAAGAGGACTACCAAGCCCAGAGATACTGAAGGTCTGCTTGTAATTTCAGTACACGAAGTGTGATTTAATTTTCAAAAATGTCCCAACTGTGCTGGCTAGCAATAATTTTGACCAAGTGTTCAAAACCAGAAGCATGAAGCATGGTACCTGAAGCAACCAGGTGAAGTACCACTGCTGCCCCAGCTGTGTGGTCCATCTGCTTTGCTGTAGCAGAGGCTGGGGCAAGGGAGAACTTGTTCCCATACGTGCTCAAGCAAAACTCTCCTTCAAATGACTTGGAGATTTGCCTTAAGAAAGCCTTCAAGATAAGCCCTCACAAGTTTCTACTCTCCATCTATACACTGCCTGCTGAATTAGTGACAACTTACACAAGCCTAAGATATTAACACCATGGAATTACATGTGGTTGTCCTCAGATGATTATACAGCATGTTTTAATAAATCTAGTATTTAATGAACATACTTCTGTTCTATAGAAACTGTTGATTGGACAAGTAGGGGATGGATACAAACATAGGGTGCTACATCTATATTTTAGACCCCTGGGGACTCACACAGATAATGGGGTACTGACCTCATCTTGGAGGGTGAATCTAGCAATTCCTATAGATAAAGAACTGTCAGATCCACAAAGTAAGCAAATCAGGCAGATTTTTCCTACTCCCTCTCAATGTCTTCATTGGGTGGTATTTAACATTAATGATTTTAAGAAATATGGTATTCCTGAAATAAAGAATTTGTAACTACAATTTTCATATTATATTTTCTTTGACAAAAGAAGTTATATTGCTAAAAATACCACAGGGAAGTTATTGCTATATGACAGGTTTTCTGAAAATTCAGTTTCACCTCTTAAGGTCTTTAAAATAAAATTTCAACTTCCAGGATTTTTTCCACAAGACAGAATTTAGAGTTTGTTCAGTTGAAAAGGAGATGTCACAGACAACAGGACAAAAATAAAAAACAAAACCAACCAACCCCACCCCCCCACCCCCCATGCTAACTACGGTTATTTTGGTCTTCCAGTGTTATCTTTCAGAAGGAACAAACAGCCTCACTCTAAACACAATGCCCTTATGTCAATAAATCTGCAATTGAAATCAGAGAGGTGGAAATGCATTCTACATATGGTAAATACTGAAGCCATTATTCAGGAGAAAAATCTTACTCCACAGAATGTAATGGGTCTACTCATGTCCTAATTAGTAACGTAAAATAACAAATTTGTGAATTGTAGAACAGCTTTTGTGCCATAACTTGACATGATAAACTTACAGGAAGAAAATTAAGATAGTTTGTGTCACTGACATTCGATTCATGTTGATAACAGTGTTAGTAATAAACAGTATTAGTAGCTTGGTGTTAGTATTGATTGTGTTAAGTCCTGAAAGGCTAACAAGGTGCAGTATGTCTTATTAAATCAACTACTTACTAAAGATAACATAGTAGCTTATCTCTGGAATTAAGAAACTACATATATAATATAATACATTACATTATTATTATAAGAGTATTATAACTCCAATCAGACCAAAAGCCATCCTTGGGACTAGATGGAGACTTGTCCTGCAATGTGACTGCAGTGTGCTCCTTGGAGCACGCCCAACCACTTGTGGTGGTAGTGCTGGTGGTCAGTTCTCTGATGACACATGCTTATATTGACTGTCCTTTGGCCATCTTCAAGGAAAGAAGGAAAATGTGACAAAACATCCCAGTCAGGGCTGCTGTTGAAGATGAACATTCAAAGTGGTGTACACATGCATGTATATTTTAACAGAGCCCCAGGCTACGGAAGTATCTGCAGGGTCAAGTGACCTCTCTGCAGGGTCAACATCTGAGCTGCTGGCATTTGTCAGTTCCTGGAAAGGAAATGGTGTTGTGATGCTAAGAAGGAAAGCAAGCATTGTGAAAATTTCAGGACAAAGCTATTTTCTCAGAGGTAACTATTAAACCAGACAGATCCTGAATGACAGTATTTTAAGCACGTGTTTGTGATAGAAAGACTGCTGAACTTCTCTGATCTAACAGTTGTGAAATCCATTATATAGAGCTTGATGAAACACAACCTCGTATGACGGCGGTTTCTCATCTTTCAGTAGAGTTATTTCTTAAATATTTTTTCAAGCCCAGCTTTGTTCCTTTGCCACGGAATAACAGAAGCATAAGTGGCAGGCACCTAAGAGATGGCCGAGCCCAGCCTCCTGCAGTGGGGAAGGTTCTCATGTACTTCAGGCATCCTCAGCTTCCACTTTTCTGACGGTTCTTGAAAATCTCCAGCGAGGGAAATTCCACAACTTTCACATGTATCTTGTTTCACTACTCTGGCAGGCAGGCTGTTTTGCTAATAGCCTGCCTAAATCCTTTTGCAATAAGTTAATGCTGGATGGGTGAATAGCAACCTGAAAAAGCAAATGTTTGCCAGCACAGAAACTACTGAAGTATCTGTAGCAAGGCAAGCATTACGCCGTTGTATACCATGCAAAAGACCAGGGGCTGGGGATAGCCAGAGACATGGAAAGATATGAGAAAAGACGATTGCAAAAATTTTACATGCTTCTCAGGCCAAAGATGGACAGAAGCTGCTTTGAACTGAACAGGTCCCCATGGACATCCCAGTCACATGCTAGCTGCAGAAAAGCTGTGATACCTGAAGGTAAAAAGGGGAATGAAAACCACTTCCTGCCTTTAAGCCACTAAATCTCACAGTCGTCTTGTTGATGCCGTTTCCAGACACCCCTCCTGATAGCGACAACTTGTTTCCACCCAAGCTTAGAAATGCATGTAAAAAAGCTTGCTTGCACTACATTCTCCATATTAAACCTTACGACTCCATGTAATCACGTTAAGGACCTATGATGTATAACCTACACAGGCCAGAGAAGATGGCTTTCAAAACATATTTGTATAATGGTTATACTCCTCCCGAAGCTCAAGCCTGTGACATAGAATACACATATTCAGGTTTCAGAGTGCATCGCAGTGGCAGTGAAATCTCCTTACCTACAATTGGAAAAAAGGCCATTCTGAGGTGTCACCATTTCAGACATGAAAAGTGTACACAAACTACAGTAAGTTTACTTTAGAAAAGTGATTCTTTTTGCTATTTATTTTATCAATATTATTATCTTAATAAAGTACTAACTACTTGCTTTCGTACACCACAAGGCGGAGGGAACCCACTGCAGAACTGCTTGTGATTCAAAAGAGCCTCACACAACACTTGTAATAGATGAGAAAACCAGAGAAGACTGCAAAGCAGCTCCTTTATCCCAAGCAGGAATAATCCTTTCCATTAGTCTGACTGATTTTGGTATAAATTAAGCAGCACTGCATTCTCAATACTTTGCTCAGAAAACGCTCAGGAAAGCCAAAGAGAGTTTCAAGGGCAGGCAGAATGGCAGTGATATATTAATATTTTATTTAGACTTTTTTCTTATACTCTCAAATAATGGCAATGATCTTTCTCAACAAATTAAAATAGAGGTTGTAAAAATTTGGAAGCTATCTCCCCCCAACAGTATTAAAGTCGTAAGACACAAAATATCTGTACCTTCATGTAGAGAAACCTACTGAGGAGACTGTAATAGTTCTGATAAACACAAGTGGATTTGTCCCCAAGCAACAGGATGTGTTATTAGAAGTAACAACTGAGAAAATCATCTTCACAGCCACTGTTTGCCAAATAGTTTCAGGATGCCTTATACCTGTTTTCTCACTGTAACTACAGTAGCTTTGTCTGTTTAGGCAAATAATTTACAATACTATTGAAAACTCAAATCAATAAGTGTTGGGAAAGAAATCTTTCAACAGTGAAACAAGAAAGCAAACTGTTATGATTTCAAAATGACTTAAAAGGTTTTGTCTTCTGAAGTGAGCTGATACTTAGGGTTGTCCATAGAAACAATACCTGGCCACTCATAAATTATTTCTTATTCTTCTGACATATTCATGGTAATTTTTAGAGTTAGAGAATGCACCATAGTATCTTTATACATGTTAGAAACAAGCACCTGGTTGCCAGTGGTATCTGAACTCCTCAATGCCAGCTCTTCAGCCAGCCAGGAAGCCAAATCTGGTAAAACTTTGGACCAGTCTGCAGGAACAGCTGGGGAACGGGGTGTCATTGAAACGCGCTCTGAGAGAGACCCGCCATGGCAACCTGAGGCCCTGGGTCTGCACCAAGGAAACCCTGAGAGCCACCTCATGGATAGCAGCCAGGCAGCCTGACAGAAAGATCAAGCTTTCCAATGTAATTGCAAGCAATTTTAATCATGTTTCTCCTTTTCTTTCATCACTTACAACTTTATAAGTTGGTTCTGCACGCTAAAATCATGATACACCTTTGCTCTGTAGTGGAGCCTGTAGGGCACCCAACAGGTAAAAGAGTGGGTCCTCATCTGAACAGCACAGATAACGTGTTCCTTTCTTGGCTGGAGGGTGTAGGCGCCTATAAGTAAACAACCATTGCACTTTTCATTTCTTACTACTCTAATGTTGAAATGAATTAAGCAAGTGAAAGACAGTAGTGTTAGCATCGCCTTAGAAAGGACTGTTCTCTAAGGCAGCTGCCACCAATAAATAACACCTGCCACTATTTTTCCCTTTTTGCCCCAATGTATAACCCGTAACACACTTTCACCAGTGTTCCAACATGTCACTGATCTTTCTGGTTTGTGTCTTTTTCTAAGGGCCCTATTATGACAATACTGTCACCCTCTACCAACATCCTTCCTCATCTTGCCCATTTCCTAAGTGGGCAGTTCTTGCCATCATTTGTAAGAGACAAAAATCAGCAGCAAAAGAACTCACTCCTCCTTTCCATTGTCTTTCTTGCAAATGTAGGAGGATTTTTTCTTATCCCAATAACCCCCCCACCCCACGCACACAAAAAAAGCTTAATTAAGAATGTCTCTGACTCACAAGCAGCGCTATTAAAGCAACTCTTCCATCTGTCTTTCAACATGAAATATATTATTACTAATTTCCATTCAGAGAACAGTAATAGATACATTATGTAAATCCTGAAGGACTCATATGATTTATTATCAGTGTATTACTTTAAAATCCCAATTTAGCGAAGCATTTCTGGATATGTCTATGTGAAAAAGTATTCACTGTGCCACGGATGTCAATGGAAGTCTTCCAATATTTAAGGCACTACTTACCTGCTCTGCTAGATGTTCATTCTATGCATCTACTGCATGGTAAAAATGGAAATGTGCTAAACAGCATGTTCTTTCTCCCTGCCAGGCTTATGGGCACAGCATCATGAGGTAATTGCAAATGGTGAGTTTGCATGTTGTCACCAGAGCCTGAATATGTTATATAGATTTTTACTGAGGGGGATTGACACATGACAGGGATGGGGGGGGGGGGGGGGGATATGATCACCCTCATGACCTCTCACTGGCAGAAGTAGTATTTCTTACTGACAAGATTAAGTATGATAAGTTTTAACACTTCTTATTTGCTTTGGGATTTCAATATACAGGTTATTTTACTGTTCAAATTCTGCAAAACAATAAAAAAAACAGAGTTGTAAGGTGAGACCACAGTGTTAACTCATCTTACTTTGTAGAAGCGATTTAGGACCTACCATGCATTTGCCGCTAGCTCCATTATACACTCCAATTTGTAATATTAGATTGCTACTTATAAACGTACTGCTGATTTTTCCTTTTGCAGGTCATTAAGCAAAAGAACAGTAAAGGGATCTCTCTCCTGCTTCTTATGACTCCCAGCAAAGTTCTGCAGCATTTGAGGTTCTGTATAGTATGCTAGCTGAAATACATAATTACATGAAAACCCTGGCTCTTGTTAAAAAAGCAACATATATCTAGCACTCAGGTTATGGAGAAAAGCTTGAAAACTGTGACATGAACACATCTAAAGACTGAAAAGCACAAAAGAGTCCTAGTGGAGGACAACCCCAAAACTTTCTTATGGAAAATCTTACATATCTCTGTACACTGTACACATGACTTCAAATTAGTACTGGGTTTGCATGCCAAGGTTTTGGTAGCAGGGAGTGGGGCTACAGGGCTGGCTTCTGTAAGAAGCTGCTAGAAGCCTCCCCTATGTCTGATGGAGCCAATGCCAGCCGGCTCCAAGACAGACCTGCTGCAGGTCAAAGCCGAGCCAGTCAGTGATGGTAGTAGTATCTCTGGGATAATGTGTAGAAGAAGGGGGGAAAAACCTGCTGCACAACAGCAGCCAGAAGAAAAGAGTGATAATGCGACAGCAACAACCCTGCAGCCCCCCAGGTCAGGGCAGGAGGGGCTTCAGGTGCCAGAGCAGATTCCCCAGCAGCCCACGGTGAAGCGCATGGTGAGGCAGGCTGCGCCCCTCAGCCCATGGAGGTCCATGGCGGAGCAGATCCCCACCTACAGCCCGGGGAGGACCCCATGCCAGAGCAAGGGGATGCCTGAAGGAGGCTGTGATGCCATGGGAAGGAGCAGGTTGCTGGCAGGACCTGTGGCCCAGGGCAGGACCCAAGCTGGAGCAGTCTGTTCCTGAAGGACTATACCCTACGGGAGGGACCCACGCTGGAGCAGTTTATGAAGAACTGTAGCCCATGGGAGGGAGCCACATCAGAGAAGTTCGTGGAGGACTGTATCCTGTGGGAGGGACCCCATGCTGGAGCAGGAGCAGAGTGTGAGGAGGAAGGCGCAGCAGATACATCATGTGCTGAACTGACCAAAACCCCCATTCCCTGTCACCCTGTGTGGCTGCAGAGATGAGGTAGAGAATTTGGGAGTAAAGTTGAGCCTGGGAGGAAGTTGTTTTAAGATTTGGTTTTATTTCTCATTACCCTACTCTGATTTGATTGGTAATAGATTAATTTGATTTCCCTAAGTTGAGTCTGGTTTGCCTGTAGCAGTAACTGGCGAGTCTTGTCCCTGTCCTTATGTTGACCCGTGGGCCTTTTCTCATATTTTCTCTCCCTGTCCAGCTGAGGAGAGGGAGTGATAGAGAGGCTTGGTGGCCACCTGGCATCCACCCAAGATCAATCCACTACAACTGGTCAAACTTTGTGTCTTACTGTATAACATATAGACATGGGTAGAAGACAAGACTCTGTGTTTGATATGGGTTACAAAAACTTACTTGTTCTTAACTTTTTCTACCTTACTGACACTCCAAACTTCCTACCTCCAGTGTTCACATATATATCTAATCCCAATTCTCCAACCTTTCTTAAGACAGATGTTATCAGTGTCTTTCACATTTTCAGTGATTTGGTGACCGTGTGGCTCAATCTTTCACATAAAATGAAAAATGTTTCTGACTTATGAAAAGGTGCTTAACTGGACATGTAATTTCCAATTGAGTCAGAATTTCAGTAAAGTTTTTAACAATCAACTACTTGAAGTAACCTAATCAGACCTAAGCCATTTTTCCAAACCTATGGCAGATTAAGTCTCTAATAAAAAGTATACTCACAAAGGAAAAGAATTGGCAAACAGCCTCTGAAGAGGCAACAGATGTGTTGATTAAGATTTATTTTATTTTTCTAAAATTGACATAATATTCAAGAATGCTTAAGAACTTACTGATGGCAGCAGTTGGCAAGTGGGAAGGGTGGGATGTTGGATGATGAGGTGCCTTACTGTGGGAATTGAGGAAAAAAAAGGAAAAGACCAAAATAGAATCAGAGTTTTAATCATGTCACTTTAGAGAAAGGAACTCAGAGAAAAATAGTACATGAAAGAAAAGGGAGAGAGGAATGAAAGTGAACCTAGAGCTGATGAAAAAGAACACATCAGGGAACACTACTTTTCCTCCCCGTAGGACAAACTGTGAGCAATGCGGCTTCACATCACTCAGTGGCCCAAACTCCAAGTCTAATCTCAGTTTAGGATTATTGTCATCAGTAAATTAATTTCCTTTCTACCCATTTGCTGTAAAGTTAACTCTTCTTATTACAGAAAACTCATACATAAGAACTAGCAGGTATATATGTACAAGGAGCTAGCTACTGAAAAGCACTCAAGATCCATATTTTTTCCACAGGGATCTAGATACCCATCTTGAAGCGCTCTAAGGGAATGGATATCCTCATGCTTACAGAAAATATGTTAGACTTGATGTTTCCCAAAGATACTGAGCCACCCAAGTTCACTGAATCAACTAACTTCTAAAAAATAGATGCTGCTTTAGACCTGCTATTGCTTTCTTTAGATACGTGATACTTAAAGCTAAATCAAACTATGTTTACACAGAAGAACAGGTACAGAAAGCCAGCTTAATAAATCAAGGCAGTTACGTATAGTATTCTATTACTCTAACTGATTTTTTTTTTCCTCCTGCAGCAAATCACCTTTTGTTACTTCTTAAGACTAAACGCAGTTCAGTAGTAAGAAATTCCCACAGCACTCACTGAAGGCTGACTTTCAAAATCCACATGAAGACTATACAAGAATTAATCAATGTGTGTGGGAGAAAACCTGCTTCTAACATTTCTTAAACCTGTAAGTCTTCCAAGAAAAATATTTGTTAAACTCTGGACTGTGCATCTGTATACTGTAGCTAAGAGAAAATGGAACTTAGAAAAAAAAAATACTGATTTTTCTTCTTCACTTCAGCACAAAGATCAAACCAAAAGCTACTTCAAGATCCAACCAGCTTTCTCCCTGTTTAGTCCAGAGACTAAATCAGAATATGAAAACAGAGACAAAACAATTCCTGGCATGATTGCTGATTTAATTTTTCTGTTGTTATTCCAGTGTACTAACCATTTTCCATTCAGCACTGACCCTATCTTCACACCAGCGTTACTACCTTTGGGTATTCTAATGTATCAGGTAAGTTCTCCTGCCACTGACAGCACAAACTCGTCTGGAAACCTGTGCACAGCACAAGGAGGATGGGGTCCAAGCAAAATCTGTGGAGAGCCAAGGGAATGACAAGGAGACTGCCTGCAGCACAATGGAGGACTGTTTGTACATCTTAATGCTCTACATACATAGTCACACGAGGATAAGATCTATCCTTGGCTACAGCTCTACAGTTATGCCAGAGAACAGATACAAAAAACAAGTGGAATTTGGCTCAGTTTACTTACAGTAGAGATAAAAAAAGAAATCTTGATTGCCTATGTCCAGACTGTAAGGATACAAAATGTTCTAGCCATTGTAAAATACTAACCTATAAAACTTAATTCCGTTTATTGTTTATTAACAGGTCAAGAGATAGCAGACATTTTAAAAAAAGCTTTCCTTAAAAAAAATTTAAGTCAGAGCTCATGATCTCAAATGCCTTCTGTCTTCTTTGGTTTCCCAAGCACCTCTGCTCATATTCAAACACTACATAATTCATTTTAACTTAGCTTTATCAGGCTGCTGAATAAGAATGTGAAAGTCAGCTGGCTTTAAGTTGAAAAAAATATATTCAGTGCCTCCTTATTGCTGCTGTCACTGATTTAGCTGTTCCCATGGTAAAGTCAAATACCACCACAGGAAGCTGTATCACCTAATTCACAAGTTGGGATGTGTGGTGCATGGAGATTTGATTTAACAGTTCCCAGAACTGTCTGGTTGAAGGATGTGGCAGTTGAAAGCTGGAGGCTGGATTTCTTTCTTTTTCCCCTCCCCCTCTTTTTTTTTTTTTTTCCCCTCAAAAAAACCCCACTTGTATAATCTCAAGAGTAAGACATATGGCAACATTTCCAAGTTAGTTTCAAAGAGATTTTGATTTCCCACTTACTCTCTCTAAGTGTGAATTACCTAAGAAGGTGTCAGAAGTTCCTCGAAAAAATCTTTTTAACACTTGTTGTCTTTGGAAAATGAACTAGAGAGAAGGTCCCACTTTTTTTTTTTTTTTTTTTTCTTCCCTCTTTTTAAAATGATTTTGACAGCTCTATAGCTGGAGCCTCTGACTTAACTACCCATATGACACATCACAGCACTCATGAATTAGATGTTTACAACCACTTCAATTCACAAAAAAAAAAAAAAAAGCTGCTTCCTCATTAATAAGGAGACAAAAACACCTTAAGAAAGAGATCATCTCCCAGACTAGAAACAGATTTTACTACCAGAAATTGCATATGTAAGAGCTAATGTCTCCTATAAAACCTCTTCCTTTAAGTAAATACCTGTAAAAAAATCAAATAAATTTTTACATGTTAAAAATTTTTCTCTAAATGTCTTTTCTTTAATAAAACATTAACTTTTCCATTAGCATACCTGTAATGAAATAAAAATATGTAATGCATTTTGAGAAATAGCAATAAAGATGAAAAGTCTCTGAATGCCGCTTTCCAGAACATGGAACCATCAAAATAAACTGACCTGGGCATTTACAAGTTTTTAAACCAATAGGGCAATCATGAGATGCAGGAAGCACTCGGCTTCAGACCAGTGAAAATCTTGTTTTAGTTGTATCACATTTTTACCTTCCTTTCATTCCCACAAATGCGTAAATCTGACATTTCAGAACATCACCTGGTCATACATGCAACATGAGGGTGAATTCCTACTAATAGCTACTGAAATACAACTGTTAAGTTACCTTTTTTCACATGGTGTTATACCACTGGTCCTAAGACAGGAATTCTTTCAGCCTATCACTCAAGTCTTTAAGAAGTGCTACCTCTAAACCGTATTCCCCTTCAGATAGAAATTGGGTACATGGTAAAATATAATAGTCACTGTCAGGGATCGAGTCTGATAAACTGCCAGGAGTTTTGAATTATATTGCTATAAACTCACACAAAAGTAATCTGTTTCTGTACATATAAAATAAAGAAATTAATAGTTCTCAGAAGAACAGTTCTTTGGAACAGGTTTTTAAGGTGCTTTATACCTTACTCATAACAAAATGAAGGCAAGAGTCTCAGTAAGTGAGACTTTAAGAAATTAAAATAGAAATTTTCTCCTATGTAAAATTAAAAAACAGGTTGTATTGAACTAGTTAATAATGACTCACCTGCTAATTTTTAAAAATTTATCCATTTATTTACATGTAATGGTGTTATTCCTTTCATTTAAGTCTAACTGCTGAAAAATGCCATTTCTCTACAATCAATTTTTTTCTCCTACACTGTCAAACACCACTCTCCCTTTCCCTCCACCCCCGGGTCTCAGTGGAACAACAGCTGGAAATGACATGGCTGGTTTCATCTGCTCTACGACATCTTTCAAGGAATTTTGTATTCATCTTCTATGCACTAATCACAGTGATTATGCCAGTTCAAATTCTAGAAATATAGTCCAATAATGAAATGAATCTGTGATACGTAAAAATATGGAAAAACTACATAAATAAAATGGTTTATACTAGAATAATATTATTTTTAATTTCAGAATAACATACAAGTAAGGCTGATAACTTCTGGATGAGTCAATTGGCTTCTATATATGGATTTAAGAGAAATCATTGTGTTATTCTTCCTTAGTAATTGTTTACTTTGATGTTATCCCATGCATATATTATTCATATATCACAAATACATGAAAAAAAACCATATTTTGAGTATACAGCCTTGCCCCCATAGCCAGCCTAACTTGGTTAGTACAACAGCAGTGGTGAGCGTATGCGACTGTCAGTAGTAGTCACAATTCCTCTGAAATACCCTGTTTTTTAACTGCTACATTACAAAGGGCTTTACCCAGGAGGCACAGAGATGCACGACATGCCCAAGGTCACCTAGAAAACCTGTGGCAGATGACCTGTGCATGGTGCGTTCAAAGAATTCACCCAGGATTTTCTTTCCATTATTTCTAAGCACTTAGAGACTGATACAGTGCTTAGAACTAATATCAAATAATCGCTTCCTTGAATCCTACTGCTTGATCACTAAATAAGGATATTTTGTTTTCCTGTGATTCTTTTCCCCATAGCATGAAACATACAAAGGGCATTAGCCCATAGTCAGTAGCTTTAAGTCTATATCTCTGATTCTGAACTATATTTAACTCTGTAGCACATTACAACTGTTTTTACAGATTCCACCATCTCCCAGCTCAGCAGAAACTGGTAATCAAAAATCAGTTGCAGATAAAAGCCAATGGAAATCTTAGAAACATCTCTGACACCTTAAAGAATACCTATCAAGTGGTTTTAACATATACTAAATGTATACACACATATATACACACACACCCCATAGATGTGTTTTTCAAAGGGAAACCAGTATCACAATGTGTTTAGCTAAATAAAAAGACAGCAGGATCCACATACATCACTTTGTTCATAACAGTTATACATGTAGTACATATACTACAAAATTAGGCTTCTTAACAAGTCTGTAATCACTATTTCTCTGGTCACTTAATCCTGTACCCTCTTTACCTGTCCTTTGTGATTCTGACTGACTGCTCATGACCATCTAGCTGTCCTTTGTGTTTGAATGCAAAATGATATAATACTTATAACAAACCTGTCTAATGTATTTTAAAGGCACAACAACACTTTTTTCTATAAAATGTTGTTTTATTTGAAGATCATCATCAACCCAAAACATAATTAAATGTCAAGTGAAAACTATTGACTCTTTCTCACACACCATTTTCATGAACCACAGGGTAATTCTGGCTGGAAGGCATTACTGGAGTCCAGTCTGTGGCCCAAACCCTGCCCCAAGCAGCCCCAGCTAAAGCAGGCTACTCTGGGCCTTGGCCAGTCCAAAATTCAAGTGTATCCAAGGTTCACATCCATTCTCCAACAATTATTCTCCAAGTAGCCTCTGTTGCCTTGCCTAATTTTAGTTACAGAAACTATCAATGACAACACCAGGATGATATCCCCAAAAATCCAAGTTTAGACCCCTTGATCCAATATGATCAGATTATATTTTCTCCTTAATTTAACTACAGGAATTAATTTACTGTCATGTGATCTGTGGCACAAATGTCTATGTGCAAGATAAAGTTTCTTAGTTAATATCTTCTTTTTATATGATGCAAAGATCTTTTAGAGAAATACAAATTAAAAAGCAGAAGGTAGAGCACAACCAATAAAAAAAAATACAGGGGATATTACATAATAATTAAAGTACTTAACACAAAACGAGTTAATGCAGGAAACAGATGAAAACTCACTACTGCTTAACGCTAGGACTGATACCCAAAGTCTTTTGGTATCACTTAACTTGAGGATGACCACTATGATCATCTAAATACCTGTTTACTTATCACATCAGCATTCTAAAAATTGAGTCATATTTAATAAAATATTATACATGGTCTTTCAAGGGGTATATTACTACGGAGTCTAAATAAAAGTTGGAAACCTATTTATAAAACCTACTCATAACACTGACTTAGCCATGGCTGCCCCCTTCCCCCCCGCATTTTTTTCCATATCTAGAGCTATGAAAATAGCACATACAAAAGCTGGCAAGATTTTAATGTATAATTTACAATGTAGTAGGTAGGTAGGCAAGCAGGCAGATAAATCAATCAACTTTTTAAATTTAGTATGTATGGTTTACTGTGAAAGGAGATATTTTTCGTGAGAGACAGGAGTTCAGGATTTTCTGTTTTATTTTTGGTTATCATATCTTTCCAACAGATCGTGATTCATTCACTAGTCTTCAAGAAAGATCAGTGCACATGAATATTTTTAATCACAGTGCCTGCACAATTTAACACTCATTTGCTACAGTTAAGATTAGATCTCTAATGAAGGCTCAGCACTTCTGCCCATGTAATACATATAAGGATCTGCAGAGAGCCCTATAGTTCAAGCTGGACTCAAGCTCTGCAGAAACCAAGCAGTTAAAGCAGCACACAGTATGGGGACTTCTCCAGAACAGACTGAACTTGTGTTCCTAAATAGAGTTTTCAGCACAGGGATGTGGATGTTTGATGCACTGAAGCAAAATTTTAGAAAGACAGGCTAAATATTTTATTTAATGTACATATTATGTGGCACATTTTTATGGGCACATATAGGTATGTACACTGTCAAATCTGATGTCTGAAGAGACATACACAGTTCTGCTGTGCCCTCCTTTCCCTGTGAAATTTATAACCACACCTGATTTGTGGAATTTGGAGCACTGCAGAAGAAAGCTAATTTATCAGCACAGAGGCTCTCAAATTTACTAATGTAAATTCTATTTTGCCACTGTGATAGCCCTTTCATTACCATCTTTTACCTATTCTGTCAAATACAGGCATAAATTTTGGGCCTCTCATACAAAACCATGACCAAATATCCTATGAGGCAGCAACAAGTAAAAGTGTTCTGGTTTCCCTGTTGCAGAAAATCTATTCCTCTTTGAGGTTTTTCAAGACTACTTCTGTTCAGTGACGGTCCATGAACTCTGCTTCCAATTGCTGCTGAATTACTAAGTAACTGGAAGTAACATTTAGAAATTTTAAGTGAGAAACTTCTGAGAAAGGGGAATTCCTAGGAAGCATAGCCTCTCTAAAAACTAAAACAGTATGTTAATGTTTAAAATCATTAAAGATAAAGAAACAAGTCAGCTGTTAAAGTAGGAAGACTACAGGAGCTATAAAAATCCTAAGCATTTAAAAATAAGAGGACTCATAATCAATGCAAGCAAACCTTTGAACACGACAGTTCAAACACCCCATCCTTCCAGGCTCCAATCTGAACAAACATTTCAGTCATAAGCATAACGCCCATATATACCCCATAAATTATAAAGGATCCCCGAAAGCTTTAATCTATGATCCAACATATAATCAGAAATTTCAGCACCTAACTTTGCCTTATGACAGTAGGCAGCAACCATGACGTATTTTATCATACCCGTAAATTGCACAATGTGTTTTTTTTTAACTTCTGCTACTTGTTCTAATTACCTAAAAAATTTTATCCTCATACACTCAGTTATGGTCGGTACGGAAAACTATCAGGAGTGTTTTTCCAGAAAAACTATTCAAGCTAACTTTCAATTATCTCATGTCAATTACCATAGTTTTTTTCTTAACCATTTAATAGGCACAACAATGTGATTTCAATGTTTTGTGGTTTTTTTCACCTAGTCATAAATAAGTTTCACCTAGTCATAAATAAACTACCTTGAAAAAATGCTGTAACTTGCATGGAGAGACCACCTGACAAAAATTAAATAGAGAACCACTATATGTAAAAATGTCAAATAAATTTAAAATTAATAGAAGAAGCTTAGTTTACATTTAAGAAATTGTGACATAGACACATGACAATATAAGCTGTTATTAGATGCAGCGTTGTGCTGTCACTTGCTTTAATGGGTCTCCTTTGCTAAGTGAATTGAATACTGAGTCTGATTCTCAAACAGGAACTCCAGAATGAAAAATTACATTACCCTGCTGATAAAGCTCACACCCACAAAACATTAATGAGAATATTATTTGTTTCAGGTGGCTGAACTACCTTTTTTGCTTAGCAGAACTCACTTAAGGATTCTCCAAAGATTTGCTCCTGAACAGCTCTATGACCTAGTTTTAAGAAAATGTAAAAGGATTATATTTTTGGCTCTTTAAATCAAGGTTTTTTGGCATTTACAAACTTTGCTGAATCGTTTTGGCTGTGGTGCCTTTCCTTATCTGCCCAAGCAATACTCAGCAGTATGGAATTTGCTTCCAGTGCACACTGAAAGTGCTAGCACTTTGCAAAACCCATTATTTCTTTAGCGAAACATCTTTCATTGTATTTTACAAAACAATTTTAAAGCCTTTTCAATACATCTACAACAATGCCCATCAGCTCAGTAGAAATGTACTCAAATGCATCCAAGAAAACCTCCAGAGAGGTGCGTGGGTCTATCAAAACATGACCTAAAAAACACCGCATGACAGAGCCCTGTTGATTAATACATTAATGTAAGACCTAGTGGGTCAAGCACAAAGGAATGAGCACTGAGAATCAACTACTAAGGCTGTTGTCTAGAGAGGCTGACTTACTGAAGGTTTCAAAATCTGCAAAACCAATTAAAATAATCAGGTTTTATTATTGAATGTACTCTAACTACATTAACAGTATAAGGGAGATGACTGAGCCTCAGAGTTAATGCTCAGTAGAGTTAATTAAATATATAAAAAAAAAGCTAAGCAATTTAATTACACCTTTCAAATCTGCCTGCACACATATACCCCATACTTCAACATTCAAACTTAGTTTCATCCCTACTACTAAAAATATCTTCTATTATAGAGGAGTAAAAGCAAAAAGCTTATTCAGAACAAAAATTATAATTTCAGACAATGCATGGTGTGAAATGACATGTACCTTCCTATGTTAATGAGTATTTCAGTAACAGCATGGCTTACGTAATAATCATGGGGTTTATGGCAGCTGGTTATTTTGACAAGAAATGTGAAAGAGCTGTATGAAAATAGCATGGAAAGGAGGAAAGAAAAGAAATAGGTCTGACATGTAGATACCCTTTTACAAAGCATACCAAGTCTGTCCTTTGTTACTTTAGCTGGTTTTCATATTGAAGGTCCAATTTTGAATCCTATTAATAGATAAAAAAGGATTTTGCAGAAAAAAGTATTAAGGAATCCATCTGCAAACAAGTTTATGAAAGTCTCTTTCCCACTGAAATAAAAACTGTTAAATATGGAGTGGGCATTTTCTCACTTTTTTAAAGTAAAGCCTAACTTTTTAATACATTGTAGCAAAATGGGGAAAAGAGAAAAAAAGATTTAATCAGTACAGTTCAATTGTGGTGCTGGAATCTCTAATTTCACTTTTGATTTCAAAATGTAGGAACCAATCCTTTTCTAAAATATCAGAGAAAGAGCTTTATTATTTCTGTTCAACAGGAAAAAAAGATTGAAGCAAGGATACGTAATTTACTGTAAATGCCAGCAGATGAAAAGACACAATTTTCCTGAATGAGGTGTTTTCTTCTAAACGTGCATTTCAAAGTTTAATCTTCGCAAACAGCACAACATGAGTTAACAAACTCAGGCGATCAAAAATAAAACAACTGTGATAGTTTATGTTCAGTTTTTATATAAACCACAGTAGTGCATCTTTCTTAAAATGGTCGTTGATTCTAAACAACAGAACCACACGGTGGCAGAAGAATCAATGTCTTGCTCAGACACGGTATGGCTCTCGGGAAACCCTGGAACCGAACGGGTGTGCAGGGCACAGTACATGATTTGCTGCTAATAACTGATGAAAAACGCATTAGTTCCGTGTAACTCACCCCTCCAGGGCTGATAAAGGTATGTATTTCCCCAGAGCATTCCAGCTACTGCAGACTGAATTGTTAGAGACTGAAAGTTTTGTATCATTCGAAACTTCAAACCAAGATCCGATTATTTTATATCTAATTGTTAATAAAGTTTCAGGAAAAAAACCCAAACAAACTATCATTGTAATGCCACATTCAGCCTAAAAAATGTGTAAGTACTCCCATTTGAAAGCACAACCAAAAAATTTATCCATATCCAATTACCTGTAATTTCTAAGAGGTTTTTTTATGACTTTCAAACCATATCGCTGGTTACATTAATAAACAGGCGCTCCTGCTACCAGTCTATTTTTACTTTTCTGTGTTTCATACGATAGCAAGACCCTCCCAGAACTGAACTTATTTTGCCGTGTACAAGCCAGGAAAAGCTTGGGCTCCTTACAGTCGCCAGCCAGAGCAGAGCAGGGGCTGAACAAGACCCAGCCAGAATTAGCGCGGCCCCAGCCTGCAAGAGTGGTCCCCGCATGGCTGCTCAAGCATAGGTCAGCATCATGCCAGCTGACACTTGCACCTGAGCCGCAAAATAAACCATTCCCCCTCCTCGACTTATGCAAAATCCTGGCACAAACTCTCAAAAATGGTTAACCTGATAACCCAAACCAATGATTCCTGAATGAGCCTGAAAGCTTTACAGCTCACCAAGCTCAAGTGAAACCAGGCAGAAATTGTACTGAAGGAAAGCTCCAGAGAACACCTGCTGCAAAGATTTTTGGTGTGTATATTTATATATATATATATAAAATTAATTTTTTCTGTTTTGCAATGAAAACCAAGGAACAAACTGAAGGGATCTTGCAGCCTTTTTACACAGCTCACTAAATTTCCCTCTCCACAGCAATTTATTTTCTGCTTCTCAGTGTTTACTGACAAAACTGAAAATGTCCTCAGCTAGATTGCAGCAAAATAAAAGAATGAATGATGACAGATACAGAATTATGTTTATGATTTCCTGCAGTATTCATAGATATTAGTCAAGTCTGCAGCAAAATGATAATCATTGAAAGATTTTTCAGTTTGCTTGAGTGTTTCTGTATGGAGGCAAAAATGACAGCACGAGGCTCCCCTCTTTACAGCAAATAAAGTGCATTTACACTGGCATTTTATCCCAGATCAAGTGTGCCTTTTTGAAGCAAGTCTCCTGATCATCCTTATCTACCATGCTTTTCTTTGCATTACTGAATGCTCTTCTCAGGACAGCTAAGCCAGGCAAGAGCTAGCCCAAAGTAAAACTTCCAAACCACACATAGTGCGGACACTGGATTGTCAGCACCGAGGCTTTGTCTCACAGGTCTAACGCCATGGCGCTGGATGCTGTGCTACTGCAGACCCCCAGGTTTTGGCACACCTTTCAGGAACTGGAAATAGAAGCCACGGTTGTTGCTATCTAAAATTATTTTAATGCTTTCTCTCCATATATTTCCATGTGTCTATCATGGCACATCTCATTACTTGTAGTACCTTAAAGTGTATTAAAACCAGAAAAAACTTGTTCAAAATATTACTAAATGCTTTTTAAAATAATACCACATACAGTTATTGGAATATCCGCACCAGGTTGGTTACTGGTTTCAGCAAGATTAGTGAAAAAAGTAAAAATAAAACCACAGGGAAAAAAAAAATCACTGAAAATCATCCAAGCAATAAAATTTTCCTTTCTTTCCCCAAATCACAGTCACTACACCATACTCAGGACCAAGAAACTACAATGGGAACCTGTAGTAAATACATCAGAGGATATTTGCATCATCAGCATCTGAAAAATTCTCGTATTGGCAAGTGGCAATTAAGCTAGGTTCAGAGATGTGCAGTTAAGCAGAATGTTAACGTTTTTCTTCCTGTGATTTTCTTTCAAGATAAATGAAATTTGAAAAGAGAAATATGCAACACCTAAAACATAAAATAAACATGACTAAAGGAAAACATTGGTATTAAATAGTTTTTCAGCTCAGCTCAGCAGACATAGTCATAGTGGAACGTATTTGTTATCAACTTCCCACTGTACATAATTAATTTCTGTTTGTTTGTTGTCACTTATAAGAAGGACAAAAGTTTGAATTTGCAGAAGGTTTTTTTTTTTTAAATTGATTTTTGTTGCAGTTGCAGCAAAAAGTTTAAATTATAGTTACCCTTATGAAAAATTTCTTCCCTTATACAAAGAAATGTAACACTTAGCTTCTTTTTAGCTTTATTAACTCACACATTGCTATTTGCTTATATGTCTACATTGCATCCAGGACTGAGGTAGCATTGCACCCCAACCCTGCGCGTGCATTCATAATTTAGCCTGGAAAAGACCTAACAGGGTCATCTGGCTGGGAGCCCATTCAAAGCATGGCTCTAACACCAATGTCAGTCAGAGCCCACAGCACTCGGCTGTGAAGGCTCTCTCCATTTCTTGCTTGCAGCCTTATGACATACATCTGAATAATTCATAAGGTCTCTGATTTCTCTAGCCACAGTACTAGAATAACAATAGTACATCGTTTGTAACTTGTGAAATATTTTACTAATGTGTATACACCCCTTTGAAACTAAGATAAAAACATAAAGTATATGAACCGAGGAAAACAAAACTTTAATTTGAAAAAGGTACATGAAGAAGCACATAGATATTCAGGTGTATTCTCTAACTGAAAAAGTTAGGGAAAAAGAAAAGTTATCTTAGATCCAAATTCTATGAAATCACATGGCTAGAAAGCTGGCTGCTGAAGAGCAGCGATCCAAGCAATGCTAACACTGGTCACAGAGAGCTATTTCCTATTCAAATTATGAGGGGAAGAAAAAAAAAATAAATCACTGAGGTTCTTGTTACAAAGTCATTTTAGGCTGTCATAAATCCATGCTGCCAGTGGAAGAAATTATCCTCTCCCTGTCAACTCTCCTAGAGCATCACCTCTTGTTCTCGTGCTGCTGCGTGACAGGTTCGGTCAGGGCACCGACATGCTGAGAATCATCACAAGAAGGTCCGAGGAAAGCACAAACTTGTGCCAGATTACAGCACAAGTTTAAACACAGTCTCATTTCAATTTCCCATAACAACTTCTTCAAATTTGTGCCTTCAAACAGGAAACATAAGGCTGTACATTTGCAAGATTCTCCAAAAGACACTGCCAATATGCCCCTACAAAAAGGCATATTGATGTTGGGCTTCAACCCCCAACATCAAGGACTGTCATATCCATCTATTAATTAGAGATGTAATTACAGGTACATTAGTTTTACACAATGAAATGCTCTTACATTTGCATAGCCGCTTTCATATTGGACTATCACCAGCTGATTTAACATCTGTAACTATGATGTCCCACTGTTCCCTTTCCCTCCAACAAAGCCCTGGAAAAGCAAGATTTCTACTTAAGACTAAAATGTTGTGATGTTTGAGCTAACGGTTGGGTGGCCCTTGCTAAACAGCAGCAGTTCCCAGCTTTGCTTTTCCTACCCTGCAGGGAGAGCAGGAATGCTTTATGTATTTTTTGCTTTCATTTATCCTCCCTAAAGTAGGAAAACCCTGGCTTGTCACCCTCAGGATGGCAAAATGTATTTTCACCCATGCTTTTGAGAAGGTCTGAGCTAAACTCAGAGCTAGATCTTATGAAACCCTATCTGCCAGCATTCAGCTCCAAAGCCAAGAAAACCTGATGTTGCCCTTGAGGCATGCAGTGACAGCTGAAGCACTGCAACCTAAATCCTAAACAAAACCAGGGCCCTTGCTGTATGTGATCACGTCATTTGTATCTGGTGAGATCTGGCTGGACTAGCATCAGAGTACAGGTTTTGAAATTACTTATATAAATAAAAGGAAAGTATCAAACTAGAAACTTCATCTAATAACCAGCCTTATGAAACAGCCCCTTCCTGGCATCAGTGCCCAGGTTGTCAAACTGCTCTTTAATAGCAGTAATGGAGAATTGCTTCAATCTGCTTTTGATGATTCTTCTAAAAGTGTTATTTCAGCAGTCCTGAAAGCCACAACTGTAGCCTTCCTGCCACAGGTAATTTCTGAAACTCACTGATGAAATTTAGAGACAATCTATCCTATAAATTTACAATCAATTAATTTTAACAAAGAAATGACAGTCATATAAAATAATTTTGCTCCAATGCATTCCTTATGGCATTCTGACTCTCAGGGATAGATCCAAATCTTGGCACCAATTTGGAAAAAAAAGATGCAAAGCAGCAGTTCCCAGAAATCCTTTATTATTTCAGTGGATTCGAACAAGACAAAAAGAAAGCTGGATTTGCTGTGCATTGTTGAATGATCTGTGCTTGCTTAAAGGGACAGAGAGGAAGAAACATTCTAGTTTGTCAAACAATTTCTACCTATAGACTGCACTGATAATTGCCATTCACAAACTTAAGCCTCCTTGTCAAAGTGTTAGAAACAACTTCTGCACCCTGTACTAGGGAACTAGCACAGCTTGCTCATTTGGGCCAGCTCCTTCTGTTTTCCATCTTCCATCCCCTTTTAAAGTTCCCACCCCCCTGCTGCATCACATTCCACACATCTATCCCAAGACACCAGCCAAAACCAGAAGACAGAGTGCCAACACTAAAAGCTTAGATAAAACTGTTGTGCTCTGCTAGCTTCTTCTACAAATGGGGCTTCTGCCTCTCTGAACATTCATGCCCGAATTCCTCCCCTTTTGAGCCACTGATGTGCCACAGCTCTTTTTGTTCTTTCTTTGGTTCCCAACTTCATACCATTTTTTCACACCACTTCTGGTGCACAGAACAGCATCCCAAGCATGGCCCAGATTCTGAGGACTTAAATGCTGTTTAAACCCCTAGGTTACTTGGCTCCCAGAGCTGGGGCACCTCTGAAGGTAGAAATCCAGACAATAGGAAAAACTAGACAAAAGGACATGAATGAAATAAGGCTGCTTGACTTGGATGTTCTCCCCCTCCCTTGTTCAAAAAAATGTTGTATTTCCTATTTATTCCAGGAAACATTTACAAAGCAGAACTGAACTGCTCTGTTTACTGCAGTCCCCTAGTGCTGTTAGACTGCCAATTGTTTGGGGAAACCAATCATGGAAAAGTTTATTACAATATCCTGCAGACATCTCACAGAACATCTCGGCGAACATTATCATTGTTTACTTGCCACACTTGCTATTGCAGGCTGCTACTGAAGGACAGCAATTTTCTTTGTTTTAAAGTGAAGAGACATTTCATTTGGCAATTTCCACCTTTTCTGCCATATGACATACCCTATGCCAAAGCAGAAATACTAAGTATGACAGGAGACTCCAGAGGGAGAGGCATGGTTGGAACCAGGCTACCCCACTTCTCTTGCTCACAAGCAACAGGGGCAGAATTATCAGGAACCAAAAATGATCACTTTGTTGATGTAGTTGCCTTTTTAACACCCCCCCACCCCATCCTGAGTGACACATTCTGATGATACTTTAAAGCATTCTTCCTGAATAGAAGGGATCACCTAGATAGGAAGAGTAAGCTGTGAACACTGTCACTCTGTCACAGATTATTATTTTTTTATATGCTATATCTGAAGTAGTTTGTGGAGAAGCAAATGCCCAGTGTACTGCCAGAGCAGGAATTATGCCTTTGCATTCTAAACACTCCCAGATTCAAGTTTTGGATCAAGGCAGACAGGAGAGGTGCTGCCATAAAATTCTTTTGAAACAAGGTAGCAAGATGACATTAAATTGCTTGCCATGCTATGCTATACAGTAAGGAGAGAGAGAGAAAAAATAAATCACACATTTACCCAAATGAATATATTAATTTCTGAATTAAATCCTTAAAGAAGAGCTATCCAAATATCTCAGTGTTTTCCCTCTCCTTGGTCTATGTTCACCTGTTTGAATTTGGCAGTTCCACTCCCACTCTGTATCTCAAGATTGTCCTTTTCTGCTTGATATTTCTGTGATTGCAATTAAACTGAAGTTTACAACTGTTTTAATGTTGTTTCAATTTAAATTACCCTGATGATGCAAAAGCATCTCTCCTTATATCAGAATTACATCTAACACCAACATAGTTCTCCGAGAAGGTTAGTGAAAATAGCGCCACAAGGCCTTCAACAGAAGTAGCCTAATTTTTTCACTTCTGTTTTAAGGAAATGAGTATTATTTTCATGGGTACTTTGTGAGGGGTGAAAGCAACTCCTGAATAATCAAAGTCCTAAACAGTTGTGCACAGTGACGCCTGTCCCTTTGGCCCAAAGAAGCCTATAATGGATAAAAAGTGACAAAACCATAGAGAGACTAATGAGAACGGTTGGTCCCAAATCCCCTTGTGCCTAACTGCTCTGCCAGGGATTTTTTTTTATTATTATTATTTTTTTTGCTTATGCCCAGACTAACTGTTAACAGAGATAATAGAAAATACAGATTTTTTCCAATATGAATTTGCTTAGGTTCCAGAAGCAGTTACAGCAATTGCAGCTGCTCCTTGTCTTGTCTATGAGTTGGATGAGGTACTCTGTTATTCGTACATGCTCATATAATACCTTGAAATAGCTTTCAAATCACTATCAATACACTAAATAACAGTTCATGAACTCACTTTGTATCATGACAAAGAATAGAGGTCAACTCCATTCAACAAACACACATACAGAACAGCCTACATTATACATTTCAATTATTCATCCACAGCCTGCTGATCTAATGGAATAGTTCTGCAAAGCAAACACAGGCTAAATGTTTGCACGTGCTCACTCTCGTTTTTAACCAGTAAAGGACAGGAATTGGAATTAATTTCTAAAACAAAGAAAAAAAGATGTATTGACTCTGCAAGGTATTATTGGATCTTTTATGTCTTGTGTCTTAGACTGATTAACACGCACAGAGCTCTGTGCTACTGTAACTAGACAATCTTGTTCTTAAGAGTTCATTGAAAGCTCATTCAGAAATCTTTCAAAGATATGAGGAGGGTGAGGACTATTATGGTTAGATGAATTATTAATTCCAAGAAGCAAAGATCCATTACAAGTACCATTCCTCCTCCTCTTCCCATAGCTCATATTCACAAAACCCCAACTTCCTCTTCCAGTGTTTCTCAGTCTGTTCTACGTCCTACTTTATTTGAGAGCCACATTACACTCACACACAGAGGTATCACTGCCAAAACCTGTTTATTATCAGTATTGGTATTCCTTACTTATCTGTATTTTAAGAGAGCTTATGGGCTCAGGTTTCATGAGGACTCCCAGAAGAGCTATCAAACCAACTTCACCTGCTCACACCTGGCAAGAAAATTATGCTCACTTCAGGCAGATTCCAACTCAGCCACGGGACATACCTGCAGCACCTCCAGGAGCCACGGGACATACCTGCAGCACCTCCAGGAGGACCTCATCGCACTCTGCACACCCATGTACCAGGCACACAATCTAAGGAAGGCCCGAGATTTGCCAAGGCTTTTACATGCTTAAACCATTTTGTTTTCAATGGTCTTTGGGTTCCAGAATGCCCTCCGATATTAAATCAAAGTGGTTCAGGTGAGCAGCTGCTCTGTGTGTGGCAGCAGGCAGTCACAGGAGCTGTGCCACACTGCTCATGCCAGAGTCACCATGAATCACTGTGCTCCCATGGTGACATGGACCTACCACTGCTGCCCAGCCCTGCCACAACAGTACCACAAAATAAGCTGACAAGCAAACTAGCATCTTATAGTCAGAACAAACAAAGTCTAATTCTTTCTTTAGGTAGGAAAGGAATTGTTCTGAGATCCTTCCCACAATGTAGGAGCAGAATTAAAGCAGCAAAATAAAAAGGAAGGATGGCCTAATGGTTATCAACCTAACTGGAAAAGGAGGACATAGTAGAAACAAGGATTTTTCTTAACAATTTATAAGGATCTACATTTGTCACTATCTTCCAATTAAGTTATTGGTAATAATAATTTGCACTTCTGTAGCATTTACAGTCTATGAAAGTAGTAAGTATTAGGCTCTTTTTGCTAGTGGATAACTTAAGGCTAACTGTAGCTGGAAACACAGCCAGACAGTAAGAGAATCAGACTCTCAGGCACTAGCCTTTCAAGTAGATTTCAGATTACTAATAGGCACAGGGATTGCCACTAAGTGATATTTAGTTGCTTTGTTCTTGGTTTTCCATAAAGATGACTATCTGCTAGTCTACACAATCTTATATATAAACATACATTTATTAAGTTTGCATATAATGACTGCTGTTCATCTATTTAAAAGCTATGCTGTCACCAGCTATTTAATTTGCTCCAAACTACGCTCTCAATAGCAAGCACGGTGACCATAGATTAGACAAATAATGAAAAAACCAGTCTCTGTTTCCCCCTTTTTAAAAATGTTATCTCAGAGTTGCAACCACCATCTGACTGGCTTGGCCTTGACCAGCAGTGGTCTTGGCTGGCATTGGCTCTGTTGGACATGGGGGAAGCTTCTAGCAGCCTCTCACAGAAAACACCCCTGTAGCCCCCCTGCTACCAAGTCTTGCCATGCAAACCCAATACAAAGCTTTAATTACACATCAGATCTCTTGCCAGATCCTGCATGTAATTATACTACCAAGCAAATCCTTGTTGCTGCAGACACAATCACTAAAACTTTGGACAAATGCTTCTAAATAACATAGCTGTGAAAATGTCTGCACCAAGGCACATGTTTATGTTATACTTCCACCAGTTTTGAGTCTTGTACAGAAATTAAGCTTTGTCTTAAAAAAATAAATCCCTTAAATTGTATTACACATACAAAAAGTGAAGTTCTTCATGTGTGGGCTGCTCTCTTTGAACACTCTCTCACATAAACCACTGCACAATTCTCCTAAAACCAGACACTTATCTCAAGAAAAATAGATGTGCCAAATTAGTTTGTATGACTGTGAGCAAAAGCATTTTAAAATAAATGGTATTATTTGCTTAACTGCCAGAACTATATTTTTTGTTATGATAATCATTCAATATTCCACTTTTGGCTTCCCAATTCATAGTTCACCAATATCTTGGGTTTAATCAGAAGCATCTATGGTATTATTGTGTCATTAATAATTCTACTAAAAGCACCAAAACCTAGTTCACATAAACTTAATTTACTAAACTCATTTATACTGCCAAGGCAGTCAGAGGTCCAGACAAACAAAGCGAAATACTCTATGGCAGGTCATTAATTTTAAAATACTGTCAAACCATCCTCAGTCTAGCTTTCATTATTAATTTGCAACCAACTGTTCCCTCACTCAGCTGTAATCTTTCATGGAGGGCTGTTTTTTAAACAGAATACGGAGCACTAACACAGAAAAGTAACGGGAGCTTTCTTTAAGGCGTCATCTTTTTAAAATTTCCTCACATCCCACACTCTGAAAACTCATCCACGCAACAGATAACTTTAAGCTTTTTCTTACCCCTCAGCGGTAAACAACCTTGCCGGTCAAAAAAGGGAGATCCACAGCTCACTACGAATGCAGAGGAGCGATGGGGGAGATCCTCTGCTCTCTCCTGCTTCCTTGGGTGGGAAAGGAAATTGCTTGTGATTTCTTTGGCAGACAGGAGCCAGCAGAGACAAGAAACTGAAAAACCTGGCTTGTCTTCCCCCCTGCCTGCAGTGCCCCGCATCAAAGAATGCTGGTGGGGTGAGCTGCTGAGGCAGCTGCTCCCCAGGTCCCCTCAAACAAAACATGGTGCCCACAGAGAACTGCCTGGTCAGACAGGTCAGACAAAGCCAACAGTCTGCTCTGCCCTGGGTTGTCCTGTACGGCAGGGGCATCCATCCTTTCCCTCCCTTTCTCTCAAACTCAGAAGACCTGACAACTCTGTCAAGCACATTTGAGAATATCAGCAACACCTACATTTTGGTCAAAGATGCCATATACCATGATGTGAAATTATATATTATTTCCAGCAAGACCTGTACGTTGGTACATTACCATCTACTGTTGAAGTTTTACAATCTCTACTACCGGTCTCTACATGTTGTGCTTTTGATACCACAGTGTTGCAAAAGAGGTGCTGGGTCCCCTATATGAAACATACACATCGATACTTTATTAAAAAATTCTTTAGGTAAATACTCTCTTGGATACTCAATTTGACATAAATAGTAATTTTACTTTCACCAGCTTTTAGAATGTCTTTTTTTAATATCTTTAAAGGTATTATAAAAGGTATTACAAAATACGTTTCATAGAACAGAAGATACTCACTTCTGGCAAAAGCAGAAACATGAAGATTTCACCTTGATATTGAACAAAGATCTGATAAACTACTCGGGCCTTCTGAAAAACAAAAAGTTTTGCCTCTTCCAGAGAAAAAAACATAAGAGAACTTCCAGGGTTAAATCTATTAACCAATCTATTTAGTACACAAACATGATGCAATTGGATATAGAGCTAGAGCTAACAATTGGATGTATCACAGGTAATAGAGCACATGTGTGCGTGTACGTATATACATGCTCACATACACAGCACCAGCACGCCAGAAATACATAGGGTTTTATTCCTCTGTCTTTCCTCCTCCATCCCAAGTCTGCTAGAACAATACGAAAGAAGTATTAGCAAGGTTCCACAAATGCAAAACCCCAAACATAACTATGTAAGCCTAAACCAATTATCTGCATACTCATTGCATAATGATTACATTTAGCATATGCAATACAAAAAATCTCATGCAGTGACCTTCAAGACGCTCACAAAACAACAAGGCATTCTTGATACTGCTTATTTTTCAGAGTATAAGGTTTTCTCCAATGTCTATAAGGACTGCATGCCCAGCATGTTAATTCCTCTGTGTTTTATAATTATGCTGCCAATTAATGCCATTTAAAGAGCAAATATCATGAGAAAAATATACAAAATAAGATTACCCACAGAGAAACAGTTACACTATTTGACAGTTTTTTAATTCTACCCTTTTCTTCTTCTTCAGCAGAACATTAGCAAGTAAAAGTCCGTATTAAAGGAAGAACCACAATGTTGTTTGTACAAGTATGAGAAGAATTTGAAATGCAGACTGGATTGGATAAGGGTAGCTCTAGATAATCTGGAAGTGTTCAGAAGCTAGTATGTTCCAAACAGTGCCTAAGAGTGATTTTAAAGGAAGGTATTTAAACAATTGTGGCCTGAACACCTAAAAATCCCTGCCAGTTCTTAATGCAATGAAACACATCTCTCTTTATAGGAGGAGGGGAGGTAAATTACACAAACACGCAGAAGTTAGCAGTACTACCAGTTTAAAACTTTTTTTTTTTCTTTTTAAAGGGCAGGTGACTTTTGGAGATGAGTATCTCTACCCATATTTGGGCTTAATTCTTGTTATTTATGTTCTGACCATCTGGTCTATTTGACCAAATCTGGAAAAAACTGCCTTAAGAACATACATGGAGAAAAGATGCATAATTAAAACAGGTAAGCTGTATTTCTTATGTTTGCAAATTACAGAGAGGGAAATTTTACTACTAGTGGCAGTGGCAAATAATCAGAACTGTCTGCATGGGGTTTTCCCATAGTTAGATAACATTTCCCCTTCTCTCCATTCCAGCCAGAAATATATATATGAGTGATCCTGTCCCTGTGCTAGGGCAGATGCTCAGTCCATCTAGCTTCAGCTATCTCCACCTCCTCTTTTATCAGCTTTTTATCAGCACCAGGACCTAAGATTATACAAAAGGATTTCACAGTGCATGATGGTATTCTTTTAATATTTTCAGGTAGACAAGAAAATTGACCCAAACTTGCAGTCTTTTCCATCACGGTAATTTTGCCTTGGACTCTGGGATTTGGCCAGACTGCCAGGGTCTGATTTCGTTAAGCTTGAATAGTCATGCAAAACCTAGTTTATTACTATGTGGTAAATTGCTTGCTTTATTTGCATATTAATAAGCAGATCATAGCTAGAGGAGGTTAAAGATGTCATTACAGACAAACCAGGGTTTATTAAACATAAAAAATACCAGACAAAGCTTCCTACCCCATTCTCTTTTTCCCCCAAAACTACTTACCTAGCCTACTTAAATTCATCATAAACCCACATTTAAATTTCTAGAATACTCCAAGAAAGAATAAAGACTTTCAGATGTTTCTCTCTGAATATATTTTAACCTGGTCTTTTTGTTTATTGTATTGCAAATCATAAAACCTGCATAGACAGTAACCCAAGCTACAACCATTGAGCACACACCCCCTTCTAATCATCACCCTGCCTTCACACAAACCTTACAGGCAGTAACAGCCCCACCACAGCTACCTGCGTGCTCCTTGATGTTACACAAAGCCAGCTGCGAACATTACCCAGAACACACTAAGGTGACACAACTGATGCACTGTGTCAGCTTACTGCTAACCAGGCATTTCAATTTCTTTCATAGATTGGCACACTTACTAACATCTCTCTTTGAAATAAAAGCTTTAAGTAAAGGTTGATAGAAGAGAAATAGTTGTGCCTTGTTTTAACTAATATTATTGCTGGAAATATTTCATTTTATTTTTAAACTGATGTTAATAACACATTGAATGTTTCAGATGAGTGAAAAGATAAGAAGCATTGCCATGCTGACAGACTGGAAACGGCAGATGATGACAAAGCAAATACCCCAAGGAACACAGGAAAAATTTACCAGCTCTTCTATGAAAGTTAAGCTTCAACCACAGCCACAGACTTACTGTTTTGCCCCAACTCTGGGGACATTAAATTCTGTTCTGCCTCTCACATCCCTTAATTAAGCAGTAAAGCAATTCTCTGACCTAACACCTTTGCAACTGTTATTTAAGGATATCAATGCAGAAATGGATTTTTCCTGCTCAAAAAGTGATAGTATTTCTTTGCTTTATAACCTCTTCAGTGCAAATGCTATCTTTTTTGCTTTCTGGTTTTCTCTTTTCATCATTCTGATGCAATGGAGTCCGTGCTTCTTAGAAACGCTCCACGATATACGGAATAAGCCCGAGTAACAACTGGTGTAAATTTAGTACTACACCAAGTATGAGGTGATCCCAAAGCATTCAAACATTTATCCATCTCTGTACTGATAAACAAGTAAAAGTCAATGGTAAATCTGCTTGAGTATTCAGTGACATGGACACAGGACTTCCAGTGAGTTTATCTGCCAACTTCCCAGAAAGAAAGGAGATACATTGATATTATAATAAAGTAAGGCAAGCACTGCATCATATCCACATAGAGAGAGATCTTACCCAAATAAATAACACCTATAACCAGACTTACATATAGAGTCCCAGAAGGGAACCAAGACCTCAAGCGTAACAGCGTCCATTATATCAAATTTACTGGGACATAATTTTATTTTTGAGACAATTATGTGACACTATAAAAGCATTGTTCTCTTAGTCAAAATAGTTGACAGTTAAAATAATCTCAAAGAAAGATACACTTTGGCTTTTCTGATTATTTCTTACACTTTAAATGAGAAGACGAAGCTTCCTGCTATTTTTCTAAAAAAAGTCTTCTATGATTTTTATTTTTAATTTTTTTTTATGCCACTTACTTTAAAAACTGTAGAATGATGAAGAATTAGCTAGAAGGAAAACTTCATGAGTCCCACTGAAGCAGTTTATTCTGGAACACCATTTATAGAAATGCCATTTTGTCATTTTTACCCTGAACAGAAACTGTATGTGATATTTCCACCCTTATACAACTGAACTCATTATACTGTTTCCATAACAACAAACAGCAGTACATGAAATTAGATCCCAATAAGATTCTGAGAAAATTAAGTTACAGCCTGCTAATGTGTCTCTTAGAGACTCATACAGTGAATGAAAAACCAAATCTGCAAAGCTGGCAATGTGGGTACCTAATAATAGCGGTACAAGAGGTTAATATCTCATGAAGGGAATCAGGGAAAAATTGCCTTAGCCTATACCCACTAGGTAAGAAAAATTTCTGTTTGCCACAGAGGCTGTACAGATGGACACATTTAACTCAGTGTTTTATCCCAGAGTTGCCCAAATAGCTGCTTCAGCAAAAAAAGAGTAACCGCACCATGGGGTAGATTGTCAGACAATAGCTTGTCAGTTGGAAAGTTTCTTCCTAACTCTTAAGGACTCCTACAGTCCTTCCTTTCTGTTCCAGATTAATACACACAACTGAAGTCTTTAAACTTTTATAGTTGTCTATAGCTGAGACTATATACAACTAATTTCTTTCAGACGCTGCTTTGATTTTGTAAAACAAAACTAAAAGCAGTGAAATGAGTCCATGACTGACCTGTTCTCAAAGGAACTTGGTGTTAACACAGCACCTAATGAACTCCAGTGCTAAACTCTGTTGCTGCTCTAATTCAAATAATTTTAACCTCGCAGTGACCTGTAACACCATTGCCCTACACACAATATAGCCAGGTGTAAAGTCTGTTCCAAACTAGTAGTTAAGGGAAGAGACTTCTTTCCTCACTAGAGCCTGGTTTTGTAACTGTTCGATGATGACAGATAAAAGCACATCTAACAATTTTAATGGAATTTAATAAAATATTGCTACAAACTCATAAGACAGTCACAACCCTAGATATGCTACTTCTTCCTCTTCTCCCCCATCCTTCAACTTCCAATGGCAAGCAGCTGTACAGCGTTCCTCTGACTCAGAGGAATGGAGAAAAGAATGATGGAGGTGCCTAATCTCAATAAAAGGCATCATTCTTCAGAACCACTGATTTGCTTCTGGTACAAAGCACATACAACTTTTAATACAGGAAGCAACACCTTGCATGACTGTAGTGGTTTAACCCCAGCTGGTAACTGAGTACCACGCAGCTGCCTGCTTACTCCCTCACCCAGAGGGATGGGAAGGACAATTGGAATGGAACGCAAAACTTGATGGTTGAGATAAAAACAATTTAATAATTGAAACAGAATAAAAATGAATGAACAACAGTAAAAATGATGACAATAACAGTTATAATGAAAAGGGGGAGGAAAAGAATAAAATCCAGAGGAAAAGGAAGAAACACCTGTTGACCGATGCCCAGCCAGTCCCTGAGCAATGGTTGGCCTGCCTCAGCTAACCCCCCCCTGGGATATATACCAGGTATGACATCCCATGGTATGGAACACCCCTTTGGCCAGTTCGGGTCAGCTGACCTGGCTGTATCCCCTCCCAATTCCTTGTGCCCCTCCAGCCTTTCCACTAACAAGGCCTGAGGAAATGAAAGGTCTCACATCAAAGCCGAAACACAGCATCGCACTAGCTCCTAAGAAGATAATTCTATTCCAGCTGAAACCAGGACAATTACATACCTATCTACAGGCCACTAGTACGTGAGGATGGCAAAAAAGGAAAAATTCAAAACCTGACTATCATAGCCCAGTGGAGCGCTTTGTTTCAGATACCTAAGACATCAAATTTTCAACATTTGAAGGATGTAAACTGGTTTCCTAGAGAAAAAAAATATCTGAAGCTTAAGCTAGATAGTAAGATTTTTGCGGGCAAAGTCTCTTCAGGAGATTTTAATCATCATTCATAATGCTTTTTTACACAGCCATAATAAATAGTGACAATGCAGCAGAGGAGTAAATGGATATCCTGGGGAGAGACCAGCACTCAGAATATTTGTCTGCAGGGGACACACAACTAGCCAAATTCAAGGACTGAAATCCAGGCATTCTGCCATAACTCACATGGCCTGAAGACCTAACAAAAGCATAAATAAATAAATAAAATTAACTGAAATAAAGGACACTGTCAAGGCCAGAAAGTCTAAAATTAGCAACAGTAGCCATGTTTAGGTTTGCATTACACAAGTAATTGCCAGGCACGGTCTCTTGTGCTGGTCAGGTTACATATCAAAGCAGATGAATCCTCATTACTATACAGAGACAAACCATTACTGTCTTTCAGCACCTGCTTTCTTCTCCGATTTGAATGAACAAGAAGGCAACAAGGGCAGACCGTTCATGCTTCTGTCACAACGTTATTCCCACTTCAAACCAGATGATGTAGCGCCGCACTAAAGGGACACCTTATTAGAAGATATGCCAGACATCTTTGTGGGACACTGAACTGCCATAGCACTAAAATCTTCATCTACACCCTATTGCAAAAAAGTTCTTCAAAGCATAACAATCCAAAAGTTTAGGAACAGAAACCAGATTTCAAATATATACTTTACTTATTAAAAATCTGATGCATTAGTTTTCTTGCAAGAACCAAATTCCATTGTAAAGTTTCCATCATCTTACTGTGTGTTGCTCCTGAACATCAAAAGGACTAATCCATCAAGTATTTGCTCTAGTCAAAAATAATCCTACTGCCCTAGTAATGTTCACAAAAATAGAGGCCTGGTCTACCAAAAATTTTTGAAAGCATATAAATTTGAAATACAGTTCCCTCAGTGAAGGATCTGATAATCTGCAAGAACAAATATGTAGAAATGATCCATGCTCTGAACCTGTTGTGATGACCACAAATGTGTATTTTTCCTTAGTCCTCACAGGAATAGCAATCACAATATAGAGTAGTATATAATATGCATTCACACCAAAATGCCTTTTATGAGTTTACCTATCCTGAATAGATTTCAGTAGAACAGCTTACGTGTAGGTATGTAAGTACAGAGCATAACAAAAGTGGTTTTCTTTTAGGCTGAAAGCCATCTTCTGGGATAACTCACTCCATGATGAGCCCAGGATATCTAGTCAGTGCATGTGAAGGACAAAGAACTTCCAGCATTCACATTTGAATCACTTTTTATGGTATTAGGAAATGCTGTCAGTCACCCATATCTGGATGGAAGTGTGGATTATGAGCATTTTCCAAAAAATTCATCTTTCAAGTACTAAATACAGAGTAGGGTTAGCTTCTAATTTCAATAACCCAAATGCAAATTTCAGCCTTTTGAAAACAAAGACAGCAAGGTATCCTTTGGTGAACAAGACTGACATCGAACGAGAAATATTCATCAGCAGCACATCAAAAACCTAAGTGCTTGTGGTCCAAACAGCTTTCTGTACAAGAACAGAGTGGGTCACTGCGACGGATACACTCCTGTCACTTAGGCATGTGCACCAGTCAAGCTGGGTAGGACAAGGCGGAGCACTTAAGTGATACTACTTTTGATGTAACCTTACTCATTTTACAAAAAATTGTTTCTTCAGTCTAGTGAATAAGACAGGAGAAAGAGTAGCTGTTACTCAGTAGAAAACCATATAGGCATGTGATTGCCTCATTGGTTCTTCAATAATACAAGGTTCCATTAAAAAAAAAATAGTTTCTACTCCTTGTAAAATAGATAACCCTCCCCAACTGATTAGATATGAAGCCCAAAGGTCTCTTCAGATAGAAAGAAAAAACAACAGATTGTTGTAAAAATAAAAAACACCACACAACAAAGTGAACCAAACATCACCCCCTCTCCCCTGTCCTCACTTGTCTTACTGCTTTAAGCGTCAAGTCCAAGCAGTGACAACTTCATTATGATTTCAAATACTTTCTAATCTATGATCACTGATACAAACAGCAGGCATATTCTTGGATAAAATGCTGGCAACTTGAGTAAAGTCAAGATCTGTAAATATCAGCACTGTTACCATTCCTCCTGTAGGATTTCCAAAAATAGGCCACTTGCTTATTGAACAAAAAGTGGCAAATAGCTTGATAAGTTTTCCAAATCTTAAAACAATTACAGATAATGAAGCTGAAGTTTTGATTTTTGTATGGTGGTTTCAAACATAAAAATAAACAGTGTCACTACTTAATTAAGGTTACTTTAGTCCTGTGGAACCTTTGAGAAAAAGCAGTACCTAAACAAATAAAAAAACCCACAACTAACCTACAAAGTAAAAACAAAAGAATAAAAAGGCCAAAGCACATTAAGTTTTTCTTTACATCCCCCAAAACTACCACTGGTACTCTTATACTGTGGAAGTAATACTAAATCTCTAAAGGTTATTAACTTGACTTTCTGTTCCTAATAACCTTAATCTCAGAAAACACACTACAACTTCCACTTGCCTGAAGCATCCATAATTACACTGAAAAGAGAAATAAACTTTATTAACAAACTGCATATTGTACTATGAGTGGCACTGACTTTCTCTACCTCTTCTTTGGTAAGACCCAGAATTTGCTGATGGGAAAGATGGATGTTTTATTTTTAAAGTTTTATTGAATATAGAAAGTATTAATACTTAAAACTTAACCTGCCTTTTCATAAGTGCAGTAAAGACACCCAGTGCTGCTACCACTTTTACACATTTTTGGACTTAATCATGTGCCATCAATATTAATGTCATTTGCTAAGAATCATCTTTCCAGTAGTTTCCTGTGCTGCTACACTAAAAATGATTAAGTCTAGCAAAGAAGCTGTAGAATAGGTAATATTAATACTGCATTCATCTTGAAAGCTACACATCAGCAAGCTGGAAAAATAATAAATGCCAATAGAAAAGGTACTGCTAGATAATAATTTTTTATGGCAAGAAATCAAAATCCTATGCAGAAGGGCATTAACAGTCAATGAATTACTTACAAGACTTTTGAGAGCAATCCAAATACCAACAGTTAAAATTAATTCAAATCCAGTGAGAATGTTGATGAAGTAAATTACAACTCCACAAATTTTACCAGCAGGAAGAGCAAGAATAAGAGTAGCATAACCTCACCGTCTATTTTAATGTACGTTTTTTTAATCTGTTTTCTTTAATTCATAGAATGTAAAGAATATAGGACCTTTGTTTAAACAAACAGCTTTTCTCGTCAAGCACAGAGTTGTTTTGATTCTCAGAAAAAGATTTATTGAGCTCTATCTGAGAGAGCAGAAAGAAATAAATTCATAACTTTCAGTAATTTTGAAGCCAAGTCTTCTCCCTTATGGCTTTTTTAACAGCAGTGCAGAAATTAATGCTGGTTTAGTGAGGTTAAAACAAAAGCAAAAAATATGCTTTTGGAGAATTAAACCTAAAATATATGCATGCAAGCTGGTACGCATCGATAAAGTTTCCTGCAATTTTAATGAATCTGGAATTCAAAACCCATAAAATTAAAAATAAGATACTTTTAATTTTTGCTCCAGAGCAACCATATAAAAACCAGTTAGACTGATTCTAAGAACTGTAGAAAACAATAAAGAAGAACCTCATTCATCTTCAATAACAATTTTGGTCATGGGTTCAACTGAATCTCAAATCAATCCCTGTTCCCTGCAGTACTCATTTAGAAATGATAAAGTACTTAAATAACAGGGCACAGAAGAAGTTTGCTATAAAAACTGCCTATAGTAAAACAGATTTGAAAAGATCTATTAGCTGTAAATATAAATGCTGAATATGTAATTTAATGCAAGTAGTATTGTGTACTAAGATAAATAATTCACTGTTTCCTGGGCTGTCTCCTCAAAATGTATTTGCAACTGAACGACAGAAATTAGCAGCTCTTCAGAACCACCACAGCTTTAATGGTATCTTTGAGAGGATATCTTGTGCTAGACGACGAACACGATAATTCCTACAGGCATGGAAGAAGAAAGCTCCCTGATCCTTTTTGCATTTACTTTTTGTTTTCCTAGTGCATTATGTGCTAGTGAACACGGTAAGAGGGCAAGCCTCGTATGCATTTGGCATAACTCCTCCAAGTTCTCAGGCTTGGACTTTACAAAATGCTGGTTTTTACACTGAAATCTATGGGTCTGTATGCAATTTCTAGATATGACAATATTTTTCCTGTGTCCAAATACTCTGCTGATTATCAGCCATATTGGCTATGATTTCTGGTGACTATCAAAAGTGGTTGCTTCTTAGTTTTACTGGAGTGCTCTCAAACTTTTCTCAGGAAAAGTTTACAGAAATATATTCCCTAATGGCCATTACATATGCTTCTGCTATACTCTTCAATCATTATATTTCTATGATAACTAATGATAATTTTCTGATGTATAGAAGTCTATCAAAGACTTCGCTGTCCTCATTCCAGGACTATTCTGCATGTGAAATAGTTATAGTAACACATCTATCAACAGAAATAAAACATATTAAAAACTAACTTGTCTAACAATATTTTAATACTTCTAACACTGCTGCTCTATCCCTTTCTTCACATAATTTCATATTTGCTCATTATGCACTGCAACATAGTTGGTCATGGAGCACCACCTCACGTGGGTGAAAGCCTGGCGTGCTAATCCAGGCCGACAGCCTGCTTGTATTTGATAGCTGAAGTAGGGCTATTTTGCTCCTTTCCCTCCCCAAATCCAAGGCAGAGGAATAAGGAACAGGTAAGGGAAGATCTTCCCCCAGTCATTTCATCTTTCGTGGAAAGACTACTAAAAATATTCATTATGCTTAAAATACATAAGGACTTCCTAAAGCTAGAGAAAAGCCAAACCTCACACTTCCATGAAACAAACTTCCACTTACCAGGAACACCAGTTGATGAAGTTTTAAGATTTCGAGGTCAGATAGAACTTTAAGGGTGGAAATGAAAGTCCTGTGGATTTGCAAACATGACTAAGCAGATATGGTCCATAAATCATCTCTCCTAAACCCTAGTTACCTGAACTATTTCTCAAAGTAGGACCTACAAGCAAGTTAATTCAAATTACATTTAACTGAAATGAAGGAAGCAATTCACACCTCATAGCTATTGTTTCAGGCCCTCTTGTAAACTCAGGAAACAATTTCAACACTTCTGAAGCTCTTTCCATGTTTGGAATGTTTTCTTTGCAACTATTTGAAAGGCCTCAAAAACCTGTAATACAAATGTGAACATGAATTGTGCTTTATCTAGACATTCAAGTGTTCTGCATATTTGACCTCTGTAAATGTGACTATCATACAAATAAACACTATGTTTCCACAAACTTCTTGCTATTTTTTACTCGAGGTCCTCAAACTTCTTACCATTCTAAGGAAAAACACCTCCTATATTACTTCTGTGTAAATCAAAAGACAAAACAAAACCAACCCCAACTACCTAATTTTCCATCACCTACTTTTTTTCCCCTTCAGTATCTAGAATGTTGCTCTTAACTTCTTTTACTGCTAAACACAGAACAGAATTTCACTTCATGTTTCGAGTTTTACCATGAGTCTTTCTAGTTATCTTACGACACATGTTCCTTGTTTTTTGGTCTTTCCCAACACATTATTTGCCACCACACACATTCAGGAAGAGCAGAGAAGAATACTCATTTCCAACACTACAATCAAGCATAATTTAAATGATATGAAGAAACATTTGGAATTTTTTTTTGCATGGAATTGTATATCATTACTATGGCAATTTAAATCATGCATAGGAAGTACACATCTTATATTTCCAGAAATTCATTATATTCTTCAGCAGTCAGCTCTATTAGACTAATGTAATAACACTGCTAGCCACCACACATAAGTCATAAGTAGTACAATTGGATTTCTCTGCTTATTGTGTTTTCAATTTGAATAATAGCTATATTATTCAATTGCAAATATCTTTTTTGTCTAAATACTCTTGTTATATTTAGTTGGAGCTGGGACAGCATCATCAAACAGTAAGGAGAAATTAAATAGTCTGTTTCTATTGTATTGGTATACAAACTCCTAGATTTTGTGAGGTGCTTTACCTTACTATAGCACTAAAAAATAAAGTCTGACCCCTTTACACTACTGCTATGAATAGTACAGTCAGCAGAAATATTTTGAATTGGCAAAATTAGTCTAAATTTTCCCAAATGTTTAGTTGCCAACTTTATAAGAAAGAGAGCTTTGTAGTGGTCCAAAAAGGACGGCAAGTACAATGTAAGTTGTTGTCTATGTGGAGAAGCAAGCTGGAACAGCTGTTCCACAGCAGCTCCCACAGCAGATGCTCTTATTTCAGAAAAAGTGCTTTTTTACACATTAAGAAAGAGTACAAGCCAAGGCACCCTGAGGCTTCGGCTGTGTGGAGTAATACAACACTCATAAAGAGTCAACGTGAAAGAGTCACTGTTTTTCAGTACATACACTGGAGTATTTCATATGGGTTTAATCCCCCCTCCCTTTCCTTTCAGACAGTAGACAACTCTTAAGCGATTTCTAGGGATTGATCAGGTTGAAAAATATTGTAGGTAAGAGAGGCACCAGGAGTTGAACGGAAGATTACTCAACCATGTGATCCAGGAGATGATTCCAGCATGATTTCGGACATCCCATACAATATTGCTGCAGTGAAGTAGTCCATCTGTAGAGGGAATCTTCTAATGGGGGAAATCTTTAGGTTTTAAGATACTGTGTAGGAAGGCCAAAAGATTTCTGTTTTAAACAGAAACAGAATTCCATTATTTAAAGACAATAAAAATAAACCTGGGTGTCGAACAAGAATTTAAGTGCTCATACAAAATGAGTCTAAAATAGGTAAAAAATAAAGATGACTGTTTTTCAAAAATCGAAGTAGATTGATTTTTGCTCTGCAATCTAAACAAAGTATACTGACATTTCAGTTTATTTCATTCAATGTTTATATTGCCATTTTGTCTCTTTCCTTCCCCCCATTTGCCACTGAAGTAGACTGAAATAGAGGGTAAAGAGGAAAGAATTTAAATTATTTAAGCCTTTGTCAAAAAAATTAACTTCATTTTTTTCCCCAAAACCGACCGCCCTTAAGATGGGAAGAGCTCATTTGCTTTTATACAGTAACTTCCATAAGTATTTGATTTCTTTTTCTTCAGGTAGTGAAATCACGTATATACATTTTGAATGCAAGAGCATCCAAGGGAGAAAGGCAGCACAATAGTCCTGTCTATATCTTAACTAACATTCTTATTTCTCAAAATGGTTAGCCCTTCTAAGCACCTGAAACAATAACCAAACCGAATCCCTTTATTTTTGTTACATACAAGTGTTTTTTCTCTGCCTTGATTTTTATGAAATCCTCAAACAGAAGAGCCCTCAGAGCATGGGCTGGGACCATACAGGAAAACAAAATATTAAATGTAACAACGGAGGGTTGTATTATGTACTCCTCACTGCCAGCAAAGGCCAGGGCTTGGGCTGTGGTTGTGGTTATGTCCCCCTAATAAGCTGGAATGACCTTAGGTGGGGTGGGTTCATAATTCACATGAATGGGTACCTCTTCCCCAAGACCTTGCCATATGCACATACAAACCAGTGATTCAGGCAAATAACATTGCAAACAAGTGATGCGTATGGGTGGAAGGGTTTCAGAACTTTTATTTAAATTGCATTTATTTCAGAAAACTGGTAGTAATTCAAGAAGTAATGGAAATTATTACCAGAACTGTGACTGATCGGACTTAAACCAACTGCATGTAAGAATAAGCATGTACTTCGGGGTTTTCTCACTTTGGCAGCAGGTTAGTAACCATCTTCATCTTTTATGTTGTTATTAACAGGGACATCTGTAGATGTCGGAGCAGCCACCAGAGGGCTCCCACATTTTTTACAGATTTTGCCTTAAAAGTTTAGAAAGCAGAACTGAAAGATGGAAAATAACAGACCATTACAATGATCTTAAGATACTTGGTAGCTGCAGAGGTTATTTGAGAAAAGATAAAAATCCCCAGATTTTAAAGGCTGTTTTAAAGCCCATGTAGCACTAAACAGAATGGGTCAGAAACTGTGTGCAACCTGTAGACATTTCAGTGAAATGAAAAGCCTGATTACTATGTCACCTGGCACCCTGTCTCTCTAGAGAACACCTAAAAACTGGGGGGAAAAACAGACAACAAAACCCCACCACAATAATGCAAACTTCACAGAGAAGCCAAGAAGGGTCTAAATTTTATCCTCTGAGAACCAGTGCTTCCACCTGCAGAAGGAAATTTGTCTTTCCATAGAATAAGGTTAAAAAAAAAAAAAAAAAAAGTACAAACCAAAACCAGTACAAGTCTGAGCAAAGCTGAGAAATCACACGTGTATACTCAGATATGGCATTAAAGTAAATACAATTAATTGTTTTCCAGTTCACAAACTGAAGGGAGCTGTTTGGTGACTGTAAATACAGAAATCCACGTGAAAGGTCTGAATGACAAAGCTGCACTCCCCGAACTCCAGGTGTAGGGTGCTGCGGGAGGGGTGATAGGGAATCTCTGGAGCACTTTCAGGTGAAACAATTCAAGGAACTGGGATTAAGAGGGTTGAGCCTACAGTAGCACTCACGGAAGCTTTCACTTAATATTTAAGTTGTAGGCACAGCCATCAGAGATGCAGCACGGAAATTATTTGCCCAACAGCAACCATGCCATTTGTTGCAGAGCACAGAAAGCAGTAACATTCTGGAACAAGTTAGGACTACTAGCAGAAAAAATAGCTGAAGGAATAAATACCTTTACAGCCATATATTTATGGTTCACTGTTTGGGACTAATGAAGGCTATAATTCAACATTAAAATGGATCCTCTACAATTTTAAACAATTTTTAATAAAACCATAATAAGATTGTGAGAAAGCAGAATGACTTGCTCATAAAGGCATTTTTAACTCAGGTTGCATTCCCAGCTTTGCATGAAAAAGTTCTTTATCAAAAACAAAGGCAGAATGGAAGCAGTTTGTAAGGTGGAGAAGCCACTTCCTAAAATTTAGATGCAGAATTTCATAGAAATATAGAAAAATAAAAACATATTTTGTTAAACTACTTACAAGACATAGAAGCAATTTCTACCTCATTATTAAGGAGAAAATTAAAATATACGTGCATGTAAGAACTAAGGAGTATAAACTGTGATACAGTGCAGTGATGTTAATTTAGTGGTCCATCAACTGCAGAGTGTGGGAAAAAAAAAGGTTGAAAAATACTCTAGCACCTGTATGTTTATATCCCCACAAACCTGGCAATCAAAAAAGGGAAATTCAAGTCATGAATGAACTTATGAACTTACAAGGTCTAGCCTCAAACTATACAAATACGATTATGAATGAAAATTACCAAGGCAATGACAGACAGTAAAATATCTGAATAGTATTACCAGATGTTACAGGGGAGTACAGTAATTCCAGATAAAGGTGTACAGTATTTTTTTTAAGAGTAGATACAGTTGCAAATATCTCATGCCTTCAAGTTTTGGTATCACTAATGATACAGTCATAAGTGGTACTGAAATTTGATGTAAGGATTTCTGACTGATACCAAGCAGAAACAAAAAAATACTCCCAGGAAGACATGTAGTGAAACAGCAGGTAGTAACGTTAGACCACCATCAGACCACAACTCTATGCCAAGTGTGAGACACCAGCTTCAGTAAGAGGATGTTACGAGATGGAGGAAGTTATCAGTGCTGTAAGCTTGTATATTTGGTGACATTTGTAGCATCTTAGCAGTATTCAGAAGAAGCAAAAGGGCCCTTCAAAATTCTTCTAGAACAGAAAAGAGCCATAATACACCCCCCTAATAATAATAAAATGTCTAACATCTTCAAAATAAACACAAAAGAGTATTTACTAAAGACTTAACCAGATCTAGTCAAGGTCACACCTAGCGAAGATATTTAACAAAACACACACACAGAGTTATGTAACATCATTCCTTTGTAATTTCAAACTTCTATCTAAAACTGGTATGTCTAGTTTCCTCTGAATGTCCCTAGTGTAGTTCTCTGCTGGCATGGGACTTGTGGCTGACAATTTTCAGCCACACTAGTCTCATTTCAGCAGTGCTGGAGTAAGGGTCAAAATAGGTCATATACTGGAAAACTAGTCGCAGCAACTGATTTTTTTTTTTTTTTTTTCCGTCTGCTTTTCCATAAACAGCAGAGAAAGTTGGCATTAAGCCAAATATTTATTTATAGACAACATTTATTTTTAGATATTTATTTTAGTCACTGGAGAACAATTGCAGCTAAATGTACTTATTACTATCTGGAAATCTATTTTTTGAAATATCCTCTGTCAATGTAAATTTTTTGTCGCTCTCTCTAACCATATTTTGCCCTTTATGTGCATTTTGAGTTTATTAATCACATTTCCATGGCATCTGGAAGCTGTGTGATTTTCCAAAGTAAAAGACATGATACTGAAATCTCTCCCTTAGGTTTTATGTTAAAACAACCCCAACAACTTAATTGCATTGCACACTGGTTTTCTTAAGTAAACGCCAGAATACGAATCAAGTCTCAGGATTTTGTACTATGACTTGAGTGAGGTGGTCATTGCTCGTAGAACCAAGTTTCTTACAAACTCTCTGCACAGTAACCTTGACCTAGACTTTCAATTCAGAGCCATTTGTTTCCATGGCCTAATGAGAAAGGCTGTGGCTTTAATACTGTGTTTGTTGCATGAAATGAAAACTGTGCATCCTTTTTTCAGAGGCCAGAGCTTTTTTACTGAATTCACACTTAAAATTTCACGCTTCTGTCAAGGATTTTTTTCTTGCTTTATAACGCAGGACCTTTTTCTCTTTACATTTTCTGTGTCTTTCCCCTTGCCCTCTTTCATCTGACTGATTTGTCCCACACTCAGGACAAGGCCTGAACTGACCTCAGACTCCCTATGTTTGCCAGTTATTTATTGACATATGTTCAAGTCAACCTCTGTAAGGTAAGAAATTTTTGTTTACCCTATTCTGCAGACCAATAACTGAGCCAGAGATTAGATGATTATATATTACAAGCACTTGTGCTTTTAAAGTCCATAGTACCAGCACAATGTATTTCAGTCAGCTCTTACATTTCAGCTGTCAGCAGAGATTTTTCACAAGTTTCTATGCTGCTTACAGGGCTCAGAGGGATGTAGCCATTGCACTGAAAACAGGCCTGAAAAGGCACACAACTGTGGGCACATGCACAAATTGGCTTAACGTTCTAACTCCTCACAAAACCTTCCCAATTATTTTTCCTTTACAGAAAAGAGGGAATCGTAAGGACAAAAACTCCCAGAAAAAACGATTCAGATATCAGCAGTTAAAATCACTGAGTATGCAGGATGCCAGACAGCTATCCCAGCTTTCTCAAGTTCAGAGTGCTGCTGCAGTAGGCGAGAAGTGACCTATTAGCTAGCTTCTCATTTTCTTGTTCGACATTTGATATTACTTTCTATTGAAAAGATGACATAATTCCTCACCTTGTGATCCACTGGTTTTACAATATTTCAAACAATGCAGCAACACCAGCGTCTTTAGAAGCATTGTGTGGGCAGAATGCAATGTAAGCCTTGTACAATTTTTTTCCGCTGCAAATGCCGTAATGGCTTTTCCATTATTAATGATAACTTAGAATGTTCCAAAATGTTGTAAGGTGGTTACTGGACCCATATTCTACCCAGGCCATTAACTGTTTCTCTGATTATATCAAAATGCATCTCAATTCCCCATCTACCTCCTTGCTACAATTGCTTCATTAATATTCATAAGATCCAAGAGCTTTATATTGATTACCGCATCTAATGGACTCATTACGCAAAGTCATCGTGACCTCCAAAGCAATTCTACTTTTGTGACTTACCTAGATGCTTGCTCAAAATATTTTGAGACATTGGTACTAACGCAGAAACAAGCAGCACAGGATAAAACCCACCACAGCATCTTTAACTGACCGTAGTCCGATAGGATGGACTTTCTCCACACCTGTATGAGATGTCACACAACACTAAAAGCTTTGTCACATTATCCCCAACTGAATAGGAGCCCTTGTTATCACACAGCAGAAAGAAGTAGTTAATATTAACAGATCATTATTAACATTCATTACGGAAAATCAATCTGATTGTGCTATAACCTCCTGCTGCAGTCAGCTGGGTTATTCTGATATTTACATAATATTGACTTCCCACTAACCAAAATTATGGCAGTTATATAACATCTTTCAATGTCATGGTGATTCTGCAAACAAAATCTATTCCGTTTATCAGCATCAAGGTACAAAATAAACACATTTTGCAAACAGTTTCTAACGGCCAATCTTTTACTGCTTCGTAAGTCCAACATTAATGGTGGCAAGCATTCTTCTTTGGAAAGATAAGAACAGAACAGTACAGCTAGAGTGTGAATTAATCTTTTAGTCTCAAATTTAACTTTCCTGGAAGAATTATATTCAATAAGAACTCACTTAAAAAAAAAAGAAACAAAACAAGAAACACAAAACCACAAGTAACAACTCTCCTTTTCATATCTTAAGAAATTGAAAGAGTGAGAACAAGACAGTTCGAAAAAATCTAAAGTAGAAATTAGAAATAATTTGTTAAACTACAGAAATAACTGACAAGAATGAATGTCCTTGAAGGGTGGCAAGTACATAATCAGTTGGATTCTGAAAAAAAAAATAGTATCTTTAACTCAGAACCTATCATCTGGATTCAAAAGTCATTTAGTAAAACGTTATTGATACAACTGCAGCTGCTCCATTATAGTTAACTATAACATTGTTATTGGCATGTTTGCTACTAACTACATATGACTAAATCAAGATGGAAAAATATTAGTACACATACTTTTACGGGGTTGTGTCTGTGTCCCCCTTCAAATATTTTTTTATGGATCAGTCACTGTATGTGTCAAAGTTTCAATGATTGCCAGGCTGGCTCTCTTCTGTACTCTGGAATGTTTCTCTGTCAAAAAGTAAAGTTTTCATTCAAATTTGGATTTAGTATTGAAATGTAATTTGAAGGCTCCTAAAGTAATCTAAACATATTATAAATTTTACATATATATATGCATATTTACACAGAAGATTAGCAGATTAATCTCTTCTTTAATGTGAACATATGGTTAAAGACTTTTAGACTATAAGGGCACACTGGTTTTAGACTGGTCCACTACGAGTGTGTTCAAGCAGAAAAGCTTTTGATTACATTGCTTTAATCTTCTTTACTGAAAATTAATCTAACCCAAGCTTCATGTATTTCAAACTGAAAATTTTAGTATCTGGAAAAGGTGAAACATTTTTATCAATCTGAAATCCATTCAAATGGTAAGACTGAAGAAAAACTGTCAGCCGTAGTCAGAAAGTAAAAGCAGTAAATTATTCTACCTTAGCAAGTGCATCTATAGCTAATCTCCTTGGTTAAAAACATGACTCATGTAGCATTCTCATCGTTAGAAGGAAATACAGCAGAATGTAGGCATCTTTTATTGAGGCTTGACTTTTGTTGCATCTGAGACTTTTCCTAAGTAAAGACAGAGCGAGATTAGAGTCATATTTGGCATATTTTATGCAGTACTATACCTCCAGAATCACCTGAAATTCACCTAAAAGTGATACAAACCAAAATACAGTTTGCCATAACGTCTGCATTTTCGTTCCTCACATTGAAAGCAAATCTACATTATGCTGCAGGATAACCTTAAAACATGGTTCAGAAAGTGATTGCCTAATTGGAGTTATTCATAGGTACACCATTCATATTTGGGCATGGCATAAAAGCCCAAATATTATCTTCATTCAGAAATTTCTATTTTTGGAGCAATATGATCTAAAAGGACAACATTTTTCTCCAGAGACAGAACCAAAATTAAAAATTCAAAGCACTTTCACACTGTTCTCACTCTGTTTCACAGCTGAAATACCTGCCAATTAGCAACTCTGTCAGCAAAAACCCAACAGTGTAACAATTTCAAAGGTAAAACTAATTAGGAAGGAAGCATAATGAGCCCAAAAGATATGTCTTCAAAACTCCAAACTTTCAGTTAGTATTTAGGTGCATTTTTGAAGTAAGAACATTTACATGTATGAACCAGCACCTTTGATTTATAGAACTGCAAAAATTCATTGCCCAAATGTAACTGACACAGATGTGTTTGCTATTTATCACACTGTAGTCACTCTTCACACTTCGATACAAAAACACTAACTTATATAAATGATTGAATTCCAATATCCTTATCACAGCTTAGTCCCTGGCATCCCAAGCAGTTATAAAGAAATTCCTGAGAGCATGTGGAGGGTTTGTAGGGAAATCTTCAGCACGTGCTTGAGCAGGGATCACAGAAGGCTGAACAAATTAGCAGCTATAGACAGGGAGAGGGTGGGACCTTGTTCTTGAAGCCAGTCCAAAGGAGGAAACAGCAGACCATGACTACGTAGCATAACTATGTGCTGCCTCCTAAATAGGGCAGCCTTGGAAGACTGCGGTCAGCCAAGGGTAAAGGTGCTACTCACTCTTAAGGGACTCAGATCTTACCCTCAAAAGTTAAATTTCATTGCACACAAAAAGGCAAGTACAGTTTATTAATTTGTTTTGAAATGAAGTTTCTTAAGTTATTTTTTCTAAGTCCTAAGTATTAGTCATTTTTTCTCTAGGATTTAGACAGGCCTATTTATTGATTGTCCTTCCTACCAATACTTTCTAAAATTTTAATTCAAGGCACTTTATTCTCATCATAAGTGTGTGCTAAAAATCTAAATAGCTGCCATATTTAATTCTAAATGTAAACCCACTCTGCATCTGCCTCTGATGCTACCATGCCCCTGGGCAGAAAGGCTCCAAATGTTTGGAAGCTGTGATGTTAAATGCTCTAAAAACTGGCAGCTGTATGAATGAAGTTGCCTGACTTGATTTTGCACCTGCTAAAAGGATTTCAGTCTCCGACATTTCTTTCAGCTGCTCCATGAACACCAATAGAATAAAACCAAGACATATATACATTCTATGAACGATAACAATAGGAATCAAGAGAAATAACAGTGTACTTCAAGTTACAGTAAAAACCGTTACTCCATTTTGCTCATCCATGATGACCTCCGTTGTGGTAGTTCTGCTCAACAATTAGGCAATCACTGATTCACCTGTAACTTATTTTCCCTCCCCCATCCCTCTGGGAAGCAATGTATCAGGCAAAAGTAACAAAGGCAACCAATTACAAATTGAAGTCCTGTTCCACAGAACCTGAACAGTCTGCAACTTAGTTCTGTGTTTAGTCCCTTGTAAAGGTAGTGAACACCTGTAAAATCAAGTTACACAGGTTCAGTTGTAAAGCCCTGCCCACAACAGCACCACAGCAATGAGCTGCCAAGGTCAAAACTGAGCTCTGAGGATCAGCATAAAACCAAACAGGATCTACCAAAACTTTTCCAATGGCAACAATGGCCTTTGAAAAGTTACCTATGTGGCCAAGATCTTTCATCCACCTAAAACCAGATACTGTTACTGCAAAGTACCACCTACAGTCTGAATGTAACAATCAAAAAGTAGAACTTATAACTGATGACATAACACAAATTCATCCTGTTGCCTTTAGTATAATAGGTTCTAGACATCAAGATCACTTGGTCCTTTGAATAAATGAGCTGTTCATAAAAAATTAAAACCTAATCAAAATATTAATGAGTCAAAAATTCAAATGAGGTTAGATTGTACAGTCATCACAATAAATTTGATTGAATAAATTAATTTTGCACAGATGCTTTTGGTATGCATTCAACCAAATGATTAAATTTATATTGTGATAATCCCATTAATCCTAATCTGTAGGGGTACCACAGAAACTTCATCCTATTTCAAAGATATTTTTTTCTTTTGCTATCACAATATGCATGTACCGAAATAACAAATACTGTTACCAAAAAAACCCCAAAACCACACCCAAAAAAACCCTACCAGAAATCAGCTGAACTTCAATAGGGAATGACCCAAAACTCCCTCAAGAATAGAATTGGTGGTCTTGCTAGATAGATGCTTCATAGAAAAACAGACTGGTTTTGTTCCCTGCAGATGTTTTTTCTACGAAATGGACAGGTCAAAACCCTAGCAACAGACCTGCTTCCTAAAGCTCTCAAACATCATCTGCTAGAAATCACAATTGTAGATCCAATACTTGTATCTTATGAGACAATTATTTTTAGAGTTTATGTGAGGTCTTCAAGATGGAGGTGGATGGATCATTCAATGTCAAAGACTGGACTAATACACCGAAATGTAGGTTCTCATTTCAGTGAAGTATGGCAAACTCTCAGACTATTAAGCCCCTCAGATCACAAGAGTGCTCAAAAGGGGCACAAGCTTGATTTCAAGCCACAGGCAAGAAGGCAAATTGTAACCATCAGGTCCATCCCTGACAGCGAAGTGAGGAATTAGCAGCTACATGGTGCAGAGAAAAGGACTGTTACAAACAGCCTGCATATTTAAATTACATGTGTTTTGACAGACTTGAGGTCAAAGAAATAAGCATTTTTTCAACAGCCCCCCTAAGAAAAAAAAAAAAAAAAAAAAAAAAAAAGGCTAGAAAAACAACAGGTGAAATAAATGGAGATGCCCACAACAGAGAAAAGTGCTTCCATAAACCCTGGAATTACCAAAGTCTGCTTTCATACCAGTTTGAGATGAACTCTCTGGAAGCACTTCTGAACCCTCCATGAAGACTCTCCCTTCTCTACCAAGCCACTTCTTTTTCACTGTGCATATAGGAGCATAATTACCTTTAGCACTTCTCTTGCTCCATCACATTTGAAAGAAGCCAACAGGTTCCCAAAAGAAACAGTATCTCCTTTGCTAGGAATTATGGGACACAGACACAGAAAGATGGAATAGCTTTTAAGTTCTTTCCAGGGGGAGCATATGCTGGGGCATGGAGGAAAAACATGCTAAACATCATGAGAGAGAATAGGTCTGAACAATTTGGACTTACATAGAATATTTCTTTGTCAGTACATCCTTCAAGATTTACCATAGTGTCATCACAGTGCTTTTGAATAGTATGTACCTGAGCATGAAGAGTTTCATATCTCCTTTATGAGTTTCTAGCACCTTCTAAAAAAATCAGGAAGTTTCTGTTCTATTTTGTCGAAATGCAAAGCTGAGTAGAAACACTACTTATCAGAAATTCAGCTAAAAGCACCCCACACTACTTAAGGAGATTTAATTAAGATGACTTATTTATTTATTTATTCTATTTTGATTGACAAAGCACCTTTTGGAAAAATATCAGGGAGAGGATGGGAAATCACATTTTTGAAAAAACTCTGTATATTTTCAGAAGCTTCCATGCAAGATATATTTTTGTCAAAAACTCTCACAGAAACAAACAAAAAAAAAAGTTTCCTGTCCAGTTCTGGCATCTTGCCTTTCAGTGACTAATAATAATAGCCCCGTAAAAACAGAGCGCATCACACAGGATCCAAGTGTTTCCTCCAGATGCACCTGCAGATGTCCCTTTGCCTTGTATAAGAAAGAGTACTGTCTCTCCTGAATCTCATCTTTGGAGAATGATAATTTGAAATAAATACACTGAGTTCCATCAACAGGATCTGATATTCTCAGCATTTCTTTTCCCCTCTATAGGTTATTCCCATAAGGAGGAGCATTCTGGATATAACTGAAAACAAGAAAGTATTGTTTTGTCCACAACTTGTGTATGAAATTTAAGGTAAGCATAACAAAATTACACATTTCTGAAACTGAAATGAAAACAGGGCCACAAATAAGAAAGCCAGCTTAGACTAAACATTTAAAGGATCTGCATTTGCTATTAAGCACACAACAGAAATACACTGTTATGTTTCCACTTCTACTACTGCTAGAGTTCACTGTCATTGAGAATTTTCTCAACCAACACTAAAAATGTTGTTGAGCAACACAGAAAACACTGCAACATGCTGATGAATTAATTTTATGAAGTTTCATCATAGTGATCCTTGCCAAAGATGCACAGGGAAAGGTGTCAGTTAAGCTACACTAAAACTTCTTGCACTGGTCTTACAAAAGTGGTTTTGGAGAGAGTAAAGAGGAAGTGTGCAGCCTTTCAGCTGCACGACTGTTCGGCTAGGGCACCTCCCATTCCTGATTCCTGGTTTGCAGAATACTGGGAAACAACATAAGCAGAAACATGAATGGTTTGTTTAAAGTAAAACATCCTCCAACAAGAAACTCCATTGGGTTATTGGGCTCAGCAAGGAGCTGAGCATTAGCGTTATCGCATATGAAAGGATGAGGCAACAAGGCTCTCAGTCAAACACAAGAGGGGCGTATAGCACCAGGAAAACTATTGCACTACAGAGAATCCTCACCTTCCACAAACACAAACTGCAAAACATTCCTATAATGATGACAGATACAGAAGTTTAGGTGAATAGTTTGTGTTCTGTTCTCATGCTGCACAGCTGTGTGTACAGCTGCCCAGAGAGATGCCTCTAAAAGCATCATCATCAATAGTATAAATGTTGCAGACATTGAAATCAGACCATCTGCGGCATTCCCAGTCACAACAGGTGTAGATGGGGACCACAGATAAACAGAGCCTCTGGATGTAGGTGCAAAACTCATATTATTCCGCAGTTTCTGAAACTTCACACACACAAGAACCAGACTATTCCACATCAGAAAAGTCACACTTTTTGTAACCTTTTTGTCTTCAGTCTATTTTATATGATCTACCAATTCTACTATCTATCATTTCTGCTTTTTCTGGAAAAGTATACCAACATCTAAGTATACTTATTCAATACATTGTTTACTTATGTAATAACATTTCTCAATAAACAGGATCACACTGAAGAAAGCTTAATATAAACACATCTAGGCAGAGATCTACACACAAACCAAGTAACAGATACTACTTTAAAATTCCACAAGCAGTTAAAATTATTGGTTTTCTATTTGGAATTAGAAAAAAAGAGCTATAACTTCTAAAGACCCTCACCCTCAAAGAATCCTTCTAAGAAACATTGGTGTAAGACAGCCATTTGTAGACTTTATTAACACCTTCCTATGCACACCAAATCTATTTAACAAGTCATAAAATAGGTGGCTATAACAACATTGATGCAACCCTAATATACCCCTTCTGAGTACTAGGCAAATTATTAAGTTTCACATAGCACCTAGGGGCTCAAGGTTTATAAATTCTACCCTGTCCTATACTTATTCACATCCCTGTTAATTTAAGCAATATCTTCACAGTAATAATAAAAGCCATGGTTTTTTAAATATAGGATGTACTTTTCTTACATAAGTTTTTAAAAAAATCATTATGGACAGATTATAAGCAAAATAAAAATTACCACAGTTGCATGTGACATCATTGCTTAAAAAACCTATTCTATATTGGAAGAAAGTAACAGGCTTCTCTCCAAATATCAGTAATAAACTATCACAAGTAATTCTACCTTCTCTGTTTATATTTATATGTAATTAGATAAAATCTAATGGTGCTGTGTATGACAGTTTTCAAGTATCTCACCAATAAACAAATGTATTTATTTGGCTCCCATCAACCAGTACGTGCACTTCCTCAGCCCCACCCAACAGGAGACAGTGTTAGCAAGTGGAGTCCCATGCTACAGTTGCTTCTCTTCCTTCTTTGGACTGACGGTGAGGACCATTCTGAGCTGCAAAAATACAACCCCATAAGCAGAATCAAAAATTACATACGATTTACCAATTGTTAGTTTAACCAGTAAGGGCTAAGGCAATAAAAACTTGTAAGATTTAAGTATATTGCATGCGTAAAGGTTAAGACACAGCAAAATTGCTTTTCAAGGTATCCAAATACAACTTTCCTAATTTCCTCTACTTGCTCAGAAATAAGTGAACAGTGGATGGAGTTCCCTTCTTAAACTGTATCTGCACACTGATTCTGAAATCCAGTAATAAAACAACACAGTGAAGAGTATGCAATTTTCTCTGCCAATATGGACAGTATTCGAGGAGAAGCTGTATCTAAAAGTTACAGAAGATTTCATTTGTCCGCAGCTTAGTTCTTGCTCCATGTTGCACATGTATCAGCAAGGGTGTTGTTTATAACAAACAGGTTTTTGATGTATCCATAAGGAATTAGAGCTAGACCACCAACCGATTTCATACAGACCACCCAAGTATTCCCTCAATATCAAAAGCAGAACGATTCCTTTTTAAAACTTTAAGATTTTGCTTTTCTCTATGGTACCAATAGCATTTTAATCCAGCAGAACACCAACACGGATGCAAGATTTTTTACTGTAAATCAAAACAAAGGAACTCTGCATAAAAGCAAGGACTATTTAAAGATGGGACAAACACAGAGCCATGATGGAATCCATGCATTGCAAACAATGTTGACATCATGGTACAGTTCACCCTAGAGTCTGTTTTCCATGCCCTAGGCAAACGCTCAACTGCCTTTTATCAGCACTATTAGTCATTACCATAACAGCAATATAGGATGAAATCAGCATCCGTTACATTGCACGGTTACCTTAAATGCCATCCAGCCACTGAAACAAAGGGCTGGAAAATTACTTGGAGCAATATTGCACTTTTACTTGTGCTAGTGCATTTTTCAATTGATGCAAACACATTAAGGCAGTTAATCAATTACAAATCAAAATCCATTCCCTGTACTATTAATGAACACAACTTTGTTCAGGTAAAAGCACTGCACTGAAATACTTTGAACTAAACATTAATGGTGTATGAATTCTGAATAACAAGAGCAAAACAAACTCCTCCAAGGATTTTCCCTTTTAAAAGTAATTCTTCCATCATCTAAAGCAACTTCTTGTTTTCTTTTATAAACATGTATTGTGTTCTAACAATATATTCTAACAATGTCATGGATTGTTTAAATAGTTTGAAGTTCTCTCACAAAATGAGCTAAGCAGTAGTCCAGGAATGACCTGCAGAATCACCCTTCTACCTCTTTAAAAGCACACATGCTGCCTATTTCAAACATGGCTTTCTGCAGCTTGAAAGGATGTTTTAGCTATTTTCATAATCAACTGCTCTTTTTTCCAAGAGTTTTCAAATAATGCAGTGTGGAAATTGCAATGCCCATATCTTACATTATGGTGACTAGCGTAAGGATAAAAGACTTGGCAAGAGGGAGCTAGTTTGGTACTCTACACTAAATCTGTAATGCAGAACATTTAATAAAAAACCCAAACTAATTAGCACCCATTCAATAAACTGCTGCTTTTTTCCCCCGATTTTTGTCACACAGATGAGGCAGGATAAAGAACCTGATTTGCAGCCTGTACATCAGCAATCCCCACCTGCCCTCCGTGAATAAGGATCACAGCTCTGAATCCTGAAAAGGGATTCAGTCATAATTTAATAGCTTTAAAATTAATCACTTTCATGTCAGTATTACTGCACGTCTTTATATCCCAAACTTGATTTTCTTTTCAAAGGGGTTACAGGTGAAGCGTAGTGTGGGTTCTAATGTATCTCTGAAGTGACAGAGTGTGAATGGAAATACTTAAGACTGCCTAGCACGAATCCTGGGGGGAAAAACTTGCATGCCAAATCTTTGTCTCAGCCTTCATCAGCTGACAGGTCATGGAAGTAAAGCAAACCAGAAACTACACCAATCATGTCTCCTCTAAACTGACAGAATGACTTCCTGTATTTCCTTCATCTATGTATGCAATTCAGAAATTCATATTTTAAAGTTATTCCATTTTCAGAGTATTCAGAAGTTTTGATTTGAGACTATAATAGGCAGCACACAGGCAATAGCCCTCCTTTAGGGAGCTGAACTGAAACTCCATATCCAGCTCCCAATAAGCAACTCCGCCTTGTAATCTGCTATAATAAAATGGCCTAAGGCAAAATATAAAGCACTTGCTACTAGCTGGAGGCTCTAAAGTACTGCATTGGGGGGTGGGGTGGGGTGAGATAGAAATAAATAAAACAAGAAATATCAACATTTTAATGATATTTTCCTCCAGAATCAGAAAAGCGCTTTCTTGCGCTTTTTTTTTCTTAACGAAAAGGATTTAAAAGGCTACCGTCATTTAGCATCTGATGAAGAAGTATCCATTAGCTTTACATAGCCTTTTCTTTACAGTGCCTGACTGAGTTCAGGGTGGTAGCACGGGCATCGTGAGATTTAATCTCAGCTCCAACACACTTCTGTCTCTTCTTTGCAGCCTTATCTGATTGATTCATTTTTCCATGTATTTTATCCTTGGCAGTCCTATTTAATAACAATGTTCATGCACAAAGAGAATTGAGACATGGGGTAAATTCATGACTTGTCCAAAGCCACAAATACATTTTCCTGAGGTAGCCTCCTGAATCCTGCATTCACTGACCAACCCATTAGCCTATAAACCTCCCAGTCTGGCAATATCTCTGTTTCTCCACACAAAACCCCATCTTCTAAAGACATTGTAAAACTTACGCAATATATAAAGTGTTCTATGATGATACAAAATAACATATAAATGCAATTACTGCCATACATGGGAGATCTCAGCTGTTTATCATATAAAGGACATGAACAATACCAGCAGAAGGAGTAAGACCATGGTATCAAAACTATGGTTTGTATGTTCTAAATATTAATTCCAAATTACATTACATTCTGTCCTGCAACTTGTTTGTAAACACACTCTTTTCCTATCTCAGATGTTGATAAAGCACTGAAAATACCTTACATAATGTTTTGCTGCATAGTCAGTTGCTGCTTAAATTTTAGCAAGTTTTTCATACTCCTTATTTGCAGAAACTCTTAAATGTCTTCTGTTTTCCCTTTTGGCTTTTTATTTAATTTTCAAATAGCTATTTCTGTGCTTTTGCCAGAAGGAATATAAAAATTACAACTAGGCCATAAGCAGAAAAAGGAAGTAAAAGCAAATAACAGTCTCACAAAACAGTGCTGTTCTCTGGCATGGGATTTAAATATTGAGATGCAGCAATCTCAAACTTAACAATATTAAATAAAGGAAGTACTTATTTTGGAGGTCATCACCAACTGTGATGGAGACACATGACATAAGTTGCTTTGGTTTTCTTTATTTAAATGAAGATGAATGTGGTGGGGGAAACCAGGTGCGAAATAAAGATCTGAGATGAGCACTGGTATTTAGGTGAGACCACAATGCAGTGCAACAGGAACACGTAGCACTGCCGAGAGAACTTAAAGTCAACCAAATAAGTAACAAGCTCTTTTGTGTACACTAGCATCTTCCAGTTCAGTGATAACATCTATTATCCCTATTCTAGATAGGCACAATGATAATCTTGAATTAAAACTCTAAATAACCTGGTCATTTGAACATAAAAAGGATACACACTAAATCAATATAAATAAATACACCAATACTATTATGACCATTATTGATTATTAATGTGTTTGATAAAATCATAATGGAATTCCTTGTTTTTCTGATGCAATATATCAAGCGCTAATATTTTCCAGGCACAAGAAGTTTAATAATAAAGTTTATAACAGTAAACAGAAGTATTAATAATAAAAGTTTATCACAAGAAGTTATAAAATATTTCTTTAAACTACAAAAATACATATATATGTGTGTGTACACATACACAAACGTATGTCCTTTTGATGGATAGAAACAGTTTAGTCGAATTTTTTTTCATCTTTTCAATGGTAAGATTAATTTTGGTTTTATAATCTGAATGGTCTTTTAACAACAGTATCTCCTATTTATTCCATTTTCCCAATGGATTCTGTTTATCTTCTCAAGTGAAAAACATATAAGAAGTGGTGTTTTGGATTGGCAGCTCCATGCCTCATTATTGCTATATAAAGGCAAGCTAATTTATCCCCCCAAACTTATAATAAAGCACAAATATTACAATTTGCAATTATTTTTTTTCCTGCTGGATTGGCAGCTCCATACCTCATTATTGCTATATAAAGGCAGTGTAATTTATCCCCCAAACTTGTAATAAAATGCAAATATTACAATTTGCAATGATTTTTTTCCCTGCTAAGAATGAACTCTAAACAATAGACAGCTACAGTTTCTCTGCCACACCAAAATAGTGACTTCACCCCAGAGCAATTACATGTTTCAATAGCCTTTCCAAAATAACTCCAAGTGGAAAATCCACTCTGCTGTTCAACTGATTTCATCATCTATGTAACTGCTTTTACTTATCCTAACTATAGCAAGCTTTAAGGATCTCGGCAAGGAAGGATTTACAGGAAATTACAGCTCCAAATATCGATATCCGAGTAAGAATCAGTTTTGCCAGAGCAGGGACTTCAGACTTTGGCCTGCCTGCGCTTCTGGAGATGAAGCTGGCAGGAAGTGGAAGGGGAAGCAACGCACTTGAGGCCAGGATAACAGCTCGGCAGGAAGCGAGGGAAGGCAGCTACAGGCCAGTCAGCAAGATAATGAATACAAGCCAACCTTACAGTAACGAGGAGAAAAAGAAGTTTGACTTTGATTTTTAGCTCCAAATTCAAACAATACGATTAATGGTCATCTGCTCTCTTCCTCCCATTGTAACAAGGCATAAAACGAGCTTTGTTTGGTTTAGCATTCAGAGCAAGAGCAAACACTACTTGTATGCACCGGTGCCGAGAGCTGTGCATAATCAAACCCTGTACAAAGAACCATGGGACAGATTAATGCTTTTGTGCCTACAGAGACAGATATCAGGTGGGATTTTCACAAGAACCTAAATGAGATAGGTGGCTACATCCCACAGAAGTTAAGGAACAAAGGGAGAAAAAGGCTTGTTCCACGTTTCTTTCTGTGGAGAGGTATTTGCCTCAAGAGACTGTGTGATTGCTGCAACTTTTCCGTTGGGTTCTCTAGAGGGAGCTACTACAAATAGGTACTAATCAAGTGAAAATAATAATAATAATATATATATATCTTTAAAAAATAATATAAAAACTCTTTTTTCACAATTGCTGAGGTTTCCCCCATTTCTTAGAAAACAACCTTCTGAAATGCTATTGATTACGTTGCTACAAAAAAGTAGCAGTAAATTTCCAAAAAGGATGTCAGTATTAAGAACACTAAACAAATTTCAAACTGAAATTACCTAATCTTTAAGAGCACACTTCATGTTCAGCTCACCTGTGATTAATGTATATCAATTTATGAAGTCAGTATTCAACTGTTATCTGAGGAAGAAGGACTGAAGTGAAAAGGAAAAGTTGGATACTATAAAAATAGGAAACTAGTAATAAAATTTAGATCCCACTAAATTTAACAGTGCCATTATTCAACTTTATTCTGAGTAAGCCTTAACAGAAACTTCCATTTTCTAGCTAATTAAAAACCCCAACCATATGTCTCCAGGGAATAAAGAGAAGAACGAATAAAAAGAAAACCCAACATTGATACCAGCAGGCTGAAGAAATAGATTCCAGATGTTTAAAGGCAGATTCTTTACTTAAGTCTTTCTTGTGTAGGTATGAAACTGGAAGACAAGATGGATTTTTTTCATGTTGTCTTCCAAACCTGTTATTGATGTAAAATTGTTCCAGTGGAACTGGGTTGGCCTCATTAAAATCACAGAAGAAATACTGCATACCTCATGTTATCCAAAAAAAGTGGCAACAATTCCAGTTTCACCTGTGCTACTGCAAATCCAATCCACCTTTAAAGTCTTATATACGGTCCTTCAATGCTGGTAATGTTAACTATAGCAGTAATGCTAGACGGAATCAAAATATTAGGTAAATACAACCATAAGAGATGATAGTTGTGACTTCAGCAGCATATGGTATTTATAATAAAAAAAAAAAAAAAAAAGAATCTGGTAACAAAGTAATTCCATTTTGGTATTTTATATGGTTAAAAGAGTTTGTACAAGAAATAATAAAGATGCAAGCTCTCAAATACAACTTTTATAGCCTGTACATCTGCCATACACACAGCAAAGGGTAACTGCTTTTACTACTTTTACTATATATAACATTAGGAATCAGGAATCTTGTTCCCTAGAAAAAAATATTAATACTGCACAGAAACTGGCATAGAATGTATTGGTCAGTATTAGTTGCATCAGCTTTTCACAAGGTTATTTGCAAATGATTTCAGGATTCTTAAAGGCTTTCTTCTCCAAAGGCAGAAGCAATGAAATGAAATATTTTCCAATAGTTTTCATAGTTTGTTACGTGTAGCTCAACTGGCACAGAAGAAAGATGTTTGTATTTCCTTTCATTGAGTTGTCATTCTCAGTTTTTAAAGGAAAGAGTGTACCCAACAACTCAGGTAAGCTGTCCAGCTGGTGGCAAGAGTTCCACCGACTCATGTTGAGGCCCAGGAAATGGGTGATAAGCCTGAAAAGAATACAGAAATATAGGCTCATGCTATTTAATTGCTCATATCCCAAGTTAGCCTTTCTGGAGCAATACAGAGTTAGAGATTTGTAAATAATGAGGACTGTCTGTGGTGCTGCTAAGAAACAGAAACATGAAAAGCTGGACACATCCTAATATGCCAAAAGGCTTGGCTACCTGAGGTAGAAAGTCTGTGAGCACACAGTCCTTCAGAGAAGACATCAAACAAGATACTACTGAGTACATGAAGTCTCTCTCCCCTTCTCCCGCTCAAAAAAATTAGAAAAAATACTTGAAGAACAAGATACGGTTTCCTTATATAACTTAGTCAAATGCTCAAGCACAAATAAGGGAAATGCTTAATGTACCTAACAGAAGCTAAACAACCTCTAGTGATGTATACCTTCTGAAATGAACACAATCTAACCCTCCAAAGCAGTATCTCAACAAAACAAGAAATGTTGATTCTGATATTGATTATACCCCATGAAGACTAGATGTCTGACCTTCCCTGAGCATGTATAATTTATCTCTTTAATAAAGACCAGGGAAGACAGCCTTAAAAAAACCCACCCAAAACCAAAAAAACACACACAAAAAAACCCCAAACCCCAAACAAACTATTATTAAAAGTTTTTAAATCTTGAAATTCTGAAATTAATTTGCAGTCTTCAGCTTTTGTTTTGTTTTGGTTTTGCTGGTTTAAGATCAGTTCTTAAATTGACTACATTACTGCACACTGAGAGAAAAATCTATTATGGTCAACTTTCCACTTTCAAATTTAAAATATAACTAAGAACTAATAACTCCTGCATTTGTACACAAAGATAATATATTCAGTAAAATGTCCAGAGGAAGGATTTTGAAAAAGGATCCTCAACTGTAGTTTAGTAAATACAGCCAGTAAAACCAGTTTTAACAATAATGAATCCTTAAAAAAACCAAAACATCAAAACCACCCCAAAACTAAAAGTTCATTTAAGATTCTGAAACAGGGATAAATTGTATTTTAAATAACTGCAAGAACATTAGATCACATTGAGTGTACTTTCTACTCTTTCAGTGAAAAGCACACAGTTGACTGAAAACAAGATATAAATCTAAATCTTAAGTCCTTTTCCAGTCTTCATCAAGCTCCTTCTCTCAAGGAGAACTTCCACTTACTATCAGCCTTGCAGGACAATAGGCAGATGTACTCCTATTTTCCAGAGGACTCTGTTGATTCACAGAAGAATCTTGCCCAAAGTCAAGATGACAGATGTACAAATTGCTCCAGTTATGGGGTTTAATCAGACAATTCTATTGTCAACAACATTCTTATAAAATGGGTTCAGCAGTGATTCCATTGCATACATCAAGAGCTATAATATTAATCTTGGATGAAGTACTGTATTTGAACCAGTCTTGAAGTGTATTCAGTATAACCACTATATATTTCTATTCACTCTAAAAACTATGAATGCATGAAAACTGTGTGCACTAAAACAAACATCATGGATATTAGCAAAATCTGCTGTACTTAAGGAATGCATACAAATTAATTATTAAAAAAACCTTAGGGTTTTTTTATAAACTTTAACTCTGGGTTTTTTCCAGAAACACTTTAAAGTCTTTGAAAGTAAATAAAAACATATTTAGTGCACAAGCTGTTCTAACACCAAAGTAAACCAGATACTGAAACTTAAATTGCTGTAGTCTAAAAAACAAAACCCCCACTATTTAAATTTTACTTACTGCTTTTGCAGCTAATGAGACCTTTTCCTTCTCCTTTTTCCTCTGTTCAGCATGTGTTCTATGTGATTCTTACACTGACATTTACAAAACATTGAAATACTTGTGAACTCTGCTTCTGAATATAGTATTAAGTATAATGTTAATTGAACACGAGGGGGCGCGTTGCTTATTTAATTAAACAACTGAAATGCAGAAGACTGTTTTTGTTAAACTAACAACTCACCCGGTGAGGCAAAGCCTCAAGGACGATTTTAATATTCTGACCTCTGCACCTGAAACTTTCTTCAGGTGCGAAGCCAATTCCACAGTAGTCATCTGACTTTTACCAAGCCACAAATAAAGTCCTTGCACAAGATTATGGGGAGACTGGTCCTGTTAAATGGACACTCTTTCAAAAAATAAAACCAGATGGCTTCAGTTCTGTGTTGTACAATAGTTAAATACAGCATCATATTTTTAATTAAGGATGGACTAGATTTTCAAGCACCCTGACCAAAGTATGAATGCAATTATACATTCACAGATGCATTTTTTTGAAGTCTAAATGGGGAAAGAAGTAATTCTTCCTTCCTAGTTCTTTCTTGCCTTATGGTATTGCTATGCAAATGTAAACAATTATATTGCTTTGAAAAGAGAGAAATACGGCTGCTTCTAGTATTTTAGACAGAGGTGAACTGATACCCTGGGTCACTTATCTGTGATGGAAAATTCACGAATTTCAATGGAAGATGTTTCCTTTAAATAACACCACTCACAGCAGAGCAGACTTGCAAGATGATGAGATGAAGTTTAAAAATGTTATATTTTTTTATAATATAAGAGTCTAACAAAGAAGAAAAGTATATGCTTAACAATTAACTGGAAAGATCCAGTTTCCTGGTACTGATCCAAGAATAATAAACAGAGAAGTAGAAACAGTGTATTTCTCAGTGTTCCTTTATAACACTCTAATATAAATGAAATTTTCTACCTGTTCTATCTTCACTAAAGACAAGGGCTTCCCTTTTTATATTTTTATTTATATTTATTTTATATATAGTATTTTTATTTATTACTGTAACTAATGTCTAATTATTGGGACATTTGCTGTACTGCATGATCAAAACAAAAAGTAACAGCAAGTAGAAGTTTTTCTGATTTGCAAAATACATAATGTATTAACTTTTCTCAAATGCTTTGGTTTATCTTTACTGAAACTCCATATTATGCACCACAGGTTTTTAATATTGTTCACTCTTCTGGAATGCTAAGTGCAAAAGACTTAAATGATTTAAGATACTGTAGAAAACGAGCACAGGTAATGGGACTGTGTTTTTAGAACATTCGCTTTTTTAAAAACATCCAAAAGTTTGAAATTCAGGCTTTTACTTAAGAAATAGCAATGGTAATTTTCAGTTAAGTTACTGATTCTTTCAAATAGCTTTTAAAACAAAAACAATTATTAACCTTTACTTAATATATTACAACATTTTTAATGCTTATTTTCAATGGATTCATGGAATAAATATGTGATCGTATGCAGATTTTGAGCCTCCACTAAGAAAGAACTTCCTAAACTGATTCCTGTTTCCAGCTGTACTCAAATATTTTAACCTTGCAAGACTACAAGCAAAAAAACCAAGTTTTTTTACTCCAGTTACTTATGCTAGTGTATAACTCATGTTTTAAAAGTAGAAGTACATTTTTAGACTACGTTGAAGGCAGTAAACATCTGGTTATTGATGTTCACAAAAGACATCAACACGCCAAAGTTTTCACAACCTCACCAGTACATGGAATAGCCAGGAACACGGCTAGACCTGTCTTTAATGTATGTATTACCTCATCTATTCATCCCTCCATCAATTCATCAAAACAGAGTATATCAAGTCTTTTTTGCTCAGTGATGCTAACAATAAATAGACTTGCTGGGCAGCAAAAGGGTGAAGGAACAGATCGATTCACAGCACACTACTACAACAACAACAGTGTAGAGCAAAATACAAACAAATCATAACATAGCATAGCTTATGTATGTTATGAAGTATAACAAAACCAATATATATAAACTATGATACTATATTTTTCATATCACATCATGCTACACAAAAAGCGTTAGATTATTGTGTCTTATATTATGAAATAGCTACCCATACAGAGATTTCCAAAGATGTATGTCTATTTCAAATATTATTATTAGTTCATGTCTTTCTTACATTTGAAAACACCCCTATTGATTTTAATTTTATTCTTTTCTCCAGTTTTCTTACAAAAACACACTAGGCATATGCAGTAGTAAAACTAAACATGCCTATTCCAAAGGTCTTGCACAATGTTGTTAGGCAAAAAATAACATATGGAAATTACAGCTTCTACTACATAAATGGAGAAGAGGGACAGCAGTTTGGAACATGGTATGTATGAGAGTTTCATTACTTTTCTATTTCAGCCTAATGCAATTTTGCTTAAACAATTACAAACTCTTACAGTATAATACAAAGGTGCCTTTAAACCAAATCCTCTACCAGTGTCTTGCTTCCTGTGAGGCAGTTGTTTTGGCAAACAGCTAGAAGCCTGCCAAGACAAGGTCATCCATCTTTGCCTGAAAAGCTTGAGCCAGCTTTATACAGTAAGGACTTATTACAAACACACAATGCTTACCAGATGTTCAATCAGCTAACTGGATACAGTCCAAGGGACAGCTGTAAATCCATGGAGAGATGTTCGTTATGAAGGCATTTGCCACACAAAGTCAAAATTACATAGGCAGCCTTTGGAGAACCTCTTCACTGAACAGTGCAGTTTAAAAGAATCATGTACCGACAGACTGAACTGTCACCAAGTGCTGATTTGTGTTTGCACTGATACCTTTAAAAAAAATTTGGGGTTTGAACAGTTAGCCTGCAAAGTTCATTTTCCCAACCAAATGCCTGTGCCATTACTGAAGTCAGTATTAACTTGCAAGGACAAAGAACTTAATATGGACTCTCACACTATTATTTCACAGCTCCTCTTCTTAGACCTTCCAGTTATTGTCATTCAGGTAACAATGCACAAATGTCTGCTTTCAGAAGCCATGCTATCAACAGGTGAAGTTTTGTCTTGGAAAAAAACGCATCCCCTACCACACCAACAAGTAAATACAGACCAGAGTCAGTTGAATTACAGATAACCACTGACCTGAACTTATTCTAACAGATTTGGGACAAAAGATTTATTTAAAGTTGTTTATTTAGGATATGACAAAGTTGTCTGGCTGAGCATCATAACCTTCAAGTTTCCACATTAATATAAATGCAAGGCTTGCGGGTTGTTTTTGGTTTTGGTTTTGTTTTGGGGTTTTTTTTTTCCTGGGTTTCTTGGTTTGTTTGTTTGTTTTAAAGAAACAATCTAGAAACTCAAGATTTGGCTAGGCAAAGATTTCTTCCAGTTGTAAACACAGTCATAAATAGATGACTAGTTCCAAGAAGAAAAAGAAAGAAAAAAAGAATGTTCATTTTTGCAACAAGCATCCACACTTCAGCACAGATATATTTTAAGATTAAACCAAATAACACACAAGAGAAAAGACATGCTAATAATAGTTTTGAATTATGCCTCCTAAGAGGAGAAAATGAAGTCAATAGCAGAAGGAGAAAACTTTGTAAATCAGCTTAAGCTTCTTTTATCTCTTTGATTTTACCCTTTTTCCCTTGTGGTCTGAATGCTGATCTTTTGGTACTGAGTTGAACAGGGATGAAATAATCCCCCAAACCCTACCTACATAAAACCAAAGCTTCAAAGGAAGTAGGTTCTCATTGAAAGCAAAGATTCTAGTTACATTTGAAGTTGGCTCACATGCTACTGCTTTCTGGTGTTCTATTAAGCAAGGAAGCCTACAGTAGGAAAACCAAACAGTCAGTGTAATATCCTACCTTTACTCAAGCTATGCATAAGAAAATGAGATTAGGTTTTTAGAAGAAGCAACTTACCGAGACTGAACAGAGCATAACAAATGTGTGCCTGGTTTCTCTGACTGGATATTTTTCTTTACATCAGGAAGGGAGAAAAGCTATACAGTATGAACACTTCAAACCCTGTATCCCCCAGCACGCAGTATTCCTAAGAACTTACAGGGGGAGTTGCATTTATGAAAGAGCTCTAACTCATGAACCTACCTGAGTAATGTGACTTAAGACAGACACCATTCAGTTAGCACTGCCAGTTCAGCACTGTCCTGTTCAGATAGTTTCAGATTATTTTAACTCCCAGAAAAAGCCCCAGCCTCGAGTCTAAAAACTTAATATCCATGTGGCTTGCTAAGCCTTGGCAGCTTCCCAGGCACCAAGCAGCATCCTTACTTCACAGATAATTTACATTTTATACCTGGAAGACTGCCTGCCCGAACGCCACAAATAATCCAGTGGTGTAGATCCTTTCTGCTTCACCTACAGCTCTGGAGGAGCTACAAAGGCTTGTTGGGGCCCCACTGGGAACAGCACAGTCCAACTCCACCTTTGCCTCTCCTCAGACTCTTCCTAAGCCAATTCCAACACATCAGCTTCTCTCAGACATGAAAACGCAGAGGAAGTTAAGGATATGTGTGTGTTGAATGCTCAATCAAATTCTGCATTTCAAAATAAGAGATAAGACGGTCTCTGCAGTGAAGCTAGTTAGGGGCTCTGTGAGTCTTCTTTTCCATGTGTTTACCACAAGGAACATGGCTTATTATACAATAGGTTCTCCATTCATTCTCATTTAAAAAGCAAATTAAAAAAAAAAGTCTAGAAAAGCGGTAACCTTTGTAAACAAGTGGTTAAACCAGCAGACAAAACTAATACAATAAAGAAGGCTGACTCCCGTGTTAAAATCTTAAAATGCAATTATTTGCAATAAAAAGCTGGTGATTAACTTGGAAGTTTCTTTTAGAGAAAAATGCTAATGCCAGGAGGAAGAGCAAAGGTGGGCTAGAGATACATCCTGATGGAAGAGATGTATCAGTGGGAATAAAGAATAATTTGTAGCTTCTAAAAACCTGAGAAATGTTTCTAGAAAAAGAGGTGAACTGCTCCTCACCTACCAGAAGAATATTCGGCTGAGGTCTGTCTACCTAGTCATATATTAGAAATTCTGAGCAAACTCAAGCATTCTTTCACAGCCAGTTTACTACCCCAACATCAGTTACCAGAAACTGTTTCACATCCTGGCTCATCAGTTTTCCAACAGCACCACATATCTCCCAAAATTGCAACAATCAGAGATAATTTAAAAAATACAAAAACAGCCACCCAATCCAAAGTTGTATTTGCAATAGAAGACATCAGTGAAAGAAAACACCACTTTTCACTAACACAAATTCCTGAAACAGCCAAGCAAAAAGACTAGCTCCTGGATGCATGTCATTTAGACAGATTTCTGTGTAAGCACCTTCTTCTGTTCTATGTTCAGACAGTTCCTAGCACTACCAGATCTCATTTTCTGAGCCCTTAAAGAATAAGAAGCACAATTAATTATGATAACAACAACAACAACTACAAGGAACAACTAAGGAACAAAAGCTCTGATAAATGGACACACGGAGAATTGTAGAGATGGTTTGGAACCCATGAGATATTTTCTAGTAACATATCTTTGCAAAAGGATGCTGCAACACAGAACATAAATACTATTTTTCTTGTTGTATTGATTCTATCAAAGTTGAATGCCTGGAAAAAATCCTGTGGATAATGTGCTTAACAAGCTATATCTGTGTTAAAGATTTATCAACTATGACCCTGCTTATACTGGTACTATTTTCATTTTTCCAGCAGAATTTCTGCCATAACACATGACAATCAGCAATAATTGTATTTGCAAAACTTAAGGCCTTCAAGTAAATGAACTGAGAAGAACCAGGAAATCTCTTCTAAGCTCATATATTTTAATTTAAATATATAACCTAATGTAGTCACAATTCTAAAGACTTTGTTGGATATTTCGATGCAAAAGGTCTAATAATCAACCTAAACAAAATGTTATGCATTCACAAAATACTGCCATGACTTCAGCTAACAGTCTTTATCATTAAATATCACCTGAAGTTCTTCATCCTGTGAAACAAGTTATCTTATGAGCATATGAGTTTGAAGATGAATGTATTAGAAAAACGTAATCTCTTGTAATTACATAACTTGTAGACGTAACCAAGAACTTCCAACAGGCTGCTTTCTGCAGTACCTACCACCTCCAGCATGAGTTACGGTGTTTTATTGCAGTTCAACTCCCCACTCTAAAATAGGGAATCTGTAATTGTATAGAAATACAATTGCATAATGTAAATCGGGACATATAACAATGAAAAATAATCATTACAACTGATTAGACATAGTACATACAGAAAGAGTTTAGAATAGTTCTTAATTCTTAATTACATATTGCCTATAATAAATACAGTTAAGAAAAAAACCTAATGTGCCAAGGTCATTTTTAAGTCACGCTACAGTTGATTCAATACTGACATATTGCAAATGGTAACTTAATAAGTTGGTAGAAAGCTACCATAAGTAACTGTATACATTTGTGTCACACATAAACCAATAATTCCAAAGAAAGAAGAAATCTACAATAATAAATGCAGCGGGGAGGTCACAAGCTTTTACATACACCAGCATCTGTCTCTCAGTCTATGTAAAACTAACTTAGTTGAAAATGTTTTTGATCATTCCTCAGGCGATTTAACTCTCTTACCCACTTAATGGCCATCTGTTATTCTAGTTTTTAAATCTAATCATTGTGTCATCATATTAGTTAAGTTTTAAACTTTCAGCCTGCATTTGTATCTCTATCAGCTACACCAGAACTCTTAAGTATTTCTGAAATCATTCAAACAACTTCACTCACAAAACTCTATAAGCACTAAAACAGATGAAAAACCACTGACAAAGCATGTCAATTCAACTGTCAATAAGTGTACTTCAGTCTAGAAACAACACATACACCACAGCAACACTGAATTAATACAGAAAAATCAATATGACCTTGGACAACAAGCAGCACTGAAGAAATTAATAACACAGCATGTTTATAGGGTCTCCTGTTCATTGAAAGACTTATAAACACCCTTCTCCAGATGAAGATACAAGACTAAAAACCTGTGCAATCATTAGATGCAGTCTGCAAAGTAACAGCAAATAAATATGACAGATCTTTCCCAAGCTAATTACTTCTTACAAACACCAGCCTCCTATAAACTTCATTTTTCTTATATACTGCATATATAAAGTGAAGTCACCCAATGTTTGGTTAATAGCAGAATTGACTGATTACATGCTTTGCAAGTCTGATAAAATATTCTGGCAGAGTAACAACCACCACCACCTTGATCTTGTCTCCCAAAAGTAAGTTATTAGAAATGCTTATTCTTAAAGATCCTACATGATTGCAAATGGGACAGAACATGGCTCAAAGAAGTTAATAAAAATATTCCAGCTAATACTACCGGATGATTTGACAAGTCCACAGGAGCTCCATTTGTTTGTTTGACCAAATGGATTTTTTTAAAAATATCCCTTAAAGTGCTAAGTGGGTAGTTACTATTTGTCAAAACTTTAAAAATCCAATAAATGTATTAAAACTGTAAACAAATATTTTTAGGAATGTAACTTTACTGATTAACTGTTGCAGTTATTTTAGCCTGTGAATGAACACCTCAGTGTGTACCTACATTTGGGAAGTTTCCACTGACACAGCTGTTTCCATTCATGGGAAACATAAATAGGTATTTACACTGAATGCAAAGAGGAATTTTAAAGTAAATCTACAGAAGGTAAAAAACCCTGCAGATCAGTTTTGACATAGAGAGTGTAAAGACCACAACTGTTACAGAAATACTCATTACACAGTTTAAAATGGAGAATTTTTAAATTGTATTTTAAGAGCTGTTTTCTCTCCCTCTTCCAATGCCCACATCAGCAAAGCATGCTTAAGTATTTTGCAGAACTGGTTTTGAAAGCAAAACATGGCAATGTTCAAATTCTAGTAGAAAAAACTAAATCCTACTTTCGAGAACATCACCTTCTGTGTGATAAACAGTTCAATTAGCATTTTCTTTTCAGTATGTGGGCCACACAGTTCCTACTACAAAATTTACAAAAGATTGCTAAAATGACTAGTTACTCACCCTCCCTCTCAACACAGAACAAGCATTCAACAGCTACAAGCAGGGTCCAAAACAGGATTAGTGTAAAAAAAGGTGATGATAAAAATGGTCCTGTCAGGTTTGTTGCTCTTGTAAGGGCTTTTTATGCAGTTTGCTTTTCACTTCTCAGACTTTAGCATTTGTATTTTCCAACCTTTTTCTGCTTCAAAGACTAGAATTGAATGGAAGCAAGTTCTAGAAAATTATGTTTTCAGAAAAAAATCCAAATTCCCTGAGATTTGAGCAATCCAGTGGAAGAGTTGGCAATGCTGAAAGCCACCCAGTGGAGAGCAGTCTAAAGCCTTGGGCTTTCCAGGCTGTCCCCTAACAAGTGCACTGTTAGTGCTGGAGGAGTAGAGCTTCTCCTTCAGGCAGCTTCTGAAAGAAATTTCACAATATAGGAAGCTGGCACAGCACTATGACCTCCCATGGATTTATAGCTTGTCTTTAGAATGGGAAAAAAATTGCAAGTAGCAATATCAGCATCTGGCAGCAAAGGCGGCTTTGCTATCTATGGGTGTCTCTTAACTAGTCTGTCTCAACGTGACAGGGAGAAGCAGAAGTGCTCTTTACCTCCTTTTGTAAGCTGCCGTATTTCCATCTGTTCTGTACTCCTAAGCCACTCAAATGATGAAACTCCATGAATGATTCAGTTTAGAGGAGGGGGGAAGAGGAAGAGTAATTGTGTACTTCTGTTCAGGAAGTCTGCTTATAACAATGAACTGTTCTCATTGTTTTGCCATGCAAGTCAAATGGAGCAGAGGGGTAAGCAATCTGGCAGCTGCGAGTAAGGGACAATTGAATATTAACAGGTATATGGCAACAACATCTTATGTCAATATTCTGTAAAAGCATACTAAAAATATTGAGAACATACTACTAAAGAGTTTCTTTTTTTCCTACTATTTAGGATTTTATATGTAAACTTTTGACTTACATAGCAATTTATTCACATAAGGGTTCACTTGCAAAATTAGGACTTCTGCCTCTCAGAGGCAGTATAATAGAGGACAAAGTTCTCTGCCCATATTAATGGATTCAACTAACCTTAAGTCAATTATACCAAAACAGAATTTGGATATCTATCTTAAAAATCTTTGAGATGTGCCAGATAACTGAATTATGTTATTGATTGCTGATAATCAGAAACCTGCATAGAAGAAACAAGTCTGATTTCCAGTACACAGAATTACAGGACAATACTGGTTGGCATGTATATACTACATCTCAGTGGATCAAAAAAAAATGTTTTATTGCCTTTTTTTTTTTAAATACTGCTAACAGAGTTACATGCAACATGATTGCTTCCTCCAGGTAACATTGTTGCTATAGGTATTTTTATTTTCATAAATTGCTATTTTTTTTCCCCTCCAGAATTTGAAATGAAAAATTATACTCATTTTCAGACCATGAAAAGAATGCTACGTACCCTGTTGCTATTCACAATGAAGATGAGAGTTCAAAAACAAGATCCTAGTTAACAAATTAAGTCAAAAATAGCAATCACCAGCCCTAGCCACTCAGAAGTCATGCATTTAGTCTAACTTGAATCTTATGTTCATTTTATAGGCAATGCATACAGATCAACTACAGTGAACTGCCGCACTGAAACGCATAAAATACATATCAGATGTATTCTATTTACATACATATTTATATAAGTATATCTACATAAACCAAATTAAATAGGCATTTTTTAAATATGTAGAATAAGTTACTTTACATGTGGGTTAAGTGTTTCTATTCACTACAGAACGATGCATACAGTTGTTAAGTTAAACAGGGTTCTTCACCAAGACAGCTGAAGTGAGAGGGGACTCATCCAAAATTAGCTAGACTTCAGCCCTACTAAAGCAGTCTAAAAACAGGATTTCATTACATCGCTAAAAAAACCCCACTAAAATAGTTTATGAACAGTTGTACAAACGTGATCCAATTTCCCTTGTGAGGAAAACTAACTTTCCTAGAGAATTCTGCAATACTTCTACACAACATTTCTCCATGGTTATTAAATTGGCTGGGAAAGCTCTAAAACACAAGTTCTACTTCATTTTGTAAGCACACCAGCTTCTGAAGGATTCTATCAAATTCACCCTCACTAAAGCCTCTTGGTTTTTCCAAGGGCTTCCCATAAGACAGTATTTCGTAAGCTTTTTTCCCCTCAGTGGCCTGTCTCCATTCAAGTGCTCCACTTCAATGCTAACATAGCAACACAAATTCTAGTTCTGCAAATTTCCTTCTAAGCCCTTTCAAGTGTCACAGGGTAATGCACTACATAATATAGGAGACATTACCATAGCCATTTTTTATTTTCCTGTATAAAAGGTTATAGAGTTTTAAAGAACTTTTGAAGAACAGCATAACACCGTTCTTCCTGCTCTTTGACAGTCCGACACACCTGAATGCATCTTGTGATGGAACAGTAACACAATGCTCGTTTGGGTATCAAGAACTACCAATGGAAGGCTGGAGGAACATCTACCTGCTCTAAGACAGAACTACACCATCTTTAACCACATTTTAGTTCCATTATTGGCATGTCATTAGCAAGTCACGTGGAAACTACTATTCAACTGATATTTTCTTCAATATGCAGGAAGAAAAAAAGGCAGAGCATATTTTATGTGGGTACAAAATGTGGCTATAAGGTGAAGTTTAAATAATAGCTTGCTTTGATTTTAAAATTCAGCATTTATAGCAATATGTGGGTTTGCAAGCAACTGTTACTAATTGGTCAGAGCACAACAATTCATTATGAAGAACAGAAATATAAATGCATTCTTCCGCTGTTTCTCAACTGTGCCAGCCAAAATCATTTCATTTCATTTCATAACATTTTCTGTTTCAGCTCCTGTCAGGGTTTACATAAGTCTTCTTTACATACTGTGAACCAATGAAAATGTCACTTAGCTGAGCTCTATAAGCTACTGGGGAAAGCTGATCAGTGGACATAATTTTAAAATACGCAAACCTAAACCAGCCACCTAGGCCATTTCAACAGGTCAGGTTGTCATCAAAACCATGACTAAGATAAACCAATGTGCTTCTTCATAAATTCTTTTATTCCCACCATATACCACCTGACACTCTTCCCAGTTAACAGCAGAAAAATATCTTAATTGTTTAATAAATATTTCTCTTCCATCTTTCTTTGGGTTTTTTTCCAACATGTAACTGCTATATCATAAAAATGAAAACACCATGTATCATTACAATAGTTTGGTCATTACTTTACTTGCAAATAAAAGCATTTAGTAGAAAAATATCAAATATGAGAATAACTTGAAAAGCAAATAAGCTCACACACACACACACTCCTTTGATATCTTATCATTGGTACATTCGTCCAAAAGTAAGAATTTGGAAGTTTCTTTTGATAATTAATACTGTCAAGCTATTCTCATTTCATCATCGTCCTTTTAGCTGGTATTGTTACCATTAGTGATTAACAGGGTAAGATAAACTGCGACTGCTTATTGATTCACAGGCAGATACATCAAAATGTGTTCACTTTAACTTGAGCTCATACAGATTTAAGAGGATATTGGCACAGCACCTCCTCCAATACTTCTACTGCTGAGGCCCTTGGAAGATGCCATTCATGAAAGAGTAAGATAAAAGATTGAAAGTCCCTACCTTCACCTGATGATCCTGAAAGGTCTATGATGACATACACTCTCCCTTCTGGCTCCAAGTCAATCTGCAATCAAGAAGAGAATTAGAAGTAAAACTTAGAATGGCTCCCAAAGCAAGTGACTGCACATGCAGGAAACAGTTTCCAAAACTCATGAAGCTAAGGTGTAGGCAGGACACATGGGCAGGTCTACAGTTCACTACCAACAGAGCCTCCTTTCACAAAGAGGCCCTGAGGACCCTGCACCTTCACTGAAGTTAAGAAGTGTGTGCCCTCAACACTTGGAAAGCTTTAGCCCAGTGAATTTTACAAATCAAATATTCAAAACACTGTTCTGCCATACGTTTGCACCACTGTTTCCAAGGAAACAAGGCAATAAGTTAAAAAGTGCTAGTATCAAATAATTTTTTTTACTGTAATTCATACTGAGCCCAGCTATGCAAATGTGAAAAACAACACTGTGACCTATTCAGATCCCAGGGGGACAGATCAGCTCTGGTCACAGAACAGGGGAAACGAACACACAGGGCTCGGACGGCTGGTTAACACGTGTTTATAATACCCCCTTTGTATTCCCACTGGGAGAAAGAAATACATGCTTTATCCTCTTATTTTGAAATACAAAATTTATTTATTTCTGCACCCTTCTGGTAGATTTTAAAGGAGTCTTTGGTCTTAGGGAGATCACTTTCTCTCAGCATGAAATACAGGTGCTCAGTATCAAGCCACTATACTCTCACAGACTGTGAGAATAAGCTCCTGTACGTTTAGGCACTGCAATAAAGAGCTCATTACAAATCCTGCTGTATTTTACCATACATTTCATCAGCAACTCTAAATACTGCTGGATTTGAGTATCTTAATGGTGCCCCACACATAAAAGACAATTTTTGCTGCCACCCATCTCTCAAAAATTAAACGGTAACTAAAACACTATGTAATCAATAGCTCTTACTGTCACATGACAGCTCTCACACAATTTCAGAGAGTGAGTAAAGCAACATGGTATACATGAATACTGTATTTTCAGTCCATTTTAGTAAGCAAAGCACACAGATAAAATTTCATGTGCGCTGCCAGGGTGCCTCGGGGGGGCCATGCCTGCCAGGGCCTGTCCTATGCCCCAGTGCTCCAGCCAGGAGTGGGCAGACAGGGAGGCACCAGGGCAGCCCCAGCCCCCGGCATCAGACACCTCCCCGGGGATGGGAGCAGGACAGTGCCAGGCCCAGGCTGGGACACGGTGTTGCTGGGGCAGGGGCTGAAAGCCCAGGTGCTGACATGGGGTCCTGGGCCATGGGCAGGGTAGGGGGGCCTGGCAGTGACACTGGGGCCTGCTGGTGCCCCCAGGGCCCTGGCACTCACAAGGAACTTGAGTTCATGCCTGCCACATACCAAACTGGGGTACACAGGGCAGGTGAGAAAATGAGAAAAGGAGACGTGCCCCCAAAAGCCCCATTCTTCCCCCAAGTGAAAAAGCAGTAGGATTATGTGTCATTGGTGCCAGACCAAACAGACACCTCATGTGCCTCATCGCCCAGCCTGGCCAAGCTGGGCTCTCCAGAAACCCCAGAACTTCACTTTCCTGACACTTGTACTACAGCAAGGCAACCACACACAGAGCCTGTGGCTTCCCCACGCAGCAGGGGAAGGTGGGCCTTGCCTCGCCGCCATGGCACAGAGCTGCCTCCTGCGTCACCAGCCACCTCAGGGGAGGGCACTCGACCAGAATAAGACAATAATCAGGGGTCACCAATTCACACTAATAACCTGGGAGAGCAATCTGTTGGTCTTCACAAACCAGCCAGTAAATGAGGAAAGGAAGCAGACGCCAAAATGTCCAGGCTATGCCAGGGCTTGCCCACCTATGTTCAGCGTGCGGCTTCATGGGGTCACCTGTTCTGCCTCCAGGTTCTCTCCGCACCTGAGAGGGCCGTTACAAGGGGGGGTCCTGCTTTTTTACTCCTCCTTTGGGCCACGGCTGCTGCACACATCGGGGCGATGTGAGATGCACAAGCTCCTCCGGCCACCAAGCAGTTTCTCATAAAAATGCTTCTGCGCAACTCGGGAGCAAGCCGGCAGAGGAGCGCACGGCTCCAGCTGATGTCATCAGACCAACAGATCAAGAAAATGACCTCAGCAGCTGTGTTGTGAACAGACCAGGCAGGACGTAGGTGTTAGCAAGGCCAGTGGCTACTCAGAGGAGAGGAAAATGAAATCATGGTGGAGTGTTTTTCCATAAATAAAACAGTTTCTGAACTGGTAGCATGGGTTTTGTGGGGGACATTTTGTGGAGGATGTTTTTTGTTTTTCAATAAAGCTACTGATTTTGAAATACTCTTCCTCTCCCTTTGCAGTTTTTTTAACGAGAAAAAATAGATCAGAGGCACAGGTGCATGAATAAATTTTGATGTCTATGCAGAGAGAGGCTTTTGAAAAACTGCTATAGCACTCAACAGATGTCTGTAATACTCTGTTCGTATCAGCACTATGTACTGCATGGTTAGGCTTTCAGCAGAATACTTTATGCAGTTAAAATCCCAGTGTGCACATGCACAAACAAAAATGCAACACCATCCCTGCAGAAGAATCAGGCATCTGGAGAAGCTGGTGATCACCATCACAAAATCTCTGTTCTGCCCACTGAAGTACAAATGGCTTTGGAAGCAACTCGGGAACCAGACTGCAGCACTGAACCCACATTTCCATTACCCATCAAGTGGACTGTTCTCACATACCATTTATTAGAAATGCTGCTTACTGATTTTGATTCAGAACTTTTGCTGATGCTCTAAGCAGAACAAACTGTTTATAAAAGGGAGTCTCTTTCACAAAGAAAGTATGTTTCAGTCTGAAAACATTCTAATACCAGTAAGAATGAAATAGACATGTTCTGATTTTACATGTATAAAATACCCACATTTCATTTCAGTGAGTACCTACACTGACAGTCCCATCAGTCACAGGAACTAGTAATTTTGCAGAAACTGGTAGCTCAGTTCCCTCAGCTGACCTTACATCTAAAAAGAACACCCCAAAAAAAGCAGAATCCCCTAAATCAACAGGAATCTTTCTTTTGTTCTCAGGTCTTTCACGTATCAAATCAAGTGTGGAATGAGAAGGACTGATTCAATTCTAATTTTGCATAAAACATTTCTAATTTAATGCCTAGAAACATAGTGTATAAATACCCTCAAAACAGTCAGATTATTAGAATATAAACTACATGCCTTTTCCTTGAATCTGCACATTAAACAACACTTTGAAGAAGTTAGAGACTATGCAATGTCATTTTATAAATAAGTAACAAAGGATGCATACAGCACAATCTAAAGTTTCCAGGAATTTTTCACCAAATGCCCTGAAAATTACTACATGTGAAACGCCCTTAGACGTATGTAACCAGAAACAGAATGACTGGCCAAATTCAGCTGAATGTAACAGACACCCTGAATGCAACAGAAATAGTCTGATTATGGCAGTTCTTATTCTGACCCTTCTCTTTGACTAAAAATACTTCTCTCTGAAAGCAGCCAAGCATTTATACACGCAGAGAGACACCATGAGAAGATAACTAAACAGACATGACTGTTCAGAAGGACAACAGGGAACAAGGCAAGATGCAAGCCAGAGATGGGACTGAGGAGATGATATAACAGCAGCTTTGCTGTAAGCAAGATACACTGAAAAATATATGCCTTGCACATACATGTCACATACTTCACATCTAACAAAAGATATAACAACTATCACTGAGCAAAATGTTTGATTACCAAAGCAGTTTATCTTGGCCCACACTATTGCTGTGACTTTTGGTAAAATACAGTTTTAGTAGGTGCAAATAAGATTAATTGTGGAGGTACTTTAAACAACTTCTATGCTGCTAAAAGGATCCTGATGTGGCAGTGTATTGAGATGAGTACAATGATTGCTGGAAAGCAGAACAGATCTTGAAAAGCTCCAGGCATGAATAAAGCATATTAGTAGCCTGTTTCAGGGAACAAAAGGCAACCATCCATAAAACCAGACATACTTAGAGGAAAAATCCCGCGTTGAAGCCATGGCCAAGTTTCAGCATATTGAAGGCATTTATATAGTTTCACAGTCATTAATGGATTTTATTTTCAACACCCTTCTGAGACAGTTCCCCATCTGTAAAATGAGATACTCCCAAAGGCACCAGCTAGACTAAATGACTTGCCAGAACACCATACAAGAAGTCTACAGTTAAACAAGAACTGAACTCTGGTCTCTGGAGGCCCAGACTGCCCACTGGACCGTTTCTTCTGTTCCTCAGTTAAGCTTCCCTTTGTCAAGCGATACGCATCCAGTCTTCCTACACTACCAGAGATGCCCAAGCTGGGGGTTTTTTGTTTGTTTAAAGAACTTTAATGGGTACATATCTAAGATGCAATTTCCTCTCTTTTCCATTCAGTGAATACTCATCAGTGAAAACAATATCAAACAAAAAAACTGCTTAAACATTTCTCTGCAGCGTTTCCAGAGCATCACAATTCTTGGGTAACTCTGAAGTACTGCAAAATTTAATCAAACTACACAAAAGACTGTGAAAATAGTTCAGCTTTTCCTCAAGGTTTTCTTTTTGCAAGCTTTTAACTCCAAAGTGTTCTGAAAAAAATGAGTTCTAAGCTTGTTTAGAAGTTCACCATTTTCCTCCTCTCAGATGCAAGATGTAATTCCCACCCCCAAAAAAATGAAAATCAAGACAGAATTGTCTTAGACTAAGATTTTGCTAAGGAAACCACACACTCTCTCTAATCTTACAGGGATGAGGAAGATCAGAATATGCTATGCAGTTATTCCGGTTGCACCGATACTTCATATTTGAATATGAACAAGATTATGTTCTTGACCACTGTACAGCCTGAATCATTCCATTAACATTTGAGGGTGTTTTTTTCATTCTAGCTGATAGCACCAGCACAGAGATTTTGCATGCCCTGTGGAGCAAACAGAGACCTGTTTCAAAGAAGTGATAAACTGCTATCTTCAGTGGCTCATTGCCCCAGTACCATATGTTTTCTTTTGATCATGAGTTCATCAGCCATTCATGTTCCAACACCAGAACATCAACTAAGATTAGGTGCACTATATGCATTTAAATGCCAGCTTGTCTCAAGAGAAATTTAAGGACAGTCATTGGCATAAATCTCAGATCTGAAACAAACAATCAATAGAAAAATGCATTTTGCATAAATGAATAGCATAAAGGCTGAGTAAGTTTTACTCTTGCTGTTCCTTAGCTAGACAGTATATGAAACCCAGTAAAACCCCTTCAACCATGAAGCTGTTTAGGATTTTGGCAACAGTGTAAACCTAAATGGACTGCATAAGCAACAAGCAACTGCACAAACAATAAGAATTAAATCATAAAACCTGCTTTGCACCTCTTGTTGTGATGTTCTAGGATTATCTGATATCTGGATAGCTTAAAGCATAAACCCCAAAGCACATGATCTGTCACTGCAGATGGCTATTTGAGTCACGCAGGACTTGAGAAGTCAGTATGTATTAACCCTTACTGAGCACAGCATAACAGAAAGTTTCTCTTTGAACAATTTCTCTGAAAAGAGGAGGGAAGGGATGTTGTTTAAAGAGCTGATATCTGCAAAGGCTGAGGGGGTTACATCTGGTGTTTTTAAGGGCATTTACTTCTCCAATTTTGATAAAATACTATTTCCATGAAAACTTCTAAGTAAATCGGAAGAGTTGTAATCTAATAGAAAATGACTGGAAACAGTCTGTGCTGTGTATTGTTCTTTAACTGCAAGATTTTTCTGCTTCAATTAATAGCTAATAGAATACCTGTTTTAACTTATTGAATATAAAAGAAAACATTAATAGTGACACTTTTCAATATAGTCAAAATGGCTGCAGACCAAGTAATTTAAAAACTTTCAAAGCCACCATCATTGGTTGAACATGAGCCAGCCGTGTGCCCAGGTGGCCAAGAAGGCCAACAGCTCCTGGCTTGTGTTAGAAACAGCGCGACCAGCAGGCCCAGGGCAGTGACCGTCCCCGTGCTCGGCCCTGGTGAGGCCGCACCTCGCACCCTGGGCTGGGTTTGGGCCCCTCACTGCAGGGGGGACGCTGAGGGGCTGGAGCGTGTCCAGAGCCGGGCAGGGGCTGGGGACGGGGCTGGAGAACAAGTCCTGTGAGGAGCAGCTGAGGGAACTGGGGGTGTTTAGTCTGGAGAAAAGGGGGCTCACAGGGGATGCGACTGCTCTCTACAGCTCCCTGAAAGGAGGCTGCAGGCAGCAGGGCGGTCAGTCTCTTCTCCCATGTAAAAAGTGACAGGACAAAAGGAAACAGCCTCAGGGACAGAAACATGAGGGGAGGTTTAGGTTGGGTATTAGATCTCTTCCCTGAAGCATTGCAACAGGCTTCCCAGGGAGGTGCTGGAATCACCATCCCTGGAGGTGTTCAAAAAACACATAGATGTGGTGCTTAGGGACATGGTTTAGTGGTGGGCTTGGCAGTCCTGGGTTAACAGTTGGACTTGATGATCTTAAAGGTCTTTTCCAATGTAAATGATTCTATGTTTGCATGATATGATTACTAGAACAGAAGCAAATTCTTGACCAAAACAACAGCTAGAGGTAAGACCAAACTTGCAAACTTCCCCCAGCATTTACACCTGAATCCCTAGCAAGCTCAACCTAAAATGGATAGCTTTGTAATAGGCTCCGTAAGGTCAGCAAAAGAGCCGAGAAAATTTTATTTAATAACATTATCTGAAAATTAACAAATTTCACATGTTAGATCATTCATGACATGAAGTGAACCTGACTTTTATAGAAATTGTCCAGAAAACATGTTGAGAAAGCTTCCCTAGAATCTCTGTTTACCTCCATGATTTTTTTCCCCCCGCAGCCTCTTGGTCTTCTGGCCAAAGAAAGCAGGTCTCTTTCAGAGCCAGTGCACCACCACAAAGTTTGGAAATCTGTGTTTCATTATGAATGTTACATATTTGATTATTACAATTACAGAGAAACTTAACACAGCTTGCCGCATTGTAATTGACCACAATGATATACATAAAAGTTAAGAAATTTTGACCACAGGGGATTCTATCATTTATTTACTCATACCCAAAAGTCAACAAAAAGACATCAAACATCTTGCATGACCTACAGAAAAGATCAAACACTTTCCAGTGCCAGACACATGCACAGACATAATACAGAACAGAAGCAGCCAGGGAAAAACAAGATTCAGCTGAAACAACCACAGTATTCACAAAGCAATTCTGAAACAAGAATCCTTCTATTACTTAATATAGCATATACCGATATTCAATTGAGTGCCCTGAATCACACGGGATACAACTTTGATCTTCCACAATCCGCTGTACCTAAGACCTCTGAGGCACTGACGAAGGAACATTTTTGAATGCATGGTGACACACGAATGCACGTGTGCTTGGGCACAAGCATGCACATCTGTACACCCAGAACTCACATGCTCAGTTTGAGCCCCACAAGGAAGAATACCTTCTGTGAACCACCGTACTGGAACTACGGTGTTCATGGCTCATTTTCTGGTAGAGTCCAGAAGGTGGACTTGGACAGATGGCTATATTTACATGCAACAAGACAGCAGAGCAGTACAAACAGCTGCAAAGGCATGAAGCAGCATGACCACGTGAGGGTCACTGTACAAAACCAGGTTTCTGACTCCCTGATCGGAAGGAAGAGATTGTCGTCACTTTCTTAAAAGCTTCAGTTGGTTAGAGTATGTATGGCACAAGGTATTAACTATTATTAAGGTCTGCAACAGTTATATACCCAAACTGGTTAGGGCTTCTAAATACCTACAATCAGAATTCGTGAGCGAGGGAAATAAATCAGACAGAGAAATTTCTTCACGAGTGGAAAAAGAAATCAATAATCTTAAAAGACAAGACTTCCTAGACTAACCACTCAGGGCACTCTGAACATAACAGTTCCATGGAGACTCATACCAGTATGAGTGTTCCAGGCACATGTGCGTGCTGTTTTGTTGGTTTATTTAACCCAGTACGGTTATCTGATGATGTAAAATGTCTTCTGTTAGTGAGTCTTATAAAGGCAGAGGAACAAGCCAGAGTTACACAGTACATTTTCACTGTACGATAACCGTCTCCACACTAGAAACAGAGGTTGCATTACTTTAGTAATAGTAATGAAGGTAAAGTACAAAGAACCTATGCAAGCCCAGAGGTAACATGAAGGATGATGGATAAGAGCTGGGTTTGGCTGAACAATATTCAACTAGACCTGAGTAAAAGGACAGTAAAACCACCTACAAAACAGAAGCCTGCATAAAGCCATTCGCTTGAAACATCTGCTAAATGCATTTAGATTGTTATTGGATTTAAGAATAAAGGAGCTGCATAATGTGGTAAAATTTGACCTGTAATTTCATCACAAGGCTTTTCAAGAGCATTTTTTTTTTTTGATTCATTAGGTACAGTGGCACTGTCCAAACCATAAGGAAATAACTAGCTGACATAAATTATTTAAAACACATTTATCGTCTTGCTTATGGACATTTTTTAATGTCATCCTACAGAACTACAAACAGGTGTATAGGTAACCCCCTCCCTTCTAGGAATAAAATGCTGAAGAAAGAATCAGGACTGCAAGCACAAAGTGATAAATGCTGTCAAATTATTTTACTACAGTACAATTTCAGATAACCCAACTGCCCATACGCCAAGCCAAAGTCCTAGCTGGCACATTTGTTCAGTCACAGGAATCAATCACATGTGATGATTTATTCACACAGATATTTGGAGTTTCTCCTAAATTGCAGTAGTATTTCCTCTGAGTAGACACCTTTGCAACACTGGACAATCTTTATGAGATAGGTATTTGCATAACAGTAAGTACTTGGATAAGCAGAGGATAAACCTTAGGATTCACTGGTACTTTTCCTGGTCACATACAACAGTTTTGGTGCACTGCATACATTTTTCCTTACTTCTTGAAGTAACTTCCGTGTTTCCTTACTTCCCTTAAGTAAGACTTAACTTCTGTTAAGTTTTACAGATTAAGATATCAAAGCAATGCTACCTGTTTCCTGTAAAGCGTATGGTATTTTTCTTTTCTTTACAGTGAAAAATTGCTTTCTTGTGCTCTCCTCATGCCAGGTACAGTCTGGGAAAGACAGTATATAGTCGGGAATATCCACACAGCATTACCGTACAAAGAATAAAGGAAAAAGCTGTGCTCATTTTTAGACCTCAAAAATCAAGGAGGTCAAAAGTTGGAAGATCCAAAACTAATGTGGCGTAAATTCAAATCTTCTTTTAAATGAAGGACAACATTTCCAAAGGCAAGATAAGTGCTAGGAAATGGTGATATTTAGATCATGTGAAATTGCACTGCAGTTTTTAACCTGTGAATCTTATTCTAGCCCACTATAGAAAAGACAGACTCTGGAACTTGCCTATAAACCTACTGTATTTTAAAACAAAAGTTAGGAACATTGATGACACCAACTCTGAGGCAGCTGACAGCTTTACTCAAACCAGGGTGTCATTGATGTGGAAGATCTTCCCAAACAAACTATTCAAAAATAAGTATGCCTTACATGAAACCTCAACACAGACGAGGCAAACACTTCAGCATTGACCTCAGATCCTTCCCACAAGAGGTTCATGTTTTCAGTCATTCAAACACTACTGCACAACACCTTTCAGTAACTTTCAAGAGAGGTCCTACTGGATTTACAATTGTCAGTTATCCAGTTAGAAGCCAGCAGCAGGGAACTGAAACCACTTTGGTTCAGTTCTAGTTCAGGTTCAGTTGTAAGTAAAGCTGTGCTGGCTTTGTTCCAGTTAGCAACAAAACTCACATCTAGGATTTGTTCCAATTAAAAAAAAAAAAAATACAACAACAACTGTTTATGAGTTTGAGTTCAGTTCAGCTCCCTGGGAAGAAAGGACTAGAGGCCTTTCTTATCTGAAAGGCAACCACATTAATTGTACTCTCTATTTGTATTCACAATAGAAATTAATCCTCCATTAGGAAGGAAATGGCTTGACTCAATATTGCTGCAAATGGACAAACTGTACTTTAATGACACTCACTGGAACTTTCAAGTAGCTTGTTGATGTGTGACGCCAACATCAGCTGCAAGCCAGGGTTTATCAGCAGAGAAAACTGACTAGTAAATTCTTAATCTTCTATTTTGTCAAATTGATTTAGATATAAGACTCCCTCCCCCCCAGCCCCCAACTGGTGGCTGAAACTACAGAATATGCAATTAAGATAGCCCTAGAGGTGTGCTCAAAGGCATCTTTTATCTCATTTATTAGCTACAAATTACTAAGCTCTTCCCCCCAAGTTTCCAGAAAACAAACAATATCTTATTGTAGGAAGCATCTCTAAAGGCTATCAAGGCTTGCCTGAAAATTCTCCAGCATCCAAACTGCTCTTCTTTCTTTGCAAAACTGGTCTTTTAACGTGACAAAAATCACTGTTTTACTTAGTAATTTACCTTAGCGTACCCTTCATGAAATTCTGGATTATAATCAACCTGTCAGCACTGCTGAACACCACTCAGAGAACGGTACTTCAGGTAGGCAGAACTTAGGCAAGCTCATGACATAACATAACACAGGGAGCAAAATATCTTAAATAAAAAAACACGAATGAGAAGAACAAAGGACCTAGGGAAGAGACACAATCTTGGGAACATATGGAGACAAAAATTACATACACAGCTTAGAATTGGCATGAAGTTGTCACAAGCAAACAAAAAGAAGTCAAATTATATTTCAAGAACAAAGTTATACTAGAATTACTCCAAAAATGCCAAATTTTATTCTGGAAACACAGCCATATTCTACTTCTTTTAACTTCACTCTGAGTCTAAAACAGATTTTAAATCTAGAGACCAAAAACATTATAACTTAAGATGGTTTATTATTCATCCAGGAAATTGCAAGCTTGTCATTTTTTAAAATAAGATGTCTCTGCTTCGATATCTTTGTAATTGATTTGTTTTAGTAAATTTAAAGCAATTTTTTAAAATGTGTTTCCTATTTTCCTATTCAGGTTCACCACAGATACCTTCTATTTTTGAGGAAAGAAACTGGAAATACAAGCAAAAAAGGAATAGTCACCTTATAGAATTACTTAAATTTGGCTAAAGAAAGGGAAGGAGATTGCAAAAATACCACAGAAATATTTATTTCCCAGTTTAAAAAAGAATATTCTTCAGAAAGTTCCAAGATGAAAACATGAATACACAATCTTCAAGAATTACAAATAAACATTCTTCTGTTGGCTTGTGAAGATGGAAGGAAAAAGTACTTTCTACACAAATATTCTCTATGTCCTTTCACATATGTATCTGTAACCTGAGCTGCCTTTACAATAAACACTGACATTACAATAAACAAACATTGCATGATATACAAACCACAATAGTAAAACAGAATTGGCATCAAGTATTTAAACAGAAGTATCCTTCCTGGAAATAGCTCTCCTACTTACAGCATGCCAAGAATTCCATCAATTGAGAGACTTTGTTCAAGTTATACTAAAAGTTAAATTTTAAAGAAATTTGAAAAAAGGAAGAAGAAAACAGAATCAAGAAAATAAAATACCAGTTACTTGCAAAAGTATCTTTGCTTTTTTTTTAAATTAAAATATTTTTAAATGTTTGTTCAGTTTAGAATGAAAGACTTCATTCTGCCTTCACACTATGTGACACACACAACTGCAAGCAGTACTTGCAGAAATTGGCTGCCACGCAGATACCTTAGTCCTTTGCCATACTGAACACACGCACAGAGCAATGACACCCTACCTGCATCAACCCCCCAGAGACCCCCAACTTCCCTGTCCATCACCCTTTCCACACTAGGGTTTTAAGTAGGGATGCCTATAACAGACCGGGAACTGGTTGCACCTCTCAAGTCTCAGTCCAATATCTAAATAGCAAAGTCATTCTTGTTTCCTAAAGAAAAAGTTCATTTCTAAAACTTTGTTATTAGACAAACACTTCACTAGTAAATGTGGCAGCTTCAATCACATAAAATTATTCATATTTTATGTATGTTCAATTATTCAATCTCTGAAAAAAGTGAATTCAATAATAGCACCACAACTTTGTTTCTTGAACACAACTTTTTGTTTGTTTCTTGAACAAAGATTCAGAATTGGCAAGAAATACCTCAAAAATTTGACAGAAAACATAGCCCCCAGTGCTATCCCATATGCCTTTCAAAAAAAATGCCAGAAGAACCAGAATTTTTATTTACAGTAGAAAATATCATTGGAACATTCTCTCTTTTGTTTTTGGGTTTTTTTTTCCCTTTACTACAATAAGAACTTTAGATACCCTTGAACAGTGGTTTATTTTTTAACATAGTTTTTGCCTTGTTCTGATGTTTTAACCTCCGTTTAATTATCAGATTAGAAAGATTAATGAAGCTCATTCTGTTAACAAAATGGTTATCCTGAGGACTACAATTATCTGTAATTCACTTGGACTTCCTCTGCAGGTTTAGCCATAACAAATGCCGAGCAACTCCAAGATTCCTTGGATGTCAGCTACAAAACACTTTGTTGAAAGAAAAACTGAACAGGGAACTGCCTATAGACCATGCTACCCATGTTTAAACGCGAAAGGGAAACCCAAGTAAAATAAAATTTATTAGCTTGACACGTGCTGCCAGGCAACCTATATTCCATAAAATGGATAGACCTGAATGTAACATCTTGAATACAGAAGTTACAGAAAAGGAAACGGCAAAAATAACCACTGCTATTATTACTGTTCCTGAAAAGTTAGACAGCAGAGTAGAGTACGCCAGCCAGAAATGGCACACCAGGAACAGACACATCTTCAAAACTCCCTAAGAACAAACACATCCTAGTGTGTGTGCATTTACTGGTATTATTCTTTAGCATTTATTTTCATTTACTGCAGTGTTTTAAACTGAATCACATGTGGAGTTCTCACATGTTAGATATGAGTTTGGCATGAAAGATGCTGGCTTAACCTGTTTAAAAATCTCACTCTTCAGACATGCATGCAAGTTTTCCGGTATTTCCTGGATATGGGGGGGGTGGGGTGTCAACAAAAATTCCACGTGCACGCACACACACCCACGCCCCGACACTTGACCTGCTTTGTATTGCAGCAATGTGGTTGTTCCTCTTTTAGTTCATGATGAAATAGGAAGTGCACTCATTTACATTTTGGATTTTGTTCTTTGAAAAAAATGCTTATAAATCAACTGTTTTTTTGTTTTGTTTGTTTGGTTTTTTAAATACAAGAGTATTCAGGTTTAGGTAATTTCTTTGAAAGAGCTTCAGTTAGATTTTATACAGCCAACTAGTCAGGTCTCCTGGAACCAAACTCAGGATAACTGAAGAATTTTTGTTCATTTAGATCTTAAAATTTAGTTCTGAATGTGTAAGAACGATCCAGTTCTGGTAATGGAGAGCACAGCACGCTGCCTACTTAGTCTTCTATCAAGCCAAGCTAACTTTGCATCTTTTCTGGAAATGTCTAGGGATGAAGGATCTGCTACATCCCTTGCTAACTCATTTCACTAGTTTGTCACTTAATGTGAAAAGAAATATGTGCTTTGCTGCTCATATTAATCCATCAGGTTAGCCCTCAGTTCTTGTTTTACCCTTCTAGGATTAAAAAGCCCTTAACTTTTAAATGGTACTTTACATACCCAAATTAAGTAACCTCCCATTGTTCCTTTTATTTAAGGAAAACCAGTGAGCTCAGAGTTTCTCCCTATAAAGAATTTTCTTCAAAATATGAATGCTTTCAGAAATCCTACTGGGAGCTCTGCTACGGACCTGCTGGGTTACCCTGCGCAATGAACTTAATTCACCCTTCACGTGCTTATTTCACCTCCTATAATTACTCTTATTTAGCGTTCAAATTCTAAAGAGTTCAGGCTCTCCTTAGCACCTTTATGCAATTAGACTCTGATCTCTTTACCATTACCTACATTGGAGTTTGCAGGTTCTAGGCATCCTGCCATATTAACAGCTTTATTTGAACTGCTAAATGGACTACAATTAATCAGTCATTATTGTAGCCTATCGATAAACCTGCACATACTTCTGCTATGGTGCATCTATCACTTTCCCCAAACCTTACCATTTGGATTTACAAAAACATGTCCATTTGAGGCTTACAGCATGAGGTTTTGTAATTCTAATTCCACACAGAGAGGGCAGAGATAAGCCTTGCAGCAAGTCTATCCAGCCTTTGGTACACTTTTTGCCTCAATTTCCAACCAGTTTTTAAAACACTGACCACCCATAAATCCTCCTATGTGCAGCCTACAGAAGGAGGAGGAATCATTTCACACTTGGGGGAAGTGTCATGAAAAATCTGTCATCTGTAAGGAGCGTGGAGGCAGACAGGATAGGCATCTTCAAGAATGCATCTAAGTTTTGGATACCCTTGTTTCTCATTCCTCCATCTCTGGTTGGCCTACAATTTGCATAAGCACTATCCTGCAGAGCCTGCAGAAATCTCTGCCTCGGCTAGCCCTATAACCAAAACCTAGCCCTATCAAAGTTTGTTTCAAAACTCTCTCTCCAGTCTTACATGAAAAGATTTATCTTGAAGGTGATCTGAAATAGGAGCCACATATATATTTTTTTTGCTTAGAGGTGCAGAAAGAGTTCCCAAATATCCAGAGCAACAGCAACAGTCCCTTTACTGCAGAGACTTCAAAGACAAAAGAGGAAGGAAAGTTACCCTTGTATTGGGGAAGAAAGGTTTTGAGTGTGTGGGTTTGGGATTTTCTTGTTGTTGTGTCCCTCCTCCCTCCTCTCACCCCTTTAACACAGTGGTTTTTTTCTTACTAGTAACAAAGATGAAAATGATTCACACACAAGTATGACCTCGTTAACCATCCCGGCAACCCTCCTTTAAGTAAACCTCTCTGGGGAATCCTGTAGATCTCCATGATGTCTGTGTTATACTGCAGAGTGAGAGTTTTGGACTGTTTCCATTTCTGATTCTCTGACCCTATCCAATCTGTTCCTTGTGGCTCAGTCAAATACACTGCATTTTAACTTTTCCCAGGAGCCTACACAATTTCTCTTTTGGGTTGTTTCAGATTTCATTCTCTGCAAAGCAGCTGCCTTTAAAAGTGCTTTCAATTTATCCCATTACAAAATCATTTCCTCCATCAAGGAAAAAAGGTTCCCTTTCTAAAAATTCAACATACATACATACATGCATGCATGCTAATAAAGTTGTTAACTATTGAAGATAAAGATGCAGTGGGATCCAGTAAAGATAAAAGGATAAATTAGCATTCTCAGGATCTGGCTCAAATAGTAGTTGGTATTCAGCCGTGGAGAAGTGACTAATTTTGGGTAATTTGGTCTTTTTTTCATACTGTCCAGAAGAAAATAAGAAAAAACAGATATGCAACTTTAGAACTGTGTGTTCAGAATTGAAGTAATGCAATTTAGCAGCATTTTCCATATACCTTAGAAAAGGCTGAGGAAAAAAACCTTACAATTCCTGATTTACTTTTAAAACGTCTTAAAGAACATTGGTTATTTTTTATTATTATTTTTATTTTTTCAAACCTGATAAGAAACAGGTTAAATCTGAACCCTGACCTGCAATTTGTTCGCATAATCATCCTGGATCATTGTAAAAGAAAATCAACAGGTTTTAACACCATGAACAGTCCCAACAATAAGCCTGAAACATTACCATGGTATTTTAGAAATATTTTAATGAAGTTTCTTCCACTTAATGACAAAGCTGAACACTGTCTGCCTAACCCAGCAACAAGGAGAGCTGTTACTTCTCGAACAGTCAGGATCCTACAGGCATCCAAGTAACATCTATAAAACAGGTACACCCTGAAACTGAAACTGCTGATGAGGTGGGTGCCCTGGTGATGAAGGCCAGAGAGAAGGCAGAGGTACTGAATGCCTTCTTTGCTTCAGTCGTCACTGCCAAAGGCCAGCCCTTCGGTTTCCCAGACCCTGGAGGCAAGAGAGGAAGTTTGGAGAAAGGAAGATACTCGCCTTGGTCAAGGAGGATCAGGTTAGACATGACTTAAGCAAACTTGACACCCACAGATCCATGGGCCCCGATGGGATGCACCCATGAGTGATGAGCAAGCTGGCAGATGTTATATCCAGGCCACTCTCCATCATCTTTGAAAGGCCATGGAGAACAGGAGAGGTGCCTGAGGACTGGAGAAAAGCCAATGTCACTCCAGTCTTCAAAAAGGGCAAGAAGGAGGACCCAGGCAATTACAGGCTGGTCAGCCTCACCTCCATCCCTGGAAAGGTGATGGAACAGCTCATCCTGGAGGTCATCTTGAAGCATGTGAGGACAAAGAAGGTCATCAGGAACAGTCAACATCGATTCACCAAGGGGAAATCATGCCTGACCAACCTGACAGCCTTCTATGATGGAATGACTGGCTGGGTAGATGAGGAGATAGGGGCTTGACCTCAGTGAGGCTTCTGACCCTGTCCCCCATAACGTCCCCATCGGTAGGGTCAGGCAGTGTGGGTTAGGTGACTCCTGCACCTGGGGAGGGACAACCCCAGGCACCAGCACAGGCTGGGGCTGACCTGCTGGAAGGCAGCTCTGTGGACAAGGACCTGGGAGTGCCGGTGGGCAGCAAGTTGCCCATGGGCCAGCAGTGTGCCCGTGTGGCCAAGGTGGCCAATGGGACCCTGGGGTGCATTCGGAGGAACCTCTACTCTGCCCCGGTGAGGCCACATCTGCAGTGCTGTGTCCAGTTCTGGGGTCCCCAGTTCAAGAGACAGGGAAGTACTGGAGAGGGTCCAGCAGAGCATCTCCCTGATGAGGGAAGGCTGGGAGAGCTGGGCCTGTTTAGCCTGGAGGAGAGAAGACTGAGAGGGGATCTTATCAATATCTACAAATATCTTAAGGGCAAGCGTCAAGAGGACGAGACCAGACTCTCTTCAGTAGTGCCAAGTGGTAGGACAAGGGGCAATGGGCATAAACTGCAACAAAAGAAATCCCTTCTGAATATGAGGAAAAACTTCTTCACCTTGAGAGTGACAGAGCACTGGAACAGGCTATCCAGAGAGGCTGTGGAGCCTCCTCTGGAGACATTCAAAACCCACCTGGACACAACTCAGTGCAGCCTGCCCTAGGAGAACCTGCTCTAGCAGTGGGTTGGACTAGATGACCTCCAGAGGTCCCTTCCAACCCCAACTGTTCTGTGCTTCTGCGAAACACCCTACAAGTGAGCAGAAGGCACAACCTGGCAGCCACACTGGGCTCTTCTGAAACTCCTCACCCACTGCACCCTTCACTCCTCTGAAAATTGTAGTGTTTTATTCAATTTAGACAGTGACAGTTTTTCTGACTGCTACCAGAGATTTACCACAAAGTAAGGGAGCTTTTTATTTCACTTCGCTGTCACTCCAACTCAGCAATGCATGAACTTGAGTCCTGATTAGTGCACTTGAACTTATTTTATCATCATTTCAATGACATAAGGTTCCCATCCTCCCTTAAACATTTGTTATAAAAAATGCACGGTGAAAAATACATGCAGCAGCAGACATGCTAACATTAAAAACAACAGAGGAAGACTAGCTCTCCTAGTGCACAGGCATGTTGCACAGATCTCACAAGCTCTAACACACCTTCTGGCAAGAAAAAGCAATACTGGAATAAAAGAGAATACACACAAAAGTCAGCATCATTTTGAGACCTGACATTCTGTCTGCACAACCAACACTTCAAGGATTTTTTTTTCAGGTACAGAATTAACTAACAATCAATGAATCAATATTTCACTCAGAGTTATTTGCATCACACATGGCTTTGATTTTATAACCGTGGACCAGGGCACATTTTTATAACGTGAAGCGCTATCTGTTATATGCTGGAAATTTTAGTTAATCCTGAGTGTTCAAGAAACAGCAGCTTATTCTGGGAACCACAGTCCAATTAACTTATTACAGCAACAACTAATTCAAATCCCTCCTACACTGGCTCTTGAATTCCTATTTTATTGTAGCTTTTCCTAGGAATTTAAGCAGTTATTTGAAAAGATACTTTTATACAACAAGATTTCAGTAGCTAAGGATAAAATCTATTATTTACATTTAATTATTACTACGTATATTTGTCATTTTCTAAAAATATTACTGAGTATCAAGATTTGAGACATGTAAATCACTGTTATTTCTGCACCATGTCAATATTTAGTAGTGTTTCCTTTATAAAGGCATTAAAATGGTAATACAATATATATAAAAAAATTACTTCCTTCTCAGATGGCTAAGCAAGCAGAGCACACATCAAACGACACTGTATGCTTTAGGTTCAACTACTTATCCTCCTTTTACCTCCCCTTACTCTGTACATAAATCAGGATAATTCCTGAGTTCATACTGCAAAAAAATCCTATAAAAAAATCAAGTTTAATGGCAGTGTAAGAGCTGTTGTGAAGGATCACGCATTGCAACGCTGCTAGTTTACGGCAGCTTTGCCCTCCACCCCAGCTTTAGAGGACTGTGAGCCACCACCAATGAACAGAAACTAAAAGCTACTGCAGTGCTCAACTCTGCAAACAGCAGGTCCTTCCAGAAAGCTTTGAGATGCTGAAGGCAAAACTGAAAGCAGCTTTTGGAGAACATGGCAGCAGCGCAGTGGGCTTACTCAGCTGCATCCTAGAAGCAACGACTGAATCACCCTTTAGAAATAAAACAGCTGAACTCCAAAGATATCCCGAAGATAATGAGCTGCACAAAACCAACCAAACTGCCAAACCTCCTACCCACTGCAGTTCGTATTAGACCACTGCCAGTGACTCTGAGTCTTTTGCACAGATAGCTTCTTTGGGCTTGGTCATCCAAAGGTTTTAAAAGAGGGGAAAAAAAATATCTGCCAGACCTAAAGGCTCCATGTTTACTGCAAACATATCTGGGGAAAGACAGAAAGAAATTATGCCCTTACTGGCACAGTATTTTGTTTCTCTACCCTAAATCACCTCCCTCTCATGACTACCTCTACTGCTAGAGAACAGCTCCACAAAAGCTCCACAAAGAGATGAAGCCAGTAAAAACAGAATACAAGGCTGACATACTCCAGAAAAGGATATTTGATCCCTTTAAGAACCTGAATACACGTAACAGGAAAACCATCCAATTACCTGTCTCAAGGTTACTCTCCTTGAAAATGTCTGGTACTGCAGTAATGGTTATCAGGATGTCCATGCTTTTCCTCTGTCTCATTCCGTTATTTGTGATGCATTGATTTTACTGTGTCACTAATTGAATGACAAAAATAAAGATGCCCATGCAATGACAGTCAGGGATACTTTTATGAGTCAGGTTTATTAGAAACCACATGTAGCTATCCCTGGAAAGCACCATCAGAAGAATACAGAGTAGGTTTCAAATGAGGAAAACTTCAACAAGAATGCTGAATGAAGTCCCATTTGAAGCTCTACCACAGAACCTTTAATACCATTCCAATGCTGCTAGGCTCAAATCTGTCAGGAAAAAAAAAAACTTCTCTCTTTAAATTTCATTAATTTTAGCAAACTCAAAAAAGGAATGTCTCAGTGGACTTGTATTTGAGTGCAGCATTCCAAACCTAAGGTTTAATTAATTCTCTTACTCATTTTATAGCTGTATGCATCATACAAATACCAATAATAAAATACCCTGAAACTAAAAATGAAACTGCATACTAAGACAAATTTTGTAGATTAGAAGTGGGGATTAATACCTGCTACTTGAAGAAATCAAGACACTGAGCAGAGATATAAGCTGTGGTTTCTACATACTGTATTAAACAAACCCACTAGTCCACAAATCTCTATCTGAAAAATTGATCCAGTTTTAGTTTACAGAGATTAGTCCAGATTTAGCTTACGTTTCATACTTTAAAAACAGTGTACACAAACACTGTGGATTTTTTTTAACTCCTCAAACTTTGACAAATATAAATAAAATTCCCACGTAGAATAATCTTCAGAAATAATTTCCAATGTAGAAAAACACTACTGCTCTGTGGGAGGCTAAGGACTGAAAAAGGGGTAAGCAACCATTCAAAAAGCCTTCCCTGTTATTTTTATTTTTGCTCTCTTCTTGGAAATGCTTCTGCACAGGATGAGAACTTTCATATGCACAAGAAACATCTTTGCACATTAAATCCGAACCTCTAGCAGAGTGTTACTAAATCAGCATTATCTGGGACCCTGGGTGTGCCTGAAGCTGTTCAGTGACTGCAGGGAACACCCAGCACTGTGGCTCCTACTGAATAAATGGCATTCAGCGCTGTCATCGGCTGTCTTTGCAGCCTGCAAGCAGGACAGCAAGGGCAGCTCATGAGGTTGTATTATTTTCATAGCACAAGTGCAAATTCATGGATGACAGAAGATAAGCAAATGAAAGTAAGTAACACAAATGGAAAACAATACTAACCCTTACAACTTTGAAGGACAGAGGAATATGGAACACCATGCTCCTATTCCAAAACACAAGCCAAGCTCCTATTCCAAAAACACACAGTTCCTTTAATCTGAAGGCCCTACAGAGATTTTTCTTCCCTTCTTTACAACTTCAGCTGTGCCATATTTTTGCTATTTTGCAGTCACATAATTTCCATGCAACCTACCTGATATATTTATAAGTTGTTGTGATCTCTAAGTACTATTATAAAAGTAGTTCAAGATTTTGGACTCTAAGAATGTGAAAACATTACATCCATTAAGCCTCTCTTAAGAGTTCAGTCTTGATGTACCTACTAAAAACACATTAGGAAAGAATTAAGATGCAAATCTGCTTGACCCTCACTTGGCAGAAGTAGGGCTAGTAAGTTGGCACTGCAGTCTGTGCCCACTACATTCCTGTTTTTCTAAAGTTTCAGATAAGCAAAGAATTGTGCACTGCTGTGTTACAAGACATAAGATTCACGGAAGATTTCAAGATTTTCTCTGATGTTATTATTGAAGAGAGAGAAGACTAAGGCAGCTGAAAAAGAAATAACTAACATGAAGAAATGCTTGCCTTCCCTCAGAGGAAAGCTGTCGAGGAGTCTCCTATTACACTAAAAGAACACTCCAACAACTTTTATAGGAATGGCATGATTTGATCCTTTCTACACAAAACTGGTTATATTTCCCAGCCCACCAAAATAGAGCCCGGTACATAACATGAAATCTTTGATTTATACACCTGGAGCTGAGAATGCTCCCTTTACAAGAAGCCTGGTTTCCCCTAGGTTGCATGTTCTTTCTTGACGAATTGCCAAGGAATTACCTGTTGGCTTTGGAGAACATTTGTTAATGTTCCGTCTCTCAGAACTGCAAACACATCCATTTTTAGTTGCCACATACATGAAAAGTTTTGAAACTTCTCCATTCACAGCATGTGATAGGAAGAAAAGAAGAAGAGGAAATCTTGCAAATTTTATAATCAAGCTTTTTCTTTGATATTGTTATAAGCTGTCTACAACAGAGAGAAAGAACAAAACTACTTCTGAAACTACAATGGGGAATAAAAGTAATCTGAAAGCAATACATATATGAAAGAGAAACAGCACTAATTTGGCAACAGTGACCTCATAGGGTCTTACTTCACTTACTGATTAATCTGAACCTGAGCACAAATTCAACTGCTGAATTAGTTCCTGCTGCTTCCACACTGACTGAGCTATTCTGTGTTTCAATGTTACAGTTCAAGGTCAAGCATGAATTTAATAAAAAAAAAAAAAAGCATGACGCAGACTTTATAAAGAAAAGATTTCTTTATAAATAATCAACTTGAGTCATCTAGGCACCCCAGTTTTTTAAGGATTTGACATGCTCCTTTGTCACAGACTCACTGACTAAACCCTCGTAATGATATTTTAAAAGTAAAAAAGTGACTGAACTGTGATTATTTTTTTTGCCCATAGTACAACAGTAAATTATATCTTTACTACCTATACAATACAGTGATCCTAAAAATATCTCAAATTGTTGACAGAAATTCACATTGTTTACAGTAAAAAAAAAAAAAAGCTAAGTAGAAATAATGAAAGACACATTGCACAGCTCAAGCAACAAAACCCTCCTTCCTACTACCATTTCTCCTCCTAAAACACAGATCCTCCTGTGAGATCTAACCATAGCCAAAGACTCAGTAAGGCACAACAAGCGAGGAAGATAATTTCAAGCAACAAAAGCTGAAAGACACACATGATCTATCACCCACCAGAAAAGACTCAAACTTCATTTAAGACCAGGATACTAGAAGACAACATCTAGCATGCTACTCATGCAACCCTTCAACTACATGCATCCTTCAACTACTAGCATGCTTGGACAGAGAAAAATAGAAATACTGTAGTTCATAAGCATCTACCTACCAGCTGATTTATCTACATATGGACAACTTTCACTGGAAGTTAACTGAGGCTAGGTTTTCAAAATGCACCTTGAGGATTCAAGTACTCAAAATCTCCTCTGTTGTGCCTCCAAATCCTCAACACCCCCTTGGAAAAAAAAAAAAAAAAAATCAACCCAAAACAGCACAGAATATTGGACTATGTGGACCAGAATATTGACCTTATCATAAGCTGAATCAGATGCCCGCACTATCAAGTCCAACTCTGCTGCCAATAGTGATTTCAGCTCAGTTGAGTAGCTCCAGCAAAATGTTACAAGACAATGTAGGCTCTCAACAGGAGTAATGAATTACTACTTCTGTAGCAGTAATGTTGAAGTGTGCCTGTGAGACATTTTAGCCCACGTAGCAGCTCCAGGATAGAACACCTACCTCCTGTTCTGGGGAACTTCAAGGAATAACAACCTGGTTTGGCATTTCAAGGTAAACACTTTGCTCCTTTCCCTGGACACCATTCACAGGTTGCACTGATGCTTTGTCTCCTTAGGTTTTCAGTATAAGGATTTATTAATTCCCACTAATGAATTAGTGGAATTTGATTTTAGACACAGTATTAGAAAATATACAGGAAATCTGGGAGAGAGATAAACTGTAGAAAAATGTACTTTATCTTGAAAGGAAACAAGAGATACTATGATATACTTTTAACCAGAAAACTGAAAGGTACCTGAACCAGCATACACAATACAAGTTCTTTTCCCTGTTCTCTTTTGAAGACTGAATTTGTAGCATATTAAACTGAAAATCAATTTAACTACTTACATGCTTAAATTAAATTGGTTTTATCCATTTATACTGCTTCATCATCATGCAAACTAACCCAAGCCTGTTAACACTGTAAAACTAAAACGCTCTGTTGTTTCAGCTGAAGAAAGCTTACGTTATATTCAGTAACACTTTTAAACTCACTATCCGTTCCTGAACACCTAGTACCAGTACACATGACAGCAGAAACACTGGGAATAGACATATGTTCATGAGAGGGTGCATAATGAAGCACTTCCCTGGAACTCCACTGACCCTGCACAGCATCTGTGGTGTGCATGTGCACATACACACTTGCACACGCAGAGCGCACGCAAGTCTCTCCTCCCCACTGCCCCATGCAGAACAACTGCTTTTCTGATGGTAGGAACAGCTTCTTCACCAAGGGCAGAGCTTACACCTGGCCTGATTCTAGTCTCCGTTACACTGAGGACAGAAGTATAATTTCAGGCAAACTAGAAAAAGTATATTTAAACCATTACAAACTGAGCCGAGGTTGGCACAAATACCATTAGCAGCACACAAATGTAGGAACAGACATATAATCCCAGATTTCTCACTCTCACCAGGACTCATCACTCAAGGGCCATTACTAGTAAGTAGGCTGTCCTTTCTTATCCATCTCTGCAACCTCCAGATGCATTCCAATTTCTAGCAGAATTAAAAAGCATTTTTCCATTTTTATCTCTCAAGTAAGTACAGCAGTATTTTTCAACCTACTGAAACAGTTTCTTAAAGGCTCCCTGCTTTGGGGAAAAAAAGAAAGAGAAAAGACATTTTGAGTACGCAAACTGTGCATGTGCCCCAGAAAATAACTGCCCACATTTATTTAATTTTATGATTAAATATTAACATGAGCCACTTGACAGTTAGCTTTTTTATAGTACTAACCGAAAAAGCCCTCACAGTCTTACAGTTTTTGCTCTGTGTCAAAATATCAGACTCCAGAGTGCTGTCAGCTGATTAATTTTAAAATCTTGATTAAAGTTATGCTTTCACCATAGTGTAGTACTAATCCATAGAGCAACATTTATAAAGTAATTGAAAAACTCATTTGCATATTATCAGAACAATAATTGCTGAAGACAAAAGGAAATCTTTCATGGTTTTCTAATATTTTTTCTAAGTCCGAATCTATCTCGATGATTTAGGACAAACAATATTCAGAGCATATATGAGCTTTTCAATAATGGTTAAATTAAATTGAATTATAAATCCATCGTTTTTATAAAGACTCATGTATCTGTCACGTCCCAGGCCACTAATTAATGAACAGTGTTAAGGGAGAAGAAAAAAAAACCAAAACCAACAAAAACACCCACAAAAATCTTCCAACTTGTATGAGCTCCATAAGCTTCCCCAAGTTCCTTCCCTACAATTGGTCCAAAATACTAATCAAACAAAGAGATGAAACAATGATACAATCTTTTCCCAATAATGCAACGCTCCTATGGCAAACAATTTTCAAGAGCCTGGTTTTCATTTGCCAGTCTCTGCACCACAACAGATTTGTGCTATGTACTTCAGCCTCTCAGCCACATGGAGTTTTGATGGAGGGTTTTCCCAGCTTCAGTGGATGACAAAGGGTTAAAAGAGGTTTTGAGAGCAGTTGGCTGATTTCGTGATGTTCTCCAGCAGCCGGAACAAACAGGAAGCCCGGAAATGAGTGATAATTGTTAAATAAGAGCTCTTAAAACACCTGCTTTGCTCTAACTGCTAACTATTAAACCATTACAGCAAGTTAAAAACAAAATCCCCCAGAGAGATTTCCACCTGCTTTCCCCATCTCTTTTCTTAATTTATACAATGAGACATTCAGAAATACCCAGTGGATCTGGGAGCCCAACCCCCTCCAAAAGTAAGCACAACCTAGGGGGCTGGTGTGCTCAAACACCCTCCCAAAGCCATGTGGGCACTCGCATCCTTTGGCTTTTCAGAGAAGCGTACAAATCAGCTTGGTGTTTCTGAAGTTTTCACCCAAGTTTTTTCCAAACATGACTGTCTGTACTTCTCTCCTGGACAGAATTTGCATAGCTGTTCATCCTAGACCGCGAGGAAGCAGTTTTGCAGCAGGCCATTTTGTAAGGCAATTACACAAGAAGGAAAGGATTTTCAGGTCCAAGCTGGAAAGGCGTGGACCTTCCCTGCCATCAAACACAGTGGAAAGGCTTTCTGTATTGTTAAGGTCACGAATACTGGCAGAATCACAATTATTTAGTTAGTTTTTTTAAACCACACAAGACTTAAAGCAAAACAAAAACCCACCCAAAACCTACACAGAAGAAAGCAGCCATTCATAAAATATGACGACTTTGGATAAAAGAGTACAGGCATTAAACAAAACCCATAGCTGTTTGGACTAGTGCCACGAATGTTACCTCTGTTCTAGCTGCCCTGTTTCTAGGGTAGTGGTTTTTCTGGGAGGGTTATTGACAGCCATTGATAATTGTCTTGCCTTTCATACAAGCACTTTCTATTCCATTAAATCCATTGCTCTTCAAAGAGAAGAAAAATTCTTCATGATTTACCGGTCCGTATACATCTTGTTTCTTTACATAACCTTACCAAACCACTTCTAAGGATTAAAAAGGAAATTCTCCCCCCAGATTTCAAATAAATAAATACATAAGTAGAGAGGAAGCTAAAGGGAAAGGCAGCAATTCATGCATTTGAAAGAACATTTGTAATTCTGCTGTCAAAAATGACCTCATTTGCAGCAAATAAGACCTCAATACACACAAGGTTGTTGACTCCAAGTAGTCAGACTTTTTACAACCATATTGGTCTTCAATGAAAAAGAGTTAGAATTTAATTTCCTTTCTTCCCCAAAGAACAAGCAAAGCTACGGAAAGACAAAATGGAACAAAAAGCAGCAGATGACTCTAAAAAATGCAAGCAATTCATTGGGACTTGACCATCAGTAGCTTTAGCTTCTAAATCTCCTCAGTATCCATTGCCATTTCCTGTGAAAATTAATTATTTACAACATTTCTGGTTAAGTTTAAAATTGCATGCCTGTCATTTTCTAAAAGCTTAGAAATGGATAGCTTTTCAATAATTCAATATCGCTCAATATCTGATTTAAAATTTAGAATTTAAAGTAGATATATGTTTGAAAAGAAAATCAAGTGTGTTACCACCGCAGCTTGGAAACAATTTATTAAACATTTGTGCTATTAGCTCAAACAGAACAACTACAGCTCCTATCCAAAAACTGTTGGTCCTGTCAAAGGTCAACATGAGACTAACACAACCAAGAAGACACCCTCCTCTGAAATAAAATGACTGAAAGAATTTAGTTTTAATTTCATACACGTTGTCCCACACAAAGCAAATAAAAAAGCCCTACAACAATAATTATAAGCTTACATAAAGAGCTCTAATCTAAAAACAAAGAATAGTTTAAAAGAAATCTATAAATTAATTACTAACTGCTTAACATCTTTAATAAAATTAGTTTTATTTTAAAATCTTCATTTTTCTTCTGTTACTTTGTTAATCCTTCTCGTTAGGAACATCTGCAGAAGAAATCAACATTTAAGAAGAAAACACACAGAATAGAAAGGTTCAAAATCACTGGTCTGAATATACAACCACTTCCACACACCACTGTAAAACAACAAACATTTTGGTTTTATACTAACAAATCAGACCTTGAAACGCCCGGCATACCCAACTGCTGCACAGTGCTGAATTTTTTAGTAGGCTGATGAAAGACAGAAGACCTCAGACACAAAAGACACAGGAGGGGAGACTGAAGTTATCTGTGAACCCTTTTCCTCTGCATCATACTGGCCAACAGCTTTCCTTTCTCACCTTCTGCCTCAGGAGAGGGAGCTCTCCGGGACTTGTGCTTTGCCCCAAGTCTTGAGGCTTTGACTTCCCACAGCACCTGCAGGTGCTACTTTGCAATTTTGCAAGGCAAGTGCTGCTGCTAACAGCTTTTGGCTTTTGCAGCAGCAGCGGGTGGCTTTAGGTAGCTGCACCGCCTAACCACGGGACCCCAGCCCAGCCGTGGCAGCGCCCCGGCACTCAGTGCCTGCCACCATGGCGTGAGCCCCGCCAGCGCAGGGAGACAGGCACCTCTCCTTCCCTGCCACCACCACCCCTTCCCCTCGCTTACAGAGCAGGGGTCCCAGCAGTAACTCAGGGCAAGGACAGCGAGGGCTGCACCTGAGGCTGGAAGCCCACTGCTGCCCAGGTAACTGTGGCTGCAAGGGACAGACACAGCGTTGCACAGCCTAAGCCTGCTACAAGGGATGAGATCCAGGGTGGGATGGGACACCAAGGAGCTGGCCTTACACCACAGAGGATCAAAGCATGGGATTTCATTGATGGATCCCATTAATTACTCAAGGGCCCACTTGCACTGACTCTGGGATAGCCTGCCTTTCAGGCAGCCGAGGCAGCTGGCAGGCAGGGACCTGCATCTCCCAGGTACTGCTGTCTTCCTTCAGAAATCCTTCTTTGGCCAACAAAGGTCATTGCCACGCTGCACAGAGGTAGCACTGCAAATTAGACTCCAACTACTTCAATCCAGCTTGTGCACCTCTCTCTGCTTGTACTCCCCACCACCAACTCCACACCAAATCCCTGTCCGCTCATGGTTTATGTCCTCCAGCTGCGGGGAATGGAGTGCACGTTGCCAATTAGCCTTGTTAACACTCCCCCCCTCCCCAAGAAGCTCCCCCGGCTCTGTTAGGCTGTATTGTTGGATTGCTGGCAGCAGCTGCAGGGTGTCTGGCAGCTTGGGGACAGGACTTCACTCCGTGCCTCCTAGTGCCGTATGGGGCTAACCCGCCCTACCACCAGTAAGAAATGGTGATGTAGGAAACTTGAACAAAAAACCAAAATTAGAATCCCCACAAAAAAGCCTGGAAAATCTTGAAAGCTTCAGCAGCCACACAAGCAAGGCTGGAACAGATGAAGAACACTCCCTAATTAAAACTGGCTAACACTTCTATAATATAATCTGATGCTCTGTACTCTTTTCTGCACTCTTTCAAAATTTCATGGGATAAATCAATCATGACAAACACAAATATCTATACTTCCTTTTATCCGCAGCCACTGACGTATTTATATACATTTGATGCTTTACAGCCCCTGCAATATTTCTGAGTTCTGCTGTTCCAATAAAACATTCTCTGGCTTACTATGTAGCAATAACTTTTTTCAACCCAATTTTCATTTCAGTGAAGATCTGCCTAGAGAAGGACAAACGGCTCTTAAAACTGCATCTTAACTCCTACAAGCCTGGCTATTTCAATACTGCCCACTGATTCCTGCGCAGCTAAAACTCATGTGAGATCACAGAAATCCCCGAAAAATGTGGCAACAAACCCAATCCAAACTGCTACATATTCTGTTAGCAGCAGTGTGTGCACCAGTGAGTTCTCAACTTCATTTATTACAGTGCTAATCCATCTCAGGAATTAAGATACCCTGTTGTTTTTTTCATATATGGAACTAAGTTATTCTTCAATCCCTTTGTTACTATGAGCTTTAATTTTCATATTAACAACTGACTCACTTGAGGAACTTCTCAAAAGACAAGAAGGATGATAGGATGCTTTTGTGCTTCTGATATAAAATTGAATTTTCAGTATTGCACTAACACTAAATGGATAATTCTCAGATTAGTCAAATTAAATTCAGTGTCATTTACAGAAATACCAATATGAAAATATAAATAAAACCTGCTGCAGTGGGAAGTAACCAGCTCAGAATTATCATGCAAGCTCCAACTGCTTTGCATTTCATTCAGGACTTGAAATCGCAGTCATCTCATTTTTGATAAGAGTTCTTCATTGCCTTTTTAAAACTGCCGTCCCATTATGCAAGAATCAGAAGTTCCTGAAGAATTTTCAATCTGCAGAAGAATTTTCAATCTGCAGAAGAATTTTCAATCTGCAGAAGAATTTTCAACCTCCAATTTTAGAAAGGTTTGCTAGTTCATGTCAATACATACTTTTTAGAGGACATAACAATTACATTATTAATTAATCACTCAGAACCTTGTGATAAAAGTAGGATGGATGGCTACGGCACAGAGAATTCCATAGAAGTATGTTATTCTTTGGAAAATTGTTATAAAAGATCAAAGTATCCTGTGATAATAAAATCCCTGAACGTTTCTTACTTTAGTGCTGTATGCATCTCTAAATCTTTAATAGAATATTTTTGCCACATAACTGTACCATCACCAGAGTTCCAGCGCTCCACTGTGATCCACCACATGGCACAGGAAGGTCAAATTAAAAAAAAAAAAAAAAATGCAATGTACCGTCTTTCCCAAGCACTTTTGTTACTCTTAGAAATCACATAATGAGATCCTATTTCTTGCAATTCACCAAAAAGAAAAAAATATCCCAGTTGGGCATTCTCAGGGTGACAGGGCTGCTTAAGAGCATCAGAAGAGAAATTATTCATAATCTCATCCACCCCGTACAAGTCCATATTGTATCTCCATCGAATACATACGTTGTAATGACCTAATGTGGAGAAAGCATTACACAGTATTTAGTTTACAAGGTTAAATTCTGACCCAGCTTTAACCTCACAAAACATCAACGATATTCATATGATTTCATCTGCTGTTGAATATAAGCAAAAGCTTGTGCGAATTTTTGCAGCAGCACCTACCCCAGCGGGGTTCGCAAACTGTTCTCCCAGTTTACCAGAAACAGAACATGAATTCTGCAAACCACCAGGCAGGCTGTTGGCCAGGGTTAACCCCACCTTGATCAGCAGTGTTCATGAGGTTCGTATCTCTGCTTTTAGCACTAGCATAGAAGAGATATTCCTCTTCCACTCTCCACCCGCAGCACTACCCCTCTGATTGCCAGTGATGTACTTTTATTTAGCTGGAAGGGAAAAGCTATTCAGTCTAGTACTTTTATACACGAGTGGCAACTTACATTAAGTTCCTTACTTTGCTAGGCTTCTTTCACAGCATGCCCAACTCAAGTTTACAGCTGACAGATGTTTGGCAGGGGGACGGGATTCCACTCAAAAAGATCAAACATACCCAACTGTTAGGAAAGCATGGTTCTCACTGTCCTGGTGGTGAGTACCCATGGGGAATATCGACAGTCCTAATTCAGATCCTACTTAGTAAATGTCTGTATCGTAAGTCATCCTTACAACATACTATTATCACTTTACCAGAAATCTCACAGGAAAGATAAGATACCATAGGTTGCGAAGGTTAGCCTTAAAGTTATTGGGGTCCACGTAGTGTAGCTTCACTAAACCTAACAGCTCTAGGATAAACAATACCAGTGAAAGGCAGACTACTGAGAATAGGAAGAGTAGCTGGTCTTCAGGTCAGAAAGCTGTTGTGTGATGGAAAGGTTGAAGGGTTTTTGGTATACAACCAGTTAAGCAAGGATAAAAATTATTGCTGGTGAGATGAGGAGGCAAGACGATTGCTGGTGGGCAGGGAGAAGTCCTTTTAATTGAGGCAAAGTATTTAAGTAAGCTAGTTGTCAATAAGAAAGGACTGTACACATGAAAGCACAGAGCTTCTGGGCTCTTGTGCTCAGAACTTCTGAGCTTGAGCACTTCTGGGGCCAGCAGCAGGAACAGCTCTCCCACAGTAGTTCTGGGAAGTGAAGAAAAGCCATGAGAAGACAGGTAGATGCAAGTTTTTTCTCTGTTAGTTAATTCCTGGAACTGAAGTAATACTTAATTTACAATCCCTACACTGTTTTCCAATAGGTACTCAAATATCTGCCTTCAAATACTTTCAAAATCCCAACTCTTTCTTCATTAGAATTAAGAAAGCTTACATAGAGTTAGAAGTGTTTAATTCCTTCCTGTCCTTCCCATCAATACATTTACTGATTTTGAAGATCAAATCCTTCCCTTGCTGCTTCATTATTCATGGAAAGGACAGAGGACGCTGCTTGCCATTTATTTCTGCTGAACTACAAATATTGTGCTGGTTTCAAAATAGGTCCATGGGAGCAATAATAAGAAAAAGCCAATCGCTGAAAGCTGAAAAATAAGTGAAAGATAAAAGGGCCATTATTCTGAAATCAATAACACTGCTCCCTAAAAGGCGTTCTAGACTGAGGTAATCACATTTGCAGTGGTGGAGCTGCAGCAGCTGCACCGTCTGGGAGGGTTTGCAGGCGGGTGCTGGTGCAGGTCAGCATCACGCACAGAAAGCCGGGGGGGCGGTAGCTAAGGAGAGAGGACACAGCCAATGTCTCGATTTTGTCTACTCAGTGGCCAAAGTCTACCTGTACCACACAGCTGAAATTTCCTGGCAAAACCTTTTGAAAAGGTGCTTTGTAAGCTTGTAACCTATGGGATCTTAACATTTCTTTTCCATAAAATTCAACTCTTGCACTGAATCTGAAAAAAAACAATGAAACGAGGAATTCACTGAATTTGAGACTTCCATAATTTTCTGCCTATTTTTCATTTTATCTATATGTATGTACAAATGATGTTATACTCCCTGTAATAGAAAACATTATAAATGTTTTCTGGAAATAAGAATCTGTGGATATGCTATTCACGACACTGTGATAAACATACCACTAATACCAAGGAGAATTACATTTGCAACTTCTGCAAAATGAGGCTTTTTGATAATGTAACAACTTCCCAGAATCATTTGAGATGGTAAAAGGATGCAGCTATTGCTATAGGAATTATAGATCCCATCTAATAGAAAGCCATATGTACAAGCTCCCTGAAATAGTTCCAGAAACAACCTTCGCAATGCGTCGGAGTGGATGGAAGGGAAAAACAGCTGGCAGGCGTTTTCAGCTTTGCAACGAAGAACAGAAGAAACAAGTCAGACAGGGAGCGTTTGGAAGATTTTCTCCAAAATGACCATAGGCAACACTATATGAGGTCTGGTGGATAGCTGTTGGGGATTCTGTGGTCTGATTCTGAACCGCATCACATCTGAGATGAAATGCCACAGGACACAGCACTGTATCAACCAGCACTTTCAGCACAAGAGTAAGAACAAGTTCATTAAAATGTGCATGCAATTATCGATGCAGTATCATTATGTGCACTTGAAAGTAATCTTGACAGTACCTGAAGAATAATCTTTTATAAATAAAGTTTTGCTAGTGTTCATTTTTTAGCTTTATACGGACAGCATTTCCACACAGTGAGAAATACCAGACAGACACATTTTGAGAGTTTTGGTTCTTTTTATCAAACATTCATAAGCATGATGTAAACTTCACTTCCCAAGAACAAAAGCAACATTCTAAAAATTCCAGTTTACCACTAGGATTGTAGTTTAAGTGTCTTAAATTCAACTGCAAATTATAGAAGAGATCAGGATGAAAAGGACAGCTTGTTAACTCACCTAGTATGAAGCCCTGAAAATGGATAAAGTTAGTGACCTTTGATAATGCTATTATAATTCAGGAACACTTTACAGCTCTACAACAACTCTGCAGCCTTCAAAACACAACATAAAACCCAGAACAAGGGGGAAAAGACAAACACTCTCCTTATCTTGAAGTTGAATTAAAATGAATTCAATTCAACTATGTAAAGGCAGATTGTTTCAGAATATTTACTGACAGACATTGCAGTTAGTACAAACTTCAGAAGCCTAGTCCAAAATAGCATGGGAGCCAATAAACACACGCACAAACTACATTAAGAAAGGCAGTCTTGACTTGCAAAGGACACTTCAATGCACCTATGAAAATGAATGTCATTCACAATACTATATATAGTGAACAACACATACTCCTTAAGACCCTGGGATCTGTACAGATTTTAGACTTAACAGAAGTGAGAAAAGCTTCAGGCTGACTCCCCCCCCAAAACTTCCCTGGTCACAGCACTTGGGACTTTGAGGATCCTGCTAGCTCTGGCTTTTGGAAGTTCTCTCCTCTGATGGACACACACAGTCTTCAATTTGTCTATCTCAGAAATCATTACTCTCATATTCTTGGAAAATATGTTCCCCAATTTCCCACTGAGGGAAGTTTCTGAGATTGGAATAGAAATCTTAACTGATTACAAAACACAGATGAAGTGGTGGAGATAGTTTTTTTGCTTAATTACATTTAGGCAACAAGACAAACATTGGAAGTTTCTGGAAATTACGAAGTGAAGAGTCCTTAGGAGGGAAAATGGGGGAGAGGGGAAGCAAAGAAGCCCTTTTGCCTCAGTATGGCTCACAAATAAAAGGAGTGAGAGATCGTGAATTTTCATGACAAGGACATGGAAGAGGAAAGGGATTACCATTACCGTTTCAGAAGACAATGACATACAAAAGATACATAAAATATACGCTCTCTGAAATTAATTCTTAATAGTGTATTTATATATATATGCTTACCTTTAGCATACAGATCTTTGTATTTCCAGAATTTAATGTCATAGCAGAATCTACTCACAGTGAAACCTTTAATATACCAGCTGTTCCCTTTATCCAATTTCCTTTCACTGTGTATCAGTGCAACATATATTTCGTAGACAGCAGGCAAACTTGGCAATGTACATTTGAAGAAATACTGAAGATGAAGCTTCAAATTCGTCATATTCTACTAAACAGCACAAAAATTGAAATACATAGTAAATAGAGTAACAGATTTAAAGACACTTAGCACTTTTACTGTTTCGGTTTTGTGTTTTTAAAAAAAAAAAATCAATTCAGCAGTGACCTGAGGTAATTTTTCACTCTATTGTCCCAGTTACAACACCAAACCTCCAGTTTGTAAGACTGGCTACATCAAAAACCAGTATTGCAGATTTTCCTTTTAGTTGTAGCACAATTCCATCTCCAGGCAGGAATCTAAGAACAGCCTCCACTATGGTTTACTAATTACCTCCAAGACATAAAATTCAGCCCAGCTTAAAAGCTCCTCTCCTGTAATCAAAGAGAAATGTTCTCTGTCGCACTGCTTCTGCATCCCAGCTGTTTTACTGAAGTTGTTCCTTGGCACAGGGCATGGTGCTCTAACTCCTTTACAGCAACGATCACAACAGGCCAGGACATGTTTTAATTTAGATTTTTATCTCTCACTTTCAGGTCTATCAGTGAAAATCCACTTACACGACAAGTGGGAGGTAGCCGCAGTGATAGCCTTAAGTGTTCAACTGATGGACCTCGTTAAAAGAAAATATATGGGCTACGCATCATATGCAGAAGTAGGAGTACCAACGTCTTGCTGAACTTGTACAGAAACTACAGTGAAAGCCAGAGGAGTTCAGTGGGTGTTAATTCAGAGCTTTCCATATTTCCTTCTGAAATCAAACATGCCAGTGTCAGCACACAAAATCAAGAAAGGTGATAGCTATTTTTAAAGGCTGTGCGTATCATCACATTCTGTAATACCTAACACAGCTGATAATTTCCAACACAGACGATTAGTGCTCTCTCCTGCAACAGACAATGGCATATAGGTACAATTTAAAGGAACCGCTCAGCGAGAGTACAGGTGAGAGAATGAGGTCTTGAGAATTTAAAATGATTGCATAGGAAACGTACTTATAATTAGATATCAAATAGGATGCATCACAGAATACATTAAGTACAATATAATTAGCCATTTCAAAGCTGCAGTAATTTTTCCTGTTTATATGGTTTATTTCTAGATCTTTTATTAAACTTCATTATTCAGATCATTCAGTTGCTGTCTCAACTACCCACTGTGTGTCCTTGCACACATACAACAAGCAGCAAGAGAATAACCCTATATGAATAGTAATGAGCTATCGAGCAATGATCAGGAAAGACAAATTTCAAAAAGAAAGAGGGAGAGAGGGAGGGAGGATCTCTGAACAGCTTGTATACCTGGAAAATACCTGCTCAAGAAATCAAGGTCTTTGTTTCTCAAGCCATAAAATAAGGCAATTAAAGTTACATACACAATCTTATTTTCCCCTAAAATCAAAAAATGGTACTTTGAGGTAAAAAACCACAACAACCAACAGAAGGAATATATGTTCCTTATCTCAATTTTCAGGAGTAGATAAGAGGAAAGGAGGTTGCAGATGTCGCCACATTCTTGGCGACACAATATTCACCCTGGGAAGGAGGTTATGAATAGGTTCTCAGGCTTATTGAGAACAGCAATAATAAGAGATATTATATATCCCTCATAATAACTTGAACCATATTTCTTTGCACATACAAACTCTCTCAAAAAAAAAAAAAAAAAAAAATCAAGCTCAAGTAAGGTTAGCAATGTAGCTCTACAAGCATAGGGTGTAGGATGGATTGGAAAACCTGCAGGAAAATTAGCAGGAAAAGTTAGGCAGCTGGCCTGAATTAAACTTTGTTCTCTCTAAGTAATGTTTTTTGCAGGCTACACAATAACCAAGGCAGTAACTTCAGGATACCCATGTCCTCTTCGAGAAAGAAGAGGAAAGTAAGCAGATAGAAATCATCCTTGCTGTAGCATACCCATAAATATTTGCCACGTTTTGGGGGAATAGCTCCTCAGAAATGCAGAGGGATTTTAAAATAGGGATTGAAGAACCATTCCTCCTTTTATCAAGCCAATTCTCTTTCATAAAGTTTTAATATTAAAAAAAAAAAGTCTTTTTAAAATAAACTAACAAAGAAAAATATGGGAAAGCAAATAAAAAGAGACTTAGGGAAATGCAATCACAGACTATTCTTCACTCAAAATACTTTTCACATAGTATCAGAAATCCAATAATATTAATAAAAGAAACTTTGAAAAACTCAAAATACTTTGATCCTTTTTTCCAAATTATGTAAAATATGAAAACTGAAGTATTTCTGTCAGTTCTGTATCATAATAATGTAACAGCACTTGCTGATTAATTCTAATTACCTTTTAAGTCCTTTAAAAAAATATTTACCTTTTAACAAAGACCATTAGCTACTGACTAATTTATTTTCACACCCCTTACCAGCTTTGTCCTTCTTCTCTTGGCGTCATATACTGTCACAGAATTACTACTAAATACACTACTTTAGCATGCAAAAAAATTGTACTAGGAGAGACAAAGAGAGATGACGAGAAGATGGTTTAGAATCCATGACAATATTTCAAAACATTGTTCTGAGAAGAAAAACTCTGTTTTCACAAATCTTGTCTACAGTAGAAATTTTAATACCCTTTTTTGCTTACAAAAGTTGTTTTCACATCTGAATGACTAACACCTGAGGATCCACAAAAAGCAGTGGATCACATACAGATCACATGCATGAACAGATTTTCTACCTTGACAAACAGCATGAGTTCTAGTACTTCGGTACAGTTTTGATCAATCACATTCACAGGTTATTATTATCTTTTTTCAAACACTACTTGGCCACAAATGGCATATACTTGCCTCTCTAAAAACTAAAATACTCCCTGGTAATTGAAACTCAAAAGGTAATGATAACTACTATTGAGAAATCCTGAACATACTGTGTAACTGTCTTCTAAAGTCCTGATTAGTTATAACAGAGGCAGTGGTATTACTTCTGAAATATAAACCGCTGCCATCACCCAAACTAGAGCACATCATCATCATTTAAGCCTGAACAACAACTGACAGTAAACAAGATACAGCCTTCACAGCCTTTGTCCAGCAGAAGGTACAGCCTGCAATAAATAAAATGACAGGAAACAGTGGGAAAGTCACCGAAAGAAATAATATGAAAGTTCTAGGGTTATTATGAAAAGGGACACAGCCTATGACAAGGCTTGAGGTTGCAAAGTTTTAATAGAGGCTTTGAAGGTGCAAGAGTGACTTTATGTGGAGTAAGGAAGAGCGTGGATGAACCCAGAGTTCCATTCCCAACTACAGGACAGCACATTTAAATTCTGATTCTGCGGGGCTAGAGAAACAAATGGAAAATGGCAGACACCTGAGCCCTGAATGCCACCGAAACAGATTAGGCTGAAAGGCGATAAGTACAGAGTCTCCACCAGTATCCAATACTGACACGGTCATTTACATCTCCTGTATGCTTCAGCACTTACTGTGTGCCAGCCTCCCCTTTATTCCTCCTTTCTTGCCACTATTATGGATACCAGCTCCTAATGCAGTTTTTTTTCTTTTACCTTTGCTAAGACTAAAATGTGAGCAGTGCTATCACTATAAGAAATATAGACCTGTAATAAGTATCCTCTCATTGCTTTGAAGTCCTGTTCCAAATTAAGGAAGTGAACATCATGCAGTGCTTCTCATGAGGAGGCTGGCTCCCAGATATTCATCCCAAGCCAACTCAAACTCTGAACTTAAAAACCTTCTCCAGCCACAAACTTGACCTTCCCAAAGCATGCCATACATGCCTCACCCAAACACAAACGGTAAGACATCTAGCAGTGATGCAGCACTCAGCACAAAAAAAAAAAAAACAAAACAACCAACAAACAAACTTAGCAGTACCAATTGCAATTGATGAAAAACAGATAAATATCCTCAAGCAAAGAAAGATTATTAAGGGTCAACAGTATTGAATATGATGAAAACACATAATTTGTCTCTTTTATGGATCATATAGGTTTTCAGAAAGACAGGTAGCAATTTGCTTGCCAGGAGATGTGTAAAGCATTCTAGATCAAACTCAGTTCATTACTGAAGGATTGAGGGGAAAAATGAAAGAGAAGACAGAGCAATAACAGTGCCACTGTCATAACTACCACTCTGCTGTTGTTCTGTTCTTTAGAAGCAGACTGAGGTAAAATGTGCGTTACTGATTTCTCTTTTAGCACTTTGATTCAAAAACTCGAAGACTGGGCATGAGAATTAACTAAAACCATTAGTAATGTATTTTCAAGTAATGCTTAGATTCTCAGGACCTTCCATTTCTAAGCTGCAGACCGATGACTAAAGCAGGGAGGTTAATTAAATGCTATGATTAAATGCAAGAAAAAAATTGTTACTTAGTCAATTCTAGCCAGTGGCAATTCCAGAAGAAAAAGCGTTACAAGGCAACAAAAGTTGTATGAAGTGTTACAAGGCAATGAAAAAAATTAATTTAATCAGGTGTCATCCTGCCTCCATTTCTACGAACGCCAGCGGACCCTGATCTGAAACAGAGGGGGGAAAATAAAGCAGAAAAAACTTTCTGGAAATCACTATCCCAAAGCTTCAGCAAAATCCTACCTCCTGGTTTGTTCCACTGAACATTTTCAATACATCTTTTATACATATATCCTAGAAGACTTTCAATATATTTTTGCACAAAGGCTTGAAAGACAGAAAAGATGGATTTATCTAATATTCTTTACAGGTGCCAGAAAATTAGCATGTTCAAAGGCTTGAATTCATCTGCATGTTGGAGAGGCACCAACACAGTAACATTAACCAAACAGACTGTAGCACAGAAACACTACCCGGTCCTTCAGCGGTATGCTTTAGAAAGCTGCTGTACGAGCCACACGTGGCTCTCCACACCTGCAAAATATTTCTGATTATCCATCAGTACATGCAAGAGTAACTTCAGCAATAAAATCATGGTATTTTCCCCCTACTCTGGGGAAAAAGAACTGCTGTACATTCAGTTGAAACATGTATTATGACCCCAAGAGAACAGCTAGACAACAGTAACCTAGGAGGAGCATGACAGGTCAAAATCTTCACTCCCACTAGATGGCAATATTGGTTTTTTTGCAAGTGCAGAATATGCTCTCATCGAATGGAAACTGCAGTATTTTTCATGTTTTCCAAAGTTACATTTTCAATTTAAAAAAACCCGAAAAATTCAAGCCAGGCTTTACTGATCACAGGAGTGGGGAAAAAATAGTTTATAATATGTATAAGTTAGCCAACATATGCACTGAACCATAAATAGAGCCCACAGTACCTCAAAAATACACTACATGAGTAAGAAATGCAATATACACTTTTAAAGTTGCTAGCCTTATAATTAGGCCCATATCAAATTAGATCTTCACTTTAATCCTTTACCACTGTATCAGCAGGATGTGGCAGTGGAAACAGCACATTTAAATCCTGCAGGAGAGAGCATCTCGATTTACTCTCAAACAACCTCCTGTGACATTAAGCAGGAGCTTAGAGCAGTATTAAAGAAGCTCCAGATTAAAGAGGGCTTCAATTCCAGCTCTCATGGACAGAGAAAGGGTCACTATGACAGTAGGCCTAGAAAGAGCATCCTGATCACTTAAAAAAAAAAAAAAAAAAAAAAAGTAAAACCTTCCAGTTTTTGAAAGAGACCAAATGGCTTGTATGCATACATATGAACTGAAATGCATGAAGACATATTTCTAAATTCTTCAAATCATTCTACAAACAACATTTTAGGAGGTTTCTATGGCAGCCTTAAAAATATTCAAGTAAGAATAAAGCTAACATAGAAAAGCACCGAAATCATCACTCACTCAAAAAAACCCACCCCAAACATGCTCTTTCAAAAAATGCTACAGCCTAAAAAATAAAAATGAATTTTCCATTGTGAACAGTTAAAAAGAAATAACCAGATGCCAGTCATCATATTAATCCCTATGTTTAATTCAGCCCTCTCAAATTCTCTGAAGGAGCAGGGTATAGACACGTCTAGAACACAGACAGCAACGTGGAAAGGATGACAGAAAGGCACAGTGATCCAGACACACACAGCACACTGGATGAAGGATGGTATCTAGGGATTAGGAACCTAGGACTTTCAAGCATCCAGTTCAAGGTTAATTTGACTTGAATTCCTGTGCTGATCAATGGCTCTTATTTACAAACTGGAAGCCAAGGAAGAATGGGGACTAAATGTGGAAGACAAATGCTCTGTGACATGATCAGACACAACAACAGGGGACGCAACTTAATACTAATCCCAGTTACAGAGCATTTTGTTCAAGAGACCCACTTCCGGTAAGCTAGAATGCTGACACATTCTACAGTTTAATCACCTATTTCATAACTCATTTTAAAATAAAAGCACCAGCTTGCCATCTCAGATCACTCCTGACTCCTGAACTCAAGCTATTTCAGAACATGAGACAGACAGTCATTTAAGTTCTGTTCATAATTTATTATTGCCCTTTTCCAGTAATCCCATTAAACAACTCTGACACAATTGAGCAAAGCATGATACAAAACCATTGCTCCAAGTATACTTACTGCCCATCTACCTCCCAGTATTTCAGGTCTTGAACAAGGCCTTGAAATAAGTGAGAACCTCATGGATCTTTTAAACAGTGCCAGAAAACAATGAGAAATGTTTAGTAGCAGTTAACTGGTTCGGTCTCAGAACAGCTTACTTAAAGACATTGGAAAGCATTTTGCACATTATCAAAATATCTCCAAATTACAACTTAACGTATGCTCTTGTGGTGGGACACTGGCTTCCAGAGAAAGTCATTATCAAAATCTTTTTTAATACATGGACTTTTCCCCTTCCCTTTCCCATCCTTTTTCCTCTCCTCTTCTCTCCTCTGGTTTGTATTTGCTTAGTATATGAGATGCATAGAAAAAGCATTCTCCTCTAGGAGCCGGTAATACTGTCACATTACTTCCAAACAGCAATCCAGACAGGGAGCAGAAATTATATGCAGGGTAACTGAAACTTGCTCTCCCCTTGGGCAATCTGCCTCTGACGCAACGCCTGTCCACACAAACTTACATGCACATACACACAAGTTAAAAATATTGTACATCTACCAGCATGTTCCCAACTACTCTTAGAAAGTATTCAAGTTTTCCTGAAACTAGGTTTTACCTGAATGAAAAATGTTCATACCTTAGGAAATTTTCATTTAGTGCTCCCTCCCAAAACCCTCATCATCCTCAAAAGATACCCAAAGCCTACAAGGTTGGCTCCACGGTTTTTAAATGCCAAAGATCGTTCATGAATCCATAACCAACAGCACCAGTCAGCTCGCTAACAGCGCCAGTGTCTTACAGATCTGTCCCAGTTTAGGGATCTCCTTCAATAGCATCAACATCAGGCCCTTCATAAGGATATGTAGTATCTTACAACAGACATAACTTGAAGGCCATATTATATGCAACAACAAAAGGAAAATGGCCTTGTGTCCAAGCCTGTATTTTCCATCAGCTGGTGGTACTACAGAAGATCATGCTCCAGTGGAGCACAGACACAATGACATACTTTATGAAACCATGCTTTGTTAGTGCTTGTGAAAATAAGAATCACCATCAATAACATCACTGGGCCACTACATATAATATGAAATATGAATATCATTCTGGACTGCAGTCAGACAAGGGGTGAAATATTCAGAAATAAATGAAGGTGACTTGAATGTACCCGTGCAGATAAAAAAAAAAAATCTCAAATGACCTCCTATGCAACACTGACTTTTCACATTTCCCAAGGAGAGGATTCTGCAGAAGCTGCCAGGACTCTGCACAGTAAAGTTGTAAGTGATACGGTTTATGTTGCTGTCACACAGCACTGCCCATCAGATGCTGTGCTATGCAGGTATTTATAATCAGTGAGTCTCCAATTAACCAACAGAAATTCTTCTGCTCCTTTTCAATGCATAAATCTGTCTCCCTCTTCCTTGAGACTCAACGGTAACAACAGACCAAGACACACTTGAATATTCTGGATGATATCAAACATTAGACACAGCTAGACACTTGCAGAATTTTTTAGGTATTGAATCCAAATTCATTCTGGAATGCTTGATCCAAACACATCGCTCAGTGCACTCCATTTTGAGTGTATTAATTGTTGCATACTGCCCTAACTTTGCAACCTGTCCTCTTTCCTACCATGTGGCAGCCATGTAGAACACCCGCCCTCAGCTCACACAGTCATAGCTACTGTGTCTTCATAATATGTTAATAATACATTGCTCTCTTCATTTGGTGATTAAGGCTTAGAGTCAAAACGCAGGCACTTGATAGTTGTGCCAAATATGTGATAATTTTGTTTTAAAGGCTAAGAACACCCACTGTGAATTGACTGAATTTGCCAAAATTAATATTTTATTCTCACAATAGCCATATGCTATTCATTTCTACCTTAGCCTGGAAACAGCCATTATAAATATAAAAATCTCAGTAAAAACATTTTGCAGCAAATTAAAACAATTTATTGCACCAACAGAGAGAGGCAGGACAGAACCTGTGAGGTCAAAGGGAGTCATTAAACTTGGCTTCAGAGAATTCATCAGGAAAAAAAAAAAAAAAAGTATTGAAAATATTCCAAGCTCAAAACAAGAAAAGAGCTTCCAAGCACATCAGAAGGAATGTAGGTGAGTAAGTCACTTGGATCAACGTGGTTACAAACAAAACAATCTTATCGCTCAGAGCTAAGACAGATTGGTCAGCGCTGGGATGGAACACTGCACATGAGGGTCAAGTTTAAAACACCTCTATGTTGGGCTTTATTGTATTGGTACATAAAAGTAAATGCAAATATTGTCCAGACCCTTAAAAGATCAGGCAAATCCAAACAGTCTTCCTTCCTTCCTTCAGCAAAAGTAAACATTTAAGGCAGAACCTGCTTCAGCTAATAGCCAGCAACCTCTTCGCCCAGGTCTTCCTTCCTTGCTCTCTATAGAAAATCCTAGAGAGAGAGAGACAGAGTGCGTGGGAGGTGGGCAGCAGGATTAAGGAAGCAGAGGGGAGAGCAGAGGGTAGGGGAAAAAAGTATTCTCTACAGACAGGCCAGCTCTGAAAGTCCTTCCATGCAGTCACTTCTTGAGCTGGAAAGAGACCAGTCCTCTCCCTGTCTGCATCCCTGCACCTCACCACACTTCAGGAACAGAGAAGCCGACAGAAGGGTAGAAGCAAGAACTCCAGTTTTATCACTGCTGGACTCAGTGGTAAAACACTCATTAACTTCAGCAAGGCCAAGATTTTATTTCGGATTCACAAACAAGTCATTTATAAAATTCCAGAACAGGTCCCCAAACTATCTGTCAAGGAAAAGCAAGTATCTGATGAGATATTTTCCCCCAAGTTCTGTTCTTTCTGTAAAAAGGTTTTATTTTATTTGGCTCTAGCTGTAATGTATTGCTAAATGTCATTGTAAAACACAAAAAATATTCATTCATAAATATTCAGTAACATACTGAACTTACAATGAACTGCACTGGCTGTAGCAGCAAATTTAACTCACAACACACAGAATCCTAGAAGCCACACAATTGGATCCAATTTATTTAGCTGCTGACACTAAAACAGCTGCACGATAACAAAGCAGATCCTTGCTTTTCAAACTACACAGCACATACTCATACAACAGACTAGTTACAAAACTCTGAAAGTATTCCATTAACCTTCAGGACCTGAAGCCGTTACCATAAACAGTATTTGCACTTTTACAGATACATCTCTTCAAGTGATTCCCCCACTATCTTCAGAGCCCCTCACTTGGCTTTCTCTCCCCAGCGTAGACAGAAAAATACAGGCTGTTTATGAGGCTGGGGGTCTCGTAAAGGCCAACAGTATCCTTATAATGACGTAGTCTGTTCATCCTGTAGGCAACTGCAAACCTATACCTACCCGCACATGGTATACTCTCTGTTGCAGCCCTTTGACTGCAGGGCCTTACATCTACAGGAATCGGTTCAACTGCTGCAGAGAAACAGCCTTTGGGTGCGAAACGCCAGCTGCCTACCAGCGCAGAACCTGGGTTTGAAGCAGGAAGCGAATCACGTCACATACAACTGAAATGAAAAGTTTGTTACTCAGTGACTGACTTCCTTCTTGGGCACGACTGTCCTTCTAGTGCTACAGACCCGCTGGAAAATGAGATGCACTGTCTCCAAACAGGGAGATTCATACTCCAAAAACAACATAAAATTCCTGTTTCTATCACATAAAACAAGGCCTGGGTGCCATGGCTACAAAAACCAACACAGGTGTCACTACTACAACTGAAGCTCTTCCCATTTCTGTTCCAATCACAAGAGAGTATTTCCAACTACCACCCCTCCTAAACCACTGCTGAAAAACTGGCACTTGAACGAACACAGGGAAGTGCTGCCCACAGGAATACCAGCATCTGTTCCAGTAAAACAGGGAAGGTCAGGTTTGCAGCATGTCAATTTGAGGCAGATGCTCTGGCAGCTTGGAAAGCCGTCATAGCAAAGTTTCAGGGATTCCACTCTACCAGAAACTACCGAATAAGGTATTTTTACTGGTGTTTTTCTTTTGATACTCTTGAAAGCATTCAAGTTTTTCCAGCTGATAATGAAAACTGAAGTTCACGATAACAATGATTCCGTGACAACAATGATCCATTAAGTTACTGCAAAACAAACAAAAGACCACATTGCTTCTTAGTTAAGGAATTTTCAGATCCACTTTTCTGTTGCAACAGTAGTATTTTGGAAAGACAAGATTCACACCAGGTATAAATCAGTGCAACTCTAGCAAATTCCAATGGAAATGCACCAAACTCCACATGCCATAAGCCATACTGCGCAGCTGCCAGACAAGAGAGGAATTGGGCTACAGAATGGTTTGGCTCCTGCTGTCCTCATGGGAAAGAAAAAGTCCATGTACATTCTTCTTCAAACCCAGGCTAAAAAGGCAGGACAGAGAACATTTAAAAGGCTGAGCCCAGTTTACTCAGCAGTGTCTAAGGAGCTTCTCAAATTGTGAAAAGGAGAGACATTTGATTTGTAATTGTAAATGTTAGAAGTGGAAATATTTCTCTAATACCAACAGAATCTAGCTGAAAGTAAACCTAAAGCACAGGAAAAGAGCAGCAACAATCATGGTAAAGTCACTAACAGAAGCAGGGAAGTGCTTCCTTTTCAGCAGTTACCGTTTGAATTCAGAGCACCTTTACCAGCCATTTTTCCTACGATTTTTCAGCTGCCTTACCCTACTTCACACATAGCCAAAATCCCAGCCCCTAGTGAGAGTGCAGATGGCAAAGCTGAGGACTTAGGAAGAAAAACAAGAATGGTAGAGAGAAATTTTTGAGACCTAGCCCAAATTTTACATAAGAGGCTTTTAATTCCCTTGTTATCCTGGTTCAGAAGAATAGCTGGTTGCCCTTCCACAATCATTTTACATATATTACTTTTCAGAGGTAGGTAAACGGAGATGAGAGTTGGATTTTCAGAAGAAGAAAAAACGAAATTCTCCTTTGTACATGCAGACTCTGCAGATTGGGTGTAAGGCTGAGGTTGCTGGCAGGGGGACAGAGGGAGGAAGTGTGCAACCACAAACTTAGCAAGGCTGAAAAAGTGTTCGCTGTACACAGCAGTGGCAGAGAAAAATAAGAAAGAAGGGACTTCTGCTTTTGTCAGTATGCAGGTTCAGTTTATTACAGGAATCTGAAATCATAAAAAAGTTTCTCCCAGCTTTGTATGGGCAGTGCCTCTGCTTTATACAGACTGCTGTTGGGTATCTTCTCTCCCCAAACCAGGCAAGCGAGCATTAGCATGGAATTGATCCAGCCACAAACACCATCTGAATGACACCCCCCCTTCAAAGGCATGCTCTCAAACGAACAGCCCAAGTCTTCTAGTTAAAACTCTGTATCTTTGATCCTCCTCCAGGCTAGCAGTGCTGTAAGATATGCTGCCCAGCTGCAGAAGGGGAAGAGCTGGAAAGATAGCTGCAGAGAGAAGAACCTGTCACTGAAGCTGAAGTAGGTGTCAGACCACATGGACTTCCACTCCGTCCCTTGCAGGGCACTCAGAGTCAGTGGGTAAGTCCACTCTGAAGGCTGCGGGATCATCACCGGCAACAGCTTAACAGAGTTAAGGGTGCTCCTTTACCAAAGTAAGTGAAGGCAAGTACGCCTGTGTGCTGAACGTTCATCTTCTTTCACTGGCTCTGCTAATTACAGGTAGTTACAGTTTACGTAGAAGGCTCTTTGTTACTTATTTTGTAAAACGTATTGCCTTTTAGTCTGGTTGGCCATCTCCAGCTTCAGGAGGAGAAATATTTCTATATGCTAAATAACTACTTTACCACTCCTCTACAAAACAATCCCATTCACTGACAATAAGGTCCATAGTTTTGACCTTTATGGTTAGAGTTAACCTTCATTTCAGCAACAAAGGCAAAGAGTTCAAACAAATCTTCAGGGACAGATATGCTCTAATAATTGAACCACTGTGAAAATTCACTGCAGAAATTCCTACTCCCATCTTTCGGCCAGTTTCCAAGTAATGATACACCACTGCCTTTTGCCCTGTAAGTATTTATCCTATGACTTGAATGCCTTTTGTGAGAAACTCTGTAAAAAATTTTCTAAATGTCTAAATTGTATCATCCTGTTCATTCACTACTTTAGCACCATATCCAAAAGCTTTCACATAACTGGAGAATTCAGTTTTCCTCTGAACAAAACGGAGATTTGGCTTACAGTTATGTCTGCTTAGGCATTACAGAAAACTATTCAGATGACTCCATCCAGACTTAGTATTGTAATTAATTCAGCATCTGAGTGCAAGCATTTGGACTTAGCATTAGCAACTCCAGACACTCAGTATGTCTTCTGCAAGATACCCTTTCTAAAGAACGAAGCAGCTGGAAGGCAATGCTTTAAAGGGGCTATGGGCACAAAAATGTTTTTTCACTTAGTTGGCTCCATCTGTTTGACAAGTTACGAACAGATGCTCCGTATCTTTCCAAATGCATTCTACCAGTGACCAGAAAAGTCAGTTTTTTCAGCAGACAAAACATCAGCATCCAGAAGCAAAGACCAATCACTTTCAGAAATGTTCCCCTGTGAACTGGAACAGTTTGGACAAAAACAGATGTAACCTTTACAGACAGAAATATAGACCATTAAAATAAATGGAGGCTATTTTTCTTCTATCTGGAGAATTAGTTAGGCCACAAAACTGAGAAAGAAACAGGGGAAAAAATAATCAGAAAGCACCTTTAGGAGAAAAGGGGCCAAGACACTTGCTGTTCAGTTGTGGAGCAAAATGGGGTTGTGGATATCAGCTATCCTCTGCTTGCAGGCCCAGCACTTGGGCCTAGTTTGCTTCATTTTGGGTCTGTGTGAAACAGTCCCCATTGGGTTACCACTTTCCTACTCCAAACAAAGAAGGAAACAAGAACAATGGCATCCATTTAGTAATAAATAAATTCAGAGTGTACATCTCTATCAACACCTCCATCTTGCGTGCCTCTTCTTAAAGCAAAAACGAGCCCTCACTTCTGCTGCTCCCCCCGCCAAACAACTCCATTCATGCAATTTCTTTTCCAAACCAAGTACACACCTATAGGAAAAACACCCTGCCAATTCTCCAGCCCTCTTCCAACCTGGAGGACCACCGTTTTCTCAAAAATCTTTTATGAGAACATGTACCTCAAATGTTTTTAACTTGCCATCCAGTGGTCACACTGCACCTGCGTTGCTCAGCCTTTTTGGCCAAGCTTGCTGCTTTGTTCACCTCGGTCCCAGCGCGAGGATGGAGTCCCAGAGCTGGGACCAAAGTGAGTCAAGGATTTGCTCCAGGATTATCCCACATCCACAGGCAATCACTTTGCACCTGCTCCACGCATAAGGCACAGCCAGCACGATTGAGAGGTCCCAGAAGAAGCCAGCAGTAGCCTAGTAGGGCTATCCCTGGAATGGATGAAGAGCAAGCTTCCCATTGCACAGGCGGACATTCCCATTGACATTCCCATGTCAGGGCACAGCGATGGTCTGACACCATACAGTATTAACCACCTCATTAGCTGGCAGGTGTTAAGAGCTACCAAGTATTTAGCCATTAAACACAGGTAAATTCTACATTCAAGAACCAAACAAACACAGTTCCTAGGTATTAAACAACAGTGATGATTTTTCACCATTATCACCTTCTAATAGTGAATGAAAAACTCTGTTAAACCCAGGGAGATTATACCTGAAGTCTCATGTCTGCAATTCCTACTATGGCAAAGAAACCCTGTATGTGTCCCATCAGAAAGACTATAAAACACAGTTCAATGTTAAGAAAGCAAAGGTACAGTGAAGCCAAGACCACAGCAATTTAGGAGATATTTCCTCTGGATCTCAAAAGGTTAGCAATTTTTTTTGGCCATTTTTCTAAAGTCCAATTCAACACCTTCTCTCATCAGTGGATGCTGCCTTTTCCAGCACTGATTGAGATCTCCCATAAAGACAACCCATATGCAAGGAAGTGTTTTTTAAAGAGGGCAGATTTACGATTGCAGCCTCTCAAGAGTAGTCACAGTCCCAGCAGCAAGAAGCAGAGATCATGACTCAGGCTGCACAGGTGCTTCTTCATTATGCTGAGCAAGACATAAGTCCCAGCCTCATAAGACAACTGCACAGAGTACTGTTAAGTGTCTTCATGCTGATTGCTCTGCCTCACCTTGCGGTATAATCTTTTACTTGCTAATAGCAGGTTTTCAAGAGAATCCATTATCTGACAGATTCTTTAAATTTTTGATAGGGGAAAAGGAAAGAGACTGAAGATGGTAGCAAGAGCAGATACAGGTTAAGTAATACTTCCCCCAAAGCAAGCACAACAGGAATTCCTACCGTTAAAGAAGATTTCAAGGGACATACAGACAGGGTAAGACATATCTGGCTTAACAGAGGGTAATCCTTGGCCTCCAAATGAAATTTTCTTTAGTCACTTTTACTGTGTTAATATCTTCTGTTGCAAATTTCAGTTTGGAAATTTTCCCAGTTGTCACTAAGAACCTCGGGCCAAATTAATCACATTTTCAGGCTACTGCAGTAACTAGATTCATACAGAACATCAAACCCTGCAATTATGAACAATACCTGTTGCTCTAGCCCCCCTGTCCAAACTTAGAGCCAAGGGCACAGTCAGTCAGCCATTTCTATTAGTGTTTGAAATGGGAAAAAATCACCTCTTAAAAATATAACTTTTATCCTACTGCATTCTGAAAGCCAAAGTGAACGTGAGAGCACAAACAAAAAATAATATTACAGCTATGACCAGTAGAGACAGAACTTTGATCAGTGGTTTGAAACAACTTGCTGCGGTTGCTGCACGTGTAGCCACAGCAAACAAAACAATGTCTGAGGTTTCTAGTGGTCAAAAACAAAACACAACCAACGACAGGAGTTTTCACATGGGGACCGAACATGAAATTACTGGTGCTTTGTAGCAGCTACATGACAGTTTATGTTCTTTTAAAAGAAGTCTGCCATTAAATTGAAATAACAGTCAAGCTGTAAGATTCTCATCTTCTCGTATTTCAAAAAATGTTTTATTATAAAGCTTGTGAAACTTCAGAAATGCAACATCTCTTTATCTTGTGCAACTTGCTGCTCTATACACAACGCTGATACTGTGAGGCTCAAGCAAAACTGAATTACAAAAGCAGAGTACCGTGCTTTCTACCTCCAGTCAGCCCTGTAACATACCACTGGTTTGATATGGTATGAGGAAAAAGACACTTATTAAGTTTTGTCCATACTCAGCAGTACAGATCAGCACCAGGAAAGGATTTAATAAGCCCTCTTCTAATCCATAATTCAGAAAAGTCAGGCAGATAAATAGCTTGTACCTGCATTATCAGCTACCTGTTTCTATGCCACTTCTTCTCCCATACTTAATCACTATTTATATGTCCTGAAAATAAAGGCATGCAGCCCTCCTGGGAAACGAAGGCCACTAGCTGCCCGCAACCAAGTGCAACACATATTTGAACAGGGCCACAAGGGACCACTTAGTACATTGAAAAAAAAAAAAAAAAAAGAAGGAAAAAAAAAAGCTTTGGTATCATCTCTATCTAAGCCACCTTATTGGTAACTGACTTAAGTGGAAACTGAAAAACCTGCTGACAAGGAAATTAGTCAGATCTGTTGCAAAGATGTGAGTTGTGTTGTTACTGTAACACAACTGTCAGTCAGTGATGTTTATGTCCTATTCCCCAAGGATCTCTGCATAAACTCCACAGCCTGTACTCTGCAGGGTTATGCAATATATACAGCTGTGATGAGACCTCCCAGCTTGGCCTGAAGATTTAATTCTGAGATTCAAAATCATTTAAAGCAGACTAAACACAAATCACATCTTTTAATAAGCTTTTAGAAAGTACAACGTAACCAAATCTCGCAAGCTGGTTGGTCAGTGACCTCACTAAGCGACATAAATTTTAGGTTGATTTAGTTCTGCAAACACCACTTGCGATAGTTTTAGACAGGAAGATTTACCGCCTCGAAGAAGTCATTAGAAAGGCTGCTCTGTTCGGGGACCACCGAGGGCTCCGGCGGCACTGAGCTCTGACAGAGGGGGTGTGAGTCCCATCTGACCAGACAGCAGGTTCAGCGATATGCTGGCCTCTCTGTGTACACCAGGTGCCAAAATTCATTCTATCGAAGACAACATAGTGGTATCGATAATGAACAGGCCCTAAAATTTCCAACAAAAAAACTGCTTCCATGTAATACACAAGATGTGGCTGTAAAATTCACACAGCCAGTTACTTAACATCACGCATTAAGCAGACCGGTGGTCTATTTCGTAACATACCCAATCTGCTGCTAGGAACAACTGCTTTTCTAAAGAAGTAAGGCATCTTTTTTAGGAAGAAGCACAATATAATCTTTCTGGAAGAGGGCTAATTTCCTCTTAACATTAGGCTCTTTGCAATGGATTTAAGTCAATTAGCATTCCTATTCATGTTTGCTCTGTACAGAGGAATGGAGTGGGGGGGGGAGTTTTCCTTTTCCCATTAAATAAAAAATATGCAGAGGGAGGCTGAATATCAAACATCTGGCACCGTACAGGAAAAGAAATGCAACGCGTCTGCAGTAAAAACAAAGGTGGTGGAAAAGTCATTTCATGGAAAAGGCACATTAGAAGTCTACATGCTCTTCTCGTTGACTCCCAGTTTTGAGTCTCAAGGCAGGTGAAATATGACATGTTTTGCTGGAAGCAGAGAGGCTTTAGTACATGCATTGGTTCATTCACTCTGTTACAGAAAAATCCAATCACCACCCTGAACATAAAAATAACGGTCCAACTGGACTGATAATCTTGTTTTTCAGAAGACCAAACACTACAACAGCTATTCGATGAAATCATTATGAGGCAGAAATACTTCATGGGATGCAGACTGTCCTCCTTGTGACTATGGCAACATATTCTCTAGGATAGTGTTCACACAGTCTTCTTTAGACATCTAAATTTGGGTGCCTGTGCCATGCACCTACTTTCTCTATGGAACTGGTTTAGAGAGAGAGACTTCTGCTCTGAGTTGTTCTGCAAAAGCACCCTTTAACTAACTGGCTCCACAGGAAACTTACTATCTCAGTTTAGCTCCTGAAGTCAGCTCCGTAATGAAGAAAGCCTGAATACCCTTTCCTGCCTGACTTTTGCCTTGCCTGGCATTCTGATTTGAAGGAACTATTTTATTTTATAGCCTGTAACTGATTATCGAGCCACACACAGCAGAAACACAAGGCTTTAAAGTTTTAGGAAGATCCATTCTGGTAATTTCAACATTTTTATCCATATTCATGATACCATGCACATCAGTTACTCCCTCCTCACTTTGACAGCCCATCCAACAATACCGTGAGTGCCCCAGACTCCCACTGAAACCAATTCCATGGCAAGCAGAATTGCTGAGGACATGATGTAGCTACTTGCTGTAGACACACCTGATGGTGGTTATCCCTCTTCCCTTTGCTAATAACCCTGGTCTATTTGACTGACTTCTTTGTCAGAAGCCTAGTGTAAGAAGCCTCAAATGCATAACTATGAACTGACTTTTAAGAAGGAATGAGATCCCTAGAATGACTTTGCTGAGATCTGGAACACTTCCATCTGCCACCAATCCCCAGCACACTCTGACATCTAGCACTACAGCAGTGCCCCTGGCCTGCGGGGGATGCCCCTTCCTACACCCATCCCTGGCTTGCCTTTAGCCACCATCAAGGCAAAGACAAGCAGAGAGCAACTGCTATTAAGAAGGAAGCTTCTTTATCCCAATTATTGCTCCTACCTACTGGCTACAAGGCCAGGGAATACCTGCATTCCCACCTCTAATACTGAAGCTGATCCTCCTGAAGTCATTGCAGTTTACAAGGGATGGAACTTTTAACAGCTGAAACTGGAAGAATATAACACTCAGAATTACAGTACCCTGCTGAACATGCCTCCTCCTGCAGTCCTAAAATTTTCGTTTGAATCTTCCTCCTTGGAAAAGAGACACTCGTGCTGTAGACGGTGAACACACTTGACAAAACCCATTTTGTCATTCACATTTAACTAGTATAGCGCCACATCTTTTAAGAGTCAAGAGATGCATTACTTGCCTAGCATCAGTAAAAATGTCTTCTATTCATTTTATTCAGAAGGTATTGCAACTGATGAAGAAGATACAGAAAACTACAGATAAGGCTCATATGAAAGGCCTTATCTCTTCATTTAGTCAAGGCCAAAGTTCCTTTGATAGGATAATTGAATATTTTTTGGTTATCTGCACTTCAGCTCCATGAGGCCAAAGGATAAAGTATAAGCTTCATTCTTTTATACGAGGCTAGCAATAAAAAAGGTCATGCAGAACGAGGCTTGTACATTTTTAAAAGAATTCTCAATGCTTAGACAATCCTCTTCTGTTTCCCTCTCACAAAGTTTAATGCTCCTTGCTAATCTATATATGCTTTTATGCGTGCTCATCATCATGGTACCTGAACATTGCATTAAATCAGAGACATAAATAGTGCTGCTTCCTGTGGCATAGCTAACCCATGCTTGAGTTGATGGGGAAAGCCACTGTATTACAGCTATATTCTGCTTACTTCTATGAGCTGGTTTGCTCAGCTGTGCTTATTATTTTACTGCCTGTACTACAGCAGGCAGTATAACTTACTTAGTGTCATGCAACCTCACATTGTACGTCAACTTGTAGGTCCCACCTCACTTCAAGAAGTTCTCATTTTCACATCAGTTTGTAGCAGGATGCTACAAACATCAAGATGTCATCAACAGTGGTTCCGAAGAACATTTATCAAAATAGGTGCTTTATAAATATATATAAATATCAGGATGCTACAAACACCCTACATCTCAGTCTGGGTATCTCTCGTTAAGTGTGGCTCCTAGACAGAAGGAGGATTAGGAGCAATGCACATGCTAAGTAGGCAATCTCTCACCTACCTCTCTCTACTTTCACGCTGTAGAGTATCAGCTTCCCTTCCTCTGCCTTTTACTGCAGTGCCAAAGCCCAGATAATACCAGAGGAAAAGCCGTCATTTTTTCACTTACCCACAGCAGTTTTTCTCAGAATAGTCAAAGACTCACCACAGAAGGAAATCACCGTGCAGAAAGTGAGCTTCCTCTGTAAGCCATCCAAACTGATCCCGTTTCACCAAGACTGTTGATACTACAAATCTTGTAGGAAGTCATAACTACAATATCAATCCTCTTTACTCTAGGGATAAGACTTGCATAAACGGTGTTATACATGTCACAAATTTGCAAATGTCCCTAGAGGATAGTAAGACCTGCTTGCCAGAACTTGTTTTAAAGAAAATTTTTCTACCTGTACTGCTCAGAGTATCATCTAAATTTACCTGCAATAATGTTGACAGTCAAAACTATGTGTTTTCTATGGTAGAAAAATATAGTCCCAATATATAAACTGTGAAATGTGCTTTAGCAGACAGAGGGTTGGACTAGGTGATCTTCAGAGGTCCCTTCCAACCCTGACAATTCTGTGATTCTGTGAAATAGATCTAACAGTCCCCACAGAAGAAAGTCCCTGTTTACCTAATGATCTGGGTTATCTAAAAGACTGGGGAATCTGTGAAGGGACGGTGGTTACAGATACTGAAGAAAGTCCTGAAGCGAGGCCTTTTACTGGTCTGAAATACAAAGGCATAAACTAAAAAAAGTAGTCTGCCAACCAGTCCTGAATTTGATATGCTAGTAAATGCAACAATGAGGATTTGGGGTTTTCCATTCAATGTATCTATACTTCTGTATGTTCCCAAGCACTGTATAGTCTTAATTAATCTAGATGTTAAAAGCTTCACTCAGCTTTAAGTGTTCAAGTTAGCCGATGCTTTTCCTCATTTTGTGATCACTAGTCTCTGTTACCCATACCCAATCCTTTTTAAAATCAGGTCAGCTGTTGGAAATGCATTTTATTGTGACCCATCTTCTTCAATCTCTAATTTGTCTTCTGTCTTTCCTACCATACCTCACTTTTTCATAAACCACTGCAGTAAAATTTTTATACAACTGGCTAATCCACTCGTCTTAATGCTACAACTTTCCCAGTTCAAAGCAGGAAAAAAAATTAGTCTCAGACAAATTCAGAGTAGAAATTTGTTTTTTTAAGTTTTGTGCATTTTGGTGTTCACATGATTTCATTTGTAAGTTGACACTTAAAAAACACTAAAAGTCTCTATGAACAGCCCATGGAGGCAGAGTAATTGCACATATTTGCACCAGGGCAAAAGAAAAAGAGTGGGCCAACAGTTTATATAGAGATTTGAATTTAAAGCATGTCCTTTTCAACCTGCCAAATTTCTTTTCAACAAAGAAACTAAACTCCTTGTCTTTTGCATTCAGCAATGTCTTTTGCATAGTTCTCAAAACGCTCTGACATCAGAAAGATTTTATCACCTTTTTATATAATACCTGCTCTTCATAGCTGCCGTCTCTTCCTGGAAAGAAGGGGATGGGGGAGCTGGGTAGCAGCATCAGGAAACCCTGATGCAAGAGGGGAGCTGGGTAGCAGCATCAGGAAACCCTGATGCAAGTGGTTCAGCTCACACAGCGGCAACTTTGCTGGCATACCTAATTCTTGCTGAACCCATGGCTGCGCTTTGATGAAAATGTGGGAGAGGAGTTTCAGCAGGGAATACTGCAGTGGCTTATATATGTAGTGATTTTCAGGATGATCCCGTGTAACAGCACAACTCCAAGCTACACTGATTCCCCACTGCTTGCTGGGCATGCAGGGTGCTACACACCACATCTGTCAGGGGAACTTCATCCAGAGAATGTTACACCTACATTAGCTCCGTGTTCAGGGTTAATGCATTTACACATGTTTACCAAGAGGTCTACCATGTGGTGATTCTTCGACTGTATTGTATCATTAAATAAATGTTCGATACCTCTCTATTCCCTTAATAAAATTGGATTGCTCTTTTTCAGCCTGCAAAATTACCAAGTGCTAAGACACCATGGTGATGGGAAAAACAGAAGACACTGTAACAGACAGATTCTGTTCTCTTTAACTGAAATGCAAATTCCTTGTTTCGCACAGGAAATTTTAGTCAGAACAACTGCATAGATGCAAATCTTCCCAGAGGTGAGCTTTGTGAATGAACAGTTGATGTAAAGACTAGCTTTGTCCCCACAGACACAAAGTCAAAACAAAGAAAGAAAGAGGCAGTAAAAAAAAAAAGAAAATTCTATGTAAAAATAAAACAAATTGGGATCAGGTCATATTAATCTACACAAATTAATAATGAAACAGACACACAAAGTGTTCAGAAAACTATGGCTGCAGTACCATCATGGATTGTATTCAGTGAATCATTTCTTTCTCCAGTTTTGGAGGCCAGGCGTATCAGTAACTTTGACGAGTATGTTAATAGAACTTGCAAAGCAAGCAACAAGCAGATCTTTAAACATCTGCCTTTAAAGCAACACAGCTGTAACCCAAGCATGAGAAGCACCATGCAGACAAATCAAGTGTAGTTACTTGGGAGAAAGTTTGAAGATCAATTCAGTGTTGCTTCATTTGTAGGTTTTTTAAAACGCTTGGGCTTGAGACAGTTACACAGCAATTTCAGCTTTCAGTTGTATATTCTTTTTTAAAGTTTCTACCCTTCAAGCCCCTGCCAGGAAAACCAAAGCCCGAAAATACAAAAAACAGAAGACAAGAACTAGAAGACATATTATGTAAATTATGTAAAACTTACAATCTTTAAGGCTTATCACATGTTCTTTGTGCTCCTGACTTAAAATTTGAGAGCAGAGACTAGAAGTAATATCACCATTAGTAGTAATATCAGCAATAATTAACACAATGCAAAACAGTGTACCAACCTTCATAACACACCATTCAACCAGCAACCATACATATGGCCTTCAATAGACACAAAAGCCAAACCTCATTCTTTACATATCACCTGAGCAAACGGACAGCTGGCAAAATTAGGCAAACATGCCGTGACGGAAAAGAATTGTCACTGCAGGTTACTGAAAGCTCAGAGCTGCAGGAGGCTCTGGTACCATTATCCTCCTTTGTATGGAAAACTTTTTTTTCAAATCATTCAAATCTGTCATTGCCACCCTCTAACAAAGTCTCTCACACAATGTTTTGCATGCCAGCTCAGGATCTCTGCAAATAGCCCTGTACACAAAATAACTGAGCCATCTCATACCCTGTAGGTGACAAATGATTAGGAACTTACTGCAAGTCATGTCCAATATTGGTTTACTCCTAACTTAGCTACGCAGCTGTCAGCACACAAACCACCAAGTTCGTACCTCTGTTTCTGCAATGATAAGTGTGTCAAGCAACATCTGCTAACAAGTTTAGTCCCCTTAAGAAGGATTTAAAATATTGTATCACATGAATTGAACATTTTATCACGCGGATTTCAGAGTAATCATCTTTTTGATTTGCACACAGCTTGAAAACATGTCAGACATTTATTTCAAAATCTCTTGCCAACAAGTTATGAAAAATGGATTTTGTTTCAGGCATTCTGGACTCTTATTGACAACAGAACAGTTTTTCAGCATGTTATAAGGGTTTCCAGGATCCCAGATTCATCTCTCCATCTCCCCACTTCTTGTTCCCTAGCAGCTTGTGTAACTTACTAATGATACATTCCTCAGCATGGGCTGTCAGTTCTGTACCCATCTGCAGTGACGTTTTTAAGTCACTAACAAGATGACCTAATCAGCATCTGTTCTTGCTATGCCCATGTGCTGCCATGACATTTATTTCTTTTTACCATGATTTTTTTTTCACATGTGAAATAACATTAAGAAGTTCTAATATAGCAAGCAAAAATGTAATGGTTTTTTTTAGAAGCAATATCCTAAAATTGTTTCAGTGACTTCAAAATTATTGATATACTTCACTTGTCACTACGAACAACAGAGTAAGTGCTTGTTTTACTTCTGATCCTTTATTTTTATCACTTCTTTTTTAGGCAAAGTGCGAAGGCGAAGGTGTACATATAGCATGTTATTTCGTGTGGTTTTCCCATCCTATTACGAGCAATTCTGGACATATTCACAACTCTAGCTCAGCTGTATACTGGGTCAAAATGAATGGCACATTACTTGGAATTTATGGGATTTATTTTTCTTTCCATAAAGCTTAAGATAACCTTTGATAAGGATTTTGTTTCCAGGATGAACTGTGCATGCTGAAGATAGAAAGCAAAAGACATCGACAATGTTTCCAAGAAGCCACGAAGATGCTGACATGCAAGATGTAGGAGGAACAATCTCAGAAAAACACGCTGAAGGAATATAGATGATGGTATGCCAAGAGATGCATGAAAGGCAAATCTTACACAGTGTTCACAAGGGTCTGTTGGAAGCAACTATCACTGCAAACGTACAGCAGAAGACACAGACCACATCAAAGAAGGGGCAGGAAAAGGTACTGCACTGCACATCGCCGTAGGCACGGCTAGCCTTTCCAAAGTACAGCCTGATCTCCCCTGCGTCACTGTGGCCCACTAGCTGGTATCGAAGAGGAGGAAGAGGAAGATAACAACCCACCAACCACCTGTCCCCTCTGAAGCATCTGGTGCCAATATTGTAAAAGAGCACCTGAAATTCAAACCCCCAAATACACAGACAGATTGCCTGCTTACTCTCATCCGCCCTTTCGGAACTACCTCTGTCTTTGTTCGGATCTTTAGGACGTAACTCTGGTAGCAAGGACTCAGGTAAGTCAGAAACATAACATGTTCCTTTTTCTTTGCCCCAGAGAAGATGTGTACAATATTACATCACCAGAACACATACCAAAATGTTCTGTTTTGGTTGTACCCTACAAACAATGCCCCCCTTAGCCTACTCATACAATGGTTACTGCATTGCATGCCCATGAGACAGGGAAATAAAAAAGTTACAGTTGAGTATACAGAGCACCTTTATCTCGTTAAGTATTGAATGCAAAAGCATACTCCATAACCTCAACACTGTCCTTTAACCAGCAGAGCACAGCAATCAGCTCAAATCCTTGCAATGCAGTTGTATCATGATATATTTGCATTGAATGTCATGTTCCAAATTGGAACTGGCAAGCATCTTAGCCTCACACAACAATGCCATATGGAGTTACATCTGATACTGCTCGAGCAGAACTCCCTTCCTATCCAGAATACATCAAACAGTGCCACAGATATGCTATGGCATTTAAATAGTAATAATGCGGATGTGAGGGCTAAATTAAAAATGTGTTGCATATTAGAAACAATTTGCGCACTAAGATAAAAAAAGGGATTTGCTGGTTTTTGGCAGCAGAACTTACAGATATGAAAAAAAATTTTACTTAATTATCTATGTGTCAGTTTTCTTAGTGGAACAATTACAGAACTAAAGACGCATTGGAAATATTAGCACAGAGAGAAATGCTCAACTAGCAACGAAGATTTTGTTTCAAGCCGAAAACAGAGGAGCTGAGCACTAGAACTTGTGCATCCAGTCAGAACAGGGTGCAGGGCTGGGCAGGCTGTCAGGAACGGCAGCTCCACTTCAGTCACTGCTTTAAAACTCTACAGATGTGAGTTTCGTGCTTGTGCAAATCAGGTTCACATTTTCCACTCGCACAAAGAACAGCTGAGATACGTGTGTTCCCTCACCAATACGTCCCCACTCTGGCCAACCAGGGTCACTTAGAGGGAAAGAGAAGTAGTTCAAACCTCCTGGTTTACTACTGCTACAGAGCCCGTGGCTCATACAGTTGCAGGGCGCTGTCGCTCTCAGCACAAGCCAACTGCTTGCTGTCAAGAAAATAAGATTATCTGTTATAACCCACTGGAATGATTTTTCTCTTTTAAATGCCAGACCACTTGCCCAGTTCACACCTAGCCAGGCATCGGACAGAACCTCTCACTACAGTTTAGATCAGAGTTTGAGAGCTATCAGGTCACTGGAGTCCTGTCACCAACTGACTAGGCTGCCCATCACCTCTTGGGAGATCTGTTATTTGGTGGAGGCGACTGTTCAAGGCTTCAGTGTTGGACAACAGAACCAAAAAGCACATTCTACCATAATAAGGATACCATTGCTTTCATGAAGGAGCAGATTATTCCAGGTTTGTCCCAGGATCATTCAAACAACGTTTCAAGATTTTTTCAAATTAGTATGCAGCATGATAAATACTTCAAAACCACTACAATGACTAAGTGTTTGATGGGCAAAATACCGGAGGTTTTTCTTCAGCTCAGACTCACTAATGACTCCACTGGGAATGCAGGTTGAATGAAGACAACAGGATTGCTTCAATAGTTCTCATTTCCTGGAGCACGTTGCTAGCTAGTATTTGCAAGCCATTTTCTGAAGGTTCTCAAAGGTCAGAGCACTTCCAAGATGTCCTCTTCTACCAACACAGAAATAGGACTTTCTCAACCTTTCCTCACCCTAAGGTGGCCATCTGTCTTATCTTCTACCTGCCCTGCAGGAACACTGGCCTTCCAGTGGAGCGTGGCAAACTGATTCTGGCACACGTTTTCAGAGATCCCGAGTTAATGCATTTACAAGACAACTGTGCTAAGTTAAGCTTTCCAAAGCTCCAAAGAAATAAAAATTACCCTTCAAGTTACTTTGTAATTGTTATTAATGCTATAGCTTCAGGTATTCAAACCACTCAAAGCATCCAGAAAACACAAATATTATATTTTGCATAGCATAGCACGTCCATGCCTGCCAGGTCTCAAGATCCCTAAGTGAAGCACAGAAGCTGGCTGCTCTGATGCACGCTCCCAGGGACCAAACAACAAAACCCATCAGAGCCGAGAAGGCAGCAAAAGGAATATCAAACGAGAATAGCCTACTGCCTTTTCAGTAACTTCATCCATGCCATCAAAGCTACCGAGTACCAGGGTAGCTTCTGCGCGGCAGCCCAGGGGCAGCAGGCAGCCGAGTTCAGACACTCACTATGCTGCTCACCAGCACAGGGATCAGCGCGGACACCCCTCAAGACAAGCCTTCAATGTCCCACAGCACAGAACTCTCACAGCTCCTTTCCCGCATGCTCTGCCACAACAGTTCATTTCTGACAGAACATCCTGCAGCCTGTAATCAGGCTTGCATTTGTCACGGCAGCCAAGCCACCCCACTGTGCCGGGTGAGCACCTGCAGTGGAGGCAGCCTCTGCTCCAGAGGCTGCTCTTTCATGCTGGTCAGTGTGCCATCAATACTGTGCAATTTGGACTTTTTTTTTTTTTTCTTCACGTGGGGACTCAAGAAGTATGTAGAAGATTGCAGCTCTCCGGACTTGCACAGCTTGGTGACAATTTCTCCTTTTTCCGACAGTTTTAATCATATGCATCCAGACAACAAAACAACTGGTGCAATATTAAAACCAACCTTTCAAGGGTGTTACTCTTTTTTTCTGACTTGGAATAGCAGCAGCAATACTTTCTGCATATGAGGATAGCTTATTACGAACTATGGGTGTGTTCAAGATTTAAAAAGCTTTAGAACATAATTTGTGTAAGAACTTTCAGCAAGAAAGGATTCCAGGAGCTGGTAACTTCCCATGAACCCAAAACAGTGCAATAAAAGAAACCAATTTTCACAGGGATGTGAACCAGCCTTTAAAAGAAAAATGTGTCAAGTACAAGAAGATGCCAGTGTCTAAAGTTTATCAGGTGATAAACTCGCATATTTAGGAACTAATTGCATTACAAAATATGTATTAAATATAACTTGTCTATGCATTAAATCCTTTTGACATCTGAGTGGTTGCACCATAGCTCATTGTACAAATTTCAACCTAACTTCACTTATGTGTAATAGTTCTATGAAATTAAATGCAATCCATCAATCTCACAGACGTTTTGCCTTAAAATACCAAGTCTTTGCTGCTGAATTGCTTTAAACTAGACCTGACATCTCCAGTTTTGATGACTGATGCAGAGATCACATAGCTATATTCAAAACCAACAAAGTTATATTACAGTATGTTTGCGTGTAGCTACTGCTACATGAAAAGACAAGATTTGTGCTTGCTGGTTATAAATAACCAGACATTTCCTAACCTTCAACTGGACGTAGGTCAAAGCTGTGGTGCTCTGGCACTGACAGTAGAACGTACAAACAGAGAAAAACAGAACAAGGACCTAACAGTCAAATTCTAACTTGTAACTCAGGGTATTAGAAGCAAGTAACAGCAAGTCCGGAGCTTTATGTGCCATGTAAAACCATATTATCCCCAGGCAAGTAGGGAAAGCTTTTCAAAAGCAGCTAATGGTTTTGTTTGGGTCCTATATTGGGAGGCTACAGGAGGAACTGAAATGGGTTTAATTTTCAGAATATGAACACTTACAGTGTCCTGAAAGATGTCCCAATTTTCCAGTCAAAATTTGGTCTACCAAGCACAAATTCCTGCCAGCTCAGCAACAGAGCAGTTAGGTAATCACTACCACTCTCAGCCTTGTAAATCACATGTCTTATATATGCATATCCAGAAGAGTGTTCAACACCAAACAAGATATGTTGTTCCCCCCTCCCAGTGATTTCAGAGGACTCAAAAGCCCCTAGTAAGATTCTTGTGTGAATTTTTAAAAGCAGATGAACTAACGTTAGCTACATTGGGACTCACAGTCCAGAAACACCACCAGTAACGGATACATTTCAGTGCAGCTTTCATTTATCTCTCAAATTAAACCATAAAATTTCCCAAATCCAGAATTTAAGCCACATAGACATCAGAAATCACGTAAACTTTTCATCCGCTGGTGAACTTCATCCTTCTTTCAAGGCATACATCACTGACAGAAAGATGCATAAACAAGGGAAAGCAAAGTCAATTTATTTAAACTCACCAAGAGCCAAGTATATTTTCGTAAATAAAATCTCTAAAAATAGAAAGGTTTTATTTTTATATATATGTATAAAATCATTAGCACATGTAATAAACTTACCTTGGAATTTAAAAGTACTAATTTCACTAATTTCATTTTCTTCTGTCGCATTTCTTAACTCCAGCAGCTATGCTACCAGTATATTGATCCATATTTATAAACCAATTAAATTTTCAAGAATGTTTAAATTATTTAGATGTCTAAGTCCTATTTTCAAAAAGAAATAACTGGAATGAACAGGACATATGTATCCCTAGATGATGAACTGCTCTTGCAGATCTGACAATTATTTTAAAACGTTTTTGTGGTTCTCTCAGCCTTGTTGCTGTTTCCATAAACACTACGTAATATTTTTCTCCCATTTCTTATCCTTTCATTAGAGTAGGGTATTTGTATTACTGCTTGACCTAGAGGCTCAAACCAAGCTTCATTAGATTGTGTATGTGTTTGTACAGAGCTTAGAAAGAGACAAAGGAAGCTATACCTTCTCCTTGTTAAATATCAAGGCACACAGAAACTAGGACCAAGACCTACAAAATTAAACAGGCAAGGGGCATTCGAGAACACGGGCTTAAGTTACTTCCTAAAATTACAGACGTTAATAAAAGTTATCTCCAGAAGCTGCAGAAATTAAACTCAAATTGATGGTTTCCCAATCTGTTGCCATAAATATTTTTGATTGCCGTTCTCATGTACTACTTTCGCTTCAACATGCGTAAATCTCTTGTCTGGGCAAAAGCCCTCAGCATAATAATGACAGCGGCACGTTGCCTCTGAGAGCAGAGGTATGGGTGAAAGGATGTCTGCCAGGAGAGCAAACTCTCTGCACCTTCCCCTGCAACCTGCACATCCTTAAAGAGAGAAGATAATCTCGCCCTTATTGAATACACTTGCCCAAGGAAAAAACAAACTGAAACTTTTTTTAAAAAAAAAATCACAGCATCACAGCTACTTCAGTTATTCCTCTCTTACTAAGCAACGTCTGTTCCTCTTTGTTCTCAGTTTACATAAACTAAAAAAGTAATCCTAAAACCTGCATGTATCTATGACTGTTTTAGTATCAGCACACACATCCACAATGCTTTACTAAAGATGGCCAAAGCCCCACACTCACTCCCAAGTGAAAAGTAAAACCATTTGAACGAAAGATTCTCTACAAAAGACAGCTGCTAGTTGCTTATTAAGAAGATAATGACTAACAAGCAGGTAGGATTAAGCTGTGCAGAATCTGTTGTTCTATTTTTAGAGTCCGCAGCCCCAGGCTGGATGCTGAGGCACTGTGAATTACGTGAGTTATGCTAACATGCTCCACAGTTGCTTACTAGGCATGCTTCCTATTATCTAGACAGGATAAGAGTCTAAAGGAACATCTGTACAGACTGAATGAGAGCCAAGACCTCAGTGGATGATCCCACTAACATCAACGTTTTGTTAAAATTATCTGGACTAGACATGCTGTAAGAAAACTAACAATTTGGGGGATGTTTCTTCCCAAAAGAAATTATTTTAAAAGATAGTTTGGAAATGCCAAATAAACAAACAAATGGCATTCTGTTCACTTTTGGCAGGATGTAAAAGATAAATAATCTGATCATGTGGAAAAGGAGCTGACTTCCAGTATAAATACATATTCTAATCTCTTTGTGTTATAAAAAGAGAAAACGAATAGGATTTAGGTCATATCCTCCACACTGCAGAGAACCTTGAGAGGTAGGCTCTACATCTGACTTCAACACAGCCTCTCTCCACGTGATGTAAGTGGGCCCAGTCACGTCACATCCCGTTTTTCCACGAGTCACGGTCTAAGGCTGGTGATGCCGCCGTTTATTCTCCCAGGGACGCTTCTTCATTTCAGAATTCAGCTCGATGTTAATCGCTGGGCACCTCTACTTAGATCGCTCAGGAAATGTCTCGTTACACCTAAAGTTAGGATGCAGAGTGGAAGAAGCAGGTAGCTCCTGAAAAAACTTTCAGGACACAGTAGGGCTTATAAAAACTCCAGCAGGAGAGCTGAAAGTGACTTTGGTGGGACCTAGAAGAAGCCTGGGAAGAATCAAGGGACTGCTTAGACCACGACAAGAAAAACACCACCTTGTTGTCAGCAAGGACTGAAAGAACATCTGTCAATTGTACCATACAGACATCACAGGAAAAATACAGGACAAAAAGAGCAAATGGGGGAAAGAGCCTTTCACCTTAAACAATCATCAGGTTACATAAGGGAGCAGACAAGCCTGGCGAGCTGAGGGAAGTTCATCAGATTCCCAATGAATTGCCATCTCTACCTGTAGGTGCAGAAAAAAAATAATTCTTTTGTTCCATGGTAGCTTCACAATGTAACTTATTCATATGAAAATGGTAAACACCACAGATTTCTTTTTCATCTGTTGCTCATGGGAACTTCTCCAAAAATACAATCAAGTTCCTCTGAGCAACTTCACACCCTTATCCAACACTGCAAATGACACTGTTGATCCAAGACTTACATTTTTAATAAAGCTAACATTTCACTGAGCTGGATTTACAGCAAATCCTTTACACCCCAAGATACACACTCAGGACAGACAACATTTTGTAACATTTGGAACTGGGAATCATGTCCATAACATCTATAGCCAATGCTTACATTAATACCCATCTGTTCAGATGGCGTGGTGCCTGCTTTGGAGTCAGCTGAACCTGGTCCCCAGGACACAGATGCCAAGAAGTTAGACATAATCCTCAAGCAATGCTGTGGAGATCATTGCCGTTGCAGAAAGACCCTTTCTCCTTCTCAGTTATGTGGAAGCACTGTCATTAGAGAAGCGCAACCACACTTCTTCAAAAGACAGGAAAATTTTCAAAAATGAGTGAAAGGGGACACAGGCTAACTTCACGGAGTTTCTGGCTGCCAATTAGACTGTGCTGCTGCAGCTATAACGAAAACATTACACAATACAAAATACCAGTCGCTGTCCTCCTTGCTCTGCAAGGAGGACTGAGGGAGAGACAATGTGCATGCAGAGACGAACGGCTCGCTAGCTCTTATGGGAAAAGGGAGCTGACAGGGCACACACCAAAGCACTAGCTCCAAGGAATCAGTATTCAAAAGAAGTGCATTTCATAGAACCTTTTATGTCTGGTATTGCTTCTTGTCATCCGTTAACAAACACGGTACATGGGGAAAACACACACACACTTCCGAGGGATTGCTTTTCCAGACAAATTTCCAACTTAGGAGAATATGGGAAATTCTTAGCAAAGCGAAATGGAAACAAGACCATGGTCTTCACATTATGTTAGCTGACCCAAGCTAGAGGCAGCAGCAATCTGAAATGCCCAGTGTAAGGAATACCATATGCAAATGCACGTGGTGGTTGACAGTACAGACTGGCTAAGCAAGCCAAGGTAAGTTCTGGTCAGAACCAAAGATCATGGCATAGCAGTGTCTGAATTCTGTACCACAGTGAGGGGAAGAAAAAAAAAAACACACTAGTAAAATCTGTTAATTATTAAGGACATGCTTCATGTAAGAAGCTTAACAGCAAACAGAAGAAAAACATGTCTCTTCTACATGATATTCATAGGTCTTGTCAGAGACACAGAACAACAGCATCTGTGTGGCATCCTGTGAAATCACTCATCTTAAATGGCATTCTGCAGATGAAACAATTTTTTGGCTACAGTCTCATGTAGTTTTGAACCAAACTTCATATCTACTCATATCTCCACACAAAGGACTGACTAAAGCACCCCCTGAATTTAATGCAATATGTTTGTCAAATTAAAAACAAAAACCAGAAAAAAACCACCTGTGACTAAACGTTCATAACAACATAAATTTTTCATTTTTTAGCAAAACATAAGTCCTATTGTAAGAGCAAGTATCTGTGCATCCATAATTAAAAATACAACTTATCACAACTGTCACATCAATTTTTTTTAACTTTTAAGTTACTGTTAACACAAATGATACACCATATTTCCATCAGGTTTGGACTATTTTTAGGTGCCCAAGTGAAACCCCTCATGGCCAACCACAGCCAGGTCTGGCAGAAAAGCCTTCTGTCCACCGATGCAAGTCTGGCTCTCCCTCTTGTCTGTCTTACTGCACACCACCTTCCTACCAAACCATGCTGTACCTCACCATTCTCTACCAAATCTCACAGCTGCATCTCTCACATCAGCACTGCCTACTCAAACCTCTTTTCAAGACAAGTCCTTCCAGAACCCACTACCTCTGGGACCATCATCTCACAGCACGGGTTGCTGGCTGGCTGGTTAATCACACCTGGGAGAAGTAGTGGGTCCTTCTGCTAATGGGCTACACCACAAGATGCATAACTTTATTAACACCCATCCATGGGAGCTGCAAGTATGAAGCAACTTTGAAAACCATGTTACAATTCCCCACAGATGAAAATGCAAAAGAAAGGACTTTGGACTGCCTTCTAGTGAAGGGCACGATCGCAGCAGTTTGCTCTACAGTCTAGGTGAATTCAAGAACTGTGCAGAGACACACCGACACCCAGGTAACAGCAGAGATGCGATGGTATACCTTTAAACCAGCTTTACTGTGATCCTTTTCAGATAAAACACATGGTAGTCCTTTGCCTGTTTGAAGAACCGCTCTTTCATTTAATAGAATTTTCTAGGATAAAGTATTTTCAGGAAGGTGATAAAAAAAAAAGACTGAAATTTTGCAAAACATCTCACCAGAGAGATGGAGGGAATCAGAGATAGCCTAAGTGTCTGTGACAGCCTAGACAGGTGGGGTGGGGGTTTTTTTTACAAAAAAAAGGAACAAAAAAGCCATCCCCCAAACACAAGACGAACCTCACCTCTCCCACCCTGGATGATCCTGTCCTAGATCATATACGTGCCAGTACAATCAAGGCTAAAAAGACTCCCCAACCCCAGAAACATCAATCAGTTTAACAGCCAGCATGTACATATGGTACCCCTAAACAGCCTGAATGGCTTAAACAGCGCAGCCATCGTCTGGGTACGTTGTGTTTCTAACTGTGACATCTGTCAGATCTTTGGGGGGGGGGGGGGGGGCGGGGGGAGGGGGGGGAAATAACAATCAGAAGGAAAAATAGGTTTCAAAGATAAAAAATATTTTTTCCAGCTTTTGGAGGTGACCACCAGAAGCCAAACAACAACATGAGGCTATTATAATTAGGCAAGGGCAGAAACAAAAACCAGTACACCCTCTTTCAATCACACTGAGAGATACCAATACATAATACTGCCAAGGATATCATGACTCAATTTTCTATCTCCTGGAATTTTCCTGTCTTGTCATGGACAAAATTATCATGTCCCATCTCCAAAACGACCTTTCTATCTTGCCACCATCATCAACCAAGAATACTGCTCTTGAACTTTTCTCCTTATGTGACCAGAAGCTTCTTTCTAATTTCCAGTATTAAGTTTACTCATGACTACTATAAAACTACTACAAAACCTGCACGTGCTAACACTACACTCTTTGGTAATCAAGGTGGCCTAAGAGCTAGCACGATTTAAGGCATGGTGAATCCAAGAAATTAACCCCACATCAGCACCACTCAGGTTCCAGTGACCAGTACGGAACTGGTTTGGCTAGCAGCAAGCTTTGGTGCAGATTCAAAGAGAGCTTGAACTCATTACTTCGGATTTGCAACAATATACTTCTTGGGCCATAACAACAGGCTGAAGTCCTGCTCTTTGTACAGTAGCAACCTTCCAGCTTCAGAAGGATTTTGCTTGCATATCTGCTACTTAACTACTACATGTGTATTCAAACTCCCATATTTATTCAAGTGATATAAATTTGCCTCTCCTGCAAAAGTTGTCAGATGACCTAAAATTTGCAAACATTTCTATGTTTGTTCCAGCATGACTTGAGATGAAGTTCTATTCAAGGCCTTTCATTTCTTCCAAACATGTTTAATACCATCTTATACGATTAATTATATGTAAAGAGCTTCTTACTGTATTCTAATGCTTAAAGCTATTTCAGCTAATTCATGAAGTACTCTAATTCATCAAGATTTGAGGAAAAACTTCATTTTATGGATGCTTGACATTCAAAGACTACAGTTCAGGACAGTCATTCAGCTTCCTTCATTTGAAGAGACTTGATTAGCAAATGTCTTAAGAAGTGGAAGCCAAAGGCAACTCCTTCAGGACTGCTAAGTTTTACAGTAGAAGAATCCTGTAAAAGATTTCAAACTGGCAACTTTCTCAAAGGACAGACTCATAGTATCAGGCTATTTATGAATATGGACCATATTCATATTATTTTGGTTGGAGCTGTATTTTCCAAAACATATAATAATTTATGAAAGTTTTCTGCAAGAAGTATTTAAATAACTTGTGTTAAAACAATGTTCTGAGCTAAAATAAAAAGATGCTGAATTTAAATTTCAAGAAAAAAATGAATATTATTTTTATTTGTACTTTTTTTTATTTTCAAGGTTATATATTAAAATCTATAAATATACAAAAAAAATGAGGGTAAATTGTCTTTAATCTGTGCTCTCTTTAATCAACAAAGCACTTTTGCTGCTCAGCCCAAGAGCCTTGAATATTTTCCTTCCAGCTAGAAGACACAGTTTGGAGTTTCATGCACACAGATGTGTGCAATATGGAAAATATCCAAAAAAGAGGTCATTGTCTAGCTAACTGGCACCAAATGTGCCAAGAGGTTGAAACCCTTTTCCTTAATGTGTTAAGATATACTGTGCCCAAATCAAGTTCTTTAAAGCATGCAGAATCACCCACCTAGAAGGAGATGGCCATCATCAATTTGTTTAAAATTTACTATTCAGCTTAGCTTCCCATACTGAAGATCCCTCAGAAATATGCTTTTTGCGCGGTAAAGTTGTCTCTCATAATCATCATGAAAACCCCTCTAAAAAATGGTATGTATAGAATCCATTGAGCTGTTATTGAAAACATTGTAAGCTGCAACAGCAACTAAATTTATACGGCAAAGCAGCATCCTACATATTGTTGTATAACCTTCCAAAAGCCATTTTATTTTTACAAATCTTCTATTAAAATCTAAGCTTTTAGTGAAATAATTTCACATTAGTAAAATCTGCCATGAAAAGAGTTACTGTATCACTACTGCTCATGTAATAGTACCTCTTCTTACATTCCAGTCCATATTAGCTTTTGAGTTCTGCACCACTGCACCAGATCTGCACTGCTGAAGCCAATAAGGATTTTGTTACCGGACTTACAAACATTTGATTTTGCACACAAATACGTACAATATAACAAGTCCATAATAAGGTATAAATGTCATAATATAACACACCAACAAACATGTAATTTCTACTCTAAGTAGTTTTTCACCATTGTGTTAACAGACCATTACAGTTAGATGTTACTGCAGTAAGTAATTAAATCCCACACATTTTCACATTACATACATTACTCTCATACCTTAATTCAACAAGTCATCCTAAGTCAGCAAGCAACAAAAATACAGATGGACTCCAAATGAACTAGTATTATGACCCACACTGGCATTCATCAGAAAATAAAGGTGTTAACCAATATTTTCTTAGACTACAAGCCAGTGGTACCAAATGTGTTTGATATACCATGCTCCATGTACATACTTTGGATTGAAGTGCATGAAAACTTTCAAAGAAAATGAAAAATTTAATCAAGTTACAGATTGTATCTGTGACACCGAGATAAACTCGGAAGACTGTTCCAGGATCTGTACTGTAGCATAAAGAGTTCCACAACAGATTTCCTTTCTGTAGAGTAACTGTTACAATTTATTAAGCCAAATTACATGAACTATGTATCTGGACTCCAAAAGAATCCAACAATTCCATAGAGCTAAACAATATTTCTTAACATTTTTGTTTATGCAAATACCTGCGTACTGTACAAGTTTATTCTATTAAGGTATTAAGAAGAAACAGGAGAAATGTGAACACACTTCATGGTTCTATGAATCTATTTTCTTATCTACCCAAAGTTTCCCAGATGACACCAAAAAGGTTCCAAAGTGCTAGAAAATAGATGTAAAAATTAGTATACTAAGATATCTCTTTTGCTACCTACCTATCTCACATATTCAAAAAGGAATTTCAAGCAGGAATTTGTACACATTAGCTTGCTTGATACGTTAGTTTAAAACGGTTTAAAAATGTGCAGTTGTTAAGTGGGTAAGTATAATCTTAGCCAAGGGAACTGGAATACACATAACCTGTAATAGTAAAGAAGGTGCAAATTGTGCACCTCCTGTAACAACTCTGCAGTTGCTACAGGATTACAACTGAATGAAATGCAGTTGCCTTGCTGTCTTTTCGCTATCAGCGGAAAAACAGAACACCTTCAGTCTCTACTTTGTGCTAACCACCCCATGAGACAGACAGTGGTTTTAACCTCCCACAGTCAGAAAACACAAGGCTCTATGTGCAGAGTCTATTTCAGGGAAACAAATTCAATAAAACTTTCAATTTAGAGGACTATTTTAGTGAAGTTATAACTGGAACTGACTAATCTGCTGTGTTGGTATAAACCCAAGGTCTCCACTGCAAGCAAATCAGTGTAAACACTCTGCTATTCTTTGGCACCAGTTTGTGGATTCCTACTCTGATTCTTCCTCACTGCTGTTGACACCTTTCTCTTAAGATATGCAGTACAGCTTTTTTCCAACCAAGTAAAGTTACACAAATCTCAGCATTAATTTTAACTGTCACGGTTAATTTCTTGAAGGGTGCATCCTGTATCTCCACTGAAGCCAGTAGGAGTATTTCCACAGGTTTGTTCTACTCAACATAATTCAACATGGAAAACATTAAATCAATTTCATTTATTCACAAAGATTTATTTCATGAATTATTGGCATGGCCCTTATGCCAGAGAAGCAATCTGGGACCAAAACAACACGCTACCTGCTCGAGGGAAAGAGCCTATGAATCTGATTTAACAGCTCAGTGATGCTGAGTGCATGGTTCTCCCCACATTTCTGCTAATTAGACCATTTTTAGCCACAGGTGTGAAGCATTCCTAATTCTAAGTCAAAACCATCTAAACCCAGGTACATTTTTAATAAGAAAAAGCGACATGTGAGACAGTGAGAATGCAAAGTCACCCCAGCCAAATCCAGACTTGGTCACAGAGTTGAAGAAATCAACAGAACCAACCCTGAAAGAGCAGCACAAAAGGATTGCTGTAACAGCAGCTTTCAGCGGCTGCGTGGCTGCTGTGTCTGCTTCGCAAAGATCCACCATTCAGACTGATAATGGGAATCCAGCAACGCCTCACCAACAGCACAGCCCCCAAAATCTTTTTGTTTCTGCTCCGCGTAGTAAAAGCACCTGAACAGCAGGAGTAACTTGTAACAGCATTATTATTTTTTTTCCAGCTTCAGGATACATTATTTCATGTTTATACCTCTTGCACCTTCTATGAAACCCTGCAATTCCTAACAACTCAGTGGAAGTTACACACCTAATACATGGACTACTGTGCTACTGCAGATGTTACTTTTCAGAAGAATAAGAAGTCTGATATTCATCATAATTAAAGTTCTCATTTATTTGTGTTGGCAGGACTTGGATGCTGTTCTTTGATATAAAGGGGAAACACCTGAGGAACTCTGCCTGAAGAATCTCACGTAAGTTTCAAGACAGGAAGAGTATTTCAAAAATTATTCTATATATTGATGTGACCTACTAGGTTTTACCTTCAAGCACAAAAAATAAAAATGTTGTATCTCACCAATATCTCAGCATATCTACTAAAAATGAACCATTGTTGAATCCTTCAATATGAAAAGTGGTAAAAATGAAGAGTGAAAGTTTGGTTCCACTAAAATTCAGGCAAAGCTGCCACTAAAGAACTCCTTGAAATGCTGCCACTCATTTCACTGAAAACAGAATTTCATTCAATATTTTCTGTAAAAAAAAAAAAGTAAATTTCAAATTAATGAAGTGTCTGTGAAACTGTATTTTTCTAGGAAGTTTCTGCCAAACAGTTCAGGACACAACAATGGTATTTTTCAATTTTTACCTCACCAGAAATTTAGAGCTTGCACTTACAGTTTTACCATCCTAAAGAGGTAACATAATTCTTTATGCCTTCATCCCACATCACATGCTCTATGGACTATCTCTAGCAGCGTACACACTTTCACAAGCTCTGTTCCTCACAGGCTGCTTCACAAAAGACCTTGAAGAAAGAAAAAATGTTTTTGGATAGTTTGTAAACACGATGACAGAAGTTTTGCTGGAACATGGTGAAACGGGGAAGAAGAGATGAATACAAACCAAAATAAACAAAGAGCTTACAAGCAGTACGCTTGGTCTGAGCATAGAATGAAGCAGGACAGGAGACAAAAGTGAATGCTGGACCAGAAGCACATAAAATAACACACAATTCATGCAGCACTCCTAACAAATAACTAAATTCCCTTTAAGGGAACACTATGATATCTGGTTGCTGTGTTCTTAGCAGTTGCCTTCGACGGACAAATTATTGTATGATTCAATAGAACTCATAATCTGCTACGCATGTACAGTGAGGAAGTTTAAGCATATTACTCATTAACATCAGTAAAATTATTGAATCAGTATATCTTCTGAAAGTTATTATCCTGCATTCATGGTTGTTATTGTCATTACACACTGCTGCTTAGAAACAACATCCACAGTATGCATGGACATCATTTTACAAAACCAGGAAAAAATTCACAATCACAGGCTGGACATCAAGCAATACAATTCAGGTTCTCAAGGTCAACAGATGGTATTATCCTTTCACATGTCAGTGACAGTGTTGGAGACTCCCTTAATTGCTAAAAGATGCAAATTGAGAAGGAAATTAATCCAAGCTCTAGTGTGAACATCACTATCTTAAAAGATGGCAATTGGCTTCCAAAAAAAAGAAAAGAGAAGTGTATCAAGAAGCTGAGTCACAATTATAAAAGGTACTATACTGGCAGCCTCAAAATTGTTCAGAGTTTAAATATTTAAGCATTCAAACTACTACAGAGGTCATTATTTTCTAAAAGTATCTACTTTTAACACAAAAGTATAGGACTCCAGCAAAATTAAAAGCCCCTTCAATGTAAAAATAATTACCTCTAGGTTATTCAAGAGTTACATATAGAAGCTTAAATCAGAGGACAAATAGCTTTCTCCTGCATTTCACTACAGGGACTCATCTCTGCTTTCTGTACTATTTTCAAGGAAGATCTGATGAGCTTACTAGAACATAAATGCAAAGGATTATTTACAAAGGCACCCCTTTTCTGCAGGCATTTCTGCTATGACCAGTGTTACTCTTCTGTAGAAACTTCTTTTATCAAGAATATCCAAAACCCAAAGCCTCAACTAGAACATCTAAGAAACTGCCCTGACTAGGTTAGAAATGTGTATGTTATGATATTTATGAGAAAAATAAAGTTTCAGATATCTGACTGTGCTGTTGGAAATTTCTTACAACTTTCCCCAGTTTGGCTTTAGTGTACCTGCCATACAAGTACCTCAGTTCCCGCTGTATGTGTCAAGGAAGTGAATCCGCTTCCGTCTTCCATGTATGTTTTACAACCTATCGGTAAAAACTGTGCAGCACTTGGAAATGGGTCCTTCCAAGAGCACACCTAGAGTTTCAAGTGCCTAAAATCACAGACTACGCACATTATAGTGTGTAAGGTTATGCTCAGTCATCATGACCACACACTTGCAATGACTAAATCCAAACAGACTAAATTAAAGGAGCTGCGTAAACATTAATCAAAACTGGCATTGTGCGGGTCTATGTAAGTCTTCAAGACTTAACCTGCTATCAATGTTCTATCATCTGACCAGCAACAGTAAATGAACAGGCAGTATCAAATAGAACAAATGCTTGTATCACTATGTAATCGAGGAGAATAGAGGTTTGCCTCCAGCACTCAATCAGAAACTTGCCAATGACAGTAATATCTGGATGTCTCTGTATGGCTCTGACCTCTACTTCTTATGCAGACATCTGACTTCTGTAAAAAAAAAACAAAACCATCTCAAAACTCAGCTGAACCTGCTGTCCTAGGCATCTGCTGCATCCACTACACAGCAGAATCATTTACACAATAATTGTAATTTGTTACTTCCACATAACACTTCAATAATGGAACTTTGGCCCCCAGATAGTAACATAACACGTAAAAATAACAGTAAAAATTGCAATACTAGACATCTTGGAAATCAAGTTGTATCTCCCTTCCTTAAATCTCTAGGAATAAGTGAACCACAGGTAGGAGCCAAACAGACATTCCAGTTCATAAGACTAAAAGCACAGCATCAGTTACTTCCACAACCTCAGAAGAATTTTTGATACTTTGATGAGACTTTGTTCAGAAGGGAAACAAGCCATTTCCCTCCTTCTTTATAATCACACACACACACCCCTCATGATTTCATTCTCCACCTCTTGGCTACTGCATACCCCTGTGTCAAAGGAGTTGAACTATCTCACATCACAGACAAAGCAAGAATGCAAGGACATGATCTGATGTGATGCAATAGATCAGATTTTTTTCTTTGCTAATATATGCTTCCAACAGATAGGAGTCTGCGTAGTGCTCTACTACTACAAATTAATTCCCCTCTCTACTCCCTTTCAAGCTAAATGAACTACCACCAAAAAAAATGGCTAACACATCATTCACTCTGAGGCAGCAACTTTCTTTTTTCTGAAATGCCTATTAAAACAAGACTTACTTTTTTGCTTACAGTCTAACCAAAATTAGAGCCTCAGGAACTACAATCAAAAATAGAAATAATATGACATTTACATCTGTATTTAGAACAATGCTATCCACTCAAAAAGCTCTTGCAGAGCTGTGTGACTAATGCTAACTAAACTAACTAGCAACAATTTGCTAGCTTCCCCATTTAATTAGTACTCTGAAACATAATTTGTGAACCGAAGGCTGCTGGGAAAAAGTTTATCGAATCAGGTATATAGTTTCTTATTTATTAAGAATGCTAGCATTACCAACAAAATTAAAAACAGAAATAGAAAGCAGGATGTGAAGGATAACGGAGACTCTGCTTCTGTCATACCCAACGTTGCATTGTCATTTGACTGCTCATTCTTTAGAAAACAGCTTATTGTTACCAATGAATAAAGTAATCCAGCCTCCCTTTAAAAATCTACATAACCAACTGGTCTCACATTTTTTGGAATTTGCTATCAAACTATGTTTTATAAACTAAGGAGTCAACTGAACACACATTTTTCCAAGCATCTGAAAACTAGCCCTGATGAATGCCATTACTGCTGGCAATCAACCTGACCTCTTCCTAGCGGTTCAGATTGCCTCTTCTGCCTCCCACTCAGCAACCCCCAGGATCCATAGCAGGGCGGAGGCTGCTATTGTTTTAGCTTCCTGGTTGTATAAAGAAGTTTAATCCTTACTACCATCATAAATAAAGGGACCAGTTGCACCCGCAGTTTCGGGGAGGTTTAAATTGGCAAAAACCAAGATTAATGATGTAAAGAGAGCAGTGAATAAACACCAGCTGACAATGTGCCACAGCACAGAATTTCTTCTGTGCCTAGATAAAATTGTCAAGAACACCACAGATCAGGGAATTTCTAATTCTCACACTCTCCAAGCACAGAGACCACCATAGGTGAGATTCAGAGACAGGCAAAGTATCTGCACAGAGCATTTGCGCATGCCCAGGGCACTAACTACGGTGCAACACTGGTCAGAAGATGGTTTCCCTCCTCCATCCCATTGAATTTCAAACATATTCCATTGTGTACTAGAATGAAACCAATTATCTTTGGAGGTCTTCAAATGAAATGGGGTCGGAGAAGAGAGATTTACCCCCAGATAGCACCGTGGTTAGGCTACTCAGATGTGACATAGAAACCCACAGACTGCAAAGAAACACAGCCTTGGAAACGCTCTCCTGCATGCCATCAAACCGCTCCCATCACGAGCTGCTGGCTAGGAGTGGTAATTCCACACAGGACCTCATAAATACTTCTCCTGTGTAAATTACATGAAAACAGCTAGGCTCTGCTGACAAAACTGCAACAGATCAGTATTTCCAAAATAAGAATTGGATTAACAAAAAAGTCCTGACCAGCTGGAATAAACAGGACAGGCTAGAGGTCTCCAGTTTGCTGATCTGGCTTTCTCCTGAACTTGGGAATGCAGACCATTAGCCTTGCTTTTTGGCACACTTGCACATCTGAAGTAACAAAGCAAGCTACCTTTATACTAGCAACCTTTATTATTAGTCTCCAGGTAACCCTGACTGCCAAGGAATTTATAGCTTCATTCCACGGACAATGGAAACTACACTAATGATTTATCAAGCTATCGTCCAGGCAAAATTCATCTTTGGCAGATGCGCCAACGCCCACAAGCATTTGACCGGCTATACATGATGACACATGTATGGCATTTTATATGTGAATCAAAGTGTGTCAGTAAAAACTGACAAGGATTCCTGCATCCCTCTAGGCTGTTGACAGGGGAGGTATCCTACACACTCGCATCTAACCACAACTGCTGAAGCACCTAACCTAGAAAAGCTTTATGTCTCTCCACCCTCCAACTAAAGTAAAAATGTAAGAGAATTACAAAATCATGCCAAGAAATATACAGTTTTATTAGATGCTGCTTGTATATTTTAATTTAAATAGCAAACACTATACATAATCTCATATTTTATGGGCAACTGAACCCATATAACATATAGATTTGCCATGCAGCTTGAAACACCCCTACATCACATTGGTCAGGCTCACTGAGCAGTGGTTACATTGACAATACTGTGCTGCAATGTGGTATAAGGCTTTCTAGGCACAATTTCAGGATGGCTACATTAAAGGGAACAAAGACAGCAATGAACTAAAATTGTTACCCTTCCAGAACAGTGTTAATGCTATACTACTAATATTTCTCCGCACAAACTAATGTGAATTAATCATATATACATACATGTATTACGAAAAGCATAAAATACATCAACACTTTGCTATTTGGGCCTTGCAAATCACAGAATCTCTTCCTTCCAGTTTTATACTGCTGGAAGGTTTGAAATGCTAAAACAGTTCTTGGCAGAAACGAAGCAGTGGAAAGAACCAGAGCATTAGCATTCATATGAATCAGTCAAAGCCACACAATACGTAAAATTCTATAGCATGCTACTTGGCTTTGAGACTTGCTGTACAGAAAATACATATTTTTGCTTATTTACAGATCAAACATTTTATTTTTTTAGAAAGTGTACTGTTCAGTATCTTCTCCTAGGTGCCTGAAACTTTTTGAAAATCTTAAGTTAACATAGATGCAGTAAGCTTTATAATGAAAAATATAAATAAATGTATTTGCCAATTTGTTGGTCAAGATCTGTTGGTAGTTTTTTTATGAAAATAATGTTCATATTTGCCAAAGAACTGACAGATACAACTTTACAACGCTTATTTTCAAATGTCTTCACTTTTTTTTAAATCAAGGTATAAAATAACCCAAGTAGCCACTGCAAAGAGTTGTTCCAGGAGTGCTTTGAACAAAAGCACAAGTGATACTTAAAACATCCCTGGAAGTGCTCAAGGCCAGGGTGGATGGGGCTTTGAGCAACCCGGTCTAGTGGAAGGCGAGTAGCATGAAGCTGGCGCATAATACTAAAAAGTTCCTTACCACAAAAGGCCTCAGACAACTCTGCAGGCTGTATGTCCTGAAATGGCCTCTCCCTTTCCTATCTTTCCCCACAATCACAAATGGACCAAGGCTTTTCATGATGCAGGTTTACTATCATGCCCCACTGCCAAAAAATTTCATTGTGTCTTCCCAGTGACCACAAGAGATGCTGGTTGCTTCCTTACTGCATTTGTTTCCACTTGTGATCTGCAGCAAGCCTATTCCTGATTGCAGCCACCCCTGTGTTTCCTCTCACTGGTTTCCTATGGGACGGACTCAGCAGCCCCTACCACAGCAAGACTTCCTCTCAGAGTTCCTGCAAACCCTTATAAAGGCAGAAATCCTGGTGCAGTCAGAGGAAAAGTCTGTTTGGCAGCACTCTGGTTGCACCTTCATAGCCTAAACTAGCTTTGTTTTGAGTCACTGTAACTATTAACACCATTTTCATATGGGGTTAATATGACTCTTTGTTTTCCACCAACTGACAACTAGTTGTCATGTAAAGATACTAACCCAAAGAAAAATGGCTACCTGTCTCTAAGTAAAGCACCATGTCACAGCATAGCTCAATGTTCACTAAGAAATTTACGTATTTTCATGCTATTACAGAAAATCAGGTGGTAAATTCACCATGACACAAAAATAACGCAAGCAGTGCTCATCATATTCCTTTTGCATCTGTATTCAGCCTCTCCAAGCTAAAAATTATAATGCAAGGCAAAAGTCAAAGGGCATGACTAACTCAAATCCAGCTATGCTTTATTCCTTCTAAACCTCTGGCTATGGTTCAGCAGCATTGAGATGTGTTTTAGATTCCACTGCTACCTCTGCACATCTGATTTATTAACACTGAGGCATGAATTTTTAGAGGATTTGTCATTACTGTTACCCTACACTGGATTTTTTTATTGGTTTTTTTTTTAAAAAAAAAAGGGAGATAGGACGGGTAAAGATGTACGTAAACAAGTCTTTCTGCAGTGAAGAGTAAAATGCTACTTGGCAGACCATAGGGCTGGCACAGTATTATTCTTCCTGAACAAAGTCCTCAACATACCTCTGAAAGCCCACCAGCCTGCCCCATGCCTCCTTCCCTTCTCACACACCAAGAGCCCATAGGAAAAATATCCTCAGCTAGGGACAGAATCCAAACAAATATTTAATTGGACATCCAAATAAAGCAAACACAGAAAAAGTGCATTATTTGTAGCTTGGGTGCCTATCAGCCAACACAGCTCTCCTACAGCCAGAAACCTGGAGGATCACACACTCCTGCTCTGAGTAAATCTCTAGGTGCCAGACCAGTGCATCCTCCTCCAGCCTGCCCGGCAATTCCCCCAAGCTCCTGAGGATGGCCAGAAGGTAGTCCCCTTTCTGAAAAAAAGAAACACCTTTCCCATGTATACACTCCTCAAAAAGTTCCTGCTTCCTTCCAATAGCTCCATTCGCTTTGATGATCCAGCGGCAGCTACCCTTCCCAGGAGCTGAACCACAGCAGCCAACATCTCTGCCCATGTCTGCTTGCAACTGCAGCACCTCAGCTCGATGGCACCCTAAACCGAGAGAGCTTAGTCTCCGTCTCCCTCACACAGCCAAGCCAGATGATGACAGTGGTTTCAGAGTTGCAACTTCAGAGCAGTTGCAGAAGGTTTCGAGAGACATGTAAAACCAATTGCTGAGCTAGGGGGAATCAACAACAGTCAGCATCTTACACAGCTAGGCCCGTATATGGTTGTTCTTAATATGGCACTTTGTACTTTGCTACTAGAGACACGTAAATATTTTATTTTTGGATTACAAGGGTTGCAAACAAGGTATGCCAACTAATGTCAAACAGAATAGCTTTACAAATTCCAGGAAAGTTACGTGCAACGTTTAGGCAACACATGCGCAACAACAGACTTATTCGTAGTTACAGTTATAAGAGACAAGACACATACTCAAAATAAATGACCCCAGCGGAAAATCCGAAGCACATTACTATAATTAAGCTAGAACATTTTCTGCAAAGTCATATTATGCAGATTTTTTGAAGCGAGGCTTGTAACCGTTCATAAATTTTGGTACTGAGACATCATAAACTATTTTGCCAACATTGTAAAATACCATTCAGCTCTGTTCCTCAACTGATTAATTTTTAATTACTTCTGAAAATAGTTTTGGTAAAACTGTCAGAAGTTTATTATACTGAACTCAAATACGAGAAACTTTTTAGCAACTAAAGATAAGTACTACCTGGCACAATGCTTACCTGTGTCTCAGGTAGGGCATAGTAGCACCTCTCCAGGTATGACTGCACAAGCTCTTTAATTTCTACTTCATCCTCAGCCTATGAATGAATGTAGAAACTCCTATGATTAAAGCTCTCTACTGATTGATCTGCACTCCCACTCCACGGAAGTATCAGCATCCACTGGGACACCTATGCCATACTGCCTTCTAATGCGCCTCAAAGTCCCACAACATCTTTAGTTTCACTTCATTAGGGATTATCACTTACATTTATTTGGATGCACTGCACCCACTTGGTTTTGAGAATTCACCTCCCACAGGGAAAAAATTCTTATCTATATTTACCACATCCTATAGATAAAAACAATACAGCCTCCATATAATCAGCAGCTGCAATACTTCTACAGGGAATTAGAGTTACAAAACTATTATTTATTCATTTTCTTGCTCAAACAATGGAATGTTGCTCAGTGATCTCTCTGTCACTGGCAAGCTTTTAAAATGAAACACTAGAAATAAATTGCCTCAGGATAAACCAAATACAGCAAACAAAACAAAAGCAAAAGTAAAAACGGAGGAATCCCAGCAACATACCCTTTCTTCATCCTTATCTAGCTCTAGCCCGCACCCACTTCCACAAAGAACCAGAAGAAAAAAGCAGGCCTTGCCATATGTCCCAGAGGTTAGCAAATCTGGGTTGTTAAACAGCAGGAACTGGCAAATTCTAGAAATGCAGAGTCCTAAAAACGATGCCTGCCAGATACCTCCCTCTCCCGCTCCAAAGAGGCTTCAATTCAATGCTTTCCAGGGTCTGTATCTCTGGCAGAAAGACTGTAGTTTCACGTGCATTCAACTGTAGTCATACTTAGTATCTGCACAGAAGTTTTACTGCTAATTTGCTCCACCACAGCCTAAGTATGGCATGTTACCTGCTATAGTCATAAAAACATTTTTCCCTAGCTCTCAAACCTGCCAGTTACGAGGTGCTGTTCCACTGCCTGTAAACTTAGGCCGAGAGAGAAAGAGAGCAAAAGAAAAGGGGGGGGGGGGGGGGGAGGGAAGGGAAGTGAAAACAAACATACACAAAAAAATGCACACAGAACCAGATTTTTTTTCAGTGTGGAGTTTCAAATAATCACCAGTCAAAATTCAAACCAGATTTAAAAAAAAAAACAACTAAGCCCCAGTAGTTTCTATTGTGTTGTTTACAATTAGATAAACAGATTTTAACAATCTGATTAGTTATTTAGTTAACAGCTAATGAACCCTACTGAAAACCAAACTGTTGTAACTTAAAATTACATTTATTTACATATAAAACATTTCAGAAAAAAATCATGCTCTGTATTCTGCAAGCCCTTGTTATTTATTTAAGAAACTATGATCAAAATCTCTCAGAATGGATGGTTGTTGGTTTGGTTGGGTTTTTTTTCCACAGTATGTCACTTTTCACACAGCTGTGAGAGGATGAATTGCAGCAGTGAAGTTCATGGTAAGGATGAGATCTTGAGTAGAGGAATTCCTGTTCACTGAAGGTCATGCGTCAGAAATACCCTTTTCTGTATATCAGGCTTTAAAAGGACAACACCTCACTTCCTGGTCTGAGCTGAATCTGCTACGAATTTTCAAAATAACACTGATGTGTTTTTAGTGGTTCAATTTGTAATGGCTAAATCTGCAGTTAAAAACCCCCAGCAACAACAAAAACAAGGCTATCAGCCCGTAGCCGGCTGCACTCAGCCTGTCTGCTTGTGCTTTACTTGCAGCAACTTTCAGTAACGGGGAGTTTGCTTTATTTTCAGGACCAGGAGGAAAGAAATATTTTCCCAATACGATCTGTTCCTATTTATCTTCACGCAAGCTCTGTGAGGATGGAATATAAAGTACCTTTTAGTTTTAAGATTTAGTTTATTTGCAAAGCATTTCATTTTGTGCTCTAGTACAAACAGCAGAAAACAAAACAAACTCAGAGAAAAAGCAGCAATAACTACATTTTCTCCACCCCTTGCCAAAAACACTACAAAGAATGGAAAAAACAACGCCTCACTTCTAGACCCAGAACTGGTTAATCAAAGGAGTTGATGATCACGCACACCAGCCGGGAAAATAGCAGGTTTTTGTTGATATTGTAGTTGTAACCGGTACCTCTGGCGGCCTCAGATGGGCTAGAGGAACGGGCATGCCTGTCAGGTCTGCAGAGCGAGGAAGCCTTTCAGTAGCCCCCAACAAAACACACCGAGCAAAGGTACAAGAAACCTCCTAGTGGGCAATTCCTGAATAACCAGACCAGCAAGGGCAGAGCAGCTGCCCGAGCCCCCTCAGTCTGTATTTGGCCCATGATTCAGGCGCACGATCACCTGAGGATGAGGTGCCCACTGGGACTGTAGGTACCAGAAGAGCCTATGCAATTTTGTAGTTAGCATCCTAAGGCATTGGTGTCAGAGATGTATAGGGAGCAGAGAGTTCCACAAATATAAACAAATTTTATTTATCATCCAGTATGGAATGATTCATAACCTTTATCCAATAAACCTGCAGTACATCTTGTGAGCCACATTGCTCTAGCCAGGTCACAGGATCACGCTACACACACAGATCGATGCGTTAACACCACAGAGGATTGCATATGACCTGTGATGATAACCTTCTCCTAAGCATTTTAGTAACAATATCAAGGCTCATTTATCAGGGACACATATTTCTCTGGGATAATACTGAAGTATTTCAGACATTAGCTTTTTTTTTTTTTTTAATGTTGCAATTATGATCCCAGTTCTCCTCTTCCCTCCTCTCCCCACTCAGGCAATGCTTCCTAGCAGGACCAACAGCCCTGCTAGCTTTGATTCACACTCTCCAGTAGAACACAACAGGGCAAAGGAAGACCGAGCATTACCCCCTTCATTTAAGAGAAGGACTGCTCAGTTCCCAGTCAGATCTCCAGATAAGCACACAGATTTCAAGAACTTTCCAAGCAACAGTCCATCCTTGTGCTTCACAGTACCTTACCAGAGGTGTCCTCCTGTGTGAGACCTTCTCACAAGGTCCCCAACTGCCTTAACAGAGAAGGGCTTCACAGCCCCCAGAGTGACCAGATTCAAACTAACCTAGGTATCACTATTTACTGATCATCTTCATGAGCTAAAAGAGAAGTAAGAGTTACAGAGGGTCTACCTCTACTCCTATCCTTTATTCTGCAGATTCTGTGGAGAAGGAGGGGATAAATGTGGCTCTCCTTGTTCCTTGACACTCAGGGAAACAACAGGAATATTTAGCCCTAACCTTCTAAACCAGCACAAGGTATTTTTAAAGCTCTATAGGCTTCTGGACTCCCCCTTTGAAGCAAACAGTCTGCAAGCCAAAAAAAAAAAAAAAAAAAAATTAAAAAAAAAAAAATCACACAGTTACTTATTCCTTGTATTGGTAAACAAACTGGCTACAGTTCTTTCCCAACTATTGATCACTGCAGGCCTGGCTGCAGGAAACGGAGTCATATCTTCTGTTCCAAAATTATTTGCTAATATTCAACTAATTTTGACCCTATCTGTACAGTGAAGAGTAAGATTTGGTCCAGTCTTTTCCCAGAGTAAGTACTGTCTGAAGCACATTTATTTTCACACTGAGAACCCAGAGATTCAAGGGACGGTCTGCAAACGTTTCAGAGGAAGTTATTCTTATCAGTATTTTTCAGGGAAGTCCTGTACACCAAATACTTGAGATCAAGAAGATGTAACGGGAAGTCTATATCCTAAAGGAGGTCAGAATTGCAACTACCAGCATTTGCTGCCCTTTCTACCACCTTGTTTTTCAGTATTAAGATCATCCTTTAGGTAAGGTGAGAAAGACCAACTTCAAGATACTGACTTCTCCCACATGTTGATGTCATGATTACAAATATTGTCCTCTAAAGATTACTGTATATTAAGGAATATGCCATATTTCCCAGGCTTGTCCCTTGCATTATTTTCTGGGCGATTTGCATCATTGCACAAAGGGAAACAAGGCTCTCCAGGCTTGACAGGAGACTGCCTCCCACCACAAAGGAGTAACTTTCTTGCTTGCTAAATTTGGCTTAGCCTCCCTGTGGCCTCCCAGAAGGTGTCACCACACACCAAGTGAAAAAACGCCCTAGAAAACAATCCCCCACCCTAAGTGATTATAGCTCAGGACCTGTACTTCAGATATTTCCTGGGTGCTGCTGGTCCACAGGCATGGAGGCACTCTTTCTCTGGAGCACTAGGAAGGCTCTGCAGCCTGGTGGTTAATCGCGCATGGTCAGCTTCACTCTCCTCAGGAGGAATGAGGAAACAGAAGTAGAAGAACCTGTCTGATGAGACTCTGAGCACTGAAGCCTGAGGCAGGAGCTTTGGTAGAATTAAGCACTGTTTCTTTTAAAAGTCTGTCTAATTTTTCTTTCCCTTTGTCTCCAATTTGGTTGTAACCCATATATTGGCAGGGTCAATGAACACACAAGTTCTATTCAAGCCACGGAAAACAGGGCAACACACAAGCCCAGGGAAAGGTATAACTTAATCAAATTCCCTTTGACTCAAGATTGTCCAAGCCTTTTGTACAACATTAGCATAAATTTAAGGGGGGGGGGGGGGCGCGGCTCTAACAGGGGGACTGGGGACCATGCCTCTCTGTCATGCCATTAAATACTGCAATACCATTTCACGTCAGTTTCATTTCTACATGCTGCAATAACCCGATGCAAAAATTTTAGCCACTTGTTCATCATAAAAGCAATAAATTATGAGGGGACTGAATCAGTCTGACCATTCTATGTACATTTCTCAGTTCATGCTTCGAGCATATGATTTCCTTGTGTAACTTCTAGAAACTCCTGTGAAGAAACAGGTAGTTTTCCCCTTCAGCATGACTAGCAGTCAGGTCTCATTATACCCACCCTTAGTTCAAATAACACCAACAATGACTGCAGTCAGAATATTGGTAGCAAATTAACCTCACAGGGACAGTAAAGTATGCATTAGTGGGAGAGGAGCTGTCTAATTCAAACATCCTTCGCAAGCTCTGAATCTCCATGCAGGCCATGGTGTACTGAGATACCCATACAGCATGAAAGGCTCCAATGAAGTCAGCAAAGCTAAATGTGAAGGGCTCTGCAATTCATCTGAAAGCGAAGCACTACACCACTACATGCTTCTCTACCCAAAGGTCTTGATTGCATATTGAATACATTCATCAAAGTGATATCCACTTAGGAATCTACTGATGAGAAGTACTACACACATTTGGCATTATTTTACTCTACATAAAGAAAACCACGTACAAATGCTCCTAAACATGACAGAAAAACTGAAGAGGGATTTTTCCTTTTGCCAATAAGCATCTGGTATTTTGCTTTATCCTCTTGATGTCTTACTTTCATATCAGAGTTCTTATTAGTACAACAGACAAACAATGAAAATGGGAAAGTGATACAGTCCCTGTAGATCAGCTTGTCTTTACTCAAGTGCTGCACATGTCTGTGTACATACAGAGCAGTGATGATGTGCACTGCAAGAAATATTGGCAGTTAAAAAAGCTGAGAGCAGTAACTTCATTTTACTTCAGAGAGTAGATCTAATCTTAGGACTTGATCCTGTCGGGAACTGAGCGCCATAAACTTACTGAAAATCAAGCAAGCTCAGCATTTCACTGGAGACACTCAGCACCTCACAGGTTCAAATCCATACTTTTTAAAAGTCACTTCCTATTTGTCCTTTGTTTACCCTGGCTTATCCTGAACAGCGAGGCTTTCCGACATAGAGATAACTTTGGAAACGATTACTCTCATATTCTTTGATGATTTCAAAAGGCAGGAAAGAATCCCTCTCCTTTCCGAGGGCCACCCAGCTGAAGCAAAGAACATTACTTTTTTCAGGCATGCTAATAAGAGCCAGTAACAACCGAGTTGCCTTGGCCTTGAAATACCTGACCAAACTTGCTCTTGTTCTCCCTCAGTAACATATTTTCCTTCTGTATCTGCTTTCGCCAAGTTATCATTCAGACAAACCCTAAAAGGGAGGCTGCCCATGTCCCTTCCAGTCAGTATAACATTACCTCCTCCCGCCACACATATTCGCAGCCTTGATGTGTTTTATCCCTTATACCTATCTCACATTTGGATGGAGCCACTGGGAAACACAGTTTAACAAAGTAGGTCTTCAAATTAAGCTTTCTAATGATTAAATACGTTAACTGTAACTAAAGCTGCTACCAGTATCTCTTTCTCCAGGGGAAAAAAAGAACACACAGGTGGTGGAGAATGGCATCTCCTTTCCTAGATTCCTAACAGGAAAGAAAATGCAGGATGACTTGGGACATACATACCCAAATAAATGAAGATAGCTTATTTCATCCCTTCTCACACTGATGTACTCCAATTATTCCGAGCCAAACCAATTTTTTTGTTTTTTATTAAATCAGGCTAGTATGGTCTGCATGGTCTTCTGTGCCTATATACTCTGTTTCTGAACCAGGATCCTTCACAGTAGTTTTGATAAAGGCGGCCTGTCAACATGATTTTAAGTTCTGCCAGAAGCAGAAGTGAGGTGCTTTTCAACTGAGGGGATGCAAACAGCAGCCAATGAAACCGTGATTACAAGTACCACTGGGAGAGTAAGGTACAAGAGGGAAGTGGTACTGCAAAAGTAGTATCCCTTAGGATAGCAGGGTTGAAGTAGCATTGAGCCCTGGTTTGAAGATGTAAGCCCTGGGATGCAGGATCCGAGCTTCAGGGCAGGTGGCATTTTGAGGCACAAAGCAGTTATCTGCCCAGGGTCTTCCATTACTGCTCTTACTGGGAACTGTGAGCACAGATACTGCCAGGACTGCTGGGTACCCCTCCCATGCACTCTCTTTTTTGCTGTTAAAATATGTCAGCCTTGACAAGAACACCAAACATACTACATTTGTATTTTAAGTGAGGACACAGATGTTTACTTCACACTGAAGCACCGATGACTGATATGGTCTCACATTGTACAGTGGACCTGCCAACAATATTAATAAACATATCTGTATTAATTCAATTCTAGTATACATTCAAAGCATTCTGTCTTAATAAAGCTCATCCTTCATAAGTGTTACTGTTCCAGGAACGTAAACCTGGGGCACCAGGAGAATCTGAAGAGAACTGGTTATATTTGGGCACCACATCTTCCCACGTTTGTCTAATGCAAGAAAATCGCAGTTTCTCTGCAGTCAAAGGTGTCACTCTACTATAAACCTACAGTAAGAAATCAAACTGTTGACATACTCTCTTAAGCCACTATTCTAATTTAATTTCATGAGCCACATATGTTTGAAATCAAGGAAATCCGTAAGACTATATTCTAAGGGCACTGGTTTCTTGTTGTAGATCGCTGACCAGTGTATTGCAAAGTTATTATTAAGTTTTGGATGGCCATACATAAATGTGCAAGTTGTAAGTTTAAAGTCAATTCTAATAAACAGATGAAAAACCTACGTAACTGAAGCCCTAAGCTCATCACCTTTGCACTCCAATGCCTTCAGCTTCGCATAACACTACAAAACCGATATTCCAGTCATTGACTACTTTTAGTATGAAGGACCTTAACAATCCACATTTTGACTTTTTTTTCTGTAGTGTCTGCACAATACCTTTTGGATGAAAGAACTGTAAGTGAAAAGCTTTACTACACTTATAAATCCATCTCTTAAATTTATACTGATCAGTAAGCCCCACAATATACATAGTATCAAAAGACCCAACAGAATGCCACTTCTTCACAGCAGGTATATTGTGTCCTTCCCCCACTTCCATTGAGGCCCAAACACAGTAAATAATGAATAATTTTGCAAAACAACTCTGCGCAGCTAAACTGACACCTCCTTCATCAATTTCCTCAAAACCTCCCTTCCCCAAATTCACAAAATCTCAGTTGCTATAATCCGCACCAAATTTATCCCACTCAGGATCAATCCTGAAGCATAATATGTTAACCCCAAGCCATGTTAGCATATCCGGTGTAGTTACTCTGTGGCTTTTTCAAAACCAGGGACAGCCTTGTGTAAACCACAGGCTAGTAGTCTCCCAGGCAGGCAACACCAATGTAATCTCACTGTATCTGTTTTATAAACACGCTCAGGTGTTGGGCTATCAGGCTCTGCTGCACTGCACAGCTGTTCCACAGCACACACCAGCTGCACTTACTCCCTCTTCACACAACTCCAGCTGAAGGATCCTAAGCCTCTCTCCTGCTATTAGCAATGATGAGGCCCTAAAAATGGAAAATTAAACTTTCTGTTTCTTCAATTGAGTGACCCAAATGGAGGTCCCCTTTCCTGTGAATTTAGTCTATGAACTATCAAAAAACAAATACTTCAATTTTACATTTTGTCTCCTGTTGTCTTCTACCATATTAACTACAGCTATGGGATTATAAATGATATACAAAATTATGAGTTAAGATGACAACTGTCAAAGGTGCTCAAAACAATTCATTCTACATTTCAAAGGGATTTGCACATCCAACTCTTCAGCCCCTTTGCCAGCCTATGTATATTCATACACAGGTAAGCTCAATACCAGAGGCATTCCAAGTACATGCATGTAGGATACCTCTAGGTGGTAATTTTTTCACTGAAACCATAAAGTCGGTGCTGCCTCCAACTAGTCATCCAGAGAGGCAGCACCACTTTGCACTATTGACACTGCTTTGACAGCCTGGAAGCTTCATTTTATAGATCCATACTTCTAAAGGGAAAGTTCCAGCATCAAGGATGCAGCAATACAGAAGCCCTGCACTTCTGTTTGTTCACAACTGAAGGAAAGCATCCCCACAACAAAGTGGTTGCATAATTAAAACGGGGGGGGGGGGGGGGGGGGGAGAAACAACAACAAAAAAAAAACATAAACCCAATAGCCTGCAAAAGCTATGCTACACAAAAACAGAAATGTGATGGTAAGAATCCTTGTTTTAGAAAAGGAGAGTAAGAAGAGTGATTGACAGGTGAGGAAGCTGCAAAACAGAAAGAGAGCTACCTAAAAAGTATCAGGCAGAAGCATTATTTCAGTAGCGTAGGTCTCAGCCCCAGTCTTACCTCTGTACAAATGAGGATACTGATACCACCTGCAAAACTCTGAGACTAAAACCATAACGCTTGTGCCATACTTCTGGGTGACATGGAGGAATACAGTTTCTCCATCCATTACACTTCCTCTCAGGAATGCTGTGAAGATGACTATGCTCAAGATTCTCCAGACTCAGATATTTTGCAAATGAATTTCATTACTACCTGAGACAGATAAGATCTATGTATCACTACATGTACATCTAAAGCAGACAAAGGCCTCTTCTGGAACCACTGATACAAAAGGCTGGGCTTACATTTCGTGAGATCTTTTACCTGAATTATGAGTGAATGCCCATCCCATCATTTCCCTTTACTGACATCCTCATTTGTTTGAAGGAATTACGTGGATGGAAATAAAGGCAAAAATGACAGGAGAAAGGAGATAACGTGATATCACAAGTAGATGCAGGACAACTAAGTACGCAAAAACTTGTCCAACTAGTTCACAGCCTGCAAGATTCTGATGGAGTTATTACACATTATCTCATGGCTCACTAAAACTTCAGATCATAAAATAATCAGGATCAAGAACACTTTGTGCACTGTGAAAATTAATTCACCAACCTCACCTGTTGCCACAGACACTAAGGCAAAGCAGGCAATACTGATGACAGCCCTTTTTTATGCTGCGACCTGTTATGACATTTTGAAACTTTTATTTAAATAAAGCCTGCTGCAAATAATGATCTTCATTATTTGTAATCTGGCCTATCACAAAGTGACTTCACTTTGTTGACTGTCCGTCTTACATGTTCCTTGGTTTGGCACACAAGCTTCAGCCTCTCTCTCTGCTGACTCACATGAACAAAACCTCTCTCCCTTAACTACTCAACTACTGCTTCCCCAAGGGGCTCAAATACATTTTCAAAAGTTGGAATAGCACACCATTTCTTTCTTTTGCATATTTCTGTTCTGAAAAGTATGGATTTGTACATTATTATGCATTTTCTATGGCTTTTGCACAGTACTTCTGTCTTGATACACACATCCAAAACCTCTATAGATCTTACATTGTAGTTTATGACCTCATTATCCAAAAGATAGTAAGTTTTCTTACTTTACAGCATGAGCTCCTCCAGGAAGAAACTATGAATTTTCTGTTTCTGCAAAACCTAACACACTGTGAGTGTTATCAAAGAGAAATAACTCCCACATTCAAGACTGTCACCCTGCCAGAATGTACGCATCCATGCTCCAAGAAGGTTTCAGCACTTCACTCCTGTCTTACTGAAGATATCACAAGCATCAAGTACATTTTCATAGGCGCATAAAATGTCTCCGAGACTTCACATAATTTGCATCGTAAGTTGATTAACTGTGCATAAAGCTTATACGCAGGGGTTATGCAGACCAGCACGCTGCTACTGGGTAGCAGATTTTACTTACTAGTCTGCACATAGGGTGCAGGGCTGATTCACAGTTGCTGGAAGAACTGCAAACTTTCTGGCAGTTCTACAAAACATTTGGCCTGTAATTTGTCTTACTGATCATTGCCACAATTACACCCAAGTCCCAAAGAGAAGCAGCTCATACAGTCGAGTGGGAGATTGCTCTAGGGAGAAAAGGCTTCACCAGAGATGCCCCCATTTCTCACTGCCTGCCTCCCATTTTACTCAGATGCACTTTTTTTGACCTTGGTCTTCCAGGAACAGCATAAAAGACAAAATTACAATCTCACACTTCGCATCTGATTTTAAATCTGATTTAAAAACCTGTAAAGTTTGGATTATACTAAGGATTTTGAAAGCTTTATGGCATTAATAACACTGATACAGTAAACAGTGCTTAGCTGGAGAGTGTACACATTTTAAACCAAATATAACAGTTGAAACATGTCAGAGCCTGTCAGTTTGATGTCCAGAGCACTGTCAAACAAGGCTAGAGATCAGTTTCATTTTTTTTGTTCAAATATCCAATGTATCAGCCAGAAAAAGCAAAACGCTAAGGTTTTGGGTTGTGGTATTTGGTTGTTTGGGGTTTTTTTTCCTTTAAAAACACTCTGAACAATAGTACTTGCAAGAAAACATGTGCGTACCAAACTGAAGACAAGGCTAGTTGGTGAGAAATCACAGTTCTGACCAACACGTTCAACAAGCAGTTCACAGTGCACTCACAAACTCATTCATACACAGTTCAGAAGCTGAGCTTACTACAGATACAACACTGAAATAACCACTGATGAAAAGACAGCTGGGTAACACTTTTGAAAGACTGCTGAACCGGGAGCCTAAACTCTTTGTGTGACTTCCATACATCTGAAAAATTTACAATAGGCTTCAATTCTGAGAAATAGATAAAGTGCAATATTAAACATAGAAGGAATTCAACTGATGGCAATGTCACTATCCATCTCCCTAACTCAGCCGGCAGCAGAGAATCACTATGCATGCAACTCCATGATACATGTACTCTCAACAGTTTCAGCAACAAAGAACACCACTCAAAGAATTTCCCATTAAAATCAATATAGGAACATCAGCTTTGAATTGGTGTGCGAGACAATTTATGCCCTGTCTGCTCTCCAGTCATTAGCATACAGCACATGCTACAGAGTTAAACTTCTTTCCTGTTTGTTTAGGGTATATTGGGTCTTGCTTACTCACACATCTACTTAACAACAAAACCAACACAGAAAAGTTTCTGCTTTTTGCACTACACTGGGCTATGACAAACAGAGGTAAACTGTGCCTGATCTATTTTTTTATACCATACTCCTGTCCTACAGTAAATGCCTTCAGAAAAAGGATCAGGATCTCACAGTCCTATTAAATTATATATACAAGAAGGTAATGTGAGACCCCCTACACAAGGCATCTTGCAACATATGGGCAAAGCGGACACAAAGAACACGTGTGAAATGGCAAAGCAAGAGCACCTAAAGAGAACACAGGAACCTGTGTAGGTCACAGTGCTGGGCTGCTAATGCATCACAGAACTGTTACAAATCAGTTTAGCTGAATTTGTATTTTAAAACCTTTTACATGGCCTTATAAAAATGCACATGCAAAGCTACCTCCTAAATATGACCACTAAACCAATATTATTTCTAAAGTAATGGATTTCACTATATATATATTATATATATAATATATATTAAGAAAGTATTGCATAAAGGTCATCAGAAAGAGCTACAAGGTTTTGCTCTTTAGGTGAAAAGCACTCTCACCTGCTTCTGATACAATGGGTAACACTTTTACAAAATCAGTACAAGAGGTTAATAAAATCCTTCTTTGCTCCCCTCAGAGCCTAGACATGGCTCTGAGAACTTGCTGGCACAAAGAGTAAAGGTGTGGAATAAAACTTAACAAAGCTTATCTCAGCTCAATGACATTAGGGCATAAGATTAACCCTATATATTGTGTCTGCATCTGATTATTGTACTGGTAGTGCTCTAACCCAGCTAATGATAAAGAAAAAAGCTCAAATGCAACAATACAGTTAATGCCAGCTTTAATGAAATTATACAGAACAATCCTGTACAGTTCCCTAAAAGTGGGTGATCCCAAACATTCTTAAAGCTATATGGGATACTTAGAAATAACTAGAAATTTGGGAACCATGGACTAGAGGGCTATCCTTCTAACCCTGTCAATTCCTTGAACAGGAACACCACATCATGGAAAGCATCAGGATCTCCAAATACCTCCAGGAAAATCTCCACTATTGCCTCTTCCGTTCAGACTTCAAGTTAGGGGCACCAAGCAAAGCTGAACTGATAGGTTGCTGCTAAGCTACTGCTACAACCTTTCACACTGGTAAGCATTTTCCTACTACTTCTTTTGGCTTCCTCATCTGCATTTTTTGACTTGTGCTTGGCCTGTAATTTTTGAAGACCATAACCATAATTTCACTTTATATAAAATAAAAATACCAAACAATACTAGGTCTTTTCTGTGATTAGGAGTCCCTGAAAATCCCAACAGTCAGTACAAACTAAAATTTTACATCGCTTGGGAGAGTCCAGTTTTCAGGGACAGATCACATTCCTTCAACATCCCACTGACTGCTAAAACCAGAGCATTTTGCTTGAAGTTCAAAGCTACCATATCACACCTCTTCCTTCAACCACTTCTACAGCACAACTAACTGCAAACTCAGTGCATCTTCTGACTGCAGTCAATTGCCCCTGTCTGATCAGTCAGCTCCCTGCTGCTTGCTGAGAAGCACGGTGGGGACACGGACTGGATGACAGTGACTGGGCAAATCCCATACAGCTTCAGATACCGAAGATGCTTCTGAGTCCTACTGACACAAGGAGCTCACTGGTCCACCACAGTGACAAGAAGAAGGAAGGAGCTGGAGTGATGAGAATGACAGCAATATGAATATATTGGAAGTAAAAACAAGAACAATAAAGGGAAAGTTAAAACACAGAGCCAGGACTTAAGGACAAGGTGATAGCAGTGGGACTAAGGAGAAATGAGCCATGATGAGGTCAGATGTTCAAGAGGTGCCAAGGAACTATGGTGTTACAAGGAAGGAAAAAGCAAGGAAACTCAAACAAACAAAAAAAAAGATTTCTCAATAAATCCAACTAGAACCACGTGAGAACAAAGCGGACACAGCACAAGTGACCTTTAGCACTTCCTTTTCCAACACATTCTCAGACATCATTTTCAAAGACCATGGACCAATCTCACCTTGAAATAAAGGGAAGTTAACAGACACCACAAAGACTTATTTATGCAAAGAGTAAACTGGTCCCAGCAAGAAATTTGTACCTGCAATAGGTCTCTGTACAGAGACCTATTGCAGGGCATTTCATTCATGTAGCCTGCTAGCATTGCCAAAATCAAAATCTTATGCAATCCTGTAAAGGTCACCCTATCATTTCTTGAGCATCTTGAAGCCAGCACAGATAAAGAAAGATTGAGAATTGGCAGCATGAAGACAGAGCAGATGATAAAGAGGAAAGTGAAAGAAAACAAGGAAGGAGAACACACTACTGCCTTGCTGGCTCTTACTCTGTGAAACAAAGCAAAGCAATTCCAACCATCTCCTCATCACCTCTGCAGAGTAAACATCAGCCTTCCCTTCTTGTCTCCACCACCATTACATCTGCTTCATTGCTACCACGTCACAATGTAAAGATACTTATAAACATTACCATTGACAGAGCCATGTATTTTTCAATTACATTAAAACAGCCAACCTACTGAAGAATGAAGAGCTCTAAAATGCATGAGACCCTGGTCCCCCACGATAAATGGCTTGTTACATATTTATACTGTAAAGTACTGAAAGATACTAAGTTGGAAACCCTAAGTATTAAGTTTACCTACTCTTCATTTAAGATACAGAGATACAATGGGGGCTCGCTGTTTAAACAACGCAGACGTGAAATTTATTTGGTAACATCTAGCCATTATTCACGCTTTTTTGCTCCTGTCTGTGATGAAATTGCCCAGCGGGACACCAGAAGCAACCAAAATGATTCTATCGTCTGGAACAATTAAATCAGCTTAAGTTAGCTGATATAAGGCAAACATGGCTGCCTGCAAGCCTCCAATGGAATCAAACTTCACCTTTTTTAATTCTAAAAGCAACGGTCTGTCTTTACTTCTGTTCTTGAACAACTCAAGCCCTACAGAGTTCAGTGGGGGAAAATCTCTTAGAACTTTGTAGTGTTTCTCTAACTCTGCTTCCAATAAAATAAACGTTAAAACTCCTGTTATATTTAATGGGTGCATGCCAATATCGCTAGGTTTTTTAGCTGTGCTATTCAGAAATAAATGAAATCTTGGCTTCTGTAACTTCTGTTAAATCACAGCAATGATAATTTAAGATTTTTTAACTCTTAAGAGGAATGTAAGCAAGAAGACACTCAGAAATCAACTTTACTAGTAATTCAAGCTACTGACTGTGGATAATGATCAGAGCAGAAAATAATTCTGCAGATGTTCTTACATCATCTTCATTTGCATTTCACCTTACTAAAATATAGGGCAAAGTACATAACTGCCATGAAAGTTACCCAATCTCTAGAATTATTTATTAGCTTTACAGTTGCAGTTTCATGTTAATATTGCCGAATATACTTTTTAAATCTTCTAATTACTGCCTGCCAAATAGGAAAGCAGTTGCTTAAAAATGCAAAATTAAAACTCTGTCAGCGTTCTGTAATGACCACTTTGCCCCCAAATGGTAGCAACGCCTATAACTGCTACAATGTCAATGACTCAAAAGGGCATTTAAAATATGCCCGTTCAGACCGTGCCCTGTCTAGCTTGACAAAAGAGTTTGTTTGCTTTCCTCTCCCCAGAACCGGCAGTTTTCCAAGCTGTCTTTGGACTTCTGATCTTATTCCATATCCAGATAGTTCCAGCCCTACCTTTCCATGTGGATGGAGGGAAAGTCTCTTCTCACTACTCCCTGACCACAGACTTCCCATTACTTGCATACCCTATTGTTTCCAAAACCTCTCTTACCATGAACTGTAGATGCCTTCCTCTTACAGTCTGATAACTGGGGTGAGGGAAAGGAGATTAAGACAATACAGGGTAAAGCAGAACTGAATTCTACCAGCCAATTCCAAGCAGAAAGGCTCTCACCCCTATTTTTTTTTTTTTTTTTTTACAAATTGCATTCACAGCCTCCCTTCAAACTTCAAAAAACCCCAAAATGTTCATTTAAATAGAAGTGTAGTTAGGGAGTGGAAACTAATCACACTTAGATGCCAAGTCCTACAATTCCAACTTAAATCAAATCCTCATTTGGGCAGTATTTAAAGAATTCTGGATGGGGAGGGCAGATTTAGTTTTGATGGCTGAGGACAGTAGAAAGCAGGTCTGCATGTGTAAGATTTGCAGAAGAATAATAAATCAGTAAGAGTAAAATAAAAGTAAAGGATGTTCTTAAATGTTATTTATTCTCAGTTTTCCCTTGGAAAACTTGGAACACAGGACTCTGTTGAGGAAAGAATTGAAGCACATCTGCGTGAAATCCAGTGAACCCAGCGGTTTACTCACAACTGTGAAGTTCTGCAGTGTCTGTGGAACCACCTGAGCTGGAATAATTATATGCACTGCCTGAAAACTAACACAAGAAGGACACGTAGGAATCATTTTCACCACACTTGGACATTTCTTAAAGTCCAGCTTTGAATTAACACCTATAAACTGATGTCTGTAACTGGTAACTTTGTTCTAACAAATAACTTTCTACAGAGTTCATTAGAATTACTTTCACTATGTGGAACTTTTTATCAGTATTGGTATTAGCAACAACAGGACCAGGTTCTGATCAGTCATGGGATCAAATCCTGACCTACGTGTATGATAATTCAGTGCCAAGTGAAATGCCTGCTCTACTACATGCTTTTCATGCCCTGAGCAATTTTTTTTCACATCTGAACTGAGACTTCAAAAGCTATACAGTAAGCAAAGTAGGGAAAAAAAAAACCAAAACCACAAAAAACACCAAACAAAGGAAAACAGGTCAGTGAGCAACATACGGCCTTCAACTAGTCAATTTGCCTATGCCAGCTCATCCATATCTCCTACATGTGCAGCCTTCTGCTGTTCCCAAAAGGGCAGCTGGAGCATGTGGGGCAGCAGCAACTATTCGTTACCCTCCTCCAGGATTCTCGCCATGCCTCATCTCTTCCTGTCCCCACTTTGCCCCTTCTCTCTCCCTGCAGCTGCAACCACAGAAGCAGCTTTTTCCCCCCTCTATTGCTTCTCAGCAGGCTGGGTAGAACTGCAGGTAAGCAGGAGCTGTTAGGAAAGAACATTTCTAGCAGGGAGTAGGAGTAGATTTACGCAGCTGTAGAAAGGGATTGGTACGAGATAGTGGGTGAGCTGCGTGGTGACTGCACCACATCCCCAGCAGAGAGGGAAAAAGAGAAGGCACAGGAGGGAGACAGGCTGGGGGAGAAGACAAGGAAGACCCCCACCTGCACAAATCACTCTCCAAAACCTGCGATCTCTTGACAACTGCTCAACCTCACAATCAGGCTTAGTCCCTGTGAAACCCTGCTGATCCCCTGTAGCTCCCTCACCCCTGCCCCCCAAACCCGACAGGCGCTGCTCAGTGACAGCTTTGCCATGCAGAAACCTGTCAAACAGGACAGCAACTTTCTTCTCATTTCAACAAATATTCTTCTGATAACGCTTTTCAGCAGCCCATGAACTACAGTTTAGTTGAGACATAAAGCCTTCACAAGCAAAATCCTAGGCCTTTCAATGCCATCAGCATTGACAAGTTCAGCCAGAAGGCAAAAATAGAAATACCCCACAGTGACACTCTGCTAGCCTAACGCCAACCTTCTGCAGTGTATGGCACAAGCAGAGGCCAACATGCAGTGACCTGCACTAAAATGATGACAATTCCACTGTCTACCAGCTACAACAGATCAACTGCTGACTGAAAGGAGTTCCCATTTCAGCAACAGAAATGGCACTTTAAAAAAACCAACCAAACAAACAAAAAACCAAACCAAAACAGAAAAACTCCGATAAGCACCTAAGAAGTCTTTCCAGTTAATTCTGACTAGAGGTGCTGGAAGGAGACAGTTTTATTTCTTACATCCATGGACAGCTTATGGGACCAAGGACGCAAAAATGTTGTAATCCCTCCCCTGCTGTTGCCTTTGGGGTGACATTCAGAGCTCCATTAACCTGTGTGTCTAACTGTATGGACTGCAACTCAAAGACCTAGTCTTTCCAATAGGAAAAATTCTTCAATATTACGTTATAAGCATGACATAAAAATGCATAACTCGGCAGTTAACAAGGATGTAAAAGAGTGTACTTCTTCCCCACGCCATTTCCCCTAACTCATCATCAACTTGATATTGAGATATTACATTAACTTGTAACAAACCTGCTTCATGCAATGGTGGCACAGTTGCATGACTAATTTCATATTGATAAAATGGAAATATGAAAGGATGCTTTTAAAAAGGTATAATGTTTTAAATTTGGATCTGGAGAAGCAGCACTGAAGAGAAAAAAATTGGTACAGAAGATATTTGGGACCAACAAAGAAAAGCTCACTGAAATCTGCGTTTTATTTTTTCCCTGACAGCATTAGGGACTTTTTCAAGACAGCAGAAAATTAAACTTGTTTCATTAACCTAATTACAGCTGTAAAATATTTTCAGTGGAAATAGAGGCTTTCCTTGCTAAACATTGTGATGTCCTGACTGATTTAGTGAGTTCCACTACTCAGCCTGCAGGATTCTCAGGACGACTCAATAGGTTTTCTCGTATACAGCCAGGCTAATGGCTAAGACCCTCAGATGGAAGGTTTGGCATAGGTCCAATCACACTGATTTCATCTTTCCTCAACTCTGGAAAGTGGACTTGAACTCAGAACCCACACTACCAATCATCCAAACACATAAACATTGATCGTGCTAATTCACAGGGGTGAAACCACAAGGCTAAATATCAGTGGAATTTTCCTTTCAGATCTCAATTCTACTCTATTCTAAAATGTAGCTGCATTACCAGCTCAAGTGCAACATTTATGTACGCCACATGTCAGAAAGCTAAAGACATACTTCATTATTCCCTGAATTACCTAACTCAAAAATATAGCGACAGCTTTCATATTATTAGTTTATTTTTCACTCAGAACTCGCAGGTTGTTCATTGTTCTGTATTTCATATTTTTCAATGTGTAAGTTCACCAACATCCTCAGGAATACTCTGTGCCGTTCTGTGTAACATTTTATGTGCTTACAGAAAAGCCTCTAATGTCATAAATCCAAAGCTCTCTTTAAAACTGCAGTGTAGCCATGACTAAAAAGAATCTGCAAAACTGACACTTTCACTGTGCTATGTCTGTATTGATGCACCACTGGAAAAGCAGCCATCTTTTTAATTGTCACTATACCTTTTTTAGAAACCCAAACAAATATTTTTTTGTTGATCTTCAAAAATAAAGAAAAAAGTATACGTTTGATTTAAAAGCTTCCTTCAGTAAAATCTGAACCACTGTTTTAGGCCTCAACTTTGATTTTTTTTTAAATATATATATTCAAGGACTACACATATCATAAGGTTAGAAATCATTTTTGCAATTGCTGAATACTCTGTAGATAAAAGGAACCAGGATTTTGCATATTTGTCTGACTTGTCCTAATACAATAGACGCTATCATGATTTCAAGCTTGGTACTTGTTTATCATTAGTGTTTCCACTGTAACCATGGCATCAGTATATAGCACAGGCTTAACAGTGAGAAAAATACCCAATATTTTCCTAAAAAACTCATCTCTTAGAAGAAATAGAAGGATTTGCACAATGGCAAAAATCAATCAAAGTAGGTGAGCTGGCTAAAGAAAGAAACCTTTTCTTTTTAGGGGAAAAAACCAAAACATTATTTCTTTGCAAGTCTCTTTTGCATTTTGGACTGCTGACAACAACCTAGAAATACATTACAGTATAAGTAATGTAACCTTGACCCTAGTGCAGAAATTATAAAACAAATATTGAAATTTCCTTATAAAAATATGTGCAGAATTATACGAGATGGAAAGCATTAAAGTAATTAATATATTGACAAGAGGCATTCTCAGCACACAAGCATTTTCTCAAACCTATTTAAATAGTGACAGTCCGGTCCTGCAAGAACTGTTGCATCATCCTGGAGGTGAAGAGGGGCAGCAGCACAATTACACGGAACACACTCAACAAGTATGTGGTACCCAGTTCAAACTTTTGACTGCCTACAGAGAAACCCTCAGAATGGCACAAAAAAAGACTTTATCGTCTCCAGGAGTGTTTCTTAGGTTGCACTTACTGGGTATTTCAGGCAGTAAGGAGAAATGGGTTCCTGTGATTGCTGCTTTTAATTTGCTTGTTATAAAGTTAGGAAGGAGTACTACAAAACTATCTGCTTTAAATGCCAAGAGTGAAATGAAGGAGTTAGTCCTTTTATTAAACAGAAGAAACTGACTGTATCATACCAGCAGATCTTAGTCTAACACTGGTTTAGGCCACGTGCATTTTCCTTGCACTGTGAAACCCATTCATTTCATAGATGACTTCTCTTTTTCAGGTTTTAATATAGACTCCAGACACTGATGAAGATACCAATAAATCTATTTACTTCACTATGGACTCTACAGAGATATCATGGCCACAGGCCTTATTTTAACTCTGTGAAATCACCCAAAAAACCTGCAATTTTCTAAGAGCCAGTTCTCCAAAGGTTCCCACCTATTAACAATGCAATAAAGACACTCGATTTTACAATTACAGTGACACGGTCAGTAAATGGGAAGATTTTGGAAAGGTTAGAGCATAATCCTATAAATACTTGCTTCCCCATCAATTCTAACTGCAACCCAGGGAGGGTGGTGTTCACTGTGTATTATATGCACTGCACAAACACAATCCAAACTATGAGTATTTAACAGCACAAAACGAGGTAAGCAATGCTTCAGAAGCTGCATTATATTGAGATGACCAGTTATGATCTGCTGCCATGTCCCCAATTCTGTCACATCCACAGACAACATGCGTAATCAGTCCCTCATCTCTTCCCACCCAGTGAATGCTGGACAGCAATGAATCCTGGTGCAATAAAACACAGCATTTATCTGATTCAGTTATGTAGATCCTCCCAGATCTTGTTTACAATAGGCCTCAATCTGTTAAATTCCACTATTTACCTAGGGACCAGACGTTTTGAGTTCACCTTAAAAATCAGAGCCAGGATGTATCCCAGCACAACCAGCACCACCAAAATTCAAACTTGGCATCTGCAGCCTTCCAGATTTGGTGACAAACTCACAATACGTACCACACACAAAAAGAACATACAAAATTATTATTCTTTCACTAGATATTTGTGATTATGTCCTCCTCCCATCGGTCTCAAAGATGAAACACATGCACACACCCCTTGATATTGGGAGAGCCACAACTTGATTATCATTCAATCCAGGTAAAAGACATCTGCAATACCGCTGCATTTGTCTTTTCCAGATTTGGCTATTTTTCCTCTGCCTATCACCCAGCTTTACCATCCCAGCTTACTGATGTGCAGCTTTTATAGAGCATCAGAATAATCTAGATCCTAATTATCACAATGTGACATATGTAGCAGAAGTGAAAAATATTTTGAAGTTGTAAACATAAAAGTTTTAACAGTAAAGTTATTCAGCTCCTAATCAGCATAAATAGAGCCTAATTCTTTCACACCTCTCCATCATTCTGACATGTCTTTATACCACTGCATTAAGTAAAGAAGCCCCACAGAATACATGAAACTCAGAGCTATTAACTCTTGCTATTTTTACGTTGGTCCTGGTTTCTTTGTCTGTTTGCCAAAGAAATATTGCCCTGACTAGTATCCTTGACCAGAACAGGTAAATACTCAAAAAGATGAGCATACACATTTCAAATGGGTGGTCGAGCAGGGCGCATTTAAAATCAGAAGACAGCTACTATTGTCATATTATACATCTTATTTAGAGGATATACCATTTAACTGCTTAACTGCAGAAATGCAAAATGTGCGTATTCACGTTTCCTGCAGGGGTTTTTTTTGTTTGTTTGATGTTACTGTGTTAAATCATAGTACCCAAGGTTGTCAGACCAAGGCTTTTCCAGGGTTTTTTGTTGGTTTTTTGTTTTGTTTTGTTTTCCCACTGAGGCACATTAGCCTCTGGGTCTTTAAGACACTGCAGAAGCTGTTAGACATGTTGTGTATATGGGTGACAGAATTTGTCTGGTTAGGGCCAAAATCCACCAGGACCCTTTTATCAGTTTTGAGCATCTGAAGAAGCATTTTGTTAGCTCTATGCATAAAGGTGTAGATCAGCTGGGGGAAGGAAGGAGGAGCATCAGTGTTGATGCAGTGAGCTTTCAAGTGACACGAAGACACCGAAGCGTCTCATTATCAGAGGTCAGGTCTGGATTTTTGAGGCTCGTCATTGCCAGGCTGACCAAGAGCGTTCACACTGAAATGATAAATTTGGTCTATGTGCCAGATCCGAGTTCTGCAGTAACGGTCTGTACAGATGCATTTGGTTGGGGGTTTTCAAACACAGCAAGATAACCAGACTTGTATTTATGTAACGTAATTTCAGAAACTGAAGTGGTAATTATACATCTCTGACTTAGATTCAGCATATTTTTCTTTCCTCCCTTGCCCGTAGACCACATGCATTACATGTAGAGTAACCATGACTATCTCAGTGTAACAAAGTGTGGAAATAATGAAAAGCCTTCAGGGCCATTACATGCCCTTGGCAACCTAGCTCTGCAAGACAGATGTTGTACCCGGACCCATGCCACGGAAAATCATATGTTACGTGTATGCACCTACAGCGCGAACACTCACCCAGTCCTCGAAGTGGCGGCTCCCGTTCTGCAGCAAGTCCTCAAACTGTATAGTGCAGTTAGCTACAAAATCGTCGTACCCGATGGGGGCATCGTGGAAAACAGCCATCTCTATCTTCCTGCCGTTACAGACGTCGGTGACAAATTCATCATTCCAAGCAGGACTGTTGGTCTTCTGCTTGGTTGAGGTCTGCCCAATCCTGGAGTCGTCCACATTGAGGGCTATGTAAGGGTCCAGCAAAAAGGTCTGCGGCCTGGGACCCACCGCATGCCTCAGAGACCACGCCGTGGGTTTCAGATTCACTGCCTCGCAGATCTTGATTTTCAGCAAGCCATTGAAAACCACCATGGCTGGATGGCTGCACTTTTCCCGGGATTAAACACTCGCCCGTCGCACTCGCACCGAGAGGGAGGGAAGGAGGGAGGGAAGGAGGGAGGGAGGGCCGGAGGGAGGGAGGTCTCGCCAATAAATAGGAGGGCAGGTCTGGGAGTGGGGGAGCAGGATACGGTGCGGGGCTCTTCGCCTTGCTGCTGCTGTTACCTTGGATTATTTAGCCTTTGCTCTTGCGACACCCAGTGAATACATTTATTTTCTTGCCCGTGTTTCTAACGGAAAGCAAGGGAGGGGGGCCGCCGGGGAGGGGGAGGCGGCCGCGGCTGCAGAAACCCCCGAATGCGATCAACACCCGAGCATAACCAGCCCCCGGGGCGAGCAAGAGCCCTCTCCCTTCGCCCAGACCATAATCCTGGATCAGGCTTGGCAGCGGCGGCAGAGCCGCGGTCCCAGGCTCCCGCACACGCCAGTCCCGCCCGTGCGCCGCACAACAATACGCGCACACGCGTACACACACACGCACAGCCCGCGGCACCGATCAGCAACGCCGGCCGACCCACCGGCCCTGCCGACCGCACAGCCTGCGCTCAGCAAACATCCACCCGGGCGCCGTCCATCCGCGCCGCCGCCCGCAGCCGCCCGTCCTGCGCCGCCGCCTCCTGCTCCGCCGCCGAGGCCGAGGACCCAGCGGCGCGACCCCCGCGCATGGGGGGCGCCGGCAGCGGAGCGGGCCGCGCGGGTCTCGGCGGGCTCCGGCTGGGCGGCCGCCGCCCTGGCGATGGGCAGAGCCGCCGCCGCCTCCCGCCTCCCGCCGGCCGCCCCCCGCCCGCCTCCCGCCCGCCGGCCGCCTCCCTCCGCGCCGCGCCGCGCAGCCCCAGCCCAGCCCGCCTGCCGGTGCCGCTCCGCCGCTCGCTCCAGCGCAGGAAATGCGCAAAAGACGTCAGTGTGTGTGTGTGCGTGCGTGTGCGAGTGTGTGTGGGGCGAGTGTGCGGCGGCAGCCCCGGCTGCGCGCGCCCCTGCGCGCCTCTGGGCGCGCGTGAGCCGGCGAGCGCGCGCGCCCGCAGAAAGTTTTGTGCCGGCTGGGGGGGAGGGGGGGGGAGCACGGAGCCGCGGCCGGCCGGGACACGGCGCCGGGGGTCGCTGCCCCTCCGCACCCGCCGGGCGGCCCTCCTCGCCGCGGGGGCCTGGGCCTCGCACCCCCCTTCCCCGCCGCCTACCTCCTCCCAGGGTAAAGCGGGGAACGGAGCGCGCTGAAAACGCCCCCCGGGCACCCCCTCCCCGGCCGCGAAGCGCCCCCCGCTTTTATTAACGTGGTCGGTCGCGGCGCTGCTGCCCCTGGCCGCCGGGCGGCGCCACCGCCGCGGCCGCTTCCACCACGCCGGGCGCTTCTGGCGCGGCGGGGCCGGCGGCCGCCCCTTCCCGCAGGGCTTTCCGCTCCGCGCCCCGCGACGGCGCCGCCCCCGGGACGGCCCTACCGCGCCCCGGCCCACGCCTGACGGGCGGCGGGTCCCGCCGCTTCCCTGCCCCGCCACCGCCGCCTGACAGCGCCGAGCCCCGGCCCGCGCCGCCAGCAGCCGCGGCCAACAGCCGCCCCCCCGCGGCCCCCGCCCGCCGGCCGCCGCCGCGGCGGCAGAGACACCGCTACGTCAGCGGGGGCCGGGCCGGAGGAAGAGTTTCCCCGCGGTGTGCGAGCGCCGGGAAGTGCCGGCCACCGCCAGGGGAAGCGGCCTCCCGGGGCCCGCCCCGCCCGGCCCGGCCCGCGGCCGCCCTTCCCCCGGCCGGGAGGCGCTGCCAGGGGTAGCGGCTCGGCGCGGGCAGAGAACGCGTCCCGGGCGCCTGTCCCCCCGTGGCGGTGGGTGTCGGGCGCCTGTCCCCCCGTGGCGGTGGGTCACCGCCAGCCCCTTTGTTCCCTGCGGGTCACCTGGCCCGGCGAAGCCGGCCCGGGGCTGCCCCACTTCAGCCCCGGCGCCTCCCCGCTGCCCTCGGCCCCGAGCTGGCGCTGGGGGGGGCACCGCGGGGAGCCAGTCGCCGCTGCCCCGCAAGGGGGGGAAAAAAAATCTTCTGAAAGGGTGTACTTAATACGTAATTGAGCGTTATCTACACATGTAAGGTTTCAGTCCTTTCCATCACCGTGGCACCAACTACAGTATTAAATAACCGGGAAACTACACACAGCCTGGCTTTCCCCTCCTCAGAACGAACGTACTCAGGATCTAGATGAAATCTTTTGATGAAAATCACTACCACCTTATTTATTTTTGGTTACTGGTTTTGCCAGTCTTCTGTGAGAAAGTCATTGGAAAAGGGCTGGACTTTGCCCTGTGGCGGGATTTGAATTCATGTCATATTGCAAGGGACAGCGCTGGGCAGCCGGGCTGCTTGGGGGAGTCAGGCGGCGTAAAGGGGAGAAGCTCCATTGCCTGCATCCAGTCAAGTAAGGGCATAAAGCATGAACACCCAGTCCTTGATCTGGACCTGATATTCTTGACTGGAGGGCACAGAACAGATAATTATGGATTTCTACAGGTAATGGCTCAGGAGGCAGGTGTTATATTTGGAGCTGATGAAATAGCTCCAGTATCTGTGCTTCCCGAGTAGTTCCCAGACAGAAGATATGGTACTAATGAACCCTAAGGGTCATGAGAGCATTCACGTTAATGGAAGGAAGACTTTTTGGTGACTGTTGCCACTTAATCTACTAGTCAAAATAGAAGTACAGTAAAATCTCCATGTTCAATTATCATCTTGACAGTCCCCAAGCAGAATCGTTTGATACAAAGCTGTGAGATGGAGCCAATTATGGGACATGTCTTCCTTCGCAATTCAGCCTCTCCCAGGCTCGCAGCAGCCGTGACACATCTACCGTGGTACTTCTGCGGACAAAGGTCCGTACTCATGGGCCCCACCAGAAATGCAAGAACCACCTGCTCCTTCCACCCCCGTTCACAACCTAGCATATATAGTACTATATATTAAGCTATATGGTCTTACATTTATTGTGTCAGAAAGAATGCTGTAATTAAATCTGTCCTCTGGATGTGTTTGTGTGGTCTCTCATAACAGCAATGTAAACAATGTACTCTGTTTCTTTAGGTATTGGAAAACATAAAGCCAAACTGATACACTGTTTCAATGTTTTTGTTTGTTTTAACGAGACCTGCAACAATGTATCTTCTGAATGCCCTTAAGTAAACAATCTCCTGGTGAGTTTCATGACTTGACTTCTCTGTGAGATCCTGAACGTGTGTTAGGAAACTCTGAACAAATACAGAAAATACTAACACAGCATACAAAATAATATGATTAAACCTTATATTTGGCTAATTACATATACAATCTACTGCATGCATAGGTAAGCCCTGATATCTAATTTGAGATTTGAGCCATCTGGACTTTTCCATGTGCTGAAGCAAGCTAAGGTTTGGTTTCACAACTCATTTTTTTCTAAGAAGACTGCCTGCATTAATAAGGATTTACAAGTTCACTTAGGATCAGAGAGCTCCAGCCTTACACTGCTTAGGAAAATACACATACCTTCCATGTTGTTTGGGTTTTCTTGTTGGTTTTTTGGGGTTTTTTTGCAGTTCAAGAAAGCATGTTTATGTCAAGACTGAACTTTTAACACTAAGCAGGTATTAACTTACCAAATGACCCTGGAACAATACTCTTAAAATCCAGCAACTTGGGTACATTCAGCAACGTTACAATGCTTCCTGAAAAGTTCATCTGAAAAACTGGCTCAATGGTTTCAAAAACTTTAAGCGAAGAGTTTTGAGAGTCACAGAGAGAGCAAAGAGCAGAGAGACTGCAAAGAACATTCCAACTGTAAGACCATTTTCCACTTAAAAGGCTTTTTAATATTTGTTTATTGAATTATTTTTTTTCTGTTCTCTTGCTGTGCATTCAGAAGGATTTGGTTCTGTAAGAGTTGAAGGGTAAATGCTGTTCCTTCTGTTTCTCACTGGGAGGTCAGCAGAGGAAGATGCAGCACACGCGACATTTCTCCTGCAGAAAGGCAACAAGAATCACTCTAGCTGCATTTCTGTACTCTGTTACAAAGGCTACAGCACAGCAGTAAGCCATGCCCTGTAGTTTAATTATGTTTTAGGTATTCTTCCCAGCTGTGCTTTTTTTTAAAAGGACACAGAGGGCCTACAGTATACCTATAGACTCAGGACTGGTTAAGGAGACCTATCTATTCCCCAGAAGTAACTTTTGCTGGTAGAGGTCCCTCTGCTGAGCGCTCTGAGACAAAAGTGCGCCTGACTTTGTGCCAGGACTGCTCCGGGCATGCGCTGCTCACCTGCGGGAGGGCCTGCAGGTTGTGGTTTGCTTTTTCATTAGTGTTGCCTCAGTCCAGCCGATGACTTAACAGACTGCTGCATGGTTGGAGTGTCCTGTAAAGCTCTAAGGAAAAGACCCCCAAGAGATCACAAAAGTGCAGCCTGTTTGCTTCAGCTTCTATTTGCATTCTTACTTTAGAAAAGAGACTACATTGAACTGGTAATGGATGGCAACATCAGCATGCAGGCAGGCGCAGACAATGCGGGTTTGCCCCTGCAAATCTCTCCTAAGTTGCGCGTATTTTCACGCAGAGTGGCAGTGGCAGCGGCAGGTAGAGTGGCAGGTAGGGATGAGCAAGCTGCAGGCAGCCTGTTACCTCGAGTCAGCCCCTGACCTTTCCCTGGCCCGGGGATTTCCAATAGCTCTGTGGAGAAACAGCACTATCTGGTGGAGAGAGTTTGTAAAGTCCTTCCAGGACTCGCAATGGGCTTCGTTCAGTTATTGCAGCCACAATTGCAACTGCTTTTGAGGTGTTCTTGCCCAAGGTTGGTAGTTTGACTGGATTATGGGTTTGGTTTTTTTTACAGTCCCAGTGGCAGGGGAATACATCTGGCTGAGTCTTTACAAAACTAATCAGTTATATCAGTTTCTAGTGCTTTCCTGAAGAGCTGCTTAAACCTTGAAGAAATTTCAGGAATTTTCAGGATTTTCCAAGTACAGCAATATGAAAGGACAAGAGGATATCTTGTGTTGTTTTATTTTTTAAAGGACCATCATTTCCTGAAGTTATACTAAACTGATACACAAGGAATAAAATCAGGCTTGATTTTGCAGGAGAGATTTTCAGAAACATCTTCATGTCAAAAATGAAATAAAAGTCAGAACCCAAGGTGTAAACCTTGTGAAATTCGAGGAAATTTGGCTCTGCATCCACACTGGACATGAAGATATTCCAAGCATCATGTATGTGAAGATGTTCGCTAGTATGAATACATTCACTGAATTCCTTTGAACTTAATGGATATACTTATACAAGGGCAATAGTTGAGTGTTAGTGGGATCAGTCCCTCCCTGGCAAGAAATCAAATTTTCAACTGGCTAAGGCGGGCTATCTTTGAAAGTCAAATTATTATTTGGATATCTAATTTTGGACCCATGGTTATGAAGAAAGCATCCTCCAGAGTATTTGCACCCCTGTCATGCTGCAAACTAACTTTAGGGTGTACCAACAGCTAATTCATCTTTTCTAAAGATGAAGAAAAAGCTTGGTCCAACCTCCAACTCCATTCCAGGGTTTCCCTTGTGTCCAGCCCATTTCCTACTGATTTATTCTTCACTTGCAAAGCATGCACCTGAGGAAGTTACTTAAGGCACTCCTGAAGTCCTCTGCGAAATGTCTCAGCAAAAAGAGATCTTGTCAATGTGTGATGAATTAGCTTTCCAACTCTCTCTAATGTAATTATATTTTTGGTACTCTTCCCAACCTCTTTTAAAAGAACATACTAAACACTACCTGATTTGTAGCTTTCATTGGTAATAAATCTCTCAGAATACATCTGCATTGCAACTGACGTGGGACTGCAGGATTTGCAGCTTTAAGGTACCTGGTTCTGGCAGACACAGTGATGTGGTGACCTCAGTGCAGCATCTACCAGCCAGCCTGATTTCAGGTATGCACCTGGTTTGCTAGCCAAGACTGAAACTCATGATGTCATACCCTCCGAGCAGTTCTTATCTGAGCTAGATAGATTGCAGCCAACTTAAGCATATCTGCATGTGCTACAAAAACATACCGCCACTTGCAGAACATATGCTTAGGTCACATCTAGGCTGGAAATGTCTGGCTCAGGCAGGGCTGTAGAGCAGTATGATCCCAGACAAACACAGCTGGGCCAGGGACCCTCACCATTGTGTGCTTTTTATTATTATCATTATTATTATTATTATTTTCTTGCTTGTGAATGGTGATCTTATTATACTGATATAAAAAGCTTTAGCCCTGTACATCTCTGGTCAAATACAGTGGTATTTCTATACTGGAAATGTACCCCAAATGTATAAACAGCCTTCCACTTGGTCTAGTACACGTATTCTCTCAGGCTTCACATATGCAGTTCTGCTTGCTGGCAACATTCACTCTGGGTTTGACATTTGTGGGATTGTTGCTGTTCTAGACATGGAGCTGCTGGAGAAACTTGTGAAGGGTAAAACCTAAACCTGACCTGTTCTTGGTTTATCAGCCCTCATATGGAGAATTTACATCAGGTTTCTTGGGCAGGGAAACTTGCAGTTAACTGGTATTTCTCAGGACTATAACAGGAGTCTGCAGATATGCAGACTCAATGATTACATTGTCCTTTCTGCGAGTAATTTTGGGACAGAGTGACAAGGAAAGAATTCTGGAATGGATCAGGCTGCAAGAGAGAACCCTCTGCCCTACACCAGCCTCTCCATGTACATGGGGTGAGCCTTCGAAGAAGTTGTTTTCTAAAGGTGCAGCTCACTCTGCATCAGCACCAGAAAAGGACAGGAACATGAACTTCAGCCTTGCCTTTCCAAGCTGTTGCTTTCATGAGCAGCACACTGCGAAAAAAACTCCAAAACCAAAAACAAAAACAAAAAAAAACCCAACCAGTATATATGCTTCTTGAATTAATGTTTTTGTATGGAATGAAAAGAAACCCCCAAACCCAACCAAACAAATGCAAACCAACCATGCAGAGTAAGTAGGGAAAAGGACAGGTCTTTTTCATTCCTTGCTTCTCTACCAGCTAAGCAATTTTGGGCAAGGAGCAAATGCAGTCTAGTGCTAAATGCAATTCCATTCATCATAGGAAAACTGGTCCTCAGGTTGCCACAGCCCCCTGAGGCTGGACACCCAATGCATTTTGGGATCAGTTATCATTTACCCATACTCCTGTTGGCTTTTGCTCTTGTTATTTCTCTCCATAGAGTACCACAGTGTGGAAAAAACACGCTGGAAACTGTTCCTCATTTGAGGTAGACTTACCCAAAAGAAACTCTCTGAGGGAATCTGAGTGTGTTTGCCTCCAGACAACAGAAATGATTCTCCACTTCCTCATACACTCCAGGAGTGCAAGCCATACTGCACACGGCAGGGTACAGCATACCAGAAGAACAGGCTAGAATGGCCTACTGTCCTGCTGAACTATTTAGTGTGGGTACATTGGGAAAAAAAATAAAAATAAGGGAAGCTCTGAGTCAGAGCAACTTGCTACTTGTGTGCCCAGGTATCGCTGGATGTAGTAAGCCTCCTGAGAATAGCGGCAGGGTGTGTGCGCTGTACTGAAGCATTGCTAGGATTCATCCTACCACCTCACCCAGAACCCTGTACAGGGTTTGAAGCATCTGTTGCTATTATGTGTGACACTCCAAAGTAAACTCATTTCACAGCTGATAAGTTGCAGCGGAGTAATAAGTGTGCCTGAGGCGTAACTATCATTACCAGTTTGTGATAATTTTTTTTGATGATTTTAAATTATGCATCAGTTCAGTAGTACCAATTAAATGTAAAGAGAACAGGCTTTTCCAAAGTAGGTATCATCACCACTTTACAGAGCAGAGGAGTGAGAAAGAAAATGATTAAAGGGCTACATTTTGGAAGTGCTTCTGAATTTTGAGTGCTTTAATTGTATAACATTTGACTAGAGATATTTTAGGTACCTCAAGTGGACGATTTTGAGAATTTAGTCCTAATCACCTGCTTAAAATCACATGAACTCATGAACAGAGTCATTAATAAAACCTGTATCTCATGATTCCCACAGCCTTCCTCCAGCCTTTTCCCACTGTAGTATCAAGAACTCAAAAGTTTTAAAATTGAGAACCTAAGGCAGAACAAAGAAGTGATGTCATCATTTACAGTATTTGCAGTATTGCCACTCAGGACATGTAGGATATGCTGAGCTGTGCTTTCTACCTGGCTTCATTAACTGGTTATGATGATGGTCGGAGCCTAAAAAGGCCAGTATGCATGTGCATAACACTATACAATTTGAAACGTCAGGATTCAGGACTCTTCAGTAAACTTATTTCTGCATGTCTTTGGAGAACAGAACTGTAGTACCTAGCTATACAAGTATATAATATTTACGTCATTGAAGTCGCTAAAGCCAAGGTTCATTTCCCAGTATATGTGGCAGTTTCAAGTTTTTCAAGACACAGACAGTCCAGCAATGGGTTTTCCTCTAACATACTTCTCCTAAGGGAAGGGAGAGAGTCAATGCTGGGAGAAAACTTTGAGGTATGGACTGACAGAGACGTCTTTTCCCACATGTGGATGCCTTAATGGGCCTGAGTTCACAAACAGGATAAAGACACAAAGGATTAGCATGTCACAATTACTCCTCCACATTTTATTATACTTTTCTTTCTCCTTTTTACTTTTGTGGGTGTGGTTTTAAGTTTGTCATACCCCATTTTTCTTCTGCATTTACACACCCAAAACATACCCACCTCACTATCTGTCCAGACAAAAGCTGCTCCTCTTTTTCTTAGTCTTTTTTTGTACTGGATTGTATAAGCTGTCAATAATGTAAAAAATGTCTTCCTTCAGTGTAATCCCAGTTTATTCTAACAGCACTAAGAGGGGCAGTAAGCAAAAGATGTGATCCTGCAAAGCACAACACTTGCAGCAAGACAGGGCACGATCCACTCCTATTACATACAGGTAACAGGGAACTTCTGAGCCCAAGCAAAACACTACAAGTCCGAGTTAGCGCTACTTAATTAGTAAATATACCTCTGTCACCTCATTGCTATCTTCAAAACTTTCACATGTTTATCCTTACAGCACCCTCTTGACTTTCATACTTTCATTTTAGGATATGATAGGTATTCCATAAAGGCAAGGAAAAATTATATTTGTTCTAAGTAGAAAACAGGTTTTCTTCTGTATGAAAATCAAAAAAACCAATGGGGGTTTGTTTTATTTTTTTTTATTTTATCTAAATACATTCAAAAAATAAGTCTTAAGTTTATCTATGTTTAGCAGATGACTTCTAAATTACATCCTTTTTCTCTCTACCATAAATATTTCTACTTTTGGACATACCAAGCATTTTGGGCCAAAAAACCAAAAAAGAATACCATAGACAACAAATGTTTAGTATCTGAAACCAATCTAGCTCTCAACTGCAAATAATCCATTATGGAATTTAAAGTTTTCATATGAAAAAATGATTGTTTGTTTGTTGGGTTTTGCTTTCCTTTTTTTTAAGGAAAGCTGACACTCCAAAAGAAATGTGTTAGAGTTGACTGCCTTCATCTAAATCTCATACAATTACATCAGTTACTTCTTGTTATCTGAATTGAAATGAACTACCAGGGGTACACTTGCCCTAACGTTGCTTTTGTAAAGTCAAATAGGTAACTGATCCAACAGAATCAAGTGTAGGGCTGCCGACTCTTAACAAATCCAAGATAGGGCAAGTTATATGAATTATTTTTTCCAGGTAATCTGCATGTTAATTAAAATATTTAAATTAGACTAGTTAGAGTGGTTTTTTGGGGAAAAAAGCTAATAAAACAATTGTGTATTTATTTTTTTGTGTTGACCATAACTGTCAAAATAATTCGATGGAAATGTATTTCCTAAGTGTAAGTGCATGTTATTTTTCTGAAGGGCTATTCATGAAAAATGTTTCCCATTTCTAATATTAATATAACTGAAGAAGTCCCTTAGGAGATTCTCAGTATCAGTTTTAACATTCTGAGCCTGGGGAGTCCAGTATCCTTCACCCATTCTTAGGGGAAGTGGAGGAAATTCACTGCATCTAGAGGTCTAGATGTGATGCTTAAAAAAGCAGCATGGAGAAAATATTAATGTTTCTTCTTTTGAATTACTGTACTATTATTGTAGGTATCTCAGTCCCCACACCACTTCATTTTTCAGAAAATAAATAAACAGAAGTATATATTTATTAAAATATTGTAGCACATCATTGCTTCAGTTTTGCTTTCCCCTATTTATTTGTTTTAATCTGCTTGTTTACGCTGACATTAACATACCTTTGTATCCCCTTCAAAATAATGAGATTTCTGGTTTGTGCTCCCATGCTCCAGTTTGTATTTGAAATTTTTACACTAGATATAGCCCTGGTGAGAAATGTTGGATTTTTATACGATAGACACATATTTATAAATTAAAGGAGCAGTTCCTTTATGTATCTCTTCCTCCAACATATGGAAGTAGCTTACACTTGCTCCAAAATACAGAAAGCTGTGATCTGTACTAAGAAGTCATAAGGGAGAGAGGAAGGAAAGGGGGGATACCAATCAGGTTAAAAACTGTAATATGGTGTTGTTATTAGCAAGTGCTTATGATCACTGAAACAGCTATTATCCAGTATAATCAAAGTAGAATTTAATCTATAATTCTAATACATTTTTCCAAGTCTGTGCTGATAAATTCGTAACTTCATAAAATAATTATTTTTGGATTAATAATATAACATTTTTCTTATGTTTCGGTAGCATATTTTATGCCTTAATAATGGCAGAGGACAGAAACCTAGTTTGTTTTGAGGTGGGTTTTTCTTATTATTTTGTTTCAAAGTTATGAGTTTTAAGTGAGACATTTTCCTCAAGAAAATTGTCAAGGTTTCTTTTTCTTCTCACTCTGAAAGGACAGAAACTAACAATTTCAAACACACTGAGATATCTAAATATGAAAGTTCAGGTGTCCAGGGATGATGACAAGATCGTGAGGCAAAGCTCCCATTGTACTTGGCACCTTTTAAAAATATGGCACTGTACTGAGATATAATGGATTTAAATACCTAATTTTAACGACCTTTATTTTGTATTTTTGGAAAGAGTTCAGATCTCTTCTTGATTCAAAAATTTGTCTGATGATTGGATCTACACGAATATCTATCAGGAAAACAGACAAGCAGATATGAGAGGGAGTTCAAACCTTTCAAGTCTGGGATTGAGTAAAAACCACTGAATCCTACTTCATCCATTAGGTCATTAATAGAACTGTCCTTCAAGTCTTTCACTGAAACTCAACACTCCTTACCTTGGGAATACAAATCTACTGACGAGAGACAGTGTTCAGAAAGGTATTTGAAGTTGGCAAGCTGTGACATGTTACCACTCACCTTTTCCCACAAGGAGAGCGCATCACCATGTGGAATATAAGATGTGGATGGTTTTCTTCTCTTTCTTGATTATTAGTGGATTGCAAGAAGTGGTTGACAATGTATTTATTGCAAGCTGTCTGAAAGACCCTTTATAGGGATTTTTTTCCCAGCTCAGCAGGTGAGTGCTTATTTGCCTCAGGAGACAACCTGTAGTCATATCATAGATGTTCTAAAGCCATGAAGCTATGTAGTGAAGCATATGTTCAGGTTAAAAAGGCATCTGTAACTTCAGCAAAGTGCTTCAGAATAGAAAAGGCCATGCTGTGCATATATGGTTTTCTGAACTGGTTCTCCTTCTGTCATAAGTTCAGGGATCTTCAGCTGAAGATAGGGGAAACTAAGAAGCAGTGAGTTATTGCACCAGGAAGGTGCAATTAGTGCAATGGAAAGGCACAAACACTCCATCCTCAATAGATGGGAAATACAGGATTGATTTACACGGCATGATTAATCATGTTCCTGGGAATTGTCCTGGATAGGAATGTTTTCTAGATTTGTCCTTCAAACAGCTGTTCAACTTACCTGCCCACATTCTTCTGCTTTACAAGACAGCTTCCCAAAGCTTTCCTAGGAGGGCAAACCAAAATTCATCTAATACTATGGAGGGCCCTTCCAAACTCCACAGGAAACTCACTCAGTACCTCCTTTAATGGGCTGGGCACTGGGACTTGCACCTCTTTGTTTCTCTTTCAACCTTCCAGTTCACTTTTTTCCAGAAAGACACTTTATGGAGAAGTGTTTCTCAAACCGGGAAGAAGAGGTCTATCCAGGTACACAAAGGGGGAGTAATGGGAGTACTCTTTGGCATCGTGTGTATTCATGACTGGGGTACTGTTGTGACACTGGGTTATTGCCCATCAACAGCATTTATTACTGCTACAGAAGCAGCACTGCTGACGTATGGCTTGTGGCTTGTTGTCATTTTGTTTGACAACAAATTGAGAACACAAATACCTGCGTTTTTGAGGGAGCTGATTGAACTGCTGCAAATGTATTCAAACACAAAGAGACAAAACAAATAAGTTAATATGATTTTGTTTCCAATAGTGAATCTTTCTTGCTATCCGCTTTCTTGTCACACTACTGTCAGGTCTAATAACATAGGTGTCATCTTCTAATCAGAATTATCTTCAGAGTCTGTCTTGCTGATTTTTTCAGTAGTGTAATCTTCAATCATAGCTTGTCCAAGATACAATGGAGCACCAGCCTGCTTTTTCGGTTATGACAGATGTATTCCCGCACCATTCCTGTTCATTCAGAGTATTGTAAGGATTTGTGTAGATTTTTACCTAAAACAACATACTGGTTGCTCTCCTTTATTCCTCTTCACATAAACTCATGCTGCTGATTTTCACTTTCAGGTTTCTATGCAGCCCATCCCCACTCTGCCTACAATGGCTCCTTCCTAATAAAGTGTCAACACCCTTCTCTGATCACTGACTCTTAGAAGCCGGCAAAACTCCTTTCTTACATTTTAATTCAAGTACAGAAGTATTTTTCCTATGCTGCCCTTATGCCTAGGAGTTCCCTGGAGACACCTGCCCATATGCCCATTGGGCTTCAGACTCAAAACTCTCCTTTACTGTGATGCCTACAAATACACACGATACCGATCTGCTTTTCTTCTGCCTACAGCTTGGTAGGATTCTGCTCCACCACAGCAACTCCCAGATCTTATTACAATATCAACAGAAACAACAATAAGGACCAAATCAGCAAAAGATATTTTATAGGAATAGACTTCTATACTTTCTGACAGGTCCACATGCAAAACCAGCTTCATCTAAATAATGACAGATTAGGAAAGAAAAAATAAGGGACTTTAAAACCCTCATGTAGGTGCCGTTTAAACTTCTCACCTGTGAACTTGTTAAATTCCTACCAACAAAAGGTATAAAGGATGAGCAGGTTTTGTAGTTTTTTCAGCATTAGTAAGAACCCCCCCACAGTTTATGCACAATAACTCTTCTCCTTCACTGAATGGTGGAGATGACTGTAAACCGACCTTCAAAGGTATTTTACCAGTGTCTTTTCCTATAGCAGCATGGTATCAAGCTGTTTAATACCACCTTCCTTCTTAAAGATTGACCACATGTTTATTACTTCTGACCTGATCTTCCAGCAATGTATCTCACTCTTACAACCTATAACTGACATTTCAAAAAGACTTTTAAAGCATGGGAGTTTCAAAATAATATTGTCTAACTAATACATCCAAATCCCCATGGTCACCTAAAGAATTTAGCATGCATTTATAAATCCTGACTGTAAAGTAAGACTAATAAATAATTGCATTGCAGTATATTTGACGAAATGACTGTTCTTTACCAATGAAAGGTGACGTGACCAGCTAAAATGAGAATTAAGCAGCTAGTGGAAGAACATTTCATTGAGGAATGTGAGGAAGTGTAATATGCCATGCATATCCTAAATTAAGTCTCGTGGCATTGCAGAGCTATGACTGCAAAGTCATCATGTGTATATGGGTGGCAGTCAGCAAATAGCTGTGATGGAAGTTCAGAGTCTTTTTAATCTTGTAATGTGTTCACTGGTATTTTATTTACAGAGGCAATTACTTCTGGCTATATATAGTTAGTTACTGTAATAGTTATTTTACAGAAATAGCAACAAAGTTTTATGTGTCAACATTCTCCATTCACTGGAATTTTTGGAACTTCTTGTCAGAGAACAAATGACCTGCAATGCTGCAGGATAACTAGAATAAATACAAGCAACCGAAGTGGCCGGCCTGCTATTACTATTAAAGCCAAGGTTGCTGGATCACTGTTTCTTGAACCTAACAACATTGCTTTAAATTTAGCAAAGATGAGGCATTGCGTATGTTTATGTGACTCTAAAATGTTGGCCTGGTTACAGAAAGCTGTGCACACTTTGAACTGAACAGACACTGTGACTGAGTCCACAAGGCTGATAGCAGTTACTTAAAAGAATGGTCACTAGGACTGCTAACAGAGCCATTTTCAAAGTATTTTTAACAAAACTGCAGGCTGCCATGCTAGTAAAAATACTGACACACATTACAACCACAACCAGAAAGCAAGCCTTGACTTCACCAGGGGATGGCCACAGCACCATCTATCAGGATCTTCCAGCAGTAGCTGTTGGCAGCAGTCATTGGCTCCAGAAGGGGTTGATCTAAAGGGAAAACACATCCCTGCAGCCAAGAGCTTCGTCTTTCTTGGATCTTATCTGGGATCAGGCTAGGAATTTCAGGCAGGTGATAATGGCCTTACATGATTTATTTTCACCTTTACAGTTGTGTGGATTTGGCCACACACATAAAAACCCTCTTTTGAATTTTATCCAAAATGGTGTGTGAGGATAAATAATGACTATGATATGATCAGGTATTAGCACATAAAGGGGCTGCATAAGAATCTTATATTTTAGAGGAAGATTCCTGCAGAAAAATTTTGACCAGTTCCAGTCATTGCATGGACAGCAACAATATCTGATGTTTGCCATGTTCCCTGCCTGTTACTGGCATGACAGTTTATACAGGTATATTTTAACAGTTCTAACCAAGCAATCTGGATAATTTGAAAAAAGAAAGTTTGTATGTAGCTAAAATGTAGTCATAGTACTAGATATCCTGAGACAAATTAGCATTTAGATAACTTCTTTATTTCTCAGTCATCATTTTAGGAAATGTTATTAGTAGTCCATTTTAACAATGAAGAACTGAGGCACAGAAAGAGTCACTCATTGAAGGTCACACAGGACATCTGTAGCAGAGAAGAAAATTGAGCCTGAGATTCAGGTTAATGCTCCCTAGACCAAAGCTCTTCTCATAACTTGCTGAAAGCATCTGATCAATTTGCAAGCACTCAAGCTGCTGTTAGAACAGAACAAAGTAATGGACACATTCTGAGGCCCCTCCACTTGCCAACACCATCTCCTGTTCTCAGAAGTGATGGATTCGGTCCCTCTGTAACAAGACATGTGGCCTCGTGTCTGTGAAGGTCCTGACCTGGTTGCTTCTGCAGAGCCAGCAGAGGAAACCGGAGACTTACTTGTCTTTGAGGCATCTTAATCCCACATGCAGAGAACTGACAAGCAAGTGTGTATACATATATACATATATACATATATATATATATGTATATATATGTATGTGTAAATATATGTATGTATATATGCAGTAAAATAAAGAGGATAAATACTTTTTTATTGATAATAGTACAGGTTTTGCTAGTTCAATGGACTAACTGTGTGGAGTTCTTCAGCTCTGATTCTCCTCTGTTTGCTTCTGATTCTGAAGAGACCTTCTCTTTTAAAATAGATGCATGCAGTAACCCAGGAGCAATGGTCTACACTTCATCTAAACATCCTTTGGTATCCCTTACCTTTCTTCCAAGACTTAGTTCTTTTTCCATTCCCCTATGTATATAGATTAGGCATATTAGCACGTAACGGAGCTTCAGGAGTAATTCTGCAAAACAGTTGCTAGATTAAGTGAGAGACGAGCCACACTATCTTCCTCTCTGCAGCCGTACAGGTAACGGACCATGTATGGAATATCAATGGATTTTGAAGATACACATCAAAGAATATGGTTCTCTGCCTTTGCACAAGACACGTAATTTGTCTGTGCTTTTGGCCTTCACAACAGGGAAACAACAAGGCTGCAGGGACAAATACCAGTGCTTTCTTGGAGCAATTCAGAAGATCTTTGAACACATTCTGACAATAGGTGTTTCATCCTATATGTGCGTAGGGACTCTACATTATATGGACCATGCTCCCTGTGTCATCCACACCCAAAGAAGAGCTACCGTAAACACATACTGAGCAATTACACAGCAATGGCCGGTAGAACTCAGTAGCTGGCTCAACTAGGAAAGTTGGTTGCAGTGTCTTCTTCAAAGTGAAACTTTGGATCTGAGCATAGACGACCCTCATTTTTATGAGGTATCATGATAAATACTGTGAAGACTGTGGGGCACTCAAAGTCTGTGACGGTGGAGGTCACGTTAGTACCCTGGACAGGCAGGGCTTAAGCTAAAGTAGGGTCTAACTATCTGACCAAAGCAATAAGCTTGCAGTAGTGGCAAAAGTAACAGCGACATGGAACTTCCATTTACAAGTACTCACTACCAAACAAAATAAAAATAATAGTGTTTTGTCCAGCTGACAAGTAGAAAACATGAATACAGTGCAGACTATTTCCTGACAGATCTCTGCTTCTGCTGATTGACGTTTCTATCAGCCTAAATAAAATGGTTACTTAATAGAGATTACCCACACCACTGCTGGACACACAGCAGTGTTTAGGAGTCAGAGGCACAGAGGACGGTGCCATCACTCTGTATTTTTGTACAAACACAGGCAGTGAGATGGTCTCTTTCTCAGAGACCTTTCTATATAAATACAAGGCAGGAAGAAACAGAAGAAAACAGAACCAGATGGGTATTATAAAAGCACTTTAGGAATATATTGGCAAGATGGATAGTAGACTTAACACTGGCCATGTTCTTCTAGGCCTTGTAGACAGAAATAAATTGAGGTTTTAAAGCAGGGCACTTTTATTTTTTTTTTTTTTGCAGATGCTCTTTTGTCTGCTTTGTTTGCAAAAGGCCTTTGCTAATTAATTGGAAAATTACTGCTTTTTCTTTTGCAGGGCCACGCAGACAGGTGCGAACAGATACAAGCAAACTCTGCTCATGCTCTGAGCTGCCCAGACATAAGCTAGCCTCCATCTGGAAGATGTAGAGTCATGTTAATGTGGCACCATGCCCAAATTAACATATTCTGCCTCTCAGTAGTGCTCACTAGCTTAGGTTCATGCAGTTATCTTACTTCTGGACTGGGGCCTTCCAGTGTCTGACAAGCAAAGGGCACCAGCAGAATTTTCCTGTCTTTCTGGCCTCCTCTATGTACATATATCTTTATGTCGTTACATGTTGTCACCTTTTGCTGAGAAATGGACTGTTAAAAATCTCCCAGTTGTACTCCCATGAAAACTCTTGTCAGTCTGCCAAGCTGATAGCAAAACACATGAGCATCTCATGATTCAGCTCACACCATCACCAAAACAGCAGTAATGGCTGCAGAAGAAGCTAACTCCCAAGCTGCCAAACTGCTGATGTAGGAAACAGAGGAGTATGGATTACATTCTTTATGAAGCCTGAGTACAGACCATATGACCCTCAGCATGTTCCCGCAACATGGCCAAGAACCAGGTTGCACTCTCATACCGTAAGTAATGCCACATCTGCCTCCAATGGCAAATTTTTGGGAACACTGCGAGGAACTGGATTTCCTCCAGCTCTCAAGGAGGAGAGAGGAAGACCCAGCAGATTGCCCCAATGGCTCACCTCACTTCCTGACATTTCAGGTGGCATCAGTTTTCTGGCTCCCAGAAAAAGAGAAAGAAATGCAGCTATGCTGAGTTTCTTCCCACTGACCACTGTTAGGACCCATAACCTTACACTAAAATGAAAAAATTGACTGCTGTTATATTGAACTATGGCTACCATAGAAAAGATATGGTTTTCAATCCCCACTGATAATATAGGATATGGGACAGCTGCAACCAGTTTGGCTTTCACCTTTCTATCAGACTTAGGAAATTGCACTCAGCCATAGGAGTATGCTGCTGAGAATGCAACATGGAGGGACTCAGTGCAGGGGAAAGGGACAATTCAGGTTGCTTGTCAGATTTTCATTCTGCCTCCTTGTGGTTATTTCACTGTGCTAGTCTCACAATTATCCATGGGATGCTTCCATTCATCAGTAAATATTTGTACAAAGGGCAGTACAAAAATTACACAACGACGTCTAAGCATGGCTTTCTGCTTGGCTTTGCAGCCTAAATAATACTTTTAAACACAGCTTTAAAAAAACATATTGGGCATATGTATTTGTGTGATAACACTTGTACTAATACACAGATGAGAGATTTTACCACAGTTATAGCTGGCGTATCTTTTGCAAGCAAGTATATGCTCATTTGTCCGGGCTGCAGAGTGCTAGGAAGCTGTAACAGCATAAAGCTGGAGCTCATGTGCTCTCCATTAGCAGGGCCCATTAGTTCAGGTTAATGCTGCACTAGCTATGGCTACACAGCTTTTTTTGCCAGCACAGAGCATAGGTGGACCTTTTGCTTGTAAAAGAGCACATGCACATACCTTGTGCTGAGGAATTTTTAAGCCCAAGCTTGGGAAAGCATTCTATTCAGGGCAATACTGGAATAAGTCTGAGACTTAAGTCCTTCTGAAACCAGAGGGGTAATCTGTGTTTAAACTTAGTCCTATGCTTTAATCTCCTTTTTTACTATTTCGCTATCCTGGAGAGAGATAAATGTAAGCATGTGCTTTCCTGAGCTGAGCTCTGAAAACATTAATGTGCAGCAGTTCAGAAAATGATTTATTAGTGTCAAATCTAGCCCTTCTGAAAAAACAGTGGCACAAAGAACTAGAATTCCATTTGGGAAATGAAAAGCTATTTCATTTTGTAACTACATTGCATTGTACTAGAAAGTAAATCCTACACATGTAAGAGAGGAAAAAAGCCTTGTATGATTAGACTAACTTTATTGAAAAATATCCAAATTAGGTAGTTTCACATTTTATATATCTAATTGAATTTACAACTGGTTAGTTCTTTTGAACTGAACTCTGAAATAATTGGGTAAATGCCTTTTTAAAAGTTTAGAGACATGTCAGTCTTAATCTTTTGCAGCAGGGGTCTCTATAAACAAATCTAAAATAACCCTGCTAGCATAGAATGCATATATATCAGAACAGACAGTAAAATTACTGACTATAGATAAGGAATGGTATCACTGTAGGTGAGCATGAAAAAAATCTCCAAACAATTTTATATAGTTAATTTCCTTAAAATGAGTTGTACAGGCTTAGCCCATCCTTAGAAGAACAGTGACCTAATTTCAAACTATTAATAGAAGAGAAATAAAGTTGACTCCATGATATGTACTTAGACGTAGGAATTTTAATGCAGTGCATCAAAGGAATCAGATGACACAGGCAGTATTTTTATATTCTGCACAAAGTTTCACTGTATTACAAAATATAATCAGACCAAGTATTTAAATATGATTTTAAAGCTATTTATAGTCACAACCTTTTGTCCTTAGTTATATAGTGCACTGAGTTCCTATATTTAAAGTTTGTTTTCACATTGGCATAAGAGCAGCATCTGGTCCAAAATACAAAAAAATCAGAACCTTACCTATTATAAATGACAGGGGTTTAGCTGAAAAACTGTCTGACGTTCTAACACGATTTCATATGTATGACATTAGCTGGTTAAATTGCAACAGCTCAGCCTTAGCAATGGATATTTCCCTACTATTAGACTAAACTACCCTTTGCTTAGCTCTTACTAGGACAAAATTCCAAGTGAACCAGCTCCGAGCCTGCAAACACTTACACACTCGATTACCTTTAAAGACGTGAACAGTCTTATTGAGGTCTGTGAGTCAGATCCTCAACTTGTGTAAATCACAGGCCTATTTAAATCAACAGAGCTATGACAGTTTATATCAGCTGAAGATTTGGCACCAGAGATACAACCCCATGCATAAAGACAAGTATGTGCATAAGTCTCTCTCTGGGCCCCTGAAAGCTACAGAGGTCAGGTAAACTTCACGGGAAGAGAGAGACTGCATTGAACATTACTGTGTTTGAAGTAATTCCAGACCGTTAAACATGCATTTATTATACAGTCAAGATGAAAAATTATGAATTATTTAAGTTTATTACACCTTAGTTACATTTAAGACGTTGCCGTTCCAAGGCTGGAGGAGCTGGCTGGTAGTTATGACCACAAGTTACAAATATTTATGATACAAAGCAGAAGACCTTTTAGGGTAATGGAAGCTCGAAAGGCAGCTTTAGCATTACAGCCCACTTGTTTCACTCTTCTAGTGATGGCCCCAGAAACCAGCAGCCATTACACTTCATGCATGAGATGGGCTTCACAGCATCCTTCTGAATGTTAACTTGGTGGATAGAGATGAAAAAGGAACACGTGGAGATTGCAGGGAGATGTAACTTTACGTTAAGCCTTAAGATGGGCAGCTGACACTTGGACATCATTTCCAGCACTGGAGCACAAATATTTATAGCTATAAGGACAAACAATGCAAGTTCTAGTCTGTGTGGGTAGGGGAATACAAACATCCTATGTGTATGTAGATGTACATACTCTGACCTACCCAGTGGGCTTAAAGGACACGTTTTTATTTGTGTGTCTTCTGTGGCCAGCCTTGGCCCGGTACCTCAGCTTTACACAAATGTGATTTCCATTTCCCAGCCCCCCTGTGAAAAATAACGAGCCCCACATTACAGTGTGTGTGTGGGGGGGGGTTGGCTAGAAAAAAAGCACTGGAAATGTTTCCAACACCTTTCAAACGCCCACCAACCCAGAACTGAACCTAGACACTGCACCCCCACTCTTTGTCCCCGGTTTAAGTGACGGCGGCTGACGGCTCGCAGGGCGGCAGGCGCGGGCCCCTCACCCCCTCACGGCGAGGGGGGGCACCAACACGAGGGGCAGAAGGGAGCCGACCGTCACCACGGGCTGCGTGCGGCCCTCCCCGGGGAGCCCTGCAGCCCAGGCCCGCCTGAGCAGGCGGGGGGATCCGGCCTGGCCCGGCCCCGTGGCCCAGGTCTGCTCTGGCGGGGGGAGAGACTCCCACAGCCGCACGGGCTCTGGGCTCCCGCCCTGCCCGCCGCCGGCACCGGCCCTGCCACCGCGGCCCTCCGCGCCCGGGCCCGCGCCACACTCACGCCGCGGCCGCCGCTCCAGCGCCACCTGGCGGCGCCGCCCGGCCGTATCCCGCCGGCAGCGGGAGGGCAGCGGGGCTGCACGGTAAGCACGGCCAGCCCAGGAACCCCCCGACCCCGCCGCCCGGCAGCCCCTCCGCTTCTGGCGGGCGCCGCGGGGCGGTGGGGACGGGGCGGGTCCGGCCGGGTCCGTGGGAGCGGGCGCGGCCGCCCCCGCCCCCTGTCGGTGCCCGCTTCCTGCGGCGCGGCGGGGCTGCCGCTTCCTGCTCCTCCCCGCGGCGCGTCGGGAGGGCGACTCCGCCATGGTTGCCCTGGCGGCCCTTTCAAACGCGGCAGCCGGCAGCAGGGGGTAACGTCTGGGGGAGCCTCCCGCCCCTCGCCGGGCCCGGGCCGAGGGTGAGGCAGGGTGAGCAGCGACCTGCGGGGCTGCGCTCGCCCCGGCGTCCTCTGTGCCGGGCCGCGCCGCGCCGGCAGCGAGGGGGTCTCCTGTTGTCTCGGTTGCTCGGGTAGAAACGACCCATCTTGTTCCCGGGCCACCGTGTCTGCGCCCTGCCCGCCCCCGGCCCGGGGGCGAAGGGTTGCTCGGGTCTCCCCTGGCACGGTGCCCGGGGCCCCGCTGTGCGGGAGCGGCGGGGGCGGGTCAGCGGGACCGGGGACGCGGGCGGCAGCGCCGTGGGGACCGGGGGGGCCCCCGGGGCTGGCGCTGGGGCGGGGGGTGCGGGGCTGCCGGCCTCCGCCGGGATGCTCCCTGCCCGCCGCCTGCCGTGGGGGCAGCGGGGCGCGGTGAGGTGACCTGCCCCGTGGCTCTGCCTGGAAACTGACGCCCTTCCAGGCGAGGAGGGTGAAATTTACCTGTTGGTCCTTCCTCCCGAGCGCTGCCAGCGGGTCTGAGGAGAGCAGGGTGTCGCCTGCGGGAGAATAGTAAAGTGTATCTTAAGCTCAGTCACGTTGCTGGGCCAAAAAGCAACGATTTGGAGGGTAGTGAGTCACCGAAACACAAGCAGCACTTTACTCTCAACTCCCCTTGTGACTGCAAGATTCCAAAACGTGTGTTAAAGGTGTGATAACCCCCATGTCGCCATGTGGAACAGATGTGCACCTTCCGCATCCTTCAGGGGCGAATATATCCCATTGAATTAAGCTGCACGGGAGTGTTAACTGTATGACTAGGTTGGTGGGTTGGAGTAGCTGCACATGGTGCAGCAGCCTGTTACTGAATGTGAAGCAGTATCCCTCTGACTTCAGATAAAGTTGTCTATTTTCATAGGTGGTTTGAGGTAAATGGATTAAAAAAAATGCATGGGAAGTGTTTGTCCCATCCCCCTTCCTGCACAAACCTCATTCTGGTTCATATGCAACAGGCTGCTGCATAATGCAGGCTGTTCCTTTTCCCCAGTGGGACCACTATAAGTTACAGGAACAGGCTTGGAGGAGAGCGTGCTTTGTAAGGGTACAGGCTTTGTGGTTTGCAGTTTTGGTGGTACTTCTGTAAGTAGTAGCAGTAAGTGGTACTCCTACCAGACTTACACCTTTTCAATTAACACTGGGGGCTGTTTTGCTGTATGTGTGTACCCTGTGTGTCTCTCCCTTTCTTTCTGGCTGTAATTTTCCAGTTAGCACTGGAGTCTTCTGCTGTGTTTGCAACTCCTTTGTCCAGGCAGGCCTGACTGGCTTTGTGCGGGAAAAGTCCTTGGGAATCTACTGCACCAGCTGCTCTGAGTTCTACAAGGTTTTAACCTCGAGAGGATTACAGTAAGTTGGATTTAGATTTTGAAGTACAGCTTGGTTGTTATAGGTGATAAAAAGCTTCTGGAGTGATAGAACAATTTCCATACAAGTCTCCACCGTTGATCTGTCTGGCATTTTGTTTCACCTTTGCTGTTGACAATACGCTCACACTTTGATTTCTTCTTAGGATGTTACTCTGGCATACGATGGAGGTGTCTTAAAATGACAAGCAAAATCAACTGTTTAGAGCCTATGTGTAAATACTGAAGTGGGCCATTCTGCTGCTACTGATAATGGTCTGAAATTTACTTGTCATGTGGGATTCGTAGTGCTTTCTATGTCATGCCCCAGATGCTTGATGGTGTTACAAACTGTCGTTTGGCTAGTACTATTTGATTTAAGAAGAAACTAAAATGCAAAATTCTATTATCCTTGCTATTTTATTCATGCTAGTGAAGCAAAGGCTGCAGAGCAAAGTTTGAATATCTTCCTGGATAGGCAATTTCCTTCTTGGAAGGAACACATTACTTCAATTGCAAAAGAGCTTTAGAAGTTTCTGTGTCCTTTTCTGCTGGGAAGGGATTTTTTGCAGTTACTGAAATGAAATTAATTTCCAAGTATATGTGTGGTAGTGGTGTGTTTCATTGGTTCTGTGTTGTGGTGTTTTGATGTTTGGGTTTTTTTCAAATCCTGTACCTTCAGGTAAAAGAAATCTATTTGATTGAGTTGTAAGGTGCAGTAGACTTTGTTGATACTCAGTTTTGTATTTCTGTAGTCATGAGGGATTTATGTGACCTAGTGTAGTAAGGTTATGAGTTTTAAATTTGCCATAATGATATTCCTTTGATTATACTGTGGAAGTATGATCTTTTCTGTAACTTTCAAATGTTCAATGCAATTTTTTTCTTAAGTGCCCTGTAGAAGATGTCAAAGTCTATTAAGATTACTGGAGCAATTTCTGACTTAGAAAATTGTTGCTCAAATCATGGAGCTACAAAACATAGTCTTGCGCTAGTGCAGGGATTTTTTGATGTTTTGGGAGAAAGGGGAGGGAATAGTGTTTTTTCATCTAGTTACTTTTATTTCTGCAAACAGTTGCTTATGCCACCTGGATTCACATACAAAATTTACCTTTAATGGGTGGTACCTTTGCACGAATAGGGAGGTTGAAGATGGTTTCAGTCTCTAAATGAGACTTGGATTGCTCCTTAACGTAATAAGGCCTTTAAAGCCTCAACCTACTTCTGTTCTACATGCAGCCTAGAACTCCTATTTGGGGAGAGAGACCAGAGGAATGTCTGGTTTATGCATACCCATATCAGGATTCTGTACAGTGAAGTATAACAAGAGCTACCCTGTCACTCTTCTTTGTTCTTGGTGTGGCCCAACACCAAACTACAGTAGCCTTATTTTAATGAGTTGCTGAGAGGCAGGGAGAAGACAGCCATCAGGATAGGTCTAGCGTGTTGCGGAGCTCTGCATTGAATGCAGAGAATAGAAGTGGTGGGAACAAAAGAACTGGCAACAAAACTGATGCCAAACTGTTTGAAGAGTAGACCTGGGAGATACATTTTTATGCAATAGCAGTAATTTAAATGGTTTCAGCTCTTCTTTACTGGACTGTATAATAGCTCTGCAAAGTCCTCCTTCATTTTTAAGTGAGAAGTACTTTTGAAGAATACGCTATAACTGTTTTGGGTTTTGTGGAGAAGCAAATTTAGTGATTATTGAGTGTGTGAAGCAAAGAGAATTTGGGTGTTCCAAGCAATGATGTTTCATGCTGCCTGCTGTCATTTGGGAGATGGACAAGCAGAAGAGTTTTGATTCCCTTGAACAGAAGATCAAGGGTCTAGTGTGAAGATTCAGTATTCAGGTTTCAGCCTTTCACACAGGAGCAAAAGATCGTATGTGGACAGATCTGAAATGAAACAGGAGTTGGGAGCTTAAGTATGTGGGCAAGGCCAAAGTTTCCAGGGCCTAGCTAGTGTTGCCTGGCATGGAAGTAAAATACTGTTGGTGAGACGATTGTTAAGAATTCTTTTTCTCAAAGAACAACATTTTTAAAAATTAAGGCAAAATTTCCGACAATGTACATAAAATAAGGAAAAAATGTGTTAGCATATGTTACATGGAAGTTTGCTAGCCTTGGATTTGAGGAGAGCTGATAGAACAGAGCTTGCAGGAGTTCAGTATGCCAGTCGATAGTCCAGTGAAATCCTGCACAGGGTGCCTGGGTAACTTGTGCACGTCACTGGATACTGCACGTTTACTTCCTTCAGGTGCTAAGTACAGGAGATGCTGAGCAGTGTGAATGCCTGCAATAACATACAGCAATAGTGAATACAGATGCAGGAAGGAGAAATGTTTGCTATGACCTGACTCCGGTATAAACTGGTTACTCTTAATTTTTCACCTTTGTAGTTGGCTTTTTCTACAGCCTGTTTCTTGGGTCTTCCTGCCTGCCTTTGGGGACTATCTCTAAGATTTTTTTATTTTTTTTTTATTTTTTTTTTTAAAAAAACTGTAATAGTTATTCATCATCATCAGTGGCATTTAGACTTGTTGCTTTTTCCTCCTCTTCCCTGCCTCCCCCTCTGCAGTGAATCACAGAACTGTTTTTCTTAGTCATTAACTGTAGGTGTTAGCACACCCTAGCGCAGGCAGCTCAGGAGGAAAATTTCACAGACAGCTGTCTAGTAATTTGGATTCAAATCAGAAGTACTTTTGTGAATTCAAATAAAAAAATGATTCCTTGTAAACAAAAAGAATATACATGGCAAGTGTAAGGTTCTTGTTCTACAAATATGAAATACGGTTTGTTGTATGCATTATTAGAAGGGGAGGTGGTTATAACTTCACCCCGCCTTACAGTCAAATATCATGACTTTTTTTTTTTTTTTTTTTTTCCCCTTTGCGATACCCCATGTTTGATGTCAGTCTCACAGATGCTTTTTGGTATTGGGCTTTCATTTTGAGCTGTAGAACTCCATTTTGGCTTCTGACCATGGCTTGTCTGTTCATGCAGAGTTATTCTCAGATAAGTTTTATGCTTTAAATTCACATCTCATCTTAGTTCAAATTAAATTTAAGTGCAGGTACAAAAGCCTTTAGGAACTAAGTTACCACTCTTCTCAAGAAAATTTAGGTTAATAAAATAATTAAAGCTGGAGTTTATATATCTGAGGACAGTCCCGACTTACTATGTGCTTGTCAGAACTGACACAATATTGATGAGTGGGACAAAGGACAGATTCTGTGCTGGTCTTAACTACTTTGATCTTTTGGATCAAACATGTTTGATGTTTTTTGAGCTTTCTGAAGGACAACAAACACTCAAAAGATGATCTAATGATTTTTTGAAGTCGAAAATCCGAGCAATCAAAAGAAAAAAACAAACAAACATTGAAGTGTCCCAGAAAGACTTAGTATTATAGCATGTCACTTACTAGTCTATTTGCTGCTTTCTTCTGCTGGTATGGTAGTTCTGCTTCACTCAGTGCACTGTATGAAGAAAACTAGACTCCGATTTAAGGATGTAGGAGCGAAAACCAATCTGTTCATGAAGAATATGGAAAACGCCTGGTGTCATAAACCAAGGAGCTCGTTTCCTGTTCTTATGCTGATATAAAGAGTTAAATCAGCCACCAGTGTTGGATGGCAGGAAGTACAATTAACTTTACTGTTGCTGTAATCTTACTTAATCTAACAATACAAATGTTGAGATATTTTGGGACCCTGACCTTGACTGCTTGAGGTGAGAGGGAAAAGTTAGCAGAAAAAAGACCTTCCAGGTGAGGCTTTCTTTTTACCTGGGCTTTTGAGTAAGCCCCAAAACTATTGTGGTGATATACTGAGTGTTCAGAACTGGCAGGGAAGTTTACAGGGTGGTGTTACATAGAGGCAATACAGACCTCTGGTGAGAGAACATGCATGTTGGCTTTTTCCTTCTTCCTTGCTATGATTCAGTGGGTAACTATGAAGAAGCTGGTTAGTGTTTAAAAAACTGATCATCGGTTTCCAAAATTGCCTGGAATACTGAAAAATACTCAGCTAGCTGAACTAGCTGGAGAAGTGTGGCAGATAATGATATTGTGAGATGAAAACCTTGTTTGAAGACAGAGAACTGTGGGACCCAACCATGTGAAAAGTGTCCCATTGCCTGAAAAAAAGGGATCAGAGATCCATCTGGCTCAGATGTTACCCAGCTCTGGAACTCTTGGTTTTGGAAACGTTAATAATGTTTCTTGTTTCTCCCATTCACAGGTTGAAGCACAATATAAAATGGAAACATTATTTTCTGCCTCTGAGGTAATAGGAAGAAATAAATAATTAATTCAGGACTACGATAATGACTGTTCAGGTGTAAAAAGCGAAGGAAAACAGAGAAGCAGAGTGGCTGGGTGAAGTTGCAGGTGTCTCAGAACTGACAGTAAAAAGTCACCTGGGAAGCTAATAAGGTGAGTAATTTTTTTTTGTTTGTGTGGAGATTTCTGTTTTCCCGTGGTAGATGCGTATTCTAACCAGTCACAGAATGGGATTTCAGCTAGTGGAACAGCACAGAAATGCTGACCTGTTACTGACTGTGATGGTCGCTACAAGGTGGTGTTTGGCAAGCTAGCTAACAGCTAGTACTATGTAATGTGGGCCTCAACAGTCCTCCTGCTGCGGTGCTGAAAATTGTCGCTGAAATTCTGGTGCTGCTTTACAAGGAAAACTTGCTGAAAGCCATTTATAACAATAGTTATGCTTCTAGTGCCTGAACAGAGGCCAGAATGAAGCTGGATTAAAGAGTATTTCACCCTTGAGTTGAATAGGACTCTGCAAAATGCTTATCCAGTCTGTATGTGCAAACATGGGACTATAAGGCTTGCATTGCAGTAGTAAGCATGGGTCAAAGGTCAAAGTGCAAAAAGTTAGAGAATATAATGTGAAGAATGATGAAATTCTACCAGATAAAGGTAAAATGTGTTTAAGAGTATTATAGTTACAGAAATGCTTTATGGTGTTTTTGGTTTTTTGGGGTTTTTTTAGTTTTAATTTTCTGGCAGGTAGAATTTCGAGGGTACCGAAAATTCTCTAAAACTGTCAAATGTGATTATTGAAATTCATGGGCTCAGCTATTACCAAAAAGTCTATACTTGGTTAACTGAAATACGGCTATTGTAGGTGTGAATCTTGGGTCAAGAGAAAGTCTATGCCTTCCCTTTTTACTCTTGATAATTGTTTTATATACTTTCTATATGCTAATGAGCAGCTCTTTCAAAATCATTGTTTTATTACACATACGAACAACAGAGAGTCTTTAAAGGTGAAATTCCAGATCAAAATGGACAATCTTCTTAGAGTCCTGTTTGTATCAAACCATATATGAGCTCACTTTACTACATTTTATTTTTATTTTCTGTGCTTCTTAGATAGATGGAGGAAAGACTGGCATAGTATATAAGTGACACCCAATAATATGGCTGAGAACCAGAACTCCTTTTGCTAGGATAGCTTTACATGCAGGCCAAATAATTACCTCCATTTGAAGAGGAAAATAATTTCAGAGGCTGTAGCGCTGGATGGTCTGTTTGCTCAGTTGAAAAGATCGTTGAATGTGTGCTGCTGTGGCCTAAATTCTCTGGATACTAAGAAATCCAAACTTGCTCTAGAGGAGGATTTTGTGATGGGTGAAGACGTTTTGAGGACATACTTGGCAGTAAGTTAAAGGGCTGAATAAGAGAATACAACTTCAACCAAATGTTCTATTTCTCTCTTCTTGCCTCTGTTTCAGATGTCTTCTCTGCCGAGGAGGGTGAAATCTGAAGCCAAAGTCCTTACATCAGAAGACAATGAACTACCTTCATTTCTTGATTCGTAAGGTTTTTTTTGTTTCCTTAGGATTTTTTTAAGGTTTATGATAAGCATGAGAGATTGCGTAAGAGCAGCACTCAGTTTCTGAGAGGTTGATTAAAAAGCTTAAATGCACAAAACTTCAACATAAAACACAAATTACTTGTGCTGTTTCATGATCACAGTGAAGATAGGGTGAAACTGAATTGCCTTGTGTTGAAACAGAATCAGGTGTGTACACATCCCCGTGACCAGGTTCAGGAAGGCTTGGTAAATTGTTCCAGCCATTCACTCTGCAATAGCGTGAAAGACCTGTATTTGAGACTGCCTACCTTTCTGCTAATTTTTCCTGTTCACTTCCTTTCATGTCAGAAAACACTCAGACTGGCTTGCTTATGTATTTTTTTTTATTATTATTCTCATAATCAATATTGTTCTCTCCTTTGTTTTTCAGGAGCTCTGAATCAGAGGAGGAAGAGGAGGCATGGGAGCCAAAAAGCAAAATTGCCAAGAGACCTAGATTGCCAAAGAAAAATGAGGCAAAACCTAAAAAAGCTGCTGCTCCACGGTCAGCTGTAGCCAGGAAGAAAGTCAAGAAGGTAGCAATAAAAGAGGAAATGGTGAGTACCTGTAAGCAGGAGACTGTGGTTGGCAAGTAACATGAGCAGAGTTTTCCCAATTCCGGTTCACTTGGTTGCCTGAGTCTGATCAGCTCATATGATTCTACTGTTACTGTGAATATTCAGTATGTTTGATAAATGTGGCTTTCTTATATATTTAAGTGTCCCAGATCTAAGTGCCTTCCTTTAAAATTTTGACCAATGATAATGGGACATGGTTTTCCCTGGAGATCTCTTTTAAAATGAAAATAAATACATCTGTTCTTCTTTGTATAATGAAAACTAAACACTAATATCTCTGGTTTCTGTGTTGTACCTTTGATGTCTTCTACCTTTTCACCAGCTGGGAACCACAACAAAAAGAAGGCCTGCACTTATATTTCCTTGCATGGCTGTTTGACTCAGTAAGGATTGTAGTTTTATTATGATGGATATAAGATGCACTTCTGTCAGGCACACTTCTGTCAAAGATGGTCAGGTCATGACAGAAGCCAGTCCTTCTGGCTTGTGAAGATGATGTTCTCTGGCAAAATTCAGGAAAGATGGTGTGGCTTGTCCAAGATTAAACTAGATCTTGGCAGACCAAATCTCAGTTCCAGTTCCCGTGCTGCACCTAACACCTGATTAGAAGAGTGCTTTCCTGCTCTGCTGTTCCCCGATTTGTTGAGATGAGTGGAGGCAAGGGCTGTAGGTCAGTCTCTTCTGAAGGAGAGCCCAAATAAAGTCTTTCCAGGCTAATTTTATTTGCTCTTTTAAATAGCAGTTCTGCTGCGTATGTTTGTATCTTTTCTTCCATGCAAAATACACTTCACATTACTCAATGTCTGGCTTGGCATTTTGCTGCCAGACAGAGATGTCACTTGGGAAAATGATGTCTGGTATCAAGTCTTCCTAGGTGTTAATTGAAATGTTGAACCAGTTTGTAACAGTCAACGCTTAATACTCTTTCAATGCCTTTTTTGGCAGGATGTATCTTTGCCTGTTGCTCCTGCAGAAGATAATAGAATACAGCTTTTAAAACCGAAGGAAGAAGATGTAGGCACTAAACCAGAAACTTTACATCAAAAGCCAGTAGTGCCTAAAAAAACGGAAATAAATTCATTCCAAGGGAAGAATGTAAAGAGTTTAGAAAGTGATGAAAAACCCTCAACAAGTGTTCCTATAGTGGGAAATCAAGTGAAACACGAGAAATCTGAGGATTTGGCATTTGATGAACCACCTTTTAAAAAGATTAAGTCAACTACATGTCCTGAAGGAAGGCCAGTTAAAAATCTAGGAGGCAACAAAGTAAAAGAAGAATTTGAAATGAACTGGGATATTGTACAGGTATGAGACCTTTTCCTTTTCTTGAGGTATCAACAAAACAATTTCCTGCATAATTAGCACTTAGAATCTTAACATACAATTTCAGTCCTCTTGGCATCAGTTGGAGTGTCAAAGGCATTGTCTTGTTAGTAGTCATTTAAACTCTGCTTAAATTGTCATAATGCATGCATAAATATTATTATTGGTTAGTAACTGTTAAAACTTAAAATTTGAACATTATTCTAATATCTGTGATTTTGATAGTCCTTAGTATATAAATCTTGCATGTAACAGTTTACACACTTCTCCTCTACCAGCACGCGTGGTTTTTCCGTGGATAGGCTCAACTGAAACTTCTGCAGGAAGGGATGTTGAAAGATTTGGGATGCCTGTGCACAGTTTCAGAATTTAAGAGATAGTTAGTGTGGATCATTTCATTGTAGAGACTCATTTGAGAGTGTATATCAATTTACAGTTTTATCAAGGAGGAGATTGCTTATTGAATAACAGTGACATCAAGGGAAGTATCATCTTTGTTGTTGTAGGATGTTAACTTTGAAGCTGTTCCAGTGAAGAAGACAGTTTTGGGACAGCTCCTGTTCTGGAGACTGGGTGTGATTGTGGAAGACTAGTATGAGCAGAATGAGAATAGATTGGACACATTCTAGTCATTATCCTTAGTACTGCCTGGTACTTATATTGAAAGGTGTAATATTTTGTTTTTGAGTCTTCAAAAATATTCCTGGAAATGGGGATGGAGAATTTGATCTTTATATATTGCTGCTGTAAAAGCAGTGAATATGATTGTGCAGGAGTTGTTATATTTTTAGGCTTCAGAATAAAACTTTTGAAAGGCTTTTATATCAGCCATCTATGCAAGTAACTGTAGCAACGTACAAACAAACAGTGATAGTTGCAGTGTTACTAAGCTAAGGTACTTGTAGTTTGTTCTCCATTCCATATTGATACACTATAACTAAAGCCCAATTTGTACAAAATCATGTTTAACTTTGTGAGGCTTGGTTCATCTTGAAACCTTTAGTAGTATCATGCTAGTTTCCAAAAACTGGTTGAGTTGGATTTGGATCACCTCTGGATTTGTGTTTTTTGGTTTTGTTTAACCATGAGATATGTCACTGTTTGTTAAAAAAAAAAATAATTCTGAGTTGTTGTGTATTTTGTTTCTTTCTGGTATATTTTTTATTGTTTTTTCTGTTCCCAAGAGGCACTTCTTTCTGCATTGTTTTTCTGTAGTTTCAAGTTTCTGGAAACATTGGTTGCTATATGTCTTTCTGAAGTACTGAGTGTGGTGGCTGGATGCATGGGAAACCTGGCATCATGTTTTAGGGAGGACAGTAGTCCCTGGTGGCCAGCATAATATTCTAGGAGTGGTTTCGAATGTTGAATGAGGGGCTGTTTAAAGCAATCTATCATGTTTCTTAAATGTCTTAAATGGTGGGTTTTATTGCTTTAGTTTTGTTGTTTGTTTCTTCTTTTGACAGGTCTTGTCAGAAATAACAAATGTTGAACCATGGGTATGTGCAAACTTAATTCGCCTTTTTCAAGAAGAAAATACAATTCCTTTTATTGCTCGGTATCGGAAGGAGCTCATCAATAATCTGGAGGCCGATGCCTTGCGAGAAGTGCAGCAAACACTGGAAGAGCTGCGGTAAGTAAGTTAATACAGGGAGGTGTCTGGGGAGATAAGTAACAACTGGCTGCTGCTTTTGTGTCCCTTATTTTGGTACTTTGTACACACTACAATTATAAAGGAACTTCAAAAGAAAAAAAGTTTAAAACTGAGGTAATTGTCATAGAAACATTTAGGTTGGAAGGGACCTTAGAGGTCATAGAGTCCAAACGTTCATCTAGCACTGCCGAGTCCACCACTAAACCATGTCCCTAAGCACCACATCTACACATCTTTTAAATACTTCTAGGTATGGTGACTCAACCGCATCCCTGGGCAGCCTGTTCCAATGCTTTAAGTGAAGAAATCTTTCCTAATATCCAATCTAAACCTCCTCTGGTGCAGCTTGAGGCCATTTCCATATTGACCCTTCTGTTCCTTTCAGAAGGGAGTCTTCTGTGACAATGACCCATCTTTTAGTTTACTAAAACTGCAGAGAAACTAACTCTTACCAAAAGAGTAGTTTATAGGTTCTGGAGGTACATAGCCTGGTTAAATGTAAGATGTACCCTTAGAAAAAAGATCACTAAGAATCCCTTGGCTTCTTACTTGGAGAGCAGCAAAGTCTCTAGCGAAGAGCACTACCTGAGGCTGTAATGTACCAGGAGGGCAGGCTAAACTATCCCAGGCCACTGCAGCAAAGAAATGATCAGTAAAGCCTACTGCAGCAGTAGATGAGACTGCTCTCATTCCTCCCCTCTTTTGGATGGCTGTGTTCTTGAGATGGCAAGGGAGCAGACTTGCTAGCTGTTCTGTCAACAAGGTGTCTTCCTCCTTGTACTCCCCACTATACCCTAGCAAGAGATTCTTTCCAAAGAGGGGAAGTGGCCTGAGAGAGTTCTTGTCTGAACAAGGAATTTAAATCATAACAAAACACCTCTGCTGCTTGCATTGCCCAGGTATCATATTGTAGGTTTAAGAGTTTAAAATCTAGTACTCTAGACCCGGTGCTGCAGAACTATCTTGATAAGAATTACAGCTGTAAGTGCTCATAAGCATGGATTTAATTTAAGGGCTTTTTATTTGGCTTCCAGGTCAAATGTAAAAATGTATATAGCAGTAATGAGTATCAGTATTTGAAGATTTTTGTTGAAGCTACCACAGGATATTTTGATGCAGTTTTGAACTAATGGGAGAAAGAGAGTAATAGTTAGAAACTCTTTCGGATTATCAGACTTGGTTTGTTGGGGATTAGCAGGAGATACAATCTTCAGGTGTTTCAGAGAGCTTCAGCAGTCTAATAAACAAGTTCAAAATCAATAGCCTTTTTAATCTACTGTGAAATGTGACTGTTAATACCAATCTCTTGCATTTTAGTACTGTTGCGAAGAAGACACATACAATGATACAGAAGCTGAAGAAAGAAGGGAAGTTATCCGGATGCCTTTTAACAGCACTATTAAATTGCAGAACTTTGGAAGAATTGGATCATGTGGTCAGTTCATTAGTCTTTTTCAGCTCATCCTTAGCTTAAACATAATCTTGAGTAACTAAATGGTGCATAATGGAAAGTACATAGCATGACTGAAGTACTTCCTTGCCTTTTAATAATGGTGTTTTTGTTTGTTTTAAGTCTGCACCTTATAAAACTGGGAGTAAAGGCACCAAAGCCCAGAGGGCCAAGCAGCTGGGATTAGAACCTGCTGCTCTCTCCCTCTTGCAGAATCCAATGGAACTCAATCTCTTTTCTTACATTAGACCCAATACCAAAGGTAAGTGCTTTGCTTCTATGAGCAGTAATGTCCTAAATGTCTGAAAATATTTTGAAAGGGGAATTACTCTTATTTGTTCTGATGTTGCTGAAAGTTATGCAACTGTTTTAAATTCAGCAGTTCTTTTAGCAACATGTGTTAAGAGTTTACATTTAATGCCATGGTTCTCCAACCTTTCCTGTCTTTTTGTATTGTAAATAGTAATAATTCTGGTATACAAGGGACAGAAATCTGGAGTCGTTATAGTTGACATCTGGATTTGCTGGTAAGAGAGAGGGAACTGCTCAGCGCACTTGAGACCTCTCCATGGTTCTACTCTTCCTTAAACTGTTTATTGAAGATTGAGTGCTGGTTTTTGATAATGAGGCTCATTATGCTCATACTCTGTACTCAAGTATATGTCACCCATCAAAGCATATCTTGCTAAAACCTGACCTTGGCGATTGGCTGAGTTTTTCTTGCTGAATGACAGTAGGGATTGGAGATGTAATCTCTGAAACTTGAGCAGAACTTTAACAATATGATTGTCACATAGAGACTACAGAACTGTGTTTCTTAGTGAGTGCAGTTATGGGTGAATCTGTAGGGGGCAACCTCTGACAATAAAATATGAAGATTGCTGCAACCTTCTGTATGATGTTAAAATAGAGACATACTTTTATTCTTCCCTGCCCCAACATTTACTTTTTGAATTCTAACATAAAGGTATCAAACCTCCTTAGTGAGGCTCACTCTTACTCTTCCCACTTCAGTTGTTCTTTTATTTCATTTAAATATTGTTTATAAATTGATCCTAACTTGGCATTGATAATCAGTTACAAACTATTCTGATTGTTTAATTACTGTGTGTTAGCATATGCCATTACTTCATACAGGAGTATATTGCAACCACATATCTGACTATTCTGGCAGAGTCTAAAGAGCCAAAAGAAAATCTTCACAGTGAAAGTTCAAATAAACTATTTTGGGTGCATTCAGAAGGAAGTGCTGCTTGTTGCAGCATAAACATAGGTTTTGAAAATCAGTACACCTATTTTCAATTTTGTGCTAAAAATAATGTTGCTTAAGTTTATATAATGGTTTGTATTTGAAAGGCTCATCAGAAACTATGAACTGGGTCACTTTTATCAACTTGGGACCCCGTTTGACAACCTATATACAGCCTGAGATCAGAGTGAATTTTTTTTAGAGGGATGAGGCATTTTCTGTGCAGAATGTTTTCATGAAATCTTAATATTCAATTCTTCTAAATTTTCAATGTTTTTAAACTTATACTAAAAATGAACTGAAATAAAACCAGAAGTTCATGTTTCAAAGTTAAGGAAGCAGGCAAATAAAACTTTGTTCTTCCTTTTGAAGGTATGCATGGTCAAATAATTCTCGAATTAAACAAGCATATGGTGTTTTTGTAATGGACACAGTAAAATGTCCATGTGAGTGATGCTTAATTGAATGGGAACTGTTGGATTATTTCTTTAATCCTGACTGGTTTTGGCCTATTTTGTCTCATTGAAATTCTCTGCTAGAATTAAAATAGTGTTGCCATGTACACTTCTGGTACTTGAGTGTCCTAATTCGTATTCAGCATAACACATGTCTTGTAAGTCCCTTAGCTTTGTATTCTGGCATGAATATTACTTTTACCATAAGAAACACAAACTCATAGGTGTAAGGATCCAAATTCCATTTCTGATCAATTCAGGCATGTAATAACACTTTTTTTATCGTCACATTGTTTTTCTTTCTGGCAGGAAAGTTTAGCTTCCCCTTCTTAAAAATGGGCTAAGTTATTATTTTTTTTTTATATGATGTGTAACTCTATAGCCCAACCAGAAGCAGGATTCTGGATTCATTACAAATATTATTATTATTAGGGCTATGCATTTCTTTTAAAATGGTGTTAATAAAGCTCTTTTGAGATGGTAGTTCATCAGACAACGGAGTGAAAAATAATCTGTGTTGAAGGACACAGTTAATGCTGCATCTGCCAACTCTAGGATTCTTGCTTTGTGCTCTGAAACATTTGTTACTGACCATTGCTAGAAACAGGGTTAGATATATTGATGTAAAATACATGATGTCCGTTTAATTTCATTACCATGATTCTGGTCCAATTCAACCACTGTTCGAAGGAGAATGCTGTGCCATTTCTTCCAGTCTTTTGAAGTGAGGATGGTTCTGTGTGTTGTAAAGCTGGATGATTCTGTTACCAGATGTCTAGAATACTTTGTCTATGGAGACATTTTATAATTTCATTGTTTGAACAGTGTTTCGTGGGAGAGAATGAAGGTACTGTGATCTCAGAAGTGTCACTGTGCAAACTCCTGATACAAACCAGTGGAAATACAAAACCTGTTACACAGAGAAAAGAGGATTGCCTGCAAAGATTTTAGGCAGTTTCCATATTGGTAGCAAAATGTGTAGACTTCTGCTGCAATTACTCATTTTATTACAACCTCAAAAAATGATATTTGAATAGTCAGTTTTACAATTGTAAATAGTTTGTTTGCATCCTAAATGTCAGGATCTGTTAGCATCAAAGTAAAAAAAAAATTGTTTCTCTTATTTTAATGTCATTTTGACTTACAATACTGCATTGGTCACTTTAGGCTCATTAAAAATATAATTGTTTCAGGTGTTTTAGAAAGGAAACTTAGTTAATAAAATTAGAATGATTTAGAGTTCTTCACTGAAACTTCTACAAATCAGTTGGATATCTTGCATCAATTTTCTTTCAGCTTGTATATCTTTTCTTAGTGCATGTGCAGGTGTGTAAAGTAACTTTTCATGCTAGTTTTTTTACGATTGTTAACTGTTTTTTCTTCTAAGGACTTTCAACTATCCAGGAAGTAGAGGCCGGAGTACAGCATATTTTAGCTGACATGTTTGCTAAAGATAAAGTTACACTGGATTTTATCAGGCAATTGTAAGTTTGACTCTTACTGCCTAAACTTTCCTGGTTGCATGGTAAGATTCAGTCTCCCAGTGTGCAGATACGTAACTGCCTTTTTTTTTTTTTTTTTTTTTTTTTTTTTGTCTTTTTAGTGATATGAAAATAGTGTTACTGTGAAATTGATTTAGGTCCATTCCTTCACTTGTGTTGGAGGTACACTCATTAGTCTTTCTGCCTTTCTGGTTATCAGTGGAGGAGAGATCTGCTGTGACCATGGCATGACACTGACTCCCAAAGACTGAAAAATTCGCTGGGGCTCTGCTCCATATAGACTTGATCGCCCTTGCAGTTAGTGACGTGTAAGAGAAAGCTTTCTCTCCTTGCACTTCCTTCAAGCTATAAGTTTTCAGAGGTGCATCTGCTTAAGCTATTGCTCCAATATTTATGACTTGACACCAGTTGAATTCGTTAGCGTGCAGTAATGGTTAATTTTAGCATTGGTAGTCAATAAGGCAAACAAATACAACTTTTTAAAGAAGGAGTTACTGATCCTTTGTATTAGCTGAATCTAAGTTTTCTTATATTACATGACTTCAAGGTTGTCATGTCTGGGGGCTTGGTGTGACAGGGTGATAGTTGCTTGTTAGTTTGGGTTTTTTTTTCCTCTGCTGTGTACCATCTGTGACAGAGAACAGGGTTATCAAAGAACAGGTGCTGCCTTAGGAGCATGCGGTGTTAGTTTGAATCTTCTCAGTTCTGTTTCATTGACCCTTGTTTGCTGTTTATCATGAGTAATGGCTAACTTCATCAAAAGGCTAGAGCACAGCGGTGTGATAATTTCAATGGAGGGGTAGTTTTGTAAAGGATGTACTATCACGTTCATTCCTTTGACCACTAGAAGCTCCTTAATTGGATACACAGTGCTAAGGTATGTTGTATGTATAATAATCATGAGGAGCGTTCAGGAAGCTTTCTGTTTGGGAACCCTGTGACTCCTAAAAATAATGAAAACTTTTATGGGTGTTAAGTGTGCAAAGCAAGAAATTAATTCTGAGGCTGGGTAGATTCAAGAGAGATGTTGTATTTGTTGAAAATGGATAACTACTATAACTTTTTTGCAACTTCCCAATTTTTTTTGTGTGAAGTTGAACAAATAACTGACCAAGCAAGTGCAGATGCTGGCTTTTGAGTATCCATTCCCTTCAGGAGAAGGGCCATCTGCAGCTTTTACTGAGGTCTGATTGAATTTCTTCTCTTGGTATGTTCCAATCAATATATGTTATGTCAGTCTCAGCATTAAGATATGTAATACAGTTTTGCAGGCAATTAGTGTAAGTTGTAACTGAGCAGACTCCAAACTTCGTTTTTATTTAATAAAAGCACTAATGACTTGGTAGAAGTTTTATGCTAAAATACTTATTAACATTTGTTTCTTTTATCCAGATGTCAGCAAAGGTACATTTGTATCCAGTCAGCCTTGGCAAAAATGTCATCCAAAGGTGGAAATGAAAAAGATATTGATAAATTCCAACTGTACCATGAATTTTCTTGTAATATAAAGAACATTCAGCATCATCAGGTACAGCTACAAATTTGTATTTTTTTCTTAGGATTTTAAATATAGCTTTTGGATTTTGTTGCTTAAAACTGATTCTAAAGATACTTGATTTTGCTTTTCAGTTAAAGGTAATAGAGGCTTTCAAATTCTTGAAAAGCAGGACTAAACTGTTAATCTCCATATTAAGAAACTGAGCAAAGGCCTGCTTATTTTGTATGCCCATTGTCTATTTAATTCTCATTAAACAAATATATATGATTTATGTATCTGAGATTTCAATACTGGTGTGATTTATTTTCAGCATGTGTCATGTCTTCCCTTCCTGCCCCTAGTGACAAGCGCATAGCAAGTGTTACTGGGAGGGGGATAAAGGCTAAGTGATAATTTATGGTCTCTAGAGGTGAGACTGGGATAGTGGTTGCATACTAGTGGAAGCTATTTGGTTGGAGTGTATTTGAAGCAAACTTGGATAAACTTACTGTTTGTTTCTTTTGGATATTTGCTGCAGCACTGAGAGTGCACTGAGCCATTTGACACCAAACCTGTCAGGTGAAACTGGTGAGAAGTATCAGGGAAGGATCCAGAAAAATGAAATTGAAGGTGACCTACAAAAGCAGCTCAGGGGAACATCCCATGCACTACCCCAAAAAGGGGGTTGTCTTGCAAGTAATTAATATTACCTGCTGTGAAGTGTCTTTGGTTATCCTAAGCCTAGACCTCTATGGCATTTTTGTCTCCCCTCTGTGTTTTGATGGTTAAATAAGGAAAGAAAGTTTTCTTTACCTGCTATTTCTTTCTTAAGCTTAAACCCTAGTATTGTACTTCCAAAAGGCTTTCTCATAACCTCTAATTTCCCTTATTACCTGACCTTACTAGCCCACTGATGCAATTTACCATTTTTTTCTCTCTTGTTTTCTTGGGTTATAACCACCCTTTTTAATACCTAAAAGTCTTTAGTTTCTCCTTCACCTAAGACTTTGGAGAAATACTTATTTTCTGCATTCAAAAATCTGGTTAAAAATGTGTTCTTGAACGTGTTTTGGGAGAGGTATGGGTGTCTTCAAGTGAAGAAATTCTATGGTTTGGCTCAGGATTTTTAGAAGCAGGTTATACCTAAAAAAGATACAGGGAAGCCTGAAGCTCAGAGGTATTTATAACATTTACTAATCCCTCAGGACTGCAGGTTAAATAGCTGTGTTTGAAGAACACTTGCAGAATTCACTGTTTTGAACACCTTCTCTACTCCTTGTGTGACTGTACACAGACAAGTGTTCTCAATGTGTTTAGCTAGAGGCAGAAATAGAGATCAGCTTTAAATAATCTCTGCAGAGTTGCAAATAAAGGATTCCCTAAAATTCTGCACTGAAAGGGGTCATTGTCTGACTATGGAAGTGCTAGTATTCTTAAAGGTCTGTGTAAAACCCTAACTCTGGTCTAGATTACATGTAGGTGAAGGGGACGGGCAGTAGACTACCCTGTTACCTGTAAGACAATAAACTGTATCTTTATGACCAAAACATTTGTAGCTATGAGCATATCTTGCAGCCTGTGTTGCAATGAGTTAAAATGGTGTGCACTAAGCTGCAGCTTGGTTCTGCAGCTGGTGTTGCACATGCTGTAGTTCTGGGGTTTACTTTCTGTGCCATTGTTACTTTGGGTGTTTAGACATGCCATGAAATAATCGGGACTGGCGTGGAGTCAGGTTGTGTGACTGAAAAAGTTAAAATACTGAACCTGAAATGAGAAAGAAACCTTGTTTAAAAAGCCTGACTCCAGGTTTTGACACGGTCAGATACCTGTGGGTGTTTCCAGCTGGAACATTTTGCTGTTGGGAGGTTCAGACACAGTTCCTTCCTTTTGGCAACAAGGAGAACCTGACTGGACTCTCTTAGGATGTAGTTGGGTAGCTATACCAGCACTGTTGTAATCAAGGGAAAAAATCTTTCAAGAGTTTATTTGAATTTTTGACTAATCGTAAATGGTTCCGTGTTTGTGTACTCCTTGGGGTTGCTTTTCTCTATTTGGAGATGACTAAACTGGTGGGAGGAAAAGAATCCATGAATAAAGTATAAAGTTTGAGGCAAGTGCTCTATTTTGAATCTCATACTTAAAAAGGAACTGGAAATTAAAGTCCTTGGCAAAATATATGGAACTTACTCTGTGAGTCTGTCTGCAACATAGAAGAGGGTTGTGCAAAATGAAGAATGTTGTATTTATCTGATAAACAGACTAAGGTTTGATGAATCTTGTGACTAGATCAATTATTCTTGCTTTTTCTGAAAAATGTATGTTGTTTTTATTAATGCTTCCCCTGGATCTGTTCCAGTTGTACATAGAAACAGTTGAGTGTTTTTTCCAGAACTGAAAGATTTCTTTCTCTAGAACAGCCAGATTTTAACCTGTCACCTTAAAATACCCAAACAAACAAAAAAACCCCCAAAATACAAAAACCAACCAACAAAAAAAATTACCTTTATTATTTTAGAGGGAGAAATGGGCTAATTACTTTATTAATTCAGCATTTCTTGGATGATAATTCTTCTCTGAATGCACGTCACTCAGAATAGGCAGATTGTTTAAGAATAAAAATGTAAATAATATTAGCGACTGCAGTACAGCTGGTTTAAGTTCAGGTGACTGACACATACTGCAGACAAGAGTGCCAGGAAACAAAACATGATGCAAATATTGACCCCGCTAACAGCATGCTGAATGATGACATTATAATTCTATCAGATACATTCTCTGTCGTGAGCATAATCTTGATTTCATTTTAGCTTGACATTTTAACTTTCTCTCTTTTTTAAAAAAATAATATCAGAATAAATGTGAAAGCACTTGATTTGTTAAAATGTGTCTTTCTAATCTCTACATGAAAACATTTGCTTTGGCAGTCAAGGTACCAGATACTATAATATTTCACATGCAATCTTTATTATTAGCTTTGTTGTTCAATGATATGTCAGGCCTGGTATGTCACAGGAGCAGTAAGGCTGAGGAATATAAATTGGTACTATGTCCTGGAGTCATTTTAAACCATTGTATTTAACATATGTGACATGTCTGAGTTAGCTAGTGATTGAATTAAAGTTCATGATTGACACAGAATGCTCTGTTGTGACAGTGCTCAGGGCCTGCTACATACAGCAACATGTGTAGTCATACAGGAATGTCAACTTCTAGCAGGTTTTTTTTTGGTTTGTTTTTTTTTTTTTTTCTACTTCGAAGTATTTTGGAGGGGAAAATGAAATCTGAAAATATGGCTTTTATCTGTAGCTGCTTCTAACTGTTACTCTGTTTCTAAAATCCATTGGCCAGTGAGTTTTCTCTAATCTTCTAAGGCCTACTTCAGGTGAACATTCAACGTCTTCATAATGAGATTAGACTAGTAGATACCCACCGGTATCCTCCAGAATCCACCACTTGCACTGTGATTCTGGTTGTGAATATAGAGCCGCAGACTTCCATTGAAAATCGAAGTCTGTACGCATATAGCATGTGTGCAGCCAGATTTAGCTTTAGATCGTGAATATGCAGTTGTGTACACAAGACTTTGCCAGAAATATGTGCATATGTTTTAAGACTGGATTGTTAATATTAATGTAAAGAGTGTATACAATATTTTCAGCTATTTATGAGTTAGGCATGAATAACCCTAAATTCATTCTCTTTCAAACTAACTGATTACCTTTTTGTCACAAGTTCTGATTCCTAATTAATTTTAAATATGGCTTGATCTCGGGAAGAAAAATGAAGCCTAAAGCATAGGACTAATTTTTTCCCTTTCTGATCTCTGATTCTGCTTGGAATCACTTTTCAATTAATTTCTTGAGTTTGAATTTGGGTTATTAAACAAGATTATTCCATCAAATAATTTTATGCTGACTTGTATTATGTGTGTTTAAAATAAACTGGATCTTCAGATTGCAGACTCCAGGAAAAAATGTATGATTTGTTATGCCATGGCACGATTTAATCTGTGTTTAAATTGTGGATTTTATCTGTATGTGCTAGTACTTTGTGAACTGATTTACTGTACCACCATCATGATTTTCTACAGAATGTCAAGCAAGTGCGTACACAAATGTTGATAAGTTTATCTTTTGGATATTCTGTGTGTCATCTGTCTCTGCCATTTATGTTTGCACTCAGATTCTGGCCATTAACCGAGGGGAAAATCTGAAGATCCTGACAGTGAAGGTCAACATTCCTGACGGGGTGAAGAATGAATTCTGTTGGTGGTGTGTCAATGAAAGGTCTGCATGGATACATATTCTTTCAGAAATATCTTTTTTTTTTCTATAGACAGCTGCATACCAAAATGTACCTCACATGTCTTGTTGCATTAAGAGAACAATTTAAATGAATACTTATTAGATTAAATGGAATTAGCAAGTGGATAATTCTTATTCTGTATTTCCAATTGTTGTAGTATTATGCTAAAAAGGTTGTGCCTTTGGCTGTATTTGGGGAGTTCTGGCATCATTTTTAAAGCAATCAATTTTTTTTTTTAAATGTGATGGCTGATGAAGTATGAATGCATTTTCAAATTGCAATATGCATCACATCCAGTAGTCTTTACTGAAAGGAATTTGTAGAATCCAATAGAATATACTTCTAACTTCTAAAAATAACTTCACATGCCTGATTACAACAATTAAAGAGGACTACCTCAGATTTTAGATCAGTGCAGTACGTAACTTTGGGTTTCACAAATGCAAGGAACTGCATGTTTTAAAAAGTATTGGGTTTAATAGACAAATTTAAATGTAGCTGTCTTCAATCTGTGATAGTGTATCTTGACTCTTGGATTTTGATCTCTGAGTAAGTTAGTTATAAAACTGGGCTCTAAATTTTGGGTGATTCTTTTATTTCTTACTGATTGGCTCTTACAAGTTGCTTTCTTTAAGCCTGTAGTGAGATGTTCAGTGTTGCATAATTTTGAGGTTTTTTTTGCAAAGGTTTAGGTTAAATATATGTTTTGTGCAATATCTCTGTCAGTCTTTCTTGGAAACTGTATCTTGATGTCCTGTGTTGGAGAATACTGTGATTCAAACTGTGCTTCTTCCTTGTATGTATTAAAGATAGGTTTGTCTTTCTCAGTAGTTTGAGACATGGTGCATTGTGCTGAGATGTCTTAGAAACTCCTACCTTTGCATTAAAATTGAATAACCAAAAGGAGGAAAAAAGATAGGAAAAGATGCACTTTTCTTAGTGTACAAAGTTGTATACTGTGATACTGCTTTAACGTGTATTTTTCTTTGACATCAAGTCCGAGAAAGGGATCTGGTAAAAATGTTCCTTTTCACTGTAGAAATCCAATGGTTCTGCTTCCAACATGGAAGCCTCTGAAAGAATTAAAATACTTGCTTGGCCAGATAACATAACATAATATGATCTAGGACTAATAGTAACTTTTTTTTTTTTTTGGGGGGGGGGGGGGGGGGAAGTATCAGGATTCATAAACACACCTAAGTATCATTCTATTTTTAATACCTGCAATGGAATTTCTGAACTCCCTGCAAGATGTATATTCTGTAGGCAGAACATATCTGTCAGTCTTGCTTTTACTGCATCTATGACAGAACTTGGAAGCACTGTGAGCCACAGATAATGGAACAGCTTGTCACTGCTACACAAATGAAAGTGGGATGTAAATTGAGATATTTTTGGTTGATTACACTTTTCTGAGTCATCCTGAGTTGATAAGAATATTGACCTTGGAAATGGAACTACTTATTAATGCTTAGCATTCATGAAGCTATATGTGATTATGGCTTTTTACTGTTTAAGGACAACTTCTGCACCATCAGAAAACTTCCAAAGGAATTATTTTAGTGGATATTTGTGCATTGACATCTAGAACAGATTCTGATCTTCCTCATTAGGTTGACAACGGTGTGACCAAACTGATAAATAGTAAATGTGCATTCTGCCCTGCAAGTTTGAAAATCACTGTCCAAGGGTGGGAGTTGCATTATTTTCACTGTATTGATTTACTGGTGAGAGCAGAAGGTTAAGAACTTTTGTTTGAGGCAAGGATTGCAAAGCTTTGCAAAGGTATTAACTAATCTGCTAAAGGTCACACCTAAAATCAGTTGCAGAACCAGAAATGCCACCTTGCTACGGAGTTTGCCCAGTATTCTAGCAACAAAACAATATCATCTACTGCCTACTGAATTAGTAGCGAATATGCTGACCTTTGTGTGCTGTGGCAAATCTTTTAGCATTAAAAGTGTCTGAGAAGCAAAGTGGATTTGGAAGACTAGAGTTCTTCATTTTTGCATTGAGCTCTATATAGATGCTCTCGAATAAGTTTACTGTATTTTCTTTGCGAGTTCAGAATATCTATTATCCTGTAGAAGCATCCATATTTTCTTCAAATTTGGGTTTGTGCTGAGAACTAAGGAAAACCCTTCTGCCTCACCCTGTGTATTGTATTTTCCCCCAGAACATGGCATCTGTGTGGTTTGACAGTGAACCTAGCTCCATTAACCCTAGAGCTGCACTGGTCCCAAAAACTTGGTTGTGAAGTGGGACACAGGAAAAGAATCAATGAGAAACAACCGGAGAGGGGCTGCTTAGCTGGCTTTGAGTGTAAAGACAACATAGAGTTGCTCCTTGGGAAGGGGCAAGAGTTTGTTCCAAAGTGGAATTGCAACCTTGAAAATTAAGTTTGGTGTTTGATAATTTTTCTTCCCATTTTTCCAGACAAAATACTCTGATTCTGTATAAAGGCCATGGTACAGGCCTTAAAGGCATGTTTTATCTGTGGTCACCAATTTGGTACGTTTCATATAATGTCTTGAAGGAAAACAAAGCCTAGCTGTGCTTTTCCTGGAATAGTTGTTAATTACTACTAGTGGTTCTTAACGTGGGCTATGTTAATTATGTTGATGTATAGTTTCACCCTCTGAGGTGTATCATTAGTGTAAGCCACGTATGCTTATGGTATGGTCCTGGTTGTGAGCATGCACACGTGGAGAGCTGAAGAGTAGAGTAAGATGATAATATTTATACAGGGCTTTTCTAAATAGGGCTTTATTTAAAGGGCTTCAAAAGTCAGCTCTTGATTAAATAATCAAGAAAAATCTGTTCTTAGAGGGAAGTTTAACTAGGCAGCAATGATCTTTAAAAATATACACACATGCTTTTGCTTTGTTTTTTGCAGCGAAGTGGATTTTTCTCATTTCTCATGAAATACTGGAATGATTAAAATGCAGTATTTTCTATGATTGAACTTATTGTTTGGATATTTTTGCATTTGTTGCAATTTCTAATAGAATGTTGTCTAAATAATTTTTACTTATATAGGCAGGTAATAAAAACATCTGCTGTGATAACCTATTTACAGGGGAAAGGTTTGCGAACTGGCTTGAATGGATAAAGAGAGGGAGAAACAGCTGCCAGGTTTCCAAATTCATTCATATTTATGCTGAGGATACTCTCTGGGGGAGTGTAGTCATACTTGCCACCTGTAAAAACTTCATGTTTATAGAACTGGATGGCAATAAGAGGCTTTAAAGCCTTTACCAGTTTTATATAGGTATGGAAAGAGTCTCTAGTTACAAATAAGTATAATAGAACTATTTGCAAAAACTGTTAGCAAAGTGATGAGGTCATGTGGCTAAGGACTCACAACTCTGAATGTTGTAAAACTAAATGGTAAGCTTAATTCTGCTTCCATGTCTGTCTGTATTAATGCAATGTTGACTCGATCACACATTTCTCAACTATTATATGCACAGACACTTAGAAAAGCTGTTTCAGGAAATTGTAGATCCCCTTCAACAACTGAAAAGCTGTCTGGGTACAAGCACTTTAGGATTCCCAGTATTTGAGTGAGTGCAAGTAAACAAAGTCAAAAGTAAAATTCAGTCCTATTTTTGGCCTAGGCTTGCACCTGGACACATTATCAAGTGGCATAATTCTATCATGTTGCATTAAAAAAAAAACCAAACAACCAAGCAACCACAAAAACTTATAAAACTTACTAAAAAATATGTATGTATCTCACTTTGCATTTAGGGAGTCAGGCATGTAAAAAAAATACACTAACAAGAATCTGAATGTTATCAATATTTTTAAAAGAAATAAAAAACAGGTGGACTGTAACAGAAAATGTTCACTGTCTTTACTTCTGTTTGATTATGATACAGTTGGCTGTGTTTGCTCCGTCTTTCTCCTTTCTCATTGGGTGGACAATCTCAGTGAGTCAGTTGTGCTTGTTCAAGTACATCACACACACCCCCAAGTAATGTTGCCCAAACTGAAAAGATCAATGGAATAAATATCTGGGATCTCTGTTTTGGGGAGCTTTGAAACTGAGGTGTATTTTAGGACAGAATTTAAAGTAATCGTTGTTACAGCTATGACCACTGTGCAGTCTCCTTAAAAAAACAGAATGCTCCAAAGAGTTTGCCTTGGAGAAAGTTGGGACATAGTCTTGTGTTTGGTATTGTTTATTTAATTTTCCCTTTTCCCAGAATATTATTTATACTTCAAATATATTAGCAAGAAGTAAAAGACAAAAATCGTTTGCAAACTGTTTGGGTTTTGTTGTTTAAGGACTGCTGCAAAATTGATGGTGTCATTTTGAGTTTGAATATAGATACTCAAAGCATTCCAAATGAAATTTGAATTGGGTTTGTTTAATGTTAGTTTAGCTCTTGGCACGGTTGCCTTGCGTCAGTAGCTCTGCAGTGACACTCATAGAGGATGTAGTCATTTTTTTAGTGTGTCGAGAAATAACAAATAATGTAAGTCTAATGGTAATATGGAGCCAAGTTCTTCATTCAGTTGTGGTAAGCTTTGACTTCTCAAAATGAAGAGTAACTTTTTTTTATATTTTCTTTAAAACATAAGATATGATTGCATTCTAATACCTACAAAAAAAAAAAAAGATAGGCCTTGTCTGATAGTAGAGCCACGAGCAACTTCTCATTTCATTCGTATTTGAGGCTATGATTTCATTGCCGCATTATTGTAGTAATTCTGCAGTTTATAGGACACTACACTCAATGTAGAAGTCTTTTTTTTGAAAATTCCCTTTTTATCTGAGTTTTGGTGTATGTTGTTAAAATATTTTTCTATTCTTTTGCAGATGGAGACCAAAACAATTTTTAAAAGCAGAATTGATGAGGATACTACGAAATTCGGTAGAGGATGCATATAAACGCCTTATATATCCTCTCCTCTGTAGAGAATTCAGGTAAGCCCAGAATGAACGTGTATTTTCATACTACCAATTTCTTAACAATTCCTTCCCCAATTTTTTTATTAGAATGTCTTTTATCCATTTGAAAATATCAGCATGTTTTTAATCCTTTGTGGTTACAGAAGAAATGAACTATGTAGTCTTGGTTAATTTGTGACCCTCTCTAGTTTAGGCTACAGTAGAAAAATGGCCTTTGTGTGAACACATTTTACATGTTTTCATATCTGTTGCTTGTACATTTATCTAATAAAGTAAGTTTAGATCTACATTACCATAACAATTGTATCTTTTTCTTTGAATTAACGTAAGCCACTAGTTCACTAAATTTTCCCAGCATCTCTTCAAGTCACAGGAATAGTACTGTCAGTGACATTGTTCTGACTCCTTCTCTTCTACCTGTCTCAAAGAAACTAGCAAAGTAAGACTTGTGATTGGAAGTCCCTCATGTTTGTCATCTGTACTTTGTGGTGAACAGATCAGTCATAGCATTAGTCTGATACCATTTTGTGGGTATTGTGATGGCTCTAGAGAAGTCAGTGAACTTATTTCTGGTGATACTGTAGTATTGATGTCATCAGACAAAGTGTCATTTGTAAGATCTATAATATTGTTCTAAATGTGAAGGAAGCTTAACACTTAGTGTCAAACTAACATGAATTAAATGGAGTATTTTCATGGGAGTGTACCACATAATTTAAATGAATTAATATGTTAAAAAGTCTATGAATTAGTAAGTTAAAAATTCTAAAAGTGTTATCTTCTAATGGTTAACAGTACTGATGGTGTGATTCTTCTCTTGTATTCAAGAGAAGCTCCTCAAAGCATAACTTGTTTGATTCTGGCAAGGCTTTCTGATATGTGACCTAAATTTTAATACCTGTTTTGAGGTAGTCCAAATGGAGTTGCTTCACCTCTCTTGATTATAAGCCTGTTTTTTGCTACTGTGAATTTCATCGATTTTTGAAACTGCTGAGTTCACTTTTTTTTTTTGTGACCCTAGTACATGTAGCTACTTTAGGGGAGGTACTGTTTACTGTTTGGCCAAAATGATGAACATCTTGTGATGGTGAGTCCAACTGTTGGGTTCTGTTATGTGATTGTGAAAGCAGTTGTCATTCGTAGCCTTCTCTACAATCAAACTCTTTTAAAATAAAGAAAAAAGACTTACTTTGGAGTGGGGTTTGGTTTTATCATAAAAAAGAAAACTGATGTAAGGGTCCTTCAAGGCTCTTTTATTGTGTTTTTGCTTCATGGCTCCTACCGCAGGACCATTGTGGCCAGTGTGTTGTATATAACACTGAGGGCTGTGGCAGCAGTAGGTTGCTGAAGGTTTTCTGTTCTCTTAATTTACAAAAAAATAAAGCTTCCTTCCCTACTACTTCCTAGATGTAGCTCACGAGTCATAAATACAAAGGATAACAAAGCTTGCTGCTTATTCCTGAGTGGCTATTTTCTTATGCTTTACTCTGTGATAATTTTGCATGCTTGGTGGTGTCTGGTTAGGAAAAGCTGAAACATCTCCTATACAGCGGAATGCAAAGCACCTGCCAGGGTTATTCCTGATCCATGACCACTTAACCCTTATCCTTCTTTTATTCTCTTTCTGCCCACACCAGAAGCTGATTTTAGGACTCTTGCAAAGGGCTGCTAAAGTATTCAATACCTCCTTTTAGTATTAATATTTCCAACCCAGCCCCTACTGTTCTTTTTTCTTTTCTTTTTATTATCATTAAATGTTGGAACAGAAAGTTTCCAAGAGTGTATTAAAAAATCTGGTGCTCCTAGTGATCAGAAGAATGAAACTTGCCAGCAAGACAGTTACCTTATTTATTGTTTAATTTCCTTTCTTCCACTCTGTCAGGGACCATCATTTCTTGTATCTGGTATAATAATGTCCAGTGTTGGTTTTGGCTCTTTGAAATACATTTTATTTTGTTGCAGTACTCATGGAATGATTCCATCAGGATTTGATGCAAGTGATGTGGCATGGACATATTTTTTAATGGATAATCCTTTCCTAATTTTCCATGCTTTCTTGAAGTGAGTGCTTTCTCTCCTCTGTCTTCAGGGACACAAACATTCCTCTGTATGTCGTGTTTCGCACCTGAAGTTAGTTTGCAGATATTTTTCCACAGAAAGGATTGCCTCTCAGACTGTGTATGGTAGTGGGGAGTTATAAATCTCAATTTAAAAAATGACTCTTACAACATTGAATATAGAAGTTTGTAGGTCATGGTTAGGTTATTTGCTTTTATCACAACATACCTGTTAGTGATACACAGTCTGAGTGCTTCGTATACTTCAAGGGGAGTGGCTTGAAATTCTGAATTAACAGATACTTTTTCATAAAGTAGCAACTTTTTTTATTGTTGTTGGTTTGGTTTTTTTACAAAATAACCATTCTTTTTGTTCGGAGAGGAGGACTGCTATCTGCCTCTGCCTTGTATCTCTGCCTTATTAATGAGAATTGTCACAGATTGGAAAAACATGAAGCTGGGCATCTTGCCATTTGGATGAAGCCAGTAGTGCACTGAAAAAGAGAAAGATGCTGGATTGTTTGAGGTAGCATGATATTTTTTCAAGGATCGTGTTACTATCCTAAACTTGAAATTAAGGGCCAGTACTTGGGACAGTAGATCATGTCATTGATACAAGTGTTGAGTGAGAGACAGTTAGAGAGAGAAGAGAGGTCTATATTTGAAATTAAAAAATACAGGATATTATGTAATAGAAAGGACATACGTTATGTTCCCCCTACGCACCTGGCACTTTCAGTAACATTTCCTGTTACTATAAAAGTTTCTGTATATCCATGCCAATTTTAAACATGATTTCCATAAGGTGCACATAACTAATAGCATGTGTTTAGGGGAAATTTTAATTTCTGTGCAAGTCTCCCTTCACAGGTGGACCAATGTGAATTTGCAGTGTGGGAGGACTCTCGGACTTGTGGGCAATAGGGACCCCGTATCTCTGGGGTAGAAGGAAAGATGGGATTCGGCTTGTATCTGTGCAAAGCCTCCAGTCTAAGAGAATTCATCTTCCTTTGTTTACAGTCCACTTCTGAACTTCATTTGCATGCACATATGATTGGTTGAATCTCTGTTGTGTGTGTATGTAGAAGATTCATATGGCAGTGAGGCTTAGGTATATCCTTTGTTTTCTCCACTTTCTCAGAAGCGGCATCAAATTGTTCTGTCCCTGGACTCTCCCTGGAAGTTAATTCTGTGGTTTAGGCTATTTTTGTTTAATTTCTTACGAATGGCAGAAGGATGATCAGGAAATGAAATTGCAACTGAAATTCAGTGGAGACGAGCATAAAATGATGCTTGCGAGAGGGAGTAATTATCTTTTCATAAAGAAAATTTTGAGCTCTGACCTATCCTGACACAAGAAAGATGCTTTGGTACAGTAGAAGGTAGCTCCACATAAATGTTAAGTGCTCAAAAGATAAGATTGTTTGTTTAAGGAATAAAGACAAAACAGAATCATTGATTTAGTTGGCCCATATTTGGAATATTATTGGCCATTTTGGTCCCCTCACCTCGTGGTGGTAGTGAGTTAGTAAAAGGGCTCATTAGAACTGGAAAAGGTCCAGTGAAGGGGAACAAGGTATGACATAATTTGCATGAACAAGGATTGACTATGCTATGACTCTTCAGCTTGGAAAAGAGAGGGCTTAGAGGTGAATGGCATATCAAGCGTTGCACAGTGTTTCTAGAGATAAATTTTTACTCTCTTCCAGTGTAAGACCTAGAGGAGCATAGCAATTAAAAAGACTCAGCTTCCAATGAAAAGGTGGCAACTTTGTACAGTTTGTGATGGACCTGCAGAACTCGCTGCCAACAGACTCTGTGGATACAAGAAATGTGCATGGGTTCAGTAGGAGGCTGGGTAGTGTAGACAAGAGATCTGTTACAGGCTACCGAAGAGACAAATCTTGTCAAGCTCAGGAAATACTCTGAGCTGGCAATAGTTGGAGGCTAAGATATGATTATGGGACAGGTATACTAGTGCTGCTGTATCAGCTGCTTATAGCCACCTTGGAGACAGGATACTGGGATAAAGGGACCACTTACCTGAACTAGGGCAGCCATTCCCATGTTATTCTTTTTAGTGATGGCCATACACAGTGGCTGCCCTTTGGCGGTGAGGGCACATTTGAATTGCTAAGGAGTCTTGGAATGCACATATACCCTTCACCATCTCACTTTAAATTATGTCTGTGTTAATTTGGCACATGTGATACACAATCAAAAAGCACAGGGATATTAAGGGAGCCTTTTGCTATTGAAGACTTCCTTAGAAAATGTTAAATCAGTGACGTTTGAAAGAGAATCTAGATCTCTTGTCTAGGTTGCTTTACAAATGAGAGATTATGAGGTCTTAACAGCTCTCTCTGTACCACGCTGGGATGAGACAGGGCTGAACTGGTTGTTTTGTTTGGATCCTGGGCAAATTCAAATCAGACTCTTAAGTTCCTCCACATCTGAAAATTGCTCAGAACAGCTTCGTATCTCGTCATGTCAAGTAGCCCTCATGAGGGTTGTCCTTGAACTGTGTGTAGCCTGCTTGTATCACACACTGATTGACCTAAACAACTGGAGTAATTTCCCCCACCCTGTTCTTATATAGGGTTAGTTAACTGGAATACAGGGTTTTTTTCTTCTGTAAAAATAAATCCAGATCTTACTTTTTTCCATGATGGGTAAAAGGAAAAGGAGAATAACCTTTAAGTTACATGAAGGCTTTACTGGATTGCTTTTGCTAGCCTAATTATTATCGTTATTGACAATGTAATGCAGCTGAAAATGGCAATGAGTACCTGCAAAAGAAAAATCAGGTAGGTGATGAATATTTGTGTCCCCGTTACCTTTTCAATTTTGTGTTTTTCATATAAGATGCCATACCATGACAAAAATACTTGTCCTTATCAGTCGATGTCTTACTTGCTACATCTGACAAGTAAGACATCATGCGTCTTGTACACCTTCATTCAACAAGGCCGATGTGTTTCTCATAACACTCTACAGTAAGTGTTCTTGCTTAAAGTCATCGAAGTCAATCCTTGTTGCACTAACTCACTTCTTTCTATTGAAGAACATTGAAAAGAAAGGTAGGGAACGTCATGGCCCCATCAGCTTACTAGTTTGGTTCTAAGGAAGCAGAATACCCTCCTAGAAAGACCTCAAGTTGACAGAGTGACGACTGTTAAATAATGTAATTCATAGATGAAATGAAATGCTTCATGAATCATGGTGTGTTGGCAATGAATTGGATCGGCCCTTCCAGTTTCTCTCAAGTACCTCCCAGCTGACAGTGATTCTTCATAAGTGGGAAGTTGTGATGAATTCAGTCCGTGCCTTCTTCAAATCCACTTTTCTTTGCAATTAAGTATCTGCTTTGATGGGAAGGTGTTCTTTGCTCAAAATAATGATGTTTGTATGTTAGTATGTGTACATTCTTGTAGATGTTTCTATTATACTCTTTATGCTGATTTACTTTCTTAGAGCCAGAATGAGATGATCATTTAGATGATCCTTTTTTAAAAAGGGTCAAAAACATGATTGGGAGTGTAATACTAATTAAAGATAATGAAAACATGACTGGAAAAAGCCGTACAACTTTGGAACAATTACAAAGTGCGTTTGAAAACTGAGGGGAAAATGTTATTTGCTTTCATCCTTCTAAGATCAAAGTTGACATCTGATGCAGAGAAAGAGTCTGTGATGATGTTTGGCAGAAATCTGCGGCAGTTGCTTCTGACCAGCCCTGTGAGGGGCCGTACTTTGATGGGAGTAGATCCTGGCTACAAACATGGCTGCAAGTTGGCAATTATTTCACCAACCAGTAAGTTTCGATTCCAAATATTTTTGAAAGGACTGATAAAAAATTTAGAGGAAAGGATAGTTTCAAAACCTGCTTTTTTATAAAATGGATTTCTTTTGTTAAGCTTCTAGTGTTTTCCACACATTGTCGTGCAAATTCCTTTCTTCAGGCTTAAGGTTAAGTTTCTGGCACCTGGATTCCACTGTCTCCTTTGGTGTTATTACTCCTCTGTAAAATAGAATTTAAAATCCCTTCTGCCTTCTTGAATAGAGGCTCAAATAATTGTGCCTCTCAGTAGTCACCAAAGAGAACACCTGGTGTTTTTATTGTTTAACAAAGAATTTGAATTGAAATACTTTTAATAACTTGGCTTTTTTTTTTTTTTTTTAATGTGTAATATCTTGAACTTCTGGACACTTTATCAGTTTTTTTGGTTTAGTATGGTGTGTGTTAATGTGAGAAGTCAGAAACATTGTATTTGCAGAACTTTTAAATTAAGATTTTAGATAAAGAACATCTTAGTCTGATCTGGGGATACCTACCTGTTTAGGCCCATGCAACAATAGTTTGTTTTCCTTTTATTTTATTGCTCTTTTGTCTGAGAATATGTCCACCCAGGGTGGGCATAAGGAAAGGTGTGTTCTTGACGCATATTAAAATGGCAATAAAGGTAAGGTAAATGGTTATTAGCTTGCATTGCACCATGAGCTATCGCTGCCAGTTAATACAGTGGTTTCCAAATGTCATAGATGAGATGATGGCATTGGAGTTTTATTGCTCCTGGACTGGAAGTCCTGAGACTGCATTCCTAATTTTCATCTCTCTTTACTGGATCTGTAAAATCTACTAGACTAGAGCAATAAATCTTTTGCAGTGGATTGCTGTTTTTCATAATGTAATAGAGTTTATTTGCCTAATATGACTAGATGCTCATTATTTGTCCTGTAGATATGTACCCAGGAAATTAGAAAATATATCAACACATTTTACTTCAGCAGTCAAAGCATTTTTGTCCTCTGCCCACCAGAAATTTCTTCTAATTTGATAAAGGGAAATATGTCTTATTAAGAAACTTTCTTTGTGAATCATAAAATTAACTTTAGTAATTTTGCGGGATATAGTTTTCTGATCTTTGTGTTTTTTATCAGATGGGTTTGCTTCTCATTATTCTAGGTCAGATACTCCATACCGATGTCGTTTACTTGCATTCTGGTCAAGGATTTTGTGAAGCTGAGAAGATAAAGAGGCTTCTGCTACAGTTCAAGTATGCTAAAAAAACTGCCATTTATTACCCTTTTGTACCAAACATAATGAAAATCTTCACTATACAAATACTTTCTTTTGCGTAGAACAAGAATTCTACTGATTTAACTGAAAATATTCTTTTTTTATGTAGTTTGGAGCTTATTTTTCTTTTAGTCTTATGTTCATGCTTTTACACTATGTGTATGTTAGAAATGTGAAATCAAGCCATGGCTATGACTAAGGCTGCATGCTATGAATGTATCCCTATAAAGCTCTGTCAATCCATTTATTTTTAGGAATAGAAATTAACATTTAGCTAAGGAATAAGTTTAGCCTTACGCTTCCTACCTCCCCCTGCCACAACCCCCAAACCACTCATCGATCTTTCCCTGTTCCAAAAGCCGCGTTTAGTTTTTGGAAGAGTTCTATTAAGCAAAGGAAATCCTGCTCAGGTAGATCTCCAGACAGACCCGCAAATAGGGGCAGCATGATTAAAAGGTTATTGTACCCCACTATTTTGGGATCCCCTGTGGACAGACATCTGGTCTACTGAGTCAGCCACTGAACTGCCACAGCATACAGTCCAGTTTGTCTTCAAGCATTAGACTGGCTTTAAACAAGGCGATTTGATGGCTGGCTGACTGTGGTGGGGGCAGTCAGAGGCAATGACCTTGCAAGCTGTTGCAAACTGATGTTCCCATTAAGGAATTAAGATTCTGATTGCTTGGGCTTCTGCCCTTTTTCATGACCCATAACAGATGAGGGAAATAGGAGATGAAAGGGTTTGAGAACTGTAAATAACATTACATTTATTTTACAAAGCATCATTTTTGGGTTTTCTGCAGATATTACCACTGTTCGGTTCCATTACAAATGAGTGAAAACGTTGACTCATCTCTTGAACTGTCACATTGAAAACCTGTTAAACACAATGTGATATTACTAGGAGTATGTTCTCTTTAAATCCAAGCCTTGTGTTATGTAAAATAAGATATATTTCATCGTTGTTGTGGATTGAATGCAATACATGAAAAAGTCTAAAAGAGCATAATTGTTCATTATTTTTTATCCTGTGCGAAGCTGTAGCACTGTTGTGATTGGCAATGGCACGGCCTGCAGGGAAACAGAAGCTTACTTTGCTGACTTAATTATGAAGAAATATTTTGCACCACTGGATGTTGTTTACTGGTAAGACCACTTTGCTTGCTGGGATATTAATTGGTTCATCATATTTTAACTCAACAGGTAGTTTTAAATGTAATTTTTTGAAGTATTTCTTTTTGTTGCCTTGTCTTTGAGTCAAGCTTGACCCATCCTTCTAGCCAAAGGAAAGTGGCTGTAGCTCTTTGGAGCATGAGAGTAGCTCTCCTGAGTCAGTAAGAGAGGCTCACTGATGCATTTTATTTTCTCTTCCTGAGGTTCAATCTGTTGCTATTATCATTGTAACCAAGTATGCGAGAATAGCAGCTCAAACAGCCAAGAACCTGTTTGACGTTGTGTGTTTATTTCTTGATAAATGAGATTTAAATGCAAATGGTAAAGCTTGTGTTTTCCAACTACAGTATGGAATCCTTGCTTATCCTATGGGTATTAAATGGTCTGGAAATAAGTATCTTGTTAATACCTAGCAGAACTAGTGAAGGTATTTATCTTCTTTGTGTTTTTTGGCAAATGTTTAATTTCACTGTCGTTCACTTCATATAGTTTAAAAATCTGTTATGTTGACATAAGCACTTTTGTCTGAAAGAGTAATAGTGAGTTCATTTATTGATCATATGCTATAAAATGTAAATAACTGGTTAGTTTACCCAGAAAAATGTATTTCTATAATACTGTGCAGGATGGTTTTCTCACTGCATTTTCCTCTTTTGCTTTAATATTTTCTCCATATTTATAGTTCAGTATTATAGAATTTGCAACATAATTATCAGTATTGATTTTTTTGGGGCCAGTAGAGCTACCAAGTTCTTGAAACAGACAAAAGCTCTTGTGAAATAGGATTTACTATAAATACTCTAAGGCAGAAGTCAGCTTATCAACTTGGTTGTTTTTTCTAGCAGTGACAGATAATTTTTTTAACCTTTCACTTTTTCTGAAACTTGTTGTGGTATTTGTAGGTTGAATATATAAATGCATTTGTCTAGCCTGCCAGATTAATTCCTGGAAGTGAAAATTAACATTATCAAAAGCATTTTTACTTTCGGTATATGTAATTGTTAATATTTTTATTGTGCTGTGCTCATATATGGTAAAGAGCTAGTCCCTACTTCAGAATTGGTATGCGGAATACTGAGGTACTGCATATTAAAATAAAAATTATAAAAATGATATTTTTTTGTACTGCATGCTATAGGTGACATTTGATGGTGGTGAACTTTGTAGACTGCTGTATGTTTGTGCGTTTATGTATGAAGCTGGGCTTGCCGTTCTTGTGTGTCTCTTCACATTTTGACAGTCCTAACAAGAGTTTCTTAAAGATTGGGGTTCCCATGTTGCTCTTTCTGCTAAACTGGTTTTATGTGCACCTAAGTGCATTATCCAGTGCTGGGGTTTCCCAGCTATGCTGCTAAATCCTGCAGGGTAGCTATTCTGTTTGCTTTCTAGCTCCAGAAAGCTTTTTTTCTTAATCTACTTGGTATTTCTTAGTAACAGAAGGGAATGACGAGTCCAGTCATCCACCCCTCACTTCCGATAATCCAATGAGATGCCTGGTATTTATGTCAGTCTGAGTTCAAAAATGTAAGTGATACATGGTAAATGAGGAGCAATTAGTACAGAATTACTGTTTGAGTAATAGGTGACAGTAGGCATACATTGTGAGAACTGCTATACCTTTTGAGGGGAACTATGAAAGGTGATTTGGAAGCGTGTGCTCTGCTCATCCTCTTTTTTATGTTTTAAATTTTTTTAATTAAAAAAACATCCCCCAGAGCATGTGCTCTCAGATCACAAAAAACTTCTGTTTCCATGTAGAGTCTTCCCTTGATTATGTTCTTTTCTCTTGATAGAGGAAAATGAGAGCTTTGTTTATATATAGACTGAATACAGATCTATAATCAGTTCTGTGGAAACCCACTGTATGCTTTTGAATTAAGTGATCTTTAAATAGATTTTCTGTTGAAATATCTAAGAAACAATTTAAGTAATGTTGGAACAGTTAATTTTTAAAGATTTGCTTCAGCAGGTTGCATTTAATGGATTTACTGTATAAAAAATGGGTTTAAAAATCAATTTAGTGTTTGAAATGCAGGGGGAAAAAACAAAACAAAACAAAACCCCCAAATAAAACCCAAACCAAACAAAAAAACTCAGAACAAAAGAAAAACTCTCCAGTACTTAAACTGTAACAGAATGAGTCAGTTGCATCTAACATGGTACCATTTTCTAAGCCTTCAGCTTCTTGCAGTGATGCACTGAGCTGCACGAAGGTGGAAAACCTTGCCCAGCAAAACAGTGCTCAGTTCGTTGCTGTGTGCAAGTTTCAGAAAATCACCAGTAGTATTTGCATTTACAATCTTTTTCCTTAAAGGAGTCCAAATGTCAAGTGGCTTGGCAGATGAGGATGGATTGTTTTATAGTGCTGTAAAACCAAAATCCCAATCAACTTAAGTGGTCATTCAGCAAGGTGGCTGATAGAGAAGTACTACAGACTTCAGCTTCCTTGGCAAATAAAGCTTGTAACATGACACTACTTATTTTTTTTTCTTAAAAGTGGAGAACAGAAACAGAAATCTTTATAAAAAAAAAAAAAAAATCTGTTCATACTTTCTTGTCCGGTTCATCATATGGAACTTGGATCATGCATTTCCAGGGAATTGAGACATTAATAGTCTGTACTTTGGGAAAGAAGGTTGATACATGCAGAAATAATCTGGACAGGTATGCACTCTAATGAAGGTTAATTATAATAACCAGCTGAACACTTAATTGGTTGCATGTATGTGCAGTACATGCTGAAGTGTGCTGAAATAGTCTCTCTGTTACTGAAGTCCTGTACAATAATTTCAGAATTGTGCATGAAGGTATTCCTGGGCTTTAGTATATGACTCTAGTCAGCACTGGACTACACAGCACTGATCTACAGACTTAAATAGGACCACCATTTCACCACTTATTTTTTTTTTTTAGTTGTGTGGCAAGAACCAAATTAACGGATTCTCACTTTAAAATAAGTAAAATCAGTATGAAAAGAGACTTCCAAAATAATATTCTTTATTTTCTTCATTTCATTTTCCCTCAAAACCATTACAATATTTTGATGACTGCGTTGTCTTTTTCAATGCTGATACATATATGAAAATCAAGCAATTAAAGGAACAATCCTCACCAATAGCAAGTGCAAACAACATACAGTTTTACTAAAGTTTTCCAAAGATAAGACATATCGGTGAAGACAGTAGTAGCAGAGGAGGCATGTGGCATGATTTTTTCGTGTGGCTTGAAATGTGTCTGGGCTCAGTTTGACAGTTTTTTGTTTGAGGCAAATATTTTTCACTGTTTTTGTAACAAATGTGCTTTCAGATACCTACATCCAACCTAAATAACTGCAGGACTGACTTTTTTTTTTTTTTTTCTTTTCCTCTCTTTTTGAATATAGTTTCCCTTTTAGAGCCGTGTTTATTGACTTAGATTAGGACTGGACTAGAGCCCAGAGACAGTCGTATCTAGTCTTCAGGTTTTTTGTTACAAATCAGTTTTTGTTACAAGGTTCAATAAATATTCTTGATTATTTATGTTAGTTCCATTGTGAGTTCTTGCCAAAGATACATTGTATTATAACCAAAACAGATGTTCTGTTTTAGATAAGTGTATTTGTTTTAACAAGACCAGAAATGTAAATGAAACAACAGTGTGTTCAACATTAACATGACAGAAGATGAACTTGTAGGATTTCATTGGCCTTTTTGGATCAAATGAAAACCTTGAAAAAATATTTCAGGAGTCTCATTCCACATTTCGATCACTGCAATTGTTTTTCTTTGATTGCTGTCAGTTGTAGGCATCTTGGAAATGAAACCTATCTGAATGACAGGTGAACTATGCTAGAGCAGGACAGCTCAATCCTCATATTTGGAAAGATAAAGTCACAATTTTAATTTTTCTTTCAGCCTCAGTGGTTTCATTGTCACAATACAGACATTCTTACTGGTCTGATTGTTACATTAATGCACACTCAGAATAAAGTATTCCAGCTCATATTTAAAAAAAAAGTTTAATAGGTGTCATGAATTGTTAATTGTTTTTAACAACCAGTAAAGAATGCAGACAGGCAAGCGTATTTTTTTTGTTGCTGTTTTTTAGGTGTCTCGGTGTTTAATATCTCTTATACTTGCTTAAAAACTTGATACAAAATCCTTTTCTGCCACTTTCAGCAAAACCTTTTCTTGCTCTTGAGACTTTATAAGCAACATAATTAATAATTTACTGCTGCTTAAGTTCAAGCACTTCTGTACTGTGACAAATAGGGAAAGTCTGTAACGTAATGTCTTAAATTTTTCTTTGAGTTTTCTTTTAATGTTTAAATTGTCTGCTTTAGAATACTTGGAAATGTTCTGCTAAGGTAGAATAGGACTGTTTAATACCTTTTGAAGTTGGACCTTGGTGGCAAGAAATTGATTTGGAAATATTTGTTCTACAGGAATTTAGGTCCGCTTGTATTTTATAGGTGTCTGCACATGCTTTAAATATCCTTTTCAATTTAAATGTGTGTTTTATGTTGTTGAATATCTACATTATACTCGCTCAGCTTTAACAAATACCACTTTCAAGTTCCATGCCTCTACATTTCTAATGTTACACTAGCTTAATTCCCATTACTTTTCTGCTTCATAGCACTCGCAGTTTGAAAGGGACCTAACATTCGGGTTCACATTATGATAATTAGGTTTCAAAGCAGTGTGGGGGGATTAAGATGTCTGAAGTCTAGTTGCTGAATAAAGTTCAGAACTACTTGTAAAACTTGTTTGAGTGGTTAACAGAAGTGGTTTTATTTATTCAGTGCTCATGCAGCATTAATCCGTATTTCATCAGGTACCCACAGTGCTGTAACTCTAGATATGACCTTGGGACTTAATTTACCCCATCTCAGTTTTCCTTATTAATGTGCCATGAAAGAGGTACATGAAAGATACCCAACATCAAAGCACCTTTTCAAATAAAGTGGTTGATATGAATCCTCTGGTATTTAACACTGTCTGTCAAATGTTTCAGCTGGTTTGCATCCTTTTACAAGCTATTGCTTGCTGCATTAATGCAGTTGTTTCAAGTCTCTTGAGAGTACAAAGGGGGTAGGGTTATGGGAAACTTTATTCCTATTTCTTTTTTATTATATTTTCTTTAAGCTGTTATTTTTGTCTGTTTAAGCTATATAACTCCATTGACGACACATTTATGTATGCACACCTACACACCTTAGGTCATTAGATGTCTGACACAGAAGGTATAAAGGAATTTGGAAAGTTCTGGCAAAAAGGAATACATACAGGGCAGAAACAATGCACACGTCCAATATGTGCACTGAAGAACCTTTGTTCTGCTTTCATCTCTTTCAATCTCTAGTGGAGTCATGAGAAGTCCTAAACAATGAAGAAATAATCTGAGGAGCAAACAGGTTTACAATGTGCATGAAGAGGTCATAGTCAATTAAAAACATTTTGAATTATGTAGTGATTTACAGCCAAAATGTCTTCTGTCACTTAGAATTTGTTTTCTGTTGTGATTATTTGCCATAGCTGAGTAAGAACTCGTGATCATGCACACTTCAAGTGAAAAATCACTTTCTGTATATTTATATTTACAGGAGTCAGTCCTGTAAATTGGAACCTCGCTCTGCATAGAGACTTCTTCCTGCTATTCTTGATTATTCTTAAGTTTAGATAGTCTATTGATAAGCACAACATGGGCTGTTAAAAGTGTCGCATTTAAAATGGCATCAAATGTTTGTTCCTTGTGCATCCACAGACTGGTATCCTACATTGAGCTGATTCAAAAGACGAAATTCAGAAGATTCAGAAAATCTTAGATTTTGAAGCAGTCCAAGAAAGTAAAGATTCCCCTCTGCCCCTGCACTGTTGCTTGTTTTAAAAGTTTAGTGTAGACACCGGTATCATCTCTAGGTGTGTTTTTCTGAGCAGAAGAGGAGAAATGGGTAAGTGAAGTTACAGTGGGACAAGTGAAATAGGTGATAATTTCTGACTTGTGTAGCATGAATTTGAAACTTTTTAAAACAAAATTTATAAGCGATACACTTGACATGATTATGGAGCCATCTTTGAATTCTATTTCAGAGAAATAACTCACAGGTTTTTAAGATAAGAACAGGAACTATTTGAGTATGTCACTGTAGTTAGAGATTAATTCCTTTAAGTTCAGAAAAAGTAAAATGTATGTGGAGTCTAGACTTCAGCAATATGAAGGCAGGGGGTCAGGAAGTAAATTTAACTAGCGAAAGAAAGCTGAATCTTGAGAAAAAAGTTCATTTTTCCAGAACACTAGGACATGTAGTTTGACTTGCATCCAGAGCAATCTATGGGAAAACAGTCTTGGGGGAGAGAGGAAAGCTATTCATGTAACTTCCTTTCTATGTTTTCTCTTTCTAAAAGAAAATCATAGTAGCAGTAATGTCAAGCACTGATTTTAAAAGTTATGTATTCTCAGTATGTAAATCTTTCCAGACCTTTAAAGGATACTAAACAGACAAGCAAAAAAAAAAAAAAAAAAAATCACTTCTGTATAATTAGGGAAGAGTTTAGGATGCAAAGCCGTTAAGCATGTGGTAAGTTGTTTAAGGGCAACTTTGCACGCTCTTCAATTGGAAATATACTGATCTCAAATACACTTCCGTCAATCAGATAATAAATTTGAGAAATTGATCACAATAATTCCTGTACCATTCCCCTTTTGTTTTTTAACAGAAAAGTAATTTTTTTATATTTAGGATTGAGTATTACTTCTCTATTTTCAGTTGTATTTTATGTTCCCTGCTGAGCAGTAATTTGTACACAGGCTGTTTTCTTTTAGAACTTTGTTATTTTCAGATAAAAAAAAGCCCACTTTTTTTTTTTTATTTAAGATAATCAGCTAGAAGAGATGTGGTATTGCAGTACAACAGAAGTCAGGTGAAGAAAGGGAGCCATCCAAAAATATTTACAAACACAAAAGAAGGACATGTTGGATAGGTAAAAGGTGGAGACAGACAAAGGATGAGCAATGAGCAAGTGCTACTGTTTCTGCACAGTCTGTGCCCATCAGGTCCCCTGGAAGCAGTTTTGGAATGTGTATTTCATGGGGTGTATTCATAGAGCAACAACTGGGTGTTTTGTTCCTAAAGCTCACTTAAAACAAAGTCAGATTTTTACCAAATATTTGTAGCAGCGATTTTAATGTTCAGCATAGAACTGCTATACTACTATGCTTCCAGTTAGGGAATTATAGTTGTGGGCTGTGTTTGGCTCAGTAGTAGAAGTCTTTAAAACACTATTTTTATCACTTAACATTGTGTGCTGGTCAGTCTTTCAAATGCAATCTCCCTTCTTAAGAACTTTCTATGATGACAATGAAAATTATTCTGGCCTAAAGTCCCTTGTTAAGGCTACTTTCAGAGCTCAGAAATAAGGAAGGATTTAATAGATTTAAAGAAAAAGAGATGACCAGATATTAAATTTGCTAGATTGCTACAGTGAAACAGAAGTAGTTCATGTGAGTGTCTGATATTTTTGAGGGGATGGGGTACTGTACAGGTTAAAAATAAGCTTTTTATTTCAGACTGAAAGGATTCAGGTCACTGTTTAACGTGGTTACAACCTTGAAAGTTTTTCTGTGCCATTTGGTTGACACCACAAGGTTCTTACCTGTTTAATTTCAAGGAAAGATTTCCAGGAATACCTTTAGCAGAATGAACGTAACATAAGGCAATATTATAACATGCCCACTTGGCCAGAATTGGTGTTCTTATTCGGTCTGACCTTCTTTTGCTGAAGGGTCCCCAAACCACCCTTTTTCACGGTGGCTGTTGCATCACTTACATGACGTTTGGAGTATTAGTAGAGATACTGAAGGACAAAACTTCCAAGTCATCATCTGTGTCTGACAGGTTACGTGCAGGTCTGCACTGCGTGTGCTGCCTTGTACTTGGCAGGAGAAGGTGGGGAGCCTTTTGTTCAGAGGTGTCTGAGTGGTGGCCAAGGTCACGGGGTGGCTTAAGGAATGCAAGAAGCCTGAGAGACTGGGTAGCTGGTGGAGGAAGCGGTGCAGAAAGAATGAGGGTGCAGTCAGGGAATAACAGGCAGGGCACTTTCAAGGTACTTCCTCTAGGCAGAAGCACTGAAGTACAGTCTATGGGAACTTCACACGGCTTTCAGCTCTTTGTCGTTTCAATGCAGGCTACGTCAAGAGAACAGTTCCCTCCCCTAATCGTTTGTGAGTGTGAATGGTGTACAGCCCAAGCTTAAAACTGAGGTTTGGACTTCAGCTGAAAAATGTGACCTAATGACATGTTATGGCTTCTCACAACAAGCGTTGGAGCCAGACTCTCAGCAACTGCATCTATGAAACTTTTCCCAATATTACAGGGTTTTATTATTTTTTTTCTCTAGCTGGAGTGAGCTGAAGTATGCTTGTTCCGTGTAACGCCAGAGAGTGTTTTAAATTGCTGTCTATTCCTTATAAGGCTTAGAAAGTTAGGGTTTGGTCAGTTACTGTAAGACATCACGTGAAGAAAATGAGTCATACTCTGTACACAGCTAGGAATGTGAAAGTTTAATGATATGAGCCTTAAATGTTCCAGGCTTGGTATTGATCCTGATCTCAAACAAACCAGAAAAGCTTAGACTGCAGCACTGTTTTAAGTGCTTCCAAAACTAGCATGTTTGGTTCAGTGTCTCTGTATTTTTAGGTGGTTTTTTTTTTTTTTTTTTTTTTGTTTGCTTTAAAGTTAAACAGCATGTGTGATTACCTCCATTTCCATTGTAGTAGAGATGGAATGTAATCAGATTTGGATGTTACCTGCTCAAACAGAAGCCAAAAGAGGTTAGATGGTGACCAAGCTGAATCACAATGGATCTTTGACGTACTTTTGACTTGCAGAGCGTCAAAAAATTCACTAGTGGCAGTGTAGAATTCATTCCAGAGACCGTAAACCTTCTGACAGTGGGCTGGTTTCTTCCATGTCCTTTGTGAACCCATTGGAAGAAGCCTGTGAACTACAGAAAGAACTAAGGACCCAGAAACTTCATATTTAAAATACATGAAATTGTGCATAGGCAATCCTCCCCTCATTTGCATTTGCAGAACTCTGATTACAGAAACGCGCAGTGTGATGCTTATTACCCCTGTCTGTCCATTTTACACTGCTAGCGTTTACCCATTGCCTGAGATTATACAGCATGGCTCCACAGTAGCATGGTATCTCCATGCTAACAAAATCTTTGATACTGAGAAGTGAATGTAGATTAAACCCATTAAAATGCTAACTTGTGATTTGTGTCAATATTGCCTTTCTAAAATAAGTGATGCCTGTGGTGTTTGGGATATTACTGTCTCCTCTTCATACTTAAGAGACATCAGAAACATATGTTTGTGTGTTTTAAGTGACATTGACATGAAATAGCTGTGGCAATTGGTAAATTTTCACTAGTAGAGAGGAAACATTTATTTAGCCTCCTCACTATGTAAAAAAAGGTCCAGCAGGAATTACTTGCGGAATACTGTCAGGAGTTAATTTAAATGGAAGCATCCAAATATCGTGATTAATGCTGAGAGCATCCAGATTAAAATTATATAAATACAAGATGTATCCTCTGATTTGTGAGGTACTAAGACTGAGTATTATTGCACAGTCTGACCTGGTTGTATATTTGGGTGGTGTTTTGTCTTCAAATAGACATGCTGTAGGAACCTAACGGAGAAGTAAGCATTTTTCCATTTGTGTGAGGTTGCCAGTAATATGTTTTTACTTAAGTTGAGATTCTGCCAAACTTCATACCTATTCATTTGTGAAACACTTGGTGCTCTGCATTTCAGCTCTTACTGGGCTTCCTTTATTGTTGTGTGATGTGATATACAGATTTATTTATTTATTTTTATATACTGTGCTATTATTATTGATGCTGATAGCAGAAGCTTAGGTTAGGTGGTTAGATTACATTAGGCTGTCTAACACTATGTTAGATACTTTGGAATGAAATTCTTCGATCTAGATCTCTGTTAGAGAGTGTGTGTGGGTTGCATGTATTTCTAAATAATAATTAGAAATGTTTAAGAAAATAAAGGAGTAAGCATATGCACAAATGCTGTCATTAGTGGGGAAAAGTTTCTTTATTCTTCAAATTATCAATACTGTTGAGAATCAGTAAAAATGAAAGTTGGTGGGCAAATCCAAAGTTTGGATCCCTCTGAAAATACTTTCAGGATTGTTTTGAGAAGTAAACCTCAGGAAATTGCCACCTGTGCAGCTGCTAACAGATTCCTCCAGTACCAGGAGAGTAACTTGTTACAAACCTCAATTTTATGAAAAAAACCAAAATGGCTTGGATTTTAGGGAGACTTGAAAATTAAACATTAATGACAAATACGTGGCTGATAGCCTAAGAATCTTCAGGACTGGAGAGCAAATACAGCATATCTGTCAGTAAAGCAAGGACTCTTTCCTTCTGCAGTTACATAAAATTGTTATTCCTCTTTCTGATTTCAGTGTGTTGACTCTTAGAGGCTGTTGGCAGTGTAGGGGTGAGTGGTACCCATCTTGCACCTTCACTTGGGGTAATTTTGTGTGAAACTGCAGGCTATGCTTACTTTTCTTATCAACAAAGTATATGGCAGTTTTGAAGGCTTTGTGAATGCATTGAAAGGAGCCACAGCAGTGATAGATACTGCAGCAAACATGATGTTTTCAGGGCATGAGAGACAGAGAGCATAGATGTGCTGTGTGATTCGAAGGGACTTTGAGTAGGTTATTTCATCTTGAAAAGGGATTAATTTAGATGTCTGCAGTGTCAGGCAGTTGTAACTAAAGGTGCTTATTGAGAGTAATTCTTTTCTATAACTGGATCCCAGCAGTTTTGTCAATGATGAGTAAGTGGAGGGAAGGAGAAATGTTCCATTTCTCGTGGTGGGTGACATGGAGGCAAGAAAAAGTATGTCTGAAAGGAGACATCAAAAAACAAGCTACATGAAGCAGCTTCCTCTGTACCAGGCCCTCTGAGCAGCAACTGGGAGCAGGCGAAGGGAAGCGAAAGGGCAGAGAAGGGTGGTACTGGTTTTCCTGTTCCTTTTCAGTTTTGGGAGATCTGTGTTGCTTTGGCTTAGAGTATGGTTGTAGATGTTATCATGTCCTTCTAGGAGTTCTGTACATTAGTGTTTTTTCCTTTTCTTAAATACCCAGCATTCCTGAAAACAGATTTGTTGCTCAGAGAAATGTTTTCACTTTCATCCTGTTTGCAACTGCCAGTAATATCATACAGCTCAGTTGTCTGGAGCTTTCTAAATAAAAATTCTGGAGGTGGAGGGCAGGGGGAAGTTGTCCGTCTATATGAAATTACAGTTATTGGTAATGTTAAATTGGCTTTCCACGTAAAACCTCTCTCTCAAACCTAATTAATTTTTATATTTTGTTAAATAGCTTTGGCAGCTAAGGCAACATGCCTACTGCCTGTTCAGTTCTTTTATTGGGTTGAACTAGAACTAACATTTGGATAAAATACATTTTGACATTTGAATTTGACATAAATATTTCAGGGAAACAGTTTAGACATGCATCCTCCATGGGTGATTCTCTTGTCAGTGTTACGATGTTGTACTTTGGAAGAGGGCTTTCAGTAAGATCAGTGATGCATTTATTACTTGTTCCTGGTTTATTTTTCCTGGTAGTATAAAATCACAGCACAAAGTTACTTTGTCATTCTTTTATTAAAGTTATTTTTTAGAAGTTAGTTTGTCATTTTTAAGTAAATCAAACTGGATATTCTTGTGTTACTTCTCAGTGATTATCCTTCAGCTGAAGGAAATGTTAACTCTAATCTTCAGCTATAAGAGTAAATAGAAAGAGACATTGTCAATTTGAATGTTTTAAAATAAAATAATTTTGAAATCATGATATAGCATCCTTTTAATATATCCTGTTTCTTTAGCTAATAACAACCAAAAAGGACTTTTAGAGGAATGTTTAATTCCCTTCAAAGGAATGCTTAAGGCTGTCCTCTGTTCCTCTTGTTTTTCCCTGCTCCTGTTGTCCCTGTCTGGCTCTGCTGACGTCCTGCTGTCTCTTTTACCTGCATGTCCACAGCCGCCTGGTCCCTCCTCAGTTGTAGCTTTCTCCTTAGGGAAACTGCCTAATGACCTCTTGGCATTTCTGGAGAAGACCACTCACTGGAAAGACCGTGTTTCTGGTCGTTATTAGCAGAGCAAGTTAGGGGAAATGATTTTTCCTTTCACTGGCTGCTTTTTGCAGGAGTGATGTTTTCTGATTGAGACAGGATTTTGAATAAAGGGGTTGTTTGGTGCTAAGCGAGAAGGAAAAAATGGTGACATCTAATTCAGAGGAGATTGTTTTCAGTTTTATGGTCTGTAGGAAATTCCTTCCAGGTTTTTATAAGTGAAGATACAGAGTAAATGTTGATAATAATGATTTGTGTAAATAGGGGTGTGTGTGTGTATGTATATATATTTTAGTATACAATGCACAAAATGCAAAGTTCATTATTTTTTGGTCAACTTCACCAACATTATGAACCCAACTAATTTGTGATTAATATTAGATTGTGATAAAGTGAAATTTGTAATTTGTACAGTGAACTTCGGGGGAGATGCTTTCTTTATGTAAATCATCTTTGGGTCATCTAAAATACCAGCTTTTGTACTCAGTACAAGTTGAAGCTTTTAATGATTAAAACAGGTCTCATGTAAAAATTTTAAAGGAACGTTCGTGTGTACTCCTTGTTTATAAAGCATTTGTAAGTTAATTTCCATTGGATTTAATGACAAAACATAAGTTTGGGGTTTCTTCTTTACTGTCCCACAGTTGATATAATTAAATCACATAAATCACATGGTGCATGTGATGGTGGTGGTGATGTGAGCCTTTATGAACTTCAGAGGAAGTTAAAACTTGGAGCCTGTGAAATGTGTTTGTTCTGGTTCTCAGGGTTTGATTAAACCCAAATCTAGGGCATGCCAGTCTGTGTTTTTAGTAATTTTAATTTATATTTTCTAAGAAAATGTTTCAACATCTTGAACAGAATTCTGAACAGTCTTTAGCTGACTTCAGAAAATAATTTTCAAATATGCATTTTAGAACGATTTACATGTTTTTTTATGATTAGATGCTTCTATATGCAATTTCATGAATTGGTGGGGGGAAGGAAAGTAGCAATTAGACCCTTAATATTAAAATCTACATCAATACTTCCTTAATATAATTTGGATCTGAATTAGCTGAACTTTTATTTATGCTTACACTTGGAAGCCTATCCCTTCTCTGGGGGTAAATATTTAATGTTTGTGCCTTGTTCTTTTGGTGGGCAAGGAGCTTGTTACCCTATCTCTGCAGCAGATGTAAGAAATGCTGTCAGCCTCATAACAGCCTGACCAGTAAAAGCCCCGGGATGGTCCAGTACAGATCTCGGTCATGTTGTTGCATGTGACAGCATTGGTGTGTGAATGTAAGCTTCGTGCTGCTCTAGCTCAGGGCTGCAGAGATGCTGATGGCAGCAATAGTACTGGCCTGTCTACCAGGGGCAGGCAGAGGATGAGGCTTGGCTCCGCCACCTTCCTCGCTAGCCAGCAGAGCTGAGCAGGTGCCTGAGGGCAGGAGATGCTCTGCCGTATTAAAGGGTGCTGTGTATCCCACCCTGGCATATGTTCTCCATAACCCCCTGTAGGAGTTGTCTGCATCAGCCAGCGTGCCTCCGAGCCCTTCGCTGCTGCACTGCCGTGGCATCTCTAGCAGATAAACTCCTGCTCTCATCCAGACAATTATTGTTTTAATGTTGTGTTGTGTCTTCTTCTATAGCCCTGATCCCCAAATTATTGAGGTTTTGGTGTTTTTGTGGTTTTTATTTTTATTTTTTTAAGTAACAGCTCTTAGTTATCAACAGAAGAACAGTTTTAACAGTTTAACATCAGATAGTTAAAACTAAGTGGGCTTACTCTGTTACTGCAGGAATCAGAAGGACACATTTCCTTTCTTTTCATTTCCCAAACAATTTCAGGGTTTTGTTTCACTTACAGCGTTTGAGGAAGCTAGGATTTAGGGACTTTTCAGTGCAGCACTCTTTGAATACAATAGTGCATTAACTTTTAAAAAATCTCCATTTGTTCCTGAGACAGTTCCAGGGTGGATATGTACTTTTCTGAAATGTATACATGGTGCTAAGTTTTTAAACTGACATTAAAAAAAAAAAAATACATCTGAGGTTTAGTATTATCAAACCATCAGTTCTCAGCTACAGAGGATCCAAGTTTTCCTGATAATACGTAGTAGTTTTTGGAGTCTCCGTTCATGGAAATATTTGATACCTGACTGGTTACTGCCCTGAGCAACTTGCTTTGCTGATGCTGCTTTGAGTGAGGGTGTTAGATCAGCTGATCTCCACAGGTGCCTTTCAACCACAGTCATTCCCTGTCACTCAGCAGTTTCCAAAAGCTGAAAATGTCATTCCAAGACCCTCACTCTTCATTGTGGGCTTGTCTTGCAGGATCCAGACGTAAGGATCTAATGACCGGTCCAGAGAAGCAGGTGTGAGGTAGATGCCCATGGCCCACATGATGGGGCAACTGCAGACTCTGCAGGCACTCAGCATAGTTTCTGATTGTTTGTGTTTTCTCTACAATGCTTTCCAGAAGACTCTTCAATTGGGTTCCAGTCTACCTTTCTTGCTGCCCAAATATGAATCGGCAGGAAAGCTTTGAAATAACTTGCTCTCATTTTGAATTAATGTGTGCACTGAGGAGAGAACAGAGCTTTGAATAGGGGAAGGAAGAAATCTAGTTCATTCTAGGGCTTTGGTTTTGGGTGGAAGTTGGGCTGTTAGTGGATTTTCATTTATTTATTTATTTTCCCTTCCAAGAAAAAACTGAGTATGAACTTCCTGGTGCAAACTTTGCCATCTGTTAGAGAAAGCTACATAGTTGTATTTGAAAAGGATAAGCTAACAGTTTTGTTAGTTTCATCAGTGCCTTTGTTTGAAGTCACGTAACTGTGACCTGCAACTCCTCAAATGTTTTTAAGAGACTTTCCCATTATAAAAGGGGAGTCAAGAAGACTAACATGATTAAAAAGATGCATGTTCCAAGATATTTTTTCCTGCAAAATATTTGTCATTGGACTCACAAGTAACTAGATGTATAAATGTGTCAACCTTTACTGTAAGATATTTTATTGTTAGAATTGCAGGTGATTGAGTATCTAAGTATTGTGTAACACACCTGTGACTGGAATATCACTTTGAAAATTGCAGTGTAAAAAGTAGGACCTAAAATAGTTTAGCTGTGTTTTTATGATTTAGATGTAAGGATATCTCTTCAAAAACTAGAAAGCCATCTTACCCTTATGTGCTTTTGTATTTTGATAACTTAAAAAAAAAAGAAGACTATTTCATAGTTAAGTTTTTTGGTTTGGGTTTTTGGGTTTGTTTTTTTTTTAGTTTCTCCAGTACAGAAGAATAACTCTTTTGAAGTGTTTGTAACTGGATGAAAAACATATTTTAAATGAAGTGGTCTTTCAGCATATGTTTATGCCAGTTCTAGTGATATTACTCATGGGAAGTCTCCAGTGTGGATCTGTCACAATCTGAGGGAACAAATTATTCCCTTTTAAGAGAAGGGGGAAAACAAATATAGCACTACCTAACTAAATCTTTATTTCACTAACTCCAGATATTTATTTATGTCAGGCTTTCCCCCCCTTTTGGTTACAGTCTTACTAAAGGAATTTGTTTTCTGTAAAAACACGCAATTCATAAATCAATTTCAAGTTTATGGGGACTTGGTGGCTATTTTTACTTGGTTTTTTCACTTAGGTTGATACATACTTCTGTTTGTAATATAAAATGAGGCAGTATCCACTGTTTTAAATGGTTAATTATAAATACACCTAATGTTTAGCTCACTTTCATTTGGAGACATATTTGATTCAGATTAGCATCTCTTACTGTAGATGCCCAGCAGTAGCATATGATATCAGTAAAATAATATTTAAAACTGACAATGAGGAACACCACAGAAGACATGAAAGAACCCTAGAGGCCTAAAAAGAGAAAAACGTATCATTTAATAGCAAAGCACTCCATCTACTTATGTTGGTCTACAGACATTTGAGTATGTCTTCTTACCTTTAAATCTGTGCCTGAGAAAAGTAAATGAGCTATTAAAATATGCTTGTTAAGGTATAAAGCAAGCTTTGTTTGTTTTTATTTTTTTTCAGTTTTGCATGAAAAAATTTTACCTTTTCCTGAAGAATGATTAATCTACTCTTTCTTAACTTTCCTGGATTTTTTCCTGTCTGTTGCTATAATCTTTTTTTATACTGTAATGCTACATCCCCTTCATAGAGGGTTAATAGATTTTGCTGGAAGCACTAAACTAGTACCTCAGTTCTACAGCCTTTTTCCCAGTGAAGAAAAATATTTTCCCGATGGACAGAATGGAGCACTTCTTTATTAGCATCAGCTTTAAATAGTCATAAACTAGAATATAAGAAAATGTCAAAGCAACCTGTTTTTCCTGTATTACAAAAATGAAGCACAAAAAAAAAAAACAAACCCAAAAATGAGGAATTAAAAAATGTAGAGCACTGTCATGATTAAGTTGGCAGAAATTATTTTGTGAGATAGCAGCATATAATTTTGATCAGGTCTGCATGAAGTACCATTTATTGATGTAACGTCTGTCTTGAGTATGTTGAGCTGGAGAACAAACACAGGAGGTGAACGTATCCTCTGTGAACTAAAGCAGACAGCCTTTTTTTGTTTTTGTTTTTTAGATTAATTCCAAATCAAAGTAAATTAAGAAGAAAAAACACAGCTAACTCACACTTTTCCTTAGTATTTGATACCTCAAAGAAGTTTTCCTGCCAACATTCATTCTGATACCAGAATTCTTAATTTATTTTGAGTTTCTCTATGTGGAAGACCTGGGTACTTCAGAGTTCAGTAAACTGTGCCAAGAAGTGTCTGTACATTAATAATATTTAATATGATGTTTTCAGATACAGCCTAGGTATTAAGAGGGATGGGGAGGGATCAGAGGAACAGCAGCAGAGGGTTCTGTGATTCCCTCAGACCATGCAGAGGGCCTCTGCATTGCCTTGCTTAGCCCTGGTAGAAGGGATATAGTTGACTCCAGCCTTCCCTTGTGGACCTGTGCTGGGGAGAGGGTCGCTTGCTAAGGAGAGACTGAGTATGGAGATCAGTGATATTGTAGGAAGTGAGGGGAAAAGCCTAATTAAGCCTGACTGGAGTCAAAGTTACAGGTCAAAATTTTGCATGAATCAGGGCTGTGGAGGCTGCACGGCAGCACTGGCCATGCTGCCTCCCAACTGCCCAGAGTGAGCATTAAAGAAAATGACAGTTGCTGGAGGTGCCGTTCTCCAAGAGGCGTTTTGCTCCATATGTTGTGGTCTGGTCCAGTTATATTCCACTCTGGGGACAAAGTCTCCATGAGAGTTAATGTGACTCTAAGCTCCTTCTAACTGTGTTTTAGCTGCAACAGTTGCTGCATCTGTGTTGCGCGTTCTACCAGACCAAAATGATTCCTGAGAGCAATAATAGCAACTGAATAGCATGTTTTGTGGCCTTTCCAGGTAATTTCAAACTGCCTGTTCACATGTGACACTTATTGATACAATTTTTATTTGGCTAAATCTGAATGCTTTATGAAGTTCACTGACAGATAAATTGGTTGAGAAGCCTGTGTTCAGTGGAGCATGTGATGGACGATCCTTAAATAGATCATCTGTGTCTTAAATGTCCTGTGTCCCACAGGAGAAGGGTGGTGTGTGCATGCAACAGGGAAATGTTTTGGTTTGAAAATTAGACAGACACCAGTTTCACGAATTATAAACTGTTGGTGACAAGGCCAAATGTAGGAGGTAACAGCAACATCTAGGTATGTCTTAAAAAAAAAAATAATCCTGCCTATAAAAAGTCTTATTTGTTCCCAGAACCTTAGTTCTTTCTACTTATAATGCTCCAACTTGAGTGAGTATGCAACGATGCATGAACATGAACTGCCAAGTTCCAGTGTTTTACCACATTTCTGCTGTTCCCAAAAGCAGCCAGGGTGGGTCTTACCTCTTGCAAGATCCTGTGTGGCTGGAGATGGGCTGGATGAAACACCTGCTTTTCCCATGTTTGACCACTGCAGGCGTTTCTGCTTGGCTGAGCTGAGAAGGAGCTGCTGGCAGGACAGCATTGGTGAAGGCTTGTGCTCTGGAATTTGCAGCTTCCTTTGGTCTGCTGGCTTGTTGGCTTCACCATGCTCTTGAGAAGTGGGAGGGGCAGGGGCTAATTAAGGCTGCTCTTTGAGCTCTTCAGTGTGGAACAGTTTTGCTAGGCTTCTGGGGGAGCATCATCATCATCTTGTTGGACTGCCATGTTTTTAATGTATGCATCTAGGCAATTTCATCTCAAGGGTCTCTATAAATAGATGGAATGTGAGGTTTAACATTGCCTAGTGTTTCTCTTCTTTTTGAAGTGTGACTGCCATAATCAGTTGTGTTTCTTTGTCTCCCTGTGCCCCCCTCACAGTAAGCAAAAGGATGGTAGGTAAAATCTTGGCAGTGTTTGGCTATATTTTTTACTGTTGTATATATGGTTTGTTCCCCTGAGGTCACTGGAATAATTTAGTTGTGTAAAACTGAGTGCTGGCAGGATTGGTCTTGAAATTATAAACTGTATTCATAAAGGAGCATACCCATCTTCATGCCTCTTATATTTTTTGAGTGAATTCTAGAGTTTTCATCTTCTTTGTCAATCCTGAAGCCTCTTTGTACTGTCTTTCCTTTTTTCTACTGTTAACGTAAATTGGTTATAGATAGGTAACTTTTTAACGTATTTGAATATATCTAATTGTCATTAATTTTGCTTAGGACTACTTTAATGCTATCATATTGTAATCACATAAAATGTGCTTTTTCCTTTTTAAACTTGTGCTCTTACATTAGATAATATTATATTCTATGTTAATCTACATTGCTGCATTTCTCTTCATGGCATTGCTGCAACAGGGAGAAGAGCAGTAGCTAAATTTTGTCTGTGGAATTCCTACTGTACTACAGTGTTTAAAGTAAAAATAAATTACTTAACTGCTTTTTAGTTGGATGGTAGATTGGAAGTAGATTTTTGGACCTGGAGTTCATATTTTAAAGCTCTCTGCAAGAGCAGAAAGAAGTTTCAACTCTAGCTGCTTTATGAGCAATGACAGGACCTGTTTTCTGAAACTGTCAGTGAAAGCAGTGGGGGCAGTCACAGGTGACTGTCACCTTCAGTCTTGAAACATGCCACCCTTGGTCTTTCACTTTTCACTGCAGACATGGGACGTGTATTTCTTCTGGGGATGAATCCACAGCACCGGTTTTGTTCTGATAACAGCATCTGGCACTAGATTGATTTAACAGGCTATGAGGTTTGCTCTTTTCAGATATGCACTTGTACGGCAGCTTCTGTGCAGCTCTGACATGGCCACACGCTACTGTTGTTTTTTCTGCCTCCTAGCACCACGTGTGAAGCTAAAGCTCTTTGACACCTGCCATTTGGACCCTTTTCTTACTGAAAAATGTCAGCGTTTTCAGACAAGATGAAGACAGATATCTGATCATTCTTCCCTTTGCAGGGATGTGCTGAGGGCATGGTTCATACACAGATGAATAAAGGATTCCAGGCTGTACCTATACAGTTTGTTTTATTAGTTTAGTATGCTAAGTAGTTTTTTATTTAGGGGTTCATAGAGTTGTATCTAATATGGAAGAAATTAAAGCATGGTAACTTGTTACATCTTGCAATAACTCTCAAACCCATGACACTCTAATGCAAGTAGCAATTGTCTTTTTGTTTTAATGGCAGGAATTCTCACACCACTTCTCTTTGGGCAGGGGAATGATGGTAGTTGAGGAGCTGAAATCAGAAAATGTTGAACTCTTCTGAAATCAGTGAAATACTTTATGGGATGTGTTTTCTGCATTCATCCAAATCTGGAAGTTAGTAGAACTGGGCTGCATTTTCCAAAGCAGTAACTTTTTTAAAGGGGATGCTTTTAAATCCTGTGCCACAATTGCTTCCCCCCTATTCTTGAAACCTGTTTTGTACTAATAGGCAATCGGGTTGTTTGTCCCTGAACATAATTCTCCTCATTTGAAATATCATTTTATTATGTTTGATTACAGGCAAAATGCTCTTAGAATGTAAAATCTCCATGCAGCCCTCTTTCATGCTCGCAAGCAGTGAAAGTCGAAAATGTTGGGTGGTGTTAGCTCTAATATTTCCCAGCTTGCAGGGAAGTGGGTAATACTTGATGACAGCTATTTCAATAATAGCATTTTTTAATATTCTTATTTTTTTGGTCTTTGTCATGCATTTCTGCTGAGATTTGGATGCAGGTCTTTGTAGTTAAACTAGCTTTGGCTTCTTCCTTTTAATTTCTTATAAAACAGACATTGAAGAATCCTTGCATTTTATCTGATGTTGAAAAACTATAATTTCGTTTTTCAAACAGTTATTTTTTTCTTTTGCATATTGTTCTTCATCTGAAAGTGTGTACTCAATTCTGTAGTGAAGTTTAGTTCTGCATAAACACACTGGAAGAACAGAAAATCATATATTTGAAGACAATGTTATTTTAAGATAAGGCACTTAATGATTTGAAACAATGATACAAACTGTGATTAGCTTATCTTGATAAACACTGTTAGAAACAGTCCTAATACTTTTCCCTTCACTAGGTTCTAAAGATCTACACTGTCTACCAGGAAAGCCATCACGTTAACTGGTGCTAAATGTCATTTGTGTTTAGGAGAGAAATAATCTCTAATGCAAGAATGGTTGCCTTGAAATTCTGTCATTTCAGAAGCTGCTCTAAGGTATTTATTTATTGTTCTGATGTAGGGTCAGCAAGCTGTTTTAAAAGTAGGGGTTTGTGACTGAAAGACCTACTGTTGTTCTCTGTTGTAATTTGCTGCGTGACTGAGTTCCTGGTTTGAAATAGTTTAATAGTTTTTACTTTAAAAAGTAGATTGAGTTGGTCAAGACAAAAGTACTTTCTTCTTTGCATGGTGTAATTTCTGGTAAACTTTGTGAAATATCAAGCATGCTCATTTATACATGGGTAGAAACCTTTACAGACTTTCTTGTTGTGAATTCGAAACAGTAGTTGTAGGCAGAATTTCACTTAATATTTTCTGTGGAAACTTACGGAATATGGCTAAGCAACAACGCTGGATCTGTATCATTGCTTGTCATTTGATGTGCTGTCTTAAGACACTCTGTGGGCTTAACTTCTTGCATGCTTGGGAGCTCCTGAGCAGGAGCTGTACTTGTGCCTGCTCCCCCCTCCCCGCCCCAATCTTATTGAATGGCTTCACTATGAGCTGTTCTGTAGTATTTTTTGCAGAAAAAGACTATAACACCTCTTGTCTAATATGGCTGATATTGACTTCTGTATAAGCAAAACTCACGTGGTACATAGTGACTAAAAGTTTTGAATGAAGCAATGGAAATTTGATGAAATTCCTATCTAACAGTATATTTTACCATTGTAAAAATATACTTAATACTGGAATATCTCCCGAGTTCAATATATTGTTAAAATTTAAAGCTAAATCTTTAAATTATTTAAAACCACAGGTGAATTGTATGGGTTTTGGCTTGATTCTGTTGACTAATGATTGCTTTCTAGTAAAATCTTTTTTCGTGATCCTAACATCTTTCTTTACCGTTAACGTATTGGAGGTGGGGGAAAGAGCAGATTTTTAATTTAATCTCACCTGTCAGAATGAACTGGCTTTTAATAATCTTTTCAGGCTTTTTATTCTTTGACTACATTGAGTATATACCAGAACCTTTTTATCTTGCGCTTCCATGACATATGTTCCTCATAAGGAAAAAAAGTAATGGCTTAGCTGTGTCAGAGCCAGGGTCTGTCACGCCTGGTGTCCCATTGTTCCCGTGGCCGAGTGCATGTGGCTGAATAAATCACACTGTTCTGCTCAGCCTGCGCTGGGCTGCCGTCGCCAACCGGCTGCATTTATTCAACTCCCCAGCAGAAGGAACGGTGCTGTGCATGGTGCACAGGAGCTGGAGCACTCACGTACCCAAAGGCGAGGTCCTGGGAATGGCAGGTAACTCTGCCCGTGACAGCAATAAACGTGCAGCTTGCCTGTGGTAATGAGGAGGAGCTGGACGGGCTGTCAAAGTTGCTTCTGCCCTGGGCAGTGTCCTGCCTGACAGGAGAGGAAAGAGCGAGACACAAGTCAAAATGCAAATAAAGGGACTACTGCTGTTTCCTGTGAAGAGCTTCTTTGACCACCCCTGGGTGGTTTTCATTAGTTGCCAGAAATCGGTATGTAGGGAGGCCGGTAAGAACAGATGCAGACATCCTATTTCTCTAGTACTCCTGTAGCTTTCAACCATTTGTTGTTTTCTGGGTTTTTTTAAGGCTCTCAGGGGCTAGTTGTGACTTCTGTCTTTTCAGTAAGGCCCAATGGATTTCTCATTCATGAAACAGCTCAGTCATCTTTTGAGCCTGTGCTTGAGCAAGTGTTCCCTACCCCTCCTCAGTTGTTTTTTGATCACCAAATCTATCAACATAACTAAAGCTTTTAGTGTTCCAATTGAGCTTCTAAATGTAGTGCTCTTTTATAGCAAATATTATGTCATTTTATGTCATTTTATTTTCCTGGATAATTCTTAAACCAATTATTTTACTAAGTTATACTGAATAATCCTTAAATCCTTCTGTACTTCTGTCCTTTGTGGAAACCTCTAGCTTTTGTTGCCAGAAGTATGAAGAACATATTTATCAGTTAATATGTAAGAAGCTGGGTTAGAGGTGTGTCGTGGTTTAATCCCAGCCAGCAACAAAGTACCATGCAGCTGCTTACTCACTGCCCCCTGGTAGGATGATGAGGAGAACTGGGGAAAAAAGGGTTGATATAAGGAAGTTTAATCATTTAAATTAAGTAAAATATACTACTACTACCAATGATAATAATAATTGTAATGAAAAGGGAGAAAGAAAGAAAGAAAAAAAAAGAGAAAGGAAATGAAATTCAAGGGGGGAAAACCCCAAAATCCCAAGTAACACACCATACAATGGCTCACCACCTACTGACTGATGCCCAGCCAGTCCCTGGGCAGTGATTTTTTTTTTTTTCCCACTGCTGTCCAACTTCCCCCGGTTTATATGCCGGGCATGATGTTCTGTGGTATGGAATATCCCTTTGGCCAGTTGGGGTCAGCTGTCCTGGCTGTGTCCCCTCCCAACTTCTTGTGCCCCTCCAGCCTCCTTGCTGGCAGAGACTGAGAAGCTCAAAAGTCTTTGACTTAGTGTGAACACTACTTAGCAACAACTAAAAATACCAGTGTGTTATCAACATTATTCTCATCCTAAATCCAAAACACCACACTATACTAGCTACTAGGAAGAAAATTAACTCATTGCAGCTGAAACCAGGACAAGGAGTAAACCACAATTACTGTATTTTGATTGGGAAAGGAGTTATACTTTGGAAGACCATCATTTTATGACCAAATATGAAAATCTGGGTTGATTTTGAGGTTGACATACCCTTTGCTTTTAGAGTGACCATGGTTTTCTTCCAAGTATTAACACTGTTCTCTTCTTTGTACTGGTATTGTTTCTTAAAATGTTGTTTTACAGGCTTCAAGCTGTAAATCGGGGGTTTGGAGATTGTAGGAACCCTAAGTTACGTAAAGTTGGGTGAAGTTACTTTTTCTTTCTCTGTAGATTATTAATCCACTGTTGCATTTGATTGTGGGGAAATTTTTTCAATGTAAAAATAGTTGTCAGGAAGCTGCATGCAGCTTTTAGTCTAGAACCCTCTAGCCCGATATATCTTTTTTGTTATACATACGTTAGATTTTTTCATATAGGTTTGAAAAGGTTTTCAGTCAAAACTTACTACCCAAGAACCTTGTAAGTTCTAAAAAATGTGCCATTACATGCATGTACGTGAAATTGTAATATAGTTAAACAACTGCTGGTAACTCCAGTTTGTTACTTTAGCATGTAATCTTTACCATTATGTACTTCTGTAGGTATGTAATAGCTTTGAATTAAAAAAAAAAACAAAAACCAACTGTAAGTTGGAAGTATTCTTAGATTCTCTTCACTTATAACAAGAAAGGGTTTTTTTCAGGTAAAAATGAAGACATTGAAGATCTGAATGTTTTTAACGGATCTTCAAATTATCTTTTCATACCAAAAATATGCTTATGTAAGCTGAATAAGAAAATAACTTGTTCTAGTAAATGTTAAAAGGCTCTTTAAAAATACCGCTGGCATGGTCTCTAGCATGAAGCTGAGGGTCCACCAGGTGGTGCTCGTGGAATAGATTTAATGTTGGGTTAACAGTGCTTAAAATGTGTCTTAACAAATGGGAATGAGAGGGTGCAGCACACGAAAGCTTTCTTGCTGTGCAGCAAGCCTGCTTGTACAATTAAGAAGTTAATAGAAGTATTGTGTAGTGGCTTTGTGGTTTAGGGCACTTCGAATTTTTTAAAAGTAGGATAGAGATACTGAGGAAAAATCCTTATCTGTAGGATGGCTGATGTGGGAAGCAGACAGTATGGAGGCATAGTCCCAGATTCTTTACCTGCTTTTTTGTTAATTTAGAGAGCAGTTTATGAAACCTATCCATTCATGCACTATAAGCATATCATATGACCACTTCCTTATTTACCTACTACATTTTGGCTTTAAATAGCAAAATAACTTTTTAGTAATGTTGTAACTGTCAAGACTTTTGTCAGTGCAAGAATCTTTCCTCTTAAGGAATGCACCGAAATAAGGATCTCATTCTGTGAGGGGGTGGGGAAATCTAGTTTTCTGGTTTAATGCATTATGTGGCTTAAAAAGTCAAAGTGGAAATGAATTGTAGTTCTGAAGATGTACAGATTTTTAGATAACATTTTTTGCCAACTCTGAGGGCTTTCTTTTGACTGTCTTGAAAATGTTATCCTTTAAAAAAGGGGAGGTGGGATGTTAAAGAACAGTGTGGACCACAGTAGTTTGGAGTAAATTTTTACCACCTACCAATTTGAACAGGTTTGGCTTTACTTGATGTCCCCTGACATAAAATGTGTGTATCCTTTGAAAGCGTGATGTACAGCATTTTACATTAAATTAGCTTAAATTGTCCTATACAGCACCCCCCTTTTAAAAAGAATTATTAGAATTTGGAAACAAACAAAATGTCTGTGAACCAAAGTGACTGTTTCCTGTCTAGTCAAAAAGCAAAATTCAGAACAACTGCAAACAAATATTCCCAAACCTATTTTGCTTATGATCTTAGTGTTGTGATCAAGCTAAATGTTTTAGTGTTGCATGTGCCAGTATCACATTAGTAACTGCCTCAGTATAGCTGAAAACAAACTAAATAAAACCACATGAAAGCCACTAATAGGTCTGTAAAAGTTTGGTTGACTATGGTTGAACGAACCAGAGGATGGTTTCTTTGGGGTTTGTAGCCCTATGCTTTTATTCTGGGTAACATATTTATTTAACGTCTGGCTTTTACCGTCTCAGGTGCAGCAGTATGGGGTTCTCTGTGAGCGGAAACTCTCCCCACCCCACCCCCCTTTTCCAAGTCTGCTACACCAAATACTTCATAGCATAACTGCATGCATGTACAAAACCATCTCAGAGTGGATGTCAAATAGCCAGTGTATGCTGCTTCTGAAAGTGCTTTTTATATCTTGTTTTCTTGCTTGAGATATTTTTTTTTTATTTACACCCCCCTCCCCCTGGTGTATAAATGTTCTTGCACTTGAGGAAAGGAAATGTGATCTATTCAGATGTTTCTTTCTCCCATCCTGAGTTTAATTTTATGTACTTATTTTAGCAAGGAGGTTTTGTAGTACTTAACATCTGGCACAATTCTCTTAGTACCATAGAATAATAGTATTGCAATCCTCTCACTTCTGAAAACTGTCAGTGTAGCATTAAAGAGAATCAATAAAATGTCAAGTGTGTTAAACTTTCCATCCAGGTCACATTGTTTTTTCACTGCACAAAATACTGGGAGGGATGAAGCAATAAGCTGTGTGCAGTAATACAGTTTATAGTACAGCACTGTAAAAATGTGTGCAAAATACTGGTTGGTTTGTTGTTTGTTTTTTTTTTAATCTAAGTGTAATATCAATGTATTAAATTTAGAAATAGCATGAGAAGTAACTTTGGGATCTGTTTGAACACAAAGATTGAAGAGTGATTAGTGAAAAGCTGTTAGAAGTATGTGCTAACATGTGTGGTTTTTTGGAAGCAATATCCAAAAAGGGAGCACTTGCCAGATGCTGCCTTTATAAGGTGTGAACAGGTTAAGAAATACTTTCTGCTGCATTGTTCTTTAAACTACCCGTTCATCAGAAAAATCAGTTTGATGAGGCTTCTGTCAACATCTTTTTTTTTTTTCAGCAGTTAAGTTTTTGTGATATGACTGTATTTCTGAACTCGGTTATGGGACTGTTTTCTGAATGTCATTTATAGTGAAGGAATGGCCGTAATACTAAAACTTTTTAAAAGATCATGTAAATAGTTTCATTTTCACTTGCTCCGTTCAGTGGGTCTGAGCAGTTTTTTGCTCTGTTAAACTGCTTGTTTGAATGCTTCTGGAGTTAGGCTAATACAAAAGAGGACAGGATTTTTTTTTCTCTGTATTTATTGAAAGATCCAGTCTATCTGTAATATTGAAATGGTCTTTTGACTTCTGAGTAGCTAAAATCTGACTTGTGTGTAAGCACTCTGCCAAATTCCAGTTTTGACTGGGGTGGGGAGGGAACTTAAAAACAACAATAAGAAATTGTTGCCTTTTATATCTGCATCTTACATTATTTACTGCTAACATGCTTAGACCGCTGAAAGTGAATGTGTTTTATCTCTGAGCTATTCTCCAGCTTTTCCTAAAGGGAGGGGCTTCTAGGTATCAGTTTCTTTATTTAAAAATTTGACCTACTAAGTGTTCTTAAAAGGAAAACTTATCGTCTAATTTTAAAACAATATAAAGCAAAGTTATGATTTTTATTGAAAGGTCTGGTTCTTAAGGATTGTGGTTTCCCTCCTTATGGCAAAGATAAGTTTCTTCTAAGAGTGGAATAGTAAAAGTAAGAATAGTTCTGAATCCGATAGTATTTCTCTCCAGTGCAGTAGCTCTATGATGCCTTAATTAGCAACCTGAAATTCAAGTTCTGTTGAAGTTATTTGAAGAAATACACTGTTGATTCAGTGGTGACAAAATTTCACAGCTGAAAATAAACTTACACCGTGAACACTTGATTGCCGTTTTCTCTTGAGTGGAACTAGTGCACTCGAGGGTTTTTTTTAATTATGTGTTGTGATTTGAATTGGTGAGTTTATCGTTATTACTGAATAAGTTTGAGGTGTGTGGTAGATACATGAACTGTAGCTTAAGTTACTGAAGCCATGCAGTCTGTGTTTTTCTTTGGGGATGGCAGTGAGAGCAGGGAGAAGCCGGTATTAAATGCCACTGAGAAGCGAACTGCAGCTCTGGCTCAGTCTGTATCAAGATGGGATTTTCCGAGTATTTTAGGCAGCTAACTTCGGACAATGTCTGCACGCTTGTGACTTGGATTCATGTAATAGTTTAACTGATATTAGACTTTAGAATGTAGGTGTTTTTAATGATACTGTCAGGTAGGTTTTTGTTTTGTTTATGGAAGCTGCTTTGCCTATTTACTTCTGGTAACATTTGTTTCTCATGTTCATTTTCTCCATTGTAAGATTACATGGGCTCATATCACACACAGTGTTTATTTGTAACAGTGCCAGAATTGAGAAAGAGTGGATGTTGCAGGTCAAGGAGGGGTGTTTTGGCTTAAATGGAGATCCTTTCCTTTGTCTGTACTGTTTTACTTTTTAAAGTATTAAGTTGATTCAAAATATTTTTAAAACATGAGGCTTGAAAAAAAATCCAAATATTTAAGTCACTTACTAAGTCTTTCAGTTGTGTTGTTTGTCTGTGTGGTGTTTTGATTATTTGCCATTTTATTTTTCAGCATTGTCAGTGAAGCAGGAGCATCTATCTACAGTGTCAGTCCAGAAGCGTCCAAGGAAATGCCAGACCTAGACCCAAACCTGAGAAGCGCAGGTATGAGGTGGATTTCATTTTATCACCATTTCAACATGGAGCTCCAGTCTCAGTTCTCAGATTGTATTGTTTATAATATTAAGTATAATAATAGCCAAAAGCATAAAAAGTGAACATTTTGGATGTTTTGTTTCTAAACTTGAATTATTCTATCATTTCACATTTGAAGTTGTAGGTATACAAATTATGACATCATCTTCTACTGAGGCCTGTAATGTAAAGGTCCTTGTGCATGTATTCCTTCAATAGGCTGGTACAGGAGAATTTATGGGGATTAACATAACCAATGAATTGCATAAACTTTCGCAGATGGACATGTCCATGGACACAAGAGCTAGACCTTCCTTCTCTTCTCTTGTCCCTTGTATGTACACAATATCTCTAACAATTGAATGCTTCAAAGACTAGGAAAAAGTATAAGAATGGAACAGATAATTTAAAGGTGTGCATTCATTGTGATCCCTTTGAAGTGTTCATGGAGCTGAATGTAGTCCTCAAGAAATATTTAGGTTTAGTTTTTAAAAAATTGTCGTCTTCAGCATAAATGTCACTGGGGTATAATACATCCCAAGTTCTTAAAAATATAAAAGTGCCACGACTGTTACTATTTTCAGTGTTTGGTTAAAAGTAATTTTTAAAGATCAAATTCCTAGCAGGTTCTTTGGTGTCCAAATTCTAATAATGGACTGTGTTTCTTGGGAGACAGCTGTACAGTCTGAGATTATTTTTGATTACTTCATTTGTGTATTTTTATTTGTGTGCCTTTTTGGTTTATCTACCTCATTTTTTTATTTTCTTGGGTTTCCTGCTATTTACTGTCATACTCAGTATATCATATTTGAAAATGCAGTAACATTCGCGTATAAATCTTTTTCAGCCAGAATTTTACTGTTCTTAATTTTAAAGTTATTCTGGCAGGTTACTGGTCTGGAAATCCTTGGGAAGTTATAGTAGTCGATCAGCAAAAACCAGTTCTGAATTTATATGGTATCTGGGGGTAAAACTGTCTAGAATGCCCCATGTTCCCTTCATCCCTATTTCCACGAAGAGGGAAAAGAGATTTGTGTTAAGTTGATGTTTCAAGTGAGCGTTTTTACAGGAATATTCTTTAAATGTCTATATCAGCCTTTCCATTTGCAGGACAGGCCTTTAGCCTCTTTTTGCTTGACTCTTTCCTCCCTTCCTGCAAATGGACTCCATTGTGATTATTTCTTCCCTGGGCCACAGAAGTTTTGAATGTGTCATGGTATGGCCAGAGTGAATACTATGCATGTGACATTTCTGTATTTGTGACAGATGCCACTAACTTTCCCTTGGGGCAAAGTTTTTTATGTTGCTGATATATTAAATGTGGGTTTAGAGTTGATGTAAATGAACAGAAAAACACTGAAAAGGAGGAAATCTAATTATTAACAATATACTTTTCCAGATGTATATGATTTTCTTTTTTTTAGAAATTAATTTTTGAACATTTGAGACACTTTTATTTAGTCTTGTGCATCAAATACAGTAAGTGAAAATCAGATTTGTAATACATGACCAATTTCAGTATTAATTATGTAGAGTTCATAATTTCTTCATTATTACTAGGAATTGCTTCAGGCATAACTTAAGTGCTGTTGCATCTGGTTTGAAAAGCATCAGCAATTTTAATGTGCTGCAGTATAGTGCCACAGAATGGATAGAAATTGAATAAGTGTAGGATGGAAAGTGAAAAATAGTTCCATGGATGTTGGCTGTTGTGGAACTGACAGGTAGAAATATATTTATTAGAGTAGAGTCTTTCTAGAAGTTTTAGACTTTCTTCTTAGTCTCTTTTGGTGTCAGTTTGTAATTAGCTGCATTAAAACTGTGGACATTTTTTTAAAACGTAACATAAAAATGTGACATTAGAGGGAAACATTAATTGATGTTTGGATTTTTTTGCAAACTTTTCTTGACTAGCTTTTACTTTCGCACTTTTGATTTTCCTTTAATTTGCAGCAAACAGAAAGGTGACTTGGTGTCAAAGCTGACTTGCTTTTTATTTTAATTGCTGTGTTACATCATGTCAGAATCTGTGCTTACATGATAGCATTTAGTACATTAAAGGAAGCTGACAGCTGCATGATGAAGTGTGACATTTATAGTTAAAATAAAAGGTACAACTGACGTGAGGTATCTGTGATCTTAACACATTTTGCCACTTTTAACATTTTTCTCAACACAAACTTATTGAAGGGTTTTGGGGTTTTTTGAAATACACAGGTAGGCCTATGTTTGTCCATCAGGTGCATAAATATAAAATATTAAATAATGCATATTATATAAGATATTAGTTTCCAATCTTGTTGTATGATCTCTGTCATATTTGAAGCACTGTTTACAACTCTTTGTAGTAGGTTTTCACTTCGTACAGAGAAATAGAAGACATCAGTCCTGATACGAATATTACCTCATTATTTTCTCCTTAGCCAAGTGTTGTTTATGGAGGGAAACCCAGAAACCTTCAGCGTTTCTTGGGGATGCTAGTAAAATATATTAGTTAAGCCAAGAACTCAACTGGTTTTGTTTTTTTTCCAGTTTGAGCTGTCTTTGAAGGTCATGGATGATGTGGGTTTGTAATAAATGATTGCGAAAGATCTCATTATAAACTACTGGTGTATGTATAAACTGTAGTGCAGAGTCTTTACAGTCATCCATACAGCACTTTTAGCCAAAATGGCACTTGCTTGAAAAGAAAGTAAACGCTCACTTCTTAAACAACTTGCTAGTATCTACATTGCAGAGAATGGAATAGGGTCTCTCCAACTGTAGAATTGTCTTCCAGAGATGTCTACCTTCTTTCTGTCCTAGGCAGTATCAGCTCCTGATATCATCTTTTTACATTGAACCAGGTTCTTTCAAAATTTTTATAGCACCAAATCTGAATATTTCACGGAAGTGCAGAAGTATGCTGTACTGCTACTTCAAGTCCTCTAAGATTTTGTGGAGTGAGACTCAACTAAGTAGATAGTAAAGAACCTGATGAAACCTAGTTACTTGTGTTTCAGTAGTGAGAAGGTATATATCCCCTTCTGACAGTCACTGTGGGATTAATGAGTAGAACAGCTATTTCTCAGCCTCACAGAATTAGGAGATAAGAGGCTTATAGACCAGAGCAATAAAAGGATTTCCTACTTGAAGGCTGAGGAAGTTCAGCTGCAGCAGATTAGGAGGGTTCTGCCTAGAGAACACGCTACTGGAGTTCAGTAATGGGGACTTGCAATAGGGTTACAGCCTGACGGAGAGGAGAATGTAAGGCTTCCCTGAATTCTCCTTCCCAACAGCTGTGCCCAAGGACAAGCTGAAGATTTGGGATGGGGATTTTTGCAAGGGAGAATGGACATCATAAAAAAAGTACTTAGCAAGCTGGAAATGTTGATCACCTTTATAAAGCTTATTAATGTGTGTCGCCTCAAGGCTTTGTGGCTGCCCGCTCTAGAGTCAGCGGAACGGTAGTGAGGGAGCTGCAAGGCTGGCTGGCTGGCTGCAGCTCTGTTTCTGCCCCAGCATCTGTCCTCTGGCCACCCTCTTAGAGAAGCTGTTAAATGTATAATTTGGTGGAATTTTCGTAAAGCTGTCAAATTCATGTTTACTTGGCTGTTCTTTTGTTGTTTTTTCTTTTTTTTTTTTTTTTTTTTCTCCTGACCTACCATCAGTGTAACACTTCATATTTAACCTTTGGTTAGCTTTTATTCATGGCAACTTCAAGTAGGAGTTTTTCAGTGTAACTTGTCCATAAGATCTTAAGATCTTCTGGATTACTCTAGGTCTCTGTGGTTCAGATTTGCTTGTATTTTTTTATATTTTTTTTTTATGAAAGGCCTGGATGCACGTTTCCCTTGGAAGCAGTTGTAAGTAACAGCTCACTGAGCCTTGCAAAGTACTCGCCATTAGTTGTCTTCCGTTATCTGAGTGGTTGAGAAGACTGTCTTGATGTGATATTCTTTGCATGAGTGAAAGAAAAAAAAGCAAAATTCAGTGGTGACGAGCGTTTCTCCTTCAAATGGATGGACTCTGTGACAATCAGTGCTGACTTGTTTTCAGTTGCTATCACTGGCCTTGTGACCTCTGGAATTAAATGGTTTTCCAAAGGTTGATATCCTCTTTGTTCTACCTCCATCCTGTCCTATAGAGTTTTGCCCAATAGTTGATTTTGTTGTGCAAAACCTGTATTCCTAATAAAAATGAGGCTTCTGGGATGAGAAATAAAGTAAGTCTGTGCAGATGTCAGTGCATAGACACTGCCACACTTTCTGGTTTTTCTCAGTGCTTCTCCATTTCTCAGTGCATTTCCATTGCAAATGCCTGTTGGCTTGAACAAGTTTGGCTAGACAAAATGGGAAGACTGTGGAGGGACGGGTGAAGTATATATAGAACGTGTAAGCATGTATGACTTGTGTTGAAGGATTGATGCACAAAAATAGGGAATTTATATACCTCCTGGATGCCTGGAAACTTTTTAAGGTATGGTCAGCTACTGATGGCTTTTTTGTTGTCCTTAGTCCAAGGAGGATAAAGGATGCACCAGTTGTTTTGCATGTGCTCACATCAGAAATTTTTTTCTTTTGCTCCCTCTCCACCTCTTGAAGTGGATACGATGATGAAATAAATGTCTATTAATGACTCTAAGAACCAGAGGAAACTGCTGAATTCTGATGAGACAGTGGCCTGACGGTGAAGAATTGATACAAGGCCGTAGTCATACTGGGATTTTACCCTGTTTTTGATACATGCTCAGTTACATTAAATGAAAAATGCCTTCATTTCATTGAATTGATGAATTACCTTTCCTTTTGGGATGACTGCTCTGACAAATAAGCAATCTCTTCCTTCTTTCACTATTTAAAAAGCAAAATAAAATCTAATGTGCTTCATTGCATTGATTTATAAAAATGTAGACAAACCTGAATACATAGAATTCTTTAAACACAGGATGAGCTGGGAAAGGGGATTATGTCTTTTCAGATATTATGTTTGTGTAACCACTTGTTAGAGATCTCATGCTAAGCCTGTCCAATTTGTTTCCATACCTTGGTGCAATCATATATATTTGGTTTTATATTTGCACTTCTGTGTTCAGATGCTGAAAAAAGAGCAACATATGTGAGCTTGTCTAATGCAGCAACTCCAAGAAATGCTCGTTTTCCTCTCAGACATGAAGGGCCTGGGGTCCTCTGTCAAGACCACATAGTTGTGTCACCCGGTTAGGAAGGTGATGAACATGGATAAAATATTCCTTGAAGTTACTTTTTTGCAGATTTGGAATACTAACAGGGCAAGCATGTATGTCGTGCTGCATGCACAGGTATGATCCAGTATAGAAACTGTGTTGCTACTAAAGGATGATTTCTGAGGATAAAGAAGAATCCAAGAGAGCAAAAGGTCACACAACTTGCCTTAGCATTGTCAAATCCCATCTGCTTGTCTCCTCTCCACAGGGCAGAACGCATTGGATTATTGTACACTCAAAGTTCAGCACACCACTTGCACTTTTCCATGCGAAAGAAAGCCTTGTAGGCTTTGGGGGCTTGTTAGGACTTTGAGACTGTCATGCTACAGGGTTTTGTTCCCTGGGGTGCTGTTAAAGATAAGAGACATACAGTTCAGAGCTGTCATACTAGCCAGCAAGTAGAAGGTAGAGATCGGAAAAAATGTAATTTCTTTTGACTTTATCTTAAGGAAAGTAAAACAATTTGATGATTAGATGTGTGGGACATAGTGCCTTGATGTCTACTCAAGCTAATTTCTTTTTCTTCTTAAAAGAGCAGTATTCCCCCTTGGCTACTCAGGAGAGAAGGTCATTTTTCAAAAACTTGATTGGACAGAAGTCTTATGGTTAAACCATTTGCACTGCTTTCTGAGTGGAAGCTTATTTCTACAGCTAATTGTAGAGGATTGGTGCAAGTTCCACAAGTCTTCAAAAAGGACAAAGCAAGCACTGAATTCTTGGGCATTAAAACATTTTGCCAGCCCGTTCAGTTGGGTGGTGTGCAATTACAGTTGTACAAAGTAAAATTGTATTCCATCTTTTACCTGCCGTATTCTGTAGCATTTGAGAATGAGTTTGATTATACTGTGGCAAACAGCAGTAATATGTAAAGAGGGGCATGCTCTTTTTCTCCCCGTAGGACCCAGTTCCTACTAATGAGCAAAAGCTCACCTCAAGGTGTGAGCTAGGCTCTACAGTTTAAACAGAAGTTATAGGAATCTGTGGATAACTTTAGAAAATAGTCCCTAACTGCAGATAGTCTGGAAATGACTGGGCCTCTTGCAGTTGTGCATGGACACATGGGCCTGCATCAGGATTTTGAGAGAGAGAGAAAAATGGGCTTGAATTGACCCCAGACCAGCGGCACAGTGCTGAATGGGCTCTTACACAGGTGTTAGAGGTGTTTGTAGTCTTTAAGTTCTTGTTCTAGACAAGGATCTAATGTTTTCCAATCCATGCAAACTTCATGGCATGCTGCTCATCAGCACTGTATTTCCCCTGAAGCTGTAGAGCGTAGTAGTGGGCTGCAGTAGAGGAGTTTGATCTTCTGTAATCTGCAACATCAAGACCTGCTTAGGTTCCCCTAGGATTCTGCTTTGTTACAGAATTAAAACAGGGTATTATTTTGAGCCAGGCAAAAGCTCTTCTGTCTGCCTGTTTTGTATCGGTATTTTCACTATGCTAAGATGTGTGTATGTGTAGCTGTTAACTGAGCATCATTTTCTGTGCACATGTTAATGTTTGCAGCTGATGTTTGATCTTTGCATGCTTTGTGGAAAGATGTGATGTTCACCTTGCCTTCCTCTCATTTACCTATTTCTTATATCCCAGATGAATCTGAGTTCAGCAGATGGACTTGGCCTTCTATTTACAGAGCATCATTTTCTGCGCTTCTGAACTAAAAATACCCCAACAGTTCTGTTTAACAGCAGTCTCCAGAAGCAGAGCACTACTGCAGGCTCTGGTAAAGCTAGTTTCCCTTAACATAAGAGTTATGAAAATGATTTACTTCTGTCCCTCTGGATGTAACTCTGTGCACGTGCGTGTCTGTGTATTTTCCTTAAAAGGCTTTGTTGCTTCTTTGAAGCGTGGAGCCAGAGGAACAATGAGTACAAGGATGCTCTTCAACTAGAGGAGTTTTGGTTTGCATTTAATATAGCAGTATGATGCATTACCCACTACATCTGCTTTTCTTACTATAGGCATAGGAAAGAACATTCTGGTCGCTTATGAAAGGTTAATTCTTGTTGCTGATGTAAATGAATAACTCTTGTAAGTACAGAACTTCAAGTAATTTTTCACTTGTAGTAATAACTGGCATGGTGATGCAGTTAAATGGCACAGTGATGCAGCTAAAATTAGTACCAGTGGTCAGAATGTGAAAAGCATACTGACGATGTCTACCTTTTAAGCTGAACAGATGGGGAAAGATTTTTTTTTTTTTTCTGAATTTATACCATCCTGTAAGACTAACTCATTTCTGTAACAGAAAAAAAAATCACATCAGGCTTCAATTAAATGATTATATGTCTCCCATCTCACCTTAGATAAAAAAAACCTGCTACCATCCTGTGACACAGAAATTACTAATATTTGGGAAAAGTGGTTTTGAGAGTGTGTTTCTAAGTAAAAATACTGAATTTAAAAAGCTGCATTGTAATATTCACTTGTCAAGGCTTTCTCTTCAAATGTGTTTCTTACTTCCTTTTTGTATTCAAGCCGTCTCTTTTAAAGATTTTTGTAGTAAACAAATATAACATTGTCATTCATTATTTCATTAATCTTAGGCAAATAACAGATTATCAGTTTTATGGAGTTAAAAGTAAACTAAAATGTAACCTTTTTAAAACAAAAACCTGCTCGCTTGCCACAGAAGAATTTTGGATGAACTGCAGCTGTTGAGCAGTTGTTTAAAATAAATTGCATACTTTAAACCCACCAAGAAGATATATGAGGATTCAAAACTGTGTCACAAATCCTGACCTACTGAGAAAGAATGCTTAATGAAAAGACTACTGTACGTTTCACTGTATCCTTTGCAAGGAGGGTGAAATTCAGGTCAACAGGATAGAAAGCTTCCAGGACTCAGGAAACCTGAACAATCGATCACTGAGTAAACATTATTGCAGATATTATGGAGAGTAATTGATCTTGAACACAATAATAGGCTTTATAAAAGGATTTAAGTAAGTTGTAATGTTTCCATATCTACCCTGGTATGATATATTGATAGTAATTACATACGCATTTGTGAGTTAGTCTCTGGTTACCTTAATATATTATTTTTTTATTTCATTGACATAGAAGTTTCAACCCAGACTTTTAAGTGCAAAGGTGATTTTAGAATAGGAGGGGAGATGAGTTACTTGGATGTTATAGTAGCATGTCTCAGCAAGAGCGAAAAACTGAGGGTTTATAATAAAAATACAGAATGGTCTCATTTATGACAAAATTGAGGTTGAATCAATCAGCCTAATAGCTTGTGTTTGCCATATACTTGTAAAACATTTGTAAAACCATCCACTGCCTTCACAGCTGGAAGCTTCACATTGTTTCAAAACACAAACAAATGCTCCCACTCTTGTGAGGTAGCGAAACTGTCACTGCTGTTGACAGAGACATCTTTTTGTCCTTATATAAAGACATGTGTGTTTAAAGGAAGGAATGCCATAATCTTGGAATTCTGGCCAAAGATATTTTTCTGCTTGCAGTGCAAGCAACATTTGAGCACCACTGTAACTGAAATAAATTGAAAAAAAAATTTTTTTTTTTCTTCTTCCACCCATAATCATTCCTGGCAATCTATCACACTGCATTTGGCAGAACTTTGTATTTTTACTCTTTCCCTATCTATAGCTGTTAAGGTTTTGCTTTATGGTATGGCTTTTGCATACAGCAATGCAAAAGGAGAACATTTTAATCTGTGATTTGTCTGAACACAGAAGTTGGCAGGCTGTGCCCCAAGCAGCCACAATACTTGAAACCATTTATAATAAATTTTGTTATGTAGTTGAGAAAATTTCTAGTTTCCCTTGCACCCTAAATAGTGTGCATGTCTGACTTGGGCCATAACGATTGCTCCAGATATGTTCCATTACTGAAGGGAGGCAGGTAGCCTAATTAAGAAGTTAGCACTATTTCTGGGTTTTTTTAAGGCTGGCAGCTGACATGGCTCTTGTACAGATACCATCTAGTGAAATAGTTGAAAACCTGCTATATTGGTTTTGCCCCTTACTGTTAAGACTGGGCAGGTTTTTCCATCTTTAGTCTAAAAGATTTAGCCTCACAACTATTACCAGTATTCTGGAGTGGAAACTCCTTTTTAATCCCTGTGAAAAATGATATCACTTCCTGTAGAAAGTACTAGTAAAAACAGAATTGTGTGATGTGTATGTGTGAGGGAAATAATTTTAAATTTGTCAGTTTGGAATTAAGAGAGATATGATCTTTTTTTAAGACAGGAGTAACCAGATAATTAAGTATGTTTGCAAGTTCATGAGGCCACATCTGTTCATTAGTCATTAGGAAACAAAACATTTTTACATAATTCTGTATTTTCTATGAAGATCAGACACTGAGACTGACACAAGTTGTGCAAGCAACTCTTACGGAGGCTTTTCGCCCACCACACTGTCATTGCACGTCATCGCTGACAGGCAAAAGTACTTAGCTGTCTGATGGGTTTATCTTGTTAAATAAAGTATGGAGTGAATAGAGACCACCAAACAGCTGAAATGCCTTTCTCACAAAATGGCAGAATATGCCCTCATGACAAGATGGGATTCCAGTAAATATACTTTCTGTAACCGTCTTTATTTTTTATTGCATTTAGAAGTGAAGTTAATCTACATTAAATTCAGAGGACCACCTAGGGCATCTTGTCCTCCCAAGCTTTAATATTTTACGTGGATTTACTGCATGGCATCACAACGTTACTGCCAATGCAAGTATTGCAATAATGTTTTCTTTTGAATTGATAACTTGAATCTTTTCATTTATTGGGTGTGCAATTCTTGTGACGATTTTCTAATAAAGGGACATGTCATGCTGATCTTAATAACCTACTTAATATTGAATAGGGTTTTTTTCACATAGACTAGCATATTTTAAGAATGGCATCCCAAACATTTTATGTTTGGCACCTGATTACTTTTGAGAAATCTGATTTTCTGGGTTTTGCCCTGCATGCCATCATATAATTTATTTTGTATTTGTTTGGGCAAAAGTGAAGAATAACTTAACTGTAGAAGTAACAATGCATTACCTGTTTCATTGTTAGTCTTCTAAAAATCCATGTTTTCTAGCCATTCCTAAAACTTACTTTAAGCATATAAACAGTTTCTGGGAATACCTGTATTAGTGTAAAATAATTCAATATAAACAAATTCTGAAATATCTCGATTTTATTTTTAAGGGGAAAATGTGAAACCATCAGGTTTTACTGTCTCTGACTGGTTCATGGGCACAGACCTTGCACTTCTGCAGAGCCCTCATGATTTCAGTAATGCTCTGCTTGACTTGTGAGAGTTCAGCCTTGTGGATAAAATCGCCGAGTGGAGCCTCACTGCCCCCTAAAAAGATCTTTCTATTGCAATGTGCTAGTACTATAACAAAGAAAAAGTGTTCTTTGCCTGTACAAGAGACAGGAGATGCTAATCTTGACTGAATTTGCACCTAGAGAGAATGTGGTCAAGTCTTGCCTTTTCCCTATTGTGCTCTTTTATTTTAAATTTGAAAAGTTCTGGAGTAAAATTGCAGCTTTAGTGGGAATTCTGCAGGTTAGCTATCTTGCTGGTATCGGTCGTAGGAGCTGCATCCCTTAAATTGTATAAACAACTAAGTTGATCTTTGCGCTTCAATATTGTAACTATTAGGCCTGATCTAGGAAAGCACTTAAATGCCTGTGTAACGCTATGTGGGTGGATAGTGTTGCTGATTCCGGTGGGAACACCAGCATGCATCTGTGCTGAAGAGTTTTCCTGGATCAGGTCCTACGCCTTCGCTGGAAGCCTCCTAGGGATATGGCGGCATTGTAACCTAGCTATTATGACAAGAAGAGTCTAATTTTTACTTTTTAATTGAAGGTTTGCAAGAGAAGGTTATGGTTGGAAAATGCCTGGATCAACCTATCCATGTAGCTGTCTATTTTTAGAAGATCTAATGAAAGGGGATGTGGACAGCAAGAGATATTTGCTTTTGGCTTATCTAAAATGTAACTTTTGAGATGTGCTTTACCATTACATGGAACAAGAAGAAAATTCTCTGAAACGTTGTACAGCTATTAATCAAATTGAGTTTAAGAAAGCTGGCTGAAAGACTAGTACCTATACATAGACATAAATGCATTCAGAAGAAATACAGTTTTAAATGTTTCCTGGTTTGCGTCAATACTACTTTAATTGGTGTTTTGTTCCATTTTTGTTTGTTAGGTGATGATTGATAGGTACCACTAGTATTTCAATGTAATTAATATGAATTATTGTTACAGGAAAGCATTTCTGCAGTAAACTATACTTGTGTAAACGATAACCAGTGTACTTACACTGGTTAACCTTTTGTAATTTTTCTTGACAAGAAGGCGTGTGTGATTGCCTTTGAATTCAGAACTTCTCTATCAGAGACATCGGCATATCAGGTGTCGCCAGCACGGTGCTTTCTGAGCCAGGCTAGTGAGCTGCCATTGCCAGCGTATGTTCAAATGGGTAATAAAGGATATGAAAAGTCTTGCATGACCAAGTGGTGAACTTCATGTTAACTGTGCATTTAGCAGTGCAAATCTTTAAAAGTGAAATCTCCAGTGCTTTCATTTAATTGATAAACTTTGCAGTTGTGGTTTGAAGAGCCTGTATAGCCATTAAATGTTAGGTCTGTTTACTGTTTTGGCTTCAAGTGTCAATGTTTAGTCAAGACCTTTTCTGAAATGCTGGGAACTCTTTAGCACCCTTCCGTATGGTAGCTGCAATTTAAATTAAGGCTGCAGAGATGATTAAGGGAGTGGCGCACCTTTTGTACAAGGAGAAACAGAGAGAACTAGGAGTGTTCTTCCTGGAGAAGAGGAGGCTCAAGGAATCTTACAAATGTGTACAAATACCCAATGGGAGGAGGGGCAGACTCTTCTCTGTAGTACTCACTCAGGGCAAGAGGCAATAGGCACAGACTGAAACATGGCAAACTTCATCTGAATGCAAGAAAACAGTTGTTTACTGTCAGGGCGGTCAAACCCTGGGATGACTTGCCCAGACAGGTTGTGAAATCTCCATCCATGGAGGTATTCAAAACCTAACTGGATGTGATCCCGGGCAACCTGCTCTAGCTGACCCTGTTTCAGCAGGGGTGTTAGACGAGGTAGTGTACCCATACTAAACGATTCTGTGATTCGGTGAAGGTGCTTATATAGTTTTATATATACCATATGTGTATGATAATCATGCTCATGATTTTATATGTGTGTGTAAGTATAAAATCAGCTGTTAACCACTAGAGATACTTCCAGTTTTCGTATTTAAAAGTCATGTACGTATTGTTGACCAAGCCACTATGCATATACGTATTTACTCCTGACTCCTGTCTGTTCTTCCTCTAACACTCTCTTGATTTGCTTCAAAATGTATTTAAATGTGAAGTAATTCTTAGGAAATGTCTTTTTAAATGACTAATACCAGCTGTGTGGGTGATTCTGAAGACACTTATAAAAGGATCGTAGCTTTCTTCTGTCCCACCCCATTTCCCTCATTTTTGCACAAGTGCACGTGGTAGGAAAAGCAGCCTTAGCCATAAGTCCTGGCCTTGGTTTTTTAGGTTTTCTTGGTTTTCATTGGTTTTGGGATGGGGGTTGCTTCTATTTGTTTGGTGTATTTTGGGTTTAGATTTTGTTTTTGTGGGTGGTTTTTGTTGTTGGTGGGTGGGTGGATTTGGATTTTGGTGTGGGTTTTTTGGGGTTTTGTTGGTTTGGTGTTTTTTTGGTTTGGCTTTTTTTTTGGAATGACATTTCGTCTTTTTTTTGGAAAGACTTTTGCAGTACCTTCAGACACTCCTGTTCTTCCTCAGTGTTTACTTCACTAAGAAGAATATATGTTCTAAGAGCTGCTAAACTAACTAACCTGTTTTGTCTTTACTCAGAAGTAAAAAGGTTTGTAAATGTACAGTGTATGTGGAAGGGAGCACAGTTGCAAATACTTGATGCAGCTCTGTGTCTGCAGAATTAGACCAAAGTTGAAAACTGACATTTGCAAATAAGGCTTTTTCTGAGATTTCAGTAAGTAAAGGATTTATTAATAAATACAGGCTTCAAAAACACAGTCTTGATTCAACATTTGGATTTCGAAAACCAAAGGTACTTCCCATATGCTCTTACTGGCACCAGAAATGTTGGAAATTGTTGGGTTTTTTTTCTAAACATGGTTATAATGATGACAGATTTCAAATTGATGTGGTTTGGTATGCAGTTTATATTAGTGAAGTCCAGGAACCATTTTCGAAGCGAACACTGAATTTTATGGTTGAATTATGTAAATGTATAATACATGAGTATCTAATATATATATCTTAGGAAATGCTATATTAGATAAATAAGTCTGTGAAGTGTTGCTCCATTTTTTTTAAAATGTTTGTTTGTTTCTACATATCTATGGTGTAAATTTAAAGGCTATTTCAGAGTTTAATTTGAAATATTACATATGCATTTAGTATGGATATGAGGGGAAAATTTAGCTTACACAGTTCTGTTGTTAATTCTGTGGCCTGAAGAAGCTTTTTTAATGTAATGATTACAGTTTAAAATCTCCTTAGGTCTTTGCTTGAATTATTCAATTAAAGAGTTTGATTCATGTACATTTCATTCCTGTGTCTTAACAGCGAAAAAGGATTTTGCTATATTATTGATTATTTCCAGCTAAAAAAAGTATATTTAATGCGTAGAAGATTTTTAGGAAAAAAAAAAGAAAAAGCCATTAAATTATTCTGCTTTTTCAGATAAAACCCATAGTTATTCTCTAATTCTGTTTTTCAGTTTCCATAGCTAGACGTGTCCAAGACCCATTAGCTGAGCTAGTGAAAATTGAGCCCAAGCACATAGGAGTTGGAATGTATCAGGTAAGATAATACGCATCATTTAATCTAGGTGATCTATCATGATATAGAGCAACACCGAAATGCAGGTTTTTAATTGTCAACTCTTTACATGTCCTTTCAAAGACATTTGTAGGGTTGATAGAATGGTAGTAAATGCTTAGAAGTCATAAACTACCTCTTTTTCTAATCTCTACTTTTAATGATTGTGATTGAGACTCTGTAATGGCTGTAGCCAGATGTATAGTCTATTAAAAACAGCAAATTAGACAGGTAACCTGATCTGTAAAGCTTTCTCTTTTTTTGTATTGTTACAGCAATGGGGTTTTAGCTCTTTGTGTAAAATACAATGAGATATTGATCCTCCATTTAGAAGCCATTAATTTGTACTCGTAGGTGCATTCCTTCTTAGAAGTTTGTAATAAAAGTATTTGTTTTGAAGTATTTCATTTACTAAAGCTGAATTGGAAAATGTTTGACAATTCTTATTTTTATGCAGTTTTGTAGGTTATTTCTGAGAAGTAAGTTTAACCTTCAAAACGAAGTGAATGATATTGAGAAGTGGTACATAAGTTATTGTCATTTTATAGCATATTGGCATCAATTAAGGAAAGCATTTATGCATGTGCTTAGGTCCCACCAAATAGAGAGGTAAAAAAAAAAAGATAATTAAGCATGTGCTTTTCTCTATTTTTGAAACTTTAGCATGTGAATAAATTTGAAAGTCTGGAAAGAATTCAGAACAGAAAGCACAGAACAGTCTGGATCTGTGCTTTCAGGTTAGTGCATGACAGTTAATGGGATAGAATGCAATTAGCTTTAGTGCTACTGCTAAAAGTAGCATGACAAAGAAAGGTGCTGTGAAAAATGTCCAAGAAATGTATATCCTGTTTTGCTTTTAAAGAACTGAGGTCAACATTTTTGTTGGTTAAGGTGCTGCTCAGTACTGCTTTTGCAAGCCCTACTTGTATTGCCACAGACTATAAAATTTACTCATGTTGCTTGCTCACTGCGAAGCTTATTGGAAAAGGTAACTTTATATGATTAATCTTTCAGTATGGACTATACCACAGTTTTGGAGGAAAATGAGATTGAATGGCTGAGATACTGTAGATTTCTGTAACACATATATCGAGATTGCACTTAAAATGTGCTTTAATGATGGCAGCTATACATCAGGAGGTGCTCATCTAGCAAAAAGAGGAGCTTCAGTCTGAAGCATAGTTTGTGTTCTTGCTTGTGGAGGCCCACTGGTTTTATCTATAACAATAGCAACAATAATGAAAAGTGATGCAGTTTCATTGTTGTTGTTGGTCCATGCTTCAAGGAAAAAAAGTATTTAAAAAAAAAAAGGTATTTCAGCACTTTGAGAAGAAGTTGGTCATTTTTTTGGTAAGAAAAGTTTTAAAAAATCAGTTCCAAAATGGAGTATTTTACTATTTGAAGTGTACTGTGAATACTGTAAGTATCAGGAATTTGTAGTGCTGTGGCTAGAAGGTATTGGTATAGATGCACACTATTTACTATGTCTCATGTGCACATTGTACAAGCATACATATAAAGTGAAAAGGCATGGAGCTGGTGGTGGTTGTGTGATTTTTTGAGCATGACCTATTACCAGATTACTTTTGCAATGAGGGTATTGCAGCAGTTTGCTACTGCCTCAATGGCTGAAGCTAGCATCATTTACTTTGTGCTGAAACAGAGCAGGGTAAGTACTGTGTTCCTGGCCCTTTCAGAGAAGCTTCTTGGTCCACTACAGGTGTGTTACAATAAAGGCCCAACCACATTATTTCTTCATGTACAAACTGGTTACATGAAAAGTTTCAGAGAAATAATTCCTAAAAGCCTGGTAGAAGTAGACAAAAAATTGTTCATTCCCAGCTGTCTATACTTTTAAGTCTCATCATGGTTTGAATAAATCCTCTGAGATAGATACACCTCCTGTCAGAATTCCTAAGTATCACCACAGAAGCTGTAAGATGCTCATTCAAAGATACAGAAAATACTGAGGTACTAGAGCTTTGTGACACTATGGTAAGCAAACCTGCACTTTTGAAAAGAAAGTCAGAAGCTCTGCTGCCCTTTGGGCGTGAGAGCTCTCTCGTGGCAGGGAAAGGGTGAGAAGGGGAATTAAGCTGTTATAACTGGTCTTTCTTCAGAGAGAACAGGCATTTGTTGGCACCTCAGAGGGCAGGCATGGAAAAAGCTGTTGTGTTGTACAGGGAGTCCCAGAGTAATAGCTGATATAATCCCTCAGATAAAAGAGTATATCAGGTACCTACTTTTATATTGTCCAAGACAATTTTAAAGGTTTGACTATGTTTAATTTATAATCTAACATCTGGCTGTAGCTTTTATATTTATTTCTAGGATGAAATACACAACGATCAGAAATGTAACAGGCTTTTCACAGAAGTGGTTACTTCCTTAGCCCACTGTAACTATAAACCTAGCATTTAAATATGACCTCTCCTTTCTTAAACACCCTGAAAGGGATATTTAAGAATCTGACAAATCCAGGTTTTGGCGTTCTTGTCCTGAAGGACAGCCATAGCGCTTAGCACTGCACTCAGCCTCTGCTGCTTTAGGCTGGAGCTGCGGGAGGCTGCCGGGGGCAGTGGGGGCCGTACAGAGGCCATGCAGCACAGGGAGGGTGGAGGTTTCCCTAGGGATGGTTCCATGCTGGCTGTGTGTGGATCAAGGTGCGGGCTCCCGAAGGCGTGCTCCTGCCTTTTCTGCTATTCCTGCCCAAGCGCCCCAGTCCTCTTCTGGTGCTGGTACTGGCTGTGTGGTGTGCTGGTTGGCATAATGGGGCAGCAATGCGTAGCCTGTGGGAGGAGTGGGGCTAGCCCTGAGTTCTGACTGACTTGGGACACACCAGTTTAAGATAGCCAGAGGTCCCAGACTACTCTACTTGAAAGGCAATGGCAGAGACATTGATTTCTTTGCCTTTTCTGGGAAAATTTTCTCAGAGGTTGAAGTGAGAGGCTGGTGAAGCAGAACCTGCCTGAAGAAGGCTGTAGCTTTTGTAACGGGACTGTGGCACAGGAGTGCTGTATGTTCAGCTGAGTGACCCCTGTGCTGCTATCAGCAGTGACAGTGGCGCTGCAGGAGAGTGAAGTGGCCATGTGTTAGATCTGCTGCTCACAACACGAGCTTTCTCAGCGTCTGTGCCGGAAGGGGCTGCGTCTTCTGCGGTCACTGCTTCCATGGGACTTTGGATCCCTCCCACCTGGTCTCTTGGTACTTCATGTGCACGCTTCTGAGAGTATTGTTGTTTTCTAGTTCTTCTAGTGCAAGTTACCCAGGCAAATCTGCTCTTTTGGATATAGATACTTGGGGTATGGAAATAGGAGTTTCCAGGTAGCAGATCTCTGTAAATTGAGTCCCATCAGCTGGGATTTGTGTTTACTTATTTTAGATGACAAAAAAAATTGAAACTTGTACTTGACTACCTGCTTTTTTTCTCATTACAAGTTATGATTCTGAGTTTGTGCACTACCAAGAAAATCAGGTTTGTCAGAGAAAAATAAACAGGTCCTGGATCTCCTAACAGGTATTTCCTTAAACAAAGAGAAGCACAACCTGATTTATTAGGGCCTCTCTCAGACTAAATTCCAGTTGCCTAAAGGTCCTTGTCTTCCTTCATCTTTATCTCATTAGGAAAATTGTTCTTTCCTCCCAGACAGGAACCTAGCCAAAATTAATTTATCACCTTCAGGCCATATTACTATGATTTCTTCTGTAGTTGAACATGAAGATGATGCCCAGACTCTGCCTGATACAGAATACGCTTGCCTTGCCACCTCTCCTTGCCAGTTCAAAGCTAAATTCCTATCGGGGAAGAAGCAGTTAGTGGCTTAAGACATTATTTCGCTGCAAACCAAATTTTGGCTGATGAATTACCACAACAGTTGTAATGGTCTTGGAAGATGTAGATAAGAGTTGAGAACAAAGCTGCTTCACAAAGATTGTGTTTAGGGAATTGAATTCCAGAGCAAAGAAGATGAATAAAAAGTTTAAAAAAAGATGCCTAAAGAAGAAAAAAATTCCTTCCTCTCGAATAGAAACCCGATTTTTCATAGGAGAATAGAACAGCACTAGCGTAAACCTTGTCTATCAGTCCCCATCAAAGACAAATAGCCTCAAGTAAAGGGGGAATTAAATTAATAAAGTTCTTAAAAATTCAAAATCTGAATTTGTATTGTAAGGCACAGAAAGGTGAAATAATGCTGAGGGACTATGCTAAGTTTGGTTGGTCTTTTGCTGTTCATTTAATATGCAAAATTGCTGGATACTAAAACCCCAGTAACCTCTAGGGAGAGAGCTACTTGAAGCACAAACTCACTTGTAGCCTAAGAATAAAATGTGGTGTGTGTTGAAGGGTCAGAATTTTTGCTAAGTTATGTATAATATTAGAAAAAATGCACCATGTCTGATCTTGAAAAAGCAATATCCTATTTGGTTTTTATAAGTTCTAGAGTGCAAAAATCTCTTAATCATGTATTTTTGTACATGGTACCATCTTCACTGTTTAACACATTCGAAAATTAACATCCCCAAAGGATGTAAGAGATAATATATGTAGTTTTGTAGCCTCTGAAGTGGTAAGATACTTGGTCCCAGATGTAGCTGGAAAATTTTGTGCCAAATAAAATTTGTAAACAGTATTCTTAAGTAGCAATTCCTTCAGGAAAAAAAATACGGTTGAGCTAATTCTTAGTTTATTTTCTAGATAATGCTGGAAGGTCCTGGTCAGTGGAGCATTTTGTAAAGCCTCATCAGCATGCCTAATAATAATTAAATTTGGAATGCATTTTATGTCCCTCTTGTCCTTTTTCCTCCTCATTTTCCTCTCGTTATTGAAATGCACCAGGTTTGCATGTGATTATTACCTGTAGGATGTTTTATTACTTCAGCTGCAATTTGATATGCCTTTTAGGCTAGGATTTTTTCCCTGAAAAGATTGGGTATGTTTTGTTAAATGACAATGCAACTTTAGGGAATGCTTCTAATCAGATATGCTTCCTCCTTAATTGGACCAGGTCTGTCATAATTATGGCATTGCAGCTATAAACCACTTTAAAATCTACAGCCAGCTAGTTAATAGCGAGGCATCTCACTGAAGTCGTGTCTCAGTTCGTGTTGGGGAGGAAGGAGGTTTTTCCCTTTCTCACAGAGGGCTGTGTAGAACGCTTTCTGTTGTTGCAGGCCATCCCCGTGTGGGTCCGTCCTTCCCTGCCTCAGTGCCACACCATGCTCATGCTGATGCGGGGGAGATCTGGTGGGCGATGGTGGAACAGTGTTCCTGGCCTCTCCTGCACGTGACTGAAAGTGCATGTAGCCCTTTTAGTTTGTTGCATTCTTTAATCACTTTTTTCTCAAAAGATGTGTGTAGCATCACACCCCATCAAGCGTTTCTATACCTCCAGCAGGTACCTGTGTGACAGGATTGGTATTAGAAAGGAGTGGCGTTAAGCCAATTTTTGACAGTAAAACCATTTAAGATTTTATTACTCTTCTGGACACCCATCATGGAAATGATTTACTTGAGGAAACTGACTGTATATTTAATGCTTAATAGTTACTAAATTTGGAGATACTTGGGAGGTGAACTACAGCAACATCTTAGAAACACAGGGATCAAAGGGACCTGAAGGGTATCTTTAAGTACAAGACTCAGATCAGATACCGTTGGGTCAGCTTGATAGCGGTGTGGGCTGAACAAGCCTATGCATTATTTCTGCTTGTTGTCTTTCTTGCAAGAAAAGCTGGGTTGTCCTCTGCGCTGTGGGTGCTTGTCAGCTTGTTCTTACAAAATCCTAGCAAAGATAACTTGGTAGCTTTATTTGTTAAGCTGTTCTGAGGCTTAATAAACTTTAGATACATTTCTTTACTATCTGAACCAATATTTTGGGTAAACTAAACGTTGTATTATTTCTCTAATAGTGGAAACTTGAACATTAGTGTTTAAATAGAAAGATTATAATGAAAAGAGTTGTGAAGTAGTTGTTGCAAACAAGAGTTGTCATAATCTGACCATTTGCCATCACAAAGAATCAGTGTCTGGTTTAAGAAAGTCTTTGTCTTCATTTTTTCTTAAAGTAGATACACAGTTTTTTAATGGTGAAATAGGAGACTTTTTATCCTTCTTGGTGTCTGATTTTGCTTATATATCCTTCACAAAGTATGCTGTTGTTTAATATCATGGAGCAAAGTACTGGAGCTAGCTGACTTTTCAGTCAAAAATACGCATTTTTCACCAAGTACTTAAGAACTTTTTTTTTTTTTTTAATTGACCCATAGGGTATATGAGTAGTTAGGTGTGTTACTTGGATAGCATAGGAGAATCGCTCATGTAGGATGTGAGAATATGATGACATACGATGTGCAAGAGCGTCTTCTTTTAAATCTCTGAGGTGTGATTGTCAAAACCACCTCAAACTTGAGCTTGCTTTATTAAGCTTATTAAAACAAATGTATGGGGGTTTACAACTTACATTTTTCTGATTAAGAAAATGGGACGTCTTATTAGGTGAGCAGTGCTTTATATTGCATGATTCACATAGCTCCTGTGGAAACTCCGTTCAGCCGGAACGTTTGCTGGTCAGAATTGTAGGTTGCTGGTTTCAGCACCCAGTTGAACAGCCTGTCTACAAAATGCTTCAGCATTCCTTCTGTATTGCTACACTGAGTTTATGCATACAGTTAGACAGAGAAGTGAACCTCCGGTGATAAAATTGCAGGTTTGTGAGTTTGCTTATGGTTTTCTGTACTATAATTGAAATGATTGCATAAAGAGAACCTTTGCTTAAACACTAGGTGTCTGAGGATACCAATGCTCAGTTCTATATATTTCACAGTAATCAGACCACTTATTAATGAATGTATATCACTCCTTTTGGGCAGTATATGGCAGCTAGTTAATTATGGGTGTACCTTAAGTTGAAAAATCTAGTAGGAAATATGCTGGTGGACTAGAATCTGAGTGAAACTGTTAGGATATCATGAGGGAAAGCTGGCTGTTCTGATACTAAAGAAATTCCTAAACAACATGGACTAAAGGATATGTTGCCATTACTGTAAATAAAATTTTACAATAGTAACTGGACAAATTCTGGGCTGCTTCTGTATTGCATCTTGTCTCTGAACAAATTCACTGGGACTTGAAAGACTGGAATGTATCTCAATAAAGGAAACTTCAACCCCTCCTGTGAACCTGTAGTCTCCTGCAAATACACTATTGTCACAGAATGTTTCTGCAGCATACTGCAAGGGATTGCGTGCTTTGAAATTTGTGGAGGAGAGGAGTACTCAGTTTTCAGGTGTACACAAACTTTTTGAGGGATGGGGTGTGGTGGCTTTACCTATAAAATATTGTGAAGGGCAGGCAAAAAAAAATCAATGTCTTGTCAGTAGGGAGAATTTTTTCTTTCTTTTTTTTTTTAAGCAGCTGAGTAGGCTGGTGAATGTGTTTGTGATTAATGCAGGATTTTAAACACCCAGCAACTTACAGAATCCTAAATTGTCTTGTAGTAGTGGTGAAGGATTAGCTTTGTGAGGAAAGCAAGCAAAATTCATGTATGTTTTTTGCCCAACGTCATTTTTAGGGTAAATTATGTGCTTTTCATTTTGAAAAGTAAAGCCTTGTGAACCAAGCCATCTGACGTCCATGAGAGTAAAATCTTTGCAGACAGCTTTGTCAGAGAGAGGTGATCATCCCATAATGTTTTTGGACGCTTCCCCACCCCAATGAAAATGAAAAAGGTGTGTAAAACTTAAGATTCCTTTCCAAGTAAGTTACACCTCTGGCAAGTTTGTGTAATTTAATCTTCAGCAGCAGTTTTACTGGCTGCCAGGGATGGTATCCTGTAACTTGGCAGTCTCTCCGATTGTGTCTACGTATTCCCTAGCTGGCAAACAAAAATCTGCTGTCCCACCAGCAAAGCACAATAAACTCTTGCTAGTCTATTATGCCCAGTTATAACAAAACAAAGGGATACAGAAAGAAGAAAAGTTATGTTCTTAATTATTTTAGCTAGTAATCTGTATATATTTACTGGCATCTCCGAGAAAACATGCCAGCTCAGCGAGGTGAGATGCTGCCACTTTAAGGAAATGAAGGAAAATATGTGCGTGTGTATTTACAAAGAGTGCAAGAACACAGTGGTGTCACCCCATCTGCACATGTCACTCACAGAGCTGCCCATGGACTGCATCTCTTTTCACTGCTGTCACCAAAAATGCACTGTAGGCAACATTTGAAAACTTGTCAGAGGTGTGCCTTTGTAAGCAACCTGAACTGCACGTAAATTTTAGATATTACTGCTAATAATCCCCCTTTTGCATTGCAGCTGTTAATTGTTAGGGAGTTTGTATCTGCATATGTGGGGTTTCGTAGAGCTGCTGAGGTTTTAGCAAAAGTAGGGAAGAATCAGAAATGTTGGTATACTCAGGTGGGATAATCAAGAAGGTGTTGATAGGAAACAGCTGCTGGACAGGTTTGCCCTCCCTTTCAGTTTGTTTCTGATTGCTTAATTACCAGCTGTCTTGGCAGAAGTTTGTTGGGAAGTTTTTTGTTGCCATATGACAACAGCCTTGGTGCAAAGTCTCATGTGATTTGTGCGCTAATCGGATTAAAATTGCACATGTTATTGTTCACAAAAAATAGGTATAAAGGTTGTTGACTTCCAGACTACTGCAAAAAAGGTAGACAGGAACCCCTGAGCAGAACTGCCCAGGTACAGGGTAGCCTGTTTAATATTTCAGTTTTATTTTTTCCTCGTTCCGTAAACGTACTTGGGCAGAGCTAGTTCAAACACGGGCAAGCTGAGTTATGATCCAGTCAGGCAGATTTAAACTCTTTTGAGAGACTGTTCTGATGTGGGAGCCAAGTGGCAAGAGGAGCAAAACAGGAGTTGTGAGAGGCTGAGATCCTGCAAACAGGCTGGATGAGACTTCTTGGTGCATTGGTTTGGAAACACTTGGTTGACTAAAAGGTGGAACAGAAAAGAGGATGATAAAAGTCTGTCTTTGCAAAAGTATTTTGATTGAACAGCTTCAGAAATGGGTGAGATGCTGTTGGGTTTCCTGTTTACATTTCAGGTGTTTAATAACCTGAAGGGAAAATACATAATTTTAGCATTGAAAAAAACATTCAGTTCCTTTCATTGAGGTTTCAATTAAATTTTCATAACCTAAGTTCTTTACATTTTTTTAAACATTCATAAAAATACTACAGTAAAAAAAAAAACAACAGCCAGACCACTGATGATTACTCTTGGCTTTACCTATATCCATGATGTGATATTTGTATTCACAGAACTTGCATTTCAGGCTCAAACATTCATCTTTTATGTGAAGTAATTTAATCTTTAAGATGCTATGTTATGAATTCTAGTCAGATCTTAATGTAAACATTATAATGATAAAATTGATTAAACTATGACCATAGTAAAAGCATCTTTTTAGTGTGCAAAGTCAGGTAAAAGTGACAGTGGGGATGTGAATCACTTGCTTTGAATGTGTATGGGGGGTCAATTTAAACATCATGAATGTAAATATTCATTATTTACATTAGTTAGTGGAATTCCGTAGTCACTGCTTGCTGTGCAGCGGTCATCTGTTGCATCTGTTGTTTTGGTTTCATGAATTAACAGTATATTCATTTGACTCATAAGGAAAAATACTAGTATTATCGTACTTTTGAGTGATTCCATGTGAGTTCATAGCACAGCAGCTGTTGACTTGATACCCAAAAATCTGGAATCAGCAATAAATTTGTATTCCCCTTCAGTAGGAGACCATAACTGGCAATTTAAATTCTTACGATATTTTAAACCCATAAATGGTTTCTTAGTAGGTATGGTTCTAGTGGTAGATATTATCTAAAAATAAGAACTTTTGGTATGTTTTACACTGAAATACATAAAATAATTGTTTTTACTTTGAACCAATATCAAATTATGGAATGCTCCAAGAACTCATTCATAGGTTCACTTGAGCTATGATTTTATTTTTCTCAGTAGCTGTTTACTATAAAGTGTAAGTAACTGATAAAAATCAGACATTTTATGGTAAAGTTGTGATGCACTGTTAGTGCACGTATTTGTTTAAATATTGGATCTGTATTCAAATTTTTCCTGTATTCCTTAAAGTGAGATGAACTTTAATTAACATAGGATGAATTTAAGTTAGTGGTGGTGTTCCTCATAGTACTTCTGTGGCAGTTATGTCATTTAATAGATATCACTGAAAATTGTAGTCTCTTTTCACTAAAAGACAATATAACATGCAAGATTTCTCTGATGTTTTGTAATTTGTTGCTTTTTAGATTTTTATCTTGCTAATAACACTTTTCCTAACAAACAGTTTTGAAAAAATCATTTTAGAAACTAAAATCATGTCTCACTAGACAGTGCTTAATATCTGTGACCTTTATTTTTGTATCAGGAACATAAATATACACTTTTTTCTGTGTCAGTCATTGTCTAAGATTTCATCTTTGTTCTGCTTTCCATTACATACCATGAATTATATGAAATTAATTTAATCGCTACTCCAAACAGAAATTAAATGTGCCCTAATCCAGAGTTACGTTGTTTGCTTTTACAACTGTAAGTCATAAGTAATTAATTTTCCTTGGAAAATTAATTCGCTTACCATTCCCAGTAGCATCATATGTTGACACAGGGTTATAGATAGTTTAATATTTTTGTTCAGCATGTTGGCCTCAACTTTGGAAGACCTTAAAGCAAAACAAATTCAAATTTACTCAACTGTATATAATTTAGGGTTATTTAAAGTGAATGTTGTCTTTATTGCTGTCAACCAGCTGACGATGATAGTTCTAAAATTATATTCAGTCTTCCAGAAAACTAAAGTCTATGGACAGATGTGACTTATGTCTTTTAAAAAAAAAAAATAAAAAATTGTTTCACATCTTCGCATCAGACATTTGGACAACATGCCCACTGGAGCACCATCAGTAGTTGAAAAGTCCTTGGAGAACAGAACTATATATTACAAAGCCTTGGGATAGAGGCAAGTTTTTTTCAACACACCTTATGTTGCTTGAGACGCCGGTAGGTGATTCATTATTCCTTTTGCACTCAGAAATTTCTAAGTTGACTTAATCTGGAGCATTGTTTTGTTTCCTGTACTGTTGTGTGCAGAAGGGCAGCGCGTTGCAGCACCGAGGGGCAGCGCGGACCCTGGTGTGGGTGGCCCTGCTGGCCACAGCTGACTGTCCTTCGGAGATGGCGTGAGCAGTGTGGGCCTTCAGCCTTCCGGAGGCAGAGAGGCAGCTTTTAAGTCTAATCTTTCATTCAAGTTAAGCCTGGAGGACCCTTTTTTTTTTTTTTTTTTTTTTTCTTTCCCCTCTGCGCAGCTCCATAAAACATGGTGTTTATTACTTTGGTTTATTTTTATTTATTTAAGTCTCCCAGCTGAAACGCCAGTGATGGCAGTGTTGCAGTTCAAACAAGCAAGGCTTATTTTATAAATGTCCCTTTGTGGGTTGGTGGCTGCATTTTTGCCTGAATGCAGGGGGTCGGTATCAGTGACGTTTAATTTAGAATTTTGGGGATGGAAAATAGAAATTGACATTTAATTCCAGTGTAAAGTTACTGCTAGATCAGGCATAAAAATATTATTGCATTAGCAATCACAGGAAGAAAATAAACTGAGTGCATTGACAATATACAGTCACATGGCAGACTTGTGTAAAATAGAGCAGATGTAAGAAAATACTTTTTCAGATGCTTTTTTCACCACAACACATTTTTAGCAAGTAGAGAGGGTGCAGAAGAGTATTCTACTAACAGAATTAGGTCCCACTAATAGTGCCAGCAAAGGTAAAATTCACCTGTACATAGCAAAATTGTGTATAAATATTATCACATATCTCTTATACAATCTCTTACAGATACCTGCATGTATATGCAACATCCGTGAATGTGTTGAGAGATCTCCATTAAATTCTGTATCTGTTACTTTCAAATTCAAATATTTTGAGTTTCCTGATTCTGTGTAAGATGCTTAATGCCACTGTGTGTATCTGTTAATGTTAACAGGTCTCATTGGGTGTTGCTAGCTGTTTCATTATTATGGCTCAATTACTTTCAAAAGACTTCACCATGATATTTAAAAATACAAAATCTTCTGCAAAGAAAATCAGTCTGGTGATCTGAGTTTGGCCACGTACTTCCTGGCAGCCACGTACGTTACTGAAGGTGCAGCCTACCTACCACCTGTCTTCCTTACCTGGGCTGTCAGACTTGGCAAAGTGCAACTGGTACTGAGCCTGCAGAAGTTGTTAATTTCCTCATTTTCATCTACTCTGTGATACAACATACCTTCTGTCTCAGGAAAATGAGGAGGCACCAGGTCTATCCCTGTGTTATTCTTTCTTAGGGGAGCTTGTGCCGATTATGCATACAAGCAGCAGGCTCCGGACACCCTGCCCTAGTGTATCAGCATTCTCCTTACAGTTAACCTTCTGTGGTACTATTATCTATGTAATGTATGTAAATGTATAAAAATTTTGGGAGCCAACCAAAAGCTGTTGCTGTTCATACAGATTTCTTGGCAGTGGGAGTTTGTGTTTCTTTTGGGAATATTCCCATTTATTTTATAGTGACACTGTCTAAATTTGCAAGAAAAATGAAGTTAAAATAATTACTGTTTAAAAAAAAAATCTACAAAAATTCTTTCTTCAGGCAAAATTTATATTTTTGTGTTCCACTGTAGTTTTGGATTAGATAATTCAGAGTTGGCACTAATTCTGAAAAAAAACATTGAGCTATGAAGTACAATAGCAAAAAGCCCAAGAAGCATGAGTGAATGTGTACAGTGTCTCCTAATGTAAGTGCCTGGCTCTTTGGAGGCCACCAAGAAGTCTACAGTGATTGACGTGCATTCTGGCAAAGCTTTTTTTCTTTTTTTCTTTTTTTTTTTCCTTTTTTTCTTTTTTTTCTTTTTTTTTTTTTTTTTTATCCCCTGCAACAGTGTTGAAGTCAGTCAAAGTGTATAGACAAAGCTGAGTGAATACCAGTTTCCCCAGTACAGGGGCTATTTTTTCAGGAAGTCTAACTCAAACCAGATGTTATGCTTAGACCTAGAGTTTGTTGCTGCCAAGCATCTCATCAGAGGTCAGAGTTCTGGGCTCAGGGCCCTGCTAGAATTCTTTCACAAATTGCTATTCGGTGAGGTTTTAATCCTAATGGAAAGAATAATGTGCTTGTAAAATCTGCAGTTATTACAAACACAGTATACATATTGTGGACTTCAAATGACTACATATTTCATTCCCATAAACAGGGAATGCAGATGAATGCAGTGTGTAATAGTTTTAGACATTCAAACTTAAACCAACTATATAGTTTATACTACTGTTAACCATTTGCATTCTTAACACTCCTGTAAAATGAATAGTAATTTTGACTAACAATTGGCAGCTCGAAACAAAACAAAATGAAAAAATCTCCAGCACATTTTGACTTGTAAGCTGTTTCCTGAAGTAAATAGGAAACCTTATGCTTTTGAGAATGTTCAGAAAACACTTTGCTAAGGCACTAGGTTTGGCACGGTTTGTTTCTTTCCTTCTTTTCTGTCTTCTGTCTCAGTTTTTAAATAGTTTGGTAGCAACATTTTATGGTTAAGTTAATCTTACTTCAACTGTTGCTTCATACAGCTAATTATTCATCCCCAAAACCTCAGAGTAGGCTGTATATATCCCAGTTTACTAAAAACAAATGTTGGTGATACAAAGTTATAAGAACAAGGACTAGCGATGAAAAATCTCACTATATTTTTGTCTTCTTGTTGGAATCATTAGTGATCAATTTGTGCTGTGATTCTGCTGAAGAGAAGTTTAGATGTAAAAAAAATCTCAGGTAACTTTGGTAGTGTGCTGCAGCCTGCAGGTAGAGAAATGCAGCTTGATAAAATATTAAGATTTTGGATGTCAGAAATGTATGCTATAGAAAACAGCGCTATGGTGTGAAACTGGATGATGTAACTGATATCTCACTACAGTGAGGCTGTAGTGATGAGTTGTTTGAGTTTTATGTTGGGTATCATCTTAGTTTTCAACGAAGGCTGCTGAAGAATCATATCTGTATTTTGATAACTTCAAACTTTTAAGTCTTGAATATGTTCAGTTATATTAAATATAACTCTGCTATTTTATCTCATTCTAATTTATGAATTTTATGTAAGTCATAAACATATTTTCACTTTGGTGAAAAGTGTAACAAGAAAAAGATGGTGTCGTTCAAAAGAGTTAATGGTATCCCATTCGCACGATCATCTTAGCAATAGTCATGCTGGAAAGGAGATAAATAAGTATAAGGCAGTATGTCTACATTAATACTGTAAACTTAGAGACATGCTGAGGTGTTAATCTACTATGCAATCTATTCTTTTTTTATTACTTGTTTATTATGAGAAAACTGCATAGTGAATGTTGATGCTACAGTACAGTTGTTACCTTTTGGGGCAGCAATTTTTTCAGTACTGGTATAACTCTTCAGTAAGCATCTGTATTGGCTAGATTTGTTTCACAGCCCTGAATATAGAGATTTGTGAAATAAATCACTGCTACATCAGTCCAGTTATTGAATAGAAGTTGATGAAGCTGGTATTTGAATAGCAAACCCATTTTCAGAGATAGTACACATTTTTCAAAGAATAGAAAAAATAGCTTTGTTCCTGCTGTATCCTTTAGAAAGGAAAACGTAAGCTTTTCCATTATAGTCTACACTTGCAGAAATAATATTTTTCCCTTGGTTTATTGAGTAAATGTGACGTATGTTTGGATGTACAGAACTGAATGAGAAAACTTGAGTTCTTTCAGTGAGCAGTTTATAAATTTTAACTTTGTTTTGTTAGAAACTGTTTTTTGATTAACTGAGACTATTTCTTCTGTTTAATAAACACCTAAACCCCCATAAAGACATAGTACTTTTATTGCAAGTCAGATAATCTTGGTGCAAGCTGCTGCTTGAAGGTGAGAAAGCGAATATTAAACATGGATTGAAATTAATACGTACAACCTAATCATTCAGATGCAATAAGAAAAAGTGGAGACAAACTGCAATCTTATAAGAGAAGCTTTTTCATATTAATGAGTTTCCATTTGCCAATAATTCTGTCATTTGTAACTTGAATCATTCATCACCCCTGCAAATGGTTCTTTCAAGACGTTATTTGCAATTTTGTCTTGTGTTTTTGTCCTTGATGTTGTGAAAATGACCGTCTACTGTTACAGGAATGAAAAGAGATCTCATTCAAACATCTTTTGTGTTTCCACTTCCAGTGAAAAATGTTTTTCAAACCTGCAGCTGGTTATTTCTGCAGGAGTTCCCACTTATATTCAGGTTTGATTGACATTTTGAAATGGCAGCTTTTCATGAAAAGCTGTTAACTTGTAGAATTTGGTTATGGTACTAAGACAGACTGACTTTGTTCTACTGTTGGGGCCTGTCCAACCTAAACACAACCCTGCATCTGAATTTAATAGTGCTACTCAGCACAGGGAGCGCAAGCTTTTTTCTTTTTTTTTAATTTTTCTTTTCTGTTTTTTTAACACTGGTGCTTCTGATGTGTTTTTAAACCTGACCTAGTGGGTACTCATCCTGATATCTTCTCTGCCAGTAATTGGGTTAATTCACATTCTCCTCTTTTCTCCCTCCCCTAGGCTAGCAGGTTGTGCTAGGTTGCACTTCCATAATTTGAGTGATGGAATATATTTTCATTTAACATGATGAAAATAAGTGGAAAATGTTTTTTAATAACTGTACAAGTTCAGATAAAAGTGATTATCTGCCTTTATTACTATTTATTTTTGATGTTATGGACGTTAAGGGCAAGTTTATGATTTTAACAAATTTTCTAAGCAATGATTACCAGGTTAATTTCTATTAAAAAAAGCAAGCAGTGCATAACACCATTATTCAGCCCTTGTCTTTATCAAATTGGTCTTTAGTGTTACACCGGAATGTTGAAAGTGGGAAAGAGACATTATACAAAATCAGTTACCCACTGTATTTCTTGCCAAGCTTCTAAATAAGGATACAAAAGTACCCATATACATTAGTTGAGAAGGAAGGGGAGTATTTTTAGCTTTGAAACAGATTACTGTTTACATAAGGAACTGAAAAAAGTAGAGATCCAAGCATCCTGGCATCCATCACTGATGTCTACTGTTGTTTTACTTGAGTGTGAGAAGTAAAACACAAGAAATATCTGGGGTTTTCCACAAGTTAACTGTACAGTCCCATAAGAGTAAATTCATGTGATTTGTATGAGGGAGCGTTTGAATGTTGTTTTATAAGGAAATGGATAATACTGTTGTTGTCAAGTCTTTGTACATTGAGGTGATGATAGATTAGAAAACCTTATTTTCTGCATAACATAGGGTATCTGATCTACTGTTCTCTTAGCTAGCTAATTGCTTTTATAAAACCTTCTCTGTAGTTTGCACCTACCCATGGTGATACACAAATTGATTTAATCATCCAACCCCATGCCACTGTAGTTTGTTTAGGGTGCTGAGATGTTAATGTAAAATATGTCCTGCTTATTCTGCCTCTGAAATGTCTTCTAAGTCACTTGCGATAGGGCACTGGTACAGCCTCTTTTGGTTAGTGTTAAAAACCATGTGTGTTCTTGCTGTGAAAGAAAATATGATTTCCTTGATCCTTTTCTTTAAAATTATCTAGACTAAGTGAAAGTGAATGTTTTGTCAGATGCTTGTTCTGTAGTTTCTAAATTTTAACGTGAATTTTTGAGTACCAACCAGAAGATAAATTTTATGCTGATGAACCAGTTTACACTTCTGTCCTGTAATTTTGAATGAATGCTTACAAGCTTCAAGTGAGCTTTCGAAGTAAAAATTGCCACCCAGATGCTACTGTTAAAAACTAATACACGCCACCACTATTCCTCCAAGCGGTCAGGATACACAGGTACAAGCTTTTTGGTATAGCCTTAAGGTCACTGTGAAATACTAGACCAATTGAATTAAATGGCAAACTGCCCGCTGACTTTAAATGGAGCCAGGATTTTGCCCTTTCGCTCTATCAAGCCCTAAGGGCAAGCAGATTTCATTCTTCAACAGACCAAACACAGCAGTGTTTCAAAGGAAAGCTGAGCTGTTGTGAAGTTTGACCCAAACTGTGCAAAATGCAGAGGGCAGTACAGGGACCTTAAACTGCACTTGGAAGTCTGAGGGCTACAGGTAAATGGCTACTGTCCTCCGATGCAGTGGAACATGGTTACCGTTTTGAAATGCTGTCTTCCGTGTCATTTTCTATAGGAAAGTATTCTTTTCATGTGTTACTGATTGCAAATGAACATTCCTCGTTTAAAAGTAGGTAGCAGAATACAGAGAGCAGGAGAGACTTGCCATTGTGCTGCAGCTTCACACTGTCCCCATTCCAAGTAAAACAGGTTGGATTTTTCTTCTAATTGTCCCAGAAATAGGACTAAACATTAAAATTGGTAACTTTTTCTTTTATTGCATATTTAATGGTAACTTTATTCTTTCTTTAGCATTCTGTGGCAAATTTTCAATAATGTATATGGTCATGTCATATGGTATAGTCTTTTTGTTTTAAGGATCTGTTAAGACAATGTTTACCAATAAATTGGGGACTGAAACGCTATAATGATTTGCCATCACAGAAATCTTGGATTGCAAGATAAAACTTTAAAGAAAAATATTCATTTCAACCAAGTAAGTGTACCTTTAGGGTCTTCAAACTCACTGGTTTTACAAGAGCAAGTGTTACGCTTATTTGCAATGGTGTAAGTATTGTATATTATTATTACAGAGCAAAATGAAAATTCTTTGGTGAGCCTGGACTTTCTCTGCTCATTTATGTGGGCAGAATAATTAAGCAGCCTTGTAACACTTCCCTCCTGCCTGCCCCTCCCCCCCAATTCACTTTTAAGTTTTAAATTATGATACCATATTTCAATGTGACTTTTCAACTTGTATAGAAATGCCGCTGTGAACAAAGATTCTCCTACCTGTTTGCTCCCTTAAGATTAGCAAAAATTTAGACATCGCAAAACTTAAGAGTAAGTGGTCTGATAATCTGGATGTTCTTTGTAAATACTAAAACCTTCCCCATCCCTTTGGTGGTTTTTCCCCCACCCTTCATTCCTGCTGTGTACTCATCCTTCATTTTATTTTAATTTGGCTGATGGATGTAACTATATATTAATGAACTGGAAGAGGGGAGTTAAGGAAATGTTTCCCTTATGTCCTCCTAAATTTCTGTCTCTTCAGTGGAAGAGGTTTATATCAGTGATAGGTCCCATTTATTCCTAAATTATAACAAAACACTGCTTATAATGTTAATTAAGGCTATTCTAAAATAGCATTCCCGAACGTGCTCTCAATCTTGCCTTCTCAGAAGGCGCAAGTTGGCAGGGTTGCCTGCTGTCCTTCTGTCTCTGCAGCTGCTTCTCTCTACGGTGGTGTAGTAAATCCACGTTGCTGAATGTTATGTATGTATGTTATGATGAATTAATGCTAGAGATATCTTGGGTAAATTTGTTTTTGCCATAGCTTTTCCTTACTTATATGAGGGCCATTGTTAGAAGTACTTCACTCTGAGTAGCACTGTAAAGAACCCAGCTATTTTGCTGAAAACACTTGTAAGTGTAGGTAAGAAGGGTTATGGTACAGATTTTGTCCTGAAGAGTGTGCAAAATAGTATGTCCATGCTCTGTTTTCATAGCATTCCCTCCTTCTGTGTACACATCATTAGACTGTCTTTCTGTTTTATCACATCCTGAGATCTGAACATGTTCCTGTTACTAGGTGCCATATAATTTCCCAGTTCTATTTAGTAAGCTGCTATGCTTCTTCCATAATCTTTTCTGAAATGCCAGTGTCTGGACTAAATGGAGTATCTTAAATGTTTTGTGGGGATTTGTTTTTCAGAGCTTTGGGAACAAGCGTGCTAAGGCTTCTGTGTCTTTGAGTGTCTGCATCCTAAATTTTAGAGATGCCTTTCACAATGGCTTTTTTTCTGTGGGTAGGGTTTGTGCCTTTTTTCCTTCCAGTCACAAAATGCGAGGTACATAACTAAGACAAACAGAAAATAGATTAATATATAAATGATTTAAAGATGTGAATGCTTTATGAAACCTTTGAATCTGATGGAAATGAGAGTGAATTCTGGGCAAATGCAATCATCTTCTGAAAATGCTGGTGTGTATTTACATTCCTGATACCTGAAGAGACAGCAAGCTGGAACTGGACTGTATTAGAATGCTCTTGTATGTGACAAAGGAATTTTGATGCTAAAATTTCAAGCTGTTGTGTAATGTAATTATTGCATTGCAATCTGTTCGCAGAATTTGTGCTGCTTCTGCATTAGTAGCTATTGGAAATGTTCTAGTGCTGCAGCTCTCCAAGGAAACTCGTTCAGTAGCTAAGACTTGCAGACAGAATTTCAGATTGAGAAATGCATATTTTAGTGTGATGTGGTGCAGTGTGTGCAGGTGGGAAGAGAGGGGGAAGAAATTAAGCTCTCCTGAAAAATCTGAATCATGAGGTATCAATGTCTTTTTCTGAGGCACTAGAATCAAATGATGGAGAAGACTGAAAGTACTTAAAAGTTACTGAAACAATTTGAGCCATTCATCCTATTTGGTTGTGCATGTAAAGTGGTCTAGTTGATGTTGCTTGCAGTTAAGTAGCAGCAGGAGAGCTTGGGACCAGCTTTTGCAGACATTTTTCCCACTGCTATGATTTGATGACATCTGTGCTATTAAATAGTTTTATTTTCCAACTTCTTGTCCAGACTTTAAATCTGTTAGTCTGAGGGGGTAGCCTACTTGCATTTAAATCTTGATTGCTACTTGAAAATAATTTATAAAAGAGGGCAGCTTAATGTGTGGGTTTTTCTCAAGCTGTGATAATCAAGACAATTGCTTAATGAGAAGTGGTTATTAGCTTCTAAAGTGAAGGACATTTAGAGATATGTTTTAATTGTTTGCCATTGAGGCATGGGACAACTCAAAACAAAGATATAAAAACATTTGTAAGCTGACCCTAGACCTTGCAATCAGAGAACATAGTGATCAGTGCACAAACATCATAAAATATTGGAGAAGCAAAATGTGTGCTTTTTGCTTCTGAGTAGTGATGCTAAAGTTGCAGGCAGGAAATGAAGAATTGTGAGGTTGCAGGCAGGAAATGAAGAATTGTGGTCCTTTCTTTTTCACTTACTACTGCTTTGGCTTAAGAGAAATTACTAAGTTCTTGTGGTTTTGATATGTCATTTGTAAAACTGGGACTGTTTTCAGGTACCTGTATCTCAGTAGCATGAAGCTTAAAGGTTCTGCAATGTTTGTGCATGTATGGTTGTGGCAGGGGAGGTCATTGCTATTCTCACTTCACAATGTCCTAGCAAAACCAGCACTGTTACTGTACCTACCAGAAGTTCTGTCACCTACAGGTCAACATATACAGATTAAGTACACCAAAACCAAAGGGTCACCACTGTGTATCTCTGTACTACCAGCTATATGTTTCTGAAAGTTTGGAAGAAGTTAAGAGTACTTTAATGTTTTATTAAGAGACTCCATAGTTTTGGAGGATGTACTTCTGGAATGTGTGGATTTTCTAGACTTTGATCTCTTACTGTTGTGCCATGCTGCTAACCCCCTTTTGGAACTGCAGCTAGTCCTGATCTGTTGAAAGTGTTATATCTTTGTGTAAGTCAGAAAGCAAGAGTCTTCTGCCTGGCACTGAAATGTTCCTGAAGACAGAGCAGAATGTTGCAATTAAAACATCTTTGTATAACTTCTTTAACCTGCACATCACAAGCTTTTTAGAGAAAAAAAAAAAAAAAAAAAAAAAAAAAGCTTATCATGTGGGCAGTTTAGGGTTTTTGTTTTTGTTTTAAATAAGCTAAGCTAACAATTTTAAGAGGAAATTGTTCTGGCTTTGTGATGGGAGAGCATTCCATGCAGCACAAAATCACCAATGCTATTACTTTTTAAGGCTGCATTTTCCTCTTCACATTCTTGACTGCCTGTGTTTTGTAAAGAGTAAAAAAGAGAGTGGTTTTCTGAAACTTTTCCTCTAATGCAGCTTCATATTGTCTTCCTTGAACTTTTCTTAGTTTTTACAATCATCATATGACAAGCTAATTACGATTTGAAGTCTACTGAACTATCTACCATAGTTAATGAAAAGTTCCCATCTCCTACTAGATTCTCTTTTTAGGTGAGATGAGCATATGCTCGATATTGAAGTGGCTAATCAGTAAATTGTGATAGGTCTTTACTCCAGCTGAATAAACTTAGAAGTGTGTATTTGCAGGCTTGCCTTTGGATGTAGGAATTTTATCTGAAGCTCAGGTGGTACACACCAAATCGCTGTGTGGCTGAGACCTGCATCCTCAGTTACATCTCACTGAGATGAGGTTGCAGGCTGGGAATGGCATTAGCTGTCCATGTGTCTTTCTTCTGTAGAACATCTGTCCTTCTTGGGACAGAGTTAGTGATGATGACTTGCCAGGCGTAGCTGTCTTCCTTATCTCACTGTTATTTGGACTACCTCTGCTCCTTGCATCAGCCTAGCCAGCCATGTGCTGTAGACCTCTACAACACTTGTACCTGAGCTTTCTTACCAAGCTTTGTGTGTTCCAGAAGGTGAAGCTTGGCCATAGCTGATCTAAGGTGTCTCAGTTGTCTGATTTCTGATCAGAGCAACTTCTGCCTTGTGTGAGGAAATGTTGAATGCTTGATGCCTTAATCTAAGTGATTTAGAACAACTATTGTCTTTTGGTGCTCTTAAAATACAAATTTATATAGAAAGGAACATCCAATAATTTTTTTTATTTATTTAATAATTCTGGGGGGTCGTAGTATAAGTAATAATTTTCCAAAGCAGGCACAAATTGAATAGGCTTATCTAATCATTTGATTGATCCATCTAGTACCTCAAACATAAATAAAACTTCTATTGAACTTCTGTCCATAATTACCATAGTGGGACATCAGCCAGGGATTTCAGTGGAGCAGGCCTTGATGATTCCGTGTTGCTCTTCAGGTTGGAAAGTAAGGGTATGCTTCTGCAAACAGCGGCGGGCAGACATAAGTGCTGCAAAATCAGAGGTGGTTTTCATTCTCTTTTTGCTTGATGGTATGTCAGCTTGCAGCTGTAAATGTTTGTACAAATACAGAACTCTATTGCCCCTCCCTTAGAAACTTTAGCAAAACCAAACCTGAGGCAGTACTGTTGCTTTTTGGACTAAATGCTTTTATAATCAGAATTCGTAAAGATACTTTAGGAGTTTCTAAACTATTGGATGCTGAATTTCCAAATACTTTTTCTAATGTTATTTTTTTTATGATTTCCCAAGCTTGCCTAAAAGTTGTTTTGGTTAAGCTTTTGATCCTTTATAAAAAAATCAGATTTTGCAAGGGAAATAGAGGTCAATCTTTAAAATGAATGATGCCATAATCTGTAATCAGATTACACATTCGCAATTAATATATTCATATATGCAATCGTTAGAAGCTCTGACTTTGTAAGTAGTTTGTAAACTTTGCGAGTTGATAATAGTGATGCAGTGATTATTTACAAGTCTTCCACTAGGGAATACCTAAGAAAGCTTTGTTCCAAGCATTTATTATTATTTTGTTGCACTACAAAATTTTATATTATTTTATAAGTTTACAAATAATTTAAACATTGTATTTTTTTTCTAATGTTTTGAAGAGGCCTTTTGAAGGAATTTCCAGACCTTGACTAAAAGTAAGGGTTATGTTATGAGGCCACAAATCACAGTGTCGTGTCAGGGATACTGGGGAAATAAGTGCTCTTTGATTTGTGCTTTTTCCCCTCCTACCTGCTGAGATCTTATTTATTTTTAAAAATATGTATATTGCAAGACTACTCAATTGCTATTTCCATGTACAAGGTAGTGCATGCATTATACTTGTTTATGCCATTCTACTAGTTCATTTCTCACTTTTTATATTATGCTAATCGCTTTAGTAGTAAGTCATATGCTGTCAATAGTGATGGTGGTTCTGAAATGTTCCTTGGTTTTGAGAATGAAAGAAATGTTGGTGTTCTCTTTCACTTGTAAAAATTGTCATTGAAGAACTTAATTTTTTTAGTGCTGACAAGTTAGTGCAGCTGATTTGTTATTCGGTCCTGTCAATTTTTCAAACTCCAATGTGCAAATATTTTGCTTGTGCTATATATGTAATAAGGGAAGTACTAAATATACATTATAATCCAAATTTTGTTAAGCTTAGTGCAGAACAGATTTTTAGAAGGCACAAACTTACTGCATCATAGAGATTTTTTTGTCAATTATTTATGCTTCTGCTTTAAACATAACTTGCTGTTACATGTAATGAGTGGTGCTGAAAATGGTTTCAATTATCAAAGATGTGAATGACACAATGGATGCTTCTGTGCTCTGCCTCTTGAATCCCTAAACGCTGATACTGAACATTCTGTTTTTTAATGTTCCCTGGTTTTCTGTTAGCTTGCAGTCTTCCATGGGTCATTCAATAAACACTACCCTGGATAACTTTTTGAGTTGTCATATGTCAATCAAACTGAAGTGCATGCTTTTTAGTAAGCAGAGAAAATAAGCTTCCTTTATTTGATTTTGGCTGTGTCTTCTGCAGGGCACTGTCTTGTTTTCTGTTTCATTCCTAGCTTATTTTTGCCTTTAGTTGTGCAGTGGAAGAGCTTGGGGATCAAGTGGGAAGGAGTGCCCCCTGAAAGCAAAGGAGGAGCCAGAAGAGAGGGAGAAAATGAAACAGCAGGATTTGAAAGTGTTCTTTAAGCATATTCAGTTTGAAGTTATCTATTTAAAAAAAAAAAAGGGGGGGGGGGGAGCGGTGAGGGGAATGTGTGAATGGAGGGGTTGAGGTAAGTCAAATTACCTAAAAGTTTTTCCCAGCAAATGTTTCAAGAGGTGGTGTTACATTAATATTTTTTCCCTTCTTAATTGTATCATGTCTAATTTTGTTGGTGTGGGATTAAAAAACTGCTGAATGTCCTTGTTTGGCATACATGTTTTTTTCTAATGAGGGAATGGGTGTGTCATTGTATTAAATACGTTCTCAGTGCAGAGCTAGCATGAGTCACCTGGTACAGCAGTAGCTAAGTGTGTTTGGATACTAATTGAGAAAGCTAGGGAGCATGAGAAGTTGCTTATATTAAACATCTAGGATACAATCAAATGCATAGCAACTGATACATTTTTCCTTTCTAGAAAATACCCTTAAATTAATTTGCATTTTTGTTGTAGTTTTTAATAATATTGCAAGTACCACATTCTTTATTAGGGTGAGAGGAACTCCAACATGTCTTTAGTGGAGCTGGAAGACATGCAAGTATTTATATAGATTTTTACCAAGCTACTCACATCTCTGGGGGGCTCCCTTTGCTCCAGGTGAGGCCAGTGGGAACTCTACACCCAGGAGCTGCTGTTCTTCACCCATCAGCTGCAGGGTGATAGATGGTCACTGACTTCAGACTAAACAGAATTCCCACAGATAACCAGGCTCACCTGGGCTTTGTGACTTCTGCCTTGTCCCTCTAAAGATGTACTATTCTTTCTCCCTCTGTCAGTGTAATCTGTTGTTGTTGTTATTTTTCCCCCTCTTATCCTTTAGCACTTTTCAGGAAAATCCCCAACTGAAGTTGTTGCCTTTCAGCCATGTGATTTAGGAAACTCCACTCCTGATAAGGTCCCCTCTTTATCTTTCTGTAGTATTGCAGGGTATCCCCTATATTTGTGGAGCTTTAACAGCCCCAGAATGCAGGTTGGGTCTGAAATTGAAATGTAAGGCTTTCTATAGAAGTTTGGACAATCACTTTTGCTAGTTATTGGCAAAAGAAAATGTCCCACTGAAATATCGAGGAATTATGTGGTTGTTTATAATTGCAGTTCACATTGTTCCCCCTTAGCCACATAACAATATGTTTCGGAGATTGCTGCTACCTGCTCTGGAAAGGGGAGGGTGATTTTTGATATATGTCACTTGCTGCTAGCTTGCTCACGCCAAGAAGTTAGGTTTAGAAATCAGACATATTAGTAATGGGATTGAATTTGTTTAACAAGTTTAGCAGTACTATTCCTTCTGTTACGACACAAGAACAAGTAAATATAACATGAATTCCAGCAACTTGCAAGTAGCTTGAAGCTTTTACATGATAAAGTATGCATTTTTGTTTTGTTTTTTTTTTAATGTCAGAGCTGACAGACTTTGTTTTTGTTTTATCATTTTCTTGGAAAATATAAATCCATTTGCCTCTCTTGGGCTATTTCAGTAATAGTAGTATGCTGTTAAAATAAACAGAATTTGGAATTTTGAAAACAAGAAATGAGTCAGAGCTAAGTACATAGGATAACAATATATTCTATAACAATATAACATTTGGAGAAACCACAAACAATCTTCAAAAGAAGTTCTTGAAGTTAGGTCCTTTTATCAAACATCAGAGGCATAAGCTTGTTTTCTTAGAATCTAACTGAAAGGGATTTTCCAGAGGACACTAGAGATTGACCCCCCCCACCTGAACTTTCCAACTTTTCCACCTGAAAAGTAAGGTGCATTTTTTATATTTTTTTTCTAATTCTACACATGAAAAGGTACTTCTCGTTACACTGTTTGTGTTATATCAATCCTGCCATACTTAAGGGCTCGTCCTGAGTGCATTTCTCTTTTGTGGTTTCATAAGCATTTGAAATGCAGCTCATTGTATGTAGGCCACAGCAATAGTAGAGGAAGGTTTTTTCCTTTTTCAAATTTTAAAAGACATTTCCATGGATTGAATCTGTGTAAAATAAAGCTTTGCTTGGGATGTGTTGTCTCACCTAATTTCTCACTCAGTAAATGTCATTCAGTTTGCACAGTTATACCACTGTTTAAAGAAAAGTAGTTTTTCAGGAGGCATGTTCTCTAGTCTCACATGCTAATATTAAAATTCATGGATACAGAAGCTAATGGCAGGTACCAACAAAATAATGGTTTATGAGGTGTTAGAAGTGTCTCAGGACTTACTTAAAGACAGAAAAAAATAAATTGCTTTTACTTCATTGAAGGTTGAATTTTGGATTCAAAGAACAAGTGAGGTATAATTTGATCAAAAATCAAAATAGATTGTCTGATGTGCAGCTCAGGTCTTATTTAGGATGAATATTGATCTTGTTATAATACCGTAATGCTGAGCCTGGGTCAAGAACCTGCATGTTGCTGCCCAGAATTGAGAACTCCCCTCCCCACTGTGTTGTGACCAGCATCATTAGGTCATGTCTGCACCATGTTCATAGGCTCTGCAGGGTACAAATAATTCTTGTTCAACTGCATTGAAAGGTGCCTTGCTTGGCTCTTGGGTTTGGTGAAGTAATAACAATGCACAGGCAAGTTGGGTCGATGTCTACTATTTGTAAATGTAAAATAGTATTTAAAAATTGCTGTGTGTTGCAGTAGAATTTTAAGCTGTCTGAATTTCTCTTTCAGAGGCATGCAATAATACCGTATTTTCTGAAATTAAGATTTTATAGGGGACCAGGAAAAGGTTACCAAATGCATTATAGTTATGTGTATTGTTTTAGTATGTGTGGGGTTTTTTTCAAGCTGTCGAAGGTAAAGAGCTTAGAGTTGTAATTTACTTCTGTGTAAAAGCTTCCAATTAGGGTCTAGCACTAGTATAGTGTGTTTGATCAGGCAAAGTCAGTGTACTGGTCCACCATCTATGCTCATACAGACTAAGTACAGCCTCCAGGCTTCATGTGAACAGTGGTTCTCTGACTTGATAAATTAGTCATGCTGATGACAAATTTATTTTTACAGTGTCTGTACTTGTATACTGCTAGAAATAATAAGAGAGGCTATTTAGAATACTGCTTTCCTTTTGTGTACATCAGCAGGTTTTTGAAACTGGAAAATGGAGTTGTTACAGTTGTAGTCGCACCCTTTCAAGGAACAAATACATTCTTAGTAATGTTAATTATTTTCTGTGAGTGTTTGTAGCTCTTGAAACTGGGTGACACAGCAGTCCTGCTCTCTGCTTCATACCATATTAAAAAAAAAAATATCTGAAGTATTGGGATATAATAATAGGACAAAACTATAATGTGCATAATAGACAAGTGTTCTTAAACACTATAGTGTTAAACATTCTATGCTGAGTTTAATGCAAGTATATGAACTTAAGTTATTTTGGCTTTTTAGTATGGGTTTGCAGAATGGTGGTTTTGAAATATGCAATATAATCTTTTTTTGGTGATTTTAACAAAATTGCCACAGTCTAATTTGAATGGTAGTCATGATCAGAAATCAAAATATAGCGGCCTCTGATTTTTCTCCAGGTTCATGAACGTAAGTTGCATTTGGGATACTCTTTATAAAAATATTAGAAAAATGTAATCGTTGAATTTCATTTACTGATCAACTACAATGATTTACTACAGCAGTTTCAATAAAGTAACTTAACTTTATGTGTCTTGTTGCCTGGCTCACTTGAGAATTCCTTAGAAAACAAATACTAAAACACAGTTACAGTGCCTGTTATTTCTACAGGCAGGTTAATTTTCTAGTCCACCCCACGAAAAACTCAAACCAAACAGATGTCTAAGTACTTCCTAATGCTATCTGTGAAGCAAGGTGGCTTTGTTTTCTGTAGAGTGATGATAAAAGAAACTTTGCAGATTTGCACTGGACATCCTGCAGTTTGTCCCTTATCTCTGCTGGCCTCAGTTTCCATAAGCTGGGGGTATCGATCCTTTTTATTGCTCAGAGATCATAATACAAAATGAAGTCTTCTGCTCCAAATATACTGTTCCAGCAGAGAATATTTCAATGGTAGTCATTTCTGAGTATCCTTGTAATAAAACCTTGGTAATTTATTTGGGTGGTAAATTCAAGATCATGTTTGAAAATTGAACCAAAGGACATGCTCCTATCTGTTAAGCATAGCTGTTGGGGCAATTCTGCTTGATTTCGAGTAAGCTCCTGATTCAAATGGTTCAGCTGGCTGACGGAGCTAGTTTCTCCTGGTTTTGTAAGGGGAGTGGTGGAGGCAGTTGTGGTATTTGTTCCACGAATAAAGACTGTTAATAAATAAGTTACTCTGATTAAACAGAGAAGACAATACTGAACAGTTTTAGCAGGTACACACTCATGCATAGGGGTGTATATTCAGAGTTAATGTTAATATGAAAATGTTTTATTTCGCAGGATTTGCAGGGGATCAGCTGAAGCAGCAATCTGCCATGTTGGCGTGTGGAGGGATCGTTAGGGGCTGGGGCTGTGCAGCATAGAATTCTGCATAAGCACGCTTTGAAAGTAGCCTTGCATATTGGACTTGAGCACTATTTGTGCAGGGTTTATTCTGATGTGCTTAATGCAACAGTTAAGAGGGATTCCTGTCTTTACAGATCTGTTGTAGCGAGTGAGTAGCATGGAGTATGGGTGCTTCTAGTGCGAATAATCTGATACCACCCCAGTGCATATAAATAGTACATAGAAGTATATAATACCATCTAACCTCTGATATTTGAGAAGATGAGTGAAATTGCTGGAAGACTGGAAAAGGCACTTCACTTTAAACCTATCTGAAGTGTAACCTGTTAGCAGTAGGAAGCCTAGACAATGATATTGGGATAATAAGGTTTTTAATAAACTACTTTTAGAAACTAAATTCGTAATCCTTCTCTGTGCTTTGTATCAATGTAAAGAGGGATGTGGAAATTCCTTTGTTACTGCAAAAGGAAGCTGTAATGGTCAGTAGCTACATCTTGGGAGGCAGATCTGCAGTCTGGAAAGTTTTCCTTAAGTTTGCCACTGAACGTCATTCACTAACTGAGTGTGTCTTACTTCTGTGAGGTATTGGTAGGTTGGGGATTGTTTTAGCCATGCTGTCTTATGCTTATCCTGTTCTGTCACATCTGCCCATTCACCTTTTCTTTATCTATGTGTTCATGTTCATGCTGTGATGTCCATTCCAAGTGGTATGACTGTTAGGTGTTGCAGTAATAAAGAACAACTTGGGCCATGTCTTCTTTTGCTTTTTTTTAAATGATGACAGTCAAGCAGGAATGCAGTTAAAAAATGCAAATAATCTTTGAGAGACCTGAGAACTTATTGTTGTCTTGGCAAAAAAATACACAGTTGAGTATTACAGTTTTTCCAGATTGTGTGTATTCTGTCACATGAATTTTACACAAACTTAAATCTTCAAATAAATGCCAATTTTGTATTTGAAACTGAGGATCTGAGAGCACTGGTCTTTCTTCCACTAGCAGAAGTATTTCAGGATGCTTAGCTTGTGATTGTGATATATCGTTCCCTTGTTTTGGGCAGAGTACAACTGGCTGAATTGCTATCTAGGTTCACTTTCAGCAGACTGGAAATAAAGCTTCTGCTGAATCAAGTGGCTGCCAACGAACTGCTTAGAAAGATTAGGCCTGATCTATGGATTACCTTCTTTGCTACACCCTATGCTATAAGACACTGTGGAGATAATTGCTAATGTCTCTATTCGAAATCACGTAACTGCATGTTATTCCTTCTGAAGAATGATCATCATCTTAAGGAATGAGACTGAAACCTAAGGAAACAGCAGTCTACCCGTACTCTCTGCCACAGACTTTATATTCCAAGTAGTTGGTTTAGAGAAAGTTTTTTAGAGGTGGCCAAAACTTGCGACAGTTGATGGAACTTGTTAATATAACTTCTGAAACTATATAATAAACAGCTTCCCAGTACCTTGGAGTCAGTAGCTTTTCCTAAAAGCGGAAGAAAATTTTGAATACTCTGCATATTTCTTTTCTTCTTTTGCCTGCCTTCATCATAATGAGAACAATTGTTAAATTAGTATCTTTATCTTACTAAATTTTTAATTTGTGGCTCGTTATAGAAAATCTAGCCCAGTATTTGGCAGCTGTACTTGGCGAAGAAGAGAAAATAAATGTGAGTGATGTTTCTGAACAGTTTTATTCTGGTTCTTGTACTGTTACATAAATGCATCCTTGCATGAGCGTGCTTGTGGGCTGGAAGCCTCTATCTCTAGTACATTACCTGGCTGATGACAGGAGGAGGAGGGAATATATAGAACATCCTCACTAAGAGAAACTGTATCTTAAGTTAGTCAGAAAAATCAAAACCATAAGACTTCTTTTTAAGGTGTGGTTTAAGGTGTGGTTTTGGTGGTTTGGGGGGGGGGGGGGCGGGGCGTGATTTACATCTCCTTATTCAGAAAAGAAGCCATTGTGTTGCAGTAGCAACACGTTAGTAAGTAGAAACCGTCATTTCATCTGTTAAGTGTAAAGTAAGCTTTGTGGTTGTGAGGCCAAGGCTGTGTGCAAATGCCCATACTTATGCATGTACATGGCTTTTTGCATACAAACTTTTTATAGGAGGAATAATACTGGTGAAATTTGTGCTTTCTGTTTGTAACTTCATTTTGTATCGCATCATGAAAATACATCACATTACCATTACCCGAAATGAGAGGGCTATGAAAATACACTGCCATAATTTTTAAGATTGTTTCAGTTATTAAGCACTGCTTGATGAACTACCAATATTAGTAAGCTGGGATTGATGCTGTTGGCATGTTTACTTTAACTGTTAAATCTTTAAAAGATCTGAATAGCTTAGAAGGTAAAACAAAGTAGTTGATGAAGTGTTTGGGTGTCTTGGCTTGGATCCAGCTTGATGTCCTAAATGAATGCATCACAAAACCACAACAGATCAACCCAGATTTACATGAGTGACGTATAAGAGCCCTGAAGCGAAGCCAACATAGTGATTGAATTAGCTCCTGCATTTAGAGAGGCTTCTCCCTCCAGGTCAGACTTCTAAGCACTGATGGGCTTCTGTGGGGAACGTGCAGTTACAGATTGAAGTATGCCTACATTGTGGAAAAAAAGAAATCTTAGAGCTTCAGAACTTTTATCTTTGACAAGTGTGACTGATTTTCTTTTGGGCAGGGAAAAAGGAGAAACACCATGAACAATAATGGAAAAAATCGAAGAATTTCCATTAGTGGTGCTTTGGTCAAGGACCTGCCAATCTTCCCAGAAATATCTGTTCAAAATCTGAAACATTTTGTTGCTGCAGGGCTGATATGTACCTTATGTATTGCCCACCCTCATACAATACCTGACTTGTTCTTTTAATAAATAATAACTGTACTGTAGCGTGATGCTCATAAATAGGACAATTTTGCAAACATTTTGTGTGCAGGTGCAAAAAGTACAGCATTTGTGATCTTTCCTCTAAATACCTTATTTTTTAAATATTGACTTTTTTTTAATAAACTGAGAGGTAAATAAGCATCAGATTACAGACAAAACATAGTGTATGAACACAAGCATACTCCTTTTGAGTAATCATTATGTGTTTAATATAGTTTTGTTCTTACATGATGCAAAAAAATAGTTATTAAAAATTCACATGAAGAATGCCTTATTTTAGGGATGAACATGATAACAAACATGTTGCAAAGAGATAATGGAAACCTTTCAAAAATACATTCTACAATTTATCTTTTTAACTGGTACCCTCACATAAGGTACTGATGAGTTCCAGCAACTATTTTATTAATGTTAGTGTTGTTTAAAGTTCTTATTTATCTATGCTTTGATATTTCAGTAACTAGATATCTCCATTTTTGTTTCTCAGCATGATGTATCACAGACTTTGCTCAAAGCAACTCTGGACAGTGTGGTTGAAGAGTGTGTCAGCTTTGTAGGAGTTGATATTAACATCTGCTCAGAAATACTATTAAGGTGAGTCAAACATTTTCCTATTCCAGTAATTACATGGCTCTGGATCACAGAGTCTCTGTTTAGTCTGCCATCTGACTCAAGCTCAGCTGGAGCAAATGGCTCTTGTGTTAAACTTCCAATTACATGAAAATGACATGTTAAGACAGTATTTCACTGGATCATTAAGAGTCAGTTTTTAAGGGTATGTGTGATTCTCCAGGGTAAAACTATTCTTTGGAGAAAACCAGATATTTAAAAATTTTGAGCCAACACTGCAATTTTAGTAGGACTTCATATAATTAATTTGTATTTTTACACTGAGAAAGGGATTTTCAAATGTACTTTCTGTCTCTTAGAAGGTATTTTTATAGGTACTGCTAAGTGGAACACGTTGTAAAAGTTGGGTGAGGAAAGGAGAAAAGGAAAGATTTAAAAGGAACTGCTTAAAAATTTATCCCTTTTTACTGATTTTTTTTTTAAGTAATTATTTACTTGGAAAATGTTCTGGGTTTTATTTCTCTTGGTTAGAAATTAAAAGGTCATTCTGTTTCCTGAGAGAATTAGAAGAGTTTAGCTGAACAGCCTCTCAGAAGAGCAAAAGTGTTGCTGTCCTCATCTGCAGTGGGAGGAGAAGAAAAAGAATGTCCATAAGCTTGATAGTGACAATTATAGTAGATATCAAAGGAAAAATGTGTTCTTGCTAGCTCTGTCTTTATTTTTTTTAACCCCTTATAATAATTCTTGAAAATGCTTTTCCATATTTTGGAAGAGGCTCTCTTTCAGTTCTTTTTGGTTTTCCACTTTCTCTTCCATGTTCCTTTTCTGTGTATCCAGTCCTTGGTCTGACTCCTGATTTACTTGCCTTCTTTCAGATTTAGATCAGCTATTAGTAAGAAAGCAAGCAGTACCTGTTGGTAAATGAGGCTGACCAGTTTTCATTGCACAAATAAAAGCCCACTTGAGCAAGCGCAGTGGGCGAATGCTATCAGCCTTCTGCAGGTTACACTATATTGTGCAGTTCAGCAGGGGGGTACCAAGCTGAGGTGCTGCAGTGTCGCCACAAAACTGTGAACATGGAGTAACACTGTCCTGTCATGGTTACAGGTGATAACCATGTTGGCTGAGTACTTTGGTCTAATTAACCTGGCCTATGATCATATGCATGTGTTGCATCAAGTTCTGGATCTGACTTGATCCTCAGCAGTTCAGTTCTGCTGTGTAGATGCAGTCTAAGTTTCCCTCAGATGTACAGTGTATGAAACTGTCAGCCTAGCTGGAATATACCATGAGCAGGGCTTTCTGCTTGTGCTTTCTGATGCATCAAATATACTTCTTGACGTGTATTACAAGTGGAAGTGGTGACAGTGCTACAGTAGTTGCATTACTGCTGAGTATTGCACCTGAAAAACTTGAGATCATCAGTGGAAAATTCTGTGAATTCTGTGTCATGTTCCTCTGTCAGTGTAAATAAGCTGGATTTCATAATGTTTCTAAGAAATTTTTGGAGAAAATTCCATTCCTAATGATTAATATTTTGTCTGTGGTTAAAGGTGTGTCTCTCCAATTTAAGTCTGAGGTTTCACCAACTTTGGATTATTTTTTTTAACTTTTGCATGAGGATGAGAATAATGGAAAGACACTTTTTCAATATATGTTTTCCCCCTGATTTTTGACTATTCTTGCCAGGTTTGCTGGTGGTGTTTTTCTAGAAACAGTTTGTGCCATTCCACAAACAGGTCTCTGCTGCCATTGACTTAAAGTAATGGCATCTGATATATAGAGCCAGATGGGTGACATTTCCTTCTCTAGTGCCAGGAGTAACTGCCCACCACAGCTCTTTTTCCTCTGTGATTAACATACTCCATGCACAGAAAGCTGTACTCATGTACACACAGAAAATGTGCAGCAAACCCGCTGCTTCCTGAAGGATCCTGGCTAACTGCCGCTGCACTTCACAGGTAAGTTCTTTGCCAGATCTGAGTTGCCCTCAGAACAAGTCATGCAGCCTGTTCCCAGCTGCTCTTTTATGTCAAGAGCAGCTGAAAGAAAAGGAACAAGCTTTGTGGATCTGTCAGATTGTGTGAGGAAGGCAAGCTGCTCCCAGCCACCCTCCTTCTGGATAGCAGACGTCAGCCCTTCATGTTGGGGCAAGGTGTTGCAGTACCATTGGAAGAGAATAGCTGAAAGGCGGCTGTTCTCACAGGAACAATTTATCTGTCCCGAACCCTTCTCCCACATCATTTCCTGAAGAGGGCAGCTGGGGGCAAGCCATAAGACATGACAAATTGAATTGGCGTTACAGAAAGAGCGAACAGATCATAAATTAAATGTCCCTGGCTTACTAGTTAGGTATGTGCAGAACTGTATTGCTCTACCAAGTTGTGTTGACTTGAGTGGATTCCTTCCATAGAACTAAGAGAAAGGATCCTTTTTCAGATGATGCCTTTGGTCTGGGAGTCTATTTGCAAATTTCTTAGCTGTTTTTAAGTTTTGTAAACCAGATTTTCTACAATAATGTGTATCCTTATAATGGATAGCATTTGTATTAATAACTTTTCAATGGTAATAAATGTATTCGATAAACTTTTCTCTTAGACACATTGCAGGACTGAATGCTAACAGAGCTAAAAATATAATTGAATGGCGAGAGAAGAATGGACCATTTATAAACCGAGAACAGCTGAAGGAAGTTAAAGGTCTGGGTCCCAAATCCTTCCAACAGTGTGCTGGCTTCATCAGGTTCAATCAAGAATATATAAAGACCTTCTGCAGGTAACAGAGATGTTAGCTATCTTGATTAAGCTATCCAAAATAGTGTCAGAAGATATTTTTCTCCTCTTCTGTTTGTTATTCAGGCTTGAGACTTGAGTCCCAGGCCATTGTGCTTTGAAAGACAACATCTTAAGAAACTTCTTGAAGTCATTGGTTGAAGATAGATCTTTCTCTGAATAATACTGGCTAGTAAGCCTAATCCTTTAACTCAGGGGTTTGATAAGTATGTAAGTTTAATTATAAATTCTGCCACTGAATCGGTAGAAGAAAGTTGGCATGCGGTAGTGTCATGATCTGAGATATTAAAACCTTAGTCTTGTTTCAGGTATTATTTAGAGATTTTAAAATTCATTTTAATGTGGTAAAGATTACTCTGCAGGTGATAACAGTAGTAAACTAGAGTGAATTTTCAGAAAGTTTCAAATCCATTACCTGGAGAGAGAGAAAGCTGAATAGCTGCCTGGATCAAACTCTCTGTGTTATACTCCTGTGCCGAGCAAGCGTGATGTGACTGCCCTCTGTCTCAGATATGTGAATCCCATTCCAAAGTCCAGTTTGTCAACAGTGGGTCATCTTTTTCCCTGCCATCTCATTCCCTCTTTCTCTACCAAACCTTTTCCTCTTGCAGCTATTCATTGTGCTCCTCTTGACCTGAAATTCTTCCTCTCCACAACTGAAAGTGCCCTTTCTAGGGCAGTGTCTCTTCTCCTGCCTTTCCCATTTCTCCTTCTAACATAAAGAAAAGAGAAAGGGCACAGTGGTAGCACCATCCCCACCCTTTTGCCACTGACTCTTCTCAAAAAATATTTTCCTGGGAAGCACATGCAATTTTTTAGCCAACCCGATGCTCAGAAGCAATAATGTATTCCCAGTTGCTGCTGGCCAAACAGCACACGCGTAACTTCCAGGCAGGAGGCAGGCCCATTAGGACTGGCGTCCTGCCCGGCTGGAAGGTATACAGCTTGGTTGCCCATCTGGCAGGGCGGCACATGCTGCAGGCCAACTGGTGTGCGCTGTAAGCACCAGAAGACCAAAGATACTGCTTTCAAGGCTGTAGATGATCGATAGGTCTTATATTGTACAGATCTGTTCTAGTGAATGCTGCAATAAGTTCACTGGTGAAATGTTTAAGAACATAGCTTTTTTTTTTTTTTTCCTTGCTGGAGCATGCTTCTGATGTTAGTCAGATTCTATAAAACTTGAGAACACTGTAGAACCTGAGAAATCTGCTATAACTTTGGAGTTTGAGGCCAAAATAAAGCTCTAACACCATCGCCTTCCACAACATTTCTTGTGGGCCCAGGTGGCAAAACCAAACGTTTTTGAAATAGACTTTGAGAAGGTTTCATTTTTGTCCTCTCTAATCATCTTGATGGCTATAGAGTGCTGTGTGAATTAGGTTTTGTGCTTCGTTCTTGAAAGTTAATAACTAGTGGTTATTTAAAAAATTGATAATGGAAAGTTATGTCTGCATTTCTGCTGATGGTCTGCATAGGTAGAGCCCAAAGTGTGAGTGCTAGGTCCAGGTCCTTCAATGTGTCTCTTTTGTCCTGCAAAAGCAGGAACACTTTGTGATTTAGGAAACAAAAACAAACAAAAAGAGGCATTAAAGGAACCTTTGTCAGTAGGAGTCATTTGATGCCTTTACTGTATCCTGGATACTTTTTTACTTAAGGGAAACTTTAAGGGAAGAAGTGTGCCAGTTGTAAATATGCTACACACATGAGGACGGATCTCTTTTTCTGCTGTCTTCTGTAAAGACCTCCTACCAATGTGGGCAATATGTCCATGGATGTCTCTGAGACTTCAGCCTTTTCATCATCCAGCCAATTAAAGAAAGCAAAACCAAAACCAGAGCCCAATCCAAATGCTAACTGAAGCTGATTAGGAGTCAGTAATATATTCAGTAAGTTTTAAGGCAAGCTGTATTAAACATTTTTTGCAAAAGTTTCTTATAAATTCTGAATATTTGTGGTGGTATATCCAACCTTTAGCTTTTTCCTGTTCTAAGCAAGTCTTGGTCTGAGTTACTTTGATTTGAAATTTTTCAGATTTTTACCTAGCCCATGTTTGAGGAGAATTCTTCAGAAATTTAAGTATAGGAAGTCAATACATGTGGTTTAAGGAGTTTCTGAGGTTTAAGCATTCACATATTTTCCTTGGTTTATACATATAGTTGAGATGCCATTTGCTTACCTAAAGATGGTATGAACAGGATATTTTGTTTATAAATTTTTGAGATTTAAAATTATGCAGACTATTAATTGACAGTTAAGTGTGAAAGTATCCTCAAGATTTTTATCAAGTAGGTGTGGTTGTCCCCATTTTACAAACAGAAGTTGCTATCCAGATTGCAAACAATACAATAGGTTGTGTAGCGTTTTCTTTATAATCTTGTCATCGTGAAGAAATTGTTATGAACCACAGAATCCCTTCCCAATGTTTATTTATTTTAAATAAATTATGGCATAAAAGTATAACATATCAATGTGTGCAGTAATTGTATGGTTAAGATTCACCCAGAATGGGTTTTTAAGGGTTTTGTACTTTTTTTTTTTTTTTTTTTTAAGAATGAACATTATATATGAGTCTGATTGCATTTTTCACATGTGGGCACTGGGCTAGGATTTTGTTTGTTAAGAATGACATGTCCATTTTTGATTTCTGACAGTAATAAGAAAACTGAATCTGGAAGTCACACAGTTTTGACTAAAGCAGGTGCACAGGGTAAAAAGAAGAGTAAACCAACAATGTGTGTGTCCCATCAGCCCAATCCTTTGGACCAAACTTGTATTCATCCAGAGTCTTACAGCATTGCAATGAGGTAAGCGGTGGAAAAGCTTTTGAACAATTGATGTTGTAAATTTTTTAAATGAAAGTACTGATTTTTCAGACAGCAGCCTGCTCAGCCTTTTGAGACAGGAATACTTACATTAATTTGATGCTTTCTCCCCTTTCTTCAAGAAAAAGATGTGCTTCAGAAGCTCTTTACAAGTGAGGGTTTTCAATTGGTGTGTTTTGCTTCTTATTTCCATGCAAGTTTTTAAGTTTATTCTTTGTTTGGTTTTCACATTGTTTTTCAGTGAGGAAATCAGTGAATTCTCAAAACTTTGCCAGACTTTCCTCTCATGACAATGTCATCTTCATTTCACCACTTTGCATCTCATTGAAGTCCCTTTTCTCAATTTCCTTCTGTTTGCCACACATCATTTTCAGTTTGGACTTTAGGATCACAAAGTATGGAGACAAATAACTCATTCTAAAAATGTCTAAAAACTGATTTATTTTTTTCTTCTACCTTGCCCCCATAAATTATGTAAAAGGCCATAACTAAAACATGATTTTATTTGTTGTTTTTAATAAAATAATTGAAATGCCATGCACATTTTCAGTCAGTGGTTGTTTAATACCTCTGCATCATTAAGAACTGCTTTTACATTGTTGCTTACGTTCAGCATGTGCCAAACAGACTTTCTGCTTAGTGAATTTTGACCACCATAATTTGTTTGTGTGTTTGAGTGTGCACATAAGTACATGGGCATATGTGAGCATATGTCATTATTATGAGCCTTTAAATTAAATTCTGATATTATGAGATCTAATTACGATGTATATATAAAGTTCCCAAATACACGAACACCATGGTGGTTTTACCAAGTGATCTCTGGCTAAAAGAAGAGAATGGGTTTTGTGTAGGTCAGAAAAAAGTAATTAGGAATCCATGTGTGCCCCTGGTTAAGGGATACTGCAGCCGGTAAATGCTAGTATAAGCTGTGATCTTTGCTATCATCAGCCCTGTTTGAAATTGGGCTCTGTTTGTCCTCTTGAAAAAACGTTATCTCCCACCATAAACCAGCACATATTTATTTTTGGAAGTGAGTTGCGGTGAACAGGTTCTTTTCTTAAAAGGTGCTAGAGCTGATTTCAGTAGTAGCTACATGCTTTAGGATTCTTATGATCTCTGAGAATATTACTCCTGGAGAAGCAGAGTTGTGCTTCCTGCTTTATAAACAAAACCATCTTTAAGCCTCAGATAGATACGCTAAATTTCTTGCGTTCATGAAGCTTGAGTTTCTTATCTAACAAAGTCTTACAGAACCTTGCATTTTTAGGACACCTTCCCTACAGTGTGTGTGCTATTCTGTCTCCAGTGGATACAATTGCATATACAACTTTCTGTGTGTAGGTCTGTGTGCTTTCCTTCTGCTAGGTGTGCAGTGCACTTTTGTTCTCATTCCCTGCCTGCCACAGTTCGCTCTTCTGTGTGTCTAATTCCAGGGCCACTGTGCAGTTGCCTGCTAGAGCCCATGCTCTTCGTGCAGTGTGTGGGTAACTTCAGTTTCTCATCTTCTATGACTATTTCTCCTTTTTTCCTTATGCATCTTCCTTTGTTTCTAGTTCTTTGCCCTGCTCACAGCTGTGGAAAAAAATCAGGTCCTGATCTTAATGACCTTATTTAGGTAGGTGGCTTAGAGGGTAAGGAAGCTTGGTCACCCCTACTGGAGATTATTCAGAATGAGTCAGTGTAAAAGAAAAAAAAATAAGAATTGGTTATTTAAAATTTATGTTGATTTTTCAATATTGTATTTCATTCAATTTAAATATGAAGTATTCAGGATTCGGTTAATAGTACATTTAGCTTTCCAGCCCTTGTACACTAAAAAATAATCAGTAAAAGTATTCACAGTGTTACCAGCTTCACTTAAAGGCTGACGTGGAAAGGTTGCTTCAGGGAGCAAAGTGTAGCCAGTTAATAGTGGAATACTACAGGAATTAATCTACATACAGTACCATCACACAGGTTAGTTAGAAAATAAAGAATTGTGTCTTTTTTTTTTCTTTTTTTTTTTTCCCCAGAGCAGTGCAGATTACTTTTGTATCTGAAGTTGTGAGTGGGATTATTACTGTATAGGGTAGCTCAGCTATTCACATACAGTTGAAATTCTGGAGACAATTTTAGTAGGTATCACAAATCATAGAATTGTGATTTGGAATTTGGCTGGGAACCCTTTTTTTTAAAAAAAAAATAATTAATGAGCACAAGTTTTACATTACAACCAAAAGATAGTGATTTGAGTTACAGGTTTATGCATGATTCAGAGAGGAGGGTGCCACCTATTGCACAGTCAGTACTGCTTGGAAGGTACCTTGCTGTTTCTTAAAATGTTCTCAGGGTCAGACTTGCTGGACTTCCAGAGCTGCAAAGCCCTTGCAGAAGTATGGCATGGCTGCAGGCCAGTGCTACCGATCATGTCGTTTCTCTTTAGCTAATGCAGTTGCTTTTAAGTTTTCAGCTGTGGCATTGTCTGTTCTGTTTCTCACCACTTTGCCTGTCTAGATTGAATTTTCAGGTGAAGTATTTGGATCCAAGTGTGTGTTGTAGGTGCTGTACCTTACAGGGGGTTTTGTGCAAAAGAATATCAGTTTATATCAATACAAATATAAAAATTCAGCAGTATCTGCTAATGGAACACCAAAACTAGTAAGTGTAGTCTGCCTCTGCAATTAACTGAATCACTTTTCTATTTTCTTTGGGCTTTTTCTCTGTTGTATTCTTATATTTTTGAGTAACTGTACACATAGTTTGATGTGGAGGGGAAAAAAAAAGTCTCAAAGTGCTTTCTGTGCTTTCTGTGAAGGTACTTTGTTCAACAATATTTTTCTTTTTCTTGCAATCAAAAGATAGTTTCCTTGAAAGCTTGTTAAATACAAAGGTGATAACTTTTATGATATAGATTGTATTGACGTACACTAGCTTGATATCACCAAATGGTGCAGGGAAGGGGGGGGGGGCAAATAAGTCTCATGTGTTTTCATGGTAAATAGCTGTTTGAAGAAAAGAAAATACAGGTCTGCAGCAGACTGACAAAAGCCAAGAAGTGTAGTGTTAAAAATTGACACTGGTGACATAAGGGCTAAATATAAACCAGACATCTTCCCCTCAAGCAACTAATGCTATAATTTAGCAATGATTATATATTTAAAATGACTTTTCAAAAAACAAGCGCATGAGCTGTTAAGCTTCCTGGAACTTATGGAAACAGCTTTCCAAACCAATTTGCTGCCTAAATATGAATCAAGAAAAAATTCTACTCGGAATTCAGGCTGCGTCAAGGATTCAGTCCAAAGTATATCAGGCCTGTTGAAGACTTTTGCTGACTTTGATAGGCAGGCAGGGGACTGGGCTTGTCATTCTCTTTTGCTAAGCCTATGTTCATGAGAAAGCTTGTGAGAGCCTGAAGATCAAATCATGCTCATGTTGTTAATTTGAGCTGTCTTACTGAAATCAACCAACATCCAAAGGACTTGTTAATATGTTAGAACTAAGCTAGGTTTAAAACCTAACTGATAGTTCTTATAATTTAAATAATGTGCATGAGAAAAATTGAGACTGTTATAAGTGGGTTAGAATTAGTATTTAATAATAGATTTTTAAACAAAACACATTTTAAAGGAGTTCTGTTGCTTTGCTGCTATCAAAGTTTTTCTTTCTTCTTTTTCTGTGCTTACACAGAACTTTGTCAGGGACCATGTCAAGCACACGGGTGGATCTGTGTTACCAAAGGGCAAAACTGTTGTCTTAAAGAAGATGGATAGATTTAATTCAAAGCATCAAAATACTGTATTACATACCTCTTACCACAGAAATTAAAATGAATGGAATAGATGCTGCATAAATGAGTCATAAAGGCTTCCTCATGCAATGTCTACCACATCTTGCCATGAGAAAGTAATTTCTGAAAATTTTATTGGATTAAAAGTTTTCATGGGAAATTACATTTATTTTTAAACAAAATAAGCTGGTGAATTTTATCCACTGCTTCTATCCAAATTACCGCAAAGCAGCAGTCCACATTACAGATTTATGACATACAAAATTATCAGTTTTGAAAACAATGTTTTTGAGGGATAGAAGTTCACCAAAATTTGAAACCACTAATTTTCTGAACTATTTTGTAGCTTGAAAGGCCAATCCATTTTAAAAAAATTAAAAAAATGGTTAAAAGAATTGCTCCCAAGTGGTGACTTTGGTTGCCAAGCTTTAGGCTGGAGCCAATTTTTATGGCTGAATTAGAAACCCCTGAAAAATAGGGGTTTTATAATGGAAACACTGATGTAATCTTTACTACAGTGGCACAAGTGGTGCTGCTATGATTGATTTATGACATTTAAACATCTTAACTTAAAATCTGTACGATTTCTGTAAAAGTATTGGTAAACATCCTACTGGTGATTTAACACACTTTGCAGATGACCAGAACATTTCTGTTCATGGTTTCCATACTGTCAAAACTTGGCTTTGTCATGTGCAGTGACCAAGCTTGTGAACACCTCTGAATATATGAATCAGAATTTCCTAAAAGTTAAATAAATTTAAAAAAAAAAAAAAAGACAACTTTGTAGGCAGTGTATTTTACTGCAAAGCAGAGCTGTGTTTTAAGTTTCTGAAAAGTCTATATGTGAAAACCAGTTTATAGTGGCAGAATCTTCTACGTACAATTAATACAACATGTAGAGCATATCCAGTTTCTTGGTACATAATGTAAAAGAACTGGTAAAAAAACCAAGGAAACATTTAGGAAGCCCCAAGAAGTTAAACCAGGTTATGCTTATAAATCAAAATGCTGGAAAGAGAACAATATTTTTGCTTTGTTGTATCAGTCTGCTGGATGCAGTTGGTTTCATATGACTGAATCTTAACATTTACTGACTTTTATTTAAATAAATCATAAAAATGCTTTTTGCAAAAGGTTGGTACTCAGAATGTGTGTTTGCTGCTCACAGATTGTAGCATCTGGCAGACAGGTTGCATTTCGGTCTGGTTTAGAAATATTTTACTGATATTTATAACAGATCTTAAGTTGTGATTTAGCAAATGGCAGGTGACGATCTTCCTTGGCTAATTGCTCAGGTTTATGACCTTGCCTGGTAGAGGATAGTACTACTCACTGCGGTTGGTTAGGCCTTTAAGAGAAGTTTTTGACGTACGAGCAGACTGACCTGCAGTGAAGATCCATTTCTTGCCCTTTGCTGTGTATTGATAACGCTGCTTGATAAGCCCAGGAAGACTTCCAAACCCCAAGAGGAATCAGCAAAGCATTCGTTCATGCGCTTAGTCTTCACCAAAGTAAAACATTTAGATTTGATGCACATTTCAGCAAAGCATTTATGTTGATAACATTTTATATTCCATCATAGCTGGGTCAATCATTTTTCAAATATCTCTGGTGTTTCTGCTGCTCTGTACGTGGGGGGATGTAGCAGCTGATCCATAGTATCTTAGTTGCTATGCTGAAAAGCTGCACTTGCTAGCTTTGAAGGCAAGTACTGACACATAAGAAAATGCAGAAGGAAAACTGTTAATTAGGGAGACGCCGCCGAAAGCAAGTGGTCTTTCTCTCCTGCCCTTTATGCAATTTCATGCTTGTCCTTTGATAGCCTTTCCAGCTCTCTGCTGGGCTGCCTTGCTTCTGTTCAGGTCTCTTAGTTGTCACTGAGCAACTGAGGCAATGCTTAAGGGGAATAGTAATCAGGAAGGAAATGGTTACTTGATACGGTGTTTGAACCATTAAAAGATTGTTGTTCTATTTAATAATGCAGTCTACATGTGAGTGTTTTACAGAGGACAGTTCTTATTGTGGTAGGATACCCTTCCTTAAATTCACTACAAAATCATCAGAGGCATCTCTTGTCCACTTCAGTAAGACTGTGCTTGCATGCACACACACGTGTGTGTGTATATGTGTTCAAGCTATTTATTGGGCAAAATAAGACTTTTTACTAAATTCTTCCGTTTCTTTTTAAAAAGCCTAAAACCAGTGCATCTCAGTAAATTAATGAATCTTTATGATAATTTCCATAGGCAATGGGTAGCCCTAATTAAGGAGAACACTTGCAGAATCAGGGTTGTTAAGCCTAATACTTAATAGTTTATATTCATCGCTTTAGAAGAATGGTTCTTTCACAGGTCTGACTATTAGTAGCTGGATTTTCAAGGACACGTTTTTGAAAGTTATCTTGTCACTAAGTAGAAGAGCAGGAAAGGCTTTCACTGCTAATTGCTATCCAATAAAGACATTTTTAAACTTTTATGTGAGGCAAAATATATATTAACATGAATGATTAGAAGAACTTAGAAATAACAAAGAATTATCCTCCAGTTACACTAGAAATACTAGACCCGTAGTTCAAGTGGTATTGTTTAATTTGTTGAAATTTTTGAAACTTACATAACTTCCTACTGGTTGCATTTAAAAAAAAAAAAAAAGGAATTTAAAAAAATGAACTTTCTTTATAGAATGATCTCCTTTAACTGTAGTACTGATTCATTGTGGATAATTAATCATGTTTCACTATTTTGTATCTTGGGTTACGCTTCAGTTATGTGATATATCAGTAGTCAAGAGAACAGCTAACAACAGCATGCCTAATGGTATGGTAGCAAAGTGGCTATGATGCCGTGTAACCATGTCTGAATTTCTTTTTGCATTTAGAAACTCATTGATTCTTAGTTTATGACATTTTGAACATATAAACCTATCTGAGTGCTTTCTGGTCTTCTGCATGTAGTCACATAATCTATAATATTAATAATTTATCCATTAGAGGAAAAACATACTGGGAAAATATCCTTATCTGGCTAAACCACGTAAGTAGTTTTAAATATATTTGAAACTTTAACTTTCTGTCTCCAGCAACTAATTACAGAGAGTAATGCACAAATGTTTGCTGTGTAATCTGCATCAGCAGTTGAAAATTGAGGATCTCTATCACTGGTGGGAACAAGAACAGTCAAAACCTGCATTATACAAATAATGCTTTTGCATTTTCAAAACATTACTAAAATATAAATGTCTACATAATTTAAGTTTGCTACTGTCATGAATTTACATTTTACCTAACAAAGCGCGTGCTAATGCGAAGTTGTTTTGTTTTCAGAGTGATTATGTTGCATTACCATTAATTCATGTGTGCACTGTGACAAGATGTAATGGCGTATCATGTTGCTTTAATGCAATGAATCCAGTACTCCCAGCTCTTAAGTCGTGTTGCTGGAAATGATTACATAAAACAGAAATGACTGTGACTAAAACCCTTGCAAATCTTTAGAACTCCTGCACGTTATAAGAAGCTTTTTGGGAGGTTTAATGTAACTTCTTAAAAATTTACTGAAGGCTTCCTTTGGTAATATCTTTACTCTTTTCTTAATGTTTTTTGCATTCCACTGAAATTTGCATTATCTCTTAAACATTGCAAGGGCTGTGCTATAATTTTGTGCAGATGTGTATGTTAAGTGAACATGATGTGCTTATTTGTTACATTTATGCTACTTTTCTTTCTTTATCTGAGTAAGATGGATGAAATTATGTATTAAATAAAAACATCAGTGATTTAGCCATGACCATTCTCTGCAGGTCCTGTAAGACTGCAAAGATTGCTTTTAGAACTGAAGTGGTTGCTGAGGTTTCTGAGCAGCCTCTAAATCTCAAAACCGTAAAACTGAAAGTCTCTAAACCAGCTAAATTTCACTCTGTTCTGACTCTCCGAAGACTCTGGCAGCTTTTATCTGAGTTGTTGTGCCTTGAACAGAAGGTTTGTCAGTCACTCAGCGTTGGAGAAAGTAAGGATAGTATATCTTCTGAGAATGACCTCACTTCAGAAAAAACATCTTTCCCATTTCCATTTCTGTTAACTTCTCTTTAGGTTTTATCATTCTAGTAGATAAACATAACACTTGAACTACTGCAACGTGTTATATAGCATGTTATATGTAGCCAGGAAAATACTTGAAGGGCTTTCATTTTTTGCGCAGATCATTTGTGTTCTCATGTTGTGCAGCTGGAACTGTCATTTACAAATTGGGTGAGATATTTCAAAGATCATAGTGAGATAGTTTAACATTATGAAGATAAAAATATGTAAATTAAGGGAAATCTCCTTTTCCCCTTCCGTAGCCATATCCCAGTCTTACTACTGACTATGTCCTTTTTTTCTGATCTTGAAATAGCTCTCAAAAGAAGTTGTTGGGTTGCTTTTTTAATAAGGAAAGATTTAACTTTGTTGTTAGCAATGACGTTTAGAAGTAGAAATGATCAATATTATGCATCACTGTTCAGTTAGGGATTTGTGCTTTATATTGATTTTTATTTTTTTTTATTCTTAGTGCCCTCAGGCTATGTTCATTTGAGTGAAAATGATACGTTAACTATATATATAGTTAGTTAGTCATATATAAATAGATTCAACAGTATTTTTAAAAACTACATCTGTAATCACTAAGAAACTGGTTCTTGGAAATATTTTAATACATAGGTTTTACCAAAACCTAACCTAAAAAGGTGAGAATTTCCAAAATATAAATATATTGTTTCTGTTAAGATTCTTTCTTTTGTGTTTATTTGCATGCTGGGCCTTTTTACAGTGCTCTGTTCTGCTTATAATATACTTCCTAATTCTGAAATATTCTTAACCAATTGCCTGATTTCTAGAATGTTAATAATTCTGCTGAGGTCAGTGGACTTCTCATATACTTAAACCAGAGTGTTTGTTTAAGCATGATCTTCAGGTGGAGCCAAAATTTTATTCTGAACAGTAACTGTCTTAAGTTATTTAACTGTAATTGATAACATAGGGCCCAAGCCTATCACCCTCTCCTAGATGAGGAATCTATTTTAATATTAGATAAGTACTTTCCTTGGGATTTCCAGAGGGGGGGCCGGGGCACATAACTTTTATGAATAGTAATTGAGGGCTCAGGCACCTAGGTTGTGTTCTCTTTTGGGCTGGTTTTCTTTCCAGCAGCCTACACATAGTCCTGTGCATTCTGATTGCATTATCCACACATTTGATAGTTTTATATGGAAGAGGGGGTTTTCCTATACATCAATGGCTGCTCCATGTGGTTGCACTTATTAGCAGCGAAACCCACCCCGTTATCAATTTACAAAGTGAATGCTCTTCTGCAAAATCCTAATGGTGAGAAAATGTTACTTGGAGGTACTAGAGCTGAATTTCCATGTGAAGTGAAATGAAGTCAAGTACGTGAATGTCAGCAAACTTGTTTATAGAGGCGGGCGGTAAAGCATACATTATTTAGAAGGTTGAGTCATGAGGCTGGTCGGGTCGGGTTTGTTGTGTTACATCTGGCATGTCAGTCAAAGCTGGGGCAGCTGCCGCCTGTCACTAGAGCTCTGGTGGGACATTGTCCATCCCTCAGCGGCAGCAGCCAGCAGCCCCCAGGAGTTTTATGAAGAGCGCTTTACCTGGGTGTATGCGCATTTTCAGTATTATCATCGCAACCACTTTTGGTGCTTTTTTTTGAGACCAACAGAAGATGGTTTCATAGAAGGTCTGGTATTTTTTTTAATATAGGCTCTTATTAGACAAAATATTTGAGGAGGAGTAGTGTTTTGTTCGTTTCTGGAAAAGAAAAATTTATATTTAATATTATAGACAATTTTGTGTCTGTTCTGGTATTTACTTTGTTTCAGACCACCTTAAACTACTTCAAAAAGTGATGTTAAAAGTTGAAATGCAGTCAATCAAAGCAAAATTCAGTAAATCCTGAGAACATCATCATCCACTAAATCCTTGCTAATTTTTAATTATTTTCTTCATATGTTGCCACATGAAAGATCTGTATGCACTAAGAAAAGTAATGTGAAAACTGTATCTATTACTATTAAGTGCAAATCTATGTGTTTGAACTAAGAGTACACTTATATCCATGCTTGCACTCGAATTCAGTAAAAAAGTGGAAGTTCTGACGGCAAGTTCTAACGGATGTCCTTTTGGTGAAATTAGTGGTCATTTTGGACTGAAGCTTTGCCCTTGCACTCAAAGATGAATCTGTGATTTACTGAAAGTTGGCTATTGCTTTAATTATGTTCCTTCAATTTAGACTTTCTCAAAAATAAATCTAAATTTGTATTTCAGGGCATAGCTTTTTATCCCTCGCCAACTGAAATCATGCCAGTTAGTTTCCTCAGGTAAAAAAACAAACAAACAAACAGAAAAACCAACAAACAAACAAACAAGCAACAAAACAAGAAAACCACACCACCACTGTGTCGCCTTCCAAAAATAATACTAGCCTTAGGTTTTGATAAAAGCACAGCATGTCTTTTTGATGGGGGAAATGAGGTTGAGTACCAGGGGCTTTAGCTTTCTTACTGAGTGGAATGTCTCCCCACACCTAGGGCATAAACCTGCTGGTCCACACTTCTTCTGTGGCTTGTAGTTCACACCTGTTGTGCAGTAGGATAAGGACAGGAGGGAGGGATATCTCTTGGGAATTTGGAATGAACGTTTATTTGGACTCTGGAAGACAGAGACAATAATTCTATCTGTCTGCTGTGGTGGAGAGCACACAAAAAACCGATCTGCCTCCCTCCAGCAAGAAGGGAGCTGATAAAGCAGGGTAGAAGAGTCTTATTCATGGTGAGGTGTGGAGCAGAGCAGCAGGACAGAAAACTGAAGTATCTACTGAGAAAAGGACAAATTACTTAGTACAATGTGGCTCAGCTTCTATGAGCTACATCATCATTTCCTTGGTTTATATCCATTAAAGACTTGCTTTGCATTTTTAAGTCTTTCAGTAAAAATAAGGGCGCTTATTCAGTGTTCAAAGACCATCGTGTAAGGCATCACTACCGATAGCAAAGAGTAGGGTCTGCACGTGAATTTTTGTCATCTCTTCTCTGCACTTCTCAGTGTATGTCCCAACACTGTTTAACTAAAAACCTCAGTAAATGTGGTTTTGTTGTTTTATTTTAAGAAAAGACATTACAGATCAAGATGTATTTATTTTAAAGTATTTTTCAGCCTTTTTAAATGCCAGGCCAAATGTGTCTCAATCTGCAATGTGTGTGTGTGTATGTGATGAAAGGGAAGGATAAGGGTGTTTGTGTTGTGTAACTACTTGGACTTGATAATTTCCTAATTTCTGGAAAAAACTAATTATTCTTAATCATGAAGTTCATAGACAAGAGTATGTAAAGTTTATTTTAGATTTGATTAAAGAATATTCATATTGATCTAGTATTTAAAATGCTCGTTGTTTTACAATTTTATTTCATTTTTATTTCATTTTAATTTGAATGAAAATGGCAATAAAAATGGCAGTATTACAGCACTCTCACTTATTTCTAGGGAACTTTCATGGTAAAAAACATCTTTCATTCATAGTCAGATTGGATTTTAGCATGAGATGAGATCATCGGTCTGAGAAGTAATTTACATTTTGAAATTTTCCTTCTAGTTTTGCAATCTGTTCCAGGAGATGCATTTATACAGATAGACTCTAGGTTTATGTGTATGTGTCTGATTGGTGATGAGTTGAGAAGGTACTCACTTGAGAAACTGTTAGCTGTTGATTTTTTTTATCAGAAGTTTTGTTCACTCGTCAATGCAAAAGTAATTAAAAATCATAAATATATCAAACGTTCAGTTCCCGCTAAAGGGTGTTACAAATCTACCTTTGTTTGAACTTCCCAGGTTTTTATCTTTCATTGGTGGAAACACAAATGAGATAGGAAAAGCAGATATGCAGCAAAAAGTAAATGCAGTCATTCAAAAGGAAGGGCTGGAAGGTACAGCCAAGAGGCTAAATACAACGGTGCACACACTGCAGCTGATCATTGATGGTCTGACTCAGCCTGAAGGCTTTGACATCCGAACAGGTAAACCTTTGTTTTGAAGGCTGTAATCTCAGTTTGGTTGTTCTACATAGCAGTTCTGAAGGAGCGCATTTTCTTCTAAAGTCAGTAGCAGGATTTCATGGACATGGAACTCCATTTCTTTTCTCAGGAAAGGTAAAAGCTATATCATTGTCAGATGTTTCTTTCCAGCTCAGTAGGTAAGGAGTGTGAATCCTGTCTTAAGTCATGGCATGTTCAGCCATAGGAAGGGGAGTTGTATGGCTGTTAACAAATGAAATAGTTTCAATATGTTGACTCTGTACTGATGAAATCTGTGCTGGCCCTCCACCATGGAGGGAAATGCTGAGACCAAGCTGAAACAGTAGTAATAAATGTCTGTGGAACAATAGTGCAGTAGTGCGTAGTTCTGTTCTGTTATTGCACCAGATCCTGGAGACAAGTGTAACTGGAGCACATGGCTCATGTGCTACCTTGGTTAAAACTTTGCAGTAGTGCTGAACAGTTTGAGGTGGAGGGGAAGAAAGAAGAGGTAAGCAGTGGAGTAAAACATCTGGAGATGCTGCTGTTTAATGAAACTTACAGCTGGATACTCTTACAACAGCAAGAGATAAAGGTAGGCAGCAAGGATGTAGGCTTGTAATAACAAATAATACACTTATGCTTTAAAATAAAGTAACTTTTCTGTCCCCCTTTTTTGGATTCATTAGTGGTTTCCTTGCAGATTTTATAAGTATTTCCCACTAATGATCTTGAAAATGTGTATTTTCTAGATCTCCATTTGTTTTGGTGGTTTCACATCTAAATTACACTAGGATGGGCTATTAACATATGAAGATATAAAAGCAAAAGAGAATCTTCAGTGGAAAGACAGTATTGCCTGCTTATAATCATGCCTTTGTGATTTTTAAGTTGTCAATGCAAAGCAGTTGTTGATCATACGATGTCATAGGAAGCAGTTGATTGTGTGATGTCATAGTGCAGATGAACAAGCAAGCCTAAGAACAGTGCATTGTTGACTTTTCTCTTTAGAATGCGATGAGACTGAGTATTCACCTTCTTGTATATAAATTGCTACCAGAATAAAGTTTTAGGTATAATTTGGTTAGCTCAAGTCAGTCACCTCAAGTCCCTTCTCTCTAGCTCCAAGAAAAATTAAGGAATCTTTCAGTCACTAGCTAATATACTACACACCTCTGATCCCCTGTGATAGTTTCAGAGTTCACTACACTTAATACTCCATTAATCGTAGTCTTTTAAAGTGATTCATAAAATACAAGAAATCAGTTGTTTATCACAGACGGGTCTTTATTCAAAAAATGTAATGAAGCAGTATTTGGGACCTTACAGCTACCTTGGGATGACTTCTTAATTAGAAACAATCAGCTGGAAACAGCCCTTAGAAAAAAATACAAGGTTTCTCTCCAGTGTCTTATTTTTGTTTCTTGTTTCTTGTTACAGATTTTGATAAACCTGACTTCAAGAGAAGCATAGTCTGCTTTGAAGACTTATGTGTTGGTGCTGTTCTGACTGGAAAAGTTGAAAACGCAACACCGTTTGGAGTTTTTGTTGATATTGGTGTGGGAAAAGCAGGTTTGATTCCAGTGCGAAACATAACAGAAGCAAAACTTTCTAAAGTGAAGCAGAGAAGAAGCCTGGGGTTAGGTCCTGGAGAAAGAGTGGAAGTTAAAGTGCTTAATGTTGATATTCCTCGACTGAGGATAACATTGGATCTTATTCGTGTTTTATGAGAATGTTTTTTTATGATTGAGCCTTTGTTTTAAAGGTTAAGTAATGTCAGCAAGGTTCTGGAGATTCAGGCATTTAATGAGTGCTGAAAATGAACAAATCTTGAAACCTTCAGCCTTGCTTCTTTTTTTTTTTTTTTTTTTTTTTAATCTAACAGTTTTGCCACATTTCTTGAATCCTTTCTGTTAATAATGGTTGAAACAACTTATTGGATTACCTCCAAGCAACCTTGTTTTGTCTGCAGAGCAAATGAAATTCCAGTGGACTTTCAGACAGATCTCTTATCTGTTCTGTCTGGGCAAGACTTGCTGTCTCAATCTTTAGTCAGTACTGCACAAGCAGATACATCTACTGGTCCCCTTCAAAAAACAGCCATTCAGTTTGCCTGTTTTATGCTTGGAAGTCTAAAAGAGGGTATGTAGTTGTAGAAAAAAAGTGATTGCTAAGTTAGTCAATGCTCACGTTGCTTTGAAAGTAGACTGAAAAAGAGCATCTGCTAATACTATTGATGGTCTGGAAATGTTCGCCTTTAGTTTATTTGAGGAACATTATTAGATCTGCTTACCTGTCTTATTATGGCTTGTTCAGTTATCGACTAACACACCTGAATGTACCTTGGGGTTTAAGGAACTTTTCTCAAGGGTGTCAAAAGACATTTATGTTGTTCTATACCTGTGCAAAATAAAAACATTTCTGGCCATCTTTTCTCAGTGTACTGGTTCTACAGTTGATTTAACAGTCCTAGCTCTCTTTCTTTCCAACGCGTGTTCCATGAGTAACACTTCACCTTAAGGATGCAGCTTGTGAGGATGCACTTGTCTGACCTTCTGGATGGTATGCGCTTTCCTGGGCTTTAATACTGAACTACAGCCCACGGCCTGATGTTGTTCCTGATTTAATAAAATAATTCTAGTCTGTCTTGGACTCCTTTAACTTGACATTAATTTTTTTTTTCCATCTTTGATATAATATATTTTTCTACCTATTTTGAGTGGAGAACAATTATACCACACTTGTCTTCACTCACTGTGCTTGTGAAGGCATGATTCTCCATAAAAATTTTGCTGTTCGTAGATGCTTGCAGAAGTTTTCTAGACTTCTGTTTTAATAAGAATGCTCATTGTTTCGGTGGTGTTTTTTCTGGTGTTTCAAAGGGTTTACCAATTTGGTCAAGTTTGCAAAGGCAATGGTATAGTGGCAGAAGAGCCTTCAGCCACAGCAGGTGTATGTGGCCTTTCCAGGGAATTTTTGGTGTATTAGACATTTATTCCTTTGAAATCATCAAACTTGCCTGAAAACTTGGCAGAAACTCCAGTCTTTTAACAGATGAGCACAGACAGCACCTATAGCAAAAGTCAAACATCTTTGACAAGGTTTCTAACTACAAATGTCCAAATAACTGTTGACACAGGGACTATATATTAGTTAGGAAAAGGCTGGCATCATTTAATCTCCCAGCTCTGTGCTTTAATTATAAAAATTAAAAGCCAGCTGTAGACAGTGTATTTTGGAGACTATGGAATAATTCAATGGATGGAAAAAAGGAGACAGATCTTACTAGCTTCACTGCATTTGTATACTGGAGAAAAAAAGACCATTTGCTATGGTGTGAAGGTCAGCACAGCATACAATCATGTTTCTCAGGCCTTTTGAAATTTTCCTGTAATATTTCTGCAGTAGATTTTGTAGGTTTTGTTGGTATGAAAATAGAAACTGTGATATCATGCTACTGTCCTTGAAAACACACAATGCAAAGCAAACAAGCTGAGATTTTTTTTTTCTTTTGTAAGTGATGCATTCATTGATAATGCTGATGTATTTTCTACTGTCTTGATAAATATAATTATCTAAGTTCTGCTGAGCTTTATAGGTGATCTCTACAGTATATAAGCACTTAGCAAATGAACTGAATTTTCTTGGCTTTCTCTAAGGAGGTAAACTTGATCTTCTGCTGAAGCTCATTACAATGGCTAAGATGAGTATTTTCTCTTTTTGTACTGTTTTGTTATGGAAATTCCTTTTTTTTTAATCTTTAAGATCATGAGGGCTGTAGCATCTTCTGCATATTTGTGTATATCCCTTGGATGATCATAAAAGTCTCTAAATGAAACACATCTCTTTGAGACTGTTTTTCTCACTGTTAATTCACAGGCGGTTTCTTGCTTACTCAGTGGACTGACCTAGTACTTATGAGCTAGTTTGGTTTCTCCTTAGCGAAACTCAGAAGCTTATTCTGTGGCATCACAGGGACTATTGGGAAATGTCATCTCTGCCTCTGGATTTTTTTAATCACACCAAAATGGCAAGTTTACAACTATTAATGTCTTAAATGTCTGCAGCTCTGCAAATATAATTGCATTATTTGTCAGCTAATTCAGTGTCTTAACTACTTCCCACAAAAATATTTTTACTTTGAAAGTTCTTGGGGTTTTTTGGGTTTTTTTTCTTTGCCAGAACACAGCCATTATAACAACCTGATGAGAGTCTAACAAGGCAAAATATGTGTTGGTATGAGCTTCTCAGTTTTTGTCAGATCTTTGGAGATTTTAAAATATTTTCTTCTTAATCAGTTTTCCTTTTGAACTCTTGCGGCTTTCAGATTTCTACTTCAAAACATCAAGACCGTTTTCTCTAATTCATCTGCCCATTTAGTTTCTGAACCAAGAAACAATTACTGGCTGGGTGCTTTTTCCCATTTGAGATGCTCTTCACGATGCAGTCTAATCTTTGGAACAAATTCTCTAGTGCTTAATGGTGATGCTTCCAAGATTTGAAATAAACAAACAAAACAAGAAAACCCTGCTTCATCCTGATCTTACTTAAATGCTTCAAAGTACAGTTTCTCAGGGGAAGAATTAAATACAAGTCTTTAAGTCTCACTGAAAATTTTACTTTTGCCTTAAGCTGTAGATTCCAAGGCATCTACTCATCATTCTACCTCCCCACAAGAGAATCCAGCCCATTGATCTTGGTTGACAATCTGCTTTTTTAGTCCCACCCTCATTCAAATAGTCTGGTATTTTGCAATCGCCTTCCTCCAATATGCAGACCCATAAGAAGAGCTTCTAAAGATTTCCTGTGCTTTAGGTGTTACACAAAGGAGAAGAATTCTTCTACCAAACAAGATGGCACTTGTATGCCTGGCTGTAGTAATGCAAATCAAGAGTTTAAAAGAAACCATTTGTTTTGGGTTTATTCCTGCCTCAGGCAGCTCTAGACAGCATATATCAATTTTCCAGAAACTTGTCAACCTCAGGAATGATTTAGTATGCTGTTAAACATAATAAAATCAATAGGAAAACAAATAGAATTTCCATGAGGAGCAGACGGTTGGAGAAGCTTGTCCATATGGCATATAGACATGCTGGAATTTGGGGCTTTGTGGGGTACTTGTGTTAGAAAAAATTGCATACTGAGCAGAGGTAATGCATAATTCAGGAGAACAAATAATCTAACAGCTTTGTGGTAGTTCCTCTTGAACTTGGTGTCTGTATTTATTTAACAACAAATACACTTAGAAACTCTATGCCTGGAAGCTACAAACCAAACATGAATCATATTTGCCTGATTTCAGAGCTTTACATAAGGAGCCTCACCTGCTCTGAAGTGAGTGCCGAGTTCTTGGTTCAGCCTGGATAGCACCTTTGCTTTTCTAGCCTTCCTGAGGGTGATTTATGTAGCTACTTGGCTTTGCTTAAGGACATCCAAATTCAAGACTATCAATACTTTTAGAAAGTGGGGGAAGTCAGCTGGTTATGCTGGTCCGTGTTACTCTGTCCCTGTTGTTCAAGGTTTCCTAAGGAGCTGTGAAGGAGTTGGTGTCTCTGGGCATACGTAAAAGCTAGGCAAGTCAGTAATTCCCTGCCTGCCCATTAGAGACCTTCTAAAGGTTTGAGAGCACTGTGGTTTACTGGTCCCAACTGTTCTTCACCTTCCTCACAGGTTTGCAGAAGCTGTAAGTGTTTAGAAGTGTTTCATCTTGAGAAATGCTTGTGAATCGGTATTCCATAAATCTTCAGAAGTAACTGATATGTCTGCATTTCTTACAGCAAACCTCAGTGACTAGTTTTTGGAGAACTGTGGCCTGTGACCAGGACATCAGTTGAACCTCTAAAATGGTCCCATCAGTGGATATTACAACTGTATGCTGGCTACGGGTACCTCCTGCCAGGAGGCTATTGAAGAGTGCTGCTTATTCAGAGGTGTCTCTAGGAGCCAACCGGTTGCTTCCATCTAATCCATGTTGGAACTTTGGTTGGCTATTTTTCCAGATGGACATGAGTGACAGATCAACCTGTTCTCTCAAAGCTTTTTGGCAATTTGTAGAGACCTAGAATTGAATAGCAAATCATATATTGCATCACAGATTTTAATACAGCTTCTGCAACTTGGAGATCAAGTCAAAATTCTTCAGTCTGGGAGGGACCAATTCTGGAGTATTGCTTCTATGTGAGCTTGTACAACAGGGCTTGCTGCTGTTAATCAGTCTGCTGGTTTTTGTGCTGTTCCTATAGCTGTTAGGTCTCCCCTGGGCATGTTCTAGCTGCATCAAAAATCCTAAAAGATTCTCCGCTCTTTGGAAGCGCAAAAGGACTGGTGGCCATGCCCAGAGGAGGATGACCCTCATGCCACTGAGAATGTTAGACCTCCCCAAAAGCTCAGGCTAAAGAACTCAAATCTCATCTCACATGTTCTCTGTCCCTGAGTAGCAACTAACAAGCTTTTGAAATTGGCCTGCTTACTCCATGTTTCACTGGTTAGAGCTTTTACCTTATTCAGCGGCTTCTAGAACAGAAGAGGAATAAGGCATGCTCAACACAGCAGTCCAATTAATATTATTAGAAACTTCTGTTTGGTTTGTCTCCCTCCCTTGTTCTTCCCCACAAGGAGCAATGTAACAGGAACACTTAGTAAACTGAGGAGCCACATGATTTCTTTAGGTTTATTAAATCTGGTTGAGTTCAGGCTTTTACTTGTGGAGAGGTTGTTTGTCTTCAACAAGTAATCAAGAGACCACCACCATAGAAAAGTTAATCAAAGTATTATTTTCTCCTTATCTTACAGATCTATTTTTCCTACCACCCTTGTATGTTGCTAAATGAGAAGTGTTCTCAGTATGCAATCAGCTAAGCTGGAGTTTTGCATTCTTCTATCTCTTCATCAGTCATGTTCCTAGTAAAGACTATGCCCTTATTTGTGGTCAAGCAGTGAATTTTTTTGTGTGTGACTCACAGTGAGGTATGTGGAAATAATGTCATGGGAAGCACTATTATGCTTGGGTCATTTACAAAGACTGAATAGAACTGAAATCTTAGGAAAGTATTTTCACCTCAGAATTAAATGTGTGGAATAGCTTGGCAGAGAGCAGAAACTGCTACATACCAGAGGCTGTTTGTTGGCACTGTGACTGCTTTTTTTTGGGTGATGAGGAGAGGGTGGGGCAGGAAGGGGGCAATGGAAGGAAATGGAGGGATTTGGGGAAGAACATCCTGGACATGTAAATGGTCTTGTGGGAATGAAGTTAAGATGATGAAATGCAAATGGTAGTAATGTAGTGGTAATGGAATCTGAGCCTAGTTATCTCTGACTCCCTGCGCCTCACATGAAGGTAAAAAAAAGTGTAAAAATTTGCTATAGCTAAAGGAAATTGCATATCTCCTTTAACACAGCACAGTGCATAGTGCAACTAAAGAGTAGTATGGAACCATTTGGCTTCAAGTGGAAGAAATAGAAAGTATGTGCTGTTAATTGATTCGCTTCTCATTTCCCAGTGTTGCAGTTTCTAACTAGTTTATTACAAGTAGATCAATCCTTGCTCATCAGCGTTTCTGGCTGAGAGAGTGCAGCTGTCATGTGTAGCATACGTGTTGTCCATTGACACGGCGAAGTAGGAGAGCTCTGACACCATGGGCACTTTCAGCCACCAGGATTTTACTCACTTATACCTAGTGGGAAGAGTCCTTGGAAAACTCATTTGTCATAGCTTTCTTTGATCCCTTGAAATCAGCATGCTGCTATCTTCAGTGCATGGGAATAGATGCAGAGCCAATCAGAAGCTGAAAATAGCAGAAAATCCAGCTATTTGCATACTGGGTAAAATTTTTTTCTAAGAGCACACAGCATCAGTGATTTAAGATCTGCACTGGTGATTAACTTTTTTATGTAAGCACACGCTTGTTAGCCTCTAAAGAAATCAAATCTTTGCTTACCTGAAAGACCATCTCTCCTGGTGCGCTCCATGGCTGAGATAGTTATTCAGTTTTAAATTTGAGCGTGCTCTCAAGGTGTTGTCTCTTATGGACTGTCTGGTTTAGAATTGGTCCAAAATAGCCCGAGTGTCTTAATCTTCAGTATGTTTTATGAGGCCTTGTGTTTTCTGGAACACACGGTGAGCAATAATCTAAAAGCTGAAAGAAGCATCTTCTGACGTTTGTTGTTAACAGACTTAGTTCAGTGTGTGTGATGATAATGTGAGCACTGTTCATGGATGGGAAGGGCAGGTGGTGAAGCTTATAAAATGAATAAAAACCTTCAAAACTACATAAAATGTCTGCCTGGCAGTAGGAAAGACAGTTTCTGTTACAGTCTGTTTCCCACGTTTCAGAGTATTAAGCTTCTCGCTTGGATCAAGTTGCAGTTGTGTTTCTTGGAGGACCAATGTCACTTTGTGTGCCTCCCATTGCTTGCAGGCTTTGCTGGACCAGTGACAATCTGGCCCTTTTTAGATACCAGCAAAACAACGATTAAAAAATCCATTCTTTAGGAGTGGACCTTCAGCTCATCTCCAAACCCAAGACTGCCCACAGTCAAAACCCTTTGAAACAGTTCTGCTCCTTTTCCAGTTGCGAGAGGAGTGGCTTCCTCGAGTCTTCTCTTGTCTTTGTTGAACAGAATATTGCTGGTTTATCATTATTTCTCTATGCCAGTAGGGTTTTTTTCTTCACCCCCCCCCCCGGCTAATGCTCTGCAGTGAGTTACTCATAGGTAAACCCGAGCACTGCAGAGCTTTATTTTCAAATGTAAGTACAATTTCATTATTTCAGCATGTGTTCTATGTCCTTTAAATGTAACTTGTATCTGGGTTTGTTGTGAGAAATACTAGAATACTTGCCTTATAATCAGGGTGACAGTTACGGCGTTAACTGATTTGGTGGTTATCAGATCACAACCATGTGGGAAGGCGTAACTCTGTACAGACTGTCTGTCTCTGTTCAAGGAGAACTTCTTGATATTGTATGATCTTTAAATGTGGGAAAAGATAATAAAAGATTGGTTGTTAAACTGACAAATCAGGCACCTGAAAACAGGAAAGGGTTTAAGGGTATCCTTGTCAGTGCTGATCCTCTGCACTAAGCAGGGCATGGACTCCACAGGAGAAGTGTTGTCTGGGACAAGGCAATGCTGTAGTGCATATCTATAGCATAACTATAAGAGGCCAAGCATAAATATAGATGGTATTTTTTAGCCTCTGAGTGCTTGACTTTGTAGCATGAAGGAAGGTCTTTTTCTAGAAATGTTACAAGGTCTCTTCCTGGCTTGTTTTTAAACAAGAGACTAAAAACTGGTTAGGAGAAGGCAGGATAGCCGTCCTGAGTCCAGTTTCCATCGGGTTCGATCTCGTTCCATCACAGGCATCGCATCGCAGGATCCCTTTTCATAAGCTTATCGAATCCCTTTTTAAAGCCATTTGGCAATGTTACCCAACAGAAGCTAGTGATTGTATTCTGTGTGTAAAACAGAAATAAATGGGGGAGACCCCAGCCAAGCTTAAACCCACTGTCAGTGAACTGGGATTTCATTTGTGTCTGAACAGGAGTGTGACTGTTCAGATGGGATTTGCATGAAGGTGGCGTGTTTCGGCACAGGCGAAGCTGTGTTCCAGTAGTATCAGCTTCCTTGTCAAATCCACAGAAGCTAACGATGTGGGCTGTAAAAGTAGTGTTAATTACAACATTAACGTTGTAAGCATTTCGAACTGAAGCTTTGCCGGTCATAATAAAATGAAGGACACTGGCCTTGGAGGGAGACTTCAGCTTTGCATTGCTTGTAAGCAGTTAACAGCATTCCAGGAGCTCTTCTATATCTTGATGACTATAAAAAAGTACAATTGTAGCTGGAAAATGCATATCAAATATACTCATTGCAGAACAAAAATGTATGTATGTATGACATCTTTGTTCCATTACTCTGTTTGTAAACTATGTTCATAGAGAAATCCGTTTTGTATGTTTCTGGCTAATTGCTGGCAAGACAGACATAAATATGTTTAGGAACGGACATGCAATAAATGAACTATCCAGAGTTTTTAAAAAATATGTTTTGATGTTTTTAAAAATAGGATAGTTTTGATCAGCAGATCTTCACTCTGCAGATCAGCAGATCAATACACCAAGAAACGCTTGTACACATTTCATTTGGTTGAGGGTGCAGGTTCATAGTTTTCTACTGGTGCAGAAAACAGAGACAAGGTTTGGGGTTTTATTTTCCTAGAACTGTTTACAGGAATTATTTATTTAAAGAGCTAATTAAATGAAGCTGCACCTTAGCAACATCTGCTCCACACTCTCTGGGTGATTTTTCTGAATTTTTCTTTTATCCTTTCAGTGGCTTTAGCACTTGGAAAATTCTGATGTTGCATACTTCTCCTAATAGCATCCTAAGGGAGCAAAGCACATCTCACCAGAAAAAATGAAAAAGGGGGGAAAAAGAGGCAAGAGGCACAAGTGTACTGTATTATTTAAGTGTGTGCGGTGTTCATACTATCCTGCAGAAACACCTTTGTTACGTTTTCATTCAAACTCAGCTAAACAGTACTTCACTAAAACAAGTCTTGAAGGAGCTTATACTAAATGGAATAGGAAAATTCTAGTAAGTAAAATGTTATCAATGGAAGAGAGATTGACTGTTCATCATGCCTGGTATATATTGCTTTGTCTAACAATTCGCCCCAGCAGGCTTACAATTGTGCTCTCTCCGAAGACCCTCCCAGCTGCAGGACCTGATTGACGGAATCTGTGGGCAGATGCACTTGCCAGACTCCAATAAAGACGGGGCCTTGGGAAAATCTAAGGCAATTATTGACGGGCAGCAATCCACTAATCAGACAATTTCAAAATTAATCCCACAGTCCCTTACTGTATTAGCTTTCCTCCTTGTTTGTATTTATACAGCAAATTCATGACTTCAGTGAATACTCTCCCTTCCAGCCCAATTATGTCTCTCTGAGGGTATTAAATTAAAAACAGAAGAAATATTGAAAGTGGCTTGCAATTAGTTTCTTTAAAAGGTGGTATGGCACTTGCAGACTGGGGTTCTTAATATGATGCTTGATAATAAAAGTAAACAGGATTTTTTTTTCATCATGAAAGCAAGGCAAGTATTCCTAATATGCCTTGTTATAAAGCAGCCTATATATAATGAGAGAAAAAAGTGATTCGATTTTGGAGTTTAATTATATTTTCATAAAATTCTTCTAGAGTAACTGACAAGTCCACAGTGTCTCCAAATAACATAAATAGATTTTGGTTTGTGCATTTTGATTTATCTTTCCCTTGTTTTATTTTGATTACTTTATAATACAAAATTGCATTGCATTTGATTGTAACCTGCCTTTTAAATGAAGACTGATGTAAACAGAACATTTCTTTTCACATCTTCATGGTGTAAGTGTTTAAATGTGAGTCACCGCCTAGAGTCCTTGGTCATTTACAGCATATCTCATTCTTTTAACATTTGGAATTCTGTATTGAGTTCCTTCAGTGGCTGAAGACCCATTGTTGCATATCCCAACCTGAATGTACAATTTCCTTTTTTATTACCAAAAAATGGGTAACCAATAAGAGACATCACTGTAAAGGCATCGTGTTGCATCTTTGCACTACAGATGGTCATTGGATTGGGTAATAAGAGCACTGTGCACTTCTACTGCTTCCCACATGTGGTAGGAAGCATACAATATTAGTTTTTGTTTGTTACTGATCAATTTGCTTTCAAGTACAGAGGAATGGGGGGGAAAAAAATGAAGAGCCAATCCACTTGAAAGTCAGCAGGTAAACTCAGCATACATGTGGGTTGGAGAGTAGATGGTGCAGTGCTAAATGTAAAAAGTGTAGAAAAGATTTGCAAGTTGAGAAATATGTGAGGCAGAGATTTGAGTGGAAAGGTTGAGGCTCAAACCCTTTCTGGGTAACTTTGGTGGGTTCAGCCAATTTCTTTTGTATCTCAAGATTTCCATCAGTATGCCACTTTGAATGGATGCTGTGAGGATGAAAAAAAAAAAAAGATGAAAGTTTTAATTGGGTTTTATCAAAAGTATAGAATTGGTATAATTTCCCAGTAAAAAGGATAAATAATACTGTAAGTGACAGCAGAACTGATTAACTCTGATCTTTTTAGTAAATGTACATGCAGCTGATGAAAATATAGTTACAAACATGCAGTCTCATCTTCTACTTTCAACAAAAAGATTGGATGAACAGTATCTGTTTGGGGCTTTTGCAGTCCATCACAAGTTTGGATTCATTCACAGGCAAGGAGGACATATGAGGCAAATAATACCCTAAGTAAACTGTTTTCTGAGTACTCGAATGATTTCTCTATCTTTCCAGAGTCCTGCATGGAAAAGGGCTGAGCTAGCACACTGGCATGGTTGGATACATTTGCATAAGAAGATGAGGCTCAAGAGACACCAGGGTAAAAGTTTCTGTGCTTCCTCCAGTGTCTAACAACGTGCCTGCAATGACGCCAGGCTGCCTTTCCTAGTGCAAGCAAAACCCAGGATGGAGCTACTGGTAGGCCTTGTTTTATATTACTTTTATTTGATTTATTGCAGAAGTTGTTAACACCCCATAGTTCTTTGAATAAAATAAAACAAGAAAACCTATAAGACTCAGCAACAACATAAGCCAGGGAGCCTTTCATCTTTGTTATGAACTAATTCAGCTGTTGATTACCTAGGGATTAACACCTCCATATGTAACAAAAGATGCATTCTGTGAGTGGGAAGCTCCGTAAGGTAGCAGCCTATGCAATTGGGCCTATTTCAGTCTACCTGAGAGGGACAGAGCATGACAGGTGGGAAGCTACCAAACAAAAAAGCTTATCTAGCTTTCCACCCATCCTCCTGAAGACGTCTTTTTAAACCTATCACTTCATCAAATAGATTTCACATTAAATGCTAAAAAACGTGCTTTAGAAATCACAGTGCTTGTTAAGATGATGAATTAGTCACAGCTTGATGATGTTGGTGGAGCTCTGCTCTTTAGCAAGGGGCTGAGCTTGGAGGTTTCAGAGCCTGAAATCCTTTCCTGTAACTAAATAATATTTTAGTAGATGGGAGCAGCTCTTCAGTCCACATGTGCCTAGAGGGATCATCCTTGGACATGGGTACAGCTCAATTTCCCTGCTGACACTGCAGTTCAGCCAACTGATCGTGCTGCTGTTTGTGGGCATTTCTTTGTCTTCACTTTATAAGTGCAGGTGGATTCAGACCCCTGGCTTTACATATGCCCCCAGCTGGTGACAGCTTTCGGCTGTGGTTGACCTGGGTTAAGTTAGAGCTGATGACCTAAAAGTAAAAGTTGGTGTTACCAAAGCCTGAAGCTATTTGTTGCCATTTAGTGGTTGCTGTTTCTAAAGCAACAGCAATTAGCTTTGTGTGGCACAATAAACAAAAATAGAAAGTGCGTTCATATGGATAATGTAAAGATTAAAGCTCTTGCACTCTCAGCTGCACACTGAATAGCTCGCGTTTTTATATGCTTTTAAATAGGAGAGCTGTGTAACATGACCCTCTAGTTGAAAGGATGCAGAATCGCTATACTCCCATCTGGATTATTACATTCAATTTAGGCCACATGAACTCCTGTGCTGAAGGTGTACATCTAAGAAAATGGTTGTGGATTGAGCGTGACTTGCATAAAAGAGCAAGTTGCACCTATTTGCTCTTGAACAGCATCTGCTTTTAGTTAAAATCACAGTTGGCTTGCAAGCCAGCCATGGGGGCCCCATCTTCTTTTCTGTATCACCCCACATTCACATGCTTAATATACTAGTAATTTTATTATGGAGCTGTGGTCAAGACTCTGTGGCTAAGGTTGCAACCAGGTTCTTTTATAAGCTCTGTTTCTTGTCTGCCCCACTAGAGCTTTCACTAGGAAAATTGACTTGAAAATTGGCAACATTCACTCTGCACTTCATATCCATATATTTACATTCTCAGGCATGTTTAATTGTCATGCTCCCTGCTTTACTACTCTTTCAACTTTAATGTTAATTACCAGGCTTCTCTTAAAATTAAGCCTGTCTTGGTGTCTTTTAATTATAATAAAGCCCTAGGCAGTTGTGTTCCTATGACCACTGCATAGTACACAGTTCTTGGTTGTGGCCCTCCGTTGCCTTGGTATGGCTTATTTGTAGACTGGAAGCTCTTTGACTTTTTGCTGAATTTGTTTGAGCACGCTGAGGGTCCCAGTCTGCAACTCAAAACTCTTCTATTACTGCAGATTCAATTGATGAATTGCAAACAATTCATAGGTACACCCTGGCTCCAGTTGAGGCTGATGGCAGGATTTCCACTACCATCAACAGGAATGGGGTGCAGCTGTGGCTCTCATTTTGTAAATGGCCATGGGTGCTAACTTACCCTACCATCTAAGCTAAACCAGTGATGTTTTCCAAGCATTGTTTCCTTATCATTGTAAAAATTGAAATCACTGTTTTTGACAAAATACTGAAAGTCTGCACACTTGCATGTAGGGAGTAGGTGTGTAGCAGAGTTGATCACTTTTGATCGGCAAAGTCTGTCTTGAAAATTATGCTGAATTTGAAGAAGTGTAATGCAAGCAGTTCCTTTTTTCTTTTTATTTATTATTTAATTTTCTCACTGTTTTTTAAATGCAAAATCCAGCCTTGGAGGACTTTTCTCTCCAGAGCTAAGTAATGGTAGAGGATTTGCAAGCAGCCAGTTGACTTTGGCACCTGAATCTGTGTTCCAAAGTGAATTAAAGCAAGGTGGTAAAGTCTCAATTTAAAATGCAATACCTTTTGTTATTCCATAGGAGGAGAACATTTTTCCTATTCAGTCTGGTCCAGTTTCATGCAATTTCTGAATAGTTATTCCTGACTATGTGTAGGAAAGCTGTCAAGAATCCTATATCCAAAAGTGACTTAACAGCATCCAGATCTCTAAATAATTGACATTTTCACACTCGGCATCCTTGGTGTATGATTCATTATTTAAAATGAACCAGGATCTTTTAAGTCTTCTACATTTTTCTCCGAAGTTTTACTTAGGTTCTATAAATACATGGGCTCTGCGGTCAGAGAGGTTTAAAATTGATGAAAGCCGAAATTATCTATAAGAAACAAGTCCTCTGATATTTTCAAAAGAGATTTGATGAAGGTCAAAAATTGAAAAACAAAGGGAAACAGAAGAAAGTCTGCTGCTAGAAGAGGGAGTACCTATTTAAAAAATGGACTACAGAGGGTGATGGTAAGGGCAGGCAAGTCTAAAAGGAAGCATGGAGTGTAGAATGGGAGATGTTTTCAGGCAAAGGCAGAATGGATAGATGTGAATACTCTTGGGAATGTTATTTGGTCTGTAATATGTTATTTTGAAAAAAGTAGTATTTTTTAAAGTATGCAGATTTTTTTGCCTCTTCCACTGAACTGTTTGATGTATTCAATATCTCTTTTGTGCAAATTTCTCAGACTTGTGCAATGCATTAATTATTATTAATATTAAATACTTGCCTTTAAAGTATAAATTCACATCCACTTGGGGAAAACCTTGTCCATTCTTCTAACAGAAAGGATACAGTTCTACAGTATGATAAATAAGCTGTGTCTGAGAAGTCTGTGCAAAGCTGATCATCGCAAAAATGCAGCGCTGAATCTGCCAGTAGTATCCATCCAAAGAAGGATCTGTCTTACAGATGTATGGCACTATGCATGTTCAGAGGAATGTATTGCAGACCTGAGACCACAGAAACTGTAACTTCTAGCTTTAAACGGGTCATGGTTTTGTTAGTGACAAACCACACACTTGCCAGAGAAATTTAGGAAGTGCCGGGGCTGTAGTGGTGACTGGATGATTCCAGGATTCTCTCTTGTTCAAGAAGCACTTAGAGGAGTACATAGAAATTGGCCATTCCTACTTAAGTGAGTACAGCTAAATGTCAAAACTCTCTGGAAATTCCTTTTTCAGACCTGGTATAGTTTTCTGCTCTGATCTCTGAGTGGTAATATGAAGTAACACTGTATTACTGCTAGCCTATTGATTGAGCTGGTATATTCCTTGTCAAATTGTGCTTTGTTTTATTGAGTGTAGGAAGTCTTAACATGTTCTTTGACAGCAAAACCGTCTGCAAACCAAGACTCTGGGATATCTTTATTGTGTACCTACCAGAGAGAGTTGCCACTAGTCTATACTCTGCAGAGAGGTTTTGAGATAGACAAATCTCTTTAAAGATCAAGCTTTTTAGGAGGCTGCACAGTAAAATCTGCCTTGTTGGCTTATTTGTGTGTATTGCAGTTGTAAACTTAGTGATGCATATATTAAAATTCACGTAACTTAGTATGACACTGTTTACTAACTTCATGCAATATATATCAGTTTAAAAAATCACACACATTATGTGTAAATGCTAATAAAATGAAATCCCTTAGCAGTCAAAGGAATTAGCCTGTATATGAGTGAAATACCAAGGCAGGTCTTGTTGTTTTTATGAAACTGTGAATAATATAAGTATCCAATTGATAAAATTTTATTAAAGCTGACAGCCCTTAAGTGATCAAAGTGGTAAATATTGAAATGAAGTTTCAACAATGCTGCAGTACCAAGGGAGGCCTAAGGCAGTAATAAGGATTAAACAATGATTTAATGTTGTTCCTTGGAGGTAGGGATTGTTGTTTTAATGGAGAGCAAAAGCTCACTTCCTTCTAAATAATTAAACTGTGATTTGAGAAATTGATCTAAGGTAGTTGTAGTGGTTTGTTAAGTCCGAGAGAGATAAATGAAGGCAAAGTGTCCTGGGGCAAGGGGAAGTCAGGGGAGAGTAGTGAAGAGATAGTTTTGTGGGATAGATTCATGACAAGTGTCCCTTGGGAAGGGGGAAGCTGGCAATGAGCATATTTTATCTTTTATTTGTAATGTAAACAGACTTGTGCTGCCTGAGGCTGGGTAATAGCTAATGAGCAGGGGCTTTCCATGGGGTGCAGATTTTATTAGCACAGCTTATAAAAAACAGAGCTAAATTAAAAATGTGGTGTCTTCTAGATAATCCGATAATCAGTGATGCTACAGGGAGCACCTCCACCTAAGCAGAGCGAGTGTATTAGCATATGCATGTAAAATTTCCAAACAATTTGTTCAGCAGTTTTTGTGAGCTGAATGGCTTTCCTATCTTTGTAACAGAAGGCAGATTTCACATAATAGAGCTGAGTATTTTGGGCTGTCTTAGGAATGCAGGAATGAAGGAATTTTGTAATGTGTTTCAAATCTGTCATTTGTGTATAAGCAGTGGGAGACTTGGCCAGAGAATTTCTCATCGTATATGCCTCTTGGGTGATTGTTACAAATGAGATGACAGCTAGGATGGTGGTAGAGATGGGATATAAGTGGAAAAAGAGAGAGAGAAAACTCTACCTAATTAGATAATTGCTTAAGGTAATTTCCTTGGGGCTAATGTGATACACAGTCCTGAATAGTTCTAGACAACTGGCACAGGGCTTCCAAAATTGGGGGGGATGGTTTCCAAGTAACCACCCCTGTCAGTCTATGCACATAAGGCAGTTTAGAGACACAATTAAACTGAGTTAACGTCCAAGAAAACTCTAAAATTCCCTCTACTTACTGGAAGAGACTGTCTGTGCTTAATCCATGCCTTCAGGTGTAGCTACAAATGGGCAGGGTACATGTTGTTTGTTTGGAATAATGTTGTATTTGGGCTGTAGCACACGAAAGGAGGAAAAAGCTGAAACAACAAAAAACCCTGAGAATACACACCGCTGCTCAACAAAGTCTCATTAACTACCACTGCTAATGCGTCCATTTCTCCCTGCACTGAAGGCAAAGCTCAGAAGGCAAATTGAATGCAGAGCATGAATGGCAAAAGTTTTCTAGAACTTCATTTTTATGGTATCTGTAGCTTCCATTAATAAGAGAAAAGGATATTCCAACAACGTGTGGCTATCAGGAACTTTGGGACTTAATGAGTAAGGTCCACTGAAACAGGAAAAATGAACAGAAATGTCCCTGTATATCTCACTGCAGGCTGTATGGCCTGGGGCTAGTAGTGTTAAGGTTACGGAGTCAGAAACATGTCTTTGACCCACCTGCTCCTATCTGTGCAATAAAATGAAAAAAAGGAAGGCAAACCGTGCAAGCAGGTAAGTGTGTGTAAAATTATTTGCTGGTTTGATTTTTCCAAGCAGACTGTTTTGTGTTGTTCTATTTTAGATACACTTTACTGTAATTAAAGGAAAACCTCAGGACCACCCAGTGTACAATCAACCTTATTGTTCCCTACTCCTCAGGCCAGCAGAGAGAAGACATTGTACAATGATCAGACAAACATTGTTATTATTTACTTACGGTTTTCAGAAGTGCTAGGCAGGTTGCAAGTTCTAGTCCACATCGTTTCTTATAGTGCACCCCTTGATGCCCTGAAGGGTGCACTCCACCTGTTTGGGTTTGGGTGTTCTCCAGCTGTTCGGTCTGACAGTTGAAATCCATCATGTCTCTGCACTCATCTTCTATCAGAAGGAATGAAAGGTGTCTAGGATATTATGTTTTGCTATATTCATTTGTGAGATTGGATTTGGTTTTGCATGTGTACATCTTGCTTTTTATTTCTATGGGAGAACACAAGGCGAAAGAAACGTCTTGCACTTGGAACCAGAATATGGTAGAACTAGGTCTTAAGAATAGATTTATCCCTCAAATGGGAGTTCATTTCATGGGCCCAGTCATGTCCCTGAGAAGATTTCTGTCTCCTGAAGAGGCAAGCTCTGCTTTATGGAGAGCTCCATTATGTGAGAGAAGTGATACACACCTGAGGTTTTTAGGAAACCCTTTGAGGACATGAACTGGGAATTCTGAACACAAGTTCTGTGGAAAACCATGGCAGGGAGCTGAGACGGGGCTGAAATGAGCTTATGGTGGCTCATGTTAGTGAGGAGATGGTATCACAGCATCACTGAGGTTGGAAGGTACCTATCACTGGAGATTGTCTAGTCCAGTCTCCCTGCTCAGAGAAGTGACATGTTCAGGGCCATGTGTTTTAGTACTTGACATCAGTTGGAGTTTCCAAAGGTCTGACTACTTCCTATGTAGGTATGTCACATGGCTCTAGTCCGTACGTCAGGGAAGGATGTTGTAGTTAAATGGAAGTTATCATCTGCCAGGATAGAGTATCAAGGTAATGATTAGAAGCATTACTTGTTTGCTATTAAAATCAGCTAATATCCTTGTGAGACACCAGAGTATTTCTAAGACATGAAACTAAACAAAATAAAATACTTTAAAATTATTTCTTCTGCCCCAAAAATGTGCTTCTGCCACCAGGTATTCACCCATGATCACCATGATATACCCAAGTCCTAGGTATTGGGTCTTGTCAATAGTAATGAGTGGTAATACTGGTTGGATAATAACTACAACACTGTAGGTAATCTTGATCTCACTGGCGTGTGCTTGTCTTGTAAGTTCAGCTGTTTCAGAACACGAAGAATTGGTCAAAATGAAAAAAAAGCAGCATTTTACCATTGAAAAATTATACTCTGATCCTCTAGAGAGCCAATCTCTCCATCTGTTTCAGCAGACTGTGCTGTGGTTGTATTTGGAAGTGTGCCCTAGGTGAGACTCAAAATATCTGCTCTGTGGAGACCAATATTTTACATTTGATCTTCTGTAAGTATACAAACCAAATTCGTGGACAAGCACAGCATTTCACAGTGTTTATTCAGGGAGACTAATGCTCTACTTTAGATCATCAGGTGATGCACATCACTAATAGGAACATAAATAATAGCTGATTATCTACTGACTAGGGTGTCACCAGATAGTTCCATTCCTGCCTTTGCCCTATGCTTCCTGAAGAACTATCATGCAAATCATTCGTCTTTCTAGGCTTCCATTTGTCATATCTGCAATGGTAGTAAGAGAAGTTCATTTCTTAGTACTTTTCTAAGCTGACTAATTTGTTTAGACTATCATCTCTTCAGAGCAGCAAGTGCCCTGTTCTGTCCATCTGAAATGAAGCTGAAATAAGAGCTTGAAAATTAACATGAAGAGCTTTGTCACTGTTGGCTTAAAACACATTTTTGCCATGGTCAGGTTTCTTACAACAGCTTTTTTTGTGGCAAACTTTGTTATGTTTTGACTTAAATATAACAAAATCTTCAACATGATGAAATGGCAAAAAATGTCACAGTTCATCATGCTACAAAGTATAAACAATCATCAAACAGGTGAAAAATACATTAAAGAAGAATAAAACTTCAAACAGGTTTTAAGTAGTTCACTTTTATGTTTTAATAGCTCTTTAGGAGCCTGTAAATAGAAAGTCAATTGGATTTCAGACTTGTTTCCATAGTTATATTACACACAGGGAGTATTCAATAAAACAAATCTTTTATTTAGTTCCTGACAGGTAATTAAAATGTGCCTCTGCATTTTCTTGTCTGTTACAGTAGGAACTAATATCAAAGATTTCTAGGGTTTACAAGTATTCACAAATATGTTGCAACTTAACTTTATCTTTTGGGCTGCAAACCTGGTGCTAACTGGAAGTCTTTAGTTAGTGGAAAGTTTGAATTCTGTTTGGCATTCTAAGCCTAACATTTCTTTTTTCCTACAAAGACTTACTCTCAGCTTCAAAGATCCCGAGTCCCATTTACACATTTTTCAAAGTAATAAACTCTGGAGAAAGCCAAATATGTAGAAAAACAGCAACTAGCAACAGATCACATTTAGAAAAAAGAAAAGAAAGATACTGTGTCAACATTGCTAAAAATATTGGAGGGGAAAGATGTTCTGGAGGGTTAAAGAAGTATGAAATTATTTGAATTCTTAGTTGTCAATGAAATTGTTTTTGTTTCAAGCATCTGATATTTTCCTAGATACTATTCCACAAAGGACCATTCAGTGCTGTGGTCTCATGACTATATATATTTTTAGCAGTTTTAGGAGACAGCACCTATGAATGTCAAATAAAAGGCAGAGGGGGCCAGCAGGGCCAGGGCAGTGACCGTCCCCGTGCTCGGCCCTGGTGAGGCCGCACCTCGCACCCTGGGCTGGGTTTGGGCCCCTCACTGCAGGGGGGACGCTGAGGGGCTGGAGCGTGTCCGGAGCCGGGCAGGGGCTGGGGACGGGGCTGGAGCACCAGGCTCACGGGGGGCAGCTGAGGGAACTGGGGGTGTTTAGTCTGGAGAAAAGGGGGCTCAGGGGGACATTATCGCTCTCTACAACTATCTGAAAGGAAGTTGTAGTGAGGCGGCTGTTGGTCTTTTCTACCATATAAAAAGTGACAGGACAAGAGGAAATGGCCTCCAGTTTTTCAAAGACGTGTAGATGTGGCACTTAGGGACATGATTTAGTGGCAGACTTGGCAGTGCTGGGTTAACAGTTGGACTCAATGATCTGGAACGTCTTTTCCAACCTAAACGATTCTATGATTCTCTTTATTGCTGACATGCTACCTGGATCAGTCTGGCTAAATCAGAAACTTTCAGTCTTGGTGTTTTTATAGGATTGTGTGTGATGGCACCATGGGGTAGGATTTCACAGCTGGGGATCATATAAAGAATAATCGCCTTTTATCAGCCTTTTAAGCAGCCTTACATTTTTCTTCTGGTTATCATTGTAGTCTCTTGCCCTTAATATGTTTTAGTACCCACTACAGGATATGGTGACCAGTAGACTTATCAGGATTATAATTAACTATATCAAAATCAGAATGCCTAAAAATGGCTTATTTTTACAGGAAACTGTGCTCTGTACTACTGCTCGTGTATCTTCCAGATACATGGAGGACGATCGCTTTGGGAAGGGCTTTATGAGTTAAACTGATTAAGAACAGGTTTATGATAAGTAAGATTAGTCACAGTTTTGCATTTGGTGACTTCTCTCTGTGATGAATTTCCAACACCTGCCTTGTCATTTTGGCTACGATTGCCTGACTGTCGATAATCAACTGCCTTGTTCTTTGGGTAGGGCGAAGCATTCTCCCTGTGTTTAGCTAAAACTGTTGTAATTTTTCTTTGATCAGGCGTGCTTAAGGCAATATATCATTTTTCAGGTGTGCTGGGTGAATCTTTGCATTAGCAGCATTTGTCACAGACCATGCTATATTCCACGGTTCTGGACCAGCTCCATACTACTGGGAGCTCGTTGGTGGGCATGGAGGTGAAAGGCTGGGGTACCAGCATCATAAGAGGTGCTCCTGGACAAAACAGTCAGGAGCTATGGAGCTTCCCAACCCAATATGAGAAGGCCATATGAAGAGACTGTTACCTTCCAGATGGCCATGTCTAAACGAAGGCAGCAGTGTCCAAAGGGAAGGATATCAGCTTCTCAAAGATCGCCAGCTTGGGCTGTTGACTATCACAGGGCTGTTGACTATCACAGGCCTGTTGACTATCACAGGCCTGTTGACTATCACAGGTCTGTTGAGTAACGTGACTAGTTATGGCTATTATTTTACACACAAATGCATCTCTGCCCCTTGCTGAGGCTTGACATTAGGCAATAGGCTTATGTTTTAAAACACAGTATTAAAATATCATAGCTGTAGTACTAACTTGTACAATTTCTGGTATAACTCCCCCACTCTCACTTCTTTTATGTTAGAGTTTGAAGAACAGTTGCAATCTTTATTGTCCTTTAAAAAAGAGCTTGGAGAAATTATTATAGAAGTGGTGTAATCTCAACAGAATGATAAGATTTGCAGTATTGCTGATGGGCTTAGTTAGGCCAATAAAATTCTAGAAAAAAGCCTAAGTTGCAGGAATTTTCAGGGATTTATGAGTTCTTGGCACAATTGGGAGTAACTGTTTCCATGAATGGCTGTTCTATCAAAAAGAAAAATTAGAGTTATGTAGCACAAGATGTTTGCTATGGTGGAAAAAGTCCTCATTTCTGGATTACTCTTGGCTCTATCTATTGTCAGAGCTAATCACGCTGGGCAGTTCATCTGTTCATTACTGTACTATTGTATTTACAGCATGCATAAATACAGTTCTTTTCATATTAAGCCTGATAGCCATTTTAAACCTGTCTTTTATCTATTGCTCTTACATTTCTAACCCACTTATTGCATTTGCAGATACTGCAACAAATTTATGTGTTTTATAAACCTAACAGAATGCCTTGTGTACTGATTGATGGAAAATCAGTTGTTCAGTTGCCAGGCAATGATTGATTTTCCAACACAGCTGCTCCAGCTGTGCTACAGATGCTATTTTTTCTCAGATATCATAGATGGTGTTGTAAGCTATTGAATATGATCCTTAATTGTAAAGATCTCTGAGAAATCAGTCATTTAAGCTGTTAATGACCATTTGGTCACCATCTTCAGCTGTGCTTTGTGTTTTTACCTAGTAAGCTTGCAATTAGCAGTGCCACTTGGAGGCTGCTTCAGTGTATTTTGCAAGAGGCTGGTTTGAAATTTGTGACATAAGTTAAATGCTTGTCATGGAAAATTACAGTTTGTTACAAAATGCTGTAGCCAATAGCATGTGCTGATGACAGCAAGCCTTTTTCCTGGAATGCATTTCAGATTCCAGTATTTTATTTCAAACCTTGCTCAGCTGTGTATGACTAATAAATAATAGAGGAAAGTATAACTCAACAGAAAATTTGCAGACCTTCTTTTGATCTGGGGAAGCAGACTTAAGTTGCTTGGCATTCTTTTAGATGACCTTCATAATTTAGTTGCAGGCTGTGATTTGGCTCTGCTGTCCATTTTCACAGCAGCATAAAATATTAAAGTCAAGCAATATCAATAATTCATACTCTTATGGCACTGGGAGTATCAATGAGAGGATGATATGGATTTGCTAAAATTAAAAGTGCAACTCTGCTTAAGATACAAATGCAAGTTTAAGGCTTTTAATGCTCATTATGAGAGAGGAAATTAAACTAAGTCTCACGTTTCATAGAAAGAGGAGCTGTAGTTGGTAGGTGTCCTGTCATTTGTACATTAGACTTCCATTCACAGCAGGGCAATGTGTCCACTTACTAAAATAGACAGACTTGTTGGCAGACTGCGTCCTTTTTCCCCACCTTCCTCAAAAAAAGCATTTCTCATAGCTTTCTCCCTGGTATGAAGTCTGATTGTTTTTAAAGAGCCATTTACTACTGGCATGGATGATGTGGCTGATTGCAGAGCAGAGAGAACTGGAAACAGGGCATGTCTGGCTTCTAAGCCTGGTTTTGCCACTGTCCTATGAGCAAATCATTTTGGGTGTCCTGCCATTTGCTGCATTTAATTAGAAACTCCTCAAGAGGAACTGTTTTTCAGTGTCTAGTCCCATAGGCCTCTGATTTCAGTGGGCTGAAGCAATGTAAGTAGGAAAATAAAATATAATTCATTCCCACTCTAACTTCTAGACCATGATATTTTCCTTAATTTTAAAATTAACTTGATGTCTCTTTTGTCTAGTCTTGTCTTCCACTAAATACATTTCTAATTGGTATAAAGTGCTAGATGACTTAATAGTCTGGTATTTTTTGAATAGTCATTTATTTATACTTGCCTTCTGTGTTAAGGCAATATCCTCATGCACATCCATTTCTTCAGAACTGATAGTCTTCCAAAACAGCAAGAAAAAGTTCCTCCCCTTTCGGTTGGAATTGATACTTTTCAAAGCCAGCCTACTAGAGACATTTTAGAATAAATGTATGCCCTCCTTCTGTAAGGTTTTTCTAGTGCCTTCTCCTTCAAGAGAAAGGGAGATAGAAGGGTCACCTCTGCTTCTTTTCCTTTGGTAAATTGCTCAGCTTTTCAACAAAGATCTGCGTAGCAAATGTAGGATGCAATTATAGGAGAAGGAGTCCCAAACCAAATTCCCATTGGGGTCATTGGGGTTACTAGTTTTTACTTAAGAATGAACTTTCCTCTAAATTAAATACTCCCTCTTTCCATATGGCTCGTATGGAGTGGCTCTGTCATTTTAGCATTTCTGTTACAGCCGGGTAGGCTGCAAACTGTACTCACTGCTGAAGAAACTAGAAAAGACATGATTTCCAGTTGTGGTTGTGTGGTGACACCTGGGTAAACACCAAAAAAGAGACAAAATGAGGCCTGGATTCTCTTCACATAAGTCTGTGCATGTTCATGTCAGGCATACAACAGGAGGATTCACCTTTTAAATTCTGGCTTTTTGCGGAAATGTGGGTGAGCCGCAGGGGTAAGGCTGTGAGAAGGGGCTTCAGCAGTCATGGAGCAAACCAACAGCCTGGAGAACCTGAAGAGAACTGACCTTAGGACTTCCATTCAGTATTGATGTTGCAAGGAAATAAAGTAAAATGAGATCCTTTCCATTGCTACATGTCCTGTCAATGCATGAAAGGAATTGCAAACTGCAGATGAGCATACGTTAGGGATACTTTGACCTCTTCAGCTAAACCTGTGGATTAGCTTAGGTTACTTAAGGAAAAGCAGGTTGCTGTGAGAGAAGAACTTCGTCTTCCTGAGGCCATGACTAATTTTTTCCCCTGGTGTAACTCTTCTCTGAACATCTCTGCCATTTTGCTGTGAGTGAGGACCTAGAGATCTGACCCTTCAGTCGTATTTGTTGTCTTCTTGGTAGAAGTGTCGCTCTTGCTTTTTGTGAGGAGGTTGCAAATATTATCTGGTTTCTGGCAGTAGGGGAAGAGATAGTCACTGTAATTACCTCATCTGCAGAGCGGTGTAGGACAGGTCATCATACAACTTCACTTAAGCTCCCATACCAAGTCTGAAATCTTATTATGTCTACATCTGATGAATGAAATAACCCTCTACCTTCATGGATCTACTGACCATGCAAGTACTTATAGGCTGTGACTGAGTTCTCTCGTCTGCATGTAGTCTAACCGAACACAGCTCCAACAAGCTTTGGTTCTGGGGTGCGTGTGGTGTTCTCAGTACTTCTCTTCTGAGCCATTTCTCATCTTCATCTTCTTTTCAAATTTTATGTATTAAGACATTCTTGGAATGTTTATTCATAGACATTTCCTATTCTTTGCCATCTTTTTAAATAATGAGGACTTAATAATGGTAAGCATATCCCAGTACAGCTTTTGCTATACATAGTGGAGAGGAAGCCCTCGCTGTTTCTCCTGAATGCTCTTCTGCCTAATAAACCAAGACTTATTACCTTCCTTAGTGACATACATCATTATTGAGTGCTCTTTGTCCCCCTTTTAGACCTTTTCCAACTCACCATCCTCATTTTCTTGATCATATATAACACATTGTTATCCCAAGTTAGATAGTTGTGGTATTATTAAAAATAAGGTGATTTTGCACCCCTTTCCTTGGCCAACTCAGATCACGTTATGCGAAAAGACCTATCATTAGTTTCATCTGCCACTGCAGCAACTATGTGTTGAGCTTTTAAAGCATCAAAGTGATTCTAGAAATAAATGTCACGTAGCTCATGAAAGAACTTGAACTTCAACTATTTGTGTGTGTTCCTTTTTATTTTCAGAGGGGTTTCACTTTCTGCTTTTAAATTAAACTACAAATCCCAAACATAACATAGTGTTTTCACCTTTTTCCCCCCACCAGAATAAGTAGAGGATTCAAGCTACCTCCAGCTCCCACCCCTCCTCTATAGCTTTTGGGATTTGTAGCATTGGAGATATGTGGTGACTGCTGAGGAAATTGCCTTAAGTGATATTGGAGTAATTCCCCTTCATTTTAGTAATAAAGGTTGCATATGTTTTATGAGAATAGCACCCCTGCAGTACAGAGAGCTACTGTGATCCATCACTTTAAATCAAGAAATCATTTGACACGTTTATTTCCTGAACAGGAAGTGTTCTGTCAGATCAGTTGGAAACTCTGAAATCTGTACATGTTAAGATGAAAGTCAAAATAGCAGATGCTGTTATTTTACTGGGCCGGTTCCGTTTTCATAGGAAGGCCACTCTACCAACGGGATGCTGAAGAAGTATCTCTTTCTTTCTTTCAAAGTGCATATGTCTGAAGAAATCTATTAAAATAAGAATAGGGATTGTAGTTAGTTGCTTTTAGAGAACTGTATACCTGATAAATTATGTGGTAAAATCTGATCCAAAATTGAAATATACTTCAACTATATCGTGTATTATATAAGAGTGGTTTTAGCAGGGAAAAAAATGTGAGAAAAATTTCCCATTATTTTAATCAGAAATTTGTAAAGTATATTTTGCAAGTTTAACATAAATCAGAGTTGACTCATAAACGTATACAGAGCAAAACCAAAAATGGACAGTTTGATAAACACTGGTAAGCAGAGAAGTGGCAGAAATGGCCACCTGCGCTTCCCCTGAAAGCATCAGCTGCATGACAAACATTCTGTCTAGATTGTAGGTATAGAAAGGGCTTCCAACCAGATTGCTAGTTGTATATGTATTAAAGCTAACTGAGTATTCTCAGGTTGGTCAGCTTCAGCTTAAACATGACTAATATAAAAGCTACGCTGGAGATGTAGAAGCCTTGCATGCCAGCTGCATTTTTATTGGCCGTCTGCAACTTCAAAGGCTTTCCTGCTCTAAAGCCAGGCAGGTACCGTGGGCTGCCCTCAAACCTGCCTTTGCTGGCTTATTGATTCTCAACATGGCTTTACCTAAAAGTTGGTGGATTTGTTTTCAGTGTGAAATTACCTTGAAAGTACGGTCTTATTGACCTGCTTAAGATTTTTTAAAATTTTTATGTCATTTATTAATGTGCATCACTGTTTTCCCCCTTCTTTGATTCTGTTATTTCACCTGTCAGAGAGATCTATTTAAGTAACAGATGCTTGAAGTATTTGACGGGGTTTTTGTTTCTCTTTCCAGCATAAAACTCATGTGATGACAGGCAGACAGTAAAAAGAGATTTGCCCCAAATGTGCTAGAGCCCCGCTTTTCCTCTTCCCTATCCCACTTGAAAATTAGCTTTAGTGTTATTACTTCGGCACGTGCTTTGATGGAAAAAAAATATATATCCCTCCCTGCCCAGGACCTGATCTTCCCTCTTTTTGAACAGACATTCCTTGGCAAGATTCTTCATCCGGTCAGGAAGAAATACTAGTGTCTAGGAGTATTGTTGAAGACGAGATCTGTCCATCATCTTGAACACAGAACTCTCAAACATCTTGAAGGGTTGAGGAGGAATCCCTGAGACATCTGCTGTATTCCTGAAAGTCAAGCACAGCAGGTATGTCCTTAAATTAATTTGAAGAGTTTATCTTCAGAGTTGCCTGCATGTATCAAAAGCAAAGGTATTGAAGCATAGCAGTGCTTAAATTTGCTCTGTCTTGGTTCTGGGGTCACATATTCAGTAGAATGACTCAGTTATTTCAGGCAACTGCACTGAATTCCAGTATTGTAGATAATACCAAAATTCTGCTGGTACTATTTGTGAAATGAGCCTATGTCGTTTACCATACAAGATGAACTCACTGCATTTTTCAGTTGTCATTTAGATGTATGACTTTTGGCTGTACTGTATCTTTGCCTGCACTGCCAACATTTTATTGTAAAACTCACTTCAGTGATGCTCCTTATGGTCTATGATACCTCAAGATCAAGGTGTCATATTCAGTCCTGTCTAAGTGCCTGAAACATTTTGGAGCCTTCTAGCTTGTTCATACCATGCAGCTGAAGAGGGTGTTAGAGGTACCCCAAGGAGCAGCCGTCAGGAACCAGATGGAAAATTGCCCCATGTGTCTCTATTAAATAATCTCTCCATTTTCATACGGTAAGACAATTGTTGTTATATGGTATTAGCACCAAAACTTTCTTTACACTACTGTTGATGTAACCATATCGGCAGATGGTACCTGAAACATTACGCTGACATGTAATTCTGCCCCTCAGACTGCAAGCCCTCTGTGGTAAGGCCTGTCCCTTATTATGTCAAAGCAGCAGCCAGTCACATGAGGTCCTGAGCTGGGATGAGGGCTTTGGATACTCTTATAAAACGGTGTAGTAAAGACCAGGTTGTTGAAACTGAAAAATACATTAAGCATCCAACTGAATTTCCTCATTGTTCCCTATTCTTACAAATAAAAACTTGGCACAGCAGCAGTGTATCTGCTTTTCTGAAGTTTTTGTCTTAAAGTCTTGGGATTAAAGTATAAGCAATGAAGGTTTACATGACTACAAAGAACATCTTTACTATATGTTTTCAGATCAACCATCCCCTGCCTGATTAAGTGTCAACACTGTAGCTGGACTGCAAGATGCTGAAATTCATTTCAGCCCCAATATGTTTAATGTTCATTTTCAGACATGAGCCTGTGGATAAAATCAGTTCAAAATCTGTAAGTCAGCATGGCAGAGATTTCAGGGCAGCCTACCTGTCTGGGCATTAGCAAAGGAAAAGCCCTTTGAAGTCACAGACTGCCAATAAAAATGCAGCTGGCATTCAAACGTTAAATGGCTCCAGCACTGAGCTTTTACATTGCTGTTACTTAAGCAAAGGCTGAAATTTCTCAGAAAGTGCCTTTGAATACTAGTCCACAGTAAACTTGCATACCTACAGTGTGTCCAAACCCCATCACCCTCATTTCCTTGTCATGAAAAACAAATTGTGAGAAGCACTCCAGATAACTCACAATGCTGAGAAATATGAAAGCTGTGGGCTGCTGTCATGCCCGGGGGGAAGGATGGCAAGATCCTGCAGTGGTTCATGGCTCCCTCTCTGCAGGGCAGGACACCAGCTGAATGAAGAGTTCCAGGTCTGTCTGTGCCAAGGCTGGCCAGTCACTCAGCAATGCCCAGGTGAAACTCCTGCTGACATCTCAGAAGTAGGGACATGCATCTCACAGGCTGATACCAGGGCTATGTGAGTACTGTGTTTTCTTTTGCATTTTAGGTTGCCCGACCATTCCCTTTCTGCAGGGTGGTTCTGTGGAGGTGACATGGCGCAAAAAGTCAGGAGGGAGGTGAGCTCAGCTTCCCCTGGCCTGCAGTGGGAACTGGAAGAGTTGGTGTGCCCTGTCTCTGCTTTGACCCCTTGGTGGATGCAAGCTCTTTCCAGGGCCTTGTACAGCCCCCGGCACAATGACACAAGGGTTTGTGAGCTTACTGGCACAGCTGGAATACAAAGACTTATGAATTAAGTTGGCATGGCTGCCTCTCAAATAAAATGAAAAGTAGCCCTCAGCTTTCTGAATTCTGCATGTTTATTGGTTCTTGAACAAGAAAAAGATTTAAGGCAAACACATTAGATACCCTTCAAAACTTTAATTTTGCCTTTCCACATGACAGAATGTGGTGTGTCTATTCCTAATCCTGGAAGGACTTTAAATGCTGTTTTCTGGCTTGTAAAGATATTCTAGCGAATCTTGAGTAGCCTTCGTTTTCCTGTGGGCAAGTTCAAGGGTGGAAGATGGGGGGAGTAGGCAAGAGTGGGCACATAAAGCTGTTCCTTTGTTGTAACAGGATCATGGTATGGAAGTGGTTGACAACCACTGCAATTGGATTTTACAGGGAAATTCGAATTATCACACTAAAAAAGAACCCATTTTTATCATTCACGAGTCCTGAAATAACATGTCATGGGTGTAAGCACTGAGCTTTGCCTGTGCTTGGCCTCAGGTTAAGCTAATTTGGAGGAATGATAGATAAAATTTTATTGCTGGCATTTGTGTTTTTTTTTTTAAATGGCAGCTGTTAGCAGCTGCTTGCTGGTTTAGAGGGTTAGAAATAGCCCAAAGCAAAGCTAAACCAGTGAGTAGAGTTCAGGCAAAGCAGCAGTCGAAGATGCATGGGGCTTTGCCATTTCCTCACTGAGTAACCCCGTACACGTGTAGGTGGGTTGTAGAGCCAGTATATTTGAGCAACCTGGTCTAGTGGAAGGTAACCGTGCCTACGGCAGGGGGGTTGGAACTGGATGGTCTTTAAGGCCCCTTGCAACCCAAACCAGTCTATGATTCTGTTTTCCAGATAATTTATGCTTTTATCCAACTATAGAACACATAATAAAAAACCCTCCTTAAAAATGTTTGCAGATGTTCTCTCTTGGTTTTGGGGTGGTTTTTTTTTTATTCTGGTTGGAAACTTCCTATATTTCCCATGTAGAGCAGAGTCTTGTCTTTGAGAAAGCAAGCACATTTTAAACGTTGCAGCAACCTCTGCACCTCACAAACGAGATCAGCTTCAACTTGGCACAATCATTTCATTCTGGTGGGGCACGTCTCTTTACCTTGTGTTAAAAGTTCACCTGATTAGGTTCTAGTTTTGAGTAGAATGAAGAAATAGAAAAAAACCCAAACATTGCTGTTTACAAATTGTATGCTTTGCTAGCGTGATAAAAACTTGCTGTTCTAAATAAATGCATCAAACATTCATTGGATTAGGAGTGTAGAAAAGCAAACGTGTTCAAATCTTAAACACATCATAATTTTAAGCGTCCACAAGTGTTTAAAAAGTGTTGGTAGGAATGAGCACATATATCCCTTCACTAGTTAAATATCATAACCTGTTTCTTTTCTAAACACATGCGCAAGGGAACAGAACACATCTAAAATGTTAAACACATTGACATGTTTACAATGTGTTGCAAGAAAGTGTTTAACTTCTTGCGCTCCAAAGCTAAACACTTTGGAATTAGAGGGTTTACTAATTCTGCATTTATTCAATACGACTATCACTTACTGACACTTATTGGATAAAGTTTGAATGGATTCAGAGAAGATTAAAAAAATTAATTGTTAGAGGGTGGAACACTTTGGCTTTGGAATCATAAGGGAAAAAGATGTGAGTTAATAGTCTACGGTGTTTTGTAGTTTATGTGTATGTCCCAGTGAGCAAATAATTAAAAAAAAAAAAAAAAAAAAAAAGACTCCAGATTTATGAACTGTCCCGTATCTGGTTCGTGTAACTAAGTACTGATCATTAGTTCAAATTAGAGGTCAAATTAGAATTCGTTTACAAGGTGCATTTAAAATAAACCTTTAAAAATAAAATCACGTTTTAAGTAAAATGCTATCTCATTGGCCTCCCAGATCACAAAATTAACCCTAGGGATCCTGGATCAGTAGAGTCGGCACAGCAGTATGGCAAAAGCAGTGTGGGGAGGTAACACTGATAACCTTTTCAGGTGGCATTTTTTAAAAGCATGCTGTTCTGGCCTAATTTTCTTTTTTGCAACCCAGTCTGAGCATTTATGTAGTTTAACTTCCGGTTATCATAGAACCAAATATAAACTCATTGCTTTTAGCTCAATCTGATTTGCATGGAAGTCGATGGGGAAAGCCAGACCTAAGCCCATTTGGTGAAGAGGCACTCTGCTGTTTCTGGTACGAGCCTCTTGGAACTCAGCACAATGCTCTGCAGGACGCTGTGGGCTGGTGATGTGTCAGACCTCAGATACAGGCCACAGGGTTCGGTTGTGCTGCAGGGCACCATGTGGTTACCTGCACATGCTCCAGATGTGAAGTGAACTAGCAAAATACCTGAGTGAAAGCATGGAGCTCTTACAACGCAACAGAAATTGAAACTCTCCAGAAATGTGGAGGGTAGCTGAAGGCAGCTTGAACAGCACTTCGCTGGAGCTTTAGGCAGCAAGTGCCCTATTAAGGGAAACCAACGGTCTTATCACTGACTTTCCTTCTCATCTTTTTCATAGCTTTAACTTAACTTGGGCAGAGAAGGCTATTATTCTGTATAGTATACATTTGTGAAGTAGTGCATTCCATAGTATCCCTCCTCCCAGCATGTGAATGATGTATTTTAAATGGAGATTATGAAAACAAAAGTGAAAAATCAGTGTAACTGATCTAAGATGAAGAGCTGCATTTGGGGAGTTAAGGCTACATTTAAAGTGAGTGATGGATGCTCTTACATGAGGAGTCCAGCCATAGTGCCTGGTTTTCTTCCCATACATGTAGTGTGTATCCTTGGTAAGACACAAGATAACTGTAGGTCTAAGAGAAAAATCTCAGGATTCTAAAAGAATAGCTGAGGTGAAAAGCCATGGGTTCCAAAGGCAGCAGAAAGCAACGGGCATCAGAATAAGCATAGCGTGGTGAGTGGTTGTTGACGAAGTGACAGTACTAGAGGAGCTCTTCATAGGAGCAACGGGCATTGTTGCAGGAAAAAGGACTCTCATCTGAGTGTAAAGGAAAATTTAAAATTTTCTGTTGGATACAGGTGCATGAGACAAGATTGCACTTGTGTAGTCCAAGAAGAAAGCAACAGGACTTTTTGTTAAAAGGAAAACCAGTCTTGCATGGCAGTCCTGGTCAGGCAATGAAATCTGGAGTTTCTTTTCAAACAACTTTGAAAACTGCAATTTGCAAAAAGAGAGATAGGGGAACATTTTACTTGTTGAAAGTGTGTCCAGGCTTTTGTTTCATAGAGAGGGTGCCATCAGTGCAGTGGTAGGGAATATGATTTTCTACTGTGCTGGCCACTGAGTTACTAAGGTAACAGATAGGTGAAGGTTTCCTTTCTAAAAGAGAGAACACCAAGGTATACTTGATGATAATATGACCTGGATATTTAAGAGAAGAAGGGCAATATCTGTGATAAACATGTACCTAAATTAGCTGTGAATGCCTCCAGGGCAGTGCTGGTGTAGAGGCTGCACCTTTTAAATGTTGTGGTTACAACTGGAGGCTAGGTGTGTATGAGTCACTAGAAAAAATGACAGCCAAAGTGCTCCCATAGATAATGTTTGCTTTTACAGCTTCCTGTCACCTCTTTCCTTCATGGAGATATGAGGTTTTTTCCATCTGCACAGGCATAATTTGCACACTGACTAACAAGTCAGGAAGAGTTTTGGTGCCACAGATTTGTGTTACATAAGCACTACACACATATAGAAGCAAATATCTGCTACTTCTTGTTCAACTTCAGATTAAATAAGTTCTGATGTTGCACCTGCAGAGGATGTGACTTACAAATTTTTAGTGCAGTCAAATTTGTAGCAGACTGTGAGCCACATAGCATGCTACTGGACCCTGTTAGAGACTGAAGAGAGAAATCTTACCTGTTGATGAAATTTTGCTTAAAGGCAGCAGGATAGAGATCCCTAAGGTGTTACAGGAAAATGTATAGGAAGGGACACATAAAGGTTATTTAGGGATTGGAAAACCTCAGAGAAAGGCCAGAAATTATTTTTACTAGCCTCAACTAACAGTCACTTTGAGGAAGTTGTTTAGGTCTGTCTCTGGTGCCAGAAATACAGACCAAGTTAAGTGGCCTGTGTTGATGGTATAGGAAAAACTGGTTGCTGAAGCAAAATAGGTGAGTTGGTTTGCCTTGGCTAGGAGTTTAAAGCCACCCACCCTTGTCCTATCACTACATGCCCTTGTAAATAATTTTTTTAAATAAAATAAATTTTGGAGTTTTTAAAGATAAGGCCAAGAAATGCCTTTTGCAGTCTGGGAGTAAGAAAGTTCCTTCAAATCTTTGAGTGAATTCCCGTCCTTCTTTTCCTAGACTTCAGTCATTGCTTTCGAGTGTCTGTCACCCTTTTGATCAGTCAAACAATCCAGATAATTTGGTAAAACTGTCATGTTTTCATCATAATTTCTTTACAGTATGTGTTTTCTGTTGCCCACATATTGTAGCAGCACAGATTTTATATTTACAACTGGTTTATTGATGACAATTTGAATATCATCCATGTTAGTACAGATTCCTGTTGAATCAGTCAGTGGCAGGTCCTCATCAACACCTTTCTGAAATCTGTTATCTTGGGCACAGCTACTTACCATGTAGCCCACTGTCATGCGCGGTGCTAATTAGAATATTTGTGATACTGATTCAAATGCTTTGCAAAAGTTTATAGGTATTTTTGGCTAGAATCTTCTTTTTTATCAATCATGCTCATAATGCTAATGAACAATGAAAACAGATTCCTGTACAGGCTTTATTTATCTGTTTTATCTAGGTCTGCTCTCCTGCTTGTTTCATACCAGCACCATATTAGTTTTCCTGATCTGGAACATTCTCAGTATTGCAAAATCCAGTCCACTTTTAAAAGGTGCAGTTTGTTCAGGACAGCAGATTTGAAAAAAATTTCTCTATCTGATGTTTAACTTTGGGTTTTGCTATCATAGGGCCATGTCCCTCACCTACCTGATAAACTCCATGCTTGGTTAGCCACCTACCTGAGCAGTATTTTATCATGCCCATAGGTATATCATCCTTCTTTCTTCTTTTCAAGTACTAAAACAGGAAAACCAACAAATACTTCTGCTTTTTTACCAGTATCAACACACCTACTTTTTCCTTCACATAAAGGACAAGGACATGCTAAGACTAATTTCTGTTTCCAAGGGAAAAAAGCCCACCTTTTTCTTTCCCCCTGAAATCTCTGTCCTACTTTTCTCCTGAAGTCTTTGTTTTCTCTTATGTAATTTACATTTCATAATTTTGAATTGTTATCAATTACTATCTATTGTTCCTTAATATTATTTATCGTCTGCATATTTTTATTTAATTACCTTTGGTTTACTGTTGACTTGATGGTAAGATTTGGCATCTTTTTGGTTGAAGTTGTTCCCTCTCCGACGTGGCTCTCAGGACGTTTAGTAAGCTCTAGCTGAAGCAGTCTCAAACTCCTTTCGACATTGATTTAAATAGAAGCAAGACTGGACTCAGCTGTGGCTCTCTAGGTTTACCCTCATGATTGTTTTATTTCTGAGCACAGCAGTGGCACATTTCCCATCACTGCCCATTCCCAAGGGATGAGAGAGAAGCAGAAAAGGACAAAGCAGGATATGAAGGGGAGACATAGGAAACCTGAGCTCACTTCCTTGCTCTACTTCAGGCATCCTATGATATGTGGGCAAGTAACATTGACCCTCTGTGCCTTCCTTCCTGCAGGATGGAAATAACACTACTGTGTTGCCTCCAGGGGGACATTGTGAGAAGAAATCTTTAATGACTTTTAAGTGCTTTGAAAACACCGTGATGGGGAACAGGTAAACAAAACATCCAAAGGAGCCATTTCTATGCTTCTCTCCCATCCTGACTTGGTGACATGCATAAAATCAAATGTCTTTTGACCCTGGTGGCTGTGTGTGGAAGGCAATGGGTGGGAGTTTCAGTGCTGCCTTCATTCTGTGGCCTCTCCAGGGACCTTGCCTTGTCTTTGGAGGCAGTCCTCTGGGGCTGGTTATCGTTTGTTCCCTGAAAGCTTCTGGCCGGTGTCTTCTTCAGGGGGATGCAAGTTGTCTGCTTTTTCCACCCCTGTATTTTTTTGTGTTCCATTTCTGTTTTCCTAATGCCATGTCTTCTTAGGCTTTTTATTTTTCCATGTCTCCAGCATTACCTTTTCTCACCCAGCTGCTGATCCTCTCCCACATGTTTCTTATGAAGGAGACAAAGCATGTTTGTTCGTGTGACTAGTCACCACTTAATGCCTTGAGCAACAGCTCTGCTGTGCTGCTGCGGCTTTACCGCAGTGTAGCCCTCCTTAGCTGCAAGATGCTGACTCTCCTCACGTGTGTGTGTGCAGGCAGGCACTGTTTCCAGAGCCATTTACATTACACGAGTTTGTTTGCACACATATGGGTTGCACTTCTGTGCCAGAGATGGTGTGTGTTACCAGCAGGCTTGTCCAGTGGTAATGAGCTTGGGGCCATGATGAACCGATCAGAACCATTCAAAATAACATTCTTTCTGGTGTGTCGGGGAGGAGGTTTAAATCAAGGGGAGTTCACTATGCAGTTCCCCAAATATATATATGTCAGCATGGCTGTGTGCAGGTGAAGCTGATGTTGCTTCTGGGTACCCTTTATTATCAAACCCACAGCACTAGAGGTTAGGTAACTAGCTTTGCTTTTGTCACTTCCTTAATCACTCTTTTACCCATACACATTACTTGGGTGTTTTTTGGCTTTAAAACATTTATGGTCCTCTCTGGACTAAGTGCCTTTCCACTCCATTTATGTCACAGCAGGACACTTCATAATCTCAAGTTACATATTTCTCTCTGCTACACCAGTGGTGTGGGTGTGATTTACACTCATCCAACAATTTACAGCAATTCTTTTATTGGCATGGATTCAGTTCTCAGCTAGTCAGCGCATCAGTTTCAAGCACAATTGCAAAGCATTTGCATGGAGATAAGGAACCAACGATGGGACATTATTTCAGTAGCCCGTTATTGTGAATATAATGTCATACAGTGTATAAATGATATCACACTTTTTCTTACCAGAGAGTAAAGACATAAATTGTATACAAAATACTCTCAACATAAATTCCTTTTTAACTGCTCATCTCACTCTTACACAACCTCGGGTAACCTGACCTTCTTAATTGCCATATTTACAGTAGAAATTTGATACTGGACCGATTGCAAATGTATTTCTAATGGATTTTCCCCAGAGATATTTTAATGAAGTCTGGTGAGAACCTTTTCATTGCTCTTTGTATTACTTGTAAAAATGTTCTCCTTAGAAGCAGTCAGTTTTAACAAATGATCATCCCTTTGCCTTTCTTTGCCTTTGATTTCTTTGCTGGACTTTGTGGTTTTGGGAATTTCTTGTCATAATAATGGTATAAGGAGTTTGTTCCAGGAGACTTCTGTTATTTTGAAAAAGTGACCCTCAATTCAAACTTCCCATAGTTAATGTGCCTTCAACTCAGGACGCTTTTAAGATGACAGTCAATCAGCCTGAATAAATAAGTAAAGTAAAATTGATTAAACAATGGAGAGGAAAAAAGGGATATCTGCAATTCTGAAGTACGTTATGCCTCAAAACCCCTGAACTCTGTGGATGAGAACGCCAGCTCTGCCTGTCTGTGTTAGCGGTTGCACTGGTTCAGCTGGCAGCTGTGATACAGGGCAGAGCCCCAGTCCAAGTCGAGGACAATCATTGGGGCAAATCATAATTCTGGGAAGATTTTGCCTGAGGCTGTTGACAGATTTGACACCACAGCCAAAAAGAGAGGATGGGGACTTATCAAAAACACGGTAACAATCAGCGGCAGTGGGATAATATTTGGACTTCAAGGAGGGTGGAAAGAACCCAAAAGAGACCAGATAGGGAAAGCTTTGTGGCACCTACTGGAAAATAAAAAGAATGGGAATATGAAGTGGAAAGCTATAGGAAACTTTAGAAACCAAAGAGTGAGACAGCAGAAAGCTGTGGATCTTGGGTGGGAGAAGTCATGGTTTCTGAGGGAAGGGACAACTGTGATTCCAAAGCAGTGGAAGGGAAGGAAATTAAACTCATTTGGAGATGAGCTGGTGGACCCCAAGGAGGGGAATAGCAGCATTAAGACACTGTTCTTCCCCCTTTCAGGATAAGAGGTTGAGTTTATCCTTATCAACCTGAGTGAAGAAGTTTTCCACTACTGGAAGCTCTGCGAGAACCTTGTGGTCTGACACCAAAAAGGGTCAAAGCCGTATGGAGAGAAGGAGGCTTTTGGTACCAGAAAGCAGCGAGGCACCTAGATAATGTCTAACTATTATAGACTAAGCCTATGTGGAGCCAAATTCTGCTCTCAGCTTGCCTAGTAAAACTACAAAATTTACCGGTTTCCCTGATAGAATTCCCACAGACTCACATGAGCAGCATAACTTGTGTCGCTGAGACCAGGGTTTGGCTTCAGTGCCAGAAGCTCAGCTCGTACTGAACCTCCAGCGCAGAGAAATTAATTTAGCTGAGTTGCATACAGCTTCTAAACAGGGTATAAATAGAGTGAGAATTACAAAAATTACTTGATATATTCAGCTATGGATAGGCATGTGCTTTTTTGTAATAACTTTTTTCACAGTGTTATTACTGACATATGTGTGAATCCAGGTATATTAATTTATTCTTTATATTTCTTTTCTCCTAGAAAGATCCACAACCCATTTTTGTTTAAAATCCTATTATGTTTCTAATAGGCTCTCTTTTTTTAATCTCAGTCCACATCATTCATTTCAATCCCAAAGAAGTCTTAACTGAGACACTGTTGTGAGGTTAAACAATGTGAGAACTGGAGCCAAATAAAAATCATTACATTTGGAAACATTAAACCACAGAAAATGTTATTGTTAATAATGTAGTTATTAAAGTATTTGAAAGGTAAATAATTAAACCACTTTGATTGCTCTGATATTAAGATTAATACATATTCTTTGTTTTACAATATAAAGCCCAGTAGAATCAGACATGCATTTCTCAAAATAAATGTATCTTTTTCTTCAGTGTAAATCAATGAAGTATGTGCTATGAAACGTGCACGCACTTTTTCACCTTTCAGAGTTGCTGGAGAAGAGAATGGCTCTTTAACATCAAGCATAATTACACACCAATCAGAACTCTCTTCCACCAAATAGGACAGTCCTGTAATGAAAGTTTCTTCAAATTTTTTAAGGCAGCTAGAGGGATTCCTTTGAGATGCTGGGATGAAGCCCACAGCCCAGTTACGTCCGTGAATTATATTTCCCTACCTTCCAATTTTTAAGTTGTTTCAAAAATAAAAGCCCAACCCTAAAAAGTGCAAAGTGTTTGCTGGAAATGTGCGGAGCACCCTCAGCCCTCTCTGGGCTGCGCTGCTCACAAGCTCAGTGTGGATTCAGAAACTTGGCACTGTGCGGTAACTGGCTATTTAAATAACAAAAGTCTGTGTTGTGTACAAACTGCACTGAGATATTCTTTAACCATAATAATGCATTAAAATTTCCTTTGCATGTCTGTAAATTAAAACTACGCATCTCTTAGTAAAACTTAAAGGAAGACAGATCTATTATCCCTTGGATTTTATTAATCTTTATGTGAATTGTAGGACAATTAACAAATAAAATGCCAGGATAGGGGAGGAAAATGTTGGGATATTTTTTAAGTGAAAAGGAAATAAGATACTTGCATAAAGATCTGTATCTGCTAATCAGATTGCTGGCTGCTTAAGATCTAATTTAGTGTTGCTTTCACTGCAGTGTTTACTAGAAAGTCATTAAGAAATCCACTCAATGTCTTTGATTAAAAGCAGCCAAACAGACACCAGCAGCAAACTTTCTTCTTTATTTCAATGACTTCAGTGAAAAAAATACAGGTTCACTGAACAGGGTGAAATTACCAGAGTCCAGGATTTTTCCACTGCCTTTCCCCCTCCTTTCAACTAGGGGTTATGACCATAGTTTCCATTTTCTGCAGTCTTAGATTAATGGATAATCTTGGCTCACCTAGGACTATATGCTGGGTATTTCCTTCCCTGCTGACCATGTCATCTGGTGTGTTTGTGCAGTCCTGCTGTGACTTGCTCACATGCTGGATAAACAAAACTTTTTTTTCTCATTTTCTTCCTTTGCTCTCATGTCCCGCGTTCTCCTTGTTTTTGAATGGTCCCTTTAACTATACTGTATTTCTATAATGGATCTATACATACTGTCATAAAGCTTGGTATTGGATTATAATGTTGTCACATGATAAGTGTCTTGCTCTGACAATATTACATTGTCCCACCCATATTCCTAAGAAATTTGGCAGGCAAGCAAGTGGTTCATGACAGTGGATCTTGTTCATGAGCATCTTCCCCCTGAGAATATGTAATAGTTTGGTAGAAAGTTAGGAGAAATGAGCTCCTAAACACAAGACCAAACCAAACCCCAAAAAACCATAGGAGTGGAAAACTCCTTGGACCGTTGCCATTTTCGAAAGGAAGAATATGGGTCAGTGTTCATGCTTCAGGATAGATTGGATAGAAGCTGTGTGTTAGGAGGAAGTATGCTTATAAAGGATTTTCCATAGTTATAAGCTAAGCATAGAAAATAAAGTTATTCTACCCTACAGCAATATAAATTCAGCTGCTTGAAGAAACTCTAAACCTGTGACACTGGTCATGCAAGTTGCCTTGTCATGTTCTGTCTTTCTAAATGATTAAAAAATGCCAAAGAAGGAGAGATTGTCAGGTTATTTAGAGTAAAGTCATTATCATAGCAATTTTTTCCCCTTGCTCCCGAGGCTCCTTCCTGTCTCTGAGTTAATAATAATGTTTTTAAATTGAAGGAACTGTGACAGATGGCTGCTACGTACCGTTGTGCGTGCGCATACCTGGATGCGTGTGCATACATACATACACTTGTGGTCCTTTTGAACCACGTAAGAAAATGTGATTTTTGCATTGCGTGTGTTACTTGGGTAAGAAACACAAAACCCAGCTAGTGTCAGCTGAGCGTTATTTTTACAGCTATATCGTATCAACGGTGAATGCCATTAACAGGGAAGGTGTCAGTTCAGGAACCTGAAGACTATACATTTTGTGTGCAGCAAAAAGACAGTATAAGGGCCAGAAAACATAGCTGTCCCATGCTGACTCATTGCTTGTTTTAACTTTCTTTAGGGACTTATTGAGAGCAGAGCCTGACAAATTTCTTCCGTTTCAAGCTACGCCAAGTGTGCTTTTGTGGTGCGTCCATCAGCAAAGATGTTACGAAAAGGTAGGTTTTGTAGTGCCTGGAAATAACCAGCAAGGAATGGAGTAAAGCTATGCTAAAAAACTGCTGCATGGGGGTGTCCAGTAGCTTGTGAAAGACTTCGGTCACATCTGGACAAGCAAGACAGATTTTGTGACTTTAACTGGGAAGCAGGTGATTCCCCTTCCAGTCCCCCCAGCTCCTTGGTGTTGGTGGGGCTTCTTGGTTTGAGCGTAATGGTGACGAGAGAACAGAAAAGTGCATTAATTAGGGTGAAAGAGCAGGATCTCTAGCCTTGCCTGAGAGCTGTAGTTTCTCAGCAGTTTGATGGCTAGAGTGGTGATTTTAAACTTCAGGGCTGAATTTTTGGCTGTGTTTCAAGTTCTAGAAAAACAGTGATTTTTGTTTGGAAATCACTTGACAGAATTTCCCAGCTCTGAATGGCTCTCCCTTGTCCCCAAGAACCCTTTTTCCCCTAGGATAATCTCAGAAATTACATTTTAATTTAAACTTGAAGTCTGACCTTTCAATGGTAAAGTCAAGCACTGACATGCAAGCAGAAATGCTGTGTTTTGCAGCAAAAGGCCTTATAAATATTTGTATTTATTAGTTGTTATTTTTGTATGTAAAATTAATATGAAATATAATTTTATTAATTACAGTTTCAGGCGACAAAATCTTTTCCCAAGATTTGTATTACCCTTCTAATCCATATGTGTAAAGCAGGTGCCTGAGCTTAAGTCCAGAGAGGTCCCAGAAGACATGTTCTTTGATCTTACATCATTGCAAGGTATACAGATCTCAATTTTCAGATTATTTACAGTGTTTTCTTTATTGAATACTGTTCCTCATATTGCTCACTAAATCTGGTCTTTGACTGAGTTTATGATTTTGTTTAAGACACATTTATGTTTTATTTATGTGATTTTTTTTCTATATTGTTTTAGCAATTTTGATGTTGACATTATGAAAGTCAGAGACAGAAACAGTCCCAGCAGATTCTGTCAATCCTGCACAGTCTGGTTTATGCTCTTCAATCCAGACCTACCAAACACATATGTGGGTAATCTCAGTTCAGAGCAGAAATCAGCACACCTATAGCATATGACAAAATTCTCATCACTGATGGGAGTTACTTTCTGCTCCTACTTACTGTTGTAGTACCAAAATATTTTTACAACATTTGGTAGGAATATTTTCTGAGTGAGATGAGCAGATGCAATTATGTTCATTCAAAGCTATTAAAAAACCTGTCCTTCATAAAATAAAAGCTACATTAAAAAAAAAAAAAAAAAAAAAAACCAAACCAAGGCAAAAAAGGTATTTTTATAAGCTTTTGGGTTTTTTTTCAAGCTGCTTTCTTTACAAGTCTTGGAAAATCAATTTCTACACAAGATTTTAATCTTAAAAATAACTCTGTGACTTCACTTTGACAGAAACATCCTCTAATGTGAACCAGGCTTCTTCAGGAAGGAAAGGAGTGTTTCGGAAAAAAAATGCTTCCTGGAAAAAGCTAATCAGTATAAAAGGGAAATGGTCAACAGCATCTGTGTAAATTTTGAGGAAAAATCGAAGCAATCCAAGTGTGTGAGGTATTTTTCAGCAACAGGAAAGCACATTATTTTCCTCAGCCATGTACACTGTACTTCTTGCCTCTCCCATGGGGAAGCTTTTTTGGATTTTTTTAAAAAATAGGAAAGAGTAAGTTGTAAACTGAAAATATACGTACATGACAAGCTTCTTTGTCTTTGCTCTTCAGTTAACTTTACTGATCTTAATCAGTGAAGTAACTACGTCTGTGTTACAGACCCCGTGTTCCCTCAGCGTACGTGTAACCCTATAGCTTTGTTTTGCCTTCTCCTCTGAGGGACCTGCAGGATGGTGAGCCGCAGCGGATATGGCAACTGCAGGTTTGCTGTGCACACAGGCATGGCTGTCATCGTGGCGGGCTCTCCGCCCGAGCTGCAGCCGCAGGAGGTCTCTCTTTGATCCTCATGGCTGGGGAGGAGGAGGAGGAGAGGCCGGCAGGGCCAGGGGACAGTGGTGAAGCCCTGGTGGGGCAGTGGACATGTTAGGTGCTCCCCGAGGGGTGGGAGCACCTTTGCTGCACTGGGACCTCCTTCACCTGGTGTGAAAAGTCTGCTGTGGAGAACAGGGAGAAGCCAAGGGGGTGGGAAAGATGAAATAAAAAGGAGACTCTCGGAGTCTCAACAGCACTGACATTGGATTGGCCATGAGCTCTGGAAAATCCAGAGGTAACAAGCCCTACTCTGGTGAAGTGACTCTCTTCCAGCTCTGGCCTGGTGTGCAATCCTGAGGAAGTCACTTTACCTCCAGATCTCGGCCACTTCTCCCGCCGCTCTGCTCAGCTGCTGCCTGCTCCGGGTGCAGACCCTGCAGGATCGGGGCGGTCGCTCCCCACGGACATGGGGCACATTGCAAAGCTGGTTCTGCTCTGCTGGTGTATGGTCGCACTCGAACTTGGAAACAAATTTGTGCTTTAAAAAAGTGCTTCAAATATGTATTTTAGAAATCCAAAGGGTGTAGCCAGTGGTCTTTCTGAGTGCTCCTGAGCTTGTGTCTGAAAGGGTTTGGTATTGAACTCTGCTGCTCTGGCTGTGCTTTATTTTTTATCGTCTAATGCTGCTCTCTTAGGCAGGAACTGAAAATTACCCAAAGACATATTTTTTTTAAGGCACACCATAATCATGTAATTCTAGTTTCTATCACACCCTTGGAGAGACGTTTTCTGACCTCACTCCCACCCTGGCAGGCAGGAAGGGTTTGTTCTGGCTTTGTAAGCCGAAGCAGGCAGACCAGGACAGAGATGGAAACTGCAACCATTTGTTATACAGAATACAGTTATTTTGGTGTCCTGCCAGTAACACTAGAGTACCAACAGATGTTGCACAGGTGATCAGAGCCTACGCAGGTAAACAGAAGGAAACTATGTGGGTTATGATATGGCTGGAGTTTCAAGCCTTCGGTTAAATTGCTAGAACCCTAGATAACATCCACCCGCCTGAATATACTTCGCCTTTGCTGTTTTCTTGGGTTTCTTCCTGAGGGAGATGCTTGTAATGTTGGTAGAGGGAGGCAGATTATTTTTTTTTTTTAAATAACTCAAAGAAAATATTGTCATTTTTCTGAAAGAACAACAGTGACCAGTAGAAACACGTTATTGCTGGCTTCCAGATTTGGAAAGCCAGACTATATTGTACATCACTTCTGATGTGCAGAATGTTATCTTTGACTGTAAAAAGGCAGGGCTATGCCCAGGTAGAGACCACGGCTGGCTTTGGAGGGCAGATGTGAGCCTGAGGAGACGGGGCAGCCTAGGCTGTAAGGCCCGGCTGCTTCCCCAGGCTTGTGTTTCCTTGGTAAGGTTACTGCCTGGTTCTCTGCTGCGGGCCAGTCGTGCTACATACCATGATTGATCAGATCACTTAACCAAAATGGACATGTTCACATTTTCTTTTATCATTTTATTTATGTTTATTAAGAAATAATAAGTGGCAAACCCTGCTGCCAGATCAGAAAGTGCTGTAGCTAAAGCTGCAGAGCGGGCATAAGGCCAGGGTCTTTGCCAGGGTCTTTGCCACTGGGTGCATGACAGGGCTTCCCACTCACCCCTGCTCCCTCTGCAGCTGTGCATCCGCTCCACAGTGCAAGCCTCGAATTCAGGAGATTTTTCAGGGCTACTGTTAATTCCACTGGGAAACGGCACAAATGTTCTGCAGAAAATCACATGGTAGGGAACTGCTGAGTTTTACACATAGACTTCAATGAGGTCTTTCATATGACTGGAAAACCAGAATCTGATCCTACGCTTTACTTTCTCTTGGATGTAACCTAAGAGGAAAAGTGGGAGACCGAACGTTACTCTTTAGGAATTGGCCCTGCGCCTTTGACTTTATTCCAGAGCGGAAGTAGCAATGTTTGCAGCTCCCACGTTACCGGTGTGTATATCATTCTAGACAACAACTTCTTTGTTTAAAGATGCTCTTAGATGTGGGATTGAGTGTACTGAGTGCCCTGATGTTTAGCCTTGGTTTTTTACCCATATACCTGCAGGTCTTTCATGGCTGTAATCTTGTGTTGATGCATATGTTTCTGGTCTACAGGCAGTCTTTCACAGCATCGTTAACTGCAGTATGCTCTTTAACAGAGAGCCATGGGAAACACCTGCCTTCTACAGTTGCCAAGTTTTTTTTATATGTAATCTTCATTGCATTGTGCTTATCTTTTATATATACATACATGCATATACACATATACATAAATAAATACATGTATGTATATACACCCACATAAATATTTCTGTATAAAGATATGCTGGCAGCTGTCATGAAATACTAACAGTGCATCAGTGAATATCTTTCATGTCCCTACTCTCAGCAATTTCATACTGTGAATTTATATAAACTTGTTGATTTCAGTGATGATTTTTTTAAAATCGGCACACATTTTAATAATCAGCAAGAGATTAATGAACGAGTGCCTACATTCCTCTATAGTGTATGTGCATTTAGTTCTATTTTTAGGTATAATTTAAAAGCATTTTAAATTACTCATTCTTTTTTTTTTAATTAAGGAGCCAGAGCTTTTTTCTTCCATGATGCAGAATCTGGCTATGTATTTATTGGGGTAAGAGAAAAAGTTAAACAATGGCAAATGAATATGTATTTCTGAATATGGTAATTATTTTTGTCTTGGAACATACAGGGCTACTGTGTTGATGTGTAGTCTACTTTGTATGTGGCATGATGGAATTGGAGGTAAGGATAGGAAAACACAAAATTGGGGACATTCAAGCCTGGGCAAGGGTAAACTCTAGTGGGAGTCTCATAGAGGAACAAAAGCTGTATTGGGAATTGACCTTAAAGGGAATACTCTGCCCAAGGATGGAGAATAGGTTATCTCAGAATGGATCTTTTGCTACTGGCATGGAAGCTACCAGTTTTCTAGTCCTGGTGTGAGAAATAGAAAAGCTTTACCTTATCAGCTGAGAGCCATAAAAGCACCAGCTCTCTGGTCCATCAAAGCAGTTGGTGCCCAGCAGCTCTGCCAGTGGGTGACTGGGGTGGTACTTAAAGGTGCTGTTGTGGGAGGCCGTGCGCATACTGTGTCAGAAGGCCAAAAGTCATACTGCAATGCCACCTTGGGAAGGAAGAGAAGTATAATATTTAGTTTTTTAAAACGTTAGTTCTCTTAGCTGGAATAGAGAGGTCATCCCAAAGAGAGGGGGCAGTGTGGAGGAACGCACCAACATAGGGGTGGGGAGTATTGCATGCCGTAGAAAATTGCCGGAGTTTGTAGCAACAATAACGAAAAAGGTCTTCCTGTGTTTTATTATGTATTATGGCTTTCCAGCCAACATCGACGTTCTCCTGCTAGGACACGCTGGCAGCCCCCAGAGAGCAACTCCTCCAGATGACTGTTTGCATTCTCCTGTAACAGGTTTCCCATCCAACTGTTCCAAGATGCTTTCCAGTCTAAATACAGCCCCAAATCAGCCATTTACAAGGAGCTGATGCTGAACAAATACCCTTTGAGAACAAGCACAAACCTGTAAAGTTCCTCTCCATCTTGTGAAAGCATTTCAAGTGCCTCAAATATGAGGAGAAGAAACAGCATAATCTGAGGCCTCAGAGGTGGGGTTGTTTAGGTTTCCAAAGATGTCTCTTGCTGCTAAACCCTAGACACATCGAGAGATGGCATGGAAATAGCGCCTCTGAGTTAAAACTGAGCAGCATGATGGAAAAGCTAGTGCTGAGGATAAAATGTTAATAAAACAGGAGTTTGACAACCAGTGTGTTGTGAACTGTGATTACGGGACTGTTAAAAGCCAGCTGTGAAGGCCCTGTAGAAGCACTCCCTTGGGTATGGAGAGACAGCTCGCTGAAGAAGCTACGAGCTGTCAACAGGAATAGTTAATGGAAAGGTTTGCAAGGGTTCAGCTTCCCCCACAGATCAGGTGGTGACATTTCAGAGCCATTTCATCAGGGGAGGGGAGTGCTATGTACAAGGCAATGATCTTAGAGTGTTGTGATAGCATTCCCTAAAGGGAGAAGGAGAAATAAATTAGATCAGTGATCTCCCTGAGCAGAGCTGCCAGTTGTTAGCATCTCTGAAGGAAGCGCACACGCCAAGATGACACCGCTGAAGGAAAAGGAGGAACTCATTTCTCTCTATGTACTAATGTTGGTTTTTTTTATTGTACCCGTGCTGTGGGCCCCTGTTGCAGGAGGTCAGAGCTTGACAAATGCTGGTTAAATAGTCACTTTCTGAAGATAAGCTGTCGCAGAACAGAATGGATGAGCAGGACTGAAAGTGTGGTTTTCCTCAAGGTAGGATATGTGGAAGTGTCAGAGCCCCGTTGGCCTCTGCTGCTGCCCCAGAAGGGGGCTTGGCAAGAAGAGCCCTTGAAATTTTCAAAGGTATCGTTAGGCGTTAAAATACAGTTGTAGCCTTAGCTAGCGCAAGTGTCCCTCGTTACCCTGCAGATGCAATGTCTAACAAATGTAATCTGAACTCATGCTTTTTAATGGAGCGTATGCTACTAATCACTTAAAAATCAGCTTCCCCCCCATAATGAGGCTCAGCTTTTTATTTCTACGTGGATGGAGTTTTGCCAGAAAGGCTTATGTCAAGTGGTTTCATTCAGCAATGTGAAAATTTGTGTGCTTGTCTCTGCAGGTATAGAGAAGTGAAAATCAGGCAGTTGCAAAGAATGTAGCTAATGACTCCACTTCTGTATGTGATCTTTTACAGGGAGCAAACTAGTGATAAGTCTTCGAAAATGTGACTCAAAATGAGACAAAGGCTTCCTAGACCAATGTTTAAATCTGTCTTAAAACATAAGTACCCCTTTGTGGGACCACCATGCATTACTGTGTAAAATTTTACGCACAATAATCAATAATTAATTGGGAGATAGATGCCAGTAATTTTAGCAAACTGTACATGAATTTAAGCTGTCTCGGTTAGAAAATCAGAAAACAGTTGGCATGTAACTTGCAGCCTTAGTACCCCTTGACTTCAGCAGGCTGTAGACCAGGCACAGGCTGACTGGACATTCATGTTATGCTGAGGGTTGGGGTCTTGCCTATTGAGCAATGTCACCTACGTTTCCTTGCAACCACCACCTGCAAGTGTGACTTGGCCTTGTCAAGTGACTGTTTAGGCTCTGGCAGGAGAAGGTGATGACCAGCTGAGCCTTTAGAAAGGGATTTTCTCTTGGCATGGACACAGGTTGGTTCTTTGCTGTCCTGCATCTTCTGCTGGCCAAAGCAAGTGTGAGTGCTACTGTCCACCACTATTCTTGACAAAGTTCAGAGCCACAGGAAAAACGTCTTGGGGCATCCCATCTACCTGTGATGACAAGGAAATAATAGTAGGGACTGATACCTCCCACATGGTTTTAACATCTGGGTTTTAGTGCTGCAGCGTGCAGTGGAGATGATCTGAAGTGTGTAACAGTGCAACATGCAGCTCGGGGTCATTGCTAAAGGGGAGGGGTGGCATGGTTTTGGAAACCTTCTTCATCAGACCTGGCCCCAAGGTGGGGATACAGTTGCCTCTCCGGACTTGGGTCACCTCCTCAGCAGCCATCTGCTTTTTCCCCCAGCAAGTTACTGTTTTGTTCCGGGAAGGCAGCAAGTTATGGTAGGGCTTTTCTTCACTGCAATGTGTTCAGTGCTGTGCTGAGTTTTGTCATGCCTAATAATTGAGCTGATTTGGCCTTTCAGCAGGATAGCAGTGGTCTGAAGCAAGGAATTACTTTAATATCTTATGACAGAACTAATGTTAACACTTCTCTTTTCCCACTGGCAATGTGGAGTCTTCCCTTGGCCTCGCCACCGCCGAAGCTTTTCCAGGTCATGGGTGACAGTCTTCCTTCTCGGTGCAAAAAAAAATGTGGAATGTCTCCCTTCTTTAAAAAGGAAAAAAAAGATTTAATACTTAGCAATACTATGGAGCCAGCAAAGATCAGCAACCATGAGAGATGAAGACTGCAGTGTTTTAGTAAAATGTTTCTTTGAAGAGACTTTTCTGAAGGAGATTGATGACAACAAGGGAGCTGAAAGAGAAAGACTATCCATTAGAGAAGATCTACATGACCCCAAGTAGAAGCCAAATTTTCTGAAACTAACTGCTTTTCAGTTTTGATTAATGACTTGGCACCAGAAATTGGACATTTAACAGCAGAGTCCACTGTGGAAATGAACTCACTGGGAATCACTGATGCAAAGCTAAAGGTTTAGAGTAATGACCAGGCAAGCCAACTATTTTAGCTTTTTGGATTTTCTATGTATGTGTGTGTAAGGAGTCAGCACTGTTATTTACCTGACAGCCTCTGGGTCAGAGGCTTTTGTGCTCAGAACAGTACAGCAGCATAAGTTCCAGCGTAAGACCAAATCTAGATGTAAGCAGAAACGTATTGTTTCCATTTGTGATTGTATATTTCAATGGGAAGCATATTCTGCGCTTGGTAAGAGATATTTAGGAAAATATTTGGCATCAAGAGAAAGCAAATGAGATTAACAGTATTTCCTCCATTTTATAAGCAAACTACCCAGCAGGTTATGAGCCCAGTTCAGTGCAGGAGTTCACTTACCGCATCTTATTCTTTGCAAAAAGGCTAGGTCTTTGCTAATTTTCCTGAAGAAATGATAGTCAGAAACCTTAGATCTGAATGCCAAAGAGAAAAGAAACAGTTTAGGAAATGTTATAAACCTATACACAGCTAAGCATGCCTAAAAAGACGTTTCGGGCTTGCGTTACATGAGGGGATGAGTACAGCTTTAGCAAGTGCTGGGCACTGCACTTTCTCTCTCATGGCTAGGGCAGGCAGGGAGCCCATCGCAGTGCATCACTCTTTGCAGCCATTTTACTCTTTCCCAACATTTCGCTCTGCCTGCTCGCAAGCATTCACATACCTCGGCACCTGCATGAGAGATGTGTGTTAAAATCATGTAATGGCTGTCCAGGCCTTATTGCGATTAGAGCTGCTGTGAGCTGTTCTCCAGAGAGTCAGGCTCTGGTGAAAAAGCTCCTCCAGGCAGATTGGGAATAGCTCAGGAGCTCGCTTCCCTCCTCTCATCAGGTTTTGGATGAAAAGGCAAGTCTGAAAGCTGCTAATACTTATATTTTTGTATTCAGCTGTGCTATCTAAGGGCGATACCACTTACCAGTGCTGAGAGACAGACACAAAAAAAATAAAAGAGGGAGAGAGAAACTGTGCTCACAGTAAAACATGGATACTTTTGAGCTCATTCCTTACGTGTGGGAGGGAAGGAGTTAGGGGTTAGATGTGTGGGGGTGCGTTAATGGAGGTATTTCTCCACCAGCTTCAGCCAAGATCTCTCAAGGCTCATAAATTTGACTACCAGGGCTTTTGTTTCTGTTGTTGCTGAATGATATGGATCACTAGGTAGCTTTTTTCCTTTTGTTCTTTTTTTTTCCCCCTTTTGTTTTATTATTTGCAAACTCTCTCATCTCTGATAAAAAGAAACTACCAGAGTAAAGAAACAAAGGTAGCCAGGCTTATTTCATTTCATACATCCTAGCAAAATCCAAATTATTCTTCATGGGTGTTTTTCCTCCTGAAGTAGTGAAATTTCTCCTTCATTATGAAAAAGCTCTTGACAGTGTTCTTCTGTAGTATATTATTTCTGCCAGGTCATTTTATTAACTACAGTAAGATTTCAAGGCCAAACACAAAGCTGGTCCTTGCTGATTCTATAGATCCCACAGCCCACATTTCTCTTAAGTGAATGGGCTGTAGCCCCTCCTGGCTGACTCTGCTGATGAATTGGAACATCTAGTAACTACAGACTGTGAACTGATGAAGTTAAACAGTAGCAAAGAAGAGAATCTGCAGCTTCCTCTTCTTTCAGTAGAGAAATCTGTATTTCCCTCAAGAGGCTTTTTTAAGACCTTCAAAATAAAGATCAGGAGACAAGTGCCATCAATTAATCACAAGCTGAGTTCCTAGCACAAGGCACGCTGCAGCTTTCAGGACAGATATTTGCAGCGCTGGGTCTCTTTTACAGAAGCACCTGTCTGCTGTGTCTTGGGGATTCATTTTGTATTCTTTTTTTCTTTTTCCTGTGTTCTCTGATGATGATTCACCCATCATTTGAGTTGTTATTCTGGCATTATTATTCACTGAACGGGTTATTTGAAAGGGAGATGAGGTCTCCTGAGAAGAAAAAGCTGGTCTGTTTTTCACAGTTTTAAAGACACATACTCAAAACAGAATGTCCTTTTAAGTTAAGGCTGTGACAGGCTTAGTTACCTCTTTTAGGAAATTACTTTTACATAAACGTTTTTTATTTGAAGAAAACAGTTTAGTAAACAGAAGCACCTATTCAGTTCACAGATCTTCTGTTTCAAGAAGATTTTGGCGTTTAGATGTGGCTTTTTTCCTGGCTTTTTGTTTGATACTCTCCGAGCAGGCTTGTTCTTATTTAAAGCATATTTCAGACAGGGTTTTTTTATACTTTGTATACTTTTCTGTATGCTTCATGCTTTTAGCAGGTCTCTTTAACAGATAAATGTAATCTCTCTTGTCTGCACCAATAACTTTTCTGCTGGTCAGCTTCTCACTGTTTTGTGAATGTGCAAAACCTCTCAGATTAAAAAATAAAAACCAACCAATCAAACAAACAAACAAACAAAAACCCCAAACAAAAACAAAAAAACCCCACCTTTGTCAGCATTGTATGTTTGGACTCAAATGACAAGTTAAATGTAATATGATGTATTTTCAATCTCTTAATTAATAAATAGAATAAATATATAGTAAAATATAAGAAGTGCACTATGAATTATTTCTTTATACGAACAGACACATGACACTAGGACAGGAAGGTTATAACTACAGACAGACACATGGGTCAGCAGGATATTTCCACAGCTCATTTAAAATAAGTCCATAGTTTTCTGGCATCTCTAGAATTTTGGGTCTTGTCGCTAAGGAAAAGGGAAAGGAAACTTAAGGACAAGGGAGATTTAAAATCTGTTGTAGTTTTCTGAGCTTTCTTACTAATTCTAGCTTTCCTGTGTGAGCTTCAATTATATTAACAGTTTATCAAATTATTGTCTATCACTTCATTGAGGAGTTAATGTTCATGTAGAAGTGCAGCTTTATTCAATGTTCATTTTTTGAAACATTTTAGGCATTACTTAAATGTTAGTATCTCCTTCCTCTTCAGCCTGTCAGAGTACAGTGATAGCAACTGCTGCACAGTTTCTTCACTGGGAGAAGGTGTGGGTGTTATTAATAGTAAATACTTAACATCAGGCCTTTGCATTTGAAATTTTCCAATGGTCCCTGTTAGGTCTGCCGCGGTTTCGATGGTATGGCTAATGCCAATCACCAGCTGGTGCCTGAGCTGTTTTGCAGTGTGGATTTGAAGCACAGTTAGTTGCAATAACCGTTTAAAATGACAGAAAACGCCTGCCTACCTGCAGGCTCTGTGTTGTCCTTCTTTTCCTCAATGATGAGACATCGTCAGGAATCTTCAGAGAGAATTTAGGAATATCAGCTGTGATGGCCAAGTCCCTCAAAGGAGGCAGAGGAAAAGGCTCTTTTGTTTGGTTGGTTGGTTTTTATTTGAGAACCCTCTTGATTATGAACCACATCCATATGCATGCCACAGAATCAGCAATGGTCCTGTGTTTAAAAAATCAGTAAAGCTGGTTGGTGTGGAGGTACCTGCTGGGGTGTGGGAGAGGAGAAAATCACAAAAATACTGCTCCTAGAGATTTCCATACCACATGCATAGGAGCTGCTTTATGTAAAAGCAAAGAAAAAATGCCATCAGAAAGAAACACTGCTTTGTGGGCATCTTGCATGCAAATACATCTGTGCACACATCTGTGCTGGAATACAGACATAGATACAGATCATTAACATCTATTTTCTGAAGGTGATCCAAAGTATCAATCACCTGAATTAGTGCAGTAAAACCTGTCTTTTAATGAAACAAAAGTGAGACGTGAAAATAAAAGGTAACCTACTTTTAAATGTTTATAGAAGATAAAGGTTTAACCACAAGTCTTTCATCAAATGGAAGACAGTAGGAAAAAAAAGTTTAGAAAATGCCCTTTGGCTGCTCTTTACTGTGTGGTGAAACCTCACAGTATCTCACCTCATATACTATATGGGCCCTAAAGGCAGCTGGAAATGTTTAGAAATACGTCTATTTTGGTACATGGCTGCCTCTCTATCTGTTATATCCAGCAGTGTTTCAAGGAAGGGAGATATTTGCTTAAATGAAAAGCCCAGACCAAAGTGTGAGATGGTAAATGGTGCTCGAGGGTATACAGCAGTCTAAACGGTGCCCTCTGTTAAAAGAATCAGCCACCTGACTGCTCATTAGTTAGCAGTAAATAATGAGGAATAGCTTGAGGCAGGAGCTCAGAAGTGCAGATGTCCCAAAATATTCACCCAGTTTGTGGTGTCATGAGATCTATAGTGTCGTAAGGTAAAATACACTTAATCCCTCTTCTGAGTGAAGTAAAGCATTTTACAGTCTTTGTGGAGTCTAGTAATTTTGTATAATCTTTTCAGTGAGGATATCAGAAAAGGAAAAGCAAGGTCCGTGGGATCGGGCAGTGACTGTATTCTTTCCCCCTTCCCTGTCGTGTTGCACACCCAAAAGGCATTTAGCACTGTGTGGACACCCCTGGGAATTCCCCCATGGGGATGCCGCCCCCTCCTCCCTCTCAAAGGTAGTGGGTGATGTATTTTGAATTAGACTAATAAGAAATCTGAATTTCTCAGATGGCTCCTGTTGGTTTAACGGCAAGACCAGCATCTCAAACCAGAATTGCCCTGGAGGTGAAGTCTGGGTGAGGAGGGTGAGCAGTAGCAAGGCCGTGGGAAAAGTCCACTCAAATTTAACAGTGATGGTGCCATTGCAAAGAACTGCAGAAATGTAATAGGTTTGAGTAGAAATGAATGTAAAAGTCCATGGACAGTTTTAAAATAAAGACTGTATCTTTTTCTTTTAAGGCACATTTGTACCTCAGAGATTTCCTCTCTTAGAAAGTTCTATAAGAAGCAAGGCTGCTTTTCTTGGCTAAATTTTAGGTTGCTTTGGATTTTGGGTGCTGTCTAAGGTCAGAAGGTATTTGTCATAGACTTCTTACAAGCATTTCAGTCACAAAGGAGCTTTGGTCCCATTGAAGTTTAATGAAACTTGGGCTCCTAAGTGTCTACATTTTACCTTTTTTGAGCATTCCTCTCACTTTTTTCTTTTTACCACAGGTTGGGCACAGCTCCCCGGTTGTCTGAGGCCACATGAGGCGACAATCTTGGGGGGAAGATCAGAATAAAGACAAAAGTCAAGGTCTGCTCTCCATACCTAGCCTGATATAACACTCCCTGCTCTGGTGAGTAGGAGATACCTCTTGTCCCAGGTCTGTTCTGGCTTCTCTCCATCTCCTTGACCCTTTGGCAGTGCATCAGAGTTCAGCCTCAGGATCCAGTAGGTCTCACGCCATCTCATACCAGGTATCATCTTATGTCACCCTCTCCCTACAGCTCACAGCAGTACCTGCCTTGATGTTTCTTTGATGTGCAGCTTAGTCTTGTACCAGACAGCCCCTGTGAAGGTGTCTGCACAGGAAGGTACTCCAGGCAGACTCTGATGCCATGGCTGTTACACGCTTTTCAGTCACTGACTGCTGTAATTGCTGCCCTGGGAGGGTACTGGTTGAGGTCCCTGCCCTATTCACAGTAGGTTTCTTACCTTCTCCTTGCAGCAATCTGCCTCTACTTGTGGCCTAATTACTATGCTTTGCATGTTCATTATCTGAACCAAGATGCTGACATGAACCACCCTTTCCCCTGCCTTACTTACCTTTCAGCATGGTGTCAAATCCTCTTTGCTGCAAATGTTAAACATTTTTTCTCTGGTCTGGAAAATCAAACAAACACTGCTTGGGAGCCACCTAAATCCCATAACCAGGGGGTTTAACTTAGGAAGTCTTTGGTGTAGGAAGAGCTTAAAAATGTGGGCCAAGGCTGCAAGTCCAGGTTCTTTCTTTTGTTCCTGTATGCCTCTCATCGGTCTTGGCGTGTATGCCAAAGGCAGAGGAGATGTTCACAGACAGATGGGGAGCTGGACAGTAATGAGAAAGCATGCAGAAAGGAGGATGGATGCCACTGCTGAGGGTGCCAGAAAGGGCTAAATCCAGCTGTGTCCCCCCCATCTGTGCTGGGCTGGAGCCACCCTCCCTCTTGGCCTTTTCTCCCCTGCTGATTCTGGGGTGCAATTCCCGTCTTGGGTCCTGCGTGTGCTCAAAAGATTTTGTCTGCCCTGGGGGTCCAAACTCAAAGGTAAAGGAGATCTCCACCAAATGACCTCTGAATGGCAACAGCCCAGGAAAAGCTGCCATGTGACTGCTCTGGGGATTTTAATCTGTGAGACAACTGATCTAGCACTTTTTATGACCATTAAGATTTCATATTCTCTGTTTCTTTCTCTGTCATGCATTGAAACATATAGAAATTTAAAAAGAAAGTGCAAGTGCAAAGAGAAGCGGGAAATCCAACCTCAATAAACTCTCCATAAAATCCACAAATTAAGGGCAAGTACATCATGAAAGCATATTAGTCAGAAAGCTATAAATTCTAGCAAATTGATTGTCATATATAATCAAAACCATACTATAATATATAATAAGTTGAAATAAATACCACAAACCAACCTCAGGCTGTAAATGTTTAAGATTAGCCCTTCATACCACATATACCTGAGGTATAAATAAAGAAAGCAGGAAGGCTTAAAAAAAAAAAAAAAAAAAGAGGTGTGTGTCCTAAAAATGGGGATTGAAATGAAAATGCAGTCCTTTGCACTACACTTAGAAATGGACTGCAAGTCACTGGAGAGCTCGAAAGGTTTTCACAGTATAGATGTATTCTCATGCACCGCTTAACAGTGACCTTCTTGAGCTGAACCCATAGAGAAGCCTCTAGTGATGGTCCTCAAAAAGGCTGTCCTACTCAGTGTGTGCGGAGGTGACAAATGCAGCGAGTGCCTGTGATACAAGGTTTGCCTTAAGCAGCCAGCGTGGTGATACCTTGACTTTATTGGGAGCAGTTGGAGACCATCAGCTGGGACTGCAGGAGCCCCACGGGCTGCAGTATGGCTCTGGCCATGTCCCAGGCCTGCCTGTGCTCCCTGGGTGCCCTTTTTACCCACAGCAAGCTGCACACTATCTGGGGCACCTCAGTTGAGGGTGACCCCATTCACAGTGATGGGACACCTCCAGGAGCTACCTCTGATGCTCACCAGGACCTGCTAAATGCTGATGGGCTGATGGGTTTCAGATCACTTGTCAAATTACTGTGTACACTCTTTTAAAGCAAAATACTTATTTTAACCTTCAAAGTTAACATATGGATCTAGTAGCCCAAAGCTAGCAGGAGCCTGTATTTAATCTAACAGTGTGCAATTGTTTCTATGTGTAATCTGACATGACCTGACCAGGATTCTCAGTGCCCAGGCTAGAAGCCCGTTTCTTCTTTGTTTAGTGTATATTCAGTACCAGTTGCCTAAGGTGCCTTCCTGTCTGCATTATTAATGTGATATAGACCTATGGTTTCCAGTATCATGTATACGTGGAATTTCTTTTCTTGGATCCTGAGCAATCTGTATCTAATCCTTCAGCAGGAAAGCTCTTTAAAAGTCACAGCACTGGACCTTCTGTTTGAAACCCTTTAGCTTGAAACAACGAAAAATACATGATGTCGTAACCTACACCACTGTCTCCCAGCTGGAGGAGCATCTGCATTATAAGGACACTTCTGACTTAGCCAGCAATTAATTATGTCAAATGGGAGAGGCAACAGGTGAAATCATACTGACAAACTGACGGGGATGGCTGGCAGCAGGATAGGGCAACCTGCAGGATGACTGGTGGCAATGCCAGCCCTGGCCCCACATGGATGCCTCCCAGCCCGTCTGCCTGACGCCACACCAGGGCAAACGCTGAGCGGGAAGCAGAAGCCTCTGTCAGCCGGGGCTGCAGTTTGGCTGGCACAAGCAAAGGGATCGCTTGGGTGCGAGGCTGGTAAATGGGAGTGCGACCTCACCTGAGCTGGCTGCAGGCACCGCCTGCACCGCGCTCCCCGACACCTACCTGAACTATTAGGCGGTTTGCATTCACAAGGAGCCTGAATTGCACCATGTTTCCTTCTGTCAGTAACCACTGCCAAAGCCCTTCAGGTGAGGATAGACTTGAGAAGCACCCTGGAGCAGCCCGAAATCGGATACTTCCTTCCTGGCGGGATTCAAGCCCCGCTGTCAATAGCCTGTCGGTGCAAAAGGGAAGCGGCGATGTTTACAAAATTAACAAATGGACTTCAAGTTAAACACTGAGCAATTTGTGAGACAGCTTTTTTTTTTCCAAGTGTTGACCAGTCTCCTGAGATTACTTGCAGGTGAATGTTCTGTTATTCTTTCTGGACTGACTTATTCTAACATCATGTCATTTTTAATTGCTTTTCTTGAGAAAATATGCTTGCAGCTCCACCCTGTTATCCTCTGTAGAATGCTCTTGATCTTAACCTTTTCCCAAGGCCACATTCACCATTCCTAAATTACATGTACAGTTTTACTGACTTCAAATCAGTTACTGCAGTCAAGAATGCAAAGTTGTATTCTGGATATGGTATGTGCCCTATAGAATTACGCTCTGGGCTTGCATATAGTACAGGACTAAATGGCACAGGCTTGTATTGGGCACTGATCCTGCGAAGATGTACGTGCTGTACGTATTTTGAGCAGTCTCACTGACTTCCCTGGGACCGCAAAAAGGAAGGAAAAGGTTCAACACGTGCTTAAAGCCTCACAGAATGGGAATGTACAATGTTAAATCCTCCAGCAAGGGGAAGGAGAAGCTGTTATCGCAAAGCACCCTTCGGGAGGTGCAGTGCAGAAGGTGGTTTCCTATTTGTCAGCGTGTTGTCTGCTCCACTGCTTTGCTAGACCCTGATCCTCCCTCCAGCCACCACAAAACTGGACGGTCCCAGTGCTCACACACAGATGCTCACATCTCAGGGGGTCCCCGAGTGGGTACAAAGCCTTGGCAGGAGTGGGTCCCCTCTGCTTATCATCTCCACTAACCATTTGGGATGAAGCACATAAACAATGTGATGTTTTTAGCAAACCCAGCTATAGCTGGTGGACTGAAAGCGCATCACTTGTTTCAACAAGTAGCAAATGTGAAGCTGGAGGAGAGAGCAGGAAAGTATCCATAATTGGAATGCATATTACTACTCATCACCAAGCTAACAGGACTCCTTGCAATAGGATCAAAATAGCTATTTGTCAGGTATTTTGAAAAAAAAAAAGAGAGAGAGAAAAAAAAAAGAGGCAGGGTGGCGTGCTGCCAAGGCTTATGAGGAAGAAACTGTACTAATGCATTATTTTGGTCATACAATGTTTATCTCTTTTTTTTCCTTTTAGTCTGCACCATTAAATGTAAAAAGCAGATCTATCAGCATCTAGTGTTTCTTCAAAACACCATGTAGTGTCTAGAAAACTGAACTGTCAGACATGCTTGTCATGTACACATATTTTGTTATTAAATGTGTTTGGGCATGAGTTTTGGCAGGATTTCTTCACAACTATCCTGAACTTTTCTTGACACCTTTTAAGGCACATAATACATCTGCAACTCAGGGCTTGGTAAGCCCTTAACTCTTTAATTATGAGCCTAGAAACTCCCTTCCTAATTACTGCCCTATAAGCATCATGATCTAATTCTCATGCCAAAGTGCAGAAATTCACACTGCAGGTGCTTCGCTTTGTTTGGCTGCCTTTTGCTTTTTTTTTTTTTTTTTTTTTTTATTTTTACAGTGTCAGGAGAGTAGTGACTGCTCTGCATTCTTGTGTCAGTGTAATCCTGGAGTGGTTTGCAGTTTCTTGCCAGCTGACCTGGCTGATATCTAGCATTTGTCAATATTTTCTTGCATCTCTTCCTCCAACTAAGGACAATGCTCAGCTCTCACGCAGTGCACGCCATTTGGACCAGGTTTAACTGGAGAACCGATCGCCTCCTGTAAAGGGTTAGGGTTTAGTACTGGCATTTATGTAGTACCAAGTCATGACAGAAACCTCTTTTAAAGTGAGTGGGACTCTTCTTAAGTACTGTAGGAAATAAAAGAACAAGACTTACATAGCTGATGTGTCTAACGCTATATAAATCCTGTTTTACCCTACAGGGAAACTGAACTGGAAACTGGCTCAGTGTCTTGCCAAGGGTCACAGAGGATATCGGTGCTGGAGGGCAAACAGACCCCGCCAACCCCAACTCTGTAGCCTCTGTGCAATCACTTTGAAAACTCCGTTTCCTTCCATTGGACTGATTTTAAAGAGAATAACAAAACAGGGAATTCTGCTCTCTCTCTTACGGCCTGAGGGAGGAAGTCAAGAAAAAGTTTGTCTGATTTAATTAATTTAATAACAGAGGAATTACCTAGAAAGTTGTTTTTGTGAATTTTCTGTAGAGACTATAAATCATGCATGTATTTTATTAAATATTAAGTTAGAAAGCAAAAATACAGCCATCTACAAAAACCTGAAAGACACTTCCATCTTTCCAAAATATGAGCAAGTCCTACCAACTCATGCTGTACTTGTATGAATTTATACACACACAATTTTGTGTAAGTCTAAATACATTTCAGCAAGAACATTTTGCTTTCTTAGGCTCTATATGAAAATTATGTATTTCACTGTTAAATGTATTTCTGTTCCTTTTCATATTCATTCAGCACTTATGTATAAAATCGATCATCTTACTGAAAAAAAGGTTTCTGTTCTTCCTTAAATCTGGAGTTGCTAGCGCAGCCCCGTCAGCTGACAGCATCCTTCTGTAGTCTTTCAGAACACGTACAAATGGTGCAAGGTGTTAAGAGATGCAGGCCACGAGGCCAAGAAGCTTAATGATGGATTTATTATTGAAAAGTGTATGCGCTTTTCTGAAATACTAGTTGAACTTCAGGCTCCTCTTAAAGTTGCTGTTTAAAGAACAGGGTTCAATACTGAAATAGGCTGTGCAATCTCCAGAGAGGAACCCAAAGGACCCTTCCTGGATAACAAATTGTGGAAAACTTCCAAATCAAGCTGTAAACTTTCTCTCTGGGTAAATAACAATCATCAAAACTGTGTAGCTGTTCCCTAGGTTTATACACTGAAAGAAAGAGAGCTTAAACTTCATCAAAATTCCAGACCCAAACAAATTCAAACTCTTAGATTAGTTCATACTTGGATTTGAATGTAATAATTTGGACTTGTTTCTATAGCCATACTGTTTCTGCAATAGAAGCTTGCTCATGGCTTTAGTTTTCCAGGGTGATAATTTGTGATAAAGCTTTCTGAGGTTGAAGAGCAGCACCACCTGGAATCTTGTTTTAAAAAAGCGAAGTACTTTCCTACCTTTTCCCATGCAGCTGAGTAATTACTTTAAGTTTGTCGTCTTTGTGTGAAATGGCATTGCTTCAAACTCTGTGCATGTCAAACAGCAGAAAGCTAGGAGAGTTTGAAAGGTTATCACTGTTTCTCTTCAAATTCCTGTGTACTGAAACCCTTTGGAGATGGCTGCCTACTGCAAATCATTGTTTGACAGCTTCACTCAACTTCAAGACTTGTCAACTCAGGGGGCAATCTGACAGCTCTCAGGCAATAAAGTAAACAAGGGATTTGGAGCGTCAGGGAAGGAATGCTTAAAATCATTCCTAATATTTCTCCTATTCATAACATGTCACCAAGCTGGTAAAGTTATGAAGGCAGCAAGTCTCGGCTTCTTGCGCATCCCAGGTGGCGTTCGCAGGGTGAGGGAAAGCTTGGGGGAACCCTGGCACCTGGCTTCCACCGAGTATCCACCAGATTTGTTCCACTGATGGTATTTCTGATAATGAAAACTCAAAGCATTCTTCTTCAGAGGGACTGTTTTTCACATACTTTATGTACCAGTCTGAATTAAAAGGTGATTCAGTATTGGTGGAAAGAGAGCCTCATATAATAGTTCTTCTTTAAAACCAAAGATGACCACATTATAGGTTTTCTGTGTAATAATGTAATAAGGGATATTTCTTTCACAGCAGCCAAGAAACCTGCAGACATTTTGGTTGCACAAATGCTCAGATGCTGAACCTGTAACGGTGCTGGAACCTGCTGAGGATTGGTCACGACATGGATCTGACCACCTATGTACCCGTTTGTGGACTTAGAACATATTTGCACGTGACCTAGCAGGTACTTATTCTGGAGCAGTCACTTCTATGGGGTCCTGGCTTTGTGGAAATTATCTGAGGCACCTTGGACTTTTTTTTGGAGGATGCTGAGCCCAGATTCTGATAATCTGGCTATACTAATGCATCGCCAATTGAATGCTCAAAATGATTAGCAGCTTTTAAGAATGTAATGTGGTTCTTTGGATATTTTCCTGTGTATGATTCTGTATTCCTATCAGGGAACAATTTGATACAAAACAAAGTATAGAAGATCTGACCTAATTTTTAGACAAGTGTGACTGTTCCTTGCACGTCTATTTTGAGAACTCCTGCTGCTAACACCCCTAGAGCTGACCCCTTTGTTAACTGCGTGGCATGTGCATGACAATAAATTACTTGTTGTCGTTACTGAAAATGACTAATGGCCTGTTAGCCTTTTAGAACGTTATTTAAAAGTCATTTTTCTAAAAGAAGAACTATATTTCCCTCTTGAGGTAATGTTTTTTTTTTTTCTTCTTTTTAAATAACTCCATTAACTGTTGCTGCTCTGTGGTATTATAGGAGGTTTTCTAATTACAGTAGTTGCTATGCAGCAAACTTGCAGTTACAGCTAAATAGTCTTTTGATTCTTTTTCTCATAAGGACACCTAACTGGACACCCAGCTCATGTGAATCTCTGTAGCTGTGTTTTCAATGGATCTAATCTACTATAGACTAGATGTAACATTTAGGGGGAATGTTAAAGATCTTCATTTACTTCAGTATTACAACTCCATTCATTCACATTTTAAACTGAGCCCTGTACAAATGCACTTCAGCAGCCACTTGTGCTTGCTAAAAGATTAAAGGCTCTGAACCATGTGAAGAAAGGAAATCTTTATAGGTTGCTAGCTAATGGCTGTTTTCTTTACTGTTGGAGTCAGTGATTGAATTGTAATGGACTGGATTGACTCCAATACGGAAATTACAAAGAACAGGATCATTTTTTTGCAGATGAAAATTTCAGTCATTCTGGAAGTCAGATATACACCTCAAAATGCTGGATAGCAAGATATTTGAAACTCTGATTGGTCTTTTTAGCTTAATATTGCTTGCTTGCGTGTCTGTCCTGTACTTTGCATTAGAAGCTTAATAGTTGCTATAAATGTAGTTGATTTGACATCGTGTGTGGAGATGTATGCAGCACCATGTAAACCAACTTGCCTTCCACCGTGACAATATGGAATACTTGGGGTCTCCAGCTCACAATATATGTCAATATTTACTTGGTCAAGGGCTCACACTAATTTCATTGCTACCAACGTGCAAGTAAAAACTGATTAGAGGAGTAAAACTGCAGGCGTGTGTTCTTCTGCAGAGCTCCTAAGGCTTATCTAGCCTAAGCTGTATTCCCAGATTTATGTCTTTTGCCGATACTGTCATGACAAACTCAGACACATCATAGCTGCTCAGACTAAGTGGCGGAAGGGCAAAGGAAGTTTCCACTGCTAAAACTGCTCTTACTGTGCAAAGCTAGACAGAGAGTGATGGGAGTTAATCACTGAAACACGAATAGACAGGACTAGCTTGTCATAATAAGAAGCTATCAAATCACAGCTCTACTAAACTCTTCAATGTTTTATCATGAGCAGCTGTCAAACTCTTATAATTTCATGATTAATACATTACAAAGGGAGGAAATCACTCTACTGTTGCCTGTAGCATTTTTTTTAACTGGAAGTGGTATTGGTCATATTTTTTTAAAGTGAGCTACAACTCTGCATGTGCATAAATGTGTAAAAAAAAGCACAGAAAGGAGGAAATAATTCTCAGGACTGACTCCATGTGGGGGCGGGGGGGGGCTGCCCATACACCTGCCTTTCATCGTGCCCCTTGGATGGCAAAGAAGTAGGGCTGCAATCACTGTTAAAAACCTGTGTTAAGCTAGATAAACATCATTCAGTGCCTGCGCTGTATCTCCCCAAGGTAGCATCTGTGAATAGTGCCACTAGAAATAGCTTCAGTGTCATCTATTCCTGTGGAAAAAACAGAATGAAACAGTTACTGATGATTTCTACATAGCCAAATTTGGGAATGAAAGAATTTTATGATTGCTAGGTCTCTCCCATAGTGTTTTCACGTGAAGGGAAAAGTGTGGGCCATCCACTTTTCTGAGGAATACCTGGGGCTGCTGATGCAGTGTTACAAAAGTCATGGAGCACTCGAACCAAACCAGGTGAAGCAAGATGGCCATTAAATTACTTTAGACTCTGGCCACCAAGAAACTTCTGGGGTGTCCCCAAGAGGCCCCCGCTGTCCCTCCCTGGGCGGACTGGGAGCCAGAGACTCAAGGTGTTTGGAAAGTCCCTGGTTTTCATGTCTGGACTTTTCACTTGAACTAAAATTAATGCCCTTGAAACTTACTGCTAAACAACAGGTACAAGAGACTGCAATAACCACTGAGCTGCTCTTTGCCATAGCGGACTCCTGCCAGGACAGGGTTTCTATCTTTTGGGAGATATTTCAAACCAGCCTGCGGTCTGGGACGTTTTGGACTTGTGGCTCTGTGGATTGGCTTGGTTTTAAGACTGTTGGTGTTTGCTCTAAGTTTTTAAGAAATAATAATAATTTTAAAAACCTTTGAAGAAAAGAAAAGTACTGCCGGAGTCTATTTCTTTTGGAATTTCTAAAAAGGTTTCTGAGGAGGGCTCCTTCATGACAGTATAATTAAGCAATGAAACATGACAGCCAGTCATTTCAGGGTTATTATTGTATGCCTAAGGTGGCATTGCAGGCATGAGACTGAAGGGCAAGTGGCTTTAATCACCCATTGAGTGCAATAATCCCTTTGATATGCACTGTCTGGAGAGACTTATCAAAAAGGAATTTAGGAACAATATTAAAAGGAACAAACTGGTGAATGCACTAGGCGTGAATATTAACATGGTTATAACATCACTGACAGACACTCAAAAAGGTCTATTTGTGTCAAATTTTCATTATTAAAGACACCCTGAAGGAATTGTTTTTAATAAGGAGCAAAATATTGCAAGGACTTCTTTGGTATTTTCGCTTTTTTTCTCCTTAAATATTTGCCTTATATACCTTAAGCATAGAACATATGGACTTTAAAGTGGATCAGCTCATCTGTGCAGTACAGCTGGATGAAATGCAGATGGCAGACAGTGATGCAGTGCCTGTCATCAGCAGGACAGTCCTACCATACAACCCGTTATTTGGTGATCCACAATCCTGGCTCACTTTGGTACCTTGGCCTCAAACCCTGCTCTCAAGGGAGGCATTTCTCCCAAAGGAGAAAGTTCCTTCATAGAGTGTGTGAAGATCAGTGGTGTGGTTTCAACATCTGCTTCAGCTAGTAGAGCTGGGAATTGAACTATGGTCCTCAATGGCCATACAGAGATAGATGCCAAATTGCCAAGATGCTCCATTGACCTAGTAAAATATTTTGATTGGTTTCAAAGGAAGGGCATAAAATGTGGTTATTTTCATATGAAATGGGTTATGGAAAGACATAATTTTTCAAAAAAACATAACTGTGTGAATTTTTTGAATGCAAAGTTTTGTGCTAATATGCCACTAAGTGGAGAAATCCAGTGCCAACATAAGTGTTGGTAACATGTTTGCTATATTTACAGGTCTGAAAATAGTCTCTTTTCCTTGGCCTCCTTTATACATATTAACACAGCAAAATAATCATCAAAATGTAAATATGAGATGAAAATATTTGCTATGACTCAAAATATAATTACTCTATGCTGTATAGAAAAGAGTGTTTTGCTGAATTGGCCCGTGTTTGACCTTCGCGTATTTTGTGCTGTATACAAAAAGCTGTGCCCTCTATTTGAAGCCTGCTTTGACTGTGTAATTACAATGCTCCAATTTCCATTTGGACAATCAGGGTTCTCCTGTCAGTCCATTTGAGTACACATGGGCTGAACAATTAAAATCTTCCTTTTTGGGTGCATGGGAGTTGTGAGGATTTTGTTTCGTTAAAGGAAGAAGGGGGGAAAAAAAGTAAACCTGAAAATGAAAACTGATGAGAGTTGAACCTTGTGTTTTGCTTTGTCTTTCAAGAATATTTATGGGAATGCAGCATAGCAGGGCTGTAGTCACTGGTTCCCTTCAAAGGAAAAAAATCTTAATACTGAACAAAATGTATTCTTTGAACAATATTGGAAGAATTAGACTTTAAAAAAAAATTCAACAAAATTCCCTCCAAAGAAAGGGTTAAAAAGAAATCCACTGAAGTTTCCCTGAGGACAGGATAGTCCAGTTTTGAAAAAAGTCATTGTTATGCTAGTAATAGGATATGCCTTAAGCTTGTTCTTAAGTCTTATTTTCTTTACTGCAGGTTGAGAAAGTTTCTCTCCATCGCGTTCCATGCAGTTGTTCTGGAAAGGAATGGCAAAGCTGTGCAAGGCTTCACAACGAAAAAAACCCTCTTCCTGTAAAGGCAAGACCCTGCCAAAATAAATAGGGACTGCAGCAAATGGTACAGATAGCCATTTCTTTTAAGCATGTTTGTTTTATACATATTATGAATATACATATATGATGTGTATGTGTGTGTGTGTGTATTTACATGAATTTGCAAACGTAACAATATTTTCAAAAATATACTTTCTGGAGCCTGTGTAATCAGTGCAAACTTTCTTGCAAACTGGGCTCATAGCACAGCCTAACTCACTCGCAAATTCATCTTGGAGAATCCCGAGATGAAGATTAACGTGCTGGGATACAAAAGCTAATTTCTTAATAACGTTGAAGTTACCGAAAGCAATGCAAGCTCTTGATGCCTGAAACAGCCAGATGAAAATGGCATGGTCTAGTGATTAGAAGGTTTTAGTAGGAAATAATACTTTTCTTGTCACTGGGCTGCATTGGCAGAAGGAGTGCAGCAGCTGGAACGCATATGCAGAGTGTTTACTGGAGCAACTCTTACACTTTCAGACAGAAGGAAATCCTGTGCAGGATTGGAAAGCGCAGAGAGCTGTCACCAGGGAATAGGCTGTCTGTGTGTCTCCATGAAATAAAAGCTGTGCGGACCGCAGCCCCTGCAGTGGGCACTTCCTGCCCCCTTCGCTGCAGTGGTTCAAGATTGCTTTTTCTTTCAGCCTTTTTTTTGGGTTGGTTTTTCTTTTTTTTTTTTTTGGAAGATATCAAATCTGTTGGTATTATCAACAGAAATGCTGATGAAGGTCAGGATTTACTTTGTATCAAACTTCAAAAATCTGATTAAGCATTGGAGTTTTTTGTTGCTGTTGGGGTTTTTGGGGGTTGGTTTTGGTTTGGTTTTTTTTTGTTTGGCAGATGGAGAACCTGGAAATTTTGCCATCTCTCAGGTTGCATAGATTGGTCTTTCTAGGCTAATAAGACATCTGATATTACTTGAGGTGTTTTTTTCAGTTTGGTGGGGGTTTTTTCCCCCAGAGCTGTGTAGGTTTCTAACTACTGTGAGTGCAGTTAAAGCAGTAGCAAATCGCAGCAACCAAAAGCTGCTAACACAGGGAGCATTTATTGTTTGCTGATGTTATAGCGATGACCAGTATCTGCTAATGAATAAGAAAACACGTTCATTATTCAAATAAGTTTTAAAAATCTGAAATTAATGATGTGTTTATGTGACAGATTTGTGGGAGGGATTTCAAATATAATCACCATCAATCTGGCTACAGCCAAAATAAATTTTATGAAAAGTAAAACAAACTTGCACAGACAAAGTAGGCCTTCGGGGGCTCATGCAATAATCTGTGCTCTCTTATTTAGCTGTGTATAATATTTCTGTTCATTTCTTATCCAGATAGAATCTCAGTATATATAACATTGCTGTTAAAGCTAAGAGTCAACACATGCCACTACCCAAAGAGGAGGGAAGAAAGAAATGAACGAGAGAAATGCATGCGTAAAAATTTTGTTTCAAATAAACAAGCCATGCCCAGGTAACTATGTCAGGCAGGGTACAATTGTAAAGGCAAGCATTAAATATAACAGCTTTAATTCAGGGATGGTGACTTTTCACAGAAATACGTGACTATGTTGGGGCGTATGTTCTGGAAACCCCAGATGATGCTGTCACCACTAGTAAAATTACGACGAGGTTCAAACTTTTGGTGAAGTTCCCATGTATGTTCTCTCTTGTACTGAATGGAAGCGTCAGATTTAATCAGACGGAAAAGAGAGATGGGGCCCCAGTTTCAGAAGCACACCTATGCAGCACTTATGCAGGAGTAAAGTGGCCTGTGGCCCCCGTCAGCGCCATCTGCTCTGGCCCACGCCCGGTGGCGTGCGATGGATGGGGGAAGCCATGCTGGGGTTTGGGTGGTGGTGAACCAGGTTGGAAATGTTTCCTTGTGCCAAGGCACTGAAGCCTCCTGAGCACAGCAACTGACTCCCCATGGACCAGCTCCATTAATCACTATCATTGGTGCGGAAAGGCTTAAATTCCTACTTGCGTGTTCCAGTAAAAATGCATCGGTCATATTTGATTGTTTTCTTGACACTGTCTTGCAGATATGTTGTAAGGACATTTTTGCCTGAGAAAGGACTTTTGGGTCGAGCTGAATGCATGCCACCATCTTTCATTCACAAGTCCAAATGCACTACATACAGCTGCCAAAAAAAGCTGCTTTTGCATCCTTGTCCAGCTTCACTGTTCTCGTTATTGGTTTCCAGTCAGTGTAATGGGAGTATGTGGCTGTCATTCAAACAGATGAAAACCTTTGGCATTGAAAATATATCAAGGGGTGCCTGTTTTTTCAAGGAAATATACCCTTTCCTACTATTGCATGGTTTCTTGATCAGATAAAACCCATCTTGTGCTAACGTTTAAATTATATGCACTGCATTCTGACCCAACAATAACAAAATCAAACCCACTCATTGCCAAGTATCATAAGCTCTTAAAATACATTCAGACAGTGCGATGATATTAATAGGGAAGCAGATATCAGGTTTCGGCCGACAAAGCAAACCACACGGTGGAACATGAGAAGTACTGTGCTTACTGACTTCAGAGTAAAATGGAAGACAGAAGCCCTATCAAAAATTATACTAATAATATAATACTGTACATTTATATGGAGACTTGGCCTGGAATATCTCAAAGATGCTTCACAGAGACATTTTTTATCTTATCTCTCCATCTAGGTGGCTGAGGTAAAGAGGTTAAACAATTTGGACTCAGATTTCAGAAAAAGCATTTTCCAAGGTGTGTCTCAGCAAAGGCTCTTTAAGAAACCAAGTGGTCTTGCAGCAAAAAGATACAACCGTAGACTGGGAAATCACTAAACTCAACCAGAATTTGGTAAGATACTGGGCAGAAGTTCACTGTGTGCTTGGCCAAGTTCTTAGACTCTCTGTTAAGCATATATAATTATATTTAAGGGTATAAGGGGGTACTGGGATGGACTTTTGGTCTTATCAGCTGTGGCTGCCAGTGGAAGAGCTGGGAATAAAACCTGACTTGCAAGTTTATCTTTTTGAATTTGTAGTTATCTTAGGTAAACGTGCATCCACAATACATAATTTGTTGACATATTGATAATTAATTTTTTAAAAGCTAGTGCAAAATGTTATTCATACATTATAATATGATTGCTGTCAAGGCTGAATGTTATTGTACTTATATATGTTTACATCATGCCTGCTCTGAGGGGGAAGATAACTGAGTTCTATAATGTTTTAACCAAAAGAATGGTCTATGGAAACAAACTCATTCCAGCTCTCATAGCTGCATGGTGATTTCCGACAGCACAGCTGCAGTTGCGTCAGCGGTTTCCCTGGCCATACCTATGATCTTGGAGGGCGTTCTGCAGCGGAGGGGATCTCAGTAAGGCATGGCTACAAATAATGTAATTGCTTTAACAGTAATAAGATAGAAATAGGAAGAGGAATATAGATAGCGAGAAAACCTTACATCCCTTTGGATGCCAGGGATCTGTGCTGCTTCTGTGCCACATCAGACAGACTCCAGGTAGATAGCCATGGCACGCTGCGCACAGTTCCCCTCCATGGGGAGGCTCAATCTCCCTCCCATACTGCTGCGCCTTTTATTTAGCGTAACAAAAAAAACCGCATTGCCTGTCTTGACAGGTAGGAGTGTTATCTCTTTGTCCAACAGAGCACATCCAGCTGCATGTACTGTTCATGGGTATCATTCCTGGATATGTGTTTACATTGGCCCAGCATATCTTTTGCCATTGTCGCGTACGTTGTCACTGTGGTCACTCCTACCAGTGTAAGGGTTACTAGTTCTAGTACATCTGGCATAGCTTGCCTGAGATTACTAACTTGCCAAAGGGAGTATCTTCTGCAAGGTTCCCAATACCAAAGGAAACTTCCTGACTATAGAACTGTAAACCAGTTCTCTTACTGATACAGTAGGATTTGCTTTCCTTTTCTTTGCCTGATGATGTTCATAGTCCTTTGCATACTCATCTTAATTTGCATAGGGGATACACAGGGGCTGATTAAGTGAGGATCCCTTGGCTCAGGATACATCAAATGAACCACAGTTTTCCATGAGCTGTCTGTGAGATAAAGATTATCATCTTTGTGTAGTTATGTCATGTTTTTTTATCCTGGGCATAATTTCTTCTTTTCTTTTTAGTTAACCTGTTGTAATACCAGACCTCAGCACATGGCCAGAGAGCCTTCTAACGGAAGGCAAACCAGTCTTGACTTTTGTGTTAAATTTGCAAGGTTATGCAATAGTATGTATTGTGGAGTCCAGAATTCTCTGCTTCCCGCAGGTTTTTTGTATGCTTATTGATAATAATTATTTAATAATCTAAATTATAAAAGCTTGAGTCTTGGTACATTCACTGTGATTGCATGTTCATGATATGTCTTGGCCCAAACTCATGGAAAGAATGGAAGAATCATAGACAGTTTAAATATTAAGGAATGGTTGGTTCAGCTTTGGTAGTTGGAAGGCCATTGGTAAAGAGAGTAAGCTAATTTGTATACTAGTTAAAGCTGTCCAGCACAGGAGGTTTATGCATTACTGAAGAGTTAAGGAGTTCTTTGTGTAGAAACCAAAATCTTTCTCAAAGAATTTAAACTCATTTAGCTGATGTCTTCCATGGGTTATCAATATGCTGTCTTCAAGCGTTTTGATGTTCCTGGGAGCGTCTAAGATCCAGTCAAGACTCTAAAACCTGGAAGCCCAAATATTTATAATGGAAACAGAGTCTAGAACAAATTTCACTCTTGGTAACACTGTGTACCTGTAACCCCATAAAGGAAATAGAAAACTTTGTAAGATATTTGTCCTTGTGCCTTGTTTTGAGTTCTTTCTACTTAAGTGCTGCTGCTATTACGTAAACAGGAATTAAAACACAGGTTGTATAAATATGTTGCATTTGAAAAATTGAGTTAATTTGGTTCACTGTTGATGATTAAATGGCCTCACTGCTTGATATCCACTAACTGCACAGAACCAGCCACGGGTTTGCTTCTGAGCTATAGCAAGTTGAAGTATATTATGTATAATATCATTCTGATAGTACAGAAATTCAATATTTGTGTACATATTCTTTTCACAACAGGGTAAAGTACAGAGGGCACTGCTGATGGGAGGTGACCTCATGTCACATCATCTCTGCCTTTGCCCAGAACTATCTCCACAACAGGGTACTGTACTACAGAAGCAGCGTGACATGGTGGACTGATGTTCTAGACAAGCCAGTTTTGTGCACACAGACTATTTGTGCTTCATCTGATCAACAGTCTTTGCACACACTAGCAAGTAGTTTATGGCACTCCTGAGCTTTGCCGTCAGGACTGTCAGGCTTTGGCTAGTGTAAAGCAGTGTCCTTGCCATTTTCTGCCTGTCACTGGTTAAAGTTTCCTAAGGGTTAATATGCTTGCATTGCAAAATGTCTGCCTAGGGAGATGCAAACACAAGTGCCAACTTCTATGTCAGATCCCTTATTCTTCTGTGCATCTTTTGTTGGTGAAAGGTTGTTCTCAGCAATAAAAGAGAACTGTTTCCAACATGTTTGCTTTCACAAACAATGCTTCTTCAGCATCCTCTTTTTTTGATTTAACCATGGGGGGATTCCTCTGGCTGTTGGTGCTCCCTGTGTCTCCATTAACATTGGAAAAACCTGTGCATCAGTACCAACAATGTTTTGGGAATATTGGGTTATGCCAAAATATCCAGGTTCTGCCATAGTACCGATGCTGTCTCCCCCAAGAGGCCCAGATACCCTCGGCTCTTTCAGCATGTTTCAGCCCACCTCATTCCCTGGGGAGTTTGTTAAGATGCTGCCTTAGACTTGCATGAGGCGAGGGGTTTATTCTTTAGCTCCTCCCTGTCTTGTCCAGTCTGGTTAATCCTTAGTTTATTAATAGGTTTTTTGTTGAATTTATCATTATTTCTTCTTCCAATATTTAAAGTGGTGGGGTTTACTAGCTTTTTCTCATAACTGACCGAAGCTTTGATGCTGGTTGAGTGGTCTTTAAGGCGGGTCATTTGGATGCTGTAAAGGTTTGTGAGAAGTGTCCCATTGGACTTTGTTATTTATAGATTATTATGGCTGGCTATAGCCCAAGTTAATAAAATTCAAGACAGACCAATCTGAGGTCTTTAGAAAAATAGTTTGCAAGTAGATCATCAACAACTGAGGAACCTGTCTGAACCTGAGAGTAAGAATTGTAAGTGAATGAAGTAGGTGTTTGAAGTTTAAGCTCCAGAAAAACAAAACAAAAATAACCCACCCCCCACATCCTTTCTGACAGGATAGAAGACACTGGTGACTCAATGAGAACACACCTGCATTTTTTAAAATGGTGCAACTGGTATTTTCACAAAAACAAAACCAAGTAGTATCATGATTAACACCGTATTTGAAAAATCTCTGGGGCACAGGAATTCACAGCTTAACTATGTGGTGACCATAAAAATTGGTGCATTCACCTTCAAAGCCCTGTATAAACTTCAGCTAACATCCCTCGTTCCTATGCCTTTTTCACAGCTATCCTGTGTGTTAAAGGAAAGCACACACCTTTTCGAAGGAGCTTTTGCATTGATATATACTTTCATTGAGAAGAAGCCACCTCTGAGGATCCATCACAGTGGAAGCCTCTGCCTAAAGGAAATCCAGTGTCTTTCCTGGATCATAATCAGCGGTTGTCTTCCCCAAGCAGCCACAAGGTTGGCAAAAAAAATGGGAACAGGAATACGTAGCGCTAATGAACTGGTGAGGGAGGCAGTTGTTCAATATTTTATTTTGTTGAGCTGAGATACAGATTAAGAATTAGTGAACTTTTACATGCTTGCTTTGGAATAATCATGTATTTTTAATCATGCCTAATAAGGAGAAAAATGTGTAAGGGAAATTGTAAATCAGGATCTAAATAGAAAATAATTTTATACAGTGAATGATACACTAATCAATATGAAGTTACAATTTTGCTACTAGAATTAATAAGCTCTGCCTTTTCCTCTTGGTGGATATTTAAGACCTGCCAAAGCGTTAAATGGCAAAAGTAATTTAATTTTTATCAGCTAGTTACTTCTTTTTTAACCATTTACAAGATCCAGTTTATTTTGATAGAAATATTAGTAGTCCTTTCATTAATTTTGTAAGAAAAAATTGCAGAACGTTTGTTCATAGGCATGATTTTTGATGTATGGTTCCAGATGTAAGGAAGCTATATTGTATGTTCTGAGGTTTTCCTATTGAGCATTTCTGAAATTTCAGAAATGAACATTGAGTAGGTCTAAAAGATACAGTATGGGGTGCATGAGAGATGTTTTTGACACAATAGGGTCAGAAAAGTTAAAGACACGTTCTTTGTTGGCAATTTTGGCAGAAATACTAAAACACAATGTGGGAACTGCAAACCTTATGACATTCGGTAATATGTGAAAGGCTTCATGTCTGTAATATATGACTTGATGTCATGTATATGAGTTGGTAGCTTTTGCACAATATATGATGAATCTCACTTTTTTGTCTGAAGTTTGAAAAGATTTTCCCAGTGTAAATAACTCATGCTTGAACTGCAGTGTGAATTTAAAACCCCCTATTGTCCAAGTGCAAAAAAGTTCATTTCATGACATTGCAAATAATTCATTCTGTATTCTGAGCTTAATGGCTCCTTATAAAAATGTAAACCATTTTGAGAAACCTTTGGTATCCAAATGAAGGATATATAAAGATAGGTATGTATAAAAGCAGGGAACCAATTACCCAGCTGCCTCACTGGAACCTGAAGTTCAGTTATAGTTCCCCGTTACTTTGCTTGGTCTTTTATTTGCTGTTCTTGTGTGGGCTGCAATAAATACAACACAACTAGACCTTTCTGCCTTTGTTAGCTGAGCTCCCCTGGCTTCCACTGTTGGAATGTAGCATTGTGTCTTGGGAGGCAGCGCCAACATTTCAGAACCCTTTCAGGAAAAGGTCTGTAATCCTTTTCTTTGTAATTGTGTTCATACTGTATTCAACTATATTTGCCCTTAGGGCAGTGGGAAGCTCCAGTCCACTGAGTCCATTGTACTTGAGATGCCCATTTGACTGGGAGAGGGACTGTGCGTGGCAGTAGGGAAGGAACCTAAAGAGACAGGACAATGAAGGCATCTAAAACTAGCTGCACTGGAGCTGACCAAAGCCTTATGGTCAGCATAAGGCAAATCCAGAGGTAATTCACCTCTGATATATACTGTAGTGCCATTGTAGGAACGTTACAGCCAAGCTTAATCGGAAACCTTGTCAGAGGAGAAGTGATTAGTGCACAGAGGTGAGCGGGGCACCTGACATATGAGGAGGAGTTGAGGGAGCTAGGACTGTTCAGCCTGGAGAAAGTTCAGGGGGTCTTAACAACGGCGGGGGTCAGGGGGTAAGTAAAGAAGGTGGAGCAATTCCTCTCAGTAGTGTCTGGTGAGTTGAAACAAGTTGAAACACAGGAAAATCCATTTAAACATAAGAAAACACTCTTTTACTGTGATGGTGATTGAACACTGGGACAGGTCACACAGAGAGGTTGTGGTGTCTTCATCCTTGGAGACATTCAAAACCCAGCTGGCCATAGCCCTGAGCAACCTGCTCTGGCTTGCCCTGTTTTCAACAGGGAGCTGGACTAGATGGCTTCCTAAGGTGCTTTCCCACCTCAATAGTGCTGCAATCGTGCAATCTATTTTAAAACAAAACTGCACTCACTCACTCATGGTCCCAATCTCATACTCACATACTCAGAAACACCACTTTGCATGTGTCCAAATACTCTTACCAGCATGCGGGCATCAGGACCTGTGTCTGGCCAGGGTTCCCTGACATGAAAGAGGTCAAGGAAATCTGAATATTGAGTTTTTATCACATCTACTGTAATCCTTAGGCTAGCAACTATGTGCGAGCTTTGGATGTCCTGTTGTACCCTTCAGGAGCTGACCGTGATTGTGATCTTCTCTCTCTCCATCCTATCTCCCCTTTCTGAGTATTTATCCACTGTCTGCCTTAACCTGGTGTCTTAAAGCTCCAGCCCTTTATCTCCTTGCCATTATCTCTCAGTGATGTGAGCCTTTGACTAGTCTGGGTGGAGACTGTCACTTGTTCTGAAATCTTCCTTGATGTCTCATTTTGGATGTCCTGGAAAGCTCCATATAGAAGTGCTGGGAATTTAAGCATCTACTAATCTGGGTGCCACGAGTGCCTTGTAATCCTTACATGCCTTTTTCTGCTCTTCTTTCTAGTGCTTCCACACCCAGATATACCTCTTCATTTTCCATTCATTAAGTCTTAGCAGTTCTATTACAAATTTCTACACCCCAGCAGTCTTCAGTGTACTCCAGCAGTCTTTAGTGTACGCCCAAGGATTTTGTGACCACAGTCTGTATCCATAGGTTTAATAACCCTTGGTGAACTGTTATTTTGCCTTATTAATTTGTCAAATTGGTCTTTGAACTATAGTTGGGGGTTTTGGGAGGCTTTTCCCTTCCACGGCATTGGATGGCAATTAATTTACTATAAATCCTATGGGGGAAAAATGCTTCCTTTTATTTGCTTTAGAGCTGCTGCCTGAGAGTTTGCTTTGGCATCCCCTAGGTCTTGTGTCAGGAGAAATAACAAATAATTGCCCCATATTAACCTTTCTATTCTAGTCATGATTTGAAGACTCTAGCATATTCTTCCATCAGTCCTTTCTTTTCCAAGCTGAAGAATCACAGCCTGTTTCTTCTCTACTCTTCCGGAATTCCATACGTCCGATCACCCTTCTTGCTTTTCTCTGTCCTTTTCCCGCTCTGCCACAGGATTTTTGAGGTGTAGGAACTAAAGGTGTGCACAACAGAGGTGGTCTGAGGCTGAGGCACTGAACCATGGCATAATGTTGTGTCGCTGCTTTGTTCTCTATTCTTTTCCTAATAATTCCTGAAATTCCATTTTCTTCATTTGCCTTTACTGAGCACCACCGTCTGATAGACCTATCCATAAAAGCTCTAGAATCTCTTTCCTGTGTTGTGGTGAGTACTTAACAGCCCATAAACATAGATGTTTTTCCCTCTGCATGGATTTATTTGCACTTATTAATATGGAATGTTAGCTGTAATTTTATTTCTCAGTTCTTTTGCAATTCCTTGCAATCTTGTAATCAGGCAGTTTTTACTGCCTGAATATTTTGGTACCATCACCAAACTTTATAACTTCATTATTTACTTCCTTTTCCAAATCATTGTTACGAGTAAGTCAGATACCACAGGTTCCAGCTCATTTATTCTTTCAAAGAATTTGAACAGACCTGTGTTGCATTGCTTCCCTCTGCCAAAGGGACCTAAACTGACCTCCCAGTTAAAGTGTATATATAAATATATGCAACTGGTTGCCAGAATCCCAAATTCTTTCCTACCAAGCTGCCCAATAAACAAGTCAGACTTCCTGACCTGGACTTTCCCAAGCTGATCATCTGCCTACTCTGAAAAGCAGTGTCATGTTTACCGTCTTCCCTCACTATGGTACTGACAGAGATTCAGGCAGCACTTTGTACCAGCTAGTGGCTTGAGAATTTCATAGCTGAAATTGGACTCCTGAGTGAACGCCACCCCCTCCAGCCAATTTGGTACTGTTTTAGTGATTTATTCTAAGACCTTTTCTCCTGACTTTTCAACATGAGACAGTTCTTCCAGCTCATCCCCCTGAAAAGAAAGGTTCGTCTATAAGTTTTCAAGTAATGAAATAGAGAGAGAGGTAGTTCCTTTGCTATAACTGTACATTTTGCAAGTGTTCCTATTGGGCTGTGATCATCTATCAGCCCTAAAGGCTCTCTGGCAGGCTTTCTGCTTATGATGTTTTTGAAAAAGACTTTTACTGTTAGTTTTTAGTCCTGCAGAAAGTTCTTTCTCAAAGTCACTGTTGTCCTTTCTTACTCTGGTTTTGCTTTTGATGTGTTTTAATTTAACTCTTTTCTGTTTTTTTCCATTGACATGATCTCCACATTTTGAAGCATTGCCTTCCTGTTCCTGGTATTCTTCTTTACTCGTGCTCAGCTCTACCATTTTTTATCTCACTTCCTTCAAAATCTCCAGCCAGCCATATATTTTTACAGTGTTGTCTGTAAATAACTTTGTACCACTTGTGAGTAACTTTTTGATTCTTCTACTTCTTTTTGTGTAACCTACCAATGAATTATTCTTGGGTGAGGTTTTTTGTTTTGGCTTTCTGAGTCCTCCAAGGAGGTAGATTGTGGTCAGAATTATCAGAAGTAACAGTTTGAATCAGAACCTCTGCTGGGTTCAGAAATTAATCAATCAACAGTTTCTTTTTTTTGGAAGTTCCCTGACCAGTTGCTTCAAGAACGTAGTTACTGCAGGAAATGGCAATTGTCCATCTATGAGACCATCAAATTGCCTCACTTGTGTGTGTTTTCTGTCCCTCCAGTGGCTCTGGTCTCACTCAGCATGTCACCACCAACAGGATGATATTGTCATCATACCGTCTTTTACCAAGTACCAAGAGACCCTAAAAACCCTTGCTGTCAATGTTTAAACCCAGACATTATATGTCAGCCTTTACATTCTGTTAGACTTCCAGCATTTGTGTGGAAATAAGTATTTACTTGTGGTCTTCTTGTCTATTTTGGTGTGCACTACATAAATGGGACTTTATTATTGAGACTACAATATTGAAATGTCATTGTTTCCTGTCAGAATTTTTTTTTATTTTTGACCTAACTTGTGTTTTTTCAAAGGATAGAGAGTATTTATGACTTTCCCAGGTGAGGATGAGTCATTCCAATCTTTGTGCTTTTTCCACAGCCTTTCATTTTAAAACTCCCCTGACACCTTTCTAACTTCAGGTGCCTACAATGCGATATTTTTTTTGACATAGACAAAGACCATCTTTCCTCTGAAGGCCTATTTCAAAAGCATCCTTGGTTACTAATTAATCCTCTTTCCTCATTAGTCCCTCTTCCCTGATCAGAGAGAGAGAGCGAGCAGTTAACCAAAGTGCTAATTTATATGGCATTTGAATAATTATGTACTAGTTGCCTAGGTTAATGCACATCTGTTAAGCAAACATCTGTTGCAACCAGCAGCATGGAATCTGGTCTCTCCTGGAGGGGAAAGGGTTGCACCAGAGCTGGAGTTAGGGTTATCAGCCTGAATTAGTCATGTTGCTTGCAGCACAACTAGCTTGTTCAGAAACATCTCTGTTATCTCCACAGGACAATGCACTTGTTTATGTAATCCCACAGTGAATTCCTTATTGAGTACATGAGTAAAGGCAGATAGCCAAAATGGGTTTCACAGCCACCAGTGGTTCTACGAGTACTCTCCAAGCAGGGGGTAATTTGAGCCGAACAATAGGAAATTCTGAGAAGATCATGAGGTTGGGAAATATGTTTCTTAGTAAGACATATATATTTAACTCAAAGCTGGTAGATGGTGACTCTGTGGGACCAGAATTCACAATTCAGAAAATTCTTCTGGAGTTTGTTACCCAAAACTATGCTGTTGGACATTTTGGATGTCTTAAATGTAGCAAAAGTACTTGACGTGAGGTCGAAGATACAGAAATGGAATGGTCATTTTCATTATGTATACACTTGCAGGATATCCCAAAGGCTTGCATAATAAATTGTTAAACAGCATAACAAGGCCTTTGTACATTGCTGAATTCTTTTTAATACTGAATAGCATCCTATGTGATAAGAAATTTGACTGACATCAGAGGTGAATCTGGAAGTAGGAATTTTTGGAGAAACCATCCAAGTCCATGAATGAACACAGAACTATGGACATCTTTTTTTTTTTTCCTTTGCATTAAGTATCAATACATATTGTAGTGAGCACAGATGTGAAGATTTGTCCCATTCTTTCAAATTCTGAAGTATCTAAGTCAATTTTGCCTTAATATAAAAGATTTAAAATTATATATGAAAACTGTCTGCAAAATTTCAAACCATTTGAAACCGTTGATGGTGACAAAAAACACTTTTCTGGCTGAAAATGAAACTGTGTGTCTTCACCATAGGTACTCTTCCTGGAGGTGCATACAATTCCTTAAACTCAGTATCTCACTGACTCTTCCAATAAGGAACGAAAGCTGAACAAGACAAGAAGATTTTGGGAATATGTGTCACCGTGTCTGTACGTTCATCTTCATCTTCAAAATATTTTTGGAGGGAGTAAGCAACAGTCACTGCCTGTTGCAGTGAAGGAGAAAATGAGAATTCATTTCCAGGCTCAACATGGCTTGCTGCTTCCTTGTAATAAGAGACCATTTCAACACAGGCAGCTTATAAATAAAGTCTTCTCCTTGAATGTGGAAAATATTGCACACGTAGTGTAATGTATATGTTAAATAAAAAAGTCTCGCTTGTTGGATTGGCAGCTTGAGGCTGCTCCATTAGCTCAACGGCAGAGTTGTGGGCCCCTTGGCCCCATCCCATCAGCTCTAGCTTGGCTTGGGAAGTTAATTTTGAATTTGGCATGGGCACAAATTTATTTCAGGCAATGTTTGTTAGATTCTAGCTGGTGGATGGAAAATATCGTATTTGATGCCCAAATTGTGACCTCCCGTGTAGAACTCCAGCAATGACTTAAAACTAAGAATAGGAGAAAATCTAAAGTGTAGACATAGATGTACTTCAGCACTTTCAGCTACTATGGCTTCAGCCAGCTAAAACACTCAGCAGCAGGACCCACAAGATAAAATCCTAGTCCTACAAGATCCTGTGTGGCTCAGCCCTAAAATTCCTTATCACCAAAAGCACTTTGAACTGAATTTACTAAACCAAAGGGGTTAATGGAATAAGATTTTACTGGATCTAAATTGCTCAAAATTAATCTCCGTTTCCACTTCAGACAGAGCTGGCTGTCATGTACTTTCAAGGACTTTTCTCTGAGCATGTGCAGTTTTCTTTTCCCTTTTATTAAAAAGAAATTGACTGTGTTTCTGCACTACTAGCTCTATATACCCTTCAGCAATTTTGCCCTCTTGCCTAGCTCTTTGTTTTGTAGATGACTAATGTCTGTCCTCATCTTTCTCACCCTGTTCCTGCTTCCATCTCTCATAACCACTGTCATTGCCTCGGTTCCTGTGGCCCACATAGGCTTTGACCAGACGAACAGTGTTACAGAACCACAATACCATTGCTGGGGAAGTGAAGGAACTTTAATAACAAGCTCCTTTTATGAGAGAAGGTAACCTTTCTGGGAAAGAACAAATAAACCTGCTCTTTGTTTTGAAATGTCTTCTGTTTATTTTCAGTTAAACCCTGTATTTTTCCCATGTTGCTAATGTTTTCAGGTGCCTTTCTTATTTTTTATGGTTGCTATGACCTTAACATGCATCAAAGCTGAATAGCTAAAATTGATTTGATTTAGACATAGCAATAGAATGAGTCATGTCAGTAAACTTGTTCAGCCATTTACTGAAGTCTGGAGCCTCATATGCATTTGCAATACATACATGCTTGAGAGGAGCCTTGCTTAGTGGTTGCCCTAACAGAGATATTCCTTTGGGTCCCTCTCCATTTGTGACCTATTCCTGCTACTGCCATGCACTTGTGAATTTTCTCTGGTTTTTGGCATCCACAATGACTTGCTAAAGAGCCCGAAGGTAAAGCTTGGTTTTGGGAGGAGGAGATACAAGCAATATCCAAGTTACCCTTGGTTCCCTTGAAGCAGGAGCCAAGCTGGAGAAAAAAATGGGTAGCATTCTGGCTAGAAGATCAGGTAAATGAATATATTGACATTTCCTTGAAAGAAACACAACTCATACAGGCTTTATTGGTTTCTCATGAGAAGCCACTTTTGTTATAAGGTCAGAAATGTAGATGCCAAACTTGCATTGTGTCATGCATTATTCCAGCATGTGAGCCCTATTATTTTAAGATTAAGAAAAAGACATGCTTAGAAATCATCTTATATTTATTTAGCTGAAATCATTAGTAACTTGTTTTGAGGTGAAATCAGCTGTAGTTCTTTGCCTTCAAGCAAACGGAGGATAACCTGAATGCATTTGAATGTTAGATGGCTGAAGATTTTAAAGATTGATAACATTTATGTTACGATTGCTACAAATTAATGTTGCTCAGATATACTGTCAAAAGATTTAAGAACAAAAAAATATTTTTTTAGTAGTGCAGAGGCACAGATGGGATAGTTATAGTTGTTCTGGAAAGCATATATCTGAATTTCATGAATCTTGTTCATTCAGCCATACTTTTCTAGGAAAAAGACACACTGTCTTTGAGTGCCCAGGTTTTTTGAGCTCAGTTTTCATAACTACATGTACAAAGAGTTGCAAACAGACTACAAGTCAGCATTAACAATCTTTTGTAATAGCCTTTGATTTGGTGGTCAGTAAATTATAGGAAATGCTCTTCTGCTAATCTTGCCAATACATTTCCCCAAACTTTCTCCCTGTAACCGCATTGTTTTTGCTGCCCAAATCACTGTAGTTTCTTGGACTGCATTTCCAAGTGGCTGACTGACTGATGGCAGTTGAAGAATCTTTTGAAATGTAGAGTAACTGAACTGATGAATGAGTGTCAACAACGTGACTAATCCTTGGTGGCAGAAAGTCCATGTGAAGTGCTTGAACTTAAAAGACATATGAGCAGAAAGGCAATGATAAACACCCATCATGTTGGCTTTTTCTAGTGAGACTGCTATAATAAAAGCATGTGGAAGGTGGGGCTTGCATCTTTCTGTTGAATGATAACAATAGTTATTGTTGTTGCTTTCAAATGAAGGTGTACCTGTAAACTATTCCATGGTGCTTCCATGAAACATGGGGTTTCAGTGGTTAGAAGAACATCTGAGATGTGATTTACAAGTATGCTGATATCACGAAAAATGAGAAGCCTTATGAATGTTACACACGGATCTAGTAAGCAACCTTGAACTCCTGTAGCGCTCTTAGCTCAACTGGAATGCAACAATGCACATTATCCAAGGCAAATTATTTTCTTGTAATGTGTCTGTCACAAAACCAGCATAGCTGAGCTTCTGAATACAAATAATAAATATTAATAGCTAGGCCTCAGGAGAATTCTGCTGATTTGCTTAGGCTACCATCTCAGGATCTGAAGTTTGAAGGAGATGCCAATGCAATCCGAGGCAAAGTGAAACAGCCGAGTTTTGCATGCTGCTTCTCAAGTAACTGTGGGCATCCAATGAGGCAATGATAGCTATAGTGAAACACTTTTAAAAGCAGCCTTGAGCTAGTCTAGCTACTTTTCAGTGTGTGGCACATGTAAAAAAACATCTTTGGACAGGTTCAGTAGTATTCTTTGGCAGACTGACATTTTCATAAATTATGCCTCTTGCGTTTAATATTTATGTGGAAGCTGTTTGTATGTTAGTGTTTGTGATGGGCCAGCTTCAAAAGGTTTGGAATTCCAGCTTCAGCGAAGCATTTAGAAGGTCAGAGGCTTGTCCAAGGCTTACCCAGCCTCTCAAGTATGAAAAGCCAGAGTGGAAACAGTCTGATGGGAATAACATACTGGCCTCAAATGGAGCCAGTCTTGTAACCCCTTTTTCTTCTTTTCTCACCTCCACGTCCTCCTTTCTGTGCTGTTTCTGAGGTAGCATCGTCCCTTAGACCAGGCCTTAATGCCCTCTTCAGTCATACATTTTCTGAAGACTGATTACTTCTACAAATCCCACAGACGCTAAATCAGGTCTGCTGTGCTCAAGTTTCTATCCTTCTCCCCAGGACTGTTTTATATCTGCTGCATTATGTGATTTTTGTGCCATTTTATTATTTTTTACATAAACGTGTGATTGAAGGAATACATCTTACTCCTGGAGTGGAAAGCCAATAAGGCTGGTGGCTCCTGCATCCAACAGAGCTTTTTTGTAGTTCTGTAGAGGCTGCAAAGGAAATTGTGTCTCCTGTCCAAGAAAGTTTGCCCTTACCATAGGCAACTCTATCGTTCCTCCGGGAATACACTGGGAAAGCGCTTTCCACTCTCCAGTGTTATTTTGGTGTGGAAGCGAGAAAGAACAAAATGAATTTAAAAGAAAAAAATCTTTCTTTTCTCAGGCTTTCTAATTAGGTTCTTCTGATATTTTCTTCTTGTAGTTAAGGTGGAAATAACGCCAAGAGAATTTCCTTGGTGACATTTTGGTGCTTTCACCTGGAGCCACGTGTAATAGAGGAAAAAATTAATACAACTCTAAAGGCTCAGTTAGGCTCAGTTCAGGATTTATACAACTTTTGGATGAAATTGAAATCCAGATCTGAGTGCCCTCAGTCTTTGCTGAATTTGAAGTCTCTCTTTGAAAACCAAATTACTGGCATTCATTTCTCCTCATAAAAAAAAAAAGGCTGACACAAAGTACCTCAGAACAGCAAGGCATTTAAAACCTGATTCGGCAGTTTACCAGCTGAAATGGCATCCAGAGGGGTCCAAGGCTGCAGTGGTGCCACGTGGGATGGGAGTGCTCCTCTGCTGCTCCGCCTGAGAGGAGCAAACCTGCTCCCCTCTTGCTAGCCCTGCCTCATTTCTCCTTAATTCTCCTGGCAGGGCTAGGATGATGATGGACAGATTTTTAATGCTGATTATTTTCTGGTTGCTTTTTATTCTAGTTGTTCTTTTTGTCACCCCAAAACTCACGTGAATCCGGATGGCTGAAGGCTGAGCTGCTGTGCCTGCTGTGCAGGGTCGGGAAAGAAACAAAGGTGGCCACTTCATCTGTGAAACCACGGGCACTGTGAGAAAACAGCACCTAAGTGGGAACAACTGCCATGTCTGTTTTCCTTACCAAAATGCTTTCTTCTAAGAGAGCACGTAAAAAAACACAGAGCCACAAGTTTCATGAACAAGTTTGCACAGAAAGGGTAAACAATTAGGAGAATTGTTCCTCCACTTATATTTGTTTTTTCTCTTTCTGAGTGGTAGCCTTAAGCCTGTGTGAATTACCATGACGGGAAAGGCCTGCCAAGCTCTTTTTCTAAACAGTACTAAAACGTCTCCGGAATCCGTTCTGTATGAAGAAAGCACAGACAGTAACTTTTCTCCAACTCTCACAATCTAGTTTGGTAAGTAAAATATGTGACCGCAAAAGGGGGAAAAAAAAAGGAAAAAGGATTACAGCCATCAGGCAGACTTATTTAAGGAATGGGCGCACACCAACATGTCCATGGTCATCCACAAATGATACCGTATTATAAAAAGGCTGTTGCACTAAAAAATCGCGGACAGAAATGTGGGCATCCATAATAAGTGTGGTAGGCTGCCAAAAGAATGCATATTCTAAAAAATTATACCAAGTAATAGGGAATTTGTGGCCATTTATCTTATAAACCTGTTTCCTGTTTTAGACTCAGTGTGTCAGAAATTCAGTGCTGTGAACTTGAACTGCACAGATCTATTGGCTTCTAATTTAGAGCAACTAGAAATAGGGTCTAGAAGATATCTAAGCAGGGCTTGAAAGCCTTACTTCTATCTTAATGTTTTTCATTTTTCTATACAGGACAAATAACAAAACTGTATCTGAAATAGGGAATTACCTATGCTTGAGGACATGGGATCGACCTAAGCTAATTTTCTCCCATACACATGTATACTCTGGAAAGGGGGTTTTAAAAGGGTTTGGGTTTGGGGGATTTTTTTTTGAGGCAGAGGTGAGAAATCGTTTTGGAGATTATAAGACTGTGTTTCCAGATACAACTGTCCCAGCCTTAGCCTCAGGTGGGGGAGTTTTCCATTTCCCTCTGTTTATATTGAATTACATTGCTTTCTTGTCATAGGCATAATCCTTTGATGAGAAAACCTTGATGGTATTTCAGAAGAGGAAGAAAATCCGTCTCTGCAGAGTCACCAGAGACTTTGACTATTACTAATTGATTCTACATGGAGAGCACGCAGTGGTGACAGCCATCAGTCTGAAATGGTGAGACAAAGAGTTTCTGACCTTCTTTGAAGTGCTGTGTGCAGGAGCTCTTGGAAATGTAAAAAGTTTCTCTTTGCCTGCTGCGGTCTTCTGTGCCGCAGCCCGTGTCAGGGCAATTTGTTCTGTATGTGTTGGGAGGGATGAGGATGGGGACTTTGGGGGACACCCTTCGGGTATAGCACTAAATTCAATGCTTAGGTGGAGGGGAGGTGGCGACCCCAAAATTTTTCTCCATTTTAGAGACCCTTGCAAACCCCCTACCTAAGGCCTTGATTTCAGTTAGAAATTTGCCTAGCAGAGCAATCGGCTACAAGTGCAAAATCATCACTTGTCTTGCCTGGTGTTGATAGGTGAGATCCCCAGTGGGAACGGAGCTATGCTCTCATTAATTCAGCCTACATCTCAGGCATGGGCAGCATAGAGGTAGTAGGGGAAGAGCACCTTCTGGCAGCAGCAAACAGCACCGATACTGCTGCAGCAGAGGCGAGCATGCCAGCAAGGCTGTTGGGGCAGAAGCTCCCAGTGCAATCAGTCTCAGCTGCACCAGCTGGCCCAGACTGCCCAGTCCGTGGCAGAGGTTGCCCCAGATCTCAGTGGATGTAACCCAGACTTGGCATCCTGCCCTCCCAAACCAGCTCCAACTCTCTCCACTGGCACTTGCAAGTGGGTTCTCAGCTGTCCTCTTCTGCAGCTGTGACAGGAAAGGTTTCCCCAACCTGACACAGAGTTTGCAGGGTCCCTTTGGGCTGCTCCTGTTCTTTTTGTAGTGTAGACTGGAGGAAAGGTTTCAATTTTTGTTACAAGACAATGAGGACCTTCTCTGGGAAACATATCGCTAACCTACCTGCTGTCTGCTGCAGCCTGGTGCAGTGCAGTAGCAAATGATTTGCCCTTGGGCAGTATCTTTGCAATCGCCACAGGACGGGCACTGTCCGTGGCAGCAGGGGGTTGCCCAGGAGGAGAGATGAAACCTGCATGTGCAATGGAAAGCTGTACCCGGTCTTCCCTGCCCTTCCTTCGGTGAGCCAGCCCTGCGCCCCAGCTGTGCCTCCAGGAGGGAGGGAGGCTGAGGGGGTGAGCGGTCTTGCTGCTCCAGCGGGCCCGTTTGCTGCTGTAATCCAATGTGCTGTGACAGCCCTTTGCTGGGCTAGCAAAGAAAATAAATACTTTCAAGAAATTGCTGCTGATCCAGGAGATGAAACTGAGAAGCTGATAATAGTGAGCGGTTATGAAAGGCATATGATGGTAATGCAGTACCTTGGCAGGCCCCTCTCAAAAGAAAACAGGACATTCCTGGCACACCAGGTAACACTTTGCTTTAGAGTTACTGCCACAAAAGTCTGATTAGCTTCTAAAACACAAACAAATCCCCCTGTGCCCCATCATGAGGACCAGATAGCAAAAAATTCATGTCCTGTACGTTTTAACAGGGGCTCCCGTAAGTATGAAGAGGGATATGTTTAATGGGGGTCTGACCTTTAGCTTTGGGGGTTGCATTTGTTCGTTGTACCTGAATTCTCCCGTATAGTTAATCTGGAATGAAGCTATAAATTTCGTGCTTGTGTTCATATAAACTGAATGTATAATTTGAGAGAAGTGTCATTGAATGTTGGGAGGCTTATAAAACAGACTTGTGCTTGAAAATTGAGTTTGTGAGGAAGTAATAACTGATTGGATTTAACAGTCTTGCATGATTACAAAATCTAGATTTGAGCCTCTATATAAAAAACATTTGTCTTGGACTCATTTTGAGTAGATTTTTATTTCTTATGAATGGCATGATTTAAGAAGTTATTTCCCAATCAGTAGACCTGAAATTAACCACAGCAGTCACATATCAGGAATTTCAGAGTTCAACTGAAAGGTGTTTTCAACAGTAGTATTTCAAATTATCCTTGTTTTGTGATCACCTCTTCTGAGCTCTGTTGGCATTATTAAAAACAGCATTGGCTGTGGAATCTGTGTCATGGACAGAGCAGGTTGGTACCCAAGGTTTTCAGTGAACAGGAAGTTTTGATGTTTTGTGGTTTGATCTTCCAAAAATAAGTGCAATAAACAAATAAATAAATAAACTTAGCAAGATTGAAAAGCGATTATTATTTTTATTCCTTCTAGTATTTTCATTTGGCTCCTCTACCAAAAAATCCTGTCATTTACACAGCTCTAATTCTGATGATGTGAGATTTCTTTTGCAAAAGTATTTGCTTTTTATGGTTCTTTATTTATTTATGTTAGTAAAAAAGTTAAAATACCTTGCCTGAAAGGGAAAATATTTGGATTGGAACTGAAGTCCTCTACTGCTCCGTAGGCATGAGAGTTTCCTCTGTGGGTAGGCTCTCCAGCCAGATGGCGTTCAATGTGCTCTTTAGCCAGAGATTTTCCAAAGAGCCCGTCTGCAAAAGGGGAAACTATTGTACAAGAATTTGTCAGGTGAAGTTCCACATGTGTTAAGGTAGTGTTATTGTTGTTTTCACAGTGTGTTGGACTTTGCTTGAATATTGAAATCAGTTCTGAAATATTTAGGATTTTTTCTAAAACAACTGTTTTGGAAAGGTCACTTTTTTTTGTAACAGTCTATAATGGAAAACTTCCAACATTTTGTTTGAATAATTTGCAGTTAAGTAGGAAAAGACAATGCGACGTTCTTAATAAACCCATAAAATGCGTTGCTAGTAGACATAGATATCTTAGGAGTAAAACATAAGAATTGGTATGCATAAAAATCTGTCTCAGCTAATCAAGTATGGTTTTAAACTATACATTTTACTCCCTTAATTTTTCCATTATGGAAAGCAACTGCTTTTTTAATGTAAATGAGGATACACTTCATATTGCAAGTCTCTACCTATTCAAGTGTGTTTGACTGTTACGTTTCTGAAAATAACTCCACTTCAAAAACTCTGTAGTAATTTCTGAGAGCAGGCTAAAGCTCCACAGCCCTTGCAGAGCACTTGCAAACAGTTCAGTACAAACTATGTTTACCTTTTGAGATTCATCTATAGTGGCATTTATACATGATGACATCATTGCATCTGTTTCTTTATAGTGTCAATAAAAAAAGTCTCATCGACTCTGGAGAGGCTTTGCTTTTTGGAGCTTGCAGACTTCCAGGGCTTGGTAACCCTTCCTTAGTGGATGGGAGGGCTGGTGCACCTTCCATGTTTTGGGGAGGTCACGTTCAGCTTTCAGTCTCCTGGCGAGCTTCCTGGCCCAGCCCATGCTGCACAAATGCAGGAGGTGGGAACTCGCCGCATCCTCTGATGTATGTGTTTTGACACATGCTTCAGGCAGGCTGGGGGACAACGAGGAACCCACCACCTCAGCCTGACAAGGCGGGAGCTCTCGCCAAGCACAGGGCTGGGATGGGCAATACCTTGTAGATCTGCCTCTCTCTCCCCAGCTCATTTTATCTCTTTGTGGTCTTTCTGCGGTATCTTGGGAAAACAGAAGGGGAAAGGCTGATAAAACACCCCTTTAAAAATTCCCTGTATTTCATGTTGGTTTTACTGCATTCGTGCTGCTGGGGACTTTGACACAGCCGACGTGTCATTCTCTGTCTTCTTCTACCCAGTGGGAGATACAAGCAAATCATAAAAAAAAAAAGCTTTTGCAAAAAATATTATTATTGGCCTAATTTTATGAGGATTGAGTTGCTGTGGCATGCTTCCTTGTGCTCCCTCTGGGAAACAAGAAAGAAATCAGGTTTTTTTAGTGTTTTAGCTAGAAACGGAGCATAAGGTACTGCCTGTGACATGAAAATTGCCCCTGTCAGGACTCAGGACACCCCTTTCTTTACCTAAATTGATTAAGCATGGCAAACCCTGCTCTAATTCCTGGTTTGGGAGATACTGGTGGCTGGTAGTTTTGTAGAATGGAGAAACTGCTACTGTCACTCCTAAAAGCTGAGCCCCGGCGTAGATCCAAGAGCAGCAGCCTAGAAAGGGATTGCAGATAGGCTGATACTGGAGCTGTGGTTCTGGGCTTCAATCCTTTGAACTAGTAATATTCAGTTGCTTCCTGAAGCCCAGCCTGGGCCTGGCTCCATCTTCCATTTCGGATTCACTGATTTAATTCACATAGCTTTGTGGCTCCTGAGCAAATGCCTGCACGCAGACTGAAATGATACCTGATGCCCTCAGGAGAAAGTGTGTTGGAGGGTAAGGTCTTCACATCCCACGTGCCTAGCCTCAGCAACCTGTTTTTTTGTGGTGCTGGGGAAAAAAAACCTTTGGAGATGTCTTGTTGTCACTGTTAGAGGCATTTCTGACATCTTGGAGACATCAGGTTCTTTATATCCTGTGTAGAACTAACAGAGAACTTATGTCAATTTATATATTATAAATTGAATTTGATTAGGAAAGGCAGTTTGTCAGAAAATTGAACCAAGCCTTATAATGCACTGAACAATTATCAAAAACCAAAGCTGTAGATAATTTCACAAGTAAATTTCCCTGAACAATTCATAATCAAGATAATAATATAATATTATTTAAATAATACTGGCTGGGCTCTAACATGTTTTTCCCCTCCTAAAATCCTAATCACCAATACTCTACAAAAAAACCCTTGCATATATTTGTGTTTTATCAACTACTTTGAAATTACTTTTGTAACACTGTTTGTTATAAATGATTTCTTAGTGATCAGTAGCCGCCTCCTTACTCTCTGCAGAAATTTTTGAAGCCATTAAAAAAAAAAAAAAACCAAAAAAACCTGAAGGTGTGCACCCAAAGCCTCATTTGTCTGTGTGATTGATGGTCAAATAATCCAGAATGGCAAGTTTCACTCTAGATTTTTTTGGTAAAGCAAGAAAAGTACAAAGACTGGGCTAATTTTGCAGATCTGAGCACTTAAACCGCCTTAATGCTGTACAAGTTTTACTTTACCCAAATCTCAACTGACACGCTTTTGATTTCTACCTGTAGGCTATCAACAGTTTCTTAGGGTAAAAACTAGCAAGTCAGTTCTGCTCTAGTCACTTCCAGAAGGCCAGAGGCGTTTGTACCTGTGAACAGAGGGGAAAGACTGAACTAGAGTGAAAAAACTGGGAATGGAGGCAACCACGCTGACAATGCATTTGTAAGTTCTGTTATGAGCTTCATCCAGTAATTACACAGGCTTGTTGCTCCCTGATAAAAAAAAAATATCTCAAAGAGCAGAACTCCTGATCTCTGTCACTCTCACACCTCTTCTGCGTAAAGCAATAACCCTTTCACAGCACTGATTTTAGGAGAATAGCCTTGCTCCTCCTCTGCTTGCTCTCCGACTGATGCACATGGGATCCCTGTCCACAATAAGCAGTGGGAAATCGCTTCTTAGTCGACCTCTTTGGGAAGTGGGTTTCTATCCTCACTCTCTCTCCCCGACAATGGTTTTAATTGGGGATCACTGATAGTCTTGGAGGTGTCTAAGGGGGGGTCTCCTCCGCCACCTCTGAGCCCTGACTGCTGAGTGATGGGGGCGGTGGGACTCTGCACAGCGCAGCTGGTGCCCCCTCCTAGAGCCCCTCTGAGCAGCCATCAGTGGCTGCTGGCTCTGTGCCCGGGCTGCCCCTTTCTGGAGACAGTCTCCAGGTGGGGTCAGGAGGGAAGCAGGGGAACACTAGGACCACATCATCTCCATTGTGTAGTCTCACATCTCCAACTGCTCTTCCGTTTCCTTCCAGGTTCAGGCCTCCGTCCCTTGTGCGCTGGCCCGTACAGGGAGATGCTTTGGGGACAGCAGCCTCCACGAACCAGAACAGCTGCTGAGCTGCGACCCAGCCACACACATCCTCTGCCTGACGTGCTGGTATTGCTTCTGCTGATCTAAACTACAGCAAGTTTTCATTCTATTTCAGCAGCAATAAAAAACACAGAAAACATCCCTTAAATTACCCATCCCTTTCCTACCAGCATGCCTGTGTCCTCGCAAAGCGTAAAGCCAAACCAGGGCTGCGGAAACTACTCGTTAGAGCTCTCTGTGCCATGCATGGCAGCTGCAGTATTTGCAGTGAAGTGTCTAAGTGGCTTTTGGAGCTTGGTAATGGGGTGCAGATACTTGGACCTATGGGTTATTTGTTCAAGTAGTCTTGGTCAACAGTAATCAGAAGTTAGTGACTTATAGACATTGTTGCCCACTTAAAATGAATAGGCAGTCACAGCTCTGTTCCTGATAGTTCAGCTGTCTCACCTGAAAAGCAAAATTGTAGCCTCACAGTAGAATCTTAAGATACACTAGGAGCCCTTAGTTAGTTAGTTAGTTAGTTACATATTTATTATTTCAGTTGTACCATGCAGCAAGATTCTTCAGAAAACTATATGGACCTAAAAAGGCTGCATAGAATGGAGTGGAGTTTGTTTTCAAACAAATATAACAGATCACATCCCAAATTTCTACTGCTTGGCTTTAGGGCCTATTTATTATTAGAGTTTTCACCAAGGAGTGCCCTCAAACAGCCCGAAGCAGGTATGGCTGCTAAATGGGGGAGCCTTTAGCACTAGTGGATGGATTGCTTATCTGCCCTTCCAGGTTTAGCCCATAAAAAAGTTTTAGGAGGTGAAGCAGGGACGAGTCCTAGATCAGGAAGAGGGGGTTTTGTGGGAGTGGTACCAATGCACTCCCAGCCTTGCGATGTACCACACTGTAGGGGGAGGATACAGGAGCAGAGGTGGGCTTGGCCTCAGCACAGGGACCACACCAGGCTCTTAGGCTTATGCAAGCTTAATGCTGGGAGTCATTCTAAGAGGCTTGCTGTAGAAATGGGTGGTGGGTATGTGATATAACATGACTGTAAGATAAACCCTTATTCTAAATGTGCCCCATGTCTTTGTGTACTTAAGTACTTTTGAAAAATCTGAGCATTTTTCCTTTCCTCACTGAGTTTGCAATGCAAAGAATTGGTACGTGGTTGACGGTTATCAAAAATTACCAGTATTGAGAGGTCTATGGCCAGGCTGACTTCTCTTAAATATAAGTCTGTCAGCCACAGATGTGGTCTTTTGTGGTCAGAGCTGATGTAGACTGACAGAACAATGCTGAGCTTTACCCTTCTGTGGACAGACAGGAACTGTCAGGCTTAAAGCTGTCAGTGCAGCTCTTTTAATCAACACAGAATTTATTCAAGAGTTTTAGAATGGGGAGATAACCAAAGGAAGATAAACAGTAACAATTTGATCCTAGGTGGTTAAGATACCATTCTTTTTTAAGCAGTTACATCTAGGATATTTTGTTCAATTGTAGGACCCACTTCACCTGAAATATATTGAAATGGTAGCCAAAGCTCAGAAAACTGTGTTAACATTAATCATGGAGAAGAGAGGTAAGACATCTATGGAGAGATAACCATCTGCAGATAATAAAAAAGGGCATAGCTCATGGACAGAGGAAAAGGATTGAATCTGTGAGAGAAAAAATTAAAAGAAAAAGATTTTAGGCTGAGCAGCACAATATCAAAGCAAGGACTTCCAAGAACAAAAATGTTGTAAAGAACAAACTTGGACTCAAACAAAACTGCAAATTTTAATAGCTCTTTCTTCTTTTTGTTCTCTCTGATTTATATCAACCATCCAACACAGTAGTAACAGTATCTCCTCCCCCTGAAAGTCAAAGGTGAAATATGGATGGATTTTCAAACAGCAAAATATGAAACCTGTTAAACAGAGTAGCTGAATACGCCCTTGTACAACCTGAATAGAATTTCATAGGCCCCTAATAAACTAACAGGAGTGTAGGTACAAATTTGGGACTTGGTAAATCTTGCACTGAAAAACCACACAACAGTGCGTTTCAACAGCCGATGAATAAAAAACGTGTAAGAATCTGGAATCCAGGTGTTAGGGGTGAGCATATAGAGATGAGTGATTGACTCTGTTGTGTTTAGTCATTTGGGGATCTCAGTCTATATTCACCAGAGATGGTCCTAAGACTGAGATCACCAATCTAATTTCACTTGGCTAGGCATCAGTCTGGAAGGAAGTATGGTCCCTAATGTAAAGACCACTGCTTTATTTAGTAAGCCACGTAATCCTCTTGTGTAACATGAGCAATAATATCACATTACATACACTGTAACTAACAAATTACCAAGATTGATCTTGTAAATCCATAGAGAGAATGACAATTTACTACCCCCCTGCAAAGCATTTGTACAATCCAAGCTACAGTTCCTAGCACAGAAGTAGAAAAAAACATCATTAGGCAATTATTGCGAACATTATTTTGATTTCTGCAGAGGTTGTTCTTTTTTAACCTGGTTTTTCAGTTGCAATTTAGCCAAAGACCACTAATAAATGCAGACAACCTCTTAGAAAAACTGTTAACTTGCTATACAGCTGTTAGGAAGAAAAAAAGCTTTGTGATTTCCAATACATGATTTAAACTTTTTTTTCATTCTTAACATTCACATATTTTAAATGGACAATAATGCCTCACAGCCGAGAAAGAAGAGCAATGAAGAAAGCCAGATATATTCTCCATTCTATATTTAAAAGGGATGTGTTTCTCATTCATATGATGGAAAGATTATTCAGGTTTTATATTTTTCCTATTTGTAGGATAGAAACTGATGTTAGTACAACAATATTTGAAAAGATATGCTCTAATAGTACATTTGAATTCTCAGCTGGGGCTGAAATCAATATCAAAACAGAACACTGTGGGTAAGAGAAGAAACATTAGCAACCAAAATAAACCTTTTAGATAGAGGTGTGTACAAGCATGTGTGCAGTTTCGCAGCCCTTGGGTTGCCACAGCCTGACCCTTAACTATGTCACCTACCAGCAGTGGCTGCAGCAAGGAAATGTGGGCTGTTGAGTAAGAATCAACCCAACATACCATGCCGCTTCCTCAGACTCTTCAATTCCTTCTTTCTTTTCCCTCACACAGGCATCAAAGCCGATCTCTGCACATTTGGAGCTAAAACATCCTAAAGCTGAGCACTGCAGAAACAGATTCATGTATTTGGACACTGAAAGATATTCACAGGTTGTTAGAACAACAGGTTGTCCTGCCTGGATTGTCCCATCTGTTTCAGACAAACCTATGCTGAGAGGTTATCACATACACCCTGTCCTTGTCCAGCAGCTTTGTGGGTTGTCAGCCAGGGCAGGTGATAGGAATAACGAAGCTCCCTACATTTCTGTGGGAGACAGTAAGGGCAGGACTGCCTTTTACTGTTGTTTCCCTCCCAGGAAGCAACAAGATGGTAAGGTATCACATCACTTTACACTCCTTGCTTATATACTTTTATCAGCAGAAGTCTCCAGTGTGCATTTACACAGTTTGATCTCTTGTTTGAACTGATATAATGTCCCTGATAGGGCAAGACAGGTCTTTGGGCTAAAAATGTAAAAATTCAGTTTAGTTTTTTCTTATGAAAAACTGTGATACTGATCCTGATTATTTCCCAGCAACAATTCTGCAGGTACACAGGGAAGGATAAATTCAGATGCTATGTAAACTAACATAAAAGTTACCAATATATTTTTCTATTTTTGAAAGTAGACTAAAAGAGCTCTAGAGAAGTAATTTTGTTGGTGGTTAAATTCTAACTTTTCCCCTTATCTCTGGCTAAGGGACAGCTCCTCTGCACAGTTCAGCTGTAGCCCTCGAATGAGCCTGTATGGGAGAAATAGCTTGCTTCTGAAGTATGAACACTGGAGAAGAGAAATCTGGGGTTTTTTTCTGACTCTGCTGCTGAACTCAGGCCAATTAATTTACCTCTCTGTGCCTTGATTCTTTCCCCATCCTGTTTCTTTTACAATTTACATTCTTTAGGATATGGGATTCAGTCTTACTACGCATTAATATGGCCCCTGGTGCAATAGTTTCTCACATTTAAAAGTAATACGCAAGTAGGAGTCAGTCCTGATGCTATTGCAGCCAAGTGGCAAGAAAAGGCCACTTTCTTTGCCCTCCCCCAGATTTTTAGCTGCTATAAACACCTCTCCTGTACCTACGGCTCAGCACGGAGGCGGCAAGTGGTTTCTGTTTTTCTTGCAAGACACAATGTATTTTCTAATCCTGTACTTGCTCTTCTGGAATTACTGAAATGAGTAAGTTTACACACCTCAAGTGGAACACGTTTAGTATGAAAAAAAAAAAAAAAAGAAAAGAAGAAGAAGAAGAAGAAAAGAAGAAATTGCTCTTAAGAGAATCATGGGAAAGTTCAGACAGAGAGTGCTGATTTGACAAGTCAGATCTGTGTGTGAATTTGCTGTCTAACACCATCCTAGCAACGTTGTCACTCCTGTCACTGATAATATAGCCAAGGACAAGATCTGGAGTGGTAAGGTGCACATTTCCTAGGTCTTTAGGCTTAGGTAGTTTGTTGGAGGCTGTGCAATCCTGTTAAACTCTGAGATGCAAAATCCAGTTGCTCTCAAAATTCATTGCCAGTGGCGGTGACAGATGCTTTTTGGAATGACACCCAGTGAGCTGTGAAACTCATGTAGTCAAGTAGTTGTCCACTTGTCCCTACTTCATGTGTTATGGGAATATGTTTACACTCACGCTGCCTTGATTTTTTTTTTTTTTCAGATGGATGAAGTGTTTTACAGATGCAGCATTGCACACATTGCAGAAGGTGGTACACTAAAGTTTGGGCCCACACAGTGGGCAGTTCCTCCTTGTTTTGTCTAGGGGATTCTCCTCCCAGGTTAATCCGTTAACTATTTGTGGGGTACAGTGGATTTAGGTATTAAATTTATCCTCTCAGACGCTAGTGGGGTAAACATGATGGAGATGACATCCCCGGCCTTGATCTTAAGACAGGTCAGAGCAATCATTTTAGTGACACACAAGCTGAAGCTGAGGGTACAGATACTTCATTGCAGTTTGGAGACTCCCACAACCCCTGTTGGTGGGCATCCACTTCTGGCTGAGGTCTGTGCCCTAAGATGATCGGCGTGACAAGGCTTACATCTCTTATGCAGGCTAAGCAGCTCATCTTAACCACACCTGGGTTTTGTGTGAAGGCATGGACAACTGCCGATGGTGTCTGCAATGGATCAGCATCCCAATACTCCATCTTCCTGGTAGCTTTTTTCCCTGAATGCTGGCAGAGAAGATGTTTTTCCTACCATGGTAATTCTTCCCATTTTTCTACTCCACTTTAAGAATCATTATGATTATTGTGTTTGTTTGTCTTGTTCCTTATTGCATTCAGAGAAAACAGATTCTTTTTCCTTGGACTGAAGAATTAGATCCTAAGGTGTCTTGTTACTGTAAACACATGCACATTACATACTTGCTTATGCTCAGTATCATTTTATTATACTATGTTCCCTTTAAGGGACTGAAAATACCTTTGCAAATTTTCTTCTCTGGATTTTCTCGTTCTATATTGCTTCTCTCATTGCGCTTAAAAAAAAACACATTAAAGAATGTTGTAGGGCAGAAGCAAGTGGAGTTGTGGAAGAGGGTATGTCAGTGCATGGAAAGGTGTGCTCTGCTTCAGTGTACTTTGAGTTACTGTAATGACTCTCAATAAGGGGCTCACTTTTCTGTTGTGTGTCTTGAATAAGGATTGAACTCAGGAACTATAGTACCACAGGGAGTATCCAAATTTAGGATAACAGAGGCTGTTCCTCTTGTAAATCTGGGATAACTCCTTTCCAAATCCCTTTTGAGCTGGCAGAGATAAAAGATAGTCCAGGGAGCCTAGTGCAGCCTCGGACTTTTCTGTAGACTTCCAGATCTGGGAAAATCATAGAATCTCATTTTACCTTCTTTCCCTCTTCGTCTGTAAAATGGGAATGAGATTTCACTACCTCAGAGGTGTACCATAAGTTTGTGTTAAACTTTGTGAGAAGTTCAGATACTAATAATAGAAAATTTGTAAATCCTTACAGTGGGCAGATGTTTGTGCCTAGGAATATTAGGAAATAAATATATATAGACTTTATAAAATGAAGCTTCTGTACTTTTTCATTGTAGAGATGACTAACAAAAGTTTTGTCTAGAAAGGGGTTTATTTGGAATAGTTCAGAAAAAATTAAAATTGAGAGGTACCATGAAGTTGGGGAATTTCCCCCTTCCAGGGGAATTATTTTGTGTTAGTGATACACAGTCCAGTTATTCTCCAGCTGTCTTTCATCTCACGCTTCCAGGAGACTGTTTTGTCAGTTTGGAAAACCTCAAATAGCCCACAAAGATGAAACCTCTGCAGATGATGGTTCTCTGCAGAAGAGTCATTTGTTTTGATTCTTTGTTTGTATTCCACAGCTGTCCTTTGCAGCAGCCTGGGCTACAGGCTCCTTCCCAGCAGCCTTTCAGGTTAATATTTAAAGAGATCTTGGGAACTTTTTATATTGAAGTACAAAAAAAAAAAGGAAAAACCAAGACAACTGTCATAGCAGGATGTACTTGGGAGCTCCCAAATAGGAGAACTGAGCCCACCAGCTTCTCCCTGGGGCTGGACCCAAGAGAAGGAGAAGGATGGTGTTGGTGGGCAGTTTTATGAAGTGAGACGTGATCAACCAGAAGGACACCAACAGACAGCGCGTTTCCTAAACCTCCAGGGAAGATCCCTGCGGTAAACCGGCACTAGATTTCCCTCAAGCCTCATCCCACACATATCTTTTAACAGAATTTGTTTCCCCTGTTGGCTCCCTTGCAAATAAATTTCAACTCAGAAACTAAACTCGGGCTGGGTTGATTCCTACTTTTTTGTGGGTTTTTTGCTTCCATCCTGATATATGCATTTATGATAACGGGACAGAAATGCAAGTCTAAGATTTCCTAGGTTTTGAGACTATCTTGTGTGCCAATTCTCTTGGCGAACTGGAGAGAGAAAACTTATCTGATTAACAAATGTAAAATCCAGGACACAGAATACCCTAATTCAGGCATGAAACATCCCTCTTGGAGCATGCTGTGCTCTTATCTGCTCAGTGCTTTGTGCTCAGTTCTGTGTGTGAATGGGTGCAGTGTCTGCTTTCGTTACAGAGTTCTCCTAAACGCAGCATCAACTCAGATGTAAAAGTGATACATTACCTCCGCTTGCAGCATCAGTGACTCCAGCGCTTTCCTTCTGCCAGGCTGTGGGGCAGGGCAGGATGGAGGAGACCTCCCTGGTGAGGGTGATTGGTCCCTGTCCCTGTCCAGGCAGGGCTGATGGTCTTCTTGCCATGCGATTTTCTCCGGGGTGATCCACGATACCACAGTGCGGGGTGCAGGTGAAGAGGTTGGTGCGTCCCTCTCGTCGCTGAGGAATGTGTCCCACTGGTTGGCACTTCTGCTGGGGAAGGGATGCATGGGTAAAGCTAAATAAGGACTTTAGATGTCAACAGGAAAATCTAGGGTACTCCTCCTTACAGTAAACTTGGAAAAACTGAAAACAGGTGTTTTTAGGGACAGGATCTAAAACAAAGGTGTGCACTTAACTGTTAATTCTGTTAATGAAAGGCAGTGCTACTGAATATGGCATGATAATCTTGGCTAGCATATGAAGGTATTACATGAAGTATTGTGGCTGTTTGAAATACCTTTATATTCATTAATAGCATCTGTTTCCATACTTGCTTAAGGCAGGAGGTGATCAAACTCACGTGTAAGGCACTGGCTGTCTGGGGTGTGGGGAGGACCCCACTGCCTCCTCCTGCGCCTGCGCACGCGTGCGCACACACACACACACACACGTTGGTGGCTCGAGCACAGGACAGTGACGAGGGGAAAGCATTACGTTAGGCAGAGCCACTCTCCTTGTAGCAAACGTCAGGTCTGCCAGTAAGCTTTCTCCCTGCGGTGCGGTTTTCCCCATAGCAGCACCAGTGTCTCTGACCATCCATCCCAGGGTGCTGCCGAACACACACATCTCCCTCCTCCGGGCTCTTCAGCTGGGTGGACTACATGAGTGTATGTCTGCAAGAAATTGTGGGTAGATATCTCACACAGGAAAAAAAAAATGCTTTAAATTGACAAATCAGCCCAAACCACTAAGGTTATAACTCCATTTTTTCTCCTTCAAGCAGAACAGTAAAACAGACCTGTTATTGGCAGCTCATTAGCAGTGAGACAGAGGCAATATGTACCATGACATCAGAGTGCTGCTTGACCCACATCTATCATTTCGTTAGAGATCCTTATTCTTGGGCCTTTCCAAATGCCTATAAGACATGCAGAGCGTAAAACTCTGTGGCATAAATAAGATACAGATTTTCTACTTTTTGATGTGTTTAGCACATTTTTGTTACTTCCTTTAATACCGCAGACCTTACATTCTTCAAGCATTAGGAGAACAAAAGGCTAACATGAGGAGGGAAAAAAAAAGTATCCAATAAAAAAGTATCGTTCTGTTCACTTACTTAGCATTTAAAATTTAACCTTTCTTAAAGGAAGACAGAATGAACACCACAGCTGAGTAACTTCAGATATAAAAAGTTCCTTCATTAAATCGGTTGTTCTTTAATTCATAATAGAACTTAAATAAAGAATGACTTATAGGCAGCTGTTTCTAATATTGAGTCCCCACCACACATGAAAGGAACATTATTCTTACAGCAGCCTCTCTACCCTTGGGTGTTATCAGCCGAACATGTTTTGAACCCACCTAATGCATTTGAGGTAGCTTGGGTTTATTTTTCTTTCAATAAAATAAATGGTTTTGTAATTAAATTTCTGCACTGACTGTGCTTAATGGCTACATTGACAAGTGCTAATGTATGGGAAGAGAATGAGTTTGAAATGAAACATGCTGTTTTCCAATCTGCAAGCAATTTTGCACTGGGGCAATCAAAATCTTGTGCCAGTGAAACATTTTCATTAATCTGCTAACTTAGCGCACACTGCCCACTCAGCAGCACAAGGACACTTTTTTTTAAAAAACAAAAATATCATGAAGTGAGCCGTTGTTTGAAACCATTTTGTGGTCTCTGGCAGCAGGGCCTGTGGAAATTCGCTGACTTTACACCATGAAATGTTGCAGCTGTCTCAAAAGGGACTGGCTGCTTCAATGTTTGAGTTCTTGGCAATAATTCAGCTTTCAAATCTGTCTCTTTTTTCCCCTTAGCTAAATTTATTTTTGAATAAATCTTCTCATAGAAAATTGAGAGCAGCTATTACATATTTGGACTTCATTTATGAAAACCACTTCAAGTCATCAAGAAGTGCATCAATCCAGCTCCAATGTTTACAATACTTTCATGACTGGGAAACTAAACAATACTGTATTTCCCCCATTATCTTAATTTAGGTAGCACTGCATCACTGCATTTAAACACGAACGTGACTTTTTTTTTTTTTTTTTTTTTTTAATTACCAGGCAAACAGAAAGAAAAAAACAAGAACCCTGCAGAGTTTTGCTTTCGTGTAACTTGCTGGAAGCCCGGTGCGGGATGTGGCCACTAGAGGGTTGACTTTCCAGCCAGAATCGCTGCGCTCTTTTGTCAGGGAAAAAGCTTAACAAAAAACCAAGATGAAGCTCTAATACCTTAGGCAGGCATACAGGATTCCAGCTCAGAACAAAATACCCAGCAGCCCACACTACCCAGGGGTATTTTTATTTTTATTTTTACTTAGGTTGTTATAAGGTGATGTGGACACAGTTATTTTCTTTCCCTAAGGAAAATAACCTAGAAGTAACCAAGAAAAAATTAGCCACCGGCTGGCCTTTGACAGCAGGTACTTTAAGTCAGGAGGTACCTGGGATCACAGTGTTACAGAGGATCATGCTATTTCCTTCACTGTGTACTACTTCATTCGGGACAAATCACTGCTCAGTATTTTAGTCCTTTTCCTGTGTGCAGCACTTGGAGTAAGAGAGCTAAAACAAACTAAAATGTTCCTCTTTTGAACAGAATAATGGAGAATGAAATATTGTCCTGGTGCAGACTTCTTCCATCCAGCAGGAAATTGTACCTCGGGATGGATCACTGTGAAATGAGACATCGCCAACAAAACATCATGTGGTGAGAAGCGTGTGATGAAATGACAAGAATCAACCAATATCGGTGATGTTATAGCTTGTAATAACTGTCCTCATGAGGCTGTTTGATCCATGCTAAATAAACAGAAGTTTTTCAGTTGAGAGTTGCAGTTTGTGTCAGGATCCATTAGCCAAGCCCTAAAGCCAGGAGAATGTACAATATGGGAACTTTCTGTATCTTTTCTATTTAAAGGGTGGTTATATTTAAATAAGTTCAGATTAGTTGGTTTCTTTTTTTTTTTTTTTTCATTCCTGTGTCTCCAGCATGGTGTCTGTACTGTGGGATTGAGACATGGCACGGAGAACAGATTATTGCAGCCGGGTTCCCTGCACAAGGCACTAGGAAAAAGCACGCTTGGAAACCTCTTTCACTCTGAAGCAGAAGTGGAAAGGACAATCCACTGGATCGGGCAACTTAAATGCAGGGCTATACAAAATAGGCATTGAAGTAAACTAAAGCATCACCTTTTACGGCTGTGACTCATCTGAGCTACCGGAGAAATTCTAAGGTAATTCAAAATGAGTATTTAGCTACTGAAGGGTGGGTTGATACACAGGTACAGGAGGGATGAAATGCTGATTAAATGTAGCAAAATTCTAAGTTAGAACAAACCGTAGGAGGGGACATTTAGAGGGTTGTGGAAGCAGGTTAGCAATCGGACTGCAGACTCCAGTGGGGATCTGGGACACTTACCTAACAGCAAGAGATTGCCCTCAATCACCACAGTGGGTGTCCCATGCCTGGCATAAGCATGAAGGATATTATGAAATGAGCAGGAATCCCAGAGAAACACCTCTCTGAAGTGTTTGCTGAGGCCAAAGGGCATGGACATCCTCCCCTGGAGGTAGCAGAAGAAATCAGCATGCGGTAATGCAGCAGATACATTTATCCAACCATAAATTGCCCAGGCAAAGATGCGTGCGGTGTGAACAGGGACATCAGCTGAACAGTTCCTCCAGGGGAGAGGAGGAGCAGTGAAGGCCAGAAGAGATACCTCTGTGTAGGCAGGGAAACGTGAAGGGAATTTGGGATTCTCCACAGAGGAGAATGTTTCCAGACAGAACGGTTCCTATGCCTGTGACAAAGGAAACCTTGGTCTCTTTTCCTATGGCTCAAGCAGAGGACCTGGGCATACCCATCTTGGTGGTAGAAACATAGCAACTTTCAAGCGTCAGGTTTACTTTAGCCCCAAACGACACAGAACAGGTATGTGTTGGTTAGGATATAAAACAAAAGAATACAACACACCCAGACACTGTTAAGGAGGAGTATAGTCTTGGCAACATGGAGTCCATCTCGACAGACACTGAATTTCTCTGTATACACAGTTTAGAATTTTCATACAACCAATTGTTTCAATATAATCTCCCTACGAATTATCGATTAGGAGGAAAGCACAAGAGGCCTACAGCAGTATTTTGAGGTGCTGCACACTGAGATTTGTTGACAATGATACTGCCATAAGAGACAATGAATTTTGAAATACAATACATCTGCGGTGGCTTAGACGGAAGCAAAGGATTTGTTTTAAATGACAAAACTTTTATTTTATTGTTCTTAATACTATTGTGATTGTCTTTTCAGACTTCATTTCATGCATCTGAGCACTGCATCTAAGCCAGTGTCAAGCATCTATAGTTACAAAGGGGCTAGTGCAAAGTGCTAATTTCTAACAGTCCAGCTCTTGAATTGGTTGAAAACAAGACTTGGAAACAGTTGTCCAAGAAAACTGAAGTTATCATGTAATAATGCCTGCAGGGGTTCCACAACTGTTGCATAGTTTAGAACAAAATTTGGCACTTCTTGAGGTAAGTCCCAGTAAAGAATATAAAGCGATCACATCTGCCAGTCTGCATGCCTGAGTGAGTGCTGCAGCATGCTCTGGACTGGGTTTATTCCTCCCTTTAAGATCACAGCCCCCCACCCCCCCCTCAAAAAAAAAAAATGTTTGTCCATCTAGTATAGCCCTTAGCAAAATCTAGGTTTTTATCAGGCATAACCATGTGCCACAGCAGATGTCTGAAGTAATATTTATGCTGGGTTGGTGTCTCTCCCATGGGTACTGCAATTATCAATGAATCTTGGACTGACTTTCCAGATTTATGACATCATCTTCTATCACAAAATAGAAGTCCATAACGTGAAAAATCTGTTCCCATTGATTGCAAGAAGTTTAACACTGGAGATTTTTACACAGGATCTGAAAGACCTGTGGTTACAAACAGTCATGGTTTGCATACTTTTTCTCTGCATGTAATAATGTTATATTTTCATAATTAGGCTCTTGAAAATCCACATACGTACAAGCAATGTGTCCTCTACCTTTGTATTTGTCTAACTGTTTGAAGATAACTATTAATTTTAGAGATTTTTGGTAACTTTTGGTCCCTTCTGGCTCAATATATAGAAAATATAGACTATACCAGTATCAAAGAAAGAGTTCTTTGTGTTGCAAAGAGAGAATACATGTTTTTTTTTACTTTCCTCCATTCACATGACCTGATGAGTCAGGCTGATGCACTGATGTTAACCCAACAACAAAGTCAGTTAAAGGGTTAAGCTGTAGTTTTTTGTCACATCCAGGAGAGCCCTGAGATGCAGTGTGGTACAAGTCACCATACATTCTCTGTATAAGTTTCCAGAAGTAAACTAAGGGTACAATTTTTTTTGAAAAAAGTAGATACCAGCTAGTTTTTTCAACCTACAAACACGTCATTATTTCATATTAATGGAGTATATGGACTGGAAGAATTGTAACAGTAGTGTCCCAGGCAATGACTTTGAGTGTATTTCAGCTCTGTTACAGTACAACTACATACAGTATCATTTCAGTTAATTATTATCTCACATATTTTGTTACCTGTATGAATTCTCTCACTGACAAGAAGAGGTAGCTTTGCAGAAGCACCTCTGCAAAAACTTGCAGACAGACCCCTACAAGTTGTAGGGATAGCTTGTGAAAAAGCAGAGATGCTTACTCAAAATCCAAAGCACAGATTGAAATTGGCATCATGGGCTAGAGGCAAGAATTGACCTATAGATATTGAATGAAGGAGGTATGGGGGGAGGTTGTAAACAGCCTTGAAAATTATTACAGCTGGAGAAACCCAGAGAGAAATGCGAAGACAGAAACAATATAACTAGTGAGACCCTTAAAACAGCTTCATGAAGTAAGCTTGTCTTTGGCAAAACTATAGGAAAGGATTTTACAATGTTCGAAACACAGAACCTGGGGGTATGGAGGAGGAGTATAGCTGTGTGGGTGCAGTGTATAAGGCTGTACCCCAGAGAATAGCAGAGCAATGCAGATATTAAACTATGCAAATGATTACTTTGCTGCCATTTTACTCGCATTTTCTCTGATCGTTTTCAAATCAGATTGTGCTGTTGTCAAGTTAGCTACTTTGAGAAATTTCCTGCTCTCTCATGTCACGTGCCATAGTGGGCACGTTACTTCCTAAGAGCCCTCAGAGCACTGCTCAGCGACTGGCGTGAAGTCAGGGAGTGAGGGGGCTCTGGGGTACCACGTGGACGGTAGCCACCGAGACCTGAATATGCAATAGCTACAACGTCAGTAAGTGTCTCATTTCCAAACCGCTGTTACCTGAATATTGTGGCTCAATAGACCAAGCAGCTGTGCTTCCCTTCGGCAGCAGGAAGCTGGCAGCTGAACCTATTTCCTCCTCCATCTCCCACTCAGGCATATTCTTAATGCAAAATCACTCCATTCGTTTTGGGGTATATCCCGCAGAACTGTAATTCCAACCTCCTTAAAATTCAGTTTAGTTCTGGTGTATGGGAACAGTGCAAATGCTGTTTTGGGGAGTAGAAAGTGAATTATTTTGCAGGCCTGTCTAAGGATTCCTCCTGCATATAGTTTTCCGTGCAGTTAGATCCACGCTCAGCAGTAATCATTCATGTAGGCTATGCTATAACTATTTTCTCCACATGTTGGATTTGAATGATGACTTATTGTTATTATATACTCATGTATATTCCTCTAGTTCCCGGAGGCCCTAGTCAGGACAAAGTTTAGCAAATGCCGTCCTAACGCATACAAAGGCAGTCCCTTCCCCTGGGTCACAGAAGTGACAGAGAGGGGGGAAGTGAGAGAGACCCAGCATAGGTAGTACCATTGCATACAGCTGTTACACACATTCTCATCTTTTCCCTGACCATGATAGATACAAGAAATTAGTGCCAACTATTCTAATCAGTCCCTTAAGGCATCATTACAAGCTCCTACAGCGGCGCAGTAAAGCTTTAGCTAATAGATTCACTGCCTCTGAACTGGGGAAATCTGTTTCCTTCTATTATGGGAGAGATTTGGCCTGCAGAGAGAACAAATATATTTTAGACATCACTATGGTAGAATTCACTGCTATTAGAAAAAATGGGGAAAGCTTTTGGACACTCACTATTGCCCTCTAATATGCATATAGCATCACAGAACCAACAGGGCTACTCTGTCTACCCTCAGGTTTACTTCAGGTGTGGAAAAACAGTACAGAGCCAAAATTTGCAGTGTGTTGGTAATTTAGAAATGTATACAAGCCATAGAAACCATCAGCACTGAAGCAGTGGGCTTGTAATACCTGAGCAGTTGATTTCTTCCCTCTTGTAGCAAACATCCAGCTCACAAACAAGGGAACTCAGGGTGAAAGACTAAAGGAGAACTAAGTATGAGTGTCCTTCTCCCTTACCAATACAGTGCTATAATTAGTACAGAGCAATAGCACCATCAAGCTCCAGCTGAACAATTACATCCCAGAAAATTCAACCAACAAGTATCATATTATAAACAGTCACATCTGCATGGTAACACATAAGTATGCACCAGTGCCATCTAGCCAATCCCCAGCGTATGTCACTTCTACTGCTAGGCAAACCACAAAACCACCCGTTATCAAATAATGTGTTTTACATGCTTGGAGAAATTTGTAGAACCAATGCTAAAAAAGTATATATTTATGACAAGCTTATTGTAATCAATAAATTGAGAAAAATTAGTAGTGGAGTATATTAATTAAATGTTATTACATTGGCCATATAAAGCGTACAAAGCTAGCTGTTTAGCCAACAGCCCTGTCATCGTCAAAGCTGTCCTGATGTGATGTCCAGAGAAAGTTAGAGAATCCAGCTGTCTGTGGAATAAGTTTCAGAGACAAAAACCACAGAAGTTCAAGGACTTTCCATTGAACTAAGCCAAATATTAAGTACTAAAAAAGCCATTACCTCTAACTAGGGGCACTACATGTTCTGAGAAAGCTGCAGTCTCAAAGTTACAAATATGCGGACCTCCATCCAAGCAAGAGTATTTTGTGTGTCTCAGTTTGATGGTAAAGAGTTCAATAAAAGAAACAGGCTTCCTAGTTTAAAACTTGTACCATGTCTAATATAATGGCGAGGGTAAAATGAACTGCAGTTAATGAGCCTTGGAGTCTCCCAAAGCAAAACCTAGGATCCAAGCAACCAGAATTTTAGGAAGGTTTGCATTTCCATCGGGACTTTGTGCTTCAGCCTCGTTTCTGCGCAGAATGGACATGCTATGGCCAGAAAGCATCACTGGAATTAGAAGAATTTTTTCTTCCTCCAGCGTTACTGGAAGCGTTTTAGGAGCACTAATGATGTCCTCAGCACATTGAAGGTAACAGGAAGTTTGCTGTGGCTTCAGAGGCACTGGGACTTCACTCTTTGTAACTAAGGGGAGATGAGGCTGGAGGAAAGGGGTAACTTTTAATTAAATCAACTGTCTGAAGTGCAGTTCTCATTGTCACTAGATGGTGCAGCAGAGTAGCTTTACTTTGGATCAGTCGAACTAGAACTTTGGAAAATATCATGCCAAGATGGATTTTTTGCAGAGGTCTTTCAGGACGGTTTCTTTTTTCAGTTTGAGCACTAAGAGCTTCTCTAACATTACTTGAAGCTGAAAGATGAGTGCTGCCTATGAGGACTAGCCTAATATTGCTTTGTTTTAGCTAGCTATGCCATAACCAGAAACAGGCGACATCCGATTTATTTAGAAAAGCTGAGCGGTACAGTTGAGAACAAGAGCCTGAAATGTTACATTCATCATGGGAAGGGTTACAGAAAACTTGTGCAGATGATTTGCTGGGTTCACCAAATTTCACACATGGCTGTGTAGAGGGAAGAAAACCAAGGATGGTTTTAAATATTTTCTGTGGTTCAGAATGAAAAGTTTACATGATACTAATAAGAGATGGGGTTTTTTCCTCCTGTTCTTGTGTTTCTTCCTTTCTTCTTTGTCACCACAGGTACAATAGAAAGCAGAGGGGGTGATGGAATCTAGTGCTGAGGTGGGTCATCTTAGAGTCCTACTCCAACTAGTCCTTATTCATAATATCAAATGATAAATTTCCTTTGAAGTTCTCCCAGCAGCAGTCCATTATCTGTCTAACATCTATGGCTGACAATTTCTAGCCCATACTTCATGTACTTACTGGTACAGCGCCGTCAACACAGTAACAGGATATGTCTTCTGCTGCTTTATATCTAACAGTTTTACAGCTTTAACAATGAAAATGTCTTTCTGCTTTCAGGAAAAGGCCAATTCTAATATTAAAACAACATTTGATGTGCTCTTGATAAGGGAGGCTCATCAAAACATCCAATACTGGAGTTCAGGTCTGAATCAAAACTATCAGATGGTCCTTATTGACTTGGACTGTTGCTTGGGAACTAATTTGTCTGAATTGGGAATACAGATAATTTGGGGATTTGCAATATGTTCTATAGTTTGAACCTACCTCAACAATAAAAAGAGACTATGCTTTGAAAAGGTAATGACACATGATCATCTAAACTATGACTCTGAGAACTTCACAAGATCATTTTATTTTCACTTTGCAAATAATGAGAAAACTGCAGCTTGAAGAACAGTATGAGAACTGTACGGCTGTGTATTGAATTGTACCGGGCTAAGATTAAAAATGCGTACTTTAGGGTTTTTTTCCTTTAGGAGGTTTCCTGCCAGCTCTAGGACAGGATATGATTTTGGAGAGAGAGAGAAGTTAGATTCTTCTGCAGTCCACACAGACATTATTTAAAACCCTTGAGACAGAATAGTAAGAAACAGAAGTAACCAAAGTAAGTCTAAGTGCTAGTTCTCAAATTGCTAAGTCTTCATATAGTAGAACTGATTATATACCACATTTTCATTACCTCAGTATATTCTATAATTTGTTCTGTGAGTCAAACACGTCAAAAGAAGGATATGGAAATTCACTGATGGTGAGATGACTGGCAGCAAGGATGAAGCACAACTCTCTCAGAGACTTGACATATCAGTTGAAGGGGTGAAACTTTTGAACCACGATGACATCAGTCACAATTTGTGTTTTATTGATTATTGAATGAAAAACAAATTGATGCTAGAAGACAATTACTCTGGAGCTCATAACTGGGTCAAATATTCTTGTGAACTGTGTATGTGTGACTGTATCAGTGAACACGGATGCATATTTGGGCATGCAAGAGCACATTCTTCAAGCAAAATTATGTCTTGCTCAGAAAATGCAATGCAGTCAGGTATAAATGAAGACGTTAGGGTAGTAAGTGGGGTGGCGACATTTTTCTATTTATTTTCTAGAAGAAAAGAATTACATTCTGAGCAACTCTTTTGAGTCCCATAAAACTACAGCAAGCCAGTTTGTGCTAATAATAAAACAAGAGGAAAACTCGCAAAAGACAAATCTAAATCCATGCCACTAAATCCACACTTAGGTAAGCAATTAGGTATTTTTCAAGATTTTTCTCTTTCTGTCTCTCTGTGTGTATTTAAGTGTATATTTACTATATGAAAACATATATGCATATATATATATATAAATTTGTATTCCACTTGTAGAGGGTAAAAGAGGAGAGGACATGGGAGGGTGACTGTTCAGTGCAATTGGGCATACTGAGCTGAGAGCCAAGTGATGGTGTGTATTTAGTTTTTAGAGTGCAAGTGGGGGAGTGAATGCATTTGGGGTAGGAAATATAGTCCTGACAAATGGAAGAGAACCGGATATATTTTTTAAGGATTTTGAAAACTTGTTTTATAGACTGTTTTGTCTTTATTTGGATCCAGTTCTGCAGTGGTGAAGTGAGAAGAGGCTAAAAAGATCTGGGGATGATTGTATGTGGGTATTTTGGTCCATGTCATTCTCATGTGTCATCTTGAAATGTGGAGAAGAGCTTTGGGAGGCGCATGAGGAGGAAGGGTGATACTAAGCTGTGCATCTGGGCTACAAAGAAGAAATAAGAGTTGTTAGCCAAGGGGTGAGGATGGGTAGCATTGGATGAAGGTGGTGTCCTGGACATTGTGGCTGTGTTGCAAGAAGGCTTAATTGTGTGAAAGACTGTGTGCTTGAAATGGCCAATTTAAATTTGCGCTTGTGGGCCCATTCAGATGTTGCTGTGCTCCAGACAATATTATTGAAGGTCTCAGCCATCAGAGAGCAGAAAGACAATGCACATCAAAATGGAAAATTAGTATAGGCATTCACATAATAAAATCCACTAATCCAATCATAACTGCACAACCGCTACATTCTGTTACAGTCTGGAAAACAAGATGTGTATCCCATGAGGCAGTCACAGAGGGCAATATTTCAAAATAATTTCCATCACCTGGTATGTTAGAATGCCTAATTATGAGCAACCTTATATTCTAAGGTTGCTCACATTTTATCTCAGGAAATTAAAGGAGACATTTGAAAAAGGTAAAGGAAGGCAAACTTTTTGAGCAATTAGTTCCAGTTTACCTAAGAACTTCTAAAATGCAGAATCTCTGCTAATAATTATTACACATGATCAGTTTTGAAGTCTTTCATTACATTTGTTTACCATTTAAGACACATTCTCTGCAGTTTAGCCCCAAAGAAATTTTGTTTAGCATAGTGGAGGCTGCTAGAAATGGTACTAAACCAATACCACATCCACTACAACATCTTGCCATGGCAGAACTGCTCTGAGTTACATGCCTTCAGATTTAAATTTCCAAAGTGAATATGTTGTGCACTATTTCTATTGTGAGGCTTTTCCATAGCCTAATAAGTTATCTCAGCCACAAGAAGTTTTGCTCATATTCAGCCCTTTCTTAGTACTGTCTCACTGCTCCCAGGTCCATCCAACATTAACGTCATCCTTCCCTTCTGCTTGGTCAGCAATTCAGAAGCATTTAGATAGCCCTGGTCGCTGGCCCCTTCATCACTGACACCACCACCACCAAGGATGAAATCCTATTAAAGCCACGAGTGTGTGACCTGTGTAAGGAGTTAGGGAGGGCTCCTATGGGTCTGGTTGTGTTTTAAAGCTTCAGGTCATGTGCAGGCTCCATGAAGGGCTGCTTTCTCCCCGGGGTCATGCTCATGCTCTGCAGAACATTCTTTCCCACTTTCTCACCCCTGCCTGTTATGAACCGTGATGAAGGACAACATCCAATACCTGACACGTCTGAGAGCAGTATTTTTGCTCCTCCTCCATCTCTGTCCTACACACCCCTGGCTTTCATTCCCTTTGGGAGGAGTTGGGACAATGGCAGTCAGTGACTTCTACCATTACCTGTAACATCTGGAATATTAAAAATAATCAGTGTTGCAAGAGATAGTGAAGATGAAAAATGATACGTGCCAGAGATAACCATTAATAGGTTTATTATAATTTCTTACATGTGACTTTTTGGGTTAGGACATTTGATCCCAATATCAATAGCTTCTCTGTCCCCAGGGAAAAAACTTAATGTTTTTGCTTTCTGAACTAGTCACTATTTATAATATGCATACCCTTTATTACAATCATTTATTTTTTTCAACATTTTATGAAGTGTGCTTATTAAATGAAATGGTAAGTCTGGCACTGGCAAGTCTCTTGTGCACTTTTTTTCGCATTTCCTTTCTTTTGGCAGGTCCGTGGAAAGGGAGTAGGTTTCTGTGGGCTGTGCATGCTTTTCCACCCTTTTTCAGGATTTGTCACATCTCCTGGAAGGCCTTATAACTCACAAAACATGATTTTATATCCCAGCAATTTGCCAAGTCTTGTCAAATCCTAACATTTTTGTTGGCAACTACTTGCATCTCTCGGCTGAAAGGGAGTAACTTAGATCATCCAGTCACAATGCTGTTCTTTGGATACCTTTTGATGGTCAAAGTGTTAGTTTTGATACATGGTTTAATCTCTGCTTGTAAGGGGCTGTCCACTATATTTCATGTCCTCACTCAGTGAATCTTTTGCAATGTGGACATTCTGCTTCATCAGCTGATTTTCCAGTTTTACACGTCTGCACTTACAGTCCCACTTCTCTCTGAAGAAAAATGAATGATCTGAGGAAAAAAAAACTTTAAAAATTAAATAGAGGCAATATTTCTTGCTTCTTTCCAATACAGTTCCTTTGTTAGGTACAGTTGCAGTGACCTCTGCCATACTGTAAGGCAGGCAATAGAGTGAGCTGATCAGATATTTACTTTTTTGGAAGATGTTTTTTCATCCTGTTTATTTTTAACTCGTGCCTGTCACCTTAGTGCAACAACCACAAAACTTCAGCTCTTGGGGTGTGGAATAGCAGTTATTTAAATCTTTAGAATAGGAGTAAGTTTTAAGATGAGTTATTGTTCATTACAGCTTGTTCAAACCGCTCTGAGTGAGAGAATTTTTGATGGTTTTAAATACCTAAAATATAAAATAATTCTCATCTTTTCACTGAACAAATTAGTGGTGACAAAACCAAGAGGATATGGGATTTCCTCAGGTAGGATCTGTGAAGACAGTATTTATTGGTTTTGGTTACTAGCTCAAATAGAAGTGAGAAATTTTAATAATAAGCAGCGCAACAGATGTTAGATCGCTACGTCTAGTCCTGCCATATGCTCTTTGTTATGAGTCATTCTGGATGCCATCCATCCCCGTACCAGCGCTCGCTGGAAGCATCAATCTGTAGCAGGGAGAGCAAACCCAGGCATATGCACAGGAACAGCTGGGGGGGTCTGCCTATCTCCTCAGCTCGTTCAGAAGGGGGGGGTGCAAGAGCCAGGCTGCGTTTACATTCACCGCCATCTATACATGACCCAGGCTGTGCTGGGTCCTGCTTAATTGGTACACAGCAAATGAGGAATCCACTTCTGGCAGTTATTTTTAGTTGTTCCTTGTGACACCTCAGGATAGCAGTAGAGCCTGACCTCCCTCTGAAATGAAGCACTCTTTGCCCTTTAGCACAGAGTTGCTTAAATTCATTTCAAGCATGAATGTATTCACCAGCCTCTGTCCGTGTCATATTTTCAAGGGAAAAGTAGGATGGTACATACTCACACTTAGTCTATACAAGGAGCCTGTGCTTAAATTTGTACCCCAGATGGATTCTGTCCTTTTTTCTTTCTGTTTGAAAGCAAACACCCTGCCTTTTCATGCACTAGTGCAGTCTTGTGTATCAGTGGTAGGGAAGAGGAACAGATGCCAGAGGAGCTGGAGGAATAGAAAGGACAGGCTGCTGCTACCTCTGACAAGAATCATCTCAGGAGATCGTGGGTAAGGAACAGCAAAAGCAACTTTTGCTGGAAGGCAACCACGAGTAATTTTCTTTCAGTTTGAGGAAAACCTCACTAGCTGTTAAAAACCAAGCTATGCACTTTAAAATTGGGAGTTATTTCAGCAATGAATCCTTGATGATAAGTGCAAGCATGGAACTGTCTTTCCTTCTCTCTCTGTGCCTTCTTTCCTTAAGCCTCCTCCCACCCCAAGGGAGGAGAAAAAAAAAAAAAAGTCTATTTTCAGCTGTGGATACATGTCTCTAGCTGCTCCTCAGTGAGAATTAGTAATTGAGATGTTCATCTGGTCAGAGCGAGCAAATTGGAAATCCCCGCGTACCTTTGCCATGCGAGGGCAGAGCTGGCTGGGCATGCAGCAGGAGGCGGGCAGCCCCAGTTGTCCCCAGGTCCCCAGGACTCCAGCATTCCAGCACACAAGAAGAAGGAAGCTGTTGTGCAGCAGAGGGGAAGTGGGAAGTAATTTACTTTAAAGGATTTCATGCTTTGCTTCAGAAAACTGGCTAAAATTCTGATGTGCTTTTGAGAGGAAATCTCAAGATACTGCCATGGTAGCAATATTTTTGGTCGCTTAAAGTAGCTTACTGAGGACCCAACCAGCTTTAGTTCCTTGACATATGTCTAAACTTCAGTGAAAGTGAGTCATATCTAGATTTTTATTTTTTTTTCTGGTGGCAAATCTAATTTTTACTGCCTTGCGCCCCGCTGTGCTGGTTGCACTGCGTTGCAATCTGATCCCTGGAGGTGCTGAGTGGTTCTCTCAGCACCTACACATCAGCGTGGCCTCTGCACTCAATCCTGCACTGTACTTGACTGCATAAGGCCTCTGGTGCTTTACGTACAAGAGAAACACCATCACATCAGAGAACTGTTCATATACTGACATACAGTCCTGGTTCTGAGCGTGTTTCAGAATGATGCAGGGTACCTGTGCACCCTTAGAAGCCAGAAATGGCTTGGTCCAGAGAAATATTTCTAATTAATTTAATAGAATACATATTATAAGCATGGTGATTACTTTTTTTCTTCCTATCAGACTCAATTGTACCAAATTTTCTATTAGGTTAGGGAATGTTACACTTTAACAATTCTCTGTGTGTGTGTATTAGATTTGAAATGTTTATTTTGGTATATGATCCAGAGATTTCACCCTCTGCATCCCTCTCACACTGTGCAGAAACCAAACAATGAAGCTCGTTCTTTTAAAGTCACAATCTCCGTAGTGTTATTTGCACCATAGCTTTGTAATAGAGGGAGATCAGTCTCCTAAACAGTCACCCCTTTTTTTTTGCACAGGCACCAAATGGGTTATTTTTCAATGAGAGGTACATTTGCAGAAGACTCTTTTGCCAGAAAATGCCTGTCTGTTAAAACAAGGGTTTTTTCCTATGAATAAGCAGCATTTGGAGGCAATGTTTACCAAGTCCAAGACGCATTTTTTTAGAGAAAAACTGTATGATGGCAAATGCATATGGCTTTATTACTGTAAATTAAACTGCCATTTGGGTGAGTTATTGCAAATATGCAACCCAAAGGTAAAAGCTCATCTGGATGGATATGTATGTATGTATTTACACATCACGTTTTTGGTTCTTGTTTTGGCAATCTAGGCTGGACCGTTAATGTGGATATTTCCCACCCTGGCACTGGGACGTGTTCCCCCCTTGTGGCAACAGCACATATGGAATTTTACGAGTCTGCTCTGTCTCTTCACTAACGGGCTTCACCTTTTACCTCTAAGAGCTGAGGATCTTAATTTTAAATCCAGGGTTTACAGGTTCAGATCTTGCAGGCAACCTAGCCAGAGGTGTTCTTACACGGACCCAAAACTAGTAACAGCAAAGCCAAGTAAAGAATCATGATTTTACCCATGCTGTACTTCTTCTTCCACCTTTACTGGACACTAGTATGTCTTTCCAGTTTTTGTGATAATAGGTGAATCAAAATAATTCACAAAGAGAAATGTGCTTTTTCCCAGAGACAGTGGTGTATTTAAGTGTATTTTTATGGTAGATGAGGGTTTGGTGTGTCATCTTTGAAAATATGGGCAAATGGATTATTTCTTTGATCCAACAAAAACAGCCACAGAAAGAAAAGGATGCAAAACTCAGGGTGTTGCGAGTTCACTCTCAGAGCTAAGCTGTGGTCTCTCTGTTTTACTATTGCCAAGAATGCACGCCAAGTCATTGAGGTTGACCACGTTTTATTACCTCTGTTTTTGCTATTCTACCTTATTCCTGAGACAAGTGGGAAAATTGTGTCTGAAAACTGTCTTTAAACCCTGGACTTCTAGATTGTACATCTTTAATGAATACTGGATGTGTTCCACTACTGTGTGCTGCTGTCTGGGCCTCGGCTTATTAGATACTGTTTCAAAATCCATAATTATAACCAGGTTTGTGATGGGTCACATGCCTTCGTATACAAAAATTTCTGTCATCCCGCTAGAGCTGCTATTTCAGAGGAAATCAACTAATTCAAAACTAGCATTTGAATACTTTTAGCTTTACTTTTTTTGGCCTTCCCTACCCAAGGTGTGAAAAATGGCAATTTCTATATTTCTGGGAAATTAATTTTCAGGGTTGACTTTGGGCCAGTAACCTGAAGTGCTAACATAGTCCATATGTCTGACTAGTAAAGGTTGACTGAAAAGTATGAAAGTTCTAGTGAAAGTCCATTTTTCCTGCTCCTTTCAGTAAATTGCAGGATTCCATTATACTGACGATAACCCATGGTTATTCACATCTGAGCACTGATCCCCAGTGAAGCTGGGATGAAGGTAAAATGCATGGAATTTGTTCTCTATGGGTGCCGCTTTTCATGCGGAGCAAAAGCTCAGTATTTATATTTGCTCTCCCATGGCATTTGTCATCTTTCTGCCCCTCTCTTAAGACTATAATTCCCGCCTGATATTGTCTTTTTAAACTACCTCTCATTTTAATACGTTTTGTGTTTTCTTAACATAAATGCTGTCATGCAGCTCTTCTACTTCCTTTATTGAGAAAACAGTAATACTCATATGATGGTGAAAAAAAATTGAGAGGGAGGGAGAGACAGAGAAAGGAAACAGAAATCATAACCAAAAAGTTCACACTGATTATTGAAATAGTCAGTGTTCCCTTGGGCTGTGGAGAAGGAAAAGGCGCTTTTACAGTGTCTTGGAATATTTCTCTTCTGTGCAATTCTGACTTTTCACCATGTATTCATGCTACGATGAGAGAGGGGAAGAAAAGAAAAAAAGACTTGGAGGTTTTACAGTAAGTTTTTTTCGTTATCTTTCATAATGACACTTGTTAGTCACAAGACCCAGGGAATAATAATGTTCAAGTTTTTAAAACTATGTTTCTTGATACTCCTGTCTAAAACTATTTAACAAGCACATTATTTTAATACTAATGGTTTTGACCCCTCTGTGAAAATTTTGTAGCTTAAAATGTGCAGTGTCACAGTGACACTTAATGTGGAGTCATCACAATGTTTAGTACCGTGTTATTACTAGTAGGAAATGTCTATGTATTTGTAGAAGGCTTCAAAAGTCGGTTTTCAGTGAGATATTTAAAGACAGAAAGGGAGACAAATAAAAACAGTGAAAGAATTCAGTGAATAGCTTCTGTACAGTCAGGAGGGACTCCATGCAAGTATGGAGCATTTCCCTGGACTAGAAACCCAAATCATAATCAGAGAGCTGCAATATTTTAAGAAATTCTGCCTATCAGAGTCTGCTTTTTTCTTTCTGAGCTGGCTTGGGTTCAAATTAAATTGAAATCAGTTGTAAGACTCATTTATTTCTCTGGACTTTGGATCTGCTGAAGACAAGTCACTGGCAAAAGTTCTTTCAGATTTCAGAGCACATAAAGAGGCAATGCCGCGGCCGCGTCGGCTTCAGAGCTGAGCTGTGGGCAGTCGGCAGGGCAGAATCAGGCCTCGGGGTGGAGAGGGGAAAGATGCAGCAGCTTTCTCCTCCAAAGAAAGTTATTAGGTACTGTTTGAAAAATCGACTGTATTTCTCTACACTAAAAAATGCACCATAAAATTTTTGTTCAATATTAAGATACAAGTAGCAGTAAATTACTGAGCTCCCTTTACCAAAAAAAAATACAAAAGCTTCCCCCTAGACTGCCAGATGACTACCTGAATTTGCAATTGTAGCACATTTCTCCTCTAAAACTGCTACCAATCTCTCGAATACAAGCAATAACTACATATGGACATGTTTAGCAAATCAGAAAAAAAAGATTGATTGCTGGGAAATGTTTTGTTTCCAATTATTTCCTCTGTAAAAGCTAGAATTCCAGATAAACAGAGCAACAAAATCCTGCTGGTTTGCAAGTATACACTGCTTTAGAAATGCTATTAAAACTCACCTAGCAGAGAAAACTGAAAACAAAAATCTTTTCGTATTGATATGCTTTAGGGTTAGATTTAAGCGTTTTGGGGTAGAGTGCCATTGTGAGTAAAATATTTAGTGCTGCTTTCATCACAACTCTGCATTTTAGCTTTATTTTTTTATTCTCTATCCTGTTAAATGAACTTGATTTTTCATACTGACAGTATACAAGACTTGTTTCTCCTGTCCAGTATATATAACACTTGCTAAATCAGCTCCTGATGGACCAGCTAATTTTAACAGGAGACACGAAGAGATACACCATTACTTATTATTTCTAATGTGTTTCTTAATATGAAACTTGTCATTTTCAGCTGTGATGCTGAGTCAGCAGTAGGTTTATTTCCAGAATTACTAAAACAACTTTCCTCCCAGAGTAGCAAGGGACCCATGATTCACTGGTAGAGAGCAGCGAAACAGAAAGAGGCCTTTTTTCATCTTTTAATATTAAAAAATAAACTAGTAAGAGTTCATAAAACAGTCCTGGGGAACTTCTGAGAGACAAAAAAGTGGCAACAGATCTCGTATTTCACAGATTGAACACAACCTTATTTAATTTGGGTTGCATCTTAATTATACATCTTACGTTATTTTACACATGCTGCAAAATAAGATTTAGAGGGATCACTTTTTATTTGCCTATACCTACTTCACATATGTCAGAATCAATCACTTTTTTGGACAGATGTTTTCTTACTCATATGCCACAGTGAAGTGACATTTTGTACATGTAAACTTTCTTTTGGTTCACAGCATTTAATGACTGCCCTTTCCCATCCCCAAGTTTTTGGAAACATCCAAATGCTAAGTCCCAGATTCAGAGATTTAGAGAGGGCTGTTTTAAAAAATACTAGGCCACATTGAATTCAAATGGGGACTTTTTTTACTTAGGATATTTTTTCGGGGAGGGGTGGGTGTTCTTCCTTTTCTGCAAATTAAATATCTTTATTTCCATCATCATCAACACTATTTTGATAAAGAGCAGAGGAATGCATGTTACTCCTCAGCTAATAAATCAGCACAAGAGTTTTTCTAAGATAGTTATATATTGATAAGCTGTAGTGCAGACTTGAACAAGTATAAGCACATATGCACATAGATTGTATGTACAAAAGCCCCAAATTTGTAAGTTGTCATAAGAAAGGACTGTTTTTTTTCTACTGTCATGATTCTCAGCTAAGAGTAACCACAGCACCTTTTCTGGGCACCTCAAACCCTTTCTGAACCCAGGAAAAAGCTGTAACAAGAAGCTCTCCCTTAAAGGGAATATAATCGTGTGGAACAGCATCTCCACCAGCAACTTTTCATAGACAAATTGCTATTGCAAGCCAGTAGAAGGTCATAGAAGACTACCTTTGCTAATGCTTTTAGGTATCACCAGCATCTCTCACAAATGATTCCCAGATTGCACTGATGGATTAGCTTCTCCTTACCCTGTGTCCATCTTAATATTATTGGAGCTCTGTGACATCTGAGGCATGGCACACTGAGGGCACATGCTGTCCTTGCGCTAGGGATGGAGTGAGAGGCTCAGACTTCATGGCTTCAGCCATTCCTCTCAGATCACACACAATTCATGCCTGTGAAACTCCAGAGAGGCAGCTGCTGTCAGGGCTGCCCTGTTCAGGATGGACACGAAGCCTTTCAGCCATGTGGAGCATGTGCAAGACACATATGATCCTTGCCGTGCTCTCCTCCAGCGCTCTCTCTGCTTGGAGACAGAAGCAGCTGATACTAGAGGAGAGAAAACCCACCGATGAATGCCAAGCTTCACAGCACCCTCTTATTTGCCATCCCTTCCCACTAGCTCCTCGCAGCTTGTTCCTCTGCTTGTGCTCCAAGTGTTCCTGAACATGCAAAGAGGGCTCTCACAAAATACAGTAAACATTTACAGTAAGTACCCTTCCGTCCTGGCAGATACGGACTTACTAACAATCAAAACTGTTTTTTTAAACTTTTCCATTGGCAGATATGAAAATGCTAGACTTCAGGAGACGAAACAAAACAGTTGTTCAAGCACCCCCCTTATCTGTGCTGTTGCCCCTTACTGCCTCTGTGCTCCCTGTTCTCCAGTGACCCCTGATGAATACCACTCCAGCTGAAGGTCTGGGGTCCCATACAAAAATGGTTTCAAGCAATTTGCCCAAGCTGCCCTCTGGCTTTTCTTAGCCCCTTTCACCAGGGCTTTGTCATGACTTTCCATAGCCACACTCAGCTGGAATATTTCCACATTTAGTAGCCAGACCTTCACAATCAGAAAAGACCTTCAGACATCTCTTCACATCCAGAATAAAATGCAGCACCAAATTTGGACTCAGCCATCCCTCAGAAACAACACACCAGATTTTTCTTATCCTCAAAATCGCTTTATAGAATTAAGTCCATCCCCTAACCACTGTAGAAAAGAGGAGCAACTGTAACGCATCTTGAATATTAGGGAGCTGTCAGAGCAAAGGAGGGGACATCTATCTTCAAAGATGTTCTTTGTAGAGTGTTTCTGCATTCCCCATCCAAAGCAGCGTCACTGGGGCACCTTCACTAGGGAAGGATATTTTCTGCGCTCATATTAACAAACTGCTGGAGTCAGGATAATCTGTAGCCGTCGTGTTTATGCAGGAAAAGTTAAAAATGATGGAGTAATCAAGCATGGGGTTTGATCTATAATTTGAGCAAACATTTCAAACTACCTTCCTTAATTGGGACTTGGCCTCATGTTAATTGGTTTAAGGTAAGTGACCCTATTGAGAAGCAAGCATTGCTAATGCACAGAAGACAGTGGGGTTGCAGGCAGGCAGGGTATAGTAGCTTAAGAAATTATTAACCACTGACTGATTGCTTTTATTGGCTAGCCACGTGGGGAAGATGGCCGTCACGCCGCACACTCTCCTCTATGGCTATTTATGTCAGATATAAATTACTCAGTGCTAATGTACACTGCCCACACCAAGGAAAGCAACAGCTCAGACACAATTTTGTTCATGTGACTAATTTGAATTTGTAATCAGTGCTTCTTCTTTGCCTTTTTTTTTTTTTAATGGGTGATGTTAATGTCTCCTCCTCACTGTTGCAGAGTAAGGATTCAATTTTGGTTTTGTCACAAGCCTATTATGTGATGTAGCCTGCCATAGTTTTATTTGTACAAATATGCTTTCTTACTCCAATTTTATGTTTTATTTTTTGAGCTTATAAGATTTAGTGGTAGGACAGGGTTTTACTGTGCATACGCATAAAGTGTTCAGGGTTGTAATGCATACTATTATAAGCTGAATAAAAATCTATCTCTGTACCCATTCCTTGCATGTTTATCAACTGCATGTTTTGCACAGAGAGTTTTATGTTATACATTCACACAGTGTTCTCCTCTGTCACTTTCGCATTCTGACAGTCCATTGTTTACACACTTAAACAATACATTAGTAGAGGTTCAGAAAGAAAACAGTTAGACATTCACTGTTATCTCAGGATATTGTGTTCAATAGTGCCTCTAGTGCACTGGGGTCCCTAATCAATGTAAATATTGTTTAAGATGAACATTACAGTGGGCATACCATGGAGCCAGACCACCAGCAGAGCATTAAACAAGGACAGATGTGAATGCCAGGATAAAAATGAAGACATTCCTGAAGTGTAAGTATGTTACTTATATCTGTTTATAGGAAATGATCATGAAAAAGAAAAAAAAAAAAAAAAACCAACCCAAACGAAAAACTTCTGGGAAATAAGAATGCCAAATAAAGTCATTATGTTGAGATACTGCAGTTGTATGTTTGCTAAAATAGCTAACTGAAAGTGCATAATATTCTGGTATCTTGAATAATTAAGATCTTATAAACTTAATCCTGTATGAATGTTGTTAATAGCTTTACAAAGGTTTAATCACTTTGGTGGTTATCTGCACAGGAGCAAAATGCACGTTTTTATTTTATACACATGTGTTTCTCTCAGAGGTAGTATCTTTTATAAGACTGGAGGATCTAATTAGGATAACAGACAAATAGAATTACACTGTCTTGCAAGTCATTCAAGGAGAAGCAGTGAGAGAGATAAACCTCTTCTAGTTCTAATAATTTATAAAGATAATCTGATTCCTGCTTCTTGCTTAGTGGACTCACGTTGATTAATTCACTAGGTGCCAATTTCCATGAGCAACCATACAGCATGTTTCCTACTGACATTTAAACACCAGTTTTTTCCTTGCTGGCTTTGTAGTCAGGGTGCTTTCTACGCTGCCCTGATTTGAAGATTATTCGTGACATTTGCAAGGGATTTGGAGCCCCCATCACACTGACTATTCATGGTACTTGTACACATAGTGCCTGGGCACATTGCAAGGGCAGGGGAGGTGGTGGTGCCTGCTGCTCCAGAGCTGGCAATGGCACAGGCTGACTCGTGTGGGGCAAGCAGGGGCAGGAGTCCCCTCTGGGGTGGGTAAGCAGGATGGGCATCTCTCCTGGGGTAGGCAGACAGGGTTGGGGATTCCCTCTGGAGGAGAGCAGGGCCAGGGAGGGAAGTCCCCCAGGAGAAGTGGGGAGGGGAGGCATGTTGACTGATGGTTTGGATTGGAAATAGGACTGCCATTCTTTCTCAGGGGTGCCAAGGAGGATGCAGCCTTCTCCATTTGCTATGGAGAACAGGATCTCAGACGTTCTCGTGTGACTGAGATGTATTTTCAAAGTGTTCAGTCCTCAACAGCACCCAGAGCTGGAAGGTCTCAGCCCCTAACTGGCCACTGAGACATGAAACATCTACTACGTGGGAGTCTCTTAAAAGTCCTTGGCCCAAAAGCTGTGGCTTTCATCTATATATCTGTGAATTCAACAGATGAAATTAAAACAAGCCACAATGTTTGATAGCTGGATGGATATCAGGTTGTCATTACTGCAGGGTTCTTGGTAGGAGTCTGATTTAGCTTCAATATTGATTTCTTAAATAGTGATGGCAGAGAATCTGTTGGAACTAACATATTGGATTACTGTCTAAGCCAACAATGATTTAGGACTGAGTTGATTAAACAATATGGTTTGGGATAGGTCAGCAGACTTTATTGTTCATTGTTTTTCATTTTGTAGTAAAATCAACTACGACAGCAGTCTTCTAGAACGTGATTAGCACAAACACTATTGTTGTTTGACATGGTACATCAGATATAATGATTTCCATCCCAGATCTACAGCTTTGCTTTTTTACATTCTTGATTGCATAATTGAAAGCAGCAGCTTTATCTTTCTTCTACCTTTGGTGGAAGTCATTCAATAAATAGTACCAATTACATTACAGCTTAGAGTCTGATGTAAAAGGCACTGCATTTCACTAGCTCTTGCCAATGCAATAATACTCTGTACTGAACCAAGGCATTACATTTACTTTTAAGAAAACAACTGGAAGTATGCAGAGTGCGTGTCAATATTGAAAGCACTATGTAGGCTGCAGAAAAATCACTTAATGCCTGAGTTATCCTGTATTCTGTATCACCCTGCTGGGTGGTTGTTCATGTCAAGTATAGGGTTTAATATTAAGAGCAGTCACTGTACTAAAAGGAAAAATATGTTTACCGCTTTCAGAATTTATTTTGCATTTGCTCAAAAACCTGCTCCTACTAACGTGGGTTGTTTTGCCAAAATTTAGGGAAAGTAGGACTGAACCCTGAAAATGACTCACTGTCAGAAAAATACACCCCTTTCCTGAAAAACACATACTTATGACTGACCATATGCATGTGAATATTTCCATGACTACAGAGGATATTGATTGGTCCCTGTGGGACTACTCGTGTATAAATGCTTGAAGGATCAAGTTCTAATTTTGCTCAATATCAGACCTAATTGCTGTAGATACTATTGACAAAAACTGGAGGTTGTCTCCTAGTTGGGGTAGCTGAGGATGTTCTATGAATTTTTTTCATTAGGTGATTTATTACACGTCTACTTTTTTAGAACAGTCCAAATACAGTCAGTAACTATTTATACAATTAAATTTAGCAAGTATGAAAAATGTGTTATGCTGCCAGTTTGAAACATATTCCTAATAGCTAATTTTATATATGATAGACCATGAGGAAGCTGTCATCAGAATAATACTGTGAGTTTTTATACATTCTCTACATTTCTTTTTACTTAATAGACTGTTTAATAACACTGTAGTCAAAACCGAACAATAGAGATTAATGATTGGATGTAAGAATACTTCAAGGTAAAAATTAAACATACATAACATTCCACCCAGTGATACACTACGGAAAGCTCTCAGGCATGTAAAGAAGAGCTTAAGAACCGCTTTAGAAAATCAATGCATAGAGAGAACATGCAAAGGGTGTGTGCTGTGAAGTGTAGTACCACGCAAGTTTTTCCTTTTTATGGGAAAGGTACTATAAAGAACGTGACAAAAAACAACAACAATAAAACAAACAACAAAAAAATAACACCAAAAAAAGGGCACACAAAAAAAAAAACCCAAAACTTTCAAAACTGTTATTTCAAGGAACTTCTTAGAGAGATTGAAAAGTGACCTAACCATAAAATACTAAATTGTGTGAGGGGGAGATACATCTTACTTATTTTTTTCTCAGTTATTCTTGCAATAAAGATTTCTGTGTTGTATACACGGCACAAAACAGCAATGTCATATTTTTCCTTAATGCTCTTGATTTACTGGGCTCATAAAATATAAGACCAGAAGTTATTCTTGATAGGGACTCATTCTACCACTAACACATGCAGGCTGTTTTTTGCCTTAATGCGAGAGAACCTCACTTGGTCTATTTGTAAACTAGTAGAAATGTTGCCTACAGAAGGGAGAAATAATTGTGTAAGAGTTTTGCAGCATCAGTTGCTAGATTAACAGCTCTCAGGTTGCATTTGTTGTTTCAGCATGATCCCTTGAAAATACATTCAGAAGGTAAGAACGAGGAACCAGAGAAAGCCCATTCCAAAAGCATCCCTGTGCACGTGGGAGGACAAATCCAGCTCCTGCACAAGTGCCGTTGCTGCTGTTGGCAGCATCAGCCAAAGCTTGATTTGTCCTCTATGGCCAACAGCTCCAGCTCAGCGGGCATCAGCATGCGGGTACAGCTCTGCTTCCCTGGTCCCTCCCCACCAGGACGCACCAGCCCAGCAGCCACTGCCGTGTCCTGCACCAGCCTTCCCCACCCAGCACTGCCCAAAGATGCTCCCCGCCTTCCACAGGCACCCTGACAAATAGCCAAGAAAATCTCTTTCTCTTGAATCAACAGTGAAAAGCCATTGAGCTCCAGGGGGATGGAAGCGGCTCTGATTGTGGCGTTTGGCTTTGCAGCCACTTCCAGTAGGCAGCACAGGTCCTCTGGCAGCAGGAGCCAGCTGATACACTAAACTACGCTAAAGTAGTGTTTAGAGAAATAGTAATTACTAACATCCTCTCTCAGTCAAGCCGACACTAACCAGGCCTACTGCTAGGTGTGTGTATATACATACTCACGCTCAATAGATAAATAGATATGTGCATATACCCCAGGAAAAATATCTCTCTGTAAGGTGACGAGGTCTTACTTTAAATCAAGTACTTGACACTAATAAAAACAATGCATTCGGCCATAAGATCCCGGCGTACTGACTGGCTACGAGGCGAGTCAGTATTGAGCAGGCCTTTGCTTTCTGCACTCTCTGGGGTTTTTTTCTATATCACAAGTATCCTTTGCATCTTCCCAGACGTTTGTAAACAGACTGTTAAAAATGTAAGCTTATTGTATTGTTTGCTTAATATGAATATAACCAAAGGGAATACAGTGGAAATTTGGCAGGAATTGCATGTGTTCACTTTCTGTCATTTTAAAATGACCCAAAATGCTGACAATTTTACTTTATCTGTCATTACTTCCTCCACTCTCAAAAGGGAATTTACTATGCAAAGTGTTTTATCTGATATTTTTTAAAGAATTGCAAGTGGGAGGTAAAAATTGTCAAAGGTATCCACATGGCTTGGGAGATTACCAAACTGGTTAAGGTTCGAAGTACCTTTTGTAGAGAAGCAAAGGCTCATCAACTATTTAGATGTTTTGAAAATTTTATCTAATGCTCTTACCAATAAATTTCCCTATGATTTTTGAAAGACTACCAGTCAAATCAGCAGCAAGTAATTCACCATCTCTTAATAGCAGGCAAATGTTAATCTATAATAAATACATGTGTATATAACAAAATACCATCTGACAATTTGATGATGTAATCAAATAGTAATTAGGGGAAAAACATCTTACTAGGCCATTTTAGTGCCTGCAGCTATTTGTTATTATTCTTATTAGTAGAAGAATCAAGTACTGGCAGTTAATATAAACCATGTGCAAACAAATTGTTGATAGCTACCTTAGAGATACCATCAACAGACTTGTGTATCTAGAATTTGTTTCTGGCAGCATTTGTTAGAATATTGATTTCTGTAGAGGAAGAACTGTGAATGATTCTACAGAGACAGAATTAATTTAAAAAACACATCTGACAGAGAATATCTTGTTTTCTGTGGACCTGATTTTGCTCTCACTCAATATTCAATCCCAAAAGATGTCAAACAGCCAATCTCCATTTCAACAAAATACTTAAATTCAGATTTCGCTTTAACCCTATCAGTTTTACTGAAACCGTGCATTTACCAATGTCCAGAGAAACTTCAGCAGAGCTAGAGGTTAAAAGTGAAGAACTCAGCATTCACTGCAATTTGCTGAGAGCAGGGTATGAGCCCTGCTTTATAATTAGCAACTGAGTTAATTCCAGTCAAAAAGAACTAGGGAGCAGTATTTTTCTCCTGTCTTTCTTTGGATGTTTCTCTGTTTCCAGTAACATTTTTAGGACCTATTCCTGCAAATATTTTTCTACATGAGTAATTCAACTCCTCTGATAAATACTATTGAATTCACTAGGGGTAGATTCAAAAGCAAATTTACTTATCTGGGCAAACGCATGCAAGACAGGGCTGTTAGGCAGCTCCCCATGACAGTAGAGAAGAGAAAAATATGCCTGTGGGACTAAGGCCTGGAGGATTGGGCCCATAGCCAGTGACATTATAATATTTTTTTTTAATAATGAGGAAAACCCACGCATGAGTGAAACCATATGGAAAACTGAGTTAAGGTGAGTAGGTTTTAAATAATGCTTATTTATCATTTTGAAAGAAGAAAAAAAATCCTGTTCCTGCCTATTGCATTTTATACTTTAAATGTAGGGACTGATTCTTTGGCCAAAATTCCTCTCCTTGTCAGGGGGAAAATTATCTGCTTAGATTGCTGCAGGATCAGGCCCTGAAAAGTCGTTACAAGCTTATTGGCAAAGCTTGCTCACTTCCACCTCGCTCTGGGTTTCTGTTTTTCCTATCCCTGCACAGGAAGAAAATGAAAAGTTAAGCTAAAATACATTAACTAATATCAGTTTATTAATTGGAGAATTCAACTTATCCTTTTTGCTGTTCATCTGAAATTAATTAAGTGTGTAGAATTACAAGGTGGGTGTACCACAGGCAGCAGTCCAGGCTCAAGTTAATCAAAAGAGCACATGTTGAATGCATAAAATTTAGTTAAGGTTAATCCAGTGAAGATGATCCCTCGCTGGTCCTAATTACTTTAGGTGATAGATTGTGGAATGAGAAAATAGGAAGGAAAGGAAATTTTGTCCTGCTGGTCTACCAGGATTTTCTAATTAAATTTAGTAGGCTATGCACAGGAGCAAATAGTTTCAATTTAAAGAGAAGACCACACTCCAAGGGTGCTTGTCCAAAATGAATGTAAGGAACATTGAACTAATATAGTTAAGTATCATACCTTAAAAATAGTAAAGTTAAAGCTGGTTGTTGTGCCTTTACGAGTTTTCATGCTGTTGGGAGCACTGCATTGCTCTGAGTGCTTCAGACTTAACGGAAATGTTTTGTTGGGATTATGATGTTACTATTTAGCTCTTGATAAAAGACAATGATGCATTAAAAGAGGCCTAGTCTGCTACTTCATTACCTTCACCTGAGGACCAAATAGCAGTAGGACAGAGCTAATTTGTCATAGGAATGTATTGGTGTTGTATTAGCTAAAGCCTTTTTATTTAATCTTCTTTATTACATCAATCCCAAAGAAAACAAAGGTGTTTCTAGGACCTTTTGATTTCATGTTCTCTGTTCATTACCTTATTAAGTTACTTTTTCTCCACACTTGTCCTTTGTTTCAGCTTTCAGGGAAGCTTATGAAAAGCTTTCATTTTCTCCAGGCATATGCATATAAAAGTTGTCAAATAATTTGCCCTATTTTTCAGGTTGGTGATATATCTCTGCTCAAGTGGAGGTATCTGTTTCTGATTTATTAACATTTGATCCCCTAGTTTCCTGCCATTGATCAAAACTAATACTCAGCTCAGCTGATGAGTTTTATATGAAACCTGATATTGCAGGAAGAGAGAAAAGTTAGTACCATTTTTAATATTTTTCTATTTCAAGTTTTCCAGGACCACAACATGCACACAAAACACCTAACAATATTGGGCAGCATGTATTTTTAAACATGTTTCCCTGGGATAAAATTTTTTGGAAGTAAAACAAGTATTTATCAATAGAACAGATGTTTGCTCGGTGTCATTCACATCCTGTAAACTGTATATACATTTACACCCTACCGCCAAAACATGGTTTCACCCTACTACTGACCGTCTGTCTGCCATTCAATCTCTAGTTAAGTCACGGTCAATAAGGTCAACTCTTTGGCAACATCTGTATTTGATCAGTTCACACAAAATAGGAGCCTTCCTAATGCCTGACTACCCTGAAGTATTTTAAGAGGCAGCGTATTACAATAGTTGATTCACCGCTGCTGCAGACTGCACTTGGAAGATTTTGCCTCCTCTGAGGAACTGAAATGTGAAGATTAAAATCCTTTCTAGCAAAATAAATCTCTGAAATGAGCAGGTTTAGCAGTGGCGTAGTTTCTAGACTGACAAAAAGCGTTCAGCAGTTTCTCTCCCTGAGTCCCTGGTCCCTCGGTGTAGGGATTTGGGTTTGTGATAGATTTTAACCCTGTTCTGCACATGGATTATGTTTAAAGTGTGTTTAGGATGTTGCAAAGATGAGAAATAAAGTCAGAAGAAAAAACTATCTGCAATTTTACTTCAAAAACCAGCAGCCAGGGTAATGCAGCCAATTGTTTCTTGGTGCTTCCATGCTCAGCACGGGCAGAACTCTCAGCAAGTGAGTGTTCTTTCCTCCAGATGGGCGAATGCAAATTCTTCTCTCAAAGAAAGCAAAATATTCTGGGTGTAATCCTGGCCCTGCTGAAGGTGATGGAACACACACTGGCGAAACTGAGAGAGGCAGGATGTAGCCTGACGTTACCACTGCATTATTTCATTGGCATTGGGAGCTATCTTAAAGTGCAAGGTTAGAGATTTGATTCTAAGTGCAGTCGGACTGGTGCCACTTTATTGATGTTCCTGGCTTTAGGGAAAATGAGAATAAAATCTGGCCTCTGGGAATGGGACCATGGGACATGTTCTATTTTTTCGTATTTGCTTTCGGAACAGAACATTTGACTCGGGAAAAGCAGAAAATCAAAACCAGTGGCCTCTGATGCCCTTATGTTTTGGCATGGCAAGATCTGGGGCTGACTACAGATAATCATACATAGATAAATAATGCCACCAGTGCTCTGATTATACTGGTGGTCTTCCTGGTTATGTTCAACACCGAGGAAAGCCTGAACGCTGAAATGTTTTCTCTCTGCTGGGTGCTGGCAAAACTTGGAGGGGGGCAGCAAGAGCACAACAGCATCCCACCAGCAGCCGTGAGGTTTAGAAGGGATCAGTCCTTAAATTGGGACGGGCTGAGCAGTGCCATTGGCAAGGGGTCCCTGGGAGCTTTCTGGGACTCATCTAATGAAAGGAATTTTTTTAAAAAGATGTTTATGATGGGAGTTTTGTGAACAAATTTGTTTTGTGAACAAACGTGAACATTAAGAAAATAAGGGTTTGTTTGCTTTTTTCAAAAACAACCCCTTTGTTTACTTTCTGTCATGCTGAATATTCAGTGGAAATATTTGACTGGAACAGTTGGGATAAAATTTGAAAGCACATTGAAGCAGTGAAATTGATGAACTATCTGAGTCTGGTTTCTGCTGTCAGGAGCCCTGGAAACCTCAGAGGAAGCTTGCCCTGGGTGCATTTGTTTTGTTTGGGGACTGTTCACAAACAGTGAACTCAAAACTGTACTAAATATGGGGGATGAAGGAAGAGCTGATTTGAGCTGCTGGCACATAGAAAATGCAGCAGAAAGTGTAGCTGAGGTCTTATCCCTCTCTTTAGTACTACTTGTATAACCCTGGTAGAATTTTCTAATAATTATTATGGTGTGTTAAATATACCTTAGGTTTCCCCACCCTATTGTTTTGTTCTGTAAAGCTGCCTTAATGGTTCTGTTTTAAGAATACAATATTACATCTGTTCTGAATTTCTTTACTAGGAGTCACTGGGACATCACTCTACCATGCCCATAAGTTTCAGTAGCACATTTTGATCCTTTAAAAGATGAGGGAGAAGTAGCCTGAGATCCTCTTCTGATTAGTTAGAAAAAAAAACCCAAAGGCTTACAAATATTTCAGGATTGTCTTGTCAGAGTAAAAGAAATACAGTTTTCTTGACTTTGGCGATGGACTATTACTGAAATACAAATAATAAATTAAATCAGAATTGTAATGAAAACTGTGGGAGAAAGCCTTATGACAAATTAGCTGCAGTCAAGACAACTGCCATCAAAGCCAACACCAACCTAAATTTTCAATTCACTAAAACTTGTGCCCCGTTCTGGTCAGGTTCAGTTGGTTGTTGTCTCTGCAACTGATTGCTGCACCAGGCTCCAAGCCTCAGGGGACACCACCTCCGAGTTGGGAGTGTGTGGAAACCAAATGACTCATCACACAAGAGATTTCCTTTACAACATATCCCAAAATCAGTAGTCTAAGAAAATAAGGCGCTTTTCACTGTATAAAATTCATTGAAGTATTGACAGATTGGCTTCTGAGATCTCTTTCTTCAAGTGCTTACAATTGGGCCTGAATAATTGGTTAAAAAATTACTCTAAAAGTGAGAAATGCTGAAGAGGTACTAATGGAGGCTGGGAAACAGACAAACTGACAGTTCATGTCACACAGAGGATATTTCCTGGGTTTTCTTGAACCTTTTCAATAAAGCAGAGAGGGAGAAAAATGTTTCTGGATAATTTTAATAACAAAGAAGTCACAGACATACTACAACCCTGTTTCCAGAGTCCTTATTTCCATACATCTGAAGGAGCTGGAAGCATCAATGAAAACAGAGGTAATAAATGTGGAAGTGAAGTGATTAAAAATATAGAGCTGGAAAATAACAGTGACATTCATGGGAAAATGTAACCCAGTACACCCAGGGAAATGTAATTTGAAACACAGACATCCAAAGGGAGGGAGAATCCTAGAAAGCAGCAATGCTGAAGGAGACCTCAGGGTCAAATTAGACATGAATTTGCAATACGATCTAACAGCATGACCAGCCAGTGCAGTTGTGCTGTGCAGAGGGAGACGTATCTGGGAACGTGAAGGTCGTCCTCCTTCCCGACGTGGCTCTGACCGCACAGGAGCTGGGTCTCTGGCCACTGGGAAGGAATTGAAAACTGGGGAGAGCTAAGAAAGGAGGAGAGAGTGGACTGACACAGAGCGTCTATGGGCAGAAATGCAATAAAAACACCCACTCAGCACTTTCCTAAGGCTTCAGGTGCAGAGTAAGTACCTTTGCATTGGATCTGAAACACCTGGGGTGACTGCAGTTTGCCTTCTCCCCATGCTCAAAACTGCCTCCGTGTGCACGACTTAGAGAGTCAGCAGCTTTGGATCTTGGTGCCCTCAGCTGGCCACTCACCCTGGCTGGGAGCCTGCAGACCCCCATTCTGTGGGAAGGCTTGGCAGGGACCCACAGAAGCTGGCCCTGACAAAGCAAATGTGCAAATCACAGCTTGGTGGTGCTTGCAGACCAGTGGGAGGAGGTGCTGCTGCTCTCCTTGCTGAGGATGCGCTCCTGGGCTGAGCAGTCACCAGGAGGATGTAGACCATATACTGCTTAGCCAGAGGGAGAGGAGATCTCCTACCACTCAGGACCATCAGGCTGGGCTGAAGGCATAAGCTGCCTGGTGCACACCTTCTGCACCAGCATTGCCCCAGCAGAGGCAGCAGGAGCCAGGAGCAGTGAGGGACTGTGTGAGCCCGGCCCACATGCCATGGCTGAAATGCATTTCACATTGACAATCTGGTCATGGGGAGCAGAAACCAAAATTTGAGACTGCTCCCTTCCACGGTCCCCCAATAATTGTTCCATGAATAAACAAGGGGAAAAAAGGTTTAGATTCCTGAGTGAGCATGCAAGCCTGTACCTCTCAGGACAACTGCATCTAAAACAGCTGATCAGTTTGCAGCTGTTGATAAACTTTTGAAGCCATATTCTCTAGTCTGGTTGAGCAACTCTGGTGAAAAGCAAGTGCACTGGGAAAACATGCATGGAGAACTGTCACCTCATGCATGGTGAACTACCATCTCCATGCTTCCCTTACCATGTGTCTCTCCAGACACCACGTTGCTCTCCTAGAAGAACTTAGAGAACCCTCTGACCACAATTGCTTTTCCTATATTGCTCCAGCAGCGGCAACGTAATGCCTTGTCACATTGCCTTCCTGCAGACAGGCTGCCCTGCCCAAGGAGAGGGACAGCACGTGTTCCCTAGGAGCCACAAAGCTGCCTCAAAAGCTCAGTGGAGCAGTGGGTCTCTGTCGCAAGGGCCAGACACAGGTCTTAGCATCCTGCATGGGGAAGAAAGCAGTTCTCAAACACATGTGGGTTTTTTGTGTTACTGCAAGTTTTCAAATTTCTGTTTTTCAAAATCATTCCATCAAAGAACCTAAAATAGAGTAAAACTTCTCAGTATTTTTAGTCAGGTTTTGCTTCTTGCTTTCTGGCGTCTTTATCAGTAGCAGACATTTGGCTATTATGCAGAAAAAAATTTGAAATTCAACTGGGAATACTAGTTGCTAACTAAAGGCCATGTATGAAATTGCAAATGACAGTTTGTAAGGTCGAAAATCCTTTTCTTCAGTATGACTACAGAGCTCTGAAATACGTTTGGAAATGTTCAATATAAATTTCTAATACTATCAAAAATTTTCCATATAGATGAGTGGATGATGTTTGCATATATGGAAGCATAAAGAATATCTATCAGAAACTGCTGAGGTTAATCAGATTCCAAAGGAGGCTACATATTTTAGGTCACTGAGGTCTGGTGAGAGGAGTTATTGTAAGTTGGCTTTCATTTTATTGCTGTTACTAAGAAAAAAGTTAACAGTTTGAAGCCAAGCTGCAGCATAAAAAGGTTTTTTATGTGCAGCCAAGTTATTAAGGTGGTGAAGTAATATTTTGTCCAGTAGATGGCCAATTATCTGTTAGCACAAACTGAAAATAAGTTAGAAAAATCTTTGCCTTGCTTTGCCTTCCCTTCCCTTCCCTCCCCTCCTCTTCCCAAATAATGTTTTGTGCCAGGTCCTTCATCCAACAAAATGCATTCATGTACAACCCTGGGTGTGACCAACAGCATAATTTGGCAACAGCTCTGTAAATTACAGCTATTTCTCCACTTACTCCATCTTCCTCCAAGCTTAAGAAAAAGTTAATTAGGTGATTGTGCATCAAATTCAGTATTTTGAATGCTGTTTTTTCCAATGGCCGTTGATTTTTATCTAGAGAATATAATAGCTAGTAGAGATGAATGGCCAGCTATTATCGGTTTCTGCACAAGTGGTATATCCTATGATTGTCTGACAAATTTAATTAGGATAATTCACCAGAAGAATAATTAAAAACCCGAAATAGTTTGCACTAGGCCCACCAGTTTTAATCTCCACCTTAGAGATCACATTTCATTCTGTCAAGCAACAGTATTTAACTAAATTAGATGAAATCCCACTCCATTACTGCTGAACTGAAGAAACCTTAGCCCAGTTTATTTTTCTGTCGTGCAGGCAGAGTCCTAACTCAGCTGTGCAATGCCTGTTCTGGAAAGCAATGTCTAAAAACTTCAAATAACATTTTGCACTGGGTTCGAATAGCTGAAGGACGATGGAGAAGCAGAAAGGAATAAGAGGATTGCAAGCCCCTAGTTCTCCCCAAGGGCTGTGCAAACACAGGCTCATTGCTCCCCAGAAATGATGCAAAGACGTAAATGAGCATTGCTGCGAGAAATGGTGTCACTGGTAGTTCTTTCCGCTTGGCCTTTCACCTAAGACCTAGATCTGCAGATTAAGTGGTTCTTTTGGCTCAGTCCCCTGTGAACTCCTGACTCTTCCCCCACCGTGTCATGGGCAGTTTGGGTCGGCATGGAGTGCCTGCCTCTCTTGGGGGCTCTGCGGGTTCATGCTGCCTTGAAATAGCGATCTGTGTTCTGGGTTTTGGGGGTCTCTGGGGAAAACATGTCCTATTAGACAGGCAGGCTAACTGAACTAAACCTTTTTCTTTCTCTGGATCTACTGAAATTGCTTTTCATGGAGCTGGACTTCGGAGGGAGGTGCAGTGACCCACCCACAGTGAGCAGGGGAGCCCAGGGCTGCCCACCCTGGGGGTGGTGGGGACACAGGGTGGGCTCCTGCCACTCACCCGGTGCTGGAGGCACAGCACAGCCCAGTGCCTGAGCACAGCCCCACTGTGTTTCCAGCAGCTGATGTGGGGAATGGGGGATGCTCGCTCCTTCTGCAGAAGATCCACAGGTGAAAGGGGCTTCATGAGCTAAAAATTCAATAAGCACATGCTGAGTGTCTGAAACTAGTTAGTTTTAGCTACTACCCTAACTGCCAAGCCTCCTGCCAATTCCTGTTGTATTCCCAATGCCATCTTCTGCAAATTACCCTGTGTGAACTTCTCTGCCTGTGGCCTTTTGACTTCAATGAGACACTGCACAGGGAGAAAGGTCACAGAGCCATTGCAAGCCAGGGCGTGAGGGGCAGATCACGAGTGCGACTTTTTTTTCTTCTTTGGTTGCAGGGAACGCGAGACTGTCGCTGTGGAGACCTCGTAATGGACTGAATGTGAGGTATGCTGGAGTTGTCTTACTTCAACACTGTGTTTGTAGGCTAGAGTACTTTTTTTTGTTCCTGGTATCATCCTGGACCCAAACCTTATGTCAAGGAAAAGAACCATGAAGTTTTTTAAAATAAAAATCTCATAAGCTTTGAGCTATGGTCAAGATTTTCAAGGCCCAAACTGCCAAATCAGGAGTTTCAATATATTCCCTTAAGATATAAACTTTTATTTTGATATACAGCTGCCATTAAGTCACTCCTTCTGCAATAAATACCCTGTTGTCCTTGAAGTACAACCCATGTAGACCACTGTGGGAATGTGGCCACCCCACCAGCTCCAGCTCCCTCCAGGCCCCTCATTGCAAGGGGCAAAAATGGTCCCCACATCTCTGCTCCTGCTTTGGGGCCCTGGTGGCTCCAGGGAGGAGTGAGGCTTCAGGCACACGTTCAATGCTTTTTCTCCCCCAGAAGACCTAACCTCAACTCCAAGCTCCTTTACAAAGAGGAGCCTGTATTTTTATTCATAGTGTATTGTTGGGAATAAAGGACTTTGTGAGAAACACATGGTCAGACAAGATCAGGAGCAAAAGCCAGACATGCTGTGCAGTGGGTCCAGGGGTCAGGGTTGGAAAGTGGACTCTCATTAGCTCACGGGGGGATAAGATACTTACCTTATTTTTATCTTACTGTTAAAGAACTGCCTCCAAATGGTTTACCAGTACTTCTGAACCTTTTCCATACTCTGGGACATTTTATGACAGAGGCATTTGCAGCCTGCATTCCTACCAGCCATAAGCAAAAGGGGACCTTGCCGTGGTCTGTCAGAACCCTGGTGGGGTGGCTGCTGTTTGATGTGAATTACAGCATCAGATACCCACTGGCCAGAGGAAACTGTATGAGGAGAGAGCCTGTCTCCGCAGCCCACTTGGGAACGTAAGGACTTTCAGATTTTCTGTTGTTGATTTTGAACCTGTATTTGTTCCTTGGTATTTTTCAGTCATGTGATTTTAACTTGAGCATGGAACTGACTCCTTTCTAAAATATTGCTGACAATATTATTTGGTAGATGAGGAGTTTATTAGGGGTATTGCCACACGATCAATTGCCAGATTTTATAAAATGTTATAAAAAATTAAGTTGGGGGCAATTACATTGCCTAGGTTGTTTGGTCTTCTTAGAAGCCTGTTTTTTCTTTGATTCACTTTTCTTACTGAAGTTCCTCTTTCCTGTGCCAATCCTTCATTTGAATTGTTTAACACATTTCACTTATTTGTTTTTTCGCTGTATGTTAGTTCAGGAAACACTGCAGTTCTTGATAGACTGCTTTTTCTGTCTCCAGAGGTTTCATTTGAAAATCAGGAGGAAAATAATCTCCTGCCTTCCTGGTATATTCTGAAAGTACAGACTTTTCAAAGATTACTTAGGATATGCTTTTTATTAATAGGATCAGGAGAGGCAGCCTCCTAATGATTAGAATTTGTGGTTTTATCTGAAAGTATTGTTCTCACTAAAATCTCTCTAACAGCATGCTAAATTATAAAAACATTAATTAGATCATTAGATAAATGGACATTAATCCTCCAGCTATGTGTAATGCACCCTTTGATGTACCCTGCTTAGGAGCTTTAGGTCTGTCCAGCATTTCCTTTTCCCCAAGTCTATTATTTTTTCAATAATTCACACAGGTATTTTGCTGGGTTTCTTCAGTGTTACTGTAGGAGAATAAGGCTCTAGTTGAGTGGAAGTTGCTAAAAGAGCCAGTTTCCAGGGCATGAAACCCTTTCATTTAGAGGGGCAAAGGTCAACTCAACAAGAAGTTGAGTCATGCCAAAAGCAGGACAAGTGTGTCCCCCGGGAGAGAGCAAGCGAGAGTGAACAGGAGAATGTCGCAGGGAGGAATTCTCTGCCGGGGGAAGGTGATTTGGTCTGGAGGGGGTTGTGGGTACTGATGGATCACCAAAGCCTACTGGATTATCTTAATCAATGCTAATCTTTGGCAAGTGTAACAATAGTCGTTAAATCATCTCATAACCCTAAAGCAGCTCATATACAGCTTCTGGGCTAGTGTGTGTTCTCTAATTAAAACCAGGGAAATTTGTAATGCTAGTTACAACAACCTATCACTACTGTATTTTTTCAGATGTCTCCAATCAATAACAGTATCGGAGGTCACACAGATTCCAGTGTGTGCATTTTGCAATCATTCGTATTTTTTGTTGGTTTATAGTATTAAAGAAAGCACATGTGCAGTTCTTAGCACAGAATTATTAGATGATCTGGAGAGAAAGAGGAAGAGTGAAATTAATGGGATTGTTTTTATAAAAACTTTTGAGGGATTTCTGTTTGTTCACCTGGTGCTACTTTACCTTCAACCTGTCAGCATCATCTGAAACAAAGTGCATAAGCATGCATGCATGTGTGTCTATGTATATATGTGATCAGGAGAAAAAGAACAAGATGACAGTACTTCATCAGGCTGCATCCTCAAAAGTGCACACATTACGAAAGAGAAGTTATTTCAGAGATTTCACCCACTTTTTTCCTGAGGAACACAGCAATCTAATTATATTATGAACTGAAAAAGCAGAAAACTATATAATACTACATATTATTTTTATGACCTTTACACTGCATTTGCACTTAATATGGGTTAATTTACTTGGTTATGCAAAGGTGAAAAACAGAAACCTTCACACGATGTAGGCTGTGGCAATACAATTCTTATGGAAGTGTTACAAAGCTTTCAAGAAGTGCTGACTGCAGATTGTGAATGTGATTGATGGTTGTGAGTGCAAGACGTGTATTCACAGATAGCGTGAGTAGCTGATTATACTTCCTGCGAAGTGTGGGCTGTTTCCCTGGACATCCTCCTTTTGGCTGTTGGAGAGGTTTCTCTTGGGGAAAGGCCTCTATGATAGCTCAGAAAACTGGATCAGATCTTGGTGATGGGAAATTGCTGATAGATAATCGTAGACCATGACCTTAAGATTTGACAGTACCTTGAGACATCTTATACCACAGATTTAATTTGGAGGTTTATTTTGTTTCCTTTAATCACCCAAAAGTGTGAATGATCATTCTGCAGTTTATGTGACCAGACCAATACTGCCTTGGTCTGGATATCCATCCTAAAATGCCATGGAAACAGACTTTCTTTGAGATTTTTTTTGTCATAACCCATTCTGCCTCAAGTTTTCTCATCTCGCAGTCAGCCATCATAACCAGCCAGTCAATTGTTATTAAAACAAAGAACTCTCCTCTTTTAGTTCAAACACCAGCAATATTGCCTGGTAACATTCAGCAGACTTCGAGTTGTAACCTGCCAGTGCATTCCTGTTGTGTAATGCATTCACACATTCCCAGCAGATTTTAATTTACTCTAGCAATGCCTAGACTAATTCACACACGGCATATTGTAATGCAAATGGAATGGTTAAAATAGATCACACATCTCTCTTCCATCTCAATTTCAGTCTAATGTATCATTGCAGCTTATTCTGTAAACTGTTGAAGCCATCTTCATTCAACTGTAAACTAAAGAGACTAGATGTCTATCAGACAAAACCAAAACAGTTCTTGATTAATCACAACCTCTTGACCTAATGAGTGATAGCTGTGTTAAAAATGTTGTCATTATCTAAATGGAGTACCCAAACGTCCTGCAGTTCCTAAGCAAATTGACTCTCTTCTATTTATAAACAACACTGGAAGATGAACTCCTGGGTTTATACTGCAAAAGGGACATCATTCATTTTTATCCAACATACCTGCTTTTAGTGATATTACCCACACACGTGGGTTTTAGAAAATCTTAACAACTGAAGTGGTTTATATGCTTTTAAGACTAATTTTGAGGTTTATGTGTACATTCATCACACTGGAGCTGGGTGCTCAATATCTGCCTAAAATGCATAGTATTAATAGCGCATGTTAAAGTTCCTTCTTAGGCTTTCTGTTAGATGCTAAACATCATTAGCACTAGAGATGGAATTCTGCCTTTCCAGGGTTTGTATAAATGTTATGTGCTGTGCTGAGGGTATTTTTCCAACATGTAAAATGTGCATCTCTGTGTGTGCATGACAAAGTGAGGAATCTTTGAAAAGCCGGTTTTATAGCTACATGTTGCCAGTTTTTTGATTAATAACCTGGTCACATGCAAGTAAAGATGCTGTTATAGAAAAAAAATAAAATTATATACAGATTTTTTTTTCTGTTGCTTTTAAAATATTGGCTGTTTCTTTCTACATGTTGTTCCAATGAAGCCTTGAGAGAGAAGAGGCCTGGATTGCACATGTCCCTAATGATTTACAAGTCTTCTTTTCCAACAGATGCCTATTTGTTATCATATTACTTTTAATTCCTAGCAGGTATAGTAGTTCTTATTCCTATTTTTTTAAAAAATAAATAAATTAGTGCATAACTAGTTCTTGTGCTGAAAGTAAATATGAGGTCAGTCACAAGATTCTCTTTTGGAAAATAATTGCAATATAATGCAACTAAAAAATCCCTGTCAGTAAAATGAACAGCAAATCCATTCCACGTTTGTAAATTATAGCTACTATTCCTTGTGGGGTGAACAAAAAGCATTACATAGAGAAGGAGGGAAGCATGGGTAGATCTGCCAGTATGCACAGCATCCCAGAGCAGGGCAGGTAGGTGTGTTGTGCCCCCTCCTGCGGCTGCCACGGCTTGTTGTACCAGCCCTGGGGGCAATCCTACTGTGCAGCCTGGGCTTGGGATCAGCTTTTTTGGGAAAGATGCTCTGAAGCAGGCTTCAACCTCCTCCATCCCACCAACATGAGTGTGTAGCCCAGAGCCAGCAGGAGCGCCAGGATTTAAAGGCTCTCTCTTACCTGGCAGTGGAGTTAGGGATTAACACCTCACCAGGAGCCCATCCATAGGCTGCAGAAGACTTTCCTATTTCTCACTGATACTTTTCTTTTTTATACGCCCAAGGATTGCATTAGCTTTTTTGCCATGGCTTGCCCTGAGGCTGCCTGTTGAGGTGATTATCCACGATGACCCCATAATCCTCCTTTGAGTCATTGCTTTGCAGGATAAAATCCCTCATCCTCTAAGAAAAGACTGTATTCCTCAGTCTCCCATCTAATACCTGGCATTTAGATGTACGAAAATGCATCCTGTAAGATCATGACCATTTAATCAAATGATCCACATCACCCCGCAACAGTAATTTTTCCTTCTTGGTATTTTTTGACTCACAGATCTCTAGATCCTGTGCAGATTTTACCAGCAAGGGCTCCAACACACTGTTCAGACCTTTCATATAAGTACCAAATAATGCTGAACCAAGAGTCATCCCTCTGGAATCTCACTGGGAACATTGTCTGCTATTTCTTTGTTATCAGCCTCAGTTCAGACATATCTGTAATCCTGTTTTTAATTAATGTGACCTGTGCTTCTTAATCCTAATGTCATGTGACACTAAATCAAATGTCTTGGACAAGTCAAAGTATACTATAACAATGCAGTTGTCTTTTGTAAGTAGAAGTAATTTTATGAAGAAAGGAAAAAGATATATCTTCATCTGATGGGGCCAAATTTCCATGAGACTATAATAAATAATGTTAGTCTTATTTTTGTCCTTAATTCTTTATCGAACCACAGTGGACCGTTCCACTCTTTTGTTAATGATAACTCATCTAAAATTCCTCAGGCCTAAAAGCATCTGTCTGTAGTTGCTCTAATATTTAAATTGTTCTAATATTGAATATTTCCAGTCTTCTGAACTCCTGGAATACTTGCTGCATCCAAGTTCTTTAGGTGGTTATAAGGAATTTAGTTAGTGCTTCCTGGCCAGTGGTGTACCAGGAAGTTTGACTGAATGATCTGAAAGTCCCTTCCGACCATAATTTCTATGAAATCTTTGAAGCTGCCTTTGGCAATATTACAAAGGAAATCTGTAAGGAATGATGAACCGTTCTTGACCAAGACTTTTCACTGCAGTTGTGCCTGCAGCATAAGGAAGCAAAACTTTGTTCCTTAGGAGTTTTACCTTCACTGGAGACAATTTTTGTGGCTGAATCTATTCTTTATAACCTTGTACAGCATCACACGAATTACAAGGCAAGAGTGGAATTCATGTGATCTGTTATACTAGCCCTCACAGACAAAATTAAGTTTCGCAGAAAATTAGTTTCCTGAGGTACTTTGTTTTATACTATCAGCATAATAACATGCTCACACTGCTCAAACTCTAATGGTGTTAGTTTTGTATTACAGTATTGTTCCCTTATGTTTGCCATTACATCATACTAATTAGCAACAAAAAGAAAGAGTTAAATGTTTGTTCAGAAATGAAAGCAACTGCTCCTACTTTTTTGCTATTTATATCATAATATATACACTATCAACATACTATTATATATGTTATATGTAATATAATGTACATCTTATGATTATGTATGTGCAAATATGTAGAATATCTATATTATACATATACGACATAATATATTAGATCTATTAGCTCCCCCGAGAATATATTGATGTTGCTGTCCATAATGTGTCTGAAACGTGAAGAAATTTTCCTGATCAAGCTTTAACCAGGTAGGTCAGGCAAGGGCAGAAACTTCTGCATGGACTTTGCAAGACTACTGAGTTCTCTGCAGAACTGTTCAGCTACTGATGTACATGCTGGCATGAATTCAGTAGCGCTTAACTTATATGGGACACGCTGTTGCAGTATAGAAGTGCAAGGCTATTTCGCCAGGGTCCATTGTGAGGGGCAGGGGACTGCTTATCTGCGTTGGCTTAACCAGCCCTTATGGCCTGATGTTTTCATGAGCTGTACTTGCCCCCAGGAAAGGTCCTCCTGAAACTCAGCTCAAGTTCTAACATTTCAGACTAATAGATGGGCTGACATCTGGTCCCCATTTTTACATTCTGCTATTAACCAAGCAAACAGAAAGCTCCCTGGATCAGTGAATTTCATGTTGAATAAGTAGCTGGTAATTTCTATAGATACCGCAGGCACATTTAAATGATCACACCTCATGTGGCGTAATGTGTCTAGTACTGATTATACCTCTCTCAATGCTTTGAAAAATTGTTGCATTGCATTGTTTTGCTGAACCTACACATACATTAACTAGTCCAAGGTGAAGAAGTATGAATATTCAGCTTGTGTTGCAGAAAGAAAAATCCCCCAGATAACATAAACACTTGATTCACTGGGAGTACACAGGGTATATTGCCGAGAGATCTGTGAAGCAACACCAAGTCCCAAAACACCAATCTCTGACATCCTGCTCAGGTCCTGTCTCTGGTAGCACAGATGGGGGAGCAGCTCAAAGCAGCCTCTATGAAGCCAAGTCACTCAGCGCTAAGTAAAAACCATTCTAGACCTCTGCAGAGCGCTCTGTGACTCCTACACGCTAGGTGAAAGAACATGGCCATGGCCTGCTTGTTCACTGTCCTCAGGAGGAAGCAGCCTGGGCTGGCTTGAACCCATGCCACTGAACCACCCTCCTCCCCACCACACAAGCTGTGTTTCCCCAGAGGGACCTCATGGCCAGAAAACACCGGTCACCAAAGCACTCCCCTGTACCAAGCCTGGGCATTGCCCGGGCACTGGCCCAAAAAGCCTGGATTCATCCTGTACTACAGAGCATGCTCATAATTAAACACATGGACCACTCTGGGAAAGTGGCTGAGCCCTAAAACTAATAGATGAGCTGTAGGACCTAACCAGGCTTATTAGCCCTGTCTCACAGCTGGCCACATCGGGCTTGTGTTGATGCTAAAGTTAAACTGGTCTCTGCACTGTGCTCCTTGGGTCTCCAGGCTGAAGGAACCCTGGTTGTCTCAGGTGTTGTGCCAGGCCTAAGTCAGCTCTTTGAGACTTCTTTTGGGATATGAAGGCTTGGAAACATCTAGGTCAATTGATTTTCAGGACTTACCTTTGATCCAGCAGGGCCAGTGACAGGTCAAACTAACATTGGTACGCGCTGAATATATTTGGAAATGTAGAAAGCACAGTGCTCCCCAGGCCTCTGGGATCCAGAAGCATCGTGTGGAAGACTCGATGGCTTCTGCACAAAGTTGCCTTGAGACTCCAGGATTTAACAGTTCAATCCTCAGTCTATGTGAAAGAGGCTATGTTGGGGGGCATCTGTGCCGAGCTGTGTCCTGGTGGACTGCTTTCCCACAGACTAGTTAGCTTCATGCAGAACCATCTCTGGAGCCTCTTCCCACATGATGCCATTAATCTGCAGCCTAGATAAATATCTGGAAAATAATCAAGAGTTGATTGTATTCTGGTTCTTTGTAACTGATGGGTAATTGGTGCAAGAATCTAAGACAATATCACTCCACTTGTCCATGTATAAATCTGGAGGAAATCCACTTCTTTAAGTGGAGTTAGAATGCAGTTCACAGTCACTTCACAGGAGCAGAGTTGGGGGAGTAGATCCTTCAGCCATTTAGGTCCACTTTAGCTCCATGATTTGTCTGATGGAGGTAACAGTTCAGGTGCAGACAGTGGGGGTGGAGGGAAATTATGTTCTCTATTACCTACGCATCTTTAGTTTCAAGGTCCAATTTTTGGAAGTAAAATAATTTGCCTCCCACATGGTATCTGTTTCTGGAACTTATTATCTGCTTTGTTAAGTTCAGATGGCATTCAGATAAGGATAATTTAATTAGGCATCTTAGTAATCATACATGCATACTTACTGCCACAGCAGGGGGTGGGTTCTTCAAAACAAAATCTTTCACATATTACTTAGGACAGTGTGTTTTCCCTGGAAGATCTCACATTGTGTGCATGTATGTGTATATCGCCTCCTTTTTCTCAAGAGTTCATATCACATGGTGTTTCCCCTTTGAAGATTTTCATGTTGTTTGGGAATATCCCTACCTAGAAAAATTTCCTGTGCTTAGGAGGTGTTCCTTTGAGAAAATGCTCATTTTACACTGATGCTCGACTTTGAAGACAGTGATAACATCGGGGGGCTGCCTCCAAACCAGGAATTTTCTCAAGCCTGGGAGGACATTTCCCTGAGATTGCAGAGCTTACATGCAGATGATATTTCTTTGGGAATCTGGCTGTTGCAGAGGTGTCCACGTTCACTCTGTGCTGTTTTGCAGTTTACAAAGTCATCATATTTTCATCTGCAAATCCAGGGAGAAGAGCATGTTTACAATAGTTCCATTAGGAATACCTTGAGAAAGTATTTAGTGGGAGGGGTCCAAAAGTAAGTGGGAAATGGGTTTATGGCTTGTGTTACTGCTTAGTTTTTTGCCTGTTGTCATATTTGTAGATCTGCTTCAGACTGTCTGGCAATTAGAATCAAGCTGATGTCCCGTAGATGAGCTAATTAACATAAATGAAAATTTGTATTACTTCACTCTGTTGAACTTTGCGGAGATCAAAAAATTTTACTTTAAAGTGAAATCCATAAAGTGAAATCCAGCTTCTGGAAATAGCCCGTACTTTGGAAAATAGCCAAAATAAAACTTTTCTGTAAACTTTCCTAACACTATGAGTGCTCAAAATCTGTATTTGAATTTGAGGCTGCAGTCAATATCTGGGTGAAACAGCAAATGTATTGCACCGTAAACTTCATAAAATTGATTGTATAAACTTGAAACAACTTCTTCAGGAGAAAATGGCTTGCAAAAGAAGCACAAGTGAAAATATTTAGGTTTGGCTGAAGTAGCTATAAGCTTGATCATTATACATATACCATGCAAGTAAATAGCTTGTGGGTGGGTCTAAAGCCAATGCGAACCTTTATGTGGAAAATATTGCCTATGTGGGTATGGAAAATAGCCCACTTAAACTATAATTATACCGAATATGTGCAAATAAAACCTGAATAAAACACCCATGTAGAAAGCATATTTCTTTTATATTTCTCTGGGTATGGTCTATGTTATTCTCACAGTCTTAGGACAGGCAGGATAATACTGTATTCATATTAATAGCTTGGAAGTAAATAGCATACAGGAAGTAAAATATCTTCTCACAAGACATACAAAATAACAGTGGAAGAAAAAAAGATGTGCAACTGAAATTAGATCAGATCTAACAGACTGTTACAATTTGTTGATTCACTTTGCTGAGTACGAGGCTTGGCTGGAATTACTGACTCCTTTTTGAAACAAGTCAGCAAGATATTATTTGAAAGAGAGACACTGGTGGATTGGAAAATCTATTCATTAAACCTGTTGATTAACTTTCTCTGCAGTAGCTAGTTGGGGTAATGGGGCTGAACTCAAGAAATACCGGAACTGGGGAGGTTTCATTTTTTATTTTTCTTTCTCACACCCCTCCTGCTCCCAGCGCTCCCACAGCAGGACGAGAAGAGACCTGGTGGAATACTTTGTACTGGTTCTGCTTTGGTTTAGCATTTCTTGTGCTGTGGAAATCCACACCTGTGATCTGACAGCAATTTCTGGCTGTTACAGTGGCTCAAATAGACTGTGCTAACTTGTTCTGTTAGCTTTGGCAGCACAAGATCAGGCCCTTACCTGTGAGTCAAGACTGACTCTGACTTGTACTAGGATTTGCATAAGCTTTGGAAAGAACAGAAAAATCATGTCATGAATCTGGTGCAAACTTGTTAGGTTATAGGTCAGACCTCTCAGCCATACTGCTGAACTGCACTTGTCCGAATGATGCAAGTCTCACATGTGGTAGTGGCAGCGAGCATGGAAATTGGGGATGGAAAACCTCCTTAAAGTAACAAGCTTTACAACACTACTTCTATTTTACTGTTACCTCTTGGTGTCGCACTGGCTTCTGAAGGTAAAGTTATTAAACATTCAGGAGCAGAAGTTAGCACTTGCAGGACTCAGCCTATACAATTGTAAAGAAACAATAATCTTGCGTCTACTGCAGCATAATGCTGTCAGTCTCTAGTTTCATGCTCATTCTGCAACAAAGCAAAGCTGTTACCCTCCACATGAATGATAAAAAAGGATACACAATGTATCTGAGCAATTCTAATAGTGTCAATAACGACATGACCAAGCAGGAAGCAAGCTGTGGATGGATAATATCTTACCAAATTCACTGCTTGGTTGACTAAAAAAAGAGACCCTAGAGCTGTTAGCATCCATAATGGCATTGGTTTTATGGTACTCAAACCATCGCAGAAATAGCTCCATATATAAGCAACTCCCTTCTTAGAAAACTACTGTAGTTCATTCAATTATTAGTTCTCTTTGTCAAACAGCGGAATATTCCTTCTCACCTTTCTCAGATTTTGTGGAGGGTGCTGACATCTCGTGCACAGTCTTTAAATCATTGCCTGTTCTCTGCTGTGTGTGAGAACATCCTTACTGGAACCGTGTTTTGCTTTTATTGCTTCCAGAATCTTTATTTCTTGTCTTCATCTGCAACTTCTAAAAACACTTAGTACCGCACAGTACCTGGGGACTGTTAGTATGGACATTTCACACTATTATCCATTTGTTGCATTTACTTTTTGCACCAGTCCTGAGAACTTCTGTCTCACAGATTCGAGCATTTAGGATCTTGCCTACCGCCTGGTGCAATAACCACACTTATGGGACATGCTAAGCTCTTGTGCAGACGTTGCAGATACTGTGGCTCCCATGTATTTGGGAGATGCACACTCCATGCTAAGGAAATGGTAGTTCACAGGCTGAGCACCAGTGGGCAGATTTAGAGAAGATGTTTGCCTCAGGGCCCCTGTCACTCACACTATGTCACTGGATAAAGCTAAGTATCTTCCTTTTTGAAAAAGTTGCCATGTGTCATTCTTGTTTATGAAAAGAACTTGAATAGTTTACCTAGAGTGAATTCTGTATTGAAATCTTTAAAGTCTAGATATCTTCCTCAGAATGCATATGGTCAATAACTTTTGACTGAACTGACAGAATGGTGACTAGGGCAAATATTCTGGCCTGTCCTATTCACTAGGCAAAGTTAAGCCACCCTAATGCTCCTTTCTGACCTTAAAGTTTGCTAATGTGCTCATATTTATCACAAAGCAATATGTGGGATCAGTCAGAAGCTAAAGAGGAAGAATTTAAAGGTGCATTCAGGAAGGTGATAGCTCATAGGAAGAATGAAAAAATCTTGAAGCGAGGATGACTACAGCAAAAGAGAAACCAGCAAGATGTGTGTAGGAAATGGGTTGCAGACAGCTTTTATATTGGGTTTGTAAATGGAGGATGGAAATGTTAGTCTCACAGAGGAGACAGAATGTTCCTTTTTCCCTTTACAGCCCATTCTTCCCTCAAAACACAGGAAGAAAGTGCTTAGGAGAAGGAGAAAGAATTGTGGTTGTAAAGAAAGTGATTAAGCAAGAACAGGGCACTGATTTCGGCATGGAGGACTCCATTCAACTCTTTGAAGTTATACGGATGTAGGGTAGCAGCAGTGAATCAAACCCAAGCAGAGGCAGCCTCCTCAATATTGCAGTTTAACATTCTCGTGTGGTTGCTACTGGTTCCAGATGGCAATTAGATATTGGAACAGAGTAACAGGGCTTCTGCTTGTCCAGCAGAAACCAACTGAAGGATTTTAATGGCAACTTGTGTTTCTACTGAAGTATGAATTCTGGCAGTTGGAACAACAGACCCATATTCTTTGCTAGTATAAATTGGCAACACTGACAGAGCTACAGCAATTCACACCAAGTGAGATTCTGACCTAGTATAGTAGATTTATACAATAGCCACGTCCTTGTGCCAAAGATTTCAGTATTTCAGAGGTGGTAATACTGTTGGCCGATCAATGGACAAGAAAAACAACAGAAGAGAAACTACAAGTTACAATAAAAAATTGTCCCACAGATCAGTTCTTGGAAGCAAAGTAAACTTACCTTCAAAAGGAAATCAAAGTCCTGAGCCAGAAAAAGGACCTCTTCATCTGAACTTTCTGACTTGCTTTTGGTCTTTCTTCAAAAGCCAACAAAGTTAATGTAAAAGCTGAATCTTCTTTGCTGGTTTGTCCTGGCTCTTGTGCCACACCCTTCATTAGCAAGATCAGGTTGCTACCCAGTAGCTCATTAAAGCAATGCATCACGTGTGGTTCTTGCCCTCTTTCTCTCCCTAGGAAGAAGTTGTGCACAGATTTGTGTAAAAAAACTTTTTTGATGTTTTATTATGTGTTTAGTAGAGAAGTAAGGTTGGGGGAGTTTCTTTTGTACTTGGAATAGAATTTAAAGAGGTATGTGGGATTTTCTGGTGTAATGAGCATTCCTTCCAGTCTTATACTGGTTTGCAAAAGATCTGTCCCCCACCGATAGGTTAATTCTTCTGTTGCTTCTTTTCAATACTGTCAAAAACCTTAAAAAAGACAAAGATCCAAATAAGGAGTAAGCTATTCCAGACCCATGAGCTCAGAAGAAAGTCATCAAGATAACAGTCAGCTTTACAATGAGCACCCTAAAAGATGAGTCCTGCCACTTTCATTCACAGAAAGGTGACAGTCTCATAGGGAGTATCTCCACTGAAACTGGTGGCAGCAGTTAAGTAGATAATAAATCCACAGAACGACTTGTGGACCTTCTTGCCACTATTGGTACAAAAGTCCTCAGCACCCGTGAATCTGCGGATAGCTATATTTGCAATGTGAAACTTCCCCTAACACAGAAAAGCTAACCCAGACTGATCCAAGTCATGATGGCACTAAGCAGTCTGACACCTGTCTCACCCTTAAGCCTCATCAGTGTTTACAATAGGTCACTATTCTCACCTGAAGGATGCTTTCAAACAGGTATCTGAATATATTCAACCTGAACTATATAATCATTTCACCCATGAAATAGCAGACTCAGAATTCAAATCGTTTCTTAGGTGCTTTGAACCCATGAGCCACAGAGAGGTTCTCAAATACCAGGCAAGAAGGGGTTCTTGGATTCAAAGTCTCCTTCCTCTGACTTTTTCACTTTGCCACCATAAACATTAACTAATCCACGCATGGAGGCAGTGAAAAGGTACCTGTCACTTACTGGATAGGGTATTTTCAGTGTGGGAAGAATATCCTAACTAGAGCGGCAGCTCTGACCCAGGTGCCCTCACCTTCCTCAATGAGCGACTTGGACACCAGACTATAGAGTCATGTCCTCTTCCTTTCTCAGTCATTGATATTTAATATTTTAAATGAATGTGAGCAGCCTCCTCCAGAAGAAATGACAGTATCCCACCTACAGATACCTTACAGATCACACCAAGGGCAATCTACTGCAAGTGAGGATCATTTTAGGCAGGGAGGTAATAATCTCTGTCACCTGTACTTCAGCAAACTGCTTAAACTTCCTTCTGGGAAAGAAACAGAGGCTCTGTTGCCCCCTTCAGCAAGCTGCATCCAGGGAGTGAGGGCCATTGTGGTCACCTCCCACCAGGGGAGGTTCAGGACTGAACATCCTCACCTGACATGGAAGCCTGCATCCCACACATGCCCTTGGCAGGGGATTCAGCTGGTCCTCAGGCTGTTCCCTACTCAACGGGGTAACTTCTGTGAAACCTGGTGGTAAACACCTGACTTTACCCAGGCCTTGTTAAGGAATTTCAGTCCTTAATAATAGACAATGTATTTTTCTAGATAGCAAGATGCCTAAATACATGACCGTATCAAGCTGGGAAAAAAGTTGCAAGAGACTGTCTTTTCCCTGCAACAGTGTTAAATTTAAGACACTTCATTGCACAAACTACAAAAGATATTTTTAAACAAGCAGAAACAATCTTCTATCACTGAAATGCACTCTCACTTGTGGTTTTTCAGCATCCTATGGCAACAAGTTCTACAGGTTAACTGTTTATTCTGCTTTTCTTTGGTTTGTTGTTTTTTTTTTATAATATAGTGGGAATATTTCTGTTTTCCAAGCTCTTGTCTTTCCAGGATGGGAAGAAGGACCTTGAATATAATGCTTACATGGGCAGCCCTCCTTGACCCCAGCAACACATAGTATTCAGGACTTAAGGTTCGGGCTTTTTTACGGATTTGTATACAGCATTTTCTACTTCATTTTCTATTCCTTTCTTGGTGATTTCTAACTTTCTACTTGTTTCTTTACAGCTGCCAAGCACTGAGTTGACATTTTCATTGAACTACCCACAAGAACTACCAGATCTTTTTTTGAGTGGTAATAGCTAATCTAGAGCTCGTAACGGAGTGTGTGCAATTAAGCTTCCTCACCCCATGCATATTACTTTCTATTTGTTTTTCATATGCACTGCTATTACACCACGATCATCTATCAACCCTACAAAGTCTCTGGCAGAATTTCTGCATCTAACACTAGCATGTTATAAAAAAAAAAAAATTATTACTACTTTTTTTATGTCTTTGGTGTGTTGTTCCTTACAATCTTTTTGGCCAGCTTTATTATGAGTTACCATTTGACTTGCTAAAGTTTATGTTCTTTTCTATTTTCCTCATTGCTCCACATGAGCTCCACTGTTCGTAGGATTTCTTTTTACCCCAATTAGCTGGCCTTACTATATTATATAGTCATGCTGCCTTTTTTGTGTGGTCCTTTAAGGTTTGGTTTCTGAGGGTTTTTTTGGATATGCAATGCACAATTACTCTGAGACTTTAGTAATATATATAAACATGGGATCTGCAAATTCTTATTCTTTTGGTTGTTCCTTTTAAATTCCATTTTAACAAGATTTCTCATTTTTTATGTATTTCCCCCTTCTGAAATTACAATTTTGGCTGTTCACTCCTGTAGGAATGTTGATCTCAAGTGTTTTATGCTCAGTGATCCTTCATTTTGAAGCAAGCTCCATATATTGTTTAGGACTAAATAAAAAATTGCTTCTCCCCCCACAAATTAGCCTGCTAGCTGCTGCAGGAAGCAGTCATTTATGGTAACTAAAACTTTAGTCTTCTGCCACAGACCTAGCTGAATATTTAGCCTATAAGGATGCCTGCAGTGCTTCTGAAGGGCTTTCTGAGGAAACAGTGTGCAGTAAGGTGCTCTAAAGCCACAGGGAGAGTCCTGCAGGATATATAAGGCTTTCCTTTGTGCTTTTCCAACTTGTTCACAAGGCTGCTGCAGTGGCAAGTATCCCTTCCCTGTGGTATGGGCTGTCATCTCCCCTCTCACTTAATTTCACTAAAATCAACGATGGCTAAATTAACAACACTCTTGCTTTTATGAGTCTCTGAAAGCAGAGGAAAGCCCAAGGACTTTGGTTTCAAGTTGTCTTAGTAGTGTTCTCTAAGTCTCTAGTCCTGCACTGGGACTTCAGCTTTGATGGGTGGATGGATGTACAACACATAGTATGCATAGTATGTTTCACCATAAGCGAGTAGCTTCTGCACCTCACTGAATCCTACCTATGAATTAATCCAGATGATTCTCAAATCTCCAGGACTTCAGTGGAGAGCCTGTGAAGTGCTTGTGGTAAAGAACAGTGTTTGTTTATTACCTTAAATAGATTGACCTTTTCCTGAAAAACTTTTTAATCAAAATCAAAAGAATACTGGGTTGTTTTTTCTCTTTTACAATTTTCATCCCAAATTTATGACTGTAATATCGGGGCAGGGGGGAGAAAAATGTTTGTATTGCATGATGTAGAGCAGACATCACACAAATTAGTCTAAACAAAAGCACAGTGATGACATATTACTTCTTTTACTTATTTGTGCTAACAGCAGTTATTAATTTTAGGCCTAAGCAGACAATATGCATATTCTTGGACTCTGCTTTACTGCAAGGATTTCATTTGATACACACAACTATTAAATTTGCAAGTTGCTCAGAAACTACTGCCAAATAGCAATCAAGCAGTTGAAAGAACACGGCATATCCAATTGGGCATCTGCAACAAAAAGGATGAATGTTTTCTCTGTTTGGATATATGCTTGAACTGTGAGGGTACCAGCTCTGTGCAAACTCTCCTGTATCCCATTTGCCAAAGGGCTCAGAAAATGAGTCTTGAAGTTTGGTGTCCAGAAGCTGTAAAAAGTCAGCCTTCTTGATCTGATGCCTCTCCATACCAGCCTTTGATCTTTCAATATATAACCTCTGCTACTGCTACCTTCCAGAGTCCTGTGGAGATGTTCCTTGTAGTATAAAAAATATTGAGAATCAGAGATGAGGAAGAAAGAGGGAAAGGGCAGATCCCCTGAAGGGGTGAGTGCTACCATCTCTGTATGGGTACAATGGCAGAAAAATGCCGTTTACCTTCTCTTGACCAGCAGAGCCAGGAGGCATGGACTGAACTCCCAGTGTGTGAATAGCAACTACTTGTCCCAAAATCACAGGGATTTCTGCAAACTGAGTTCATACTTAACGTCCTTGGTAAGACTGCAGCCGACGTGCACGTCCTCTGCCGGTTGTCACTAACTCGTGACAAGAGCTGGCTGAAGCCTGGGAAAATTAGCTGGATACAAGCTGTGGTAATGAAATACTGAAGTTGATTTATGCGTCTTGATGGCTTGGATTTTGCACAGTTCTCTGGTAGTGTCCTCTAGATTTAAAGATAGTCACTGGTCTACTATTTTTCACTTTGTTAACAATCATTTCAAACCTCTGACAGCTGTCAGAGATCAGATAGGTCACTGTGATACAGCAGGACCCAGGCCTGCTCCTGGCTTGGTGAAGGCAAGCTCTGCCAGGCTGGTCATGGAGCTTCTTGGCTTTCTGTCTAAATTAACATGCAGTATCTGTTCTCTGTTTATTCTGCTGGTGCAGTCTCAGAGGCAGGGTTGATTGTAAGGGGTGACACATTGTCCAGACAGGGCTTTACTTCAGCTTAAATCCTTGTGAGAGGAGGGGGTTATGTTGAAAGTGGAAAGGAAAAGCTGCTGATGAAGACCAGGAGCCTGATGTCCTTTACTGCACCCCTGTATAACCAGCTGTTTATATATATATAAACAGCTTGTAACAACAACAAGACCTGTGAGCTTGTGGTTGTAGACTGGATTATTAATGGTAACTTCTGACTTTTAGGATGAAATGGTTATCCTGTCCTGAAGCAGACTGTGCAGATATTTCTTTTAAAAATTGGAGCTTATCAATAGTACTGTAGATACTGTAGGTCCTAAAGGACCGTGGCTTCCAGTATAGGCAGCATTTGGAAACTGCTGGATGGGCTCGTTTTAAATGCATGCACTCATTTTTCCTGATCAGCCTGTACTTGTGCACCAAAATATCTACAGAAGTTTAGAGACTTAAACTGTGCCAAAGGGTTAGAGAACTATCTGAAAATTATCAAAAAATCACATATAATAAGTAGAGAAATGTTTTCTACACCACCATGTTCTTTGGAACTGACCACGATAATAAAACATAAAAATTTCTGTAGCTTGCAGTTTTAACTGTATTTATTATTTGGTATTAATATTATCCTGTCCTATGAAATGGCTATATCAAGATGCATGCATGATTAAAATTAATCACAACTGGATTGTGATTTAACAACTGAATGAGTCATAGCAATCAAATTTTATTATTTTGTCATTTTAAAACACAAATTGGGCTTATTTTAATTAAAATGCTAATAATTTTCCACAGATATATGCCAAAGTATGGATATTAGTTCAATCTTGTTTCCTTCTGAATTAGTGTTTTATTAAGGGTGATAGTCAGGTTTGATGCCCTCACTCTCTTCTCAGTCACGGTCTTCAGAGTTCAGAAGGAAATCAGCACAGACAGAAAAACTGAATAGTGAAGTGACTGGCCTGTGACTCTCCTGCAGGTCTGTACTGACTCTCAGATCAGCACCCAGCTCTCAGATCCTACTTACAGCTTCTGTGCAAGTTTTAATGGGAAACTAATCATTGAACTCAGAGGTGCAGTTTCCTGGGTCTGGGTGGGGAGGTCTGAACAATAAAGGGGGTTTTGTTGCTCAGGAAGCTGGTGGCAGCACTCAGAAGACAGCCTGAGCACCCTGAAATGCCAAGTCCATGCTGGGTGAGTAACACATGAGCAAAGCACCAAAAGAGACATATGATTGAAGCTTTTGCATTTTCTTTATAAAAATAGAGCATACTTTCCAGTGACTTTTGCACATCCCTTAGTGAGACATTCAAGGACTCTGAGGACTGTATGAGCTCAGCAGCCACAGTGGAGACACCCTCTATGTGGGCAGGAGAACAGGCTTTGGGCCATGTAATTGTCATCCTCTGCATCAGCTTAAGCTCTGCGGCACCTCAAGCCCAGTGTGGGGGTGCAGAAGTTAAAGCCTTTGCTGAGCCAAGAATTGTGTGGATTGCACCAGGAGACCAAACTGTGGTTGCCAGTGGCACAGCATCTCTGGCTTTTTTTATCTCAGTTGCAGAAATTAGCAACATTAAAGCTATTTTACTTTGAAATAATATTAATGAAGAAAGAGATGCCAATAATGGCCCACAGCTGTAGAGAGAAGAGGTGGGAGAATCAAGATTTAGGTCAGTAAAATAAACACTGTTACCATGACGGACTAATCTCATCCAAGTAACTCTTTGCTCGCTTTTTTCCTGGCTTTTTGTAACCATGAGGAAAAATGCCAACAGTTCTGTCTCACAGACTTTGCAAACCACCTCCCTTCTGAACAAGGGAAAGAGAAGACATTCCCTCACATCATTTGGGTAACATTTTTTTTTCTGACAATAGTCTTCTTTTCTTCAGTGGAAATTAATATGGGTTCAGGCACCTCCCTGAAGGCAGGGTATTGCTCTCCCCGAAGCTCCTGGTGAGTCAGGAGCAACGAGCAGTCACAACAGCACGGAGAGCATGAGGAGCAGAGCTGGGTCATTAGAGATCTGTGTAGAAATCTGTAGCCCCTAAGGAGAGCTGAGCATCCTCAGCTTCTGATTCACCTTTTGCAGGATGTCTTATAATATTTTTAATGGGTATCCATTCTATTGCAAAGTATAGGAGTGCAGTGACCCTTAAATGTCAGCATCTAACATTACATTAATTCACTCTTAATGAAACTAAAGACGGCTCAGAGAGTTTTGTGACCAAAGGCTGTTCACTAGAATTGCACCTTTCATTAACTGACTTTGGAGAGATGAAATAAAATGAACTTTTTGAAATATTTTGATATTGGATACACTGATTTTGCAAGCAGCAAATCCCTCTGGTTCAGACCCCAAATAAGGGCTTCTGATGATTATGATATAAAATGAACTGTGAAATCCTATATGTGTAATATCCCTTCCTAATGCAAATCAAATTTGCTGCCCTGCCAAGTAGCTTGATCCTACACAGCACAGAAGCAAGGTAGTCTGCAAGTAAACGCTCATTTAAAAGATGAAACATTAGTGGTTGTACAGAACAGCCTTTCAGTGCTGGACACCCGTGTTTAAAGGTAAATAGATACAAAATTAAAACTTACAAGTGTCTCATTTTTTTCAAAGAGCAAAAGAAAAACACATCAGTGACCAGGCTGTGCCAGAAAATAGGACTGATATACACCTTTCCTTCTTGCACTGACTTTTAGATACAAGCCCTGGCCAAACTGGGTTTGAAAGTCCGAATCATGGGACCCGTCAGTAAAATCTACCACCACAGTGTGCCAGGTGGTCTGTAACCTGAATGGGCTCCTGGAGTTTAAAATATCTGTTTGTTTTTAGGGATATTCAAGCACTGCCTGTGGCATTTGAACACTTAAGGTTACTGAGGCAGTAACTTACACAATTCTTATTCACCCTATGTATGTTTAGGAAGGGGAGCCATCCTCCTGCAGTTCTGCTTTACTCCTCAGATACCTGCAGGAAAAAAAAAACAAACCACAGCATGATATATGATATGGAAACGTTACTGAGTGTGTTTGTTAGCATGTAAAAAATAGCTAATTAAAATCAAAACCCTCTAGACCACTTTCTAGGACATGGACATAAACCATTATAAAGCACACGATATATTAAATTCATAACCACAATACCCTTGCTGATGATCAGATAGAATCAGAGAGGACTTTGGTGTCTAATATTAAAGGAGAGACTGTTCATTTTCATGGACTGGAGAAACTGTACAAGAACAGTTTATCCATGTAAAAATATAGCCCACAGATCACTGCCAAGGACAGCAAGACCTATTTTGATCTAGTGCATAAGCCCTGTACCATATGCGAAGAGCAGCTTGAAGAAGCTATAAGTTACATTCCAATTTTTCGTAATTAAAAACTGCCTGAAGTTTGATGTAAAGTAGAGCATAATTTAGCCATGAAAACATGGTTTTAATGACTAGTTATGATAACCAGGCTGGATTGCTTAGGAAACGGACAAAGAAAAGAAACACTAGCAAGAAATACAAGTCTAAAACTTTTACAAAATCAAATATACATTACTAGGGCTTACTTAATGTAAAATTATTTAAATATGGGGAAAATTTTGCCATGTGGCACTAGCTTTTGTCAATAGCCTCATTTGCTTGATACAGCATGGATGGGGTTTCAGCAGGGTACAGGCATTCCCATTTCCACCGTACTCCTTTGTGGGGAATTTTTTCTTTCTTCAGATGTTCAGACAAACACTCCCAAAACAAATGCTTGCCATCGGTAAGAAGCTGCTTCTTGTCCTTGTTTCCCAATTGTTCAGTGCATTAATAGGAGCAAAAAGAATATATAAAATGCCTTCTTGCTACTGCTATTTCTGTGTAAGTATTTGAGGAAGATGCTATGAGAATGTGCTCATAAGTGGGCATTCAGTTGTTGCTTTACAAGCAGAAAGGAAGTTTTTTGAGGGACTCCTTGTTTCATCTCTCTGCTTAACTGTAAATTGATTTGCTTATGTTGATTTTCCTTTTTTTTTTTGTTGGTTTGGTTAGTTGTTTGTTTTTTAAAGAAGTAGAAGAGAAAATGTATGTGTGGACTGCATGTCTCAACCTACATGTCTGCATAGCTCCATTGCTGTGAGCTGTGCTGATGCTTTGACACAAAAGGGCATAACTTCATGGGCTCCACTTTTGCCTGTGAAAACCAGCACCAGTTGACTCCTAGTTTTCCTGATCACTTTCCAGTTTGAAAGCAAGGAGAAGAAGAAGAAAAAAAAAAAAAAAAGGAAAGAAAAAGAGGTGTAGGACACAACAAGGGATTCCATGTACCTTCACTATGTTAGGGGCACTCACTCACATGTCAGGAGAAATAACTGTGCAAGGTGTTCACTGAACTTAGTGAAAATGGCTTGGTTGTATTTTGGTGAATATTTTTTTGTCTTTTTCCTAAGTGAATTATTCTCTCGCAATATTTTTAAAAATTTGTTTAACATGAGTAGTGTCTGTGAGCTTTCTTGTCTGAAGAGAATCATAGCAGATGTGTTTAAAAATGTGAATAAATATTCATGGACCTTTTTTTTTTTTTGGAGAAATCGCCCTGTCCTGCTGTCCTAGATGGTGGTTAACTCTCCTTCTTCACAGAGAAACAGCACCAGGAACCTGCTGATTCTCTTTTCACAGTTCTGGGATATGTAATTTCACACATAGAGAAGAAAAATTGTGTGAAATGTTGTAACTGACATTGTCAGTCAGCAGGAAATCTGAAAAGAGATATTGAGATGGAGCTGTGAAAAGTGACAATTGTGGAGCAGTACATTTTTATGTGATAGATAGAGCTGTAGGGCGCAGGTCATTGCAGCTTGCAAGGGGCCATCTTTGTGTTACTGATATCCCCCAGGGCTGCAAAGGCTGAGTGCCATGCTTGGGGAACTGACGGGCAATTTGCTAATGCAGCAATCTGAAAACAAGAAGAGGCAGCATAAATGTGAGAGGCAAAAAGCAACACCCCGTATATGTATCACACAGCTGTATTATCCCTCTCGTTGTGCTAGTAGCTTAGATGGGTTTTTTCTAAAAATCAGGTGTTTTCTACACAAATGTAAAAAAACACAGTGAGATCTTAAGTCAGAAAGTTTGACTACTGAAAACTAACACTGTCATGTTAAATGACTCTTGTCTGATCAATAGCACTGCACAAATTTTAAATCTGCATACTTCCTCAGGTGTTTTATGTGCACTAGAAATTAATTGTTAAAAACTGAAAGAGGTAAACAGTGCTTTCTCAAAAGTACTTTCTAATTTCAAGAGCAGCCCTTGGAGACCTTCCTTTCTTTCCCTTGCTGTACTATAATTTTACAAGCCTCAAAATGGGAGGCACCTTTCCTAAATCTTCCCTGCTGACCATGTGACTCACAAAGTTGGCTTAAAAATAAAACAGAATATAATAGAATAGACTAAAATAAAATAAAATAAATCTTATACTTAATTTAAAAATAAAGTTGAACTGAAAGTTAAAGTTCTTCCACAATATTATGCTTTTGATTTCTTTTTTTAACGCTTGAGGATATTGTTGGTATATTTCCTTTTGTCACCTTTAGGATAAAGTACTTTTATTTTTTTCCTTTCCAAATCACTTTTCATTTTAATTATAGCATGAAATAGAAAATAATCACATTCTGAATACATTTTGTCAAACTGAAAACTTCTAGTTAATGTGCCATTTTCTTAGCATTTCCCTTTATAGAGAGCATAGACATTTTCTAATTTGACATGAAACTAAGTCTGTAAGCCTCAAGCATTTGGGCAATGAAATTAATTGTTCCACAGCCAGTTTTGCTGCCCAGGCTAGTCTGGACCATTTCCACAGATGGTGATGCCAAGAGGTTCTCTGGCCTCTTGCTCTGAAAGTATTGTTTCTATATTGCACTTGAGTCTATAACCTATGTTTTCTCTGGCATTGCCCACTTCAATTTCTTCTGTACTCAACCACTATATTAGTACAGAATTAAGATAATAAGAATAATTGCTTCTTTTTTAATAACACTTCATGTGTTTATGAACAATCATACACATAAGGGTTATTTTCCAAATCATTTCTCATTTTTGTTGTTCTCTTCTGAGTTCTCCAATTAGTATGTATTTCTTTTTTTAATGTGGTGTTCACAACAGTATGCAGCACTCCAACTGAGGCTTATCAAGTGAAGTAGAGCAGAATAATTACCTCATTTCTTTTACGCGTGACATTCTTATTAATGTGACTCAATGCAAAGCATTTGCCTTGTTTTGCCACAGTGCTGCATTGTTGATTTATATACAAATAATTAGCCACTGTAAATCCACGCGCTGCTCTGTAGTCCATGTGCTAGCATGGGCTGTCCCCCAGCTGCCAACGGGAGCAGGCAGGAGCTGTGAACAGAGTGCCAGGCACTGTACAAAAAAGAAGTATCCCATGCCTCTTCCAAACCAGACTGCCAACCTCTGTACTTGGATGTGATTCCTGGTTTCTTGGAAGATTTAGGGTATTTTAAGTTGTGAGTGATTTCAGGTGTCTCATCACTTGTTACATCTCTCTTCCATAAATGAAAATTCACTCTTCCCTTCCACATGGAGTCTCTGGAAGATGTAACAAGAAACACTGGAATAATGGAAACTCTCTTTGTCCTGAGACAAATATTACTGAAGCCGTTGTAATAATCATTGAGAATTATGAATTTCTATTGTTCCAGTAGTGTCCCAGAGCCCTAATCAAGGCCATGAGCTGTACCAATGCAAAAAACATGAACACAAGGACTGTGGGCATATTGGATATGAGATCTCTCTCATGAACACTCATGGGTTCATCGACATCATTTCTATAGCTCTGGATCACATTCATCATGCCTGCACTCTGGCACTGTCTCCCTGACCTGGAAACAGGTATTCTTCTGTTCCTACGTGGATCATAGAACATAATTTTCTTTAACCACAGCCACAGAAGTCTGCTACAAGTCTCCTAGAAAAGTTTTTAAATGGCAACAGGGAGCTCATGGCTCTCACTGTGTTGTGAAGCATTTGCCAGGAGACAGCACATCATCCTGCCTCAGAGACTGCAAAGCTTTGGCTTCCTGAGAACATGCCACAGGTAAGAACAGTCCCATAGATACACTGATTGATGCACAGTTTTCTTCCAAGAGGAGCCTGGGGCTTGAGTTCAGAGAATGAAAAGTTTGTGTCTGTGCAGCTTTTGACAAGTGGCATTAAATCCACCTGGTTGCCCTGGCAGGATCTTTGGCGAAACAGCTCTGCCTCCCACCCATATAAACATGTTTTTCATTTTCAGCCTGAAGGCTCAGGTTTAATCTTATTGCTTGAAGAGGACATATACACACAGAAATTAGGATTGTGCTTTGTTCACCCTTCCAGAAAGGGTGCTGCTCCCCTGGAAGTGGTGGTGGTAGAGGGATGCTAAGGTCTATCATGCAGGCTCACCTCCAAAAAGTTGCCCAGCTTCTCACCTCCTTCCTGGGTGGTTTTATCTGTAATTGAGACAGGGGCTGTGGTCATTCAGGTCACCGTACCCTCACCTGAAAAAGGCTGTTCTGCAGACATGGATTGCAGGAATTTGGCCAGTACAGTTTGAAGTAATGACTTGAACTTGTGCCTCCTGGACCCCAGGTGAATGCCCTTAAAAGTAAGCTGCTATTGTCCCTCTCCCACTGATCTGACAAACACTTGGTTATTTCTATAAAAGTGAAGCAGCTCCAACAAAATAAACTGAATCTACAGGCCTAGGATATAGAAAGCCAGTAAGGGAGCCTTCTCCCAAACAGGCATCACAGGAATAGTCTCACACACCTCCAAGGAGACCTGTATAGCCAGTGAGACATTTTTATTCTGAGTTCCTTTTTCCCCTGGTTCTTATGCAAAAATAAACAAAATCTCTTTTTTTCAAGGAAAATTACTTATTTTTCCAATAATCCTTCTGAGAACCTCAGTGAGACATGTACATGTAGACTTGGTACCGCTAATCAAAGATATTAAAAACTAGTTCAAACTTTTCCCTAAAATAAGAGATTACCTTAAAAATGGAATCTGGGTGCACAACACTAGATTTTGTTGTTTAGGGAATCCTAAAGGATTTCCAGTTCTCCTCATCTTTTCTTCTAAAATGAAAGTTGAAGTACTTACAGTATTGTGTGATCCCCAGAAGTAAGATTAGGGAAAAATGCAAACCATCGTGCCATAATATCTTCATTTGGCAATAACGCTAACTAGAATTTCCAGAGTTGAAAAAATGAGGGGGGGCAATGTCTATCCAATCATGTGAAAATGCTAAATACTTCAGATTCTTTTCAAAATCCTGAACATGAAGTATTTTACATCTGCAAAGTTAACCAATTTACTAAGAAATATATCAATTATACCATCTGCTAAGTCTGGATTCTTAAACTCTCTGAATGCAGGCTGCAATATTAAAGAAAAATGTCCCAGATCCGTATCAAAAGCTATGAATTTGGGTCAGTAGCCACAATGTGTTTTATGATAGGAAAGAAAAATGACAGACACTGGTTAAAAATATTAGAAAGTGGGTTTAGACTCCTCTGAGATCATGAATCCCAAGGGAAGCACTGTTGATCTAAAGACCGCAGAGAGATAGGACCAGGTCACGTGCTGATGCAAATGAGCATAGTTTTCTTGACATCAGTAGACCTACAGTGATTGATTCCAGATGAAGTGATGAGATGATTTGGGTGTGCTGTGCCCTCCTGAAAAGCTGTTGAGAGATGCAGTGAGATCAGTATGGGGATAGCCTCACCAGAGGCAAATACACAGCACAACAGTGTTCCCTTTAAATAGACTTGGAAAAGGAAAATGCAGCAGCATCTCTCCCTGTGCTGGTGGAGAGATGGGCTTTGGTGAAAGGACAAAAAACAGTCGTGTGCTTAGTGGTCAGGGATTTGGAAGGGAGGTAATAAAGGTAATGTTAAGTGACAGAGGCAGAAAGAACAGCAGCAAATTATCTTAGAGCTTGTAGGGCTCCATTGCTCTTACCATCTTCTGAAACCCCTGGTGTGTACTTGGTTGTACACATCTTTGGATGGTCCCTGAGGTTGGACTTAACAAGCGTTTGCCTGGGAGCAGGAAGGAGCAAAGATGAGGCTTGCTCTAAAGGCAGTCTGGCTACAGCAGTTGCACAACCAAGTCAACTTTAGAAACTAGCTAAAGCCAGCATTACTGACAGTTTAGCAATAGCCTCTTGGCATCCAGCGTGGGCTGCAGCACTGGGTCTAGGCACAGTAAAAATTCAGGCAGCTGGTTTGAGCTGGGTTTCATGGTGTTATGGTGGTAAGATAGCCAAACTAATTTACTGATGCTCTCTCAAGGTGTTTTTTTACCTTAGCACTATAGATAGACCTAAGCATGATGGCAGATACTCATTAGTGGTTCAGGGACTAACTAAAATATTTAAAAGTTTGGCAATGTGCTTCCTCTGGAAATAAAAGGCATGTATTGGCTCTGAAAGCCTCAAAACACTGTAGTGAATTAAATCACTCCTTATCTGAAATGGCAGTATCAAAATGCAAAGAATCAAGATTCCTGAAGTCTTCATGAACTCAGTAAAACCTGAACATAGATTTTTTTCCAAAAGCGGTTTTGGTTTTTACCTTAGAGCATTATTTACAGTATTTGAAGGCATTGCAGAGCTTTCACAGTTGAATTTGCTTCTTTATAGGGAGCACCAAACCCTCTGTAACTACTGCTCTGGCATTATCCCACATTTGCCCATCAAGAAAACATAGAAAGCTGGTTTTAAAGTAACTTATTTTACTAATATTGAAACATTTGACTAGTAAACTACTCAATTAAAGCTATATTAACTAGAATATTTTATCTCTCATTTTCAAGAGTCAACAACCCAAGTACAAGGACACTCATGACTTAAAATTCAGCCTTCTCTGTACAACTGATGGAGTTTTGTTCCTGGGCTATCTCCTCGATTCATTCAGCATGACTGGCAGATTCCTACATCGTGTCAAGTTTCAGATCACCATAGAAACAAACTAGGAGGCAGTTTCATTAATCATTTAGAGCACAAGAAGTCTAGGTCAGTCTGATTGCAGCATATAGAGTATCATCCTAGCGCCACATGGGACTCAGTTGATTTGAATTAAAAAAGATTAAGCTGCCCCTAGGACGCTCAGCATCATCAGTTTAAGTTCTCATGTAACAGTGGTCTCTGGAGCCACATGGATTAGGAGACTGAAGCTATGCATTTATTTTTCAGGGCTCAGTGAAACATTAGATGAGTGCAGGTGTCTGAGGGGGAAAAGGACAAAGATCACATATAGTTTTTTAGACTTGTTGCTGTTCTTTTGAAACTGGAAACAATAACTCAGTTTTATTTCTCCAGTGACAGTTACCACTCTTTTTTGGCCATGCAATGGTACAACTGTTACCCAATGTTTACAATTTAGATTTATAAAAATTTCATAACCATAATTTTAGCACAGAGCTACAAGTTAGGCATAGAACAGTTTACATGAATGCTGACTTTTTTTTTTCCTGATGGGGTAAAAAACGCATGAAATAAATACTGGTGACATTTTAGTTTTGCTTGAATGAAGATTTATTGCTCCCAGGAAACTGACTTACAGGCAGCTACAAATCAACTTGACTATGAAATAGTTGTATATGCACACCACAAAATGAGCCCCCCCTTCCAAAGTACTCACCTTATTTATGGGTCTTCCAGTACTTCAAAGACCTTCAGTAACTTAGTCCAGACTGGTTTATTGCTTTGTAGAACTAAGACATTTCACGGGGAAAGCTGTAGGTTACAGTATATTAGGGCTCCTTCTCTTGGGCGGCTGAGAATCCCAAGATGCTATATGAACTGTTGATCTAAAGCTTATTATAGCATGACTTCCTACAGTATAATTCTTAAATCTTTTAAGTTATACAGTACTGTCTTTAATCCCAAGTGCTAAACCTTAAAGCAGAACTAGCTCTCAAAAATTCAGAATACCATCTGTGAGTAGATGTAATTATGTTTTGTTAAAACACAGTTCACTTACTTGCACAGGTTGTCTATGACCTATTTCAAACTAGTTGTTCAAAATTTCAACCAATGTTTTACATAGGAGTACTCCTCACAGAAAGAAGTCCTGCGGACTGAGGTACTCCACTACTCAAGAACCCAAAAAAACCCACCCTGTGTATTCTACTCATTTGCCTTTACCTGGGCTGTGAGTATCATTAACAGTAAAGCCTCCTGTTACAGCACATCTAGGGGCACGCAGACCAAGTCAATACTTTTTTGCTGACATGCTATCGTTTCTAAATGTATCATTCTGGGGATTTCCAAGGAAGAAATATCATTAAGTTCAAGAAGCATTTTTAGATTTTCCTAGCACAGTACAAACTGATTATGAGAAGGGGAAAGTGAGTGTTATCCCCACTTTATCTAAGTGGAAGTTGATATGGAGCCATGCTGAGCGAGTTGCCTCAGGCCACAACAGACAGCATGGGCCAGCGTTATGGAGCTCCTGTTCTCCTGCCTGGTGCTTAGCTTTCTGTCAAATGCCCTTAAGAAGATGGAGAAAGCAGGAATTAAAGCATACACAAAGAGCCCTGATGGGAGACACAAAACAGTTTGTGTTAGCTAATATTTATTGAGTGCCAGCAGTGTGCTTGTTGCTATGCAAACAGAAAAGAAAACATGGTCACTACACCACAACATTTTTATGGTCTACTTTGAGGGCTGCCACCGAACTGTTTCCAGCCAGGTTGCAGAGCTTTGCCATCCTCTGGTTGCCTGTAAGACAGTTGAATTTGTCAGTGCTAGGAGGATGTCCAGGTGGTACATTTGCTGAGCTCCAGCAGACCCCCAGGTGAGTGGTGGTCGCCATATCCACACATCACTGCTCGACTGCTCTGGACCTACCAGGTGTCTTCAAGAAGCCTGGACATCTGCCTTCAGCCACAGGCAAAGCATGGCAGCAACAGCCCTTTGTGCAAAGCCACTGAGCCTGAAGAAGCACAAACATCCCACCCACAACATAAAGCAAAGCTGAGCCAGCAAGTGTGGGACTGACCACCGCCTCCTCCACCTCACCAGGTGCTGCTGTGTTTTGGCTGCTCATTTGTTCCCTTTTGATTTAATGTTACTTCTCCTTAACTGCTCTTTCTCTAACTCCAGTGCAAGCATCTCTCCCTGTAGTCGCTGTTGCAGCTCCTGGTGCCCTACACTTAGAGGATGTAGCAGGAGGTCCCCTTTCTGCAGTTCTCATGAAGGGCCCCCAACCCTGGGGGCCCAGGACTACAGCTGCACTGCTGCAGCAGCCACACATACCCCTCTGTGCCCAGAAATAGGCTCGTTCAGGCACTTCAGGGGCTGTCTCTGAAAGGGAACCCTGCTGCTGCTGTGCGTGGTTATGAGTCATGTCTTAGGTGAGCAATTTTATAGATAACTTTTTTTTTTGCTCTTCATCTTTGTGGTCAGTGGTGATTTTAAGGCCAAAATTTACCTGCTCAGCTCTATAAACAGTTTATTAAAAGTGCTGTGTACCTGAAAATGAGAGAATTTGCTTTTTCTGCTGAGTGCACAGCCTCGCGCGGGGCCTGGGCAGACCTGGGAAGCTGCAGCTTTGCTCCCGGGCTCTTGACAGCTAGAGGGGAACATGGTAGGTTTGTAATGACACAGAAGCCTGTGTGGAGTCCCTGACTTCTGCTGCTGCCCAAAGCCCCCAGAGAGAAGACAGCTTCACATAGCCCTTTCTAGCCAGGTAGTTGCAGCAGTATTGTTTTTTAATAACCGTGTAGCAAAATTGATTGCCCTGGCATGTATTGCCTACAGTTAGTCTCCAAAACACTTTCTGGCACAAAACACACAAAAAAAAGTGTCACATTCTCTCTGCTATGTAAAGTGAATAGAAAACATTTCTGATTCATTACATTGGCTGACTCTTGTCTTACTTTCCTCCTTTACCTTTAGTGGTAGAAAAAGTTATGTTCCTTTTTCATTGCACATGGAGTGGAGCAGAGCTACCAGAAGGTTATCTGAATTCCTGCGCATGCATCATCATCCAAACCATGTGCTCATTCCCAGCCTTTCACTGGCAGGCATAAGCAATGCCTGACATAAGCAGTAATTCAAAGATGCTGAGGTGTCAAAAAGGATCTGAATCAGACTGTCAATCCTCTTCTCATTCAGCTATTGACCCATAGCTCTGTTTGAATTTGGGAAGCCTGAGATCAGAATGAAAAGCATCATTATTCTTGTAAACCAAACATATCTGACTGAGAAAAAGTGAGCTAATAAAGATGGGGAGGCAATTTTTAATGTCACTTTTTCGAGTGTAGTAATTTGTCTAATCATATTACCTTGGAATATGATTACATGTAATACATTCACATTATGCAGGAGTGAATACATTTGGGAGAGAAATTATATATTTCTTTTCCTTGCTCAACATATGGAAACATGTATAAAATAGGAAGGTCTAAACTCTACCAGTGCTCACAGTCTCTTGTCAGTGGAGGAGTAATTGAATTGTTTGGAAATTTCTGGTGACAAATGTACTAATTTGGACTTAGGAGAATACAGTTCACCCAATTTAAAAATTTTTGGTTACAGAAAACAGAGGTATGCAACAAATCTCTCTGTCCATACAGCAATCAGTGCAAAATTCTTGGCCATTTTTCCATAATCCTCTGGTAGTTGCTGGTAGCAAGCTGAGATTTACTGGTGGAATTAAAGAAGCTTCATTCCTCCCACTGCCAGCAGCTGTTTGGCCCTGCAGTCTTCCTGGGTAGGGCAGAGCTGCATCGATCTGTGGTATGCATGACTCATAGGAAAGTAATAAGAACCTGGGGCTAGAAAAGACCTCAGGAAGGCAACCAGCTGATACTGGAAGAGCTAGAGCACTTCCTGTAAGATAAAAACATAAGTAGCTGGAAGAAGCTTGTAGGGGAAACAGCTGGGCGAGTCTTCTTGGATGCTGTAAGTACTGGGACTCCTGCCTGTGCAGCTATCTCCACGTGCAGTCTGGAGGGCTGTGCAATGCCCATGACCACATCTCTTTCCAAAGAGAGCAGTGGAGGTGATGCATAAAAGCCATACATAAGAAATGCCCACCTCTAGACTTGTCAGCCAACTACAAACAGATTGAGCTGTTCAGGAAACCTTTTGGCTCCACAGATTTTCCAGTGACTGAGTTTGTCATTACTATTTCCCAATAGCTAAGGTTCAGAATCCAAATACAGAAGTCCTCTTTCACAAATCTGAATTCATCCATTCTGGGATTAGGTCCCTACCTCGGCTCCAAATTGTAGGTATCATATGTGCATTTCTGTTTCATTAAGGCAGAGCATATTTGGGTAGCTGTCATGTAGTGCCTGGAATGTGATGAAAACAAGAGGTCCTGGCTGCCTGCTGCTGAGGAACTCCCAAGGCACTTCTCACAGGAGCAGGGGTGTTAACCCTGATATCCTGGTCAAATTCCAACATGGCTAATTATATCCCACTTACCTAAAACTGCCATGCTTTCTCTGCTTGCTGCAAGGACTTGCTGCATGCAGCAGGCTCTCTTCTGGTCCTTTCAAAGGTTATTGTGTTCCACGTCAGAGCCACTTGTATTTAGGGAATAGCTGCAGTCAGTTATCAGTTTGTAAAATTTCCTGACCAGCAGAGGACTGTTGTATGAAAACCTAGTTATTTTCTTCATAATAATAATAAGACAAACATAGGGTTTGAGGTGAAAGAGGCCAAAAGCACCTGCAAAAGGAAGAGCAAATATACCATGAGGTCGCAAATGCAGTTATGGGCAGTCACTCATGAGAAATGGCAATGACATACAACAGTATCCATCATGCTACCTTATCCAGCCTTTTGCCTGAAGGACATTAAGAGAAGGATAAAAGGGGGTGGGAGCAGAGCACTGAACAAAAGTGGGGGGGGAGAGCAGCACTGGTGAATATCGGCCGGAGATAACACCAAGGCACCCAAAGGAGAAAAGGGAGAGGACTATGCTTTCAGAGTCCAAGATGGGATAACTTCACATGGACTACCACCTGCTGACATTGCTGGTGACAATATAACAATTCAAGACTTCACAGTAAGTGAATCTTCCTGAGGCTTTCAGGCCTGTTTCTGGCTTTAACATATTATTGTAGCTGTGTGAAACTACAGTCAGTGAGATTGAACAATAGGAAAAAACACATTTTAAATTTTGCCTAAGGAATAAAATATCAAGGATAACTTTAAAGTTGCACTATTGCATCTTGTTGTTTGTTTGGAAGACGGTGGATGTGTGGTGTGTAATACTATGGAAATGGCCCCATGGTAATCCCAGTGAGGCTTTTTACGTCTTGTTTATAAAAATATTTCCAGAAGGAAAACAAATTATGTAAATGTATCTCTGCCACTTTTTCTACCAGAACCTCATCTATCTCGTTATCTTTTCTGTATTGGCACCTACCAAAATATCACTGAAATGAACAGATATGACAGGTCCACCAAGAAGTGCCCAAAGCAAACAGAAGAGCGGATTTCCACAGTGTGGAAACCATTCCTACTGTTTTCTTGATCTCTTTCTATGAAAATCAAAGTTGTTTATTTGTCTGCAAAGCATCCTGCTATTTTGAGAGTTCACAGAGCAAACTCCTTTACATCTTGTATGGCAGAGTCCTACATTCTACATTCTCTTCTCTCTGATACATATACAGAGAGAGACATATGCATGTATATATGTACAGGCACACACAGAGGTTAGATCACTGGCAGCATAGTAGTTCTGATATCTAGCAGAATGGTTTGAGTTTGCCTGTAATATTTAGCTGGGGAGATGGCAGTGGGGTGTGCATTTGATAAATTAAACACGTGGGTGTGCACTCAAGTGTATGCACATGAAGAGCTATTCTTATTCCTGTTTTTAGAAGACAGGTGCTTCTATCACAGCTAGCAACCTTCAAAAATGAGAATAAGGGCACAGAGTCTTAAATACCTCTTCTTGTCTCCTGTGTCTCCCCAAACAGGATGAGGCCACATTAATGGAGTAGCACAAAGTGAACAAGATGACCTAGCAGATGCTACTAGGATGTACTGTACTTTTATTAAGATAAATAAAGCCTGTCATCTTCGGCAGGATCAACAAACCCCACATATTCTTTAGAGTATAATAAGATACAGTGTTATAGAGTTCCAAATTGCTCTGTAATTCCATATTGTCTCCCATGCCATTAGCTCCCCTTATGCCAATTAATATACATAAATATTAATTATGTGAATACGGGATAAAATATGCTTTTATCCAGCTGCTTTCCATAGCCACAAATAGAAGTTTAGTGAAAAAAGTAACATAAAAAGTAAACTCTGAACTGTTGCAGTTTAGGACTTCACATTTCAGACTTTTAAACTGCTTTTATTCAGCAACAGAATTTCACTGAATCACTCAGGATTCCTGTAAAAAGCAGCAGCAACAACAACAAAACATTCTTTTTCTGCAAGGACTCTTGGATTTCCCACGCCAGAACTGTAAAAGAACAGAGAAAAGGGGACTCCCCCTTCACTGAGGATGACTGTAGTATTGTTTTTTTATATTGTAGATGTATTTATACATCATATAAACAAATCCTGCAGTTTCTCTGAGAAAAGAAAACCTTCCCACAGGTTAACAAGTGTGGATGTCACCTTCAGTTTGCTTAGATACACACAGCACACAAATTTAGGGCCAAATCTGTGATTTTGCCTTATCCCAGCAGAGCCAATTTACACTTCTCACCCGTGTTGGCAAAGCAACATAGTATTGCTATTTGAACATAATGGTTTCTGTAATGTAAGATCACTTTGCAGAGAGCAAGCCTGAAGAGTCTGGCTCCCCCAGCACTACCCAGCTTCTCTTGCCCTTGAAAACTTGTCCTTTCCCCAGAAGTGCAGAGTTAGCTGGGCAAGCTAACATCTAACCTCCTCCCCATGCACGGGCAAATAGATGATCTGTTGCTTCTTGTTACAGGCTGTCGCCTTCAGCATGGCTAATTTTTGTTCATGACCTGGTGCGGTGCCACCTCCACTATGTATGTTTTGGGGGTGACAAGGTATCATAAGCTCAAGAAACACGCATAGTGGATGGTTATAGAAAAATCATTCCAGACGGGAGGTTCTTCCCAGACCAAAGTCTTAGCCTTGTAGTGTGTCCTGCATGGCCAGAGCCACCCAGTGATGCCTGAAACACAATAAGCCACTGAGCCTCAGAAGGACTGCAGGCCAAAACAATTTGTGGGTTTATACATGACTGCTCCTCTATCTATTTTTCCTTCTGAGCTGCTGTAACTGTGTTATTATCCTTACACATTTCTAATCCTTTTTGAATCCTGCTATGCTCTTGATCATTCCTGAACTCGCCTGGAAAATTGGTAATTGTCACAATTTGACTTACTAGCAAGACATTTATCTAGGCTTTTCCAATTATCACCTGATATTTCCCTTGTGTAATGGAAAACATGAATGCGTCTGATATTAGGTCTGGCTCATATAAAAATTGTAATAAATGTTATTAGTGGCAAAGTAAAGATGCGCAGAAATCATACTGCACAATATATTGCTAAGCGTTTAAAACTGATTCTGAAGAAACCTTCTACATCCCAAAATTTGGATCAGAGGTGTGTATGTGCCATTTTAAACAAGAACTTCCACTGTGCATTACAATTCTCCCATCCTGAAGCAAGATATTTCCAGTCTTTTATATAAGCTGAAAAGCAGAATGGCATTAGAAGAGTGCAACAGGGAAGTTGGATTAGTTTTTATTTTGTCATGTTTCTCTTCTATAATTCATGAGTTACTTCGATAATCAGAAATATATTACCTCAACAGATTTCTTAAAAATGTATGTATGTGACATAATGCTACAATGAACTCTTTCAATTTTGAAGAAGGAAAGATGGAAAGTTTGCACTTTGTATTTAAAATAATTTCCTTGCAATAAGCTGTGCTCATCTCTGGAGGCTTGTCCCAGGTGGAACTGGTGAGATACATCCTGGACCGGACAGTCGGAGTGAGGCTGCTCAGAACACTTGAAAATATCTCTTGCTTATATCTTGTTTATATACGTACAGTCTGCCTTCCATCACATGGTCACATTCACTATTTGGAGTCAGCAAATGCCCTCTCTTGAAGCAGCACCAGTGGGTCTCTCAGTTTAGCTCAAGAAGACGTGGTGAATTTTAAACTAGTGCTCAGCCTTTGCTTCCTTGCATTTAAGACATCATCTTCATCAGACACTGGAATGCCATGTGTCTTGTCTTCCACAGTCATCGTTTGATGTGCAAAATAGTTTAATGCAGCACGTAACATCTATTACATCACATCAATACCCTGCCAGCGTTTTAACAAGATTCCGTTCTCTGTATGCAGCTCCAGGACAGGACTTTCACTGAGTTGTGTTGCATTAAGATGCAGAACATTGCTCCAGCCCTTCACAAGAAGCTGTCAGCAAAGTTAGCAAATTCCCCAAAACCTTGAATTGGATGTAGGATTTTGGATTGGCTCAGTATTATTTACAGTGTTTTGCTGTTTGTGATTAGGTTTACAGGGAGGCTGGCTGCAAAGTTCTGATCTGGATTTCTCCAAAGTGTTTGGTTCAGTTCTGTGTTGGAGCCCGCTGTAGTCAGCAGTTGTTCCTATCAACATCTGTAACACATTTGGCATTACTTGAAAATATTAGTCACAACTGTAAAACTAATAAAATCCCTTCTTTCATATTTTAACTATAAGGTGGTCATGTATGCTGGGCACTCATCATTGATTTGGATGTTATCTCTCTGCTAGTAATATTTTTGCCGTGCTTGTTCCAAAACCTGGATTTTTTATCTGGGAACAATTCTTAGCTGAGAAAATTATTCTAACTGAAGAGCTGTGCCAGAACTCAGAGGACTTGTAGTTGATTTACGTCCAGCTGCTCTGTACCAATTTGTACCAATTCTCAAGACTCACAGATAAACTCTGTGGTAGATTTCCAGTGTGTCATAATTAGCAGAGCTTTCCTATGTAAAAGGAGGCTTCCCAATGGCTAGCTGAGTCTATAATAAAGATAAGGACTTTGTATAAATATTTTAAACACCCAACTGAAAAATATTAGCAAAGTGTCAGGAAATAAGGGCTTCCCAATCTGAGTTACTTACCTATGACAGATAGTCTTATTGGAAAAAAAAAAAAAAATGGCTCAGTTGTGATGTGCTTTCCCCTGCAGATACATGTACAAAATTGTGGCAAAATGCAATACTGCTCAGCAAAGTCCTGATTCCATGTGGCAAAATGTGTTTTTCATGTAGGGTAAGGACTCCAGCCCATGCACTTGGAATTAAGATCGATTTCAAAGGGGTTTTTGGTAGCATCATATGAGGTGTTTGTCAAGTATATGCCAAATATACACCGCTTAAAAGCTTTGTGGGTCAGAAAAGCTTCAGTCACTATGTGTGTGCCATCTTTCACTATGGGCTTGATTAAGACAAAACACATCAGAAAAGCTTCAGTAATTGTTTCTCTGTGTGCCACCTTTACCAATTAAATTAAGCAAAAGCACCTCTTATTTGCTGTGGCTTGAAACAGAGACTCATACATTACGATCAGTGACTTGTTAGTCTGAAACAACTCAGCCATATGGCTGAGCCCTGAGGATGGGTATCTCCCGAGCCGAACTCCGCATAAACTGCCTAGTTATAAGGACACTTCAACTGCTTCAGACTTAAAAATCCACCTCTTAATTTGTATATGACAGCCCATTCTTTCTTGGAATTACCGTGCTTTCTGGAACATCTTGGCTTGGCTTCTGTGTTGCAGGATTTGACCCACTGGCAGTTTTCACTGTACCCAGAATGGCTCTGAGTGCATGTGACGCTTTTTAAGAACTGATTGTCATTAGTCTATTGCCACTCCAGCAGAAGTAAGTCAGCAGGAACTGCACCAAGGACCCAGAGCTAATCCAGTGCTGAGCGTCCTTGAAAATCCACCCCCTATGCCTGTTAGCAATAGTGCTTTCCCGTGCTGAGAGCTTCACGATGAGCTTTTTTCCCGTGTATGGGTGTGATGTCTTAGCTTATAGAATGCTTTCCTAAACCAAGTCCAACACCATGCCTACAAAATTAGTAATCACATTTTTGGCAAGTATTAGGTCATACTATCTGCAGATTGCTCATAGCTGGTTTAGGCCTAAATGAAATTTGTTCTTTGTTCTGGAGATTAGTTTTCAGTTCTGCTTGGGCAGCGCTTCAGCTTACACATTTATCTGCCAAATGTCACTGCACTGAGTCTATCCTCCCACCTAAAAGAGGAAGCTCCTTCAAAGTGTCATTTGTTGGTCTTAGTAAAATAGCATCTAAAGCTGCCTTAGATAACGAGCATGAAGGATACTTCCGAGACAGCAGGCATATTATTAACATCAACTTCAGCAATCCTGCTGTTGTTGTATCCTGAAGAGCCATTAATGCCTCAGGGAAGATTGTAGACACACCTTTTCTGCTGGTGGCTTTTGGTGTCTGATCTGCCATTTAGTAGATGCTCCGTCAGGCTACAATGGGTTTGTTTGGGACTTTTTATTCCAATCCGACCAGATTATTCCCATCCCTCCACAGACACATACAAGCAGAACCCCAGGCTGGTTGCCCTTCACTCCTCTTCTGCACGCTGAGGGGAAAAGGCATGAGTGCGGAAGAGCGGTGAGGGGGCAATGCTTCCCTGCCTGCCTGCTCACGGGGGTGGAAGAGCAAAGCAGGGTTAGGGATGGGGACCAGTTGGCACATGTTAATTGACAGTGGTTTGAATATCAAAGGGTGGAGATACAAGAAGCAAAGATAGGAGCAGAGAGAAAAAGAGAAGGAGAAAAGAGTATGTGTGATGTTACAAGAGGAGGTGTTTGCTAGATCTAAGGGTTTAAATTCCATGAGGCAATTATAGAGGTTTAAACAATAAATCAGGCTTTATCTGCTAAACCTTTGACCATAAGAAAAAGGAAGATACATCAATGGAATTATAGGATCTAGCTCTGTAGGGTATAGAGTATAGCTGTAATGGCTTTGGGACCTAAGTTTCTCTTTGAACAGCTTGATAGCAAGGCATGCATCAAAACTATTACTGAGAACGTGCTGTGGGTTTCTTGCATCTTCCACTGCAGGGGAAAAGCTGTTCGTGATTACTGGTTACATTGGTTGTATTTCAAGACTGGGCTTGTGTGGCAGTTTTCTTTTTAGCTCTGAAGCCAACTAACTGTGTGATAACCTCATTCTTTCCCTCCAGGGAAGACCTCAAAGAGTCCACTCCTATGACTGGTTTATGCAGAAAGAGGGCTGAAGTGGGGAGGAAGGTTCTTCTTCTGCCCTTTTCCCCATCCCAATCCCCTTTCTCTCTACTTCTGCAGCAGCAGAATGAAAGCCAGGCTCCCTCTTTCCTTTATGCTTACAGTGATCTTGGTATCACCATTGTCTGATTAACAAAATGATTTGTAAAGACTTTGTTTTACCTTTGATCTTGCAAAACAAGGGTAGCTTTAAACAAAGCCAGATACTTTAAAGATCACCACATGGTTTTAATAGTATTTTCTACTTTGTGTCATAACTTGAATGAACAAGATTTAAACAGTATTCCTATTGTCACCACATTTCACTGTGTTATCGCATTTGCTAATATTTCCTAGTTAAAAAAATATTGGCAACTATTATGAAGCTGATGTTGTAACTAAGTATCTTCTGCTAGCTCCATCATTAAAGCCCCGTTCCAAAGCCTACTGAAACTGCTAGAAACTTGCGCTCTGACTTCAGTTGGTGTTGGATCTGAAGCACACAAAGGGAAACTATATGCTCAGGAGGCTTCCCACCTTTCAGATCCCATTCCTCTGCTCCCTCCAGCTATGCAAAAGCTCTCACCACAGTGCAAAGCACAGTGCAGTTTGGATGCTGTACATATGCGAACATGATGGGTTTGCGGGTGTATTTTTGCTGACAAACTGAAATTATGGGAGGAAGAGAGGGGAAGTACTTTGTCTGAGATTTGAAGTTACATTTTTTAATTGATCTTGTAAATAGAGTGCTTGAGAAGCAAAACTAAAATAAAGATGTTTTCATTTCTTTGCAGCTGAAAAATATACCAAATGAAGATTGAGGGGAGGAGGGGGAAAAGGATGAAGTCACAGATACTTCATTTTCCCTTTCTCCCCATTAGTGCCATGCTCTTTCACTTACATGATGGAGGAGAAGCTGAGGTAGTGCACAGATCACTCTTCCACTTCATAGGCACGCAGCTGCATCCTACCCTGATAGCTAATCTCATTTCTGTCCTTTCCAGAAGTTGGCCTGCCCTGGCTGGTAATTGCAGTTGGTTAATTTTGGCACAATGTGATTAAAAGCAGACTGATATAAATCACTGAACAGCGTAGCTTATGAAAACGCAAGTTGAGGTAGCACCCCAACCACAGCACTATCATGAGAGAAGCTGAGAGCCAGATGTTGGTCTAACGATAAAAATAATCTAATAATGGACTTCATATATCCTCTGGACCTTGAAAGCCCCACCTAATTTTTTTTGTCAGCCAGATATCTCTATGTTGCAATACATATTGAACATTTTAGAGGTTCACAAGTTGGTTTAATGGGTTGTCTTGACTTATAGCTAAATACCCTAGGAGAAAGTTTGGGAGCAAGACCTTCTGGAGCCCTGGCAGGGAGAGTCTTAATAAGAGATATCCTAGGAGAGATATTCTGAATGCCTTAGGTATCCAGGTATCTTAGACACTCTGAATCTTACCTTATATTAATGTCTAAAGTAGCCTGTGTGAGTAGGTGGTATCATATATGCACATGAACAAACGAGGAGTGTCTCTGAAATCGGGACGGATGTATATGTGGAAACACAGTGTAAGACAGTAATCAAACTCTTCCTGCATCTCCTTGCATTTGTCAGAGGAAAGAGACCACATCCACTGAAAATAGGGACTGTAAGATAAAGAGGGGTTTTTTTCATCAGCTGAGATGTGGCAAGACAGATTCCCTTTAAGTTAGATGTGAGTACCCTGATTACAAGTTTGCTTTGGGCTCTGTGTGAGCCCAAACACGAGGCTTTCCTGGCTAGGGCACACCTATAGATAACATCTCTGCTGGCAGAGGATGAGCATGGCGGCTCCTGAGCCAACCTCCTGTCTGCCACCTACACTCAGCATGCTGCCACCTCCTCTGCGATGTCTCACCTGACACAGAAGTGACATAAGGTACAGCTAGGGAGGGATGAAGCTCTGGTCCACAGTGTCAGAGTACATTATAGCAGCTGCCCATGCGATACTGTTATAGATTATGACAGCAGATTCATCGCTGGTCTTTGCAGTAGAAAAATGACAGAAGACGAGGACAAGAAAGCCATTAAATTACCTGGTGATTTGTGTGAATGAGAGAATCTTGTAAAGGTAGTTATCTGCTTCTATTAAATGGACAGCATAAAAGCACAAGGCTCAAAGAGAAATCATGCCCAGGAAAGATGCCTTTTTTCTTGGGACAAACCCGCGAGCTCTGTCAGTTACTTTGCACCTTGCACGTGCAGACTAACTTTTGTAAATTCTTTTAACCAAAAAGGAGAGGGAATTATTTCTTTACTTTGCTTGCAACTTGAGCCTGATTAGAGAGAATTTATTATGGGGAATATTTTTAATTTTTTATGCATTAATCTGCAAGCCACACATACGGAAGTGACAGCTTGAATGTGAAGAATTCCATTCATGGAAAGAGGAAAAGGAGGGAAGAAGAAGAGGAGAGAAAGAGAAGGGGAGCAGGAGCTGGTGAGAACACAACTCCTCGGTGAGTTGGGCAAACAGAGACTGAAGTGTCTCTACCTGAAGATTCAGTCTTTGTGCTCTGTGACATGGGTTTTCTTCGTCAGTGGAGTAAAATTTTCCTGAACCTCCTTTTTCTTTTCCTGCCAAAAAGTATGTTCTGGAGAATCTGTGCTGACTTCATTCCATTTTTTTTACTACAGAAAAGATGACAAAACTGGTTAGAAGAAGGAAGGTCAAGGAATAGTTAACTGAAAATAAAACAACTTGAAGGTTTTTACCTTAAAATAAGGTCTTATTTTGCAAATTATTTTTTTTCATTTTTAACAAAGTTGAAAAAAAGTTTAGAATTGATGCTGTATATGTTTAATGTAAACAGAAAAGCTGATGTGATCTTCTGGTGGAAGAGTGTCTTACACATTACAGTATCTCTAGGTTATATTCATCACCTTCACAGACATAATGAATTTTCCATGCACCTCCTGCTGCTAAAATTACCATTAGAAGAACCAAATAGATGGTATCAAATTCTTGAGATATTGTGACAACCTTGTTCAAGCAAAGCAAGAAATTTCACACTATTTCAGAAGCTGTACCCTAGACTCAGACATGGAAAAAGAATAAGAAAGGCTAAGACTAGATGATGAACTGTTCTCAAATTTAGAATATCTAATCTGTAATTTAATGTATAATGCTGTTGTGTTTGCTTTCATTCCACAGTCAGTGAAAGGACTACCCATTCCCTGAAATTCAGTAACATGGTTTGCTGCCGGTGTAACACTGTGGCTGCAATGCAGGACATTACCAACAGTGCCGACCATGTGTTGTGTGTCTGTTCCATACAAGCATTTGCAGGACAGTAAAATAGTTGCTAGATAATGCCAGTTGCTTTTGCCCCTTAAAAGCTTGCCAGTGCTATAAAAAAGTTGCTCCGATTGCCTGAATGTTGTCGCTTCAGAAAAAGTATGTATCTGAAATCCCACATATGTGATAATGATTTTGAAAAAGCAGCAATCGCTGCAACCAAAGCATTTGCATCTGTTAAAAGCACAGCTTGCTCCTTCACTTGTGTCAAAGCTGTTGGCACAGAATTCAAAGCACTGGATTGGCAACTCTATCAGGAAGCAAGTGCAGCATAAAGCTATAATAGCTGTCTTCGTTAGCTTTTGTTATCTGAAAAATTCCAAGTGCTTTGGATAACATAAGGTGCCACATAACTATGGAAGCTGTTGGGCAGCAGCTTGACAGCCATATGCTTACATCTATAATGTGTGCTTACCCTCATCTCTAACTAAATGTTTTCCTTTAGCAGCTGTGGCAACAGTAGTGAGCTCAAACAATTCCCACACAACTAAAACACAGCTGAAGGCGCTGTGCTGAGGGGACTGAGGCTACAAGTACTCTGATCACTCCAAGATTTTTGGAGGGGCCAAAGCAACTTAAACACCTACTTAAACAACACAGAGGTATGCCATGTCTATCTGTGTGGCAAGGGCTGTGTTGCAAAAATTCCTGCCCGAATACTAACCTAGCGTGCTGTGAAGTCATGCACAGTTGCTGGTGCAGTTGGGGAGGGATATTGCCAGGCCAGCTCAGCACGGTGCTGAAGCAGCAATCTGGCTGCTGGTGCTGCTGCTAACTCATGTGGGTCACAAGGACTATCTGCACTGCCCTTGGGGGAGAGCTGGCTTCTGTTCCTCTGTATCTGTGGTGTGAATCTCCCCTAAATTCTGAAATCTCCCTTTTTGCCTCTTCAGACACTGAACATGGACAAACTGGGAGATTACGGGAGCAGCTGGAAAAGGAATGCAAGCAGAGCTGGGAGGAGGCATGCACGGCTGGCTGTGGGGATGCAGGGAATCCAGGCCACCTTTTTTTGAAAGGACAAACAGAATCTCTCCATACAGAATGCCTGAGGTTTGTTTTATATGCTGTCTTACTGTGCTCAATGTAATAAAGAAAGAAAATCTAGACTTCATAAAGGGCCAAATCCTGCACTCATCACTTTCTCACAACAGCCATTTACATTCTGGCTAATCATTAGATGCTTCCCTGACAAAGACAAGATCTATGTGTTTCAGTTTTTCTAATTGGAAACACAAAGTCTTTCATTAAAATAAACCTCCTGTCCAGTAGCTGAGGCATGTTGAACATAAAGAGCCTGCCCACCCTTTCAGCCATGCTCCTGCAGCAAAGGTGGCACGTGGTGGCAGTAAGCTTCCTGAGGATTTCCACTGTAAAAACAAGATGGTTTTGTCCTCTCTGCTGCTTTGGATTTGTTCATTCTTCCTAGGAAGCAATTACTGCTTCGTTTTTCATTTTCTACAAACAATGCTTGGAGTATCTTGGAGCTTGGAGTTGAGGGAAAGGTAAAGGTTGTGGTACCTAATGGTGTCACCTTCCTGCTCTAACGCTGCTGCAGGCTGTCTATCGCCTTGTGGTGGTACAGAAGAGCACCATACCAGCACACGGGACAGAAGTACTGCCGCTTGTGCCATCCACAGGGACTATCCAGCTGCAAAGTTCTGCAGGGTGCAGGACTGCGTTCCCCACTTCTCCTTCCCCACCTGAAATACTTCGTAGTGCATTTGGAATACAAAGTTGTGCTTTAAAAGTTTTGCTTTTTACAAATTGCTTTTACAAATGAAGTAGAGTGGAATCTGCCCAGACAGTCTTTATTGCAGCAGCACTGGTACTGCTTTGTCGTTAATCTCTTTCCAGACATGGCAATTGTTGTTCCCTTTCTGGATAAGTCGCTGGCCCTGCACATGGCGGAATAGGGAAAAGAATTGGTGCACAACTCCAGGCGCCTCTCACAGCTTCCCATAGTGCCAACAGCTGGAGTGGTTCATTCCTGAGAATGAGAAAAAGCACTTCACTTCTCTTCCAGCACTGCTTGAGAAGGGCCTGGCTGGGTCACGGGCATCCATTTTAGAGCTGTGAATCTTGAGAGGAGGAAGGCAGATCTCTGCAGTCTGGAATAAAGTATCTAAGTTCCTGAAAGAGTCTGGTTTAGACATGCCCCTTGTTTAGACATGGCTACTTTAGACATTGTGATCTTCTGTAGACGTAGCTTAGGGGATCCTGTTCCATCCAGGGGGCTCACCCACATGCGGCTTTCCTTAGATGCTAGTTTCTCCTAGGGATTTCTATACGATTGTTACAAAAACTATTTCAGTTTAATTGCGTACATCACATATCGGATCATTTCTAGCACACTACAGAAGAAGGGATCTCACACAAAAATAGAAGACTTTAAAAAGTATATTTTAATATCCTGGGGGGGGGGGGGGGGGGGGGGGGGCGGGGCTGGGGAGGAAAGAAAAAAAAACACCCAACAAAAAAGCCAACCACTGTAAATCTTTCTAAAAGCAATTCACAGTAGTAATGCAATTTCATTGTTTTCCAACTATTTGGAGGTTAAATTGGGCTTTTGGCAATCTGATAACTTGAGCAAACAACTCTAAACTGGTCTTAGCCTCCCCCCTTCTTTAAATAAATCTCAACTTGTAATATGGAATGTGAATTGTTTTGACTGTTAAACCATTCCAAACTCAAAACCCACTCATCATAAATGTGTTGAAAGAAGAATATATTTCAATAGTGCGGCAGACTCTTTGAGTACAGTAGAGCAGCAGTCTTCAATCAACTAGACTTTCTTTCCAGAAACAGAAAATGAAAGCGTAAGTGCCATACACATTTTTAAATGATTTATCTAAATTCAAAGAACTAACTTTTTTGTGACTGATTATAACTGCATATATGAGTGGCTATGGATAACAGGTTTCTTTTGCTTTTCAAAATGATATATAACAATGTTCCATGCAGAGACCTTCTATTTACACATCTGTTCAGCACCTGCCCATAATTACTTAGTTAGTTTTTATTATTGGGCTTGTCACCATATTAATGTAGCTGTACCTTCAAATTGATTGTAATTGCAAATTTCCTGAAAAAGCTTGGTTTCTGCAAGTATTTAATTAAACTGATATCCTAAATTAAAAATAATTATGTAACTGTACTCCACTACAATAACACATGCATGTGTCTCTACATAAAAAAATGATATTTCGCATAATTCATAAAATATGTGGATTAATATTGTACAAGTAAAGGTCAGTCTTCACTAGGAAAGGAGGGGTAATTAATTTCAGCATTTAGAAACCTGACATATTTCAATTAAGCAAGCAATTTGTCACGAACTTCATAAATCAAGTTATCGGGGAACAAGTTAGCAATGTTTTTAATAAATAGAGATTGTGAAGAGTCAGCCTATTCCTTCTTGTGGCGTAATTTTGTTTGAGTAAATGGTTTATACAGAAAGCCCTTCATTTCTAGGTCATGAGGCCATATCTAGTATGTCTTAGTAACTACCCATGTTTATTTCCACCTAATGACTGTTTGGAGGTCTGTGACACAGTCAGTAACCTTGGCTGAGCAGCCTCTCCGGTACACAACAAACCCCACGACACTGCCCTCAAAGCCTCTTTGGTCTTAGGATAAATCAGGAGAGGAGCTGGTCCCAGCTCAAGGACCTGAACAGCCCCGTCCCCACCAGTGTGTCATGGGAAGCTGAAGCACATGCCAAGCTCACCGTCTGCAGTGAGTCTGGTCCTGGTGGTACAGTCACGGACATCAGCAACCTGGAAACTGAGCTTCTGTGTCACTGAGTAACCACTGAGGCAGAGCTGTGGTGCATTGGCATAATGACCCAAAATTACCTGTCACAAATGCATTTCCTATTCTGAAAGAACAGAGACATTTTGAGAAGAAGCTTTCGTTTTTGTTGCGTACAATGTACCCAAAAATTCTACACTACTTCACCTAAGTATAGTCACTGTAAAAGTTTCTGGAGCTGTAGTCCAAAACGTGCACCCCAGAAACCCAAAATTGCCTTTGCCTTTTCCCGGTCCTTCTGTGGAGCTGTGTGAGCCCATGGAGGCTGGTAGACCCTGGGAGGGAAAAGGAAGGTGGGTTAATTGATTGAAAAACAGTCAAGTTTTGGTCAGATGCCTGCTGGATTTCTTTCAATAGACTCACCAAATTCACAGCTTTCCTACAGAACACTTAGTTTCCATGAGCGAGACTTTTCTCTTGGAAAATTTCCAGAATGTTTGCTCTGATACTGCTCATGCTTATCTTGAAGCAAACTGCAGGATCTGTATTCCACAATGGATGAGTTAATCCATTCAGAAACACTAATGCCAATGAATATATATCCACTGAACAGCAAAGTTATGATCTGGATTTTGACTCTCATAATTCAAAGAAAATGTGAAACAGGCTTTTGATTTGATCCACTGTGGCTATATATGAACTGAAATACTGCTCCAAGCTCTGCTCCAAACCATTCAAAGTCCAGTGGTTGCTCTTAGGATTTCATTTAAACTTTTACCTACAATTCTGTTAGCAATAACTGTGTTCAGATATGAGGTTTTTTGGCGTGAAGTTGCACTATATAGCAAATAGGTAATCTTCCTTACACAGTACACATCCTGAATCTCAGCTCTGATCTCAGTCCCACTTTCTGAGGATGCTGCTGATATTATAATCAACAGAAAAACAGATTTAACTGTTATTTGAATGATCATTGTTCAGTCTGAAAGGAAATGGCTGCAGAAATTTCTCTTCTCTGTCACTGTTTGCCTCAATTCCTTGTGTGTATCCATAGAAAAGCTCCACTGAAACTGAAGCACATCCATATATGACAATAGGTTCATGGCCAAAGCGTCTAGGCACATATGAGGAGCATTACTGATGGGTATGTAAAATTACAGTGCTGGAATGGAGAAAGGGAAAAGTGAGAAGAGAGCTGGATTTCCAACATAGAAAACCATCTTCTTTCCCCTCCCTCATTGTCAGTCTGCAGTGTTTCTCCAGATGCAACATCAGGTTGAAAAGATGGAGCAGAAAGAAACATTTCTTTGCCTTGTCTTGCAGTTGCCTGTCTTCCTAAACTCTGTTACATTCTTCACTCAATATATTCTAAGATAAGATCCTGAAGTCCCAAAAATATACTGTGTCTCCAGCTTCCCTTACTTACCATTCTGAACATGCACCTTTCCATTTCCCATCAGGGTTCCTGTTGGGTAAAACTGGCCCCGCTGAGGAAAGAAAGAAAAGAAAAAAAAAAGAAAGAAAGAAAGAAAAAAAAAGATGTAATTTACTTTTCAAGCAAAACTACTTTCTGAACTACTATGTTCTCAACATATTTTGTTATTAAATGGCCAACTTGAATTTGAAACTTACATCTTCTTTGTTTGTCTGGGAGGTGCATCTTAAATGCTAGTGTCCTGAAATGAAGTGAAATGAAATGAAATGAGATGAGATGAAATGAAATGAAATGGGAATTGTTGCATGTTCAGGGATGATATTTGTTCTGGCATTCTCTGTTGTCCACATATTCACATTAGGCTAATTTTTCCTATTTCTGCATTGCCATATACTTGGCAGGAACAGCAAAATAAACAGTAGCGTAGTTAATCAATCCAACCTTGTTGGAAGGAGACTGAAGGGAGACCTTTGCTGTTGTGGAAACCTAGCAATGACAGAAAACCCTGTGCCTTTCTCTGCCAATAAGAATTGGTTGGAAATTGAGTGAATCGGGAAATAATAGCTATAAATATGCTTATGAATTACTGGCTTGATCCCACAAAGCATTTTTATTAACAATCAAAATTAAAAAGTGATCGAAGTTCAAGCACAAGCTTAAAATGAAGCATATGATTAAATGCATATTCTCTTTGGGAGGCATCAGTAAAAGTCTGCTTTTTCACTGTTACGCCTGTTACACTGCCAGGGGAGCTTATGCTCAGAACCAAGGGGACAGAGGGCTTTCTGCAAGGCAAGAGGTTTACTTCACCTTTATCTGCAGTAAAGATCATAAAGATATAAGATGGCTGCCTTCTGCAGATGGAAATAATGGAACTCCTTCTTATCTGTCATTCCAAGTTCATGCGATTGAGGACTATAGATCATTTGTCTTACAGCTTTTTCCTTCCATACAGTGTTGCCAGAAAAGTGTGATAACTCATTGTAACCTATACTTCAGGCAGATATCAGATCAACCAAACACTGATCAGGTGATTACTAATACTAGAAAGTAATACGATGTCTTGCAGAATGTATATCTCTGCGTCTCTTGGAAGTAAATATTTGTGTAAGTAGAAGTCATCTTGGAGCACACCCTGACTGCAACCATGGTTCAATTTCTCTTTCTCATGATCCCACATTATCTGGATCCTGTTCTAGGACTTTTGACTAGTGAGGAATTGTGTAAGTTTGCATTTCTATATGGTAAACTTCTTCTCTAAGGTCTACCTAAGAGATAGGGGATGATCCTGAGAGAACTTGGAAAGTTCTCAGCACTGGAGACAAGGGCATGTAGTACTTCTACAGTATTAAAAACAAAAGCCACCCAAAGGAGCTATCATTCCCATACAGCAGCCAGTACAGCAAGAAGTTTTGTCCCACTGTCCAAGTCTGCTCTGCAGCCCCAGCCACATTTCTCCTTACCCTGAGCCTCTGCCCCAGGTTTGGCTAGGGAGGGACGTGCCGAGGAGCAGGGCTGCGGCTGGTTCCCATTCTCCCTCATCCAGGTGGTGGGGAAAGAGGAGGGAGTGGACATGGCTCTGGGGTGGGTTTTCACCTCCTCTCTCTCTTCCTTGGCCAGGTATTACAGAAAGGGAGGTGGGGAGGGAAATGCCCCAGTGCTCATCCCTCGCCAGCAAAGAGGAAGGAAGTGCTCTGAGTGGGATTTCCATCACAGAAAGCACTGTTGGGTAGCTGAGGCGATGGGAAAGGTGCTGTCCCACAAAAGGACAGTAAGGGGCAGGTACACAGCCAGGAGGAATCCCCTCCCTGTAACCCCCTCCCACACACATATACTTCACAGCTGCACTGAAAACCAGTTTAAAGTGCTACCCCAGACATCCCAGAGACTGTCCTGTTCAGCCTTGTGAAATTAGCATGGTGCCAGCTCCCCATAGCTTCAGGCAGAAGCAGTGCGCCTTGTCCCTTTGAAATGACAATCATGGCCTTGAATTGGGCTGCAGCAAACAATACCTGCTTGCAACACTTTATGCAGAAGAATGTATTGTTACAAATTAGAGCAAATATATAATTTTAAGAATCTGCTCATATTCCACATCTCTGATAGAAACAGCATCTTTCTTACAAACGACTCATGCATTTTCTGTTTGGACGTGGCCAATGGCTTGTCTAGCTATGGTAAGAACACCAGATTCATGAAGGGCTCATCCATGCTGACCGGCAAGACCGTGCTTAGTCTGAAGCCAGATCCATGGAGCACAGGTAATACAATATCACCTTTACTCTTCCCAAATGCCATGAGCAGCTGGAAGCCAGTCTGATCACAACACTAGAAAAGCCACCTCAGATCTTCTCCAGCTAATCGGGACGCCCAGGGCCCCAGGAAGCCACTTTGGCATGCAATGCTCTGTTCATCAGCTTGGAGGGCACTGCTCCCTCCACCAGCTGATGCCAGAGGCCAATAAAGCTGATTTAGTGTCCCTTTGTGTCAGTTCTGCTGGCACTGAGAGTCTGACACCACCAATAATTTTTAAATGGCACAATGCAATGTATTAAGAGCCAAACGGAAATCTGGGTGTCTGTGTTGCTGTTTGATAAATAGTTATCTTATTAATATACGAACTTGTCAGCACACCACAGATTCCATGAGTGTTTGAGTCTCTGACTGTGTTTGTGTGTGTTGGATTGAAAATACAAACCTTTAGACATGAAGAGTGGATGTGGGACTATGTGTCTCTGTGACATCTTAGTCAGTCTTGGCAAGAAACCTTTCCCATTTCTGTACTTTAATTGTACTTGAAATCCAGTGAGAGCCTAATTAAAATTAATGGAGGAATAAAATGCTGGGGAAAAGCAGGGCAGCATAAAAATAGAAATGCTAACACTAGAAAATATTAGATCTCCATGAACCCTCTTACAATGCATTTTTTTCAAATTAACATACCAAAATATTGCTCTGGGACTTGCAAAAGTCTTCAGAGTGTAATATATTAAAAAGACTATGATACCATAATAAAATAATGAGTTTCACTTGACTTTTACCTCTCTGCAGTGCTGGAATCAGTAGCCAATACATAATCAGCTTTCCCCATTCATCTCTTACCCCAACAGTCTCTGAAACAGGAACCTCCTGGACAATGTTCAGAGGCAGCGACAGTGGAGCTGCTTCCATACCTGCTGAAATCCCTTTGCACAGCTGCCCCACTTGGTGTGTTCATGCAGTTTAGTGTAAAGTGGACAGCAGGAGCTCAGAGGGTTTTTCCATGAGGCTGTGGGAGGTACAATGCTCTGTGACAAATCTGCCTAAAACCTGATTGTGCAATATGGCTCTGGTTGTGTTTTAATTCCACCCTGAGTCATGACACTATTAAGGGAAGGGAAATAAAGAAAATTAAAAAAAAAAAAAAGCTAAGCAGTTTTTCAAAAATAAGGCTTCAGACTCTGCTAGGCACTTGTTACACAATGGAGGTACGTATCATTACACAATGGAGGCACTATTGGACAAGATAAATTAAAAGGCCTTAATCATGTTTTTGTATGGCTTAGCTTGTGTCTTTTTTCTTTCTTTTCTTTTCTTTTCTTTTTTCTTTTCTTTGCAATATTTGTTTTGAGGATAATTGCAACCCCATAACACATTTGTACCCTTGAGTTATGGATACATATATTTAAGCCATAGGAACAGAGTTCAGAACAGGGAATACTTAGTGAGATTGCCTGTCAGAAAGGATTTCAAGCAAAAAGATCATAGCAACACTGTTGCTTCATACAGCTCTATAATCTTTACAGAAATAGATGTTTAATTAACAAAATCCATGCAACCTATGGCCAAGTAATGCACTGCCAGTAAGTTACCACTAGCAGATGGAGGGAAAAAGAATCCCGGTGTGTAACTGCAAGGGTGCATTAAAGACACCAAAGAGAATGTAGGAAGGTAATATTTCCTGTCCCAATATACCCCGAGTCCAACCTAACAGCTAGTGAAATTCCTCTTTATTGGAATCCTGAGTCATCTGGGGTGTCTTGTGCCATCCTGCACTCCTACATGCTATAGGTGCAACCCACACCATGGGTGGGTGCCACAGGCCAACCACTACCCCTGCTGGGGCTCTGCTGCTCCCCAAATTCCACCACAGACAGATATTTTTTTCTCTTTGCGAGAGGCTGAAGACAGTAGTGAAGAGTGCAGTAGAAGGCTTGTGCTTCCTGCCTGTAAACTTCAGCTATTGGTTGCAATAAAAATATAAAATGCTCTTATTTTGCATGATTAAATGAAGATTGACACTAAATCAAATTATTTGCTGAAAGCTTGTGATTTCATGTCACTAACCACTGTTTTGAAGCTAACTGCCATCTGTCTGTAAATTACTTAGAAACACTTCTGCATTTACATGAAGCAATCTCTGAAAAGCTACAAGCTATTAGCTACATTTATGAACTTTGATTCCATCATATGCCAAATTACTTTAGTCTTTTGAGTCACTGAGGCATAGACAAATATTGGAATGGGTTATTTAGTTATTTCTTAATCCAGAGAGATTTCAGAGATCATTCAAGGCATTGGTTAAAGGTTTTGGAGATGAATCATGTGCAAATATAAAGACAGACAGCTACTCTATGCCTGGTGCCAGCAAAAGCTCCCTCTCATATCCCAACGAGCATGTTCCAGACTTAAACCTGAAGGGTGTCTTTACTGGTGAGAAAGGTCTGTGGTTGCTTTGGGCTAGACTGCACACCTTTGTCAGCCCAGGGGTCTGGGGTACGCTCTTCAGTAGGTGCAGGATCAGTCCCTAGGCCAGCTGCCAACAAGTCAGGATGCAATTTTAACAGATACTGAATGCCTCTTGGTCTGAGCATAAAATTCACCTAGAAGACAAAGTTTATTTACCACTCATGCTCTCAGAGCACGTATGTGTGGAACTTTGAGTGAGAAAGACTTGTAACCTAAAAACCAGCTTAAAGCAGCTAGGCAGTTGGAAAGACAGTTTAGAATTAAATATCTATTAGAAATTTTTTATTATTGTTAGCCTGGTACAAGACAATTTTGTGAAGCTGATGTAAGATAAAAGAGTCCTCTGGTGCTGTTTCCAGAACTTCAGCAAAAGGAGCTTTGCTACTGTTATGTTTCTGCACAAGCAGTATTCCTAACATGGTTTGCACTGCAGCCCACAAGACTTGCTAGCACTTTGAAACATTATTTGGATGAGAAATGCCAGACCTGGCAATGTGGTGATATAATACACTAATAAAGCAAATTCTGCACAATGTTCAATAGGAATGATTTTTTATTTTATGTAGAATTTTTATTTAATATATTTTTTCTTAAAAGCAGCGAAACTATATCACCCATAATAAATCATTCTTGGCACTCATTAATGACTTTGTTATCCATTTCCACCCTCTCTGTTTCTAAATTATGGAAACAAGTTTTGGAGTTCAGTGGGAGGCAGCTGAACACTCCAGCATTCTGCTGTGAATCCAGAGTATTTTGTTAAACTTCTTGCACTATTTCCAAGAAAGCTAGAAATACTTTCATGCCAACAGACTACAAGGGGCTGTCTTTTTCTATAAAATTCTAAACACACACATTTTCCTTCCTGATTTTCTCTGCATGTGTCAAAGTTAGGCAGGAATTCTATAGCACTTAGTACTTGCTGATGTAGAAATGACTGCCAAATGAATGGTTTATACTGGAATATCTCATTATTTATATAAGTATGCTACAGTATGGACATTTAATTTAGTTCTCATTCCAAACCCATGACAAGCCACTTTGACACCTTTAAGAAACGTTTCACATATGGTAAGATGCAGCATTCAAAACTGTAAAAGGAAAAAAAATAGATGACTCAAGTTAAAACAGATTTTTAAACAATCAAAGGAAATACTTCAAGTTTGTAATAATACATCACAGCCATTTACTGTTTAATAATTTTAATGATGAATTAACATTTATGGGGACCAAGGATGGTACAGTAGTTCTGGGGGCTGGGTCTTTCCACATTTAGAAGACCTAGGGCAAAATTTTGCATGCATTCATGGAAATGCCTTTTTGGATATGAGGAGTGCAAGCTTTCATGGGAGGTTCTGAAATGTCATGGTTCTGCTGCAGATCTGAACATGAGGGAATCCAGGCACAAAGCCCATGTATGGAGACAGCCAGGTCAGGATTTGGTACTGCACCTGTACTCCCTGTGCCTGCCTCTTACTGTCTTGTAGCCTTTCACTTTGTGAATAAAATAGTCATGTTTATCCCCCACTCCACGTAAAAATACCATTTTAGCCCAAATACGTCTCTGTCGCAAAACTCAATCAGACCACTTGTGTAACGGAGCTGACTGGAAAGTAGCACCACAGCTTGATTTATGGCATAGGCTAGGTGGGGAAATGTTTGGTTTCAAAGCTGACAGTTTATACAGAGTGCTTTCTCTATGAAGTGTGAGTTTGACCCATGAAGTCTGGCCTTGAAATGGCAACTGTCTGGGTACTACCAAGATTTGGGTGCTCCTACTCAGCACGATGAGTGGCCCGTTTGCCAGGAGCCCTCACAGTAAGGAGCACACACTAGTGCTCCAATATACGAATGACCACGAGGGCTAATAAGGCTAAGTATAAGACTAGAAACTGGGTTTCTACTGGGTGAAAGCCTGCCATGAACCCTTTCCATGCCTGCTTGCTTAGCTTCAAGAGACCATGTTGTAGAGCTTGGAAGTAAGCATGGCCTTAGCATGCAGCTGCAGCACTTAATGACCTGTTGTGCTCTTTGACCATGTTATTGCACCAAAGCAGTAATGTTTTGCTACTTAGAAAGCAGCAAGTAAGGAAGCACATGTAGGGAAAGACCTCAGTTACAGCCAGATGGTTCTCCCAAGGCATCCCACCTTGGGGCTTCCTCACAACATCAGGTAAGCACCTTTCACCTTTAGCCACTGAGATGAAAATGACCAGAGGTGCCCACATTGTGCAGTTCTTGCCTGGGCCTGCAATGTCTGGGTCTTGCTGTGCAGGATGGAAGTGGGCTCCAGAGTTCCCTGGGTTCTGTACATATATATAAATACATACACAGAGAGAAACAGATGGATATCATATAGGTATCAAGTAGAAAGTGTTTTCTTTCAAGACAGAAGTGTTTTCTGTCTAGAAACGCTTAGTGTGTAATAAATAAGACAGCAAGAAATTATGACTAGGAAAAAGAATTAGACACAAAACACAGGGTGTTTAGAGTGTGTTTTGTTTACGTTTTTTATAAAATCAATCTTCGACAAACTCTTTTGAAGAGCAAGGGCTTTTAGCCAACCGGAATAACAACATTACCCACTGTCACCAAAATAAAGATGAAATACTGTCAGTTGTGACTTCTGAAGCTTTTTATAATTCATTTTCTTCTTTTTTTCTGCTCATCTGGACCTCCCCTATCTCATGTGTGCTCACTCTCCAGCCTGATCCTCGCCCCTCCATTACGACCACAAGCTGCTCCCTTGACCCTAAGTGCAAGAATCAGGATTATCTTCCAAGACTATCTAAAAGGGAGGAGGCGAAAGGCAATATCTGGGCAATTTTCCTAGGGCTTTTTGTATTTTCCCCTTTAGAATATATCTTGTGTCCTGTGATGGTGTGGATGCACCCTCTCCCTGTCACCAGCCCTCCCCTTTGGAGAAGCAGACACCAGCCCAGCCACCTGGGAAGGCTCCTGCAGTGCAACCATGAGACCTACAGGAGTCTCTCCACAAAGGCCAGTGGGGTTGCCCAGCCCAGGCCCCACATTTTAAGGCAATCTAGAATCTGTAAGAAGGGGAGCTGCACTTTTTCCAAGGAGGTTCATGTGTATCCCAAGTCAGTTAGTTTGTTAAAATCTGATATTGTAATGGAGGCCATGAATGTTTGCGCTAAATGGAAAATGAAAGGGGACTAACCCACATTTAATGAAACAAAACACAAGTGAGTCAGTCTTTAAATCTTTCACCAGATAATTTCTCTCTCATAATGTGCTCTTTCTATCCACTAATTTGACAGTGTGTTCTTTTAAATGTAGGTATCTGATCGATGTCCCTGGGTAAGTTCATCTGGCTGATGAAACAAAACAGCAATCTCTAACGACAACGTCTGGCACAGGTACAAACACAATCAGTCTCTCCCATTTATCTTGAGATTGCATGCAAAGTACTCTGAAATAAAAACACACTACGTCTCTTCTATTTTTTGATGTTGAAAGATTTAAAAAGTGTAATCCACATTAAGCTTCTACATTTCACCAGCCAAGACTGACTGAAAAGTGTGTACTTTTAGACTGTAACTGCACTATTTGTTGTTGCTGCTAACTTTCTGCAACTGTGGGGGGATTTGTGTTTTTTTTTTTTACTCTTCCTTATGGAATTCCTGAAAGTGCTTTGCCAAATCATATGTAATGTCTAATTCATATAACTTTCCTTTTCTCCTGTTTCTTAAGTGAAGCCATGAAGTTAAAACTTGAAATGGGATCTCATACATCCACCTTGAATGCTGAAGAATAAACCACAAAACAGAGATCTGAGCAAATTTAAAATTGTGCATTTGAGAAATGTTTGGGTCATTCTTAATGTTTCTAGTATTTACAACTGGATCTATGTGCTTTTTTTAAAGAGCACTTAATGTTTAATGATACAAGTTTTAGGTATGTAGTCAATCACAAACAATTTAAATCTTTAAACCTTCTTCCCATTGGTTCCACCGGATGGATAAAACCAGCAGTTATCTCTATGTCTGGAAGAGTCCTGCTGGGCAAGAGTTTGAACTGTCTTCCTACAAAAAGCACCTCCAGAATACAGAATATGCGTTGATATTACCCCGTTATTCTATTTTCAACACAGACTTCTAGTAGTTATTAAGGCATGTTGTTTAATCTCTAATCCCTACTATCCAACAAGCCACACCATCGACCTCTAGTCTGTCTGCCATGGTCCTTTTTCCTACTGCCCAGCTGAGAGGAAAAAATTCTGGTGAACTTCACATACCTTTAGGATCGGCTGCAAGCGGGGGAGAGGTAAACATATCCATACATTTGTTTTTCGGTTTACATCAGCAGAGGCTCTGATGCTATTAAGGAGTGTCTAACCTACGCTGAACAGAGTTTTTTCTTGCTCTGGTATATCAGACAGAACAAGATCGCAGTCCCGTGTAAATGTGCTAAAAAATGCAGGAACACTGAATTAGACACATGTTCCATTTTCTTCGTGTGCTGAATCACCCTTGTCAGGAGCTTCTTTAAAAAGCTAATAGGGCAATCTGTCATTCACAGAAAGGAGCACGTGGAGTGTAAAATGCTGTTACTGGAATTTATCAAGAGCAGCTTCCATAACCTGCTACACTGTAAAAATGTTCACATTTTAGCATGCCAACAGAGCTTCAGTATTGATACCTTCAACAAATGGGAAGCACATGGCATATTAAGCTTCTCTCCTCTCAGGCCCATGGTTCAGTTTTAGAGCATACGTATGAAGAGAAAATCCAGGCACCAACTGCCCAGGTTACAGAGGCAAGGCCTTTTCTTGTGTGACTGAAGTGGGGACTCACATAAAGCAAATGGACTTGGCAGCTTTCCCTTGCTCCCTTTTCTTTCTGAGGTTGAACAGCTGTCAGAAGATACAAAGAAAGTAATGTGATCAGTCAATGACCATCCGTCCATGAAAAATACACAGTGCTGGAGTAAGGCAAGGAAAGGGCGATTTCATGGGCAAGGTTGTTCAGCCTTTCTCAAATAAGACATGAATTCAAGTAATCTTGTTGCGTCTCTAAACTAGAGACTGATAAGGAGAGCACCAACAGCATCCTGAACAGCCACATTGTTGGAACTAGCCTGCCCTTGAACTCCAGAGTTTAGAACTGGATTTCACCTCCTGCAGCTTTGCTTGGTTGTGACCCTAGTGTCTCAATTCAGACCAATCTATATTTTGACATGTCCAACAGGGTGACTATTCTTAGTATGAACTTCGTATCTAAATTTGGCCCATTTCTGCAAGGAACTCAAACACAGACAGAAAGGAATAGAGAAAACCAGCTCCCGCTGGCTCTCATGGGGTGTGGTGATGGTTCTCCCATTTGTTGGGGCATATTATTTCTGCAGGAAAAAAAGGAACTCACCTTTCTCTTGTAGGGGAACATGAATGCTTAGTAATTTGCATTTGGGAAGCAATCACTCCTCCCTCCTGTATATGCTGCCATAGGTTTAAACTGACAAGAATATACTGAATTAGTATCTCCACTAAGTAGACACTAGATTAATGTACTGCATGTCAGTGGGGAGCACTGAGAGAAGTGCAAAACCTCCTATGTCATATACCCACTTTTGTGAAAACAGGTATTGCAACATGTATTATTTCCTGCTGACTTTCCTTTTTCTTCACCGGCCTGCTTCACTCAAGTTGGTTTTACACCAATTGTATAAAATCACCTGAGTCATCAGTAAAGGTATTACAGAAAATCTGAACACTACTTACTCTCCTTTCTACCAATTTTTTCAAAAACCAGGTGTCAATGAAAGAATTTAACTTACACATCCCTAAGGAGCGTATTCCGTTTGCTGGCTTCAAATGCTCAGTAGTTCCTCCACAACAGGGTGTGCTTGTCAACTCTACTGCACATTTCATCATTTGCCAAAGAAATAGATCTGATGCAGCAATATTCAGAACTCTTTGTTTCAGCAAAATTCCCACTGATTTAATGAGAAAATGTGAAGAAAGTTCAGGCCATATTTATAAACAGATGTGTGGATGTGTGCATGCATACATATATGTAAATATGTACATGCACAACACACACAGGCACAGGCACACAGAAAGAAATCTTTCCTGTTCTTCACTGGCTAATAAGTTATCAACTTAAATGGAAGTTTTGTAAGGAATGAAGTTTTGAATTCTTGCAAGTATTTACCCTGGGTTTCAGCTCTGAGTTTTTGTCTGATTTTGACCTCCTGTAGCACCCTGATTTTAAAACAGCCCCTCCTGATTTACTAAGGACACAGGGTGTATCAAGCTCAACAAGACACGAGTCTCCTCATATATAAGGTATTTTCTCACTTTAAAAAGAAAACTCAGATCTACATTTGCACTCTTTCCCATTTCTGTTATGAATCTAAGTTGTCAAAGTGGTCAAATCCAGTACTGCACAATTTCTACCATTGCAAATCGGACAGTCTTACACAAAAAGTTCCACCCAACAATCATACTATTCATTATTCTTGATAAATTGCATGGGTTTATTGTAGGGTTCATCATTAAAAGATAGGATTACTCAAGTGCTGACTTCTAATGAGAGTTTGGAGGGCCCTTGGAAGTAAGGTCATGTGGTTCTTTGGGTTTGTTGTACATGAAATAGGAAGGTTCTGCTGATTGTTATAGAAATCTACATTCTCCTCCCTTTTGTACACTAATGAAAAGATTTTAGAAGGAAATATTGAGAGTTCTGTACCTAATACAGATTTCATAAAACTATAACTTCTTGGCACTCTAGTTAGACATATTTAACTTATGTGTGCTTAATCTGTACTTTTACAGGATTTCTCTCTCCAAGAGCTCTGCTAGCTATAGATTACTTCCACACAGAAACATACACATCTGGGTGTTAGCATCTGTGCAAGTTTTGATTGGTTGCATATTTGCCTATGAATTTTCAGATGTGGGCAAAAAAGTATCCTGTTTCTTGAGGACTATATAAGGAAATAGTTCAAGTCTTGACATGACATCATATTATTCAGCAGCAGATTATCAGCCTGCATCACCACATAGTACGCAGTAACTAGTTGTTTATTTAACATGTGGCAGGAAAAGTGCCTGCTTCATCAAACTTTACATATAATGATCATTTAAACTTTGTTGCTTTTATAATGCCTTGGAAAAGTTCCCTTTATGCTCAAAATGATTGAGCAAGGATCACATTATGGGTCTCCAGAGATCAAATAAGACTTCTCAAAAGAATGATGTACATCTGCTTTAGTGTTGAAGGTTACATAATATCGACCATATCTCAACACCTTTGGAGTCTTGAAAGACTAGCCAAAGGAAATATACACCAGGAACACAATCTTGCTCTTCTTTGCTGCTTTTATAGAGTATTCTAGGAGACATAACCAGAGAGATAAATATTCGTCTTCTTGTCCCCAAGGAATAGAATCAATCTAAAAGAGCCATAATTAATCTTAACGTGACTTGTCTTCCTAAAATGCCTGCCTAATATTAAAGACAAAAGGTTTTTGCATTGTTCAGGAACAGTTCTTCCTTGTGAAAGTACTAGTCCCATAATACTGACAAGATCTGTGCCATCCTGGCATGGTCTGCCACTCTGTGTGCCAGACACCTAACTGGAAGGTGCCTGAGGGAAGTTCATCAACACCATTGAAAGATTTCAAACTTTTACTTTCATAAGCCTTTTCTGTTTCTTATTTCCTTCCAAATCCTCTTTTCACCCTACTCTTTCAAGCTTCTTCAGAGCCCCAGTCCAGAACTCACAGACCTGCTGGGATTCTCTCCATCAACTTCTGTGTGCCTAGGGTATTTCCCCTACTACACAGCAAGGGTAAGGGACCAGCAAAAGTCTTTCCTACGCTCTAGACACATGTTATAAAGCTAAATAGATTGCATAATTAATGATGGTAAATACAAAGTATCTTTGAAAGGTTGGGAAGGGTGTCCATAGATGTTGTCAAAAATCTTCAGAGGTGCATCAGCCGTCAACGTAAAGATTTTTGTCATGTGAGGTCAAAACAGTCAGCCAAATGAATCACTAATGTCAGGCAAACGACGAGCCCTCTAATTATCTGAATGTAGTCAATGTGCTTTAGTGCACACTTCTACCTTGGAGTTGGCCACAGCTCATTAATCCAAGAGGAATTTTCTGAACCTTCTTCAGTTGGAGGAAAAAAATACAGCTATTGCCTTTGAACATGAGTGTGTGAAAATAAAAAGAGCTCCTGACTCCTTATTCCCTGTCTGTCTGTGGCCTCAGGCCACAGAGGATTCTGAGGTGACCACAGGCACTCTCTGTCTCCTTGAAGTCTCCCTAGCTGAACCCTTCCTCCATGACGTAGCATCCTCATACATTCTGTAGCTGAGGAGAAAAGAGGTGTCTTGTCTATGAAATTCATCCTCTCACATCCCTCCAGGAGCCTCTCACCTAGCTAAAGACTTCATCTTACTGAAGATCAGAGGCTACTGCAGTCAACCTGGGCTAGCCTCCAGCAACCCCAGGATCATCTGCGATATCTGCATCCTCCTCTTGGATGTTGCTGGGACCGTGTTTGGTTCTTCCGTTTCGCAGGTTTTGTTCATTCTTTTTACCCTGATCCTTTAAACTACTGGCCCCATCTCTGTGCTCTGTATTCAAATGCCTCAAAGAACAGTCTGATGGATCAAGAGAACCATTTTCAGGCATGGATCAAGAGAACCATCTTCAGGCATGGATCAAGCGAACCATCTTCAGGCACAGCCCTCTCCTTCCTGAATTCATACCACGCACTCACCTCTGACAGCCACAAGTCTGGCATCCAGTTTGGCACTGAGTACTTTTCCTTCCCTTACGTGCATTCAACATGCTCATTACACTACAGCTTCCACATCATAACTCATGTAACTCACCCAATTATACCACTCTACTTTCTTCTCTTCTTGGAAGCTGAAGCTCACTTCTTTATGATGACTGTAAGGCCCAGTTCCCAGACTCCTTCAACGCATGCCAAATGCTGCTGCCAACCGCCTTCCACTTGAAAATAAACATGAACATAACACCCTCACCCACAACTGCATTTTTTTCAGAATGTTGCTCCAAAAAAAAAAGAAAAAAAAATCCTTTTGTTCTGTAAAATTCTTCCTGAGCTTTGTCCAGTTTATCTCATGCCCTATTCCATTCTCCCACCACCTCTCTTATATGACTGAAGTGAAGAAGACCTCATAATTAAGGAAATGTTTATCAGGTTTTATTACTCCGATGGGGTTATCCTGCTGTTTAAGAAAGGATTTAGATTTTTAAAAATTGCAATCTGTTTTTCCATGAAGTAAAACTGAACCAATGTTAATTAAAACAGCTAGACATATATAATATACATAAATATATAATACACATAAATACATATGCACACACAAGTGTGTGTGTGTGTGTGCGCATGTACACAGACTTTAACAATTTCCTGATTGTTTTCTGGCTGCAGCAGATAGCAGGTAGCAGATACAGAAAAATTGACAGATAGTTAGACAAGAATCCCATGCCTTGCAGCTCACTGTCACTAAGTGAAAACTTCAGCCCTGTGTTTAGTGTCTGGGCTTCCTCTGCAGCTTATGGAGAGAATAAAACAACTAAAAATTACTTAAGCACTGATCAAACTCTGTTAGAAGAATAAAGTACTGAGTCTTAAGATGGTGGGATGTTAAGGCCCGTCGTGCAAACATGTTTGAACTATGTCCCTAGTGATAAGTAAAACAGGGCTGGGAACCCTTCCCCAGCCCTGAGGCAAAGTGGCACTTGTCACAAGGTCTTTAGGTCCCCAGTGGTGCCTCTGTGGTTCAAAAAATTATTATTTCCTGTGGGGTTTTAGTTCTGAGTATCAGACATAATATAAGGGATGCACTGTAAATTGTTCAAATTATATTTTCGTTGCATAAAGCCAAAGGAGGGTGTGGACTGAGAGAGTGGAAGGGTTCCTGGGACTGCAAAAACTTCTGGGACAGTGTTGGAGGACTGGAATAGTGCAGGATGGAGCAAGCCAAACCAGGTGCCAGCTAGTGCAGGCTGCACCTTGGGAGTGATCCCTAGTGTGTATGGCACCCCCAGGCACTGTCTTAGAGAGCCCACAGCCAAAGCTGTGCCTGGGAGCATGCTGGCAGCCACACAGGGTGCTTGGGCTCATGCCCCCTCCTTGTGCTATGCAGCAGCATTGTTTGCTGCTATTAGCATCTATTTCCAGTGGAGATATGTGCCTCATGCACCTTACCAACACACACATGCCTAGGCTGTTGGAGGGAATAGGATGTGAGTATGGTACCTCAGCAGCAGATTGCTTCTTAACCAGTAAGGTGTGCAGCCTTAGTCTTGCCTGCTGAAGTGGCTTAACTGACTGAAACCAATTCAGTGCTCACTGGACTGTCCTTTTCTGCATCTTAAATAAGCAACAAAGTCAGTTTTACTCGAGTCATACAGTCCTTGTTTATGAGGATAAAACTGATGAAAAAACAAAACAAAAAAAAAAAAAGCTGGAATGAAATAGGATACCAGGTCTGTTTAAATTACATGGGAGTTTTTTCTGCAAAACAAAAAGTCCACAGTGTATTTGACTTGATTCAAGAACCCATGAAATAAAGGGGAGAAGACATCAAAGGACAGAGACAGAATTAACCCAGGAAAAAGGAGGCTGAAACAATCCACAGAGGAAAATACAGAACATTGTCACAAGTTCAGAGGTAGCAAATTTTCCACTGGAAAGTCAATCAGCTTTAAACTGATGTTAAATGATCTAAACTGTCTAGCTTTCCACAAAGCTTTTCCTGTAGTTTTGACCTGTACACAAAGCTTCTGAGACAAGACACAACAAGCAAAACTAAATTGCACTTCCACATTTCTGCAAATAAAACAACTTAGTTATTACAAAAATTATTGGGAGTTAAACTGAATGCATTCTGAAATGTTACGAAGTTTCCCTTACAACTAATAATTGTTTCAGTTTTAATTGATACTGTCTTGTTTTTATTTATTCCCAACAGCAAATTATAGCAATTATTTAAAAAGGGAAAAAAAAATCCCAAACCAGAATGTATTCCAGTTAAATCAGCCGGTGTTGTTTGACACCAATATCTCTGTGTGTATTACTAGCTAACACTGCATTACATTTCAGCTTGCCTCAGTCTTGCAGAATTTAAACTATGGATGTGTTTATGGGCATGCTACACTCCATAGACCATGGAAGAACTTACGCAAGCCTTTCTATAGCAAAGGGGGAAGAAAAAAAAAAAAAAAAGAATCTACATGCCCGTAAATAGTGCTCGTTCCCTGGGTTTTGACAAGGGTACCTGTGTCGCGGGCCCACCGTGACACAGGAGCTTTAGTTGTTTTAGGGACTGCTCTTCTTTCTCTTGCCATGGGATGGATACAGAAGAGGGTGGGACCCCCCAAAACCCTCTTCTGCCATTATGCACCGGGAACGGGGCATCGGCGCCGCTCGCTTGCAGGTAGGGCACGGTGGGATGGCTTGTCATGTGGGTGACCTACGCGACCCACCTTTGACAGCACCGGGGCAGGCTCCACCAGGCTGAATCTGCCTGGAAGACTGAAGGATGTTAAGGACGAAGCCTTGTTCTCTCTCAGCAGCGATCGCAGCTGAGTATTAGAGCCCTCTAGTGAGATTTCTGGGAGCGGATCCCCGCCTCCGGCCCCGCGGGGCCGGCCCCAGCCCCAGCCCAGCCCAGCGGCCCGGGGAGCCGGGCCCAAATCCCCTCGGGCGCTGCCGGGGGCGGCGGGACCCTGCGCCGCTGCGCAACCGGCCCCACGGCCCCGCGGGAGCGCCCCGGGGGCCACCTGCGGCCCTGGGCGGCCGCCGAAGCGCCGCCGGTGCCCCCGCCCTGCGACACCCCGGGACACAAGGGGGCTGTGGTGTCCCCCCCCGGGCGGGTATCGCGTACCCACGGAGCGGCAAGACCACGGCCGAGAGCCCGAAGCGGCCAGCTGCCTGCGGGGGAGGGGGAGCAGGAGGGAGGAGGGGGCAGCCTGTTCCTAAGATCACTCCCCGGCGCGACTCCCGTGAGCCGGGGATGGAGATGGTGACACAAATGCCTTGAGTCGGTAGGAGCAGTGAACAACCCTCGTGCTTTCCTCATCATCTTGGAATAATCAGCGGAATTAACTGAGGTCGAGGAAACAGGCTCTTGGGTTAGTTGTGGGAGGCTGTGAGAATAGGGGGCAGCCATTAAAAGAAACCTGATCGCTATTCATCAACTCGGAAAAGGGGAAAGGTGGGGGGGGGGGGGGGGCGGGGGGGGGAAGACCTTCGTGGCTCGAGCTCATACCAACCTGGTCTATCTCTGATCAAGAAGATCCCTGGAAATAAGAAGTTTACAAATATTGTCAAATTGATGCTTGTAGTGTGATTTAAGTTGTCAATCCCGCAGAAGCCCACCAGAAGTTTAGATTCAATGCCCTGCATTTTTGGCTGCTTGTTGCCAATCCCCTAAGGCAGAAAGCGCTCTCCTTATTTTAACCATATGTGCCTTTTGTTGTTGTTGTTGTCTTGTCTGTAAGCTGTACGCTGGCTGCTGAGAGAGTCCTCTTGTGCCGCGGAGCATCTGAGGCCGTCCCCGCAGCCGGGAGCGGCGCGGGGGCTGGGTGGGCACGGGCCCGGGGCCCCCTCGCCCCCCGGGGGCCACCTCCGGCCGGCGGTGCCGTCCGCGGGATCAGGGCCTGGCTGTGGGCCGAGGGGGGGGCACCCCAAATAAATATCGGTGCTGGGGGTGACGGCCGGGAGGGTGCTGATAGTAGAAGCGAGTGGAAATTCTCAGCCCCGCGCCCGAGATTGAGAAGGGATAATATAAAAGTAATCAGGCCCGGGCGCATGAGCCGGCGGGGGGGCTATCGGGTTTCGTGGGGAGTGCGGGAGGTCGCAGCGCCTGGAGCTGGGGACACAGTGCCGCCCCCGGGGTCCCGTTTCACCCGGGGGGCGGCAGGGAGGCGGGGGGGCGGAAGGATTCACCGGGGCCAGCTCCGTTACGTCGCATCAGGCCCGAATCTCCTAATGGACACATCTCCTTCGAAAATGTTATTGGAGCATCTCGGGTCCGGGCGGCCGGGAAGTGGCTGGGGGTGGCGGGGACCGGCGAAGCTGCGTGCACGGGGAGCGGAGCCGCTGCTTGGGGGGAGCGGGGGCTCCTCTCCCGCCGCCGCCCCCCCCTGCCCCCGGCCCACAGCACCCTGCTCCCCCGCCCCGCAGCCCAACAACGTTTTCTTTCAAGCGGAGTTTGTTAGCATAATCGAGTTATCCGCTACATATCTGAAATCCTTGGCCGGTCCCCTTGAGGAACAGCGCATTGCGCGCAGCAAAAGCTTTGAATTATTCCTTTCGCCCCAAATCACGGAACAACAAGCTATTGTTGTTTGCCTTCGTTTAGTTACGCGCAGTCACCCTCCGTCGTGTTTTCTTTTTCAGCTGGGGCAGGATCTTAGTGCCATCTGCGATGGGATAGACCCGGGTTTTAAACAAAACTCAAAAACAAATAAAAACATGAATAAATAACGGGAGGGTGGGGGCAACAGTCCTCGGTCCTGGGTTGCAGACTCCCGCCGTGAATCCCGGGCAAGCTTCAGCCGCCCGAAGGGGTCGGGTGCCGCCAGGGCGAAACGTGTGAGCCCGGGGTGCCCCGGGGAACTCGCTGAGCAGCACCCTACGCCCCCCCGGCTTCGAGGGTGGGGGGCAGGCAGGCCTGGGATCCTGGTAAAGGTCGCTAGGATTCATTAAAGCAAGCTAGCGGGAGTAGCAGGTTAATTGCGGCAGGCTTTCGGCCGCGTTAAAGCCCACCGATTTCAAGTGGAAAGCACGCTGCACGCCCGCCGAAAGGAAAGCAAAAGAATCAAAAGGGAAAGAAAGAAAGAAAGCAAGAAAGGAAAACTTGGAGTTGTTTGTCGTTTGCTCGCTCTCACTGCAGCCCGGTGGCGGACATCTGCGGGGAAGATGTGTTTCTTTCTGGCACGTGAAGATTGCGGGGTTTATCATTTGCTCGCTACTGCCGGCAATAAGCGCGCCCCTCGGAGACACCCCCCTCTCGCTGCCCTTCCCATGCGAAGGGAGCGAAGGGAGGCGGGCAGCGACCCCTCTGCCCCCCGCCACGCCAGCGGAGGGTCTCTCCGAGCCCAGCGAGCGGCGCTTGCGCCTCTGTAGAAGGGCTCAGGGGGTCTGCAGAGGCAGCGGCCATAGGGGCTTGCGGGAAGGTGCAGGGCAGGAGCACGGGTGAATCGGCTCCTGTCTTTAATGGGGACGGTGCAGCCCCGAAGGACATTTGCAGATGACTGCAGCGCTATCTTGGCACTCACTCGTGGACACAAATTAGATACGTGCAATGCTCCTAGGAAGCGACACCACCGCCTTCCCCCACCCCCGCCTCCTCCAGACAAGTCTGTGCCTCGTTATTAAGAGGAGCATTATGATAAAACCGACTTTTTATTTCACTCGTATTTCGCAACGATTGTGTTGACGCTGAAGGTCTCGTCCGCGGCTTCGTGCGCGGCGATGACAGCGCGGAGGGGTGAGGCTCTTCCCCGGTGGGCCCGCGGCAAAGGCACGGCCGGGGCCGGGGCCGGGGCCGGGGCCGGGGCCGGGATGAACCGCCGGCACCGCTGCCGCCCCGGGCACAAGTTTCAGTCAGCCCAGATAAAACCCCTCGCCGCGGCTGAACGGGGACAGCCGGCAGCGGCCAGGCAAAATGTTCCCGGCGGAGTGGGGGCAAACGCCAGCGGGCGACTCGCCCCTCCTGCTCTGAAATATCATTGCGGCGAACGAGCAATTTTGCAAATATCAAAGACAAAAGGAAAAAAAAAAAAACCCAAAACTCCTCGCCCGATCGCCCGATTCCCTCGCAGGTCAGTATAATTTGACTCGCCCCTTGCCGTGGCTTTGTAGCCAGTATCTGATCTCTCTTCTAGCATGTACAGGAAGATTTTTTTCTCTCCTGAAAGTTAAAAGCAGTTATACAGAATTTGGATCCAGATGTCACTAATTTGCAATTGCTCTGGGACGCAAGCTGATATAGGGTGCTCGGGAAGGGGCTAGCCCTACCTCTGCCCAGCGCTCCGGGGAGCGAACCAGTTTAGAGCTGCAGCCTGGCTACGGCAGCCTAAAGTGAAAGCGCCTACGGAGGGGCTGGCCTGTAGATTCTGTACTCACATTTGGGGGTGCTAAGAAGATACTTTCTCAGGTTTAAGTCCAGGCAACAGGTTTTGACATCTCCTTTCCGGCTAGGGCGAACAGCTGCTCCCGTTCAGATTCAACAGCTGTGGTTGTGAGATGGATGGAGAGGAAGCGGAGTCAGGTATATCCCTAATAAACGAGGGGAGACCGAGCGTGGCAGCGGGGACGCGGCGGGGGCGGGAGCGCAGCTCAGACCTCGCTACCGCTTTTCTCTTTTGCCATGGTCCCATCGCGAGAGGGAGCGGAACGGAGCTATATTCTCCTTCGCGAAAAGCACACGGTGTGTGCGCAGAGGTCGGGGGTGGGAGAGAGGATTTCTTCTTCTCTCACCGTTTCTGCTCAGAGTACCATTTGCAGTGGATCCGTTCTCCCGTCCCGGGACCGTTCGCTACATCTGCGGCTGAGAACTATCCAGGCGCCTAAGATGGCTGGGAAGTGCTGGTATCGGGATGCTTTCGTTTACGAACACGCACAGTTTGAATCCTGCAGAAGTCGGCCGGCATCGAGACACTTCGCGGCCGAGGGCTCATTTTGTCAAAGTAGGGAGGGAGGGAGGGTGGGAGAATCATGACAGGGGACTTCACGCACCCGTCACCAACATTCCCGAATTTGTTTTAAACGAATTTGGGCTGTGTCTCTCTTGCCCTGCTAAGGAAGCCTCTATTTTGCGTCCCCGGGGGATCCAGGGCGGGGGCTGCCCGCTTGCCACTGCTGCTGTGTGGCAGCACTCGCTGAAAGCCCGCACAGGTAAGAGGACACGGCGCCTCCACAGCGGAGCGCGCTCGGAAAATTCAGGCATGGAAGGCGGATCCGTGCAGGCGTGCGGACATGTTGGGAGCTGGACGCGGGCTGATCCTCTGCCCCCAGCCTCCTCCTTCCCCTCCTGCCTCCCTCCCCCGCCTCATTTCGTCTGCCCGCAGCCCTGGCTCGGCTCCTCTCCGGGAGCCGCCGCCGCCCCGGCCTCGCTTGCCCCTGGGTCCGGCCGCTACGGCCACCCGGGCCGGCACGGAGGCTCCGTCCACGGGCCGCAGAGGGCCGGGCTGCGCGGCGGGGAGCCGCAGCCTGGTCCCCTGTGGCTTTCACTAAATCCCTGACGCGCCGGGGCGGCTAAAAAGGTACCGTGGCAGGCGCCCACAATTGCAGAGAGCTCTCCTGTCGGAGCTGCAAATGGAGTAGAAAGAGCTTTTGGGATTAATTACTATTTCTCCGCAAAAGGGGAACATTAAAGGCCATGGAAACTGCTCCTAGCTGGGGGCTGGGAGGCTCCTCCCGGGCGCCTTCACCTGGGCCAGCCCCGGCGGCCCCGTCCGCCGCGCAGCCCCTGCGCCACCCCCGCGGAGCCGCTGCGCCGCCTGCCACTCGCTTACCGCGCCCGCTTGTCCTACCCCGAATTTCCAGCTTGCACAACCCCCCTCGACTTTCGCTTTGTGTAGAGGGAAAGGGACGGGAAGGAATACCGGTCCCTGCCCCGCACAGTCAGTAAACTTAAAAGGCGGTGTGTAATGGGCGTGCGTGGGTGCTAAGGGTCCGCTTAACCACGCGAAGTGTCTCTGGCTTTTACACGTGTTCCTCTCCTGGATGAGACACCCCGAGACGCTCCTGGAAATCAAGTAGAAATAAATACGCAGCTTCCAGTGATCATAAATGCCAGCGCCTAGCGCACCGGAGCGCGGTGGGGGCACGGCCGGCAGCTAATGAAGAGGCAATCCTTCCCCGGTCCTGTATCATCATGATGCCTCCTCCTAGCTCCCGGGCAGGTACGATCAGCCTGTAATGGGATCCCAGGTCACGAACAGGGTCTCTATTGTACATGAGAGGCCCCTTCCCTATAAAACTCTCCGGCGGCTGTTACTGGGCGCTGGGGAGGGGGGTTAAGCTAACGCGCTTAGAAGGAAACTTTCTGCAAGGGCCGAAGACGGGTTTTTCTCCCCACCGCAGCCGGGGACGGCAGAGCCCGCGGTCCGGAGCGGCGGGGCCGGAATGTAGCTGCGGGGCCGGGACGCGACGGCGGGGCCGGGACGCGACGGCGGGGCCGGGACGGGCCGGGGCGGCGGGGCCTGGATGGGGCGGCGGGACCCGGACGGGGCGGCGGCTCCGTCCCGCAGCGCCCTGCGGAGGGAGGCAGGGGCCCAGGCTCCGCGCTCCCCCTCTCCCCCATGGGTGCCTGCAGCGTCAATCACGGCGGAAATTTCTCCCTCGCTAGCTAATATCTCAGCTCTCAGGGCCGCCTCCGAGTGGATCTGAGCAATCTGTCAACCCAGCCGGGGAGCCACCTCAAAACAGATCGGGTTACCCCTGATTGACAGCGTCACCATGGCAAATAATTTGACTAAAACTATTGTCTTCTCCTGGCAGTCCCCGGGTCAGATAACCGGACCAATCACAGCGCGGATAATCACCTTTCATGCCAGCTTAGAATAATATTATTTAAAAAAAAAAAAAAAAAAGGAGAGAGAGAGAGAAAGAAAGGGGGGAAAAACTCCGAGAGGGAGAGGAGCGAGGGAGCAGGGCTTTACCACTATATTATGTGGGATCTTGCGGCGGCGGGGGGTGGGGGGGAAGCAGGGAGATCCCAAACCGGCGGCCGAGGGGGGTGGGGGTGGGAGAGCCGCGGCCGCTGCGAGCGCTGCAGATAGGAGACAAAAGAGGCACGAAGTTACTCTCGCAACTTGGACTTACAAAAAGGAGGCGGCCGGGGGGAAAAGCCGCCCGCGCTCGGGCTCCCGAGACTTTTTTCTTCGCTCTTCGCCTTTTTTCCCCGGCTCCCGCGGCCGCCCCGGGGCCGGGCCCGCCGATGGCCGCGGCCCCCCGCGCCCGGCCGTGACGCCCGCCCGGGCCCCGCCGGGCGCCGCCGCCCCGGGGCCGGCCCCGCATGCCGGGCGCTGCCCGCCGCCCCGCGCCGCTCCCCTCTATGCGGCCGTAGGGTGCGCGGCGGGGCAGGGCTCACCATGTCGATGCTCCCGACTTTTGGCTTCACCCAAGAGCAAGTGGCCTGCGTCTGCGAGGTGCTCCAGCAAGGCGGCAACATCGAGCGGCTGGGGCGGTTCCTCTGGTCCCTCCCTGCCTGCGAGCACCTCCACAAGAACGAGAGCGTCCTGAAGGCCAAGGCGGTGGTGGCCTTCCACCGGGGCAACTTCCGCGAGCTCTACAAGATCCTGGAGAGCCACCAGTTCTCGGCGCACAACCACCCCAAGCTGCAGCAGCTCTGGCTGAAGGCGCACTACATCGAGGCGGAGAAGCTGCGGGGGCGACCCCTAGGGGCGGTGGGCAAGTACCGGGTGCGCCGCAAGTTCCCGCTGCCCCGCTCCATCTGGGACGGCGAGGAGACCAGCTACTGCTTCAAGGAGAAGAGCCGCAGCGTCCTTCGCGAGTGGTACGCCCACAACCCCTACCCGTCCCCCCGTGAGAAGCGGGAGCTGGCCGAGGCCACTGGCCTTACCACCACCCAGGTCAGCAACTGGTTCAAGAACCGCCGGCAGCGGGACCGCGCCGCCGAGGCCAAGGAAAGGTACGGCTCCCCCGGCTTCCCCCGGCGCCCCCGGCTCCCCTGGCGCCCCGGCCGCGCCTCTGGCCCCGCTCCGCCCCAGCCCCGGCGGCGGGGAGGCCCGCGGGACGGCGCGTCCGCAGGGGCCGCGCTGTCGGGGCAGGCGCGCCCCGGGAGGCAGAGCGGGCGCGGCGGCCCGTCCATCCGCCCGTCCGTCTGTCCGTCCGCCAGAGGGACGCTGGGGCCCCTTCCTCGCAGAGACCCCCGCTGCCCGCGCAGCCGGCGCGGCGGCCCCGGGGCAGCCCCTTCCGCCGAGCGCGCTTCCCACGGCCGGCGGCGAGTCCCGGCTGGGCAGCGCGGCCGCCTCCTTGCCCGCCGTAGCCCGGCGGGGCGCCCGGCCGGTGAGGGTCCGCGGCCCGGCGGCGGGGCCCGAGGGCGCGAGCTCCGCGCCCCGCACCGCCCGGAGCGTACCCTTGAGGGTTACCCGGCGCGGCGAGGGGCGGCCGGCGACGAGCGGGTCCGAGCGCCGTTAGCCGAACTGCCTGTCCCGTCGGCTCCTGGCGGGAGGCGGGAGACCTGGACAGGGAGCGACCGGGGCTGCCTCTTACCTCGCTCATCACATCGCAGTTCGTGTTCACTACCCAGCAAGGTGCTCACCAACGCACGTTAATGGGTGTATATTCTTAGACCGAACGTGATTCTGTAACAATGTTTGTCTCGTTAAATGGAGTGCAGGGACCATTAACTGCAGGGCAGAGGTTAGTGCCTGCATCCTCAGGTATTCGGGATGACTTTTCCGTCAGCAGTCCCTGTGCCTTAGGAAGACGGTTCGAAGAAGCAAAAAGCGTCCTCTAACTGAGCAGTGCCTCCCCGCTAGCTCGCTGAGTTTCCCAGTTCATACGGATCTGATAGTATGACCTGCGCGGTTAAGGGATTAGAAATCTCCCGTAGATCAGTGCCTCTGAGGAGACTTCTAGTTTTCATTTATTCCTAATATGTTTTGGAAATGGCCAGCGCCGCAGCTGTGCAGCCCGGCAGGTTGGGGCTCCGCACAGATTTGCTCCATACATTTCCCAAAATGGTGCTAGCGCTTTAATTTTCCTTCAAATCCTCGCAAGTATTGGTTTTACGAGATGTTAGAGATCCTTTTTATTGCTGATAGCAGGGACTCACCTTCAAATATCCAAAGGAAATGAAGGTTACACTTATTCCATTCTTTTTCTTTTTTTTTCCCCTCCCGGAGAATCAAATTTTAAAGGTCTCCAGAGACAAATAAGATTTTTGACATTGAAAAATACACTCAACCTAATATTACACTCCAGGCATTGGAAAACAGACCGTTCATGGGATTGTCATTCACTCAAGCAAACTTGTTCAAACAGAGCTTTCTTGTCTAATTTTAATTTTTTGGCACCAAGTGTCTCCAGCCACATCCTGCATCCCTTATTGAGGAAAAACCGTCAGCGCAATGGCTTCACTTCTCTCGGTCAAATCCTGCAGGATAGGGCCCCTCTGCCAGATAGTGTGTTTCAAAGCTTCCACAGCAGCTTTTAAATAGACTTGCAATGCCTTCAGTATTTCAGGCAGGGCTGAGTCTAAAGTATTTCTGCGGGACCTATGTCTAAAAGTCGCGTTAGCCTTGACTGGGCGGCCGTCCCCACCCCATCTTGCCCCTTTAATTTAAAAAAAAAAAAAAAGTGTCTATCTATCTATATATTTGCAAGGGCTTGGCCAGCCTCCAGCGATTTCCCGGTGTTTACCTGGTGATGAATTTTGAAATGATGCCCTGCCTTCCCGAGCCGGCCGCCGCTGCCGGTAGGCGCACCGGCGGTGCGGGCTCCCCCCGCCGCGGGGCCGAGCCAGAGCCCACCCGGGCTGCGCCCTCCGCCTCCCGCGGAGGGACGGGGTGATAGCAGCGGGCGTGAGGCGCATTTCCCGACAAGGCCGGGGAAATACGCCAGTTAATTCTGCTTGCTTGCTTTACAGTCCATATTGGGCTATGTTCTGAGCTTTAAGCTCGGGCGAGGGGAAAAAAAACCATCCGGTGCCTTAAGCAAAGCCCGTCCCGCCTGACGCGAGCCTGGGAGGCTGACTGGGGCACAGCGCGGTCCTGCCGGGCTGCGGCCTTCCCAGGAGAAATCGCGGCCGGACTTCTCTTCAGCTCCGGGAGCAGTTTTAAAGTTTAAAAGTTGTTTGTTGGTTGTTGTTTTTTTTTTTATGTCTTCCTCCCTCCCTTCCTTTCCTTCCCCCTCCCTCCCCACGCTGTGCAAACGCTTTGGACGCAGAAAATGACGTTTTGGCAAATTGACACTTTCCGCTGGGCTAGTGGGAGACTGTTTACAAGCTCGGCAGACCTTAGACCTTTGTGCCAGATGAAGAGGCCTTGGAGGTTTGCAGATTTTGTAAACCCACTGTTCCTGCGCTCACCCCCCCGCCCGCCGCCCCGGGAGCCGGCTCCGCGCCGCCCGCCGCCCCCGCTCCCGCGCTGCGCGCCCCGGAGCGGCGGCCACACGGTGATTTCCCTCCCTCTTTTGTGTTTCCTATAGGGAAAACAACGAGAATTCCAACTCCAACAGCCACAACCCGCTCTCGGCGTCAATGAACGGGAATAAGACAGTTTTGGGGAGCTCAGAGGACGAGAAGACGCCGTCAGGGACCCCGGATCACACCTCCTCCAGCCCCGCGCTGCTGCTCAGCTCCAACCCCGGGCTGCAGCCCCTGCACGGCCTGGGCCACCCCCAGGGCCCCAGCGCCATCCCCGTGCCCAGCGCCGACCCCATGCACCACCACAGCTTGCAGGACTCCATCCTTAACCCCATGTCGTCTAACCTGGTCGATCTGGGCTCTTAAAACCATGTACACGCTCCCTCCTTCGCACCAGCCCTCCTTTACTCTATTTTTTCCTTTTTTTTTTTTCTTTCCCCCCTTAATCTTACCAGAGACTCTGAAAGTGATGACAGACTCCTTAGTGGATGTGTTGTGCCCTTTGGCAAGCAGGCTGGCTGCAGGTTTGGAAGGTGTCGGACTCGGCTGTGGGCAGTGATGTTGTGAAAAGCCTTAAGGGTTGCTTAAAGGTGGTCTCAGGCATGTGAGGGCTGTTGGGCAGGAGCTGTGGTTTTCACACGGCAGGCTGTAAGGTGGTTCGGTGTAGCAGCTCTTTTCAGCCTGAACTTCACGAATCTCTCGGTGGTGTCATTCGATCGGGCCGGTCTGTGTGGGAAGAGGCACATTGTAATCTTTTTTTTTTCGGGGGGTGGGAGGAAAGGGGAGCGCAAGGCTGTTGCCATGCCTTTTTGAAAGTTACACATCGCTCCCGTTATTCTATTGTAGTTATGTATCCGTGGCAGGTGTACGATGTACAATTTCAACTAAGAATACAAAAGTTGTAGTCAAGTTATAGCAGCAACACGCGCTCTAGGCAGACTCTGTAACCTTCTTGTAGCTGATGCTATGCAGAGAGACGGCTTCTTCGGCCTTGTCCATGTTGGTGCTTTCGCCATTTGCTGGGTGGGAAAGGAAGTGATGGCCCGGCTCTGGCCCTAGAGGGAAACAGGGGTAGATTCTCCCCTCGGTGTGCAACGAGGGCAGGAGCGGGCTTTAAAAAAAAAAAAAAAAAAAAAAAAAAAGGAATTGCTGCTCAAATTTAGACCTAAACGACAGTATCAACCGCAAGTCACTCACCTTAGTTTTTGTTTATTGTTTATATTATGTGAATACATTCTTTGGAAAATATTTCTGCTTTTATTTTATAATAAAATTTAGAAATCTAACTCGGCGTGCGGTTGCTTCACTCGCCTGCGGGGTGTTTTCGGCGCTCAGAGCGGAGCGGGCGGCCCGGTGGGCTGACGGTGCTCGGCCGGGGAAGGCGGCGGACACCCGGGCGGTATCGGGACCCCCGGGGCTGCCCCCCGCACCCTGTCCCTTTTGGGGGGTCCCGCCGAGCAACGCCCGGGCACGACGGGGCCGTTCCGTTCCGGCCCGGCCCGGGGAGGCGGCGTGCGCCGGGGAAGCGAGGAGGCAAGGGGAGGGGGAAGGACACGCGGTGCTGGCCCTAAGGGGAACGGGGAGGTTGCGCACCTGCTCCCCCGAGGGCACGGCCGGGCAGGCTGCGGGCTTTCCCGCCTCGGTGTCCGCTGGCCCCGGCAGAAAGTCGCCCCCTCGCCCCGAGGGTGGGCGGCCAAGGTGAGCGTGGCCAGACCCTGCTCCGGGGTCCGGCACGGCTGGGCTGCAAGCGCCTTGCCAGCGGCTGTGGCAGTGATGCCGGGAATGGGATTTGTCTATTCCTCTCCTTTTCCTTTCTTTCCTTCCCCCCCCCCCCCCCCCCCAACCCTTTTCTCTAAGCACCGGGTGGCAAAAGAGACAGGCAAGGTGTCTGCAAGTTTGCTTCATTAGAAGATAAGAGCTCAGGGTGATTTCATTACAGCTTGCACCCTCGCTACCAACTCTTTGCTAGAAGCCGAACGTGATACATCATCCGTTAAAATGTTCCTCTGAGCTTGCAACAGGTTTTATGCTTCCCCGCTCCCCCTCTTCCCAAAATGAATTTCTTGTGAAAAATAAACCGAGAAAACGATATGGCTTCAAGCGGGATAGAAATATGTGTAGATCAGCAAAGATCGTGTCCAGGTTTCAGACGCTGGCTGAAATTTCAATCAGCGGGAGTTTTGTGCGGGCAATGTCCTAATTTGATATAATCTGGGGCTGGATTAGCACCTCTGTGCGTTTGTGGGTGTCCGCTAAAAGCACATTTCTCTGAGGCCCCGTTAAAGGCTATAGAAGGGAAGGTATGGATGTCGGTAACGGGGAGGAGCGGCCTCGGAAAAAAGCGCTCTGTTGCTCGTGGTTATAAATCCGGTGTTCTCGTTATGCTGGGGTGCAGCGGGGTACGGCGTTACAGAGGAGACGATGTGGTATATTGCGGTTAATGTTTCTCCTCTCTGTTCTCTTTGGGGTGATGGTGCAGCAGCGGCTATGGTGCGGCTGCTGCCTCTGCTGTGGGAGCGTACCCGTGTGGTCCTGCGTGCACCAGGGTCTGAACAGCAGGTCCTGTTATTTCCGGTGAGGGGCATCTAATAATTTTAGCTATGAATTTTAATCCTTTGAAAATAAACATTCCACAAGTAGAGGAACTGCTGCTTCCTAAGGGGTACGGAAGATCCCCGCTCCCCGTAAAATAACACATGCAGCGGTGCAATATTGCAAAGAATGCATTAATTGGCTAGTTAATTATTTTGTATTTTTAGAGATAGAAGTAACTTCGGGAAGGAAAACAGAACGACTGGGTTAATAAAACATGGCCTCGAAACCGAAATAAAGCCTTAAGGCTTTGCCCGTGGAGAAAAAAAAAAAAAAGATAAAAAGTAAAGCCAAGATGGGGAACATTTAAAGAGGCAGTATGAAAACAGGATGGGGTTTACGCGGTTAATAAAAGGTCATATTGCACAGAGGAGACAGAATTCGATCGGGGAAAGTAAATGAAGGGCTGGCGGAGTGAGAAAGGCCCTTTGAAAGCGAGGGGCGATGAAAACTCCTGTACTTTGCAGCGATGATCACTTATATACGGAGAAAGGAGAGGGCGAGTCGCTGAAGTCAAAGACAGCTAGAAACAGAAATCATGCTGTAAGAAAAAAAATAAATCTGCAGGTCAAGCTAGCATTAAGGGAGCACTTCAAGCCCAGATGATGGGACATGTGTAATACAACCTGAAAATCTGTGCATGTTAAGACTCATCTTATCGGACTGTACTTGCCTTAGTAATGATGTTTGGTAAATTAATCCAAATCCCCCCGATTTTCCACGCACAAAAAAAAGTTCCCGATAGAGGAATATGCCGAAACTGACGTGACTAATCTTTGGTTTTAAACAGATTAGTTATGATTCACTAGCGTTACGTTACATGGCGCATATCTCATCCCAGGGTTGGTTGTTTACAGGGTACCCGCGCAGGTTTCGGGGCGTAAATAAAAAACCAGCCCGGATCCGGCAGGCTTTAGCCGTGAAGCCCGCCCTGGCTGTGCCCGGACTGGGGCCGGGGTGCGGCAGGCAGACCCCACAGCTCAGCCCGGTGGCTCGGACACCGAGGGGAAAACCGCGCTCCCTGTCTCTCTCCTATACGCGCACACACATACCTACATACACATACGCGTGCATATATATGTGTATATGAAAGTGCTATTTGCCCTCAGACTAAAACCTTACTAAATCACATAATGAATGCAGCATTTACGCCGGAACTGAAGTAATTCTGAAGATAGCAGGGCACTGGATATTCACGGGTACTAAAGCAGATTTGTTCTGCGGGGAAGCCCTGTGCTTTATTACATGAACATTACTGTTCTGGTGCTGTGCTGAAAAGGGTTATGAGAGAAATTGCACATTTGGGACAGAAAACAATTTTGGTTATCCTACCAGGGTGCAGCTCGCCACCCTGCCGGGGAAATAGCCATGGATGGAAGGGGAGAACATCCCGACAGGCTACTGAAGATGTGTCACAGTCGCATGCTTTACTGGAGACAGGGAGGTCGTTTATTGGGGTAAGAGCCTTTCCTATGAGTAGGGCAGCGTATGGCAGCGCTTGCTGGTTAAATGCCTTCCCTCTGCAAGCCTTTGCAGGAGCTCGGGGGTAAACAGGACCTTCTGGGAAACACAGTCGCATCTCATCTACAAGGCTTTGTGGCTCCGTTTTCCTGTAGATAGTTTTAAGTCATTTTGCAGACATTCAACATGACCTACATGAGAGAAGTCGCCTGCTTGGTGCGTTTCTTGGGGGCTACGTTCGCTCTCCTGCCCACCCCTGGCTCAGCCGTTTGGGCCTAACCGAAGCCTCGATGTGTGTTTGAGGGGGGCTGCTCCAGCCCCAGAATGAAAAGCCTTGGAAGTGCCTCTGCCTGCCCAGCGATGTTTGTGTAAGGCACTCGGGCTCCTGTTACCAGACCCGGAAACAAAACCTATTGCCTTCTTTAGGAGAAACAAATGCAGCCCGGTATGAGCTGGCTCTTGCCTTGAACAAACCCTCGCTTGAGCATGACAAATAATGTAGGGGGATGGCGACGAAAACACTGGCCACTGGCCCTTACTGCAGAGCTCTTTAACTTCCTCTGCTTAGTGAATCAAAACGCTGCGGCTCAAACAGCCAAGAAAAATATACTGAAGGGAACTTTCAGTGCTTCAGCACACAAGGAAAAGGTGAGGGTTTTGTCGAAGGAGAGTAGCTCAGGGGTTTGGAAAAATACATACTTAAACTTGGGAGCTGGGCCGCGCCATCAGCTTCTTGCCATTTTGCTGCAGGGAGCGGGGCTCAAAGCTTCCCCTCCCTGCGCCGGGGAGGCGGCTCCTTGCTCGGGGGAAAGGTCTATCTCCTTCCCGCTTAAATAAACGGGAGTGGGGGTTGGTTTGCCTGTTGGTTACGGTTTCTTTGCCGGGTTTGGGCGAGAACGCTCTATCTCCAGCTCTAAACATCAAATTACCCTTTCCCCGCAGTGCCGGTGCGCCGCAGAGCTGGTCCCGCTCCGCGCCCCGGGGCACCGGGAGGCGGCGGCTGCCGAGCGGGCGGCCGGGCTTGCTGGGAGGCAGAGCAACAAGCTGCTCCTGCCTCCAGCCCAACCCGTGTCCTACAGGAAAAAGAGAAGACAAGGGTGGAAAAAAAAAAAAACCACAACAAACCTACTCCTTTTAAAAACAGACACACGGAAACAAATTGAGACTTCACCAAGAGCCTGGGACTCAGAGGGAAGCGGAGAGGGTTAGTGGGAGCTAAGGTGAACAGACAGGTAAAATGACACATCAGCAAACAGTGCTGCTAAGGAGAGGCGGGGGTGAGGGTGGGGTGTGTGTAGAAATCACTTGGAAAGATGAAAATCACACATATGCTTCTGATGACCCCATGAGATGTGAAGTCCTCCAGGAAATACATATTTGAAACAGCCAGGAAAAACAAACATGCCTTTTATAGACTTGCCTGTCCCACCATGAAAAATGCAAACCTCGGTATGGTGCGTGTGTATCTAGGGGGTGGGAGGGAGGAAGAGGGAATAGATTTTGTAAAGAACCCGATGAAAGCTACCTTCATCAGGAATATTCATTTGCGCTGCCCTGCTCTCCAAAAGTAGGCTGCAACGTGAAAACCGAGGCAGTAGTTAAAACTACCGTGTGTAAGACGGACATCTGAGTCTGAAAAGTGACTGTCAGGAGCTCGTCTGGGTGTCAACACAGGCAAGAGTGGTTGGCAACAGTGAGGAAGAAGAAAAAAGAAAAGGGAGTGTGTGAAGAGTTATAGAGCCTACAGGTTGCGGTAAAATTGGGCAAAGCCCACTGAATATTGGAAGAGCGATTTCTAGCCTTGCAGGAGTTCGGGTCTGGGCAGAGACACCCCCCGTCCGGCCGTTGCAAAACGCGGGTTTAGATGCAGTTGTGCTGGGGGTCGGGGGAGGTAGTAGAGACTTGATCCAAGCGCACTTCAGCAGTAGGAGCATCATCGTCGTCCCCACACACCCCCCCCCCACACCGCCCACCCTGCCCACGGAGCCGGACACAGTGACCCCGCTGCCGGCAGGCTCCGAGCGCGCATCTGATCCCGCTCTCCACTTTCCACCGCTGCCGCTGGGAACCCCCGGCCTCGGCGGGGAAGGGACAGGTCCGCGCCCACCGCCCGTACCTGCTGTCCCCTCTGTGGGACCCGACTTTCGTCCGGTGCGTGGGAAACGCCGGCGGCAGGTGCCCCGGGGGACGGGGCCGCTCCGGCAGCGGACGGCACCCACACCGGCGAGGACACGCGCTCTCGCGCAAGGAGATGGCGAGGGTGCATGACCGGTCACCCGTCGGTGGGACATCGCCCCCTGCACACCTCAGGGTGCTGCCGGGGGCAAGTGACTCTGGACACCTCTGGTTCAGGGGGATGCGTTTAATCCAAAGGGACTGAATGTCGTATCCCTGTTGTCACTTAGGAGCTGCGTGTCAGGGGAAAGTATTAGCAAAGCCTGAGTTAGTGGCACCCCCGAGGGTGGCCCCACCCGACCACCGAACACAACCGAGCCAGGACCCCTCGGCTATTTACCCCGGCGCCGTGAAACCAAGCGGCCCCCGGCCCTCGCTGCCGGGGGTTGTTGTGCTGCGGCAGCCGGAGCCACCCCGTCGTAGGGAGCCGGCTGTTTCCCACCGACGGGGCACGCCCGGCCGGCGGGGGAGCTGCTCCCTGCGGCTCGCCCCTTCCAGCCCGCTCCGCTGCCCGCTGCCAAAGGCGCAGGAGCGGCGCAGGGGCACGGCCTCCGCGGCGGGCACAGGGGCTGCTGGAGCGGGGAGAGGGGCTCCCAGGCCGCTGCGGGGCCCCGGACGAGTGGGTTTCCCTCCATACCCTGAGATATTCGGTTACACATGAGCCCAGCAGCTGCTCGGGGCGAGGTGCCGCAGCGCTACGCACCGCGCAGCGAGCGAGGCCGCAGCTGACGCTGGGGAAAGGAGGGGACGTTTAAAACTTAAGAAACAGCTTGGCACATCGCTCTTAGGAGCGTGTCGAGCGCACACCCAACAGAAATACCAACAACTGGGAAGTCAGGACGGTTTGGAAACCTCCCGGAATCAAACACCACCAGACATGGGGCAGGGAGGTGCTGACAGCGCCGCGCAAGGCGTGGAGCCGGGCGGCGGGGACGCCCACGGGTGGCCGTGGAGAGTGTGGCGTGGGGGCAGGCTCGTCCCTGCGCAGCTCACCTCGCTGCCCTCCCAGATTAGAAGGGCCGGAGGTGTGTGATGCCACCCTACTGGCGATTTTGGTAGAAAGCGAGGCGGTGGGAGGCAAGAGGCGGTGCTGGCGCCGGGCTGTGCTGCGGCGGCGCTGTGCGGAGCCGGGCTCGGTCACCCCGAGTGCGCCCGGCAGATGCCAGTGCTTTCTTCTCCGTAGGTGCGGCAGATGCGCCACGGTGCCGTGGCTCTGCGGCGTGGTTTCTGTCGGAGAAAAGCCCCAGATCCCTTTCAAGCTTAGAAGGGGCATATTTTTTTCGGGCGAGGCCAGCACAGCGAAAGCGACGGCATTTCCCACTTACACGCTATTACTTTGAGATCTGATGATTATTTCTGCCGGTCTCCGAGATGCCGTCCTCGCGGGGGATCTCCGGAGGTGGAGGAGGGCGGCCAGTCGTTCTCCCATAATTAGTCTAAATCGCGTGTCTATTACCTCGAGTAGTGTCCGGCGATGGCAAATGAAGCCGCCCTGACGATACTCACCCGGGCACTGCTGCCGTCACCATTACATTGAAACAAACTCCCCGAGCCTGCGGAGGGAAGGACCGGGTTGCTGCACTGCCCGTCCCCACCGCTGCCGCCGGCCCGACCCTCGCCGGGGGCCCCGCACGGGCGGCGCGGCGGTGCGTGCCCCAAGGAGAGCCTGGCCCTCTAGAGGCGTCCCGGGGAGAAAGGGGGCACACGGGCGAGGGGCTGCCCGAAACCGCTGCCCGCAGACCTGACGTCTGGGAAGGGGCCGCAGAGGCCCGTCCCTCTGCATCGCCCTCTGGGGCAGATCGTCGAGGGGCGCGACGGGGAGCAGCGTCCGGAGGGCGCAGGCCCCCCAGCCAGCCTTTCACCCCCACCGCCCTCCGAGCCCCCCAAACTGCTTGCACGGGCTCGCTGGAGCCGGGGCAGCCCTGAGACAGGTGGTAGTGCGAGAGAAGGCTTAAGCCTCCTGCCTACCCGCTCGGCTGGCATGCGCTGCCATTACGATGGTATCTCGCTTTTGGAGGCATTTTATGGCTGGGGGAAATCTAATCCGGTGAAGAGAAAGGAAGAGAATACTGTTGGCATTGAATGAACTCCGTGTGGTAATCTTCGGGCAAATGTGCGAGTTTCCATGCCAAAGCAAAGTGTTTTCTCGTCGGGTCTGCTCATACTCTGAAGGGAGGCGAAGACACCATTTAAGAAATCCAGCTGGTTGCAAATCATACATTTAATCTCTCAGCTGGAATGATTTAATGGATCAGTATCGAGTAACAGTCCTGGAAAAGTAGCCTCCTAAAAAAACAGAGATAAATCCTGATTGAATAATAGTAAATGAAAACCGTGGATTACAGGGACTGCAAGACAGTATTTTCTTTGCAGTTCTCGGAAGATGCTGCCTCAGAGGGGCCAGTCGAGCCGACAAAGCCCCGCGTGTCATTTTGATGTTGGCGGGGGCAGGTCCCGGCAGCCTGCCCTGCCCCCCCCCCCTTGGGGCAGGCTGCCCCCCCTTTTCCTCATGCCCCGGGCACCTTCTGAAATGGCTCCTCTGCGGTGCAGGCAGCAGAGACGAGCTTCCCCTCCCTCCGGCGCTCCGCGGCCGGGCGAGCGCCGACGTGCCCGGGCCAGAGGCGCGTCTCCGGCGGGGGCACCGGGGGGCTCCCCCCGAGGGGGCACCGGCAGCCCAGAGTCACGGTGGGCGGCCTTGCCCTTGCCAAAAGCCACCCGTCGGCCTTGGGCCGGCCCAGGGGCCTCGCCGGGACTTTCCTGTTTCCAGCAGGGGAAGGCGCAGAGGCGGGGGAAGGAACTGTTACGCCGGGAAAAGCGGCGTTTTCCCCCGAACTGTGAAAACAGGAGAGCAAACCCTTTGCCCCTCTGCGTCCTTTCGGGACATGTCGGAGACAGAAGCGGCACCGGGGCGATTGAGGACCCGGGGGGACCCGGGGCAGCCCCGCGCTCCACAGCCCGCTGCCGGTGGAGCCCGCGGGGGTCGCTGGCGCTGGGGTCCCTTCGGCGGCCGGGGCTCTGGGGGGGCTTTTTTTAACCCGTCTATTGCCGTAACTTTAACCGGCGTCTAGCAGCTCGGGCAAAGCCGTCACTGAAGGAAGGCTCCCGGTCGGGAGTGCAAAAGCACTTGACTCACCTCGCCCCCGGCCCAAGGGGAGGTCATTGCCGCGCTTAATTAAAAGCGCTTCCTCGGCACGGCAGGTGCTTTCCTGCCAGCGGCCCCGAGGCCTGGGCTCCCCGTGTACCCCCCCCCAACCGCTCTGTGCCCCGCTCGGGCCTCGGGGGCGGCTGCCATGCGGCGCCCCGGCCGCTAACCCCCACAGCGACGTGGGGCCCGGGTGGGGAACGCGGCGGCGCTGGCGGGGCCGGGCCGGCGGCACACGCTGCCCCCCGCCTCCCCTCGCCGCCCCGGCGAGCTGCCCTTCTCCGTCCCGCAGCGGCGTGGGCTGGGGGTTCACCTCCCCACCCCCCCCCCCCACCCCCCCAAAATATCATCCCCTTCTCAGCTCGGAGGAGCAGGAGTTTCAGGGGGAGAGGTGGGTTTGCTCTCACGTTTCCCGGCGTTTCGTGTTACCCGACGGTGAGGCACCATCGCAGGGCGTCTCTGCAGCGGGCTCAGGGGGGTGTGGGGTGGGTTCTCCTCTGCGGGGGGTGGGGGGAGTTGCTGGGAGCAAGGATGAGGGGGCAGCGCGGCAGGACGGCCGCCGGGCTGGGCAGCATCGCCTGTATGAGGAATGTAATGCGAGGGCGAGCGGCGTCAGCGCAGCGTTGGCGCGTTTTTGTCGTTAGATGTGCTCCCATCGTAATAGTTGTTTATATTTACAGGGCATTCCTGAACGCAAACCACACGCTCAAATCATCCCTAGATGAATCTGGGGTGGGTGAAAGGCAGTACTTCCCAAGGACAGCGCTGGTGACAAGGGCAGCTCGGGTCAAAATCGGTTTAGTTTGGTGTTACCTATTTATAGAGATGGGAAATCTAAATAAAATTAAAGAAACGGGACGTCGAAATATCTCAGAAACTGTTGTGAATCTCAATGGATTTTTTTCTTTGTTCACATCACTGTGAACACAATTTCATGCTCTTTCTAAAAATACGACTGTATATATAGTATATTAATAGAAATTTAAATATGTCAAAATTAAAAAGACTCCTCCATCTCAAAAGACCGCTCCAAAACTTTTCAACAATTTCAGTGTCTTACAATGTTTTTACATAGAAATGTTGTTAAAATTATCTTTTTTTTTTTTCTGCAGTCAATATGGGTATTTTCAACAAATGGGTATTTAATGTTCCCTATTAATATTTTTCATATTGATTTTGAAATATGCTTCATATAAGCTTTTGAAAAAAACCCTACCTGCCCTGTCTGTTGAAATCATAGCTGCTGTCACCCAGATCACTTCTGTAAGAAAAGCTAAATAAAATAGCTATTCTGAAAAGCAAAATGTTCATCTGCACCAACCAGAAAACAGTTCATCTTAACTCTAAAGTACTCAAAGGTGCTCTTTAACATGTTGCTTTCAATCTATACACAATCTTTATGTGATTATTTTTTTCTATTAGGTGACTTTTTTACAACAAACATGTAAGCAGATATGTGTAAATTTTCTATTTAGGTACAATATGCTTTAAAACATAGATTTGTGGGTGTTTAATGTTATTAACAACATTATAGCTACAGAAATTCAAATAATAAATTCTAACACATTTGAAAAGGATTTGTGTCTTTCCTTGGATTTTTTTTTCAGCCAAGAGCAAAAGTCTGGCCCTGTTCTTTTTGAAGACAGTGGCAAAGTTCCCACCTACACCCCAAGGATCCGTGAAGTCAGTCAGAGTTTTTCCATGGACTTTGGATCAAGCCCATAGCATGAGTCAATTTAAGAAGTGATTACTTCTCTCTCATAGAAATGCACATTGCATTTGCTTAGATAACTACATATTGAAGATTTTTTTTCCACCCCCATATTCTAGAACCTTACACGAGGAAATTCTTCAGTCAAAATTTCCTTGAAATGAGTCCAGCTCTCCCTGCCCCCACCAAGCACACACCTCCAGTTTGGGACTTGCTCTGGATGGCACTGCTCTTCCCGTTAAAACCATTCTTCTTTGCCTTCCTGTTCACTTTCTGACCTGTCTTTCCCATAATCCTCCAGCAAATATGTCTCCTTTTGTGGGACAGAGAACCAGGAGATTCTGGAAAAGGAGACCCAGGGAATCAATGGAAACCCAACGGCAGCACCAGACACAGAGATGACATGGAAAGAAAGACCCACTGTCCCCACCCTTCATTTCTGGCACTAACTCCCCTACTTTCTTCACTCCACAATCTCCTCAGCCTCACCTTCAATGAACGTGCCCCGGGATGAGTGTTTTTATATTAGCAGGACTGGCTTTACTGCCCACTCTGCTAGTTACGGAAAACTCACCCACCCCTTGTCGCTCACCACCCACCAGAAGGAAAGGGCCACCATCTCTGTGAACATGGTCTCTGTGGAAGAGCAGGCTGTTCGGGTAGATTCTGGTGAAGAACACAGCTGTCTGTGACCAAGAAAGATCCTCCAAGGACAACAGTGCCTGCAGCCCTGCAGCCAGCATGGGGCAGGGACAAGCACTGCATGGGGGGGCCCATCCTGCAGCCTGGCCGCCCCCGGGTGGGCCCCGGCAGCTGGTACACGTCTATCTGCCATACCTAGCTCACTGCTCAGCCAGCACCAGCAGGGTGGAAAGGTGAGCCCCTTAGTGCAGTTCCAGCTTGCTGTCAGTCTGCACTACGTGTAGTTTGGCTGGACCCCAGAGCCCGCCTGGGAATCTTCAGATCACATCTGTGTTTGATTACGTCTGTTTGGAGCATCTGTTTATGTCTATCTGTGGCATTATAAAGGAATCTCCAAGGCCTGTTCTGTTATGTCATGCAGAATGAAATGGTGTCAGCGAGGCAGTGCTGCAGCACAGTTAGTGACCCAGCCATCAGCGGGGCAGACCCAAGGCATGGGCAGAGCAGCAGCACCGCAGCGGGCAGCCCCCAGTGTGAAGCTGAGATGGGGCAGCACTGAGGTGCAAATGGGTTGGCTGGGTTTTATCCATCCTATGCCAGTGCATGGACCCGCTGCCACCAGCGCTCACTGACATTTCATCTGTGAAACCTGCCTGTGTTCCTGTGCACCGAGACATTTGTGTAATTAATGTTCTGTCATTTCTTGCAACCCCCTGTTCTCCAAGGAGTAAATAATGGTGACTCCTTGTGGGCTTGCTTCAGGGGTGGTGGGTTGGCTGATGTGGATAAGGTGCAGCTGTGGCTGGTTCCTGCAAAGTAGTTAAATAGCTCTAAGGGGTATGGATGAGGAGGAGTTAATGAAGAGAGACTGGGAAGAAGCAGAGGGAGGAGAGAGAGTGCCCTGGATGTAGGAGAGACAAGGAGAAGGATGCAGCAGAGGCAAGAAGCAGGGTGGACTGGCCTGAAGAGGATGAAGAAACAGCATGGACAGTAGATGAACCTTTGAAACCTTGTGGGGAATTGGTGGCTGTGCTGGGGCAAGGTGTGCTAACTACTTATTGCAGTTACCCTGGTATGTGATGGTAAAAGCCTTTTTGCAGCCAGCTAGTTTTGAGAGTGCTGTGACAACTCCTGGGTAGGCTGGAAAAGTTTGTGCAATATTTGTGTGTATTTCCTAAATATGGACTTGGAAACCTGTGGTTGCTGGTCCCAATGCTTTCTGCTCAGGTGTAAACCATCAGTGCTGTCATCTCTAGCTGGTGCAGCAGTACTGGCTGAGGGAGGCTGGTGCAGGAGCAGTGAGGACAGAAGCTAGACAGAGTTGTTAAATAACCCAGCACTTATTTATGGCATAATAGCAATTAATTTTGCCTTTTAAATTTATGGCAACTGTATCTAGTTTCTGGTTACACTAAGCCAAAAATAAAATTGCTGCTTTGCATACAAGCAGATCACTGACATTTGATATTTATTGAATCAATTTGCTTCTATCATTTACAAACAAATTTTTGTTCAATTGAAATAGACAGCGGGAGGCAATGCTGCTGTTTATCTGTGATTGTGCTGAAATGGTGGACTTGCCAATGCAGTGGGGTTTTTAAGCAAATCTGGGGATCTAAATGAGAATGCTTTTTTTTTAAAAAAAAAAAAAGAGGGACCATGTATTACTGGGATCCCATAACCAACTCATCACAACAGATATGTGCTAATTTGACTATCCATTACAGAGTGAACACTAGTGTGAGGAGCACCCAGTGTGACCTGTATGCTTCAGGATACTGGTACGTCTACAAGCACTTATAAGCAAAAGCAACCAAAGTGTTTTACAGCTGAGCAATCTGGGACAGGGAACTGGCTAACAAGCCTGGAAGTCCAAACTATTGATAACCCAATATTAACTCAAACTCCTTTTAAGATTCATTTGTAGATCAAAACTGTCAAGAAAAAGGGCTTTATAAATTTCCTGACCATCTGACAAAGACATGTGGAAGTGTCACCAACACATTTTATAGTGTCCTGAACCGAGTCTAGCCTCCGTTAGCTGTGAAGTGTAGCCTCCTCCATCAAGGCTGGTGTTGCCTGTGACCCTTAAAGAATGCTGCCATTGATTAAACAGTTCTGTTTTCTCACACTGCAAAGCCACAAACCTGTATTTTACCTTTCACTGCCATCAGCATTCTCTCACAGTACGGTAATAGTGTTGGTTTTGTGATCTGATAGGACATAACGTAGTGTATGGGAAGCTTTCCATGAGAGCCTGTTCTCCCAGAACTGCCAGTCATGCCAAGGAAATGGTGGTCATGGCAGAGATTTGCTGGCAAAATGCTGTCAGTAAGTCAATTACTGCTTCTGCGATACCAAAATATCACAGGTGATGTACATGATCTCTCAAAAGTGCTCATTTCCTTTTATCTACTGGTAGACTTATTCCCCCCCTGGAAATAAATATGGGCTCAAGGGAAATACTGTTTTGCCATTTTCATTTTATAGTATGGAATTTACAGATTAAAAGTCCCCTGTCATAAGCTTACACCGTACCTTTTCAGTGTCATCAGGGGTGGAACAGTCCACCTCCAAAATTAGACAGGTAGCACCCATAAGGGTAAGGTATAAAGAGCTATAGGAAAAATAGTGTCCAGAGATTGGATTGTAAGTAGTGTTGGCACTGCATTGAAAATGGTCTAGGTATCTGTTTTATGTGGATGGGATGATATTTTACAGTTTTCTGTCTTTACAAGGGAAAAGAGACACATCTTGATTTGTCTCTGCCAAAGGATAAATCCCCTTAAATAAATCTTATATTTTATGCAGTATTTCATATATACATACCTATCTCGTTTCTGTTAAACCTCAGGTTGCTTCTTGTTGATCTTCCTCGATGTTCCTCCAGTTTGCCCCTACTGTTCAAATAATACTGTCATGAATTTAACATTACATGGCAGCGGAGTGGGATCAAATGAGAGCTACTGTAACTCAACTCTATGACATACACAAATATGCAGATCATTTACCACACCTTGGACGGGTACAGCAACATAATGAAGGGGCATATGCACCCTGGCATTCACTAGCTTGTTGATTTTTACTATCTATTAATTATTTTTCATAGATATCTTTGTATGTTTCTCAAACAAATCTCATGCTGTTCATTTCTACGCACATTCTAATCTCTCTGGATTCATTCTCAGTTCAGCAACATTTCCTAACCCAGTGTCATTTTAAAGTGCCTGTGATATGTATTGTATTCCCACTGGTCGTTAATGAAGATGTCAAAGATGATGCCAAATACAATACTGCTCTCACTAAATACTCCTTTCTTGGTTTGATACACTACCATTAAACTTGATGGGTTTTTTGGAGCTGTTCAGGCACCTTTCCAACTTCATGCATGCTCTCAGGAATTTCAAATTAATTTCCAGGTAAGATTTCACTATGAAACAATCTAATAAAATACATGTATAGTTACTGTACCTCTTTCATCATCCAGTTTTGTGATTACATACGAAAATGAATGATTAATTTTCCATGTCAAGATTCTTTCTTGACAGCCCTGTCGCAATCAGTTTGCACATGTAAATAGGTCCAATGCTTCCCTGAGTTTATTGTACATGTGGTATAAAATAAGACTGACTTCTAGCCCCAGGTGTGAGGAGTGGCCAGGAAGGATGATGGCAGTCAGGGAATGTTCTCACATGGGATAATTAATCTGGTGCACTCCCAGCTACCTTTTTTTTTTTTTTTTCCCCTCCTCCTTTGGAGCAATTTGAACCCAAGCAAGGAGCAGCCTGTTGACTGAATGAAATAGTTTGCCACAGGACCGCTCCTGGTGACTGTTTTCCCTGGAGGATTTCAGCATTTTCTCCTCACATGAATGATGTTCTACCAGGGAGAAGACCCTTGGAGCTTCTAGCCAAGGGTAAGGTTGGGTACACATCCATGGCAGGTTGCATACAGTCAGCAAAGCAACCTAGAGCTGGAAAACTCTAGTTGTGGCCAAAACTAAGAGGAATTCACACTAACAATTTTCTATCTGAAAATACAAAATCATCTAATCGGGAAAGGTCAACTTCCTGTGGAAAGAAGGGAAAAATATTTGAGATCTGCATTAAATGTTTTTCTTCTGTTGTGGTGAGGATCTCACCCTGTTCCTCACAACATTGGTGGTTTACCTGTTAATGTGCTGGTTACAAAATGAAGCAGCTCTTTAACACCCAGTTTAGAGTAGGCTAGGAGAAGCTCTCCAGTAATCATTTTACAGGAGTGAAGTGGGCAACCTTCTTGAGAAAGAGTGGAGCTCCTGAAGGTTCTGGATTGGTAACATAAGTGAAGTGTTCCCCATTTAGCCACATGACATAAAGAGGGCAAAGACCGTGGGCAGAGCAGGACTCACCTGATCCTCTCCTGCCTGCAAACACCAGCTTTAGAAGTACAGGCAGCACCACCTGAGAAGCATGAGGTGGTCAGCACAAAATGATTGGCATGGCAGTTTGGACAGCTCTGAGCATAATGCGTGAGGTCTGAGGGGAGGTACCCTTCTCCTTGCTTCAAAGACCTGCTCCATCTGGAGTAACCAGAAATCACAGGTTAGAAAGAAGGGAGAAGTGCTGATGGTAGGCAGGGTGCTCGCAGAGGATCTGGATGGATGGAGCTCCAGGCTTATGAAATCTAGGCAGCAAAAGCAAAATAAACCAAATCTTCTATTGGGTTTAACTGGTGTGTTACAGAGATGACATGGACTCTGACCAACATACTACAACAAAATGGACTTCACTCGTACCAAGAACTCATCTCTTCTCTAGCACCAATTAATCCCTTCTTCACTCTCCATCACAGAATTACAGAATGATGGAGTGGTTTGGGTTGGAAGGGACCCTAATGATCATTCTGACCCTCCTGCCACTGGCAGGGGCACCAAATGCATCATCTACCCAAACACAATTCCATTTCTTCAGCTTCCATGATAAGATCCCTCCCAGCTGCCATGGGCAGAGGCCAGGCCGGCTGACGCCCCCTGAGGTGCCCCTCCTATTCGGCCCTGTGTGGCAGCCCCGCACCACGCTGAGGGGACCCTGCCACCTCACACTCGGGTCGGGCCCCGTCCTCCACCTCTCCGAGCGCCCCAACAGGGGCCATTGGCCCGCAAATCCATTCTAGCCTCGAAACCCGCTGCTGCAGCGCTGCTCCCAGCCCGCTCGCTCGCAGCAGGGTCCCTGCCCGCCCCCGGTGACGCACTGCCGGGCTGGGCACCCTGCCTGCTGCTGACCCCCCGCCTGCTGTGCCCCCCGCCCGCGGCTGCCCCCGCCGCGGCTGCCAGGCGCCGCTTTGGTTCGAGGGCAGCTGCCCCGGCGTCCCGCCACGCTGCCCGGGCCGCAGGACCCCCACGCCAGGGCGCTCCGCTTCCTCTGCGGCTCCTCCGGCACCTGCCCTCGCCGCACGCGGCACACGGCACGGGGTGGCCGCGAAGATGCACGCAAAGCGCACGGTGCAAGTATTCGTCCGCCACCCACCCGCTCCCGCCAAGCCAGCTCCCTCCCTCCCCGCTCCCCCGGACGTCACGCTGCCACCCACACCGCCGCACCTCCCCCGCCCCGCGCTGCCCGGCAGTCCCCCCGCCGGTGCCGCCGCAGCCCCCGGGGCGCCCCGGCAGCGCGGGCAGCGAGCGGCAGCACCTGCGGGCGGGGGCGCGGCCGCCGGCCCAGGCTGAGGCCGTGGCGCCACCTGCTGGCGCGGCGGCGGCGGGTGCGCTCCCGCGGGCTGCGGGCGGCAGCCGCGCGGCCTGGCCGCGGGGGTGGCAGCGGCGGGCGTGTGGCGCTGTCAGCGGCCGCGGGAGAACGGGCGGTATTCCTGATGCGTGCCCAAGCGCCGTTAGAGGCACTGATCTGCTAATAGGAGTGTCTGACTTTTAGAGACGGATGGCTGGGCATTAATTGTTAGTGGTATTTTAAAGAAGAAGAACTTTGCGCTTCCCATTCGACAGGTCTGTTAATAAGACCATCTTTTACCACAGAGCGATACTTCCCGACGCCTGCCACTGGAAGGCAGTGAGGGCAGTGAGGGCATTCCCTCCAAAGCACCTGGCCGCCCCGGCGCAGGGGCAGCTACAGGTGTCACAAGGCCGCTGGCCTCACCAGGCCACCAGCTGGGCGCCACGCGTGCGGCGTGCCATGCCTCCCGTGGGCTGGCTGGGTGCCACACGTGTGGTGTGTCATGTCTCCCGTGGGCTGGCTGGGTGCCACACGTGTGGCGTGTCATGTCTCCTGTGGGCTGTGGCAGCCGCGATGAGAAGCAAAAATAAACAGATGAAAGGGCCCCGCTCTGTTTTCGCCTGTGGGCTGAATCGGCGTCAGTGGAGCCACTCGGCATCCAAGCCAGTGTGAAGGCAAAGCTGGCCCCGTGGGTGTGGGGGTCCAGCAGAGAGGGGAGCCTGTCTTGGCAAGAGCAGGCGGGGGGGGGGATGCAGGGGAACAGAAACCATTGTGCAGCCTTGGGGCAGGGAGGGAAGGGGTGGTCAGGAACCCAACACAGTTCAGTGCAGGATGCAGCCGATTCTCTCAGGTGAGAAGGGTCAGCAACTCTGGTAGGGCTGGGTGGTGACTCCCTGAGCTGTTTCCTAAAGCGCTTTTACCCTTAGGAACACGGCAATGGGCGTGCTGTACCAGACTCCTCCACCCAGCCCGCTGCCCTGGCCACTGACCCACTGCAGGTGCTGCAGAGAGAGGTGTATGAACCCCCGGCGTCAGCACTCTGCAAACACCTGCCTCATCCCCATGGGCCAGGCGGTGACTAGACCCCAAGGCGAGGGATTTATTCTACCCCATTTTAGTAACCATGTATGCATATAAGAGCTAGAGCGCTACCCAGCCCCTATCTGAGACTGCTAGCTATGGCTCTAGCTTCTCTAGTTTACTCAGAAGAGTCTAAGAAAACTTTGGTTCAGGCCATTTGTCCACGCTCTTTCCAGCCTCTTTCACTGGCTTCCTGGCAACGACAGCAAATACTCTCTGCTGCTTATTAAAGTGTGGGATTCTCATCCTATCACCCAGCCTTATCCAGTGGGTGATGGTTCACATTGTACAGTGTGGTCTTAGAAGCAGAAACAGATGCTGTTCATGTATATTTCATTGAGCTGACCTGTTATGCAAACCCAGGCAGTGTCTGATAAAGCTTGCAAATTCCTTTGTCCATAGATTCACGACGTGCCCTACATTCTGCCTCCATGCTACCGTACACATCTCAGCTCTTCAGGTTAAAGCAGCTTCTCCTTCAACCTGGTAAATGTGACAACTGTTAAAATATTTTACATTATCTGTAGGAGTCACATGTGCCTTCTTTCAAATGAGCTAACGCAACTATGGTTTAAATTTTTTTTAAATAATCCGTTACCTGCTTAACTGATTAGGTGTTGACATTGATTTCATTCGAGCATGTTGAGGAGGTCTTGTCAGACCTTGTTAAGCTAGAAATGCTTCTGCCACCACTCGTACATGACAGCAGACCCATTTTCTAACTTAATGGCATTGGCTTTATTAGGAGTGCATTTGCCATCATTCATCTGTCCAATCAGAGCTCTATAGCACTTGGCAGAAACTGTAGCAGGGAACATTTCTCTTCTGTAGTGATATGTAGGTCAGTCATACAACACAGTATTTAGCCTCCACTGGGACAGGTACCATGGCATGAAGCCAGCCACTGGAGTTTGCTCTTGCAGGCAATTTGAATAGAGCTGAGTGCCCAGTAGCCCAGCTATCCAGCGGTCTTAGGACCTTAGATCCAGACCCACAAAGGTGAGTAGTATCTAGCACCATGCTTCTTTTATTAAAGATAAATACCTCAAAATACAGGATCTGTGGTGCTGGGCCATTTGAAACTTTAAGGGATTGCTTTCTTCAGGATCAGCCTCATTTCCAACAAAAAGTCAATTGTAACATCTAATTTTCTTGGTTCGTAGCTCTTTTTTAAAGCTTAAATTGTCAGGGTCCTATGAGATTTCACTGTAGCAGTGAGTTCCCCTGCACTCTTTTTAGAAAACCGACTTTCTAACAACAAAACTCACTGAAGTTTTGCATCGATCTTATGAGATCAGAGTTGGGTCCAGCATGGAGTTTCTGTTGTCCTTTCCCATCTCTCATGTTGGCACTCCCTGCCCTCCTCACCCCATGCACTCTGAGCTCACCCTAGTCCAGAGGGAAGAGTGGTCATGTAGGCATGCAACATTTCTTAAATATATGACAATATAGTCAGTGTTAGAAGATGGTCCCAAATACCTGATGTGCAATAATGGAAGGGAGAGATTTCCTCTTCATGCTCAAAGTTTGACTTAGCATCCTTAACAGATGGATAAGGGCTGATCAAAAGTATCTAAAAGGTCTTGAACACCTTATTAGCAGACATACAGAAATGAGATTAAATGTAACCAATTTAGTAGATCCCAGGTCACAAAACCCCATCCACATTTACAAAAAACAAAACAAAAAAACCCCCAGACAACAAAGTCCATTGACCAAGACACAGTTCAGGAGGGCTGGGTGTGTAAGCATCTGGTAGCAGAAGAGCTGAACATCAACAGTCCTTTCTAGATTCAGACAGGAGCAGGTAAGCAAGTGTCATAATGTGAAGCCTCAGAAACGTTGCAGCCCCAACTGATGCAAACACAGGATGCTGGACTGCATAGTCTCGGACCTCTCTTGCCATAAGAGCAAAAGAAAGATCATATTTTCCTGCAGAATTAATGTCTCCAAGACATGTTTTGTCCTGCACAATGTCAAAGCCTGAAACACAGAGGTACAGGCTGAAGTAAATATTTGCTGTCTCCCTTTCAGTACTCGATGTTTTTCCTTCCACCATGTGGCTGACAGTTTTATACCTTCATTAAAACTGGGATGATGCGTCTTTAGAGCTGATGCCTGCATTACGTCACACATTAATTAGTGAAGCACTTGACCAGGAAATGAGATGAGCTTTGTAACTCAATGGCAATCTAAATCCAAGATGAAGGTATCAGGTGACAACCCTATAGACAGTCACATGGAGCCGAGAGAGAGTTCAGAAAACCTAAGGCACAGGACAGCTAAACCCTGCTGCAATATAAATACTTAGGTTACTCTGACTAATTGTAAAAATGTAAGTCTAGATTATTTGAACTAGACCCTGACAACCTAGCTCAGGGATGTATTTAAGTTCCAGAAGAATGCCCAGGTTGCCTGCTTTTCAGCACCGCTAGACCCCCAGGGCACCTCTGTGCTGTGCATCCAAGCACACTGTCAGGCTCTGTATAGGCTAACCGAGCAGAAAAAGGGCAAGAAAGGAAGGGACAGGCAGGAGTGAAGGGCAGGCGAGGGCTCTGCCCTCACAGTGGAGCATTCTGCCTTTAGTGCAGGATTGCCCTTGCTCTTTCCATCCTTCCTGGCTTTGTGACTTTGCATTCCCAGCCATGCAGCCAGCCGGCCTTCCGCAGGAATGTGGCATTGGTATGAACGCCTGATGGACTGGAGGTAGGTTCTGGGATGTAGTCACAGCTCTTCAACTTGGTAATGTCCTGGGGATGTTTGGATTTCTGTGCACAGGCCCTAACACTAAGATCTAACATTTTCTCTACCCTTTTTTTTTGGTGCTGATATCCCTCTTCACCTATAATCTCAACAAAGCATTCTAATTCCAAGGTGAACAAAAACATCTGATGTCCTGAGGCAGGAAGAGTTTTCAGATATTCTGCCCCCATGCACCTAGCACATTTTGTAATTTAGCTTTTGACAGTTCCCACACAAAACACCAGCTTTCTGGATTGCCATTCAGAGACTCCTACCTCCCTCTATTAACTGCGCATTTATCTACCTGACTCATTTAGATGTACTGGTCATCTTCTTGGAGCTAAAGTGGCTTGTAGTTTCAAGCTGCTCTGTAGAGGAAGTGTAGGGGAATGAAGGCAGATTAATTAACATCGATAATATACAGCTGTGGGCTTGCTTCAGGGGCGGTGGTTTGGCTGACGGATAATGTGCAGCTGTGGCTGGTTCCTGCAAAGTAGTTAAATAGCTCTAAGGGGTTAGGAAGAGAGGGACTGTATGAAGAGAGACCTGGAAGAAGCAGAGGAGGAGAGCACCCTGGATGTAGGAGAGACAAGGAGAGGTTCCCAGGAGAAGAAGGGGCTGGATGAGAAGCCAAAGAAGAGAGAATCCAGATGCAGCAGAGGTAAGAAGCAGTGTGGGCTGGCCTGAAGAGGATGAAGAAACAGCATGGACAGTAGATGAACTGTTGCAACCTTGTGGGGGATTGGTGGCTGTGCCAGGGCTAGGCATGAGAACTACTTATTGAAGTTACCCTGGTATGGGGTGGTGAAGCCAGCTAGTTTTGATAGTGCTGCAACACTGCTGTACCTAAATTAGGTGATTTGGATCTGGTCATTTGTACAAACCTATTGGATTAGTTTTCCTCCATTAGAATCAGCTACTGCCTCGGCGCCTTCTTGGAGGATAATACTCAACCTATTTGAGTAAAAATACTTCAAATTGTGTATGGATTCTAGCTCCCTATAGTAATTCTAAATCGTGGCCCAAATTTGCCATGAATTCAGTTTGTAGTACTGCCATCTTCAGTGACATTACACTGCGGGATTTTCATAGGAAGTCTATGAAAACACTTTCTTTAGGTCAAGGGTTAAAGGTCTGGAAATTCACCCTCTCAGAAATATCTTCATAAATCCTACATGATGAAAAGTCTTTCAGAAATATGAGCCCCTCACAAAGAAGATGAAAGTTTGCCAGACAAAGTTTTTCTCATTTTCAGGTGACTATGACCAATGAACAGTAAGGTGGCCAGAGAGCCTTGTGATTAACACTCAGCAGATTTTGTTCATGTCCTGGCTCTGTCTCTTATTTCTATACCTCTCGGCCAGTGCAAAGGAAGTAACTGGATGTGTCTGAGATGTGCTGATCTGTGCAACAGCCTTTTTGTCTGGGAGTTCCTGATGGCTGCCAGACAGAGAAATCCGGTAGATTCCTGGTAGAATCTATGTAGGGCAATGGGCTACCTTTAAAAGCAGCATAGTCCTACCCAAAACTGACAGACCTAGCAGGTCTGTATTCCTTGTCTGACTGTATGCATCTTACTCTATGCAAAATTTATAAATTGGAGACAGTTATGAAATGTATAAAATAGGGTTAACAATTCTTTTCTCCTACCTACTCATGTTGTATACTTTATCTCCCAAGAAGACAACTGCATGCTACACCTACTATGCAGAGGCCTGATCCCATTTGGGACCTCTAGGTGGTACTCTAATATAAAAATGTAATAAACTGACAGATGGATACTTCTAAAAATAATGGCCAGTTTGCGGGAAAATGCCACCAAAGGAATAACTGGGTTAACCAAGTTCCAGCTTCCACGGCTGGACTGTATAAAATATATGCAATGAACAAGCACAGCCAGGAGGAGCTTTTTTTGTTCTTCAGACTTATCTGATGGAAAGTCTACACTACTGCTAACCTTTTCATGTCTTGCAAATCCATTTTCTGTACCCACCGTTAAATACCTTCCAGGTAAAAAAAAACAGCCAGGCATAGAAAATAGCCTCTTGCTATAGAAGCCAATGCATGTCCAATGGGTGACACGAAAGTCAATTTTCCCTCTGCATTGCAATGGGTTTTCTCTGGCAGTCCCTTTGAACAAAGGTAACTGTCAGCAGGAGGCTATCACACCCTGCTCTGGAGTTTCTGAAGAAGGAATGTCAGAGATTCAAAATCCCTGAAAAGGGAACACCCCTGTCAAGGGCAGGCTTTGAAGTGACACTAAACATATATTTATAATTACAGATGAGGCAGTATAGTATGCACAAGGAATAAAGACATGCAGCGTGTCCTACGGGCATGGCAGGAGAGGTGACATGCATCATGAAGCCTTGTTAAACTGCTCACTGGGGCTAAGGAAACCTGAGGCTGGTGCTTCCTATCACTTTTCATGTCACAATGCAATCTTTTTGCTTCCAGGAGTGCGCACACTTCACATGCACTATTGATATCCCTTAAATACATGACATAACTCTTAAGCCTACCTCAAGAAGGTAACATAATCTTGCTCACATACCCAGCGCGGACGCCAAAAAGGATGCAGGGCAGATTTTTAGGTAGCTCAGCTCAGCATGCTCCCTGTGAGAGGCCTGAACTCAGGCAAACAAGCCTCAGGAGGCTCACTTGGAAGGAGTCAGAGCCTTCCTGCCATTTGCCTGGGAGGCTTGGAGAGAAAAGCAAAGCCAAAAATGGCCAGAATGTGTACGTTTCTATTTAGAGATCTATTTGTCTCCATCCTTTGTGTGTGCACATATGCATGCAAGAGTGATTATGATCTCAGAATGAAAGCAATTTATTAAAGCAGTTGGTTGTTTTCCTAATAGGAAAACATATGTGTATGTATATGTATATAAACGTATGTATATAAACATACAAATGTGCATATTTGTACACAGACACCTTCCATGTACTAAAGTCTACAGCACTCACTCCCCTAGTCAGGAAAATGCATGGGTGCTACTTTTTACTGCACAAGATGCCTGAGCGAGTGTCCCTAGAGAGTCAGAGCCCCCCAGCATCTGTTGGACAACAGTGATTTACCTCTAGTACAACTGTGAATGTGTCCAATTGTCCAGATGACAACTCCTCTCCATCCCACCAGGTACAGAATCTGCATCCCAACTGCAAGAAAAAAACTGAGCTACAGCTTCTAACCAAACTGGGCTATAGTTATGGTGAGTAAACATTCCTGTAGATTGCATTAAAATTGCAGCATTTGTCTCACTGAGGTACCTGCCTGTGGCACATGCATTGATTTTCCTTTCCTAGGAATGGAGAAGGCTGCAGAGAGCAAGATTTAGCTTCAGCAAGTGACATCCATCATTATTTAAACCATACTTTCCCAGTGTGCTTTATCCTGAGGGAGAGCAGACACATGATGCCTGAAAATGATGCATTTCCTGTGTGAATCTGATTATAGGATCACTTCATGGTCGAAGTGTCCATCTGAACTACACATCAACCATCGCTAAACAATGGATGGCAAGAATTTCTGACATACTGCTACTTCTTGTTTATGTTCCATACATTCCTCTCCACCCATAGAGTTTAATTGATGATGCTCTTTGTATTTTTGCCTGCCAGTTTTGATCAAGCCCATATAAAGGAGGATGCATGTTTAAACTACCACAGCATGAGTAATTTGTATCAAATACAGGTTTGCATTAAAGCTTTGGTTTATTATTTGAAGGTAAACTTATTTTAAATCTTCAGGACTGCCATTATGAGGTGGGATGCCACATCCTAGCTGGAATAGTGATCAAATCTGAATGCAAATCATCCTTTATATAGCAGTGATTTCCTCTCCTCCTCTGTGCATGTGCAATGCAATATGTTTGCTTTATTTTAGGGCTCACTTAGGCTACAGGATTTTCTAGTCAATTCTTTGCAGTCACATATGACCCTCTTCCAACATAATTGAGGCCAGACCATGGCCATCTTCCTCACTTTCCTTACACAACAGCCACCCTGTTCAGACAGGATTCTGATCAGATAAGCAGTCCATCTACACAGATTATTCTCAGTAGCAGGTAGGATTTATGAGCAGCCCATGTGAAACTTCAGTCCTTTCTCTTGAAAGTAATAGACATTCTCTTCTAAGGAATAGTTAAGCATGGCCTAATTTGCAGCATGGCTTGGCCCTGTGCACCCAAGGGAGATTGGTCTGGTCACCTCCAAGGCCTTTTGGAGATGTTAAGTGGTAGACACTGGACAGACAAAGTTAACATTCCCCAAAGAGACCCTTCCCGTACCTCTGTAGGGGGCAGAAAGAATTTAAAGGCACCTGTGTCCATAGAGCAACTATACGGATACAAAGTTAGGTCTTGGGAGCAATATGGTCTGCAAGATATTTGTGGGACTGCATAGCTGACATGCAAAGCATACATAGCCCCCACAGCTATGCAGCTCAGAGGTCCAGTGGCATGGGCGAGGATGTCATCTATGTTTTCCTACACTGGCTTTTTTGCACAACACAACAAAATAAACTACTGGGAGGTGAGTCTGCACTGCTCTGCTCCCTTGCCACATTTGTGTCAGAGCCTTCTGGGGGAATCTGGAGAGCTCGCTTTGTACCCTTCCCCAGAGGATATCTGTACACACTATTTACACACATTTTTTCATTTGGGATGTTTTTCTGCATCTGGGAGAGCTAGTGCACTGAAGGACCAGTCAAAATGTTTACAGAATAGACACAGTGAGTAGGTTCTCTCACTTGAGGAAATAAGGGTTACAGCCTGCCTAAGGGAAGTCATCAAAGCACCACTTCAGGTCTTTGGCAAGGGCAAATCATGACTGTCTGATGTAATTATCTCATGAGTCTTAACCGTGTAGTATATGAGCACATAACATATTGCAACTCAGACTTGCCATCAACTAGTAAGAAGGTGTGGAACGGGCAGCACCGAGATGCTTAGCCCTTTGGAGCAAGGGCGTGCACAAATGCCCCTAGAGAGTTTTCCCAATCAGTTTCTGTGATGAAAATTTCCATATCAGAATTTGACTCTTATAAGCAGTTTACCACATATGACAAAATCTGCCACCCTTTTTTGAGAATGATTCTCTCTTATTTTTATACCTTATGTGCTGCATGAGCCTTAGTGTGGGAAAACAACATACTGTGGAAAAAAGACATAAGATTATTTTGTGACATGCTTATTTATAAAAACTCTGTTAAGCTGTCAGCATTGCAGCTCTGTTACACGGTAGTTTTTAAGCAATCTTATCATAGCTCTGGGCTGAACCATTCAGATGAGCTACGAATGTGAACCAATACTATAATTCCTTCCTTAAAGATTTACAAGAAATACTCAAAGGTTACAGACTGTAGACAAGAAAGTGCTATGAAATAGCCATAGTGGGTGGAATCTGTCAGAAATGAACGCTTTTTAGCGTCATTGATTAGTGGAGCTGGAACCATCTCTAGCAACTCTAGCACTTCTAGCAACTGTTCGGTGAAACATGAGCTGGTTTTAAAGCCATTTTTTCTACAGCTTCACATTATATATACTTTCTCACTATCTAATCACATTTTATAATATTTTTAAAACAATTTCTTAATTGAAAATTTATTATATACATTGTTCTTTCTAACGTACTGGTATTTTACTAACCGATTCTGAAAAAAAATATCTAATCCCACTTTAAAATAAGCACAGCTTAATTCTATAGAAATAAATTTTATGTTTTGATCAACTATAACAAAACTTCTTTCAAAGTATTTGAAATAAATATCATATACATGAAGATTTGTCCTGCTGTCATTCATTGCAGGCCTACAATGTCTGACACAGCTGATGCCTGCTCAGAAGCAAATGTCTGGTTTTCTTAATTGGGATGATACAGAAATGATGTGACATTATCATGCTACTTTAATTGTACCTTAAGATCATTTGGTTTGATCTTTTACCATGGCTGTTTTCTTGCTCTAAGGGCTATATCCATAGCACTGTATCTCCAGCTGGTAAACATGGGAAGGTTCTTATATTATCAGCTTAGCTATGGGTTCCACCCTTCCAGGTGTTTCACCTACCTCCCTGCATCAGCATTAGTGTTTTTGCATCACCCAGCATGTCTAATTGTTCACTGATCCAACTGAAACTGACCCTGTAAAAAACAATCAAAAAATTACTTTTCTATTGAGTATATTTCCATGACAGTAAAACTAGCACAAAAAAAGGAGGGAGGCAAAGAAGCTGCCAGTAATTAAAGGATCCCAAGATGATCACAGAACTGACTTGTAGTATTCTCTCTGAAGTGAATGAGTAAAACTATGTCTGCTTATAGCTGCTGAGAATCTGGCCCTGTATATTTACATGAAATGCTTTCTCTGCATAATTCCTGTAATCACATTTCCTCATGAGGTTCCTGCTTCATTTTGGCTAATATCTAAATTGTCTCCCTCTCTCTTTTTTTTTTTCCCCTGAAATCCCTACTCTTCTTTGTCGGATGTCTGTGCATCTCGTTACTGGCTGTATTTCTCTAATATGAAAATGCTGCATTCCCATAAGTAAAACTAGGGCAGTGATTTATGCATTTTTCTGCATGAAAAGGCCCCTTGTGTGCTCCACATGTAAAGGCAGAACAAAGCAGATCCCTGCGAACATTTGTTTTCCTTTTAGCAGTTATTGCCATAAAAAGAGGTCAGAATGAAATGAAACAACTTAATGTTTTGTCCCTTGTCCAGCTCTGGTGCCTGATCTGGTTTCAGCTGAAATAATTATGGGTCTCTCTCTGAATACATGAGAATAGACTCTGGCCCCTTAAGGATTACAGCTTGCTCGGTGGTTCCCACAACTTTGGACCAACTGGTCACAGTCCATCAAGCCAGCCATGTGTACGCTTTACTTCTTAATATTTTCTGCAGCCCCAGGTGCAGAGCACTCATGATGGCCTCGAAGACCACCCAGGATTTCTGCACTGCAGCAGCAGAGCCACTGAAATAAGTAACTTGACAATCACACCCTATAACAAATAGATCTCTTTGGCCAGGACTTCCAGCACAGCTGAGCTGGTCGGATGCGCTCATCTTTTCAGGCATTTCAGGAGTGGTCTGAGGGGAGCCACGGCTGGCTTCACTGTCTGGTTTTGTTCCTAGCTGTAAAGCAAAGCCAAAAGCCAAAAGCCAAATAGTTTTTTTCTAAATAATATTATACGATTTCTAAAAATTAAAATGACAGTTCAGAATCCATTAGGTAAGTGCTGGCACCGTGCACTTGAATGTCTAGTCTGTGAGGAACATAGTGACTGGGAAAGAGTAATGGACTGATAAACCTTCTGCTTGAAACTCTTGCTTTGGTCACAGAGCAAACGTCGTAGGGAGCATCTCTCTGCCACATCAGGGTGCTCTCAGAACATCTGTAGAGTCCATATGTGGGAGCCTGATATCAGTCAGGGTTTCTGCTTCCTGAAGTCCTCACTATTCAGGTAGAACTGACAGGCGCAGAGGTGCTGGTTGGAGCAGTGGTTTGACAAGGAAACAACTTGTCCAGAGCTGAGACACTGCTGAGTTATTTCACACAACACTCCGTAAGACCTGAGATGAGCTGCACTCAGCCCCACCACAGCCAAGTGCATCTATTTAAGTCCCACAACAGTGAAGTCCAATGAAGCCTTGATAGCGTAGGAGTTAAAGCAGGTACAGATTGCTCTTCTCCCTTGCACATCTACCCACCCCTGGATAAGGAGATTTGTGAGCTCAGTGTTGCATCCAGATTGTGATTTTTAAAACCTGCCACTGGACCTGTCCTCCATGAGGGCATACGATCTTTTTCAGGCTTCCTTTGGGGTTCTGCCATGTATCTTATCCCGCATCAATGAGCTCCACAGTTTAGTTATATGTTGTGTGAAAAAAAAGGGCTTCCTTCACTTGGTTTTATATTTGGCAATTATTTTCATTGGATGACTCCATGTCCCTGTGATGTTAGAAATAATGACTAAATATACACTTTTCACCTGCTTTATGCCTTCCATCCTTTTACAGTCCTTAATGCAAACTAAGAGTCTTCAATTTCTCCTTAAATGGAAGCCGTTTCCTACTTCACGTCGGCCTTCTACCATCTCTCTTACATTTTTTTGGATAAATGACATCCTTTTTTTTTTTAATATGAATAAATGCCAGAAATGCATGCAATATTTGAGATGCAGATGAAGTGTGAATTCAAACCCAGACATAATGTTTTTTCCGTTTTGTTCTCTCTGTATTCTTTCCCTACTAACTCAGTTCCTAGTTTTGGTTTTGCCTGACCTAAAAATGTGTCCTGCTTCTGCTGAAGGTGATGGTGAAGGTTCTGACCTGATTTCCATGAAGGCAGGTTGAACCCCTGGCCCGGAGCTCCCCCAGCAGCCCTGCACTAATCTCCTGAGTTATCAGGCCACCTATCAGGACTCTGTTGTTCAGCCTTTTGTTCATCTGAGGGGCAAGTCTGCATGGTTTCCATGACAGATCAATGACTCCAGGCTTCTCTTGAGAGAAAGGGAATAATTTATCATTGCTAATGGTTTGTTTTCTGTATCGATCTTCTTACCTCCTCCTGACATGCAGCTCTGCTTATGAGGAAGTGTTCTCAGAAACAGCCCCAATAAAAACCACTTTACTTCTGGACAGAACTCAGGATGTTGGATGTAACAGGTTTTGGTTCTTCTGATCAGGTGGGATTATTTTTGGCTCTGCTCTGACTGTTGTGTGACCAACTAAAAAACTGTCAGTAGATGTTAGTGTAATTCTTACATACAGCGCTATAGGCAAGGGAGTAAGGTCAGAACATTCACCCTGTTTTCCACAGTCAGGTGACATTGCCCACTCCAGCAGTCTCTTGAAATTTAAAATAACTGAACTCCAAAGTCTGACACTCACATGATGATGTGAGAATTGCAAGGTTCATTTTTAAAGCTATTTTCTCTCTCTCATCATACCAGAAACAAAAGAGAAAACTTTCACTCAAACACATTCTTATGTCTCAGAAAACACAAGGATTAAAAAGAACAGTCTTCCTCTCTGTAAGTTTAGTCTCCAAAGCAGGTGTGTGTTTGAGCTTTTGGGATCTGCAGGAAGGTGATACTGGGAATGGCAACCTAGTTCTGCTACAGTCAGTGACACAATTCCTAGCAATTTCATTATGAATATGGGTTTACCCAAGGGCTTTACCAGCTAAGCAACTGTTACTGTATTTATGTACAGTTAGAGGATGCATGATGTCAAGTGCCAAGCTTTCCAGGTAATTTCTCCCTAGCATCTGCGCAGACGTGCATAGGAAATGTCACAGTTACAGCACAGTCTTTGACTGTTGCCTTTGGGTTAGCCATTTTGTATGTGAAGGCAGAAGATAAAATGAATTGGTTTCTTCTAGGTCCCAGCTTTGTTCCCTGGAGAAGTACGTTTCAAGGGGATTCCTTCTATGAGCAAAACTACTCACGTGTGTACATCTTTGCAGGATCAGCACCTAAATTTGTGCAATTCTTCTCACAGAGCAATTATTTTTCACATTTGATTTTAACAATGTTGGCTCCCAATTCAATTAACATCACCACTATTTTCTCTTGACAATTTCATGGCAAGTCTATAGGGATCCCATTAAGATGTCATTATATTGCTGCTGTGTTGTAAGACTTCAGTGGGAAAACAATTTCAGTGCAAGTCTACAGAGATCTTGTTATGAAGCTGTTAGAATGTGAAATGCAAATGGCATCAATTATTTCAGTGCGAGCCTGTGGAGTCCCAGTCCTGATGTCATCATGATATGAAGTTGAAAAGAAAAACTATTCCAGCCTTCATGTATGGAGACAGCAGGATGATGTAAGAATTAAGGGAGCAAAGGAAAGAGAGGAAGGGGCAAAACACTTTTAATGCCTTGTTACAGTGATGTGGAACAACAAATAGAACTCATAGGTCATCCATATGACCTTGGCAACCCTAGTCCTGAGCCTTCCATATATACAGTCCTCCAATGCCATATGCAGAGGGTTTACACACATAGATTATAGCGACAGAGGGTATTTTTAGATCCCTACAAGGAAAGGATCCGTTCCTGCTGCACATATCTTGAGCAGAATGTGGTTTCCCACAGCTAAAGTTTACTCTGCACCATGCACCACACAAGTGCCCCTTAAATCCATGGTAAGTCTAATCATGTCTGTATACTTCATCTGTGTAATTCTCTAGAAATAATTAGAAGAGAAGGATCACCAAGCCCAGAGGGTGGATCCCCACTGTGTGCTAAGGGCGGCTCCAAAGCTGCCTTGATACTAGGCACATCAGTCACGCAGACAACAAACCTGTGAAAGGAAGCTCAGATCCAGCTTGAATGTGCCCTGTGGAGCACTTCTGAAGTTGGTCCTCCCAGCACGTGTACAGAGGGGGATGTGGCTCCCTGGACACTGCCTGCGTGGAAGCTGCCTGGATGGTCACTTGCCTGCCCTAAACCCTGTTATTTCCTAGTGCTAGAGAGAAAGCCACAGGGTCCCTATGAGTGAGGCTAGGAGATGGCTGGTCACGCAGTGCTGGGTTATTGCTGTCTGGGTGAGTGAAGACGGTGGGATTAGCCCCAAAGACAAGAGCTGGGTGACGTTAGTTAAGGAGGGGGAGCGGTCACTGTGGGAACAGATAGAAACGATATGAATACATGGAAGATGTGACTGACTGAGTACAGTATCTAAAAATGTATCTTTTCCATGCTGTGCCAAGCATAGACTTTTAGGTGTGCAGAGCCTGCATCCCCATATTTTTGTGCAGATATGCTTCCCTCCATTTGCAAGAGGTCTGCACAAAGTGAAACTAAAGTAATGCTTAAACACAGTAAACTCCTAAAAGTGCTCCAGGTTTTCAGCCAGTCTCTTTGGGCTTTGGTCCAGACTCATCTGGCCAATGACAGGCTGCACAAAAATTCTCATTTTGCCAATATGGGCCAAGGATGCTCATGACTGTTACCTACTCTTCTGCCACAAACAATATAATGAGTCTGAAAGGACAGATCTGTCTTATAGGACAGATGATCTCAAGTCCCCATCACAATTGAACGGTTGCTTTTGCAGAAAATTTTCAACACTATCAGCATCACCTTTGACCATCAAGAGCCTTGGTACATGTCCAGGAATCATGATTGGAAGAGAAATGGGATTTCCTCTTTTTCTTCTTCTTTCCTAAAGACATTACAGGTTTGACTGCTCATAACTCTGGCCTTCTGTGGATAAAATGAGATCTATGAAATCCTGTAGAAACACAGGACTCCTGAATGGCAAGATCTTAGAAAATGTCTCAGATTTAGGAACTACCCTGGGATTGTTGATCTGACCATATCTGATGCGTTGGTCTCTCTGCCTACATGCACTTACGATGGCATTTCACAGGAGATGCAGCAGCAGCAGCGTGTACTGCATTGCACCCACAGAAGTCCATAATAAATAATTCTGTAGATGCCACGATGCTTTCAACACAAAAAGGCTGAGTTAAAGGACCTGTAATTGCCTTATGTTTCTTAACATCTGTTCCACGAACCAAGTTTCCAACTTTCTTTGTACTTGTTCTGAAGCCAGGTACTCTCTGCAAGCAGAACTTTTTTTTTTTTTTGGTAAGGACAGGCAGTTACCAGAAGAGTTTCTGCCTCACTCCAGCATGACACTGGTATCGCCTATCCATATTCACTTCCAGAAGTATTAGAAAGGATTAACAGTATGGAGAGTGGATGGTTTAATGTTCCTTTTAACTTACTGAAATGTGTAAAGGGAAGTACTGTGGTAACACCTCAACGCCCTTCTGCTGATATTGCCAAATCGTGGCCAGGCTGTGGTATGTTATGCAATCTGCTACACTTCGCCAATGCTCAGAGATCTCTGCTTACAGCTCATCCACATGGGGAGCATCAGACTGGAGTATCTGTTGGGACTTTTGTCCTCACACTGTGTCTGCTAAGATGCACTGGAGAGAGTCAGTGACTTGGCTGCAAGACTAGATTTTTACGTTCTCTTTTCTGAGCTGCATGTTAGGCAACAAGTGTATGATATCCTTTGCTATTATAATGTTCAGTCTTATGATAGTCTCCCTAGCTGAGCAGCTACTGCAGTTGGTGGCAGCTGCTATAGCTGTGAGTTACTCCCAAGAGTAACATCTTGTGGGTAGCCTGTGTTTGTATGTGGATAGACAGAGCTCAGGGGGGTCTGCATCCTGGCTGTCTTCTTTCTGCACTGCAAATAATACAGGCTTATTGAAACATCCTTAATCTGCATAATCAGGACAGAAAATGAATATGAACAGATTCACTCACAAAATTTCTCTCTCTCCTGTTTCTGTCTCCCAGACACTTCTGCAGTGTGTTTTGCTACATCTAGATCTGTTGCAAGACAGAAAGCAGAAGAGCACCAACACTACTCTGGATTAGCTGAGTTAGAAAGCAAAACGCAGAAATGAAACTCAACAAGCAATCTAAATTGTATCTGAAACATCTGAAACCAGTTGAGGTCGATAGGTATTACTTAACCCGAATCAGTCCACCCACCTCCTGCCCCATTTAACTACAATGTTTATTTTACACAGGAATTAATAGAGGTGATAAGAGATAGCTCTTTGCAAAACACTGATGAACTAAGCAGCATCCCGAATTTGCATAGCCCAGGGCTGGTACTGTAAGTTCAGCTTTGACAAGTATGCCCGCAGAGCGAGGTGGCTTGTTGATCCTGCATTAAATTCAGCAAGCTCCAGTGGCTATAGTGAGAACTAGATAAAAGCCCAGTTAAGAGGTCTGCTCGTTCTGGATAGCTGGTTGCCAACAGAATAGAAGAAAAAAGTCCAAAGGAATGGCAAGAGGGAGCAGGAGGGAAGGCGGCAGGAGAGGAACATTGGTGCTGGGTGCCAGGGCAAGTGGTAAAACAAACCTACTGAGTGATCCACATCCTGATCCCATCAAGCAGAAGAGCATCATATCTCAGACACTTCCCTTTCCACAGGGGTGGTTACCCCCGTTGTTTGCTCCCAGATGCCTCCTTCCTCTCTCCGCTTTTCCCCGGCACTGTGAAGCACATGTTCTGAGACTGTTGGCTGGGGCATTGATGCAGTCCCACCCATACCCACTCAGACTTGGAAAGGCATGAAGGAAGAAAGAGACACTGCCAGCCTGGAAATCCTGCCCCAGGGCTGTACCACACTCCTTGGTACATCCCCAGCGCAGCCTGGTGCCTCCCCAGGTCAGAGAACTGTAACAGATTCAGCAGGACCTGCCAGGACTGGCTGGTGGGTCCGGGGCTCTCCTGTCACACCACAAGGCTCAACTTTGCATCAAGCAATGTGTCAGTGTTCTCCTGCTAGCATTTGACTTTTCTCTTGGCTTTGCTCCTTGCTGCTGTTAACCGTCCTGACAAATGAAAGTCATTCTGAAACTATGTGGCTTTGTAATTATTATCTTTGGTAAATGTTTTGAAAGCTGAAGAGTTGCTGTTTGCTCCCGCACAAGCTGGAAATGCCTGCCAGAAGTTCAATTTAACTGTCAACACCTCTGCTCACAAACTTAAATATTTTGGAGTCTGTCTTTACGGTTACATATATTAGCATGTTCTGCTTTCTGTAGGACAGACAACTGGTTGCTAAAAAGAATGTATTCCTGTTTAGTCATGTTCCTTTATTTAAGGCTGATGTTGAACTAGTTTTCATCCCTCTGCACTAATATTCATGTCAGAAATAAGTTTTCTGAGTTCACTGCTGACTATAGCTCTTTAGGGACCCAGTATTTAAAAAAAAAATAAAAAAAAAATAAAAACAGGTCCTGGATAATCTTGTGACTGACATTGCTACCAGATTTTTCCGGTTGGAATGGTAATGCCTGGAAAAACTTGTAAGAGGTCCCTCCCATTTCCATGAGCCCCTTCACACACAGACACAAACAGGCTTGGCAACTTCAGAGGGAGAATTTGTGAGCACTGAATTGGCACATTGATAACCAGTTGAAGAAACAGCCGGAGAACAGAGGTTTAATAAACATATTCAGCCTGTGTCAAATGAGTTGACCCCCGTGTTTCGTGGCAGTAGGTGTCAAACACCGTATTCTGTTCTGCAGCAGGCAGGCAGGCTATGTGCAGTATTGGCAGGAAATTGGTACCTTTGGTGCTTTTGAAAATCCCGCTAAGGTTTGTATCTATACTGATGCTCAGCTTCCCTTGACATTTAGATAGAATTAGATACCTGGGTGGTCTTGAGAATTGGGGCTGCAGAAAGATTTCCAAAAATGCTCATGCACCTAGTTGCCTTTATTTTCACCTGAGAAATTGGATCTGCATCTTTAAGCTCCAAAAAACCAAAGAAACTCTACCCCTCTCCATTCCTTTGCATCCTCTGTCCTTGTAAGGTGTAGGAATAGGAATTATTTCTGGTGGGATATACTCAGACCCCGTTGGTTTTGGCTGTGTTACTAAAGGAAGCTACATGGAATTTAGTACATATTTATCCTTAAAATATAATAGGAGCTGGGTATGACCCTTATGGATACCTGTCGTAGTTTAACCCCAGCCAGCCGCTAAGTACCACACAGCTGCTTGCTCACTCCTCCCTTCCCCCAGTGGGATGGGGAGGAGAATCAGGGAAAAAAAAGGTAAAACCTGTGGGTTGAGATAAGAACAATTTAATAATTAAATTAAAATATAATACTTACAGTAGTAATAATAATAATAATTTTAATGGAAAGGGAGATAAAAAAAGGGAAAGAGAAATAAAACTCAAGGAAAAAAAACCCAAACAAGTGATGCACAATGCAATTGCCCATCACCCACTGACCGATGACGGGTCAGTCCCCAAGCAGCGATCGGCGGCCCCCAGCCAGCTCCCCCCAGTTTATATACTGAGCACGACGCTCTGTGGTATGGAATATCCCTTTGCCCAGTTCGGGTCAGCTGTCCTGGCTGTGTCCCCTCCCAGTTTCCCGTGCCCCTCCAGCCCTCTCACTAGCAGGGCTTGAGGAACTGAAAAGTCCTTGACTTAGTGTAAACACTACTTAGCAACAACTAAAAACTTCAGTGTGTTATCAACATTATTCTCATCCTAAATCCAAAACACAGTGCTGTAACAGCGACTAGGAAGAAAATTAACTCTGTCCCAGCCAATATCAGGACAGTACCCCAGTAACAGCCTGTTCACCCTATAGCAAGGCCCCCTTCATTAAGAACCCTGTACATTCCCAAATAACTGTTCTTTCACCCTGGATGAACAATGCTCTCCATGGGGAGAGACAGGAGGAGAAACAATGATGTTAACAAGAACCAGACAGAGAGAATATGCCGTAAAACCCTCCCATGCTGAAGAACCCTTGGGCATGACCACAGCTCCTTGGGTGGCAAAAGGCAGAGTGGGGCAGCTCTTTCCTCCAGAGTTCATGCACTTTAAGGGCCTTATTTTGTACTGTGGTCCATAAGAAAATAGCCTGATTTTCAGGGTTGCACTTATACTCCTCTGAAACTCACTTCTGCTCAAGTCTAGGTGTCTTCCTTTGGGACCTACCTTTAAATTCTGTGTGAGATTTCAGTTAAAAAGTAAATGTTCATTGTTCAAGATGTTTCTGTGGATGCCACCAGCAAATTCCTTAATAAATATTAATGAAAATAACAGCAGAAATGTCTGCTGATACAATCCCTGGAATGGTGAGCAATTAATTAGGCCATTAGTCTCACATGACACCACCTAATCTGTTATATTACACCCCTCTACATTTTCCAATAAAAATAAAGCTGCTTTCATATTAATTTTGGGCTTTGTCATAGGAGAAACAGGGTTTGCATTCTTTGTTGAGGTTTTGCGTGTGTGTGTCAGGAACCAATACATTAATGAGACCTCAAGAGCAAAAACCTCTTTAATGTGAAAGAGAAATAATCTCCTACGCAGAACAGAGCACACTGAAGCATAAATAGGACAGACTGCATGGCAGTAAGTACAAGCAGCTGGTCAGAGAGGATTCACAGAGTGGAGCTATATGGGGATAAGAGATTCATTTAGCTTTAGAAAGTGCCTAATGTGCCAAAATAGCCCAAATGATAGGGTTTCCCTAATCATGGTGGATAAATTTCGTGCCAGGGCTGAGAGCCTCATTGTACTAGCACCTTTAATTCACCTAGATTAAATTGTGGTCCTGTGGAAGCTCTGAGGACTCAGGCTTCTGATACTGCCTTTGTGCAACCCCTTTGGACTGGTATAGATCTCACCTCGCAACTCACTCACATGCAGTGCTGGTGGCAAAGAGTAAAGTGAGAAATGCAGCATTAGCGAGGTACTTAAAAAGTGATTTGTTGGGCAATGGGGAAAATAATCCCACAGTTCAGACATACAGTTAGGCTATTCTTATGGATGTGCTTGGGACTTGATTTATCAGAAAGTAGTAACACCTGAAGCTGAGTTTTAGAAGTGACTAGCAACATTGTGACCAGGACAGTCTAAGAGAATATAACAGCACATGGAGCATGAAATTAAGAATATAAACATAACAATAGTGTTGCCCACAAGAGAACATCCTGGAGGAAGCAGCAAAAGAAGAATGAATAATGGCAGCAAATGAGCAGAAAGACTAGGAGATGTGTAAACAGAAATAGTTTCTCAACACCTAGGTACAAAGGTAGCAGACAGGGTGAGTTGTCTGGGAAGGCTATAAAAGTTCTGGAAAGGCAATTTAAACCTATTTTTAACACCATGTGGATAGTACTGAAGGAGGAATTGGCAGCAGCTATTGTGAGCAAAAGAGGTGGTCCTGATGACTAGATCAGGACTGCTGGTTTCTAGCTACAGTCTATCATCTGGCTCCCTAAATAGCCCTGGGAAACCCACTTGGGTGCTAGTGCTGCATCAAGGCCCAAAATCACTCCCCAGTGCCCATCAGGGACAAGCAAAGCCTGAAATGCAGAGGGCTCAGCACAGGTATGATGTGAAGTAACTGAGCCAGCTGGTGAAGAGGCTACCTGGGCAAGCTGTGCCTTAAGGACACACTGCCTGCCCTGGGTGCTGAGCAGCCTCCTCACGCCCCGCCACAGCCAGCTGCAAGCCTCTCCGCAGGCAGAGTAGTCTCTGCAGGGGGAAGGATGGGGACAAGTGACCTCGGTCTTTAAGATAACAAGAGCGCTTTACTTTTGTTCACGTGAAACCTTTTCATATGTGAAATAATGCTGTTCATTTTCTCAGGAATAAATCAAGTTTCTATAAATGCAGATCTAAAAGTTAGCAGTGCCTTTCAGTATAGTCACCGTATTGAAGCCACATTGGCACAAGATGACAGTGAAATGGAAATTTTCTCTACAAATACCACCTCTCAGTGCAGGGCTGTGTGGGTGGGTGGATGTCAGCTGGTGGCAGTCCCTTCGTGCCACTGAAAGGCAGCACCGCGCATCAGCCCTACCTGCACAATGGTGCACCACATGGTACCAGGGCTATCATTTGCAGCTTGTGTTCCAAATTTTCAGGCACAGGAAAGGAAAAATCACCACAAAATCTTGTTGTAACACTGAAGTTGTACAGCCAGGCGCCTCTGTACATGGCTTCCTCTGTGCTGTGTGGCCAGGAGAGGTGTACTGTAATGGGATATGTCAGTAAAGGGGGGCTGGAGTTTCCCTGGTCCTCTGCTGCTACCTGCTCTCTCCCAGCAGAAAATCTGTACCCATATTTATATCTGAAGTGAGAGATCTTGGTATATGGAAGGATGTTCTCAAAATCAAAAAGCATGGTGATTTGTACATAGCAACACTCGTATCTTCTCAGTTTTACCCCCTGTGAGTGTGTATGCATAAGTTTTGCGTTCATCTTCTCTGCTCAGTGAAGAAAAAATGGTGGAGATGCTTTATATTTGGAAAGTTCTTAATTAAATGCATTGGGAGAAACCCCATAGACCTTCCACACCACGCCCCAAGAATACTTAAGAAGGGTTGTCTGCATTACTTTCATCTGCCCAGCTAATTTCTTAGTCCCTCAGTATAACCCTTTCTGAGAGACTCTGTCCTTGCACAGTTCTCTAATACACTCAGCTGAAAGGTGTCAGAGAAGTGCCAAATGTCATTGTCATTCTTGTTGGCAAGTATAACTGTGGAAGATCCCTTTCTCCTCTCATGCTGCTGCGATGCGCCTTTGTTTTTCACACACACATGCACAACTCTGACTTCTGCTTGACTCTCCAGGGGAGAGAGATGCTGAAATGCTTTGTTCCAGATGCACGCTTTCGTACAGTGTATTTAGCAATGCTCATTCATGAACAGCACCCGTACTGCCACCTTCTAGGCAGCAAGTAACCTGAGAGAGGAATATGTCAAGGAGGGAAAATCCTCAGTGCTGTGGAAAGTTTCACCTCCACCTCTCAGAACCTGCAGGCTAGATAAAGTGGACAGAGTTCAATATAATATGTATTAAAAGAGGCATGCATTTGGCTTTTGGGGAGAGTCCCCTTATTATGTGAGCCAAGGAAGGCACCATCAGTTCCTGGAGCTCGTTTCCATCAGAAGCCAGATCATTCTTCCCTGGTATCCTCCTGACCCCTGGGCTTTACACAGCACCTGTACACCTTGTTCCTTTTACAGGTCTGTTAACATAACAGGACACAGCAGCTGGTCTAGAAGCACCTGTCTGCCTTGGCACCCTGCAATGACACGTTCAGAGCTCCCCAGTTTGTCAGTGGTAGCCTCACTGCCACACTGGGAATAGTCCCAAGCTTGGGTGCTCTCAGACAGGGAGGCTCTCCTGAGTGCAAGAAGCTGTCCTTCATCTCTTCCCTCCTTCCATCTTAAAACATGAAATTATATATATTTCAGTCTCTTTAAGATTTCTTCCCATTTTTTCTTTTGTTCTAGAGGCCAACTGGTGATAGAAAGTGTGGGCACATGACGTCAGATGATGCCAGTACCAACAGGTGACCAGCCTGCCCTGTAAATCAAGCTTAACATCACCTCCCAAGTGTGATTTAACAACCTTACTTCATAATTCCAAATTTAAAATTTTGCTTTGTGGCCCTTGTGCTTCCTTCCACCTCAGCGATGTGCCACAAGGATATTACCTTAAGGAGGTGGAGTAACAAATACTCAGCTTAGGTAGCAACAAAGCAACATCTGAAATCTCACCAGAACTCAAACAAATCCTCAGTACCTTGAGGCCTCATGCCAGCCTCCGTGCCAACCCATTATTTGAACAAAATTTCTTGAATTTTTACTTTTTTATCCAACCTCAGTAACATGGTGTGACTGAGATGGGCTCCAGTGCCAGTGAATGGATTGTGTTCAGTCAGTGAGTGCTTACATGGATATTGCCCTGTTTCTGCAACCCACAGACCCCAGGGCAGTTGTTCCACCTGAACACTCTGTAGCCACATGACTGTGCACAGCTGGGCTCCTCTGTGGCTTCTTCACTGCTGGTGAGTTATTTCTTAGTGTGTCCCGTATCACAGATCCCAAATATAGTTGAGATTTTCAGTGCATGAATTCACAGGGACCGTCTTGTGTCCAAATAGCTCGCAATTATTCTTCGAAACGTTCATGGCCAAATCTTGGCCAGCTTAGAACAACTCTCTTGTCAATCCAGTGGAGACCCTCAGATTCAAGTACAGTAATTAAATGGATGAAACTTCCAAACACAAGGACAGAAGAAAAGTATATACTACTCTTGGCAGTAAGGCACACATGACGTAGCATGACATATGACAATTGCCTGAGTGCTCCAGGTCCTATCTCGGGTAACCACTTACCTTCGGCAGAGGAGAAGGAAGAACTGCTGAGCTCTTGAATGGTTTAACAGTAGCTGTTACTGCTGCTTTGACCCACGTCCTGACACAGTCTCCCGGTTTTCTGGCTCCTGCTGACAATGACACCACAGCAGCTTGTCTCTTGAGTAAATGAATTCATCAGTCTGGTTATGTTTGCATGTATTAATGCATTTAGAGAGATCCCTAATCCATCCCAAACTGAAACTGTGATTCGATCCAAAAGGTTAATGCACTGCTTTTACACAGTGCAATGAATAAGCTGAACTTTTATGTTATCACTCATCGTTTAAACTCTGTAACACCTCACAGATACACACTGTATCTCAGACAGGAACTTCAAAACATTTTTCCAATCACCAATTTAATCCCACAATGCACCACCCAAGTCAGCTGGCAGATACATCTTTCCTCTTTTTAGGTAGGTAAACTGAGGCAGAGAAAACTCAAATGTAGATGTCCAACACGGCTTATTTTCAAAGATGCCAGCTCCTTACTGCTGCCATTGCTTTAGGATCCCTACATACCTCTGAACTTCAGATAACATTTATTGAAATAAATAATGAAGTGAATAATGAAGTGAACAAGACATGAATAAAGATGACAGCGCATGAATGTATTTTCCTGTCCTTTTTGTGATCCTTTAGACCTCATAACTTGTTTTATACATGCAGGTAAGATGAATGGAAGGCCAGAGTTTTGGGTTTGTTTTTTTTTTTTGCCAGAAAGAATGGTTTGTGTTCCTGAACAAAGACAACCAATTTTTAGTGAGAGCTGAAAAGAGGAAGAGAATTCCATACTACTGGTATTATATATCCCCTTGTTTATGCATGCTGGCCTGTCTCCAAAGCAGAGCGTGTGGAAACCATATGACTACTATTGAACATGTGCCTAAATCAAATTTGCAGTGGGTTTGCTCGCCAGACACAAGCCTCCAGTGGGGTTAGATACCATATGTTAGGTAGAAAACAGGTTGCAGTTTTATTGCCTACCTTTCCAGGTGCAGGATGATCTTGCCAAACTAAGTGACATCCAAATGCATAGAAACCCTATAACCTTCTGCTTTATTCTGGGTCTCAAAGCCCATCCTAATACCTCCAGAATGGCTGACCAAAGCAGCCACCTACCTCTTCAAAAGGACTTTCTGTAAGCAGAGAGGGAAATGAAGAAAGTAAGGCTTTGGATCTTTCCTCCATCTGAACTTGGAGAAAAAACACATTTGCAGGAAAGATTGTTAGAGAAGGCATCAGGAAGCAACATGCACCCTGCACTTCAAGGCATCATTCCCTTTGCAGCAGCACTAAAAATTTCAAAATGTGTGTTTTTCCGTGTTGGCACAAACCCAAATCTTTTAGAGCAGTCTGTGCTGTGCTGTAGATTGAATATCATGACTCCAGGCACAAACGGAACAGCCTGGTCCAACTGCCAGGTTCAAAGGGAAGGGGCTCAAATATGGTTTTCCACTTTTGGCCAGGAAACTGGAGTGGAAGACTAGCCACCAAACAGCTGTCATTTTATTTAGAAATACGGAGTCTTCCAACATAAATGTGAAGAGTGGCCACAGTGAATGCAAGCAATGATCCATCCAGCCCAGCAACCTTTCTCTAAGAGAGCAAACTCACATAACCACATTCCAACAGCTTGCTGCTCAGGGACTTCCAGATCCAACATAATTTGTATTTAGTGGGCCTTGATGGATGGCCTTCTCTTCTGTCACCTTTCCCTGCCTCTCCCTGAATCAAGGACAGCTTTCGTTATTCACAGCACCCTGCACCAGAGCATTCCTACAGTTTCCAGACGTGCTCTAAGGGAATACTTTCTTCTGTTTGCTTGGAATCTTCCACCTTTATTTCTCATACAATATTATTCCATATGCTTGACCAGTCTTGTCACCCTTCTCTGAACCTTTTCCAGCTTTGCTGTATTCTTTTAGAGATGAGAGGCTCAGAACAACACACAATATTCATAGCAAATATATGCTGTATATTTAGGCCACCACCTTATATGGGCTGCTTTTTCTCCATATGCATCTACATTTATTTACCTTGACTCTTATCTGCTGTCTCAGAGCAGAATTACTTTACCTATAGTACATTAAAGAGCATGACATTTGTCAGTCTGTGGAGGTTCATGTCAAGGAGAAGAATGTCCTTAGCAGGCAAACACAGCACACCTAACACACAGTGCACTACAAAAACCCACCTGTATGAGAGGACTCACACTTCTAACGATGCTGGATCTCCAGATCAAAAACTTTGCAAAAACCATGAAATTAGGAATAGAGATTATATAGCAAGCTAGGCATGAGGGATAGTTATATGAGAATGTGAAGATTTTTTTTTTATCATGTCTTTGGGAGGAAAGGTACAAAAGACAGTCTAAAACACTGCACGACCATTGTGATATATTATAATGTCTAACAAGTACTTTCAGTGCTTATGTACTTAATATAGGTGATAACAGGCATCCACATGTAAATCTGCAGGCAACATCGTTTGTAGGGCACACAACAAACAGAAGCCAGGGTCACCTGGGCCTCAAACATGGAACATTTGACATCGGTGTCACACCCCTCACTTGGCATTATTTACCTCTGTGTCTGACTTCATTGCAGACACCCAGGAGTGCCTACCACAGCTCTGCTCCAATCTTGGCTGAAAACATTTAACATTTACAATCAAAAGCTCTGGGACCGTGGCACATAGAGGTCACATTGCAGGTCTGTGACTGGGACTGTCTTGCCAGAGGTTTCAGAGAAACGCCACTGAAATGTTCAGTCTTTGGCAGCAACCTTCTTCTCTTCTTCCGCTGCTTCATGTCATGTGATGGAACACACAGTCCTCTTACCTTATTGCCCACTAAGCAGTACATGGACAATGTCGGTCATTTTTCTGCTGGGCACAAGCTCCCAGGTTCTCTTACAGAAGCAGTACATTTCTGCTGTAGCCACTCTCAGGGTCTTTGTTTTGGTACATTTCTGTGCTTTGTTTTGGTACATTTCTGTGCAAAATGTGCATGCACAGAGAGATTTACTACCAGGGCAAGGGCAACTGAAAATGAGTTACCAATTTTAATAGCATGTTCCAAGCATTCTTTTTCTCTGGATTTGAAGCAGGTTGGATTAAAACTCCTCAAATGCTATAAAATTTAATTTTAAAAGGCAGTCTTCCTTTGGGTACCATCAGAGCAATGGAAACTACAGAAAATATAGAGGAATCAGGTATCAGTTGTAAGAAAGTAACTGGGGATGTGGTATTCCATTACACAGGATGCATTTGTACCATTTTAGCTTGCACAGATGGAAATATAGTTCAATGTTTCAACATCATTTGACTTTCACATGTTAAAATATTGATAAGTGCTGCACAGGATAATGCCCCTATGGTTTCAAGTAGTAACTGGAGCATGATGTTTATTGAAGTGAAATACAGCAAAGCCTTTAACAAGTATTTAAAATTCTGGAAATCATTCCCAACACTGTCATAGATTATTTCTTTATTTTTCTCCAGCTAATCTTTGTTGATATCTTCCAGTTTGTGGGTGTTAAAATAGAGTTCATCTTCTGATCACCTCATTGCTTCTGTGTTACAACAAGCTCCATAAGAAAAAAAAATATTCCTATTTGAAAACTACAATGCTGCTGTCACACATGAAATAGCAAATTTCAGTAAAGGAAAACAATGCTACATAAAATAGGCATAAATGGACCATGGACTTCTGTTCTAAATATTTATGGACCTTTACACTGCAGCAAGAATATTTGAAAGCCATAAACCACGTGATTATCCAGATTGCTCAACGAGGTCTAATTTGTATCATGTCAAAGTTTCCGTTCTAAAATGCATAATATTTCCTACACCACTTATGACTGTAAAGACCAAATTAGTCCAACCAGAAGCCAGTGGAGGCCAGAAAATATGTCACTTTAATATATTTGGTGGGAAGATGGGCCATGGAGCATATTCTGAAAGTGCATATCACAGGGGTAAAACTGGCATTCATTCAGAATTCATCCATCCAGTCTGCAGCATCAAATTTAGCACAGAGATGCTTTGGTCCCCTATGAAAGCAAGGCTTCATTTTATGCTTCCCATAGGCACAAGCATGGAAGCATCAAAGAGAAGGGCAGTTCACCAGATACAGTTCAGGTGAATGTACTTAAAAGTGTTTAAAGTGCTCTGAATGTGATTTGGAGGGAAAAAAAAGTTTTCAAGCACCATGCATTGGGGTAGGCAGCTCTGCAAGGGATTTAGGAACTTGACTCTGAAACGGGTGATTCTTTAGGATGTACTGTTCAACCACATCACCTCTGGAACAAGACTTTCAGGTGAACACTGAGTAGGCCAGATCCACGTGGGAAGCCTGGGTCATTCCCAAATGGATGTTCGGTACCAGGAGGACGAGGGTTTGCAATTTATGTGTGAAGGTGTATGTCACAGCTTCTCCTCTTCATCTAACCTCATGGCAGTTTTAAAGATCAAAGAGAATTGCTACACTAAAAATAGGATACTGTTTTCCCCTTCACAGAACAAAATAGGAAAAATAAATCCTATTTGTCCCATTGTGCTTTGTCTGACTGTAGGAATCTCAGCTTAGATAGAGTAATGCTTAAGGCACTCTTAAGGTCTCTGTATCTCAATAGTTCTGCTCTGAATACTATTGAAATTAAACGCAAGTTCCCTTGTTTCATAATTTATACTCACTATTTTAACGCATAAATCATAATAATAAAAGTGATCAGTTTCAGTGTAAATGATTATTTTGCTGAGCAGTCAGTCTCCTATCCTAGCCACTTTATTATCTGGTAATTACAGCTGGTTAAAAATGTTCTAATTTGTCGATTTCAATACCAGTTGCTCAAAATTCTATGAATATTCTTTGCAAAGAATACTGGAACATTTCATTTCTAAGTTGTTGAAGTGTTTCCCTTTGGTTTTATAGTTTAGGTTAATAGAGTAGAAAAATGGAAATTAACTCAAAAGAAATCCTTACTAGGATGAAGCATTCCAGCCTTACTGAAATGGAAGATTTTGGTAGCTCATGTAGATATTCCTGAGTATATTCGGTTTCAAGAGTTTACCTTTTTGATGCCCTGAAAGAAAAGTTTGGAAGGTTAACACTTCCACAGAATAAAATCTCTGCATTCTAAATCTGCTAGCTGTGTTGAACAGTAGGCATCAACTGACTTCAAAGTACCACTTACACTTTAGTACAATAAGTACTGCAAACCATCTCGGAAAAAAGAATTGTATTACAATGAATTAGTGATGCAGCAAGATGTTCAGGCTACACATTATGTTTCACAGTGTCATATGCTGAACATTATTTAAAACAACAATAACATAATTTTTTCCACTGGGCTTTTCAGAATCCCTTGTGATGTCTTCACTTATACAAGATTCTGAACAGTTCCCTTGAATGAAAATATTCTCTTATTTAATGAAAGCTAGCCAACAGACTCACCACAAAGCCCATTGCCATGATTTCTGAATCATTCAGAATGTGCAAAAAGACACAAAGCTGTCTCATCCACCACAGCTCAAGCTGAGAACATGCCTCAGATGTGTTCTCTGTACGCTTGCATCTCAGTCACAGAGGACCTATATGATCATATGTTATACTGCCCAAAAATAACTTTCTCATGTGCAGAGAAGCATTTAACCAGCAATATCATGTAGCATCCTCTACAGCCATCTGTTCAACCTGGGAAGCACAGGTATTTTAGAGCAGCACACAGGTTAAATGCACGCAGCTAGTATATGCTGCATTACAGCGCTATATCGCAGTGCATTAGTGCACTTTGCAAGTGTAAGTGAAAGTGGCTATCAGACTAAAAAACAAGTGATCATGGACCGCAGCTGTCATGCAGATGTCACACTGGCAAAGCAGAATGTACAACAAATATGTTCCACTGTTGTTCAGCAGTCCTGCTAAACACTTTTAAATATAATGTTCTGTTTAATATGATGGTGTTGATCATATATGCTAAAACAGAATCTCTGTGGACATTCAGACCCAGACTAACAGCAGTAAAAAAGAAAAGCAGGCATCATGCAACTTTCCCAGGATGGCTAGCTAGTCACTTAGGAGCCAAAAAGCTGTCACGCCTGCTTCCTACAGGTACAACTAGCACCATATTGCTTAATCAGAAACAAGCAGCACTTGAAAGGTGGAGTGACACTCTGAGATCTTGGAGAGATGGATATGCCCCTCTGCCAGTTTGTGAAGGCCTTGATCTGCTTGTCAATACCTCAGATACTTCTCAGCAGCCCACCCCTCTGCTCAGATCTCGTTGAAGCCATTTGTCAAAATCGGCAGTGTGTAGGGGAGGGTGGGAGGGGACCGCCAGGGCGTCCGTGTTTCATGACGCATTGTAAATGCCTTTAGTCTTACTTTAAAAATCCGCAGTTTCAAAATACGCATTATAATTCATAGCATATCCTTAAAAAGGCCTGTAAGCTCTGTCAGACAGTGAAGAAATCAAGGCCATATGGGAATCCGCAGGTTGGGGCTTTATTCCTTGATCAGCTGTATGATGGGAAGCGTGGTGTTTCCTCTCTGAGTCTCTGTTTCCTTGCCTGGAGACCATGCTGCCTAACTTTGGCTTTTCAGAGTAAGACACGGGCAACTTAAACTCTCAGCATTGCATCACCTGCATTGTTGGTGTTCTCTTGCCTAGTGGAGTTTGAAACTTCAGGTTCTTAAACCAGTTATGCGGAGATCCCTGGTGCCAAATGGCAGGTGTGCCAGAGGCTGTGACTTGGAGCCAGGGGATGGCTAAATTAGGCAGAATTATGAATAGAGAAGGTAAGGCAACTCAGAAAGGCTACCTCAGAAACCTGTCTCCAAAAGATAAAACCTAAGGCGTTAAAGGAATTAGGACTTTGCCTAAGTCACTGCTCTAGAGGGATGTGGCCCATCCAATCAGCGCTCTTAGTCAAAAACCCTTTCCTTCATTTGGACTTCTGTCACATGGAAGAAGAAAGGGTTTCTATGGTTAACTGTGATTACATCCTGCCTGGTTTGGAGTAAGAATCAATACCCAAGTTTCTCACATCCCACGAGGCCACGAAGGTGGCAGTATTTTTAAGAGGACAAATCAGTGCCCCTGAGTGCAGCCCTGCAGGTGGGCTCTGGGAAGGGATGCTTGACCTGAGGTATCTGCTTCTTAGTGCCCTCAGAACACGGAGAGCTGCTATACACTGTGCACCTGCAGTGTGGGTGTTGTGGAGGCTTCACCAGGGGAATCGTAGGGACCTGGGAGATTTAGTGGAGTTAAGTGATAGTTAAGCCCTCAGTGGATCTGGCCCACGCAACCTAGAGGTAGAAACAGCATTACTCTATCCATGTCTCATAACCACACATTCCTTCAAGAAGTTGTTTATGTGTGTGGTGTGTGTTTCATGGGATAAAATTACTAGATGGTGTCATTATTTCAAATCAGCAGTCATTTGGAAATAAACAGACAATAGCATGAGATGATACCTCAGGGAAAATGCTTCTGCTATGAAAACAAAGTACTTTCTAGAGGAAGTGTTGACAAAATGCAGATGAAGCCATGCTGCTGTTATGTAGTGTGGCACACCTCCTGCCACTGCTCAGGGGTGAAATTCAGATGGGTATTGAAGAGGGAAAAGGGGCTAGGGAACACTTGGGCAACAACTGTATTTAAATATGATGATATAGGATATCTAAAGCATTTTTTTTCCAGCAGAACAAGTGTTTTTTCTTCAAAGAATATATAATTGGAATCTCTTAGCACCAAGATATGACATAAGTGCCTTCCTTGTACAAAATCACTTTACATCTAAAGCTGCGGTCTGCAAAGATACATGCACGTGCTTGGCTCCAAGGAGTGAGTATAGCTCCAGTGAAGAAAAGAGGAGTTATTCTCTATGCTTAAAGGGGATGGCGTGGCGACCTCCCAGTGCCCCTGGCGACATTACCACGACTTTTCCTATCAGCTGCTTTTCCCGCTGTTTGCCGTAGACCTTCTCGGCTGCGAAAATGGAAGAAAGTTTGGGGGGTGAGGGGCTGGCTCAGAGCTGCGGGACCAGTAGATGGCAGCAAGAACTCGCTGAAAAGGCTGAGCTGGGCCAGCCGGTGCCCGGCAAGCGGTGCAACTTCAAATGGATTCAGTATTTGTCTTTCATATTTGGAGAGTGAAAAGTATATGTGACAATTAGAGGGTAATGCAATATTGCAGTGCAAATAAGAGAATGAAATGACTGTGTAACCACTGAACAGTTCCCCGATTTAATTTGTTTGTACTGACCAAATTTCTCTGCAATTGCAAGTTCACCTATGAGGGACTGGAACAGAGGGATGGATGGAGCTCTGACTGCTGCCAGTCACCAGAGATATTTTGGAAACTTCCCTGGGCCTCCTTCTCTGTCACACTTTCTGCGCAAGACAGAGGTGAACTGACACTGCTTTTAGGCTGAAAAGTCGCAGTAATTTGCAAACGAAAGGATTTACCTTTACATTTACTCGGCCATCGTGATAGTATTTCTCTCCCACATGGGATTCTGCTCTCTGCTACAGTTCCCTTTTGGGGGGGGAGGGAGGGGGGGGAGGGGGGGAGAGAAAAAGAGGTCACAGCGTGAATACAAAACCCAAATATGTACATACATGAACTTTTTTCAAAGGGAGCTCGGGTCTGGGCTGACTCACCACGTATCGCAGTAATTGCAAAGATGGAATGCAACAGCTCCAGAAAACTGCCAACAAGCAAACATAAAGTCTAGGCATCCGGGAGGCAGCTGGGCTTCTTAATTATTGGCAAATATATTTATATATAAATATTTTGCCAAGCGTGATTTGGCTTAAGAGTTCCTGTGAAGTGACCTTTTGCTTTCCTTTGTTTTGTGTCTGTACACGTCCTAGATAGATACATGGGGGGAAAGGCAGAGACGCACAGAGATAAATGAACGGATTTCACACAGCCCTCCGAAATCCCGAACGATGCCTAAATTAAAGGAAGAGGGATATGAAGCGAGGCAGAAGTGCAAGCACAGATTTCAGAACTGTGAAAATATGTCAGCAGAGCATCATTTTTTGGTTCAGACTGATAATCACTCCCTGCTCTCATTATAAGATCAGAAGGGCCATCTGTCCTCTCGGGATAATTTGGAGCTCAGATACAGTGAGCACCCTTGTTAGAAAATGACCCTCCTACTCTCTGTAATCACAAGCACTTGCAGCCCTGGGATCTGCATGCAGCCGGGGAGGAACAGATTGGTTCCAGATCAGTATTGATTACGTATAGATTTGTGGTTTATTCGGTTGCTTTATTTTGGTGAGAGGGTTTTTATTTTGGAGAGGGGATGCGGCTTGTTTCCTGCCTGCATTTTCCGACCTGTCAGCGTCACTTCTTCTGACTTTTCTCGCCCTTCTCGAGATGCAGCGAGAGGATGTTGCATGAGACCGAGGAGTACCTTGATTTTGTAATACGAGAAATAAGCATCAGTCTGAACAATACAGCTCGGGAAGCTGTTCCCTAATACATGATCCCGATTTCTCTGCAGGGAGCTGCTTCCCCTCCGATACACGGTAATTCTCGAGTGAGCGACTGACTCATTCACAGCCGCAGCAGAGAGGTGTAAAATTCAAGGATTCTTCCACATTTGCTCTGGACCCGCAGACAAAAACAAGTCTTAGCGACTTCACTGATATAGGACAGTCATTAGCCCGGAGGGAAAAATCTTGGGAAGGAGCTACCTTCCTCTTCTGACACAGGCTCAGTGGCAAAGTCCCGTCCCCCTCCCCGAAAATTACAGTTCCCGGGCAAGGAGACAACTTGCTCGTCGGAAGGGCAGGACCGGGGTGAAGACAGCCTTTTGGGGGGAAGAGTCCCCGCAGGAGTAACTGATCCGCGATCACTCTTACGGGGACCAGTGTGTATTGTATCGCTAGCAGTAGAACAAAGATTACGAACAGGACGGACAGTTTCAGGACATCAGGACACGGGGAAGTCGCAGGTGGGAGGAATCCGATTTTAGAGCTAAGAGCTTCGTCGCCTCTGACGACCCCGCTATGAAAGACTCGGGGTTTCAAGAAGTAGTTTATTATTATTCTGACGGTAGCGGTTTCTCCTCATTTGTAAGACAATGATGTTTAATATTCACCGAGGAGTAGTGAGGTGGCATGTGAACCCCCCCGCGCCGGGGGCAGGGTTCCCGTTGGCGCAGCGCTGCGGCTGGCGGGCTGCGCTGCCCGCGGGGGCCGCTCCCGGGGGCCGGCGGGCCGGCCGGGGGCCGGGGGCTGGCGGGGGGCCCAGCCCCTCCCCTAGCGCCTGGGGGCGATCCCCCCGCGGGGGCCTGCAGGTACCCAGCCCCATCCACAAACTCTGCTGGAGCAGCCGGAGGGGCTGGGCGCTGCCCCCATCCCCCCATCCCCCCCCCCCCCCATCCCCGGGCATCATCGCCCCCGGCTTCACTGGGGAGAGGGGGCTGAGCACTCCCGGGCTGGGGGCCGGCAGGGGCTGGGCACACTCGGGGCGAGATGTAGCAGGCACCCCAAGACCGCTTTGTTTTGCTATTGCCATCCATAAAACATCTCCTGCTAAAAATCAGAACAAAGCAGAGGCCAGGTAACTCTCGCTTACAAATGCTGACTGGCGTTAAGGACGGGTACGCTTTTGGGTAATCAAAATAATGTCTCAGTTGATGCCAAAATAGGTGTCTTTATCCAGCAGCTAAATAATTTCAAGTGCTGTTTTGGTGTGGGGCTTGGGGTTTTTTGTGAAGACTCCGGATTTACCCAGTCTTTCGCCTCCTTCTCCCTCTTTCCCTAATTTTCCTCTCAAAGAAAAGCTCGTATGTGTTTGTGCAAAACTCGAGCACGCTGTGGAGGAGAGGGAGAGAAAGTGGGTGCAGTACATAAAAAACTGTAACACCAGGTAGCCTCGAATATGTGAGCGGTATGTATATGTTTATTCTCACCAAATATTTCTGCATCTGGTAGGCAAGGCGTCGGACTCCGCATCTGCCCACCTCCATGTACTCCTGTGGAAGAAAACCCTGTTAAATCGCTTTACGTCTGCCGGTGCGTGTCTATATGTGCGTGCGGATATACAGGCAGATAGGTAGATAGATTGCACTCACGTAATCTGCCCGTGTCTATCTAGCCGGGAGGATTAGTTATCTCTGCATCTATTGAGAATTAACAAGGGCAAGAGATTATGTATCAACGTACAGACAACGGCTATGAATATGAAACCCTACGTGCATAGGTAAGACGGACTCAAGTCAGCCACTCAGCTGCAAAGCTCTGCTTTAGGGCTGCCCTGTCTCACCCTCTCCAAGCGCTCAGGCAGTGTCCCCCGGGTGCCGCCACCGGGGGTACGGAGGAGCAGGCTCGGCGCTGCGCACCCCTGCTTACCTCCGACAACGAGGTGTCACCGCCGTGCTGGGCTCTGCTGGAGATGGGCAGCCTCCCCGCACCCCGCCACACACCCCTTTTGTTCCCGGCAAAATAAACATTTCGGAGGAGCTGGGGAACTGTGTCGCGCCCGGAGGAGGAGGGAGGCGGCGGGCGGGTCGCGCTCCCGCACGGCGCCCCGGGACCCGGCGGGAAGGAGCCGGGCCGGGCCCGGGGGTGCTGCGGGGCAGGGCCCGGGCCCGCGGCGGGAGCGGTGCGCCCCCAGCCCGGGGCGCAGCGCCGGGGGCAGCGGCCGGAGCAGCGGGCTGTCGGGCCGGGCCTGCCGCACGCCGGGTGCGGGGAGGGGGGCCGGGGCAGCAGCGGCAGGAGGGAGGCCAGGGGCGGGCGAGACCTCGCCGTGCGGCCGAGGGGGCCGGGACGCGGGGCCGGGGCGGCGCACGGCGAGGTCCCGCCGCCGCCCGGGACCGTATTTTGCGGCAGAAACTCTCTTGAGCGCAGACAATGGAGCGGGATGTTTACTGCGGGCGGGAAGACAATTAGCGATTCATCGGGAGAGATGTGTCACCCAAATGTCACAGGGAAGCTAACATGACATCTGTTTTAATGGCTCCGTGCTAATAAACTCCTCTCGAAGGGCGGCTTTGTGGGGACGTCAAAGATTATTTACAGAATGAGTCAGTTTCCAAACGGGCTGAGGCGCCGCCGCCGGCGGCGGGAGCGCGGCGCGGCGGGGACACGGCGCCCGGGACGCCGGGGGGCGGGAAGGACCCGCCGTGGAGGGGGCACTGCTCTGCTCGCCCGCACCCACGGCCAGCGGCACGGCACGGCACGGCTCGGCTCTGCTCGGCTCGGCTCGGCTCGGCACGGCTCGGCAGGGCCCGCCTGGCGGGGGGCGGTCAGAGCGGGGCGGCTTCCCCGCACCGAGCCCGGCCCGGCGCCCCCGGCCCCCCGCAGCCCCCGCGCTGCCCGGCCGAGGGGAGGCGGCTCGGCAGCCCCGGGCGCGCAGGGCACCCGTCCCCCCGCGGGGGCCGGCTCCGCGGCGGCGGGAGCGGGGCAGTTGCGGGAGAGGGTCTCGGCCGACCGGCCCGAGGGGAGGCACGTCGACCTGCGGGACTCGCCCTCCGCCCCGCTGAGCCTGCGGGATTGGGCAGTCGCAGTCCCGGAGAAGCCACGCTGTGCGGGGCGCCCCGGCGCGGCTGGGAGTGGGTGCCCGTCCTGGGCCCGAGGGGGCGGCCCGGCCGCCCCGGGGGAAGTTCCTGGGCACCGGGAAGCGGCGAGGCCCCAGAAAAGCGGCCGGATTTACACCGAGTGCCACATCCCGCGTTATCGAACACGACACGCTGCAGTAAAACACATAAGTAGACAAACCAAGAGAATCCATTTAGAACAGTTAACACAGCCTGACTCGCTCACAAGCACACAGTGGGGGGAGACAATCTAATTTCCCTCAAATCCATCCGAAGATTTTTTAATGTTGAGATTGTTGTTTAGATGGCATGAAAGGGTTCTTTAAAAGAGAAGGAGAGGGGGAAACCTTTCGAGCCTTTGACCATTGGCCTGTATTCTTGTTGCCTCCTCGATTTTCGTGTTCCATAAGGCCAGGTTGGAGGGGGGGGAGGGGGGCGCGGGGGGGGGGTATAATGGAAAATATGCCACTGCTCTTGCAAATACATACGTATGTATAAAGAGGAAATGTGTTTTTCCCTCCCTCCACACATGTGCATGCTTTTGGCTATCTGTAGAGAGAAGAGATCCTGAGCCTTTTTAAGACAGGCAGAGCGAGCCAATCCAAAAAGTCTTTACTCGAGCAAAACCGCCACTGAACATAATAGCAGGTTATTGCCAACCTGTCTTCAGTACTTATTAATCGCCCAGATCAAATACATCAATGGATAGCGAGAATGAAAATAGGCTGAGAACCGTCTGTCGCCCTTTCAAGGGCAACGAAAACGCAGTAGTGACACCAGGTCTGAACGCAACAGCGTGCTCCGTAACCTGGAGAGAGGGAGGAGGTGGGCCGGGAAGTGGGTGTGTAAGAGGAAAATTGCCATTGTCAGGAAAACTAAATGTAATTTTAGGTGGCCCACATCTCGAGATGAGTAAATAAGCCATGGATCTCCTTTGCCTCCTTCCGTCTCCAGGGCTATTGTATTCCCAGAGAAACGGCGAGGGCAGGCGAGTGCCAGCCCTGCACGTGCGGGGTGACCCGGGGGAGCAGGGGCTCAGCCAGCCGCCGGGCCGGGGCCGCCCTGGGGTCCCCCTTCCCCCGCTCCTACCGGGGGCGGGGGGGCGCGGGGGCGGCGGCCCCCCTTCCCGCAGCCCGTCTCACCTCTGCCCAGTTTGTTACAAACCTCGTGGCGTGGATCTGCCTCCTCGGGCTTCGACGCGATCGTCGGGGTCCTCCGGGGGAAACGCGCAGGCCGCTTCCCGGGACGTGGTCTCCCAGGGGATGGAGGGGTGGGGGAGCCGAGGGGCACCAGAATCTCTGCGTGCCCTTTACTTCCACGGGCGTGTGGACCCGCGCACGCCAGTGCCGTGTAGCTGCCCGGTGTGCGTGCATCTGTGCCCGTGACTTTCGGGGGGAGCGGGGAAGGCTCCCCAGCTGCTCTCCCCACTTCAGCCCCCGCTGTCGCGCTCCCCCCGGCGCGCAGTGCCGGGCAGAGGCTGCTCGCTGCGGCCGCCGGGGGCGGCGGGGCGGAGGCGGCAGGGACCGAGCCCCGGGGCCGCGGCGGGCGGCGGGCGGTGGGGGCGGCCCGCTCGCACGGCTCTGCTGCCGGCCGACTGCCGAGGCCAGAGCTCTGGGAGCAGGGGGAGGCAGGGGAGGGATCCCGCGCTCTATTCCAGCTATTTCCAGAGCTCGGGAGCCCGGTAAACAAAATGCTCTTGCTATCTCCTTGTGCAGATAAGGCGAGAAGTGGCTTTCTTTAATAATATGATTGAAATGTTAGGGGTATGATGCCACCTCGTTAGTAATATTGGCTTTGCATGCAGAGCACAATCCCATCCCTCTAGACTGCTTAGCCAAAACAGAGCGTAAACTCTGTAATTAGTAACGTGTTCCATCATTAAAGAGCCCTGCTGAGAATTTCTATTTAATAATGGTCTTAAATTAGTTATGATGGTAAATACTCATCTGGAAATTCAACATCTAAAACCATCTACAATCTGGAAATGCTCCAGTGTTGCTGTAATCTCCTGTAACACAGAAATGACTATCACATTCAACCATCGCATTAGAAAGTCGCCGTACCGTTTGGTCCACGAATATACAGTATGGATGTGTTAATTAGGTTAACCCATTACACTGTCTGCTTCACAAATATTTAGAAATAAACAATGAAAGCTCCTTTTTAATACGATACAGGCGAGGAAGCGGGGGGGGGGGGGGGGGGGGGCGGATTTGATCCTCGCAGTCGGAAAGTCTTTTGTTTTTAGATAAGGGTGGAACTACAACATCCTCGGGCCTCAGAGTTCACCAGCTCACAGCCACGGGACACGCACCCCACCGGCCCGCACCCGCTCCCGTTCCCGCGCGCGCCCGCCGCCCCGGCCGCTCTCAGCGGCTCCCCGCGACGCGCAGCGGCAAGCACCCCACGGCTCCTCCCGCAGAACGTGGCTGGTGTCGCTCGCCCCTCGGCTCAGGCAGATCGATTCGTACCACACATTGTCGTGTCCCCCGTCCTCCCCCCTTAAACTGAAAACAGCTCGCCCCTTCCCCGCCGTGTCCCCAACGATACAGCGGGGCTTGGCTCCGGCCATCCTGCCAAGGGAGGTTTTTTTTAAATGGTCCAAGAAGGCGCAAGGAAGAGGCAGTGAAAGGGTAAATAAATAAATAAAGCTGCCTTCCCCCCTGGCTGCCAGCGGAATAAAAGTTTCACAGATAGACTGTGATGCAGGTATAAGTCAGTCATTCAGGTACCCTTATCCCCCACTGGGGATATAAAGGACAGTTAGTTGTAATAACAATAGAAAAACAGTAACTAAGATAGTTGGGGGTTATGGTAGGAGGGGAGGGAGGGGAGGGAAGTTTAATTTCTGTATTTACCTAAACGTCTAAACGTTTATCCTCTCTAGCGCTAACCTTTCATGTTTAATGAATGAATCTGCATTGCAGGGTTGGGTTTTTTTCCCCCTCCATGTGCCGGCTAGTTTTAAATCTGCAAGCACCACAAAGAGGCCGTGATCCCATCTGCCTATGATTCCAAATTAAAGTTCAAACGGATGGCTTACACACTGCTGATCCTGTATCATAGCCTCTCGCGACCCTTCAATTACTATTTAATAGAATTACAGTGTAAAATCCCAATAGTCTTAAAGAATGTTTTATCACAGACTGAAGGCAGAGAATATACAGACACCTCCAATGTTATTGAACTGTATTACTGACCTATTTAGATATTAAAAGGGAATATTCACTGTTCTACAAGATATTACAAGAGCTGCTTTAATCTGAAAACATGCGTATGTTGACGTATATGTGCGTCCACATATATATGCGAGCGCGGTGTGGACGTTATATACATTCACTCCATCCCACCAGCGGGGTGCACACAGCCACGCTGCGTGGACGTGTGTGCTCACCCCGTGCACACATGTACACACAGCCACGCAAACACATGCACTCCTCCAGGCCCGCGTAGAAATCAGCGTGTTCTGGTAAACCGCCGCACTACTTTGTTGTTCCCAGATATTGCTGGAGAGGGTTATTCCAGTAGGAAAGCAATTTTTTCCTCCACTCATTGAAAAATACTCTTTAATTGACCTTATTATTAAATGAACTTCCCCTCATGATGTTTCGGGGGGGGGGGGGGGGGGGGGGGGGGGGAAGCGCAAATATTTGCAGTAGGGTTAAATCTCCCTCTAATAGCCAGGACTGGAATTAAAGTCAGTCGCAGCCTGGCTTTAGATATTGTAAATCTTGACTTCCAGTGTAGTTTTCTTCTTTCTTTTTCTACCTGTTCGGCAAAGGACCTGCCTGCCGCAGGGAAAGCCGATTCTATCACTTCATCTCGCTTACAGCCAGGCGATTCTAACCCAGACATTTACAGCTACCCTTTATTTTTTCGTTACTCTTTTGCATCTTTCTTCTCTTGCAGATCGCGAGGTGCTGAGCCACTTTGAAGCCTCCTGGTCTGAAAACACCTTGCTTCCAAAATAAAAAAAAAAGAACAGCGCTGAAAACAAAACCTCGCAGCCGTCCCTCCCCCAGACACAGCAACACAAATCCCTTCAGTATCATTTAATCATTGCTCTATCCCGACAGCCCCTGCCTTTTGTCGTTACCGTGCCAGAAGAGAATATTTAGCACCATCATCGGTAACATCCTGGGTGCTTTCACTTCCCAACTCTTTTCACCTCGTCGCCCCGTCGCCACCCCCCCCCACCCCCCCCCACCCCCCCCCCGCTTTCTCCATCTCAGTTTGCAGCCGGGGTGGCTCGGTTCATTTCCCCCTTTTTTTATACACCTTTCACAAACTTTTGTGTCGGGGCTCTCTGCTGGGTGGTGATGGGGTTACAGGTGCCATGGGTGCCCACCGTCTTTTGGACCTAGAGGGGTGCGTGTGTGCGTGCGTGCGCGTGTCAGCCCCGCACACCCGGTGTGCGTGTGTGCGCGCGCTGGAGAAGGGCAGCGCTCGCCTGTCGTCTCCCCACACGCGGAATCCAGGCCAGCGCGATGTGGAGCTCAATAAGAAACTGCATGAATAAACACGAATAGAAAGTTGTGCTCAGCTAACCGAAGAAATCAGAGCAATACCAGGGCACCAACGTCCACATTTCTTTTCACTTCGGGCCGGGGGCAGTAACCTCATCCGGGTATGCTAAAAATTAAGGGGCAACGGGCAAGCGGATTCAAGTCCCTCGAAAAGGCGGCTGTAATTGATCGGGCAGGGGGAGCTGGGGGTGATCGAAGCCCACGCCTGGCCGCGGCAGGCCGGCAGCAGCCGCGGCCCAGCAGACAGACAAAGGACACCCAGCCACGCCAAAGGGCCCCCGCCGGCCCCCGGGCAGCGGCAGCGGGGAGGGGGCGGCGGCGGCGGGCAGGTGACTTCGAGGGTCTCCGGACCCCCGCGTCGGGGTGCGCGCCCGCCGGTGGAGCCGCAAACCGCAGCTCCTCTGGGAGGGAGGCAGCGGTGTCACCCCCCCGGCGGGGCGGTGGGCGGCGCGGGGGAGCGGGAGACCACCGGCCTCAAAGCGCTGCCGGAACCGGCTGGTCTCGGCCCGACTTCCGACGGGCGGGGCGCCGGGGGCGGGAGGCTGCGCGGGCCGGCGCAGGCCGGGGCAGCGGGGCCGGCTCCCGGGGAGGCAGCGCCGTGTGCTACCGGGCTCCGGCCATCTGCCTCCCGTCCGCCGGCTTTCGCTTCAGTATTGATCAAACGCACTTCAGCTTCCGAGTAATTTCATCTTAATCAACGGCCGAGCTAGGCGCGGATAATAAACTAATGCTGGAGAGGGGCTGTCGATAACGCTCGGCCAGGGGCAGGGAGGAGGCAGCCCCCCAGTTTGGCGGGGCTCGATAGGCCCTATCTTCCCGGGGCAGATGGACTTAGTGGGTGAGAGGGCTTAAACGGAGCTTTTCATAGATTTACACCTCAATCAGCCATTCAGGTTTTTAATGCAAATCCTAAAACAACATCATTTATCCAGTACGGAGCCCGGCTTTGAAACGGCATATCATTAGCTGCACCCTTGGCACCCCGAAACCGCGCAGGCATTGCGGTCCCCCTGGATGTGCGTGCGTGCGTGTGTGTGTGTGTGTGTGTGTGTGTGTATGTGTGTGTTTGTGTGTCCCCGTCCCGATCCCCCGCACAAAGGCCGGCGGCGCCGGGGGGAAGGCCAGCACCCCGGGGCAGCTCGCTCCCCGACGTGAGCTGGCTCTCCAGCCAAAGGGGTAACTTTTTGGGGATGGGGGCTTGTGACAAACGGCATAAGGAGCAAGGGCCCTGCCTGGGAGGCTGGGGCCTGAGGGCAGGTAGGGGTGGGGGGAGGCTAAAGGTGATCTCTGGCCTCCCCCAACCGCCACAGCACGATAGGGCGATCTTCTGAAAGCGGAATATGAGGGAAGAAAAATCCAAACCTATCAGTGTAAGGCTCAGCTGGGATAAATCATTGCTGCAGGCTTGATGCCTTCTAGCTGCAGCTTCGAGACACGAAAATGAAGGAAAAGAAAGAAAATAAAATCCCAAACTTTCACGCCTTTAAGTCCTTTCAGGTATTGAACTCCGTTAAAAATAAAGCAGGATGAGAACGACACCCCTACCAACCAGGAGCAGAAATACTGGGCTTAGAAACAATGTACCGACATGGAAGGTCTCCCCTCTGCCCAAACCCGCGGTGGCTGGAAGGGCCGGGCTGTTTCCCTGTAAAGGCCTCTGCTGCCTCGGGGCCGGTGTGTGTGTGTGTGTGCGTCTGAGGGAAGGGCAGCCCGAGCTCAAGCGTGAGACCCGTGCGAGGGTGCCGGCCACTGGGGAGCTTTTTGTCCCCTCCTGGGGAATGTTTCTCCCCTCTAAAAGCTGCCTGCGTGAGGGAAGAACTAGGTCCATCACACGACCCCCTTCTCCGACCCACGCGGAACACGGGAGCCCTATTGTATGTGTGCCCCCCGCCTCCACCCCCGGCAATTCTCGTCCATTCCGGTTTCATACAGCCGGGCGTTATTTTCTTTTAACACCCTACTCGTGCTGGCGGCGGGGCTGCCGGTGGGGAGGCCCCGCCGCGGAGCCGCGCGTTGGGAGAAGCCGCGGGGCGGGGGGAGGCGAACCCCGACGGGGCGGGCGCTGCCTCGGGCCATCCGTGTCCTTCCCCGCGGCACCTCCCGCGGGGAAACGGAGGAGAAATGCCCTCCTGCGACCCCTACGCGGGCATCCGCCGTTCGAAGGCGCTCAGCAGCCCAACGCGGAAACTCTTTCCTGCCCCGGCCAAGGGGGTCTCCCGGGGGGGGACACAAACGTCCCCTATGCGCTCTCTAAGAGCACACGCGCGGCTTTTCCTCAGGGGCACCAAAGTTGTATGAACGTAATTGTACATCAGCTTATTCATTAAAGTCACCCATCAGTGGCTTGCTCTAAGATCGCACACCCTGGGAGGTTCTCCCAGATCCCCTGGTAGCCTCTTGGGGATGCCCAGGCGCTTCCTAAGCCTTTACGTAAACCTAGCTCGGACTTCCCAAGAAAAGGGGAGGTCGGAAGAGGGAGAGAGGACTCGGGCAACACAAAGGTAGATCGGAAGTCCAAATTAGTTTGGAAATGGTCAAGAAATTCCAGGCACGTTTTCCCCTAAATCCCTGGTAAATTTCAAAATTATATTTTCAAGTAAAAACAAGTCTAGAATTTACCTCTCGTTAATTCATGGCTGAATAATCTGCTCGGGGCAAAGTAAAACTTTAATAAAAAAAAAAAAAAAGGAAAAGAAAAAAAAAAGAAAAGAAAAAAAAAGAAAAATGCTGAAATACTGTTAGTCATGCAAATAAAGGCTTCTTTCAGCACATTACAATATACTCTGGATTCGAGGGGAGGAGCTGCAGCCTGCTTAGGGCGAGGAGTTTATGTTTTTGTTTTCATTTAAAGCTACAAAACAAATCCTGAAATGTCTTAACCGTTCTCTGGAGACACCCGGACCTGCAGACAGGCGGCCGGGGGAGCCTTTCAGCTCGGAGTGCACAAAAAAAGGACAGGGGGGCAGAGGGGGGGCGGGGGGGAGGCGGCCGGGGAAGGACTGGAGCACGGGGCGGCGCAGGGGACCCGGAGGGACACGGCCGTGCCCCGCGTCGCCGCTGCTATTGCAGCCCGGTGTCCCCGCTGCCGCCCGTGGCCTCCCCTGTCCCCCCAGATCCTCTCCGTGGCGTCACGCCGAGCCGGGGCAGGCCGGAGCCGCGGCGGGGCAGGGCGTGGGGCGAAGCGTCCACGGGGAGGGCGTGTTTTTCCGTGGCGGACAAAAACACCAACATCGCTGGATAGATAAGAAAATGGAATACTGTATTTGATTTAGAAAGTTTGTACATATAGATAAACACGCAGTTTAAGGAAACAATAGTTTAAGCGTCCTACGTGGAGTTTAAGAAGAGACCCCCCAAAGCTGCTATGAAATACTCAAAATAGCTTTTGCATAAGATACTACAGTTGCACCCTAAGCTTTTTTTTTTCTTTTTCCTTTTTTTTTTCTATCGCTGAGGTCCCTTTTGAAAACCTAGCACGTCAGATCTTGACAGCTAAGTTTGTGCAAGGAACACCGAGTCAAGGAAAATAAAAAGGAGAGAGAGAGAGAGAAAAGGTGGGAGGGAGATAGATAGAGAAGGGGGAGGAAGAAAGAAAGAGTAGAGCAAATATCATATACAAGCATTTCTACACATATATTACAAACTGGGAAAATGACCGCATCATTAAGATATACATAATTCATATAAAATTTTGAAATAAAAATAAAAATCTGTTACAGTCATAACTATTCTTTTTCCACATTTATAACCAGTACCCACACAGGCAGTGACAGAAGTGTAGAAAAAAAGGTGCTTACGAATAGAATGATTGTCTGCTGAACAAAAAAACAGAAAATTGCATCTTGGCTGGACCATCACTTGGACTTAAAAAAAAAAACAACCAACAACCAAATAAACAGAGAGAAAGGGAGAGGGAGAGAGAAAGAGAGAGAAATAGGACCAACAAAAAGGCGATAAACATTTGTTATTTCCCTCTTCAAGGAGTTCCTTTTTAATTTTTTTCATTTTTTGTTTTTGTACAAATTCGATCGGAGTTTGTATTTGTTTGTCTGGTTTCTGTTTGTTTTCCTTTACTATAGAGAATATTTTTTCCCAGATATAAATTTAATTATCATCATCATGCAAGTGGGTGAAATGCGTCCATGGAAAAGCGCAAAGGAGAAATCGTGCTTGTCCTAAAAAGAATACAATTGTCACTTTTGCTTTGTTTTTTTTTCTTTTTTTTTTCTTTTTATATATATAATAATTATTATTTCCCGCCCCACCCCCCCACCCCTCCCGCTGCAGCACCAGCGTTTGTGACTGTTGAAGTTTTAGCTCCATCTCTTGGTGGTGGTGTTGGCTGACGGTGGTGGTGGTGGATTCTCTGATCCCTGTCTGTTTGTTTGCTATTATGTTTGGGTCGGGTTTGGCCTTTTCTTTCCTCCCGGCTGTGTGTGTGCGTGCACGCGTGTGTGTGTCCTGATTCTAGGTTGCCTCGGTTTGTTTTGCTCGAGTCGGGGAGAGGGTGCTTGGCTGTTTGGATTTGGATTTTTTTTGTTTGTTTGTTTGTTTGTTTTCCGATATCATACATCACATTCCGAGTCGCTGGAGGTTACCGAGAGGATGGAGGTGCCCGTCTCGGCTCTTTCTGTCAAACTGGAGACGCTGGTGGTCGGGCTGGCCGCCGTGGACGGAGACTCGGCCGAGCTGTGTGTCGGGCAGCCGGGCTCTGCCAGCGACCGCATGCCGCTCTGTCCTATCGCCTGGTGCTGGAGCCTGCATCGCGCCGGGAGACAAAACAACAGCACAGCCCCTCTGAGACACCGGCCGCGCCGGGGCACGGCGCCCGCCCGCGCACCGCCCCGCGGCCCCGGCCCGGCCGCCGTCCCGCGGAGCCCCCGCAGCCCCGCAGGGCCGAGCCGTGCGCCCTGGCCGGGGCTCCCCCGCGCCGCCGGGGCAGGCCGCCCCGGGGTGGCACACAGCGCCAAGGCAGCTGCAGGGGTCTCAGGTGGCCGGGGGCCGGGGGCAGAAGCCGTTCCCTGCCCCGTGGTTTGGGAAAGACGGGCAGCGCCCGCCCTTCCCCCAGACGGGCCGCTCACCCCGCAGTACCGCGGGCCTAGGAGAAAAGCGTGGCCGTGCGGGCTCCCGAAACGCTTGGCCACCGCAGAAAGCTGCCACACGCCCGCTCTGAAGCGGGAAAGAATCCCGCAGGATCCGCGTTTTGTGCTCTGGCGAGTGGCTGCCCCGCTGTTTCCAGGGCACAGGGAAACGCTCCGGCCCTGCGGCGGGACCGGGGCGAGGTCCCGTCCCGTGGGCGCAGCGCGGGGATAAAATGGAAGAGGGCGATTGCGGAACACAGCGCTTCTCTCCGCTCGAAATTTAAGTCCCTTTTCCATCTGAAAGCCAAAATCAGCTTTAAAGTGCCGGTCCTTTCACCGTCAACACTCAACGGTACATTGCCGTTGAACACTATTATTTTTTTTAAAAGGCAATAAATAATTTTTAGGTTCCCCCGCGTGTTGCGAATCATCCTCTGCGCCCGTTTATTCTGCCCGAAACCCAGAGGAAGCCTGATTCAAGGAAAAGACCTAAATGCCCCTGGACTGAGCAGCCGGCCACAACCTCTAGCGCCTAGCATTGCCAGTGTGAATCAAAATACACTCTTCGCTCAACTGCTTCTCACCGGGATGTTTTTATTTAACTGCCTGCAAAGGACAGAAAAATGCAGCCGGTTTATTCCACATTTCTCATTATTTTAAGTTCTCTAATTTCAGCGTCTTTGATTTTTTACCCATTTACGATTCCTGGTGCATTCATCTGCTGTCAACAGCGCTGAGTCAACAAAAGCATCCGTAGGCAACTTCTGTTTATTTACAGTCCTAAGCTGATCTGTTCTCCATTTAATGGAAATTAAATGGCGAGGCACTTTTAGGTTGCATTTCTCCTACAGAATCTAGAATCAATAGCACCAGTGCTATAATTAGGAGGAATTTACGAGACAGCATTTACAAGAGCAAGAAGTTTTGTTTACACCCTTACAGCGGTAGCCGGACTTAAATTAAAATAAAAACAATGCGTCAAGCTAGATTAAGGGTCCATTTTCATTTGCAAAATAACTTTTACGGAGGGTGACGAAGAAAAAAAAGAAAGAAAGAAAGAAGGGTGCCTCGTTTTTATCATGGCAAAGCAGAAATATATATTAAAAAAAAAAAAGACACCGAGAAGCACGCAAATAAATGCAAGCGTAAATGCACAGGAAACACACGACCGGAGGGCCAGGTCGCCATGTGGTGTAAACAGAAATGGGGATGGGGGGGAAAAAGAGGTTTCCCGATCCCTTAAAGGCTTTTTTCCCCTCTTTCTCCCAGAGCCAAACAGCTCCGGGGTCCGCGTGTGCCTGCGCCGGTCCCGCCGCGCATGCAGAGAGCACGAACAATTGGAGCGGAGCCGCCCGCTCCGCAGCAACCCCGGATCGCACAGCCCGCCTCGGCCCTTCGGCGGGCCAGGCCAGGCGCAGATCCCCACGAGCAGAAAGCAAAGCCAGAGCCCACCGACCCGGGGCCGTGGGGTTTCACGGCCGCCGCCGCGGCCAGGGCGCAGGGAGAGCCGGGCTCTGCCCCCGCCGCCGCCGCGCCCGCACACACGCGCACACACACACGCGACCGGAGCTGCCCACGCCCGCGGGGAGCCCCAGCCCGGCCCGCACCCCGGGAGCCCGTGGGGAGCCCGGGCAGGGCTTGGGGCGCGCCGGGCAACTTTGAGCCGTGCCGGCCCCCGCCGCGTCCCTGCGGCTGCCGGGAGCAGACCTACCCGCCCGGCGGGGGCACGGATTGCTCACGGTGGCGGTGATGGAGAGGAGGAGGACGAAGAGGAGGAGGAGGAGGAAAGCAGAGGCAGAGGCGCGCTGCCGGCCGGGCGGCCGCCGAGCCACGGTGCGGAGCGCGGCCGCCCGCGGGGCCCCGCCGCCCACCTCGCCCCCCGCCCCGGAGCGGGGGCCCGCAGCCCCACTGACCTGTTCTTAGCCGCCGCCGCTCTGTCTCTTTGCCTTCGGTTTTTGAACCAGTTGCCTACTTGCGTGGGGGTGAGCCCCGTGGCCTGAGCCAGTTCCCTTTTCTTGCTGGGGTTGGGGTAAGGGTCCTGCAGGTACCACTCCCTCAGGAGGCTGCGAGTCCTCTCCTTGAAGCAGTGCGTCTTCTGCTCGCCATCCCAAATGGTCCTGGGCAGCGGAAACTTCTTCCTCACCCTGTATTTATCAACCGGCCCCAGCGGGCGACCCCTTAGCTTCTCGGCCTCCTGGTAGTGCGCTTCGAGCCACATGGCCTGCAACTTGCCGTGGGACTCCTTGGTGAATTTGTGGTTCTCCAGGATGTGGTAGAGGTCTCGGAAGTTGCCCGTGTGGAAGGCCACCACTGCCCGGGCGCGGAGGATGGACTCGTGCTTGTTGATGGCCTCGCATGCCCCCGGCGCCACCGGCAGCGACCAGAGGAACCTCCCCAGCCTCTCTATGTCTCCAGTCTCCTCCAGCGTCTCGCAGACGCTGGCCACTTGCTCCGGGGAGAAGTTGAGTGTGGGCAGCTGAAACATTGACAACTCTTCGTGGGGTGCCCGGGAGCTGCCGCCTCCACCGCCGCCGGCACCGGGGCTGCAGCCCGAGCCGCTGCCGCTGCCGCCGCCGCCGCCGCCGCTGGCGAGAAGGAGGGAGCGGTGGTGCGGGTCGGCGGCGAAGTTTGGCAAGAAGAAATGGGTGGGATAAAGCTCTAGCGGGGACCTGAACACCATGGGATGACCGGGGAGAGGGGAAGATAAATCAAGGAGAAAAGAAAGAAAGGGAGGAAGAAGGGAGGAAAGGGCACACGCACCGCGCACGCATCCACACCCGCACACGCACACACAGCCACATAGAGGCACGGGGGCACACACACTCACATGCACACGCGGGCACACGCACACGCGCTCACGCACACACACACACGCACACGCACTCACACACACCCGGCCCCGCGCCGCCGCCGAGTCAGGATTCAGTGATTCAACAGCAATCGCCCTAATGACAACAGCCTCATAATATCTCCCCTAAATCCACAGTGAGTGCAGCGCTGAAACATTTTGTTTCGCTTTTCTATTGGTCTCCTGAGTGTCGTTGTGGCGTTGCCATGGCAGCCCCTGCCAATCACTGTCAGCCCTGCCAATCATTACGGAGTACGTAAGGAAGGTTTTTACCACTTCACCCAAATGCGCGGGGGGGGAGGGAAGCGGGGCGGTTGGTGGAAAAGCCTGGTTTGTGGTTTCTTTTTTTTTTTTTCTTCTTAATCTTTGCAACTCCTAATCTCAGCACTTCCCCTTCTCCCTGTCTCTCCCCCCTCCCTCTCCACACCCCTCCTAAATAAGGGATCAAATAATGCGAAAAGCAGTGTGCACATATTTGTTGAATGGGATGAGCAATTAGAGGGTGGAATATTATTGTGATCTTAACGAGCCTCGTTAAAGCTAAAGGAGATATGGGGGAAAAGTAAATGGGCCAGGCTGGGATACACGTTCGGATAAAGGGCTCCTAACTGAGACAATTTACACATGATTTGCACGTAGTTTCACTTCATTCTGCCTATCTGAGCACTAATAGTGCCGGGGAAGAAAAGAAAGATGAGATCATTAGACCCATCCTCACGCCGGTGACCCTCCCAGAAGCAGGCACATACAGTACAGGCTGGGTTCAGCCCTGGTTCCCTGAAGAGTCTCTCTCCTCTCCTCCCCTCTCCTGCTCCCAGCCTCTCTCCGCGGAAGGAGGGATCCGCCGCCCGCGGAGTTCCGCGGAGGCTCGGCCGAGCGCCGCGCAGGGCGCCCAGCCCGGACCCGCTCCGGCAGTTCCGCTCCGCGCCCGGCTCCGCGCCCCGCTCCGCGCCCAGCTCCGGCGGCGCCCCGCTCGCTGCCTCCCCCGTCCCACGCCTGGCTTCCCCCGCCCTCCAGCTCCTTCTCGCCTTCCCTTTCCCTCTCCTTTCTCTTCCCTCTCTCCACTTTATTTTTCTTTCCTTCTGGCTTTCCTCCTCCCACTCTCCTCACCTCCTCTCGCCCCTTCCTTTCTCCGGAGCCCGGCGACCTTGCAAGGGTGGTCCTCACCCCCAAACCCGCTGAGGTTTTACACCGCACCTCTCCTTTTCCCCGCAATTTCTGCCCCGAACATGCAGGGCTTCTGTGCGGGGAGGAGGAAAGGGAGGAGAGCAAAAGTGGGTTTGAACCCAGAAACCCAGATTTTTTTTTTTTTTTTTTTTTTTTTTTTAAATTGGGAGCAAGGAAAATCTCTGTGGTGGTTTGAGTCCATCCCTCAGTCAGACCTAACTGGGTCGCCAGACCTTGCTACCATGCAACTATATTTATTATTAGGTATGTTGCTTTTAAGAAGATTTAATCAGCATCTTGAGCTGGTAACTCTTTTGTTTAGTTTCTGTAGCTATGGAAGTGTGATTTACAGAGATTTGTACGGGTCATGGACATCTTTCCAGACTTACTGTGTATATTTAGACAGGACTTTGCTTGGTGTTAAAAAGTGTATATTTTGAATAGGTTCACACACAGTAGCAAACAATACCGACATTGTAAAGGCATGTACAACGAGTATTGAAACGCAGCATCCAGACTTCAACTAATCTGCCCTCAATAAAGCTGAAATAATTATCCTAAGCCGCCTTTCTAGAAGAAAAATCATTGAGGAATTCAAAACTTTTTTAAAGATCTTTTCTGCATTCCGATGGAGATCGAGGGGTGAGGCTTGGAGCCCAAACTACTTTCAGACATCAATGGAGGGAAAGAGAGAGGGGGGGAGAGAGATATTACAATTAAAATGTGAAAACATAGCGTGACTTGCCCTATCCGAAGGATAGTAATAATACTGCTATGGGTGGTAGAAGTTCTTTAGCAGGGCTCCAAACTGGTTGTGATCCTTTCACAGCGCACTCCTCGTGAAATAATTCCAAGTGGCAGATGAATAGGTCCAGTTGGAAGAGCTGCTGGACTGGAAGAAGCTCGCTGTATTACACATTCATCTGATTTCCACTAAACTGTCATCGGTGTGCTACATGGCTTCATAGTCTTAATGGAAATAACTCGCCCTCTTAATTTTTAGTGATCTGCTTAAACACTTCTGTTAACAGACTTGGGGAAAAGTTCTTTTTTCCCCTCCCTCCCTCCCTGGCTCATATTTCCAGTTGCACAGCTAAGGAGGGAAGGAGACTTCTCAGCCCCTCTACAAATCGACTTGGAGGTATTAATTGGACAACAATATGTTTAGCCAAAGATTTTAATACACATACACACAAAATCTTTTTCTTTGTAATCCTTTCCTTTTATGTAAAGGATTACAGAGGGGAGGGTGGGGGGAATTCCTGCGGGAGTTTCTTAATATTTGATTCCATTTTTCTTCAAGCTGCAAATTAAACTACCTTAAAATGTATTTCCAGAATAATAACAAAACCGGCTTTTTTTTTTTTTTTTTTTTTTTTTTTTAATCTCCCAGACTATCATACACTGGTCGTTTGCCTGTAGGTTGCATCCCTCTGTTAGAATTCCTGGTGAACCTTTCAGAGCTTCAATATATAGTCTTTCTTTCTTTCTTTCTCTCTCTCTCCCCTCTCTCCCCCCCTTTCTCTCTTTTCCCCAGACATAAGAAACATACAACTGCATTTCTGGTGCAAATGTCTTCCAAAATACCCTTCTGTAGGGCATTTCAATGCACGTCTGCTCTGCGTGCGTGCCTGTGTGTTCAAAGCCCAGCAAACCCACAACCCTGATGTGCCTCTCAGCTGATGCCAAGGGCTCCCTGCAGCCCGCGCTCCTCCCTGCGCCCGCGGACGCCCAGCGCAGGGCTCTGCCAGCCGGCAGCCCCGGCAGGGACGGAGCCAGCATCCCAAAACGGTCGCCTCTGCTCCCGCGGCTCGCCGGCGCGGGTCACGGAGGCGCGGTGGTCGTTAGCCAGACCTCGGGGAGCGGAGCCGGTGCTCGCCCAGCCCGGCCGGGGATTCAGCGCTCCCCTAAGCCTGTTAGGGACACACTCTCATGTCCTGAAATGTGCAAGCAGATAATTGTTGGCGCTCCAGCTTTGTGTGAGGAGGCCAGGGTGTAAATGGCTTTTAATGACTGCAGCTGCTGGCTGCAAACTGTCAATGGGATCGGCTAATGCCGAGCCCGGACCAGCCGGGCGCCGAGCCGCAGCCGGGCGGGCGCAGCGGCGGCAGCGCGCAGCGGCGCGGAGCGGGCGCGGAGGGGCGCGCGGGGCAGCGCGGAGCCGCGCGCGCAGCGGGATGCGGGGCCGGGCGCGGCCGGCGGCAGCGGGAGCGCGGCGGCGGCCGGGGCCGGACGGAGGCTGCCCTCTCGGCTGGGAAAATCCTTTCCGGATCCTGTAAGTTTGTTACGGGCAGGCGGAGGTCCCGCGGGGGAGCCCCCCGGGGGTGCGCTGCCGCGGTCCCCCCCGCCCTTCCTCACCCCCGCGCTGGGGCTCGGGGGTCCGGGGCGGTGGCAGGCGGGGTCCCCCCCCTCGCTACCGACAGCCGTCTTCCCCGGGCTGGGGAGCCTGCCGTCCGTTTCCAGTCAATCTTGCTTGATCCCACACGATTCATTGTTTCAGCTGCTAGAATGACATGTGGCTCTGCAGGGCAGGGGAGCAGCTCCCCCCCCCCCCCCGCCGCCCCCCCCAAACCTCCCCCTAAATAAACCAGGACAAGCCGGTGCTCTCTTCTGGAGGGAGCCCTGCGAAGTTGTGTGCGTGTGTGTGCGTGTGTGTGTGTCGGGCTGCCAACCTGGAGGACTTTTCCGGGCAGAGGAAGGGAAGCAGAGAGGAAAGCTCTTTTATTTCACTGCTTGTTTTGATGGTCGCTCCCAGGAGGCTGAGATTTTCTGCTGCCTAGTTAGTGCCCCTTAATCCTGACTCGGGAGTGACTCAGTCGACGCTTGCAAGGGCTGATTATTTTTTTATCGGGGGAGACAGGGGTTCAGATGGGGCTGGGGGCGTTGCGGTCGAGGTACCGACGAGCGGAAAATGCAGCACCGCGGCCGCGGCGAGGGGGAAGGCGATGGGGGGAGAGAGGGAGAGCCCGGGGCAGGTAAAGGAGAGCCCATCGTGTTGGTCTTCTTAGGCTTATTATTATTATTATTACTATTTAATTGAAACTTTGTCAGTCTTCACTGGCAAGGGCTGACAATTTTGCACTGATGCTGTCTTTACAAACACAGCTATCCTCCTCCTCCCTTCCCTCTTTCCCTCTCTCTTTCTTCCTCTCCTTCTTCTTCTAGTCACGATTTCCCGAGATACATGGACGCGTATTTGATGGGTGTATGAGATGTGGCCCATGCGGCTCCTGTAATGCAGCCCTGTCGATGCCATGTGTGCTGTACCGGTCGTGCTAAGGAACAAGTGGGCAAGTGATATTTTTTTTAACGGTTTGGATTGGATTAAGGAGACGAGGGGAGTATTTTATTACTGGTCCAAAAAGTGGTCCAGCTTCTAAGTCAAACTTTTGGGCACCCCCCCTCCCCACTTTATTTTGCATAAACACAGAGGTTGGAGGACGAAAACATGAGTGGTTTTTTGATTATTTTTTGTTGTTGTTAAAGGAAGGAGAAAAAGAGTGCGGCTTGCCTCCGTGGCGAGATGCCGGCTTGGGAAGCAGCAAACTTTCCCGAGGAGGCGATGGAGGCTCAGCCGCCGGGCTGGGCTGCTTCCCCGCATCCCTCTGGATCTGCTGGCAGCTCCCGTCAGCCGAAAGTTACCTGCCCTGTAGCAGCAGTAGCAGCAGCCGTGCAGTCGCTTGCTCCTGAATTAAACACAACTCCTAATGATGTAGCATTATCAACAAGGGACACTTGATTGACTGATCTAGGTATGATATATGTGCTGGGCGTCTAAATTAAATATTAAGTGAAATACTTAGCTCTAATTAGAAATCGTAACCTAGCAATGAAAACTTGAAGAAACAAATTGCGGGGGGAGGAGGGGACAGCCTTTAAACGCGGCAGCGAGGGAAGTAGCGGTGATGTGTACAGAGGCTGACATATTAGCAACAAGCAGCAACTTTGAAATGATTGACGTATCATTAAAGCCATCAGGCTGATTTTAATAATTCTTCTTCAAGAAAAAAAAAAAAAAAGAGAGAAAAAGAAAAAAGCGTGGTATCCTGCATACAAGTTACTTATTTATCAGCGAATTAAAGCCCGGAGAAACATAATTAGACCGGGGGAAAACGAGGGAAGGCGGGAGGAAATCTGTCGACGAATTTAACAAACAAATGTCCAAAAAGCAGCTACCATCCAGCTCGGGGCTTCTCCGGGAGATGGAGATGTCAGAGCTAGATGCCTTCTCCCCCGAGTGTGCCTTCCCAAGGTAAACAAGCACACAGTTGCCTCAACTTTCTCCTTTAGTACAAAGTTCCTGGTGCGACGGAAAATTTGAATATTTTATCAGTCTCTTGTAGTGACCCTCATTAGGTGGGCATCCTGCTAAGGCCCTGGCGTTACAAGAAAGCTGCCCAATCAGAGCATTTGCACGCCTTGTTAGCGATGGTTAATGAAGCTTCCCCATGCACTCAAAGAAAGGCCCCCTCGATGTAGATTTACCTTATGTCAACTCGTTACTTCTAATGAATCGCATCAAAATTCTTCCCTGAATGGGGCCGAGGCGCCCGGACCGGGATCCCCTCCCCGCCCGGCGGAGCCCACCCCTGCCACCGCCGGCACTTTAGCGGAGCATCCGAGACCGAGGTGACCAGGCGCAGTTCGGTGGCGGGCGGGGGGGAAGAGGCCGAGGGAGGGGACGGAGCGTGCGGCCGGCAGCGGCGGGGGCTCCGCAGTCCCGGGGGGGGGGGGGGGGGGGGGGCACAGCCCGGCCCCGGCTCCCGGCGAGGGCAGCGGCTGCGGAGGCTTTGCCGCTGGCAGGTAGAGGTTTGCTCTTCGCCTCCAATTTCCAGCCCCCCACATCCCCTCCAACCCCCCACCTCCCCGTCCCTCCGGGCTAGCATTTTAAAATCAATTAGTATTTTCAATTCTTGAGGTGAATTATTCAAACAAATGTTTGGGAGACCCTGAGGGAGAATTTGGCCGTGACAAAAGGTTTGATTAGCTTTATTTCCCCCCAAAAGCAACAAAGGCGGCAGGGCTGCGAGAACAATCCGCTACATCAGGGCATGTTCAATTAAATGAAAGTCATTAGCTTCGCCGTGAAAGCACTACCTTTAAAATCAGATGGGGCGGGCGGGAAGAGGGGGGGTACTCTGATAATTGTGGCAGGAGGATTTAACACTCCCCCTCCCCCTATGCACACAAAGCCCTCCAAAAAGGAGAAGAAGAAGGCAGAGAGAGAGGGGGTAAAAAACCCCAACCCAACACCTCACCCTTTGGAAATTTGTGCTCAGTCTAAACAATAGGAAGCCCATAATGCAGATTATAACACTCACTGACTCGAATCCATTATCTGCCTTCCACACTGTCTATATATTGATTTCCGTATACTTTCTATTGCTCTCAATGACTGAGCAAAGCTCCGGTTAAGAGCCCGCGACACACAGGAGCACTGCTTGAACTACATCTCACCATTACGAGCCGGAGCCGGTTGTAAACACGAAATGCTCCCACTTTCCCCGTGTAGCTGTGATCAAGCACACGACACCCCCCACCCCCCCGCCCCAACTCTCTCCCCCCCTCCCCCCCCGCCCCAAAGAAGCGGGCGGCCGGGCAGACCCGGGGCTCTGCCCGGGGGCCCCCTCCCGCCGCGGGACCCCCCCGCTGAGGCACGTCTAGGTGCGCTCGCCCGTGTCGGCGGGAGAAATCCTGGGGCCGGTGCCCGGTTCGCCCCGTCCCGAGCGCGCCGGAGCCGCCTGCGGGGAAGAGGGTCTGGGTGCCCCGCGGCCCGGGGGGCGCAGAGCGGGCAGAGCCGGGGAGCTGAGCTCCCCGCCCGTGGCCCTCCGCCCGCAGCCCCTCTCCCCGGCCCTGAGCTCTAAAGGAGGGATGACGGTTGTTTCTCTAACTCTGAGACCCAGCAGAGCAGAACTTTTCAAAGGCAGGATCCTCCGGACGGTAAGTTTGATATTTAGATTAAGATCACTTCCTCAGGGGCTCTTGTGGAGTGTGTGTGTGTGGGAGAGAGAGACAGGAGGGGAGGGAGAGAGCTCAGCCGAAAACGGCCACAAAAGAGAGCGAGGAGACCGCCAAGAGCACAACCTGATTTGGGGGGCAGCGCTTTCGAAGGGAGGTGCGGGGGGCGCGGGGGGCCGCCGGGGCTGAGCCCCCGGAGTGCAGCGAGGTGCCCCTGCCTCCCCGTAACCTCCCCCTGCAGGGCACCGCTCAGGCGGAGGGGAAGGAGGCATCGAGAGGGTTAAAGTGCCCGGAGAGCAGCAGAAATTTGGAAGCGAGTGTGTGTGTTGGGGGGAGGGGGAGTAAAGCGGTAATTTTGCTGCTATAAGGACCCCAAACAATCCACTCGGAACCTGCATAGATCGGGGAGATCCGGGAGAACGTCTTAAGATGGTCATCTCTCCCCCCACCCCCCGTCATCCCCTTCCTTTACTTTAATGAAGATTGTTAATTTGTTTCCAGGCAGTGCGCCGGGCTGATAAGTCCTCCCTAGCTAATATGTTAAAGTTTAAATACCAGCAGGTGCAAATTCGCTCTACTTAAGGCTATAAAAATAATGCCTAAATTCAAGAGCACAAGAAGTTGGCCTTTGTATTGTGATTTATAAAAGGGAAATTGCGCTATACATAGCCAACTATTTACCAAAAAAAACCCCAACCCCCAAAGCCCTGAAAGTGCTAAATTCTTCTTAATGATGCCGAAGGTGAAGTTGTTTCATATTGGACAAAATGGGCATTATTCTTTGTCATGTAAATCACCCTTCACTTGACCTCAGGTTAGAGGATAATGTTCATTCTTGGTTCACACTAAAACTTATTTAAATCAGAGAGCTGAAGAATCATTTCACAAAATCCGCGTAGTAAAGTGGACTTAGGGATCTTCATTCAAAAAACATGGGTTAGGAACGTGTACTAAAAAAAAATTTGATATTTGATGCTAAACTCCAGGATTAGGAGGTTTTTTATTTAATAAAGTTATGCTCCTTGGATTTCCTGAGAAATATGTATATAATTTCGCATAACAAGATTAAAAGAAAGGAAAAGATATGAATCAAAGGAGCTATAGATACACAAAAGACCTCCAAGTAACAATTACTGTAATACACATTTTAAAATGGGAAAAGAAATGAAAAGATATTTAACAATTGGGTAAAACAGAAATGAAGGTTTGATAAAGAAGATGCAGCTTGCGGTGCTATTTCATTCGAGAAATATACTTTTGGCGTGGAGTGACAGGATATGTTATTTTGACACAAAATGAAAGTGTTACCGCAGATATAGAGACATAGATACATACGAAGACAGCTGTATACACTCATTTATAAATTAGTGGGTGCACGTGGAAGGAAATCTGAGCGTCTCCACTTTCCAAAGCGAAGCTGAAAAATATCCCATAGGTGAGGCGCTGGGCTGAGATAGGTTTAGTATTGAAGTGCTAGAGATTATTGGAAATCAAATAAAAATTCGACACGCACTGACCCATTAGAGGATTTAGCGGCGAGGAGGGAGAGATTTTCCAGGGCTTTTGTTGCTAATGTTTCAATGCTAGGCGCTAACTTTAAGAAAAGTGTCAGTAGAATAACAAATTGAGGGCATGAAAGGCCATGGAGAGAAAGCAAGCAAGGATGCTCTTGACTTCTTAGCAGTTGCTTAGAAAGGATCTCGAGCTTAATATGGGGACTCAATCAGCGGAGAGCACAAAGCTGGGGAAAGGGGGAGAGGAAAGTTGGGCTCAGCACGTGCACTTTGGTCAAGTCGCTCGAGTGAGCACCGGAGGGGGAGCTGCGGGCGCGGAGCATCCCCCCGGCTTCACCCCCGCCCCCGCTCCCGGCACCGGCACCGGCCGGCCGCGGGCACCGTCCGCCCGCCGCCACCGCCCACTGTCCGGCCCGGGGCCGCCGCCGGGGCTGAGGGTGCCGGGGAGCACCGGGGGCCGCGTTGGACGGGGCCCCCCCTTGAGCCAGTGCGGGGGCGTGGGGAGAAGCCGCCTGGCTCGGGCCGGGCTGCCCCGGCGCTGCAGCAGCCAGGCAGCCGCCGCCGTGGGGGACTAGGTAGAGCGCAGTTTGCCCCTTCACCGCAGCGCCAGCAGCAGGTTTTGTTGCAAGGCTCCGTTATCAAACTCGGTCTTTCCGTGAGCAACAGCCGATTTTACAGCCCGTCTGTAAAGATTTTTAACAGCTTAGCGAATATCACAGATAAGGGAAATCTGGAAGATGCTCCCAGGACATCAGACCTTAATGGGCTCCTTCAGCGGCGGATGGAGCTCCATTCTGTTCCCTGTGCGTATTATACTGCAGACAGCATTCGATATATACTCTATTTAATCTTGCTCTGTGACAGAGCTGTTTAAGTGTATACCATGCCTACATTCTTTGTATCAAGACCAAAAGGATGCATTGTTGAAAGAAAACTATTCAAAATCTTTCATCTGATAGAAACGATCCAGCAACTGTGAGGCAGCTACAGCACAATGGTTCTGTCTGCATAATAGGTATCTCATAAAAATACAGCGTGTCATTGCAACAAAAAGTTAAAAGTCTTAAATGTATCCATCTTATATATTGCATGAAGTCAATAATATTCTAACCTTGCCTGCACCCCGCCATTAAATGGTACACGGCACTTTAAAATCGAGGGCATTGTGATTGAAATCACAGTCTCTAGCAGAGAAACAGGGGAGGAAGGTAAGTTAAGCGAGGACCATTACGGATGTAATGACCTCAGGGTAAATATTCATTAGGAAGAGGAGATTCCTCTTCTAATACCCAGTCTATTTTCTTTGGAATGCAATATCACGGAACCTAATGTAGTAGCAAGATCCAAGATTTAAAAGGGGATTATTGCCAAGTATGGTGGGTCGAGTTTGGGGGATGTATTTCCAGACACTTTCCTCAAGTGGGACGCAAATGCCAAGGATAGATTTTGAGGAAGAAAAAAAAGTAAATCACCTTTCTCATTTTGTTCGGGCAGCTAGAGAAGCTTGTTCCTTGCTTAGCCCTCGGTAGGAGAAAGCAGAGAACATTTCAACAGCGCCGTTAGCAGCCCTGCCTCTCTCTTCCTTTGGTAGGTGCATCAGCCGGCGGGCAGGGAGCCCGCACACCGCTCCGGGGACAGGGTTTGCCTCCTGAACGACACTCCCGCTTCCGAAGAACAGTAGCTCCGACCTCCAAACTAACTGAGACTGCTGCTCCAAAGTAGCTGCGAACAGCACTCCCGTGTCTTAACAGGGTCACATAGGAGATTGGAGCCTTTTAATTTCCAGGCACAAGGAATTACTCCCTCGGAGACCCGGTTTGTTTGGGGATTTTGGGGGTGTGTGTTTTGGTGTGTTCCCCCCCCCTCCCCCCCGATAGAAAGGGAAGCTGGGTACGTCTCCCTTAAGCACACAGAAGGATAAAGGTGTTGAAAAAAGCCAAGCCGGGGCACATCTGGCTGTGGGAGCCGGCCCCGTGCTGCGGGCCGCTGTTGTCCCCGGCGGGGGCTGCCGCCGGCCCGGCCCGGCCCGCGCCCTCGCCCTGTGCGGCATCCAGCGGGCGCGTCGCCTGGGGTGACCTTCAGGGAGCACGTTTCAACTGCCAAACATCGAGAAAAGTGCTTCTCTCGCTCGCAGGCGCCATATTAATGCCGGGAGCTGGGGCTGGGGCGGGGGGAGGGCGGTTTCGTAGTTGCTTTAGGTTTACGCCGTTGTTAATTCAGACTGGACGAGCTCTCCACAGCTCTGTAAAAAGAAAAAGTACTTCGGCATTCTCCCCCCGCCCCCCCGTTTCCACTCGCCCCGAGGGGTTGAGCTTTGTAATACTGATCCTTGCTCTGGGACGCTATGGAGCATCCTCCCTCTCCCCGCCCGGTGGGGAAGGGGGTGGTGGGGGCGACCCTCGGGAGCGCGGGGTGCCATGGGGTCCCGGCCCAGGGCCCGGACACCCACCTTGCGGGGGGCCCCAGGCAGTGCCTGAGACCCCCCGGGTCTCCCCCATCCTGCTGCGCACCGGGGCGGGGTGGGAAGGTTCCCCAAGCTCCCCTTCCTCCGCGTACCCCTCATTTGCGCTGGGAAGGCTGTGAGCAGCAAAATAAGAGAACACCCCCCATCTCCCATCTCCCCCCATGGAAAGTGATTCCTTAAGCTGTGGGTCTGCACTATGCTGAGCTCTCCGCGCCCCCAACTCGCGCTGGGACTTGCTGCTTAGTCAACCGCGCTGCTTCATCTTTTCCCATTATTCGTTTTTTTCTGTTAGTTTGTGGTTTGTTTGTTTGTTTTTTTAATGCGAATAAAATCCCAGCTTTTGCAGATGGGCAGAAGTGGACGAAGCAACACCGCGATCGCGGCGGGGACAAGGAGAAGTCGGACAGAGCCGCTCCTCCCCGGGGCCGCAGGGCCGGGGGCGTCCTAAAGGTTCAAGTCCCCCTCAGGATTTCGGAACAAAGGCAGCCCAGCCCAGCTCCGCCACGCACAAAGCTCCATTGTAATCTTGGGCTCACACACCACCCCCCCCACCCCCCCACCCCCCACCCCACCCCACCCCACCCATTTTGCCCTGTTTTCCAGCCTGCGGTTCCTGAAGGTCAGGTGGAGAGGTCATGGCTCTGCATCCCCTATAAATAGATTTTGATATTTAGACAGCTATTGCTACTCAATATTAACTTACAGGATAATGGCGAGAGATACCGTATGCGCTGAACCTGTTATTCACGAGTGAGCAGCATCTGTCGAATACAATTCTCGTCTTTTCGCCCTGTTTGGCTATAGCGCAAATCAATAGGGCGAAGGACGTCTTGAGGCTGGGGTGGGGACGGTGAGCAGGGCGGCTCTGCGGGGACACAGTTGCAAGTACAGTGCTGAAACTATCCAAGGACTTCAGAGAGCTGAAGTCAAGGGCCAGGTAGGCACAGACCAGCTCTGAGGGAGCGGAGGACCAATTCAAGAGCGGCTGGTGGAAAGCTTCCAGCGCCGGGTTTATTCTAGGGCTTCTGACGCTGCCCTTTAAAACACGACGAACGCTGCTGAGGTGGAAGGGTCCCCTCCGCACGTTCACAGCCCGATTTCCCCTATTTCTGGCGTTAAAAACTGTGGGTTCCGTGTAGATCCGAACAAGGGACTCGGAGTTCACCACTAACCCTCTTGCTGTTTACAGAGCACTCGTCGGCAGTCAGGGTCTTCAGCTGCCTGTAATATTTTGAGGGAGCAGTAAGTATTCTTGGTTCCAGCTCACAGAGTATCCCCTCTTCCGTATGACCCCAAATCCTCCTCTGCCTTCCTCCACCTGCAAAGCAGAAGGGCTTTTACATCCCCCAACCGTTCTCCCTGGGAGCCGGCCCTTCTCTTGGCGGTGCGCTAAAGATGAAATTCACAGCCGGGACTTCGGTTGAGGTTTTAGAGCAACTACAGCCGCAGCCCGGTACCCGCCGGGATGCGCTGGCCCGCACTGTGGTGGCTGCAGGACACCCCCGCGTGCGACCTCCGCGGGCAGCGGCCGTCTCCGAGCAGGGGGGGTGAGGCCCGTGGGGGCGGCCAAGCCCCAGCGGGACAGGGAGAGGAGCGGGGCCAGGCTGGAAGCACTTCTCCCTCGTTCTGCTGGCTCACGCGTGGGTCCTGCGCCCTCTGCAAAGCAGAAGCCCCGTGCCCCTGCACGCAGTTCTGGAAGCTGGTAGTAACCAAGGTCTTTTGTAGCAGAACGGGAAAACCCGCACGCGTTTCCACCCACTTACCTGGGCATGAGGGGTCGTGAAGGGGGGCGATTGCTTGCCTGTGAATTTGGTGGTTAAAAGAGGTAGCCTGGGGAAGGGGAGGGAGGGGAGAGGTGCTGAATGGTTTGGTTTAATCACTAAAGTATCTGAAAGTTGTCGAGATTTGATTCCCCCCTTTGCTCGTTTAACTCGCTCTTTAATGCTCATGTGTGCCATCTGGTAGTTGTGCATGTGCATGTGTGTTTCGGGGGGTGGTGTGCTCCTTCTTTTAAGAGAAGGGATTATCGCCAGGGAAGAGACACAAAAGAGGCAGGTTTAAGACGCCGCGACTCCCTACAGCCTTGCAGTTTTACAACCAGCCCAAGCGGCAGCGAAACAAACTTTCTGTCAGAAGTTCCCTGACGCTCAGGAGGGACAGGCGCGTCCCGCCGCCCGGCCGGGGACCCGCGGGCTTTGCTCCGGCGGGCAGCGGAGCCGCAGGAGCTGCCACCGCTGGCCCCGGGCGGCTGGCGGCGACACTGGGCGGGGGGCTGGCGGGTGCTGGGGGGAGCAGGCGCCCCGCAGCCCCAGCCAGGGCGAGCCGGGCAGGCGGCTGTCCCCCTGCGGGGCGGCCCGAGGCAACAGTGAGCGCCCGTTGCCCGTGGAGAGGAGCGGGAGCGCTGGTGCCAACCGAGGGGACGGACGTGACTTTCCTGGGTGGCTTCCTGGCTCACCGGGGAGGGAAAGTGCCGCGTGTCCTGCGCCCGGCGCTTCTCCCTGGGAGCTCCGGAGGGTGCCGGGAGGTGCCCGGCGCTGCACGGCCCCGGCGCAGCCCCCCCGGGGCGGCCAGTGCGAGGGCTGCAGGGCGAGGATCGCCTGCGCCCGGCAGCTCGGGGCTCTCTGTGACCCGACGTGCTGCTGAGGGCGAGCTGTTACGGAAGGTGTCCTCGTAAATAAAATCGGAGTTTCTGTGAGGTGCAGTCCCCATACATTTTTAACCACAGTGATTACTAAATTAATAGCAGGCCCTAAGACAGATGTCAAAACGTCTTGAAAATGTTTATCTGTGAATAATTGAGAAGGTGGTAAGACGCATTATCTGATTGTATAATGAAATATGTATGAGGAACAGCTGTTTGCAATAGTCACCTCCCGTTGTTTCATTAGCCTAGAGCCTCCCCCTGCAAGGCGCGCTTCCCTGAAGTTGGCCATTCAGCGCCGGCTGCTTCCACCGGCGGCGGCGGCCGCGCCGTGTCCCCAGGAGCCGCGGCGGGGCAGGGGTGACCCGGTGCTGTCCCTAGGCCGGGCCGCGGGCTGTCCCCGCGGCACCTCTCACCGGTGGTTCGCTCCGAGGGCGGGAGGGCGGAGGCGCGGGTGGGGTCCGAAGGTGTCTGGCCGGGCAACCTCCAGCTGGAGAGGATGCCCCGGGAGGAAGGAGGCTCGATGCTCACCTCGGAGGCGCGGCGAGCGGCCATTTATGAAGGTTTCATGCCGAGCAGCAACAGCCTCCTCCGCTACTTAGTGTTGACACAAACTTCCAGACGTCGAGCATATGCTGTTGCACAGCATTGTTTATGTGTGGTACCAGATGTTGCTTTGCATCCTATTGTCTGGAGACAATGTTTGGTTCAGGTTAAAATATCTTTACTTGAACTGCTCAGTTGGCCATTGTGTGAGCATTAGTGAAGTGTCATGGAGAGGTAATGGGAAGTCCGGGGAGGTTAGCTCTCCGAGCGTGGCCAGGAGGTCCCTGGTTCATGGTGGGGTTACAGCCACCACTGTCATCTTTTGTTTTCCCTCCTCAGAGAACCCTTGTCCTTCCTCTAAAAGGATGTGCCCCGCTCTCTTTCCCCTCGGAGCTTTCTCCACCGGTTCCATGAAACAGCCCGATGTTTGTTTTTCTAGTTCCCGTAAATCGCCCGAAAGAGGAAAGGACAGCGCGGTCCTGCGTCACCGCCGGCCGGGCCGGGCGGAGCGGGGCGGCCCCACGCCCCTGCCCGGGGGCGCCGGCGCCGGGGGGACATCGGCCTCGGCCGCGGAGTTCACGCTCCGGCCGGGGCAGCGGCTCCTTGCCCCCGAAACGCCCGCCGTCCCCGCCGGCGGCGCGGCCGAGCGGCCCAGGCCGGGCGGGCGGAGGGGGCGGCGGGCCGCGCCCCGGCAGCACCAGCCGTTCGGCGGCAGCCCCCGCTCCGCCGGCCGGGGAAGCGGCTCGCCTGGAGCCCTTTCTTCCCTTTAACCCCGCAGCCTGGGCCGGCCGCGGCGGCTGACCTGTGGCAAGACTTTTGCTCCGGGAGAGAGCGGGGAAGAAAGCTATAGACTTTAATCGGATTTCTCCCCAAACACTTCTGGTATGTTGTTGTTATGCATCTATATGGAGATCATTATTTATAAATGAGCGCGTACGATCAGTCGCAAAGACTTTAAGAGCCCGGATTTGTGTCATTAAGTTGAGGGCGGGGTAGAGTGACTTAGCGGGGGACGGAGGTGCCGGCCGGGGCGGCCGCCGGCTCGGCCAGCGGGAGGTGCCCGGCCGCCCACCGCCCCCGCCGCTCGGCGAGACCCCCCGCGGGCGGGGGAGGCCGCGGCCCCGGGCTGGTCCCCGCCGCCCGGTCGGGCTGTGCTGGGGCTGCGGGCCCCGGGAGGGGGCCGTGCCGCCGCCGTTTCCCGTCGCCGCCGTCCCGCCCCGCACAATGGAGGCGTGCTTCCCTTGCGCCGGTGCACCGCCAAGGGCGGCGGTGGCCTGGGGACGTTTCCAGCAGCGGCGGTTTTCCAGGCCGAGACAAACCCTGCCCCTCCGCGCCCTGGCACTGGTAAAGCCACTTCAGGGCACGGTTAACATCTCTCTGAATGCCCGAACGAAACAAAAAGCCGCACGGAGAGCGGAGGTTTTGCGACGCGATGCGCTGGATAGTGTAGATGTATTTGTGTTGTTTCTAGCACTTTTGCTCGTGCGTAATCCCTTATGCCTTTTATTATAATCCTACACATTACAGTTAATCTGTAATGATACTGCTTCAGAGGGACCTGTTGCACACAGTGATGGTAATTTGTAACCTTGGTAACAGTTTTAAATAAAGATTATAACAATGATGTCAACTGTTTTTCTTCACCATACCGTAAATGGGGGCTCAATATTATTGTGCCTGTAAAAGGACAGAGTTTAAGAGACAGTGCCGAGGTTCCACTTTGCTTACCATCATGCCAGCTATCACTTTTTAGCTTGTCCTTAGTAAACACGATCGTGTTTCTAAATAGTATAAAGATTTTCAGACTGCTGAGGACTCTGTAAACTTTAATTTTCTGAATGAGGGGGATATTATTACGAATTAGGGTTATCAGGATCCAAGTACCCTTACCAAGAACATTTCAGCCTTCCGGAAAATACCTCGGAATAAGTACTACTTAGAAACCCTAATGAATAATGCTAATGCTGACTCTACCATTAGCTTTCTGCACAAGCTCTCCCCTCTATTAAAGCTTACAGAAAAAGCTCAGAAGCTGAAAGCAAAATTAAATGTAATTGCTTTTATTTACCTATTGCTTTTATATCATTAAAATATTTTTAGTTACATTTATTAAACAGCATCCACTTCGAGTATTACCTACAATATCTATTAATCCATTTTTGTGTATTAACTACACCACCATTAGCTATTGAAATATGTATATATACGCACACATATATGTATTACCTATATTGTCTTTGCCAAGATATGTTTCAGTTCTCATTAACAAAAGTATTCTTGTGGAAGATTCTACAAAGCATGTTTTTCATGCACACTTATTAATAATCACAGTTTTCAAGAATTAGATATGCACAGATTGCAAATGGAAAGAAAATACCAGATGCAAAATGAAATATACAGTAGAATTGAAGCATAACTATTTTTCCTCCTTAAACTAAAAAATTTACAGAGTGAAAAACGGAGCTATTAAGCTTACTTAAAAGATGGCTTTGTTGGTTTAATTATACTGTAGTTATTTTATAAATATGTTTCAAAGGAAGCTTGCCATATTGAATGTCAATGAAGCCTGTAAAGAAAAGACGTACAAAAGCTAATGCATACCAAATACCAAATTTTAGTCATTAGCATTCCTATTTATTACAAACTAAAGGAACCTATTAACAGACAAGAATTTCTATTTAGCTAGCATTACAATGTTTAGCCATTAAAATAAAAAAGGACCAAAAAATGACACCCCCCCTTAGAACTGTATGTTCTTTTTACTTAGAAAGACAAATGTATCAAAACCCCCTGATAACAGAAACTGTGATTCTTCGTTATTACTGGCTGTGCCACGCCAAACCCTGTACTGCTTTATTCAGGCAAAATTTCTACTTGTTCCAAAGGACAAGATCTGTCCGATTAAGAGCTTCAGATATTTTGCACATACCTTAACAGCTGCATTTGAGGGACTTTTGGTTGTGGGGAAGTGTAGGTTGGTGAAGGCCTAGAGGCTCAAGCCTGGAGGCTGCTGGGCCTGATCCGACGTCAGTAGGCATTTCGCCATCGCATTCCGTAGCTCAGATCAAGTCTGGGGTGTGGATAGCAGCTTTCACGCTTAGGATGGAGGAAGGAAGGACTAAACCATTCGTTAGGTTAGGCAGGCTGCTAACCAGAAGTTTCTTTTCAGTGCTTGTCACAAAATCAGCATATTTATGCATGTGCTGCCTGTTTGTTTGGGAATTCTTCTAAAACCTCTTGGCCAAGCATATATGCTTTTCAAATAACCTTTAAGAATCTGTATTTTTGTCTCTCTTGAAGGCATATGTGATACATCTCAGAGCTTCTAAAAATGTTAAGCATATTATTACGCAGAGTATTAAATTTCACATGTAAAAGGTAAATAAGCTTTGTTGTGTTTTTCGCTGAACTGCATACATTTATGTGAAGGGAGAATCTTTCGGGAACACTGATATTTGTGATGAGGTAACAAAATGATCCTTTCTCCTTCGTTGCACGTGACACGGTCCTTGCCTTCTCAGCTTGTGAGCATCGCTGCTTGAGACTCTGTTGTGTCTATTCAAATTGACAGAGAAATTCAAAACAAGACCAAAGCAGCACTACTGCTACAGAGCTTCTGGGTGACGGATGCTGTCAAACGCCTGTTTTGCCTCAAAGATTACTTCAGTTTTCAAAGAATCGGAGGGGGGGGGAGGCCGGCAGGGAGCGGTTCAGGAAAGTTCAACCCATCTGTTTAATCTTTGTTCTCTGATTTTCATTGTCCATTTCTAAAACAGGTTTTACATTTAATTTAATAAAGTGTTCAGCTTGACTAATAAGGATCACTTTTGATTTTGCTTTTGCAAGAATAGAGTGAAGACTTGTACAAAGAAAATTCACTGCATAAACACCTGCCCAAGAAGGGAAGGTTTGCCCTTACCTCATCTACAGGATTTGTAAGTACATGAAATTTGTTCTCTTCAAAGATTTAAACTTCCAGGCTTTAGGATGCTGTTACAGGGCTGGTGGTTTGTAGCTTTTACATGAACATATGGCGAGAAGTTTGACTGAAACAGTTCTACAGTCAGCATATCTTAGCGTGTACGAAATATTTTGAATAAAGCAGTTCCTGTATGACCCCATTTATGTGATCTGTGTTGCTGCTTTTCACTAATGAAAACAAAACTGATCTGAAATTTGCATGAGTGTGGTGTCTGGGGATAACAGTCTCATGAAATCAAAATGATGCAGGCTGCCTCTGATTTTGCTAAGATAAATTAGAATTTGGGAGGAAGAATCTCATGGAAAATTAAATATAAAAGCAGTCAGGGTTTCTGAAATTTTAAGAACTCCTACTTTTCCTTGGAGATATTTTCTGAGTCAAAGATCTTCACTTCTGTTTATTATCAATGAAGAGTAGTGGTTCAAGAGGTTGCAAACAGAAAGCCCAGATTAAAATAAGCCTGAAGGAATCTTGATGTTGTCTCTCAAGTATTGTAACTTTCACAAGGAGGGCTTTTTCCAGGTCAGCGTGTCTATAAACCCAAATGGAGTTGATCCATAGATCTACAAATCGGATGCTGCTGGAAAGATAGGAGACATCTTGCAGGTCTTTCACTTATACTCAGATGGCATGCTAGATAGCTACCATTAGAAATTTTTCAACAGAAAAGCTTTCATTTGCAACATTTCTGCCTACCAAACCTAAGCTGATTTACCTCTAGGCCCTGTTGCTAGAGCAGCAGATACGTTTAAAGGAGAAACAGTAATAATGCAATAGTTGTGACAAAAAAAAAAAAAAAGAGCAGCCCTATGGAAGAAAAAGCAGTGTGATGAATCACTCCTTTGTTCCAACTGTCCCTTTAATACAAAGCAGAATACAAATGTTTTAACAAAAATGCTTAAATTGTTGCATTCTCAGCAATGGCTTCTCTTTTTAGCTTTAAATCGTCCATAGTCCTTTGTAGCCATATACAGTATGCGACAGAGCAATTTGGAAAAGATTCATCTATCAAGTTAAACAACTTTCTGGTGTAACTTCAGAGAGGTTTATTGCTTATTCATGTGGAAGTGAGTACACCCAACTTGTTTTGCCTGGTTTTGCTACTTTTGCTGGTTTGCAAGGCTGTTCTGGTAGCTGCAAATGGCTTCTCAAGTGACATTCGCTGACATTCAGTGGTGTATATTTATCGGTATTCTTCACCTCACTTCTATATGTGTAATCTAATTTATTTTGTTCTTCATAGCAAACTCCTTTTCACTGTCCGTGCCCTGAAAATGATAAATGCCAAAGTGGCATATTTCCCTAGCTGCACTAAAATGTCACTGTGAAAAATCCTTAATGGACTAAGTGTAGCTTTTCAGGTTAGAACTTGTCAAGTTACGGAGATATTCTAGAGTTTCTCCTTAATCCACCATTCTTTGGAACCACACCACTGCAGGCAGAGACTAATTATAAGTTACACCAGTCAGAGCAGGACAAAAATAAATGAAGTAGAAACAGTTTGATCAAATAATTTTATACTTGCTTTCTGTGCTTGTGCTGTGTTACCTGATTTCCTCTGTTTAGGCTAATGCTGAATGTACCTTACCATTTACGTATGAATATGCATGTATGCTGAGATCTATGTTATTTTAAAGACTTTGCTTATCACTGTAGCACTGACTATATTTATACTGCTCCTACATCTAGGGCTGCCAAGAGAAACCCTCCATGCTGGCCAAAGGAATAATACAAATTAAGAAAGAGTCTCTGATGGCACCTGTGATTAAAATGAACATTAATTAAAAATGGATGGGTGAGAGGAAATAATGTTACTAACCCTCTTTAGATCAGGTACGAGAACAGGGCAAGAATGACTGACTGAGACATTAAGGCAGCCTCAGAAATACAACATAGCTGCCCTGGATTCAGGGCTCTAGGAGATTAACCTGCTTTTAGGTTTCTGTTCCTTTTTTCATAGTCCCCAGTCATCTTTTTGGGCATAATGCTCAAGCCCACAAAATGTAGGTGTAAGAGAAAACAGTTTTTGAGAACATTCATCCCAAATCTGACTGCAGATGGTATTTTGGAGTCACTTTTCCTTAGTTGTCCCGGCCTTTGCAATGAATACTCTAGTTCCTTGGAAGTAGAAAGCTTTAAAAAGTAGCATACTTCCCTTTTCTGTGATCCTAAAGCATCATCCTCATATTTTCCCTCATTTAAGAGCCAGAAAGCACAAAAAGAATGAAGTGCTAGGACCAACAAGAACATGTGTTTTGCTGGCAATGGTGAATGGTGCACTTTATCTGACGAAGTGTAAATTTTTTGATGCTGAGGGACAACAGCATCACTTTAGTTCTTATGAAGTAGGAAGTAGCTGAAATTATTTTTATGTAATTTTTCTTCCACTTGTGGCGAAGTGGTATTTTCTTTATTAGCAAGGACAAGAGGTCATAAATTTTGAAGTGCTATGTAGCGTAAAACACTTATTTGACTTATCCAGAGCCAGGGTGCAAGTGCTTTAGGATAGAATCTGCTTTCCTCTTCTCCCATTCTATATGTGAACTTCTACCTTGTTACAAACATGCCTTAATACAATACCTGTGCACTCTTATAACCATACCAATTCCACAGGGCCCACAGTTCACCCTTAGGATTTAAGTGTTCTTAGTTAAGCTCTGTGATGGCTTTCTGCGAGAATGGGACTTTAAATCACTATGCCTACAAAACAGACCCACTGGGAAGAAACCTCTTTTCTGACTAACCTTAAAATTACGTCAGTCTTAGGAAAAAGCGTGCTATGAGTCCATCAGTTTTCCCAGTAAACATTTTCAATGCTTTTTTACTGTGTAGGCATAGCTCACCCCCTATTTTACATTGGAGAAGAGTTCAGATCTTTGTTTCCAAGGCAAAGTTACAGAGAAAAGAAAGCTGTTCTCCTGGAAGAGCTGATACCAGTAGCAGGAGGAAGGTTTTTTTGTATACTAAAGAGGACTTATGTTTGCAAGCTTTCCCCCCCCCCTAGTTAAAACAGTTGGTCTAAAAGAAAATACTGCTGCTTTTCTGAAAATACTGGAGTTCTTATCTGTAGACCATACTACTGCTACAACAGCAGTAACATTACCATACTTTGTCCTGTAGGTGTGAGCAAAGTAAACTTATAATGCTTTTGAGATGAATTCTTACCATGCCTTTAGCCCTTTTGCACTGCTATTTTATTTGCAGTTGGTGCTCCCCTGGAAGTGAGCAGAGGCTCTGTGCTCGGACCTACAGCTTTGTAGGCTTTCCCGTAACACTGTCACAGAATCCCAGAAGCACAGAATGATTGGGGTTGGAAAGGACCTCTGGAGATCATCTAGTCCAACCACCTGCTAAAGCAGGTTGTCCTAGAGCAGGCTGCACAGAGTTGCGTCCAGGCGGGTTTTGGGAGGACAAAGGCTTTTCTCCAGTTTACTCTGCAGCCCTCAGAAGTCTACCCTGAGTTATGTTTACTGGGCTTACTACCTGTCATAGTGAAAGTCAGATGAGGATGTTCTGCTACCACTACACTTGAGTATTTGAGGAGCTCTAAAGAGCCTTGAGGTCCTCTACTGCTTTCAAGATGCTTTCTCCCCACTCAGAGGAGCGTAAATTCAGCCACTGACGGAGGTCAGAACATGGATCCGAGAGTTTAGCTTGTAATGCCCCTGTGCTGCACTAGCCTTCAGAAAGGTAGCTGTCTGCTCCACAGGCGTGAGGCCAGCGCAGCCTGCACTTTGCTTTTCTTTAGAGACTCTTGCCAAGAGCTCTCTGGGTCTGAGGAAGCAAATCAGCATCGAGCCTTCAAGCAGAACTTGCCAGTCTGGCACCTGTTTTGTAGCACGGCATTGCAAGGACTTCAGCTTTTCACATCTCTTTATTTAGTTTGACTGTTTATGGCCTTTCAAATACAACTGTCTTCTGAGGGCCCAAATGCCGCAGGGGACAGTTTGGCTTTGTGAAAAGACAGGGAAAAAATGGAAATACAGCAGCTTCCCTAAAGGCTTATTTATAAGGTAGACTGCTGCTTGTGGCTTCTTTCCCATGGAAGACATAATTTATCCTAGTGTTTGACATATATGAAGATACCACCCCTGCTCTTTGCCAGCATCAAAAGGAAGATGTGCTCAAAGATCTACAGCCCAAGTTGTATGCAGAGATTATCAGCTGCTTCAGATTAAGCACATCTAACATCACTGGGACCAAACTGGATATTGCGTTACTATCCTTTTTACCATTCTTTTTATTCTTACATGTATATACAATAGTTCACTTGAAAAACAAAACACTGAAATAAAAGCAGCACACATTTTTCCTGCTGAAGTGGTCTACCTGGTAATAAGATACAAGTACTCATTTCTAAAAGATACTTTAGAAAGGGTCAAAGTTACAGTAGGAAAGGAAAGGTTCAGTCTGGCCTTTTCAAGAGAACTTGGTTGGTGCCTAATATTACTCCATTTTGGTGGGATAGAGCTAAAGCATCACCAGAGTCCAGAGCAATTTCACACATAAGCATGGGTAGATTTCCTGGTGAACATTTAAGGGTGTTGCAGCATCCTCGCTAGATTACAGTGTAAACTGTGGCCACGTCTCTGCTCTGCTCCCTACACACGTTATAGGTGCAATCATCTCTGTGTAAATCCCTTTGGGGATCTGGGCCTGAGTCTTTTTGAAAATCCCACCCACATGGGACACCCGTAGGTCAAATGAAAAATTGCATAAGCTATTAAATAAAGCTATAGCTTATAAAAAGTTACCCACAAGAAAGGTACACAGGTTAGTGCTGCTCCAGGGCATCCTTAAATCACACTTCAGCAAGTTATAAAGTTATCTTTGGAGAGCAATCATACCAGGTTGTCAGCCCTATAAAGATAGATTTATGTGTCTCTGACATGTCAGTTGTCGTCTTTGCCACTTCATTGCGGCTGTGATATTTTAGCAGGAGGTAACCACCACTATTCCCCTGCCTGAAAATCCACAGAATTTTTCTCTGTAAACATCTCTTACCCTGGGTATTTCCCCATTGCAGGGCTCCATCTCTGAATTCATCTGCGTGTTTGCTTAATTCTCACTCACAGGTCAGTGCTTGTTTGTCTCAAATTTTTCTCTTCTTAATCTCAATTTATGTAGCAGAAGGTTCACAGGCAAACCTTTTGCCCACAGAAGGCTCCAGAGTTTAGTGGTTTTTTACTAGTCATATCATTTAAACGGAGACAATTTTTTCTTTCTGAGGAAGTAATACAGGTCGTCATCCTGCATTGGAAAAGTTACAGTCTTCATCAAGAAGGAGCTTCATCTAGTGGTTTTGTTAGTAATCTGTACTGTCGATGCAATATTTTTGTTGAGCTTTCTTTCAGGGCTTGACTCATTTCTCCATATATTCTCCCAGCATATTGTTCTGAAGTTGGAAAAATGATTTGTTCTGGCTGAGTTTAAAGTGAACAATTAGAGAATGGGAACTCATGGAGCGAGCTTAAGCAAAATTAGCTCCCAGAGAAAGAGGCTCTAATTTTCCTGAAAGGTGAGCACAGTGGCAGTGCTGATGCCAGGCGGGAGGCTGTGTCCTCATTTCAGCTACACCAGAGCCTGAACCCTTGCCCCAGGTTCACAGCCGTGCGCACAGAACTGGTGTTTGGTAGACAGAGGCTAGAGAGAGAATAGTGCATGATCCAGTACAAATCTTTCACCTAAGTGATATAATGTTCCTGATAGTCTTTAACTTTTGCACAAAATGCCCCCTGGAGACATGTTTACAGAGTTGCCATTTCAGCAAATGACATTTTGCATATTCTTTGGAAATGCCACATAGGTAGTGCAATCATCGTCAGCTGCAAAGTGACCATGTGAACGGAATATGACTCAGCTGCTCTCTGGGTTACGAATGCGGGCTGGCTTAGACTGGCAGGCAGTAAGAGAAGCTGCAGTCGGCCTGGGAAGGGGATAAAACACATTCCCCTCAGCACTGCCGTTTTGGGATTCCTGCAGTGTCCTACACAATATGCTGCTGGCATGTAGCGGAGATCTGCTTCATACCAACGAATATTTTTTGATAAAAAAACCCTCTTTCTAAAAGTTTCTTTTTTCAGAGTGATTCACCAGAATCAAGACTCAGAAGCTGCTAAGGAAATATTCTAAAAGCTTTAATGGCATCACTTTTGGAAATTCCTGGTTATTTCCTTTCTCTCATTATGGCACACCAAAACTTACTAAAGGCCCATAGGAGTTTCCCCCTAAATCCATGCTTTAATTTCCTGTTGTCTCCACTGAACTTTGTGACTATGCTCTTGACTTTACTGATCTGATTATTCCCTTTGCCCACACCTGCCTACTGCCATCTCCTTCCTCATGCTGGGGACAACCTGTTTTTACTAATCACCAGAAAGCCTTTCTATTTCTGGTTGGAATGATTTTTGAAAATAACTTCTCTCTTTGCCATTAACTCTCTTCAAATGGTTGGTCATGGTTTATTCTGAAGTTGTCTGTTTCCTTTAGACTGTAAGTGTTTTACAAGATAAAACGTGTCTGATCTCACTGTTAATACTTTGCAGGGTTCAGAGCAGAACCGAGTGAGATCAAGTAAACCCACTCATGAAACTTCTCAGGATTTCATTGATGCTCCAGTTCTTTCCTGTAGCAAACTCGGGTGCTTTTAGAAAGTTTGTTTTTATACAAACACGCACAACAACAAAAGGGATGTACAGCATGTGATCTCCCCTACATTCTCAGGTTCAGATTCCTGACCTGCTATCTCTCTAACTACAGATGACTGTGCCAATTCACCCACAGCCTGATAGTTATCCTAGGGCAAGGTACACTCCACAGCTTCTGCTAGAGATGATCTGCTTCCTATAGCAATGTATTCTTCAGAGTCATTAGCTGAATTTGCATCCTCATATATTGGGTGAGCGTCCCCACAACTGCGCTGCAGAACTGCACTGGAACTGAGCTGCACTTTCTAATGAAAATTCATTTTGTTGAAAAATTCCCAATCAGCTCTAATTTGGAAGCCCCAGCTGAGCTCCCGCTGTGAGACACATATCGTAAGAGACAGATCTTGCTGTGAAGGGCTGGCGGGTTGGAGAGACGGAGGCTGAGAAGAAAAGCACAATAGAAAGGTGAAATGGCTTCCTTGGAATCACACAATGGGTCACTGGCAGTTTTAGGTCTTCCTAGTGCCAACCACAGCCCGTGCTACCTCTCACATCCCGAGCTCACAGACAGGCTCTGCTTTCCCCCGGCCATCTTTTCATTAACTAGATTATTCTTGCGTGTAGATTAATGCATGGGTGCACAAGTTCAGCAGTTTTGAACCTTACTCTTACAAGGCATCACGTACATATATGGTACCATCAAAAACTTTGAGGCAACAGATAACAAGGATGTCACAGTAAAATACTAAAAAGGCAGACCCTGGTGCGCCAGAGCAGGCAAGGGGAGAAGGAAAATCAAGTACTGTTTGAACTAAAGTGTGTCAGCTGCTCTGAGCAAGGTAAGAAATATCAGTCATGCTTTACAGTTTGGAAAATCTGGCATAAATTCATGCATCTGAGCCTGTACAGTTTATTAAGCCAATGCCATGGTCAGAATGTGATGCCTTACTTAAAATTAAACTTTTTCCTTCAGAAGCTTCCCTGTGTCCCTAAGACTCTTTAGGAATTTTTATTCTAAGAGCAATTTTTTTTTTCTTGTGGTTTACACTGATTAGTAGGAACAGATTAGAGATAACTTGTTGTGTTTTATAAATAGCCTAACAGTGTATTTTGTATCTTTTTCCCAAGAGCTTTCTGAAACTAAAATTTCTCTTTGAGGACAGCTGGTCCATGCCCCTGAGGAAAAAAGGTGCTTATGGCAAGGCTGAGGTTAATGATTGTAATTTACAGTTTTTGTGGAAATATAATTTTGCTTTTGCAGAAATCTCTCTCTCTCCATTGTTTTAAAAAAGCAAAGATACTTAAATAGGGCTTTACATTTTATTACCCCAAAACGCATTTGTTTGACTAGATCATGTCAGTATGTTAACAAAATAATTGATATTCCAAACATGCTTGGTGAACTTGAATAGCAAAGTGAAGTTTATATATTTAATCAGATATATTCAGTAATTCTAGTGGAAGATGCAGAAGTGTTTTCCATCAATATTTCCTTAACTTTGAAATGAATATACATTGCCCAAGTTCTCGTTCTTGTGGATCCATTTTCTATCCATAACCAAGCAACTGAATTTCTTTGTATGAATGTTTACAAAGGTTGAAAAGGAAAAAAAACCCACAGGGTTGTATGGGTAACCCTTCTTGCTGGAAGTGCTTTTACAGATAGGTTTTCAAGGGAAGAAAAAGTTTTGCAGCTTTTCAAGCCGCGAGTTGTAAGGTGGGTCATAAGAAAAGTTGCAATTTCCAGAACCGTATAGTATTTTTTTCAGGAATGTTTGGATGTATTATAAAAAGTCTACCATTTCTCATTCTTCCCCCTTGTGCAACACTTTGTTCTTCCTTCTGCATGAGATCATGACTTAAAGCTCATCTAGTTCCTTCAGAGAGTTTCAAAAGGTTAAAAAACCAAAACCAAAACACTGAAAAAAAATAATATTATAAAAAGCCTCTCCATAGAGTTATGTGGTTTGAAAACCAGACAGGGAGCTGTGAGGTGAGAACTGCCTGGGGACTGGCATTGCACAGGCATAGAAAAGCAGCAGGATAGCGTGGTACGAACAGGAGCAGTGGAGATGCTAAGAGAACACTTGAAGAGACAGCCCAGAAGTGGGATATGAAACGAAAGTTGCTGAAGAGGAACCATCGGGAGGACATGAGCAGAACAGGCAATCTCAAAGAGTCTGTAAGACCAGGGGGGAGTGCAGGGATGCTGTGAGGCTCCTTGCTGCTATTAACCCATCTACCTCTCTGCATAACGTTCTGGGAAGATACCCAAAAGGAATTTGCAGAACGTGGTTTGTAATCTTTCTCTATATTTATCACTACTCTCTGTACATTGTCTTTAAGCAACTTTCTCCAGTAGTTACTGCTCAGGAACCTGGCCAGGACAGAACAATTACAGATGGGCTTTTTGTGGGTAGCGTGACTGGTAGAGAGGTGGTGAAGGCAGTGCCCCAGTGTGTTATGTTTGCAGTTTGTATCAGGAGTGGCCCTAAACCCTTCCACTCCCTGGAAGATTTTCTGTTCCCAGGTAGTATCAGTAAGAGTGGAGTCCAAAAGGGAGACTTGAAGTATTTCTTCAGGAAGAAAAGATGCAGATGTGAATACTGGTATTTGTTGTCTGACGTTTTTAAAAGCGTTGCTAAATAGTGTGGTTTTATTACTGCTAATAGTAGAAAAACAAGTAGAAAAGAAAAACATAAGGTCACCCAAGAGTCACAGTGTTGTTATATATTTCCTTAGATGATCTTAGTTGGAAATCTCATTTCAGATAAGGCATTATTCTTTTCAGTGGTGTGGCTCCTGTTAGGTTATTATAGAAGTAAGGCTATGATGATTTTATTGTTAACAAACTTCTCTTGTAAAATATAATCCAACATTTGCACCATATTTAAAAAATGCTGTAGAACTGCTGATGGAAGAATGTTATTTTTGCTATGAGATAATGAGCATCAAATAAACTTATTTAATATGGAAATTCACCTTTCCCAATATATTTATTTTCAACTTCTACAGCGTATTCAAGTATTTTGTGTAGCTTCTCTGCTCTGAAAACTCCATGGGCAAATTTACATGGATTTTTTTTTTTTTTCAGGGGAAAGTGGCAGCTGAACAAAACATGTTCTTTCAACCAAGCAGCGAAGCAACAGTATAGAGCCAGAGCTGGTAGTCCTTGTGCTGCAAATCCACATCAATTCAACTAAGACCAAGCACTTGTGAATACTAAATTCACACTAGTGTAGCTGGGAGTAGAAATGGGCCTTTCTTTTCGAACTCTTTGGAATCTGAACTGAAAAAAAGTAGCAGGGTTTAACCTTTAAACTTTTCACTGACCTGTAAGCAGTACTTTGGATTATATCTGCCCTTGTTAATCTGAAGCCACTTGCAAACATAACTGGCATTCCTGTTTTTATAAGTATACCTCACATAGGTTATAGAATGGGTTAAAAGTTCAAAAGTTTGGCTCCTGTTCATTGTGTCTTTAACACCTTTGTAAGTGTTCACCTTTGCAAATAAATTTTGTTAGTTAGCAGCAACATAAGCAATGCTTTGTGTCAAAGTGCATTACTTAGGTGATGGCCAGATGTAAATCTAAACTCTTGGAGGTGCAAACCCGATTGTTGATCAAGACACTAAATTTTGCAGAAGTCCTGTGTTACTGTAGCACTCTATGAGGACCAGATATTTTAATACCACTTTCCAGCACAGGTGAGTAGAAAATCTTCCACCAGCACCTAATCAGACCATTATTTTTTCTTCTTCAGCTTTTCTTTCTTGCTATTCACGTCACTGCTTTGCATGCCCTTTTCCCTCGCATACCTTCCCCATACATATCTTCATTTTGCTCTATTAAGTCCAAAATACAGGTGCAAATGACATAAAACGGACCAACGATTTCTCTTGGACATTTCATTGCTGTTATATTTGAAAGAGTTTAATTAACACTAGAAACATCTACTGCTTGGTATAAATAAAATAGTCTAAAATTGGTGATTGGCATTTCCTCTTATAGTTCACACAATGATTGCAAAATATCTTGCCATTCACATGGAAATTTGTCTTCTAAGTATGCCTATCCTTAGTGGAAAAATGTCATGGGCAGAGCACAAATTTAGGAGAGGGTATGTTTAAGAACGAACCGCTATACCATACTCTGTGTTCATCATTTGGGTCAAGAATTTTCCTGCTGGAATGTTACAGCAACACAGAGACACTCATGCACCATCCCTTACATTCAAGCTACTCTTCAGGCACAGAAATACTGGGCTTAGAAACATCCAAAATTTCAAACAAATAATTTTGCATTGAAATATGAAATTCTGAAAATTACTGACACAACCTAGCACAGCAGAAGACTCAGGCTGAGTCAGTGTGAGAAATGCCATTGTAGCTTTAGAAAGCTAAATGTTTGGGATTTGTTTCCCTGTGTAGTTTAACCAGGACCTGACACTGTAAAGACATTGATTCTCATAGGCTTTTAAAGAAATAGAGAGTTCATAAGCAGAGAGCAGACACTGAAAGGTCTTGTGATGTAGCTGGTGAAAAGCATCTGTATTTTCTGTTGGATATTTATTTACTGAAGAATTCGGAAAGTGCTATACATTTTTTAAACATCTCTGCATCTCTTGCTGTTACATTTTGGAGAATGACTAAATCCCTGGAGAGGGGTGAGATCTGTAAAAATTGTCAGTTGTTAAGACAGGGTATTCAGTGAATAAATGAATTATTGTGCTGAAGTCCTTTATGGAACATTCCTGTGGTGCTACTTTAGTAGAATATCAAGAACAGAAGTGTTCAACAATATTACTTTAAATTCAAAATGCCTTGAAAGGACTGAGATTCAATTTGCAAATGTAATCAAGAATAAAACGTGTGCCTTGGATTACATGTCACTTTTTGGGATGTTTTGACATAACACATTTAGAAAACACTTTCCTGTGACTGCAATGATTAAAATAGATTTCAGTTATCTATGACTTAAAACAGAGCCAGTTCAGTTCTTGGTGAATTTGTTCTCTGCATCACAGTAAGCACCAGCTGACATGCTCACTTGTATATCAGCGTGGAGGCCAACTGCTTAAGGCTAAAGTGCTATTGTGTTACTTGTGTGAGTAATCCTATTAGCACCAAGAGAATATAGGCATGAATAAATTGTAGAATGGTCAGAAGTGAGAAAATAGCCTAACTTCCTTCTCATTTCTAAAGACGATCTGTGCAGCTATTTTAGACAGCCTTCTTGTGCGATGGTACGAACATCTTCAAAGCCTTCAGCCTCTTACCTCCTTTCAGGAGTACCAAAATCACACCAGCATTGCAATGTGCATTCAGCTAGGCATACTCAGAGATGTACTGGGTACATACTCAAATACATTTGATAATCTGTCCTCTTCGTTTCCAAAATAACAAATATAAGGATACACAGGAAGTTACTTTTCTCTGTATCTAGGACCAGAAAGTATGTAATCAAGAAATTCATATAAATTAGGACCACAGAACACTGTTCCCAAAGATCGACCATGCCCATAATGGAAAATATACACTAGAAATTCAGTATTAAATCTACTTTTATTAAATTTGTTGGTAAGATAATTACAGCTTTTTGATATTAGATTTTAGTATTAAATGTAGTGTTAAATTTGAAAAAAATTAGGTTTTGATCCAAGCAGACAAATTCTATCACTGAGTTATGCTCAAATTTGCTACAGATGTTTGTGAGACTTGCAGATATCGGACAGTGGCAGTGTTGGGTTCGCTAATGAAGTGCCACACTTAAACTTATCTGGGAGGGCAGGTAAGCCTGCTTGTTAACAGTAACTTTCTCAGAACAGCATTGTTTGTTCACTGATCAAATCACCCGCCTATCTGTCTAGGCCAAGCAAATACCTGAAAGAAAAAAAAATTATTACCTTTTGCAGTGCACCTGTTCTTAGTGCATGATGGGGAGGATTGCAAAGACAGTGAGGGATAATGATAGAGCATCCATCAAAAACATGTTGTTACATGACATGTCATTTTCCATGGCACATTTGATGTAACAGGAATGGGACAGGGAGAAGGAATTTAGTTGTGGTTATGAAATTCAGGACCTGATTATACAGCCTGATGATGACATGGACCTCTGTTGTCACTTGGCAGTGATTATGTATTCACCCTCTTAAATAATAATTACGGATTAATAATTATGGGTTAATATTATATGAAGTTGCACCCTTTCTGAAAAGAAAATGAGGTCTGACATGTCAAGGACTCAGCTTAAAGGTGTTTTGGTTTCTCTCTCCTTAGTGCTGGATCTAGCTGTCGGTCTGTTATCATTTTAGCTTCATCAGATGAAACAGCAAGATGGCCAAAGGCAGATTCTCCTTTCTACAGCATCCTGGGACTGGTAGCAGCTGCACAAGACGACTGACAAGAGGTAAGGTAAGGTTAGAAACACACTAAGGCAACCCCAGCATCAGCCAGCCATTCCCCACTGCTCCTGCTCAAACCCATCTACTTCGCAGGGATTATTCCCACCTTCACTGGGGAACGAAGAGAGACAGCAGCCCTGCTCCTTAGGCCATTGGTTAGGACACTTATGGGACCCATGTGTTTGAAAGCTTCACGTGGGAAAAGAAAATAGAGCCTGAAACACTCATACCCCAGGCCAAATGCAGTGGCACCATGCAGGTGGGTACACCGGGGTGAAGAGCACCATCCCCAGATTTTTTCAGAAAGCAACACCTGTCAGCACTCTTATTCTGGCCCTGATCTGAGAAGTGTGGTCTGTGTATAATGTTTGGGAGACAGCCCCTCGGGCGAGGCAGATGCACCCTGGCCTCCGGGTAGGTCACGGAAAGAGGGAGGTGTGAGGAAGGAAAAGGGGAAGGAAGAGAGCTGCTCTGTGCTGGCAAACAGGTGGTCTTCTTGATCTGCACTGGAGCAAGTACCCTGGGAATGTTAAAGCTGAAAATTGAGGAGCTTTAGCCTGTTTAAATCTCTGGTGCACCTATGCCTTTATGTCCACCTCTGCAGAGATGAAGAGCATAAGATTTGCTGTTCAAAAGACAGATTCCAATAATGCTGAGGTTTGGTAACCAGTTCCTGTCTTCTCCTATGCTCCTCTGAAAAAGAAAAGAGAAAGCAAGTCCCACAGTTTCACATTGCTGTTAAGACTTGACTTCATCTACTTAGAAACATTAAAACCCGGGTACATTCCAGGAAAATAGTTTTAGGAGACAGTATTCAATATGCAAAAAGATACGCAAGTAAACTTCAGACACGAAAGTACCAGATCTTAAAGCTTGGAATCTAAAACTGCAAAGTGCACAGAAAGAAAACCCTTATGGAGATACTAAAATGTCTAATTCATTATTATTTCAAAAAAGATTAAAAAATAATTTCTTAACATTAAAGTGCAATCAAGCACTGAAGAAATTATTTAAACTTTCCATAGGAAAAAAGCACACTCTAAAATGCTGCAAGGGTATTGATGGCTATTAAATATTTACTTTTCTCTCTAGCTCACACTAGAAAGAGTAATTTGTATTTGGCAGAAACTGGCTGCAATTACATTAGTCAATCCAAAAGCCCAACTTGCTCATACAAAATGCAAACAAATTAGTTAAAATGGTCTAATTAGCAGACTGTAAAAATGCAAAGCAAGGCTGGCATAAAAATGTGTGCTAGACAAGTATACTTTTACAAAATAAACAGAAAGGCAAATATGAAATAGTCTAAAAACTCCTAACTAAAGGACCATAATGTATACCCGAATATTTAGGGATTGCATACTTTAAAGAAAAGTTTCTATGGACTCTTAAATATTTTCTTGCAACCCACATTCAGTCATGAATACATGATAAATACCATAGCTGAAGTTCTACTGGGATTTTAGCTCAGTGCTGTGAAGCCGTGTGAGGTCAGGTTATATATACGTTTTGTGCGGGAATATACACAAACACAACTCCTAGTTGAGTTAACCAGAGTGCAAAATAGCTTTGGAGCATGCAAAGAATATAGGATGTGGCCTATGGAAGGAAGGTCAAGCCATTTCTTTAGATGATGTGTATTTGTTTTTGTTTCCAAAATTAAGATAAATAACTGGAAGCACATGGAAACGTGGAAACAGTTAAGGTAAAAGATAATACACATTTGTTCTTACAGGAAGTATAAACTATGGGCATTGTCTACAAAGACTAAGCTTACTGGTTAAAAAGAATCACGACAATAACTGTATTATTGTTGTCATTGATATATTAGACCAGAAAGGGCTTTAGCATCTCTTGCTTCAGAACATTGCTGCAATTTCTTAATCTGTGGGTTTTTAACTCCCTAGTTTGTATACTATAGATATAATAGCCCATTATGATTTGTAAACTATCATATAAAAGAAACTATTGTGAAGTGATGATTTGAATTTGTCTCTATATCCTTCTCACCTCACCACATGCTCTTCTGTCCTGTCTAGCTGTCTGGAGCCACATTCTTTCTTCTTGCCACCTGACAGATGGCAGAAGGTGGGTGGCTTTGGCAAAATTAATTAGAGACGCACTGAAGAAACAATAACCATGAACACCCTCTGGCAAAAATATGATGTTATTTGGCACAAAGAACCTTTGTGCAAAAGCATTGCAGCAGCAGAAGTATCCTGACTACCCTGAAGAAGAGGTCACCCAACAGAAAACAGTCCTTGGCAAAAGGAGAGCAGCGTGGCCGTGAGGTGTGGTCATTATCGCCATTACCGCTTCTAACGCCTAACAGCTGACTCATGCAGTTATTTTCACTGAAATAGTCGATTGCGGCACCTTTACTCCCCCATGCTGTCCTCAGTTCTGCAGATTGCCTCGCTGTGCCAAATACATTCAGTCCATCGCTTTTTCTCATGGAGAATAATTTATTTGGTGGAAGAATATCTCAGTCTACAAAATATCCCTGCTGGTTTCAGTGCCATTGAAGGAGCAAGGTATTTGTGAATGTCAGAACAAAGTCCGGTGTGGATAGCTGAAAAATATGGATGCTTCACTGTGAAGATGTCCTGTTATCTGTTATTCGACTTAGTGCTTGACAAATAGATTTGAGAATGGTAAAAGTAACAAGCTATTTCACAGAAATTATCTTCTCCACTTTCTCACCCATCACAACATCTTCTCACAAAGTTTTCCATATACTGGGAATCTTGAATCCCACAGAACTCTCTGGTGATGACTGGGTAAATGCTGGGTATATGAGGAAGAAAAGGAATTGCTGGCATCAAATAGGGAAGTTAAGAGAATCAGGGCTTGAAGTATGAGGAAAGAAGTCGCACCATGTGGGAAAGTTCCATTGTGTTGGAAAGAAGTTCCACTATGGTTTCCCAATATGTGTTGCTCCACATCGGTGTCATCAGTGTCGTCGGTGACAGACGGGAGATAGGATGGCTGCTTCATCTCTGCTATGATCATGCTAACAGATCTAAGTACTGTGGTTGCTCCCTCTTCATAGGGCTCGTGGGACTGAAGAGCAAAATGTAACACAGCTCTCCAAGCCAGTGACTGCAGTGCTCGCTGTCCTGTGTTTTGCTCTTGTGGTCTTTACAGGCATCTGCAGCAAGCCTAGGTGAGTTAATCTGCCTGTTGCACTGGTTTGTTCATTCTTCTCTGTATGTGCTGGCAGCTCTGTTATCCCCTAGTTGCCAAATATTAGGAAAGACATAGGCAGCTGAACTTTTACCATTTTCCTCCTAGAGCTGTTCACCCCTTGTGTGCAATTCACCAGAGGGGCAGATGAGCCAGGGGTATGATTTAGCCTTGTGCACCTCAACCCATTTGGGAAAATTGCTCCATCTTGTCATGAAGTCCAAATCACCTGGTTGACCAGCCCAAGAGGAGATGTGGCATATTCCCTGCCCCCTAACTCCGCTGAGAATAGCAGCGCAGCATCTATCCGTAACCCAGCCTCATACATAAGTCAGCCTGCTTTCACAGAAAACTGCTCCAACTCTACTTACTCCAATGCAGAGACTTCCACTAGGTTCCCTGGCTTTGACTGATGCACAGATTATATCTGCTTGCCTCCATTTTTAGTGAAAGATGGATGGATAGGGTAAGCAGAGAAATAGAACCATGTACACAGTTATTCTAGGTCTAGTAAGCCCACATAAAGAGATGCGAGTCGTGAGGAAAGGGTCGGGACCTTGCAGGAAAGTTGAACAGGAGAAGATGTTGGATGGGAAAGTGGATCATCGAGAAAGTGAACAGGGAGGGAGAGTGATAGAGACAGAAAACGAAAGCAAAAAAGACATAAGAACTATATAAAGAAATAAGGTGGAAAGAAAAAGCAAGTGGCAAGGAAGACTAATTGCGTATTTCATTGTCTGAAACAGTGTTTGTAGCTGCGATATGACAGTAAAAATCAGGCTTGTTTTCACAGATAAACACAGCACGTTCACTGTCAGGAAAAGCATGACGGAAACAAATAGGGAAGAAAGAATGAATGGTCAGTTATCTCAAGGAGAGGAGGTGGCTGCTGGAGACCCACAGGAATCTGGGCTGAGATCTATATTAAAACAGAATTACTCAAGATAGAAAAACTAAAACTTAGGTGAAGAGTTCAGAAACCCCCTCTTGATCCCTCTTGATACTGAGTATCTGGGTAATAAACCAGAACTCAATAAATTCTAGTTCAATAATGACAGTGCATGTAGGGAAAACAAATACATCTACATGGCGATGAGCACTAAATGAGCTATTTCATCTCAGGAAACACATCTTCAAGAGCCTGATAAAGATGTCAGCTTAGTGGTCAGCAGCAGTAAAAACAATTAAGAATTATTAGGAAAACACCGGAGAAAAAATCAGAAACTATTCTGCTGATATGTAGCCTGTGGTGGACAGTCACCTCATCACAAAAACAACGTAGGTAAACCAGAAAAATACACTGAAAGACAGAAAGAATGGTTATCTGCATTGAATAGCATGTTATTTCTTCAGGAGACACAGAGAAGGTAAATATGAAAGGCTATTAACTATTTATCACAACAAAGGAACAAGTGGTACATAAGAAATCATGGGGCAACAAAGCAAATGAAAGAGAGTATTTTTTTCACAGAGTAGCTGAAGTGTAAGACTCTTTGCTACAAGATGTTGCCAAGGCTTAAAGACAAGTAAACTCAGAAAAGACTCAGTAAATCATGGAAGGCAAGCCCTGCCACAGTGCAGCATTGAGATGCCAGATCTGGGTGTGTAGTAGTAGCAAGTGATGAACCACTATATAGTTCTCGGGTTTTCTGGAGACAGAATACTGGAAAATGTTTTGTGTGGTTTTTTTTTTTCCCGTTATGTTTGATCCAGTCAGAATACTCTTTGATAGTCTTTGAGATACAAATAGAAAAGAAAAGAAAGTACAGTGCTTTTATGTTTGCAGGGGATACAAAGTAGCTTTCAGGGGTCTGAGCTGGGGGGCAAAAAGCTTGATGCATTTTCTTCCTGAGAAGGCAGCTGCTTTACCTTTGGCTCTGATGTAACTTGGGGAACCTGTTGTACCAGGCCAGTCTCACATCATTTCATGTCCTATTTTCAGAAGTCCTCTTTCCTTTGTTGGTTGCATTAATGTTATGCTACTTAGAGAAAATAATCAGTGTAAAATTACGCACATATATACAGAATGGTTAAATAAACTCTCGTTCCCTAACTCGAAAACACAACATTTTTTCCTTTGCTGCCGTGTGGATCAACCAGATCTAAAGTTTGTGAAGTGAGCACAGTTTATCCCAGACTCATGCTGGAATAATTTATGTTCTTGAGCCTTTGCAGATGTATAGTTACTAGAGAGCTGTCTGCCTACAGGAGTTTTTACACATATTTCACCTAAATCAACGCTCCAAATGCAACATCGAAGATGCAGTGAGTTTGTGTGGATTTGTAGCACTCCCTGGAGGACTCTATGTCTAAAAACCAATAAACATTTCACCATTCTCAGTGTGTGAAGATTTCCTTCATTTTTGATGCATGCAATATTGACTGGGTTTTTCATTTTAATTTCAGCGTTATTCCACAGGTAATAAGTAATTGGAGAATAACTTCTTGCAAGTGAATGATAAAAGTGAAAATTAATCGTTCTTTACTTAGCTGTTGCTGTTCATTCATTATAAACTAACACAGCAAAACAGAATATTCATTTATAAACCAAACACATTTCATATTGATTGACAACTACAGCAAGATCTTGATATTTTATGACCAAAGCAAATAAAAAGAAGACTTAAAGAAAAGGTTATTTTATTTCTGTGTATGTGTTTTTTGTGTTTGTACACCTAGTATGTGTCACAGGTTCAGCTGAAAACAGTTAATCTTTCATAAAACTTATTGTTACATCCTATAAGCCTATGTGGAGATTAAAATTCCTAATTAATACTCCAAAGTCAGTTGATATAGAGGACTGACTGAATATGGGGTCAAGATCTGAAATTCATTACTTAATCAGCAAGGTGCTGTTTCTAGAATGAAGTGACTACAGAATGTTTCTGAAAGGCTGGTCAGAATCCATCACTGCAGATGCAGAACTGCAAACATGTACTAATGGTGTGTGTGGCCAGTGTTTACAGAGGTCTATGAATAATAAATAATCTAGATAAATAACCATACTTAGAGCTATGCAAACAAGAAAGCAAATAAATCAAGGCTTCCCGCTTATGTGTAGATACCAAACACAGCAATTCTGCATGTTTTTTTGTTTGTTTTGATTGTTTGTTTAAGTAGGAGATGGCAGACACAAATTTAATTAACCAAAAAAAATTAAGTTAGTAAAAACTGTTTTGGAGAAAGATCACAAAGTGGATCAAACTATCAGAGACTTGGCATTCATGGTCATCAGGGGAAGCGGGCTGCATCTTGCATACATACACTGCCATGCAGACTGCATCCATTCACTTCAGGACCTGGCATAAAGCAGCAGCATAGCCCAGGCAGAAGATCACATATGACTACTGGCATACAATGCTGGAATAAAATAAAGGAGATTCAAGAGCAAAAGTGAAAGGTCTATGTTAGTTTATTTTTCTGCTCGTGGGAATTCAATTATTTTATCTTATAGCAAATGAAATGTGTGGGTAGAAGCCATTCTTTTTAATTTATATTGTTATGTTTGATGCATTAAGAATATGATGACAAGTATTATGTGCGTTGTTTCTGTGTGAGTGTGTATGTAAGCAAAATTTCATATGAAAAGGGGAAATACAGGGATCACCTGTCAAGTGCCTGCTTCCTTGAGCTATCCTGTCCACATCACTGCTGATTCTATGCTAACAGACTAGCTGTGAAATGGTTATTTCATTATCTGGGTAAGTGAAATACACTTATTTCATAATTCTTTATTTTATTTCCAGGAATTTCTGTAGTATAAACAGTCAAGTTGGCTATCCAGTTTATACTTAAATATGATACTATCCTTTTGCATCTTGAGGCTCTTTATGTCCCCACAAATGTTGGTATGTGTGCAGTATGAATCAAACACAAATAGTTTAGCATAGAAGCAGTACCACTGCATCCCCTCCAGGGCCAGACTCCCTCCAGGGAAGACTCTCCACACAGTGCTTTATACCTTGGTGCAGAGAAGAAGCTTTAGGGAATTCTTGCGGACAGTCTGGGCAAAGGAAGGCAAAGGTCTAATGTGCGACATGGCTTTCCATTTTTGTGCTGTAATTTTAAACATTAGGTAACGTCTGATTACTTAATGTGTAGGGTTTATTAATGTATTTTTCACACCAGCTGATCAAGCACTTCAGGAGTACCAATGCATTTCTTGATAAATTTACTGTAATTTTTAATGAGAACAGGCAGCTGTGAAAATGGTCATGAGCAATGATTTCTGCCTACTTCTGAATGCCACCTGTTTTGGTGAACAAAACTCCCTACGGCAGGTTGTCCTCCGCATGGCCAGTGACTGGTGTGTCCTGCTCAGGGTATGATTGGAAGGTTGGATTTTTTTTGTCATGGAGGGACACACAGAGGATTCCTGATCTGCTGCTGCATGGCACTGAAAAGTCTGAATGACAGTCTTGACACCGTGGCAGTTGTGCACTGGCACCAGGGCTCCCTGAGACCACAGTGCCCTCCTGGAAGTAGCTGAGCTGTTGCCTGCAGACCTCGAGAGTGTTGATGTGGCAGGTTCCAGGGGAAGAAACTGCCACCAGAGCAAGAATCACCCCTTCCTTTCCCCCTCTGTTTCCTATCCTATTTGTAGCTTTTGATTTACATCAAAGGACTCAACAATATGCCTGCACAGAGCTCACCAACCATCCGGCCACGCAGCACCTGCCCCTGCTCAAAGAGAGAGCTGGAGGATGAGTCTCTCAGTCTCTAGTGACAGAGGCTTACAAAACTGTCTTTGGCTTTGGAGGGGATGTGAGCTTTTCAAGCATCTAACCAAGCCTGTACCCTACCCTTCCTCTGCCTCTGTCTTGTTAAGTATTGACCTTTGTGGAGTCTACTGAATATTTTTTACCAACTACTTTTACTCCAAGTTGGCAGGTCATCAACAGTTACTCCCTAAGAAATCTTGGAAGCTAGGAGTCACAATGCTGAGGAACCTCCTGCTCCTGAGCAATGTCAAAAAAACCCTTTGTATGTATGTATGTATGTATCTATCTATCTATCTATCTAATCTATCTAATCTATCTATCTATCTACCTATCTACCTACCTACCTACCTACCTACCTACCTATCAATCAAAAAAAGAGTTAATGGCAAGGAATGTTGTTCTATGTCAAGCTAGGCAACTGAAGTCCTTATTTCATCATTACAGTTTATAATTTGTTTCAGAGAAGAGTCCATTCTAATTTATTCCAGTTTATTCAGATGCTGAAAGGATATTTGAGGTATACCTAAAAAAATTTTTTTTAATCTGAAACAAAACTGTGGCCTCATTCCACAGAAGTTACTTTAATTTAATACTGGAACTTAAGCAGAGGACCCTGATTGGAACCAGGGAAGTTACATCAAGTGAAGCAGAAACAACACAGTAGGGAATCAGGCTCCTGACTGCACAAAAGTTTACCAGACAACCCATCTGTTACTTCTTTTTCTACACTGTGAAACTTAGGAATGGAATAAGAATAAAATAAAGCTGTTCTATTTACAATTTATGTGATGCAATTTTTAGTGGAAATTAAAAAAATGGAGTGAAGTTTGGAGTTTCTAGTCATCCTGGTTCGCTGCTTATTCTCTATGTCCTATATGTGCAAATGTGGAGGTGCAGCCCATCTCCTTTTAAATGGTCACATGCAGGAGCAGCCAGCTTGGACCTTATATGATGAGGGTGTTTCATATACTGTGGTGTTAACTGTAATGCAAATTTTTATTACACTGTTTATTTCACTAAGCCCTTGCTAAGACCATGCATACAGTAGTCAATTAAAAAAAATCCCAAAACAAACAACCTCCCAGTTTTCCCAGTCTCTATGGCTGATTTAACTAAAATCTAAGTAAAAGCTTCTTTTACCACCTCAGTTAGGTTGTTTACATATAACAGGCACCGCTGAGTAGTACATCTGGTTAATGATTATCTTTTACATATTGATATTAGTACCTGAAGTGGGAACATCTCATTTCCTGAATATGATTACCATTTTGAAATCTTATGCACAGGGGAAAAAAACCAATTCTATAAATTAAACAAGAAGTTCTGAGAACTTATATCCCCCAGTTCACATCCAGATACTAATGCATCTCATTTACTTTGTTGCTACTCCCTTGAGTTATCTGTGTCATGCAGACCAGTCTTGCATGTCATGTTAACTATCCACTGAAAAAAGCTAGAACTGTACTTGTAACAGTGCCCTAAGCTAGCATACAAGGTAGGTAGAAGAACATAAAAAATTCATCACTGTTACATTTCAAGTTGCTGGGATATTTTAATTCCAATAGGACAGAACCCATGTCAGCTAAAGATGGAGCTATAATTAAACTGATATGGCATTCACAATTGCCTCGAAACCCGCTGTAGTTGTCATATGTTTCTTTTCCCCATCTTTAAACTATATGGAAATCAATTATCTCAACAAACCAGCTGTAAGGACTGTATGCCAACCACTTACACTTGAAGTGAATAAATTATTTGAAATTCATTATTGATGTGAACAACTCTCCAAGATTTAAAGCACCAGTCCATTTTCTGTGCTGAGATTCACATGGAATTTTAACAAGTTCAGCACTATCCTCCGTCATAAATTCGTATAGCAAACTGTTATGCAAATAGCTAGAGTTCAGGGATTGGCGAGCCGTGCACAGAAAATTATGCTTCAGATGACAAAGTGCCCATGAGTTAATGGTTCTTTACATTTAGTGACAAATTTGTTCCTGATTTACCCCAGAGTGACAGACACAGGGTAAAAGGGGGACATCAGAGACTGAAAATACCATTTGTGTGTCAAGGATGTTAGCAACCTGGAGTGGTGATAGGCACTGGTGTCTACAGGATATGAAATTGAGTTGATGTGATGTCATTTTGGCTCTACTGTAACCTGGTTATCTCTTGCCAAGACTTCATGTATGATTAGTCAGCTCGGAGAGGACAGCAAGCCTTATCAGGCACACTTCCTGACATTCCTGTCAACTTAAGAAATGTGGTTAAGGAATTTAAGATGAGGTGTCACATCTTCATATCAAATCCCATTGAGTCACCACCTACAAGTTTGAAGACTCCTTCTAAAAATATTAATGAAAGGAAAAATGAAGTTTGGGCTGGATTTGACCTTGTAATGCATTTTGCATGCTATATCCCTCTAAGTTAATGTCTTTGTTATGCATACATCTTATTTGTATACACAGAAAATAATTGTTATGCAGGCTGTGGAAAAATATTATTTATTAATACTAATGCAAAGGCATGCTCTGGGTTAGCTGACTTCTAGTCTGTAGAATAAGGCAACCTTTTATGTGTCTGAGCAATTTTAAAATAAACTCCTTGTGTAAAAAGCTTGCAATCCCATATATTTAACAAGGACTGTATTTGGAATGGTTAACAGACAGATGAAAATACTAAGCATAATATTTTTTCATCTCTTCAAAGGAAAATCTTGTACAATGTAATGTTCACACTGTATACAGACTCTTTCAAGTTTCTTTTCAAAAGCAAGTTAGCAGCATGCTATTTTTATGCCATTACATTTGTCCAACTGCACAATTTGTATTAATAAAAGCAGTTGCATTCTCTTCCTTGCAGTGGGGCTCAAAGTTAAAATTCATTGCTAAGCCAAAAAGATTCGTTATACGCTGCAGACCAAAACACTGCATAAACAAGGCACACTAAAGGGTCTGTCTGGACTACCATCTGGAAGACTGAACATGCATAAGTACCCAGTTTTTCAGGCATTGCCAAGTTATTCTTCCAAGTATTTCAGGGCCTGGTAAGCTCCAGAGTTTTCTCAGGCAGCATACAACTGCTTCACAACCCTTAAAGAGAAGCTTACACAGTTACAAATCCTGACACATAAGGGACACATTCCTTCAATAACAGTTTTTACAGTTAATAATTAAATATATACCTGTATGGAAGAAGCAACCCCAGGAAAAATAATTCTACATGGCACAAACATTCATGATTCCCTCAGATCCTTGCAATGCAGGTCCAGAAGGCATGTAGACTTTGTAAGTGCATCCAAGAACAGATACAGAAGACTGTAACTGGCTGTAAGAGTCCTGTTAAAAGGAACACAAAGGTATAATTACGTGATAACCTTTGCTCTTTCTGTTACTGAGTAGAGCAGCAATAAACTTCTTTTTACACCTTGTAGCTTATTTTGTTGATTTCACCTTTCATAAAGATTCACTATTTGGTTGAATAGTCCTACAAGGGTTTTTTGCTCTTCCAGAACCAGTTTGTGATGTCTATGTCCACCCTGAATTCTTGCTTCCTAATGTAAATGCATTTCTTGTCTAATCTTATGAAGACAAAGAAAGAAAAGAACACTTTGGGAACACTTTGAAGAGAGGAAATTACTTAGACCTTTAGCTCTGTCACTTTTGTCATGACAATGAAATGCAAAGCAAGAGCATCTGTGACCTGTATGTTCAGCAAGCTAAGCCCATGAAGTTCAGTCTCATATCTTGTGCTTGACTTGAAGAAATGTCCAGCAGCCAGAAGAATTTCCCTCCAAGAAATAAATGATAAGTTGTAGATCTTTTTGTGCACAACAAACACAAAGCTAGAAAATCTCTTCTTTACCAAACTCTCATGACTATTACAGAGTAGACAAAGACAAACATAAAAGAGGAAATGGTTTAAAACCTCGGTTATTTCAAGCTGAGTTATAGAAACATTCAGTGATCCAGAGAGAAGATATCTACTGCTGGTGTACCACCTTCAATCTGAAACTATGTAAAACCTGATCTAATTAACTATAGAGTCTGACTTGTCTTCTGAAAGTCTTCTATGGAACAATAATTTATTTGTGTAGATCTGTCAGTCTATAAGCAAGCATGAGAAGTGAGCAATAGTTATGTGCTTTAGACTAGAGCATCGTTTCCAAATTCTTCAAGCTAAATAGGTCCAAGAATACTACTGGATCTCTCATGCTTGGATCTGACAGCTGGGTTGATTTTAGCTGAAACATCCTGCTTTTTCTTGGGATAGACATCGACCTTTTTAGATGTTGGATATTTATGTGCTAATATTATCCTTGAATGTACTACTCAGCTGCAACCTACCTCTACAGTTCCTTGTCACCTACAACATCAATATTTCTATCAAAGACGTGGATGTGCACAAGACTGCTAACTGCCAATGCCTGGCAGTCCCACAAGCCCTGGAGCAAGCCTGGGAAATACGTTTTCTCACTTGTCTTACCAGTAGGACTCTAAGCACGCTTATGCCAGCTACAGTTGTCAAGGGACAGTATCCACACATGTCTTAAAACCAGCCACCACTCTAAAATAACCCTCTGGTAAGAATATGCATTACCCAGCTATAGATATGGGCTGTGTGGATATAACTCCCAGGTTTTCATGTCTAATGAGGTAATTAAACCAACAGATGATTGGCTGGTAATTGATGGAGATTGCTGAAATTGTCCCACAGATGGAGAAGGCAAGAGTGTGCAAAGAGAGACAGGTTGTTTATGAGAAGACAAAAATGGTATACGACAGTGATTAAGATGTGGAAGGTGGTGAATATGGGAGATTAAAGTTCACAGTAGTGGAACTTCAATTCAGGATAAGATTCAGTTCACCTAAATGTTGGTGCCTAAATATTTGATGTTGGGCCTCTGCATTGCCCAGGCTGCCTCCATAGTCAAGCAAGCAAGATGACAGGCACCCCCAAAGGGCAAAGCACCTCCTAGAATGAGAATTATCCAAGACCAGAGGAAGGGATTCTGTCCCAGGGATGATTTTTTCTCTCCTTTCACAATGGAGCATGTTGAAAGGTGTCAAGACAAGCTATTACCCTCTGATTTCTTGCTCTAAGATTTCAAGGAAAATTTTTGTTTCTGAACATCTGGCTTGGGCTTATCTCTAGTTCTTAAAGCTAAACCACTCATTAGAACAGAAACAATATTTCTTAATATTTTCATTTTTGTAAGTACATCGATAGGATAAAGAAGTAGCTGATGATCAGTGCATAATGCGAGGCCAGTCTGTGGCGTTTCGCTTTGCAGGGGACGACATTAAGAGCTTATGTAGACCCTAGTCTTACTCTTATCGAGGTCAATGAAAGTTTTACTACTGACGTCAACGAAAAGAAGCTCAGACCCAGATACAGTAGCCATCAAGTCCTTGACATTGTCTCAAAGGGAAGAGACAATTGCCTCACAGCACTTCTGACCTTGCTCTCTTTTTAAAATTTATTTGCCTTTATCACTGAGCATTTTGTTTTCTGTTTCACCATCCAAATTATTCTGAAATAGCTTCCTCTTCTGCCATTACGCCTAGTGACTGTTTATGCCTTTGACTATGTCTTCAAACAGCATTCAAGTTCCAACAAATAAATAAGCAAGCATGTAGACATATAAATAACAAATAAATAAATAGGACATACCAGGCCTGATCTATAACTGGAGTAAGTCAGCAGAGCTTAATTGTAGTCAATGGCAAGTACGATAAAAAAAGAGTCCCTGCTCCAACCGATCTTTTGTTGATGGTCACGGCAAAGGAAATAACTTGACCTCATTTCCAATGTACTTACTCTTTATAGTAATGAGTCAAATATGAATGTTTGCACTATATTTCACTGAGGTGAGATTAGGAGAAGGTGCCAGGAGAGGGGGCCTTCTACATAAGACAGGTGAAAAAGAAGCAAGCTGGAGGAAGAATGGAAACAAATGGGAAGTTTATTGACATAGGGAGGGAGCAGCTGAAATGGACTTCTAAAATTTGTACATAGCGTCTCTTTGTGCCAGGGATACATACTGGCATATGTCTTACTAAACATGCAGTTTTCCCCTTACCTGAATTATTTTAATTGCCAATTACCTCTTTTGAAAATGAGTCGGGGTGCCACACAACTTCACCTAAGAAGCAAAATAATTTATTATATATTTTATAATCATAAACTGCCCTGCAAATCCCTGTAATTGGATAGAAGGCTTTGCAGACTCCAAAGGCTTTGTCGTTCCAGCTCCTGCTCTTTTCTCTGGCAAAGGTTAGCCAGAGCTCTAGCAAAAGGACGTTTGCTTTTCAATGGGAAAAGAAAGAACCTCAGGGTTCTGGCCAGATCCTATTACGCTGTTATCCATTCCTGACTCCTGATTTTCTTGAACAAGGTCTCTCAAGGGTGTTTGCACCAAACCCATCCCCTCCGGGAATGTCGTCATCACGTATGTGTCCTGTAAAACACACTAGTTTTTCCTAAACACAGTCTAGTTCTGCTGTTTCTGCTGGGCCCTTGACAGTGTGTCATCTTTGAAATGTCATTGCATTAACCTTTTTGCTGTGTTTGGGGTGCCAGTGTCAACTACAGGCGCCTCCAGAAGGATGTGCATTTGATTGGCAAAGACAGGATGATTGACACAGGGCTAGTATTCTGTCAAAGCTCAAGCGTATCATTGCGTGGCAAAGCTGTTCTGCTCAATGCCACCCATTTCCAGTATATATGCCAAGTTCACGCATTTCAACCCACTGTCAAAGACAGCTAACAACTGGTATTGGTGATGTACGATAAAAAGAAAACCTACCAGTAATCACAGACAGAAATAGCTATAATTAGGATAGTAAAAAACCCCAACGTTTTAATTCTGTCTATCTGTCTTATCTATCTATATTTATACATAAACACACACTCTCAACTAGCTGATTCTTCAGTACAAAACTGTAAGCTTTGAATAATTAATATGTAAGGTCTACTTCTTCATTCTCTATTTTTCTCTGTGGGAAGTTAATGGGAGTTTTTCTAGATACCAGTCCTACAGATTAAGTCCAATTATCAGCAACTCTGATTTGGGTACCTGCGAAGTTTTAAAACGTTCTAGCTTGTCAGTCTTACACTTCACTTTCTGCTTTAAAACTGAAGATATGCCTGAGAATAATTAAGAAAATGTTTAAAGAGAAGGATAATTATTGAAGTAATTTGTCTTTTAAAATTAACAATGTTCTCTTATCTATTGGCCTAAAAACCTCTGTGAAGTTTTTGTACTATTCAAAGAAGTCATTCTATCACCTTCTCAAATGAGAGGGTTCATTTGCATTCACTGATCATCTCATTACATTTTGCCTGTAGTCGTTCCTGCAATTTCAGCTGGATATGCTATTCTTCTCCACTTACTCTCTTAATGTCTCGGGTGGCAGGCAGTGGCATTAAAAATGTGATGCTTCTCAGTTGCATTTGATAGCCAGTGAAATAGTGTTTCCTTTCTGAATAAGTGAACTAAGGATGAAAAATCTGTGAATTTCAGGTTTTGTGCCTTGTAGCTCTATGTATTTTTAGAAGGTGTGGGGTTTTAGAAGCATCCCAGCTTTTGCATTTAGCATGTGTGTCCATTTCCAATGAGAAGGTTTCTTCTACTTCTAACACTGGCTGGGTTTTTTCTTTCCTTTAGGAAAAATTGTTTCATGAATTTTATGGGAACACATTGATTTCTGAAGAAAATACTGTCAGGAAGCCTTACTTGAGGTAACAGTGAAATATATCCACTTACGTAAAACACTGTTGGTACATTCTGAATCAGGAAAGTTCTGCTGATCCAGAAAGGATGCTAGGTCTTCCCCATTCCAGGGATTTCCACAGATGGAGGTTTTTACTCTGGAACAGAGTGAAACTGATAACTAAAATCTTGGTTAATTTCTCACAATACAACTCTGGGTTTGTGTTTTTTCTTTCTTCTTTTCTACCTCTGGATGTCTTCTGCTCATGTTGTCTCCTGCCACTTCTCAGTCATGCTTGCTGGCTCCTTCTTCCCATTGCATGCTTCCTGTCCATAGACCCATGTCTTAAATATAGTCTCCAACTCTATGTTTGTGTTCCCATTGCTTGACCAAACGTTATCAAACAGCATTAAACTACTGCATCAACTTCTGCTTTGTCATCCCCTGTGACCCAATATTCAGCTGTTTATGATCTGTTTAATCTCACATAACTGTTTTCAATAAACTCTCTGCTGAGCTTTTCTCATCACATGCCCTCCACATCAGACATTCTCCCCACCACAAAGTTGCATCTCCCTTTGCTTTTATAGCGTTATCTTTTATTAGCTCTTTCCTTATGTCTTCCTTTAGCATATCTTTTTCCCTCAGCCACCTGTGTAATGAACACCACTTCAGTGGCAACGGCTCAGAAATTCATCTCTGCTAGGTCCTGTCTCATCTTCATCTGCACAATCCTGTATCTTAGCCTGTCTCCAACAAAAACCAAGCCCCTCATCTTTGCTTAAACATTTTTGACCTCTTCCATGTTATCTGTGCTGCCTTTTTTCACTGACATTGAGACTTACAATTTGAGCATCATCTGTGACTTCCTCTCCAATCACACATCCAAGCTACATTACAATTCTGCCACATCTATCTCTAGAACATACCTAAAATCTATTTCTGACCAAATCTCACATCAAAACCCCACCACCTGCTTTGCTGCCCACTGCAGCCTCCTCCTCTTTGGTCCCCCTGACATTCAAATCACTACTTCGGCATCACTCAAGACAATTTGCACAGGGCAAACCCTTCTCACAGGTTGGAGTCTTTGTTTTAAATCTCTTCCAACAAAGTCCTCCTCTCCTATATTCAAATTCCAGTTGTTCCAGTCCTTGCTGTCAGAGCCCAATCAATCCCTTCTTAATTCTCCGTCCTAATTTCTTTGCATTGCCCACACTGTACCCTATTGACCACCCACTGCCGTTGCCTCCTCTGTTTTTAGTATCACCTCTGTGTGTGCAGTGAGTGCCTGAAATGCTGTTCAGAATCATTACCCACTTCTACTTTGAGCACAAAAGCAAATAACGATTTGTGGCACAGTTATTTGATACATAGAGATAGTCTATTTACATACTGATAGATGGCTAATTGCTTTCATACTTACTGGTAATAGTTCTGTTTTGCCTTATCATAACTCTCTCTCCATTTCACCTGCTCAAAATAGCTCTTTGTGTGACAGGGCCTCCGTAGACCCTGCAACTTCAGAGAGGATTTTGTAAATTTGAAGGAACTTTGTAATACCATTTTATTAGGTAATAAATTCATAAGTATGATTCATAATTTGTCATACCCTTAATATCTTCCTACATTTGTCATCACTTCCAAAAGTTCTCCCCAAATATTTTGCCTTAAATAACTACTTCCTTATTTAAAATCTTTATTTAAACAAACAAGAATAAACTAAAGATGTTTGTGTTTATACTTATTGAAGATCTGTAGCCTTATCATTACAGGAATTATGATTATTAGTCTCATTTGAATGTAGTACTTAATTTCATTATTAATAGAATAAATACAGAATTTTTCAAAATTTACCTTTGCAGAGCGCACAGCTCATTAGAAACCTATAGAAAAACTTTTGAACTGACATAAAATTTAACAAATGCTGGAAAGAAACTCTTAACTCACTTTACTGTTCAAAGTGACCACACCGTGTTTAATTCATGGTTAATGGTGCTTAGAGCTCTCCATTGGGTATGGCCATACTGTTTAACAGGGGTGTCTCTGAAGGCGACTGCTGTCTGATGTGTGAAGCCTGCAGTTTTGACATGGGACATACTCTGTGGTTGCCCCACTGATTCAAATAGTTTGGAAGTAGTTAGTATGAGCAATGAAGTGGGTAGTGGGAAGGGCAATATCTAGATCTAACAGTTTATCACAGCTAGGTAATTTTTCAGGATTCTAACAGTCTATCACACCCCAGCTAAGAAATAACTCGGTTTTACAATGCTACTTGTAAAGAGTCTACTGCTGTGCTGATAGCAAAATACACACACAGGCAATTAAGAACTGATATAGGGGAAGATACCATCTGATGAGGAACTAATAATGATGAGCTCTGTGATAATCTGACAGACTCAAGAGATCTGCAAAGACTTTCTGGAAATGGAAGGCAGTTAGAATGCAGCAGAAAATAAAGTCAGTAACTCTAAAGAGGAAAGGTCTCAGATAGCCTGTCATTCAAGAGGGGAAGGTCTGCCTCTTGGCAGGGCTGTGGAGGGAGCCAGGGATGTGCTTCCCAGAGCAATGGCAGGGGAATGGGACTTTTTGTGAGTGGTTTGATAAATTCCTGCTGCCAGCTGTATTACTACTCATGTTTTAGGGAGTGCACAGAACTTTCAATCTCTCTTACAGTTATTAAACACAACTAACAAAGAATCATTTCCTCCTTTTTCCTCTTCCTATTTGTTATATATCTGACTGAGGGACAGTATAGCGTGCTTATACATATTCATCCTAAAATGGATTTCTTGCAAAATCCATGATAACTAGAAGTTGATGGAAGGTACATTTTTGCTTTAGAATATGCTAAAAAGCCTTAAAAATTTAATTTGGTGAATGATTTGAAATGTTCTGGGCTTTAAAGTGTTTTTAGTTTCTCATGTTATAGCAAAAAAAGCAGCCTTCATGCTATTACAGAAAATATTTCCACGTACAGTCTCATAAAAAATTGTCTAAAACATATCATGATGTTCCACAACATGGAAAACACTTGCTTTATCAATCACATGAGCCAAACCCACATTTAAAATATTAAAAATAACTAAACAGCTCCTTATCTTGCTTTAGACTAACATTCATACCATCAGGAATCAAGTTATGATGAAAGTTTAAATTTAAATGTAAATCACAAAATATCCAGGCAGTTACGTGCCATGCCTTCACATACCAGCTACCTCTCACTGAGTGATGCACTGGCTTTTCTGTAATCTCTTCTTTAGCTGTTTGGCCCTCTTGGATAACTCTTAACAGCCAGTTCCAGGAAGGAGAGGAGCAGAACATGCTTAAGAAGTAAAAAGTGAAAGTGGAATATTGCAACATAAACTTGGGTCTTGCTTTTTTTTTTTTTTTCCATTGCTTTCTTTGTAGGATGGGTATATTCATTCTGAATTGTCTGTGTCTGTCACACTTCAAACTAAATTGCGTTTACTTTTGACACTGCATTCACTGTAGGCTTGGTGCCTGACTATCACCCACCTCATGGCACACCTTTGTATAAGACACTCCTTGAAAATGTTGCAACATTGTCATTGGTGTTAAAACCTTTTGGTATAATCCTCTTTTCTCCATACCTCACCTTCCCCAGCACCCTGTGTCTTCTGCTTTCTTCTAAACAACATGCATGGACTTGCTGTCCCATGCATGTACTGCACTGCACCCTGCTCACCGCACCATCGCAACCTCGGGACTGCTGCTGTTGGTTTCTGTAGTTCCTACCTGCCTGTTTGTCAACCCTTTTACTGAGGCTTCACATATCATCCATCCATCCTTCCCTCCATCCCTCCCATGACGATATCCAGCTCTCCCTGCCACTCTACAGAAAGCAGCGGGTGCCCTTAGCTGCTGTTACAATTCCTGCCACTGATTCTTCCTATTCTGTGTGGCAACCCAGCCCAAACCTCCTCCCATGGCCCCTTGGGGTTTGGCATTCAGTTGCAGCTCAGGTTACTGCATATTTCCCATCAGAGAATTAAGCTCTTCAGAGGCAACTGCAATTGCACACAAAAAATATTTTTCACACTAATAGAGTGCTCTCTATATTTTTGATCCTCATCAGATAAGACTATAAATACCTGAAAGACTGGACAAACTTGTGCAACCATTTTTCGGATTACGTAGTCTACAGGATTAGACTTCTTGCAAGATTTCCAGAACTTCCTGGTTGGCTGAGTGGAAATATTTTAAAAATAACATCTTAGAATATTTCAGTGTTTCTGTTTCCTCTATTGGTCAAAAACAGGAAATGCAGAAGCATGTGAATCTCAAGTTTTACTAAACCTCAGAAAAAAACTTTCAGAGAGAGCGCACCAGATTAGAAGTCAGTTTCTATTTTCACTGAAACCAGTTTATCCATCTGCTTTAAGCATCCTTCAAAAACAACACTGACTGGAGTATTTTGCATATTTGTAATGCCTGATGGAGATAATATGCAGAGAGCAGGCTGGTTCCAAAATAGGCTCATGCTCCTTGTGTAACCTGGTGAGTGAACATCCTGACACGCAATTATTTGTTTTTTCTCTCTTTGCTAGTGCAAAACATTTGATTAGTCAGGTTTTAATTTATTTCCATTTACAATGTTACCTAAGGATATTTCTTATCTGAGAAAAGCATTGCCATTCGAAAGAGCGTTTTCCCTCTTTTAATAGCTGCCGGTTCAGTGCTAGTTACCTTATAGCATATATAAAGTTAGGACTGTTTCTTCTCAGGTGTATCACTGTACACTGATCAACACTGAGTTTCATCTGCTGTTTTATTGCCACTTCCACAGCTCTAAAGAAGGAGCACCTAACCTTTACCTTATCACATATTCCTCTGAAAATGTATTCTGCAAGTCTATTAACTCTTTCCCCCCATACTATCTTCACACTACAAGTTCAAGCATAGCACCACTATGGAAGAAATTTCCTCATAATGTTTTATCCTACTTTTCCAATTACCCTATCAATTTCATTTTTTTCAAGCTTTAGATTTAGCTTTTCCTGCCTTTATTCTCACTTTGAAATTGGCTTCTTACATTGCAGAAAACTTGACTTAGGATATATCCAACCCTCCTGTCCTGCTGCTCTTACTAACATAGAAACCAGCCTTGGTAAGTTGTGTGATGGGGACAGTGCAGAAGGCCAGCAGAGAAGCTCTGCAGCTGCTGCGCCCACTGATGCTTTTGTGGTTAGTACAATTCCACTATCTTCAAACCAGAAAATAGTTAAGATCAGACACTATTTGTACTAATTTTCTGAGGCTTAGTTCAGAAATAACCTATTTTCTCCTACCTGCTCCAGCAAGAGGATGCTAGCAAGAATGTGTGCAAAGTTCATCACTAGATTGAATGGAGGTCAAACTGACTGATGTTCCCTTGGCACCTTCTCTGAAGTTGCTTGGGTACCTCCCAGTTCACACAGTGCAAGCTGATGGCTTTCGTGATGTGCTTTCTCACCCTAGAGCAACTTGCAGCTCACTGACTTCTGAGCCAGAGGTGACACCTCTGAGTTTTAATAGATTTTCATGGACCATTTGTCTATGAATTTGTCCAAATGCCTTTGAATCCATGTGAATAGCCACAATATGCTGTAGCAATGAGTAAGAGCAATTTATGAACTGAGAAGAAAAAGAGTATCCTTTTGCTTTCTCATTTGATTATTTCATCTGTTGCCCTTAGCTGTTGCACTCTGGAAAACCATGAACATGCTCCACACCATTTGTGATTTTAAAGATTTCCATCACATCTCCCTTAGTTATCTCCTCCTAGGCTGAGAAATCCCAATCTATTCCTAGTTGTGCCAGCACAAGTCTGAAATCACCCTTCTTCCACTCCACTCCCCTTGTCTCCTCTCTGTATTTTGTCTTGTTCTTCCCTGAGACTGGGGATGTGTGAGCTGTGGGACCAAAACTGTGCATGGTATTGAGGATGCTTGTACATGTGGGTTTGCTAGCAGCTGAATGATCATCATGTTATATGTAAGGTCAGCACTGGATCTGAAGTCCATGTGCGTCATTTTATATTTTTTAATACCAACTTTCCTTTAGCACGTTATTGCTCAGACACTTGATATCATGAACTCCTCCTGAAGCTCCTTACATGGTTTGCTTTTACATTCCTGAAAACCTCAAACCAGCAATGTCCTTTACCACCTTAGTATTGATGCTTTGTCTAAATAATTGAAAAATATGTGGTAACTTACAAATAAGCCTCTGTGAGACTTCACTAGAAAGATTATTTCATTTAGAAAATTTCCAAGTCATTCCCACACTTTCTTTCCTACCTTGTAACCGTAAGAGGATAAAACTCTTTTCCTACCTCTTATTTCATGTCAGCTTATTTCCTTAAAAGCCTCTGTTGAGGGACACTGTTGAAAATGGAAATCCAAAACTTATCAGCTGATCTCCTTCGTGCACGTACTCAATGGCTCCTCCAAAGGACTTGAACAGATTCGCAAAGGATGGCTTCCTAGCCACGTGTGCAGCACATACATGGGTCCAATTCTGACCCTATGCCTAGGGGTGCTGCTCTGATGTAGATGAAAGCAGAATCAGACCATCTGTTGAAAATGCAACAGAAGATACTTGCTGTAGTGTTAAAGTAATTGGGTGTTGATATTTCAGAGGTAAGAATATGCAAGTGTTCACCACAGTGTTGCTGTGTTTGAAAACTGCATTAATTGGATCATGTTGAAGAGATGTGCCTTCACCAAGAGACAGTAGCACTGAACAATATTCAATAGTCAACAAAACATTTACATGGAAGTGAATGCAATTTTATCAGTTGATCAGGCCTGAATTCTTTAAACAACTTGTTATTTACCTAGATATAAAACAAAAAGAGCAAACAAAAATGCACAATATTTAAATGATTAATAAAATATCTTTAAAAGAACCTCACAGAGCTTTAGCAAACTTCTTGCACATAGAAGTTCTCCTATGGGCATTGCATAAACACCTGAATGTAAATTCAGAGGTTAACATCTTTTTAAATGTTAAAAGCACCGGCAGGGTTTTGAATTAAATGTCTTTTCAACCACAGGCAAGGCTTTTTGGAAAAATATATAATAAATGCTCAGTCTTACATAATTGATGGCAGCAGCTAATATTGGTCTCATTATTATTGTCATGTAATTACAGTGCAATTCTCTCCAATATTTTTCAATGTAATTTAACAAGTTATATGTCATCTGATAGTATCGCAAAATGTGCCATTACACAAGCAATTGACAGCTATGCTGTTTTAAAAAACATTGGCTACCCAACAGCATAATTTATACAGGTGTACAAGAAAGAACTAATGCAAAAATACATCTTTGTTAAATCACTGCAAAAAAGTTAAGGCAAACAAGTTTTTCAGTCACAACTGTATATGGCTTTAATAGCTCAGGGAGCCTAGGAAGTCTGGATTTTATTTGTAATTAAGATCAGAAAGGCCCTGATTGCACCTCACCTACAGTAATGCCTATCTACGGATGTCTTCCAAAGTCCCTCATGTGTCACCTATCACCCTATTAAAGAAAGGGACAAATGCTGATAGTAACAATACTAAAGTATACAAAAGTTTTGTGTCTACAACCCAAACTCCAGACAGGGAAAAGATTTCTGGTGACTTTAGAGGACTATAGATCAAGTCGTCTTAGAAATCACAGACTATTTAAGAAATCATTTTCAGAAACACAAGTGTTTCAGAGCTAGCCAGAGAGACAAGTAAGCAAATTCAATCTTTACTTCCCAAATCAATTGCAGACTTACTCTGAGGCTCTGCAGAAGGAGCTTTGGAAACAAGTTTTATTCTGTGCCAGGAATAAAGTACAGATATTTCAAAATATCTCACAAAGAACTATTTAAAAAACACTCAAGGTCATTCATAATATCCCATTTTGATGCTAATGTTTTATTTTGTGCTGTAGTATATAATCTATCGTATTAGCCAAAATATAATACAGAAGTAAAACATTATTTCAAGTGAAAAACGAAACCCCAACAATGTTGAAATGGATTATTTTGACATTTTCTCCTTGGTTTTCTTTCAAAAGAAAATTCAGGTGAAATCAAGTTGAATGTTTGCTGTGCAATTTGATTTCAGTGGAACCACTACTTCTCAGAGAGGTAGTTCCTTAAAAACCCTGGCCAATTTATGACACGAAGCCCTGCCCCTCTTGGCTCATAGACATCCCGCTGCCCTGGGCCCTTCTGGTGCCCCCTGCCCACACCGCTCCCAGTAATGCGGCTCTGTTGCCTCATCAGCCTCTGCGCCTCTGGGCCACGACTGAAACCTGCATTCAGAAAGCTCACTCGCCCTGAGAGCAGCACTTCATGGCAAAAATACCCTTCTTCAGAAGCAAGACACAATGAAAAACACAATCCTGATCTTTAAGAAATGCCTGGAGGATTTTTTATCATTGCCATGGCTGAGGACTCTAGGTAGCAGCTTCATGTTCCTGTGACTTGCAGGAAAAGGTGGTAGTGTCACACAAGCACTACCACTAAAGATAAATGACATGTAAAAATAAATAAAACACCACTTTGCCTGATATCTTTTAAAGACGAGATGAATACTTGTGCAGTAGGTGGTAAGCTGAAACACATCATATTTGATATGAGAACACTTAGCTTCATGGGGACTTAGACAATAACGCTATACAATCATGTCTCTAGGGTCTAATTTGACTGTAAGATTTAAATAACAATTCTATATCCCACTTGAACTTGAATGCGTTCTGCTCAGTGGGAAGGCAGCAGAAACTTCAAAGTTAAGAAAGTGTACCCAAAAGCTGTGTGTTCACTTGTAATGTCTTCTTTGACATCTGGCAAAGTCCCTGTAAAAATACAGGGCCAGTGTAATCAGGAATAGCATTTGGTCCTTAAACATTGGTCAGGAAATGAACTTTTCAACATCCACATTTCTGTCAGTGCTGTGAATGAGCTTTAATTTTTTGAAGTTGAGGGTTAAATACAAATTGCTAAAACTATTCCATAAATCAGCTCACTAGACATACAAGGGGGAATACTTCCTCACACACAGTTGAAACAGGCACACGTCAGACATGGGCCAGTTAATTCTAGCAGTACTGAGAAGTTTAAAAAAACACAGAGTGCACTATGTTGCAATTATTTTTCTTTTCTAATGTATCTCCCTGACAGGATACCAGTTAAACTTCATTCACCATCCGATGGGAAGCGGGACTCATAGTTTTCGGTTAACATTTTTTATTTAATTATTATATAATAATTAACATGATTTTTGATTACTAAGGAGTAGAAGACCAATAAAACTAGGCAAACAGTAGCTGAAAAAAAAAATTGAAACAAGAAGAAATATTCCAAAGTGTGTTTATACAAGGAATGATGTCTGTTTCTCCCTTTTGCCAGCCTTCCACAAATGTCTGAATGGAAAGAAACTGTGTGAATGCTGAGTGAGATAAGAACACATAATCACACATATATTTGAACCAGGACAGTTTATGAGGAATTTTCAAGTCAAAAAAAGAAGTAAGGTGATTTGAGACCTCAGGGTTAGTCCTGATTATCTGTCATCTATTTCATAGCATCTTCCTTTTTGCCTGTTGTAAAGATGAACATCCACCAGAGCGGATGTTCAGCAGATTGCATTCCTGCCTTGCTTTGGATAAATTTTTAGACAATTGAATGAAGTAAGTATCAACTTGAAAATGTCCCCAGTTTCTATTTTTCTTCAGTTTTCTTAGCAAAATATCCCATCTCAATCCTAGGCTCCCTTTCCTTCACAGTCAGACTCCCACTGCTCTTGTATTTCTCAATTGAAGTTATCTGGATCCACTTGATATTAATTATGAAGGATGAAGCAAAAAAATACCTCTCCATCTCAATGCAAGATGCCAGCACCCATCACCAAAACCATTATGGGCCAGTGGAAAATCTGATTATGAAAGATAAAATCGGGTAACGCGTTAAGCAGTTTCAATTATATGACTGTCCTTTGGAAAAGGCTGCCACTAGTATTTTACTTATTACTAGAGAACAAATGTTAATGAACTAATGCAATTGGTTACTAAGATCATGTGGAACAATGAACTCAGAGACAAATTAGCATTAGACCTCGAATTTCTTGAAGTCAAAGGGGCTAAAAATTTAAGGAAGTTTGTTTTTCAAGCCAAAAGGGGGCACAAAACGTAGATGAATAAAGGCAAAGACAGTGCTGTATGACGTGAGAACAGAAAGTATAATAAGAGAAAAAAAAATAATATTTGAACAAATATTGGTTCATTAACCTAATCTTTAAAGTATGTAGGGTTTTAGAACAGGTTTTAAAGCAACAGATAAAGACGTGGAAGTGAAGGAAATATTGCATACATGCAGTAGGAGATATAATAAAAGAAGGGAGATCTAGGCAGACTAACTTAACAGCTTCCTTTTATAAGATAGCTGATTTTCTAGACAAAGGGAATGGAGTCGATCTCATCTATCCAGACCTTCAGTAAAACATATGGTATGGTGCCACATGGGAAATTATTTGTTAAGCTGGAAAAGATAGGGATTAGTAGAGGAATTGAAAGGTAGGTAAAAGACTGTCTCAAGGAACGACAGCAAAAGATAACGTTGAAAGGAAAAGTATTGGGAGGGTTACCAGTTAGCAGTGGAATTCTTTATGGATCAGTCTTGGGTCTGATCTTCTTCTTATTTCGGTTAAGACCATGACACAAATATTAGAAATGTGGTGATACTACACAGGCTGGCACTATTAATACACAGGAGAGAAGGATATAATGCAGAAAAAGGTCGGATGACAAAAGGACATGTGTACTAGGAATGGGATGAGAAGCAGTATTTTGAAGATAATGCAGCTAGTCACTTATCCGCAAATGAAGATAACGCATTTGGAAACTAATAACAAAAATTAGGAATCAGTTAGACAAGACTGAGCTGGAGTGGGATCCCAGATTAGTTGTCAGTTGGTACATCTAAGAGTGACCAGTGGGATGCTGCAGTAAAAAAGGGCACAAGAGATATGAATCAGGAGGTGTATTTTAGGTGAACAGAGCAGGACTAGCTCCTAGTCTCTGGTGAGATCTCAACATAAGCACTGACACAGTCCTGTTACACGGTTTCAGGCAAGATATTTTAAAACTAGACCAGGTACAGAGGAGTACTAACCAAAATAATAAGGAAAATAGAAAATAAACCAAGCATGCTGTCAGTGATACATATAAGTACCAAGGCTCTCAGTAGAAAAACCCCCACATTTACCTTAACTCATATTCAGGACAGATGCTTTCTTCTTCAAGTCTATAAGAAGATGCTGTTCTTTTGTGTCTCCTGTGTGATGGATACTATCAGTAGTCATCACTGACAATTGGTCAGGCCACAGGGAGCTACGTACATCTTTCAGAGAACTTGTCCCATTAGTGTATATAACATTTTGACTTAAATGTTAGCCTGTCAGGCAGGGATCTTCTGTTTGTTCCAGTTTCATATAGTGCCTCCTAACAGGGAACCCTGGAACTCTAGCACACCTTTGAGATGGAATGAGTAGCTGAAACAACAATAACAGTAGTGGCAGCTGTAGCTGTAGTGGTAATAATAGAATCAGCAATCATGTCCTGCCTTTGGTTCCCAACATATATGCCCTGCTTCTCAGCTATGATCTCTATCCCTTGTGCAGAGCAGCAAAAGAAGGCCAGCATAGCACTAGATGCAGGCAAAGTCCCAACCTGTGGGCTAAATACAGTGCGAGTGCCTAACAGTCATGGGCCAGTTCTGGAGCCCTGCTGGTGGTCATCTACTGGCCAAGACCAATGCCCCACATCTCATCCAAACCGCATGACTCATTTCCCCCAGCATCACAAGGTGTCAGTTTTGTACTCACCGGTACCACAAGCCTTTCCCTATCTCAGAGTGGCACAAAGATGACAGATTATCTAAACAATATGGCTCATCTTTTCCATAATCCTGATATGGATAGTGATGTTGTAGGTGATTTGCTATTAAAAGAGCCTGATTAGCACTCTGGAAGCATGTCAGCAAGGTTTCAAGCCTCAAAATATGATCTTATTACTTTGTGATGAACATGTGTAGTCTTGCTTCTGAAAAACAGTTCTGCAAACTTTAATAAGTAAGGAAGAGTTGTGTAAAACTGACCCTGAAAAACCTTCCATAAAGTTAGCGGAACAACCCCCCCTTTTACCATTCTTTTAAAGACACCCGACAGAATTCTACCCAAGGATAGAAATAGTGTTTCAGGTCCACAGGCTCTACAGAAGACAAATACTTATTTCTTCCAGCTGTAACACCTGGCAATGCTGGGCCATATTCTGCTATAGATTTTCAGATTGTTTTCTCTGATATGGGAAGTTCAACATAAAAATTGCTGGTATGACAAATCCCTCAGTCTGTCACACAGCAGTGGCTGAAACCAGGTTTGGTGTAAAATGACTGAGTCTAGTGTTTACTGACACGGGTGGTTTGCCATTTTAGGACAGGTACCCCAAATGTCTGTGTCACCCAGAGGGCAGGCTGCTGCTGAAATAAACTAGTCACATTTAAGTATATTATTTCCATTCAACCACTGTAAGCAGAAATCCTGCTATCCAGCTTTTTCTCCTGCCATTCTCTTGGCAGTATCTTTTTGCAATTTAAGAAATCATACAGAGATAATTAATAGGCTATAATAATCCAAGGACTTAGGTTATCATTTCCCTTGTTTTAAAGATAAGCCATTGAAAGGAAAGGATGGGAGTGCAAAGACAGCATTCTCAAGAGAAGTGAACTGAGATGACATCCTGTAGAAAAAAAAAGAAAAATATGCCTTTTGGGCATGTTCTCAGTTAAACACTCCTTTTAGGTCATTTTGTTAGAACACCAAACTTTACAGCAAAATTAAATTGGACAACAATAATTTGTCATCATTCAAGGAAACAGGCCAGGAAAGAGAGAAATTCCAATATCTATCCAAAGAGACAGCTGTAGTCAACGGATTTATTTATAATAATATTATTTGGTAGCAAGGAACTTACCATGGCTGAATGTAAAAAAGTATTTTTTGATGAGTTAAAGAGATTAAGAAAAATCAGGCAGATTTTGACAGAGAATGGTGTGTAAATGAGAGGTGTTATCAGTCTGAATCTGGCAGCTCCATTTTTGTTATGGTGAAAAATATCAGTATTATTTACTAAGAAGATTAGGGCTGAATTGGAAGAGAGGCTGGTTGTTTGGAGATTGAGATAAGATAAAGGATTTTACCTTCTATGCACAAGCCAAATGCAATACACACAGGACTGTTATCTCCAGCTCAGGCCTAGCAGAGGTGTATTAAGATGTACATTGTAATTACCAGTGGCAGGAGTAGATTTCATAAAGACTATTTTAAACCCTAATAAAATGCTGGCCTTTAATTGTACAGCTTTGAAATATTTTTCTTAGTTAATTGCAACAGAAAAAAAAAATCCACCTAATATCTGAAACTGATTCTTGCAGAGAAAGCACAAGCGGAGCAGGCAGTCTTTGCCTGATCTGCACTTGTTTTGCTGTCTGGCTTCATTCTGTGATTTGAATCACAGAGACAACTGAGACTACTAAACACCTTCCTCATTTTCCCTCTGCTATCCAGAAAGCAAGATTAGCAAGGATTGGGGAAGGGGGGGTGGGTGGGCCTGGAAGGGGGGGGGAAGAATAAATCTCCTTTCCATGACATAATTAATTAGTTCCAAAAATGAGCTGTGCACTCATGAATCAGTCATGGTCAGTGGTGCCAGTTCCAGCTCCCCAGTACGCAACCGCGTCTGTGGGGCTGTGAGGGGCAATATTATTTTTACCACTGAAGAGCATCCAAAGGAGAAGAGCAAATCATGTAAGTTGCATGTTTAGTACAAGACCAGTTTGGGCCTGGCTCAGAGCTCACATGAGACTGCTGTTGCCAATAAGTGGAAACCAATCTGGCAGGTTTTTTTTGGAAAAACTCTCAAAACCCCCTCTCTTTTTGAAGATCTTTGTTATTGCTGTATAACCCACAATAGCAGCATACCTCATAACAACCCTTTTTGGCTCTTAAGGTCATACTGTTAGGAAGAAAGGATGGGAAGGAACCTTAGGTTGCCCAGGAGTTGCTGTGGGGTGCTGCCACAGTTGCAAGTTCCCTCCATGCCTCTGTTTCTGCTCCTGCTATGAGGAATATGCCTTGCTTCAGCTCTTACAATGATGATCACCTGCTTTCCCACCTCCTTACTATGCGGAAAATATCTATGTTCAAAAACCTTGCAAAAACACTTCCATGGGGTGAAAGTCCACAGTTATTTTGTGATTTCCACTTCTACAACAACAAAAACCCTACATTATGTCCACATCTCTATTTCTCTTTTTTCATCCAGCATCACAAGCATATGTAACATAACAAATGTATGTGGTCATTAGCCCATCCTCTGTGAAGTTTACTATTCATATTACTAAATGCAAATAAATGCCTTTAGACTTCACGATCCCGATTAATATATTCGGGTGAGTTTTGGTGTTACACTTCTGCTGGAAATTCTGAAGACCGCAGTTACCCATCTGGCTTTTCATGCTATGACTGCTATAAGCACCTAATTAAATTACTGCTGACTCTCCACTGCTCAGTGAGCTGCTTTTGGAAGCACCACTTCATATAAGCTTCAGTTTTGCTGTTTGTACAAGGCTACACAATCTTGCCCAACCAGCGTAGTCCAATTCCTTGTAACTGTGGCAAAAAATATGATGAGATATTAATGGATTTATAATTGTATCACAAAAGAAAACATCTTGTGCAAACCAAAGCATTTTTCATGAAGACACAATGCAGATACAGTTTTTTAAAAAAACTGTGCATAATTCACTAGCTTTCCAAGGTACCTTTCTCTCTCAATGTGTGTGTGGCCCCTTCCAGTGCACATGTCAAAGTACCTAGCACCTCAACAATAAGTTGCTAGGAAAACTGAGGATGGGCACCACTACAGATCTTGCATAATCCTGTGCCTTCCTTTCTTGGATCTACAATGTTCTGTCTCCTGATATTTGCAGGAAGAGATCCCAAAATATATCGAACCACACAGCTGAGTTTTCCCTCGTTTGGAATTAAAAACATAGCCATTAAAGTCAAGACAACAGTTACTCACAACCCGGTCATGCTGATCAAATCCAAGCAATTTATCCATGCAAATGGAGTAGGAAAATTTTGTTCAACTGTTCCCTGAGTGAAACTGGACTTTGGAGCTCTGCCTACAATAGCTATGTTTGGATATGTGGTCTACTAGTCTCAGAAATAGTTGAGGTGTTAATTTGTAGGCAAAGGCTACAAATTATGGCCACTTGGCTGTGTCAGGAATTGCGCCAAAGACTAATTTTTGTTCTATATGATGCTACATTCAACATATTAAGGGTGATGTGAATCTAGTCTTATGTCTTGTTGTGTTAAGTCACAGTTGTTTCTATCTATATCAATGGCAAAATAGTTCCAGCACTAGTAGTAGGCTGTAGTGGACCACTGCAGGCAGTTGCTTTTGTTAGTGGGTAACGTAGTTACTAGAAATACAACCCATGAATCAAAACAGTCAGACTGCTCTCTGATTCCTGTCTTGTCCCTGAGCCAGTGCAACTACTTTCCCCTCTCCCTTTGGCTAGACAGCAGTGTTCCTAGCAATGAGGTTTTGAAAATCTGGCCCTGAATCAGTTTAAAGAATCATATTTAAACAGAGGTGACAAATAATTCATTTAGCTTCATAAATGCCCAGAACAGATAAGGCCCAGATCCTGGGCTGCATGAGGTCACTCAAATCAACAAAGTAATGCTCTTTCCCTGCGCTTCCAGCCAGTTTATTCTGAAATAAAGCTGCAGTGTACTAATAGACTAGGATCCATTAGAATCATTCACAGTTCATCCTATTTCTTAGTTACTGGTAGCCAGGCAGTGCAGAAAATCTGTTGCCTGTACAGTAAATACTATATTCTGTTGTGGCAAAGTCATCCATCCATGAACATAATGCTAAACACAGAAATGATATAGTGTTTTTGTAAACTGGATAAATTGCACTTTAATGTGCTTTTGGAAAATGACCATTTAGAAAACAAATGCATTTGTTTGTTCCATGGTCAGAAGCAAGTACCCATAGACTTCTTGCAGTGTAGAATATATTCAGCTTACCTTTAAAAGCAGAACTAAATCACCACACTTTACGTTAAAGTTAGATCCATAAGCAAGAAAATATGGTGAAACCAAAGGCATATTTATATCAGCTGTGTTTGCTTTTTTCTAAAAAAATTTGGCCAGAATGACAAATTTCTTCATTAAAAAAAAAATATTTCAAAACCAAAATGTATAGTAGCTTTGGTGCTTTGGGGTAACAGAAAGCTGCTGATGAAAGGGTAAATAAATAAATATTCCTTAGGGAAAGCCTTCTTGTCATTTCATGTTATGAAATTTTGCTACAGAACTTTATACAACAAATTTTAACAAGCTGCATACAAACAAGTATCTTGCCAGGACACCAGCATGTCTTCAGGACAAATAGAATCCATATGACCTAGAAAATTTCAGGGGGGAAAAAATCTTTCTCAAACACCACCACTACACTCAACCAGTTTGGAGAGCATGGTTTCTTGCTGTGTCCTAGGATCAGCATTTGGTGCAGGTGAGAAGGCAATATCAAGGGGTTTTGAGCAGTCCAGACTAGTTTTTAAGATACCCTTTTTCCACAGATCGCTAGAGCATATATTTAACTCTGAGCATTTAAAGTAATGGAAAATGAGTATTTTGCACATTATCATAATTTTTCTAGTATATTCCGAATAGGCAATTGACATTAAAATTTAAAGCTTTGTAGGTCACTTAAATTTCCAAAACTGACGCAAAGTGATATTCCTTAAGACTGAGGATCGCTCTATGGTTACTTTCTCCATCTGAGAAACTGCAGCTATAGTAAGGGCTTATACTTGTGGTGGTTTGCAAACAGCACATTACCTCATTGGATCATCCGCAAGGAGCCTGGGTCTGATTCAAAACTCAGTGAAGTCACTGGGTGCTCTTTCCCTTTGATTTCACTCAGCCTTGAACCATGGATGCTGTCAACAACTGTGCGCTTTCCGTGTGGTGCTGAGCACCCCTGGCAGATGTTATGGTGCTCAGAGCATTCAGTATTTTGCAAGATAAGGCCTTTAAAGGAAAGTTACTTTGCTTCCCTTGGAACAGAGCTTTATTGTTAAAAAACACAAGTTATATAGCTGGTATGTTTATACAAGAATTATACAGTGAATTCTGAATAAAATATATAAAGTCAGATAACTTGGTTGAAGCAATTAAATCTTTTTAGTATAGTAAATACATTAAGAATGATTAAAGCTGTAATCCTCAGCACAGGAAGAAGATTTGGAAAAAAACCAGAGGACAAACAGTTGTATAGACCTAGAAATACTTACACATAATTTAAGCTGACTTTGTTTCTGTCTTGAAATTTCTAGTGAATTGCAAAGCTTGCAGTTTTAACCTTAGCTATGCAAGTTATTTAGTATGTTAAGATTGTCTCAAAAATTTTTTGCCTGCACATTTGAAAAAAATAAAAAAAGATATCTCAAAGGCCATAAGGCAGAAATCTTGTTTCTAACTTTGGCTGAGAGTGACAATGTTGGTCGTGTCTTTGTGGGTTCAATGTGCTGTTTGGTTGTTGCAGAAAAAGAGGATTCCTTACTGTTCCAGCTATGATTACATGTTCAGATATTATCTTGATGGCTTTAGGAGACATCCATGTGTGCAGTGGGGTGCGACTGGTTGACACAAAATAATTTTTTTTCCAATTTGTTCCATGGTGACAGTAATTCAGACAAGAAGATGATTTTGTGTTCTACTGTAACCTGCTACCTGGCCAATAATTCCAAGATAATACAACGGATATTTACAAGGACTTTTCTTCACATATATGTATGTGTGTATATCTATCTATCTATATCTATCTGTATTTATAAATCCAGTAAGTGAGATATAATTGCTCATATTAACAGATTCTTCTAGGCATAAAATTATTTATTTTACTCTACAGAAATTATAAATCTGTCAAGTTTTTTTGTTTATTGTTTTATGTATTTTTGTGCAAATGAACTACACTGCAAATTGGCAACTCGTTACATTTCATGTACGTGCATGCAATTTCTTAAGTACTCTTCTAAAAATATGACACGTGATCTTGGTGTGTGCTTAGCACCTCTGACAGCCAGTTCTTGGCAGGGTGCTCAGAAGAACCTTAAAGACTCAACATTTAGCTATGTTAGCTATACAAGTTTTTCTTTTACACCAGACAAAAATGTGTGTCTTGAAAAGACAGAATAGATCAAATAATTCTTAATTTAAGTTACTGATTTACCTGCCTCCATCCCCAGTTTTTGTAAACTGCAACGAGATTTCTGAGGAAAGTGATATTCTCAAAGAACCAAGAAATAAAGAAGACATATCTTTTCCTACTTCAATAATCCAATTCAGCTAAGGGCTGAGCACTCAAAAAGGTGTACGGTGTTTTCAAGTCCTGATAGGTTTTAAACACTCAATCATTTATGGGCTCATGGCTATTACACATGCCCTGGAGAGCACTTATTTAAAGGTCATAAGTGAACTGGAACAAAAAAAATCCCAAATCCTGATTTGAATTTTAGGACTTCTGTGCAAATTTTGTGCCTGAGTACTGCTGGTTATCAAATATAAGTAGACTATGTTTACAGCATGCTGCCTTCCTGGAACATGTCATAGACACTGGTGTTTCAGTGACATTAACCAAGGCAATAAGTAGCAAGTACAGATTTAGCAAGTGTTTGTGATAGTTAAGATAATAAATAAGGTTGATTCCTTCGGACTGTCAATCTTGACTCCATATTTTGCAGAGATCTCTAGTAATATTGCTTAGGAAATAGCTGCACCAGTAAATTTCTGAACTCCAAACCCAGGTATTAGTAATGTTTTTAAGCAGATGTTGCTAGGGATTTTTTATTGAATGACAGAAAAATATTTCATTTCTATCCTGGTCTGGTCCTTGCATCCTGCAAATGTGAGTAATAAACAAACAAATGCTCTCTGTCAAGTGGAGTGGCATAACAGCAGTCACCCCTTCCAATTGCTTCCCCAGTTTATGGTTGTTAGATCAGATTTATCAGATTGACTCATTCTAATCCAGATTTTTTAGGCTGTGAAGAGATCTTCAGCCACATTCTTTGGATACCTGAAGTAAAGTCATATGATAAAGATTGATCAGCACACTGAAAGCTTTTCACTTCGTTTTTCTTTTTCTAATGGGCTTACACAGATTTTGAACAAACACAGAACTTCTGCTACCCCACACATGTAAGATATCTCAAGAGAGGGAAGTTATTTATCCAAGATTACCTTTTGTTAGATGTTGAAGAGAAAGAAATGCAGTTCTGTATGCCTCCACTCAGCAATACCTCATGACCCTCAGTAATGAAAACAGCTGTGAAATCTAATTGTATTCCAGTGGATCTTCATCAATACAGGGGAGATGGGTGCACAGGAAAACAACGTGCTGCTTAGGCTACATCTGGGTCACTGTTCTGAAAGACAAAGTTCAGGGAATACTGGGGAATCAAAGTGTTTGAGATGTTCTGCACGCTGTCAACGCTTCTCCTTTTACATTCCAGCCCCAAAGTAGACAGATATTTCTAGTACTAGTGACTTACTACTAGAATAGGCACCAAATACCTCTCTTTTAAAGCAAGCAGCAGACAGCTGTTTGAAGAGCCTGTATCAAAGTGGAAAGACTTGCCAGTCTTCTCCACCCAGAAAGGCATGAACCTACCCTATCAATTATAGCATAGAGTTTTTGCCTGTACCCAGAACATCAGGAACAGACAACAGCTGAGAAGTGCTCAGGAAGCACCTCACGTGTTCTCCAAACAACATCCTGGCTGCCTTCCATGCGTATGGAGAGCTCAGTCAAATCTCATTGGTTTTAGCTAACAGCTAACAAGAAATTTCCTCAGAATGTGAGGAATTCACATCAGCAGCCAAGTGAAGACAGCTAGGATTAACCAGATGTCCACCAACCCAAATAAATCCACTCATCAGGATTTTGCAGAGGGCATAGACACTTTAATTTGCCTATTCGACAAATTGTGCCTTTATGATATAACTAGTTAGCTTTCACAGTAATTCTATCATCAATGTTCTCTATTGTAAACAATGTAAACGCTTATTGTCTAAATTACTGATTGTCATTTTGCAAACAAAAACTTGGAAGACATATTTAGGAATCACCTTGCAGCGAAGGACAAAAGATTGCTATTAAGATGTACTAAACCAGCAAGGGAGCAGGCTGCTGGCAACAATTTATTTTACCTCAAGGTGTTTTGGACAACTTGGTGTTCTGTTAAATACTGAGCATGAACCATCAAAACAGATGCTTCTGGCAGATATATCTCACCCTAGCACTGTTCCAGGATTTACCTACTTAATCAGCATCTTCTAGCACAGTTTTTTTTTGAGCTGGTAGCCAGCTCCATTTTAAATGAGATGAAAACCAAAGACTTAATCCATCCGTCAACACCAGTAGAACCCTCTCATGCACACTGCACTCTTATGTTGTATTAAGTACACCAAAACAAACCCTTCCACCTCACCTAAATGTGCCTCAGCTATGCAGTTGCAACCTTGTTCCATAACAAATGCTAGATCATTTTCCATCTGTAAGCAAAGATCTTGAACTCAACTATGTGAATAGAGGACTTTAATTCTTACTTGATACTCTAACTTGCATTGCAGACTATAAAAAGCTCTGAAGCTGTCTGCATTCTCTATAAAATCATTTCAGTTGTCTCATCTTACCCACTTTGCTAGTGAATGAGTTCTTACATTTTTCTATCACCACTTCCACTCCTACTATTTCCCTGAGTATGAAGATGATCTTGCCAGGATGAGAGCACATTTCACAGACCCTATCTGTATTTAACTAAGCGAGTCTGTCAACCCAGACAACTTACCAACTAACAAAACTGTACTTCAGAAGTTATTTATAGAAGGGGCAATGTCTAGATTTAGCCCTTTTGTTCATTGGCAACAGAGGCATTTAGATCCGTCGCTGCTGTGCTAAGGTGTCAGGCTTAAGCAGAGCATTATTTCAGCAGGCAGCGAGAGGCCAGCTACCACTGTCCTGACGTGTACTGGGCTGTGAAAGAGAAGTGAGCTCTGTGTTCACTTGCAAAGACGCCCTCCTCCAGGTAGGTAGAGGGCATAAGTTATCTTTTTCCTTCATTTTCCTTGTGTGGCTGCCATGCTCCTACAAGTGCTGCTGTGACAGTCCTAAAGTCGACAGTGTCATCTTGATGAGGATGAGATGAATTCCTGCAGAGTCCAGGAAGCTTTGGCAATTACATTTGATGGGATCCTGAGGTAAGGTTCTGGCTTTGGATGCTCTGACATGGTGCTGACACAACACCTTCAGCATGTGGAGGGTGCACAACTTTCAGGCCAGCAGGAGCAGGCTTTGGCAGTCTGAGCCATACCCACTGTAAACTTCATGAAAAAGGGCACAACAGAAATGGTCAAGACTGTCACTGGTGACTGGGCAATGGTGTTTATGCATCTTCAACTCAGTCGAAATCAAATACTGCTGTGTATCAAATCACTATGCTGTTCTTGTTGCGGTTTCTCACGATAGGCAATTTAACATTCAGAACAGTGATATACAAAAATAGATTCTACAGCATAATGAGGACCCCCCCCCTCCTCAGTTCAGGCACTGTCTTTCATACCAAAAACCCCCAATCCTGTAATGATTTTGACTGAGTGATTGACTGAATGATTACTTTATAAGGATACTTCATATGCTGTGCTTGTTAATCTAACAATTTGTTTACAATAGGCACTTACAGGTGATATTATAAATACGTAATTCATGCAGAGTGACTGTATTTTGTCACCTAAAGCAGAGAAGAACAGTGTACTGCCAAAATGGGTAGTTACATGTATTTTATCGGGGTACCATTTCATTAGCTAGATGAGACTTGGCCACTGGACATAAGAGCTTGCACTTACTACTCTAACTGTGGCACTCAAAAGAACAAAGTTCATTGTAAAAAGAAACACCCCCTTAAATCTTGGCTCTAGTGCATGTATTCATTTGTGCTCTAGCACATTTTAGTTGCCAGAGGTATATCTTTGATAATGGTGATAATAGGAGCCAGTCAGGACTAGCAAAGCTATTTTGCTTGATGCATTAGTGCTTCCATTTTAGAATAATCCTACTAGCATGATTCTACACTATTTACAATTTTTACAAGTATAGATTATATTTTCAAAGTCAAAGTGGGATAAAATTAGTGCATTGTACCCCATTGATGCTGCTTTCTAAAGCAGTCAGCCATACATATTGAATGATGCCATATGAATGAATATTGAGAGGTGAGAGCTTGATTCTTTAAAAAAACCTGTTACATGGGTCATATGAGCTCCTGCTGAGGATCTTCACCATTGAATATTGTGGATACAGTCTAGTTAATAAAGAAAACCCGAGTTCCATGGATACACTGGGGAATGTAGGTGGAATTCTGGCAAATAAGCTTTTTTTTCACTGAAGTCCATTCAGCAGCCAAGAAAACCATATCTTATCATACCATTTGCACACTCCACTTCTTCTCAGGGAATAATATCTGTATATCTAATTTGCAAACGTCAATAGGCGAGTCCTTTTGGCCACTGGCAATGAGTGGGATTTGGGAAGAGAGGTTTCTCTAAGGCTTGTAGGTCCATCTGGGAATGATGGATGACTTTCAGCAGCAAAGATTTTCTAACAAATGACATTCCAAAACAGAGTCTTACAAAGTACTCATAGCTAATGTCAATAATTCTCTCTTTGCCAGTTTAAATATCCTTCTGAGTCTCTCACACCCTCACTGGTACAGTACACTGGCAAAATTAGCAAGCTAATGTCACCACTCCTTGTAGATAAACACATGTGTAAAGTGTCAGGCATAAGGAGGAGATTACAGAACACATATTTCTAAGTACCACTTATGAATACAACACATGTAGCTCATGGAAATGTTGACATCATCTAAAGAGGAAAGCAAGACTTGCAACCACAGTGGATTATATCATTAGCCAAACTGCAAAGTAATCATTCCCTACAGCTGCCAGAGGCTGCCTTGGCCCTGGAGCTCCTGTTTTCCTGAGGAAAAATATATCACTAAATTACGATACACATCATGACTGTGAAAGCTCCACAAAACATATGTGACATACATATGTGGTGGATTTGCATGGCAGGGTTTTTGGAGCAGGGGGACTACAGGGGTGGCTTCTGTGAGAAGATGTCAGAAGCTTCCCCATGTCCAATGGAGCCAACGCCAGCCGGCTCCATGACAGACCCACTGCTGGCCAAGTCTGAGCCCGTCAGTGATGGTGGTAGTGCCTCTGAGATACCATATCAAGAAGGAAAAAAAATAAAATAATCTGTGCCAGTAAGAGAGAGGAGCGAACATATGTGAGAGCAACAACTCTGCAAACACCCAAGTCGGTGCAGGAGGTGCTCCAGGCGCTGGAGCAGAGATTCCCCAGCAGCCCATGAAGAAGACTGTGGGGAGGCAGGCTGTCCCCCTGCAGCCCATGGAAGTTAACGGTGGGACAGTTCCCCACCTGCAGCCCATGAAGAACCCCACGCCAGAGCAGGTGGATGCCCAAAGGAGGCTGTGACCCTGTGTGAAGGCCACACTGAAGGAGGTTTGCTGGTACAACCTGTGGACCCATGGAGAGAAGAGCCCACACTGGAGCAGGTTTGCTGGTGGGACTTGTGACCCTGTGGGGGACGCAGGCTGAAGCAGTCTGTGCCTGAAGAATGGCACCTTGTGGAAGGGACCCATGCCAGAGCAGTTTGTGAAGAACTGCAGCCTGTGGGAAGGACTCATGCTGGAGAAGTTAATGGAGAACTGTCTCCCATGGGAGGGACCCCACGCTGGAGCCAGGGAGGAGTATGAGGAGGAAGGAGCACCAGAAACAACATGTGATGAACTGACCGTAACCCTCATTCCTTGTTCCCCTGTGCTGCTTGGAGCAGAGAAAAATCAGGAATTAAATTAAGTCTGGGAAGAAGGGAAGGGTGGGGGAAGAGTGTTTTTCTGATTTGAATGGTAATAAATTAAACTAATTTCCCCAAGTGAAGGCTGTTTTGCCCATGATGATAACTGCTGAGAGATCTTCCTGTCCTGATCTCGACCCACGAGCCTTTTGTTATATTTTTCTCTCCTCTCTGTGGTTGAGGAGGGGAGTGATAGAGTGGTTTTGGTGGGCACCTGGCATTCAGCCAGGGTCAAACCACCAGAATACATCCTAAACATAAGTCTTTTGCAGGCTGATGCATCTAATGGAGCCCCTCATTTTGTGCTTGCTTGAGAAAGATATGCCATTAACTATGGGAGAGAGAGTGAGGAGTACAGGTGCAAAACCAGAGGGTTTCCATAACACGTGCCACAGTGACTGGGGGTATGAGCCAGTGAGGTTGCTGCAGTGACACACAGAGGCTTTGGCTGGGATTAGGAGCCCATGGAGGTGGTGCTGCACACTGCTCAAGGCAGAGCATCCCTGCCCCAGAGAGCTTACAGTCAATATGCAGAAGCTGGAATATTATAAAATCAGAAAGATGTGTGCCTGCTCTCATTGTAGGCATCTGCATACCTTCCTGACCCACTCCCTTATCCTAACAGTATTAAAGCCTTATGTCCCAACTCTGACCCCAGGGTGTTTTCACCAGCCATTGCTGTGGCAGATGTGGCTTTTGAAGAAATGGCTGAAGAATGGAGAACCTTACAAATGAGCCTGTTGGGTGTTACTTGTGTTAAAAAGAAATGGTGATGCCCATACAAGCTAATAACCTGGAACAGGCTGGTGGCAGCTAGACGGCAAGGCAGCTGCTTGGTAAACCTAAAGATGAGACCAAGGGGAAGGCATAAGAAAGAAGGAACAAGCAGGATGAGAACTTGGAGTAACAGGCATGACTAGGGCTGATCTTCTCTGTGTATCAAAGAGAGATGATGTACATTTAAGAGCAAGAAAGACCACAAAGAAAGAGGTGCAAGAGACTGCAAAGGTTTAGAGGAGAGATTTGTTTTACTACCAAAAGAAGGATGGGTTTGGCCACTGTCTTGGAGGGACAAAATGGCAGGTTAATAGGTCTCAGGTCATACAGATGATAATAATATTGGCCAGTGCAACCATGAACAGGAATTAAAGTCAGAGCACAGAAGAGAAGCAGAGGAACTCAGATTTGGTCATGCTAAGTCAAAGCTGAAGATAAAGCATCTTCAAAAGAGATAACAGGCAGATAAACTTGATCGAAGGAAATATGCCAGGAATGGGAAAGTAAATTTGCAATTTTCTAGCATAAAAATATTTTAAACAGAGCCGTCTGCAATTTTTTCTTCAAGTTTGATTATTTTTTTCCTCAGGGCAAAAGGACTGTTTTTGCTTAAAACTTAACAAGATGAGGTGCTTGTCACAGAGGGGAATGTAGAAAGTGAGAGGTCAGAAAGGAGCAGTGCTTTGTGGGAAAAGGGTAAAGGATGTAACCTTTGTAGGGATTAGGATTGTTGATCCAGGGTTTGCTAAAGGCAGAAGAGAAAAAAATTTAACCAGCTGTTTTGCTGCATGTCTTTGCAGCTGAGTCAGGCTAAAGCAATGGAAAAGGAAAGGCATCTGTAGGGGAGGGAGCAGTCACACAAGTCGCATCTGGATAGGTGACTGGATGTGCAAGAAAAATGTCAGGAAAGGATGTGCATGGAAATTGTGAACATCAGTGACACTCTTCTAGGCTGTGTCTTCAGTATGTGCAAAGGACCTGCATGAGAAACATGGAAAGACTGAGGGGTGAGTCTGAATGCCTGGTGGAGACGAAGAGCTGATGCTCCTGGGGGCAAGGAAGGAGAGTGAGAGTAAAAGGTAGTGGGGAGGTAAAGTAACTGCCAAAAGATGCAGTGATGGAGCAGGATGAAGTGAGAATCCATGATGGGACAAAAAGATGGCCAACACACTAGCTTGCAGGAGCACAGTGCTCGTACTCGTACCCTACAATACAGTAAGCCCAACACTAGTGCAAAAAAACATGGCACGAGGGTTTTAAACAGGCCCAAATGACAGCAACAAGCAACATTTTTGGCGAAGAGGATTTAGTTACACAAAGCTCTGGGACCAGTATTCTACAGGATTTTGAGTACAACAGAGGTCAGCTAAAACTATTGGGGATCTTCCACAAAATGCTAAGTACCTTGACATTACAGACCATAAATTGAAGCCCAAAGCCCAGTCTCTTTGTGCACTTTTCAGCTTCACTCAGGAGCTTGCAGGACTGGCATCCAATACACTGTTTTTTGGACAGCATCAGATAGGAAACAGTGGAGCAAAACACCAATTCCTCTTTCTAAACTTTCTCTTCCAGAGTTTTCCTTCTGCAGGTTTGTACTGTCTGTAAGATCATTACTTATGTAGCTAATATTGAAGACCTTTTTGAAAGTAGTAAACAGCCTCTGCCATCACTGGGTCCTGAACAGTCCTGGAAGTGAGCATTTTGTTTTTCTTATCTCATATTGTGTTAGACCTTGAAGTTTCTCAGTTCGTTGTTTCTGACTAACTTTTAACAGGCAAAGAAGATAATTACCTGAAATCTCTGAGGTCAGTTATTAACTGGAGTTACTCCAGTCCCTACTTCTTACCAGACAGAACAATACAATTTCTTCTGTCAATATGTTCCTTAAAACCCAAATGAACCACATAAAACCCTGACTTCACCCCCCCCCCCCCCCAGCCGAGTGAAGTACACTTTGTATCCACTTCATTTGAAATGTTTTATTGGCTAACAATGCAACAATACTTTCACAGAAAAAGTTTGGGCACTTTGGGTCTGACTCAACCAAAATCTTAAAAGTGTCACAGGACATTCAGACCAAGTGTTTGTATTTACTGTGTGTGATTACAGATAGTAGGAGATAAAAAATTACTCCTAGTTCTTATACCCAAGCCATACTTTTCTTCCTAAGATAGATGTTTGCAGGGAAGAACCCAGGTGAGATCATCTCATAAAAATGGAAGGGGCAGCACACAGCTGGTATGACAGCAACTTAACCCTTTTGACTTTTAACTTGAAGACATACCAAAAATACATTTTGACTCAAATAATTTGACAGATGTAGGCAGAAATGTTTAATACAGAGAAAATTTGGATTGGTGCAAAGACAGATTTGTGAGTTTATACCTATATTTAACCTTGTATAAATACAGACCTCTGTGTTTAGTAATTATCCATGCATTTCCCAAAGGTTTCCGGTCCTTTCATAAAATGTAAACATCATCTGGCAGAAACAAACTCCTGCTTAAACTGTAGATACAGCCAACACAACTTTGGGTTTGGTTTGGATCATCTCACCTATAAAACGCTTTATATCTCCTGCAGGATCCAATATGAAAAATGACATACGAAAGTTCCCTTCTCTCTTGTGTTTGAAAACTTTAAGCAAACACCACTGTAATCCGCATACAACCTTTTCACCACCACACTGTACCGTTTACGGAAAACGTTTTTTTGCATCTCTTGACATACAGAGCTACATCAGTCTTTTTGAAAGCAATTAAATGAATTGGAAACCCAAACTACGTTAAAAAAAAAAAGCAGCAGGTGAAGATGCAGCTTATCTGTCCCTGATCCAGATTTGACCTGTGTTTATGTTGCCCTTCAAACTTGTGCAATGGGTGAGAGTAGCAGGACACCATGTTTCATATTGTATTTTCAGCTGCAGCTATTTGAAGCTTCTCAGCAAGGCTGGCAAGGCTACAGATGGAGCGGTTTGCAGCGTGCAGGTGAAGTGGTCAAACACGCATTCCAAATTAATTCACGTGTGCGGTTTTTCACACTTCAGTCATCACATGTGAGTGATTAGTTCCCCTGCAACCAGTATACTTATCAAGTATATAGAGATCTATTGCCTTCTGTACCATGGTGAAATCAGTACTTTTGGGCTCCTTGGCATCTAAAACAGCTGTAGGTTTACTTGGATGAATAAAACTCAACAATTCTCAGATTTCTGTCATAATCCAGGAATCTGTTTTAGGCAAGTGATAAAACTGTAGTGCAAGATGGCTTTTTTTAAAAAAAAGATGATGATGATGATTTTTATTTATAATTAGGACAAAACTTAGAGAAGACAAACCAATTTGAATTCTGACTTTTGACAGCTTTATGGAAAATGCTTTGCTTTTGCTGTGACATGTAAGCTTAACAGAATATCAACAAGGAGGAACTGAAGAGCATGTGATGACAAGTATTAACATGGTAAATCTTGTATTTAAAGTTACTATGGGTTTTATCAAATATTTCCTCTAGAAGAATAAACTATTATATAAGAAAAGGTTAACTGACAAAACAAGACTAAGAAAAGGTTAACTGACAAAACAAGACTAAGACAAGATTTCCACATGTGAAATTTGACGATAATATTTTACAAATATATTGACGGATACCATCACTACTATTTAGTATGTATCCGGGAATGATGCTACGGAAGCTCTGCCTACCTCTAGTTTTGGTTAGCAACATTTAGTTTTGCCTATAGGCAATATATATTTCAAAGTATGTCAATTATACTTAAGATACATTAATGCATTTTTAGAGTAATTTCTGTGTCAGTGAAATTATTGCCTGCTCCCCCTCCCCCGCTGTTGCTGTCATACAGAACTATAACCAGTGCTTACATGGCAAAGTAATATTAGGAAACACATTAAAGATGATTTATCAGCTGGAAAAAGGAAAGAGAGCCAAGAGCAGGTGATGAACTCTTCAGAACCACTGCATTAAGCTGAGACAGAAAAGGCTGTTCCATTATTTCAACTGACCTGAAATATATAATCAATTGGGACCAAGTTCCATTCTCATTCACTCTAGCCTAATTATATACTATTTAAATAGCATTACTCCTGGTTTCTACTTACGCAAGTGATCGTCAGACTTTGGCTTTCGTTTGGCCCCATGGAAAACATGATAAAAGAGCCTCACAGAAACTGCAGTTTGCTAAAGCTCCAGGTATGCATTGCTCACTGTCTTTCAGAGGTAAGGTCTTAACTTACAGCCTTCACGGTTTGCAAATGGAGCAGTGTGCTCTTCAGCACAGCTGCTCACTCAAACAGGTAGGATTTAGAGCTAAAAGGTAAAATAAACCCAAAATCTCTAAATCTCCAAACTTAAAAATCAGCCCAGGGACCAGTAAACAGACTTTACAAGTTGTTCAGGGCTGCTTTAATATGCCCAAGGAAAAGATGCTGCTTTAACAAGCAGTCTGCCAAATCCTGTATCAGCTGCAGTTTCCAGATAGAAGTAAAGCGCAGTCCCATGTCGAGCACATTACAGTATCTAATCTGGCAGTCACAATAGGTGACTGATGCAAGATTCTCTCCCAGCAGAAAAAGTATTTGACATGGGAGGTTACTTAGCAACATTTAGACATAGGGCTAAAATGAAAATAGGATGAAAGTTTAATAAGGGAATATAAGAGGACCAAAACTGAAAACTGACCGTAATAACAGGAAGAAGTGCAAATAGTATCTTTCCACATAGCCAAGACTCCCACAGGGGATTTACTCATGGGGAGGATAGTCCAAATCTCTTCTTTGGACTCCAGCTAATTTGGTCAGCAGTGGCTGTGATGGGAACCTGCAACATCCCCTTCAGCCCAGCTATCCTGGTGAGCCATCTCTACCATCCTTTTCATCCACTTCCAGGTCAGCCCTGAGGTCAGTGACAGAGGCAACCTGTGTTCACCCTGCACCATGTCAAAATCCCATATATTTTCTTTTCCTGGGAGCCTGGTGTGGGAGCGCTCAACCTGCCACTATCCTTGTCTGTAACCTGTAGCTCAGCAATGCATGCAAATGTTCACTCACACTGTGATTAGCCCTGGGAAAGGAGACAGTATCAAAGAGAATATCTTTAAATAATTCCTTTTGTCAGGAAGGAAACCCAGGAATCCCTCTGCTACATCCTGTGGCAAAACTGATGACCAAAGCTTTCCCTTCACACACTGGTGTTCACTGGGCTCCAGCTGATCTCAGTTATAGGGATGCCACAAGACCAGAATGCCATTATAATAAATTATTTAATAAGGAGAAAAAACACAAATCTGGTTGGTTGTGGATGCTTTTGTGCTGTATACTGTGCAGCACCACAATAGCTTACATCGCCCAATGGTCATTCATCTTTTTGGTAGAAAAATACAAAATGGCTTCCCAAAAGAGAAGATTTTCCAAAGGCTACAAGAAATACATGGACCTGCTTTCAGGGTTAATGCTTGGTGTTAGAAAGCTTAGAGCTGGTGAGAGATACTGCATCTCTTACTAACGCATGTTTCCTACACAACAACCAAATTTTATGTACAAACTTTTAAACGAGCCTTCAAGTTCAACAGCTGAAATAAGTTTAAAAATCTGCTTTGCTTACTTGCTGTGTTTGAACCATCGCACTGAAAAAATCCCTTTCACTTGAATAAGCAGTTGATCATTTTTCTGAAGTGAATATAGAAGGAACTTGAACTCAAAGGGAGCTGTATGTGGTAATCAGCACATTACTCAGCATAATGAGAAAATCATCTCTGTTTTCCAGAAGCATTAGACTATTGCATGATAGTGGTATTATACTTTAGCAGCACTAATACCTCAACTATGTAAGCGTACTTGGGAAGACAAAAGTTGCTCCCGTAAAAGACGGGCAGCACCCGGCATTCCAGGGCTGTTTACACTCCCAAAATATCTCACGAGTCAATTTGTCAGTCTCATTTTTCCAATGATGCAACTATTTATCTCACATGACTAGGTCTATAGAAAGGTCCCTGAAGAGAAGCGGCTGCGGTGCCGCCCGCCGCGTGCGGGGCCAGCTCCCCGCAGCAGCGCCCTCGCCACCGCAACTTCTCCGGGCTGCGGGACAAGCCTTGACTGAAAAGGTCTGGTTTACCTAGGGGACCGGCTCCTCCTCCTCCCCATTTTTATACTACTGTGGGGTTAATAGCTATGTCGTGTGGGGTCAGGGAAGACATCTGTGTCTCAGATAATATGCTTACGGTGATTACCACACATAATTGACTGACCTTCCCTCATTCTTTTCCTGCTGCAGGCCATGGCTGATAGGGTGAGATGCTCCAGAGGAGTTTATTTTCCATCACACACTATTGTGCTGCTGAGCAAATATTTTAGCAAGCTTTGAATGAATCACCTTTCAGGCTTTGGGTTTGACAGTTAAAATATGAAGGCTGTGACCAATCTAATAATATTAGATTTTAAATCAGCTTTGGGAGAAAACATGGGAAAATCCTACTTAAAATCCATTTATAGATACCTAATAAAATCCTGTTTTGAGTGCTGAAGTCAACGTAAATTTTTGAGAATTCCTGTTCTTTCTTTTGCCCTCTCTGTAGGCTTCGTCTTCCCACCTCGCTTACAACATTTTAAGCACTTGAGTGGGTTTGTCTCAAAAAGTATCTGCAAGCCAGGGCGTAATAAATAAATAAATAAATGTTTGTGCATTGCAAGAGCCAAGCTTCTAAGTAGGAAATGCTGAGGTCTAATTTAAGATCCTTCCTTCAGGAGAGAACAGTAGAAACCCTTTCTAGTTCATGGGGTTATGTGGTAGGAAATTATGACTGTGCTGGACTATTCTGCATAAATATATATTTCATTTTATAGTTGACAGGAAATAAAAAAAACCCTCACCATTCAACAGCAAAGCAATATTTCCCCCTCATTATATATATGTATATCTTTAAATAGCAAAATTAATTTTTATTTCTAATATATGCTTACAAAAGGAATGGAATAAATATAAGAGGAGTTTTTAAAAATTCTGCCAAAGAAAAGCTTCATTTGTAACATTAAGATTTTCACTTTCTAATACTGTTTTACTCTGGTTTATCTATCTAGCAATTAGTCTATCAATCTGTACATAATATACTCCCACAGGAAACAGTCTTTTTTTAAACATACATATAGATATATGTATGTCCCAGGTTAGATTGTGAGTGATTAAAGCTTTGTACAAGGAATATTCATCTCTATTAGGGAAACAAGTCAATACATAGAGTTGTCTGTACACCACCACCTCCCCCCCCCCCCGCCCATGCACACCTACTTTCTCCCTCCTTTTAAAACCCTTTTGTCACATGGAAAATAATCTTTACCACGCACCGCCAGTGAGTATTTATGGCCTGTACTCAGAATTTCAAACTGCAGCAATTTCACTGGGACCTAATAGGCGGAATGATATGATACATTGAACAAATACATCTGTTCTTACTCCTGCGGCTGAAAGCTAACATTTGTGCAAATGAATGTTCCAGCACTACAGCCAAAAAATATTCCCAACCCCAGTAGTTCCTCCATTTTAATTTGTCCAACAACATAATCCACGCTCCTAGCTGCCATTTATAGAAATCCATTTGGAACTGCCATCATCTTTCAAACATTTAATATAATTCATCCTCCCCCCAAAATGTAGCAACTGCTTAACAGGGAAAAATATACATATTCTAAATGTATGGGTGATCTTTAGACAAATCTCAGCATCACTTCATAATTATATACTACAAGTTTTAATTAACTAAAGCTCTGAAAATCATAATGCCTTATTAAAATGCAATTAATCCTTTGATTAAAAAACAAAAAGCACAAGTATTTACAACAAAAACACAAGTAGAATAATTACAAATATCATGTACCCATTTCTTTTATTTGGGTGTCACTTATGATGTCTCACGTTCCCTTCATTAATTCAAATACACACATTATCTCAAATCCACAGCAGACTGAGTGACAGTGGCCACCAAACACACAGCACTATATCCTATTGATTTCTGCAAATCCTGAACAATGCCATTTGCATGCTTGTTTCTGTAATAATAAAGATATGCCATTCAGAATTAAAGCACCGGCCAGACTAGTGGCAACTAATTGTGTTGTGTGTAATGAGTGCAATTTCAATTTGATATAACCCTCAGCTTTTCTTACAGCACTCGCTAAGTACTTTCAAGTCTTTGTGGGGAAATAATTGATTTTTTTGTGCTGTGGGCACAAGAAAATTATTATGATCTTTTGAATAATGCCAAAGAAAGGACCATGAATGATTTAAATTGGTATATGAAGAAGGCTTCACTGTGGATTGCAGTTTGACTGACATCCTACTAATGTAGTATCTAGATTAGCAATTTTTAAGGAGGCAGCTAATATAAAACTGGTAAAACGGAAAACATTGCTAACAGGGATTTTGTATTTGTTATTCAGTGAGGAATGACAATATGGGGATTTAAGGCATGTCAGACAAACACTATACTATTACATAATTGCCCTCGCTCTTTTCTTTTATGGCACATGTATTGAAGGGTATGTTTCAATTGATAAATTACACATTTAAAATATGTAGATACAATGGTACAGTGCTAGGTTATCACAGCAGCTAAAGTCCACTGGATATGTCGATCTGTAACCACCATGTACAAAACCTTTTGTTTTGCCCGATTGTGACAGCAAGGTTAGTAAACTTCCAAAAATTACTCTCCTGAAGAACGGAGATAATTGCCTTTCCTTTTAAAGAAAGGAAATTTTTTCCTAAACTGCTACCCATACCAGAGCACCATCCTGCCCATTTTATCCCTTGCATTGTAAGTTTTATTTAAGAACGAAAAGTCAGAAACAGGTCTTAGTCATCTAAAGCAGCACCCCAAGCCACATTCAACCAAATAGCCTCCTGTACATAACTAATTGTAGATTGTTTCAACCTGAAATCAATCTCCCTCTCTCCTCTCTTTTTCTTCTTAAACAACAAATACATTTTATGTAGCAAAAGTGGTGAATAAATAAGGACATTATCCACATTCCACCTTAAAATGCATACCTTCCAAATCTTATTCTTCAGAGGAGGGAATGTTGTTAATTTAGTTGGTCATAACTAAATAGTTTCTAATCTGGAGCAGGAGTCTGCTGAGAATATTGGACAGTTTAAAGGTTAATCACCATCGCCTGGTTACACAAGTGAGGCAGAACTAATTCCTCCAAAGGCAAATGGCTTGCAGTTTTATCAGCAGTGCAGATTAGAAGTGTTAATATACAGAATAGAATGGATGCTCAAGGGCCAGTTTTCCCTTATCGGCAAACTTTGCAACAGAACTCAGCTACTGCACAACCTCTGCACTTTCTATAATAAGGCCCCTCATTTTGCCTCTCGAGCAGAACTATCAAACAATCCTCCCCAAACCACTGCCACCAAAATCAGGGTATTACAGACCACAGCTAATTGGAAGATCACTATAATGAAGTAAAAGATAAAATACTTTGGCTGCTGGCCTAAAATGTGGATCAGCACAACATAGGAAGCTATCTGGCTATGTCACATTCTGAGAGATTTACATAAACAATAAACTCAAACCAACTGCCCCCAAAAATACATCTTTGTTTACAGTAAATGCAACCTAAAGCACTGGTTATAAAAAGTGGGGGGATTTACATATTCAGTATTATTATTAACAGAGTAGACTCTGCTGCCACTATACCATACATATGTAACTTGATGTGTGTCTTTTAAGTGTATGCTCTGCAAGGAAAAAAAAAAAAAAAGGTAGGATATGTAAGTGCACATGTTGTACATGTTGTAAAATATTTACATATTTATGCTGTTCAGTGTACGCTAGAATATATTTACTACTGCAGCACATCACAGCACACAGGCTCTTAATTGACTTTTCCAAGCTGTTCTATGCTGCAGGTGTTTTCCATCAGAAAAAGAAAGGAAAGGGGAAGATCCATCAGTGTTGCATGCTATTTCCCAAATAAAACATGCTGACAGAAAATCCTACCTAAAAAGACAAGTAAAAGAAAAGGTACTTTGTGTAAATCCATCAAGGAGAAAAATGGGCAATTCTCAACAAATAAGAAGAATAGTTCAGAGAAAAGTCATGTAAAATATTACAGTAATCATCTTTTGTAAAAAAAATGGGGATAATAAGCCTACATTACAAACACCGAGCCTGAGCCTGCTCCTGCTGAAGGAGCGGGGACTTCTGCCACCAACAGCAGCAGGCTCCAGATAGGCTTCTTAAGTTCTCTTGGAGCTTTGATAAAATTTTCCAGGCTGTCCCCTCTGCACTCTTCCCGAGTCACCAACACATTAAACGTTTGCCCCATCCATCCTCTTATGCCACCCCACCTGGGCTCCAACCAAGGAGAAAGCATTTCATTTCAGGGCACCAAGTAAGTCACATTCATATCTAAGTTCAGTTCAGGAGGGGGAAGCAGAACATCCTGAAATTAGATGTTTTCCTGAACTAAAAGGCTGATATTTTTCATGTGAGACATGTAGCTCTTTAACCAACTGAAGAAAATCTGATTCCTTCTGAGGCTGCCACAGAAGAAGGGTTTTTTTTGAGAAACTTTTCCTTGGCCATGAGCCACTAGGTGATATACACCACATAACTCTGTCAAACTTTGCCAGGGAAGCAGCAAAAGGAACACGGAAAATAAGTAGAAAATAGAACACTCAGTCTCAAATATTGCCTACTACAATATATATATATATATATAGGAAACTGGAACTGGAGAACTACAAAACCTTGCTAGCTAGCAACAGAAAACACTCTTTCACACACACATTTTGATTTTCTCTAAGAGTAACTTATTTACATACATGAAAGTATAACCTCAAGCACATTAAGTGTAACATGGGTAGAATGGAGGAATCTGATTTTGAGAAGGATTTGTGATTGGACAGAGAATTTCTCTCGCTTACTATTTCAGAATATAAAAATACACCTATCTAGACTCACACTCCGTCATCACTGTCATCAGAGCAAAGATACTCTCAGATCCTCACAGTTCAAAACATAAAAATGCCTTGTTGTCATCATACCCTGTTGGCATCTCCCCCCCTCTTTTGAAAGCTTGGCTAAACCTGAACTTTACAGTGTCACCTGAGAGGCTACAGCTCTGGAGAGACCATAAGATGCATAGCTCCGCTGGCCAAGGAGCCACCTATTCGGGTCAAGGTTGACACATTCCTGATCCCTCAAGGCACATCAGCTCATCTTCACTGACACAGAATCACATAAAAAGGGAGATGGTTTCTATAGCAAGGATCATAACTATTTAAGGGGAAAACCACAGTAAAAAAAATTCTTTTCAAGTAATAAAGTGGAGAAATTGCAGGCTACTCATAAAACACCCTTTCACAAATAAACCACAGCCGAAGTTTGGCTCTGGTCTCATGGTGTAACTGGATGTAGGTGCATTGCAGAGATCTAATCACAAGATGAAATTGAATACAGCTTCATCACCAAGCAGATTAGATAAAAACATTCATAGCTACTGCCGTGGGCATAGGCAGAAACCATTAAGGACTCAAAAGGACTTGCAGATCGAGAATGTCGATACTAAAAGCTTGGAAAATTTCATTAAAAGTGAACACTAAAGACTAGCACTGACAATCCCCTTCCCTCATGTGGGTCTCATCCCATTAGAAGACTTTACCAACTATGGAGGGGGTCCAGCACCCCCTTACAGATTGGTCTAAAAATTTCTCCAGTACATTTGGCACTTTGTTCAGGAGCTAAAGACATTTACCATCACTTCAAAAAATGACTCTACTGCCCCCAGAAATTAAGATTATAAACCTCACCCTGACTGAAACAATCTTACTAAAACTTTTCATTGGAAAAATAGCCAGCTGCGCGATCAGATGATGCCAGTGAGGATTCATAAGTTATTAGGCACCAGGAGCAATGTATTGATCGAATGAGGCAGTTTGAGGGACACACCAAACCTACTGATAGGTAACAGAATATCTCCCACCCTACAAAATCCATGCATATGCTCATAGAAAAAACCCTCACAACATGTTAGAGAAAACATGCAGATGTCTGAGAAACATTTGATTGTGGTTACCTTGGAGTACTCCTCACTACTCAAACACAATAAACCCAACACAAATTCATAAATTCAGCAGTTTGGTTTCTTCTGGAGCTTTTCAAAAAAGCCTTCCTTTTCCTATCTTTCCAATGCAAGAAATAAAATTAAAGAGACACAGGACAAAAGCACAGGCTACAGAGGAAGGTATCTGTTGACCACATTCACCAGTATCTTCTTTCTGCTTGTCTGTTTGTGGACAACATTGCCTCATTTGTGGCTAGTGTTGCTGTTCATCAAGCACTAACATAGCTCTGGAGGGAATAATCATGTCCTGGCAGGAGGCTGTCCAAAATGACCCATTAGAGTTTTTCTGTCTTCAACATTTCCAACTACAGGATTCTTGGAAGCCAATGATTTGAACCTAGTGATTCAGAACAGCAGGAGATATAACTGGTTACAGTAGGCACAGAAAATAAAAGATTTTCTCTGTCTAGCCATGCAGGTCCTCACACAAGCCCTGTCATCAGAATATTCAAGTGCCTTTGTTTGCAAGCACTTAGAGTCAGGAAGTTTTGTTGTATATATATTTGCATTTGGTTAATTTTGCATATTTGCCATATAAGGGAAAATGTAAATGAGTGGCATAGTCTCAGAGAGTTAATCTGTATCATTATAAACAATGGATAAATTTCACTAAAACAAAAAGGAAAAGGAAATGTTTGAAAAAAATCAAGGAAGAAAAATGCAAGAATCTATTGTAACCCAGTCTGAAAGCAATCTAACTGAAATTGCCACGGAACAGGTATATCATTTCATGTCTGTCTGCTCCTTGGCAAGGTTGAAAAATGTCCATGGGCTTCTGTCAGTTATTCTCCTCTTATTCAGAACTGCATAATTCAAAGGTAATCACCTGTTTCTTTGCCTCTAGCGCCCTGCCTGAACAGTTTGAGTATCTCCTCACTCAGCCCACAGGCTACTCTTTTATCAACAGTTTATTAGTGACCTACCCCGCCAAAACCTCCTCTCTTATTTTGTCTCAGATCACAGTACCTGCACAGATATTTTAAAGAAAACATGCCAATATTTTGAACATATCCTCACTTCTCATCATATACCTGGAAATCACCAGATTCATTCTAGATCTACTGTATTAATGAAGACACAGAGGAAGTATTACCCTTGAGTCTCTAATAACATTAGTCACTTTTTGCTACAAAATCCAGGTGCCCAACTCCCATGCAGCATCAGTTAGTAGATACTGTAAATTTACATAGCCTCAAGGGAAGACTGGGCAACCCCACAGAACAGAAATGTGTGTGGGGGTTTAAGTACTTCAGAACTACACCCATTTCAGGAAATTCTTCAGCTGCCAGTAACTGAGAGCCAGGAGAATACGTTGGAGGAGGCACCAGATATGTGAGGCCAGTTCTCTACTCTTCCCTGCATACCCACTTATGGCTATTGTTGGAGCCAGGATATTGGGCTACACTGACCTTTGTTCTGAACCAGTATGCCTCTTATGTTCTTATTATGTTCTTATGTTAAGCAGGAAAAGAATTTAGCCTCTGGATAACACCCGGTTGTGCTTGAATTCAGCAGCAAAATTCCTTTTCTCTTTATTGTTTTGGTTTTGGAAAATTAATTACAAAAGAAAAAAACAAAACCATGAGCACCAGTATATGAGCTGGCACCAGACATAGAAGATTCATTTTGTTGTCACTAAGAACTTCACAGGATTTTTTAAAATCTACATGGATAGGGATTCTTTTTTTTTGATCCTGAAAAAACATGTTAGCCAACCTGTGCTACAGATTCCAGTAAAATACACCATTATGAAGGCATTTGAAACAGTCCTCTGCACCATCCTTCCCAAAAAAGTATTCAATAGCAAGAATTCCCGAGTCTGAAGTCTCAAGAGATTTATTTTAGGCAGGATAGTTCTGTTTGTGGCCTTGCAACCTTCACCAGAATACATGATTTCTAAGGTCTTTAGAACCAAACTGGGCTCATCCAGACACTGGCAATTTTGTTCCAATTCTTACAGTGATATTGCTGGTTTATAATATTTCTTTGAATCATGTCATTTTACAAGGACACGATTTTAATGCTGTCTGTCCAGATGGAGCTTCAGCCCACTACATCAGTGAAATCCTTTGGAGAAGCATAATGAGTTATGGAAATACTTTGAATCTCTCAGTGATTATCAAGTTTGAGTTTCTCACTGTCTAGAACAAATTCTGTTCCACGTTCTACATGGAAAGATAAGAATTTATGTATTTCTGGAAGCCAAGATAACAAACAGTTAAAAAAAATAAAAGCAAAAAAAAAGGAAAAAAAAAAGGATCTACGTAAACACTGTCAATAAAAACAGATATGTTGAAGACAATAATATCTTGCATCAAGGGGTCAGGATGCCTTACAGAAGGTTTTAAAAAGATACAGAAAAAGGGCAACAGGAACTACAGAGATCTGATTGCAAGACTGGGATTTTTGGGTCATAAGATTTTAATCCTATGTTAAAATGGACATGCAGACACTGTCTTTTACCAGAAATGGGTTGGGAATTTTATTTCCTCCACACATCACAGTTTGAACCTGGAAAGCAATCACGCACAGTTGCTTATTTAGGTGGAACTGTACAAGCTGAAGTGAAATCAGAAAAACCCATACATAATAGCAGCAAAACAGAAGAGTCTTAATTCTAACTGTTTCTGAGCTTGGCATAAGAATAAGGAAATTAGAACATGATGAATATTAATATTTAGATTGCCTGTGCATCAAAAGGTGAAACATCTCAGAAAAGCTACCTCTGCTGTGCATACCAACCTTTTGTTCTTTCATGTTTTAAGTTATACAAACAGTAGTAGATAAATATACATGTGGAGCTCAAAAAGCTACAGTATTTCACAGTGTCACATCTAGTGAGGGATTCTTTTGACTCCCCCCCCCCCCCCCGACCTGTTCTCCTGCACAATTTCTTTATGCCTCATTTGCTATAAAAATATTGGTCAATGAACAACTAGACATTTTTCTTTGTATAACTGAGAGCAAACTGTCTTTTAGGTTTGTTTTCATTTCCCATGTATCTTAACTTTCATAAAGCCTGCTTACATCAATACAGTCTATTTATGGAACTATATTTGCATAATTATTTATTCATACTTTAATTATTAGAAACCCAGAAATTTACTACAATACATTTGAGAGAAAAGCTTCACGGAAAATTCAAACATGAATGAAACTGATGTGCTCTGTTTCAAGATGTGTCTAACTTCAAGCACATCAGTAGGACTGCTCTTCTGTTCACATTTACCTAGAGCACCTTCTGAACTGGAGATGTAAATGCGTGAGGTGGTGGTAGAGAGTGCTTAAGTTTTTGAAAGTCCTTTACATCTGTCACCTCTTCCATGAGAGGCTTAATACAACATGTAAAGTTTATGTAAATGAATTTAACTGATTTTTGGAAAACCCATAGAAAAAATTCGAAAAAATTGCACTATTTGCAAGAGATATTTTTTATGGTTTTGGAAGAAATACAATGTTAAAAAAGCCCCATATCTAGCTACCTTACTCTTGTTAAGGTCATCCTATTGAACAACCCCCCAAAGAGAATTATCAATATTTTCTAGCACTTTAAACTAGCAAAAATAATCAGAATGGGAATGACCTTTTTATATGGCAGAGAAGACAGAGTGATACCAAATGTTGGCTGCTGTTATTGAGCAAGTCAGCAGGTAAAGCCTACTAATGGGTTAAATGTCTGGAAGGAGGAGATGGCATTTACATTAGAGATGGATACGATTGCAATAGTAAAATAATCTGTCTATTTCTTGGAAAAAACATAATGAAAATGAACAAGCCCATTCAACAGATATTCCTGGTGAATGCCAACAAGGTAATATTTGGAGCAACAGCTTGTTTTTTTCACAGGAATTCTTACAGACTTTATAAAAGCACCTGCCCCATGTTTGCTATCTAATGGGTAACAGGGGAATTCACAAGTTTTTGAAGCACTTCTCACATCCAGCTCTATTTCCATCCTGATTGTAAAAGTAGATTATTTTACATGGCACCCAGAGGAGGGCTGTAGAGGCATAACAGCTCGCTGGCTGAACTTCCATGTAAGCGAGAAAGAGTTAGATGTTAAGGAAGAGAATGAGTAGTATAGGCTGACTTGCTCTGTCAGAAGTGATGAGCCCTTTGTTATTTGTGTTGGCAGCCTGGCTGCGCAGTTAGGTGTTAAGCTAGTGGAAAACTGGGAGGGAGCAAAAGAAAGCGGAACAACATCTTTGTAACTGTTCTTAATCTTAAAATACAAGTTCCTCTTCTTAGCTCTGTGGTGCAAGCTCTTCTCTCAAGCACAAACTTCATTACCATTGTGTATGCCTTCATCATCTCTAATTTAAAGTAGCGTCAGAAACTCAAATTGTTGCAGTGTAACAGGTTTGCAAAACAGTTTGTCTGACTGGGATCTATGCTGGCCACCAACCGGGTTTCCTGGTGGCATCTTAGGTTGTTAGAGCTGTGCTGGTGATTTATCAGTGGGGGAGGGAGCTGACTGGGAGGTACCTTTCTTCCCCTGTTAACAAGACTCAGGATAGCACATGCTCGATAACATGTGAAAGGGTAGCTTGGTGCTGGCCACGCTGCCTCTCATCAATAGAGTGACTGTATCCACCCTAAGAGCCCTAAATGGCATTCGGCTTGTGAAGAGGTTGCCTCCCTCCTGTTTAAATGGAGCAGTGGTAATCAGTGAGAGTGCTTAACCTGAAGGAGGATATGAGATCAGGAACTTGGTCTCAAAAATTCTTCCCTTTTGAAGCAGATGCCCATGAACAATAAAAGCAACAAAGAAAAGGAAAATTCCATTTTGCAGAGGTTTTAGAGGTCTCACCTTATGAGGGGTTTTAAAACTCCAGCCAAGAGCAAAATGCCCAAACAAGCTGAAGATTTGGGGCACTAAAAATAAAGTTTTACTTTCAGTTAGTTCAGGTGTTTCACTAAACATTAACTTCTAATTTTTACATCATGCTACAGCACCTAAGAATGTGTAAAGACATTTAAAAGAAAAAAGTTTGGAAAGAGGAAAATGAAATGACTGTATTCTCAAAGATATCAAAACAAGATGTTATGACAGTGCCAGGACATTTTAACCAAAAACTTTCTTCAGGGAATTGACATGATTTCATAAAGCATTTTGATTTTCACTAATCACATTTACTTTAGTAATACAATACCAAGAACAGACAGAAGGATAGAATGACGCATACTTATCAAGCAAAATGTTGGTTTATTTTAATCTATTCCATTATCAGAAGCATAGCTCACCTCTAGATAAGAAAGTGTTATGCAGAAATACTTGGTGGAAGAAACTGTGCCATCGAAAGTGGGAGGAGGGAACCGGGAAAAGTAGAACCTTGTGATGAAGCAGATGGAATGAAAATATTTGGCAAATGTCAGTGCTGGGCTATCTATTTTATTATATAGCTGTTTATGTTTCTCTAGTATGAAGAGCCAAATAGTTTGGCCAATATCTACATGGGCACATTGAAATTAATATATAAGCATCAAAAAGCATTGCACAGATTTTTAGCTCCTGCCCCGCCCCCCCAAAATCTTAGTAAAGCTGGCACTGTCAAACTATGAAAGGCCTTGATGTCCCCTTTGAAAGATGGCACTTTACCCTTCCCTCCTTGACATTTCTCTTCCTAGTTTCCTCCACATAGCATGCATTCACTGGAGGGCCTGGGATTATCCCAGTATCTGGGACCAGAGTTTTTCTGCCAGCAGACCTAATACCTACAAGCTATTCAGTATATGAAAGACCCACTATGGGAGTACAGTTAATGGGGACAGGAAAAACAAATCTGACCTGGAAACTGCACATTATTTCCATGGAAGTGTTTCTTCCTAGCATCACACATTGGGAACAAGAGCTATGGTAACTTCTTCAACACCAGAAAGAGTTCTTGAATTCCTGAAAGCAAAAGTAAATTAAAATTGTAAAAACCAGTTTTGACAAATAGATTTGTATATATAAAATATTCAAGGCAAGCATCTAGCAAAAGAATATAGGGAAAAAGCATTGGGAGGAAGGAGAAGTAGAGAAATTAAAGGGAGGCAAAGGAAACTACAGCAATGTGTCACTAAGTGTTTAGCATCTCCGTGCTCTGACTAGTATGGCATAATTAAAGGATCATAGAATCATAGAATTGTTTAGGTTGGAAAAGACCTTTAAGATCATCGAGTCCAACTGGATATAAAAGGCCTTTATATTTCTATCCCAGCAGTGCAAAACTGAAAACAATGAACTGCTTTTTCATAGCACCAAACTACCTTTCCCACTCTCCTTATTCCCATCTCTGAAATTCTGCTTGAGTTCATCTTTACCTTGACCTTGCTTCTGCTGAAATCCTTGTTCACGTCTTAATCACTTCGCATCTTGAATAGTGCAATTCCTTCTATGGTCTGCCTAAATCCCAACTCCCTCTAAATGTCAAGAGGTCCAGAATGGTGCAGTCAGATTATTTTCTTGCTCCATGCATGGATAAACAATATGATAGAAGATGTGTTTACGTAGTAAAATTGAGAAGCTGCAATAGGAAAAGAGTGAGGTGATTGTATGTAGAACAGGAAATGCAGACAACATACACAGCAGCTAAAACCTGTCTAATATACTCAGACACTACTGTGACAGTTGAAGACCCACACATCAAGAACAAAATATTTGTTTACTCAAACAGAAATTGCACCAAGATCAAGAAACCTGAAAACCCCAGGCTTTTCTATCATTGAGGCAACAGACCTCTAACAAGTGCCTTTGCCTCCCAAAACAGTAACATGTACTTCATAGCAAAATAGACTCCGAGATCTTCAAAAGCACAATGCAACTGCTGTATAGGAAAAGGCTATCGCTCTCTGCAGTCAACGAGACAGCCAACTGTTCAGGCTTGCTTGTTCTGCCAAAAAGCTACTATGCTGCATTTTGTTAACTGTGAAGAACCTGTGTAAAGAAATTATTTGCCAGCAGAAGCTAGAGCAGAGGTGCCCTATATCAGATCCTGTTGTTTCACAGTGATGCGGGATCCTAAAAATTAACTGCTTCAGGGAGATTTGTTATTTAAGTCTTCTTGCTTTTCTGGGAATTATGTGAGTTGTTCCGTACTAAAACAAAGAAATGAAGTATATAGAGGTCAAGAAAGTTCAGATGCCTGTAGCTTTGCCTGAAATTAAGGAGACACTGCAAATACTTGACTTCTCTGGAATCAGGGAGAACAGCTGTCTAATATTGCCTAGAATACCTGCAGCAGAATAGGTTTTTATCCCATATTTATCATTATACGCTCAATAGCAAAACTACTATGAGGAAAGCATGACACCACCTTCTTTTCTTAAATCATCCTGGCTCTTACAACGCCTCTGACAATCTTTTCTAGTAAAGTTAACCAAAGAAATGTATCCTGTTTACATTTAAAAAGCCCCCTCAAAGTGATGTTTTTAACTCATGAATGCAAAAGACCACTTCAGGTACCTCATCCATTGTTTCTATTTATTCCAGAATCATGTTCAGCTTTGTAAAAAAGCATTTCCCTCACCTGAATGGCAATTAGAAAACTTAAAAGGAAGAAATAAATCTTACCCTGAAACAACACATCTCAAGAATGCCCACAAACCAGTAAACCAAAACAGCATGGTTTTATGATTGAAATATTTAATTTCAGTAGTTTTAATAATTTAAAATTATTTTTCCCTATTGACTCAAATCTGTGAATAAATACTCATTCTAAGTCAAGAAGCAGAAAATTCCCAAGAAACAGCCTAGAAGCTAGTTTCAGGTCCAAAAGTTACTGAAACTAACCTTTTCCTGAAAAGAAGTACCTGTCCCCATCTTTGTTCTTCGGTTTGCTTAAAAAAACCCCAAACCCTCAACCAGCTGTAGCTGTTTCTGCAAAACCAGTTAGCAAATTAGTTTCTGCCCACCTGTAGTTGCTCCTTCCAACAACAGGCATAGGCTTGGAACTGGGCGGTGACCTTGCTGCTGAAGATGGAGCTGAGTGCCCTACAGCTCGTTTCAGCCTGGTTACATGCCTGTCTAAGCCAATTTTCAATTATTTCAGGTGCAAGTTTTAACACGTGCAATAGCCCTCCCACTTTGTTTCCTCTCCTAATTACCATATGAAGACTTGCATCGGATGCCCCCAGGCATTTTGCAAATGCAAGGATTTTCAATTACCCATCCTTCTGACAAGGCATCATGTCATCTTTGTACAGCAGATTTAGATTTGTGAATGGGGGCTTGTGTGTCATTGTTGCTAGCAATTTATAACAGTAATAACTGTCCCCATCCTGCAGAATGCTGAGCAGTGTCCAGCTGTATCCTCTTGAGTCAGCTCTGCTTTCCCTCCACAAATATTCCTGGATCTACCTGTAGTGCCAACTGTGGACAGTTATTTTTTCAACAGTGGTTCCGCATCAGTGAGGATGTATTTCACCGGCACTGTTCCTATGTGTGCAAATGGAAAACCTAACTATGGAGCCAACAATATCTGAGGGATTAATATGATTTCTCATTAACGAGAACCCTGTAACCTTTGGTATGGGATATATTTAGCCTGTTCATTCTCTTTTTTTTGAGTGTGTGAAGTATTTTCTACAACATGCTGTGATTTCTGGCCTATTGATTAATGGGTCTTTCCACCACAAGCAATCTTAATCTTTCTTAATTGCCTTAATGGCTGCATGGCCTCTCTTTTATACTCTCTGCCCACTATGTTGTTGTTGCAAATGCTTTTGTATCTTAACTTCGTGACTATACTAAGGACTTAAAGGAGACTGACTGTGAAGTCTATTGTTGCTCTTGTTCTTTCCTTTCTTTAAATTCCTGTTTCAGGCTCCTAATTTATGTAGGTAATTTTTTGATGTAATTGTGTGAATGTGCATAAATTAAAAAAACAATTGTCCAAATGTCATCAATAAAGGAGTTGATTTTTTTTTTAAATTCATAGTATAGTTCTTCTTTTAGTTCCAGAGATCTGCAGTGCAGATGAGCAGATTTATGTAGCTTGTTGTTCAAAGCTGAAATACTAAAATTCATAGCTGGTGTTCCAATACAGTTGTGAAAATCCCCCTTATAGAGTTTGTAGAAGACTTGGGTCAGTCTGCCCTGAAAGGGTTTGATGTGACACACAGAATAAAAGATGATGAGTCCACAAATAGATCTCTGGTTTGTGTTTCTGGGGTTTATTTTGAAACAAAAGGGAAGAAGGGACAAGGAGCTATTAGTTTTTTTTTTTTACAGTACATGTCACTTAAATTGCATAATGTCTAGGTCAGTAATATTTGTTGACCACTATGTTTTATTTGTGGTGTTGAACAGAAGGCCAGAAGACAGACCAAGTAAATGATGAACTTAGACTTGCCCTGTCAGCTTACTGACTTAATTTTCAACCTACTTTTTCTCTACATGAAGAGGTGGAATGCTGGCAGAAATATATGGACCCCACATATCATCATCAGCCTGTGGACTACATGCAGCATCATCACACAAGGTTGCACTTGCACAGGTCAGACACTTGCAAGAGATGTACCCATGTAAGAGAATAACTGTAATGAGAGCTGTCATTAACATCCATAAGTGACCCTAGACACAAATATATTGGCTCACAAACTCTACCCAGGATACAACCTTTTGCAAGAAGGAAAGAAGGAAAAGGTTTAGGAAAGATTTCATCTAAGTGATGGCAGTAGCTAAATCTGAAGTTATTTATTTGCCTGACACCAAGTTATTCCCAGCTACTTCCAAATCTAGATCTAGTCTAGAGCCAACTGTGCAAAATCAAAGGCAAAACTGTGAAGGCAGCAACGTCTATGGAAATAATTTCACTCCTCTCAGAAGGGAGAAGGTAATGCACAGTAATTGCAATACCCACAAACAGAAAATCTTTAAAACTGTCAGTAGTCCAGAAATGTGTCACTTAGACCACTGTAATTATGGGAGAAAAGGTGACATTCGGGGCTGGAAAAAGAAACATGCTTGTGGTAGAGGCTTTTTACAGGGAAATGTCACCTGTTTAAAAGCTGTTCAGAATTTTGGCAAGTTAGAAATAATCATGGCTGACATTACTTGGCAAAGAGCAGATGAAAAGATCAAAACTGGATAGCAGATAAAAGCAATCTGACCCATGGTTCCATCTTTCAATTTACAATAGCAGCAGCAATGTCAAACACTGCAAATGCTGACAACCAGTGTAGTATGAGCAGGTACAAAAGTAGAGGGAAAGTGCCAAGCGTCAATAACAAAAAAATCACGCTGGCAATTTGAAGAAGAGAGCAATGTGTTGCACCCAAGTAGAAATATATGCATAAATAATACATTATTTGCTTAATTTTTGTGGAATATTAAATGTTAACAGCTAAGATTTACTAAGCTTTACTAAGATTTATGGTGACCTCTGCAATGTTACACTTCATCCTTTCCTCTACCATGTATGTATCGCACAAACGGAAGCAAGCTTTGATCCTGTGGTAAAACAACTAAATCCAGGCATCATAAAGCCAAATTTCAGTTGGAAGCTTGATTAAAAATCCTAATTCCATATTTCTATCTAAATAACATTTTTTTAATATAATTTTCTGTACACAGTTCCCTAGGATGACTTTTCTTGTTGATTTTGTTGAGCAGGGTCAAGGGTATTAGTCTTGAAAGAGTTTTGATCCACACAACTCTAATATTATTTTCACTTTGCATTCCACCAGGGTTAGGCTCTGAATATTTAGCTCTGACACTGAAACAAGAGGTTTGGAGCTCTAGTAACCAAAGTCAGGGAAAGGCGGTTTTCCCAGTGATGAAGACTCGATCAGAAGGGCGCCAAAGGTACGAGGTATTTTAATGAGCTCTCACTTATGCTCTTAGCACTTTTGTGCCCAGTCCTGCTATTTTGCTTTCAGATAGTCAAGCAATATCACTAGGGCTTTTTTGTTTGCCACAGTACCAAACTCAGACTTGGTATACGGAGCCTCAGCTGACAGAGTCTGATTATTGGATTTGCGGGTACTTTTAATACTAATTTACCAATAATGCAAAAGCAATCTTCACAGTTGACTGCAGATGCCACACCAGCTCTGGCAGGGGGAAAGTTTTGTTTCCTACCTTTTAAATCCAAGTCTTTCTAAAACATCTGAAAAGTCTTTCTGTAGCAGAGTCCACTGATCCACTATGGGAACACAGGAAGTTTGAGGTCTGACTTTTGCCTTTTATTTTTCCTGGCCTAGAGGAAACTTATTCTTTTGTTCTAAGGAAGCAAAACATGAGGGTAACTTGCCCACCCTAGAAAAGGTGGCTCAGAAAGCAGCTACAAAATGTAAAATAGTTGTTTATGGCTACAGTTGCCTTTCTCTGTCAAATAGAAAGGATCAGCCCTGTATAAAACATCCTGGGAAAAAAGCCCCTGTGAAAAGGGAGCCCTGGCTGGGTGGGAGCTGGGATGCAGGAAACCAGGGGATGAAGGAATGTGTAGTGCTCAGTGCTCTTACTAAATCAGGCTGAAATGTTCCTCCTCTTTTTTTTTTTTTTTTTTTTTTTAAATTAATGACATACTCAGGAAAAAAAAAAAAAAACCTCTACAATTTTTGACCAGGTCTGGCCTTTGTATTTAATTGCCTTCCTGGGCAAGAGCTGCCATTTTCTTTAATGACAGAGCTCAGCACCATCTGATTGAGTCTCTCAGTTAAATTTCCAGATTGAGAACTCATTATATTACTGTGTAAATCTATGATGCACTCAGAGCAGTGCAAGCTTTTGATCTGTGGCTGCTCTGGTGATGGAAAGGCTTGTCTGAAAGCTTTTTCAAAAAGCCTCTTCCACAGAGGAAGCACATCTGTAAGGAGGACCATAACTACAGTAAAAATTGGATACTGATAGTAAAGTCCTGGCATTATTGAAGTCAATCAATATTTTCCATAGATTTTATTGTGCGTCGGATATTGCTGGAATCTCAGGGAACTGAAGCTTCACCTAGCAATAACACCTCTTTGCCAATCTATCCACCTCATGAGCAAAAGGCAATAGTTTTAAAGGAATTAAAACAAACAAACAAACAAACAAGTTATCCAACAACTACAGTTGTGGTTACATCAAACACCTACTAGTATCTGCTGAGCTAATAAACCAGGAGGGTTTCTTAGAAAGGAATGACAATATTCCTTCTATGACAATAGAAGGAATAGCTTTTAACACCATCACAAACATCACATTTCACCAGCATCGCTAAAGAACATATTTCCTCCTCTCACAGGCACAGACTGATGTATAAAGAAGGAAAGGGACACTGAAAAAGAAAAGTGATGTCACCATGAGAACCAAGGGGCTACAGAGACAATAGGAAGTCAGTAGCAGAGTCTGAAACTCGAAAATATGAGTATTATCTTTACATTAATAATTGAAGCTTTATGTCATAAAGGGTACTCAGAAACATATGACTTCTCCCACAGCCTCAAAGTCTTACTATGGTATTTCTCCCACTTCTTATAGGTCTTTGCCCATGTCCTGATTCCTCAAATACTTACTAAAGTGCTTAAGTTCACTAACGCAAAGAATATTGGTAGATCCACCACTGACTTAAGGGAGTGGAGGCGAGTGTTTGTGTCAGGATTTCAAGCTTTTGTCTTTAGACACACTCCACTTTTGCATGTGAAGCACCAAGTAGCTGTTTGGTGCACAGCAAATATAGTGATGGTAGCAGGACAGAACTGTAAGGGTGGGGGAAGAGAGGTATTCATCTTGTGCAGTGAAAAGGAAACCGCAGAATATAAAATGAGTTTGCTTGCTGTCTGTCAGATGCCATTCCAACTGGGAATAATAAAAAAGACCTAGAACTACAGCTCCACCAAGATCTGTGTGTGGATTGCACACTTAGATATTATGCTGCACCCACACCTACCAGAGCCAAAGACCTCTCCCCGTTCAATAATCTTGCAAATAAACTTGAGCCAGTGCAAGTGATGAGTGCAGGGGTTGTGTATTACAGCTACAACATTGCACATCCTCAGAGCTGGAACTTAAGAGACCTTAAGTTTTAGGTTAATGTTTAACCTAATGTCAGCCCGATGTAGAAGCAATGCAGAGGGTGTGGAACAAAAGTTGGTAGGAAGTTCTGGAACATAAAGAGAAATATGTTACTTACAGCATTCAGTTTGCACTAGCCTTTTTCTGTTTGCTGGGCATGTATCTTGCTTATTGTAACCTTTTCTTGTCCAACTCTACCCTCACTCAAATCTGTGTAAAGGCTATCATTAAAAGCTCCAGTTTAGCAGGGTGCATGGGTACACACATGGCTTTCACTACACATTATCTGCTTGATTTCTGTGAAGCTATTTAGATACTTACACTCAAGTGTATTCTTAAAAACATTCTGAATTGACCCCTGAGTCAATCTTCTTTCTTCTTCTTCCAACCAACATCACAGACATTTTCATTCTTTCCTTTGGCTCCCTGTCTCTTACCATATGCCCTTTAAACCCACCATCCCTGTCCGTAGTGCTCTGAAATTTCTGCATACTCACCAGCATTTCCCTTTTCATTTTCTTCCACTTTGTCTGAATCCACTCTCTTGCCTATTATCATACAGTTCCCTTGACTTGTTTCTCCTACTCTGGACCTTAAGTAGCACCTGAGGTTTTTTTTCCTACTTTGGAAACAGTGTCCCTGGCCTCTGCCTTCACTCAAGTAGCCTTTGAGCCCCTCTTGACCATCATTACTATTTTCTACATTCCAGTTCTTCATAAAAAGGCAAGACAAAGGAGAAACAACATGATGCAGGAGTGTATCGGAAGAGCTGAAACTCTCCAGAAAATTACGTTATATTTATTCTATACTTAGAATTAATTAGTATACTCAATTGGTAATTTTCAGGGGCTATTTACAATTACAGTTTGATGACATAGATTGTGAGATAGTCCACTTGATGAATAACAGTATCCACGCTCTGCATTGCCTGACTCCAAGAACTGGAGTCCCAAGCCTCCTCAGAATGGACCCCAAACCCACAGAAGCTAAATACATGTCATGAAGTGCAGCAAAAACAGGCAAAAGAAGAGAGAAGAGAGCTGCTTCAAAACAGGATTCTGTTATTTCTGGCTACATGATAGCCCTTTGTCTGAGATTATATCTGCACTGAAGACTGCAGTGCTGTGGAGCAACATGTTGGCTTAGCTCCTCGAAGCAGTCTTACCCCAAGAGATCAAAGTCCCAAGTGGACAAGATCATTGTGCTTCTCAGTCAGATTCTGTGCTGTACCCAGTGTTTGGTTTAACATCTGTAGCCCTGCAGAGCAGACACACCATGGAGGAACAAATACTTTTGATCTGGTAGAGGGAACAGTCATTGGGTAAAATGATAGTAAATAAAATAAGCAACTTCTCCCATTTTTGACAATTCGTGCATTGCACAGGAAGAGACCATTACAGTAATTTTGAAGCCTAATAAATGGAGCAAAGAAGGACTTCCCTGCACTTTTGTGATCGATTAGGTATGTAATCTGCTAGGTTAATTTAAATCTCTGTCTCCTGTATCTTTTATAAAAGAATTGACTTCAGATGCCTACCTGTGCTTGTCCAGGAGCCCCCAGAGTATTTCACAAGAGAACTTCCCTGATGGCCAAAGTACCCCTGTGCACAAGCTGACTGCATCCCTCAGTTGATTCCCACAAGCTTTTATGCCCAAGAATTTCTGATCATTTATAACAAAAAGTTGTAACATTACCTTTGCAGGAAATAACTTGCAGGAAAAATGACTTGAACTGGAGTCTAGCTATGTTCGCTGATTTGTGTACCAGCAGCACACTATGAAGCTTGAGGAAGGCTAATTTCTCTTGCCAAAAAAAGCATGGGTGCTTAGTGACAGCCTTTCTAGCCCATGCAAGTCTTCAGAAATGTTAGCCTAATACTTTAAAAAAATATTTCACAATAATAAAAAAAGCTCTGAACATTTTACTTCCAACAGGACAGAATAACATGTTATGTGAAAAACATGTACTGAATCTGTCCATCTAATTTCCCTGCAAAACATTTGCTAATCATGCTGTTAAAGGGGATGAATATATTTTAGAATATTAAAATTTGATTTGGCAATGACAAATTTTAATATTAAAACACATATAATGACTCTTAGATTAAGCTTTTCTGATATACTTAATACCCAAGCTAAATAACTAATCCACAGAGAACAGGAGGTGGACTCAGCAGCTGAGTAAGATTACAGTTTTAGGACATACTGTAGAGGACACAGGGAAATGCAATCTCATAGATTTCTTAATAATATTCACCATATATTGGTTAGTCAAAACCAGCTGGCATATAAATCAGAAAAAAACATCCTGCGTTCACATGGAAATCTTCTCATAAGCCCTAGACGTGCCTAGCACACAACGGCAACTGTGTAGTTTTATCCTTCACAGAATAAGAAAAGCAGAAACTATTGTGTGACCTGCATTTCATTCAGTGGTTTGTTTAGCAAAACACAGGTACTGTTCAAATTTGATACATATTCCTGAGGGAAGAATTACTCTCCAAGAAGAGGTGGCCAATCACAGAACAAGAGGAACACAGTAATCATTAATCACAGGTGAAAATTCAGTACATAATTCCTAAAACAAAAGATTTGGCAAGGGTTTCTAAAAATTTTATACTATTTTTACGGCAGCATGGTGGCAAAGCAGGAAAAATGGGAACAGAGCTACAGAAGGTCCTTTATCTCGAAGTAATTTTTTTTTTTTTAATTATTACTGGATCTGTTACATTTTTATGCAGACCAGGGAAGACTGTAATGGGCAATCCACTTGGCACATAATATATATAAAGCAATATGAATTTGCCAAGTATTCAAATGAATATATATGCATACGCATAAACCCATACAGAAAATGTATTCATATGCACACACACTGTTAAATTCATCCATATATATTTATTATAGGCATTCATCAATCGGTTGTGCATACACACGTTAGAGAGAGAAACACACACCTGCAATGTGAACTCTTTCAGGTAACCTGAGAATTGCTATTTTTCAAATATAATACTGTAATGCCTCTGTCCTGTACACATGCAAGCATAGAAGGATAAACGCAGCTGAAGTGTCAATTTTCTTCACTTTCTTTTACCCACCTCAACAAAACCTATTTTTTTAGGCTGTGATCTATTTAATAAATATTGGAAGCTCTTGTCTTTCCTCAGCCATATCTACATGCAGGAAAACAAAGCCAATTTAATTTGTCCTTAGTGATCTGTAGGCAGATTATTTCATGAACTGTTCAGTTATATTTTACAAGTGTTTTTCAACAACCTGTGAAAAAAACATTAAAACAGAAGAGGTTGAAGATTTATATTTTAAGGTTTTTTAATGGAATTTTTTCATAAATTTTTTTTTCATAGGCTTCATTAAAAATTATTCTTTTAGTTGAAAATGTAAGTTGTTTTGGTAATAAACAGCACTTTATAGAAAAACATACTGAGATTTACAAATAAAGTAAAAGCATTTCACCTCATTCAAAAGCACACTTCTAATGACTACTCTCACTAGAACCAAAATATAAAATGAGACCTAAGAACACTTAAGAAGTTGCCTGCAACTTTCTTTGTAATTGTCAAATGGTTCAAATAATGAAATGTTATGTTAGCTGTAATAGGATATATATTCCAGCTATGTAACAGGTTTTTCTTTTGAGCTAGCAAACAGAATTCATTCTCTATGCCACAAGAGTAAACATAGATCCTAAATTTTAAAGAAGTCATAAGGAAGTTATATGCCACTTGAATGACTTGGTTTTCTAAAACCAGTGTCATTTATATTCTCCAGGAGAAGAGAGAATTTGTGTACAAACAGATGTCTGTGTAAAAGAGCAGGGTTTCTAATATTTAGCATATCTATAGCTCAGCATATATTTACCTGAACTACTATTTGCTTCCTTAGGCATCTATATGGGGAAAACAGATTAAAGAAAGCAGGAGATAATGGAACCAGCTCTTTAATGTGAGCAGGATTGGTCCCAGTGTGTTGTTACCTTGAAGGAAAATAAACTCGGTATTTTTCCTATTCCTGTTAATGCAGGCATCTCTTCAGCTTTGCAGAAAAGATGAGTCTTTGAGGAATTTCTGTCATCGGTGTTTTCCATATATTTTTTCCTGAATAGGTATAGAAGCTCTTGGCTTGCCAAGGTAGAATGGGACAGAAAACTAAATTCTGTGGACAGGCCTATCCTGGCAAGTGCAGACATCACAGATTTTGGGATTTGTGATCCCTAAAAAATTGTTAGTGACCACTTGTTGATACTGAGCTGCACAAAATCTGTGGGAGAAAAAAGTTGATGTGTCCCCTAACCGCAGTGTGCTATTGCAAATCACTTTGCACTGTGACACACAGAGAAGACTGAATCAAGGAGCAGCATCGTCACAGGGGAAACAACAGTGAATTAAATTGTGGCCTCTCTCATGGGAGAGGCCCTGCAAGGCACAGTGTCTGAGCACCAGGTTTGGAAACTATTCCGCTCCTCAGCTGGCTCCTTGCAGCGTGCAATGGGCTCACGGCGGTCCCAGTGGGATGCTGGGCTGGGCGAGAGAAAGTAAACTGGGCAAAGTGAACTGCCGGGCTCCTTAGCACAAGTCCCCGTTCTATGTTTGTTTCAATGAAATAAAATGGAAACTGTATTGCAGTGTTTTTAATCACTCAAAATTATCGTCCTTCTTCGTCACTGAAATAGCACAATAGATAATTGATCTGCTGAACCAAAACAGCACAACCCCCAGCAGTATGTTTGCGCTAATTCAAGAGAGCTTTTTTAAATGAATTTGGGAAGCTATCTATATACCTACACAAAGGTCTTATTTTATTATTAACTGCAGTAATTTCGTACCGGAACCCTAATATTATAGTGCAATTTAGTTGAAACTGTTGAACTTGTGAACTGTTAACAATACAAATAACACCATAATAGCGAAGAATCCAAACATTTAGCGGCAGCAAACTAATAATCAGAAACACTCTTACGCCAAATAAGCTACCAGGGGATTAATAATTCCCCCTCCCTTGCAGTAACACCGCCGGTGTCTCCAGGGAATTCACTTGTGAGGAAAGAAGCTGACTCGTACCCCGGCCCAAAAGCGGGGCGGGTTTCTCCTCTGGGCAAAGGCATGTTTTGTGCCCCCCGCCGCCCCCCCCCCCTATTTCCTGCCGTCCTCCCCCTCGGGACAGGGGTGCTGCCCACAAAGGCTGCGGGTCGCCAGCCCCGTCCTGGGCCGAGCGAGCGCCTCGTGCCTCCAGCACCTCGCCCTCGTCCGCTGATTTGCCTTGCGAGAAGCCAGGAGGTAAACAAATAGGTCTGGTGAGCCAGGCCTTGCCTGTATACACCTGTATCAACAAGGATGCAAGCACAATGATCTTACCTTAATGAACTTAATCTTTAATTTCACAGCTTGGCCCTTGTGCTCAGCCTCTTAACAAAGGAGCCGAACTGTTTTAGTCCATATGACCACCCTTCCTCCAACAGCTGTGGAAACTTAAAGCCACGACAAGGATTTTTGCCCCTTGTGAAACTGTCAAAAGCAATAAATATTTTTCTTTTTTTCCATCATTAGACCCCGCTAAGAAAGCCTGCCCATTGTCCACTGTAATTCCCAGCGCTCACGGGGCAGGAGCTTTATTGTCCCAAATGAATCCTGAAGTGTGAACAATGCCGGGGAAAGCGGCCACCCTTTTCGGGAGGGTGTAGCCGCGAGGAATGCGGCGCTTCCCCACGGACGGCTCTGCCAAAAGAGCACTTGTGTTTTTTAACACTGGCCTTTCAGGAGGATGCTCGAGTTAAGGCATTGTGGCCCACTGTAAATAGATGCACTCGCCAGAATGGGGCTTCGTCATCCCTAATTAGGGAAGTAACTCCGGAGAGACAGCATGTCACTTGCAAGACTGGGCTCATTGTTGGGTTTGTGCGCGTCCCCACAATGTGAGGTAATTGGAGTTGTACCTTTTAGAAAGCTGCTAATTTCACATAGGAAGTGCTAACAAGACCTTTGTGTGCCATGTTTTCCTTCGTCCTTTCTAAGGAAGTTACAGAGCTCGAGTACTGGGAATGGCTGGGCTAAGGCCTGCCGGAGGAGGCTGCGGTAATGAACCACTTCAGCCCCCCGCCAGAAAAAGGAGGCCTAATTTTCGGGCCTGAGAAGACTAGGCCGGACAAAAGGTTCTGTTTAAGCTTATTATACGGGACATTCTCAGTGCCTACACAGCTTTCCTCGAAATGACCCTCTCAAAATAAGTGCATCAAGTTTGAGCAAATAGAAACATGCAACTTTCGAGGCTGGGGGTTATAGTTTTCTTTACAAAGCCATTTATATAATGTAAGCCGCAATTAGCGCGGAACGGAGCAACAAGATCTAGCGAGGAAAGTTCCCCTGACAAAGGACAGAAATTAGGGGAATAAGTAACAGTTAAATATTGGCTTCGGATAACTGGCTGAAAGGGCCTTTCAAATCAGCTGCGGATGTAGAAAAATAAAATAATTTTGCTCTGAGTCCCATTTGCAGCAAAGTTTGGCTTTTAAATCACCGACTGATTAATTCCACTAATTTTAAATTATCCAGATAGAATGGATCTGGGCTTAAAAAAACCCAACAACCCAACCAAAAAGAAATCACTGAAAAGCCTCTCAGCTTTTAAGCCTGACAATATCATCAAAACGTCCATAGGAATTACATATAAAAATTCAAACGGTAATGAAACAAATTACTACTTGCAGTATGAAAAGTCTGAAAAAGCTTTTTATATACTTGAAATGCAGAAGTTATATAAACTACTCAGTGAAAAGAATTAGAAAATGACCTTTGCAGATCGGGGGCAAAAATGAACAGTCTTCAGGGGAAAAAAAATTTCTACTGTTAACAATGGCTTTTAATGCCATTTTGCGTCCCTCATTTATCTAATAATTGTGGCAAGGTTAGGGTAAACAATGAACAGTATGTTTTCACATATTCCACCTTTAGTGTCCTCCATATGAATTTCTAAAACACTTAAGAGAATAGATACATAAACCTGTGACCTTCAAATGAGCTTTTTGCTACTTCCAACATTTTGAATAAAAAAGGTCAGAAAATTGAACCGCTTTTGCGCAGTAATGAATTCCATTCTGTTGGGTAAACAAAGCTAAATTTTAAAACACGGACCTGACATCTCTATAGCTCAAGAAGCTTTTCTCTTCTTCGGGTGTACGGGGGGGGAAGGGTGAGGAATGCAAGCACTCCGCCAGCCACCCCCTAAACCACAGCAGCATCCGCCAAGGGGAGGAGGAGGAGACAAAAATATTTGGTTTTATTCAGTGAAAAGCCATGATTTCCAAGGCCAGTGTGATACAAATGTCTGATTTTTAAGGCTTTTTTTTCTTTTCCCTCCACCTCTCACCCCCCCAGTGAATAATTGATCCGGTCCACACAAAAAGAAGCCAGTGCTACCCTCGTAGAGCTAGCTCTTACTGCCGAGGGCCTCCAAAAGTTACTTCAATTTCCGCCGTGCTTTTGTCCATGAGTTGTCCTGGCTGAAAGGCCTGGTTAGGTATTGTTGCAAAAAAAGTCTGCACCCACGTTTATTCCCCCCCCTCTAATTCATACTCCGCATTGTGGGGTTTTGCTATTCAGGGACTGATTGGACAACAGCCCGAAGAATGGCCCCAGTGATTAGGCTCTCAGCATGGGTCTGGATTGTGGGTATAAACCCAGCGCCGGGGCTTGAATTCACGGCGGCTTTCTGCTTCCTCCTAGCGCCTCCCGCGCCCAATATTTTATGCATCCTTTGCTGCAGGTAATGCATTCCTTTATACCAGGAAATGGAATCCATATAATTAGCCAGCGCAGTAGTGCCTGAGCCCTTGAAAGTCCAGGGGTTGTGCCCCGGGAAGCAATTGCGCTTTGGTATTTATAGGAACTCGCGGGTTTTTGGTCTGGGTGGGATAATACAAAACCCCAAGTATTGTCATGACAAGGTATTCAACCCTCTTGACAAAGGAAACTTTTCTTGAGTCCCCCCGGGGGCACACAGGGGCAATGCTGGACGCAGATTTGTTTGTTTAGAAGTGGAGGTAGGGTTTGCCCAGCCCACCACAATTCCCAAACACCAGGCCTGACCCCATCCCCTGCCTCCCGCTCCACCGCACCATGCTGCTTCCCCCATTGCTTTACGTTTTAAAGTATGGTAGCTGAGCAAGTTGTGAAGTGTACAGATGTCACTCTGCGTCTAACATGTCAGTAACTGGAATTAATTTCCATTTATTTGCCTATTGTTTTATATCACTTTATGACAATGTGCCACATAATATAATTTAAATCTTTAATGTACAACTAATTCTCTACCATTAATTTGTCAACATGATTACTGGATATGCCACCAGGAAAAGCTGGATGACTTGAAATATGTACAAGGCATTTCTGTAGCTTTAAAAGAGGTTTGTATCTGAAATGACAAAGGTTTACAGAACTTTTTTTGGTCTGTCTGTAATTTTATGAAAACGACAATTTCAATGTAATTTCACAAACTGAATTATTCCAAATCCCAGTCTTAAATAAAATAAAACATCTAATATATTAATTAGCCCAGGGAGAGAGTCCCAACATATTGTAAGAAGCAAAATGATAGTTTGATTCCTGAGAAACGCAGCCTTCATCATGACAAATCCTGGCTGATAGGAGTTTAAACTGTCTCCCTGCCAATAGTACTTTATTTTGGGCAGAGCAATAATCTTTTTAGCTATGCGCTGAAATTGAAAAGCAGCTCATAACAAGAGCAGCTTGCAAATTTTTTGACAGAAAATGGTGATTTGTTGAAACTGAAACTTGTCCTGGGAGCGTGAAGCAGGAGCTATAGCAGGGAAGGTTTCTAAGAGTAGAATTGCTGATTAAAAAATGAAGAGGGAGAGGGAGAGAGGGCAAGAGGGAGTGGGTTTTTCTCTGCCTCCCAGCCCTCCCCCCAGCTGCCCGTAGGTAGGAGGTCAGGGCACTCTCCAGGGATGTGGGAGAGCCAGTTTCAATTAGCTCAGCAATGTGCTTGTGAGGGGGAATTCATAGCACATCGCCTCTTTGCTTTCAGGGGGGGTCTGGCCCCCTATTTCCCCTGCTGCTCCGAGGCACTCCCTTGCTTATTTGCTGTTTCTCCCCCTGTATCAAAAAATGAATATGGATGTGCCTGCCTTAAAAAATGAAGCAAAACAAAAACCATGCTGAAGTGCAGGCCCTGACCTTGCAGCATCCATATCTGGGCAATTCCCCCAGGCAGAGCTGGGGCTGGCAGCCTGCCCTGATGCCAGGTCTGGTAGATGGGTGCAAACAGCACCAGGAGCCAGGCCCCTGGGCTTTGCCTCTCTGATTCCCCCAGTGCTCTCCTTGCAGTCTCTGGGGATGTCTGCAGGCAGGATTGGACCCTTCGTAACAGTCCTGTAAGCTTGCTCATATGCTCACTTCCATATTGCATAGAGCAGGTGGCTTTTATAGGTGGGCCTTAGACCATCAGCTCCTCAGTACAGTAACCCAGCTTCTGGCTTTGACACTATTTTTCAACCATTTCATTCAAGTGGGCTCCCTGCAGTCATCAGGTCTTTGAACGGACAAAAACCTGTGCTCACATCAATTCCAGGCCAGGACCAGGGTACACACCCCAGACGAAAATGCTGGGGAAACGATGAATAATCAAAGTGGATGGAAACACAGCAATTAGTTTCTGGGGAATAATTTGCTAGCAGAACATTTCATCTTCTCTCACTGTTTTTTTTAAAGCTCAGCTCCCTGCCTGTCCTCCTAACTCCTCTCTTCTACCTTTTGGGGATCTCACAGGAGCTGTATGAGTCACCAGAACACTGGAAAAATCCAGCAATTTCTTTAAAAAAAAAAGGAAAAAAAAGGGCTTGATTAAAAATTAAAATATAAAAAAAATATTCTTTGAAAAAGAAGTGTTTAGACAAAGCCTGTCTGCTTCAATTTCCCAGCTACGTAAGCTCCCTTGCCCTGAGAGTGACAGTAGATTCCATAAATTAACTGAAAATCCCTCTTCTCAAGAGCCTAAGTTATCTCTTCTTTGCCTGCAGCTCTGATTTAGAATAGGCGCTCGTTTGTTTACTGTTTTAATTAATGCTCCTTTTCAGTGTGGAATAGGGGAGGGGAAATGAACTGACTTGATAAACAGGTGTAGCTGTTATGTGTTGTATTTGGGATCATTCAGGACTTGCAACAGATTAATCAGGCTTGACTGGACGTGAACCTCCTAGCAGAAAAGGTAGATCAACTCTGCTGGATGCCCAGTAGGTGAGTATTATTTTAACTGCTAGCCTGTGATAGGAAAGGCTTAGAAGGACAGTCATCAGTGGAGAATATCTCTCTGTTTTCGCCCAGGAAAGCAGCCTGATTCTTTCCCCCACTGCTTAACAGTTAAGGAGACCTTGACAATATAAGCCACTTTTCATCCCCTCTCTGCTTCCCCTTATAACCTCACTGCCTTATGTTCAAGGGGAAAGAAACAAATCATCCCATTATCTTTAAAACATTTAAGTGTCACATTGGGGAAAATGCTTTCCTAGGTTAACTATGAATGATTGAATATTTTTTTTCTAAATGCAATATAAGTGTAATAACAGTTTAAGTGTCACGCTACACTGTGTATTGCCTTTGCACCCTGTGTAATACCTAGCACACTCAGAACAGAAAATGATCCAAAATAAGCCTTTTCTCAGAGTTTGAATTCTTAGCCTCAAAGGGGAAAAACAGTCGGGCTTAGGTTCTTCATTATGAGGCAGCAAGGAAATTATGTGATTTAACTGTATCACGGCAGTAAAGTAACATTCAGCTCATGAGTATCAAATCCCAGAAGAGACTGCGTCTCCTGCTTTCCGAATAAAGCAACATCTAAAAATATATTCCTTTACTGCCCATTTTGTCTTGGCTAATACAATTAATACATGTACAGAAAGCAACATCGTATCAAAGGTAAGTGAAAAGGAATCAGGGAGTATCCATTTATAATATTAGGCAGCTGACCTTGCCAGGCAGAGGCAACGTGGGGGTGTTGCACAACAAACCAGGCAAGTGCTTTAATTTTAACTGCATTACATTAAACTACCTAGAGTTTATGGCTGTCAAATGGGACCCTGCTCACTAGTATCTCTTGCCAGCAGACTGGCTGAAAACCAGCTTTGGTGTCAGCTGCAAAGACAGATGCTCACCCACCTTCTTGGAAAGAGATACTGTGAATGGAAGTGGTGTATGTGCTCATCGCAGAGTCTAAGTACAGGCCTGGATCTGGCTTTCTTTCCGCTGCGTCCTGTCAGGAGGATAGGTCCTGGACATTCAGAATGCAACACAGGCAATCTTATATTATGCATGGGCCTCTGATTTTCAGCTTCTATCACAATTTCACCAGGCTGCTGGAAGGGAGGGTGATTAGACATAGGAAGGAAAGGAAGGATACCAGTCCAGCTGAAATGTTCTGAGTGTTTTATTCACCCGCAAATATTGCCAGACATGCAAGGAGCTTTGATGTATTTTAAAAATCAGAGATAAATGTCCTTTTTAAAGATAGCCCCTAATATCTTGCTACGACCATCAGCTTGGGCTCCATGATGGCAGCTGATAGCCTAGCAATACCTACCATGCCACAATAAATCATTTATCTTATCTTGTTCATAGAGATCTAAATGCTCCCCTACCAGGGGAAAAAAACCAGCTTGACAAGGTCTGCAAGGAAAATGTTTGGAGTTACTGCTGCACTCTCCTCTCGGGAGATTTGCAGCCTTGTGAAGGGGGAGCCTTTGGTCCTCCAAACGGCATGGAGGCTTGCAGTAGCATTTATTTGCATTCCTGGTTAAGGAAGGCTCGGCCAAAGCCAGACCTAAATGTCTGCAAGTAAATCACAACCCAGTGTATGGATCCTGGGGAATCCACACTGAAAGCTTCACTGGGAGATGCCTTGTTTTCCTAACAGTTGTACTGTACTGCCAACATGTACATTTGGGATTAGTCGAATGTGCTTGGCAAAATTGGTATTAGACTTATGGGGACTCTGGAAAGACTCAGATCCCAAATCCAGTAGTAACAAATGATTATATTTACGAAGAAAAGATCAGTACTAGCTGCAATGCCTCACCCTGGGTAGAAGAGTGCATGTTCTGGAGCAGGAACCTGTTACGGTGCATTTCTGCACTTCTGCCTGCCCCTGAGCACTCAGTGGGAAAATGTCAGTGGGTAAACTAGCCTGTGATTGGAATTGCTGCTGTTCTGGACCTTTCTCTTCTCCTGAGCATCCTTCAGCAAAACACAGACTCATCTCATACAGGAACATCCATCCTATGATTATAATCCAAGAAAGGGCAACCATAATCCCAATTTTCAGTTTTTAGTTACAACTGACTTTTAAGTGAAACAAATTACTTATTAATGAAACATAGGATTTTAAAAGTTAAGAGTTAAGAAAATACATCACAGAAATGGAAGTTTATTCCAGCAACTTATGTGGATCTTTCAAAAATGGTAATGAGATCTCTATTTTGCCAGTTGCTTAAGTTTGCAGTATGAGAAATAGCACGTGCTTGAAGCTTGTGACAGACAAACCAAGAATTCCTAAGCCAACCTACTCCAACACCTGGTAACGCTCGATCCCCTTCCCTGCATGCAAAACCAAAATTCTTCTCCCAAGTCTTTCTTTTATCTCATAAAATAGCGTAGGACAGTAGGCAAAAGAGGTTTAAATGGCTTATTTTAAGAAGAATTGGTAGCACCTTTCTGGCCTTTGCCCAGGCCAACCGTATGAGGCTTAGTACCTGCATAGCCCTCCTGAAACGCCTGGGGTCCCCTGCTGAAATCCTCCTGGCCCTCCATGGTGATGCAGAGTCCTCAACTGTGTGTGAAGGCAGGCACAAAGCTTTTTCTTTTTTTGGGGGATGTGCTCTGTTAAAACATGTGTTTCATTACACAATAAGAATGACATACAGGGCTGTGGAGTGTCAGAGCTTATGCAGGTATTTGAATGGTTCCCACCTTTTCACCAGGAATTTACTCCACTGGTAGTGTTTGCTGTGAACTTACCTTCTGTGACTTCGGTTTGGAAATTGCCCAAAACCTGCAGTGCAGAACAGCATCTGAAAACCGGAAGAAAAGAAGGAAAGTGGAGGGGTGGAGGGAAGTGTCAAGGGAGTTTTGCAAAGCAAATAGAGTATTATCCTTTTGTTTAAGATGCCATGAAGACTTTTTATCTGTTATGTGATACTTTGCTTGGAGGACCGGTGCATACGAAGAGCTTTCCTGCGCACCCCACCCCCCTTGATCGCTTCACTGTTCTCAGTGAAGATTTATTAAATTTTGAATTAACATGTGTTAAGGAGGTTGATTTTGTTTGCTCTGCCACATAACTTACTTTTCTAAACACTTAGTAATAGCAGCAGTTAATCTATTGACCAATGGCTTAAGCAGCAGGTGGCTTTAAGACCAATGGGCCAGTCCTGACAAGGCCCACAGAAATTCCTAAGGCCTCTTTGTTACCTGGGCTGGAATAGAGAAACTACTTGTTTGGAAAATGTTTCTCCTCCCACAAAACATCTTCAGTATTAAGGGTCTTTTGTTAGCAGAAGGCTGAAGAGGGGGATTATGAAGGATAGTCTGTCACACAAATTGTTTCTTCTTAGACATATAATACAACCTGCATTAAAAGTTTACAAACTAATCTAATGAAATTATCATTCAAACGAAGCATGTCTCCGAACATTAAATTGACGCCTCGACCTGCCGTGCAATTTCCGCATTGAAAATCTCAAGACTGCAATGCCTCCGCTGTTGCTATTTTAAAGGAAAACAAGGTGGTTTTTTTTTTTTTTCTCAAAAAACCCCTCAGCAGTGTTCTGTTTGAAACAGGAACCCAGATAATCTGCAAGGGCTCATTTTCTCAGGAAACCCAGGCTCTAAAACATTAACAATTAAATTAGTTCCCATGTGTTAAGGAATCCAGAGTTACAGTTAACTGTGTGTCATCCGGGTATTTTCACTGTCTCTGTATTATGGCATGCAAGTTCACATCTGAAGAGGAAAGGTGGTTTTTTTTAATTTATTTGGATTGGTTTAGTAGAGGTCAGCAGCAAGTGAAACTTGCAGTTCTGTACCCTTTGAGACAAAGCTGTATTGACTTAGCTGAGGGCAGTATTCAGCTATGACATTATTAAGGGAGGATTTACAGTGCAAGGTGGGGAGAGACATGACTCTCCAAAATGTGTCCATGCATGCACAGAAAGGACAGCAGCAGTTTCACTTGCAGCAAAGAAATGGTGCTTGGTGAGTAAATGGAGCCTTTGGGGCAGTATTTATTCTGTCTTCAGCCAAGCTGTCTGTGTTGTCCTGATCCAAGTTAGAAGAAAAATTACTTTGTGTGTGTGTGCATGCATGTGTGTGTGTGTATACACATATATATATACATATATATTAGTGTCTATGAGTATACACACATATATATATATATATACACTGTGACTTCTGCACTACAACCACAGTCCTGTATTCTCTGTGCCACAAGTAACAATTGTGAACAGCCGCACTGCAGCAACATAAAAAAACATAAGAACAAGATAAGCCAAGTTACAAAAGGTTCTGTAGCCTGATTTTCACTTGCTGGGGTTTCCTCATCATTTGAATTGCTTGTCTACCTATATGCTATGTACACACATCTATATAGGTAAATTATATATGTATGCTATATAGGTATGCATGTGAATGCACTTATATGCAACATCCATTTAAGACTTTTATGTTTTGGGGACCCTGATCTCATCTGGGGATGAGATCCAGTAGCACCACTAGGTGCTACTGTAATACAACTAATTAATATTATTTTTACCACTAATAACAACAGCAGTGTTTACTTTTACATGTTCTCACTCTTGCCAACATATGTTTTTACATTATTAATTTTTCTGTTCTTTGCAGCACAAATGCTTAGAGGGATCCCAATTAACTGCTCAACAATGACACACTCTCATTTAGTTTTTCTCTCAAACTTATTTATTAGGCTTTGTTTATCAGTGGGAGAGTTTCTAGCACTGAGACTGCCAGGATTTACTCTAAGCTTCTTAGTCTGGTGTTTCCATGGCCCTGGCTCTCTGTGTAGGAGAAGCTAAGAAAACCATACATACGGGTTTTGGCCCCCTTTATTTCAAGTAATCTAGAGCAGATGGTTTTTATTTCTTCTCTTTTTTTTTTTTTTTTTTTTCTTTTGGGGGGATGGGGAGAAAGGCACCTGATTATTAAATAAGCTGAGGAAAATGCTGATTTTTGGGCAGAGCTGGTGGAGCACTACTGGAGATTATTTTTTTGCTTGTTTTTCTGAGACTGCGTAACTGGATTTCAACATATTTTCAGGGCATTTCTCTGAACCAATGAATTCCCATGGGTAATAATAGGAACACCTTTGTCTGATTGCTCTGGTAAAGGCTTCCCCAGAGACTTACAGCCAAAGCAAGCCAGAAAATGTAGGGAGGCATTCGCTCTGCAGCTGCCCCCCAGGGCCCTGCTGCTCCTTGGTGCTCAGCCCTCAGCCCTGCCTAAGACAGCCTCTTCTGCCCTGCACATGCAAGGAAAGGGACTGCTCCCAGCCTCACTCCTGGCTACAGCCAAATGCTTGGCACTTTCTTTTTTCTTTTTCACAGAGTACATTCATTCCTTTCTTTCTCTCCCTTTCTTTCCCTCTTTCTGCCTGCCTTCTTTCCTCCTTTCTTGCCTTCTTTTTCTCTTTGTTTTTCTAATTTTTCTAACAGGTGAGGTCTCCCCTTGCTAACTTGCCACCTAATTAGAGTGCTGAGAATTAGCTGCATTCACCCCGGCTTTAGTCCTGGCAAGAGTGTTAGAGAATCAGCCCACTTTTCAAGGTGCCAAATTGGAGGCTGAATCCAGGTGTGGTGGGAGGCAAGGGGATTATTTTCCTCCCATGGGGTGCAAACAAAGGCCTGTGCCAGGGATAGATGGGGTAGGGACAATGTTGCCTGCAGGAGGGCTAAGCACTCCTCCTGACATCTGAGCCCTCGCCACACCACAGCACAACACTGGGCTGTGTCATGGGTTTCACAGCCGGAGCCACATCGTAGGGACCCCCACTGTAGGGACGGTGCAGAGGGAGGGCTCTGCATCCTGCAGTAAGGACAGAAAGTGTTGTACCCTGCCAGTTCTCAGCAAAGTACAGAGTCCAGATGAACAGAATGTGCATCTGGGGAAATAGAGGTGATATACCCATCTGCTACCGTGGGGCACAGGACACAGTCTTCAGCTCCTAGGGTGTGAGAGCCCGTGGCATTCTTGTGCCTGCTGGGATGTTGTGCAGAGCCCTGATGGAGCTGGAGCCCACTGTGCAAACCTACAAACCCGTGTGGTTGACCTGGCGCTAAGCCTCAAGCCACAAGCTCCCCAGCTCTTCTCACTGGCTCAACATCAGGCAGCAAATTATGGAAGAAATGTCTTCCTGTCCAATTAATATGGTTACTGATGTAACTTGGGAGGCCCTCTGAGAACTGGTCGGTTAGTGCTGATGCAGTATTTTCCAGAGGAGGGCTCTGCATCTGCAATTGGTATTGCAGTGAGCCTGAGACCTGCCCTTTTTTCAGGCTAGGTCTTTCTTCACCAGGGTGGAGAACCCTAAAGGTATGGCAGGTCCCAAGAAGAGCGTGGGTACTGTCTCAGTTCGTGTAAAGGGACAAGTGAAGAAGTTGGCAACAGAAAATACTGTTTTACTCAAGATCTTTCACGTGAGGGCCTGATGGGCTTGAGAAACAAAATCACAGCATGTACGTGCATGTTTTCCATACTCACCAGCAGTGCTATAACTCCTGTTGTGCTTCAAAGTTATCCAGCTATCTAAGTACCAGTGAGCAGGAGGAGAATAACACAAGTTATGCTTCATCTGATGGAATAAAGCTTGCTAGTTGACTGAGAAGTCAGAAGGGGCAGGTCAGTGTGGATAACCTCACTTCTATTATCCTATCGAAAGGAGGAGATGCATTGATTGAGAAGGCAGCAAAGTGAGAATCTCTGGGAATCTCTGTATGTTGCTGATATTACTTCAGAGAACAAATCCATCTCTTATTCTTTGAGTAGAGCTATAGCACAACATCCTGGAAATTGGTCTGGCCTCTGCACCACCACCCTGCATCTCTAGAAACCACTTTTTTGTCTCCTCCTATTGGTGTAGAGCATAAGAACATATAGTCCTCAAGGAACGCAAAGAGCTAGGAAACAGAGGTGGATCAGACCACCTGAAAGCCAAACTATCATAACTATAACCAGTAACAAAAGGGAAGGGAAATGTAGCACCTGATACTTCTTTGATCTGCTCTTCTTGGGCCCTTACAAGACCCTAAAAAACTGAATAGCGATATCGAGCATGTCAGACCACGGTCTGGACTTGGGAGGTTCAGACGTTTCTGGATCCTTCAAAAATAAAGAGAAAAGCAGCTGTTTTTTAATATTAGGAGGATAGAACCATCAAACATCAGTCTTATTGTTGCTGTTTTACTTTCCCGGATGCAATAAAACTAACTAGTGAAATTTCAGAAAGGACGGGTCTGTGTGGAAAGCCCTATCTACAGAGGACAGAGGGTATATACTGTCTTGACTGCCACACATCTTTTATTGTTATTTCTTTGGGGTGGGCTATATATGAAATAGTAACAAACAACCCTTCGTCCTTCCCTCCAGACTCTCCAAATTTGGCTATGCTTTGCAGTTCATCTTTGCAATGAAGCTCTACCACCACTATAGTTCTTTAAAAGGGTCATAGGGAATCACAGCAAAGTGGTATACAAAGGTAAAGATGTCAAGTGAGTTATGTTAACAGAAAAAGAACTACACAGTAGGTCAAGGTTTGGGTAACAGCAGGGATATTTTTGTTAAGATAATGTTTCTCACAGTGGTGGTGGCTTCCTTTGTAATACATAGCTGCTCAGACAGAATTGCCTCTATTCTCATGGAGTCAGAGGGCCACATAGGAAGGTCCTATGGGGTCTAAATGAGATAGACACTGCAATTGCTTGTATAAATAAACTTTTACTATATAAGCAGCATAAACGGGCTCTGATGTAATGTTTTCTAATGCTTCACATTTTCAGGTTGATTTTAAGACAATTATCAGAGCAGCTTTTAAGAGCTAAATGGAGGTTTGTGCAGTTGCGTTTTCCTTTAGGAAGGGTAATTACCTTTCACTGCGCCAGTACGGAGCAGGGGTTTCTGAGTTACATCCCAGCTAAACTAGCAAAGGAAAACAAGAGGTTCAGCACAGGAGAATCTGCAGGTGACTGGCTATGTCTATACTGCACACAAACTCAAGCCCACCTTGCGAGGATGTATGTTCAAATGCAGGCTAGAAGCATCCTTCAGGGAACACTAAGAGAGAGCGCTCAGCCTGATGGTACTCCTCATCACAGTTCTATGGCATGGAAAAACTGGCTCATCACCTTCCATGAGTTCCATCCAAGCATGGAGCAACATAACTGGCCTACCAGGTCCTGAAGCTAACCACTGGAAGATTTGGATTTACAAGCAGCCTACACTTAGGCTACTCCTCCCTCCACAAGAAAGCTCAAAAAGGCCAAGACTGGACATTTGAAGCCAAACCATAGGACATTTACTGGCCATAAAATGGATGGCCAGAGCCAGGGCAGGAAGCACAAAGGGCTAGGGTGTATTCCTTGGTAGCATGCGGAGGTCAACACAGATGCAGCCTCATTGCGCTTGAGCTTGCAGCCAGCTTGTGGCTTACAGTACTGCAGACATCCCTCACGGAAGCACAAGTGTTTCGAACTAAAATCTGGGAATATACCAATGACTCTGATTCAAGCATAAAAGATACATTGCAGAGCACCACATTGATACATCAATACTTTTAAATGTTTAAAGTGAAATTTCTTTCCCCATTTGAAGAGCTTTTTCCACTTTGGGAAAAGCTGTCTTCCAGCTCACAGATTTCTGAATATTCAGACTTCTCTCCATGTTCCCCACACTGAAAATATGCCCAGATCCACCATTAAGTATTAAATTTATTCTTCTTTCTATGCTATGAAAAGGTAAGAAATCAACAAAGGGTAGTATTAACAACCATTTAGATGTGGAGCTTTTACGTGTATGAGGTTTTTTTAAAATCATTTTTTCCCCCCAGTTCTGGTACATATGGATTCATTTTAAGCCATAACTGTTCTATAGCTCATAAAATGTGCATTACATCACCTTTTAGATAGAAGTCGGCAGGAACAAAGCTACTGGAACGGATGAATAAACAAATTATTGTTAAGGCTACAAACATCAGCCTCCAAATAGCAGTAGGAATATGTGCAGTGCTTCTGCAACTCTAATATATGTTTGTACAATGATCTGAACTGTTCATGCAAGTGTTCATTTCAGCTTGACCCTGTTTGGTGCAGGTGGGAAGTGCTGTGCATTGGAGTACCAGGTAAAGTGGATAGTGGCTCTGGGCTGGAGGAATCCAGCAGCAATAAGAGCACGGCTGTATGGCCACAAAATGCCCCCTGACTACTGGCAAAAATGGTTACTTAGGGAAAACACATTCCTAATCACCTCATTACCATGAGGTAGATTGCTCTGAAGGCAAAACCATACATCATGTACAATCACACTTTGCCTTTACGCTGTGCTCTTGAGGCTGGGCAAGCAAACAGGCTGCAAGGCTGAGGCTTCCCAGCACTCAGCGTGCCCTGCTGCTTCTTCAGTCTCCATCTTTTGTGGTGAGGGATCACACACCGCATAGTCCCACGGATGCACTGCAGTACAAGTAGGGGCTCCCCAACATATCCTGGTCTGTGGCCTGCAGGGTCCTGTGCCTGTGATTATATGGTACAGGAAACTTTCAAAATGGTAGGTATTATGTTTGTCCTGGAGAAGCTTTTAAGCTGTTCAGCCTTACCTGCACTCCTCGCCACACTGGTCTGGCTCTTCTGCAAGGTCTGTCTTCTGCCTTTCTGACTGCCAGTGTGTGGTCCCACTGATCTTCACACCAGCTAGCATTACACGCCATCCCTCTTCTGTGACGCACCTAAGTGGAACTGTTCTGCTGTCACTTCTAATTTTTGGGCACAAATAGGGCTTTCTGAATGCCACTACCCAAAGTAGGATGCGCCCTCCCTGTGCAGTTAAGGAGCCTGTACTCAGCCCTCCAGGCCTCAGAGGCAAGCCTCCAACCCTTGCTGCCCTGGTGTGGAGGAGCAGGATGGGATGCTGTCCATGGTTTGCAGTTGTTGTTGTCCAAATGGGGCCTTACAACAAAGAAAAAGAGCATGCCAAAAGTGATCTGAAATGGGCTGGGGTTCAGCAGTAGGCATCCTTTTCACCAGTCATTGTTTGGGAGCAATTTCTACCTGGTGGCAATATTCCTCTCCTTTGCTCGCAGCTGAAAATAACTTTGAAAGTGCTTTGAAAGGGCTGCCTTTTAACTGAGCTGAACACGTCTCCAAATGACTTTTGTCATGGTATCTCCCCATGACTGAAGAGAATTCAGTCTCTTCCCTCCCATTTCTTTTCTGTGCAGCCTATAAACCACTGTAAAATATGGCTTATTGTTTCTGTGCTCTCCCATGCCCTTTATTTCCATAATGGACTCTTTGCCCGCGTGTTTGCTAATATTTCTACCTAACTACATAAGCTGGCAGATGCCCAGAGTGTTGGTGCCTGTGACATGATTCCTTTTCATTCCCCGTGCACTTTTCTGGCAGTACCTTGCCTGCAGGGTGGGCACAGAAAAGCACAGATGCACCTAACCTGGCACAAGCTGTTGTAGAACTGTGACAAAAACACCTGCCCTTTCCATAGTAATCTGCTGAGCTGCTGGTGTTCCCTGGACTGGGAATGGAAGGTTAAATCACCACTTTGCTTCCTGTTGTGTCATCATTTTAGCTGTTTGCATCAATTATTGAATATGCTTACACAGCACTAATGCCTTTGCTGTGATTCACATGGTCCTTTGGAAATTAATGCTGCAAAATGCTTTAAGTGTGGTACTCATCCCTAAAGCTTCTAGTAGCAAAGTAACTGCCTGTAGACTTGTGGAAGTATCCATCTCAAAAAATGGCCAAAACAATTCCTGTAGATTTCTGATGAGATAGCAAAGAGTTAATCTAGAGCCACTGCTGCTATGTGCCCCCCACAACTCCTGAAAAGCAGCATCATGGTAGAAAAAGATAAACAGTATGAAGTTGTAGGAACAATTATCAATGCTCCCTCCAAACAAATAAACAGCTTTTTTCTCCTGTAGAAATGTAACAAAGTTCTACATATTTTCTTCAGTTCTCTCATCCATCCCTTGAAAATGAGCAGATTGCTGCTAAAATGCATTAGAGGAAGGGAGATGACAAATTAAGATACTTCTTGTACATCATAGGTTCCTGTCTGTATTTCAGTACTCGTGTTGAAAAAATCTTATACAGGTACCATCCATCAGAAAGAGCCATAACCCCTTCAGGGAACTTCAAATTATATCTGATGATGTAAAAAATGCAGTTCCTGGGGTATGCCAACATCTAGCACAAAAACAAAGTTTGATGGATGGTTGAAGGTCTGCTGTTTAAGAAGTCTCATTGAGTGAGACTTGCATTATAAATGCAATTCTGCCTGCTGTAGAGTCTTTCTGTGTGTGCTACTTCACTTCTTTGCCTCAGTTTCCCAATGTGGGAAAAGAGAAACCATTTCCTATTGTATCAGCCCATGGTGTTTGAGTAATGACTCTAAAAAGCATGTTGAACATGCAAAGTACTACCCTGTTTAATGACTGTCATTATTATGAATTAAAACATAAATACTTACCCTGAAAATATTATTTTAATGTACTTTGTTTACTGTTTGCTTTTCAAACATCTTAAGAAATGAAAGGCTTCAGACAATGAAACCTCTTTGCACAATGAAAATCTCATTTTGTGTATTTGCTTCGCAGAGGAAACAAGTCTAGAGCTACTAACTGTGGCTACTGTCTTCTCATCCGGAGTAACTTGGAGGCTGATGTGGTCTGTGATAGCAATTTATGCTTTAAGGACTCTGATCCACACCCAAGAACCTCAAGGAGCTCCTGGCTGGATTCAAATGTTAATCTCTTAAAGGTTTTGCAATTTATTTTTTAATGGTCCACTTCTGAGACATTCATCTGACACTTTGACTATTATGTTACCTGGATTAAAAAAGATGCTAATAAGAGTATTAGCCAGGTTCTTAAACACACAGAAAGCTTTTGCAATTACAATACCTCCTGAGTCACTCATTCAGGATCCTGGGAAAAATACAGCATTTTTACTTTCCAGATCTGCTTTTTTTTTTTTTTTTAAACCTCAAGACGTGCTTAAAGTTCCTTGTTAAGAGATTTGAAAAATGTATAGTCCTTGTAAATTAAATACTACAAGTTCTTAGATGAGTGATCCCTAAACATTTATTATTCACACTAATACGATTTAATTCTAACTCACTGTAAGATTTATAGAAATTAAAAGACTTCATATGCATAAGGGTGATGAAAATATAATCTACTTCATGAAATCTTTATATGCAACTTTATATTTCAGCAGTATAGCTATCCGTGGTGTGCTCCTGGCTTCAGGCATGTGTCCCCTTGGGGGCTGCGCCCTGAGCCTGCGCCAAGCGGGTTCAGCTCCCGGCAGCCGGCGTGCCCAGGGGTCTCCCACTGACACCCGCCGCGCCAGCGAGGCGGCTGGGAGTTTCGGGGTGCTGGTGTGACCTTTCCAAAGCTGTAAACGCTTCAGGTTGTGCTCCCCTGCCTGTGCCACCTTCACACGGCGAGGGACCGCAAATGAACTCGGGACTGGGGCAATGCCTTTCTGAAGACAGAAAGCTGCGGGAAGGAAGGATGTGGCCCTGCTATGCCGGAGCTCGCTTCCCCACCTGTGAACGGACCACAGAGGTTGTTTATTTGCCCAGGGATTTGAAAGACACAGCTCAAGGAAGGAATTTTAGTTATAATTATTTAGGTTCATTCCCCTCAGCTGGAGCCCTAAGGAATCAGCAGTTTCTC